>NC_059139.1:38715810-43715810 GCF_020740605.2 Lemur catta
GAGTGGACTGAGCCTTGTGTGGCAGGGCTGCTTGACACGGGCAAGGCAACAGATGTGTACATGCAGGGAATTGGCCCAGCGTGGGGGCTTAGAGCCCAAACGGAGTGAGGAGCTGTCCATGCAGGGCAGAACAGTATGGCGTGGTGAGTCAGCATCGTTGTGTGAGTGTAGCCCAAGCAGGGGGTGTCAGAGCCCACTTAGGGTTTAGAAATTGTCCATGCAATAGGTGGCTGGGCATGGGGTGACAGAGTCCACACAGTGAGGGGATAGTGGTGAAAATAGATTTGTTATATATAGGAGTATCGATCAAATAAGTTTATTAAGGATAATGCAAGCCAAATATCAAATAATTCATGGTTGGAGAAGGGAGTTACAAATATGAAAAGGGAGAAAACTAGAACAAAAACTTTGTCATGTTGGTTTGGAATTAGAAACATCTGTATGACTCATATTTTCAATATATATATAAATAGACATAGAAATAAATGTGTTTGTAACATATGTTGCTTAGCTCTAGCTGCTATGAGGGCCTAGGAACAGCAACAATCTAATAGTGCAAATATACCTAGAACCCAGATCTTGATTTCTAATACCATTCTCCGTTAAAAGGAGCCAGGATTCTTTGGAGAAATGGCTGATTCCCGGATTCAAGCAGAGAAAATACTAGCTGAACCTGGAATATCTCATGTTGCCAAAATGGCAACTGAGGCATAGAGAGGTTAAATAACTTGTCTAAGTCACAAAACTAATAAAATGTAGAGGAAACAACTCTAAAAGAGTGAGAAAAAAACATTAAACTATAGAATGGTTCTGCACTCAAACCGTTGGACAAATATTTTAAGTTCTAACTTCCTTTAAAAAAACAGAAAATGGAAATCAGAGATGATGCCTCACAACTAAGGTTCATGCAGGAAAGACAGCACAGAGCTCTAATCAGGAGATCAAGTCCCCCCAGAGACTATCTATCAAATGAAATGTTTAAGGTAAATATACCACCTTTTATGATTTCCCCACTTTGACTTTATTAACAAACCAAACAACTCCCAGCCCTAATCCTCTGGGATACAGGGAATTTACACTGTGAACTTGAGAACTTGAGAAAGTCCATTGCTATGTGCAACAAAGTCAACGAGCACACGAGTCAGTTCTTGCATGCCATCGAAGATGTGCATGGGAGTGTGAGTGTTTTCCGAGTCCTGACACGCACTAGCTGTGAAACCTTCTCCAAATCCTTAACCACTTTGTGTTTGGGTTTCTTTGCCTGCGAAGTAAGGAACTTGGCCCAGAGAGTCTCTAAGATTCTGGTGAGTCATCACAATTCTCTTCCGTTTTCTTTCACTGAGGGGTCTGAAGAAGCCTTACGAAGTTCATCCAATCATTAGTTTTGGGCTAATATGTTCTGCCATATTGATGGACTGTTTCCCGACTGAGATGGCTGATTAGCTGATCAGGATCCTCCAGCTCCTGAGTGGACCTCAGGCCTCAGTGGATTGCAGCTCTGAACTGCTAGACCAGGCTGTGAAAGACAAGGCAGCAGGGATCACCTTTCTCAGCCCCTACCCTTCGTAGATTGAAATCTTGTTTCTCCCTAGCTCTGTCTCCTTCCTCCCAATTTGGAGAATGATTAATGCCTTTATCTCATCCAGATTACCAGGAACACTATGAACACTATTGTGTCTCATAGTCTATTGATACAGAAGAGTTTTCTTTTAAAACATAAACTAGCTAAAACTTTGAAACAATCAAAAACTTACAGAGAAGTTGCAAGTAGAGTATAAGTAACTTTTTTCTTCCTGAACCATTTGAAATATACACTATAGTGTTTGGAGATTATGGGCCATCAGGCTGACAATTTTTGAAAATCTAAGTCAAAAGGATATTGCAAGAATTGAGTTAATACACCTGGCAGGCAAAATACCATCCCTCCCCCAATACAGAGAGGGAGAAAATGAGAAGGAACTTTGTGATATTCATTTGGAATTGGAAATATCAATATAACTCATGATTTTCAATATAAATAGATAGATATAGATATAGAAATAAATGTGTATCTGTGGTCACCAACCCCTGGGCTGTGGACGGGTTTCAGTCTGTGACCTGTTAGGAACTGGGTTGCTCAGCAGGAGGTGAGCAGTGGGCGAGCAACTGGAGCTTCATCTGTATTTACAGCCACTCCCCATCGCTCACATCACCACATAAGCTCCACCTTCTGTCAGACCAGAGCAGCATTGGATTCTCATTGGAACACGAACCCTGCTGTAAACTGCGCATGTGAGGGATCTAGGTTGTGTGCTCCTTATGAGAATCTAATGCCTGATGATCTGAGGTGGAGCTGAGGCGGTGATGCTAGTGCTGGGAAGTGGCTACAAATACAGATTATCATTAGCAGAGAGGTTTGACTGCACAGTAAATGTAATGTACTCAAATCATCTCAAAACCATCCTGCTACATCGGTCCGTGAAAAATTGTCTTCCATGAAACCAGTCCCTGGTGCCAAAAAGGTTAGGGGACCGCTGATATATAGGTAACCTACATTCCTTAGATTTGTTTACTGTAAGATCCAACAGTGATGGGTAGACCTAGTGCCCAGATCTTGCTTTCTAATACCATCCCCCACGAGAAGGAGCTGGCACTCCCAGGGGAGGTGGCTGACTGCAGGGCTGGGGCAGAAAAAGCACAAGAGGGACCTGGAGCATCTTGCTGTGCAAAAAGCAAGGAAATACTCAAAAAATGGAGGGACTATGTCAAACCAGCTTAAGAAGGATCCTACTGGCAAAATTGGTGGTGATTTAATCATCAAAATAATTATATTAATAGATTATAACCCATGAATAAAATCCTTACAGAAATTATAAAGAATGGATGGAAAGTTTGGTGAGGAACAGGGTATGTAAACAGTTTGAAAATACTGCCTCACAAATTAATTATTAACTATGAAGAAAAAAATAGCTTTACAGGAAAAGTCTTTCTGATTCCACCCTAATCAAGTGCTCCGAGTGAATATCATCAGTAGTGGGACAAATAAAGATTGTGCAGTAACTGATTAATTGTATTGAAAGAAACATAGCATCACTTCACTTACATGATATTGCTGAATAAAAGCATAAGGAAACAGGCAAATTCAAACTGAGGAATATTCTACAAACAACTGTCCAGTAGTCTTCAAAATTGTTAAGGTCATGAAAGTCAAGAAAGATTGAGTTACAGATTGAAGAAGGCAAAAGAGACACGGCAGTTAATTGCAATCTAGGGTTTGGAACTGGAATTCTTTTGTATGAAGGACAATAGGGAACAACTTTTAAAGCTTGAAGCAGGACTGAGGATTAGAGAGCAGTGATGTACCAATGTGAATTTTCTAATTTTGATGGTTATATTGTGGTTCTACAGGAGAGTGTCCTTGTTTTTAGGAAATACACATACTAGTCCCTGGAACCCGTGAATATGTCACCTTATCTGGCAAAGAGACTTAGCAGATGCGATTAAGTTATCTCTCCTTTTGAGATGGGAGACTATAATGGAATATTCAGGTGTAATTATTAATACAAGGATCTTTGTAAGTGAAAGAGGGAAGGAGGAGAGTCAGTCAGAGAGGTGCGTGATGGTGGAAGCAGAGGTTGGAGTAATGCAATGTCTGGAAGGGGCCGTGAGCCCTGGGGAGTGGGCAGGCCCTATAAGCTGGAACAGGCAAGGAACAGATTCTCCCCTACAGCCTCTTGAAGGAATGCAGCCTGGCTGACACCTTAATTTTAGTGCTCTAAGACCCATTTTGGAGTTTTGACCTCTGGAACGGTAAGAGAATAAATTTGTGGGATTTTTTTAAGCCACTGAATTTGTGATAACTTGTTACAGCAGCAACAGGAAACCAATACAACAGATGTGAAGCCCTTAGAACAGTGTCTAGCGTGTAATTAGCACAAACATTTGTTTACTATTGTCATTGTTGTTATTCAGTCTTTTAAAAGCATTCAACTTAGTTTTCATAGGAATAAGAACTTTGTGCTTGTGTTGATCTGCACAATATTTGATAACATTACTTATCTACAATGCAGGTGACATAGGCAGATTTATGATTAAACAAACTGGACTCTTTGTAAATGCACATCCTGTTCTGTACCTGCCCTCCCGGATTCCACCCTGCTCTGTGTCTCCGGAGGGCGACCATATGGGCTGCAGAACAGGCTTTCTTGCCCTCTGTTCTGTTCTTTCTAATTGGATCTTGAGGTCTCTCTCTGGAGACTGGCTATGAACCCTAGCCCTGCCCTGCCGGGGCTCCAGGGGAGGTGGCTGTGGATGTTTGTCGTGTGCCTTTTGCAGGAGGCTTCTTTATCCTGGCAGTCGGCCTAATGCCCACGTGTCCGACCCCTGACCAGGCGTCCCTCTCACAGGAACTTGGTTATACTGGCGGATGCCCTTGTGGCTCTTGTCTGGTCTGTGTCCAGTTTATTCCGACCAGGACGGCCACTCCGTAGCAGAGCCCTGACCTGGAGAGAAGTCATGTTTGTGAGTGTCAGTCGGCTGAGACACGGAGGAGGCTGCACAACAAAACACACGAAACAACAGAAGCGTTTTTATCACTCACAGTACCCAGAGAGAAGGGGGCCACACGCCCTCAGGGTCAAAGGGAAGGTGGCAGCCGTCTGGGACAAGAGTGCTCAACTAGGGGGTGGGGAGCAAGAGGGTGAGGGGGGTAGGGTACAACTCATGGCCGAAGCCTTTATTGGTCCAGGGTGTGACCCGAGCAGTTTTCCCATGAGGAGCTCTAACTGGTGGGTCTGGCACAGGCACGGGTCTGGTGGAGGCACGCTGTGACTGAGAGGGGGTCACTGAGGCACATCGCACAGCCCATGCTGGGCGTGGGGGTCAGCGGGGCCCGGCAAGTGGGCTGTATCTAGCTGTCCCGAAGGGAGGTGGTCACCAGGGGGCGTTAGTATGAGGCAGAGGTCTGGGGACTACACGGGGGAACTGGGAGAGGCGGAGAACTGGAAACTGTGAAGGGTGGCCATGCCCTGCCTCTGGTAGGAGAAAGTTAAACCTGGATTCAAAATGGATGCCAAGGCAACACGGACTTGTGGGAATTCACTACAGCCTCTGGCTTCAGCTGTCTTCCACAGAGACGCTGGGCAGGGGACCAGAGGGAGGAAGGAGAGTGACGTCAGGGTGTTTGTCCCTCAGCACCGCCCTGCTGGCAGTAGTGGCTGGACTCCTCTTCTGAAGGCCACAACTCCCACTGGGCAGCCCTTGACCTGCCCCTACTCTTGCTCCTCCAGGTTCCTCTAGGCCCTTTGCAAATTCATCCCAGCACCCCCAGCGGTGTGTACTGTCCTGGGTGGATCGTGACTGTACAGCAAATATCCATACATTTCCACAGCAGGGCACAGAAACGCCCAGGAATACCGTAAGATCCTTGGGTGGCTTAGTAGCTATGAATGGTCAGCACACCTTGGGCATAGAGGAAGGTGGCAGGCATTGGTCTACCTGGCAAGCCTTGTCAATGTCCTCCAGCCAAAGGCCACCGGGAGCACACCTGTAGTTGAACTGGTTTGGTGTATCACTTGTTGCAATGAGGGAGGAAGAAAACCATGGGGAGCTACGGGGGTGTCTCAGCAGGAGAGTGTTAGAAGAGACTTACAGGATTTGGGCTTGTGTTCGGGGATTTGAGGACAGGTTGAGGAAACAGGGCTTTGCTCTGGATTGAATGCTGGGGGGAAGCAGGGATAAGTCTATGATTGTGTATCTCAATAAATCTTATCTGTGGGGAGACCAGAATAGACCAAGGACCAATCTATAATTCATTAAGTAGCATCAGTCACTCATATAAGCTGGGAGAGAGGGATGTTTGGTATTTTGTGCTTTGGGCATGGTTCCTGTTTTTGTTGCAGTTCAGGCCTGATTGCAAGTGGTCTTGTTTTTGTCTTAATTCATCGTGGTCAGAGTGGCCTTGTCTGATGTTGACGTTCTGTGAGATTGTCAAGGTTCGCCAGGGGCTAGCTGTCAGTGCCAGGCCAGCATCTACCAACGCCAAGGTCCAGCTGGATGTCAGGAGCTTCTTTTCTCTTTCTCAGCCTCTTTCATGGAGACTGCAGTGTGATCTGCACTAGAATCACCCACAGAGATTTTCAAAATGTAGATCACAAGGCCCTGCCCCTGGAACTCCTGAATCAGTTATTAGGGGTAGGACCCAGAGTCTGTATTTGTAAGCAGCATGCTCCATCATTCTGATGCAACCCAGAATTTGAAGACCACTGGTCTAAAAAGAGAGATGTCACAAACTCAGGTTCACAAACCTAGATTTGTGGCGACCACTCACAGTGTGAGACATCAAGCACTAAGCTGTTAGTTTAAATTTCCATTAGTGCCAAGTTCCAGCACCTGGGTGTTATAGAATTTTAACTCAGTGGAACCAGCCTTTGAATTTACAAGGTTGTCTGTATTTAAACCTTTTGTGCCAGTTTTAGAAAATCCTCAACTAGGGAGGTCAACCTGTAAATGACAGAAGGGGCTGGTTATCTATTACCATAAATCAATAAAATGTAGACACCAGTAGAAACGCTGCTGCCAGACAGAGAGAGAGAGAGAGAAGCAATGAGGAATTGCTTCCACATTCAGCGAGAACATTTGCAAGGGTAAACCCAAATCCAGACACAGAGCTTTTCAAATGTGCGTAACTGAAATCTCACATAACAAGACAAACTATAGATCAGAGATGTGATGCCCTAACCATAAAATGTCTGGTGAGATCATGTGAATAAAAGCACAAAAATCTTTTTCAAAGGAAAATCCTCAAGAAAGAGTGTAAAGAAAGCAGAAATGCAGAAGTTAATTTATTCTGAAACCACAACTAGAGGAATATTTGTGATTTTCAAGTGTCAGAAAAGCAGCACCAAAAGTGTAAGTAAGACAGAGCCTAATAATGAACTTGATGTTGAACCTGATTCTCAGGGACTGGTGAGATTCAGCTCTGCGTGATGACGAGAACAAGGGAACCTGAGCCACAGACGCCACCGCCAAGTCCAGTTTAGGACACCTTTTTCTTTTGATTGAATTTTTCTGCTCTTCAGATGTGGAAGAACTGAGCTTGCCATAATCAAATAACCTCACCAAAACTTTCCTAACAAGAATTTATGTAATGAGTCTTTTTAGCCTGAGTAATGCGTTTTGCCTTAAAGTCTATTTTGTCTGCAATCTCCACAGGCGGAGAGTCTGCATCTATAGCTCATTACCATCACTCTGATGATAATGTTATGTCTCATCAATTACTTGGGAGCAAGGTCAAATTTAGCAGCCAAATCTCCCCTTTAGCGAGGCCATCAAGAGCATATCTATCACCCCCTTCCCAAGGTCCATTCCCCCTGCAAAAAGCCTCAGTGCTCCTGTTCTCTCTCTCTCTCCCTTCCCCCCCCACCTTCTTCTCCCCTCTCTCCACCCCCTCATCCTGTCACAGTGTTACCAGTTACAAAATCCTGCCTGATTTAGTCCCTGATTAATTTATTCATTTAGAAAGGACAATCAGGAATGTGGGAGAAGGGGAAGGGAAGAACCTGCATGTAAGGCAGGAGAGATTTTCTGATTGGTGAATAGATATTGAAAACCAGAGATATGTGGTTCTCTTAGAATTTGAGTCCACAGGGAAGACTTTTTTTTTTTATTGAGACTATGATTATATAAGTCATGCCACTGAGATTGATTTTAATTAAAGAAAATTTTTTCAGCCAAGCACACACACACACAAAAAAGACCAGACAACTAACATTTAAAAACTCCTCTCTAGTTCCAGAATTTGGCTCTGTTACAGAGCTAGCTGTCAGCCAATCCAAAGTTCTCAAAACTCTCTTCAGTTTTATAAGAAACTCACCTGGAAAGTCTACCACAGTGCATGAATCTTTGACAGTTGGCTCAGATTTTACATTTCTTTTTTTTTTTTTCTTGTTTTTTTAAAAATTTCAGAGTATTATTGGGGAACAAATTCTTTGGCTACATAAATTGCCTTTGTACCACCCGACAAGCGTGCCCATCCCCCAGACAATGTGGACCTCATCTGTTAGGTGTGGATTTACCCGTCCTCTCCTTCCCCCTCCCAACTGCCTGACACCCTATGAATGTTACTTCCCATATGTGCACAGTAGTGTTGATCGATTAGTACCAATTTAATGGTGAGTACATGTGATGCTTGTTTTTCCATTCTTTTGATACTTCACTTAGAAGAATGGGCTCCAGCTCCAACCAGGGTAATACAAGAAGTAGTTCATCATTTTTTATGGCTGAATCATACTCCATGATATACATATACCACATTTTATTAACCCACTGATGTACTGATGGGCACTTGGGTTGTTTCCACGTCTTTGCAGTTGTGAATTGTGCTGCTATAAACATTCTAGTGCAGATGTCTTTTTTATAGAATGTCTTTTTTTCCTTTGGGTAGATAGTAGTGGGATTGCTTAATCAAACGGTAGTGCTACTTTTAGTTCTTTGAGGTATCTCCATAATACTTTCCATAGAGGTTGCACTAGCCCACCAGCAGTGTATGGGTGTTGCAATCTCTCCACATCCATGCCAACATTTGTTGTTTTGGGACTTTTTGATAAAAGCCATTCTCACTGGAGTTAGGTGATATCTTGTTGTGGTTTTGATTTGCATTTCCCTGATGATTAGAGATGTTGAGCATTTTTTCATTTTTCTTGGCCATTGGTCTATCTTCTTTTGAAAAGTTTCTGTTCATGTCCTCTGCCCACTTTTTAATGGGGTTTTATATTTCTTTATGAAAGTTTAGCTCAATTCTACAATTCATTTACTGAATTTACTTCCTAGGATCAGTAAGCAAAAATTCAGCTTCATAAACACAGCTGTACTTGGCAAACAAACTTAACGAGATAAAAAGGATCTATTTAATCACTTTCCAGAGTGTATTTATAAATTAACCTTGCTTCTGAATAAAGATTACATTGATGCAACAATCACTCTCAAATTTAATCTTTTTTTTTTTTTTTTGGTGAGGTAGTAAGCCTTGTGAAAATGCAAACTCACAGAAGAAGTAGCATTTTAGATAGGCTGCCACCAACCCCTGAATTTCTTTATACATTTTTTAGTCTATGCTGTTAAGTACATTTATATTCAAAACTATACATCTTCCTGGTAAAATTTTTTGATGATGATTTTTTATCCATAAAAATGTTTTATGGATAAAACATTTTATCCATAAAGAATAATTATCCATAAAGACTGTTTTATCCATAAAGATTAATTTGTTTGATAAATATAACCACAATGGTTTTCCTTTTATGATAATTTGTCTATTAAATTTTTCTCATCTCTAAATTTTCAATCTTCTGCACCATTATGTTTTAAATATGTCTGTTTTATATAATGAGATTTTAAAACCCAATCTGAGCATCTCTGCCTGCTGAATATTGTAGTCCATTTATATTTATTGTGATTCTATACATTTAGTTTTATTTCTACCATCTTATTTTCTGCTGTAGCCTGCCATATTTTCACTTTATGTGCTTCCTGTCCCAAATGAACACATGAAGTGTCTGAGTTATATTTATCACACATTATATGTGTGTTGAATCTTCACAGTTTACCCACAATGTTTTTTAACTACTCTTTTCTATTTTCTGCCTCTTTATCTTACTATCATTTTCAGTGACCCACTTGTGGAATTTGTGTTTCTCATACTTGCAACTTTAAGCCCTGTGGTAAAAGTTCTGATTCCCAGAGAGTAAGTGCTGCCACTTGGGGACATAATAAGAGTCCCATTTTACTTTAAACTGTATGGCTGCCATCAGGTCTCTTAGGGATCTTTAGCTCAAGAGACCAGCAATCAAGGAAAGGGCACACCATCCTTACAGGGGTAATTTACACTGATCATCTGGAGGAGATACAGCTGGTACAGCGGCTGTTACATAATGAAGACAGGAATGTGTTTCACACACAAATGAACCACTGAGGAATCTCTTGATACTCTGCTGCCTAATTTGGATGGTTAATGGATAAGTGCAGTAGATGCAGCCTCAGAAGGGCACTGTGATCAGAGGCTTAGATCCTCAGAGTTTTCATAAGCTACTAAACCCATGAGAGGTATTTGCTAAGAGTAAAGAGAATCTAGAATAGGTAATAGAAGAAGGACATGATAAAAACTAGTTGAGCTCTTGAAACTACAGTTGATCCTTGAATAATGCATGAGTTAAGGGCACTGACCCCCTGAGCAGTTGAAAATCCATGTATAACTTTTCACTTCCCCAAAACTTTACTTCCACTAGCCTATGGTTGACCAGAAGCCTTACTGATAATAGTTGAATGACACATATTTTGTATGTTATATGTATTATATACTGTATTTTTATAATAAAGTAAGCTAGAAAAAAGAAAATATTATTAAGACAATCATAAGGAAAAGAAAATATATTTGCTATTCATTACGTGGAAGTAGATTATCATAAAGGTCTTTATCCTCATTGTCTTCACACTGAGTAGGCTGAGGAGGAGGGGGAAAAGGAGGAGTTGGTCTTGCTGGCCCAGGAGTGGCAGAAGTGGAAGAAAATCTGTATGTAAGTGGACCCACATAGTTCGAACCCCTGTTGTTCAAGAATCCACTGCAGTTGTAGCAGTGGGGACTCACACTTACTGCTAATTTTCTCCACTAACTCCTTACATAAGATTCCTCAGGAATTGAGACCAACCAGAAACCTGAGGATGCTCTTCCCAGATGGGACTAACTTACCACAAAACGCAAATGTAAATAGATCTTAGCAGTTCAAGTGGATGTACTATGGGGGATGCTATTCTAGGCTGCTCAGTGTCCCCCCTTGCACCCCACTTTCAGGACGGAGGTGCTCATTTCCCTGTTGCTGTGTGTGTATTGGTTGCTGAGGGCCCACCGCTGTGTCCCTCTGGAAATTGGCTTTGGCCAAAGGGGGCTATCTTTCCCAAGTTTATGGCCTCTTCCCAGGGGCATCGTGTATCCAATGACTGGCTGATGTTGGGGTATAAAGGCCCAGTCAAATTGTCTCGATTTGGAATAAATAAGGCCCATCCCAGCTGCACAGATCCCTGTGGGAGCAGCCGAGGCCTCTGTTGTGACTGTATCACTGTCTCCTCCTGGCTAATCCCACTTCTTTCATACCCTCAAGGTGTTTTTCTTAGAGCTCTTTCCAATAAACCTCCTACATGCAAATTTCTATCTCAGAATGTGTTTCCAGGAGATTCCACTCAAGACATCATCTTTTTCAGATAATATTCCTATTATTCTAGATTACTGGGTTCCTATCCTTCTGGATTTTTTGCCTGTATCGTGGATTATAAGCCCATCTTCAGTAGAAACCTTACTATGAAAATCCTGTGTGGTGGCTTAGACTGTGGAAGTGTCACTTCATAGTGATTTTCTATTCACTTCTGCCAGGTACTCCATTGGTATATCACTGTCCCAGGATTAATTTTTATGTAAATTTCTCATCTTCACAGTTCCTAAACCACTGTAGGAATATACAGTCTAACTTCAACACAGCATGAGTCAGTGGCCTGGAAATAATTTTTTTTTCCTTTTCTCCAACCCAGAACATCAAATTTCATCACCTCCCTGTTAAGGTGAGCAGATCTTTTTTCTTTTTCCTAGGCTCCTAATTACTGAGACTATATTGGTTTGAGCATCCCAGCTTCATGAAGGGGTATAGGTTCCCATTCAGTGTCTTATAGGACCTACAGCCTCATATCCTGGCCTGATTGTATGTTAAAACCCAAACTACAAGCACTATTACTGAATTTGATAACCACCCATGGGGAAGCTTCAGGATCAGATCCTAAGCTTATAGCTCTTAATTTCAGGCACCTTGAGATTTCCATTTATTTCTTGCAAGTTGATATGCATTAATATCATTTTTAACATATTGCCAGAATCTGAAATCATTGCAAAGTAGCTGAATGTTTCCTGGAGCTAGGTTTTAGTAAGAAATGGAAATCACAGGGACACTGACTTTGGAACTGAAATGACAGAACTGAGAAGGCAATGAAAAAAATTCAAACTATCTCTTCATGTCCAGGACAGGCCCTGACTGATTAGGTGTTCACACAGTGGCACTGGATCTAGAATCCCAGTGGACTTTATGTATCCCCCTCATAGGCCTGTGAGTTTCTTGAGGACAGAAACTGTGTGTTGTTTGCTGTTGTGTCCCTTGGATCCCTAGAATCATGCTCATCACATCTTAGATGTTCAGCAGATACCTGTTGACTAAATGAGTCAGCAATAAAACAGTTCTGTGCCAAATGACTAGATGCTAAAAAATGAGAAGCAAGAGCATAGCATCACATTACATCAACACTAGTCTAACGAGAACAATAAAAAATGATAGAAAAGGAAAATGTGAATTGAGTTATCATATTCATTTTTTCCTACGTCCCTCCAACAAATGTTTATTGAGCATCTCTTACTGAATCTGGCACTGTGCTTGGCCTGGGGAATGTGATGGTGAGCAAAAAAGAAGGACATGGTCCCTGCCCATGTGGAGATGTGGGGGAAGCTTTAAATGATTATACGAATGGACAAAAAAGAATAGGACGAGAGAATGTTCTCTTAGCCCAGGACAATCTCAGTTTATACCAATTGTCCCAGTGTAATTATTAATGGCTCTCCCATTTATTCCTAAAAATGTCCCAGTTTGGATGGTCACTCTAGCTATAACTGAGAGGTACAAACTATACAAAAAGGCAAATCAGCTACCCAGGGAGTTGAAGAAAGGATTTCTTGGGAAAGGCAGGACTAGGCTGAGAAATGGAAGATGGAATGCACAGCGTATGCGATTGTGCAGGGCTGCCGGTGCAGAGACCCTGACAGCCACGCAGAGCAGCAAGTGCAAAGCAAGGCACATAAAAGGCCCGTTTCGATAGAGCTTCAAGGGCAAGCGGTAGCCTGAAGGGGTAGAAGGCACAGACCATGCAGGCCTTGTGGGCGTCTTATGGATTTTGGAATTGTCTTCTTTACCCCTTTACTCAAAGATGGAGGTGGAGGAGACAGGAAATTTAGCATTTTGAAAAGATTCCCTTTGACTGCTGTGTAGAGAACAGATTGAAGAAAGTTCAGGAAGCTTGTTAGAAGGTTACTGTACTCATGCCGTTAAATGATGATAGTAGCTTGGAATAGAATGCTCATGGAAATGGAAAGACGTAGATTTGAAATGAGTCTAGAAGGCAAAATGAACAAAACCTACAGATAGGGATTGGCTATGGGGAGGGAGAAATAGGGAATACCTAGAAGATATTTCTGGGTGGATGGTGATGCAATTTACTGAGCGAGAGAATGCAGCTAGAATTAAGATGTTGCTCATTTATCTATCCATCCATGCATTTATCTCTTTAGGGAACCACCACTCACTGACACCTGGTATTTAGCAGGTACTGTGGATAATCACAAATATGTTTACTATGAAATGTAGTAAGGAGTAAAAGTGCACAAATGTGTATTTTATCAGTTGTCATACTTTCAGCTGCAAGTAGTAGAAAATGTGCAGTTGAAATCGCTTAAGCAGTGAGCACATTTATAAGTCCTAAAGTGGAGAGCTTCAGTCTGGCTGATTCAGTGGCCTTGATGTCACCAGGGATATTCGTTCTTTCGATCTCTCTACTCTGCTCTTGTTACTAAGTTGACTTTTCCTTGACTAGTATCCTTCATGGCTGCAAGATTGTTATCCCAGTTCCAAGCATGCAGAGCCATGATGATGTTTAGCAGCAGAATGACTATTTTTCCTGGTGCAGCTTTTTCAAAGCTGGGAAACCTGTTCTAAAATCCTCTAGATAAATTCCTCCTCCCATCTTGGTGCATGGCGTGATACCACAAGCTTCTTCCTAAGCAAGGACTGGCAAGAGGGACAAGCTCACCGCGACTTGTCCAGTGAAGCATATGCCCAGGTGGAGGAGGATGACTTGCCAAACAAGTTTGAGGGGTTGTTTACAAGGAAAAAGGATAAATTTTATGTTGAGTAGGCAATCGAGGTCTCTGCCATATCTATGGAGCAAGGAAGCATGAAGTATTGCTTTAAAAGTGGACAGAGTAGTTCAGGAGATTGAAGCAGAAGTAGTCATCTTGGAGATTGAGCAGAAAAAAGATTTCCAAGGCTGGGAAGCGTTATTAGGTTTATGTCACTCTGAAGGCAGAACCTGAAGTTTAAGATTACAGCAGCACTTAAAAGAATACTAACATAAATCCATCTTCACCCATTGGTTCTCCTGATATCGGCATCCTTGAGGCTTTCCCCTGAATTCCTCCAAAGTCATATAAATATTGTTTCTTATTGTTTCTAAGCTTCACTGAACTGAAAGAAGAATGGTTGAATGGTGTTTTGCATAAAATACTAGAAATATTTGTTACTTAGCTCTGGCTCAATCCGAGCCTGACCTGTTTCTGTCATTACCGCTGGAATAGTTCTCCAGCTCTTGCCAGATTTGAAGTTGTCAGGATAATAATTTATCCATCTTGTTGTCAGATTCACAGCTAGTTTGCCCGACTCTGGGGGAATCTAAATGACTATCACTAGACATGGTTTGCAACTCATATTTTAAACGCATTTAATTCCAGACATCCTCCCACTGCCACACCCCAAATCCAAACACTTAACAAACTACTGCCGTGATACCACTTTCTCCTGTTGCAGAAACCTCTACCACCACCGAAGATCAGTTTTCCTCTAGTTTTCTTTAAATGATATGACTGACAATGTTCACTGCCCACAGTTACTAAATCAGTCCCCCAGGTCTCTGGGCTCAGAGCTATCCTACATGGCCACATTCCTTCCATCCTCACTTCCCCAGCCAACCATTCTCAAATCATGCCTGTCCTCCAAAAGAGTCTTGATTTCCCAGTATGGTGTACAACCATTCTATTTTGCAAAAGGCCAATTTTGAAGCTTCTACTTTAAAGACAAATCTTCAGATCTGCTTTACAAGGACAATCAGAAGTTGTTGCATGTTTCTTAATTCATCCCCTTCAACTTTCCCTCCTTACAATGGGTCCTTTTCAAGGTTTTAACTACGAGCATTAAATTATCCTCCTGATGTATGTATCCTCTTCCTCTTCCTCCAAGGAATGCTTGGAAAGGAATACAACTGTGGGCAGATGTTAGGTCTTTCTAAAAAGCAGTCTGTGTCTAATCACAAGACACAGTTGTAGTTCAGATAAAAATACTGATAGTGATTTGCATGATAAGCTGGAGTGGTAATTACTGGCTTTGAGAGCATATCATAATGGCTTTTTACAACTGTACTTACACTCTATTATTCTTCCTTTCTTATTCTCTTGTCGGGGTTCCTAATTACATGGCCCCAGGAAAATTCACTGAGAGAATATACAGCAAAATACTTGAGATACTGACACACCGTGGCCATCACAAGCAGTTGGATGGATTTGTTAGGTGGTACAGGGTCACAGGGCAGTCATACTAGGGCATTTGGGCCTCCTTCTACTTTCCTCTTCTCATCCTCAAAACCATACACATAACTGCTAATGAATCAATTTATCAAATATATTTACCAAATATCTATTGATATCGAGGGGGATTATTCAAGAGATTCACAATTTATTCACATATATTATCAGGTACAACCAGATCAACAGATAACTCAGATTAAGTCAGCCACTAAATTTTGTTCTTTCCTCATACCCCACAAAATTGATTCTTACTGGATTTTATCATGCCATTTTATCACTTATTTATCCTTCACTGAAGGACATAATAAGAAATGGAGTTGATGAAAGTTGTTCTACTGGCGGCTGGAATATTGTTGAAGACACTGTTGATGACATTATGCTGTGTCTTTCTTATGAGGACTCAGTGGGAGTACTTGTGATTGATTTCAGTGTTGGAAGTAGTCACACTTTTCCTGAACAACTTTTTTCTTTCTTCTCTTTTAAAATCTCAAGGTCTCTGTGAATCATGTCACTGATCATGTTTCCTTTTTTGCATTGGCCACTAGGAAGCTCAGATCATAATGTTGTGTCTCATCTCTAACAAGCATCTCTGACAAAGTCCACCCAGGACTTTAAGGAGTGTGTGTGTGTTTGTGTGTGTGTATGTGTGTTCTGGGCTCACTCTTTGCTCCATCCTATTTTTTCATACACTCACTTTATAGTGTCCTAATAGGTTATTTATTTTTTCATACAATAGAAATTTATTTCTTGTTCACAGAATTGTTGAATGAAGGTATTTGGCAGGTGGCATTCTGTGAGGTAATTTGGGGACCCACAATCTTTAACCCTATTAATCTACCACCGTCTAGGGCTTCCCATCCACTGCATGGAGTCAACACAAGGTAAAGAGAGAGGATGAAGGATCATGCAGGAGGTTTCACGTGCAAGGCTGGAAAGTGCTATATGCCACTGCTGCTTGCGTTCCAGAAGGCAGACACACAGCCACACATGATTGTAAGGAAAGCTGAAAAATGTGATCTAGCATTGTGTTTGGGAAGAAGGGCCAATGGGGATGGGGAATGACTAGCCAATGTTTGTCACATAGCATGAAAACTAAGGTTTAAAAAGACAGTTCACTCCATGTGCCCTAAGATATTTCTGCTAATAGCATTGGCAGAATTGTTAATTGTTCAGGTGTAGATCCCCCAGGGTGACCAGGGAATTCTTTCTTCATGACATCTTTCCCTTCTGTCTCCTCTTCTTAATCATCCTGCCATTGCCTTTGTTCAGGTCTTTTCTACCTTGTGCCCAGCTTGCTGGAACTTCTACCTTCCTGGCCTAAGAGGACTATCTTCTGAACTTGCCTTGTGCTTGCTTTCTTCTGCAAGTTGGCGTACATATTTTTATTGCTACCAAATGTTGTGTAAAAAAAAATCACTCCAAAACTCAGTGGCTTAAAAACAGCAATATTTTTTTAATACCTCTTATGGTTTCTGAGGGTTGGGACTTTGCGGAGCAGCTTAGCTGGTTGGATTTGGTTTGAGGTATCTCATGGAGTTGCACTGAGATACCTGTTGAGGTTTGCCAACATCTGGAAACTTATCTGGGGCTTGAGGACCTTCTCCCATGCTGGCCCACTCACATGGATGGCAAGTTGGTGCTGGCTGTTGGCAAGATGTCTCAGCTACTCTCCATGTAGGCCTCTCTTCAGGGCTGCTTTAGTGACTTCACGACACGGTGGCTGACTCCTCCCAGAATGAATGATTCAAGAGGTAAGGTTAAGCCATAGGCCCTTTGTGATCTGGCCTAAAAAATCCCACTCTGTCACCCCTGCTACACTATGCTGCCCATGAGCAGCCCTGATTCGACGTGGGAAGAGACTATACAAGGCGAGAGTACCAGGAGGCAAAGATCACCAGGAGCTATTTGGGAGGCTTGGCTATGTCCCTCTCTCAATCTCAACTTTTCAAAATTCTCTCCCACCTTCAATACTCAGATCAAAGCCCATTTCTCCCATGAAGTCGGCCCTGATCACTTGACAACTAGCATTCCTACTGCAGCTCTTACTGCTCTGACCACACGTGTGGCCTTTGGCATTTCATCCCTTGTTTTGAAGATTTGTGCACGTTTTTCCTTTTGGATGGAATTTAAGCAATTGTAGACTACACCCTCTGCCATGTAGTAGGCACTCAAGAAATATTTTTTAGGTGGATGAACGAACGTGTGAATGAAGAGTATAAGCTGGAAGCCCGGGTCCCCACTTGTGGACTTTCCTCTGCTGCTTGACCTTGGCCAAGTCACTTAACCTCTCAGTCTGTTTGCTCCTCATGAAATGAAGATAATAATACCTACCCCAGCTTTCACAGGGGTGCTTCGGCATTTGAAAGCGGCGGCACTTATGAAAGTGTTTCCAGGTGTGCAAAGATTGCGGCAAGGTGAGGTTAGTTACGTGGTTCACCAGTGATGGCTGAGATGTGTAGTGTTATCATGGGATGGAGGTCAGTCTATCCCACTGCCTTCCTCCTCAAGAAATGGTTAAGAGCTACATCGAGCTGTGAGCATACAAATGCGCTTCCTTCACTCCAGCAGCTGCTGTTTCAGCTCGTCATGGTCCTGGCTGGGAGAGGCTCTGGGCAGAGACAACAGCCCGGTCCTGGTTGCAGGGCCCCTTCACGGTCACGCTCTGGAGATGTCAAAGCTCAAAGGCCAGATTCATTTCGCTAGTAGAATTCTCAGGTCTCCTTTTTCTTCATGTACTCTGGTTTTTCAGCCTTTAAAAATAGATAACTGTCTAGGCATAATTTTTTTCCATCCCACCCTTTTAAGAAAATGTTTTTGAAAAAATTAGCATATTATAAATTTGTCTCTTTTTTGGTGTACAGTTCCATGAATTTTAACCCATGTGTAAATTTATGTAACCACCACAAGCACAATCAGGATGAAGAGCAGGTTCATGACCCCCAACAAAGTCCCCTGTGCTTTCCGTTTTCTTTCACACCCGCCCCCTCACCCAAACCGATGGCAGCAACCACTGATATGTTCTCCATCACGGCTGTTTTATCTGGTTAAGAATATCATATACGTGGAATCATATAGTATATAATCTTCAGAGATTTTCACTTGACATGTCTTTGAGATGCATCTGTTTCTTTTATTTCCTTGTAAGAATGCACCTCTGTTTATTTATTCACCTTGTTGAAGTGCATTTGGAGTGGGATTGCTGGCACATATGATAAATGTATGTTTATCTTTATTAAAAAAAACTTCCAAACTGTTTTCCAGAGTGGCTGCAATATTTTTCATTGCCATTAGCAATGTATAAGAGATCCCAGTTGCTCCTTATCCTTACCAGCACTTGGTATTGTATTTTATTTTTAAGCCATTCTTACAGACATGCTGTGGCATGTCATGGTTTTATAATAATTTGCATTCCCCTCAAAAGTAAAGTGTCTGCTCAAGTCTTTGCTGACTTTTTAATTGCTTGCTTTCTTATTGTTGAATTTTGAGAATTATTTATATATTCTAGATACAAGTCCAGTGCCAGATTTGTGATTTGTGAATATTTTCATCCAATCTATAGCTTGTCTTTTCATTCTCTCAACGGTGGCTTTGCAGAACAAAAGTTTTTAATTTTGATGAAATTTAATTTATTAATTTTTAGTTTTATTGGTTATGTTTTTGGTGAGATGTCTAAGAACTTTTTGCCTAACTATAGTTCATAATATAGAGAAGTTTGTAACATAGGAAAATATAGGAAGTTTTATCCTATATTTTCTAACTTCTTTTTTAGAGTTTACATTTGTATCTATGATCTGTTTTGAGTCAATTTTTGAATAAGGTGTAAGGTTGTGAGGATTTCAGTGTTCTTTTATATTTTTAATTTCTTTATATGATTGCCCATTGTTTCAATACCATTTATTAGTTTCAGCAGTTTCCCCCTAGATTCCTGAGGCACTAACTCAGCAAACATGGCTGAGGGCACAGCCTAGAGATGGAGAGAAACTGAGTCTTGATGACATAATGTGAGTACTGGAATCCAGCTGTACTGTCAGCCTGATTCCAGAATACTCGGAGACAGGGCACGATACATACATGAAACAAAAATTTGAACTGGGTATCTAAGAAAAACAAGGAGGGAAATAGTGTATAATTAGAGAAAGGGAGAATCATTGGTTTAAGGGTAAACGCCAAATATATGTTGCAGGCTTACAAGTTCTTTTCTATCTAGTACTAACCCATATCTCTGCCTGTGTCTCTCCTGCATCTCTCTCCTCACCCTGTGCTTTACCCGTCACGCATACCAAATTCCATTTTCTGGGTATTCCCTCCTCTTTCATACCTCTATGCCTTTGCCAATGCCATTCCCTATCTGAAATTGCTCTTTCCTTCCTTTTTGGTCTGGAAAGCTCTTTAATTATCTTTGAGCCTCACCTAGGTAAACCTTTTTGCTGTATGCTTGTGTAATTCTTTATATACTTCTCCATTACAGCAAGTACTACATTGTTTGGGATTGTTTTTGTCTGTTAGTCCCATTATTCTGTGACTTCCTTGAGGATAGAGACCAAGTCTCGTATGCCTCAAGTCCTCTCAAAGCATTTAGCCCCATATCTGATATACAGTAAGAGCTTAATAGATGCTGGTGGGCCAGATGGTGCACAAATAAATTAGAAATGGCAGGTAATGAAATGAAAAGAGATCCTTACCAGAATTCCCTGGCTTTTGCCACACCTATTCCAAGAAGCTCCCCACCTTGGTCCACAGATTGCTAGGAATTTCTTCTTTGCTCACCATAACTTGTTACACCTATATTTTCCAATGTCCCTTTCATTATAGTTTGGTATGGCCATGGAACTGTTTTCATTGCAGTGGGTATTCTAGAAGGGATGTGTACCACTTCCAGGCCTGGACTTCAACACTTCCATGCTCCATCCTCCACGTTTCCCTTTCTGCTGGCTGGGGAGTGCCCAGAGTGACCTTGGAAGCCAAGGGCTGAAGGCAGCCAAGGCTCTGTCATCCTGAATCTTTAAATGACTGTGTGAAGCAGAGCCCTTCCCCCACCCCATAAATTGCCAACCAAGAACACCTGCACTGAATGTTATATGAGGAAGAAACTTCCATTTTGTCAAACCACTGCAATTTGAGGGTATATTTATTTATTTATAACAACTACTATTGCCCTGACTAATGCAGAGCTCAGTAGAATTTTCTTAGTTCAAACCAGGTTCTGAGTGTGGTGAATATTGCACACAGGGCAGAACTATATTCTGGAAAGCCTCCCTGTTGTCTCTGGCCTCCTGTTTTTTAGGAAAAGGTCACTCGTGGTATGAGGCAGCTGGGCAGTTTTGGAGTCATAGGCTGGGGGTGAGAAGGTTGGGTTCTATTCCTGGGTCTGCCCCCCACTGGCTTTGGGTTCCCAGCCAAGGAAGATTACAACATGTATGCTAAAATAACCTACCCACGGGGAAAATACAGAAAAACGAAAACAATGGTCGCTGCAGAAATGCAGGTGATGGTGATTTCAGCCGCAGGAGAGAATAACGAAGGCTCCTGTGAGTCCTCTTGTCCAGGCTTCAGCAGCCTGAATGTGTGATGCCTTCAAATCCTGCAGACGCTGCTTACTGATTCCAAGCCTGGTCAGCCGAGAGGAGTGTTTTGACCTTTCTTTGGTGCAGGCAGACTGCAGATGTACCAATCAAAATGTCTCTGTCCTTGTCAGTGTCAACTTTCTAAGCCATAGGATGAATATTGAGTTTACTTAGTTAAAAGACAAACAAATAAAAAATGCCAGAAGGTGCAGCGTATTGCTGGAACCCACCAATCAATGCACCCAGATGCAAACTGTCCTGGCCTGCAGTGTCATCTTTTTTTACAGCCTATGTCCCGTCACATCCACATCTTGTGAACCGGCTCCTTGAGTGTCTGTGGCCCACTCGGAGAAGGGACAGCTTATTCCTTATCTTCTTCTACCAGACTTTGCTGCGTTTGCCTCTGTGGGGAAGGACTCACAGCAATAGTTTCCCAGGATCAAAGTTTTCTCAACGAGTCAGAATCCCTAATCCCCATGCCAAGGATTACAGCTTCCCCACACTCCCCGTCAGCATCTGCCACCACATTAGACTCCTTCTGTGTCCCTAGGACTGGTCGTCCCACTATTTGGCTCTCAGCCCTAAAATAATTGCCACCACTGACATTCAAGTATCTAGTAGGCATCCAAATCACTTTGAGAACATCCTATGCATGAGTGCAGGCTCGCGGGTTCACCCCTCAGGATTGTGATTCAGCAGAGGTGAGACAGGGACTGAGACTCTGCAATGTTAATTGCCACTGCAGGTGAATCTGATGCTGGTGCATCTGAGACCACACATTTAGGAACATCGCTCCCTCGTGGCTGTGAGTGATCTTCCTACCACACCAGTCAGCTCATAATATACCCTTGAAAGATGTTTTGGTGGTTTCCCACTGCCATCAGGATCGGGTCCAGTCCCCTTAGATGGAAATTCAGGGCTCATTAGGGACTGGCCCTTGCTTGTTTCTCTAGCTCAGTTCTCGTCACCTGCTTCCCTGGTCGTCTTCACTGCAGTCATTCTAAGAGTTGCTGTTGGGACCTGCTGTACTTTCCCTCCCTGCTCTGTGAATGTTTCTCTCTCTCTGACACTCTTGCCTCTAGGCCCAGTCTTTCTTTATCTGGCTACCTTGTAGTCACACGAGACCTCCCTTCTCCCTGGGCAACTTTACCCCTCCTCTGTGTTTCTGGCTATCTATGTGCCCCCTGCTGAGGGCCCTTGTCACCATGAGCTGTGCTCAGCCTCCTCTGGTCTGAGTCCTCCCCAGCGCAGAGCTGCTCACGGCAGGCAGCACATGCGCATCTTCAGGCCTCGGAGGAGCTGGGTTGAAAGCAACCAACAGTGGGCAGAGGTGGGCCTGGGGGACAGCTGCCCAAGGTCCCGCTCCATAAGGGGAGCCAAACATCACCGGAACAACTTGGGAGCTATTTCTACTCCCATCAAAACAGACAGGAGTCTCAAGAAGTGATGAAACATTCCCCTTGATGTAGACCCATCACTGTTGAGTATTTTTGCAGTATCACCTCGCTGTTGTCATCAATGTGAGTTGGAAAACTGACAAAAAGTGGCTGAGCGCTGTTTACAGAAGCACGGGGCGGTTATTATGCACCAGGTGCTCTTAACAGAGAGGCTCCAGCCAAACACGCCAACCTAGTGAAGTGTCCCGCAGCCCACACTGGCCTAAGCAGTATTTCACGGTGTGCACTGAGTAGAATTGCACGTGGGACAACAGAACATTAAGATGGAAGAAACCTGGGTCTTGAAATGACTACAGGAGAGCTGGCTGCCACCTGGCTCCCATCAGGACTGTTACCTGAGAGAGTAAGAGCTTTCTCAGTGGGTCACGATGAGGTTGGATCTATTTGTTACAGAAATTTGGCGTAACCTTAGCTACTATGGATGGCATCATGCCTCCTAGGCAAACCTGTTATGATAGAGAGCTGACTCAGAGATGCGTTCTCTGCCTCTTGCCCAAAACCTCTCCTGCAAGGGAAGCTCTGCAGAAAGAAAAGCAAGTAGAGCTTAGCCTGACCATCCCATGCATGCACCTAGAAATCCGCACAATTAACCTCAGAAGCCATGTTCCCTTCTTACTTCTCCTGAGCAAACAAACAAAACAAATGAAAAAGAAAATAAGCAACGTCAAGAGTAGAAGCAATTTTTCCCTTTGAGAATCCAGAATGTGGGTGCCCACCATCAATTAATACCAGGGAAATAACAGGAAATTCTCTGGAGGGAAATGTGAAAAAGGGAGGCACCTGCTTTTGAGCTCCCTGAATAATGAGTCTAGGGAAAGCCAGTATCTTTCTTTTGCAGGCAGTTGCTACCTTCTCACAAACTGTGTTTGCATTCAGCAGCCTCCCAGGAAACAACAGAACCTTGCCATTCCCGGCTTCCCAAGAGCTTGCAAAGTAGACATCACTGATCCCATTCTCTAAATGGGAAAACAGAGGCTCAGAGGTTGAGTGATTTATTTAAAGTGCAGTATAAGCAAGCAAAGAAGCCAGCAGGAGATAAGAGCCTGCCTAACTCCCCAGTCAATTTTCAGTTCCCCAGATAACACAGAGCCTAAATAAACCTACATCAACACCATATGGTATCAGCAGAGCAGGAGGATGTTGGGCACTTGTATTAAAGTGGGCTGTAAAGGAAAGATAGTTTGTACGTGTGAGTAGTCAGGGAGCAAACTATTCTTTTGATAATTCTCATCATTTTTAGTTCAGTAGACCAGGAAGACATGAGTTTTGAAGACTGGACAACTTAACTAACACCTATACAATCCTTATCTTTAACACAAATGATCACAATTGTTATGAATGCCTGATAGGTGATATCTTAACTAGACATGCTTAGAATTCTGGTTTATGGCATATTCTTCTTGGCTAGAAATCTTGAGGTCCCTTTAAAGGACTTTCCTTGAGTTTCGAAATGGAAATACATTCTGTGTTCTTTTGGGATAAGCTGTTCAGAATTTTCTTCAATGCCAATATGAAACTTAGATTTAGTAAAACTACATTGCAAACCTGTTAACGTGTAACAGCCACCAGCTAATCCAATCAACAGTCCCCTGCACACAGCCATGCATCCCACTAGGCTGCCATAAGGGGCAAATACAATTTGTCTATAGAATTGGGCTTCGCAGTTAGAGTCCCTGCTTTGGGTGTGTGATATCCTGTGGACTACAGGCAGATTTAGTGTCCCCAAACAGATGGGCTTTCCCTTTATGGGCCACTCTTAAGTTTTCTAGGCAAACCGCAGCTGCGCTAATGTCCCTTTGTGTAAAGGATTGTTTAAGTTGAACCACTTTCCTTTACCTGATGTGTATTCAGGGTTTTGAGCCGGGGACAACTGGGATATGCCAACATCTGCAGAAAAAGAAGATTCCCTTTTTTGTGCTTTTTAGGACTGGCTGTGACAGGCAGGGAGAGCTTCTCTAGATATCAGGGAGGGTCCCTAGTTGCCAACAACAAACCTAGCCAGTTGAACAGGAAAGAGAGGTTGGCAAAGAATCTGTGGCAGCTCAAGGAATTTCTAGGAGCCTCAAGGATCAAGCTAGGGGGGGTTGCAGACAGGAGCAGTGCCTGGGCTACACTGCCAGACCACTGCATGGGGCAGATGTCATAGATCCTCCACCAACATGGCCTGAGATACCATGGCCAGGACCTCTGGCCCTGCTGCCTCTGAGAGCTGGGTGGGTCTCTGCCCCCTTAACAGAATGTGCCCTTCACGGCATCACCTTTTTCATGACATTCTCTTTCAAAATGAACCCTCATGGGGCCTTTCTAGGGGCCTCACTGTGCAGGAAGCTGGGAAATCAGGTGTCTAACCTCTGCCTTGGGAAGGTGCAAGACCTCCCAAACACTGAAGGGATGTTCGAATGGTAAATGGTGACCCACAAGATAAAATATGCCCACTACATCTACTCTTTGGCTGTCCAATGGCCCTAGAAAGCTTCTTGCATACTAAAATTGTAGACAACAGCTACAATCACAAACAAGGACAAAAGGGGCTTCCAGCTAACATCATGCAAGTATTTCTTGTACAACTGAAAGATGTGCACACTCTGTCCCTGAAAAAGGGGCAAGGTAAAACCTCCTCAGTTTCCACATTGAGCTCCCACTCCAAGGTCAGGTCCCTAGAGGATGTTCACATTCTCCAGTTCAGTCACAATCCCATCTCAGTGTTCTGTAATCCAGACACTAAATTACCACCCCATAAAAATCAGAGGGAAGCAGAAAAAGAGAGAAGAAAGAATAATCGGTATATAAACATAACAATGAAGAAAAATTAGTATCTATGCTGTCACTTCTGCAAGTGATCATGTGTATTTGGGTGTTTTTTATGACATCCTTCCTCCACAATCATGTCATGCTCTTTTTGCCTTCAGATCCCACCTTAAGGTTAGGGTGAGGGTTAGGATTCTTTACCTGATAAGGTAACTCTCACAACCCTCATTTGTGGAAGATAATTCCTTTTGATGGTCCTTCTTGTGTGTGATTGCTAGAGTCTTCCATTGAGTTTCACCACTGGACATGACAATACACGCAGGTGCTCAGAAGGACCTCCTGGGTTCCAGAAATATTCCCTGTACAAAATGGTATAAACTACACTATTTTGCCTTGTTAATCAGAATCACTTGCCCCAGTCAATACTGAAAACCCCTTTATTGCTTGATATTCTAGTGACATGAAGAGGCCAAAATAGCCTCCTCTTGACAAGAAAGAGTCCTGTTTTCTAATTCAGTGGAAACATTCCATTCCATATTCCTGGTGGAACCATTCTTCTCTTGGGCATTAAGATCTTTAAGTTGGCAGAGCCCAGAATTCTAGGGATTGAAAGCAAATTTTTCAAGGCGGCTGTTAGATTTAATATTGAGACGTGTCCCTCCTGTTTCCACCCTTTGATTCTGAATCTTATGCGCTCTGATCATAGAAAGGCAAATAGTACCATGAATTTATCAGGGTTCAGAGAATGTACCTTATCCACAAACTCGTGAGGTGTTGTCTCCTAGCAGGTACCACAACTGAGACTTCCACAGGTATTTTCATCATTCTGCAAGTCCAGTTGCTTCTTGGTGATGGACTAGGCGCTAGGACCAGTGAGAATTCAGGATGTTCTGAATCACTGGAAGCTTCTTATGTGCCCTTAATTTAAATTCCCAAGGTCCCTTTCTTCTCTTTTAAGGTGCTAACTCTGACTTAAGAGACTTGATAAGGCTATGATTTCCACTGACACTGTAATTTGGCAACTCCATCAGGATCAAACTTAGGCTTTGGCTCTGTAAAGGGATAGTCTAGCATGGGAGAGCCTTCTATGTCTGACCATGCCCTGAGCAGAAAATCTAAGCTCTCCAGTACAGTTAGAAGTAACCCTTGAATTATTCATGTCATTCATATTGTTTAAATTCCTTGTGCCACTGTATCCCCCAAGGCTTGCTTTCACAGGTAACCACAGGAGAATATTTAAATACTCTATTATATCCATTCTCTAATGCCACCTGGGTTTTTCACTGCCTTCTTACCCAAAAGTCTAGAAAACCAATACTAAATGCCCATTTCTTTACGTGTTTGTGGCCTAAAACCACTCCTGAGATCAATTTCTATATTGGTCAAGGGGTTCTTAGTTGCAAACAACGGAGCCCATCTTAGCTAACATGTGCAGATGTGTAATATATTAACCACATTAAGCAGTTCACAGAGAGCCAGAAGATTAGATATAGAGGCTATGGAACCATAAACAAGGTCTAAATGACACCACAAGCCTGCTCCAGTAGAGGCCCTCCTGTTCCAGTTGCTAGTGCAGGACTGTGGCTCACTTGGCTGACACTGGGCACAGGACATCTCCAATAGAACCTCTGCCACCTTCTTCTGAAAGATGACCACCTTGCCACCACTCTCCCCAGTGTAGAGATTATGCAACATTTCTTCATGTCACTCTCTTCTAAACTTAAATCTCACAAAGGCATGTTTGATTTTAGGTCCTGGTCCTATAACTGTGCCCTAGCTTACAAGAAAAGTTGGGGGACAAAACTTCCACCTTCAATTTAGGGAATGGCAGGGGTCACAGGTGGGAAAGTGCAATAATATAGGAAGATGTTCAAAGCATGAATAATGTCCACTCCATATGTGGTTCTCTCCCACTTTTAATTAAAGTGAGATTGTTTACTTTTAAGTAATCTATTATATCAACTTGCCAGTTATATGAAATCATGAACTGAATCTGAGAAAGGTGAGACTTCCACAGGTGATCTGATGGAAACTGACCCCCTGCCTGGAAAGGAAAGGATTATTTGTTCCCATTGCACATGGGAGGCAAGTGAGTCCTCAGGAAGAAAAGGGCCCCAGACACTGACACCCAAATTCCTGCAGTGATGTTATCTCACTTTTACTAGGATATTTGACACCCTTGAGTGAGATAATATAGTTTCCCATCTTGGAAGTGTAGAATAACCTTTCTTGTAATTTTTGTTTTTGAGACAGTCCCGCTCCATCATGCAGGCTGCAGTGCAGTGGGTGTGATCATAGCTCACTGCAGCCTCAAACTCCTGAGCTCAAGTGATCTTCCTGCCTCAGTCTCCTAAATAGCTATGACTACAGGTGTATGCCACCATGCCCAGCTAAATTTCTTTATTTTTTATAGAGACGAGGTCTTGTTATGTTGCCCAGGCTGGTCTTGAACTTCTGGCCTCAAGAGATCCTCCAGTCTTGGCCTCCCAGAGTCCTGAGATTTCAGGTATGAGCCACTGCCCCTGGCCAATTTGTTTTTTCATGTTGTGCGTATGTCCATACTCAGGAGAAGAATGAAGGAGTAGATAGAGACAATGGTGTGCTTGAGAACACCCCACATTTTGAGGAAGGAGCCATGTGAGTTTTACACAATGCAGTAAGAAGACAACTCTAATGCGTACGTTTTGTTGTGTGCTCAGCATCTGTTCCCCTTTCTTTTGGTAATAGTGTTTCTACTTCACTGGGAATTCTCCTCATGTCAGTCATGTGCTTGGTGGGACTGTCTTCCCTCCCAGCCCCCAGCCGTGGGTGAATACACAGCACAGCACTGGCCCACCGGCATATTCCGTCCCCTGCTTTGGGAATGGTCACCCAGCCCAAGTTGGTGCACTAAAACTCAGCCTTTGGTTGGGATACTGGGTTGAGAAACTCCTAGGCTTGAAGTGGCAGGGTGTTTGCCTGGAAATGCTGGGGGTCGCCACACAGACAGAACTGCCTGGGAATAAACTCAACATGGAGAAAGTCAGAGCTGAGAGACAGAGGGAGTGTGGGTGCCCACGTGTTTAAGCCCCTGGATCCAACCCAGCTCACCCCAGGAATTTCAACTGTGTGAGCCAGAAAATTTCGCAGGTTTATTTGGTTTTGACTTCCATTATTTTTCGTTAAGTTTCTGACACTTACAACCCAAGGAGTCTGACCTGCAACACCTAAGCAGGCTTCAGCAGAGTGTGACTTCTGTAGTGACCTCTGGGTGAGTGTTCGGCCTCTGAGATGGAGTCACAGACGATGGAGGGCCTTAGAGGTTACTTAGTCCAATCCCCTCCACTTGGTATTTCCTGTTCCTTTAATGGGCTGTTAGAAAAACAAGCACGAAGTAAATCATCGTCACTCACAGGTGTATCACCTCAGTTTACATTCCACACAGAAAGCCAATGTGCCTCTTCACTGAAGTAATAAAATGAAATCAGGATGTTCCACACCATGGTGCCTGGACTGTTTTGAAGAGAGCTCCCTTAAGCCCTTGGAATTTCAATCACAGAACAAGAAAAAACTACAAGAATTAGTGCATCTTCCAAAAAATAAAATCGTACTCCTTTTTTAAACCAGTAAG
The DNA here is from genome assembly GCF_020740605.2 of Lemur catta. Classification (NCBI taxonomy): domain Eukaryota; kingdom Metazoa; phylum Chordata; class Mammalia; order Primates; family Lemuridae; genus Lemur; species Lemur catta. Next base: position 38,744,605 of record NC_059139.1, read on the forward strand.
TGGGGCTTCCTCTTACACAGTTCCTTGAATGTCTCAGAAAAAAGTTATGTATATAACCCGATGTTTGCTTTATCTGCAACATACATATCTTGTCACATCACAGATCATCCCGGCGCATGAGGCCATTTCTAGCATTGGAGGGGAAATATCCCTAGCAGAGCGCCAAGGAATACAGGGCAGCCGAAGGAAAGAAGCTTGACCAAGGAAGGGTACGTATTAAATGCTTCCATTTACACAGAAATTCCAAGAAATGCACACTGACCCACAGTGACAAAGACAGATCAGTGGTTGCAGGGGACACAGGGGAGGGAGGGAGGAATTACAAAGGGACTCAAGAAAACTTTTGGAGGAGACAGAAATGCTTGCTATCTTGGTTTCATGAATGTGTGTGTGTGTGTGTGTGTGTGTGTGTGTACATATATATGTCCAAACACATCAAATTGTACACTTTAAATACGTAAAGTATATTGCATATGAAATCTATGTTAAGAAAGTAGTCAAAAGAAAAAAGTCTAGTACCAAATTAAGTGAATGAAGCATGAAATGAAGAGCAAATTGGGCTGTGAGGTATATAGGAATTTAGAGGAAGCCTTCATCATCCTGGGTAAGCCCCTTATACCTAAAGAAGCTTCGCAAAAAATTAGATGATGTTCCCTAGCAGAAGATTTCTTAAAAGACCTCTATGCCCCCAAGTTTGCCCTCCATCTGTGTATAGTGGTACCTGAAATTCCCACTGGTATTGTCGCTCCTGCAGGGGCCCTGGAGACAGGGGCATTTAGACTGAGTCTGTGAGTCGCGTTGCCTCATTAGCTAATGCCTTACTTGATTTACACTGGTGGCTCCCAACCTTCCCCCTAGGAACCCTCAATTATACACTGGGGAGATTCTGTGACTCTAAGGTTCAGAGGAGGCTCATATTTTTTAAAGTGATGAGTCTTGCATGTCAGGATAATTATCAAAACTCCCAAGTAGCTCTTAAACCTGGGGCTGCACTAACTTTTCACCCTGTCTCTCTGTTCCCAAAGCCTACTCCATCCACCCTTCATCACTGAGGAGGAAATGAAGATGGGCCATCATGGCTGTGACTGCTGCTTCTGACGCTGGTGTTGTGTTGCCCAGGTTCGTGCAGCAGCCTGCTACTTCCAGTTGTTTCTTCCCTATCCAAAAAAAAAAAAGAAAAAAAAAACCACCCCAAAGTCATACCTTTATTCTACTTTGTTTTTTTGGCTACAAAACTAGTAAACCACTCCAACAATTTCTATGATTTTCAGTTTAAATCTCCAGAAGTGCTACTTTCTATGCTAACCTTTGGCTGCGAAACACTAAGATGACTAGCATTGCAGCGTGATTACCTATTTGGATCTACAGCCATTTAGCTGAGAGTTTGACCTGTGGGAACAATATATGGGACTGGTACATTTAGACTATAGGAAGAATATTCTAGAAGGGTAAAATCAGGACAAATAGGGATGCCAGGTCCTGGTGGGGGTCCTAGAGGTGAGAGCATGGGGTGTTGGGAGGACATATGGGGACCTTGCCCACCTCCGAAGCTGCAGGGATGAAATGTGACATGCAGTCTGGGCGTCCTCCTTCTGGGCAGAACATCCTCCTGGGAACCTAGAATCCACGCACATCTTGTTTTCACACAGAGGAAGCAATTCAGATTAGAGTTAAGCTTTTAACTTAATGATTCGCTAATCTGTGCATCTTGAAGGGGGACACAGTGGAGCCTTCACTTTGCTCTTTGTATCCATACCCTCGCACATGCACACACACAAGCCTCATTTGTGAAGACGTCTTTGAAATGTATTCACTGAAGATAATTATAGAGGTCTAACACTTCTGCTCTTCAATTAATGCTATAAAATTAATGGTCCTTCATTTTTACTTCCTATGCAAATGATGGTGTCATCTCCAACCGTAAGCCTCTCTACTCACACACTGAATATGATTAGTGTCCCTTTAAGCTGAATTAGAGCATGTGACCTTCTGGGGTATGTCAGGAGCGAAACCTCCTCGTGCTATTTCCAAGGTTTCATTATGAAACGTTCTTGAAAAGCAGAATTTCAGAGTTGACACCAAAACACGTTTCAGTGACTAATCTTTGGGGGTTGTGGCCTTAGAAGGAAGCAGACAGGCACTGGAGGACAGCTCATAAATCTACTATTTTCACCTGAGATTTACCAGGCTTCACAATAAACACATTTCCAAACAAAGGACAGACAGATTCCTGTAAGATAATGAGGCAGGTATAATGGAAATGCAGTGGTATTCAAATACTGTACCCATCAGAATATCCTTTTGCAAATGGACCCAGGGGAATGCTTGGTCAGAGAGGAGATGTATTTTCTTGACAAGAAATTCTGAAATGTAACAAAAATGGCTGACTCAGTAGCTCGGAAAGGGAAAAATTAAGACGTTACGATTCTTTTATTCCAAGGACTGAGCATCAGGAGCTTGTGGCTCTGTGGCTTCTGATGAGAATGTGGGCATCTCTCAGCAATCATTGTGTGCACGCATCTGATCCATGAGGTGTATTTCTGCACTTTAGGCAGCTTGGAGGAGTTGAAAATGTTGCATAGCTCGAGTGCACTCACACTCAAGAGTCAATACCTCACTCCTTTGGGGAGCTTTCGTCTAATAATGGGATGCCATCTGGTATTTGAGTCCTAGGGAAGGGTGTGCAAGTTCAAGAGGATTGGGGTCTAAGGAAAGTAGCAGAAGGACATTAAGGAAGGAAAACAAAAGGAGCCTCGACCATCCCTTCACTTGTGGGGGGGGAGGGGGGAGGAATTGTAAGCAGATCCGAGATGCAAGGCTGGAATCGGGTCCCAGGTTGATGGATTCTACAGTCTCTGGCAGCTGGGATTGGTTGGATTGATGGACATACTCCTGAAGCCAAGTTCAAAGAGAGTATGCCCATTTGTCCTTTGTGATCTGCTGAATTGGATGAGACACAAATATTCAGAGAATTTTTTTCTCTGTGGCAAGCGAGAATTCCTTGGCTGCAGAAATACTGACTGTGAGTTGAGAAAACTTGGGCATCAGAAAGAGGCAGGTTTAAATAATTGGACTTCAGCCATAGATTTACCTTGTGAGTGATGAGAGTTGTGTAGGGGATGGGGGAGTGCTAAACTTTTGCACCCGGGGAGTGTTGTATTTCAATGAAATAAAAAAATGTCTTTGTGTGTGGGTGGCATCACTTTGCATAACCCTGCTGCTCTTTTCTGAATAGCTGTGGCTGCACCAGGCAAGCAGTGTTGCTGGTGCCCTTCTCTGTGAGATGAAGGAATTCAGGGAGATGCCCCCAGCACACTGTTATGAATGTGTAGGATGAACAGGGGGACTGGATCAGAAATGGGGGCTGACTGTTACATACTTATAATGAAGCAGAGAAAATTGCATTCACCACAATTCCTCTTAAAGAGAGCCCTGAATATATTCGGATGAAGACATACTTTAGCAAGTCATTTTGGGTGGAGGGTGAGACCCAAGAGTGTATTCAATCTAGAAAAGTTATTATTAAACTGCTCTGCGTGAGCTAAGGAGAAGAATTTGTCACTCTTGTAAGAGGGAGAGAAAGAAAAGAAAAGAGAGTGAGGGGAAGTGGGTGGGTGAGGGTGAGAGGGAGACCAGCAAGGGGGAAAGGCTGTGCCCCGTGTGCGGCAAGCCCCTCTCCGTGGCTCTGTCTCCCAGAGCTCACAAAATGCTGGGTATGAGTGAAGGCTTGGGAAACCCTGGAAGGAGCTGAGTTTTGTGTCTGGTGGATGTGGATGAAGTAGAGGCAGCACCCAGGATTGCAGCATCAGAGGGGAGCAGCCCATAAGGAGGGCAGCCCTGGACAGTCGCGGGAACCACAGCGAGAACTTTGGATTTTGATGGGTGGTGGAATTGGCTTTGAAGCAAGTTTATCTTGTTACCCCAAAGGTGGCAGAGGCAGCTGAAAGCCAGCTTATGTGTGGGTGACCTCACAGCGACTGGAATATCTAAAGATGCCTGTTACTTCTGTGTTTTGTATGAGAAATGCTTTCTAAAATAAAATGAAATTTTAGAAAGTCTAATAGAATGACTACTCATAGAAACTCAGGCATTATTTAAACAAAAAGAAAGCAGAATTTTCTATTTAGTAAGGCTGACCACTCTCCAGATACATACACAGCATCCATCAAGGCATTACAGGATAAGCAATTCTACCCAGGCCCGGAGGGAGAGCTTATTCCTGGTATTTAGGACCATTTCCAAGGAAAAGTAAATAACTTTATCAGATGTCCTGAATGATGCAGTCTCAGGAAAGAAATGCTGTTTTCCCCAAATAAGTGGTCTATTAACAACCAAATGTAAATGTAATAATAACCTTGTTTGGATCTTGTTTCTCATAATTATATCTATCTATCTATATATATATATATATAGAGAGAGAGAGAGAGACAAGAAGAGGAAAATTTGAATTGGGAGTAAAGTGAGAGCAAGAAATGACTGTCAGTGTTTAGGCATGACAATGGCATCATAAGACATGTATACTTAAATACCTACACTTAAGAGATGCAGGGTAAAATGACCCAATACTGAAGATTTACTTGAAAACACTTCACAAGAGAAAAAGAAAAAAAGAGAAGAAAGGAGAGGCTGGATTAAGCAGGACGATCAAAATCATGACAATTGTTGAATCTGGTGGATGAACATGGGACACTTATTGTACTATCCTCTCTATTTTGTGCATATCTGAAATTTTCATAATAAAATTTAAAAAACACATCAATCAAAATGAAATCGGACCCTTACAATTTTCAGTGCCCCAAGTATCCCAAAGGAGCTAACTTACACCGCCTTTTACTCCTCCTTATATTTAAGGCTTTGGAGATAGTTAACCTCTGTCCACCACAGATACACCACCCGGCTCTCGCATTTTAAACAATAATGTTTAGAAGATGTTGCGGGCTGGATTGTGTCCCTCCAAAAGTCATGTGTTGCAGTCCCAACCCCCAGGACCTCAGAATGTGACTGTATTTGGAGATAGTGTCTTTAAAGAGGTAATTAAGGTCCAAGAGGTCTAATGGGTGGGTGCTAATTCAAGCGACTCTATTTGACTGTATTTGGACATCGAGTCCTCAAAAGGATGATTAAGGTAAACTGAGGCCATTAGGTTGGGCCCTAATCTAATGTGACTGGTGTCCTTTTAAGAAGGAGCGATGCCAGGGCACATGTGCATGGAGGTACGACCGTGAGGAGAGGCGACAAGAGGGCAGCCCCCCGCAACCCACAGGAGAGGCCTCAGAGGAAAGCAGCCCTGCTAGTGCCCTCGTCTGGCACGTCCAGCCTTCAGAACCGTGAGGATGCATTTCTGTTATCTGAGCCACAGTCTGTGGCGGGTTGCTAGGACAGCTCTAGTGAGCCAGTACAGAAGGGAACAGAATTGGTAATGGATTTGCCTCCCTTGAGCTGTTTGAATGACTTCCAGGCTACCCTCCCTTCTCCCCAAAAGTATCTCACTCCCCCTTAAGATTCTGCCTTCTTTTTCCTCTGCTTTTCTTCCTGCTACAGTCTCCTTCACGTTGCTAAAATTCTGGTTCTGGCAATCTTACATCTGCCAAAATACCAGGAGAAACACCATCTCCCGAATTGTGCAGACTGGGAATCTTCTGAGGCCACTCTGCTTTTTCAGTCTAAGTCCTGATTGTTCCTCATCCTCTTTGGACACAACACTGAACCTTCTGAGGAGGATGGGAATTAAAAAAAAAAAAATTCAACAAATGAAACTACTCAAGGAATTACAATGTAGTAATAGCCTGTAATTCTACTTTTCATCTTTCTGAAAGATACACATTGTCCCAAGACTTAAAGTATTTATTATATCTTAAAGGAAGTCTCTTATTTCTGGTTCAGAGATTCAATGTGGCATTTATAATTATATTCTGGAGACAACATTGTTAAAAATTTGGATTTTCATGCTAAAAGGGATTTTTAAAAATATATAATTACCTACTAATTCCCCTGAAATGGTGTGATTCGCCTTTTTTTTTTTTTTTTTGTCATAACTCATGTGAAACAACCCATTTTTAAAGAGAAACTCTGAAATAACACGTGAGTGCCTCGGCCTTGGGGTTGCTGAACTCCGCAAAACGTGGAGATTTCTGCAGGAACATTAAACTGAAGTCATAACAATGGGTAATATTTTAATATAATGGAAAATGATCATTAACTTTTCTCGACAGGAAGGAAATGAATTTTCCTCATTGTACACATTCTGCGAAAAGTAGGTATAAGAAAATTTCAGAGGATGTTCCACCCAACCAGAATGGGCTGTAAGTACCATCACGACAATAGCCTCATAGACTCGGTGTCAGCAAACTGAACAAATGGAGCTTGTGAGGAAAGAATGTGGTTCAGTGTCTCTCAGAAATATCTGTAAATGAACTTGAGATTTTAGAGATGATTAATCCTACACAGTGAAGTACCTTTCCCAGGGGTCTTTCTCAGAGCTCAGATAAATCCTTATCTTTATCACGCTCTCTACCCCACCCACTCCAAGTGACTAAACTATTAAACCTCCATAAACCCGTTTCAACTTAAAATGGTGCATAGTAATATTAAAAGTATGCATTTATTAAATATTCTATGTAAGTCATAAGGACTTCAAAATATTTTTGTAAGACACCTGAGACTGGGGTATACGTTCCTTTCCAGAAGTCATAATTCTCAAAAATTCTCTGCCACAATTTCAAATTTGTCCTGGTCCCTTAGCCACCGCCCCTCAATGGTTCTTACCTTGCCCCACTTCTGGTCACCTCTATTTCTTTGTCATTTTTCTGTCTCCATAGTCCTCAGCTGCCCCCAAACAAACAACTGTCTAGAATAGATACTCACCCCAGGATTCTCCTCTAGAGATTTACAGCCGCGTCAAACCAAAAGGGGACAGAGAGCAGAATCATTAATTCAGTGATCAAACATCCGCTAAGGAAATAAAAAGAAAGCAAAACAATTTTTAACCCATCAAGACAAAGTGGCCAGTGGCTTTGATCTTTTTTTTTTTTTCACTTCGGTGATTTTGGGGCTCATGGACACACAGCCACAGTGCTTTGAGGGTCCCTGCTTGGATCTCACACTGTCTGTTCCGTCGGTCTGTGGGCTGGCGCACACTACCATGGTCAGTCACTGTTACAGAATGGAAATACGGTACTTGCACTCCTCCCCCACTGCCATAAAGCAGCTTGTTGTTACACGATTTGGATCAAATCACGCCTCACACCCAACATCACTACTGCAGGCGCTGGAGTCCCACGTGACTGGCATAAGCCCCTGAGCCGGCTGTGCGCTCCTTTCGCCCAATGCCAGCTCCCTACGGCGGTTCCAAGGCATTCCCACAAGAAACCTAGCTGGTCCTGGTTGGTAACCAGCAGGACTTTCTGCAACTTGCATTGTTAATAAATTTAATTAATAATTTCACACCTCTACAGGTTGTCATCACAGATCAATTTTTTTGTTCACCTACTTATTCCCCTCCCCTGTTGCCCAAGGAAGCCCTGGGAAGGGGTTTCTGCAGCACAGGCTGCTACTCTAAGTCCTTGTGAAACTTTGGCAAACTCTGCAATGGGCCCTGGCCTTCCGCCCCCCAGCCCTTTCCCTCCTGGGGCAGAAAGGACAGAGAATGCAGGCAGCAGACTCCCCCAGCCGCATCCCTGCACTCCTGCCAGCTCGCTGATGGAGCTGTGCTTGGCCTCCCTCCGGCCTGGGGTCCCCACAGTGACACAACAATTTCTGTGAGTGCCTTTGAGGGGCACAGGGTTTTGTGACCAACAGAGAAAAATAAAGTTTTAATCATGACCTTGCAAAGGGCAAACACAACAACAACAAAAACAAATAAACAAAGACAACCCTGGGTTTTTAGAAATGAAAGTCTGGCTTCAGTCTTGAATATTAGGGTTCCGATGAATTTTGTACCAGGTGATAGCTCATGAAATATATTTAATTTGCTATATTCCCTTCTCCCCCCATCGCCTGCTGTTACCTGCCCCCCATTCCATCAAGGTCTGGAGCTTTATAAAAAAAGGTGAAATTGGGTCAGAGTTGGAGGGAACTGAGAAAGAGCAGAGAAGCCAATTAAAATTGAAATAAAAATGTCTTCCCTCCTTTCCTCCCGCTTCACTTGGCACTTCTCTTGCACGCATGAAATAGGTCTTCACTTGACCCTCCCCACTCTAACGGGGCCAACAAGAGACACTGGGACTTACTTTTTCTCTATTTAAAGCCTCGATTTTTTTATTAGTATACTAAATACAGAGCGACACCGAGAAACGGAAAAGCCCAAAGCAGACAGGGCAGGACGGTGTGGTAGAGACGGGGCGGTGAGGCAAAGACAGGACCGGAAACAATCCACTCCAGGAAGGCAGAGACCACGTCCTTGAAATCCTCGGTAAAGGGATGGTCTACCATCCCCGCTGTAGGTGCTGGGCAATGAGAACAAGGACAAGCCCAACACGCTGGATGCTGATGCTCACTCACTCCTCACCTCCGTTCCCAGAGCCCCTGGCAGGCGTCCACGGTGCCATATGCTTTGGGGAAGTGGGAGCGCTGATCGTCGCGGTTATGGGGAATTGACTCTCATGGCTTCGAGAGATTCCGGGTGGCAGAACTGTTCTGAAAAAGAACACGTCGCAGTAGGTGCGCTGTGGAACTCTCAGGATAGGAATCTGAGAACAGAACAGGACTTCAGGGAGGGACGCCTCTACCTCCCAGTTATACAGGTGAGCAATGGAGATCCAGAGAGGCGAAGCGACTTGCCCAGAGTCAAGATGGTCAGTGCCAAGCGGGAGTGTTGGAACCGGATTCTGGGATGCTCCGTTCTCATCTCCCTCAGGCTGACTCACCGCTTTTGAGCCGCAGGCTCCAGGCTTCGTTGTGTGGCTTTGAGGGCAGCCCCATGGGTGCTGATACGGGGGTGCCAATATTTTTAGTCACGGAGGTACTGGGAAACTTTTTGTTCTTTTATATGAAATAATGAATATCAAAACACAAAGGAAGAAAGAGAATAAAGAAAAAAGTGTGAGTTTTGGAGTCAAGTTAAATTTCAGCTCAAAGACCATGTAGTCTTTGAACCTCAGTTTTCTAATATGTGAACTGGGAATAATCATCATGATCATCATCATCATTATCTGTGTCTTATAGGGCTCTTGTGAGGATGAAAGATAATACACAGAGAGTACCAAGCATACCAGAAACCTAAGGGTACCTATTTGGGCAGGAAAAAAATCCCAGAGCGAGCCCTGTGCTGAGAAGCCGAGTCAGTGGGACACAGACCCGGAGTCCTCATGGCACAAGGAAAAGTCCCATCTCATCGAGGTCCCCTCAACTTCTCTCACAGCCTGGGACAATTAAAATACTCAGAGGGGACTGTGTGTGGACACAGGTATTGCAACCATAATGTAAGGAGATGATTTCCCAAGAACCAGCCAAGAAAATATGTCTCTGAAATGGTGTTTAAAGGGGGAAAAAGTGACTTTATAACATTAGAGTGATGCATGGATTCATGGAAAAATTAAAAGAGAGAAATAAGCCTGGGAGGAGAAAAGAATTAAAAGAAAAAAATGTTTTGGAAAGAACTGACCTTGAAGTCAGAAGAGGGAGATTCAAGTCCTGGGTTTGCCCTCACTGCTGTGTGAGTTTGGGAAAGTCAATTAGCTTCTCTGAGTCTTGACTTCCTTAACTATTAAATGAAAATAAAATTATATGCCTTAGGATGTTGCTGAGATAATTAACATGCAGAGTGTTATTTTAAAGAAGTAAAATGTATAAGTTTGTTCATTTTAATTATGTAGCAAGGATATTATAAATGGTTTTTCAGAGTTGGTCATGTTTCAGAATTGGCTTTTTTTAAAAAAAAAATTCTTGCAGAATGAGTTAGGAATTAAAAAGAAACATGTCTTCTGGTTATGAAGCCTGATGCTTAGCTTAATTTTCTCTAACCTGGGATCCTACCTTTGGACAACATACAGCTTCACTCAGGTCCGTCTGCACCAGCCGACCTGCGGCTGCCTCATTCCTGAGACTCAGACAGTGGAGGTGTTCAGTGGGCAGAACACGGAGGAAAGGTCATTCGAGTGGTTACCCTTGGATAGAGCCACATCTCTACTTTTCTCCACTTGCCGCTGCCCGCTGCCCGAAGGTACAGTAAAGTTGTGGCACCTCGGCAGCCTGCAGAGACTAGAGAAGGAGGGTTTGAGGGGAGGGAAGAAAGTTTTCTGCAAATACCACAGCTCCTTTAGAACATGGAAAGCAGATGATCTTTGTTTTCAATTCTGCTTCCCATCCTGCAACGGGCCCCCATTGCTCCAGATAAAGGCAGGCAGCCTTGTTGCTCCTGTCTGTGGGCGAGAAGTTCCTGGGTGGAGGTGCACACATGCACAGGCACACTGGTGCACATGCGCAAACGCACAACCCACAGGCAGGCCTCACTTTGTGAGCTCGTGCGTCCTGAGCCCTCTCCGCTTGTGCTCCTGAAGCCAGTGAAGACAGGAGCTTCGCTTCCATGCACAGCATCCCTTAAGAGTCATTTTCATTTTGGAGCTGGTCTAATAAAGAGAACCACCTCACCAACATCGTAACAGACTCATTTCTTTATTAGAATTATTTGAAGTTGCACCCTTGGTGATCCAATCACCCAGAGACGCAAAGACAGGAGAAAAAGGCAAGTAATTAAATACATAAAGCTGAAGAGGCAATTCTGGCATATATCATGATCAATAAAATGACAATTTTAAAAGGCAAGCTTTCCACTGGCCCCTGAGGCTAGCACATAGAGTCTCTGTCACATTTGGGGTAGGCAAAAAAATCCCTCGGGCAAGTTCTGCAAAGACCTGCCAGATTTCCACCTCCTTGCAGAAGGAATTTGGGAATTTATAGCGAGGCACTACAATTGTTCTCTACTATTGTGTAGATACCTTGGGCAGGAGTCATCTTAAAGGCACGATTCTCTACCCTTTCGTGCCCAAACACACCCAAACATGGTGTTCACAGCCTGATGCACTCCCAAGGAAAATGCAGGTTTTGATTTAAAAAAAAATAAAGAATTTGGGGACAGTTACTCTCTATGAAAATTCATACTTGCCAGAGATCAACTGCCATCATGAGTGGTTGCTCTCTACTGACTAAGGCCAGCGGGAAAGGCTGCCACCCAGACACCACTCCTCATCACGCTGACACCAACACCACGCAACACTCCAAGGCAAGTGAGAAAGAGAGTAGTTACATTGGGACAGTCTTCAATCTGTTCAACTTGTAAAAATAAAATTTATCCTTTAAGAATATACTTAAGGTATTAGAAACAAATTTTTTGCCATGGACCTCACAACTGGCTGGAACTCCCCCGCCCTGTGTGACATACTGTGGAAGTTAAGGACCAATTTCCTTAGGGGCTTCTTGGACCACACCCACCACCCTGAGTGGTCCTTGCAAGTGAAGTGAGTGTCTGGGCTGAGGGTGGAGCCCAGGACCTTCAGCCCTCCAGCCACGAACACTGAATGTCCACTGTGGGCAGAGCCTCCTGTTGGCCGAGGTGGAGGGAGAGGTACAAATGGAAATACAGGCCTGCTTCTTGTCTTTCAGGTGCTGATAATCTATTGGGAAGGGCAAGACAAACACACAGGAGAGGCCTAAGCACTGAAGACCACGCCTAGCTTGGGTAAGGACTATCCCTACCTCTGCATCAATTTGTAGGATGTCTCTCTCCCTGGGACCCAGCAAATCTCCAGCACTTCAACAGTTTCCCAGCCCATGCTTGTTGCATTAAAGACAAAAGTAGAGGAAAACCAAACATAAATAATGTAGTAAATACTGGGTCTAACTGTGAGACGAAACAAAGCAGTCAATTAGCTGACTGAGGGTAGCGTGGATGAGGTGAATTGGCGGTAGACTAAGGAGGAGGGTAGGAGATGCGTTCTTTAATGGAAAAAAGACATAGGGGCTGAAGTGGATGAATTTGGAAAAGAGAATAACACAAAGATGGCTTTAATGAGTGGCCCCTGGCTTAGAGTGTGGGGGTCTCCAAGTTTAGATTGGCCGTATTTCTGCACACCACGTGAGAAGGCAGATGGCCTTCCAGCCAGGTCCTGTCCAAGTGCATCGCAATCCCTTAGCCACGTGTGCACTGGCCAAAGGGAAGGAAGTGAGATAGAGGTCTGTGGGGCAAAGCTGAGTGTGTGGGATGTTTTGGCCTTTAATGGGGAAGGAAAGATGCTGCCTGACATGAGCACTGCGAATGGGGAGAGGAGACAGTGGAGGAGGGCGGGCCTGGCATGGCCTTTGGGAGCATTCCTAGATGGCTTCCGTATGCCTGTCTAACCCTAATGCATCCCCTTAGGGCAGAAATAGGCAGGGAAGAACAATGAAATGTGTGTATCCAGGAAGAGAAAAGCAGAGGCTTACCTTGGGGGAATGTCTAAGTGCTGCACAATGCCATTGCCCCCACTGCCACCCTAGTCCCCGTGGTCTGAAGCCCTTTCCTTTATTTTGAGTTTACTCTCGTCCTAGGGAAGGTTCTGCATTTCAGTGGGGCTCCCAGCTGTCAGACATGCTTTTGTGCCCTGAGCTCATCAGCTACTGACCAGAGAATCTAGTGGATACGCCCAGGGCCTGGGAGGGGGGCTGATAACAGCATAAAGATGCATTTTCTACAATTTAAATGAGACTCATTTCTCATCCAGCTCACACTCATGAATCCTGCAAGAGTTTCTTTCTGATTTTAAGATGACTGAACCTGTTACTAAAAGAAAATGGGTCAAACCACATCCTAATAAATCTCGAGGGATGTTCCTATCCTTTAGTAGTCCTTTACGTTGCTTACATTGGGCGTTTGCGTGAAGGAAGTAGGGCTTGGGAAACATCTGGCTCCACAGACTTTTGGAGGCAATTTGATGCAGTTTGTTGGTAATAGGATTTGATCTGTACTAAATCCGAATGTCTGTGTTATTTCAATGGATTTAATGAAGTTTTGTTTGTTGTTGAGATATCGTTTCCATCCTGCGTTCTGAGGGCTCCAGGTGGGAGCGATCAGGCAGGCTAGGAATAATAGCATGCTTCATGAGGAGGCATTATTTTGTCAGAGAGTTCAGATACGATCTCATTAATATCTTACCTTGGGGAAAGCTGAAGGGAGAGGAGATGAGTTGTTCTAAAAAAAAAACCACATGAAAGCCGTGATACAAGGACCAACCTCACCAACGCTGCCTGTGATAGTTACTTTCGAAGACGGCTCCTCATGGAGTCGTGCCTCCCATCACTCGAGCTGTGTGGACTCCCTTTTTCTTGACTCTGCCAGGTTCTGTGACTTGCTGTTGACCAGTGAAATATGGCGCAAATGACACTGTGTGACTTCCAGGGCTTGTGCATAAGAAGCCCTGTGTCTTCTTCTTGGGTCCTTGGAACATTCACTCTTGGGACACCCCCCTGGGAACCCAACCGCCACATAGTGAAAAGCCCAAGCCACATGGAGATGACATAGAGGTAGTCCAGCTGATAGGCCCTGCTGAGCTCCCAGTAGACAGCCAGCATGAGCTGCCAGCCTCTGGGAGGAGCCATCCTGGACCTTCAGCCCAGCTGAGCCTTCGGAGGACTCCAACTCCAGCTGCCATCTCAGCACAACAGGATGCGACAGCCTAAGTGGATCAGCTCAGCTGGGCCATGGAACTGGCAGACAAATTCACAAATGATTTTAATTCTCTGAGCTTTGAGGTGGTTGACTACATAGCCATGGCTAACCAGCACAGCACTCTTAACATTTGAATAGATGCCGCTTGGTGAAATCATTGTCTAGTCCTCTTGGAACAGCTGTTGAAGCCCAGGCATCCCTGAACAAGCTTTCCTTGTGCCCTTTGGAGAGGTCCTTGGTGCTGCTCCTCTTAGCCCTGGCCATCCTGCCTCACTTGCTTCAGAAAAGGCCAATCTCCTCTCCATGGGAGGGGAGGATGGTGGGTAGGGGGCATAGTGAAAGGAAAGTGAGAAATGAGAGGTAACTTTCTCAGGGAAATCCTTAATAGACCTCGTTTTAGACGAGTGTTTACAAACTCAAGTGCCCACAAGGGCTAGGCAGGCAAGGTGACAGACTGATGAGGGTATGAGACACTCAGGACCAGGGGACTATGCTGAACTAGTGAACACGTGACTATCTGCAGGGGGCAGCTGCTACAACCCAAGGTGGCCATTGTCACCACTATTGCCAAGTCTCCTATTTGTTAAAGGGAAACTAGAAATCCACTTTTTTAAATCTAAAGCTTTGACAACAAATTTCGAATTTTAACTATTTTAAAACACTGTGTAAATACTACATACCTGGAGGTCCAAGGGCTGCTGGTTTGATGCCTTTACCATAGATGGTAGGATGAAGCCTCAGGCAGCCTTATCTCAGCCTCATCTCAGCACCAAGGAGAATAATGCACTCATCTATGCAGCGTATTATGGTTTGCAAAGTGTTTTCATGTCCACATCTGACCTGCACTTCTCAATAAGGAGAAACAGGTAGGCCAGGGATCTTTTTCAAATCTCTTACTTAAGAAAGCAGGCTCAGGGAGATGCCGTTCCCTGAATGGACGCTCCTCTGGCAGAGGTCCACAGCTCATACCATTTCTACTTTGTCTGGACAGAGGGGCAGGAGACCAGTTGAGCCCTGAGAATGTATTGAAACTAGGATAGTAGAAGCAATTTTGGGCAGCTAAGAGGTAGAGAGGAAGGAGCTGAACAAGGTGAGAAGCTGTGTTGGGCAACCTCTAAAGTCCCCTGGTCTTACGTTCCATGGTCAGGATGACAGCCATGACTTTCTCCAGAAAAAAAGAGACCAGTGCTGGTGTCTCTAAGCTTGGCTGAGTGCTGGCCGTGGGAGGTGCCCCTCCTTGTGGGGTGCGATCACTGAATGACTAGTTATGACCTCAGGCTCAAGGATCTCAAGGGAGCCTGGAGGGAAAGGGGACCCAAGTCCATTCCCTCCCACAGGCAAAGCGGGGGACTCCCTTCCAGTTCCTTGGCTCCATCCCATCTCTCTCCAGGGTAGAGAAGGCTGGAGGAGGCCTCTGGAGGCTGAACACGTCCCTTGTGGCCATCATGTCTGGGTGGGCAGAAGGGAGCAGGCCCCTTCATCCCAACAAAATGCTCAAGACTTGACCCAGAAGACTGTGGAGTCTAGATTCCTAATGGGAACACGATTCCCCCCCTAACGGGGAGGCCACCAGGGGCCAGACTCTGACCTTACAGTTTCCAAAACCTGTGGGGAGGGCTTTGACCGGGTCCCTGCTGCCACATGACACAGGGCCCCTTTCAAGGGCAGGTCACTTCCCTCAGTGCTCGTGAGCCCCACTGGACACAATGCTACAAACAAAACAAACAATGGAAAGTGGCACAGAAAATGCCACATATGTAGAACAGAGACTTCACGTTCTCATACCTTGTTCTCCCATTCCCAGACCATCTTCCCTCCTCCCCCACCGAGAATGGAGGGAGCACACCCACCTCTCCCACCTCAGCCTCCCCCCCACTCACCTGCTGTCCGGGCTACCTCGTCATCTTCCCTCATCAGCCGCCATGACTTGGCTTTGATGTAAATAGAAAATATATAGGGAAACAACTTTTTTGAAAGAGGCTCAGGTTGCCAGGGCATGCCAGAGGGTTCAGCACATTTGGCCACCTCACATTCAGACCCCGTGGAGGTCACAAAGCCATGGCCCTGGTCCTCTGCTAGTTTCTCATTCTGCCCTCGGCTTCCAGGCCCAAAGCAGGTGAAGAAGGGACAAAAGCTGAATGGTCCTGCCTGGGGATTGAATACACCCAGTTCCCAGTAACACTCTCAGGAAGGGACCCTCACATTAGGACAATGGGCCAGGCATGGCCACCTCAGCTTCTTATTTAATCTTCACTGTCTGTGAGTTGGACATTGCTGTGCCTGGTCAGTTAGTTAGAGGCTATGTAGATTGTCCATGATTATAAATGGCCAAGCAAATATATGAGCCCAGGTGGGTCTACACCCAAACCTATCTCTTTTCCTCCAATTCAGGCCCATACATCAGCTCTAGTCTTCCCAGGGCCAGTGCTACAGGGTACAGCGGTCCAAGCTGCGTGTGACCTGCCTGACTCTAAGGGACACCATTGAGGTGGTCTGAGCTAATGGCACGCCCTGGAGTTGTGCAGCACACAATCTGCACACCGCAGGTGGCAGCCCTCCACCCCGCCGCAGCAAAGAGAAAGTTTAGTCACATAGGAAATTCTCTTCTGGAGGGCAGTGATAAAGGGTTTAATCAGCTACCTCAAAGTTGGGCTTCTAAGAAACAACACAGTACTTTTATTTGGTTTGTTACTTTTTGATTGATGTATGCATCTTATCTGCACCCAAGGAGTTTATGGTAGTCAATTTATATCACCCACCCCAGAACGAGAAGGAGCCAAGCCTTGCCTTCTGGGAGGTGACCTTGCAGGGTGAGAGACTGCGCGGCGCAATGGGGGGCTATGGGGTCATTCCCACCAGCAAAAAAAAAATAAAACAAAACAAACAAAACACAAACTTACCCAAAAAACTAGGTCTAGATAGAAGTCGGTTCAGCTCCTTTCAGTGCGTCTCCTGGAAGCTTGCTGAAGAGCCCTAGGTCTCCAGGAGGGAGCGTTTGACACACCCTGCAGGCTAGCCTGGGGAGGGAGAGCTGTTAGCTCCGATGAAATCCCCCCTCGGGGAACTTTCTAATCAGAAGAGAAGGGCTCTGGCGTCAGACTCGGGAAGGGAGGCGGTGGGAATGCGCGAGGAAGGTATCATTTCCGAAAAGAGAGTGTGATGTGCCAGGCAGGGTTTTTAATATTCAGGTTGAAAAGGGGTTTAGATGTGACTTGGCATCATCGGCAATAATCCACTTTAACTCAGTTTGCCATAAAAAGGTGCCATTTCTGCTTTTTACATAGACACATGAGGAAATGCCGTGCTTGCCTTGCTAAGCACCTTGGCTACACGCCTGCGACCAGAGCACGCTACACAGAGAGAAGGCCCCCAGGGGAGCTGGCTGGGTCTGCTGTGGCCCTGCCTTTATCCACACGGCTCAGGTCACTGTGTTAGTTCTATTATTTTCCTGGGACGATGCTCCCGCAGGTTCGCTGACTCATGGGGGAAAAATGATATCCAAACCATGATCATAACTTGCCCTTTGCTTCGTTTCACTTTCTTCTGATGCTTTTCAGGCCACCAAGATACAGAAAGCTTCTCCAGCATAGCCGGTTGTCATGAACCCAGCCAGGCAGTGCGTGTTCAGTCCACCTGACCGCTCCTCATTTCCTGTTTCTAAATACACACCATTAATTTGTACATACAACATATTGCCCCAAAATAATCCACAGATGTCCTTTGTCAGCATAGCCACTGGGATCGGATGAGCAACTGGAACATTAGCCACTCTGCTCCTTATCCCATGGAGATTAAGAAAAAATTGCATATCTAGGAACAATATGTACAAGGGTGGTCTCCTGGCAATTTGCAGCCAATTACAAGTGTACATTGCTTTGCACAATGGATGTGCTACTGAAAAGGTTATATGCAAATCGAATTTTTGTAAATTGAATTATATTTAACATGCACCAAGGGAACTGGCTATTTTAGGGACACCAAAGTTGAATTCATTTTGTGGAGCAGGGAACCCTTTGTAAAGCAAATTACCATCCTCCAATTCATATATTCTTTGATAAGGTCAGGTTTTATTATTTTGGATTTTTTTTAACTAAACCATACCTACAGTGTTAAAATGATAATACTAAGATATTCGGGGCCTTTAGCAACTTCTAGCAGTAAGAAAAGGAGAGAATGAATAACTCTGATTCTCCTCCTAAAGGAAAGGATGAACTGGGAAAAGGGAGATGCTCCGATATCCAATTGGCTGGGATACGCACAGCACTTTTGTTGGTTTTGGTCTAAGCCCAGTTGACTCACCTCAGCCAGGGCTCTCTGTGCCCATGTCACATTATCCCATTCTTGCAGGCTTCTAGACTGGGAGAATTGTAAAAATGACAAGCAGCCTAACCCGGGCCTTGTTAACCCTTAGGCACTCTCATCACACATAGAACCTGGGGCCTACCAGCTTTCTAAATGCCTACACAAATATCTGAGACCTGAAAGAACACAAAGGAAAACTGCAAATCACAATTAATAAATGTTTAATTAAAGATCTACAAAAGGTAACATTGTGTGAACTTCATTAATTGTTAAGTTTGGTATTCATACAATTTTAATTACCTAAGAATTGGAAAGGAAGAAACAAAACTGTTGTTCTTCACAGCTGCTGCAATGGTCCACATGAAAAAATCCAAGGGAATCCAAAGGCAAACTGTCTGTCAGTAGAGACTGAGTTATACGGGGGAAACAATAAACCCTGAGGCGTCAGTGACTTACCGCAACAGCCGTGTATTTCCTTCCCATGCAGTCTGTTGGGGTTTTGAGCCATGTGGTGATTCACCGACTCAGGCTCTGCCACCTCAACACTGGGCATCCTCGTCTGTCTCAGCAGAAGAAGGCAGAGACCAAAAAGTCATGCAGGAGATTTCCACTGCCTCAGCCTGTTCGTGGTGGCATCATTCCCACTCCCATTTCATTGGCCACAATTGGTCACATGTTCCCTGGCTGCAGAGTACCTGGGATGTGTGGTTTCTTCTATGTCTGGGGAGACCTGGTGATGCCTACTGTGTACACTATTAAAATTGTAAGAGCTCAGTAAGATCAATATACCCAAATCAATAGCATTTATATATACCTGTAACAAATAAACCAGAACATACAAATTTAAATAAATGCCAATTTAAAATGCAACAAAAGCCACTAGGCCCCTAGGAACAAATCTAACAAAAGATATGCCAGATTTTTATAGAGATAATCATAAAACTGTATTGAAGGATAGAAAAGACGCCAGTCCTCTCTAAATTGTAGATTAAATGCAATTTTGATTAATATACAAATGAAGTTTTTTGGAGGTGGTTAGTAAACTGGTCCTAAAATTTATATGGAATAGTAAATAACTAAGACAATTTTGCAGAAGAAAGGTTATGGGTGGCAGGTGGGGCGCTGGTATTCTCACGGGCACAGAGAAGCAGACAAATGTTGCAGAGGAGAAACAGGCTCTTGTATATACATGAAGCTCAGCTTTAACAAAGGTGGCATTATGAATCAGTACAGACAGGAGCCAGCTGGGCATTGGGATAAGTGGATATGGAGAAAATGATTGTAGATTGTAAATGATTACAAATATTTGTTATAAATAAAATAATTTCAAAACAAAATTAGATCCAATTTTTACAGCAAAAATGATATCTTTTGTGTGTGATGTGGACATATTTTAATATGTGTGATATGATGTGGGTGATGTGGGATGGGGCCTGTAAGCATAAGAAGGGTGTACCAAAGTCATTCAGTTGTTTGTGCAACTGAATTTTCTCTCTTCGATCCGCACCGAGTGTCACAAAGGCATTTTTTTAATACCTCCAAGAACAACCATGGGGAATCACCAGCTCTCCAGACAGCCCACTTCATTTTGGCTTATCTTTGGGTACGGAGCAAGACAGGGAGCACACGAAGGGACCAAGGCTGTGAGGAGGCCAGTTGTCCTCCAAGACTGTGGTATGATGATGCATCTAGCTTAGCGGGGAACTGAGCAGTGTTCTCGTGGGAACTAAGCAACTTGCCTGGCCACATTCACATGGAGGTGCGTTCTGAGCTCCATTTGGGAGTATCAGAAATAACAGTCTTAGCCTTTTCAGCAATGGTGTGAAGACGCAATAGTTCCACACGTGAGCCAAGTGAGTTTAGGGGGATGCACTCCGTTGGGAGTGGAGACAACTCAGTAACCTGCACAGAATTTCCCAGGGTGATACTCTGAAGGTCAACATTCATCTGTAACTGATGAGGTATAACAATAAAATATTGTGGCTGATTTTGTCATTGACATGACCTTATTAATATGGTAATCACAGAATTAGACAAAACAATAAGAAATTCAATTACATGTTATTTAAATATCTCTTTGACTTATGGCTCTAACATAAAAAAATAGGAAAAATAATCATAGAACAAAGTAGTAAAGAGTGAAGTTGAATTTGAGTAGGAGGCAAAGCAGTATGTAGGGATTAGAGATTCTAAGACTCAAGTATTAGGTAATGATATCATTCAAACATTCGACAAGTATTGATATAGCAACTATATATAAACTTGGGAGGGACTTTATTTGTCCTATCAGAGTCATAGGCACAAATTCAGTTGGTGTCCTGGCCCATGGCCTCTTTAATCACTAAGAAATCTAATTCTGCTAAAAATGTATCCCTAAAAACTGCTTATGAAAGTTACTGAAAAATTTTTTGGAATGATATAATTTTTTCTTTAGCAAATATGCATCTTTAAATCCTGGGAAGATTTAGAATTAAGTATATGTACTTTAAGAAAATCAATCTCATAATATTAATATTTGGGTATTTAGGAGTAATATGTGCATATTTAGTATTTAGGGTAACTTGTAATGATGAACAGCATTTGGCCTATTAGAATAAGAAGTCAGCATTACAATTCCAATTTAAAATGAGTTGACTTGTGATTTTAACCTCAAACCTTTTTAGAAAAATATGTCTACTACTCAAAGGATATACTTAAAAAGAAAATTGAATACATGAAATTTGTATCTCAGTTTAAGATGTTTAAAGGAATTTAATGATTAACTTGTAAATCAGATAAAAAATTAGTCAAAGGCCCCTTTCAAAGTAAATTCTAAAATTTGCTTGATTTTGAAATAAAATAACATTTGTAAGTTGAGCTTAAATGCCAAATGCTTTTGTAAGCATAACCTTAATAAGTTAAGTATTAGTTTTTAAAACAAAAGTAATACTCTGAATACTCTTTCCTGAGCACAAAAATTGCATCAAAGATATGAAAAACTCCTATCTTTTTTTAAAAACATATCTAAACTTCCACTTCAAGTAAGTGTTATCCTTTGAAATAGTTACCTTGGAGTCCCCACACTAAGTGATGCTTTCATTGCTCAAAACTCTCTTCAAACTCACCTTTTGAGATCACTTTCGTAGCCAGTTTAGATTCTTTTTCCCTTTGTCAAACCTATTCAGGTGTCTTAGTTGGAAATCGGATGACGAAATTAATCTAACACTAAACTCAGGATGTCACCACCCCAAAGTATCTGCGATTTAACATGGGCAACACAAAAGAACCAACTTCAGATGTGGTGGAAGAGTATTTCTTCCCTGAAGGTACTTCCTGGAACCTCTCCAATCACATCTCTTAGGCAACTCTCTTCCCTCCCTTTCTGAAGAGTAAAGAGAAAGCTTTCTTAGCTGGAACTCCACCTCTGCCCAGAATAGAACTGAAACTAAAAATTGCCACAGGTTTGGACTGAGGGATTTGATTGAGAGCCACTAGCAGAAGTGAGGACGTTTGAGGTGTCTTGGTTAGGTCTGGGGAGTTCTCAAGCGTTGGTGACACTGTGCCAGGGTGCTGTTTAAAGCCACTGCTGGAATGGAAAGCAGTTAGCGCTGCAGGACAGGGACAAGCAGAGATATCTTCAGAGACAGGAACAAAATGATCCGAAAGATATCATGACTCAGAATACCAAGTCCACTAGTTGGTAAAAAAGAATATAGCCTCTGAACATGGCTGACTGTACACTTCTTTTGGTTTAAGCAGCCAGGAGATTAGAGTAAAATATGGAGGGTGGGGAGAAGAGGCAGACTGCGGGAGAAAGATTTGCAAAAGAGAAATCCTTAAACTTTACTTAGGGCCTTGACCACCTCTACATAATTTAGGCACAAAGGATCCACATTTACTTATTTAGGAATGAATGAAATGGAAAACTCCACACAAACCGTGTTTCCTCTAGGGTCTGAACACTAGCAAATCACTAGCTACATAGCACCTCCCACTTTTATTTAATTTAATTGGTCAAGAAGCGGGTCATGGACTAGAGATTTCTTCACCTTTAATAAATAAAACAAAAAAAAATCTTTAAAAATGATAGACTCACATCCGATTTTCTTTTTGATCCCCGTTAAATCAATGACAATGAACAAAGTGACTCTTTAGTATTTGCTCTGAAGTCAATTGCTTTTAATGCATGTCAGGTAATCCTAAAAACAAATTCCACCAACCTTTGTGGGGAATCTGAGACAAATGCTCACCAGGAATATAAAGAAGCATTTTCACGAAGAACTGTGTGCTCAGCAACCCCACTGCCGGCCACCACTCGAGCACAGCCATGCTGACATGCCTGGCCTGCAGCGGCCATCCGCCTCCCACAAGAGTTTGTATCAATAACAATGATCTGGGAAGATCAGAGAAGCCTCAAGGACGCTGCGCAGCCATTCATTTGTTCATTCATTCACTCGTTCATTCAAATCAGATCTTCATTAAACATTTGATATGTGTAAGACACGCTGTGGATGCCATCTCTTCACAGGTCTGCAGAGTTTTGCTGGTGGTTTTCTTTGTTTTTAGTACCATCAAGGACACAACACCTCTCGGGGGACTGTTCTGCTTAGCATTGGAAATTGCGGTATGGCTCAGCAGACAAAGTAGATTACTAATGATTAATGAAAATTGCCACAGTCTAAGGGGGTTCTAAGTTCTCATTTATTCTAGAATGACCCTGGGACCTCAATTTGAATATATGGATAAAGGGGGGAAATGCCTTCTCTCTTAGGGATAAAGATGGCTAATTTATAACAAAAATGATGGCTATAAATGTGGAGCAAGGGGGCAGAATGATGTCGTGGAGGGACCTGGGGAGCCCTGGGCCCACAGGCTGGTCCCAACACCTGAGCTGGGTACTGGCGAGACCATTCAGTGCAAGGACAGTGCCGTCCTTGCAAGTTATCGTGATGGTGAAATGAGATACCATGAAAGAAGTGCTTGGCACAATGTCTGGTATGGGGTAGGACCGAGAGAAGCGCTGAATGAACAAATGAATGAGTAGAAAAGTATCCCAGGTAGAAGCTGAAGAATAGGACGGAGCAACAGGAGCTCCAACGAGGAAAACACAGTGTGTCTTTTTCTTCTTACACTTGTTCTCCTTTCTCTCTGGCCTGGGCAAATGTGGGCCAGGAGGCCCGTGTGTGGAAAGACAACATGCTGCTATGGTGGTTTATGGTGGCTTTTCTGGATTAATGGGGACCCACAGAAGGAAGGGGCCCCAGAAATCTCTGAATTGCTCATTCAAATAGGATAGTCTTAAGTCTACAGAATTCTAGGACTTCAAATATTCTTTCTCATGGACACTTATAATTACACTGAAGCAATTCTCCTACATTTTAGTTTGGAAATTATGGTTGCCATTCAACTGGGCCTCTTCAGGACGCCAGGCCACTGAGATTTCTTCCAGTTGCCCTGAATGTGTCTGACCATATTCTCACCTTCCTTTCTCTCCCACCTTGCATACCTCCCCACTCCAGGCAATGGTGCAGGGGCGGGGTGGGGTGGGAGTACCTAGCATCACATGCCCCAGACTCAGCCCTGGACAAAGAGCTTGCAGTGGTAACAGCAGCTGTCTCTGAAAGAACTTGCTTTCTGGTCTCTCCACCTTCCCTCACCATAACTTTACCTTATCTGCTCTCCACATATTTTGGGAGGTGCCACAGAAGATGATTTGTATGTCTGTAAAACTTTCAAAAGTCATAGTCATCTTTAAAATTATTTCAAGCTAATTCCTTAATGTGCTTTTGCTCCAGTTTACTCATCTATAGAATGAGACAGAATATCTTTTATATTAGATGATGAAACAAGGTAATGTGGGGGAAACACCAGTCACAAACTAGATGCTAAAGAAATGTTAATTTTGATTCTCATGTTATCTCACACAACCTACTGATCCTCAGTTTGTTGTGTAGAATGAGTGAATGGCCACATGTCCCACCAGCATAAGGCAAGCTGGAAAGAGAGACAGCATCACTACTGATGAAACACGAGAGCATCTATGGCCTTGGGCAAGGCACATGGGGCTGCCACCATAGGTGGGATCCCATGGGGGGCACTGTTTTCCACCTCCATGGAGGAGATCCCACATGGGTCCACAGGTTGGGTCATTTCCTGCTGCCACTGTCCCTTGGGCACGGCCCCCTCCAGCTGGCTCTCCCCATCAAAGGGTGGGTATGGACCCTTACCACGCCATTCACTTCCCAACCCTCTGCTTGTCCCCAGCCTCAGTTACAGGACACACAGAGTCTAGATGTTTAGAGTCTAACCTGTGAAGAGTCTAGACTTCTTCCAACAGCACATGAAAAAGTTTGAGCCATCTGGGGAAACCCAGGCCTGCAAACCTGAACTGCAGCCAGCCCTTAAATTAGGAGCCAAGATGCAGGAAACCAGTTGAGTCCCAAAGCCTTGTGCTCTTTGGCTGGGAGCCGCGGTGGGGTGTGGGGGGGGTGTGGGGGAGGTGCCTGCTAGAAAGTGCACATCCCATTTCCCAGGCTGTTTTGTCCTGAGCTGCGGTTTAGCCCCATCAAGTGTCCAGGCCCTCGTTCCCACCAATCCCCCATGCAGATGAGGACTTGGGAATTATTAAGAAAAGAAGCTCAATTGTCCCCCTTGGCTTATCATTACTAATCAGGCAGAGGAAAGCTTCAGCCTTCCATTGATTTAGATTAGCCCCTTCGTTTCAATATTATTAATTACCCAAGTTAGCATACAACATGTCAACATCAAAACCTGACTTTTTTCAATTAACTGTTTCATTTGCAGCTCCATGGCTGTACCTGCTTTCTTTTATGCCTTCAGACCCCACACAGAAATGCCTCGCAGATATGGCTTCAACTGTCATCAAGCAAAGTTATTAGACTGGGGACCAGCCCAGGTCACTCCTTTCATGAGAGGCCACCAGGCTAATCTTTTGAGGTGACATTTCCATAATAATTTAACATTTGCCAAAGTTCTTCTTTGCATTCTGTGCAAAGTAAACAGAAGGGTTAATTTAGTTCTCTAATCTCTTGTTATAAGCCTAATTATTTTACATGTCTTCATTTCATTAATGAATTGCTGCTTTTTACATGCAGCTCCTTCCCCATTGCTTTTGTTTAAACCTCCTGGTGGGAAGGGATAGATTAATTTTGTTGTGCCTTAATGAAACTGTATGCTACATTAGATTTAACCATTTGGCATGCACTGCCAACATCACCATTATGCATAATGAATTATTTTTTGCGAGTCCCAAACTACTGTAGACCTTCAGTGTTCTCTCTCGGATATTGTGATGATGCAACTGGCAGACACACAAGAGCAAGCTCAGCCACTGCTCCTGTTGCCTAAGGAAACTGATTTGTGGCTTTTCACTTTCTGTCGCCTACCTGGGAGCCTCTGCATTTCTGCTTGTCTCGGGGAACCGGACATCCAGTTGATTTCCAGCGAGTCTCTCAAATGAAGCTAACAAATCGATTTTGAGGTTTTTGAGGACAAGCACTATCCTAGGCACCTTGAGGCAGGTCGAAAACTTGTTTGGTCTTTGTCTTCACATCTTAAAACAGTAATCATTTGCTGTTGCCCCTGCACCTGTGGGCCGTCTGGGGCGGGGCTGGTCTAAATGGGCTGGCTCTGGGGCAGCTCTGGTCCCTGTGTTCCTATTTTCCTTCTGGGACCAGTGGACTAGCCAATGTATGTCCTTCTTACGGTGATGGCAAAAGCTTAGAAGGGCAGGTGGAAAGGCACATGGAAGGCCTTGTAGGGCCTACACTGGGAACTGACACGCTATTACTTTTCCCTGTTTATTGTTGGCCAAAGCAAGTCACATGGCCAAACCCAAAGTCCAGAGGCTGAGACGTTTTCCCACACACGAAGAGGCCGTGGCAGAGATGTAGTTGCAGAAAGTGGCCAGTAATTGAATCCAGGCAGTTAAATTGTTCGTATGTTTCTAAAAGTTGACTGGGTTCTAGGTTGTGGCCACCCCCAAATTTTCAAAGCTGGAGCCATTTATTCCCACAATTAGGGTTGGTCCCAGCCTGGACTTGGGAACCTGTCTTGTCCCTAGGCAGGGGATCGAAGGTTCTCAAGCTGACAATTCTTTGGCTCGTCACTGAGTTAAGACTGGTCCAATTAATCTGCAAGCAAGTCCTGTCTGAGCTCCAGGCATGCTGGTGACTGCATTTCCTGCCTCTGAATTTGATGCTGTTGCATTGGCCTTAACATACTGGCGTATAAGTCATCTCCTTGGTCACCTAAGTAGCCCTGCTGTCAGGCCTTTTCTGAGTTGACTTCGCAAACATTTGATCTTAAAGCCACCACTCATCGTTCCTTGCCTGGCGGCTCCCGCAGGACAAAGCCACAGTTCCAGGAGGATCTCCAGATTCAGGACTTAAAGCACATACCCTTTCCCCTACTGGAATTTGGCTTTTCCACCTGCTGGGACTTAGCCTGAACCTTGCTCCTAACTTCCCCCCTCACTACTTCCAAGTCTGGCTCCCAGACTGAAAATCCAAAGAGCAGTGGGGAGTGTCAATACCAAAGCAGGGCAGAGAGTGTTGCCTTCCCTGAGTTTAGAGGAAGGTGGCACTGTGAGTTGGGACAGACTGGAGCAAAAGGAAGATGAGACAAAGTAGAAAGGAATCATCAATGAAACGGTCACTCATTCAAAGTTGTGCAGTAATCCACGTTCAGTGCCAATATTGTGGCCACAAAGAAAACGAGCTGCAAACTCCACCTTGTGCTGCCAGGAGAGTCCTCCTGAGGACACATCCTGATGCCTCAGGGCCACTCTGGACGTTTTGCAGGATGAGAGGCCACTGTGCCGTTCCTTGGGCCGGGGGGTTGGGGGGGGAGCGGGGAACCTCCTGAGTCAGGGCATTTTCCCTCCCGGCTCCCTCGACCGACAGCACGTTTCCCCCTGGTGTTTATACCACTCACGCTTGTCTCCTTCAGATCTTCATCCAAAAGCTGCCTTCGTGCCTGACCTCCTTACTGTTGCTGCTGGCCACCCCTCATCCAACAGGGCACTCCCTGCCTTCCTTCCCAGATTTATCTCTTACCCAGGGCAGGTATCCCATCTTACACACTGTGCGTCATGCCTGTCGTTGTGTTGATAGTCTGCTTCCCTTTACTAGAATGGATACTCCATAATTGTTGGCTTTGGTTTATCTGTTTGCTCCTGGAACATATAATAGGTGCTTAATAAATATTTGCTGGAGGGAGGAAGGAAGTAAGGAAGGACAGAAGGAGCAGCAGGCTGGCCATGGTGGGTTAGAGGACAGGGACAGGCAGAGAGAGGCACAGCATGTAAATGCATGAAGACGCACAAGATCACATACGGGACTCCATGGAGGTCAGCCCTGGGTCTCAGAGACAGCACTGACCTTCAAACCTCCCCTTTTCTGCTGGCTTCTCATCTTCAGCAGAGAAAACGTGCTCAAGGTTCTCCGATCCTTGACCCAGAGCTGTCCTTAGGTTCTCTCCTCCCCATCCCATCTGAGCCTCTTGAAAGTACGTCCGGCACCCTCTGTCTGCACTTGCTCACTCCCACCCACTTTGAGTCAGGCCCAGGCCCAGATCTATGTCTAAAGGTCTGTCCTTAGGGACCTCAAGCCCAACAGCGCCAAGCTGGACTATATTCCCCGCCCTCACTTAGTGTCCTCTCCCTCACTCCAGCCCCCTGCACTCCCTGGCTCAGCTGTGGATGCAGCATCTATTGGATCCCCAGCTAGGATGCTGAGCGTCTTCTTTCACCTTCCAAAGATTTCTTGACTTCATCTACTTGTCTCACTGTCTCCATGACCCCTGCACATGTCCTCGTCATCTCTTGACAGGTGACAGCATCCACCAACACTTCCCATCCCCTCGGGAACAAGGTCAAGTTCATTGCCACGGGGTAGAAAGCCCTGCATTCTGATTGCCTCTCTCCAGCCTCGTCCCTCTTCCCTGCTACCATGCTGCATCATCCCTGGGACTTTGCACAGCCGTCCCCTTCCCCAAAAGGGCCTTCCCCACTCTCATTGGCCCTTTAAGATTCAGCTCATGTCACAATTTGCCCTTTTGCATAGTACGTGTTCTGACATATATCCACTTTTTAAAAGCTTTATCTTCAATATGGTCAATAATTTCCAGGAAATAATGGACTTGATCTTTTCCCCTAATATATAATAAATGCAGTTATTAAAATTAAAGTATTTATCCACATACCCCACAAAGATTACCTTGTGTACCACCACACCTACCCCACCTTTTTGACCCAGTGAACTAGCTCAAAACTGGATGTTTAAAATCGCTGAGCTGGAGAGGATTAGAGATTCTGTCTTTGGCAAGATCACTGCTTAAAGGGCATAATATTTAAGTTGCTGACACTTATTGAGTCCTTCCTACATGGCAGACACCGTTCTACATGCCTTAAATGTATTCACTCATTGAATTCTCATAATAACCCTATGAGATGGGACTAAAATCACCTTTATTTTACAGAAAAGACTACTGGGGCTCAGAGAGGTTAATTAACTTGCCCAGTTCACACAGCTCGTAACAGGTGGCCCCAGTATTCAAATTCAACCATTTGGCTAGCATCTATGTTCTTACCCTATCCAGATAACATCATATCTAATAGGTTTTACTACCTCTGATATCCTATAGGTGAGACTACCCTCAGCACCCAGACTTTGCAGCAGTGGAAACTGTTCTTGTTGTGGGTAGGAGGGACGCTTGGTTGCAAGGCTGAAAGGCTACCCAGAAAAGGGGATCTCCCTCTTGGAAATCAACAAATCAGTTGCCTGTGATTCTCTAGACTTGGTTTAAGAAGCTCTCTGTGGTAGGAGCCAAATTTGTATCATTTTGACAGAATCCCCAGCTGCTGGCTTTTTCTGCTATCCTGCGCGTTTTTTTGCTCTCTGGAGATATCCTGAACTTTCCAGCTCTGAGCAAGGAAGCTTCGGAACCAAAGCACCCAATTTCTGCCTGAGACTCATAAGCCCAACCCCAGTTGAACGTGGCAGAGGCCTCTGCACCACAGGAGAACTTCAAGGTCAAGTGCTAAGGCTTCTGCTTCGTGGTATCTACACTTTACTTGCCCCATCTTTTTAAAAAAACAAAAGAAGTCCTAGCTTGAATTGTCTCTGTACCTGATTGTTTGGGAGTTTTGTGGAACCTGTGCATGTTAATTAAACAGCTCATTCCTATCACATACTTGTCACGTTTGCTGGGAGCCTGTTTGTCACAGCGTTTGAAATGACACAGCCCAGCTGCTATCGACCAGCTCAGTGTCTGTCAGAGAAACCCATGCTCAACGACATCCCTGTGGGTAATAAACAGGATACATGCCCCCATCCCCTGATAAAGTATAATCTACAAATGTATAACTGAAAAGGAATTGCTACCAATATTCTTTTAATTGGAAATATCTTTCTTCCCCCTAAGCAGATACACATGCAAGTGGTTCTCCTGTAGAAGCCATCCATAGGAAAGGAACATGTGTGTGAATGACAGCCTTTTTAATCTTTTCCTATAATCAGCTCTCCAAGCCTGAATGCTGAGTCTGTAAAAGCTGCAAGGCCGGGCTGCTCCTCTGTTCGCTCCTGCTGGAGACTTGGTTGGCCTGCCCAGCCCCTTCCTCCCAACTTTAGCAATGGGGCTCCTTGGAAAGCTGCATTTTACACCACGAGTGAGATCCTCCATCAAAATCAGACGTCCTAGAAAAATAGAGCTTAGGCGAAGCGGCTTTTCTGATCCCATTATTGATAAGCTCTTAGAGCTCATCAATGAAAATTAGAACTTGTTAATCCTGTACATTTCCCCCCTTGATTTTTAATTACAGAAGAAAGAAGTAATGGATAACTTCTGGAGCTGCAGAGACACTGAGGCTGTCAAGAGAAAATTAAATTTACAGTCAGAGAGTTTTGTTTTCTCAAGTGTCCTTGTAAAATGCAAAAGAGGCTCCTGGCATCGCCAAGGCAATTCAACTGGTTTCCTAAACTGGCAGGGTTTTCCTCGAAGAAGCCCTCTTTCGTTTGCCAAGAGAGTGTATTAATGACAAGGACTGGACCTAAAGGGAACTCATTCAGAAGAAAACTGCATTAAAAGAACATTAAGGGTGATGTTTTAAAGTCTGATTTAAACTCATGAAAGCAAGGAGATTTATTGTCGAAGCCAAATCGCTGCGCTGACGCGCCTTGCCTGGTAATGCATTCCGATTGGAGCACAGGGGATTGAATCTGTACAAAAACATTGCTCACCACGGCCCAGGCGCTCCTGCTGGGGAAGACGGGAGACAGCCATAGGGGGAAACGGGCTGGGGACAGGCACATTTCTGAAAGCAGATGGGCTAACATCCCACAGGGACCGACTCACCAGGGAAGCAGGAAGGGCACTGCCAGCCAAGGTCAGCCTTGACATTAGCAGACAGCTTAGCAGCCTTTGAGCATCTCAGCATCGGCCCAGGGCTTCTGGAGGAGACACTCCCTGGGGAACAGGAGGCTCAGCAGGATGTCCCAAACCCTCTTTTCTGAATCCCCAGTTCCCCCTGCAAATCCTCTATTTGGCAACCCTTACTGCAAGCAAACAGACCCACAATAGAATAGCTACCCCTCCCACTCCAGCCAACTGCTCTTTCTCACTTGACCGTACTCTGTGTTGGGGTGATACAATGCATGTCTCTACCTGTGCTGCAGACCTGGACTAAAGCCAAAAGGCCAGCTGCTTCCCATCTTGCAAGTCAGGATCTGATTTCTAGATTAGAAGTGTTAGTACCAATGATGGAAAGGCACAATGGAGTCACTCTGGAAAAACCAAAGGAAATAGACATGAGCGTGTGCTCTCTGCTCCCCTCCTAGTGCAGGGGCACTGCCAGGGTACTTGTCACCTCTCCCAGTGCCAGCTAATATAGTTCAGCCCACCATAGCATCACAATCTATTCTGAGTAACAGCAATCCCTGTGGCATGGATTAGTACGTTTTCTACAAGGCCTTGGAACTGATCTTGTTTCATACTTTTCCTGGTATCCCAGTGCCTGGACAGACATCCATTTATTTCCTGGTGTCTCTGTGACCCTCTGAATCTTGTTGAATCTTTGCCATGTACGGATATAGGGTTGTCTATTCAAGAGCTTGAATTTGGACAGTCTAGGGACAATAAGGATATGCACAGGGTAAACTGCCAAAATTAGAGAAGCTAAGAGTACCACAAAGGGGGAGACAAAAAGCCCTTTGGTGAAGGCGAAACCAGGGATCTGAGACCAGGAGAGCCCCGGGGAGTCAGGTGCAAATGAGATCCAGGAAACAGAGCAGGCGGGAGGATCAAGGGTCCAGGTGATTAGACCAGAGCTGTAGGATATTTTTGTCATGTGTCTAGTTATTCATATGTTGAGTGCTTCACAACATCACTGACAGTGAAGCTATGTAAACAAATAAGCATTGTAAAATTTGATACGTGATGTAATAATGTGCAAATTATAGACAGAAACACTGCTGGGGAGAGGGTTGGGGAGGGCTTCCCATAGGAGGGAGCAACCAAGTTGGGTCATGAAAGGGAACTGTAAGGTTGCCAAAAGAGAAAAGGGGTAGAAAGTGGGGTGGGCTGGGGTGAAACTCAAAACTTGACCTGGATAGGGACCTGCGGCCAGTTACCTTGGGCAGGGGGCAGGGCTTACGGAAGACCAGACTGGAAATATAGCTGGAGTCATGATCACAAATGCTCTCTGCGTGCCGTGCTAAGAAACATTAACTTGCTGGTGCAGTTCATAGGAAGCCACTGCATAATTTTATCCTTGGTCTAAGGTAGCTGAAAACTCACAGCTGATCATATTGCTACCCACTTGGCTTAAAGGGGAACAACCTAGAGGTGGGGTCCATGTCAGTATGGAGGGTTTGAGACTCTGAGGAAGGCTGTGGATTCCACCGTACACACCAGAAAGCTGCTCATACATTCAAAATTTTGCAAATAATTTCATGGATTTTATGCATTCCCTAAAGCCCATCCGTAAACCTGAGTTTATAAGCTCTCACTCTAACGTATTTGTGGGAAATAATTTGTTCTCTAAGGAGAATTTCATAGTTCTTAGGCAACATGTGCTGTAGTATTTAAAGATGATATGTCACAATGTCTGCAACTGACTTTCAAATGGTTTGCAACACATTTTTAAAAGTGCGCGTGTGTGCGTGTGTGTGTGTGTGTGTATGCGCGCCCACGTGTGATGGGGTGAAAGAGAGGAAGCAATTGAGGCAAAATGTTTACAATTGATAAATCTAGGGAAAGGGCATATGGGTGTTCATCACAATTTCTTTCAACTTTTCTGTACATTTGAACTTAAAAATAAAAGCAAAGCAAAACAAAACCCTTGCTCAAGGCAGAAGTAGCAGGAATGAATATAAAGTGATGAATTTTATTCATTTATATTCCTCCACCATCTACTGTCTGAATACCTGCTATAGTTGTTCAATATTTAGTTGGAACAATCAATAGGCCTTAGTGCCTGATGGGCAGTGGATGGGGGAGGTGATGGGGGCGGCTCAGCTCAGGAGCCTGGAGTGGCCAGCGTGGATGACGGGGAGTTCAATTAGCGCGGAGAGGAGGAGGCAGCAGGCAGCAGCTGACGAGGGGAGGGTGACTTTGACTGCGTGAGCAGCATTTTAATAGGAGTTTGGATGAACTAGAAGGGGGTTGGGGGAGACCACCAGAAGATGAGTGGAATGGAAGCGATGGTGTAGGAGTAACAGTATGGACCAAGGACAGGGAGAGATTTGGGAGGAAGTGAGGGTGGGTGGTAAGATAAGTTAGCAGTTGTCTGCAGATGTGAAAAATCCACGAAAAGTAGTAGATGTGATTTCCATGTCCTAAAAGGGCTGCACTCGGATGATGGGTGACAACTACAGAGATGGCTTTGGACCTAGGGCATAGCTTTGTTCTCACTTCGCTGTTGGAGGACTTCTGTGCCAGGCAAGAGTCAAAGCTAAGGGAAGGTCTTTACCTTCAAGGAGCACCCGTCCATTTGGGGAGGAAGACAGTCACAAGTTTAAGCAGTTTGTCATTGGAGCTTTACAACCAATACTGGGCAGAAGAAAATTTTCATTGCTTCATACAGACCTTCAAATTCATATAAAACTTATAATTGTCTATTCAATGTCATCTCATTCCATCGAGGCACTTAGGAGGACTACAAATCACAACACATATAAAATTCCCCTGGCTTATTTGTGGCAAATATAAATCCCAGTTGTCTAAAAATAGCTGTCCTAGCTATTCCCCAAATTTCGAGCTCCGTCTCCCAACCACCTACATAGCAGACATGTACAGCTGTAGAGAACTGGCTTTCTAGTGTGACACTTGAACTCAGCCTTGAAAGAAAGGTAGGGATTTTTCAAGAGGGAATGTGGGAGGAGGCCCGGAATGAATGGAGTGGCAGAATATAAGCTGAATCGTCTCAGTCACCCTCCCTTGCCCACCTTCAGGGAAATGGGCTTGGGAATTGGAAAAATAAACCCACAAAAGAGAATCCTAGTTTCTTCTAGGCTGAGTCTTGCACCAGGGCTGTCATTACCTCCCTGGTATGAGGGTTCTGCTGCAGGTCAGCCAGCAGGCTAAAGCCAGGCATCCTTTCCGGAGGTGTCTGAACTTGGGCACCTGCAAGATTTGGCAGAAGCCCTCCCGAGGCTTATTTTGGTTCCAATTGCTCTCCTCCCCGTCCCCCAGCCAAGCACAGAAAGAACTTTGTAAACTGTGCCCCAAGAATAGTTTAGGCTGGCTCCCTCGCTTTCTAAATGAAGACATAAAACTTGCTTTTAAAAATTTTCTGTAGCGAGGCCATGGCATTGTTGACATTCTTTCTTCCTCAACATCTCCATGGCCAGTGTTTATTGAGCCTGGCATCTTGTGGGTTCTTTACATATATGTCATCCTCATAACAGCCCTGTATAGAAGCTATTACGATTAACCCCTTTTTCCAGGTAAGGGGACTGAAGCTTAGAGCTGTTAAGGTCATAGGGCTGGTACATGAGAAGGCAGGTGCCAGGATCCATCTGGGACTGACTCTGGAACTCAAGTGCTTGCAAGTCCACACGACAGGCTATGCTGTCTTTTTCTGCAGGGCCTCTGTCCACACTCTGAAAACAGTAATAAGAAACACTGACATCGTGATACTGTGTTTCAGGCTTTGTTATAAGGACTTCACATGTATCAATTCCATTAACTTCAAAACAACCCCATGAGGCAAACACTATTATTATCTACTTTTTTAGAGATAAAAAATTTGAGGCTCAGAAAGGTCAGAATTCTCACTTAGGCAGTTGGGCTCTTATTACTTTCTGGCACCATGCCTAAAAGAAAAGCACAGACATGCACATGTATGACTTGCAAGGAAGGATCTTTTCAGGCATGATACACACCTGGCAGGGACTCAGGGCATCTCAACTGGCTACCTCCCTAAACTGAGCTCAATAGCCAGAGAGTATGAGAATGACTGTCACGTACACATCCATTTGCGGACGTCCCTGCTGCTGAGATCTCATGCACTGTGAGAAAGGAATCATAAATGTTTCCCAAACTGCAGGAAGGGCTTAATTTTCAAGTGTCAATAATGTGAAACTCAGGAGAAACATGTTCATACTGAGAAAATCCTGCAAGATATTAAGCTTTTGTAAAATTAGCATAGTTACTCTCAAAGTTAGAAAAAGTTCTTTGCTGTTGGTATTGATTAACAGCTTGTCTCATCCGAAGTGTAAAGCATTTTGGTTTGGTGCCCTTTTTTTGTTCCCTGCCATTAGTGAAAAAGAAAATCACTGGTATGTATAGAGAAAAGAAATAAGGGACAGAGGATAAAAAGATAGAAGAAGGGAGTGGATGGAGAAAGTAAAACAAAGTGGTTTTTTTCTTAGAGTGAACTATGACAGCGTGGAAATGGGAATAAAATTGATCACCTAAATTGTCTGGCCTTGTGATTACACAGACGATTCCCCTTTAAGTGATTATTTTTACCTGCACAGGAAATACTTTGATTTAAGATTTTCAATATATATGACCTTCCTTAAGTCTTCCGATGGGATGTCCCAGGGTGACATTCAAAATTTGTTTACACCCAGTTTGACCAGAGCCCTGACCAGTCAGAGCAGATGCTCCCTATACATAGTACCCACGCGATCCAGCTGGATCTCACCCTGGGATGGCATCAGCTGCAGTTTTAAAATGAGAAAAATGGGAAAATCATATAGCAACATCACCCACCTCAGATCACTTTTCCTCGAACTTAAGTAATCTAAACCAGTCAGGAATCAGGACAGCTCAGCAAAAAGACCACTGAGCAGCTAAAAGTGCATAGAAGAAAGTCTACGTATCAAAGTTCACACACTTTGCTCATAGTAGCATTCTTATGAGCTAGTCTGCACTGGTGGCTTTGACTTTGAAACCACCCTTAATGCTCATCTCGTGTTCATCAATCAGTAGACTGGAAGCTGCAAATAGTGACTGCAGAGTAAGGACAGCGATGACAGCAAAGAGAGGCAAGGAGACAAAAGAGTAGAAAGAACCAACAACCCAACATATAAGTTTAGGGTCATTTAGTGCAGGGGCAGATGGCCCTGTATACCCCAATCGATACCCCAGAGGGCAGAGCATCATTACAATTATACACAGACCATGGTGGGCCACCAAGAAAAGATGAATTTGTGTTCTGGGTATAAAAAAAACAAATGAGACAAAGAGGAATGCAATGAACAGAAAAAATTATATACAAAGTGATTAAAATTCTTTAAAAAAAAAAAAAGACCTCTAGGTAATCCTTAAGAGAATGGCTTGTTTAATAGAAATGCCGCTTAGGGTATGAAATAGCTAATGTTACTGTGTTTATCAGTCTGTTCATATACAAACAAATAAGCATAGATTGTTCTGTAGAATAAAGGAAATGGTATTATCTATGAAAATGTTGACTACTGAGTTTTACAGTGAATTAGTAATCATAATGTAATAATGTAATGAGAGGGAGAAAATTGTATTTTCCAAAATTCCAGGGAGGCTGGAACAATGTAGCTGAACAGGCTGAGCTGCTGTCCACCTGAGAAGTGGTTGAGGAGGGTGGGGACAGACTGGGCCACACAGGGATGGGGCTGTGTGCGTGGTGAGCTCCACATTGCCAGCCTGTGCTTTTGGAAAACAGTTGGGCCCAGGGGGATCTGGCAAAATGCTGGAAGGCTGTGAGGTGCAAGACCCGGTCTCTCGTCAAACGCAAATGTCCGATCAAGTTACCAGATTCACAATATCCTTGCAAGAGATTGGGATTTTCTTCATGTGTGGAAAATGGCTAAGGAGTTAAAATCTGTGTATTAGCCAGCTGGACACTAAGTTAACCTGAGATTCCTGGATTTAGGAAAATTGGGTGAAATCAGGTCACGAATTTGTAGAAAATGTCAGGATGAGTAGTGGGTTCAGAATTTGGGGATTTGAACAAATTTACCTAAATTTCTGAGGCACAAGGGAGCCCAAGAGAAATTAGATCTTTCTCTCTCTCATATATATGTTTGCATGTACATGTTTACATTTGTTAATGACAGTTATTGAATACCTACTGAGTAATAGGTGTTATGCTAAATGCTTTTACATTCATGATTTCACTTAATTCTTAAATCAACTTCTGTGAGGTAGGAATTATTACAATGAGGAAGTTGTTGCTCAGAGAGGTTCATTAACTTACTTGAAGGAAAAGCCACACAGCCAAAGAAAGAATGATTATTATAAAATATTCATCCTACCAAGCCCCAAGCGAATTTTCATGCACCAGGAAAAGCTGCTCTTATTTCCAAGCCTACGTTCCCTCGAACAGCCAGGGTGTCTGTCTTCTGGTTGTCAAGTTACTAAATCTTGACAACAATGAAGGAGAATTTTAATGTTCCAAGATTTCAATAGATCTGGAGTTTCTGTGGGAAATTGAAGATGCAGGTTTAATGTGGGACAAGGAGGACAGCCATATCTTGTAGATTTAAGGCGTTTGCCGTGTATACATGTTAGGAGTCATTTTCTCTGCTACTATCACTGCCAGAGATAAAGAATGAATGATACTGAGTTCACAGGGCTGATATCCATCTGCAGTGGTATGCATTCCAGCCTCATAGGGATAAATACAAGGATATGCTGATAATTGCGCCCTGATACACGAAGGAGGACGTATGATGCTTTCTCGATTTGTCTGGCGACTGTGAATAATAACGCTATCCATGTATTTACAGGAGGTAAAGTACTTAAAGCTCTGTTGTTATTTGCACAGGAAAACAACTTTGAGGAAAGCACGTTTTCCATGTTAACCTGGCAATGTATGTTTATCTCACAGCGTATTGCTGGCCTTTTCTTTTCTAACCTGCATAAATTTCCTTGTATTTAAATTCGGCAGAGACACTCTACCTTCACTTTGAAATGAGAGAGCTGCACAGAATGACAAACAGAGCCCGTGTTTCCTGACTTCTGACCCAGCTCAGGGTTTTTTTTTTCTTTACATGACTCAGACAGGCTCTTGGAGGCCTACAGATAAAAGGCCCTATTAGAAGTGCAAAATATGACTGTTATTACCTCCTTTAATAAGGCTTCTTGCCAATTTTTCAAATGACTAGAGTCTGTTTGCTAATTATTACTCCACAGTTTCTGCATTCATTTTCTTTCCCTGAAGGAGCCAGATTCCAATGAAGATGAAGCAAAGTGCTAGAAAGTGTGTTTACTGCCATCTATGGGATGCAGCTGGGCTACCAGGGCAGCAGATCCCCTCCCCATGCAAGGCACGGGAAACTCCAGCTATACAGCCACGCGGAAAGGTTCATGCATTGCAAGCCCAGGGATTGCGCCGAGCCTCCATGTGAAAATACCAGTGAAAGATCATTTGTTTAAGGTTTTCCAGAAGTATAAGTTCATATTGCTATTTTAGAGCGAGGGAGAAAATTTTCCTTTATTCAAGGCAATTATATTTATATTTATAGTCACACATGGGCCCATGGGCCCCGCTCGTAACTAGGACTTCCAGACTGTGATTTATCCTCAATTGTCCTAGCAGAGAATTCTAGATGTAAGAATTTTTTTTGCTGGACAACTCTGAATATTCTGAAAAAAGCCAAGGACCAGGAAATGATAAAGGCTCCTAAATGGCCAAAATAGATACACAGAGTAAGTATATGTGCTGTGGCCTATGAACTTGACTCATGAATTCATCTTCTCAGGCTATTATAACAAATTTTATTATTTTAATATCAGAAGCTCTTATTATCAGAGGCAGCAAATTATAAGAGAAGGCAGGGGTTTTGAAGGACAGACATTTAAGAGAAGAAGTGATGGTGCATATTCTAAACCCTAGGAAGAGAAGAGGAAACTATGAAAAAATAGAGACAAGAGCTCAAGAGAGCAAAGCAGTTTGGACAATCACAATATAGTGTAGCAATCAATGCTCATATCAATAACTCAATTCTCAAATAATGGATAAATTTT
The DNA here is from genome assembly GCF_020740605.2 of Lemur catta. Lineage (NCBI taxonomy): Eukaryota > Metazoa > Chordata > Mammalia > Primates > Lemuridae > Lemur > Lemur catta. Next base: position 38,782,997 of record NC_059139.1, read on the forward strand.
GTTAGGTTTATTAAGTCATTAACATGAAAGGACAAAAGGATGTGACTATATACTTCACAGAAAGAGAAACATACATGGCCCTTAAAATATGAAAAGACACTCAACCCCACTCACAATGAGAGAGCTGTAAATTAAAAGCAAATGAGATAAGGACAAACGACAAACTGCAAGAAAATATTTGCAAAACAAATATCAGATGGAGGACTTGTATTCAAAATATACAAATAACTCCTAAACCAAAACAATAAAAAAATGAAAAATCCAATTCAAAGGTAGGCAAAAGATCTGAAGACACCTCACCAGAGAAGATAGACAGATGGCAAAAAAACATATGAAAAGATACTCAATGTCTTTGGGTGAATGCAAATTGACATATGATGACAATAAGATATCGCTGCACATCTATCAGAAGAGCTGAAATCCAAAGCACTGACAGCACTAAATGCTGGCAAGGATATGAAGCAACAGGAACTCTCACCCAGTGCTGTTGGGAATTCAAAATGGTACAGCCACTTTGGAAAACAGTTTGGCAAGTTTCTTACAAAGCTAAACATAGCCTTACCATACGATCCAGCAAACATGCTCTAAGATTTTTATCCAAATGAGCTGAAAACTTATGTCCACATAAAAACCTACACATGAATGTTTATAGCAGCTTTATTCATAATTGCCCCAAATTGGAAGCAACCAAGATGTGCTTTAATAGGTGACTGGATAAACAATTGTGGTATATCCATACAACAGAATATTAGTGAGTGCTAAAAAGAAATGAGCTATTAAGCCATGAAAAGGCACGGAGGAACCTTAAATGCATATTGTTAAGTGAAAGAAGCCAGTTTTAAAAGGCTCCCTACTGTATGATTCTAACTATATGACATTTTGAAAAAGGCAAAACTATGGAGACAGTAAAAGATCAGTGGTTGCCAAGGGTTCGGGGGAGGGTGCCAGGGAGGATGGGTAGGTGGTGCACAGCATACTTTTACAGCAGTGAGGATACTCGGAATGATACTATAATGGTGGATACATGTCATTACATATTTGTGCAAATTTGCGCAACACCGAGACTGAACCCTGAGGTAGTTAATAATAACATATCAACATTGGTTTATCAATTATAAGAAACATACCTTGTTAATGCAAGATGTTAATAATAAGGGAAACTTGGGGGAAGTTGGAAAGGTCTATGGGAACTCTCTGTATTTTTTGCTCAACCTTTCTCTAAACCTGAAACTGCTCTAAAAAAAATAGTCTATTAATTGAAGAAAAGGAGGGATAGACAAAGATTTATAAGAAAAATGGAAACAATAAGAAAGCAGGTGTTACAATCCTAATGTCAGACAAAGTAAAATTCAAGCCAAAACATATTAGAGGGACAGAGAAAAACACTTTATGAAAGCCACATCCTATAATGAAAATATATTTTAAAAAATTAAATGTACTAATATCCTTTACTCATTGATTAACAAAAATTTAAAAGAAAAGTTTGGTTATATATTGTGTTGATGAAGGTATGGGGGACACAAGTCCTCTCATACAGTGATGGCAAGAGGAAAAAATTGACGTAATCTATGAAAGGTGATGCGATAATAGTTATCACAGTTACAAATGCACATATCCTTTCTCAAAGCCAGTGATTCTCTTCTGGAAATTTAACCTACAGATAGACTCGAACAAGGGCAAAATGGAGTGAGCACAGAGATGAAAACTGCAGTGTTTTTTATAATAGCAAAAGATTGGAAACAACTAGATGCTCTTCAATAGGGGACTACTTAGTTAAATAATGCTGCACCTATACAATGGGACTGATGCTGCTATTGTATAGAATAAGGCAGCTCCTCCTGTATTGATGAAGAATAATGACCAAGAGGTAAGTTTTAAGAAAAACGAGGTGCAGTATAGCATCGTAGCCTGCTGCCTGTGTGCTTGTGTACACACAGACTGTCACAGGAAGGGTGAAGCCCCTGTAACCTGGTGATGGTGGGACTGGCAGCTCCTGGTAGTGATGGGGATGTGGGGGCCGGGGGGCTGCGGTGGGAGGAAGACTGAGCAATTACTCTCTACCCTTTTGTTTCTATTCTGGGGGAAAAAATGATAAAACATAATTTTAAAATAAAGAAGACAAGAAGAGGGTGTATAATACATTTTGGGATGTTTCCGTTTACTCTTTTTTAAATGTTGATCTTTAAAATGTTGTTTAGTTCTAGTTATCTGGACAATTTAATTATGTGGAACACCTCATTTCCTGACGATGCCGAATGAATAAGGCATTGCTCTAGTTTGCTGACTTATGCACAATTACAAAGTTAACATTATCATCATAGCACAGAAGAGATTGGAATTTAGAACAAAGGATGGGGGTACTTTTCAACAAAGGCATTAAGGCGGAAGGAGATTGGGTAAAGTGGAGAGTCTGTAATTCTAGCACTGAGCGAGGGATGAAGGCAGAATGAACAAAATACAGGAGCCTTGTGGGGAGTGCTGTGCTTTGGGTGTCACAGCCCAGGCTCCGTCCACAGAGCAGCAAAGCCAGCTGCTACCTTCCTGAGAAGCAGCACTGACGAGGGGACTGGGTGCTTTTGTGGGACTGTGAAGTAGGCAAAGGCATCATTCCTGCCCTTGAGGAGCTTGAAGCCTGGCACTCGCATGGGCACAGCACAGCACTTGGGAGTGCAAGTGTGCCCACCACACATGAACTCAAGTGTCAAGCAACTCCCTTGAAACAATAGAGCAGAAGTTGGCCATTGGCTGACAGAGGTTACAGAAATATGCCCCTAGCATGTTTCAAAAATATGGATCTTTCCTATAAAAATTCGTATTTTTGGCTTCCTTTGAAAAAATTGGACAAACTAACAGTCCAGGACTTGCTTTTCTTGCATGCTAACAACCCACTGGGGCTGTGCAGGGACTGCCCCACTTTGTGTGGAACACAAGCTCGGCAGGTAACCGTGGTCCCTAGCACTCCCTTTTGCCCTACACGGGGACTGCCTCGCTCAATTATTTGGCTGGCCTCTATAGGTATTTCAATTTGCAAGTCTGAAACTAGACTCAGGAAGGGTTATTTTGGAAAATTGTCTCAGAAATAGAAGATGCTTAAACAGATTTTGAAAGGCAGAAGCTAGTGGCTTGGTGGATTGGGTACACGAGGCATTTTAGAGTGAAGCTTCATGGAAGACCAAAAATTGAGCCAATCACAGGCACCTGTGCTGGGGGACGATCATGCTGAGGGAGCAAGGTCCTAGACGTCCAGCAAATACTTGCTGAGCTCCTGCTGTGTGCCAGGCATCTGATAGGAACACACTGTGGACAAGACACATGGTTTCCTATCTCACAGAACTTGCAACCCACCACTGGAGGCGGCCAGTCCATGAGAAAACAAACTCTTACACGTTAATTCACAAACAGTGGCTAGTATTATGAAAGAAATGGACAGAGCACTGCTGTCATAGAGAATTACAGTGAAGGTGGTCAGGAAAGGTGACACGGAAGCTGAGACCTGAACAATGAAAAGGGTCAGCCAGACATGGAATGTGATCAAGCAGATGGCAGGTGGAGGGGACAGCGTGTGCAAAGGAGTCTTCCAGAGACTGGAAGGACAGTGTCCAGAGCACAGTGAGTGAGTAATGAGGACAGTGGCACGAGATGATTTTGAGAAGGAGGCAGAGTCAGACCACAGCCTATGAGTAAAAAGTTAGAGCTATCTTCCATTCCAAGAGGAATGCAGAGGGGTTTTAAGGATGGGAATGACACGATTCAATTTACAGGTCTGAGGGACTTGAGAGATCACCCCAAGGAAAGACGAGGCACGCAACCCAGGATGAAGGCAGGGAGGCAGTGTAGGAGAGCTAGCAGAGCTGCTGGGGGGCTCCTGTGCTGTCTCGGGACTAGCAGCAGAGCAGTCGCAACTCCTCCCCTTTTGACAGAAGCCACACCACCCTCTCCCTCAGTTTTCTTTCATCTCTCTCCTCTGTGCTGATGTTTCATAACTTTCCCCTGTGCTGGAATGGCTGTCAGGGGAGAGTGGCTGGCTTCCCTCTCTTTTCTGCCTCCCCTGCAAACACACACACACACACACACACACACACACACACACACACACACACACACACCCCTGCAAGCGTGCGCGCGCACACCGTGACTTCAGTTAGCCACACGCAGGACGGCTGTGCAGGTGCAGAGGAGCACCAGAGCGAAGCGAGCCAGCCCCAGCAGTTAGCTAAAGCGGCTCTAGCTGGTGGTGGGCCGGGAAGTCTGAGACTGGAGGAGTTTTAATATGATTTGGGGGACAACTGGGAGCCTTTACGGGAGTGCAAAGAAGAGAGTGATGTGATCCAAGTGACACGGAAGGAAGATGGTTCTCGATGGTGTGTGTCCAACAGAGGAGCGGGGACCCCCCAGGCTGGAGGAGGAGGGGAAGGTAATTGGGAGGCAGGAGTCCAGGTGTGAAGCCATTACGGCTCAGACTGGAGATGTGGGAAGGAGAGGGAAGACAGGAGAAAGAATGGCAGGATTTAATGCATACCTAAAAGTGCACTGGGACCTTATTTGACAATAACAGGAGCTAGAAATGGATTGGGGGCAGCAAGATAGGAAGAACAAAGGCAGGAAGGCAGGTGTGATTACACAGGAGCTGGTGGGACAGCCGCGACAAACACTTAATAGCCCAGTCAGTATCGCTCCTGTGGGAACCCAAGCTTCCCCCACCACCTTGATGGTCAATTACTTTCTCCCATGTACATCTGTTTCTATTCTTGTACCAAGCACAAATCTGTGTCATAATATGTCTTTGTCTGTCCATGCCTGCCGCTAATCTGTGAGCTCCCTAAAGACAGAGGCCTCATTCTACTCCCTTTCTATTTCTAGGGCTTGGTTAGCATGGGGCCTGGCCCTTCCCAAGTACTCAACATGTTTTGGTGAATGTGTAAATGAATGAATGGAAACTTTCCAGGGGCATGCTGTTGAGCCCCAGCCACAGCACAACACTAGAAAACTTACAAATTTTGTGGCAGCTGCAGCATCCCTTGAACACTTGCAGAGATCAAGTTACAGCTGAGAGCCTCACAAAGCCCCAGCCATTACCGCAACTGACAGGTGGTCCTGGGAGTACGACTCAGACTGGTGGAGGAATTGAGGCTGGAGGAGTTGAGATAGTGCTGGGGGGATTTGAGATCAAATTGCAGGATTGTTTAAACACCTTAGGGTTACAAATGGGCTTTCACCCTTAAAATCCCATCTACAAATATGTAGCCTTAAATGGCCCAAAGAGCCCTCTTAATGATGTTAAATCCCAGGGTTAGTAGGGGTCATAGGAAAGGTTTTGCATATTCTCATCCTGTTGCTTTCACTGAAATTATATTTGCATTACAATGAAATGTAAAACCTGGAAAATACATAAAAATGCTATGTCACCAGCCAACATCAACTAAATTTGTTAAACTTTCTAGATACCTACCATTGATCCAGGTTTTACTATGTGCCAAGCACTAGGTTTTATATACATCATAGCATCTAATATTCACAACCAACGCACAAGATAGGCACTATTGCTCCCATTTTATAGATGAGAAATCTGAAGCTTAGGGAAGTTAAGCTACTTGCCCACTGGATATGTGATACTATGGGTTCACCATTTGCTTATGCAACCTTCTAGCCAACAATGACAGACAAGCCTGGGCAGGACGGAGAGGTGGGGCTGCAGGGAGAGTGGGAGTTGTCTGGGAATGATCACGAATGGGAGCCCTTGGAGCAGCTCAGTCCTCCTAGAGAACACACATAGAGGGAGAGAGAGTGCTCGACTGCACTTTAGAGTGGGTCTCTGGAGAACACTTCGGGAAATAGAAGAGGAGACAGCCATGGGGCCAAATGGTTTTTCTAAGGAACAGTCTGGAGGTCTACTCAAGGTTCACAGGAGTCCCTCTGCAGGCTTACACCCTGGTAGTAGGGCCTCCAGCTCCTGCCTCTATTTCTCCCCACCTATTCTTTTCCTAACCTCCCCTTTCCAATGGATAAACATTTAGATTGGATGACCATAGTGTTTTCAATTCTATCCATAGAAAGCATCTTGTGATTTTAAAAGGAGCATGGACTTTGGAGTGTGCTATTCTGGGGTTCAGATCTCATCTCAATTCCTTGCTGGCAGTGTGACCTTGGGTAGGATACTTAGCCTTTTTGAACTGGCTCTTTACCAACATCATGAGGTTACCAACATCATGAACCTGATTCACCAGCTTTAGATTTGATAAGAGGATTTGGGAACAAATGCGAGAACTTCTGTTTTCAGAAACATGGGAGGATAGATGTGCAGAACCCAATAAAGGACTCCCGAAAAAGCTAGATGAAATATAATAAGTACTTTTTGAAAAGCATGACCACTATGGCAATAAAGTAAATAATTCGAGGCCAGAAATGATGAGAAGGCAGAATTCTAGGAGATAAGCTAGTGCTGAGTAACAAATTAACCCTAAAACTTAGTGTATTAAAATTATAAACATTTATTATCTCATAATTTCAATGGGTCATAAATTTGGGAGATGCTTAGCTGGGTGGCTTTGGCACAGAGGTTGCGGTCAAGATATTGAGCAGGGCTATAGTCTTCTGAAAGCTTGACTGAGGCTGGAAGATGTGCTTCCAAGATCGTTCACTCACATGACTTTTGGTAGGAGGCCTCAGGTCCATGTCATGTGTGTCCCTCCCTAGGGCTAACTGAGTGTCCTGACAGTGTGGTATTTGGCTTCCCCTGAGGTGAATGATCCAAGGAAAGCAAGGAAGAGGACACAATGTCTTTTATTACCTAATTTTGAAAGTCATACACCATCTCTTCTACCATCTTCTATTCATTAGAAGCAAGTCACTATGTCCAGCCCATACTCAAGAGGAGGGGAATTAGTTTCCCCCTTTTAAAGAAAAAAGTACTGGAGAAAGTGTGGACATATACTAAAACTAGTACAGCTAACATTTTCCCCAAGTACAAGGATTATCCTAGTAGCCTAGAGCCACATCCATGGGGTATTAGAGACAAAGCCTGGGGCTCTGAATAAAACATCACCCTTAATGGGCTATACCCTCAGTGGGAGAACTTGCCCCACAGAGGGACATTTGCCTGCGTGAGCCTTTGCTTTGTGAATTTGGACCCAAATTTATACTATCCCAATGGCCTGAAAACTCCAACTGAAAAATATGGTTAAAAGTAATTCCAGGTTGAGGATTCCAGCATGCAATCCATTAAAAGACATGAACAGAAGCTTCTCAAAAGAAGATAAACAAATGAACAATAAATATATGAACAAATGCTCAACATCACTAATCATCAGGGAAATGCAAATCATAACCACAATGAGATATCATCTTACCCCAGTTAGAATGACTTTCATTAAAAAGTCCAAAAACAATAGATGCTGATGTGGATGCAGAGAAAGGAACACATATACACTGTTGGTGGGACTGCAAATTAGTATAACCTCTATGGAAAACAATATGGAGATTCCTCAAAGAACTAAAAGTAGACCTACCATTTAATACAGAAATTCCACTACTGGGTATTTACCCAAAAGAAAAGAAGTCATTTTATCAAAAAGATACCTGCACTTGAATGTGTATTGCAGCATAATTCCCAATTGCAAAGATGTGGAATCAACCCAAATGCCCATCAATTCATGAGTGGATTAACAAAATGTGCTATATGTATACCATGGCATACTACTCAGCCATGAAGAAGGATGACTTAATGGCTTTTGCAAAAATTTGGATGGAACTGGAGACCATTATCCTAAGGGAAGTATCTAAAGAATGGAAATATGAACACCACATGTGCTCATTATTAAACTGGAACTAACTGATGTGCACAGGGGGAAGTAAATCTCAAAGGAAATCAAGCAGGAGGAAGGGGGAGGAAGGGATGGGTAAAAACCTACCTCACAAGTACAATGGACATTATTTTGGTGAAGAGCACACTTTTAACCCTGACTTGAGCATTACAAAAGTGATCTGTGTAATCAAAAACATTTGTTCCTCCATAATACTTTGAAATAAAAAAAACTGAACTTTTCTAAAATACAAGAGAGATACAGGTTATATATTTGGTGAGAGCTATTTTGCTGATGATATTTGAGGAGGAAAGAACTTGGGAGACAATTATAGTTCAAACTCCTAATTTTAAAGACCAGAAATCTGGTTCCCAGAAAGAAGAAGCAACTTGCTTATGGTTAGATGAACTGGGACTAGAAACCACGCTTCCCGTGTGTCCTGCAAAATGTCTTTCCTCCGTGAGGCGTAGGAGAGTTAAGCACCCAAATGAAAGCATTATCTCAGCCCTGACCTCCAATACAGGGATTTCTTGCTCTCACTCAAGTCCAGGCAGCTCAGGGAAACACCTTGGATGAGCGAGTGGGAGCATCCTGGAAGCCTATTCTCGGTTGGAAAACCTTGGTCAGCTAAGACTAAGATCAGGGCTATCTGCCTGCCCAGGACTCTGCAGGAGTGTTGAGGGGTTTGGGTTTTATTTGTGTTAGTGTGGATGGTTAACTACATAAATGGGTGTCTATTAAGTGATCTTGACATACAAAGCAGGTCTCATGGTAATGCTGGTTTGCTCCCCATACTGCCCAGTGAAGAGCAGATCATTTCCAGGAACTTTTGCACCAGAATTACAAAGTATTCACACAAGCATGGCATTCTTTTATTTTGAATGCTCTACATTTTCTTTCCTTGAATTTGAAACAGCATAGAAGTGGGCATGCCCTTTGTATACATCTCCCTGTGTGTTTCATGCCAGATAATGTGTTGAATATACCGTGTCGGGTAAAATCACTAGCTGTGCTCCCAGGCTTCACCTTGTCTGCCTGGTTCTGGAAAATCAGAAGCCCCACCTTGGGCTGCCCTCCAACTAACAATTGCATCATTTTGCTAATGGTGACCTGCGTCTGGGTTTCTTATCATTTTTATTTCCTGGGTGCAATAGCCAGAGATTCCATGGGAATCAAACAAGAAAAGAGGGCAAGTCAGGGTGGAATTTTCCTGACCTCTATTTTCCTTCCAAGTGAAGATTCCCTGGCTGGGGTCTGCCTGTAGCAGCCTGCAGAAATGTGGAGCTGAGTGAAAGAGGAAACACTGTGCTCAGATGAACTGTGTGGATATTCTAGGAGAAGGTGCTGTATAAAAACCACAATGCACTGAGTATAAGGGGCTTATTAAACCCTCATGTCCTTTCAGACAACTCTGGAACTGTTCCTCCCCAGCCCTTCTCTCCTATCCTCTCCCTTTCCCCTCTGGCAAGGCCTTTCTGGCAGGAAACATACTCTGTCCTAGAAACAGGGTAGAGCTTCTTTTCATTCTGGACATAGGTTTGCATGGTTTAAAAAAATAAACCCCAAAGAGCAAATTGGAATAGACTTTCTAAAGGGAAACTGGCAATATATATGAAAACCCAAAAAGCAATTACAGTTGGGGAATTTATCCCAAAGAAACAATCAGACTCACACATAGAGTTCTAAGTACAAGGATAGTCATCACGGTGTTGTTTATGTGAAAGCCATGAGATTCCAGCGTTTCTGCTGAGTGGGGTCAGGCGATATCTCTCCTGCCTGAAATGCACCAGCCTCCGCTAGTCTAAGAGGCTGAACACAAGGCTAATTGAGGAGCTGAAGAGCCTCTTGAGGATAAAACACTTGAAACCCTGTCTTTCTTTAAGGTCGAGGCATATATAGGCATATCTGGTGACTGTGGCCCCCGTGGAAACCAAATGGGGGAAGTAAATTTCATCATAAAAGGAGAAAGCAAGTCCCTGGCTTAGCAACAGGGCTTCATTATTAGCAGGAAATGGTGCCCCTAACACAAAATATTGGCTGATACCAGCACTTGAACCAACCCCTCTACCCTAGTAAGGTGGCCAGGTACTCAGACTCGTCTAGGAATGAGAAGTTTCCTGGAATGAGGGACTTTCGGTGTCTAAGCCAGTGAAGTCCCAGCAAACTGGTCATTCTACCCTTTACTAGGGAGAGGTTGGGTGGGCACTCAGAGAAAGCAGTTATGTAAGAATTCATAAAGCGTGTAGTTCAACATGGGATGCACTGGGCTTTAGGAGACCTTGCTGTGGGATCCTAGCTGAGCATAATGAAGATATATTTTCCTTCTCACTCCACAGGGGTGGTAGCAGCAATAAAGATCATCCATTCTGAGGTGCATTAATGGTATTTTAGTTGTACCCAAATCTGGAATAGCAGATTTTGAGAGGATGGTGCTGAGTTGGAACAACAGGAGCAAAATGCCAGACCAAAGCACATCCCTACGGAACTGTCAGTCTTGGGGACGCGTTGCCGTGTTCCGCAGGCCAGAGAAGCAGGCAACAGCCAGGAACGATCCCTGGGTACATGTCAGCATTCCTGGGGATTCTTGGGGACGCTTAAGGAGTAAGACTGAAAATGATGGGATTTTGGCCCTTAACGATATTAAATTTGGGAAACTAATGTTGCTATTAATACATTTGTACTCATTGGCTAACAATACCTAAGACATTTAAGTCACATTTATGAGTAAAAAATCAAAGCGAATGTCTGATAATACGAAACTGATTAAATAAATTATGGTATTTATAGTCATTTGGAATGAAGATGTAAATGTATATACATATAGACATGGAAACAGAGTTACAATATTACCGAATCTAATAAAATTAGTATGTAAAATATGGCTCTACTTTATTACAGGAGGGCTACATTTTTAGTTTAGATGCACATATATAGATGACCAAAAGGGTCTAGAAGATTAAAAATTAAATGAACTCCACATAGTAGGATATTGAGTCACTTACACTTTTATTATTTTGATTATCTCTCAAGGCTATAATTTTTCTAAAAGAGCATGCATAACTTATACCACATGCATGCAAACACACACACATGCACACACATGTGTGCATGCGTGTGCATGCACACACACATATGTAAACTGCTGGCACATGCCATAAAGCTGCAGCTTCCTAACACCTTTTCATAAAAAAGGCATCATATCTACAATTTTAAGATGTGTTCAAGTTGAGCACTGATACCTTTAATATCGTATTCATAATGAACAAATCACCATTAGGCCTGAGCTAGGGGGGAAAAGCATCTGTCTCAGTTCTTATGACCATCTACGTTCAGGAATTGGAGAAAAAAGAAGTTAGAACTCCTCTTCCATTTTGTTGGCAAAGGTTTCTTCCATGCCTGGAATTATGTGACTCAGGACTGGTGAGCTGGATAGATGGGGAAGCACTCCAGCCCGTATGGCACCCCATGGAGGCCTAGCAAGCCTGGCAAAACATGGGGCTCTGGGCAGAACATGGGCTGGGGGAGGGGTCCATCCAGGCTCTGCCTGGGCAGGAGCCCGAATGTCTATCATCTCAGAGCTTTGCAAGGAACGGGCATGAAGCAGGCCCTCGATATGTGTTTGTTGCATTCCTTAAACACCACCAACAACCACCAGATGCCATGAGCACTTTACCCTGTTCCCTACACTAAGCATTTTGCATGACACTTTATATATACACACATATATATTACCTCTATTTTGACCACACCTGAGCAGTAGGTATTACTCTCATTTTAAAGGCAGGAAAACCAGGGCTCTGAGCAGCTTGAGAACTTACTCACCACTCCACATCCTGCTGATATCATGCAGTGGCATTTGTAATTCTAGGTTTGCCATCCCTTTATGTTCCTAGCCCAGAGAAGTAGCTAAAGGAAAGTAGCCAAGTCGCCATTCTGGGAAAGGGCACGTGCTGGCACTCTGTATTAGGATGCTGTGCCCCTGCTTGCTGATGGCTCAGACAGTGGAAATTAGAGGACACAAAAGCTCCTCCGCTTGTCGTCTGCAACATGCCTTTACTGTTGATGAGCAGGATTCAGAGAGCTTAAGAATTGCATACTTAACAGAAGCTCATCCAAACCTATTTGGTCTGGATAATGGGCTGGAAATCAAGCTCTTGCTGAGAGTTTCTAGTTCAATCAAGTCAGAAAATTACATGAATCTCAATTTTTTAAATACATACATTTTACAATATGATTGAAGGAGTACTTTGGTCTTGAGTTGTTACCAGCTAGCCCACATTTCTCTATTTCTTACCTAGCACTGAAAAATTCACAGGGATCTATCCTACAAGATTTAATTGTATTCAAGCTGCCAAGAAATGGATACTTGCTTAAGGTACTTGGTCCATCAGAGGATATCAAAAGACTTAGGCTAACTTCAACCTATGGAAATATAGAGAATTTGTATGTAAAGTTATGCCCATTAAAGTCTTTAAAAATACTGTTTGTAGAAGCCACAAATTGGAACACAGAAGCTCCTGAAAGCAAACCCTTGCTCCCCACCCCAAAAAAGGAGGAGACTGGAAGGAAGGGAGGGAGAAAAGAAGGAAGGAAGGAAGGAAGCAAGGGAGGGAAGGAGGGAGGAAGAAGAACATTTAGAACACAGTCAACCATATAAGTAAGAGAACATCTCATAAATATATAGGTCACTTTTCTCCCTATCAAAGGTACTAAATTATGTGAAAAGGCATCTTGGCTACTATGTACAATGGAAGGGGGGAAATAGTGAAAAACAGAAAAGATCACATTAGTAATTTAAATTCATTAAGTGATGAGGATTTCTGGCAATATACGTAAACAGAATCATGTTCTTGGAAAGGTTGGGCCTTCAGTTCAAAAACTCTGTGGAAGTCCCTTTTGCATTACCTGGTGAAGTACTGCAACTCAAGGGCTGAAGTCAGCAGTTTAGAAGCCATAAAGTTTAAATCAAGGCATTTTCCCTTTTTTTGGTTGGGCTGTCTAAGGCAACTTACACAGGGACTTTACTTCCTCATGGATCCTAAAACTGCAGAATTGCCTCTAGTCATTTAGTTTTCCGAATCTGCGTGAACTTCACCCACATTTACTTAGGCCAGTATGTCCTACCTCTCATCAATCTCTCTCTATTTTTTTCTCTGTTTTGATTAACATTTACCTGTGGGAAAGACAATCAAGTCTTCTCTTGCCCTGCATTCGAATTCTTCAAGGCTCTCAGAGTGTTACAGCAAGCAGAGATCTTAGCAACGAAGCTGTTCTGACCCCTCCATTTTACAAGGAGGGAAACTGGGGTCAGAGGAGTTATGAGACTTACCTACGGTCACAGAACAATTTTCTGCAAAAGATAAATCAGTGTGGGGCGTGGAAAAAGACAGGTCTCTGAAGTTACACAGACAGGATATAAGTCCCCGCTCTCCTCCTAGCCCATGTGGCCTCAGGCAAAACCACATAACCACAGTTTCTATAATGTCATCTATAAAATGGGGACAATAAAATATACATTAGGGGTTGGGTGGACTGGCCTAGGATAGACTTTCAATAAACATCAACCTCCTTTCTTTAAAGACAAGATGCCAAACATGTAAAATATTCTGACAGATTAAGACAGACAAATTTCCCAATTTATTTTAGGCTGTGTGTAAATGAGGAAGGACTTCTATTGTTAATTGATCTCTGTGACTCTTTTCATTTTCTAAAAACACTGTATCTCCATAGGAACTCCCTTTTCAGGGAGTTACTAATGGCAGAACCTAGGATTCTTATTCTTCACTTTGGTGCCTGGGAAGTGCTTTTCCGTGACATTGTGAGAGGGCAGGGATTCCTTGACACTGGCCTGTGTACTCCGGATGTAGCTCAAGATCCAGAGGATGGGCCCCGTGAGTTTGATAAGATTCACACAGTAATCATCAAAAATCAGGCTGAGCACTTGGTGTGGAATCAAGAAAATTACCAGATGAATGGACCAATGTGAATATGAAACACAGCCTGAGCTTCAAAATGAGAAAGGAAAAAGAAAGAAAGAAAGAAAGATAGATATCGGCAATAATTGCCTTGTAAACAGCAGTTCCTGGCATAATAATGTATGCATTAATACATATATATACACACATGTCTCAAAGTAGCAGGAGAGTGATGATATCAGGAACAATAAGTGGCTTAGGTTTCAAAGAAACAAATCATTCCTGCACAATAGCTTTTTTTGACAGAGTTACGAATAGATGAAGGGGAAATGTGAGAGATGTAATATATCTTATGTTGGTAAAGATTTGATATGTCTCAGGAAATTTTATTTGCAAAATTAGCTACAAGATCACAAAGAAAGGTTATTGATAAATTGCAAAGTGTCTGGTTGTGGGGAGGTGCACAAATGGCTGTTGGGATGGTCTTATTTAACGCCTTCATCATTAATTTGGAAGAAGGAATGAATCTCTCTCTGCACTTATGAAAACTGCAGTTTATACCAAATCAGAATGTGGCATGAACACTGATCAGCCAAAGACTGACACAAAGGGGTCCCAAAAGAAAGGGGAAAATTGAGCACAAGCAACAGCCAACTGAGGAAAAGGGTATTTTAAGGTCTGTTTTGATTTCCCTGTTCTCATACCTGTAAGTTGAGCGGGAGCTTGATAGCAAAGTAGGGCTGCACAGACTTGGAGGAAAAGAAGTAGAGAAAGGAATCTGTTAGACACACACTTGTGGGGACTAGTATTTGCAGGGGGCCCACCCTGTGCCAAGTTCTACACTCTGTTATCTTTCAGAAGGCTTAAAAGTAAGAAAACATAAATTTATTCCATGCCATAGCTCTTAATTTTGTATAGATCCAAGTTTTTGTGTGATATCATATTTCTTCTGCCTGAAAACCTTTGAAAACATTTCCTGCAGGGTAGATATGCTGGCAATAAATACTATGTTTCTGTTTGTCTAATAATATCTTCATTTCTCTTTAATTTTTTTAAAAGATATTTCTCCAGGTATAGAATTCTAGTTGACAGTTTTTTTTTTTCCTTTCAATTTTTTGTCACTCCAATATCTTTTGGTTTATATGGTGTCTGATAAGAAGTCTGCTGTAATTCTTATCTTTGTTTTTCTCTATATAATTTTTTTTTCTCTCTAAGCCTTTAAGATTTTCTTCCCCCCACCCCGCCCCCATTTGGTTTTGAGCAGTTTGGATATGACATAGCTAGGGGTGTGTGTGGTATTTGTCTTGCGTGGTCTTCTCCAAACTTCTTAAATCTGTGATTTGATACTAATACTTGTTATTAATTATAGAATTTTTTCAGCTATATTTCTTCTCTTTTCTCTATTCTCTTTCTGAGATTCTAAGTACACATACACTAAGCCATTTGATATTTTTCTACAGCTCTAGATGCTCTGTTCTTTTTGTTTTTTCCCCATTAGTTTTACTCTTTGTGTTTCAGTTGTAGCAATTTCTATGGACATATCTTCAAGTTCACTTATCTTTCCTCTGTTGTGTTGAGTCTACTCATGAGCTTATTGACAGCACGCTTTATCTCTATTACTGTGGTTTTATCATCTTAAGCATTTCTGTGTGACTTTTGTTATAGTGTCCACCCCTTTGCTAAAATTACCCATCTGGTATTGCATATTGTCCTTCATTCATATTAGAGCCTTTAACATATTAATCGTAGTTATTTTAATGGAAGCTCCAACATCTGTGTCATATTTGAGTCTGGTTGTATTGTTTGCTTTTTCTCTTTGCAGTGTGCTGCTTTTTCTCCTGCCTCATAATTTTTTGCTGAAAGCTGAACATCTTGTGCAAGATAGTAGAGAATGAGATAAATAGTTTTATGTCTGGAAATGGGTGTACCGTTTCTATGCTAGGTCTTTAATGCACAGTTTTGAATCAATCTAGTGAGAAGTTGAGCTGTGTTTGGGGTTTATTGTTGCTATGGCTACCCATAGTGCACCATAGGCTTCAAATTCCTCTAGCAATAACTTGTGCTTAGGATGGGGCTGGATCAACACAGGGTTTTCCTCAGTGTCTCTTTCACCCTCACATTAGGTCATCCCTTTTTGCTGTACCTTCGAGAGGGTCTCTTTCCACACTCTTATAATTCTCCTAGCAGAATTCCACTGCTCCTTGATACTTGTTAGCCTGGTGATGGTGACAGGGTATTCCCTGTTGTTCAGACAATGCATCACATTTAGGTAGTCACTGTGTCCCTGAGTCTCACAGGTTTTCACTTCTTTCTCAATGTTCTTGCCCCTCCCTCAAGTTTAGGTTTATTTTTTCTATTTTATTTGCCAGCCTCAATGGGTTTTCACCAGTGCCTAAGGGTGACAGTGTTTGCTGCCCTTCTTCCTACAGTATAAGACTTTCATTCCATAGGGGAGGTAGGGAAAAGCTATCAGGGAGAAAGGATCCTCCATTTCCCACAGCCCTGCCATTCACCTCCTGTATGCATGCCCTTCAAAGGATGCTTTCTCAAGACTCTCACCATTATTTTTGTGTGTGTGAGTACATAGTGAGGTTTGTGGAAAAGAGCACAGTAGTGGGTAAAAATCCCCTTATAACTATGGCCCAGGGACTCTACATTCCCTACATTACTAACCTACACACAACCATTGCTCACCTACCCGCAGACTTTACCAATTTGTTAATAATTTTAGCTAAGTTCTTCTTGTCAGTATCCAGGCTCATTTCTCTCAGGTAAGGAAATGTTCTCACCTTATCTCTTTTTGCAGGCACCTGTCATTCCTTAGCTCTCTGATAGGTAAATAAAAGTATGGATTTTCTGTTTGTTTGAGGTATGGTGTGTGTGTTGCTGCTGTTGTTGTTTTCATAAGGTTGATAGTGATGCTCTTTCCAGCATTGTGCATCTCCAGATGGAGCAGGAAATGTCTCTATTTGCTTTTGATGAGACAACCATAAATCTGACCTGTATTTGAGACTGGATCCCATTCTGTTCTTCCATGTGTCTATCTTTCCTTTGGCAGCATTCCTGGGGGTTTTGAATATTTTGAATTAAAGGTTCTGATGAAGAACAGAAAAATAGTACTCTCCTTGAAGGTAAAATGATGCCGCCTTCCATGTTGATTTGAATCTTTTGACATTTGCTATGGAGTTCATTTTGTATATTCTTCCACCATTCTTATCAAGTCAAAAAACCTTCAGAAACTTTCTTTTGTTGAGGGAGGATATGAATTATATCATTACAAATTTATTTACCATTGATAACACTTCACAGAAGCTTTTCCAGACCACATTTTCTATTCTAAAAGTATAAAGCCAGCAGGCTATTCTGTTATTTAAAAAAAAAAATCATTCAATTAGTAGTATGTCAGATGAAAGGGACACTTTGAATTGTGGCATCATTCTGAACATATGAAAAGCAAAATCTGCACCTGTCATAACTATGGGATGAGGCATGAATATTCTATACATTTCTGATTAATCAAAATCCATGCAAAAGTATCAGTCAGATCAGAAGAGTCAGAATTGATTAAACCACATTTAGCTTATCTGTATTTTCCAGGTATCACACAGATTAGAATAGAAGCCAATATGATAGTGTGGGAACAAAAGACTTGTCAACCTGACACTATTTTAAACACAGAAACAAATGGAATCTTGCAAACCAATTCTGATTAACTCAACCTGACTCTACCTTGGAAAACATAATGGTATTTTTATGATTTTAATATGGTTATCAGCACAGCCCTTCTATTCTGAGGTATCTAGACTCATAATCTTCAGGTAGTGGAAAATAACATCTTCAATTTGAGAATAACGTGGACTGCAGTATGCTAACCACATACAGGAAACCATAGGGCAAACTTGTTTCTGGTGTGATTAAAAGCTCACTTGAAAGGACCTCTTTGCAT
The DNA here is from genome assembly GCF_020740605.2 of Lemur catta. Lineage (NCBI taxonomy): Eukaryota > Metazoa > Chordata > Mammalia > Primates > Lemuridae > Lemur > Lemur catta. The sequence continues at coordinate 38,800,657 of NC_059139.1, forward strand.
GTGGAACTTTTCTGGGCAAAGGATAGAGGGCTTCTTTGTCTTCAAAGAGCTTCAAAGGATACACAGAAAAAAAAAAACATGTTCAAACTAGAGAATCAGATGTGTGAGGTAATGACAGTATTAACATTTTATACTCAGATGATACTTAGCCTCTCAAGCCCCTTCTCCTTGGCTCCTTCCCTCCAATAAGATCCATTTAGGTAGAAAGGAGAGGAAAAAATCCTGACCTGACTTCTGTTGCTATTGTGTTAAGGAAGCTGAGAACTTTGAAATAAATGGGTGGTCATGGCTTGTGATTAAGGATTCAGAAGCAGGGGCAGCCTCAGGGGAAGGTTCCCCCCTCTTGGCCTCAGAGGGCATCATGGTGAGCAGATGTGGCTGAGCGTTCTCAACATGACTAGAATGCGTTGAGGAAACAGCTTCTTTGACATGCCTTTTACTGTCATATTACTCACCTGAGGATTAAACTTCATACACTCTGAGAAGCAGGAAGGAAAGTTGAACAGACATAAGCATGCTCCTGCTTTTCTCCTCCATTTTCTCTCTCTCCCGAAAGTCAGTCCCATTTGGTTCCTACCGCACATTCCTCTGGGACTTGGCAGCCACTCTCCCTCCAATGATGCACATCAGCATTTCCCATAGAAGCACCTGTGAATCCTCCCACCCTGGTTAGCAGAGGGTGAGGTGGTGAGCTGTTCAGTAGGGCTGTGTGCTTTAAAAAACAAATCTGTCTCTGCCAAAAGCTATTAATGCTTTCAAACAAGACAATTTTCTCTTTTGTTTTTAAGAAGATAATAGCTTTGGGGGCAACACAAATTTTAAAATACACAATTTGTTCCATTCAAAACCAATTAGTGATCAGAGAAACACATGGGCTTTTTCCAAGCTTCCACAACATCAATATCACAATAGCTTTCCCAAAGCTAGTCAGGTTGAAATATTCTCACCTGATATCCATCTTCTGTTTTTAGTTACTTTAACCCCTCCTATTTCTCAATATACTTGTCTTAGTATCTGAAAACATTATCCATTGGCAAGCGATGGAAAGAAGTGTGTGATACGACAGCATGTACAAAGCAGGGCCAGTGCTTTTCATTTGAGCTCATTGCCCACTTATCTATCTGAACTGGCAGTGAAATTCCACTTTATAAACCCACTAGCAGAAATTCTTTTAAAAAGTGAAGGCATTTAAAATTTAGCTGGGCATGGCGGTATGCATCTGTAGTCCTAGCTACTCAGGAGGCTGAGGCAGGAGGATTGCTTGAGCCCAGGAGTTTGAGGCTGCAGTGAGCTATGATTGTGCCACTGCACTCCATTCTGGGTGACACAGTGAAAGCCTGTCTCAAAAAAAAAAAAATTTTTTTTTAATTTTTAAAAATTAAACTCACCTATATGTTGTCTACAAGAAACCCACTTTAACTATAAAGACACATATAGATTAAAAGTAAATGGATAAAGAAAGATATACTATGCTAACACTAGTCAAAAGAAGGTTGTAGTAGCTATGTTAATTTTAGAGCAGACTTTAGAGCAAAGAAAGTTATCAGGCATAGAGAAGGCCATTACATATGGTAAAAGGGTCAATTCTCCAAAAATACATAATGTGTATGCACCTAAAAACAGAGTGTCAAAACATGTGAGGATAGAACTACAAGGAGAAATAGATGAATCCACTATAACAGTTGGAGACTTCAACACCTTTCTATAAGAAATGGACAGATCTAGCAGGCAGGAAATCAGTAAGGACTTAGTTGAACTCAACAACACCATCAATCAACTGGATATAATTGACATCTATAGACTACTTCATCCAACAACAGCAGAATACACATTCTTCTCAAGCCACATGGAACATTTACTAAGATAAACCATACTGTTGGCTACAAGACACACCTTAACAAATTTAAAAGACTACAAATCAAAAAATGTCTGCTCTCAGACAATGGAATTAAACTATAAATCCACATGCAAAAAAACAAATCTAGACACAGACTTTACACCCATCACAAAAATTAACTCAAAATAGATCAGAGACCTAAATGTAAAACACAAAACTCCTAGAAAATAACATAGGAAAATATCTAGATGACTTTGGGTTTGGCAATGACTATTTATTTATTTATTTGAGACAGGCTCTCACTCTATCACCCTGGCTGGAGTGCAGTGGCACGATCACAGCTCACGGCAGCCTCAAACTCTTGAGCTCAAGCAATCCTCTTGCCTCAGCCTTCTAAGTAGCTAGGACTACAGGTGTGTGCCACCATGCCTATCTGATTTTTATTTTGTAGAGACAGGGTCTCACTATGTTGCCCAGGCTGGTCTCAACATGCTGGCCTCAAGTGACCCTCCCACCTCAACCTCCCAAAGTGCTGGGATTACAGGCATGAGCCACTGTACACACCCACAATGAATTTTTAGATACAACACTACAGACACAATCTATCAAAGAAATAATTGATATACTGGACTTCACTAATATTAAAATTTTCTGCTCTGTGAAAGACATTGTAAAGCAAATGAAAAACCAGTCCACAGACTTGAGAAAATATTTGCAAAAGATATAGCTGATAAAGGACTGTTATCTGAAATGTACAAACAAGGACAACCCAATTAAAAGGTAGACATAAAGTCTGAACAGATCACTCACTAAAGAAGATATATAGATGGCAAACAAGTATATGACAAGATGCTCAATACCAAATGCCATCAGGGAAATGCATACTAAAACAATAAGATACCACTACACATCTAGTAGGATGGCCAAAATCTGGGACAATGATAGCACCAAGTGCTGGCAAGGATGTGGAGCAACAGGAACTCTCACTCATTGCTGGCAGGAATGGAAAATTGTACAGCCACTTTGGAATACAGTTTGGCAGTTTCTTACAAAACTAACTGTATTCTTATCATATATTCTGGCAACCATGTTCCTAGGTATTCACCCAAATGAATTGAAAACTTATGTCCACACAAAAACTTGCACACATAAGTTTATAGTGGCTTCATTCATAATTACTAAAACTTGTAAGCAACCAAGATGTCCTTCAGTAGGTGAATGGATGAATAAATTGTGGTACATCCAGACAATAGAATATTATTTGGCATTTCTTATGAGCTATCAAGCCATGAAAAGATAGGAGGAAACTTAAGTACATACTACTAAGTGCAAGAAGCCAATATGAAAAGGCTACGTACTAATTCCAACTATATATTCTGAGAAAGGCAAAACAATGGAGACAGTAAAAATACCAGTGGCTGCCAGGGATTAGGGGGAGGAAGGGGTGAATAGGTGGAGCACAGAGGATTTTTAGGGCAGTGGGACTACTCCATATGATACTGTAATTGTGGATACATGTCTTTATACATTTGTGCAAACCCACAGAATGTCTTGAGTGAGCCCTAAGATAAATTATGGACTCTGGGTGGTAATGATATGTCAATGTAGGTTCATGGACTGTAACAAATGTACCACTCTGGTGGGGGATAGTGATAATGGGAGGGGCTGTACGTGTGTAGGGGTGGGGGAGTATATGGGGAATCTCTGTACTGCAGCTCAATTTTGCTGTCAACCTAAAACTGCTCTATAAAATAGTCTTTTTTTAAAAAAAGATATTTTAATAACTTGTTCTCATAACTTGAACTAAATCTTCTCTAGTGCATATTCTAGAATGTGTGTCCTATTCTGGGGGGGGGTGTTAATTCATGAATGGGTTATGATTAAATTTCTACAGATTAAAAGATCAATAATTTCTAAGGTAAACAAAACCCCCACATTTTTACTGGGTATTCCTTTTTGAAACTACCTGACCAAAGTTAATTAGGCAGGAGCCTTTTGAAGTAAGAAATGTAAGTATTTGACAGAAAAACAGGAGGCAAATGGTGGGAGGGTGGGGAGAGAAATGAGAGAAAGGGAGAGAGAGGAGGAGAAGGAGAGACAGAGAGGGAGAGAAAGTGAGGCTGCAGGTTGTGGCACAAAGAACTGGTTTGACATTTTGTATGTTGTGCGCATCAGAAGCAAGGATGACATAAGATAGGTGAGTATAAGATTTCTATTTCAGGACTGAGAAAGCACGGATCTTGAGTGAAATAGTGGGCATAAAATAGGATCAAAGTACTGTGTGTTAGTGTGGAGAGGTGGTAATTCTATAGCAAGAAATGGTATCTGCTCTGTGAGGAGAGAGATCCAGTTTGGAGCCTATCAGCTCAGTTCCATTGGGAGGCTAAACGTTACTCTGCCTTTCCTGTTGGGTGTACTGGGCATTGCTGGGGACCTGCCCAGCGTCTCACTCTGTTTCTTCTTCCGAACAGATCTCTGAGTTTGCTCAGGTACCCTGAGGCCTCCACACACCTGCTGAGACTCTGGGAACCTGACCCCTTAGTACATCCCAGAAGAGCAGGCCACCCTGTTCCTGCAGACCAGGGGTCAGCAAACTTTTTCTGTAAAGATGCAGACTGTAAATATTTTAGGCTTTGCGATCATACGATCTCTATCACAGCTACTTATGCCATTGTAGAGTGAAAGCAGCACAGAGAATGTGTAAATGAATGAGCGTGGCTGGGTTCCAATAAAACTTTGTGGACACTAAAGTTTGAATTTCATAGAATGTTCACATCATGAAATATCATTTTTCTTTTGGTTTTCTTCAACCATTTAAAAATGTAAAAACCACTCTAGTTAGCAGCCTATGCAAAAACAGACACTGGGTAGAATTTGGTCCGTGGGGGGCTGTAGTTCACTAACCCCGCTCTAGACCAGCACGGTCCAATGGTACTTTCTGAGATGGTGGGGACGTTCTGTAAGTCTGCCAGCTGTGGCTGCTGGGTGCTTCAAATGTGTCCAGTGTGACTGAGGAATAGAATTTTAAAATTTTTATTTAATTTTAATTAGTTTAAATGTAAGCGACCCCCTTTGGCAAGGGTAATCAGTAGTCTCACTCCACTTTTTGATGTTTCACTGTTGGCAACTTTCAAGGCTCACCCCTCTCTCTTGCCCTTGTGCCCCACATGTGGGCAAGCTGATAAGAAACCCTGGGTGCTGCCCCCTTTGGCACCAGTGGGAGACGCAAACCACACAAGACCCTGCCCACACCTAGGAACTGTCACATGTCCACCCCCAACTACAAGAAAAACCCAGACCAGTCTCCTTTCCCTGCTTTCTCAAGCCACATTAGGCCTGCTTGAGAGGCCGACCCTGCTCTCCCCGGAGACCTCAGTTATGTAAGTAATGAAACTTTTCATACTTTCTTGGTGTGTGTGTGGCATCATCAATCTCAACATCTGAGCCACATTCAGGGCGGGGTCCACAACAGCAAGTCATTACCGTACTGGACGACACAGTTCTAGACAGTAGTTCAAGGATGGAAAAGTGACCCAGTTTGGAGTTGAACTCTTGAGAACATAATGGGAAGTTTGCTAGGGATATCTGGAAAATTTCTTTTTGATTGTTTGAAAGTAATCCTTTACCTTTAATGCAATGTGAACGCAGAACTCTGTAGCCCATTTGCTGCTGGCAACTGTATTTTACCTACAAGGGAAACCAGTCTTGGGATGAAGTCAATCCGGTGAAGGAAGAGTGGATCCTTAATGACAATATCAACATCTGGATAAGCCCCTTCCTGAAGCCAGACCTTCCTATTGGCTTCCAGGTATGTGAGCCAACACATTTCTGAAGCAAGTTCCTGCTGACTACAATCCGAAGCATTCCAACATATATCATTGATTCTAAGAAGCACATTTTCCCCCTAATTTTAAAATCTCTAAAACTTGGCTGAATCCTACAATCTACAGTGTGATATAATTCATCCGGTAGAATCCTGTCTCTTCTTTAGGATACACAAAATAATGGCATGTCTTATGATTGGTAGTGTCTTAGCTCTGATGAAATAGTTTAGATTTGATGAATACTTTAAGCTTTGGGGTTTTGTTTCGCTCACTCTCTCTGGTACTTGTGGTTGTTTAACTTTCTAAGTAAGCTTCTCTTCCAAGATAGTTTTTTCTTTAAGTTTTATGTATCCCCCAGTATTATGAAGCAGCATTCTCATGTTAGCATATATTCAGAGCATGCCTGACTGAATTACAGTACCAGAATAAGATTTTATTACTTGAAGAATACATTGTTTTGTGAACTGAAGGCAATATGCAAAACATCATCCAAAATTGGAAAGATCATTTGGGAACATCAACTAAATTAAATAAGATTGTTAAGACGCTGACATATCCTGGCAATACCTAGGCACTGAGTGAACTGGCCTTGGCTACAATGCAAAGGAGGGTATTTGCTTAATTGTATGCTGGCGGCACTCTCTTGTCCTCAGCTACTGAAGGGCAACTTAACTATGAATTACCTTTCTGTTATTATTAGATTTTTAACATTCTTTTTGTTTTATTGTAAAAACTGAGCATAATGCAAGCATATTATTATAGGTTTTAAGTCAAGAACTACCATGCTTTGCCATTAATTCAAACATGTGGAAATCCAAAATAAAACCCACTTTCATGAGCCAAAAGTCCCAATTCACATCAAATTCTCTTATTATAATACAAAAAAGGGCTTCTTGCAAATGTTCCCTGTATTCCACCCCCAAATCTCTATCAAAATGAGACTACGAGACTATAATGATGGTAGATACACTAAAAGCCTAGACCTCACCACTATGCAATAATACATAACAAGTACATAACAAAATTGCACTTGTACCCCTTAAATTTATAAAAAAATTTTGAAAAGAAACTGGAATGAAAAATAAAGTCCCATTTCATAATTTTAATAAAAAAGGAAATATCTAGAGAAGTATGTGGCCTATTTGCAGAACACTATAAAAGTTTGAGATTATATAAAAAGAGTCTTGAATAAATTGGCATAATGTTTTTGCATTGGAAAAGTGATACCAGTCTTTCACAAGGCTTTGTGGACCACGCAGTCTCTAATACAACTACTCTGCTGTTATAACATGATAGACGCCACACCACAGACTGCATGAATGCTCTGGGCTATGTTCCAATGAAGCTTTATTTACAAAAATCGGCAGCAGGCCAAATTTGGCCCTCGTGCCATAGTTTGCCAACTCCTGATATAGGTAAACAGGATTCAGGCAGGAGCACACATGTTTTATAAGGATTAATTTTTAAAGCATAGATTCTAAATCTGAGTTCAATGACTGGACTTATTACTCTCCACATTGCCCTTCCCAAGACACACTTGTGATGACAATAGAGACAGAATGGCTTTCAATGGAAATTCTGGCTGGACAATGCTATGAAGAAAACCAGAAAGCAGGAAGGTGGACAAGGACCTCAGAGTGTACCGGAGGGACAGTATCAAAGCCACCGAAGAGGTAGGCAGTTTTGGTTGAGGAGGCATCTAGCTAAATGGTTCTCATGGAAACCAAGTGTACCAGTTGCATGAGAAATAGCTGAAGGGCCCAGAAAGAGGGCTGCTTGATCCTGATAGGTAGCTGCTAATTAGCAATCAAAACCTAATTGAGATTAACAGCTGTTTTTCTAGTACAGTTACTAACAGGGAGGCAGAAATGGTATGAGGATCATCCAAGCTCTACAAGCTGCTTTTAACATCAGAAAGCTGTGAGAATAGAGCAATATGCCAAGCAAGCAGGGAGATGAAAGTGGGCCGTGTACACAGAGCTGAGCTGACGGGCCAAAGAGGGCTGTATCCAGAGGACCAATTAGGACGTCTACAGGGGCGCTGCAGGCAGATTAAAGGAGCAGGAAGCAAACAACACTAGAGAGTCTATTCACGGGCTGGTGTGGCTCAGCCACTGCCTGGTTCTTGTGGAGAGAAGGGCACATTGGTGCAGCTCTCTAAGCTGTCAAGGGGGCTCTTGGGTTAGACTGGAAATTCTTTCAAATGTACTATCTGAGCACCTTCCCAGCACTACTCCTGCTGTAGAAATATCTATTGTCACCCCATGGGGCTGAACCTGTGACATTTCCATCAGGTGAAGCATAGCAAATGGTTAATCTCTCTCTCTTTGACATCCTTTCAGTGGGTTTTCTTTTTCCAAGGCAGTCTCAGTCTAGTGGCTCTGAACCTGCTCCCTTAATTAGCACCACTAGCAGCCCCAGTGCTGCCACCAGAAGTGTGGCACAGGACCTAGGAGGAACTGAAAGACTGCAGGACTCAGTCAATTGGGTTTAAAGCTGTTAGACATAGGACGGCCTTGGATGTTGGAACTTACTGAAAACTAAAGGAATATGATGTAGTACCTACTACGTGCCTCAAAAAGTTTCATGTAATTCTCACACCACTGCTGGGAGTACCTGTATGCTGCTATCATCCCCATTTTACAGATGAGAAAATTGAGATAGAGAGATTAAGAAATGTGCCCTGGTTTACACAGCTGTGTGTTTAAGGCAGGATATGAACCCGTGTGATCTGACACCACATCTACAACCCAGCAATGTTTTCCTCTCCTGGAACCTCAGTAGAATGGAGAAGCTTAGGCCCTGCCCCAGACCTGCTGAATTAGAACTTGCATTTGACAAGAACCACAGGTGATTCCTACACACATTAAGGTTTAAGAAACACTGCCCTGTGCTATACACCCTCATGTTAGTATATGCCATAGATGCTTATTAATAGTTCTTTAACATTAAGAACATAAGTCACTTCTCAATAACAAGAGCACACTGCAGTTATACCAATACAAACAAAACAAGGGGGATAACATCTTGTATTGAACACTTTTCTCTCTTCAGTCATCAATTCTTTTTTCCTAACTGTCGGCTTGTTTATTGAATAAGACTTGTTTGTTTTCTTTCAACTCTCTCTGTCACAGGCCATTTTCACGTCTATAATTTCTTTTGTTTCAGCAAATATTTGCTTCTATTTTTAAGTGATAATTGCTTCTTTACCACCATTTTTTTTCCTTCTCACTCTTGATTCAAGTATCTAAACTCTGCAGTTCTCCCAGTTAGAGTGGCTTAGTTTGTTTCCAGAACCAGGTTCTGTTGCATTTCTCTCCCTCTGCTCCTTCTTCCACTTCCTTTCATGATTTCCCTGAAATACTGTTTATTAGGATTATACTTAGCAACCCATACAGTGCAGATGGAAATGCAAAATGAAAAAGTTTGCAGTTTCTTCCAAACAAGCATATACTTTCCTTGTGACCAGCTACTCCACTCCTATATATATATATATATACAGGTATATACAACCTATATATACAGGTTGAGTATCCCTTATCCAAAATACTTGTTTCATATTTTGTATTTTTTCAGATTTTCAAATATTTGTATATGCATAATGAGGTATCTTGGGGATGAGACCCAAGTCTAAACACAAAATTCATTTGTGTTTCATATACACTGTACGCACATAGCCTAAAGGCAATTTTATACGATATTTTAAATAATTTTGTACATGAAGCAAAGTTTGTGTATATTGAGCCATCAGAAAGCAAAGGCGTCACTATCTCAGCCACCTAAATGGATGTTCTGTGGTTGTTTGGTGTCACCACAATTCCTGACTCTCAATTTATATGCTACCGATAAGCAATCATTTTTTATACTCATTCACATATAAGTACTTAACACAAAAAATGATGACATACCATTAAGACAGTGAAAAAAGAATGTGTTCAGGGTAACTGAGCAGCACAGTAGCATCACCAGGATGCCTGTAATCAGCTCTTGAACAACAGCAGCAACAAACAGTGGCAGGCTTTTAGTCTCTACCTGTGATTCTGTGTTTGGATTAAAATGTTACTGTGCACTCTACTTTATTTTTTTATGTGAGAAGAAACATCAGAAACACTTGAGGGACCAGGAAGTTGGTCCTCCAGGGATGGGGAGGTGTTCTGCTGGATGGATTTTTAAAATGTTTTCTCCAGAGTCATCAGCCTCAGTAACAACAGTTTTTGTCTTCAAAGTCTCTCTTTGATTTTATGAACTGACATGCTTTCTTTTTCTGTTATAAATGCACACTGCTCTAGTCCTTCAATAAGCCCACCACACATTTTCACCAGGTTGTTTATACGCACTTTTTCTGCAGTGTTAGCAATGTCATCTTCATTGTCGCTATTACCACAATCACCTTGATTCACAACGATTTCAGTTATTTCATCATTGGTCAATGAATGAACAGTTAGAGCTTCACTATCTATGTCAACAACTTCTTTGATACTCACTGTTTCCAGCTCACTTATAGACTCTGAAGTTATATTTGTTTGCATATGTAAGGAGGTCAGACATAATTTTTTCTCATTTAACATATGGAATCCTTCAAAGTCACCACCTTGTTCATCATCATCACTGACCATAATCACAGGCCAGAGGTTGTGCCAGGCACGCACAATTGTGTCTCTAGTCATTGTGTTCCAAGAATTGGCAACAGCATATACAGCATCCTTCATGCTAAACTTCTCTTGAAAACCTTCCACACTCATGCTTCTGTTCACTGCTGCTAGCATGCTGTTCAAGAATGTGTTTTTATATTGACTCTTCATTGATCTAAAGATAACCTGGTCATGTGGATGAATTAATAATGTCCCATTTTAGGGAAAGTACATGGCATAAATATTATTTTTAATGAGAATTTCACCTGGAGGATGAGCAGAACAGTTGTCAAAGAATAACCAATTCTTGTGGCATCATCCAGTTCAGCTTTCCTACAGCACACACAAGCCACTGGTACAAAATGTTAGTGAAGCCAATCTGAAACAACATCCCTGGTGCTTCATGCCTTTTTGTTAGCATTATATTGGATTGGTAAGAAATTCTCTCCTTGAAAATGGTGAGGACGCAAGCTTTTGCCTGTCACAGCAGGTTTACACTTAGGCATGCCTGCTGCATTAGCACATCCCGGGACAGTTATTCTGTCCTTGGCATTCTTAATTCTTGGGGGGGGGGGGGGTGTCTCGTCAGCTGTAGTCAGTGTCTTTCTGGGGCAATAACACCAAAACAGTGATGTTTCATCAGTACTATAGACTTGTTCTGGCATTAGAATTTCATCAGCAATGACCTTGGCGAACTCATCAATGAATTTCTCCACTGCTTCATGATCAGCAGATGCTTTATCACCACAAATCTTTAAAAATGTAATGCTGTGTCTTTCTTAAATTTCTACAGCCAGCTTGTTAAATATTCACAGTTCCCTTCAATTTTCAGTTCATTGTGATAAATCTTTGCTTGTTTCATGATTAGCATGCCAGTAAGTGGCATGTGTTCACTGCAATATAGATACTGATGTATCTACTCTTTCAATACATGATTGAGATCTTCATATTTAGCTTTATTCAGTGTTTTTTTTTAATTTTTCTTTTACTTCTTTCAGCATAGAACTTGAACAGTTTATCCCTCTGTTTCTTCAGGTCATATGTGGTGGTCATTCCAACCCCTTATAGTAATACCATTGTCCAGTTTCTCCAACAGTTTGACTTTCTGTATTATAGATAAGTAGAAATGCTTCCTCTTTTTCTTATCACTGTTACCCAGGGGAGTGTCTACAGGCATGGCATTTTTGACATTTTCTATAATGTCAAAGCAGAGAATAAGTAAAACAATGCAGTAAGTAATGCATGTAGGTCTTGGCCCCATGTGGGACATCATGGGGAACTTGCCACAGTTGTATCCAGACTGCACATGTGCAGTTTTATTACCCTTCGTGGGCGTGCATGCATGGGGGAATCTGGGTGTGTGTAGGAAAGATATCACAGGTTAGGGGGGCTGGGACAGTCTTTTATCCCTGGAGACACTGAATAAATTGTGTTTTGTGGACCTGAGTTTTGACTGTGATCCCTCACATGAGGTCAGGTGTGGAATTTTCCACTTGTGGTGTCATGTCAGCACTCAAAAAGTTTCAGATTTCGGAGCATTTTAGATTTCAAATTTTTGAGTTTCAGATGCCCAACCTGTACTACGCTGGAGAAACAAAAACTATGTTGACACAAAAACCTGTACATAAATATTTATAGCAGCTCTATTAATAATTGTCAAAAACTAGAAAAAACTCAAATCTCCTTCAGTAAGTGAATGGATAAATGAATTGTGGTACATTCATACAATGGAATATTCAGCAATAAAAGGAATGAACTACTGAGACACTCAACAATATGGATTGATCTCAAAAGCATCATGCTAAGTGAAAAAGCCATACACAAAAGACTACTTCCTGTATGATTCCACTTATATGAATTCTAGAAAAGGCTAAGATATAGTGATAGACACCAGATCAGAGGTTGCCAGGGCAAAGGGAACAAGAAAACATTTTGGGATGACGTGAATGTCTGTATCATGATTGTGGTGGTGGTTACATTACTTTATGCACTTGTCAAAAATCCATCAAATTGCACATTTAACATTACCGAATCTTATCTTAATAAAGCTGATCAAAAATAGAAGAATTTGAGAATCAGTGTGAGTTGATAAAACAAAGAAGAGGAAAGGACATCAGATCCACTGAAGCAGCTGGTGGTCATCACTGTCATCAACATAATCACCGAGTAATAAAAGAAACAGCTATACAAATACCCAGCACTGGCGGAGGGGTAGTCTGCACTCTGGAATAGTCTAACTGAATTCAGTGCTTAAAGAAAGCACATTCTAAACATGTTTTCTGTGTCCTGAGGCTTCAGAATCTGAAATGAGTTCTATATAGATGCCATAAACATCTCGTAATTAAAGAGTTGCTAAATGTCAGTTGCATTAATGCTAAGAAAATACAAATGCAACATTAGTGTCTAAAGCTATTGAGAATCAGTGTCTCTTAAGTTGATTAAAACTCCAATCTCAATGGATCCAAGCCCCCCATCTCATTGACTAGAGGAAGATGCTTTTCATAGAGTCCTCCTCCTAAAATATTTCTGGGAATTCCAATGTTGTATCTATGTGTGTGTGCAAATTAGCCTGATACCTGGTCAACCCCCAAGTCTGAGCAGCCCCTATTTCCACAGAGAGGCCACTCAGAGGCTGTGGGACTTTCTCACGTGGCCATTGCCTCCAATATTATTTATAAGAGGAATTGCCCCCACCCTGTCTTGATGGTACTGGGCAAGAATCAGTATGCTTTGGGGTCAGGGTTTCATTTGTATCTCATGCAAATTGAGAAGAAAAACACTCCTACATTCTCATCAGTTTTGGGGTTCTCAAGCATGATTGCTTGAACCCCAAAGCATTAATGTCCTTAGCAAAGTAGCCCTCTCAATGGTTTTTCTCTTCTTGATGCACAGGCTGGCTTGGGATCATTTTCAGTACGAGCTGCCATGTGGTGCCATGAACTGTGACTCATTTCACAATGAGGCCCAGCTCTTGAGGCTGGCGTGCTGTGCCAGTGCTCTCTTCTCCTTTAGGGTCCTTCCTCATCAAGGGAGAGGAGCATCACCCTCCACTCTGATATCTGGCTCCCACCAGGGCTACCCCAGCTCACCCTCTATCTGTAAATCTCTGAATCTTAATTATGGGCAGAGTTTAGCTGAAGAGTCTCTTTGGCCTCTGTAAAAACGAGTGACAACATACAGATGCCTAAAATGCACATGCTCAGCCATGAACTGCTATTATGCAAAGAAAACTCTTCTCCAAACATAGTTTGTATCGTTATTATAAAGTGAATTCTTTGGAAGGCTGTGGACTATATTCTAGAACTGAAAAGATAGCTGAATAATCAGGTTCTGAAAAGGCAAGAACCTGAACAGTTTTAGGGCTTCCAGGAGCCTTAAATGAATGTACAGTCATATTTCACACATAAAGAACAAATATAGGAAATAATGTAGCAAGCAACTGTATCTGTTACCCAGAGTTATCAAATCATACAGCTGTTGCTAGATTTGCTCAGGTAATATATACCCAGTGGGAGCTTCTATGTGGTTCACCAAATTGGATGCAAATTCTTTGCAGCTCCTCTCATCAAGAGTTTATTTCTTCATCCCTTGACTCTGGGCTGGCTCCATAACTGGTTTGAACAAGAAGATGTTGTAGAATGACATTATATGACTTCTAGGCCTTGGCCTTCACAGAGAAACCTCACAGCTTCCTCTCTCACCATCTTGGAATGCTGCCACTTTGTGAACAAGCCCAGTCTGGCCTTCCTTGAGGGTGAGAGAGTTCATGGAGAGACGGACAAGTACAGGCATCAAAGCTGAGGGCTCAGACCTGAGACTGAGGACATCTGGGAACAGCAAGCCCCCACTGACAGACCAACTGGCCCAAGACCTGTGAGTGAGCACAGCCGGCACCATGTGGAGCAGATGAGTCATCCCAAATGAACCCTGCCCAGTTGTCAACCCAGCAAATCACGAGCATATACATAGCTGTGGTTTTAAAGCCACTAGGTTTGGGAAGAGCTGTTATGTAGGAACAGATAACCTAGACATTCTAGTACTCTCCTCAAACTCACTCTTCTATGTCCCTCCCTCCAAAAAGATAAATATAATTTATCATTCCAAGGCATACTTATAGAATTTTACTACACATTTGTGTTTCCTTTTAAAAAAGGAACATAATTATGGTTTTGGAGTGTTTTTAACCTTATCCTAATGGTATTAAACTATTATGACTTCCTTTTTTGTACATTATTATATTCAGATTTACACAGGTTGATTTTCTTAGCTTTAGTTCATTCAATTTCATTACTGTGTAGTATTCCATTGTCTAAATAAACTACAATATATTATTTTCTTTCTTCTCTCCCTCCTCCCTCTTTTCTTTCTTCCCTCCCTCTCTCTGATGAATATGATGGTCTGGTGCTCAACATCTATTCCATCCCCCTTCTAGCATGCCTTCCTGTAATACTGAGGTTTGAAAGCTAAAAACTACATTTCCAAGATTCCCTTGGAGAGAATGACAAGGAAGCAATTTAGGTCTGTCCAATCAGGTGCACTTACATGCAGTTTGGCAGGCGAGATTGCAGTAGTGGCTGTGGTTTTGCTGCGTCCACTGCTTCTGTTGTGAGGCAGAGCTGTGGAGGGGGCTGGTTTTCTGCATCAGTGACAGAGGCCTAATGCCCAGGTGCTGGGTCACCTCCATTCTGCTGGCGCCATCATTGTAGGTGCAGCATGGTTCTGAGGGTGGCTGCAACAGCAACACAGTATTATGGCTCTATTAGTTTTCTGAACCTGCCAGTTTCCCGATTATAGAACCAGTGGTTTGCTGATCACAGAAGAGGGTGCAGTTCCCTTGGTGATCCAGTTCTGCACTAAGATGTTCCATCTTGTCTAAAAGTTGCCTCAACAGTTTTCAGGGTGTGGCACTTCATTCAAGATTCGGATTGCATTTGTGGGTGACCTGTGGCTCTGCTACTCTTGGCAGGACTTGGCTGCACAGCTGTTCTTCAAGCTGCAGATATGGCTGGGTTTGGATCCGGGGCGGGGGCTGGCTGGCCTTGTGTCTGCCCTGTGTGTGTTCATTCAAGGGCCCAGGCCAAGAGAGTTGTAGCTAGCTAGGGAGAAGCTCATCATGGCAATGGCAGAGGGCAAAAGCACCAAGTATTTTTTTTTTAAGTTATAAACACTTTTTAAAATTCTGAAACAATCTGAAACATACAGAAAAGTTGTAAATATGCAACTAAGTACTTTTTTCCCTGAACCATTTGACAGTAAATTGCCAAACATATCCTCATCATATCACCCCTCAACTTTAATGTGTATTTCCACAAACAAGGGCATTCTCCAGATAAATAGGATTTAACCATCAAAATTAGGAAATCTGCATTGATTCGTTGTTCCATCTAACCCTCAGACTCCACTCACATTTAGTCAGCTGTCTCAACAATGGCCTTTATAGCCAACAGTCCAGTTTGGATGCACACGTTATAATTATTTGTCACGTCTCCTTGGTCCCCTTCAGTCTGCAACAGTTCTTTAGTCTCGCCCTAACTTTCATGACATGTTTGAAGGTTTTGACATGTTTGAAGATCACAGGCAGATTATTTTGCAGAGCGCTCCTCAATTCACATTTGCCTGATGTTTCCTGAAGATTAGATTCCAGGTAAGCACGTTTAGTAGGAATATTGCGGAAGTGAGGCTGTGTTCTGCCTGCAGCCTGTCAGTCGCCACGGGACCTCAGTTTGACCTGTTACTCATGATAGTTGCTTGGATTGTTTAGTTACAGTGGTTGTTGGCCAGGTTTCTCTTCAAAAGGTACTCTTCGCTCCTTTGTAGTTAATAAGCAGTCTGTGGGGAGGTACTGCCAAACTACATAAATATCCTCTTCCTCATCAAACTTTCTATCAATTAATTCATTTAATATTTATCTATGTATTTGTATGAACTATTTTATTTAATGGGTATAATCTTTTATTACCGTTAGGTTGATCTCAACTTGTCACCATTTTTGCCAGAGGAAGCCACTTCAGGCTGGCTTTCTGTGTCACTGTGACATGTCCCCCATAAGCACGTTCCTGCCTTCTGGCACAGCAGATGCTGGTTTCATCTTATCCTGCCCTGCCGGCAGCTCTGGAATCAGCCATTTCTCCTGGTTTCTTTTGGTAAAGACGCTATTTAAAAGCTGACCTTGTGCTAGATGCCTTCTTCACCCTGTTGAAGTGTCACTGTTCCAAGGTGTTTTTACCCCCTCAACAGACAGAGCTAGGGAACATGTGTGTGAAATTATATCATATATACATGCACACTTATACGTATGTTTGTTTCTGCATATACTTTTATATATATCACAATCCATGTCCTCATAGTCATATCTTCAATTCCAACCCCAAACCGCAGGGTTCATTCTAATTTTCTCCCTTTGTGTATTTGTGAAGTCCTTCTCCAACAGTGAGCAATCCAGCTCCTCATATTCTTAGTATATCTGCTTCTTTGATCAGTCTTCCTGATTGTGAGCAATCTCCCACGCCTCATGCGTACACCCTCCTGCTCCTGCTAGAACCTGACCCACGCAGACAGCCGGCCCCTCAGCCCGCCTTTACTCCTGCGTGGCCCCCTCCTAGCCTCCTTGCAGTGAGGGACTCTGACCCCCCCGCCGCAACGCCCTCCTCAGCCTGCTCAGGCTCTGCATGAAGGGGACAGGGGAAAGGGCAAGGGACGGGAGGGGAAAGGGAACTCCCCCGCCCTTCTTTCTTCTTGGAACTTGAATGATAGCTTCCTCTCCCTATATATGGACCTGTTTGTGTTCTATTCCTCTGGATTGCATTCTCCCTTCAGGTATTCCTACCTTAAAACCAATTTTTTTTTTTGCGTAAAGCTCTCACTCCAGACCCACCGCACCATCAAATTTCTTCAGAAGAGCCTCTCTGGTGCCTCCACAGCAATCGGGCGTCTGCCTCTCAAACCTACTGAAATTGTCCCCTCCAAAGTCATGAATGTTAGTTATCACATCAGTACCTTCCCTGCAGAATTCCCTCCTCTGTGCGGTATCATAGACCACCACCTCCATCCTGGAAGTCCGCCCCCTGCGGGAGCTCTGCCTCTGGCTGTCACCCGCCACGTCCCCTCCGTCTTCTCCAAGCCTTCTGCTGGCAGCTCGTCCTCTGTTCCCAGGGGTGGGTGTTCCCCAGGGATCTGTTCCCTAGGCATGTGGGCTTCTTCTCCTTTTAGTCTATATTTGCTGTCTTGTGAAAGTTTATTTTCTTGGTTTCTTTATTTCCAGATGGTTGACTCCCAAATTGGCATCACAGGTTTGGCCTTTACCCTGTGCTGTAGGATATTTCTCCATAGTTACCATGAGCCATTGCTCTGTCCCCACAGGTACCTCAAATTCAAAATTTATTCAGTGCCTCCAGTTACCAGGCTTGTGCTAGATACTATCAATATAAAGATCAGTAATATATAGTTTTGTACAAAAAAGAGGTCTTATTGAAGCTGGAAACCACAGTTATCTTTAATACCTCTCTCTCCCTCACTCCCAATCTCTAACTCATCTTTCAGTCACTGTAATAATCAACTTTCTAAGGCACAATTCTGATCACATCACTTCCTTACCCAGAAGATATCAATATCTTTCCGTTGTCTGTGGTAAACAGTTGTACAACTTCCAACATGGTCATCTCTTGCCACTCCTTGCCTTTCCTTTTTCCAGCCAGCCAGCCTTCTTCCTATAACTCAAACAAAATGTTTATTTTATGCCTCTAAGCCATCGTTGATGCTGTTCCCTTACAGTGGAATGCTCTTCCTCTCTTTTCCACCTATTAGAATCTTACTTTTTTTTTTTTAAGGCTGAACTTTAATGGTACTTTAACTCTCTCCTTTCTGCTTTGAACAGAATGGCACCTGAGATTTCCTAGCTCTTTGAATTTTGTCTATATTTGTGTTATGGCAAATATCCTAGTTTACTATTAACTCTGGTTAGCAGTACATATGTCTCTCTAAGCAACAGGAAGGTAAGGACTGGGTCATAGTTAAGATAGTTTCCCTCTAAGACAGTCATTCACAAACATCTTTGGTTCATGATTCTCTTAATATGTTAGCAATTTTTTCATTGTGCCCATAGACCAAAAGAAATACCTGATAGTTCCATTTAATAAATAATTAGCCCCCCCCCCAAAATAACTATTTATGTTCTAACATTTCAGTAGTCTTTTGAAAAAAAAACATACAAATTAAAGGGAAATGAATATATGTATTTCATTCTTAAATAAGCACAATTACTAATGGGATATTTGTGCTTGTCGGGCATGGTACAGCTTCTTAAACCTTGGAATCAGATTGGAAGCCACCACTGTCACTTCTTGCTACCCATTGATTTTCATGCAGTACTTTGTTTTTATTAGCAAACGGCAGAACCCAGCTTTACAAAGACACAGTGTCTCTGAAAAGGAGGTAGTGTGATCTAATGTAAAAATGTGGACTACTTTGAGCATTCTCACGGTGCCTGACACGTGTTGCTATGTTGGATATTTTGTGGTGCCCCCGTGAGTTTGCATTCCCACCTCGGGCACCTCAGCACAGTTGGGAAGCCACGGCGCTCAGGCCAGGTGCTACACCTGCTCCACATTCAACCCCAGGTGGATTGAGTTAGGTCCTGCAATGAACCATTCGAGATTTTTCTCATGGCTCAAGCCAACAAATAACTTTTATGAAGAACACAGATTTCTTTAAAGAACATGTAGGACTAGGGGAATTATTATTATGATAATGTCAAACTTAACCAAGGACCAAATAACATTGGATTGACATATTCTTGAGAGCCATATTTACATTCATCTAGCCATTGCAAATAAAAGCTACATTTGCATTGCACTTTCAGGAGTGGAATGAATTCTTACGGTGGGGGATGTTAACCTGAAACCATTTATGCAACGTTCTTTATTTACTGGAAGTTATGCATTTTTCTGAATACAGTGTATATAGCTTTCATAAGATCCTCAAGTGGTCTGTGACCAAAATAGCAACATTTGATCTATAACATTAAACAAAATACAATCTTAAAATCAGCCATGACATGTTACTACTAACCTCAATGATATTTACCAAAGTTGGTCTTGTTGGTAGAAAACAGCTGTAATTTTTTTTCCAGAATTGACCATTCTCAATGTCAGAATGAAGCAGAGAGGATTCACTGTTTTATTTTATTTTATTATTCTTTCATTCATTTCTCTTGCTTCACAAAGATTCCTCTCCTCACTAGAAATAATTTAGGAGTTTGGTAAATCATTTCCAAAATGAACAAAATGATTTTTTGTATCCTTTTGTTTTTCAAGAGATCTTAATTTTCCTGATACCCAGCCTCAAACAAAAATTTCACTGGAAAATAGCATTTTCCGAAATAGATATCCCTGTGTAATTTATCATCTCCATATGGGATCCTGGATAAATTGATGGCACTTAATATTCTTTCTTGCTTGGATGGAGATTGAAAACTTTAATATGAAAAACATGCCAAATGCTGAAGCTGTTACTACAGCATCTCAAACTATTAATACTAGATTTTCAAAAACCTTGTAATTTATCAGGTTATTACAAAGTATTGCAGTGTTTGTCATTGTGTAGACCTAACAGCTAAATAATTTCTTTAATGAATGCAAATGGTCTCAGATTAAATAATTGCTGTTAATAATAGATATGTAAATAGAGCATGATTAACTTGTCTGTTGTTCTTCACTATCGGAGCAATAATAATCTTGTCTTTCTGTCCAGCTTAGCTCCCTCCTGCCCCAAATCTTCACCATTCCTGGCTTCTCCAGCTCAGAGTGAAATCTTGCTTCACTAAACAACTATAAACTTAGAATCTTTAATGGAAAATACAAGAACTCATCTCCTCCTCCACCCTCTCTCCCCAATTACAAATACTACTTTTAAAGAAACCACCCTCTCAGCCTAAAATTTAGATTTATTCTCCATCTCCCTTGCACCAATAAGCCATAAACACTCAGTAGGCAAAGCCTGAAGAGTTTACTTCTGTTACATATTTGAAAAATTATTTCTTTTCCCATCCCACTGTCCCTCCTGGTTCAAGCTTTTATTTCCTATTGTCTAATACAATTGTAATAGATTCCCCTTAACTAATCTTCTCATGCTAGTCTGCTTGACACGACTTTCCAGTTTATTCTCAGTCTCAGATAGCTCAGTCAGGTTGTCCTGTTTTTAAAAATCCCACTGTCGCACCTGTTGTCTAAGAAACCTCCCACTGTTTGTTGAAGCCTACCTCTACAGCCTCACCTTCTCACCAGTCCCCTGCAGTTCACTCGAATTATGTTATCTGTCTCTGAACCCATATTCCTAATTTTTAATTTGTAGTATCTTCTCTTTTTCATAGCACTGTGCATTTGATCATTTTCTAACCAGTATTATATTACATATGTCTGCTACCAATTTACTCCCTTGTAAGCTTTTTCCATATAGTAAAATTCATTCATTCAATCAGTCATTTATTCATAATTGATTGTTTACCTGCTAACTGCTGAGCATTTCATAGGCTCAGGATTTCAAGATGAACAGGATGGCCCTACATAAGTACTGCACATAGTGCTCAAATTATTTGCTGAATTAAGCTTCCAATGGTTTTCATTCATACATAGATAAAGGAAAATTTTTGTTAAATTGAATTGGATCTTACTTTGTTCTTTTATGTGTATTTTAACTGTGCTAGTCTTATCTTTCCAAGAAGAGAGGAAGCCTGTCTTATTCATCCTTTGTGTTCCCCAGATCACATCCCACAGGTAGGCCAATGATGGGTTTTCAATAATCCACTTTGGTTGAATGACTGAATGCTTCATTTCTTCCATATGTGTGATGTGATGTGACACCTGAGCCCATCGTGCATAATCAAGGCGCGGTGGGAGGGGGGTGGGGGGGCGGGGAGAGGGCAGAATCTGAGTTGACTATTCACTTGTACGCAGGCAGAGCCTTTGCTGATATTTCATCTTCATTTGCAGTTGGAGTTTTCTGAAGCCAAAAGAGTATGTCTTTTCTGTCACCTGATCCTCTAAATAACTCAAATATTGTTTTAGTTCTTATTTTGTTACCGAGACATCCCAATATTGGACAAAGACAGATCTAAATAGCAGAGACCATTCCAAAATGCTTGCACACATTTTGAACAATGTTTAGTATTAACCCACCATTTTTCATAAGATTCCTTTATATGATTGTATATAAACAGAGACGAGTTAATAGAAAGATTTAAAATCGAGATTATATATTCAACAACATTTACTGAGTAGCTAACATATAAAAATGCCAGATTCAGCAGGAGAATACTGCTGTCACAGAAGTCATATATTAATGCGCCAATCGGGTATTTTGTTCTTATGCATTATTATAAGGGTATTTGGGAAATGTGAAATTAAGCTGCCTGAAAATCAAAGAAATTGCAAATTTGTGGTGACTGTAGCTAATCCCCACTCCAAATAAAATGATGCCTGTAAAACACCTGAGTGACTAGCACATAGTAGGTGCTCAACAAACATTTATCACCTTTCCCCTAAGGACTGAGAATAGAATTAGCAAACTATTTATAATGGAGTGGACTTGATGGGAAATTCATACTGGAAACTTTCATGTAGCCAGGAGAACCCAAATTGTTATACTGTGCTCTTAACTGAATTTATCAGATAGCTGTTTAATTCATTACTTTACTTCCCCTACATGAACACAGAACGAGCTATATAATGCGAAGGAAATAAAATGAAAGAGAAAGAAAGAGAACCTTAAAATGTAAAATTGAAATTGTTATGAAAATTACAAGGCATCTAAAACAGGAAAGATAATGCTAAGAGAAAAAAGAAAACTTACTATGAATGACCCACTTCTAAGGATAATCTAAAGCTCCCACCTTGATGCTGGACACAGCAGACTCACAATAAATGCATAGAGGTTGCTCAATATTGTATTGTAGCTAGTGAGCCTACCAAACATGCCAGTAACATTTCATTATAAAGAAATTAGAATGTGCCAAAATTCTAGAAGGAAGCAGGATTGCACAGCATCCTGCAAGATGGCTTGGCCTTTGCTGATGATCCATGGGGATTCTTCCATCCTGTGTCTTTCGGAGAGGCTGGTTTGAGGGAGCAGGAGCCCAGGCCATAATATGCAGGGGCCTGCAATGGCTGGAAACTCCGCCTCAAGACCTGGCATTCCTGAACTGCTCCGCTCTGCCATGAAATTGCCCAGCTGGGTGGAGACAGACAGGGAGTTGCTCTGCTGGTCCTCAAAGAAAAGGCAGGACAGTGATGTCAGCAATGACTGGCACAGACATCTCTACCTGGTCAAGTAGCCAAACGATCCCAGAGGAGAACCTTGTTAAGCACCAGCAGAAGGCAGAGAATTGCTCAATCGGCAGAAGGCCTTTGGAATGGTGAGGGCACATCACACCAGACACACTGGATTGCTGTTCATGTTAAAATTACAAAAACACAATTGGTTGTTGGTAAAACTGTGGATTTGTATGTTTAGATTTATTGAAGTAATAAGAAATTGGCTCTGCAGTTTCATGACATTTTACTGGCAAATTCTACTCAAACTAGTTTGGATCTGATTGTAATCATTGTGTAGGTTGGAAACTGGTTGGAACGTATTAAAAACGGAGCTTCCTGATCCTATGGAAATCCAGCCAGTCAGAGAATGGCCAACCGGATTGCCTCAGGGTAAATCATAAGTCTCAGCGTGACCTCCCTTCCAAACCACAGCCGGGGAAAGCAGTTTCATAACAAACTGCAGCTTGGGTTCCTCAACTAACTCTGGCCGAGTCAATTAAACAATTCACTGGCTGATGTATACTCTAATTACCACCATGTCTGTCCACCTTGTTTTGACAAGAAACTTCGAGAGAGCAGACACAATTTCTGTTTTACTTGCATGCAGATTCTGTACACAAGGCTGTACGGGAAAAGTCTGAGAGGAGTGAGATGGACCATAATATTCCTTAATCATTATTTGCTAGGCACTATATTAGACATTTTTTATACATTATCTCATTATATTATCTCAACAACTCTGTGTGGTAAGTATTATTATTTTAACCTCTTATAAATGAGGAAGTCAGTTCAGAGCTTCTGGAATCTGCCTGAGTCCATAGAAGATGCCATCTGCCTCATTCCAGAGCCTATGTGGTCCATCACTTCCATGCCCTGTTGCCCACATAGGATGGGACTGAGAATATGGGCGCTGTCTGTGTTCTAAATGGGGAGAGTAGAGTGATCGCTTCTGCCATCTCTCTGAGGAACTCAGAGCCGGAGTGTGCCTATGGGTGGAGGAGACGCTGCCAGTTGGAGAATGGACTTGATCTAATGGTGTCTGGGCCTATCCAAAGTCTGCAACAGGTATGAAGTTTATCTTTAAATTCTCTCCTTCCCTTTTTTCATTTTCATAAACTTTAATTTTGAGAACAGTTTTAGGTTTGCAGAAAATTTATGAAAACTGTACAGAGAGTTCCTATACACAATCCCACACGCAGCTTCCCCTATGATTAACATCATATATCAGCGTGGGACATTTGTCACAATTGATGGACCCATATCGAGGTATTATTGTTAACCAAAGCCAATAGTTTATTCAGATGCCCTGAGTTTTTACATAAGGTGCGTTTTTTGTTCCAGCGTACCATGTTGCATTTAGTTGTCATTTCTCCTTAGGCTCTTCTGGGCTATGACAGTTTCTCAGACGTTTCTTGTTTGTGTTGACCGTGACAGCTTTGAGAAGCACTAGTCAGGTGTTTTGTAGGCTGTTCCTCCATTTGGGCTTGTCTGATGTTTTTCTCATGATTAGACTGGCATTATGAGTTTCGGGGAGGAAGACCCCAGAGGAAAAGTGCTGTT
This sequence comes from Lemur catta, assembly GCF_020740605.2. NCBI lineage: Eukaryota > Metazoa > Chordata > Mammalia > Primates > Lemuridae > Lemur > Lemur catta. The sequence continues at coordinate 38,824,814 of NC_059139.1, forward strand.
CTCATCACATTATGTCAAAGGTACGCACCGTAGACTTAGTACCTTATCACTTATCAGTTACAATGCTAATGTTGACCTTGATTACCTAGCTGACGTGTTCATCAGGTGTCCTCACTACCAAGTTACCATACTGTAAGTCTGGAAGGAATTCACTAGGCACAGCCCACATTTAAGGAGAGGGGAGTCACGCTCCCCCTCATTAAGGGTGAAATAATGTGTATAATTTCTTTGGAATTCTTCTGAAGCAGAGATTTGTCTCTTCTTCTCCATTTATTTATTTATTCAATCATTTACTTATATCAGTATGAACTCATGGATATTTATTTTATATTTTGAGTTATAATCCAATACTACCTTATTTATTTTGTTGTCCAAATTGTTCCAGCTTTGGTCATTGGGAGCTCTTTCAAATTGGTTCCTGTATCCCTTTGACAGACCTCATCATTATAGGCTTTTTTTTTTTTTTTTTGCATTTTCTTACTTTCTGGTGTTACAAGATACTCCAGGTTCATCTTGTGTATTTCCTCAGGCCTGGAGTCAGCTATTTATCCAAGGAGTTCTCCTATTCTTTTTAGGTAAGGAAATCCAAAAGACCTTGAGGGCAAAGGCAAATCATGAAGAATATTAGGCAGGCAAGTGAAACAGTCTGTCAGATTTTCATTTTAGAATGACCATTTCTGGCTGAGTAAGACTGGGACCAACGGCAGGGAATCAGCCCAGATAGGAGGCTACGACAAAGGTCCATATGAGAAAACAAAGCCACAGTGAAGGGCAGACACTGGTAAGTGGGTGAGCTCACATTCCCAACAGAGCCCTCGTCATCTAGGTTCTGGGACTCGTTTTATTCCAGCACAAAATGTACAGAAACTTTCTAGATGGACGAGAAGGATAATTCTAGAAATAGCTGATGTTTGCTGAGCACTTACTACATTCCGGGCATTGTTCTAAACACTTGATGTATAACAACTCACTTAGTCCTCACAACAACCCTTTGCGCTAAGTGCTATTATTATCTAATTTCACAGGTGAGGAAATTGAGCATTGAGAAAATGAGTAAGTGGCCCAGAGTGTCAACATTAGTAAGCAGCAGGCAGAGACACCGGCGCGAGACTGGTGAAAAGGAAGGACAGCCCTGCCCTCGAACGCTGTGCTACAGTGCTTTGTGCTAAAAGATGGCTTCAGTGCCGAGAGCCCTTAATGCCAGAGCCTCATCTCAGCTGCCTGGAGTGGCTGACAGGATTTCTAATCCTGTAGCTGCCTGCAGCACTTCTGTTCCCTCTGATTGCTGGCTTATTCCCAAAAGCCAGCTCAGAGTGACTGACCATTGTGCCTGACCTGACGCCTGCATCTGTATCTTTCCAGGCCCTGCTGCCCATTTGACCTAACTCCCTTGCTCATTCAATGTCAAAAGCACTTACTGAGCACCTGTTATTGTCCGACACTGTCATAGGTTCTGGGAACACAGAGGGAGGAAGAGACATTCTTGTCCTCAAGGGGCTCACAGTGTGTGCATGTGTGTGTGACGATACAGTGTCGTCTCTAACTCTGCTTACTGTCTGGCTCCTAACTGCAGTACCTGTGCTGCCGTGCTGGGCTGCCCACTTGACCTTAGTCCATCCCCTGCTTCAAACTCTCAGCACCCAGGTGTATGCCCAGGTCCTGCCCCTCCTGTGTCTGCCACGACTCTGCTTCCTGCCTGTCCAGTCTGTTGCTCTGGCCCACCCGCGCCTGTCACCAGAGCCCCGTGGACAGCTTCCTCTCTCTCCTGCTGTTGCTGGAGTCAGCTGGGGAATGCGCCCGGCCAGCCCGGGCTTCCAGACTGCTCTGCTCTGACTCATGCTCATGTTGTTTCCAGAACTTTTTTTCACTCACAGTACCGTTAGAGCTTTAGTCCCTCGTTTTGCTCCAGAAGGAGTAGGAGGTGAATTAGGGATGATTAGCAGTCAGATTTCTTCCATCACTCCTTTCAGGCCCATCTGGATATTTCTATTTGACTGTTTTTTAATTTGGGCCTGAGTCATTCTGCCACCAGATAGTGAGACCATATAAATATTCTGCATTATTTGTCTGATGTTGGAAGTTTCAAAACTCATTCATACACATTAATGTCTTTCAAAGGGATACTGCCTGCTTGATTTAGGGGAATATCTTCACTAGGTAGCAACCTAGTGAGACCATTGCCACGATCAGTGTAGGGAGATATCAGATAATACCCTGTGAAACTTTTTATAAAAGGATGCTAATAGCTCCTTCTCCATTCTCTCCAAAGATTCCAAAAATATTATGCAGCTAGATTATGTGACATAATATTCAGTTAAGTGATACACTTAAGGCTCACTGTTTTCTTCATCAGTTTATTTCTAGTCTTTATGACATCTTGTATTTGTATTTTTCCAGTTAAAAGCAAAGTTTCCCTTGGTTCTTTCTCTGGCCTTTATACATTTCTGGAGGGGCAGATCTAGACCACCTATGGGTGAGGGTTGAAAAAAAAGGGAAAGTAGAAAATATTCTGTCTTACGGTCTTTTTACACGTGACCCTCTCTGTCACCCCCCCCCAACTTGTCACTTACTCTCTGGGACAGTTTTCCTAATCATGCTTTTGTAACCTACTTTCAGAAGTTGTTTTGCAAATTATTTGTAGCAAATAAATATCAAAGTTGGGAGAGAATTTAATTTTAATACATGAGAGTGAATCCAAAGTTAAACCTAAAATAAGGTGGCTCGCATTCTCTCGCATGACAGTCTGCTTTCCTGAGTGGGAGGAGTTTCAGCATGTGTGGCACTTGCACCTAATCCACCGCAGTGTGTGGTCTGGTGCATCCTCCAAAGAGAAACGGTAGAGAACTACCGATCAGGGCACTTTTCCACGAGGGGCATCTGTTCACTCCTCCAGGGCAAGAGCTTTCTGATATTCTTGGTGGGTTCTGCTGACAGCTGTGAGACAAGGTAAATCCTGACCCCAAACAGAGACTCTCAGCCACTTGTCCTGTCTACAGGGTTGAAGCTCTGTGAGTGGTTTCTGGTAGTTTCTGGCTACCCTCAGCCCCCACCGGAAAGCTCTCAGAGTCATTGTCAGGTGAGAATGAGCAGGTCACCGTGAAGATCAGCTGCACAACGGGCAATGAGTGGGCAGCTTCTGCTTGGACACAGCCTGTGGATGCAGCCCCCTGATTGGCACTCCCGTGCCTGGGAATGGCTGGGTGTGGGGTGGAGCCAGCGACACATTCACATGCTTTAAATGAGTTGAGAAGCAGGAAAGGAGAGTTCAGTTTCTTAAGAGGGGTAAGTGGATCAGGGCCGTAGCTGCCTGCAGGGACTAGAGATGGTCTTTTAGAGGTCTTTGCCTTTAGCAGTGGAGAGAAGAGTGGCTGAGAGGGTTGTGTTTGTTCCTTATTTTCTTTGCATTTTAAAAAGGAATCGCACCTCCTGTTCTTCCTCTTCTCCTGCCCATCAGACAAGCCCAAATGGATGGTTCCACACAGGTTCTTTCCATAAAGACCATAAGCATCAAAGAAGAGCTCGGAGCAGCTGAAGCTGAGCCTTGGCAGCAGCTGCGCGTACCCTGGGCCCTTGGTCCAGTCTCCTGCTTTCCAGTCCTTCAGCCTCTGGGTTAAGCAATGTGCTCACCAGGCAAGCTGAAGCCAGAGACGATGGTTGGGGAGGACAGTAGAGGAAGAATATTTTGGCAAATGCTTTGCCTCTCTCCTCCCTTCCTGCCGGCAGCCACATAAGACCCACCACCAAGCAAATTCTGTCATTAGTTCCTGTGTCTGTTTCAGAAATCAATATTAGCCAGGGCCTCCTCGACACCTTGTAAACTGCGGGCACGGCTGTCACCGCACTCTGTGCTTCCTGAGAGTGAGCCATCAGAGGGCTCCCCCAGGGCTTGGGAAGGAGAGGGAGGCCAGTTCTGCTAGCTTGCTTGCCTTCATTTTTTTCAAAGCACATTTTCAAACAGTTTGAAAAGACTTCTGGCTGCTGCTGGGCTGTGTCTGGCTGGTTGCATCTGATCCGCTAGATAAACGTTGCCTCTAGCAGGAATCGCGTTGTGTGTTCAGAAACATAAAGTTGTTGCTTAACGAGACCGAGGAGGTGGCAGGGCCAGCTTTAGCAGGAAAGAATGCTGAGGAAGGGGTATCTGTGGCGTGTGATTGGAGGCTTCTGGACAGGACTTGCAATTCCCATCACCTTAATTCTGTGGTGATGCGTTCTAGCTTCCTGAAGGTAGCTCACATGGAAGCATGGATGAAATGATAATGGTAATATTAATAATACTATAGCACTTTAAGGTTTATAGAATGCTTTTACATCATTGCATTTTTATGGGATGGTCTCTGCTGTGAGTCAAGCTTCAGCTGAAATTGTGGGTGGTTCTAGGAAAACCTCACCCCCACGGCCCTACTCTTGCAACTATTTTCCTGGTTTTGCATGGTAAGGAGCTCATCAGGAGGATGTCTTTGGTATCACGGTCTCTGGGAGCCAGGGAAGGGGACATAGGAGAGGTCAGGATGTTAGACAAGCTGGGACCTGTCCCCAACTCAGGCCCACAAACCAGCTTTTGAGCCACTGATGGAGGAGATCCAAGTTGCTGAAAGAGATACTTTTCTTAGGGCCTGGGACTGGGGCCTATGCAATGCTCCTTGGGATTCAAATGACTTTCCAAGTAGCACGAAAACGTAAAGGATGGCATGCAGTTGGCCCATTTATTCATGGAATATGGCATCACAGCAGAGGTGGAGGAATCGTCACATTATTCGTCACCTCAAGTGTTTGGTGGCTTTAGCAGCCCAGGGAAGCCACCCTTAGCCTAGTCAGGAAGCAGCGTTCTCACAGAGGCAGCAGATGTCAGTGGGACATGTGAGCAAAAAACAAGAAGGGACTGGCCCGGAGCATATATGAGATTCTTCCAAGACTCCAGGGAATAACAAGGATGCTCTGAAAGAAGTGGGCACTGAACGCTGTGGTCCTGAAAGGGGAGCTTACAGGCCTTGGAAAATGTCCAAACCACACCCTAATGATGTCTGGGAACATCGGTTACCCATGTATTCATTGAGCCATGTCTTGAGTATTCCCATTTTATATATGAAATAAACCAAGGGTTAGAAAGACGGAATGACTTGCAGGCGTTTAGAGGCAGAGCTGGAGCTCTTAGGGGTTGAATTATCCTGCTCTGTTCACAGTGCAGATCTGCATTCGCCGTCAACACTCACGGCTCTTCCGTCTCCCGCCTGCATCTGCCCAGAGAAAAGCCAAATGATGATGACTGAGGTGCTGATTAGGAAAAGGAAAGACTAGTGGGGCAATGTGTGTGGGAGGGTGGCACCTTGGAGAACCAGGGCCAGTCCGAGGGCACTGGGTAAGAATAAGAGCAGAGGAATATAGAATGCACCCTAATGTCAAGTGGCTAAGGAAGGAGCGAGACTAGAGAGGCAGATTCTGCCTCCCTTCACTAGGCAACTTGCAAATAATGTCCGCATACATTAGTCCAATTATTACAACTTACTTCTATTTTACTTATGACTAAACTAAGGTCCTGAAGTTCAGTGACACTTGCAAGACCACACAGTGGCGGATTCAGGATTCAGATTTAAGTCTTCCAATTACAGGTATAACGTCCTTTCTACCTTTGTATTACCTCTCACAAGACTCTCTTTAGCTCTCTGTCCTGCAACCTGATACTTTCTATACCTTTTCCTTCCATCTAAGTTTATTTCCCCCAAGGCTGATGTTAATAAAGTTTTAAAAATCAAGCAGAAACCACTTTAAAAATTGCTAAACATTAGGGAAATGCAACTTAAAACCACTATGAAATAACACTGCATATTTATTAGAACCACTTTTAAAAAAGGAAACCAATAATCCCAAATGCTGATTAGGTCATAGAGCAACTGGAACTCTCATACACTGCTAGTAGGAATTAAAAATGGTACAGCCACTTTCGAAGACAGTTTGGTAGTTTTTATAAAGTTAGTAACATACTTATCATGCAACCCAGTAACACCACTCCTAAGTATTTGTGGTGAAAACTTAAGTTCACACCACAAAAACCTATACATTATATTTATAGAAATTTTAATTGTTAAAAATCTGGAAACAACTAAGAAGTCCTTCAGTAGCTGAATGGATAAATAATCTGTGCTATAGTCATGTGATAGAATACTCTTAAGCAATAAGAAGGAATGATCTATTGATTTATGTAACAACATGGATAAATCTTAAATACATTTCACTACAAAAAAAAAAGTTAGACCTGAAAGTCTACATATTGTGTAATTCCATTTATGTGATATTCTGGAAAAGGGGAACTAAAGGAAATCAGACCAGTGATTTCCAGGGGTTGAGAGAGGAAGGAGTGGTTGATTACAAAGGTGCCACATGGGGATATTTTTTAGGATGATGAAACTGTTCTGTGTGGTAGGGAGGTGATGGATACATCACTCTATGCATTTGTCAAAACCTATAAAATTATACCCTTCCAAGAGTGAACTTCATGTATATTTTTAAAAACCAGCTAGGATGTGAGGGAATCTCAGGCTGGAATGCAGACTGTGACAAATAGATCTAGATCTGTGGTGAACGTATGGCATAACCCACTGAAGGAGTGAGGGGAAAGGAGCTGACCTACATAACTGTGGGAAACAGCGTTCTGACGGGATACTGTAAGAATAAAGACAAAAAAGTCTGCAGATAAGGATAGAATTTTAGTTGATAAATTTGTTTCTCATAAGAATGTAAGTTAGCAATTCTGAAACTACTTTTCATGTACACTATGCTTAAACAAATATGAATTCTAGATAATGGGAGCCAGTTTCTCACAGTGAGAGAAAGAAACTACAAATAAGTGAGGAGGATGGCTAGAATGAACCCTGGGGCACTGGATTTGAGTCAGAGATGTCATATGAGCTCATGTTTATTTAAATATGTCTACACAGACAGCTAGATGCAGAACTGCAGTGATGTGTGTGTGGGTTGGGGGGTGAGTACACACATGCAGCTGCCATCCCTGTGACTACTGTGAGAGCCCAGAAGCAGCGAGAGTACAGTAGCAGCAAGCACGTCTAGCACCCAGTTCTTGGTTTTAAACAACCATTCTCTAATAAGAAGAAACCAGGGCTCCTTGGAGAGATGGCTGACCTTATGGCTTGGGAAAGGGAAATACTAGATTAGCCTGGGGCATCTTTGCCAGAAGTTAAGGAAGTGTTAAAAAAAATGGAACTTGCATTTAAAAGACACAGGAGCCAGTCTGAAAGACCTCCCAGTGTCTAAAACAACAAAATAAGCTTCTCGAGAGGATTGTAATATAAAGAATAAAATAAATATCCATAAGTTCATATTGATATAAAAGAATTGAATAAATAAATGGAGGAGAAGAAACAAATCTTACTGAAGAATTCCAAAGAATAGATGTAGATACTGCCCTCTAGGAGGTGTAGCTTAGCTCCCCTCCCTCTGAATGTGGGCTGGACTTAGCAACTTAACTTCTAAAACATTAAGTAAGGAAAGGAAAAAGAGCTGGGAGTGGAGAAATCCGGTTCACACCAGCAGTACTAAGGTATGTTGACACCACGTAGCCTCTGATACGATGTGACGAGCAGGCCACATCGCCTCGTGGTGTTCTTCCCAACATCCCATAACCCTAGTCTTATCATGAGAGAACTTCAGACAAACACAAACGGAGGGGCATTCTGCAAAATCACTGATGAGTAATCTTTAAACTGAAAGGTCATGAAAAACAAGAAAAGAATGAGAAACTGTCACAGACTGGAGAATGCTAAGGAAACATGACAACCAAATGTAATGTAGTATCCTGGACTGGATCCTGGAACAGAAAAATGACATTAGTGGAAAAACTGGGGAAATCCAAATAAAGTCTGGGCTTTAGTTAATAGTATTTTACCAACGTTAATTTCTTAGTTTTGACAAGTGTACCGTGGTTATGTAAGATGTTAACATTAGGGAAAGCTGGGGGAAGAGTATACAGGAACACTCTGTTCTATCTTTGTAACTTTCCTGTAAATCTAAATTAAAAGTTTTAAAAAAATGTTTTAAATGACTAGAAAGCCAGAGTACAAAGGGAACTGGATAATACACATGTAGAATAAATAAGTGGAGAATAATGGAAAGTTGGATGAGAGAATTGGCATTCCACGCAGCTTTGCCTTCCCCAGACAGTTGTCCAGATCATCCCGGGTCATCTGGATTTTGGACACTTTGTCACAGGAAAGTCAAGCAAGATGTGACAGTGGTCTGTGTCAGTGGTGGAGGGAACATCAGAGATTCCACCTAAAAGTTTGGTATTGGGAAAAATATGTTTATCCACTCATCGGGACATTAAGTTTAAAACACTTTCTTTGGGAACATCTTAGAAGACCAATATAGATGAATTTTTTAAAACTGAATTAATGATGTCTCCTTTTTATGTACCTTTTTCCTCCAAGGCCTTAAGGCTTTGTTATCAAAGAGGTTTGGGCTCCCATTTCTTGAAGGCATTTTTCTCTGGGGTTGTGCCAATACTATAGGAAAATCTAGGAACCTTTCCATCCATTTTCAAAATATGATACCTACTTGTACATTTCTATTGGGACAGGGGCTAGTCTTTTAAGTATGTGGAAGTAGTAGCCTAAAAGACAATTCAAATTGTCTTTGAAGTTCATCTATTATTTTAAAATCCTGCATTAGAAGTTCCTTTTGGGCTGGGTGCTGTGGCTCATGCCTGTAATCCCAGCATTTTGGGAAGCCTAGGCTGGAGGATCACTTGAGTCCAGGAGCTTGAAACCAGTCTGGACAACATAGCAAGACCTTATCTCTACAAAAAGTTAAAAAATTAGCTGGGCACAGTGGAGTGTACCTGTGGTCCCAGCAACTTGGAAGGCTGAGGCAGGAGGATTACTTGAGCTCAGGAGTTCAGGGCTGCAGTGAGCTATGATTACACCACTGCATGTCTGCTTGAGTCACACAAAGTGAGACACTGTCTCAAAAAAAAAAAGGATTTCTTTTTTATGTTAAGCATACCTCTTACCAGCCCCTGTAGTTTTTCCTGTGTTTATGATGATGTGAGTATGGTGGGTGTCATATGTCAGATTCCCTAGAAAACAGACTTAGAGTCTCTTCAATTTGCATGCAAAAGATTTATTGGGAAGTGCTGTTGGTATTAACACCTATGAATGGTGAGGTTGCAACAATTGCAGTTGCAATAGAGGTCTTAGAAAAACCAGCAATAATGCTGGAGCTAAGATGGCCCTTGATATTTGAACAAGTTGACAAAAAAGGATGGGACTCCAACTCATTAACTAATTACTGAATATATGCCAGGCAGTGGTGTTAACTTGGGTAAGGCAGCTCCCTTTAGCAGAGCGAAATTGCTGGGGAGGGATTTGAGTATGAGTTGTCAACAGTCAACAAACACTTTGCAACTAGAAAAATAAATACCTTGACCCTGAAAGGGGATCTCAGAGGCATGTCAGAGGATCCCATACAGTCCTACCATTGCACAACTTGAATACTCTTTCAGATGGAGCCCTGTGTAGACCTGGCACTCTGGACCTGAGAGCTCAGAATGGTGTCAGCTATAGCAGCCTGGGAATGGAAGTGACCAGGTCCTTGGTATGCCTGCTTTTCAGTGCAATGTCACTGTACAGACTCCAAGCAGCTCCCTGATCTGTCTGGAGGTCTGGGGAGGGGGGGGGGGTTGCTTCACAGCTCAGACTACAGTGCCTGAGGGTGGAATGTGGAGCCCCAAGACTCTCTCCTCCTGTCCTTCCCCTCCTAAGATGCTTCCCCAGGTACCTTCCAGTCTTGCTCAGTGGATTGCCCTGTCACCTTCTCCTTCATTCTGAATGTACCCCACACTTCTCTGATGATTCACAATGCTCTTTTCAAGAAGGTCCATCCATAGGTAGGCATCCACCTGCAACTTTCAATCCTCTCCTTGAGAGTAGCATGTGTAGGCTGTTTCTAGTCTGCTATCTTGACCTTTGTTTTTGCCTTAAGAACTTTTTAAAATTTCTTATAATGCAGGTCTGCTGGTGATGAACTAATTCAGCTTTAATATATCTGAAAAATTCTTTATTTTGCTCTCATTTTTGAAAGCTATTTTTGCCAGGTTATGAATTCCAGATTTAAAGTTGATCAGATGTTTTTTTTCTTTCAATATATTTTAAATGTTACACCATTGTCTTCTGCCTTGCATTGTTTCTAGGGAGAAATCTGCTGTCATGCCTATCTTCATTCCTCTGTACATGTCTTTTTTCTCTATCTGCTTTTAAATTTCTCTCTTTATCACTAGTTTTAAGAAATTTTATTATGATGTTCTTTGGAGTACTTTTCTTTATGTTTTCATATAATTTTGTACTTGAGATTTGTTGAGCTTCCTCTATCTGTGGATTTATAATGTTCACCAAATTTGGAAATTTTTTGGCCATTATTTGTTCAAATATTTTTTCTATATTGCCCTCACTCCTCCAGAGACTCCAATGTAGCATTAATCTCATGCCGTGTATTTTTCATCTCAGACATTTTAGAAGTTCCATTTGGTTCTTCTTTACATCTTCCATGCTTCTACTTAACATAGTCAATTTTTCCTCTAGCATTCTTCCAGGTCTTACCTCATTTGTGTTTTGTTTCTTGGCAATTGCCATCTTTCATTCTCTGATGTCCAGTGTCTTGAATATCATTGTTTCATGTATTTCTTCTGGGTTTTCAGCTTTTATCAGAAGGGAAAGTAAAGCTGTCCTGTTATACCAATCTTGGCAGCAAGTTGAAATTCTGCCTAGGTTCTCTTTAAAATCTCAATCTTATTTTTTTTTAATTGTATCATAAAGAATGACCAATGAAATTCCTGGCAACTCCTGACATATTTATGGCTACTCACTAATAGATATTATCCCTTTATTCTCACTAACAGAGCTTCATTTTTGTTTGAATTTGAATGTTCTAAGCCTCAGGGAGTGCAATAGTTTATTCTATGCCATGAAGAAAAAAGAGGGCAGTTTTATTACTGTTTGTTGTTGATTTGGTCAAGGTATTGACATGTGACCCTGTCTGCTGAGGAATTTCTGGAAAAGATTTTCTCCCAGATAAAACATGGAGCTGAAGGGAAAGCAAAGCCTTTTTTTCCTACCCCCTTTCATTCTTTTGTTGGAAGTTTGAAAGAGGACTTGATGTTTGGATGTGTGTCAACCAGCTTACGTCTACGTGGCAACAATCTAGAGTAATACTGTCAAACACAGAAAGTAAGAACAGCAGAATTCTAGAGAGGCTGACACCCACACTGAACTACGGAACCACCCCTGGGCTCACCTACCTGTGGACTTCCTTTTATGTGAGATAATGTACAATCCCAATATTTAAGCCACTTTTTTTCAGGTTTTCTGTGACTTGAAGCCAAATACATTCTGATGCCTACTTTTACCATGGCTCCGTTTCTCAGATTATCTAGTTGCTTTCTTCTAGAATAGGAAAGATGATGTTCTGGGGATGAAGATTGCCATTGGAGGAAGGGGAATCCCAATGGCATATTACCTACTTCACAATTTTCAAAAGGAGTGGCGTTATGTAGCCATGATCATAGGCAGTCAGAGAGCCCTATAGGCTTTGCCTCTTGATGTGAGAGTCATTTGACAGACAGTGATATGCAGAAGTCATAATGACAGGGAACCTGATGGCAATGTCCCCAGAAGGAGAGCTGCACTGATTCTTGAGTGGAATAGTAACTTCCAGTGACCATGTGTGATCCACAGGAAAAAAAAAGGCCCTAGCCAAAGCTGCTTGAAATAATATGTATTAATACAGTTCCATCATAAATAATACATACTATTAATATGGCTTTAAATAATGTATAATGCTAGATTTGCATAATAAATAATACATAAATATGTAATCATTCCGTGAAGTTATATGGAATTAATAATCATGAAGGAAACTTAACCTATTAACGCGCTATGAGAGGAAAAGCTTGCAAGTGGCTCGGAGGCCTTAATCAGTGCTGCTCTGTAATATTGTAGCAGAGAGAAACACCAGCCTTGTATAAGATATTTTATCTCTGTGTATTATGACTGAAGAATACTAGCTAGTAACAGACTGCAGTGTATAGCTAACAGTTTCCTTGGTTCTATAAAGATAACATTACTTTTTTAAAACTCTTTAATCCATCACCAATTGAAAGCCTACAGAAGAGTTTTTGCGTAAAAATGATACAATGCAAACCATTGCTGTTGACTCTTTCAAACCCTTCCACTTCCCTAGGAATTCACTTGTGTTATCTTACTTAATCCTTCTAGTAACCCTAGGAGGTGGACAACATTATTCTCAATTTCTAGCTCAGCAAATGGTGGGTGGGAGAGGTTAGGTGACTTACCCAAAGTCAAACACCTAGCTAGTAGCAGGAACAGGTATACAGCTCTTCAGAAACCAAAGCCTATTATTTTTCTATTACAATACAGTACCCTGTCTCTCATTTTTAATATCACTCTTCTCTGTGGACTAAGATCCTGGATATTTTATAATTCAAATTCAGCAAACCTTTGAAGCATCTTTTCTGTGTGCTTGATATTATCAGCTAAATGTCTCATAAAGGTGATGTCAGTTGTCCCCCACAGTAATCCCATTGGGTATTTGTATCTTCATTTTACAGATTAGGAAACTGAGGTTTAAAATGAAATGATGTGTCCAAAGCCTCAGAGTGTGAGGCAAAATCTGAGTCCTGCAGCTCTGGTGAAAGGTGATGAAATCTGACCTCCTGTTTTAACTCCAGCCTCTCCAGGCCTTCTCCAAAGAACAGACCCAAGACCCTAGCCCCTTTAGAGTGTTGACCTCTGCTCAGTAATATGAACAGCTTTCTTTTGGAATAGAAAAGGTGATGTTCTAGGAGTAGGGGTTGCTTTCAAGAGATTTGGGGACACCAAGGGCAAACTTTCTACTTTACAAATTTTTTACAGGGCTGACACTGTGAGCAGCCTCAGGAGCATCAGTAGGGAAGCCACTCAAGGTACTTTCACAAACACTTAAATTCTTGAGTCCTTTGTGTTTCCCTCCTCCACGGTGGATAGTTGGCAAAAAGTCCCTATTCCTCAGGGAACAGCATTCTTGGAAGTTGTGCTTTGAGATCAGTTCCTCTGGGAAAGACATAACCTACTGAAGAGGTACTGAGAAAGGTTGAGACCATAAATGTCGAGCCTACCCAAGAGAGTAAATATAAACTGCTTGCATCTTCCCAGCTGAATTATAGCTTATCACGCACACATTAAACCTTTAAGCCCTTTTTTTCTTAAGTAAGAATAAATCTAAGTTGACTATTCCAGCATATGTATTTGTTTTCCCTACACTGTCTATAAACCATGTCCAAGGTGAGTATTTATAAGCCTGAACAAAAACTAGACAAACAATTCTGAGAATAAGTGACAACTGTAACAGTTCGTGAGAAGACAGTCACAACAAAGGAAATGCTATGCATTAAGTGATTTTTCTTGCAAATCCTTTATACATATGTCAGGCTGTGTGCTGGCAGAGTGAAAAAGAATAAATCAAAGTGAATACTCATATAAGAAAAGGTTTTTAGGCAAATGCTGCCTTGTATGCATAAATCAAATAGTGATTTTAAAAATCGAAAAGAACACATAGATTTCTATGGAATTTTAAACAATGGGGCCATTTAGCAATTGCACAACAGTTTATATTTATGAAGCACTTTACAATTATTTGCTCATTAAATCTTATGACATATCTGGCAAGTAGGCCCATACCATTAGTTAATTTTATAGCCAAGGTAACTGAAGCAGAGAATTGTTAAGTAACTTTTCCAAGGTCACACAGCCAGGTGTGGGCCGGGCAAGGACTTTACTTCAGAGCTCCCGCTCCCATAGTCCTGAGTTGCAGTTACAGGGGAGTTGTGCAGCTGCCTCTTAGCTCCCTCCTCAATGTGGAGCAGGTTGGGGGGTCGTGCCTGGACATCTAGGGGTGAGTGATAAAGGCAAAGGCTCCTAGTAGTAAATCTAGAAGTGCCCATGGTTGGTGTTGGCATTAACATTTCAGCTAGAGTGTGAACCCCATCAACATGCCTATGTGATACAAACTCACAGCTAGTTTGAGATGGTCGTGGCAGTAAATCTAAAGCTGTCGTTCTCAAGTCAGGCTGCAACCTGAGGAGCTTTAAAATAAAACAATGCTCCAAGACCAATTAAATCTAAATCTCTGAGATTAGGGCTTGGACAGAAATATTTTCAAAAAGATGCTCAGGTTTTTTTTAAAACATGTGGCCAGAGTTGAAAATTACTGGTATAAAGAAATTTCCAGGTCTGCTGGATACAGGGGGGCAGATTGTTCACTGCACAAGGACACCTAACCAAAAGGGCTAGTGAAGACCGAAATTCAGCCCATACACAGTTGCCCTCTTTGGAGGTGGGACTGGTTCCTAAAAAGGGTCACCTTTTTGTCTGATTCCCACAAAGGCAGCCCTGGGTCATTCCCCCCATTCTTGGATATGCATTGCTGCATATTCTACAAATTCTGTGTTCAGCTTATTTATTATACATTCATTAAAAGTTGTATTTAGCACCTGTTACATGCAGGGCACTTGGTGTACACTGGGGATGCAACTACCCAAACAATCACAGCTCCGGTCTTACTGAATCCCCTAATCAGAGTGTCCTCCAATTTGGGGGAAGACAAGTGATTACACAGGGAGTAACACAGCAATGGGGAAAATGCTCCAGTGGGGATAAGTGCGGGAAGCTGGTGAGGACCTGGGAGGGGCACTCCACCCAGCCGCCCAGACCTGGGGCTGAGGGACCTCATGGTGCAAGCGGGGTAATAGCTGAGACTGAAGGATACATTGGCAGTCTAAAAGGAGGGGATGGCACTCGAGGCTGGTGATAGCATTTGAGGAAACTTGGAGTCAAGACAGACTGTGGGTTCCTGGGGCGCTGACAGTGGTTCAGCCTGTCCACCTGGAGCGTGGAGGGAATGAAGGCGGAGGGAGGGGTGGGGAGTGTGGTGGGTTCTGCCCACCTCCCAAGGGCTGGGTTGGCCACTTGAAGGCTTTATCACTGCGCCTATTCCTAAGTCCTGCCTTCCTTCTCCCATCCTACCATTCTCTCTCTCTCCCTCCCCTCTTTTCAGAATTGTCCTTTATTAGAGCAGAAAACACCTTAACCACTTGTACCCTACTTCCTGGAATCTATAACTCCAAGCACTGGAGAGAAACAAAGAGCTTGGAAGTAGGCAAAAGGACAAACAAGCACGGGGACACAGATGCCACCACTTCCCTTGGTGCCACCTGGCACATCCTCACAATTGGCACCGATTCCTGCTTGCTCACCACTCTCCTTCCTTGGTATGCCTGATTTCACATTCAGAATTACCGTCTGAATCCCTGGGCTGCTGCAGGTGTATAAATGAAACAAGTGTGGTCATGAGCTAATGAAATTATTGAAGCTGGGTGATGAGTACATGAGTATTTATTATGCTAGACCCTCTACTTCTTATTATGTTTGAGATTTTCCATTATAAAAAGGAAAAAAACAGAAGCAAATGTAAGATCCTCTGCTACATCTTGTCTTTTTTCATTTTGCTTATTACTGCCTCTAGTGACTCTTCTTTTTTTTTTAATCTGGTTTGATTTGATTCAGGTTCTATTTTTTTTACTTCAAAATAATAAGTTTAGGTTTTATTCATAGGGCTATTTTAATGATCCAAATTTCCCAATCTGTTAAAATTACAATTAGGCCAAAATTCACATCACCCCCTAATGCTTAGGAGAGTATTGTGCTATTTGCCCACCCATTCCCTTCCTATTTGGCCTATCACAACTCTGGTAGGTGCCTTTCCTTCCCTTCCTACTGGGGCCATGGCAACTCCCAGCATTCGAGTTCAGTCAGGCCAACTCTCTGTTTATGCATCCCTGTGAAATCAGAAGTGTTTCTCCACTTACAGTGGGGAGACATGCAGTGGGGATGGGGGAAATGGACATTCAGCTCCTGAGCACCTCCAAGCCTCCCCCATCCCACTTCCACACGTTAACCTGCAGCAACCACAGAGCCCCGAGTCTCCACCTACCAGGGCACGAGAACTTACACTTGTAACCTGGATGGAACTTTACACAGGCCTCCAAGCCAAGAAGTGATTCACTTTGTTTTATAAGATCTGCCTGAAGCCACATCCTAGAGTCACAGTAAACATGTTTGCCAAGAATGTGACAGCCATGGTACGCCGTACACATCTGTTCTACCCAGGTGTCATACTGTGTTCTACAGACTTGTTTATATGTGTTGCTCCCCATAGATGGAGCTCCCTGAGCACAGGGTAAGATGGTCTTTTCTAAATCCCCAGTGCTATTTGACCTCTGGGAGGTGATCCACATGTGTTTGTTAAGGGAACGAATGGCCTGATCACACTGAAATTTAAGCCTATTCCCTGTCATTTGGAAGGAGTTTATTTGGAAATACAAAAGTAAGTACGTCTCACATTCAAGTTCTCCAGCAGGCAGATGTGGCTCTGCCATACCCGCCTTCTGCTGCCTCTGCCTCTCGTACACGTGTGCTCTGTGCCTTGGCTTCCTGAGGCTGAGTCTGTCTGACAGAACACAGTCATTCTGCCCCTACCCCTGCCTCCTCCAAATCCATCACTCTAACAGAAAAAAGAGAAAGAGAAAAATCAAACTCTTTGTTTGTGTTTTTGTTAAGACACCAGTTTGTTGATGAAGCATTTCTATGATTTCAACCAGTTTCTACAGCTTCATATGGCTACAACTAAAGTCTCGATGGCTCTTCTATATTCACAAAGGCCAATTAATATTCCTTCTATGCTGTTGTCTCCAAGGGGTGCAAGGCTGGGGCTGGTGAGAGTATTTGGGAAGAGCCTTCTCCACAAGACAACGGGGAGTGCATTTGCTCCACCCTCTCTTTGTTGGGTCAGTCCCCAGGACACGTAGGGGGCAGATAAAGACTTGAAGCCCACTTGGGGAGCATAGCTGCCCTGCCATGCACCTTCTCTGCCCTGCCATGCACCTTCTCTGCCCTGCCATGCTATTGAGAAGTTCCTAGATTACACAGACATCCAGCTATACATTTGCCTCCACCCACACAAATCCCACAAATACGATAGAACTGAACACGTGCTAAAGCCAAATGGGTATATTGTGATTCTTTTGTAGCCTCCTTAGCCAAGTCCTACAATGAGAATTTCATAGCTTTTCCCCTCATTTGAAACCTTACATTTTTCTTAATGGGCCTGAAAGGAGGCACAGTCTCGACAGCTGTAGCCAGTGCTCAGTGACCTCTGACCTCTGGCGTGGTGGAAGGAGCCCCGCAGACACTGGCTTTGCCACTCCCTGACCACCCAGTGGAGTTCATTTTACAGCTCACAAATTGAGACTTGAAGACATTAACAGCACTTCCCTCGCAGGGTGACTGAGTATCCAACGAGCTTGCTGATAAAAAGGGCCTGAGCGTGGGCTGCCATGCAGGAGGAGCTCACAGGCAAGAGGTGCCCCATCCTCCAGGTCACCTTTGCCGAGACGCTGCTTCGCCAGCATTCTGTAGACAAGTTTCCTGTCTTTTCTCTGCCTCCATCATTGTCCTGGCTGCCCCTCAAGGCCAGAGCCCATGTCTCCTCTCTGTCTCGTGGCACCTTCTCTCATTAGACACTCAATAAATGCTGTTGACAGACTGGCTGGCTGCCTGACTGACGAAGATGGCATCTTTCCACCAAGGGCAAGTGTCCTTCACTGCCTTTATTTATTGCTTAATGGCAAATGGTGTCATCAGCATAAATTCATTTTCCTGAAATGCACATCAGGATTAATGAGAGAGTTAAAGAATTCAAAATTATGGGAGGGCACTAATTAGTATCATATCACTAGAAACAGGGCTTGAGTAATGTCTTACAGGTGTAGAGAGCTTTGGAGTTAAACAAGTCAATCTAACCCTGATTTTTTATCTAAACATCTCCAATTTTTATGACATCATTTGTACGTATATTAGGAAATTTTCAACTGTGGTTTCTTCCTATTCCTTTGACTTTGGGAGACAAAACACGAGTGTAAGGACCACATTTTATGCTGTTTAATAAATGATAAGAACAAACAAACCAAACCACTCCCTTTATTTCATTGAAACGTCTTCCTTCTTTTCAGCAAATTGTCAGCAGTCCTTGGGATCAAAACGAAGGCATCTCCATCCCAAGCCACATTCATCAGCATTCTTGCCTATACGATTTGCAGTAAGATGGGGAAAAATATATTTAAATTCTATCAGGTCCTTGAACAGCTTTTTCCTTAGTAAAACATTAAATAGACACAGGTATACACACCCCAAGAACACAGCAAATCCAGTTTTATGAGACTTATGAAATGGTTCTGAATTTTAAAACTGCCCATCCATTTTTCACTTCCCCTTGCCTGCCATTGTTTTAAAATCTCCATCACCATTACTTTCACAAACACTCCCCAAATGCTGTCAGATGGGTTATCATTGCCTTGCACTTTTGTTCTTTTGTTAATTTTGGATAAGGTCCTAGAGTGTAGCAATATTATTGAACTCATTTCTGCTTAGGTCTCAAGTTTCCATAGCTCTTCTATTACCAAGTGGCAGTGCACCCTATAGGCACAATAAATAAATAATACAACACTGAAGCTATAACAAATCACAAAATACATTATTAAAAAATTAAGAAATAAATATCCCCCTCTTACTTAAATAGAGATTGATTTTATAATGCGGAATGCTGAGGAGAGCTGCTCCAAGATATATTAAAGCCTGGGGACACGAAGAATACACTGTAATGGGCATTTTGCTCCCTCAACTGGAGGGAAAAAAAAATCCTCAGAGTGAATGGATGTGTTTGTGAAATGGAAGCTGCTCCTCTCTGTTTGTTCACAAGCCAGGTATGATGCACTGCCGGCTTCATCACCAGAGGGTGGCAAGACCTGCAGGACACATCTGTCTTTCCTAAGCACAAACTGTTTGTCAGGATGAGGGTGATGAAGACAAATGCTTTCCTGGAGCTGAAGTTGGAGAAGCACTGTTTCTTTCCTTTAACTTTAAGTCACAATTCCAGCTTCCAAAAAGATGTTCTCAAACCAGGGTTCTGCCAAGCATCCTCCAAGATGTTTTATTTAATGAGAAGAGGATATGGCCTAGATCTCTCCACAACGTGTATACTTCAAGAGCAAAATTTAAATAGGATCTCTTCTTCAGAGATTGCAGATTTTCTATGGAAAAGATAAACACATAGGGTCCCTAGACTTTCGAGAAGTCAATCTTGTGTCTTGTGTCACTTGCCTTGAGGTTTACATGATGGGGGTCAGAGGGGAATCAACTCACCATGGTCAGCACTGTTGTTTAAGAAGCCACCATGGTCTTCACTCCTACTCTGTCCTGGAATAGTGTGGCATTTCTCCATCCTATCCCTAGATGTTTTAGGACTGAGCAAATTTTGCTGACTTCCCTGCCCTCTGCAAAGACTCCAAACACCTCTGCATAAGGGGAAAAGACAATGGCTAACAATTGACCCCACCCTTTCACCACTCCAAAGTTACTCGAGTTTGTTCTGGTGGCACGTAGAGAGAACCACTTCCTTTCTTCATCTTATTGCTCTCTGTAAGGTATGCTGTGGGAAGATCAGATGTAATCCCAGAGCTGAGAGCATAAACCCATGCAGAGAGGGTTCCCTCCTACAGAGTGGTTCTTAAAAGACCATAGGAAGCTGGGCATGATGGCGCACACTTGTAGTCCCAGCTACTCAGAAGCTGAGGCATGAGGATCACTTGAGCCCAGGGGTTCAAGGCTGCAGTGAGCTGTGATTACGTCATTGCACTCCAGCTTGGGTGACAGAGTAAGATACCATCTCTAATAAATAAATAAATAAAAATAACTTTAAAAAAATCAAACAAGTGAACTGATTTTATTTCAAAACCATGATGTGTGAAAAGTATTACAATGGAAACAAACAAAGGGCTAGGATTAAAAATATTGAGAGGTGGAGCCTATTCTGTGTAGAGTAGTCAGGAAATCCTGCCCAAAGAAAAGAAGTGACATTTAAACCAAGATTTATAAGATGAAAAGGAGCTGACCATGTGGAGCAAGCACTTCATGCAAAAGGAAGAGCAGAGACTCTCAGGGCAGGGCAGAGTTTATCACTTTCAGGAACATGCCTGAGATCCCTTCTCTCTCCACCATCCTGCTGATTTGTGGCTGGGAACTGGTTTCCCAGTTAAGGACTACATTTCCCAGACCACCCAGATAAGTGAGACCACATGACTCAGTTGTGACCAAAGGATAACATATGTCTTTTCTAGGCCAAATTCATCCTCACACTCAATCCTCTACTGTCTCTCATCCTCTTCCTATGGGCTAGATGTTGAGACATTGAAGTCATTTGATAAAAACAATAGAGTTTCCATCATCCCAGGTTCAGTTCCTAAATGACTGCATGGAGCAGAGCCCCTACCTCCTGCTGTCAATTTATTATGTCAGTGTATCAGTTACCTATTGCTGTGTAACAGATTACCCCAAAACTTAGTGGCTTAAACAACATACATTCACTATCTCACAGTTTCTGTGAGTCAGGAATCTGAGCATGGCATAGCTCAATCCCATTCTTTTTCTTTTTCTATTAAAATATTTTTATTTTTATTTATTTTTTATTTCAAAATATTATGGGGGTACAAATGCTTTGGTTACATAAATTGTCTTTGCACCACCTGAGTTAGAGCTACAAGCATGCCCATCCCCCAGAAAGCAGGCACCCTACCCATAAGGTGTGAGTTGACCCATCCCCTCCTCCTCCCTCCCACCTGCCCGACACCTGATGAATGTTACTTCCATATGTGCACGTAATTTTTGATCAATTAGTACCAATTTAATGGTGAGTACATGTCGTGCTTGTTTTTCCATTCCTGTGACACTTAACTTAGAAAAATGGGCTATAGCTTCACCCAAGATAATCCCATTCTTGAGGATCTCTTAAGCCATAAATCAAGGATTTGTCTGAGGCTGTGGTCTCGACTGGGGAAGAATCTGCTTTCAAGACCACTCCTGTGGTTGTTGGCAGGATTCAGTTCCTCAAGGGTTATTGGACTTTGAGCCTCAGTTCCTTGCTAATGTTTGGCCGGAGGCTGACCTTAGCTCCTTGCCACATGGGCCCTTCCAGCTTGCTTCATCAGAAGAAGCACACATGAAGAACCAGAGAGAGAATGCTAGCAAGATGGAAGTCACAGCCTCTGGCGATGTAACCATGGGAGTGACATCCTATCACTTTTACATATTCTGCTTGCTAGAAGCAAGCCACTTGATCCAGTCCGTGTTCAAAGTGAAGAAATTACACAAGGACATGAATACTGGAAGATGGGGACCTTTGGGAGCCAAGTGTGAGTAAGATAGAAACCTCTCTTGTATTCAGCCACTGAGATTTCAGGTTTGATCTGCTGCAGGAGTTACTATTATCTTGAGTAACACTGGTGAGGTCAAGGCGGGCCAGCTTATAAGCTCTGATTAAAAAAGAAACAACAAAACTGCCATTCATTCTAAGTGCAGTGAGAGGTCATTAAAGGATTTAAGCATGAGAGAGGAAGAATCCAGGTATTGTTTTATGATTATTCTTGCTACTGCTAATAGATGCATTGGAAGGAAATGAGTGGAAACAGAGAGACCTGTCAAGAGGCCATTGTCGTCTGATACAGTGTTGGAGAATAAAGAAAATGGGTGTGTAATAGTTAATTTTATGTTTCAACTTGGCTGGGCCATGGTGCCTAGATATGAGGTCAAATATTATTCTGGATGTTTCTGTGAGGGTACTTTTGGATAAGATTAACATTTAAATCAGTGGACTTTTGAGTAAAGCAGATTGCCTTTCATAATGTGGGTGGGCCTCATCCAATCAACCAAAGGTCTGAATAGAACAAAAAGACTGATCTCCCCTAAACAGGAGTGAAGTATGCAGCAGACGGCCTTCAGACTTGAACTGCAACATTGGTCTGTCCCTGGGTCTCCAGCCTGCTGACCTACCCTGCAGATTTTGGACTCATCAGTCTCCATAGTTGTATAAGCCAATTCCTTAAAATAAATAAATCTCTCTTTCTCTCTCCCTCTCTCTTTCTCTCTCTCCTTCTGTCCCTCTCTCCCTCTCTCTCTGTCTCTCCCTCTCTGTCCCCCTACCCTTCACACACACACACTCTCTCTCTCCCTGTTGGTTTCATTTCTCTGGGGAACCCTAACACAGGAGCTGAAGCCCCCCAATACCCAGCAATACCAGCAGCTGTGGCAGCAGATTCTGCTTTTTATTAAGTACATATTCTGTGTTCCTGGCACTCTGCTAGAAGTTCTGTATACATCATCTCATCCAATCATCCAACAAATATAGATTTTTGCATCCATTTTACAAATGAGGAAATTGAGACTCAGAGAGTTAAGTGAATTACCCAAGGTCACATACCTAGTAAGTGGCACAACTGCCTGATCAATTTGTCAGGAGCCCATTTTTTTCAAATGGTTGAATGAAAAAAAAAAAAAAAAACTGAGTAGCAGCAGTAACAAAAAAGCAAATTTAGTGCTTCAAATCTGAAATTCCATTTTGCTGATGGTCAAAGCAAATTCATTAAATCCAGTACAATTTCCTTATGTATTAAAATAACATTTGCAATCTGTGAGGGGCCTTTCTTTTTGCTAACGCATGGCAATTATATCTTTACACTGCAACTGCAAATCTGGTTTTTAGTTTCCCCGTTTGTTTCAATACGCACACTTTTACAGCCAATTGTTAACGGATTAACAACTTTGGGTGAAATCCATCAGTCTGCTCTGGTCCCCCGCCATGGCTGGGAGAGTCTGTTGACAAGGGCAGAGCACAGAGGGGCTGGCTCTAACTTGAGCAGGCCAAATGGAGCACTGGTTCCCTTGATGAACATTTATTGTGCTTCTGCTATGTTTCAGACACAGGGCTGTGCATTATGGATGCTGTCTCATCAGCAGCAAGGAGTCTTTCTGAATCTTCTGGGTTTCCAGAATATAAAGAAGAACTCAGCAGGAGATAAACACATCTAGATAGCAAAATATTCAGTCTCAAAAATACAACCTGTTTTATGTGTCCAAACTTTTTTCTATCCATCTATCTGTCTATCCAGCTAGCTGTCCAGTGATCCACGTATACATTTCTCTCAATAGTTTCTAAGTAATGATCTCTCAATGGCAGTATTTTGAAATAATCAACAAGATGGTAACATCTAAAATCCATTCTCTATTGAACTTCTTTTCTGTAACCTACAGCTACTAAGCAAGTCACTGAAGAGCTGCAGTCATTTGAAGGTGACAATTGTGAATTGCCAGGATTTAACCCTCTGCCCCCATCTGCACATCTGCACTCCAGCTTCTGGGAACAGGAACTCAGAAAAAAAATTCACACCTAGATTTGCCCCAAGTGGGAGGATGAATAGAGACGATCAGATCAGAACGTATAAACACAGCAGACTTTTACTGTTGTAGTTTAAACGGATTTTTTAGAAAATTGAATGTACTGAAAGAAGGACAAAACAAAGGCATTACCCAAAATACAAAGTTAGAATCCTCCTTGAGCCTGTTAGACCTCTGTGACGCAGACAAGTCACCATCATCATAGACAAGATGGCATGAGTTAAGTAACAAAAGCCTAAGGAGGCAGCCAGCAAATCCGGTTTAACTCCAGCTGCAGAAGCCAGGTGGAGGCGGAAGACTCGGAAGGACTCAGACTGGATTACAAGAAACCACCACAGAGGAGGGAACCCTTGAGTAATCTGGAAGAAAGAAATGCAACTTTGTTTTCTGTCCATAAAACTCCTTATCTTGTACTGTGGCTAGAGTTTTTGTAGGAGGAAGTATTTAGTTGGTGGCATTTTGGGGGAAGCATTTTGCCTGAGGCATCAGCAGGACACATTCGTCATCTGAAGGCAACACATGCTCCAGCTTTTTAGTGTTGCAAAGAAGTGTGCAGTCACCAATAGGAGAAGAAAAAACTAGAAAAAGAAATGCAAATGAGGAAGTCTGCATAGTTCAAAAGGGAACTGTTTATTCCAAGACTGAATTTCTGGAATTACAGACAGAAAGGCTTGAGCTGTCAGGGATAGTGCATCCCATTTCATACAAGGAAGTGAGCTTTCCAGTGGGGACCAGCATGGACCAACATGCGAGAGAGGCAATGCAGACCTGCAGGCAGAAGTAGAGTCCAGGGCAGTGGAGAAGCAGGATGGAAAAGGCCTGCTTCATGGGTGGGAAGGGCATTGAGGGCATGGGGGACAGACAAGCAGCAGAGAGGGAGAAAGCCACTTTTGCTCAGATCTTGCAACGTGAGCAGGAGTCCACCAGGCTGATGGCAGAAGGGAAAAAACACCCTAAGCAAAACACAAAAGCATGTGAAACCATATGGTTCCTTCAACAGTGACTAAGGATGGGGGATAACAATAATAATTACATTTACTGAATACTTTCAGAGTCAGTCATTATCTCATTTAATTCTTCTAACATACTTGTGAAATCAGCATAATTGTCACTTCCATTTCACAAATGAGAAAACCAAGGCAGGGAAGCCAAGAACTTGCTAAAGGTAGGATAGTCAATCACTGAGCTAGAATTTAAGCACAATTCTACACTATACCGCATATTATCCCAGTTTATTATAAAATATTTATGCTTAAATAAATTATATATAATGTACTTAATAAACCCTTTCTCAACATGACAACCTCCTCAAGCTACCATCTGAGATTTCTCTTCCTTTTTGCTTCTAAATCCTTGAAAGAATTTTCACCATCTGACTCCATTTCTGTACCTCTCACTGGACCTCCCCTCCACCCACTGCAATCTACCTTCTGCCCTTCACTCCACCAAAGCTGCCCTTGCCGCCGTTGGCAAAGGACCAGGTTTCATTCAGTCTATGGAACACTCCCTGGTACTTACCTTGCTTGATCCTTGGCAATCTTAAAGCCTTTGACTTCTAGGAACAATTTCTGATTGTAGTTCTGTAGCTAACAGTGCCCTTATTTTGCCTTGGTCATTCTCACAGCTCCTTTGTTCACCCCTCTGCCGTCTCCTCCTCCTCTTCCACTCACCCCTGGATAGGGAAGTCCCTTGGGGCTCTGCTTATCTCCCCGTCCTTCCACAGATCTCAAAAAGCCCATCAACACTGGGCTTTAGGAACTCTCTGCATTCTGCAGCTTCAGTACCACTCTTCTAATAATGGCACCTAATTTTCCTCTGAGAATTTCCCCGTCCTTATTCTCAGCCCAAGTAGTTAGATGGGACTGGATGCAGGGGGAGTCATTTGACCTGGGCCTTCATTCTACACTCCTCGCTCCAGGAATTACTTCAGGAACCGACGTAAGACTAGCTGGTTCAGGACTTTTGTTCCCGTTGTTGAAGAGAGAAGCTCCCTTTGCTGTGGGACCTGGGCCTGAAAAGATGTAGCTTGGAGCCGCTCCAGCCATTTTGCCTCCGTAAAGAGAGAGCATCTTTGAGAATGGAGCCAACAGAGAAAAACAGAGAAACCAGGGGAGAGAAATGGATCCCCAGGCTCCACTGGAATCTCTGTGTGCAGTCGCACCTCCAGGCCTGCACATGCCAGGCTGGTAGCCACTGGCCACATGTGGCTATTAAGTACTTTATATATTTTGATATAGTTTATACTTATATAGGATACAAATATATTAATTCAATTTTAATATATTTTGGGTATATTGAGTTAAATAAATGTATTATTATTAAAATTTATTTTACCTGGGTTTTTTTTAACATATTTAATGTAACTACTAGAAAATTTTAAATTACATATGTGGTTCACATTATATTTCTATTGGACTATGCTGCTCTAGACTTTACAGTTACATGACTGAAAATTTCTTTCTCTTTTTCTCAAACCTTTAACCATAAACAACTGTTTGTAACCATAAAAATTCTGCATAATATAATAATCAAATATATTTCCATCCCATCCTTTCCCCTAGGTACCAGTTCCAAATGCAACAAGATATCTGATAGGACAGACATTCATTTTAAAACTAGTGAGGCTCCCTTTAAAAGCTGTAAGAAATTTTGTATCTGTACAGGTAAAGACATCAATTTATCTCTGGTAAAGACTTTCTTTGTTTTATGAGAATAATGGAAAGGATCTTTTTTTGACTCAAAAGTAAAGTAAATGTGCACATATTGTTTTGGAAGAAGTCTGTCACCTATTAACCTAGATGCAAATGCCTCAAACTGGCATGTTATACATTCTGCTTATAAAAGTAAATTGCTACATATTTAGTAAGATTGTGCCCTTAAACATATTTTTTCCTAAATTTGACTTTTTTAACATAATTTTCTATGTACATTCCTCTTTGTTCTTGGGATGTGTGTGTGTATGCATGCACACGGATGGGACACACGGGTCCCATCTTAAAATTACTCATCAGAGATCAGGAGCAAAAACCAGATGATGAGAGCTTGAACAAGGAGGTCCCTACTGAAGCTGGGGGTAGGGATCTAAAAGAAACCAGATGGGAAATGACAAAGTCTACCCCGGATTGAAAACCCACATGTGGTGTTATTTCAGGTGGTATAATCTAGACCTTGGGAAATCTACTGCCAAACTTTGATTGCCCTGTCTCAGCTCTTCGGGCCAGACCAGACCACACACTGTGGGTGAGAGCAGTTTGCCCTGAAGAAAACAGCTGTAAAGCTGAGGGAGATGGTTATCTTCTCTTGAGTGCCAGGAGCACATCTGTCCCCACGAGTGGGGGTACGGGGAAGGGCACTGCCATTACGGGCCAGCCACTGTGAATGGCACAGCAGGCCAAGGAGCTCAAGAGAAGGGTGAGAGCCAGAAGGAAATCACTTAATGAAGGGCAAGATCTAAAAGCAGGGGAGAGCAAACATCAAAGTTTTCCTCTTCCGTGTTGTAATTCCCTTCGAGTATCTCCAAGCTGTCCAAAGAATTTCATTAGAGGCTGCTGTCTGGCCTCACATGTGCTCCGTAAGGTTAAAGGAAATGTACGTGTCCATGCTGGAATACAGCGGAATAGAGTGGAGACAGCCGATGCAGAGAAGTCAACTATGAGCTGGCAAGAGCTGCCCGACCTGCTGGGTCTGAAGAAGCCGTCTGCAGAAAAGATGACTGGTGGAGATGACAAGTGATCTCCAGGAGAGGTAGCTGAAACATGTGAGGATGACTGAGGAATTCCCAGAAATTACTTGGCAGGAGAATGCGGTAGAATGAAATTCCAAGGGCCTGTGGAGTGGGGCTCAGACTTTATTAGCTGCGTATTAAATGAGCTAATCCATGAGTAACAGAGACAGTAACACTCACCAAATATTCCAGCACTCCACAACATTGCCCAGCACCTGTGCAGAGGCAGGGCCGTGTGACTAATATCGTGGAGCAGGCTGTGAGGGGTGTGCAGAACCCGGGCCCAGTTTGCAGGCTCTCCTCCTGTTTACTTGAACCACAGATGTCTGGGGTAAAGACCACCATAGAAAGAGTCACGTGCATGCTCTTGACTCTCTTCTACAGGTTTATATTGGAATCAAACTGTGGGTGGGGGGAGTAAAGTTTCAACAACAACTAAAAGTGGGGAAAGCATATTGGAAGTTGGAATCAGAAAACCTGAACTGGTAACTGGTAACACTGAGACTCCACCTCTGGTACTGAAGCAAGTCCCAAATCTCTCTGAGCCTCGAACACCTTTTGTAAAGGGGGATCATAAGACACACTGCACAGAGGTGTTCTGAGAGTGCCAGGTAGCCTTGTAAATTCATTGCATACAGGTAAGTTATGATCTCAAATGAGCAGCCCTTAAGTCTTCAACTGGTTCTCTGTGCCAACCAGAATGAAGTCCGTGTGACCCCAGAGCTGATGAGCCATCCTCCCCGACGTTCGGTGCTTGCAATCCCATGCCTTCCCCCTCTTCCTAAAGATGTTGACTTAGATGCAATCTCTGTAGTTCAACAATGGAGACTCACTTTGTAGGGGCCCAAGTGCAGCTAGAAAACCCACAACCATCAATCAACTCAGGCTATAACAGGTAACTTGCTTCTTTTGATCAACAGAGAGGCAAACAAACAACATATTTAAAATAGAGAACCGCAGAACCAATTTTTAAACTAACATTACCATCTTGGTCTCCTATAATAGACTAGAATGGACTGGATTTATAATGTGATATAAGTGGCCATAGGAATTCTGTGTAATCATTTGATAGTACCAATGGTGGAAGAGACATTTATTTTTATGGACATCTCTTTTCCCTTTTCAAAGATGACAGTGACGATAATACATTCAGCACTCTGGCTGAGAAAACTGATTCAGGGCTGCCAGCTTTTCAACACTGTGTCTGTATATACGGCTTCTGTTTTCGGGGTAGCAGGTTCAGCTCCTATTTCAACGACCTTTCCATGTCGACAGTACTTTGTTACCTGAACTACAAGGTACCTTTGCCCTAAGTGAGTGGGTCTGTTCATTTGTCTATTTGCCATAATTTCCCAGCAATCAGCAAGTTCCAGCTCCTTCTCTAATGATGACTGTGTTTTTTATTTGCCAGGCAGCAGGCAGTATTTATCAATTTCCCTGCTGCTTGCTTTTAAGTGATCACTGATCTATAATTCCTCTTTAGTTTATCACTCAGGTCTACTTTATAAGATGACTATTTATGAGGCAATATGAATGTTGGCTGGCCTCGGACAGTTACAGCAACAGTTCATTTCAAGTGTCCCATTGTTATAAATACATTTTGCTCTCAACTCAACCCATCACAAAGTGGAAATAAATAGAACAATGAATTTTCTCTATAGCTTTTCAGTTCTGTGAGCTTGTCTTATCTAGGCTTTTTCCTCCCTGTCAGCCTGCAATCTCACCTTATAAGACACCTAAGAAATAGTTACTGGTTCTTTCTGAGATTCCAAACATTAGAATGAAAAGGATTCAGTGGCTATGACTCAAAAATGGATAAAATGTCTACTGGGTATGTATTCAAATACAAGGATTAAATTTCAGTGCTGCAAAAATAAACATTTATAAGATTTTTCAAATACTCTTTGTCTTTTTTTCCCCCAAATACAATTTGCATTTGCTAAATTTCTTTTGTGTGTGTGTTTTTTTTAACATCTTGACATTTGAATCTCATGAGAGTCTATTAGGTGTTCCTTAATAAATTATTCTAAATCTCATTAATTTCTTATCTTCAAGGTGCTTCTTTTAACGAAAGAGCATTGAATTGTAAATCCTTTCCAAGGTATTTATTAGGAGATATTGCTTTGTGACCTTTACGGCCATTATTTTGGCAGAATCGTTATAAAAATAAACTTAGTTCCTAGAGTGTTTAAACAAAAAGAATGTACTCAGGCTAACTTTCCATCTAAAATCATCCAAAATATACTCTAAGGATAGAGAAGAGCTATTTTGTTTAGAAAGCCAATCTTTTTAATTCTGCTTTTTTTTTTTTTTTCTGGGTAGACTAAACAAATAAGTCACCACAGGCACTGTGCATTTTTTCTAGTCCTTTCTCTTGGGATGAAATATGAAATAATCTACAAAGTAATTTGATCCAGCAATTAAAAACAAGGACATGAATTACACTAACAACTGTCACATCGAAAGAATTAATTCCCTCATAACACTGCTTGATGTTACAGACCCTGGGTGATTACGAACAGATTGTAACTGGAAAAGAGCCAAACCAATTCAGGTATCTCTAAAACACAGGGGTAAGCCTCAACTTGCAAACAGAGAACATTTTTTACTACCCACAGGAGTATCTTTTTGCAATTGGCGCTCGGATGTTTACCTAGCGATTACTCAAGGCACCCAGCGACGCAGCTGTCCGAGGTACCGCACGTAGCAATGCCACCGATCCTGGCTGCCGAGACTTTGCATACCATTTATGGAAAGCATAAAAACCTTCTGGAGGCTGTGTTTCTAGAAACGATGTCCCCCTGAGTATGGATTATTGGCTGCTTGGGTTCGGTTGTACAGTATGTCATTCTAAATAATGGACGTTAGCTGTTTGGTGTGTCATTGGGCAAAGTAGGTAGAGGATACTGATGCCTGCTGCTGATTGGTAGAAATTTCATTTTCTTAATGGCGTGCAAATTTTATGGCCCCTGTCTGGTACTTCATCATTTCTGGTTTAAGGCAAGACAGTAAAGCTCTTTATTGAAGAAAACTGTTGTATTCTGGTACAGTGGAAAAAACTTTATTTGCTGGGGGGGGGGGGGGGGAGGGTGTCTTCCCTCCTCCCAACACTTATAAAAGTAGCACATAGAAATTGTTTCTTCTCAAGCTTAACAAAGGACAAAGAAGAAAACAAAAACTCTCCATAATTAATCTATCTGGGGCAACCACCATTAGCATTTTGGCATATTTTTTCCTAGACGTTTTCACATTTTTTTGAGGTTGGGAGCATTCTTCTTACACAGCTTTGTATCCTGTTTTGTTTTATTCTGTTTGCTTAAAATTTGTCAGATGTATTTTACCATGTCATTGAAAATCCTTCTGACATATAATTTATAACAGCTGCACAGTAGTGTATCTTTTGGATGTTCTAGAATTTATTTAAACAGTCTCCTGGTGTTGTTTTCATTTTTAACCATATATTTATATATAAATCTTTGTCTACATTTTTGCCTTTTCCTTTGGATGATTTTCTAAATGGGGAGCTAGTAGGTCAAAGAATATAAGCCTTTTTTTTTTTTTTGCAAGTTTCTTCCTCTTTATAGAGATAAATTTGTCTTATTTCTGATTGCAAAGCAGACTTCTTGCAAAAACAAACAAACAAAACCCTCTGACATTTGAAGAAGAAAGCAAAATCACCACTATTTGTGCGTACACACATAATTCTTTCCTTTCCTTATTTCTTTCTTCCTTCCATCAATCCTTCATTTCCTTCTTTTAAGAAAGGACAGTGGGATCATAACATAAAAAAGTGTTTTGTAATTTGCTATTTTTACCTAGCAATATACTGTGGACACAATGGACGTATCTCTAAGGCTCTTGACGCACGTCAAATCGATATCCAGAAAGGCCACACCAGCACCTACTCTCATCAACAGGATGTGAAGTATTGCCATCTGCTATTGCCATCACCAGATACTACCTCTGTTCTTATATAGTCTTTGCTATTGAGCAGTAACTTACTATAGCTTCACTGTGTATTTATTTGCACATTGGTGAAGTTAAATGCTTTTTTCACTTAGGACCTTGAAGTTCCCTCTTTTGTAATTTGTCTGTTCCCATTGCCTATTTATTTGTGGGTGTCTTCTTTGCACATTGATTTGTGTGAGTGTTTTATAGTGTGGACCTTTTTAATTATTGTGACAAATCTTTTTCCTTATTTCTTGCCTCTTAGTTTTATTTATTAAATTAGATTTTTAAATATTATTCAAATTTATTTTCTTTCCTTATATTATTTTGCTCTTGTTTTCAAACACAGACTATCCTTTCCTGTACAGAGAAAAGGTAATATTCACCTTCTGTTTGCTCTTCATGGTTTTTATTGTAAATGCTTTTTTGGGATGGAGCATGGAACATAGCAGAAGGTTAGAATCTACATTAAACTCTTATTTCCAAATATTCAACATTTCCTGTTAAATTATCATAGTGCTTTTATCATATATAAAGTACTTATAGTATAAAGGCCTGAGTGTGCCTTCCCTTCTAGAATGTAAGCTTCAGGCAGGCAGGCAAATTTATTTCTCATGCCATTCTCTGTTCAGTCTAACGACACCCTGGGGAGACAAGAAGAATTGGAATTCCTGTGGGGAATCGAAAGCCCAGCCCATGCTAAACTTGCCAAAATTTATTCTCTCACCCCTAAAATGCTATAGGTATGAATAAAATATTATAAACCTTGCCTCCTGAAAGACAAAGAAGATAGACAGAAATGTCAAATCCATGACATGCAATTATGTATAGAAAGAAAGTCTATTTGAAATCTGATTGAATTCGAGGTACATAGTACTTTCCTAATGAATACCATGGCCCTTTAATTTTATGTTAAATGCTTAATCACAGGGTTTTAATTCTCCTTATTATGGTTTAAAAAGAAAATGCAAATGTTACATGTACTGGCCATGCAAACAGTGGGGAGACTGTGTTTTAGGTTACATTTCTTCAGAAAGAGAGGCTGCTTGATTCGCTTGGGTTTCCATAGTACAAGTTCAAAGGCACTATTTGCTTAAAGGTTTTGATTTCTCAAATTGTGAAGCAATAAAGCAAGCTTGGGTTTTAATTCTCGAAGTCTCTCTCCCTTTTATTCAAACACTGGTGGAATCTTTAGAGACAGCTCACAGGGCTGCAAAGAAATGAACCACATCATTTCCAAGGTACTTCTAAGATGAAGATGCCTGTTCGGGGAGGGGATGTGGGGATGAGAATTTGTCCCAGGAAAAGTACAGCCACAAGCCACCACCAGATTTACTTAAACAGGTTATGTCAGAACTGTGTCAGCAGAAAATTTGTGAAAAGAGAAAATAAAAAGTGCTTAAGCCTGGCTCACAATATCACTTGGTGCTAACACATTCTGGTAATTCACAATTCACTCTTGCCTGTTAGCACAGAGTTTACAGCTTTTGTCTGATATCATAACCAGCCATGGTAAGACAGTATGGCTAATGCCTTACTTCCATGTTATTAAAAACTCTAATTCATTATTTGGATAACCTAGCCATGCCCTGCGCAACGGTATTAATGCAGAGAGGGAAAATGTGGACCCAAATTTCCTGCATCATGAAAATTCACAAGAGCAGCGTTGCTGCCAATCAAATAGGCAAAACTGTTCTGACTCAAAGACCAGATTTCCTGATTAAAAATTTGCAATCAGATCAGGTTTTGGAGGACACAAAGCTACATGGGACAAGCATTTTTAAACATTTCAAAGTTCTGGTATAGCCACTCGAGGTTTTCCACTGTGGCTTCTGGAGTCACAATCACCTTTGAAGTGTTTGAAGCTGTGAGTCTCAGTTGCTTATTATTGGAACACATTTGCCTGCATTGAACAGCACAAAGCTTCTAAAAATATGCATCTGAATGACACTGCAGGTACATTACTGCATTTACTAACTCTCTCCCCAAATTCACACTGGGTCTGTGAATAAGTGTAATATGAATAGAAGATACAGTAAAAGATCATCTAGCTTCAGACAAATATTTGGGGCAATCTCCATTTGAAAATCACTCCAGGAAAAAATGTGATCATCCCTGTCTAAAGCTTTGACTTATAAGCAGCAATGACAGACAACACAAGTAATTCTTTATACATTGCAAAAGGTGAAATTTATTTTGCAAAGAGCAAATTCTTTCATAACCACAACCGCTTCAACGAAGTTTTCCTTGGAGTGCCAGACTAAAAGGTGATCTGCTAGTGAAGGAAGCACGTCAGTATATGCTCCCAGTAATAAAAATCTTGCCACTATCTAACTCAGATCGCCTTTGTTCCTGCAAGGTAAGTCCATTCACCGCTTCCCTGAGGCTATTCTGTGTCCAGAGCGCTGTGGCAGTGCTGCCGGAGATGAGAATCAGGTCTAGCTTTATCTTTAGAGCATTTTTAAAATATAGATTACAAGAGAGAGGCTGACTACAAAGTGCTGCAATGTGGTATTTAGAGCGCACCCTGCTCTGCAGACAGAAGCCTGCCACTACATTAATTCATCTCGCACCATTTTCTGTCCTCATTATAATTTTATCTTAGGAATTAATACATTCTGCCATTTTCTATTCTGGTTACAATCTAGAGAAATCCGTGAGGCTGAATACATTTTGTACTACTTTGTTCTGCTTATAATGTTAAGATGTTTTCAAGAATGGATTAGTTCGATGCCACTTTCCCTACTTTATCTTGAGAATGAGAACTTAAACAGTTAGAAAACTTTATCCAGTCTTGGTGTGAATGTGTTTCTGGTACAAAGACTGTATAAAGAAGAGAAAATAGGAAAATAGTTTTATTTGTCTTTGTTTCTAAAGATTCTTTGACCTCCCATAAATTTTAAAGAGAACATGCAAAGGGCACATGTGAATAGCGTTAGTCGCATAACAAAGGCCTTTAGAGAGAAAGACAAGTTTTCATCCTGAGTCACTCTTTCTCCCAATTGAAGCAAATAGAAATTCCTCCATCCAGATTACATTTAAAAGAAACTAACAGTTGTAAATACACAGAAATTTTAACAAAGATTCAAATTTAGCATAAAATGTAAAAATACCCTTTCAATACCATAATTACCAAGTGGCTAAGTCACTTTGAGGAATTATGGAATAATCATGTTTATTTGGTCACCAAAATCAAAGTGGTAAAAGTGATTTGTTACATGGGATTGGGGGGTGGCACTCAAAATCATGGAATAACTACACAATTTGGGGTAATGCAACAATTTTGCCTTGTTAAATTATGGGACCAGTTCTTATTTTGACAGAAAGTCAAAGTGTAGTGATGCTGTGTTTCAAATACAAGATGAAATTAATGATTTGCCAGGAGGAGATATGCATATTGAATACCATCTTGAGCTATTTTCCCTTCCTTACCTGCTGTGTCTCCCGCCCAAATGCTCTAGAGCCTTCCATAGTCTCTCATCTGCTTCCCTCTTTTGTTCAACCACACACCCTTGTGACATGAGTTGGGGCTACATTCCCTGCCTGGGAAACAAAGTACAGTTAATGGGCCTCAGCAGCTCCAGTCAAATTAGCTTATTCAGCCACAGACATTGTTCAAGTAAAGCCGGTACCTCCACCTATCTGGGTAGTTCCCTCTCCCATTCCCCTTGGTGGCTATTGCAGATTATGACCTCTTTCGAAACCTCCTTCCTTTCCAAGTTTCTCTTTCCTTCTCTGCAGAAACCATAACTTCTCTTTGCAAAAAAAAAAAATCATCATAGGACTCTTCCTCTTCTACCCTCTCCCACAAATGTGTCTAAATCTGTACCCATCTCCTCTTCTTTCCCACAGTACAGCCACCGGGGTCGGTGTTCCTCCTTGCCTCGGGGGTCCTCTGGCCATCTGCTCACAGGTTTACCACCTTCAGGACCTCACCCCTTCAGTCCCTGACTCCTTCCTGTACATTCCATATCCCCTCCTGCTACATGAGTTGGACTCCTTAGTATAAACACAATCACAGGCCTCCCAGTTCTTTAAAAAGTAAGTAAAGAATAGGATTTTTAATCTCAAATACCATTCCAATTGCCTCTCTATTTATTTCTCCTCACAGGCAAACTTCCTTTCCTCCCACTAATTTCTAACCCTTTCCAGTGTGTGTTCTGCCCCACGATGCCACAGAAACTGCTCTCCTGACCCTAGAGTCACTAATGGCTCAGTATTGACATAGCTACTGGACACATTTTCATTCTCATCTTACTTCTCAGCAGAATTGACACTCTAGGCCACTTTCTCCTGCTTGAAACTCTGTTTCTTTTGCTTTAGGGACACTACACTCTTTTAATACTTCGCCCTCCTTGTGGCAGCTCCTTCTCAGTTGCCTTCCTTCATCCTTTTGCTGTCCCTAAAATGCTGCTGAGCCTCAGGGCTCCACTGTCAGCCATCTGATCTTCCTTTCTATGTTCTTCATGGATACATTTGCCCAAATTTTATGGTTTCTCTATTTCTCATATCTTCATAACTTCCAAATTTTAAGCCTTCCCTTCCAGCCTTGCCTGCTGAACTTCTGACTTATTC
This sequence comes from Lemur catta, assembly GCF_020740605.2. Taxonomy (NCBI): domain Eukaryota; kingdom Metazoa; phylum Chordata; class Mammalia; order Primates; family Lemuridae; genus Lemur; species Lemur catta. Next base: position 38,860,460 of record NC_059139.1, read on the forward strand.
CCTCCTGTGTATCTGTTTGAATATCTTGGTGTCATGGTTCATGTTATGTGTTAACTTGCCTGGGCTAAGGGATGCCCAAATAGCTGGTAAAACTATTTCTGGGCATGTCTATAAAGATATTTCTGGAAGAGATTATCATTTCAATAGATAGACTGAGTAAAGAAGATCTATCCTCACCAATGTGGGGGCCAAGAGAACAAAAATGTGGAGAAAGGGCAAATTCTCTCTCTCTCTCTCTCTTCTTGAGCTGGGCCTTCCATCTTCTCCTGCCCTTGGACATTGGAGCTTCTGGCTCTTGGGCCTTAGCACCCTAGGACTTACACCAGTGTTCTCTCTCCCCTTGGTTCTCAGGTCTTCAGACTCAAACTGAATTACACTACCAGCTTTCCTGGTCCTCCAACATGCAGATGACATATCACGGGACTTCTTGGCCTCCACATTCTCCACATATAAAAATCCTATTGATTCTGTTTCTGTGTAGGACCTTGACTAATGCACTTGGGATTAGCATGACTTTTCTTATTGATATCACTTCTTCCTTAAGTTCCAGCCAGTTGTCTTGTCCAACAGGCTGGACATGCTGAGGGTAAGGCATGGGAGCTCATGTCACTTATGACAATTTTCCAAGTGATGATTTCACTTTTCACAACTGGCCAATTTCAAAACAAGCAAACAAAAACCTGAATGATTCAATTTCTGCTATTTCTCAAGCCCTTGTGTCAGAAGATATTGTAATTTGTGCAATAATATCAGGCTATCTTACAAATAACCTAAAAATTAATGAGATCATCAAGCATGCTACCACATCACAGAGTCCCATCCACCCCAACCCCATTACCTGGCTACTTTCAAACTCTGAGTCTTTGGTTCTCGGATTGTGAACATAGCCAGAATTTCCCATTGGTTAGACTTTACCCAATAACACTGGAACAAGAACATGGGCTACAATCAGGGAATGGTTCCAAAGATCAGAAAATGGTTAGCAGAGCAGGAATCTTTCTTAAGAATTTTCCAGTAAGGCTAGTTTTGCCTGTCAGAAAAGCAAAGAATTAAACATCTTAAAATCAACTCTCAAGACACTTAACATCCATTTCAACCAACTACAAGTGTATAATTTAAAAATTCAGCTTATTCAGCAGTGTGAATATGGAGAAGGTAATTGCATGTCACCAATTTAGAAACATCAATCAGAAGAGAAGTTGTCCACGATCCCTCATGGTGTTTCGCAGGATAAGGTTAAAGAAAAGGAAACAGCTTTTATAAATATATGAAGAAGAGAGGCTAGGGTTATTTCTATCTACTATTTATATTTAATTGCCCCTTTTATTCTAAAACAACACCATTGTTGCTATTTGAGGCTTAAATACAACCTACAATAAACAAGGAAATGAGCAAACCATGTCTCTAAAATGTCCAACTAAAGTCAATTTTAAAAGAGTCTCCAGTGGAGGCTCTTCTGAAGAGCCAGCATTGACTTCTCAGGGCCTGAATAAGCAATTGTTAAGATAAATCTACCATCTGAAAGAACTCAGACTCAATGGTACCCTTCAAAGGAGACACTTGATTCTCACTGGAAGTGGAGTAGCTGATTTACCATTCCCTCTTTTATGGTCTGAACACAGATGGGACTTTCATCAAACATAATTTGAAATGACTCTTGCTATTAAAACATTATTCTGTGTGAAAAGCAAGACTTTGTGACTAAACATATGAATAGGCATTTTCATGCCTTCCATTCATTTTTCTCTAAATTTCCAAAATAGGTTTTTCATCAGCCTGGGAGAAGAACAGTCCTCAGCTGCTCAGGGACTACCTTTAGCAGTACAGGCAAAGTAGTTCACTCTCCCATCTCGTTCAATCCCTGTTCGTGGCTGCACTAGTGACAATTAACTTTAATTGTAATGGCAGCCAGTCTGATGAAGACTCTGGGCTGTTACGGACAGAGCTGAAACCACTATATACTCATTTCCCCAAAGACCATGGACCTTCAGGGGGTAATGACTTTGTGTCATTATATTCTGAGCCAAAATTCAGCTGATAGACTAAAGGTTAACAGTTCTATTTCTCATTACCCAGAAGCCCAGCCTGGTAGTTCCTATTCATGTTGTGATAGTCTCCAATAAGTTCCTTATCAAATTTCTTACTGCTTGAAGCTTAGAGGACTTTCTCTTTAGCGGTAAACCACATTTTTTCAGGAAAGTATGTCTTAGAACAGGTAAAAAAATAAATAAATAAGGAGGGTGCATTAGAGCAAGCCTAATAGATAGTATGACACTTCTTTGATATATTTAAATGAGGAAAAGAAAGACATAAATATACGTCAGCTGCAGCAAGGGGGAAAATAAACCCAACCTTCTTACTTTTTCCTACTATATTACAGTTTATGTCAGTAGCTAGAAAGATTATAAAATTTCTCTTGCATTTCAACCACTCTTTCAAGAGTATAGGTAAAGCAGAGACATAAGCATATTGTTTATTTAAAACTAAGCACTCTGTTATACAGAGATTACTATAAAAAGTTGGTGAGCGGATCCCTAGGGCGATGGAAACAGATTTTTTTTTAGTTCCCGTAAGACTCATTTCCAGGCCCTGTGGGATTTATCAAGCTGAGCTCAAGTGTCCTGATCCCTTCAGACTCCAATTAACTTGTGCTGTTACGCTGGTTTTAATTCAGGCCTGTGTTGCTCATCTCCAGCGGGAAGAAAACCAATGTAGGAAATGAGGTTAAGCAAAGTGGTGGTTGGGAACTTGTTTAAAAATAAAAATTATCCCCAAGAGAGAGAAAACAAACATTCTAAGCTACCTTGACTATTACAAACAGAATCTCTGATAACCTCCTAGTGCCTGGGCTAAGGGTAGCAACAAAGGCAGGCATCAACCTAACAGCTCTGACAGAATCGGGGAGCAGCTTGGCAGGCCTTCACAGCACACATCCAGGGACTGGGGAGGGCTGGGGAGGGATGGTTTTCTGTACTGTTCCCCCTTCTTTTTTCTGCCTTGAATGCATGTCTCTCTTATTCGTTCTATGAGCCAACTCTGAAGCTGTTGAAAGAGGATTGGCTATAGTTCCCGTCAGCCACCTGGCAGCCCTCAACCACAACCAGCTTTCCTTAAACTCAAGGCTGGCTTCAAAAGGGAAAGCCAGGGGGGAAAAAGAAGAAAAAAGAGGTAGACAGCAACTAGATAGTAGGGAGGCAGCTCTGAAGCTTTTACATAGGAGGTCCTGAGTCCACATCAGCAAGCCAAACAGGCACTTTGAAGGGGGCCTAGACTTGAGTCAGTCGTGAGTAACAATCTTTGAATGGAGTAACTACAACTGGCTGTACACTTTAGCAGGGCTTAGACTAAACAATGTGGCCTGTGTGCTCTCTTTAGTGTTTATCCCATAATATTTTTTTTTTAAATTTTATGCATGCAAATTTATATTGTATCATTTCCATGTATGCAAATGCTCACGTAGATGGCAATAATAAAATTAGTTAATATTTGTTAATGTTTATCGTGACCACATACTCAGTGTTGGGCAACACTTTACTTGTCTTATCTCAATTTATTTTCATAACTCTAGAAGAAAAGTTCCCTTCAGGATGCTTATTTTGTGAAATACCACACATTTCCTCATTTACCTGATGAGAAAACTGAAAAAGACTTGCTCCAAGGTCACGTGGCCAATAAGCTGTGGTAGAGTTGGGACTCAGAGCCAGGTATTTCTGGCCCCAAAGCCATTTTCTTTAATCCTTACCCAAGACTGTTCAGAGAGCAAATCTCATGACCTAATTTATCTGAGCCTCAGATTCCTCAATCAGTTTAACGAGGGGATTGGATGATACGATCTCCCAGTTCTGAAATGATCTGTTAAATAAAGGCCTGCTGCCTCTGCAGGAAAAGACGTGCTCCTGGGCCCTTCTCCATCAGCTCACTGAAAACCCTGATGACTCGACTTCAAGGCATAGGACAGTGACAGCAGCAGACAACCCTGACCTCGATTAGGTGAGTTCATGATTTACAACCAGTTCTCAATCTTTTAGTCAGAACTCCAGATATGTTTGTGAGTAAGTGTTTTCCTCCTGTATGTGGTCAAGCTTGGAATGTCTGCCCTCCTATCTTTAAAAAAAATGACCTGCATAAATTCTGTGTGCCAGTTACAACCCTTTCCTTTGTCCTTTTATAACAAACTCCTCATAACAGTGGTGAGTACTGGCCACCACCACTTCCTCTTCACTCACTCTTCCTCAGCCTCCTCCAACGGGGCTTTGGCCCCATCAATCCACAGAAACGTCTCTTATCAACCTCCATGATGTTCTTCATCTGGTCACACCTGGAAAGAAACTGTAGTGCCATGATACAGAAGAATGGGGAAAAACAGGCATCTACCGACCAAAACAACAATTTATGAGCTATCTTCACCTGAAACTCATAAGCTAAATGCAGAAAGCAAACACACATCATTAGACAGATATACACTGTTTTTCATAAAATATTAATATCTTACTACTGCAAGAATTTCTTTTCCTCATTACACTGGTATTTACTGTGTTCAAGGCAATTGGTAAATAGTTTAGATTTTATTTGAACAAATGTACACTACTATTTTGCTATTGCTACATATCACCCTAACATATGCTAAGATTATGTAAAATTTGTTGAGCCTGCCTAAACTAAATTCCAATATTTTGTAGCCATAGGAGCTCATGTGAATTGCCTTCCTTAGGCTCAGGTAGGAAAACAGGTTACAGGGTTAACAATTCATCTAATGTCACACAGCTTGTATTGGTAAACCTGAGACCAGAAGCCAAGTCTCAGAATTCAAAACCGGAGTCATTCCCTAATATCATGCTCCCTGGATACATTTCAAAAGAAGAGTAGATTTGACACAATGAGATGTGTGTTTTACTAGTCAATAGGTCAACTGAAACAAGACAACTGAAAAAGAAGAATTCTGAATCTCTCCTCTCTAACCCACCTATTCCCAACCTGTTTTCAGTATGTGTTTTGGCCACTTGTGAAGTGGTCCCAAGTCATTTTTTAGATGTATTGGCTATAATAATTGGATTTGCAGATCTATTACCATTTAAAAAAAATTGATCATATTCAAAGATATATCAATAATAACACCATTTTTACTCATCTGCACCCCAATATGCTTTTTTTGAGTAGCTATAATATGGGTGGTGGAGTCAAAGCAAGTGCACCAGGAACCTGGCCTGACATGCAGGCTGTCTCAGTGATGCCTGGGCCTGCCATCTGGGTTCTCCCATGGGAATGGGAGTGTCACCACCATCATGTATGGCAAAGCAGTGGTTTCATGATGGCCAAGAGGCAGGTCAGACATTCCTTAGGAGACATTTTCACATTGCTTGGCTTTTCCAGTTATTAAACACAGTGAATATTGGGCAGAGACTTCTTTAGAACAGAAAAGTTTAGAAACAAATTTTCCTGGATGCTCTTGGTTGGAGGACCAGTAGAGGACGTGGCTCTTCCACCAAATCCCATTCCTTCAGGTCATGAGCCAGATGAGCCAGCCACTGGCAGGATGGACAGCACTGGTGAGATGAAAGATGCTCCCTTTAGACTGAAGAGACCGGTTTATAAGAAACACTAAACTTTTCTATTTCTTTAAAACATGGTACCACACTTAACATGGGGTTGGCCTCTGTGTCTTTGACCCAAATCTTGTTTTGCTTCTGAAATTAGTAACAGTGTTGGGAAAAGCTACCCTCCTCCATCTCCCTGCAGGCCAGAACAGCAGGTGTGCCTATTTTCAGAGGTAAATGAAATATTTGCCAAATCATTTGGCACATTTCAACTCAAAATGTGCCAAATTACCTGTCAAAGCTAAACAGCCTTTTTAAAAGAAAGATAAATGTCTTTCAATACACATTTGCATGTACCCACAGTGCCATCCAGTGGCCCAGTATGTCGGTCACAAGTGTGCAGGGCTAAGCTGTCTCCCAGGGTTTGGATCCAGGCTGACCACCCTTGCCATGGCATTGGTTCCTTTGGTACGCAGAGCCTCTGGGCCTCTACTAGGTGCAATGGATGCATTTGAAATAAGCTGGGTTGGAGGAGAGTTGGTGTCAAGGCTTGGCTGTCATGTCTACGGTGTCCTGGTGGGAGTGAGAATTGCCTGTAGGATTTTCCAACTAACAAACATTCATGTACCTTCTTCCATTGAATCAATACCAAGAGCAACCTACTAAACACACTCAGATATTTGTGTTTAGTTCCTAGGCTTCCTCACCTTATGGGGACTGGGTCAATCAGAGTATGGCAACCTACTTCATTTTACTTCCACTTGGTAAACAGCCTTGATTTTTAAATTCCCTGCTTATCCAATTTCTCCTTTAAAATGCTTTTTCCAAGCGATTGACTTTCTCTTTAAAAAGAATACAGGGAGTATTAGGCCATATAAGCTGATGAAAAAGTAGGTGAAGAGGAAGGAACATAGGAAATAAGGGAGGGAGGAAGACAAAAAGGACAGAGAAGACAGACTTGATTCCCTTCTATTGAGACAACTGAAGGGTCAAGCTGTCACTACTTCTTCTTTTTTTTTTTTCTATTTCAGCTTATTATGGGGGTACAAAAGCTCAGGTTATATATATTGCCTATGTTCCGCCCATCCCCGAGTCAGAGGCTCAAGCGTGTCCATTCCCCAGACAGTGCCATGTAGTCATACCTCCATCCCCTCCCCCCCCCCACCTCCCTGAGTCAGCACATTCAAACATGGCCATTCCCCAGATGGTGTGCAACGCACTCATCATGTAGGCATACACCCATCCCCTCCCCCCACCCCACCCCACCCCCGCCTCAGTCTGATATCCAGTTGGTATCATTCCCCAATGTGCATTTAGGTGATGATCAGGGAAACCAATTTTCTGGTGAGTACATGTGATGCTTGGGTTTCCATTCTTGGGATACTTCACTTAATATAATGGGTTCCAACTCTCTCCAGGAGAACCAAAGAGGTGTCGTATCACCGTTATTTCTTATAGCTGAGTAATACTCCATGGTATACATATACCACAATTTACTAATCCATTCGTGAATTGATGGTCATTTGGGTTGTTTCCACATCTTTGCAATTGTGAATTGTGCTGCTATAAACATTTGGGTGTGGGTATCTTTTCTATAGAATGACTTTTGTTCTTCTGGGTAGATGCCCAATAATGGGATTGCTGGATCAAATGGTAGGTCTACTGGAATCTGTTTAAGGTATCTCCATATTGTTTTCCATAGGGGTTGCACTAGTTTGCATTCCCACCAGCGTGTATGCGTGTTCTTGTCTCTCCGCATCCACGCCAACATGTATTGTTTTGGGACTTTTTGATAAAGGCCATTCTCACTGGGGTTAAGTGGTATCTTATTGTGGTTTTGATTTGCACTTCCCTGATGATTAGAGATGTTGAACATTTGTCAGTTTCTGTAAACTGTAGAGCAAACAGGGCTTTTGAAAGGAAAATGAATCATATGGCGACAGCAACAACTGTATCTTCCCATAAAGAGATAGATTCCTTTTAAGATAGTAGCTGTACAATGCTATGATAAGACACAGAGCTGGACCAATCAAAAGAACTGAGAACTGCTCCACACACTCACCAGGTTGGTTCTAAAGAGGTCAGAGTTCTCACTGGGAAAGGAAACAAGGATCTGAACAGGAATCGCAGATCTCTAGGTTGATTCTTTTCCCATTGGCTTTCCCAGTGTAGCTTGATGAGGACCCATAATAAGGTTCAGCTTCAAAATCTCTAAACCTGTCAGACCAGATTTAGACATTATAGTTTTTTACTTCTTCATCTTCTTGAAAAAATCCAATGAAGAAAACTTTAGTTCCTCTGATTAGGAGGTTGTTTTCTTCCCAAATGAATTAAATCCATCTGGTTCTAATTTTAACAGACCCAGGTAGACCGTGCCCGCTGGGACTATACCCTCCATTTTCTACTTGCTATTTAATCTTATTTGATTTCAATACATTGTGTAAAATAATCAGAAATGAAGGAAACTTAGGGACCATTAACTAGGCTGACATCCCCATTTTACAAATATGGAAATTGAGGCCCATTTCCCATTCTATATTTTCTAAATGAGTACAAATTTTCAGCCCATAGGAAGAAACCATAATAGGAAAAGAGTCAGTTACTTTCACATTTTTCACATTAAAGAATCATCCCAAACTTGGTATCACCAAATCACATGAACTAAGAGTTTGGTGAAAAGATTAGAATAGTGTAATTACATTTTCTTCCTTTCTTACTACATTCCAAGAAAGGATTTGGAATATTCAGTGATACATGAAATGATCCACCCCTTTGTGCTCTGGAACCAGAGATTCTGGGTTGCCCAGCTCTGGTGTCACTAACAGTCAGGCTGACTCATTTGGACTTTGAAGCCTTGTAGTGGGGAAATTGTGGTTTTCTGGATTGTTCCATCTGAGATGGAGCAAGGCTTAAAAAACAAGTTCAGTAAACACAGTGTCTGATCAAAGACTTGGGAGAATGATATCATATGAATGCCTGTCTGAGGAGTAGAACCTCAATTAGGAAGGGGCATGGGAAAAAGTTATGTAAAGGAGCCATGATTAGGCTACTGGCTTCCAAGAATGTCTTGCTTAGCAGACTAAAAATGATTCCCTACTGGAAGAAGTTTTCCTAAGGCACTGGCCATCGGACAGAACGACGGAGAGCTGTAAGCAAGCAGCATTTGCTTAGCTGCAATTCAAGTGAGAGGCCTTATAGTGAAAATCTGTACCGTGTATTCTCTTTTAGAGTCTCTGGCCACGTCTAGGCAAGGTTCAATATTCTTTGGTTACAACAGACAAATAACCACTCTAATCAGTTCAAATTAAAAAACAGAAACAAACAAACCCAAAAAGATAAGTCAGTTATTGATAGATCTCCGCTGACAATCGCAGACACCTATGGACATACAGCAAAGCCCAGTGGACCTAACAGGGCCTGAAACTTGGAACTTAAGAGCCAGTAACTGAGGTCCTGAGATATCTCTCTCCCTCTCCCTCCCTTATCAATACATGTTTATTGACACCTTATCAATAAACAAAGCATACAAAGATTTCATCTCTATGAAACCTTGCATTTTAACTCTCCCCCCTCCCCCCGCCAATTTCTATACCTCCCTGCCATCTGCCATCTGTTCCATTCTTCTCCTTACAAATAACCTTCCCTGGCTTACTGTTAGTCTCAGCTCCCCTATAACATAACAGGGATTGACTCTGGCTTGCTATGTATAGGATCCACCTCTGACTCTCTATAACCTTTTGTCTCTAGGATGTACCAACTAAGAGTTTCCAGTTAGCCACTGCAGCCATTGGCTGGCTTTAAGAAGGCATCTCTGATTGACGTTATGAGGTACGAACACAATGGCCTAGGCTACTCTTCAGTCATTCATGAACACAGTCATTGATGGGTCCTTGATGGACAAAATTCCTAGAAAAATGTGCCATTGTTAAGGTAGATAGCCCAAAATACATCTACTATTAGACTATGTATTTTACTTGCCTAAGTTTATACAAATCTTCTTTGAAAAATTTATTAATATGTCCCTGACTATGCCAGGCTTCTAAATCTTCCTTTGCTATCACCAATTTCAAGATGATATGATCAATGTCTTCCAAATTGTCTATCATTTTCACATCACTAGCCAGTTCTTCTTTGGTGGTCAGAATTTGAAATCAAGTAGAAATTTTTCTTGTTGCTTCCTCTAACTTCTAAACTATGAAATTATCAACAAGTCAACAATTTACCAGATGCTCTGCTTTTAGCAGAATGACACTTCCAGCATATGTCCAACTAGAGTAATGAGGTGTTTCAGCAATCTTGTTTCTGTGCCAAATTTCAGGAAAACATCATCCATATTATAGTCTAAGATTCTGCAAGTCTATGCCTAGTTTTGAAGCTATGGCACTGGTATATGACAATTGTAATATTACTTTGGTTTCTCTTTCCTTGTATCCTCTGGCAAAAGTTCTTTGCCAGGTCTTATTCTTATCCTAACTCTCAACAGGGTTACTTTGTGGAAAAACCCATATAAATTCCACATGATATATTAATTATTTAGGAACAAGATAAGTAACAGATATAATGTGATCAGACCTCAGCAATGATTTTTTGTTTGTCATTGGAACAGCCCATTTTAAGAGGTTTTGCCTAGGCTTGTTATGACCCATGCAAGGTCCTTTCCAATGCCTTTTTGCTCCAGAACTTTTACAGTGAGTCTTGAAGAATGGTTCAAAAGATGCCTTGTGAGGCTTAGGTGATATTGATAAAAAGAATGGGTCAAAATTGGGTGATGCTCAATTTTGCATTTAGATATATACAGAAGGCCAGGTAATGTGTCACCTTTTGGATGCCATGCTCAGAAGTCTCTGCAAGTATCAGAGGTGTGTGCATCTTGGTGGGTATGTGAAGGATGAATGAGATCATTCTGAAATGAAACTAGAGTGCATTCAGTGAGCAGAATCACATACAACTGACATCAGACTCTACAATATTAAGGGTCTTCAATTTCAACTTCACAAACACAGGTACACAGACATCCACCATGACAATCAACTTGTCACATAGTGGTATAGCTGTTATACCTGTATGTCTGCTGCCTGGCAGAATAATTTTCTTCATCAAATTTGTCAAAATGTGAAACCCCTCTGTTGTTTGTGACAACAGAAACTCCCTTTGCAAAGACAAATGTAGGATCATCAGAAGGTCACTAATAATTTGAGCAAGTTTAGGGTCTTGGAAACAAATGATTTCTCCTGCTGATGCTATTGCTCTTGGACAGGCAAGACTCTAGGAGACTGAGCTGAGAAGCTTCTCCTATGAGATATCTTCATCAAAATATCTGCTTTGACTCAATAGGATAAAGTTTATTTTGCCTCTAATTGTATCGGCCATAACCTACTGCAGTTTAAAAATGATTCATGCTTTTCAAATATCCCTGAGTCCCCACAGCCAGTGAGATAGCTAGAGTACTTCCTATTGTCCTCATTCAGTATGTGAGGATGCCAGAAGGCTTGGGAAAGTATGTGACTTGCTCAAAGCCTTGAGAAATTGCATGAATTTCTCAAAGCCATATGCCTTGTCAGTGAGCAAAATGACTAGAACCTTCTAGGTAGTCTGACTCCTGGCCCAATGGTCTTCACCACAGAACTCCATTTTCTTTTCTTCTACATTGAGCAAAGCTCATCTACCAGTTATTCTTTTGGTCCAAAATGGCTGCCTTAGCTCTTGCCTTCACATTTTCACCTCAGCCATAAAAGTAAGATATGGGGTGTCTGTTTACTTCCCATTGGTTAAAATTGAGCAGTGGGTAACCTATAAAATGCAGTCTTTTTTTATGGAAAACCACGTGCCCTGCTAAAATTCAGGAGGAGTCTATTACTAAAAGAAGAAGGAAAAAATAAATTTGAGAAGACAAGTAAGTGTCTGCTACAAGTATTGAAAGAGAAGACCAAGCAGAATGACCCCACGGTAAGTGTTATTTGGTGTGATACAATTTTAAAAGCAGTGTTTTCTGAGGCTGACATAGGGCCTTCTAAATAACTCCCAGAAGATCACCAACCAACTGTTTTCCTGAACCACCAGTTTCCAAAGAACTTTAGTATAGAAGATTCGAGCACAGCTGTATAGCACTTTGGAATTTATGAAATTATATCACAAACATTTCATAAACTTTTGAGCAAAGCGCATAATCCAATTTTAATATAAAATGAACAGGTTCACATTAAAATGGGGGAGGTGGGACCCGAGATGTTGTGGACATCACGCTGAAGCCCACTCCAGAATGAAAGAAAGCACCTTAGTTCCAGAATGTTTTTCATACCTCTCATTTCATGGTTCCCCAAAAGATTTGAGTTTGAAGCCCTTGGTCTTGGCTCTCATTGTGAAATAAGGATGTATCTCAGGCCCTTCGACATTTTTCCATTGGGAGGGCAGTTTCAAAAGAGAAATCCAGTAGGCCAAAAGAGAAAGCTTAAGGAAGGACAAAGAAAGGCAGAAGCTGAGAAAATAATTTATTTCCTGGAAGAACGGAGCACAAGAAGGGGCAATGCACAGCTAATGATGGTGGATAACAGACAGACTCTCTGGCTGCTTTCACCTTTCTTTGGGATTTTAGTTCCACTTACATTCACTCTCGCTCTCATTGTGATTTCTGTCTTTTCAGTGTGTTTTGAATAATCTGCCCTTGCATCTCTTAAATATGACTATATCAGTAGCTCCTTTTAGCAACTTTGTGTGCGTGCACATATTAAAAGAAAGTCCTGTGACATCTCAAAAAGTAATAACTGGATTCATTCAATTAGAGTCAAGAATACTGTGTTTCTCTTTTGGGAGTTTCTCTGCCAGCCCCAGTGACAAAGCAAAGGGAGTAATGGGTGAGATGAAATTCCCCCTTTTGCTTAACCGCAAGAGCCCTGGCTTGCCATTTCACAAAGCATTGCCTTTTCCACTCAGCAGACTAAAGCAACAGTCCCCAGAGCAATCTTGTAATTATACACAGCTCTGCTCTTACAAGGTGATATGCAGATTGAGCTCATTTATCAACTCTTCACTTATCTGGGATGATTATTTTAAATACAGTGAAATTTGCTACCATTAAAAAAAAAAGTAGATTGTTCCTCCACTGACAGTTTGGTCTGAATAAGGTTACATCTGAGTATACAACTCAGCCTCCAGGCAGAAATAAATGCTTTTCACCAGCTCTGTCTTTTTCATCTGGAGCACAGATACCGTTTGTTTCTAATGTGTTCTTTCACACGAACCATCCCTGCTCATTGTTTCAGCCCTGGAATCCCTTGGAATATTCTCTCTCCTGAGTTTGAAGTGCACTGAAAAGCCCAGTGCTCCATCTTCCTCCATGAATAATGATGCCAACAGCAACGTATCAGTATAGAGCTGTAGAGATTATGTGCTTCCAGGTCATGTCTGGACTCCTGGTGCCTTTGTTTCTCCACAGCTCTCCTCTGTGCCTTGGAATCTTCCCAGTGGGCTGAGGATTAAGGCCTCTCATCCCAGGCCTGGGACCTGGGCCCAGCCATGGTTGCTGGCTTCCAATATTGGCCTCTAGTGCGGCCTTCCTCTGCAGAGCAGCCCAGGGTGACGTGGTGTTCCCAAGGGTATCTGGGTGTCTGACATGCTCTGGATGCCTGGATGCCCACCTTCTACCCCTGCCTACCACGGGGAACAGCACCAGAACAGGCTTCCAGCTGGCGGCCTTCTCCTGAGTTTTGACAGCTCCTCATCCTAGTCACTGGTACCCCTGTAACCTGGTTCCACACTGAGCCCTCCCTTGGCAGGAAACTGGGATGCTCTGTCTTCCTCCTGCCAGTCAGGGCTGAAGTCCTGACACTTAGAGATTCTGTACAGAACAATGGCTCACCCTCTTGGGTATGGGACTCCCATAAAAAGAGGAAAAATAGCTACTATTTGTTGAATGCACATACCAGGCTCTGTGCTAGGCTAAGATTTGTTCTATCAGTGGCAGAGGGTCCCACACATATTGGCTCTAATCTTCACTCTGACTTTCTTAAAAATATGATATTACAGTCAAGTTGTATCATACATGCATTTAATTCAGGCTAATTCAAGAATGCATGTTCCCTCAAAAATTAAAATATATAAAATAATATTTCTCATATGCAATTTTATAGACTTTATACTTAATCTATATATTTTATTTACCCTCTATGCTATACATAGATATAGAGATATATATAGATATAGAGATATATATTATGACACAGTAAAAAACCTAGGCCCCAGGCCAAAACATTGCTGAATAGCCCCTCTGCCCTCAGTTAGGCCCTGTGGATTGTTAATCCAGTCTCATGTCAGAACCCCATCCTACTTAGCCTGGGCCACCTGGCAAATGGGTCCCCTAGTCCTTGCTCTGGACTCTTCCTACCAAATCCATAATACCAAGGATGCACAATGCCTGACTTGCCAGGGGCTGTGTCAGCTGACAATACAATAGCAAGGATATCATCTTATTTGTTATGTAGAATGCACTTAGATCAGTTGGTTTAGACACCACTTGTTTCTACTTGCCCTGGGAAGAAGGAAATGTTCTGCATTTTGCAGCTAACCATAAAGAGGATGGTCAAGAATATTAATTTAGAATATTACTGACTGCCATTTCCCACCCCTTTCTGGATTTTCACCCTAGCTGCACCTATAACTAATTGCCAGGAACTGGAGCCAAATCATCTAACCCCTCTGGGCCTCAGTTTCCTTATCTACATAATAAGGTAGTTGAGCCAGATGTTCTTTCTTGTCCCTTCCAACTCTAACATTTTGTAGTTTCTTCCACAAAAAATAAAAAAAAAAAAGATTTTTTTCTACCATGCACCTAGCTCCTGTTGCTGCCCTAAGACAGAGCCTGAAACTTTCTAGAAAGCCCGAGAGCATGGCTTGATGGGAATTCTCCTTGCCCAGGCTTGGTGGTTCCTCCACGCTGCAGCCTGGGGCATTCTCTGAGGTCCTCCTGTGGAATCAGGGGCTCCCTTGCTGTGGGGAGACCCCATCTGGGCTGAAAGTTATAGTGGTGCCACTGGAGAAGATTACCTCTTTCCCGTCAAGAGCAACGGCATGTTTTTTTTCTTCCTTGATTCATTTATTTCACATCTTTTTGTACAAAGCCAAATTCAAGGGAGGAGGGAGGGAAGGAGGGAAGGAGGGAAGGAGGGAAGGAAGGAAGGAAGGAGGGAAGGAAGGAAGGAAGGAAGGAAGGAAGGAAGGAAGGAAGGAAGGAAGGAAGGGCGGGCAAGCAGGCCCACAAAAAGATTAAATCTTTTTGAAGGTCAATTGAATTTGCTTCTGGGTATAAGACAGCTTCGCAAATGGGAAAATTATGATCTATGGGTACAACTTTTCATCTTTAAGAGACTGAGACAATTTAAGGCCAGGGACACCTCCCAGCAAAGAGCTCTGCATGCAGGCTTTCTTTCCCTGTAACTCTTATGCAGGTGACACGGATGAATCTCAAGACAAAACTTGATTGGACCATTTACTTGCTCCTCTCTGTCCAAGCTGCTCTGGGACTGCTCTGACTTCTCTGAACTAACACATCTCATCAAGCCAACTAGATGCGCTGCTCTGCCCAGCCTTCAGCAAACCATCTCCTGGGATACCTAAAAGCAGATTACCCTATTGCTCCTTTTGAATTTGCATCCAGATGAAATCCAGTTCAAGGAAACAGCAAAGACAGGCTTAAAAGGGAAAAGCAAAGGAGATTTTGCAAGACAGCAACAAGTTCCATGAGGAGCAGAGAAAAAGAAGAGGAAGTTAACCTCTGCTTTGGTTGAGATTAATTGACTTCCCAGGATTCTATAGGGCCAACTGACCACCTTCTGCCCATAACATCTGGTCCCACTGGCATCTCCCCTATAAGATCTCTCTGGATTCATACCTTCTACCCCATCCTGTTGGAGACTAGAAAAATTCTTTCTCTCTCCCCTCCTTCGCTTTCTTAGAGCACTTACTACTTCCTACGGTGTACACTTGCAACTATTGCAATATCCCCTTCTAGACATTATTGGATATTAAATCCTTAAGGGCAGGGATCACTTGGGCATCCTTCTATAACTTATATCCAAATATGTTTATGTAGCTATACATAAATTATATATATACATAACTAGTTATAGATATAGCTATAGTATAGAAATATCTTACAATGTGCCTAGAACATAGTGGGGAACTTAGGTAACTATTTGGCAAAGAAAAGAATGGAAATATAAATAATAAACTCATTAAATCTATTTCTGACTCCCTTACTGTTCTCTCATCATATGAGCTTTTGTTTTTCTTAAAGAGATGATTTACCAAAATGGATAAGAAGAAAGCCTAAAATAAGGGATGCGTGACCTCCCAGCCTGGTGGCAGCAGCCTCACCACCACTCCTTGCTCCTCTCTAGCATTTGAGGAGTGCAGATACAATAAGCAGGGGAGGGACCAGCTCACCTCCCTCGCCGAATGCTCTCTGCAGCAACTACCCTCTTGAGAGTATCTTTCCACTGGCGGATTAGAAGTGCAAAAGCCAGCCTCGGTGCTGACCTGAACAGAATTGAGGCCCTGATAAGGCAAGGCAGCTACGAGGCCTGCAGCTGGAGGCCAGTCAGGGAAGGGCTGGGAGCTGCTCTGCTTCCCCAGCATCCCTGGACACAAAATCTGGTGGATTATTGACAATGTTGAGTGATGTGGATGGCATTTATTAGTTTTCAATAGCTGCTATAAAATGAACTTCACACCATCTGCAAAATTAGGATTCAGAAGCAGCCCTGGATATTAAAATATTTGTGGCTGCTTCTGCTATTATATAAGATTTTACATTTTATAGGTTCCCTGTGGGACTTGAAGTGTAAATTAAGATACATATTTAGAAGGCAATAAATAAATTTAGGAAAGCAGCAGTACAATTAATGAATGAACAGAAAATTGCATATGGGAGGAGAAATAGTTTTTCTACACAGAGAGTCAGAAGCTAAATGGGGTTTAAACATTCTCCTGACAGTATCATTAAGACATAAATAGCAAAAATAATATACTGGGATTTATAAGGGAGATTTTTTAGCAAACTGAATAAACTCTATGTATAACAGAGAGATCCACCAAGCAATACACTTCCACTTCCTTACCATCCCACTGGACTATGAACTTGTCTAATTAGTCGAAGGCCTCCTATAGTATTAATATTATCTCCAACAGAGCAAATGTTTTGATCAAAAGAATTCCATAGAAAGTATTCCAAGGCTTTATTCTAATGTCATCCAATTTCATAGCATAATTACCATGTAGTGTCACTGTCTCTTTACCCAGTGTTCCTAATGAAGACACAATGATAGTGAGGTTCAAAGATCCAATAGCAAATCAGGGTCAAGCACGATTAGTTCAAATTCCCTAGGTAGACTGCTTTGACTCGCAGATGGCTCCTGGCAGGACCATCACCCTTTGACGAGTAGTGCTCACTGTGGTGTCGGCCTTGGGGTAGGACTCTCAGCAGAGGGGCAAGCCCCTGGCTCTGGTAGGATTTCAAGGAAACGCCAGTTCTTGTATTTGTCTCTTCTTCCACATGCCCTTAGAGGTAACACAGAGGAAAGCTTGTCCCTCATCGTTCCTAGCAAGGCAATAGTGTGTCCATCCACGTTTATTCATGAAGCCTGTGATCATACCTGATGCCTCCGCAAGTGGGTGTTAGGATGTGACTCTGGCAATAATCAGACTGGGTCCCCCCTGCCCAAGGCTCACCCTCACACCAAGCCTGCAAGGCCCATTCACAGGGAAAGAGGAAACAGTGGGTCACAAGAGGTGAATATTTTTACATCGTGGCCACCCAGGACCAGGCCACCACCCATACTTTCTCCCAAATCTGCCCTTTCCTTCCAATTGCAACAGCACATGCACCACACCTGGGCCTCAGGAGGCTGGCCTGTCCCCATTCGCCTTTGAAACGCTGCTTGTGCTAATGGTCGGAGCCTTAGGAAACCATTCCCTGCAGTATCACTGAACTGAAACACAATCCAGAGATGGAAAAGGCTCTGGCCTGCTGCTTTATATTAGAAGAAAAATAATCATGGTAATAGCTTGCATTCTTCTTGATACCTTTCATTCAATAATGTCAAGCAATTTGTACCCAAGTAATTAAGAAAACACTCCTTTGTGGTAAGTTACTAATTTAGCTCCCATTTTAAAGAGAGACAGAAAGAGGCTTAATGATTTTCCCTGGGGGAGACCAGAGTAGGTAGCAGAAGTGTTGGGTGTGCGGTGATTTGTGGCATAAGATCTCTCATGTTCATCTTTAATCCCCAATATTGGGCTCACAAAATTGCTTTGGAGCGGGAGTTGGGCTTGAGTCTCTAGGGTGGTGTTGTGTTCTATTCAAGAGCCGCCTGGTTTTGCTGTGGAGGCAGCTGCATTTCATAGCCGTTGGTGAATATTTTTGTACTCTCCTTTCATCACATGATGTATATCATTCCCCTCGCTGGCATTTCCAATCACTGCGAGCAGCAGAACCATGGAATGAATTGGAGCAATGTAATTTTTCTCCCTCATTGATTTGGGGGGAGGCAGAGGGGATGCAGAGGGGAATGGGTAAGGTGGAATGTTCTTTCAAATCTCCCTACTGCGTCACAATTCCAAGTTTCTTGAACCTCAGGACTGCTTATTCAAGCTCTCCCATCTCTCCATCCCACTGCCCAAAAGGCTCAGACTGTATCCAGCCTCAGAAAGCTGGGGACGTGGACCAAGAGGGCACTGTGTCACGTGGGTGCCCAGGGCCCTGGCCCCTGCCTGCTTGCTGTTTGTCAGGAAGAAGTTTGGGATTAGGAGTAGGAAATGACATTCGATATTAGAGATAGCATTATTTGATGGTGGTGGTCATTACTTGTAATTACCTTTTTCATGTTGAAATGCTGTGTATTTCCAGGCTGTTGTTACTGGAAGATATGCCATTAAACTCCTATCTCATTCATATGAAATTTAAGCTGACAAAGGGGAAAAGACAATTACTAGATTGCTTTTAAATGCATTTTTCACTCTGAGGCAGACCTAGAACTTGGAGAAAATTGGGTGGAGGCATAAAAAATCTCTTTGTGAAGTAGACAGAACTTGGAGAGGGAAGATGGGATTTATAGTTGCTATTAAAATGGTGGTTGGTGTTCTCGAAGGTAACTATGAGTTGTGTTCTTAAATAACTTCAATAATTATAGCAGTAATTAGCACAGGTAGGCACACATGAAAGTATAACATGCAAGTAGATAAATAAACTGGCAACTATATCAATAAAGCACTCTGCAAACATAAACTGCTATATAAATGCTAATTAATTACATAAGTAGGCGTACAGGATGGGATGGTTATTCATATTACTGCAAAGATAAACAGTATGCACACACAGGCAGGGCATGCTTTTGAGAATGAGGCTTCTCTGCACCGCCCATCTCCAGCCTCCTGTTGCAGTAAGCAAACTGTCACGGAAGCTGAAGGCTCCGACCCTCCACTGTCCGATCTAATAGCCACTAGCCTCGTGTGCCTGTTGAGCACTTCAAACGTTGCTAGTCCCAAATGTGTGCGAGAGTGTAAAATAAACACCAGATTCTGAAGGCTTAGTTTGGGGGATGGTGGCAGGGAGAATGTAGACTATCTCATTAATAATTTTTATGTTGATTACAAATGGCAATGGTAATATTTTGGATATCTTGAGTAAATCAAAGTGTATTATTTTAAAAGTTTTACCTGCTTCTTTTTACTTTTTTAATATGGCCACTAGAAAATTTTAAATTATATTTGTGGCTTGAAGTACATTTTCACCGGGCAGTGCTGCTCAGGGCTGTTGAACTTCAGTTTGTGGGAGCTTTAGAGGCAGTCAGACACAAGGAGCACCACCAGGCTCCCTGGGCCATGTTCTGCGGCTGTGACCTTCCTGCCCAGAAAACACAGGGAGAGGAAACAAAGGCTGTTTCTCCATGCTGTGAAGGATGGTGGTGAACAAATGGCCAGGCAATCCTCATCAGCCTGGGGTGTGCAACTTTTGGCATCAGGTACATTAAAATATAGGGCTCAGAGGTACGCCAGGATATTTGGGCTGCTTATCTGCACAATTGGAGGAAAGCAGACCATGGTTTTATCATGCCCCCATTTTGGTAGGCTCCTGTTTGACTGCCAGACGTGACAGCTAATTATCCCTGAGGGGGAGGTGGATGGGGGCAGATGCAAGGGAAACTGACCTGGGAGTAGGAGATGGAAATACAGGTTCAGTGTAGCTGCCACCACACGCTGGCCTGGCAGGGCACCTGTTTGTCCCGAATGAAGAGAACTTGCAAGAATTCACTGCTTAATTGTTTCAATGTTTAATTGTTAGATAAATGTTGATCATTGTAAAGTGAACTCTAGTTGCGGTGCTACCTATAACTCGAGTTATGGTGTTCTAGTCCTGTATGGGAGGGTTACTTAAAGCACTTGAATTCATATTTGCATGTTATTTGCATAAACTCACATACTAAGTTCAGAAGGCTGTAACCCTAAGAAGGCACAATTAAATGAGATTAATTTAATAGTACAACACCCTGCAATTGTGTGCAAGTCCCACATTCCAAGATTAATGCATTTGAAGAATGTAACAAATGTATAAACCACTGACTCCCATTCCAACTCAGAAACCGTGATACACAACCTGCATGGAACTGGCAGTATGCACCCTCCTTTTGAAATCAGGAGAGTACTTTTACATGTCCTACCTTTCTCAGAGATGTTTATCTTCCAAGGCTCTTGATCTTCATCCAGTCCAACCTCACCCTGGTCCTGAGTAACTAATGAGGGCTCTAAGGCCCAGAGAAGAAACGAATTTTTCCAGGATGCCATAGCCACTAGAGGCTAGAAAATGTCCCCTGGGTGGGCCCGCTTCTAGTAACAGTGATTTGGGGTCTGGAGTGCCAGAAGAGGCTCACATACTCTAGGGCTAGTCATCTAAGCGTCTCAAGTTGAGCTAGTAAACTGTGGAATACATTCTTTCCTCCTGCCTTGACTAGCACACCTTCCTAGCAACCTGGCCGGCCAGGTTCAATGCTGTACATCTTGGATTTTTTGGAGTACTGAGAGTGTGATCCAGAAGGGAGAAGCAAAAGCTAGAGAGGCATTGCAGTTGGCCCTGCAGATTCCTGTCCCCAGGAAGAGAGAGAACCAAAGCTGGGTCCTCCAAAGCAAGGCTCAAGCAGGGCCCCCATGTCCAGCATTTAAGGGTACTTCTCCTGTCTCTCCCAGTCCCGTGTGTCTTTGCTATACCACAATAAACCCTTCTGCACAACTCACTGCACAAAGAATGCCATTTTACTCTGATAATAATTATCATTCCTGAGAAGGGAAGGAGTTTTGGAGTTACAGAAAATAGCAATTTCCTTGGCATATTCAGGTCTCATTGCTTCTCTACCTCTTCTCCTGCCATCCTCCAAACACATGCGCACGCACACACACATACACTGAGACTCATACACACACAGTCACCCACACTCACATGCACACACCTGGACAATCCTGTGAGTAGAATCAGGAATCCTCCGAGAGACACAGGAATTACTTTCTTTCCTGTCATTTGTTTGTTTGTTTGTTTTGAATCACTGAAACTATACTGATTTGCATGTTGTTTTCATAAATTTGCATAGTGCATTCAAGAGGCCCTCTCTCTTCAGCCTCCCACACTGCCGTGGAAACGTGGCCAGTTTTCCCTGTGTTGCAAAGGCATACAAAGGAAAGCTTTATTTCCGCAAACATTTATTACAATGAAGCTTTTAAATGCTACAGAACATAGAAGGATTTTCTTTTAATTAAAGTGCTAGTGTGAGGAATTCTTATAAAGCCATCCCTTTCTTACTGTGGCCACTGGGCAGCCTGGAAGCATGAGAGTGGCTGGCCAAGGGAGGCGCAGAACGTTCTGCTCTGGGAGCGAGACACTTAAACGACCCATCTGGGACAGTCTCTAGCAGTCCTCTCAGCCCCTTTCTGTCGGCTGAGCCTGTGAAATCCTGCTGTCCCAGTGGTTTGCGCACCAGAACTCCCACGGTGACACTGCCAGCAACGCTGGGGACCCCTGCCCATCTGGCTTGGCTCAGGGCTCCCTGGTCCCTAAGTGAGGCTCGGAAAACTGTGGGAACCGTTTATGTGCCTGTTTAGGTTTCATCTTTTGGAATAATGACCACACTGTGCATGACCACCTGATTCTAACCATTCCAAAGAATTAAGAAAAAGGTTTTTTTCAGCCCCCCACATGAATGTGATATTACGACTCTGGTTGAAAATTAAATCATATGTGCACAGCCCTCATGGTCTGTTGCATAATGGCCTTGCCTGTGTGCAGTCCCTCCCTCCCTCCCTCTGACCTAGTAAGTCCTCCATTGACCTTCGCCATGTTCCTCTTACCCTTCAACAGAGAGCCATTCACAGAACAGAAAGGGAAAGGAAGTGGGTAGAGGAGGGGCCCTGAGTCCTCGTGGGTTCTCCAGCTCCCGTGCAAGGAATGGCCAAAAAAGGAAATGGAAGAAATGAACGTTTACCCGCGGAAAGGGAGAAAGAACTGAAAAGAGAAGAAAAACATAATGAGAATGACCTTTCCCCAGGCCATTGCTCTGGGTCCCGAATCCCAGGTTTCTTCCCAGGGGAAGAGTGGGATGACACGAGCCTGGGACTCAGGCCACCCTGGGAGCCCCTGGCTCTGCCACCCACTGGCTGTGTGGTCCTGGCCACCTTAGTCTCAACCTGAGTTTCTGGATCTCTAAAACTGGGATGATGATACTACAACATCCCTGCCTACGCCACAGAGTAAGAGGGAGGATTAAATCACTTAACGTATTATTTTTGAGAAAAACCCATGTTGGGCTTTTATGAGACTTTGTCCTTCGCACTTCACATTGCCTCTCACAAAGTGACTGAAAGGAGTTTGAACCTGCAATGCATCTTTTTTTTTACAAGTCAATCCACAAACATTTCTGGACTTTCAACTGTGAGTTCCACCTGCACCACGTAAACTGTGCTATACAAAGGCTCCCACAGCCCTCTATCCCAGGGCTCCCATCCCAAACACCCTCCACCACCGCCTGCCGCTAAGTCCCCATGGGCTTCAGGGCTGAGGCCACTGTGAGCAGACACACAGGTCATTCAAGGTCATTCACTTGAATTTTTAGTCTTTGTGACTACAAGCAAATCTATGCAGAGTAATCCATTCCGACATATCACTTTCAAACACCAAAGACAATGATTGAGCTGCTCTCATTGGGGCCTCCACCATCTCTGTCCATGTGACCAAATCCAGTGGACACTTCTCTGTCCTCATCTCACTGGGCTGCTCCCCCAGTTTGCCCACTTCTTCCTTCCTGAAGCATTCTTTTTCTCTTGGCTTTTCTCACGCTCCTGTCTCTCAGTTTTCTCCACCTCGATGGCTTTTTCCTTATTGTCCGCTGTTTTGTCCACCCCCCTTCTCAGTTTCACATGTTGATATTCCTCAGGGCTCAGCCCTACCCCCCTCCCTCCTTGCCTGCCTTCCTTCCTTCCTTCCTTCCTTCCTTCCTTCCTTCCTTCCTTCCTTCTTTCCTTCCTTCCTTCCTTCCTTTCCTTCTTTTTCTGTCCATACTCTTCTCCTAGGTGATCTCATCATTCCCAATGTTTAATTCCATGGATATACTAATGAGTGCCAAATTTATAACTTCAGTTCACACTTCTCAGAGATTCATATTTACATACCCAACTGCCTAGTTAATGTTCATCACTGGAATATCTCAGAAATTTCTCAATTTTAACATTTTTAACATTTTCAAAATAGAAACTTTGATTTCTGGTTCCCAAACCTATCTTTCCATTTCCACGTATCTCTCACATGTATTCCCTCACTTTGCACATGGAGCCAAAACTGTCGGGTCATTTTTGATTCTCCACTTCCCTGCAACCCCAACATACAATCCCTCAGCAAGTCCTATCAAGTAAACCTGGAATCTGCCTGTATCCACTCACCTGATCTCTCTACTTGCCACTCACTTCAAGTCACTCTCCACACAGCAGGACAGTGAATTATAATAGAAATCAGATCAACATCAAACATAATTGGATCATGCCATTCCCCCACTTAAGGCTTTTTAATGGCTTTCTGTATCATGCAGAGCAAACCCAGTTTCTTGACCACAAACTAGTGGGTGCTGTATGATATGGTCTGTGCCCATCTCCCCTGCCAGGCGCTCTTCTTAGTGATTTCCAGCCACACTGATCTTCTCTTAGTTTCCAAAAGGCAATCAACCCTTTCCTGATTCAGGGTCCTCTTCACATGCAGTAGTTCTTCCTACCTGTAGCACTTCCCCCTTAAGTTTAAATGCCATTCCTCAAGAGGCTTTCTCTGATGACTTATCTGAAGATAGTTTCCCTCATGTACTTCCATTACTTTCTGCCTTAACTCTTTCCTATTTCCTTTATTAAACTTTCATAATTTTTAATTATTTTTTCTATTGAAAAAGTTTCTGAAAAAACTTATTTCTTCTGTATCCTTCAGTAAAATGTGAGCCCCATGAAGGCAAAAACAAGCCATGTCTATCTTGTTCCCATTGTTGTATCCCCCATTGCTTAGCACGATGGGGACACTTGAATGAAGAAACAAAGAGTCGGGATCTCAGTATTGTTATCAAGGGTTTTCATAATCCTTTTCCTCAAATTACACATCCAGTTTGACTTTAAGACTTGGGGACTTACTTGCACTATCTGTTCCTGTGGGACTTCGTGAAAGGGTACTAGATTTTTTGTCAAATGTTTTTTCTGCTGTTTCATTAATCCTTTGTAATTTTTTTTTTGTTTTTCATTTTGTTTAGTTCTGCAGTGAACTTTTTTATTTCTTTTCTTCTGTTGGCTTTGGGTTTGGTTTGCTCTTCTTTTTCTAGTTCCTTGATATATGATATTAGGTTGTTAAATTGTGATCTTTCTGTCTTTTTGATGTAGGCATTTAAGGCTATGAGTTTTCCCCTTAGGACTGCTTTTGCTGTGCCCCATAGATTTTGATAGCTTGTGTTCCCTTTGTCATTCAGTTTGAGGCATCTTTTGCTTTCCATTTAATTTCATTATTGACTCAATAATATTTCAGGAGCATATTGTTTAATTTCCATGACTTTGTGTAGATTTGAGTGTTTCTGTTGACATTGATTTCTAGTTTTGTTCCACTGTGGTCTGAGAAGATACATGGTATGATTTTTTTTTTTTAATTTGTTGAGACATGTTTTGTGGCCTAAGATATGATCAATCTTGGAGAATGTCCCATGTGCTGATAAGAATAATGTATATTCAGTAGTTTTGGGATAGAACATTCTGTAAGGATCTGTTAGGCCCATTTGTTGTAGAGTCCCATTTAAGGCCAGTGTTTCTTATTTATTTTCTGCTTCAGCAATCTGTCCAGCTCTGACAATGGAGTGTTGAAGTCCCCAGCAATTATGTATGGTGCTACTATTTATCTGTTTGCTTAGATCTAATAGACTTTACTTTATGAATCTAGGAGCACCTGTGTTAGGTGCATATATATTTAGGATTGTTATGTCTTCTTGCTGAATTGCTCCCTTTATTATTATATGATGAATGTCTTTGTCTTTCTTTACCATTGTTGATTTAAAGTTAATTTTATCTGATATGAGAATGGCTATACCTGCTTTCTTTTGGTTTCTATTTGCGTGAAATGTTTTTTTCCATCCCTTCACTTTGAGTCTGTGTGAGTCCTTGTAGGTTAGATGTGATTCCTGGACACAGTAGATATTTCAGTTGTGTTTATTCATCCATTCAGCCAGTATATTTCTTTTGAGTGGAACATTCAGACTGTTAACATTGAGTGATAGAATTGATATATTGGATGCTGTTCTGTTCATCATGTTGGATAGTACCTTGTTGCTTTGTTTTCCCTCCTGTGCTATTGTTTTATATGAGCTGTGAGCTTTAGCTTTTGGGTGATTTTACACTGGTGAGTATTTATGGCGCCAGTCCATGTGTATAATGCAGTTCTAAGTATTTCCTGTAGGACAGGTCTGGTGTGGAAAAACTCCCTCAGTGTTTGCTTGTCTGGAAAAGTCTTTATTTACACATCAATTATGAACCTTAGTTTTGCAGGATACAAAATTCTAGGCTGGAAGTTGTTCTACTTAAGACTGAAGATAGGGCCACAATCCCTTCTTATAAGGGGCTTATAAGGTCTCTGCTGAGAAGTCTGCAGGTAGCCTGATGCATTTTCATTTGGAGATTAGTTGTTGCTTTCATTTTGCTGCTTGCAGAATTTTCTCTTTTATTCTGACTTTGGCCAAGTTGATTACTATGTTCTTAGAGATGTCCTATTTGCTATGAATCTTCCTGATGTTTGATGTCCATTTAATATCTCTAAGTCTGAATCTCTAGTGATACCAGGAAAGTTTTTCATCAATAATTCCACCTGAATAGATTTCCCATGCTTTTTGCTCTTTCTTCTTCTACCTCAGGAATACCTAGAATTTGTATATTAGTTTGCTTCACATGTCCCATATTTCTCTAAGTGATTGCTCAGTCTTTTTTATTCTCATTTCTGCCTCTTTGAATGACTGGGTTAACTTGAGAGCCTTGTCTTCAAGCTCCGAGATTCTTCCTTCTCCTTGATTTAGTCTGTTGTTGAATCTTTCTCCTGTGTTTTGAAATTCCCAAAATGACTCTTTCATTTCTTTATGTTCTATTATATCCTTTCTTATGTTGTCTAGCTATTTAGTGACTTTTTCATTTTCTTAATTGATTTTTCTGAAATATTTTTTGGCTTCTTTTTGTTGGTTTTCAACTTTCTCTTCAATTCCACTCATTTTTTTTGCCATCCATATTCTGAATTACATTTCTCTCATTTTGACAATTTCCTTTTGGTTGGAGTCCACTGCTGTAACTCCACTGTGATCCCTTGGGGATGTCAAAATGTTTTGTTTTTTCATATTGCCAGGGTTCTTTTGCTGGTTTCTTTTCCTCTGAATTCTCTTCTCTTAGCCCAGGGCTAATAGGTTTGCAGGGCACCTGTTCTCTTTTGCTGGGAATTCTTCTGCTTAGTTAGAAGGAGGAGCAGTCCCTACATGGCACTTTTATGTCCCACTTTGCAATGGTAACCTGGCAGGGGAGAGTCGGGTGCACTGAAAGCCTGTAGTGCAGCTGTTCTGTTTTGTCCTGTTCCCCTATGATTGCCACAGTTCAAGCTGGTGCTGGATGATCTTTGTGTGGGGTGGTGGGTTGTTCCCCAGATTGTTGTTAGAAGTTTGATTTGGGGGTGGAGTGAGACTCACTCCATGGAGGCTGGCATTGTGTGGGATTGCTCTGGCTGGGGACTCCCCACAGAAGTGACAGTGGCAACTGGGTAAGGCTATCTAGGCCATGGTTGTGGGTGTCCTGGCTGTGGGCATTTGCCCAAACCAGGTCCAGGTGTAATGTCAGCTCAAGGTTGGGGATTCCCTGGCAATGTCAGCTCAAGGTTGAGGATTCCCTGGCAGAGCACTGGACCTTGGGACAGTTTTGCTGGCCCAGCAGCAGGGGCAGAGACTTAGAGGTGGGATCTTGGGGTCCAGGTACAATGCTGGAATTTCAGGGATGGTGTCACAGGCCCAGTGGGAGCTCTGAAGCCACAGGAGCAAAGCCTTGGGCCTGGGTGCAGCGAAAGCCTCAGAGCCAGAACTAGGGACCATGGAGGCAGAGGCACAGAGGTAGGGGGCTGTTCCACTGGCATGGGGTCTGCAAATGCCAGTCACATAGGCATGGGTCAGTTCCAGCAGCCCAGGGACCACAAAGGCAGGCTGGGGCCACTGGATGGCTGGGGTTCTCCCCCGGCTTAGGTCCCACTGAGGCAGCTGCCCAAGGCTACCCAGGTGGTTCCTGTGGTGCCTAATGTACCTTCTCTGCTCAGATCTCACACTGGGAGCAAGGGCCACTTGGCTCCCAGTCACAGGGCACAGCGCAGGGGAGCATCCACACTGCTCACTCCCTCCGCAGCCAGGCAGGGGTGATACAAAGGCTCCTGCTACAAAGCTGAGTCCCATACAGACCTGGTGCCATGTACCTGCGAGCTCAGGATGGTATTAGCTGCAGAAACCCGGGATCAGCAGCCACCAGATCCCTGTTGCTTCTGCTCTCTGGTGCAATGTCTCTGCACAGACTCTGAGCAGCGACCTGATCAGTCTGGAGAGTTGTGGTGGTACCTGAGGGGTGAGCATGGTGGTGCTCCAGGGCTCCATCCCCCTGCCCTTCCCCACGTGTGGCTGCCTCCCCACGGATCCCTTGGATCTTGCCAGATTAATCACCCCGTCACCTTCTCTTTCACTCTGAATGTCCCGCATCACTTCTCCAGGGCTTAACCATGTTTTGCTGAGAAGAGCCATTCATAGGTAGGCATCTGCCTGCAACTTTCGATCCTCTCCTTGAGAGTGGCGTGTGCATGGGATGCTTCTAATCCACCACCTTCCCAGCCTTCGTGTGGAACCTCTACAATATCTGTCTTTGACAGATTCAAGTCCCTGCTCGGCCACACTCATATAGACAAGAATTAGACACCCTGGAAAATGACTGAAGTTGAAATAATGTATGATGTCTAATTTGACTTCTTCAGGAAAACAGTATTCCCAAATAGCTTTTTGTAGAGATACCCATCAATTCAACATTTAATTAACTTAAATAGAGGAAATATTGTCTAAACCAGGACATTTCTGGGAGTAAAAAGGTACACTTTAAATAATAACTCAGAGACCACAGCACAAAGTAAAGCTGTCCCAGACAAACCAGAACAAGATACCTGAACATTAAAAGATATCCTCATCCACCATGTGGTTCAAATCTTCCTAAAGCTTGCAATTAAATAAGTTAACATACAGGCTAATGATAAAATTATATTCAAATGGTATGGGCTAACAGTCTACTTCACAAAATTCTTATCTTTTTGTCTATAATTATGATCTATTTTGTATGACAATAAATTACCAGGTAAGGGGACTCATTTTTAAATAAGTGGGAATCCAGAAGGGTTTCTCTGGGGAGAATTTGATAAGCATCCTTAAGGAGATATTTGAAAGAGATCTGCAGTCTCTTGATAAATTATTTTTTGATAAATCAATAATAAAAATAATAGTTAATGTTTACTGAGCCCTTCTGTGCTATATCAAATGAAAAATGCACATTACATTTCTAATGTAATGAATCCTCAAAACACCAGGGAGTACTTAGTATTAATATTAATCTCCTCAGTTTCCATACAAAGACCCCAAAGTTCAGAAATTTAACCAAATTGCCCAACGTCACAAAATACTGAGCGGCAAAGCTGAGCTTACCTCCAAAAAGGCCCTTCTCCAAAGCCCACTTTCTTAGCCATCGTTTGCCTCTAAGACTGTTTATATTCCTAACTTCCTTTCCTTGTTGCTATATTAGAGGTCTGGCTCCTCTCTGCACCAGGATGCACTTCTTCCACTTGGCAGGGTGCTCCTTTATGTGCTGAGCTGAAACACTAACAAGGGTGTCTTTGGCAGAGTGCTCAGGGTTTGCTACAGGTGGAGGGCTGCCTGTCTTGTACCTGCCTAGAGGTACAGCTGAAAGGGATCTTGAGTGGTCCATGTCCCTGCTTCCTGATTTTACAAATGAGAAAATCAGAGAAGTGAATGGACCTGCCCAGGCTCACATAGCCTTGTAGTCAAAAGCCAGAACCAGCACCCGGATCTCCTGATGCTCAGTCCAGTATGCAGGGATATTGAAATAATATGCAGAATACAGTATTTTTAGAAAAATGTTCCCATGTAAATATTTTATAGACTGTACAATACATAACATATATTTAGAAAAACAATGTAAATATTTTATAGGCTGCAGCACAACTGTCAAGTTTGGAATTAAATTTATGGTCCTGAACCAATGCAGCACATGCATGGTATGATACAATACACTGGAGTCTGGGCAGCCATCCCTAAATTGTGTTGACATTTTTCTAAAGCGGCAGAATTCAGACTACACAGCCAGCTCACATGCCCATTGCACAACTGCCAGGGGTGTGCAGCCTGTGGAAAAAGGGCTAAGCAAAGAGACTGCACCTCCCTATGGGTTTGGGGCTACCCCCGTGGCTGAAGCTCTGGCCACCCTAAAGGACCCATACTAAGAAAACCAGAGGTAGCCAGACCTCCCAGGCCACTCTGGGGCATTGTGGTCTCATCGCTGGTCAGCCAGAAGCCACTCCTTCAGCTCAGTCTGAAGGTGAAGCTAACCACACTGCAACGTTAGAGAATGATCCTGTGGTCAGAACTGCTGGGAATATTCTTACTCTGGAAGAAATTCCTTTTTCTCATTTTTCCTTTACCCAAATATTCTTTCTCCCTCATTCCTACCACACTGGCTATCTCACCTTTAGTTACAATGTTGGAGGGCAGTGGCCAACAGGCACAGAGAAATTGGTCTTCTTCCAGGCCAAAGTTTTAGGAAACAGGTGCACTTTCTCTGTTCTCTCTTCTTCCACTGACTGGATGAAGACAATGACAAGACCTTGGAGAGTAGAACAGCCATAGATGGAAAGAGTCTTGTCCCTAAATCACCAGACGTGGGAAAACTTTAGCTGATGAGGAGGTCCCACTTTGATCTGAGATGTGAGATGTGAGAATCTATTGTGTTTGAGCCATTACATATTTGAGGGTGCATTGTTACAACACTTGGCTGTCTATAGCTACTCCTGTCACCTGCTTTTAGACTCCCCTTTGCTTTCCTCCATAGTAATGGTTTCTCGGGGTGTTGCACAAGCAGTATCACCTTTGGAATCAGGCAAATCTGGTCCAGAGGTTTTGCTGTTTCCTAGATATATGACCTTGAGTCATACAATCTCTACAAATATAGCATTTCTTTGGTCTTTAATAAGAGCATAATGGTATCAATTTAAGTGAATAACATAAGATAAAGTGTATAAGGATACTATCAAAATGCCTACATGATAAATACATAACAATTAGAGCCCCTTCCTCCCCTTTCATTGGTCACCCCATTAAATGAGGCTAAACCCCTAAATACCCAATGTCTTCCTAGAAAACCACCTGTTGCTACTGGTTTATTTGTCTCCCTTTATCTGGTAAATCTTGTTCCCATCAGTTTCAGGAAATACAGAAATTAGTACATTAAGACATGAAATATAATGTTCTCCAATCACCACCCAGGCCTCAGTTGCCTTCATCTTCCTCATGGCCTGATCATTTGCTTCAGGGTAATGAAGCATGATTTTGACAATGTAGATATGGTTCAACAAACATCTTCATATCAATTTTGGTGACATCAGGGCTGTTGTCTGAAATGATAGATTTAAGAAACAGATCTGCCTCAGGTAAGTGGCAGAGAGCTGTGAACGGGAGCTGTTTCTGAAGGTGCTGCATGCCATGCAAGAAAGGCTGCCACAGCTGAGTTCTTCCCTTGTGCAATCAACATGACTTACTCTAACTGGGGGAGATCCCACTCCTCTTTGAGAAAGAAGTTTGTGTATCTCTCTTGCAGCCTACCCCTTTGTGAATTACCCCAGGGAATTACTATTCTAGAGGAGAGTCAGACAGTTTCCAAATGAGGAGCAGGGAGAATTTGAAAGCCTGGCCAGGCTTCTGAAGCCACCACTTCTCACTGCCACATGATGTGTTGCTATTGATGATTGGGGCCTGCATACAACACTCATTCCTTAGTCAGCGATACCCTTGCTGGCCCAGATACCTGCACAAACCAGAGAAGCACCATAGTCTGGTGGGAAAATACTCAACCAAGAGTATCTGGGTCAATAGACAAGTCTCGTCTCAGTTTTATACTATGCCAGAACTGACTGCCCTCACCAAGAGAAGGAGGAGGAGAAGGAGGAAATGCACATAGAGGAGGAGGGAGATCCTTATATTGAGTTGTTTTCCCTGTCCAGACTCCCACATCCTCATAAAAACATCTTTTTGGGTGTCATTCATTTGTTAACATCATTGGCTGCTGGTCTTCTGTGCCTGGGTAGCAGTTATCAGTGTATTACCTGTCGGATCCAAATTTACCCTCATTACCTGCTTTACAATAATGGAGCTGGACCCTATCAGTATTTCTCCCTTGCTAGGCAATACAACTTTAGAGAGCCCTGGAAGAACTCTGGATCAGAAAAGAGTTTCTCTTCCCAGTTCTGGTGTCTTTCTTTCTCCAGACTCATGCAACATACATTTTTTTAACAGCATCCAGTTCCTATAGCATGCAATTTCTGTAACACCTAGCCCTTGCAGCATACAGCTTCAGCAGCCCTCAGCTCCTAGAGCATGCCATGGTCAGCAGCACACACCACCTTCCTCTGGGCAGATTTCTTCCACAACCTCTCCCGGGTGGCTTCAGAGTGGACTATTGGTAATGGAGTGCTGGCACCTTCCTATTAAAGGCTTCTCCAGGCACTTAAGAGATGATTTCCCAGTGAGTGATAGGTCTAGGAACCTGCCCTTGGAGGGCTTACCCGAGAACCCCCTAGAGTGTCTTTTTTATGATTTCCAAGGCAGGGTACCTCAGTGAACTACTTTACTATCCAGTGAACCTGAGCTGCACCCTCATCAATGAGATCTGGGTATCAGCTTTATGGGGAAGTGGTGTCTCTTCCTGAGGCACTCTATCTCAACTCCAGGGATAGTGGCTGCACCATCTATATGTTATTTTTGTATTCCTTAGCATTCTTTTTAGCTCTTACTAACCAATCCCTTATTACTCCAATCTCCAGTTGATAATTCTTTATATTGAAATTTCACTATCCAAATTACGATATGTTTTCTGTCCTCTGATTGGATGCTGATGGATGTGAAATTTGTTCCAGGGGTAGTCCCAACAGACAAATCTGAAAAGGTGGGATTTTGGAATTTATTTGGTCATGTTTGGAGGCTTGAATGCAGTACTGAGCTTCTTGCCAAGGGAAATGGGATGCTAGTAAAACGTGGCATGCAGTGGAATCTTAATTAGGCAAGTGAACACCTCAGTTGATTGGGATGGAGTGTCAGCTAAAGCCAGGGCCTTGGGAGCCCAGGAGAGGCTGCTGTACTTGACCGTGCGCCAACAGCGAGATGACTACAAGAGCTGTGGTGTGGGATGGATTTTTTCAGTGTGCTTGAACACTTGCAGAAAGAAAAAAACAACCTCAGATTCTTTAACTCCCAGCTCAAGTCACAATCTGAACACTAGAAAGCCTTCGTGACATGATACCTGTAGCCACAGGACTGATAGTGCTGAAAGTCAAACACAAAATTTAGTTGTTCAAGTTACTGGATTATAACAATAGTTGAGTTCACAGTCTCGCCGAGTATCTCCTGTGAAAGTCGGGGCACCTAATGAGAAAGATGGGACTCGAAACTTGGAACAGGGACATCTGGTTAGACTCAGATGAAACTGACAATCCTGAACCACCAAGTCCCTCAGCTTCCCTTTACAGTGGAAGTAGCTTGCCCTCTGGTGTTTGTGAAGACTAGCCTTACTTTGCTCAGAACCGTGGGCTCACATCACTTGATGCAGATGTCCTGAAAGGGGATACTCATTCCCCTCAAGACCCACCACAGAGACCCTCTGTTGCCATTGAACTCATAACTGAGGTCAAACCTCAGCATGCTCCGGGGGGGACAGGTACACGCTATGATCTAGGAAGAAATAGTTTACACACCAAAGTAATTGCAAGAATTCTCAATCATACCTGAGAATGTATGAAAAATATGTGTAGGCATGAATTACAAGGATGGTTGACCAGGAGGGTGGAATACAGTACTAGAACAGGCTGAAATCACTGATATGGCCAAGTTTGGTAAAGACTCCAGATTTGTTGTGTAAGTTCGTGTGGCTGAAAGTTGCTCTAACACCTTACTTGGTTGGTTAACTGAAATGTGGGCTCAGTGGTGCCCTACAATTGACAATATTGAGATGCCAGAGCTGCCCTAGCATGATGTGAAGGGGGAATTCAAATACTTAGTGGGGTGGGAATGTACCCACCCCCAACCATGTTCCATAGGAAGGCCAAGAAAGCACTTCCTCCATTAACAATGAGAAATAAATTAGTAAGGGGAATGTCCATGTCTATAAAAAGGTGAGTAGAATTTCCACAGGTCTTGGCAGCCTCATCTTTGGGGATCACAATTTCTTCCCTTCCTCAGGAGGGTACAACCGTCTCTGGTCTTTGTAGTGTGGTCAACTCTTGGTTCATATTCAGAATTAACTAGTTTGTTAATCCTGGATTGTGGATTAACCATGGGGGGAAAAAGCTACAGTTAGTAAATTAATGAAAAAAATGTAGCAATGTAAGTCCACAAAAACGTCTACATTTTAGAAGAGATCAACTGTTTGGAACTGCATACCAAAGATGCAGGGCCATTCCTTTTCCAGGCAATTGTAAACACTCTCATCTGCTTGAAACCCCGTGTTTCCATCCTGCATAGGGAGGGAAGCAGCCCAAGGTCCTACCAGCAGAATCTTGGGAGTTCCGGACAAGTGTAAATACACATTTGTTCATAAGCCCTTTCTTTTGACTTTTTGGGACAACCAGGGGTTCTTAGCTCTGCCTGCTCCTCAAATTTTATATTTTTTTAGTCTAGGATTAGAGAAAAAGAGGGGAGGTGTGTTTTGCAGAACAAAACTCGAATTTTGTTGCAAAATTTCAGGACCTGGAGCTTTTAATTTAGTGCAGGAACATTGAAGGACTAGCCTCGCAGAAAGTGAGGGGCAGATGAAGAATGGGATGGAAAAGCCATTGAAGGAGCTGACATTAAGAAGGTGGATAATTTAACTTCCTAACTGTGTGACTTCACTGTGATG
This sequence comes from Lemur catta, assembly GCF_020740605.2. Classification (NCBI taxonomy): domain Eukaryota; kingdom Metazoa; phylum Chordata; class Mammalia; order Primates; family Lemuridae; genus Lemur; species Lemur catta. The sequence continues at coordinate 38,894,758 of NC_059139.1, forward strand.
CATGTGACCTGGCGCGTGAGACACTGAGGAATGACAACATGGTGAGGTCACCTGGCAGAGAGGAGGTAAATGATTGCAGGACTGTGGGGTAGAGGCTGCCTGCAAAACATGATCACACCGGGGCTGCACTTTATCACCTAGACCATCTGCTGGACGGTTTAGAAAGTACAGGACCATTTGCTAAGTAACAAACTGATGTCACTTTATTCTAATATTCAACAAAAGAAGAACTCCGCCAAGCTGCAGACAATAACAACAGACTATTTTGCCACTTTTCATCAAGCAATTTGTGTGATGTTTTGAGTCCCTTAAGTATTATTCTTGCATTATGTTTATACTTTGATAGCATCTGTAGAACAGGAAATGTGTCCCTAAATATTCAATGTCATTTTGAGTAAATTGTTGCTCATTAAATCTATTGTAGACACTATTTTGCCTGGATTTGTCTTAGCTGCTGTTGGGGGTTCTCCATAACTCCTCCTGCCTCTCCTGTTCCTACATTCTCATGCACATTACTGCAGACACCTGACAGTTGATGGTCCATGGGTGCATCTCATGACAGTACCCAGGACTTGGACTTAGAGCTGGGCACCTGGAGGTTCAGACAAGTGGTCTGCACATCTCAAAACAGAAGCCAAGTCCTTAGAAATTCCACAGGCCCTGTACACACCTTTATCTTTGTCTTTAAGAAGTATATGCTTACTCTGCTATAAATGATAAATGTTGCTTCAGGAGAGGCTGGCTTTTCCTCAGTGTTCTGATCAATATCACTGTTGATTACACACATTTACACACCCACACACACACACACACAAATAGTAATTCCTTATGGAGGAAGCTTTGGCCTGATCTTCTCCACATTTTACCATTGTCTTTGTCAACAAGGCATCTATGCATAGCTTAGAGTACCAGATTTTATAACTGATTTGAAGATAAACTGTTGTGTTTAAGCAATTGTGCAAGCTTGCCTTCTTTTCTCTCCTCCTCACCTTTTCTTCTTAAAACTTAGATTTCTAGTCATTAAGCAAATTGGTGCAATTGTTAGAGTGTGTTGAGATTAGTACAATTAACAGCTTCCTGCAGACAGGCTGTTCAAATGCCACACTGCCTTGAGGAGGACTCCTGGGTGCGTGGACCACTGGACACTTGTGCTCGCTATGGAGAGCTCTGTGATGCAGCCACACGGCACCTGTACCACCAACCCAGCAACGTCTCTGTGACACCAGGGTAAAGACAGCAGGGATCGGCCTTGAGAGAAACACTGCAGAAACTATACTTACTGGTTATTGAGAAAGAACCCAGGGCCAACTCCCACCCAGCACCCATGCTTCAGGCTGAGAACCCCTGCAAATGCCACCCAGCTCCAAGACACCCTGCCCTGACCTGTGGAGAGAACCACAGCTCCAGGAACACAGGGCTTACTAATTTGCGAATGATCAAGTTCCTTGATATCAGGTGACATATTGTTATAACAGTTCTTGGACTTCATTCTAATGGGTTGTGAAAAGCCTGCTTTTTCGAGATGGCCCTTCTAAGTTAACCAACACCTTACACCCTCACATCTGTAGTCTTCCACAGCCTGGCCAGGCCAGAGCCTGGAGTATGAACCGACCTACAGATATTTCCTATGTTCTCCTGACTGCTCATGAGACTGTGAGTCCCTTGAGTTCAAGGACTGTGCTTTATTCATCCTTGTATTCAGACATTATTATAGTATTTGGTATATAGTAGATGCTCAGTAAGTATTTGTACAAGTTAAATGTTGTTATATCTGTGCATTATGTGTTGGAAGTGACTTGTAACCATCTATTATCGTGTCGATTTCAATTGAGCCAATGTTTGTTACATTCAAATTTGGTGTCACAACCTGGGTATGTGATATATCACAGGTATGTGATAAAATTAGCTCTGGTCCTAAAAGCTGCAACTCTTAAGAAGAATATTTCATTTTACCAGGTCAAATCCATGAAAGTAATATTGAGATATGATTAGAACAAGTGTGAGGAATATGGAGGAGGGACAGTTGGCTCTTGAGACAACATAAATGTCATTCGGGTGAATCAGGAAGTGCTGGTGAAGTTCTTCATCATAAATATCATTTGCACAAAGATCCCTCAATATGGCATCTAAAAGTTCCCAAATTCTGGTTTTGAAACACTAGCAATGACTAATATTCTTTGAGCCATTTCTACGTGCTAGGCATCACGCTAGGCTGCTGTGGGGCACATAATACTAACTCCCCACAGAGTTCCTATGAGAAAGATATTCTTACTGTTTTCATTTTATAAATGGGGAAAGTAGGGAATAGAGGGCTTACTTAACACACCCAATGTTGCATAGCTGGCAAGTGGCTGAGCTGGAATTTAATTTAGGGATCTGACTTCAGTACCTATGTGCTCACAGCTACCAAAAGGGCCTCCTACTCAACTCTGCAATTTTCTAGGATATCCTAACTTCACCAGGATTTTTATTTCATTTGCAAGATTCACATTATTGAGTGATGAGTTATAAGACTGGTAAAAAGCTGAATTCCAATAATCTCACATATTCAATGTCATAGCTTTAGAAGATGGAGGAATATGGGATGATAAGACTACGGTAAGTCCTAGAAACTGCCGTCAGCTGGTCTATTCAGACCCTCTCCTCCCTCCGCTTCTCTTCACTTCAGGAGAAGCATCTTAGCGTAAGGACCACAGAGATCAGGACAAGTGGGAAACTCTTCCAAATAAGTCACAAGTGTGGGTCTATTTCAAGACCAAGATCTGCTCTGTGTTTAGTTGCATGCCAGCAAATGGGGAGTGGATTTACCTAACTGGTTGGTTGTTCGGTATCTTATTCTCAGTGCTAGATATTTAGCCAGGAGGAGCAGATCCTCAACAAAATCATTCTTTATTGCAAGGGTCAGCAGACTATTCTATAAAGGGTCATAGAGTAAGTGTTTGGGGCTTTGTAGTCCATGTGGTCTCTGTCATAACTACTCAACTCTGCCCTTGTGGAGCCATAGACAGTACGGAAACAATGACATGAGGGCTGGGTTCTAATAAAACTTCATGTAAGGATACTGAATTTTGAATATCATATAATTTTTAGATGTCCTGAATTATTACTCTTCTTTCAATGTTTTTTTCCTAACCATTTAGAAATATGAAAGCCATTCTTGGCACACTGGCCATGCAAAACCATCCCAAGTTATCAGAATATCAGCAATTGATTTGCACACATGGGAGCCCCCTTTTGCGAAGCCTGCTCAGCTCTCCCAGTGGGGGCATATAATCCCCCCAGGACACAATGTTTGGCACATGAGGTATGCTGGAGGAGGGAAAGTTTACCAATCACTCTTCTTTCTGTGATACAGTGAGCATCTCATTACAAAGGGGACATCCTAGACTGAGGTGAGCAGGGTAGAGTTCAAGGTAGGAAGAAATGCTCCCCCACCAACCCTTGTAGTCCGTATCCCTGACAGTCTGAATTGCAGGGTTGCTCATCTGTCAAACTAGGTTTCCATGAATCACAGATGATATTGATGAGCATCTTTGCAAAAGCTCCCTGTGCTATTTGCCAAGAAATAAAGCTCACCCTGACAATAGCAATTAGCAATAAATGTTCTCTCTCTTCCCTTTTAAAAAACTGGTGTTTGAAACTGAAGTGTGTTTTATAGATTAGTTATCTTTTGCCAAAAACAGAGGTGGGTGTGGGTGATCTATATGTTCATCTCAAGTTTTCGCTTACTGCCTCTGAGAACTCCAGCCAAAGTTTTCTTGTGTTGGTAGAGAAGGGGGAAGCTTCCTGTCTCTCCTCTCCTTGTAAAGTGCCAAAGAGATCAGATTCAAAAGCACTAGAGAGAGGCTAGCAACTCTGTTGGTGTCTGCCCATGGGCCTGCCCTTTCCAATTTAGAGCATGAAACCAGCTGACTTTCAACTGGTAGGACTGACATCTCTTTGTCTGAGGGTACTACTTCCTGGCACCCTGGCACTAAAGCCATCTGTCCACCCTGCACCAGACTGGAAATTCTGGGGCATGAATCACACACACTTCCCACCCCACTCCCTGCAGAAGCAGCTCTCCACCAACTTAGCAGGGATTGGTATATAAATACCCCCAACTTCCTCACTCCTTAAGAGGTATAACTCTGAGGCAAACGTCCTACATTGGCTCTCAGGGTTCAGTTTCCACTGCCCTGGTGGTAATGGATTGGCAATGCACCCTTCACTGGCTGCCATCCCTTCTCTCCTCCCTTCCCCAGTCCCCTCTGGTTCCCTCTTCACCTCCCCAGTTAATCACTTGCACTCAAACTCCTGAACCACCCAAGCCAAGATAGACTCTAGCACTAAAACCAACCTGCTTATTTGGTTGTCAAGTGTGGCCAAGGACAGTGGTTTCCTGAGTCTACCTCATGACATCCTGATATGCCAGGGGCAGGAGGATCAAATGAATTCCAAATGCCCAGAAAACTTTCCAGAGAAGGATGTATGTTCTTCACAAAAACAACAGGGCCCAACACAATCTGGGCCTCCACTACCTCTCTGACCTCACCTCCCATGCCTCTCCACTTAGATGGCTCCATTCCAGCCATGCTGTCCCCCTGATTATTCCTGAAATATGGCTGGCACAGTCCTGCCTCAGGGCCTTTGCTGTTGCTGCTGCCCTGCCTGGAACACTCCTCCCCAAATCTCTACGTGGCTACCTCCCTCCCCTCCTTCCACGGGGCTTTGCTCCAATGTCACCCTCTTACTGAGGCCTTCCTGGACAACCCATGTAGAATTGCCTTCCTCCCACCTGCCTGCCCTCTGGCCTGCTCTGCTTTGTCTTCTAGGCAACACCCGCCACTGTCTGGCATAGCCTGCTCTAGCCTTTGTCCCTTAGAAACTTGCTGTGCAGTGAAAAGAGCTTATTTTCAGCTAGGCTGTAGTTGGCTTTTTCTTTTTAAACTTTCACTAATTCTACATTATTTTTGCTTCAGAATTTTGTTTGTTTGATTCAATAGATTTATACAGAGAAATTACCTTGAAATTGTTCTGGGGGACTTTTATAGTACACTTTATACTCTTTAGAATTATTGATTTTGTTACCTGTGTTTGAGTGTCAGAGACTTACTAATACATAACCTTGAGCAACTTTCTGACTCTCAGTTTCTGCGTCTGTAAAATGGGCCACTAATGCCCACTTTGCAGGATTTTGTAAAGATTAAAGGAGATAAGTTAGGTGAAGTGTGCCTAGCAAGTGGGCACACGGCAGGTCCTTCCTTACTCAATGATAGCTATTTTTATTATTGTCCAGAGCCATTGTATAAAGGCGACCCCACCCTTAAAGTTCTGCTGTCTCTTAGAGAGCTTCATGGGACTTAGCAGAGAGCTGAAATCTCTTCTCAAATCCTAACATCTTGACACCAACTTTTGGGCATTCTTTGACTCTCTAAAAGACAATCAATACACTTGTGATAGCGGGAGTCAGTCATGCAAAACAGTGCAAAGTCCGGTGTGAAACTGCGTGGCGTGCATGGGCTGAGCAAGCTCCCAACCTGCGAATGCTCCACGCAGAGGGCTGCAGGAGCTGGTAAGAGAAAGCCGTTGGCATGTAAGGGAGCAGTGAATGCCACAACCGTATGAGCAGAGCACCAGTAGCATCTACTACTCCTGGTGTCCCTAACAGTATGACTTTTCCCAACATTGTCACTGTGGAGCCACAGTAATGATCCATCAGAGAAGCCCAGTTAGGGGAATGCCAGCACGTAGCTCACTAGCAGTACCGCAGGGCTCAGAGAAAACTAAGTCTGGACTCCTTCCCCAACCACATTCCTGCTCAACTTCCAGGTCATTCAGCTGCTCGCATTCTGTGGCTTCCTGTTTGCTTCACTCCTGAAGCCAGGGCTTCCTTTCTAAATGGCATCTTAACACCTCTCTCCCCAGATAGCCATGGCTCTCCCCTCTGCTGGGACACACAGGTACATGGCATGGAATATGTCACAACTTAAATTAGAAGCATTAAAACAATGCGGGCAAATTCCAGCTGGGACTGTGTCTCCTGTTTAGCAGAAAACTCAGCTTTCAGGAGAACTGATACTCATTTTGGTGAGTGGTGGCAAAGGTTTTGCTCTGATTTCGCATTCACCGTCTTTGGAAGGTCTCAGCTGGCATCTTGCCTCTGCTCGAAGACTCCCAAACCAAGAGCAAGGATGATGAGGGTACAACACAGAGCGTTATGTTTGCCTCGGGACAGACTCATGAGCTCACGGTTAACCCGTTGATCAACTGTCTGGAGGTAAACATTATTATCTACTAGTTGCTTCTCAAGTTCACCTACTTAGTAAATGGTAAAGCCAGGATATGAATACGGTCTGTTTCATTCCATGCTACATTGTCTCCATCATGAATCAACATGCTCTTATAGCAGCCAGTGCTGACTTGGTCAGTCTTGCAGACACGGATGGTGGTCTTGCTAAAGTGGGAGAGGACCTAGGTTCTGAGGGCCAGGCTGACATTGGGGTCAGACATCAAAGAGAGATGTCTTTATGTGTTTCCACAGGTGTATCTGCAAAGATCAGTCCTAGAGTCTTCCAAAGAAACCTGTGGAGAAAGACAGGTCGACCATGTAAAGGTGGCATCAGTCCAGAGGGGCTAGACACAAAGGAAAATGTTGGCTACCTTGCAAGGCAACAGAGACCAAAAGCAAGTGGATGTCAAAGCAACAAGTGAAGCAATTCCCTGAGCCAGTGATTCTCAACCTTGAATGCATCACAAACATTTGGAGGGTTTTTAAAACACATCCAGAATTTCAGATTCAGTAGATCTGAGACAGGGCTGATAATTGGCATTTCTAACAAGTTCCCAGGAGATGTCGATGCCATTGGTCAGGGACCAATTGTCTTAGCCAAAAAGTAAATGCGACTGCTTGTTATGGAGGACTACAGCCTTGCCAGGGACAGAAATAAAACAAATAAAAGAACAGAAGTATCAAATGTTACAATTCTTTGTCCCCAGTTACTTAACACTGCCTCACAATGTACCTGGGTTAAGGTCCGAGATCATTAGAGTGACCTCATCTAATGCCCTGTGTCAAAGCAACGTGTGTGTAGCTGTCAACCAGCATCCTAATAGGCCAGCATCCCAGCACTTTGACAATCTCCTAGCTCCGGGTGACTGAAATAAAAGTGCATTGGTAAAAACTTGCAGCCACTGGTGTGCTTAATCTTTGATACGTTTGCCAATGATTTGGAAATCCTCTAGTTCCACAATTGTTTAACCCAAAGAAGAGATGTACAGTTTTAATTGGCAACAAAAATGTAATGGCCCTCACCTACCTCCTCTCCCAATCAGCTGAAAAGTGAATACTTGATATTAAATCTTTATATTTGAGTTCTGGGATTACTTATGCAGTGACATAATTACCAAGACATACAATCCTGAGTATTTTAGGGGCACACCTCCCGTAGCCACACTTTCATTCCTCATTGTACCTTGAGTACAGCCACTAAAGCTACTCCAGTCCCTCCCTGGCTTCATTCCCTCTTGGAGAGCTTGTCAAGGCGATCCATATCTGACTCTGAGTGAGCCTCTCTTCACTTATTCTCCTTCAGGGGGAAATTGAATTTCTTCTGGAGCAGGTTCGTTGGTTGTTTGGATTAAGGGTACAGGTAAGGCACAGGCAGCTGCACATTTCTCTCTGAACTTTAAAGAAGCCATAGATTTCAAAAGAAAAGATGTCTTTTAAGCCCTCTACAGCTTCTCTCCCTTTTAGTAAATAACTGGCATTTAAAAGAAACCATTACTGAACATGCCTTCGGAGGCCTTTTGTAATCGTTAACAAGAACTTCTCCTCCAAAGATGGGTCCCATTGTGAGTATTTAAGAAAAAGTCATTTTTAGTCAAAATAGGCAATTATTTTTATTTTTTCTTAAGCTCTGTTTACCAGAAGCAAGTTCAGCATGGCACCAAAATGCGTGTTTAAGCACCCTAGTCAGTTTCAGGCTGTGAGTACCCCGTCAGAAGCCATGCTTGGGGGCAGGTGGTCCAGAGAGCATCCGGAGAGACCTGGCAGCATCGGCCAGTGCACGTGACATCAGGTGATGCCGCTCGAAGGGTCCCGACACACACCACCCCCACCACAACCAGTGAGCTGGTGCCAAGGGGAAAATTATACCACTAACAAAAGCGACCAAAAAAAGAAAAGGAAAATACAGGTACATATCAATTACCCAGAAAGAAATATGTAGGACCTACATCAAGAAAACTATAAAAGTTTACTGAGAAATGGAAACAAACATTTTAACATAAATACCGTATAAAATATTTCTAAGTGGAAAGACTGAATAGAGCAAAAATGTCAATTATCTCATCTTTAATATATACATTTATGCATTTTTTATTAAAAAGCGGCAATAAGATTGGTGGGTGGAGGTTTACAGGAGAGAGGGAATTTGACAAAACTCTACAAAAGTTTATTCAGAGAAATAGCTGAGAAAATTTGAAAATGGAAAACTCTGCTTCATCCAATATCAAATCTGTTAATGAAGTCACAATATCGGGAATTGTGCGGGCTGATGCAAAACACCACAAAGGAACGGGCTTGTATTAGCCAAGCCCCAAAACTGAGGTCAATATAAGTAGACGTTTCAACAATGGTGTTGTGAACACTGGCTATTTAAAAAACATCAAATTCAATCCTCACATCACACCATACACCAGAATAAATGTCATTCATGATATCATTAAAAGGCAAATATACGTATTTGACTGATAAAGCGTGGACTCCCAATGTAAAAAAAAAAAAAGTATATAACTTTGACAATATACAAACTTAAAAATTTTACAGGTCAAAAGTCACTCTTCACTACCATGGCATGGTAGCTAAAATTATATTCTTTGTTTTAGAAGGAGGCCTCAAGAACAGGAACCCTGGAGTCTCCTGTTCAAATGCAAAAGCCTCACGATTTAGAGCAGCACCTCAAGGCACCATCAGTCGTTAATGTAGTGAAGAACTTCCATTCTAATTCTCCAATGGCAACTACCCCAACCTGCCAGTGCCCTCTCTTCATCACCTAACCCACACTAGCCCCTGCCCCACCAGCAACTGAAACAGTAACTAACATCATGGTGCAGAGCCTCCACCTGTATCCATTCCGATCTGTCAGTGCCTGGGCCAAGCCAATTGTTACATCCCTGGCCTATCTCCCCTGCTAAGAGGTATGAAAAATTGAGCCATTATCAAGGTTTGCCTGATGTAGTAACTGCCATGTTGGCCAGAAAATAGGGCCCTGAGAGCGCAGGTGAAAGGCAAATACATTCTGATGGATGCATGGAGAAAGAGCAAGTCTCAGCCAGCAGACTGCTAGGAGTGACTCGGGCATCCAAAGGGCAACTGGGTAGTTGCAGATTTGTAGGGAAGCCTGCAGAAAAGGGAAAAGGTGAGTAAAAGGGAATCCTGAAAATTCCTGAGGATAGACCTCTCCAATTTCATCATTTTACCAATGGCCTAACCAGGTAACCAAATCAACCTACTCTAGCACCTTGGGGAAAATGAGGGAAACAGAGAAGCCACAAAGTGTGGAGCCTCCCCAGTTTATGGGGGTAGGGGGCAGGGCAGGTAGCAGGTGCATGGGCACCGGGAATGCTAAATGCATGCCCTGCTTTGCACAAAGAAATTTGTCCCCCACCCCCTGCAAATGCCAATAGCGACCCCACTGAGAAACAGGAGGAGGAAGTTTGAAACTATTTTGCTTTTACAAATCTTGACAGCTGAAGTTTGGCATTTCCTTTTTGTTAGGGTAGGAGAGGAACATTTCTTTAATACAAACTAGTAGAGTTTGAAAAGTTGGGGTTTTTTTAAGTCAAAGTATTTTTTTTTACACTCTTTGGTGTTAAAAGAGAAAGATTCTAATAATGACATTTTGTGCCAAGAGTCATTAGACCAAAGTATCTGCCTGAAGCAAAATTTTATGGCCGAGTTATGAACCTGCAAACAGAACCTTAACTATTGTGATAGGAGCTGACTGTAGTAATAAAAATGAATTTGTTAAATAAAATATGTTTATAATTCACTGGGCTCGGAATCAGGTAGGTGGGAAGAAACCTCCAGTGAGTTGTTATGATTTTGCAAAATAGAAAGAGCAGTTCACTTGGTACGCAGGTAGAGGAGAGCATGCCCTATTGTCATTACTACAGTGTGATTTTATTTATTCATGGGGTGCCAGGGACGTGTAGCCCTCTTGAGCCGCTAAAACACAGTGGACAAAAGCAAGAAAATGAAATAAAATCCTGGCCTTAAAGAGACTGCAATTGAAACGTGTGAGCAAGTCCAGTTTGGCTGATGACAAGAAGCACTGGGAGAACATTAATGCAATGAGCTTTTGCAGATCCTGGTGGGTTTTAGCAACAATTTTGAAGGAGGAGAGGAAGCAGAGGATATAGATCCAATGGAAGTTACTCCGCAGCCAAGGCAATGTGAAAGAAAACAAGCTCAGCCAGGAAGTAACAATCTCAGTGGGGTGTAAAGACTGGAACTAAACAAAGGAAGGAACAAGGCTTAATATCGCAGAGCAGAGAATTCAGACATTCTTTTACTACAGGAATAAAAGCTAGTGTAGAAGAAAAGCTAGCTCTGGTTTTTCCCACAGATGCATGGCCCAAATAATCACCATCAGTAAGTGAAAGAGTGAGGATCAAATTCAGAAAAGGCACAGAAAAGAGAAGCAAAATTTAGGGAAGTTTGTGCCTCTAAACGAGCCCAGATGTTTCTAGTTTCAGCATGTTTAATATCAAAGCAGGTATAAAAAGTGAAAGGGAGAACGTTACAGGCCGAATGGTGTCTTCCCCAAACTCCTATGTGGAAGCCCTAACCCCCAGTACCTCAGCATGTGACTGTATTTGAAGATAGGGCCTTCGGACTGGTGACTGAGTTAACATGAAGTCTTTAGGGCCATCCAATCTCAGTGGGGCCCTGATAAGAAAAGGAGATTAGGTCACACAAAGAGACACAGGAACGCAGGCACAGGGAGGGAAGATCACCTGCCGACACAGCCAGAAGGCAGCCATCTGCAAGCCAAGGACAGAGGCCTCAGGAGAAACCAACCCCGCCGACACCTTGATCTCAGACTTCCAGCCTCAAGAACCTCGAGAAAATAAATTTCTGTGGTTTAAGTCACCTAGTCTGTGGAATTTTTTTTTTTTTTTACAGCAGCTCTAGCAAACTGAGAGAGACTAAGAGAGAAAATTAAAAATGCCAAAAAAAAAAAAAAGCTCATATATAAGGAGGGCTTAAAAATGACACAGAATGGAGTTCTATGACTTTAGAAGTCTTCTTTTTATAGAACAAAAAACTGAAGGCCAAATTGTGCAAAGTCACAATCAGTCATTTACAACACTGAGTTTAGAACTCAGGTCCGACAGTGAGTCCTGTGCTCTCTTCTCACCCACCCTCATCGCCTTGGTGCCGGTGTGGCCTTGAGGGGGCAGGGCTGACCACTGCCTCCACTCTGAGTCTCCTCCACTCATCCTCCTGCTGTGCCCAGAGCAGTCTTTCTAAAACCCAAATATCATCTTGAAACTCTCTCACTCACAACCTCAACAGCCGTCCTTCACCCTGAAGTTCAAGTTCAAACTCCTCCACAGCTCTACTCCTCTATCCAGAAGTCATTATTTCAGGTCTCCAAGCAGGGCTGTGCTGGTTCTTTCATCCAGACTTTTTGGTGCCATCCTCCTGTCTGGAACATTCCCCACCTTCCCTCACCCTACACTCTTGGGATGGTAAATTCCTATTCATTTTCCAGGCCTTTAGAGCTTCTGCAGAGATCGCTCCTTCCTCGAGCCTTAGCTCTGGATTAGCCGCCCTTTCTAAATTCTCCCCAAGTTTCCCCCTTGACTGCTCATCATACACTATAGCTGAGACTACAGTAGACAGGCTGGATAAGAGCAAACCCAGGTTTGACTCATGCTTAATAAATATAAGTTGAGGGAATTATGTATTATGTATACTTTGGAGAGGTTACATTTGCACTGCCTCAAGTTTCAGACATTTGTTAATGTGACTAGCCCAGTGTATCCTGTAGATGCTTAATAGATACCGGTTGAATGAATGAAAAAAACAAGTTATAACAATAGGTACTAGCAGGGGGTGGGGTGGGAGGATGGTGCAGTGTATTGTAGCTGCCCCACACTTCACCAGTAATTTAACCTGACCCATGTTACCGATCCTCACCCAAAAAACCGTGAGGCCACAGAGCACAGAATGGTGAGGATCCCCAAAGGTCATTCAGGGGATGGACCCACTGAAAAGTGGCCTGAAAACTCTGAGGGGAACGTGGGAGACAAACGCAGCCTCTGGAACAGGTTTTTGTAAGACTGGTCTAGCCCCTCCTATCAGGGTGTGCTGACCACATGCACTGCAGGCTCAGGCAGAGGGAGCAGCGGCAGAGCTGGTATTTCGTGGAACAGGCTTCACATGCAGCCAAAGCGCTGAGGCACTAAGAAGTTAGGTGACTTGCTGAAGGTCACGAGGCCAGCGTGGGAGCGTGGAAATTGGGATTTGAACCCAGAGAGTGTGGCTCCAGAGTCCGTGCTCCTGCCTGAGATGGTAGATGGTAGAGTGGATTTCTTGAATTCTCACTGCTGGTGAGAAATGGAGGTTGAGGGTCCTAGACTCGACTTCCCCACTGGAGCGCTTGAGTTCTCCCTCTGCCTTCTTGCGCACTGGACACGTTGGAGAAGTCCAGCAGGCCCTTTCAGAGGCAAAGATTTTTCTCTCTGCAGGCCTGGATTTCTACCAGTGGAATGTCACCCATCAGAATAGGCAGGTGGCAAATTTAAGCAATTAGTGAAAATCAGGACTCACAGTCTTGAGAATAATTAATGTTGTCTTCTAATCTCTTTCCTCCAGGGGAAACTTTGCATATTGCTTAAAAGAAATGTCATCTACGCCTCACTGTTTCCAGAACCTGACTGTGAATAGCAGCACTTTTCCTTCAGAGCTCCACAAAAGCATCGTTTAAAGGGTCTTTCCCTCAATTACCAGCCAAGTCCACACATTTCCCTGCAGAGATGACACCAGCTAGGCCGCCGTAATGGCAGAACTGCCAGGAATGGTCAGATGTGTGATTGCAAAGTGACAGGAAGCCTCTGTGCCCCGCTGCCCCGTGGTTTCCCCATTGCCACCTGACACCTACAACACAGACACCTGGAGGAAACAAAGGGCTTCCCGGAAAGGCATTGCATGGCGTGCCTCGAAGGGTGGGAAGAACTTCACAGATGAAGAGGCGCAGAGACTTTGCAAGGAGAAAACAGCAAGAGCAAAGGAAAAGAGGTAATAGTGCCGGAAACAGACAAGGAAGAGACAATTTGCTATAGTTGAGAGTAGGAGAAAAAACTACTAAGGGAACCTGTACCTATTTTGTGGTGAACCTTTAAGACTAGCCAAAAAAATTGGTATAAATTTGGAAGGCACTAGAGAGCCACTGAGAGTTTTTGAGGAGAGAAGCAACAGGGTGTCATTGTCTCAGAACTGAAAGGCACCTTAGAGATGGTCCAGGTCCCTATTTCACTGTTAAGGAAACAGGGAAGAGAGGCCTTGGCCGAGGCAGACCCAGAGCCAGGAACCAGGGCCCTTCGCCACGGGCCAGTGCTCTCTACCAGCCTCCTCCTCTTGGCCAGTCCTTCAATCTCATCTGATTGCATGGTACCCAAGGGATATTAGCCAGGGTGACTTTCTATTTGCTTGGATTTTTGTTGGCTTTTTAAAAATTGTATTCCTCCCTCCACTCATACCTCTTGAAAGGGGCTTGTTCTCATATTTGGAGGCAGCAAGAAAACTACCATCCGTGTCTTAGGTGCTCAGCATATCCTAGCCTCTGAGCTAAATGTCTTATATACATGTTCTCATTTAATCCTTGCTACATTGCTATAATGTATTATTATCTACATAATCATTGGTCAAGCACTTTGCCAAAGATCTCACAGCCCGAAGATGTGAGGCTAGGATTCTACCCTTGTTTTTCTTTCTCCCCAAACCAAATTCCTTCCACTATGCCAAACACATGTCCCACCTTGGTAGGTGGTGATGCCCGGGTTCCTTGAAACCCCTGAAATCAAAATAGGAAGACATAACTCTGTTTCCCACAGTCGAACACCAGTTGTCCCATCTCCAGTCAGGGTGGCCGTGGTGGAGTGCTGATCCACACTGGATCCACACCAGCATCGCCCGTGATGTGAGCCCTGCTCTGATCAGCACAAGCTGCAAAACTCCTGTGCTTTTGTCATATACAACTTGCCTCCCTTACTTCTAGAAATTTCATCATGTGTGCATTTTAACTGAAGGGTAATCAACTATACATGCTGGGCCAAACAAGAAAATTGGAAGGAGGGAGGAAGGGAAGGAGAGACAGGGAGAGAATGAAATTTCCTTCTACCATTCTACTCAGTGGTCATATATCCTAATGTGAGACTGAGAGGGAAGGTAGAAAGTTGCCATCCATCAAGCAGTCTGGGTCCTGGGGTGCTTTTCATAGTGACAGTGTATCACCACACAGAGTTAATTTTAGCATTTAAAAATATATTTTTCATACAACATAACCCCTGAACTCAAGCCAATTTCAACCAACATAGAGGAAAGCAGTGGGCTGTTCCAAAGCTGGAAGAAAAATCGGTTGTGTTTTATATTAACATATATATATGATACGGTACTTTCCTAAAAATTTTCAGGGGTGATTTGTGCTACATGACACATTTGCTTTGCATTCTGCCTTTAAACCTAACTTCCAGTAAGAAGTGAGTCCACACTGTGTTCAAATGATTATGGAGAACTCTCGCTTCTGCTTCTCTCATTCTTCCACATAATCTCTCACTTTTGCTCTCAAAGTCCAAAGCTCCAGGGTGTGTGCTGTGGTAGAAAAGTGGGGGTTGATGAAAGGGCTGGCCAGGGTTCAGCGTATATGGGGGGTTTTAATGGGAAGATGGAAGGAATACCAATCTTGTACCATTCTTCATTTATTCTACCAGCATTTTTTGAGCACCTATTTATGAGCCAGATTCTGTGCTAGAAACTAGGTGTAGAGTTGTGACTGACTAAGGGACTTTGTACGTTTTATTATAGAAGGAAACACAAAGTAATTGTTTTCTCTATCTCATGTTATGGCTGTCACAGACTACATTATCATTATTGTCACAATGCTCTCATCATGCAATTAAAATCACTTTAATCTTGGGTACATTAAAACCATTGGAGATATTACTCAGAAACATGAAGCTTGCTCTATGTTATTACAAGTGCCATCCTAAATAGCTCTTAGTGTTGAGATAGCTTTAGAAAAAAGAACGAACTCTTACATTCTTCACATGCTCATTTGTTATGAGCTGAATGCCTGTGTCCTCCCAGAATTCATACATTGAATCTCTAACCTCCATGAGATAGTATTTGGAAATGGGGTCTTCAGGAGTTAATCAGGTTGAGATGAGGTTATGAGGTGATGAGATTAATGCCCTTGTGAGAAGAAGAGGCCCAAGTGCACTCATGTCCTCTCCACACACACACACACACACACACACACACACACACACACACACACACCTCCACACACACACACACACACACACACACACGGTGAGAAGGTGGCCATCTGCAAGCCAGGAAGAGAGCCCTCACGAGGAAGCAAATCTGCTGGCACATTTATCCTGGACTTCCCAGCTTCCATAACTGTGAAAAAAGATGTTGTTTAAGCCACTCATCTACAGTGTTCTGTTATAGCAGCAGCTGACAAAGACTTCATTGAATTGGGGTTCTTCCAAAATCTTATGTACTGGGGCCCCTGGTGGAGATGGGATTTCAAATTGTTGATGCTGGAAACAAACATCTGAAGGGTTCCAAGCCAGATTTGAGGGTGGAGATTGGAATTTGTCTTTAGACAAAATGACACTCTGTTTGAGAAGAACCACTATAGGGCCAGGTTCCCTAGAAAGGGGAGGTGATGTGCAAACTCACATCACCAATCTCTCTACTGAAATTCTCTCCCTGAATTCTAGCACTTAACTTCTTCCCTATTTTCTCCAACTTCTATTAGAGGCTGGATGTTGAGTGGTCAGCTACAAGTCACAAAGGAGTTCTTGTCCACCTCCCATGCAAGTCCTCTTTGAGTGGTACATCACCTTACTTTGGAAGGTTGGAGTAAATTTTTATTTTGACTTATTATAGACTCACAAGACTCTAAAAAAATAGTACAGTGAAGAGCTATCACCCAGCTACCTCTAATGGTGGGATATTACTATAGTATGGGAGTAAAACCAGGAAATTAATACTATTAGCATAATTTTCTAGACTACAGGTTGGGTCCTCTATTAACATTTTGTTTCAGCTCAAATGTTTGAGGCTAAGATAGTTTGGTTAGGGCCCCCTAGCTCATCTTGAGTCTGACGGGAGGAAGGAGCCTCCAAGGCCTGGGCAAGTCAACAGAGACCTGCCACAGAGGCCACGGGGACAGCATGAAGGATTCGGGAACCGAGGACAGACACCGGACACTGTGAGCCTGCACAGCCGCAGAGCAGACAGGGCATCTCTGCAGTGACATTAGGCCTCCACTTCAGGGAGAGCACCGCAAAGGAATTTTGAGACAACCACGATTGTGGCCTCTTCCCTCCTCAATAAGGTGCATCTGAATCTGCTTTAGGGACATGAAAGACGTAGCAGTTTACCAGAAGATGGACACAAATAAACCTCCCTGGGGGTTCTCTGATAAGCCCTGGGAAGTGGGAGGTGTAACAAAATGAAGCATCTTTTGAAATCAGTATAACTAAAGTACACACTCTGCCCCTGAGGTCCCCAGTCCCCTCTCTTCACTAGGACATCAGAAATCTGAACTCCAGGTTTATATACAGCTTCTCCACTTCTTCCTCTTCCACCCTATGCATGAGATAAGATGATTTCTCCTCACTGGAGAAACTGATCAGCCCTAGAGAAAAGATGTATATTTGCTGGCAATTTGATGCCTCCGACAAGTATCTGGATATCCACCCTGTCATCCTGGAAATGCCACCTCTTTGTGAGCACCACATTCACAGCCAGGACTTCTGACCACCTTTTTAGTTCCTCATTTTTGAATGTGCGCAGATATTCAAGAACCTTTGACATTTGAGGAAAGCTTCTGACGTGAAAGAGCCTAAAACAACCACTTTCCTTTCATAAGACAGTCAAGGCGGGCAGAAAAGAAAAGTTTACAAAAGCTGTAATTAATATCTTTGGAGCAAAAAGATAGCATATGCATGGAAAATAAAACAGAATACCCCAAAGCCTGAGAATATGAAAGTTTTAGGAAATTAAAAATGTTATGGCAGAAATTAAAAATCCATAGGTGGACTGGAAACCAAAGTTGAGAAAATCTCCAAAAAAAAAAAAAAAAAAACATACAGTACAAAAAAGGGCAAGAGACGGAAAATAAGACAGGATCAGAAAATTAAATAAATTAAATTAAGTCCAAAATTCCTCACATCATTCTCTTGCCCCAGACCCTCCATTGGCTTCCCCTCTTACTAACAGAAAAGCCAAACTCTTGTACTCACAATGTCCCACTTGAGCTGGTGGCCATCACCCCTCTGATCTTATCTGGTAACTCTGACCACCGCCCCCCCACTTCAACCTCATTCAAGATGTTCAAGTTAGATGTGTTCCCACCTCGAGGTACTTGCAACTTACTGTTTCCTCTGCCTGGAATACACTTCTAAGAGCCAGGAGAAGGAGGAGAGGTCCTCGGGAACCTGCAATCTGCTGCAAGGAGACCATCGAAGCTGAACACGCCAGACCAACACACCAGCTGGAGAACCATAGTGTAGTCACCTGGGCGTGGACTCCATGTTTCAGGGCCAGATGCTTCTGAATGTTTTACCTGGGAATGAAAAAGTAAGCTACAATCAAGAGGACAAAATATTCAACCAAAAATGAGCTTAAAATCAGACTCTTAATAAATGAAAAAGAGCCCCCTTTTTCCTGTTTTGTCATCTTGTTCTTTAACATTTCACCTATAGAAAATACTAGGCATGATACTCTCCAAGTCAGACAGGCACCAATGGCTTGCCTTTTTCTACCAAGATTATTGTGTAAACTCCTCTGTCTGGCACTCAATGTCATCCATAATGTACACTCAACTTCCCTTTCTTGGCCTCCCCCCAACTGTTGTCCTGTCTCACACCTGTCTAGTTCCTGCTTTCTGAGCATCCCCACACACCTGTGTTTTCCTACCTTCAAAATCAGCTCTTCTGTTTCTTCTACCTGCAATGTCCTCCTGCCCACATCTATGACAATCCTACATTCATTGTCAAAGCTCATCTTAATGTTATGAATCCATCCCTGGTCTCACCAACAAGATGTGACTTCTCCCTCCTTTGAATTTCATTTGACTATCCCTTTTGGAATTTACCTGACTTCACTCTACATTTTAGTTAGGTTTGTCATCTCTTAGAACTCCCTCTAGACTGTGGGTTCTTTAAAAAATGAGGGTGTGGCTTAGTCACTTTTACCACCTTAGAATGGTGCCACACAGTGCTCTGCCCTTAGCAGGCAGTTGAAGTTTCCTGGGATGAGGTTCTGTTTTTCTGAATCACGTGAAAGACAATCTCCAACCACACCCTTCCTTCTTAACTATTTGGAAGCATCAGCCATTCACTGTGAACATAGCACCTGTGTCCTATTGCAGTGTTAGACCAGAAGTAGCCAAAGTTAAAAGTCAGAATATTTCACTTAAACATCCAAATTTTCACATTTCCTTGGAATACTGAAAAATTATATGACCCTGGACATTCCCTCCTAGTGACCATCAAAAAGGGCAAAGGCACAGCCATCCTCTTTGGACAGGCATACCTGCCACAGCCCTCCACGGGCCTCTGGGCCTGCCTCTGTGACTTATGTCACTTGCTGAGCCCTTCAGGTGTTTGAGTTTGCGGGTCCTGGTCTAAATCATGTTTGGCTTTTGCCATTACAAAATAATCTAGTATTTGATGTTGCTCAGAACAAAATCCCTACACTTAAAGCTTTGCAAGTCCTTTTTTCAAAAATACACTCCTCTGAACACCGACACTGAGAATCTTGAATGATTTCCTGATATACTTCTTTTTTCTGAAAAGGTGTCTCCAAGCACCTTTAGAAATTGTAAATCGGCAGCACACAAAAGCAGCATGAAAGTCACTTCAATGAATATAAAAATAAAACAAAATTGTAACATGTGAGAATGTCAGACCCTCATTAAAATACTAGAAATGTCATTTAATAAAAGAGGAGATTCACATGGTTAAACTGAGATACTGAGGAACCTTATGCACAGATTTTTAACACATAATCAAGAGAAAAAGCTGAACTGGGAACTGTAAGGAAAATGATTTTGCCATATGTACCCCAAAATGTAGTAAATAAACAATGAGCAGAGATATGTTTTTATTCTTTGCATAGAACAGCAGGTCCCCAGAGCTGTGATACAAGTCAGCAGTACGTATTGAATTGAGAAAAAGAACTCACTTTATTAAGCATCAGGAACAAAATCCTCCACAAATGTCTTCTCTAATAGAAATCACCTTCACTGCTAATTTGGAATTTGGAGCAATAGCCTTTTATTAAACTATTTACAAACAGCATTTTATACGTCAGAATATATCATCATAAATCAAGCATGAGCTATTGCATTAGCCTCAAATAGACTCAGTTAGAGAAACTCAGTAGAGATTTTTAAATGCCCTTCCTTCCAATTTTACCCATAATACCCTGCAATGCAACTTAATTTTAATATTAAGTCTTTCATAAAAGTTCTATCTTTACTAACTCAAATAACACTGTTATGAAATTTAAATGAAAAACAAACCATGGCAAGGGGAAAAAATTAATATGGACAGTCAAGGGACTTCAGATACATCTTCAAGTGAAAATAAAAAATATATGGAAAGCCAATAAAGAAGTTGAGACAGAAAAGCAGATTCCACAGTTCAAGCTGCAGAGCAAATGCATTATCACCAAGTGAGGCCCGGTGGCTTGAAAACACAGGACAGAGATTATGGAAGAAAGCATGTGAACCACGAGGGAGTGGCAGGAAGGCATTCAAAACAAAATGGTCATTTATAATTTGGTTTTGCCATTATCTTTGCGTGCACATTTCTAGCCAGGTGGGATAACAATGGATAAGGGCATAGGCTTTAGAGATGCATTTCCAGGTGGTAGAAGGCAAGTTACTCTTTGCCCCTCTGTTTTCTTCTCTATAAGTTGAACATAACAGTGACTTCCTGATAGAGCTGTTGTGGGGTGAAAGGAGCCAATGAATGAAACACACTGAGGCAGACGTGGTTACACAACCATCCTTCATGTTGGCGTCAAGGCAGACTGATACGTTGAAAAGTCTAAATAGATGTTAAACTTCAGAACAGGTATACTCAATCTGTTGACTTACTCCCTTTGAAATAGGAACTTGCATTGAATCAAGTCTCAAAACAAAAATTCAACATTGTTAAACATCTGTTATGAATGACAAACTGCTAGCCTTGTTTTGTGTTTTCCACTTTCCACATTCCTAAGTGTTGTCCTCAGCCTTCACACTCTGGCTTTTCCATTCATCATTTGCCGTAGCCATTCTTACCTACGGATACTTTTACCTTTTACTCACCTTGAGTGGCAGCGGCTCACAGGTGCCAGGGGAGAGTCTATAACAGGAAATGGGTCGAGACTTGAAGCCCAAAGCAGCTCTCAGAAACCACTGGCCAGGCCTTATCTGGAGATGAAGATGTGGCCAGGCTTGTCAAGCAAAGACCAGTGGTTTCTGATCAGAAAGGAGAGGACCAATCAAATTTAACACCTACATGGAGAGCAGAGATCAGCACCAGCTGAGTCAGAAGTCAGGTGAAGAGACAAGAACCAGAAGGGAAGCAAAACAAGGGCCCAAAGTTCCAGGCACTCACTTAAGAATCATTATATCCAAAATAGAAGTGGCACATAGCAGGAGTGCAGTCAATGAAGGAAGAGATTAGCAACCGTGAGTAAATGAGTGAAAGAAGGGTCACGGCAAAGCAAGCAGTAGGACAGGTGTGAGCTGTGGAGGGATTGGGCAGGGAGGGAAGATCTTGGTAACAAAACTATCTTTTGCCTCTACCTGAGAGCTGTAAGGAGCCTTCTTTAAGTTTGGAGAGGGGGGGTAAGTGTGGCTAGCCAGAGAAATGCCAGTGTGAGTACACCAGTGCCCTTGCTTGCTTCAGTGAGGAGTAATGGGCAAAAGGAATGAACTGCAGCTTGTGACCTATGATCCCCCTTACATTAAACATCTCTTTCTGGCTCTTTCCCTTCTTTCCTTTTTCAAGTGCCCTTTTACTCACGAGCCTCTATGCAGACCTTGGTAACTCTACCTCCTACATTTCCGGCTTGGTCTCCCCGGAACTGCACCACACAGTTCTCCAGGGCTAAAATTCTCTGGAGTCTACCTTATTGCATTCCTGGCCTTGTTTAGAACAAAGGAGGGAGAGAAGGGAAAGGGAAAAGAAGGGTAATACTGTACATTTTTACAGATTTAAGGTGAGCTTTGTTGAGGGGAAAGGAACAAGTCTCAGTGGAAAAGACATAATGCTGCTCCTCCAGACCTAGTCTCTGTGAGTATTCCTCACCCAGGTTGTCCTTGAAATGAGGGTCATGGAGAGGTGGCACTCCAAGGTCTCCCGTTAGCAATGAGCCACTCATTTCTCCAGCTCCTGGGAATATTGGCTGCTGCCGGCTTGCTGGAAGTTGCCTTTGGCTCAGGGTCATGCCCCCTCCCAGAGATCAGCCCACAGCCAATGACTGGTTGATGCAGGGATACAAAGGCCCAACCCTCTTGTCTCAATTCAGGACACCTGTGAAGGCCATCCCAGCTCCACAGTGCCCCGTGGGATTGCCTGAACCTCAGTTGCAAAGGCATAACACTGAGCTTCTCCCTCTACCAATCCCAACTTCCCCAAGTCCCTATAGCAAGCACGCAATTCTCTGCCTAGGAGTCTATTCCAAGGAAACCCAACTAAGACAAAGGACACTCTGGGGACACATGTCATATAAATTACATTCAAGAGGGAAAATATACTGGCCATATATGCTTCTTCCACCACCCACTGACCAGCTAGAAATGATGTCAAGAGATATTAGCCTAAAGGAATGCTTCTCAGCAGTAGTCTTACATTTGGAAAAAATGGAATCGTTCTTTTCCCCACAAACAAGAATAGATAACGAAAGAAAGGAAACTATCAAAACCAGTGCAAAGATGCTACCTAGAAATATTTTATGATTTCTCACACTGCTATGTAATTGGGAAGTTTTCTCATTAAATATACAATAACATGTAGTCCCTTATTGAATCCAAACAATTTCAGTAACATTATACCCTCAAAAACTCAGCATGGGTAGTTTATGTAAAGCAGTGGATAGCTGGGACTTAACGACTATCTTGGGGCTTGATAAAACTGTGTGGTATTATTTCGATGATTGTGTCCAGGAATAATTGTTTCATTCATACTGAATACCAGGAAGGCTTTAGGAATTAAATAATTTATATTGAATTAAATTAAATAATCTAGCCAACAAACCTAATGAATCACGAGCTGCATTCCGATTGGTAGAGAAGAGACATGAACCCCCAGAGAGTAGCTGCTTCTGCTACATTACCATCTAGACATACTACAGATAAATTTGCAAGTTGGCCAATATAGTTGCAAACGATGAACTGAGCGTTCAAGACAGATATTGAATTCCCCAGAGTCTAAGCTGACCAGCGCAGATTTGGTGGTGAATACTAAAAAATTATTACAAAAACAATTTAAAATTAACCCTCAAATTTATGAAATCAATGCAAGTTATGCTGCTTGAGAAATTAACCGTGCTGTTCATTGTAAGACTGGTAATTACTATTAGGGAAAAGTGTGCCTTTAAAGCAATATACTTAACGTAGAAATGTGAGATTGGCTTTTGTCAAAATACTGAGCACCTATAAAGATAAAAGACAGTCAAGAATAAGAGTAGGGAAAATTCCATGAAATATACATGTGTAAAAAAATCACCTCTTATTTGCTGTAGACACTTTAAATAGGAAACATGAGGCTATTTATTTTGGGGGGATCTTTTTTTAGGGGATCTTGAAGAACACGTAAAAGCTGAAGAATGAATGAAAAAGAGGACTAGGTAGTTAACATATTTTCAATCAACGAGTTTTATATAAGAATTTACATGAGCTCTGCATGATGCATAAGTGGAGATATGATCAATGTCATTATTTCATAAGTTTTACAAAGCTTGTCCTTCTGAAGCTTTTTATTCCTTCTTGAAAGTTGTTTTCTCCTAGGAAAATAGTCCCAGCATCAGTACTACTGGGTCTGTGGCTGTGCAGCCCGGGGGTGATATCCTTGGCACCAATAACCAGGACCCATAGAGAAGCACTCTCCCTTCTAGACCATTCTGCTTTTTTCTAGAGAGTTGACATCATTAATAAAACAATCAAATGTAACCTCTACTCATCATTACATGTACTAAAAAATACATAACTCGAACAGGGTTTTAAGACATATAAAGCACTTGGGTCTTTCTAATCTTTATCTAATAGTAGCAATCACTAGATTTTCTAACCCTGATTTTTTTTCTTGAGGACAGAATATGACTTTTCAAGTATTTCAGTATCAAAAAGCTCTTCCCATGGTTTCTCACAGACTAGACTTTAGGCTCAATAACCTCGCCCCCTCCCCCTCTTTTTTAACTGCTGTTTGCTTTTTATGATTTCTTTAATACTTATCCACAGAACGACTATAATCACCCTTCCAAATGTCTGGCCCCAAACCCCTGCTATTTCATTTTTAACAATATCTATAACCATTTTTAGTACACATTTTTTTTCTAATTTCATAAAGTGGATACATTTATCAGAAGTTGGGTATGACGGATACATTGCCACAGGGGAAAAAACTGAGGATGTTTCTGAAAATCATACTGAGGAAATCAGAAAAGCATGTAACATTATTTACTTAGAAATGCATTCTAATAAATGTTAGTATATTACATACCCAAATACTGCATAATACAGAACCAGGAACTGTTGTAATTACCAGTGTCATGTGGGTAGAAAGAAAAAATCTTTATCTGACAGGAATGCAAAAAGAAAAAAATCCAGTAATAGTTGCTTTGAACAGCTCTTTCTCCTGAATCTTTCGTGCACACATTCTGGCATCTTGCTAGACAGCCTTAAAAGAAGTGATGACCCAGCAACGTGGTAATACTGCAGTAGCGCAGCCAAAAACTGATGCCAACGTCCCCAAATGGAGCCTCCCTCCTTCACTGGCTATGGGACTTTGGGCAGGTTTTATTAAGTCACTGCACTACTTCACTCAGCTGTCTTCATGAAGTCCGTTACCACTTGACATTGTCTTATTTATTTATGGGTTTGCTCCATTAGCTTTCCTTCACCAAAATGTAAGCTCCTTGAGGATACAAATTATGTCTTTCTTTGTTCCCAGCTCTATCCCAAATGCCTATAATGCACATCATAGGCACTAAACTATGTGATGAATGAATGAAGCTCCTAAACCTCCCTGAACCTCAGTATCTTCCTCTGTGAAAGGGAGAAGAATAATACTAGCTACTGTAGATGGCTGAAGCACGCATGGCATGAGCTAGCTGGCTGCACAGAGCAAAGCACAGTGCCGGCTGAGCATTACCTGCAAATGCAAAGCATTCTCTTCCCTCTCTCTCTCCTCACTGCAATCCAAGCAGGCCTCAGGGTGTGTTTGTAATAGCGATCCTGGACCACACCAGACTCTTCTTATAAAAGGTATTTCATAATGCCCCTGTACTATTCTAAAGTGAAATTCATGGACATGTAACTGACTGACCCATCCATATAATTTAAAATATATATAATATCATCTATCTTATATAAAGAAAAAATTTTAAAGTAATTTATGATTTTAAAAAAAGTGTCTTTCCACATGTAAATATTCAGGTTTGACTATACTAGTAGGTCAAAAATCTCCACAAATTTGCATAATATGCCCTGAGGGGATTGCCAGGCCCAATGAGAACTGCTGGTTTGCCCTTAGCTGGTAAAGAGTCATAAAAATAAAAGCCAAACAAGGTGAAAGAAAGGACATCAGAAGCAGAACATTACATCAGAAAAAAATAAGACCCCGTGGGAAGATGCTCACTTCAGGGACCTCGTGGCAGAGAGAGTTACTGCGCAGCCAGTGAGCAGGAGGAGAGCTCCTGCGTGTCCCTGTGCTGCTGGGATGACAAAGCAACCTGTCACCAAACCTAAGAGCACAAAATCCAGTGTGCCCTCACTGGCTCACAGAATGTTAGAGATACAAGGAAACTTACAGATCATCTGGTTCCCTTTGTTTTATCAATGAGGAAACGGACCCCCAGGAAGAGTAAGTGAGAAGCCAAAGTCTCCCAGTTCCCCAGATTTCATTTTAGCAGCACAATTGAATGAATGTACTTGAGCCAGGGATACTGTATTTTACATGCATGTAATTGTGGAAGTGAAGTTTTGTGTGTTTGTATTTCTAAACAGTGTTATCTATATTTTAAAAAAAATGATGCCTTCACACCAAAAGCAGAATGGTTCTTGAAAATATACAAACTGCTAATGAAATAAGGATATTTCCATAATGGGAGGTAAATTAGTCACATAGGGATATTCCATTAAACAAACAGCAGAGAGCTTCTACTAAAATAAAGAATCTACCAACTGACTATAGAAGGTATAATGCTCCTTTTGAACAAAATATAAATTTCTGTGGAAATACATACTTTTCCCCCAATCTCCCACATCCCTTTTTATGCTATAACAGACATACTTTAGTCTTACAAAATGACATGTTATAGGTGTTGGCTAAGTCCTTAAACACTATCATTTATTTCATTTACCAAGTGCCAGGCATGGAACTAACATGCTTTTCATATACTCAATCCTGTTTATACATTAGAAGAACCATCTGGGAACTTAGCTAAACAAACAAACATAAAAAGGCAGCACCCTAATGGGCAGCCGAGGGTCGAGAAACACTGACATACACTATCTCAGTAGAGGGAGGCATTATCATGATACTCATTTTTTCAGGTGAGGAAACTGAGATACAGAGAGTCCAGCTAATTTACCAAAGGTAACATATTTAGTGGCCAAGTTGCAGTCTTAACCCAGAAAGACGGAGTGGACACCACTGTTTGTTTAATAATAGACACTGCTATTTGCCATCATGATGATTAATGAAGACAGAGCCTAGATTGAATAGCCAAATGTTCAATTAAGTCTATGTTTTAAATATATTGAAAATTACTTCCCAGCCAAAAAAAAAAAAAAAAAACAGTCTTTAAACCTATGTTTTAAAAGCAGTTTCCATTTTCTCCTCCTCCAAATAGCATTGTACAGAAAATATACATTTTTTTGCTTTTTTGCCATTTAATTTTTTTAATTGAGGTAAAAAATAACATATCATAAAATTCACCATTTCAATCACTTTAAGTGTACAATCAATTAATTCAGCAGCTTTTAGTACATCACAGTGTTGTGCCACTATCGCCACTAATTCTAAAAGATTTTCATCACTCCAAAAAGAAACCTCATAGACCCCATTAGGCAGTCACTCTCCATTCCTCCTTTCCCCCAAGCACCTGGCAACTAATAATCTGCCTTCACTTCTATGGATTTGCCTATTCTGGACATTTCATGTGAATGGACTCATGAACTATGTGGGCTTCTATATCTGGCTTTCTACTTAGTATAGTATCTTCAAGGTTCATCCATGTTAGAGCATGTATCAGTACTTCATTCATTTTGAATAATATTCCATCGTGTGGACATACCACTTTTGTCTATCCATTCATCAGCTAATTAGACATTAGAGTTGTCTTTTGGCTATAATGAATAATGCCATTATAAACACTGATGTGTACAAGCTTTTGGAACAAAATGATGTTTTTAACAATAACTTTTCTCATCCATGCTGTAATCAATACTCATTCCAACCAGGCACAGCATTCAGTACAGAGCTATTTCATCAAGTCATAGAATTCTATTTGTAAACTTACCTCTAGCATTGCAAGTCAAACCATAGTCTGTTTTATAAAATAAAATATTTGACTCAAAAAAATTGGTCTCATTTCCATTTAGAGAACAAAGCTGCATTTAACTTAGGACTTTAATTCTTAGTTCCTTTCACAACCACCCCTCTACCTCCTTTCAGCTATTGATCCTGTGTGTCCTTGAGCAGGTCACCTCCTTCCCTTTGTTCATTCATTGATGTAACCAATAATCATTGACATTTCCACATGCAGGCCCTAGGCTCAATGATGGAAAATAGCATGTCCTATACAGACGCAGACTCTGCACTCGTAGAATTTACACTCTAATGGGAGACAGACACTGAACACTTAATTATGCACATAGTTATCTAGTGATAATTACAATAAGTGTTAGGAAGAAATGTTGAGGGTGCTATGAAAGTGCATAACAGATACTATGTCCCTGTGTCTCAGTTTCCTCATCACAGTATTATAAACAAACTAAATGAGATTTTTAGAAATGTCAAATAGAAGAACTTCACAGGCAAACATATCCACAGTCATAGGTCACAGCTATATGGTGATATCGGGCCCCCTCAAATATGTGCTCCAACAACCCCAAAGCCTAAAACCCACTGTATAAATTCATTGTTTGGAACCCTAAAAGTATTTCTGGTTTCAATAATATTTAACAAAATTGTGAAAACTTGTACAGATATTTGCTGTTGGTAGATCTAATCTTAAGGGCAGCTAAATAAGAATGGTGTGGCGAAAGAGCACTTTCAAATAGTGGTCCATGCAGTCAGAAATGTATCTATGTGTGTGGTTACATGCTTTTTAATGGACAAATTGATTACGTAGAAACCCTTTTGGTAGGTCCTATGTCCACACTAAGGAACATAGGGCTCTACACTCACCTTCTGTTTCCACACATCCCACAAACTGTCAGGGGTTAAAGACGAACTTGAAGAATATTGAAAGTTTGATCACTTCTTGGTTCAAGTCATTGTAGCAAGCTTGAAACTTCCCTGCCCACATTCTCCTGATTCTTTTCGAGGAAAGTGCTAGGGAAACCTCCCTTCTCTTCAGTCTTGAATAAACTTGTTGACCTTTTCCCCCATCTATTCTGTGTGTCCCATGATCTGTGGCAAGTAAACCTAGTTCTTCCAGGTTTAGTCTAAATTTATTAAATTTCTTATGTAGGCCCTCAGAATAACCGTGTGCTAGTTAATGTGGTAATTTTTTCCCCTAAAAGCATCAGGTCAGTGACATTTGTCCCACTAGCATCTTGGACTTCCTCAGTATCGTAGCATGGGAATGAGTTTGGAGTCAAGCAGAGCTGAGTTTGAATTCCGGCTTCTCCATTTATTAGTTGAGAGACGCTGGGAAAATGATTTTCATCTATATAAGCCTCAGATTTCTCACCTTAAAAGGGGGTTGTTGGATTATTATTCATGCTTAATATGTGTTTGTTGTACACTTTTAAGGTTAATTCTTTAAGCTTTTATCAACCAGCACTTTTTAAGGCTTTGTTAATTGTTAGTTATATAGATGTCTGGGGTTGAGAGGAAAGAGGTGTGGTTGTGGATGTGTCATTTATTGGTCTTTCAAAATTCATGCCCCCTTCCTAACGCCATCCAGATTCCCTTTTGTAGAGTTGCCTCCCTGGTACTGTGTAGTGGGTTGGTGGGTGGTAAGTGATGCTGCCCACCCCCCACTCAGAATCTAAAGAGGCCAGATCCTGCCTTCCTGACCCCCGGTAGCCAGAGACTGGGATAGTGACTTTCACCATGACGAAGCAGATATTCCGCCAGAGGATTTGAGTTCTGAACATGGATGAAAAAGATGATTGAATTTATCTACTACTCATGGTAACAAAATTTCTATCTGTTTCAAAAAAAGTTATAGGCTTCCTCATAAAATATATGCACATGTTATCTATATATTTGGTTTAGGACTGCCTCAAGCTATCTCTGAAATAATCATTGTGGCAAAAGGGACAAAATTGTCTTTATTAGTTTAGATTAATCAAGGCCCTTCTCTGAAGCTAAGGAAGGGGGACATTTCACCCAAGTCACAAGACTGCTCGTAATGGTGAAGGGAGAAAATAATCATTGGGGAACTCTCACAATGTCTGCCATGGTACACCTTTGATGTCCAACATGCATAAACACCGTCCTTCTCGTGCAAACACTTTTTAAAGTGCTTCTGCCTAGCTGAAACACTGTCACCCCTTCCCCAGAAGAAGGCAATCCACAATCAAATTCAGGCACTACGTTTAGTGCCCACGTCCCACCCCTCTGGATGATGTGCCATCAATTCCATCCATCCAGGTGCAGCTCAGTGTGGGTTGAATGATCCATTGTTCATCCTCAACACATGCAATATAAAGTGGTGGAGAAGGAGAAGAATAACAGCAATAAAAACTCACATTTTGGGGAAAAAAAGATATTAGAAAACAACACTAGTGATCACCAGTTCATAGTACATATTGAATCCGCAAGAACTTCCTGCTTGGGCAGTGAAGTGAGTCTTTATGCCCCAGATATGCTAAGAGGAGCTCCCTTGACCCTCCTCTTCCACGGCCACATTGAAGGTAGGCATGAGAGAGAACACCCACTGTGGAAGTTACACCACTGTAGCAGCTTATTTCTTATTGGCTCCATTCCTGGACCCCACAGAAGATATAAGAGCAGTCACCAGCTGTTGTTAGCCAGGTTTGAGATTTCTCTGGCAATATGGCTCTTTTAAATTTAGTAGGCTTCTCTTTTTTGCTCCCAGTCAATTCTAAGGATCTATAGCCAAAGCCAGAGGTCCTACTTCAAGTCTGAGAAGCCTGTCTCCTGATAACAGGCCTCTGGGTCCTGCCAATTCCCCTAAACCAGATTGTAATGGCATCAGCCACTGTACAGCCATATGGCCATTGAAGAACCTAAAAGATACAGATAATGGAAGTCAGAGGGCCAAGGGCCACACGTGACCATTTTACCTATGGTCAACTCTTCTCGTTGCTTTTGTTTCTTTTCATTGGCCTGGAGTACATGGAACGTGAGTAGAACTGGAACCCAGACTAAGGGGAAAGGTAGAATAAAAGGCTAAGGATGTCCCTCTCTATCAGCTACTTTGTGAGCACCTCTTGGTCACTGCAGTTTATTTTTCTATCATGTACACGGGTATTTGAGGGAATTCCTTCCACAGAAATGTGGTCAAATAAAGCATATAGGACCAGGAGGTTAAAGAAAATGGCTATAGTTCAGTACATCCACAAATCCATGTAGCAAAAATACTCAAGAATCCTCCAGTCTTTAAAAAAATCGCTCTTTCAGAGTCTCAAGAACAGAGTAAGTTTTCTATGCTTTTAGTGTGTTCTCTTGGAATCTCTAGAGGGACCTCAGGAAGCCAGGCAAGGATTTTTTTAAAAGTTATTACTATCTGGTGCTTAGGATAGGTAAGCAGCAAGTCAGCGATCATTTGAGGGACTGTGTATTCTAGATGTTAATATTACTTGGGAAGATTACATCGTGTAGGTCATAGGAAAAAGAACAAATCATACTTTGCCTTACGGAGAAAGGAGGGTAAGAGAAGATAGTTCTTGTATATCTGTAATTAATGGAGTTTACAAATGGCTCAATTCGCTTCCCACCTGAGTCCAGGGTTTGGGGAGCAAAGTGATGAATGGCTGAGAGGACAATATTTGCCAAAGGCAACTCTGCAGTGCAGTACAGAGGCCTATTATCACTTTTTTAAAATCTGCAAAGAATTTAACATGTGTCTGGCTTTGAGTGCTATTTCATGGTAGATGGAGGAAGGAGGTCCTGAGCAATGAGCATATCCATTACTTTCTTATCATGAAAGCTCTAGACATCCATTTCCTGGTGATGAAGTGCCTCTGCCATGATTAAGACTGTAGAATTATTAAACCACCCAGTTACAAGGATGATTTAGAAATGAACCTGTGGAGAATTGTCTAAGCAGGTGCTTCACAGAGAAAGAGCAATCCAGCCAGGTACACACTTACTCAGCCTTGACCTCTTTGGAATAAGCATTGCTTTCTCGTTAAACAAATGCTTTCACTTTCTTATTGATTTGCTTTCCGAAACATTTTCCTTATTATTTTTAACTTAGCTCTCACTTTTCATGAAATACACACACACAGTTTAAAGACACATGTTTCTCCAAAACAATCATTATGAACGCTCTTCTAATATTTTTCATCCCCATTACCAATTTCTTCGTAATGTTTCCATTTCAGACATTATCTATTCACTCCCCCTGTTTCTCACACCTTTGTGCCTTTTCCATGCCCCAACCCAGCCATCAGTGCTGTAGAGCTATGCCATAGTTTTAGTTGAAACAGTTTTAACATTTACATTTTTATAACTATAAAACATCTGAGCCTTGATTTCTTTTTTTGCATAACTTTCTAACCTCAAGGAATTTAATAACTATCTTTGTGTATGTGTGTGTGTGTGTGTGCTCACATGTGTGTGCACTTGATCAATTTTTTTATATACTTACCATTAAATCAACCCCAAAGTCTCCCAGGAGTCTAAATCTCCAGTAAGAATGTTCAAACACAGCAGATAGTCCATCAATTTCATCTTCTTGGAAACATCTCTTCCAGCACCTTCTGCCCTGCCCCAGCCCTGAACTGTTATCCTCCTGGTGCATGGTTTCCCCTAGGAATTGTCCTCCATGGCCATGTGCAGATTTCCCTCGCCTCTCCTTTATGTTGGCCGCCTCCTTCTTGCTTAACTTATTCCCTCATTTTAGTGTTATGCCTTCTCTAGTGACTTCTTAGAGAATTGATGCATATGAGGAAAACTGAGGCCTTGTGCTTCCAAATATGTCTTTATCCTACCTTCATCCTTGATCAATGGTTTGCCTGTATTTATGATTTTAGGCTTGAAATCATTTCCTCTCAGAATTTTGAAGGTATTTCTCCATTTTCTGCTAGTTTTCCAGAGTGACTATTGAGAAGTCTGATGCCAATCCGGTGATTAATCTTTTGGAAACAAGTTGTTTTCCTTTCTTGAAAGCTTTTTATCTATTCTTTTATCCTCAGTGTTCTGAAATTTTCTAAGAATATGCTTTATTGTGGGTCTTGTGCTGGGCAATAGATGTGTTCTTTTGATCTGGAAAATTATGTCCTTCAATTCTTGGAAATTTTCTGAAATTTTAAAAATAGCTTCCCCTTTATTTCACTTGTTCCTTCTTTCTAGACTTCCTGTTATTGGGACTTAGGCATCCTGAAATGATCCTCCAATTTTCTTATAATTTCTCTCCAATTTTTCTTATATTTTTAAAATACTTCTGGGAGACCTAATTTTATCTCCTTACCTTCTATTAAGTTTTTATTTCTGCTATCATATTTTTTATTTGCAGGAACTATTTTTTCTTCTCTGACTTTTTCTTTTTAATACCATGTTATTCTTGTTTCATAGATACAATATCTTCTTTTATTTCTATGAAGAGATTTGACATTTTTTCAGATTTTCAAATCTATGCATGGTCTCAGTTTCCTGTAAGTTTCTTTTCTCTCGTGGTTTTGGCCTCGGTCATTCACATTATAGACATTCCTCAAATGTCTTGTGCTTCTTGTCTGTCCTTATATATAAGAGTGGAGGGAAGAAATAGCTATTTGGAGGCACAGGGCATGCAGGGTGGAATCCTCGTGTGCAGGCTGCTCTGGCTGTGCATTTTGGTGAGCTCTCAGGCCAGTCTCTTTTCTCCCCTGGACTGGTCAGATTTTCCAGAGAACAGTGTTTCATTGTACAAAATCTCTGTTTTGCCAGTCTGCAATCTCAAATCTAAATAAAAGTGTCTAGCACAGTGTCAGGCACAAAGCAAACACACAACCAAACACATCAGATCCTGTTTTTTGGAGTTTTGAAGCTGAGATGGTTCCTTCAGGTACTGCTAGCCAGCAACTAGGAACCAGGAGTCTACAGAACCTTCAGATTGAGATTTCTTTTCTACAGAGCAAGAATGATGAAAAAGTTGTTTTGTCCTTTTGGGTTGAGTTCTGCAATAGCAGAAATAGCGATTCAAAGTGATTCCAGTGTTTTAGCATAATCTATAGCTGGAATAGTATCATATGTATTTTTTATTTTATAAACATGATCCATATCCTCTGCCATCCTCCCCACTCATTATTTCTAAGGATGTATTTCCCTTTTAGTCTTTACTATGATAGTCTTTTGTACCTGTCTCCTTTTTCCATCTCTTGAGTTTATGATTTCCATTTGAAAAACTCTCTGGCCTTCTTGAGGGAAAACACCATCAAAATAGAGTTGTACCTAGTAAATGGTAGGCCCCACTAACAAAGTCCTTCTGACCTAAAGTGTCAATCCATCTAACAGATACATTCAGCTATTAGACATCCAGCAGATTCCAACAGCTTCAAAACTTCTGGGGCTGATCTTACTCTTCAGAGCAAGTGCAAACGTTGGGGTAAAGGATTCTCTAGGTGAGCCACTAAGCCCCCTAGAGAGCTTATCATAAGCTGGATTTGTATTATTTTGAGAGAAATGGCCCAGTGAAATGGCATCCAACACCAGATTCTACATAATAAACCAAAGGGCATTCATTATTCTAAATATTCTTAATGCTTAGTGAAATCTAAGGATTTCTTTATCGGGATCACTATTATTTTTAAAATGTCCCATCCATCTGTCACTGAGAAGTCAACTCAAGCTTAAAATTACATACCTGGGTACAAAGTTTGTGTACATTTAATGGATGTGCTTAAAAGTTATAATTATGTTGTCCTATCAGCCTTAAATATCTATTTAATGACCTAACCACCCCAATTTGCTTGACACTGTCAGTGTTTATCTCTGCTGAGACTACTCTGATTGCTCTGTCTGAAGAAGTTCAAATGAAGTTGTTCTTTCAACAGTATGTTTCAGGAAAGACGTCCAAGATGGCCAACTAGGGACACGGCTTGTTGGACCATCCTGGCAGGAAGACAGGATATTGGACAGAGGATAAGGGAGAAGAGTCTCAGCTCAGGTGTGGACCACAGAGAGATGTCAGAGATGGGTGGGGACCCCACGGAGAAAATTGCAAAGCTGGGAAGTAAGAAGATAAAGAGAAGAAGATATTGGGAAGAATCACACCCAGAGAGGCTCGGAGCCCAGTGAAAGGGTAAGAGGGGATTCCCCTCCCCCTCATAAGTGCCTCCTGTGAACAGCAGGCATTAAGTATACTGAAGGTTTTCCCACCCTCCATGAGCCCAGGCACAGGGGCAAATACAAAATAGTGGGGTGAACTAGCGAGTTCTAGGAGTTTGGGTAGCCTGAGTGGAGCACCGCCGGGAGAGTGCCATGAGAGGCCAGAATACTGGCTTCCTCCCATCTAGACACTTCTCCCTGCCCCCGGCACCTTCCCTATCCACTGCAACCGAGAAAGCAATGTGAGTTTGGACCCAATACAACCGCAAGTGTGGTTTGAGCTGAGAAGCTCACGAGCAGCTTCTTCTCTCCAGCAGGTGTACATCCCAGGCTGAGGTCTCCTCACACAGTGGGACCCACAACATTTCCCCCTGAGGTCTTGTGGTGCAACAGGTGTGAACAATTTGGGAACTTCCTGTCTGTAGGTGTTTTGCAGGCTAGCAGGCAGCAGCATGTTTTCCGAATGGAGCAAAAAGGACAAGAGGAATGAGACCAGCTATTAATATGATTTTTTTCTACTTTCCTTTCTAAACTCCTGTCCTTTGGTCATCTTCAGTGTTATTTAAAAACAATAATAATCCCCACTCATGATAATATGATTCAGCATTAACATCTTAAAAACAAGGTGTACTCACCTTATGCAAATAATTTCTAGAGAAACTCCACCCAAGGGTGATATTTAATGTTTTGGCAGTGGTATTTCAAGACTTTTTGCTGATGTTTATTGCTTCTAAAAATAACTTGACATATAAAAAGAAATAAAATAAATTGCTTCTAAAGAAAAACTTGAAATATGAACATAGACATTATTAAATAAAATATAAAAGCACTAATCTTCCAAATTTTGAAAATGGGCAAAGACAAACAGACACGGTGGTTCAAACCTGTAATCCCAGCACTTTGGGAGGCTGAGGCGGGAGGATCACTTGAGGCCAGGAATTCAAGACCAGCCTGGACAAAATAGCAAAACATAGCGAGAACCCTGTCTCTACAAAAAATAAAAAGAAAATTAGCCTGGCACAGTGGTGCATGCCTGTAGTCCCAGCTACAAAGGAGGCTGAGGCAGGAGGATTGCTTTGAGCCCAAGAGGTTGAGGCTGCAGCAAGCTATGATCACACCACTGCACTCCAGCCAGGATGACAGAGCAAGACACTGTCTTTAAAAAAAAGAAAAAAGAAAATGAGCAGAGGATGTGAATAGAGAGGAAGAAGTAAACAAGGTAACTAAACAAGAAGAAAGTGTTTAGCTTTACTAGAAAAGAAACCTGAAAACTGATGCCCGAGGCTATTTGTTGTGTATTGGGAGAATATACACATGGATGCAGACAGAAAGGAACACTTATACACTGTTGGTGGGACTGCAAACTAGTACAAACTCTATGGAAAACAGTATGAAGAACTAAAAGCAGAATTACGATTTGATCCAGCAATCCCAAGACTGGGTATTTACTCAAAGGAAAAAAAGACATTTTATCAAAAAGACACTTACACTTGAATGTTTATAGCAGCACAATTCACAATTACAAAGATGTGAAATCAACCCAAGTGCCAATCAATTCATGAGTGGATTAATAAATTGTCATATATGTATACCATGGAGTTCTACTCAACCATAAAAAATGAATTCATTCCTTTGGTAACAATCTGGATGGAACTGGAGACAATTCTCCTTAGTGAAGAATCACAAGAATGAAAAAACAAACACCACATGTACTCATTATTAAATTGGAACTAACCAAACAGTACTCACGTGCACATGTGAAAGTAAAACCCAATGGAAGTAAAGCAGGTGGGAGCGGGGAGGAGGGTATGGGTGAAATCATACCTAACGGGTACAATGTACACTATTTGGATGTTGGGCGCACTTATAACTTTGTCTCAAGCAGTACAAAAGCAATCCATGTAACCAAAACATTTGTACCTCTGTAATATTCTGAAATAAAAAATTAAATTTAATTAAATTTAAAAATTAATAAAACAGTATGTTTCACACAATATACATTCAATCATTCAACAACCATTCATTCAAGAAACACTTATTCAGTGTCTCCATGGGCCAAGCATGTGCGAGACGCTAGGGCTACAATGGTTAGCAAAAAGGATTGTGTGGACCTTCAGGTCTAGGGATAGCCAGGCTTTAGTCAAATACGCATAAAACTAAATGTATCATTACAGAAAGTATACAGGTGTTTGAGGGTGTATCATAAGCGAACCTGAGTTAGGTTAGGAGATCAGGAAGGCAGAAGAGGGATTGTCATCTGAAGAAAATGTAGATGTTCACTAGGCTAAGGGAAGAGGAGAAAAATGAAGGAAAAAACTGGCTTGAGGCAAAAGACTACACTGTGCCAGGGGTGAGCACGGCACTTTTGAGGAACTAAAGAAAGAACGGTGTGGCTACAGCACAAAGAGCCAGACAGAAAGTCAGGTGAGACAAGACTGCAGTAGTGTCAGGTGGTTACCAAGTAGGCCTTTGTGAGCCAAAGAAAGGATTTGAGTCCTAATCCTAAAGGCAATGGGAAGTCATGGAAGAGTTTTTGTAGGAAGTGGTGCAACATGAGAGCATACATTTTGGAGAGGTCTATCTGGCTCATTGAATCATGAATGCGGAGACTGGTTAGTGAGCTATTGCTGTGCCCCAGAAAAGAAATGCTAGGTGACAATGGGAGCTGGGGCCAGCAGGATGGCAGTAATGTAGCCATGGAGAGAGAGAAAGGGAGGTGACATCTATGCTTTTGTGCTGGAGAACCACATGGGTGTTGGTGCTATTATTGAGGTAGGAAACACTGGCAGAAAACAATGTTTGGGTTTGGATAGGCGTGAAGTATCTCTGAGACATTCAACAACATTAACTGCCATTTTGATAGATGGGTCTAAAACTTAGATGCATTTGTGCCATAGATAGAAACTTGAGAAACATGATATCATGGGCAAGAAAGAAATTTGATTAGTGTGGTCTTTCTCCAGGCTTAAGAAATACTTGCATCTGGATCCCCTGGAGCTCTCTGGTTTAAATGCAGATTTCTGGGAACATCTCAGGACTCCAAAATCAGAGATGATGGAAGTAGAGCCTTAGGAATTTTTGTTTTTTAACAAGTGCTCCCAAGTGATTTCTCAGGTGTTCTATATTTGAGATGCCCTGGCCTGGGGACAAAGTCAGGCCCTGAGGAGCTTCAGCATTTACTGTCTGAGTAAGAGGATGCTCCTGCAAAGAAGTACCTCAGTGGGTTTCATTCTCCTTACTTATTGTTTTTATAAAAAGTAAAACTCAAATTTCTTTTTAGAGGTGATTCACTGTCTAGATCAATCTCACAATTCACATAAAATTAAAACTCTATCTCCCCAACGCTCACATGAACATCCGCTCCTGCTCAGCTAACTTGTGCTGGTCACCTCTGTCAGGCCTTTGTCCTTTGTCTCACATGCTCTCTTCCCCTCTCCCCTGGGCACTGGCCTTTTGGATCATACCTTTTTCTAGAAAGACAGCATTTCCAGTGAGCAAAATGTCACATTACCTTTGCCGAACAGGACATTTCAAATAAAATATTAGCAATAACAATTACTGCTAAGCCACTAATCCCTCTGAAGCTACTTTAAACCACCAAAGGATTTAAAGCAATTCCCTGAAAATATCTCAGGCTTAATAGATTATGGTGCTGGGCAATGAAATATATTGGCTTGAGTTGCCTTAACTTGCATTATGTGGCATTTTCAACTATAAAAGAAAGTCATGACACAAACTGTTTCAACTATTATTTAATGGGAAAAATCAAGTCATGGAAATATAAATAATAACAATAATCATAATTAATAAGAATCCTGCAGCATATATCACATTGTGGGTAATGATATTTCCATGACTGGAGTATCATTGGCAAGAGAAACCACTAGAAAACAAAATAACTATTCAAATATTTATCTCCCCAGGCAGGTTGGCAGTTTGCTGTGGCCCACACATACAAGAGAACTCTGAGAGAGTGCTTTCCCTAGAGGTGCTACAAGGGTGGAGATTAGAGTGCCGTATTATTGCAAACGATATATTTTCTGGGGAAAAAATGGGGCATGTGAGACCCTCCTTGTAGAATGACTTTTGTGTATTCATTTTTTTACTCCTTTACAAATATGTATAGCATGCCCACTATTACCAGAAACTGTTCTGGGAACTGGGAATTAAAAGGGAAATGAGAAACAGTGCCTGACTTCCAGAAGCTTACATTCTTGAAGAGGAGACAGACAAGTGAACAGAAAATATTAGTGCAACAGGGAAGGGTGAAGAAAAGTCTAAGGAGAGGGGTGTGTGACAACATGGGAGAGGAATGGGGAGATCAGGACAGGCTTCCTAGACCAGGGTTTATCAATGTTGACACTAAGCATATTTGGGAACAGATAATTCTTTGTTGTAGGGGCCTTTGGTGTAAGGGGCATCACAGGATATTCAGCAGATCCCTGGCCTGCACCCTCTAGATGCCTCCCACCCAGTGTGACCACCCAGAATGTCTCCAGACATGGCTAAGTGTCCTCTGGGGGGCAGTATCTGCCCCAACTGGGAACCACTGCTCTAGACTGAGTTGTCTAGGAACACCAGGTTATGGAGAGGGTGGCTGGGAGGCATGTCAAACAGAATCAAGGGCATACACAACACCCAGAAACCAAGACGACATGGTTAGACTCCAGAACTGGAAGGAGCTCACCACAGCTCTATTGGAAAGCGTGAGAGAGAAGCAGCAAAAGATGAAGCTAGAAGTGCCGGGGAGGCCTGGTCTGCTGTGGAATTTGGCCTATATCTCAACAGCCATGGGCGCCATTGAAGAGTTCTAAGTGACCGGGGTTTAGGAGGGTTTGATTGGTGGTCAGAGGCCAGGGATGGAGAAGTCAAACAGGACACCTCAGTTTTTATGCAATCAATACTGTGGACAGAGTGTTACCTACTGAGATGATGACTGCAAGAGAAGGAGCAGCAGTGTGGGAGGGACAAGCGCAAGAGGTACTGGCGGGTGTGAGGAACTATGGCCATCCAGCTGGAGACCGCCATATACACAGGTGTTCACTTCCAAGAAAAGCATCCCAGGAGACACAGCACATAGAAAGCAAGTGGATAAAACCACCCAGGCAGAGTGTGTGCAGAGCCAGGCAAGAAGAGGGCTCAGGACACAACCCTGAGCAGTGTCACACCAAAGGGGGGCTCATTCCTGACATACAGCTTCTCAGGCCCACAAGAGCCTTGGGCCAAGCTGTAAAGTTGGTCAGGTTTGCCTCTGGCTTCTAAAGTCTCTTCATTACAATCCTCTCCGTCCCCATTAACACATCCCTACAGCCTAGACCCAACAGCCGTATTCCAGTGATTCAATGGTCTCGTCATTTTGGTGTTTAGGGCAGCCTAAGTAAATAGCAACTAGTATTAGAATGTGAGAAATGGTGATTAAGCCCAATTCTGTCTCTTTAGAGGTGAGTAAACCAATGTTGATAAAGTGAAGAGATTTGCCTAGGGTCCCCAGTCGTGACAAGTTCAGTGCCCTTGTCCAGACCCCCTGGGCCCACCTCCACCACACTGCCCATTGTCCCAGGAAAGTCTCCTAGTTCGCTGAGTCAGGCATAAAACAGTGACACATTTGTGAGCTCATACTTTCAAAACAGAGGTTAAAGGCATTGCAAGCCCAGAACCACATCCCCTTGCAGAGGTGCTTCTGCAATCCCTTGATTGCGGCTCACCTAGTGCTCATTTTCTTGGTAGCATAACATACAAAGGACTATCTCTTGTCACCAATTCTCCAAGGAGAAACCAAACCCAGCCCTTTGTGTTTTCATCACTCACCATGTGGTAAGAGACAGGGTAGATGGTTTAGCTGCATTATGTCCTTACATGACAGATGGGCAGCATACATCTTTCCTTGTGTAAAAATGTCACTGCGGCTACAGATATAGTTGGTGGCTGAAAATGGAAAGTGATGCAGATTAGCTTTAACCTACGGGGACAGACAGGAACTCAACTGAAACACACAGACCCGCATTCGAGAAGCAAAGTTCTGCCATCCTGATGAGCAACTGATAAGCAACAGGAGAAAAGTCAGAGCAAAGAATCAGGAGTATATCCAGGTGGCCGATGTTTAATTTACTAGAATTTTTATTTACCCTAAAGAAATGGATTTGAATAGGGAATAAAGTACACCTTTGTAGCCTTCTATTTAAAACAGGTGAAAGAGACTACAAGTGGTTTAAAAAACTATTTTACAATAAACCAAAGGATATTCTCTGTCCCTTAATAATTTTCTAATGTAATTAAATAATATAACAGAGGCCCAAGAAATTTCTCTTCCCCACTATATAAAAGTAGATGCATATACTAGGTGATATAGTTCAAGTGATAATAATAATGAAGTATCAGTTGTATTCTACTACCAATAAATAAGCATGTGTAAAAGAGACATTACGTAGAACTTGGCATTCTCTGGGAAATAACAGGATCTGAATGGAGCAAAAAGGACAAGAGGAATGAGACCAGCTATTAATATGATTTTTTTTCTACTTTCCTTTCTAAACTCCTGTCCTTTGGTCATCTTCAGTGTTATTTAAAAACAATAATAATCCCCACTCATGATAATATGATTCAGCATTAACATCTTAAAGACAAGGTGTACTCACCTTATGCAAATAATTTCTAGAGAAACTCCACCCAAGGGTGATATTTAATGTTTTGACGATGGTATTTCAAGATTTTTTGCTGATATTTTATTGCTTCTAAAAATAACTTGACATATAAAAAGAAATAAAATAAATTGCTTCTAAAGAAAAACTTGAAATGTGAACATAGATATTATTAAATAAAATATAAAAGTTTTGAAAATGGGCAAAGAGAAACAGACATGATGGTTCATACCTGTAGTCCCAGCACTTTGAGAGGCTGAGGCAGGAGGATCACTTGAGGCCAGGAATTCAAGACCAGCCTGGACAAAATAGCAAAACATAGCGAGAACCCTGTCTCTACAAAAAATAAAAAGAAAATTAGCTTGGCACAGTGGTGCATGCCTGTAGTACCAGCTACAAAAGAGGCTGAGGCAGGAGGATTGCTTGAGCCCAAGAGTTTGAGGCTGCAGCAAGCTATGATCACACCACTGCACTCCAGCCTGGGTGACAGAGCAAGACACTGTCTTTAAAAAAAACATAAAAGAAAAAAGAAAATGAGCAGAGGATGTGAATAGAGAGGAAGAAGTAAACAAGGTAACTAAACAAGAAGAAAGTGTTTAGCTTTACTAGAAAAGAAAACCTGAAAACTGATGCCCGAGGCTATTTGTTGTGTATTGGGAGAATATACACATGTAGGTGCAGTTTAAACATGGCGGCAGTCAGTGCTGATGCAGGTTGGGTGACAGGCCCGTCCCACACACTGTTGGAGGACTCAGACACCAAGAGGCAGAGCCGGGTTTCAACCGGAGTGGTCTGATCCAAAAGCTCACACTCAGCCACAGCAAGATGGAAAGATTTACAAGCTACTCTGGAATCCAGGTTAATAGCACTGGGTGAGAATAAACAAGGGGATGAAGGAGAGGTAAGAATAAAATAAGAGAGGTGAGTCCTCAGTGATTCCCAAATGCAGGATTTAGATCACTGAGTGGATGGTGGTGTCCTCAGACAAGAAAGGGAATTAAAGTCTATTAATAATTTCCAAAGACTTTCAAGTATCTTCATACAGAAAACCACGATTTAAAAAACAAAAGATAACTTTGAGGATGCCACAGCTACTCGCCACTTGAAGTTTTCACCTATATTGCTTAGTCATTAACTTTCACCTTTCACAATCTCCAATATATTTTTTTGTTATTTTTTTTTCTCAGTAATAATTGTTTCCCATTACCTAGCTGTTGAGGAAGTTAGCCTCAGATGACTGCAACAACAAGAGAGCTCTCCCACCCTGCTTTGAAACCCAACTGTCTCAGACATTTCCAGACGACCAACAGAGGCAGATAACTCGAGCATAGACAGGGAGGAAGGCGGAACAGGGATGTGGGAAGGGAAAAAATCTTCTTTGTCCTGCTCCCATCAACTGGAACAAGTGGCTTAACCTCTCTCAACGGCAGTTTCCTCTTCAGTAAAACAGGACTCTGAATCCTTGCCCCACAGGGATTGTAGAGAACAGCACTGTGAAGAACATTCTATACATGCTCCGTTCCAGGGTCAGGGATGACATTTGCGAGAAGCTAAGCCGGTGGTTCCCAACCAGTGTGCTATGTCATGTCTGTGAGCCTTAAATCTTCCTGGTGCTCTGCCAACTCTGGGTTCGGGTCTAAAATTGCCTTTTGTTTCAAGTCACCATCTGAGCAGACAATTCAGACAGTTAACTGCCTGATGGAGCATTTTGCTGAGTGGGTTGTGATGCAAGATGTAGAACTGGGAACAATTTTGCTGCTCTTAGAGTGGGTAGGAGGGAAAGCGGAAAGGCAAGTCAGCCTCAAAGGGAAGATGATGCCCTGAAATATGCAAAAGCGTGGCTCTGTGGATGGAGAGGGATATGTAATCATCAGGGCACTTCTACTCAAAGAGTGACATTCTGCTCAGGAAAATATTTTCAAATTAAGGGTACAAAACTTTGGGTACCAAAACAAAACTTTGGGTGCCTTATGAACCTTGAGAAATACTGTTATGCAGTAGTAATGACTACATTCTAATTATTACCAATTTTTTCAATTTCATTTTGAGCCTTTAATCTCTGATTTGTTGCCACAAAATTCTACTATTCGTAAGTGTCCCCTGAACAAAAGAGAGGGAGAATCGTTGTAGGGAGTACTTGCTTCCAACCACAAGCCCTACAGTGGTAGAAATGCCATCCCAGCTATGTCCATCTGACTCTTAACCAGAGTTGTTTTTTTGTTTATTTATTCGTTTTTCTCAGCGACTCCAGGTGTAAATAAGAATAGATCATTTCTCCTGCTGCACAGTGCCTGGACCTCGGAGTCCCTGGACCCTTGGTTCATTCTCTCCTGAGGGCAGACCTGTCTTTTCTGGGCTGAATCTTTAGGATCTAGCCATGCTGTGGCAAGAGAAGGTGCACTCTGGGTAAAGCACGATTCTGCCACTTGCTCAGTTTCCTGCCCTGGCTTCCTGAGCCACACACTACCTCTTTCTGCTTTCTTTCCTCTCAATACACATAAGACCTTGTGTGCATTGTCTACGGATAAATCCTCCTTTGTACCTTCAGAAGGTGTCTTTTCATTCTTTACATTTTATATATTAATATTTTTACGTATTTTTACTATATTTATTTATAATATATTTTATGGTGCATTAAACATTTCATTACAATACAGAAGCTCCATAAATTATCAATGGTCCCGTTAGCTATTTGAATGTCATGACCAAATATTAAAGGGAATAACAACTGGATTCTGTTTGGACTGTTTGTACAATTATTTTATCTTACCCAGCCAGTATATACATATATTTTTAAAAATCAAATACCTCCAAAAGGCTTAGGACAAACAGCACTTTTCTGTCCTACCCCATCACACTTCCCATACTCTCCCTAGAGGAAAACTCCTTCAACATTTTCCCAACCTCCACATTCCAAAATATGTATATATTACTTTCATCAAGGTTAGCTATTATCTATTAGTTTCTTGTTACAGTAGATGACCAGTCACCACCTCTCCTCTCTCGCATTTTCCCAAAATAATTATCAACCAATGTAGAATGAATCAAGTATCAGTGTTGACACAATTTTGTCCATGTATCTATTGTTCACTACAGAATCAAGTATGTGATCACCACATCTACTTTCCTGATCAACTCTTTGTTCTTCCTGAAAATTCTAATAGCCTTATTTGTTCACTTGCACTATCTGGCATCTACATTCTCATTACTGAATCGTAATCTTGGAGTGTTCCATCCTGCTAGTTCATTTTGAGTTAGCTGCTCTTTAGACAAGAGTTGTCCAATAGCATTTTCTGTGATGATGGAAAT
The DNA here is from genome assembly GCF_020740605.2 of Lemur catta. Lineage (NCBI taxonomy): Eukaryota > Metazoa > Chordata > Mammalia > Primates > Lemuridae > Lemur > Lemur catta. The sequence continues at coordinate 38,938,884 of NC_059139.1, forward strand.
TTTATTATCTGTGCTGTCTGGTGTGGTAGCCACTAGCCACATGCAGCTATTAAGCACTTGAAATGTAGCTAGTGCAACTAAGGCACTGGATTTTTAATTTTTTTTTTAATTTTACTTGGAGTGTTGAATTCATTTACATTTGGTTTAATTATTGAAATGGTGGGGTTAAAGTGTTTTATCTTGATATTTGTTTTATATTCATTCCATTTGTTCTTTGCTTCTCTATTTTTCCTTCCCTGGCTTTTTTAAGGTGAATTGATTATCTTTCAGTGTCCATTACAACTCCTCTATTGACTTCTTGTGTTAATATATACCTTTTCCTGATTTTATTTTTTAGTGGTTGATCTAGAAGTTACAATATGTATCTTTAAGTCATCAAACTCGCCCTCCAAACAATACTGTCCTGCTATGGGGTTTTTTTTCCTCCCCTGGTGCCCTTTCTTAGATTTTACCTTAAACCCCCACAAAGGACCTTATTTATTTTTGCTTTAAATAGTCAATAGCCTTTTCAAAGCAATTTAAAATTTTATATAAACATATACACATACACGCGAAAGTACTAAAATAAAAGCCTTTATAAGTATTTCTAAATAATTCCTTTCTGGTGCTATTCACTCATTCCTAGGAGTTTGTGGCTCCACTTCTGAGATCATTTTGCTTTCCCAGCCATGTGTGTGGTGGGGGAGACGATGAGCACCCGGCTGTGCTATGCATTGTGTGCACTGGGGAGAGGTTGTGAAGAATGTCTCCTCTAGACACTAAGTTTGACCCTGTCTCCCTATTTTTGGCCCTGCCCCTGATGATGTTCTGGAGCCAGGTCTTGCCAGCCCATAAGAGCCAACTGTGCACATTTCTTCTGAGTCCCTCCTTTAGTGATATCATGTCGGTAGCTCAAAATTGGCCATGGTCAGTGTACTTCCACCACAGAAAGCAGGAAATGCTACACATCAAGTCTTCCTTGATGAACCGGTTATAATTCATTTGCCAGCACACCACTGTCTACCCCACAATCGCCTCTCCACTGTGCCTGACCCCGCCATACTGTGAGTGTGCCCATCATCCATATAGTGTGCATTGTGCCAGTTAGGTGTGAATTTACCCATCCCCTCCTCCCCACTCCCACCTGCTTGATTTCCATTGAATTTTACTACCATATGTGCATATGAGTGTTGATCTGTAAGTTTCAATTTAGTAGTGAGTACATGTGGTGTTTGTTCTTGTGATATTTAGAAGGAGGGTCTCCAGTTCCATCCAGGTTGTTACAAAAGGTATTAGTTCACCATTTTCTATGGCTGAGTAGTACTGTCTGGTATACATATTAATCCACTCATGTATTGATGGGCACTTGGGTTGTTTCCACATCTTTGCAATTGTGAATTGTTCTGCTATAAACATTCAAGTGCAAGTGTTTCTTTTATAAAGTGTCTCTTTTCCTTTGGGTAAATACCCAGTAGTCAGATTACCGGGTCATATGGTAGGTCTACTTTTAGTTCTTTGCGGTATCTCCATATTACTTTCCATAGAGGTTGTACTAGTTTGCAGTCCCACCAACACTGTGTAAGTGTTCCTTTCTCTCCACATCCCCACCAACACCTATTGTTTTGGGACTTTTTGATAAAAGCCATTCTCACTGGAGATAAGTGATATCTCATTGTGGTTTTGATTTTCATTTCCCTGATGATTAGAGATGTTGAGCTTTTTTTCATATGTTTATTGGCCATTATTCTATCTTCTTTTTAAAAGCTTCTGTTCATATCTTTTGCCCACTTTTTAATGGGGTTGTTTGATGTTTTCTTGTTGAATCACTCGAGTTCTTTGTAGGGTCTGGTTATTAGCCCTTTATCAGATGTACAGCATGCAAATATTTTCTCCCATTCTGTAGGTTGTCTGTTTGCCCTATTGATTGTTTCCTTGGCTGTGCAGGAGCTTTTCTAATGTAATCAAGTCCCATTTGTTTATTTTTGTTGCTTTTTATTGCTATTTTAGTGGGGCCTTAGGAGGGGTGAGTGGAGCACATCTATTATCTTTAACCAAAAGACCTACTTAGGTCTTTAAAAATGGACATTTCAAAGAAATCAAGCAACTTCAAGAATTCAAGGACTCTTAATGAATCGGGCCTAACAAAAGTTCCAATAATCTCCACATTGGTCACGCTTACCTTTTCATCTTTTCTCACACAAAACGTTGAGGACTCTGAACAGCTACTTTGTGCTTCTAATGAGGAAAAAATAAAAAAGAAAACTAGTGCTGAGCTATGGCATGAGTCATTTAGATGTCAATAATTTGATTCAAGGCAACATTTATGGAGTGGTGACCATGTGCTATACAATATGCCAGCTACTTGGAAGGAAGGAACAAGGCAGACACACACCCACCCTCAGAGAGCTCACAGTGTAGGAGGAGACACAGTGGATAGAGTCTGTCTATCCTAAGAGCATACAGCAAGGAGATTTAATGTAATCTGAGGGTCAAGGAGGACTTGCCAGAGAAGATGATGTTCCAGCTGAGATCTGAGGGATGAGGAGCTGCACACGATTTGTGGCTGCAAATAAGAGGCACTATAGCTTGTTCAAACAAAGGCATAATTTATTAAAGAATGTCAGTTTACCTACACAATCTCCAGGAAGGTCAGAGAACCAAGCTTGGAGGCTATGAAGCCATAAATGATGCCGAAATCAAACCATCAGACCACCCCAATAAGGACCCTCCCATTGCAGCTGGTGCTGCTGGCCCAGGCTCTCTGCTCAAATGCTGAGCTGGGCTGTGGCAATGCTCACACTAGACTACTGCCAATGCTGCTTCTAAAAGATGAATGGCTTTCTGCTCCTCTTACCAGAATGGCCTCTCTTTCTTAGTGTTCCCTTATTGCAAATTTAAATGTCAGAAAAGGTATGTTTCTTGAGAGGTTTGAGTTACCATGAGTATGTCCTGGCTCCACTGGAAGCTGAGAAATTGAGATTGTCCCATCTATTTTGAGTTATAGGAATTCTAAGATGGGAAACTCCAAAACATAGAATGTTCAAAAGGTGCTTAGTGGCCCAAAAGCATGAAAACTGTCAATCTCAGAATACCACCATCACTGGTTTTGTACACTATTTGGATTTGATCAATGTGTGGCTGGTTGTTATTTCAATGTGTCAGTCTATTTGGGGTCTTGCACAGAATCACAGATCTTAAAACTGAGAGGGTCTTCCAGAGATCTGCTGGCTGAGCCCCCAACTTCTAGAAGGCAAATTGTTATTTATTCCCATAGCAACAAAGAAGGCAATTGGATCCTTGGGAGGTCATATGCCCTGTCCACGCTCACATGTGAGGAAGTGACAGAGCCAAAACCAGAAATTTTATCTCCTGAATGTTCACCCTCTTCTATACTGTGCTCTGGCACCTTTGGGTGAGAGGCAGTGGATGTCCATTGGGTGTATAATGATGGCTGGAGCAGGCAAAGTGCAAGACCAGTAGCTTAGACTAAAATGGTATCAGGTAGAGATGAATTCAGGTAGGCATATACAAGAGATATATAGGAGATAAAATTGGCAGGACTTTGCAAAGTGGCAAAGGATGGAGAGGGAAGAGTTAAGGTTGGTTCCAGTTTTTGGCTAATTAAACCCAATGGATGGTGATGCCCTTACCTTTGACAGGTAATAGAAGTCTCAAGTAGGCGTGGAGGGTAGGCAGAGGAGGTGAGAAATGAAGAAAATGATGTGTTCAGTTTGAGACATGTCAGATTTGCGGGGCCAAATATACAGCCACGTGGACACACTAAGGCACAAGACCTAGTCTGGTGATACTGACTTTGACACTGTCGACACATTTATGGTAACTGAAACAGGGAATAAAATCACGCAGGGAGAGAGTGGAAGTGGAAACAAGAAGAAGAACTAGGACATAACCCCAAGCTAGCAGAATATAAGGGACTGGCAGAGGAAAAAAATGAATGTGAAGGAGCCCAAAGGGGAGTGACCACAGGAGGAGGAAGAGAGCTAGAAATCAGAGTGGAAGGAGCAACAAAGAACATGGCTAAATCCCTTTTTCTTGACATTTTTAACAAATCTTCCAGGATGGGATAGGATTTTATGCTTCTTGTGAATGTTATGCGGTGGGAGACTGGACATTCTCATGAGGCTGTGCTATTTCTTTAGGTCTTCAGAGCTATATTTTTTGATCTAAAGTTTACATATGGCTCAATGACCATGTGGTGGTTAGTTTGGCTTGGTTTGGCTTTGGCTTTGCTTTTGGTTTCAGTGATTTTATAGATTTTCTCTCTGGAAAATAATTTTCACCCCTGTGGTGCAAGTTGGCACTGGCTCTTTCTGACAAATACCAGCCAATAGACAAGAAAAAATGCCGCATAGAGAAGGTATGTGGCCCTGGAGCTCTGTGGGGGTGAGAACTTTGAAAGCATTCTATACTTTTTGAAAGATTGTGAAAGCCCAACAAATCAGGAGGACTGGCTTGGTTCCCAGTTTTACCCATGGCTTTTGTGAACTCAGAAAATTTCCTTAACTCTTGTGTAACTCAGTGCCTCACTTTGCAAAATGAAAATAGTATAACAATGTTCTCTTGGTTTAATGGGAGTATGTCCACAACTACAAGCTTCTTACAGCCGAATGGAAAAATATAACAACAAAGTTTTATGATTGCTAGCCTTGGAACTGGGGTCTTTATTACAAGTCTGTATAAAATACAAAAGTAATAATCCCATGTTATTAGATTATGTGCACCAAAGACTGAACATTCAGGGTCAAAATGAGCTATTTCCCATCTGTCAGACACAGTAGGAAGTTCAATTAGAATACGGTCTATACACTAGGAATGTAAGAACTCCAACCTTTTTAAGCAGTTATCACATAGATCACAGAATGCGATATGGCTTCTATTCTGACTGGATAATTACATGAAATTTAACATCTCTCACTGTTTTCATGATTGAAGAGAGTGCTAGAATTTTCCAAGCTATAATTTCAACCTAACACAAACATTAGAGTTGCATGTTTTACTGCACTTTTGGGGACCGTTTCCAGGCTGAGTATTTAGAAAGAAGCATTGGGAAGTGTCTGGTCTTGCAGATCCCAGAGGAGTTCATGGTATTCTTTTCTGACTTTCTCACCCCGGAACACTATTGCATTTCATATTGATTAATATTAGTAATATCTTATTAATACAATTTTGTTTTACATTATGCCTTTATCCAAAGGGTCATACACACTATATCAGCAAGTCTCATAACAGCTGAAGAGAAGGAAACTATATTCTTGATTTATTTGAATAAAGAAAATGAGGTAGTGTGCAGACACGTTCCTGGTATATGTCCTTTGTATATCGATAAGCATCATCTTGCTGGTTTCTTTAGGAAGGAGAAGGTATTTCACAATGAGAAAAGGATGCTGGAACAGGGGTCTGCAGACTTGATCCCTCACTCTGCCTCAGCCCCTGGGTGGCCAAGTTCCTGAAGGCACCAGCCAGACAGAGTCACATGAGTGCTGTGGGCAGGAGAAATATTTGGTGTCACTTCGAATCTAGACCCTTTACTTGTCCAAACTTTAGGGACAAAGTAGAGCACTAGGTGTGGGAAGAGAGAAGAAAAAACACACATACTCTCGTGATCAAAACAAGATTGTCCAGTTTCCTGGTTCCATCCTCCTAGAAGGTGGTTTCATTCCCCTCCACTTGACTTCACGTGCACCTTTCAAGGTTGTTAGCCCCACACAACTCAGCTTCTCATTCCTTCAGACCCATAAAGCATGCAGAGGTCTGGTCAGCCTTACTCCATGCACCTCCTCGCCCCTCCAGGCATGTACTTAGCACTCTGCAGACTGCCACCCCAGCCATGCCTGGGGCCTCCGATTCTTGGTCCAGCTCTGCCTGAACATGTGACTTAACCTCTCTGGGCCTTGTTGTCAAACTGATTTTAGAGAAACTCTTGTTTAAACAAAATCTACATGGAAGCTCAGCACCAGAAACCCATAAAAGCAGAGTGCTTGAGGAGCAGCGGGAAGCCCACTGGCTCCGTCCCCTCCCCTCCTCTGCTGTTGCTTTCTCACTGGGAGGAGGAGGGCAATACAATTTCTCAGGGTCTGGGAAGAAAGTTGGAAACTACTGAACTAGACTGTCTCTAAGGTGAATTCCAGCTTTCACATTTTGGAATTCTGCTTGAGTGAGTTAAAGGACTCAGGTAGATAAATGTTACATAGTGTCACACATTTCCCCAGCCTTTAGTTAGTATGTCTTGGGTGGTGACTGCCTGGATTCATCCCTGATGGGGGAGGCGCAAGAAATGGGTGATGCCCCCCTAAAGCCACGGGAAGGAGAGAAACCCAAAGAAAATCACTCAGACCATCTAAGAGTCCAGGCTCGGCCCCCTCTACCTTGGGACTGTTAATCGTCTCTACCTGAAATATCTGGGGCTGCAGAATGCCCCAAGCTGCCAGGGGTAGAAAATAAAAAGGCCAGAGGATAAATGACTGCACCCCCATGACCCAGCATGGCAAGGATATGTGAGTTTCCCACTGGGCGGCGTGAACACTGTGGAAGATGCCTGGGCTTGAGCCATGTTTTTGGTACTATAGCCTGAATGTGTGTGTCCCCTCAATGCAATAGTATCAAGAGGTGAGGCCATTAGGAGGTGATTAGGCCAAGGGGGCTCTGTCCTCATGAATGGGAATAGTGCCCTTATAAAAGGGCTCGAGGGAGCTTGTTTGTTCCTTTTGCCCTTCTACCATGTGAGGACACATAAAAGGAGCTGTCTATGTGGAACAGGCCCTCACCAGCTCTGCTGGTACCTTGATTTTGGACTTCTAGCCTCCAAAACTGTAAGAAGTACATTTCTGGTGTTTATAGACTACCCAGTCTAAGGTATTTTGCTATAGCAGCAGGAATAGACTAAGATGATTGGTATCTCTCAAAAGGATCCTGTAAGCCCAACACTATGGGATGAGCCTCTGTATTATAGTCTCCAATATTGCCGTCAGTAATTCCTCCCATCTCTGTAAGCACCTCCTATCAGAGGTAGAATCTATTAATATTCCTCCTCCTCTTGAATTGGAGCTGGCCTTATGACTTGCTCTCAACAACAGAATGTGTTAGAAGTGACGCTGTTTCAGACCCAGGCTTAGTCCTTAATGAGCCTGGTAGCTCCTGCTTTTGCTGTCTTGGGAGCCAGCAACCATACTACACAAAAGCTCAGGCTAGACTGCCGAGGAGTGAGGGGCCACATGAAGAGAAGAGGCCATTCTGGACATTCAGCTGCAGCCGGTCCCCTCCAGAATCCAGCTGCATGGAGGAAAAGAGTCCAAGCTGGATCCTCCCATCTATGGGAGCAGGCAAAGGGAGGACCCTGTAGGACATACTGTGTGGTTGATATTCATAAGAATGTGAGTTTCCTAAGAGGTATGTGTTCTGCCACCAGGACTGCAGTGATACCTAAGCATTATATCAAAATCACAGCATAACAGTAATGATAGCAAACACTTCTATAGCATTTATTATACACTTTGTACTGTTCTGACTTCTTTGTAGGTATTTTCTTAATTCCCATGGTGACTCTATAAGGAAGATTCTATTATCATTTCATTTTACACATTAGTAAACTGAGGCACAGAGAGATTGAAAGATTTTTAATCTTTACAGACTAAAAGATACAGCCAGCATGTGGTAGAATTGACTTTCTAGTTCCAAAAACTATACTCACAACTGCAAAATAATGATGCCTCTCATAAGGACCCAAGAATTTAATAGGTATGGATAATTTATTTAAATAGCATAGGCTAACATTTTCAATTCTCAATGCAAAATTCAGCTGCACGTTAAAAGAAAAAAATCATAAACAGGGTTTATTCTAGGAATATAAGGTAGGCTCAATAATTAAATTATACATATTGTATTAGTTTTCTATGGTTGCTGTCACAAACTACCACAAATACGGTAGCTTAAAACAACACACATTTTTTCTTTTATAGTTTGGGAAGCCAGAAGTCTGAAATCAGTTTCACGGGGCTAGAATCGTTGTGTTAGCAGGGCTGCACTCCTGCTGGAGCCTTCCTTTTTTCAGCTTCTAGAACAAATGGAATTCCTTGCATTCCTTGGCTCAGGACCCCTTCCTTCATCTTCAAGGCCAGCAGCATAGCATCTTGCTTAAGTGGTTAATTGCCTTCTCCTTCTTCTTCTTCTGAATCTTCCTCTGCCTCTCTTTTATAAGGACACTTGTAATTACATGTAGCGCCCACCCTGATTATCCCAGGATAATCCACTCATCTTTAGATCCTTACTTGATCATGTATACAAAGTCCCACATAAAGTCACATGTTTTGGGGGATTAGGATGTGGATATCTTTGGGAGATATTCAGCCTACCACAAATATCAGTATTAGTAATGTAATGTGCCACATTAATAAATCTAGGGAGAAAAAAATTGCTTATATGCATAGATACTGAAATAAAGCATGGAATAAATTTCAACATTCAGTCTTGATTTTTAAAAGTGATTAACAAAATGGAATAAATACATGTTATCACATTTTATCACTGCCAATCCAAAAGCCAGTGTTATCCTTAACGGGAAACCCAAGAACATTTCCATTCCCAAATGTCAGGAATAGAGTCTTGTCCACCATTATAACTATTGATTTACATTATTTGGAGGGACTGGTGAACACAGACAAAAGAAAAGGCTTAAATATATAAAATTGGAAAAGAAGAGGAAAAAGTATCATTATCACAATTATATGATTCTCTACCTGAAAATTAAAAATAAGCAAGTGAAAAATTATTTGAAAAAATTGAAAATGTCAAGAGGCACAAAACTAATGTACAGAAATATATAGCCTTTATATGTCCAAAGAATATCAGTTAGAAAAAATAGAAGAAAAAATACCTCATCGGAATAGCAACAAATAAGAAATATGTACAATTTGTACAAAAATACTTCACATGCTCCTGAGGGGCATAAAAGAAAACCTGAAAAAGAAAAAGGCAAACCATGTTCTTAGAAAGGAAGATTCCACATCACAATGATGTCAATTCTCCCTAAGGCACCTTATAAATAAAATGTAGTCTCTGTAAAATTACTAATAGGATGGTTTTTTACAAGCTAGATAAGGTGGTGCTAAAGTTCAAATGGAAAGGTAAACAATTAAGAATAGCCAGGGAACAATTTTTAATTATTAGTTTCATTAAACATGTTACAAAGCCACAAAAATAAAATAACTTTAACAGACATAGAAATCAATGGAACAAAATAGAAAGTCCAGAAAAATACCCAAATATAAATCTAGGATTTGATTAAGGTGGCATTTCAACTCTTTGGGGAAAAGATGGATTCTTCAATAAACAATGTTGGGACACCTGAGCAGACATCTGGAAATATAAAACAAAATTGGATCTACACCTCACAATTAAGGATAAATTCCAGATGGAAGATACACTTAAATGTTAAAAAAAAAAATGAAACTATAAAAGTCCTAGGAGAAAATATGGGAGAATTTTTTTTCATCTCTTCATGGGGTAAGCATTTAGAGGCATGACAAAATCCAGATGCCTAAATGAAAAGAGTATTAATTCCACTAAAATTTAAAAAATATTGCATGACACAAAATACAGCAAGCAAAATAAAGTGACAAGGAACAAACTAGAAAAACTATTTGCAGGCCACAAGTAATTTTTCTAATATGTAAAGAATTCCTATAAATTAATAGGTAAAACTTAACAATTGAATAGATAAATGGGCAAAAGATATGAATAGTCAAGTTACAGAAGAAAAAAACATTTATGGTTTTTAAACATATAAAAATATCCTTATAATAGGAAAAATATAATTAAAAATTACACTGAGATAATTTATCAGTCAGGTAAAGATCAAATAATGGCATACAATATTGGCGAGAGTGTGAAAAATAGACATTCCCATAGACTGTTGGTTGGAGTGTAAATTGGTGCAACTTCTACAGAGTATATTTGGCAGAATCTGTCAAAAGAATATGTGCACATACCCTTTGGTACAGCACATTGACTCCAGCAATTTATCCAACAGATATGTTCACACATGCGCAAAATGATGTATATACAAGAGTATTCATTCAAGAATTGTTTGTAAGAGAAAAAGATTGGGAATTACCTAAGTATCTATCGACAGATAAATGGTTAAGTAAATATGGAATCCCACAGAGAGAGAGACCATAGTGAGACCACAGTGATTAGCAACTACTCATTTATCAGTGGATCCTCTCATGACAAGTCCTTCCCCACCCAAGAATAATTACTTTTTAAGCTCATCATGGTCTCCCTTCTTCCCTCCAGAAAGATGCCTTGGGATCACGTCCCTTTTTCCCAGTCCTACTTTTATAACATAATCAAAATATAACTAGGTTGTAAGATAGACTCAAGATAGCACAGCAGGACTCATATGTACTCACTAGAGGTGATTACCCTAGTACCCCTATAGAGGCAGTTCACTTTCCATGGTTTCAGTTACCTATGTCAACAGCAGTCTGAAATACGAAATGGAAAATTCAAAAAATACACAATTCATACAATTTTAAATTGCCTACTGTTCTGAGTAGCGTAATGAACTCTCATGCTGTCCTGCTTTGTCCTGCCTGGGACATGAATCATCCCTTTGTCCAAAAGATCCATGCTATAGACACTGCCCAAGCATTAGTCATCTACATCATCTGCTCCTGACATCCACCCATGAACATCATCATGGACCAGGACCACCTGAAGCAAGTGAGCCTCCTTCTGACATACGGTCAGGAGGTCAATAGTAGACCTTACACCACAATGGCTACATCATTCACCTCACTTCATATTATCAGGTAGGCATTTTATCATCTCACATCATCACAAGAAGGGTGAGTATAGTACAATAAGATATTTTGAAACAGAGAGACCATATTCACATAACTTTTATTACAGTATATTGTTATAATTGTTCTATTTTATTAGCTGTTGCTAATCTCTTCCTGTGCCTATTTATAAATTAAACTTTCTCATGGGTACATATGAATAGGAAAAACATAGTATATAAAGGGCTTGGTATTATCTGCAGTTTCAGGCATCCACTGTGGGTCTTGGAACATTTCCCCCCTGGATAAAAGGGGACTACTGCACATATGTTATCATTTTGAGGAAAAAATGATAAGATTCTCAAAAAGAACATTTTCTACACTATTGCCTCAAATGCTAAAGTTCTGCCATTATTCATGCACTCTACTGTGTTGGCATTGCCTCCTCTCTGAGGGTACTGTACTCCAACAGGAGTTCCATATTGGTTCCCAAGCAACCTTAGGGAGAATAAGCTTATCAAATCCTTTATTTTTTTGACAAAAGTGATCAGAATAGTTTCAAAGTATAGTAATAGATTGTGTTAGTTATCTATTAACTATCTATTGATGCCTAAGAGATTACCTCAAATCTTAGCAACCAAAATAGTACACACTTATTGTCTCAGTTTCTGTGGGTTAGGAATCTAGGTGTGGCTTAACTGGGCCCTCTGCTTCAGGTCTTCTCACAGGCTGCAGTCAAGGCCTTGGCTCCACTAGGGAAGGATCCACTTCCAAGCTCACGTGTTTGTTGGCTGGATTCTGTTCCTCACAGGTTATTGGACTGAGGGTCTTTGTTCCTATTTGGCTATTGGCCAGAGACCACATTCAGTTCCTACCCAACATGGCAGCTTCATCGAATTATGCAAGATGAAAGGACAAGAGAGTGATTCTGCCTGAAAGTCATTGTCTTTGAAACGTAATCATGAAAGTGACATCCATCACTTTTGCAGTATTTTCTTGGTTAAAATGAAGTCCCTGCCGAGGAAGGGGGTACATAGAGCACAAATACCAGGAGGTGCGAGTCAATGGACGCCATCTCGGAAGATGGGCCGCCACACAAATTTGACTCTCTGAGATGCTAAAGATGCAGAGATCCCAGTGCCCAGTTGCCTGTGAGGAAATCTATTTCAGAGAAAATTCACAGGCCTCCCATTATTCAACACAATCTCCCCTCTTCTCTCATGGAAGAGCCTGTCCCTCATGACTAACGGGTACTAATATGGGGAAGTCTTGGCTTCCTTTTCTTCCATTATCTCTGTCCCATCTGTGGTAAGGTTGCTAGTAAGCAGCAACATCTCTCTAACGTTAAGGAGTCAGGGAAAATAGAGGAACAAAGGGCTGAATAATCTATTTCCTTGGTCATCAGCCCTTAAATAATCTACATTGACCACAATACATATAATTTCTTTAAAAAAAAAAAAAAAGGTTGAGGCCAACCAGACCGTCTCAGCCCTGCCCAAAGAAACAATATTGTAAGAAAGAAAATATTTAAATAAAAAATTCGCTGTTTTCATCATCGCCAAGTCCTTTATTACATACATGCCTTGCTAATGACCCAGACTGTTAAATTGAGAAAGGCAGAGTGAAAACTTTATACCAATCTTCATTCTAGACAAAAAGAGTATGTTGAGATCCAGAACTTCCTCTAAGCTTTTATCATTGAAGGTAACATAGTCATCAGAAAAAGAAGTTTTTGACGTTGTTTCTGGCCCTTTAATGCTTTTAATCAAAAGTTTTCTTTAGAGTACAAAAGCTATGCCTCAGATGAAAGCAGCAAACATAAAGAATGTGTCATACTTGTACTTCAACCCATATTTTTTAAACTTTTCTGTGTGAATGACATAATCTTCTAGCGTCTTTTCTTTTTCTCTACATATGCTACAAGAAGACTAGAATTAGGGTGTTAGTTAATCCCTTTCCCCGAAAAGGCACAGAACTCTCCCACACTTTCTTGTTAAAGACAAATAGCATCATCTTCACTTTGCAGATTAGGAGAGAACTAGTGAGTTAAATGCCTGCACCGGAGCGACGTGGTGAGTGAGAGAGAGAAAGAGAGAGCAAGAGAAGGAATTCCAACTCAGAACTCAGAACCCAAGGCGTGGGCCGAGATAGGCTCGCTGACCAACCAGCAAAACACAGACAAAAACTCGCTAAAGGCAGTGTTTGTTTCAGACAGCAAAAGTTGTGTTGTGGGGAAAGAATTGGACCTACGCAGTTCCTGCTTCTCCTCTTTGCAGCGTCTCATGACCTCTCCTTCATATTTAATGCTTGGATAACCCGAAATGAGCTCAAATCTTTTAGCACCAGGTCACCCTTCCATGCCCACCACCCTCATGCTCTGCTCCCTTTCAGCAAAAGTGTGGCTCTACAGTTCCTCCAATAGATGTTTCTGTCCCACAGCCTGATCCCTAGAAGATGTATTAATATTCTAAAAAAGTTACCTACAGCCCATTCCAAATTCTACAGAAACCCCACCACAAGCCCCTCAAGCCAAACCGCACAAAAAGTTTCTTGAAAAACAACAGCTGCTCTTCCCTCCACATTCAGGAGAAAGCGGGGAACAATCTGTTTTAAAACATCAAACTTGGGCACTGCATAGGGTGTGATGGTGTGATTTCATCTAAATGGCTCTCAATTTAACATGTGACAGGATGAAAATTCAGGAGATTCTTTTCATTTCCCAAAGATATACTTATTCTTTTGGGACACAGTCATGGTTTGCTTTTCCATAATCATTTCTGACGTATTACTTATCAGACTCCAAGTTCCCTCAAAGAAGGGAATTAAATAGTCAGTCTCTATTAGAAATGCTATGAACAACCAAACAATTTTACCAGACTTCCTCTAGATAGCACGCAAAAAAATACATGTCATAGAATCGTTGCTTCACAGTTTGGAAAATTACAAACTTTAATTATTAACATAACTGAATACATTAATAAGGCAATGATTCTAAATTATTATCTATATAAAATAAAAGTTATGCAATTCTTTACACATAGAACATTTTACTAATGAGAAAAGTCCAATTCTATTCACATACATGCAGGCACACACACACAGACCCAAACACCCACAAGTGTCCAGTGGATTGAACAAAAAAAGTCTTTATAGAAACCCTGCAACATACTTTTGCAGAGGCATCTCTAAATTAAAACTAGGGTTTTATATGGATACCACCTAGTGGCCCAGAAATGAGGCATCAACTAAAAGAGTTGTATCTAAGTTATACTAAGAAACAGAGAAAAAGCCATTCACAATATTTTCTAATCTGTCTTTACCTGCATAATTCTTCTCTGCATTAGTATTTTCCCTACAATGGGAGGAAATAGAGAAAAAGTGCAGACTTTTCCTTACAAGTTCATTTGACAAAACAGGGGTTCCTTCCACATTATGGGAAGACAATCCATGGCAAAGCTAGTTGTAGCCCAGCGCTCCTGACATTTTTGTGAGCATTTGTGAGATCTAGATAAGGAGGAAGCCTTTGTCCAATGCCATCTACTCAATGAGGCCAACCTTGTGACACTCATTTTAAAATTGCAACACCTCCCCATATATCTGATCCCCTAGATTTTGCTATTTTTTCTTTTCTTGCTTTCCATAGCACTTATCTTCTAATAAGCTGGATAATTAACTCGCTTGTTCAATTTAGTATTTACTGTTTGTCTCTCCCACTAGAATCCAAGACTCACAAGAGCGAGGATGTTGGTTTGTTTTGTTTACTCATATAGCCCAAGTGCCTAGAACAGTGCCTGGAAATGTAGGCCTCCAAGAAATGTTTGTCAAAGGAATAAATGAAAGATGATATGCAAATGACTTGCATTTAGTGGTTCTTATCATCTAGTTTCTGGTTTGAAATCAAGCCCCATGGTCCAAGGTAAAGGAAGATGATACTGCTGTAGCTCTAACTCACTGCTCATGTCTCTTAAAAAAAAACTGCAAACTCTTTGATGATTTTACAAAAACACTCAACCTAGGGGATAATAGGAAGCACACAGAAGAAGTGAGGAAGGAAATAGCTACACTGAGAGAAAGAAGAGAGTCAAGTTTAGCTCCTCTACTCCTTATTCCTGTCAGTGGCCAGCTTTCTGTACTTCCTATTGCTTGACTCTGTTTCCCCTAAAGTATAACATGCTCCATTTTGAAAAACCTATTAGCAGCAGCAATTATAATTTTCAAAACTAATTTTTTTTAAAAAAAAAAAAAAAAGCTTGAACCAAAGAAAAGGTGATGGTAGGGGCTTAAAAACAGGTAGACATTTTTCTCTAATATTTTTCCATAAATATTGGGAAAGATAAGCAAGAAATACTAAAATAAATATGAAAGTGAACAAGTTAACATTCTCTTATGGGTATAATAATATGAGGCAGGCCTGAATATACATTTATTGTGTATTATTTACAGGGTTTTGAAAACACGATCATATTTTTTTCTTTCTACAAAAATGACAAAGATTAGCAAATGCCTCAAATAATATCAAATACAAACTCCCCTTTCCTTGCTATGTCCAGAACAGTGCCAACCACTAGTAAGCACTTAGAGTTTGTAGTGGCAATTATTATGAATGAGGCAATAAAGAATAAAAAGCTGAAAGAGAACACAGAGCAAGGAGAATGCTAAATAAAGGCACCAAGATTTAATTGGGAAATGTGGGAGAAGGAGAAGGAAGAATCACAGAAATGAGGAGAAGCAAGTAAAAGATTATCCAACAATTCTTGTTCAAATAGTTTGGAAGATTAAACCCTCCAAACATCACTCCCTATCTGGAGATAATCCTTGGAAGGTTTATAAGTGAGTGAGAAAAATGGGGGTGAGCCTGGTATATTCTTTCAAAGCTCAAAAGCCAAATTTTATGGAAGAGAAATCATTTGATGTAGATGGTCTGGGACTTTTTATTAAGTGCTGGCAAGAGCTGTTGCCCTGACAGCTAACAATGCTCAGCCTGTGATTTATTCAAAGAGCTGGTGCAGCAAAGACGCCAGCAATGCGCCCTCCACGCTGCCCAGCACTGACTCTCAGTCCACACTGGAGGACTACCTCCAATGCTTAATGTCATCATTCATCATTCCCTCCTCACTGCCTCCTCGGCTGTAGGGCTAGCGGGGTCTAGGACTGCTTAGCAATCCTGCCTTTAGAAATCTGTAGTTCAAGGAAAAAAATCATGTGTCTTGTGACTACCTGTGCCAAAGGTGCTCTGCTCAAATGATGGGCTTTCCAGCCATCAAACAACTCTCCATGGCAACCAGAGGGCCATCCTGCTCCTGCCAAGGAGGAGATCACCTGCTCAGTCACTATGAGATGAGCAATTCTCTGTAGTTCCTAGTCTTCCTGAACTTGGCCCTGACTTCTTACCTTGTCCAGTTATTTTTAAAAGACTGTAAGGAAATGTGAAGAAAATTGGAAGTTGTATTTCTGTTAGGTAGATAGTGATGGATTCTGGGTCTCCTAGGGATGAAAGTGGGTGCTGTTGCCCCCATCTTGGTCCTGCCCAATTCTACTCCTCCATACCTGGAGGAGGAGGGAATACCCTACGAATCTGCCAATCACAACTTGGCACGCCAGCTGCAAAAGAATGCAGAGGACTTTCTAGCCCACAGGCCAAGCTGCATGGTTGCCAAAAAGTCTTCAAAGTGACCTAGAACCCACATGCGTAGTTAAGGCTCAGGTCATGTGACTCCCAACTGTCCAATCAAAGTGGTTCCATGGTGACCTCTGAACCACAAGGGAGGTCTCTATCCAGGCATTATAAAATAAGATACAAACCATAGCCAACCTCTTTTTGCCCTTCCTTTTGCTCACCCTGCTGCAACAGTAGATCTGGTCATCATCTGTGGTGTATGTACCATGTTCTGTTAACCTATATCTTGCTCTTGCCCTGTAATCGTATCTTTCTCTCCTCAGTAAACCTCACTTTCATGCTTGCCTAACTTTGGTGCATCTGGTCATTCTTCGGCCATGAGCATACTAAGAACCAACAGTTTCAGACTAAAACCTGACATTTCTAGACCTTAGGTGAGCCAGTCTCTCCCTTACTTTTATTTATTTCAAGAACTACAGGTTCTGTGGTTATTTCCTTTCCTTTGTGTAAAAAAAAAACTCACTTTCACTTGTGTGTACTTTTAACTGAAAAGCCCAGTAGTTTATTTTTCTACTAACTCTCAGAAATGCATCCCAGGTGTGAATAAATCTGAGCTCTGATCTGACCTTTATCTTTACAATATAACACAAGCACAATAATAATTTATAGGGCTCAGTCCTAAGTGTGACATTTCAATGAGCTGGGTAAATATTACCTGAAGCCAGCGGCCAGCAAGGATGCAGAGGTAGGTGGATGCAAGCATTTTCTGGAAAAAGGATCATTAATTTGATGGTAGGTACAGTCCTGAAATCAGCAAAGGTTTTGTTCATCAGAGTTGTGTTGCTTAACAATTGACAACAGGGTAAAAACAAAATTGAGGTGGGGAGTTCAGGAGGGAAGGCTTTCATTTAGCCAAGGAGCAAGAAAATCTCTAGCCCTAGCTAAGTTGGGTAGATGGACTACGGAATAGCCCAGATGCATGAATAATCACTCGGGCTTTCCTGCCCTTCTGAATAAATAGGGAAAGTCAAGAAAGCCAGACATGTTATGAATGGAACAGAATCCACCAGGGAATTGGAGGTTAGTTAGGAAAGGGAGAAATTGGGGAAGAAGAAGTAAGAAAATGGATTCATGGCTCTCTGCCTGTCTTCAAAACCCAAGAAACATGTAAATCAGGGAAGACATTCGACATCCAATCTCACTCTGCTCTGGGAAGGCAAAGGTATCTGTGGTCAGGAGTAAAATGCTTTGTTGCCAAGAGAGTCAAATGTCCTTTCTTCTGTCAACAGAACTCAAACTCTGTAAAATAATTTAAAGAGGTTTATTCTGAGCCAAGTATGAGTGACCATGGCCCAGAGCCACGCCCAAGAAGCCTTGAGCAAGTGGTCTCCACATGGTTGGGTTACAGTTTGGTTATATACATTTCAGGGAGAGAAGAATTACACATAAAGTCATAAATCTATACATAGAAGGAGTACATTGGTTTAGTCCAAAAAGGCAGGACATCTTGAAGCGGGCATTCCAGGTTATAGGAGGGTTTAAGGATTCTTTGATTTGTAATTGGTTAAAGAATGAAGCTTTGTCTAAAGGCTTGGAATGTTTTAAGTTAAGATAAGGAAGTCTGCTAATCAGAGACAAGACACTGTACACATACCAAAACTCAAGTGATCTGTTAAGTAAATTGAGGACCTGCAAGTGTGGTTTAAGCTTCATCTTGTATAGTCTTAGGCCTGTTAATGAGTTACAAAGGACATCTCCAAGGCAAGTGGGCATGACCAGGCATGTCTGACCTCCCTTCCCCTGGCCAGAAACTCAGCTTTAGGGTATTTCTGGGGTCCCCTTGGTCAAGAGGGGGTCCATTCAGTCAGCTGAGGGGCTTAAGATTTTATTTTATTTCACTCTTCCTATCTTCCTAAATCCCCACTGCTACTTGAGTCTCACTTTTCTAGACAACTTATCTCACAGGGATTTCAAGGATAGCCCGAACAGGTAGGTCACTCAAGTGTCTTTTTGACCTTCTCTGAAAAGCAAATTCTCCAGACTTGTAAGAAACCTCTTACTTGTCCTTGCAAGGGGTTTCTTACTTGTAAGAAACTTGTAAGTGCCGCCCCTTAGAGTGGCTGGTACTCATCAGATTCTTTTTCCCACAGAAGGAAGCTTAGAAACCTTTGAGTTAGCTGAAAATATTTATCAGCTACATAATATATATTTTTCTTCCTATGTTTGCCTATTCTTATAATATCACAAGAGGCACAGCTACACGCCCACTCCCCACTTCTTGTCAGTTTATTCTGTTCCCAGTGTAGAATGACATTCTCCCTGTGCTGCATCAAAATGATGTACAGAAAGCAAATTCACAAAAAAATCAAACCTCTATTTTAAAAAATGCTAAAAAACAACCCACAATGATATGTTCTAATAGAATTCATACTTTAATAAGAAAATTGCTCTTTCAGAGACTCAACCATCTTAATATTGCAAAAAACACTCTGGGTTCAGAGGTTTTCTTCTCTGCTCCCCACCCGACCCCCAACTACAGTTTCAAACATCACACTGCCTCGGTAGGTTTCAGCAATATCTTGATAAACTTCTCCTTTGTATTGGAAGAAAAAGTTTGGTTTTTGTGAAATACATTCATACACTTGTCTTGCCCATAACCCATAGATTAAATACACACACATACTGCTTGCCGAGAGTTCAAGCTGTTTAGATTTTCACCCAAACATGTGAATAAAAACCGCAGGCAAAACAAGTACTGTCTCCCATACCTTTTATGGATTAACAAATAGCCCTACCCGGCTGATGCCCGTTCTTAATTGGACTATGCTGTGAGGAGCAATTAAGCCTAAATGGCCACTTGCTGAGAGCTAGTGAAAGAAATGCTGCAGCTTGAGGCATTTGCATTCTCCAAACACAGCGCATATGCTTTGCTTTGGTGCCCATAAAGAAAGGAGATTTACTTATTTTTTTTTTTTTGGTGCTTTTAGAAATGAAAAGGGGCCATTGTTTCATGCACTAGGTGAAAATTATTCAAGGGAATTTTTTAGACATAATATAATTTTTGCAATTTTTGTGCAATTCAGAGATGCAGAGATAAAAGAGCTTTGTTCCTGTTAAAACAAGGCAGCAACTGTGTGAGAAAGGCCTCTTTCCTCCCCCATTCACTGTGTGTCTCCGTCTCCTGTGCAAAGGACAGGTCGTACTGGCAAAATGAAGCAGAAAATGAGACAATTCCTGGACACAAACGCACCCTCACCTGAATGGTGCATTACTGGGGAAGAAAAGTCCTATTAAAGAATATTCAGAGACATTATCTTCTTGTTAGGTAGACAGCAACTCTAGCCCTCCTGGGGACAAAAGAGGGTACCCCAAGCAATTGGCAATTGCCACATCACGGGGCAGGGGGACACCCTACCAATCTGCCAATCAGAACTTAGTGTGCCAACTGCAAAAGAATGCAGAGGATTCCCTGGCCAGGGAGCCAAGCAGCGCAGGTACAATGTGGTCTGGAGGGTGACCTAGGACAACCTAGGGCTAATTATCATGTCATTACCTTAAATCTACATTTTGGTTCGCCCCCCCACACACATAATGGGCTTTCAGAGAGGCTTCTGGGAGACCTGCATGCGTAGTAAGACTCAGGTCATACAACTTCCAAATGTCCGTCAAAGTGGTTCGAGGGTGACGTCTGAACCACGAGGAGAACCCAGTCCAGACACTACAAAGCAACACCGCAGACCATAACTAAGGCATTTTTGTTACGACAAGGGGTCTGCTCATTGTCTGTGGCAAATATATCTTGCTCTTGCTTTATAATCCTATCTTTCTCTTCTCAATAAACCTCATTTCGTGCTTACTTTGCTTTTGGTGTGAGTGGTCATTCTTCAGCCAAGAGCGCACCAAGAACCGACATTTCAGACTGCTGACCCGACAGTTCGGTGTGTGTTTTCACTCTTGAAAATGGAGGAGAACAAGAATAAAAAGGCTGAAATTGGACTGACCTGTCCCTGTCAGCACAGAAAGGTAATTGCTAGCAGTTCCCAAGACATTCTTTAACCATGTGGACACATGTATTGTTGGCCTCAGTTACTGATATTTGCTATCATTTTTATTTTCATATGGACAAGGGGATAGAGGAGGTAAATTGGAATTTCCTCTCGAGCCAAGTGAAAATTCACTGGATAGGTTTTGTCATTGGTGCAGTTGCTTTTCCTCTGGGAAAGAAGAGCAAATTCATTGCTTTTGTAAATGTTATATTCATCATTATAAAAAAATAAACTTTAAGTGATGGGGGGAAAAAAGAAGAAATGGGGAAAAAAATCACTCCAACTATCCAGAAATATCCATTATTTATCATCCTGGGAACACCACTCTGAACATCTCTGTATGTACATAGAAGAAATAGGGATAATTCTACAAAACCAGGATCACAGTATGAGAGTTATATATTTTTAAGTGTTCAGTTTTATTTTACTTCATTTTAACAACAAAAACCCCTGTAGTAATAATGATAAATTGCTGAACTTCAGAAATTTTTTCTCTCCAACAAATTATTTGAATATTTAAAACATGCCCTTTTTTGTAGGGGGCTTTCCTGTGCATTGTAGGTGTTTGGAGGAAAACTTTACCCACTTAGGGTTGGATATTCGGAAGCCTGCAAATTAAGTGACAATAGATAGATTAACAGGAGAAATTTTAAGTTTATTTATACATGCACACAGGAGCACTCAGTAATGAATAAGTCCCTGAATAGCCAGAGGTAAAGGTTTATATATCAACTTAACAAAAAGGGGGAGAGCTTGGGCTTCCATGGGAAAATATGGAAGGTTCTATTTGGCTCTTTGATGCTAAAGGCCAGCTGAGTTTGCACTTCCAGTGCCAAGGGTAAGTCTTCTCACAAACAGGAAACTATTATACCTCAGAGAGAGGTCCAAGGTGGCTGTATTTTTGAGAGACTCTCCTTAAGTTTAGGTAATGTTTCTGTAGCCACTGATTGTTCAGATGTTTTCTCTTTAAAGTAATTTTCATACTACTTTGGTGGGCCGTTAATCCCTTCATAGGATTCTTAGCTGCATCCCTGGCCTCTACCCACAAGACACCAGCACAAACATCCTCCTCCCTCAATGCGACCACCTAAATATCTCCAGAAGTGGCCAAATGTCCCCTGGGGAAGGTGGAACAAAATTCCCTCTAGTTAAGAATCATTACCCTAATGACTAAAAATATAGACTTAAGGGGGGAAAAAGACACTGATAGACTGAAATTATAATTCTTAAACACACAATTCAATTTTTGGATAATCATCTGTTGACTCCTTGTCTTGAAAGACGAAAAAATTGACACTTTTGATTCCTTCCATATTTCTTCCCTCCAACCTCCAATATTAGTTAGCCATCATTTTTGTTTTCAAGATTTAAAATCTTTACATTTTGTTCTCTAATTCTAATTCCAATAATTAGTAACTATTAAAATAAATTCAAGTTCAACTCATGTCCTTTGCCACTGCTTCTCCATTCATTCCCGAGTTCATGAAGTTGATGTTCAACGGGATTCCTCCCGCTGTCTCAGAGTTAGAGATAAAGCCTCCTTTGTACACAGGTACAAAGTACCCTCACATTCTAAAGAGAAGAACTGTACTAAGGAACCCCAGATACATCCCCCAGAACTGACAAGAGAGATGGTAGGTCCAGCGCTACTATTATCTCTCACCCCAACCTACATATGCAGAAGACAAAGTACTCAAGGAAGATTGTGGGGTCAGCTAGGAAGATTGTGCTGTGTTCTTCCTTCTCAACATTCACCCCCAGACACACACACACACACACACACACACAGCAAATGAGGGGATGATGTAGAAATCATACGTAGAGATTTGTGGTACCTGACAAAATCTGAAACAAGCCTCTCCTTCCCTTTTGAGCATCTACTTCTGCTGAATACTTGCTGAGCTTCTGCCCTGGGTCTAACTGAGGTTGAGAAAAAGAGATCTGGAAAAAGAAAGCAAGGCAGAGAGTGCAGGTGGTGGTGGAGCAAGCTGTACTCCAGAAATTTAAGTGGCAAGACTCATGAGTTTCCTGGGGGTCAAGTGCCCACAAAGTAGCCAATTTGAGCCATCTCAGTAGTACCCTGTCTATGCAGACAGCCTGTCAACCAAGACGATTCCACAGTGAGAGGCTGTGGCTTAGACCACTAGAGACAGGAGCTGAGCTGGAGTCAGGAGAGGTCTCGCCAGAGCATCACTCAGTTGTCTGGGCAGGAGGAGATCCTTGAAAGATTCCCCCAAAGAACTCACAGGTACACATCTTGAGGATGCCAGCACGTGGACCTCAGTCATACAGAGTGAATCAGAGGCAGCAGCAACCTAAAAACACCCAAAGGCACCACCTAAGTGATGTTTGTCCCATTTCTTCCATATCTCCTTCTCACCACAACACACCAAAGGAGAAAGAGACTCAGAAAAAAGAAGGTACAAGGGAAGGGAGATAAGGGAAGGAAGAAGAAGGAACCTTTGCCATGGGTGTGCAACCTCAGCGTAGAAGGAAAGAAAATGAGAGTTATATTGAATATGAGATAGAAGAAGCTTCACTGGATGTTGAATACTTGAAATTATTGGAAATCTGATGAGATCGGGCCCAGATGTTGTTAAAAGAGCAGGAAAGAAAGATTTAACTAGGACAGTTTGAAGACAGTGCTGGAGAACATAAAGAAAGATTTTATCCTTGGATATTTCAAATTCAAACCATTCAATAAACTGGTTATATTTATTTTGAATCATCCCTGGATGCATTGAATCTATTTTTTCCAAGGGCTTCTAGGTACTGTATTCCCTGAGTACTTGTATTATTGAGATTATCTGTTGCCTTTAGACTTGAACTTGCATGGTTAATAAATTATTTGGTAACATTTTGTTTTCTTTAAAACTTTGTTGGCATTCCTTCACCATCTTTTGGCATTGAACATTGCTATGAAGAAGTCTGAAGTCAGCCAGACTTTCCTCTTATTTGTGATTTAATTTCTTTTCTTCGTGCCCACATAAATCTTTCTCTATCTTGTATTCAGTAACTTTTTCAGGATATGGCTTGGTGTTGATTGTGTTCTGTCAGTCTTTACTGGATCATGCTGTTACCCTTCAGTGTGCTCAGTGTGCTGATTCAGGTTTTTATTGCAAGAAACTGTTGTCATTTATATTATTGAAATCATTTCTGTTCCATCTGTTCTGTTCTCTTTTTCGGAAATGTCAATTAGTTTATGTTGGATCTCCTTTGTTTTTCTTCCATATCCAGTACTTTGTCTATAATCTTTTTATGTCTCTGCTTTTTTCCATTTCATTTTGGGTGATGTTGTCAAACCTAATACTATATATGTATACACACACACACACACACACACACACTATGTTATCAGTCACGTTTATTTTTTCTGTATTGTTTCTCTCTTCCATTTCCTTAGATACATTAGCACTGGGGGGTGGGGAGGAGACATTGTAACTTTCTCACTGGAAATGAAACATGTGATTTATTGAATGGCATTTTCCATCCAACATTCAAAACTTCCCAGAAGGCAAAGTGGATAGGGATGAAGATCATGGTGTCCAATCCTTCAATTTATCAATAACCAGAGAAAAGGTAAGAATTGATCCCTAGGCAAGTGTTCCCATTACATCAGATGCTGCTCCTCTCCCAGAGGAAAAAAGTGGATAAAGGAACAAGCTACCATCCTGATTAAGGGATAGGAAAAACACCTTAGCAGAGAAGCCCCTCCCCAGTTTTCAGTAAAGGAAGCGCAGGGCCAGTGCAACTTGCTTCAATCAGGCATTTTTCAGACGAGCAGAGCTCAGTGGAGTGACCATGGACTGCTCATGTAGAGGTGTGAGCAGCACGGTCCACCTCCTCTGCTGCTTCAGGCTGTGCTGAGCCCACCTCAAATGTTGCTCCCTCCATGAACCTTCTCAGATTCATGGAGCTGTGATTCATTCCTCTGCCCTTGGGACCCTATAGCATGTTGTTTACACATATACTCAGCCTCTGTCACTGCTTGCCTGGACACTATGCATCCAGGCAAGTGATGAGAAGGAGACACTGTTATGTTAACGACTGGAAGGCAAGAGCCAGGGACTCTCGAATGGCTATTTAACATATCACTCATGCATGCTAGCGAGGTGCAGGACTGCATTCTACTTCTCAGGGTCCCTGACCCTTCATGTTCCATGGACACCTTTGGCAAATTGGTGAAGCTATGAACCCTTTCTCATAATAATGCATTTAAATCAATAAAATAAACATAGGATAATAAGAAAATCAATTTTTTGCAGTATAGTTATCAAAATATTTTTAAAAACAGATTTGTGATGGAGTAATAGATATGCTTCTATAGTAACGTTAAATAACACATTTACACATTAACATGTTAAATCAATCTGGCAGCAGATTTAATAACTATCATAATTTCTAAGTAGTAATGAGTGTAAATGATTTTTCAAGATATTTGCAATGATTGTAATATATATGAAAATAATTGATTTCTATTGGTAACAAAGTTACAGGTATTGCTAATACTATTGAGGTTTTTTTTTTTTGCTTACGTTTATAATTGAAAGAAATGATAACTTTTGGTTAGAGATTAATGGATATAGAGATGTAATTTTTCCTCTTCAAGTTCCCTGATCCTCTCCTCTGAATTTTCTTCATGAACCCTGAGTTAAGAACCCTGAGTGTGCTACAAAACCACCAGTGCCAATTCGAGATGCCAGGAATGTATCTCCCTACTGAAACAGCAAACTGTTAGAGGCGTCCCCAGCAGCTGGTGCAGGAGTAACTGGTTATAGGAAGAAGCAGGGAAAGCTTGGTTGGGCTTCCAGGGGGTCCAGAGCAAGAATGGGGTTTCAAACAGATGGGCGCAAAAGGGAACAATGACGCGAGAGAGTGAAGAAGGAACCTAGGCTTGCAGAAAAGTCTGGTAACAATGATGGTAAAAGGACTTTTCCTTCTGTTTCCACTTCTTTCTCCCTTTTTTCCTCTTTTTCTCTTGATCCCTCTCTTTCTCCTTGCAGTAGCAAGAACAGGAGGTAGAGCAATAGGTTCTTGCAGAAGTTTCCCTGTTACGGCTATTAAAAAGTATAGAATACCAAGTCCTTCTCTTAGAATAATTCCCAAAAAATGACATAAAACATGATTTTGTCAGAGCTGTGTATCACAGTTGTATTTAAAGTTACAAAATATTATTCTACAATTAAAATGTCATCAATGAGGAAATGATAATGAGTTGAGATAGCACAAGACACAACAGAGATCAGATTGTCAAATAAGACTCACACACATCAGACATCTTACTCGGTGCCAGGCTTTACTAACAATTTCAAGGATGCAAGAAGAGACACAAGTACTCAAGAGGGAGGTCTAGGACCCTGAGTGGTGCTCCTGGGTCTTTTTCTTCCTGCATCCAAGGTGCTCTGGCCTGAGCAATAGATGAGGTCTCTAAGACCAGTATCAGCCGCTTTACTTACCCAGAAGGAGCTGCTTAGTTCAGGAAACATCTGAAATATCTCCATGTTATACTCAGATATTTACATAATTTACATGACATTTTCCAGAGAGCCATGTCCCATAAACCCGTAGATTCCAGGTTTGTTTACCTAAGAAATCCTACACACCAAAGTACATTCTGCTAAAAGCATTCCATGGACAAGGACTCTCTCGCTAGCAAAAACCATGTAGTTTGTTAGGATGTCTGTCACTCTTGTCTTTACAAGACTACACCAGTTTACTTGCCATCTTTATTACCTAGGAGCACACTCCCTCCCCAGGAAAGGGAGAGAATGGATCATAGACCTGCTGCTTCCAAAGTATTAATATGTAATACTGTATCCAGGTACTTTTTATAAAGTCACAATAGTTTATATTGACAAAGGATAATACTTTTGATGTATTAATCAATGACAAGAGCAGTAATAAGCTATAGTATTTGTATTATTACCTCAACTACGTAAAAATATTACAGAAAAACTATAAAATTATAACATGCTAAAGAATCTACGTAGCACGTTAGACAGCGTAGACTTTGAAGGCAAACTGATTTGAATTCAGACTGGCTTAGCTGCTCACTGCTATGAGATCTTGGGCAAATGAATCTGCTTCTTCAGTTGTAAAGTAAGAAATAGTACTTACCTGTCGGGGTTGTTGTGCATCATAAGTAGACACATTAACTACAGATGTCAGGCACCTCCTGGGACACCCTCTCCGCCTGGTAGCCTCCCAAGCCAGGCTGCTTCACTGGGGGCCAACCGATTACTTGCCCTTGGAAAGCCTCCTCCAGGGATACTGCTGCATAACTGGGCCAACAAACCATGTTCCCGGAGTTGCTCAGTTGTCCTGCCATTTCCAGATTTGAATGAGATGCAACACCACAGGTCCTGGAATCTCACATTCTGGCAGGTGCAGAAGTGTGAGGGAATTTGCCCTCAGTCAGACAAACTGACCAAAAGAGAAAAGGAGATAGGAGGGATACGGGAAAATAAATTGCCCAACCATCTCCTCTCTAATCAACTACTCTGAGGCATGATTTCTCTGCAGAGACCTAAAAAAGCCCCACATAGTCTTGCAACACATCTACAAAGTGCCACTCTGTGCTTAGGACAGAGCAGTAACTGCGGTAACTGCATTCCTTCACACCTTCTCTTGCCTCACTTTATGTTTTCTTTACTTTTGCTGCCCTGGGTTTGTGCCTTCCACATAAATTATCAGCACTTTATTCTTTGCCTCTGGTTCTGCTCAGCTTTAAGCTGATCTAAGACAGAAGATAATTTATATAAAGTGCTCAGCACACAAACCCTCAGAATAGTATATGTGTGTATAATAATATGAGGAGAGTGTGGGTACACACATGCCCTAGAACACATGCAATACCCATGTTGTATTTTTTGGTCTTTATAAATGCCTCTGTACAGTAACATTTAAATACAGTCCCTTTTTGGTTCCTATTCCTACTTCTGGCCCCATTCCTTCCCATAAACAAGGTAAAAACCAATCATATTAATTTTAACCAACAGTGAGATTGCCTTTAAGCTATGAAGTGTTAGAGTAAGTCATGAATCACATGCTCAGTATGTAAGTGAGTCAGGATAATATCATGGTTAAAAGCACAAACGTTAACACCAAACAGTCATGGATCGGAATCCCAGTTCTATGAGAGAGGGGCATCAACCTTATCAAGACTCTTTCCTCATCTGAAAACTGATGAAATTAATACCTTCCTCTCAAGGTTGTGGCACATTTGAATTAAATAATGAATAGACAGTTCTTATCACAGGATCTTTACCTAATATAAGTGAAATTATTATTATTATCATCAAAAATGCCCTTTGTGA
This sequence comes from Lemur catta, assembly GCF_020740605.2. Taxonomy (NCBI): domain Eukaryota; kingdom Metazoa; phylum Chordata; class Mammalia; order Primates; family Lemuridae; genus Lemur; species Lemur catta. The sequence continues at coordinate 38,966,641 of NC_059139.1, forward strand.
TATAACATTCCAAATAAAGCTATAGTAATGTTTTAAAATGTGTTAATCGGCTCTTGCCTATAATCCCAGCACTTTGGCAAGCTGATGAGGGAGGATCACTGGAGGCCAGGAGTTCAAGACCAGCCTGGGTGACAGAGTGAGACCCTGTCTCTTAAAAAAAAAGTGTTAATGGTGCATAGGAGTTAACGTTGAAAGTTGGCTAATTCATTCATGGGTTATGTTCCAACATTTGCATGTAGTCCAAGTTCTGAGGCACATGTCGGACCTGTCACGGAGCGCGTGTGCAGCACGCTGATGCACAACATGCAGGAGGATGGGAAAAGCAGGGCAGCAAGGGCAGGCTGGGCGAGGGCTGAGCCTGGGGAGAGCAACCCAGACCCAGGCCTGGTCCTCCGGAAACATCTCTGGAGGCTGCTAGAGAGAGCAGAACCCACTACTCTCCCCTTGGGCATCAGGGTCCCGGCTAAGCTGACTGGGATTCCAGTCCCAGTTTACACAGTACAATGCCAGATGGGAAAACTGAGACAGCAACCCACTCTTCAGGGGGAAGCCACCATTTACAGAGCTCAGGGGTGCTCTGAGATGTCCCTCAGCCCACCAGATAGCATGCCTCAAGCAGCCCATCTAATCACAGATGCCAGTGGTCTGAGGCTACTAAGGCAGCTCCCCAACTTGTCTGGATTGACGCAGGGTAGGGCTGAATTTGTAGACAGAAGGAATGTAATGATTCAGGTAAGACAACTAAGAGCTACAGAGTGTGATAAATAGACCACATCAGGTGAGAGACGCCAGCAAGCTGCACTCTTACTGAAGAGGATGAGAAGGCCAGAGGTCTCAGCACACCCATGACCAACCCACCCTAGGAAGCCTCACATCCTTCCTGTCATGTGTAAGATCAGAGTAAGTCTAAGCAACAACCCTCAGCTGCAGCCTCCAAGGACATTGGAACCTAACCTGTGCTAGTGCCAACTTCCTGCAGGGACATTTTAAACCCAAATCTTACCAAATTCTTGTCCAAAATAAATCTCTTAGGAAATTGGGGCCTAGAATCCTGTATTTTTTTTTAACAAAGAGTCTCTGGATTCTTTACCTTTTTCACGCAGAAGCAGTATATTGTAGAACAAAACTTCAGACTCTCTTGCACTCCCAACAAATACTTCAAAACTCAGTATCATTTGCATCTTTTCACATCAGGATATCATCCATCTCATGGCTTAACATGATGAGATGATGCTGGAGGACATTATTATTTCATGTTTCTATTCTGAGAAAGATGTCTCTCTTCAACTTAACTACTAGCTGACAAAAATAATGTTGAACATCTGCAAGAGATAAAACAACTTGAATCCAATTTCCTTTCACATAGATTAAGAGCCCCATTCTCCTGTCACTTATGTAGCATATAACGCAATTTTTTGCAATATTTAAATGAGAGGCTAGTTTTTCAGGTCTGTCATGTGGATGACAATAAATTTTTTATTTTGTCCCTTCCACTGATATAGTGGATCTATGAGACCCTGTCAGAATGTGGCAGCTCAGAAAAGAAAAGGGGCATCACACCCTATAAGACAGAAAGATCAATAAAAGGTAGAGGCTGTAAGAAAATCCCCTCTTTTAAGAATACAAGTAAGTAAATCACACCAATGAGATACACCTTGTTGGGAAATGTGACTTTCAAATGGAACCTAAGTCACCTTCATGTATTAAAGAGGTAATGATCTATAATTTTAATTAATTTGACAGCAAAGATACCCAAACACAGATAACAATTTAGACCAAGTAACTGAAAAGTCCAAGGGTGATGCTGGCCTCAGGTTATGGCTGATCAAGATCTTATTCAAAGTTACCAAGATCTAATTTATCTTTGGCTCCATTTTTGTGTCTATATGTTGGTTTTATTCTCAGACAGACTTTCTTCACATGGGAGAAAGTTGGTTACAACAGCTCTGGGCTCAAGTGTGTTAAGGAGAGTCAACTTGTTGGGCCACTTTCAGGGTCAAGTTAGGAAAACATTAAACACTCTAGGTGTTTAAAGCAGAGGGTATTTAACTCAGGGGATTGGTTACATGGGTGATAGAGGAACTTAGAACCAAAAAGGAAGAAATGCAGAATTCAGGACCAGTGATAGGAAGTCACTATCACTCTTGGGGCTTGTCAGATAAAGGGAAAAGGTGGCATTACTGGAATCCAGAAGCATCTAGAGCCTTGACAAGTCTGTCTCAGAAAAGCTAGTCATAGGGGAGAAATAGCCACAATGGAGACACTGCCCCAGGCAGAAGGGAAAAGGGCAATTACCTTGGCTTCTTCCACCTTCCTTCCAATCTCTCTCTTCTCAGTGCCTCTCATTGGACAAACCTAGCCAGAAGCCAGCTGGCCAGGCAGCCTGGGATATGTAGTTGCCTCTGATATAGAGCAGGCACTAGGTCTGAAAGCAAGCAGGCAAATAACCAACACGAGATTTAAGCATAAAATGATTGCATTTCTCTGTCATAATTACCTTCAACCATAGTCTGTTGAATTTCCCTTCCCTGATCAACACAGGATCCCTTAATAATGTCTTGGGCAGATTCCCCTAACTCAGTGATCAGTTTCAGTGATAGACCTCTGTCCAATGCCCAGGCGGTATGAGTTGGCACACTGCTGGGGCTGAGGGGTTACTCGTGCGCAGTTAGCAACCAAGACCACAGGGAATTCTCAACTAGCACAGGTAGGGGGTAGATAGGCAGAAGAAATCTCAATCCTTGGTGGACCCACCTGTGGAGCTGATGGGAACTTCTGGCCTGCACACAACCAGGGCTCAGGGAGAACTTTCAGGCTGTGGGGGCTGGCGTGAGTCACGTGCTGCGACAGTGAAATCCCCCAGGGGGTGGAGTGGGGGGACTCTCAATACATGTGTGGTGGGAGTGGCAATTCTCAGCTGGTGTAGACAGATGTGAGTCAGCAGCGCAGGGGTGAGGAGTTGGCGCATGTGATCTGGAGACTGATCACACCAAGGGGTTGAATAAGCATATTGAGGATAATGGGAGACAGGATTCTCACTGTCTTCAAATACAGAAAGGGTGAAGGCCAGAATATACCACGTGATGTCAGATTGCAATTGGAGGTGTCTGTATGACTAATGATTTTAATATGCAGAGATAGAAAACTATAGAAATAACTACAGACGTGTGTGAATGCATACACATACATCTATTTCCTAGTTCTCTCTCTGTTGAGAGGACCCAAAAGCAATGCTTCAGTTGCAGTGAGCATAGCTAGCGCACAGACCTTGTTTTTTATAATAAATATCATTGTTCATGAAAAAGAACCAGGGGTCCTTGGAAGAATGGTTGATTCCAGGACTGGGACAAGGAAAGTACAAGACAAACTCAGAATACCTTGTGCCAGAATGTAAGGATGTTTTCAAAGAATGATAAGGATATGTTAAAAGGATATAGGAGTCAAACTGAAGGGGCTCCCACTGGCCAAATCTGGAACAAATTGAGTGGTAAAATAAATAATGATAGTATTGATAACACATTGAATAAAATTGGAATCCATGGATCCATGCAAATATAAATAAATGCATACATACCTAAGCAAATGGGGTGAAGAAAAAAGTCTACCTTATAACAGATTGACAACTAATAAATGTAGAAGAAATAATGGAATTTTAAAATTATTATTTGTTAACCAATACAGTAATAATCAATTTAAGCAGGAATCATCAGTGAATGCTTAAACATGTGAGTGAAAACTTGATGAGGAACAGGATATTTACATAGTCTCAAAGCATCCCACAAAACGCTTATTAATTACTTTTACTGCAAATGAACTAGCAGATAGTATCTTATCCAAATGGAAAAACGTTAATGTCACCAGCGACAGAACAAATCAACTCATGTGTATCCTGTCACTTCTGTGGTATTCCTGGAAAAAACTCATTATGCTAATCTAATCCTGAGGAAACATCAGATAAACCCAAATTTAGGGACATTCTACAAAGTAACTGGCTCAGATACTTCAAAAATACCAAGGCCTTGAAGGGCAAGGAAAAACTTCAGAACTGTCTTAAGTTGAAATAAACTAAAAGAAACAACAACTAAATGGATCATGAGATTCTAGTTTGGATTTTCAACCTATAAAGAATATTATTATAAAAATGAGTAAAATTTATGAAAAGCCCAGGCTTCACCACTATGTAATATATCCATGCAACAAAACTACACTTGTACCCCTTAAATTTATACTAATTTTTAAAAAGGGTAAAATTATAATGGGATCTCTGAATTATATGTTAATATAAAAAACGTTAATCTCACGACTTTGATGGGTGCATTGTGGCTTTATTAGAATATGTCTTTTGTTTAATAAATACACACTGAAGTGTTTAGGGGTAATGGATCTTTTGTCTGCTACCCACTGTCAAGTACTTGAGGGGAAAAAAAAGAACTGTGTGTGTGTGTGTGTGTGTGTGTGTGCGTGCGCACACAAAAAGAAAGAGAGAGAATGAAAGATAAAGCAGATGTGTCGAATATTACAATTGGGGAATCTAGATGAAAGATACAGAGGTTCTTTACACTATTTTTGCAAATATTCATCCTTTCCTATGTTACACTTTTTAAAGGACCCTGCAGTAAAATTGCCTGGACTCCTGGCCCTGGCGTTACAGACATTCTCATTTTGTCCCCACAGCCCACTGTTTCTCCAGGTGGCCACGTGTCTTCCAAGAACCGGGCTGCAGTGACTTCATGCATTAACAGCAGCTATGCTGACAGGCAGGAGCAGGCCCCAGCTCTGTGACACCCAAATCTTACACAATTTGGGGAGTACTTTTTAAGAAAAAGAATACAAAATTTCAAATTCAGAGTTAGATATGAAAGTGAATATTTATTTTATAGAAGGGGCTCAAGCAACTTAGGGGCACTGAAGCTCGAACTGCATTTACATCGCAGTAGATCCAAGTCTGCTGAGACAGTGAGAGGGACCAGCTCCCCTGCCTGGGGAGTTGTCCACCTGGAAGAGCCGTTAGCTGATTGAATGAGACTAACTCTCCACTGGGCCCTTAAATAGAAATGCTCTCTCTCTCTCTCCCTACTGCATGGATCTTTCTCACCAACAGAGTAAAAACTACAAAGGTTTGGGTTTGGGCCTGGAGAAGAAAGCACCAAGGAGACTGCTCAGCCTAATTCTAGTTCTAAGCCACAGAGTCCTGCCTCCAGCCTCAGCAAATAGAGTAGAAACAGTATAGTCTTGTAACTGACTAAACAGAAATAAACAGCTACCAGGTGGTCCAGTCTAGCTCTCCAGGGGACCATATCAGTTTTGGGCTGAATGCCTCATGGTTATAAAGAACCTGCATTGACCCATCTTTGAGGCCTCATGGGCTGGGGGCGAGAGCCAAGGCGACGTTGGCTATTGCAGGACAAGCTGTCCATCTCTTTCCGTCAGCCACATAACATACCATAAACATCCGTTCCTCATACTATCCTGTGAGCCAAGACTGAGAAAATGGCTGTCAGTACCACTTTCTCTCCAACTCTCCCTCTTTTATGGCAGCAAAAAGCCAACAGAGGTCTTTGTTCCATCTAAGAGTGTATGTTGTTTGTACTTACCTGTGCAGGAAAGAAATAAATGGAACTGAAAAACAAGAAAAAAAATGTAACTAGATAGTCAGACTGGAAATACTGCTCCCTTTGCTAAGCATTTCACCAAGATGAAACTTGCTTCACTTTTATAATGCAACCCATCAAAGAACTGAGACAGCTCATAATATTATCCATCATGCTATGGTGGTGTCCTTGGATGCTACAAAGGAACACGTGTGGGTAGATTGTCAATATGTTATTTTTAGTTCTTGAAAAATTTGACTGTGGGGGGACATTTCAAGAAAATCACCCAGTCCCCAGCCTGTATATAGAGCACTTAAAGCACATAGATCAGTAAGAACCGCCAATTACATCTGCAGGCATTTGCAGGTGACCAAAGGATATTTCCTGGCCTTCTCTCATCCATTCCATCACATGGGCTTGTAGAAGAGCTTTTTATAGCAATACGGTGGAGCCTGTTGGCTGGGAGGAGCATGCTTTCTGCCTCCAGCTTCTGCATTCGTTCCCCCTCTGGTAGAAGCATTTGTCTCTCTGGTCTTCACACAGCTGGCTCCTTCTCATGCTCCAGAACCCACCTCAGGCCCCAGAAGTGACTTTTCTGTCACCTGATCAGAAGTTGTGCCATCCCAGGTGTCAGTCACCCCACCCTGGCAATTTTGCCCATATAACTCATATAGTTCATCATTATGCACGACAGTTTATTATGTGTCCCGTTCATCACTGTATTTCAGCCCAGCACAGGGCCAGGCACACAGGGGTACCCAGTACATTGTTCATTCAACAGCCACGAAAAAAAGAAAAGAGCAGAGAACAGAGATTCATTGGCTTAATGAATGAATGGGTGAGTACACCATTTCTTTCAGTAAGTTTCTTTCATGAAACATGCCAAAGTACTGGTCACCTCCAAAGAGACTTACGATTGAAGAATAAAGTCCAAAATAATTCTCAACTTGAATAATCACAATTTCAAAAGAAGCAACTTACCCATTCTCTCGCCAATTTATGCAGCCAGTCTGAAATGTCCAAGCACACAAAAAAGGTATGAGAGAGAACCAAAAACATGTGCCATGGTGCCTGATAAAGTGGCTCAAGGTTGATAAGAACTCGTGATGGACAATCTGTGGTGGAAAAGTTGAAAGGAACCCATAGTACAGAACTTCTGCCCAACTCCAGGTGCTCAAACAAGCACCCTAAGGCCCACCTGGCCACCAGCCATGAACTGTGGTGAGAGGTTGGTGGGTTGCTGAGGTTCAAGTAATGCCCTGGAATTTGGACCAGAGTTGATGAATGGATTCCATTGAGGGTGAGGCCTCTGAGGGCATGATAGACCAGGAGTGCCATCCAAATTGTTCTAATTATTCTAGACTGCTCAGCCACTGAGAAGCTCTGTCCATTCTACCCTGGCTAGCCTGTCCCCCTGGTAGTAGAACTTAACACTCCATCCCAAACTCTATTTTATTTCCGTACTAGATTTTGCACTAAGGTTGTTAGAACTGACCCATACATTCCTGGGATGAGTTTAAAGTGACAGAAATAGAATCCTCGGACTCAAGGCTAGAATACATGATACAGTGTCTGCTCAGTAAGCCAGCATCCACCCAACTCTGTAGACTTAAGCAGAGAGGAGAAAAGTTCCTTCAGACTGTGGACATACCACGCCACATGGAAATGAGCTGCTCCAAGCAGGTGTCACTCCAGTTGGGTCCTCAGAGGGTGTTGGCCTAAGCCAGGGAAGACCAGCTGACCAGAGGCTACAGTGGAGGGAGAGGGCTCCCTCAGGACATGAGGCCTCTAAACTCAGACCAGGACTTCCCAAGCCAGGGAAATGGAACCAAAAATCCAGATCCAAAAATTCTGAACCAGTTAGGGGGCCGGAGGGAGACAAGCACCACATCAAGATCCAAGCTCTCTGTGATCTTTGTATTCAAGGACCTCTATCCTCTTGCCTCCATTCCTGAAACTTCATTTTATGTTACCTGCGTTTACAGTATTCAGACAAGCTTTTGGATAAAGTGCTTGTTTTGGAGACTCCATCACACTAATTTTCACTTGTTTGTTTGTTTTGCCCACCACACTTAACACTCTTATCCGAAAGGCCTAAAAACCATTGTCATTTTAGAACCTAGAGCCCCCAACAGAAAATTCAGATGACCAATGAGATAACCTGACTGTAGCTAAAACTTTATTGCGTCTGTCTCCAGAGTCACTCCCCAAGTCCCAAAAACTGGGTATGTGACACTGGAAACTGCCAGCACAGAGAGCATTTATCTGGTGTGTGCCGAGGAAGGTGGCACAATAATGGTACAGTCGCTGAGATCTGTTTTAAAAGGCAGTGGCACACTCTCAGGTGAGGTGCATTAAGATGCAAATTACTCTCTACAGGGAGTGGAGTGCTACTAGTTATAGCTGAAACCAAGCTCTGTGATCTCATTATACCTGTTCTCCTTACTCCCTTGGTTGCTGGCCCTCCTGCTAAACAAATAGAGGTATCTGTTATCACACCAAAGAAAGTTCGAATGCTGTGGAAACCTAGAGTGTACTTGGGGAAGGTCACACATTTTTAGAAATCTGCTGCTACGGCTCTCAGATTGATACCTCAGGTCATTCACTAGAGTCCTTTAGCAAGAGAGCAACAGCCTCCATTTTGTAAAGTCTGTTGCTAGGAGTTTACATACCAATAATGCTCCCAGTGGAAATCTCTAGCTTGGAGCTCAGGACCAATCATCAGTGAGAAAACTTACACCTGTGAGGTATTCCAGCAACTACTAGATATGAAGTGTGTTTAATCCACGTGAAACAACTGTGATGAAAATGGGGCAAAAATGTGTGGCCTAAATAAACTTCGCATACTGGTTATTTATGCAGCTTAAATGCACGATGGATTGGCAACTGTCCACTTTACTCCATCTTAGGAATAACTGGGCTTGAATAAGATCTAGAAGCTTGATGTCCAAGTCAACCTTGAGGAAAGTTAAACAATTGTAGTTAAAAATATAACATTTCTAACAGATTTGTAACCGTTTCTAAACAAAATTTATTTTTCCACTTCTTTCCCCTTATTATTTTATATAAATATTTTTGGTGCTGGATACCTTTGTAATTTAGTCATTAGTTACCAAATAATCAGATGGGTCTATGACTGATTTGAGGAATAGCTAACATTCCCTGGAAATGATACAAAGGGTTTTGTTGCAGCCCTTCTGAGAGAGAGAATGGGAACATCTTTACTCACAGGAAGGATATTTGCATCTAGTTAGGCAAAAGCAGAGAGTTGTTACTGTTGCTCTATGCTGGTCAAATATTTAAAGAAGGGTACATGTGGATGCTGAGTAGCTAAAGGAATGGCTGTGACAATAACCAAGCTATTATACCATGCTATATAGTATATATTAATTACTATATTTATTGCTATTGTTGTTAGTTACCAGTACAATTGCTATTGCTATTAATTATTATTTTTTGAGCTCCACATCCACGTTTCTACACTGAGGCAGGGACTCTGCAAGACACATTTCTCCTTTGTCCAAGCTCCATGTTAGGTGCTGCGGATAGGGGGCGCTTCAGAGAAATCGGGAGGCTGGAGGAAGGAGAAGGGACTTGCTCATTCCTGTTTGTCCCACCGGCTGTTCCTGTCAGCGAGGATTTATCTGTGACCCTTCATCCCAGGCAGCAGAGGCAGGTCCTAACAGCAGTTGTTTTCCATTTTTATCTTCTTCCCACACTTCCAGAACCAGTTTTATCACACCCTACTCCGGCACTGGCAGCAGTTGGGCAGAGCCACTGGCTCAGGATCTGAACCCCAGCGCCCTACTGCCCCCTCCTCTGACTCTTGAGGAGTAGGCAGTGGCCAGGAAGCTTTGCCTTCAAGGTCCTGAACTAAATAAAGCAGCAGTTGGGTGAGGGTCCCTCTGCAAAGACGTAGCCCCAACTCTGCAGGGCCCCTCCTCAAAGCTTCTAGGTTTTGATAACCCCAAACATTTTCCTTCCTGCAGTTATTATCTCTGAGTACGTCAGTGTTCTCTTTCATGTTTTTTCCGTACTATAACACCTGCTAACTGTAAGGCTGGTGGCGGGCACCCCTCCCCTCCCTAATGGAAAAAGAAGAAGCCCACGAGCCCTGCCAAGGACAATGCCTGCAAGGCCCAGCTAAGTTAAAGGACGACCACACCTGGATGGTTACCCTGATAAGAGTCTCGGTTCCTAGAGTCCACACATACCACCGGCCCCTCCTATTTCTCAATACCTGCCCTAAAACTGCAAGGGACAATTCCTTGTTCTCCCCACCATAAATCTTCCTGCCAAAGAAACCCCTACCCCCATCCCTAAAAACATATATAAACCCACTCAGACTTCTGGGCAATGCGACTTTTTGGGTCTCTCTCTCTCTCCTAGGACCCGAAAATCTCGCCTGGGTCCCTCTCTTGGGACTCGTTACCCTCACCCAGGAGCTCCCCAATAAAACCTCTTTACTTATCCCTTTCAACTCTACTGGTCTTTCTTTCTCTGGCGCCAGCCAATCCAAAAAACCTTACACTAACCAATTTCATATATTACATGTTCTCTATTAAAACAGCTAGTGTGGTTTCCATCTTTTTGAATGACCGTTAAATATAATAGGTGTCTTGCGGGGGGCGGGGGAGTGGGAGAGGGCATAGGGATTGCTTGTGACCAAATAACTTTAGGAAACACTGAATGAAGCAAAGTTTTAAAAGGTTTCTCTGTGGCAGGACTCACCAGGGCCTATATACATGCTACAGGGCATTGCAAATTTCCAAGTGAAGGACATTTCTCAAACTTAATTAAGCATGGAACCCATTTACTGTGAAGTATGTCATGAGATTAATGTTTCACAGAGCAAACATTCAGAAATGCTGGAGTCAAATAATAGGTCCTGGTACTCCCAGAAAAACTTTTCTATTATCAGTAGCAAAATGCTACTGTATCTTGCATTATCTGGTCCAATAGAAGGTACTTCATTTAAAACAGACCGAAAAAACCCTGCTGGGTCCACTATAATGCATTCATTCCAGGCAAAGCCCCTACAAAGATAGCAAAGTGGAAAATAGAGGCAATTCTTTTAAAAATAAAGTGCCAACAATTTGGTGAATATTCCAGATGGTTAGATGGTTAGAAAATTGATCATAAAGTATAATGCTACATTCTGAATCTCTTTGTATTAATTTGTTATTACTAACTTATTATTAGTGAAAATTCTATCTAGTCCTCTGATTCAGCTAACCATAGGATTAAACCCCCAATCTCCTATACTTGTGAGTTCCACAGACTGAGAAAATGCTATCTCCTTTTTATAAATCAAACATAAAAAGGTTTACATGTTTAACGTCAAAAGCAACTTTAGGCACAAAGGATCATCATATGAGAGTCCTTTGCTGCCAGGCCCGCAGCCAAAATTAAGTAGGAAGTATAAGAACAGTGAATGTGGATATTGGGAAGAGGACTATTCACTGTACTCTGTCACACGTGAATTCTTATCATTACTATTCTACATTTATTCAAGATATTGGGGATCAGAATCCAATACCCCAAAATATGATGCTTTGACATACTGAACTGAAGAAACATCCCTTTCCCCCACTCCTGTCTCTGAATCCTCTGTCTCTCCCAAAGCACAGGATGAAGTTACTCTCTGAAGTTCCCTTATCAGCCTAAAGTCCAGACCTGCCAAAGAAGAAAACAATTACCTCTGATCTCTCCCTGGAGTTCACTGAACTCATACTGCAGGAAGAACTGAAGTCTGTCAACACACCTAGACAGACTTTTGTCACAAACCACTGTCTGCTCTGTGGGCCCAGCAGACTTTGTCCCAGGCCATTCTTCAAGCCCATTGTATATTCTTTAAGCCCATTGAATTCCCCTAAAAATCATTTCCTATCCCCCTAAAATCATTCACACTTCCCATCTCCCTTTCTCCTAAGAAGGATATATAACTATCTGTACCCTATTTCGTGGTGGGAGTGATTATCCCTCCATGCCTGTTAATAAATTTGTATGCATTTTCTCCTATTAATGTGCCTTTTGTTGGTTGATTTTTCAGTAAAACTTCAGAGGGTGAAGGGGACATTTTCCCTTGGCCCCTAGAAAGGCCTTCCCCTCTCGCAGACCCAGCTCTGGTGGCATTTCCACTATGAAACCCTATCCAGCTGCTCTGGTCCATTGAGCTCTCCTTCCTCTGAACACTGGTGGTGGTTATTGTTTGCATGCCTAATTTGAGTGTGTCAGAAATGCCTTTACATTACTGTTTATTTATAAACATAAATGCTATGTCCCCAAGTGAACTGCAGACACATTGATAGCAAAGACCGTGGTATATGTCTACAATAACCACATCATCTGAACGTAGCCTGAAAAGAAATTTGTTTCTGACTTCCAAATTTATCCATATGAAAAATAATACATACTTGATGCAAGGCATTTACAGAGAAGGAAGAAATTACATGGAATCCAGATTTCCAGGTCCTTGGTGGGTTATGAAGTTTATATGAACACCTGTTTATTTTAGGAGAATTTAGTGCCTTGCTTGTAATAGATGGAAGTTGATGATAATGATTATCATGAAATCATAATATTTGGGATTCCATATGGGATCTCAGATGGAACACGCTAAAAGCATGCTCATTAGAACAGCATTTATTAAGTTCCAATTATGGAAACTATAGGCGGAGTAGTGATGTGCAAAGAACACTGATTTGGAATGAGTCAGAACTTGATTCTTTAAAACCTCCACTTACTCACTGTGTGATCTTGGGCAAGTACTTGACTTTACTTAGCATCAGTTCCCCTGTTTATAAAAGAAAGATAGGCTGGGCATAGCGGCTCACGCCTGTAATCCCAGCACCTTGGGAGGCCAAGGAAGTAGGATCGCTTGAGGCTAGAGTTCGAGATCAGCCTGGGCAACATAGTAAAACCCTTGTCACTACAAAAAATAAAAAAATTAGCCAGGTGTGGTGGTGCACTCCTATAGTCCTACTTGGGAGGCTGTGGCAGAAGGATTATTTAAGCTTAGGGGTTGGAGGTTGCAGTGAGCTATGATCACACCACTGGATACCAGCCTGGGTGACAGAACATGACCCTGTCTCTAAAAAAAATTACTACAAAAAAAAAAAATGAGGGAAAGAGAGAATTACTACTTCAAGTTGTTACTGCGATGATCACATAAAATAAAGTGCTAGTTCATTAGACATCTGACACCTACTAGGTGCTTTAGAACTGGTAGTAGTAGTTGCTGTTGCTACTATTTTTTAAAGAAAGCTTATACCCAGGTGGCAGAGTCAACAATCACTTACCCAGAGTAAAAGTATTTACCTGCCTGGTCCAGTGTTTAATGTCCAAAGCAGAATCCATTCCCACGGGCATAAGGATTATTCCCTATTAAAATGCCCAACACATTAATCTATCAGTATTTACTGCTTAATGGGAATTTGTTTATCAGCCCTAAGAGCTAACAGATGCATTGATTCGCTCTTGCAGCCATCATGTACTAAGCCATTACTATGTCCCAGATACTCCAAAGGAGAATACAGAGATGAATAAAACGTTCTTGAGCCTTTCCCCTGGTTGGCTTAAAGCCTGTGTACTCACTCGAGAGAAAGCAGAGAGAAGATGGAGGAAAATGAAGGGCCAGGGAAAGCAACTAAAACGCCGCAAGGATGGGCTACAGGATTCCAGCGAGGACCTTACAAACTTTATCATGCGGCCTAGGAACTGCCCTGGCTGACTTAGGAGGTGAGGAAACAATATATAGAAAAGATTTTGATAAATTGTAGTCTATTTTTAAGCAAATCAATATCTGACTTTATTATCCAGAATAGCGGATGGCTTTGAAGTCCTCAAAAAGCTGTGCAGCCTCTGCCTGCTGCATACGGAGCAGTGAGAGCAGTAGGACCGCGGGGACAGATGTTTCGGCTTCCTGACGTCTCCTATCTGTACAAGCACGTCAGAAGTCTGGGATATCTCCTCCTTAATATGGCTGACATTTTCTTCTGAACCTATAAAAAAGGGCATGCTACGTGAATTAATATTTTTAAAATAAAAGGCAAATGGGAACCTGTTTTAAAGAATGAATTGTTTTAGAGATTATTCTACATGATACTAATCATTTGCATGTAATTATAATTAGGATAGGTAAGCACGCCTGGATGAACCTGTATTTGACCCCACTCTCCTATCCATTACTTTTGGATTTCTCTACACTTGAAAAATCACACAAGTAGATGTCTTTCAAAACAATCTGTAATTCAAATGTTTGCTAGTCCGTACTGACCTTAATCCCTAATTCATCCAAGTTAGTAAGGATTAAATGTGGTTTCCAAAGCCTTTGGGATCTGATTTAATACATCCACATCACTGTCTCCTGCATTATTTGGATGCAGCCCCGAGTCCACCAGGCAGCCCTCCTCCCCCGACTTCACTTTGGCCGAATCTATAATATATATTAAGAAATTTGGGACCACTGCTCCTACCCAAAGCCATTTCCTCCTTCTACCCAGAAGGTAATCAAGTTATGGCCTCAAATTAGAATTAATCGCTTGACATATTTTATAATTTATGAGATTGTTGCATATGATGTGAGGTGATCAAGTTTTATGATCTATGTCTGCATTGTGGTTTATTGACTCAGAGTTTGGGTATTTAGCTTCTAAAAATGGATTTAATATGGCCAGCTTAGTTGGCCCCTTCTATGAAGGCCATCCTGAGTCGCTCCCCAATAGTCACAGAGTCCTTCCTAATCCCTTAAATACCCCCTCAATATTAAGGCTGATCCAAAGCTGCGTGTGTGCTTCATCAGGATAATAATAGCAACAATTCCTTGTATTTGTATAATGCTTAATATTTCTCAAAGCACTGTTGTTAAATGTCATGTCCTCCCAAACCGGGTTTGGGGATAGGAAACTGAGAAGAATCTCATTTTCCTCATTAAAATAAAGTAAAAAATGTTAATACCAGAGGAAATGGAGCTGCCAGTCCCTCGGTTCCACATTCATTAGCAGAATCCTGCTCAAAGCTGCTGAGTTTCACGTTGCACCGAGCGTGGACAGTCGAATCAGTCTTGTCGCCTCTCCTCGGTTGCCCCAGAGAGCCCCGCTGCTCTCCTCTGTGGCTCTCCCCTACGGAGGCGGGGTCATCTGTCTGGGCAGGTGATGAGAAGCCCCATGCCGGCTGCCTCTCCTCAAGCGGCCCCTGCCAGCTGTGATCAGTGCTACGAGACACAGCCCTCTCAACTGCCCTCCGAATCGGAAATTCTCCTGCGGGTTTTCCTGCGCTCGATGCAATCAGTCCAGAGATGTTAGGCCCTCGAAGCTGGCTCAGACACAGTCATGATTCTTCACCTGCTAAGTGGCTCTGGGACTTCTTCCAGACCTTAAGATCTAACAAACCACGCTCCCTGCAATCACAGCTTTGTTGAAGTCCTGCCACCAGCAAAAGAAGTCAGAACAGGCTCGCCTGGCAGGAGCAGAGCCCACGGGGATGCCGGGAAGCCTGGCAGAGAGAGCAGGAAGCAGGGCAGCTCCGGAAAGGCTCAAGCGCCATTCTACTGACTTCTGCATTTGTTCCATTCTGGATGTGATGCTGTGTGTGTGACCGTGGCGCAGCTCCAGAGACTGACAGTGGAGCCTCCATCTGTGTGCTTCTGTGTCCTTCACCTTACTGCCCTGGACCCAAGTTTCTTTGCACTACGATACTTCTTGAAAAATCTAAGCACTGTTTCAAGACAGTGCTACTCTATGAGATGCCTTTATAGAACAGCTTTAACTTTGTGATGTCTTGCTCTTTCCCCTCAACAGCACCATTTGTGCACCTAGAAAGTACCTGGGCCACCTCGACAATAGCATGAGTGATTGCCAGCTCATCTTACTTCTGGCAGGAGACATGGTTGTCATTAATGCCAGTAGCAAAATCCTTCTAGTTCTCTGGTTTTCAGATACACGGTGGGATCATACTTCCCTGTTCTTCTCTGATGTTAGGCATAGAATGGGACTCACTTTGTTCAATAAAGAGAGAGCAGAAGTAATGTGTGTCACTTCCAAGGCAAAGTCTCATAGCCAGAAGGTGGCTCGTCACATCCCTGCCCCCTGGCTGCAGTGGTGGTGGACACATATGTCAGGACGATGCCTCCATCTGCCTGGGCCTAGGGTACTGTGATGAGCAGGGGCCCCACCAGCTGACAGCGAACACATAGCATGGACAGGAAATATAGATATGTTGTGTTATGCCTCCGAGAGCTTTGAGCTGTTCGTTACAGCAGCATAAACTGGCCTAACCTGACTAGTACCTGGTGGAGGCTGGGAGGGTAGGACCTGAAAACCAGGCAGACAGTTCAGCAGTGCAGGAATTTACCTGACCTCTGTTGAAGAGAGGCTACAAACCAGATCAGCAGTCCCAGTCTGACCAGACAAAGCAGCAGACAGTCACTGACACCACTACTGCCGCACACTGAAGTAATATGTAAAATGTGTGGCTTGTTGTCAAGATAATTCCACTTCCTGAAAGTCTCTCTCATTTTGGAGCAGGCACACATTACACATTTTCTTCACTACATTTTCAGAAACAAAGGAAGAGAAAAAAGGATCCTGCCAAACAGCATTTATATTTAGCATGCACCATATGCACATGTGCGGTACAGAGTACAAAGACATGTGGCAGTCCCGCCAGATTGAAGTCAGCAGGATAGAGAGCAGGAGATATAATACACAAGTGCGAGACTCTCAGTAGTATAAATGTAGGCATTTCTGAGAACAGAATGGCTCTTTGTGTCTTGACTTCACAAGATGCTTCAGTAGCCACTTCAGAATATTCTATGCAGCGTACGTAAGCTTTAGACGCAAGGCCATGAGTAAAAGGAGGGCTCGGTGGGCAAATGGCCTTTGAAGTGGAGTGCAGTTCCTCGGGGCCCCTGCAGCTTCTTGCTGATCCACTTTACTACGTCCCCCACCACGGAGCTTGTTTCTGAATGGGAGGTTTCCTCAGAGTCACAGAGGGAGAAAATATTTTGAGGGGAAGATGGTGTCTCCCAGCATCAACACTTATGACAACTGAGCACTTCATGATGGTGAAGGGAGCATGAGAATGGAGTTCTCAGGCCCCAAAGCAGGAACTGAATCTAGGAAACCGCAAATAAGGTAGGAAAAGCAAACATGTGCATACACAACTGGATGTGAGAGAGTATAACAGCAGCCCCATCAGCTTTAAACCAGAGGTGAGTGTTAGAAGGAGAGGCCATTGCCCACTCCCAGGTGTCACAGGGAGGGGTTTTCCCTAAAGGCATACCTGGCTGTTCACAGGCCTTCACTTACACCACCCCTAATGAGGTAGAATGACTTGATACCCTTGGAAGGAAAACCAGCCTCGGCAATGCCCTTCCTCCTCCTGGCTCACCCCGCCCAGCAGGGTAGTCACTGGATGGGTAAGTCTTCCTATAAGTCTTGTCTACAGGCATAAAGTTACATCCTCCCATCTGATTTCTATCAGTGATAGAGGTAATATTTTGGGTCTATATCTGCCTCTCTTATTGTTCAAATTATTGTTATTCCCCTCCTATTTTTCATTCTTCAAATTATTCAGAATCATTGGTGAGCAACAGGTGAGACTAAGTGGATTTTTCCACCATTACCGATACACATACCCACTGGGAGTAACCAAGGTAGATTATTTCTTTCCTGGGTTTCGTCCTGCTAATAGTACATGTTTTGTGGCCAGAACTCAATTAGTCAAAGGTTAAATCTTATTGAAAACATGGTATGTTCTTGCTATGGTCTGAATATTTGTATCCTCCTCTAAAATTCATATGTTGAAATCCTAATCCCCAATGTGATGGCATTAAATGGTGATTCTGGGGGTGGCGAGGTCATAAGGGCAAGCTCTCATGAATGGGATTAGTGCCCTTATAAAAGAGGCCTTGGAGGGCTTGTCCACCCCTTCTGCCATATGAGGACACAACAAGAAGGTGACATCTATGAAGCAGAAAGTGGGCCCTCACCAGACACCAAATCTGCTGGCACCTCAATCTTAGATTTTCCAGCCTTTAAAATTGTAAGAAATAAATGTCTGTTATTTATAATTACCAAGTCTAAGGTATTTTGTTGTAGCAGCCTGAATGGGTTAAGACAATTCTGAAGTAAAATTATCTACTTTTAGCCTTTTAGTGTTTTTTAAGTATAATGGGCTGTCTCAGTTTGCTTGTGTTGCTAAAAGGAAATACCTGAGGCTGTCTAATTTATAAAGAGAAGAGCTTTATTTGGCTCTCATTTCTGCAGACTGGGGTTTCATACAAAGAAAACCCCAGTTGTATTCTGGATGGCACTGTGCCTCAGTAAAAGACTAGGAAACTGGTCTCCTTTATAGCCATGGATGTCATGTGACACGGCTCTGATGCATGTAGCAGGAGTCCTTAGCAAGGGCTCTGGGAAAACTCTTTAAGGTGGGCTGACTTGGCCGACCTCCTTCCTTTCCAACCTTCCTGCTTTCTCCTGCATGGAACACAAGGGTAATGGTAGGAGCAGGAACAGTCATCTTATGACCATAAGGGAAAGGTCAAGATAATAAAAGACCTTAGCCACTGTACCAAAGCCATCAACTATTAGCTTCCAGACTTCTCCTTACGTGTGAAAAAGAAACCCTTATATGCTGAAGCCACCTTAGTTATGTCTTTTTTTGTTAGTAACTAAATGCAATTATGTGATGCACACATAAAGCATATCAGCAGCAAATTTTGTCCTTCAAAGAGTAAATTTATTAAATCTTTTTCTGTAAGAAAAGAATGTACAAAGGTTGGAAGGAGAAAGAAGAACTAGGCATTAAATGCAGTGGGTAAACTCTGCCCTCTTCATATCCCTGTCAAATATTCAAATTGAGGCAGAATATTATTTGAATAAAAAAGGCAAGATAAACATAAAATTTCAGAGTATGAATACACCCTCAAGGAAGCAAAAAATAGCCATGCAAATATATGTTAAGGGAAATTAAAAGAAGAGTAAGCATGCTGGGTAAAATGACATTAATTCCTCTGTCCCTTTTAGAATGCTTCTGGCAACCTTTTTTCAAAGAGACAGGAAAAGGTTCTCAATCTCCAAGGAAACCTCGTTAGTCAGTAACAGAGCCTTTCTATATTCTATTACTTTTTGTTATCTTTTATCATTATATTTTTTAGTTCAGCTGTTCTCATAATCAAATCATTCACCAACAGAGAGCTTTAATTTATTTGGCCAGAGGATACTTCTGTGGACAGCTCCCAGCCAACAGCGTCAACAGCCTGCCCTGGGAGTGAGCCTCGTGGGTGTCCAACACAGTTGAGCCTTCTGATGACACCAACTCCAGCTGCTGTCTGACCACAAGCATGTGAGAGACTCTAAGCAAGAACCACCCAGCTGAGCCAGTCAACCCACAGAAACATAAAAGATAATAATCAATAGTCTTAAACCACTAAAAAAAAAAAGTATTTGGCCAGAATCTTCAAACCCTTGGTGATTTTGTGTTGCATTTGACACAAAGTCACATAGCCATTTAGTATCATCACCACAAGCCCCTTAAGAGTAAATTTTTAAAGTAAATTTCCTTTAGTCTACATCCAAGGTCATTTCCTCTGATCAATCTATGTCTTTACACTTCTTTTTTGATGCTGATTCTGAGTTAGATTCCAGCTATTAGACCTATAGTAAAATACACTTTTGGCATAAGCCAACCCAGACACACATTCCCACTCTTTTGGCACTCTGAACCAAAAATATGACTGAAGTGAAATTTGTACTTTGTAGCTGAAAAGTGTATTCCTGAGATCAGTATTTGTGTAACAGTATATATTTGTGTAACAGTATAGTCAGTACTCCAACAGATGAAAATTGTTGATTAGATCTATGGATTACCCACTTAATGGATAAAAACAAATCCTCACTTCGTTTAATGTAATTCAAAGTACTTTGGTGTGCATATATACATATTTTTGTTGAGTTTATTCCTATGTGTGACATTTCTGGGCCACTGGATATGAATATATTCAACTTTATTAGATATTGCCAATAGGTTTCCAAGTATTTGTACCAGTATATGCTCTCAATGGCAGTGTATAAAAGTTCGAGTTGCCCTACAGCCTTACCAATAATTAGAACTGTCACTGATATTTTTTTTGTTTCTTTTTTATTTGTTTGCTTGTTTTGCTTGCTTTATTTTGCTTTGTTTCAGTACTTCTGATGAAATGTGTAGTGGTCTCATAATTTTAATTTGTAATTATGTTAAACACCTTTTTAACGTGTAATGATGTAAAATACCTTTTTCATCTGGTCATTAGCCATTAAAGTATCTCCTTATAGAAATGCCTGTTAAGTCTTTTTCCATTTTCCTATTGGAATATCTGCCTTTTCCTCTTTTGTTTTAGAAGTTCTTTTTATAGTCTAGAAATAAGTCTTCTGTTGTATGTATGCATTATAATTATCTTCTGTTCTTTGCTTTACATGTTCATATTCTTAATGATATCCTTTGATGAACAGAAGTTCTTAATTTTATTTTATTATTTTTTTTAATTTCAGAATATTACAGGGGTACAAATGCTTTGGTCACATAAATTGCCTTTCCATGACCCGAGTCAAAGCTACTAGGGTGCCCATCCCCCAGACAGCACACACCATACCCATTAGGTGTGACTTTCCCCATCCCCCCCTTCCCCTTCCCACCTGCCTGATCCCCGATGAATGTTACTTCCATATGTGCACCTACGTATTGATCGATTAGTACTAATTTAATGGTGAGTACACGTGGTGTTTGTTTTTCTATTCTTGCAATGAAGTTCTTAATTGTAACGAAGTGCAATTTGTCAATTTTTTCTTTCATTACTGCATTTTGTCCTAAGAAATCTTTACCTACTCCCTGAAACTCTGACGATTTTCTCCTACGTTTTCTTTTAAAAGGTCAATTGTTTTAGCTTTCACTTTCAAATCATGATCCACCTCAGATTAATTTGGTACATAGTGTGAGGTATGGGTTCATTTTCATTTTTTCCCCATATAAACATCCTGTTTTCTCAACACCCTTTATTGCAAAGACATTTTTTTCTCTTGCTGAATTGCATGGCACCTTTGCCTTAATCAAGTGACCATATATGTGTGGCTCTATTTCTGCACTCTATATTCTCTTCCACTGGTCTATTTGACCATTCTTGTGCCATTACCACAGTGTCTTAATTACTATAGTTTATTAACGTGTCTTGAAATCTGGTAGTACATGTCCTTCAACTTTTTTCTTTGTCAGGTATGTCTTTGCTATTCTTAACCCTTTGAGTTTTCATATAAAATTTAGAATCAGCTGTTCAAGTTCCTCAAACCACACCTTCTGGGATTTAGGTAGAGATTGTACTGAATCTATAAACTAATATAGTAAGAACTCACATCTTAATAATATTGAATTGTCAAACTCAGAAACATGGTATATCCCTGATTTATTTAGGTCTTATTTAATTTAGCTCAGTACATTTTATAGTTATTTTTGTATAAGTAGCAGTCTTATATATATTTTATTTGACTAATTTCTAATCATTTGATATTTTTATTTTATGATAAATTGAATAATTAATTTTAATTAAAATGGTTATTTGTTGTCAGCATAAATATAAATGACTTTTTATATTGACCTTAATAAATTCACTTATTAATTGTAATAGTTTATCTGTAATTTTTTATTTTCTATGTACAAATTGTATAGTCTACAAATACTGACCATTTCATTGTTTCCTCTCTAATCCTTATACCTTTTATATCTTCTTCTAGGCATTTGTATTCACTAGAATCTCTATTAAAATGTTGAAAAGAAATGATGAGCTCATACATCATTATCTCATTTCTGATCTCAGAGGAAATGCTTTCAATATTTCACCATTAAATATTATGTTTACTATAGATTCTTTGTAGATACCTCATGATCAGATTAATAAATTATATAGTTGTACCATAACACATTCCCAGAAGTGTTCAGAGCATCAGTATTCATCAGAGCCAAAAACTAGAAACAAACTGAGCATTCATTCATCAGCAGTAGAATGGATAGACAAATGTGATCTATCCATGCCCTGGAATACTATGCAACAATATAAAGGATGAGTTTCTGCTATATCTAATAACATGTTGATTCTCACAGACATACTGTTCAGTAAAAGGACACATTTACCCACTTCAATGTGGACTAGAGGCCCTCATGATGCTCACAGCTGTCATCCTGGGATCTCCCATAGTCCTACAGATCCCTTGGCCTTCCTATTCCCTTTCCCCTATGTATTCATCTTTCTTGGTTTACTTCCCTCTTTTAGTGGCACATCTTCCTCAATAGTTTCCTTAGAAATATGTTTGGGAATAACATTTTTTGAGATCTTACATACCTGAAATGTATTTATTCTATACTTCTATGTGATTGGTAGTTGGGCTAGATATAGAATTCTAGATTGTAAATAATTTTGAAGGCATTATGCCAAAAGGTTACTGTTGAGACATCAGAAGAAATTCTGATTCCTGATACTTTGTACATGACCTCTTTCTTTTCCTCCTCTCTAGAGGTATTTAAGATTCTCTCCTTGTCGTCAGTGTTCTGAATTTCCCAGTTATATGCCTTGGTGAAGATCTATTTTCATCTCTTGTGCTGAGCTCTCAGTGAGCCCATTTGATCTGGAAACTCAAGTCCTTCAGTCTGGAGGAATTACCTTGAATCAGCTTCCCCTTCATTTTCTCCGTTCCCTTTTTAAAGAAATCCTATTATCTGGATGTTGGACTAGTTGCCTAAGTGAGTCAATGTTCCTTGCAATCTGAAAGAGCCTTCCTAGCACATTCTACCATAGGCAACATAGAACAAAGAGCCTAAATTAGGATATTAGCTCAGATTCTTGCCACCCTCTACAGGTAGTTAGAAAGATTCCACCTTCTCATTTTTAGTGCATTTTCACGGTCTTGTTTCTTCTGATGATATCCTGGTTGTAGTGACTTCTAAGCCCCATTTCCTTCCTCACAAATCACTGAATTACAAGGAAAGCAAAATTTTGCAATTACATTTTGCATCCCTGCTTTATTTCCTACAATGTGCTTTCTAAGCGGTTGTTCCACTTTCTTCTTATTATCATGTTTTTTTAGAGGATTTGGGGAAAGGATGTTACATTAGGACTCTGAGTTGCAGGAGG
Source organism: Lemur catta (assembly GCF_020740605.2). Taxonomy (NCBI): domain Eukaryota; kingdom Metazoa; phylum Chordata; class Mammalia; order Primates; family Lemuridae; genus Lemur; species Lemur catta. The sequence goes on from NC_059139.1 coordinate 38,989,393, forward strand.
TAAAAATCCAGCTTGAGCTAACATGAACAAAAAAACAGGGAGGGAGGAACTTAATAGGAGGATACAAGGAAGCCACAGGAAATGCAGATTCTGCTGGGCTTCAGAAACAACTAGACTGAACGTCATGCAAATCAAGTCTCCACCTCCTGTCTCCACTTTTCTCTGATGTCTTCATTCTTTTCTCTTGAAGTTTTATCCATATGACAAGAATGGAGACCACTAATAACTCCAGAGTTTTGCAACTTTAATGACTAACAAAGCCTGACTTAGGTGCCCACTCTTAGTTCAATCAACTATAAACAAGGAATTAGGGTAACAGCACAATAACGCTAACTGTGTGGATGGGGAGGAGGGCAGCGCCCACATTATGGGTGCTGGTGCCCAGCAGGCAATCTCATAGAAGTTTCTCATAATAAACCTTCTTTTCGAGATGTAGCATACAAAGGTTGAGATGATGTTTCACAAATAGGCATCACTCTTTCTTTTCTGAGACACTGTGGCCAGATCCTCCCCATGGCTAAATGACATTTTGGCATCCAAATCCTACTGGGCACAAAGTGTAGATAGAAAATAGGCAACCCACGTCAGGAACTAGGTTAAATCACCAATATCTGTTTTCCAAATTCATAGTGCACACTCAGTAACATCTCAGTAAACACTTCTGGTAATAAGTGCTCTTAGCAGTGACTGGATACAAACATAGACTAACCTTAATAGATGTGATTAGTAATTAACCTATACTCAAGTCCACAGATAATTTCCAAACTTCTGTTTCACTGGCTGCATAGACCTGACTCAAAAGGCCTGGGTAGAAAAGAATGTCTATTCCTAAGTGGACACTGAGCTCCCTTGAATACATTACAAATTCATGCAGGACAAAGGAGACCTTCAAAAACTTTAACTCCATTGTTAATAAAAGCAAGAGGAATACGATTTTGTGTCAAACTTCTTTTACCCGTTGTAATTGGAATGCTGGGTCCTTAGGTCTTTCTGAATTCTTTTCAGCTTCTCTCGAGTCATTTAGTATTTTACTCACCTTTTGCTTTGTTCTTGATTCTTCTTTTAGCTATTGCTTTCTCTTTCTACTGATGGCTTTCTTCAACTTTTTGTTGAGAAGGTTATCTAAGAGAAAAACAGAATTTCTTCCAAAGAAAGCAAAACTCTAACTTGCAGTTGTGAAAAGTATTTTACACTATTTTTGTATAATTACTTTCGTTTTCTGTAGTGGAGCAGCTGAGAAAAATTGCTCTAATTGTGTAATTTTCTGCAACTACTCTGGGACAAAAATCTTGGTAATTGGATTTTTTTAACTAACAAGTTGTCACAATTGGATAGTTCTTAAACTATTTGTGCTTATGCTTCAGAAATTTTCAGTGGACGTACAGTATATTTTAAATGTTTTGCATCAGCTCATGGTCTCAAATTTGATTTATTTTAACTTCGAATTTTAAAATAGATTGACAACTCTGATTATACATTGTCTTCACTAAATGGACCTTTGCTAAGTTTCCTAGCGTGTTCATCTCCACCCCACACTCTGCTGTTGCCATGGGAGCCAAAATCCTGGCATGTGTAGCTCCAGCTCCCGAGTGGCTCTGTTTCCCAGAGTGCTTTGCTGTTACTATGGAAATGACTGCCCATTAATCTTGCTGTCCTTTTACTACCAAAGCACCTTTAACTGTCTCAAGCAATCAAGTGATGTTACCTCTAGCAGGGAAAGGAAGGAGAAGACTGCTTCCCATTCTACAACTGCAGCACTGATTCTAATCAAGATTTAATCAAGGAGCAGAAGGAACTAAAGGTACTCTATCGGCTGTCTTTTAAACGTACACAAAGCAGGATCCTTCTCAATACGTAAGCACGCGCTCTTGTTCATTCCCTTGTTTGAGGCCTCTGAAAAACATATTGTATTTTTAAAGATACATTTGTGTATGTACATACATTACAAAACAGTGGACTCAGGAGGACAAGTAGCCACTCATTGTTACTGATGAAAAGAAGGTAATGGTTATGACAAATTTTTTGAAGAATTTGTTTTTGGGAATAGTCATGAAAACTACTCAAAAAATCAGCCTGCTGCCTTGAATGAACTCTTATCATCCTATAGAACTTGAGAAGTAGTCAAGAAAAAATTAACTGAGTTAAAGACAGTTTTATAAACTTTGTGTTTTTCTTCTATTACAGGTTAGGCATCTATGAAACTTTAAATTTGACTCCATGGTCATCTGCACTTGATGAAAATAAGGCTTATTGGTAATTCTGGAAGGATGTTCAAGTCATGAGGGGAACGAAAGTATTTGAAAACAAATAAATCTTAGCCTGCCCACTCTGGATCTGACAGTATCACGTGGAAAGATTAGACTGGTTCTGAAAAATGCTATGTGCCAAAGAGCTGATTTAGGAAAGAGGAAAATTTAAGTGGTATAAATATATGGGAGGGGGATCTAGTTGGTGCCTGGAACACAAAGAGAGGCTGCTTTCACTCTGAAAATCACTGATGTCGGTGAGGGAGAAGAGGGAAGAATGATGATGGGGAAATCAGCACAAGAGACCAGGCACAGCCCCTTCTTTCCAAAGAGCCACGAGAAAAGGAGTGGCTGTGGCTGGGGAATCTAGACAAGGTCGCCTGCTGTTTGGCCCTCCGCCCTGCTGCAGAGGAGGGAGGGAGGGGGAAACTGGAGGAGATTTGTTCAAATGTCTGATAGGAAAGAATGTATGTGCATAAGCTTACCATGTATACAAAAGTTAGGAAAGTCTTCTCATAAAAGGCAAATCACGGCAATAGATTCAAATGAGAGGGAAAAAAATCAGATTGGTAGGATTTTGTCAAAACAGTCAGAAAAAATATAAAGAGACAGCTTTCAGCAATTGAACATTATCCTAAGCTTCCAATGACCTGACTGGTTAAGTCTGAGTGCTCCGTTGTCCCCTCAGTGGTATTGTTCCATCCTCTTCTGTATTTGTTTCCTGCACTGCTGTTAACAAAGTACCACAAACTAGATGTTTTACAACAGAACTGTATTGTCTCACAGTTCTGGAAGCTAGAAGTCTGAAAGTGAGATACGGGCATGGTCATGCTGCCTCTGACACCTGTGGGAGAGAATTCTTCCATGCACTTTAGTTTCTGGTATTTGCCAGCAATCCTTGGCATTCCTTGGCTCGCAGATGCGTAATTCCAGTCTCTGCCTCAATCTTAACATGGCTGACTTCTCTTAGGTGTCTTCATATCTTCTTCCCTCTGTGTCTGCCTGTGTCCCAATTTCCTTCTACCAGTGACATTGCATTAGAATCCCACCCTACCCCAATATGATCTTAGCTTAATTAATTACATCTGCAAAAACCCTATTTCCAAATAAGATCACATTCCAAGGTACAGGTGGCTAGGATTTCAACATATCTTTTTGGAGGACACAATTCAACCCATAATGCCTTCTCTCAGAAATAATATCAAGAAAGGTATATAGGAATATCAGTGAATCATTATAAAAGTCAGCTGTTAGATATCTTAATTACTTTGGCCATCTGAACCCCTTGAGTTTGTTGGGGTACCAGTTAATAGAGTCATATTTATTAAAGCTCAATTTAGTTTCACACCAGGAGGCTACCCATGAGATGAAGATGATGATGGTGATGATGATAATGTGATGGTGAGGATGGTGGCAGCTAACACTTACTGTGTGCTTATTATGAACCAGGGGGTATTCTAAATTCTTTATAGGTATCGATTCATTTATTTCTTATGACCACGCATGAGGAAGGTTCCTATTACTGTCCACAAAGCACAGAGAAGTTAAATAGTTGCTTTGAGGTAGGTTAGCCAGCAGAAATTCTACTACAGCATCTCCATAGGTGTAGCCTCACCTTCTACTTTAAAGACATCAACATGTTCACACTGAAACCTGGAGCTTACTGATTTAGAGAACAATTTTTACCCACCCAATCCCCAAAAAATGAATGCAGGAAGGAATTACCTAGCTGGCCTTTTATATCTTTACATCAGCCCCTATTTCCCTTCCCATATCAGAAGGAATGTATATGTATCTGCCCAGATCAGTCTCTCTGTGAGGCCATACGGTGGGCATCTTGACTTGTACAGGCTGAACCTCTAGTGCCATGTTATCTCAGCATTTCTTTATTATTTCTTTACTTTTATGGCTAAGGAATGGATCTACTTCATATTGTTTCTGAGTATTTTTAAATATGGAAGTGTGAATTCCTTCCCCAATAGAGAAACAATGAATTCTGGGTCATCAGTATAGGAATAATATATTAAAAACTGTTTATTATTATAGATTATTATATATCTAGATCTGGAAGAGCCAGAGTGATTTATAGCAATTAAGATATCAATAGAGACAGATATCATTCTCTGGAGGTTTCTTGGATGAATTAGAGGAGCATCTTGATTTGACTTGTTTGTCCGTCCATGTATTTAATTAGTTCCACCAGGCAACAACAAAACGAATTCTTTATCGTATGCTCATCAGATCTTCGATGTCCTAGAATGACTTTATGTAAAAACAGCCATCTTCAAAAATACAAAATTACATAAATGCACTTGTCTTATCATTGGAGCCTGAGTGTTAGGGACAGAAACCCACTGTGTAATTTAAACATTTTTCCATAAAATTTAAAAGCTTAAGACATCATGGGCATTCAATAGTAATTAACAATAAATAAGCTGACCAATTAAGCAGAAAGCCACCCAATAACAATATCCAGAATGATCAGATAGGGACGACTGCAAAACATGAGGCCCAACCACCTTTCTTTCCCTCTTTCACCTCAAACTTGCTCTTCTAGGGGAAGGATGCAGATTGACTAGCTGTGATCTCAACCTTAACTTCACCCACCTCTTTCCCTGGCATCTTGCAACTTATGGTAGCAGTAAATAAATGTCCACACCTGCCCCTCTACAAAGAATCTGTTGTACACTCAGGCATGTAGGTAGATACATTTTCAGGTAACAACAAAAAGAAATGGTGCTCTCTGAATTTAGTATGAAAATAATGGCCATGATTACAATTTCTAAAAAAATTGGAAATTGAAAACAATTAATCAATACTACCTATTTCAGACCAGGTCTGAATAAATCTCTACAAATCTAAGCAATGTTTAGTCTCATCTTAAAGAGGTTGATTACCTGAATTTTCTTTGCATTCATAACATGACAGTGTTATTAAATTAAAAAATATTACATTCTATCTAAAATTTCTCTCTCCACCCTTTTTTATGGGGAAAACCATTATACAGCATTTCCAGATTGGAAGCCCCTTACAAATCCCCCCCTCTTCTCTTCCCTTCTCCCTTTATCCCACCCCACAGCCTGTGAATAATGAAGTTTCCCAATTAGTTCTTATTCCTAATTGATCGCAAGTAGTATAAGATTAGTCTTACACTTTATTCATCTCCTATTCTATAATACTCATCTCCTTTACATTATATTAAATATCAAATCTCTCAAAGAGTAAATTATAAATGTATCATGCTTAAAAATAATGGCAGTGTGGTGTAGTGGCTCACACCTGTAAGCCCAGCACTTCAGGAGGCTAAGACACGAGGATTGCTTGAGGCCAGGAGTTCAAGACCAGCCTGGGTAGTGTAGTGAGACTCCTGTCTGTAAAAAAAAATTTAAAAATTAGCCAGGTGTGGTGGCATGTGCCTGCAGTCCAGCTACTTGGAAGGATTTCTTGAACCCAGGAGTTCAAGGCTGCAGTGAGCTATGATCACACCACTGCACTGCAGCCTGGGCAAAAGAGTGAGACCCTGTCTCTAAAAAAAGAAATAAATATGAAAAAAAAGAGTAATGGCAGACTCAGATTAAAACCTTAATGGAGAGGGTGAAATAGGAAAGAAAGTTATTAGACTACAGGGAAAACCATTTTCACTAACTTTTCATTTAAAGCAGGATTTCTTGAATAATGCTCTACAGTGTTTTAAATAATGTTAATATGCGTATCAGTTAGAATTTAAAAAGTTCATCTGCTGCAACCAAAGGGCTCACTAAGCTAAAATCAGGCCCAGGTTTTAATCATGTGGGAGCAGCATTGACAGGTCTCCTATGCTAATGTCAGGTTCCTAAGGGAGAAGTGGGAATCTGAGGCCTTGGATGGGAACATTGGAGCACATGAAAAGGATGGGCCCCTCTTCCCAGATTCCCTTACACCCAAGCATCTCTGCCCCTTTCTAGAGGAGAGCAAGAGCACTTTGCCTAGAAAACATGCAGATTCTCTCCTGAGATGAGTGCTTTGCAAAATTGTGCTTGTCCTTCTTAAGACGAGCCCCTGGCCCTCCCCTCATTGCTTCTTGACCAACGACTGGTCCCATAGGCCCAGCAGAGAAACACAGCTCTGGGAGAAAACAGCTTACCCATCACGAGGATTGCACAGCCACCTGGAGCCAGGGAACATGTGTGAGAGGGGGCTCGAAGATTGCTGGGGAGGGACAGGGAAGAGGGGGAGAGGAGTCTGTATATATAACTGCATAGACATGGGACCACCCTTAATATGCCTCTGACCTCAATATACCACCGAGTTGGCTCCTTGAAGCTTAGACATGCCGTGGCCTACAAGTAAATGGAAATGCTAAAACTCTTTTCACAGTATTGAGGAAGTTATCAGAAGGCTCAGTGAGGTGAGGATGTTAGCAGAGATGTACTAGGGGCAACAGAGAATCTGCCACCTGATTATATTCACTGGGAGGGTCCAGAGGACACTCTTCACCAAGGCCATCAGGGGTGAGCTAGTGAGTAGGGCTGACTATGCCTCAGGCACAGTAGGCACAACACTTAGAGGGGTTTGTCAAAAGGTTTTAATTATTTTTAAAATCAGAAGAAAAAAATAAGCTTTGAGGGTCAAAGGCTGTATTCATCTTTATATCAACATAGTTGCAAAATATAATTTTAATTATTTTTATATGTAGGAAGGGGTTCATGAAGGCAAAAATGTTTAGATCCCACAAAAGTCATACGATGGCCCTGCTAGTGAGCCAGACACTGGCATGTTTGAGAACTTAGTGGTGGCTGTCCTCTGTGGCTCAATGTTGATAGTAAAGGACGCTTCTATGAACTAGACTCCCTGGTGTCAGTCAGGATGACAGAAGCAGAGGTTGGGTAGCAGCACATAATGGCCAGGGACAAGATAGATATAATTACAGTAACAGGCAACACAGCCGGAGCAGAAACCAGGGAATCTTGACCCACAAGAACCTAAGGCAATGACTAATAGACCATGTGTTCCTAGAGGCAAAATAGATGGGTAGCTGACTAAGGTGATAATCGAGTTGTGTAACCAGAAAAAAATCCAGACAAGGCAAAGAGAAGCCCTTGTCAGCTGTCACAATGTAAAACCATAGTCCCTTACCCAGGTACCAATTATGAATCATTTCTAAGACCCAGAGTGCATCAGGTGATGATTAGGCAAGGCCTCCTTGAGGACAGACCCTGAAGAACCATGACAAGTATGTACAATAAATACTACTCAGGTCCTTCCTCCAAGAGGACCTACCAATGGGGCATTCATCAGGTTAATTGTACATTACAAAAAGTGAAAAACCTGAACCGAACATTTCCCTTTAAGGAGTGATGACTACAGGGCTGATGAATGCAGAGTCTGAGGCCAGAGGGGGGACTCTTGGAGGTCGGGTAGTAAATGGAGTCCTAACCTAAGCCAATTTTATACTAGGTCCATGAGTCAGTGGACCCAACCCAGCGCTACTTCCCTAGATCCTGAGGGCGTAATTAGTATAGATATACTTAGCAGCTGGCAGAACCTCACTTTGGCTCCATGACTTGTGGAATAGGAGTAATTATGGTAAGAAAGGCCAAAAAGAAGCCCCTCAAATTGTCCTCCAAACCAAAATAGTAAATTAGAAGCAACCCCACACCTTAGGTTGAATTACAGAGGTTCGTGCCACTCTCAATGTCTTGAGACATTCCACTCTGGAGGGGGCAGAGATTTGTTGTTAGCAGAAATAAAACCTGCGCTGTTTGCCTTCCCTACACACTGTCAGAGGGCTTCTAGAATTCCTGATTTGGCTACATACCTTTGCCTTCAATGAAGGAACACATTCTGCAGCAAAGGATGTGTGCCAGTAGGAAGGGTACGTGACCACAAGATCCACGTATTCTACCATAAACCACCTTGCTGCAAAGTGGCAGATCTGATAGAATGTTGGAATGGCCTATTAAAGGGTCAGATAAGACACCAGTTCAGAGACAAAACCCTCCAGGCTGGGGGGCTCCCTCAGAATCACTGAAGCAACTGCTGCTGTATGAAGCTACATCCCTAGTAGCTAAAACACACGGGTCCAGGGGATGAGGAGAAGGAAGTAAAATTGGCTCTTCCCACCATTACTCCCAGTAATTCACTTAATAGTTGTGTTTCCCCACCCAACAACGTAAATTCTGCTGTACTAGACATCCTGGATCCCAGTGGGACTCCCCTTCCACCAGGGAACACAGTAATGGTTCCACTGAACCTAAAGCCACAGCTGCCACCTGGTCATTCACGGCTCTTCATTCCTGAGGACCAGCAACCAAAGGAAGAACTCGCTGTACTGGTGGAAATCTAGGAGAAATCTTTCTTGATTATCATGTGGAGCTAGGGTTCGGCTACCTAATGAGCACAAGGAGGAGGAAGCCTGGAACTCAGGAAATTCATTGAGGTGTCACGTGGTGCTTCCATTCCGGAGGATAATGGTCAGTGGGAAATTACAGCAATCGTTGCCTAACAAGGGCATGGTAACCAGGGAGTCAGACCTAAAGAGACAAAGATCTGGGTTATTCCATCAGGCAACCAATCTAAAGCAGCACAGTGATGGCCATGGGCATGGAAATCTAGAATAGATGGAGGAGGATGATGATAAATACTGATTACAGCCTGGGGACAAGCTTGCAACTGTAGGTACTGTAGCCATTCTGCTAATTTTCTTATTTTGTTTTCATGAGATTGTGGCGGGCCATGACCTTGAAGACATGGTGGCAGAATGGGCTTATTGTGGGGCTCAAGCAGATCTGAGAGGGGAATACAATAGTCAGCATGTCTGGAATCTCTTTCAAGTAGTGCCTTGAAGAATTAGTGATCCAAAGAATGTACTTTGGGGAATGGTGTTTTTTAGTGGTATTTTAGATGATTTTGTTTTATTGATTTAAAAGGTGTACCTCTAACGACCCAACTATGTATAGGCAGACACTTTTCTTTGTATCATCAGAATTTTCAAAAATAGAAGGAGGAGGAGGGAGAGAGACTAAAAAGAGGAATTTTGAAGGTAGCAAAAATTCACTGCCAAAATTATTGTCCCACTGTGGGTACTCAGTAAACTTGAATAACTGTGTCGGTATAGCTGGAAGCCACACTGCTTGGAAAATATTGGTGTCCACATTTTGAAAACAAACTCTCTCTGGCCTAGTAGAATATTATCATTTAGAACCTAGTGTTTTCTTAGAATGTGTTGCTATATTTTTACTCATTACAGAGATTACTCTAAAGTGATGGGGTCACTTAGCTGAAAAGCCAACGTTACTCCAGTGAATTCTAACATTTGAAGAGATCAGCATGACCTTAAAGGATTGCAGTGATGTCTGTCTTTCATTTAAGACTTCTGTGTCTCAGAATAATTTAGCTTGTAAATACGAGCTAGCTTGATAAGGGTAGACTGAAAAAATATGTGCATTTGTTAAAGTGTAGAGCCAAAGACTTCTGAAAAGGGGGAAAAAAAGAAAAAGGACAGCTCTGTCTGTCTCTCTCTGTCTCTCTCTGTAACTTTAAATAACTCCATAGCAGCTATGTATGTATGACTGTCACTAGTCTTCATATTTCTCTGACTCAGAGCTTAGTGGTCTTGGGTAATTTTGAGTTGCTTTCAGAACATTACTTCTTCATTTGGCTTTTCTGGCATCAAACCACATGACAAATATCCATAAACATATTAATCTATCTGTGTCATTTTTTAGTTTTGCTTTCTTCCTGGATATTAACTCCCTAATATTTTCCAACTCCTTGCTCATAATAAATTCCAGAGCAATGCAATATATTACCTCTTCCATGCAACTTAGAATTCACTATTTCACATCTGTCATTTGAAGATAATCAGCATTCTTTTGCTACAAAATGACTAAACAGTGTGTCCTGAAAGAAGTAAATGATAGATTTCTTCTCAAAATGTAAAGAGAAAAATGTTGAAAATACTGCATCCAAGATAGTGCCTGAAAAATAACAATAATTAAATGTCTGCATACAAATAATAGTTGTCTCATCCTACCTAGTTTGCTCTAAACTCAGTAATATTCTTGAAACCACTGTCGACCCATTAGTTGGTCCAGTATCATTTTACCAAGCCCATAGCAATAATGATGATAAGAACCGCTAGAGTTCATTGAACGCTTACTGTGTGTCAGGCATGGGACAAACGCTTTGCACACACACCTACAGTCAACCACTTCTCTCCATCCCTGCACCTTAGCCAAAGCCCCCATTGTGTATGCTTGGACTACCACAGGGACCTCCTAATTAGCTTCCCTGCTTTCACTCTTAGCTCTTTACAACTCATTCTCCACACAACAGCTGGAACGATCTTTTACAAAGTAGTTTAAACACATCCTTTCCCTGCTTAGAACACTTTTAAAGACCTCCCGCTGTACTTAAAACCCATTCCAAACTCCTTCCTATGACTTTCAAAGCTACACCTGTCCACCTTTGTGATCTCATCAGCCACACTGGCATTCCTGACACATCGAGCCCGTCCCTGCCTCGGAGTGTGGCACCAGGTTCCTCCTCTGCCCTGACTTCAGATCCTAAATGTTATCCCCTCAAAGGGGCATTCCATGATGATCCAGTCTAAACTCTTTCTATGGCATCATTTCTATTTGAATTCTATACATACCACTCACCAGATCTGATACTGTATCCTATTTTTCTATCTGTTCATTGGCTGACTCCTTCCCCTGGAATCTTTGCTCCATGGGAACAGAGACCTGTCTGTCCTGTGTCCCACTAGATCAATACCTAGCACATAATGAGCCCTCCATAAATATGCGCTGAGTGAATAAATGAATGCATGAACAACACTCTGAGCTAAGAACATTATACCAAGAGGTGAGGAACATTACATTTAGATGTGAAGAAAACAAGCCTTAAAAAGGCTAAGCAGGTTGTGAAAGTGTGAAGCTTCCATGTTTAAAACCAGAACCCTAACTCCCAATTTTGGGTAAGCAAGTTGATGGAAGGGCATAGATATGGGGCAGAGCAGGGAAGCAAGCAATTGATCACTAGCATTAAATGAGGAAGAAAGGTGATTTATACCCACCAGACTTCCCTTTGGCAAAAACAACATCACCAGGCACAAAAATGGCATGGAGGCATAAAGGGAAAGGAAATGTCCCGTAATGACATCTACAGTGCCTTTTACCTGGTAACAATATCAAAAGGGATTCCTCTGACCCATTTTAAGGAAGCTTCTGGAACAATGATTCTTATCCTCTTAGGGGTTAGAAACAACTTTGAGAATCTGATTAAAATCAAGCACTCTTTCCCTGGAGAAAAAAAAAAAGACATTTTATACATAATTTCAGAAAATCTTAACCCAAGTATAGTTCTGATATGGAAAGAAGTATTGCTTTGTTTTGCTTTTTTTTCTCTGTAGCCTTAGAAGATTTTTGGCTCACTCTACTGGGGCAGGACAGACAGATGTCTCCGCTCCCTGGAGAGGTGATTGAGCAGTGATAATGTCCCAAAAGCTGAGCCTTCCCTAACCTTAAAGAAGAGGAAGCCAGCTCCCAATTTCTAATAATTTGAGCTCAGGTTTAAAGGCTAACCCAGGCCCTAACTGATGAATCCTTCATTCTTTCACTCAACAAATTTTTGAGATCACCTACTATGTTACTTATATAAGGCACTGTACTGGGCTCAGAGGATATGGGAGGGCGAGGTGTGGCCCTTGCCTTCAGGGAACTCACACACCCAGAGCACCCTGGAAATGCCCCTGCTACTCTCATGGCAGTAGGTGGTGACAGTCACGTACTCGGCAGTAAAGTGTGAGGGATTCAAGTTGTCAGCCTTGGTCTGGCTGAAGGGTTTCTAGGTTAGATCTATAAAACAAATTTTCAAATACACTTTTTAGGTTTCTTTATGTGACATGCATGATTTATTCAAATTATACAGACCATCTGGAACCTATCCTGCTATTGGACTCAAAGGCTGACTTCTGAAGGAGTGGGAATAAGGCTTGATGAAACCGCCTGGAACATTTTGATCTTACCTATTTTTGAGCTGAGGAAGTTGCATTTTACTAAAAACTGAGAGGCACATGGGACTTTGGGGAGAGGAGAATCCTTTTTATAGCTAAAAGCACTTTTATACTAAATGTTTATAGTATAAATGTATAAACAGTTTACACTGTTCAGCCACATTCCCACTATTTAGCCTTCACAAATATGAAAAGGATAACATTAACTAAAGAATAAAATGTCGTGAATACACATAGGAGAGGCCTCCAAACCAAGGTTTGGGGTACCAGAGAAGCCCACCTGAGGGATAAATAGGAATTAGCCAGATTTTTGAGTGGGACGTGGTAGTGATGCAGGTTGTGTCCAGGCAAAGAGAAAAATACTCAAATTTCTGCAGTCCACTTCTGCGTTTGTGGAGTGGTAAACTGGTTGAGCTTCTAAATTTCCAAATAGCTCACCTAATACCTAATAGGCACATCTTTTGCCTTACCTTTATCTGCAACACAAACAAATGTTATACATTATCATCAGAGGATAATCTCAAAATGTCTTCTTACTATAAGACTGAAGTTGAGAAATAAAACCTTCTCTTGCTAAAAGATAAAACATGCTTTGAAGGTAGCTGAACTTTATTGAACATCTAATAGGTTATGGGTTCAGGGTGTTTATGTTCAAGGGCTTAATGCTTACTTATTGAGAGCTTAATACCACCCTTGTGTTGACATTGGCCAATGACCATTTTAAAACACTGATCTAGCAGAATTTGTAACATAGCCAAAGTGCCTCACTTTCCAGCCAGTTCTAATTCTTAAGTAATCCAGTAGCTAGCAAGCTGTGAGGAAGTCACCTCATTTATCCTCTGCCTATAATAGCAGTTTCTATAATCAGTTAAGCACTTTTCTTATGTGAGAAATTATATTACATACTTATCTCATTTAATCCTCACAATAACCCCATGAGACAGGAATCATTTTTCTTCTGGTGCAGATGAGGAAACTGAGGCTCAAAGATATTACATAACTTACCCAAAGTCACACAGCTGGACAGTAGCAGAATCTAACATCTATGCCCTAAATTACTGTTCTTCAAGACTTCCAGTTATATGTTTACATGGACTCTCACGGCTCACCTAAAAAAAGCTTTCTGAACTTTGATTATTACTAGGTGTCCCTCTTACTATAATAACTTATATAGGAAAAGATATCTCACTTATATAAAAAGTGATCTCAATTATATGTGGAATTTAAAAGAATTAAACTTACAGAAGCAGAGAATAGAATGGTAGTTGCCTGAGCCTAGTTGGGGTCAGGTTGGGAGATGTTGGTCAAATGACACAAAACTTCAGTTAGATGGGAAGAAAAAGTTCAAGAGATCTATTGTACAATATGGTGGCTATAGTTAATAACAATATGTTGTATACCTGAAAATCACTGAGAGTTGATTTTAAGTGTTCTTATCACACAAAAATGTTAATTAGCTCAATTTAACCATTCCACAATGTATACATATTTCAAACTATCATGCTATAACCATAAGTATATATAATTTTTCTTTTTCAATTTCAGAAATAAATTAATAAACTTTACAAATAAATATATAAATGAAAACAATTTTGAACTACCTAACAGGTACAATGAATACTATTCAGGTGAGTGATGGGCACTCTTACAGCCCTGACTCAAGCATTACAAAAGTGATCCATGTAACAAAAACATTTGTACCCCCTTAATATTTCAAAATAAAATTTAAAAAAAGAAAAGAAAAATAATTTTGGAGGCAAAAGAGAGAGAAAAAAATATTGCAAGTTCAAAATTAAATTGTGGGGTGAGATTACAATGATCCTTGTCATGGATTGTGGATTTCAATAAGTCCATGAAATATTCTGAAAGAAAAAAACTCTTTGTGCCTTTTAAGAAATAAGACTCTGTTACAAACAAAGCCTCACTTATTAAAACTGCTGGCATTCACAGCAGAATCAACATTGTTAAAATGTCTGTACTACCCAAAGTGATCTAGAGATTCAATGCAATCCCTATTAAAATACCAACATCATCTAGATAAAATAATTCTATGCTTCGTATGGAACTAGAGAAGACTCCATATAACTAAAGCAACCTTAAGTAAAAAGAACAAATTGGATGGCATCAATTTACCAGACTTCAAGCTAAACTACAAGGCTATAGTAACCAAAACAGCATGGTACTGGCACAAGAACAGGGACACAGACCAACGGAACAGGACTGAGAACCCAGATATAAAACGATCCTCATATAACCATATGATTTTTGACAAAGTAGACAATAACATACACTGGGGAAAATAATCCTTACTCAATAAATGGTGCTGGGAAAACTGGATAGCCACATGTAGAAGACAGAAACAGAATCCACACTTCTCACTTCTCACAAAAATCAACTCACAGTGAATAACAGATGTAAACCTAAGGCATGAAACCATAAAAATTCTAGGAAAAATCATTGGAAAAACTCTTATAGACATTGGCCTAGGCAAAGAATTTATGAAGAAGACCCCAAAAGCAATCATAAAATCAACGAAAATAAATAAATGGGACTTGATCAAATTAAAAAGCTTCTGCACAACCAAGGAAACTATCACTAGAGCTAATAGACAACCTACAGAATGGCAGAAAATATTTGCATGCTATATATCTGATAAAGGGCTGATAACTAGAATCTACATAGAACTCAGGAAAGTCAGCAAGAAAAAAATCAAACAACCCTGTTAAAAAGTGGGCAAAGGACATGAACAGAAACTTTTCAAAAGAATATAGACTAATGGCCAAGAAACATATGAAAAAATGCTCAACATCTCCAATCATCAGGGAAATGCAAATCCAAACCAGAATGAGATATCACTTAACTCCAGTGAGAATGGCTTTTATAAAAAAGTTCCAAAACAACAAATGTTGCTGTGGATGCGGAGAGATAGGAACACTCACACACTGCTGGGGGGACTGCAAACTAGTACAACCTCTATGGGAAGCAATATGGAGATACCTCAAAGAGATATAAGTAGATCTACCATTTGATCCAGCAATCCCACTACTGGGCATCTACCCAAAGGAAAAAAAAGACATTCTATAATGATGTCTAATAAAGACATCTGCACTAGGATGTTTATAGCAGCACAATTCACAACTGCAAAGATGTGGAAACAACCTAAGTGCCCATCAATACATAAGTGGATCAATAAAATGTGGTATATGTATACTATGAAGTTCTACTCAGCCACAAAAAACAACGGTGATCTAGCACCTCTTGTATTATCCTGGATGGAGCTGGAGCCCATTCTACTAAATGAAGTATGACAAGAATGAAAAAACAAGCACCACATGTACTCACCATCAAATCAGTACTAATTGATCAACACTACGTGCACATATGGAAGCAACATTCATCGGGTGTCGGGCAGGTGGGGGGGGAGGGGATGGATATATTCATACCTAATGGATGTGGTGCACACTGTCCGGGGGATGGGCATGGTTGTAGCTCTGACTTGGGCAGTGCAAAGGTAATTTATGTAACCTAAATGTTTGTGCCCCCGTAATATTCTGAAATATAAATTAATTAATTTAAAAAACCTGCTGGCATCCAGGTTCAAAAAAGAAACCTATCCCTTTGTAACTTAGAAATGGACCATGCGGGAGACGTGCTGCCCTCAGGTTCCTCCAGCTGAACTGACTTTTCCATGTTAATCTCCCTACCCCCACAGCCTGCTCACCCTGTACCCTCATGGTCCACAGCCCTGTTGTGCTGCTCGGGCCTTTGGATGAGGCACTCTGTCACCTCACTGCCTGCCTTCCAGACCCCTCCCACTCCAAAGGATCCAGCTTGAAAATCACCTCTCCAGTCAAATGTTCCTTATGGCCTCCACTTGGGATGGCTGTTCCCTCGTCTGAACTCCTAAGGCACCAGTTGTGTGTGACAGTGATGTGGTGTGTAAGTCACGCCCTGTCTTCCGCCAGACTGTGAGGCTTTCAAGGCAGGCTCCAGGTATTTTCACCTTTGCATCCATGGCTCTGCCAGCTGGCAAAGGGCTGGTCACAACATAATTTCTCAATAAGCACTTCGCCATTTATTATAAATTGGACATTCATCTGCCTCAACTCCTTCCTCAGGTCATGATAAGCTCCTTAATGCTAGGATAGGATCTCCTTTATGTCTGGTAACACATTACACTAGAGAGATGCCATGGATGTCCAGCGAATGTTAGCTCCCAAATTTACACTGGGGGTTCAACCTGGCTTCTTAACACAAGGATTTCCATTTCATGTACGAATTATCTCCTTTTTGTTAGAATAATAATAGCAATAATAATTTACATACATGCTGTAAATGAATGGAAGGGAATATACCAGATATGAATAATAGTACTCTCTGATGGCAGAATTATGGACAGTTTTCCTTTTTTCTATATTTTTATATAGCTATACTTTTAAATTTTCTAGTTAAATAACTAGAATAAATTGTGTTAAAATGTTGAAAAATCTAAATCAACTAAAACGATTTCAAAAACTTAAAAAGATTCCATTCCCCTCCAGATGTCATTGCCTTTTGTTTGGGGAACTTCAGCTTCACAGGGCTCTTCATTCAGTTCAACTACTAATGACACACAACAATTTTCTCTTGAGTACTTTACACATCCCTTTATTGTCCTTTCTCCTTGGTGACTAGTGCCCAGCACCTCTTGAATTCCTTCAAATTTTACTGTGCTAGAAAAAGGAAAGTCAAGTGAATCAAATGTGTCACTTTCAAATTGGACAATTTTGCAAATAGATTACTGATGCAGAGCTGAATATATCAAACATATCGAATGACACTTTTGTCCAAGGCTACAGGCATTCCAAGTTGATGAATGCAGCAACTAAAGTTGACACTAAAATGAGTTAGATAATTTTAAAAGCAAAACAAATATTAAAATAAGAGAAGTGGGCGTACAGAAAATATCAAGAACAAATATGTTTGCAGTGTTTGTTACTGTCGTGGAAAGCTTGCTGTCGTCGTTATTGTTGTGGTTACTATTTATCATTAACAATGATGAATAACATTATTTAACTTTTCTTGCAAAGTGCTTTTCTATCTCTTTTGCTAAGTGTAATTTCTATTATCAGAGGAGAAAAGTCGGGGCTGATATATGTCAGCACAGGCCATGAAGTACGCTTCAAACATTCATAATATTTGTAACTTAAATGTCCCACTTCACCAACTAAGTTACAAAATAAGGTCATATCTCTTTTCATATCCTAACCATACTGACGTTAGGCTCCCAAATGCCCACAATGGAAGGAAGTCAAAACCTTCTGTAGGTCTTCCCCAACCCAAGGAATTTCTGGGACTTTTTGGACATGTTTTATCTATTTTACAAATCAGTCCTAGTGCTCACTTGCCCCTTTTACCACTCTGGCCTCCAAACCCTGGAATATCAGAACTTTCATGCTTCGTTGTGCCCTCTCAGAGCTTATTCCTCCAGGTTGTGCAGATTTGATCCAAATGTAGACTCTCTTCTCTCCCCAATTGCCTTAAAGGCACAGTCAAGACCAGTCAGCGGTGCTGGCCAAAGATATAATGAAAGTTCGGCATTTAAAGAACTCAATGCTAAGAATGAGCTACCCTTTCACTGCTGTTGTCACTCCTAGAGCTCACAAACCCTAAAGCCAACTTCAGAGTCCCTGCTTTGCTCTCTGGTGACTCCACGTTGATGTCATCAACGCATCTTGTACTCTTCTTTCCACCACCATTCATGAGACTCTCCAGACCACTGTACCCATAGTGATGGGCTCCTAATCTTCCCGCCCAGAGAGCAAAAATAGCAGTTTCTTCCCCAAATTCAAGATGCATCTTTCTTCCCCAAGTGTGACTGAGAGCAGGAATAGCCAGGACCTTCAGGGGAATCATTGATACCCACTCACAGGTCAAAATTTGACCTCCATGGCATAGACAGGACTATTTTAACTCAGACAGTACATCTCCCAAAGTCTGGGTTCTCCACTCTTCATTAACTCTGTGGCAGACACAATGCTACACATTTGCCCAAGTTCCATTTCCTACTCCTCGGCACACAAGAAGACAGCATTTCCCAGACTCCCTTGCAGTTAGCTCAGACCATCTGTCCAGTTCTGGTCGACGGGCTGTGTGGTCTTCTGAGCAGAGACAGTGAAAAGTCCTTGTGCAACCCTCCATCTCTCTTTCACACTGTCACAATGGTCACAGAAACTATGTTTTCCAGATGTAAATGGCCTGGATGCTTGAGTCACTTCCTGTGAGGGAGCCACCCTAGAGAGCTGAAGATGTGACAGGTACTAAAAAAATAAAAATTTCCTGAGTCCTACTATTTAATAGTGTGCTGGGATTGAAGACATAGGTGAGAAGTTAGACATGTTTCCTGCCCTCATAGTCTTAAGAATTTTATTTCATGCTAAGGAGTTTAGAATTCATCTTTAGAACCACCATGAGAGCTCAAAGGACTTTAAGCAAGGATGTTGTATTAGTTGAGGCTCTCCAGACAAACTAATGGCATAGTGCAAATCCCTGAGCACCTGAGAGCTGGTGGTGTAGATTCCAGTCTCAGTGTAAAGGCCTGAGATCCAGGAACGCCAACGCCAGGAGAACAGTGTTCTGCTCAAGCAGTCAGGAAGTCTCTCTTCCTCCAGTTTTTTGTGCTAGTGGGGCCCTCAAGGGATTTTATAATGCCTACCCACACTGGGGAGGGAAGTCCACTGTATACAATCAAATCCAATGCTAATCTCTCCCAGAAACACCGTCATTGACTCACCCAGAAATGTTTAGCCAGATATCTGGGCATCCCATGATCCAGTCAAGTTGACACATAAAATTAACTATCACAGATGTATCATGATCCAATATCCTTTTTAGAAAGATCTCTGTAAGAAACATGTGAGAAATATATGCAAGGGAGAAAGACTAGCAGCAGTGATCCAGGGAGGAGCTGGTGCTGGCCTGAAGTAGTGTGGTGGCAGTGAAATGAATGAAGATCGGAGGTGCAGTGGGCATGGAGAGAAATGGATGAGTGTGATAGGTGACTGTCCCCATGCACATGAAAATTTAAAGTTCTGCTAAATATTCTTTTTTAGAAGACTGCTTTATAGAAATTTATACTCATTTTTATAATTTACAAGAAATGTTTCAAAATAACCACAAAAGAAATCGCCTAAGTCCAGAATTGGTACGCCAGAGGTTTCAGTAGCCCAGGGCCTCCAAGGAGGATGGTTTCAGGTGTTCAGCATCACCTGCTAGACACTTCCCCTGCCTCTGACATGGAAAAGCCTAAACACTCAATGAAGAACTGCATGCTATCAACAATTGTATGATCTTAAGAGGAAAAATTATCTTCAATTCTCTTCCTTACCCCCTTGTTTTTGATTGAACAATACCTGCTGTGATGTGCAGTCCAGGCTGTCTTGGGCAGTCTCCACTATGATGCTCAGTCTTCACTGTGGTGCCCACTCACCTTTCAGCTGCACAGTCCTCACAGTGATGGACAGTTGTCCACTCTGGTGGCCATCCCCACTGTGGTGCTCCCTATCTGCTTGGGTGCAGGGTTCATGCTCTGGTGCGTAGTCCGAACTGTGGTGTACACTTCCTCTGTGGTGAAAAGTCCCTGCTGTAGTACTCTGTCCCCATGTCATGGGCATTCCTCGCTGTGGTACACAGTACACACTGTGGTGGGCAGTCTCCACTGTGGTCCACGGTCCCTCCTGTGCTGGGCAGTCCCTCCTGTGGTGGACAGTCCCCACTGTGGTGCTCAGACCCCGCTGTGGTACTCAGTCCCTGCTGAAGTGGACAGTCTCTCCTGTGGGCAGCAGTCCTAGCTGTGGTGCACAATCCCTGCTGGGATGGGCAGTCCCCAGCTGTGATGCGCAGTCCCTCGTATGGTGCACAGTCCCCCCTGTGGTGAACCATCCTCACTGTGGTGGGCAGTCACCACTGTGGACGACAGACCCTGCTGTGGTGGTCAGTTTCCTCTGGAGCCCAGAGTCACCTCACTCTGGCCACATCCCACCTCAAGTTGCTACAATCTCTGTTCTTTTTGCTCAGGGCCACTCCGGTGTGTCTGGAGCTGGAGCCACATGAGCCTCGATTTAACATCTCTGCAGATGATCTTCCAGCGGAGGACAGGAGATGGTGGATAAATGCCTCAAGCACCCATCCTACAAATGGACAGTTCTAGGAGGCATTCTATATGCTTCTCAGAGAGGAGAGAAGGGTTGTGTTCCGTTGCCCACCAGGCAATCCCAATAATATGCACTTATATTAGCTTTTCACCCTTCCCTCTCTGTCCCCCTGTTCCCGTGCTGTTTCTGGCAGCTATACCTTCTCTGAAGTCCTTCACTCTGTTCTGCTTCCCTGGGGAACCCAAAATTAATACAGCCGAATTGTTTTTAAGAATTAAGGACACAAACAGGGAAGTGACGATTTTAGGAGGTATTAATGTAATCCAGAGGGTTTAGGGAGCGGTTAGATGGGAAGAGGAAGGTGGGAAAGGAAGAACAAAGTGCCCTGCCCCCAGCATCAGTGTCAGCATCACCCGCAGTAGGTGATGTAGGTCCTTTCATATGAGGGCTGGCCAACGCCAGCCCGGGTGCTAAGGAACGCAGACAATTTCCCTTCCAGGGGCTGCTGGAGGTTTCCGCCTGTCCACCCTCCCCTTCCCAATCACCATGATACAACATTCAAGGACCATCTCAAAAGCTCTACATCCAGCTTTTCACTTGGCTTCTGGGAAGTTCTGGTGATACCTGGAGAAGAAGGAAGAGAAAGAAAAAAAGACTGGGAGCAGGATGGGGAGGGAAGCAAGAGAGGAAAGAGAAAGGAAAGGGAAAGAAATGGGGAGGATTAGGATGGGAGGGGAGAAGGGGCCAGGGTCCTATGAGGATTCCCGGGCCCTCTGCACTCAGAGCCTGTCACCCCCAGGGCTTCCAAGGCCACCTCCTCTCCCTTGAAAATGCACACCATGTTCAAAGATTTTCCTACCAGTGAAGACAGGGGAATGTTGAGGATAAACAGGATAAACAGGCTCCCTCCTGTACTGGTCCAGCTTTTCATTTTCACTTACATACTAGGGTCAAAAACAAAGTCAATGCCAGTGTGACTTGATAAACTTGTGTGTGTTGCCCTTCTGTTGGAGGTAAGGGAAGATTTGAAATAATAAATAATATATTCAGAACTGATACCATTGGATTGGAAAGAAAAAGCCATTTAGATATACCATGGTGACCTGTGAAAATACCAAATCTTCCTTAGCAAAATAATGCCAGGCGTATTTTTTTGAAATGCAAAAGGTCAAAGTCATGCAAACAAGAAATACATGCTTTCTTCATATGAGACTAAACTTTATGGACATCAGAAAAATCAACGCTAGGCTTGGCAAGTTGGGCTGGATTCTCAGGAAAACTAGTGAGGAAGCTCTTGCTCACAGGAAAATTAAGCTGGAACCAGAGCACCCTCAATGCAGAGGACAGGAACCAACACCTCAACCCTGCGCAGCTGACAATG
Source organism: Lemur catta (assembly GCF_020740605.2). Classification (NCBI taxonomy): domain Eukaryota; kingdom Metazoa; phylum Chordata; class Mammalia; order Primates; family Lemuridae; genus Lemur; species Lemur catta. Next base: position 39,011,149 of record NC_059139.1, read on the forward strand.
ACCAAATGAAGAAGAGATGCCATTTGCATCCAACCAAAGTCTGAGGCTTTGGATTGTGTGAGACACGAGAGGTATATGAGGGGATAGACCTGAAAGTTCTCCTCCTGTGTGGAGGGGCTCAAATTGCCCAGAAGGGGCTGGGAGCACTGGCCTAGGAAATTCCAAAGAGGATACTATATGAAAGGAAGAGATAGTTAAGGGACAGAGTGTCCAGAGGCCATCTATAAGTCCTTGAGACAGATTGAGTTACGACCTCCCCTCCTCCCACACTGTGCTGGGTGGGTTTTGGAGATCTATCATACAAGGCCCTTCTAGAAAGAGCCATTCTATGCCTCTGCCACAGTTTGAGCTGTGTGGGTCTGAGAGCCCTGGAAGAGGCTCTGGAGGGCACAAGCCCCTCTTGTGTATTCCAAGGCCAGATCCTTAGGTCACAGCAGCAGTGGCAGGGCCTCTGCTAGCCATTCCAGAGAAAACCAGAAAAAGGCACCTTGTTTTTTTATGCACAGCTCAACCAATCAAAAAAGGACTCTTTATTGGGTAAATGAGGCACATCTTCTTCTACCAGACACATGCCAGGGCACACGGCTTGGAGAGCAGACCATGGGCTGAATTTTAGCTTTTGCTGACTCCCTTAGTGTAAGGCCTTCATGCACAACACAAATAGCACAGCACAGTGGCCCTGAGCTACCCCATTCCTGCACCCAAGCACTAGGGAAGAGAGCAAGGGAGCCAACACAGGCAGGGGAGGGCCAGTCCCACCCCACCACAACCTGCTCACATCTCGGCACAGGGGTGAGATAGGAAAAAAGAGAGGGGCTCAGCCTACTGTAGAAAGTGGAGTTAAATCCCCAGCGGTAGAGAAGATAAAAATGTATAATAAAAAAATATTTAAGTAACAAAATAATAAGACAATTTTTTTAATTTCTAAGGAGGTGAGAGCAGAAAGGGAAAGGGCTTCCCTTGGCCTCCAAGTGGCTGATGACTCTGACACGCAGCAGCGGGGAGGCCCAGAGCCAGGGTCTGTAGGACTCAAGAGCCTGTGCTGAGGAAGAGCCTGTCAGAGAAAAAGAAAAAGTAAAATTCACACAAAGTCCCCATGCTGCTGCACTCGAATAGAAAATGGTACAAAGATGAACGCAGAGAAGGCACATGGCAGAGCCTAGTGACCTACGGCCCTGCTAAATAGAAAATGCACAGACTCACCACAGAGCAACTCCACACAGCCACTCTGGATGCCACTTTGCTAATTGTGTTTGCTATGACACCAAGCACTGCTTAGCTGCGCTCCCAGAGTGTCTCCATAATGGCAATCACTTGCCAGGAGCGAGAGTGATTTTTATTTGATATCCATACAAAGCAGAAGCAAATGAATTACCATAATGAGAAGCAACATAATGATGTGGAGATGTACAAACTGCCATTGTGTTTAATGACAACAAAGCCTTCCCTTTTGAATTAAACTTGCAGGAAGATTCTTACTGAAGCATCATTGTACTGAAACCAAGTTATTCGGAAAACACATCCACACACGCACACACACACACCCCAAAATATTTCAGGCCTGTGATTACTGGAAAGGTTGTTAGGAGAATTTTTTTCTTCAATTTTTATTCTCAGTAAAATCGACTTAGTTGTAGCACTACACAGCTGCAATTTGTGAAGTAAATGGCAAAGCTAAATGTGCCGAAACCCAACATGTTCCCTGAGCAACAAAGGGATTGAAGGCAAATGTTACAGTGTTATTGACAACGCTGGTAATGCTTGTATAAGCATCTGCTTCATAAAGGGGAGAAAAACCGACATTATAAACAAAAGGAGTTTCCAAACAAGGCCTGCCACCTCAAATTCTGGCTTTGATTTGAATTTTCACTGAAGTTAGAACAAATATTTCCTCTTTTTTCCTTTTCTTTCCAAAATTAAAAAATCTCTGATTTACATTCTGAAAACTGCCCCATAACTGACTTACCCATTTTTTTTTTTCTTTTTCTCTAAAATGATTTCCTATATTTTCTGGCATTTACCTTTTTCCCATCACTTGATTTTCAACAATGGATGAAGATGTCACTGAATAAAGCCAGAACCAGACCATGGCCTGCGTTAGATTGAGCAAGACTTGGGGAAAATCTGAAATGGAACATTACAAGACGAGAAGTCAGGAGCCTGGGACCCTGGGTCCAACCCACCATTGCACATGATGGAAGCAAGTCAATCTGTTTGTGTATGTCTCAGTTTCCCCAGCTATAAAATAGGCACAATATCTGCTCCATCCACATCACAGGGGTGTCCTGAGAATCAAATCATATTCGAGTATTTTGTAAACTGTCATTACTATGTTCATGAGAGACAACAGGAGATCTTTTAGCAAGCCTAAAACACATCCAGAGAATCATACAATGTATAATAATCTATATTTTGGGTTTTGTCATTTTATCATCCAGCAAATATTCATTGAATTCCTGTTTGATGCAAGGCACAAGTCTTAGTGCTATGGAAATATATCAATATCATGATGCCTGAAGGAGGTTATAAACAAAGTGAAACAGAAGGCACCCATAGAAAAAGACAACTAGAAATAGGGTCTACACATAAGTACGATGTGGGGCAGAATAACACAATGGTTAAAAGCACAGGCTTTGACATAACACCTTCTGGGTGTGAATACTGGCTCTGTCATTGACTAACCATGTGACCTTGGGCAAGTTACTTAACCACTCTATGCCTCAGTTTCCTCATCTGTAAAGTGGGGATAATAACTATACCTACCCAGTTAAACTTGTGAGTAATAAATGTGCTAATTTACTTTGTACTATAATTCTTAGAACAATGACTACCACATACATAGGACACACTATTAATGTTAGCTGAAAATAAAGAAGACACCTGTGGTACAGTAATTGAGAGGCAAAAAGAGCACAAAAGCTTGGTGGTCCAGAGTGGCTCAGGGGTCCTGACCCAGGGTTCGAAGGTTGGAGTGGGGAAACTGTAACCAGGTACTCTAGACGGGACAGGAGCTGACCTCTGTGTACCTCTCCATGGCCAAAAGCTAGAGTGTGCAAGGAGCCATATTTCAAAGCTGCCTGCAGATTTTCTGTTTTTCTACAGACTGAGGTTTCAGTGCACATTCAAAAGCATATTGCCTTTTTTTAGGAGGGGAAAACATCTTATTTTGGTTCCTTAGCGTTCATTCTCTCTTCTAGCCCTTTGCATACCCTGTTTCCTCTTCTTGGAAGATCCTGGGCACCTCTTCCCCTGCTAACTCTCCTCCTCATCCCTCAGGTGCCAGCTGGAACATCACTTCCACCAGGAAGCTCTTTAGGACCACCCAGTACCTGCCATGTCGTTGTCGTGCAGCACACCTGTGCACCCTCTCATTGCATCGCCCACTGTGTCATTCCTGGAAAGGAAGAACCAAAATGAGGCACACTCATTGGTAGGTAGGACTTGATGACTGGTGGGATGACTGTGGAGAGCATTGTAGAACCTTCCCATCTCCTATTTTGCTTCCTTGTCCATCCCCCACATGACTTCAGGGGAATCTGTCATTATTCCCTAACTCAGATTTCATGTGTCAACAAAAAGAGTAGAACTACTTTACATACTCTGGTCCTACCATGCCAGGCAGTTGGCAAGAAGTTACAGACGAAGTAGTCTCTACTTGCTTTTCATTGCAGAACAGCACATTCCTGGAGACCATGTCATAAAGAGGATCATTGAAAAGCAAATTATGTTTTCCCATAGGAACAATGTTATAATTAGAGGTTGTATTCCTGAACAAAGGGCTTGGCTTCAAGTAAACAGTAGACATGAACAAAAATATTTCACAAAAGCAAAGATTCAAGTAACCATAAATCCTTATAATTGTTTAAAATAATAAAATTTTCTCCAAGTATTATAAACCAGGCAGGATTAGAGGAAGACACATTGATTACTAAGGGACTCCAACGTACCATAAAGTGTACATTAAAATATAACTATTGTGTCATAAAGTAGAGCCTGAAACTAACTTTAATATATTCATTACACACTTAATTAACAATGGGAAGGCAGTTCAGGACCATGGTTAGAATGCAGCCTTGGGCACTAGGAGGTCTAAACTGCAGGCTTACCCTCCAGACTGTGAGTAAGTGAGGGCAGAGGCTGCACCTCCCCAAGATAGGGATGGTCCCTGCACAAAGCATGGCTCAAAATAGTTTTTACAATGAACAGCCCAGGTTTGAGTTGCTGCTTTGGGAAAGTAAGTTAGTTCCTCTGAGTCTGTATCTCTTTGTTGATAAAAAAAGCTGAGCTGTAAAGTCTCTGAGATCTATTCAAAATCCTAATTCCACTGTCTTATAATTAAAAGTTTCTGGGTATGGTTGACTGTGACTTTGGTGAAGCTCAATGAATAAAGCCTCCAATATTCATATTCTTGTGCAGTTCCCACTCACATTCTGGGCTTGACCATGTGAATGGCTTTGGCCAATAGGACACTAAACAAGCAGGATTCAAGCAAAGGCTTAGTAAGCACTCGTTCATTTGAGGATTTTCTCTTGGAACACTCCCTGTTGGAACCCAGGTGCCATGCTGTGAGAAGCCTGAGCTTTGTGGGGAGGCCACATGGAAGAGAACCAAGGCATTCTGGTGGACAATCCCAGCTGAGCTCCCAGCCTACTGCCAGCACGAATTGCAAGTCATGTGAGTAAGGATGTTAAACACTGCAGCCCAGTTGAGTTCCCAGATGACAGCAACCCAAGCTGACATCATGTAGAACAGAAGAACTCCCAACTGAGTGTATTCAGTCCAAAGAGTCATGAAATTTACTATTATGTCATTGAATATGAAATGTTCGATTTTAAATCAGAAGTTTAGTTTATTATATCTCAAATAAGAAGCAATACAGTTAATTGAAGTATGTACCTAAACTATCGACACAGTTTTTGCCATCTTAATGGTAATGTGTTTGTATGTGCTAGCAGCAAAGAAGCCTGGAGAGTGAGTGGCAATGAAAGCTCAAAAGGTGTTTTCCATAGCTTGTTGAGAATTGAATATTTTTCCTTGCAAGAAGTGGTCCAAAGCCAGGAAGAAGTGGTAGTCAGTTGGTGCAAGGTCTGGTAAATATGGTGGATGACAGGGAGTTTCCAAGTCCAGCCTCTACAGTTTGAGTAGAGTTATTTGTGCGACATGTGGTCAACCATTGTCTTGTAAGAGGATTGGCCTGTCTCTATGGACCAATCTCAGCTGCTTAATCAAAAGCATCCTCATCATTTTGTCCTATTGGTTACAACAGACATCCACTGCAATCAACTGACCATATTTCAAGAAACTGTAGTGGATACCAGCACTGGAACACCAAACAGACACCATTAGCTTTTTTTGATGAATATTTAGTTTTGGAATGTGTTTCGGCACTTCATCTTTATCCAACCATTGTGCCAAATGCTTGCAATTGTCTAAAAGAGTCCATTTTTCATCACACATAACAATATTGCACAGAAATGGTTCACCTTTATGTTGTGAGAGCAAAGAAAGGCAAGCTTCGAGACGTTTTCTCTTCTGATACTTGTTCATGCAGAACCCATCTATCCAGCTTCTTTACCTTGCCAATTTGTTTCAAATGGTCCAATATTGCTGGAATAGTAACATCAAATCTTGCTGCTAACACAGAGGTTGAGATGGATCTGCTTTCACTACAGCTTTCAGCTCATCATTATCCACCTTGGTCTCAGGTCACCCATATGGCTCATTTTCAAGATTAAAATCACCAGAATGGAACTTCTCAAACCATGGACATACTGTGCATTCATTAGCCACATCCTTCCCAAACACTTCATTGATATTTCCAGCTGTCTGCACTGCATTGGTTGCACGATGGAACTCATATTCGAAAATAACACAGATTTTTTACTTATCCATAATTTCACAAAAATTGCTCTAAAAAAATTGAAAGATAATCACAAGCCAAACCATGCATTTGAAAGAATAAGGATGTACCTTCACAATAAAACAAGAAGTATCAAAGTGAAATGTCAGAGATATCAACTGTCAAACTTAGTACTTAAGGAAATCAGATATTTCATACTTAATAACCTAAGAATTTTAATAACCATTAAATTTTGGGGTGGTTCATTATGCAGCAATAACTAACTGAAATATTCGGACATGACTTAAATGGCTTTGGGATTTTGTAAAAAAAAAATGAACTATCTAAGGAAGATTGAATAATGTCTATTTCTCTATGTGAATTTTCTTATACCAAGAAACATTCAAAGTATCCCAATTATCTTTAAATAGACTCAAAATACTGTAGTCGTGTTCAATAAATATTTGTAGCAGATAAAGATGTTTCCACTTCCTGAAAAATATTTTTCCTCTTTACCTTCTCTTGAGAAAGTAGAGTTGTTCAAATGCACAATCAAATAAAGGTCACAAGGAAATGATACGTGCTATTCAATCATTCTAATTGACACTTTGTTGACAGCTCTCAGAACATTCCCTCACTACCAATAATCCACAAAAACAATTATAAAGCAAAGCAAAGGCTTTAAAATAAGAATTTAAAAAGACTGTCTGTTAAGGTAGAATTTTATTTTTTCCTGATAAAGAAACTGTTGACACTCAGAGCTAGGGAGAAGTAGGCAAATTTGTATGAGACTATGGGCTTTCTTAAAGTAAAGGGATGAGTCTTAATCCTTTTGGGCTGCTAAAACAAAATACGATAGACTGGGTAGCTTATAAACAATAGAAATTTATTTCTCACAGTTCTGGAGGCTGGGAAGTCCAAGATCAAGACAACAGCAGATTTGGTGTCTGGTGAGGGGCCCGTTCCTCACATGGTGGAAGAGGCCAGGCAGCTCTCTGGGCCCTGTTTTTAAGGACACTAAGTCCATTTATGAGGGCTCCACTCTTATGACCTAAGCACCCTCCAAAAGGTCTAACCTCCTAACAGTATCAACTCACAAGTTAGGATTTCAACATATGAATTTTGGGGGAAGACATAACATTTCAACCATAGCAGGATAAGACCCCTAACCTTTCTCCAGGAGAGTCAAAGGTATTAAGACCTGTGAGGGTATCCCTGATCAAGGGTCTGTGACAAAGACAATGAGACTACTGAAGTAAAAAGTCAGCATGGAGAGTAGAAAGAGACTGAGTCAGGGGCCATTCCTCTACGAAGTCAGGTGGTCAAACGAATAGTGGTTCTTAACTATATAGTGTGCTCTGGGGAAGTGACTGTGTGGATGAACTTTAAGAAACCTGTCAAGTTGCACTGCCTGCTCAAATGATGCAAAATGCCTCTGGCCAGTCATGAATAAGAGGTGGAGAAGGATCTTTCCTCCAACGTTGAAGAACTAACCTGGGAGAGGGATTGCACTGGAGCTTTAGCCACTGAACTCCAGCCACTCTCAAACATTGCCACACTGACACAATGACAAGTTAAGGGGCCCTTTGACTTCTTGGGTTTTACTGTGTCTGCCATTTGGGGATGCATGAACCCAAGCAGAAGCAAATTTCCAGTGGCAGTTACAACGTGCTCTCACCCCTAGGGGGCATGTCTGAGCTCTGGCTCTAGCGTAAAAGACAACCCTTAGAACACCAGGGCTCCTAAAGATTATTACAGGAGGAAGCCAGACATTCTGATGGGTGAGGTGGCTGAAGACTTTTAACTGGAATCCTAAAAAGAGATGTTTTATTTCATATCTCTAAGCTGGTGAAGCAAGTTGTGTACATTTTAGGCACTTCAAAACATCATCTCAGATGGCCGGGCGTGGTGGCTCACACCTGTAATCCTAGCCCTCTGGGAGGCTGAGGAGGGTGGATCGCTCGAGGTCAGGAGTTCAAAACCAGCCTGAACGAGACCCCGTCTCTACTAAAAATAGAAAGAAATTATCTGGCCAACTAAAATATATATATAGAAAAAATTAGCCGGGCATGGTGGCGCATGCCTGTAGTCCCAGCTACTGGGGAGGCTGAGGCAGTAGGACCGCTTAAGCCCAGGAATTTGAGGTTGCTGTGAGCTAGGCTGACGCCACGGCACTCACTCTAGCCTGGGCAACACAGCGAGACTCTGTCTCAAAAAAAAAAAAAAAAAACAAAAAAAAACATCTCTCAGACTATCTCAGATGGGCATAAGACATAGGTGATATTTAGTGAATGCTTCTAAATGCCAGACACTGTTCTAGATATTTACATATATTATTCATTTAATTCTCACATATAATTATGAGATAGGTATTTTACAGAAGGGAAGCTGAGCCACAAGAAAGTGGCTTTTTCCAGATTACTAACTAGTAAATGATGAGGCCAGAATTTAGACCCAGCCATGAACTACTAGACCACATTTCCTCCCGTCTCAACATCCCAAAGGTTTCTGCTTTGCTCCTTTGGATTTTAGAGGGCCTATTACTAAGACAGCCTTCAATGGACATGAAGGTGAGGGAGAATCATCTATACCTCATGCTCCACAACAATTATCTCAGGCACCTGAATTCTCCATATCTTCCCTTATAATTTACTTAATATACTAAATAATCTTACCAAGTGACAATAAAACCTGTTTTAGCACTTAACCAAGCCCTGGACAATAAGCCACCTGTCAACACCTTCACTAGAACTTATCACAATACCACATGGGCAACAAAATTGGTGTTTTATGTGTGTGGTCCTGCTGTGTAGACAGGGCTCAGAACTCCAGCTCTCCAGTTGCTCCTGGCTGATTGATTTTGCCTAGCTCTCTGAAATGCAGCTCCCTACATGCTTTGGGCTCTGCATGTATACTGTTATTATCAATTAGTTGCAGCATTTGCTATTGATATAGCACTTCATATTTGTAAGTTCTTTCCTTTGGGTGTTTGTGCATGGCTGATCTTTATAGCCACAGATATGTTTGCACTGACATCACCTTCCCAGGATTATTCCTATGGGTTAAATGATTTGCTTATGGCAATTGCAGAGGAACGTGTTATAGAATACGAGATGAGCAATAAAGAGAAAGGAAAGTAAGGGTACCACAGCCTCACTGTTTAGGAAAGTCCAGTGTAAAGCTTGGAGCACCAAGCAACTCGATTTTACTTGCTTCTATTTACAATCATAAAAGTATTATTATTAATGATGCTGTTTTACATTTTATAGCTTCTTTTCAGCTTGAGTGATCCCAAAGGGTTTTGCAAGCTACATGTGCATGGCTTCACTGTTTTCGTGTGGCCACTGCTCTCTCTTCCCTCTCAAGGAGCCCCTTGCTAACAAAAGCAGAAGCAATAATGACAGCAATAATCAATAGAAAAAGGTAAAATGTAGGCATTATAATTTTCTCCCAACTCTGCCCAGTGTTAAAAAGGGGCTAATCTTTGCCCCCAGGATCCATTCTGTTTTCTAGGCAGAAAAAGGTAGTGGCGGCTCAGCATCCGTTGGCGAAGGCTGAGTCCCTGCCTATTTGCACCACCGGGGACAATTAGAGCAAAATGAAACTGCAAATATCAATAGGGGAAAGGCTGAAAAGAATTCCAGCTAGATATCTTAAGATTTGCTCCTGTTCGTTACAGTGAAATATAGATTTTAATGCCCTAAAGACACTAAAACCATAATGCCAACTCTAAGAATGTGAAACACAACAGAAACACAGGGTAAGGTCTACAGTGTGAAATTTGGAGGAAATGAAGAGAAGGTTGAAATAGGAAAACACGGATGTGTGTGGTATGAAAGCAGAAAAGTCTCAAGGCTAATAGCCACATTAACAACTCTGAGCAAGCATCAAATTCCAAAGCCCTCAAGCCCCAAGCCCCAGAAGCCCACAAACCTTGCTGAGAGCATGCTGTCTTTGGGGCCTGTTTCCCATTTGTTATTAAGCCCAGCTCTCTGTGGACCCAGAATCCATTTCTTGAGAATCACGGTCATCTGCTTGAATTAGAAGGAGGTTTTTACTTACCTAGAAATTCTAAAGGCTGTATTTATTTGGTACTAGCTATTGCTAGCTGCCAGAAGAGAAGTTCAACAAATATGAGTTTCTTTACTTTTCTCTCCCTTAAAAAAAAAAAAAAAAATCAATGGGTTAGATTCCATACAGTTTGGTCTTGCCGAACTTTATTCTTAATTATCTTAATTATTTAACAAATATTTTTATAGCACTTACCATGTGCCAGACACTATTCTAAGTGTTTAATGATATCACTCATTTGATTGTCATAACAACCCAAAAAGATAGATACTATTCTCTTACAGATGAAGAAACTGAGGCACAGACAAGTTAAGTAACTTGCCTAACATCACACAGCTAATGAGTGCTGAAACCCAGATTCGAATTCAGGGAATCTGGCTCAAGTCCATGTTTTTACCGCTAGGCAACGCTCCCTCTCTTATATATGATCAATTATGCTTACAAATTTTGAGAGGTAATTTTCAGTGGAACACCAAGAAAATATTATCAAACACAGAAGGTAACATTCATGAAAATAGATGTTCCTGGATATATTTTTATAGATTGCTTCCATCAAAAGCTTATATTTTAAATCATTATCTTATTAACCTTATATTCTAAGATTTTTCTCCCCTAATGGAAGGAGCCATGCATTCCTAAGTGGTGCTTCATTTTTGTCTTCAAATTTTCTGACTTTAAAACTTTGGGGATGGCTAGAAAAGGACAGGTTTGGTCTACACAGGAGGACAGAGCAGAGAAATGAGCACTTGGATTCAAATCCTGGCTTTGCCACTTATTTGTATGACTTTGAGCAAAATACTTAATTTTTCTGTGCCTCAGTTCCCTGATCTGTAAAAAGAGGGTGATAATAGCACTTATGTCATGGGTTGCTGCAAGAATTAGTTGAGATAATACATGTAAAATACTTAGAGCGCCTGGCACATAGTGAGCACTCCATAAAAACTGGCCATTACATTGGGAAATCTAGGAGTGGAATACAATGAGAATTAAATAGAAGACCAAAATCTTATAGAGCCAGTCTCTTCCTTCTGTTAGCTTTCTGCGGGAAGTGCCACTTATATGTGGCACCTACATCAATAAGAGCAACAGCAATAGTTTTGAGATGTGACCTACAGTTTAATTTCTGCAATCCCTACCCCTGCCCCAAGAGGGCTAAACCCAGCCACGCCTAGCCCCTGCGGCTCTCCCCGTGCATACTGCAGACAGCTCAGCGCCACACTCCCAACAGGCCAACCAGAGCAGAACTGCTTAGGCTACCAGGCTGGCAATTGTGAAGGGCTATTGGCTTGGTCTGGAAAAGTGAGAGGAACTAGGGTGGCGGCAGGAATCAGCCAGCAGGACCAAGATGTGTGGGAGGAGTGGCACACAGTTCTGCCTGGTCACCACACCCACAGTGTATTCTGCCCCCCTGCAGAGCAGCTGAGAGAGCCAGCCTGACTCTGAGGCCCTGAGGATTGCTATTTCTACTTTTGGCTGGCTGTTCATCATTTCCTTTTATTTTTTTAATTACATAGATAACGTATTCTTGTTGAAGAAAATTGTGAAATGCAACAGTAACACAATGAAAGAAAGCCCTTACTTACTCATCAACCAGTGAGCAATACGGAGAATTCTTACCATGCCAGATTTTGTACACCTTTACTTAGACACACAGAATGTCCTCTTCTTATACAGAAAGGTAGAGGGAAGAATCATACAGTTTACAGGGGCTTTTTCCCCTTTTTTTCTTTTTACTGAAAATCTCTCACGGATTCCTTTCCAAGACAGAACACACAACTCATTTTTACAAGCTACATATTCTTCTGTTGCATAGAATTCCAAATTTTATTTAACCATTGCCCCTCTCATAGTCATTTCGGTTTACGTTCTTATCATGGTCATTTGATTTTGTCTTATCCATCACACTCAATGCTCCTGTGAAAATCTTCATTCATACACACACACACACACACACACACACACGTATTTCTGCAAGAATGATTCCTATTAACAGAAATGCAATTGCTGCATCATAACGTGTTTTTTTAATTTTAATAAATGCTCCAAATTGAGAAGAACCATTTCCTAAATAAAACGTAAACTATTGTTGGGATTGCTGTCAAAAAGAAATAAGTGACTGACAAGAATTTGACACTTCAAAGAAAGGTCATTGATGAATATTTCTTTGTTTTAAAGATGACGTTTTTCTTATTTTAAATAAATTTTTTTAATTAACGCTTTGGAGAATACCATACTAAGATGCATCATAAGGCAAACCACATTTGTAAATTAAAGCTTGGAAGATCAGTCAAAGATAGACAAAATGAACCAGTTCCAAAGTATGTTGCTCAGTACTGATATGTGTTCAAACCTCAGCATTGTTAGCCTCATATTTCTCTGCACTGGTTTTCAGAGTTATTCTAAAAGGTTGATTAAGGCCTAGATCAAATTGAATGAGACTCTCCAGGGGTGTGGCTCAAGCAACTAAGTTTTAAAATGTTCCCAGGTGATTCTGAAGTACAATGAGGTTAAGAACCAGAGCCACAGTGCTTGCTAATTTTGTAATTCCTGCAAGTTTAGCAAAAAAGGTAATGCAACCATTCAGTGGCATTGCAATACAGAAAAAGCATTTTCTGAATTTTAAATTGATAAAATTTATAAAAAGAAACGCAACTTCAAATATTTTTTATTTTCATAAATGAATCATGTAAAAATATAGTTATTCCTGGCTAGGATAAGAGTATTTGCAACAGGCATATGCATGGCTCTACAGAAACCAAACAACAGACTAAGTTGGAATGTTAAAGAAGAGACAGAAGGACAACAGATGGAACCAGGTAGGGTTAATCCACATAGTGTGAGTGGAATAGAGGTTTTTGAAGCCCAAAGTTATGGAAAAAGTCTTTGGAAGGCCAGAGTTCTCCTAGCTTCAATTTTTAAGAAAAGATGGGCACTGCCCAATAAGAGGTAGATAACAAGCCTCAGTAAATGATTATTATCATGGTGATAGTGAAACCACATCATAAGTGATGAAAAAATAATAAGAGAAGAGATTATCAGCACAAGAGGAGGTCAGGCCAGCAGCCAGCACCATTCATGTCAAAGCCAGCAACAATTCATAAAGTCATAAAAGGTAATTGAGGAACAGGGACTTGGGAGGGACAATTACAGAAGTCAAACCAGGTCCTCTCCTGCATAGGGTATGGATGGATGAGGAGTCCTACACCACCTTCTCCCGCTAGAATCTGTGCCAAATGAAAAGTCTGCTATTTTAAAGCCACGAAGAAGACTTTATGCCAATGTGTGCAGTATAATTGAGTCTTTTTTTTATAGCTAATGAACACTCAATATTTCAAGTCACTTTGACTACAGCCTGCTACTCTGTATCTAGCAATTTCTAGGTGATTCAACATTTAGAATTCTGTTTTCTAATTTTCTTATACTTCCACCCTTTTTGTTAAGACTAGGGTATGGTTATGACACTTAGAAAACCCATTCCATAAAAATACAAAGCTGAAGTCAACCACATTTGAAGAGGGAAACAGCACCTGGAATCCTAAAACTAGAAAACAACAATCAAGACAAGAAAATAGATGGTCACCCCATGGGTTTCAGCATCTCTGCTACTGCAGTCAGGACCAAGGCCCCAGGACTTACAAGAAAGAACAAATGAGGAGCTAATCAAAGCCATTCAATTTAATTCAAAGGATTAGCCCAAAACCGACAAAGGACTTTGTGTGATAGTAAACAAAACAACATAAAATAGCAACATCCAACTACCACTTTCCGAGACCATCAAGACAGTGACAGAAGATCCTGACTAGGAGACAGAACACTCCTGTTTAAATCTCCGGCAAGTATGTATGTTGTGTATTAGCCTGGGCATCATGACATTGAAATAATATAGTAATTTCAATAGTGAAATCATACATTGGTTACCCTGGGGTATTACTAAAATCTCATGGGCTGTTGTACACATCTTAAAACAAAATTCAGATTCCTACAATTTTTTCAGTAAATATATATTAAATTACTTTGATAGGGTCTCAGAAGCAAAATAAGAATAGGGCAAGAATGGGATGATACTACCCCAAAAAGGTTGGAAATTCCTGTATTAGGAAAAGTAAGCTAGCATTTCAGAGAGCACTAAGGTTAGACTCCTTCTATGGAGAAAGCTGCCCAAAAGGATATATGCAGAAGGAAATCACGAGTAAAGCTACACAAGGAACCTGCTTTGGAGAAAGAAACAGAGTGTCTTGTAGGAGGAAGAAAAGTGTCAAGGAAGAAACAGAGAGCTTTAAAGGTAAAAACAAAGGTGATTCTGATGCACAAAGCAGGAGGAAACCCAGAGCACACATGTAGTAAAAATCTGTTATAACATTTACTAAGAAACAGAGAAAAGAAAACAAGGCAGGGAAATGTCACATGGTGTATGTTCTAGACAATTTAGCCATGCTATTTTAGTCTTGATTTCTTGTTTTTAATTCAAGGCACTTCAGCTTCATTGTGGTAAGGCCTAAAAAGAAATTAACTAATAATTGGATAAAAAATTTTAACAAACATACACAAATAGTGATTGTTTCTTACCTAACGGGCAACCCTCACTGGCTTCAGCCATGAGGCCACTATGGCTCCACAGTTGCTTGCAAGGAGTTGCTGGAATACTGCCCCATGTGGACAATGGATCTTGATTAGTTGTTTTTTAATTATTTCTCTAATTTGACTAACCATAAGGCTGATTTGTATGTTTACAAACACTAAGATCTCGAGTGAATTTCCAATCTTCATTGACAGTCTTTCAGCATCTCAATATGCTCCTGTGTGTTGGCCACCACCTTTTAGGTGAGACCCTATTATGGTAAGTACAACCCTTTCTGACTTTCAGGACCGATTCTTATTCAAATTTTCTAAACTGGAAATGGTAATTAGAATAGGAGTTGAGGGAAAGAAGGGAAGGAAGACTGGCTGCTCAGGAATCACATTTTGCCCAACTCCCTTTAATTTCAGATACCTTACGTTTACAAGAATCTTCTGTCCGTCTGATGGGAGGAAGAGTGAAGCTATAAATCACCAACCTGGGCCAATTAAGAGAGGAGCAGAGGTAAACTGCTGGGTGGATTAGAGCAGCTGGGCAGAGGACGTGGCTTGAACATAACATACTTCTTCTCTCACCTTGTATTTGCTGCCTTTCTGGGGTCCTTCTATTTCAGGAATGATGGAGTCCCACATGTTGATCCCTACTGGGTTGCTAGCACAGCCAGCCAGGTTTAATGGGGGAAGACACAAGAGGGACTAACAACTATTTCAGCTTTTTCCTCTAAGTGAACATTTTCTCTTTTCTTTCTTTCTGCATTATTGTGCTACAGTACTTTAAACTTCTCCCATCATTAAGCCTTCTGAGTGAAATATTGAACTGATTAATGTGGCATTTTCCACTAAACTGTTTCAGGAAATGTTGCACCTTACCAGTGGGATGCTTTTGAATAATGTAATCTCCTTAGTATAATTAAAACTAAGTTCTGAAGTTAGTACCTTTTCTCCCTGGAGGCACTCATCAAAATGTCAAGTGTTCCTTCTAGTAGAACTGCAATCCCGTAGTACAAACAAATACATTACCCACTTTTCCTCACTAGCAAGAGGCCCTTGCTGCATTTTTGTCACTTCATTTCGAACCTGAGCAAGCAGCATAAGAGATATGGTCACAAAAGCCATTGGACCCTAGTACCCTTAGCAGTGTTCTATGCCAGCTGCCTGGTCTGCATTTACAAATATTTCTTTTTATTATTTGTCTTCGACAGATGAACTTTTTGTTATTGTGTTGCTATTTACGCATAGAAAACTATGGATCTAAAAGTCATTTGCTCTTCTTCTAGGGCTTTCTGCTTAGTTTAAAAAAGAAAAAAAAAAAAATCAGGATGCAACGCCCTCTTCTGGCTGAGAAGCATTTAGAGAACCACGCAGACCTGAGTGGTTTTTTGAAAAGGTTTTTAAAGACTGCTTGGTATATGGTGAATAATAAATGAATAGTCAGCATTATCGTCAAAGTCTACAACATCATTCTCCCTGCAGTCGGGGTAAGGTATGGCCTGGGAGGGCTGGTCCCAGCTGCCTGGCTTTTAGGAGCTCTGAGGTGGTGAGGAGGGTGGACCATTCCTCCGGTGAGAAGGAGGGCAATGGGAGAAACGCTGTCAGGAGTCCGGTCTCTCCCTGGAACAAATACTAAATCCAAGACAACAGTAAATTTATTCTACAGGCTTAGGAGACTTCTTTTTGACTGGATATCAGAGAGAACCCAGTATTTCTCACTAATTACTGGCTTTCTCGAGAAAAACTGAGAGGTGTCAAAGGTTTCAAAACAGCAGTCTATTATTTTCTTATGATTATAACTGCTCTAATATTTTGCTTCCCAGAGATCATATTAGAGTCTCACTTAGAGCCTACACCTGCCTTTGAGGAGTCCTGTCCCCAGATACGGTGGCCCTGCCAGTCTCCATCTGGGAAGGAGGTGGGAGGAAGTGACAAAGGAAAGCACAGGCACTTGGAGACAGAAGGAGCCCAGCAGGACTTTGAAAGAGAAATATTCAGTGCTGGAACGTGCTTCTTCCCAAATAGTGTTTTCATTCTCTAGAAAACATGCTTCTTTCCAGTCTGAAGGCCAGGCTGGCTGCCACTTCTCTCTCCGCCTGCCAACTAGTCATTAGCAAACAATGAGTGACAGAGCGACTACAAAGGAAAAAGGAAGTGGGCATGCGGCAGCCCGGTAGTAATGAGATGGGTGTCAGGAGGATAAAGTATCCCAGTATCCAGCTGGAGCTGCCCTTCTCGCAGGAAGCTTCAGGATAGGCCGGGCACCGCTGAGGAAGGCAGTCTTCTGGCCACACGGCTAGGCAGAGGCCTCAGGACGGGGACTCCTGGGGCCATTTGCAGCTGAGGGTGTGCACAGCCATGGCAATGGCTGGAGCAGGGTATTTCCTCTGCCTAGCCCGTGGTGCAAATGCTTGGAGCAAATAATTAAAGAAGGTCATTTCCAGAACTTCCACGTTAAAGCTCTTTGGATGACAAGAATCAGAAACTATCTTCAACATAACTTGAGCAAAAACAGGCATTTATCAGAAAGAATCCTGGAGTGCCTCATGGAACTGAAGGGCAGGAATTACACAGGCTGAGCCACTGGTGTACCTGGAGCCAGGAACTAAAAAGCAGAGAAGAAACCGCGACTGCTCTTGCTGCCTGCTGCGCTCCCGTCCTCTGGCACCACATGGTTTCTGTCTCTCTGCTTGCTTTGTCCCTGCTTTTGTCTTTTCTTTCTAGTGTCTGTTTAACGTTTATATAGCCAGACGTGGTGGCCACAGCCCCAGAGTTTTAAATGTCCTAATTTCAAGTAACCCATAAAACTGAGCAATCTATTCATTCCAATTCCTAATTGCCAGGAGACACCATTTGCTGTACCTTACTTAGGGTCACCTGTTTTCTATACAGCCATGATAAGGCAAAGTCATGTGCTATAGCACGGCTACCAGGATTCACCCCTACGCGTGGGGTGACTGTTCTTAGAGAAGAGAGTTATGAACCAGGAAGAAAGTCCAATAAGGAATACACTTTCGCATTGACTCCCAGTGATCTTGAAACGTAGCTAAAGTGGTGAACAACTTATGTAACCTCTTAACATAGTTTTCTCATCTACAAATAAGAAATTACAGTATTTGCTCTATGTCATAGGACTATATAAAAAGGAGGTGTACTGTACTGTTGTACATATAGGGATGGGAATTAAGCAGAGCTTTGGAGTTCCCTGCTAATAATCACATGTCAATTAGAGATTCAGGGCTACATTACCCTAGGATACAAGAAAGAAAAACAATGAAGCTGCTTCAATCACCATCAGCCTTACCTGTAGGACTTTGGAAGAACTGAGCTCTAAATCCTCAGCTAAAATCTAACAGAGCTAGAACACTTGCTGAGGAAGTACTTACAACTAATAATAAAAACTATGCAGAGAACAATCTTGGTGGGCTCAGGGAAGCTCCCGCTGTTGTCACCTATGAGTCATAAATGTGGCAGATCCAGAACTGGCTTGTTGGAAGTGACCCTTTGTTCAGCAAAGTGATTCAGTGGGACTAAAGTGATGCCTTTCTAAATTAAGTCAAGGCTGAGTACTCCCACCCAGGACGTGGAAGGGCAGAGGCAGGGGGACATCTGCACAGCACCTGTGGATTCAGCCTACCTGGCTGGCTTGGTGTCCCCTTCTTCTCTCAAACTTCCTCATGTCCTTCTCGAAGCTGCACGCTCAAAGAAGATGACCTTCCCAGCAAAAGGACGATTCTTCTGGCAAGCATATCTTCCCAAGTTTGCTGTGAAAATCTAATAAGATAATGGATATAAAAATGCTTTAAAAACTGAAAGCACTACACAAGTGTAAGTTATTATAATTATTATGATTAACAATGTCATAAAGGGAAACCATTAAATCAGGCTCAAAATTGGCACATGTAGTCAGTACCTAAAAGGAATCAAGCAGGGAACCTAAAAGCAATGTGATCATCTTCTCCTTTCAAGTTCCTTTTCATTAAGCTTTTGCAGGTTTGTGCATCTATAAAATCAGAAGACACATTTGGCTCCAGGCTACTGCTTTCTCAGCTTAATGGAGAAATGCCTTCTTTGATTATTCCTTATCCCAAATCCTTGAAAAGAAAATCATATGTCCATCTCTGGGACACATACTATGCTACCTACCAGCTCTCCCAGAGAAATGCCAAATCAGAGCTGGCTTCTGATTTCTTCTCTGAGATTCCTTGAAGCCAGGACGGGGAATGTAATTATTGAACAGGTGAGAGAAATAGAAAGACAGAAGACAGAGAAAAGGACAGAAGGGGACACAGAAAGAGACAGGGACTGCTGTTTTCAACAGGCCATCTTGTCTACTCAACAGAGGTTAAATAAACAGTGGTCCTTTCTACAGCTGAGTATGCTAGGGGCCCAGAAGCATAGTTACATTATATCCAAAAATAAAGAAGCAGCACATAAGAACCACATTCAGACAGAAATACAACATGACGTTGTAGGTCAAAGATCACCACCTTTTTAGCAGGAAACAGACTCAAATCCAAATCAGAGAGCTATGGTAGAGGACATGGCTTTTCCAGTCAATACATGTGGGGGGAAGGGAGAAACTGAAGACGAGTCTATTGAAATGAGTGTAGTCAGCTGGACCCTTTGACAACCCACAAAATTTGTATTTCATTAAACAAAAGATGATGGAACTGAATAACTTAAGTTATTCCTGGATATGAATACGAAATAAAGACCAGAAAAAGGGAAGGTGATCAGCATTTTGGGAAGAGATAATGTTTGCCAGTTCTGAAGTGTAAGTTTTCAAGTTCAAAGCTCAAGAAAACTTTTTCCTTAGATTCCTTGCTTGTAATTAGTATATGCTGACCAATAGAGTTTTGTTTTTATTAGTAATTCCTAAAATGATAGCCTTCTATTGAAGCTCACTAGACTCATTAGTAATGGGCATTTTAGACATTATATTCAAAAGATATAACTATTATAATGACAAACATGAACAAGTAAATAGAAAAACAGCCTTATAGAATTAGCTTTTGAAAAATACAAATTTATGTAACTTACTATACTTTTTAATTAGGTGGGTGGTTTTTTTTTTTCTTTTTTCTTTTTTTTTTTTTTTCTTTTTGAGACAGGGTCTTGCTCGGTTGCCCAGGCTGGGGTACGATGACATCATAATAGCTCACAGCAACCTCAAACTCCTGGGCTCAAGCAATCCTCCTGCCTCTGCCTCCTGAGTAGCTGGACGATAGGTGCTAACCACCCACTTGGCTAATTTTTATTTTATATTTTTATAGAGACAGGATCTCACTATGTTGCCTAGGCTGGTCACAAACTCCCAGCCTCAAGCAATCCTACTGCCTTGGCCTCCCAAAGTGCTGGGATTACAGGCATGAAACACTGGGCCTGGCCAAGTTTTAAATATTAGGATTACTATTCTTTTCCTTATTTTCCTTATGGGTTCTAAAAATGAAATTCTTAGCTCCTTCTCACAGGAGTAGCAGGAAAATGATGGCGCTTGACCTGAGTTTAAGTTCTAGCTGTATCTAGCTGTGTGTGACTGTGGGAAGTCACGTAATGTCTCCAAATACATGAAATGGGACTGATGACACACATGGTTACCATTTCAAGGAGCGAATGTGTAGAATAGATAAGAATATGTATGTTATAGAGTTTAATAAAATATGCAGAGTCCACACAGGTAATAAGCCAATTTTAGAGATCACAGAATTACAATTGAAAGGGAGTTTAATACTTTTTATCCTGTCCTAAGGTTTTCAAACCTTTTAAGGCGAAAGACCTTGTCTTAGCCTATTCAGGCTGTCATAACGAAGTACCATAAACTGGGTGATTGATAAACAACAGAATTTATTTCTTACAGTCCTGGAGCCTGGGAGTCCTAGATCAAGGTACCAGTATGGTCGGGTTCTGGTGAGGGCCCCTTCCAGGTTGCAGACTGCCATCTTCTCGTTGTATCCTTAAGTGGCAGAAAGAGAGTGAGGGAGCTCTCTGAGGTCCCTTTCATACGGTCACTGATCCTATTCATGAGGGCTCCAGTCTCATAATCTATGTATCTCCCAAAAGCCGCACCTCCAAATATCATCACATTGGGGGTTAGGACTTCAAAACATAAATTTGGAAGGGACCCAAACATTTAGTCCATAACAGACCCTTTCTCCAAATAAAATCATATATGACAAGTAAAACCAGAGCTGTTCTGTTAAAGCAAGGGAGGAGGAGGACCAGAAGATTTACACCACAGTGGGCCCCAGCCTCACAGTCCCCCTCCACCACCAGGGGAGGGGCGGATATAGCCGTATGTAGTACTCAATGCACCAATTTAAAAACTCATCCATCTATTACAACCTCCTTAAATTACAGTTTAGTAAACTGAGATCACAGAGTGAGCTACAATCAGCTCTGCTATAACATAGGTTTTTAAAACACCAATTAATTTACGCTTGATTGGTATATAGGGGAATTATGTCAGGAAAATATGGAAGTTGTATTAGTTTATACATGGTTTTTCTTAGACAAGGGGAGCCAGGATATCAGGAAGAATTAAAAGAAAAAGCCCTCTGCTCAGCTGCTGCACAGATAGGAGCCTTTTTAGCTCTGTTAGAAATAAAAAAAGGTAAGTACCTGCATGGCTCTCAGCTTGTGGCAGGATGCATTTCCTCCTGTGCCCACCTTAATAGCAGCCCCACTAGTCCAGAGCTCCCTTTCCATCTACATCGCTTCAGTGCCCCCAGATCAGCGTTTCCACTCCATTGTTTTTGTGCTTTTTTAATATCCCTGGCTGCAGCCTCTGGATATGCTGAATTCCTGAGCTTTGCCAAGAATCTCCAAAGGTAGCATCAGCTCAGGCTGCCTTAACAAAATACCACAGGCTGGGTGGCTTAAACAACAGAAATTTATTTTCTCACAGTTCTGGAGGCTGGAAGTCCAAGATCAAGGTGACAACAGATTTGATGTCTGGTAAGGCCTCTCTTCCTGGCTTGCAGACAGCCACCTTCGGTGTCCTCACATGGCTTTTTCTCTGTGCCTGTGTGGAAAGAGAATGAGCTCTTAAGTGTTTCTTCCTCTTTTTATAAAGACACGAGTCCTACTAGTTTAAGTTCCAAGACCCCACCCTTATGATATCATTTAACTTTAATTATCCCTATCTCCAAATATAGTCACATTGGAGGGTAGGGCTTCAACAAAAAAATTTTGGAGGGACATAGTTCATTACATAACAGGTATCAATTATGTTTTTGTTGCTGTTCTTGTTACTGTTGCATAGTTTTTGAGGAGTCCATTCCTCATACGATTTTTCCCATAGGGTTGAAAACAGTTCATGTTCCTATGAGAATCTAACAATGCAGCTGGTCTGACAGGAGGCGGAGCGTATGTGGTGATGAGCGATGGGGAGCGGCTGCAAATACAGATGATGCTTTGCTTGCCCGCTGCTCACCTCCTGCTGTGCGACCCAGTTCCTAAAAGGCCACGGGCTGGTACCAGTCCACGGCCCCAGGGTTGTGGACTGCAACTCTAAATGTTTTAACAACAGAGGATGGTACATCACATGATAAGATTCTACAAAGATATTAATATAAAAATGTAGAATGTGGAACATGGAAACATATATTTAATACAGTAAGTGAATGAAAATGAATAAGAAATTATAAAAAACATAGCCCATATGACCCAATTTTTACTAAAATATTACCTTGCAAGTCATAGATAGAAGAAATATTTTTGAAATTACCTCTGGGTAGTAAGATTAAGGCTGACATTTATTTTCTTCTTTCTGTTTACTTTTATTTTCCACAATGAAGAAGGATCACATTTGTAAAAAGAATGTATATACACATATATGTGTGTATATAAGTTTGTGTTTAAACTGTGGGAGGAACAGAAACTGTAAGGTAAATTAGAACCTTTATCTAAAGTGATCAGGTACATCTATCACCCACTTCTTAGAAATCTCTGCCACATATGAATTCCCTGAAGAATCTTTTCCTTCTTTCAGATGAGAAAGCAGCAAAGGGCTTACAACAACAATAGAAATCTGTTTCTGGACAGTCTTTGTTAACCAACCAGTCCACTCTGCCTTCCCTCACACTCCTTTCCCACCCTGCATCCCAAAAATCAAGGAAAGAAAGGAAGAACCAACAATACAGCTCAACAGTAGCACTCTCCTAAAAATATTTTCTGCTGTTTTCCGCCAGTTCAACAGCTTCCAAGGCCAGGGACTGTTCTGAAAGGTGATTTATAAAATCAGCATCATTCTTGTCTAGTAAAGATAGCCTTTCCTTGGGAGACCCGAACAGTTCCTTTAGAGTGGTTCAGGTCTCTGAGGCAAATATGTATCCAGGCACTGTGGAGGAGAGTATTTGCCAGTGAGAATATCAACGCCCAAGTACACATGCAATATGTGTTTTGCTGCAAATGTTTTCCCAGTAAACAATAATGGAGCCATCAAAAGAAAGGAACACTAATTTTAAATCAATTAAATTCAAACAGAAATGCTTCCTTTGGGTATAGTTGCCTTTTGGTAAGCACACTAATTTTGGAGACTTGTGTTATTTACCCACACATTATTTTTGAAGTTGTGGCATTGAGAAGTTGAAGTCAGATTGGTCTCCCCTATAGCTCCTTCCCAGGCCATGATTATTGAGGACAAAATTACTATTTTGGGGGCCATGATTGTTCATCGCTTGTTCTGGTAGATACGCATGCGTACTCAATTACTGTGGTATACTAAAGCATTCCTGTGTGATGTTCATTGACATGAAAGGGGATGCTCAGGAAACCAGGAACACATCATTCTGTGGGTCCCTCTTCCAGTTCACATTAGGACCACTAGACAGAAGGAAATGTATCCAGACCAGCTGCTGGCCGGGATATCAGTCTGGGCAGGAGAATGGACTCTGGACTCTGAGCGCTGTCCAAAAGGAGAGATATTCAGCCTGACCTCATCAAAAATGTGCCTCTGACCCTGAGTTGCCTCAGTTTCTGGGGCCACATGGGAAGGGAGCTATAGCAGCGCCTGAGTCCCTGCCAAGCCAGCTCAGTCAAAGGGAGGATCACGGTCTCTGGCCAACAGGGGAGGAAAATATTGGGTCACTTCCAAGAAAAGAAAAATCTCCTAGCGATGACAATTATAGCCCAGCATCTTAAACAAATAGGTCACAGTGGCACCCAGATCCCTGCAAATGGCTGCCAACCTGCCAATGCATGCGTCACTTAACACCCAGTATCTTTGGTTTAGATTTGCTGTCACTGTGTTTGTTGTTGACTGGGGTGAGTTATTGGATTGAAAGCAATTTGGATATTGTCTTCCTCCATGGGGTTCTGCAGCTGAAAAGAGATTGATGAGAAGCAGGAGTTTGGGGTGAGTGATTCCAACATAGCCTTTCTCAGAGCAATACGAATGATGAGGCTGTTACTTGGGAAAACAACAGGCCACGAGAGTAATTTCATTGTCTCTGATGGGAAAGGCTGGGCACAAACACTAAGTTCAGCTCCTGACATTGGGAATGACTGATTATAGGATGCTGAAGAGTCTTGTTTCCTCATAAGGATTTCTCAGCGTTTGCAGAGACCATGTTTTCATACAGTCCAGGAAGCATCAAGGCAACTAAGTGCCAGTCCTCAACCTTGGTAGATCACTTTACATTTTACCAAATGCTTTAATACACATCGTCACAATTGGTCCTCAAATTTACACGCTTCGGGTGAGGCAAGTAGTCCTCTTTTACTAATGAAGATATGAGGTTCAGAGAGGTTAATGACTTGCCTCAGTTTACGCAGCCAGGAATATTACTTCCAATACACCACTATGCCTACTTATAGAATGGAAGCCAGGACCCTGGATGTCCGTTATTTGTTTCTAGCCAACTAGTTAATGAGCATGTGTTACATCTCAGTTTCCCCTTCTGTACACTGAGATTATTAATAATAATGTAACAAATTCTTATGTAAAAGTAAGGTTTATACCATATGTTCTCATTAATACGTGGGAGCTAAACTATGGGTACCCATGGTCATAATATGGTATAAAAGGCATTGGAAAGAAGAGGGGAGGGTAGGAGGGGGATAAGGGATTAAAAACTCACCTATCAGGTACAATGTACACTATTCTGGTGAGGGACACACTAAAAGCCCTGACTTCAGCATTATACAATTCATCCCTGTAACAAAAACACTTGTACCCTTTTAATATTTTGAAATAAATATATATATATTTATTAAAGTTTATATGACTGAAACCTCACAATGCTTTTTAAAGCCTATCAGGGTAAATTAGAAGCCACAGTAATGCTCTAACCTGTTCTGTAAGGTCCCATGTGAATGCAACAAGAACAGCAACCACCAGCTGAAAGATGACCCCCCCACACACACTCAGTTTTCAA
Source organism: Lemur catta (assembly GCF_020740605.2). NCBI lineage: Eukaryota > Metazoa > Chordata > Mammalia > Primates > Lemuridae > Lemur > Lemur catta. Next base: position 39,036,004 of record NC_059139.1, read on the forward strand.
CCAAGGTCTTAATATAAGCAGCTCCAACTTTATTCTAGGGGAAGAGAAATCTCATCTTAATCCTGGATGTATCCTTACGAACAGTTTTGTAAAACTTTGTAAAAATTATTTACAAGTAACAATACTAACTTGCATTTGTGGATTGCATTAGCAACAACCAAGTGCTTTTATGTACATGATTTAATTTGATCCTCATTCCACCCTTGGAGGCAGGTAGAGAGGAACATTCTTACTACCTGCCCCTGGAGCCCCACTGGAAAGGTGAGCACATTAAGGCTAAGACAGATAAGTATGGCACCTGGAACACAAATTACACTTGGTGTTGGCATACCTGAGCACAACTAGCAGGCCTACTACTTGTTGGTGTAAAGGTCTTAGAGCGAGTTTCTGAACCTCCCTCAGCCTCCAGGGAAAAAATCAGTGAACTTATAAGAGGGGCCAGTTACTTACCGGCTGTCTCTCAGCCCAGCATCCACCCTCCTCCATCCTGCTGTGCGAACCTGGGACTGGAAACCTATAGCCCATATTTCCCAGGCCCCCTCACCTCTAACCTGCTATTAGTCTTTGCAAGATCAAGAGTGGAGCAGGGGAGATTTCCTTCGTTCTTGCCCTGGCAGCATCTCTGGAGGTGGCTGCCTCCCTTCTGTGGTTCTAGCTCCTTCTGTGGGCTTCTCTCCATGGTTCCAGCCCAGCAGCAAGTGGTGCTCCTGGACTCTGGCAACTTGACTTCTTCCCTTTTGTTCTCCCATCCCTGGAAGTCAGACCGATTCCTGAAGTAACTAATTTGTGGGTATAACCTCTTCTTTTTAATCACTCTCCCAGAACCTAATCCTTCCATTTGCTCGTATAGCCAAAACATGTGTAGCCAATTTCTTGTATTAAACTTCTTCTGTTTGGAATATCTAAAGTGGGCCAATTTTTCTAAATGCACCCACCAATACACAGGAGAACCTAGGACAAGAACTGACACATAGTGTGTAGATATCAAAACAATTAAAAAATAAAAAGTCCTTCTGGTGTTGTATGTTAAGAACCAAAATCAGACTTCACTCTCCCATTTCCCTACCACTGGAGCTTTGTGTTAGGTGTGATAACTGTATGAGAATCTTCAGTCACAAAACGCTTCCAAATATCAAGAAGTTTAAGATTTTTTCAATGATGCATGCACCGATTTAATGTAATTTCCAAAACAGGGATGATAAAAATACTGACCTACCTCATAGAACTGGTTGGAACAACTAATTAGCTCTCATAAAAACACTTCAACCACCTAAAGTATCTCATAAAAGTTTATTATGAGTAGTAATACTAATAGTTAAACATATAATGATGGGCATCAAATGGGCATGCTCTACAAGCTGATGGTGTTTTAAATTCTCTTTACGATCTCACTGTTGTTTAGCAGTTCATATGTTGAAAGCTCTTCACAGCTGTAAATTAGTTAATCCCCATGATACTCACTCCTGAGAGACAGGTCAGTATTATTTTCTATTACTATGGCAACAAGTCCTATGCAAATGCCTAACAATAGAAGGTGGAGATGAGAAACAGGAAAGGTTAAGTGACTTGTTCAAGACCATACATCAGGTAGGTGGCAGGGCTGACTTCAAAATGCAGAAGTGCTGACCCCAAAGGGCACTTGAATCCACCTGGTCAACACTGAGGAGACCACTGACATTCATTTGCTTAAAAATTCAGTGAAGTGGAAAATATTAATATCGTCAACATCTGGTAACAAAATATGAGCAATTATAATTTGCAGGTATATAATTAAGTCCATCAATGAGAGGCAATAGAAGGCAGGATAGCACGAATTCTGAAGACACACTGTTCAAATTCATACCCCAGCCTGCTTCTGTCACAATCTTGCTTTGCAAATTTGGGCAAGTTACTTCACTTCTCTGAACCTCAGTTCCAGATCCTAATAGTAGGAAAATGAAGCTAATAATGGGATCTACTTCTTATGTTACTGTGAGGATTTAATGTAAAGCACTTAGAGCAGGGCTAGGTGGATAATAGGCATTCAATCTAAGTGTCAGCTATTATTAGATAGATGGATCCTTTTACAGAAGAAATACTTATTGCTTTCCAAGAATATATCAAATACAGAGATGCTTAAGACGTAATCCCTGCCCTCAAAGAGCTTTCAGTATAATAGATTTATGAAATGTGCAACTTGCCAAACAATATAGGGGGAAGAGTGATATAAGACTGTAAGTGTGGAAGCAAGGCTACATGTTTTCAAAGCAAATGAGGTGACTCCTCAATTCTTGGATAGGGTGAGCTATCATGCTGTAGCATATGACAGTTACAATTTCATTTCTTTTTAAGGCTGAAGAGTATTCCATTGTGTGTGTGTGTGTGTGTGTGTGTGTGTGTGTGTGTGTGTATGCGCTTCCACCCCCACCTGTTCTGGGTTTCTGTTTCCATTTAATTAATTTTATTTACACTTCTGTAAAGAGCAAGAGCACAAGCACACAGTCACTAAAAGTTCCACATGTTAGAGAGTATCACAGGGGCTCAGAAAAGCAAGGCCATTTCTGGCTGAAGTGTTTAGGTAAGAGGTGGTACTTGAATTTGGTCTTAAAAGATAAGTTTGACTTTAAAACCCCAGATGCCTATGAGAGGGTGGGTAAAGGGAGGGGGTGGGCAGACCGAAAGGATGGGACACCAGAGCTTGACGAAGGAAGGATTGGAAGGGTGTTTATTGAACACCTGCTCTGATCCTGCAACGTGCTAGCCCCTTAAACTGCTTAACAAAGGTCATATAACTTGTAAGTGGCCCAGCTGGGACTCAAATCGATTCACCTACTCTGAGTTTGAAGCACTGGAAAAGAACCACTGATGACTTTTTAAGAGTGGAAAAAGTGACACAAAGTGGAACTTTTGAAGATTACTCTGGGCATAGTATTTAGAGAGGATTGAATAAACAGTCTGGGAAAAGCCAGATAGGCGAATTTACAATATGTGAGGAGTGCTGAAAGCTGGAATAGAATTGTGATGTAAGACTAGCAGGGAAAGGATGTATAGGGAAGCTACTCTATGATTCTCAGCTCTAACTGCATAATGGAAGCACCTCGAGATATTTTTAAAACTGCTAACGCATAAGCACATTGACTATTACATACACAATAGATTGGAATCAAAGGATACTAAAAGGAAACTGATAAAAAAAAGTTAAATAAAAAAACAGGACAGATGGCATTTTTATTGTGGTTAAAAACACATATCCTAAAATTTACCATCGTAACCATTTTTAAGTGTTAAGTAGTGTTAAGTATATTCACGTTGATTTCCATTACCTTTGCATCTTGCAGAATTGAAATTCTATACCCATTAAACAGCAACCTTTCTTTGCCCCCTCCACCAGCCTCTGGTAAACACCATTCTACCTTTTTTTTTGCTGGAGACAGGGTCTCTCTCTGTCATCCAGGCTAGAGTGCAGTGGTCTCATCATAGCTCACTGCAACCTCAAACTCCTGGCCTCAAGCGATCTTCCCATCTGGGCCTACCAAAGTGCTAAGATTATAAGCATGAGCCACTGTGCCTGGCCTCTACTTTTTATATCTATGGATTTGACTACTTTAGATAACTCACATAAGTATAATCAAATGGTATTTTTCTTTTTGTAACTGGTTTATTTCACTTAACATAATGCCCTCAAGGTTCATCATGTTGTAGCATATGACAAAATTTCATTTCTTTTTAAGGCTGTAGAGTATTCCATTGTGTGTATGTGTATAAATGTATACATATGTGTATATATGTATACACATACACCACATTTTGTTTATCCATTCATCCATCGATGGATATTTGGGTTGCTTTCACCTCTTGGCTATTGTAAATAGTGCTGCTATGAACGTGGATGTCCAAATATGTCTTTGAGACCCTCCTTTCAATTCTCCCAAATATATACCCGGAATTGGGATTGCTGGGTGACATGGTAGTTCTATATTCAATTTTTTTAGGAACCACCATATTGCTTTTCATAGCAGTTTCACCATTTAACAATCCCAACAATGCACAAGGGTTGCAATTTCTCCATATTCTTACCAACACTTGTTATTTTCTGGGTTTTTTTAATAGTAGCCACCCTAATGGGTGTGACCAAGGGCATTTTTAAAAGGTCTATGTACAAAGATAACCTCTAAAGCAAAAATGTAAATCATACTAAATGCTAAAATAATTTAAAAATCTAAAATGAAAGGAAACAAATTATGTAGAAAAACAGAAAATATAACATAAACATAAAATAACAAAATAATATGGCAAAGTTAAGATTGACACATCAGCTTTGTCAATAAGTATGTACAGACAATTCACTTGCTAAAAGATTTTCTATTAATATTTGTATCATAAACAAGACTCAACTATATGCTTTATACCGGAAACACACTTAATACAAAGTAATTTAGAAAGACTAAACGTAAAGGAATAGGTAAAGATTTTCCAGGCAAATGGCAACAATAAAAAAGCAGAGACTGCAATTCTGATATCACATATATCCCTGGTGGGAAAGCAAACTGTATTGTAGCCATGTTAAATTCCTGATTTTGGTAATGGTACCATGGTTATGAAAGTGAATGTTCTTATTCTTAGGAGGTACACACTGAAGAACGTTTAGGGTTGAAATACTTGCTCTCAAAGGGTTCAGGAAAAAAATAGAGTATGACAGAATGATAGAGTAAATGGTGCAAAATGTAAACAATTGGTGAATCAAGGGTCTATGTGAGTTATTTGTACTTTCCTTGTAACTTTTCTATGAGATTGAAATTTTATCAAAACAAAGTTTTGAAAAATAATAATGCCCAGATCTAACTTCCCAGAAATTCTAATTCTCTTAGCCTCAAAATGGATCCAAGACCTATGGTATTTATTAAAACTCTTCAGGTGATTCTAAAAGGCGTCAGGGTTGAGAGCCACTAGACTTATCACTCCCTAGGACTTCATTACTTATTGGATGTGTGTGGTAACAGAAAGGGGACAACCAGGGAAGAGTGTGGCAGGCTGAAAAATGGCCCCCATCCAGGTCCTTATCACTAGAACCTGTGAATGTTACCCTTGGCAAAAGGGACTCACAGGTGTGATTAAGTCAAGGATTCTTGAGAAGGGAGATTATCCTGGAGTATCCAGGTAGACCCTAAATGTAATCACAAGCCTCCTTATAAAAGGAAAGCAGAGGGAGATTCTGACCACGGACAAGAGAGTAGGAAATGTGACAACGGAAGCAAGAGGTTGGAATGATGTGACCGTGAGCTAAGAAATGCCAGCAGCCACCAGAAACTGGAAGAGGCAAGCTCTGTCCTGGAGCCTCTAGAAGAAATCAGCTCTTGATTTTATCCCTTCATTTTAACTGACAAGACTCATTTCTGACTTTTGGCCTTCAAAACAGGGAATAAATTTGCATTGCTTAAAGCCACTAACTTTAAGATAATTTGTTATAGCAGCAATAGAAAACTAATGCAAAATTAAATGTTTTAGAGGTAGAGTTAAAGGTAGTGTTCAAAAATGAACAGAAGTATGACTTCTCTTATTCAAGAGGGTAAGTTACACACCTTTTCATTTTCCAAACTCCAGAAAACAACAGGAAAGCGGTGAATTGCTTATCTTAGCCAGGTAAGCCGCTACAACAAAGTACCATAGTGACTTTTAGACAACAGAAGTTTATTTCTCACAGTTCTGGAGGCTGGAAGTCTGAGATCAGGGTGCCTGCATGAGCGGGTTCTGATAAGGGCTTTCTTCTGGGTTGCAGATTACTTACTTCCCATTGTATGTTTACACAGCAGAAAAAGAGCCAGAGCACTCTCTGGAGTCTCTTTTATAAGGGCACTGATCCCATCCACAAGGGCTCCACTCCCTGACCTATGTAGCTCCCAAAGGCTCCACCTCCTAATACCATCACCTTGGGGGTTAAGATTTCAACATATGAAATTTGGTGAGGGACACAAACATTTAGTCTATTACATTGATGGATGAGAAATTTCAACAAATTTCTGGAAGACAGAAAGTATAGGATCCTGCTGATAGATGAAACAGAGACATGGAACCACAGTCCAAAACATCTGATTGAGAGGGTTGCAGAGAAGGTAGAATCTGCTCAGCCCCTAGTAGCCCCTGCAAAGCTCCAAGCTTAGAGCAAGCATTTAAGACAGAGGGGAATGTTGAAATATTGAGCTATCGGGAGGGTTCTTTGAATGTCTATGCACAAAACAGTTACATTAGAGACTGCCATCCCTCCGCCCTTGCAACAGGCAGCACAGCATTTATCCCCAACAAAAACTCCAGAGGGCTTCTTTTTAAGGAAATTGAACAAACTATCGATTGGAAGAAGTCAAGGCTTTGTGTTGGATGTTTGCCCAGAAATATCTTCCTCATTCTGACCTGAGGAAGGGGCTCCCAGCCTGTTCACTCCAAAGCTAAGCCTGCCAGTGATGTATGCCCAACCTGTCTGTACACAGTGATTAAGAAGAAGACCTTCCTCCACAGGGCAGAGCAAATCTATATCAGCTACTTAATCCTTTACTTTTAAATATGAATGAGCAATATAAGTCCAATAAAACCGAAGGAGAAATGGCAACACAAACAACAATTGAAAGATGTTTGGGAAATTTGTGTTACCATCGTGAAGTATCTACGACTTTAAGCAATTGTTGGCAAAGTAAGGGAAGAGAAACCTTTTGATCCTGAAGCTACAACAATTATATCTTGAGTGGCCCAGAGGACATTTCATTAGGCTCATAAAGAAGACAATGCAACCCTAACGTACAACTTGGCTTTGCAGTGAACAATATTCACGTAGTTATAATAATGTAAGTGCTGATTTTGGTTTTCAAATTTATAACAAAAGATCATGAGAGTTAATTACGGTTTCAGGACAGAAGTAAATGTTAACCATCTTGACAATGCAAAAGTTAAGACAAGGCTGAGATGAAGTGGAGTTGGCAGGGGAAGAATGGTATAGAGATATGCAATAAAGAGGATAAAATAACAAATAGATATAAATATGGTACCAATATCACAACATTATGTAATAAAATAACTCAAAAATAACAATGTAAAGATCAAATGCTGCAAGGGTGGAAAGGTGGAGTATGATATAAGTGAGTTAAGTCATCTTATGAGAGTCTTAACTGAGAGTTAAGACTGAGAGAGAGTCTTGACTGAGAGTCAACATACATTGTCTAAAGTTTTTTTTAAAAAATCAAAAATGGAAGTACATTATTTAGAGGCATGAATGTAATCATGAGAAGGCCAAACATAAAAGAGGTTGCCACTGCAGAGTAGAACTGGGATAGAGAAAGGAGGTTGAAAGATTGTTGGTTTTTTATAATTTTTTTTACTATATATGTGTATTTCTTTAAGAAACATTAACTTTTAAAAGTAACAAAACACTAGGGATATAGTAGATTCTCAATTATTGGCAGTATAGTGTTATTTTCCAGATGATTCAGTATCTTACATAACCTTGGGACCATTATTTAAGGACTGATCATGGTAATATACTATTATATTTGTAGACTCTGTAGTTAACCACCGTATTCTTGTGTTAATAAAGAGGATATGGGCGGGGGAGAAGGAAATGGAAGGGAAAGGAAGATAATAGGGAAGTCAAGATAGAAGAGCTGTTGAGAGGAGCAGGTTGCTGAGGTCAGACTCAGAGTGGAGCTGACAAGTCATGTAGCTGGAGATCTCCAACAGGAGGTAGAGCTTTGGAGGGTAGGCAAGGTATAGAGATATCCTTTGGGGCCTCATTCACATAGTCAAGAAACTGTTAAAGTGACGGCAGCCACAAGCGCCACTCTAGTCCCCATGGCTCTCTCCCTGGATGGGCTTCCTCGTGGTGCTGTAGAGCCCTGCCCTCCTTCCCACTTCACACACATGAGCACCATCTGCCTCTATGAGCGCCACCAACGTGCAAGGCCTTCCCACATGCCACCTGCTTGAAGCCTCCCAGCAATCTCAGCCGTCGCCCATCTCCCCTTTGCTATACTTCATGGGGCTCAAAATTTCCACGGTTGACATCAGTCTCAGTGCCATATGCTTTACTAATTGTGTGGGTGTCCTAATCTCCCCAACTAGATCAGAAGGTTTGTGTTTTTCTTTTTAATACTTTTGTCTCTCCTAGAGAACCAAGCATGGTGTCAGACTGCAAATAAAGCAATTATACTTCCAGTTGAAGCAAAAGGTAACAGACGAAGTTCTCATTTTAACCAAAAGAAGTTTCTTTCCCTACCTTGGATTGAACTGTGAGGCAGAGGAACCTAACTCACTTTGCTTGTCTGGTTTGTAACATGGTAGTGACTGACGCAACGCCGCACAATGCCAGCCACCTTTTATTCTCTGAGGCAGGCAGCCTGGAGCGATGAGGGTGGGGACCTAAGCTAGAACAAGCAAAGTATCATGGCTGCCTTTTATTCCAGCAGATACTACCCCTTCTCAAGAGCAGAATCTTCTAGGTGGCAGGTTTGAGTTCATAACTCACACGGCAGAGGGGGTAAGGCCATACAACTTAGCTTCTGTTGCTAAAAGTACAGGGCTCCTGGGGAGGCACACATGCAGGACTCAGCTGTATCTAGAGAGGGGAGGGCAGTCTGCCGCTATCCACTGTCCTTGTTGCCACCATCACCCCACCCCATACTCTCCAAACAGATGTCACTGCCTGAAATATGAGTTCTTCCAATTATTTCAGTGTCTATGCCAAGGTCACTTTCTTTTACTCATTTTAGCAGACTTCTTTCAAGCTCAGGTCAAGATCTCTGCTCTCAAAGGCATCGTGTCAACGTTTCTTCCCCTTGCTGCTCTTCACAACACGTGTTTCTCTGGAAAGCCCAGGCAGCCAACATGCTCAGACAAGCTGAACAGAACACTCTACTGTGTGCAGGACAATGGAGTTTTTGGCATGCCCTGTGGCCTTGAAAATAATAATGGTTCTTCAGAAGAGGCATAGGCTAAAAAAATAAAATAAAAATAAAAATAACAATAGTTCTGCTATGAAGATATATTTACCTTCAGACCTTTGTTCCCACAAGTATAACAGAAATACAGACTTGCACACAACTCCTGACCTAACTGCCTTTTCTCCCCTGTTCATGAAAGAATTCACAAAGGCCGGGACACTCCTAGTGTGTCCAAGTGAGAACAAATGTATCACTCTCTCTTCTTCTGACTTCTTTCAATTTGACAGTGAAGTCTGAATCAAAGGGAACATTTTCATGGTAATAAAGAAGAAACTAAGAGTCAAGTAGCAGTGAATGATTAAATCACATGTTTGAATCATTTTTTTCTGTGTTGCAATACTTTTCCCTAGAGCATCCTTGCAATTGTCCCACAGTACCATTTATTATTTACAAGTGCCTTATTTTCTTCTGAGATCAGGCTTTGTTTAAAAGCCCATTCAAGACTGGTTGTACTTCAACTAAGGGTCAGTTGAAGCTTCCATGTAATCCACTATATGTCAGATGCCATTATGTTATAAGCCTCAAAGCCAGCACATAAGGAAATGTATTCACCTAAATTCAAAGAAGCTGCAATATCTCTTAACAGAACTTTACTATCTACAAGGACACGTCAAAGAAAAAGAAAAGCGGGTCTCACAGTTTACTCTGCTGTCTGGTGTACGTGGCACTTGTCTCTGGCACGAGAATATTTATGTATACTTTGTGGGAGTCTTGCTAATTGTAATTATGATTGCTTACTACAGTTTCCAAGGTAACAGTTGTCACTGCAATGCTTCACTGCCAACTCAATTTCCATTCTCCTGCTGATATAACAAATATTATGTGACATTTTAACTGAAAATATCTGTAAATGGGCGTCTGAGTGTGGTGTGTTTCTTTAAAAGGGAAGGAAAACAATTATTAGCTTTTCATTATTCATCTCAGTGGCACGTTTGATCGGTAATTACCTCAATTTTATATTTAGGACGGACGGACGGCGGGGGTGGGGGGGGGTCCCACGAGGTCTTGGATTTGGAGTTTCCGGGTTCTGACCCTGTCTCTCCCGGTGAACCCCACGACCTTAGAGGAGCAGCCAGGAGCTTGTCCGGAAACTGAGCGTCCGCAAAGGAAGCCCCGCCCCTTCTTTTCCCAGGGTGCACTTCTCACGCTCAAGGGGCGGGGCCTGAGGGAGACTAGACGACGCAGGTGCTCTGCGCTGTGGCCACTACTGTGTTTCTCTGGCCCCAAAAGGAGCAGACTCATCCAGTTTGCCGGTCAGAAATACCTCCTTAACGGGAGGTGGACCTGCAACTGATTCTGGTACTGAAGAAACCTCAGCCCCGCGATGCCGCCTCCAGTCAGAGATCCTGCAGGGATCCCACTTCCGGCCCACTCTGAGATCACTTCGCGCCTTGGCAGGAGAGATACGTCTAGTATAGGTACTGCCTATATGCGCTCTGTCTTTATGTAGTGTGAATGTGCACACAATGCCAAGAGCTCAGACTGCTTTGGGTAGGGCACGGTGCCAGGGCCACAGCTCCTTGCTAGCTTTTGTCATGTTTCTAGTTTCTCCGTTGGAATTTCTCAACCCTACCTCCTTACAGGCTGAATTCCTAACCCACCCCACCTGGCTTCGACCTGGCTTCTGGATCCTTCTAGCTGGACTTACCTATCCAGGATACAGAGCTGCTGCCCACCTCTGGCAATTGTGTATGTCCTGACTCCTGGCCCCACCCAAGGTGCTCCTATGGTCACCTGCCCCTCTCAAACTATGCCCTCTTCCTGTTCAATTCTCTTTGCTTTCTTTCACCTTTGAATATCCTAAAGGTTAGAAACCATGCCTCTCACCTTTTCTCTACCCTCCTATAAGATATGGTAAGCATTTAATAAGTAATTGATCAATTAAATGTTAACAGGCATTCAATATGCATGTATGAGACAGTTCAAAGGAAAACCTGAGTTTGAGTATCTTCAAACCTCCAAATACTTCCCTTGTACCTCCATAATGTCACATGTTAAGATAGTGCTTAAAACAGTGATTCACAACCATGGGAGAGCAGGAAATCTCCTGTGGAGTTTATTAAAAATACAGAGCATAAAAATCCTAAACTAGTTCTGTGAACATGTTAAAAGATTATTGCTAGTTTTATTAGGTGTGATGCTATCAGTATGCTTATGTTTTTTAAAAGACTCCTTTATCAATGCATGCTGAAATATTTGTTTAAAAAACTATTTCTGGGTTTGCTTTTAAATAATCCCTGGAGGTAAAGAGGGTGAGAGATAGTACTGGTGAAACAAGCTTGGATGAATTGGTGATTGTTAAAACTGGGCAATGGGACAGTTTTATGTTTGAAATGTCCCATGATAAAAAATTTTTTAAATTCATGAAGTAAATATAGCAAAATAGTATTATTGTTAAATCTAGGTAAAACTTTGTAATCTCCCAAAGATGAGAAACTATTCTATACTTTAATGCATATTTGAAAATTGTAAATAATAAATGGTATTTTTAAAAATTTTTTAAAAAAATACAGATTCCCCAATTCCTAACCTCTCTTGTCCTTTCTGGACCCAAATCTCTACAGGTATAGGCAGGTATATTTTTAAAGCATTGAGAGTTAGGTACCCCTACTAGATCTTTATTAATGTGATTTTAATTACTGATATTACTTAAAAGTGATACATCTGTTATTTCTTGTAAAATATTTTATACTTTTACTATTTCATTAACTTGGACAAGCTTTACCCCACCCTCATCCATACCCTGTTAACACAAATTTAAAAGGATTTATGTATTACATGGTTTTTGTCTCTTGGGATGATATTTCATAATCTACTTAAGAAATAATGCTACCATCTTGATTTTTTTCAATCATATTAAATGCAAAGTTAATAGAAATACACAGAGGTGATGGACTTCAGAAAAGACTACTTTCTGAATACATTAATAGAATGATTTTATAATATATGATTCTAAATATAAATATTTTCCTGTATCAAGAAGAGAAATAGTAATTATCCATATAATCTTAATATACTTGTATTAGCTTCCTATTGCTGCTATAAAAATTTACCACAATTTAGTGGCTTAAACAATACAAATTTATTATCTAAGAGTTCTGGAGGTCAGAAGTCTGAAATAGATCTTATAAGGCTAAAATCAAGGTGTCAGCAAAACTTCTTTCCCTCTAGAATCTCTCCTTCTACAGCGTCTAGATGCTGTCCACATTCCTTGGCTCATGGCCACATCACTCTGACCTCTGCTTCCGTTGTCACATCTCCTTCTCTTTACTCTGGCCTCCTGCCTCCCTCATATAAGGATCCTTGTGATTACATTGTGTTCACCTTGATAATACAGGATAATCTCCCCAGCTCATCATCCTTAACCTAATCACTTCCACAAAGTTATTTTTTGCCATGTAAGATAACATATTCATTCACAGGTTCCTAGAGAGATTAGAACATGGACATCTTTGGGAGGCTATTGTTTTATCTACCACAATACTCTATTATTTTGCCCTTCTGAATTAAGTGTATTAGCTATTGCTGCAATAATGCTGTGCAACAAACAATTCCAAAACTCAGTGGCTTATGGCAACAAGCTTGGATTTTTCTCTCTTGTGGATAACAGATCAGCTGGGGTGGCTCTGCTTCAGGCTGAGAGTTGAGTGGCTTGGCTCCCGTGTTAAGTTGGGTTTATATCTGCTCCACATGTTTCATTTGAGGTCCAGGTTAAGGGGGCAGTGAATATCTGGGGCATACTTTTTTCTGTACAATCACAAGTATGCAAGAGGACAAGCCAGGTCTCATGTGCACATTTAAAGCCTCTGCTTGCATCCACTCAAATTCCATTGACCAAATCACCTGGCCAAACCTAAAGTCAGTGAAGCAAGGAAGTATACTTCATCCCAAGGGACAGAAGGAAGAAAGTGAATATTTGATGAGCAGGAATTCAATTTCCTGTTCATTAAGTGTAATACTAGCCAGCTTGAAACTGCTCAGTGATTATATACCTTCCAAATGTCTTGAGCTTTGACAAATCACTGAAATAAGTCCATAATCTCTCATTGTGACTTCTTTAAAGACAACATACGTTGGAATGTCTCTAGAAATCTCACATAGGACATGGATAAAAACCAGGAAGGAGGCAAGAAAGCTCCTAAGCACCGCCCAAATAGATAAACTAAGGTATGTAGACAACTCTCATAAAAAACTCTTTAGACCTACATCTACAAACTATTTACTCTTACTTCACACACAATTCTAACAATGTTGATTGTTTCCTACCTAAGTTCACAATAAAAGAATGCACGTACACACACATACAAAACTAACAGATGCCACAAGGAAAACATAAAATAAAGAGACTCAATCTATAAAAAGCACAAAAGAATGCAATTATTTTATGTAGGGGTAAATAAACAGTCCTATTTAACTTAATAATCATAAAGTTCTCACTAATTACCTAAGAGTTTAAGAATAATTGAGCTAGACAGTAGGATACAGGAAGCAAGGATCTTGCTCATCTTGTTTACCACTGTTTTCCCCTTGTCTAGGATAGTGCTTTGTACAAAGTATGCATTCACTAAATATTTGTGGAATTAATGTCCATAATGTTGAAAAAAATTATTCTGTTGATTATATTCTATTTAAGATGGCAAAGAAGGACTCAGTATGCAATTATCTGAACCAACATGAGCTATGCTGAGAATGGGGGAGTCAGGGAAGTATTTATAGAAAGGCTACAGAGATGTCTCATGAAACCCAAAGGCAGAAGAAAAGGTGGGGAGCCAGAGAGCACTCTCAGTCCATGTCTTGTCTCTGCTTCACTATTCTCACCTACCTGATTCTCTCCAAAGATTAGCTTTCCCTCTCCCCAGGCAACAGGGAGGGTGAAAGCTACAAACCCCATCTCCGGAAGTTTTATAGTTCAGGACTAGACATATGTAGAGACTGGCTAACTCTGTCCACATTTCCCTCAAATACCCAGGAGAGAGAATTTTCTCCACTCTTGTTACAATTAACGAGTCAACAGGAAGCAAAACAAACATGGCTACCAAGAACCTGTGGTAGGCAGACTCTAAGATGGCTCCTGCCTTCTAGTTTTTATACCTTTGTCTGTCCCCCTTCCCTTGAGTGTGGGCTGGACTTATGGACTCCATTCTAATGAATAAAAAAGAAATAAGTGATGAGGTCTTACTCTTAAGATTAGATTATAAAAATACTGTGGTATTCATCTGAGACACTTGCATTCTCTTGAATCACTTGTTCTAGGGTTACCCTGCGCCTTATCAAGAAATAGCTCTGTAAAAAGGCCCATGTCATAAGGGATCAAGGCTTACCAACAATCACATGAGTGAGCTTGGCAGTGGATCTCCACCCTCCACACACACACCCCAGCTGAGGCTTCGGATGAGACCACAGCCCCAGCCAACAACTCAACCACAGCTATATGAGAGACCTTGAGCCAGGGACACCCAGCTAAGGCAAGCCTGGATTCCTGACTCACAAAAACTAAGAGATAATAAATTTGTCATTTCAAGCCTTGAATGTTTAGAGTAATTTGTTACACAAAGTAAATTTTCCCAAAGAAGGGCAAATTATTAGTGAGCTAGGTGGATATTCTAAAATATTTCTACCAAAATTAAGACATTTTCAAATATTTCCACCCCAAATGATTAAAATAAGTAATTTTCATAGAAAGCTTAGCTGTCCAGAATGAATCATTCCCTAAAGTTGTACACAACCACAGCTTTACTATACAAATTCAGAAATGTTCATGGGCACAGCAGTCTTGTCATTGGGTAGCTTCCTCCTGGGGGAATTATCCAGGTCTCTCATAGTTTCCTCCTTCACCTTCCTTCTGCCTTCCTTTTCATTCTTTTACCATTCATTATCATTCCACTTAGACTGCTGGCAAAGGAGGATGCTATGATATACAAACAGTTCAAGTGTGCTCTATGGCAGAAGCTCTCATTGAATGCTTCGTGAGACTGCAAGCAGAAACAATTGAATAGAAAATTTTTAGTGTTGTATGTTGGTTTTTATTTTCCACAATATATTACATTCTCAATTATTATGGGTAATTAGAACTTTTATATTCAGAACATATAATTTTATATATTCATTTCAGCACTAGTTAAACCTGGAGCTTAAAGCTTTAGGGAGCACTTCATATTTGCAAGACACATTAGAAATGTAACTATGAAAATGTGTAGTCCTTGACCTCAGGAAACTGACAGCCTTATGGAAGAAAAAGCACATAAAACAATTTGAGAACAATAAATATAGAATACAGATCAAAGTGTAATTGAAGTTCAGAGAAGTAAGAAGTTTACAATGAACTGGAGTAATCAAAGGAAGATTTAAGAGATGGTAAGAACTGAGTTGGGTATGAAGGGTAGGAAGAGTTTAGAAAGAAGAAAAATAGTACTGTAGGTAGAGTGCTACAGGTGCATTTAGAAAGAAGAAAAGAAGTTAAGAAAGAAGAGAAGAATTTAGAATGAAGAAAAGAAGTACTACAGATAGAGTATTACAATTGAAAGAACACAGAGAAAGAAAAAAATTCTCAGATCTCATTTAGGTTTTTATTTGCATGAATCTATTATTTTAAGCCTAAATAGTGTATAATATAAAAAGAATATAATTTTGTCCAGTAGCCATCATCCTTTAGGCCTGGACATAGTTAAGAGGACAGACATGGACAACACAGGGCACAAGGAATGGATGTCTCCTTTCAGGCTCCAAAATTGGCATTCAAAGCAAGTTTTATAAAAGGAGGGAAAAAAACCTTTGCCCATTGTCATGGTTCACAACACTCTTCCAGTTTCAACCTTCTCCTACCCTGTCAGCACCCAGTAGTATTAGCAGGAAAAGTCTGTCATTACTCCGTTCTCCCTTCCTTTGAACCTATCTGGCTTCCAGCCTCCTATCTGCTTGTGGCATTTTGGGATTCTTGCAACACTCATGCCAGGAGCATTGACAGGGCACCCCTCAAGAGTGCATCAAAATGCCTGACAGAGAGAATTTGAGGGGCTAAAATCCAGCCTAGCCCATAGGAAGGGCTGCATTCACCCTGGAGAAGGGGTGTCTTCTGTAATTCATCTGCCAAGAAAGGTAGATTTTTTTGCAATTTGCACAAAGGCACACTATATACTAGCAGTGGCCCTGAGCACTGCCAGATCTAAGCTTTCCTAGACATTTTGAGGTCAGTGCTATCACTGGAGTCTTCCCCTCATGTCCAACATCAATTGATTTGACACATAACAGAATAAAATGGATTCTATATATCAACCTGGGTGAATCTGACCAGTTTCCTCTAAGACAATTAGGGAGTGCAGGTTATTTTCAGGTATCTCTGTTTGCTATATAAGGAAATGCAGGATGTCAGAAAACTATAATAGGAGGCTGAAAAAGATTTGTCTCCAGACTCTAAGCCCAGAATGGCTTTCTCAATTCTTATTGATACCACTATCAACAAAGAGTACTTACTATGCCAGTTGAATCAAATCATTTGGTCTGTAAACTAAAGGTTTAGTTATCCCTGGGTGTAATTGCTCCATTCAAGCTCCTCAGGTACAGGCTGATAGGATACAAAGCTCTCTCGTTGCAATTCATCAGCCAAGACCTCTTTAACCACAAAATAAAAATGACTAAAAGACTTTTAAAAAGGATTATTTCAAAGTTTGGAAAGGGGGAATCATTTAATATCTCAATGGGCTTAAATGGTCAGGTCTTTTTGAAATCAACATATAACATCATGATGATGATGATGATGACGAATCTTTTTTTCTAAAAATGCCTTTTCGGCACAAACTGAGCGACCACTTCATGAACAATTGGGCGCCCAAATAATTGGAAGTATTTCTGAAAAGCAAATGAAGCAAAAGAGATCATGGAAGGCAGGAAATATATGGATGCAATTTTGAGCCTAAATGAACACGCAGTGCCATATACAAAATAATCAGTGAGATGTGAAAACTGATGTGGATCCCTGTGATTTGAATCAACAGGGTGTGAAGGACTCTTAGGATTAAAGAAAAACCTCGGTGCCAGCTCGCCCTTGTTCAAATCCAGACATCCACAGTCCTAGCTTTGGAGGTGCCAAGGCCCAGGGCTGAGCTATATCCCATCAGGAGGCATGAGAGCAGTTTTCGAGTCAGTACTCTTTGGCTGACTATGACTCAGAAGCCTTCCTCCTGTCTTTCTTCTCCTGTAAAAGCTTCCTCCCCATTAGCAATATTAAAAGTCCCTTGTAATATAGGGCCTCTGATCCAGACAAATGGCCTGTATTTCCAGACTAAGTCTAGTGAAACTGGTACATTGTCACATGTGGAGCTGCTACATAGCCATTTCTTTCCAAAAAACTAACTGAGAGAAAGAGCAATATTCTTCCTGCCCCAAAGAAAGAACCAAGGGCCATTTTTTCAAAGAGGCCCTATAAAGACCTACTCCAGAGGTTTCCAAACTTTGTTTAGCCAAGTCCCAGGGTACTGAGAGAGGCTACAGATGAAGAAAAGGGTGGCCTAATAGAGAAAGAATGGAAAGCATTTTTAAACAAAGAATTGCTTGAGGCTTCCTTCAAGGTTACCGTAAAATTAAAGGGAGAAAATCTGACAAATTTGGCTTGTGGCAGGATTATATCTTGGAATCTTAATCTGTGTGTAGGTTCTGTATTTCACTCTGCTGTCTCAGCAATCCTCTAGGCCATTTTTTTCTCTCTTCTAGACAAAACAGAAAGAGAAACAAAACTCAAAGATGGTGCTAGCCTGAGAATGAGACTAAAAAAAGCCATAAGCCCTTTCCATTTAAAGACTGGATGGAAGAAGGGGAAGGATGGAGGGAGATCAGTGTGCAAAGGATAAATTTAAATTGGAAGAGAAAGAAGACTCCTAGAAGCCCTCGAAGTGGGCAGGATAAAAAGGACTTTGTGCCTGCAGACTGGAGAGAGGGTGGAGAGTCCCGAAGGCAAGCCGACCTGGTAACTGATGATAATCATCCAAGAATCCTGGGCATCTGTAAGTCCTCCAGAACCACACAGGGTGCAGTGGAGAATAAAAGGGAAAACTTGCCCCCAACTAAGGTGGAAACAGAACAGAATCATTCAGAAAGTTTTCTCTGGAGCCATAGTAGGGGTGGACATGTTTCCCCTCTTCCAGTTAAGCCCATCATAGGAGAATGCAATACTAAAGAAACGCTGCATGAGCCTGGGGTAAAAACACACATTTAGATAAGTAACCAACTGAGGAATTATGGTTAACCCAGTTCTTTTTACCTTACAGTTCAAAGAATGTGTAGAGATGAAGGAATTTGCCCTGTAATTGTTATTTATTTCCTATACTTGTAATGAAGAAATCCCCTGCTGATTTCCAAAATGTTTAATGATGTTCATATCATTCTATCCAATGAATAAGCTTCCAACTAGATGATGAGATTTTTTTTTAACTGAACTTGATACTGACTGGGGAGGAATGCATGGGCACCTGCAAATAGCATGAAATCTGTGACAAACAATACTGTGGAAGCGGTAAAATGCATCAAAACCATTGCACACTCTGACTGGAGCAGTAGACATTGTGTTCGTCAAGCATGCCTCAATCCAAAGTATCTGGTTCTCGATCTCACTATGTTCAATGAGCTGGTAAAAACGGGGCAGATACATTCAGTATTGATTCGACCAGCTCTTAGTGAGAAGATATCATTATTAAAATGTCACCAACGGTTGCATGAAAATGCCCTGAACCTGCTCTTTGGCAGCATTGACATAGCTCATAAAACTGAAAAATCTGTAGATATACACATATACAAACTCCAGATGTATGTGCTCAGGTTCTTGAAATACTAAGGGAAATTGCTCAGACACCAAAACTGATGTGCTGTGCTAGATCTTTACCACTCATCTGGATTCCCCCCAGGTGAGAGACTCGTTGTGAAAGATACTCAGCCAATGAGTTAGGTGGAAATCATTTTTTAATTTTTTCCCACATTTTATGATTTAAATTTTTATGTTAAAACAGACATAAATAAATACAGAATAAACAATTCACATAAATTTCTGACATAAAAAATAAAGAATTTTCCCATTTTTCTGAAGGGACAAGGTTGAGATACAGCCCCAGACTTCCAGAGATATTAATGTACGCACTATTAGGCATACTTATTGGGAATGGTGATAGAGCACTGGCTTGGACTCTATATGCAGAGAAGCCTACTAGGTATAATTCGCTCAGCTTTCATGACTGTTCATGCCTGAAAAGACAGTGGCAACAATTAGAAGCCCTTGCAATAGACATAGTTATTGAGGTGTCATCACATAACATTCGAACAAAGGCAGTAATGTGGACAACACAAGTATCCAGGCAATATATCTCAACTTTCCTTAAACAATAAGTGGACTCTGTTAGAAAAGAGATGCAATCTGGAATTAACACCATCTAAATCTGCTAAAAATAAAATATTCATTAGTCAACAGAATATTTCAACTGAGCATGTTTTAAAAGATGGCAATATTAGCCTCATATCCAGATCCTTAATCACGAAATCATTATACTTTATTTGTATTATTTCTCTTGATGTGGCATCTTTCCTTGGATGAGACAACCCAATCAAAAAACACCATGAAAAATCTTAGCCCAGCCAGCCCTAGCCTCACTGTCTGCCTTCAAAATGAGTTCTGCTAACCCTCTGCGATCTTACGCATTCGTACACCATCCCTATCTCCCGTTCCCTGACTGGTACCTACCTCACTGCATCAATTATTTATATTGCAATCAACCCTATATCTCAGTAGAAGTTTTTGAAAATAATGCAGGGAAAATTATTTTGAAATGAAGTGAAAACTTCAGTAATTTGATTTGCAGGAAATGAAGAACAAAGTGTCACAACCTGAGTGCTTTTAAATAAGTCATAATTAATTACGCATGCATCTATGTTTGGATGCTCAATTTATGACTAATTATGCAGAAAATGTAATTGCATACTGAAGTATTCAATCGTGCCTTCTCTTACTCTTACTTACCCCAAACAGGGGTTGTGGTTTCTTTGTTGTTGTTAATGGTATGTGCCACCTGTTGAAATTGTTGAAATGTTGTCAAGACACAAATAATCACATGATCTCCCCTAAAATATAGTTGTTTCTATTGAGAAAACTGCAGAAAGATCTAAAATTATTTCATAATTTATTCTATTTTTCAAAAAAAATTGTGGGTACTTCTATATTCTTTTGTCTTCTACTGAGTGAAATACACTTGCTAAAAAATCACATTAGGCACATCCTGCCAGCTTCATTTCTCCTATGGATTTGCAATATAGACTTTTTATTTTCTTGGAAGAGTCATAAAGCTCAAAGGAATCATGAATGACCGTCACATTTATGTCATCCTAGACAAGCTTCTTTTTAATGATACTAAAGGGAATTTGTAACCTTTTCTCCAGCTTAAGATGCCTAATAAAGTGAATATCAAGGAAGCAAAGGAAATAAAACCAAATTTAAAACTTCCTTGGAATAAGTCATGGGAATAACAGCATTTGTGAATATTTTCTCACTGAAGGAAAAAAGAGAGAGAGAAAGAGCAAGAAGGCAAAAAATTGAAAAGCTTTTATAATATTTAACAAGATATAATGCTCTAAGTGGGTTTGAAAAAAATTTAAAAAGATAACAACTATTGTGTTTTTCAGAAACTCTTAAGGAAGGTTTATTATGTACAGTTGTTTTTTGCCTTTCTTTGTATGAGCCAGATATATTTCAGGTCCCTTTGTGGCCCAGACTCAGAGAGTGTCACCTGTAAGAGACACTGCCGGTCCCACAAAAGTAAAAGCCATTCTAGTCCTTCTGCGTGCCTCTGTAGAGCCTGTGGCTGATGATGTTAGCAGAGCTCACCTATTTGCAGCTCCTGCCTTCCAGACTCAGGGAAGCCTATACTTCCCAGGCCCCTGCAGTCAGCAGACCACGAGGCCATGTATGGGCGGGCAGTGGGCTGCAAGCAAGTCTCTCGCTAGCGAAAGCTTGAGGGAGTGATTGTGAGGTCTCCATGCCCTCTCCTCCCCTGCCATTCTTATGAAAGTAGAGTCGTGAAATCAAAGCAGCTGGGGCCACCAAGTCACTACATGAAGGACACTTGCACTGAAGAGTCACCAGGACCTATGCCAGACTTTGAGCAAGAAATGAATTTTTGTTGTGTTAAACCACAGAGATTCAGGGATTGTTTGCTACTTGCAAGCAGCAGAACCTAGCCTATCTTGACACGCAAGCATTAGAGGGAATCTGACTCCTACTCTCTGCAGCACTTTGGGGACCCCTGTCTGCTCTCCTCTGAAACCTCTCCCAGCCTACACTGCTCTAGAGCCTTGACTCTCTCAACCTCCCCACCAAGCCCAGCAATCAGGACTGTGGATTGTCTTTCCTTCCCTTGTACTCTCTGGTCTCTAATCCTGTCCATCTCGATATAGTCTCCTTATTCTGCATCACAAAAACCCAAGAGCTGGGTTGACAAAAGTCAAACTCTATGTAGAGGGCTGAGGGTGGAAACAAACTGAGCTTTCCAGGAAAAAAGAAATCCCTTTGAGGTGGGCAAAACGGGGTGGAAGAAGTGGAAACACACACTTGCTGAAAAATATTGTCCCTGTCATATTTGGTTTTGGTCCAAAAACAATTATATTAGGATTCTTCCCTGCCTAGCCCATTGCATTTACTAACAAACATTTTATTTGTGATCACTGGCACTATTATTCCTTGACCTTGATTTTCCAGCGCCCTCAGAGGCACCTGCTGGTAGCCATCGTCTGTATAAATAGGTCTCCAGATATATGCGGTGACCACCGGGGCCCCACCTCCACGGCACTAGTAACATGGTATTAAAACAGTCAGAAAAGAAGCATAACTCACATAATAATAGTTAACATAAAAGACTATGCAAACTTTTAATTGACGCTTTTATTCAATGGTTCAACATTATTAATAAAATCCACAAATATTAGCACCAACCATTGCAAACATTGTATTAATAGGTGGGGAGGCTGCAAGAAGATGTAAAACATGGTCTTGAACCTCAAAAAGGTTGCCTCTTGGCCGGGCGCAGTGGCTCACGCCTGTAATCCTAGCACTCTGGGAGGCCGAGGCGGGCGGATTGTTTGAGCTCAGGAGTTCGAGACCAGCCTGAGCAAGAGCGAGACCCGGTCTCTACTAACAAAATAGAAAGAAATTATGTGGACAACTAAAGATACATATAGAAAAAATTAGCTGGGCATGGTGGCGCATGCCTGTAGTCCCAGCTACTCGGGAGGCTGAGGCAGGAGGATCGCTTGAGCCCAGGAGTTTGAGGTTGCTGTGAGGTAGGCTAACGCCACGGCACTCTAGCCTGGGCAAGAGAGTGAGACTCTGTCTCAAAAAAAAAGGTTGCCTCTCCATGAGGAGACAGGACATATTCACAAAAAGACAAATATCAGCAGAGGACAACATTGAACACAAGCAAAATAAATGGAATTCATAACATGTTACACTCCAGGGGGGTTAAAGTGATCAAAGAAAACAATGAAAAAGGTAGGTGTTGAGCTGGACCCCAATAGACGTGTGCAGATCAGAAAAAAAGAAAAGAAATGTGGAGCTTGTCTGTCTCTGCATTTCAGGGGCGTGCTATATAGTGTTTGCTGACTGGACTGGAAAAGGAGACTATTTGTCATTATGTGGGACTAAACTGTTCCCAAGGCCACCCACAACAAACTGGAAGGGATGTTACTCTCGTATTTCACAGGAATGCTTGATAGTCCCAATTTCACACCCCAGAAAGAGCCCTTGTTTATCTCCCTAATCAAAATCGTCTAATCAACACTCATCTAAGTGAGGGTATAAAAAGTGTATTATGCAGATACAGGTCCCTGCCCTCCAGGGGATTACAATCTATATCATCAAACCTGGCTCCAGACAAGTATATAGGCATAATTAACATAGATAACGATGAAGAATGCATTTTCTGCAAGCCTCACTGCCATCAGACAGAACAATTTGTAGTCATCACTGATCTGAGCTGAATTCAAATTAGTGACCCAAAGGCTCCACTGTCTGGGTGTTATTTTCAATCTCCTTAGCTATCCAATCTCCAGAAGTTTCATTTTTCATTCTTACTGTGCAGTCATCATCAACTACCAAAGGGAAAGACTGCAATCCAGACACACTAAAAATAGCATTCTTGCCTTCTGAAAGCCAGACTCAGATTTATGACAGTTTTAAAATTTGGTTCTTCGGCTTAAAAATTCAACATTCTACAAGAACTGTGCAAAGTCATACCTACCTGGTCTTTAGAGCATGAAACACCATAACTTGATGCAGTGGGAGATCAGGCCTTTATGTAATCCATTTACGTTAGAGAGAGAGAGCACTTTGTTTTGCGTGACAGGTTGACATGCCTTCATGTGTTTTCCACTAATCAGCAGAATCATTAAAGCACTGAGGGTTTTGATGGTCTCAGTAAAAAACATCTATTTCTGTAGAACCTATCACTATAAATAATTTTAAAAATATACCCCCCCAAAAGACTACAAAAAGAGGAAGAATTATTTTTTCCTACTTAAATCATACACCACTCTGAAGTTGAGCCAAAGAGAGTCCAGATTTAAAATGAGGGCAGGATGATGTCCAACAATAAATCGTAAAGTTAAAATGAAAAGCAGGTTACAGCAAAGTATAATCCAATTCTTCTTTGAATGTAGGAGTGTGAGTGTGTGTTTACATTTACACTTCCATTAAAAAGCTCTGGGAGAATTATAGCAATATAAACTGTTAACATTACTAATCAGAAGGGTGATTTGTGGTAGGAAGAACTTCCATATCTCTATGGCTTTACAATAATCTTGTCTCATCCTCATCGGAAAAAATAAAGGTATTTCCATTTAGGAAAAATGCACATTACATCTTCTCACTAGCAGGATACCAAGACTAGGCTGTCAGGAATGGAGTGGCATTAGCCTGGGAATCTATGCTGGGTACCTAATCTCATTCTGGAAGGCAGAGGCAATTGACTAAGACTGGGGCTGCGAGGAAACTAATCTGGTTATAGGATGTGTCCCCAGAAGGGTGACTAGCAGTCCACATTACAGCAGTCAAGGGAGAACTGATACCCACATAATCTTACTTGTGAGTTGGAACTTGGCCCTAGCATTTTCAGGACAATGGGTACCCTGGTTTCTAAGTGTATAGCAGCATCTTGCTTTGGGAATGAGCAGGAGAGGTGTTCATCTGGGTGAAACAGTACCTCAGGGTTAAAGGGAGAAAGGGCAGGCAAGGGTTTGTAAATCCAGCCCTGGACAAAAAACTGATCTCAGAGCAGGACTCTGGTTTCAATAGAGAATTGAGGTAACAACACGGAACCAGAGCAGAATCCTAGCCAGGCTCAAGGATGGTTGGGGGGATAAGCACAGAGGCAGCAGCTAGCTGGGCATGCCTCTCGCCAGGGTCCACGGGGTCATTCCAGAGTTCATGTGCTGGTAATGGCAGTGAGAAGCTGACTGGCTTAACCCCAACCTTGGCTCTCCTTGGTTGAGGAACTGGACCACAGACTGAAAGGTTCAGTATCTAAATTAGGGCAACACTGGGCTAGCACAATCAACACCAGCTGTTTAGCTATGGCCTTTCTCACCAAAATTATGATAATTTTTTCCTCTAATTTTCACCAGTTAAAATATGGGTAAGATCATGTCTAGCCCCAAGAGTAGGTTTTCTGAAAATTTATAGAATATCTGATTACCAAGGCCAGGATTGCCTGCTCAGTAGCTGCGAGCCTTTGAGGTCCTGAGTTAACTTAAAAGAAGACAAAGATTCTATTCCAAGAATCTTAGAAAATTTTATTGCTGCCACAATGTCCATCTGCAATCAAGGCAACTAGCATGTGGCCTTTCCAGTCAGCTTCACAAATGACATTCAGAATAAGGACTCTATGAAAGAGGAAAACAATCAATCTATCCTCATCGAGTGGCTGCGATTGTTCCCTTTCCCTTGTTCTTGTTTGCCCAAGAAAGCCAGTCCCTTCCCACCTTCCCCCTAAAAAAGCTCTCAGCATCTTGAGACATTAAGCTAAATGGGTTGGCATTTTAGTCTCCACCTTTTCCAGAATCAGGAGATCAAAGTTGATCCAAATTTGAATCAAAAGTTCAAAAATATAGATCCTATAAATAAACTAGGGAAAAAGGAAAGGTAGAATATTCTAAGACTGTCAGCACCTCAGGAACTCCACGTGAGGCTGTTTCCTGGGTAAGGAAGTGCCGGGTGCCGGAGGGAAGCTGTAGCAGTGCTGTGGGATCACCGTTGCTGGGCCTCATCTCCAAACCACTGCTGCTAAAGGCAGGAGTTCAAAACAGCCCCTTTTCCAACTGAAATGATTACCAGCACAGTCTTGTTTTATTCAAAGGCTCTCAAAGTCAAAATGTTAAATTTATTTCAATGATGTCCTGATTTTCAAACTATGCTTCTTTGGAAGACAGGCATTCCATTACTAAAAATAAAAAAAATAAAAAAAATGGCATTTCTCCCCACCCAGTTCCAAGGGGGAGAAAGTCTTAAGTGAAAAGACAGAATTTTCTCAGTTTTAAGATTTTCTCCCCTAAATGTTTGTTAGATTTTTGGTGCTTGCTATCAAGGGAGGATAGAGCCATGGCAGACCAGTCTAGGGGAGTCGGAGCCCCGGAGGAGACATGGCCCCTGTCAGAAACATCACCCCATCCTGGGTAGGGAGGGGGTGAGCAGGAAGGGGGCCTGTGTGGGAGGTTTATGGCAGGGTTAGGGGTGAGCAGGGGAAATACCTTGCCTTTTCCCTCCCACTCTGCCTTCAATCTCCTGCCTTGGCCTCGCCTTGGTCAAACTCATCAAGAACCTGGGAAAACACAACCTGCAGGGATCAGCCTCCTGAATAAGGAAACAGAGCAGGGAAGAGCAATAAATGAATCTGATAGCAAAGAGGCCAAGGACCATGCCATGGGATCTGATTTAGCAAGAATTCACAGATTCGTTATAATACATTGAAAACCTTACTGTTTCTGGATGGTGCCCACTGCACTCCCTTAACATCCAGGTATTCTTGCACCGCAGTTTGAGCATGATTGTTCAATTTACTTAGCAGCCCAGGGCAGGAAATGTATAATAGTGGTTTCAAACCGTGTCCTGTAGACCCAGAGGTTCCACGGAACTCTCCTCAGTGGCAATCATGTAGGTGGGGTGGACTGAGTACACCGGGCTCCAACACCCATCTCTACTTTAGCCGGGGTGGCTTTGCTTTTTATCTGTTTTACATCACTCGATCTATGACAGATTTTGCTTGAACAAAGAGCTTCCAGCTTAAACAGGTAGAAATTCACTGGCACATCAAATTGCTGCTAAGAACTGACTCAATGCTTGTGCTTCATTTTTTCCTACAGTTTCCTGCAATACTGAGTTACTGCTTTCTTATGTTTTGTACTCTACCACATTTACAGACTAAAGGCAGACTAAATAAATACAGGCCCCCCAGCTGCAAGTGTGTACAGACGTAGTTATGAGCCAACTGTTTGGAATTCCAAATAGTTTTTCCCAAAATAATATCAAGGTAGTTAGAACTTCAGACCAGCCTACACAATCCCACTCAACCAGAATGTACCTGAAATAAGATTCTATGCTAACAACAAATAAATTAAAAACTGGGCACCATTTATAATAAAATTTTGAAGGAAAAAATGCATTCCAGGTTCCCATGTGAAACACAGAAAACCCAGCTCATCTCTGCAGTAGGATCAGAGGCTCCCCTTCCTCATGTCCTCACGGCCTTCCAGGGAGGGCAAGAGAGGGTCTTTGCCAGGCCGGAGCTGCTGCCGGTGGTCGCTGTGGAAAACTCAAGTCAGCCATTTCCAGTCTCTATTGAGGGCAGGACTGCAATGGATGAGGATAAATGAGAGAAGGCGAAACAAGGGTTCCGGGGCAGAATAACCATGAGGACCATTTGCCTCCTCCCAGATTTTTTGTGGGTTGGTTTTTTTGCTGTTTCTGTTCAAAGAGATTTTGGGTTTTTTTTTTTCCTGGTGTTATTGAGGTATGACTGACAAAAAATTGTGTATATTTAAGGTGTACTATGCGGCGTTTTGATGTAGATGTACCTTAAGTACTTGTGTAATGATTCCTATAATCAAGCTAATTAACATATCACCTGACATACTTAACATTGTGTGTGAGTGTGTGTGGTGAGAACACTTAAGATATAGTCTCTTAGCAAATTTCAAGTATACAATATATTATTAACTATAGTTATCATAGCATATATTAGATCTCTAGACCTTCTTCATCTTGTACTTGAAAGTTTGTACCCTTTGACCAACATCTCCCTTTCTCTCTCCCTCTCTCTCTATATATATGTATATATATGTTTCTCTAGAAAACCCCTACTAATACAAGACTCATAAATGAAATCACATATAGAAGGAGAACAGAGAGAGAGATTGAAGAGAGTTTGGTAAAAAGATTTCTTTGAAGAGACAAGTTATCTTGCTGTGAGTCGGAGCTCCCCCTTCAGAGGAGAGGTGAGAGGTTCTACCCTCCATCCCAGGTAAAGTGAGAAAGGCTTCAAGGGAACCTCTCAGAGAGCTCTGATAGATGTTCTCTGACTTGGCCTGGTGCCTCACTTTGATAAAGCAAGTGCAGTATAGACTGGGGCCTGGCACCTGGTCCCATCCCCCAGGGAAACAGAGAGGGCAGAAGGACTAACTAACCACTGCTTCAGAGGTGGTCCCAGGAAAAGCCTTTTGTGATGGGATGAGCCTGATCTCCCAGAGTTTGTCTAGGCTTGGGATGAATGATTCTTCCCCATAGACCAGATGCAGGCAGGTGGAGAAGAGCCACTATAGATTTCTTGTCCAGTAGGGCCACTTGGAGGGGTGAAGAGACCTCAAGATGTGGCTGGAGACTTAGCACATCATGTCCAAAGATTAGGGCAAAGGGTCACAGGAAATCACTCAAAAGAAAGATGCTTCTTCCTGGGTAAAGAGAATTGGAGGAGAGAGCTGCCCAGCAGGCACCTCTGAGAAGCCCACAAAGGAGAAAAAACAGCAGTGATCATCTGTCAGGCCTACACAGAGATGCCAGCTTCAGCTTCCCCTGGGCTCAGAGAGCCAGGAGCCACCTAGCCAAGCAAGAACTTTGCTATGCCCCAGTCTTCCCACCCTCACTGAACTTCTACTCCCCGGAGCAGGAAGTAGAGACCAAGACCTATAGTTGGGGGGCACTGAAGGACCACCCCCCTTCCCCATTGAGGACTCCCAGGAAGCAACAGTCATATCTGGGAAAGAAGGGAGAAAAAAAACATCAGACAGGCATGGAGTTTTGATAACACTAACCTGAACATTACAGTTGTAAAGCAAATTCCTGGTTATAACTTAAATTAACTCTAAGATCATCTATTACTTAAGAGTGAATAGAAAAATCATGGGTTGGGTAGCTTTAACCAAGATTAGGGAAAGATTATTCCCCACTTAACAAAGTTTAAAGAAACAGTAGGAGGGAAGAAAATAAGTTGTGTTATGATCACAATCACACATCATGCTTGTGCAGCATGCCAGCTACATTTGCTTGGCCCAGCTGGCATAACTCTTGTAACAACCATCCTCAGATCTCATCCTGTCTGAATGACAAGTGATTGAGATGATTGCTTTTCTTTTGGAAAATCCCCAAAGAGGAAAATACCACCCATGTGATTTGAAGAGAAGGAACTTGGTCAAATACTAAAAACAGGACCTGGTCCAGCAGCAGAGGGAGGGAACTCTAGGATCCACAACTTCTTGTACCTCCCTTTACTCTTTGCTAACTTAAACAATCACAAAATCACACTACCATTGTAAATGACAGACAATTTTTTTATATGGAGGAGAAAGTAAGATCCATCCAGTTTCAAAAGGACACCAGATTTCGTTTATCCTTATCCTCAGGATTCCATTACAGAAGCTGTGACAGTGAGAACCAGCAAGGTTTGGAACTCCCAAAGAGAAGAGACAAAAGCTGAGGATAGCGCAGAGGAGAGTAGACTCGAGGTAATGGTTTAGGTAGGTTGTTGAACAGGGTAAGAGAAAAGCAAAGAGAGAACTTGGCAACAATGCACCAGGGAAGGCAAAGGGAAAGAAACACAAAAGAAATTTCAAGAAGCAGTGATGGTGAAGCGTAGCAATCCGCTGGCCCCCTGCCGCCTAGTTCTGGGCAGCTGTTGCTGAGGGACGACTCCTGTGTACAGGAGGGACCTACACAGGCTGCACACACCTTGAGGCTGCTTGGAGCCTGTAGTCTCTACCATCTCTGACTTGGATAACCTGTACCCAAGATAGAGTGAAATAGCAATGCCTTGCAACCTAAATCACTTTGCTGAAACTGACAGAAAGATAAGCTTCATCCAGTAGCAAAAAGACAAATTTTTTACCTAGTCGAGTTATTATAGCACATTCTGATCAGGATGGCTTCAGATTTATACATGTACATTTCTTGCTGAAGGTGTTATTTAATAAGGCTAAAGCAAAATTGAAAGCAAAAGCATAGTGAGTTTTTTGAAGTATTTATCTTATGTTCCTGACTGAAGAGATAAATTTAGTAGTTGTTTCTCAGGTAACTAAACTCTGCTGTCTGGCTTAGTTTTTTATGTATTTAATTTGCCTTTAAACCTAGATTATGTGCAAAGTTCCATAACTGCTTTCTTTAAAATATGGCCTTTATTAGAGATGTGAAAACTGAGAATGCAGTAATATTTTCTCCTTATTAACTCATCACACAATGCTGGGGTGGGGAATAGGGACTTAGAGCACTTAGATATCCAAATTGGGAAGACTCAAGGCCAAGTAGTGAGATCTTTTCATGACCCTGAACATAATTGAGGTTTTATAAAGAAGAACTTGATTCCTTTATCCTCAAAATCCTTTGATTTGGGAGTCAAATACTGTAATATTTTGCTTTCTAAAAAATGGACATCTTTTGTATATGGATTTTCAGAGGTTTGTTTTTGCTTTCTTACTCATTGATGGGTTGTTTCTTCGGAGGGAGTTGTTTTTCAATTTCATTTGAAGAGATATCTTTAGACAGGGTTGATAGATGAAATGCTGAACATCTCCACTTTTAAGAAGAGCTTGGTGTCTGAGAAAGCTATAGTCAATTTTTCAGGCTGACTCAAATTCCAGAAAATCAAGCTAAGTCATCATCAACATCATTCATTACTGATTATTTATTGAGTGGGATCTGAATTTATAATCCAGGCAAGCAAATAGCTATGCAATACAATGCAGAATGTAGAAAAAACAGGCATGATGCAAAATGCTTGAGGTCAGAGGTGCCTCAGAAGTTTGACTTAACAAAAGGGTATGGGCAACTTCAACTTAAGTTTGTCTGCTCTTTGTTCATATGTGCAACTGGGATAAGTCTCTGAACGTAATTTTCCTTATCAGTACAATATTGAAAATCATACCTACTACATGAGACTAAATGAGAACGTAGATACCTAGCGCATAGTAGGTACTCTCTCTATAAATGCTAGTTTCCTCTACTTCCCACAGGACCATGTGCAGGAACACATGGTTAGCTCTTTATACTTCACAAAGAGGAACTGACTGGATCATTTCAGTGTCACTCAGCCTAGAGCTCATGCAGCAGTCATGCGTCACTCCTCTGGAGTGTAGCACCTGGTTGCACTTCCAAGCAACTACAATGAGGAGAAGCCAGTGGAGACCACACCTATCAAAAGGTGCCTTTTGCACAGTGAGCACTATGTTTCCATGGATTCTGCAAGGACAATTCACAGATAAGAATATCCAAATGGCTGAAAAGCATGAGACAAAAATGTAAAACTTCACTATTTAAAAATGCAAATCAAAGGAAGATCCTTCTCTTCATTTTGCAAAGTAGCAAAAAGTTTAAAACTATCAGATGCTGACAGAGATGAAATAAAACACTCACTCTCGTAGACCACTTGCAGGAATAAGGAGAAGCAAATATAACTGCGTTTGCCTGGGTCTTTAGAGAAGCAGATGCTAAGGCTGGATTAAACATGCAAGAATTCTATAAGGGGGAATGTCTGCGTGAGAGAAAATGGAGAGGGAGCTGAGGAAGGCTGACCTCAAGTGAAGGGAGTGGAGGTTGAGTGTACACTTCATAAACTGCCCGACAGCCTCAGGAAGGTCCTGCAAGGCCAGGGGGCGCCCTCTGGCTAATGGCAGCCGTCAGAGGAGTCGTTTCAGGAACAGGCCTGTGTTAGTATCCCACCACGCTAGGGCACCTGCCGGAAGCAGGCCACGGGAAGCACTTGGGTAGACCCTTGGTCAATTACGCTCTTGTGATTGGAGGACTAAAAAGCACATTCCCATGGCAGCCACAGTTCCTTTTAGGTAAACAAATTTGGTAATGTATATTAAAAAGTTTAAAAATAATTTTACTTTTTTTATCTGCTAAGCTACCTCTTGAAATCTACCCTAAGGAAATACCCTAAAATGGGAGAAACAACTTGAGTTACAAAGCTATTCATTAAAAGTATTTATAATAGCAAAAAATGAGAAGCTAATCATCACTCCAGTTAATCATCACCTCATCCGTCTCATTCATTCATTTCAACCGCCAAACCCCTGTGATGGTGATAAGAGTGTTATATATACTCTTCAAACCCATTGGTTAGCAGACCTTAGTCCTGCTGAACTTCTTTGTGACTCTAGCACTCAAAGGGATGCTGTATATCTTAATCTGGGAAGTGGTTCACAAAGGTGTACGCGTATCTAAAAATTCACCAAATGTGCATTTAGGGTTAAAGCATTTCGTGCACTCTACTGGATGAGTTTTCACCTCAAAAAACAAGGAAAAGAAGAAATCAAAGGACATGGCTGCTTAAATTGAAAGGCTGCAACTCTAGGTGTTGTGATGCTCTTTCATGACTTAACATTCAAACTCAAACGTGACTACCTGTTCATCTGACACAGGACTCAAGCGGGTTACAGAGAAACCAACCAACCAGATTCTAGTTGTGGCGAAGGGCTAGGGGCGGAGGAGTGCTGCTCTCTGCCTGTACCACCACCCACCTTGCTTTGTCCTTGTCCCCCGACTTACCAGGACTGTTTTCTTCTTTCAACTTTATTCACAGCTGCCATCACTACCTTAGTCCTGTCATTGTCACTGGTGCTGTTCATTCCAAATCCAAATCAGCAGACACCTGTCACTACTATCTTCACCATTCTTTCATGGGGCATGCTAGTATCTGGCTGTCCTCCGCTTTCTTTATCATTTAAAAAAAATTTTTTTACTCTGATCCAGAAAGTACTTGGGTGACATCATTGGATTTTCTTCTCCAATAAATACAAGCATATTATAAACTAAATCTTACTTACTGTTTAAATTAAAGCTACAATCTGTCACTTGTTTGATGCATAACATCTGTCCCTCAGAGATGACAAATTCAATTTGAATCCAAATGAGAAAAAAATTTCATTCAACCATGATATGTGTACTCTGTGGCCCCCATCAGGACACAAGTACAATTCTAGATGAAGTTATCCAGAATTTGTAACTTAGAAACAAATTGTCACTTTGAATAGCTAATTCATATATCAGTGGCTCCCATTCATTGGAGAGTGTGGTGGCAGGTTGTTGACCTTATTCTTAGACTAGATATTCAACAAATTTGTAGTAAACAAATACATATTGTTGGCAAATACTGTGAGTTACTGCTCAATATCCATTCTTCCTTTCTTCCATACTAATAGAATCTTTATTTTATTTTGAGTGGCAGCATAAAGCAATATTATTACACATATTTGTGACTATCTTATTCGACTTTCCCAGATACTGAATATCCCAATCTCCCTTTGCAGCTAGAAATGGCCATGGGACACAGTTATGGCAAAAAGGTGTAATAGGAAGTTTACTGGGGATCTTCTAACAAGGCTTTACTTTCCTGATGAAAAAAGGGACAGATGCAGCTGGCACCATCCTTCTACCTTTTTCCTGAGTGCAGATGTAATGTGTGGAGCTATGGCAGTAATCTCGAGATCATGAAGCAACAAGCAAGAGGATAAAAGATCATCGCATTGAAGATGATCAGAGAAGGTGAGATCATTTCCTGAGATCAAGAGGGCAGGATTAAATTAGGAGTCTCAGGACTATAAAGGACCTGGCTATTTTAGGCAGTAAAATAGAGAAACTATAAAAAATATATACTAGGAATCCCAAGGTGTATTGAGAGACCAGGTACAGTTAGTATTAATTTAGAGCAGAGCCACACTCTCATACAAATTTGGTAACAGTGTAAATTGCTATAACTTTTTTGGAGAGCAATTTAGCAATATCTATCAGCATTTAAAATGCACAGATCCTTTAAACTACCAATTCCACTACTGGGAAATTATTCCACAGAAAAACACAGGTGCAAAAAGATATATGCACAGTTTATTTATTGCAGCATTGCTTGGAGTAGCAAAAAATTAGAAGCAACCTAAAAATTAAATTGGAAAAATAAATTAAAGTATATATAATCATACAATGAAGTACCATGCAGCTGTTCAAGAAAGAATAAATAGTATACATTTAATGACATGGAAATATGCCCAGGAGACATTCTTAGGAAAAAAAATAATACATACAGTATGATCTCACTTTTGGTTGGGTGCAATGGCTCATGCCTGTAATCCTAGCACTTTGGAAGGCCAAGGTGGGAGTATTGCTTGAGGTCAGGAGTTCCCAGCCTGAGCAACAGAAGGAGACCCCATCTCTACCAAAAAAATTAAAAAAATTAGTCAGTCGTGGTGGTGCACACCTATAGTCCCAGCTACTCTGGAGGCTGAGGCAGAAGGATCACTTGAGCCCAGAAGTTGGAGGTTGCTGTGAGCTAGGCTGACCCCATGGCACTCTAGCCTGGGTGACAGAGTGAAGCTCTGTCTTAAAAAATAAAATAAAATAAAATTTGAGATCCTCAATGAAAAACCCAAGAATCTGATTTTAATTTTATGTCCCTGACATATTTCCTTAAAGCTGGGATGTTTTCTATATGATTACCTTATTCAAATTTATATCTCAAGAGCATCACAAAATACATTACCTAAACAGGAAAGCAACATGGTGTCATGACTTCTGACCTGAATTCTGGTCCTAACCAGCGGTGTAACTATGGACAAGTTACTTAACCTTTCCCAGAATCAGCTTCTTTGTCCCTAGAATGAATGTAATAATTCCCCAGGGTTGTAGAAAGTAAGCATGGGTTTTAGGAGCAAAAAATAATAATCATGATTATCTATATTTATAACCTTAGGCCCCTTTATTCTTGATATGTGACCCAGCTAAATAAACTAAAATTCTGACAGCTTCAATTTTCTTTTCTTTTTTAAGATATGCAAAACTTAATTCTTTTTAAAATGCCATCATTACAAATTTTTAAGTCTGGGGAAGTTCCTTTTTCCCATCCAAAGAGTTCATAAATACGAGCAGTAAAGCAAGCACATTCATTTAAAAAGAATATTTTAAAACAGTTAAACAGTATATCCACAGGCATTTTCCAACTTCTAAGAAGCAATACAATTCTCAGACAGCCAGAACATCAAGGTTAGTGAAGTTGCCTCACCCTCTAGAATTTATAGCTTAATCCCTACACTTAAGAGAGAAGGATAAAATTTTTGTAGGCCGACTGGGAAAAGCTGTTCTCAAATGACATTCCTGGATGGATCCCCACGTTTTCCATTGGAGATGAGGTTGGGTTTTCTTTTCTTGTTGGCTTTTTGGATGTTTCCCAGATGTATAACTATTATGCCCTTTCACATTTTTCACAAAGGTGAATGAAAACTTTCTTTGAATATAGCATAATATTGGGATGTGACCACCGATATTTAAACTCACTGGGTCACATGTGATTGAACTTTCAGTGAGAATACCCCATGGGTATTCATATTTCTTGATGGCACAAGAAGAGAGAGGATAAAGGAACTCAAAGAAATCCAGCAGCCCTTTGGTTGCAGGACAGCCGGCTCCCAGATATAGTTCATAAGGCTGGGACTGCAGGTAATTCACAGAAGGCACTTGTCTAATTCTGACCTGGAGCCAGCATTCAGAACAGACTACAGACACAGCATCAAAACCACAAGTCAACAGAAGAGCATCAGGAGCTCTCCGAACACTGAGAGACCTTCACTGCTTCAGATGAAGGGAAAATACTTATTGCATGAGTGATTTATTGCTATGTGATGAATTACTCCAAAACTTAGTGGCTTAAAACAAGAATAAACATTTATTATATTTAGTTTCTGTGGGTCAGTTTAGCTGGGTGGTTTCCACCTCAGGGTCTTTCATGAAGTTGCAATTAGGATTTGAACTAGGACTACAGGCATCTGAAGGCTTGACTGAGGCTGAAGTATCCACTTCTCCCCACCACCAAAAAAAAGCAAAAAGAGAATAAGCCAGAAGCAGCAATATCTTTCATGACCTAGTACTGGATGTCATGTCTTTTCACTTCTGCCACAGGACTAGTTAGAAGCAAATTACTAAGCCCAATCCCCATTCAAGGGGAAGGAGATGAATTGGCTACATCTTTTAAAGGAAAGAGAGTCAATTTGAAGGCATATTTTTAAATTGTGGCAAAAAAAAAAAAACACATAACATAAAATTTACCACCTTAACTATTTTTAAGTGTACAGTTCAGTAGTGCTAAGTATATTCACACTGTTGTACACCAGATCTCCAGAACATTGCCATCTTGCAAAACTGAAATTCCGTAGCCATTTTAAAAGTCCCCATTTTCCCCCTCCATCCAGTCCCTGGTAACTACCATTCTATTTTCTCTTTCTATGAATTGACTACTCTAAGTACCTTATATAAATGGAATCATACAGCATGCATCTTTTTGTGACTGGCTTATTTCACTTAACATAATGTCCTATAGATTCATCCATATTGTGTCATGTGAAAGGATTTTCTTCCTTTTTGAGGCTGAATAATATCCCATTGTATGTGTATACCATGCTTTATTTATCCATTCATCTGTTAATGAACATTTGGATTGTTACTACCTCTTGGCTATTGTGAATAGTACTGCTATGAACACGGGTATACAAATATCTCTTCAAGATACTGCTTTCAATTCCATTGTGGATATTTACTCAGAAGTGAGATTGCTGGATTATATGGTAATTCTAGTTTTAATTTTTTTGAGAAACCTCAATACTGTTTTTCCATAATGGCTTTACCGTTTTACATTCCCACCAACAGTGCACAATGGTTCCAGTTCTCTGCATCCTTGCCAACACTTGTTATTTTCTGTTTTTTAATAGTAGCCATTAAATTGATGTGAGGTGATATCTCACTGTGGTTTTGATTTGCATTTCTCTATGATTAGTGATAGTGAGCATCCTTCCATGTGCTTATTTGCCATCTGTGTATCATTTTTGGAGAAATGTCTATTCAGGTTCTTTGCCCATTTTTTAATTGGGCTATTTTGTTGTTGTTGTTGTTGTTGTTGTTGTTGTTGTTGAGTCATGGAGGCATATTTTTAAACCACAACATCTATCTTACAGGTTGTATGCAGTTCATATTACCTGTTACATAGTAGGCACTCAAAAAATATTACTTGTCCTCTCAGGGTTGTTATGTTAAATAATATTATGTTAATAACATATGTAAAACTGCTTTAAAAATTATAAAGTGCTATGCAAGTGTGAGTTCATACTACAAATCTATATGCAAAACATTTTAATATTTGTCTCAGGTACTCCACATTTGAATATATAAATCTTTCCATCTTTAGACTTTATTCTGTTTTTTAGCTGTAATCCCTTTTTTCATTTTACTTCAAGTTTTATCAAAAAAAAATAGCAGTCAAAATAGAATGAGTAAAGTAGAAACAATAACTAATTTCACTAAAGCAAAGTCAGAGGAAGATCTATTTAAAAATAAAATGTGAAGAAAAGCTGCAATGGATTACACGATGGAAAAATCCTTGGAGAACCAGAACCGTTGTTCCTTCAGAGGATGTGAGTGATGTTGAAAGATTAATAACGTTTGGATAACATTAATTACAGTGATGTTATAAACTCTGGTATTCCAGTTGCCATAACAACCTGCTATATGTTGGTTTTCTAATGACATTTCGAACAAGTGTTGAGGCGAACTGCATCACTTCAGAACTTTGATTGCTGTTACTCTGTGATTTTAAAATTGAATTGTTTTGTTCTTAAAGAGTCAGAATATGTCATTGTCTTCAAAAATATTCTCAAAATTATGGGGAGGAAATGATACACATTCCTATACAATTATAGAGTACTCAAGAAAAAGAAATATGTTTTGTTTTTAATACAAAATTAGCAGGTTTTTTTCATGGAGAATAGAAAAAAACAGAAAGGAGAAAGATTATGTTTCATATTTCCCAGAAGACTCTGTTCCCTTGGAGAATTACTTGACAATAAAATTCTTTCTAAAAGAGCTTACTTTTATTGGTTATATTTCTCTTCTCTCCATTCTCTTTTTTTTTTCCTTTGAGACAGTCTTGCTCTGTCATCTGGGCTAGAGTGCTGTGGCGTCAGCCTAGCTCACTGAAACCTCCAACCTCTGGGCTCAAACAATCCTCCTGCCTCAGCCTCCCAAGTAGCTGGGACTTTAGGCACGTGCCACCACACCTGGCTAATTTTTCTATTTTTTGTAGAGATGGGTCTCACTCTTGCTCAGGCTGGTCTTGAACTCCTGACCTCAAGTGATCCTCCAGCCTCAGCCTCCCAAAGTGCTAGGATTATAGGTGTGAGCCACCATGCCTGACCTCATTCTCTCTTTTCTTTTCACGTCTTTCTTCCATGAATTATTAGAAGCCATGATTCCGATCAAGGTGGATGCAGTCATCTTAAAGTAAATGAGATGGGGTCATTTCCTTCATGCAGCTTTCTGATCTCTCTTCCCTCTATAGAACAACCCACTCCCTTCCTTCAGCAAGTGCCCAATGGATATAATGAAAGAAAGATTATTTTCCACTGGCTTATATTTTACTATATTTTCATAGTCCGAAGACCATGTGTTAAATACATATTGTGCCACTGACAAGAAACAAAGCATGATTGTAATAAACATGCTTTTAAGTTCTTGCTTCCAAGTTCTTACTTGGCTCCTGCTGCCCATGGGGTGTCCTCCCTACCCACTGACTCGCCAATATGAACTGTTGATTGAATCAGAGGTGAGCACCAGGACCACCTCTTCCATGGGCAAGTGAGTTCAACAATGAGACTGACTCTCTCTCTCTCTCTCTCTCTCTCTCTCTCTCTCTCTCTCTCTCTCTCTCCCTCTTTTCTCTCTTCTCTCTCCTCTACAAATTGAACTCAGGTGAAAGCTGACCATTTGCAATGATGTTTAAAGCAGAACAGTGGTGTTCTGTGGCAAAACTGTGCTGCAGGATTCTGAAGGGAGAGTGTGCCCACTGTCTCCCTCCCTTCCAGCCCCCACCGCAGTTCCGGCAGTCTGTACAGTGCATCTCAGGCCGTGAGGGTGGCATCATTCCATGGAAAGCACATTTCGTGCTCTATAAACCTGATCCCAATGTAATGCCCTCTTAAGTAAGCCTAGGTCTGCCCAGTGGCCAAGTGGGCCA
This sequence comes from Lemur catta, assembly GCF_020740605.2. Classification (NCBI taxonomy): domain Eukaryota; kingdom Metazoa; phylum Chordata; class Mammalia; order Primates; family Lemuridae; genus Lemur; species Lemur catta. The sequence continues at coordinate 39,074,513 of NC_059139.1, forward strand.
TAGGCACCCTTTCCTGTATTCTTAGAACTCCCTCCACCCCACCCAGATAGCCAAGGGCTTTGATTCTACCCTCCCAAAACGCTCACTGCAGCCAACTCCTCAGAGGCTTCCCAGGGATGAGCAAAGAGAGCTGATCAATCCAGCCCAGAACCACTGCAGGGCCAGGGGCACAGCTCAGAAAGTGGCTGGCAGAGCAAGAGGTGACTTATACAGTGACATCTGCTGACATTAACAAAGGTCATATGCATTCAACTCATCTTCACCCTAAGTGAAGCTGGTATGTTGCTCCCCTGCCCTTCAAGTCTACTCTGGATGCTCCTCTTAACCTGATTTTCCTGGGACATATGTGAATGGGTAAGGGGAGCAGCCTGCGTGCCTGTTACCTTCTGTTTCCCACCCCTAGAGTCACTCTCCACCCTTCCCATCCTACTCTCTCCCTGGAGACACTGAACTGTATGAGTTTCATCAATGGACTCCCTTGCCCTCTGACCTCCAGTTGGGTTCTGCCAATTAGGGATCCTTGACAGGAGATAAGAGGGAGGGAAGAGGAGAAGAAGGCTGTGGTATTGATGCCTCTGGTTCCATCCCTGAAGGACTGTCTCTCTCTCTTTTTATTTTTTAAGTTTAATTATTATGGGTACATAATAGTTGTCCTGAAGGACTGTCTTTCAGTCACCTCTGCATGATTCTCTCCATCCAGGTTCCAGTAACTGAGGCCTCCCCATATCTCTTCCAGTGAGGAGTTGTAACTGAACCCAGTGGTACTGAACTGTCCCTTATGGATTCCTCACACGTTTCACACACCTTTGTAAATATTATCTTTACTAAACCCTCTTTGAATTATTCTGATGTGAATGGCCCCCCACAGTTTCCTGCTGGGATCCTGATATGAGTCCCTAAGTGGTGTGGTCCACCCTATCTCCCCTTCCTGCCTAGGATGGCTTTGAGCTTCATCCTACCTCTCCCACCCCTGGATTGGCCTGCCCTAAGCCACACCCACATAATCCCAAGATTCCTCCTCCGTGCCTGACCCAAAAAGAGAGTGAGACAGAGCAGGGACTCCTCTTAGGAGCCTACCAGGGCCCCTCAACCATGCAAATAAAGAGAAACCTTGAGTCTCTTCAGGGAAAGTTCCAGATAGCGGGCTAGCTTTGAAAAGTGAAGGGGCAACCTGATGAGACCAATGGCACTCCAAGTGAGCCAGAGTCACAAGGTGTTTTGGGTCCCTATGGAAACTAAAAGATGGCATCTTAACTTATGTTCCTGAGTTTTTTCAGAAACCCCCACAGATGGAAAATGCAGATAAGTGGGAAAGAGTGGAATCGAACACTGATCGCCATTGTTTGTTCTGAGTTTCCCCCTCAGGGGCCTGTCACATCCATTTTAACATTCTTTTCTGCTAACCCAAGAATCTCTGAATCCACCTATGCCCCTCCCCCATCTTTTGTGGCCAGGCCAATGTATAACTTCCCTGTATTGATTTGCAATTTTGCCTACCTGAAATTTTCCCCTGCCTTTAAAGACCCTGGCTTGGTGAGGTGCGTGGCTCATGCCTGTAATCCCAGCTCTTTGGGAGGCTGAGGCAGAAGGATCACTTGAGGCCAGGAGATTGAGACCAGCCTGGGCAAAATAGTGAGACGTGTCTCAACAGCAACAAAAAAAATTAAAAATTAATTGGGCATGGTGGTGCCCACCTTTAGTCCTGGCTACTCAGAAGGCTGAGGTAGGAGGATCACTTGAGCCCAGGAGTTTGAGGCTGCAGTGAGCTATGATCGTGCCACTGCACCCCAACCTGGGTGACAGAGTAAGACTTTGTCTCATTAAGTTAAAAAAAAACAAAAAAACAGAACCTGGCTTGTAAGCCATTGGAGAGTTCAGGTTTTAAGTATTAGCTGCCCATACTCCTTTCATGGTGCCCCACAAAAAAGCCTTTGTCTCCTGCTGCAGCTCTCAGCTTCAGTGTCTGGCTTTACTGCACTGGATGAGCAGATCCAGTTGGGTTTGGTAAGAAGAGGTGAGAGAAGTTTGCATAACTGAGGAGTAGGTATAAGGAAAGACAAGGCTCAGCACAGCCACTGATAACCTTGTAGATTCAGGTGGAGCTCCGAGTTAACAAAGGGTGCTCTGAGCCCCAACTGGCCCATGCTCAGTCCATTAGGGTGTGGGTTGGGCTCAGAAATCCTAGGAGCAGTGGCCACCCTGAAGCAGATCAAGAGCCAAGGCTGGCTGGGAACAAAATGCAGATCTGTGCAGGGGAGATCAGGTCTGAGTGAGCACAGGCAGGGGGGCTGGGTGTCAGGAAGCGCTAGTTCATAGGGGAGGGAAGTGGATCAAATAAGTAAAGCAATGATCAAAGAGATCAACCCACAGAAGGCATTTAAATCACAGACTACCAGAGTTGGAAGAGAATTTAGAAATTTTATATTTAAGTCACTTCACTTTTAGATGAGAACTATTAGACTATAGACACAGGGGTGATAAGTGACAGAACAAACACCCAGAACTTCTCACGTCTAGACCAAGGATTTACCAATGAAACCAATGCCTCAGTGAGGACAGGTTGATGCTACTTTTTAATTTTTTGAATCAGAACAGCTTTGAATGAATATTAGACTTTATGATCTTGTATATTTTGAACTAGTCACCAGAAAAAAATTAGATGTAGAAAAAATCTACATTGAATCAAACTTGTAGTAGCTAAAATTATATATATTAACTTTGATGGTGACAAAATACTGACTGAAGAATCTCATTGTGTTGGTAATTCTCAAAACTACAAAAATGAGCTCTTTTAAAATTGCACTGTAGAAATAACACAAAATAAAACTGACAAAAGCAAAAACTGCACACAGAAAAATTTGCTATTGACTTTAGAAATTGACAAAAGAATCAAATCTTCTTATCAAAAATTATACCTGCAAAACCTGGCCCGGGAAAATTAGACTTGGTAGAAAGTGACCACAAAAGAAACCTCAAAATTGCCAGAGCTAAAGTTGCAAAAATTTAATATGGACACAAAATGTGATCATTGAATAAAATCTAAATTATTTTAGTCAAATAAAAATACTGAAAATTATTTAACCGCACAGTAAGAAATTTGATCAAAGAATTAAATTAATTCAATAGAGTCGTATCCCCAAAATAATTTCTTGATGATATTCTCAGCAATGTTGAATAATTCTGATGAAAATGTTTGTTTTCATTCAATAAAAATGTTCTCAGGGCCAAAATAACTGAGAGGGAAATATCCTACGTGGGATTTCTCAAGCAGCCTCTGCTCTTGGGGCTTCCAGTTCTAATACTTTGTCAAGTTGTATGAGATCTAGGATCTCTTTCTAGGGTCCTAACAACTTGCTTACATCAAAATAACATGTACTTAGTGAATTAACTCAGCTGGTTGCTAAAATCAAAGTTTATCATAAGGCATGCAAGTTCAGAAATTCCATAACCCTTTCAGGAGGATTTATACTTTAAAATCAACCTAAAAGTCACTTCACACCCATTACAATGGCTGCTATCAAAAAAGAAAAAACAACAGAAAATAAAAAGTGTTGGAAAGGATATGAAGAAATTGGAACCCTTGAGCACGGTTAGTGGGAATGTAAAATGGCGCAGCCATTATGGAAAAACAATATGGAGGTTCCTCAAAAAATTAAAACTAGAATTACCATATAATCCAGCAATCCCACTTCTGGGTATATTAGCCAAAAAAGAATTGAAAGCAGTACGTTGAAATGATATTTGTACACCCATGTTCATAGCAGTACTATTCACAATAGCCAAGAGGTAGAAGCAAGCCAAATGTTCATTAACAGATGAATGGATAAACAAAATGTAGTATATACATACAATGGACTATTATTCAGCCTTAATAAAAGAGGAAATCCTGTTACATGCTATAACATGCAATATTGAGGACATAATGTCAAGTGAAATAAGCCAGTCATAAAAAGGTAAATGTATGATTCCACTTATATGAAATACTTAAAATAGTCAGATTTATAGAAACGGAAAGTAGAATAGTGGTTGCCCAGGGGGTCGGGGCACGGGAAAATGAGAAGTTATTGTTTAAGGGGTATAGAGTTTCAGTTTTGCAAGGTGACAAATTTCTAGAGATCTGTTGCACAACAATGTGAATATTCTTAACATTACTGAACTTACACTTAAAAAATGGTTAAGGTGGTAAATTTTATATATGTTTTTTAACACTATTCAATTTTTTTTAACTACTTAAATTTTTCATGGGTAGAATTTAGACAGTGTAAGAAAGTTGAGGCAAAAGCCCAAGAGAGTGCTTCTCCAACTTTTCCCTGACACTAACTTCAGGGCAAAGGAAAGTAAATCCAGTCAATCTGGAGGCCACAACTTGGAGCAGAAGTTTCTCTGAAGCCTCGTGCTTTGTCTCTAAAACAGATGCAAATTTCACTCACCAATTCATACTAGATCAAAGTTGATTTTTATATGGAAATAACATTTCAGTAACCACTGAGAGGACAAGTTTGTGTTTCTTTGACTGTGGCTGCATGCTGGAATCATAGGGGTCCCCGGATTTTATGCAAGTGATTAGAAAAAAAAACCAACATGGAAAAGTAGGCTTTGTTGCTCATATATAACACCTTTCAAGATTGTAAAAATTTAAATCTTGTCTCCTCTTGCATCATCTGTAATAATGGCACTGCATAAAGATTTATTATATGTATCCTATAGTTTTGCACAATCCTCTCTCTGATCCAATACTGCATCCTCCTAAAGGTATAGATATCCTGGTTGAGAAGAACATGCCAGTGTTTAAAGCCATACCAGATGGTCAGAGCCACCAAGCTTCCGGAAATAGAGCCTCCATAAAAGAGAAAATTCCCCTCTCCCACTTCCCTCTCCCAAAGCCAGTGTTCCTGAAGAGAGAATTTCTGGTGTCATTATATTGGAAGGAGACCCTGGAAATTAAAGCTTTGCCATGTTTGGTACTAAAATGAACACAGAATTATTGCAGCACCTTCCACACCTTTGTCTTCCTGGCAGACTCCTAGTTGTACTTCAAAACTCTGCTTGGGCATCCCCTCCTGGTGGAGCCTTTGCTGAGTCCACCTTCCAGCCTCACTCCCTCACTCTCTGCACCACTTCAGTGCCGCAGGAGTTAGACTCTTTCTGCTGCAAGGATCAGAGACAGTCTTGGGTGACCTCCGGTGGTGCAGGTGATTGCAGAGATACTTAAGGCAATAAGGAAGCACAGGCATCAGGCTGAGCAGTTACACAGCCCAGCTTCATGGGGCCCTAGAACTCCTTTAATGAAGTAACAGCCGCTTTCCCTTGAGAAGAGGGACCTTTGGCCCCTTACTCCTATGACTGGGCCATACTGAAAATCCCACTCCTCTCGTTCTCTAATTCTCTCTGCTTCTGCTTCTTGCAGGTTCAACTGTTACCTCCCCTTCTATTTCTTTCTAATTCTACTCTGGTTCTGTAGTTGTCTGAGTTTCTCACACTGGAAACTGCCTCTGGGAGATCATCGGTTGGCTCAGTGAGTCACCTCCCCTGTTGGGCAGAATTCTGATAGGAGGCCACCCCAGAGCCTGTGGGCAAAACTAGTAACAGTTACCTTTGGCCAAATTACAGGTTCCTATCAGTTCAATCATGGGCACTTAACAAGGTCACATGACAACTTATGTACAAAGAACTGTCTTTGCTATTTTGATCAGAAGGAATGTGTACATACTTCCATCATTGCATATGTCATAATATAGTTTAATTATTTCCTCATAGCCCAATCCCCCACAAGACTATAACCCTGAGGCCAGTAGCAGCATTTTCCATGTTTGCACCTCCAGCACATAACACAGTGCCTGGTACATGGTAGGCTCCCAGTAAAGGGCTGTTGAAGTTAATTGAAATAAGGGTGAAATCAGAAAACCTGAATTCAGATTCCAATGTTTCCATCTCTTTGTTATTTGAACTAGGGCAAGTTACTTAATCTTTCTGAACCTCCCTTTCCTCTTATGTAAAAAGATATAGTTGAAATAAATGTTACATAAGATATGGACATACCTAGCATAGTTGCTCTGTGTGTGTGTATGTATATATGTATTTTTTTAACTTTCTCTTTGATATACCATTGCCATGTATTGTAATTATGTTCAAATATATTTTCTCTCCCAATCAGAGGGTAAGTTTTAAGGACAGGATCTGTGTCTCCCTAAGCTTTGCACCCCCACCCCATCCCTTAAAGCTCTGCGCACAGTGGATATTTAACATAAATAAATGGTATCTTCAGCGGATTTAGAAGCTGTATGTGCTCAAAATCTCCATATCTTAACATTCTACAACAATTAAAAACAAGCAGGAAATATGAAGCACTACAAATAAATTATGATCAAACTTAGTTTCAATAACTCTGGGTGCTCAGCAATCTCCTAAGAGCCGAATGAAAACAAGGTTGACCATGTCCCAGTTTTTCAGTGTGTGTCTCCACCTACTGTATTTACTGGAAAGCAGCCGCAGCAATCTTTCCAACAGTGAGTTTTCCCAGCGTCTGTCCCTGGACAGCCAAAGCTCTGCACGGGGCACCACTGTCTGGTACATGTTTTCAGGCCCACTAGAGGGCAGGCGAACGCTTCCCTCAGGGGCACTGCTGAGCAAGGGCAAGTCTTGAAAAAACAGAAAAACACACCACTTGCCTAAGTGGAAAAATACATGTGGGCATGTTCAGATTTGTACTTTGCATTCCCTTAATTAGCTATTCGATCTTTCGGCTCATCTTTCCTTTTGTTTTCTATTTCCTCTTTCAAGTTCTTTCTCCTTTGGGTTGTAACAAATAAACCTTTTTGTTCTCGTCAAAGCCTTAACCCACAAAAATAAATTAAGATGAGGTAACACGAGGAAACACTGCATAACTTAGTTGAAGTTTGGACAGCTGAGGTTCATTTGGGTTTGTTCTAAAATAAGGGATTTTTTTAAAGTTTTGATGTGCCTAATTTTTCATATTTTGGCCAGCTTGCCTAGCTGGGAAAAGGAAGGGGATCTGCAAAAAGAAGAAAACAGACTGAATGCAGGTGGGGGCGTATGCATGTGTGCCCACATGTGTGGAGGTGGGGACGTTTGAGGGGTGATTGTGGGGGTCGAGGAGGGAAAGGACAAGCAGATGGGAGCTGGATGGTCACAGAAAGTACATCGTCCTGTGAGCACTGCTGGGCCACCGTGAGCAGTCCTCAGCCACCCCTTTGCATAACCTTAGGACAGTCATTCTACTCACACCTCAGCTTCCTCATCTAGCATGTAAGAGATTTGTACTAGATAATCTTCTGCTTCAAATATGAGCCTGTCAGGAGGATCACTTGAGCCCAGGAGTTTGAGGCTGCCTTGAGCTATGATCACACCACTGCACCCCAACCTGGGCGATAGAGTGAGACCCCATCTCTAAAAAATACATATATATATATATATATATATATGTGTATATATATATATATATGTGTGAGCCTGTTTTGAGAGGGAGAAAACATGGAGGTTAGAAATGCAGATGAATGTTCATAGAGAATCTGAGAATGACAAACAGAAACAAGTAAACCAACAAATAAACTATGAAGCTGGAACATTCTTCCAGCTGACCTAAGTACAGAAGCAATGGCCCTGTATTGATTTCCCTTAGGAATATTTCCTCCTTGCATGCCCGGGGCTCTCACACTCCGGGAAGCTCTCTGTTCTACTCTCTGGGTAGTCCAGGAAAAGAAAACATCTAAGCTGTCAAGCAAAGATAGAGATGGTGGTGGCATTGTGGGCCAGTCTGGGTTGGGGCCAATAGAGGAGAAATTTCCAACCCCAAATGACAAACTAATAAAATTCTAAACAAAAACTTACTCTAGCCTAGTTAGAGCAATGGTTAAAAGAAAATACACACCCCTGGGGATCGTACTGCCATTCTTCCATAGCTGGTGTAAACTCAGCTGCCTAAGTTAGTGTTGGCTTTTCATGATTTTTGGAGGCTATTATCTTTGTATTTTACCACCACAGTTGCGATTAATCTAATCTATGGCACTTTAATAATTAGCTGGGCTGTGGTTTCAAGATTATTACTGCTGTCTGACAACAAGTAGTAACCAATTAATTACTACTTACAAAGCTTCAATTATTTTTATCTTAATACTTCTGAGAGTTCTCTTCAGATAATCACCGGAGAAGGAGTTTCCACCCTACTTGGCTATTTCCCTAAAACTAGTTCTATGTAACTGGGCTATTACAGACATGAAGGATTGTTACTTTGCTTATAACAAATACATATGGAGAATTCAAAGTACCATACTTTAAATTTGTTACATCTGCAATTTCAAATAGATACCACTAGGGGGTGCTGCTAAATAGTTAAATGGCATTTCTCTGCGTTCCAAAATGCAGGTGTCTGGGCCTTGGACAATCAGACTCTTCCAAATAAAAGATTGGGAAATTTGTCTTTTTAATAAGTCTCTTGAGTGAATTTGAGACACACTAAATTAGACACCAGCAATTAAACTCTTTTTAACTGGTGTAAATTCCCTGAACTCCCTCCATATAAGAAAATCTTCCTTTAGAAAACGAAATCATCCTTGACTAAAAGAAGAGTGTGCGTATCCATAGAAAGCATGTCCATGCCCAACCACTTTTCAGCACCTCTGTTGACTGCCGCATCCCTTGGCTAGGCCACCGCAGTAGCCTTCTAACCAGTCTCTTTGCTTCCATTTCCCTGGAATCGATTCTCCATGTGGCTGCAAATGTGATCTTTTAAAAAGATAAATTCTATCATCTCACTTGCCTGCTCAGAACCTTCTAATTACCACCCCTCACCCTCAAAATAAAATCCAAACTTTTTACTGTGGCCTAGCAGACCCTCTGTGAGCAAGCCTCTGGCTACCACTTCAGTGGGCTCTCCTAGCACCTGCAGCCCTGTTCCTTTGCTGTTCTGCACACAAACCTGCTTGAACCATTTGCTCAGGGCCTTTGAGCAAGCTGCTCCCTCCGCACTTCCCCCACATCTTCACGGCTGGCTCCTTCCTCCCTTCTTTTACATGTTTATTCAAATGTTACCTCCACAGAGCGGCTATTCCTCACCACCTACCATTAGTCCTGCCAGTGGTGAGAGGGTGCCCAGGGAGAAAGTGACATATTATTATAGACACTTCTTAAATTTATTATTATTATTAAAGGTTATTAGAAAAGATAGATGATTGTAGACGCTATTACAATCACAAAACACAAGCACAGTCCATGTTTATTGAATGAATTAATGGATAAACTTAAGCTAAATCTAGGTGCAAACTGGGAAAATATTAATATATTATATCTAGGTGCAAACTGGGACCCTCTGTTTATTATTTCAACCATTCAGCGGCTTTTTAACTAAGCTTTCCACATACACTCAACTTTAACACAATCTGCCCTTGTCTTGCCTCTTGGGAGTGATTTTCAACAGGGGTTTGGGGAGAAACACACCCTTCCAAAAAGGTACTTCAGAATTTTCAGGGACCAAGGGATGTATGAAGTTGAAACTGTGCACTCAATGTATTTCATCTTAATTTTTAATTATTTAACAATGCCTTTATTATTATATTAAGAAAGACTTAGGAAAGAAGTTTTTTTTTTTTCTTTTTTTATTTCAGCTCATCATGGGGGTACATAAGTTCAGGTCATATACATTGTCCATGTCCCACCCATCCCCCCGAGTCAGAGTCCCAAGCGCGTCCATTCTCATTCTCCAGACAGTGCGCCTGGCACTCATCATGTAGTCATACCTCCATCCCCCGCCCCCACCTCCCCGGGTCTGCACCTTCAAGCATGACCATTCCCCAGAGGGTGTGCAACGCACTCGTCATGTAGGCATACACCCATCCCCTCCCCCTACCCCCATCCCAGTCTGATATCCAATTGGTATCCTTCCCCGATGTACATTTAGGTGATGATCAGGGAAACCAGTTTTCTGGTGAGTACATGTGATGCTTGTTTTTCCATTCTTTGGATACTTCACTTAATATAATGGGTTCCAGCTCTCTCCAGGAGAACCAAAGAGATGTCGTATCATCGTTATTTCTTATAGCTGAGTAGTACTCCATGGTATACATATACCACAGTTTACTAATCCATTCGTGGATTGATGAGCACTTGGGTTGTTTCCACATCTTTGCGATTGTGAATTGTGCTGCTATAAACATTCGGGTACAGGTGTCTTTGTTAAAGAATGACTTTTGTTCTTCTGGGTATATATGCCCAATAATGGGATTGCTGGATCAAATGGTAGGTCTACTTGAATCTGTTTAAGGTATCTCCATATTGCTTTCCATAGGGGTTGCACTAGTTTGCATTCCCACCAGCAGTGTATGAGTGTTCCTGTCTCTCCGCATCCACGCCAACATGTGTTGTTTTGGGATTTTTTGATAAAGGCCATTCTCACTGGAGTTAAGTGGTATCTCATTGTGGTTTTGATTTGCATTTCCCTGATGATTAGGGATGTTGAGCATTTTTTGATACATTTTTTGGCCATTCTTATGTCTTCTTTTGAAAAATTTCTATTCATGTCATTTGCCCATTTTTTGATAGGATTGTTTGATTTTTTTCTTGCTGATTTTCCTGAGTTCTAAATAGATTCTTGTTATCAGTCTTTTATCTGATGTGTAGTATGCGAAAATTTTTTCCCATTCTGTAGGCTGTCTGTTTATTTTCATGACTGTTTCTTTGGCTGTGCAGAAGCTTTTTAATTTAATCAGGTCCCTCATTTATTTTTGTTGTTGCTGCGATTGCTTTAGGGGTTTTCTTCATAAATTCTTTGCCTAGACCAATGTCTGTAAGAGTCTTTCCTACATTTTCTTCTAGAATTCTAATTGTTTCCCATTTAAGGTTTAAATCTGTTATCCACCGTGGTTTGATTTTTGTGAGAGGTGAAATCTGTGGGTCCTGTTTCAGTCTTCTACATGTGGCTATCCAGTTTTCCCAGCACCATTTATTGAATAGGGACTCTTGTCCCCAGAGTATGTATTTGTCTATTTTGTCAAAGATTAGATGGTTATATGAGGATGGTTTTATATTTGGGTTTTCTGTTCTGTTCCACTGGTCTGTGTCCCTGCCCTTGTGCCAATACCAAGCAGTTTTAAGAACCACAGCTTTGAGGTATAGTTTGAAGTCTGGCAAATCAATACCTCCCATTTTGTTTTTATTGCTTAAGATTGCTTTTGCTATACGGGGTCTTCTCTGATTCCATACAAAGTGTATAATTATTTTTTCTAAATCTGTGAAAAATGATGTTGGTAATTTAATAGGAATTGCATTGAATCTATAGATTACTTTGGGTAGTATAGACATTTTAACAATGTTAATTCTTCCAATCCATGAGCATGGTATGGATTTCCACTTATTTACGTGTTCTGCAATTTCCTTCCTTAGCGTTTCATAGTTCTCTTTATAGAGGTCCTTTACCTCTTTAGTTAAATATATTCCTAGATATTTTATTTTCTTTGTTGCTGTTTTGAAAGGTATTGAGTCCTTAATTTGGTTCTCCGATTGAATGGTATTGGCATATATGAATGCCTCTGATTTGTGTGTATTGACTTTGTAACCTGGGACTTTACTGAATTCGTTAATTAATTCCAGGAGTCTCTTGGTTGAGTCCTTGGGGTTTTCCAGATACAACATCATGTCATCAGCGAAGAGTGAGAGTTTGATCTCTTCTGTCCCCATTTGGACACCTTTGATTCTGCTCTCTTGTCTGATAGCTCTCGCAAGGACTTCCAATACTATGTTGAAAAGTAATGGGGACAGTGGGCAGCCTTGTCTGGTTCCAGTTCTGAGTGGGAATGCTTTCAATTTTTCCCCATTCAGTATGATGTTGGCTGTGGGTTTGTCATATATGGCTTGTATCATTTTTAGGTAGGTCCCATTTATGCCTATGTTGTTAAGTGTTTTTATCATAAAAGGGTGTTGAATTTTGTCAAATGCTTTTTCTGCATCTATTGAGAGGATCATATGGTCTTTATTTTTGCTTCTATTTATGTGGTTAATTACATTTATAGATTTTCATATGTTGAACCACCCCTGCATCTCTGGGATGAAGCCTACTTGGTCGTGATGAATTATTTTTTTAATAAGCACTTGGATACGATTTGCTAGGATTTTATTGAGAATTTTTGCATCTACGTTCATGAGAGAAATTGGTCTGTAGTTTTCTTTTTTTGTTGCATCCAGGAAAGAAGATTTTAACAAAATCTTCCGGCACTAACCCTAGAGTGTTACCGTGATCCTCTTCTTTGCAGACTGAAGATGTTTGGTGCATGGCCCCTCCAGAGCCGCTTCCCGCCGACCCAGTGGCCCGGGAGGCTGACCTTCATGGACTGCATCACATGGGTTCCCCCGTTTCTGACTTATTTGGGAGTCTGGCCAGTGTAGGCATCAGCAGGAGATAAGAGCAGAGAGAAAGGAGAGGGTGTATTATCTGTTCCCCAGCTCTCTCCCTGTGGATTGGCAGTGTGGTTGCTTTCTTCTACCAAAGGACTCAGTTAAGTAAGGCAGTCTCTGGTAACGACAGAAGAGGGGTTCGCTGCCCCCTTCCCTGGCCTCCGGAGGCCTGAGGGTGGTAATGGCTCCCTGCAGCTGCCAGCTCTAGGATGTTCCCCTAACTCTGCCCACACCTTTGTAAATAGCCCCTTCGTTTATCTTTCTTCAATCACTCCTGAGTGAGCAATGCCTCTACTACCTGCCCTCGGACTACTATTGTTTATGAGGGTGTTGCTCTTGTCTCTAATGACAAACAGAATTTAAGTTGCTTAGGTGACTACCTTTCCACCTTTTGATCTCATTGTCTTGGCTTCTCATTCCCCTCCTTTCCCAAGCTGTTCTCAGTGACAATTTCAAAAATGCGGACCTGCGCCTGTCCTAGGAACCCAGCACTCCCGGGAAGTCCTAGCATTCTGCAGCTCTCAGAAGAAAGAATCTTGGCTTGTATTTTCTTTCGGAATACTTATATTTTAAGCATAGAGAGTTTTAAAAAAGAATCAGCTACTAAATATTCTTAAAAATGACTCTCCCACAACACCTGTCACCCTGTTTATTCTCAACACCCCACAAGCGATACTGCTTTAGGCAAGACGGGTTATGTGAGCATTTAACCGACAAATATCAGCAACTGGGAAGCCCATAAATAGCAGCAGAGAGGACAAATAGAATGACTCAGTAAGGCCTCTGAGTCAGACTGGCAGGGACGGGCCTTCCTTCTTAATTATGGGGCACTAAACCCATCATCTCTGAAGTCACCTCTGAGTCTCATCCAACCAATATCATACATCTAGTTTCCTTTGAAGATGTGCAGTCTTCCTCCTTCTGGCTACTAAGAAATTAAAGTGCCCGGGCTGAGAGGGCTCCTGCAAGTTAACAGTCTATGTTCTCAGTAATTAAGCCTCTTCTGAGGTCAGCAGTTGTTCACGCTGTTAGCTGGTCCCAGTTCTGGCTCAAGCACCCTCAGTTTATTGGACCTCAGATAAGTCATTTTAGCTCACTGAATTTATTTCCTCTATGATAATGGAAGATTAAAGTGTATGTAGCTAATCACATGATATTCTGGAAAAGGCAAACTATAGAGACAAAAAAAAAAAGGTCAGGGGTTCAGGGATGAATAGGTGGAACACGGGAGATTTCAGGACAGTGAAACTATTCGGTATGATGCCGTAATGGTGGATACATGACATTTTACATCTATCAAAGCCATACAACTGTACAACACAGTGAACCCTAATGTGAACTATGGGATTTTATTTCATAATAAAGTATCAATAGTGATTCATCAATTGTAACAAATATATCTCAGTAATGGGACACGTCAATAATAGGAGAAACTGTAGGGAGGATGTGTATATGGGAACCTTTTGTACTCTCTGGGCAATTTTCCTGTAAACCTAAAAGTATTCTAAAAATAAAATATTTTTTTAATCAGTTTGGATAAGGTATGCGAAAGTACTTTACAAACTCTAAAGAGCTGAATAAACGAAAGGCATAACACCCAAGTGATCTTTAAGAACTTAATTTTGAAAGTTCATTTGGAAGTCAGCTGAGTAGAGCCCCAAAGTACACCTTAATTCCCTGTCTTCAAGCCTTCAGGGCTGGTCACCATGGAGGGAAGGCTGGGACTTTTGTGAGCAGTTTACCTTCACAGCCACCAGCCGACTGAAAAGATTTCTACAACATCCAAGCCATGGCACAAAGATTCTACCTTCACAAAACTACGACTTCTTTAAAATTGCCCAGGAAATTTTAACACACACTGTCCTTCAGCATGTCCCCTTGTAATTCTCTGCCATCCCACTCTCACCCTGCCTAATAGTTAGCAGTTATACGTTTGATTAAGGTCACATTTTTCAGAGGTGAAAAAGCTATGAGAAGATTTCAGGATTAAGTCCAGGATTAAGTTCAGTTAGGTTAGGAAGGAAAATCTTTCCTCCTTTTAAGCCAGAGGTCTGAAATAGACAAAGCTTCTTACGGTGTTTTGCTGTGGGGACGTGGGGGTTGGGGGTGGCTGTTGCTGGGGCCTCACAAATGTATCTCTGAAGCCCACCATAGCCTGGCAGGTGGAGATGATGAATTATAGGGAAGAAAGAGGACCAATTGGGTCAAAAATTAGCTGTGTGTCACCCAGGAATGACAGGACAGGGATTCAAACTCAAGAGAGAGGAAGTATTCCTCAGGCCTTGCCAAGTGAAATTAGCCAGCTAATTTCAGCCAACTTATTCTTGGATAAGGATGGTCAATTCCATTCCCTCTCCTGGGTAATACATGTACTTTTGACAAGAACCTTCAAAGCTTTTGACAAAGACCTTCAGTGTCTGCCACACAATGCTTGTTGGAACTCTGTTCTGGGAGCTATTAATAGTCTTGCTATGAAAAAAGAGGTTCTATGGTCAAATAACTAGGAAATGCTGCACGTGATGGATCCCTTTGTGAGCAGTTATAATACACATTCACACGTTACAGGCTCTGGACAGCCTGCAGCTAGAAAAAAATCTACTTAAGCTTAGTTTAACCCCAACATTTCCCAAATTTATTTGAGCATCATGCACTTTTCAGGGTAAGCTTACAAACATTTCCTTGAACACCAGCGTGGGAAAAACTGACTTTAAAAAAGGAAGCAACTAATGGTGGAAGTACAACTGCCCTGACATGATTATGGAAGGGCCCCAGGGAAATGTCCTGATATCAGTAGCTTTCCCACCCAGCCCTAGGTGATTATGGTGTACTCTCCATGTGGCAGCAATAAATATATTTGTCTATATCCTGTGTCCACGATTCCCCTGCAACTCAATGTTGGGTCCTGTTATCATCCATTAGTTATTAAAAGTACTCTGACCCAAGGAGCACCTAGGGGTTAGCTCTAGATTCTAAGGTAATGTTATTATCAACTAGAAAACGAGGAGAAATGGGTGTCTGACAAGAGAATCAGAACAGAGAACAGAGTCTGATGCGAGGAATTAAAGAACAGCAAGCTGTGAATCTGCCACCTCTTGCGTCCCTCCCACTCACTCGCTGTGTATTCAAGGATCAACATCCCTAATGAAGGTGCTTGAAATTTAAGCCACTTTGAATGCGAATAGGATACATAGTGTTGGCACATAGAAGGGTGGAAAAACAGACAATGAGAAAGACTTCTTTGCTGCATGTAACTGTAAATGAGCGTGGAAGCTGAGATGTTTGGAATCTCATAGTTGAGGTCACTTTTCAAGACCATTCACAATTCCAGGCCACAGAATGTCTTACTCACACCAAAAAGATTTAGCTGAAGAATGTGACTAAAGCCAGAAAGCAGCCACCAGGTTTTTCACGAGGATGACAGTTTGTCCTGCCTGGGGGCACACATGCACCCACGCAGAGTGGGCCCCGCAGCTGTCCACCGATGGTGCTGGCCTTGTGGGGGAGCAGGCCCAGGCGGGAAGCCTGCTATGGGCAGAATGAGGCTGGGCTACGCTGGAATGAGCCACTCCCTTAGAGGGTCTAAATGAGGATGAAGAATATCTGAAGCAGCTAGAAGCCAAAATCCATCCAAGAATAGATGTGGAAGGAACAAGGTTTTTTAAGTTTCTTCCATAGCAATCCAGATTAGAACACTGTTTCTAAGGAGGCTTTTGTTTCCCCAGACAACTCTAGTTTCAAAGTGGACTTTCTTGCACAAAGAGGGCATGCGATAAAATTGGTTGTGTGCGTGTTAAATTTGAATGCAGAGAAGAATATCAGGCTAGGTCCCAAGCACAAGTCGCCACAGGAGGGAGAGACACCTTAGAAGCCAGAGGTGCCCCCATGAGAATGCAAAGGTACCCAGATAAGTACAACGTCCAGACAGGAAGGTCACACCACACAGTGGTTATGAGCCTGGGCTTTCCATGAGACAGACTTGAGTTAGAATCTCAGCCTCACACTTACTTGCTGTGCGACCTGGGACAATCTTGCTGTGCGATCTTGCTGAGATTTAATTTCCTTAATTATAAAATGAGACTAAGAATCTCTAACTCACATGGGGATTAAATGCAATAATGCATATCATATACTTAGCATTGTGCCTGGCACATCATAGGTACTTGATATATTGTGTTCATTATAAAGGTCAAATTTCTCTCCGGGACTGGGTTAGGAGATACCAGGAAAATAGACAAGCCAGTGGGAGAAGTAATGAAGAAAGAAAGTTAAACTCTGGTATGACTCGATAAAATGTCCATACAGAAAGACAATCTCAGCAGACTTGCATCAGGTGCACTAAGCCAGCCCCCTGCCCATATTTGTGACTGGGCCTTTATGTTCTCAGCATGACCCTGAACTGATATGACCAGAAGGTGCTGGGAGACATGGAAGGATAGGGTGTGACTGAATTCTGGGCGAGTGGTTTGCTTTGCAGGAATTGTTTAATTTTTGGAGAAGAGTGCCAAACTGTGATTTTTGCCATGAAACTACCAGTTTATATTCATTCTTCAACTTCCATTATATTTTTAAATAAGTTCCTGGCAGTCTTCAATTTTTACAATGTCTTCCTGGAAACAGGGTCAGAAAACAAAAAGGATGAAACCAAACCCTTTTCCCGTATGTTTGTTGTGCTACTAGAAAGACAAACATGGAGTCGGTCACCAAGCTCGGCTGTCCCTCATTTCCCAGTCCCCGCCTCCTATACGCCATTCAGACACCCCACTGCGGTGCTTTCAGCCCGTAGGACAAAAAGGAAAAAGCTCAAGGATATTGTTATAAAACACAGTTATAAGATCAATGGAATGGTTTTGAATGCATTTGCTTGCTAATGGGAATTTTTACAAGAGGGAAATAAAAGAGAAATTAGTTCAAATTTCCCTAGACAGATGTTTTAAAGAAATCTGAGCCTTCCAAAATGCTACCAAAAAGCTTTTCTAAATTCTGAGAAAGAAGCAAAATTGTTGTTAGTTAAATGCTTAATGCTTATTACCACCAGTATATTAGTTTTAAAGCAAATTTACACCCCAGCAGAGTTACATCTTCATGTACTATGAGTACATTTTATCAATCATTAGGGTCTCTGGTGAAATCAAAGTAACAATACAACAGCCCCATTTTACAGGGGCTAGAAAAAGGTTTTACTTTTTTTTTTTAATACTGGTTCAGAAACTTATGTTGTCATATCTTTTTTTTTAATGATATTGTTGGGTATTTGACCAAATATCCCTGACGGAGGAATACAATCTTTAATTATTGCATTATTCCCATGGGAATAAACACTGTCACTGTGCATATTATGACTTAGTTTTTTATAAGTACGTGGTGGCCAGAAGCCTGTGGCCTTGGAGATGGCATTTCTACATGTTCAGAAGGGCAAAGCTAACTGAGTTACATTAGCTATTTGTTAAAAGAGTCCCACCAAAATCTGATAAATGAAGCCAAAAAAAAAAGAAATAAGAGCATTTGCTTATTCCTCTGTATAAAGTAGTGTCTGGTTAATAGATCAGGAAAAAATAGGGGCGGCCTATATCGCACAGAGGAAAAGTGAGTTTTAAAAAAATGCTATTCTTGATGAAATGAGGCCCCCAACATGATAACACATAGAAGAACTTGGAATCCTAGAACTGTAATAAATGGGGGTGAGGGCACAAAATAAGGAGAAACCTTATTTAGTTTCAGCTGATTATTAGGTGACAATATTTGCTTAGTGTTTGCTGTCTTTGCTAGTTTAACCACACACTCTAATCTTCAATTCAACATTATAACATTTTTACGTTTGCTTTAGGAAAATCACACATCAAGAAACATTTACTTGAATATCTCAAAACATTCAGATTTAGCAGTAAAAATTAATGTATATGACGGATATTTAGACAACAGCTACTAATTTGCCCCTGAAGAAAGTCAAGGTGCCACAAAGACTGAGCTCTTGATGTGAGAACAACAGTAATTATACGTAGTGCCTTACTCCCTGAGGAAAAGCGTTACTTCACTTTCTGAGGAGGAATTTATTTATGCAGCATGAACAACTATCAGCTGGATTTTAATTCTGTCCTTTCTCAAAAAATAAGTTTGGGTCCTGCTTTTAGAAACAAGCCCAGGAAATGACAGTCTAAGGGGGCCTGAAATAAGAAAAGTCTTCAGACTGCAAGTGGGAATATTAAATATTAATATCTGTCCTACAATTGATCTCGTATACTTGGAACCCTTGGTCAGGAGTCTCTAGGGCTCTTCCTCAACCTAAAATGTCAGTGGCCCCTCAGACAAGTCTCTGCATGTGTTTGCCTCAAGCATGACACTAACTCTCACCTTTGGACTGAAACAAAAGCCAAAGGTGAGTCCTGGGAAGCTCCAGGAATGACTCAGCATTGATCATGAGCTCCTTGGAGAAACTCAGCCAGATATGAGAAAACAAATGGGGATGGAGCCAGAATTTAGGGTGGTGAGGCACTGAAAAATTTTGTTTTCTCATTTGTAAATTTTCTATTGTTGTTGTAATACATGCTTCACTCACCGGGTATGTGACAATCCAGTAGGGACACCACCCTCCTAGGGTTGAGTTCCAAAGACCAGGCTGTGTACTTGGAACATCCACCAAGATGGTCTTTTAAATGCTGGCATTTCCCAGAGATCCGTCCTCATTCTTTGATCTTCTTACATAGTATGTTCTCCTTCGGTAATCTCATCCATTCCCCCGAGCAATCTCACCCACTGTTTCAATTATTAACTACATTCAGTCAACTCTTGAATCTCCAGACCCCTGTACTGAGCACCAAGGCTACGTATCCCTGGTGGACGTCTCCACTGCTCGTCCTGCGGGCCCTTCACATTCAGCAAAGACCTCACCATCTCCCCCTCTTTCTCAAACTGTCCCGCTTCCTGTATCCACTGCCTCAGTGAACAGCACCTGCATCCAGCAAAGCACCCAAGCCAGACACCTGAATGTCATCTTTGACTTTCCCTCCCTCCCAACCATGCACAACCAAGTCCTATCAACTTCTTAATTTCTGCTGAGCCCCTCCTCTCCTCTCCGTCTCTACTGACACCACCAGCACAAATCCATGCTACACCGCAGGCTTCCTAACTCAAATTGTAAGCATTTTCAAATGCTCTAGAGCTTTCAAAGGCTCAATCTGATCTTTCTCACTTGCCTGCTAAAAACCTACTTCCACTGCCCTCAGTGTAAAGCCAAACTCTTCTGTGGGGCTAAAAGGTATGTCTTGATCTATCCTCGGTTTATCACTATAATCTCATCACTTGCACTCTATAATCTAGTTACTATGACCTAGTCATTGTATTTCAGTTCCCTGTTGTGTTTTGTTTTTGTTTTCTTAGACACAGGATCTCACTATGTTGCCCAGGCTGGAGTGCAGTGGCTGTTCGTAGATGAGTCCATAGCTCACTACAGCCTCGAACTCCCAGCCTCAAGCCATCCTTCCACTTCAGCCTCCCGAGTGGCTGGGACTTCAGGCTCACACCATCACGCCTGGCCCTATTTACTTCTTTCTTTCCCCTGCTAGATCATAAAGTCCTTGAAGACAGGGATTTAGTCTTGTTCACAGTTATAATCTAACACCTAGCTCAATAGTGAGTATTCAATCATTGAACTAAAATTTGTGTCTCCCATAATTTTTTCTTAAGTTTTGGCAGCTATGATTGAAAGTTAGAAGATAATGTAAATGAACAAATAAATAAATAGAAAGCTCAGATGTGTGAGACCTGCCTTGGGTCCATATAATAAAGTCATATTTTCTGCAAGGACATTCTTTCCTGTGTTATGTGAAGGAATTAAATGTATCAGTGTGTCATAGTGTTAGAAAAGGAGAACTTTGAGGAACTACAACACCTAAAGAAGTTTGATGTCATCTGTGTTAGAACATGTCACTACTGGGCCGCTTGGACACTCAGAATTCTTCATTAGTTACTCTCTCATTGCAAGTGCCAGAAATCCAACTCATTGGACATAGACGTCCCATCCCCCAAAAAACTCGTGATTAGTTCATGGAATCTACGGAAGGGTTGAGTAACCAATACACAGAAAGGACAGCCATGCAGGTAAGTCTCAGCAAGGACTCAAAACCTACTGAGACTCACTGTGGCTCTTCTGCAACTCTCCTCTGCAAAATGACTACACACTCTGACTAGTTCTCTCCACATGATGGGAAACACTACTGTATTATTTTCTAGGGCTGCTGTAACAACATACAAAAAACTGTGTGGCTTAAAACAACAAAAACTTATTGTCTCACAATTCTGGAGGCCGAAAGTCCAAAATCAAGGTGTCAGCAGGGTCATGCTCTCTCTGACGATTTGGGGGGAGAATCCTTCCTGGCCTCTTCTAGCTTCCGGTGTCTGCTGGCAATCCTGGGCGTTGTTTGGCTTGCAGATGCAGCACCCCAGTCAAACCACCGTCTTCTCCCTGCGAGTCTTCACATGGTCTTCGGTCTTCCTTCTGTGCACATCTGTCTCTGCGTCCAAATTCCCCCCTTTTACAAGGACACTAGTCATGTTGATTACGGCCCACCCCAATGACCTCATTGTAACTTGATCACATCTGTAAAGACCCTATTTCCAAATAAGGTTACCCTCTGAGGTACAGGGGTTAGGACTTCAACATATCTTTTTGAGGGGAACACAATTCAACCTACAACAACCAACAACAGCATCTAAAGCTTCCTCCCCCAGAGGAAAAGTTCAGAAGTCCTTGACCTAGCTTGTGTGGCATCCTCACCCCTGGACCAAACAACCGAAATGGGGACAGCAGAGCTCTGTGAGAACATGGCTGTTCCTGTGGTAGCCACACAGATGGGAAAAGCCATTCCCAGGTGACATGCAACAGCCATGCCCGCATCTGCTTCCCTCCCAGTGACAAGGAGATAGGATAATGTAAGAGGATAAAGAAAGATACAGACATCTCAGCAGAATGAGTGGGAAACATTCACAAGAAGGTGGGTGTTATAAAATAGATCAGGAAAGAAATACTTGCTGGTTACATATAAAAGGTCTTCTTTAATATCATGGCTGGGAAACAAACCAAAGCTTTTCTTCAATTTGCTGCTGCTGCAAGTGAGAAATGTATCATTTTTCTTTCTTAGGGGGTGTGTGCAACCAATTTTTCTCCCTCTGTACATCATTCCATTATATATATTTTGCTTCTAACTTCTGTTATATTCCTGACATGAAAGCGTATAAGAACAAATCAGTAAAAACAGTGGTATCATTTTGGCATCAGAAATAAAGTTCTTTTTTAACATTATGAATTATGGCTAAAAATGGGGGACAAAAGTGACTCAAAATTTCCTTTTCTTAAGCTGTGTACAGTGGCACTGCTGTAGTCCCAGCTACTTGGGAGGCTGAGGCAGGAGGATCACTTGAGGCCAGGAGTTCAAGGCTGCAGTACACTATGATCATGCCAGTGAATAGCCACTGCACTCCAGCCTATACAACACAGTAAGACCCTTTCTCTTAAAAAAAAAATAAAGTAAAAATAAAAATAAAAAATTTCCTTTACTGAAAGGTTAGTATGACTATTTAAAAATACATTGGGAATGTTCTAATTGTTAAATTTACCTGCTTCAAAATAACACTGGGAAGGTCTAAAGCCCACCATTAAAAATGCATTTTAAAATATTTTTAACTATAGAAAATTAGTATTTGTTCATTATAGATATTTTAGAAAAACCTATGAAACAATGTTTAAAATTTAAAATCATCTGTAGTCCCACCCCTAATTACTGTTAGCATTTCAACATCTTTACTTATTTTCTCTACTTATGTAAACACATATTTGTAATTTTACAAAGTTAGGTTCACATTATACAGTTTTATGTCCAAGGGGTTTTGTTCGATATTTTATCATGAACTTTTTTCCATACTGGAAACACCATTTTTAATGACAGTGTAATATCCTATGCTATATACATGATTCATATAAACATTCTTTTATTGTTGGACATCTAGGTTGCTTATTATAGTTTTTATTATAAGGATGTCCTAAATATATACATACACAATTTTATTCTAAGCACAGCTAATCACCCCTAGGAGAGATGCAAAGCTTTCAACCAAGCAAATTTCAATTTGTTCTACAGAATCAGCCTCTAAAATGAGACAAAAACCTAAATCATCATAAGAAATTTACCAAAATGTGTACAATTAATAAACATATACAATTCCTAATTGCAAACTGTCTTATATATTGAAAAACACATTATTCAAGTTCCTTGCCTCCCTTCAAATCTTTTGGGAATCCTATCTCATGCTAAAAAATATTTGTAGAGTCAGAAAGAGGAGACGGAACTAGTATCTGTGTTGATGTCTACATTTTGGTGGGATCAAAGGGCTGCACTTTCCACCTCTGTTCCAGAGCTGATAATCCAAGTTCTCTTAGGCAGTGTAACTAGGAATTATGTCCCTAGAAAAGTGCAGCCCTGCCACAGCTAGAATTAATTAGTGCAATTCAGTGAAAAGAGCTCAGGACTTAACACTCACCACACCTGGGTCTAAATCGTGACGCTGGCACTTCTGAGAATATGTCTTTGGGAAATTCAATGTTTGTGAGTCAATTTACTATCTTTAAAATAGGGAAGGAGAGAAGTTAACAATGCTTTCCATAAGCTATCTCATTTAACTCTCACTAAAAAATGATTCCTTTTAGAAATAAGAAAACAGGCTCAGATTGGTTAATTACTCAAACTGCTAAAGAGGCAAGACAGGATTTGATTCTAAATCTGTCTAACCCTAAAGCTCATGTCCCTCCCACCTCCCCATCCCCCCACCCCCCCCATACACACACAGACATGTTGCTTCCTGGGCTCACTTGGACTGTGGGGAAATGAGTTGGATTTGAGTGTTTCCTCTAGTACCGTGAACGCAACTTTCACTCCCACAGCAGTTTTTGCATTATGCTTCGCTGGGATGGAGGGTGGGGACCTGGGCCAGGCAAGCGAAACACTCCCCTTAGGCACAAAATGTAAGGGGCCACAAAAACTCAGTCATCAAGATAAATAATATTTTAGTACAACATTTTTTAAAAATCTAAATTAATGCAAAAAAACCCATGATTAACAAAATAACATTTTACATAAAAACAATATCTGATAGTACCATGTCAAGCCCTACTGGAGCCTAAGGCAAAGGAAAAATGTGCAACCCTATCCACATGTTTTTTTAATGGGTAATTATGGTAAGTGCTATGTAATAGTAATACCTTAAACACATATAAGTTTTTCCAGAACATTAAAGTAGTTAAAAATATTGAAAAAATTGAAAAGTGAGTATACTAAAAATCACATTATTTTAAGTTTAAATATTTTACTTATGCCAAAAACAAATTTATTATAAATTTATTTTCCTAGCTTTAATGGAAGCAAACTCATCTGTAATGTTTTCATTAAATCCAATAACAATTTTTTTTTCTTTTTTTTGGAGACAAGGTTGTTGCCTGGGCCAGAGTGCAGTGGCCCCATCATAGCTCACTGCAACCTCAAACTCCTGAGCTCAAGGGAACTTCCTGCCTCAGCCTCCCAAGTAGCTGTGACTACAAGCACATGTCATCATGCCCAGCTAATTTTTTTTTACATTTTGTAGAGAGGAGTCTTGCCATTTTGCTCAGGCTGGTCTTGAACTCCTGGTCTCAAGCCATCCCCTTTCCCACCCCACCAGCTTTCCCAAAGTGCTAGGATTACAGGTGTCAGCCACTGTACCTGGCCTATTAAAGCCAATAACCATTTTTAAAATACATAAAATCATGTATTCAGTTATATAGTATAGTATGCACATCCTTCCTTTTGCAATATGGCTCAGCACAGCACTGGCTGGGACCACGACTTATGAAAACCAGCCTCAAATATTTCAGGGACTCTGTAAATGGGAACAGAATATCTGGTAATATTGGATTCCTCAAGTCTCCTATCAAAGCTCCTTTTGTGTAGTAGCCTGTCTTTTCATAAAAAAATATCACTGCCTAGCCGACTTTTAGGATAGTGTTCCTAAAGGCCAATAAAGACAAGCTGTGTTCTCCTAACAGCAGGCATAAATCAACCTCACACATGTGCTGATGCTCCATGACTTCTATGTGGACTTCCAAGCTTAGTTAAGCGCTAAATATCTGAGAGTTACTGTCTCCTAAATACCCCAAAATCGAGGTTTTGCATAACTTTCCTAGAACACACACATTCATTTAACAGACACTAATAAGGACTAGATTCCTACTAAATGAAGAAAACCATACCTGGGTTTGTTTGTAGGTTGTGTTATCCAGGCTCACATTTTTTAAATATCAATTAACAGTGTGTCTCCTTGTATATTTTGTCATTAAAAAGAATGTATTCAGCATCTTTTATTACAGGAAGGTCTATGTAATAATACCTTACCCTTTTATGATTTCTACTTGCATTCGACACTTATGAAGATACTATGAGGTAGGCAAATATTATCTTTTATAGAAATTGATTTGTAAACTCACATTTTTAAAGCTGGAGATTAGCTAGTGATAAGCCCTCTCATTTTTCAGACAAGGAAATCAAGCCTGTGAGCAGTGATGACTCTTGCCCTTGGTCATCCAGCTATTAATAGTTCAGGACAGAACTGGTGTTATACTCACCATCCTCTGATTCCAGGTCTAATGCTCTTCCCAGCCTGCCACGTTGCCTCTTCTAACAAATGCACAGCCTAACAACATATGATTTCAGGTAAACAGGTGTAGACAAACAAAACAGGATCGTAAGGTAGAATATGAGAAGGTCTAAAATGACCAAATGAATATGAAATGATGTGCCCAGGGAAAAGTGAATTTTCTAGAATGGAGAGTGATGAGGAGTCACAGGGTTCCTCAGCCCTGGACACAGCAGAGAGCAGATGTCCAATAACATGCAGGTCAGTCATGCAAACAAATGTTATACATTATCATCAGAGGATGATGCCACTGCCTCTAAGACTATGTGCCCTCGGCAAGGTACTTTAACCACTGAGTCTCAGCTTCCTCATCTAGAAAATGAGAATAAACCTTATAAAGCTGTTTTGAGATCAAATGCAACAATGTACAATAAAAAGCAAATAAGCTCACCCCATGTTTTATCTAATTTTGTTTTTATTCTGTTCTATGTGTTTCTTAAACCAAACATCTTCCATTTTTACAATCCATCAGGATGGACATAAATAAATGGAAACACCATTGTAAATCCCCTGCTCAGACTAGAGAACTCAGATTGTGTTACCTCCTCCAGGAAGTCCTCCTTAACCACCCCCCACCCTCTTAGTCTTATTTAGATGATCTCCTGTATGCTTGCATATTGTCTTGCATACCTCTGCAATCACAGGGCAAAATACTTACTTGCTTCCTTGGCTACCTTTTCCATTCCTTTTCCTCAAGAGAAAGAACAATGTCTTACTTTACTTGGCATCAGCAGCTCTCAGAACAGTGCCTGATCCATACCAAGCACTCAATAAATGTTTATTGAAGGAATGAATCAATGGCCACTCACAACTCATGCCTCTTACATCCCACTTAACTCCCTTTAGACTCTTCCATAGGTACTTTCAAAAATAAAGGTTTTTGAAATGTTTGAAAATCTCAGAAGGCACCCCAGCACTTTTCCCAGATGTGTTTCAGACTGACATCTGTGCTCTGGTTGACGTCATTCCTCCAAAGAAGGCCTACCTCTCCTTCTTGCCCACGTAAGCACCACTGAAAACCCCTCCTCTTGCATAAATCCTTGTTCAAATTGCTCCAGCCCATTGTGATCTTTCATCCTTTGAACTCATTTAACATCTAGGGTCTATACCATTAATCTGACAATCACCATATACTGCTAAGCAACTCTTCTGTATTGTTGTACCCAACTTTATTTACCTTCACTCTTATAGTTTAACTTTCTTATATTTATTTCTTGTTCCCCACTGTAAAGACCATATTCCTTAAATAGCTACCAGGTCTCGCCAATCACTGCCTTTCCTGCAGTGCTTTGCATGCGCGTGCCCACATATGTTTTTTGAGTTTTTATAAATTTCACAATACAAACATTTAATTTCAGAATACAAACATTAGGTTATATATATTGCCTTTGCACCGCCCAAGTCAGAGCTACAAGCGTGCCCATCCCCCTGACATCACACACCGTACACACCTCCCCCCCTCCTCCCCCACACCTGCCCAGCACTCAATGCATGTTACTTCCATGTGTGCACATAAGTGTTGATCAAGTACCACCAACTTGATGGTGAGTACATGTGGTGCTTGTTTCTCCATTCTTGTGATACTTCACTTAGGAGAATGGGCTCCAGCTCCATACAGGATAGTACAAGAGGTGTTAGTTCACCACTGCTTTTTGTGGCTGAGTAGCATATTTTTTAATTGACATGAAGACTCCCCTCCTCTAGGGTCCATGATGCCCTGGCCCCCTCCATTCATTCTCTGTCTTTCCCTGATCTTTCACCCAAAGAAACTAACACCTTCCAGCTTTATCGCCAGGGCTCCTGTGCCTTCTGGCTTGCCTCTGGGTTCAGCCAATAGAAGGCACAGATAGGTGACCAGTAGGTGGAAAGACAGAGTGGTAGGAAATTTCTTCCCTTGCTAAGCCAGTTCTGCAGTGTTTAAGTCCTTCCAAGACTATGGCTTCTCTAGGGTGGTCCCTCTTCTAAGATGCCACCTCTCATCTGGGCTCCCATAACATTTCCTCCCTTTGCCCTTTCAGGCCTGGCCCCTCAACATCCTTTTTTAGTGACCTTAACTCTGCCCACACTTCTGTAAATAGTCCCTTCATCAAAGTCTCTTCCAAATCCCAGCAAAATGTTTTGTTTCTTGCTAGGATCTTCACAAATACAGGAGCTTTCAGTTTAGTTGGGTAAGGCTGAAGTAACCTTATAATTGATCATCCAAACCAGGACATTTCTGAGAGTGCAAGGGGTACTATTAATAATTAAACCATGGC
This sequence comes from Lemur catta, assembly GCF_020740605.2. NCBI lineage: Eukaryota > Metazoa > Chordata > Mammalia > Primates > Lemuridae > Lemur > Lemur catta. The sequence goes on from NC_059139.1 coordinate 39,101,884, forward strand.
AATAGGCTTAAGTGAGAACTGTCCCAGACCACCTGGAATGAATGGATATCCTAGGTAAGTCAGACTCATAAACAGATAATTGTTATAATGCAGAGATAAAAACATTTCTAAAAGAGATAATATTACAGGATAGATTAAGATAAGTGCCAAAGGGTGGAATAGACTTTCAGTGCTACAGCCATTCCAAGAAAAAAGAGATCATTTCTCCTGGGGAAAGACATTTGAGATCAGCGGCTTGCTCACTTCTCCTTCTCTAACTAAATGAAGTCACACAGTCCACGTGAGCTTGGCCCATTTTGTGTATTTTCTCCAAGAAATGTCATTCCCAGTCTGGTCCCCTCCTCCTCTCCTCACACATACCCAGCATAACTCATGCCACTTCTTTCCCCTGTTTAGCTCTTGGTTTCTAGGGAAAGCAAATTAATTTAAATTTTAGCCAATTATTCATGTTTAAAAAATCAAATGTGTTCCTGATTCAGCTATAAATCATTGCAGATAGCTGCTATTTTTGGTTCTTTAAATCACGTTTTAGCTTCATTTTGCAAAGATATCTGAGAGGTGATTTATAAGCTTTTACTTGCAAACTCAAACATTCTTACTAATAACAGCATACAGCCCAATAAGTAACCTAGAAACCTTATGTATGTATATGTATATATGTTTACTTTGCCTCTTACACAAAGGGTTTTACAATTAACAAATACTCTAAAGCTGTGTGACCCCCAGCAAAGGGAACCCAGACTCCTTGCTCCCCCACATCTAGCTGATTCAAAGCCACTTGGCCAGGAAGTGTTTCTAATCCTCGTGTTGCTAGTAGAAGCAAGTTGCTATAAGCCCCATTGTGTGACTTCAGGCTTGCCAAATCACTGCTTTGTTCAAGCATTTCATACTCATGGGAATAGTTTATAAAAACACTCGCACCCCTGCCCAGGAGCAGAGAGCACCGTGCAGACTGGGGCAGCCAGAGTTCCTTCTCTCCTACTTCCCAACCAGCCTGTGCTGGTCAGGATTAGACTAGTGGGAGCTGGGGTTGTAAAGGTCCCTCTAGAGAGATTCAGAAAGGGTCCTACAAAAACAAGACAAAGAGGAGGGAAAAGCAGTAACTAGAGACAAAAAGCAGATGTAGACGTTCACATCGAATGCAGGAAATGATACAAATCAAGGCAGAGTAAAGAGAGAAAAACACAGGGAAGAAATGTAAAAGATAACAGAGCAGCCTCTTATTCCACGCTGACAAGCCACCAAAACCTGAAAGGAGCAGTGTGTGCAAATTTCAGCAGGATGCAAGGTTCAGGCATGAGACAAGAAAAAGCTGCAGTGTGCCTTGGATAGCAGAAAAATTAGAAATGACCTAAGTGGTTTAACAAATCTATTCAGGCCAGATTGAAATTCTTGTAAGGCGCCTTTCAGCCTCCTGCCTACCTTATCACTAGGGAAGATCTCCAGCTGCTGTACTGATGGATGGAGGAAGTTCTCTCCTGTGCACGGAACACGTGGCATTCTGTAGGAGGAAAGAGAGTGCTGGAAACTCCCTGATGAGAATATTCTGGGTCCATATGGGGTGTAACTTTCTATCAGTCTGTGAATTTTAAAAACCACCCTAAGGCCCAAAACTAATCCTTCAATTATGGGCCATTGCCTGCTGTGCTTTGCATGCATTATATGAAATGGATTATAACTAATTTTTCAAAGTCAGCAGATTGTTATTTACCCATATGTTGACAATCAGTTTGAAAAGGCAGAAATTGTGTGTCAGCTACTCCATGAAAAACACCGCACCTACTCAAAAGTCCTCATTAGCAACATCTGCACTGGCTTTGCTTTTACATATATAATAAAATATGTTATAAAATTATGTGAAAATATTTTTATATATCATTTACATACAAATAATTTTGTTATATATGTAGCTTTTTAAAGTAAAAGCCAATGTAGATGTTATTAATGTGTGTGTGTACGTCTGCATGTGTGGGTGTGTGTGATATATAGTAGTGATAAAAACCTTTTCTAAAAGATTTTTGCAAAGGTTCTATTAATGGCAAAATGTCAATATGTGCATGTGCATTTTGGTAATCTACTATTACAGTGGTTTATTGAAAAGTAATTACATTTTTATATAACTAACTCCATTCACAAACACATTATGCCTATATTTGATGGGCACTAGACTGTGTATCCTGGTGTAAACTCCAATAGAACATCTCAAGGTGCTCTGAAGGAGCTCTGCAGATCAGTTTGAGAGAACAAGTCCCTTCACAATACAATGAATGCCTTAACAAATATATCCTTAGGCTCCAGGGAAGAAGGGGATCTAGGAAGACCTTTTTAAAGGTGGTCTCAGCAGGAGCTGAGTTTTGAAGGATGAGTACAAGCGAGTTGAAGAGAGGATGAGGGCCGGGCATGGTGGCTCACACCCGTAACCCCAGCACTTTGGGAGGCTGAGGCAGGAGGATCACTTGAGCCAGGAGTTGGAGACCAGCCTGGTCAACATAGCAAGACCTCATCTCTACAAAAAAATTAAAAATTAGCTGAATGTGGTGGCACACGCCTGTAGTCCCAGCTACTTGGGAGGCAGAGGTGAGAGGATTGCTTGAGCCCAGGAGTTCGAGGCCACAGTGAACTATGATCACACCACTTCACTCCAGCCTGGGTGACAAAGTGAGACCCTCTCTCTGAAAAAAAAAAGAAAAAAAGAGGATGAGGAGGAAGGGAAAGGGTCTTCACGCAGAAGGCAGAGGAAAATACATCTTGCTAAGGCACTGAAGCATCACTCTGCATTTGTGCCCAGGGCACAGGGCCGACACTGAAGAATGATTGACAATGAAACTAAACAGACAAGGCCCGTATTGTTAAGGACCTTGCATGCTAAGCTGGCAACCATGGAAAGATTTGAAGTAGTGACATGGCATGATTAGAGGTAGAGAAGGATGAGTTTAAGGAGGCGGGTAATAGGACAATATTGGAGACATCAAGCCACTCGTGGAAGAAGGGATAAGAGACAGTGGTAAGAGACGTGGGATGACTCAAGCTGTTTAGAAGGGAGAATCCAAGGTCTTGAGACTACTTGGATATGGAGTGTTAATGAGAGTAAGAAGGCTAGGATGTCTCCCAGACTTCAGGCTAAGACCACAGGGTGAGTTGTGGTGCTATTTGTGGATACAGGACCACTGGAGGATGAGCAGTTTGCCACTGTTGGTTATTTTAATTTTGGGGTGTTTTAGGGGAGAGGATGTGGAGATAAAACATTTCATCTGTGGTGTTCTTGTTTTGAGAAACTATATGGCTCTGGAGTTCATCAGCAGGGTCTGAACTGTAAACTCCAAAATTGGGCATAACCAGTATGTAAGCTGTGGTTGAAGCCATGTGATGAGGCCATCTGTGAAAAGTGAGTAAAGGGAGATGAGCAAAGGCCAAGGACAGAATCCTGGGGTACACCATCATAAGGCAGGCACCAGAGACAGACTGTAAAGGAACAACCAGAAAGGTGGAAAGAAAAACAGAGCACATTTTTCCTTTGAAATGGAACCGAGAAGAGTTTAAAGAGGGAGAGGCTTACAGTGTCAGAAGCTGCACTGAAGCCAAGAAAGATTAAAAAAAAAAAAAAAAACACACAGCTTATTGTTTTAGCAATTCATTTCAGAGAAATGCATTTCAGAGAAAAAAATTAAGTTTCTGGTATATAATTAATTGATAATTTTTAATATGGCAGGTTAGTACTGGCAGTCATCACTGGACCTTAATTCAACATCTATTCTACTCTCAAGTGATGGCTGAAAGATCATTCCCCAGGAAAAAGTAGAACTGCTTTATAAGTAATTCACTTGATATGGTGTCACAGGTTGGGTTTTCTAGAAGCAGGTGCCATGAAATGCCAAGACAGAATCCGGGCTGTAAGATGTTTATGAGAGACCAACACTAAAAGGAAGAGGAAACAGATGTAGAGGTCTAGAACAAGAATGGCCCCTCAGAATGTTCCATGCCAGGCTGAAATGTCTGGGCCCCGTACCCCTGCCTCGCTCAGTCACTGGATGTGGACTGACCCTAGAAGGGCGTGACACCAGGGGGTAGATCTTTATAGCTGAGGCAGGCCCTGAAAGAGCACCAGCTGGGTGCTGGGTGGGCAGCCAGTCCTTCCTTGAAGGAGATCTGGGCAGTGAATCCTATTCAACCTCACGCAGCTTGCAACTGTGACCAAAAATGCTGTAAACTGCGTGAGGTTGAAATGGCAGAGCCCAATCTAGCTATGATTACTGGCTGTGGAAGTAGCCAGCTGTTAGTTCTTTGTTCCTATATCAGCATTATATAGCCACTTCTCTGTCACCACAAATATGAAACAATTTTCAATGGTAAAAAGACATTAAATTATGGTCCTATCACATTGGTTATATGGATGTAAAAAACTAGAATAGACAAGAATGTTGTAATTACATTTGCTTTTGGAATTAAGTGCTGGATGTATTTTACATCTGAAGAAAAAGACAATAAATTGAAGCATAAGGCAATAAAGGAGTTGAGCTGTTCCAATAATATCTAAAACAAAGTTTTGGTTGCCTAGGTTGAGAGGACTGTCAATTAATAACACTTTTCAAAAAAGTGCTCTGTAATTGGACAGCCTTGAGAAAATAGAATGAGGCAATCATATTTGGTTATATATTGCATTCATACGATTTGACATCTCCTCCTTTGCAAAATAAATTTCCCTGTGCCAGCTGTAATTAGGCGCCGAGATAAAGCTGCCTTAATATTCTGCATATTTGATTAGGGCTGCCAGCAGCTGTCGGATCACTGGCTCTGTTCTCATGTACAATGAAAACATCAAAGACATCTGTGGTTTGCCCTAAAATTAGTGCCAGAATTGGCCTTCTCTCCTTTATTGTGTAACCAGCTTTGCTATTTGCATAACTAACAAGGGAACCTCCAGACATTGTTGCTGGGTCAGCGAGGGAAAACCACCAAAGGAAGACTTGGGAAGTGGCTGGTATGTCCCGTCTAGCACAAGGCTTAAGTGTGTGGAGTTTGGGGTCACACAGACGTGGACCCAAGCCTGTTTTTATTACTTACTTGTGACTTTGGGCAAGTTATTTAAACTGTCAACCATAATATCTGTTTTGGTAAAATGAGAAAGATAATAGTACATACTTCATAGGGTAGTTTTGATGAACAATTAAAATAAGGTCTGTAAAGCACTTAGCACGTGCCCAAGGCCTACCTGCACTCATAAAGTGTTAGTAATCTTCACTCCTTCATCCAGTGTCCTTTTCTAAGAAGTCATAACCATAGTGGCTTTAAAACACTCATTGACTTTACTGGCCAGGCACGGTGGCTCTCGCCTATAATGCCAGCACTTTGTGGGGCTGATTTGTTCTGCTGCACTCCAGCCTGGGCAACAGAGTGAGGCCCTGTCTCTAAAAAACCAGACTAACAAACAACACCATTCATTTACTGATAAAGCAAAGGTGCAAAGATCTCTCCATTAGCCTTAAAATCATGAATATACCATACACACACATAGTTTTCTTCAAAATTCCCCAAAGTTAAGGAAAATCCCTAAAAGTTTTCCCTAGTAAACTACTGTTTATAATTCTGTAATAGGTTTTAAACCTTTATTTTCTTCTGAGAACCATGCATTTACTGCCATCAGGTGACTCTTCTGGAGAAAGTAACTACAAGTAACAGAAAGTTTGGCTGGACTGCATTAAACAGTAGAAATGTATTATCTCAAGTAAAAAGAAGGCCCCAGACAGGCAGCTCCAGGGCCACTGTAGTCAATGACTCTGCAACTGATTAAGGATGCAGGTACTTCCCAGCTTTCTTCAGGCTGACTTCCTCATGGTCACAAGATGGCTGCCATATATAAACAATTACAGCTGTCCTCCCCATGTCTATTTTCAAAAGAAGGAAACTTATCTCAGAAGCCTCCTAAACTGTGTCTCCTCAAGTCTCAGAGGCCAAAACTGAATCACATAGCCATTCATAAACCAATCAGTAGCAATGGACACGGAATTGCCATGACTGGCTTCACAAAGCACACAGCAGTGTGGAAGAAGGTAGATTACCTGCAGAAATCATAGTTTTGTAATAAAATAGGAAGTGGAATGCATGTTTATCTTCTACAGTGTCTGTACAGTTATACTCAGCTATTAATACTTTAAGGTTGAAAATTAAAATGCTGTTTTTCTCCCAGTCTTCCAGAAAGTACTACACCAATATTTATAGAAAAATAAACATTTATTTATAATAAAACAGATTGATAAATTTAGCAGAGCTCACAGCTGATACTTAGTTGTACACATAAGTATGGCATAATGTCTGCTGTTTGTTCTGACAGTCACTGCCTAGATTCCATTCCAGCCATTAAATAATTTGATCATCATTCCTTGACAAATCTATCAAACAGTAAGTTTCATGAAAGCAAAGACTAAGTTTGCCTTGTTCAGCATTATATCCTCCATAGCACAATAACCAGCACATAGGAGGTATTCCGTAAATATTTGGTGAATAAATGAATGGAATGATACAAAAATAAATGAATAAGAAGACAGGCATATCCTAGCAGGATTCCTGTCTCTGCAGTCCTCTAACGTTTATGACTGGGGCTGCCCAATGACCCCCTTCCACAGCTTCTGATTTAATACTGTCGTTAGCCCAGAAGACTAAGGAACCCCAGGTCAGTAGCTTAATGTCAAATCAGCCTTTCTGATTGTTCTTCAATGATCATAATGCCCTGGATTTTTTCTCTACAATACAACTTTTTCTGGACATCCCAGAACCCACCACTAATAAACTAACTTTGCGTCATTGAATCTCACTCTACCTATCACTGGGAGTTAACACTGCCACCAGACTTCCCCAAAGCTAACAGCATATGGAAAATATAATGCCCTCAGACAGGAACATGTCTTATAAAGTCACCCTTCCGGAAGCTATGTAGTTGATCTAGCATGCCAACTCTGAGCACCAAAATCACACCTGCAGTTGTCAGTTAGGATTACATGTAACTCTGCTCTCTACAATCATGTGTACAAGATTTAACTTGAAATTTTATTAAAGATACTGTAGGATTATTTGGGAATTCAGCCCACACTAAGAAATAAGACCCACATACAGTTTGTAATATAGTCAATTTTAACAAAAAAAATGTCTATTAGGATTCCAATTTTAACTTCTGTTTTCTTACCAGGATTTAATAAATCCTTTTGGCAGATGTTGGATAGGGAATGGTATCTGCTCTGGTCTCATTCTCTTTTCCTTTATTATTAAATAGTTTCTGCTGATTCGTTTTAACTCTGCAGCAATGATTATTTGGTTGAATCATAGTGGCCAATGTCAATGGTAGAGAATACTCAATTCCTGTTTTTGGTTGTTTTTTATTTCTTAATCTGAATTCAAGAAAATTCAGACAAAGTCCTCACCAATTGATTTCTAAGGAAACTCTGTGTTTCACAAGGGAATTTCTGCAAAATGTCTGCTGCCAGTGAGCTGTTACCTTGGAGTTACTTCTCTGTGTATTTACTCAACCCTATAGCTCTTAGTTCTCTGAGGGCTCTCTGCTATTGCTTTCCTGTCGTGTTTGTACCAGATGATTGGATGAGTTCCAAAGTCTGCTAGAGGCAAGAAGAATTGAAGAACAACTTTCAGGTAGAGTCTATTGGTATATATGGACTCCATGATATTTTCCATAGAGAAAAGATTCTTCCATTGGTATATATGGACTCCATAACATTTTCTGAGGAGCACTATTAAACTTATAGCACTTAACCACTTGGAACCCCCAACACGTCAAGCTAGTGGTTTCCAGACCTGGCATCAGAATCATGTAGAGAGATTTTCACAAAACAGAGATACCCTCTCACTGCCACCAACACTGGGAACAAACAGTCTTCTAGAGAGTAGCAATTTTTGTATTTACAATTTAAATTTTTAATGTTATTGCAATTCAACAGCTTTATTTTTTCAGATTTCACTTTAATCAATATTTTTAATTTTTAAAAACCCTATTTTATAAATAGGTGTCTACAAACCTATTTATAAAATAAATGTAAGAGATATTTTCATTCTTCTCAACCATTTTCATGTACTGTTGAAGGGAGCGTAAGCTGCACTGTACTTTTTGATGAACAAATTGACAAGAAGTGTCAAATTTCAAATGTTTAGGCCACTTCGGCCCAGTGATTCCCATTCTCAAACTCCACCCTACGAAAGTCCTAGTAGAAGTGTGTATGGATGTTTAGTGTTCAGGGCAGTCTAACTGAAATAAAAAATAATCTCAAAATCTCAGTGGCTCAATACAATAAATGTGTGTTTTGTGCTCGTATCACCAATGCAAGTCAGCAGGGGGCCATGCTCACGAAGTCATTCAGAGATTTGTCTTATGACTCCACCTTTCTCTAGATCCTTGGAGTGGCCTCCATTAAGTTTAAAGACAGGGAAAGAGAGGATGTGTGCAGGATGGTATGGGAAACTTCCTTCTGTGGACCAGGTCTAGAAATGATGAACATCACTTTGACCCACATTCCTTTGTGGACTTGATCACAAGGCCCTGTCTACCTGAAGGGAGCCTGGGACATGTCAACCAGCTGTGTGTCCTGAAGAAGTATGAAGTATGGTGAACACTGCCATAGGGAATTGAAGGAAGCTGTCATACAGCATTGTTGATGAAAGCAAAACACTGGAGAAAACCTAGGTGTTCAGAGAAAAGGAGTGATTGGATGAATTATGGCATATTCATATTATAGAATGGGAAGGTTGTGATTAAAAAGAAGCTCTGTGCATGCTAATGTGGAAGAATGTCTGTAATATATTGATGGGGCAAAAAAGATAGGTTGTGTAATAGTAAGCCTGGTATTGTACAACTTTATTATAATTTTTTTTTTTTTTTGAGACAGAGTATCACTCTGTTGCCCAGGCTAGAGTGCTGTGGCATCAGCCTAGCTCACAGTAACCTCAAATTCCTGGGCTCAAGCAATCCTTCTGCCTCAGCCTCCCGAGTAGCTGAGACTACAGGCATGTGCCACCATGCTCGGCTAATTTTTTCTCTATATATTTTTAGCTGTCCATATAATTTCTTTCTATTTTTAGTAGAGACCGGGTCTCGCTCTTGCTCAGGCTGGTCTCGAACTCCTGAACTCAAACGATCCACCTGCCTCGGCCTCCCAGAGTGCTAGGATTACAGGCGTGAGCCACCGCACCGGGCCTGTAATTTTTTATTACTTATAAGTGGAATGTAAATTCCAGCCTAGCCTCAAGATAGGATCTTGTTTTTAAAAAATTAGCCCTATCCACACAATGGAATGCTATGCAGGCATTAAAGAGAATAAATAGCTCTATATATACTGTACTAATATAGAAATATCTCCAAGACAGGTTGTTAAAAGAAAAGTGCAAGATGCTGAGCAGTAGATAAAAGATGTTAGCTTTTATATAAGATGAAAAGGATGTATTTTTACATATCTGTATGCACAAAGAAGATAAGAAACACAGGTAATATTTGAGGGGAGGAGAACTCAGTGAATGGGAATAGGGAAACAAAACTTGGGGTAGAACAGACACATATTTTATAATACAGGGTGTCCCAAAAGTCACCATATATAGGGAAAATGGGAAACTGTAGCTAAATGTACAAAATATTCATTATAAAGTTTTACAAAATTTTTCCTTTGTATGAAGACTTTTGGGACACACTGTAGTTAACCTTTTCTACCTTTTAAATCTGATACCACATGAATTAACTAGGCAAAATTCTCAACCAGGTGTGATCGTTTACACCTGTAATCCTAGCACTCTGGGAGGCCGAGATGGGAGGATTGCTTGAGCTCAAGGGTTCAAGATTAGCCTGAGCAAGAGCAAAACCTTGTCTTTACTAAAAATAGAAAAATTAGTCAGCAGCCAGGCATCATGGCACTTGCCTGTAGTCCCAGAAACTCAGCAGGCTGAGGCAGGAGGATCGCTTGAGCCCAGAAGTTTGAGGTTACAGTGAGCTATGATGATGTCACTGCACTCTACCCAGGATGACAGAGCAAGACTCTGTCTCAAAAATTAATTAATTAGTTAATTTAAAAAGTAAAATAAAACCACCAGTCCTGGGGAAGAAGAGGCCAGTAATTATGGGGAGACCTCTGTTTTAGCCATGTTGACTTTCACATATTTGTGAGCCAGCCAAGGGGTGATATCAGGGGAGCAGTTGGTCATAGTGGTCTAGATCTCAGGAGAGACGTCTGGGTTAGAAATATAAATGTAGGAGTTTTCAGGATATCAATGGCAATTAATCCGATGAGAATGGATGAGATTCCCTAGGGAGAGTGCAAATAAAGGGAAAAGGGCCTAGGATCAAGCCTGGTACTTCAAGATAGTACATGCTCACAACCAAAAGCTTGGAAAATACAAAAAAACACAAAATAAATCAAACTCATCTATAGTCTCACTTTCTAGAGATTAAATCTATTAACATTTTAGTATATTTCATTCAGTCTTTTTTCTCTGCATCTAAGAACCTCCTTATTAGCCTGGTGTGGTGGCGTCCACTTGTAATCCCCACTCCTCGGGAGGCTGAGGTGGGAGGAGCAATTGAGCCCAGGAGTTCAAAGCTACAGGCACTATTCACACCTGTGAATAGCCACGGCACTCCAGCCTGGGCAACATAGCAAGATTCCGTCTCTAAGGAAAACAAATTAAATAAAATAAAGAGCTTCCTTATATAAAAACCTCTGTGCATATTTGAAGAGAGAAAAAAACAACAGCATTCAACAACCAAGAGTATTTGAAAATGAAACACAAGCTATTTGGGAGGCCTGGATACCATTAAAGAGCATTCCATTTATAATCTGTAGCAAATATCTTTGAAATCCCTTTTGTCCATCTCTCTCTCTCTCTCTCTTTCTCTCTCTCTCTCTCTCTCTCTCTCTCAAGTACACACACACACACACACACACACACACACACACAGCAGCCGCCGCCGCAGCAGCAGCGACAGAACCTAAGGCTCTTCTGTTTCTCTACCCCCTCCCCCCTTTTCTTTGTATACAAGGCTCTGATGTATTTTTCCACCCTCCTCCTGTCTGCTAAGATACATACTTTCAGGAAGAAGCTGTATTCAATATCCTCTGATTGCCCCTCTAGTTCCCTTCTGTCTCCTGCTCTGTGGCCTGTGGTGATGACCTAGACAGACCCGTATCATCAGTCCCCTTTGCCTTCTGGCTTCCAAGTGAGCTGGGCCTGTGGGGAGCCTCAGCAGGAGGTAGAGGGAAGGGAGGAGCCTTAGGTCAAGTTATTTTTCTGCTCAGATCCCTTCATGCCAGTGATCAGCTCAGCTCCTATTAGGGGGCCCCTCTGGCTGGGCTGCAGCAGCAGGCCCCACCTCCTGCCCCGGGAAGTCTAGGAGAGGTTAACAGCTTGCAGTTGTTATTGGCCCTGGGGCACTTCAGTATCTCTTGTTAGCTTCTTTACATCCTACCCACACTTTGTAAATAGTCTCTTAATTAAGCTATTTTCAGTGACCCAGATCAAGTGAGCCATCTGTGTCCTGCCAGGATCCTGACCTATACAAATATCTCAGGCTCCTTCAAGTTCTATTCTCTTAACTCACCTTCTTCACCACTGCAACCAAAAGCCCGAGTTCCAAGTAAGCAAAGACTCTTTTTGTGTGTGAATATTACTTCATAATTTTTTATCCCATAGGAGACATTAATATAGGTATGTATAGTATGGATACACTTTTATGTATGCAAGGAAAATCTGTAAGGAGTGGTTAATCCTAGAAAGTGGGTGATGGGGAAAAAAAGAGAGGGTGGGCTTTCACTTTTTCCTTCGTGCATATTTTATTTGATTTTGATTTCAATAAGCAGGTACTGCTTTTGCAAAAAAAAAAACCCAGAAAACAAACTCTTTTTTATTTTAAGGAATGCGATACAGATTCCAGGACCTTCCCTCAGAAACTCTGGATTTTCACTCACTCTTATAAAGCCGCGTGTGTAGGTTGTGTTCTTTATGTGGGCCCTCGTTGATTAAGGCTAACATCCAGCCTGCATCGCACTTGCCAGCCCTTGAGACTAGGCATGGAGCTAGGCTGACGCCACGGCACTCTAGCCTGGGCAGCAGAGTGAGACTCTGTCTCAAAAAAAAAAAATAAAAAGGGGGGGACTAGGCATGGAGCCCCGAAGCAACTTAAGACCAGTGGAGCTCTACTGCTGCTTGTCTGAATCTTGGCCGTTGTCTTTGCTGCTTCTACTAAGACAGAGAACTGCATTTGGGGCTTGAATTGGAGCTATGCTAATGATACTTGAATCTTGCCTGTGTTTTTCCATCCCACATCTTGCTTGGACTAATGTTGCTCAAATCCCCAATCTCTCATCCTTGTTCTAGGGTGTTTTACTAGCACAGATTTCTGACCCCAAATTTTCCTGGTCTGGCCCATTCCATCATTCCCAAGCCACAGCTTAGAAACTGCAATAATTCTCTCATACCTTCTCTCCAGTGTTTAAATAGCTGTTTAACATGTCTTTGCCACTAACCAAGTTACCAGGAGTCATCCAATGTGAATTTAACTTGATTTCCAATCTCTATTCATTTATGGCCTTTTATTTTCCTTGAGTAGCTTCCATCTGGAAATACATTAGATTTTCCTTGCATTTAATGGTCATAACATGTCCCTAGGTCATCTTAGCCACTTCTAAAACAGTCCCATCGCCCCCACCTCGGTCAGCAACCTGACTTTTTAATAAACCATTCTATTTTGAACCACATGGGAGAATTTTAAAGTGGTCGTTAAAAATTGAGTATACATATGAGTATATAAAGACATATATATCTTTAAAAATAATGGAATATGCCTTAAGATCTCTTTACTTACAATAAAATATTTTTAAATGATAAATACCATATACATGACTGTCTCCAAATTCCTAAAGTTTTCAGAAGCGAGCTGAGGTTCTGCCGTGTCTTATAGTAGCAGTCTCTGGCACAGTTCCATTTCATTCTTCCTAACTCAAAGAGGATAAGCCAGGAATCAATCATATCTCCTTCCAGTCTGTGATTCACCTGCACAAGTTGCCTCATCACTTCTGGAAGCTCAGATGTCAAATAACAAAGTGAGGCTCCATTCACCTTTGGTTTGGCAGACTCATATTCCATTCTCTTTCCCTCCCACTCAGGAGCAAGATTTAGTTACTCATTAATTTTAAGGGGGTTTCCTAAGAGACACAAGGAAAGATTTCCTGGCAATGTGGGCTGACAGCTATGGAAGCACTAACAAGAGAAGTCATAAAATCTCTTCCCTGGGAGTCTTTATGAAAAGCAACACCACATGGGTCTTGTTGAGAAGGAGTATTAGAGGGAGGTAGGGGACTTGTAAGGGGTGAGTGTCATATAATGCAATGATTCTGTAGTAACAGATGAGCTACTATTTAAAATAAGAAGAAACCATGAACAGAGTTGGTGATTCCCGAATTCCATGGGTCTTTTAACCATGGATTTATGCTAACTACATCCCGACCTTCTTCAGGCTTAATAAGATTTCAGCCTAAGTTGTGGTGCTGTATTCACCACGACACAAACAGAAAGTTGAACTTGCTATTTACTATTTGATAATGAACTATCTCCCTCCTCCCATGTAGTTCCACCCTTTGGTAGCACAAAAAATTTTCTGGTGTGGGCAGAACGTAGGATGTGGTTCTTTGTTGCTCAAGTTCCCCTCTGCTCACTCCCTCTATTTCTCTTGTATAGAAAGAGGATGAGCCATGAGTACATTTTGCCCAAGTCTCTTATTAAATCAAAACAGAATTCAGCTTTGGCACAAACACAATCAGTTTCCATAGTTGGCTTCTCCATACAACTGACTATAGGAATCCCGCACTTTAGCCAGGTTGCTGCCATCCAGTGAGCACAGCAGCAATCCTTATCTCTACCTGTGAAGTCAAGTGTATTTTCATTCGCATGTTTTACAGGTTTGCTTGCTGGTAATCCCATCACCACCATGCACAGATGCCCATGCAGAACCGTACATGTGTGCTTTTCTTTTAGGAAGTTTGTTATTTAAAATGCTAGGTTAATGTGGTATGGTTACCAGATTTTAAACAAATCAAGTTAAAAAAATTTTAATAATATGTTGAGTTTCAAGAACCAGGTAACTGCTGAGGAAAAGAATCAGGTGAAGTATTAATATCAAGTGCTCCACACCGGAGCCATTTGTGGCACCTCCATCTCTGGGTCCCCTAACTAGAACTTCCAGTGCCCCAGCAGAGATGTGTGGCTACTCTATTTATTTGTTGTAAACTGAGGGTTTTTAATTTAAGAATTCACAGTAGTATAATGTTCATTTATTGAGCATCTGTTCTAAACACTTTACTTATATTATCTCATTTAAGTCTCATAATAATCCTGTAAGATAGTACTACTGTTATCTCCATGTTATTAATACAAGAAAGTGAAGCAGAGAAATTGAGAAATCTGCTCAAAGCCACAAGGGAGCAGTAATAGAGCCAGGATTTGCACTGAGGCAGTAAGATTCTAACCACCAAGATTCCAGCAAGCTTTTGTTATCTGATGGGGCTTTTGTGTACAGAAAAGTGTATTTATAATTATTTATATATGATTAATATGCAATTTATTAAAATATAACTTTAAAATCTATTTTTCTTAATAATTTTATATCAAATAAGAACAGTCACTTGTACTTCTTTGATTAATGTCAAATATCTTACATTTGACAACTCAAGGTCTTGTAAATATTTAGCTATTTATACAGTTATACATTTAAAATTAATCAGATTTTCTTAGACTCCCAAATTAAATCACCTGATGTCAGTATAAAGAAACAAGATCTTTCTCTTAAGCAATTTTATAAATCTGATAAAACAAATCTTGAAATTTACGTAACTCAAATCCTCTAAAGCCTAAAATACAAACAGAATATACAAAAATGCCTTGATTACAAGCCTAGTTACTAAACTTGTTCTTAAATTTAACATAAGAATATTAAATATAGGGTTTTGGTTTATCAGTTCATTATTTCTGTATCTTCTTGGGGTTATAAATTTATTTACCTAAGCAAGGGGAACAAAGTTACCACTTTAAGACCATAACTCTAGTTACTTGTCACCGGGGCATAGAGCTTGGGTGTCTGTTCCAGGAACAAACCAGCAAATGTTGTGTGAGCTCCTTTACGGTCACATGCTATCCCCATATCTCCTGTACATCCTAAATCTATACCTTTCCAGCGTAAATAACCACATAAGTTTCCCTTTCTTGTAATCCTGTGACTTTCCCAAAATACCCCATCCCTCAAAATATTGGGGGCTTACCAGGGCCTCAGTTTGATTCCCTTTTCATTAACTATAGATGGTTTCATTAAGCCCTGGGTAATAATGAAATTTTGATCCTATTACTCAGGCTTCAATCCTCCCCCTTTCATTTTTGTCAATCTCATCAACCATCATTTTATGGTTACATTTTCATTTTTCTGGCAGCCCTAAAACTCTCCCTAAACTTTCTGTTGCTTCTCTACCTCCGGGGGAATGAATGTCTAGCCATACTTTTTCCCATAGGGAAATACATCATTGGAACACTTCTTTTTCATTACCAGACATGTTAACTGTGGTATCAGGCTACACCTCCAGGAAGTACAGAGCTGAATTATTCTGTTCACAGTTCCACATGGAACCAGCATAAAGTATTTTCCCCATGATGATGTGGTCAGAGCATAAAAATGTCAAGAAATAGTCAAAAAGACCATGCATGTGACCCAAAAGTCCCTATTCCCAGCCTGTAACTAATAGATAAGGTCAAGCCGGTTTACAAAGGCACAAGCCACTTGAGCTTAACTGCTAGAAACTCGCTCTCTTCAAAGTGTCTCCAGCTACCTGGAAGTTTCCCAACTACTGTCTCAAAAAAGCTCAGGAACACATCTCTGTGTCGGGCCTGTTAGTCTTCCCACCACGCTGCCACTCCAGTGATAATGGCCTCTTGAGACTGACACTCCTCGGGGCACTGATGAGACCTCCCCTGCCACCACTCTGGCCTCAGAAAAAGAGGAGACTAATTTACTCCTTGCCTCTACCTAATTCCCCAAGTTGAGGTAGAATAAGAGGGAGAAAAAAGCAGCAAAGTTTTATACCTCCCATTAGAAGCAGCAACTAGAGATCGTAAGGGTCCACCCTCAAGAATACAGCCTGTTTCCCTCCAAGAATAATCCAAATATTTCCACAACTTAGATTCCCAGACAAATTGTCAAATTCAAAAAATAAAACAGAGCCAAAGACCCATCTCCCAAGCCCTCATTTTCTGCCATGTGACTAAGCTCTTCCCTATCAGGGGTCCCCAACCTATGGTGAGTTGTATAATTATTTCATTATGTATTAATTGTAGTAATAATAGAAATAAAGTGCACAATAAACCTAATGCCCTTGAATCATCCCAAAACCATCACCCTGCTCCCACATCCGTGGAAAAATTGTCTTCCATGAAAACGGTCCCTGGTGCCAAAAAAGGTTGGAGACCACTGCCCTAGGTCATCACTCTCTTCAAGGTGACGCTGTAATCAGGCCATGGCCTCCAAAAGACAACAGAACCGTCATTGTTCACCCTCAGCACGTTTCCCACGATCCACATACTTCATTCTAAACACCACGACATCAGTGCTATCCACACCAAGCTGTGCCACACCAAGGCTCCCCCGGGTTCTCCACCAACAAAAAGTTAAAATGTCAACCCTCAGTCAATCCCCCAGTTTTGGAGGGCTCCACTGCTAGTATCCTGAGGGAAAATTCTTGGAAGAGCACACACACACACACACACACACACACACACACACACACAACACACACACACACACATGCTACCTCCATAAGAATAAGAAAAAAATAAGCACTGGGCCTCTAAATTCAAATTGAAGAAAATAAGAATTTCAAAAGAAGTATTTTCCAACATGTAATTGCTGGAGGACTTATTAAAATAGTGATTCTCTTACACTATGCTTGACCTCATTGTATGAAAATCTCTAGTGGCAGGGCCTAGGTAATCCATATTGTAAACAAGCCTTTCCAGTAATTCTTCTATACACTAAGGTTTGAGAACTACTGCTCTTGAGGGCAGCCCCACCCCTAATGTTCGCAATGCCTGGGCAGGAGGGCCCTGGCCCACCCTTCTTCTTCTTCTAGCCAGGTTCATCTCATGCCTTAAGGGGCCTCACCTATGACCAACCCAAGTTGCTCATTTAAGCTCTGTCCATGTATTCCTGGACCTAGGAGTGTTCTCAAGAAATAGGACTCAGTAAAGAGGCCTGGCCAGACCCTTACAAGAGGCTCGGGGGAATGTTTGGGCAGGAAATTCAAGGGTCCTTAGTACACAGAATGTGGTCAAGAAGTGGGAAAATAGGCTCCAAGTAAGCATGTCCCCATGGCCCTGCACACTCTTCACCCTATGGGGAGAGGTAGACTGGAAGAGGGTCAGAATGGAGGCCTAAATCCCATTTCTAAGGGAAACATCAGCAGTGGAGACATAGGTTTCATAAAAGAGGTACCCAGTTCATTTTACTAAACAGAGCTGGTATGTTGAATGCGTCTGTTCCTGAGTTACTCCTCTGTGTTATTTTTTTTCCAAGAACAGTGAGAAATAATTTAATTTGCTTCATAGAGAGGCTTTTCCTAAAATAAATAAAACTTCTTAGAGGTAAGTTTAAGTCTCAACCCTTAAAATGTAAAAAAAAATCTTACAACTATAGAATGGCAAGTTTTTACAGCTTCCACACTGATCAAGGTTTCCCAAACAACTGATGCTTGGCTAGAACACCATATTACCCCCACAGCACCCCATTACCCCAAACTCAAAACTTTCTAGAGGAAAGTGAGATTTCAGAGGGTGAAATGCATGATGGACAGTATCTGTTTTGCGATGACATGAAGAGTTGATACTATTGATACCCAGGAACAGACATTGGGCTCTGTACCAAAGGATAATGAGAACTCTTGAAATGTGAAACTATTTCCAACTCACCATTGGTACCCCCAAACTTGTCCCCATAAGTAGAATAAACATTTATAGGTGAAGGCCCTAGTTCACAGCCTCCTTGACACCACAACAGGCTAGGACTCTGGGCATTTCCTCTTAGTGAATGACCACACATAGGGTTGCCTACCTAGACCCTCTTCTCCAAGGATTGCTCCCTAGCCTTGGATTGTTTCCCAGAGGCCAAGTTTGTGTTCTATAACCCTGCATCCCTGGCAACAGTTGCTTGGACTTGGGGCACCAGACTCCGACTGGGTCAGCTTGATTCTCTGCACTGGGAATTTAGAATTAGGAGAAAGAGAAAATGTTTCTGTATGTAGCTGAACCTAAAATATGCAAATTTGGGAGCTGGGGGCCAGCCATGAATTGTTTCATGTGGGTTGGGAGCCAAGGCAGCCTGTCTTCACAGAGACAAATGAAACAGATGTTCAGAGAAAAGAGAGAAAATACTTCCTGTGTTCCTACAGCAGCTGCATTCCTGGTTTTGGGTTCTGTGGTCACCCCTAGAGTCTTAAAATAAACTCTTTTGGGGGGCTTAAGTTAACTCATAAGGCCTTTTGTTACTTGCAACTTAATTGTCCTATCCAGAAAGGAACCACTAGTGACATGTTTACTTGCCTCGACTTCACTCTCTCCCTTAGGCACTTGTGCAAAGAGCCAGGAAGCGCAATCCACTGTAATTCTTAATATCTCTTCATTCATCACCTCCTCTCTATTTCTATTGCCACACTTTAGTTCAGTTGCACAACTTGAAGTCATACAGAACTGAGTTCAAGTCCCAACCTTGCCACTTATTAATTGTATGACCTTGGGCAAGTTACTGAACCTTCCTGAAATGGGGATAATAATAGTACTTGCCTCACAAGATTGTTGTAAGGATTGAATAAGATGGTGCATATAACAAAATGTAAATGGTAAATGGCAAATATCTATTATTATTATCATTATAAAATTATTGCTTTTATTTATATTATATTATTATTAAAGGAGAAAGTTTAAGTTACTAAGAGACCACAGCTTAACTGTAATAGACCCAATTGTATTTCTTATAGGAAATTATGTTTATTTTAATGACTGTGATAATGTACATAAAGCACTTTTTGCTTTATTAGAGTACTTCTAAAGTTACTCTAATCTAATTCAGGTCTCTAAAACATTAATATCTTTCGTGTACCTGATGTACTAAGTACTCTAATAAACATTTTACATACATTTTCTTAATTTACAAAAGATGATACTTTCTCTATTTTAAAGATGGAGAAACAGAAGCTCACAAACATTAATTTACCAAGAGCCAGGGACAGATCTGGGGTTCAAATGCAAGTTTTCTGACTCCAAAGTCCATACTCTTTCTGCTGTACTATTAATACTTAGTCTCCTGATTCCTGGGTATATTTTCATATTGGAGAGACAGCCAAAAAGATTCATGACAATTGTGGTACAATCTTATAAACACAACATTTTAGCCTAGTGTGATAGCTGCCCAGAATCTATTTTTATGGAGTTAATCACCTGAGCATGTTGACTCCCCTGAAACTCTGCTATCCCTGCCTTGAACCCCTCAACTCTACCTTGTACATTAACCCAAAATGATAGTACTAATCCTTTAGTTGGGACTCTGGGCAGCTTAAATATAAGCATGAATTTGAATTGCTGATGTAAAAGATAGGAAAAGAGCCTATCAGTATATCAAAAGTTTGATAGATGACAGATAGATAAATAGGTAGATTCACAAGACATTTAGCTTCACAAGGCTTTGGTAATGGCTGATTAACATGAATTTGAAATACATACAATTTTTCTTCTTGGTAAGGAAATTTAAAATACTATAACTTTTTTCAGAAGTTTCTTTCTTTTGATCAGAACTGTAAATGCGAACATATTTACAACTTTCTGTAGTGCTTGAGTGTTCATATTACCTTCAAACAAACTCAAGAAAAAGTAAATCCAAAGGCATTTCAATGCATTAAAAAATGTTTAAATAAGAGAATTAAAAAACACTTCTTTACTTTTATTATTTCAAAGATTGTTGATGTTCTGAGTTTATAAAAATAAATTATACTGTAAGAAAATATTCTTATCTTAAATATAAATTTAGGTGATGATAAAAATAAACTATTGAAAAACAGGTATGTTTTCATGAATATTTAAAGATAATCATCATGTTTAATAGCAAAGTTTAATTGGCTTCCATCCAAGGAGAAGAAATATAATTCATCTCATTTTTTAAAAACTTGACTAGTAGGCAAGTCACTTGGCTTACTGTAAAGAGTGTATAATTTCTCATACAGAGTTTTATGTTAAGTCCTAAGGAATGCCTGCACAACACAGACTATCATTTGTATCTTTGCTAAATGAAAAAAAAAGTTTGAGAGTGCAATTTTATTGTAGTATTAAAATAAAAGACTCAAAGATATTTTAAAATAGGAATATCTTTGGTTGAGCATGTTGATTACATTGCTACCACTGTTATTTTCTAATCCTATTTCCTTCATCCATATGCTTTTTCAGTGTACATCTTCTGCTAAAATTGAGGGTCAAGAGAGAATCGCACTTCTGGTTCCTGCTGATAGTGTGAACCCAAAATAGCAGCCAGTGAAGGCAAGCATCTGTGAAGGCTTAGTCAGAGCAGTTACTTACTTGTAATACCGCCTAATGCGCCATGACTTTACTCTCAGAAAGAACTTTACCTGCTTCTTCAGTGTCCTGACCAACACCTTATAATAACAAAAGCAATCTTCTAGGAAAACAATGTATTCAGAAAAATACCTTTTCCCCCTAAATCAAAGCAGGAGATAATGCATACAAGCAAAGGATATGAGAATTTACCAGCATAGGCATTGATCAGTGAAAATGGGATACGGAAATCAGATTTTCAAATTCAAAGCATTTTAAAGAAATATTTTAAGGCAAAGCTACATTCTCATTGAGTAGTATTATAACAACTAGTGTTTTTCACTGGATAAATGTCGCTGGGTAAGTGTGACATGTTAATATTCAAAGTTACCAATAATCCCACTGAGCAAAAAAGTGTATTTCTCAGTTTTAAGGATGTTCATTTAAGAGTTGAGCCCAAAAGGAATGGCACTGATTCTCTATTGTAGATTACTCTTTCAGGAGAAAATACCTTGAAAAATCTAACCTATGAATGGTATTAGACTTCCTACATGGTTAGTGTAATGAAAAAGTCCCTTCATGAAACACTTTTGCCCTACCACCCTGTAACAGTGAGGGGAAGTACAGACTGAGCAATATCATGATATCCATGAATTCCATTTATTCATCCAGAAAATATTTATTGAACAAATGCTTTATTGACTATTAAAATGTTGTTAAGAAAAAATGCTGTAGAAATTCTCTTTTTGATAATTATTGATAAATCACAGCTGGATCTGACTTCTTTCTTGCACTTCAAGCCAACATACTAATAGTGTCGCAAACATCTATTATACTAGAGCATCTATCTTATCTTGAACCTGAAATTGTACATTTGGATTTCATCATCTTATGAATAATTAAGGTCACCAGGAGTCAAATAATGAACACACTTTGCCCCTGGGCTTTGTTTTGACGCCTTGTGCATGGCAAGCTTCTATCAAGGTCAATTTCTTACAGAATCTCTGCCTCATATCATTGAATCTGCAAAGAATCTTGCTAAGAAAGTGGATGTAACACTTTTGGCTTGATATGATATTGCACAACCCCTGGTCTGTAGAATGCACATTTTCTATGTTGTATTGATCCATTTCAAAGAGCCCTATTTTTCAGATAAAACTTTCATTGGAAAATGCTATTATAATTAAAAGAAGTCAAAGATAGAACTGGCTGTTGCAAGAGGGTACTGTGGTAGGTTGAACAATGGCCCCCGAAATATATGTCCACATCCTAATCTCCAGAAACTGTGAACATTACCTTGAGATGAGGAGATTATCATGAATTATACAAGGGAGCCCCATATGCAATCACAAGTGTCCTTATAAGAGAAACAGAAGGAGATTTGGCCATAGGATGAGGCCCACCCACAGTATGGAGAGTAATCTGCTTTCTCAAAGTCTACTGACTAATCACACCTAAAAAATATGTACCTTCACAGTAACATCTAGACTGGTGTTTGAGCAAATGACTGCACGCCAGAGCCTAGTCAAGTTGACACATAACATTAACCATCACACTATAATTTTGATATGACTCCATCCAACAGAATGAGAGCTCAAATAGTAGAATCCAGCTCTCCAGAGAACGAAGCAAGAGGGTGGAACGAAGGACACAGAGAAACTAAGCCTGGAAATTGTCAAACGTTATGGAGAGAAACGGTGACTGCTCGGGATTGAACCCTGGGAATATCTATAATATGTAAATCTGGGTCGAGTACTAGAGAAAAGGGTTTTTCATGAGCTCCAACTAAAATGCAGTTGCAACTTACAGACCCTTCTGCATTTGACATAAAGATGTAGGTGGCTGTCTGATGAGTTCAGGAGTAGCTGGAAACATTCTTCCGACTAGCTGGGCAACAGCTGATATATATCTGATAGCATAACTTCTGAGCTATGACATCAATAAGCACAAGGAGAAGGAATGAATACAAACTCCAAAATCAGGATGACTGGAATGAATCCCAGATAAATAAGGTGGTGTCTAAGGAATTGAAACCACATAGGGTAAAAGCAAAATCAGAATTGTATCTTTAAGATTTTGTTGACTTGGAGGTAAAGTAGGTGATGAATAAATATCCCTTGACTTATATGAAGTATCACTTGTTCCTCTGGAGAGGGTGGGAATAGTTGATCTTTTAAAAGTTGCTTGCAGGAGATGAAAAACAAAGAGCAAAATTCTAAAGGGTCAACTTTTGTGAGAGACTTTGAGAGGCTCTGGGTACAAGTAGAGCTGCTTTAGGGCTCAGGTAAGAAGAACACAGGCCCAGGGTCATAGAACACATGCTGGAAGTATCAAGAGATAACAACCTTAGTACAGACATTGTCACCAATAGAAATTTCAGGTATTTTCATATCACATTGCAGTTGTTGCAGATATCTCAAAAAATCATTATGTCTGTCACTACTTCAAAATTACAATAGTTTTTGGACATGACATTGGATCCATTTTATTTAATGGGTTGGGAAAAAGTCCATGTAGTATTATATCTTCATTTTCAAAACTATTAATGATAACTATTTTTTCAATATATTTAATTTCCTTCGTAATCCTATATATTTTATTTTATGTATAAAAATATTCTTCTGGCTGGGCACAGTGCCTCACGCCTGTAATCCTAGCACTTTGGGAGGCCAAGGTAGGAGGATCACTTTAGGCCAGCAGTTTGAGACCATCCTGGACAATAGCTATACCTCATCTCTACAAAAAATGAAAAAAATTTTAGCTGGATATGGTGGCATGTAATGCACCTGTAGTCCCAGCTACTCAGGAGGCTGAGGCAGGAGTTTGAGGTTGCTGTGAGCTATGATGACACCACTGCACTCCAGCCCCCAAAACAGAGGGAGATCTTGTATCAAAATACAAACAAACAAAAAAAAACCCATATTATTCTGAGAAGAGTTCATAGGCTTCATTAGACTACCAAAGGGATACAGACACAAAAAAAGTTAAGACAATTAGATAAAAGAATCTATTATTCTGATCTTTTATATTCATTCATTTAACAAATGTTTATTAGAACTTACTTTGTTCTATGTACTCCTAACTCAAAAAGCGTTTTGGAGGAACTTGGAGGAAGAGGTTTAAAAAGGAAACATAGAATATAGTAAAGTATTAATTTAAACCACAACAGAAGTGCTACAAAAATAATGACACAACGAAAGCCATAAATTTAGGGACAAATCCACTTGAAGGATTTCTTAGCACTATGTAATTTCTTAATGCTAAGCTTCTGATTACTGTATAATCAGGCTGACAAATGACTAATACTGGGCAGGTCCAAACAAGTGAATTTGAGTTCTGTTTAGGAGTCTGTCTCTCCCTCTTTATATACAATTTTATGAAATTTTAATGGTCCCACCTCCCTTTGGGCCATCTCCCCTCTGTAT
The DNA here is from genome assembly GCF_020740605.2 of Lemur catta. NCBI lineage: Eukaryota > Metazoa > Chordata > Mammalia > Primates > Lemuridae > Lemur > Lemur catta. The sequence goes on from NC_059139.1 coordinate 39,125,919, forward strand.
GACTGACAAAAGCTTTATAATTTTTCTCATCTAGACTACAGACACTGGATGGAGTAATTACCCAGAAGCTTAGAGCACATTTACTTTGTCTATCATTTTTTAAAAATTATATTCACAACTGGAAAGAACACATAGGTTTTACAAAATGTGTGACATTTTGTTAATAAAATATCTGGAAAGAAAGAGAAGATAGAAAGAAATTAAACTCTGCCAAAATTCACAGAACTTACTTTTATGAGTTGACTGTTGATTATTTACAGGAAATAGAATAGTAATTATAATGGGCAATATACATTGGCATTGATGAGGTTGGTTGAAAAGATCATTATATCACAATTTGAATCTCAAAGTAGAAACCAAAGGAATGAATGACAGGATTGCAGATGAAGATTAGACCTTCATGGAAAGAGCTAATGGTATAAATCATAGTCCTAGAAATGTGAAAACCCCTATAGCCAGGAAACATGGAAGCCTAGGGAGAAAAATGAACAAGGCAATCCAACAGGAATGGAGGAGGTTGTTGTATGTTTTCTCCTTCCTCAACCCACCCAAAGATGCAAAAGGCAGAGAACACCAATGCTGTGATATCATGTTTCCCTGATTCTAATGCTGACTTTAGTGGTCCTATCTAAAAAGTGATATAGTATATTAAAAACAATAAACTGCAATGTTTAGATTTGAAGGCATCGATGAGAGAATCTAATAGTCTTCATTCTTCTCTATCCCCCTGCCCTCTACACGCATACCACAATATTCCTGTGGATCAGAAGCCATTCACTTAATAGTTACATTTACAGAGATAATTTCATTCTGATCATAATTTCTCTTCCTTTAAAAAACTAGGTCAGGAACATATTCTTCAATACTTCCATACTCAATAGTCTTTTGTTTTCTATTTTACCATAAAAATAACATTTGTAATGGCAGTCGTTATACCTTTTAGAGAAAATTTTCTTTTTCTCCAGAGTACATGAAACAAAAAAGAGTAGGTAGCATTGAAAAACATTTGGGTTTAAACATGGCATTAAACTCCCAGATGCTGAAGACAGTTTTTAGCAAATCTCCTACCAGTGTCACCAAGATCTTAGAAGGAGGTAGGTGTTATAAAGCCATCTGAATCCTCCTTTATAGTTAATAACGTAGTTGAAGCTATAATCCATAGTTTATCTCTTCTGAAGCCTTCCCTAACACGTCAGCAAAGGAAATTAAAATCTTAATTAAACCCTTTTAATTAGATGTAGCAATGAAGACGGTGCTTTCACCCTCACCAGGATAATGTTGTAACAAAATGATTAGAACACAGGAAATGCTACCCTGTCTCAGATCAAGACTCCAACTAATCATTTCTTACAGTGACACTAAGAATACCTTGTGATTTCCTATGTCAAACTTCAGAGACTGTTGTTGGACCTTGAACAACTTTCATGTTTTGTTATGACTGTGTCATCCCTCAACTTACCTAAACCTTCATTGAATACATACCTACTGTTTTGTTTACCCAGCAACTATTTTCCAGGAATTGCCTCATCCCATTGCCTAATCTCTAGGTTGCAGCAGGATTTACAATGTTCCCATAATGTGACACTGCCCCAGGTCATGATGAATCCGTCTGAGGGTGGGCACCTGACCTTAAATGGGTCTATTGGTCTCTTTCTCAGGAATTTGAAACTGAAACTGATCTCGCTCTAGGTGCCTAGACTATAAATGCTAACTTGGGAACTGTTTCTGATACACATGGACTGCAAACAAAAAAGCCGGTCTGCGTTGAGAAGGTAAAGCAGATGTGGAGAGAGAGGCAGAGAGAAGGATCAGAAGGAGAAAAATTTTTGGATTTCCTTCTGTGCTCCAGTTGGTGGTTCTGTTTCTGAGGTTTTGTGTCTGTTGGATTCCATTAATTACTGTAGTAATTTTCCAATCAATCTTCCCTTTTTATTTTAAGCTAGTTTGAGTTGGGCTTCTGTTCCTCACACCAGAAAATAAAAGTCCTAAGACTAGTATTCGTTTATTCAATAAATTTTTATCTAATATTTAACATATACATTATTTATATGTTTACCTTGTCCTATCTCTTGAAGACACAAATTTCATAAGCTTTTAACTCATTTCATCTAAAAGGCATGCTTTTCAAGTGTCAAAAAATGCCCTCAAATATGAGATTTGATGTTCATTTTGTGTTAGCCATATCTTTAATTATTTAAGAACTTTGCTCAAATCCTCTAAGGCCTTAGTCTACTTAATTCAGATCAGTTCACATTTTTGATCATCTACTTTGTGCTAGACAAAATATGTGGTGATGTAAACTGAAAGATGAAAGAAGAGATCTCATAATCTAGTGGAAGAGAAATATTTGTAAATGAAAAATTAAGATATAGTGTGCCAAGGGGTATCACAGAGGTTTAGTCAAGGTATGAACAAGGGACTTATTAACACTCTGGCCAATAATAGACACCTATTTTTCCCCCAGCATTCTTAATCCAATTTTTGTAGAAATTTCTCCTTTACCTTCTCTACCCTTACAGTTTTGCCTCTTTTCTTCACCCAAGTGTAATGAATGTTCTCACATGATCTTATATTCCACCTCCACATTGCCCACAAGGACTATGAAACCACTACAAGCTGTGCAAATTACAGTGCCTTGGTATCCAGCACCCCAAATAACCCTCAAAGATTCTCACCTCCTGTTATTCACACACTTGTGTAGTCCCTCCCACACTAAATGGGGCTGCCCTATGTAACTACCAGGATATTAAGGAAAAATGAAGTATGGCTTCCAAATCTAGGTCACAGAAAATATTGTTTCCACTTTGCTCCTTTGGGCCACTCACTCTGGAGGAAGCCATGTCATGTCGTGAGAACACTCAAGCATCCTTATGGAAATGTCCACATGTTGTGGAACTGAGGCCTCCTGCCAACAATCATCATTAACTTACCAGGCTTGTGAGTGAGTACCCTTGGAAATGGATCCTCCAGTCTACTTAAGCCTTCACATTACTGCATCTCCAGCTGACATCTGCACTGCAACTTCATATGAGACCTCACCCCCCCAAGACAGAACCACCCAGATAAGCTGTTCCTAAATTCATTTTGCACAAAAACTATGTGATATAATAAATGTTTATTGTTTAAAGCTGCTAAGTTTTGGGGGGGAATTTGTTATGCAGGAATAGATAATTAATACCATACCCCATCCTTTGGCACTACATAATCTGTCCAAGAATGGGCCACTAACCCAAGTTAGGGTAATAAGTAATTTCCCCCAAAATTTTTGATGGACTATCACAGAGAACATAAAGATAGTTTCTCTCTGATGGCTGAACTTATAGAATGTAAAGCAAATGCTTTCAGTAACCATGTTTCTACCAGATCGAGAATGTCAGTCTAAAGTGCAGGAGAATGAAGTTGACACAAAGAGAAACAGAAGGGCAGAGAGAAAGCCATGATGGTGTTGTTGTCCTTGGTTCCAGCTACTTCTGACACTCTGCGGGATCTTGCCCTTTCTTTTGGGTAGGTATTTGAGTCTTCTCCAGAGTTCTCCATCCTGATTTTATTGCCTGAAGGCCTTTGTATATCCTGGTTATCTCTCATTTTTTCTCTTGACCCAATCCCTCATTTTAGTTACTGTGCAAATGTCATCTCACCAATGAGCTCGGACCACCCTAAATTAGATTATCCAGGGTGTGATAGCCTTGTAACGTGTCAACTTGGCCAGATGGAACGTTTCCTAGAGTTCACTTTCGAGTATGTTTCCAGTTAGAGTGGGTCACAAGGAAGATTCTTGAGAAATTTGGAGAGCGGTAGGGAAGCAGTAGCCATTTTGTAGTCCACACCTACCTTGTTGCTGATCTGCTGACTCACTTTGTTGGTGTGAAGCAGCAGCAGGGCCTACAATTACTCTGCATTCCCCAGGATCTTCCTTCAGCTCCTCCAACTCCTCATCCAGGTGTGTGTGTTCATCTTTGTGCTAACGAGCCCTTGTTTCTACAGAATACCCTCATCACAAAGGCCAGAGGCAATAAGAATGACCATGGGTTTCCATCTGTCCTTTCATATATATGAAATTCCAATAAGGGTCTGAAGAATACATGAGTTTTCATCAGATGGAAGAGAGTTGGGGAGAAAAATGCCATGCTAAGGAACCAGCATATTCAGAGACAAAGAAGTATGAAATGATTCATTTGGAACATGTTTTTCCTAGAATACAAATTGGTAGGATGAAAAATTAAAGAGGTAATAGAAGCTAAATACTGAAGGGCCTTGTATACCCAAAAAGGAGTTTAGATTTTATCTTATAATTATGCATTCACAAAAAAAATTTTGGTATGAAAATTCCTTTCTGAAAATACAAGTTAAAAATACAGACTTCAGGGTCTCATCCCCAGAGATTCTGATTCATGAAGCCTGTGATAGGCCTAGAGATTTGTATTTTTAATATGTCACCCAAATGATTCTGGTCAAAGGTGATCTAAGGACAATACTTTGATAAACATCATAGTACAATAGGGAGCCACTGAGGGTTTTAAGCAGGAGTGTCGCTTGATGAGATCTGAATTTTCAAAAGATTATTCTAGATGCATTACAGAAAAATGGATTTGAGGAAGGTAAACCTGGATATAGAGAGATTTATTCAGTGGTTGCTGCAGTAATCCAAATGAGATGTAGTGGCAGCCTCAATTAAGGCAGTAGAAATAGCAACAAAATTATGGACGGAAGTAAAATTTAGGAGGTATTAATAAAATATCCTGGTGATTGGGATATTGGAAGGTCAAAAAGGATCTAAGGCGATCCCACAAATTTTTCCTTGAGTAATTAGGTAGGTGATAAAATAGAAAATACAGACAGAAACACAGATTCTGAGGTTGGAATATATTTTTAAAATGATGAATCCAGTAAGCTAGCTTTTAAGTTCAACATGCCTGTATGACAATGAAGTGGAGATGTATAGTAGATATCTATAGTTACGCACAGAATGTTAGTCAGGAACATTTTTTTCTCTACACCTGATGTTTCCATGCTGTGGGACCTCCATTAGAGTAACACTGACATTCTCCTTTTTCCTCCGCATTCACTACTCTCCACAGAACAGAGAAGCACTTGATAAGTGAATTTGGAGGAAAGAATTGAGGTATGTATGGCTTAACCCATGTTTTTTCTTCTTCCTTTGAGATCTGCCTACCTGTAGATGCAAATCTTGTGAGTAGGGGCAACTGTGGGAAGAAAATAGAATATTGAAGGAGCCTGGAGGACAGAGACACAGCAGAAGCTGTAAGGCTGTCTAGGCAGCCATCCTCTAAAAGAGGTGACATCCTTCCGGAGAGGGTGCTGAGAGTGGAGGCTGAAAGAGGTCCTTAGCACCAGAGAGGGCCAAGGTGACTCTGAGAAGTGCCAGAGAAAACCTCACTCTCAGATGCCATCAGCTTGGCAGAGTCCAGCCACAAAGGACAGGACCAGACAGAGCCAAAGGGAGGCCAGATAGGTAAGGCAATCACTGCCTTCCCTTCTAGTGACCTTCAGCCTAGGGAACCAGAAGAGGGAGGGGAGGAAAGGTGAAAGCGCTGACTCTGAAAGTGCTCAGACCATGAGTCAAGGCTCAGATGGTGGAAAAGTGGAGACGTGATTAGAGTCATAATTGAACTCTAATGGCTTTTTTGATAATGAAAAGGGTAGAGCAAGCTATGGGATCTGCTTGACACATCATGAAAGACCTACCAAGCAAGGGAGAGCTGATATAGATAGCACAGTTGAGGAAAGAGATGGGACAAAATAAAATCTTCAGTGTTTATACCCTGTCAAGTTCATTCTGTTCAATAAATAGGTGAAGTTCAGATAGGCATTTTTCTGGGTTTGAAGGTCATGATATTTTCAAAGATTTGTATGACCCAAAAAAGGGAAGGAATGCCTTGTGAGAATAGAAGAGGACTAAGGGCAGGACCCAGGAGTATACCAACATTAAAGGGTCAGGAAGGGGAAGAAGAGCCAGTAAAGAAGATTAACAAATCAGAAGAGTCGAGCCAATACAGGAGTTGGAGTAGAAAGCAGTTCTACAGTGACTTATGCTGCATAATTGCCACCTGACAGATCCCAAGCCCCACCAGCCTATGGATACAAACCTGATCACATTAGTCTCCAATTTCACAGTCTCAACCTCCCTCTGTACAATTGCTGTCACCCTTCTTCCCCAAAGTCTGCTTTTCTGTGAGACTTTCAAGAGAGTATTGTTTCTTTGCTGCCTTTTAACATCCTGTTGCCCCAAAGCACAACATCTGAATGAGCTAATAGGACTGTATTTCATTTACTCTTTCCTGTAGATTCTCTTCCCTACACATATGGGGAGTATGATAATAGCATAGACTGCTAGCTGTGCTTCAGTATCCTTTTTTTTTGTTTGCTCATCCCAGGCCACCAAAAACAGAGACGATAGGAGCTAGCTTTCCTTGAAGTTAGATATGGAAATGTGATTAGATTCTGGCAATAGACTGTGAGCAAAAGTAGTGCATGCAACTACCAGGATTACCAGGATAGTTCCTCTTTTTTTCTTTCACTTCCTCCAGCTGATTGGAATGTGGATACTGGAGTTAGAGTAGCCATCTGAGACCACAGGTAAGCGTGGTAATGGAGAGGCCACAGGGATTGACACTAAGATGTACTCCCCAGCTCTCCTTTCCATGAAGGCTGCTGGGAGTGATGTCGGTAGACATCCGCCAGCTCTTTTCCCCTTTGGCTGCAAAGAGCCATCTTGCTCAAGGTCACACACATTCTGGGTGGCCCATATCTAATGACAGATCAATGTGAGAGTATAAAGGCCAGGCCATTTTGGTCTAACTCAAGACAGTTCTGAGAGGTCTTTACAGCTCCAGCTTCCCATGGGGTGGCCATGGCTATTATCAGGACTGTGTCACTGCTTGCCTCTTCCCTCTGCGTGTCCCTGCTGGTCTTCAAACTAGCCAGACAGGCCTTTGCCCTGTGCCCAGGTAGTCAGAGAGCTCAACTCCTTCATGTCTTTCTGGTCTTTGTTCAAAACTCCCATTCTCAGTGAGCCTTACCCTGACTGCCCTATTGAATACCATAGACTAGCTGCCCCACCAACATTCTAGATCTTCATCCTGTTCTTATTTCTTTTTTCCCCATAAACCTAACCTTCTTTAATATGGTCTATAACATAGTTACTTATTTATTATGCTTTGATTTACTTGCTTTCTCCCCCAGTAGTATGTAAGGCCCACAAGGACAGGAATCTCTATTTTGTGCACTGATACATCCCACATGCCTACAGTGATGAGCCGCACAGAGCAGCCATTTGCATTCAGTAAATATTTCTTGAATGAATGAAGACATGAATAATTCTCTGAGGAGAATTTCGCAAATATTCACTTACCGGGGTCCTCAATTCCAAAAACCGTTTGGAAAGAGTTTTTTGGCAGCAGATTCACTATTATATATTATGTATTATCCAATAACAAAAGGTTGATCATATATTTTTATGGAGTACTCTAAATCACTTTTATAATCTAGATTTGTTAACATTTTCATATACACACATACACACACCTCTAAGTATTAAGACACCTTATTTCATAGATGAGGTCTGTGATTTCTGCTCTAATGAGATGTCCATTGAAAAGAGTGATTTTCCCTAAAATTGGAAATTTAGAAGAAGCAGATCTGAAATTCTCAAGTGTGGTGATCCAAGCCAGCTTCCTGGCTTACCTTATAGAGTACAGTTACTTCTAACAGGAACTGTCTGTTCTCAAGTACCATTCATTGCAACTAAGTTGGAAATTTTGTTTTGCTTCGTATTACTAGCTTCTGAAAGAGGTCAGTATTTCTGAGGTTTCAGGAAGTTTCCTTTGAAGTCAGCATTCCAAGAAAAACATGAACTAGATCAACGGAGCACCCATGGAGATGGCCTGAGAATTTATTTTCGTACCTCTGAGTCCTCAGGGGGCTTTCCTCTCCCCAGCAAATTCTTTTTTTCACCATTTGTCTTAAGAGTTAGTAAAGGTTATGTAAATGTCATTATATCATTCTAATTCAAGACATGATATTATTATTGAATATAACCCAAACCAATTATTTTTTATAGACAACAAAAAACATAGTTCTAAAATATTCAAATAGCATCTTTTGTCTTCAGATTGTAGTTGGGATATTATAAAAAACTGAGTTGATTTCAAAATGGAAACTTAATATCGCTTTTTTTATATCTTTAAATGTAGCACAAATACTTCTCATTAAGAGGTTAGAAAATAAAGTGAAATCACTCACTCAAGCTGCTTCATAGCTTTAGCACTATCTCTTCTAGTACTCACCTAATAATAAAATGAAACTTGACATGAGATTTCAGAAAATATTGCTAGCAGTTGACATATATACTAATAAAACAATCATAAATTCTACTAAACATTCTATACCGCTATGGAAATTTTCACCTCAGTGACTTCAGCTTCTGCCGTAAACCCTGCCAAAGCACAAATTCAAACCCTAACCTGAGATCCAGTTATTGTGCATGACACATGGCAATGACAATGTCCTGCAGAGCTCAGGATGATACTATTATCCACAAATGTCTCGGCACTTGCATTAGTCGAGATTTTGGGGTTGCAGGTAGCAGAAAATCCAGCTTAAACTAGTTGAAATATTGAGGTGAAATTAAGGATTATGTTGCAGAAAAATGTAAAGATAGGTCTGACTTTAGAGAAGCTTTTATGCAGACCAGGAGTTCAAGAATTGGGATAATTAGCCATTTTTTGTGGCTCTGCTTCTCCAGTGTTGACTCCATCTTCACCAGGCCCTCTTCTCGTGGTCACAGATGGTTGCCAACAACTTTGGGGCGGCCTCCTTCCAGGTACATTTTCTAGCAGAAAAGAGAGAGTTTGCTTCCTCAACTCAATCCAGCCTGAGAGCGAAGAGTCTTTGTACCTTATTGGCCTGGAGTGGGGCATGTTTCCACCTATGAACCAATCACTGGGTTCACCGATTGGCTAATCAGAGCCTACCTTTGGAGGAAGGGTCAGTTCTACCCAAACCATATGACTGAGAAATTCGAGGTACTGCTAAGAAGAGAGAAGGGATTATGGAGAAGGCACCAACAAATGTTCACTATCATGCTAAATCCAAAGTGGCTGACTTGGGCGTTCTATCAGGATAAAATACAAAGTGAACTATAGCTTCAAATAATTTGGTTTTTGCTTTGTTTTCTGTGAATTTGAACTCCAAAAGAGGTTTTAGGCAAAAATATGTTTTATTTAACTTTTGTTACTGGAAGATAATTCTTCTTACAAGTATTAAATGTGGTTGTAAAATTTTCATGTTACAACCAGTTGATGTTAGTAAACCAGAGCAATAGTCTCCAGCAAAATCTGGTCATCTAAAATTGTATGTTTAATAACTTTCTCTAATATCAGTTATCTATCCACTCTTCCAATTTGCTGAGTTCTTGCTTCTCAAGCTACATTTTATAGTGATGCCAATATAGACTTTCTACTTTGTGTAACTGCATACCAAAAAAATTCCAAAATCTAAAAATGAAAATCTTCTCAATTTTTAAGACTCAGACGACTGCAGAGATCACTCTTCTTTATCCTCTATGTTTCATATGCAATCAGTTTCCATTCTTAATATCTCTCAAGTCTGTTGGTCCTTACTGTTATTCCCTGCCATCCCACTAATTCAAACTTGAGTAATTTCATGGCTGGATTTCCCATAAGTCTTGCTAACTGTACTGTCGCAAAACTCTCCTCCTTCTAATCTCTTTGGCAAAATATTATGCTTCTATATTAACCTTGCTTAAATGATAATAGCAACTATTTATCAAGGGCCTACTTTGTGCCAAGTGCTTTAGAGCTCTTATGTCATTTTATTTAATTATTACAAAAACTCTATGACATAGGTATTACCCCCATTTTATAGATGAGGAAATTGAGACTCAGAAAAGTCAGTAACTGGCCCAAGGGCATACACATAAGAAGCAGCAAAACTGGTACTGGAAACCAGGTCAATCACACTTCAAAGCCTGTGCTCCTTCCATCATATCATACTGCTGCTCTGTAACTTCATAGCATCCCTGTTTTCAAAGCTACTGATGCCCCTATCAAGGGCAAACATCTCTCCAGGGCTTTCAAGTCCTGCCATAATTATATTGTACCTAAAGATTTTTCCAGTTACTTTCAATCTGTACATTTCTCATCAGGTACAATCTTCCTCCTGTAAATCGGCCCACTTGGGAGAAAAAAATCTTGATTATGGCAATTCATACTAACTTAAAGGCCAAGCAATATAAAAGTAACTAAAGTAGAAAATGGAAGTTCGCCATATTTGGAGTGAACTTTCCATATTAGGGATGGAATACAGGTCGTGAATGTCTGGTTGCACATGACTTTAATTTAAAAAGAAATGGTGATTTATACATTTTAACTGGGCTGTCCCAGCTAGTATCAAAATGGCCACACCAAAGTGGCCATGTAAAAATGTCCTGCTTCTGATTTTTCTTGCCTTGTTTGCTTTCTTTTTTGCTGTCTGCCCATTTAGAGCGCAGTCATCTTTCAGGGCCTAGCTGAAGTCACACCTACCATACACTCTCTCATTCCTGCGGATTTATGGGTCTCTAACCAAATTCTTTTGTTTTTATTGTTGTTTTTGTTTTTTTGAGATAGGGTCTTGCTTTTTGACTTCCATCTTGCTGGGTTCTTGACTCTTACTCCCTTTTTAAATTGAACTTCTTCACTTCTCATAAACAAAACATAAAAAGCATTAAAAGAATTTAACAACAGGAAGTCTTTTCTGACTGCTCTAGTTCTCATTGACTTTCTTCTATTGTCTACTTAGCGCTTGTACCGCACAATTAACATTTAATTATATGTTGTTTGTTCCACACGTGTAAGGGTAGGCAACAAAGATGTGGGTAGAATTGGATTATGGGGACCTGGGCTAGGGCGTGGATTTACAGAGTTGATGAGTACTGTACAAGGCAGGCACGGAAATAGCTAGCCCTGGGAAATTACAGAAAACTGAGTTGTGAATTTGGAGCAAGGCTTTGGAGCAAGTCCTGAGGCAAGGTTTGTATACAAGCTTGAAGTCAAAACAAGGCTTTATGTCAAAGCCAAGAATTTGATGAGAATGGTGGTGCATGCCCATAATCCCAGCTCAAGAGGCTGAGGCAGGAGGATCTCTTGAGCCTGGGAGTATGAGGTTGCAGTGAGTTATAATGATGCCACTACACTCTAACCTGGGCAATAGAGCAAGACTCTGTCTCAGCAACAAAAACAACAACAAAAAATAAAGAATTTGGTTAGACATCCAGAAAGCCACAGGAATGAGAGAGGGTATAGCAAGGCGTGGATTAATAATAAAAAATGACCAGGCTTGGTGCCTTGTAGCTATCATCCCAGCTACTCAGGAGGCTGAGATGAGAGGATCCATTGAGCCCAGGAGATCCAGGCTGCAGTGAGCTATGATCACATCACTGCACTCTGGACAGGGCGACAGAGTGAGATCCCAGCTCAAGTAAATAAATAATAAAGTTATTAAAAATAATAATAAGGATAAAAAATGATGCTATACTATGCTTAGTTCAAATACTGTGTGAAATATAATTGAGGTGTAACATCAAAAACCTCAAAATAACATCAAAACCACATTAAAAATCCCTCAAATTCACCAAAATTGTAAATGTGTTTATTTTTTGGCTCAGCAATTCCACTTGTAGGAAGTTATTCTAAAAAAAATTTACACATCTGTACAAAATGCGTATATTCAACATTGTTGATAAGAGCAGAAGATGAAATGGAAACAACCCAAGTATCTATCTCTGTTTGTTTACACAAAATTTCCTATTATCCACACATAATAGGCAGATACTAAAACAGAGATAGATCTATGAACACTGGCATGAAAAGAGGTCCAAAATATATTTTATAAGAAAGCTTCAGAAAGGTATATACAGCAGGATTTCTTTAAAATATAAGTTATACAAGTAAAGTTATATAAATATATTTAATGAAATTAAAAAAATATATTTTTCTAATCATCACCTGACCATTTGTATAAAAATCACCTGGAGTGAATGTTAAAAATACATATTCCTAGACTTTAAACTAGATCGATTGAATCATAATCTCTGGTGACAGGACCCAAGAATCTGCATAACAATCAACCCACATGACTCGTGTGCCCAGTGAAGTTTGAGAATTACTGGATTAGTATGATACTTAACAGTGGCTACTTCTGGGCAGCAGGACTTGGAAGGTAAGGAGGGCTTTCCCTTTCATTTTTCTTTATACTCCTTTGTGTTTTTAAAATTCTTATAAACATTTATTATATATGTAATAATCTGTATCTACTAGAGGTTTTTGAGGTTTAAACACTGAAACATTAAACATTGATTGAGTTATATAAGTGAGGAAATAACATTACCAATGTAGCTCATTCAGGAGTAGAAAAGACTATCAAATCTAAGGCTATAAATCTGGCATTATATAACAAATTATCAAACTTTTCCTTCATTTAGTCAACAAATATTTGCTGGGCATCAGTGTTCCAGGTACTGTTCTATGTGCCAAAGATATGTGAAGAATATGAGACAAGGTTCCTACCCTCTAGGAGCTTAGAGTAGAGGAGGAGACAATCAAAATGGAAATAAGTGAGCAAGGCAGGTCGAGGTAACAGGGTGATGAGATGGGGAGTAAAGTGCGGTGAGGTGAGGGCTAAGGGAAGGATTTTTTCAGGAGTGATTTTTGACTGAGATCTGAAAGATGAATCAGCATATGAAAAGTTGAGCAAGAGCAACAATCTTGATCTGGGGAAGAGCTTGGCAGAGAGTGCGCAGAAGACCACTACCGAATGAGGCTAGAGAGGAAGCCAGAGCTAGATCATGTACAATTATGCAAAGAATTTAGATTTGGTTCTAAGAAGGCAGTGGTTGGTTTTAAGAAGGAAATGATATTATCTCCTTTGTATTTCTAAGGGATTACATTCATAGCCTTTGACCTCGTATTTTCACCTAGCGGAATGTGTCCACATGAAAAAAAGTTTTGCAAAGATGTTCATACTGGGGATTTTATTTCAGTAAAAAATTGAAGACAACCTAAGAATATGGTGAATGTGTAAGCCAAAAATGATTTAGAAATGCGTGGAATATTATACGGCTATTAAAAATTATGTGTGTGGATTATAAAATACACTGAAATAAGAAATGAAGTCAAGAAATGAGGAGATGATCAAAGTGTACAAACTTTCAGTTTTAGAATGAACAGGTTCTGGGGATCTAATATACATAATGGGTGGTGATGGATATATTAATTAACTTGACATACATAAACAACATATACATGTATCAAGTCATTATGTTGTATCCCTTGAGTATATACAATCTTTCTTTGTCAGTTAATTATTTTAAAAGAAAAAAAGAGAGAAAAGAGAACTCTAGAAGTCAAATAGCCTAGATTCTTCAACAGAAGAAAAAATTATAAGGAAAAATGGATAGAGGAGAAATCCATAGATTTAAGTGGATTTTTAAAAAAATGGACCAGACTAAACTTAAATGCTTGGAGATGTTCATTTGAGAGACAAAATTAGAAAGAAAGAAAAGTTATTATTAAAAAGTTAGGTAAATTCATAATTTTAAAAGGGGGGAGAACATTACAGTGGGGTTGGGGCAATTGGAGGGCTTCTGTCCTGGTTGGCAAAGTTCAATTTCTTGGCATGGGTAGTGATTACAGGGGCATTGCTTTATAATAACTCATTAATATATGCATTTGTTTTAAAAGGTTTTCTATTTTTGTATTTTAATTTACACTAAAGAGTTTCAAAGAAGATATCAGAAAAACAAAAATAAACATGATAAAAATGATAACAATCGTGTGCAAAACCCAGATTTAATAGGAATTAACAATTTGCATGTTTAGGTTTTTGAAAATAAAATATTATAGAACACATACACAAATGAAGTCAACCAAATCTACAATGTTCTTAATATATTTACACTGTTATAAAACATATTGATTCTGTGCTACCTGTGCTCCATTGAAAATAATAAACATTTTCAATTTAAACAAGGAATTCAAATAGCCATAAAAAGTTCAGTATGTGTATTTTCCAAGATTAGGAAAATACGGTATATTTGGGGGTTTAATATTTATTGGAAACTTTGTTTTCTATAAAGTGGCTCAAATTCATGACAAAAAAAATCAAGTGCTATCCTTTAACAACAATAAATAAATCACTGAAACTGATTCTCTCTGGCTGGGCTTAACTTGGAACTGAATACATTCAGCAGAAAACTAACACTGGTCATAATTTTTAAAAATAATAAGGTTGGGAAGCTGAGGTGGGAGCATCGCTTGAGTCCAGGAGTTCAAGGCTACAGTGAGCTGTTTACGATCATCCCACTGCACTCTATCCAACTCCAGCCTGGGCAACAGAGCAAGACTTTGTCTCTAAAAATAAAAAAGTGTTAACAAATGAGTATGTGTAGCATACCATCAATCATTTTGTATTATATCACTGGTGTGCTATGACAACTCTACAACACAGCTTACTAAGTTCCTGAACTAATAAGAACTACTGTAAGGATATATAAATTGGTTTTGGTTTAGATACATTTACTACAAACAGTGAAAAGACAACTTCCTGTTACTTTTGCGTTCATACTCATCAAATTACTGAAAATCTGGTATAAGGGGAAATTAGTAACATAAATTAAAATTAAAGCAAACATTACATTAATAAGTAATAGGCTTGGAACATCTCCTAGGAGACAATAATTAAATATAACATCATATCATTTGATATTTCTATACAGATCTAAGTCCAACATGGGCCTTACAAGAGTTTGTATACTAGCTCTCTATCAAAGGCTTACCATACAATCCAATGCACTATCAAGAAGCATAAGTGAAAGAATCATAATAAAGAGAGTAGAAAAATAATCAATGTTTATTTAATTACTCAGTCCCTAAGTGGCAAATGTAAAGAAAATATTAATTTATGACAATTGAGGGAAAATTAATAGTTCTCAACCAGTTGTACATATACCTCACAATTTTCCAATGAGTTTTTTCTTTAAATAGATTACCCTAAGCCCTACCCTCACAAACTTTAAGTTAGTAGGCCTAGGGTAGAGTTTGTGCCTCTGTATTTGTTGTAAAAACTTTCTTACGTGATTCTGATGATCATGGCTGAGGGAGAATCACCCAGATAGGACAGTCATTATAGACTGGATTGGGTAGAGAAAGTTCCATAAAGAATGGAGACCTCAGCTGCACCTTGCCAGTTAAGAAGGCTTTAAATAGGCAGAGAGGAAAAGAGAAGGGCAAACCATTCCAGTTGCTGGGAGAAGGTGTGCAAAAACAGTGAAAGCAAACTGAATGGGCAAGGTATCATTGGGGAGAGACCAGGTAGGCCATTCTACAAAAAATTCAACACACATAAAGATGGTAGGGTGTCCACTGCATGTGGTAATTAAAAGATGATTGCTGACTTTTAAAAGTACAATTCAGTAGAGGATTGAATCCAGATTTAAGGGTTCGGAAATGAATAAATGATGGGGAATCAGGCAGTGGATATTTACAGCACTCATTTGAGAATTTGATAAGGGAGGAAAAGTAAAAAAGAAAAAACAAAAGGAAGAATGAAATTTAAATAGGAAGGAGGATCAAGAAATCAATAGATTTTTTTTTTCTTAGAGAAGGGAGCCTGAACATGTTTGTAAGCAGTGGAGAGGAATCCAATGGAAAAGAGGGATATTTTACAAAGAGAATAAAATTAGGATTGGTATCTCCTAAATGTTTTTAGTGCATTTGTTTAAGGACTAAAATAAATTACAGTGAGATTATACAAGTTTAATTAGAACTACGATCTGAGTAAATTAATGGGAATCACTGATTTGCCAAAAAAGTCCAGGGCAGAAAGATGACAATAAAGACAAAGAAAGTCTCTATCAACCCTACCAACTTGATTTTCTCCACTTGATCCCAGATCCACAAACTCTGTGGAAGTAATTCAGAATAGATGCAAAAATGGAATGGAAGAGCTTTAAGTTACAAGGTACAGACAAGTATGTAATGTAGTCTGGGCTAGAAGTGGAACTAAACTGTATCACTGTTCTTCCACAAAGGAGCAGGTAACTGGTTAAAGTGAGTGCAATCTTTGGCCTCAAACCTCACTCACTAACTTAACAATTTTTTCCCTGGAGTGATCCCTTAAAAGTTTATGTACTAATGAACCCAAAGCAGAGACTTTTTTTTTTTTTTTTTTGAGAGGGTCTAACTCTGTCGCCTAGGGTAGGGTGCAGTGGCATGATCATAGCTCATTGCAACCTCAAACTCCTGGACTCAAGCAGTCCTCCTGCCTCAGCCTCTGGAGTAGCTGGGACTACATGTGCGTGCCACCACGCCTGGCTAATTTTTCTATTTTTTGTAGAGATGGGGTCTTGCTCTTGTCCAGGCTGGTCTTGAAACTCCTGGTGTCAAGCAATCCTCCCTCTTCGACCTCCCAAAGTGCTAGGATTACAGGCATGAGTCACCTGGCCAGGTCCAGACATTTTTTTTTTAAATCTAGGTATAATAAAGAAATTGGCTTGGTTGGATTACAATAACTATGAGTTTTTGAAAATGTTTAGCAACTCAGAATTTCTAGGTCAACAGCAATCAATCTTAATAGGGTGTGACCTGATGGAAACAATCCTTGAGCAAGATTTTTCTGTCATTTAAGGGTAGAATGAATGGACTAGAGTGGATAAAAGAATACAGACAGACCTATAAAGCTGTTGTTATGCTTTTGATGTGAGGTGGTGAGGGCCATAGCCAAATTGATAATGTGTGTTTAATTTTATATCACTGGATATAAAATTCTAATGATTTGAGAATTATAGTAGAGTACTGGATTATTTTTTATAGGATGGTGTTACTTTGCTTTCCTAACTTGTATTATAGTTACAAATATCAAAGCACTGTCACATGGAAGTTATTATTCCAGCCTGATCAAAGAGATAACTGAGATACTGAGCAGTTTTATAAGTTAACTAATTGAACAAATGTTTGCGTGCCTACTAGATAACTCTAACTAGAACAGTAGTTCTTAGTAGAGTTATATATCTTATTTAGTTATTAGTAATTATTAGTTCAGGAGGTTAGTAGCAGTAGTTCTAGTTAACGTTATACATCTTGCTAATGCCTGGACCAGAGTTAGAATCTTTGATCCTGGTTGTTGATGGAAACATAGCCACACTGCATGTATTTATGGCTGCTCTTCACAAGGCCACTTGCATACAAAACCCATAATGCAAGTCTTGGTAAATACATATGCTGGGGTGTACCAAAAATTATAAGCCTATTGGGTATGGCTTATAAAAAAAAAAGATTTTGTGTTTGTAAAGTGTCATGTCTCACATATTTTTATGGAGCAAGATGATGTACATGGTTTTAGGATATCTTTGTATACGGATTAAAGGTTAAGACTTCTTAATAATATAACCCACAGGGCTACTTACATACAAAACCCATAATGCAAGTCTTGGTAAATATATATGCTGGGGTGTACCAAAAAACATAAGCCTACTGAGTATGGCTTATGAAAAAAAAGATTTTGTGTTTGTTAAGTGTCATGTCTCACATATTTTTATGGAGCAATATGATGTACATGTTTTTAAGATACCTTTGTATACGGATTAAAGGTTAAGACTTCTTAATTATATAACCCACAGGGTGCAAAGTATGTGTTAACAACCATGATAAAACATAGTATTTTATGAAGCAATTTTAAATTTAATAGCTGTATAGCTTGATTTCTTTGCATTCTTTAAAGGATTTGCAAGCAAATAAATAAATGCTTTATATCTCAGCCACAAAGATGTCAGAAAATGAATTCTAGACAGGAGCTCAGAGTTCAGATAAAACTCTTAAGATTGTAGAAAAAATAAAAACTGAACTCTGATTTGGTCAAATCTCATTTTGAAACAGAGGTTCTCAAGTGTGATGTCATTTCTGGAATGCAAAATAAGTTATTTTCTACATTGTCTATTCAATGTTTTTTTCATAAAAATTATTCCTACTTTAGAACAGATTTAAGAGATTTGTTCTTTTGACAAGTATACCTTCAATATGTTCAAGTTACAGATGAAGCCAGTCTTTTCACTTTTTTAGGATCTACTTGACTTGATTACTTTATATTAGGTTTAAAACTCTAGGGATGCAGATATATGCACATATGCACTCACACACACATATATCCAGTTTTCAATTTTTGAAGTTTAAAACAGTATGTTTATAGTTATTATTACGGGGAGATTAACAATGACTAGGGAAAACAGGGTGCGAAAATTGTTTCCTCTATATCAAGTCCCAATATTACAAGCAAGTCACACGTTTGGAGATCTTTACATAGTGCTGGAAAGAGTTTCCATGGTCCCTGTCCACATGGCCTTCCTTCCCTGCCAGGATGGAGCGTCTTTCTCTCCACACTGCTGATGTGGTCAGACTAGTCAAGTGACTGCAGAAAAGGCACATTCCTTAGTCAACCTTTTGGGTCTGCCCTCTGTCCTTGAGTCATAGCTGTTGGCTTTAGATGCCAAGGCAAGTAAGTCTTGAACCCTACAGCATAAACAGGACACCGGCATCTGATAGCAAATAAACTGAACAATTAAGGCTGCTCTGCCGCAGAGCTCCTTTTTGAGTGGGGGGCGAGCCACGAGACAAAGCTATGAAGAAGCGGATCTTTATTTCGACTTAGGGTGAGTGACACCTCAAAGGTGTTTCTTCCTTTCCTCCATAACTGGATGGGAAACCTGAACCAGGTGTGCTCTGGCAGGGTTACCTGGGCCAGTCACCTCCAAGTGGAAACTGGGGTAACATCTTCAGAAAACACCAAACCGGTACAGCCAGCGGAGGGTCCCTAAATTCACATCCCTCAACCCCGTGTTCCACTTGGAAAGCCCTGGCACTAGTTGGCCCTGACCCGTCGCAGCAACAGAGCCAATTCCAAGAAGCCAAAAGACAAGGCGGCAACGGCGCGCCGCTTCCCGCGTCTTCTAGGCCGCGCGCTGAACTCAAACGCGACGCCGGCTCGTCGGGGGCCGGGCCCAGCGCACTCCGCCGCCTCGGCGGGCCAAGCCGCGGCCGCCGCCCACCTCGCAGCCGAGCAGGGCGGGGCGCCGCGAGGCAGCGGGCTGAGGCCAGACGAGGAGGAGGAAGAGACGGCGGCGGCGCGCTCTGCGCAGGCGCGCGGCGCCCCGCCTCCCCAGCGTCGGCTCCCGGGCTGGCGGCTCGGGCCCTCCCACTCTCCCCCGCGCCGCCTCACGGCCCCGGCCCTCGCTTCACCCCGACGCCCCGGCGTGCGCGTCCTCCTGCCGGCCTGCAGGCCCGGGGCCTCCGCCCGCTTCCCCGCCGCTGCTCCTCGCGGCCCCGCTCGCGTTCACGCTGTCTCCCGGGCCGGCGCGGCCGCGGGCAACCGCTCCCCCTCCCACCCCCACCCCGCCCCCTCCCCGCCTTTTCCGCCCTCCCGTCCCCCTCCCTCGGCCCGCTGCCGCTGCTCCAGATGAGGTGATGGCAACGGCCAACTTCGGCAAGATCCAGATTGGGATTTACGTGGAGATCAAGCGGAGCGATGGTGAGCCGCGCCGCCGGCCCCGCGCTCGGATGTGCGCCGAGAGGACGCGGGCGCCGGCCGCTTCATTGATTGCTTCGCCGGGCTGTGGGGGCGGGAAGGCGGCGGCCGCGGCGCTTTTGTGTGCGGTGCGTGTGCGAGTGTGGCCGGCGTGGGGTCCGCCCGGGCGCCGCTGCAGCGCTGGGGGCCAGGCCGCGGCGGAGGCCGGGTGGGGAAGGGGTCCAGGGGTCGCGGGCCGCGTCCCGGGGGGCTTCGGGCGGGCGCGGTGGACGGTTCCGGGGCGGGGGCCCCTGGCTCCTCCCGCGATCTCCATCCTCCCCGGGGACCGCAGCCCTGCAGGGAGCGGGCTTCGTTAGGGATGACCCTACCTCGCGCTTCACCCCAGCGTTTTCATTTTACCAGCCTCATCTCTAGCGGGGATAGGGGCGAGGGAGTGTGGAGACCAGTGATTCCAGTATTAGAGAATTGACTACCGGTCAGAGGCCGAGGTCGGGGAAAAGGGCCAGTCCTGCTTTACACTGCTGTCTGGTTGTCAGGCCTCTTCGGCTTTCGTCCTCGGGCATGCTTCTTTCTTTTTTGCCAGTTCCTTCCTTGGGAGGATGTAGAGAATGTCGCGCTCAGCCATGAATAAGGGTGGGGGAGCAATGGGAGGAAATACTCGATAAGCTCCTCCAAGGTGCCGAGACTGTAAGGGGAAGGAGAGAGAGTGAACACAGTCAATGCGAGGCGCTACTGAGAGCGTGGGGGTGGGCGACCGGATGTTGATATTTTCACACCCTCGGGAGAGGTAACTGAGAAAAGTGTAAGGCGAGGTGAAGACACATGCTTCATTTTTTTTTTTCAAAGAGCCTTAGGCATGTGTATCCTTCTGTAGGTTCCTCTTGGGGAAAATGTTTTATGTCATTAGCTTGGGGTGTGGAGGGAGATGGCCAGCCTGGCTAGAAAATATATTGTAAAGGAGAAAATGCACGGAGGGAGATAAGTAAAATTACTTTCTTTCAATCCTAATAGTGAAAGAATTAGGGATATGTATATAGAGTTGTGCAGTGTTCGTGATTCCATCACTGTTATACCCATTCCTTTTATTTATAGGTTTTTTTTTTGTTATCTTTTGGCATAGTCAGTAGTAACATTGCTATCATGTCCATGTGCTCTTGGATTCTACCAAGTTTGACCAAGTCATGTGAGGCTAGATTGACTTTCATGTTATCTATATGATATATTGGAAGACCGTATATAGCTAATGATTTTTTTCCTTGGTTGTATTTGAGGTAATTTGTGGTAACAACTGGAAGCATCTTTATCCTGTATGTGAAAAGATAAATTATACCACTTAGAGCTTTGGAAGTTACCAGTAACACTAGTGGGAAAGAGATGTCTTCTTGGGTTGGGGTTTCTTTTATATTTTCTCTTCAAATTACTTTCTTGAAAGAGGGCTGTTAATGTCGTTTCTTGATTAGGTGAATGTGGGTTCACTGTAGTCCAACAAAAGTAGGATTTTCATATTAGAAATTTTGAGTACATAACAACCCCTCTTCTGGGTATATACCCCAAGGAGATAAAATCACCATCTTGTAAAGATATCTGCAGTCCCATGTTCATTGCAGCATTATTCACAATAGCCAAGATATGGAAACAACCTAAATGTCTACTAAGGGACAAACAGCTAAAGAAAACGTGGCATATATACTATGCAGTATTATTCAGCTGTAAAAAAGGAGATCCTGACATTTATCACAACATGGATAGACCTAGAGGATGTTACGCTAAGTAAAATAAGCCAGATTCAGAAAGAAAAATATTGTATGATTTCACTTACACGTGGAATATTTTTTAAAAGGACCTCAAATACACAGAGATAGAGAATGAAACAGTGGTTACTGCAGGTGTGTAGAATGGGGCAGATGTATAGGATGAACAGGTTTGGAGATACATGAGGATTAAAGTTAATAAAATTGTATTTGGGATTTTTGTTAAATAAGTAGACAGCTCTTGCAATAAAAAAATAATTATGTGAAATGATAGCTGTATTAATCAGCTTTACTGTAGTAACCATTTTACTATCTATATATAGCCTGTTACATCATGTTGTAAACCTCAAGTATACACAATGAAATTTATTTTTAAAAAATTTGGGGTGCAATAAAACCTGTAAGTTCTTTACATTATTATAGGCCTTTAACTGTGATTATAGGTATTAACTGTTAAATCTTATAAAAAAATAGTATTTGAAATGCCAGAGGTTTGTACATTTTAATTTTTACTGAGCTAACATCTTTTACTTAAACATATTGAAGCAATTTGGGTTCTTTTCAGTTTTCTAGGATATGGAACTCTTTCAGCCTTCACCTTCAGCCTATACCAGAAATTCCCAGATATATAAGAGCTTTGTGTTCTTACATAAGTGCTAGTAACCTAAAACCATGTTTCAAAAGCAGTTTGCCCATAAGAAGTTATGGAAATCATTACAATGTGGTGTTATTTGCCTCAGATACATGACGGAAGTTGTGGAAGGCAGAAGATAAGTAAAGAACTTTAAGGGAATGATCATTTGCATTGGACGGTGGTGTTTCACAGTAGAAATTGATGTCTGGGAGACTCCCCTCAAGCTTTCCCTTTTTCACTTCAGAGAAGCTTCTTTGCTTCCTTCCACTTATGTAACAGATCTGTATTGAATAAAAACACTAGTGGTTATTATAACAAAAATAAACTTTGTAGTTGGATGAACACTAATGTAATGTCTGAGACAGTAGAAATGACATGAGCGAAAAAGGACTGCTTCAGACTGTTATTAACTGGTGACTTGATGTTTTTCTGTATATGCTAATTGTGATCCTTGTCTGTATTTCAAACCATGCTTTTTCTGTCAGTGATGCTCATATATTAATGCACATATTCCAAGGGCAAACAAGTAAACTAAAATGGGCTTATTCCTAATCTTTCAAGACCCTTCTAAAAGACTAATCCTAATAAGTCTTCACTGATTACCAAAACCAGATGGCCAGTCGGCCTCTGAATCCCTAAGTTACTCTGTATCATTTATGAGAGTGCCTCTTTAAGTATCAATGTACATAACTCTTAAATGTTACGTTTTTAAACTGCACTGGAGAAGGGGTGGTGTGGAGAATGCAATGGAGGGATGTCAGGCTACCTGCACCCACTTCAACCAGAGCTAATGTGTTATAGGGTTAAAATACTAATAGACTCTTAAGTTCCCTGAATTGATCTGTGTACCATTCCCCCCACCTCCAGGTGCCTAGCAGAGTTCCTTGCATATTGTTTTTGAGTGAATCATACATTATTGGATTTTTTTTTCAGACATTTTAGATGAAATCTTACCAGGAAGTGAAACTCTTCCATCTATAGTCATTCTGTATGGCTGGCCTTCTATTTCCCACTGGCCTCTTAGTTCAGGATCTGCAGAGTTGATTGAAACTGAGTGATGTACTAAAGCTAATCCGACTTTTGTGGTATTCTAATGTTATAAGTGGCAGGGATTAGGCTGGGACTCCTGAGATTGTTCTCTGCTGCAGGAGATCACCTAGTATGAAATTGGACTGGTTTATGGAAATGGACAGTCATGTATATTTTCTTGTATGTGTCTTCCTATTATCTTTCTAATTGGATTCCTTTTTAGAACTCAGTGACTTTAAAAAACTACAGTCTTACTATTCTGTAGCTAGTTTTTTTTTTTTTTTTCAAGCTACACTGTTATCAGTTCTACTGTAGCTTGTGACTTCCCTTTGGAGACTGGGAGAGAGATGAGAAATGTTGAATATTTGGAAGCTGCAGCTAAAGTAGGATTGTTCTTTGGGGTCTCTTAGTCACAGTATTGATATATGTGGTCTGAAGAGAATTTTAGAATATTTCCACTAGTTGTCATTTTTATAGATGTGGAAACTGAGTCCCAAGTCACCATAAGTGCAGCTTGTCAGTGGCAGCCAGGAACTCGTCTTGCTCAGCATAGAAACCAGACAGTCTATCAAGACCTATGACAGTAAAGGAAGAATTCTGTTAATTTGGAACCATATATAGCTTTCTACAGCCTGATCAAGATATAGGAAATTGCTTCTCACTTATGGAAAAGGCACTAGAGAACAGTGATTGGAGGGGAGTGATCCCTGGTAAAAAGTAATACGGTATAGTTACTACAAGTTCACAAAACCTGAAGTTGTGGGAGGAAAATATTATTGTTTCTTAAAAACATTGGTGAAAAGAGTGCCTTGATTAAATATCTGAAATCCAGAGGAAGTAGAATATTTCAAAGGACCCATCAGGAATTTTTGGAGTTCAGGGCAGGTAATCTTTAGAAAGGATTTTAAATGACCTAACTCTTTACATGTTTTGCCACATTTATTCTTTTGCTAATTCATTTTTACATGCCATTATATAGGCTTCTGAAGAATAGACTGCATAACTTTAGGTAATTAAAATGAACCATATAGCACTGTAGTTGTTCTTTAGGTACAATTATGTGACTGATTACGGGGATGGGGTGGAATAGGGGAATTTGCAGATTAATAATTACCTTTTGCATGGTGACTAGGACAATAATGATTCCATATATATATCTCTTAGGCCTTCATAGTTTTCCAAGTGCTTCCAAACATATTATCTAATTGGATCCTCACAGGAACCCTATGAGGTAAGCAGGGTAGGAGATGGCGTATTTATCATTTTACAGGTAAAGAATCTGAGTTTGGATTTTTTTGCCAAGGTCACACGAGTAATAAGGGGCATAGCCTGGGCCAAGCCTAGTACCTTCACTCCTACCTCTAAGTGCTGGCAAGTGTTTGCTCGTGATGGTATGAAGTTGTATGCTTTGTATACTTTAATTTTTTTTTTTTTTGAGGCATATATGCCCTATAGTAAAATTCTTTCCATGGACTACCAAAGAGGCTCAGAAAACCTACAATTGATAATGTAGGTCAAATTTGCCAAATTGGTGAGATCAAATTGAATTCTGATGTTTTAACAATAAAGATCAAGATTCAGTAATCTAAGGCTTTAAAGACTAACTTGTTGCTTCCAGAAGTACCACAGAAAGCCAGGAATCTATGTTCATTGCCTAGCCACTTAATTCTTTTGACAAAGATTTTTGAACTCTGCCAAAAGGCTATGTGTCAATTTATTTTATATGTCATAATAAAAAAATGCTATAGATTATAGCAAAGAGCCAGTTAAATCTGTTGTCTACTTAAATAGGGAAGGGGGTGTGAGTGGAAAATCCAAAACAGGATTCCTTGAGAGATCATCCACACCTGTTCTTTCTAGTGACAAGTATACTTGTGATTAATATTACACATCTCTTTTGCAAAGTTTAATTCTTGGATTCAACCACCCACTTTGATTTTAATACTTCGGTTCTGTAACCCAAAATATTGATAATTTTTTGAGGTGTTTGTTTTGAGATTATGATTCTTAGCTTAAGAATAGGTACAATTTTTAAGCCCTAGATATAACTAATTTTCGCTTTTCTAATTCAATTGTGAAGCAAATATAGGTTAGATTGCCTTCCAGCTTTTTTAGCTAAAGTAATATTTATAGTATTATAGTACCTAAGTAAAAATAGACATTAGAACTTTACCATATCAAACTATCTCCCAAAAGTAATATGAGGGCGGAAGTGTCCCTTTTAAAAGTCATGCATCTAAATCCAGGCCTTGACTAGGGCTTTCTCATCTTTGGTACTACCTGTTTTTCTCATTACCCTCTGCAATAAAGCTTGCAGTTCAGATGGTTATTAGGGTGTGGAGTATTTTGGAGTATAGACCTTAAATGATTATGACATATCAAAATAATGTGATCTTCCATTTCTGTTTTCTTATTGCAGATTTCATTAATATACTTAATATTAACAGCCTACTATATGTTAGGCATTCTGATAGGTATTGGAGATACAAAAAAAGAATAAAGCAAAAATACTTCCTGCCCTCATAAATAAGTAAATAAATGATTCATCTATAGTGTGATTAGTACTGATAGAACTATGCCATTTTGTGTGTATGTCATTACCTCTTTCCTTTTTAGGATTAGGCCTTTTAGTTAGACTCTTGGAAAATACATGTCATGCTGTCCCTCTCACTTCTTTTCACCAGGACCAATATTCATTATCACCTACCTTATAGCATGCTGTCCTAATAAACCCATATTCTGCCAGAGAATTATTCTTAATACAGCGCTCTCAGTCCTGATAGCCCTTCTCAGTCGTATGAAATTGGCATTGTCATTATTGGCCTGTTTTCTATCCTCCAGTACCCATTTGAGTTGTAACTTTTTAACTTTTAAACACTGTTTTGATATTAAAAGGCATAAGATATATTCAATTTTAAGTTTTTGGCACACCCACCCCTGTCAGCAGGTTTTTCTCTAGATGTCCTGGGTTGGGGTGCTTGTAAACAGAGACCAAATAAGCAGAACATGAAAACAGAGGTAGAGCTAGCTACTGGTGGTTATGTGTAATTTAGGAATAACCTCCTCACATGTTGTGGGCCAGGGACTAGAAGAATCAGGGGCCTCCCTGGGCTATCTTTTATTTACTTTTGAAGACTTTTTCTCCAGGTTTTTATTGGTTTTGGCATTAATTTTAACCAATTTCCACCTACAAGAAAGACAGGATCAGAAGGGGCCATATTTATGGTAAAATTTTCTGGGTGTCTCCACTGGGCTAAGAATGACTCTCTTGATCATAACTTTTGGCAAGCAGCTCTCCACTCAGCCTCACCCATGTAGCTTGTATCTTCCACACTGGTGCTTGAATTCTGTTTCTTTCTTTAAAAAGTCAGTCCAGGTATTACTCTTGATACCTAAAGGATTTAACATTTGTACTCTTTGTGCTTTGCTATATGCTTTGCTGAATATATAATATACAGTATCTTGTTTGATTTTCATGACAGCCCTCTAAGGTAGACAGTATCTTCCCCATTTTACAGATCCCAATACTCAGAGCATATAAACTATTCTGTAAAGTATTTATGCCTTACAAAAGGGCCATTTTATGTATTTATATGCGTTGGTCAAGGCTGTGTGGTTAAGTATATTTTAGGGGTGTGGGATATGTGAATATTTAGAGTCCATATTGGATAAATGTAGTTGTGGGAGTTTTATTTCTAGATTAGTAGGGTTTGTACAGATTGAGTATCCCTTATCTGAAATTCTTGGGACCAGAAGTGTTTCACATTTCAGAGTGTTTTTTATTCTGGGATATTTGCATATACATAATAAGATATCTTGGGGATGGAACCCAAGTCTAAACATGAAATTCATATATGTGTCACTTTGTAACATAGCCTGAAGAAAATTTTATACAATTCTTAAATAATTTTGTACATGAAACAAAGCTTGTGTTCATTGGGCCATCAGAAATTCATATGTGTGTCACTTTGTAACATAGCCTGAAGAAAATTTTATACAATTTTTAAATAATTTTGTACATGAAACAAAGTTTGTGTGCATTGGGCCATCAGAAACAGTTCAGTGGTGTTGCTCTCTCAGCCACCCAGGTGGACAGTCTGTGGTTGTTTGCCATCACCGTTGTTACTAACTCTGAATTCATATGCTACCAGTATGCAGCCATTTTCTTACACTTACCCATACGTAATACTTAATAGTAAAAAAATATGACATACCATTAATACAGTGAAAAAATAATGTAAGCGTAATTAAGCCAGCACAATAGCCTCACCTACCTGTAACAGCTGTTAAACAACAGCAACAACAAACAGTGACAGAGTATATGAATTGTTTGTTGTATGTCTGTGTTTTGATCGTGACCCATCATGTGAGGTCAGGTGTGGAATTTTCCACTTGTGGCATCATGTTGGCACTCAGAAAGTTTCAGATTTTGGAGTTTTAGATTTTTAGATTAGAGACGCTCAGTATGTAATGGTTCATGACCCTAGTAGCTGCTCATTAGAATCACCTGTAGGGCTTTGGAAAAATGAAACAAACAAAAACAGCCCACCACTACCTGTGTCTAGGTCCTTTGCCTAGAGAGTCTGTCTGGTGTGGAGCCCTGGCATCAACATTTTATTTTAAGACACCTCACACACTGGTGATTCCAGTGTGCAGCCAGGGTTGTGATCCATTATTTTAGTAAAAGTAGCATCTTCTAACAGTGATCTGACAAGACTTCATGAAGTGTGAAGTTTAAATGGAGGGAGGAAGATGACCAGTAGATTGCCCTGGAAGGAGGGAGGCATTCCAGGCATGTGCGACAACATTCAAGAAGTCCCTGAGCTGGAAACAGGGCTGTCAGGTAAAGAGCATTTAAAAATGGCAGAGAAAGGGTGATAGATGAGGAAGGAAAAGAAGGAGGAGTAATCTGGGCCACTCTATTAAAGACTTGGAAACAGAGTTTAGGTAAGGATATTGGAATTAGTTTCTAGGACACTTGGAAACTATGATAGGACTTAATCTCCTAAGAGCAGTAATAAGAACGAATGATTAGTGATAGATTAGAGGGAGAGAGTAGTACTGAAAATGAGAGCTAGGGTGGATAAGATTGCATCAGTCTAGGAAGGTGAACAATGATTAAGGAACAGATGAGATGCAGAATACACACTACAAAAAGAATTGATGTTATACAGCAGTATATCACTTGTGCTGAATAAAGGACATGTGAATTGAAAGGAATAGATTTAACATTTGGAAAGTCTGAGCACGGGTTATAAAATCTCTTCAGTTCTGTTTAATCAAGCTAATCGTATTCATGAATACAAGGACTGTAGAGCCTGTGTACAATGTAATATCAAAGAGCATCGAACTCAGGCTGCTTATAGCTTTTGCCACTAATATCCTAAAAGTAAGTGAGTTTAAGGTATAGATCACTTCCAGCAAATGTTCACATGCGGCAGGAATTTATTTAAGAAGGCAAAGCAGTTAGTTATAACCTAAGACTGAGCTATAGTGTATTAGCCAAGACCCTCTCAAAATTCCTGGAACAGAATGGGAAGGAAAAATAGAGTACATAAAGAATTTGGCTTCAGCTCTTTAAGGGATAAAATGTTTCAATTCTTGAAATGCAGCTGCTCTTTTTTTACTTTTTCTTTGCTCTTATTTTTGGCCTATTTTTTTCTGTCCTGGCATTAGCCTTCCCTTTTTCATCCTCAAGATTCTTAATGCCATTTCAGTGTTTAGAATCTCTTAACTGCTATTTGCAGTTTAGAACTTAAAAAGAGGTACTCGAGGGATGAATAGGCAGAGCATGGAGGATTTTTAGGGCAGTGTGAAATTATTTTGTGTGATGCTATAATGGTGGATACATGTCATAATTCATTTGCCAAAACCTGTAGAAGGTACAACAAGAGTGAACCCTAATGTAACTAGGGGCTTTGAGTGATAATGATGTGTCAATGTAGGTTCATCTATTATAACAAGTATACCTGGTGCAGGCTATTGATTCTGAGGAGATTGTATGTATGTGGGGAGAGGGGTCATATGGGAAGTCTCTGTACCTTCTACTCAGTTTTGCTGTGAACCTAAAATAGGTGTGTGGGGGGGAGTATGCAAACTTTAGGTGTTAAATGTCAAAACTACTCTTCAGATAAGGGACCAATTAATGACAAGAATTTATAGTATTTTAAGAATGAGAATCAACCATAGGTGTGCAATTAAGATGAAATTTTTGCCATTCATTTTTGTCACTTGTCTGTTGGCCAGTGTGAGACATTGAGGGTGTGCTAACAAGAAAAATTTTTAAATAAGTTATAGTGGATTCAGATATGCATGGCAACCTTAGTCCAGTTTTTTTACTTCAGCCCATGGAAATGCCGTGACAAATGTCCAAGTAGTGTATCTGGAAGCCTGGAGATGATCGGTTGAATTTAAATAAGGATTGAACAATACGAAGTTCCTGCCAATAAGATCCATGTGAAAATCTAATTATTGTATTTCATGTCATGAAAAGTGAGTTGAGGGTGCAGACAACATTGTACTTTTTTTTTTGGTAGTATTTTTAAGCCTGTAATTTACTATATAGTGCTAAAAATAAGTGGATATAATGATTTACCTATAAGATTTTTTAGGAAATGAGAACAAATTAGAGGCCCTAATTAGTGAGGTAAATCTTGGGATTTAACCAGACTCCTCTTTGATGAAGTACTATTGTTGGTCAAAACTTGCTTTTATTGTTATAATGAGGAAATTGAGTTGTCCAAGATCATACATGAAGTAAGTAGCAAATCTGAGATTAGAACATAGATTGTCTGCCTCCAAAGTCCTCTGCACTCTAATTCCTTTTGGAGTTCTTTTCTTTCTAGGGTACAGTTTGCCTTCAGGTGTTTTTATTAATCTAACTAGTATTTGCTGTATGACCATCATATGTCCCTTCATCTGATGACTTTGAAGGAATAAAGGACTTTTCCTTAGAAAAGATTACTATGTCAGTTACAACAAAATACTAAATAGCTATTGCACTCAATACAAGTGCTCTGTGGCTCTGTAATTTCTTTTGAAAAAGAAATTCTAGTCTTCTCCAGTATCTCTGCTATTGCCTATGTGTAAGTCCTCCTTGCTCCCAAGACTTTCAGAGGTGCAGCCAGGAACAAAAGCTGTCATGTGAAAGGATGTTTCTTATTAGATGAGCGGAGATATTGTTGGGAAAGTATAAGTTAAACAACAGCAACTTGCTAAAATCTGCTGACATAATAGATCGATTCAGGGGCCTCTCCAGATTTAGTGATCTTTATTTTTATAAGCCTACTGTTTGAAATTGTTTGGGGATTATATGTCAGTTGTGGGTTTTTTTTTTTTTTTAATTATAGCTGATATTGAGAGTTGACCATAACATGGCCCTAAATATATAGTAGATATTTTTTTATATGCTCTTTGGGTTCCAGTTTTAAGAGTGATACATTGCTTTTAACCTTACATGCTCTCTTGCGTTTCTATTAAGAGCAATTCCTTAATTAAAAGTAAGTAGATTCCAGTCTGTCCCTGGATCTAATGAGAAAAAAAAGTAAGTAGAACTTCTTGTTTTCTTCCTCTCTCTCAGACTTTTCATTTTTATTCTTTATAGGTGCTTCTTTTTCTCTCCATTGCCTAAGTGTTGGTGTTCCTCAGGGCTTGATCGCAACCCTGCAGTACTTCTCATATAGTATTCTCTCTTTGGGTAAACTAAATGCTTCTCTTCAGTCGAGGTTGGCTACAGACATGTATTTTTTGTATATCTAATGGATTACTGAATATCTCCACTTGGATGTCTCATAAGCATTCAAGTTCATTATGTCCAGAATTGAATCCATCACTCCCCCAAATGTACTTCAGTATCTCTCATCACTTTCATTCACCTTATTACCCAAATCAGAAACCTGGACATCTTCTTTGACTCCTTGTTCTCTCTTAACCTCGCATCCTATCATCAGGGTCTCTTAATTTAAGTGCTCAAGTACCTCTTCATACACTTTTTCCATTCTACCACTATAATTTTGGTCAGGATAGCATTATGTCTTGCCTGTGCTGTTGTGACAAATGACTAATAGGTCTCTCCACCTTTGGTTAATCACTGTTTCAGAGTAATCTTTCAAACATAAGTTTGACTCCCTGGTCACCTGCTTAAAACTTTAAAAACTTTGTCTACTTCTGTTGCCCCTTGTATAAAGCCCAGCTTTATGGCTTACTGTGAACCCAGAACAATCTAACCTGCCTCTTCAGTCTCATTCTTGCTTCGTATTTGAGGCACATTATACTCTAGGCAAGCTGAACTTTCTCGGAGCACTCCACTTCTACCTAACCTAGCTAACTGCTGCTTCTCCTTCTTGCCTTTGTTAACCATTCCATCCTTCCTTAATTCCTAGCCTAGGATGGGTCCCCTGCTTTATGTACTTCAAATTCTCTCTATTTACTCTGTCTAAACACTCATGGGATTGTATTATCTGTTTAATTGTGTCCAGTTAGACTCAAATTCCACTATATTTCTGCCACCTATCACATGGCTTCTACATACTTTATAAATTACCTATTTGCTGAGCCATGATTAAATGAACTAGCTGTGCTACTTTTCCACCACTCTGTTCAAGTTTTGACATTCTAAAAAAATTGATTTGTGTTGTTTATCCTCCAGGCATCAAGAGTGTGACATGGCAAGGTGTGTGACATTGCTTTTGATATATAGTTTTACTTTTCTTTTTAATTACATGTTTTGAATAGCAATGTAGTACGAGTTCCCCTCCCAAGAACATTGTTATGTTACAGCTTCCTGTATATTTGTGCAGAGATGTTTTTCATTTTCAAGAAAATATGTTTGTATATGTATAACTAGGTATAGTATAAATATGTGTAAATATGCACTTTTTCCCTACAGATGGTTATATTGTATATATTGGTGCTTCTGAATTTTATTTTCATTTAATAATAATGTTATCTTGGAGAACCTTTGAATACATAAAAATCTCCTGCTTTCTTATACTGCATTTTATTAGTGATTAAATATACCACAATTTATTTAACCAGCCTTCTACATTTATGTTTGTGCCTAATCTGTAGCTATACTCCAATACTGTAGCCAATACTGGAGTATTGAATAATCTTGAACGTCTTTAACTTTACACATACATGAATGTATCTGTAGGAAGAAGTCCTAGAAGTAGAATCAGTGGGTCAGAGAATTGTGTATTTGGAATTTTGCTAGATCTTGCTGATTTGTTTTCCATAGAGTGTGAATTACCTTCTTATCTGCAAAAATGCCTGTTTTTTCATACCCTTGTCCACACAGTGTACAACACATGTGAGATTTGCTAGCTTGGATTATGAAGTTCAGGCTATGCCTGTAGAATGTTTGTTTGTTTGTGTTTTTTTCCTTATCTCCTATGGTCTTATCTCAGAGAATGTTTTTTTACCAAAGTTAACTTGGATTCTGTGACTACTTTCCTGATTTTTCTTTTTCTCTGGCAGCTTCTTGATCTCTTTTGCTATTATCTCATTATTTCCCTATACAGTACTGTGAAGACTAGGACTTCTACCTTCACTCTCTGAGTGGTCACATCCACTTTAATTGCCTTTAAATACTATCTGTATCAGCATTTTGCAAACCTTTTTAGATTACTGCTCTACCCAAGGGCCTTTTTGACATTTTTTACCCTAATGACTATCTTCCAGTGAAATTACTGTGCATCTATCTGTTTATCTCTTGTGGCCCTTTGGCAGGCCATAAACCATGATATTAATAATATGATCTCCCTCTCCTAAAGAGCTAATTTTCATCCCTTTGAGGGCAGTATCACCCCTGCTGAGAATGTGTGATCTATATGTTCACAATGCCTAAGCTTTTATCTTCAGCTTGAACCATCTCCAGTATATCAGACAGTCTACCTCATGTCTCCACTGGATATAGGTATCTCAAACTTAACATGTATAAAACCAAACTGAAAATCTGACTTCAGCCTTTCTCTCCACACTTAGCTTCACTGACTCCACTCTGTGGACCTTTTGCTCTAGACACACTAGATTTGCTATTTCACATTTTACCCTAGGGGTAAAATGGCTTAAGGAGTCTTCGCTTATTCTAACCCAAATTGGCCAGGCACTGAAAGTCGAAATTGCCCTGGCTCAGAGCCACTACCATCATAGGCTTCCATAGGTACAGTGGAGCAGGGGTTGTGATAACAGATTCCTGGGGGAAGTAGTGACATTACACTGACTGTTGAAAATATCCCATAAGATCTTTATCTCTTTTTAGGATATATGTAAGCATAAAAGATGGTACCTACATGTAGCTGTGAAAAGTTCACAGAATAGCACTGCTGTATTGGTATGGAATTCCCTTTTGAGTAAATAAGAATTTAAGCCAGGGAGCAATTAGACAGCATTGCTCA
This sequence comes from Lemur catta, assembly GCF_020740605.2. NCBI lineage: Eukaryota > Metazoa > Chordata > Mammalia > Primates > Lemuridae > Lemur > Lemur catta. Next base: position 39,159,323 of record NC_059139.1, read on the forward strand.
CTATATTCAGTGGAACATCTGTCAAAGGCAGTTTTTCAGAATTTTGGACTATCAGCAATATATTATTTCAACATCACTGTAAAAGTCTATAGTATTGTAGATAACAAGTCTTTTATTCTTTAACAAATGAATAAAAATACATTTTGGATATCCAGTCACCCAAGAGAATGTAGGTATGAAAACTTGCCTTTTAATTAAGGATATATATTGAAATTTATTTAGTTAATAAACTTATTTAGCTCCTAAATTTCGTGAAGTGTTTTTCCTAGGGCTGTGGTTTTTTTTTTTTTGTTTGTTTGTTTTCATTATTTCAGCTAGAATCATATTGCATCATGATTTTAGAATTTTGGTTTTTATGTTCTCTTTGCAAGTAGTTTTGGACAGTTTTTTAATCCTGCCTTCCCAAATATACTGGATAATATCAGGAAATTACAGTGATTTAATACTTTTTAATAGTATAGTGGCTCCATTATGACATATTTCTTATTATTCTTATGCAAAATCAGAATGGAACTTTTCTAAAAAGCTGCACAATGGTCCATTCTAAATGGTAACTACCTAAATTGTGAGTGTGCAGTGTGGTTCTTAAGTCCCACAAAACAAAACAAAAAAACCCCAGCAGATCTGAAGTTTCCCAGTCACCCCAGAGGAACTGAGCAGTATTAAGTTTCACATCCCTTTTCAATACACAGATGAGGTAAGAATTTGAAAATTTGTCATTTGTATGCAATAGGAATAAAGTTTGCCACCTTTTAAGTTTTATTTTCTTCATCAAAATCTCAGCTGTATCATTCCCTTTTTTGTCTCCTAATGTCAAAATTCCAGCTTTGTGTTTAAACTCTAAGAAGGGAAATATTTGAACTTTTAAATTGAGTTATAAGCAGTAACATCTTAAGTGTGATAAACCAAAACAGAAAGGTCTCTATGTTGAGCAAAGTCACAGTCCCCAGGGATTTACTAAACAGCAACAGCACTGTAACCAGTGTCAGCTGAGGCATTATTTATGTCCTTCTCTAATGGCTCCTTGTTCTACCAAAGCTATTGAAAACGGTGTAATGTTTACATAGTCCTCATTAAGGATTCTTTTCATCACTGCTTAGATTAGCCAGCAAAACCTTAATATCAGAGTTTGAGAGTTTGACTGCTACAGATCTGCTGTATGATCTCCGACAGATCTGCGACAGATCACCAGATTTCCCTTCTGTCCTTGTTTACTGGTCAGTGGCATCTAGGAACAGCTGATTGACATTTACTGTTAGAGAGAGTATAAATAATAAATTGTAAACTGCTTTGAGGTAGTTGGCAAAACTAAGATATAATGTATGAATATTACTGTGTAGTTAGCAATGTCTTCCGTTTTCTAACTAATGGGGTTTTTTTATAGCATCCTTGTCATGTTTAGTCTCTCTTAAAGCAGCATTTGACAATCTCTGTTTTCTCAACTTTTTCTGATTTTGTTATATGATAGATCATTATATTATAAACTTATTTAAAAAGGTGGATCGTTTTCATATTCTTAAAGGACCATCCTTTTAGAATTCTTTTAATAAGTTAAAGAAATTGTATCTGTTTAAAAAAACCAACCTTAAAACAAACCTCTGTAGACAGCAACAGCTAATTAACATAATATGTTTTTCTATGACTCTATTTGAATAGATTCACTCAAATGTTTGAATTTGCATTCTACATTGGTGCTTGGTTCTAATAACTAAATCTGTAATTGATGGGAATCACTATTTTATATATTTAATTATTTAAGAAAAATGGGTAACTAGTTAAGGCAGGTTTTTGTCAATCACATGATAGGAAGTGGCAAAAGTTTTCAGGTCAGTGTGTTCTAAGATAATTTATCAGGATTCTCTTCTGGTAGGGACTGACTTGGAAGAAAGTTCTTCTTTCAGGTATCTGTTTACCAACTACTCTCAGTAAGTATATGTGCTTTACTCACCCTCTGGAAACAACACTGTTCTGCCAGGCACTTGGTCTGATGTGTGATTTTCATAACTCAGAGTAATATTTACTTCTTTGTTCTTCTGAGATGAGTATTTATGCATATTTTCCTTCTTAGTCCCTACTTGTGAGATGCAGGAGATAACTTCCTTTTTTCTCATATTTTTTTAAGTCTATAAAAAAGATTCTTTCAAATTATGCAGTGGTATTCTGATTGAAAATTGTAGGGTTTGCTAGAAGCTTTTTCAAGGATACACTAGAGAACTATATATTTTAATTTGTTGGCATGCAAGCCAATAAATTAAATTTAAAAATTTTGTTTTCATAGTCACCATACAAAATATCTCACTTCTTATATTAAAAAGTCCAAGGGTTGAGGCACTTAAATTATTCCCTAAAGACATACAGCGAATTCTAAGCAAGATCTGGGCTGTACTTAGCTCTGGGGCCATGAATCTAAGCTCTTACAGATGAATGCCTTAGCTGGGCATGCAAGATCCTGGACAATCTAGTGCCAGCTTTCCATTCCCAAGCAGTGGCAGTCAACTTTGGGGGGTTTTATTCTCTCCAGATATGTTCACATCTGCCAGGCTACCAGATATGAGAAATTCATCTCTGGATTCTGTGGAGATCTTCTTAATCTTGAGACCTTCATCCATTTCTGTTAGTTTTCATTATAGGGCTGTATACACATGAATCACCAGTGATGCTAGTTTTTTCAAAGTATATGTAAAATTTTTAAAATTATATTTTAATATTTTATAAAGCATTGATTTTAGTCATATTTTAAAGTTTATCATACTTAATAACAGATTTTAACAACTTCAAAGGGTTTGAAAATCGCCATTATAAACAATCTTATAATTCGTTTTATTTTTACTAATTATTTTAGTTATGTTCTTACATGTTTAGGTTTCAGATTTTTTATTAAGGTTTTAATATCTTAAAAGGATGAAACATCTCAAGGGGAACTGATAAAAATAATGTTCACTTTTGGGGAAGACTTGTCATACGTATGCTCACGTATACTCAACCCTGTGATTAGAGTAATTAGAAATAGGAAAAAAAACAGTTTGTAATTCTAGGTATGTCAGAAACAGCTGCAACCTTTTAAAAAACTGCTTGGGTCTGAAAAGAATTGATTATTGCTTTTTCATATTTTTCCTAATGTTCTACCACCATATCCTTTTAATAAAATGCATATATTTGTTAGATTTTAAATATTCTGACTTTTAAATACTTGTAATGAAATTTTATTAGTATTCTTGGCTGATTTGTTTTGGCTCTTGTCTCCTACATTTGCAACCAAATTATACTTTATATGCTAGACAAGGTTTATGCCAGCCTAATTGGTTGCTGGCATTTCTTAGCCTCACAGCTGCTGTGAATTCAGCTGTGAACTAGAAAACATATAATAGGATCCTGTTTTCAGAGACCAAAAGGCAATTGTCAACATGTGAAACTTGTTTTTGATAGCACAATAAATATATGAGCTTTTATGGCAAATTAGAGAGCACTAATACCAATCTTAAGTAACCAACTTAATTTTAAAGATTAGAAAGTCCTGATATATGAAAGCCATAGTATTTGTTATTTTGTTCACTGGGACTTGAATTTGGGTGTATGTTCTATTCAGTCATTTGTGCTTTTTTTTTTTTTTTTTTTTTTTTTTAAATCATTCGTTAGCCGGCCGAGGTGGCTCATGTCTATAATTCTAGCACTTTGGGAGGCTAAGGTGGGAGGATTTGCTTGAGGCCAGGACCAAGCCCAGGCAATAGACCCCTCTCTACAAAAAATGAAAAATTAGCTGGGTATGGTGGTGCACACTTATAGTCTCAGCTACTCAGGAGGCTGAGGCTACTCAGGAGGCTGAGGTAAGAGGATTGCTTGAGCCCAGGAGTTTGAGGTTGCAGTATGAGCTATGATGATGCCAGTGCACTCTATCCTGGGCAACAGAGCAAGCTCCTGTCTCAAAAAAAAATGAATTTGTCTTAATATTTACCAACAGATAAATATTAAAAAGTTGAGATCGGAACTATTTTCCATCTAATTTGACCATAACAAAAAAATTGAGCCTTAAATGATGTAAGATATTTCTTAGAATGAACTAAACATAAAAATGGCTTTAAAATAAAGCTTATATTTTAAAGTAGTTTATTATATATTTATATTCGATTTAGCACATTGTATTTTTATAAGTTATCTTGACATCTAAATTTGGGGTTAAATTTCTTTTTCTGTTAGGTTGAACCATATGAAATTGTCATTTTTTTAGCTTGAATGGTTTAGTATAGACTTTTTCTTCTGAGAATTACTATGTTTAATATATTTGAAAATCTTATTCTCAGTAGCAGAAACCAGTGAGGATCTTGTTTTTAAGCAATACATAGTCATATCCCATCTAAGTCAGTAAATTGTTCCTAAAAATTAGATGTTGTATGTGAAAATGCTGATTGGGAGCCTATTTGCCTTTATTTTATTTTTATTTATTTATTTATTTATTTAAATTTAATTTAATTTTGAGACAGAGTCTCACTGTGTTGCCCGGGCTAGAGTGCCATGGTGTCAGCTTAGCTCACAGCAACCTCAAACTCCTGGGCTTAAGCAATCCTTCTGCCTCAGCCTCCCAAGTAGCTGGGACTACAGGCATGCACCACCATGCCCGGCTAATTTTTTCTCTATATATCTTTAGTTGTCCATATAATTTCTTTCTATTTTTAGTAGAGACGGGGTCTCGCTCTTGCTCAGGCTGGTCTTGAACTTCTGAGCTCAAACGATCCACCCGCCTCAGTCTCCCAGAGTACTAGGATTACAGGCGTGAGCCACCACTCCTGGCCTTGCCTTTATTTTAAATGGGGAAAAAAGTGTAATGCATTCATCATCAATCTGAACTCTCTTCACCAAATTCAGAAATATAACTGGCACTGTGAGTCACCTATATATTAGTAGAATACCATCATGCTTGATCAGTAAATAATGAATAAGATTTATATGTAGTAAAATCTTTTCTTCCATTATAATTGCTTTTTGTCTATTCCCAGTATTTTTTTTTAACATTTATTAAATATTTTGGGACCCTCAACAATAAGCGAAACAGGGCTAAATAAATATGAAAGACTGTACCTACATTCAGGACAAACTGTCAGTAAATGGCTTACACTGAGTATGATTAAAGCATCATCCTATGCCTACAGTTTGTGTCACTTTGATACTTGGCATGATTTTTTAAAATCTATATGTGATTCTGACAGTCAAGCAATTATATTTGGACTGTAACTCAAAACTTTTCTTGCATACTTCTGCTCAAAATGCTAATGGAGCCAGGCACAGGTGTCTCATGCCTGTAATCCCAGAGCTTTCTGAGGCTGAGACAGGAACATTGCTTGAGGCCAGGAGTTTGAGACTAGCCTGGACAGTATGGCAAGATCCCATCTCTACAACAAATTTTTAAAATTTGTTTAAAATTGAAAATTAAGCATGGTGGCATGTGCCTATAGTCCTTGCTACTTGGAAGAGGCAGAAGGATCACTTGAGCTCAGGATTTCAAAATTACAGTGAGCCATGATTACACCACTGAACCCTAGCCTGGGCAATAGAGCATACACCCCATCTCTTAAGAAAATAAAGTAAAATGACATGTTAATTGAATTTTGGCACATATAAATCTTTTCCTATATAAACATGGACCAAAAAATCCTGCATTGAGAGATAAGTACATTTTATGAAGTTTGGGAGAAGTCTTGGGAAGAAACAAGAGATGTTCCATTGGGAAAATAATGATTGGAGAGAGAGTCTGCAGTGTTTGCCTGTACTTTCCCAAACTGTGAGTATTTTTCTACTTCATCCTCAACAGATGACATTTTGTACAGTAATTTATATTTACAAGTAGGTTGAAATAAAACCTTCAAATATGTCTCTAGATGTTAAGTCTTAAAAAATTATAGAGTTTTTCAATTGATCTCATGGAGACAAGAGAGTAGAATGACAGTTACCAGAGACTAGGAAGGGTAGTGGGGAGGGGAGCATAAAGTGGGGATGGTCAATGGGTGCAAAAATATAGTTGGGTAGGGAGATAGAATGAACATTTGATAATACAACAAAGTGACTATAATCAACAATAAGTTAGGATATACTTTAAAATAACTAAAAGAGTGGAATCAAATGTTGCTAACACATAGAAGTGTTCAATGACTGAGATAATGGATACTTCAATTACCCTGATTTGATTAATTCACATTGTATGCATGTGTCAAAACATCACATGTACGCTATAAAGATATACAACTGTTATGTACCCATAATAATTGAAAAAAATATATAGAATTTTTAAAACTGTAACACTTATTTAAATAGCATTGATTTTATATAATAACATAAACAAAGTTTTCAGATCTGACCCCTATTTTCTATGAATATGACACGACTTAAAAATGGACTGGGACTTCTGGTCAAAATACTACAATAAAGTTCATGTATTGGCATCCTTCTGCCCCAGATACCTAAGAGAAAACTAAAAAAGCATAGTTGAGCTCAAAAACCAACCAGATCATGAAGCAGCAATGGACCAGAAATTCTAAGGGAGGGGTGGTGACTGAAGCAGGCAAAGATGGCAAAAGTTTGCCTCCTGTAGGATTATGGGGGAGAAAGAGACTTAACAAAAAAAAAAAGGATCAGAACCAGGTTTACTGTTTGAAGACTTGGACTTGTGTGGCTCCTGTTTAAATAAAGATGCTGATTTTAAAAAATGCTGCTGATTTGTTCCCTGGAGCTAGGTTTGTAGGAAATTTTCCACTAGGGGAAGCAGTCCAGTGCAATTAAGGTAGAAATACAGGGATATTCAGCCACTGTACACTAGGAAAGTCTATCAGTTATTTGTGGCTTTGTTCTGATTGGTCAAGTGTCTAACCTTTAGAAATCATTAACAGGAAACCTAGGAGACTCCCATATGTTTGGAATTTGAGAAACACTTCTACATAACTCATGAGTTAAAGAATCATAAGAAAAATTAGAAAAATAGGTAGAACTGAATAATAACAAAAATACTACATATAAAAACTTGTAAGACGCTGTTGAAGCAGTTCTTGGAGAGAAATGTGCAGGCTTAATTGCTTATGAGGAAAAAAGAAAGGATAAGGATGAATGAGTTAATAAGCATTTGTCTTAAGAATTTAAGGGAAAAACCCCTGTAATATATGCCCAAAGTAAGTTGAAGGAAAGAAATAATAATGTTAAGAACAGAAATTAAGTATTTAATAACTCATAAGAAAAGGAAAGGCTCAGCAAAATCAGATGTTTATTCTTGGAAAAGACAAATAAAATGGATAAATCTCAGGTGAGATTAAGAGAAAAAGTAGTTTAAAATTGGGAATGAAAAAATGGGCATCATTACAGTTGTCACAGGCATTAAACCGATATTATAAAATAACTTTATGCTAAAAATGTGAAAATGTATATAAAGCTCCTAGAAAAATATGATATCAAAACAGTCAAGAATAGAAAACTATAATAATTCTATAATTATTAAGGAAGTTGAATCTTCCCATAGATCATACCCCAAACCAAGATGGTTTTAACCAGTGCCTGCCAAACACTCAAGGTTCAAATGATTCTAATTTTACACATGCCAGAGTATGGAAAGGGAGAACTCTGCCATAAAAAATCATTTTGAGAGACTAGCATGCCATGATACCAAAATGTAGCAAGGTTGGTACAAGAAAGGAAAATTACTGGGCAGTATCACTCTTGATCAATTATGTAAAAATCCATAACAAAATATTCAATGCAATTCGACTCTGAATCCCAACAGGTAGTGTTTTGTTTTTGTTAGTTTAGTTGATTTTTGGAACTTGATAAACTGATTCTAAAAGTTACACAGACATGCAAAAAGGCCAGAAGATCAGAGAAACTCTTAAAGAGCAATAAGGCAGAAAGCCTTATTCTATCTTATGGTAAGATATTAGTAAGCAAAGCTATAATAGTAATTAAGACAGTGTAATTTTGGTTCAGGAATAAAGAAAAAGACTCATGTGTATGCCTGAAATATGACAGGTAGTATTACAGATAGGTAGGGGCAGGAAGGGCTTTTCGGGAAATGGTACTGGAATAATTTATTTTACCTAGGGGAAAAAAAGGAAATTGTGTTATCGTACACACACTAATAGATTAATGTTCTGAATGTGAAGGGCTTTGTAAAACTTTAGAAGAAAATGTAAGAAACTGTCTTAATGATCTTAGTCTAAGGAAGAATTTTATTAACACAGAAAAACAGCCATAATGGAAAAATGTGTATTTGACTACATTAAAATTAAGAACTAAAATTCATCAAAGGACACCATAAAGAAAATGACAAGATAAGCCCCACCTTGGAGAAAATATTTGCAATATATATAACAAAAGATTAATACCAAGAATATATAGAGACTTTCTATAGAGAAGTAGCAAGAAAAAGACACTCGAAAGGCCTAAATAGCCAGCAAGCACAAAAATAGGCACAACCTCATTAAATCAGAGAAATTAGAACCATAATATGATATATTAAAGCTGTCAAATATTAAGTATTACTGTGGATGTGAAGTAATTGTTAGTTGGATTACAAATCATTGCAGGTACAGCCACTATAGATAGGAAACATCATGGCACTAACTAGAAAAGTTTCATATGTGTATACTCTTATTCTGTATTATTCTGTATCTTACTATATATATTTCCTGGAGAAATTCTCATACATTTCTACCAATACATATATATATAATAATGCCCATAGCATCATTGTCCCTGATAGCAGAAACATAAAAAACAACTCATTGTCCACCAACAGTAGAATAGATAAATAAATTTTGCCATATTCATGCAATGAAATACTATATAGTAGTGAAAATGAGTTATGTACATTTTATATATGCAGCATTTACATACAACAATATAAATGAATCCAAAAAATGTTGAGCAAAAGAAATGTCTAAAAGTAGTGTTAATCCATTTGTATACAGTTTTAAAATAGGCAAACTGTTTAGATTTTTTTATATGTGTATTTTACATTTATAGGTGGTAAAACTATAAAGAAAAGCCAGAGCATGATTATCTTAAGTGTCAGGGTAGAGATTACCTCTTGGGAGGAGAAAAGAGGAGAGAGGGAGAGACTCAGTTAGGGAGGATATGTGGGGTTTCAGAAGTGTTGTTTCTTAACTTGGCTGATGGTGGATACGGAGATGTTTGCTCAGTTTATTTTTAATGTAGAATTAAATGTATAGTGTAGAATTATATGTGATATAATTCACAATAAAGTAAATGGAGAATCAAAGAGAGGCAAAGAGCAATGAGTTAGTGAAGATGGAATACAGGAATTTTCTCAGAGGGACCAGAGAAATGGGATGGTATTTGGAGGGCCATGTGGGAAGATTGGCACAGGTTCTGGGGAAGATACTTCCAATCCTGATTAATATTATTAACACCCATGCATGCATGATTGCTATTAACCACTGAGCCTTAGGATAAAGTATGTCATTGTTCTGCCCCTAGTATTGTCATTCTCCCAGTCATCCAGGCTTGAAACTTTCCTGTTATGCCTATATGTTATCACCATATCATGATTTTTTTTTTCCCTTTAAAAATCTTTCCTGGCTGGGGGCCGTGGCTCACGCCTGTAATCCTAGCACTCTGGGAGGCTGAGGCGGGGAGATTGTTTGAGCTCAGGAGTTTGAGACCACCCTGAGCAAGAGCAAGACCCCATCTCTACTAAAAAAATAGAAAGAAATTACCTGGACAACTAAAAATATATAGAAAAAAATTAACCGGGCATGGTGGCACATGCCTGTAGTCCCAGCTACTCAGGAGGCTGAGGTAGGCAGTAGGATCGCTTGAGCCCAGGAGTTTGAGGTTGCTGTGAGCTACGCTGATGCCATGGCACTCTAGCCTGGGCAACAGAGCAAGACTCTGTCTCAAAAAAAAAAAAAAAGAAAGAAAGAAAAATCTTTCCTGTATCTGTCCCTCTTCTTATTTTGTTATTTAACAGCTTTAACAGTGCTTGCTATTTGACTCCTGAAAAAATCAAATTGTAAATTTTTATTACAATTAAAAAAGAGGTACTTGAGTATCTCAATTGAAAGCCACATGTAAAACATTTTTTTAAAAATTTAAAGGCATATTGGGAAAAGTTAGGGTTTTTTTTTTTTTTAAACTTTTTTATAGACATCTTTTAGTACAAATAAAAGCCCCGTGCTGCATTGGGTACTGCAGATATTTTAGTTATTTGATAAATTGCCAAAAAGCAAATGCTTAAGACTTCATTTATTCATTTTTTACTGCTGGAATTTCGTATTCATTTCTTCTTGTTGGATGAATAAACTATATATGATAGAGATAAGCCAACATATTTCTCAGTCCTGCCCTTCTCAACCTCTAGAGTTTAGTCTTAGCTGGTGGATCAGATGCTTTTGATTCTGCTAACTTGTGATTTAAGGCTTTCCGAGTGTCTGCATTGGGAATTGAAGTCATGGAGGTTCCAGTGTTCCAACGAGAGGAGACTGCTGATACTGGGTAGTCTCTCCTTGATTTTCTTTATCCTCTCATTGCCAATCACTCTAGGCTTTTTGGAGATTAAGGTCCCTGTGGAATTGTGAACTATAGCCCTGATAAATATTTTGCCCCACAGGTCTACCTTTTTTTGCATACCTAGTTATGGTACATTAAGGCACTATTCCTTGCCCAGAAAGGTTGGAGTACTATAGTAGATGCCCAGCAGTAGGAATGGTGTTGGTCTTGCCTTTTGGAACATGCACATGCTTTCTCCATTCTCATTATTGTTGTAACTTTGTTGGTAATTGCATGGAGACCCATCTCTGTACTCATTTCTTCGACAACTTCAACCACAGATTCTCCATTTCCTGTTGAGGGTTTATGATCTTTATGATCATCTAGTATTAAATACATCTTCCTTGAGCTCAAATATTTCCTTTTTCCTGTTGATAAAACCGTATGAGTGTCTTTATTAAAACCTTTCATTTTCTCTAAAACCTTTGCTGCAATAATCTTCTTGTCCCCAGTGGTGGGTATTACTGTTCTGAGGCTCCATGGACAGTGGGGACAAGAGTGGCTGCTTGCTGGGTTTCAGCCTCACTGATGTTGTGGAGATGGTGATTGATGGGGGGCTTGATACAGCAGTTATAGCTCCTCCATCCCAGTTTGTGATGGTGACTATGCTTACCTTAGCAGGGCTGCTTATGCCTCTCTGGGATCCACTCTTCATTTCCACTACCATTTAAACTCGTTTTCTTTTTCAAATCCTGTTACAACCATGTAAGTACACTGCTTGGATTTTCCACTAAAAAAGAACTTCAGTTTCAGGGAGTACAGTCAGCTGATAGCCTCTAGCTGTTAGTACCTTGTGGATTTTTAGCCTTTTGGCTGAGGCCTTGAATTTCCTGTGAAACACCCAGCCAGTGAGAAGAGTATAGCATGGATAATAGGGCATGTACGTTTTGGCCCAGTCCAGGATTCCTCTAATAGGCAATCTTGCTCTGAAGCTCCCTACTGTGTTGGTCAAGACTTTGTCAGATCTGCATCAAGGTCTGCTCAGTCCTGCTTCTTTCATATCCCCATTTCCTTCATAGGTTTCAGATCTGCATCATATTCTGAAAGTTTTCTATGCCCAACCATCTTTCCTCCCTCTTTTATCTTTCACAGTAAACCTCTTGCACACCTAGCTGTCTCAACATCTGCTACCAAGAGGACCCAAATGACACATACCACTTCTAGTGGTTATATACCTAATTTCTCAATAAATCAAATTGAAGTAAGAGTTATCTAATTTCCATTTTTTAAGCCTCTCCATTTTGAATCCTCCCAGTATTTTCTAGCTCATCATTTTCCTCCACCCCAACACATGTTTCTCCTCTAATGTCCACTTATCTCGGTAAATGGTACCATTGTTTACTCACTTGCTTTCACATTTGTCTTTAACATTTAAGTCCTTGACCCATCTTTTGGGGGTTGGGGGGATTGGAGGTGGTATTGTGTGAAATAGAAATCAGTCCCTTGAAAGGGAAAGTTGCTACTCTAGTAAAGGATGAATGGGACCACAGGTAATGAGGGATCAGGTCATGTAGGGCTTTGTTGGAGGTCATTAAAAGGCCATTGAAAGGATCTTGGCTTTTACTCTATATGAGATGGGGAGCCATTGGAAGGTTTTGAGCAAAGGAGTAGTATCTGACTTAGTTTCTACTGGGAATATTCTGGCTGCTCTGGAGAATTGACAGAAGGGCAGATAGGTGGAAGCAGGGAAACTAGTTGGGAGAATATCACAGTAATCCAAGGACAAGGCATTGGTAGTTTGCACCAAGGTGATAGCAGTGAATTTGGCAAGAATAGACTCATTATCTGGGAGCAGGCATTGTCATTTTATTTTGTAAAAATTCCCTAGGAATGTCTGGTTCACAATGAGGGTTGAGAATCTACGCTACAGTTGATATATCAATTTTTACAGGAATGCTGGACTTAAAGCCATATAGACATCTTCATCCACTTAAAATTGAAGGGAGTAGAGAAACATAGTAATTAATAGTGTTTTTACAGTCTGACCAAGGTTCAAATCCATGGTACTTATAAACTGTGTCATCTGGAGCTTCGGTTTTCTCATCTTTAAAATGGAGATATCTACCTCATAGGTATATTTGTTGCTATTAAATGGAACAGTGTAGATTAAATGAGCCACTATCTGACATATTCATGCTTAAAAAATAGCAGCTTAAAGAAGGATCTGACACATTAGATTGATAAAAATTTTAGATTAATAATGCTCAGTGTTGATGAGGATGCGGAGGAATAGGTCTCACTGTTGGTGGGAATGTAAATGGAGGGTAATTTGGAAGTAGCTATCAAAATTTCAATTTCTTTGACCCATTAATTCTGCTTCTAGAAATCTTATTTATGGAAACATTCATACCTGTGTTTATATATTCAGTACAACATCATTTAATGGCAAACAGTTGGAAACAATTAAAATTATTCTTAGTAAAGTTAAATTGTGATACATTTGTTTTATGGAATGGTATGTAATAGTTAAAATTCATAGGTAAATCTGCACATACTGTCATGGAAAGATCACTAGTTTATATTTTAGTTTTTATACAAAGCAAAACCAATATATCCTTTGAGAGTATTTATGTCCTCAGTATTGGATTTTTTATAAGATTATATTCATTTATAACTTCTGCAAATTTTTATTTGAGCCCATACAGAAAAGGTGATGATTCATAGTAATTTCATATATAATAACACTTTTCAAATTATTACAGTGCCCATATTTTATTTAAGGTTATTGTATGGCTTATACTAATATTGTTTTATGTACTGTATATTTGTTTTTAGATGTTTAAATAGCTACATGATACCCTAAAGTAAATTATAGATGCCCCCAAGGATTTCATTTAAGAAATACGTATGAAAATTCCATATGTTCAGCATTTTGTTAGGTAAAATTAAAGATGCAGATATATAACATAGTTTCCATCCTTACTAGACTGATAATCAAAAGGATAGGTAAGATGAAAACAGATGAAACAAGTAAAAAAAAAAAAAAGTGTTTTTTATAAATATTATTTTGTTTGTCTGTTTCTAGGAATTTGTCCTAAGGAAATAATCTGACAAGTGCATAGTAACAAATATACGATAGTATTCATTGTAGTGTTTATAATAGTTAAAAAAATACGCATATCCTAAGTGACCGTCAATAGGTATTAAATAAGTTATGATAAACATAATGGAATATTATGTAATAATTACAAATAATTATTTAGATCTGTAGTTATTTAACAGATATATGTGATCCACAGTCTATTAAGAAGGGAAAACAAGTTTAATACATTATATATAGTATCTTCTCTCTATAGATGGTAAGTCTAGAGTAGTCAGGGAAAGTTAAGGAATAGAATAGATTTGGATAGGCAACATATAGAAGAAGCCATTTTAGATTAGCATTTCCCAACTTTTTTGGACTCAGATTTCTTATTTTTAAAATAATTTCATCAATTTCAACAATATTTACTAAAAGTGAGTTTTAAGCAAAAAGCGTTTTATGTCAGTATAGTATTAAAAATTGCTTTGTGAATTTTTGTTCTTTGTTCCACTCAGTCATTTTTGGCTCATAGGAAGGGAACTTTCTAATGATTAGACCTATTTAACAGTATAAAATTTCAAGCATTCCATGTCACTGTGTGACCATTTATCATATATACTGAAAATAAACTTTCAGTCTCAATCTAATTTCTTGACTTCTTGGACTTGACAAGTAGCAAATTGATTTATGGCCCTGTGGATAAAATTCATTCTCTAATCCTGAGACTCTGTGTACATCCCTTGTAAGGAGGAGAGGTAATGTCATTTAAAAAAAAAAAATTACAGGTTTTACAATTGTATTTTGCTGTTTAGGAATGCCATAATTCATGGTATTTTAAAAATGTGTATTTTATTCCCACTTAGGCCGAATACATCAAGCAATGGTAACATCTTTAAATGAAGATAATGAAAGTGTAACCGTTGAATGGATAGAAAATGGAGATACAAAAGGCAAAGAGGTATGACCATTGGGTTAAATTTTATTACTAGTCCTGCAATCAAGATGCTGAATGTGAAACAAAACAGAAAAGAATATAGTTTTATATTGACGTCAGGAGTTCGAGACCAGCCTGAGCAAGAGCAAGACCCTGTCTGTACTAAAAATAGAAAAAGTTAGCTAGCTTTGATGGTGCACACCTGTAGTCCCAGCTACTCAGGAGGCTGAGGCAGGAGGATCGCTTGAGCCCAGGAATTTGAGGTTGCTGTGAGCTAGGCTGATGCCATGGCATGCTAGCCTAGGGAACAGGGAACAGAGTGAGACTGTGTCTCAAAAAAAAAAAAAAAAAAAAAGAACATAGTTTTATATAGTGCATGTATTCTTTATCATTACTTTAAAAATTTTTAAATGATTAAAACTTTTCAAAAGAAGGTAGATTCCTCCTTCTTATGTGATTGCATGTGTCAAACTTGTTAATTATTAGATGAAAATATTCTTTTAACCCGGCTCATAAAATTTGAAACTTGCTGTAAGTTAATTATGTGGTTCTATTGGTCACTGTGTTGCTTTGCAGTTCGTATAGTCAAGGCTATAAAATGCTATTTTAAAAGAGATTCTTTAAATATGTGTATTATAATTCTGTATAATTTAGTTTGCCAGCACTGCCATTCATTAGGCTGAAATCATTTAGCTGTTATTTATGTCAATTTATTAGAAAAATAAAAGGTTAATTGTCAAAATGCAGTCTCAAAATAAATATTTGTATGTTATAAATAGATTGACCTGGAGAGCATCTTTTCACTTAACCCTGATCTTGTACCTGATGAAGACATTGAACCCAGTCCAGAAACACCTCCACCTCCAACATCCTCAGCCAAAGTAAACAAAATTGTAAAGGTCAGTGATGAAATTTCACAGCAGGGTCTGTGTGTGTGTTAGGTGTGTATGTTCTGGTTTGAAGTTGGTAGGATATTGAAAGTATGTTTTAAGTGTTGAGATTAATTTGCTTTTTAAAAAAACTTTCATTCTTTCTGCTATCCACATCCATATGTACACACAAATACTTTCAAGGATTGAGTTTGTCTAATTCACAATTATGACAGTCATTAGAAAAGATCCTAGAAATTACTTGCCTAATTAGGATTTTTCCTGAGACTAGTACCTTCTTAGGAGATATGAGTCAAAACCATTTGCTTGTTAGTGTTTGTTGATGAATACATATGATTTGACAAAGGAATAATAGCTGTTTATTTATGATTACTAACTCTGGTAGTCTTTTGAAATTAAAATTTTGCTGTTTATATTTATTAAAGAAAGATGGGAAATGATAGCATGTAATTTACTTCTGTTATCTGTGAAGATAAACCTTAAAACCATGCTGTATCTTACTTAGCAATTTTATCTTTACAGAAGTTAAAAGCACATTATTTTTACTGTTTTTAAAGATAATTCCTCTTCCTTTCCCTCAAAACCCTTCACTATTAAAAATTTGTATCAAAATACAACTCTGGTGGGTGCAGTAGCTAACTCTTTTAATCCTTGCATGTTGGGAGGCTGTGGTGGGTGAATCACTTGAGCCCAGGAGTTGGCGATGAGCCTGAGAAACATAGCAAGACCCTGTCTCTACAAAAAATAAGAAATATTAGCCAGGTGTAGTGGTATGTGCCTATAGTCCCAGCTACTTGGGAGGCTGAGATGGGAGGATCCCTTGAGCCCAGGAGTTTGAGGTTGCAATGAGCTAAGGACAGCACTGCAAGGCAACAGCCTGGGCAACAGAGTGAGACCCTGTCTCCAGAAAAAAAAGTACAACTCTCTTTAAACCAGATAGTACCACAGAGTTGTTGAATCTGCAATTCTTTGTTTTCAGTTGAAGAAGTATTTATTGATTTTTTTTTTTTTTCACATGGTGCCAGGTACTGTGCTAGAAGAAATACAAAGATGAGTAATACAAAGTGACATGGCTTTCAGCCTATAAGAAACTGATTATCTTGCAGAAAAGACATACTAAGCGTCCACATACAGTATGATAGAAGCTTAATGATACCAACAAAAGTCTGTTTTGTAAACTATGCATATGAATATAAAGCAGATTTTCAATTCATATAAATTTAATCATATTGAGAGTCACTGCTTAGAGGTCATTATTACCACTTGTAAATGGACTGTTTTTCATATTCAGCTCCAAAACCTTGGAAGATCTTCATATTAACAGTTTATTCTTCTTGGTATATCATTAGCAACCTTTGCTATACAAAAATTTCTGGAGAATTTTTTAAAATACTGATTTCTGAGTTCTACTCCCAGAGATTTAATTTTATTTTATCTCAGGAGGCCTTAGCATCAATGTCCTTTTAATGGTACCCATCTGATTTGAATGTGCAGCCAGGGTTGGAGAACCAGCTGCATTATTTGATATCTTTTTTTGAGGTAAATAAAATGAAATCTTAGTAAATGAATCATACGAACAAAAGTTTTCTGTCTTAAAACTCTAATGAAACCCTTTTAGGATTACTGCCAATCCACATTTCATAGTATTCTGATAGTTTAACCAGGGATTCCAAGCTCTCTAGAACTAACATTTTTATGATTTACCCCCTGATATCCATTTATTACATGGTTTTGGCAGGATAGCATGGTGATTAAAAACATAAATTATAGTGAAGCTGCTTAAAATCTCTGCTTCAGTTTTCTCATCTATGAAATGGGAATAGAAATAGTAATAGCCTCATAGGGTTGTTGTAAAGAAAGTCCTTAGAGCAGTACCTGGTTACTGTTAACTCCTGAATATTTTTAGAGAGAGTAGGAAGAGAAAATACCTCATATAAGGGAACTTGAGTATTGATAGCATTAGTAGTAAGCCATTAGAAGATAATAGTTTTTCTTCATTTAGTTTTATATTATTGTATGTATTTTTATTATTGTATTATTTTATGCATGTCTGTCTACTTTTGTTTAATTAAAAGAAGCTGAGATTATGATATTATGTGAGGAGTAAAGAAAGAAAATACAATAAACATTTTTCCTTTTATAGAATCGACGGACTGTGGCTTCAATTAAGAATGATCCTCCTCCAAGAGATAATAGAGGTAAAATAAAAACTTATCTCTTATTTTGCCTGTTGACTTCTTACTATGTCCCTGAAAAGGTAAATCAAAAGTAAATACTACCCTTGATGATGTTATTCATTTAAACTTTACGTGGCTACTTTTAAGATTGATATCTTCTTAATTTCCGAACACAATATCAATAATATCAAAAAATGATTTTAAAAATATATATGATGAATATGCAACTCCATGAAATATGCAGATTTTATTCATCTGATTTATTCAATAATTTGCAGATTGGAGGAGAGTATTATGAGAAAGGAAGGAATGGGGCAGGAGTCAGTTAATTGGTTGATTTCACAAAGGTAAACTTAATCATCACGACATTTATCATGATTTTGTGGTTAATGGGCTTCCAAAAAGGATCATGGTTAGCTTTGGAGTGAGCTAAAGAAAAGTTGCACGGACGCATAAATTGTGTAGTTAACTGAAGGTCTCCCTTCATTTATTTTCAGCCATGAGATGAAAAATGTAATTAATTTCTTTTCTACTCTTCAGCGGTTCAAAATTGTCCTTTCTGATAGTCGTGGTTTTCTCTGTGGGGTGGTGGAGCAGGAGAGACAGAAGTGTTAGAGGAGAGATTAGAAGTAGAGGGAAAGTCCTTCAGTTTAAACACTATCCTTTGAGTCTTGTTAAAATTTATATTTCTTTATAAGAGTTTATATTTAATTTTATATCATTTTTTCACATTTATAATATCCACACTGGGAAATTCTCTGCTGAAGATTAGCGTATTTGCAAAGAGTGGGATTTGGAATATAGTGAGGGTTGAAGGACTTTAAAGTTTTACTCTCTGTATATCTGAATAGTGTGAATTTTTAAAAATGTGAGTGCATTTGAAATTTATATTTCACACGTATTTTAGGAGGATTCCTTTGGAGTCTGAAATCTTAAGACGTGGAGGGGTTCACATATATATTTTTAAATGATTATTAAAAATCAAGCTTGGCTTTGGTTTTTATGTAAGTTATTCAGATTGAGTTTTATAGTTAAAATTACATTTTTGAAACTAAGTCTGTACATATTACATTGCAAACCTATTTAGCTTGTGTCTGTTTATTAATAGAATTGATTTATGTGGGTATAAATGAAATTACGGTGTGTATAAATAAAAAATTGGCTATTTACTGATGTAACTTTTAAGTGTCAGTTTTTTTGAGATGTCTCTTCCTTTTACCAAAGTTAGCTTTTACAAATTTTCTGTTCTGAATTTAAAACTTTTTTACTTACAGTGATTGGTTCTGCACGTGCACGGCCTAGTCAGCTTCCTGAACAGTCTTCCTCTGCACAACAGAATGGTAGTGTTTCAGATATATCTCCAGTTCAAGCTGCAAAAAAGGAATTTGGACCCCCTTGTATGTAAATTATATATCAAGGATTCAGTCAGTCATTTTGGGCATACATGTATTCTCTCTTGGTCATTCTTAGAAGTCCCCAAATGGTAACATCATTGCAAACTTGATTGCAGATTTCTTTTTACTACTGTGGAAAACTTACTTTTTTTATTATTAGTTTAGTCTGTTAATTGGGTTTTTAAATGTATATTTTGGATCAAAAATTTTTTCATGTGAAATTTTTTAAGTTTTTCAATTGCTTTGAGTTTGAAATTCTGGGCACATGACAATATGTCAGATGTTTCAGAAGAAAGTCTTGTGCTTCTTGATCCTTTCAGTTTAAAGATCTGTGATCTAAACCAAGAGATGACATGTATCAATATGTCTGAGTCATTTTTCTGGACTCTCATTTGTATATTGTCCTGTTCCTAGTTTTGATAAAGAAGCTCATAAGTAGAGCTCATGTAGTTGTTATAGGCATGCTTGTTACTGTGTACCTTTTTTGTGTGTATGTGGTGAAATCATATGTAATATTTTTTAGTCTAAGTACAGTACTCTAAAACAGAAAACTATTCATACTACAGCTCATCTTTTTCTTTCAGCACGTAGAAAATCTAATTGTGTGAAAGAAGTAGAAAAATTGCAAGAAAAACGAGAAAAAAGGAGACTGCAACAGCAAGAACTTAGAGAAAAAAGAGCCCAGGTTTGTAACGTAAACATGTATTTTCTTTATGCATGAACCAAAGATTAGACTGTATTGATGAAAGTGATTGACTTATGAAAAAATAGTTGAAAGATTCATTTAAAGAACTTCAAGAATTCCTTAAATTCACATTGAGGAATAATATAGACTCCTGTGAAAATAAATTACCATTACAGATTTTCATTTTGTTTACTTTTCATGTCTTAGTATGTGTTAGCCTCAGAGTTAGCCTCAGTGTTTGTTCCATTATGAATAATAAGCCATTGTGTACAAAATTGTAATGTGTACAGTATAACATTAAAGAATAATAGGCTTTTGATTTTAAAATGGTAACAAAACTATTTAATAGCAATAGGAAAATTGCATAGAGTATTGGTTTTTTATCCCCCTACAGGTCTTCACATACTAGAAATTGTGTTATTGTACATGTAACTCCTCTAGTGTACTGATACCTGTTACATTCTTAGAACTTATTTGCTGTAGTAAATCATCAGTATTATTTATTTAATAGTCTGTTCAAATGCCCTTAATCATGTTAAATTACCACTTCAGATGTTGTGTAGTGAAAATGTAGACCCAGTATAATATTCAACTTGAATAAATCAGCTTTTATCTGAAGGAGACCTGAGTATGGCTAATTGGGTTTTGAAATAAATAGTACACAAAATAGATTATCTACTGATATTTAGCACAGATGCCACCTGGTGTTTTGTGTGGGTACTTCATAATACTTACACATCTTCTTGATCTCTTAATTCTCATTTCACATTCTGCTTCTCAGTTGACATAGTTGGTGTTATTTCCTAGGTTAATTGAAAGTAAGTTTCAGTAACAGTTTTGCAATTTAATTACATTCAAAAGAAATCTGAATACGATACATGAAAAAATCTGACTTCTTAGAATGTTCAATTATTTATTATTCATGGCTAGGAGAGGCTACTAACTATTGCTATTTGTATCTTAATCTGTATTTTCTCAGTTTTGAAGCAAAAAAGTAAATCACAGTCAGCATTCACTAATATGAACTTAAAAGATTTTTAAAAATTATCTTGGCTCTTGATTTCTTTAAGTTCTATGTCCTCTCAATTTGGGGCTGTTTTATCATGCCTTAGTTTTTTTAGAGAGTCAACAAAGATAGGAAATGAAGATAAGGAAATCCATATTTCTATTAATACTTTGCTGAAACATTGGATTAAGAAATTAGAAGAAAAATCTGATTAAATGAATTTTTCTAGAATTTCAACTTGAGTTCTTTGCCAGTGGTTAAGATTAGCACTATTTCTCTTTTGCTCCATTTTCTAAGATAATTAAGGTATATGTTTAACAGATGGATTTTTGAAATAGATAAAGAGTGGCTTTATTGAGGAGCCTTTAGTTTGGAGTTAACAGAATACATGTAGACTAAGAGAATTGTTTTTAATATGGAAGTGATTCTGAACATATTGTTAAACCTGAACCCTGAAACTATATAATATCTTCAGTTTGAGTTTGGGCTTGGTTATGACAGATGACACAATCTATTTTAATTTTCAAACCATATATAACTGTAAATGCAACAAGTACAGCATTATTGCAATTAGAATAAATGGTGAATTCTGTTTTGTAATAGGATGTTGATGCTACAAACCCAAATTATGAAATTATGTGTATGATCAGAGACTTCAGAGGAAGTTTGGATTATAGACCATTAACAACAGCAGATCCTGTAAGATTCTTTGTAAACCATTACTCTGGAACGTTTTATGCTTTAAATAAAAACATGTTTGATACTCACTAAATTCATATTGCACTTAGCTATATAGTTTTTCCTCTCCTTATGGTTGCTCATTCCCCATGTTTTAAGAAGAAAATCAAGAAATCATCCACATTTATGCTCATTTCCCATAATTTGATATATGAGACTTGCTACCCACAGAGATGTCCTTTTCAAAGCAAAGCTTCCTTGTCTTTGGAAGGGCAGAGCAAGAGTTCAAGGGGTGACAGCAGAAGATGCAGTTTCCTTTCTAACCATCAGTTGTACTTTGATCTCAGTTCCAAGCTTATTTTCTCTTTGGCTTGGGCTGTAGATCCCACCATCATTCCAATTTACTATTAGTAATTTGTTATTTTTAAATAAATTTTATTCTGTCTTTTAACAGTAAGGGATGGTTGTTGAGGGCTGCAGTGGACTAGAAATCTAGTACTGGAAAAAAATGTTCCGCTTTATTTACTCAACTCCTTTCTGTTAAAGAATGAAAACTTACTAGATAGGGAATAATTGGTACTTATAAAAATAATCCATCTGACCTAGGAAATACAGAATGTGTTAGTTACAAAAAATACATTTGTGTTAGCCAGGTGTATTATATAGAATTCAATAGAATTGTTCATAATATTTGTATCCCATATATTTTAGGCCTTGCTACCCCTCCATGTGTTTCACCTACTAAATCTAGGCTCATGTTTTAGAACAGGAATTGGCAAACTTTTTCTGAAAGAGGCCTGAAAGTAAATATTTTTGACTTTGTCACAACTACTCAACTCTGCCATTGTATTGTAAAAGCAACCATAGATGATACATGGGTATGACATTTGTTTTAATCAGTGTGTTTCAATAAAACTTTACAGAAGCAAGTAGTAGGCCAAATTAGGTCTGTAGACCATGCTCTGTTAATTCTTGCTTTATAATTATTATTAAATGGAGGCGTGTATGTGGAACATAAGTTTTATGCAAAAATACTTAGGTATAAGAATTGGCAAATTTAATTGTTCAAATTATTTTTCTCGATAATCTTCAGAGAATACTGTTTCTTGCTTGTAGTTATCTCTGCCAACAAGTTTCCCTATAATCGACCTGAAAAAATGCCACTTGGTAGAATAGAAAGTTTTACTTTTGTTGGGTACAGCACATCTTCAAGTGTATAAGGCAGCTTCCTAATGTGAACTTAATGCTACTAAAAATAGTATACACTCTACAAATTTATTTTGTAAGGTGATGGTTTACCAAATAACAAAATAAGCAAGTTTCTATTACACTCAGAATTTTGGAAGTAATTGTGTCTGACAACCATTAAAATTTGTGTAAAGCTAATTTGTTTTTAAAGCTTACCTATTATATTTATGCTATGTATAAATTTCTGAAACCCCTGGAGGAAATATTACATAGTTAACTTTTCAGTGTTTTACATAGCACTGATAATCACTGAAATAAAATATTTTTTATTCCTAGATTGATGAACATAGGATATGTGTGTGTGTAAGAAAACGACCACTCAATAAAAAAGGTATTATGCTTAATAAGTTCTAATAAAAGGTTGATTTTATCTTATTTGTAATGTATTTTAATAATAGCACAAATCAGATCAGTATGGAAAATGTAAATAATTTCCTTTCATTTGTACATATCCATTATGCAGATTTCTATGGCTAGACTTGTTGGTTTGTTATTGCTATATGCTATATTGCTATATGAATCATTGCCATTCCTGCTTCTTACTTCACAGAAATCTTGATTTTTTTTTTTTACTTTGTTTTTGAAATATTTTGTCTTATTGAGTAGTATGTTTATGGGATATTATCTTCATATTTCCAGAATTTACTACTTTTATATAAATTCTCACTACTTGAAATAATTTTTGTACATGAATGTTGTGAAAATTACTGGGCATTGATTTTCATTTATTCTTTTAGAAACTCAAATGAAAGATCTTGATGTAATCACAATCCCTAGTAAAGATGTTGTGATGGTACATGAACCAAAACAAAAAGTAGATTTAACAAGGTACCTAGAAAACCAAACATTTCGTTTTGATTATGCCTTTGATGACTCAGCTCCTAATGAAATGGTTTACAGGTAGGTAAATTCTTAAGTCAGAATTCTGTTCTTATGCCATGTTCTTCACCACTCTGAAACTTACATTAATCTTATAATATTTATCCAGAGGTGCGATACACTTTTTCATTCTGAGTTTAGACAAAGAAAATGTCATACATGTTATCATGAGTATTAACACTTGTTCTCTTTAATGTTCTCCAAAATCATAGTTTTCATTGCTACTTGCTAATTAGCTTATTATATACATATCACACATAAACTATATATGTAGATAAGAAATTTCTAGAAAATGGTAACCTCTAGGAATAGAATGTGATGAGGACTTTTAATTTTTACCTTTTAATTCTCTGTACTAGTAAAGAAATTTAAAATACCTGTTGTTGTCAATCATTAATTTGTCTGAATCTTTATTTAGCATGTACCACCACTTAATATGAAAAAGTTCTGTAAATCTACTTGCATTTGCCTGATTTTATCATCTTTAAGCTTGGAGATGGTTTTAGTACATGAGTTTCTTGTATGTTTTTATATTCATCTCATAAACAATTCAAATGTATATGTATCGTACACTGATATCCCAAATCTTTGTGCCAAACTTAAGTTTTCATCAGTTTTCAAACATTGATTTCTAATAATTATAACAGATAGTTTTAGCAGGATTGTTATTTTAGTCTATATTGACTGTCTATTGTAATTACTTGGATGCTATATTTTGTTGCCCTTGAATTTTATAAAAATGACTGGAAAAGAGAAAGTTAGTTAATAAGACTCCTAAGAATTAAAGGTGTGACAAATAAAATACTGTTGAGACCAAATTCATTGGTCTTCAGCCAGTAAATTGGAAGTTCAGTTGTAAAAGAAAAAGGATAAAATTAAAGAACATATGAATGCTAGATAGAGATATTGTGAAGAATGTGTTTAAAAGGAAATTATAATTGTAAATTGGCCAAGCACCCAATTATTATTAATGTTAAGAGACAGGGTCTCACTCTGTTGCCCAGGCCGGAGTGCAGGAGCACAGTGGCACAATCATAACTCACTGCGGCCTCGAACCCCTGAGCTCAAATGATCCTCCTGCCTCAGCCTTCTGAGTAGCTGGGACTACAGGCTCACACCACCACATCTGGATAATTTTTCTTCTTTTTTGGTAGAGATAGGGTCTCTTGATATTGTCCAGACTGATCTCCAACTCCTGGCCTCAAGTGCTGGGGTTTACTGGCATGAGCCACCACACGTGGTCTATAGATTCATGTCTGCTTGTTTGACCAGAAATTTTTTCTGCTGCTTTTGTTCCACGCCTTCTTCAGTTTTGCCTTAAAAACAAAAGAGTTTTATAAAGTATTCCACTTGTAGATTTTTTTTTTATTGTACTTTTTAATAGTCAGTGTACTTTTCAATACTTCACTCTGCGTTTCTTATCCCTTTTCACCTTATTTTAACTCTGGCTACGGGTTATAGCAATATGTCTGAAAAAATAATCCAAGCCATAATATTTAGGCATCCTTTTCCTGAAGCAAGAGTATCAACTCAGAATTCAATGTCTTATAAGCATAATTTTTATTCTTTTCCCTTAAGTATAAATTACTTGTCTACATTCAAAGTAATCATCATTTTTCCACTTATTTACATGGTCTGAAGATAAGTTTTTACAATTTTTTTCTCTTTTTCTATTGAGATTACCACTTTTTTTAATTCTATTTCTTTTGAAATTATAATTGATACTTTGTTTTCATTATATATGCCTTATTGTGCTATTATTTATTATAGAATTATTGACTGAAGTTATGCTTTAAGTAGCTTTAAGTAATTCTGGGATATGGTTGTTTAAAATTTTTAGCAAAGATTTGTTTAAAATTTTGTTGTAAGTTTTATTTATTAATAAAATACTTTGTATTACTTGGTATTACTTTTGTTATTTAAATATTGGCAGCACATTCTGACTGATGCATTTTCTTTTTAAGGTTTACTGCTAGACCACTAGTGGAAACTATATTTGAAAGGGGAATGGCTACATGCTTTGCTTATGGGCAGACTGGAAGTGGAAAAACTCATGTAAGTAATTTATTAAAGTTACATCCTGGTATGAAGTTATACTTTCTTTTCCTTATAACTTAATTCTGAGACTTAAATCCTTAAGACTTATTCCTAAATAATGTCTACTTATCTTCATTTTAAAATACAGACGATGGGTGGTGACTTTTCAGGAAAGAATCAAGATTGTTCTAAAGGAATTTATGCATTAGCAGGTAACGGTCCTTTTTGCATATAATTTGGAATATTCTTAGATACTATTCAGGTCGCTTTGAAATAAGGCTTGACTATATTGTTCACCAACTGTAATGCTTTAGTTACTATATATTATGATAGTTACAGGTTATTAGATTGCTTGAAATGAACTGTAAGATTGAGTTTTGGGAGGCAGAAGTCTTGATTTTATTTGTGTAGGTGGACTCTAGCACATTTTTGGAGGTTAGTATTAATTGTTGCACAGCTGAATTGTAAAAAGCTGTTTGGTATGGTATGAGAATAACCTTATTTTGACCATCTATGATTTCATGTTATTTATAAGAAGTAGTAGCATCCTTTTATGGAATATGGAAGCTTCAGTTACTACTATTTTTTTGTAAAATTAAATTCACTTTAGTCTTCATTTTTATTGTTGGTATTATTATAGTAGGTAATGATTAACTGATTCTTCTAAAAATAGAAAATTTGAGTTGCTTTTTAAAAATATTTGTTCTATCTAATTTTCTATATATGAAATTCTTGGTAGCTCGAGATGTCTTTTTAATGCTAAAGAAGCCAAACTATAAGAAGCTGGAACTTCAAGTATATGCAACCTTTTTTGAAATTTATAGTGGGAAGGTAAGTGGGAACTTGTTTTTTGTTTTTATTTTTTAAAATTGTGGTAAAATGTACATAATATACATTTTAACATGTTGACTATAAGTTCAGTAGCTTTAAGTACATTCATATTATTGTTCAGCCTTCACCATCACATATTTTTATGTATATATGGGATTTTTATGTTAGAGTTTATGTTGTAAGATTTTTTAAAAATGTCCTTTGAAACTTTCCAGTGTCAATGTTGAGCATTATTGTTATTCTAATAATTATTATTATTTTAATCTCTGAAATATTTTCAAACTCTGGCTCATTTCTATAGAACTGATTCTTTTTTCTGTAAATCTAGTTTTCTAATTTGAATATGGTTTTTCTTAGGTGTTTGACTTGCTAAATAGGAAAACAAAACTAAGAGTTCTAGAAGATGGAAAACAGCAGGTTCAAGTGGTGGGATTACAGGAACGGGAGGTCAAATGTGTTGAAGATGTACTGAAACTCATTGACATAGGCAACAGTTGCAGGTAAATCTCATTTTAATTAAGAAAAGAAACTTTAGTTTTAGATACTTCAGGTATAGCATAAAAACAAAGTGAGGATATCATTCAGGACACCTTGGAAGTAAAAGTCACTGCTCCTAAAAATTTTCATTACCTGTAAATTTGAGTGACTTCTATTATATTGATACTATACTGCAAATATATTAGAAATATGCCAGATTAAATTATATAAATCTGGTTATATTTAAGTGTTATCAATTGAAAATATCTCATCTCCATTTAAATGATGAAAACTGGTCAAATAGTTGTTTTTTGTTATTGTTTTTAGTGAAAATACTGTGGTTTGAACATGTAAATTGAAGTTTTTATGTATCAAGATGTCTTTAATCACATTGTAGAACATCTGGTCAAACATCTGCAAATGCCCATTCATCTCGAAGCCATGCAGTGTTTCAGATTATTCTTAGAAGAAAAGGAAAACTACATGGCAAATTTTCTCTCATCGATTTGGCTGGAAATGAAAGAGGAGCTGATACTTCCAGTGCAGACAGGCAAACTAGGCTTGAAGGTGCTGAAATTAATAAAAGCCTTTTAGCACTCAAGGTAAATAAAATATATTTATTTAATCATGAAAGGTCTTTTACTTTTGACTTTCATTTTCTTTACTCAGTTTCAAAACAGTACTGGTTTTACCTAATAAAAAGAGAGGTTTTCAAAATTTAGATGTTTATGACTTACAGTTATAGATTTTATTGTACCCCAAATTTTTCCTTACATACACTATTCATTCTTTTAGATGGGATATAGGATATGTTAGTTGGCAGGCCAATTCTGAGGCTACCGAGGTAGATTCCAAGGGGCCTAAATCAGTCATTTATTCTTATAGGAGGGCAATAACCACAGACTCGAACTAAGAAATAGTTTCTCAGAAAAACATGGAATGGCTTTCAAAAAGTTAGGCCGGGTTATTATATCTCTTCCTTTAGTAGAAAAGCAAAGATAAAGACTAATAAAGTATCTGTTTTTTCTTTTGGAGTGCCACTTTAAAATTTTAACTTTTGACAGTTATCCTACTGCCTGTCACTTTTAAACAGTAGTCATAGTTTCTAGAAGTATCTTTTGGAATAATAAAGTAGGTTTTGTTGTTGTCATTTTTCATTTTCTTGGCTAAGCACTTACGGGAATATCTATACTATGCCACGAAACTGTTAGTAGAATTTTCAAAGCTGATCAGACCTTAAATATTAGAGTTGGAGTAAGAAATCTTTTAAAATATGTAAATTAAGATTACTCTTTATGAGAAAACTTAATTTGTGAGACTTGTTTTCTTAATTTTCAGGAGTGCATCAGAGCCTTAGGTAGAAATAAACCTCATACTCCTTTTCGAGCAAGTAAACTCACTCAGGTGTTAAGAGATTCATTCATAGGTGAAAACTCTCGTACCTGCATGGTAAGTTTGCATTTGTTTTTTGCTTTATTTGTTTTATTTTAATCCTGAAGGAATAACTACATATTATTTGTGGAAAATTTATAATATATGTTAATGACAGTCATTTGAATCATTTTATTGTGAGAGATGTAGTGATAAGATCTGATCCCTGCCAGTCTGATAAAGAGGATTATATTGCAGTTACAGTTTACTCTACTAATTCCAACATCTGGGTCTGCTTAGGGCTAGCCTCTTGATTTCTTTTTTTCTTGAGTATGGGTCACACTTTTCTATATCTTCATATGTCTAGTAATTTGGGTTTATATCATATGTATTATGAATGAATACTTTGTAGAGATGCTGGATTCTTTTATGTTCTGAATATTAATTGGGTTTTGTTGTTTAAACAGAAGTTAACTTATTATAAACTCTTGTCTCCCCTGTTGTGGGCAGCAACTGGAATTGAAATCTCTATTTAGTTATTTTAGACTTAGCTGTGTTACTTGTAGCTTGCTTTGTGTATGTCTAACTCAGGAGTCAGCCGGAGATTTGTGCAGTTTATATGTAAAATTAGGGTTTCCCTCTCTGTGGTTCTCTCCTTTCTGAGACAGACTTCACTTTTCCAGCTGCTGTGATCTTGACTCCCAAACTATGTCCTTTAGTTGCTTAACCGGGGAGACTGCAAGTGTCTTCTTTTTTTAATTTATTTTTTATTTTTTAGAGAGAGGGTCTCACTCTGCCACCCAGGGTGAAGTGCAGTGTAGCTGATGATAGCTCACTGTAGCCTCATACTCCTGGGCTCAAGTGATCCTTCTGCCTCAGCCTCCCAAGTAGCTGGGATTACAGGCACACATCACCACACCCAGCTAATTTTTAAAAATATTTTGTAGAGACAGGGTCTCCCGATGTTGCCCAGGCTGGGTTCAAGCAATCCGCCTGCTTTGGCCTCCCAAAGTGCTAGGATTATAGGAATGAGCTGCTACACCTGGCCTAGACTGCAAGTTTCTACTCAAGTTTTATTAACTTGTGTGATAGCAGCAGAACTTGCCCTCTGGCAAAAAGCTGTTTTTTTTTTTAAAAAAAAAGGTGTGTGGGGGCAGTCACTCAGTATTACTCCCTTCTAACCTCCTCCGTTTTCTGCTAGATTTGGATCATTTTCTTGTGCCTTCAGCGTTGTTTATATTTTAACTGGGCTTTATAATTATTATCTTATTATCTGATTATGGGTATAAGATAGCAAATTATCTTGGAATGGAGATATCATTAATAAATCTTTATTTTTAAATAACCACAGTAAAATTAGACCTCAGTGAGCTTTATGTCAGTATTATTGTCTTGATGATTTATAACATTTTCTTTACCTTTGCATTTTTTTCCCTGTAGATTGCCACAATCTCTCCAGGAATGGCATCCTGTGAAAATACTCTTAATACATTAAGATATGCAAATAGGTATGAGAGTTCTCTATTTTGAAATTTGAGGGTAGCAGTAGAGCAGTGTATAGTATAATTTAATATCTGATAAGGCAAATCTTGCTACATTGTTCTTTCAATTTTCATGAAATTTTTTTGCATGTTATTCTCTAAGATGATATTTAGAATGATTTTGTCAAGTTCTAAAAATAAGTAGAAAATGTATAATTTGGAAAGAATGCAAATTCTTCTTATATTAAGACTAAAGTAAATGAGTATTAAGGGACATCTGTTTCTTAAGTTGTTTCGCTATGCTGAAAAATATTCCTGGTAATATTAAATGCTATGTATGGGAAATCTAGGGTTTGAATAAGAAGTTATAGCACAGTTCTTTCTGGTCCTCTCTATTGGTTACATTTTTTTATTCATGTTAATAGTTTATAAGCATCAATAGACAACTGGGTTATTCCAGATGGAAGGACAAAATGCATTATAGGCTATTAAAGGAGTTTATTCCTTAGAGTCATGAAATGCCCCTGAAACTTTAACTTATGATGGGCATATTTATATTTGTTCCATAGGTTTTTTTTTTCCCACTGCTCTTGTTTTGAATGACTGCTTATATAGTTTTAAATTTCTGTTATCATATGTCACATTTCTGATTTTAACCTAGAGGTAAAATTCCTCTTTAGAATCTGTTTCTAGTGTAGAGATTCTCTTAAGTTTGCTGGACAAAAGTATTTGTCCTCTTTCTTTGTTTTAATCATTATGGAAGTCTTATTTTTAATCCTTTGTTAAAATGTGAAATGCATATGCATACAGAAAAGTACCCAAAACATAAGTGAATAATTTAATGAATACTTACAAACTGAAAACTCCTATCATCAGACGGGGAAATAGACCATTATCAGCCCCCCAAAAGGTTCCCCATGTGCTTTTCCCTGATCACAAATCCTAAATAACATTCCTAAATCCACTGATCTCTACCTTAATATAACCATTGTCCCAACTTCTGTGGAATAATTTTCTCATTTTTCTTTTTAAAAATAATTTTACTACCCATGAATGTATCCCTGAGCAACACAGTTAGCTGTATTTGAACTTTACATGAATGGGATCAAACCCTTTGTTCTATTGTATCATGTTGCTTTTGTTTCAACTGAAGAGATTTTTTTACATGGTAGTAAATACTTCTGGAAAGTATAAACCTATTGATTTTTTGTAAAATGGTATTAAAATATAATAGCTTCTTTAAAAATGTAATAGGACATTTATAAATATAGAATTATTGTATTTTTTAAAATTTAATCCCTTTTGAAGTTTGAATTATGAGCTCCTAGCTGCAAACCCTTGTTGTGTTACTTTTAATTGATCTTTGTCATTAACATTTTTGGTATGTGGAATTTTTATAATTAATTTAAAATGCTTCTTATTTCAAAATTGCTCATCAGGGAGGTGAAGAAAAGCTTAGTGTAGTAGAATCTTACCATATTGTAGAATTAAAACAAACAAAACCTCTCAGTGTCTTAAGACTTCAGACTGCAAAGGATCCCCCCACCCCAAATATTGTGAAAATGGTGTGTCTGACTATTCCTTTGATTCATTTAGGTCAAGTAAAATGTTTTAACCTATTCCCGTATAATGTAACTAATTTGCAACATGACTAACCATTTGGGACAAATAATTGTCTTACTTTTATTTCCAAATCTCTAGGAATAAGGATTTTCATCCTCCCTTGATAGCTAGCTCATGTCAATGTTTTATGACCTTAAGAATCAATAACTTTTTTTTTTACAGTTTTTTTTTACAAACAGAATTCATTCCTCTTTAATATTAAATTTACCTCACATTATTTAGGCCAATATTTTGAGGTGGTGGTAGGTACCATTACATTAAAAGTTCCATATTTTTAGGAATTGGTTATCTCTGAAGTGTTTAAACTTCTTGTTTTTAAGACTTAGCATAGTGATTGAAGAGTGTTACTTCTCAAAACAAAATTATACCTGCTTTACTACTTAATGGCAGCAAAGCCTCAGGAGAGTTACTTAACCTCTCTGTGCCCTTGTTTCTCATCTTTAGAATGGAGAGATTAATGACCATGTCCATCTTAAAGGATTGTTTTGCGGAGTAAGAGAGGTGATCTGTGTGAAATAGCACAGTGCCTAGAATATATTAAGTGCATTTATCATTATTCCTGTTGCTACTTTAGTGAGCAGTTCTGTCTTAAAAATTCGGGTTAGACAGATATGAAAGCAATGTTTTTTTCATATCCTTATTTAGTCAGAATCATATGCTTTGAAAGTGTTTTATGGGAATTAGGGGATAGTTTGTAACAGTACACATTGCTGCTAAGTGATTAAAATGACAAATCCAGTTGCAATCATATGACAATTTAAGGTATTTTAGAAGAGAGTAGAGGGGAAAACTTTTAGAGTGGAAGGAGTGGTTGTCTCAAGGAAAAAAAGATAGTATAATATATATGAGAAACAGACAGTAGCCTCTTATCATGAAGCAGAGTACAATCTCAGGGTTATAGAAGAGATTGAAGTGATTAGGTCTTGAGTAGAAGGGTGATTAAGAGTTTTTAACAGCATATTTGAGGAATATGATTCCTGTATATAGTTTGGCTTGGGCAAGAGAGGTTTGGATAGAGGAGAAATGTGTGCATGGGGCTAATGGGGTGTCTAAATTAGGAGATTCTGAAGCAGATAAGAAATGGGGCTGGCAGTGAAAAGAGTTCAGTTAGTATTAGAAATTTAGATTTGTCAGCATATGTGGTAAATAAACTTTCCAAAGTGACTGTTTTAAAAGATAAAGGCAGATGAATCCAATACTGAACCTTCGACGGTAGATATTATCAATAGATTAAAGAATGATTAAAAGTAGAAGAAATATATTAGTTTGATTTATATTATATATTATTGGTTTTTGACTGTTTGAATCTATAAAGAAAGGAATTTCATCTAGTTTGACCTGAGAGAAGTGATAAGGGAAACAGAGAATAAGGTTAGTATATTGAAGTGCTTAATACATAGGGTTTGTACTCAGGGCTGGGATTTAATTTTAGTTATGCCACATTCTCATTGAATGACCTTGGGTAAGAGACTTTATTTTTCTGAGTCAATTTTTCTCATCAATTAAAGGGAGATAATATCACAAGATTGTTGTAAGGACTAAATAATGCCTAAAAATTACTAATCCTAATAAATAGTACCTATTGCTGTGAACTGGGGTTGGCCCAAAGAAAAGTAATATGTAACTATTACAGATGTTAGCAAAAGTAATTTTTTAGAAATTCCATTGCTAAAGGCTGTTCTTCAGCAAGGATTCATATGAATCACCAACCACAGAAAATTGAGTGAATATTTTTCTCAGTTAGACCAAGGATGTTTCATAGCTAATACCATTTTGGTGGATGCATGGCAAACAAGTTAATTCATTACAAACAATGGATGCCTTAGAGCATTTGGACTTAATTCCCTTGTGTTCTGTTTGAAAACTGCAAAAATGTTGAGGTCACATTAATGCTATTAATAATAAACAAAATAGTCATGGTACTGACCACATTAGAAAATTAGATCATGTCATTGTGTAGTTAAATAAGGGGCATTTCAAATTTAGGTGGTGATCTAGTTAAACTTCTAGGAAGGATTGTGAGAAAGGGGAAAATACACCAAAAAGGAAGGATTTAGGACTATAGAGTAGGGGATCAGGACTTCTTAAAAACTTCTTTAAATTGTTTTTTTATGAAATAATATTCTAAATACATTGTCACAATATTATATCCTTTTTTAAACAAATAAAACTAAATGAAAACTTGCAATGTGATTGCTGTGTTTACAAGAGCATTTTCTTTTAATTTGTTGCTGTTTTGGTACTGCAGAGTAAAGGAGTTTGGAATTAGTCCATCAGACATTCCCTTCTCACAGGGTAGTGGCAGTCGCCCTGATCTCTCTCCTTCTTATGAGTATGACGACTTTTCTCCTTCAATTACCAGGTCTACTTCATTCTATACCTAAGATGTTTATTTTAATAGTTTCTTTTGAACTGTGCTTTGTATAAACATTTCATTTACTTCTTTTGTCCTGGGCCATTTTAGTTTTCATTATCGTTTCATTTGCCAGGTGGTATTTGTACTGCATGATCTGCATTCTTATGTCCTTTATTAATTTATTTTCTTTAAAATGTTGATTTAGAATTCAGGCTTCTTATTTCCCTCTCATATTTTTTAAGGATGATGTCACTTTTGCACATTTACTATTAAAAGACAAATTGTCTTGCTTGAAATGAAGAGTTTACCTTTATTCTGTATGATCTTATAACTTTCCTTGTCTACAAGGAAATAAGGATCATACTGACTTAGAAAGTGTACTCTCTCCCAGATGTGTAAATTTAAGTATAATGAGTAAACATTTTTTAAATGATAGAACTTAGAATCTTATAATCTTTATACATTTTGGAAATAAAATTTTTTCACACATAGCTAATTTAATTGAGCATTGCAACTACTAAAAATCTGCAAAGTGTCAAATTTTCTGTTTTGGCAATGATCCATTCATTGACCTAATTGCCACTGTTAATGTTTTTCAGTTTGTATAATTTAATTGCAACAACAGTTTCTTATTTTCTTTGAAATACTGAGTCTACATACTTCACTAATTCTTATTTGTTGTGCACAATAATTATATTTGAAGTAATAATAAAGTGACCTAAAGTTAAACAACCGAACATCCCTTTAGTGTTTCCACAGATTTCAGATAAATTTGACCTATAAAGGTGACATCATCAATCTTAGTATGTTAATTAAATTACATTTATATTGAATAGTTGGTATTTTCTTGTTTCTCTGCGTGGGTGTTTGTTAACTTTGGATACCACTTATGTATTTATAGGGTGAAAGAATTGACTGTAGATCCAACCGCTGCTGGTGATGTCCGTCCAATAATGCACCATCCACCAAACCAGATTGATGACTTAGAGACACAGTGGGGTGTGGGGAGTTCCCCTCAGAGAGATGATCTGAAACTTCTTTGTGAACAAAATGTGAGTGACTTAGTATAATTGTAATTGATCTAATCTTAAGTAGTTCATTTCATCAGTAACAGAACTTAATAACTGAAAACTATCATCTAAATCAGGGGTCAACATACTATAGCCTTTGGGCTAACCATCTGTTTTTTACAAATAAAGTTTTATTGGAATGTAGATGTGCTTATTTACTTATGGATTATCCTGCTGCTTTTTTACTACAACACCAGTGACAGAGACCATATGGCTCACAAACCCAAAACATTTATTATCTGAAGAAAGTTTACCAACTCCCTGATCTAAACTTTTTTTCCTTTCCTGATTTTTATACCAATATTAAAATTTGAGGATTTTAAAAATTAACATAGGGGAAAACAACTTTAAGAATTACACATACAATATATAATAAACCTTAAAAACAAAAGAAGTATGGACATATATGTATTGAAAGGATTCATGCACTGCATTAAAATAAAATATGGCAAAATGCTAACATTTATTAAATCTGGTTGCTTTTCTATAAGTTTGAAATTTTTAATGATATTTCATACTTTAAAAATTTGATTCCCCAGTTACTGAAAAAATAATAAAATACATGCTCATTGTATAAGGACAGAACGTATGACAAAATTTAAAATAAAATACATATAAAATTTAAAATAATACATATACTTTCACATAATTGCTTTTAATATATTGAGAGGGTGCTTTTCTGTGAGATGTAAAAGTTATTTAACTTTATTTTTAAAATGTATATTCTGTATAGTTTCCTATGGTGGCATTTTTTCTTCTTTTTAATTTTTAAATTTTTTGTAGTAGTCCAATTTCTTCTTGGTAGACATTTTCTTATAATGTTAAAAGGTAGCATTGATTAGTTGCTTACTACATGACATACCTTTGGTAAGCATTTTGCTTATTATCTAATCCTAACAACTCAATGTGGTAGATACTATAATTGTCCCTACTTTATAATTTATATTCTAAGAAGTTTAAGTAACTTGACCAAGATTATACAAACAAAGTGCTTAAGCCAGGATCAGAGCCTATATCTTTGTTATTCCAGAGCCAGATTTTACATTAATTAAACTTATTGCTACCGTAATATAATATTCTTTGAGAACATGAAAACAGTATAACTTTAGTTATATTGTAATACTTTCTAGTGGATATTAAGGCCAAAATATTCTAGAGTAACAAATAGACATACTACTATTATGTTCCATATCCCTCTCTATTAAAAACAGGGCTTAAAGCAGCAGTTCGTAACCAGGGGTGATTTGGCTCCCCAGGGCAAAATGTATGTAGACGGTTTTGATTGTCTCAACTAAGGTGATGCTGCATGCATATAGTGGGTAGAGGCCAAGAATGCTGCTAAATATCATTCAGTGCACAGGACAGCATTCTCCTTACCTCATCCCTGCAAAATGTCAGTAGTTCCAAAATTGAGAAAATTTGGTTCAAAGTAGAAGTTCTAAACTTTGAACCATAGATGATAAAGAACTAAAAATGAGATCTTGGCTTCAGTCCATCACCTGTCTCTAGAAGTTTTGAAAGAGACTGTAGTTTTTCTTAGAATCTTTAAAGCAAACCCTGTATTGCACCTGGATATGGTACAAGCCAAAGATATGGAAAATCAGAACAAGACAAGCACTCCCTACAGCATATCTTTCTGTTTTATTTTTGCATCTATTGGGCCTCTGCAGGGCGTTAATTTGGAGAGGTTAGCTAGGTGACCAGAACTAATCCAGGGTTTTTGTAAGTATGACATCATGAGTTCTTATAGCCTTCATGTTTGAGAAAGTGCATTTCTATTACCTTTACTGCCCCTAGGGAATTATCTTGAGATGGTTCAGCGTTAGCCTTTAGTTAAGTAATGGTGCATGTATACATATTCTTATTAAGTGTTAACAAAGTAGATTAAAATGAAATAGTATCTGAGATAGGCTCTAGAGATCAAACTAATGCAGGCAGACAAATTAGAGGAATAATCAAATGCATTAGAATTACAGAAATAGAAGATATTTGTATAGACAAAAGTATTCAGAGTAGACTTTATGGAAATAATAGGAACTTGCCTTAGTATCTTGAAGCAAAGAAAAGAAAGAGAATATTCAGGGCTTGAAGGGTAGGTGGCCAGAAAAAATGAATAAAGGTGTATTGAGTGTGTGTGTTCATCAGAGAGAGAGAGAGAGAGAGAGAATATAGAAAATGCCAGCAAGTTCTTATGAAAAGCAGATGCGTATTTTCTCAAAGAGGAGAGTTCTTTGGCTAACTTGATTCTGTAAACTTTTAGGGATGGTATCTTATTGATGAGTCAAATGTCTGCTTATAATATTTTATTTAGCCAAAATATGTACATATGTTTGGAATCATGTATTTTATTTGAAAAATGATGCTTTTTCTGCTCATATTTTACAAAACAATCGTAAGTAAATTTTTTATGGTTGCCTTTATCACTAGCCACATATTGAGGAAATAAATCATTAGACACTGGGGTAAGGAAGCTCAAAAAAGAAAGCTAAGCTACAGTAGTTTTGACTTGATGTAAGACCACAATATGAATATGTTGTATATACAGTCAGTTGTCCTTTGGTGTATACAGATTGGTTCCAGGATGGCCTGCATAGACCCAAATCAGGTCACACTCAAATCCCTTAGTTGGCCCTGCAGAACCTGCATGTACGAAAAGTCAACCTTCTGTATGACTTGGGTTTTGTATCCCACAAATACAGTATTTTCAATCCATGTTTGGTTGATAGACCTGCATAGTCCAAATCTGTGTTGTTCAAGGGGCAACTGTATATGTGATTTTTATGTTGATGAATTAAAATTTTGGGTTGTCAATTGAAATTTCCATTAAAAATTGGTAAGCAAATTATACAGTATAATAAGGAAATTAAGATTTAGGAAGAGTTGAGTTCTTCAGAACACTAATTTGATAGTCACAGTAATGAAAGACATTATCTTTATATCACCTAAAGATGTTATCTTTACATCTCTTTTAAGAAAAGAAACTTAATAGAATATGAATGAAATTGTTAGTGAAAAGTAGAGAGTACTGAGGAAATATTTCAGTATGTTTACAGCCTGCAATAAATGTAGTTTTGAAAAGTTGCAGTATTCCAAAAGAGATTTCTTTTTTATAGTAATTCTGCAGTGCTCATATAATTAAGTTTGGGTTGTCTTATTGGAAGTTACATTAAATATTTTGACCCATAGAAATTATGGCTTTGCCTTTCGTATATATTTTAGTGGTCTTTACCATTCAAGCTTCCTCAAATTCTAAATGACATTTCTGTAAATGACATTGAAAAACTACTTTTATAACATTTAAAATAAAAACTTTATGTGATAATTTTTAAACTATTTTTATTTTAAGGAAGAAGAAGTTTCTCCACAGTTGTTTACTTTCCACGAAGCTGTCTCACAAATGGTAGAAATGGAAGAACAAGTTGTAGAAGATCACAGGGCAGTGTTCCAGGTAAAGTGAGAAAGGACCTTTCATCAAAATGTTTCTTGAGATAAATTAACTAACAACTTTCATAATTTTTTAAATAATCATACTAATTTTTAAAAAACTACTTGTTTGTATATATGTATATGTGTATTTGTAGGGCATATGACATGGCGATCTTTGAATAGAATGAATGATGGCTACGAACAACATTTCTTTGCACCATGGTGAAAAGTTCTACTTTATTTATCACCCTTTTCCCCCTTTATTTGTTTTTTGCAGCTGTTCCTTTTTTTTAGAGAAGAGTTGAACTGCCCACCACCATTCCTTTCCTCATGTTAGGCCAATTTATTTGATAACAGTAAGGAAAACTCTTCTAAAGGGTTTTGGAGCAGTTAAGGAAGTATCAGTCTTTGCAGAAAAGGTAGACTACTGCATTGATGAAGAGTTACTGCTCTCACTGTGCTGTCATGGCAGGTTGAGTGAAGGGTGTTATGTCCCTGCCTGTTGCAGTGACTCCTTAGGTGTTCATCCCATTATGTGTTCATATGTGTTCAACCTATTAAAAGCACTTTTACTGTATGATACCTCCCTCCCCCCGCTTTTTTTTTTTTTAAATAAGAAAATATTCTGGATGGTGATATTTATGGAAGTGAAGATATCATTTGGACATCTTTATGAAGACTGTACAGTCAGTTTGCCTTTCTTGCTTCCCCCTTTCCTGTAGTACTATGAATACTTTCTGAGAAAAAGTGAACAATAATCCAGTCCCCCTCATTGACCTATATTCTTCCTTCTAAAGAATTCTTTGTTTATCTGTAAACAAAATTAAGGTACTTCAGCTCTAGGTCATTCAAGCACCTGGATGAAGGGCTCAAAAATGAAAGAGAACACTTTATTTCAGATTAGGATGTACATTCATTAAAACTGTTAGGGTTTTAATCAAACTCTTATTATGAGAATTTCTGTAGAGGCCAAGGTGTTTAGATTAAGTTGAGAATGGACACTTGTAATCAAATTGTTGTATATATAAAGAAAATTATTTCCCACTCTGCCATTTTATAGATAAAGTTTCCCAGTTGTTTATTGGCAGAACCGGGTGTTCTGGCTTTTAATTCAGTTTCTTTTTACAATTCTCCATACCATTCCTCCATATTATGATCTGCCATTTTTCAGTATAGGGTTTTGATGCTCCCTGGTGGTCTCATGGTTAGAATTTGCTGCTTTCAAAATAGGGTTTTGTTAAACAAAAATTAAGTGTATAACTGAAGGAAAAGAAAAAAATATTGGAGTATATTTGTGGTTTCTAATCAATACATATATATTTTCTAATAGATAGGTATACCTAGGTTAACCAGTTTTGTCTGGTGATGTCTCGTAATTAGCCATTAAAGTGAATTGATGTTTGGAAAATTGAGATTGTATGCATCCTAAAAAGCTAGAAAGCACCTATTTTTAGTGTCTAAAAAGCTGTATCATTCAGAATGATCTGGCCTTGTTACTATTTATGTGATTTTTGACATTGCTAGAAAGCGAAATTCATAGACTCCACATACCTAAAATCAGTTAAGAATGAACTTGAAGCATTTATGAATAGTGAGTAGCTACTATTTAGAAGGTCATTTGACTCTTCTAAAATTGGCTATCCATTGGTCCCTTGTAGTCACAATAATTTTGAAGAGCTGGTATTTAGAATTTAGTGTTAGCTCTTGGCCCAATCAAAGTAAAGCCCCAACTGGATATGTTAACTGCAGATATCTTACAGGTTCTGGGGTACAGAGCCCCCATCAGATTGCTTAGTAGCTTTATCATGCCTGTTCTTCCACCTGTTTCAGGAACAGCTGTTTAGGTTTTGAGACTTAGTCTGCTCATTGATATTTACGTGTTTGATTCATTCCTTCCCCAAAATCCCCTTTCAAGGTAGAGTAAAAGTGAGAAATGAGGTGATCTTGCCCAGCCCATCTTAAATGTTTGTGTTCAAATTTAAGGAAATGCAGTTGACCCTTGAACAATTCAGGGGTTAGAGATGCTGACTCCACACACAGTTGAAAATATGTGTATAACTTTTGACTCCACCAAAACTTTACTAATAGCCTATTATTGACCAGAAGAAGCCTTACCGATAGATAACACAGTTGATTAACACATACTTTATATGTTACATGTATTATATACTGTATTCTTATAATAAAGTTAGCTGGAGAAAAGAAAATGTTATTAAGAAAATCATAAGGAAAAGAAAATATGTTTAATGTTCATTTAAATGGAAGTAGATCACCATAAAGGCCTTCATCCTCCTTGACTTCACGTTGAGTAGGCTGAGGAGGAAGAGGAAGAAGGGGGATTGGTCTTGCTTTCTCAGGGGTTGCAAAGGCAGCAGAGGTGGAGGAGGTGGAAAGGGAAGCACAGAAGCAGGCACACTCTGTGTAACTGATATTAAACAAAAATCGGCATGTAAGTGGACCTGTGCGGCTCAAACCTGTGTTCAGGGGTCAACTATATTTCTTAACTTTATCATCTGTGAATAAAGATGTTTTATGTCTATTAATATTTTAGAGAATACCATATTAAGTATGTTTGATTATATTTAACAGAATTTATAAATTGGTTTGTTTTACAGAGAGGCTTATTGTATTATTGAATTTTTGTCCTCTTAGGAATCTATTCGATGGTTAGAAGATGAAAAGGCTCTCCTAGAGATGACTGAAGAAGTAGACTATGATGTAGATTCATATGCTACACAACTTGAAGCTATTCTTGAGCAGAAAATAGACATTTTAACTGAGCTTCGGGGTAATTCTTTTTTCATCTTAGTGTTTGAAATCTGCTTGGTATTGGTATGTATATTAGTGGGAGGATTTCATATTGCAAGAGGACATCTGAAGTGAAAATTATGGGCACTATTTAGCACCATCTTTCCAGAGGTATAAAGACCAACCATTTGTTTTTTTCTGGAAAACATGGAGTATTATTTCAGATTCTCCCTAGTCATCTTTTTTTTAGTCTTCTAAGAAAATAAAGACATTTTGTGATTAAAGAGAAAAATGTATTATAACAAAATTGTAAATCTTATATACCCATTCGGATTTTTAATTTGGTAGACTGATGCTTATTAGAATTTTCTTAAGTGAGGTCTGTTCAGGGTCATCTTTCAATAGCCTCGTGTCTGCTGCTGCTTTCTGCACCATCTTGTGTGATGTTTTTCTTTGAACATTTTGTTTTTTAAGACTACCCTCTCTACCTTACTCATGAAGAGAAGCATGTGACTTACCTACACACCATGTCTTTTTGGCTTTTTAAATTAGTTCATCTGTGTAGCTTCAGATATGCATCTCTTATATGTGCTAATTTTTTAGGCATTGACAAACTATTGGCTCTGTTTATGTGTGAGTGGGCAACTGTATGTGTGTGTACATGCAATGCAATGTAAATCAGATTGAAATTCCTAGTTTTGGGCAGCAGATAAGCTGCTTAATTTTTTAAAGCAGGCCCTTCGTGAAGTTGGTTGTTTGTTGTGTTTTTTTTCCCCCCACAACTTTTTGATTTACATTGACAGGTAAAATTGTATGTATTTGTCATGTACATCATGATGTTTTGAAGTATATACAGGTTGCATATCCCTTATCTGAAATGGTTAGAATCGGAAGCATTTTGGATTTTGTATGTTTTCAGATTTTGGAATATTTGCATTATACTTACTGGTTGAACATTCCAAATCCAGAAATCTGAAATGGTCCACTGAGCATTTCCTTTGAGCATCATGTTGGTGCACAAAAGTTTTAAATTTTGGAGCATTTCAGATTTTGGCTTTTTGAATTTGGGATGTTCAACCTACATACATTGTGGAATGGTTGTGAAGTTGGTTGTTTGAAATCATATTCTGTCACTGTTTCCCCAAAATTTGCATTTGTTTTTGATGTTCATATTCAAGCCTTGATTTAAATTGTCTTGATCATTTCTCTAATCTGTAATAATTCACAATCAGCTTTTCTGTATGCATTTTATTCAGAAGACAGATCATAATGCACTCTAATGTTTTTCTTAGTAATATATAGCATTCAACTTAATTGACTTTCCTTAATTTTCTCAGAATTTATGTATAGTAAGCATATCCGTAACTTTGAAGAAATTACTATCTAGATACTGCATTAGTCAGTCCTTTCTTAGAAATTAAAGTTTTTTCTTACCATCCAGAGATAATTTTAGATTAATAAGAGAGGTTTGAGAGCCATTATATTAGCAGACACTAGCTCCAGAAGTCCTTAAATTTCTTTCTAAATTTGAGAAAGTTACCTTTTTAAACATCATTGTACTTCTGAAAGGGGGAAGGAAATTGAGACTTTCCTTCTGAAGGGTAATGGAGTAGGATTTTATTAACATTTTGGGCCAGGTAATTTTTTGTTGAAGGGTGCTGTCCTGTGCATTGTGCAATGTTTACCAGTATCCTTGGTTTCCACCCACTAGATGACAGTAGCACCACACCAGTTGTGACAACCAAAAATGTCCACTGGGGGGTGAAAATCACTCCCCAGTGAGAACCACTATTAAAGAAAGATGTCTCATCTTCAGACAGCAGCCTGTAATTTTGCCTCTGACAAATTACCAACCTATTTCTAGTTCTTACATGACGATAGATTAGTACATTATAGATAGTAGGATAGAATGTGTAAGAGCAAGAAATGTATTGTTTTGTCATTCCCCCATAATAATCCACCCTCACCATGAGGAAAAAAGTCATTCCTTTTTAAAAATTCAAATATCTTTTAAAATTTCAAAGCTTTTTAAGGTAAAGGTAAAATAGGAAAGGGGAGTCGAAATCGCCTACTATTAAGAGAAGAAATGTCAATTTAACAGTTTAGTAAGACTCACAGATTTCCTTTTTGACATGACTATACATATTTTACACATATAAAACCTGCCTATACTCCAAAAGGAATTCAGATTAAAATTGAAAACTGTAAATGTGCCAAACAGAACAGAAGCCTGTTGATAGGTATAGAAACATAAGTATTTTGGAGATCTGTAACGATTTAGTTCTGAGTTTCTACCTGATAAAGAACAAAAGGGAAAACACTGAATTACTGTTAAGAAATAACATAAGTGACTTGATAGGACCCATGAAGTTGTAAACATGTAATACAATACTTATTCACTTGTTCTTTTCTTTTTCTAAGATAAAGTGAAATCTTTTCGTGCCGCTCTACAAGAAGAAGAACAAGCCAGCAAGCAAATCAATCCGAAGAGACCCCGTGCCCTTTAAATTGGCATTTGCTGCTATAGGATCCCCAGAACCCTCACTACTGTAACATACAATGGTTCAGCTGTAAGGGCCATTTGAAAGTTTGAAATTAAGTGTCTGTGGAAAATGTCTTGTCCTTCACCTGAATGACATTTCAATTTTGTGAAACACTCCTTTGTCTACAAAATGCTTCTAATCCAGGAGGCACAACCAAAAATTGGGATTAGTGAAGCATTTTGTTTCATTTACCCAAATAGTGATTTACTTTTGGAGATCCTTGCCAATTTTATTTTCTATATGATGAAGACTGTGGACTCGATCCAGAGGTGGATAGTAGAGGGAAGCCACAGCATTTCCTTTTAACTCAGTTCGATTTTCGTAGCGAGACTGAGCAGTTTTAAATCCTTTGCGTGCATGCATACCTCATCAGTGATTGTACATACCTTGCCCACTCCTAGAGACAGCTGTGCTCACCTCTTCCTGCTTTGTGCCTTGACTAAGGCTATTAACCCTAAATTTCTGAAGCACAGCCAAGATAAATTACATTCCTTATTTGTCATTGTAAATTACCTTTGTGTGTACATTTCTACTGTATTTGAAACATTTTTTTGTGTGTGACTAGTTAATTTTGCAGGATGTGCCATATCATTGAACGGAACTAAAGTCTGTGACAGTGGACATAGCTGCTGGACCATTCCATCCTATATGTAAAGAAATCTGGAATTATGATTTTAAAACCATATAACATGTGATTATAATTTTCTTAGCATTTTC
Source organism: Lemur catta (assembly GCF_020740605.2). Taxonomy (NCBI): domain Eukaryota; kingdom Metazoa; phylum Chordata; class Mammalia; order Primates; family Lemuridae; genus Lemur; species Lemur catta. The sequence goes on from NC_059139.1 coordinate 39,203,455, forward strand.
TTTGTAAAGAACTAAAATATAAACTAGTTGGTGTATAATAAAAGTAATGAAATTCTGAGAAGAGTTTTATCTTAGGAAATTACATATATATGCAGTGTGTGTGCCAGTGTGGTATTAACAAGACTAATAGTGCAATTTGATCCTTACCAATACATTTCTTAATTTCAAGTGTTCATTAGCACCCCAAAATATACCTTTTTTATGTACTGTTAAAGGAAATTGGCTTCTGATGCATGAACATTATATGTACATTGAGAGTAGTCCATAATAGAAGTTAGTTTAAGCCAAGTGTAGACAGTACATAACTCCCTTGAAAAAGAATTAAGCTGAAAAAGAGTTGAGTTTGCCTTAAAAGGCAGATCTAACCCAAGCTCCATCTGGTACCAAATGTGCAATTTCACCATTATTTGGTGAGAATCACCAAATTCTCACCAGCAGATTGGTGTAGGGTATGCTACTTTTTAAATGGCAGCACTTATTTTTACAGATTGCTACTCCAAGAAAGAAAACTGGCCACTTTTCATGTAAATATTTTGTTGAAAGATTTATATATCTAGGAGTTTTCCCTCAGTTCCCAGGATGGAGTCCAGGAGTAGATTACCCACCAAAAAATCTCCCAAGTATATCTTCTTTTGATTACTTTAGGGAACTAGCTCATTCCTATGGGCCAAAGGGAAGCTATGAATGGAGAATTACATGAGCCAGATTCTTTACTTCATTGTTCATAAAACCCAGGGGGTAGTTGTGAAAGATCCTAACACCATGGTGAAAAGCTGTGTAAACATGATATCTGAAACAAATGTAGATTTTCAGTATGCTTATTAATAAATTAAATCTATCAAATGAGTTTTAGAGATAATTTACTTCAATACAATCACCTTTGTTTTGGAAGGGACTCAGGTTTTCTTGCAGCTGTAAAATATATTCTATTTGTGTTTATTTCAAAGGGAAGAGAAAGAATGGAGAACTGTTACTATTGGCCTTACCGAGGCTGTTTAAAAACATAGTTTTTGAGAATAACCAATCTTCAAAGGGCAATAAAGATGTGAACTTGCTCATTTTAAAGCACAACAGATTAGCTTTAATTTATTTTTGCATTGGATGGGTACTATCTTTGGAGGGTCTCCTTATAGACAAATATGCTGCCTTATACTCTGATGGCTCCATTTGGATTAGGAGTCAAGGTATTTTAAAAAATTAATACCAAAAAGATCTTGGCAGTAGTATCATTCAGTCCTTCAGCTTTACAGATAGGGAAAACTGAAGGCCAGAAAAAGGATTAAAAACTCAGCAATTCATAGGCATAGAGGGAAATGACCTAAGAAAGCTGAGTTAAATCTTAAACTTTTTCTATAAGGATAGAGATGGTACAGGTGAACTCTGCAAAGTAGTTTTTGAAGTTAAAAAAAAAAGTACCCTTAAGTATAATTAATATTCATATAACAAAAGTGGATTGATGGAGCTAAGTAACTTTAATATTTTGTTCTGGATTAAGGATTCTTTAGTACTTTCTTAGACTTGAAAGCTGATATCCCTATTAATAAGTAATTAAGAACATGCATTATTTTAACTATGAATAACATTACTATGACTTTGAAGCCAGATTTCAAAATCTGGCTTTGCTAAATTAAGTGAAAATACTCCTATTAAGTTAGGTATAAAGAAAGCCAAATGTCAACGAAGATATTTTTATTCGTTTTCTTAATAAAATAGCTACTATAATTCTTTATTAAAGTATATTAACATCACTGAGTATTACATTGATTAAACATAGTAGCTAATAAAACTTGTTAATGACATCTATTGAAATTCTCAATCTGACAGTTTTAAAATGGCTTAAAACTAAGCACCAGGTATACAAAAAAATACTGGAAATTTTAATTATCCATAGCCATGAATACTGGGAATGTATAGTTGTGGGGAAACGGCTGTTTTTTTGAAGTTGAAAACAGATTTTAACTATAAAACCTGTTTTGATTTAAAAAGCCCTTTGAAATTTTGCTAAACCTATACTTTTTTCCCCAAGAAAAACCATAATTTTATAGTTAATTTCATTCTAGTTGAGCTTCCTCATTTTACAAGGAGTCATGCCCAGAATATGCCCAGCACAGCATAGTGGCAGCAGCAGACTCAGGGTTACCCAGAACGCTGATGTAGTCTATGATGCTACAGAATAGCTAAAGAGGCAATAAGAGGAGACACTGTATAGGATAAATACGGAAAAGAATGACAGAAGCAAAATAAAACACTTTAAGAGACAATTGTTTTACCATACATGTGAATAACAAGAAACAGTATAGGAAATATGTGACTAGAGAAGCATATTTTAACTTTTTTAATACTTGAGGGACAGAGCTAAAGGCCTAAAGAGGGCCTCACGGTATATAACACAGTAAATAGAAAAGGAACATCTTTATATGATAAACTGTTAGAAATGGTAAATTTAAGTATAAAGTTGTGCGTATCTGCGGCTCTTGAACTTGAAGGTTATTATGAATAGATTGGACCCTGCCCTATGTTATATATTAAAAACAAACCAAAACCCAAAAAACTTAGGCCCTTAGAACTGACCACCTTAAAAATTTAGAATAACTGGTGACAACAGTAGTTTTAAGCCAAAAATAGTCAAGCAAATAAATAACGTCCCAGTAGAGCAAAAGCAAAGTTCATCTTCTCAAATGATGAAAATATAATTCATTTCTTTTCTTGACCTTGAAAATTCTGTTTTCCAAATACCTAGGAAAAATGAATACCTTCTGCATTGAATCCATGTAGCAATCTGAAAAAAAAACCAGAATGGAATGGTATTGAAAAGCTAATATGTGGCACATAATGGTGTATAATTCTATACCATTAATTCTAAAACATGAACATGTCAGCATACTCATGCAGCCCACCCACTCCTCACACTAGTCGTTAAAGAAACCTTACTGTCCAACTAAATGTGTAAGATATATATTGGTTAAAACCATGTCATGGTGCCTCTTTCACTGTAGCCTATATGTCTTAAGTTATAATGAATTTGACTAAAATTATCTTAGACTGCCACTATCCCTGGTCTAAGAGCTCACTGGCATTTGTTCCATTTCAACATGGTAAAGGAACAAGAGCTGTTTGGAATTAGAGGTAGAAGTCAGATAAATGACCAATCTTACATGCCCATTCTTCCTTTCTGAGCTGTTTTAAGGTTCAAATACTTACACCTGTTTCTCTCTGTGGACTAACCTATGTTTTTATTAGATTCTAGTTAGCAAACTGCACATGCTCAATAACCTTGAGGAAATTCAGTGAGAGCGGAGGAAGACACAATATTTCTATTTCGACCTGAGATTATTTTTAGGCTAGCTCATAGGAACAGGTCCAGGTAAATTAAAATGTCTGAAAAAGCAAAGTAGGTACTCAGGAATAGTGTTCAACACCTAGGACTAACATCTAATAAAGACTCAGTAATGACAGCATTTGTCAGTAATGTAGAACTGTGTTTCCAGCTTAGACAAAGTAAAACCAATGACTTTTCTAGCAATCTACCCTCATTCAGCCTCTAGAACATGGAAGCTTTAAAAGTGAATTGGCTAAATAGGCAAGAACCTCTGAAAGTTAACATGTTAATTAAAAACAAAGAGTATAGGTTAATAATTACCTGGGTAATTAATTGAAGCCTTACTCTGCTTTCATAAGACTTACTTGTTTACTTAAAGGAAAACAGATTTTGGTCTAAATTGCCCAGATAATTATGACACCTTTTTACCTAAGATATGTAAAACCTGCCTCAGGCTACAAAAACAACTATTACTAAATGGGTAACCAGGTATGATTGTAACTGACATTATTTCATGCTTAAGATCTATATAACAATAGCTATTCCCAATAAGGAAATAAAAAAAAATTAGATCCAGTTACACATATTTTGATTTTTTTCTACCTTATGGGCTACTTTGGAGGGACAAGCTATTAAAGACTAAGACTGTGAATGAGAGTTGGGGGAGGGAGCAGGAAGCGAGGAGCATGTACACAGCACAACACACGTTAACACAGAGGCAACCTTCTGGCTCAGACTGTTCTTTACTGCTATTAAAAGAAAATGGTCATTCTGCTGCAGCTAACTAGCCTCCATCTTTTACACCAAATACTATTCCATGCCATGGAAGTGCTATGCAATAACTCTCCCAGGTAGCACCTTATACCGCTTAAAAGCCTTTAAATCTCTAATCTGAAGGTGTCACAGTAAAGAAATGTAAACACTTAGGAAAACAAAAATGTAATTACCTGATGAAGTCATCTATGTCCATGGAACGGGCCCGTTTGTCACTAAAACCTGTGCTGGTTAGGATTTGCTGTATTTTATCTGCTATGCTGAAATCTTCTGGTATTACCTATCAATATAAGATTCAGAATAAAAGAACAACATATCTTTAATGAATCACCTTGACTCTTTTTTTTTTTTTTTTTTTAGTTCAGTAAGTCATAAAATAGTCACTTTTAATATATATCTGGTATAACAGTTTGGAAAGCCTGATTGTGTAAGGTTTGGATCTCTAATTAAAGTTAAGTAACTCTCAGTTAAGTGGTTGACTTCTACCATGTAACAAATACTCAGTATAACTTGAATCAATAATCATGTATATTGGCAATTTTTCTTTAAAATTCTGAAATAGTTATCAGTTTCAGACTTCAAAAAATAATTAAAACTGTAAACTAAATTTTAAAGCAATTATTAATCCTTTCAAAATAACTACATTTTCTTGCCACAGATTTCACCTAACCAGCTAATTTTTCTCAAAGAGATGACCTCTCCAACCTTGAGAATATTAAGTATTTCATACTTAATTCACATCTTGTATCCAAAGATTTTTCTTAATATAGCTTAATATTTTTTTACTTAGGCAGATGATATAATGACTTTTTGCCCATAAAAAAGAAAATGGAAATAGTATTGTGATACATTAAAATCCTACAGAATCATAAAAAGTACAAAAGACATTTGCCTTTGTCTACTTTAATTAAACTGAAAACTAAAAAGTTAGCAAACATCAGATACTCCTTATATATGGATATGTGCATGTGTGTCCACACTTGCTTAAAGAAAGTGTTGCACAGATGCTAAGTGGCATGAGGCTCACAAAAAAATCTATCCAGCTTCTATTTTATTCTAATTATTTCAATTTCTGAGTGTTAAAATAGTAACTTTAAATTTATAATTGCTATTGTGAGCAATAAGAGATGGTCACAATTCAGAGGATAGTAAATTCTACACAGTTTAAGCTGAGCAAGCTACATGAATCTACAACTAAGGAAATTCTAACTGTTGCATCTGATTCTTGTTATGGCTAAAAACAGCTGTCAGTAATTAAAGAGGAGCGGGTAGAGAGAGTAACCAAACTTGCTCAGATCTGTTCCACAGAATGCAAACAGCACTGACTTGTCAGAATTCAAGTCAAATTTTGCGAGTTAAGCATTATAAATACTGTCTTTTAAGGATCCTATGGAATGTACAAAATAATCTCATAATGATAGATTTAAAAGAATAAAAATAGGACATTTTAAAAGAAAAATCAGTGAAACTACAGAAACATTTTCTACTTACAGTATTATGGACCGAACAATGAATTCTGTAGTTTTTTTCCAACAGCTGTTGTACTGCACTTGATCTATGGCATAAAGAAGTCATGTCACTATTATTATTCCTCAGAGATTACACATGACTTCCTTTCAGTTTAGATGAGATTAAATCTATGTTCCCTAGAGTAAAATTAAGGAATTTTAAAAGGTGTTGAATATTTTAACTTATGAAGGAAACATTAATTATATTTAAAAAGTCCTGATAAACATCTCTTAAATTCTTAGAGAAGTTCTAGACCCTCTACAAAACATCCCCTTTAAAAACAAACTCCAAACACTCTAAAAACTGGCTCTCATAAACTCCAAACTGGTATGTTAAATTTTTCCAAATTAATAAAATGGCACAAATCCTTCACAAATGTGGAAGGGATCTATCATCACCCCATTTTTCCAACAAAAAAATTAGGCAGATGTATCAGAGTTTTGGGTTTTTTTTCCTATTTTGCCAAAAACCTGATCTGATTCCCAACTCCAGGAACTTTCTTCATTAAATTTTCCTGCCTCCCCAAGTCCAAATTTAAAAAGGTGAAGTTTTTCTAGACATGGATAATCTTTATGGTGTAGGGTAGCTGTTCAGGAAAAGGACCAAATTCTAGCATAATATCTGGACTACTGGTCCTTTGTACATTACAAATTAGTAAAATACTTACTTAAATGCAGCAGAAAGAGTCTTGTTTTTCCTAACAAAGGTGATTCTTACAAGGCCATCCCATTCCTGAAATATAAAGTGATATTTTCTTCAAAATACAAACCTCTTGTCTATGCCTGCTATGTATTATTTTGTCATTTAATATACACAACTGGAGGACCTTCTGGAGTTCTGAAAATGTTCCACGTCTTGATCTGGTAGGCACACATGTTAATATATATGCAAAAGTAAGATGTGTACCTGATTTCTGCACTTTGGTGTGTCTCACTGAATGTATTTATTTTTTCCTCAATTTTTTTAAAAATTGGAAAAAATAAAGTCAGGCATGGTGGCACGTGACTATAGTCCCAGCTACTCAGGAGGCTGAGGCGGGAGGATCACTTGAGCCTAGGAGTTTGAGTCCAGCCTGGTAACAAAAAAGCAACATGGCATTTATGTAGATCTAAGTATCATTTTCAAAAATAAGATTCAAAACAGGCATGATTTAGGAGACAGTCTGTGCAACACACCTAAACTTCCTTGACCACTCCACCTGCCACCAGCTGACTGCACAATCATGTTTTTCTCTAATGTGACTATAGAAAGGTTTTTCATCAAGTGGTCTGGCTTTCTTCACTTTTTAAATCATAAAAAACAAGATTTATTAAAAAGTGTTACCCACAATACTTTTCATTTTACCTTGTTTTCCAAGTTTTATTCAAATAGAAACATGTTTTCCATAGCTGTAATCTTAAGTGAAATGTAACTGCATTCTAATCTTTTTGCCTTTTACAAACATTTCCATGCCTTTTAGTGGACTTCATAACTACTTTGTATCAAATTATTCCATCTACTCCATCACAGGGGATGTATCATAAGTAACATTTTCCTATGTTTGGATATTTAGGTTGAGTCAATATTTTTCTACTGCTATAGACATGTATCTTCTAGCTGGGACTTTTTTTTTCCCCTTTATTTAATGCCCTACTATCTTAACCTCACCTGAAAATTGATGGGTGGTGGTGGATTCTTAGGTTCTATCCTTACAACACTGGATTCCACCTTGGGTGGTGGTCTGAAGTTATTCTTTCCAACCTGTTAATCAGAAAATATTTAAGTAGTCCTCTCAAAGGCAACTTTTAGTTAGTAATCAAAGATGCTCTCCTCACAGAAAGCCCAGCTAGATGCTCAAGGATGAGTTAAGCTAGATTATTTCAATAAGAAACATCACTTACTTTCATCAGATGGTCCACACGTGCTAATAGCTGTGTGTTAATTGACAGTCTGCAGTATAACTTATCTCCAGGTTTTGCAACCAGTCGGAGAGCAAATTCTCTTTGAAACATAAGTATAGCACATCTGAAAAGAAAGCAGAAAGGAATAAGGAAAATGGTCACTTTCAACTATAAATATAATTTAACTGCAATAAATTTTCTTGGGAGAGAAATCCAGAGCAAAGTAATAATCACCTAATTATAAGACAGAAGAATACTTTATTACCCCAAAATGAAACAGCTGGCTTTGTTTTCTGTTTTATAATGGCCACACCCCTAACCCCCAAAAAGATGGCTTCCATATGTAAGCCCTCAATGATCAGAGGAGAAAGTATTTCAAATCAGCACTAGTCCATCACCCCTTCTATGAAAACAAATATAAAACAAAATTGACTTAGTAATAGAATTATATTCATGGGGTAGCAAACATCCTTAAGGAAGAGGTAAAGCGGGAGAAGCAGATTGTGATGTTCAGGGTCCTTCTGATTTTTTTTTTTTTTACAATCTCCCTCTGTTGTCCAGGCTAGAGTACAGGGGCATCATCACAGCTCACTGCAACTTCTAACTCCTGGGCTCAAGGGATCCTCTTGCCTCAGCCTCTCCAGTAGCTAGGACTACACGATTCAACAGGTTAAAAGATGTGGAAGCTTTACCAGTAAGCAATGGGGAAGCTTTATGGATGCTAATGAACAAAAGAGCCACTTCAAAGCTGCACTTTGACTTTCAAACTTTTTTGACAATGAGTCACACCAACAAATACATTTGACATTGCAACCCAAGCCATAGATATCTATGTATGTATATGCGTTTATATACTGTTATTTCAAAACAAGTTTCATAAAACTAGAATCACCTGGACCACATGCAATGCCCTCTGATATATTCTATTCTAAGTCACTGGGGAAAAAAAAAAGGATGGTCATGACTCACTAAATTTATTTTATTACCACTAAGGGGTTTCTGACTTGCAGTTTGAAAGCCACCAGTATAGACTGTACAAGGGGACTTCAAAAAACTCAAGGAAAAATGGAATTAAAAGATAAAAATAAAAAAATATAAGATTTATCTCTCAACATAAGCTCCATCAAGGTCAAGACACTTTTATTAGCAATACCAGCCATTTAGTCCATTCCTAAAGAACAGGGCCCTGAGAATTTAACCAGTTTGATGCAGTCTTTTTTAATCAACTGAAAAAAACAGGTGCCCTTTAAAGGTTTTTTAAGATTAGAGAACAAAAAGAAGTTAGGAGTCAAATCAGGACTGTAAGATACATGCCTAATGATTTCCCACCAAAACTCTTGCAAAATTGCCCTTGTTTGATGAGAGGAATGAGCAGGAGCACTGAGGTGGTAAAGGAATCTCTGGTAAAGCTTTCCTGAGTGTATTTCTGCTAAAGCTTTGGCTAACTTTCTCAAAACATTCTAATAAGCAAATGCTATTATTCTTTGGCCCTCCAGAAAGTCAAAAAAAAAAAATGCCTTGTGCATCCCAAAAAACTATTGCCATAGCCTTTGCTCTTGACCAGTCCACTTTTGCTTTGACTAGACCACTTCTGCCTCTTGGCAGCCACTGCTTTATCATGCTTCTTTGTCTTCAGGATCATACTGGTAAAGCTACGTTTTGTCTACTGTTATAATTCTTTGAAGAAATGCTTATTGATCTCACTTGTTTAAAATTTCTATTGGAAGTTCTGCTTTTGAGCTGGGTACAGTGGCTCACACCTATAATCCCAGCTACTCGGGAGGCCGAGGCAGGAGGATTGCTTGAGGGCAGGAGTTGGAGACCAGCCTAAGCAACATAGGGAGACACCCCCATCTCTACAAAAAAAAAAAAAAAAAAAAAATTCGCTGAGCCTAGTGGCACGTGCCTGAAGTCACAGCTGCTATTCAAGAGGCTAGAGCAGGAGGATCACTTGAGCCCCGGAGTTCGAGACTACAATGAGCCACCACTGCACTCCAGCCTGGGCAACAGTGTGAGACCTTATCTCTACATATAAAAAGGAAAAGAAAAGAAATCCATGTATTCTGTGCATAGTTTTCTCATAATATGCTTTTTCCATGAACTTTGTGAAGACCCCTTGTACTAGAGACTAGTTAGGAAGCCACTGCAAATGTCTAGACATAGGTAATAAAAAGTCTGGCCTAAACTAATGGCAAGATTAAAAAATAGGGAAAGGCTGCCTGGTTTCAGAAACAATCTATACCACACCTTCCACAAATAACTTTTCCCAATTGAAAAAGAGAGAGAGAAAGAAAAAGACCTCCATACAAATGAATATTTTCCACAAAAATTCTCCAGTAGTTTTTCAATTGACTTTCCTTTTCAGCTGTGTTCATGGCCTAAATCCTCAATCTTTCTAAAATTTGACAGTAACTCTGGTCTTTTGTCACAAACCTGAAAAAAGGTCGGTGCAGCAACAGCTTGAAGACAAATGGAGAAGAGATCTGTAAGAGAATTAACTAGTTATTTCCGGGAGAGACACACCAGAGAAACACTTATGATGCTCCTGACAATTTGAGGACATACCTGATAAGGCAAATTTGCCACACAAGCATCAAAGAATGGCAAATCTGTTTTCAACACATCACCCACCATTACTTGAAGTTTGCTGGCCAGAGGCCTGATAAAAAAAGAAGAAATTTAAAAAGAATGTTGTTTCACGAAACTGAAATGCATATGAATTCTATTATGTATACTCACGTGCCCTGAACTCTTTTGTGTAGTTCTGCTACTAGCCTTGGGTCAAGTTCACAGGCAACTACCTAAATTTTTTAAAAAAAGTTTCTTTAGGTTAATTATAGAGTATAAATCTTTTCTTATTATCCCTGTAGTAACTCTTACATGATTTAAATTTCTTTTCCCAAATCTATCATCAAATATTCAATATTCTTTTTTTTTTTTTTTTTTTTAGCAACTCTACAAGTCTTGGGGAATAGTCTCTCAACTGTACTCCCCCACATTAAACAACAAAAACACCACTCAAAAAAATAGATGACCGGATTATATAAGTTCTACCCAAATATACAACAGAATTACCCAGAATTACCATGTTTTGTCTGTCTCCATGCTTTGTAATTGAACAGATGATGAAAAAAATACACAATATGTCTGTGTAGTCAGTGTTCTTAGACAAGAGCATACAATGCAACTGCTGTTAAAATGTGCATTATCACTTCTCTCATCTACCACCTCCTGGGATCCAGAATACATAACAAACATAAATTCCCAAGTAAATGAAAACACACCAGATAAGGTTGAAATAAGGCTGAAATTGTAATTTTACTGCAATTTCAGGTAAGGTTTCTCTGACTTCCAAGAAGACTATGTCTACAGGGTAAACAAATGTGCTGCTTATTCTGTTTGGCTCCCAAATCCACTCTCTACCTTTCTCTGCGCCCCGTAGGTAATGCAGTCCAGCTCCCTTACCCTTAGACTTCTGTTGGGACTGGCCAGTGAAAGGCACAAGGGGAGGGGCTGGCTATTTATTTCCTAATTCCTGCCTCATGCCTTGCAGAAGTTTTGGCAGTGGCAGTATTCTGCTATGAGTGGCTCCTCTTCCATGGCTCCTACTCTCACTGGGCTAACAGTTTCCTGCCCTTTCCGCTGAGGCCTTTGTATGATAACTGCCTTGCTGTACCTAGTCACTAGTTTCACTAATGCTTACGGGTTCCCTTAACCCCATTCCCCTATGTCCATAACAGTCTCACCATTAAACTCTCTTCAGATAAGCCCTTTAAAATGTGCTGCTTGTTTCTACTAGGACACAACAATGGTTCCATTTAACTGGAAGCTGGGTCAGCCAAGACACAAAGAAGATACCAGCAACATCCAGGTGGTACCCAATCTCAGAGACCTGAGCCCTAGCTCTGCAGGTATTTTCCTCCAAAGTTCTGGATTCCAATAATTCCAACCTCTTTGTTTTGCTCCCCCAGGCCTAGAGGTGGTAGCTGCTCTTTGCAATTATTATTTTGGGGTTATTTCATTGTCCTCATCTTTTTCTTTTAGTCGTCTAACAAACATGTAACCAATTCCCTACATTAAATTCACTGTTGAACTATCTAATGTGGTTTCTGTTTTCCTGACTGAAATATACTTTCTGAAATAAAATCTCTAGCAAGGGATTAAGAGTTACTATTAAAATAATAGCAATTAATTAAAACGGATTTGCATTTGTAAACTAGCTGAGCCTGCTCACATAGTCATTTCTGATACTAAAACACTACATCATCTTTTTACCTTTTTTGCCTTTTCTAACAACTTTACAGTCATGTTGCCAGTTCCAGGTCCAACTTCCAGCACCACATCAGTTGGTCTTAAGGCAGCCTAAAAACAAGCACAACCACTTTAGCTCTTCTGGCACATCTGAACACATAATTTAATTTACACCTAAACATCTTTGCTCCTAAGGACTCGGTTAAGAGATCTTACTCCAACTCCATTTTTAAATTTCTCCACCATTTATGTGGTGAACAAAGTTACCTAAATAACATTTGGTACAAATGAAAATCTAAGACCTCTCCTAACTTGTGGGAATACTCAAACTTTAGGAGTCACAAAAGCGGGAATAGCAGCTCTTTCTGGGATTGGCATTCTGCTTTCTTCCTTGGAAATGATTCCAATAGCTACTTGTTACCAACTCTGTTCATATCAACAAGTTTGAATGGGAAAGGACTGTACATGCTGGGCAAAGTTTCTCAATTTTCAACTCATGTCTAGTTTCAGGGATGCAGGAGTGTGAGAAACTGTACACAAAACTGGTAGTGTGCAAACAGCTGTAACACTCTAGATCCAGTTTTCCTCAGATGCTCAAAGTAATGCATAAACTACAAAGGTTAAAAAATTAGGCCAACCCTCATTTTGCAAATTGCACTAAGTCTGATAAGGCCCTTTAATGCTCTTGCTATAGCTCCAGGATGCTTCCCTTGCTTGTAACTTTCATAAAGGGCATTTGTGCCACGTATATTTCACCTCCTGACACCCAACCATCCACAACAATAAGAGAACCACAATAAACCAGATAGGAGGAATACTCCAAATAATTTATGTGTGGCACCGGAATATACCAAATTAATTTATATGCAATACTCTAAATTTTCTGGAGAACAAACTTCCTACTGTATGGTTTAGACATAAGTTTTAGACTCTGGAGCAAATAAAAACTAAAAGTGATATGGTACCAAGAAAAAATGATTAGGAATAGAAGAATGATAGAATCTGGAATTGAACAAGTACAAAGGTCCAGCTATGAAGTACATAATCCACACAAAGACAAAGAATTTGGGGCCAGGAGAAACCCACATCCACAGAATGAATCTTATCACGCACAAGACAGCCTACAAATCCCAGACAATCTTTTAACGTAGTCAACAAATATTTATAAAGTTATCTATTCTATGCCAGGCATCCTCTCTGCGTTTAAGTTTTCCCAAGAATAAAATTAATAAGCCAACAACTCTCTCCTTTTCCTCTTCCACACCCACCTTATCAATAATGCTGTTAACAATGAGAGGATTTTTCAAAATGTGCTGCCCAATCCCCGTGTTGAACATGAGTCCTGGAAGAAAATACGAAAGAGCTTTAATTTCTCTGCTAAGATGAGATATTAGACCGTCCCAGAAAAGAAAGCAGGATGGGTAGGGTTAGATTTCTGCGCCAACGAGGGCCACTAAACGTCAAGCTCCGGGCCGGGGCCAGCAAATGCCTGAAGTCCCTCCCTTCCGCTGGAAAGGTAGCCGGGTGCAGGGTCAGCGGCCCGCGCTCTGGGAACCCCGGACTTACGCGCCCATGGGCGCGCGCGGGTCCCGACCGGCCTCAAGCAGCAGCTCAGGCTTCGGTCAGCACCCTAGGCTTGGTCCCCCCGGAAGGCCGGACCCGACCCCCACTTCCTCCCGGGGCTCCGCACCTCCGGCGCTCTTCAGCTCCCGGCGCTGTTCCTGCCGCTGGCGGCGGCGGCCGATCGCCCCCGACTTGACCTTCGGCATCTCTGCAGGAAGCGGGCCCACAGGTCCGGGAAGTCAAGCAGGACCAAAGTGGGGGCCAGCTGGAGAAACCCACCACGTGGGAACCGCCGCCCTCCCCGCCTGCTCCACTCCCACCTCTCCCACCACCGCCTGACGCCTGGGGAGCCGGCCCGAAGGCTTTGGGCTCCTCCCCCAGAAGGCGGGCGGACCTTGCAGCCTAGTGGCTGCCGGGAATTGTAGTCTCCAAAGGGAGGAGCGCTTGAACTTGGGAGCCTATAGATCCCAGAAGGCACCGCGCTGCCGCTGAGGACAGTTTGGAAGTTGGGATTGGCTGATTTAGAGTCCGGGGCGGGGCTTCTCGCCCATGTCCGCTTGGAGTTTGTTAAGAGGGTGTTGGTGTGGCACTCTCGACGTTGAGAAGGCTGTTTAGATTATATAATGGGCTTAAGCCTGTGGATGCTTTGTAAGGCCGGGTTCTGAGATCTCTTCATGAGCCTCGCTCCTGCTTTCCCGAGATGGGGGTGGGAAAGCCAGGATTTGGGGATGAGGAGCTTACTCCTCTGGGGAATGTATTATCCCCGCTGCTTGCTCTGGGGAAAAGAACTCCGAGAATGGAATTAGCCTCTATTTGGACTAGGGCTGCTGGTTGCTTTACTTCCTCGGCATTGACTCCCTAAACATTTACTGAGCTGCGGCTATGTATTAGACACTACTATGTAAGAAACTACCCTCAAAGTTTATTCCTTTGAGAGAGATTGACAAAAAATCCAAAATACGATAACAGGTATGTATTGGGTATTCTTCTGCGATAATGTGCAGGCAAGGTCCACGTCTGTTTTGCCTGCCAGATGGCTCTCGGTTTTTAATTTTTCTGTGTGTACTCTATTTCGTTGAAGAAACAGCTTCTTCCTGGCATTACTAAAGGTGACTCTTTGCTGAGCAATTGTGTACACTCCCAAACCTTGGTCTTAGCCCTTCCTTTCTCTGCTGTAATTCTAACTTAGAAAAAAAAAATGCCACATACCCTAGTAGTATCTTCGATTACTTATTTCATTACATTAATTATTAATTTATTACACAATTTTGGAGAGTCTGCAGTGTGCTAGGCACTGTGTCAAATGTTGAGAATAGAAAGATTAATGGACTGGAAACCTGTTTTTAAAACATTTCCTGGAGAGGGAGGGAGAATCAGCTCTAGTGCTCCCACAAGAGAGGCAAATAATCGCAATAACAGCTACCATTTGTTGAGCAATTTTGTACTAGATACTTTGTAGTTACATTATCTCATTTGATGTTTTCTAACAGTTCTCTGAGATAGGTCTTATCATTATGGCCATTTTATAATTGTGGAAACAGGACAAAAATGTGTTAATGCCTTGCTCAAGGTTATACAGTAAATGACAGATCCATCTTGAAACTAGGTCTGTATTTCAGTGATTGTGTGCTTTAAAGGAAGTATGATGACAGCACTATAACTAGTATTTGAGGCAACTGGGAATCATTTCAAAATATAATATTTGAGCTGAGTCTTTAAAGGACAAACAAATAATCAACAGAGTGAACAGACCACAGAATGGGAGGAAATATTTGCAAACTATATATCAGACAGGGGACTAATGTTCAGAATTTATAAGAGACTCAAGTAACTCAATAATAACAAGAAGGAAACAATTAACCCCATTAAAAAATGAATAAAACCACACACACACACAAAACCCTAGAAATATACTTAACCAAGGAGGTGAAAGATCTCTACAAGGAGAAGTACAAAACACTGATGAAAGAAATCACAAATGACACAAACAAAGGGAAAAACATCCCATGTTCATAGAATAGAAGAATCAATATTGCTAAAATGTCCATACTGCCCAAAGTGATTTACAGATTCAATGGAATTCCCATCAAAATACCAATGGCATTTTCCACAGAGTTAGAATCCTAAATTTCATACATAATTTTAAAAAAAGCCTGAACAGCCAAAGCAATCCTAAGCAAAAAGAACAAGTCTGAAGGAATCACATCATCCAACTTCAAATTGTACTACAAGCCTATAGTAACCAAGCCAGCATGGTAATGGCACAAAAATAGAGACATAGACCAATGGAATAGAATAGAGAACCCAGAAATAAAACCATATACCTACAACCAACTGATCTTTGACAAAGCAGATAAAAACATACATTGGGGAAAGGATGCCCTGTTCATTAAGTAGTGTTAGGAAAACTAGAGAGCCACATGCAGAAGAATGAAACTGGATCCCTATCTCTCACCATACACAAAAATTAACTCAAGATGGATTAAAAACTTAAAATGTAAGACCTGTTACCATAAAAACTCTAGAAGGAAACTTAGGAAAAACTCTTCTGGACATTGGCCTAGGCAAAGAATTTATGACTAAGATCCCAAAAGCAAATACAACAAAAAGAAAAATAAATAAATGGGACTTAAACTAAAAAGTTTCCTCACAGCAATAGTAATAACCAACAGAGTATATAGACAACCTACAGAATGGGAGAAAATATTCACAAAGTATACATCCGATAAAGGACTAGTATCCATAATCTACAAGGAATTCAAACAAATCACAAGAAAAAAACAAATAACCCTATTAAAAAGCTGGCAAAAGACATGAACAGACATTTCTAAAAAGAAGATACACAAATGGCCAAAAAACATGAAAAAATGTTCAGCATCACTAATTATCAGGAAAATGCAAATTAAAACCACGATGAGATGGCACCTTTCCCCTGTCAGAATGGCTGCTGTTAAAGAGTCATAAAACAATAGATGTTGGTGTGGATGCAGTGAAAACGGAACACTTACACACTCTTGGTGGGAATGTAAATTAGTGCAACCTATATGGAAAAGAGTATGGAGATTTCTCAAGGAACTAAAAATAGAACTACCATAGGATCCAGCAATTCCCCTTCTGGGTATCTACCCAAAGGAAAAGAAGTGAATATATCAAAAAGATATCTGCACTCATATGTTTATCACAGCACTATTCACAATAGCAAAGTTATGGAATCAACCAATGTCCAGACGAGTTTTTCCTGCTAGCTTTGTAATTATAAAAATAATTTTTATGGTCATGTTTCTATCCTTTGTTAATTAAAATTATTTTTCAGTTTCAGTGTATACACTTAACTCATTGCCATTGGTTTTTTGTTGTTAGTGAAATATATTGTAACTTGAAAAAGAATTATAATAGCATATGCTTTGGTAGAAGAGGCTTATATAAATTCACAGCATGCTTTAAATTACAACATTTTAAATGTGCCAGTGAATATAATAAACAAGAAAAATAAAATACTGTAAGCATTTTCTTCTATAAAATATGGTTCCTTACAGAATTTTAACATATTCAAAAGTCATAGAAACATTAACAATGTTTGAATTTCACACTTTAAATGTAGACTCATTAACATTTATATATTGTGTTCCTATAAAAAGGGATATAATTCAGCTAGACAAAATAAAACAAAATTATGTGTACCCAAACAGCGAAACGTTATTGTGACAACATCCAAATCTAAATGCTAAAAGTGCTGCCTTACAAAGCAGGACAATTTCAAAGAGGACCTAGAGATTTCATTTTATGATGCTATCTAAATGTTAACAGAAAATTGTGATGAAATTTGGCTGAAATAATGTACTTTGAATACTATGAGCAAGATTCTTCTATAAACATGTTCTAATTTTTTTTAGATCATCATAAATCCTAACTTAAATTAATGAAATTAATTAATGAAGATTATGGTCTCTGTTTATTCCCAGCACGAATCTAACCATTGTTAGTGAATATTTAATGATAATCAATACCATCCAAAAGCATTTGTCAGGTAAATGTTTGTATATCATTACCATTGTTAAGAGTCATTGTTTCTAATAATGACTAAGGCACATTAAAATTTTTAAGATTCTTTGAGCAAACAGCAATTCATGAATAGGTTTGGAACACTGGTATGGGGGTATGGGGAAGGCTTTTATAGGGTGAATGTGGAGGAAAGGCAAAGAAGTTATTTGTTTGGTTGAAGTGGAACAGTAACCTTATTTGGATCATTTCAGTGGAAAGTCCCCAGTTAGAAGTTAGTTGGTGATTGCCGATTGGTTAAGCTTAAGTTTCATTTTACTATTTATACTGAGTGGGTTTTGGTTTGCTTATGTAAGAACTCAGGGTACTGGAACAGCCTCAGTCTAATGGCCTCCCAATTAGATTTTAACACTGTAAAATTACATATATCTTGTTGGAAAAATAAAGCTTTTTGAGGCTTTCCTAATACAACAAAAACAAATCATTATGGCACTTAGAATTCTATTTGTGGGTTATAATAGAGTCTATTTTATATTGCATGTTTATACTTATTTGTATATATTTATATACTATATGTTTTATATTGCATTTTATGATTTTCAAAGTGCTTTTCACAGAATTTGATTTCCAATGAAACCCTGTGAGGTTGTTAGGGCAAGTATGATTATCCTGTTTTACAGATGAGAAAACTTAATCTCAGAGAGATTGGTGGGTTTTGCTCAAAGTCCTCTGGTAGTAGGTAACAGAGATGGGGGTGAAACCCAGTACCCTTGTCACAATAGGACACCAGCCTGCCTCTTGTAGGCTCTGTTGGTTTCTATTTCCAGCTGAATGTTGGCATCACAGTCAATTGTCCTCTTTGGTTGATAAGCAGGAAAGCAAAAAGACACTAGCTGAGTCATTCTAACTACAATTTTTTTTTTTTTTTGAGACAGAGTCTTGTTCTGTCACCCTGGGTAGGGTGCAGTGGCGTCATCATAGCTCACTGCAACCTCAAACTCATGGGGGCAAGTGATCCTCTTACCTCAGCCTCCCAAGTAGCTGGGACTACAGGTGTGTTCCAGGACACCTAGGTAATTTTTCTATTTTTAGTAGAGACAGGGTCTCACTCTTGCTCGGGCTGGTCTCGAACTCCTGAGCTCAAGCAATCCTCCTGTCTCAGCCTCTGAGAGTGCTAGGATAACAGGCGATGAGCCACTGTGCCTGGCCTCTAACTACAGTTTAAATCAATTTTACTTTTAATGGCCATCTAATGTAAAATTCAATGGATTCTAAAGTATAAAGTTAAAAAATTAAACATTTGATTACCATGAATTTAAGAATAAGATATATCCAAAGTAATAATGACAGGGATGTAGTAAGTAAAGCTAATTTTATTTTTTTCTTCTGCTGTGGATTTCATGGGTCCTAAAGATAGGACAGGTACATTGAAAACCAAACAACAAAACCAAACCAAAAACTTAACTTGTAAAAATCCTGCAAAATACAGAAAGCAGGAAGGTGAAAAAGTTACTTATAATGTCAATATGCTGGGATAACTTCTATGAACATTTGGACACACAATTTTTTCTTATTGTTTTAGCAATGTATGTTTTTACACAGTTGAGTTCATACTGTTTATAGAATTTGCTCTTCCCCCCTAAAGTATAGTAAAATAAAAAGCGCTTTTTCAAATTATTAAACACTCTTGATAATCAATATTGAAAGCTGCTGCAGAAGCTTTCATCTTGTGAATGCATAAAAGTTCATTAGATCATTCTTACACCCTTGTTCTTATAAAAAATAGAGCCATACACATTTTAGTGCATACTACATGAAAAGTATTTTCTATACTTTGGATTGTTTCCCTAGCATAGGTTCCCAAGAATTGAACTATTCAGCCAAACTATGTGAACATTTTAGTCTTTGGATATTTATTGACAATTAATTTTCTAAAACAGTTCAATCAATTTTCATTCTCACCAGCAGAATATGAAAAAAATACCCATTTCACCTCATACTTGTTACTACAGGGTATTCTTAAGTTCCTTTTTTCAAACTAGAAATAATTTTATTTATTATTTTTGCTTATTCAAATAAGAAACATTGCAAAAAGCATTTAAATATACTAAAAGATTTTAGAAAGTGAAAATCACCACCCAGAGTTTATATCTATTAACATACTGGTTGTATTTTCTAAGACTTTTTGGATATATATTACTGGTTAAGCTTCAGTTTCATTTTGCCATTTACACTGAGTTTTGCATACATAAAACTCCTAACCGCCTGTTTTCACTTGACTAAATATGATGCACATCTTTTAATGTTAATAAATATAAATCTACATCACATTTTTAACAGGTGGGTATATTGCACTGTATGAACATATCATAATTTATATCATCAATCCTTACTAAAAGACATTTATATTGTTTCCAGTTTTTTTTTATTATTTAAAAAAATTAATCTGCTAGAAATACTACTACCTAGGGCAGATCAAATAATTTCTCGAAGACTCGTTTTTCTAATATGGTATGTTATAAACATTTGAGTTAATTTATAAACATCTAATGAGCTATATTATAATATAGAGTTGTCCAAGACCCAATTTTACACAAGTTGAAATAATAAATGAAGTGTGCCAAATTGGAAAGCCTATGACTTTAGAGCATGTATTAATTTTCTGTTACTGCTCTAACAAATTACCACAAACTTAGTAGCTTAAAACAATATACATGTATTATCTTAGAGTTCTAAAGGTTAGAAGTCTTAAATTGTCTGCAGCACTGAGTTTCTTCTGGAGGCTCTAGGAGAGAATTCGTTTCCTTGACTTTTCCAGCTTCTGTAGGCTGTCTGCATTTTTTGGTTCATGGTCCCTGCATGTTTCTGACCTTTTACTTTCATATTTTCTTCTCTTTCTCACTGTGGCCTCCTTATAAAGACTACAGTGATAACATTGGGACTACCCTGCAGGATAATCCAGGATAATCTTCCCATATCAAGATCCTTAATTTAAATCCCCTTTGCCATGTAAAATAACACATACACAGGTTTGGGGGTACATCTTTTATTCTGTTACATCTACCACAAAATGTTTACCTACATTTGAGTCTGTGCTCCTCCATTTAAGAATTTGATTTTGGACAAATGACAGTTCCTATGAGAATCATCTTCTTATCTGTAAAATGAGGAAAAGAATACTGTCCATATAGGGTGATGATGAGGATTGATAAAATAAATTATATAAAATGTCTCAAGGCCAATACCAGACACTTGAGAAACCACTTAGAACAGTAGGTGACACATAGGGAATATTTAGTAGAAGTTAGTTATAATAACATAATTATTGACACAAAATGAATTGCATTGTTATTGTGTTGATTTGTTTTCTTGGAACTTAACTTGAGACTGACAAGTGAGGAAGTCAATGTTTCTTTAATTTAGCATTTCCTTCATCAACTTTTTGCTTTCCCTTTGCAGTTGTGAAAGGGAAATTTATATTAAGATTTCAGATATATCCTGAACAGACCCAATGATGATTTAATTTAAATTAATTTAAATATTTGTTTGCCTTTCTCTCCAAAAAAACCTGAGAATATAGCAATGAAATGCAGTAATATGAGATTATTTATCCAGTTGTACATACTTACTTTGTGCATAGAATGTGAATAGATTTTACGTTGATAGGAGCTGAAGCTAGGACTTCCAAATGCATCCTAATTTGGGATACTGGTATCATAGGCAAAATTTGTATACATGCATTTTTCTAAGTCACAGCTCTCCTTAGATTTACAAAGGATCTATTATCCCAAATAGAAGAGATCTATTCTTCTAAACCAATTTCTTCATTTTATTTTGAATTAGGTAATTTTTTTTGCTTTATTATCTATTCCTTATAGCCTTATTACTCAATGTGTCATCTGTGGACCAGCAGCTTTGGTATCACCTGCAAACTCATTAAAAATGAAGAATCTTGGGGCCCACCTCAGATCAAATGAATCAGGACCTGTATTTTAACAAGAGCCTTATGTGATTCTATGCACACTTAAAATTAAAATTTGAGAAGTACTATTTTTCAATAAGATCAGAAGATACAGGTAAGCAAAAAGAAAATAAAGCATGGTCACAATACCATCCAACTACTGACAAACCCTCTTAGTATTTTGGCATTTATTTATGTCCCAAAGTGGGACATATCGCTGAATATATTTATTAACCATCTTTTTTTCAGCATGCATTGTGAATGTGTTCACATGTCAACAAATACACTTCATCATAATTTTAAGTGGCCAATTTGTATTTTATTAGATAGGGCCATATTATTATTTAATCATTCCTCTCTAGTGGTCATTTAGGTAATTTTTACTTTCAAAAACAGCCCTTGTGCGATGAACATCTTTGTAATGCAGCGCCTACTATTGCTTGGTTCAAATTCTAACACTGTCATTTACTAGCTGTTTAACCTTAGGCAGGTTACTTGACTTCTTTGTGCTTCAGTTTCTTCATCTGTAAAATGGAAATAAGGAAAGCACCTACATCATAGGATTGCTCCGAGGATTAAAACAGGTGATTCCTGTAAAGATCTTACAACTGTATCTGACATATTCCAAATGAGCAATGAATGTTTTCTGTTATTATTAACCTTGAAGAAAAACTCAGCTATTTCCTTACAACTTCTCTTTGTAAACAAGAAAATTTAGGTCACTATGGTAGTTTTTAGCAGAGTCAGGCAGAACTGGATTTATGTCCTTTTAAATCTTTCCACCCTTGCTATTGCCGGGGAGTAAGTGCCCAGCAAGTCCAGGAACTTAAAAAATAAATATTCGTGGCAGGGGGTAGGTAGGGTTAACTGATCGGAATAAAATTCTTTCAATACCTCTTCTCTGCTGTGACGGACCAGTAAAACACGCAGTTTAGCAGCTGATATCTACAATAGGCAGTGCAAAATGGTTCTGATTTAAGCTTCAATCAACTCAGGAAACAATTGATTTTCCCGGGAGTGGGGCAAGGAGACCTACGGTTTCCATGGTTACAGATCCCGCTAGCTCAGGCTCCCTGCTCCACCTACTGCGCAAGCGCACACAGCTGCTTTGGGCACACGGCGCCTTTGGGTTCGAAGAGGAAGCCCCTCCTCCCCTTCCCGCCGTTCGCCTATCACCTTCTCCCTTTGCCTATCCCAGGTGCTCTGGGTGTCTGTGACGCAATATTCGCGCGTCCGTGTCGTTCGGCGGCGCGACGCTGAACATGGCGCGTTCCTAGAAGCCGCTTTCGGCATCAGTAGGCGGCGGCGTGTGGACTGGCAGCGTGGGGCGCGGGACCAACCGACGCCACTTCGTATTGGGAAGTGGGAGCGGGAGGGCCGGGCAATTCCGGACCGAACCAAACGGTGAGGCCCCGGCCCGAGAGCCACAGAGCGCGTGCAAGTGTAAGGGAGGAGTGGGTTGGGCAGCCGAGACCCCCAGAGGCGAGGGAGGAACGTGGGGCTACGGGGAGACGAAGGATAGCGGTAGCGAGGCAAGGGCGGCCTTGCAGGCTTGGCTCTCTGCGTAGCCTTGGGAACCCCCGGGAGCTGGGGGCTCGCGGAGTCAGCCTGGCAGCGGGAAGCATGGTCGCGGAGGAAGCAGGGTGCTGGGTGGCAGGGATTGTGTGCCAAGCTGAGCAGAGTTGAGGGTAGCCACTGTGGCTGCGGTTGCGGGCCAGGGTGGTGCATTTGCCCTTGGGGGGTAAATGGTGCAAATTTTGAGAGAACGTGGCTACGTTTAGTATAAAACTATTGTGTGTAATTGCACACACGATCTTGCCGCTAATGGCAGTACTGGGAAAGCTTGAAACATTAGACCCTTCCTTGCCTTTAGTAAAAAAGTGAGAGAAGTTATCCATTTTTAGAGAGGAGCTTCATGCTGAGGTATGGCGGCCAATGCTCAAGCTCAGCGACTCCTGCAGCTTTGTATTTGGGGGTATTTGTGATTCAGCAAAACTATTTTGAGGCCCATTGCATTTGTCATTTTTTCTATATTCTTTTGTGAAATGGTGGTGAGCGAGAGCATCACTCTTAGAGTGATTTGGCTAAATAAATAGAAAGAACTGGTAAATTGCCTGCTGGTGCCAAGGATGCAGTTGACACACCTCCACCCCACCACAATTTAAATGATTTCAGTGGTAGTGTGGTCGTGCCCTTGAGATATGGTTATTCTTCAGAAGGTTGTAAACAAGAGAAGTTTGTAGCCATAAAGTTCCCCACCCCTCTTAGATAGGAATTTCCCTCCTCCATTTTTACATTATTTCAAACTTACCTCTTCAGTACAGAGGCTTCAGGTTAAGGGCAGGGTGACTTTACTATGTAAGATCCATTGCATGACACCCTGACACCTTTTCTTACGTCTTTTGTCACTGAGGAAGATTTCGGTGAAATTAGAAAGAAAATTTTTCCCTGTTGGTTGTGATAGGATTGTTGAATTTTTTTTCCGGGGGAACCTAGCACAGAGGATAGGATAAACAGTTTCATTGCAGCAGTTTTGTGGCCATGTATATTAGAGCCTTAGGGGAGGAAGGCGGTCTTAGTCCTAGTTATACTTCCTAAAGCCAAAGAGAATTCTCACCACAAATGAATTTGGTTGTGGTAATGTGATTAGAGGTTCTAAACAAATATGTAAAGATTATTTAATAATCAGTAAAAAGATCTTTAGAGTTTGTTATATGTTATAAATGTATTTACATTCAGAATCAAACCAGAATGCAGATAATCCTTGAAGGCATGTGGCAGTTAAAATATGCTGAGTTGAGTTGTTCTAAGATGACTGAAAAAACAAAATGTTGAAGATTTTTCCAGAAATAATTATATATTTTTCTAGAAATAAAAATATTCATGTTTTGGGTAAGGTACGATGTTTGATTAGTTGGATTTTGACCTTTGTGTTGTATGTATGTACATATGTGTGTGTCTGTATTTAAATCTGACTTATAATTTAGTGTTATTAGTGGTAATATTCATCCCTTTCATTAACCATCTGCTTCAAATGGGGACTGTCAATTAATTTCAAAGCATTTTAGGGAATAACAAGACACATTCAGTGCAGGTGTGAATCTGGAGTGTTTTGTTTGGTTTTCTAGATATCTGGCTGATTACAGATAAGCCAACAATTATAAGCTTAGTAGAACTTAAGTTGGATCAGTGTTCTACACCCTTGCTACTGAAATGTGTTATATGGCATCAGCTGGGAGTTTGTTAGAAATGTACAATCTCAGGCTCAACTCTAGAGTTACTGAGTCAGAATTTGCATTTTAACAAGATTTCTAGATGACAGGAATGCTCATTAAAGCTTGAGATGTACTAGTTTGGTCGGTAAAAGTTGAAAAAGACCAAGGTCATGCACAAACTTGCATAAAATGATAGCATCATGTATTTTAATATAAGGTGATCTTATGCTCATAATCAAGTCTGATTTATCTGGTTGAAGAAACTGAGGGACTGAAATGGTAAGTGACTTGTATAAGGTCACAGATGTCTAGATTCATAACTCAGGTTCTGACTCATTCCAATGCTTTTCATTTGGTGGTCATTGCCAGAGTTCATTATATTGAAAACGGGCTAACATTCATGAATGACTAGGTATTCATTCACCAACAAATGTTTGTTGGGTACTGGATAGGTAGCCCAACAATTTTATATGTCCCTAGTAACTGCTTCTGTTATTCATGGTGTCTGTTAACACCACCTTTGCTTCTCACTCTTTGCCAGATAATGTTTTCTTCTGCTTCACAGAGGAAATGAAATACATTGGGTAGGAACTTTATTGCTTCATGTTATCTTTTACCTGCAAACGTGTGCCTTTATCTGTCCATCTCTAATTGTGTTCCATGTTTTTTCTCCTTAGAGGCAATATTTCCTTCATGGGTTTGCTAGGGCTGCCATAACAAAATACCACAGACTAGATGGCTTAAGCAACAGAAATTTATTTTCTCACAGTTTTGGAGGCTGGAAGTCCAATATCAACATGCAAATAAAGCTGGTTTTTTGTGAGGTCTCCATCCTTGGCTTACAAATGGCCGTCCTCTTGCTGCCACTTCACATGATCATCCCTTTGTGTTTGTGCATCTCGGTGTCTCTTCTTATAAGGATATCAGTCATGTTGGAGTAGGGCATCACACTAATGGCCTCATTTTATCGTAACTCTTTAAAAACCTTATCTCCAAATACTGAGGGTCCTGGGATTAGGGCTTCCTCATATGAATTTTGGGGGAACACAGTTGAGTGATAACACTTAGTTATCACTCTTTCAACTGGCACTAGCTTATCAGGATTTAAGCACTTGTAAATCTTTTATCTTAAATACACTTTCCTCACCCTAGATTCCTCTTCAGCTTCATCTGTAATTACATTCCTTAAGTTTCTCTTCTTTCTTTCTTTTTTTTCTTTTTTTTTTTTTTTAGAGATGAAGTCTCACTATGTTGTCCAGTGATACTTTTGCCTTGGCTTCGTCAGTAGCTGGGACTATGGGCATGTGCCACCACTCCTGGTTTATTTCCCTTAAGTTTCTTGGAAAAGTTGTCTATGTTCATTTTTCTCTGCCTCCTTATTACTTATTCTTTTTTCAGTATTTTGAAGTCTATCAATCCATTGTAGTCCCTGTATTTGATAGGGTGTTGGTCACCATTGATCTCTTTGTTGCCTCATCTAATGGAGTCTTTTTAATGATTTGCCATTTTGACTACTTGTTCCTCCGTGATGTTTTCTTCTTATGCTTCTGGGACACCAAGTTCTTACTTCCCTCCTACATCTTGGCCGGTCTTGGTTTATCTTTCTCTTACCACTTCAGATGTTTGTTTCACCCTGGGATACTATCTCCTGCTCTCTTTTGCCTCTTTCTGCTGTCCTTGAAGGGTCTTGTCCTTGGTGACTTCAACTACTCTATTTTGATGACTTCCAAATCTGTCTTTTTAGCACAATTTACTCTTCAATTCTCACGTGTGTAGTTGTCTTAAGATACTTTAAACTCATGTCAAAAAATAATACATCTCATCTTTCCTGAAGTTCTTTTCCTCCTCTGAGCAATGCATGCAAAAATCAGTTGGAAAAGCCCAAAGATAACTCTTCTCTCTTATTACCTCAGGCACTACTCTCCCCTGTAACTATCTATTTACCTAATCTTATTTTACCTCTTGATCTACATCTTTTTCTGTCCTACTACTACATTGATTCAGATTATCACTTATTATCTGGACTTTTGTGTAAACCTTCTAAATGATTGCTTTCATGCATGCATACTATCACTCTCTACCCTGCCTTTTGCTATAATAGGTTGTGGCCATGTTTGAGGTGTTAAGCAGTCCTTCCATGCAAACCTTCATATTAAAATCCAAACTACCTCACTTAGGAAATAAAGTCCTTAATGGTTTGGACCTTGCTTGCTTTTTTGTTTTCACCTTTTGCTCACATTTTGCACCATTTACCTCACATTCTTCTGGCGTGGGCCACCACATCCAGATAATTTTTCTGTTTTTTTGTAGAGACGGGGTCTTGCTCTTGCCCAGGCTGTCTGTTTATGGTTCTTAAAGAGTTAGGACATTTTAAGAAAATTCAGACCTTTATATGCCTAGAATGGACCACTCACTTGTCTGACAAACACCCCACAGCATGCATTCATCTGGATAATTCCTACTCAACTTTCAGGACTCAGCTCAAATGCTACCTTCTTCTCTGGGAAGCTTTCTCCAACCTCCCGTGAACCTTATTCCTTAGCAGCTTATCCTAGTCTTTGTACTATATTGTAATTGTTTGTCTTTTTTTTCCTTTTTCTACTTAATGCAAAGACTCCCTTACTTATTTTTTTCTCTCTCAGAAGAGTGCCTGGCCAATAGAGGCTGCTTCATTGTTGAATGCTGTGAATGCAAGTTGTATTACCCAAGGGTTGAAAGAAGGTGGAATGTAAACTCTGGAGGTTAGACTGAGTAGTATTGAAAAGTCAGAGGCTTGGGTGCTTTTTGTGGCTTTACACAAATAACTGTAAGTAGAGATTGGGATATATTCATACAGTTCATTTATTTAACATCTATTTATTCATTACTTTCATGTGTGCCAGGTACTATATTAGATTCTGGGATACAGCTTTGAACAAATTGAAGTCTCTGGACCTTAAATTATAATTAAGGAAATCTGGACTGTAAACACATATATATTAGAATGTCATGTAGTTAATAGTATTATGCAGAAAAATTAAGGATATCAAGACCAGAGAAATTCTGGGTTGAGGGGTGAGCTGTTCTAGATTGGCAGTCAGGGAAGACCTCTTTGAGTAGAGGACAACTTGAGCAGATACTAGAATAAAGTTAAAGAGCAAATCTTGCTTATATCTAGAAGCAAGAGCTTTCCAGCCAGAGGGAACAAATTATACAAGGGAAGGATAAAATAAATTTTATGAATCTGTTTCACTAAAGATGGACTTGTGTTGTCTCCAATTTTCCATTGCTGTAGACAACTTGAAGGTTGTATAGACAACAACCTTGTCCTTGTCTCCTTATAATGCCTGTGCAGGAGTTTCTTGAGTTATAGCACCAGGTGTGAAACCGCTGGGACATAGGAGATATAGATACAGTCAAGCATCACTTGACCTTGGGATACATTTTGAAAAATGCGTCATTAGGTGATTTTGTTGTGTGAACATCCATAGAGTGTACTTGCACAAACCTAGATGGTGTAGCCTACTACACACCTAGGCTATATGGTATAGCCTATTGCTCCTAGGCTACAAACCTGTACAGCATGTTACTGTACTGACACTGTAGGTAATTGTAATACAATAGTAAGTATTTGTATATTTAAACATATCTGAACTGCAAAAGGTACAGTAAAAATACATCATAAAAGATAAAAAATGATATACCTGTATAGGGCACTTACTCTGAATGGAGCTTGCTGGACCGGAAGTTGCTCTGAGTGAATCAGTGAGTGAGTGGGTGGTGAGTGAATGTGAAGGCCTAGGACATTACTGTCCTGTAGACTTTATAAACACTGTACACTTAGGCTACCCTAAATTTATAAATGGAATTTTTCTTTAGTAATAAATTAATCTTAGCTGTCTGTAACTTTAAAACTTAAATTTATTAAATTTTTTGACTTTTGTCATAACACTTAGCTTAAAACATAACCACATTGTATACATCTGTACAAAAATATTTTCTTTATTAAATAAATCCTTATTCTGTAAGCTTTATTCTATTTAAATTACAGAAACATTAGCCTAAGCCTACATACGGTCAGGATCATCAACATCATTGTCTTCCACCTCTACATCTTGTCCTAGTGGAAGGTCTTTGAGGCAGTAACACACACGGAGCTGTCCTCTCTACGATAGCAATGCCTTCTTCTGGAATACCTCCTGAAGGACCTGAGGCTGTTTTACAGTTAATTTTTTTTTTTTAATAAGGTAAAAGTATACGCTAAAATATTGATAAAAATATAGTAAAGATATAAACCAGTAACATAGTTGTTTATCATCACTATCACATATTATGTACTGTACATAATTGTATGTGAAATATTTTTATATGACTGGCAGTGCAGTAGGTTTGTTTACAGCAGCATTGCCACAAACACGTGAGTAATGTGTTGTGCTAGATGGCAGGACAGTTACGATGTCACTAGACAATAGGAATTTTTCAGTTCCATTAAAATCTTATGGGACCACTGTTGTATCTGCTGTCTGTCGTTGACTGAAATGTTGTGTGGCATGTGACTGTATGTGTATGTGCTGGTCATTGGGTACACACAGATATACACACACTTAATTTAATTGAGAGCAAGATTGCGTTCCACAAGTGGTGGTATCAGTGTATACTCTTAGTAGCAATGCATAAGTGTTTCTGTTCCCATGAATTTTTGTCAGCACTGAATGTTTTCAGACTTTGTAATTTTTGCCAGTCTGAGTGTAAAATAGTTCCTCAGTGTTTGGTTTCTAAGTCCTTGATAGCCAGTAAGATAGTATCTCTTCTGATACTAATTAACCATTTGGCTTTTCCCTTCTGCAAATTGTCTATTTATATCCTTTGTCCAGTTTCCCTTTTGTCTTCTTGGTTCACAAGGGTTCTTTATATATTCTATGTAGTAGCCCTTTGTTTTGGTAATTTAAAATTTATTATCCTAATCTTCACCTTCTTAACTTTGTATATAGTATCTTCAAACACTCCATCAATTTCAGTCTTTAATCCTGATGTAGTGTCATGCTCATCAGGAAGACAGACTGTAGACTTGTTGTATTTTGGTTCTTTCTCAGGTCTAGAGCTAAAAAATCCCTGTTAATTTCACTTGAGCTATTAATGGATAGCAACTGTGATCAAAAGTAAAAGTGTGGTAACCTATAGAGAGTATCGAGTTGGGACAGGAGACTTACATTCTAGGTTCCAGAATGTTACTCATGAGCCTGTGACCTTAGAGAAGTCACAGTTTATCTCTTTAACCTCTTTGGGTTACAGTTTCTTGGTCAGTAAAACAAAATGCTTAAATTTGATACATTGGCTGTTTTGAGAGCTGATATGGGTGGCTCCAAGGTGATAGAAAAATTATTTGAATGATAAAATGTAGAATGATTATTAACTATAGGAACATTAATGGGCATACAGCGCATACATGTTTGAATAAGTAAATTTTTATAAATGCAATGACTCCTTAGGCTGAGCTCTCAACAAGTGAGATTCTTCTAAGATTTAGTGCTACAGACAGTGAGTTATATAGACAGTGGACCACTAACTGGAAACTATCAATCAAAGATGTCTGTATTTGGAGAGGACTCATGATCCCTTGCACTTAGCAAAAGGTTTTAACTAAAATTATCTGTTATAGTCTATTAAATGTAATTTAGGCTGTGTTTTTCTGATCCAGTGTCTTGTGCAAAATCAGGCTTACAGTTTTTCCTTTCTGTTTCATTGTTTTATTATATCAGAGAAGGAACTTTAAAACATAAGCATGATTGCTGTTCATTAGTAGTTTTTGTATAGATGGGTATTTTTGTGTTTTAGCTGAAGAGATGGCAGAGGGTAGTGGTAATAGTAGTTGGGGCCTCACAGCTGGACACTACTTTGGTGGAAGGGGTTACTATTATTTAGGATAACATATAACTTTTCCTGTTAGGAGGTGATCAGCAATGGGAGACTCCTATGTATAGTAAACAGGCAAGAGACTTAGTGCAACTTATCAATGCCATTTTACTAAAAACTCCCAGTGAGATA
This sequence comes from Lemur catta, assembly GCF_020740605.2. Taxonomy (NCBI): domain Eukaryota; kingdom Metazoa; phylum Chordata; class Mammalia; order Primates; family Lemuridae; genus Lemur; species Lemur catta. Next base: position 39,233,950 of record NC_059139.1, read on the forward strand.
GAAATACTTGGGTTTATTGGACAGGTCTTCTCTCACAGCTGCCTCCTGGCTCTGTATACTGCCTTCTTACATACTTTATAGTTCACCCATTTGTTTCTCTGTCCCCATTTGTTGTTTGTTTGCCATTTATTTCTCCTTCTGCTAGAATACTATCCACAGGGTGTGGAATTTTTTTGTTTTTTTAGTTCATTAATGTATTTCAAATGCCTAGAATAGTGTCTGGCATTTGTAGGTGTTGAATATGTATTTATTGACTGAATAAATATTGAAAAGTCTAATGGTAAACCAAGTTAATATCAGAAAGGTAATTGGAAAGCATAGGATTAGAACAAAGGGTGTTAGGTATTCCTAGTGAAGAGTATTGTTAAATTTTATTATCTTGGTGTGCCCTGTTTTGATATAGGAAGATATTGAATCAACTGTTCATTAATTCCTTCATTTTTTTCAGCCATTCAGCATACTGTTTACTCTGTAGTGTTCTATTATAGATATTTCTTTCTTTACTATGATATAATTTCTGTTCTTCCAGAAAGATATTTGACCTCTTTCTGTCTCATTTTCCACTCTTAGAAATCACAATTCACATTATTTCTTTGTTCAGTTGATCATACATTTACTGAACATTATATATTATATATATTAAAATATTTTTTTATGTGTGTGTGTATATATAATTACTGAGCTATATCCCTGACATTGTGCTAGGTGGTGGCATATATAGATAAATAAGACACAGTTCTTCCATTTAAACAGTTCATGATTTTGTGGATGAAACACAAGTAAACAAGGAAATAGGTATAATAATAGAAGTGTGTACTATGTAAAACAGTAGCATGGAGGAAGGAGTACCTTACTATCTAGCGCAGTTTAAGATTTCCAGAGGAGATGATGCCTGTCATGAATAGTGACTTTAGCACTCTCTGTATCCATTAGCTGCTATTTAAAAAAACATACATAAGGCATTGTGGCTACATCCCAGCACTTTGGAGGACCGAAGCAGGAGGATCATTTGAGGTCAGGAGTTCGAGACCAGCCTGGGCAACCTGGCAAGACCCTTGTCTCTACAAAAAATGAAAAAATTAGCTGGGCATGGTGGCATGTGCCTGTAGCCCTAGCTACTTGGGAGGCTGAGGCAGGAGGATTGCTTGAGCCAGGAGTTCAAGGCTTTAGTGAGCTGTGATTGTGCCACTGCACTCCAATCTGGGTGACAAAGACAGACCCTGTCTGAAAAAAAACTCACACTCACACTCCCACTTCAGCCTCCCAGAGTGTTGGGATTACAGGCATCTGCCACTGTTCCTGGCCCCACAGTTTGTTTTAATAATAAGAACAATTTTCTCTGCTTTTCACCCCAGTAACCCACAGAATTTGGGTTGAACCCAGAGACCTCTCTGATTCTTATCATCCTATCAACTATTGCAGTGCCTGGCACAAAATTGGTGCTCTAAAAATGTATGAAGTGAGCTCTTCCTCACAGACTGTATGGACTTCATGGGAGCAAGGTTCAAAGCAAGGGGAGACAAGAAGAGGGCATATACTCCTGGAGAGGACCTGCATGGACAGGGTGCTGGAGGGAGGTATGGATGGGAAATTCTAACATCTTTCATTAGAACAGGTAAATGGTGAGGGTACATGGGGGCATAAAGATAAGAGTACATAGATTTAGGGATTACTTTGCTGGGAAGGTCAGAGATAAGGTGTGTGTTTATGTGAGTTCTCTGCATAAGGTTTTGCTCTAGGGGAAAATTGCTTTGGGTTTTGACAGTATTCAGTGATTTTTTAAGTAGTAGCCCCAAACAAGGCTATGGCTTTTTTTTTTATTTCTTTCTATGGTGGTGGTGGTGGGATGGGGATGGATTTTGGTAGAGACTTTCATTCATATGTTGATATCAATATATTCATATATTGTTCCTATCATATGGCTTTTTTTGTACCTATATATAAATTCAGAGACCTTATTTTGCCCCATAAAGTCCTACATGATCTGTTCCTGCCTACTTCTGCAACTTCATCTTGTACCACTTTCTCCTTTTCTCACAACGTGTGAGTCACACTGGCCTTCGTAAGTTTGTTTTTAATCCCAAGAGCTTTACTTCTAACTGTTTTTTTGTATCGGGAGCTCTGCCTTCAGATCTTTGCCTGGCTGGATCTCTGTTTTCCTTTATGTCTCTCATGAATGTCACTTCAAAGAAGCTTTTCCTTGAACACTCAATCTAAAGTAACACAGTCATTTGCAGTCAGTCTTTAATGTTATTTTATTTTCTTCATATCACTACCTCTTTCTTTTTTCTTTTTTCCTTTTTATAGATCTGTCTTTTACTAGAATGTAAGCTACATGAAACGACATTGTTTTGTTCACTGCTATCTTCTCTATACCTAGATGATGCCTGGCACACAGTGGGCTTTCAGCAGTTTGATTGAATAAATCAGTTAATTAGCTAACATGTGGTTGAGAGTGAAGTACTTTATTGTTCAGAATTGATCACCTTCGTTTATTCAGTAAATATTTATTAAGCATATGTCATGTATCATGTTGGGCTGGCTCCCTGGACTACAAAGATAACTTAGATGTTGGTTTTGTCTCTCAAGGATACTGATTAAGACGAGTGGCGTTGGTGTTCAAGTCCAAGCAGTACCACTTACTAGATTGTGGCCTTGGCAAGGTAAAGTCTCTGATCTTTAATTTTATTTATTTATTTATTTTTGAGATGAAGTCTCGTTCTTTCACCTGGGCTAGAGTGCCCTGGCGTCAGCCTAGCTCACAGCAACCTCAAACTCCTGGGCTTAAGCGATTCTCCTGCCTTAGCCTCTCAAGTAGCTGGGATTATGGGCACACGCCACCATGCCTGGCTAATTTTTCTATATTTAGTAGAGTTAGGGTCTTGCTCTTGCTCAAGCTGGTGTCAAACTCCTGACCTCAAGCAATCCTCCTGCCTTAGCCTCCCCGAGTGTTAGGATTACAGGTGTGAGCCACTGCACCTGGCCCTTTAATTTTTTATATAAAAAATGGATTGCCACATTGGATTCTTGTTAGGAATAAATGAATGAAGCACTTAGCACAATGCTAGGTATATAATATATGCTCAAATATTAGTTTATTTTGTAAAACTTTTAATTTGAGCTGTCTGCTCTTGCATTGCTTGGTAGAAAGTGAATAAATCCCTGCTTTTCATACCCTGGAATGTTAATTTCCTTGTGAGAACAGTTCAACTATGAATCAGTGCATTAGCAGTGGAGCTGGACTTTTAGATGTACCTCAGTTTTAGATCTTTTAAAGTTGTGCTGCTTAAACTTTGACAATTAAAAGATTGACCTAGAGAACTTATTAAAACACAGATTTTTGCCCTCCTGACTCCTGCTGCTATTCTCATTTGCTAGGTTTGAAGAGAGGATAGAGAATTTATATTTTTATGAGGGTCCCAGGTAATACTGGTGCTACCAGCCTTTGGATCACACTTTGAATAGGGCTTTCCTAGAGTTGTGCTAATATGGTAGCCACTAGCCACATGGGGCTGTTGAAATGTGGTTTGAAATGAGATGTGCTTTAAATGTAAAATATAGACAGAATTTTGAAGACCTAGTATAAAAAAAGAATGTAAAATATCTCAGTATTTAAAGATATTGATTATACATTGAAATGATAACATTTTGGGATATATCAAGTTAAATATATATAATTAGAATTAATTTCACATTTTTTACCATTTAATGTGGCTAATAGAAATGTAAAGTTACATACATAGCTTGTTTTCATGGTTTGCATTATATTTCTACTAGATAGCAAAACATACTGCCTATCTTTTTAAAGGACTTCAATAAAGTGAATTTCTTTTGTATATCCTGTTTTTGAAGTCATACATTACCAACAAGCCCTCTAAATTGAGTGAAAATTCATTTACTTGTTTTCAAGTGCTAATAAACACAGAAATTTTATATTGTTCAAGACAATTTCAGTTAATGAGGGAGATAATAAACTAATATTATACAAGGCATCCTAGTCAGTTCTAAAATATAGGTAAGAACAGAGTGCTAATTTAAAATGTTAATCTAACTCTATGGCTAATTGGTAGAATTTTTCGGATTCCAGTTATTAGGCCCTTCTTAAGATGGTACAATGAAGTTTTTGTGTTTTAGATGAGCCCTGCTTTACTTTAAAATGCTTTACAAATGTTTGATTTTCCTTAAAATTTCTCATATTTTAGGTAAATTTCTTATTGAATCAACATTTGAGACCTTCCCTTTTGCTGAAGCTTAATTATTAATATAACCCTTGTACTAAAGGAGTCATTTGCTATGGCTATATTCTTTATAGGTTAATGACTTTCAGACTGTTTTTTTTTTTTTTTTTAAAGACAGGATACTACTGTGTCACCCAGGCTAGAGTGCAGTGGCATCATCATAGCTCACTGCAGCCTTCAACTCCTGGGGTCAAGGGATCCTGCTGCCTCAGCCTCCTGAGTAGCTGGGATTACAGGGCATGTACCACCACACCCGGCTAATTTTTTAATTTTTTGTGGAGACAGGGTCTCGCTTATTGCCCAGGCTGATCTAGAACTCCTGACCTCAAGCCATCCTCCCACTTCGGCCTCCTGAAGTGCCAGGATTACAGGTGTGAGCCACCATGCCTGGCCTGACTTTCAGACTGTTACTGTCTGGAACATTCTTCAGTTTTAGATATAGCTAGTAGCAGAAAGCTAATTCCCAGTCACCTCTGTACTGAGAACTTAGATTTATTTTCTATCAATTTTTAGCTTTCAATTTTAATCTTACATATTTTATGCATATACATTGTGAACAACTATACATACTTGCCAAATATACAATTGTACATAATTTTGGGAGTGGTTAGAAACAGAATCCTAGAGAATTCAATAAACTGTTCGTGTATTTGTAGAAGGGCTTCAAATATGTGATACAGGATTAGATGACCTGACTCTTAATATCCTTTCTGATTTAGGTTTTATATTTTTGTTAAATGGTTCAGTTTGGTTATTTTTCAGCATTTTCTGAGTATGCATTTATCTTTTATATTTCTTAAAATGTTTTGGACATGTAAGATGTTTTGGCATGTAAGATGATGCTAGAAGGTACTTACCAATGAGTCAAAGCAGTTCTTCAGTTTTCTTCCTTCTGATCTTCTCAAGGATAAAGTTGGGCACTAGTATGTGGTTAATACCTTTATAACACTTATTAATCTTTTTAAAAGAAAGGCAGAAGGCATTATGCTCAGTCTTGGGCAAACAATGGTATTTAACCAGAATTTAGAAACTTTGGGTTTTGTGTATGTGTACCCCTCCACGCCCCTACCTCTCCATTTACTATTAACTTCTATTTATGGAACAATGAAAGACAGTTTCCTTTAGAAATAAATTGATTTAAGCAAAAGTAATGTGAACTATGGAAGTTTTAAGAGTATGGCTGGTACATAGAAAAGGTAGAAATCAAGTGGAAACATGAAGGAGTAAGTGAATGAAGTATAGGAGTACTTCAGAACATAAATTTATGTTACTGTTAATTTTTTATTACTTATAATGTACATTTAAGTATGTGAATTTATCACTGTCAGGTTTCCATGGATCTCAATAGTGCCAGCACTGTTGTTCTTCAGGTCTTAACACAGGCCACCAGTCAGGATACTACTGTGTTAAAACCAGCTGAGGAGCAGTTGAAACAGTGGGAGACCCAGCCTGGTTTCTATTCAGTGTTGTTGGTAAGTTGTCATAAAGTAATTTATTTTTATTTTTGATAAGATGAGACACCACTCTTTTAATTGTTCTAAAAACCTAGTTTTATTGGGGATTTCTTTAAGGAAACTGATCCATATGTTTGGCTGATGTTGCCACTGCCAATATTTTATTAATTTAATGTATGGCTTATTGAGGGTCTTTAAGAAATATTTATTGATAAATATATAAATAATCAAGCAGAATATTTGTAGTACCTCATTAGAAGACAACACTGTACTGTTTTTCAGTTTTAGCGTCTTAATGCTGACATCATGACTATAGGTAGTACACCTTCATTTTTTGTCTTCATCCCTACTGTAATTAATTATGTTGCCATAGTTGTTCAGGTATCTGTACTGCAGCATCAGATTCAGGTATGCTGTGCTCAATGTATTTCACTTTAAAGCATTGTTCTTTTGTTCTTTTGTTCTTTTTTTTTTTGAGACAGAATCTCACTCAGTCACCAGGAATAGAGGGCAGTGGCATCATCATAGGTCACTGCAACCTCAACCTCCTGGGCTCAAGTGATCCTCCTGCCTCAGCTCCCGAACCACAATGCCCTGGCTAAGTTTTTTATTTTTAGGAGAGACAGGGTCTTGCTCTTGCTCAGGCTGTTCTCAAGCTCCTGACCTCAAGCGTCCTCCTGCCTCGGCCTCCCAAAGTGCTAGGATTACAGGCATGAGCCCCCACGCCTGGCCAACATATCTGATCTTTTCCTGGGTGTTCTGGGAAATAGTATAATGATTTAATTAATAATATGTGCTTTAACCAAATCGTCCTTGGAGCTTACAGTTTGTGGCTAATTAGTAAAAATTGCTAATTATTAATTATTTCTCAATGCCAGAATGAAAGAAGTCTTTTTGTGTTGAGAGCCTTTCCTATTCTTTTCTTCTGAGAAACTGAGAACTTTTAGTTTCTGGTCAGGGCAGTGAGGCTATTGATTGGCTCAGAAATTGACCCAATATTTGTGACTGGGTAATAAATTTGAAGCAATATTGTTTACCATATCTTATTAAATAGAATAAATGATAACAATTTAACATATATATTCTAACTTCTTGGCTAAAAAGTTTGAGTTTTTTGTTAAATTTAAGAAGATATTGGTCATGCCTGTAAGAGAAATTAAGTGTTTAGAGTCACACTTGTTATTCTGAATATAACATGAAAATTGGCTATTCGACTCAGTAACAAAAAGGTAAAAAAAGAGATTGATTTTAAGATAATAAAAATATCTCTCTTTTTAATATAATCCCAGCATCATGTTTATAAATTTTGAGCATAGTATAAATCTTTAGAAAATTTCTGTCTTTACTCCCCGTATGCTTATTTAAGTTAATATGCTCTGTAATTAGCCTTCTGCTTTTTTCAGGCCAAAATATAAAACTTTTAGAATTTCTTACTTTAGTTACTGCTGGACCTTAAAAACCAAAAGACGTTTTGTTACTTAGCTGATGTCTTTTTATGTATGAATTATTAATAATATTAAGTACCTTGATGTTTTTATTACTAGCTATAATTTTCTTGTTAGATAGTAAAATTTCTTTCTGGAATAGATTATGTATATACCAGATTTAAAAGCTGTTGTATTTAAGTCAAGTCTTCATGTTTCCCTCTACTCACTGTCTTGGCACATTTAATTCATTCAGCCCAGCTATCCGTTCTAGTCTCCCAAATATGTATACCTGATCTTGGGCTTATGTTCCAGTCCTGTTATTCAAAGTACTTTTAATATATTTCTACTTGGATTGACATCTGCAACTTGACTTTTCTTGGTTCTCCAAGAATGGCTGAGACGGACTGAATGAGACCTACCAACTTCCACAATATTCCCACATTAATCCATTCATTCTCTCATTTGCTTAATAAATAAGTATGAAGTTTTCTGCTGTGCCAGGCACTATGCTAGATTAGAGTCCAGGCATGAGACAAGACTCTGTCTAGTGCTGAAGGTAGACATGTAATGTGTCAAAGTCAAGTGTGATGAATGTGGTGAAAGAAAAGTACATTCTTTCTTTTATAATGGAGACCCAAAAGAGGGACTCTGACTTAGTTGTCAGGGGTTTTAAGGAATAAATGAAAGTTATACACCTATCTTTATAATCTTTTTTTTTTCTTTTTTTGGTATGATTTTCTAAAATATTTAACATATATTTTCCTATAGCAAAGAACATACTTCCACATCATTATTTTTGGCTTTGGAGTTTTCCCACACAAGGTTGTGTATAGAGGGGGTCTTCTCTGGGGATTTGAGTTGCTTTTGGTCTGAGGTATAGTGTAATTACATTCATTGTTTAGTGAGTACCTAACACATTCATTCCTACATTTTTCTTATCACCAACTATTCTAGATAAAAATTAAAGTATTTTATATTTCTTTGTAGAAAACTTATTATTTGTAATGTTTTAAATTACAGTTAAACATTAGTTTTACTATTCTTTTCATTTCCCTGTACATTTATTTAGAATTGCTGGTAGTAAGGTCTTTGTAATGTTTTGACTGAAATTTTTAAAGGTCACGGAAGAATTGTAATTTTTCCCTTGATTTTTAAGATCCTGTTGCATGATTTAGCTTGCACAGTTATTTTTATGGTCTCTTACTACTGTGCAAAGTGGGGGCTTGTGTGGGTTATTATTATTTGGATTAACACAGTGAATACATTTTTTGAGTAGTGGTTAATCGCATCTGGTTTATATCACTTAAAAATGTTCTGCTGTCAAACTTGTAAGCATAATTGTTTTGATAAGAAGGATACTATGAAATAGGTTGTTTATTTCATAGCATGTATTAACAACCCAGGGACTTTGTCTCCTTAGAACTCTTTGATGTACTGTAGTGGGTGTACTTTTTCTTTTTTAATTTAGAAGTTATTTATTTTTATTGGATGTGTGTGGGGTTATGGTATTCATTTGAAATATAATTAGGTTTGCTTGTTTCCGGATTTACTTTTTTACTAGGAATATTTTCAGACATACCTAAGAGCAGATTAGTATATTGAATGTCCGCATATTCATTACTCAGCATAAAAAATTAACATGCTATGAATTCTTATATGAATTGCAGAACTGTATATATTTAGAAAATATCAATATGATATTGTAGTGATAAAATTTAAACATTTAATTGAATGATCTATCCATACTTCATTGTGGGTATATTAATCATATTTTTCACTAATTACATGTTCATTCTAATACTATGTTTTTTATTTACAGAATATTTTCACAAACCACACACTGGATATAAATGTAAGGTGGCTTGCTGTGCTGTATTTTAAAAATGGAATTGATCGCTATTGGAGACGTGTAGCACCACAGTAAGTTCCATTGCTCCCCCCAACATCCTCCCCTCCAGTGTATTTCTTTCTGAATTCAGGAACGTTTAAGAATGTACCTATTTATGTAAAAGAATGCATTAGTACTTACTTTTGCAGCACATATACTAAAATTGCAACAATACAGAGAAGATTAGCATGGTCCCTACAGAGGATAACATGGGAATTCATGAAGTGTTTGATATTTAAAAGAAAAAAATATTAAAAAAGTGTGTTCACTACTGAAAAACACAAGTATTCTACATAGTTAATTACAGATCAACAGCTATATTATTGTTTTTCTTCATGGATTTTTTTCTCTGTGTTTGTGTCATGTTGGCCTTCTGTTTTTGAGGATGATGCTGAGTGAATCATGTTGGAAAAAAACCTTTTTTTCCCTCCCCTTAAAAGAAGTATAAGTCAGGTCTGGTGGCAGTAGTCCCACCTCCTCTGGAGGCCGAGGCAGGAGGATTGCTTGAGTTCAGGAATTCAAGACCAGCTTGGGCAACAGAGCAAGACCTTGTCCCAAGAAGAGAAAGTATAAGGTTAGGTTAGGATTTAGAAAAAAGCCACTGAGAAGGAAATCCCTGGTCATTTCTGAACCAGCTGGATGTTAATTCCTGAGTCTTAAGCATTTTTGCCTGAGTTGGGAATGGGGTAGTATACATACATTTGTAATCTCTTTATATTCCATTGTAACTGCCATGCAGGTGGGTAATTTAGCAGATTTCTCTTAATAGTTAATTACATGTTATATATTTGATTGAAAGACAGTGTAGACATGATCCTGGCATTTGTTTGATAGAAATATAAGTAGTGAACTTTGCTGAAGAAGTAATGTGATCTTTGTTCTCCAGTAGATGGCACTACAGCTCTGTAAATTCTCATTCGTAAACCCTTTCTAAAACTTGTCTATGTACTTCAAGGTGTGTATAAAACATGTCTTTGAATAATATTGGAAGCAAGTAGAATATTTTTAGGCTGCACTTAGGATACTATGGTTTAAAGCAAACCCATCTCATCTTTTTCTTAAGGATTAATTTGTGATTTTGGGAGAAATGAAGTAGTTTATGATGAAAAATTGTACATTATTGATTATAGGAAATGACCCAGCAGTACAAACATTTCTACTGTTCTATTCCATTAAGTTTTACATGTCTCCTAAAATTCATTTTGTTTTACTGATTATATAAAGAATATATATAAATGACCGTTTTGAATGGAGAGTAAATTTTGATTGAGTATTTTAGCTTGTACTTTTACATAAAGAATTAAAAGCTGGAATTTAGCTTAAGTTTAAAAAGTTAGGGAGAAATCATACAGCATTAGGTAGTTAAGTCCCAAGCTGTTTCTTTTAGTACATATTTGAGATAAAAGCTAGAAAGGAGGTGAATGTACTTAGAAAAGAGAGTGAGAATGGCAGATTAGTAATTGAACTTTTTTTTTCATGTTTTTTGAGACAGGGTCTCATTCTGTCACCCTGGTTGGAGTGCAGTGGTGTGATCATAGCTCACTGCAACATCGAACGCCTGGGCTCAAGCTATCCTTCTGCCTCAGCCTCCTGAGTAGCTGAGACTATAGGTTCACACTACCATGTCGACTTATTTTTTAATATTTTGTGGAGATGGGGTCTTGCTATGTTGCCCAGGCTGGTTTTGAATTGCTAATCTCAAGCAGTCTTCTCTGCTCATCCTCCGTAAGTGCCAGGATTATAGGCATGAGCTTCCAGGCCTGGCCAGTAACTGAATTTATATTTAAATTTGAAACACTTAAAAAAATCTATTTGTTATGTTCTTATCTAAGTTTAATCTTATATAGTTCCTACTCTTACCATTATTTTCACAGAATGAGAATTAACTAACTTAAACTTATATATCGTTACTATATACAATGCAGTTTACCTGGGTCCTAATTAATTAGATACTATTCAATTCCTGCTTGGGATGTAGTCTTAATTCATCTATTGATGACCTGCATAAAATTAAAGTTGGAAAGTTAACTATTATTGGAAAATTAATAAACACATGACTTTTCTCCAGGTTAATGGCTTATTTTTTTAATGTGTATACAGATGGTACCCAATTTATGATGGTTTGATTTAATAATTTTTCAACTTTACTATGGTGCAAAAGCATATGAATTCAGTAGCAACTGTACTTGAGTACCCATACAACCGTTCTGTATTTCACTTTCAGTACAGTATTTAATAAAGTACTTGACATATTTATCACTTTGTTATAAAATAGGCTTTGTGTTAGATGAGTTTGCCCAGCTGTAAGCTAATGTAAGTGTTCTGGGCATGTTTAAGGTAGGCTTAGCTAAGCTATGATGTTTGATATGTTAGGTATATTAAATGCATTTTTAACTTAAGAGTATTTTCAATTTCCAATGGATTTATTGGGATATAACCCCACTGTAAGGAGCATCTGTATATTTTTTGCGTGGTTCCTATCTTTCTGTTTTCATAGCTAGTCATTATGTTATTTACTTTTATCTTAATTAGAATTATGAAAACCATGAAAATTGGTGAACCTGGCTCCTTGGCATAAAAGGAAACTTGAATTTAAAGCTTGAAGCAAAACATTACAGGAGAAAAACATTATGTCAGGGATTTAATGATAGAAGGGAGTTATTAAAGTTGGAAAGTACAGCATGGTTATAAAAGGATTAAAGAGATCATTTCTCATGGGAAGACAAAGGACTGTATTGGGTTTGACTCCTAAATGTTTATCTTAATCTTGTTTTCTCATTTGAGCAAGTCACTGTTAAGGTTTTTGTGAACTTTCATTGAAGAATGATATATAACATACTTAAAAAGTACACATATGAAGGATGTTTGAAAGTTTACAATATGAACACACCTGCGTAACTGCCACTTGCAACTAGGTAGAACACTACTAGCACTCCAGAAGCTGTTGCACATAAGTGCATTTTATTGCCATTTATGTTCACATGTATGTTCGGCTTTAGTAGATAACTATCAATTAGTTTTTCAGACTGTTTATACTGATTTGTGCTCCCATCAACAACATACGAGTGTTGGCATTTGCTCCACATTCTCAATAGTTGGTCTGATCTTTCATTCTAGTCATTCGGGTGGGGTTGGTAATTTTAGTTTGCATTTTCCTAATGAGCGGCGAGTACCTTTTATATACTTATTGGTCGTTTAGGTATGCTCTTTTGTGAAGGGCCTGCCATTAGCACATTAAAATAATTTGGGTTATCTTATTGATTGATTTTGGGACCTTTATATATATTTTGGATATGAGTCTTTTGTCAAATATACATATAGAAAATATCTTCTCCAACTTTGTAACTTGGGTTTCACTTTCATAATGGTGTCTTTTTATTAACAGTTCTTAATTTTAATGAAGTTTAACTACCTTTCTTTTATGATTAGTTCTTTTGGGCCCTAGTTGTGAAATTTTTGCTCAGCCCAGGGTCACAGAAATATTCTGTTTTCTGCTAGAAGCTTTGTTTTACTTTTCTCATTTAGGGGTATATCCATCTGGAATTTATTTTTGTGCAAGGTGCATATATGAAGCAGAGGTAGCAACATATATTCTTTTCCCATTGCATTACAGTGGTACCCTTGTTATACAGGTACTTCATGTGTTTTGATCTGGTTTGGATTCTCAGTTTTGTCCTATTTGTCTATCCTTATTCTAGTTATTTTTCCTTATAAGGCTTGATGTACTTTATATTAATTTTTTGGATTTAATTTGCTGTTATTTTTCTAGATTCTTGAGATGGACACCTAGAGAATTTTCAGTTTTTCTTCTTACATGCATTTAAAGCATTAAGGCTTTTCTTGTAATCGTGACTTTAGTTTCACAAGTCTTGATATGTAGTATTTTCATTACCATTCAGTTAAAAATATTTTAAAATTTCTTCTGTGATTTCTCTTTGGACCTATAGGTTAATTAGAAGTATATTACCTAATTTCCAAACATAGGGCTTTTTAGTTACTTTTTTATTACTGATTTCATTCTTTGAAATATGCTGTCTTGCTTTATGATCCAACATAAAGTCTTGGTAAATCTTTTATATGCACTTGAGAAGAATATGTGTTTTGCTGTTGTGGATTATAGTGTTTTCTATGTCAATTAGGTCAAATTTGTTAATTGTGCTATTCAAATCTTATGTGTCCTTATTGATTTTGTGATTTTTTCCATCAGTTACTAAGAGAAGTGTGTTAATCTCTACATACGATTATGAACTTGCCAACTTTTTCTTTTTCTTCTGATTTTGGTCTCTCTATTTTAAGGCTCTGTATAAACTCAGGGTTTTTATTCCTGTTTAATCAACCTTATCATAATTATGAAATGTTTCTCTTTATCTCTAGTAATATGTTTTAGCTTAAAGTCTAGTTTGTCTGATATTAATAGAGCCACGTCAGCCATCTTATGATTAGTATTTGCGTGGTATATCTTTTTCTGCTTTTTTGTTTCAGTGGTGTGTGTTGTTCTATTTAAAATGTGTTTATCATAAACAGCAAATAGTTGGATTTTGTTTTTTATCGGATATAAGCATCTCTTAATTTTAGCATTACATCCATTTACATTTAATATAATTAGTAATATAGTTGAGGTTAAATCTACCACCCACACATTGTTTTCTATTTGTCTGTGATCTTTGTTCCTTTTTTGTTCCTTGTCTAACTTTGGCTTATAGTAGTTCCCTCTTCTCTGTGGGTGATAGGTTCTAAGAACTCCAGTGGATGCCTGAAACTGTGGGTAGAACTGAATGAACCCTTTGATCTGATAACCAAGACAGCTACTAAGTGACTAATGGGCAAGTAGCATATATAGCATGGATATGCTGGACAAAGGGGTAGGTAGTTCATGTCCCAGGCTGGACAGAATAGGATGGTGTGAGATTTCATCACGCTACTCAGAATGGTGTGCAGTTTAAAACTTAGGAATGTATATTTCTGAAGTTTTCCATTTACTGTCTTTGGACCTCGTTTGACCCACAGAAAGCAAAACTACAGATAAGGAGGGAAAACAAATTTTTTATTCCTTAGTTTTTCCCCCTAAAAGCTTGTTTAGCACATGTTTATTGCTCAAGTGGTTTTCCTACATGTTATAACATGCATCCTTTGAGACTATCCTTATATTAGTACTTTACTTTTTCTAAATAATGCAAGAACCTTGTAACAATACTTTATGTAGACATTCCTGTTTTTAATGATGTTGTTGTTGTATACTTTAATTCTGCATATATTTTAAACCCTACAAAATGTTATTTTATATTGTCTTGTCAACAGTTTTCGTTTAAATTTACCTTTCTAGTGTTTTTCATTTCTTTCACTGTTGCCGTGCTTTTCTTCCATCTGGGTCTGTTTGTCTTCTGCTTGAAGAACTGCTGTTACTATTTTTTTAAGGGCTCATGTGCTATCAGTGAACCCTCTCAAAAGCAGAAATGCTTTTTTTGTCATTATGCTTTAATCGGAATATTTTCCACTGACCTATCTTCCAGTTTGTTACCTTTATTTCACTTTTTTTTTAAATCAGCTCTAGGATTTCCCTTTGATATTTAAAAAAATAGATTCCAGTTGTCTGGTGAAATTCTTCACCTTATTTTCTTGAATATATTTATAATTATTTTAAGTGTGATTTTGGTAACTACAATGTCTGTACTCCTGTTTTTGTGTTTTGGTTTCAGTCATTTTTTCCTATGTGTTGGTATGCTTGGTAAATTTTGATTGAATGCTGAACATCATGTAGTTAAAATTGGAGGAGATTTGAATTCTGTTATCTTTCTTCAGAGAGAATTTAATTTTCTTTGAGCAAGCAAATAGAATATGACTTGAACCTTGGTATAGTTGAGGGTGATCTCTTTCTCATTTACTGTTAATTGCATGTTTCAGCCTCCCTGAAGTTTCAAGTGCAAGTCTTGGTTGTTTACCACACTGCTTTGGGGTGGGCTATGAACTTTAATTGTTGTCTCTTCTGCACTGTAAGACCTGCTGAAATCTCTCCTTAGCTCTTTAGTTTCCTAGCTGCTGCTTTCAGCTTGATTTCTTGTGGAAAGATGCCTAAAGGGTAAAAGTACTATTTAATGGTTCATCACAGTTTATTCCCTTCTCTGAGACCTAGATCCTTCAAGTGCTGGCTGCCTGAATTGTTTTTAGGTCCTGTATTAGTTTCCTAGGGCTGCTGTAACAAATTGCCACAACTTGGTAGCTTAAGACAACAGAAATTTATGCTCTTACAGCTCAGGAGACAAGTCCAAAATCAAGGTGTTGGCAAGGCGGGGCACCCTCTGAAGATTCTAGGAAAGAATTCTTCCATGTCTCCCTAACTTCTGGTGGTGGCTGGCAATCCTTGGTGTTTCTTGGTTTGTAGTTGCATCACTCTAATGTCTGCCTTCATTGTCACATGACCTTCTTTCTTGAGTCTCTTCTGTGTTCACATTTTCCTCTTCTTATAAGGACATTAGTCATTGGATTAGGGCTCAATCGAATTCAGTATGACCTCATCTTAACTTGATTACATCTGCCAAGATTCTATTTCCAAATAACATCACATTCACAGATAGCTGGGTTTAGGACTTGAGCATTTCATTTTGTGGGGACACAATTCAGTTTGCAACAGATGCCTTCAACTTTTTTTTTTTTTAATTCAATACAACTTTTATAGCTGATTTTGTTGGGATGATTTGTCTCAAACCAGTTATTCCATGATAACCAGAATGGAAAACCTTAAAATGAGGCTTTAAAATTTAATTAAAAAATAAACAATAAATTCATACACTTCAGAACTCACCATATATAAGATATTATACAGTGAATATACTTCCTTCTGTTCTTTAGTTTTCTAGTTTTCTTTTTCCTATGCATTCAGCATTATTAGTATTGTGTTTATTCTTTCCAGAGAGGTAAAATGAAAGGTTTTGAACTAGTAGATTTCTAATAAGTCTTCCATCCCAAATAGTGTCTGATTCCAAATCTTTTCCCCTATAACTTCACTCATATTTTATGAAAAAAGCCAGTGGAAGAGCATTACTTACTTTAATAGATTTTTCTTTTAGCCAGGCATTAAATTTTTTTGTAGGCAACTATTTTTACATCAATAAAAGTGAACATCAAAATATCATATTAATTACTCTGGATTTGTCTTATTTCCTGTTGTTCCTGTTTATTCAGTTGTAAAGGAATTGTATGCTTTGACTTACTCAATGTGCCATTATTCAAAGAATGGAAAAATACTGTTTGTTTACCAAAACCAATCAGTGACACGTTTAAAAAGCTTTTTCATTGTTAAAATTCATAGTAGTGTTTACCTGCATTTATTATTAGGTGGCATTCTTTTGTATAGTAAACATATCTTTTTACAGTGCACTCTCAGAGGAGGAGAAAACTACTTTGCGTGCAGGGCTCATCACCAACTTCAATGAACCAATAAACCAGGTTAGTGAGAAAATGAATGATAATTATTCTTTATTCTTTCTCTTCTCTTAATTTTTGCTTCTTTTTCAAACTAATTTTGTTTCTGGCGCTAAAAATAAAATCTTACTTACTACACTCTTTTTATTTGTGATGTTTGTATATACATCTTTGTGGTTTTTAAATTTCAAGATACAGTTGTAGCTGTTAAGAATTTTGCCTAGATTTGGCTATAATTGAAAACTCAGAGGTTGTTTTAAGGTATACTTGTATACTTTTCAGTTTTTCAGTTTTTGAGCCAGTATTGAAAGCAAACCTCATGTGCCACCTAACGACATTTTGGTCAACAATGGACTACATGTACTATTGTGGTCCCACAGGATTATAATGGAGCTGAAAAATTCCTATTATCTAGTGACATCGAAGCTGTCCTAAAGTTGTGCAACACATTACTCTATAGTTTGTGATGATGCTAGTGTAAAGTAAACAAGCCTACTGTGCTGCCAGTCATATAAAAGTATAGCACATATAATTACTCTATGATGTTCACACAATGATAGAATTGCCTAATGACACATTTTTCAGAATATTATCTCTGTTGTTAAATGATATATGGCTATGCTTATAGTCTTAATAGGGATTAATTTTGATGATTTGGATTATCTTCCTTGCCACTTTTTAAAAAAGACCACAGGATGGCTTTAGGTTTTTATCTATTTCCTACATCCATCACATTTTCAGTATTCTCACCACTCTGTGGCAGATACATAGTAGATTATACAGTTTTATTTTTTCTTTCTTTTATAGCGAAGTTTTTCTTCTCAGAATAAAGTAAGTTTTGCTTATGGGTACAAACATTCTTAAATTCTTCCAAGGTAATTTATTATACTTGATTCTTTTAACTCAAATATTAAAGTATACAGTATTTGGCAGTATTTCTGATGCAGTTTCATCAGTTTAAATGATCTCAGTTGTCTGCTTTGCCTTTCCTAGACAGAGGAGATGAGGGATACTGGAGAAGAAGGGAGTTATTTTCACTGGGGCAGAAAGTGGTTGGGAAGGGTTTGGGTGATTGAGAGGTAAACCACTGTCTAGCTGTTATGGCAACTAACATTTTGGGAAACACTGATCCATAGAAATATCATTATTTAAATACCTAATATTTGATGTTTGTTTCTGCTCTTCGGTCAGTAGTTCTTAAACTTAGTGGTCGCAGGACTTCCTTATACTGCTAAAATTAAAGGCTTCAAAGGGTTGTATCTGTTGGTATTTACCGTTTTAGAAATTAAAGCTGAGAAATTAAAAAATATTAGTTATTTAAAAAATAACAAAACCATACTTGTTAACATAAATGATTTTTTAAAAAATGAGCAATAAATTAGGGAGAAGGATGGCATTGTTTTGCATTTTTGCATCTCTCTTTAGCATGTGGCTATTTAAAAGCAGACATCTAGATTTTTGTATCTGCTTGTGTACTCTGTTGTGATATACTATTTTGGTAGAATTTAGATGAAGAAAACTTAGCTTCAAACTGACATGTAATTGGGAAAGGGAGTACCTCATAGACCCCCAGAAGGGTTCTAGGCCTCCCAGGGGTCCATGAACCATACTTTGAGAAACACTGTCTTAAGTAGTCATTTGGTGAAATTTTAATTGTTCTTGTTAAATGAATAATTGACCACACAGGCCAGGCGCAGTGGTTCACGCCTGTAATCCTAGCACTCTGGGAGGCCGAGGTGGGCAGATCGTTTGAGCTCAGGAGTTCGAGATCATCTCTGAGCAAGAGCGAGACCCCATCTCTACTAAAAAATAGAAAGAAATTAGCTGGACAACTAAAAATATATGGAAAAAAATTAGCTAGGCATGGTGGCGCGTGCCTGTAGTCCCAGCTACTTGGGAGGCTGAGTCAGGAGGATCGCTTGAGCCCAGCAGTTTTAGACTTTGTCTCAAAAAAAAAAAAAATTAACCACACAGGTAGTTTTTGACTATGAATGCATTCCTTATCCATTGACTTGATTTGATATGTTTATTTCTGATAATTTTTTCTTTCTAGATTGCAACTCAAATTGCAGTGCTGATCGCAAAAGTTGCTAGATTGGATTGTCCCAGACAGTGGCCCGAACTGATTCCCACTCTTATAGAGTCTGTTAAAGTCCAGGATGACCTTCGACAGCACAGAGCATTACTTACTTTCTATCATGTTACCAAGACACTGGCATCTAAACGACTTGCTGCTGATAGAAAATTATTTTATGATGTAAGTGATTTAACACAGTTAAATTTGATTATGAAAATTGTGCTATTTCTATAAAAATGACTACAGTTTTACTTTTGTTAATATTTTATTGAAAGATTATGAATTCTTTTTAATTTTACGCTAGGCAGTGATATGAATGGAAAGATCACTTAGTTGCCAGTGAGGAAGATTGGTTGGTAGGGCACAGTCTGAAGGCAGAGATCAGTTTGAGGCCATTAGAGTAGTTCAGATAAGATGATAAATCTCTTACGTGAAGCAGCGGTAAAGGGAACAATAAAGTGGGCATAGAGTTGACATTTAGGAAATAGAATTGACATGTCTAGGTAATTGATGCATGTAGGGCAAATGTAGGAAGAAGTCGTCAAACGAAACTGGGAGGTGATAGCCCTTTATCAGTTGTTTGTGCACCATTTGTTGAAAGATATTCCTTTTTCCATTTGCTTGCTCTGGTGCTTTGTATTTAACTATTTTTGACCTTTCAAAATAGTGATTTTCATATTATTCAACCTAATATTTTGGACTGCACCATGTAGTAGTACTAGTGAATCTGGAAATATTTTTAATAGTGTTCTTGCTTACCTTTGGTACTTGTAGAGAAATTAAAGGTGTTTAATTTGAAATCTTATGTGGTCACATGATCAGGCTCAAGAAAACGATTTCAGGTATGTTCTGAACCTTGCTGCTCTGCAGAAAAAATAGACTAACATAGTGTTTGTAGAAAGGTTTTTTTTGTCTTTTCTTCCAGCAAATGCACCATATTTATTGCTCTTGCTTTTACCCAATGAGCAGGCTTTTCTCTGGGAGCTTTCAGAGTTCCTTGTGCTTCTAAATTTAGCATGT
This sequence comes from Lemur catta, assembly GCF_020740605.2. Classification (NCBI taxonomy): domain Eukaryota; kingdom Metazoa; phylum Chordata; class Mammalia; order Primates; family Lemuridae; genus Lemur; species Lemur catta. The sequence goes on from NC_059139.1 coordinate 39,253,473, forward strand.
GGTCTTAAACAGCCTTTCCCAGGCCTCCTTTCTTCTGACTTTTACTCTGCTCTGTAGTTCACCTTCCATGATTAAGTGATGCTTCATCCTGGTCCTATCTGGAAAGGAATCAGTGAAGAGTATGCAGCATGTAGAAGAGACAGTATCTAATGGAGGGAGCCAAGTGAAGAGAGAGTTCTAGAAGAAAATGCATGTCCTGGTTTGATTCGTTTTATATTGCCTTTATCTTTCCTCCAAGAGTTGGCCAACTTTCTGTCTCTGAGCAGTCTATTTTGTCCTGGACTCGCAGTGTAGTGCCTCATTTTTGAACATATGGCTTGGCAATCTGCATTTTTATTAATAACATTTGTTGTCCCAGTATTAGTGATGAATTGTATTACTTTGATTTAAAGTTTTTTTGGTGCTAACTTTTCTTAAGGGAAAATTCTGAGGTCAGTGCTCTTGAGGCTAAAAAAATTTAAGACTGTTTGAAATGCTTAAAGAAATAAAACTTATTGTAATGGTTTGCTTTTGCTGCTTCAAGGAGTTGAGGCTATGTGCTTTTCTGTTAAAGTCATTAAGTAGTCAGTAGGTGGCACTGTTTCTTCTGGTTTAGAATGAAAATTCAACTAGGAGTTTACATGAACCAGTATCTAAAATGTTTCATTAAATAGTTGATTTTCATTATGTCTCACTGAATATTCCTTTCTCTGTCCACATTTTTTAGAAGAAAATGTAGAAAAATATTTTTATTTTTCCTATTTACTTGCTTCATTACATTCTCTGTTCCAGAGGAGCCTTCTATAAACCTTTATCAGTTGGTGTTTTCTGGAGCAGATAGAAAGTTTTATGTAGAGCTTGCGGATATACAATAGTTAACAGTGCTTTCTTCCTGTGTTACTTTCCTTTTTATTCATGTGGTTTCTTCCTTCTTTACCCGTTTCCCCCTTTTTTTTTTTTGCTGTTTGGCTGAAAAAATTACTCAAACATTTATTAAAGTTGGGAAGGCAGACTTTATTCAGGGGGAACTACTACAATGGGGTTTTGCAGTAAGGGAGAGAGATTGGGCTCAACTCTGAATATGAGGAAAAGTGGGAATATGTAGCCAAGGAGCAGGGGTACAAAAAAAATAGGGGGTGTTTGTGGATGGAAAATTACTAAGAGGAAACATCAGAGGTGAGGGGGGTTTCTGGCTAAACTGACTTGACAGGATTCTTGCTGAAGGCCACCTGATTAGATAATGAGGGTATCAGATGTCGAGGATTGGGGATTTTGGCTAAACCAACTTAGCAAAATTCTTGCTAAAATTGAATAATATGAAGATAGACATTTTGGAAGTCAAAAAGTTTGAAGTCTATTTAGGAAGAGGATTCAGGAGAGCCTGACTAAGGTTTGGTCAAGAGGAGGATCTTTGTTAAAAGATAGTGCTGTTTCTTCTTCTTCATTCCAATTTTCTCTATCTGTTTGTATAATGATCTTTTGTAGTCTAGCTAAAAAGGATCTTGAATTGGAGCTTTAATAAATTCCTTATATCCTTAACTAGGTAAAACTTTGTAGAGGTGGGGTCTCGCTATATTGCCCGGGCCAGTCTCAAACTCCTGGCCTCAAGCTCTCCTCTGGCCTTGTCCTCCCAAAGTGCTAGGATTACAGGTGTAAGCTACCACACCTGGCCCAAATGTTTCTTAACCTAAATGCTTGGGACCTGAAGTGTTTCGGATTTTTTTTGGATTTTGGAATGTTTGCATTATTCTTAGGTTGAACATCCCAAATTTGAAAATCTGAAATTTGAAGTGCTCCAATGAACAATTTTAATAGGCTCTATATGTAGAAGTTAATGTTAAACAAGTAGTTATAAGGAAGAGATGCAAAGGTCTATAAAATAATTCATCTCATCATTTTGTTGTAAGCAAAAAACTGGTTTACGGTATAATAGTTTTTTGGTCTTATTTGAAATTTGGATATGGCACCTTTTGGGTTTTATTTTATTCACTACATAAAGACAAAGTACAAAATGAATCTAAAAATTAAGATTTCATATTTTTTGTTGTTGAAAGATTTGCTACAATAAGAATTTTTACATCAGTTTAAAATTTAACTTTAGGTCTTTTGTAGAATTCCCATTCCTTCCCTGCCTCTAAATCCTTCTGTTTCTATTCTTTTACTTTCTGCTGGCTAATGAAATATTTTTATGATTTATGTGTTTGGGGAAGTATAAGATGTTATATATTATACAGTAAGTACAATGAAATTTAGAATGATAGATTTTTCCAATTCAGGATATGTATTTTAATCTTTTATTCTCTGAGAGGACCTGACTTACTAAGAAAAAAAATTATTTTTAGGGTTTACTGAAGTTATAAGTAAAGCTTACAAGTTTCCTGAAGTAAAGCTTTTTTTCCCTTATTTAAATTATTTCCCTTCTGATTAGATTGAATGTTTGACTCTCTGATAACATTACTTCATGGGAAGATGCCACTTTTCAACTCTTTTTATGGTACTGCTACTTGTGCTATAATCCTATGTTGATTGTGAGAATGATCACTAAAATATATTGGCTATAATGAACCATTACGATTAAATAATTTGATTTAAGTCTTTGAAATATTGCATGTGTACTCAAGAGTATGCTAAAGTGGCTTAATAAGTAGTCATTGTACCTGTTGTCAAGTGTGTGCACAAAACAAAGGAGGACCAATGCCTAGCCCTGACTGATTTAGTTGGTAAAGATATAGGCCGGGCGCAGTGGCTCACACCTGTAATCCTAGCACTCTGAGAGGCCGAGGCGGGCGGATTTTTTGAGCTCAGGAGTTCAAGACCAGCCTGAGCAAGAGCGAGACCCCCGTCTCAACTAAAAATAGAAAGAAATTATATGGACAGCTAAAAATATATGTAGAAAAAATTAGCCGGGGATGATGGCACATGCCTGTAGTCCCAGCTACTCGGGAGGCTGAGGCAGGAAGATCGCTTGAGCCCAGGAGTTTGAGGGTACTGTGAGCTAGGTTGACGCCACAGCACTCTAACCGGGGCAACAGAGTGACACTCTGCCTCAAGAAAAAAAAATATATGGTGAGCCACTTTTAGATTCAGATAGTTTATTACTTAATTTGGATAGAGAAAGGAAGTTAGCCAAAGGTACCAGCTTCCTGAGTTGTCTCACATGCCAAAAAGAATGACACCAAAACAATAGGGAATGGATGATTTTAGTAGGACTTGTGGGCTTCTCCATTGCTGGGAAGCCAATTGTAGACTGTGGCTAAGTAGTTTTATATTCTGCAGCTCTATTTTAAGGGGAGTATGGCAGAAAGCCTTATGCCTCTTTAGGACCTGAGAGGTGATGAGAAGCTGTCTTATGGCACCGTAACAGAGGAAATAATCAAGTAGAAGATGGTCTTGTAGCAGTTTCTTACAAGCCTTCTATCCTATTGTGTTCTGAGAGAATTGAAAGATGTTTTGCCAAGACCCACCTTAGCTAAGTTTCAAGCCTTTTACTGTGTATTCTATGTAGATACATGCAAAGTTGCCAAGGGAATATGGTGAAGTTGTATTCCTATATCTATAAGCACAACACAGGACCATTAAAAATAATGAATTGAAATAATGAAAATAAAATTTGATTTTTCTGTAGAAACACTATTATGTTAACAGGATTACATCTGACTAGTTTCTGAGGCCAAACCTATAAAAGAGTATGCTGTTTAGTCAAAATGGTATATTTATATCTTGAATAAGAAAAAGTATTCTGAAGTATGCTAAAGATAACTAGACATATATATATTCATCTACTTTTAATTTAAAGTAAATGGCCAGGTAGGTTCAGCTAGATTGCTCTGAGACTTTGTGGAAAAAACTGAAGATACCACTGGAACAAACTCCCTCAAATTGGGAGCAGAGGTTAAGTGCATTCTCAATGTGAGTCAGGTTTTTAAGTACCAGTACACAGTAGGAAAGCATCCTGAGAAGCCATGCGGTTTTTATGTTCCTGATTTTAAATACCCAAAAACCGTATAGATAGAACTGGCAGAACACAGAAATTTTGACTCCTTTGTATATTTCAGTATATTGATTTATCAGACATTCTCAATGATGGTCCATAAATCATTGTTTTTTTAACCTGAGGTTGCAGCTTATTAGTGGGAGGAAAAAGAGTAAAAATAGAATATATCAGACTGTAGTGCAAGCGTTTGACTAAGTATTGTTTTGAGAAACCAGTATTTTAGGTGTTTGTGCACTAGTATATGTGTGTTTAGAGCACCAGCCAGCGTACACTAGTTATGGTGAGTTGTGGCTAAAATGTTTGAAACGTTGCCATAATAGTCTTTGATTATTTCAGTTCTCACTGAAAATGTTGCTTCATTGTAAAACCAAAATGTATTGCTTTGTAGTTCTACTTTATTACTAAAATCTATAATATATGGTGAACAGATTTGTTACTGTTTCTTTGCAGTTAGCTTCTGGAATTTATACTTTTGCCTGCTCTTTGTGGAATCACCATACAGACACATTCCTGCAACAAGTTTCTTCTGGCAATGAAGCTGCAGTTCTAAGTGCACTAGAACGAACTCTACTATCCTTGAAAGGTACTATTAAACTTCATATGTTCACTTTTGAAATAATGTGCCTCAGAACAGTTACCAAATGGTTCCTTTGGATGGATTTTTCTGTTCCTAATTGCACTAGGAAAATAAGGGGTTAATTTCTCCCTGAGAGATAAGGGCTTATTTGTAGTTTGTTTTTTTCTTTTGTGAGAATAGCTCTTCCTCTATCCTAACTTACTTTTTAATTTTAATTTTAATTTTTTTTTATTTTTATACATTTGAGAGTACATGTGCAGTTTTGTTACATGGATACAGTGTGTAGGTGTGGGCTTTTAGTGTAACCATCACCTGAATAGTGTTCATTGTTTCCGTTAAGTAATTTTTCACCCTTCATCTCCATCCCACCCTCTCACCCTTTCAGGTCTCCAGTGTTTATTATTCTACTCTCTGTGTTCATGTGTACACATTATTTAGCTAACATTTATGAGTGAAAACATGTGCTGTTTGACTTTCTGTGTCTGATCTTAGGTAGCCTCTGTTTCTTAGTACAACTCATTTTGCATGTTTCTCAGTTTAGCTTATCAGTTCTTTTATCCTTAGAATACCACCACACACTTTGGGCATTACCCTAATGCATCACTTATTTCAACCAAACAGTAGATGCACAAACTCCAAACTGCCTGTGCATTTTGGTAAAACCTATTTACAAATGTGTGAATGATTTTGAAGGACTGCTGACAAATAAAATCCATTGTACAGGGGAGTGGAGATGGTTTTGTCATTATTCTTAAGGAAGAAATTAAAAGGCCTTGGACAGAAATGTTTACTCAGAATTAGAAAATCTGATATAAGTTTATATATACAAAACTATGTTATAGCAGTATATTTAATAATTAATTTAAGAAATTTTCAAGAGTACTATTGATTGTAGGGTTTTCTTGCCTTACTGATTTCAAAGCCTATCTCTTGACAAAAAGGATGTAGCTTTACTCTCTGTTAGCCTGCCTTAATCTTTGCATATCTGTCCATCTCAAGGTCTTAGATACACATTAGCTTTTTAAAGTCATCTTGCCTTGGAAAATTTTGTTCTGTCCAGCTATAAGTTTCTGTCCTAAAATGAAGAAATACTTAGGACTAGAAGTTTTGTTATGTGTAATCTCTATCTGCATTTACACCTTTGTAGATTTAGTATGTTTTGCACATACATGTGTTTATTATTTCATTCCACAAATTTACAGGTGCTTGGCACAGAGGAGACAGACATAATAAAATGATCACACGAATACATGTAACATGATATCTGTGATAGGGACCTTACAATGTTATGATAACTGATAGTATTCTCAGAGAAAACTTCCCTAAGAAAGTGATCTTTGAGCCCATATCATAAAGGATAAATGGAAGTTAACTAGGTGATGAGAGGAGGAAAAAAAGGATCTTCCTAGTAACATGGACCAAAGTTGTGTGGTGAGAAAGAGCACATCCAGAATAGGGGACTCAGTTTGAATTCTGTTTCTTACTGTGATGATGCAATAACTTCTGAGTTGTGTATATGATTGATTGTGTCAAAGTGAAGGTCTTGTAGACAGTTACATTCTAAACCTAATTTTAATATGTTGCCTTTTGACTTCGCCTTATGAAAAGTATCTAAAGGACAATTCTTTAGTAATACAGACAGCAGTGCTTATTTAATGAATTGACTTTAAATTCTGTCTCTTACGTTGTCATTGTTGTTGCTAGATTGTGCTAAGTGTTTTCACATATGTCATTGGATTCTTTAATAACCTCGTGAAGTAGGATTTATTAACTACATTTTACAGATGAGGAAAATGAGATCTAGAAAAGTTGCCTAAAGTAATATAGCTGTGTACAGTGGAACAAGGATTTAAATCTAGCTCATACTTCAAATCTGTTATCCTGCTTGTCTCTCTGTGTATGCTAATTTGTCAGTGTTAACTCATAAAATGTCATACTTACAATTGAGTTCTATAGTATATTTCAGATTTGGAAATAGAGTTTAATTTTTATGTGTCTTTTAGGAGATACTGTATTTCCATTAATATAGCTTAAAACTGAATGAAGTTTTTGGTCTGTGTTGAGTCATAGCTTAAAGTTTAAGCACTAATAATTATATAAATTAAATCCTACAATATAGTTTGAGAAACATGAGTACTTATTTTTTTTTTTTTTTTAAGTCTTGCCCCTCCCTTCCCCCCATGAGTGCTTATGATCACTGAGTAGAACACTGCTTTTGTGAGTCAGAGGAACTAGGCTTTGGCTCCATTTTTCCCACTAACTACCCAACCAAATGACCAGGGGTTACTTTTCTTTATGTATTATTAAATGAGAGGATTAAACCAGATTAACCTCCAAGCTTGATTAGGTTTTGTGATTCTGAATCTTTATTATGATTGGGATTTTAGTTGGATAAAATATGAAGAAATAAGGTTCAAATAAAGCTTGCTTTTACTTTTCAGTGCTGCGTAAATTAACTGTTAATGGATTTGTGGAACCTCATAAGAATATAGAAGTGATGGTAAGTGATAGAAGTAATTTATTTGTGACTTTGGGAAAGTGTTTGGTATTTTCCTGAATGTTTTAAAGCATGTTCTTATTTGACATTAATTTAAAACAGTTTTTATTAAGTGACCATCTAGTTGTTTTCTTTGAGTTTTTTTTTTTTTTTTTTAACCATTCTGTGTATGTTATAGTGTACTTTCAGACTTGTGGTCTGTTTTCACTACATCAAAGTGGCTGTTGTATGAAAGAGAGGAAATAGGCCCAGGATATTCTTTAGATCCAGTGGTACATCGAGAGTGTTAATTTTATTTTATTTTTTTAAGAGATGGGGTCATAGTCACCCAGGCTGATCTTGAACTCTTGGCCTCAAGAGATCCTCCCACCTCAGCCTCCTTAGCAGCTGAGACTACATGTGTTTGCCACTGCTTCTGGATAATTTGTTTTTTATGTTTTAGAGATGGGGTCTTTCTGTGTTGCCCAGGCTGGTCTCAAACTCCTGGCCTCAAGCCATTTTCTTGCCTCAGCCTTTTGTTAATTTGAATTTAAATTAAAATGAACTCCTATTAATTTGAATGCCATTATGACATTACCAGGTGAATTGTAGATAGTTACTTATATCCTTGATATTTCTTGTATTTGTTTTTATGTATTTAAAATGAATTTGTTTATGTTCTTTGATTATAACATTAATACATATTTTTCACAATCAATTAAAAAATAAATGTATAAGAGAAGAAAAGCCTATTGATAATCCCATCACAAATTGTGATGTATATTCATTGTTGGTATATAGCCATCTGTTTTTTCTCCCATCGAAGTACTAACCAGGCCCAACCCTACTTAGCTTCCGAGATCAGAGAAGATTTTTTATTTCCTCCTTGAAATGACAAAGAAAGAAAATGAACAAAGGAAGATGTTTCCTAGTGTTTTGATGAATCAGAGGATGGATGCTCTGAGACTGAGAGTGGCAGTAATAATGATGGTGAAATTGATTGTATAAGTAAGATCTCAGACTCTAAGACTTCAGATGATGATATCCTGGTTGAATTTTCTCAAACTCAATAATTGATGAATGAATGATATATTCCTAAGAACAAAAAGGAAATATGGCATCTGAAGTTAATCATTCTGTAGGAAGGCCTTCATCATCCATTATATTGTGAATAAACCTAGACCATCCCATTTGCTAAAAGGGCTAAAACATCTTTTATGATGTTTATATAATCAACATTCATTGATACAAAGAAGTCTGTTGCATTTAAATTCTTATTAAAAATTTTAATAGTTTTTCATTCTTCCTTTATATTTCCTTCTGTAAATTATTCACAACATCTCCTAAAATATATTTTAAAAATAATGGTCCATTAGACTCAGCTGGTACATGGTGATGGCTTGTCTCTTCGGTTTCTGAGGATTAATGTGTCTAATACTTTAGGTTAAGGATGTATGCTTCAAATAATTGGTGCCATTTATTCACTTACTGTTGCCAAATGCTGTTACTGGATTCTGGGATAGAGCATTAAACAAAGTTCTGACTCTCAGGAGCTTATTATGGTCCAATGGGAGGAGCCAAATAATAAATAGACAAACAATATTGCAAGGGGTTATAAGGCCTGTGAAGAAAAACTAAGCAGAGTAAGGAGAATAGAGAGTATTTATTGAAACAGAATGCTTAATAAATAACTTATTTATTGCAAAGTTACTTATGTAACAGAAATGAGATTAAAGAATTGAAATACTATAGTTATTTTCCTGTGGAAGACTTGTTTATAGTAATAGTGAATTGGTTTTTACTTTAATTTTAACTTATTTTTCTTCAGCTGGTTTTTAAAAATGGTTATGATAGATATGTTTTGGTGTTTCTGATAAAACTGCAAGGTAAATGTTTATAAATGAATAAATTGAGACACTTTAAAATATGTTCTTTTCTAGGGTTTTTTACATGGAATATTTGAACGTCTAAAACAATTTCTGGAATGCAGTAAGTACTTCCATTACAGTTGTTTTTACTGTAGAATCCTTATTAATAGCTTATTTAGCTAGGATTAATGAAGGATTAATAAGGGTTAATAAATCCTTATTCATTAATAGCTTGTGTTCTGCACTTGCAAATCTCCAGAAAGTGTTTTGCCCAACCCCTCTGGGTGAGTTCTTGATGGCTGGAGAGATCCTGTATATGGCTAAAATTAGTATCTTTATAATTAACTTTCTGAAGTTAAATTGTAAGCTTAGTTTTTTTTGTTCATATAGAATAGGCCCCCCTTATCCTCTAGGGATACCATCCAAGACCCCTAGTGGATGCCTCTGAAACCACAGATAGTACCCAGGCCTGTATATACTATGTTTTTTTGATTCGAGAACCAAGATAGCTACTCTAACAACCGGTAGCATACATAGTGTGGGTATGCAGGACAAAGGGGGAATTCATGTGTCAGGCTGCACTGAGCAAGACGGTGTGAGATTTCCTTAATGTACTCAGAATGGTGTGCAATTTAAAACTTATGAATTATTTCTGGAATTTTCCATTTAATATTTTCAGAGCATGGTTGACCCCAGGTAACTGAAACAATGGAAAGTGAGACCACAGATAAGGGGGAACTACTGTATCTATCTCATCCTGAGAGTAGAGGAAACCTTTTTTTAAAAATCTATTTTTTGTCCATTCCTTCTTCTGTATTTCTACTGTAGCTTTTGTTTTCCAGGCAGACAACTACAGCAGTCATATATTTAACAAATATTATGTGTAGATTATATGCCCAGTGCTGTTTAGACTTCTTGTAGACTGTATTTCTTTTAGTGTGTTTTACCTAGCAGTATGATATAAATTTTCTTAAGTGGCATTTTCATTTTATAAATCCCCTTATTCATTAACCTCTACTGGCTTACCTTTAGGATCCTTTGTAATCCACTACCACACACAAGAGAATTTAGCATTTACATTTGTGTTGTAGTACGGGCGATCTGTTTGTTACCCTCTTCTCTTTCACGTGATTGTAAACACCTTCGCTTAGGACATGCACATGTGCATGCATATATATATCATATGTCATATATATAGCTCATATATATATCATGTTATCTGGAGACTTCCTACCCTGAGAGGGTATCTTGGTCTACTCAATTTTAGGCAGTTGCTGATTGTTTTATGTCATTTTCAATTTAGTAAAAACATACCCAGGCACTGTCCTGGGTACTATGCATGCAAAGATGAATAAGACAGCTTATATCATGTAGTTCATTTTTCTAAAATGGTTATTTTTCTCTGGTCTTCCTGGTGGGGGTAGCAGAAGGAAGAATAGAATTACTTCCAGGAGAGGAGAATGAGATAAATGACCTAATGGAATATGAAGAGTATCATTAGAGAGCAAAGTAGTTGATGGGCTGATATACATTATTTTGAATGTACAGAAAAATTATGTCAGAAATTATTAGAAGAAATTTGTCAGAAGGTATATGAAAAATGATAATGACTATGTTACTCTTTGAGTTGTTTTTACACATTTTTGTTGCTTGAAAACATTTCAAATATGTTTGAGTTTTTAGAAATGTGATTTATGATCCATTGCTAAAATTGCTACCCTTTTACTTTAAAATGGGTTCAGTTCATACTTTAGGATTAATTTATGTGATGTGGCATCAAGGATTACTGTTATTAAGTGCACATCTTGGAGTTGCTTTTTAATAATGAATTCATAATACAAAATATGCAAGAATATAACTGGCAATTTTATTTTTGGTAAAGTTTTGGTGGTGTCTTGGTTGTGAATTTATAGAATATTATCAACTTATGCTAACATTTGAAATGTATTTTTAACAGGTAGAAATATAGGTACAGATAATATGTGTAGAGATAGACTGGAAAAGACCATCATTCTTTTTACTAAAGTGGTAAGTTTTCTTTTTATCTTAAGTATGTTTTCTCAAATATAATACGTTCAAATTTAGAATGGAAAATGATATTTTTGTAACCATACCTTTCACTTTAGTGAAAGGAAACTTATGTTCTCTTTATAGGAAAGCTAAAAAATTACTTTTGTGTGTACTTTAAAATTCATATAATGATTAAATTTATATACCATGTATCATAGTGTGCAGCTCACTTTAGTGTAAAAAACAAATCAAATATCAGAGAAGTTGATTTCTCTAAAGCTCATTATTAGACCCACTGGAGAAAGCAGAGATGAAGATAGCATTTCAGCTGGAGATAGATCACATGTAGTGGGCAGTATAATATTAGAAAGTCACTATATTCAGATTGACTATCAGATTATCATCATCAATATCAAACACCTATTGAAAGGAATTACATGGGTGCACTGTGCTAGGCAATGCATAAAATGTTTTTTTATAAAATTTAGGTTTTTTTTTTTTATTTTTTTTATTTTTATTTTTTTGAGACAGAGTCTCGCTCTGTTGCCCAGGCTAGCGTGCCGTGGTGTCAGCCTAACTCACAGCAACCTCCAACTCCTGGGCTCAAGCGATCCTCCTGCCTCAGCCTCCTGAGTAGCTGGGACTACAGGCATGTGCCACCACAACTGGCTAAAATTAAGTTTTACAAACCATTGATTTTTATGAAATTTTGGGCTTGGAGGATTGGGAAAAGCACAAAGAATTGGGGTGTAGCAATTAGGAAAACCTGGCTTGAGGCTGCTCGTACTAAAATGGGTACTTGAAGACAATTGGGACTATCTAAATCTGTAATCTGTTTTCCCTTTTTCTTTGAAGATTCAGTAATGGGGCTGGGATTGTCTGTCCCTGGGAGGGGAGAAAGGAGCAGAAAGGAGTTGTTTTTGTTTTTGTGTTTAGGTAGTTCTTACCTTTAGTTTCAGTTGCCATCATTTCTCATGTACCAAATAGCCTCAATAGCAAAAGCCCACCTAATCTTCCAAGATCCGGCATGAAATTGACTAAGATCCTTTCTGTCAAAAAAAAAAAAACACAAAGCAAGGTAAAACAGGATGATATAGTTAGTCAATGGGGCTGTGTGGGGTATATCACTGATACTTGCCTGCATCTCTGCTACCAACAGTCCCTGCTTAATATGTTATGTTAATTACATAAGTAAAATTTAAAAGGCATTTTTTAGAAGGCCTGATTTAGAAAAGACATTGATTATTGAGCAACTTGGTTTCCAGTTCTTTCTTTTAGTTCTTAGTCAAGGTAATGATATGGATAGATGGTATCTGTTATTTATTCATCTTTTCAGAAGAAGTTGGAAGAAATTTCTTTTTTTTTGTTTTTGAGACAGAGTCCTGCTCTGTCACCCTGGCTAGAGTGCCGTGGCGTCAGCCTAGCTCACAGCAACCTCAAACTCCTGGGGCTCAAGGAATCCTTCTGCCTCAGCCTCCCAAGTAGCTAGGACTACAGGCATGCGCCACCATGCCCGGCTAATTTTTTCTATATATTTTTAGTTGTCCAGCTAATTTCTTTCTATTTTTTAGTAGAGATGGGGTCTCGCTCTTGCTAAGGCTGGTTTTGAACTCCTGAGCTCAAACGATCCACCCACCTTGGCCTCCCAGAGTGCTAGGATTTACAGGCATGGGCCACTGCATCTGGCCAGAAGAAATTTCATTTATGAAATTCGTATTTATGATCTCTAAGACTTTATTAAGGCTTTTAAAATTGGAATATTTCAAACATGCCTCCAAATAGAATTGAATAACTTTTGAGTATCCATGAGATCATCACTCATCTTCAACGATTACCAACATGTGGTTGTGGTCAATCCTGTTCTATCTGTATGCCTTCTTCCCCTCCCACCATTGCTGGTTATTTTAAAGCAAATCCCAGTCATTATATAGTATTATTTGTAAATATATGAATATGTGTCTTTAAGCAGTAGGAGTTTTTTTTTAAATGTGATATGAACACAATGATCACATTAAAAAATAGTAGTGACTTTTTAAACATCATTTAAATATCTAGTCAGATTTTAGATTTTTCTGATTGTCTCATTAATTTTTTATAGTTGGTTTGTTCGAATTAGGATTCAAATGCTATTAGTTCCCTTTCCATCCTTTGTTTTTTTCCTTTGCTATTTATTTGTTGAGGTAACAGATTATTTCCTATAGAGTTTTTCATGTTTTAGATTTTATTGCTTATATCCTCTGTGTTATTTACATGTTCCTTTGTCCCCATGTGCTATTTGACATGTTCCATTGTCTCCGCACTCCTCCTCCTCCCATATTTCTTATAAATTTGTAGTTAGATTTAGAGGCTTGATCACATTCAAGCTTTTTTTTTGTGTAAGTAGGGTAGGGCTGTCAAGAATACTTTATAGGTGGTACTGTGTGTTTAATACCACATGACATGAGGAGGCACATGGTGACATGAGGAGGCACATGGTGACATGAGGAGGCACACGGTGTCTGGTTGTCTCTTTTTGCGTGGTAAGATTGATGAGTGAGCTATCAGGGTTCCTCAGCAGTTTTCCCCTATTGATTTTTTTTTTTTTTTTTTGCTGTTTCCTATATTTTATTTTTTATTTCAGCTTATTATGGGGGTACAAAAGTTCAGGTTATAAAAATTGCCCATGTCCCACCCATCCCCCCGAGTCAGAACTTCAAGAACTTCAAGCGTGTCCCCTATTGATTTTAACAGCCATTGATGAGTGCCTAGATCCATTATTTGATTATAGGTTTACGAAATGATGGCATTCTAATTTTATTATTCACTTTACATTTATTAGCTGAAATTCTTCTATAAAGGAGAAATCTCCCTCATCTACTATTTGATACATCAAAATACAGTTCATGCAGGAAAGGCAGGATAATTTTTTAATTCTTTCCTTTTATCTATTACTTTTTAAAGGCCTATCTTTTATATACTTAAACTTTTTATATCATATTTATTCATTGTTATCAAATTAAGTATGAAGTGGGTCTGTTTTGGTCCCTGTACTGGAAATCTGCATTATATGATGTAACCCAGGAAACATTATAGTACAACTATATGTATAGTAAAACTATACATGTGCTCCCCACCAAGGTTCAAAACTTGCTAAATGTTTATTAGTAAAGTTCTAATTGGAGCAATTCTATTCCAGTATGAATTTGGGGAATATACATTTTAATTTTTTTCTTTATAGCTGTTGGACTTCTTGGATCAGCATCCCTTTTCATTTACACCTCTAATTCAGAGATCACTGGAATTTTCTGTAAGCTATGTTTTTACGGAAATTGGTGAAGGCGTTACATTTGAACGATTCATTGTCCAGTGCATGAATCTTATTAAGATGATTGTCAAAAATTATGCTTATAAGCCATCCAAAAATTTTGAAGGTAATGCTTTACTGGTAGTTTTTTTTCTTTATTTTAATGTAAGTGTTAAGTAATTGGTACTTTTATGTATGTTTTTTGAAAGGTATTTAAAAAATAAACTGTTACTAGGACATGAAATAGTGATAAGGGTTACAGTCTTTAATATGTTTATACCAGCTACCAGCTTTTAAAAATTATATAGTGCATTTAGTAAGCTGTTTTTGTAGCATAATAAATTGGTTGAAGCTTAGGGACTTTAAGAATTAGATACTACAATAATCCCTGCAGCTCATGTTTCAGGCTATATTTATTTGAATAATTAAAAGCTTTCTCTGACTTTATATAAGTGGGGGTTGCTTCTAAACAGGTTAAGTTGTTTATTATTTGGAATTCATTCATATGCATGTGTGTCAAGATGAATGAAGAAGTCTCAGAGAGAGAGAAAGGCCTATGAGTTAGTCACCTCAATATGCTGTGATAATAGAGCATGGTAATGTACAAGCTGTGTGGTAAGATAGAGACAGAACTGGGGTGGGTATGTTATAAATAAATGAAAGAGATTTGTTTATAATAAAAATGAAGATTATACACAAGTGTATCTTTTTCTCTGAGAGTATATTTTTAATTTATTTAAACCATATAATCCAATTTAGGTAGAATGTTTGGCTGTTCAATTAATTTGGAGATTTTATTTTTCTAGATAGCAGCCCTGAAACTCTTGAAGCCCATAAGATTAAGATGGCATTCTTCACATATCCCACTTTGACAGAGATATGTAGAAGATTAGTCTCTCATTATTTTCTATTAACTGAAGAAGAACTGACAATGTGGGAAGAAGACCCAGAAGGCTTTAGTAAGGATTAATTTTTTAGTTTTAGCATGGCTTTCTCCTCCTTCTGTCAATTGATATCTATTTGAATGACAGGTATATTAATATTGTATTTTAATATAGCAATTTTGATTTGGAAATTTTGGATTTTCAAAATTAACTTATTCTCTACAACTAGCAGCTTGTTCTTACTAAAAAAAAAAAACCACAAAACAACAACAAAAAATTAACTTATTCTCTCTTTGTTATCCATTACAACAAAATGAGAAGCAGGAAATGAATGACTTGTTTAAATATGATGCAGAATTTTGTCCAGAAAGACACCTTTTTTAACTTTTAGATTCCCTTACAAATGTATCATGTAGTTTCAGATAACTGCCTGTCTCTATTACATCAGGTCAGTTTCTAGTTTGTGATTCATTCCATATTATTTTTTATTTGTAGAAATATTTGCCTCAGAAATTTGGAGGGTTTTTTAATTTTTTTTACAGATTTTTTCAATCTGTTTGGATTTTTAGTAATAGATAAATTAGTAGCATAATTCTCTTGAGATTCTTCCTATAGAAAATCAAAGAATCACATGTCTAGAAGTGTTTGTGAATTCTTTCGGCCGTGGTGGGACATAGGCTAGATTGTAGCCTGTTCTTACCCATTTGGCTGAATGTCCTTGTGTAGATATACGCATATGTTTCCTAATATTTTAAGAATGCCTTAAACTTTTTGGAAGATTTATCTTCCTCTTCTTTTTGTTATTTAGAAATAATTTTAGTTCATTTAGAAAATACAGCATTGCACTGCCCAGTGCATCCTTTTTTGCTTTTGCTTTTTCCTAGCTAAAATCTTATGTTTCAGTTTGCATTCTGTATGCAGTACATTTAATATTGTAACTTGAAGCATTGAGTCTTTAGAGTTTTAGAAGTCCTGAAGTATTTTACTTTAATAACAAATGCAGGAAATCTTTGAAAATTGTGACTAATCATTTTAACTTGTGAAAAATGATTACTGTATTGAAATGAAATGATTTTCAGGATTGTAGTGATATTGTATCAGGTGATATCAGATGCTCTGGAAGTGACAAGTACTCTGAGCTTTCCTGAATAATTTTTAATGAAAACAAGAATGCTTGTAGATGTAATAAGCAGTTGGTGATTGTGAGATACACAGGTGTGACCTCTAACGTATAGTAAAGAAATCTGAGTAAGGCCTATGTTCCTGATTTGATTTTAGTGTTATGTTTAAAACAATTCACAGAAATATTATACTGATGTTATCCAAATCTTTGTTTTTCAAACTGAGGTTTTGAAAACATCATTATTACATATTTTTAATTGCAGCAGTGGAAGAAACGGGAGGAGATTCTTGGAAATACAGTTTGAGGGTAAGTATTGAAAGAAAAATCAATAGGGGAAAGATTAATGCTTCTAAAGTTCTTAGTTGATAATGGCATTATTGAAGATTTCAAAACATTAAGTCAGGCAGATAGGAAACTGTTTATAATTGTAAGAAACTTTATATTTGAGAGGAAAGTACTTAATTAAATTATGAATTTTGATCTGAAATTTCCTTTTGTTAACTTGAGGATTTGCAAACTTAATTTTTCTTCATTTTTTAGTTGAATTGCTTAGGGAATAATTGTCAATGCACAGATGGAAAATGTTTGTGAAAGTAAAAGCTTCCACTTTTTGACTGGAATGTTTTTTTTCCCCTTCTTAAGTATTTCATTAATAAAGCTTCTTTTGATATGTTATTTCTCTTACCATCTAGTGTGAATCTCAGAGACCAGCCCATTGCTCTCAGTTACAGGATGCTTTTAAAACATGTTTATTAATATGGCAAACGTTTCACCTTTAAGGAAGATTTACCAAATGTGGTCTTTGAGCTGTTCTTTTTGTTAAGACTTGTGTTTACATAATTTATGTTATTGCCATTGGTTCTCTAAAAATGTATCTTAATGATTTTACATTCCATAAGCTTATAGTTGTAAACCAGATAAATTATTGGTGATTTTAAAACTTGAAAAAATTTCATTCCTTTAATTTTTAAAACTTTCTTTTACGGAGGTCAAACATATTAAAAAATAGAGAAAATAATATCATTAGCTCATCATGATAGTCCAGTTTATCACTTATCAAATCATGGCTAGTCTAGTTTCATATAAGTATGTCACCCCTTTAGCTGACATTATTTTGAAGCAAATATCTGGGATGACATATCATCTGTACATATTTCTGTATGTATATCTGTAAGTTTCTTTTTAAAACATAACACACAATATCTTAATTTAATTATTACTTTATATTATGAATCATTTAGGGATTCAATACTTTTAAGAACCAAAGCAAATCATTTTTTTATGTAGCAAATGCTGATATCTGTTAGTGTTCACGTTTGTTAAGAGAAATAGTACTTTATATGGTAAATTGAATTCATGAATTGCTGTTGTTGCCTATTATACCATTGCTAAGAAAATATGTAATTTTTAACATATTAAATCTTGGGCAGTTATTTATAGGATTGAACTATGACTATGGCCACAGAATGTTCTTTTAAATTTAAAGTATACTTAACTTAAAAATACAGACTGTTTGCTGTCTGTGGTTATAAGTTTTTGAATGCATAATGCCAAATGATTGAAATAAGGAAATAAACTTTCTATATGTTATGAATTAAGTTACTATAACTTGATTTTCCTTTCCATTATATTTGTTATAGAAAACCGTAATCTTTTTTAAAAGTAAAAATTGGAAATAGTTTCAAAGCTTTAGGATTTTAAGAATGAATATTCTTTGCTTTATTGTAGAATTAGTAGATACAGATAGCATTGTTTGAAATTTGTCTCTTTTCTCCTTCCAGCCGTGCACTGAAGTCCTTTTTATAGATATATTCCATGAATATAATCAGACTCTTACTCCTGTACTTCTAGAAATGATGCAGACACTTCAGGGTAGGACATATTTTGTGATACTTTGATTTATTGATTTAATAAATCAGTTAAAATACTCTGAGTGCCTACTATATAAAATGCTCTATTTCCTAGGCAGAGTGTATTCTTTCCTGAAGGGGTAGCATTTGAGATAGATCTTGAGTTACAGTTTGAAAGATAGTTAAATTCTGCTGTCATAAACATAATAGTAGCACAAGCAAAACAGCAGTCATATTGCTTGGGGAAACTGTCTAGAGCATGTTGTGAGAAGTAGTGAGAAATGGTGAAAACTGTGTTAGCCTTTGTTAGAATGGTGGCAGTGGGAATGGAAAGAAGGTGATGGATTTAAGGGAAAATGATGAAGTAAATTTTTGGTACTTGATCGCGGTGCTTTGTACATGAGTAATTACAATTCAATTGATTGAATGTGCTGGGCAAGGGAAAGTGATCAAAGATGATCCTGAACTTTTGAGTCTTAAGGACAATGAAACAGTTATCTCATTAGTACTGGTTGGAGATAGAGATATACTTTTGGAGTGCAGGTATATAAGGAGCCTTGGGAGAAGTAAAGTCTTTCAAAGACAGACCTGAGATTTTCACCTATAGGGAAATGAGGAGGTGAAAGGTCCTACAAAAAAGCCAGGTAAGAAACTATCCAAGAAGTATGAAGAAAGATATGGGGTTGTATTCTGGAGAAAAGCATGTCAGAAGTGTCAAATGCTTGTAAGAGGCAAAAGGCAATGGATTTTCCAAGAGAATTGATTATCCTGTTGGTTGCCACAGGAATCAATTGTAAGGGATCAAGAATTGAGTAGGTGGTGATATAAGGTAATGAGAGAATTTCCTATAGGGAAGGAGATTCCTGATCTTGTTTGTAGTAAGAGAGTTACTCACCCTTTAGGCTTTTATACTCTCAAAGCCTAATAGAGTATTTCTGTTTAAATTATAAGCCAAGGGAAATATGTAAAATCATTATGTTAATTTTTAAAGATAATTTGAGCATTGTTGTATTTCAAATGAATTGATCTGCATTGTACAATTAGTTAGTAATTTCTTTCTTTTTCTTTTTCGTTTTACATTCCTATGAGCTAGGGCAAGTTACTGATTTTTCAGTGCAGGATTACAGGTTCCTAAATTTGTAATATGCTGTTTACATTGCTTTGTTTTTTTGATTTTTGAACATTATTTCTGTTTTCTCCTACACAGCCTATTTAGTGTTTACTTTTTTTTTTTTTTTTTTGAGACAGAGTCTCGCTCTATTGCTCGGGTTGGAGTGAGTGCCATGGTGTCAGCCTAGCTCACAGCAACTTCAAACTCCTGGGCTTAAGCAATCCTACTGCCTCAGCCTCCCGAGTAGCTGGGACTACAGGCATGCGCCACCATGCCCGGCTAATTTTTTCTATATATATTTTTAGTTGGCCAGATCATCTCTATTTTTTAGTAGAGACGGGGTCTCACTCTTGCTCAGGCTGGTCTTGAACTCTTGACCTCGAGTGATCCACCCGCCTCGGCCTCCCAGAGTGCTAGGATTACAGGCGTGAGCCACTGCTCCCGGCCTACTGTTTACTTTTTAATTTTTGTATTTTTTAATTTTTTCTTAACCTCCAAACGTTCATTTACTTATTTTAGACTATTGTAGGAAAAGATAGGCGTTTAGGTTGCACTTTGATAGGGTACTGTCTGCTAGTAAGGTTTTCAGTGATTTCCAAGCTTAATTTTCTTTCTAGCTCTGGAGCAATTTGTTTATTTAGGGCTGTACTTAATTCTAGCTTATTGGAACAGTGAGCTTAAGAATTCTTATTTATACTTCTCTATAAAGGTCACAGAAAAAAACAAAGAATTCAGCAGAAATATGCTTTGATAAACTTATTAGAAATTGTTCTACTCTAAAGAAATATATTAATACTTATTAAGTAAATTGTGTTTTCCATGTTAACCATGGTATCTTCTTTCTTGAATAGTAGTAGCATAGAAACTCCCAACATTTTATCCTAACGTTTCCATGTTTCATAGTGGCTGTCACCTTTCTGTTTGCACTTTTCATTTTACTGTCATTCTTTTTATCTAGTGTACTGTCATAACCAGGTTTATTTTTTCTGCTTAGAGCTTCTTTTGTGAACTGCTTATTCTTGTTCTTTGCTTTTTTTCTTGTTGTGGGATTCATCTTTTATTCTTTCTTTTAAGAATTTTCACTGATAATAGGGGTATAAAACAATAGTTAGCAATTTGTGATATATATTTTTCTAGAATATTGCTTGTCATAACATTTTCCAAATATTTTATAATACGTTTGTAGTATTGTTTATGACTTTAAATATTGTACCTGTGTTTTGTAATGGTGATGATAATAAAACTTAGACTTTCCCTTTCTGTCTATGCATATTTCATATAATGAAGCATGTACTTAACTGAATTGGGAAACTAATAAATTGTATTTAAATGAAATTGTATTTTTTAAAAAACTAGTTTTATTTATTTTTACTGATACTTATTTTTTAGGGCCCACAAATGTGGAAGATATGAATGCACTATTAATTAAAGATGCTGGTATGTTAAACTTAAACTTAGTTGGTGTGCCTAGGGAAAGACTTCTAAAGAAGTGTAATGTGAGGACACAAGGATAAGTAGAAATTAGCTGTGTGGGGGGAGGGGAGAGGTGTTGGGTGGGAAGAGGGTTCCAGGGGATGGAATAGTATATTCAAAGACTTGAAAGTAAGAAAAGTAAGCACACTTAGAGTTTGCATAGTGACTATTTTGGTTTAACTAGAACATAGAGGTTAAGGGTTTATGGTGAGAGATGAGACTAGAGATAAGCAGGGACCAGATTATAAAATATTGCATCTGCTTAGAAGCAGATGTTATTTTATAATTTTAATAATTTGACTTAAATATTTCAGAATAAATTTTATTTTCTGTTTGAAAGTACTAAGGAATATTTAGGAAAAACATGGAATGAAGTAACTTAGTGTTTCAATGTAGTCCCTTCGATTTCGTTTCTTACATATATTATGGCCCAGTATCTGAAACCTTTAATTTTTTTCTTAAATTTTCTTCTTAGTGTATAATGCTGTTGGATTAGCTGCTTATGAACTGTTTGACAGCGTTGATTTTGATCAGTGGTTTAAAAACCAGCTTCTTCCAGAATTACAAGTCATTCACAATAGGCAAGTATAAAATTTTATGTTTATTTTACACTTATTTTACCTTATTGATTTTTCTAATGAATTGAAGAAGGCATTAAAATTGCTTATAATTTTAAAAACATTGTAATATGACTTAGTAGGTAATGTCTAGTGCAGAAAGGAGTAAGACTTGTGAATTTTATAATTGAAATATAAACAAAACATTTGGCTATTACATTACTTTATTTCAAATGTGAATTGTGACATCCAGGAAGTATTTGACTTCATATAAGATATTTTACAGGAGACAGGAAGTAGGACTTTATGCAAAGATGAGGGAAGATGGAGGTCTGTGAGTTTAGAAAGACATTATGCACAAAAAGAAGACAATTGGGCACTTAGCAGGGGCTATGCCCAGTGTCAGAAGTAGCCTAACCAAAGTAATAGTCCATGAAAGGTGACTGTCTTGGAATCAAAGGGTGGGGAACCTGCAGCCTTGGGGCACATCTGGCCTTCTGGACCCTTGAATGTGGCCTTTGGACCAAATCCAAATTTCACAGAACAAATCTTTTCATTAAAAGGTGTATAGCAGAGAAAGATGAAGCTTTTCTTGCCTCCTTTGGTGCTTAAAAATGAAAAATCTTGAAATGAGAAGGCCATAGGTTCCCTACCCATATGAGATAGCAAAAAGCATTTGAATACACTTTAGGTTCTTACTGAGGTGCCTAATTCAGTAGTACAGATTCATATTATAAACATTTAGAGCCACAGAACTGTAGACCTGGAGATGCTTTAAAAGTTATTTTAACCAGTAAGTAGCTATCTATCTCTTCAGTTATTCAGTAAACAAATATTTTCAACACTTGGGATTTGCAATGTTCTATAGAGCCAGTAGTGAATGAATAGACTCTACCTCTGCCCTAGGGAGCTAGTGAGCCTTTGATGGAGAGAAAGCTTTTCACTGGGGAGACAAATGTGCAGTTTAATTGTCCTTAAACCCTAGAGGCTATTTAGTTTAAGACCTTCATTGTCTGTTATGGAAGCTCCCTATATATGGCTATGGAGCACTTGAAATGTGCTTAGTGCAATTGAGGAATTGACTTTTCAACTTTAATTAATTTAAATTGAAAAACTGAAGCCATGTATAATATGTATTGATTACAAGTTGAAATGATAGTATCTTGGATATATTGAAAGAAAAATTTTATTAAAATCTCAACTGTTTCTTTTTACATATTTTAGTGTGAGTACTAAGGAATTTAAAATTACATATTTGGCTTGCATTATATTTCTACTGGACAGAGCTGGTCTAGTCTAGTCCTTCTCAAATTTTAATGTGCATATGAATCACCAGTAATCTTGTTAAAACTTAGGTTCTGATTAGGTTTGGGTCAAATCACCCACCCCTGTCTTACTCCCAGAATAATGAATGGTGCCGCTAGTCCAGGCACCACACTTTGAGGAACAAACTGACCTATAATTTTAACTCTGCTTGGAAATGCCTATGACCTTGGAATTTGACCTTTCTGAGCTTCATTCTCTTTTATCTGGAACAGAGAGTCAAATGTAATCCTCAAGTTCGCAATCCAAAAATTGAAGGGTCTGTGGTTCCTTTACTTCACTCTACAAAAGTCTTGTTACTTCTGCCACTGTGACTTGGTTTTAACAGTTCTTATCCCTTGAAATGGCACTGTTTTCACTCTTTTGCCCAAATACTGTTTACCTTAAAAGCCTGTTTAAATTCCATCTGGCTGCCCACTCTTCTCTTTCTTTTCTGAAACCCTAGTATACTACTTTACATTTTTAATTCTTTTAGGTGTGTTATAAACTTTTGGGAGGCAGAGAATACTTACATTGTTTTATAACTTTAATGAGCAATTTTTTTTTAATGTGTTTGATCAGCCATCTTCTGAGGTTATAGTTTTCTGAAAAAACATGGTATATTTATTAGCTTGTTCCATTTATACCCAGAAATTAATATTTATCATCTTACCACTGAAATGATTGCTCTCCACCCCAAGACAGGATCTCTCTGTCAGCCAGGCTGGAGCATAGTGGCATGATCATAGCTCACTGCAACCTCAAACTCCTGGGCTCAAGTGATCCTTTTGCCTTAGCCAAGTAGCTAGGACTATAGGCACATACCACCACACCTGGTTAAATTGTTTTTAAAAAATTTTCTGTGAAGTTAGGGTCTCACTGTGTTGCCCAGGCTGTTCTCCAACTCCTGTCCTCAAACTATCCCCCCACCTCAGCCTCCCAAAGTGCTAAGATTACCCGTCTGGCCTAAAATTTATATAATATCAAGATACTTCGTAAGTACAATACTTGGACACAAATATTTTGAACTTAATGATTTTTCTCCTTGCCTAAAGAGTCTTCATTTCCTTTAGCAAAGATGATCACAGAGAAAGAAATTTATTTATATGTTACTGCAAATGTTTTAGAACTTTTAAAATATAAGTCATTATTTTTGTAATTTGAGTTACATTCTGTAATTGGGTGCCTCTTACAAAATTAGAGAGCTTAGCTGAAATCAATAAATTTATATGAATTTTTAAATTTGTTCTGAAAATCTTATGGTATTAACAAAATTGGAGTAGGAAAGTGAATACAGGAGCTTCTTTATTATTAAGTTTTTAGGACTTTCCCAGCTTTAGGATTTGGAACATTAGCACTATTTTTAGTTCCTGGAGAAACAAAAGTGGACTTGGTTTTTAGGTACCTATCTATGTTAGAGTTCTTTAATGTGAAAGAATCAAGGTTACAGCATACCTGTTTAAGAATTCATTTATTTAGATTGGATCTTTATTGTTAGTATTGCATACCATGGTATATTTAGAAGAAGCTTTTAAGGTCTTTATAAAAAATGCAGATTGCATTTCTTACTATATTTTAGATTTAAGTAATGAAATATACTAAATGAAATAGACCTCTTAAAATATTTAACATTCTAATTTCATGATTTTTTCTTATCTTAGGTATAAGCCACTGCGACGCAGGGTGATTTGGCTCATTGGTCAGTGGATTTCTGTGAAATTCAAGTCTGACTTAAGACCCATGCTATATGAGGCAATCTGTAACTTGCTTCAAGATCAAGATTTAGTGGTATGCTTCTTAATGTCTTAAAAGAGTTATTTTTAAAGTTTAATCTATGCTAAACTTCAAGTTCACAAACAGTTTATATTTTTATTTAGAATGTTTATGGCCTTTTACTGCAGTAGTTATTTGTTGGTGAGCAGTTTGATTTAAGGGTAGAAAGTCCTTTGATTATTGTTTGCCCTCCCTATTTGTAGCCCTTGAAAAAAAATCAAACTCTACTAGTCCAAATGATTTATAATTTCTTAGTAAGAAAAAAAAAGCAGTTTTTTTTTAAAGATCTCTTAATATTACATATTCATTTTCTTATTCAGGATAGACTTTGTCTTTGAGATAGCATCATAATCTGTTGCACCCTTTTGGTTATTTCTGCCTTATTTTTTAAAATTATTTTAAGTATTTGGAATTATTGTTTCTTTTAGGAATTTTACTTTATTTTTGGTGTTCACATAATATTCTTTATTTTGTGTTACTGAAAATTTGATAGTGGCTTCTTTGTTGCTTTTTTTTCCACTTCAAAACAGTAGGTTTGCTGCTTTATTATATAAGTTAATTACTTATAGGCCTATGATTTTGAGAAGTTTAAAATTGTAAAAATGTATAGAATTGTTTTCTTCTCCCCCCCCCCCACTGGTGCTTTATTGTATGACTGAGTGAATATATTAGTGACTTAAAATACACTTTCTTTTTCTTGGACTTAACTTTGACTCCAGCATAGTGTTTTAAGAGGTGAATCCAGTTGTCTTTTCCTGACTTCCAAATTGTTGTAGGTAAAATTAAGTGATCCCTGCCATCTACCTCCTTCACTGAATTGTGCTAAGGTCTCATCTACTCATTTCTCAGTGTCCTCCCTCCTTTCTTTTTGTAGTTTGAACCCATCTGATTTCCCTGCTTTTCAGCAAACACTTGGACTACACTTTTTTCTTTTTTTACACATGCCATAATAAATTACTTGTAGTGTTCACTGAAGTAAAAATATAATTAGAAAGTAAATTTGTTGTAGAAACATATCTACTTTGTGTACATACTTGAGAATTTATTCTAAATATTATTCTATAATTATTAAATACTATTAATATAAGCATGAGAAGTCACAAGGGAACACTATTTTACTATTTTTAAATTTTTAGAAATTGATTAATATAACCTAGCTGCTTCTAAAATTACTATTTTCTGAGATCAATCTACTTTTGTTATAGCTTTAGAATAAAACATAAGATTTAAATTTTTTATTTTCCTAGTAGGAAATATTATTTGCTCTTCTGTCAGAGTTACCAGAGAGTATATTAAAGATTTATCAATATATTATGAAAGGATTAAATTTCAGTTAGGTTTTCTTTGGGAAATAGAGAAATTTCTTGAGTCTTATACTCTTTTTATAATAAGTCTATTAGAGAAGAAGAGAAAAATGTGTTATTTTGCCTAGGCTTTTAAAAGCAGAACATTATTCCTATCAGGTATCAACAAGTGTTATTGGACAGAGAGTGTTTCGTGGCCAGATAAGTTTGGAAAACTCTGGGCTGAATATTCAAATAGGCCTCTTTACTATAGGAATGGTGAGAATCTTAAAAATATACAATTGTATTGTGACTATTCAAGATGACTAATACATTAATATCTATGTAGTACGCTTTGAAAAAATGCCATTTTTGGTTCAGCTTTTTCCCTTTTCCTTTACATCTTTTGGTAGCTAGGTCTCATATTGACATCTTTTGCGTTTGTTTTATCATGTCACCGATATTTTGTAATAAATTTTTAAGAAGACAGTGTTTAGTAAGGTACCAAGTTAATGTTGCAGACTTTGGCCTTTTAAAAAAGTATATTTAAAATCAATAATATATAAGTTATACTGTTTTAATTTCAACCTTTGAGAAATCCTGGCTAATGAAATGTAGGAAGATACTTTTTACATACATAAATACACATACAACAGTGTATAAACAGATTTGACATGTATGTGTGTATATATGTATAAACATGCATTTTTATTTGTAGACCTACACATGTACATACACATAGTGTATGTACATGTGTATATCACACTAAGTAAGTTGATAAAAACTGAAGAAAAGTTACAAGTATTGCAAATAAACCACTATTTGCATTGTTTCCCCAGATCAAACAGTAATATTAAACTGTCACACAACTATCAGAGGTAGAGAGACATACTCTTCCCAGTGGCCTTTGATATTATATTTATGGAGTCCTATACTAACTGGAAAAGTTGCTTCCTTCAGTTGCTATACTGTTTCCACTGTGTCTTAAGCATGTAGATCCGGATGAGTCTGAATCCTCTCTGACTTTCAGAGTCTGCATTCTCTTGCTTGGGTGCTGCTGTTATGGAGTTGGGATAGATTTCATATTGAGCAACTGCAGTTGTCCACATGGTTTCCTTTTGTTGTTATAAGGAAGACTGGCTATCACAGAGTAGAAATAGTTTTTAATTTTTAACTCTTTAAAAGTTAAGAATTTTGTCAAGGAAAGAGAAAGATGCAGAGACTAACATAATAAGCACTTTTGTGCTCATCACCCAGTTTTCCACATTTTTATTTTAAGATTTTTCCATATATATATTTCAAATATTTTATTTAAGAAATCAAACATTACAAATTCAGTTTGGATCCCTCTACATCTTTCCTGTCTCATTCTGTTGAATATGTTAAGCAGAGAGGTTTTTAATTTAATACAGTCAGATTAAATTTTTTAATACTTTTTGTTTCTGTTTTAAGAAATTCTCTTCATCTTTCATTCTTCATTCTATCTGGAATTTAT
The DNA here is from genome assembly GCF_020740605.2 of Lemur catta. Taxonomy (NCBI): domain Eukaryota; kingdom Metazoa; phylum Chordata; class Mammalia; order Primates; family Lemuridae; genus Lemur; species Lemur catta. The sequence goes on from NC_059139.1 coordinate 39,280,511, forward strand.
TTTTGAATATGATGTGAAGTAAACTTCCATGTTTTATTTTTTATAAGGATACAATGATTTATTGAATAATACATAATTTTCTTAGTGGTTTCTAAGGCTGTCTCTGTCATATACCAAGTTTACATAAAGGTGTGTGTTGCCCCCTCGTAACATATTATAGCAGATACAGTGCCTATGGCAAGTTTCAGGTTTGAGAACACTATTTCCATGTTGTAAACTAGAATTACTAAATTTTAGCGGAGAGGAACCTTCTTTTCCCAGGGCTACAGATGATTCTGTAATCAGAATACTTTGTTTATATACTAGGCTTCTTTAGGTTTTAAGGGTTCTGCACTAATTATATAGGTTTTAAGGGTTCTGCACTAATTATATCTTCAAATTTCAGAAATTTAAAATAAGTTTTACAACCTTCAGTAAAACATAAAGTAAGCTACTAGAAAATTAACATTAGTATGATCATTCACTTTTGTGAGAGCCTATGTAAGATCTAAACTTTGGTGTGACCAGAAAGTCTATAGTTTGGGGGTGTGTGTGGTTGTCTGTGAAGTGACGAAATGGCCATCTTCGTGGGCAGGTTGACTGTCAGTATAGAAATACAGTCATGCATCATTTAATGACAAGGATAGTTTCTGAGAAATGTGTCCTTAGGTGATTTCCTTGTTGTCTGAACACGATGGAGTATACTTACACAAACTTGGATGATATAGCCTACTACACACCTAGGCTATACGATATGACCTGTTGCTCCTAGGCTACAAATCTGTATAGCATGTTACTGTACTGGATACTGTAGGCAGTTATAACACGGTAGTAAGTATTTTTGTGTCTAAACATATGTAAACAGAAAAGGTACAGTAAAAATATGGTAGAAAAGATAAAAAATGCTTATCTCAGGATGCCAGTTTGTAAAAATATGTGTGTGTGTGTGTGTGTGTGTGTGTAAATAAATAAAGGTAAAAAATGGTAACTCGATAAGTCAGTGAGTTAGCGGTGGATGAATATGAAAGCCTAGGACATTACTGTATACTTAGGCTACACTAACTTTATAAAAATTTTTTTTCTTTATAAATTTACGATGGCTTACTGTACCTTTTTTACTTTATAGAGTTTTAACATTTTTAAATCTTTTTGACTCTTTTTATAATAACACTTAAAACATAAACGGATTATTCAGATGTGCAAAAAAATTTATTTCTTTATATCCCTATTGTATAAACTTTTTTCTATTTTTACTTTTTAATTTTTAAAATTTTTGTTAAAACTAAGACACAAAGACACACAGCCTAGGTCTACATAGGGTCAGGATCATCAGTATTGCTGTCTTCCACCTCTACATCTTGTCCCACTGGAAGGTCTTTAGAGGCAGTAACACACATGGAGCTGTCCTCTCCTATGATAACAATGCCTTCTTCTGGAATACCTCCTAAAAGACTTATTCGAGGCTGTTTTACAGTTGCCTTTTTTTTTTTTTTGATTAGTAAAGAGTACATTCTAAAATAATGATAAAAAGTATAGTAAATACATAAACCAGCAACATAGTTGTTTATTATCAAGTATTATGGACTGTACATAATTATAATGTGCTATACTTTGATACTAGTGGCAATGTAATAGTTTTGTTTATACCAGCATCGTCACAGACACCTGAGTAATGTGATGCACTACAACATTACAGCATTACAAGGGCTATGATGCCACTATGCAATAGGAATTTTTCAGCTCCATAGTAATCTTATGAGACTACTGTTGTATGTGTTGTCTGTTGTTGACTGAAACATCATTATGTGTTGCATGATTGTGGTAAATTTTTAAAAATGGCACGTTAGTGGAGTTTAATAAAGGACTTTCAGTGGCATGGACAAGACTAGCAAACCCTGTGTGTACCATGGGAGGTACAGCTGGGATCTGGGAGAGATTGCAAGGTGCATGGAAATTCTCCCATCTTTCCACTCTTGTGCCTTTTATGGATCTTTCAAGTTTTGTCAATTTTTCTGTCTTACAGATTTTATTTTTTCTATTTGCCCATCCTTTGTATCTCAAAAACACTACTAAAGGTTTTAAACTGTCTACTCGGTATTTTGAAAGATGCCAGAATGAATTCTGAGTTCAGTTATATTCGCTGAATGTAATTTTCAAAGGAGATATAAAATAATCTGTGTTTGAGACATGAAAATACTAGGTAAATCTAAAACCAGTAAGAAAGGAAACCTTAGTCTAGTCAGTTTCCTATAGTCAGTTTTGGGTTTGTAATTAATATGTCTGGCATCCACTACCTATGAAAATGAGCATTAGAATTATTTTCTTAAAAGGAGATGAATAAATTGAAGGTGCTTTTTTTGGTTTTTAAGAAACTTATTTATATATATATTTCAGAAGAAATAGTATATCAGATTGTTTCTTTGAGTGATCTTGATTTTATTGCAGAATAGAGGAAAGAAAAAAGTACTTAGTCATATGTAGTAATAGTAGTAGCAGGAATATATAGGATAGTATAGGACAATGGTATTCATATTAGTATCTCTTATGCCTGGCATGGAATCAAGTCTTAGAAAATGTTTATCGAATGGATTAGGAGACAGGAATAGGAGAGAATCTAAGAAAGAGGATGGCTTTTTAAACAATTAAATTATGAAGTCATTATTTTTATTTCTCAGATTATTATTTCACGTCTGCCTTATTTACATTTTTTTGGTGGTCTTAAGACCTGGAGACACTGCCATTTCATTCTGGTCCTAGCACTATGCTCACTGCTTTAGCCTGTAGACTGCCTTCACTGCTGTGGCCAGGATGTAGAAGTGATCAGGCATTAGGCTAGTCCAAGTCCACCTAATTATCCCAAGGCACATTCATAGTGACATCTGCATGGAAATGTCTGGTTATGCTCACCTTTGTAGCAGTATTCTCTCGAACTAGTGTTGATCTGTGGTTTCTTCCTGTTCATTTCTCTGTTGCTCTTGTGCTTTGGGGATCCTTCCAATGTTTCTGATATCTTGATGGCCCTTGGTCTTCTAGTATAGAATTAGCTTGTTATTTTTTAAGGAATTTCCTGAGGTTTTATCTGGAGGTAGGGTAGACTGTCAGGCTGAGTTCGTGGTCTGGATCCAGTTCTGAATACTTAAGGTTTCACTCTCCTTCAGAAGGTCTGGATTTACTCTATGAAAAATCATATTTAGAGTCTTGCTAAGGGAGGTTTTGTGTTTCGTTTTCTGCGTTTATTTATGGAAGTATTTCTTGAACAATTGGTATCCTGGGAATGTGTTAGACTCTCTTCTACCAATCTTTCAGCACACTCCCCAACTCTTCATTCTGTAAATTTGGGTTTTGATTTTTCTTCTCCATCGCTTATGGATTGCTGCCAAATTCATTCTATTGGTTTGTGGTAAGTACCGCCTGTTTCTTTTAAAGCTCAGGAAGAACGGATTTTGTTCTTATTTTTATTTGTCATATTTTAAATGCTCCTCAACTTTCTTAGGAAGTCTGCAGTTTTTTTCCCTTATGGTCTGGCTTTCTGTCCTTGCAGTTAAAGTGGAATGCAGGCAGGTCATCTCAACTAATTTCACTTTTGTCTCTGCGTGTAATACGACACTGACTTCCCTCTGTTAGCAAGGAAGATACATCTAGCTTCATTCAAGTGCCTTCTGTTTTATATGCTTGCTTGCATAGATGTTAGGGCTAGGAGTTGAGTGCATCTTTAGAATAAATGGTCCTTATGGAGAGGAAAGTCAGGAGAGAATTAAGGGTTAGAGTGCTGACAGTTTCATTTCTTGTTTCTTTTTTGAGGGGCTTTCCTGTCCTGGTATCTGTGAATTAAATTATTAATATAATACTTGTTGAGCACTTGTTCTGTACTAAATGCTGGCAATTAAAAGATGATTAGACATAGTTCATGTCCTCAAGGGAACCTTTTCAAGTTAGCCATTTTTATTAGCAATTATTTAATATTGGTCCCTCTCCCCTCATTGTAAGCTCTATGAGGGCAAAGACTAGGTTTGTCTTACTCAGCTTTTTCTACAACAGCTAACACAGTGCCTAATAATAGTTCCTCATTGAATATTTTTTATCAAATAGATGAATATGCTGTCTTCTCATGAGGCCATTTTGTGGTAGAACACTTGCCACAGTGCTTTTGCATGTGTTACATAATCAGCAAATTTGTGAAATCCAGGTAAAAATCTGGAAATGTTCACATTGTCTTTAGAGACAATGGATAAAAGGAAAAGGTGGGTGAAAAACATCTGTACTGTAGGCTCTTAGAATCTGTGGATTTGGCAGTAGAGGACTTAACATTTGGCACAAATGCCTAATCAGCATCTCAAGACCTCATAAACTTGTGTAAAATGTTTAAAACTCTTTCCTTCTGAAAAAAGAGTCTTTCTTTCTGAAAAATGGCAATTAAAAAAATCAGTTGCTATTATAGGTATGGAAAGTATACCATCTAAGAAAGTAATGACTCTTAGCCAGGAAATAAAAGTTTTAGATATATTATTTTATAGAGTAGAATATAGAATTTAGTCATGGCTTGAGTTCATGTTACTTTGTGTGGAAGTTGTATGTTAGCCTATGCCAATTTGGCTGAATAATTCAGAGGTAAAACTAGAAAGAATGAGATTATGTTCTAATGATATGATTTGGCCATGCAACATGCTGATAAACATAGAAAAATATGATTTGGGAGGTCAGGAGCTTTTATAAACCTTTCTGTATGTAAACTTTGGGATTTAGAAAATTAGGATACTTTTTGTTGTTGTTGTTATATAAAGATTTACTGTAATCGAGGTTACAGATGGGAATCCATGTTCTTTTTTTCTCCCTCTCTTCCTCCTTGTCTCCTGCACCACTGATTTACACATCTTCCTGCTTGCTCAAGCCCACCCTGTTTTCCTGCCTCTTAACCTTCTCTTTTCCTTGGGCATCACCTGCATGCCATTTTCCCTCATTCCCATGCTCTCCACAAACCTTATGGCAAATAATTTTTCTCCATGGAAGCACCTACTAGATTAAAGGCTTCTTAGGCAAATTATGGGAAACTTAGAAGAGTAGGAATAAATACTGCTTTATCCTTTCTTTTTATCCCTTGTTGCAAACTAAGAGGACTGTCCTTTTATTTCTAGATATTTATATACTCTATTATTTTAATACTAATAAAAAGAACAAAGAAAATGATTTGGAATAAAATTTTTTGTTTGACAGTAATGATTTTTACTCATACTAGAATAATTAAAAACTTATGATATACTTTCTTTTAGGTCCGTATTGAAACAGCTACAACTTTGAAGTTAAATATCCTTTAAAAAATTTAAAAATATGTCATTGTGAAGAATTTTAACACTTTTAAATTGTACTTATTTTGTGAAATTAATTTATGAAATAGTTTAAAATATAGTTTTTGGTTGTTTTATTGTATTTGTTTTAGATATTGTATCCTAATAAACTCATATGTTCTCAGTATTCCTTAACTGTTCTTTACCTGTTGATGATTTTGAATTTAGAACAGATCAATTTCTACCGGTAAGAATATTCATTTCCAGATTGCTTTTATTAAAAAGCAATTTCTGCTTATGTCTTTGAATATTTATTGAGTGCTATTTTATAGCTGAAATTATATATATTTGTTATATATTATACATATTTGTTACTTATTAAAGCTGAGTTGTAAAGTGTACTATATTGGATTATTTGGGAGGGTATAACTTTCACTTGTGACGATTCTGGTAACTTTTGTTGGTAACAGGTCACATTTATTCTGTTTATTTTTATTTAGCTATTTTTCATGTGTTTTGGAGTTGATTGCCAAATTTTTTCTTTTCTCATGGTTTTAAAACATCTAATGTTTTTATTTAATGTGTTTATTCCTTTTACTCCTTATGTTATTATGTGTCTGTATCCTACACTAGATTGCAATTTATTGCTGCATGAACAGAATATCAAGTCTTACTCTTTTTACTCTTTACTCAACCCCTAGTACCTAGCAAGGCATTTTCACATAATTGGTACTCAGTAAGAACTTGTTAAATATGTCATTAAGATTGTGGTGGTAGTGTTTGTTCTTAAGAGGACTAGGTGAGAGGAAAGTCACATGATAAAATATCTGTCTTCTTGTGAGGGTCATAGATGGGGAAATTTTTAAAGTAGTGATTTTTCTTTAATAATCACTGGATATTTTTAGATGAAACAAATGTGTTTCAGAAATCTGTATAAAAATGAACCAATTATCTGAAAGAACAAATTTTTATTTTATGTATCTGTGATTTGTCAGTTTCTAACATAATTTTCATAATATCCTGTGTCTGTTCATAGCCAGACACAAGATATTTTTCTATTTCCTAATAAGAAATACTCTGTCATTCTTAGAATAACAAGTGTATGTCTACAAAAATGTGTATCTCCATGCTGCATATATGAAGGGCTACATAGCTGGCACATAAGTGTAATAATTGATGTTGTTTTTGCTTTAATGAGTAGGTATTCCAAACCAAAACATTTCGTGATTGGCAGCGGGTGTGCATGGAAGAACAGTGACAGTGCACTGTTAGTGGTTTAGTTAACAGTATAAAATTTAAACACATGCAATGTAGACAGTCTTCCTCTAAACATTATTCAGTTTGTGAATGAATTAAATTCTGAAATGGACCCATTTGGCAATAATAAAGAAAAAAATCACGATCTTACATATTGGCAGCTTGAACAATTTAAAGTTGTTTAGGTAATGCTACAGTTTGGGCTTTCTGTTTGTATTTTATTGCTTTGACATGATTTATTTCTTATTCCATCTATATATATACGTTTCTATTCTGAACCTTTTTTTTTTTTTTTTTTTACCTGCAGTATTTGGAAACCATGTTCACACTACTTTTTCAGTTACTACAGCAAGTTACAGAATGTGATACAAAGATGCACGTTTTGCATGTCCTTTCTTGTGTGATTGAAAGAGTCAACATGCAGGTAATTTTGCTGTAAAACATGAAAATAAATGTCAGAGAGGTGAGTAGAATATATGTAGAATTTAATATCTTTACATTGTTTAAAAGTTAAAACATTCATTAAAATGCTTCTAATTACAGGCTATGTTCAGTTATGTATTATTCAAAATTGACATTTATTATTAGTTTTTATTTGTAGGGATGGGATTTCACTGTATTGTCCAGACTACTCTCAAACTCCTGCCTAAAGCGATCCTCCCACCTTGGCCTCCCAAAGTGCTAGATATATAGGCATGAGTTGTGGCACTTGGCCTACAGTTTTTAAAAAATGACTAAGAAAATTAAAATATTTAAAGTGGAGGTCATAGTCTTTGCTGTCAACAAATGCAAATTTTCTCTGAAGGCTGTTATTTTTACCTTAAAAATTAAGTGTGTTTTGCAACCTATTACCCGTTATATCTACGTTTGGCTTAATATAAATATGATGTGTAAAGTTCTTAACGGTTAAATTATTCAGCCTCCTGTCGCTCTTAATCTTTGTGAAAAACTGATAACCAAAGAAACCACACTGTAATTATCCTGTGACTTCTTTTATCCTAGTTGACCACTGCATATCCTTGTTTGAAATGCACTGAAGCAAATCTGTAAGGTACTAGAGAAAAATAACTCATTTAGAATTCACAGATGTGGAGTCTACTCTTGGATCTGCTATTAGTGAATTCTGACACCTTGAGCCTGTTTATTAATTCTGAAACAATTGATGAGCATAGCTATCAATATTAAATAATGACAATGTACCAACTTATGTGTTAAGTGCTTTGCATATGTATCTCATTTAATCCTCACAAAAGCCTTGAAGTGGAAGTCAGAATTTATTATATCAAACAATCTGAAGCTTAAGGAACTTGTCAAAGTTCATACATTTTAATGGTATTGTCAATGCTCAAACTCAACATTTGAGTACTGAGTAGCTTACAAATTTCTTAACACTTGGGGTTTCTTATTATATTAATTACATTAATTCATTTGATGATGGCTTTTAAACAACACTGAGAGTTTGGTTATACAGATAGTTAATTGTGGTGGGCTTATTTTTTTTGATGTGCAGCTGAATTTGGTTTGCGAGGACTTTATTGAGAATTTTTGCATCTATATTCATAAGGGATATTGGCCTGTAGTTTTCATTTTTTGTTGTGTCCTTTCCTGGCTTTGGTATGAAGGTGATATTGGCTTTAGAACGAGTTGGGGAGGATTCTTTGCTTGTCGATGTTGTGAAATAATAATCTCTTTAGTATAGGCACCAGTTATTCTTTGTAGGTCTGACAAAATTTGGCTATAAAACCATCTGGTCTGGGACTTTTTTGTTCTTAGCGGACTTTTCATTGCTACTTCAGTTTCATTGCTTGACATTGGTCTGTTCAGGAGTTCTGTTTCTTCCTGAGTCTAAGGAGGTTGTGTGTTTTCACGAAATTATCCATTTCCTCAATGTTTTCAAATTTATGTGCATAGAGATTTTTATAGCATTCAGAGATGATATTTTGTATTTTCGTAGTATCAGTTATAATATCTCCTTTTTCATATTTGATTGAGCATATTTGTGTCCTTTCTTTTCTGTTTCTGGTTAATCTAGCAAGAGGACTGTCAATTTTGTTCACCCTTTCAGAGAACCACCTTTTGTTTCATTAGTCTTCTGTATGATTCTTTTGTTATCAATGTCATTTAGTTATGCTCTGACTTTATTTTCTTTTCTTCTGTTAGGTTTGGGATTGGTTTGCTCTTCCTTTTCCAGTTCCTTGAGATGATTCATTAGATTGTTGATTTGTAATCTTTCTGTGTTTTGGATGTAGGCATTTATGGCTATGAATTTTCTCTTTAGGACTGCTTTTGCTGAATCCCACAGATTTTGATAACTTGTGTCCCCTTCGTCATTTTGTTCAAAGAATCTTTGGATTTCCATCTTAATTTCCTCCCTGACTCAATAACTGTTCAGCAGTAGGTTGTTTAATTTGCATGACTTTGAGTAGAGTTGAGTGTTTCTGTTGGAGTTGATTTCTAATTTTATTCCACTGTGGTGTGAGAAGATACATGGTATAATTTCTATTTTTTTTAATTTGTTGAGACATGTTTTGTGGCCTACGATGTGATCAGTCTTAGAGAATGTTCCATGAGCTGATGAGAGGAGTGTATATTCAGTGGTTTTTGGGTAGAATGTAAATGTTTGTTAGGTCCAGTTATTCTAGAGTTCCGTTTAAGTCCATCATTTCATTGCTTATTTTCTGCTTGGAGTATCTGTCCCATTCTGTCACTGTAATGTTGAAGTCCCCGGCTATTACGACGCTGCTGTGTATCATTTTGTTTAGATCAAGTAGGGTTTGCTTTATGAATCTGGATGTACCTGTGTTAGGTACATAAATATTAAGGATTGGTATGTCTTCTTGTTGAATTGTTCCCTTCATCATTATGTAATGATCATCTTTGTCTCTCTTTACTTTTGCTGATTTGAAATCTATGTTGTCTGATATGAGAATGACCATACCAGGTTTCTTTTGGTTTCCATTTGCATGGAATATTGTATTCTACTTCTTCACCTTGAGTCTGAATGAGTCCTTGTGAATTAGATGTGTTTCCTGGAGACAGCAGATTCTTAGCTACTATTTTTTTTATCCATTCAGTCAGCCTATGTCTCTTGAGTGGGGAGTTTAAGCCTTTCACGTTTATTGAAAGAATTGATAAGTGGGGTGGATTTCTGTTGAGTAGAACTTTATCGCTTTGTTTTGCTTCTTGAGCCATTGTGGTATCTGGGCTCTGATCTTTAGCTTTTGGATTATTTTACACTGGTGCGTGTTTATTGTGCTGATCCATGTATAATGCAGTTTTCAGTACTTCCTGCAAGGCCAGGTCTGGTCTTGACAAATTCCGTCAGTGTTTGCTTATCTGAGAAAGTATTTACCCTTCATATAAGAAACTTAGTTTTGCAGAATACAAAATTTTAGGCTGGCCATTTTTCTATTTGAGAAGATTGAGAATGGGGCCCCAATACCTTCTGGGTTATAAGGTCTCAGTTGAGAAGTCTGCAGTTATTGTGTTGGGCTTTCCTTTATAAGTTACCTGCTGCTGCTTTCTCATACAGCTCATTGGAGTGCCTCTTTCCTGTTTACTTTGGCCAGTCTGATGACTGTGTGTCATGGTGATTGCCTCTTTGTGATGAGTCTCCCAGGAGTCCTTTGAGCGTCTTATACCTGGATATCTAGATTTCTAGCAAGGCCAGGGAAATTTTCCTCAGTCATTCCCTCAAATAGGTTTTCAATCTCTTGTGTGTTTTCTTCTTTGCTGTCAGGGATGCCTATGATTCTTTTGTTAGGCCTCTTTACATAATCCCATATTTCTTGTAGGTTTTGTTTATTCCTCTTGTTTCTCAGATCTTTCTCTTTGGGTTTAACTCAAAGGTGTTGTCTTCAAGCTCTTATAGTTTTTCTGCTGCCTGATCTAGCCTATTCCTAAGGCTTTCCACTGTGTTTTGTATTTCCTTGAATGGATTTTTCATTTCTAGAAGCTCTGTTTGATTTTTTTAAAATAATTCAATTTCCTTAGTCAATTTTTCATTCATTTCCTGCATTGTTTTTGTGGTTTCTTTGTATTGGGTTTCTATTTTCTCTTAACAATCCTTCCTTACCATCCATATTTGGACTTCTTCATCTGTCATTTCAATCTTTTTGTTTGGTTCGTATGAAAGGAGTAAGGAGTTATTGTTTTCTTTTGGGGGTGTCCTTTTTGCTCTGGTTTTTCATATTTCTGGAGTTCATTCACTGATTCCTTCTCATTTGGCCTCTTGGTCAAGACCTCGGGGTGCTAGGCTTGGCTTATAGGTCTGTTTCCACGTCTCTGAATATTGATGCCTAAGCATGCCAGGGAGAGGAGTGCTGGTCCTGAGTTGCACCTGTGGGGTATTTTAGCAGGTTTGCTGTACCTCTTGGGTTACCTCTGACCTGCTGTCTTTACCTCTTCCCAACAGTATGTAGTGAGTTAGGTTCTCCAGCTTACTCTTGGTGATGGTGGGTGGTACTTGTGAGTGTGAATCAGCCACACCCTGTTTGCTTGGGTTGGAAGACACTATTCTCTCTGTCATTGGTTGATGTTTGTGTGATAGAGCCAGCTGCCGAGATGTTCTTTTGTGTCTGTGGTAGACTGGTCCCCCAGGTGGAGTACTTGAGTGCTCCAAACTTTGGGAGGGACCCTGTAGCTCCCAGGGGGTTTCTTTATCTCCACCACCACTCAGGACCTAAAAAATTTTTTAACCCCTTTAGGTTAGAGCTGTTGTTAAATACTTGTTAGACCAATACATATTTGATTTTCATATTTTCAGTAATGTGTTACTAGTGAAAGTGGAGATTTCCCTGTGTAGGAACTAACTTATAAGTCTGTCATACTCATTGTTCTACACCCAACAAACACATATCCCAAAATTCTGTGGTAAGAACACTTCACATGAGATCTACTCTCTTCACAAAATTTTAAGTGTACAATACATTATTTTTGACTTTTGGTACAACATTGTACAGCAGATTCATAGAGCTTATTCATCCTGCTAACCTGAAACTTTATGCCCATTGATTAATAATTCCTTATTTCCCCTTCCCCTAACCCTTGGCAACTACCATTCCACTCTTTGATTCTATGAATTTAATTATTTTAGATAACTCATGGAAGTGGAATCGTGCAGTGTTTGTCTTTCTGTGACTGTCTTATTTCATTTAGTACACTATCCTCCAGGTTTATCCATGTTGTCCTGTGTTGCAGAATTTCCATATTACTGCATAGTATGTATATGCCATTGTATGTATATACCACATGCTCTTTATTCATTTATCTTTTGATGGACATTTAGGTTGTTTCCACATATTGACTGTTGTGAATAGTGCTGCACTGAACATGAGAGTACTAATAATCTCTTTGGGATACTGCTTTCAATTCTTTTGGATAAATGCCCAAAAGGTTGCTGGTAGTTTTAGTTTTCATTTTTTAAGGAACCTGAATACTATTTTTTTGAGGAACCTCTATACTGTTTTCTATAGTAGCTACAACATTTTGCATTACCACCAATAGTTTACGAGGTTTCCAGTTTCTCCACACCTTTACCAATACTTGTTTTCTTTTGTTTGATAATAGCTATCCTGATGGATGTGAGGTGATATCTCATTGTAGTTTTGACCTGCATTTTCATGATGACTATAAAAAGTCCTTAATTCTATGTGACTTTTAAAATGTTACACAAATAATTGAAATTGACCTGCCCCCAAAACCCATGTGTTATCAATCTTTTCAGAATTGTATATGGACAGTATTTTTCTTTTATGTCTTTTTATTAAAAAATCTCAAATCTAGAGAAAAGTTGCAAGAATAAATCAAGACCCATACATCCACCTAGTTTCTTCAGTTACTAATGTTTTACCACATTTACTTTCTTATTATCTATCAACATATATAGATTGTTGTTGTTAAACCATTTGAATTTTAGTTGCAGACATTGTGATACTTTACTCCAAAATATTAGACCTCTTGTTCTTAAGAGATACATGTTCCTCTTCCTGCATTACCATAACCATGATTAGATGCAAGAAACTTAACACAAATGCAATATTGTTATCTAATATCAAGTTAGTATTCAGATTTCTTCAGTTGGCACCACCAGTTAGCCTCCTGCCTCCCATTGGAATATGTTTGCCTCTCATGTCACCACACTGTTCACTTTAATTCCCAGGCCTTTTTTTTTTTTTTTTTTTTGTCTTTTGCAACAGTGACTATGGGTGGTTTTTGAAATATTGTTTTTGAAGCATTAATTTTAATTTAGAACATCATATGTTCTAATGAACAGGTAAGATTAGAAAATAAATATTTTATGGCTTTTGAATATAAAATATACTTTGGTTTTATTACCCTATGTATAATTTATAGCATATACTTCCCTTCTGCCATTCCTTGGGAAGTAATCCTATTTATTCAAAACCCAAACCGGCTTATTTTCCTTATCAGTATATCATTCAGTTATATACTCTTTTTAGTTGAGTGTGAATGAATTAGGTACTCTGAAATCTGTGTTTTTACATATTAATTGACCTGCTTTTGCATGCTAATTGGAGTGATCTTTGAGGTAGAACACTTAGCAAAATTGAGTATGTGCTCTATAAATATTAACTATTATAATTCAAGTTTTGAAAATAAGATATTATATTTATAAATATTATAGAATATAGAAATTCATCCTTTCTGGGAGCAATCTTTAATTTTGATCCATGAGCTTCAAATAGATAGTACTGAAGCTACGAAGGTCTAATGTTTGTTTCATCCCTGAGGATACTCTGGTCAGAGCAGTTTCAAAGACTGTGATGCTAAGCCCGGAGCCAGAATGCTGTCCAGCTTCTGTGTAGCTCCATTTTACTTTTCCAGATGCTCACTGCCAAGCTATGCTGTGCTTCAGGGTAAATTTTAAAAACCGATTGACTTAATCCATGGTGGACTTCACAGTTTTATCCTTTGAAGGTGGTTTTCTTCCCCTGCATTTCCACCATACCTTGTATACACCTTTGTCATCACACTTATCCTTTTTCATTGTAAGGGTTTGTATGGCTTCCTTCCTTCCTTCCTTCTTCCTTCCCTTCCCTTCCCTTCCCTTCCCTTCCCTTCCCTTCCCTTCCCTTCCCTTCCCTTCCCTTCCCTTCCCTTCCCTTCCCTTCCCTTCCCTCCCCTCCCCTCCCCTCCCCTCCCCTCCCCTCCCCTCCCTCCCTCCCTCCCTCCCTCCCTCCCTCCTTCCTTCCTTCCTTCCTTCCTTCCTTCCTTCCTTCCTTCCTTCCTTCCTTCCTTCCTTCCTTCTTTTCTTTCTTTCTCACTCTGTTGCCTGGGCTAGAGTGCTGTGGCGTCAGCCTAGCTCACAGCAACCTCAAACTCCTGGGCTTAAGCAATCCTTCTGCGTCAGTGTCCCAAGTAGCTGGAACTACAGGCATGCACCACTATGCCTGGCTAATTTTTTTTTCTATATATTTTTAGTTGTGCAGATAATTTCTTTCTATTTTTAGTAGAGGTGGGGTCTCGCTGTTGTTCAGGCTGGTCTCGAACTCCGACCTCGAGCCATCCTCCTGCCTTGGCCTCTCAGAGTGCTAGGATTACAGGCGTGAGCCACCATGCCCAGTCCTATATGGCTTTCTTTACGTACTTTTCTTTCCAGTGCCTTGTCCTCAGGGTCTCAATCAGATAATTGTAGAGTGAATGAATAAATGCTGACTCTTTTTAAAACATTGTATAATTTCCAGTCGGGTAAGCTGTTTTATTTAAAAAGTAGCAGGATATAATAGCATTGTATGTTCATCTCTAAAGAACGTTGTTTCATATTCATATATTTTATTTCATTCAGTAAATTTCATACTTATTTAAAATTATTTAAAAATATTTACCATAGGGCCATGGATATCTATGTGGTATATGATTTATCTTTAAAACAATATAGGCTTAATATATTACATCTAGTGAATATTAAGTATTTGTTGCCTGGGACTTAATAGTGTTCTGTCAGTGTTTCTCAAAGTAAGTTACCTTATTTACTAATATGATTCTGTTGCTTCCCCTACTTTTATTACGATAGATACGACCATATGTGGGATGTTTGGTGCAATATTTGCCCCTTCTTTGGAAGCAGAGTGAAGAACACAATATGTTGAGATGTGCTATTTTGACGACACTTATTCATCTTGTTCAGGTAAGTGACTTCTCTACAAGAGTTTTTTTGTTGGGGGGAGATGGGAGAACAGGGTCTTAAATTTTTTAGGTGATTTTTTTTGTTCTTTTAAAAAGTTTTTCATTGTTTTTATGTGATTTATGTTAATTGTAGTGAAAAGCTTCACATTTCACTTTTTTTCATGTATGATCTAAACAGTTTTAAAACAAATTTTGTATGTTTACTTTGGACATTTTTTTGAGGACATTTGAAAAATATTCCCTACTTTTTAAAGATTTATTCCATTAGATATAGTAGTCTCCAGTTATGATGGATGCATGATCTGTGCAGTCCACTGTATTATGCATGCCGTTTCCCTGGTGTTCAGGGCTTTTCTGCATAAATATAGTTTATATTTTCACTCTTTTTCCTTGATTTAAAATAAAAGTTTTCCCAATCATAACTTGGGAAGGCCGGAAACAGATAAGTTGCTTTTGAAGGGAGAGGAGTGAATTTGATTTCAGACATTTGGCTTTGAAGTGTTGTGGTTTAGGAGAGACAGTGGTACAGGTATTTTAGACACAAGGAGCAGCATGTGTGAAGCTCTCTATAATGTGGTACATTTTGTTTATTTTTTTCGGGTGTATATATTAATCAGTTTTACATGTAGATAAGGTTAGGTAGTAGATAGTTTAAGTAGTCGGTTCTTAAAGACTTTTTAATGAAAAGTGACAGCATAGTGCTCCTCCTTCTCTCTGTTTCCTGTTTGATGGGAGAATCTTCTTTTGCTGTGATAGCCAGATCTTTTAGGTTTTTTAATCTTTCTAGCTCAAAGTAACATGCTTATATTATTTATTCTTGATTTAAGAATTATAGGCATTATCTCTTGCCTTCCCTGCATAAAAGATGAAAATTTAATCCTTTGATACCTTCTATGTCACTCCTATCCTGCCATCCTCCCAATATAGTTATATTGTAACTTAAGGTAGGTACTATTTAAGGTCTTTGTTCGTGTGACTGTATAAAGGCTGTTGAAGGCATATATCATAATGTTATGATTAATTTTCTTTCTTGTACACATCTTTCCATTCTCTACCCTTGTATTAATAATTTTGTTTGCTAGTATATGAGTTTTCCATTGTTGCATAACAAAATACCATAAACTTGATGGCTTGAAACCATATCCATTTATTAACTCATACTTCTGCAAAGCAGAAGTGAATCTGAATCTGTTAGCTTTTCTCCGATGTTAACATAGTGATTTCTAATACTAGAGTTGTTTGGTATAGCTAGAACATAGGGTATAGAGCTTGACAGGAAGGCTAAAAGAACATCTCTTGAAATTCAGAGAAAG
Source organism: Lemur catta (assembly GCF_020740605.2). Lineage (NCBI taxonomy): Eukaryota > Metazoa > Chordata > Mammalia > Primates > Lemuridae > Lemur > Lemur catta. The sequence continues at coordinate 39,296,490 of NC_059139.1, forward strand.
AGCTCTGATCAGAAGTCTGGGCACACTATGTCTGAATTCTCTGGTTAGGATCTAATGCGCTGAAATTGAGGTGTCTGCTAGGCTAAGTTTTCCCCTGGAGGCTTTGGAGAAGAATCTGTTTCTACACTTATTCAGCTTGTTGGCAGAATTTAGCTCCTTGATCTGTAGGACTGAAGTCCCAGTTTATTGTTGGCTGTCAGCTGGAGACTTCTCTTATTCCCCAGAGTCCAGCCACATTCCTTAACACATCTTTAATGTTAGCAGTGGGGAAATTCTTGAATGTGAGATCCTCTGAGGCTTCGATTCTGTGAGGTTCCCTATGCAATTAGCCAGGGAAAACTTTTTTAAAGGGCACATGTGAGTGGGTCAGGCCCACCTGGATAGTCTCCCTGTCTTAAGGCCAATTGATTTGGGACCTTAATTATATATGTAAAATTTCTTCACAATAATATCTAGGTTAGTGTTTGATTGAATAACTAAGGAATGGTGTGTCTACAATGGGGACCAAGGATCTTAGGTAGCCATCTTAGATTTCTGCCCAGTACACTTAATTTTCTATGTAATTGAACCTATACTCTTCATCTGATTCCCTCAGTATGGTCAAACAAACTGTTTTGTTACTTTCATTATTGTGAAGAAATATGAAAAATTGTTATACACTTTAGTTTGGAATGGTTTTACTTTATACTTGTGCATAGCTGTTGTAACTGGATCCCCAATTATCGAAAGGGATTCTTGCCTCTCCTTTCTGTGGGGCGCCTGTTTTCTGTGCCTCATGTCGTGTCTGGCTTGTTTTACTCCCTCTTTCTGTTTCTGATGGAGCCTGTGAATAGCAGTGACATTCTGCAAAAGATACATTGGAGGTAAATTTTTTTGAGATTTTGCAGGTGTGAAAATGTGTTTATTCTACTTTCACATTGATTAGTAATTTGGCTGGTATAAAATTCTAAATTTTCTCCTCAGAATTTTAGAGACATTTTTCCTTTGTCTTACAGCTTCCAGTGTTGCTCTAGGAACTCTGAAACCATTCCAATTGTTGATTCTTGACTATGTCACTCCTCCTTCTCTTCTCTGGCAATTTGTATGATCATCTCTGTGTTCCTGTTTTTAATTTCGTGATGCTGTGGGTGTGATTTAATCCATTGTTCTGGACACTTGGTGGACAGTTCAAACTGGAAACTTATGTACCTGGGTTCTTGATAACTTTATTGGTTTTTACTGATTATTTCTACTTGTTCATGTTTTTCTTTTCTCTCTTTCTGAACTTTTTGTTACTTAGATGATAGATGCTCTGAACCAGTCATTTACTTTTCTTACTGCTTCTTGTCTGCCTTTTCTTCTTTGTCCTTTGTTCTATTTTCTAGCGGATTTCCTCAACTTTATCTTTCAGCCTTTTAATTGAGTTTTTTTCCCCTGCTGTCATATTTTAATGTCTGTGAGTTCTCTTTTGCTTTGTTGAATAATCCTTTTGTGCGACATTTTGTTTTTGTTTCATGAATGCAGTGTTTTCTTTTATTCTACTGAGGATATTAATGATGTATTTTTTCCAAGCTTTTGTCTCTGCCTGGTCCCTGTTTTCTTCAAGGTGCAGATTTCTATTTATGTTTTATTCTCTATTTTTCATATTAGTTGTTTTAATTAATCATATCTATTGATCCAGGGTTGCCTGATTTTGTTTATTTACTTTCTATTATGAAAAACTTGAAGCATACACAGAAGAAGGAAATACAGTATAATGAATCACTCAACATCACGATCATCACTTTTTTGTGTGTGAATGTAGGAGTAGGCACTAAAAAGCTGAGTGGAAGGATTGAGTATGTATGGGAAGCTTGCTAAATGTGAGTTTTTTTCCTTTATGATGATAGGGCTAGGTTTTGTAGGAGACTTTTCCATGTAAATATTTTGAGGTCTTTCCTCATTGATAGATCCTTCAGTCTCCTGCCTGTTACATACTAATATAATCTTCCTGTTTTATATTGTATCCCTGTTCTTGATTACCCGGTATCCCTCTTGAGACTGTCTGTTTTATCATACTGGAAAATAAACAACCAGTTTTATGCTGGTTTAGAGGAGGGCCAGTTGTTTGCTTATGTGTGTGGATGAGATCTTGACTTCCAGCTGCTTTTTAAACACTTTCTATAAGTTGTCTTATTGTTAACACTTCACCTTTACCACCTTGCAAACATATACTTCTCAAAATACCAGGTGCCACCAGTTTCTGAGTCTTTTGGAGGTTCTGTAACGTAAGTCAGGTTGCTTCTTGTCTACTCATCACCCTGTTGGATTTGAGCCTTGCTTTCTTAGTCTGCTAAGTCAGTTAGCACTTGTCTTCCTTTCTACCTTCCAACCTGAATTGCTTTTATTCTTCTTATGCTATCTTTGTACTTATGGTTTTAGGTATTTAAAAGAAATCCTCCTATACCCTTTTAGTTGGTTTTGGGAGAGAATAGTAGTAAATGCATATGGTGAATCTGAATCTGTTAGCTTTTCTCCTATGTTAACATAGTGATTTCTAATACTAGAGTTGTTTGGTATAGCTAGAACATAGGGTATAGGGCTTGACAGGAAGGCTAAAAGAACATCTCTTGAAATTCAGAGAAAGAGCTATGATCATTTTTAGTTTAGAAAAGTAAATAGGCTATCACTGGGGACACTGGTTTGGAATGGAGTAAAACTAAGCTCAAGGAGGATAGTTAGGAGACCCTTTCTATTAACCATGAAAAAGATGATGAGGGCCTGAATTAAAGCCATGGAAAGATGGGGAAAAGTTTGAAAAATATTGAAGAGATAGAATTAAGAATTGTTTGGATGTGGGGTGAGGAAGAAGAGGAACCAGGAGGTGGTTGGGATGTAATTTATCTCTAGGTAGATAGTGATTCTTGTCACTTGAGTTTGGAAATGTGGGAAGAGGAACTGTTCTTTTAGGACGACAATGAGATGGTTTAGTATTAGAGTTTGAGATGCCTTCTGGATGATGATATCGTGTAGTCATTTGATTGTCTGGAGTTCAGAGTTGGGTTGGAGATAATAGGTATGGACATCAATCACCATGTTCGTGGAATGGGAGAAGAGAGCCAAGGACAGTACCCTGAGAAAGGCCAACAGAGAGTGCTGTTCTTTTTTTTTCCTTAACTTTTTTTGAAATAATTATAGGTTGACAGGAAATTTCAAAGATTGTCCAGCAACTGCATGTATCCTTTACCCAGTTTCCCTTTTACATCTTATGTAATTATAGTATTAATACAGTATGATTTTTCCCCCTCTTTAATCATTTCCAGTAGTTTTCTAAATAACTGATGAATTTATTTTTGAATTTTCATAATACTGTAGACAATGTCTTGTAGTTACTGTGGGCCCAAAGAGTGTTCACATTTACTTAAGCTGTATATCGGGGATTAGACACATCTCAAAGCCACTAGATTATGAAGTATTGAATTTCTTCAAGCTTTAACTAAGAGAGTCTTTGTGTGTTTAGCAATTACTTACTTTAGTTTTACTAACGCTAGTGCGTTTTGCTTATTGAGACATATATTTAAGTTTAAGTAGATAAATTCTAATTTTCCAAGGAAATTTTAAGTAGATGATAATCAAAATGAACTTGACTAATTTTTCTTAATGTTCTTTCTTTTTTTGTTCCACAAAATATTGAACTATAGATAGTAAAATTTAACTGAATTTTAATGTCAAATGTTCTACTTTATTAAACAATGACATTTTTATAATTCTCTTCCTTTGGAAAACTCTTTAATAAGATGTTCCAAATGATTTTTAGTTATAGAAAGGGCCAAACTTATACTTCCATTTAAGGATAAACTTTATATATTTCCACTGAAGTGTCTATGCCCCACTGGTAAAGATTTAACTGAAAGACATATGTGGAATATAAAAAAAGGTGAACTCATGGAAGCAGAAAGTAGAGTGATGGTTGCCTGGGGTTGGTGGAAATGTCTTGGGCAAAGTATACAAAGTTTCACTTAGAATGAACAAATTCTAGAGATTTAATATACAGCATAGTGACTGTTAATAATAATAATGTACACTTGAAAATAGCAAAAAAAGAGATCGACCTTAGTATATATATGCCATTAAAAGGGGAATACATATATATTTTGTGGCATTGTAATTTGCTATGAACTATATTGACATTTGAATTATTTCTTAAGTGAGGAGGTGTTTGGTAGCTTATTTGTTTTCCTTTCTGTGTTTATTAAATTATAGATATTATTATGGTTTAGAGACAGATTTTCTATCTTTTTTGTTGTCTTCCAGAGTACTTACAGTGTGATACACTGAATCAGCTTCCCTGAGACAGTGATTAGGCAAACAGAAATTTTAGATTAAACCCCTTTTTCTTCCTCCATCTTTGTATTCTTGGCTCATTAAAAATATTAACAAAAGTTCTTCATTTTAAAAAAAGTACATATTTTCTATAAAAAGCACACAGAAAGTGAAAAATCTGTTTGTCTTCTTCTGAGCATCGTTTTTCCCTTCCCATATTTAATGAGCATCAACAATTTTTTGTTTGCTGTCAGAAACATTTTTATGCATCTGTCTGCACATGTATAATAGATATGTAGTATTTTAAAAATTCTTTGACATGTGTAATTTTTGTACATACTTCTGTACGTTTTAAATCCGATTTGCAATTAATTTTGAAAAATTTTTCATTCCATGCCAAATCTTATTTTATGGCTGCTTAGTATTCTAGAATATGGAAGTTCTATAATTTAATTATCTTACTGATGAGCACTTAGGCTAGGTTCATTTTAGATTCTTTAAGTGAGGGTGTTTACAGAATTTAAAATACCAATGTTTATACCTCCTCAGTAGTCACAAGGAGGGGAAAAAGAACTATTTCTTATATGTAGAATCTCTTAAAATGTACAGATGTTACGTGTAGCCTTGGCTTATGTATATATTTTTATTGCCATTAGGCAATTGTAAAATATTTTTTGATTTTTTGGTTTACAATTTTAAATAGAGCTAACTTTGTTTTACTATTGCTTATAATTAGTACCATTCTTAAAATATCTGATTTATTATTCATAAATTGGCTTTAGGGCTTTTATATGACAGATGATTTTTTGGTGGGGGGTGGGACCTTAGAGTGTCTTATTGTAAGTTTTATTTATACTTCCCATAGGGATTAGGAGCAGACAGCAAGAACCTGTACCCTTTCCTGCTCCCAGTTATTCAACTGAGTACAGATGTTTCCCAGCCTCCACATGTTTATCTTCTGGAAGATGGTTTAGAATTATGGTAAGAGGAAAAACTTGGTACCATGGATCTTATTTTATTTTATTTTTTATGGCCTTCCCTACTCATGCCAATAAAGTAAAAGTCATGTAACAGGGCTTTAAATACTCAGCATTTAAAAACAAAAACATGGCCGGGCGCGGTGGCTCACGCCTGTAATCCTAGCCCTCTGGGAGGCCGAGGCTGGTGGATCGCTCGAGGTCAGGAGTTTGAGACCAGCCTGAGCGAGACCCCGTCTCTACTAAAAAATAGAAATAAATTATCTGGACAACTAAAAATATATATAGAAAAAATTAGCCGGGCATGGTGGCGCATGCCTGTAGTCCCAGCTACTCGGGAGGCTGAGGCAGGAGGATTGCTTAAGCCCAGGCGTTTGAGGTTGCTGTGAGCTAGGCTGATGCCACGGCACTCACTCTAGCCTGGGCAACAAAGTGAGACTCTGTCTCAAAAAAAAAAAAAAATAAATAAAAAAAATAAAAACAAAAACATAAAATTGGTTTTCCCAAACTGTGTAACACAATAGCTCTTTATCTTTTTGTCAGCTGTCACTCAGTGTAGGTTTATAATAGACAAAAGTTAAAGGGGAAATTCCAGTAAGAATTCAGCTGCATTTCATCTTTCGGAATTTGGCATGTAAAATGGGAATTTGATAACTTTTCCAAACTGAAAATTGAGTTAAAATTTCCAGTCTGTTAAGTGAGATGTTTTGGGGGATATTGAGGCATTAGTTTCAACCTCTTACTATATCTTACCTAGTAAGTACCTAGATATTATACCTCAGCCCCAAATGCAAATAGTCTTGATTTATTATTTTACAGAGTGAATAGAATGTAGTGTTAAGAGGTTTAAAGAAAAACAAAAACAAACCACAACTCTGCTTCTGTGGCAGCTCATTGCCACAGATGTTTGTTGAAGGCCCACTATGTGTAAGGAACAGTGCGGAAAAATCCTTTTGTTTTATTAAGCTCATCTTACTGATGGCAACAGTTTTCTTCAGAGAAAATCTTCCAGTAAACATGAAAGGTTTACTAATCTCAGTTTATAAATTGACTATTGTAATTAAAAAAGCAAATCCTAGAAATCAACCCATAGAAAAAAATGAACATTTGTTTCCCTCCCTTCCTGCCTGCCTCCCTCCCTACCTCTTTTCCTCCCTTCCTTCCTTTGGCACTTGCTTCCTTCCTTCCTTTGTTTTGCTTAGGTGTTCTAGGAATTAACAGTTTTGGTTCTTAGAAATAATCTTTGGTGCAAATTACAAATTAATTATCTGTATCAGAGTAGTAGAGGAACGCTTTTAAAACTTAACTAGGTAGATATTTAATAAGTTGCAATTTGGGTTCCTCATATTCTTTTGTAGATTATATTGTTTGAGCTTAAATGGCATCTAGAAAGTTTGGTTGTAAATTAGCATGTTGTTGAAATCTTTTCATATATTAATATTTATATTTGTACAAGGATAGATTGTAGATCAGAGATTGGCAAACCTTTTCTATAAAGGGCCAGACAGTAAATGTTTTAGCCAGTCCAAGTCATATAGTCTCTTTAAGAACTACCCAACTCTGTTCTTAGTGTCAAAGCAGTCACAGACAATACATAAAGGAGTGGACATGGCTGTGCTCCAATTAAACATCATTTACAGAAATAAGTATGTGGGTAGAATTTAGCCCATGAACTGTAGTTTGCCAACCCCTGTTCTAGATAATAAATTAAAATATTAATCTCTGGCATCTAAGTACTTTTTTGTAAACATATAGATACTATATGTTGTTGAATATTAGAAAAAATTTAAATATGATAAAGAAATAGACTCAGACTTGTCAGTATTACAAACTTAATATATTGTGCTTATTAAATTGTATAAATTTTTAAAGGATTACATAAACAGGTAATAAAAATGTACTGCTCTGTTAATGGTAAATTTTTCCCCCTTATCCTTTAGGTATATGTAAATGAAAATAATTAGGACAAATTTTTAAAAAAATTACTAAATTTATTAATAGTTAAGTTTCTCTAGATTAAAGAATCGGGGCACAAATTTTTTCATATATTTTTCTTAGCAAGTTAAAGCTCATATTTGGAGTTAGACAGATGTGGGTGCCAATCCCAGTTATACCACTGTATTAGATGTATCATTTAAATAAATTATTCCCTTTTGAGCCTCAATTTCCTTATCTGTAATATGTGAAAAAATCATTCCTACCTCACATGGCTGTTGTGAGGTTGTGGTAGTTTGCTAACGTGGTTAACACTTTGTACATAGCATTTAAAGCCTGAGAATATATATAAGGTTGCTTAGGAAGAGAATGGAAGATAGAGAACATTTTGGCTAGGGCAGAACCCTAATGAACTGAACATTTTGAGGACACAAGGGGAGCCATCTCTGAAGACACAGAAGAGCTATGTACTGATGTAGTAGGAAAACCAAGCCAAAATAGAAGAATATTTCCTAAAAGAGAGAGTGGTGACCTAGGTCAAATGTTGCTGATTTTCCTAGCAAGATTACAGAGAAGTGAAATTGGCTACATGTAGATGATAGGAGAGTTTTCGTTGGAGTTCTAGGAAATGAGAATTGGAGTGGATTGAAGAATGAATTGGGGAAAAGTAAGTACAGACTGTGAGCATTCATAACTTCTTTGAGAGCTTTTACTGTTAAGAGGAGTATGGACATGGGGCAACAGCAGGCTGGTGAGGGGAATGCAAGGTCTAGAGGCATAAAGTGTAATAGTTATGTCAGTTTGAACTTATTAGGGGTAATCAGTACCAGTTGATGTTTGTGGTCATGAATACAGACTGAAACTCTTGGACCAGATATGTCAGGAGTCCCCAACCTATGGTGAGTTGTATAACTATTTCATTATATATTACAATGTAATAATAATAGAAATAAAGTGCACAGTAAATGTCATGCACTTGAATCATCCCAAAACCATCCCCACCGCCCCCCCAAACCCCATTCCTGGTCCATGGAAAAATTGCCTTCCATGAAAATGGTCCCCGGCGCCAAAAAGGTTGGTGACTGCTGAGATATGTGATCCCCTTCTCTCCCATGGCTGCTCCTTATTTTCCTCTTGATCTGTCCCACTAGAGATTTGTTAGTGTTATTTTGGCTTTGATTTTCCTCTTCTTTTTTTTTTTTCTTTTTTCAAAGAATTGGCTTTGCTTTTCTTTGTTGTATATTTTTTTCCTATTTATTAATTTCTGCTCTTTATTATTTTCTTGTTATATTTGCTTTAGGTTTACTTTTCTTTGTCATTTGACCTATATTCTAAGAATTAGCTCAGTTTTTAGCCTTTCTTCTTAGTACAAATATGTAATTATTATTAAATTGTTGATTAATATTATAAATTAATTTATATAAAATATAATTTATAATTGTAAATTATTTTTAATGACATCTTGAGGTTGTTCCTCCATTATTAGTTTATACATATTTCTTTTGGTTTTGATTTATTATCTTTGTTTTTCTTTTTCTTTTCTTTTTTTTTTTTTGAGACAGAGTCTTGCTCTGTTGCCCGGGCTAGAGTGAGTGCCCTGGCATCAGCCTAGCTCACAGCAACCTCAAACTCCTGGGCTTAAGCGATCCTACTGCCTCAGCCTCCTGAGAAGCTGGGACTACAGGCATGCACCACCATGCCCGGCTAATTTTTTCTATATATATTTTAGTTGGCCAGATAATTTCTTTGTATTTTTAGTAGAGACGGGGTCTCACTCTTGCTCAGGCTGGTCTCGAACTCCTGACCTCGAGTGATCCACCCGCCTCGGCCTCCCAGAGTGCTAGGATTACAGGCGTGAGCCACCACACTCGGCAGTATCTTTGTTTTTCTTATTAAGTACTAAAATATTTAAAGCTGAATTTCTCTTGGAGTATAATTGCCTATTTCCCATAAGTTTGGATATATAATGTCCTTATTTTTTATTTTAGTGGTAGCATTACAAGCTTTTTAGTGATTTCTTTGGCCTAACACTGTTTATTTCTTGCTGTTATTAAAGCAAACGATTCAGATATGGATTTATTACATTAGAGTTACAACATGTGGCTTATACAATTTTTTTAACTTAATGTGAATTTTAAGGACTAAGGCTCCATTTTGGTAATATATTCACAATATAGTAGCAGTGATGGTGTCAAAGATATAGATTTTTACATAGATTCTTTTTAACTTGTCAGTTGGGTAGTTCACATTATGATTTTGCTTTTTCTTCTTGACACTGATTTATTAAAATATCCTATTTAGTTTTCTGTGTCAGTATCCCTTTTTATTTGTAACATTTTTGATCTGTACGTTTTAAAAAATGTTGCTCACTGCAAAATTTTGGTATTCTGGTACTTTTACGTATTGTTAAAATGTTAAAAATGGTATTTAAAATCTCAGATGTTTTCATGAAGCATCATGTTATATAATATATGTATGCAATGATTTATATTCCTTTTAGTTCTTTTACATTTAAGTTTTATCTGGCATTAATATTGTCATGGTTTATTTTGTTTAGATTTGACTTAACTATCTTTGTTCATCTTGTATATTTTAGCTTTTCTGTTTGACATTTACTTTTGTCTTTTATAAAGAGCAAATTTTTTATCTTTTATGTTTTAACTGAGCCAAAGATGTTTTACTTCAATAGAATTTTAATGTCTTACATTTATTTGCTGAAGTGATAGTCTGTCTTTTTACTTTATGCTTTCTCTTTTCAATATTTTTTGTGGAAGGGTAACACTAAATTTTATATTTCTCTAGTCAGAGATCTACTTACGTAGCTTTATGGAATTATTATTCAAAATAGTCACTTTCCACCTTTTTGGTGATAAACAATAGTGCTTTCACTTTGTCTGCGTCACTTCTTTCCCTGTCTTCGTTAGTTTAATCTGGAGTTATATACCCTGTCATTTTTTTTTAAGTAGTTTAAATTCTTTAAGTTTTTTCCCCTCTTTTGAATAGCGTGATTTATACTGTGGAAGCAAGCATAGGAAATGAGAGTGACAATAATAGGAAATGAGAGTGACAGTAATCTGAATGGGCTTTAAAGGTAGTGACAAAATGGGAGAGAAGAAGCAAGCTTCAAGTAGAACCTTAATCTGGACTTGTTGACAAGGAGAGTATGTTTATTGTGCTTTCTGTTTTCTTTACTGTATTAATTATACAGTAAAGTAAATTATAATGTCTGGTAAATCAAGCATCTCTCTTCTACCCTCTCACCCCATTGGTCCTCCCATCTATATAACATTTTCTTTTCTTGGGAAATTTCTTGTCTGTTCTTGGCCACTTGCCCTCTATATCATTTACAATCAGCTCACTTAATTTCTAGGGAAAACCCTATAGGGATTTGAATTGAAATTGTTTTGATTCTGTTTAACAATTTGGAGAAAATTGACATCTTTATGATGTTGGATTTTTGTGTCTATGACTCTGAGAACATCATCCATTTACATCTTAATGTGTGTTTTGATATAAGAAAGTCAGTTGATTTTTATGTGTGCATTCATATATTCAGTGACCTTGTTGAACTCTCTCAGTAATTTGAATAATTTGTCTATAAATTCTTTCTCCCTCTCTTTCTTTTCTATAGGTCATTTTTAAAAATAGTAGATACTAACTTTTTCCTCTCTTATGCCTATATCTTTTATTAACACACTTGGCATGTTATGTGAAAGGCCCTCTATATATACACTGAATAAATGTGAAGGTAACCAAGGTAATAGAGAGTGTTTTTAGAGGCTTGTTTCTGCCTTTTCTTTTTCTTTTTTTTTCCTTGAGAGAGAGTCTCACTCTGTCACCTCAGGTAGAGTGCAGTGGAGTTATGGTAGCTCACTGCAACCTCAGACTCCCTGGGCTCAAGTGATCCTCTTGCCTCAGCCTCCTGATTAGCTGGGCACAGGCCACAACACCTAGCTAATTTTTCTATTTTCAGTAGAGTTGGAGTCTCCACTCTTGCTCAGGCTGGTCTCAAACTCCTGAGCCCAAGCAGTCCTCCCACCTTGGCCTCCCCAGAGTGCTAGGATTACAGAGGTGAGCTACCACACCCAGCCTTGTTTCTGCTTTCAGAGAATGGTTTCAGCATGTCATCATTAAGTGTGTTTGCTGTGAGTGGTTGATACTCTCTTGTCAGATTAAGGAAGTTCTTTTCTATTTATAATCAGTTAATATTTTTATAGCAAATACTAGATTTTGATAGGATTTTTCCCCCTTTCTTGCTGCTACTGTGACAACTGTAGGTTTTCTCTTTTATTTCTTTGAGGGTGAGGGGAGGTGAATAGATCTACCAACCATACACTTCTGTGATAAACTACTACTCCTATATGTTGTATTTTTTATACATTGATTGATTTATGTTGATAATGCGATGAGATTGGCATGTAATTGGCCTTTGTTGTACTTAGTTCGTATTTATTAAGCATTTAGCACTGATTGTTTTACCAATTTATTAGCCTAGTTTCTCACTGAAGGACACATCAATTACATTTGGCAGAGGAATATATCAAGAAAATCAGAATAGCAAAATAATTTTTATCCCTCCATGACCAATCCATAATTATTATGCTTTTGCTCTATCATTATATGTTCATTACTACAGATATTTAGTATATACAGTCTTCTCTCAGTATCCACAGGGGATTTGTTCCAGGACGGCTGCACATACCACAGTCCACATATATTCAAGTCCCTCAGTCCACCTTGCAGACCCTGGGTATATGAAAAGTTGACCCTCTGTGTACTTGGGTTTTGCATCCTTTGAACTGTATTTTCAATCTGCATTTGTTTAAAAAAGTCCTTATACAAGTGTACTTGTGTAGATCAAACCTGTGTTGTTCAAGGGTCACTTATAGTTAGTTTCCCTATCACCTTTGCTATGTATATAGAAAATAGGACACAATTGGTAGTAGGTTTTTAATTTTTGAGGTATTTGGTAATTTTTTTCATAGAAAGATGATTTTTGTAGCTTACCGTATTGTCTACTTTCTTTCTTCCTTTAGATGAGACCATTTTTTATATTTAAGTTGAGTTAATGGCTTTAATGGGCACGGAAAGTGATTTAATTATCTGTTTTTTCTTTGTAGGTTAGTAACATTGGAAAACAGCCCATGTATTACACCAGAGTTGCTTCGTATATTTCAGAATATGTCTCCCCTTCTTGGTATGTGTTAAAACATAAACTTATTGATGTTTTTGAATGCAGCCATAATTTTGGGTCATTATAGCTAGCTGACTTTCAATTATACCTTCCCTTTTGAGTAAAGTCCCTGATATTGACAAATAAGTTGAATAATGTTTTAATAGTTTCTAGATTTTTCTGTATAACTTTTTAGAATTATTTCTGTTTCTTAAAAGGGAGCATTAAATAACCTCACCTAGTGAGAAAATTTGTAATAAAACCAGAAAAGTATTCTTAGGAAACTAATTACAAATTAAAACTGAATTTTGCCTGTTAAAATGTCTATGTTTGATAGCAGTTTCATAAACTGTTTACAACAGCGGTCCCTAAACTTTTTGGCACTGGGGACCAGTTTCATGGAAGAGAGTTTACCATGGACGGGGCAGGGGTGAGGGGGATGGTTTGGGGATGACTCAAGGACATTCCATGTATTGTGTACTTTATTTCTATTATTATTACATTGTAAGGTATAATGAAATAATTATACACCTCACCATAATGCAGAATCTAATGCTGCAGCTGATCTGACAGGAGGTAGAGCTCAGGGATACTAGTGATGGGGAGTGGCTGTAAATACAGATGAAGCTTTGCTTGCTTGACAGCTGCTCCCCTCCTGCCCATTTCCTAACAGGACACGGACTGGTCTGCGGCCCAGGGGTTGGGGACCGCAGATTTAGAAGACAATATTATAAAATATAGTATAATATATTCTGGGCACTATGGTTTTATCCCGCTTTTTTTACAAAGGGATTTTGTGCTATCAGTTGTTTACAAATGATCTTTCTATATATTTATCTGTATTAGCTAATGCACCACCAAAAAAATAAAGATTATTAAATATTAGGAAATTATTTTTTGTTGAAGTATTATGAATGAGCTATAAAATCATAAAGTTTAATGGTTTTTAAGCAACACTTTTGATACATAAACCAATCTGAATGTGTATTTTGAAAATAATAGTAATAAATCCATATTTTTCTGTTACATATCAGCTACCATTTTCAAGTATATAATAGCATAAATTTTTTAAATGATATTTTGTTTGTAGCGCTGTCTTGTGTGAGAGTTTACTAGTTGCAGGTTTATACCTTAAACTTATGGCGTATTTAAAGAATTATGTAGGGTGCTGTTTACTGGCTCTGTGATTAATTTGCAATCTGCAAAATATTTTGATCGTTTATAAACTACAATTCATATTGTAAAACTTAAGTCTTCAGGGTTATAGAAATTCAGGAATCCATTCTTCAAGATTCTGCCATGAAACATCTTTAATTTGTTCATTAGAACTTTGGGGATACTAACTGAATAGTTTAATATTGTCATGAGAGGACATTTAGATACAAAAACACCAGGAAAAATGGCATAATTATTATGGTGATATTTGAAGACTTTTTTGTTTTGAGAATGTATTCCTACTGAGAAATTTTATCAGAGGCAAAAATATGACTGAGGTATAATGACACACCAGAAAAATAGTCACCCTTTGAAAATATTAGCAAATGTGGGCTAAAGCACAATTGTTACTAATTTTAAAAACTTACTCTCTCCTTATTTGTTGGATGACCATGATGGCTAGATATATGATTACTCCTTCACATTTTCTCTGAATTTTTTTGTTCTTCTATCCTATTCCTCAGAGTAAGGTGAGATCTTAAATCATAAACAAAATAACCATTTGTTTTCCAACAAAGAGCCATGCTATTAATCATCTAGCATCCACACAAAAGGAAAAATACTAAAGACGAAGTCGGGAGCAGTAGGCATTGGTCTCCTAGAAAAAGTTTGTGTCTTTCTGTGATCATAGAGAAAAGAATAGGAAATGCCCTTTTCAATTCCCTGTGCTCTCTGATGAAGGCCTTTTTATTACTATTTTCCCTAACTTGGAGACCATATGCAATGCCATGCTGGGTAATCCACATGCTGCTTTATACTTGGCCTAGGACTGGAAACCTTAACCAGGCCCGTTATCAACTTTGTCGTGAACAGGATTCAGCTGCTTTCACAACTGAGTGATTTCACAGAGGTCTCACTTCACCTTTGTGTTAATATTCCACCCCAAATTCAGCATTCCTGGCCTTTACAGTGTACAATTCCTTTAGCATGGTGCGAGGTGGGATTGGTAGCCAGAAAGAAGAGATTTAAACAAAAAATGCATGACTAACCTTATATAACCATATGACACTATTTTTAGTGTAGCTTTAGATTAGTGCTTTAGTGTAGTTTTGCCATAAAAAGCTGTATAGTTGATGCGTAATTCTTATCAGATCAGTAAGGACTTTTATGTGTTTAGAATAACATCTGGCACATTGTAAGCACTATTTAAGTGTTTTGCGATTATATTTATTACTGCTACAGCTACTCCTATTAACGTTACTACCATTTTAAAAGAAAAAAGATACTACTGCCAGACTGGCTCTTTAGGATTTGTTATGTAACTAAATTAAGAACTAATGAAATTTCAATTATTTGATAATGGATATTTGATTTAAACCTTTTTAATTTTTAAAGATTTTAAAAATTCTGTATTTTATAACAAGTATCAATGCATGTAGGTGATGTGGGTACTTTTGAATTATTTATTTTTGACTTTTATCTTTTAAAACAAGATTATGTATAATTTTTTTATGTATTGTGGTATGTGTATTTCATCAATAATATGAAGTTCTATTTATAAATTATATCTGTGTGGGTTTAATATATCTTGACATCAGTATTAACTTTATTTTTGTTTAAGTATCACACAACTAATTGATGTTGTTTGACGTGTAGCTTTTTGCATATACATTCTTTCAGATATGTTTTTAAATGTATATTTAAATATAGCCAGAATGTTTAATTAATTAGTTTATGAATGAATGAATGAGTGAGATAGGATCTTGCTCTGTTGCCCAGGCCAGAGTATACAGTGGCATGATTTTAGCTCACTGAAACTTTGAATCCTAGGACCCCAGCCTCCTGAGTAGCTGGGACTATAGGCACATGCTACCATACCTGGCTATTTAAAAAAAATTTTTTTTGTAGAGATGGGGTCTTGCCATTTTGCCTAGGCTGGTCTCGAATTCCTGGCTTTAAGTAGTCCTCTTGTCTCAGCCCCCCCAAATTGCTGGAATTATGAGGACTGTGCCTGGCTATTTTAATCTTTTAAGAGCATAGATCAAAATTAATAATCAGTTTTGGTATCAGCCAAAACATGTTGTTTTAATTAAATCAGTGATTTTTAACAACTTGTTTGATGAATATGATAACTATTAGTTTTTCCTGAGCAGAAATAACTGGCAGGAAGTTTTACATTTTATTTTAAAATATATAAAACCAACAATATTGAACATTTTAAGATGTTTAAGTTAATGATTTTTAAGATATGTTAATTAAATATGAGTAAATCCAAGGCTTAAGATTCATTTTATATCCTTTTTCCTAAATGTAAATAGAACCTGAGAAATTTTAAGTAGATCTAGAGGGTATAACTGAAAATAATTCTGTTAATTTAGTTCTAATAGTTTTTATCCTTTAAATCTATTTTATAATGCTGATTTACTTAGTATTTTCATTACTTATAAGATGAACATCTGAGTGGCTCTTGTCTATGTTATTGTGAATGCCAAACTGATATTCCTTGAACTGGAAAATTTTTCTGCTGGTAACTGCCTGTCTAGTTTGGAAAGGACTTTTCTCAACCTGAATTCATGATAATATAGCTTATGTTACACATTTTAGCTTTCATGTTTTATCAGGATTTGAAATAAAAAGAAAAAACTGGTTTAGTCACACTTCCAAAATTAAAGCATTAAGTAGTCATATTGTCAAACATTAGATTCCTATTGAATTTCCATAACAGAATTTAATAATTTGTTCATTCCCTGTTCTCTATAGAAATTTAAAGGAATATATAAATGTAAAATGAAAATACAAATTAAAAATAGGAAAAGCGTAGAGAAAAACAGAGGAACAGATTATAAAATAAAATCACAACGATATGTATAAATCATATATATTCACAGAGCATACTATAATAGATACTTTGATGGGCCATAGGTTTACCTGAGAGCTGTCCAGCAGTCTGTGAAAAGAACAACCTAATCACTTAGATCCAGGGTTTTCAATCTTGACTATGTTGACATTTAGGGCCAGGTAATTCTTTATTGTGGGGAGCTTTCCTGTGCATTGTAGGATGTTTAATAATATTCCCAGCTTCTACCTACCAGATGCTAGTGATGACAACCAAAAATGTTTCCGGACATTGCCAAATGTCTTGTAAGGGCCAAAATTGTCCCTGGTCGACAACCATAGACTTAAATTATTCAGTGTCTAAAAATAAATACAGATCTCCTGTATGGTTGGAGCATAACTTTTTCTGGTATTAGGGCCAGACAATAGTTTTTCTTTTGAGTCTCACTAGGAACTCATGGTGAAATGAACAACATTCAGCTCCTTAAAATAGATAAATTTATTACTTTTAGGGCTATTTTCAATATGAATATTTAATATGTGCTGATTTTAACACGCCCAAGATTATTTAGTAAAAGCTATCCTAGGCGTAGTGAAGGCATGGAAAGCAGTACGAAGTGACTTAATCACCCAAGTATTTGTTTGTATAGATTGATCCAGGAATAGTTTTTTAGATACCTGTAAGAAGAGATGGGCTGTATGCTTTTTAAAATCAGTCCTTTCTCATAAGGATAACTTTATCTGCTATAAAGGCCTCTTTTATCCTGAAATTTTTGTCTTTTGTTGTAAAAAGATAATTGGATGGCAATTTTGTTATTTTCAAGAATGTCTTTTATTAGCATAGTGTTAAGAACAAGCTGGTCATTCTCTGTCCCCTTCCTATTCTCCACTTTTTTAAAACTAGTCTGTCAAATCCTAAAGTGTATAGGAACTAATGCCTTAATAAAAGACATTTTATTAAGGGGTAGGATTGCATTCTTTTTTGAAAACAGATGGAAAATTCAAATCTAAATAGAATGTCTTCTCACTTTCCTTAGTTATGAGTTAAAACATCATCCATAGGCCTAGGCTAATATTTTGCCAGAAAAAAAATAAAAAAAAAAAATCTATCCTATTGCAAGAATAGATTTCTAAAATATTTACAATGAAGTGTGGCAGGTTTTAGGCATAGTGATACTTTGGGGTCATGATTTGATCTGTATGATTTTATATATACAGTCTGTATTGTATGGTACTATTTTATGTAACAAGACATGTAAAATAGCACTGCATCAACATTTGCTTATATTTAACATTAACAAAATAGTTTCTACTTTCCACTTGAAATAAGAACAATATACTTTTCCTATCTTGTTCTGATAACTACATGTTTAAGAACATTTTTTTGTGTGTAAGTTTTTTTAGGGGAGCAGATTTGAAGAATAAAGCCAAAGGATTGAGAATATCTAAACGTGATATAATTTTTTCAAGTTTAATGGGGAATCTTTTTGTAAGACAGCATATTTAGTGCCAGTGCAATAACACTCAGTAAATGCTCATTGAGTGAACCCATTTAAGCAGATGTCAAGTATGATGGTAATGGTAAAATGATTCAGTTGTATATTGTTTGCCATGCTAGCACTAAAGGCTTAGTTTGAATTAAAAGGTTGGGTCAAATGGTTATCTACCTTTTTTCTGAAAGGAAAAAGAAGGCAGAGTTTGGTCTTTTTCTAAATTGTTTCAATTACTGAAAAGTAAATGAGATAGCATTAAATTATAGGTTGATGTGAGTTTTTAGGTAGATATCTATAGATACTGTAGTCTGAATAGCACTCTGAAAAGATTTGTAAAGAAGGATATTTAACTTAGTTTTAAATAGAAACGAATCACTTCATTTAAACTAATTTGTCCCCCCTTTGTTCAAATTTATTGTTTTGGCAGAACTAAGTTCAGAAAATCTCAGAACCTGCTTTAAGATCATCAATGGTTATATCTTTTTGTCATCAACAGAATTTTTACAGGTATGTTGCAGTAGTTTATGCATTATAAGAAATTGTTTATTTATTTATTTCTCATTTGAAATGAAGAGGTGTCTTTTCAAAGTTTAAGATTTGTCTATTATTTTCAGGGTGTTGGGGAACGGAACATTGTGAACATTCCTCACTGCAGGGCAGATGTGATGCATACAATTCTATTGTTATTTAATACAGAGAATGTGGTATATAAATAAATATATCCGTATATTCTTATAAG
Organism: Lemur catta; assembly: GCF_020740605.2. NCBI lineage: Eukaryota > Metazoa > Chordata > Mammalia > Primates > Lemuridae > Lemur > Lemur catta. The sequence goes on from NC_059139.1 coordinate 39,315,078, forward strand.
AATCAGTGTATCAATAAACTATATTAGGTATAATCTTTTTATCTTAACTTTTCCTAAGAGTTCTAATTGAAACTTTATATGCTTAGACCTTTACTATTTATTAATAATCCTTAAATACATTATAATGAGTCTCAAATTGAATTTTATGCTTTTTTGATATTATAGATATATTCTTATGTATATATTGATTTTTGATTGGATTTCAGACATATGCAGTAGGTCTATGTCAGTCATTTTGTGAGCTGTTAAAGGAAATTACTACAGAAGGCCAAGTTCAAGTGCTCAAGGTATTATCATCTTTGCTATAATTCTGGACAGGGTATTTTCTTTTAATAGTATTCAGTTGGTTTAATACCATTGGACCAGAGGTCTCAAATTTGAAGGTGCATATAGATTACCTGGACATCTTGTTAAAATGCAATTCTGGATTTGTAACAAGGTCTGAGCTGATTGAGATGTTTCTTACTTTGAGACCTTTGTATAGTGAGGATTAATTCTTTTATAAATTGTCCAATGACTGGTGATATATGATACTTCTCAGCCCTTCATTTTGTTAGTCTGCTTTTGGGACAACTTTTCCCTTTATAGTTTGGTAGTTTTTGTTTGAGTTGGCTATGATAGTTAGAGTACCAAGTTTGTTGACATCATCTATATTTAGGAACTGGGCATGGTGCCTCACACCTGTAATCCCAGCTACTCAGGAGGCTGAGGTGGGAGGATTGCTTGAGTCCAGGCGTTCGAAGTTGCTGTGACCTCTATTCGTGCCACTGCCCTTCAGTTGGGGCAACAGAGTGAGGCTCCGTCTCAAAAAAAAAAAAAAAAAATAAACCCAAACCCCACAAATGTACGTATACTAAAATATATCTTTACATGTACATATATGTATATGTCTTTACATGTACATATGTTTATATATATGTAAGGCATACATATATTCTTTATGTATGAACTTTGAGAGAAGATGTTAAAAGTATCCCCTTTTTTGTTTCTAGTTTCTCAGCTATGTTCTAAGTGAGATGAGAAAGCTGAATTCTGGTTAGGTGAGGTGTTACTGTCATAACTAAGTAGCCCTTAACGATGTAAAAATCACGGCATTGCCTTAGATCCAAAAACAATTCAACTTCCTATCAGTGAAATGAAAAGGTGGTTGCCCAAAGAGATTCAGTGTCAGAAATGCATTTAATCACAACAATTATAGCAGCAATCCAAAGTATACTTTGGGGACTAAGTGGGTAAAAGTTTGTATAGATGGTAAAGTCTTATTTCATATTAATCAATATGTTAGATATTGTGTATCTGAGAAGAGTAATCATCAGTCTGAGCTTACAAGGTTCTGTACTTCAAAGATATTATAGACACATATAAAACTCTAGATATCCATGTAAATATGTATAATTAATTTGACTTTAAATTGGTTGTATTTAGTATCATTTGCTGATTATTCAGTCATTCACCCTATGGGTCAGGGTTCAGCTATTATAATTTTTTCTGTAAGAAATGAGATAGGAAATATTTTAGACAGTGTGGGCCATACAGTCTTTGTCTCAGCTGTTCAAGCCTACTGTTGTAGTATGAGTGCAGTCCTAGATAATATACAAATGAATGAGAGTGGCTATGTTCCAATAATACTTTATTTACAAAATCATGCAGTGGGTTGGATTTGGGCCATGGGCATAAGTTGCCAGCCCCTGGTATTGGAATTCAACGCTTTTGTCTGCTGGGCGTAGGTGTTAGAAAAACTGTAGTTCCTGCTCTTGAGTAATTACATCTGTTGAGAATTGCAAACAAGTAAACAACCAGTTAGTATTCAGTTTTATGTCAATAGTGGTTCTGGGTCCGAAGCATCTCAAAATCACCTGGTGAACTTTTTGAAAATTCAGGTAGAACATAGGACATTAGTTTCTCATCTTTACAAAAAGAGGTGATTTTCACAAACGCTTCTTGCTAGGAACCATTGCTGTTTGCTTATATTGCTGTGAAAGTATGGAAGTGGTCATCTAACCCAGCATTTTGCAGAGCACATTTTCTTTTAGGGAGAAGGAGTTGAGATGGGAACCAAGTCTTAAAAGTTGAGTAGGGGTTAGGGTTGCCAGATAAACCATAATACAGTCATGTATCTCCTAACATTTCAGTCAATGATGGACCCTGTATATGAGAGTGGTCCCCTAAGATTATAATATGGTATTTTTTATTGTGCCTTTTCTATGTTTAGATACACTAATACTTACAATTGTGTTACCATTGCTGGCAGTATTCAGTACAGTAACATGCTGTACAGGTTTGTAGCCTAGGAACAATAGAGGCTGTACCATAGCCTAGACTATATGGTACCTATAGCAGTAGGCTATATTACTATACTACTACTGGTATACCCTATAGCAGTAGGCTATACCATCTAGGTTTGTATAAGTACACTCTATGATGTTGGCACAGGATGAAGCAGATATCTAACTGAGCATTTCTTAGAACGTATCCCTGTTGTTAAGTGATACATGGCTATATTTTTATTTGCTAATTCTGGAAATCCTACTCGGGTGGATCAGGCTAATACGCCATTATATACTGCAGAGAAGTGAACAAGACAAAGGCCAGGAAAGTACTGTTAGCATTGTCTGTTGAGGATGGGGATGATGGTGTTATTTAAAACAACTTTAGAGTCTATAAATTGGAGGGATCATATGTCCGATTACTGAAGTGTTAAATTATAAATTGATGAGAAAGGAATGAGCTTGAGGAGATCATTAAGGACTGTATTAATTTCCTAGAGAGGCCAGAACAAAGTACCACAACTTCGGTGTCTTAAAACAACAGAAATTTATTTATAATATTTATATTAATTATGTCATCCAAAATCAATGTATTTGCAGGGCCATGCTCTTTCTGAAGTCTCTAGGGGAGAATCTGTTGCAGGCCTTTCTCTTATCTTCTGGTGATTGCAGGCAATCTTTGGCATTCCTTGGCTTATAAATAGATGCATCATGCTATCTCTGCTTCCATTGTTGCATGATGTTCTCCAGTGTCTCTGTATCTGTTTTTTCTGTAAGGACATCAATCATAATGGATTAAGGACCCAACCTAACTACCTTGATTGCTTCAGCAAAGACTATTTCCAAATAAGGTCACATTCACAGGTACAGGTCACATTCAACATATCTTATTGGAGGACATAATTCAACTCATAAGAAGGACTTCCTCCTAAAATGTAAAAAATAGCTTTTGTGTGTAGAGGCAATAAGCAGAACCTGATCTGAATAGCACTCTCTGATTTTTGCTGTTTTATATTTGAGTCATGATAGAAATTTAAAACCAAAATAATGTTATAAACTAAAAAGACAGTGAATAAGAGTGAAAATATGGCAGAACAGTTTGGTTTTAATTTCATAAGTTCTTGAGGGTTTTTTTGGTTTGTTTGTTTGCTTTATTTTATTTAAGAGTAAGGAATTTACTAAAAGTTAGGAGTATAAGCCACTTTTACCAAGCATGTGGGCTGGGAAGGGGTAATAGCAGGAAGCTATGTATGTGGTTCGTTGAGACCCTTGATACTTGAGGCCTGGTCTACAGCCACTTTTCTGTCTTTCATCACCCATATTAATTTCAGCATATTCTCCTAGCTCCAGTGCTTGTAAGTAGACATGTTGTTTACTAAAGTGTTTTTGTGAATTTTTATTGCATTTATACCTTTACCAAACTGACATAGTGGCAGTATAATTATATTGAGGGACTTCATCGGTTTTATACAATCTCAGGTTCATCCTTTGCCTTGGTGACAATTTCTTCTCTGGAGGTGGAGGAGATGACAAGGAGTTGGCACTTTGGACTTTATTCTGACCACTACAGGAAAAAGTGATTGGCAGTGTAGGAGTGATTGAAACAGGAGAAAATTGCCATGTCATTTTAATATTGCCTTATAGATTTCTTTAGTGTGTGTGTGTTTTATCTTTCTCCTTTACTATACTGTGAACTTCTCCATTATCCAAAGATCAGTAAGTATGTACTCTATTTTCTCTGAATACATACATAGTAAGTGATTTGAAAGGCAGGGAGTCAATAATTTTTATGTTAAGATTGCACATCCAGTGGAAATGCCCTCTCTCAAGTATACTAAGGTCAATTTGGAATTCTCCCCTTGACCTGTATACCTTGGTTTACACACCGAGCTCTGCTACTTATATACCTCTTGAGTATACTCTGGGCTTCAGTTCCCTCATTTATTATATAAGGAGCTATACCAAATGATTATTTTAATCTGTAACTATGTAATATCTGAAATTCTCTGTTAAATTATAATTCACATACTCTAAGTGATTAAGAAAAGGTTTTTTTGTCACATTCAGAACTCCTCCCAGACCAAATTTGAATTGAAACTTTTGATTGGGGGGTAGTTTCTGCAACATTATTAAAGTTATGGTTGAAAGATATTAATAATGTGAATTATTTGGAATGGGCATTGTGAAACATCCTTCAAAAATGAGACAAGTTTTTAGGATGTCCTAAGGAAAATATGTAGTTCCTTATTACTACTTTGTAATTACAGTCTGGCAAAATACTTAGAGGGAGTATAGCCTAGCAGGTAAAACTGTACACTGAAGTGAGATTGCCAGGGTTAGAATATTGGCTCTGCTACTTCGTGGCTCTGTGATGTGGGCAATTTACTGTTTGTTCTCCACTTTCCATCTATAAAATGGGAATGATGACTTTACCTACTTCCTAAGTTTGATGTGTGAGGATTACTTGAGCTTATGTATATAAAGCACTTGCAACAGTGCTACATAGCATGTAATAAGCTGATATGAGAGATGGCTATTTTTGCCTAATTATATAATAAAATTATGTAGTTTCATTATACAATCTCCCTTTGGGGGAAAATGGGGAAATACACTTGTAGGCCAAATAATTTGTTTAGTTGCTAAGATCTTTGACTGTAGAAAAACAAAACAAATCGCCTTGTTCTCCCTTATTATTTGACCATTTCTTCTACATAAATGCTTATATGAAATAAAGAGTACATTAATTAAATTTACTTTTAAAAGTAAGCAGCTGGCTTACAAAATGATAGTATATTATTATCAAGAACTATGGATCTTATCTGGTTCTTTAAAATTAATTGTATCTTATTCTCTTTTGCTTTTCAGAATAGCACAATCTTTTAAATTTTTTTTCTTACTGAAAATTCCAAATTACCTTACTATACAACACTACTCCTATAATTTTAGCAGCAAAAACCTACTTCTTCTTTCTTTTCCTTTGAAATGTAAAAAGGTGATGACTCCCTCAGTTATATACTTAATGATTTTTGGTTGAATGATTTAGCACAGATCAGTCACCTTCCAAATATAGTCAAATACTTGTAATGTTTAACACAAGCTACAGATTAAGCCAATTTCTCTGTAAGTATGCCAGTAGTAACTTAATAGGATACAAATACTTGAGTTAAAAATTGGGAATCTGATAACGTGTTTAAAACAGTATTTTTATGTAAATATTACTATAGCTCTGAACCTGAATGTTTGATTTGAATGTCAGAAATTTGATGTCATTTAATAAATGGATGTTAAATAGTAGGAATATACTAGTTATTACGAATAAATTACTTGTATTTTTATGTTAAAGAATATTTTAGGACCGTGCCTGTATTTGAAGGCTGGGAGAGCTCTCAAAATTTTTGGTATTTCTCTGTTCTCAGTTCTATTATGGCTATAATAATAGTCTTTAATATTAGCTCATTATTTTCATTTTTAATATCTCTCAGATACTGTTTCTTATTATAGTATGCTATGTAACATTTTAAATATATTTTTGACTAAATGTCACTGTTAAATTAATTTCTGCAAGTAACTTCTTTATTTTTTGAAGCATAAAATTGCAATGTTATGAAAATTGGATGGAGAGACCAGTATGTCTGCTTTAGGAGCAAATGGCTTAGAACAAAAATAGACTTTATTATATTCTGTGACTTGGAATAAGTTATTTAGATGAATACAATTATATTCTAAAAATACTCAAATTTAAATTGTTAATGTTGCTTTAATTTGAAAAATGTCAATATATACACATACTACTTTGAGTTTTGAAATTCTCCTTTTTCTTATGGTTGTATAAAGCACTATTAAGCTAAGTTTCTTTCATTCACTGATAAGGCTTAAGATGATACAAATATTTTTAAGGTATAGTTTATTCTATAATAATAATAGCTAATCCTAGCATTTACTATGTGCTGTACATTTCTTAGCACATAACATAGAGTTCATTTAATCTTCACATAAACCTGTGACAATAATAGTATTCTTTTCTTCAGTCTTATAGATGAGAAATTAAATCACAAAGTGGTAAATAATCTCCTCAAGGTCACACAGCTAGTGAGTATTGGAGGTGTGATGTAAATGTAGATATTTTGATGTCCGCATCCATGCTCTTAATAGCTGCATGCAGTGTAAGCCTAAATTGAGAAAGTTTAGTCCTAAGCACAAACTAAAATCCACAGGAGTTTAAAAAAACAATCTGTTGCAGGTATATTCAGAAAAGGGATGGATGTAAACTAAAATCTATTTGTCATAAGAAAATGCGGTTAAAAATCAATCAGTAATAAATGATTGGATGATTAGAGGTACCACAGCTTATTCAGCTGTACAGTGGAGTACAGTGTAGCATTAAAAAGAAATGATCTCTGTATACAGCTTTAAAGTGATTTTGAGAATATAAACAAAGAACGGTGCCCACAGTTTTCTTTTGTTTAAAGAGTGGAGGAAAGATAACAATGGAAGAATAAACCAAGTTAATAAAAGTAGCTGTCTAGTAGGAAGAGGGAGAGAGGATGGAAGCTAGCTAGCTACATCTTTCAGGATGTACATTACATCTCTTTTATACTTTAGAGTTTGGAGTCAATTATGTAGATGTTTTACATCATTAAAAAAAAGAAAAAGCAGTTTCTAAAGATAAAACAGCTGAATCTAACTATTCTGTTGGTGGCATAGTCATCTAATAAGAATATTTCAAATAATTTTAACACATAGTATTTTAGATGTACACCCCTGGTGGGATATAACATTAGAACAAAAAGAAAAGAAATTTTAAATTACACTCAGTAGTGTTGTTATTATTAATAATATTGGTATTCCCACTTTGAAACTCGTGTGTGTGTGTGTGTGTGTGTGTGTGTGTGTGTGTCTGTGTCTGTGTGTATGTCTGTGTGTATCTGTGTGTGTATAGACATACACATAGTAGGTAGAAACAAATAAGGTTATTAGGATCTGGGATTTTTCAGTATAAAAGAGATAATATAGGAGCATTTCCTGTGGATTTCCCACAGGCATCTCAAATTCAGTATTCAGAATGGAGCTTCGTTATCATTCATTGGCACCATAATTGTATCCATTTGACCAAACAGGAAAATGAGGAGCAATGCAAGACTTTCTCACTTTTGGTCTACTGTTCAACTTTTCTTCTATATGTTGCCAATTCTACTTCTTGATTTTCTCTTGATTTTTGTTCCACAACCCCTATCCCCAAGTCTGAAAATGGCATTTTTCTGCATATTTTTCAAAAACTATCTCATCTTCTTTAGTTATGGTTCCTGACCTTTTTACAGATAGTAAAAAAGACTCCATTTTAGCCCTGAAATATTTGTGTGTCCTTTATACAATAGTCACTATACCTTTGTATTTAAGGAATAGGCATAATGATAGAGCACTGGTTTGTATTTAATGATACATTTAAATGAATTTATATTTTGGTCATAATGATCTAAATATGTAAATATGACTGTGTTGAAATATTTATTCCTTCTGATTCTATTTTGTTCATACATAGTCTCTAACCCCTTATGTTAATTCTGACACTCCCCCAACCACCAAAAAAAAAAAAAACAACCCCCTGTAAGGATTCCTATGGATTGGGGCCAGCCACAGCTAGCTATATATTGCCATAAATTCTCATAAAATTCTTTTTTTTTTAAAATATTTAAATCAGTTTTATATGACATAGTTTAAGGTCAACTAGATGTATAAGATTTCTTTAAAAAATTATAGTCAGCAGTCCCCTTGTCAGACATTTTTCCTTGCACAGATACAACCACTTTTATTGCTTATAGCAAGTTGTTTTATATGTGCCTTTATTTGTAAATAACACCCCTGTGTGTTATTCCTTCATGAGTTGTTAATTTTAGGTAATATCTGTTGACTTAACCCTTTGTATCTCCTCTGTACCTTTATCCTCCAAGTAAAGTCATATTAACATTTTTGTTACATCAGTATTCAGTGTTTACATTATGATTCCTAAATTTCCTATTTCAAAGCTGAGACATGTGGTTAGCTGTGATTGCTTCTCCTTTTCTATAAAACATTGTGTATTCCCTGGAGGTAACCATTATGTCATTTTTCAGTGTAACTTTTTATGTATGCTAAACTCTGACAGATGTCTCAGTGCATTGTGCTCAGACACACCAGGTATTCTCTTCCAGAGCCATGCTCACTCCCCTCTCCCAGCTGCTACTGTAAGCTTATAGCTCCTGCTGCTTATTCCTCGTGTTCTGAAATTTTACAATGATGTGCATTCATGTAGGTTTATTTAAATTCATCATGTTAATATATGGGCACTGATGGTCTCTTTTAGTCTGGAAGCAATCCCTTTTGGACCTTTTGGAGAAAATAAACTGTCTTTCTTCTCCTAGGGTGGGGTCAGTTGCCCAGATATGCATAACTGAAAATATCTGGCACTGTGTTTCTTAGACTTTCAACCAATCTCATTATTTTATTGTTTTCTTTATTTTCAGTCATCTTTATTTTCTTCTTCTTTTTAGCTTTCCCTTTCTTCTTTCCAAAGGCATATAATTCTGCCAATTCCTATGGTTTTGGGAGAAGAGAAGGGAAGAGAATATATAAATCTGGTTGCTTCTTAGTGTTCTTTGATCTAGTGAGTCAGTTTTCTCTTGAATTTCTTGTTTCCTGCTTCTAGAGTTTGTCTGTCATTCCGTTTGTCCTTTTAAAATTATTCCTCACACCCCCAAATCCTTTTACTGTAATCTTAGTGGGGTTTTAGGTGGGAGTACAATTAAATGTGTGTTTAATAAGCAGGTGGCCTTATTTTCTACTCACAGATAAATACTATTATTACCTACCTCTAAGACTCTTTCAGTGTACTAGTTTATCTGCATATTCTCCATGTTCATCTCTTTTCTTCCCAGATCTAATTTTTTCAAAAATTAAACCTTATTTAGGCCAGATTTAATTTTGTTCTGAATCTTAATCTCTTTGTGCTTTTAATCAGGAATTAATATCTCTTAGTAGGTAGCATAGTGCTTGGTCTACATAAAGGTTTTTATACTGTTAGTCTTTATTTTGGACATTGTCTTCATTTCTTACTTAAAATTGGAGAATGTTGTCTACAATGGGTGCTACTTTCATACCTTGGGAATGTTTTGAAACACATGGAGGTGTTTGTGATCGTCATAGCGTTTGGAGCACACTATTGGCCTGCTATGAACCAACACAGGAGTTGTTAAAAGCCCCTCAATGCATGAGATGGTTGTCCATGGTAAATGGATGTCTCACTCAAAATGCCAGTGTCAATCTTGAAAAACATTGCTGGAGTCATAAGGGAAACTTGGCTCTGCCCAGAGGCTAGGACGTGCTTACGGCTCTCTCAGATGGTGCCTGTTTTCTTTCCTACCTCTCAAGCCCTTGGGCTGGAAGTGTGAAGTACGCGTCCTTCTTTGTCCTCACTGCTTTTTCCTGACTATTGCTTTCCTCTCTCCCTAAAAAGTAAAATAAAAACAAACAAACAAAAAATCCCATCCCACTTTGAATTTCATGCTTACCAATTTTCGTCATAGAGGGAACATTTCACTCATATAAAAGTAATTTCTGTTTCAAGTTTTCTTCTTCTTCGTTTCTTTTATTGCCCCAGGTAGAGCACAGTGGCGTCATTGTAGCTCACTGCAACCTGAAACTTCTGGGCTCAATTGATCCTCCTGCCTCAGCCTCCCAAGTAGCTGGGATTACACGTGCAGGCCACGATGCCTGGCTAATTTTTCTATTTTTAGTAGAGATAGGGTCTTGCTCTTGCTCAGGCTGGTCTGAAACTCTCGAGCTCAAGCAGTCCTCCTGCCTTGACCTCCCAGAGTGCTAGGATTATAGGAATGAGCCACTGTGTCCCGCCCTCAAGTTTTCTTATGTAACAGTCAATATTTATGCCTAATAATCTGTATAATTATAAATAAAGTATGATTTCTTATTTAATAAATTTATAGTATATGTGAAAAATACCATTTCCCCTCCAGTTTATTTAAAAACTTAAATGTAGATTTAATTTGGACAGGGAGTATGGGTGTTACTAACTTCCTTTTTCACTATTAAAATCCAATACTTTTTAAATGCCATTTGCTGCCTGTGTTAGTACAACAGTCTTTAAGGGTTATTTGTTTAAATTGCAAGGGTAAGAATTACATTAACAGCATATGATATCTATGTTATCACAATATGATTAAGTATAATTCTATGCAAGATACATGTCTAAATATTAATATTATATACCTTACATCAAACTTAAATTTTTAAATGGATTATCTTGTGAAAGTATGTCTAATGCCAGGATATTGTATACCTCATGAACTTGTATGTTTTTTCGAGTTTGGTCTATACTATTTAATTTAGTACATTGTTTTCTTACCTGTGTTTTGCGTGAAGCAATGACTGGCAGTATTGAATATTCACCAGTGTGTCTTTCTGGTTTTTAGGTTGTGGAAAATGCCCTTAAAGTGAACCCAGTATTAAGTCCACAAATGTTTCAACCAATTTTACCCTGTGTTTTCAGGGGTATTATAGAAGGGGAGGTAAGATTTTTCTTAAGCCTCTAAGGATAGTATTAGACTCCAGGGCTCTATTTTTAATAGTTTTCCTTCATGGGCACATCATTTGTAAAAAGAAAACTTTGTCATTTGGATCATCTTAAATTAAATTATGTAAATTATCAGCTAGTTATAGTACTGTGTCAATGATTATTTATAATTGTTCATACTTATAGCGTAACAAAATTTTACATATGCTATATTTTGATTGTGCAGAGGTATCCTGTAGTGATGTCTACCTACCTTGGAGTTATGGGTCGAGTCCTACTACAAAACGCCAGCTTCTTTTCTTCCCTTCTTAATGAGATGGCACATAAGTTTAATCAGGAGGTAAGAATCAATCTACTTAAATTTAAGGAAGTCTTTATCCAAATATCACTTGGAAATATTTGATGAAATAGTGACTCCTTGTAAAAGTCCTTTTGTAGTATTTAGTAATTTTTTTATACTCATAATTTGAGGTAAAAGAATGAAAAAGGAATCTATAAATGGCAATTGAAATTTTTACAGTTTGTTCTTGCTCAAAATAGGTGATTTTATTCTTTAAACCATAGAATTCTGATTTGTTTATGCTTGCAATTTTTCCTTATTGATGCATAATCTGAAACAGGAATATTTTGCCTATAATAATATACTGTCTTTGTTTCATTCCTTTAATCAAGTTATTCTTAATGCCACAGATTGAGAAAGTTTTTCTAATTATTGTGGAAAATGACCATTTCAGCAAAGGTTTATTTAAAAAAAAAAACTGTAGGTGTGACCAACTACTAGTGTAAGTTTGGGATAGGTTTTTAGGTGAGTTGGTTAATTGAGACTAATATACATGATATGCCAATAAGATTTTTATTTTAAGACATTGATTTGCTAAGATTTGTAAGGTGTAAAAGATACAGTGGTCTTGACTATAAGTATCTCTAGGATGAAACAATTCATGAGATTTTTCTTAGAACAGATATAACTATTTCTAATATAAGAAAATCCATTATAATTATACAAGTTTATAGTTAGATGAGTTATGGTATACTTTAAAATAACTGAAAGAGTGTAATTGGAATGTCATTGATACAAAGAAATGACAAATGCTTGAGGTGATGGATACCCCAATTACCCTGATTTGATTAGTACACATTGTATGCCTGTATCTAAACATCGCACATGTATCCTGTAAGTACATACAACAATTATGTACCCATAGTAATTAAAAATAAAAAAATTAAGAATAAAATGATTGTCAGAGGGGCATAAAACCAGCTTGGGGGTCATTTGGGAGCTCTCTTAAAAAGAGGGTAGAAGAATTAAGGTGGTCCTCTGAGGAGAGGAGAATGAGTTTCCACACAGGGGCTCTCCAGCTGGTCATTCTCCATCTGCTGCCACCAACATGTATGTTATAACACAAGAAAATACATTTTTAAAAGCAAATATTTGTTTATTAAAAGCATTGAGTCATCAAAAAAACCCACAATGAGATCATCTCATACCTGTTATTAATAGAACGACTTATCAAACAGAAAAAAATAACAAATGCTGGCGAGGATGTGCAGAAAAGGGAATTCATACACCATTGATGGGAATGTAAACAAATATAGCCATTATGGAGAATGGAATGGAGATTCCTCAAAACAAACAGAACTACCACATGATCCAAAAATCTCACTACTGAGTATATATCCACAGGAAATGAAATCAGTATGTCAAAGAGATAGTTGCACCCTCATGTTTATTCTAACACTATTCATAATAGCCAAGACATGGAATCAACCTAAATGCCCATTGATAAAGAAAATGGGGTATATAAATACATAATGGAATGCTATTCAGCCATAAATAAGAATAAAATCCTGTCATTCACAGCAACATGGATGAGCCTAGAGGACATTATGTTAAATGAAATAAGCCAGGAGCAGGAAGATAAACCATGTATTCTCACTTGTATGCAGAAGCTAAAAGAAACTTCATCTCATAGATGTAGAGAGTAGAATAGTGGTTACTAGAGGCTGGGAAGGGTAAGGGAAAGGGAATATTGGAAGAAATTGGTTAAAAGATACAAAATTACAGCTAGATAGGAGGAATAAGTTCTAGGATTCCTCCCTGCTACTATTCCCAGCTGCCAGGAACCATCATTCTACTTGCTGTCTTCATGAGATTGTTTTAATATTTACCTCCTACATGAGTGAGAACATGCGAGATTTGTCTTTCTGTGCTAGGCTTGTTTCACTTAACATAATGTTCTCCATTTCCATCCATGTTATTGCAAATGTCAGGATTTCATTCTTTTTTATGTCTATATAATATTCCATTTTGTATATGTACCACAATTTCTTTATCCATTCATCCACTGATGGACACTTAGACTGATTCCATATCTTGGCTATTGTGAATAGTGCTGCAGTAAATATGGACGTGCAGATATCTTTTCAATAAACCGATTTCCTTTCTTTTGGCTATATACCTAGCAGTGGGATTGCTGGGTCATATGGTAGTTCTATTTTTAGTTTTTTGAGGAAGCACCATACTCTTCTCCATGGTGGTTGCACTAATTTACATTTCCACCAACAGTGTATAAGGATTCTTTCTCCATATCCTCACCACCATTCATTATTGCCTGTCTTCTTGATAAAAACCATTTTAACTGGAGTGAGATGATATCTCATTGTAGTTTTGAGTTGCATTTCTCTGATGACTAATGATGTTGAGCATTTTTTCATATAGTTTTTGGCCCTTTATATGTCTTCTTTTGAGAAATGTCTATTCAGATTATTGACCTATTTTTTTTCCCCAACTCTTAAGTGGAACCAGATGGCCCATTCCTTAGTTGTATTATTATTATTATTACTTTGCTATTGAGTTGTTTGAATTCCTTGTACATTTTTGATATTAATCCCTTGTCGGAGTTTCAGTTTGTAAATATATTCTCCCATTCTATAGGTTGTCTTTTCACTCCGTTGATTGCTGTCTTTGCTGTGTAGCTTTTTAGGTTGGTATAATCCCATTTGTCTATGTTTGTTTTTGGCTGTGCCTTTGAGGTCTTATTCAGAAAATCTTCTTTCAGTTCAATGTCCTGAAGCGCTTCTCCTATATCTTTTTTTAGTGGTTTTATAGTTTCAGGTCTTATATTTTAAGTGTGTAATCCATGTAGAGTTGGTTCTTGTATATGGTGAGAGATAAGGGTCTAGTTTCATTCTTCAGCATATGGATATCCAGTTTTCCCAGCACCATTTATCCATTTATTGAAGAGACTGCCCTTTCTCCAGTGTATGTTCTTGGCACCTTTGTTGAAAATGAGTTGACTGTAAGTGTGTAGATTTATTTCTGTGTTCTCTATTCTGTTTCATTGTTCTGTGTCTGTTTTTATGCCATTGTCATGCTATTTTGGTTGCCATAGCTTCTTAGCATATTTTGAATTTTGGTGGTGTGATATGTCCCGCTTTATTTTGCTCAGGATTGCTTTGGCTATTCATGGTCTTTTGTGGTTCCATATGAATTTTAGTATTGTTTTTTCTCTTTATATAAAGAATGTCATTGATATTTTGATAAGGATTACATTGAATCTGTAGATTGCTTTGGGTAATATGGTCATTTTTACAATATTAATTCTTTCAGTTCATGAACATGGTAGTTTGTTGTATTTTTTTGTGTCTTTAATTTTTTTTCTGGTATCATTTAATTAAGAAAAATAAGTATCATGTGGATCCACATGAACATTGGATCTGATAAAATCTGAATGCGTTCTAGTGCAATATTAAATCACTTAAATGTAATTTAAACATTGATATTATTCTTTGGGCTGCCATTACCTTTAAAATATTATATCATAATACATACAAATAGTTCTTCTTGGGCAATTAAAATAGCTTAGCTTTGCTTGTCATATAATTAAAGCACCATGTAAGAGTTGCTCCAGTTACCCATTGGTAACTTTCAAGGCAAACACATTTTAAAGTTTCTTTGATTTTGGTATCACTCCTGAAACAATCTGCTGTCTTTTGTCCTTTGCCTGCAGCTTTCTCCCATTCTCCTTTATTTTTCCCTCGTTTCTTTGCTCCCCTAGTCTTAGACTTTTCTCTCTCTCCCCGCTCCTCCTCTCTGTTTAACTGAAATTGCTTTTGATTTTTTGTTTGGTAGCTTCTTTGTAGCTTCTTTACAAAGCTTCTACTTGGAGGGGCTCAGTATTCTTAAGTTAGATTTATTGAAATGCCCAGCCCTTCCTAAAGTCCTTTGGTGCATAAGCAACCTATCTCCTTGAGTATTCTGGTTCTCTCCTCTCTAACCTAGATCTCCTTTGAATCCTTGGCCTTACTAGTGTGTGTCACTCCTTGTATCACTTAAACATTACCCTCACTGATTCTGTATCCATGTAACAACTCGGGTGCGTGGTCAGCAGCCCTGTCTTCTTTAGCAACATAAAATATGCCCGTCGCCTCTCCTTTCCTATCGACACATCATTTGTTTTGCCAGGAGGTTAGTAACAGAAATGTAAGGGAAATAATTTTATGCCTCCCTCTCTAGGCTAGTGGGCTAATCCTGACCTTATAATACCTAGTTCCCCCTTCTTTTCTTCCCAGGTCTGTATTGTTCTTGTATGAATACTTCATGGTACTGATGCCCAGAATACGTTAATTCCCAGAATGTTCTGCTCTTATTCTTGATTAGACATTTGGTCTTCTTAATGGGACAGCTGGTGTGATATCTGTCTGTCACATTACACTGATGAGGTTTGACTGGTTCATAAAATTTTTGCACTGGCCATATTCCCAACAGTGGCTGAAAAGAACTCTCAGCCCTCTATTCTCTGCCTTCCCGAGGCTTTTACTTTTCCTTCTCTGCCTCTACCATCTATTCTTTACTTTATTTGTTGGGCTAGATTCATACTAAGTCAACTGGAACATTATACCAAGGCTCAATATACTGTAGTTTTAAAGGTGTGTTCTGAACCCCTGTTATACTAGTTTTAAATTCTCCAGCCCAAAGCTGATATTCAGCCGATATGTGTCAATGTGGTCATAACCAGTTGTTAAAATAGTGACATAAGTCCCACTAATTAGCAAGTAGCATAAAAATAACCTTGATACATCCTATGATTAATAGTAAATGTTCTAATATGAAAAAGTTTATCATTTCTTTTAAGTATTGTAAACAAATCTTTTGAATCTGCAGGGATACAGTGAAAAAATGTTAGTAATAAACTGCAATTTAGAACATCTTCTGATATTTTGAACAATTTAAGGTCTACAACACTTTATAAATATATAAGGATTCAGTGCAAACTAAGAAAAAGTAATCTTTTTTCCTGGAATGAAAAACTCCTAGTTTCTCAACAAAAATACTATAGTTTATTATTGCTAGTGAGACAAAATTTGAATGACCTTTAGAGACATTAAAGATTGAATCTCTAAATATCCCATATAGTGTAGTACACCAAAAGGCTAGAAAAGCTTTGAATTTGATTGCATTTTGTTTAACAGAAGAGGAGGTCATTCATGACCACAAACTTTATGAGAAATTACTACTTACTAAGGCTACAGGTTGCCTAGTGACCACAAGTTAGAGTATCCCTAATACAAAAATCAAAAATCTGAAATGCTCCAAAATCAGAAATTTGGAGCATGACATGACACTCAAAAGAAATGCTCATTGGAGCATTTCAGGTTTTCCAATTAGGGGTACTCAACCGCTTAGTCTATGCAAATATTCCAAAATATATAATGTTGAATACTTCCGGTCCTAAGCATTTCAGACAAGGGGTACTCAACGTGTAATAGTAATAGTTCATGATGTGAATATTACGCAAAAATTTTATATTAGAATGCATCCATGCCCATTTGCTCACATATTGTTTACAACTGATTTGTGACCAGTTGCAAATGAGACCATATGGCTTACAAAACCTAAAACATTTACTGTCTGGCTTTTTATAGAAAAAGCTTGCTAACCCCTTGTATTCTAATTACTTTTTTAATTCAAGCTTCCCTAGGCTCTGTGTTATTATGTGCTGTTGTTTGTTAAATATTTTTGTAATAAAGGCAATAAGTACAAGTTATAAATAAATGAAGTTAGACTACTTTGAAATATGTCTGTGCTGACATTTTCATTTTTATTACATATCATGATTGCATTTTTATTTCAATCAGATATATTGTAGATTCAGTTTTACATATTACATTTTAATGATAACTTGATGTTTGTTTTATAATGTTATGAGGCCTTAAAATTTTGCTTACTAGATATTAGTTATAGTAAACCTCTACTTATACCATTTATTTCCAAATTAAATATGATTTGAAGACACCCTGGTATAAATCAGAAGTTACCAAACTGTCTTGATTCATTGTACCTTTAGTGCCTTAGAAATATTTTCACAGTGCCTCTAGACCAAAAGAAATTCTGTTATAAGCAAACCCTGAGATCCACTTTCAATCTATAGGTTCCACTTTCGATCTAAGTGATCAGCATGCTTGGTTGTGTGTTACTTTATAGATCTAAACTGTATCGGTCAGGGTTCTCCAGAGAGAACCAGGAGTGTGGGTGTGGTGTGAGGGGAGTGTTACTAAAGAATTGGATTGTGGGGGTTGGTAAGTCTGAATTTTGTAGGGAGGACTGGAGACTCAGGCAGGATTTCTATGTTAGTTTTGATACAAAATTTCTTCTTTCCTGGGAATACTATTTTTGCTCTTAAGGCCTTCAACTGATTCAGTGAAGTCCACCTACATTATCTAGGGTTATCTTTTTTACTGAAGGTCAACTCATTGTGAATGTTGATCACATCTACAAGATATGCCCACAGCAGCATCTAGACTAGTGTTTGACTAAACAACTGGGCACCTTAGCTTAGCTGAGTTGATACATAAAATTAACCATCACACTAATTCTGTGTTATGTTGATTTATTTTAGCTTTATTTGTAACATAACACACGTCTTAGGAAATGATTCATTTGTTTTCCTTTGAAATTTTGCAGTTTGAGGTTGCATCCTATCCTCTCTTCTGAGAGTAGGAGCAAATCAGTCCAGCAAATTACAGAACATTGAACAGTAATCACCCAACTAAATAAACTATAAGTACAAGCTGACAATTTTGAAAAATGCACTTTTTCTTTAAGTGTACCTGATTGGTGATTTGAAGTGACTAAATGAAATGACTAAAATCACTCATTGGCTACATAAGTATTTTGAATAAGTCTACTTAGCTCACAGAATTAATTAGAGTCAATTTCTGGGTTTGCTCAAATTATCCCTTTCCAGCTCAAGGCTTGCTCCAAATTCAGGTATTCCAGTTGTAGTTTTTGCTGTCATTGAACGTTAGCCATGACGTAAAAGGCTTTAGCCTTTAACAGTACCAATCTATAAGTAATAGCATTTCAAATATTTTGGGATGCCTCTTCCTCTTGTTTCAGATGGACCAGCTTTTGGGAAATATGATTGAAATGTGGGTTGATCGAATGGACAACATTACTCAGCCAGAAAGAAGAAAACTTTCAGCTTTGGCTTTGCTTTCTCTTCTGCCATCTGATAATAGGTGAGGAAATGTTTTCTTAAAATTCATTTCTTTAAAGCATCAAAAAGTTAATGCTATTTTTGGCCACCAGTGTTGTGGTATGTTACTGGGCAGTGTTGGTTTTATATATATATGGATGCTAATTTTGTTAGTAGTTAATGATGTGGCAAGTAATTAAATACCTAATATTTCAAAGTCAGTAGCACTTCACAAGTGCTATTGGATAGGTATGGTACTCAAGAATTTTGTTAGATAATTTTGTTTTCTTTTTATTTTGCATTATTTCTAAAGAAGCTTACAAGTACTCTTTTTCTCCTTCAAAATTCTCATTTCCATAAAAACAAATACAAAATGCTCTGATTTGATCATTTAAAGAATATCTGTTTTCTTTGTTTTAATCCTTGCTTTTGTGGAGTTTGGCATTATACACTTTTTTTGTACTTTTTGTTTGTTTTTATAAACTTTATTTGACAATCAGCAATTAGTTCTCATCCACATTGTATAGATTTATGAAAGTGGTGACAGGTATATAGGTAACCAACATATAGAGCTTGATTGCTGAATCTTTATCCTCATTACTTTTTCTGAACAACTGCTCATAGATACAATATGGAATTCCTTATTCCTTTGCCCCAGTCAGTTTTGTTGAGCCTCATATCAATGCATGCATCTGGAGTCCTCCCCTTTTTCGTGGCAAATTTCCAGATTTTTTTTGGTATCCAAAGGGCATGCTTCTTTTTTTTTTTTCCATTTTTTTTTTATTTCAGCATATTATGGGGGTACAAAAGTTTAAGTTACATATATTGCCCCCCCTCCCCAAGTCAGAGCTTCAAGTGTGTCCGTCCCCTAGACGGTGCGCATCGCACTCATTATGTATGTATATACCCATCCCCTCCCCACCCCACATCTGCCCGACACCCGATTAATGTTATTCCTAAATGTGCTCTTAGGTGATGATCAGTGAAACCAATTTGATGGTGAGTACATGTGGTGTTTATTTTTCCATTCTTGGGATACTTCACTTAGTAGAATGGGTTCCAGCTCTATCCAGGAAAATACAAGAGGTGCTAGATCACCATTGTTTCTTATAGCTGAGTAGTACTCCATGGTATACATATACCACATTTTATTAATCCACTCGTGTATTGATGGGCACTTGGGTTGTTTCCACATCTTTGAAACTGTGAATTGTGCTGCTATAAACATTCAGGTGCAGACGTCTTTTTTATAGAATGTCTTTTGTTCTTTTGGGTAGATGCCCAATAATGGGATTGCTGGATCAAATGGTAGTTCTACTTGTATCTGTTTAAGACATCTCCATATTGCTTTCCACAGAGGTTACACTAGTTTGCAGTCCCACGAGCAGTGTATGAGTGTTCCTGTCTCTCCGCACCCACGGCAACATTTATTGTTATGGGACTTTTTGATAAAGGCCATTCTCAGTGGAGTTAAGTGATATCTCATTGTGGTTTTGATTTGCATTTCCCTGATGATTAGAGATGTTGAGCATTTTTTCATATGTTTGTTGGCCATTCTTCTGTCTTCTTTTGAAAAATATCTATTCATGCCCTTTGCCCACTTTTTGATAGGGTTGTTTGATTTTTTCTTGCTGATTTTCCTGAGTTCTAAATAGATTCTAGTTATCAGTCCTTTATGGGATGTGTAGCATGCAAAAATGTTTTCCCATTCTGTAGGTTGTCTGTTTGCTCTCGTGACAAGTTTCTTGGTGCAGAAGCTTTTTAATTTAATCAGGTCCCATTAGTTTATATTTGTTGTTGCTGTGATTGGCTTTGGGGTCTTCTTCATAAATTCTTTCCCTAGGCTAATGTCTATAAGAGTTTTTCCCACATTTTTTATAGTTTTGTACCTTAAGTTTAAGTCTGTTATCCACCATGATTTGATTTTTGTGAGAGGTGAAAGGTGTGGGTCCTGTTTCAGTCTTCTTCATCCAGGGCATGCTTCTTGAAGGCCACTTCATGGGTACACTTTTTAAACATCTCACTGGTAGACAATTTTTGGTGCTTTTAATTGTGAAGGTTTAAAAGCAGGCCTGAAGACTTGATACTTTGTGAGAAGCATAATGGTAATATATTAGATCTTATGTCTTAGGGAACTTTTAGAACATACACATTCTAGTGGTACAGTGGTGACATAAGTCCAGGTAGTTTTAGGGATCATTATTGTTCTTTATGCATTATTTACTTCTACTATGGTAATTAGGATTAAGAACATAGGTAATTATTTTGTCCTAACACCGTAACAGTAGGTAATAGTTACGAAATGCTATACGCTTTGCTAAGTGTGAAGATAATGTTTATATCTCATTTAATCCTTGAAACAGTCACGTGGTATATAGGCATGATTATCTTTTTCTTCCAAAGCAAACAAATGCTTAAAAAATGTTAAGTAACATTTCTAAGGTAAGAGATGTGGCACATGAATATGATATGGGACATTGCTGATTCCTTTGGCCCAGTCAGTTTTGTTGAGCCTCATACCATGTGGCATGGGATAGGCTAAATTTGAAAACCTGGGCACCTTATTAAATGTCAGGACTTCCTCTTTTAACCACCAGGTGATATTGCTTCCTGGGTGGACAAGCACAAGACAAACAGATTTCCTCACTATGAACTGGAGTGGCATCTTATATATTTTTGGAAACCAAATTTAATCTACCTATGTTTTAACTTATTACTGTTTCTCTTTCTCTTAGTGGGAAAACAGTGATTTGGAAATTATTTAGGCTTAATATTGAAATATTAAAAAAACAGTCCTTGGCAGTAGTCAGCACTCTGTAAAAAAATAAATTAATGAATGGGAAAAAATAGGATTGATAAAGCCCGTTAGAATTTTCTGTAACATAAAGTACTGAGATTATTGAGAGAAAGCTATAAATGGCACAGGATAAGTATAGAAAGATATATAAATTGTATCAAAAGCATATTTGTTTTACAGTTTTCATAAGTATACTGTTTGCTTCAGTATTTAATTTTATGTAAGTGTGTGGTTCAAAAATATTTTTGATATATAAATTACTGAAACTTAATACAGATTGAGTGTCTCTTATCTGAAATGCTTGGGACCAGAAGTATTTTGGATTTCAGATTTTTTTTGGATTTTGGAATATTTGCATATATATAATGAAATATCTTGGAGATAAGACCCAAGTCTAAACAGGAAATTTATTTATGTTTCATAGACAACGTATACACATAGTCGGAAGGTAGTTTCATACCATGTTTTTATTAATATTGTGTATGAAACAAAGTACTTATATGTGAATTTTACTTGGGGTGCAAGCTGGTACTGGATTTCAAGGCCATGTTTTCTGTGTACTTCCTTCACCTTTCCCCAAACAGAAGGAGTCTCTCTCCACACTTTGCTTTCTACAGTTGCAGGAGAAATGACAAAAGCAGTCCCCTCGCCACTGCGACTGTCATGCCAGGTTGCACCTGAAATCGGTGGCCTCTCAGACCAGTGCAGAACCCAGGCCCACCCAAGGACTTTGATTGCTACAGCCTACCTGCCACTGAAATTTATTCAGGTTCTAAGGCCACTTTGGTCAGCCAGCGTTGAAGTGGGCTGAGACCTCAGGTTCATCCTGTCAGGGTGGCGGATTCCCTTCTGGCCCAGGGCAGGTCTAGGAGCTCTGTTCATGGGTACTGGCCTGTAATCAGGGACCATGGATTTCTACGTGGTGCTGTGTTTCACTGGCTGCTGGGTTGGCCAGTACTGGATTCCAAGGAAAAGTCTGATGCATACTTCACACTCCACCAAGCAGACAGATTCTCTCACTGTGCTACACTGCCTGGGCTTGGAGGTGGTGTAGGCAATGCAAGACTGTTGTTTCTACCCTCTTCCGTGCATCTTTTCTTGTTCTTATGCCAAAACCAGATGCTGTGATCTCTCACCTGGTTTCTTTAGCTCTTCTGAAGGTGTTTTCTTGTGTGGATAGTTGTTCAAATTGATGTTCCTGCAGGGGAATGATTGCTGGAAGATTCTGTTTTACCATCTTGATCCACCTTCTCTCTCAATAGTTGCTCTTTTTGTTGTTTTTTCTCAAGATATAACTTAAACTTATTTCCAACCTAGTTTGTGTTATCTGATTACATAGTGATTTGTGGAAAGGGGTAGTGAAGTAACAAGGGGAAAGTTGTTTAGAAATTTTATTTTGCCAGAGTTGACTGTAAAATGAACAGTCTTCCTGGGGTATATTGAGTACTGACTATTTCTCTTTCTTTTATTGTTGTGTAAGGAAAATAGAAACATGAATAAGACTACTGATTGCTTTGAAGTTTCAGTACCTCGAATGTTGAGATTTTCCTCCCCAACCACCTTTTTAATATATGGTTTACAAGGGGATAGATACCCTTAGAAGTTCAAAAGAATATCTTTGGATTATGCATGTTTTCCTTCTTTGTATGTAATCTAATGCAATTTGTAGTAATTTTTGGTTCTGATCATTTCAGTTCAACTGGGGTAAAAAATAAAAAACTCTCTGATGCAGCTTTTAATGTTTTTATTTTTTGACTGAATTATGCATATGTATCTTTTGGTTCTTACGAATGTATTGACTGGTTTTCTTCCCAGGCATAATTTGAGTAAGATACCTATTTTTGAGCTGGTTAATATTCATAAACTGAATTTTGTTAGCTTTAATCTACCAAAAGCTGGAGGATATAGGCAAGTTTTAGGAAGGTGAACAGTTGGTACCACAATTGCATGTCCATTGCCTTCATCTGTATACAAAACAGTCTTATGAAAAAAAATGTAAATTATTAATTCCTAGGCTTATTGATTTTTAATTGAAGAGATATAATCATTTATATATATTTTTAAAGCTTCTGGCAGTCCTTTGAAAATCAATCATCAAAAAACAGTTCTGTACTTTTTGATGTATTTTGACATGTTTCTATCCTCTCACCTTAGGATTTGAATGGAAACAATTCATTTTCATTTTATTTCTAATACACATTTACTTTACCCTTGAAAGATGTATTAGAACTAAAGTGCTTTGATATCAACCTTAAGATGCTAACTAAAACAACAAATATTCAGCAGTGTTTTTAAGATGTTGTTATGTGCTAGGTCACCATGCTGTGCATTGAGAACACATCCCACTTCACCTTTAGGATAGATTATTATTCATTGCACCGTGGCTTCCTAGAACAACAACTATTTGCATCTTCTATCTCCTGTCCTAACTACTTAGGAAAGTTCCTGAATACTTGTCAATCTGGGACTGCATTCTCAATGCTTTCCTTGCATCCGGGAGCAGTGCCTTGTCTGCAAATTAGATAAAGGGTTCTGACAAACTGTTTTCATATGTGACAGCCATGTTACAAACACTGAGTAACCTTAACTAATCCCCAACCATTGTATAATAGCTGCCTTTTAAATGTATCACCCAGAAAACTAAACTGTGATCAAATAAGATTACTTTGACATTCCGGGCCCTCAAACTGCTTTAGAATGAGAGTAAGAGAAGTTTCTGAATGAAAATGTGATATTGGGTCTAGGTCCTCAAAGCGATTGAAGCCTTATGGAAAAATCATAGTTATAGATTAGCTAGCTCCAACAAGGAGACAAAAGCATAAGAATAGAAAAAGTACTCAGAGGCATAAAATTATGCATCTTGTGTACTTTTTTGTTTTTGCTATGTAAAAAATCTATGTGTGTATGTCACAAGTCATTCCTTCATAGACTGGGGAATATCTTATTTTTGGATATTCTTTACCTTGAGTTTTTGCTTTCATTCTATCCAAGAATCTCAGAGAGAAAAAGATGCAGTAAGATGGAGATTAGAGCTAGATTTGGCTTCAGATACATGTTGTACTATTTGTGTGACATTGGACTGGTTTTCCCTCTTTGGGCCTCAGTTTTCTCATGTATCAAAAGGGAGGTAGTCGCCAGCTAGCACCTGTGGGTTATTATGAGGATAAATTGGAGAATCTGTATATAACGTCTACTAAAGTGTTGAATGAGTATGATCACTCAGTAAATAATTATTACTACTATCAATCATTTTGACTAACTGTGTGGTGGTACCAACTTATCTGGCAGGTACATATCCTTTTTTGGAGGGTTTCTCACATTCATCCACTTTGTGTGTAAATGAGGAAAGTGATAACAAGAAGTAAATAATAACTAATAGAGCTCATAATTTGTGCCAGTCTTTATACAAGATGTTTTTCATATACATCTGACTTGATTCTGTCAACAGTTCTATGGGAAGTAAACATTATTTAACTCTTTTCAAACACATAATCAAGGCTAATTACCTACCCAAAGTCAAGTAACAAACTGAAATTCAAATCTAGTCTGTCTTACTCCAGTATCTACTATGCCAGGATGTGAATCACCTTAAATAATGCTATTTTTTCTCATTTTCATATTATATAATCTGATTTTAATATTTCTAAGTCATTTTCATTAGTCTGATCAAGTTGTATAAAGTGAGATCATATTACTAGATATTTCATTATTAAAGTAAGGTACTTCTTCAACCATTTAAAATCACATATCTGGGATTTTTATTGAAGTTGTCTATAAAAGGGATAACAAACCATTCTCTCTATCCTCTCTCTAGAAATCAAATACATTTATTAAAAAAGTATTTTTTTGAGATTCTGTAATTTAGAAAATACCATGCTAAATTACTTGGAGACATAGTGGTAAACAAAGCTAACAAAATCCAAGCTTTCAAGCTCATGGAACTTATATGAGCTAGTTGGGGAACTTATATGAGCTAGTCATTAAAAAAATTACTAGACAGCCAAAAGTCCTTCAGTTGCTGAATGTGGTACATCCAGATGATGGAGTACTACTC
This sequence comes from Lemur catta, assembly GCF_020740605.2. NCBI lineage: Eukaryota > Metazoa > Chordata > Mammalia > Primates > Lemuridae > Lemur > Lemur catta. The sequence goes on from NC_059139.1 coordinate 39,340,237, forward strand.
AGCAATACAAAAGAACATTGTATGTTCCATTCTAGACAACAATCTTATCTCTCTTATGTCAGTTATCAACAAATACAAACCTTAGTTTCATGATTTTTATGAAGTTCATACCCATAAAACCCAGATGTGGTTTTTCGCTAAAAGAAATCATAAGTGACTTGTTTCTAAGTCTGAAGCACAGAGTACAAAATGAATTTGAGATAGCCAGGAAGCAAGGGAGTAATCAAAGACTAATGAAATTTTTATGTCAAAAAGATATAGGAGCCAGCCTATAGGGATTCCCATTGGCCACGGTTGGGACAATTTGGACATCAAAAAGAAAAACTTTAACTGGTAATCATTTAATTAATTCAGTATATAAAATCTAAGAATCCATAATAGTTTTTTAAAAAAATTATCATTGGAGATAACTGTTAATCCAGTTCCTTAATAGGAATTGTAATTTGGGGTTACCAAAGAGCTCAGATTTCTCTATTTTATCATGCATTGTTCTTTTCGATGCTCGTACCTGTACTTTCCGATGTGATATGATATAAAATATGCAGCACCACACATGAAGTGTTCTTCCCAAAATTATTTAACCATAATATATTTTTTTAATTTCAGCATATTATGGGGGTACAAAAGCTTAGGTTACGTATATTGTCATTGCCCTGCCCCCCAGTCAGAGCTTCAAACGTGTCCATCCCCCAGACAGTGCGCTTCACACTTATTATGTATGTATACACCCATCCCCTCCCCTCCATCTGCCCAACACCCGATTAATGTTATTCCTATATGTGCTCTTAGGTTTTAACCATAATATTAATCAAGGCTTTAGAGTTAGTTTCCAGTTAGCAACAAATACAGTGAAGAAACAAATGAACTGATATAATGAAACAGTCAGACAAATACAACTACCCTTATGTTTCTAAAGGTCAATATGGAGCAGGGGAAGGATGGGGGATTGTTCTAGATTAAAAGAGACCTAGGAGATACAACATCCACACCCAGTTATTGACCCTTTATTGGATCTTCATTTTTTAAAAAACAAGGGGTATAAAAGACATTTAGGAAACAATTAAGGAAACTTGATTATAGATTGGATGCTAAATGATTTTAGGGAATTATCATCAGTTCTGGTAGTTGTAATAATTGTCTTGTGGTTGTATAGGAGGAAGATTCCTTAATTTTTGGAGATTTATGCTGTATACATAACAGGTAAAGTGTAATTTGAATTCAGAAAAAATAAACACACAATGATGAAGCACAAATACCAAAATGTTAACAGTTCTGTGAAACTATGGAGAGAGTATATAGATGTTTATTTTACTATCCTTTCTACTGTTGGTGTGAAATTTTTCATAAGTAAGAAAAAGTAAAGTTTGTGTTCTGTTTAGAATAATAAGTCTAATGAAGGAATAGCAGTTTACTACATGAGTTTAGTAAGTGCCAAGCTGGTAAGATTGGAAGTCTAAAAAAGTTTAAACAAGTGAATTTTGAAAGACTCAGGCTTCATATGGAAAAGCTGGTACATACATTACTTTGGATAGACCTGTAGGTAAAATGGGAGCAGACAGTTTAGCTTTGAGGAATTACATCTCCTTGTTATACTCTGAAAAAGATCTGACTTACAGAAAAGATTAGAGAAGGGCTTCTCAAATCATTGAAGGGATAAAGCAGACTAATGATTTCTGAATACTTAAACTGTCTTTAAGATGAAAACTGAAGAAAAGGATATACTTATTGAATAAGACATACCAGTTACTCAAATTCCTGAAAGTTAGAACTACCTTGAAGATTTGTAGGACATATAGAAAAGCAGTGCAACTCATGGAAAGCGTAATTAGGTTCTGGTCTTAAGTTAGGTGAGCAGTTCTTACCGGTCGCCTTAAAATATTTTAATACCCAAGCTCAGTGGCTTACTCCTGTAATCCTAGCCCTTTGAGAGGCTGAGGCAGGAGGATCACTTGAGCCCAGGAGTTCAAGGCCAGCTTGAGCAACATAGTGAGTCGTGGAGGCATGTGCCTGCCATGGTGTCATGTGCCTGTAGTCCCAGCTACTTGGGAGGCTGAGGTAGGAGGATTGCTTGAGCCCAGGAGTTTGAGGTTACATCGAGCTATGATCAAACCACTGTACTCCAGCCAGGGTGACAGAGTAAGAGCCTGTCTCTGAAAAAAAGAAAGTTGCCTTAGGGGGGTTATTTAGGTTAATTTTTATTTAGTGATGAACTTTCCTTCCATCTCTGTTGGGTGTTCATTCAGCTTACATTTGGATATTTTGCTAATAAAGTCCCTGATCCTCAGGGCAGCCCATTTCATTGTAGGGCTTCTTCCTAACAATAGCTATTTGTTAGATAAGTATTAATATTATCCTCAAAATGCCAACAGTGACTCCCAAATCTATGCTCTTAATTCCACATGCTAGTTAGTCCCTGAATTCAGTACAGTTTTCATTCATATATCTTTATCCATTTTATAATGTCTTTTAAGCCAAGAAAAAAACCAATTTCACAAAGGTTATCTATAGTTATTAGGAGAGACTTTATCACAGACTTACTACATTGTCCTTTAGGCTCATCATCCCTTCCTTTCTTCCTCCTTCTGTGTGTGTGTGTGTGTGTGTGTGTGTGTGTATAAAACTATAGGAGTTATCTTAACTGGTAACCTGGAAATTGGTAATATAAGTGTGAAATAAGAACCATCCAAGTGGAAGGAATGTGCAGAAATAAGGAAATTTTAATGTAGTTCAGATCTGAAATTACTAAACTGTCTCGGCAAAACCCAGAAAGTGGTTGATAGGGGCAGAGGAGAGTTCCACTTACTGTGCTTTACAGTGTAAAACTGTAGTGATATACAACAAATAATTTTATCATCAGCAATGGGCATGGTACCTAATACTGTCTGTAGAAATAGAATGTTGCTTCTCAAAAGGAACAGACTTCAAGAAGTTAAAAATGTTCTGGCAAAGTCATGGTAGGGAGAATGATGAATTATATTCATTGAAAGTGTCCAAGTGGCAATACGTCGTTAGGAAGGCTCACTTTGTTTTTAAAGCTCTAAAGTCACAGACATAGTTGAAATTTTATGCTTCTCATGGATAGTTTATTTTTCATTCTCATCAGTAGATCTGCAGCTAAAAATTTCGTAGTTGATTTTCTTGTTGACAGTTGAGCAAATAGAGATTTTTTTTTTTTTTTTTTACTGTTTTGCCATGCTGTAGAAGCACAAAATTTTGTTTTTATTTTTAGGTATACCTTAAAAACTTAGAAATGGAGGCATATCCTGACAGGAATGCATATGGACAAATTTTAGATGAAAATTCATAGTTACTATCGTATGATATTTATATTTAGAAATTATTTCAAACTTATAAAAACATTGGAAGAACAGTATAAAGAACACACATATAACCTTTATGCAAAATCACCTATTGTTAGCTTTCACCCCAGTGTTTTATTTGTGCGTGCACATTGTCAGAGAGATTGTATTTTCTGAACCATTTGCATCTACGTTGCATATATCATAGCCCTTTACCCTCAGTATTTCAGTTTAGAATCAAGTATTACATTTAGTTGTCATGCTTTTGTAGTTTTTTTACTCTGTAATGTGATTTACTCAGTCTTTCTTTTTCTCTTGTGACTAACATTTTTAAATAATTAGTCCTTTAATCTCTCCATCTTCTTTCCCTTTGCCTTTCTGTCTTTGTCTCCCTCCCATCCTGTCTCCCCTTTCCCCCACCCCCAACAGAATAGAATGTTCCTCCTTTGCGGTTTGGTGTTTTCTTATGGTTAGATTCAGGTTATGCATCTCTAGTTGGAATATTGCATAAGTGATGTTGTATCCTTCTTGTAATATCATATCCAGAGGCACTTGGTGTTCACTTATTTCTTATATGATATTAATTCTCATCAAGGTGTTACCTGATTCCTCTACTATATAGTTACTATTTGTTTTCTTGCAACTGGTAAGCAATCTGTATTGAGATATAGTACTTCCCCTCATTAAAATTTCTCTCCTATTTTGAACAAGGTGATAATTTTTAAAATGGTTTACTGGATTATTTTTTAATTGAAAATTCCATTTCACATTTTGATTCTTTTGATTTTAGGTCCATAAGTACCTTTTAAGGTCTGTAAAATCAGTAACTGTTAGGGAAATCATTCTTTATGTGTAAACCAATTTTATTTGCCTTACATATAGATGCTATATAGCTAAATACATATTGATGGTATATATTTAAAAGATTCTATTAATAATAGAAAAGTTCTGTTACTTATGCATTTTTATTTATGTAAGGGCAGAATCTGAATGGAAAAGAGAATAGATATATGTTAATACCTAAAGCAGTTATGGTTATGAGGAGCCATTTTGATGTGTTATTACAGAGCAAAATCAAAATGTCAAAATTCAGATTAGGAAGAGTAACTACACATCAAAGATAACATGGAGATTTAACACAACACGTTATAAGAATTAAAGCTCAAGAGAAGATTTTATACTACCTAAATAATATGAATTGCTGTGAAATAATAATCCTCAGTCAAAGCACAGGGAAATGTACCTTCCAGTAAGTACAGTGGAAAGTCAGGAAATTCAAATTCTAATCTAAAACCTGAGTAGCCATTTTTACCACTCAAATATTACTAATTACATATGTGCCATTTATATGTAATTAGTGATATGATCACACCAAGTAAGATGAGAAGTATCTGAGTTCCCTTCCTGCATCTACTTTTGTTGAGTTTCCGTGGTTTTCTCTAGCGGTGATAACTTATCTCTAAGAGCAGTAACTGCTAGATGATCAGAAAGGCTAAACTGTGTTTTGCTGGATATTGAAATATTGAAATTTTTACCACATCAACCCGAGAATTACAGTGCACTGTTTAGATTTAGATGTTTTACTGCAGTCGCTTTAATTTAGTTTCTTCAGTTTTTACAATATAAGAAATATGAGATTCATTTTATTCTGTCATTTTTTCCTTAATATAATTTTCTAAAACTTTTACTTCTAAAATCTAGTTGACTGCTTTGGGTATTAATATACCTGGAACGGAGGACAAGGTTAATTAATGCATTGATTTTATTACCTTGTGGTTTTTTTCCTTTAATTTTTATTTTGATTTTTAGCAGACTCTTTCTCTGACTTTTTCCTGACTCTTTAAGTTGTGTGGTGCTATTGAAAAATCCATGGGACAGACATACTTCATTTTACTTTGTATATTATTGAAAATACTAAAGAAAAGGGACTTGAGAAACTTAGCCCCTCCCTCTAATTCATGTCATTTTTGTTATTTGTCTTATTTTCCAGTTTCTTTATGCACAAAATAACAATAACAACATCCAGCCATAAAGGATAGTTGTGAAAATCATAAACCATTTTGATAAAGATCTGCTACTCAGTATGTACTCCTGATTTTTTTTATAGTCATAGAAAGATAGTGCTGAGTATTAAATATTTACTATGGAAATGATTCAAATTATTAAAGTAATTGTCTTGATGTGAAATAAAACTGCCTTGTTATCAAAGGAGAGTTATAGTATATAATTCCATAACTATTAATACTTGTATTTTAAGAGTACTATCAGAGTATTAATAGAAGAACAAGAAAGCTTAAGCAGTTGGCCTTTTGGAAAATTAATGACTAAACAATATATAATATCAGCAATTTATATTCAGCTCTTTAACGTCTTACCTTAAAAATAACATTAGACACAGATCCATTTTCATTCTAAAAGATTCCAACTAATTCAGGTATATGTAGGGCAAAAAGTCAGTTAAGGGGTTCTTTCACTCTCGCCAGCTCTTCTTGCAAAGATAACTTATGTCAGTACTTGGTATGCAGCTTTATGTCATCCTACAACCCAAAACACACCCTAATAAATTACTGAGTACTAATATCTTGGTAGTACTCAATAATTTTTTGCAATTAAAATATTTCAAAAATTTAAAAAAGAAGAGCAAAGAGGATAATGTAACATTTATGTTCATCATTCTAAATAGATTTTCCTGTTTTTTTAAAGGAATAAAGCATAAAGCAGATGTCCCTGATATGTATCTAAAACAAAATAAATATTTATGTACTTAAAAGATTTACAAACATTACATTACTCAATATACATTTTATTTTAACTTGCTTTTTCCACTCAATAGCTGTTGTTGGTAGCTAGATCAGATAGAATCTAAAATCCGTTGATATTTAGATTCTGAATATCTAAAATTTTCAAGTATCCTTTTAAAAATTATTTTTTTTAATTATAGGAGATTTAGGTATGTACATTAGGAAAACTCTAACCTCATTCTGAAAAAATAAGTTTCTGAGATTTCCTTTCAACAATACTTTTGAAACACAGATAAAACTACTTCCTGTCTCTCAGTTTCCTGTATCCATGGCAACCTCTGTTTTACATACTGACTGTAGAGGAACCAGTGTGAAGAGTGGTGTTTCCTGAACAAACCATGACTTAAAAAAAAATAAAAGGTGGAGGGGTGGAGGTCAACCGAGCTACAGAAAGAAATGGAGTTTAGAAATGTTGCTCTTCAGATTTAAAAAGAAAACCTTTACTTGAATCAGCTGAATGTTAATAATATGAATTTCCTGTTCTTGGTAAGATTTTTTTATTTACATAGGAACTTTTATCTGAAATGAAAAATATTTTAGTTTTGTGAAAAACTGTAGTTTAAGGAGTGTTTAATTGTTCTGCAATGAATTTGTATTTTCATAAATTATAATGTTATTTGATATTAGACTTTAAGTTGATAAAGGGACATATTAAAACCAAACACTGTCATCCCTACATCATTTATCACCTTTCTTGTATCAATTGTAATATTTTAAATTAACTTAGGAAACATTTCATTTTACAGTTCATTAAATTTGAATTATTCTTTTGTCAAACAGTGGGTTAATTGGCCTGGAGGTGTTAATAATTCTAGAACATATTCCAAAATCATTATTTTATGCTATCACTGTAGTATGATTTATGATACTTAGTATTATTGGCTGATCCTAATTAAAATAGAATACAGTAGTTGTAGTATTATAAAAACTTTCCTTTTAAGAACTTTTTGATGATTTAAAGTTTTACCTTCTCTTTTTATAGCCAATTCTGATATGAACAGAAAAACCAAGAACAGGGCTATGTGTGGATTACAGTTTTCTCTGCCTTGCCTACGACTGTTTCTACTTGTTACATGTTGTCTTGTGTTATTATTCCATAAAGAGATACTTGGATGTTCGTCTGTTTGCCAGCTCTGCACTGGGAGACATATTAACTGCCGTAACTTAGGCCTTTCAAGTATTCCTAAGAATTTTCCTGAAAGTACAGTTTTTCTGTATCTGACTGGAAATAATATATCTCATGTAAATGAAAGTGAATTAACAGGACTTCACTCTCTTATAGCATTGTATTTGGATAATTCTAGCATTGTATATGTGTATCCAAAAGCTTTTGTTCAATTGAGGCATCTATATTTCCTATATCTAAATAATAATTTTATAAAACGCTTAGATCCTGGAATATTTAAGGGACTTTTAAATCTTCGTAATTTATATTTACAGTCTAATCAAGTATCTTTTGTTCCAAGAGGAGTATTTAATGATCTAGTTTCAGTTCAGTACTTAAATCTACAAAGAAATCGCCTTACTGTCATTGGGGGTGGTACCTTTGTTGGCATGGTTTCTCTTCGGATACTTGATTTATCAAACAATAAAATTTTGAGAATATCAGACTCAGGCTTTCAACATCTTGGAAACCTTGCTTGTTTGTACCTAGAAGGTAATAATTTAACAAAAATACCATCAAATGCTTTTGAAGTACTTAAGAGTCTTAAAAGACTTTCTTTGTCTCATAACTGTATTGAAGCAATACAGCCCTTTGCATTTAAAGGACTTGTCAACTTGGAGTATCTCCTCCTGAAAAATTCAAGAATTAAAAATGTTACTAGGGGTGGGTTTAGTGGAATTAATAATCTTAAACATTTGATCTTAAGTCATAATGATTTAGAAAACTTAAATTCTGACACATTTAGTTTGTTAAATAATTTAATTTACCTGAAGTTAGATAGAAACAGAATAATAAGCATTGATAATGATACATTTGAAAACATGGGAGGGTCTTTGAAGATCCTTAATCTGTCATTTAATAATCTTACAGACTTACATCCAAGGGTCCTTAAGCCATTGTCTTCATTGATTCATCTTCAGGCAGATTCTAATCCATGGGAATGTAACTGCAGACTTTTGGGTCTTCGAGACTGGCTAGCATCTTCAACCATTACTTTAAACATCTATTGCCAGAATCCCCCATCCATGAGAGGCAGAGCATTACGTTATATTAAGAGGACTGATATTACAAATTGTGTTACGTCTTCGAGAAGTGTATCCAGAGCTTGGGCTGTTGTAAAATCTCTTCATATTCATCACAAGACTACTGCGCTAATGATGGCCTGGCATAAAGTGACCACAAATGGGAACCATTTGGAACATACTGAGACTGAGAGTGTTACTCTCTGGGAACGAATTCGTACTTCACCTGCCAGTAGATTTTTTCAAGAGAATACTTTTGGTAATCCATTAGAGACTACTGCAGTGTTACCTGTGCAAATACAACTTACTTCTTCTGTTAACTTGAACTTGGAAAAGAACAGTGCTCTACCAATTGATGCTGCATCAGTGTCAGGGAAGGCATCTCTAATTTGTACACAAGAAGTTGAGAGGTTAAATGAGGCTTTTGACATTTTGCTAGCCTTTTTCATCTTAGCTTGTGTTTTAATCATTTTTTTGATCTACAAAGTTGTTCGATTTAAACAAAAACTAAAGACACCGGGAACCTCAGGGGAAAACAGACTTGAATATTACAGTTTTTATCAGTCAGCAAGGTATAATGTAACTGCCTCAATTTGTAACACCTCCCCAAGCCCTGGTTTGGAGCAGATTGAACTTCATAAAAAAATTGTTCCTGAAAGTGAGGCACAGGTCATTCTTTTTGAACATTCTGCTTTATAACTCAGCTAAATATTGGCTATAGGAAACTTTAGTGCCATGGACATAAATAAAACTGAAACCTACTTATAGATTTATATGCTTTATTTGGAAATATAATGAATTATATGACCTAAGCATTATTAAAATGTTTTTAATAATTTGTGAATAGTGTATTCATTCGGCAAATATTTTCTTTGATAGATACTATATTAAGTAATAATAGCTAACATTTCTGTGTATCAAACACCATGCTAAATACTTCACATATAACATTTAATTCATAAACAGTCTCATCAGGTAGTACCGTCTGCATTTTACAGGTAAGGAAACCTAGGCAGTGAGTTTAAGTAACTGTCCCCAATTCTCACTGCTTGTGATACTTTTTAGATCTATCTGACTAGAGCTCACGCTTTTATTTCATCCTATATTGCTTCCTAGGTGCTAGGAGTACAATTGTGAAAAAATAGACATGGTTCCTATTCTAGGTAGAGCTTGAAATCTAGAGGAGGAGACACATGGTTACTGTACAGTATGGTAAGTGCTGTACTTGGAGATGCTATTGGGGAGGTGAGAGATGGCTTTGTGAAAAAAGCGACATCAAAACTGGATCATGAAGGATAAATAGAAATTACCTCGGTGAAGAGAGCTGAGTAACACCATGTCAGAAGGGTTAAAAAAAAAAAAGAATGCTTCTTTTCAGGAATTAAAATCAGTTCAGCTAGAGTTAAGAGCGATGGGGTGAGATTTGAAACTGAAGAGAGATTTCTGATGATGGTAGCTATGGTAATTTCATGCCTTGTCCTGAGGGCAACAGAGAGCCACTGAAGAATTTTAAACAGTGGAATGAATGACATGATCAAATTTACCCTTTAGAAAGTTCACTCTTTCTGGAAGGAGGAATAGACTGGAGGTAGGATTACCTGGGTAGGAATCTTAATTACTGATCCATTAGAAAGATTCTGGGTGCCTGGGTCAGGGTAGTGGCAGAAAGGATGGGTGGATCAAGAGCTACTATGGAAGTAAAATGAACTGCCTTGATAATTGGCTGAGGGGTAGCAGGGGAGGGAGAAGTCAAAGAGGTTAGGTTTTGGCCTAGGCACTTTTGTGCTCCATTGACTGAGCCAAGGAAACAAGAGGAGTGGAGATATGGGAGGGGCAAAATAATGAGTTCAGTTTTAGATAGGTTGAATTTGAGGTTCCTATCACATCTCCAAGTAGAAATATATAGCAAGTAGAAATTCAGGAGAGAAGTCTATCTGGTAAAAGTGAGTAATTCTTAACTGTTCATCCAATACACTGGAAATGTATTATATACTCTTCACAGTAACAATAATCACTTGAGCCATGATTTTGGGAAACAGGTAAGTAGGGAAGAATAAGAACTTGTAGAAGATGAAAGAGACCCTAGGAGATGTTTGTAACCTTGATTGAGAATCTTTAATATAGATGGTGATTGAAGTCATGGAAGTAATATAATGTTTTTCTCTATTAGCATAAATTTCTACTTGTGTAGCTCTCTGCAGAATATTGGGCATTTATAGTAAATGCCCATGCTCCTTGTCCCGTTATTAGTGACTTGGCCTTGTATGGTGGCTCGTGCCTGTAATCCCATCTACTCTACAGGCTGAGGTGAGAGGATCGCTTCAGCCCAAGAGTTTATGACCAGCTTGGGCAACATAGTGAGACCTTGTCTCTTAAACACACACACACAATTTTTTTTTTTTTAAATTAGCCAGGTGAGGTGGTGGCACATGCTGTAGTCCCAACTGCTCGGGGGGCTGAGGCAGGAGGATGTCTTGATCCCGGGTGTTCAAACCTGCAGTGAGCTATGATTGTACCATTGCACTCCAGCCTGGGTGACAGAGTGAGACCCTGTCTTTAAAAAAAAAAAAATAGTGATCTGAACCTTAAATATGTATTTAAAATTTTCTCTTAAGCATTGTATCTTTCATGTTTGTGTCTATCCTTCCTCTTTCCCCAAGTAAGTACTTTTTATTATTAAAAAATAATATCCATTTGAAATTAGCCTGAAACAGTTTGAGAATGTTTACACCAAGTAATAATTATCAAATTTATATTCTAAAATGAAAATAATTATAAGTAGGTGCTATGTTCATTATACCAAAAGACAGTGGTTCTTAAACTCAGAATCACCTAGAAGTCATATTAAAACACAGTTTGCTGCCCCCCACTCCTAATCCTCCCCCTTACAGAGTTCTTTTTGTAAAATTAAAAAATTATTGATATATAATATTTACATATATTTATGGGGTACGTGTGGGTATTTTGGGTATCCATCACCTCAAGTTGTTATCATTTCTATGTGTTGGGAACATTTCAAGTCTTCTAGCTATTTGTGAAATATACAATACATTATTAATTATAGCACCCTACTCTGCTAGCAGACATTTGAACTTATTCCTTCTACCTAACTGTATGTTTGTACCCATTACCAGCCTCTCTTCATCCTTCCCCCTCCTCCTGTTAACTCCTCACCCCATCCTCCCCACATACCCTTCTGATCCCCTGTATCTATCATTCTGCTCTGCCTCCATGAGATCAACTCTTTTAATTCCCATGTGAGTAAGAACATGTGATATTTATCTGTCTGTGTCTGGGTTTTTTCACTTAACATAATGACTTCTGGTTCTATCTATGTTGCTGCAGATGACATGATTCCATTCTTTTTTGTGGCTAAATAGTATTTCATTGTGTATGTATACCACATTTTCTTTATCCATTCATCCATTGATGGACGTTTAGATTGATTCCGTATCTTGGCTATTGTGAATAGTGCTGCAGTACAAACAGGCATGCAGGTGTCCCTTTGATAAACTAATTTCTTTTCCTTCAGATAAATGCCCAATAGTGGGATTGCTGGATTGTAAGGTAAATTCTATTTTTAGTTTTTTGAGAAGTCTTCATAATGTTTTCCATAGATATTGTACTAATTTATATTCCCACCAACAGTGTATGAGTTCCCTTTTCTATGCATCCTCACCAGCATCTGTTATTTTTTGTCTTTTTAGTGATAGCCATTCTAACTGAAATAAGATGATATCTCATTGTGGTTTTGATTTGCATTTCCCTGATTATTAGTGATACTGAACATTTTTCATATACTTGTTGGCTATTTATATATATTCTCAGTATTAGTCCTTTGTTGGATGAATAGTTTGCAAATATTTTCTTCCGTTTTGTAGGTTGTCTCTATTCTGTTGATTGTTTACTTTGCTGTGCAGAAGGTTTTCAGTTTTAGTTCCGTTTGTTTATTTTTGTTTTTGTTGTCTGTACTTTTGAGGTCTTAGCCATAAAATCTTTGCCTAGATCAACATGCTGAAGTGTTTTCCTTATGTTTTCTTTTAGCAGTTTTATAGTTTTGGGTCTTTCATTTAAGTCTTTAATCCATCTTTAGTTGATTTTTATATATGGTGGGAGATAGGGGTATAGTTTCATTTTCTGCATGTGATATCCAATCCGTGGTTCTTGATTCAGTAGATTTGGCATAGGACCTGTGTGTGAGTTTTCAATTTAACAAGTTTGCTGATGCTGCTGGCCTGGGACCACATGTTGAGAACCACTGTGTTAACATATTTGAGAGAAAAATAGAAAGGAACTGAAGAGTGGTTTTGAAATGTACAAGAAATTCCAAAGAGAAATTAAAGCCTTAACCACCCCAAAGAGTTTTCAAACAACGTTCTGCTTTACTCTGCCTACTTTAAAGCTTTGCCCTGGATTATAATTTCAACCGAAAACATGAATATATTTTAAATAAATCTGTTTTTCTTAATAATTTGTTGTTATGGAAGAGTGACTTTTTTTCACCTTGAAAGACATTTTTAATAATGTATTTCTTTATTGTGTCTTCCCAGCTGCTACAACTCCAATTAAGTTTTTTCTTTAATTATTAAAAGTACGTATTCATTGGCAAAGAAATGCAAACAATGCAGAGGTATATATCAAGTAAGCTGAAAACCTCTCTATGCCCCCCTTTCTTACCACTTAAATCATATTCTCTTAAAGGTGTTCACGAGCAATATAGCTGGCTATTTGAAGTTTAGAAAAATCCATATAACAAAGTATTTATTTTGATCTTAAAGCAAAATTCCTGAATTTAGCACATTAACTGCTATGTGAGTTGTGTTTAACTTAGGCTAGTTTTGAGCCCGGGGCCTCATGAAGCATTTGTAACTTACACATCTCTTTACCTTGGGAGCCCTGTGAACTATTTTTCAAGTTGTATATAACTCGCACACAGTAAAACAATAAAAAATAACAAATTTTTCATTAAAATAGAAAGGATCATTTTGTTTTTGAAGCCGTTATTCAATTTTTTTAATAAAACACCGTGGCCCCAAGGAAACAAATTTTTTTCTAGTGTGGCAGTCAGTGTGTTAAAGAAGGGAATTCAGAAAATCTGTCAAGTTTTTTGGTGTATTGTTATTTTGTTTTTTAAGAGATTGGGTCTCACTTTATAGCCCAGGCTGGTCATAGAGTGATCCTCCAAGCTCAGCCTCCCAAGTATTATAGCTGAGACTATTGGCACCAGCTACTGCACTTGGCTAAATTTTTTTATTTTTTTTTATTTTTTAGAGACAGGGTCTTGCTGTGTTGCCCAACTCCTGGCCTCAAGAAATCTTGCCACTCTAGCCTTCCATGTCACTGGGACTACAGGCATGAGCCATGGTGCCTGGCTAAATTTTAACTTCTAGTTGATTTAGACTCAACTAGGAAATTTTATTTGTATAGTATTACTATCAATGTATATATGGAACTATAGTTGTACACAGTGGTGGTCATTGAATGCTCATACTTCCTTTAAAAATGGTAGTCAGACTTCCTCCCTTGTCTCCTAGCAATGGCTGGAAGTGTTGTTGACATCCCTAGAGGCTGTGGTAACAACCTGAGCCCAGAGTCTTGCTGCTTGTACCATAGAAATCTGTGGTCTCCATCGCGCTTCACCAATCCATGGGTGCTGACTGCCAGAGAGGCCTTTGCTACCTGGCTCCCAGGACTCACATAGGCCTGGGTGTTCCTGGACCCTCAGGGAGGGCTGATGGCTCCAGAAGCTTCTTGGAGGGGCAAGAGGGAGACCTTGAGAAGGGGGAAAAAGATGTCTAAATAGGTGGAAGCTATCTTGGGGTGTGATTTCAAGGGGTGGTTTTTAGGGAAGAGTGATGTTAAAAAAGATGAGAGAGACATTGAGGGGATAAAAATGCTGGCAGCCAGGAAAGTTTGCCAAGGGGAGGAGCAAGATGGGAGGAGAAGAATCAGACCCTGAGAGGGATGGGACAAAGAGAGCAAGGGAATTGGAATGGGGAAGAAGGGAGCGATATTGACTGAGAAGAAAGGAAAATAAAAAGAAAGGAGGAAAGAGGGGAGGGAAGGAAAAGATCCCTCCACCCCCAGAAAAAAGTAAGAAAAGGAGAGACCGGGGAAAGCAAAGAACGTTAAGAAAGGAACGAAAAGGAGATTGGAGATGGGGATTAAGACATTGTATTACGAGGACTCAGAAATCATGAGAAGAGAACCAACTGGGAGGGGAGAGGGAAAGGCCAGGAAGAGAAGAGAGAGGAGTTTGGGAAAGTAGCAAAAGAAAGATAAACAAGGACAGTGGCTGTAAGGAGCTGTGGATATCCTCATAAAGATGATCAAAAATTATTGATCCCCTGTTAAAAAAAAAAAAAGTAGTCAGATGGTGGCACATGCCTATAGTCCTAGCTACTCAGGAGGCTGAGGCAGGAAGATCATTTGAGCTCAGGAGTTTGAGGCTGCAGTGAGCTATGAACAAGCCTCTGCACTCCAGCCTGGGTGACAGAGCTAGACTTTGTCTCACAAAAAAAAAAAAAAATAGGCAACCAGATCATATTTCACTGTTTGATATTTGTACAGCTTAAAAAATTATTTAAGGTATAATTGTGTGTAGTAATTTTTTGCTACAATTTCATTGTTTTACATTTTGAACAGCCCCATCTTAAAACAACTAAATTACAATCAAATAATATTTTAAATTAATATAGCTAAGGAAACTCACCCTTCTTAAGATTTCTGTATTTCTCTGTCATTTATTACAGGTTCCTGTCTCTACCAATTATTAAAAGTTTTTGGTTAGAGAACTCAAAAGTAGACAGGCTCTAATTTAAAATGATTGTGTTTCAGAAGGATAGAATCTATTTTTTTCTATCGAGTATTATAAATGGTGATTAAACTTTCAGAGAATACCAAAAGTCTTTTCCTCCCAATAACAAATGACAAGCATTAGAACTCAGTACCATTTATTTTTAAGACTATAAATTAAAATTGCATAACTTTTAAGGACATTTATACTTCCAATGTGGAATTATAAAATCATATCTCTCACTTCTGGGATGGCTAAGTGGGAACTTACTCCCAACCCCTTCCTGTCAATGGTATAGAGACATTTGGTGGTGAGGGCTTCAGTGGTAATGGGACAGAGACCTCAACAGGTGTGACCAGGTAATAGAAGAAGGTCACAGATGATGAAGGGAAAAGCTGATAAAGTAGACTCGGGTGTCTCAGGGTCTCCTGGAAGTGAGGGATTGCCAGTGTTTTGATAGCTGGAGGCTGAGTGGTGGGATGAGGTAAGGGTGGGCGTTGTGGGGGAGGGAGGAAATTGTGTAGAACTTACAAGTAGTGGGGAAAGAGGATATATGGGTACATCCTCTTTGTTTTCCCTCAGCTTTTTACTCTTGGTAGAGTCCTGGACTCTCATACATAAAGTTTCAGGGTTACTTTGTTGATCTACTCTGCCTCATGGCCATTTGTGTCTTTTGAGTCAGTAACCATTGGATAGATTTTTATACCTTCATTTCCTATTGCCCTGTGTATTTTGTTTTTAGGAATTCTCCCAGTAGTATAGAATTTAATCAGACACCCACCTACGTCAGTGTCAGTACATGACAAATATTCGCCCCATAAACGTTTTTTAAAACTTATATTGATGTATATAAATCACAGAAGTAGACACACCTGTGTAACCACCACTCAGGTGAAGAAGTAGAACATTCAGACATAACATGTGGACATTTCTTAAGCTTAGGAATTATATATATAAACATCTAAGTAAACTTTGAGGTGAAGGAGGACCAACATGTAATTAGGACATTTTTATTCAATTATCTTATGCACGCAGCAACAAATAACAGTAGTCTCCCGTATTTGTTTCTAGGTGGTACAAAAATGGGAGAGAAAGCCTAGGGAACCTTTCACAAGCTTCTGTAAAACAGCTTTAATGCTGGGCCTTCCTACCAACTTGGGCCCATTATGCACTTCCCCATGTCCTGCTTGGATTTTGTTCTTGTTATAAGGATCCAGCTCCTTCGCTGGTCTTGTTACTGGACTACAGGCTAGAAAAATGCATATTTGGACTTACAATATGATGTGCTCCTTTGACTTAGAGGAAGGAGAGTGTGGTATGTGAAACAAAACAGAAGGCTGTTCTGTTTACCATTAGACTTGATTGATACCTCCCATTGAATAATACCTTATTTTTTTCCCCTAAGAAGACCCATTTCATTTCTCATTAAAATTTGTGTTTTCTGTTACTGGACTTACCTATGAGCCCTTTTAGGTTAGTGGGGAGGGATATGAATCACTTTTCTCAAATTGTTTATTACCTAGTTTCTTAATGATTCCATAGTTATGGAAACAATAGTAATGAGGTGATACGCTCATTTTTTCACTTATATTAACACTGTATCATCTCAAGCATAGTATTAAAAAAAGTGCCCTCTATCACTGGTCATCACTGTACTGAAGCTGGTAGGCTTCTGTGGCTGCACACTTTTAATGTGGGAAGCCTAGTGAATTAAAAGAGAACTATCTTGGAGAAAGCAGCATGAGAGAAAGGAATGTATAGTGTATCAGATGCTGGCCCAGGTGTGCCTTGTTTCATTGCTCCTCACTTTTTTAAGGTACCACGTGATGTAATAGGACACTGTGTTTCAGTAGAAAGTAGTTTTCTTACCTTGAATAATGTGGAGTCTCTCTCTGTATATAGTCTTTCTTTTTTCTTTTGTCTCCGTTTCTTTGCATGTTCGTTGAGTTTCCAGTACGTGTGCATAAATCCTTGTCTATTCTTAGTTTGGTCTTTGGCTTTGGACAGCCTTATTGCTTTCTGCCAGAGACCTTCTGTGATATTCCTTTTTCTAGCCTTAATACATAAGTTTACATTTTCTTTGTATTTTTGTTTGAGGCTCTGAGGAGCAAAAGTTTTTGTGTTCTAGTGCAGTTTCCTCATCCTTTGGCTTTTAAAACCCCCTTATCCTCAATTACCTGCTTCTCCTTTATGAAAGCCTCCTCAAACACCGTCTTCTAGAATCAGAACTGTACCCACTTGTAGTTTGACTCTTATTATAAATGCTACTCACCAGGTAAATTCAGGCAATAAAATTCCTAGCAGATGGAAGACCTCCAGGAAAGCCTTGAACTAGTGTTTGTCAAAGGGAGCTGGGAAAGCTGGAGAGCAGTGTGAGGGTAGAGGAGGTCAGAAAGAGCTAGGTCACAGAGGGCTAAGTAAACTAGGATGAGGAGTTTGGATTTTTAAATGCATAGAAAGTTATTGAAAGGTGTGAACTTCTGCTTTAAAGCAAGAGAAAGGTAAGATAACATCAGATTTTCCAAAACAGCACTCTAGTTTATCTCTATAGAGAATGGATTAGAGGAAGTCGAGAGTGGAAGTTTCCCCATTTGGGAAGTTAGGCTGTAGTTGAAACTAAGACAGAATTGGCTTGTAGTACAGTGTTCGTAGTAGAAATATGGAGAAGCAGAAACAAAAAAATTTCAGAGATAAATGTGACAGAATTTGGTGATGAATTGGGTGTTGAGAAGGTGAATGAGAAGAAAGGTAAAAACTGGATCCCAAGTTTCTCCACTTGAGTCACTGAGTTGATAGGAGATGCTTTTTACTCAGATAAGGAAAACCAGAAGAAAAATTGTTTTTGATTTTCTGTTTTGTTTTTGATTTCCTTGTTTTTGTTAGGAAGGCACTTGTAAGTTTGGTGCTGGATATCTTAAGTTTGAAATGCCTGTGAGACTGCCAAGAGTGGATGAAAAGGATGCTGATGTACTTAGGGTTTTGGAACTCAGAGGAAGGTCATCGATTGTGCTAGCAGTCTGTGGGAGGAATTTGGCAGTGAGTCCCTGTAAGGCATGTCTAAATATAAGCTGATCAACCAGTTTTCCTATAAGAAAACTACATAAAGTTTTTTGGTCAACTTGTATACATTTTACTTCTACAGCTGTAACAAAATACTCAAATGTCCATTTATATGAAGTTGTTCATTTAATTACACATACAAATTTTTAAATAATGTAAAATATTGCTGTAGAGAGATTTATTTTTTGCTTTTATTTCATAATACAATTTTATTCAAATGCTTCGTATAAATCTTTGACATCAATGTCTTCATCACTACCAAAATCCCCCCTTGATCATGTAACACTTTCCCAGGGCACATTGTCTTCATTTTGTTGTAAGCTGTGTGACACATAAGAATTCCCCAGGAATTTAATCCAAAGCTACAAGTACCTTTTCATATAACTTTAATAACATTAGCACAGTCTGCTTTTTTCATTTGTTCTAAAGATATATCTACCTTGTAATTACTTATTGTATAGCTTTGTTTTCAACCATTTCTAACATTTACAATGATGAAGTCATGCCCCCAGCCCCATAATTACCAATTTGTATTAAATTCCTTTATGTCCCTTTTTAAAAAACAAGAACCAATTCTGTCAAGTGACTTTTATAACTATTCAAAACAAAGATTGATTTTTTTTTGTTTGTTTCAGCCTGATGTTTTTTTTTGGGGGGGGGTTCCCCCACCCCAAACGGTTCTGTACCAGTCATTGATCATCTCTGTTTGATAGAACCTTAGTATAATGTAATATGTCTTCATTGGGTATTATTTCTTATAGCTTAGTCTTTTCTCTTGAAAATCACGTAAGATGACAGTTTCTTCTGATCTAATTATTAATACATGCAGATTATTTTAGTTGTTTCTTATACTTCTACAGGTCATGGCTTTGGGGAAGGGGCTGTGTGTGCACTCAAAAAACAGGAAATCAGAGGAATGGTTTATTATATAAAAGACTTTGTTAGGATTATTATTGAGTGCAAAAAAGTTTCAACTTTCATTTAGGATAGTAAATTTCCACTCTGAGTTTTTAGCCTATTTCCTTGCCGGTATTTGTCAGGGGAACTAGATTTATTATTATACTTCGTCATGACCATGCAGAAAATTACTGTGTAGAACGGATGTTTCCATGTAAATGACAAAAAGTATTTGTAAGCAATAAAAATATCTAGAGGGAGGAAAAATTAATTTTAGTGTAAATGTCACCACTATTGTAGTCTCTGCTGCTGTAGAAATTCTGCAATAAGACTGATAAATCAGAGTTTTCTTTCTTCCCTTGATTCTTTGTTTGAATAAACTGCTGTTCTTTGCTTAATTCTGTTAAATGATATAAGCAGGTAAATATAGTTAAGAGAGTGTCTTAATTTGGTTGTGGCTTTTAGTGTCTAAAAACGTGGGGTTTTTTTCCCTTAAATTACCGTAACTTGACTTACCTTCTATATTTAAGATTTAATAATGCAAGAGTGACTTCAAATATTAACTAGGTATGTTATATAAATAATATAATTATTTTCTGGTTAGATCATAGAAAATTCTATGATGATTAAGGTTCTGATTCATTTCTTTTTTGGAGATTGCTATTATGAAAAACTGTTATATCAACAATTTTAGCTTATAAAACTGTGCTGAAAAAATAATTGAAAACTTTGTCAGTGTTTCTGTCTGTCTGCCTGTTTTTCTCCCAGGACCATGGGGACGAAGATGTGATGTAAAGATGTGAAACCATCACTTACAGAGAAATAAGTTAAGGCACATACTTTATGATGATAAGGCAGTTATGTAAAAAATGGGAGTATAAAGTTATGGCTAGAAAAATACTAATAAAGATTAGACAGGAAGAAGGAAACTAGAGGCCTGTTCATATTCGGTGTAATATTCACAATTTAGTCTAACCAAGTATTAAAATATTTCATTGATTTATGCCTTTGAGGATTGAAAATCGTGCTTTGTCTTTGTAAGCATTTATTTTCTGAGCACCTGTGGTTTGAATTCATAATGATATAAGAGAAATAATTTTAAGCCAGCATAGTTTTCAAAATCGAGTGAACAAACACAAGTAGGATTAAACCATTTGTTTTTTTGTTACTACATGGATTTATTCTTTTTTTAATTTCAAAATACTAAGGGGGGTTTTGTTACATGGATACACTGTATAATGCTAAAGTCAGGGCTTCACCAGTATGAAGGACAGTATTCATTGTACCTGGTAGGTAAGTTTTCATTTCCTCACCACCCTCCCACCCTGCCCCCTTCTTAGTTTCCAATGTCCTTACGTTTCTTTTTTTTTTTTTTTTTTGTGAGACAGAGTCTCACTTTGTTGCCCGGGCTAGAGTGAGTGCCGTGGCATCAGCCTAGCTCACAGCAACCTCAGACTCCTGGGCTTAAGCGATCCTACTGCCTCAGCCTCCCGAGTAGCTAGGACTACAGGCATGAGCCACTATGCCCGGCTAATTTTTTTGTATATATATATTTTTAGTTGGCCAGATAATTTCTTTCTATTTTTAGTAGAGACGGGGTCTCACTCTTGCTCAGGCTGGTCTCGAACTCCTGACCTCGAGCGATCCACCCGCCTCGGCCTCCCAGAGCTAGGATTACAGGCGTGAGCCACCGCGCCCGGCCTGTCCTTACGTTTCTTTGTGCCCGTGTGTACCCATTGTTTAGCTCCCACTTAAAAGTGAGAAAATAGTTTTCAAAATCAAGAAAAAATCACTCTTCATTAAGTTTCTGCAGTTTACATGCTCTATAGCTATATACTTTTATATACTCAGAAAATGCCTTAAAAGTCATACCTTTAGGAAATAACAATATAAGATTTAAGAACTATAGTTTTATTCATATGCATTTGACTAGAAAAGAGAAGGCAACTGAAAACTATATGGAATTGGTTTAAATGATCAAATGTCTTTGCTGAGTACAGTTTTTCACGCCCTCATTTATTTAATGCTTGTATATCACTTATCACATACCCAAAGAACAAAATAAGCAAATGTTTTAAAAGGCCCGTGTTCTTTTTATAGTGTATTTGTAACTCATGTCTATGGGGATAATTCCAACACAGCCACCTTCTGCTCGATTTTCTGGCTTATGTCTAGTGTGGAATACTCAGTCATAATATTTGTTATCTACAACTCAGCTGTCCATACTTATAATTTTAAAAAGAAGTAAGTAAACATGAAATTGTAAAAAGAATCTGAAGGAGGGCAATTCTCAAGCTTTGAGATCATTAATTGCCTTGATTATTTATTGAGTATTCACATTATACATAATGTTACTCCGAGGGACATAAAAAAAGTAAACATAACACATGGATTCTGCTTCAAGTTACTTATAATCTTAGGGAGTGCAGGCTTGCAGCCATGAAAAATCAAAGGACATTAGAAGAAATTAAAACAAAAGATGGCATGTGAGTTGCATGACAAATGAGTTGCAAATTCAAAGGACAGAGTGCTCAATTACATGAGTTAGACGGTGGTCAGGGAAGGTTTCATGAAAGAATTGTGAATTAAGGTGAATAGAAAAAGGAGGGAGAGCATTGTAAGGAACTATCATCATATCCAGGAGGTGATGACTTAACTGCCAGTGAAAAGAAGAGTAACGTGCTTTAATAGGGGTGGGCAGCCTTTTAATGTTGGAAGGCCACATTAATTTAGCTGTAGTCAAATGAGGCTATATTCAATAAACTTCATTTAGATATACTTTAAAATGTATGTTTATAAAAATCTGTTATGTACTTAATAATTTTAAAAAAAAACTATTTGTTAATTTTAAAGTTAGCTAACCTTTTGATGATTTGTTGTGTCTGCTTTCTTTGGAAAGCATTTAAATATTTGGTTGCAGCATGGGGGTCCACAGTTTCAGTTGATCCTCCAGATGAGTATCAGTCATTTGTGACCTTAAGGGCATCTTGATTTCAGTTAGGTAGGAGAATGTAGATTTGCAGCAATAAATGGTTGAAAAGCAAGAAAACATTTTTGGGGCATGTTGCCAAAGATGTGGGTATTCTGCATTTTTCCATATTTCACTTGGATCTTTCTAAGCATCAAACGATGACTTTTTAAAATGTCATCTACTGAGAGCTCAATCAATTCCATCTGTAGTTCTTTAAAGTGCCTTGGTGATATCAACTAGGTGAGGCTGAAATGTTACTTTGAGTGTGATGTCGTGATTCTCAAAGTCAGTGAACCTTTCTTATATTCTCCAATTAATAGGTCTATAACAGCTGCATATTCTTCACATGATTTGCTTATATCACTCTGCTCGTCAGTGACCTTTGCTAACTGGGGAAAATGTTCATCTGAAATTTCCTTTTGAAGAAGTGTTTTGAAAAAGATAGCTTTTTTGGAAATCCTTGGATTTTTTGCCACATATCATATATATAGACTTAGTTTTACCTTGCAAAGAAATATTCATGACTTTTTGATTTGACATGTTATGACAGAGATATGACAGAGATACAGAAATCTTCTTTAACTAATTCACATTGCCAATTCTGTTCTTCATAAAATTTATCTGTTTTCACAGAGATTAAAATTTTGGTTAACACCTGTCCCTGCAATAGTCAATACACACTGCAATAGTCTATACACACTTTAGAATGATATGGCAAATCCACAATGAATACCTCATCATTCAACTCTAGCATGTCATAAAACTGAGGATGCTGTGTTGCATTTGCACAAATATAGTTAACCATACTTAACTTGTTGCAATGTCACTTAAAATAGTAGCTTTATCACAGTTTTCAGATGCAAAATACAATGAAAAGAAATGAGAGCATCTGGATCTGTTCATTTTTTTTATCTGTGCAATAAACCTTTCATGTTTTCCTGTCGTGGAAGGTGCACTGTCTGTACATAAACTCACTAAATTTACCAAATTCAGTTCAACTTCACGACATTTATCTTGAAAGTTGTTAAAGATACCTATTCCCCGTGTTCTGCTCAGAAGAGTGCCCAAAGTGAGTACCTCTTAAGAAAATCTCCTGTTACGACCTCTATGAAGCATATATTTTCCTTTTGAAATATTGTATGAAGTTGTTTTGTTAAGTTGAAAGCTAATTCTTGCTGCCGATCAGTTACAGTTCTTGAAAGAGGCAGTTGTTTGTACTTTGAAACGTTATTGGGGTCTACTCATCCTACAACTTTAACAATGCATTCTTTCACAATTTCTACATCACTGAATGGCTTCTCCCTGCCGCTCCCCCCGCCCCCGACTACATAAGCTACTTTATAAGTTGCTTCAGTGGCATTATTTCTAGGTCTTATTGCTGCTTGAAAGAATTGTCTTTGCTTTTGCTTTTCATCTTTTAATTTCTGCAGTACAACCTCTAATTTAAAATATATGTGGTCCTTACAAGTGTTACAATGCTGATGAGCATTGAATTTCTTTAATGTTGATATTGCAGTATCACAAAGCAAGCAAATCATCTTATCTTTATCAGAAACAAGATAATATTACAATTCCCAATCCTCATTAAAAAATCTGTTTTCTTCCATCAGTGTTCTCTTGGTCTTCTTTGACATGATGGGCTGTTAAGCAGACAGAATTAAAAAATACTGTTGAGCCGTGCAACTATTCACAAATTCCACTTCAAACATAAACACAGTGCACTGTTGTTAAAAGCTGATAACAGACTGACTACTCATAAACTCTCGCCAACCAGCCTTATGTGGTAGTGGTGCCAGTCAAATGGGGGGAGTTAGAACTAAATCATGAGCATATCAGCTGTCAATTTAGCCCTTATGGCTTACTAATGTTCTAATTGTGCTGGTCAGTCTGGGAGGATTATTTCGTTGAAACTTATTTTATTCTTTGGTATTTTAAATATGTAAATTTTTAAAATAAAAATATAAAAGATGAACAAAAATGTATTAGTAAAATCTTGGTTTTCTAATTTTGTTTTAAGTGTGTATTTCTCACTGACCAAATAAGGTAGACTATATATGTTTCTTTCTTTTTTTTTTTCATATGTTTCTTTAGAGATTTTTTAAGTTCTTATGTAAAGGAAATACAATGATATAAATAATATAGCCTTTTGCAATAAGATATTATATACAGATGAGAATATATCAGAGTATCTTCTACTTATTATTTTGCCCATCTGGTGATTTAGTTGTCAAAAACTTGATTACATTTGAATGTACGAACAAAAAGTTTTGACTTTACAGAGGAGGAACATGACCCAAACTGTGCTGACTTTGGGAACTACTGACCATTTTAAAAATGAATTTTGCATGCTAGCACAATATAAGAAACATTCTCCCTTGGAGAAATGATATTATAAGTTTCCTGGAGGCAGGAATTATAATTTATTCAATTAGCTTTAATTTCAAATAGTATGATTTAAGGTACCAGTGGGTAGTTATATACTTTTACTTTTTTAAAAGTCAGGTTTATTTAGGTATAGTTTATATATAGCAAAACCCTCTTTAGGTATACAGTTTTAACAAATGGAAACATTGTGTACCCACTACCATGGTCAAGATATAGAACATTTCTGTCACCCCAAAATGTTCCTTTGTGTCCCTTTGTCCAACAACCATTGATCAAGTAATTTTTCTTTTTCAAAAAGTCACATAAATGGAGTCATACAATATGTAGCCTTTAGAGACTGGTTTATTTCTCCTACCATAATGTTTTTGAGATTTATCCATGTCATTGCATCTATGTGTAGTTTGTTCCTTTTTATTGCTGAATATTATTCCATTGAATAAGTATTCCACGATCTGTTAATTCATTCAGTAGTTGATGGACATTAGAGTCATTTGTAGTTTGAGGCTGTTACAGATAAAGCTCTACCGTAAATGTTCACATACAGGTTTTAGAATACTTGTTTTGGTCCTGGGTAAATACCTACAGGTGTGATTGCTTAGTTGTGTGGTGTGTAACTTTATAAAAACTGACAACGTATTTTCCATGCTGAATATGCATTTTTTATTCTTACTAGCAACGTATGAGCGTTCCTGTTGTTTTTCGTCCTTGCTAGCCCTTGGTATTGTCAATCTTCTTAATTTTATATTTAATTAAAATCTCATTGTGATTTTAATTTGTATTTCCCTAATGCCTAATGCTGTTGAGCATCCTTTCTGGATGTTTATATGCCATCTGTATATCTTTGATGAAATGTCTGTTCAAATTTTTGCCTCTTTTACAAAAAAGAGGATCTCGCTGTGTTGCGAGAATGCCATGGCTATTCACAGGCACATTCATGGGATACTGTAGCCTCGAACTCTCGGGCTCAGGCAATCCTCCCGCCTAGTCTCTTAAGTAGCTGGAACTACAGGCATGTGCCAGTATGCCCAGTGGCTACTAAATTAAAATTATTTGTCATCTTACTGAGTTTTCAGAGTTTTTAAAATATATTCTAGAAGGAGTATTTGTATATTTTCGCCCAGAATATGGTGTGTCTTTATTTTCCTTGGCTTTATCTTTAAAAGAGCAGAGATTTTTAATTGTCAACACTTCTGTATTTTTATCTTTGTAGTTATAAAATTAATATGAATATGTTAAATCTAAGAATTTTAAAATCTCTCTCTTTTCTGTCTAATCTACCCCCTCTAGTATTTAAATACATTAATAATCTAGTGAAAGAGAAATTTGTAATGTTATATGCAAAGGTAAAATTTTTGTTCTAAGAGATATATTTTTAAAGTTTCTTTTGTATTTCAAAACTAAAATTTCATGTTCAGGAGGATATTTAGAATACAAAAAAAGAATTACCTGTTGAAATACTCCAGTTAACCTGTTTTGCCCTTCTTTTATTTTAGTGTTATCCAGGATAAATTCTGTGGGATTATAAACATCTCAGTGGAGGGCCTGCATGATGTCATGACGGAGGATCCTGAAACAGGAACTTACAAAGAGTAGGTGGATCATTTAATCACAGTTGGATTTGGGGGGATAATTAAATACATGCTGCATGATTTTTGTTCACCATCACCATATAAGCACAGTATGGAAATTTTGTAATTTTTTCTTCTATACAGAAAAAAATTTGTTATTTTGCTTATAACATTTATTGTTTGATCTTGGGATCAGCTTTATTATGTTACAGCAATAGCTTGAATTGGGCTTCTTTGATCTAATCATTGTTTTATGATTTCACATTAGGTTTTTTAAAAATTCCAGGTATATTTTAGCATATAAATTCCTTTTTAAAGATGTTTCAAGCATGTTCTTTTTTTCAACTTACAAAGTTCCCCTACCCTTTAGGCAAGTTATGGGTAAAGGGATGAATTGCCTTGTATTTGCCTGGTTAAAGCAGCACTGGTGCCTTTAAGATGTTGCGGGTGGGGGTCGTGTGGTAATTGTCTAGTTCCAAAATAGAGTAGTTAAAATTCTATTCTTTGAATGAATAGGTAAAATCATGTTGTTAAGAATGCTGGCCAGGCACAATGGCTTGTGTGTGTAATCCCAGAATTTTGGAAGGCCAAGGTGGGAGGATCACTTGAGACAGGAGTTGTATACTAGCCTGGGCAGTATGGTGAGACCTCGTCTCAACAAAAATTTAAAAGTTAGCTGGACATAATGGTGCACACCTGTAGTCCTAGCTACTTGAGAGGCTGAGGCAGGAGGATCACCTGAGCCCAGCAGCAGTTCAAAGCCATGGTGAGCTATGATTACACCACTGTACTCTAGCCTGGGCAACACAGAGAGACCTTGTCTTGAAAAAATCAAAAAGAATGCTGTTAACCTCATTTTTTACAACTATTAATTTGAATTTTTAGAAATTAATCATTGTATCCTTTTGTGATTGTAGAATTGCCATACCTTTCTTCTTGTTATTACTTTTAATAAAGGGCATGTTTCATATAATGACAAGCAAGGCTTTGTGAGATTCCAAACCACTCAGCTTCTCCTTGTTAATAACACATTGAGCCTATTTTATTTGCTCTTTATAAATCCATCTATAGCAAATGGGAAAGATTGTCATTTGAATCACATTCTGTTGAAAAATATCCAAAGCATATATATGTTGTTGAATCTTACTACACATATGTAAACAAAATGTATCTAACATGTAACTTAGCTTTTGAGAAAATAAGAGCTCATATAAAGTGAAAACATCAAACTCTTTGAGACCACAAACCAAAAAATGAAACTGTTCATGCACATAGGCAATTTTAAAAAAATGTTTAAGCTTATGGCATATGACTATGAGTAGTGTGTTTTTATATATAATATGTGCTAAAGTTTACAATTATTTATGAAATATTTAGGATATGTTCATGTATTCCTTATCCTCTTTAGATTATACAGTTTAGTTCGGGGAGGACATGGCTGATAGCACAGTGAAAATATTAGTAATGATTAAAGGCAGTTATATATGCTTTGTACAGAGCACACACAACAGTAGAAATCTGCTTGTGTTTTAATAGAGAGGCAGTGTTTCTTCAGAGAAGGATAAGAGTAAGGACGTAGGAAGTAGAACAAAATTATAATGTGTTTTAACTGGAAGAGAGAGTCTGGAAGTTAGAAAATTTAGAAATTATCTAGTACAGTCTCATGATATTAAAAACCAGGATACCAAGGCTCAGAAAAGTTCAGTGACATAGCAAATATGTGGAAGAGGCAAGATGAGAACCAAGGTCTTCTGACTCGATATGCCATGCTCAGCCATGAAGATAAAGTTTTAGTTTGAAAGGGGAAAATGTTGGAAGGAAGGAAGACAAACTGACTAAGAGACAATTATTAGAATCCAAACTAGAAAGGCCTAGATTTGAGGGTTAGTGTTTATGGGTAGCTAGAACATATGACCACTGTTTTCTTTTTTCCCCAGAATCGTTTGATGATTTCTTTTTATCCTGGGGTGTACTTGGTCTATGGAGGCCCAGTAGAGAAACAAGTCATCCAACTTTTCTGCATCTCAGTTTCTATGAGTGGTTAGATGAGGTCTTTTGATAAATCTTCCTACTTTAAACAGTTTATTCAAAGAAAATTAGTCTTTCTGATTCTGTTGAATTCTTATTGTAGCCTCAGTTGACTATGAATTAGAACAAATGAAGAACCCTGTTTTCTTCACCTGCATTAGTAGAGTATTAGAGCTCACCAGAGAAATAGAACCCATAGGAGAAAAAAATACATATATAAAGAAATTTATCATAAGGACTTGTCTTACATGATTAGGGAAGCTGAGGAGTCCAAGATTCGCTGTTGGCAAGCTGGAGAGCCAGGAGAGCCAGAGGTGTAAGTTCTAGTCCAAGTCTGAAGGCAGGCGAAGCACAGTGTCCCAACTTGAAGCAGCCAGAGAATGAATTCTCCCTTAGTGTTTTTGTTCTGTTCATATTGGCGAAGGCCCACCCACACTGGGGAGGACAATCTGCTTTACCCAATCTACAGATTCAAATGCTAATCTCATCCAGAAAAAGCTTCAGTGATATTCCCAGAATAATGTGTAATTAAATTTCTGAGCATGCAATGGCTCAGTCAAGTTTACACACAAAAAAAATTAACCATCACACTAAGAAAGCCTGTTGACACATCATCTTTTAATTCCGATGAGTTTATACCAGGTACTGTGCCATGAGAGGAAGCAGCTAAGTCTCTGTCCTGAAAGGACTCACAAAAGGGAAAACAGGAACCAGTGAAGCAATACTAGCTGCAGGAGAGGAAGGGGTCCAGGGAAACTAAGAATAACTCCTGAAGATACGTAGTTGATTGGAGCCAACTAGTTAAGTAACCTGTGTGAAACACAAAGAATTGTGGACTAGAGTCTGGGGTCAGTTGAGGCCCACTGGTGATTTCCACATGGAAGTGACATGATCAGATTTATACTTAGAAAGGACATATAAAATGAATCCTTTTAGAAGGAAGAGATGCATCTCTAGAGTTTAGGAATATAGGTTTATTTTTTGTTGGAGTTTTCATTTGTTTTATTTGTTTTTAGATTTTTTTTAGTTAGTTTTTATTTCATTAAGCCAGGAAAATATATTAATGAGGCTCGAGATTTACCTTCTTTGCCTTCTGCTTATGTGGTTAGAGTGTTCTCCTTTTCATTCTGTAGATAATATTTAGTTGGCAGGAGCATTGGGAAATGAGATTGACAATCCCTCACCAAGTCTGGGAAGTAAAAAGGAAGAAAAAATTTATCCAGCATTTAAAAATTAGGCTTTTATAAGGATTTTCTCTCTTTCACTTAATACACTGACCCACCAGACAGCTCTTCAGAATGGAATTGAGAATACTAGAAGAAACGTTGGCTCCCTGATTCTGAAATTATCACCTGTATGTTATCCTAACTTGTGTAGGTCCTAGTGACCTCCCTGGTGGTCTCTCTTTCTCCAGTTTTCCCCCCTCTGATCCATTCTGCCCGTCTTCTTAAAAGCCCAGTTTCTTACAGGGAAAAGTGGATGGGGCACTCTTCTATGCTGACCCTCCATCTACAACACTAGCTTTTTTTCTTGCCTCACTGGATTCTTCATCATTCTGCAAATGTGCCATACGCTTTTTTATACTCATGGCTTGACTTGTAATGTTTTCTTCTCCTTGGTGTGTCATGCCCTCAGCCTTGCCCTGCTTAGCAAATATTATATCTACCTCTAAAATTCCTTTCCAGACTTACAGGAAGAATTTATTGCATCTTTCCCTGTTCCTTCATGGCATTTTGTCTATACTGCTAATATACAGCATTTAGTTAGTTGCTTATATTTCAGTCTAGTGACCATAAGAGGATTTGGGACATTGCATAAGAAAAGCACATACTTTATAACAGGAAACTATTAACTCAGGATTGGAATTTAAATAAGAAACCTTGACTGGGGAAACCTGTGGCATCAGGATATAAAACTTAGCTATGAGCTTTCTAACTACCAGGGCAAAAAGAGAAACATTAGGAATTACATGGCTCTTATTTCAAATGTTAGGTTTCTCAGGTGTTAAAAACGTAAGATAATTTAAATTTAACAGAGTTTACTTGAGCAAAGAACTGATTCACCAATTAGGCAGGCTCCAGAACCAGAATGGGTTCAGAGTGACTTTGGGGCTGCCACATGGTTAAATAATATTTATGGACAGAAAAAAGAAAATGAGGTATAGAAAAGCAAAGTGAGGTACATAAACAGCTAGATTGGTTACAGCTTGACATTAGCCGTATATTTGAACAGTGTTTGAACAGTTGGCCATCCGTGACTGGCTGAAACTCTGATTAGTACAAGAGTAGGTTACAGTCTGCTTACACATCCAGTTAGGTTATAGTCACTGTGTATGGAGAAACCTTTAGGCTGAACCTTTAAAATATGTAAGGAGGCAGCTTTAGGCTGCACTTAATTTAACATAGGAGAAGGGAGACTGTTTCTTGGCCTGAGCCCAGAAATGAATTTTACATAAGGGACTATAAGAGGACTTTTAGTTAGCTTTAACAATAAAGAATCAGTTGTCTCTTTCAACAAAGGTGGCACTAGGATTAGCTGATTGTGGTCTGACCATCACGAGTATCATCATAGACCCAGGTTCTTTCCACTCCATCCCTTAGTATTATACATTAACCATACCTGCAGGTTACCTCCCCTCATCAACAAAAAGTAGTTCTAGGCATTATAGTTCATGGTATTGCCAGTGACAGACAAGTCATCTTCTTTTTCTGTATGTCTTTCTTAAGATCAAGGTAAACCTTTTCTAGAAATCATTTCATCAGACTTCCCCTCATGTCTAATTAGCCAGAATTCCTTAAACATGCCCCTGCTGAAAGCAACCATTGACCAAGGGAATAGGATCTTCATGACTGATTATTGAGCCACTGGCACTGGGGCTGGAATCGGCTTTTTCTGAAGTATGTGGTGGCGTGGAAGAAAAGGATAACGGGACAGCTTCAGGGTTCAGTTAGGAAAGAGGCTGATTATATAGGCAACCAAAGCGTCCACTACAAAGACCAACTGAATAATGTTGTCAGTTTTGTTTTACCTGAAGCAATCCATAAATGGTTCTGTATGTTAGCCTAGCTGAGAGCCAGTTACATAGCATTAAAAAAAATAATTGTAAAAATCAGTTTCGTGGGGGCCAAAGAGATATAAACATAAGTAGGAAGCGCTTTTGGTGGTTTGGCCCATAGGACTGTTGTCCCACGATATTAGTAGCAACGTTATGGAGGAAGTGATGAGAAAGCATTACAGAGGAACTTGTGAGAAATGCAGATTCTCAGGCCCCACCCAGACCTACTGAATAGAAACTGTGGAGATGGGGCCAGCAATCTGTGCTGTAAAACAAAGGCCTTCCAGTCACTCAGATGCAAGCTCAAGTTTGAGAATCATTGATACTGGACATCAAGAACATGACTTGAATACTTGGCCTTTGCCACCAGCTATCCCACCTTTGCTCACGGAAGGCTTCCAGGTAGAATGGGACGAAGTTTTTATCAGACAGTTGTTCTGGTTCTGTCCACTAGCTGAAATAAGGGCACATTTTAAGCATTCAAATTTGATACTCTGAAGTAGGGAAAAGTACATTCAGGCTAGGAAACTTTTGAGGGTAAATGCTTTTTATCAGTGTTTCATGAATGTAAATTCAGCCTTTTCTCATCTGTAAATGGCTAAACTACTTAGGGCACAGAGTTTGTATAGATTAAATGAAAAGTGTTATTGCAAGTACCTTTTGAGCCAGAAATGATTATGAAGGTTTCATGTTTCATTGCTCATTAGTTGTGTTAGGCTGGTTTGAGTTTCTTGTTGAAAAAGATTCTGATTTAGCAGGCTAAAGTGCCTGGATCTATTCAGTTATTTCTGCTGTGAATATGGAATGGAGAGGTTGCTTTATATTCACATTAGTTGTTCCTATTTTAAAATTCTTGTTACTATTATAATAGTGTTACTATTATTACAGTCCTAGGCTACACATTTTATCATATTAGAAACCTATTAATTCTCACACGCCCTTTATGTAAAACACGAATTTTGCCTATCTTTATTCTTTGTCAATAAAATGAGATGTGACTTTTAATTGGAAATTTTACTGCAGGAGAGCGTTTCAGCTTTGGTCTTTTCAATCCATTTGTTTTTTGTTTTTTTTTTAATTTTCACTTTCCACCTTCCAAAGACCCAAATGAATGCAACTCAGAATTGCAAAGCAAAAATGTTCTGCTCTGGGGCTAGTTTTTGGTCAAAGAAAGAAACAAAATGTGTATTTTATATATATGCATCTAGAATATATGCTCCATTATTAGTGTGATGAATCTTTTAACTCAGGGAAGGCAGAACAGAGAGTTTTCATTGTACAAGTAAGTTAATGGATTTTGGAGTACAGTGGAAGCATTTGATGTAAAATAAACCATGCTTCCATAGAGATCCATATGCATTGCAGTTAGAATTCAAGCCTGCAACAGGCATAAGATGGCTAGTGTGAAAGAACCCCATCTTATTATTCAGTTCTAAAATACAAACTGGGATGTAGACCTTTTCAAGGCATTTCACTTTATTAAATAGCTTTTGGGTTAATAGAATAATACAGTTTTTACTTTGTGCCAGAGTCTCTTGGCCAGCTGCTTGTGACATTGCACCTCTGAGAAGTCAAGGCCATGCAGTGAGTTAGGGGTCTAGTTCTTGCTTTTTGTCAGGACTTCTGATTTCTTGCCTAGGGTTCTATCTATCTCCTTGACCCCACCAGTGGGCACTGACTGGGACAGAATCAGTTGCTTCAACCATTATTTTTTTAATGATGGGAAATAGGGGAGAAGGACTCCCATGTCCACTGCAGGAATGAGTCCGATCAAGTTTTCTGGTATCAGAACTTGTCTGAGTCAAGAATTGTCCTTCACCTGTACTTGCTACAAAACATAAGAGAAACCAAACTTTCTTTGCCACAGTTTATTGGTTAGAAACCTATGACACTGATAAATTACTGAATTCTTCTGTTCTAAATTAGGAAACAGTAGATTTGTTCCATCACTTTGATTCACTAGACAATGTTCATTTCTAGTCTCCCTGGAACCTGTGTTAATTGAATAGGAAACTGTGTTTCTATTATCTCTGCTAATGGTGAAGAGCAGTGGTGCAGATAATCAAAATAAAATGATTTATAACTGTCCTGAAGGTGCAAGTGCTGTCAGGGACAAGTTTTTCATAGCACAGTAATGTCTTTTGAACCACAAAGTAGATTGTTACATAATTAATAATGTTTTAATGATGTTATTTAAATTATTACATGTATAATAATCGGTAGACATATAACGATTAGGAGAAAAGCAGTAGTAATAATGTTAAGTGTTTGTGTCATTTTTTGAAAGATATAAAGGGTATACATGCCTTGCTTTGTGGAGTGATATTTGGTTCAAAAGTTGCCTATAAATAAATTTCTTACTACTTAGTATCTTAAATGCCTAAGTAAAAGGCTCTAAAATTTTTTGGTGTGGCCCTTAAAATGAAATATCTTTTCATACTTAAAAAATTTTTTTTAATCGTATATCTAATTTATCTACTCTTTCCCTCATATTTTGTCACATAGAAGCAGTCATGTTCTTAGTGATTTTGAGGGCTTGTTTTTAATTATGTTATAGACGTTTTTTATTTAAAACATTTTTTTTTAAATTATTATAGCTGTATGTTGATGTCTCATCTTGAGGAACCAAAAGTAACAGAAGATGAAGAACCACCCACAGAACAAGATAAGAGGAAAAAGATGGTGAGTTATAAAGGTAGCTTCTAAAAATTAAGATAAATTATCATTATTTTCTACAAGTTTGAAAATACCTGTCAGTCCACTTGTTCATCCTTCTGTATATATCTCTGTCCATCTATCCCTTGTTGCAAGATACCTTGTAAGGTATCTGAGTTTTGAAATTTGGAGTGTGCCCTGAAACAGATAAATTGTATTCCTAGTACAGGAAGTTGAGATTAACTGTTGATCTGAAATAATTGTTACTTGGCTTAGCAGAACAGAGGATTTACTCTTTTACTTATAGAAAACATGTGACCTGCAAACCTTATTTAAGTTGAAATGCGTATTATTCTATTTTGAGGAAATATACTGAAATCACCTGCATTCTGTATTATTTCACAGATCTTCACAATTAACTTTTTCTGATATGCATCACAGACTTTTATAAAAATGCCCTTAAATTAACTGCTAACCTGCTTTGAAAACCATTAGTTCTCTCTCTCTCTCTCTCTCTCTCTCTCTCTCTCTCTCTCTCTCTCTCTCTCTCTCTCTCTCTTTTTTTGAAACCCATTAATTCTCACTAGAGTAATCTGATAAGAAAAAAGAAAAAAAATAGGAAACATCTAAAATATCTTGCTTTTAAAAATTACTTATAATCTTGAATTTTTAAATATTTTGATCATGAACATGAAATAAATATATAATAAACTTTTTTTCCCTCTTTTCTTTTGTAATCTCTTCTAGTCTTCTGGCCTCATCATTTATTAACTTCATTGTACCTTCTTTCCTCATTTGCAAAATGAAAAGAATAGTGTCTACCTCATAGTTAGAATAAATAAATATATAAAATGGTTATGGGATAATACTGGATACCAAGTAATTATTATGTGTTAGCTATCATTATTTTAATCTGTTCATTATATTCACTCCTTAAATTATCCCATGTTAACCCCCAAGGGCTTCATCCTTAGCTTGAAGTTAGTACTACACTGCTCTGATGGCCTTCTTTTAAACTGTGTTTGAGTTTAATTTGTATTACTTTGCTTTTATGCTAGGTATCATCTCCCTAGCAGATAGTATAGAGAAAGGAAAACATCCAAGGATTCTTAAGACCTGAGCTGTAGTTGTTTTTGCCATTATTTGTGGCCTTGAGCGAGTCATCCTGTCTTTCTAGAACTGTTTTGCCTCATCTGTGAAAAGACGGGGAAATTGGATTAGTGCATTTCCAGGGCTTGTGAACTGAAAAATTATTTGTTTGGCTTTTTTTAACCTCATAATACCATTCCTTTTCTTCCCCAATATATAGTGTTTGTGAACACAGTGAATTCTCAATGTCATGGATAGGTTCTTGGAAACTGCAACTTTAAGTGAAACAACATATAACAAACCAATTTTACCATAGGCTAATCGAAATAAACAAGAGTTAAGTTCCTGTGGCATATTTCTTGTCACAGAAGCATCACCACGCTTTTAAATAAAGACCCAAAACACTTCTAATAGTAGACAATGAAATAAATGTGAGCTATACGTACATTTAAAAAAGATTAATTAAAAACAGGTAAGATAATTATTTACTCAACTTTTTGTTGAATCAGTGAGTTATGGAAGTCATGGGTGGTGAGTTAAATCAAGGAATAAATGTTTGCAAAGCATAAATTTGTAAGGAGCACCTCCAACCTCTACGAAGTTCAGAAATAAATCAGAACAAGTCTGATGGACTTGCTGAAAGCTTACAAAGAGCATCATTTATTGCTGTGTATTTGTGTGATTATCATATACTTTACAAATTTTTATTTGACAATAATTTGTATTTATTTATTCATTTATTTTCCAAACCACTTATTCCAGTTCAGGGTGGTAAGTGGCCAGAGCCTATCCCAGTAGCTTAGGGCACAAGGTAGGAACCAGCCCTGGACAGGACAGCATTCCCTCTCAGGGCACACTCACACACACCCACACTCACTGGGGGGGGGGGGCAATTTAGACAGGCTGATTCACCTAACTTGCACAGCTTTGAGATGTGGGAGGAAACTGGAGTACCTGGAGAAAACCCATGCAGACGTGGGGAGAATGTGCAAATTTCACACAGACAGTGGCCCCTGTGGCAGTTGATTCCCACCATTAGCGCCTCATCAGCATTACAACAAAATGACATGGAATGAAATGATGTTATGCAAGGACTTGCTGTACGGTCATGTGCTGCATAACAGTGTTTCAGTTAACAACAAACCCTATGTATTAATACAGATGGTGGTCCCATAAAATTTTAATACCACATTTTTACTGTATCTTTTCTATGTTTAGATACACAGAGGGATGTACTTTTGTAATTCCTGAGACCATTTTTTAGAATAACCTTTTTGATTTGGAATAGTTTTAGGTTTACAGAAAAGTAACAAAAGTAATACAGAGAGTTCCCATGTGCCCCTCATCTAGTTTCCCCTAATGTTAACATCTTACGTTGCTTTTTATCAAATGCCCATGCTACATTTATCAAAACTAAGAAACCAACATTGGCACATTACTATTAACTAACTCCAGAATTTTATTTAGATTTCACCAGCTTTTCCACTAATACTCTGAGTTCTGGGATTCAGTCCAGAGTATTACACGATGCATTTAGCCTGAGTCCATTTGTAATGGTTTTCTGTCTCCTCCCATTAATGCCAGATTGTGAACTGAGCCTCAACACTGCTGCCTTTGTTTTTGCTTATAGCAGGTTTTTATCCCTGTTGAATTTATGCATTTAAGCAAATCTAAGATAATCATACTTGTTATAAATGTATGGAAAATAAAAATAAACAATGTGTTATTTCTTTGACCAAATTCTGCTATGAATAATTTGTTTGAATTTGGGCATGTGGATGCCAAACTATTTTGATTGTTCACAGACCTTTGGAAGTTAATTCCCTGTAAACCACCCCCCTCCCCCCAGTGTATTCTTGGTGGTTGACATTGCCAGGTTACTGAGATCTCTAGAGTGTGACCTGTTGCTGTCTGTGAAGAAGACTAGAAGAATTTAACCTGAAGTGAATTAGAGGTTGGCTTCTGCTCTATCTTCCTGTGATTAGTGTACCTACAAGTGATGGATGTATGTGTTATTTGATGACACATGGTGGAAGAGAAAACTTTAGACAGAATGCTGGACTTGATATATTATAACAGACTCTAGAAGTAATATGGAGCCACATTTAGTTTCTCAGTGAAAGGGAACACCATACCTAAAAAGTGGCGAAATGGTAAAAGATGATGGAGATGAATACTCAGTTACAAAGGATTGTTTTCTTTTTACATGATGGAATTAACCTTTCTCAGCATCTTAAAAACACTAGGAGGGAAAACTGGGTGTTGGAAGAGGGGATGTAAAATCCCCAAGACTTTTAATCCCCATCTCATCTCCTAAGACTTGGCAGCTTCTGAGTTGGGGGATGAAGCACAATGTAGTTTGTAACTGATGAATAATTCTTATCCTTTTACTCTGACATACGTATACTCAACAATCTTTGGTATATTGTCAACATATATATAGTCACAGGAGAACAAACTAAACCCCCAAAATAGTAAGTTTCCTCATTGTATGTTAAGATCAGGAGAAAACAGGCATAATTTTAGATAGTTCTATGTGACATAAATTTTATGTATTACCCCCAAAATCCCATCAAATTAATAAGCTTATTGAAAAACATTTTTTACCGTATGATTACCATCCTCTTGTGAAAAATTATGTATTAATATTTATCTGTTTCTGGAGCACACATGTAGCCCTAATCATTGTGCTTAACACATGCTATATGCATTAGTCTGCTAGGGCTACTGTAACAAAGTATCACAGACTGGGTGGCATTAAACAACAGAAATTTAGTTCTCACAGTTCTCGAGGCTGGAAGTCCACAGTCAAGGTGTTAACAAAGTTGGTTTCTCCTGAGGTTTCTCTCCTTGGATTGCAGATGGCCACTTCTTGCTATATCCTCACATGGCCTTTTCTCTGTGTGCCTATATCCCTGATGTTTCTCTCTCTTCTTGTAAGTGCATCAGTCATACTGGATTAGGGCCCTGCCCTTATGGCCTCATTTAACCTTAAGACCATATTTCCAAATACAATCATATTGTGGGTTGGGAGTTCAACAAATGAATTTGGGGGTGAGGAGGGGGCACAATTCAGTCCATAGCATAACATTATATTAAACTCAGAAAAGGTCAATGGTATGTGTGTGGGGGGGAGTTAAATAACTTTCTTTATTAAGAAAAACTAAAATATTATTATAGCTCTTGAAAAATTTTAACAAGTCTAGAAGGAACACACTAGAAGTTGTGTTTGCTGGGTCTTTGATTAGCAGACATCCTATAATTGAGAGAATAGTTATAGAACCTCCCAAGTGATAAATTTATGTAATTTGTCCTCAAGGGATGATGGAAATATAAGTTGTTTCTCAAAGTGGCACACCAAAACTGACTCAAAAAGAAATAGAAAATCTAAATAGACTTTTAACAAGTAAAAAAAATTATATTAGTAATTAAAAATATTCCCACAAAGAAAAACCCAGACACAAATGACTTCACTGGTGAATTTCTACTAAGCATTTAAAGAATTAATATCAGTATTCTACAATTCTTCCAAAAAATAAAGGAGGATGAAACATTTCCTTATTCATTCTGTGAAGCTGGCATCACCCTGATACCAAAGCCAAAGATTTCACAAGAAGGGAAAACTATAGACGATTATGCTTCGAGAATATAGATTCAAAAATCTCCAACAAAATACCAACAAACTGAATCAAACAACATAAAAAAAAGATTATACATCATGACCAAGTGGAATTTATCCCAGGATTGCAAGATTGGTTTGACATCTGAAAATCAATGTAGTACACTATATTAATAAAATAAAGAATACAACCACATGATCTCTGCAACAGATGAAGAAAAAAAAATTGACAAAATCCTGTACACATTCATGACAAAAACTCTTAGGGAACTTCTTATGCAGGCTGATATAGGGCATCTGCCAAAAACTTACAATGAATATTGTACTTGGTGATGAAAGACTGAATGCTTTCTTTCTAAGTTTGGGAACAAGAATGTCCACTCTTGCCTTTTCTGTTGTAGTACTGGAGGTTCGGACCTGTGCAGTCAGTCGAGAACACTAAATAAAAGGCATCCAAATTGGAAAGGAAAAAGTAAACCTGTCTGTATTTACAGATGACATGAACCTGTTTATAGGAAATACTAAGGAGTTCACCCGAAAAATTATATTAGAACTAATGAATAACCACAGCAAAGGTTGTAGGATACAAGAGCAATGTAAAAAGTGTCTGGGAAAAGGGAAGAGATTTATTACATTTAAAAAGGCCAAACATTCCTAGGTGTGCCTGTGAGAAATGGAATGAAAATTGGGATAGGAATGATGGGGTTTTGTTGTTTGGTGGAATTTTGAGGAAGCTGGAAGTGATGTAAAAGTCATGGTATCATTTTGGGTTGCTATATAATATGATGACTCTTAAGAATCTGATCCCCCAGTTTGCTGATCTGGTGCACACTTAGGCATGATAAGATAAGCAGGTTTGTATTGTTCTCTCCTGTTCCAAGTTCCAAACAGTTAAGTGCTCACTTGATGTTGATAGGTTCTTGGAAACTGCAACTTTAAGCAAAAAGGAGTACAGCGGGTCTTTGAATCACATTGTTTCATTACAATATTGGTGAGGGAAAAAAATTGGTTTTGTTATATGTCATTTCACTTAAAGTCACAGTTTCCAAGAGCCTATTGATGTTAAGTGAGGACTTACTATATTCAAGAGTCAGGTACCTCTGATATCACAGTGGTTGTCAGGTGTCGGTGCATGGATGATTCAGGAGAGACTCCACATTTAATTTGTTTAGTTGTTTTATTTTGAGATCATTGTATTTCACATGCAATTATAAGAAATAATACCGAGAGATCACGTGTACCCTTTACTCAATTTCTCCCAATAACGTCATGCAAAATTATACTACAATATCACAACCACGATATTGGCATTGATAAGAGTCAAGGTACAGAACATTTCCTTCCATCACAAGAATCCCTCATGTTGCCCTTTTATACTTAAACCTACTTCCCTTCTGCTTTGCCCCCATTTTTGGTATTTTGGAATGATTTTCTATTGAAAGTTGGACCTTTTTGGTATTGTTGTAAAACTGAATCTTATTTAAGTCTTCTGTTTTAACCAGCTTCCTTATAACAGCCTGGCATGAGTGGGGGCAGGGGGACTGCAGTTTTTTCTGTGATGTTTGGCTAAAGCAGACCAATTATTGCCTAAAAGTTTTCTGTCTTGCTAGGCTGTCCCTTTCCTAGTTGCTGGCTTCTTTAGCTCCAAGTCTGGGGCACAGGAGGCAAGGAAAGAGCCGGAGAATTCTCCACTGTATTGTTCCCTAGATGCTGAGTCTCTAGTCCGTTTGCCCCCCTCTCCCCACCTTTGGAGTCTTATGTTTGTTTTATGTATAATGCCCAGGGTTCTTAGTTGTACTTAGTGGGAAGAATTAGAAAAAAATATTTGACTCTCTTATTTTGAAAGCAAAAGTCTCCGTCACATCTACCTTTGCAGTATATTTGCTCCAGTGGCAGATTTAGAATTTATTTATTACATTAGAAAGCTATTTTCTCAAGAACATACTACCTGGTAAACCTGGTAGGAATTTTATATTTTTTCACATGAAATTGGGTAATTAATTTTATCATAAGTTAGATGGTCATTATTTGTTGTATAAAGGTAATAGTTAAGTTCTTTGAAAATGCTATCAGTGACTTCAGTGTCTCTTAGTTCTGTTGACTGTAGGCACTATTAGATTGAAAGAAATGGACTCTGGATTTGTAGTGGATGTGCAGGAATGATTCTTCTCTAAAAATCTTTGACCAACTGATTTCACATAATATTTTTTCAAAAGAAGGTATTAGTAGCTATGATTAATGAATGTGTACCACAAGCCAAAAGAGAGTTATTTGCTAACAGGCGTTTTGGCTTAAAAAAATGTTTGCTTTTTTAAAAGATCTTTTAAGAGTATAAATTGGAGAGTCCTTCTCTCCACAGCTGTCTTCCTAAAAGAAATTAATGCTTTTAATCTTCATATGACTGATCACTACATT
Source organism: Lemur catta (assembly GCF_020740605.2). Lineage (NCBI taxonomy): Eukaryota > Metazoa > Chordata > Mammalia > Primates > Lemuridae > Lemur > Lemur catta. The sequence continues at coordinate 39,381,062 of NC_059139.1, forward strand.
TTTGTTTCATATAATACTAATGTACTGCTATATCTGGTGGATTTTAGTATGGTGATACTTTTTATTAATCTGATGGGAATTAAAGTATGGAGATGTGATAAGTTAACTGTTTATAGTTCCTTACAGTAAATTGAAATAGAGCATTTAAGTGATACTGTTAAGCTTCATTCCTGTAGTTCGAGTGACTTGATGAACAGCAGTTTTAAACTTAGGTGCTTTTCACTCGTTCTAGCAGACAGTTTTAGTTACAGATAATTTGCTATGTTTCAACAAAGTCCACATCCTCCTCATTAGTAACAAATCTATTTCTTTTTTTAATTTGAAAATATTAAGGGGTACAACTGTTTTTGTTACATGGGTACCTTTTATGACACTTAAGTTGGGGCTTTTAGTGTGCCCATCACCGGAATAGTGTTCATTGTGTCTGACAGGTAGAGTCTTATACTTCCCTTCCCCCCACACACACACTGGATTTCCTATGACCTTCTTGATTTCCTATCACTTCTTGATTTCCTATGACCTTTACATCTCTTTGTGCCCATAAATTAGCTCCTAATTATTAGCAAGTGCACGTAGTGTTTGTTTTTTCCATTCCTGAGATACTTTGCTTAGGATAATGGTCTCCAGTTCCATCCAAGTTGCTGCAAAAGACACTATTTCTTTCCATTTTATGGCTGAGTAGTACTGCATGGGGGGGGCGTGTACGTATACACACACACGGGTATGGTGATAGCTCATTGTTGTTTTAATTTGCATTCCCTGATGATTGGCGACGTTGAGCATTTCTTCATATGTTTGTTGGCCATTTGTATATCTTCTTTTGAAAAACTTCTGTTCATGTCTTTTGCCAACTTTTTAATGGTGCTGTTTGTTTTTTTTTTTCTTGCTGATTTGTTTGAATTCTTTATAGATTCTGGATATTAGCCCTTTATCAGATATATAGTTTGCAAATATTTTCTCCCATTCTGTAGGTTGTCTTTTTACCCTGTTGATTTTTTCCTCTTCTATGGAAAGGCTTTTTAATTTAATCAAGCCCCATTAATTTTTGTTGCTGTATTTGCCTTTGGGGTCTTAGTAATTAAAATAATATTGGACATTATTGCATGTTGCTTAAGAGAACAAATATTTTAAAAGTTGATCTTCAATTTCTATGCATTTTATAGAATGATGTCTTCAGTCTTGTAGAGACAGGGCTTTGTGTCTGCAGTTAGTTCTTCTTGCTGTGCTTTCTCCTGTCTTCCAGGGAAACTAGTATTGAAACTACCTTGCCTTGGATTTATCATGTGCTCCTGGAATGATCATATATAGGGTTTAATTTCAATTTCATGCCAGATATACTTCTCCCTATCAGTTGCCTTTTCCATTTGTGATCATTATTTTTAAATCTACGTACCTTCCTCAAACAATAAATGTGACTGTAATTCAGCTACTTCATCTACCTTTATCAATAAAGAAAGAAGGATTTCTGTGTAGCCATATCAGGCAAAAAACTCATTTTACTTAAAGCTTTGCAGATGTTCAGTTTTATTGATAATGAGATTAATGTGCAGCTTATAGCAATGGTGTATTATTTCTCAATTGTTAAATTATAAAGCATTTAAATAATGATACCACCAGTGGTAAGAACAGTGTCAGAAGCCAAAAAACATTTATACATTTTAAGTTGGTACAAACCATTGGGAAAACAACTTGATAATACATCAGGAGTCATAAAATTGTCTATACCCATTATTTAATCGAGTAATTCTTCTGAAATGGATAGAGAAAGCTATCCTAAGAACATAATCTGAAATGCAGAGGAAAGGCTGCATACATAGTAATATGGAATGATGTTTGTGATAGACCGCTCAGCAAAATCATATTTTAAATTGTATTTAAACTATCCTATGATCACATTGACATGCCTATAACAAAAATTGTAGTAGATTCAGAACTCTTAAAGTGTGTTAGAATAGATTTTTTTGTGATAAGATAAATGCCAAGAGCAGTACTAATTGTGTGTATATGTATGTCTGAGCATACCACAGGCACAGAAAAGACTAAAAGTGAGCAAAATATTTTCTCTTGTTAGTATTATCTTTAGGGAGTGAAATTATGGGTTACTTTTTATGTAATTGTACTTTTTTTGTTTCCCAAATATCCCGATACGGGAGGAGGAGCAAGTTTGTTTTTTTTAATTATCTATCTATTTTTCATATTTATTTTTAAATTTTTATTTTTTTTCCTGTGTTTCAACTAGAAACACTTACAGATTTGAATATCATAGCTCATCAGGTGTCCCCTCTCTCCGTCCTGAGGGCACCCGGCACGGCAGTGTACCTGGTCTTCCCCAGGAGAGCCAGGACAGTGTGTTTGAGTGCTCTTCGGCATGCTCTGTTCCCCTTAGGGTGCCTCCTGCCAGGGTTTGATGCTTCAAATGGATGGATCTTCAGCTCTTGAGAAACTGCGCTAATCAGAAAACTTGTTCACAGGGCTCTCGAGAACTGAGGATAGACTAATTGAGTGAAATTTTCTTCTGACAAATTTTTCCACTATGAGACCATTTTAGAATCCCTGTAAGAAGGGAAGCCGAAGCAATTTTTGTTACTGTGGAAGAGATTACACTGTAAGATGAACTTGTTTTGGGTCTTTGACACAGTTGGGCTCCTTTCTGTTTCCGACAGCTGGCGCTGAAGGACCCTGTGCACACGGTGTCCCTGCAGCAGTTCATCTACGAGAAGCTCAAGGCGCAGCAGGAGTTACTGGGAGAACAAGGCTTCCAGTCCCTCATGGAGACAGTGGACACGGAGATTGTCACCCAACTACAGGAGTTTTTGCAAGGATTCTAAGAGCACGTGCCATGTGGCTGCCTCCCCTTTCTGAAACAAGCCGAGTACCCAGCCTGCCGTTTGTATGTGAGAGCCTGCTGAGATAAAGAAATCACTTGCGTATGAAAATCAAGACGTGAAGACCACACATTTTTTACTAGAAAATATAAAAAATAAATGTAAATCCTGCATAACTAAAATCACAAACCTATTCCTCAAAAGAATTTAATTTTATATTTATGAGAGGGCCCTGTGTTTACTAGAGGTACATTTGATGATAATAGCTGCTTAGTTTCCTGTTAAGAGAACAAACTGTTTGATTACCTTTTAATCATGTACTCTTAACACTCAAGAAGATGAAGGCTAATGTCTGAGATGTTTTTCTGCAACCAAAATTAGTTAGATTTGGCTGCCTTATCCCTTTTTTAAACTAATGAAACTACAAGTTTGAAAAATGACAAAGCTGTTCAGCTGATATAATTAAAGAAAATTTGTGCACCATGAGAAAACATATAGTAACATATACATTACTAAGATTATCTCGCAAGGGAGTTGTTTTCATTTGAGATAGAAAATGTGTTTTATCAGACAAATGCTTTTATTTTCATTTTAGTAATTTGATACAGGAATTAGTAAAGGCATTTTTCTCTTGTTATGTTTCCAGTAAATTTATTTAGTCTGTAAATGTACATTGAAAGCCCACAGAAATGAACCTTTGGTACTGCTGTTCCAGCTGGGAGACCTCTGGTCATGATTTGGCCCTAGTTCCTTTGTTATTCCTGAAGCCAGCAGCCCCCAGTCCCATCTGTGCTGTGCTAGTCCCTCGTGGCTGCACTTGCCCTTCTCAGGTTCCTCAGTGCAGGGGTGCATCTGGGCCTCAATGATATGGGTGCACCCAGAGGACCCAGCAGCAATCCCCAGGGTACCAACACTGACGTAACTAGTCTTCCTTCCTTATTCCTCCAACGTGCAGTACATAAAAAGGGGGAAAGGAGAAAATAAAGCCTTACTTTGTTTTACTTCGCATTTATTGTAAGGAACCTTTAAAGCATTTTTTAAAAACGCAGAAGCAAGGTTGGAAAATATCTTATCTTTCTATAGAAAGTTGGATACAGTATGTAACTGCGGGAAACCTATTGCCCCTTTATAAGCTGTGGAACCCAAAATGTATTGGGATATTTGATGTTTTCAGCAAGAGAAAGAAAATATGGTCCAAATTAAATTTTCCAAAGATACCTCACCTTTGACTGATTTGTCTTGATTATTTTTCTTGCCCCACCAAAAAAAAAAAAAAAGGAGTCCTTAAAAATTGCCCAGTGCATTATAAAGGGGAGTTTTCTTTTACACTCTGGCTTATCATTATTACCCAGTCCTCAAGACTGATCTAAGAAGAATTTCTGTTGACTCATTTGAAGCACTAACCCCATTAATGTTATCAGATATTCTCAAACATGCTCCAGTTTTTCAGTTATAGTAAAATATCCATCTTTCTAATTCCTGACAGATTTCATTATGGTGCCATAGCAAATACTACCGAAATAGCTACCTTGCAAAAAAAAAAAAGTAAAATCTTAGGGCAAGAGTTTGATTAATCTTTTAAACTCATAGGTTATAATAGGTTTCGTAAGTAGCTCAAAAATAATTCATGTTTGCCTTTGAACTCTAGGATGAGAAAAAATTAAAAATTTATGTATCTTGAATTTTTAAGTGTTCAATTAAGACATAAAATGTAATTATTGATTTACAGCAGTCTATTCATTAACAATGTTATAGTAAACATATTAAGTTTAGGACAAGCCAGGCCTCTGGTTCAACTGTGGCTCCTAATACAAGGTAATGATCGTTTCTAGTTCAAAAATGTACTCCTTTTCTATTTATTTTATATTCCAGAGACTTCTCCCAACCCTCTGACAAAGGCCCATGTGATCAACAATAACATTTTAAAGTTTTATTATAAGTTGGTCTCTCTTCTCCTCATGCCTCCCCCCCCCCACCACCACAAGTCATGCCAAAATACTCACTTGTTCTCTTGAGAAATCGTCAACTTTAGACCTTTATTTTACCTGTTTCTTTATTCACCTAGTATTTGTTAAGCTGCTGTTTGGTGCCATAGTGCTGTGCTACATTCTGGGGTTAGAACAGGGCACCTTCCTTCATGAAGTTTTACAATTCAGTAGGAACACAAATGTTGCTAACGTGATATAAGAAAATAGGCATTCCGATAAAGTGCACATTGAGAAGCAGCAGGCACTCAGGGCAAGGAGCTCACGTACAGAAAACGATGTGATCACTGTGTAATTTGATAGCTATTTGAAAACTACTCTCAAACAGCAGTTTGGTGAGCTTATTTACAAGAAAACAGCAATATACCGTAACTGGACAGTTCTCTGACTCCAGACTCACAGCTATTTGAAATCACTCTAATGTAAAATAATCAGTGAGATTTTGAAAATGCTGGATTTCTGTAGCCTCACAACTCATTTCTATTCCCATGAATTAAAACATAAGGCCCACGTACTAAGGGCCTTTTCTTCTGCTTCTCCAAACCTTATAAACCTCAAGTGAGTAGAAATTGGTAAGTTGTAGGAGAGGTAATGAAGGGAAGACAAGATGCATGTCATGAGAGCACAAATGCTTTTCTTCCCCTAAATTTTAGAAAAAAAAATTTATCTACAAAAGCATTGAAAGAATAGTATAATGAACCACAGTATACACTGCATCTAAATGTAAGCATTTTGTCACATTAACTTTCTCCATATATATGTGTATATATAGGTATATATACATAGACACACACATACAGTATTTGTACTTAACTTTTGCTGAACCATTTGAAAATAAAGTACAAATGCTACAAAAGTTATAACATTCATCCCCAAATACTTTAACATATATCTAAGAATGTTATTCCTCTACACATCCACTAATACCAGTAAATGCCCAAGAAAATTAACAATAATATCTAATAAACAGCTTATATCCCAATTTCCCCAACTGCCCTAAAGATGTCTTATATGATGCCCATTTGTTTTTTGATCCAGAATCCATTTAATGTTTATATGTCACATTTTGCTGTTTAGTTTTTAAATCTAGACTAGTCCATTTTTCCATGTATTTGGCCTTTTTGAAGAATCCAAAGCAGTTGTCTTATAGAATGTCCCTTATTGTGGCATTTTCTAATTATTTCCTCATAGTTTGATTCAGGTAAACATTTCTGGCAACAACTGCATTGGTAATGTTGGATACTTTATGTGACACCACGTCAGCAGGCACATAATGTCAAGCGGTCTCTACTGAGGATGCTGCAATGGTTAAGGCAGTACCAACTTCTCCACTATAAGGATAAGTTTTCAAAGAATATTACAGCCCTAGAAGTTTCTGTGGTTTTTGTTTCATTTTTTACCTGAGTCATAATTTTTACCACCACCAGCTCGCCTGTTCATTTACAAGTGCTGCAATTTTATTTTACCCTACAAAAATTGCATGGCCGAGCTATGGAAAAGGCGTACTAACCCTGGTACAAATTTTATCTTCCTTAAGTCTCAGAAACTGCTGTGTGTTATGGCACAGCTTTTAGCTAAGAATCATTTCTCCCAGAGTTTGCGCTTGTGCATGTGCACGCTTTTGTGTGTGCTCTCTCTGTCTCGTGTTTCTAAGTTATGTAGATCTTTGTGAAAACCAATATAATCTGAACTCACACACCACTAAAAATGAAGGCAAACACTGCCTGTCCCATTACCAAAACACCCTCTTTGTATTTGGAAACTGTCAGCAAAGAGGCAAATACGCAGCAATACTTTTATCTTTTTAGTGGGACTTGGATTTGGGCTGAGCTTAAAAGGCAGAAATGTGCCAGATTCTGAAGCACTTTCTTTCAGGATGGTTTAGGGTAAGAAGCAGCATATTATCAGCTGGCAAAATGAGAGAGAAGAAAATAATTGCCTCCCTAAATAGGACGCTTTGATCTTGGTATCTCAGTAGGACTATGACATCTGCTGAAAAAGCAGTTTAAAGTCACCTTTTACCCCTTAAGAAGAAACTGCTCTCTGTGCCAAACGTATCCCAATTATATGGAACTTGGTGTCCCGTGAAGTGGTGAAAAACTGTTCATCTGGCAGTAGAGCTTGGACTTTTTCCACAGCTCCATGCTGTGTGTCTGGAATTGAGCTTTAGAGCCCTTGGGGTGAATACCTTCATACCCTGGAAAAGGGCTGTAGCCATTGGTTGGAGTTTCTCAGTTTTTACTTCTGGGCAATTGGACTCCAGGCATGAGGGACTCCTTGTGGCCAGAAACACTCGGATAAAATTCATTACTGAGAGTGAATGACCATAGTTTCTCGTGAATTCTTTCTTACTATGACAAGTGAAGAGTCCCCGATTGGCCAAAGACCTTTAACAAGCGAGAAGATTTTGCTCTTTGTTTCAGCTAATGCCTGCATCCAACCCATCTGGGCCTATATGTTGGAATTTACTTAGCTAAGTGTGTTTTGAAGAACAGTCTAATACAGGAAAGAAGGTATCGATGTCTGGTGATCTGACCCTTTTTCCTTCAAGGTGAAACATTGATTTTCATGCTGACAATGGGGAGTTGTGACCACTGCCCCGTTTTTCAGTGCCCCATTTTGAAATGTCCTGCCCATTTCTTGTTATGAAATGTTGACCTTTACCCTTTTTTCCACCAAGCACTCCCCTGCACAAGTTTCCCCTGTCTAATTATGTGCTTGTTTAGAAATTACAGAGTGGAGTCTTGAAACAATCCAGATCCCCACTAGGAGATGACCTCGAGGCTGCAGTTAATCTACAGATAAACAGCTTTGCAGATGGCCCTGCCCATTCACCAGGTGGATTCAAGATAAGTCACACTTATCTAGGACAAGTCACACTGACCAGCACATCCTTGCCACTCCTGTGTGCCCTTCATTTCCCTTTTTAAACCTCTACCCTCAGCCTAAGACTTTGAAATGGTTTCTTTGAGGCATGAGCCTTAGGGATTTCTCCACCATAGCTCTGAAATGAAGTCACTTTTCTTCCACTACACCTCCTCCTTGCTGTCAGCTTTTGCAAGTGGCGAGTAGCTGAGCCTGTGCTTGATTACAATGCCACTGTAATTTCCCAGTGGAGCAAAAATAGGATGCAAGTACTTGCTCCAGCAGGTATGGGTCCAGGTGGGCTGAAAGCATTTCTATCTGCTTGCCACTAGGCAGATGGCTTTAAAGTGGGAAATAATCTGGCTGTTGGAGATTTTTATTGTAAGGGGTTAGAGCAGGAAAGTCCGGAGATGAGACTGTGATTAGACCTGCAAGTGAGCTTGTGTTAATAGTTTTTCTCAATATCTTTAACCTAAAGTAAGATCAGCATCTTGTTTCAAAAGGGGCAGGTCATTTCTACAGTGTTCTCTAGGTTAGCCCCAAAATGGCTTTTTTTCTTTCTTTTTTTAATGAACACTGCAACTTAACCAATAATCTAGAAGAGCAAAACTTTTTGATTGACAGGGAAGCTGTAGCTCATAAAAGTGTTCACTGAACTCAGAAATGTATTGACAGCCAGGGAAGGGAAGTCTATTGATGGATCTGAAGGTAATCACAAACTAATTATGCGCTCTATTTAGGCAAGGAAGGCAGCTTGGTTATTTCTTTTTTGGACTGAAAAGCACATGTCCTGTGCTGTCTCTGGCGGTGAAATCAATACCATGAAATGACCTTTTCCTTTTAGCTTTGTGTGTTTTTACAACACAACACATTGAGGCGTGTTGATGCAGGTGAGTAAATTCAATATTTTATTATATGTACCAGATGAACCTGCTAAATGCAACTCACAGTTTGGAAATATGAAAACCTAAACTTACTGAAATAATAAATTAGGGAATTGATTATTTTAAAATGTTCTTTATACCTTTCAAAAGGCTCTTCCTTATAGACTTTGATTAAGGGAAGAAGGTAGACTTTTGAAATAGTTTTTTTTTAAGTAATAGAATTGCAGAACACTAAGGGAATTAGAGAAAGATGATATTCTAACTAGTCATGTCTCAGATGAGGAAATGGGTCCGGAAAGGTGAGGCCTACATCCCTGGGCCCCTGGCACTGTTACAGCCTTATCAGGTTCATTGACTGCTGCTCAAGAGGAAGCCAATACACTGAGCATTTACAGCAGAGAAAGAGTTTAATACTGCAGGCACCATGCAAGGAGACGGGAGGAAGTTCTCAAATCCATCTCCTTGAGAATTTAGGAGAAAGGGTTTTTAAAGATAGTTTGGCAGGCAGAGGGCTAGGCAGTTGGGTCTGCTGATTGGCTGGGTTCAGGGTGGAATCACAGGGGTGTAGAAATTGTCTTCTTGTGCTGAGTCAATTTCTGGGTGGGGGTCACAAGACCAGTCGAGTCAGTTCCTTGGTATGGGCCACTGGTCTGGGTGGGTCAGCCGATCCACTGGAATACGGGGCCTGGGAGGTATCTCAAAAAGTAGCCTTAGGTTTCGCAAGGGTGATGTTGTCTATGGGAGTAATAAGGAAACTTAAGAATCTTTGTGACCGTCAGTTATAACTATATATCCAGCAGTTGGCAGTTATAGGAAAGCAAACTATGGGACAATGGCTGGTTATATCTATATATTTCACTATGCGTGTACCTTTGCAGCGTTCAGGCCCTACCACAGTTCTCACCTTGTGGCCCTTTATTAATTTCATAATATAAAGGGTGGTTTCAGCATCTACTTCAGTACTTCAACTATATTTCTCTTTTAAAAAAGTTAATGGCTGCCTAAATTTACAATATACATTTTAATTAGTCTAAATCGGCCTTCGGATAACACTGTTCCTCATGTGTAGTGCAGGTACATTACAACAGGGTATTCCCAATTCCTCCCTCCCATCCCCTGTGAAGTTGCTGTCACTCACTTCACTTTCATGTGTTGCAATCATCCAATACACTGTTGCTGTTAATTGCTTTAAACAGTTATCCTTCAGATCAATTAAGAATTTAAAAAATCTGTATGGGTGCAGTGGCTCACACCTGTAATCCCAGCACTTTGGGAGGCCAAGGCAGGAGGATCACCTGAGCCCAAGAGTTTGTTGCTACAGTGAGCTAGGATTGCACCACTGCACTCTAGAAAGAAAGAATTTTTAAAAATCAAAGATTTGGTTTTACCTTCATTTATTCCTTCTCTGACACTCACCCTTTCTTTTTGTAGATCTAAGTTTCTGACCTATATCATTTTCCTTTTGTTTTCCCCCTAGAGACAGGGTTTTGATCTGTCACCCAGGCTGGAGTGCAATTGTTAGGTAGATAGGGATTTCGGGTCTCCTAGGGACGAAAGTGGGTGCTGTTGCCCCCATCTTGGTCCTGCCCCACCCTAATTCTCCATGCCTGAGGGAGGAGGGGATACCCTACAAATCTGCCAGTCAGAACTTGGCGCGCCATGGTAAAAGAATGCAGAGGACTCTCTAGCCCACAGGCCAATCAACATAGGTACCACAAAGTCCTGAAAGTGACCTGGAACCCACATACACAGTAAAACTCATGTCATGCAGCTCCCCGACTGTCCAAAGTGGTTCTATGGAGACGTTTGAACCATGAGGGAGGTCCCTACCTGGGCACCATAAAACAAGACACAAACCATAGCCAACCCCTTTTTACGCCCTTCCTTCTGCTCTCCCTTTCCTGCAACAATAAGTCCGGTCGTCATCTGTGGCATATGTACCATGCTCTGTAAAGCTATATCTTGCTCTTGCCCTATAATACTATCTTTCTCTCAATAAGCCTCATTTTCATTTTTGCCTAACTTTGGCATGTGTGGTCATTCTTTGGCCACGAGCCTGTCAAGAACCAACCTTTTCTGACTAAAACCTGACACGAGGACCTGATCATACCTCACTGCAACCTCAGGCTCCTGGACTTAAGTGATTTTCCCACCTCCACCCCCTGAGTACCTGGGACTACAGGTGTGTGCCACCACACCTGGCACAGTTTGAAATTTTTTGTAGAGACAAAGTCTCACTGTGTGGCCCAGGCTGGTCTCAAACTCCTGGCCTCAAGCCATCCTCTTGCCTCAGCCTCCCAAACTGTTGGGCTTACAGACGTGAGCCACCGTGCCCATTTTCATTTTCTCTTTTTTTTTCCAGTTTATTTCTGTTACAGTGTTTTTGTTTTCTAGCAATTACATTAGATTCTTTCCTGGAATTTCCATCTCTCTGCTTGCATTACCCATCTGTTTCTTGCTTGTTGTCTACTTTTTCCATTTTAGCCCTTAACATAATTATTTTACATTCCCTGACAGATAAATCTAAAATCATCTTTGAGTCTGGTTTTGATGCCTGCTTGATCTGTTTTTGCTTGCCTTTCAGCACGCCTTTTAATTTTTGTTGAAAGCTGGACATGTTGTATTGGGTACAACATGAGATAAATAGGCATCTAGCGTGAGCATTTATGTTAATCTGTCAAGGAGATGAGCTTTGTTTAATGTTTGTTGTAACTAGCGTGGGAGGCTTCAGATGCCGCTGGTGTGCTTGCCTTTGTCTCCCTTCCTGGCTTTGGGCTTCCCTAAGGACCCTTCCTCAGAGAGTGCCTGTGTCTTACAGCTCGTTCAGCGGCCGGCCACCATCACGCTGCAGCCCCGCTGGTGTGGGAGAGGCAGAGGGAGAGGAGTGTTCTCTAATGTTATGATTAAAGCTCAAGTCTCTCCGTGGGAATGGGTATCTGGCCTGGGACCTTCGTAGTTGTTTCTTCTTGGATAGCTTTCCTGTGCCCCTCAGGTGAGACAAGAAGGGGAGAAAGGGCTGCAGTGAGAGGAATGCCCGTCCCCCAGGGCTCTAGGACAAGCCTAAAGCCTGGGAAAAGTCTTTCCGCAGGGACTTTATTATGGAGAAAACTCCGGGTGCATTTCACAAGGATCGCTCCTCCCCTCCCTCTGCGAGGGCCATGAGGGGATCTCTCTGGACTTCGCTGTGAGAAGCTGGTGGCGTTCCCAGAGGTAATGCTGACAAAAACGAGGGGCTTCCCCTGAGACTGTGGTCCCCAGAAGTGACACTACCAGTTTACAGCTCCAGCACTTCTGCTCCAGGTAAGTAGATCTTGACTGTGGCTCTGGATGTGCCTGTCTCTCCCCATGTCAGGGGGACAGTTCTGCAAACTCAGTTCTCTGATGAGTCTAAGAAAAGTCACTGGTGTTCAGTTTGTCCAGCTTTTTCTCGTGAGGATGGGAGGGAAGACTTCCAAGCTCTGTATACTTTGGAGCTGAAACAAGAAGTCCAGTGTCTCCATATGCCTTCCATCATATAAATAACCTAACATAAACATCTGTAGGGGCAAAATTCCTCCAAAGCCTTTTTGTTTCTGAAATAATTTAGAAATAGCAGTTGAAAAACATAAAGAAAGAAAAAGCTTCTGAGCAAATTACACGGCCAATTGCTTTTTAATAGCTTTTTTTTCTCATTATAAAAGCAACACATGCTCACGGTAAACAGTTGAAAATACAGTAAAGTGTATGGAAGGAAATGTAAATTGCCTACAATCTTACTACTCAGAGATAACCAGTTAACATTTTGCTATATTTTCTTTTATTTTTCTATACTATAGATAGAAACACATACTACCAAAACTGGGATCATACTAGTGTCCTTTATTAGGCTACCTTCCTTTTATTCACTGTGTTATATTGAACCATTTTCCCATGTCAGTTAACTATTCTCTAAAAGTATGTATTTGGCATCTGCATAAAAAAATTCATCATAAGGATGTATCATAATTTAACTGTTATCTCTTTAGACATATTACCATGATGAACATCCTTGTGCATAACTTCTTGTGTACATCTCTTAAAATTACTAGAAACAGAATTTTTAGGTGTGAGTTATCAACATTAAGAAGATAATTAATATTCTTATGATTTTGGTGTAGGCCAGCTGCATTTTGGGTGGCAAAGGCCTTCTACCTTTCAGACTTCTTCAAAGACTAGGAAATGTCCATTATGTTGAACTAAAACTTTATAATGAGTTGTGTTGGGCAAAGTTTCTGTGATGTGGTTTAAATAGCATCTTGCAGTCAAAATCATTCATTCTCTGGGACTATATCTCCAATGTTTAAGCTGCATTCTGATCATTTTTTAATTTATATTTATTTACCTTTCCAGAAATGTATTCATTCTCTAATGTGACAAATGTAACAACATCCCGAAAGATGGTGTATCAGTTTGCTAGGGCCACCCCAACAAAGCACCACAAGCTGTGTGGCCTACAGCAGTAGAAATTTATTCTCGCCACAGTTCCAGAGGCTAGAAATCTAAAGTGGAGGTGTCAGCAGGGTTGGTTTCTTCTGAAACCTGCAGGAGAGGATCCTTCCTTGTCTCGTCTACCTTCTGGTGCTTGTTGGTATCCTTTGATTTTCCTTGGCTTGAGGATGCAGCACGCCAATCTCTGCCTGTGTGGTCACAACGTCATCTTCTCCCTCTGTGCTTCTTTCCTCTTGCAAGGACACCAGTCATTCTGTATTCATGGCCCACCCTGCTCCCGCACCACCTCATCTTAACTAATTACATCTACAAGGACCCAATTTCGAACTAAGTTTACATTATGAGGCAGTAGGAGTTAGAATTTCAACAGATTTTTTTTTCAGATTGAGGGGGGACACAATTCAATCCTACTAAATATTTCTCTGTTCACATTTTCCTGATAGTATTAATTATAGGTCTGATAACCAGGAGTCCTGCTGGGGATTGGAACTGCAGATCTAAAAATAAAACCTAGTTCTAAATGCACTCAGGAAGCATGGGATGAGTTTTGCCCCGTTTAAGGGCTAAATCTCTGCAGACAGGGGCACCTGGCTACTGCGGTGGCCCGAGTGTGAGTTGGTGAACACAGCACCTGAGTCATCATCAAGCTCCCTGCAAGGGAGTCGAATGGAATGTTCGAGGCTCATTTATTAATGTTGCTTCAGTGCAGTTGCTCAGAAGTATAAATGATTCATTGTCAAATTTTAAAGATGTTCCTTCGTTTCTATCTTATTTTTCAGTTACATTAGATAATGACCAGGACTCACAATTAGATGCTCGTGCATTATTACGAGGAATTGCAGTCGTGCAGACGCACTGGATTCTGCTGAGTCTAAGGAGAAGGCAAAATGAATTGCAATAGACGAAATCCACTTCAGCATCATTCAGTTCAATTTAAAATGATAATGGAATTCCTGCTGCCTACAGCGGCACTAAACTTTAACACCATTCATGACTTGGCCTCTAGAAAACAGCAGCATTCAATTTGGCAGCTGTTTTGAGTTGTGTCCTGGAAGGAACATGGATTCTGGAATCAGTCAGATCTGAATTTGATTCCAGGGTCCAAATTCCAGTTTCCCCACTGTGGTAGGCAGAATAACGGCCCCCAAAAGATGTCTATGCCCTAATCTCCAGACACTGTATGTTAATTTGCATGGCAAAGGGGACTTCGCAGATTCGATAAGGTACAGACTCTGAGATGGGGAGAGTATCTTCCGTTACCGAGGTGGCCCCATCGAATCGCTTCGTTCCTTGAAAGCTGAGAGCCCTTTCCAGCTGCGGTTAGAGACACGATGGAGGATGTGTCAGAGAGATGTGAGTTGCTGGCTTAGAAGATGGGTAAAGGGACCGTGAGCCAGGGAAGCGCAGGTGGCCTCTAGAAGCTGGAAAGGCAAGGAAACCGATCCACTCCTAGAGCCCCTGGGAGGAACGCAGCCTTGCCAAGGCCTTCATTTTAGAACTTCTCGTGTGCAGAACTGTCATATAATAAAGTTGTCTTGTTTGAAGCCACTAAGTTTGTGGGCATTTGTCAAAGCAGCAATAGAAAACCAATCCACCCACTTTGTAGCAGTATGACTTTCTGAGTCTTGGCTTTCTCATCTATAAAACCTAATGGAACATTATTGATCTTGCAGAGTTTATGTGTGGATTAACAGAAGATGTATGTCAAGCCTGTTGTAAATCACTTCATGTTTTGGTGTTAAAAGTGCAGCCCTGAGCGGTCTGATCATGTTCCCTCAGGTTCCTGACCTCCAGTGTGGGTCCAGCTGCCAGCAGGTGAGTGGCTGCATCTGGTGACGTTGTCCTGGCCTTGCCATTCAGGGTGATGAGTACACCAGCAGCATCAGCCTCACCTGGAGCTTCTTAGAGTTACTGAATCTCAGGCCTCACCTCAGACAGACTGACCCAGAGTCTGGATTTTTTTAAACAAGATCCCCAGGTGGTTCCCATGCATTTTAAAGTTTAAGAGACACTGGACTAGTAGTTCTTAAATATCATATATGCTAACAGAACAGGTGCCTGGGCCCAGAACTTAAGGGCCTGGGTCTTCAGTATGCCTCCCAGTTATTTCTAATGCACAGAGCGTTGATAACCATTGGAATAAAGGCTTAGAAATGCACTGTAGCATATGAGATTCAAATCAGAATTGTAAAATTTTCAATTAATACCTTTTGTCTAAGGAAAACAGCTGTTCTACATAAATACGTGTTACTAAGTATTATATTTTTAAAAGATACATAAGGAAATAAACATCAAAGAAGAGCAGAGACACATTCCACTGGTTCTTAGTTGCTACGAGTCCTATTCTGGCGTTATCTTACTCCCTTGACTAGACTCTTCCTTTGTAAGACTCCCCCAGCTTGCTTCATTTAGAAGCAATACTTAGACAAATCTCTGGCTGCGGAACTTGACATTGAAAACTCTTGGCTGTTTTCTTTTTAACAAGAGCGATCTAACTGCTTATTCCAATTATCAGAAGACAGACAAGAGTTTTTGGAAAGCTCTCTCTGTTCTAGGAGGACCAGCACCTGTTCCTCCAGGGGCAGAAGCATACAGAGAAAGCTCAGCAGTTTTGACTGGGGCGGCCCAGCAGTGCTTTGCGAGGCCAGGATCCAAGCACAGTTACCTTCCAAGCACCAAAGCCAGAGCAGCTTTCTCTAGGACGCCCAGGCAGGAGGTGAGAGCTCCAGGCAGAGGCTGGGGAGAGGCCCAGATGCAGCCTCTGACTCCGTAGCTCCAAGTCCAAACAGACAGAAGGGCTAGGGATGAGCCAAAATCGAGAATGGGGAGTGGAGTGCTCACGAGGGCAGAAGGGAGGCAGGTGAGGACTAGGCAGCGGTGACATCCTGGACAGTTGCCACAAATGGCTGTGAGGTATTTGTGGTGCTTGTTTCTTCAGCAGCAAGGATGTGGTGCAGGGGCGCTGGGCTGCCCCTCCGCTGCAGGGTGGAGACGAGCCATGTACCCTGGTGCCTCTGCCATGAAGAGCAGACTGAGCTGAGACTCGGGCCCAACCCAGAGGAGGCCTAGAGAGAACTGGCCGCTGTAGCTGCCGAGGCTTAGCAGTCAGGCACAGTAACTGCAAGGGCTGGTATGTAGGGGGACAGGTCCCGGGCGGCCTGGGCTGACCCAGTTTGTCCCCATCTTGCTTCAGTTCTAAGAATGTCTGAGGAATGCAAGAGCCTGAGATAAGGAGAAAATGCCTGGGACAACCCGGCTGTGTCCTTGTGCCTCCTAGAACAGGACGTTCTACAACACTTGTGCCCAGTGAGCTCCGTGGCACCCAGGGTGTAAAACCCAGGGCAGGGCGCTTTGGGGATCCCTCCGCTGCGGTGCAACGTGGGCACTCACAGATAACACTCCACCTACCCCAAGTGGCTCTCCTGAGCCGTGGGGACCGGCTTGCCATGCATCCTGGGGACAGGGGAGCATCTTCTTTAGGGTCTGGCAATGCAGGTCCAGTAGGCAGAAACGTATGTACCATTCTGGGTTCTCCACTTCAGTGAACATGCAATCCTATGACAGCCTTTTCCTTATCAGAAATTACAATTTCCTGTTGTTGAAAAAACAAAAAGATACACTTTCTTCTATACTTCTTCAAGAGTTCTGAAATATCTACTGATGATAGATATGATACCTGTGATATCTATTCTTTCATTAAGGTCGCCCTCTCCCAGAATAAACCACTTAAAATGACATTTAGGTAAACCTCCGTGGGGTGTAAAATTGAGATATCTGGTTTTGCCACAGAGACTCCAGGAGCAGACTGGAAACTTGACTGAAGTTTGTTCTCAGCTACTGACTGTTTTTGGCTTAAAGCTGGTGCAAATCAATACTCCTGGTGACTCAGGTTTTTAATATTTCTCCTACTCCTCTCTTTGCTTTCCCTTGTCCCTCCCTTCCTCTTACTCCCCTCCTGTCTTCTGATTCTCACACACAGAGTCCAAAACCAATATTGTCCAGCACTATTGAATCATATCAGACTACACATCACGGCCCTGTGTCATTTCCAACGTGATTCCAATGTATCAAACCAGAACATCAGACTCTCCCAGAGATGGGGCCGTTGTTGCCAGAAAGTCCGGGAGAGAAAGTGCTTGGGCCGGCTCAACATGGTCCTGGGGGATTAAACATTAACCATGCAAGTAACTTCCCTTTGAGTCTGGGTTCACCCTGGAGCCCATCTTCAGAGAAAGTATGCACTGGGGGAGCGCAGGGTCTGGGCTCTGAAGGAGAACTCCCCATTGTGGACTCATACATTAGCATTCTACTCCCACTGAAAAACCATATATTTAACAAAAGTTAGACTCCAGTTTGGAAGTCTCTCCCCAGGTGGTCCCATCCCTCGAAGAATACTTAGGGTCTTTCTTCTCCATTCTGCACCCTTGATTATAACCCAGCAAGTAACAGTGACAAAAATAATCACGATGGTCTTGCTGTTTAATTTGATTCTCATAATACCCCTATGAAACAGGTAGTATTAGTGCCTCCATTTTCTAGATAGGAAACCGGGCATAGAAGACCAGGGAATCTGCCCTGGGTTATGTGACTGTTCACTGGTGTTGCCGGGGCACCACCCAGGCTGCCTGACATTGGCTGTGCTCCTCATTGTGCTGGTCACTGCATGTGCCCTTGCCATCTGCCACCTCCTTCCCCCTCACTCACACCAGGCCACCACCCCTCTGTCCTCTCGTTGCACACAGTCTTCTTGGGCTTTGCCTGCTTGTCCTACACCCAGATTCCCCGTGTGTGCACTGCCTGGTCTCATGGTGCCCTGGTCCCTGTTCACATGCAAAATCCCTCTCTTAGGGATTTGCACGATTGTGGATTGTCTGAAAGCAAATAAATTCTGCCAGAGCCTACACCAGCTGCTTCATGGGTCTGTAAGCCAAAAACTCCTGGCAAAGGGAGAGGTGCTTCCTCCTCCGGCTTCCTCCAAGCCCTCCATCCCTGGCAGCGCACGTGCCTGAGGAACACAGTGTATGTGTACACATGGTGGCGAGGCCAGGCTCTGGAAGGTTGCCCAGCTCCAGCTGCTTAGCTTGTCTCTGCTCACCGAGGTGCTCTAGGATCCCACTGCTGTCTAGACAAAAGCCAAGAACAGACAGAATCCTTTTAGGGCAACCCTGCAGCCTCTTAGCAGTTGCCGGGTCTGTGTGATTTATGCAGATGAATTTATGCCTGTGGTGGGTGGAAGCAGATGTTCACATATAAAGAAAACGCCAGTGAGCAGTGGCCGCCCTTGTCAAGGCAGAGAAATGCTCTTAGATGGGTCTGAGGGCAGGGAGCTCTATTCTTTGGGCCAGAAAAGCTGAGAAATTAAAAATTGTGAAGCCACGTTTCTGAAAAGCAGCTTAAGTCAGATGGTCTCTTCTGAGATTGCTGAGCCCCCTGTGCTGCTAAGAAGGCCACTGATGTCATCCCACGTGGGATTGCAGGGACAGCCTGCAAAGAAGCTGCACTGGATGGTGAATAACTCATTGCTTAAATCACTGGAACCCACTACAGACACGGCAGCAGCCCTGACCTCCAGAAACCAGTTGTTCAGCCAGCAACTAGTGGCCAGCACTTACTATGCACCAGGAGCGGCTCTAAAGTGCTTTACATGTATTAATTTATTTACTTTTTACGGTATCACCTCCCTCTCCAGAGAAGAAATTGAGCTACAAGAGGTCAAGTGATTTGCTCGAGCTCACACAGCAAGCAAGTGGCCGAGCACAGCCTTGAGCTTCTAGCTCCAGCACCCTGCTCGTTGCTCCTGAGCTATGCAGAGAAGGATAGATCAGGAGAGAAGGATAGATCAGGATTCTTATGCTCCCTGCCGAGCCTTCCCTGCAGAAGGCAAACACCCCAGGATGGAATGTTAGCAAGGCAAGGCAGGAGGAGATCGAGAACGATTGGAGCCAGGTGCACGGAGCTTTGCCCTTTTGAGCACAACAGAAAGCCTATTTCTTGGGGCGGTACTTGAGACAGAGTAAAAGTGTTCTCCTTCCTTCCTGACCACCGCCCTCAGAGTGCCAAGAACAAAGACCAGATCACAAGGTGAGGCACAGCACACCTGGCCAGGAGTGGATGAAACCGTGGAACAGAACAGAGAAGCTGTCCCAGCTTGTGGCCTGCCCAGCCCACCGGCCCCTCCCTGCCGCCGTGAGCAGAAGTGAGGGCGACCTGGGGAGAGCAGAGGCCTGGGGGGTACTTGACCCACCGCCCAGCCCTCTCCCAGCCTCCCCAAGGTCGAGGCCGGAGAGAAGTCCCCCGTGAGGCTCAGGGCGTTCTGGAAGTAAGGCTGGTAAGTGCCTCTCACCTGAGGATGGTGCGGTCAAGACCAACCAGCTGGTCGTGTAACCGGACTCTCACCTTGCCCTGGAGCCGGAGCTGTCGCTGCACAGTGGCGGGCGTGGGCGAGGCTTTCTGGTGAGTTAGGCCGAGGCCAGAAGTGGTGGCGGGTGACTTAGAGTTTAGCCAGAGGGAGCATTTCAACCGGACAGTCAATCATAACAAAAGTACTTGATTTTGAATTTGACCCAAGAGGAACTAAGAAGCAATTTTGAAAAATGCCATTGTGGTTTGGATTGACTGGATTGGGACAAATTGCATTTTCTTACTGCTGAGTGGGCACAGGGACTCCCTTGTGAAAGGAAACAACACACAGCTGTAAAAATGAAACGAGTTTCCTGTCTGTCCACGGATGGTTTAGATGCCCCACACGTGTGTTATTAGCACATTTGTCTGCACAGAGCCCAGCGAGGAGAGGCTGCTCGACGGCTCACGCGTCACGCGCAGGGTTTGTGCTCGGGGCTGCTCCTGTGGGCTCACGTTCTCACCAGGGGAGCCAGTCATTGACAGTGCGCGCACACACACACACACACACACACACACACACGCACACACACACACACACACACACACACGCACGCACACACACACACACACACACGCACGCACACACGGACCCACGGTGCTGCCGAGAACACTGAGACGTGGGTGGGGTCAAGAAGCTGAAGCTCAGGCTGCTGCTGGAGGCGGGTGGTCAGGGAACAACCCCCAAACCTGGGTGGGGAGACAGCCACAGACCATGTGAGGTGGGTGATGCAACTGGGGTGGGCTTTTTATTTGTTTGTGTTATAAACTGAATGTATCTCCCCAATATTCATATGTTGAAGCCCTTATCCCCAATGTGATGGGTTTAGAGGTGGGAACTTGGGGAGGTAATTCAGTTTAGATGAGGTCATGAGGGTGGGCCCCCATCCTGGGATTAGTGTCCTTGTATACTAAGAGGAGGATGAGAGGCCAGAGCTGTCTCATTTTCTCCCTGACCCCACCCCTAAATCCCTAACAGATTATTGTCCTCCCTTATGGATAAGGACACTGGAGTTCAAATGGGGGCTGTTCTACCCAGAGAGAAGTGAAATGCTTTGAGGCCGGCTTTGGAAGGTGGGTGAGGTTGGGGGGTGATGAGGAGGAGGTGGAGAAACCCAGGAGGGAGGAGCTACCTGTGGAATCAGGGTGAGTGAGACCAGTTCTGCTGGATAGGACGGTTTGAGCTGGGACTGCGGGCAAGAGGAGCTGGCCATGGAGATGGTGAGACAGAGACTGTTCTCTGGGCCTCCTACACCTGGCTTTTCCTCCTGGCTACCTGAGGGGTCTCTGTATTTAAGAGACGGGGGACATTCTCCCAGCAAGTCTGGGCTAAGCGCTGCTTGGGTCTTTGGGAGTCGGGAGGCAGCGTCAGCTCGCCCTTGGTGTGTTGCGGCCTTTGTGTTCAACTGCGTGGGGCAAGCGCACTTGAAGTGAGTGTATCTCCTGTTTCACGGCCCTCCTGCCTGTCAGGCAGAGATAAGTTTATTTCGATCCTAGCTGCCATTTCTCTGTTAGTTGTGACTCTTTTAGTTGTGAGGTTGGAACCCAACATATACCAGCTTAAGAAAAGCAAAATATTGGCTTCAGACACAGTCTGATTCAAGGGTTCAAACGGTGTTGGAGGACCCAGTTTCTCTCCTTTTCTTGGCAGTGTCTTCCATAGTATTGGCTTTCTGGGCAGCTCCAGGCATGTGTCATCTTACTTATGGAAAGTTCCAGCAAAAAAAAATGCAAATACCTTATCACCTGCTGCTCCAACAAAGGTCTTATTGCATCTCGTTGATTCTTAGCAATGACCCAATCGGTGTGGCTAAAAGCCTGTGGCAAGCCGGGTCTGAGGCCTGCCCCCGGAACTAGCAAAGAATCACAAGCACGTGGTCTGAGCGTGGTCAGCAAACTGCCAGGGGAGGGCGAATGGTTGCCGCATGGCAGAAACAACAATAATAAGTAAATCAAACAAAAGCAGCCGCTTTGCACTGAGCCAACAAGAGTAGTCGGTAAAAATGAGACTTGTGTGTCTGGAATATAGGCTCAAGTTGCTGAGGTTATCCTGGGGAGCAGTGTCTGCAGCAGTTTTCTTCTTACTTGCTCCAGGATTCCTCGGGCTTTGCCGAGCATGCCCTGTGCGCGCCGCTGTTTGCTTCTTTTTAAGCCTGACGACTTATGGCCATGTATCTTCAAACGCAATATCCTGGCTTCATTTTTCTAACTGAAATTATGTGACATCTGCTCCTCTTCTTGTTCCTTTGACATAGAACTCACCGGGCATCTCCCTCCTGTTGTGCCACCGTCTCATTAGAAAGCTGCTCTCCAGGGACCCAGCAGTGTCACCTCACCTCACCCAAACTTGACTGGTATTTCAGGATGCAATGTAGGACATTTCCTCACTTCTCCCAGCTGGGCCTAACAGAATTAGTTAGTGTATAAACTTCTGTGATCCATGGCTAAGCCCTGCAAAGAAGGGGACCCATATCCTTTAATTCTTAAATCCTCTTACATTAGCTGTTTGGCATTTCCAAGTAGGATGAAAGCTGGCAAAATGTAGATTTAGTGAATCAATTCTTTGATTAAGGTTGTAGAGATATAAGTACGGGCCAGTCAGTGTAGAGCTTTCAGGGCCAGGCCAGGGCGTCTGGCCTTGTGTCCTGTTGACAGCCGGCAGCCTTTGAATATTTTTGAGTAGGAAAGAGACACCCCCCTCCCATGACACCATTCATGGAGCACATGCTATGTGTCAAACCCTATGCAAATGTCCTTTACATATGTGATCATTTCATGGCCTCAATAGCCCTGCCAGGGAAGAATCCCGTTTCTAAGTGGCAGCTACTCACCTGAAATCACATCTCATTCTTGGCAGGAATCCCTGAAAACACAGAGGACCCCCAGAAACCCAGCCCCCCAGCCTAGCTCAGTGCAGCAGGGGGCAGTGGCAGCTGGGGTGTTGCCATTTCACTCCACAGAATGCTAAGCCCGAGGGCGGGGTTCGTCTTTCTCCCTGTGTTTGGCAGAGGGGCTGGGGAAGGTGTGAGGTTAACATAACAGTGAAAAGCAAGTGTTGCAATTTCCTCTCAAATTAGTTGTTTTCCCCGTGTCTTGCTTCCGCAGAGTGGGAATATCCGTACCCTGCGTTTCCATCCTTCCTCTTGGCTGACACTCCCATCACCCTGTCACTGGTTTCTGTTTGTCCCCTGCCCTGTGTGTCTGGTCTTCACACGCTCACCTCCCTTCCTTCCCACTCTTTTCCCCATGGGATGGCTTCTTGGACTCATTCTACCGCCGTCCGCCATGTCCCTTTACCCACTTGTCTTCCAGTCCTCACTTAGTGGCCCTTGCTTGACTGCCCTGTTGTTTAAGTGCCGATGCCCTGGTCTGTGGGGACCAGTCTAATCCCCACTGGAATCTCACTTCTGCTGCGTATCTGGCATCGTCCAGCTTTCACTGTCATGCAGGGCAGCCGGCTGTGCACCGGAGCTGCAGACTTGCTTTCTGCTCTCAAGCTGATTTTTCCCTGTGACTCCCTGCGTGCAGAATCCAGGTGCACCACGCACGAGCCGGGTGGTTCTGCAAAGCGACTTTACCTCTCTACACCTGTGTCCACATCTGGACGATGGGGCGGGTGCCAGTACTTCCCTCACAGGATTCTCTCTGGGATCAGAGGAGCTATTTAATATATGGCAAGCAGCCGCCCAGTGACTGTCACAGCTCACTGTTGTGTGGATGGTGGCACTATATTGTTCTGACATTTTGATTCCCAAGAGTTCCTCAAAAACAGCAAACACAGAGGCAGCTTCAGGGTGGAAGCTCGAGGTGGCTGGGAGCAAGGACAAGGCATGTGCCCCAGGCCAGCTTAGTGTTCCCTGACTCATCCCTTTTAAAGACTTGGGAGGAAAGTCTCCTGTCCTTTAAGGACAAGGAGAAGACATCATTCTTGCTCACCAAATAGGCGATAAAATGAAGAATAAAGTAGCTTGGGTAAACATTGACTTGGTAGAAATTTCTTTTAAAACATCATGAAATAAATGAAAACAAGCAATGCTCAGTAGGATCGGCACTCCATCTGTTTTGTTCCTTCCTGATGCTGCATCAAGATTCCTAAATGCAGTTTGGATTTGGAGAACATCTGGAATCAGCCAAGCACATTTTTGAAGCATTGACATTATAATCTGTATTTCCTGCTGCTGAGTTACGCCTGCCCACTGCGCACCGGCCTCCAAAGAGGGAGCCGGCCAGCGCCTGCACCTCAGTCACGTGGGTACGTGTGTGTGTATGTGTGTGTGTGTGTGTATGTATGTGTGTGTGTGTGTGTGTGTGTGTGTACGCTTTGTCTTTGTTTCTGATTATAGAGGTGACAATGTTCAGTATTGAGACACCAGAATATAAAGAAAAGAATAAAGAAGTAGCAATGAGCATTCATTATCCAATCACCCAGAAATAGACACTCTTGATATTGCGATGTAAATGTGTGAAGGATTTTGTACACACACACACACACACACACACACGTATTATTCTGTGTCTTTAAAAACAAATCCAACTAGGACAATATTGAATATACATTTAGAATGCTGGTGTTTTTGGTAGCATTATATCCTGACCATTTTTTATCCTTAAATGTTTCTTAGGAATATAATATTTGAAAACTGCCAGAATATTTGGTGGTTGGATGTTCTGGCAGCTCAGGCCCTCCAAGAAGGAGATGCAGAGAGAGGATTAGCTGTGCCAGAAACTCTGGGAGAAATCCCTGCAAAGGAGAAATCCCTGCAAAGGAGAAATCCCTGCAAAGGAGAAATCCCTGCAAAGGAGAGAGGGAGGGTGCAGGAGCCGGCAGGCTCAGCGAAGTGAGCCTGGCCCCTGCGAAAGGAGAGCCGGAAGGAGGGATGGGGCAGGGGGGCAGTTCTGAGATGGCCCTGCCCGGGCTGATGGGGAGTGGCTACGTGGGCAAAGGCAGCCCACTGGACGGTTCTGGTGTTGGGGAGAATGGCCTGCTCCTGGCCCCCTCCGTGCTTGGTCGCTGGCCAGGGGCAGCAGGGGAGCATGGCCTTGAGGTGAACACGGTGGCGTGTCCAGAGAGGCAGCTGAGGCAGGTGGCTGTGCTCCCCGTGGACGGTCCTGCCGAGGAAGATGTGAGCGGCAGGCTCCCTGGCCACCACAGATGTGCCATACGTTATTTAACCCGTTATCGTTAGCTATTTTGACCATTCTCATTTTTTGCTGTTATAAATTATGAGACAATAAATACTCCTCAGCGTAAATTTTTCTGTTCTTCTCTGATAATTTTCTTAGGGTAAGTTAATACGTGGACTTCTGGTTGAACCTGGTATGTATGTTTTTCTGGGCTACCTCTCAAAACTCAATAAAAAAAATGAAAAGGAATGTACAAAGTTAAAATCTACAAACTTAATCCTGGAGGACATAGCAGTAGATAAGACTTTCATAAACATTTTGGAGGATGGAAAAATATGAAGATAAATGTTAAGAGATCAGTCAGAGGGAAGAAAGTTGAAATCCAAGGTGTCTGTAGAGAAGGTCGCCAAGCAGCTGTAGAATCCCTGAAAGATTTGGGAACTAGAGGTGCCATGTACCCTAGAAGGGTGTAGAGACTGACAGCAGGTCTGGTTGAAAGTCAGTATGAGAAGACAGACTTCCCGATGACCCCAGGTGACCCCAGGTGACCACACTCTCCTAGGAGGTGAGAGGTTGACTCTCAAAGAGGCTGCTGACTTAAGGGTATCAGGCGGGATATGAGACTGGGTACACAGCTTAGAAACAGAGATTATGTGAAAGTCTACACACTGGCCATGAGCTCCCTGGCCCTTGCCCCATTTCACTCTTGGCCTCAGTTTTTCTATCTGTAAAAATGGGAATAAGGTAATAATAGTATTTTAGCTTTCAGTGTTGTTTTAAGGATAAAATATATAAAACATACAGAACAGCACAAAGTCTGTACAAGTATTTGCTATTGCTGTCATTGACAAGTGACATAATTTCATCTATATATATATATAGAGAGAGAGATCTTTCTCTTTTCCATTTATCTGTTTACCTAATCTTATACTGTCATCATACTGTTCTAGCTATTCAGCCTTTATAATTTGTCTCCCCTCCTTTACAATGTTTTGCTTGAGATTAAACATATGAATTAATTTGTAGAACATTGACTTCTTTCCAAGATCCAGTCCTTTACTTTTGAAACGTGTATGTCTTCTTGCTTGTTCAAATATTATGTGTCCTTCAAAGATGTTTTTAGTTCTCTTATAATTTCTGCGTATATATTTTTTCTTCATTTTGTTCCTAGGCCTTTTGTAATTGTTGCTAACGTGAATGATAATTTTGATTCCAGTTTATTTTCAGCTTTGTAAATACTGATATATAATTATATAGATATAATTATTTTTAGCTGGCCACCTAATTAATATTATTAAATATTTTTAGTATTTCTAATAGTTTTTTAGTCGATTCTCTTGAGGCTTTATTTAACAATGTATTAATTCCAGAAAAATATTTTAAGTTGCTACTGTGAGCTGGAAACCCAGTGGTCGATGTGACTGACTTCCCCCATGGAGCTTCCATTCTAATGGGAAAACACAGTAATAAGTAATGATGAGAACAGAACTTGTCATCTAAGGCTACATGGAGCTCCATGGCATACCTTACACGTCACATAGATTGTTCATGTCTTGAAAATACAGAAGAGCTTAGACTGCTAACTAGGGCCTGGAGTCTTTTTAAAGGTCGTTTAAAGGTTTGTTCTCGGATAACAAAAACATTTTCTTCATAGTTTTTGAGCTATTTAGATTTTTAAATAGTTTTTAAAAATTTTCAGCAATTTGTATTTCTTGAAAACCATCTTTTCATTAATACTATATAGTTTTTATTCACATAACAATGGTAATTATATTCCTTTATATTTAGAAAAACTCCTCCAAAACTATTTTGTAAATTCTCAATGTCTTTTAAAATTAATTTTTATAAAGGTCCAATATTTAGTTATTTATTGCCTACAGTATGTTTTTAGTCTAAATCATTTATTTTTCTGCTTTAATGTGTATGATATTCTCCTTTGTATGGTCGTTGGGTAGATTTCATATTTTTTCTGACATCTTTGATTAGTGGTATTTACGATGTTTAATACAGTAATCATGTAAAGTTATGAAAGTTCGCTAATATGACCACTTGGACTGAATCTTTTAAATGCCCCTGTTTAGAGCTTTCAGTTTTTGCAATATGGTGAACTAGATAACCTGAAAATCTTTCCCACTAAAATGTGTAGAGATGCTATTTATATTATAACATATAGTCTTTTAAATACATAGCCAAGCCTTCCCCCCAAAACAAGGGAAGTTTCCAGGGACTAGAAAAAAAGTTATAGTAGTGTAAGCACAGGAAGTAACACTGCAGTTGCTCTGGGGCAGGATGGAGGTTGTAGAAAAGGAGTTGTCAGTTTCATTAATCCAGGAGGTTGTGATTAAGTACCCATGCAGGAATAGGACATAACACCTTGGGCTCTTGCAAGGCAGTGTCGAGACTGAAATGTCATAAATCTAGAACTCCCAGAGGGATACATCAATAAAGCATAGATTAAATATACGCTCACCCCAAAATCTGCTCACCAGCAAAATCTAGACCCATTCCTACGGTAGCTAGTAGTCCCATGTGGCTACTGAGCCCATGAAATATGGCTAGTCCAAACTTGGATGTGTTCCAAGTTTAGAATACACAATGGATTTTTAAAATTTAGTATGAAAAAAGTAAGTTATCTCATTAATTATTTTTATATTGATTACATGTCAAAAATAATATTTTGATAGAGTAAATATAACATGTTACTAAAATTAATTTCCCAGTTTCTTTTTACCTTTTCAATGTAGCTACTAGAAAACTTAACATCATATATGTGGCTCCCATTCATAGCTCATATTTTATTTCTGCAGGTTAAGTATCCCTTATCCAAAATGTTTGGGACTGGAAGTGTTTTGGATTTTGTATTCTTTTGGATTTTGGAATAGTTGCATATATATATTGATATAATGAGGTATCTTGGGGATGGAACCCAAGCCTAAATGCAAAATTCATTTATGGTTCATATACACATTATATATAGCCTGAAAGGAGTTTTATATAATATTTTTAATAATTTTATGTATGAAACAAAGTTTGTATTAGGTATTTAATGTGAGGAATTTTCCACCTGTGGCATCATGGTGGTGCTCAAAAAGTTTTGAATTTTGAAGCATTTCAGATTTCAGATTTTCTGGGTAGGGGTACTTCACCTGTATTAGGTAGCTGTGGTGTAGAAGATCAGGTGTGGCCTGGAATATGGATGGGGGCAACCATCTCCCCTAAGAATTCATTAATATGAATCTCCTCACATATAAAAGTTTGTCCCAGACCGATAACATTCTATGAAGGTATATAGCATCAAATCAGGTGGCCCTGAATTCTCATATTCTCACAGATAAAGTACACCGAATATTGTCTCACAATTGAAAATTATAGAATATATGATGAAACGACCCACCTTGAGGGAGTAAGGATCAGCAGACACTACAAATGGTGGAATTCAGCCATCCTAGAACTCTTACAGTTAGAACAATTTGATAGATATGATAAGATAAATTATTTTAAAATGATTAGAACATAAAAAAAAATGAACCATAATTGGGGATTGGATAAATAAATTACAAACATCAATATAACTTATATGCCATCTGAGCTTCCCTGTCCACTGAGATTTAAGTGAAACTGGCTCAAGCTCTCTGACATTCTTTTTTTTTATTTATTTTTTTGAGACAGAGTCTCGCTCTGTTGCCCGGGCTAGAGTGAGTGCCATGGCATCAGCCTAGCTCACAGCAACCTCAAACTCCTGGGCTTAAGCGATCCTACTGCCTCAGCCTCTCAAGTAGCTGGGACTACAGGCATGCGCCACTATGCCCGGCTAATTTTTTTTTTTTGTATATATATGTTTTAGTTGGCCAGATAATTTCTTTCTATTTTTAGTAGAGACGGGGTCTCGCTCTTGCTCGGGCTCAGGGTCTCGAACTCCTGAGCTCAAACAATCCACCCGCCTTGGCCTCCCAGGTGTGCTAGGATTACAGGCGTGAGCCATGGCGCCCGGCCAAGCTCTCTGACATTCTATGGAAAATTCAGTATATATTTTTTTGAGACAGGGTCTCTCTGTGTCATCCTGGCTGGAGTGCAGTGGTGTCATCATAGCTCACTGCAGCCTCAAACTCCTGAGCTCAAGCAATCCTCCTGTCTCAGCCTCCTCCCAAGTAGCTGGGACTACAGGTGCATGCCACCACACCCAGATAATTTTTTTACTTTTTGTAGAGACAGTGTCTCGCTCTTGCTTAGGCTGGTCTCGAACTCCTGACCTCAAGTGATCCTCCTGTCTCAGCCCCCCCAAAGTGCTAGGATTACAGGCCTGAGCCACCATGCCTGGCCCCTCCCTAAGACTTTTATGAATTTCCAGGGACTAAGTTCTTCTGAGCACTTACAATGCTGAGTTCTGGCTCTTAATCAACCTCAAGTTTTATCTACCAGGCTGCAAGCCACTCCACACACATCACTCATCCTCTTTTCTTGGAGTATCCTCAAACCACTCTGGCGAGGCATCTACATACACAACAGCCTTTGTTAAAGGTTGGGGATTGGTGTTGGTATTATGTTAGCAGCATTGTAGATTTCTCCCCCACCACTTTGCTCTACCTCCTTTCCCCTTCATGACTTTAGCTGTTCACTTGGTTTAGTTCTTTGCTTTCTGTTCCAAAGACTCACTAAGGATTTGTTTATTCTGGGATCATGCTCTTTGGTAATGCAGAAGGATTAGGAGAGTTTAGGAGTGTTGGATTTGACTTCATAGTTCTCCAGCCAGTCTGTGCAAATGGAATGACACAGTATATAATTTTCTCCATTAGTAGGAATTATGTATGCCCCCTCCCATAATTAGAAAGCAGAAGTACTTACTGGCAGGGTTTTTTTTTTTTTTAACATGTTTATTTATAAATATATAAATTTATTCATATAAATTTACTCATAAATTTCATAAAATTTATTCATATCATCTCATTATTCATGTATAATTCCATATAGCTATTAGAGTTGATACTATATCATTAAGTGAAAAAAAAACAGCCTACTGAACAATAGGATTCCAGCTTTGTTTTTTTTTTTTTTTTTTTTTGAGACAGAGTCTCGCTTTGTTGCCCAGGCTAGAGTGAGTCCCGTGGCGTCAGCCTAGCTCACAGCAACCTCAAACTCCTGGGCTTAAACAATCCTACTGCCTCAGCCTCCCGGGTAGCTGGGACTACAGGCATGCGCCACCATACCCGGCTAATTTTTTTTATACATATATTTTAGTTGGCCAGATAATTTTTCTATTTTTAGTAGAGATGGGATATCGTTCTTGCTCAGGCTGGTCTCCAACTCCTGAGCTCAAACAACCACCCGCCTCAGCCTCCCAGAGTGCTAGGATTACAGGCGTGAGCCACCACGCCTGGCCCCAACTTTGTTTTTAAAAATATACAGAGATGCATAGAAAAAGATCAGAGGATATTTACCAAAAGGTTAACAGTAAATGGTTAGATTGTGGGTGTATTAGTTTGCTTCAGCTGCTATAACAAAACACCACAGACTGGGTAGCTTAAACAACAGAAATCTATTAATTTATTTTCTCACAGTTCTGGAGGCTAGATGTCCAAGATCAAGGTGTCTTCAGGGTTGGTTTCTGGGGAGGCCTTTCTTCCTGGCCTATAGACAGTCACCTTGCTGCATCCTCACTTGAACTTTTCTCTGTGTGTGCTTGAAGAGAGAGATGGCTGGTTTTTCTTCTTCTTGAAAGGACACCAGTTCTATTGGATTAGGGTCCCACCCTTTTGACTTGATTTAACCTTAATTACCTCCTCGGAGGCCCCATCTCCAAATACTGTCACATTGGAGTTAAGCCTTCAACATAGGAATTTTGGTGGGATATGATTCAGTCCATAACAATGGGTATTTATTTTCTTCTTCATATATTTTTCTGTGTCATTTAAGGTATCTATAATGAACAATATTACTGTTGTAATCAGAAAAGGAAAGTTTCTTTTTTTTCCTTAGGAAAGGTTATTTTTTAAAAAAGAGATTCTATTGTCTTGATTGTGCAAAACCAGGCACACAGACTCTTTACCAAATTCCATCTGAATAAAGTCTGCTGTTCCATGGCCTGTATTTATTGCCAGTATTTGCTGAAGCCCTCCCTTTGGGTTGAGAGAAGGGACAAATCACCAAGGGAGAGGATCGGTAGGGGAATCTTTGGGACCCTGCTGCAGCCAGAGCTGGCTCTTGAGTATTGGGAAGGATTTAATGGTTTGAACATGTGTCCTGAGGTGTCCCACCCTGGAGGGCACTTGATCTTGTTTATATATCCTTTCCTCTTGCTTCAAATCTCACGGGATCTACTCTCAATGCTAAAGTTACAGAAGCAGTGGTTAATCTAGTTAATCCACAAGAACCCACAAGGGCTCCCAACACCGAGGGATGATGATAATGATTAGAGTATTCTGAGCCATCCCTAAGGCAGGATGCTCTTGGAAATTTTATATTTGAGCCTTCCTCCCTCCAGTGAAATTGTAAGCTCCTGACTGGAGAGTCTGGAAGGGGTGTGAGAGTAACAGAAAGATGCATCCCAACCAACCCTATCATGGTTAAGAGCATGAACTTTGGAGCTGAACTGCCTGGAATTGAGTTCTAGTCCCGTTGTGACCAGCTGAGTGACCTTGAGCAAATTATTAGCCTCTCAGTGCCTCAGTTTCTTCATCTGTAAAACGAGGATATAATTTTTCCTACATCCTAAGGTGTTGTCAAGATTAAATTAGTTAAACTCATCAGTAATGCCTACTAGGGCATAAGCACCACATAAGTGTAATTTGATAAGGTCTGCTCCCCAAAGGCAGGCTGTCTGTCTAATTTCACCCTCAGGAGTCTCTAACCATTGCCAAATTGAACGCAGTGCTGAACCCAGTGCACTGCATCAAGTTCCTGGAGTCAGAATGGAATTGCCCAGTTTCATGAAATGTTACAGCTGAGAGGGCCCGAAAGTTGTAGTTCAGCCCTTTCATTTTATACACAGAGACCCAGGGGACCTTAGTCATTTGCTCAGCTCCACACAGCTGGTTGATAGCAGGGCCACAGCCAGAGCTCCCGACTCTAAACACATTTTTGTTATGTTAAGTTGAAATTACTTTTCTCCCCTCCATAAACATCTAATATAGTCAAGCATGCGTGTAATTTTGTAAGAGGAAAGAATTCATGATTAAGCCTCTTTCTGAATAGATTACATTTATTAGTATGCTTTCATATTACAAATTATCTAATCATTATCCTTATTGAAAATACTCAATGCCAAACATAAATGGCAGCACTGGGAATGTGAACTATATTGCTCGTGAATTTTGTCCCAGGCTAAAGTCTTTTCCCCTTTTAGTCTTTTAATTACCTTCTCACTTCTTTTCTTCCATTCCTGTGGAATGTTGCCAAATAGCACTCCGGTTTTTAATAATATTAAGTTTAAAAAATCCACTACTTTAACACATCTAGTTTTCTCTTTATCTTTTTGTTCTTGTCCATGTGCACCTAGATTTTTGCATAGTTATTTTCATAGTACTCAAAAAACTTTGAAGTCTGATTTTCTCATCTCATGTTATTTATAAACATTTTATGTTTCCACAGTATCCCATACATACCCATTTTTAATGGATGCATAATTTATTATAATCAAACTAACCATAAAATGATAAAATCATTTTCTTACTGCTGACATTTATATTGTTTCCATTTTGGGGTATTGAATATATTGCTATAATATATGTTTTTTGTTGTCTGTTGATTTATTGCCAAAGGACATAGACCTGGGATTGGAATTACATAGTCAAGTGAATGAATATTTTTATAGCCATAAAAATATATTGTGGGATTTTTTCCCATTGACAATGCCACCAGCAGTGTATGAGTATATATCATTTCCACCCTACTCTTACTAACATTGAGTATCTAACAGCTTTTACTCACAAACAAGTATACCTGTATCAGGAAAGTGTTTGTTAAAGTAATGACAAATCATCTCTGAGTGTTATGTAGATTAATAGTTTCCCAGATTGGAAAATTTCCGTTTTATTTTACACTCACTTATTAATAGTGAAACCTATATGACTTTTATTTATGTAATAGTGTTGTGTATAATAAGTATTCCATACTAACTTACTAATTTAATTTTATTACCCTATAAGAGACTGACCTACAGTAGGAGGGTACCATGGTACCCCACAGTGGAAAAGGGAAGTAGAAAAGAGGGATGTAAAAGGGGAGGTGAGGAGGGAGATGAGGACACTGTCATCCTACTTGTACATGTTTCAAAGACCCTCATTTATGGCCTTGGTCATATCTCCACTTTGTGGCCTTTCTGTCCCTTTCTGGTTGGTCAGTCCTTGGAGACCTCCTGTCGTAGACCAAATATCTGGTCAGTCCTTGGGGACCCTTTGACACATCATCTGTTCTTTCTTGGAAGCCTCCCTTCTGGTCAATTTGTTCCTCCTAGGAGACAAAACATCTCCTAATGTCATCTATTTCTCAATAGAAACCCCCTAGACAAAGCATCTGTTCCCCTTCCTCCCTGTCCCAACCTAACAACCATGCCACCCTCCCCGGAGGCCTTGTGCATGTTCAGCTGCACGTTACCATTTGAATAAGTCATGATAGACTTGCACATGGGGTACAAGACACATTCTGAAATCTGAAATCTCTGGCTGAACACAGCAAAGTTTCATCACTCACTCACGTAAAGTCTGATCTAGGTTGAGTGGCCCCCCTTAACCCTGTAGCTACACCATCCGGGATTTCAAGGTTACTGCTAAAAGGGAAAAGAGGGATTGAGGAGATACACTGGCTTCTAGCTGCTTCCATCCAGAAGCAACATTGTCCTTGAGCCTCAACTAGTCACATGGCCTGGACAAGGAGGAAAGGAGATGTGGCAGCGTTCAGTGAGCGCCAAACCACTCTCTGCCACGTCATTCTTATTGCAAAGTGGTTATGACTTGTAAGGTGAAGGTGCTTGTCTTGCTTGGAAAGTGTCTCAGGGTTTGGAAATAGCAGGAGCTCTCTTTAATGGCTTCTATTTCACAGTTCCTAGAGTAACTGATGATCTCCATTCCCTTTGGGAATCACACGGACTGATGCGCTTGGCACCCGCCGGCACACTCTCAGCTAGGAGGTTGCTCTCAAGGTTTGCTCATTCATTTCTGTTCCCACTGCTCAAGTTGGCTGTCAACCAGGTGTAGAAGACCGTTTATAAAAAATGTTCACAACTAACCCCCTCCCTTGAATCTTGGCTGGCCTTGTGACTTGCTTTGAATGAATCATAGAATGTGACAGAAGCGACATGGTGCCAGATCTGAACCTAGGCCTCCAGGGGCCTTGCACGCCACGGCTCACCGAACAAGCCTGGGCAGCCCATGGGAGGACGGGAAGACGGCCCAGTCGTCCCCGTCACCTCAGCCAACGTCCCGTCAACCCAGAGCAGCGCCCCCCAGCTGACTTGCAGCCAACACGTGAAGGACATGAAGGAGCTCAGCGGACCCCAGCCTAAATTCCTGAGTGCAGAGTTATGAGTTTAAAACATGGTGGTGCCTTAAATCACTGAGGTTTGAGGGTGGTTTGTAATGGAGCAATCGCACCAAGGGTCAGTGTGCTCCCAATAGGTTTATGCCAGCTGTATTGTTTTGTAATTACATAATTCAATCATTGATATTACTTCAAAATATTACTTCAAAAGGATGACCTGAGTGTGAAAATGAAGAAAATTATTCCTATGAAAATGAAATTGAATGCATTGTAAAGACTTGATAAAAGCATGGACCTTAAAAAAGTTCAAATAAGGTGTGGGTGAGACCTCTGTAATAAACGGAGGGAAAGCCATAAGAATATAGAGGGATTCTACCCTCAGGTTGTTTCCCACATCTCCTTAAGTTTTTAGTCCATATTAACAAAGTGGAGCTGGACAGCACAGATGGGTTGGATTGCGAGAGTGAGACGGAGGCCACCGTGCAGGGACATAACAATCATTCTATGGTTTAAAGAAGATGGAATTTTACTTACTTGTTTGTTTTTCTATGTAGGAGTCCTAGGTGAGTATTCTGGGTTAGAGAGAAGGCTGTTTTGTGTAATCATTCAGGGATACAGTTTTTTTTTTTTTTAACCATTTAGATCTGCAGACCCATAAGTCCTTATTGTTATTTAAATGGTTGAAAACATGTTTTCATGGGTTCTGGAATCAGGAAGAGGAGAGGGAGCGTGGAGGAGCCAGAACTCTTACCTAAGGGCATCAGTCCAGAAGTGACACACATCACTTTTGCAAGCATTCCATTGACAAAACTCAGTCACACGGTCATACCTAATCGTAAGGGAGACTGGGAGATGTGTGCCGATATTGGGGCAGAAACATGCTGAGCCATAATCCCTATTATGATAGAGAGGGAGAGAATGGATTTAGATAAAGAGCCAGCAGTCTCAACCAGGATGCTGCATGCTGACTAGGGCTTTTGCAAGAGAGACAGTAGGAAGCTTGACTCAATGGACCCATACCCAGTGGAAAGGCCTTGGCGAGCAGGTATGCATTTCCGTGTTCTAAATTAAAATAACATGCTTTAGACAGGATGTATCCGATTTTATAACTTATAACCTTGGTTTCTTAAAATTAATTGACCAGTTATAATGACCTTGCTTATGATAAACATGAGCACTTTTTATTCATTCTTCCTTTGGGATTCTTCAATATCTCTGTATCTTATTTTTCTTTTTATTTTCACTTTTGGGGATCAAAAATATGGCAGACACTTGAGCACCTACATGTTGTTTTGAAATGACGTGTACATTTCTGAAGTAGCCTCCTGTTTTTACAAGAAAATGTATTATTAGCTCAGTGCTTGAGATGTGGCCAACTCACTAAGTCTAAATTTATTCATTCCCTAGTCAGTGCCAAAAGAAGATAAGGTTAAAAATTAAAGATGAAGAGAAGGTGGTTCTCAAGCCTGATTTTGCTTCCATACCACCCCTGCTAAACGAGTTAGAATGACTCCATTATCTTGGGAGCCGAGGACACGAGGGCTTGATTTCTGGCAACGCAGTGAATTGTTGGAAGTCCCATCAGAGCTGCTTTCTGTAAATGTCTGAATTTGTCCTACTGCACCAAGGAGAGCCATTTGGAAGATCGTATACTGGCCCTTGGTTTGAGCATGTGCCACCTAAGAGTCCTACGGTTTGAGGCCAGCTCTCCCAGGCTTGTCCCCGAGCCAGGAAAACTCCAGTTTCAGATGTGCCTGTTCAGGGTGCCTATATGCTGCTTCGTCCTCGGTGCTTCTTAAAGAATCATCAGCCTTGTCATCTCACCCCCGCCCCCCACATCTCCCTCAGTTTACATGGGTGGGCCTGAGTCTGGAAGGGATTTTGGAATAAAAGAATATTATTAAACTTCAGAGGAAGTCATATTTTTCTCCATTTGCCTACCGGAGTTCTCTGGAGACTTGGCCTAACGGTGACAATGTTAAAGAGGCTAAATAGACACTCAGTAACAGGATATGACGGACATTTTACAGTTCAGCAGTGTGAGAGGGCTGGGTTTTGGTGTGTCAGCTTCCTGATATTGTCTCATGTCTGCTCGGTACAGATTTGGGAGATACTGTTTATGAAAGGCAGGATTTCTTTCTTTCATTCTTTTTTTTTTTATTAAATAAAGAGAAACAGGGCTCTGCTGCAAGCAGTCAGAAATTCAAAGTCACTACATTCTAAGTGTAGGTTTGGACAGCGAAGATCCTTGTAGCTCCTCCTTTTGGATACCTGTCACGTGCCAGACATTGAACTGAAAGCATTACGGGTGTCATTTCATTCAGCCTCCACAGCCATCCTGGGATCATTGTCTTCATTTATAGACCAGGAAATTGAGTATCCAGAGAGACTAAATGACTTTCCTAACATCCAGCTATCAAGCTGTGGAGCTGGTATTCAAATCCAGTTTTCCTCTCTTAGTCATAGCTTAGAATGAAGGGCACAAGGGAACAGTGTTTATTCCAGAAAATCAAAAAAGGTGCACTTCAGGATTCAGCATTCCCAGAAAAGAGGGCTGTCTGCATTGCTCACTTTGTGGAGGATGCTTGACAGCACAGGAAAACAAAGGCAAATTATAACTCCCGATGTGGCTGAGACAGTTACCACTTGTCTGTCAGAGCAAGTAATACGAGTCTTCATTCCCCCATATTTTGTCAAGGTCCGAGCGTGGACTCATCTTCTCCGCTCCAATTTTGCATGTGCTCCTTGGCAGCTCTGGGCAGATATTTTCCCTAGAAGTTTCTGCTGTGGCCCTTCCCCCATGCAGATTATGCCAGGGACGCATTTCATCAGCCTGTTCTCTCAGAATGTGTCACTTCCGAATTTCCACATAACCTTGGGGTTTAGGAATGTCAGTTGTTTTTTCCTGTTCTTTCTGGAAATCTCTGCTTTAAGCTGGAGAGGAAAAAGCTATTCAGGTGCTCATCAGATTTATTTGAAAGTACCATCTGGCTTTGGTAAATGATGCAAATGATGAAGTTCCCGTTAAAACCCACACCTCACAGTCACAAGTGCAAAGAGATTTCAGGAATGGGAGGTGCGTGGGGTGGCGGGGAGTGTGAGAGGGAGGAGGCCAAGGACTGCAGCAGGCGGGAGAGGAAAGATGTGCGCCCCCATGTGAAAGGCCGGCGCCCCTCCACTGCGCCCTTGTAGTGTTCTGCACTCCCCTCTGTGGTATTAGAATTGCTGGTTCTCTTCTCTGTCCTCCCCTCTGGACTATGAGGGTAGTGCCCGACATTTACCAGGGATCAGCAAATATTTATTGAATGAATGAACAATGAATAAGAGCTCTGATCTTCAATTCAGGTGAAGATATATATATATATTTGATATATATCTCAATATATATATATATATCTCAAAACTCACTTTAATCTCCCCTTTAGAATGGAATAGATTTTAGAGGAAGGCCATTTGAGTTAATATTCTAAGTCCAGAGTTGTACTTTAGTATTTTGCCCTAACAAGGTTTTCACTCCTGGCTGCACATTGCAGTATTTTTTAAAACTAGCAATAGTCAATACTCTACCTTCCTTCCTCTGATATTCTAATTTAATTGGCCTGGAGTAGGGCCACTGGAAATCAGAATTTTTAAAAAAGCTTCCTAGATGTTTCCATTGAGCAATCAGGGTTGAAATTCACTGTCCCACATATACCTGGAGCAACTGTACCTTCTGGCTGACGTAGCATGCAGACGGGTCGCATCCTGCATACTCTGAGGCTTGTGGGAAAAGACAGAAGACAAGGACATTTTCTGGAAGCCCCATTAGGGCTCAACTAAGATGCTGCTATTAAGTAACTGCTCCTCTGTAGGACATGGAAGCAGGAATTTAACTGCTGTCCTAAGAGAGCCTCGGAATTTTTCCTGCGTCATCTCTCTCCTCCCCATGGTCCAGTCTAACAATAATGGCTTATCTGACAAATCTGAGAAGGAGTTAAATGTGTAGACACAACTTCCTGGTAGAAATGGCTGAAATGAAGACACTAAAATTAGGAGCAAATGTTGAAGTTTCTCTTGCCCTGAGAATAGAGTTTTGAACTGTGTTAAAATGCTACGATGCCTGAAAAGTCCTGCGTATGTGGTCAATGGAACGAGAACCATGATTGATTTTCCTAAGCTATTACAGGCTTAAAAAGTTTTCTGGCTTCACGGATTTCTGAACTGTGTGCCCCTGTGATGGAGTTTGTGCACGAGGCCCCTCAGGTCAGCTTCCTTTCTGCTGAATGCTGGGGGGAAACGCAGGAAGTGGAAAGACCAACTGTGTTTTCCTTTTACTGTTAAACCTCTACATTCTTAGTATATCTGTGTCTAGCTTGCCATTTCCTTTTTCTTTAAAGATTTAAAAAGTGGATTTGGCTTCACGCCTTTATCCTGTATCCTTTAAAGGAAAAAGAAGGATGTGTCTAGATGCCACTGCCTTGGAGTTTCTGAGAACAGGCACATAATGTGCTTTTCCAGGGCAAATGGCAGAGAGATGGACTTTTACAAACACTAAGCAATATTCCCTACATGAGTCTGGCCGATAGTTTTACATACAGGAGTTTTGGTTAATTGTTGTCAAGAACTATGGAAGGTCTGAGATTTTTACCCTCTTGCAAGCTAACAGATTAGCCTGCCATAGTTTCATGAATGTTGGCAGAGGACTGGAGGCTCCTGGGTGAGAGACAAAGAACTTTATTACTCACAGCAGTAGCAGTGGTCAGAATATTAGCGATTTCTTGTGGCTGGATGATACAAACAGGACCAGGTGACACCTGCATAGGCAGTGAGTTGTGTTATGGGAGAGGACCGCTGAGCTTGTGGAACCCACATCTTTTACACTGAGCAAAGCATGCCTGCCCTGTGCTCCAGAGCACGACATCATCTGTCTTCTAAGGCTATTCACTGAGCAAAGATCCTCGAGAAGATACTCTGAACCAAGGACTGTCAGTGCTTCTGCTCATAAGACACATGGAAACGCCTGCCATCCATAAAGAATTATAAGTCAGGAGTAACATGGAGTGCTCATGGAAGTGTGGATAAAACTGAACACTGAGGGAGACAGCAGACTTTATAAAATTCCCTACACCCCATCTCAAATGTAGCAAGTGAGTACACAGTTCCCTCATGTATCAGCAAGCATTTGCTATCTAACAAACCACCCCACAGACAAGTGGCTCAAAACAACCACCATTTATTTATCTCAGAATTCTGTGGGTTGGCTGGGTGGTCCTTCTGGTCCTGGTGGGCTCAGCTGATGTCAGTTGGGCTCATGCATGTGTGAGCTGGCATTTGTCAGACTGTCAACCAGGACAACAGAGACAACTGGCGACTGGCCTAGGCATCTTCATGTGCCGGCAGTCATGGGGGTCTCAGGAGGAGCAAGAGACCAAGCCCCCACATGCAAGTGCTGTTAAAGACTCTGCATCACCTGTCCTAAAGCCCTGTAACAAAAGGTGGTCATATGGCCAACCCGAATTCAAGAGTGGAGAAATAGACCCTTTGAGGGAGGGGAAGCATTTAAGGCTATTTTTTTTGTCATCTTCCACATTGCAGCACTATGGTTGGCTACTTTTATCTCATCTACTTTCATTCTCACTTGATGAACTGTTTCAAGTTTAGCAGCTGTGGAATTTAGGGAAACCTGAGTATATTATTCAGGGTATAACTATGCATGGGTTTTAACCCCACTCCTGGTACCAAAATCTGCATTGGAGTTCAACCAGAGATGCAGAACCAGTAGGAGATCTATATTTATATTTTTCTACATCTATGTATCTATATATCTGTAACCATATCTATATCTCTATCTGTCTGTTAATATTCAGCTATCTATCCATCACTCCACCCATCCATTTATTTATTACAGGGAATTGGCCCATGTAATTGGTACTGATCAAGCAAATCTAAAATCCACAGGGCAGGTCCCCAGGGTTGGAAGATCATGGCAGCCTGGAACTCACAGGCATGGGTTGAGGCTACTGTACACAGGAAGCATTTCTTTTCTTTTCAGGGAAGTCTCAGCCCTAGTTTGGAGGTCTTTTATCTGACTGATTAGGCCTATCCAGACTATTCAGGATAACCTCTCTGACTCAAAGTCGGCTTATCAGAGAATTTAATTATGTCTGCAAAATATCTTCACAGCAGCATCTAGATTAGTGTTTGGTTGAATAATCAGGCATTGTAGCCCAGCCACGTTGACACAGCAAAAATACCATCACACGTGGGTTGGACTGAAGGGTAGGGTAGAAGAGAGGCTTGAGCATGTGCTCAAAGGTCTGAATGTATTCCTTGGTGCTTCCTTAGGCAGAAGAGTAGCTGGTTCAGTAAACTGATAATTTTCTGATATAGTAATAATCAGCAAATAGAATAATAACCTACTCCAATTGTGACCCATGTGAAAAGGGTTAAGGGCTGTTGGTGAGACTCTGAGAAACACTGAGCTTAATGGGCAGAGCCCAGGAGAAAGTGGGGTGCAAACAAACCTCGAGGGGCTGTGGATGGGTGGCCTGCCTCTGATTTCACAGGGACTTGTTCTCAAGCCTTGAACATGCCACTTCACCTTCCTTGCCTCTCAGGTTCTTCACCTATAAGTAATTATTACTTCCAACAATAATTTAGCTTAAGTTTTATGCATTGAAAAATTCTACATCTTCATGTGCATATGCACACACACATACACAGTACTCCACACACATACACACATGCGTTTACGCAACAAGCCTTCCTGCAGAGGAGTTCAGACACAGGCAAAACTTGAAGACTAAGAAACTGAAGTCAGTAATCTTAATAAGTAGCATGACTTCACATTGCATTTTTTTGGATGTCATTCAAAACTGGGCATCCATTCCACTTTGGGTCAGGGTCAAAATGTGTACACTGAGGTACTATTGTAGACAAGAAACTCTTAGTGTGTTCCTGGGAAGCTTTTTTGTCCTTTCCCCAGGCCCATCCAAATATTCCAAGTACTCCAACTGCTTCCAACACCTAACATTTTATTAACAACAGAAAAGCTTTCCTTTCATTCAATATTAGAATAAAATATGAAATATACTTGGGAGAGTTAAAAAGGTGAGCAACCTGTTCACACCAAGAGGCCGATGACAGATTATTTCGCTTCTTTTTTAGATTTTGATGAAATATGGGAACACCTTTATGGAGGGCTCAATGGACAAAGGCCACCACTACTTGGAGAGATGAGTCGAAAGATGGAAGAAGATTGAATAGGGGTATCAATGCCTGGTGGTTTGGCTGAGAGCTGGCCCAACTGATCTACCACACAGAAGTTTTAAGAAGGTCTGCTGACTTGTGCTTTTATTTTCTTGATCCTTCTTAAGAAAACAATTATAGTCATATGTGTGGCCAGTCAAGTCCATGTCATTATAATGAGTTTGTATCAGATTTACTTGCATTTTAAAAGGGAAGTTGATCATGAACAGAGCTCTTCCTTTCCAGGCTGTAGCTCCCAGAGGTAGATGCAAACAAATGCTAATGTGGGACTTGTTGGCAAAACCATCCCAGGATTTCTTCAGGCAACAGGAAGAGTTGAAGTCCTAAAAATGTATCCTGAGGGCAAAACAAGCCCAAGGCAGCTGGGCTTGGCCAGCAACCCTGACAGAGACAGATCCTGCATTTGTGAGGTGGCAGTAATGGCAGCGTGCCTGCTCTGAGCGTCAGATGAGATGGTCCATTGGAAAGTACCCATCCACAGAGGGGGTTGCACTATTAGGTGAAAGCCCTTTGGAAAATCCTGAGGAAATAGTCTTCAACAATCAGCAGCTTCTGGGTTGGTGACCACACTGAGGTGCCGGGAAGGTGCCCACAGGGGGCACTGGGGCTCTGTGCCCCTCCCCCATACCTTGCCTCGTGTACTCCTTCAGTTTGGCTGTTCCTGAGTTTTACCCTTTATCATAAACTGGTAAATGTACCACCTCCCAAATCAAATATGAAACTTCTTAAAGCAAGACTTAAAAAAAAATTCTAAATGCTGAAGTGATTAGAACAGAATTCAGGATTGCTCTTCAGA
Source organism: Lemur catta (assembly GCF_020740605.2). Lineage (NCBI taxonomy): Eukaryota > Metazoa > Chordata > Mammalia > Primates > Lemuridae > Lemur > Lemur catta. The sequence continues at coordinate 39,423,126 of NC_059139.1, forward strand.
ATGAGAAAGAATGGTGGTAGAAAAGCCAATAATTCTCTAAAATTTGAAGTAGATCAGCTGACTCAGGGCTTTTACTAGAAGGTTTTTATACAATAGTTTCACTTTTTGGAGGCTACTCATGCTGAAGTGCTAAGTGAAGGCGAAAGTCATGTTTCAATTTACTTAAGCCACCGTTTGTCAGAACCTAACCTGTGCAAATCTAGTGCTGTCTTCCTGGCCCTGTGTCCTGACTCCTGAAGTGGCTGGAGGGGATCCTTGCCTTAGGAAGAAGTCCTCCTTCCTGATCTCTCTGAGGATCATGCCTCGAACCACTTACAAGGGCTGCCCTGGTCTCCTTCCTGAACCCCAGGGCGTTAGAGTAGACAGACCACTGGGGGAGTGGTCGGGGGAACTCCTGCTATTTAATTCCATTTAACTAACAGAAAGTGTGTGGTGTATGCAGAGGGGACCTCTCACTTCCACCTGGCTCTGGTATACTCGATCCCCAAGTTCTTATTTATGTTAGTGAAACTCTTAGTACTCTGCGTCTCTTTGTTTTGTGGTCCCAGTGGCGGGTGCACAGGTTGACCCATTTGTTCACCCTCATCCTGGACAGTATCTGGACGGATTTGCCCTCCTGCTTCCTGAGTCCAGTGTTGGGAGAGAGGACAGAGTAGACTCCTGCCCCCTGAAGGAGACCACCTTGATACTTTTCCCCCAGGTTTCTCTGACGCTTAGAAATACCCAACTAACTGCAGCTAAATACCTTCTGGGGTAAAACAGTGTCCTACAGATTTCAGAAAGCTAGAGCTTGTGCTAATGGGGCATACCACCTTGTCTAGTACCTAAAACCAGACTCAAGGACTCATAGAGTTAGAACTGGACGAACCTTTGAGATCACCCGGTCTAATTTCTTCCCCTACCAATAAAGACATGGAGAGCTAATGCACCCATCAGGCCAGCAGAGCTAAGACAAGAATCTGAGATTCAACCCACCATTTCCAGGGTTCTCTGTCATTATCCAGTTGAAGCTGAGTTATATGTGTTTGCTTTCCATTCTTGTCACTGTGTTAATGACACAGCAGTTTCAAGACAGTTTTGTTCCTGTTCTTCACCCTCTGCAACACCTGTGAGATATATATATGTACACACACACACACACACACACACACATATATATGAATACACACACATACACATATATGTTTTAGGCCATTGCAGATGCTTGCTTCCTGTCCAGGGTGCCAGCCACAGAAGTCCCTGTACCTGCCACTCTGAGGGTGGTGCTGAGCTGTGGCATTATGTTTTTGGTGAGTCCATTGACTCTGCTGCTCAAGTGCGGGGCTTGCTCGGGTGCCGAGAGCAGTGGCAGAGACAGGGGAACGATGGTCCCGGGAGGCAGGCGGTGGGCTCCAGGCTCCACCAGCCTCATGGCGTGGAAGTAAGAGGCCCTCTCTCGCCTGTGCTTGAGAAGATAGATCACCTATGCCAGTTCTGCACTTTCTTAGCCAGCATGCCAGAGGCTTGACCAGGTGTTGTTAACACAACATGTCAAACTCTTCAATTATAGATTATGTCTATAAAGTATTCTTATTGGTCAATTTGTCTTAGCCTCTTGTGGTAGCAATTTATTTATTATACCTCACCAAAACTGAAATCCGGGCAAAGAAATCCAGTGACCTAAGAGACTTGTTTCTTTAGATAGGTAATCTGGACACTAACTGCACTGTTGCCTGGGATTTATGTAGTGCTTTCCCTCTGAAGAGCCCTACCTGCTTTTTAAAGCAGCCCATTCATCTTCAAGCACCTCTGAAAGGAATTACTATCAACCAACTGTTTTCCTGCAGGAGGACGTAAAGCAAAGAGGTACTGTCTGAAATCACAGGAGTTAACCACGGAGTATCCACAGCTCTGCACACCAGGCCAACGTACACTTGATCAGGTGACGCTGGCTTTAAGGTGGTGCCATCTTGAATGGGGTTGGCAAATAGGTGCATGGCCCTGGGTGCTGCCCGGCCCTTGCTAGGTGATCTTCCCCGGGGAGCCAGTTTGCAGCCTGAGAACCCCTCCCTACAGTGCTGTGCACGCAGTCACTTCAGTCCGTGTTGGCAAGCAGATTGGACCCCCTTTGCAGTTCATGAGCAGAGGCTGGGCTAAAATGCTAAGGGGGCCTTGTCTTCTGCCTGAAGTGTCTGCATCAAAACTCCACAGTGGCCGTTGAAAGGTGCTGTCATTCTGACCCGGAAACGCTCTAAGGCTAACCGTCATTTGACTTTATACTGAAAACTGATGTGAAAATAGGATAACATGGGAGAGGTTGGCAAAGGAATCGGAGCCCCCAAGGAGCAGGACTTGGAACTGCTGTAAAAGAGCGAGCTCAGAATTGAAGTGAGCGCCATCGCTTGTCTGAGTCAGCTCGGATATTTTCTGTTATTGTTAAACACACGTTTGGTTGTGCATGAAGTTCAGGCCCCTGTGTCCACTTTCAGTGTTGGGCCAAAGTTGTACAAGATCAATAAAATCAATAAAATAAAGGGTTCCCTTTTTTGATAGAGAATCATTGTGGAGACTGCAGGAGTCGGGGCTGAGTGGAAAATCCAGGAAGAGTAACTACCCCCTCTGCAACTCAGGAAGGGAAGGAGTGAATTTTTTTTTTATTTCAAGAAGAGGAAAGCAACCAAGATCTGCTCAACTCAAGGATATAATTAGCTGATGAGATTTTTTGAGAGAGGCAAATTCCCTTTTAACAGATTTTGTATCCCTGAGTTTGGAAGACGATGGAAGAAAGTCAAGATCATTGGAAAATGACTAATTATAACAGTTTCACCTTTGAATTGACACTCAGTGGGTGACAGAGGTAGAAACACCCATATAACTTCAATATTTTTGGATCTATAAAATAGAGAAAGGGAAAGGACATATTTTTAGCATTTAGCATGTTGACAGCCACTGATTTTAAGATAAGTGCAGATTGCAAAGCCCACTGATTTCATGATGTCTAAGACATGAGCTTTTCCAATTATCTAAATAGTCTTTGGCTTTCCTTTGGGCTTCCCTGTGTAAAACTATCAAAGAAATTAAGCTTTTCCCTCTGTTTTTTTTTTTTTTTTGTGGTTTTTGTTTGTTTTTTAGAGACAGGGTCTCACTTTGTCACCCAGGTTGGAGTGCAGTGGTATGATCATAGTTCACTGTAAACCTCGAACTTCTGGGCTCAAGTGATCCTCCCCCCTCAGCCTGCTGAGTAACTGGGACTACAGGTGTGTGCCACTATGCCTGGCTAATTTCTTTTTATTTGTAAAGACAGGGTCTTGCTATGTTGCCCAGGCTGGTCTTGAACTCTTGGCTTCAAGCAATCCTCCTGTTTTGGCCTCCCAAAGTGCTGGGATTACAGGTGTGAGCCACCATGCCCAGCCACCCTCTGTTTTTTTTTTTTTATTTCAGCTTATTATGGGGGTACAAAAGTTCAGGTTATATATATTGCCCATGCCCCCCCATCCCCCCGAGTCTGAGCTTCAAGCATGTCCATTCCCTAGACAGTGCACATTGCACTCATCACGTAGGTATGCACCCATCCCCTCCCCCCGCCCCCATCCCCCCCAGTCAGAACTTCAAGTGTGTCCATTCCCCAGACAGTGCACATCGCACTCATCAAGTAGGCATACACCCATCCCTTCCCTCCAGCCCCCACCTCTGTCCGATACCCAATTGGTGTTATTCCCAAATGTGCACTTAGGTGATGATCAGGGAAACCAGTTTGCTGGTGAGTACATGTGGTGCTTATTTTTCCATTCTTGGGATACTTCACTTAATGGAATGGGTTCCAACCCTCTCCAGGAGAACCAAAGAGATGCCATATCACTGTTATTTCTTATAGCTGAGTAATATTCCATGGTATACATATACCACATTTTGCTAATCCATTCATGAATTGATGGGCATTTGGGTTGTTTCCACATCTTTGCAATTGTGAATTGTGCTGCTATAAACATTCGGGTGCAGGTGTCTTTTTTATAGAATGACTTTTGTTCCTCTGCCACCCTCTGTTTTTGATGCATGAATCCCTGCAACATTCTGTGAATACTGTTCCATCCCAGGCAGTCAGTTTTCTCACCCTGTCCCTTGGTCTCCAGAGAAGTGGCCCACCAGGAGCCAACCCTCACTTCATAGCTCCTCTGTGGTCCCACCTCTCCTCTCTTGCAGTCTTCCTTGCCCCTGCTATCAACACTAACTCACTGATGTCGTGTTCTATTCTGGTGGGTCCTTGGATTACTACGTCACCACTGATGACTGCTGCATTAACCGCCTCCCAAGCAGCCTGGCTGCATGCTAGCCCTGGGCTTCTGCAGACATAGGTAGGAAGTGTGTGCATTGTAGAAGTTTTGGTGAGGGGGCAGTTTGGAGACTTCTCCAAAGGTTGACTGCTGCTGTCATTCTTCACCAGTACTGGGCAACATCTCCCTGCTTCTTTTGGTCCAGACTACGACTCGCACCTCCCAGGCATGGGGACCCATACTGAGCACTGCCTGTTTACACTTACGCACTAGAGAAGGTTGGAAGCAATCGCCTGCTGGCTCTTCCACCCTGTGATTTCATAGTAAATGATTGGATGTGGTTCTGCTCAAAATAGTTACTCATTTAGCACTTTCTGCAGCTAGAGTCCATGACCACTATTTGGTGGCGTTTTATTATATCTCCAGCTCTTCCCCTCCCAGAAAAGAAATCCCGTATTTTATTTTTTGGTCTGTGAGATCTCTAAATGGTACTGGAGTAGAAATGGATGAGAACTCTAGTGATTGAATTTTTTGGAACCTCTTTTCTTTCCTGTTTTCCTGGAGGCCTCCAAATGGAGATTTTCTTTTGAGGAAACTATTGCAGGATGCTTGAATAAAACTTGAAAATAGGTACAGCATGTAAAGGATTCCAGTACCATTTGTCACTGTGTGTGGTAGAAGGCAAAGCTTTTAACTAGTCAGGAGGAGGCTTAGCCTCTTCGAGACCTGACTCACCTACTGTGCAGCTGTGTAGGCTTAAGGAAATTACTTAACCTCTCTGTGCCTCAGGTTATGCATCAGGTGTTAGCCTTATCTTAAACGCTTTCTTAAATCCCTTAACACTCTGTGGTAGGCTGAATAACAGTCCCCAACAGACATTCGAATGCCTGGAATCTGTGATGTTACCTTATATGAGAAATGGCTGAATATTATCTTATATGGCAAAACATATGATTAAATTAAGGATTTAAGATGGGAGATTATTGGGTAGTAGGCCCTAAATGCAATCACATGGAGCCTTAGAGAGGCAGCAGGAGATTGTACTACACAGACAGAAAAGGGGTAGGCAATGTGACCACAGAGAGCGGAGAGGTGCGGCCAGGAGACGAGGAAAGCTGACGGCCCCCAGAAGCTGGAAGGGACGAGGAACACGTTCTCCCTGGAGCCTCTGGGGGCAGCGTGGCCCTGCTTTGGTCCCGTGAAACTGATTTTGGATTCTGGCCTCCAGAACTGTGAGAGAATAAATTTCGGTTGTTTGAAGCCACCAGGTTTGAGGTCATTTGCTACAGCAGTGGTGGGAGACGAATATATACCCCTTCAACTGCCGCAGTATTGTTATTGCCCTTCGCAGGAAACCGAGGCCCAGTCAGTACGTCAGAGGAACTGAGGAAGAAGCTTGTGGAGCAGCCAGAGGGCGAGTGAAATGTCCCTTACGGGTGCAGGTGCCTGTTATGTATTGACTTATTTTTGCTCTGTCCTCCAGGCTATAGCCCTGCGGGTTCTCTGCTGCAGCAGGAGCGTGCGTGCCTGCAGGTAGCACCAATGCCTGTGTGGGCCTGATGGTGGAGACCTTGGCCTTGCCTGGTGTCATCAGAACACATTCTTTCAATTCTTTTGGTAGACCTACGTCTTCCCCCATGCCCCTAGAAAACTTAAGGCTGCCCCATGACTTTTCAGGCCACTTTTAGGAAATAAAAGTCCTCCCCCTGCGATTAATATATGCAGCCCGGTGAAATGACAGACGCTTTACTGTTTCACGTTACTTCTTCCCTGCTGAGACTCACTGGAGCCTGTGGGTCCCCTTGGGCTGCCCCTTCACCCTTCCCGAGCCTGTCACTCTTACCTCTCCTCTATCTGACCCCACCAGGGCAGCTGCAGTGGCAAAGAGTAGGGAAAAGGCCAGCAAAGTTCTTAATTAACTGTCGGGAACTGGCATTTTGGTTTTGGGTCTGGCAGGTGTTTGAAGTGGACCCTTTCCACATTTGCACTTGATAGGTTCTTCAGGCACCTCCCCTTCTTACCCTCTTCTGCTGGTCCCAGTGGCTGCCGTCTCTCACCCAGTTTCTCTAGTGAGGGGGATGTTCCCACCGTGCTTGGTTGCTTCCTGTGCTCAGCCCCAGGCACCTGGTGGTACCTCTGGCATCTCACTGCTGGGCACTAGTTGCTAGTGCCCTCACACGAGTGACCGCATCTCGTGCACCGGAATGTATCTAGGCATCCTTGCATCAGGGCTCAACTCCACCCCCACATCCTTTGCTCTGCCATTGAAGCAGATAGCCAGCCAGACTTTCTACGTGGGAGTCACACGGTCCCCCAAATTCAGAGGACACATGTCATAGCCTCCAAGGGGTCCTGTTATGGCTGCCTTCCTTAGATTTGAGGTGAGGGACCCTCGTGGCCCATCTGAACTCAGCATACAATAGGTCTCTCATGAATATTTCTTCTAATCCCCCATCCTCTTACATGGGAGAAGGAAGGTGTGAGGTAGGAGAGGGGTTCCAGGGTAAGAGTCACAAAATGGACTTTGATCATCTCTAATGTAAAGCCTGCACCTTGATGGTCTCACACGCAGTTTAGAATGTGGCACTATTAGTTTAAAACTTCTATTTCACATCTTCTCACTTCTTTACTTACCAGAGAAACTGAGTTACAGGGGCCATTACTTAACTGTAAAGGTAACCTATTCTATTCGTTTTGGATTCTTGGCAAATAACACTCCTTGCAAGCTTGCCTCAGTAAAGTGACTAGCTCTTTACTCAGGGTCTGTACCCGTCCTGGCTCCCAGAATGTACTCTTAGCACATGGTTGAAATTCAGTAAATGGCAAATAATATTAATTCATAAAGCAAGAATCCCTACCAAAGAAGGAGAAAAAGCTGCTGTGTGCTATGTGTACCTGGCCTTACGGGGAGTCTACAAAGTGTTCCAGTGAAGAACTTGGAGGATTCTGCTCAGAACTAGAATGGAGCTATCAAGTTTTTGAACTGAGAGCTTATGGCTCTTGCTTAGTAGAAGAAATCCTTCTCATTATCTGCATACGAGTTGGGCAGCATTGACTGCTATGCATAGGTTTGAAAAGCACGTGAGAAGCTGTTGATGGAGTCTTTGTGCTTGGTCTGGTGGATTGAAAACTGAGCAGAGCACCAAAGTTAAATTAACTCAGTAGTTAATAATAATTAATGACAGATGGTTAGTAACAGAACAGACTGTTCATTGTTTTGTACCTAACGGGCAAGATAATGAGAAAAAAAAGCCTTATCTTAACTGGCAAAGAATGCATTTATGCATTCATAGTACAAATGCTTCTCAGGAGAAGATGGATATAAAAAACAGCTGGTTTTTATAGAGATGGATTTTTCTCCTGATGTGGAACGAGGAAGATGACTTCCATCACCAAGTTAAGCTGTTTTGACCATTCTGACCTTAAAGAAACTGGCCCATCAGTCATTTTCCTTGTCCCTGTTGGCTATTGCTATATAACAAACCACTCCAAAATTTATCTTTAAAAGAAGAAGCGTCTCTTATTGCTTGTGGGTCAGTGCATCAGCCGGGTGCATCTTCTGGTCTTTGCTTGGCTGACTCGCATGACTGCAGTCAGTTGTGGGTTGCATGTGCCCCTCTGCTGACCTTGGCTTGTCTTTCACAGGCTCTGTTGGAATATCTAGTGTCTCTTCCATGTGGTCTCTCATCCTCCAGCAGGACAGCTCACATTTGTTCGCATGGTCATGAAGGGTTCCACAAAACAAGAGTAGCGATGTGCAAGGCCTCCCGAGGCCTGGGCTTGGAATGAACACACCATCACTCCATTGCATTCTATTAGTCAAGGCCCAGATTCAAAACATATGGAGGAGATTTGAGGAGTTGTAATATCACATTGCAAAGGGTGTGGAGACCCAGAGAGCATTAATTGGGCCATTAGTGCATTCAACCTACCATACTCCACAAGCAGAAACGTCCAGAAGATGCCATGCTGTTTGACATGGTGACAACTGTCTTGGGAAACACAGAGGCCTTCAAACCACAAATGCAGCTCTGACCAGAATCCAAGTTGAGAGCTCCCATCCTGATTTCTCCCATCTGTCCCCAGTTCCTGCTGCTACTATGGGATAGTCACTGTCATGAGCTGCTTGTAAGCATGATGCTGGCAGTCCCTATTTGCTAATTTCAATGCACAATATTCTAGCGAGAGACAAAAGGATTGGTTCTATGATTACATCAGGGACAGGTCCATTACAGTTCGATAAGTGACTTAAATGCAAGCTCTGAATTGTCAGTGAGGTTGTGTGTCACTCTAAGTAAATACTAGGATTTCAAATATAATTGATTGATTGATTCAACAAGCACTTATTGAGCATCTACTATGCACAGGACAGTATAATTGATAGATCAGGCTAGGCTCTCAGCCTTATTGTACATTAGAATCTAATTCAACTGGACTTGGGTAGAACTTGGGCATCAGTATTTTCTGAAAGTTTCCCAAGTGATTCTCATGTGCTTCCAGGGTTTAGAACTAGTGGATTAAATTATTAATTCAATCTGTGGAAAACAATCTATTCAAGTACATCATGGTTAGAGCGAGGCTCTGAGCCTGGTTGTTAAGTATTCATTCTGTCAATCACATTTAGGGAGACATCATAGGCATAGCACCATGTAATGCACTCATGCCAGTGGGCAAGGGTGAAGTCATGGAAATCTTATACATTGAAAGATTGGAGTGTAGGCAAGGAGATGCGATGGCAATGTAATGTAGGGATAATCCAGGGAAATGCTAGAAAGGTTTAAAAAGGCTAGGGCAGTGCTTCTGGAACTGTATGGCACATGTGAATCACCTGATCTTATTAAGATACAGCTCCTGATCCTGATATAGGCCCTGAGATTCTGCAGTTTCAAAAAGCTTCCAGGTGATGCTGATGCTGCTGGTCCGTGCCCCATGCTTGGCTCTAGGAGTTGTAGCTGGTACACTGCAAAGTTTTCACCTTCATCTTCCAGGGGATTTTGCTCCTGTGGAAATTTTTTCCTGATTTTATAGTGCAGGTAAAATGGAAGTTTGAATTTGCCACGTGGACATTTGCTTTGAAATGTAATTTTGCTGGACGAACCGGTCCACACACACTTGCCCAAGAGCTGCAGCCCTTGCCTGGCCCAGCTCTCCCCTTTGGAGGTACCGTGGGGAGTGGAAAGGGCAGGGCTTGGGTCATGGGACTGAACTCAACTCTCTGCTGACTTTTCCCGACAGGGAACTTTGAGCAAGTTGTTGAAACCGTTCGAGTTTCAGTCTCCCACATGCAAAATGGGGATCGCAATCCTCTCCATGTGTAAAATGCAGTTGTTGAGTAAATGAAGCAGTATCATGTCTGTCTGAAGCAGCTGGCACAGTGCCAGAGTGGAGTAGGCCCTAGTTTGATCTAGTTACCCTGTGACTGTGCGCCAGCCCCTGGGACAGGCACTGCAGTGGAGGGAGTGGGACTCCCTGCTCTTCTGTGTGTGTTCTCACTGTCTGAGGAGAGATCTACTCTTGCTTTCCAGGCTGAAAAGAAAGCTCGGCAAGCAGTCCTTCACCATAAAAGGCTTGATTCTGACTCACTTTTTTTTCCCCTTTAGGAATTGAGCTGAAAGACCAGATGGGTGTATTTTGGCTTTGCACAGAGATGCCATTTAAAATAGGAGAGGGTTCAAAATACCTTTGGAGCCATTAGTCTTTCTTTACAGGCTAAGGAGAAATTGTGATCCATTCAGTCATTCTTCCTGGAAAAAGAAAGAAAGAAGGAAAAAAGATAAGGAAGCAGTTTCACAGTTCCATAAGGGAATGGGGAGTACTGTTCTAGGTCTTCTGAAATTCATTTCAAGGGAAGCCGTTTTGGTCACTGTATTTCCTCATACTTTAATGTGGCCTTGGTACGCAGAGCTTCAAAAACTGACCCCTGAATCTGTTGCCACAGTTTACAGGATCAGAGATGAATGCCTTTAGATATCTTTTCTGTTATTGAAAGAAGTTAACAATTCATACTTTCTCTGAGAATATGAAAGTTGCTGCTACCAAAATTGTTGCTTCAAGACAATCAAGGATGATGTTAGAAACTAGAGGACTCGATACAGAATATTTGCTAGTGGAACAATTGAATCTTGTTTTAGAGTGTTTGATGCACAAGTAGTGGCTGTGATGGAAACAGGACACTTGCCTCGGCAGCATCCATTGTCCTAAATAAAGTTCCACGCGATGGGGGTTGAAGTGCAGACTTCACAGGTAGGGTCTGATTCCCTAGAAACATCAGGACAACCTTCTGGTGGCAACATGACACTTGTAGGGTTGGTTTTTGTGTCTTCTGGAGAGAGGGCAAAGAGAGCTATGCCTGCCCCTTTTTGTCACCAGTTTGTTTCCTCTTGAATTCATCTTCCACACTTCTGCTGGATGTATCCTTCTGGATACCAAGTCTTGTTATCTGGCATCTTGTTTTACAGCTCCCACAAGCTCCCTCCCTGTCATCTACAGGATGCATCCCGCACTTCAGAAGGCCTCGGGCCTCACCACACTTCCGTCCCAGCTGTTCCGAGCACCTTCCATTCCTGGAGGAGCTCCATGCTCGCAACTCCGGAGCGTGAGTCTCCTTGGCCTGACGTGTATCACTTTCTCCCGCATCTTGCGTGGTAAGTGTTGATGCATTCCCACACTCAGACGTCACTTCTGCCATCACACCTTCTTCAGCTCTTTCAGGGTTGGTGATTCTCAGTCTTTTGGCCTCCCACAGCCTTTGCATACACCTTTTTGATAGCGTTTTACATGTGGTTTTAAAATCATTCTTTTATGTCTTCTGCTCCAGACCTTGAGCTGTGTACCTGGCATCTAGCAGGGGTCAGTGAGTGATTACTGATCTGAAACATATTTAATGGGGGCTGGCATCATCCCACTTTTCCTGATCTACTTTCTAAAGGTTTTATATAACTTGCCTGTGGTACATCCGGCTTTACCTTATCTGTCTCATAGAGCTGTTTTGATGATACATGGAAGTATAAGTAGTATGCTATTGATTAATAGCCTCTGACTTTACTATTTTGTGAGCAAATTATCAATCAGGAAATCGGTGCTTGGGGAGGACTCAAAGAATTCGTCAACATGTATCATATGACTATTCAGGGCTAGCCTTGTGCTTTGGAAAGTCAGAAAGACCTAAGAAAACTTAGGTCTTCTTGAGAAGTTTAATTTTGTCTGGGAGATAATAGGAGCTGAGTGCTAAACTGTGAGTGACAGGGTTACCTCAAATGTGGCACCTTGGCATACTGCATATTTTAAGCTGAAGGAATTGGGGAAATAGCAGGTGCTGGAAGGACTCCCTGACCTTCCCTGAAGCAGGTCATAAGCCCCTCACATGAGAGGTGCCCTCGCTATGCCTGGAGGAAAGGAGCATCCTTATCTCGGTAGATGGAGGGACACTGAGGGGAGGCTGAAGGAACAGGCCTTGCTGAGTGTCCCCCGGTTTCCTACTCTTAGTCCCTTTTTGTCCTCTCATATGGTTCTATGACTTCCCACTCTTCATCAAACCCAGTAGGAAAATGCTCAGGTTTAACCGTTTCGTCAGCTCTTCATTTCCTTATGAAGGCTTTCGTGTGATGTACAACTTACATTAAGTAACTTTGTGTGCTTTTCTCTTGTCGATCTGTCTTTTGTTACAGGGGCCCAGCTGAGAACCTAAGGTGGGTAGAGGAAAGAGTTGTCCTCCCCTACATGGGTAAAGAGAAATGCCCTGTGTACACAGTAGGCTTTCAGTAAAGACTGGCTCACTGACACCTATGTGAAAACAGGAAGAGACAGCTGATGAGAGAGGGTTATTTATTTCCACTTTGGAAATGGCTCCACCCCTTTTGATGGTTCGAGCTTCTGTTTCCCACAAAGAGAACACAAGATTCTGCTGATTTTGAAGCTCATAGAAAAACTTAAAATTTCAGAGAATTGCTCTAGTATCTCTCAAAGTCAGCTATCATGGAAAGGCACTTCTCACTTCTTTGAAGGAGGCTATTGTTAAGTTTTTATAGAATTATTTCTCTGAAGAGCTCAAAATACTGAACTGTATGTACCAAGAACATGATTTTATTAATATATTTTTTTGTTTGTATTTCTTGTGAAAAACAGATGAAGGAACAATATTTTGTATACTTTTACTGTTTAGGATCAGGAGCAAATTTCCCCAAAGGACTTCATTAATATCTGGTGTTACCCTATGAGGCCAAGTTCTCATGGGTTCACAGTGAGAATTTTACAAAGTAGGTCCTGGGATGAAATGTCAAAGGGGTTGGGACAAGAGAGGCTGGAGAAAGATTAAACTTTCAAGTATTTGAAGGCTGGTTGTTCATCAGGAAGCAGACAAGTCTGATAACTTTGGAACTTAAGGCACTAATGAGAAAGGCATTAATTTATTTTTGTATTCAACATTTATTAAACTCTTTTTATGGGTTAGGTCCTATGCAGTAGGCAGTAGGGATACAAAAGAAAAAACAGCAGAAACTACCCAGTCCCTCAAGATATTTGCAGTCCAGTGGAGGAGACAGAAATAGAAACAAACTGTTGGGTGCTTTGGACAGCCATAGGCTAATTTGAAAGCCCTGGACAGGGTGGGGGGTGGGTGGAGAAACTAATACCCAAAGGTTATTTGACATATAGGATGTGAAGAACTAAGTGCTTACCGCCTCCAAATAGGAAAACTACCCCAAACCGGAGCTTCCAAATGTGCTCCAATGAATAAGTTAGGAAGAAAACCTGGGGAAGCCAATCACAGTCTTGCCCCAAAGGGCAAAGTGTAGCCTGCCTCAAGTTCAGGGCCTCATACAGAGACCGCAGCCTCCTGTCTGCCCTACCTTCACGCTTCAGCCCCAGTGCCTGGAGGAGCATTTCCAAGTGAGTGGCGAGGTCCAAGGACATGCACTGAGTCAGGGTTTCATGGATGGAGCTTTCCTTTAAATGCAAACGGGCTGACCTGCTCTTGCCCCTCAGGGCCGGACCGCTTTGGTTCCTTCTATCTCCTATTTTGCAAGGCTAAGGGGTAGGACTAAAATGGGCCTGGAGGTGCTCTTGGGCTGGGAAGACTTTGAATGGGTGACTCAGTCAGCTCTACCCTAGGTCTCTAGGAGAAATCCTCTTTCTCCCCTATTTTCCTAGGAAAGCATCTCCTTGAGTTTATCATCAGAGCGATATAATGTAGAAAGCTGAGATGAGGATGAGGGAAAGAGGCCCAGGGGCTGTTAGGATTGCTTTGGTCTGAAGCCTTAGGCAGGCTTGGACCCTTGCCCTGTAGTGCTCCTACTGCGCACAGGTTAGCCCAGTCACCAGGAGTCTCTGCTGAGCTTTGGGGCAAAAGCCATAGAAAAGACCACTTGAGGGTTCGAGGATACTCAGTTCCAACCAAAAACTGAGCTGTTACACTTAACAAGTTTGAACAAAAGGTGAGGAAGAGGGTGGGAACATGCCCTCAACCTGCTGTGATTTGAACAATTTAGGAATGGTTGCCATAGCTGCTACTCTAGAAAAATCTTATAAGAAAAGAATGATCAGAAGGACTCATTTTGGAATAAATAGTTCATAATTGCCTCTTCAGTCAGTTAAGTTAGTTTATAACAACTACAAATAAGAGGTCTCAGGGCTGCCACAAGCCCCTGCTCTCAGACTGAGTGTCTTTCCTACTCAAGAAACACGCGGACTGCCCACAGCACGCGACCCCCAACTCCCAGGGCCGAGACTCGCATAGGCCATTTCCTCTTTCTGGACACTCTCACAGCTCCTTTCCCCCAAGTTTTGCTCATTTGTCTTACAGCAGCTCTCCTGTAATTTAAACTCCGCTTTTCTACAGTTACCCTAACCAATTCAGCACCCGCTTGAGGTAGCAATGCAGTGGTACCCTCTTCTAAGTGAATACTGTATTCAACTTATTTTGTTTGCATTTGTTTCCATGTCAGTGTATCTGAAAGCTGCCTTCACATTAGAAACAACTGGTATCTTTAAAACAATACTGATGTCCCATCCTAGACAAGTTGTATCAGCATCTCTGAGGGTGGGGCCCAGTGATTCTGATGCACGGTGAGGGTTGAAAACTATTGGTCTGAACCATCCCTCCTACTCTATTTTATTATAAACTCCTGGAGGCTGTGGGGGTGATATGCTAGCATCTGATGCTTCCTCGACTCTCCCTATCAAACTTGTTCTGTGGTGGAAAATGCTTGCCACTCATGGCTGACTCTGTGACTTCTGTGATGGCTGCTCGTGCCTGGGTGGCCCCCCTGGGCCTCTTGTCTCACAGTGTAACATCTGAGAGAGGGTTGGGAGGGAGGTGGGTGCACTTCCCACCTCTTCCAGGACGAGAGAGCACTGCCAGGCCCCTGCCCTGCTGTCTTCAGAAGCACAGAGCTGTTGCAGGCCAGTTGAAGGAATATTCAGAAAAAAGGATAAACTTGTGAAGAAGTATCTATATGCTGCCAGACACAGTTGGCAAAAGCTTTGAGTCTGAGGGTAAGAGATTTGAGCTGGGCCTGAAGGAGCCATGTTGCAAGTCTCTGTTGACTGTGTCCGAGAACAAACAATGCAAAGTTTTGCTTGGGTGCGGAGCAAGTTCATTGATGTTCAGTCAGATTAGCCAGGCTGTCAGCTGCTCAGAGAACTCAGCCAGGCCCTGGAGATCTGCCCAAGGATGCGGGGCCTGCCTTCTATGGTGATTTCAGAGCAGCCACTAAGTTTACTTTTATTATGAATGAGTTTTGTGCCTTCAAGAAAAAAGCATCATCCTAATTATGTGTGGAGTCACGGGAGAGACACAACTCTGAAGATATGGGTTTGAGCTTGGCTTTGGTTGAGGCTGAGGCACTTGCCCCTCAGAGGCCGAGTTTCATCATCTGCAAGTTGGGTTGTGGTTCATGCTCTAGGGAATGATGTGGGATGAAATAAATGTCTTCCCCAGAAGGTGGCAGCACACACTAGACGTCACAGCCACCAGCTATTGGCACATAGCTGGGATCCTTTAAGGAAAGCCTGGAAGAAGCTTGGACATTCTCCCAGGTGGAGGGTCCTCACTTCTTGACGAGAAGTGTTCCAGCCAGGACTCTGGAGCATAAACTATAGTCTATGGCTGCCTAAAAACTCTTCCCCCCAGGGGCTCTTATTCCTTTGTTGGTACCTCCCCTTTCTCCAACTCTTTGCTCTCCCCGCCAACTCTCGTCTTGGGTCTCTGTGCACGACTCTGGACAATAAAACTGGAAATTCTTTACAGTTTCTTACACAATCTAATTCTCACTTGAGAAGAGAGGAGTGTAAAAGACGCTTTCTTCTTTGCTTAAATGTTTTAGCAAATGATAACTCTGGAATCAATAATGATAGGTATCACTGAAATAAATCATAGATAAAAGTAGGACCACAAATGAGGAGCACAAAATGTCCCAGGAGAAGAATAAGAGAAAGAATGAAAGCCAGACGCATGCCCCCTCAGGCCACCATCAACAGTGCAGGCAGGATTTTCTTGGCACGAGATCAGAAGGTAGTTGAGGCTTTTGGACTGAATTAAAAATTCAAAATGTGAATAACTGAAGAGAGCAAGATTCCCTCTAATAATTGGTGGCTAGGGTTGCTTGCCAGCCCCAAGGAAACAAACATATTAATGTTATAAATCAACTTCTGACAGGGGCTTTGCTGGAGAAGGGACTGTGAAAGTCAAAGTTTTCTTGGGGTAACCCATGTGTTTTTCAATGGGAACCCAGTGGCTCTCAGCCCTTTGCACATTTGAGTCATTTGTGGGACCTTTAAAAATACAGATGCAGATGCCCAGGCCTCACCCTAGATCAATTAAATCAGAATCTCTGAGGGTGGGAACCCACCTTGGTATTTTTCCATAGCTCTCCATGTGATTTCAAGGTGCAGCCAGGTTAAGAACCATTGGTTTGATCTGTTTGGGAGAGCTAAACTTTCCAGACTTTTGTCAGTATCCTCTTTCTTGCGAAGGAAAGGGGCATAGCTGGGTTGTAAGTCTTGATTATTAAGAGCCCGTGTGTAATAGCTTCTGCTGGGTAGGTGAATGTAATGTGGATTGCACACAGCAAAAGGGGAGGAGGCAGGGTTAGGAAGAGCTGTTGCTCTTTTGTGTTGACTGACTTTGACTTTCTCCCCTTGCTTTCAATAATAGTATGGAATGCAAAGGAACTGTATTTATGTTCCAGACCTTGTTCTGGGAACTTTGCATAAAATATCTCTTTCAATTTTTACAAATGGGTACTTTTGTCCCCCATTTACAGACAAGAAAACCAAGGCTCAGTGGAGTTAAGTAGCTTGCTAAAGGGCCAGACCTAGGCTATTGTTGAGATTGAAACTAGCACTGTCTGACTCCAAAAGCCAAGTCTCAGAACACAACAATCATGCTTTGGCAAAGTTCAGCATCAAAAACATGTAAACGTCACTGGGAAAAGTTCAAGAGGAGTTGACTGATTAGGTCTCTGCTTCTAACAGCTGTGTTGGGAAATGTGCTAGAATCAACTGCATGATTAGGGTGTGGCCCACAGGCCTATTCCATCTTCTTGGAGCCAGGAGTCAGCAACAGGGCACCCCAGGGCCTCTGTGTGCCTTAGCTTCATTGAAGGCCCTTGTCTGATGGACCTGCGGCATTGGCAGAAGGGAAAACTGGGAGCAGGAGAAAGAAATAAGGAGGGGGCAGTAGACGGGATCTCTCCATTGACCATTGCAAACCTGATCACCTTGAAATTAAAAGAAACAGTCCTAACTCAAGTTCAGCGTATTTCTTGTTTTTATTAATGTTCACGAAATCAAAGAACCACACATCTTTGAGGAACTTGTAGGGGAAGAAAACATCTTCCAGCCATCTTACATTCATTGGCTGGGGCCCTGCAATTTAGACTGACAAAAGATAGATTAACAGGAGAAACAGAAGTTTATTAACGTTTGGATCTTGCATACACATGAGAGCACTCAGAGATGACTGACTCAAAGGGGTGGTGAGAACTTGGGCTTATATATCATCTTAAAAGATGATATAACTGTTTAGAGAAGTGACAAGACAAAGGAAAAGGACTTTGAGCTTCTAGGGGCAGCAAATTGAGGGAAGGTAAATGTATGGTGGAAACTAATGAAAGGTAAGGGCTAGATAGTAAGGTTTGTTTGTGTAGACTCCTCTGGTGCCATCTCTGGGTGGATAAGCGCCTAGAGTTGTTTCTCATGATTAACTTCTGTCCTTGCTGGTATAGGGGGAGGAGAGACTCCTTTACAAATTTATGTTCTGCTTTTAGGCAAATGGGGGAGGACAGAGAGCCTTTCTTGTATCTATTTCTTCTCAATTGCCTTCAGCTCAAAAATTATCCTTATGTCAAAGTGGCACATTTGGGGGTTGCATATTTTGCTTCCCTTTAACCTCAAGATGGAGCAAACCTCTGCTAGATGATGTCTCTGGAAGGGCTGAGTTCTAAATGGGAGCTGGAGCTCAGGTGAGGACAGAACACTCTGCCTGTTCTGGTATTCGACATGGGTGGAGATGGGGACATCCCTGGTGGAACTAGTCATAACTTAATTATTGTGATAGTCGCCTATCAGATCTGAGTACAAATCTGCCCTGCTTGAAATGCCCCATGATGTCTTTGAAAATATGCATCCAGACTATTTCCAATCTCTTAAGAAGATACACTGTGTAGTTACAACTTAGGAACAAAAACAAGTATACCTGTGTATAACTACCACCATCTTATTCATAGAACCTTAGGTGGTTTTCTACCCACATATTGTACTACTAGGGCTCTAGACCTCAAGTTATTATTCCAGACACCTGCAACAATGAGTGGTATGAAGCAGGAAGCCCTGAAATTCTGGGTATTTTGGTTTTTAGCTCCTATATATCTTCTAACAGCAAAGTATTTTTGTAAAGTACTCTCCAGACTTGATCTGTATCCAACCAACCATCTGGAAAACACGGGAACATGTACTGTCAGAATATATATGTCTGCATTTGTTACAACTTCAGCACTTTGACACATACTATTAGGCAAGAGATCAGAGAAACAGCAGATAAGAGACTGTATCACAGAGAAAAGTTTGCGTGTTTCTAGAGAAACTGAATTGAGCTGTGATTTCTAGCAGTAGCAACAAGGAATCTCATAGACATTCTGGACATATTTTTAAGATAAAAATATTCCAGGCCAGGACATAATTTATTTGAAAATCAAGTACTGTTGCTTCTGAATCAAAGAATTAGAGCAGAGGCTACAAGAAAAAAGAAACAAATATAAAGGAGCAAATGTGGCTGCTGTCTTTCTCCTTGCCCCTTTCTTTTCTTTTCTTTTTTTTTTTTTTAGTAATATAGGAATTACTTTTGTCAATGTTATGTTTGTATTTCGAATGATATAAATAAAAACCATAAAACATCCAGTGTTAAATACTGATCTCCCATGGATGGACACTGAGTATTTTATATTTTATAGAAGGGAACTTTCAAAGTTTTGTCAATATTATTCCTCACCAAAATCTTCATGAAATTTAGAAGGCTAGTATTAAAAGTAGGGTTTTCTTCTTGAATATTCTAAAACATGCCAGTTTGGATTAGCTCTTAGACTTTCAGGGCATGAAAGATACACAGATAGTGTACCCAAGAATATGATTTAACACATTTAGGATAAGTTTGTTTACAATTGTGATAGAAATACCTTTGACTTTCACATATTGAAAAAAAAAAATACCCTTAGCAAACATAAAAGGTATTTTGGGTCAAGTTACTCATTAGTACAAATAATACATTGCACTAATCAATTTTTATGCCAAATTCTTAAGAGCATTTAAAAATATTTGCATTCTATAATTGCCAAACAACATATTTACGTGGTAGAAGAAGATACAAGAATAGAAACAAAAAAATCTCAAACTATTCCAAGTCCTAAAATAAGCAATAAGAAATTTGCAAATTAAGAAATTATCAATGTTGCTTGGAAAACATACCTTATGTTTACTCTCAAATTCACTTTGACTACTTGATATATATAATTTAATGCTTAAAAAGACTACAACCAAATTATTTAGGGATATTTGTAGTGTTACTTCTCTAGGTATACGTTTCACACAGTTTTCAATTAATGCTGAGAATTCACTTGATAATTTTAATCACAATTTATGATTAACTGATTAATGGATTAATAATTTATTCAGTAATTTAGATGTCATACGGCCAATAAGTGGAATAATCTGATAATTGCTCATTGTGCAATTCTGCCCATTAGCAATACTAAGTCAAGAATTTGATAAGATACTCCACTCGGTTGAATCACATGTTTCCATGTGTGTGATTGATTAACAACAACAACAACAAAAAAAACAGGTACACAATGTCAAGCTTTTTCCTTTTCCTTTTTTATTTTTTAAGAGCAGCTCAAGGATTTGGGGGTTGCTTAATACAATACAGAGAACATAAAGAAAGAGTACAAAATGGCACTTAACACCAATGCCAGTACTTATCTCGTTATGGTTATAACTAAGGATATTATTAATTTTTGTATTATTTGCTTTTGTTTAGAATGTAAATCAAAGCCATTAACTTGAACATGAGGTATATACACCATATATACACAATCTTATACAAAACACTTTTCATAAGTAACATTACTTTTTAAAATATTGGAAACTGAATATCTGTGCTGATTTGTATTTTAACTTAATGGAACAAGAAGAGACATTCATAATATACACTATTTACCATGTGTAAGGTATTTAGCAGAGGTGAAAGAGAAGTCGTGGTTCTTATCCACAAAGATGGTCACACTTCGCTGCAGAGAGGGACTTGGTGTAGATATGTAAAGACATTGTGTTAGGGTGGTTTCCGATATGAATGGGAATTATTCTGACTTCTCGTTTAGGGGTAGGGCCTGGGGATAGGCAGGCTCTAGGATAAGCCGATGTCGCAGTCTTCTAACCTGCATTGGCACTTCCTTACATATTAAACAAAGCCATCAGTTGGTAATGGAAACTCTGTCCTTAGCAGTTCTCATGCTTTTTGGTCTTAGTCCCCTTTACACTATTAAATACTATTGAGGATCCTAAAGACCTTTTATTTATTTTATCTGTCAATATTTACCATATTAGCTGTTAAGATGGATATTTAATATTTGCTTAAGAGTAACAATAATAAACCTGTTTTTAACATCAATAACAGTGTTTTATGAAAAATAACTATATTATTCAAAACAAAGTTTTAGCGACAAAGGCATTGTTTTACGTTTTTACAAATCTCTATAGTGTCTGGCTTAAAGGGAGACAACTAGATTTTTGTATCTGCTTCTGCATTCAATCTGTTGCAATCTGTTGTGCTGATTGAAGCATATGAAGAAAATCTGGATTCAGCCAGATAATTAGTTGGAAAAGGGAGAAGTATTTCATTAGTCTTTTCAGATAACTGAGAATATTCTTCTTTGACACTAAACTACAACTTGCCAAGAGGCAATTTCTTTTTCTTTTCTTTTCTTTTCCTTTTTTTTGAGACAGAGTCTCATTCTGTTGCTTGGTCTAGAGTGCAGTGGCGTCAGCCTAGCTCACAGCAACCTCAAACTCCTGGGCTCAAGCAATCCTCTTGCTTCAGCCTTCCAAGTATCCGGGACTACAGGCACATGCAACAAAGCCTGGCTAATTTTTCCACTTTTAGTAGAGATGGAGTCTCCTATTCAGGCTGGTGTCGAACTCCTGACCTCAAATGATCCTCCCGCCTCAGCCTCCCAGAGTGCTAGGATTACAGGTGTGAGCCACTGCATGACCAAGAGATAATTTCTTAAACGTTACTTGCAATGTAGAGTCTGAGAACATATCAATGAATATTTTTTCTTCTGCACATTAAAAATCCATTGGTCTATCTTGTACTTTTTAATGGATCTTTTGTGTATATACATGGTTTTGTAACCTCATGCATTGGTCATTTGGAAAATATTGAGTTGCTGAGTTATGCAGCTCTTCCAAATGTTAACACATTTTGTTACATGACATTAAAAAATCATAATTGTTAATATCACCACCCATCAGAAAAGTCTTATTCAGGAGATGTCAAGGTCATGATGGTGGATACAAGTTTTCCAAAATTCTAATTATTGTTTGAGAGTCCAAGTTTTTATCATTGCCAACAAATATGTTCAGTTTTCGTTGAAGTGACAGGCCTACTTGGTTTGATGTCGAGAAAATGTCCACCAAACAGTTTGTCTGTCAGTCATGCTTTCTCATGGTGCTCCATGAAGAAAGCAGCTAGTTCAGTTAGCAACTCAAACAATTATACAAATGTTTTTACTTGATACAGCCTCAAGATAACAGAAGTGCTTTATATGCACTTCCTATTTTGACACAAAGCTTATCTAAAGGATGTGTAAGGGTTGAGATGTAATAAAATTGCTATTTTTTTTTACTGACTCATCAAGGAGGTCTTAAGTGAAACTGACATTTTCTTTTTGAGAATGCATGGTGGCGAAGAATACAATGACCGTTAGTACAGTTTGGTGCCACTTGGTTTGTGTTAACATATCAGCGGTTTTACCTATCAAGTGCTTTTGCAAATGTCAAAAACAATGAAAAAAGCAAGTGATGTCTTAGTATTATTATGAAAACAATTTAGATCTCATGGACCACCTGACAGGTCTCAGGGTTCCCTAGATGTCCATGGGGCACACTTTGAGATAAGGCCATAAGCCATAATCTTTGTCATTTTATATCTTCCACTGGGTGGAAATTTGCATTTTTACTGGACAAAAATTTAAAATTTAAACTCTGCCCCTACAGAGTTGAAAAATATCCCCAATTACAGAAAGGCAAACTCAGTACTATACTGAAGGAACCCGTGGTAATCCCTTCTGCTTATTTTGAAATTTTGGAAACATTTCCTGATAATTCCAATCTATGGATGGGGAAATTGAGTCTCAAAGAGGCTAGATAACTTGTGCAAAGTTATATGGCTAGAGATGGCAGAGCCAGAATTCAAACACCTATGTATCAATGTTTTCTTTCACTGAATTAGTTATCTCCTTTCAAATAGAACTCACTCTTTAAGGAGAGGACCAGAGGAGAGACATGGAACTCCTGGTCTTCTCTGAGGGAGGCAGTAGAGAGCAGGGAGGAGTTAAAACAAAGCAAAACAAAACAACAGAACTTTGGCATTTCTAAGACACAACAGACTTGTCAGTCTGTCCACCATTAGAAAAATCATGTTTTCTTTTCCCTCCGCTGCTTTTTAAATTTTACCATGAGATGAAATGAATTTAAAGGAACCGAATGTCAAGGTCCAAGTATGTCTGAAATCATTCACAGGTTCCAATATTATTCCTGGATTGGAAGAAAATAAATTTGTTACTCATTTAATAACTCAATGTAAACTTTTTCTGACAATGCTAGTACAATTACTTTCAAAAGGGTGTGAAATTTTTTTTATTGCTTTTAGAAAATAAAGATTTTCTAATATTTATGAGTATTCCTTTCCTAGGTTATTCTTAGCAAGAACAAAATTTAACTTCTTAACATAAGTTTGAAGTAGAGGCAGTTGGTTGCTTCATATTCCTTTTTAACTTTGTCAGAATTTGTCAAAACATGGTAAAGTAAAAATGCATGGAGTAGGTGAACCAGAGTAGGTTTATTTATAAGAAGAAACTTGAGCCAAATGCAGCAGTAAACTAAAAAAAAAAAAAAAAATGGAACAAGTCACATCAGTTGGTTTTTAAAAATAAGGCAAAACAAGGAGGATTAAAAAAAACTCCTCAAACTAAGGAACCAGTTGAAACCAGATCTGAATAGCATTGGGATGGAAAACTTACCATCTCAGTAATTGGCACTGGAAAAAATCTTAGGGAGAACAACATTATCTTACTTTAGGAAAACCTTTGTACTCTACGTAGGGGAGGAAGGTGGGGCCCTGGCAGTGTGGACTGAAGAAATATGATCATCATATGGCCCTGGAGGGGAGGAAAAAGCACTTTATACCCTCTCAGTTCTTAACTGGGACAGACCCCTGTAGCAAAACACAGATTAACAAGAGAAGGACAAACAGAAGTTTACTAACATGTGTATTTCATCTGTACATACAGGATATCCAGGGAATGAGTAATTCTCAAAGAGGTGGCTTAGACCTCTAGCATCTTCAAGGAAGAACATTGCATTTTTAGAGCAGTGTCAAGACAAAGGAAAAGGTCTTTAGATTGTGGGGAGGCACACAAGCAGGAGCTGGCCAGGTCTGGCATGCAGATGCCTCCAGGGCTGTGCCGGGGCTGATGAGGCACTGCATTATTCTTTTGTGTGACAAGTTGTCCATACTCTTGATAATTTATTTCCCTTAAGACATATCTATCTTCTGTCTCATTCCATTATGACCCTGTTCTCTGCCATGGAGTTGATGAATTTAGTGGAACAAAGACATTCTTCACTGAAAATGTCTTAGTATATCAACTGATCCATAACACATTTGTGTTTTAATAGCTGCTTTCAGGAACATAATCCAAAGAGGTTAATAATGGTGAGAAAATGGGTCGCTATGCTTGCACAAGGGTTTCTTCTTCATGAGAATCTTCAGATCTACTGAAAAAGACAGCTCAACATCAACCCTAATTACAAGCAGCCATTGCAAGTTGACATGCCACAATATAGGTGAGCCAGGGCTTTGCCTGAATGGTAGGACTCATATTTGGGAAGAAGAGAGGAAAGGCGTGATGACAATAAAAAGCATCTAGAACTGAAATGTCCAATGTGGAAGCCACTAGTCACAGTTCCATCACTGCATACAGTTTTATTGAAAAGTTTTGGCCGGGCGCGGTAGCTCACGCCTGTAATCCTAGCTCTCTGGGAGGCCGAGGCAGGTGGATCGCTCGAGGTCAGGAGTTCGAGACCAGCCTGAGCAAGAGTGAGACCCCGTCTCTACTAAAAAATAGAGATGATCTGGCCAACTAAAAATATATATAGAAAAAATTAGCCGGGTATGGTGGCGCATGCCTGTAGTCCCAGCTACTCGGGAGGCTGAGGCAGAAGGATTGCTTAAGCCCAGGAGTTTGAGGTTGCTGTGAGCTAGGCTGATGCTACGGCACTCACTCTAGCTCGGGCAACAAAGTGAGACTCTGTCTCAAAAAAAAAAAAAAAAAAAAAAAGAAAAGCTTCCCTCTAGGAAGTGAGGAGGGCTTTGATGAAAGGAAGGTGATTCTTCCTAAGAAGCTAGTTTTACCTGTGTGTGCCAAGATCTCCCTCACTTGCTAGTAGACCTAAGGATTATGGTCCCTAAAATGAACAGCAAAAGGTACATATATCATTATGATGCATCTTTATTCTAAGGAATTAATTCTTATGAAGGGAGACTGTAGCTTATATAGATTTAGTAATAGTAATGGATGCCATTTATTACATATAAAGACCTAACATACATTCTCTGTAATGCAATACTTTCAAAGTAGGTATATTAATTGTACTGTACATTTTACAGACAGGGAAACTGAGTTCTACGGACTATAAGCTGTCTTGCTTATTTATAAACTGGGCAAAGTGTGCCCAGTGAGTCCTTGGAAACAACTGCCCACCCAGGGCCCTCTTTTGTGCATTTGGTTGTATCAAAGTCAGTCCAAATCAAGACATCTGGAGGAGCTAATGTGGTGTCTTTAATGAATGGCTCTTTATAACATCATTTCCCAAATTGTGGTTCAGGACTCCAGTATTATATGGAAAAGGATTCCAATATCCAACAGCTTTGGCAAATATTAGGTTAAAGAAAATGAAACAAGCTTATTTATTGTAGAACTTCTCAGAGCCTTCAATATTATTTTTACACATTGTAAATCTCCAAGAATGGATATGACAGGCAGGAATTCCAAAACTTACTTGACCACGGAACCCTTTTACAGCAGAGTTTCTTGAAGGAAAATGTTCCACAGGGCACTCTCTGAGAAGTAAAGTCCTATGCAAACGGTTACTCAGAGTAGAGAACTCTAACTGGAGGAAGTGTTTCTCTGTTACTGGTAATGGCATAGCTTCTTGGTACACATTAGGTGCTCAATAAATATTTTAGAGTGAATCTTTGTTGAATGAACTAATCTAGAGTTTAGGCTTCTTCTCTGCTAGATCCAGGAATCAGGACTGGTTTCTCAGCTTCTGAAAGGGTACCTGGCCCTGTTTGTGGTGGTGGAGGTAGTGTGTGTGTGCATGTGTGTGTGTACACGCATACACACATTCTCTTAGCCTATCTATAAATGGCAATTCTTGTTTTAACATTGATAATCATTTTCATAAGTACTTCAAAATCATTAATTTTGTTGTTTGTAAGTTATTTTCAGAATAATACTTAGAAGAGTTCATGGCCAGATACAATGTTGAGTTTGATGTTTGCAACAGGAGCTGAGTCGGCAGTGATATTCCCACATTCAGAGAAGGTGGGTCACAGTCCTGTCAAAGGGGACTGTGAAAGTAAGTGGGCTCCAGGACATTACTCTTTGTCAGAAATGGAAGCACCGTGAAGCAGAATGTCCCGTGGAAAAACACTTAGTGGGAGAGAGGATCTCTGTTGTTTTCTTTCCTGCAAGTTTTCTGTGTTGCTGTGACCTGCCACTGACACCCAGCACAGAGGCCCCTGCCGTGCTGGTCTGCTCAGTCTGGCTTGCTGAGTGGGGTGGCCTCTCCACACTCAGCAGGCAGCTGTGACAGAGGGCGGCTCTGCTGTGCCCTTGGCACTGATGGAGACAGTTTCCCCTTTCCCCACTGGCTCGTCAAAACAGAAAGTTAGGCAATAAAACAAAACAACCCAAATGACAGAGTGTGGCCGGTGCTTCTGTCTTATGTATGCTGCTGGGCTCTCACACTAGTCCTCCGGCTGGGAAGATGGCATGTGAGACCCAAGCTTTCATGCTCAATGTGTCCCTCGGAAAGTCTGGTCCCTTCCATCAAATCTAGTCTCATCACACAGCTCATTTCTGCTCATAACAGGTGCTGTTCTCTTCTATAAAATCCCATCTGAGCTAAATGAGCCCAGTGGGCTGCATGTGTAATTCTTTCTCCAGCTGAGCACAGTTATGATCGAGTTGTCTGTGGGCAGTAATGTTTCCTTATTCCACTCTGGAACCAATCAATAGGAATGGAAGATGCTACAGTGTATCATTCAATAGATACGAGCTAAACAAATTAAACAGTCCCCTGCTAGGGAATGCCATTGATTCATCTGCATCAGTAGTCAAAAGACAATGAATTAGATATATAGCCAACAGAAATTTGTGCATGTGTGCACCAAAAATAGGTACATGTGCTTTCATAGTAGCATTATTTGTGATAGCCCCACACTCGAAGTATTAATATCTCAACTCTCCCTTAACAGTCTGGATAAGTTGTAGTATATTCACATGATGGAATATTACACAGCCATGACAAAACAAACTAAAGCCAGAAGCAGCAACAGGTATCCTCTCGTGGAAAAAATGTGGGGCAAAAGTAGCCAGCCAAAAAAGGAGTGTAATACTCTAGGATTTCATTTATATTTAATTCAGAAAGAGGCAAAACTAATCTCTGGTGTTTAAAGCCACTTTTGAGAGGATGACTGAGAGAGGGCACAAGGGGTCTTTGTGGATGTTGGTAATGTTTAATTTGGTGGTATCATGAGTAAGTTTACTCAGTACAAATTGATCATGCTGTGCACTTGTATGTATTCTTCTGTGTGTGTGTGTGTGTGTGTGTGTGTGTGTGATACTCCAATAAAAAGTTTACTAAATAATGTAAAAAATACAATTAGGGTTCATAGTGATCTGTTTGTCTTTTAGAGGGTTTATTGCTGAAATGCAGGAAGAGAAGGATGGGGAGTATGACAAGGCCAGTTCTTTCTTCCAGACTCTCCCACTGGCAGGAGTGAGTGAGGGTCTCACTATGCTGTTCTAGGGAGATCCCTCCATGTGAAGATTGGGGGAATACATTTTCCCCAATAGTGTAGATTCCAAAGCCCTTACGTAATCCAAAGGAATGGCTCAAATGTAGAATTAATCACGGTGGAGAACATATTTTAGGATCTTGGCTTTTGGGGAGATTCTTAAATCATCCAAATAGGTCTCCAGTGCTTGGAGGCACGTAGTTATTAATAGAATGGCCTTTGCCAGTTTGCTGCATCTCACTGGCAGCTGAAGAACCAACCTCTCACATGATCACAGAGATACGTGAGTATGTTGTTAATGGTTTGTGGCTGCACATCCATCAACAGATGAATTGTATGTTCATTTCATGGGAAATTTGGAAAACCTAAATAATTTTTGATTAATGAGGATTTAAGCTAGATAGTTGGTTTCTACTCTGTGTATACTGATGAATACTTTTATTATCAGATCTTTTTCTTGGAATGGATACATTTTTTAGGTAATGGAAAATTTCCACAAATAAAATAAGTCTTTTTTTTTTTTTTTGCCAACAACGCTAATGAGAGAATAAAAATCTCCCTCCGAGGTTCTTTCTCTGCAGTGCCATCAAGGAGACAGTAATAGCTTAAAATAACCAGAACTCATATTTAAAATCACAAATTCAGCATTCAGCATTGTCAAAACCCTCAAATGCACAGGCTTGACTGTCTAAGGCGACTCAGCATTAGCTTTAGCAGGAGTGGATTCCTAGGACATGCCTAATTTGTGAGAAATCTTTGAGTTCAGAGAACTTGCTTAGTTGAAGTTTCATTATGTATAAAGTTGTTCATGTCTGGTTCAAATATTGAAACTCTGCAATTTGCCAGCTGTGCATTGAGAAAAAATGCCTGACGGTTTTAAATGGGAAGACCAAGTCTAGGTCACCTTTTAAGGCCATACTGGGGCTTTTAAAACTTTGCATCATTAAACAAAGAGACTATAGAAATGTATTCTTTATGAAGGGATGACACCTGTGCTTCGATAATTATTAATAGGATAGTTCTGGCAAAATTAGATGTAAATTTTGTTTTTAGATCTCTTTCCCCTATGATGTCTCTTTCCTTTTTTGACTTCCCTTAGGCCCCACCCCCAACACAGCATTGCTCTGAGCTTGTTCTGCCTTTAGTATGTGTGTTCTGTGTTCATTTGTTTGTACTTCAATTCACTCACCCATCTATCCATCTACCCAATATATGGATTTACATAGCACATACCTATCAACCTTAAGAAATATATACAATTTATTTGAGATCTCCTAGAGATGATGTCCACCTTTTTGGGGTTTTATCTGTTAGTGATTATGAAAGGAATTCTTCATTAGTTGCTTGACAAGAATAAAAACAGAAGGCTGATTGATAGAATACCCAATGGTTTTTGAGGTTGATTGTGGAAAGAGATTTTTATTTTCTTTTATTGCCTGACGTATTGTGTGAAGAAATGTGCATTTCTGCCATCAATTAAGCCATCAATTATGTACTTGCCAAAATGCTCTTCCTTAGGACAGCCCCATTAACCAGACAAGGAGCCAACCCCTTTATCCAGGGAGCTGCATGATGGGCTATTCTTTGTAGTTGGGTGTAGATCTCCATGATTTTGCCTTCATCTCCCACCCATGGGTAAAGCATGACCAGATGCTGAGTTATAAGGTGAATCACTATGATGACAGTCAAACAAGTTTGGATAACAGGAGGCCCCCACAATACACAGCCATGGAGTGGTCCACTCCAAACGGAGTTTTAGCTTTCCACAATCTTCAGGTTCCAGAGGCTGAGTTGGAGGTCTAGCTGCTCTCTGGTAACCATGTCTTCAGTCACTCTAAGTTCCTGTACATAAGTGCCCAGGGAGTGAGTGACTCCTAGATGCTGCTTCTGATTCAAATATTATAGAAAAAGAGTAAACGATCCCGAGGGAACCACCCTATCTCTATGGACCCCATCCTATCTAGTTGTAAATGGAACCACTACTCTTTCTGACTAGATCTAGAAAATGAAGGAGAGTATCTTCCTTTTTGAAACTTCCTCATTTTTTCTTTTTTTAAACATATTTAATGACAAATAAAGATTGAATATATTTCAAGGTATACAACATGATGATTTGATATATGTATACATTAGGACAATCAAATTAGTTAACACATCCATCATCACCCATGCTGTGCATTAGATCCTCAGAACTTGTTCATCTTATAACTGAACCCTCTTTTCTCTTTTGAATTATCTGGTATCTTACCTGCGATAGAATCACTGACAGAGGGACCATTGAAGGTTATGTAATTCAGGGGTCGCCAACCTATGGTGAATTGTATAATTATTTCATTATATATTACAATGTAATAATAATAGAAATAAAGTACACAATAAATGTAATATGCTTGAATCATCCCCAAATCACCCCCAACTGGTCTGTGGAAAAATTGTCTTCCAAGAAAACAGTTCCTGGTGCCAAATAGTTGGGGAGTGCTGATGTATTTAATTCCTTCCTCATGTCCTCAAATCATGATGTAATCCATTCAGGAAGTACAGCAACTGACTGCAAGTGGTTTACTGAACATCTCAGTGGGATTTAAATATGAAGTGGTTTGTTTTTCTCCTATCACTTCCTTCACACATGCTCTTTTGAATTGCCTTTTCTTCTTGTGTCCTTTAAGAACATCTTGGGAAGATCCTGTAAGTCTTCAGTTATTTTCGGATATTGAAAAGTCCAGTCTTATCCGGGTTATGTTGAAACTTCAATCTCACATCCAATTTAGTGCTGACCTCCTCCCTGACCCCACAGCCAGCCAGACCTTGGCTTGAGGGATTTGTATAGAGGGGAGTGGCCATGATCTATTATTTCTTTCTTCCTTTATTTTCTGCTTTTAGCTCCTCCTGAGTTGAAACAGATAAGAGGGATCTTGGAAAAGAGCCATAGTCTTCTGACTTTATTGCTGTTGTTGTGGTCCTTCCCTGCCTGCCTATCCCTGATTGCCGTGTGGCTGGTATCCAAGTGCTAGATGTGAGTGAGTCCATTGTGGGGCATAGTCAGGGGCATCTGCAATGCGGAGTTCCGTGACCTGAGCCCAGGAAGGGAGAGAGAAGCCTGAGCACTTTCCACAAGCCAGCATTGTCCACCTCCAAAGATCCTCAGCCTTCTTTCCTTGTGGACCGGTTGTTCTCCGTGTTGACTGTATTATTAAAATCACTTGGGAGCCTTAGGAGCATAGTTGTGTCTGGACTTCACCACAGAAGTTCTGACCTGATTGGTTGATCTCAGGTGTGGGTATTTTTGAAAGCTCTCCAGGTTTTTCTAATGTGCAGCAAGGTTTGGGAACCATTGGTATCATCTGGTGGGAATGGGTGTGTGTTAGGAGCAGCACTCATCGGTGAGTGCCATGGGGTTGTGGCTGGTGGTTCCTTGGTGGCTTTCTTTAGAATATGGGATGTACAAAGTACCTATTGTTTCCCACCTTGTGACCTTCAGTGAAATTCACAATCAATAGGAAAATCCCACTTGACATTCTATTTTGCTTCCATTTTTATAAGTCTCCCTGGTCCTCTTGCCTGTGTTGGCATCTCTCCTGTTAAGAGAAGGTTCGCAGAAAGAGCTGCAGTTGCCTTTTACAAATGCAGGCTGAGAGACTCAGACAGGTAAATTCTGTGAAATTATCCCTCACTACAGCAGTTTCTGGAGCACTCTGGTGGGATCATGAGCTCATAACACAATTCCTCTTTTCTAACTAAGATTAACAAGAGTTTTCTTTAAGAAACAGAGACATTCAAGTGACATTTTATTTGCTCTCATTTCCTATCTCCCATTTCTCTAACATATTTTACTAGCAACTTCAGTATAAAAATAGTATCTTTGTTACTGAGATTTTTGGCAGTTCCTACTACTTAGGCTACCCATGAAGTCATTATCCTTTGGTCTCTTGACATAACCATAATTGTTTCCATAGCAACAGATTTCAATATCGGAAACTGAGGTGATGACTTTGGGTGAAACATAAATAACAGGAGCCAACAAATAGAGAAACCAAGCGTACCGCTGCAAATGCAGTGAAAGCCACTCTGAAAATCATGGTTCAATACTGAAGCACAATCATTCCTAAATAGAAATTCCAGTTTTTCTGGTAAATCATCAGAGACTCTACATGTAGTTCCTGTTGGCAATAAATTTACACAGTTTTGGGTATGAATGTTGCCAGTAAGGAAACAAATTGCCTGACAAAATTGTATCTCGTTCAAGATGGGAACATTTTGACCATTTAAAGGTATTGGCTTGTAGGTGTATCAGGCAGAGGACTTGCCGATAATAGTGACATTGGGGATGTAAAGTTATACCATGACCATAGATACACACAGAGGCCAACAAGTGCTTATAGGTGTTGTTTGCTAAGAATGTGAAAATTCTCTTCCTCTCTCTCTTTCCTCTGAAGGGAATCAGGGTATGCCGCCCTAAAATATGACACTTTGGCATATTGGTTATTTTGAGCTGAAGGAATTTGGAAAGCAGCAGGTGCAAGAAGAGATCTCTGCCCTCCTCCCCTTTTCTGCCTAAAAGAAGGGCATATATTTATCCTCTCTCCTATATCAAGATAAAGAAAACAATGCTTATCCCTGGAGATGGAGAGTTGGTACTTAAATGATTCTGTACAAACATACCATACTAAAATAACCCATATCTTCCTTTTGTTTCCCTATATATGTTCTAGTCACTTTCCCACAATTCATTGGCCCTAGAACCCCCAGGCCTCTTTCCTTTGTCTAGTCTCCACAATTTATTACCCTTTGTTAAAATGGCATATAAACCTCCATGTCTGTTCCTTTGGGGTTTTCACTTCTGTGAAGCTCCTGCATTTACTAAAATTAAAAGTATTAATAAAATTTTTATGCCTTTTCTCCTCTGAATCTGTCCTTTGCCAGTTTAATTTGCAGGCCCCAGTTAATAAACATAAGAGCATGGAGGAAAAGTTTTTTGCCTCCCTTATACCTCCCAAGGGGCAATTTGGAGTCTTAAAATTCTTTTTTTTTTTTTCCTAGAGACAGGGTCTTACTCTGTCACCTGGGCTAGAGTTCAGTGGCATCATCATAGCTCACTGCAACTTCAAACTCCTGGGCTCAAGCGATCCTCCTGCCTCAGCCTCCCAAGTAGCTGGGACTACAGGTGTGAGCCACCATGCCTGGCTAATTTTTCTATTTCTTGTAGAGATGGGTCTCACTCTTGCTCAGGCTGGTCTTGAACTTCTGTCCTCAAGCGAGCCTCCTGCCTCGGCCTCCCAGAGTGATGGATTACGTGCGTGAGCCACCTGACCTGGAAAGAGTTGGGTCTGTGTCTTTTGCTAAAAATGAAGCCCACAACTGGTGAAATTGAATTTTAATGGAAAAGCACTTGACAAAGGCTCAAGAAATCTTAGTTCTTATTAATATATTTTTTTCCTGCCATTAATTAGTTTTGTGGTTTAGAGAAAGTAATTTAATATCTTTGGGCTCCAATTTCTTTGATATAAATTAAGGAAGTGAGTCAGGCCATCTCTATCCATGTCCTTCATAGCGTTATTGCTTTGTGGACTTCTGATTGTCACCTGCTCATCATTCTACATTAGTGATGCAGAGAGAGTCATGATATAGTTTATTTTCTGTTCCTCTTCTTTCCTTTCTTCTCAACTATTGGCTCTTTGGAGAGTCTCATTATCATAAGGAGAGGGCAGATACATTTTAATTTTGGATTACCTATGATCTGGTAGCAGAGATAGATAATTATTAATCAAAATCTGTACTTTCCTATCCATAGTATAGAATTTATCAGTACTCTTGCACTTAAGTGAGGCCCTGGGACTAGACTCTGCCACTAGAATATAAGAAGTCTTGATTGGTGCCATTGCTGAGTCAAGATGGATAAGAAGCAGGTTGTCTCTCCATGTCATCTTCCTCCCTCTGTTTGTTGGTTGTCAAGGCCCATGACAACCTTGGAAGCACAAGGTGAAAACAGCTGCTTCTCTGAGCCTGGGTCCCTGAGTGAGTATGTGGAGCAGGGAACTTGGCCACTAGGAAAACCCATGTTTTTTTTTTTTGAGACAGAGTCTCGCTCTGTTGCCCAGGCTAGAGTGCTGTGGCATCAGCCTAGCTCACAGCAACCTCAAACTCCTGGGCTCAGGTGATCCTTCTGCCTCAGCCTCCCGAGTAGCTGGGACTGCAGGCATGCGCCACTATGCCTGGCTAATTGTTTTGTATATATATTTTAGTTGTTTGGCTAATTTCTTTCTATTTTTAGTAGAGACGGGGTCTCGCTCTTGCTCAGGCTGGTCTCGAACTCCTGAGCTCAAACGATCTGCCCGCCTTGGCCTCCCAGAGTGCTAGGATTACAGGCATCAGCCACCGTGCCCGGCCGAAAACCCATATTTTTTTCCACTCTGTTGAGTCACTAATATTAGAGGTTTCTTTCTCATAATAACTAGTGTTATCTGACCAATATTGTTTGAAATGTCATTTCCAATATGATTTCTCAAGTATGAGAGAAGGCTTTTTATCTCAAAGGTGGAATATCATCAAGATGATTTGGCTAGATTGTCTAAGAGGAGGTTTGTTGATCGGAAATCTTACGTTTGAAGGTTGGAGAGCAGTGGTCCATTTTCTAGGGGGATGCAGCTAGATTCCTTGTGATTGGTACAGGAATGATGTGGTCATTCAGGAAGTTGAGGAGATCTAATTCCACCAGAATGCAGCCCCCTGGAGGACGTAGAAGATGAATTGAGATGGCTACACGGGCAACCATGAATACTGGAAACTGGCATTCATTGAATGGATCACATGAACCTGGGGCCTTCTCGTTGTTTTTGAACTATGTAAGCATTTTGCTTTTGTTTTTGATTTTTGATTTTTGATCTCTTCTTACAATCTGACATTTGATTGATCTTGTTCTTGTTAACCTTGGCCAGTTGGAACTTGAATTGGATTTAATTTGATTTAGAAAAATAAAGAAACATGACATTTCTTGCACTCTGGGTGTTGTGGAACAATTGGTACCAGTTATAAATGGACTGATTGATAATTTGAGTGGCTACTGTACACGTATGTGAATAGCATTCAATTATGGAAGGCTATACTTTACTAGTTAGCTTAAGTGTCTTACAGGCTAAGCAAATATTGTCACTTTTGCTTTGTGGATTAGCTCGGGATATGTTAAATTAGGGACATGTGGATTAGTTTAGGATATATGAAATATATAGTGATGTTTCTGCCACTTTACCTCCAAATTCTCATTCTTTCTCTTCAACTTAAAAAAAGTTGAGTTAATAAAAATAAGTTGGCTGATACTTCATCAAAACAAAGATTGTGCAACACTCCTAAATCAGACAGAAATAACTGTTAAGATTATTTGTATCCCTATTATCATCTTAGCTTTCCTAATTAGGAACTGTACCTAGAAAATATTATGTGCAAAAAAATACTAGAAAAATGGGTGTCTTAAGCATTAAATGGAAGAATAAATATTCTGAGATTCAAATGTTTTTCTCTTTTAAGCAGATGGTACTCATGGGAAGATAAGCTAGTATATTGCAAGAGGGGTGGGAAGGTATTAGGGCTAAATAGTAGAAATAGAAAGTGTGAAGTCAGCAGATTGAGGGATACTTATACAGGTACTATGATCTCACATAGAGAAAAAATAAGTAAGGAGAGGAGCAGATGTAATGCTTTATATTATTTTAACTAGAATGGTGAGAAAATAAGAATGTAGTTTGTCCACACAGAGCAGAGGGGCATAGCTGAATGTGTCTTAGTCCTGCTGACTTAGAAATGGTCCTCTTACTTGGACCACTGGGTTTACAGTTGAGGGGGGAAAGCTACTCTAAAAGGCAGTCAAAAGTATGAGTATATGGTGCTGCATATAGTCTAGTTAGGTCCATGCTGGAAAAAGATTTGGGGAGAAAGGTTGGGTGGATTTGTGGCCTAGATGAAGAAGGAATTTGTGAAGGGAAAGGATTTGAGTTGTGTACTAAAGGGTTAACTCTTGCTCACACACTTAGGAGAGCTGCTGAGTATCATGACTGGTTGTTTTTTCCTCTGATTCTTGCTGTGTCATATAGTTGTGCATCACATTCATTCTCCTGCCTGGGCCTGGAGGGAACCATGACTGCACAGGGGACAGAAGCTCCCTCTTTTGGTTATTTGTGGAAGTTTGATTGTGTTTCTACCCATCCAGACAGCTTGCTATTTGTTTTATTTGTTTTATTTACTTTACAAGCCTACTACTTGTTTTACTTATTTTTATCATCACCTTGGAGGCAGGGCATGTTAAGACAGATAATGAACAACTAGTATTGGTTTTCCATGTGTTAAGATGCCACCACCTCCTCACTTAAGTGAAGACAAGGACTTACCTTAATCGTCGTATCCCAATAGCATCAGGTACAGTACTAGGCATATAATGTGCATTCAGTAACTTTAAGTGAATGAATATATGACTAAATGAACAAATGAAATATTTGGGAGAAAAATCGGATCTATTTTTATGTGCTTTTAGTGGTGCAAATACTTCTCTATGTCTAGATGCAAACTGGACAATGAAAAATAAATTCTGAAGATGAAATTATGAAATCAACTTTGTTGTGTCACAATAGCCTCTGCATAAGTACTCTGTGAGGCTAATCTTCTTTGCCCCTTGAATGATATTTTTAGATAGATCCTATAGTCTTCTGGCTTCTTGAGCACTCAAAAAAGACTCGGTTCAGTTCGCTATGTCTGATCCAGTGTTTTAATCAAATTTCCTCTTTGCAGTTCAGCCATGGAGAAACTGGGAATGGCTAATTACACTGTATTTATCCACGTGAACTTCATGATCTCCTCCCCCCGGCCCACTAGCTATACTTTCAACTGGTGTTTGAAATTGGGGATGGGATCAAGGTCAGCAGGAAATGTCTTACTTATTGGTCATGACGTTATTGGTACTTGCTGGGCTCAGAGGGTGAGCAAAGCTGACTGTCTTTCAGGGCGACATTTTTAGGGTCTTTGAAACTTCCCATATGTAGTTCCCTTGGGTGACTGATGTACCTGCTCTGCCTGGCTGCTTGGGGTTTGCCTGAGGTTTCTCTCCCTCGATATCTGACTGTTCATCTTCAGCTTCTTTCTCCTGAGGGCTCCACACCTTCCACGTTGCCCTTTTGCTGAGAATCTAAGGTAAGCCCATTCTAGCTTCCTTCCTCCCTTTCCCTTTCCCCTCTTTTCTCCCCATATCTGATCCACATAAAATATGTACCTTTCACCCATGATAGGTGGGAGTTTAGTTACTTTCCAAACACAGCACTCTTGTCATCAACTTTCTGGCAGTCAACTTCAACTATGGCACTTCTCTGGTGTGAGTCAGGCCCAAGTCCATCCTGCTCCAAGTACCAAGGGACGTATAGCCCTCACTGAGTGGTTTCCACGAGACCTCTGTCTCTAGGATTGAGTGAAGACAAAGCACCCTGTCCATCCCCCAGGGGGGGATGTGGGAGGTGGAGCTCATACAGCTCTTCCAGAGAAATCCTCCATCTGACCTCCTGCCTCAATTTAAACCTTCTGACCTCAGTGTGAGTGTGTCCAAGGGGCACAAACGCTTCCTTTGCCTGTCTTGCATGGTGATGCAAAGTCATTCTGAGATGTAAGAGTAGTTGGCTCCTGTGTTGGGGCCTCAAGTGAAAGTGAGTCTGAAGTAGTTCCATATGTTCACTCTGATACATGCATATCAAAAAAATTCTTAATAGTTGAGTTTTTTAAGTTACCAAAAAATAGGTCATTCAACCACACAAGTAAATTTTGAATATTTTGGTATTTCTAGAGTAGCAGACAGATGATTATTTTTTAAAAATATTTCTGCATAGAGAGTCAAAGATTAAAATGTAGCATATGTACACCATGGAGTTCTATTCAGCCACAAAAAACAATGGTGATCTAGCACCTCTGGTAGTATCCTGGATAGAGCTGGAGCCCATTCTACTAAGTGAAGTATCACAAGAATGGAAAAACAAGCACCACATGTACTCACCATCAAATTGGTATTAACTGACTGAACTGACCAACACTTAAGTGCACATATAGTAGTAACATTTATCGGGTGTTGGGCAGATGGGAGCAGGGAGGAGGGGATGGGTATATTCACACCTAATGGGTGCAGTGTGCACCGTCTGGGGGATAGACAGGCTTGAAGCTCTGACTCGGGTGGAGCAAGGGCAATATGTGTAATATGCTGAAATTAAAACATAAATAATCCACCACTTTTGTTGAAAATATAAAAAAATTTGGTTTAATCAGGAATCAATGCTGCAGCCTCTTTGGCTTGGGACAGAAGTGCTCATTAGGTTTATGCAAGTTTCAGTTAGTTTCTTTTACTTCCCCTTTACTCTGCCTTTTCTCTTCTTCCAGATATATTCTGGTGATATTTGGATTATTTATTTTTAGTAAGTAATTTCTGGTATCTAAACAAATTTGGGGACCAAATCTCTGACTCTTTCATTCATAATTTAAAGTATCTAGTGATTTTCTGGCTCCATTTCGCTAAACAAATTTTCTTTTCAGAGTCTTT
The DNA here is from genome assembly GCF_020740605.2 of Lemur catta. NCBI lineage: Eukaryota > Metazoa > Chordata > Mammalia > Primates > Lemuridae > Lemur > Lemur catta. The sequence goes on from NC_059139.1 coordinate 39,460,789, forward strand.
GAGAGAGGCTGAGGTAAATTATTAGCTCAGTACTTAGAGCTCAGGGCCCACCTTCTGTCATGTTAATGGAGAATTTGGACCTTAAGTAGGAAGCTATTCTGTCTTGACATACCTATTTTAGATGAGGGGAACACTTTTAATTAATAAATTAATATTCTTAGGGGAAAGAAACTTTAAAACGTCCATTCCAAACAAACAAGTGTGTGCTTTATGGATTTGGGTCAATTTGATTACATACATGTACGTGAGAGACATGGCTTTTTTGGGTGGATATTTAATTGGATTAATTAATTTAAAAAGTATTTACCGAATATCTACCATATGTCAGGCATTGTGGTAGGGGCCGTGGGCACAACAATGACCAGGCCACAGTCCCTCTATTATTCTGGCATATTTGTGTGTCTTTATATTTTTAGTTGGAGAAAAAATGCTTTTCACTTCAAGTTTAAAATTCTTAGGGGCATGTATTTGAAAGGAATATGGAAATAATATACATACTGTCTGTAAGTGAGACAGTTGAAACAGGAGGTTAGAAACTGAGATTTAAGAGTTTCATCTATGTCCACCGTCGTCTTAGGTCACCTGGCACAGGCTTTATTTTCTCAAAGCCCCTTTTCCTTTGACAGATCAGTGCTGTGGAGATCATAATTATTTGCACAGTGCTCTGAAATCTTCAGAAGCAAGCTGCTGTAAGTGTAAGATGTTATTCAAAAGACAAAGAATTTGAGTCTAGCGTTGGTTTTTCTTTTCCTAAGGCAAGTACCTGTTATTTTTCTCAGGGAGCATAACTACACAATGAACCTGCCAAATATTTATGATACAAATTTATTTCTTTGTGATTTGGATCCTGGGGGAGGATTTTTGATTATTTATAATTGTTCACTTTTAGCAGGTGACCTGATTTTTTTTCTTTCTGTTAAAATTTTATAATTGCTTAATAAGTATTATTTTAAAAAGATACCTTAGAGTCTGCTATTATTTTCATTGAATTTGAAATTCTAGAATGATAATAATCACCCTTCAGCATTTATTTGTCTTGTGCTTTTCCAGCGAGATCTTTGAACCATTGTAGTTGTTGTGTATTCAGCAGACATACAGGTGCCTGACCCCTGTCAGGCAGTCATTGTAGTTTGAATCTACGGAGTCACATGGCTGCACCTTCCTGGGGAGCTGATGTCATTGACCTCCATCCAACACAACTCAACGTCCTCTTTTTCCCCTTCCATCTACTGGTTTGGTCATGCTGTCTTAGAAGCAGATTGGATTAATCCAACAGGATTTATTCTTAATGAAGTCTTTTTGGTTATTACCCAGGATACTGTTACCTTCAAAGAGCTGAAAATTTGATGTTTTCATGAGTGAAATCCAGATCTCCTGGAAAATGAGGTGCTTCTCCCAACCAAGCCCTGCCTTCTGCTGCTCCTGGTTGGTCCCCTGCCTGGTGTTGGTGTTGCGCGTCCCAGCAGTCTCATGGTAGAGGGGGAGCGGACAATGTCGGAACCATGAAGTAAATGTTCTTAAGAGTTTAATGTCTAATTTCTAGTACTCTGTCCCCAGCAAAACAATCACAGTCATTGCACCATTTTCAGGAGTGTGGCCACTTAAGGTGGGCTTCATGAGATGACCACAAAACATAGCACACACACACGCAGGCAAGGTAAGTATGTGTATACTTGTGTGTGTGTGTGTGTGTGTGTGTGTGTGTGTGTATAATAAGCATTGTAGCAACTATCTTACTGAAATCTGTCTCTTAGGGGTTGATTTCAGAATGTGTTTTGTAACTTTATGTGTAATACTCTTAGATTAATTATAACTCTGTACCAGTGATCTTGGCAGTCAAATACTTTGACATTATTAAAAATGGGATCATAAGCTTGTGATTTGTACTATTTTGAACAAATTAAGTTGTCTAAGCTCACCACACTCTGACCAACTGGAAGTTTGTTCCATAATATCAAAGATTCTCAAGTTGGAAGTAACTTTAGGCCACCGGCCACAAACTACTAATAAAGGAGGGACTGTTAGTTAATGTAAACGAGTGTAAAAATAATATAAATGGTGTAAATCATAAGGCCTTCACAGGCAAGAATCCTTTTCTCACTTTTGGTAGACATGTGGGTTCAGAAAAATATTTTTGGCAATATAAAACAATGGTGAAAATGTGACACTACATAGCAACAATGACCTAGAAATTCCAGTTGTGCAAATAAGAGGAAGATATGCCAGGAACATATTTTTGAGTCTCTCTTCTGGTCAGGTGCACCGTGGGTGGGTGCTGGCCTGAGTTTGTAGCCCTGGGTTTCTGGTTACCTGGTCAGGTGGAGCTGGGGGTTGCAGAGCAGGAGGTCATTTATGTTTTGGGGGCACTTTCCTCTCAGTGCTCGTCTTTCATTCCCATGTCTCTTCTGTCTGACAGTTCTTCTCTTGCATATGCACACAGTGGCAGAGGGGAGGGGGTGCTGGCATCCTGGGTACTCTGGGATCCCCTTGTCTTACTTCATTTGTCTGTGCTTTCATGGTCTGGTTCTAAGGAGAGTTATCCAGTAGCTTCTTATCTTTATCAAGCTCTTCACTCTTCTCTGGACAATCACATCAACAAATGACTCTTTTGTGTCACAAAGATTTGAACTACATTCTTCCAAGGAAGAGGGTGGTCACCCTGCCTTCCTGTGGCCACTGTGTTGGACAATCCAAGAAGCAATGTCTGTTCACAGCTCTTTATCACAAAAATAGCCCAAGTGATTCTTTCTGTAGAAACTGGCTCTGTTTTGTGCTGAGTGACCTTGTCCTCTGGTCCCAGCTGATTCATGCCAGGGGCGTGTATTCAAGCCCCTGGCATCCATTACCATCCACATATTGATGCCTCTCAAAACTTGTCTCTGGGCAGACTGTTCTCCGATGATCTCCCGCTCTGGACGTCCGACTCTCTCTCTGCATCTGTGTGTCTATATTTCAGTTGCCTGCTGGGCTTCTTCACAGTGTCCCACAGGCATCTTAGGTTCAACATGTTCAAACTTGAACTCATCATCTTCCTCCTCAAACCTGCTCTTCTTTCTTGATTCCCAATCTGTACAAATGGCACAACCATTCACCGGTAACCTGTAGCCACACACTTGGGTGACTGACCTCTTTTCTCCCTCACCCCTGCACTCAATGAATTGCCAAGTGTTATTGATGTACCCTCCTAAGGATACTCCACAATTATCTACTTCCTCCTTCTGTGCAGTTCCATCCTACTCCAAATTCCTACCCACCGCCATCTTCTGGATTTCCCACCTGGCTTCCTTGCTTCTACTTCTGTTCTTCCTTCATCTTCCTCACAACAACCAGCCAGAGGAATCTCCATTAAATATAAATGTGAGCATGTCATTCTTCTGCCTAACACCCAGTAATGGCTTCTCTTTGTGTTTGTTGATTCCTGCTTTTGGCTACAGTCTTAGGTCTCCCCGCTGCCCAATCACACTGCGTGCTCCAGTCACAGTAACCTTACTTCACATACCATTTTTGCCATGAAGGTCAAGTACCTTCTTGCCTCTGGACCTTTGTATATTCTATTCTTCCTTTATTGAATCAACCCTGTTTCCCAAACATACACGTGTACCTGCATGTACCCATTTGGCCAATACCTTCATTGTAGATCTCACTTTCTATGGGAAATATTTTTGATCTTCCAGGTCTGGGTACCCTTCTAATATGCTTAAGAGCACCATGTCCTTCTCAGACTGCTGTCATATGTATTGTCTTATATTTTCCATGTTTGCCCACCTCCCCATCCCCATCCTGTAAGCTCTGTGAGGACAGAGGTCTTGTTTATCCTACTCAGTGTTTTGGTGGTCTATCTTAAGTGCCTGAGCCAATGACTAGCCCATAGTAGGTGTTCAATTAATATTTGTTAAAATTATTGATTAAAAGGCCACTTTATATAGGTTGGACTTACAGGAAAGTCGCATGTAGTGATTTGAAACATGCATGAGTATTCTGAATCTGACCTGACCAAACCCATTTTTTTTTAAAAAATATGAATTTGTCATACAAATTCATAAATCTCAAATTCATATTTAAAAATGACATGTTTGGTCAGGCCAGATTCAGAAGACCCATGTATGTTCCAAATCTTGTTTCTGATGGGATGATAAGATGCCCTGGGTTCCCAGAGCTGCTGCTGGACCTGAACAAGGACAGACTTTGATTCCAGTTCTTCCAGTTCTCACGGCCTCTCCTTTCTCTTAATCTTGGACATTTGGCTTCAGAGTGACTCTTTGGCAGCTGAGGTATTTTCTTGTGCTTCCTCACCTTCACCTACACTCATACTATACCTCCAAAATATGATACAACTGGGCCTATTTATTTTTACTATCCCCAAAGAATCTAAAACACTTACATCTATATTTGCCTTCTTTTGCCCTCACTTAAATAATGTCAATTTTTATGTAGTTTAACACCTTAAATGATATTGACTAAAAGCCTCAATGCTTTCATATCTGTATCTCCAGGTGTCTGCCCTCAGATCAGCGCTTAACACTGTACTGGAGTCCTTAAATTAGTCCAAACTTTCAGGTTTTTAAAAAACATAATAGTCTAGGATTAGCCTTCTCCCTATTTTTTTTCTGTTTTCTCAGTGCTTTGACAAATCTTTATTCTGTGTGTGGCTCTGTTTGATCTTCAGCTGGTCCTTGACTTTAGGTGAGATGAGATTAATTTTTCTCACTACCATCTTTACGTGCTTCAGACAAAGTCCCTCTCCCGCTTCCATCCAGTCTGGAGATCAGCATTCCCCAACTCGAGAGCTCTTCTCTTTCCCCAGTGCCTCGTTTTGAATCAGGGATGTTCTTAAGCGCTGTGTGTGTGCATCCAGACGCGATGGTAAAATGCCAACAAACACCGTTTATGCACATGACATTTCTTTAATTGCAAAGCATATAAAAATTCACCTGCTTTATGACGAGCACACAAAATAGACACACAGGATGTTCCCAGACCGATAAATGGGCGCCTCCATCTCTCAAACTTTCCAACCTGCTGCTGACCCCACCTGCACAGAGCGAGTTTCTGCCAGGTATGGGAAGTTTACCTGCTGCCTTACAGAAATTTTTATAGTTTCTGGGCCTCTCTGGGCCATGATCTGCTCTGGAGACTCAGACTATGTGTCTGCCTGCTACCAGGTGCAGGTGACCAGTGCAAATCAACCTCAGACTATTCTTGGATGTTGACTGCAAAGGTAAGTTCTCTAGGTTACCAGTTCCCCAGCAGGATCAGGGCCTCCAGCCCGCCCATGATCTATTTCTGCAAGCCAGTTTGATCTTTCTCTTTTATGTTATGCCTACAAAGTCAATAAAAACATCAAAATATTTCAACCAGGGGAAATATTGCAGGCTGGCAGGAATTAGCCCCTGAGAAAGCTGAAGGCATTATTCTCCAGAACTTTTATTCTCTGGAAGCCCTTTCTGCAGAGTATCTTTATTGTTTTCAACTAGACCTATAGCATCCACGTCTGGTGACAGATGTAATCCCTAGAGACTTCTAGAAATAAAAAGCAGAGAGTGTTGGCAAAGGACAACCATGTGACAGAATGAAATTGCAACACATGTATTTTGCATACCATAATTCAGTGTGATTAAAAGAAAAGCTAATGCATGTAAATGCTTAGTCTGGTGCCTGCCACATGGTAGGTCCTCTAGCTACAATTATTTCCATTATTATTATTCTGTTTCATTCTTCCCCCCCAATCAGTAGCAATGGTAAATCACAAATGGCAGAGGCACATGGGAATTATTGTTTCTGTTCCTGAAGGAGGCTATCTCAAGCTCAGCATAGTTGAATGTGTGCCTTCTACATTCATGCTGCAATTAGGGTAGGTGATATGTGTGTAGCTAACACAAAACTCTTTCATCACTTGGCTGGAATGAAAAGCCAGTGGTGGTCCACATGGAGCCATTACAGACTAAGTGTGCTGGTGATTAACTCTCAGGTTTATTTCCTAGATCTGTGGTCTCCAATCCTGTTAGGGATTGGGCTGCAGAGCTTCGCCCGCCTCCCTGCCACCCCTAACCCCCCTGTGCATGGAAAAATTGTTTTCCATGAAACTTAGGAAAGGGGGGCGGCAGTGCACAGCAGGAGGTGAGTGGTCAGTGAGCAAACAAAACTTCATTTGTATTTACAACTGCTCCCCAATGCTCACATCACTGCTTGAGCTACACACCCCTGCAAGTCTGTGGAAATATTGTCTTCCATGAAACTGGTCCCTGGTGCCAAAAAGGTTGGAGACCACTGATGTAGATAGAGGATGAAATTGATAATATGTTACTCTAAGACCTATGGCATACTTTGAGTCTTGTGGATATTTTTTTCCTCTTTGGCTGCCTAAAACCTTTTCCCCCTTCCTAACGCTATCATATTAGGATGATTACCTCGTCTGCACTTGGGTGGAGGGTGGGGAGCCTGCCCGGCCTATAACCAGGTGCCCTTCACTAGCCAAGAGGCAGGATTTGACCTGAGTTAGGCCAATTGGTTGTTCCATCCCTGGAAAATGAATCTTAGGTAGAGGGACAAAGAGACTGAACGTGATTGCAGTCTATGCATCTCATTGGCAGACAGGTCTTGGTTAAAGATAATTCCCAACTCTTACAGCTCAGCCTCTGGAGCAGCTGGGTTCTGCCTATTTCTTTCTAAGTCTGATTCTTCAGTCTTTCCATTGGTTCTGTGATCACGTTGTAATAAAGGCACTTTGTTTATGCTGGGCAGCCACTTTTGGGGTCTGTAACCAAGGCAGGCTAGCTGTATAAGAACCTGCCCAATAGCAACAGGCCTGACTCACAGGTGGGGACTTTTAAGAACAGGTGGGTCAAGAGAAAACGATGTGCGTTCTCAAGGCCCCAGACTCCAGAAGTGAGAAGGGTAGAGTGATGTTTCTTAATTGAGGCTAATCTCCCTTGCTGGATTATCAACTTTTTAAATTACCTATCTGGCTCTTTCCACTGTAGCCTAGCAGCTTTCACGTAGCAGGTGCTCTGTCAATGCTAACTGCATCGACTGAGTTGATGAGGGACCAGAGCCCTGCGTTCTAGCTCTGACTCTGGCTCTATTAGCAGTGGGAACTTTGCTTAACCTTGGCCTCACTTTCTTCCTAAATGAAATTAGAATCATAATATCTGCCTTGCCTACTTCTTAAAGCGGTTGAGAGGCAAAAACATATGTTCTCCTTTTTCAGCACTTGTCACCCTTGAAATCAAATAATACACTTTAGAATTAGGTGTTTTTATCATTAGTGGGATGTGTGGGAAAATGCGTGGGAAAGGACTCTACACGCGAAAGCAGTGAGGAGGCACTTGGAAAAGGAAGATGTGGAATCTGGCTGTAGCTCTGCCCAAGGTCTACTCACTGCGGCCAAGCCCCCTGCTCCTTGGCCCTCAGTTTTCTGATTTATAAAGAGAGGAGTTTAAACTGTGTGATTTTGAGGTTTGCTTCCACTTCTAAGTTTCTGTAATTCTGTGAGTGGAAAATTAGGATTATTTGACGTGGAACAGCTGACATCGTTTAGTGAGTTTGATCAGCTGCTTCTCGTCAACATCTTAGTCTAAGCCTCCGACATCTCTTAATAACAGTCTCCTGTTTCATAGATCAAGTGCTTGCTTCTCTCTGAGATGCACTGAAGCTGGGGTTACATTGTTGCAAAAATCAAATGCTTGTACTCTGCAGTTCTGCCTCACTGGCTTTTTGTGTCTCAGACATGTCAGTCCCTTCTCTTGTGTCCAGGGCCTTGTGCGTAATTTCCCCTTCTTTTCCAGTTAATTCCTACTCATCACTCAAGGCTTACCTTGAAAATCACTTTCTCAGAAAAGCCTCCCAAGACCTCCTAGTTCTGGTCAGATTCCTGTTAGGCACGATTATAGTCCTCTGTGTGCTGCTTTTTCAGCACTTGTCACCCTTGTAATCAAATAATAACCTTTATAATTAGCTGTTCAAGGAAGACCTCATGCAATGGACTGAATGTTTGGCCCCTCTGAAATTCATATGTTGAAATTCTAACCTCCAGTGTTATAGTATTAGGAGGTGGGGCCCTTGGGAGGTAATTGGGTCATGATGGTGGAGCCCTCATGAATGGGGTTAGTCCCCTTACAAAAGGGAGCCCAGAGAGCTCTCTCACCCTTTTTCCACTATGTGGGGATATAACAAGAAGATGGCAGTTGGTACCCCAGACAGGGGCTCTCAACAGAATGGAGCCTGGCACCCTGTTCTCGGAATTCCAGCCTCCAAAACTGTGAGAAACAAATTTCTGTTGTTTACAAGCTACTCAGTCTATAGTACTTTGTTATACAAACCTCAATGGATTAACATGCTTGCTATGGTTTGAATGTTTGTCTTCTTCAAAACTCATGTTGAAATTTAGTTCCCATTGTAACAGTATTAAGAGGTGATTAGGCCACGAAGGCTCCACCCTTATGGGTGGAGCTGGTGGTATTATAAAGGGCAAGGGTCAGCCCCCCTCTCATTTTCACATCTTTTCAACTTCCATCACACGCTGATGCAGCAAGAAAGCCCTGGACAGATGCTGGCCCCTTGATATTAGACTTTCCAGCCTCCAGAACTGTAAGTCAATAAATTTATGTTAATTTTACATTACCCAGTCTCAGGTTTCTTGTTTAGCAGTACAAAATGAAATTAAACAACCCACTAAGTGGCAGGTTCCATAAAAGCAGAGTATGTACCTGTTTGTTCACTGTTGTATACTATCCTGTAGCAAAGTATTGGCACGAGTAATTATTGGTTGAATGAGACAATTTCCCAGTTACTTGGCTGTTCTGGGAGAGGGAAGATGCATGGAATTGGAATCCAGAGACTCAGAGTTGAGATATCGGGAGATTCTGCAATACAAAGACTGAGGGACTCTATTTCTAGTGGTGCTTACTCAAGTTCCACCTCCACCTCAATCTTCTCATTTTCATGTGGGAATTAATAGGTTTGGGCTGCCTTAATTTAGCCAACCATGTCAAGTGGGGTGTGTTTTAGTTATCTATTTTACATAGCCAATCCAAAACTTAGTGGCTTAAAATTTTAGCCATTTGTTTGCTCACAGTTCTGTGGATTATCAACTTGGCAGGATTCAGCTGGGTTGGCTCATCTCTGCTGCACTTGGGGTTGGCTGCCCTTGCTCACTTTTACAGTCAGTTGGCATGGGGCTGGGGCTGGCTGGTCCCGCACGGCCTCATTCACATGTTGGGGGTCCCAGCTGGGAGCGCTGGAATAGATGGGGTGGCAGTGCCTCTCTTTCCAAGTGATCTCTCTCTCTCTAGGAAGGCTCTCATCTGCAAGGCAGCTAGCTGGGCTTGTTTACGAGGCGGGCAGTGTTCCAGTGGGTGAGCACAGAGGCTTCAGCTGTGTTTGATGCTGATGCTTGGAAGTCACGCAAGTGATTTCTGCCTCATTCTATTGGTCAAAGCAGACCACAAGGCCAACTCAGATTCAAACAGTTGGAAAATAGACTCCATTCACACAAAGAATTTGTGGCTATACTTAATCTACCACAGGAGAGCACTGTAGAAGACACTGGGGGATAAAAGCAGAAGTTAATATTCATATGTGTGATAAAACTCATTTTTGAATGTAAGGAGTAGAAAATGTTAATATAAAATCATTGTTTTATTTCTCCATCAAACAAAAGATGAACAGATGCTTAAGGAATACTAATGTAAAGTGCTTGTTATTATATACAATATGTAATAAACAGATTGTTATCTTGCTGGAGTCCCCACATGTCTTGATTAGGCTCAGTATAATTTGTTGGAAATGGATACATTCTCTGGTCCAGGGGAGTATCCATGGGAGAAGATTCTTATGTCAGATGATTTAAAATCCAATAAATGGAGCTTAAAAACAATACAGAAAAGGTCAAGGCTTTCTTGGGTAGCATGGAGGAAGGGTGTTAGGGATCTTTGAGGCAGATTAAGAGTTTATTTCTTTAAATCAGCAAGTATAGCATGTTTTAGTTACTCAGCTATCATTATTTGGCTCCATTAACAACTATCTTCCCAACCAGAGTAAGAGTTCAGATTTAAGACCAGCTGATTTTCTTAATGCAGGAGCAGACATGCCCTGGAGGCTTGCCAAGCACATCTCTTATGAAGTACTATTTGCTAATTAATGTTGTTTAAGCTAGTATGTTTCCTTTCTAATAAATGCCCTGGCATGTACAATATTATCGTTGTGGGAAGGCTTTCACTGAGATTTATCTACACCACTATATGCCTAGATGCGTGTTTAACTTTTTGAAAAAGAATTCATTGTCAGATGTTAGAGTTTATACAAAGAGAGGTGATTTTTAAACTTTTCCCTACCAAAAGTTCACATTTACTATGTATTTACTTTTCTATTTTAATTAACTGTAGAAATGTTGGTATTATTATTAATAGCTAACATGCACTGAGTGCCAGGTATTAGGCTAAGCATTTTACTTGATTGAATTTAATCGTCTCACTAAGTCATTTAACCTGTGAGGTATGGATTGCCCACCTATTCTAGATGAGCAAACTGAGGCTTATGGTAATCAACTTTCCCTAACTACCTAGCTAGCACAATACAGTTTCTACTGCCTTTATTTCCATGGGCAAAATTTGAAGACATGGTTCAGCCATTTTTCAAAGACATCCATATCTTTGAGATGGAAATGAATTAGCACAATAGGGGACTTTAATACATGGTCAACATTTGTGTGGCCTTCATCCCCATCTGGATATTCACGGAACACAGCTGACCCTTGAACACTGATTTGAACTGGATGGGTCCACTTATGCTTAGATTTCTTTTTTAAAAATAAACACAGTCAACGTTCTTTATCGGTGGGTTGTGCATCTGCAACTAAACATGGATCCAAAGTGCAGGTAAATGCTAGCAGGGTGCAAAGCCTGTGTATATGGACGGCTCGCTTTTTGTATCCATGGGGCCAATTGTAGGACTTGAGTATGTGTGGATTTTGCCATCTGTGGGCGGTCCTGGAACCAATCCCCCCATGGATACTGAGGGATGACTGTTTACTAAATTAATGATGAATTTGAACTTAACTTTGATTTCAAATTGTCATGACTATTCAACCTTGCCCTTGTAGTGCAAAAGAAGCCGTGATAACATATAAGTAAATGGACATGGCTATTTACATGGCTATCTTATTTACAAGACCAGGTGGTGGACTGACTTTGGCCCATAGATTATAGTTTGCCAACCTCTATTATAGGCCATTTTGTGTCCATTTAGTCACTATTAGTGTTATTCCATTAAACAAAGTTGTTGGAATATGTCTTTAATAATGATACAGCAGTCTGTTCTTTAGTATAAGAAAGTCTGAAATACAGGCAAACTGCTGCCATTCACATTTACTGACTTTTTTTTCTAATTTTTTTATTTAAGAGACAGGGTCCCCTCTGTTGCCCAGGCTGGAGTGCAGTGGTGCAATCACAGGTCACTGCAGCCTCGAACTCCTGGGCTCAAGTGATCCTCCTTCTCCTGCCTCTAAAGTAGCTAGGACTACAGGTGCACACCACTAGGTGTGGCTAATTTTTTTAAAAAGATTTTTTGTAGAGATGGAGTCTCACTATGTGGCTCAAGCTGGTCTTCAGCTCCCGACCTCAGGTGAGGCTCATGTCTCAACCTCCCAAACCATTGGGATTATAGGCTTGAGTCCCCACACCTGGTGTCCACATTAACTGACTTTGAACAACTTTCTTAAGCTAATTTATTAGCAGGTAATTGAGTTAGAATATCTATTGTAGAAGTCAAATTGCCATAGCTTCGCCATCATCATGCCTAAGTGTGCTCATCCTGTCCTGCAGTTAGGATAAAAGAAAGTACACTTTGCACCCTGAGACAAACCAAAGATAACAAATTTGTTCTCTCTGGGTTAGTTTCCAAGGTAAAGGAAACCTTGAGTATTTCCTGTAAGTTACTGACTGCCTTACGAAACAACTTATCTCTGACTTTTGCAAAACTGAGATCTGAAGATATGTTATGACATATGCAGGTATAAGCTGTGGGAAAACTGCTGTTTTATCCATCACGAACAGATTAATGTAAACTCAGTAGCCTTGGTAATTAAAAAGTCTAATACACTCCTTGTGTTCTTACTTGGTGTGTCAGTTCTGCTGAAGTTTGACTCCTTTGCAACTTTTGCAAGCAAACTTCTTTTCTTTTCTGTATGTTAAGTCTCTGATTTTCCTTTCACATATATTAAGGTTTGGAGACCTCTTTGCTTATAGACCAATGTAAACAGGATGAATAACTTCCCACTGAACACATAAATGACTGATAATTTAGGATTTTGAAGTTTGACCTAAACTTGAAGAGGCTGCTCATGACCTATTTTGAATAACTAGGGATAAAGCCGTTGCACAGTATGGCAAGAGAAACCTTTCCTTTGCCTGACTTTTTCTTCCATGGTGACAAAAGAGGGCAGATTTTGAAGAAATTGGAGAGAAACTTGGAAAAATCATTGTAGTTTTAAAACTTATAAAATTGTTGTGAAATCTTCTTTGCCTGAGTCAGACTGGACCTTATGCTTATGCCTGATTCACACAATGTGGTAGGCAAAACAGGGTACTAAAATAATCTAACATTCTACTTGCTTAATGGTTTTTATATTCTTTTAACATATCCTAGGTTTCTAGAGGAGTTATGAATATGGTAAGAGGTCCTGGGTTTTTCAATCCCAAGATTCCATTATTCCATTTCTCTTCTCCCCTAAGATTGAGACCCAAGCTGAAATGACCCAGGAAAAGCCATCCAAATATTAGACTTGCTAAGGAGAATCCCCAAACATCAGTTGTCGTCATAATGACATGATATGAGCTAGTTCTATGACAATTGATAGAGCCATTTAGTTAACTATGGCAAATTGAACACATGTATTTATGTTTGCTACTTTCCAAAATATCATGAGAATAACAATAAAGAAGTTAGTGTAAATTTATAAGGGCAAAGAACAGGGAAGAAGACCGTAAATGAACACTATCAAAATTTTAGAATTGTGCTATCTAATAGTATCTGCTAATGACATGTACCTACTAACTACATGTGGCTATTTTCACTTAAATTAGTTAAAATTTAGTTATTCAATTTTATGAGTTACGTTTCTGCTCAGTAGCTACATGTGGCTACCGTATTGGATGGTGCAGACACAGAAATTTCCACCATGGAAGAAAGCTCTATTTGACAGTGCTGTTTTCACAGTGGGAAATGGATGGAGGAACAGAAACTGAGTGGGGTTTCAGGTTGCTCTGCCCTGCGAAGTGACTGCGTGAGTGTGGCGGGTTGAGTGGTGGCTCCCCCAAAAGATACATCCATGTCCTAATCCCTGGAAACTGTGAACGTCATCCTTTTGGAAGAAGAGCCTTCACAGATGTAATTAAGTTAAGGTTCTTGAGGTGAGATCATCCTGGATTGTTGGGTGGGCCCTAAATTTAATGACAGTTGTCCTTAGAAGAGAGGAAAAGGGGAGACCGTGTGAAGATGGAGTTGAGCTGGGGGTTATTTAGCGATAAGCCAAGGAATGCTTGGAGCCACCAGAAACTGGGAGAAGCAAGGAAGGATTCTCCCCAGGAGCCTTTGGAGAGAACAGGGCCCTGCTGACACTTGACGTTTTGACTTCTGGACTCCAGAATTGTGAGAGAATAAATTTCTGATGTTTTGATCCGTTATGGTAGCCACAGAAACTAATAATGGGGGGGAAGTCAAGAAGACTAAATGCTTACTAGAGAGATTGAGCCAGAAAGGCTCGGACTGGGAGAAACTAGGCATGCGTGAGGGTAGAAGTGAAGTGTTTGCCTGTGAGATTCTGAGAGTAAGACTTTAGTCCAAAAGGTGGCATTTATTAACAATGATACCTTGCAGATCATAAGAGTATTTCTCAGAGAAGAGGGTTATAGGTGGGGCAGGCACTCCAAACCATGGCTACTGACCACCTCCCCACCCTAGTAGCAGGATTGTGGTATCTGCCTTCTCCCTGAAGAGAGAGGGATAATGTGTATTATCTCAGCTGTAGACTGAGAAGCTAACTTGCCTCCCCCTCTGAGCACTGGGTTTCCTGAGTGTTTATTTCCCTCTTTAGGGTTTTAGAGAAAATCTGCATCATACCTCATCCCTTCTTTGCATTCTGTGTTAGTCCCCACAGTTTACCAGCCTCTTCATTCCGGAGAGATATTTTCCCTTACTCTGTAGTTGAGTCTACTGCTGAAATGTACAGAAATAGCGCCCGACCCATCTCAAGGAGGGGTTTGCAGGGGACACCCAATGGCCTGGTGACAGTTCTCCCTTCTTCAGGACTCCTGAGTCTTCTAGAGAGGATCTTTTAGGGGAGGATCCTAATTTTTATGAGACCTGAGGCTTTTGTAATGTTGGGAGCACTGTTTAAGAAAGATTAAAATTTATAAATACAAAAGTAAGCATGAATGTCAATATTCACTTAGAACATAAAAAAAATCACAACGTACTAAGTTAAAAAAATCTGATAAATACCATAGCATATAAAATCAGAAAAATAGCATAGATTTAAAAAATTAATTACTTGTTAATATATTTTCTGTATTTCTGCATCTAAGGCTGCATACTCTCTGATTCCTTAATATGACAATTTTGTTATATTTTTATAGAGAGGATAGAAAGACAATTCATTTTTTTCCTCTAGCATGCTGCATAAAAGTTTTTCTGTTACTGATAATTGAGAGAAGTTTACTTTCAGCTTCACAACTTATCATTGGCAATATGTTTGGATTATTGCCAAACGTGAGAAAATATCATTGCATATAGGAGCTGTTATAAACATACTTGCTATTTAGTATACTGCTACCGGCTTGTAGCCTACAAACACAGGGATAGTATAAGTTCTATGTAGTGCATTCCTCAAGAAAAAATGTAAAAAGAGGTGTTATAATTTCATTTGCTGCATTATTGCTTATATAAGAAAAATTCCTTTTGGCCAGTTGTCGATGAGAACCCAATCTTCTGTTTATCCAGTTGACCCTTGAACAATGTGAGCGTTAGGGGTGATGACCCCCCATGTGGTTGAAAATTTGTGTATAATTTTTAACTCCCCCAAAACTTAACTACTAATAGCCTACTGTTGACCAGCCTTACCAATAATATAAACAGTTGATTAATACACATTTTGTATGTTATATGTAGTATATGCATTATATGTATTATAATAAAGTAAAGAAAATGTTATTAAGAAAATTATAAATAGAGAAAATATATTTACTATTCATTAGGAGGAAGAGGATCATCATAAAGGTCTTCATCCTTGTCATCTTCATGTTGATCAGGCTGAGGAGGAAGAGGAGGGAGGGATTGGTCTTGATGTCTCGGGTGGCACAGGCTGAAGGAAATCTGTGTATAAGTGGACCTGTGCAGTTCAAACCCGTGTTGTTCAAAGGTTAACTGTAATTTTATAGGTCTCATGATTGGATGAATTTTTCTCTAACTTATGGCTTCTTACAGTTTTTATTTCTCCTCCACTAACCACATGCTTCCAGCACTGGGTGCTGTAGGACCCATTTAAATCGTGATACAACCTCTGGTCCTGTATCTTTATGCTGTGGTGCTGAGGGAGTGGCATAGTGGCAAAAGGAGTATTCTTCCTAGAAGTTCTTCTTACACTTGATTAGCTATCAATAACTTAACTATATTGGGAAGTGGCTGTGAACCACATAAGTACATCCCATTAAACTTAAATGTATTTCCAATCCAACTTGCTCTCTTAGATGGATCCTAAAATAACCGCTTCCACTCCAACACTCTTCTACTGCAATTGGTTGATTAAGACCGCTGTTTCTTTCCACTCCAACATCTGCATGAAGAAGATGTTGGAGTGGAAAGAAACAGGGGTCCTAATCAACCAATTGCAGTTAAAATGTTTTACTTTTGCAAATTTTACAAAAACATATAATCAAGTGACATTATGAGGGCACCTCCCAGAGCCTTGGAAGGGGCCCAGGCAAGTGAGGGGCCTGAAAATTCATATTCATTTGCTTTGCAGCAGATCTGCTTCTATTATAACACTTTCTTGAGTCTCTGCAGGGACAGTGTTTACAGATCAAATTAATTCATCCACTTCTCTCAAGAACTAGCATTAGGGGATTCTAAGAGCATTGACCTGATAAAGATGTTTCCTCATTAAAATCTATTCCTCTAATTGGCAAAAATCAAGTTCATACTTTACATCCTAACTTTCACTCTAGACAAATGACACAGGGTTGATTGTAAAGACACTTAAAGGAAGAGTGAATAACAAAGTGGTTATAATTAAGGATTCCCCAAATCTTGCACTAATGCTAAGGTCTTTCTTCCTGAATATCATTTGGCCTCCATTCTAACATGTACCATTTCATCCAGCATACTTACTCTCATCATTCTTGACCATATAGGTGTGTTTTTGTCTCGAAGGATGGGGCAGAGCTGTACGGTTGATTTTCGCCCAAGTACCAACAACCAAAGAGGACTCTTCCATGCTTTTCTTATGTGTATTGTACACAGAAAAGTGCATTACTGGACAGAAAATATTCACAAGATTTGCTATCTTATCAGAAAGTGATTATTTTGTTGAGCAAAATGAACTTTGGGATACCACCTACATCCAGGTTTCCACGATTCTGTGAATCAGTGGTGCCATTCAGGCCTGTGGTTCCAATCTTACATGGCCAGTTGTTGAGAGTTACAGAAAACCTCACTCACTTTATGGGGTCTCCTGGCTTAGGATTTTAGCCATGTCTAGCATGAGGTGCACAAATAGAAGAATATCTTATCTCCTTCTTAAAGGCAGAAGGTATGGTCTGGGTCTCTATAATCATCTTCGGGTGGATAAGAGCCAAATAGTCCTTCCATGTGCTGCAGAAGGTGGTTGAACTTGGGTGCCAAGAGACAGGCAGAGAAAAAGCCAGTCCGGGAAGTTCCTGGGAATGAAAGTCCATGGACCTGTTCACTGTGTGCGTGATTTCAGAAAAGTCACTTAGCACTCCTGAGGCTCTGTCCCTCTGCTATATGTGATGGGGGGTTGTTGTGAGAATTCAATAAATACATGAAAGGGAGGGGGTGGGAAAGTACTGATCCAAGTTTATGTTGATGTTTTTTTTTAATGGCATGAGCAAGATACAGTGAGAGAAAAATTTGGGGGCGGGGGGTTGGATTTAATATTATATGTTCATATATCTATGTATATGTGTATATGTATTAAATAGTTATTAATAGGACCCAAGTAGCTACGTAACATCAAGAAGGAAAATAATGCAATTTCTGGCTACTTGGGGTCTTTTTTTCTATGATCTGGAGAATATTGACAACAATTGGCTGTAAAAGTACCTTTCACTTTTTGGTATCACCAGGAGGGCTGAGTTCTTTGGACATAGCATAGATTTGGGTCCCTGAACCTCTATAACTGTGCTCTGAAGGTGTTCTTTGTACCTCATGAGCTTAGAGCAGCTGGTTTCTCAGTCCTGAAGGGATTTTAGGTAAGCCCTGATTTCGCTAAACCAACACAGGTCCTAGAGGGACATGGCTCTCTTACGTTATTTTAATTTTATTCTGACTTGAAATTATTCTTAAAAATTATATTTAAAAATCTACTACTTAGTACACATCAGTTGCCTGAAATCAGTGAAAAGATTTTCTCGAGAATTTTGAGATTTGACATTTACCACTGAATTCTGAGTTAACACATTGTCTTTCTTTCTCTTTCTTTCTTTCTTGTTTTTTTTTCTTTCTTTCTTTCGTGTGTGTGTGTGTGTGTGTGTGTGACAGAGTCTCACTCTGTTGTCTGGGCTAGAGTGCCCTGGTGTCAGCCTAGCTCATTGCAACCTCAAACTCCTGAGCTCAAGCAATCCTTCTACCTCAGCCTCCCCAGTAGCTGGGACTACAGGCATGTGCCACCACTCCTGGCTAATTGTTTCTATTTTCAGTTGTCCAGCTAATTTATTTTTTTCTATTAGTAGAGATGGGGTCTTGTTCTTGCTGAAGCTTGTCTTGAAACTGCTGAGCTCAAGGTATTCTCCTGCGTCGGCCTCCCAGAGTGCTAGGATTACAGGCATGAACCACCATGCCCGGCCCCAACACATTGTTTTTCATTTCATAGAAAGCCATTGTCAAATTTTTCTCTAACAAATTATTTGAATAGAACTGCCTAAAAACTCTTTTTCTTTCTTTAGGGAAAAACTACTTTGCTACAGAGTTGAAGGGCTTCATTTTAATATTGCAATCACTTGTTTTTAAACTTAAAATTTAAATACATTTCCCTATTACATTCTTCTAATTTCTGGCTATGATTTGCAAAATGTGATTTGTTTTTTGATAGAATAAGATTTTCAGAGGTTATTAAGAGTCGTCTCCTGTCAGAGAGACCACTAATAGGATTAATACATTATATAACTTCTTTAAGATTTAATAGCTTTTTGTATTTACTTGGCCTGAGAGATTAGGATGTTAGTGGATAATGACTTTCATTTTAACACAGAGAGATGACACATTTCTATTACAACAAGCTAGGATCAAACTCTTCTATTAGAGCTTTTTAAGTTTTGTTTCTCAGTGTTCCACATTGCTTTTTATAATTAGTTTCAAATTTAATCATATAAAATTTGAGGGGGAAAGAAGAACTTATGTGAAAATTCACATTTTCAACTGGATAAGTTTTAAGCTATTTAGCACAGATGGCATGTGAAGGCAGAGAAGCCCAAATGAAGAAACAAAGGGGTTTATAAGTGTGATATAGCCGTGGGATTATACTACTTTCTCCCCTAGAGATAGGGTAAAAATCTGGGGGCTAAAAGGTTGTCCTTAAGAATAAGGTCAGCGTGTGTGGGTGGGTATTGAACTAGATAATCCATTGTATAAAAATTCTTAATATAAGTGAATGTACCTTGTGAAGAGGTAGCCTATAACAAAGGAGTGATTGTCTTACTATGTACATAAAGAATGCTACCAATAAGGCAGGCACGAATGCTCCACTAAAAAATGATGGATAAAAGGGCCTTCAAGATGGCTGCCTAGAAGCATTTCATGCCCAGCTCCTCTGCTTAGAAGACCACAAATAGTGTATAGACAGTCACACTTCAGATACATTATCCAAGAGAGAATGCTGCAATTTAAAAGTGAAGTGGCAGGAAACACCAAAAATGGGGAAGGAGAAGGAAGAGAGGCAGTTTCCTTGGTTGGGATTGGCTGGGAGCCAGGAGTGGCTTCCCAGCGTGGGGAAAAGGTAGGTGAGAGACTTAGAGCAGCCCACATACCCTCTGGAGAATCATGTAATGCTGGCCGTGGGAGAGGCCCTCAACTCTCAACCCCTGAAACTAACATAGGAATTGCCAGGAGACTGGGGGATGGAACCACTCTGGGGAGGGAGTTCGTGCTGGGTCACACACCCTGAGACCTAAGCGGCTATGGCAAGATGCCATTTTCAAACCTAGCCTTTGGCAGACTTTCCCAGTGGCTCTTGGACTGAGGCATTATGGAAACTCTGGCCATTGATGCTGGGACAGGACAGTGAGCTGAGAATGGGTTCCCACAGCCAGGGCTAAGAAATGAGTGAGGAATGGTTTGCAGCTGCTGGTGCCAGGAAGTGAACAGTGCCAGACTGGGACATGAGTAGGGTACAAGTTGCCACTAGGACTTGTCTGCGAGCTGGGAGGGGGCTCCTGCAGCCAGAGTGGGGGTGTGAGCTAGAAGTGGGCTACCATCACCAGGGCAGAGGGGAAGGGATGAGCCCCACTGGGATTGGGGCACGAGAGGGACTGAGGATGGCCCAATCCTCTCCGCCCATCACTCAAGCCCTCCATCTGTGGCCTTAAGATTACCCCACCCCTGCCCACTATGACGGTGCCTGCTTCACCATTGGGAGACTTAAGCATAAGCCTGCCCAGCCTGGCTTCACCTCCAACTCCAAGGCAGAGCACATAGCCTGGGGTCCTGGTGCTTGCCATTGTTGGTAGCAATGTAAACTAGTATATTCACTATGGAAAACAGCATAGAGATTTCTCAAAAAACTAAAAATAGAATTGCCATTCAATCCAGCAATCCCACTGCTGGGTATCTATCTACCCAAAGGTAAAAGAAATACAATGTATCAAAGGGATACCTGCACTCCCATGTTCATTGCAGCACTATTCACAATAGCAAAGATATATATTCAACCTAAGTGTTTACCAATGGAGAAATGAATACAGAAAATGTACATATACATGACGGAATACAGTTCAGCCATATAAAAGAATGAAATCATCTTATATGCAGCAACATGGATGGAACCAGAAGTCATTACCTCAAGTGAAATAAGCCAGGCACAAAAAGACAAATATTGCATATTCTCACTTATATGTGGGAGCTAAAATATTTGATCACAGGAGGTAGAGAGTGAGTGGAAAGATAGAGAACAGAAACTAGGAAGGGTGAGTGGGGGAAAGGAGGAGGATGAAGAGAAGTAGATTAAAATCTACAAACATACAGTAAGATTGAAGGAATATATTCAATGTTTTATAGCAGAATAGAGTTACTATACCTAACAAAAATGCATTGTACTCAGGTGATGGACACCCTAAATACCCTGACTTGATCATTGCACATTATATACATGTGACAAAATTTTTCATGTACCCCATAAATTGGTACAAATAAAAATATCATGGATGATGTCAATATTTAAAATATAAAATAAGAATAAACATATAAAAGTCAATTTTAGTAATCAACAAATAAAAATGAACAGAAAGATATCACTCTGCCTGTTAGATTTTAAGAGCTCAAGCAGATTGATAATAGCCCACATTAATGAAAGAGTGGGGAGCCAAACACTTATTCATACAGGCAGGTTATGAGCAATCCCTACAACCAGGAAGTTTAGGGCAATATAATGTAATGATAAAAAAACTTTCTAAAGTATATAGTCTTAGAAATCCCACTTCTAGATTAATCTCAAATAATGGGACAGGCTGGGTGCAGTGGCTCATGCCTGTAATTCCAGCACTTTGGGAGGCTGAGGCATGAGGATTGCTTGAATCCAGGAGTTCAAGACCAGGCTGGGCAACACAGTAAGACTCTGTCTCTACAAAAAAAAAAAAAAAAAGGAAAAATTGGCCAGGTGTGGTAGCACATGCCTGTAGTCCCAGCTACTTGGTAGGCTGAGGGAGGAGGATCGCTTGAGCTCAGGAGTTTGAAGTTGCTGTGAGCTATGATGATGCCACTGTACTATAGCCCAGACAACAGAGTGAGATCCTGTCTCAAAAAAAAAAAAAAAAAAAAAAAAGGACAAGTCCAAGAATGTTAATGGTGGTTTTAGAAATAACTAAAAGTTCTTTAAAAACATTAGTTAAATATATTATTGAACATTAATATTAATACAAGGTAATATTATGCAGCCACTAAAAGGAGTGATATATATCCTACTGGAAGCTGATTCCTCTGGAGTCTCTCACATTCTTGCATGTCTTAAGAGCAGAGCCAGTGACTGCCTAGTTCCAAACTGTCTTTACCAGGATGATTGCATAGTGAACAGCCTTGGCAGGGAGAGACCGTGTTTTCCTCCAGAGCACAGGACAGGTATGCTTACTACCCAGGATAAAAGATTCAGGTTCTTTAAGCTTAGGGTTCTTCTCCTTCAGTACAACTCAGGGCATGTATGCAGGTATCACCTGGCCCTTTTCCCAATGCCCTGCAGGATTAGGGCTTTGGCAATTAATATAAGAAAAAATACTGACGCTCTGGCTACTGGTATTTCTGTGAGTAATGGTTATTTATTTCTAACCCAGGTGTCTTGCGTCTACTGCCAGTGCAATGGGTTGAATGTTTATGCCCCCTAAATTCATGGGTTGAAATCTTAACCCCCAAAATGGTGATATTAGGAGGTGGGACCTTTGGGAGGTGTGATGGTTAATTTTAGGTGTCAACCTTGACCGGATTAAAAGATACCCAGATAGCTAGTAAAGCATTATTTCTGTTTTCCAGAAAAGATTAGTACCAGAAGCAGTAGACAGAGTAAAGGTGATTGCCCTTACCAATGCATCATCCAGTCCACTGAGGGCCAGAATAGAACAAAAGGGCCAGGCGCAGTGGCTCATGCCTGTAATGCTAGCACTCTGGGAGGCCGAGGTGGGAGGATAGTTTGAGCTCAGGAGTTGGAGACCAGCCTGAGCGAGAGTGACATCCCATCTCTACTAAAAAAATAGAAAGAAATTAGCTGGGCAATGAAAAATACATAGGAAAAATATATAGAAAAAATAAAGCTGGGTGTGGTGGCACGTGCCTGTAGTCCCAGCTACTTGGGAGGCTGAGGCAGTAGGATGTAGGATTGCTTGAGCCCAGGAGTTTGAGGTTGCTTTAAGCTAGGCTGATGCTATGGCACTCCAGCCTGGGCGCGCACACACGCACACACACACACACACGGCAGAGGAAGGGCAAATTTGCCCTCTACGTGAGCAGGAACATCCATCCTCTCCTGCCCTCAGGTATAAGTGCTCCTGGTTCTCAGTCTACTGGACTTAGCCTGAGACTTATCCTAGTGGCTCCCCTGGTTCTCAGGCCTTGGACTTGGACTGAATTATATGATTCGTTCTCCAGCATGTAGACAGCAGACTGCGGAACTTCTCAGCTTCTATTAATATGGTTATATGAGCCAGTTCCCGTGAGAAATCTCCTCCATCCATCTATCCTATTGGTCTGTTTCTCTGGAGAACCCTGAATAATACACAATGTACAACTGGCTTGTAATTTATTTAACTAGACTCCTACTGGTAGTTCCAGTTTTTGACTAGTACAAACAATGCTACAGTCAATCTTCTTGTCTAGATCCCTTGGTAGATTAAAAGGATATAAATATAAACAAAATAAAAACTTTTCCAGACCTGTGCTGCAGTGTTTGAACACAGTGACTGGTTGGGAGCCATAGGCTCATTTCACAGTAGTGGGTTAAAAATATTTCTGAAAAAAAAAGGGATGTTAAAAAGGATATCCACTATGGTTTCATTTTGAATATATGAATAAGTAGAAGTCTGGAGGGAAGTTACAGAAATGTTAGCAGAGGTTAATTTTAGGTTGTGACTTTTATTCTTCTTTATAATTTTCGATATTTTCTGATTATTTTGAATTAAGCATGCATTTTTTTTGTAATCAGAGGGTAATAAAACTACAAAAAGTAAGAGTGAATAGACAAAGCAAGGGTGAAAAGCTGAGATACACAAGACATCAAAAGATATGTCAAAGAAACAAGGTGATAGATTTTAATTAGAATGGTTTGATTCAGTCTTAGCATTTCTTGAATTCAGAGGAAAGAAATGTTTCCCAATGAAGCAGATGTGGGGATGAGCAAAAAACCCACGTATTCATTTATTCTTTTGTTCATTCTGCATACTGATTTTTTCTTCTCTGTAGTTATTCACCAACACTATTTCTTGAGCTGCTACTCTGTACCTAGGCCTGCTTTGGATGCTATAACAGCTGCAGTATTAGGAGCAAGTAATAAGAGGTAAAGCATATGATAATACGCTTTACAGTGATTTTATATAGAAATTTCCCTCAGTTTGTGGTTAGTTGAGGACTTTATTTACCTTCTGTTTGTTGTTCATTTGATCATTTTATTGCTTAAAATCTATTTTCTAGAAGTACGTGGATTTGTAAAAGGATGCACACATAAAATGAAGAGTCATCAATTTAGCCACATACTGATCAAATGAGTGTCTTGAAGAAAAATTACAGTGAGTCCCCTGATGCTTTTGCTCCTCATTTTTGGAAAGAATTCATATATGTGCATTAGAGGGTGTATTGACTAACAAATAGTTCGCAGTGTAAATGGAAATTTCTCCTTAGCTAGCAGTTTCCGTGGAAATGCCAAAGCATGATGACAACACAGAACTTTCATTTCTGAACTAACATTTTCCGGTTAACAGTTATTGGATTTAGACCCTCGTGGTTAGCGTCTGTAGTAGAGAGCTATTTGTTATTAATATTCCTTTTTAAAAATTTTTTGCCCCTCTTCCCACCAGTAAAAATGACTGTCATGATTTTCAGGGATGCCAGCTCGTGTCTGCTCTTCATTCGGTCCAGAGTCTTTTGTTCGGGCAATGTACCTCTGACTTTTGTTGTAGTATTTCTGACCCAGCACTCTGGAAAGAATACATCCTTTCAGGTCACAGACATTCCTGGTAGGTCAGGAAGCGTTTTAATTTCTTCAAGGGGAGACTTTCAGTTCATGCCAGGGGAAGTTATTTAATTTGTTAAGTTTGTGGTGAGACTTTAAATGGTAACATTAAGCTTGACAGAGAAGTTGATGATATTTGGTCATGCTTTAGCTTCCTAAAAGCCTCTGGCTGACTTAAAACTAAATTATTATAGACAAACTATTAAATTTTATGAACTATGAGTGTGCTTAATAGTCCAGTTTAATAAAATGCTTTACTTTTCCCTACGGACCATTTCTTTTACCTGAGCCATGGTCAAATTTCAAATACCGTTGACCATGGAAAAGGTGATTATTCCACTTTCACTAAGATGATAGCATGGCTGGTGCTCTTTTAAATTATTTGACTGTGTTTGACCTCATGGTAAGTTGAGGTTGAAAACTGGTAGGACTGCAGTTGTCTCCCCCTTACCCATGGGGGATACGTTCCAAGACCCCCAGTGGATGCCTGAAACCATGAATAGTACATAACCCTGTATATATTATGTTTTTCCTATGTATACATATGCATGAAAAAGTTTAATTTATAAATTAGGGGCAGTAAGAGATTAACAGGAATAAGTAGAACGGTTATAACAAGGTACTATAATAAAGGCAAAATAAGGGTGACTTGAACACAAGCACCATGACACTGTGACAGTCAGCTACTAGGTTGTTAACAGGTGGGCATCCACAGTGTGGAGACACTGGACAAGGGATAATTCATGTCCTGAGCTGAATGGCCTGCAATTAAAAACTTATGAATTATTTATCTCTGGAATTTTCCGTCTAACATTTTTGGACCTTGGTTGACGTCAGGTAACTGAAATTGCAGAAAGCAAAACTGTGGATAAGGAGGAACTACTGTACTGAGAATATTTGTTAACTAAGGAAAACTTCTGGTTATGGTAAGAGTGTGATTAAAATCACTTCTGACTGCATAAAGTCTATGAAAGTGATGATTAAAAGGTGTTTTTTTTTGTCCACAACATTTATTTAATTAAAATTAAAATTAAATTTTTTTAGAGATGGGGGTCTCACTGTGTTGCCCAGGCTATACTCAAACTCCTGGGTTCAAGTGATCCTCCCACCTCAGCTTCCCTAGTAGCTGGGACTACAGGTGCGTGCCACCATGCCACACCTACAACATTTCTTTTTTTTTTTTTTTAAAGTAACTCTAGTTTTCTCTAAAAGAAAACAATGACTTGTCTCCTAATGTGTTTTTATAATATTATGCACAAGGTGACATAGGTTCTTATTTTATAAAATCTCTGTAATAAATGGAAAGGAATTTATCATGGTGGTTAGTAATTGAGTTTGTGTTCTGGTTCTACTTTATAAAGCTGCTTGATTATGCTGATTAAGGTACCTAGATCCTCCGAGACTGTCCCTAAAATGACAACTCCAGCATCATTGATTTACTCAAATAAGGCAATGGAACAAAAGTAAACTTATAAGTTATTGTACATATATGAAAACTTATCACAATTGTTGTCTTCATCAATATTTACACAGTACCTGCTAATTGCTTAGAATATTCTAAGATCCATGGGTAGGAGTATAGGCTATCTAGGCATCAAATCATTTTACAAAGAATCTTCTTAAGGTTTCTCTATTTGCTAGAAGCAGCAGAGATGAAGTGGCAGGGGTTAGGAATTTGATATTGCTGAAGAAACAGTCCCATTTTCTTCTTTAAATTTTAAAAATTTTTAAAAAAATTTTTCTTGTTTGCTTAAGAAATACACCTTACCTACAAACACTCTTTATCAAGACTTGGCATGTTTCAAGGTGACTCTATGGCCCAGGTTAAGACCCACTGACCAAAGACCATCAGAAACAAGCCTACAGATAAAAAAAAAGTTAAATCTAATAGTTTGCTTTTTGGGGCCAAAAAGTCCTTAATTTTTAAGGGAGTGGGAAGGGAGGGAGTGGACCGTCTTTTCCTGAGTGAAGAGGTCCTGGGACTTGATCAGTGAAGCCCGGGAAAGTGGAGAAAAGGAGATTGGGTAGCGAGAAAGCCTTGAGCTCCCCCTAGAGGTAAGTATCTTATCACTATTTTGGCTGGACTTGAAAATACAATTATTAATATTTTTAGGTTTCTGTATCATGGAAATTATTTAAAGTTCTGTTTAAGAAGCACCCTAATATCTCAGTTAAAGAAGTAAAAGAGTAGTTATCTTTTAATATTAGTGCTTATTTGAATTTACATATTATTTTATAACTTAAAATGTGCCCCTATCAGCAAAATCTCTCTGTAAAATGTGTATATATTCTTCTTTTCAAAATATATACATGTATTATTGTCATTCTGTATATTAATATTGAGAGAGTCTAATTTCCCTACAGCTATTGCAGTATTTATCAATTGCTTCTCCTGTCTAAAGGGCATGAACTAGTCAGAATCTGCATCTTTCTGTTTAGTAAGAAACAGCCACAGATTGTCAGTGCAGACCACCCCGTCTGTAAATACTGTCTTATCTAAACAACTTTGGCTGACATGCTTTTATGAAGCCTTCAAATGCAAACTCTTCATCCTTCTTCCCAAACTCAGCCATTGAAGTACGTTTGTTTACTTATTACTTTTATTTCTTATATTTATCTACCTGTAGTTGGTAAACAGCAGGCACTTC
The DNA here is from genome assembly GCF_020740605.2 of Lemur catta. Taxonomy (NCBI): domain Eukaryota; kingdom Metazoa; phylum Chordata; class Mammalia; order Primates; family Lemuridae; genus Lemur; species Lemur catta. Next base: position 39,487,588 of record NC_059139.1, read on the forward strand.
TCTTAAATGTGATGACATTAAGATACGCTTTCCCCTTAGGATGCCTGTGGCACTTGGGATTCTGTTAAGACCATTTTAGAACTATGGTTGTTCAAATGTTGTACACAAATGCACTGTTTTCTGTCTTATGATGTTTACAACCAAAAAGGAAGGTAGGCTTTCCACCTACCTTTCTACCAGAGAGCTGGTCCCTGGTTCAGTCTCTTCCCACGCTGTGATTTGGAGAAAATCCTTTAGCTTCTCAGGAACTCGGAGTTTTATATGTTAATAGCGAGATGCCATAATAGCCCAAGTTGAACCCACAGTGTCAGTACATGGGTAGCAAGTGGAGGCACATTGATCCCCAAGTGTGTGGGGAAGGTGCCAAGGGGTAGATGAAATCAGTACAATCATAGCACATCTCCTTAGAGATCCTATTTCTCAGATTTAGGAGGAGGCAATATTTTTTACATTAAAACAAAGACACATTTGCTTGGGAGCACATTAAAAAGACAAGACATTTTAAACACAAAATGTAAGAATGAATTTTGACCCTTCCAACACGCCCCAGGGTACGCATTCACTTCTGTTTACTGTTAGGGTCTTTCCAGTAGAATGGCTTAAGAAGGGCTGCCCCTGGCCCAGAGCCCAGGATGACACCAATCTAGCCTGGAAGCCGACTCCAGTGTGAGCTCAGCATCTTCTCAAGCTCACTCTAGGTCAGCTGCGCATCGCTGCTTCTCCCTACACTCCAGGGCGGTTCCACCTATCACACAGTCACTGTGTGCCAGGCACTGTGCCAAGCCCTTTACACCCGTTACTTCATTTAATCTTCCCAGGAACCCTATAAGGGAAGAACTATTATCCCATTTTACAGATGACACAGGGACTTGGAGTTACTGTATTTGCCCAGGCAGTGGGTGCCGAGGCAGGAGCTGCAGGTTGGTCTGTTGAGTGATCCAGTGCGAGGTTTCTCCTCCAACCCTGCGGGAAGGCGAGGCGTGTGCAGGATTAGGAGAGCCGCTGGACAACTCACACCTCCTACTACTCAAGCCAGAATTGTAAGGGATGAGCAGTGGCAGTGATGTTACGCCATGACTGCATTCATCTGCCTCTAGAGAATCTAGATTTCACTGTGCACAGTTGACCTAAGTCTCGTATTTCAAAGACTTATCACTTCACCCAGTTGTCGTGAGCATAACACTGTAATACACTCCAAGGCCAAAATAGAGGATGTCCCAGCTGTAGATAAGTGATTTGAGGTTTTTAGATCTTTCATGCTGCTAAGATAGAAAATAGAGAATGAAGACAATTTAGTTTAACTTAAGAAATGTGTGTTAGGTGTTCAGTATATCCCAGCACTGGGCCCTACAGCTAGAGGAGACAGACATGTACGTGAATCACCTTTTTTTGCAGGATATGTTAAGTGCTATGAGAGAGGTTAAATAATACTCTTTCTTTTGATATTTCCTAGTTTATATTCTCAAAGAGGGAAGATTTTTTTTCATTTTTGTGCGTGGGTAGGCAGGCTGTGCGCTGCGTTGCAAGCCCTATCATTGTTGGGGACGGCACCGTAAGATACCATCGGTTCTTGGTAGTTGGTCGTTCACAGTGGCTGTCCATTGAGCAGCCACCAAGATTGAGATGGTTACTACATCATTTACGAAAACAATTCCCTTTGTTTAGCACTGTGATTGCTGGCCTGATGAGGGAAAATTGTGAGAAATTTTGCTTGTTTCAGAACTTTAGGTTCCTATTCTGGCCACCCCCTTGCTTCTGCTAATGTAATTTGTGTCTCGGGGTTTGAAGTTATTTGGTTTATTAAGAGAGCCTGATATGAGGTGCTCGGTCAGTATCATCTCATCTCCCAAATCCTGCTTGTTGTTCCAGGAAGAGGGGATTTAATGGGCTCTGGTCCTTTTAGGAAGCTTTATTTGAAATTCACTTGGGCATTGAAGTTTTATGGGTACAATCAGATCCAGAGACTGCTTAATGAAGTTCTAGGCAGGATGTACAGTGAATGGTCTGCACCTTACCCAAATCCTCAGTTAAGCTTCTCTGATATACCATTAGGTTTTAGAAAAACCAGAATCTATGGTCCAAACTCTAATTAATCCTAAGACTAATGAGATACAAAGGCATATTCTTTTTCCCTTTATTTTTTCTCTCACTAGCAAAGAATTTTAAACTGTGGCTATAGAATTTAAATATGTGCATTTTGAATTTGCAAAGTGTGAGAATAATGCAAAATTAGCAGGTCAATGAATTAGAATATCTTTGTGAGAATATTAAAACATCTATAGTGTAACTTTTTCATTTATTCTTGTGTCAACTATTGCTTACAGTAATTCAGTATCATAATCTATATTTACCTTATTCTACTTTACAAAAGACTTTAACACAAATTATGTTGCATAACATACACTATGACACTGGTATTATCATCCCCACTTCCTATTTAAGGACATTGGAATTTAGAAAAGATAAGCAACTTGCCCAGTTTCACACAGTAGTGGTCCTAGGAAGGAAACTCATACATTTCAACAGCTAGTCCAGGGTTTTTTCCTTTCAATGATTAGGTTCTCTGCTATTATGTTTTCAGTTTTGGTTAATAGGCATATTGGTTGTTACTGACATTTCGTTGTCACATCTGACTGGCTATTCCTAATGACCTTCCAGTAGGCTCTGGACACTTAAATATCTACTAGTGCCAAGCAGCTAATGTAAATGAGTGTGGTGGGCTGGGTGTCAGAACAGGGAGTGATGGGGAATGTGGCAAATTGGAGAGCATACACTCCCCCAAAAAGAGGATGCCCTTACTTATTTCTATGGAGCATGATGGTATGGTGCTACCAAATCTGTTAAATTTTTAAAAGGGCCAGAGCTCTGGATATAAAATCTCTCCATTTTAAGTACTAGCAACGCCCTCCGCCCCAGTTTTTTTTTTCTTTTTAAACTTTACAAGCCAAACAAAAACTATTGGTTTGAGTCAGCCCATCACTGCTTTTTATTTTTTGGAGGTACATATGGAGAAGGGGTAAGTGGGTGGGGATAAGGTCATTTACTTGGACTGTAAATGCTTCTTTTCCTAAAGTCAGGAAATCTGAGCAAAGCCTGTTTCCAGGCTGCTTTAGTGTGGACTATTTTGGGACTGCCCTCTTGTAGAACTGTCTGAAATGAGGGAGACTTTCTTATAATCAGAGGCTGACCACGGAGCACCATGCCATTGCCCACTCTCCAATACTTAGATGTGCATCATTTAGTATCTTTATTTTTTGTCTTTTACATACTTCATTCCTGGCCTCCTCTTGGGGATTTCATTTTCAGCTGAAGATGAAACTGAAATCAGCAACATTTGCAAACTTCTCTTTTCTTTAGAAGAGGGCAAAGTTGTTTTAACACATTGGCTGCCATACTGGAAACATTTTTTCCCCCCTGGGGCCATGGTGCTTTATTAGGAAGATAGAATAAAAACCTCGAAAACAAAATGATCTTTTCTAATTTAATGAAAACTTTATTTTTTGTTATTTTCTGTGTGTGAGTTATATGTGACTCACGCGGCACTAGAATCAATTTTTACACTGCTCACCAATTGAGTTGTACGTGACTCACGACATACTTATTAAATTTGTTTCGGAGAATTGAGTTTTCATATGCTTCACTAGGCCCTGGGCTCAAAACTAGCATGAGTTAAATACAGCTCACAGGGCAGTTAATGTGTTAACCTAGATTTCTTATTTGTGTGATCTATGGATTTTGTTTATTCAGTTTTCTGTCCTTGCAAGCACAAAAAGTTAAAAACTAATTTGATTCCATTTTCCCAGATGCAATCTCATATCTGTTTCATGTTAGTTTAATTTAAAGTTTTTGAATTTTTATCCAACCTGGCACAAAGTGATTATGTCACTGTTACATGCTCCCTTGCAAAAGTAAGAATCACTCTCAGATTTTTCTTCTTCTTTTTTTTTTAATTAGAGACAGGATCTCACTCTTGCTGAGGCTGGTCTTGAACTCCTGAGCTCAAGTGATCCTCCCGCCTGGGTCTCCCAGAGTGCTAGGATTACAGGCATGAGCTGCTGTGCCCAGCCAGATTTTTCTTTATTGTAAAGAAATTCAGACCTCCTCTGTGTGCCTAATAAAATTCTATCTAGATTAACATGTGCTGTGACCAAGAAATTCTTTTACTGTATCAGTGTAATAGTTTAAACACTCCTGATCTTTGGAGGTATGAGGAAAAGGTGGAAAAAACATGCTAGGAAGAAGAAATTGAAGAAGAATTGAAAACTACTGTTGACTGAGTACTTACTATTTGCCATGCACTGTGCTGATACATTATAGTCATTCTATTAAATATTGTATCATTTAATCTATTAAACCATATGTAAGTTACCTATCAGTCCCACATTAAAGATTGAGCAAACTGAATCTTGCCCAACATCCTGTGTCTAGTTAGCGGTGGACCTTGGATTCAAACTCAGGTTTATTTGATCCCCAAAGTGATACATTTCTAACCACCATGTCTTACAGTATCCTCGTCAAAGAAAGAATTACTGCTACTGCTTCAGGAGCTATGTGACAGACTGAGTTAAGCAAACAGAGCTAGTTGGAGTGAGATGTGAAGATTACTTTGCACAATTAAGATGACATAAGATGCTTAGCAGGCAGAGCAGAGGCACAGCAGGCATACTTAGCAGAGCACTGAATGCCATGTAATCCCCAGGACTGGTGAGGATTAAGCTCTGGGAATGCTGGTGAGAGGAGCAAATTTTTCTTGCTTGACAAGTGATGTTATGGGTGTATAACATGTGAGACTATCCTTCCTTTAGCAGTCCATGACATTGATGTTAAATGCCCATTGGAGAAAACAATGCCAAATTTTATGGTAAGGTGGAATATTGATTTCTGTCATGTTCTGCATGAATTTAATGGCTGTGTTTCAGTGCATGAATGCTCCTTAATTTATGACATACCTATTATTAATAATGAGAATTTAATATCTATATATTTTGGTCTCCAACAAGTTGTTGCTATAACTAATCACTTTGGATGGACTTCATCATCTATAAATCCTCATTTGGATTCTAGAGTTTAGTATCACTTCGGTCATGGTCCATTGTATTTGTGAACAATTAAATCCAAATACCTCATTTTTGGCAATTGAGTTCTGGTCTGATGTTCTATCTTAGGACATGGCTGGTTAACAAGATAGGAGCCAAGATGAGTGATTGAACCTATTCGAAGTAGTGTTTGTACTTCCACACAAACTTATGCCTGTACTGATTCCAGAATTGTTTGCTTCCAAGGATGTAGACAGCCTGCTGGAATTAACAGAGGAATATAGGGAAGAATAAAGTGATTATTTGAATACTTCTCTTTTTTATTTTATGAATATGTATAGTCTTCCTAACCTCCTTAGGGGGAGTTTTATTTTTTCTGTTTAATTTTTATGGATACATAATAGTTGCACATATTTATGTGGTAAATGTGATATTTTGATACAAGCATACAATGTGTAATGATCAAATCAGGGTAATGGGGATATCCATCACCTTAAGCATTTATAATTTCTTTGTGTTCGAAACATTTTATTAGCACTCTTTTAGTTATTTTGAAATATACATTATTGTTAACTATAGTCACCCTATTGTGCCACTGAACACTAGATCTTATTCCTTCTATCCAACTGTATTTTTATACCCATTGACCACCCCCCCCACTACCTTCCCAGCCTCTGGTAACCATCATTCTACTCTCTATCTCCATGAGATCAACCTTTTTAGCTCCTATATATGAGTGAGAACATATGACATTTGTCTTTCTGTGCTTGGCTTATTTCACTTAATGACCTCTAGTTCCATTCATGTTGTTACAAATGACAGGATTTGTTACTTTTTAATGGCTGAATAATCTCTCGCATGTATGTACCACATTTCCTTTATCCAATTATCCATTGATGGATGCTTAAGTTGATTCCATATATTGTCTATTGTGAATAGTGCTGCAATAAACATGGGAGTGCAGATATCTCTTCAATATACTGATTTCCTTCCTTTTGGATATATATACCCAGCAGTGGGATTACTGGATCATATGATAGTTCTAGTTTTAGTTTTGTGAGGAACCTCCATACTGTTCTCGATGATGGCTGTACAAATTTCCATTCCTACCAACAGTGTACCTGGGTTCCCCTTTCTCCACATCCTCAATAGCATCTGCTATTGACTATCTTTCTGATAAAAGTCATTTTAACTGGGGTGAGATGATATTTCATTGTAGTTTTGATTTGCATTTTTATGACAATTACTAATGTTGAGTATTTTTTCATATACCTGTTGGGCATTTGTATGTTGTCTTTTGAGAAATGTCTATTCAGATCCTTTGCTCATTTTTAAATCAGATTATTTGATCTTTTTCTATTGAGTTATTGGAGCTTCTTATATATTCTGGTTATTAATGTCTTGCCAGATAGGTAGTTTGCTACCTACTTTGTTGATTATTTCCTTTGCTGTGCAGAAGATTTTGAGCTTGATGCGATTCCATTTGCCCTATTTTGCTTTAGTTGCCTGTGCTTTGGCGGTATTACTCAAGAAATCTCTGCCCAGACCAGTGTTCTAGATCATTCCCCAATGTTTTCTTCTAGTAGTTTCATAGGTTCCAGGTCTTAGATTTAAGTCTTTAATACATTGTGATTTGATTTTTTCATATGGCAAGAGATAGGGGCTTAATTTCATTCTTCTGCTTGTGGATATCCAGTTTTCACAGCATGATTTATTAAAGAGACTGTCCTTTCTCCAATGTATGTTCTTGGCACCTTTGTTGAAAATGAGTTGACTGTAAGTGCATGGATTTATTTCTGGGTTCTCTGTTCTATTCCATTGGTCTATGTGCCTGTTTTTATGCTAAACCATGCTGTTTTGGTTACTATGGCTTCGTAGTATAATTTGAAGTCAGCTAATGTGATGCCTCCACCTTTTTTCTTTTTGCTCAGGATGGCTTTGGCTATTCTGGGTCTTCTGTGGTTTCATATAAATTTTAGGATTCTTTTTTCTCTTTCTGTGAAGAATGCCATTGGTATTTTGATCGGATTGCATTGAATCTGTAGATTTCTTTGGATAGTAATTACCTTTTTTGAAGAAGCCATTAAGTTACAGCTTTATCAGTCTTTACTGGTCAAATGTTTGTTATCTGTTGGTTATTAAAATGCTGACAGGTTTTAAGGCCCATAGTGTGATGATTTGTGTATATTTTTTATTGGATTCATTTAATTTTTGAAAGACGTTAACGAAGCTAAGTTAAAATAGATATTTTATGGCTGCTGATTTTTTTTTCCTAATAGCAGTGTTTAATGTATATAGCTACGAAGATAAAGAAAAAATTTAAAACTAATAATCTTGGAAGAAATTCGAGATTGGATGCATTGAGGATTGTCAACAATGCTCTTTTGTGATGAAGTTATTGAATTATCATCTCAGCCTTTGTGTCCCTGTGAGATATTAGTGTTAATTCATGTGATAATTTATTTAAGTTTGTGATAAATAATTCCAATAGTACAAGAGAGGGTATAGGGAAAAATAAACACTATTACCCACTTAGAGTGCTCTTCTGATGCAACTCTGTATTGATAGATTTTTCTTTTATCTTTCTGGACATTGTCTATGACTATAAATACACTTATTTATAGTCACATTGGCATATATGTATCATATTTATCTATTATCTGTAATTATAGACCTATTTATCTTATAAACATCTTTGTTTTTCTATAAATGGGATCATAATATTATCAGTTGTCCTATAACTTGCTTTTTTTCACTTAATATCACCCCTTTAACATACTTTTCAATTATTATGGGATGGCCAATAAGTATATTCGGAGTTTTATGTCCTTACAAGTATCTAGGTGTGGAAAGATGGCTAAGAAGTGTGTTTGGACCCCACAGACTGGACGAGTGCTTTGCTCTCACTTCCTGGTAGACTGTGGGTTGGGCTATTTGAATCCAATTCTCACCACTTATCTGTTTGACCTTGAGGAAGATACCTAGCCTTTCTTTGTCTCAGTTTAGTTTAATTATAAAATAGGCATAATACTAGTATCTATTCGTGAGGTTGTGAGGATTAAATAACATACTGTAAAGTAGTTAGCATACCTTCTGACACATAGTAAATGCTCAATAAATGTTAGTTATTATTATTGAGCCTGAGGTGAGTTTTAGCTTTGTCTTTAATTTCTGAGAATTTAAATATGAAATTATTTTCAATGCCTGTTAATATGGGTATTTTAAAGCATCTGCCTTCATGGACCACTTAATTAAAAAAAAAAATCTGTAAAAATGAAATTGAGCTAGTCCTAGCATGCCAGTCAAATCTGAAAATGTTCATTTTCATACAAATAAACTATCAACCTACTAATACATGGTATAAACATTGTATATAATATTTTATTTTACATATTCAGAAATACAGGGAGAAATTGAATGGGATCTTTAGAAGACTAAAAAACTGAAAGGTAAAATGTTTTTATGAAGAAAGTTAATTATGCTGAGATTCATGAACTTAGTTTAATGGAAGTTAAGGGATGACTATGGCTGTTTTCAACACTATGAAGTTTATTAGGGAAAGAAGTATTCTTGGGAAAATAGAGTCAGATTATCCCACTGGAGAGAGAGAAGGAAGAAATTGACTGTGCGATGACTGTGACAGCTATCAGGAAATGTTGAGGAGGCCCTGGGACTCTTCTGGGCATATTTGGGCATGTTTATACATGCGCGCACTCGTGTGCACCTCTCCAGATCTGCTTCATCCTGCTGTGCGCTGCTAGCCCTGCGTGCACCATGCTACCAGGCTCTCTTGCCTCTGGCTTTGGGTTGGCCCAATGGCAGGTACCAGGAGGAGAGTGGGGTCGGGACGGGGGGGGGGGGGGGAGGCGTGGGTGAGGTCTAGATGTTCAGTCTGCTAGCTTCCTTCCTGGCTGCATTTATCTGGTGATTGTATTTGGTGTGGCTGCAGTTGTTTTCTGTGACAGATCTCGCTTCTTTCCTCAGGGTAATTCTATAATTATTTTATTTATTAATTCATTGCTTCATTTTTTGCCTCACCAGAATGTAAGCCCCAAGAAGGGAGGGACCTTCTATGTGTTGCTCACCCCCGTATCTCCAGGCTAGCACGATATTTGGCTCATAGTAGGTACTCAGTGAATAATTGCTACATAATACATGAAAATGCAGAGTCATTATTAGTGAAGGTGACAGTCTTTATCAATACTTTCCATACTTAATCTCTTTGACATTGCTGAGTATATGTGGTCTCCCCAAGTAGACTATAAATTTTCAGAGGGCAGATGCTTTATGCTAAAAAAATCATCTATTGTGCCCAGGATCACATAGAACACACACCAAACGTTCCAACATCCTTATTGATTGGTTGATTAGTAGCACATGCTGTATTACTAAAATAATAAATTAATTAATTCAACAAATAGTTACTGAACCTGTACTATGTACCAGCCATTGTTTTAGGTTCCCTGAATACAATAGTGAACAAAACAAAGATCCTTGGGATCTCTGGGAGGGAGACAGACAGTATATAAAACTATGAAAAATAAGTGAAATCTATAGTACGAAGGTGCTAAGTACTGAACAAAGCAGAGCGTGCTCAGGAAGATTGGGAGGAGGGTCCTGGGATGGAAATAGAGAGCAGGTTGTGATAAAAATAGGATGTCTAGGGGAGGCCTTACTTGAGAAGATGACATTTAAGCAAGGTCATGGAGAAGGTAAGGGAGTTGGGCAAGCTGTTATCTTGAGGAAAAGGTTTCCCAGCAGCGGGAACAGCCAGTGTGTTGCTCTGAGGCAGGAGCGTGTTCAGGGAACAGCAAGGAGGCTCCTCCTCCTGGAACAGAGTGAGCGAACGTGGAGGAATAGGAGGTGAGGCCCTCAAAGTCAGAGCAAGGGTCTGTGGGCGGTGGAAGACCAGGGCTTTCTCTCTGAGTGCCTGGGGAGCTGGTGCCAGGGGTCTGGGCAGCAGGGTGACACAATCTGACCTCTGTTTTAGAAGGATCACTTTGATTCATTGTTGAAAGGCACAAGGCGGGAGGCAGGGAAAGTGATCAGGAGGCCTGGTAGCAATAGGGTGAGAGAGGGTCACCTCAGGCAGGTGACTGCAGGTGGGGAGTGAGGGGGGTGGGAGTCAGACCTGGATATGCTGTGAAGGTTTCTGTAGCTACTCGACAACCAGGTTCAGTGTACACTTTCTCTCTAAATTGGGAGAAGAGCAGGAAAGCATCTTCGGGTGAATGTTTTTGTGTGGCAGTTTTGACTAGCATACGTTGGGGTTCCTTTTGTTAAACACATGGCTGGCATCTTTCTCTGATCTGTTCTATCTTTCAGGGACAAAACTATTGATAAGCATTTGAAGGAGAAAAGGTATGCAGAGGAAAATAGTTATCTATTGTTTTCAGTTTGAGAGATGTATGCAAGCAAATATACTTTATTTGGTTTTGAGTGGGCAAATGGCATCTTCTTAGCTAATCTAGGGATTGCTAAGTATAAGGGGCTCAATAAACGATGATTTTTTAAAAAATTCTCTTTGAATCTCCAAATTTAAAAATTTGCATTTGAAATCCAAAATTGCTAGCTTTTGTTTTTCATTTAATCCTATATAAATGAAAAATGGTAACATGGATAGTATTTGATTTGAGCTATAACATTCTAATATGACAAAATTAATTTGTATGTTGAATTGGTTAAACATTTGAGAAAGAGTTAATGATAGTCCCTTGGTACAGTACTGAAAAACCAAATGCTAGATTTGGGACTATGGGTTCATTTTCAAGGCTGAGTTGTTACATTAAAATATGGATCTGTAACAGAAATGATGACCTAGCCCAATAAATTTTGCACCAAGAGGCAGCGTTAGGAAAATATTTGCCATGAAGTGATGTAAGTTACAGTTGGAGAAAATTCATCTATTTTACAACAATTCCTTAAAACTTGACTATGTATCACACTGTTCTAGGCACAGGGGATATATCAGGGAACACAACGTTTCTGCCTCATGGAATTGACATTCGAGTGAAGGAGACAGGAAAACATTTATCTAACATCAGACAGTTAATCATATGTGCTATAAAAACAAAGCATGTAAATAAATGGAGAGTGTACATTGGACTGAGTGGTCAAGGAAGGTCTCCAAGGAGGTGGCATATAATCAGAGGCCTGCATGAAGGCGAGCTGTGGGCCATGGGAATGTATAGGGCATCCCAGGCCAGGTGAACAGCCAAGAGCAAAGCACTGAGGTGGGGATTGCACAGCTGTTAGCATCAAACCCCGAGTGGGTCTGCCTGTCTGCCAGTGCATTTACAAGAATAGCTCTTTGCTTTAGCCGGCTGCTCGGCTGCTCGGGGATGTCCCCTGCAGAGTGCAAGTGGCTATGAACAGGTTGGCACGGCTGGTGTCTCTGCCTCCAAGGAGGTGCTCTGGGACTCCAAATATCGGGATCCTCAGTGACTTCCCCTCATCTAGTCAGTCATCAATTCCTGATGGTGCCTCTCTTAAATGTCCCTTGTGTTCACCTGTTCTTTTCTAGGCTCACGACTATCATCTTTCTAGTTGCTCAGCAATTCATACCTAAATTGCTACACAGGGACTGTGAGGGAGGTCATTCTGTTTTCCTAGTTTGTCTAGTTTTCTAGTTTGTCTTCTGGAGCTACAAAGAACGAACTTGTGCTTCCCCCTCTCCTTCTTACATGGCAGTTGCTTTAATTTGAATGTGTCCCCCAAAGTTCATGGGTTGGAACTTAATCCCAATGCAACAGTGTTGAGAGGTGAGACCTTTAAAAGGTGTTCAGGTCATGTGGATTAATGTCACTGTTGTGGGAGTGGGTTTGTTGTAAAAGCTAGTCTGGCCCCCTCTTGCTTGCCTGCACTCTTTCGCCCCCTTACCTTCTACTGTGGGATGAGGGAGCAAGAAGGCCCTCACCAGATGTTGGCATCTTCATAATAGACTTCCGAGACCCCAGAACTGGAAGAAATAAATCTCTGTTCTTTATAAATTACATACTCTCAGGTATTCTGTTATAGTAGCATAAAATGGGCTGAGACAAAAGTCTTCAGATATTTGCAGACAGCTATTGTATAATCCCTTTTAGCAGCAGTCCCGAACTTTTTGGCACCAGGGACCAGTTTCATGGAAGACAATTTTTCCACGGACTTATGGGGTGGGGGGTAGGCGGAGCTCAGGCAGGGATGGGAGAGATGGGGAGCAGCTGTGAATACAGAGGAAGTTTCTCTCCCTCGCCTGCTGCTCGCCTCCTGCTGTGCGGCCCAGCTCCCAACAGGAACCTTCCCTAGGTCTTATTGCTCTATATAAGAAAATAAAGCAATGATCATATTGTTATTTTATAGCTTCTCTCTTACAAGGAGCCCAAAGCTCTGAACACGTATTTAACCTGAATAGGGGAAAAAAAAAAAAAAGTATTTAGCATTTCGTTTCCCAGGCTGAATCTCCCAGTTTCATCAATAGTTTGTCTATGAAATGTTCCTAACTCTCTTCCCTCTTTTTTGCCCATTTCCTGCACACTCTTGGGTTTGTCATAATCCCTTAGAGTTTATTTGATGCTTAGAACTGAATATATGTTCCAGATATGCTGTGCCTGTGAATCTCGAGAATGAAAGGACTAAAAACTCCCATGATCCAAACATTGTATTTCCCTAATCTGAACAATATACTCTTAATCGATGAAGCCAAAAATTGCATCATTTTGTTTAGCATATGTATCTTATTATTAATTCACATGTAGTGTGTACACAGTTAAAGGTCAGGCTTGCCCCCAAATGAGAGAGATGTAAGTTAAATTCAGATTGTACCATCTGTGTGTCTTTAGGCAACCTCTTGGAGTCAAAGTTTTTTAATTATAAAATTGTACACATAATCTAATTTATTTCTCAGTTGGTTGTTGTAATAATTAAGATTATTCACCAAGGGCATAAAGACCTTTAGGAGGCATTTCATGATGCTAGCTCCTTTCTACTCATACCATACTTTGTTTGTTAGGGTCAAACTCTCCTGTCAATTAGTTAGTGTATGAAAAAAAGGAAGCTAAAAGTCACCCCACTCTGTCAGTTAATGTACTATTGCCCAGTGACTCCTGAAGAAGAGGCACATAGTAGGCCCTCAATAAATACATATTTGTTGAATGACTTTATGGAATCTTATTTCAAGTAGAAGGGGTGAATCTGTAGGTAGTCTGTTTGTCTATTTGTAGTGCTGGTTTTGCTTATCTTTGTCACAATTATAAAGAGTTGGCATGATGATATAATGAATGCCATTAGTAAATTAAAAGGATTGCTGTTTGTAGAGCTGTTAACTCAGCCTGGCCACTAGAGAGCCATTTAGTGTCTTGGAATAGATAATTTGTTAAATGACACATAAGAAAGTTGAAAAAAATTAATGTTCCTCTCCAAAGAGCAATTTACTCCTTTTTTTCCCCTATCCAGGCTAAATATTTGTACAGAGGATTGGGATTCTTATAAGAGAGAAGCTATAAAATAACAATGTAATCATCCCTTTATTTTCTTATATAGAGCCATAAGACCCGAGGAAGAAACTTAATATTGAGAATGGGTACTGACACACCTAGAGGAATTTCTACAGAGAATAGAAGCTTGCCAAACTAAATATAAGAAATCACAGATGACATGTACAGGGTTGGAGGAATATCTGAATATACATAGAACCTTGTCAGATAAGTGACAGCTAAATCTGTTGAACTTTTTATAATCAAGAGCAATAGTGTCTGCCAATATGAATTTTAATCCTACTTCCTTGGAAAACTAATTGCTCCAACTTGGTGAGATGTAGTTCTTAACATAAGGTGCAGAGTTCCTTCTATCAGAATAAGGGATTCTTGTACTTGTGTGTGTGTTCTCACCTACCGGAGTATATAATGTTTGTGCTGGATCATCCAAGATCATTCAGTTCACAAAGAGCCTGAAGTGGAAGATTCTGGGTGTTTACACTTTCTCAGACCTGTCCAGATTGTTTAACTCCAAGGGAAAGTATTAGGCCAAATTAAAATGCTAACTGCACAAAAACACTCAGCCAAAACAACTGAGTGTTGAGAAGTTCACTGTCTTAAAGAAATGTGGGCAACTTAAAGAGGCAAACTTTAACACAACAGAAAAGCCTACATAACTCACTGGGGATATCAGACTTGTGGAACTCACACATTTGAATACACACGAGAGGCAGTACCTGGGATCCAGAGGGAGAGTTGATGCACGTTACCACTAATAGGACATATTTACCAATGCATATATTTAATGAATCAGGCATACAATGCTCACCGGTTCAGCTATTTCAGTGTTTCGCCTGCCTGCATTGAACATCTCATCCATGAGGTTACAAAGGAATACTCTGAAGCTTCATTATCAAATAGATTTTTCTCCAGGGAAGTCCAGTTTTTACTTGTCTTTTATTGTCGTCAGTTCTTAGTCTAGGTCTGGCTAGACTAAGGTCTGGCTATGGGTGGAGTTTACAAACACAGTGCTCTTGGACCCAGAGCTCCTCAGGTAATGTTATAGTGACCCCCAAATTTGATACATAGTCTAATGTTTCCCAAACTGGATACAGGGTCTAATGACTGAGGGTTATATTGTTGTTTGGTTTTCTTGGAATTAAAGTAGCCTGGAAACATTGGCTGGAAATCATTGGCTTGGAGAAGCCAAGAGTGCTGGCTGTCTTCAACATTTTGATGAGGATGTGCTACTGATTACATCAAGATACACCAGTGGACACCTGACCAATTTCTCTGGCCTGGAATGTTCGTTATCCTTGTGCCCCCTTTCTTCTTCATTTCCTGGTCCAGGCTGCACAGATGAGGAGGGAGCAGGATAGAGCTAGCCCAGCTCACCTTGGGCTCATCCGCATGCCAAGTCCTGGCTTCCCAGCTGCATACCTCTGACAGTTCCAACTCTTATTGTCTCCATTTTGGCAACCCCTTTATGAATAGCTATTTTAAAATCAACCAAAAATTGCACACAAGCCTTAAATCGAGATTTGTTAATTTAGGTACAGTAATTGCTGGAGGAATAAAAAAATTAGGAGTTAAGAAAAATGGTCATTAAAGGGTAGGTGAGAGAAGACTATATAAATAGAGGAAGTAAGGGTATTTTTAAGATCATGGCATTGGTGTGCATAGACAGACTTAGCTTCCTTTGGGACAGGCCTCATAGTGTAGTCAGATACCGTCTCCCTCAAATGTGGTGGCAGCACTTGACTCGTTCTAAATTACAGGCATCCCTGATTTTTATGCCAAGAGAGACTTCCTCCAATGTGCTGCAGGAAGGCCAGATGGCCTTGTCATTGCTAATCAGTGGATCATGGAGCTCTTGAGAGCATGCTGAGGACTCTAGCTTTAGCTAATTAACACAAGCTCCAAGTCAGAGTCAAGAATTAAGCAATCAACTCTTTTCTCTAATTCTTATACATTTTGGAAGTGTGCCCATGATTAGTCGGTCTGAAAAGCCTCAAAATAGAAAAAAAAGTATCACTTGGGCTAAGCAAGGAATTATAGGAAAACTCCCATATGAACTTGGAAAGGGAACTTAAAATAAAATGCCTAATTAGGGCAAGATAAATAAAACTAGACAGAGTCAAATCCATAGCACTTTTTTGGTAGGAGGAATGCTTATTGATGGAAAATATGTAAGGTTTTAAGAGTTTGATGGAGTCTGGTCTCTTATTAAGTTGCATTTTAAGATTTCATACAATATTTGAGGAGAATAAAGCAAAAATAAAAGTCAAGCAGATCTTTTAAAATGCTGTAAAATTTTTTTTTGTTGCAAAATAGGCTGTCATAAAGAAATTTCTTTTTCTATCAGTATTTTTTGTTTATTGGATACTTCTATATACACAGCATCCAAGAGAGTGACTGACACACAGTGAATATTTAAAAATGTTGGTTGAGAAAGATGAATGAAAAGTAGATTTGGAACACAAATCTGTGTCGTGCCATTGCTGCTCTATGATTATTTCATGGAAAGCTATGGAATTGTTTATTAATTTGTTTGCTAAACAAATAATTGTTGAATTCTGACTATGGGCCGAGGTTCTGAGTTCTGAGGGTAAGAATAAAACAGGCAAAAGATTCCTCTCCCCTGGTAGCTGATACTCTACTATATTGAGTTAGTATGACCCTTTGAATTTGTAAAGATTATTAATATTGATATTTCTTTTAAAAGATATATTTATTCTGACATGGTAACAATATGATGGTTAAATGCAAAAAAAAAAATATATAACCTGCAAAAAATAGCTTTTGAGACTTGCAACCTAAGCACGTACATTTCCCTCATGTTCTTGTCTCCTTGCTCTACTCCCATTAAACTTCCCTATAGTTGCTTCAGTCCTAGAACATTTTGTGAGAAGGGAGCTGCTTCTATTTCCCAGGTCAATGGTCATTTCAGGCAGTGAGGCCAATGGGTGGAGAGCAGTGAGACAACATAGGTCTGTTACCACATGATTTTTCACCTCTGCTGGCTTGGAAAGAGTCAGATTTGCAATATCCAAAGCTCTCTCAGATGTGAATGCTCAAACTAATCCTTGTTTTTTTTTTTTTCTTTCCAAAGATTTTTGTTTAAAGAGATGGAGGTTGGCTCCAGACTGTAGGTACTGAATGTCTCACTGTGAGTTGACTTTTCCATATACCAGGAAATACAGCCACAGTTCCAGGATTCTAGTTTGATACTATGTTGTTTTCAACACTGGAGAAACAAAGGAATTTGAGTGAGATTGTTCATACCCAAAGCAATGAAACTGAACCATAATGGAACCATATCTAAGCCTGTTGGAATTTCATGCCAGAATTGATGGGTGTATGCCTACATGATGAGTGCATTGCGCACCGTCTGGGGAATGGTCATGCTTGAAGGTGCTGACTTGGGGAGGTGGGGGGTGGGGGGAGGGGATGGAGGTATGACTACATGGTGAGTTCCAGGCGCACTGTCTGGAGAATGGACACGCTTGAGGCTCTGACTCAGGGGGATGGGCGGGACATGGACAATGTATATAACCTGAGCTTTTGTACCCCGATGATGAGCTGAAATAATAATAAAAAAAATAAGATAGGAATAGAATGGTGAAATGGGGTTTTGGCTTTTTTTTTTTTTCCTTTTTCCTACCCTCATTTTATGAAATTCTTTTCTTTGGCATATAGCCCAAAGAGCAACTTTCTGACAAAATTCTTCTAAGCCCTTTTTTTTTTTAAATGGTGCTAGGTTTGTGCAGTCCAATATATGATAGTAGCTGGTAACTACATGTGTTGGACCCTTGAAATGTGTCTGTTTTGACCAAGGAACTAAATTTTTAATTTTATTTAATTTTAATTAATTTAAAGCTAAATTTGAAACTGGAAATTCAGTTTTGGAAATCTTTCAAGAATATTTGGAACAACTTGGTATCTATGTGAATCTTTTTTTTTCCAACTGTTAATTTTATGAAACCTAAATACAGATCAAATATTTTGATGAAAATTCAGTGCCCAAATTGAGATGTACTGTAAGTGTAAAATACATACCAGATTTCAAAACAGTATAAAAATGTACAATGTCTCAAATATTTTTAAAAATACTGATGATATTTTTTGAAATGAGCGTATTTTAGATATATTGGATCAAATAAAAATACTGTTAATACAGATTTCCTTCTCTTTTTTTTTTTTACATTTTAAACAAGTCTTCTAGAAAATTTGAAAGTACATGTGGTTTGCATTATATTTCTATTAGGTGGTGGTGTTCTAGACCAAGTGTATTTTCCCCCCTCATTCCTGTTTATCTGTTTTTTTTCTCATTATAAAGCAGTTACCATAAGATGCAGATTCCTGCCCCAGAGCTGCTAGTTCCAGTCATCACAGAGCCCTTAACTCTGCTTCTTCCTTTCCTCTTAGTAGCCAAAAGAATTCTACCTGCTTTTGCTCCTTCCTCTCCTGCCTTTCCTTTTCCTGATTTCTATTCGTTCTACATCTACTGACCTGCACAGTTTCTCCTGAGTTAAATAATTTAACTTACGTTGTTTCTGCTGTCTAACCTTGACAACTTTCCCTCTTCTATATATTGTAGATATCTCCTTTGAAATCCCCCCTCTGGCTAATACAGGCCTTGTAAGTTACCTAATATTGAATAGTGGCTGATGTTTCCAGGAGGGGATAGAATAATTAAAATATTACATAAAAAGCACATTAATTTGTTGCACACGTTTATTCTAAATTACTATTTTCTTAAATAAATTTTTCTTCCTTGATCAGACGGTGACTGTGTAGTGAGCAAAGTGAATGTGGGGAAATGTGGGTGTTAAAAATAACTGTCATCAGTCATCTGAATGAACAAGTACTTGTTGGTATAATTAGTGGGAATAAGCAAATGAAGGGAAGGAGTCGTTTTTTGGGCAGAAATGGAACATCTTGAATTGGGCATATTAGTTTTGCTGGCAGGTATGAGGTCAAGTGTCTCAGCAGGAGGCTACACACGGAAGCCTAGAGCTGTGCTGTCCACTCTGACAGCCTCTAGCCATCATATTTAAATTAAAATTAATTATGTACACAATAGTAACATGCAACTAGTGGTTACTATATTGACCAGCAGTGATTAGAACGCATAAATCTTGGGGGCACACAATTCAGCCATAACATAATTTTATACAAACATCATACCAAGTTGTTAAAAACAAAGTGAAAAGAAACAGGCTAGGTTGTGGCCCTAAGCTGTTTCGCGTTAGAATTTCATCTGATGAAAAAATTGTTTCTGCTCATCGTCGTGTTATAACTCAGAGAACCAAATGGTTTGATTCAGAGGCCAAAGAAATAGATAATATTTTATTAAAAGATAAGGAGATTGTATCTTAGAAATAACTATCATAATTAGTTTGGCAAGAAATAGGACCCACCTCTCAGAACAGGTTCTCAATAAAGAGCAAGAGCATTACTTCCTAGGAATCTTTTCAGTCGAGCAGAGAGATGGTTTAGAGCAGATGCATTTACTGGAAGGGCCCCGTCAAATATAAAATGCAGGTTTATTATGGGTCTATAGTAGTACCCCCTTATTCAAGGGGGTTATGTTCCAAGACCTGCCTGAAACCTCAGATGGTACCAAACTCTATATATTATATTTTTTCCTATGCATACATACTTATGATAAAGTTTACTTTATAAATTAGGCATAGTAAGAGATTAACAGCTCTTATTATTAACTAATAAAATGGAACAGTTATACCAATATACTGTAATAAAAGTTACATGAATGTGGTATGTCTCTCAAAATATCTTATCATACTGTACTCACCTATTTTCATATCACAGTTGACTGGGTAACTTAAACCATCGATAGTGAACTGTGGCTACTGAAGTGAAGGCTACTGTACATGAAAATATTTGTTGAAATTGGGTTCTTCCTATGAAATGAAGGGTTTGTGTAATTCAAAGAAGAGCTCAATTACTCAATTATTTTTGAATAAAAATGTAAACATAATAAATGTAAACATAAAAACAATTTGTTGGCAATATTTCTTCCCTGATTTGGTCATTAACTAGCATTATTCACATATTCCAGTATTTGTGTATGTGTTTTGTGTGTATAGATATTTGTTGCCCTACATCTATTCAAAGTGACAATTTAAGTGAAGTTACTAGTTTGTATGTCCATACAATGAAAATATTTTTTTATTTCTTTAAAAAATTTACCCATTTCAATTAAAGCTCTTTAACTCTGAGTTGTACATGTGGTTCATTTTGCCAAGTTCTCTTTGCCAGGAGTTGTACGAGAGAGGCCAGTCATTTCTCCTATTAACCATTTCATCTTTGTTCCTACGTATCCTTCTTACAAGGCTGTCTGCCCCTCACACTCTGACCAGTGGGCAGTAGGTCATGTGTTAGTTCTCCCTCTTCTCCACCCTCTCTGCTTAGAGTTTAATTGGGCCAGGGATGGAAAAATGGGACCCATTTTTTTTTCTGAAAATTGGGAATTGGACTCAGAGATTCTAGTGTTGGCTACCTGAACGATAACGTTTAGAAAGCATAGCTGGGGGAGGGAAAGGGGGAGAGAGGGGAGAAAAAGGCAGTAATGAAAGACCATGTGGTTCCTGAGAGAGAGAGGGGTAAACTCAGTTTCTGACTTCCTAGTTCCTCATACCAGTTTTATTAGAGGTTGATTTTACTTTCTGCCTTGGGATTTATTAGATATTCCTTCAGCCTTCCAATATTGCCTCTTGTTTGCTTATGATCACTTACCCGTTTTAATGAAGCGGGTGGTATAGCAATAAGTGGTTTCACCAAGGTTATGTGTGTATGGATGTGTAATTTGCACAACTATTGGTACTTACTATTCAGTTCAGATGATTGATTCTTATTGATCCTTTTCAGGATGTTGGAGTGTTGAGTATAAACCATTAGTAGCAATTAAAGAATAAACAAATACATTGTTGGCTATTATGTACTACCCACTATGTGCTGGATTCTATGATCGTATTTCAAATGCATTATGTTCCTCAGTCTTAACAAAATCATATGAGGGTAGTACTGAGATTGTCTCCACTGTGCAGATGAGCAAATGGAGACTTAGAAGTAAGAGCCTTTTTTCTTTGAGACAGAGTCTCGCTTTGTCACCCAGGCTGGGGTGCAGTGGTACAATCATAGCTCACTGTAGTCTCAAGCTCCTGGGCTCTGGAGGGCCTCTTTTCTAACTGTCCCCTTTCTGTTTAGCATGATGGTATGAAGTTTGATGTCTAGAGCTATTACAGCTATTTTTTTTTGACCACGAGGAGAACAAGATATACTAACACACTGAGGATGGTGGAGTAGAAGAGTGGAAAGATTCTGAGATGTTTATATCATTGAAATGCTAAACAAAGCTTAGAATCATCTACCCCTAGACGTCTTGTTAAAAAAACAACCTTTTTTTTTTTCTTCCAAGTTTTTGCTGCTCTTAGATTTTCCATTTTTTGAGTTTAATGTGTTTTCATTTACAATATGGCTAGAGAATAGTAACTGGTCCAGTTTGGCTGAAATTCAGAGTAAGATGAAAATAGTAAATTACGCAAGACGGTAGAAGCTCTGCTTGACAGATTTAGAACACTTGACTGGTTGGCAACAAGGAGCCAATGAATATTACTAAGCAGGAAAGTGATGAGTGTAGAGTTGTGTGTTATCAGATTCTGGCCTAGAAGACTTTTAGTTTCAGTTTAAAGGAAATGGAACAAATTTGTAGATGAAGTAATAGGAGCCAGTAAAGACACAGACATTGAATATGCAGGAGAGAAAGAGGTGATTATGGGGCAGGTTTTACAGTGTTTGGTTGGGGATGACACCACAAGACCATTAGACAGAATAGTTATTTAGAATAGAAGGGAGAGGTATATAAATTGACAAATTAATTTTTAGATGGAAGTAAATAAATGAAAGGAGCTCAGATTGGATGACATCAGTTTCAAAAAACTTAAGAAGAAGAGTTAATTTAGGAGAGTAAGCCAAGAGTGGGCTTGATGATTTTAAGAGTGAGAAAAAAATTTAAAAAATCCCCAAATCAAAAGACAAGCAAAAAAAAAAAACAACTGGAAAATTACTTGTTTCCATTTTGTGCTTATTTTCTCCTGGTCTGTATTGGCTTATCCTTCCATATGGAATTAAGGCTGGTCTGTGTGGCCAATATAGTACAGTAGAGGCGACAATATGTGATTTCAGAGGCTAGGTCATAAAGCGAATTGTAGTGTTTGCCTTGTTCTCTCAGATTGCTCACTGGCAGAGAAGCCAGACTCCATGTTTTGCGGATGCTTGAGCTTCCCCGTGGAGAGAGGGGTCCATGTGTAGAGACACAGAAGCCTTTCACCAACAGCCAGCACCAGCTTGTCGGCCGTGTGAGTTAGCCGCTTTGGAAGCAGACCCTCCATGTCCAGGAAAGCTTTAATAGGAGTCATAGCCCCAGCCAGCATCTGAGAGCAAAGTCATGAGGGATCCCAACAGAAGTGCCCAGGCAAGCTGGTGTAGAATTCCTGACCCACAGAAACTGTGAGGGACAACAAGTGTTTATTGTTGCTTTAAGTGACTAAGTTTTGGGGTAGTTTGTTATACAACAATAGATAAGTGATACAGTTATTTACAGGTTTATATTTGTAAACTTGATTGAAAAGTCTTTATGGGTAAAAAATAGCTGTTTTTGTGCTTCCTTTTTCTTCTCATTTCTAGCTCATTGCCTGGCACATGTTTATTCAAGTGAATTTACAAGTAAACCTTGCTCTGAAAAGTATAGCAGAGAATCTGCAAGAGCTGAATAAGGGAGTGAGGGCCAATCTGGATTAACCATCAGTTAATATCTTACTGCTATAAAACTGGTTCTGTGTTGTGCGAAAATAATTTCATTCCTGTGGATCTATGGAAGGGGTTGAATGACAATACTTAAAAAGATGTGTGAAGGTGATAAAACTGAGAAGGAAGGCCTATAAAATCAGTGTGTTATTATGTGAAGTGAAACCTATATTTTGCTGGATTGAAAAAAATAATTATTTGATTCTGGAAAAGCCCAAGTGCAAGTAAACTTCCGACATATCAGATAAAGGGAAAGGAGTGTCAATGGACAAAGTTTGAAGAACAACAGATTCAAAGGTAATCCCGATTTTGGTGAAAATGGTAAATTCATTAGGAAAAAAATAAAAGTTAGAGTCTTACCTCCTGTAATTTATTGAAATAAATTCTTCAATTTTACAAAAGTATCAGCAACAATTTGACCTCAGGATAGACAAGAACTTTTTAAGCTTTACTAAAGGAAGAACATAAAAGGAAAAGAACACCAATCTGAATAATAAACATTTAAACTGTGTAAATAAAAAACATGATAAGACAAAAGACAAACTGGGGGGAAAATTTGTAGCACATATAATAGAGTGTTAATATTCTCATATTAAGACATGTGAATCAGTAGGAGAGAGTCTGAAGAACGCTTTAATATCATTAAAGCAAGGGAAGACCATGAATCTTTTAAAAAATAAAAAGGTTATTTTTGTTCAAAAGTTATAAATTACTATTAAAATAATTTTAGCAAACTTATGTTGTGATAGGATGTTTTAGTAAACTTCATTATGTTTTGTGAGATATTTGTATTTACTCTTTATTTGTATTCATTTTGTAAACAAATTTTTATCAATAGCTTGATTTTTATCAAAAACCAGTCATCTTATGCCATTGATTCTAATTTTCTCAGGCAAACTATTTCATTTGCACTATTTTTGTGCCAACACGGCTCTGCTGCAGCTCCATATACTGTACTCACCTGTTGTCGTCATAATGAAATAAAAGGGACACATGAGGACTGTGTTTGGATTTCATGGTGGATATCAGACACACTCATTTTGACCCTGTTTAAATCTCCCTGACCCCATAAATTACCCAGAAAAGAAACACACTTGTCTGTCATGAACCTCAAGACCTTGGTGGGGCATAATTGGTAATTGGCGGCTTTCCACGACTCAGTAAAGAGACTGGTGTGCCATTTGGAAGTCCAAGAGGATCTCTGAGTGATTAACTGGCAAATTCCTCACTGAGGCTGAATCATTAATAAGCAATGTCACAGTAACCAAAACACAATGGGCAAGTGTGGCAGTATCCTGCTCTGGTTCCAATTCCCTGTTTCATACTGATGTACTCAACAGCAGAACACTTTAAAAATTTGCTCTTGAGATTTACAAATGTTTTAAACAGAAACTAATTTTCTTCGCTGCGGCCGGTTCTTCATTATAATAGCAACTTATCCCTGGAAGGCATCCACATAAAGGTGGAAGTGAGGCAGAGTGGTGAGAGGGAACTGAACACTTTCAGAAATATGAGCCCTGGGAGTATGGATGAGCCTGCTGAGCTTGGACTTCCGCACCTCCAAGGGTCTGCTTGGTCAGATTTCCCTCAGGGCTGACATGTGTCATCTGAAGCATCATATGGAAATGGCCAGCTGGAAAAGAGTCCTTATGAAATGTCTGTTTAATTATAAATGTTTACAATCAATAAAAAAAAAGGCAGTTCTGGGAATGCAAAATAGGGAGTATTAACTCTTGCATCCTTCCTCAGGACTCAGAACAGTGCTGGCATCTGCTGGGGCCTAGGTCCTGGTTAGTAATGCTGATACAAGAGATCGAAAAGAGAAAGGAAATGGGGATGGGGAAGAATCCATCTGATTCTTAGGGCTCTGTGCTTAATGAAGAATTTATTGCTATGATTTCTGAATCTCAGGATGGAGAGATGGGTAGATATATAGAGGCCGTGACCACACTTGTACAAAATTGCTTAGCATTTCCTACTCCCCTATGTGAACCATAGTTTGGTGGGGAGTAAGTGATGGTGAAGGCATGGAGGAAAAAAGTCCCCCCTCCCCAACCCTGGGCTGTAGAAGGGGCAGAGCCAGCTGTGTGATGCTCACTGGGGGCTTTTAGATTGTAGAAAGTTATCATCTGTTTGACTTTCTGTTTAGCTGTCTAGGCACCTGTCCCTGTTTCCTTCATCTTTTCTTCTCATTAGTATAAAATACTTCTTTTCTACCTTACACAGGAAATCCTTAAAAACATTACAAAGATTTAAAATTATGAATAGCAACATAGCTCTTCAATGCTTATGATAAGCCACAGCTGAATTAGTGAGGTGGTTCATCATTTCATCAATAACACGAGAAATATTTATTGAAATGGGTGTGCTGAGGGCTGTAAGAGTTGCAGAGGTTAAATCTTGTTTTATGACCCCAGGAGCTCCCAGTGGAACATATACACAAAGAGCTCTAGCAAATGGTGGTGGCAGCACATGAGGTAACAAATATAGTGCTCTGGGGGGACAAAGAAAGGATGTGGCTGCAGACCTGGGTAGGCTTCATGGAAAAGATGGCGGATGATTTGGACTTGTGGACTGGAAACATGGGGCTTGACCTTCTGTGATAGGTCGTCTTTTGTCATGAATTGCCTTTTATGGCAATAGGGTATAATCTAGACTATAAAGCCATAGTAAGTGCCCTTTTATTCAGGATTTGTACCAAAAAAAAAAAAAAAAAAACAAAATAAATAAACAAAAACCTTAAATACTCTCCCTTCCCACAGCATTTAACCATGCAAGTCATGTTCATAATATGACTTTGAGGACTAATAAGATCCTACAAGGCTTTCAGAATGAAAGGAAGATTAAAAACATATTAAAACAGTTTGCCTGTACAATGTAATCGTCTTCTGATTGACTGGCAATTAGTCATGGTTGAATGTGAGGTGAGTATACAAATGGAAGCCTTCCCAAGCATTCTTAATAAATGGACTTTATTAAAATGGGGCACAAATGTACTCTAAATATCAAGAGTTTTCTACTTCAAATGAGCCTCTCCAAGTCTGATTCTAGGAAAAACTGTAAGGAAGGTTGTCTTCACCACCGGTCTACTTCATGAAGTCATTCATTTAAGAAACATTTGTTTTGTGCTAAGTGCTAAGATGTACAAAGGCAAATGAGACAAAAATCTTTTTTTGGAAGTGTATGCTCTAGTGAGAAGGCAGATATGAAAGCAATTATCTATCTACATGTTATATTCAATCTACAAAATTCAATGAGAATAAAGGGAAATGAGAAAACATGAAAAATATTAAGGACTAGGCTAATAACTTTATTGTTTCTGCAGCTTTAAATACAAAGGAATCCTGATAATGTTTACAACAGTAGTGGGTAAAACTTAAATACAAATCGAGAGTCCTTAAAGTGGTGAGGTGTCCCCAACTCACAATGGTTCTCATAACTTTCCTGGTCTACAGTAGAAGGCAGCTCAGCAGCCATTTTGTACATGACACTGATTGGACCAGCAGGGGCATGTGACTCAGGCTGAGCCAATCAGAAGGAGAGCTGAAAGCTGGGCCAGGAACATGGCAGCTGATAACTGTGGGGAAAGAAGAAGAATTTAACAGAGAGAAAAGATGGAAGCAGAGATACTTTGGTGTCTTTGGGTTTTGTGAGAGATCCATGATCCCTTATAATCAACTTTCTTACTAAGCTAGCTCCAGTTAGTTTTGGTTACTTGCACTAAGCATTGTATTAATAACTGTCAGTCTCCCTTTGTCCTTTGCCATCCCTATGCCCAGTCTCATGCTTCCCCCATGGTTGTCTAGGAGCACTGACTGTGCCCCTTAACCAGGCTGGGTCAGTACCCAGGTCTCTACTGCTTTGAACACTATCCCTCTTAAAACTCTCCTCATGTGTCCTCATTCCTCCTGATGCTGCTGCTTTTCCATTGCTACAGTTCTTGAGGATTTATACATTCCAAGCATAGTTTATTTATATGCACTCTCATTCACAAAAGCCCTATGAAGTGGGCATTATCCCATTTTACATGCATTCCAGGTAGTACCTGGGATTTCTTAGTCCCTAGAGATTTAGCTAAAAATCATAGTAAACTTCTATCTGTGGCTTGAGGAAGTGCAAACCCTTCCCCCAGATCTGTGACTTCCCAGAGCCCTTATGTTCTTGTAGTTGTTTCTGGTTCTGATTTCCTGCTTCCTCTTTCTTCTTAGTCTCTGTTCTTGTGGTTGTTTTTTATTTCCTCCCAGGTGATGACCCAACCTTGTTATCCAGCATATTTGCCTTTAACTTTCCCCACACCTGACACCCTGAGAAGCATCCCAAAAGAACTGGGAGGAGCTAACTTTTAGTGATGGTTGTGGGGATGGGTCACATTGTGTACTGCAAACAAATTAAAATTGCATATTAGATGTTACTATTTCTAAAAGTCCCTTAGACTAGCCTGCCTTGATAGGCTTTCAGGGGCTACTTCATTCTGTGACACAGTAAGACCTATACCCCATCGCTCCAATTTCTGCCTTTCCTTCTTATCCTTCTTACAGGGCTAGTTGGACAAGAGAGCCTTTTATGTCAGAGGAGCCACCCTCCTTAGAAAACTTCTCTGATTATAAATGATAATTCTGTTTTCTTTATACCATGAGGAAGCTGAGGCCCAAAGTGGTGTTGTGAATTGACTAAGGTTTCACAAAGCAAGTAGATTGCAACAGCAAGATTTTTGTTTTTTTTAAGACAGGTCTTGCTCTGTTGCCCGGGCTAGAGTGCAGTGGTGTGATCACAAGAACAGAAGAATAGGCTCCGCATGTACTTGCCATCAAATTGGCCATAACTGATCAACACAATGGTGCTCACAGGATAGCAATATTCTCCAGGGATTAGGGGGTTGGGGGTGGGTAAACTCACAACTAACAGATGCGGTGAGCATTGTAGGGGGAAAAGACACACCCCAAATCATGGTTTGGGTATGACAAAGTCATAACATGTATCCAAAATATTAGTACCCCTATAATATCCTGAAATAAATAAATAACAAACAAACAAAAAACCAGGGAGGGAATGAAATCTGAAAAAGCTGCTTAGGAAAAATTGCTGTAAGAAGTTATGCTCACAAGAAAATAGTTTTGGGGCGGATGTCACAGAGTGTACTGTACAAGCAGGGAAGAAAACTGCTTTCTGCTTGGGTAAAGAGCACAGCAGGGCCTGGTCACGTCACAGATTTCAGTGCCTGGCCTGTGCATTTTCCTGTAAGCCACCTCTGCAGCCTCACCAGGGGACAGCACTGGCTTCCTGCTGAGGCATTGGAGGAGAGAGATGAGAAATGTGACTGGGATTGCCATCTGAGACTCAAGTGGTAAAAGGAGAGGCAGCAGGAGAGGATAGGATTCTGAATGTTCCAGAAATTACTAGAATTTGTCCACATCCTCATCAACACTTATTTCCTGTTTTTTTGATTGTAGCCATCCTAATAGGTGCGAGGTGGCATTTCATTATGGTTTGATTCACATTTCCCTACTGATAGTGTTGCTGAGCCTCTTTCCATATATTTATTGGTCACTTGTATATCTTCTTTATAGAAGTGTCAATTCAAGTCCTTTGTCCACTTTTTATTTGGCTCATTCAGTTTTTTGTTGTTATTGAGTTGTAGATCTTTATATATTCTGGATATTAACCCCTTATCAGATATACAATTTGAAAATATTCTCTCCCATACTCTGGGTTGCCTTTCACTCTATTGGCAATGTACTTTAGTGCACAGAAGTTTTGAATTTTGATTTGGTCCTATTTATATTTTCTTTTGTTGTGCTTTCAGTGTCTCTTTGATTTTTCTTTGGATTAATGTTTTCATTATATATCTTTTCCCATCCTATTAATTTCAGCTTATCTTGTTAGATTTGATTGAGTTTCTTATAGACAGCATAAAGTTGGATCGTATTTCTAATCTACTTTTCAATCTCTGTTAATTGGCAAATTTTAAACCATTTATATTTAATGTAATTATTGATATATTGGGCCTTAGGTTTGCTATTTTACTGTTTTGTTTTTGCTTGTTCTGTTTCATTATTTGTTTTCTTTTTCCTGTCTTCCTGTGGGTTACTCAGACATTTTAAAAAATAAATTTCTATGATGCTTTGATACATCTATAGTGATTTTGAGTATATCACTTCATATGGCTTGTTAAGTGGCTGTTCTAGTTATTACATTATATATACAGAACTTATCAGAGTTTATGTTATTTTAACAGTCCAAATAAAGTTTAGGAACATCACATGTGTTTTACCCTTCCCTGTTTATAATATAATTCTTTTAAATATTTACATACATAGTTTAGAACCATATCAGCATTATAATTTTTGCTTACATCATTAAACATAATTTAGAAAATTCAATAGGAAAAGGAAGGTCTCTGTATTTACCCATATTTTTGTTTATTGTGCTCTTCCTTCCTTCCTGATATTCTATGGGTTTTTTCTTTTATTGTTTCCTGTCCATTTAAAGAACTTCCTTTAGATATTTTTTATGGCAGGTCTATTGGTTATAAATTCTCTTCATTTTCCTTTATTTTCAAATTTTCTTCAATAAAGAGATTGTTTTCATTTCCTCTTCATTCCTGAAGGATATTTTATTGATACAAGATTCTGCATTGACAATTATTTTCTGTCAGTACTTGAAAAGTGGTGTGCCACTCTCTATGGCATCCATGGTTTCTGATGAGAAATCTGCTGCTATTCAAATAGTTCATTCCCTGTAGGCAAGCTGATGTTTCTCTCTCACTTTTAAGATTTTTTTTCCTTGTCTTTAATTTTAGAAGCCTGACTATAATATGTCTTGGTGTAGATTTCTTCGAGTTTATCTCATCTAGGGTTCAGCCAGCTTCTTTTAAGTACAGGTTTATGTTTTTACCAAATTTTGGAAGTTTTCAGCCATTATTTGAGTAATTTTTCAATTCTATACTCTTTCTCCCCACATTCCCCGACCCCAATAACACAATGTTAGATTTTTTTTACAATGTTTCACAGGTCTCTGAAGCTCTGTTAATTTTTTTAGTCTATTTTTTTTTTCTGTCATTCACACTGGGTAATTTCTATTGACCTATCTTCTAGTTCATTGATTCTTCCCTCTGTCACCTCAATTCTGCTATTGAGTTCATCCACTGAATTTTTTTTTTTAATTCTGGTAGTACATTCTTTCAGGTCTAAAATTTCCATTTGTTTCTTATTTATATCTTTTATTTACTTTTGGCTGAGACTTTCTATTTCTGTGCTGAAACTTCCTGTTCTTCCATTTGTTTCAAGTGTGGTCATAATTGCTCACTGAAATATTTTTATGGTAGATGCTTTAAAATCTTTGTCAGATAATTCTAAGGTCTCTGTCATCTTAGTGTTGGTATCTATTGATTGTCTTTTTCCATTTAATTTGAGATCTTCCTGATTCTTTGTGTGATGGGATTTTCCACTGAAGCTTGGACATTTTGGGTGTTGTGTTATTAACTTTGGAAAGCTCCTGTTTTAGCTGGATATTTTGTTACCACTCTGTCATGGGAAGAGGAGCACATTGCCTCATTACTTCAAGGTTGGGGTAGAATCTAGGCTCCCCACTTGGTCTTTGCTGGAGTAGGTTGGGTTGCAGCCATAGTTTTCTCTGTGGTGCTTGGCTGGAGTAGAGTGGTTATTGTCTAACAGTTTTCTGTCTTGCTAGGCTGCCCCATTCCTGTTCCTTTTGCTAGAGGAAGCAGCCTTTTGTTGGAGCGTTTTCAGTCTGTACCCATTGGCATTACTGGATTGCTGACTTCTTTAGCTCCAAGTCTGGGATCTGTGAAGAAAACAAAAACAAAACCAAAAAAACCCAGATAACTCACCTCCCCATTCCCTGTTGTTCCTTGGGTCTCAAATTCCCTAGTCAGTCTGCCTTCTTATTTCCACCTTTCAGAATCTTCATATGTTTGTTTCATATATAATGTCCAGCATTTTTAGTTGTAGTTACTAGGTGAATTAGGGAAAAGTATTTCTATTTCATTTTTCTGGAAGTGGAAGTCTAGCAAAGATATGGCAGTCTTAAAATTTAAATGTTTTCTATTATCACAAGTTTATATTCCGTGTACCATTCATCCTTTATTTTATTCTTACGAGAACCATTTTAAATACATTCATGAGTCCTTTAATTCTTCCGTGGGCAATGTTATGTCTACATCACTGCTATCTAAACTGTACTCTTTGAGTTATAATAAAGGCAATCTGTTCTTGGCATGAGGAACATGCTAGTTATGGTACTAAAGAAAAATCAATATTGCTGTTCTCTTACCACACTTCTAAGAGGAAAGAACCTTTGTTACTCAGACACATTTAGTAGTGGGCTGGGAGTTGTTAAATGGAAGTAATGGGCTAAGAGATAAACACTGAAGAAACCTAAAAGTTTAGGTAAATTTACAATGGAAAGAATAGAGTTACTGGCAGAAGACAATAGAATAGATAGGCAAAATGAAAGGAGTGATTCTACTGGGGCTGGGGTTTGAGGGGATATTTGGGAGATATGTAGAAATGGAAAAAAGAAATGGGAGGGTACCTGCTGTGAATGAGCAAAATTGAGAGAACAGATAAGGAAAGGGAGTTTTAAGAATTGTTGTATGTAAGAAATGGACTACCCCTCGGGTAATGTCAGTGAACACTATTTGGGTGACAGGCACACCTATAGCCAGGACTCAAGCATTACAAAAATGATCCATGTAACCTAAAACCTTTGTACCTCCTTAGTATTTTGAAATAAAAAAAATAAAGCTATAATTAATTTTCGATTATTTGTCAATGTTAAACTATTTTTTCTTTGAGTGCTAAAAGATGCAAGCATGAGCCAGAAGTGATTGGACTTTCTGGCATTTGATATATTTGATATACATGATAGTTTCAGTGGGAAAATGTGGGTCAGAAGCCAGAGAGTTTTAGACTCATAGTAACAAAGTTATGTTCTTGTTGGAATTTAAGAAAATGCATGTACAGGCAGTCCCCAGGTTATGGATGACACAACTTACAGTGTTCTGTACTTACGAATGGGCTTTCCATAGGATAATTTATTATTAAATAACTAAATTGGGAACTAGTTTCTTCTGCACTTGTAAACAAACCCACATGATGTTAGCCGTTTGTTGGCACAGCATCTTTAAGCTAGTGGCTAGTCTCATTGTCCATAGTCACTTATGCACAGCATCAATTTCATCTTAACTTTTTAATTTGGTTTTGTGAGTCTGTGTTTACCCTTGTGACTATGCCTCCAAAGCAAAAGTCCACTTGCAAGTCCAGGTAAGCCTGCAGCAAAGAGAAAGGTGATTACAATGGAAACAAAAATAGAAATTAAGCGTTCGGAGAAAGGCCAGATGCCATCATTCACTGGGAAAATATTAGGCTTCAGTTGCTTGGCTGTCGGAACAATTATAAAGGATAAAGGGAGAATAATAGGACATGGGGAACACAGTGCTCCAATTAAAGCATCCATTATTACTAAGCAGTGCAGCAGATTAATTACTGAAATGGAAAGGTTTTTATTGATTTGGTTAGATTAGAAGATCAACATAAGCATAACATTCCTATTAGCCTAGGATGGATGCAACATTAGGTAAATATTAACCTTTAATAATCTTTTTTGAAATCTCTCCTATCTCCTACCTAAACTTTTTGTATGAGTTTGCTTTTATGTTGTTTGAATTAAAAGAAAGAGCACATAGTTCCTGTAACTTATTATGGTACAGTTTTATTATTATTACAATTTTGTATTATCACCACATATAAGCCATTATAGTATTGTTATTATTACTGTATATGTGCTATTCATCAGGGATCCAAGTTAAATACAAATCCAACCTAAAAACGTTCTCAGGAACAGGGACTGCCTCTATAGCTATGAAACCTGAGCATCACTGAGCATATTTAGAGCTTACATCCAGCTTTTGTTCAATAATACTGACTTCTGTTTTCCTATCCCAACTGGCACACTCCTATTGTATATGCTTTTAACAATCACCTTCATCATCTATTATTTAAATAAACATGAATATAACTACGAATTACAAGCTGAGTTGCAAGCACCATAGCTCTTCCTTCAATTCTCCCAGGCACATTTTAATTACACTATAAGCAATAATGATTTGTAAATTGCAGGTTAATTGACTGTATTATATTTAAATTTAAAGTCTTGTACTTCTGCTGTATAAGAAACATCTGCATTGTGAGGGAAAAAGTGTTCCATGGTCAAATACTTGGCATTGCTGCATACCCTATGCTCCCTGGCATAGCATAGGCTCTGGAGCACTCTTCTGTGAAAAAACCAATATAACCTGGCATTTTCAGGACTTTGTGCTCATGAAACACTTCTATCGTAGAAAGCTTATTCACCTCTCCTGGAACACTGTGTTCTTCAGTGCTAAAGGACAGAAAATGCTTATTTTTAAACCATACCTAAGAGATGATTCTTCTTGGGTGGGATAAAACGTAGGTCACTTTGTCTCCTTTCTACAAAAGACCCACTTCTGGTCTTCAGTGAGAGTGAGATTTTGGCACTCCCAGAGTTTCCCTGTCTTTATACCCTGCTAAGTACCTAGAAGTCCAGCTGTTACCAGCATTGTTTGTGCCTGCTGCTTGAAGGTGGAATTTCCTCAGTTGTTTCAGTGTTACTGGGTTGCGGAGCTGGAGTGGATCCTTCACTGATGAAGGAAGATGAGGGAGCAACTAAATCGGGGAGTAGAGGACTGCTCGGATCCCTTTTATCACTTCCCTTATAGTAGAAATTATTGGGTCAAAGTGACAGCCAGTATCACCAAAGGACAGGTTTAAAGAAATATAAATGCCAAGCAAACAGATTTCTAGACAAAGATGACCATTTTAGCAGGGGATTTGCAGACATTATCTTTGATAAGGCCCTCAGATCTGGGCCTACCTATCCAGAAAACAATAGAACACAATCACCCCTTTGCTTCCCATGAGAAGGAAAAATAATTACACATGAGTCTTGGAGGACTAATGTAGAGGATGTTGCAGGGGCCTCGCAGTATGGTGACCTTCAGAGAACATGTGAATGACAATCACCACATTGCTTTTCGGTTAATTCTTTTTATCCCAGTCTTCATTATAGAGAAATTTGTTTTAATATTGTGTAAGATTTATAATATTGATCATTACCACATAGATTTTATGTCTGATGAGTCCAATTGTATCCTTCCAAACAGAACGATGACTTCATTTCTTAGCTCAATTTAATCTTCTAGGTAAACGATTTCCCACAGAAATATCCTTAGCTCCAGGAAAATGCTCTTTCCCCACTATGTTTATGTCTAACATAAGTCTTTTGCTTTATATTTCCCCCTTCCTTTCTTTACCAATTTTGCACAGCTCACTCCATTTTCCTTTGGCTAAACTAAATGCTGCCTGCTCTTAAAGTTCTGCTCCAAGCTTCACGTGTTTCAAGAAGATTTTTATGACTACTGTGGCTGAGAATGATTTCACTCTCCTCAGAAGTTCTGTTGCATTGAAAGTACCATAAAGTTTGGCATCTCTGTCAAATGTATTTGCTTGTGTTTCCTGTTTGTCTTTTCTTCTGTGAAATCTATGTCCTCTTAGGCTGTTGACTGTATTTTTCATTTGATTTGTACTCTCTGCAGCATTTAGGAAACGCCAGGCATAGGTACTTGTAGTAGACAGAATGTTGACCTTCCGAAGATATCTCCCTCTGGAACCTGTGAATATGTTAGGTTATGTGACATAAGAGAATTAAGGTTGCAGATGGAATTAAGGCTGCTAATCAAATGAGCCAGAGATGGGGAGATTACCCTGGATTGCCCAGGTGGGCCCAGTGTAATCACAAGGGTCCTTATACGTGGGGAAAGGGAGGAGGCGAGGCAGAAAGGAAGAACCAGAGAGTGAGAAGCTCCGCCAGATATTGCTGGCTTTGAAGATGGAGGAAGGAGGCAATGATCCAAGGAATACGGAAACTGGAATAGGCAAGGAAGTGAATTCTTCCCTAGAGCTCCAAGAACGAATACAGCCCTGCTGACACCACGTTTTTCGTCCATTTAGACCCACTTTAGACTTCTGAACTCCAGAACTAAAAGATAAGAAATCTGTATTGTTTTAAGCCACTTTGTGGTAATTTGTTGCAGCAGCAATAGGAAACAAATACAGTACTCAATAAATACTCTCTGATTAAAGAATCTATAAAAGGTTATGGCATAAATAAAGGTACTCTCAATGCTAGTGTCATAAAATATTCAAAATATATATAATATAGGTCTTTTTTTGTTACACATAATTACATTCCCTAGTTAGTAAAGATGGAAACCAACTAGCAATTTTCCTCTGGCTCTGCACATATTTGAAACCAACTGTTAAATACTGAACTTTTTAAAGTTTTTTTGTGGTAAAATATACATAATATGAAATTTGCCATCTTAATAATTTTTTTTTTGAGACAAGGTCTCACTCTGTCACCCAGGCTAGAGTGCAGTGGTGGCATCATAGCTTGCTGCAGCCTTGAACTCCTGGGTTCAAGCCACTCTCCAGCCTCTGCCTCCTGCGTAGCTGGGCTTACAGGTACACGTCATTACTCCTGTTTAATTTTTTAAACTTTTTTGTGGAGACAGGGTCTCATTATGTTGCCCAGGCTGGTGTCAAATTCCTCATCTCAAGCAATTCTCCCAGCTTAGCTTCCCAACGTGCTGAGATTATAGGCAGGAGCTACCATGCCCTGCCCCATCTTAATAATTTTTAAATGTACTGCTCAGTAACATTAAGTGTATTCATATTGTTGTGCAACTATAGCCACTATCCATCTCCAGAACTTTTCATCTCTTGTTGCAACTCTATGCCCATTAAATAATATCTCTTCCTTTTTCCCTTCCCCAGCCTCAGGCAACCACCATTCTACTTTCTGTCTCTGAGTTTGACTACTCTAGGTACTTCATTCTGTCAGTGGAGGCATGGAATATTTGTCCTTTTGTGTCTGACTTATTTCACTTGGATGAATCTTAAAGACATCATGCTAAGTTGTGGCATATGCCAGATTCCATTCCTTTTCAAGGCTGAACAATATTCCATTGTATGGATAATACTACATTTTGTTTAGTGATTCATCCGTCAATATTTGGGCTGTTTCTACCTTTTGGCTTTTGTGAATAATACTGTCATAAAAATTGGTGTACAAATGTCTGTTCCAGTCCCTGCTTTAAATTCTCTTGGGCATACACCCAGAAGTGGAACTGCTGGATCATATGGTAGTTCTGTGTTTACCTTTTTGAACTTCCGCACTGTTTTCCACAGTGGCTGCATCGTTTTACATTCCCACGAGCAATGCACAAGGGATCCCATTTCTTTACATCTTCATCAACATTTGTTGTTTTCTGTTTTTTTTTTATAATAACCATCCTAATGGATGTGAAGTGGTGTTTCATTATAGTTTTAATTTTCATTTCCCCAATGATTGGTGATACTGAGCACCTTTTCATAATTTATTTGGCCATCCATATATCTTCTTTGGAAAAATGTCTATTCAAGTCCTTTGACCATTTTTAATTGGTTGGTTGCTTTTATTTGTTGAATTGTAGGAGTGTTTTTTCATATTCTAGATATTAACCCCTTATATATGATTTATAAATATTTTCTCCCATTCCGAGAGCTGCTTTTTCTATTTGTTAATAATGTCCTTTGATATACAAAATTTTAAAATCATTATGAAGTTCAACTTACCTATTTTCTTTCCTTGCCTGTGCTTCTGCCTCAGTTTTTTTTTCAGGTTAGAATTATGCTAATTTATTAATGTTTTGGAGATACTGCACTTAACACTTTTTTTTTTCCATGCCCACATTTTAAATAATCAGGTATTCATATCTTTATTTAGATGTAGAGCCTGGATAGCTGTACTTTCAGAATCATTACCCCATTTGGTGTGTGGGAGAACTCTCATTCTGGAGGTTTATTCCGGTATCTAGGAAGAAAATAGTTATAACCATAGTTTAAAGGAAAATGTTTTTTGCTAGGAGTGAGAATAATCAAATTAAATATGCCTTAGAGTAGAAAGCATGATTTTCCTCTAGGAAATAAAAACGATCTTATGATAAAAAATTTAACATATAGATATTATGACTGTTTATTCTGGTTAACTATCAAGTATAATATACTTGACTGGATTAAGGTTTACATCTGTCTCTTTCAAATAACCATGTGGTTTAGGTAAAAGGGTTTACTATAATAGTAACTTTAAATTTCAAGCAAATAAAATCTATGAGCAATTTTCATTGACAGGCAGGAATTCCTTTTGAATGTTTTGTTACAATTATGTTGAAGATATTTTGAGAAAGCTTACCAAAAGGCTTGTATAGAAAGAGGGCTTCCTATATCACCATTTGTACAATCCCAAGCTGGAAGATTCTAATTGGTTTAAAAATTATTCTGGCATCACACTCTTCTCACCTGCAGAGAGGACAAGTGAGACATCCTGATTAGCACTCTGGTCAAGTGTTAATGACTGAAAAAGAACTTACTGTGATCATGGAAAACATCCAATCTCTGAAACTTATTGGCATTTTCTAGCATGTGAATCCTGCCTAAAAGAAGGCTCCTGACTAAAATAGGTACAGCAAGTAGGATTAATTAAACACCCAGCGTCTTTTGGAAAAGGTCAAATTTACCCACATGTAGAGGTTCGTAGATCCTGTCCCCAAATAAATACAAGATGCACAAAACTTCTGTCTTAGCTTGCTTGGGTTGCTGTAACAAAGTATCATAGATTTGGTAGCGCATAAACAACAAAAATTTATTTCTCGCATTGCTAGAGGCTGGAAGTCTGAGAGTGGGGATCAGGAGC
Organism: Lemur catta; assembly: GCF_020740605.2. Lineage (NCBI taxonomy): Eukaryota > Metazoa > Chordata > Mammalia > Primates > Lemuridae > Lemur > Lemur catta. The sequence continues at coordinate 39,524,741 of NC_059139.1, forward strand.
CAATATGGCTGGGTTCTGGGTTCTAGCGAGGACACTCCGCCATTTCACTGACTGCTTTCTCATAGCCTCACACAGAGGAAAGAGGGTGACCGAGCTCTCTGGGGACCCTTTTACAAGAGCATTAATCCCATTTGCTAGGGCTTCACCCTCATGACTTAATTACTTTCCAAAGGCCCGGCCTCTTAATATCACTTTGGGGGTTAGGACTTCAACATATGAATTTTAGGGGTACACAGTCATACCTCCAAAATATTTTCTTCTTTATATTCTCATCATTCCCACCTGTCTTCCTCTCATTTATGTTTTTGGGTTATTTTCCACCTCCCAACTTATTTATGATTAACTCTCTTATTGAAGTGTGGGTGACTCAGGGAATGCAAGTTTAAGGGTTGAAAGTTCTCAGGGACCAGAGCAAGGCCATAAGTCAGAGGTAGGCAGGCAAACAAGAGTCCTGTTTTTATTTTAGAGTATAGGTCAGGGCTTACTTACACATGATGGGAAGTCCAGAGTCCAGGCACAAGGGCAGTAGCCAGATGACTTACAAGGACTGAAGGAACAAAAAAATTCCTATAGAAATTCAATTCTGCAACAGCACTTTTAATTGACTTGGCCTTGTCAGCCTAAGGCTGCCCTTCTGTGTGATTCAAGTTCACGTTATTTCTTGATAATATAATTTGGATAGCCTTTTTAGTGGCCTCCATCCTTTCCATCTCTTTTTTCTTCATTTCATCACACCTCTGGAACCAGATTGGTCTTCCCAAAACAAATAGCCAGTTAAGCCACCCCACTGTTCTAGAACTCTCAACAGCTCTTCATAGCTTTCCAGGTAAAATATCTATGCTCTTTAGCCTGACTTCAAGGATGTATATTCTCATACCTCGCTGTATTGTTTAGCTTTATCTCCCCCTTCTTAGTTTATAATTATTTCAAGTGATATCCAAATGACCAGTTTCTGATTATCCTCTATGTATTCCTTCTTATGAGTAATTTCCTTCACTTTCTTCCTGTCTTTAGTCAAAACCTACTGATACTTTAAATATTTTTTCAACTGTAACATCTACTGATGGTAACTTACCCCTGAACTTTCTTAATCCTTTGTGAGCCAGTACTCTGAAATTCTTTTATGGTACTTTTCTCATAGCACTTTGTTAAAAATGTTTGATTTTCTTTCTCATATACCCTAATTAGACCAGGGTTGTTTAATTTATGATGAACTATAAGCAGAGCTCATATGACCTATGAGCTTTTAAAGAGCTTACAAAAAGAGGACAATATCTGAATAATTTCCATGTCCCCCAGATTCAAGTCTTGAGGAGGATAAATAAAGATAAACTCATACATAGAAAGATTGTACAAACCTGCAGAATATCAAAGGCAAAGAGAAAAATCTTAAATGTAAACAGAGAGAAAAGACAGTTTTTACCTGCATAGCAGTAATTAAATTACAACAGTAATATCAGAGACCAGAGGACCAAAAAAAAAAAAAAAAAAAATAATAATAAATCCTCAACTGTAGAGTGAAATAACTGCCAAATGAGAATTGTATAACAAGTTAAATTATTATTAGAGTGAGGATAAAATAAAAAATATTTTTTGACAAGGGCACTGAGCATTTACTACCAATAAACCTTTGCTGAAAAAAATACTAAAGGATAAACCTCAAGAATGAAATTGAACCTAGAAAGTGTTCAGTTGTAAAAGAACAATGATAACAAAGAAATTTTTAATTATGTAGATAATCTGAATAAATAATGACTAAAAAGTAATAATGATGACTAATTTGTAGAGTTTTAAAAACAAAGTTGAATAAAAATGTTAAATAACAAAACACATGGAAGATGGATTCTAAAGTCCTTGTATTGTGCAATGGGAGGGTAGAAATATTGACTTTGTCAATTCAAATATTTGTGTTAAAAAGTTAAGGATAGCCATTGGATGGAAAAAATAAAATGATAACTTTCAACCAGTAAAGAGAAAAAAAGGGAGTAAAGATAATACAATACATCCAACAGAAGGCAAGAAAGAAGAAGAAAAGCATCTCCCTCTCCTATGAAAGAATATTAAATAGAACATGTAAAATGGTAAAAGTAAATCAAAATATATTAGTAAATTGGATAAAAATACATAATCTTACCATATTCAGTTTATACTTATTACATATAAAAGTCATAAAAAGTTTGAAAATATATAAAAGGCAAACAGTAATTCATAAATTCATAAATATATAAAAGGCAAAAAGCTGAAATAGCCAAATTAATATCAGTCAAAATAGATACTGTGGCAAAAAGGCATTAATAGGAACAAATAGGGTTACTGTATAATGACGAACAATTCACCATAAAGATAAAAGATAAAAGAATCTTGAATTTCTAAAATCTTAATATATTTCCAAATGATATGCATTAAAAATCAAAAGAATCACAAAAAGATCATTCCACAACAATAATGGAAGCTTTAAACAAACCTCTCATTGATAAATCACTTGGAGAAGAAAATTAATAAGAATTTAAAAATCCTTTTTTCTTTTCTTTCTTTTTTTTTTTTATTTCAGCTGCTTATGAGGGTACAAAAGCTCAGGTTATGTATATTGCCCATGTCCCACTCATCCCCCTGAGTCAGAGCCTCAAGAGTGTCCATTCCCCAGACAGTGCGCCTGGTACTCACCATGTAGTCATATCTGCATTCCCTCCCCCCACCCCCCCCCACCTCCCCGAGTCAGCACCTTCAAACATGGCCATTCCCTAAACGGTGTGCAACACACTCATCATGTAGGCATACACCTATCCCCTCCCCCCACCCCCTGCCTCAGTCTGATATCCAGTTGGTATCATTCCCCAATGTGCATTTAGGTGATGATCAGGGAAACCAGTTTTCTGGTGAGTACATGTGATGCTTGTTTTTCCATTCTTGGGATACTTCACTTAGTATAATGGGTTCCAACTCTCTCCAGGAGAACCAAAGAGATGTCATGTCACCCTTATTTCTTATAGCTGAGTAATACTCCATGGTATACATATAGCACAATTTACTAATCCATTCGTGAATTGATGGACACTTGGGTTGTCACATCTTTGCAATTGTGAATTGTGCTGCTATAAACATTCGGGTGCAGGTGTCTTTTTTATAGAATGACTTTTGTTCATCTGGGTAGATGCTCAATAATGGGATTGCTGGATAAAATGGTAGGTCTACTTGAATCTGTTTAAGGTATCTCCATATTGTTTTCCATAGGGGTTGCACTAGTTTACAGTCCCACCAGCAGTGTATGAGTGTTCCTGTCTCTCCGTATCCACGCCAACATGTGTTGTTTAGGGACTTTTTGATAAACCACTTAACCCCAGTGAGAATGGCCTTTATCAAGAATTTAAAAATCTTAAATGATAATTAATATTTATTGGTCAAACTCTGAACCCAACAATTAAAGAATGCATTTTTAAAAGCATACATAAAATGTATACAAAATTAATTACGTTCTAGGCTATAAAACAAGTTTCTACAAATACATTTGCTATCTTGTAGGCCATGATCTTTGACTGGAATTCAATAAAATTTAAAATAAATAGCAGAAGAATAGACAAATAGATCAGTGGAACAAATGGAGAGCCCAGGAGTATATCCACATAAGTATAGTCAACTGATTTTTTACAAAGTAGCAAAGGCAATACAGTGGAGAAAAGATAATTTTTTCTACAAATGATGCTGGAACAACTGGACATCCACATGCAAAAGAATGAATCTAGATACAGATCTTACATCCTTCATGAATATTAACCCCAAATGAGTTGTAGTTCTAAATGTAAAATGCAAAACTATGAAGTCCCAGAAAATAACATAGGAGGAAATCTAGATGAACTTGGTTATGATGACTTTTTACATATGGCACCAAAAATACAATCAACAAAAGAAATAATTGACAAGCTGGACTTCATTAAAATTAAAAACTTCTTCTCTATAAAAGACATTGTCAAGAGAGTAAGAAGACAAGCTACAAACTGAGAGAAAGTACTTGCAAAAGACATATCTGATAAAGGACTGTTTAAAAGATACAAAGAATTCTTAAAACTGTAATAGGAAGTAAACAGGCCAATTAGAAAAATAGGCAAAAGATATGTCACCAGGGAAGATATACAGATGGCAAATAAGCAAATATGCTCAACACCGTATGTCATTAGAAGATTGCAAATTAAAACAGTGGAGATAACACTATATACTTACAGACTGGCCAAAATCCAGAATACTGAGAGCACCAAATAATGGCAAGGATGTAGAGCAGCAGAAACTCCCATTCATTGCTGATGGGAACACAACATGGTACATCCACTCTGGAAAACAGTTTGGCAGGTTCTTACAAAACTAAACATACCCTTACCACACAATCCAGCAATCATGTTCCTTGATATTTACCCAAATGAGTTGAAAACTTATGTCCACACAAAAACCTGCTCGCAGATGTTTGCAGAAGTTTTATTCATAATTACCCAAACTTGGAAGTAACCAAAGTGTTGTTCAGTAGGTGAATGTACTAATATAAATAAACTGTGTTATGTCCAGACTATGTAATATTATTCATTGCTAAAAGAAATGAGCTATTAAGCTATGAGAAAAGACATGGAAGAAACTGAAGTGTGCATGTTACTGGGCAAAAGAAACCAATCTGAAGAAGTACATACTCTATGATTTCAATCATATGACGTTCTGGCAATGGCAACACTATAGAGATAGTGAAAAGATCAGTGGTTTCTTGGGTCTATAGGGGAGGGAGGGATGAATAGGTGGAGCATAGTGGATTTTTATGGCAATGAAACTATTTTGTATGATATTATAATGGTTAAATATATTGGTATACATGTGTTGAAACTTACAGAACGTATAATGCTTAGTGTGAGCCCTAATGTAAATTATAGATTTTGGGTGATAATGAATTGTCAGTGTAGGTTTATTGATTGTAACAAATGTACTCCACTGGTGCAGGATGCTGATAACAGGGAAGCTATGCATGTGTGTGAGCAGGGGGTTATATGGGAACTCTATACTTTCCACTTAATTTTGCTGTTAACCTAAAACTGATCTAAAAAATGAAGTCTGCTTTAAAAAATTCATAATGGAAAGGTAGTCAAAGAAACTCCATCCTATACATTTGGAAACTACTTATGGTTTTAAGTCTGGAAATAAAATATAAAATTACTTTTAAAAGATTAATATTGCATTATTTTTTAATTATATACAATCTTGAGATAAAATATCAGACATAGTAAGATGACTGAGAAGTCAGTATAATATGGAGTAAGAGGGTAAAAGGAAGAGGGTAAAAGTGTTCTAAAATCCTTATTTTAAATAGACTCAAATGTGTTATTTTGGAATAACACATGGATTGGAATGATTAGAAAAATACAGATTAACACTTTTGAAAAATTGCAAGAACTTGGCTTTAAGTGGGCTAAATCAATCAACATTATAAAAATGTAAATTCTGCCTAAATCTATAATCAATTCATTTCCAAAATATCAACATGCTTTTTTTGAAACTTAACAAAATGATTCTAAAGATTATCTAAAACAATGTACATGTAACAATGGATAGGAAATTTTAAAACGGGGAAATATAAAAGAGCTTATCTTGCCAAATATTAAAATGTGGTATGACAATGTGATTCTGAGATACCATGAAAATAAATTTTAAAATACATGGAAATTTATATGATAACATTTTAAATCAATGAAATAAAGAGGGATTATTTAGAAAAAAATAGTCCTGAGAAAATTATCTAGTTATTTGGAAAATAATGAATCTGGGTTTACTGATATACATTCTAGGCAGACCACAAAGTTAGCATATATTATATATATATACAAGCAAAAAACTAACCAACTCAACAAAAATTTATAAAACAACTATTAATATAAAAGTAATATTTTCTAAGAGCTAAGCACTATTTTTTGAGCTCTTATTTATTTTGACTGTATATCTTTTATAGATTTCAAAACCGAGGTTAAGTAAATGGCCAAGTTCACACAGTGAGTGGTAAAGCTGGAACTCTGAACCCAGTCAGTCTGACTTCAGACCCACGTTCACTCTAGGCACAGTACTACACAACACTGCTGTGATGGTTAGTTTTATGTGTCGACTTCACTGGATCATGGATACTTAAACATAAGTGGTTAAACATGATTTCTGGGTACGTATGTGAGGGTGTTTCTGGAAGAGATTGGCATTCGAATTGGTGGAATGAGTAAAGCAGATGGCCTACTTAATGTGGGTGGGCCTCACCCAATCTGTTGAGGGCCTGAATAGAACAAAGATGCGGGGAGGGGGGTGGAATTAACTCTGATTACTTCTGCTGTGACATCGATCCTCTCTTGCCCTTGATACTTCTGCTTCTCAGCCTTTCAGACCCAGACTGGAATCTGTACAATTGGCTCTCTGGCCTTCCAGCACACTGCTGGCTTTCCTGGGTCTCCAACTTGCAGACAGCAAGCAGATAGTGGAACTTTGCAGCCTCTGTAATTGCACAAGCTAGTATCTTATAATAAATTTCTTCATATATGTAGCTCTCTCTTGTTGGTTCTGTTTCTCTGAAGAATCCTGACTAATACAATTATGTTATATAACATGAAAAATGTATACAGCAAAAATCACTATAAAATGAAAAGAAAAATGGCAAACAGGAAATTGTTTGCGATTCAATTTTCTACCAACAGCCAAAGGCCAATGCTCCTTACACATAAAGCACCCTTAAAAATTAATAAGAAAAAGACACTCTTTAATATAAAAAGGCAAATTTCATGGGGAGATAAGTCACAATAATGAACCCTTGTGACTAATAAATATATGAAAGTGGGAATCTTCATTCCCACTAATTAAAATAATACAAATTAAAACAATGTAATAGCTTTTTCAAATATCACATTGTCAATGATTAAAATATATTAATAATATCAATGGCCAAAAATATGGAGAAACAGTTACTGTTTTACACATTATTTACTTGGCAGCTTATATTGGTGCAATATTTTGCAGTGACAATCTAGCAATATCTATTACAACATAATACATCTACACCTGGGAATCTATTTAAAAGAAATATCACCACATATGTGCAAAGGTATGTATGTATGGGGTTTATTCTTTGCAATATTGTTTATAATAGCAAAAACGTTGGAAACCATCTAAACATTTTTCAGTAGAGAATTAGCTCAATTCAAAATAAGCTGAAGAATTAATAGGGTTGATTTTCACTGGAGGAGCTGGAGGATCATGGGGGAATTTTTTTCCTTTTTCTCATGTGACTTTATTTCAATGTTTTGCAATATTAAGATAGTACTTTTACAATAAGGAAAATAAGATATTTAAAAATTGTTTTTAGAAAAAGCCTCACAGTTATTGAAACAATAATAATACCAAATAGATGCTCATAAATGGATTGACCAGCACTGTAATAAAAAGATTAAACTATGGTATAAAGGATGACTTCAGGAATTCAAGGATGTTTTATTATTACAAAATATATTTATAATTTATCAAAAAGTCAAAGGAAAAGTAGATTTGACCATCTTAGATGTCCAAAAGACTTTAAATAAATGTCAGTCTTGATTTTAAAATATATTGGGAGACCCAGAAGCGTATCTCACGACAGTGAGTAAGACGATCTCTCTGAAACCAATAGCCAATGTCATACTTAATAGAAACCTCTAGAATAATTCCTTTGAAATTTGAAAAAAATAATATCCCAAGGATAACAAAGGATATCCACTATTCTTATTTGATAAGATTCTGGGCATTTCAGTAAGAATTGAAATAACATTTCAATAAATATAAACAGAGAAAAAGAAAATATTTTAATAATATAATGATCTACTTGAAAAACTCAAGAGAAGTAATTGAAATAAAATTACAACTAATAAGAGTTCAGCAAGGTGTTCATTTACAAAAGTAAGTGTGTAAAATATCGACAGCTTTCCTACACACAAGTGAAAACCAGTTGGAAGGAAAGAAAGATCCTATTTATCTTCATAAATAGCTTAACAGATAGAAAGTGTTCTACAAATATATTGGTTAGATATATATTAAACCATGTTACAAAAAAAGTTGTAACAATAGTCACTCAAATATTAACTGTGGTTATCACCAAGTGGTTGAATAACAGTGGGTAATAAAAACATTATGTTTATTTTCTCCTTTTATTTTTCTTATTTATTTTATCTTTTTTAATTTTACAAGATTTCTATATACCTTCTATAATAGGTACATTTATAAATTATTATTTTATATATGTGTCATAATCTGTGATTGCCAAATTCCCTAAGAAGATCACCTGTAAATCAGTTACCACAACAGTTAGTTACATATCAATTTGTACTGTTGAGGAAATACCAAAATTTGCATAACAGTTTGCTCAACATATGTCAATTCATTCGGCTGTATTTCTTTAAATAATCATGGGAGATGTGGCTGCTAGCTCAGATGAGATTCAGCATTTGTTCAATGAATTTTAAACATTTTAACACATTGGAAATGTGCTGCTCATTTATCAAAGTATCACAGCTACTTCTATGAGCAATTTTTAAAGGAATAATCTTGACTATTCAACCACCCACAATAAAACAAAATGTTCCAAATTCAATTTAGTTGATATTTCAAATAAACAGAATGAAGTTCACAAGCCTTTATAGTGTACTTGCTGAAGAAACCAGTGTCTCTAGAGTGGAGATGAATTCTGATTTACTATCTGAAGCTATGTTATTGACTTTTATTTTTTATTTTATTTTATTTATTTCAATAGATTTAGGGGGTACAAGTGTTTTTTGTTACATGGATAAATTGTATAATGCTGAAATCAGGGCTTTTAGTGTACCTGTCACCAGAATAGTGTCCATTGTACTTTTATCCCTCGGTCCCCACCCTTCCTCCCCCCTTCTTAGTTTTCAATGTCCATTACACCACATTATGATCATATACACCCCTCATTTAGCTCCCACTTACAAATGAGAACATGTGGTACTTGTTTTTCCATTCCTGAGATATTTCATTTAGGATAATTGGCTCCAGTTCCATCTAAGTTGCTGCAAAAGACATTTCATTCCTTTTTATGGTTGAGTATTCTGTGGTATATATATATACCATATTTTCTTGTCCACTCATCAGTTGATGGGCACTTAGGTTGATTCCATATCTTTGCAATTGTGAGTTGTGCTGTAATAAACATTTGGGTACAGGTGTCCTTTTTTAATAAAATGGCTTCTTTTCCTTTGGGTGGATACCCAGTAGTGGGATTGCTGGATTAAATGGTAGATCTACATTTAGTTCTTTGAGGAATTTCCATGTTGTTTTCCATAGAGGTTGTACTAGTCTACATTCCAACCAACAGTGTATGAGTGTTCTTTCACTCACTTTTTGATGGGGTTATTTGTTGCTGATTTATTTGAGTTCTTTGTAGATTCTGGATATCAGTCCTTTGTTGGATGTATAGTTTGTGAATACTTTCTCCCATTCTGTAGGTTGTCTATTTACTCTGTTGGTTATTTCCTCTGCTATGCAGAAACTGTAGTTTAATTATGTCCTATTTATTTATTTTTGTTATTGCTGTATTTGCTTTTGGGGTCTTAGTCATAAATTCTTTGCCTAGGCCAAGGTCCAGAAGAGTTTTTCTTATCAGGAACTCAAAATTTACAAGCCCTTGGGAAGAGAAAGTTGATGCAACTTTTGAGCCTATGACTCAGTACAAAGTACATTATATTATTATCAAGTCTTAGTATGACTATGGGTTGAGTCAAGTAATCATCCCACAGAAAGGAAAGTAAGTTTCAACAGAGCTTATCCTGACCCAGCTGAGAATTCCTAAATGAACTGTAAAATTGTAACTGTGAAAGAGGGACTCTACAAAGGCTGTGTGTGTGTATAAATATATGTGGCAAAACCTGAAAAGCACAGAGAGTCTCTATCTTTAATCAGCCCGTTTAAAAATTGTGCCTACTAAAGCTCTAGTATAATGGACCACTTGATACTTACTTTAAGAGGACTAAAGAGTTTTCAGATTCTACACAGGACTTTATAAATAGGTCCTTAGTATACAATTAGTCATTTTTTAAGCCATTAATTTTAAACCACTTATTGTGGAATTATTTGTTCTCAATTCTGCCTGCCAAGAGTACATATGTGCTAAGGTACCTATTGTACTCATTAATAAAATGGCTGGAAATTATGGAGTGATCTAATTGAATGGTTCCATTTCCAAATTGTGGGCTCCAAATCGGGAGATTAATTCAAAAGTGAATTTTCACCATCATAGTCACAGGTGACACTTTAAAGAGTTTAGAAGTGTACTGCTTGTACTTGAGAACTGGACTGGGGTAAAAAAGGATTTTAGAAGATACTTCCCTGGCAGAGAAGGCTGAGGAAGGAGATTGTGAGAGAAAGCAGTTTCTTAGAAGGTCCAACCTGAGAGCTCTCTGCCTTAGCCTCTCATGCTTGGGGAAACTGTGGCCTTCTGATTTCAAGATTGTTCTTTTTTAAGTGACAATGGAGGTGGAAAGCCTCCATCTTTCTCTGCTGCACCACTTTGAATAAAAGGATTTGTTCTATAAAATTTGGATTCAGTCAAAAGGCTGCACTTAAGGACCTAGAAGGCCACATGCGGTCTTAAGCCTTCAGATTTCCCACCCCTGGTGGATGTTGGAATAACATGGAGGAGGAAGAAACATATATATAAAATTATAAGTTGGGAGTAATTGATTTTTTGCCCAGGAAGGGACAAAATTTGGCGATGAATTCTGAAGCCATTAGATCAGGCCAGATGGTAGGGGAGGAAGAGGTGAGACCGCAAGTAAAGATTTGTGGTTTAATTGTGTTAAGATTCATCTTCTTTTAAATAGTCATAGTTCATGGGCTTATTTTTTTCAAGTGCTACATTCTAGGGGTAAAAGTATGGTATGAATTATAACTTGAAGGAATAGCCAAAACTTCTTTCTTGAACCAGACATCTGGGAAGAAAATAGATAAATAATTTAAAGGCAGAAGAGCATTGTTGATCTGGAGTTTGAAGCACCACATATTTTTTGCTGAGGTAATCCTAAATCCAATGACATCAAAATACATTGTGTACTCAGGATGTAGGAAAAAATTCCCAGGACTGTAATGAAAATTAATGAAACAGCCAACTTTCACAGCCAACTTTCAATAATATTGATATTTTGTGAAGCTAGAACTACCTGGAGGAACCGACAAGATTCCTATATCTACAAAACCCACGGACATGCTACGTCATCCTCAGCCATAACAGCCTCATTAGCTGGGCCTTTGGAGTGACAAAAAATTAGGCAGTGACTAGCCTTTTGCACATAAATTTGATATCAGAGAATCTGGTTTTGATGCTTTGTTAGCTAATTGTTTGATCTGGAGGATTACAAAATTTGTGAAGCAGTACAGATTTGTTTTTAGCGAAAAAGTTCGAACAGTGGAGTGAAAGGCAAATTTGGTTCTGTGAAATACAGCCAGGGGACAAACAATAGAAATCGAGCTGAATCTTCCTGATAAATATTTTATTTCTTGTACTTTCATCCCCTTTTAGCACTCTGCAATTCACTTCCCAGTGCTAATTTAGAAGAAAATTTAGCTACATTATGAATTGATTTAATAATTAGTTAGAGTTGGTATTCACAGCAACCCTGTAATGCATTTATTAGAGTGGATCTTTAAATGTTTCAGGTACTTTGGGCATAGGCATTTTCACAGCATCAGGTATTCCTTCCATTTCCCTTTTTTTTTTTTTTTTTTAATCCCTTATGTACCAAAAGATCAAACCCAATGGACTACAGTTGCTCATGTAACTAAAAAATTTAGCTTGATATCAAAAAGATGGTAAACCGGGAACAAGGAGACCCCTGTCAGTACTCTAAAAGCAGTGTCTTCTGAATGTTTACCATGAGGATTGTTTTTCCCAAGGAACATCCACATTTTTCCATTCTTTTATAAGAGTTGACATCTTTTGGGGGGGCATCTGGAAAAAATTTGTAGAATTTACCATTATTACAGCTTTCTGTTTTCCTCATTGCTGAATCATCTTTTCATTTTAAATACTTTGAAAGATAAAGGATCACATAGTTTTTCTCCACATGAGTTCAGACTCTGCTTACGTCTGATAACTAGAGTCATCAGTGTTGTACTTTGAAACTTTTAGATGTTGCATTTTGTTATTGTTTAAAGAATAATTTATGGAATGGTTCTAAAAGCACATATAGTTAGCCCCCCATATATGTGGATTCTGCATCCATGGATTCAACCAATTTCAGATTGAAATTACTCAGTAAAAAATTGGGTCTGTACTAAATATGTACAGAGTCTTTTTCTTGTCATTGTTCCCTAAACAATACAATATCACATTTACATAGGATTTAGATTAAGTACCATAAACAATCTAGAGATGATTTAAAGTATGCAGGAGGATGCGCATAGGTTATATGCAAATACTATGCTATTTTATATCAAGGACTTGAGCATCAGTAGATTTTGGTATCCAAGGGATGTTCTGCAACCAGTCCCCCAATACTGAGGGATGATTATATGTGCTTTAGGAAAAGTTGTGAAGCAAAAACTCCCTTATAGTATTTTTAAAGCATTTAAACACGAGTCATCCAAGTTATACAAATGTGTACATTTTATAGTATAGTGATATCTCATATTTAATCATGCAGAAGAGATTTATGTGGAATCTATGAATTTTGGAGGATTTTGAAGGTTTTTTAATAAAAGAGACATATTTGGTGCAGGAGAGAGAGCAAAGAACTGGGAGTTGGTTTACGTGGCACCTCTGGGGATGATTTTCTCCACTTTCCCAGGCAAAATTAATCACAGTACTGTTAGCCGTGGGGGTGGTATGACTGAAGGAGGCTTCTTAGGGCCTAGTAATGTATTTTTTTTTAACATTTTGGTGCTAAGTACACAGGTGTGTTCATTTTATGAAAATGATTTACGTTACTTTTATGTACGTATGTAACACTTTAATAAAAAGTTAAAAAAGCTTGGTGTCTAAAATTTAAGAGGAAAAATATGGTTATGGCTTTGATAACAGCAACAACAAAATCACTCCTATCTCATTCCACCTGCGTCCCATGCACACATCCACTGTTGCATTTTCCATGTTGTATCCTAATAATCTGTTGTGACGTTGCCACTGTGAGACTATAAGCATCACTAGAATAGGGGAAACAAGTTTTTCAGAAAATGTCTAGAACAGGGTGAGGCATCAATAGTTGATTGCTTAGTACATCAGTGATTTAATGAAAAGAGAAGTGGATTCGGGTTTTTATTCTGCCCCTGAGTATGTTATAGGGCACAAAAACCCTCTCTTGGACTACTTGTCATGTGGAAAAATAAGATATTTCATTACAGAATGGCTATGACTTTTTCTAGTCTGAAAATTCTATGAGAATATATTAAAATGCAATATAAACATATAGTAAATATTTTAGAATGATAACATCCCATGGAGATTGAAATTAGTGAAAATGAGGATGGCTAAAAAATAAAAACTGCAAATAAAAGATGGTTCCAAAATATAACTAGGGCTTGCAATTTTTGAAAATAAAAATTGAGTTAATCTTCTAAGCGTCATACTTCCCAGTTTAATCCAATCTTTCATTTTCTGTAAGAGGAAAGCATTTTATATAATTTGAATTTGTGGTAATAAGGCAAAAATAAAAAGCAATACAACTGGAAAGTAGACTGTGGTAAGTTAAAAGAGGTATGCTATAAACCTATGGTAAGTTAAAGCTACCAGCAAATTAATACAATGAAGAGTTGTAGCTAATAATCTAACAATAGAGGTAAAACAGAGTAAAAAAATATTCTATCCTACAGAAAGAAGAAGATGATGAGGTAAAAGGGAATGAAGAACAGACGGGACAAATAGAAAACAAATAAGAAGATGGTACACTTTAATCCAACAATATCAGTAACCACAGTCATAGTCAATTAGAAACTAGTTTCAACTGAAGAAAAATAAAACATAAGATGTCAAAATTTTTGCTAGTTTAGTACTCAGAAGGAAATTTATAGTGCTAAATGCCTATATTAAAAATAAATATCGGAAATAAAAGTGGAAAGAGTAGTAAATTACAAGCAGAGCAAGCAGAAGAAAGGGAGTAACGTGCATACAAGCAAAAATCAATGAATTAGAAAACAGACAATAGAGAAAAGTAAGTAAGCCAGAGGATGATTCTTCGAGAAATGTAATGAAATTGATAACTTCTAGCCATAGTGAGAAGGAGTAAAAGTGAAGATAACAGTCACCACTGTCAGACTTTAGCATACATTCCACAGATATTAAAAAGATATTGGGGGAATATCAGGAATAACTTTACACCCACAAACTCAAAGACCTTAAAAGACACGTGTTACCAAAGTTAACTCGAGAGGTAAACCTGACACTAATATTGTGAACAGAGAGGTGCAAAAATCTTAATTTAATCCAACAATATATTAAAGCAATAATACATCATGACCAAGTGACGTTTATCCCACAAATATGTCAGCTTAACATTTGAAAAAAAATTAATATAACTCATGATTCTAATAAACTAAAAAGAAAAAATCATGTGATTATCTCAATAGATTAAAAAAATTTAACAAACTTCACCCATTCCTGAATAGAAGGGAACTTTTTCAACCTGATACAGGGTATCTGTAAAAAAATCTGCAAATACCATGTACTTAATGGTGAAATTATGAACATTTATACCTTAAGAACAGGAACAAGGCCATGACACCTACATGAAAAGGTATATATTAAAAAATTTATCTGATTGGATGTTTGAATAGTGGATCCATATCTCCCTTTGGCTTCTGGCATTTTATCAGCATGATAATAACAATAATAAAAGTAAAACTCATGGCTGATATTTGTTATTTATGTATTATGTTAAGTGCTCTATATACATTATTTCATTTAATCCTCACAATAAATTTTTGTCCTTCTCCCTATTTTATTGAGTTTGAAAGGAGTTAAGTAACTTGCCAAAGTTCACACAGATGGTCAGTGGGATTCACATCTTCACAACTTCAACAGTGTGAATACCCTTCAGTCAAACAAAACAAAAATCTCCACTCAGGCAAATTATTTTATAGTAGCTGTTGACATCAACTCTGGTCTGAGCTTTATTTTTGTGTTACACTATTATTTTTGTGTTCCTTTATTGATGGATAAATCTTGGCTAATGTTTAGGTTCTTTGTTTTACCTATGGAGACTCCTTGGTCTCCCACTTCTCTTGTAAGCATCTGGGAATCCTTGATGTTACTTGGGACCCAGGTTTACAGAATTCTTCATATCATCCCTTGAACATAGGAAATGAAACTCCTACCCATCATTTGGCCTTGTTCCCCATTCCCCATTCCTACCACCCACATGTAAGGTAATAGTTATTTTCCTTGCTCAGTTGGTGGCTTGGCTAAGAGCGGAAAGGATAATTACACTGCTTTTAGCTACTAGCCAAGAGGGAAAGATGAAAAACACTTGATCAGCTGGGAACTAAGTTAGACAATTTTTTCCTGTGTTTATTATAGACATGTCCTTAATCCCATTTCAGTGTTGGAAAAACCATGCCTCAGCATTTGACTGTCAGATGTTATACTGTGATGGTTTTTAGTGCTTTCCCTCAAATACTTCTGGTTTTCTTCTCTTTCAGCCCCATGATAGGGTTGTACTTCTTGGCCACTTTGTGCTTGGGTGGGTACCGCCAATGAGTTCTGAGAAGTGATCCATGTCAGATTTAGCTGTTGCTATGCAACCATTGTAGTTCCTTTCATCCTCTGAGGAGTGACCTGTAGTTTTAGAGATGGTGGCTACTTTGTCAGCCTGAGTTCCTGAGTCATGATGATGAGTAGAACTTCTCTGCCTATCTGTGGTATGAGTGAAAAATGGCCCTTTTTTTTTGTTTTAAGCCATGAAGACTTTCTTCCACTAAAAGAAGGGTATTTGTGGGATTAGATGTTATGTTTCTATAACAACATTTTTTAAATGTGGATATTTTTATGACTAAAACTGGTAGAAAAAATTTATAGCTTTAAAGAATTTTGAAAAGATGTAGTGTGGTAAAACAGAAAGCACATTGGCTTTAGAGTACCAGTAGCATCAGGTCAGTTTTCCCACCCAAGGTCAAGGCAGATAACTCTGAGTTCAGTTGCTTCAGCTGAAGAGTATATACTTATGTCTGCACTGCTGTAATTTTTAAGCAAGGTCGTGCCTGGCACAAGGATAATAGTAACTAACATTTGTTTAGTACATAATGTATGCTACGCACAGATCTAAACCCTTTATACTTACTGCTACAGCCTGGATTATGTGCCTCCCCCCACCCTAACAAAATCCATACATTGAAGCCCTAACCCCAATGTGACTGTATTTGGAGATGGGGCTCTTGGGAGGTAATCAGGTTAGATGACATCATGGGAGTGGAGCCCCTATGCCGAGATTAGTGGCTTTATAAGAAGAGAAAGAGAGACCACACTCTCTCCACAGTACAAAAACACAGTGAGAAGGTGACCATGTGCAAGGCAGGAAGAAAGCCCTTACCAGAAATCAAACCTTACAGTAAGCTTAATCTTGGATTTTAGCCTCTAGAACTGTGAGAAAATAAAATTTTAAGCCACCCAGTCTATGGTATTTTATTATGGCAGCCTGAGTAGACTAATATTAAATAATTCATTTATCCATCATGACTACCCCCTCAAGTAATTTCTATTATTATCCAGTCTCTACAGATAAAGAAACTGAGGTATGGAGAGGAAAGTGACGTGCCCAAGGACACACAGTGATTCCAACTCAGGCAGCTGGTCTTCAAGCCTATTATCTTAACCACTGTGCAACATATGAGAACACAAGTGTAAATTCTCAATTGCAAGCTGTCTGTTAGTACAGTAGTTCCCCTTACCCACTGTGGACATGTTCCAAGACCCCCCAGTGGATGCCAGAAACCACAGATAGTGCCAAATCCTGTATATACTGTTTTTTCCTTTACAGAAATACCTATGATAAAGTTGCATTTATAAATTAGGCACAGTAGGAGATTAACAACTACAACTAATAATAAAGTAGAATAATTATACCAACATACTATAAAAAAATTACATGAATGTGGTGTATCTCTCTCAAAATATCTTATTGTACTGTACTCTCCCATTTTTGGACCTCAGTTGACCAAGGGTAACTCAAACTGTGGAAAGTGAACTATGGATAAGGGGGGACTAGTGTACTGCAGACTCACTGTCCAGGAGGGAGTATGGTCAGCTCAATAAGGGGCCCTCATGGTTCAGGTTGCAGCCCCTCATAGGTGCAGGGTGTAGTGCAACTGGTATAATCATTTGGTTTGCTCATTTATAACTACAGGGTGGAAAACAACAATGTCTCTGTTGTTTTGATCCCAGAGAACCCATTCCCTCCATTTGGGAATGTGGGGTGAGGAGATGGATATATTAATACAAAATACTCAATTTGGCTTCCTAAAAATAAGATGGACTAGAAGAGTCTGAATGTGAGTTCTTTGTACCCCAGTGTGGGTAGCTGCATAGCACCTCCTGGTAATGGTGCTTATGACCTTGAAGTCAAAGTTTCGAGGGATGCGAATTTCTGTACTCAGAAAGCCTCAAGCCTGTTGGGTAATTGTGCATTCAGTGATCTTTTCATCCTGTCTCTAAATGCAAAATTGGTCTTTGTGTAGACATGATGCTAATGTCACTCTCTTTCCTCTGCATACAGATGGAGCATACAGAGGACCCAGATGCATTTGTGGTGACTTGAGGACAAGGCTTCAGCAGAAGATTATGTTAATCACCAACTCATAGGCCTGTAAGCTTCAGTTCCACGTAGGTAAGTATATAATATCTTTCATAAACACTAAATTAAATGCAAACATATTTTTATATTGTCATCACTTTGAAGAGATTTATCTTTCAAAGCAAAGAATTATCTCTAACTTATAAATTCGGTCCATGCTTCACTTAGAAGAGTGTTTGTTTTTCTAAATCTAATCCTCAGAAATCAGCCATGAGGTTCCCAAATATTTCAATCTTGTTAATGACTCTTGCTTTAAATTCAAATCCCATTTCTCAATATCTCTCTGAAATAATTGAGAAGCCCTGTCATTTTTCAATTATTCTTGGTATGTTAAGAGGATTTTAAAGTTATCTATTAATGAGCCCTATTCCCCTCGTGTCCCTCCCCGCAAAGCAGGGAGGAGGGTGAAAACTTACATGGCCCTGGATTTGGGGGAAAAATGGTGCAATGAGCAAGTCTGAGATGCTGTTAGGAATTGAAATAGAGGATGTTTGAGTCACAGGCATGCTAGCCTCAATTCAGGTCCCTAAGGGTAGGTAGATGTTTGATGTTTGGCTTTAGAATGAATATAAGAAAATGGGTAAGACAGCCCCCATTTACTTAGCACTCAGTGTACAAGCCATTGGTTGAAGTGCACTGAGCACGTTGTGTCATTAAATCCTTACAATAATCCCATGAGAAAGTATTACAATTAATTACCATTTCAAGGTGAGCAAATGGAAGCTTAGAGGGGTTAGTAACTTGCTTGCTTAAGAGAGACAAGCTGCAAAGCTGGTTAATGGCATAGCTAGGATTTGAACCTGAGCATGTCCAATCCCAACATTTTAATCTTTAGCGCCCCACGTGATGCTCCATCTCCTGAACAGAGATTATTGGGGGGAACCAAAGAGAGGAGTGAGAAGAAAGCATTTTCTCACTTTGCACAAAAGACAATCAGATCCTCGGTTTTCAACATTTGTTCAGCAAACATTTATTAAGCCCCCACAGTATGTAGGGTACTCTGTGAGGGGTGGTGTGTTAGAGGCACTCTATTAGGGGCACTATGTTATGTGCACTCTGTTAGGGGTGCTGGCATTTTATAATGCAGACTCTATTATAACAGAATCGTCTCTTTCTACTTACGACAAGAGCCAGAATGGAAACAGAAGTCTCCTCCATTTAATGGGGACTGAAGAGCTGAGATAGTAGTTCAAAGTTCTAAATAGTATTTCAGACTCTCCTAAAGATTTCCTGGAGATATTTCAAAATTCAGTCCAATTCAGTATTAATTAAGTGCTGTATGTCAAGCAGAGTGTATATACTGAGGATACAGAGATAGCAAGATTCTTTCCCTAGCTTGAGGAGCTCTCAGTCGAAAGGGGACTGTTTATCTGTTTCAATTGCAAATGCAGACATTATTACACACCTAAATAGATAAATGTATGAATCCCTCTATTCCCAGCAGGGTTTGAAAAGCATTAAGTAAGTACCTCCAATAGAAGACTATGGGGTAGAAAAATTTAAAAAAATGAGGTAAAAGGGGAAAAAGGTTTAGAGTAGTGAAATTAAACCTGGGGAAATTCTTGGTATTTGAGATATACCCTAATGTTCTGCACAACTTTTTGTTGTCAGCTGTTAGGCTTGGTCTTGAGCTTCCTAGCTGTCGGAGCAGAAAAGGAAACCTGATCGTCACAAAGCTCACAACATCTATAGAAGCATACCTATTACTCAGGAGGGGAATATGTTTTTCCTGGCATTACAACCTGAGAAAAATTTTTGCTCTGAGAGTCCTCCTAAAGGAGAACCATGTGAAATAGTGACCCATATTCTCAATACCACAGCACATTCCACTAATAAACACAATAGGAATTTCCAAGTGGTGGCTTATTAGCACATCAGCTAAGTTAATAGTACCAAAATGAGTATCTGAAAATAAACCACAAGGACCAAAGCGGTAAGTCCAAGGGCTACGGTGACTATTGCTCTGGCTTCACTCTGAGCTAGAAATTCACCTCTGGCCTGGGCGATTGATATCTATCCTAAGTTATGAGCATCTAAAGGAAAGGATAATTAGCTGCTTTACTCAACCTCAAATGCTTATGGCAACTTAATCACCTGCCTGTGTTTTTTGTTGTTGTTTGTTTTCTCATGTGTGGGAGTGAGACAGACTGGGGTGTTATCTCTGCTCTGTTATTTAAATTGTGTCACCTTGGGCAATTTGCTTATCCTCCCTAAGCTTTAGTTTTTCTCTTCTGTGAGTTGGGAGAGTAATACTTGCTTCATAGGTTTATTGGGAAAAACAGGTGAAATAGTGCATACAAGTGCAAAGCTCTGTGCTCAGGGTGAAGCAAATACATATTTAACAGGAGCTATCAAGATGGCAAAAAAAACTGTAATGTTGGTAAAAATGTCACTTTTTAAATTGCAGAGTTATGCTCCCTTTTTCCTTTATGACTTTAGTAACACCAAAAACTTTCATTACATCAGTATGTTTTGCTAGATTTTCTTTCTACTGGGGATTCAGTATAGCACTTATAACGCTTTATTTAATTTTGAATAATTTCTTGTATAAAACTGTTTTGCTAACAGCCAAGACAAACACTTGAGCACCTCAGGTTAATAAAAGAAAATGCAAAAGAAAATGAAACAAAACAAAATCACTTCAGACCAACAGAAACCTCACCAGCCTTTCCCAAAACTCTAGGTTAGCATCCGATAGAAAAGAGCACATATAGCTTAAACAAATACCCTGGAGACCTGTATGGCTGTATGACTAATTTTAATTAAGATTTTTTTCAGAAGGACTGCTTTAGTTAATGCCCTTGGTTAATAGACAAATACTAATTTGCATATCTGGACAATGCATATTCAAAGCAGGCGGTAAGGCCTTGCAATATAAAGGCTCAGAAAGCAAATTGCTTGCTGACCTTGGACTGCATAGTCGACCTTGTGTCAAGTCCACATATCTGTGTACCTCACAAAATGGCCTCTGCCTCTTTAATGCTAATAGGTATAGATACATACTCTTTCTATTTTTCTTATCTCGGCTCTTTATCTTTTCCTTCTCACTGTCTGTTTCTTGTGAGGTTCCCATCAGGTGAGGTGATGCAAGGGCCAGGTGAGCTTCTGATCCCACTCTAAGTCAGTCCTCGGGGGACAAATTCCTGGGAGACATGGGTCAGCACTGCAAGACTTTGTTGAGTTTTCCTGGAAATAGGGACAATTTGGATTCTGTTTGTTGGAAATCAGATCTGTGTGAACTAGAGCGTGTAGCCATGATTTGAAAGTCTCTGGCTGGCATGTAGCATTTCCTAGGGTCACACTGTCCCAGTCTTATGTCATAGTGTGATTTGGATGGTGTACTAGAGCAGTGGTCCCCAACCTTTTCGGCACCAGGGACTGGTTTCATGGAAGACAAGTTTTCCACTGGTGGGGGGGGGGGGTGGTGGTTTCGGGATGATTCAAGCACATTACATTTATTGTGCACTTTATTTCTACTATTATTACATTGTAACCTATAATGAAATAATTATACAACTCACCATAATGCAGAATCAGTGGGAGCTCTGAGCTTGTTTTCCTGCAACCAATGCTGCTGCAGCTGATCTGACCAGAGGTGGAACACAGGTGACGATGCAAGCAATGGCAAGCGGCTTTAAATACAGATAAAGCTTTGCTTGCTCACCTGCCACTCACCTCCTGCCGTGTAGCCAGTTCCTAACAGGCCGTGGACTGGTAGCAGTCTGCAGCCTGGGGGTTGGGGACCGCAGGACTAGAGAATATCTCATTAAGTGTGCAAATCAGATCATGTTAAGTGGCTTGAGTACTTGGGAGAGAAAGATTGAATTTCAAAGTAACCTTAGAGAATGAGTCAGACATAAAGAGAGGAAGGTTACACTTGATTATGCATGTAGTGTAGGCAGAGAGAGGGAGAGAAAGAAAAGAGCAAACGGGAATTAGGGTATGTGCTGTGTCTAGTGAAGCTTGGCACAGAGTAATCACTAAAATAATATTGGTTTAATTGGATTAACCTAATAAAGATTCAGTCAAAGAAGATCAGGACTGCTCTTCCATTAACCTGGTTCACAAAGGCATACAAAGTTAAGACTCTCCATAAACTTTATAACTTTCAGTGCTAGTTGCTTTAGTTGCTTGAAAAAACAAAAAAACCCAAAAGCAACCCCCTCCAAAAAAAACCCAAAAAACAAAAAAACCCCATCATACAACAAAGAAAGAAAAGCTGGTGTTCTTTCTACTCCTTTTATTTCCTTCTCTCTTTATCCTGAAAATGCAATTGAAACCATAAGAGATGCTGATATAACTTTTAATTTAGATTTGGAGACTGATTGTACTGGGCCTAGTTCCCATTTATTATTTATAAGAACTCCCTTCCACCCACAAGAAAACACCGGGTCCTCTTAGTAATTCTGAACCTGCTCTCTCTCTCTCCTTTCTGTGAACACTACTGGGGTAGGCAGAATCACTAGAATTACTAATATGCAAGATCCTTAGGAATGAAGAAGATGGTGAAGAATCATGATTAACTGTCAGAAGACTGGGTTTAGGTGGAAGGGCATCTTGTTCACAGTGACCCTTGGCAGGTGACCAGAGACGGCACAGAAGTAGCCTGCTTTGGCCCTCTCTGGAACATGCCAGTTGTTATTCATATCAAGGACTGGAAGTTTCTTGGCTGTGTGGCCTCTGAACTTTGTCTCAAGCAGTTATTTCTGTCCTTATTCCACAGCTCCCCCATTTTTTTTTTTTTTAAGATTTAAGTAAAATCCACCCAGGCTATAGAATACAGATGTTTTCATTATTTTTAGCAGTTAGACTAAATTTAGAGGAAAATGTTATTTGAAACAATTAATTATTAACTCTTAACAGACTAGGTGAAATTGTTGTTTTGCTTTTCTTTCTCATTTACCTTTACTATTTGATTATAAAGTCTGCTTTGAACTCTGGAGCCCTGAAAGCCAAATTTTGGGGGAAAACAAACCCCGGATTAAATGTAGATGGACATTTGTCCCTTTCTGCTTGTGTGATTTTGGGCTATTTCCCCCTCTGTAAAATTAGTATAATGATACTTGCTTCCCAGGACTGAAATATACTGATTAAATACTCCGAACTATGTAAAGCTCTTAGGATGGTGCATGCAACATAGCAGGGCTAAATAAATGGTGGTAATTATTGTTATTTAGCAATGAGTTAACCTAGCCAGTAAGACTTGGAATTGTAGTCAGAGTGAAAATAGTCACATTAAAATATCAAATTTGTGACTTGTTGACTTTTGAGCAACTATTCATTTAGTTTTCCTTTACATATTGATTCACAAGAAATTTCAAATCCACATAGAAAATACCACACTTTAATTTGTCGTTTTACTTGGAAAATAGGAGTAGGTTAAGGCTCTCAGGAGAATAGGATGAAATGATGGAAATAATTTTTGTTGTTGTTGTTGTTGTTTTAGAGGCAGGGTCTCACAATGTTGCCCAAGCTGGTTTTGAACTCCTGAGCTTAAGGGATCCTCTCACCTCAATTTCCCAAGTTGCTGTGCACAATCGTGCCCAGGTTGGATGAAGTGATGTCTGTTCAGACCTCTAAAACAGCATTTGCAGTCTGTGCTTCACAGACACTGGTATTTTATGACTTGTTAAGAAGCATAGCAGAAGAAAGGGTTCTGTGGTCAAACACATTTAGGACATAGTTCACATTGAATTAAAACTAGCTGGATCTTGCCTTGGGATGCTCAAGCCAAGAAAACCTAGGAATCTCTTTTGCTTCCTATTTTCCCTTGCCCCACAGTATCCAATCCACCAGCAAGTCTTCTCTACTTTTGAGACATGCACTCTGCACACCCACTTTTCTTTCTTCTCAGCTATCCCTCCTTACAGCTTATCCTAGACTACGAAGCCATCTCCCTGCCTTCTCCAATGCTCTGTGCTCTCTAGAGCGTATCCAGACTGACCTTTGAACAAGAAGATCCCATTCATCAGTCTCCTGGTTAAATAACTCCCTGACTTCCTATTGCACTTAGGGTGAACCCAGTTGCCTTCCTTGCCCTCACCTGTCTCTGACCTCACCTCATGCTTTATTCGCTTTATTCTGGCCCCACAGACCTTATTTCTATCCTTGAACCTGACAGTCTCACTTCTGGATTAGCAGCTTTGCCCAGTGTCCTCCTGCCTGGAATGTTCTCTTTTCAGAGCTCCTTTGGTAGCCACTTCCTCAGACCACCTATTCTCACGTGCTCTGTCACATCTCCCTGTCTTATTTTATTTTGGAGGCCATGTCTCTATTAGAAATTACCTTGTTCATTTGTTTGTAACTTGTTCCTAGCCTGCCTGGAATGTCAGTCTTTCGAAAGCAGAGATGTTGTTTGATCACCAAGAGCCCAGTACAGTGCCTGGTCTCTGATCGGCATTCAAATTCATTATCGTATGAACGAATGAATACTGGCTAAATAACAGCAGATGCTACACCTCACACAACCTTGAAAATACTAATGTATGCTAGAGATCTCCAAGTAGATACAGGTATAGAAAGTTGTTTTCTCACCTTATTTGACCACAGAACATTTTTTTTTTTTTTGGTGAAATATCTGTTCACAGGACGCTGGTGTTTTACTGAATATGATTTGAGAAACACATTGAATTCTGAACATCGTTGATAAGAGATAGTACTAAGACCGTTTCTACATAATAGGGTTCATGGTGTGAAGGATCAGAAATATATTCTTCCTTTAAAATATCTGCCTTTTGACTACTCTAGTTCCTAAAATGCATGCCATTCATCATTCTTTTGAACTAATATATTGAAGCCTCTTTTGATAGTGGAAATATGCTATTTTGGAACAAAACCACATTAAGCTTTTATTAGCTATTCATCTCAGGATGAATTTGTCCTTACCTAGCTGGCCACCTCACAGAGGCCCATCTCTAACAGGTCAGGGCTTTGGCGGGTAAGCTGTGAGGACAGGGAGTGACCCAGGGCACTGGCTGGCCAGGGCTGGCCTCGGCCTGTGGGAACTGGAGAACCACTGGGAGGAAGGGGACCCTGTAGGAGCAACCTATCAGAAGGATGAGTGGGGAGGGGGCAAGGGAGGGAGAGCTGCACTATTTTGTCTTGAGCTGCCATTGTTCTATCAGTCCTGTTCCTATTAAGACTTGAGAACACCGGGCTTGATTTTTCCATTAGGAGTTTCCTCAGCTCTGTGGAAACCTCTCACCTAGACAGCCATATTTGGAAGGGCAGCCAACCAATATTGAGGGCCGGCCTCCTGCTTTTGGTTTAAGGATACATTGAGTGGTAGTGGTTGAGGCTTTTTTCTTAAACTCTAGTTTGCAAGCAATAGGGGCAAAAAAGGGTAAAGTTCACAGTTCTTTTAAGATATGCCTTTTAGCCATAAAGCATCATTTTGCTTTTTGCATAATGACATTTTGAGATGAAACTTGCAAAATTAAAACTTGTTTTTATGTGCTTGGGGACAATTTTAAGATTTCAAATAAGGAAGAATATCTTGGTCACCATGACTATAAAACTGGATTTAAAGTATTATAAAATATTTCTAGATGTTCAATTAAATTCTTTTCTTGGGTCCTGTAGCAGCTGGTATATATCATGCATTAAAAATAGTCCTTTCCTTCATTTTATGTTTTACCTTAAAATTTATATATATATATATATATATATATATGAGATAAATATAATACAATTATTTTAAACCCTAAAGCAATTCTAAAAGAGTGAATGTGGGATGGAGATTTATTTTTCAAAGTTGTTAGTATAGCTATATGGAATATTTTATTAGATGGTGATTTTAATTTTTAATGAAAGTTTTTTTTTTTTAAAAAAACCCCTTTGTTGATCAGAAACCAGTTTAGTAACATTTTAGTGTTTCTTTTTTTACTAAAATATTTCCTAAATAGACTCTGATTTTTAAACTTTTTGAAATCAACAGGAACATCTTTCAAATGAACTATTCTAGAGCTCCAACATATAAAACAGAAATATCTTGATTCAACGCTCATTAATTGTATGAGCTTTGGAAAAATCACTTAACCTTTTTGAGCCTATTTTCTATTTTACAAAGTAGAGATAAAAGTATTCATCTTCTGGACTTGTTGTAAGAATTAAATAATCTATGTCAATCTCCCAGCTCAGTACTTGACATAAAACAGATCCTCAATAAATGCTAGTTTTTTCCTACATTGCTACATCCCTCTACCGCCTTCTACTCCAATCATACTCATTGAGTTCCTACCATATGCTTAGCACTTGGTAGGTACTAGGGACAACAGTGAATGAGATCTGGTCTCATCTCAGACCGGACCTCAGTCTGGTAAAAGAGGTCCTTTGCATTACAGACTTCAAGTGTGGTTTGGAGTTGGAAGATAATAGGATTTATAAAAAGGAAGATGATATACATCTATCAATATAATTTCACCACATGTAGTAGCCAGGGTTCCAAAGTTAGGTTAAAAAACATTGATGTACATAAGTGTTTTTGTGGGATATTAATAAGTGTTTAGTACCCACTTAGGATTCCAAAGTCAAGACAGAAAACATTAGAGTAGCCAAATTAAACAAGTTTCTTCATTGTGTGACTTCTCGTGTCTTCTCCTTTGGGAAGGTGCAATATGACTTTCTAAGAAAATTCCTATTAGTTCTGTGCACATATTAGGGGATCAATAAATATGTGTTGATCGGAATCATTGTTGCACACATCTTATGAGATTTTATAGAAGGAAAGGAAATTTCCAACTGAGGCTACCGTTATCCTGTTGGCTGTATGTCTCTGTGTGGGATTCATGTTGGACCTAAAGATGTGTCTGATTTGGGCAAGTAGAAAAGGGGGTGAAAGGACACTCTGGGAAGGAGAAAGAACATGGGATAAGTTCTACTGTGTTGTGGAATAAGCAGTAAGCACCTGTTTTTCTATGGAGGATTTTGAATTACAGTGCTTTAATAAAAGTTAGAATGAAAAGAAAACCCAGCATTCAGGAATGCTTGAAAAGCTGGATAAAGCCTCAACAAAGATGTATTCTAAGATTTTCAACTTTTCTTTTGGGGATTTTATAATAATTATGGATTTCATGCTTCTTATTTTAGCCCTGTGAACTTGATAGGGCATTTTGGGTGGGTAGGGCATGATTCCAAAGCTCTTCCCGAGCAAGGAAGAGGGATAAACTGATAAGACTTATTTGTCTGAAATCATTTTAGAACAAAACAGAAGCATGGCTAAGCATGTGAAGGTTTAAATGTGTTTAGAGTGATTTTATGTGTGTACGATAAAGTTGCTGTCTGCTGTTCCTGAAACAATATACTACATACCTCCTTCCTACCCTCTTCCCTACAGTCTTTCAACTCTCCTTTTCTGGGTATTTGTGCTGCAAATCCCACTGTCTGAGTCTGTCCTCATGTTGCCCTCACCCATGTCACCTGAAGTCTCACTGCTTCTCATTTCTTTTCTGTTTGCTTGCATGGACCACCACATTGACTTTCTAGATGTTTGGGCTTGTGCCAGAAAGGTACCTATTCTGGATCCCATCCTCCTCCTGCCCTGGCTGGAGGTGGGAACTCATTAGTCTACTAAACTGGTGCTCGTGGAGAAGCTTAGAGACCTGAGTGGTTCTCCTTCAGGTTCCTCAAAACTCTATATACATTTTGCTAGAGGCTTTCTGAAGTCCAAACTCCATCTTTGAGGACTAAAGCCCAGTGTTTCCCAACCTTTCTACCACTAAAAGTCTCTTATGATTTTTTCCCTTGACTCTAAATTTTATAAAAATTTTTTTCCTACTGAAGAAATATTACCAAGGATATATATTTTTCTTATTAATTAGAGGAGAAAACGAATATCAGCACACTGAGTTGATATGACTATAATCACAAGGGCAGAAACTTGATGTTGTAACGTGTGCATTTGTATTTCAGACAAATATATGATATACAAAGGTAATTTGTATATTAAAAGGGCTCTAGTACCCCAGGAGGATCAGGAATTCCAGGTTAGGAAGACCACTGAAACTTGAAGGAACAACTCCAATGGTGAAGATTTCAAGAGGCAGTATTATCACAGGCTTGTTGGGAGATTTTGAAAGGCAGTAGGATTTGATGTGCTCTCAATTCATATTATATAAGCAGTTGCCAGTAGTTATTAGCACAAATCTTCTCTCACTCTCATGCATGTTTATGCACCACATGTGGGACACATAGTTGGGGGATGGTGGTGGAGAAATCCTTGAAATACAACTTTGTATCCATAAATTGTAATATGAACTTAGTGGTCATTCTTCTCCAAAGTTAGCAAATAATTGAGGGTAATATTAAGCTAGATCCAGAGAGGTTCCAAAAAATATGCTAAATGTCAAGAATTGAATGATTAAGAAAAGACAAATGCCAGGTCTTCCTTTCCTAGCATTCTCCCTCAAAGATGGTTTTATCAGCTGCTTTGCCCAGCAGGGGCAATCCTTAACTACACAAGCCATGTTTATTATTGAGAACTGACCTTTCCATTCGTGGCAATTTGAAGAAATAAAGGACCTCAATTCTTTGTAGTGTTTAGGGAGAGCCAAAATACAGATTCTGTACTAGTGGAGGAGGGGACAAACTGGAAAATCAATCAGCAGCTGAAGTGGAGGAGTAAATGGCTGTGACAAGCACCTGAGAATTACTGTTGAAAGAGAGAAATGAAGACATTGGAAATCTATACTTATAGTCAGATTTTACAAACAGAATCACATTAATACTAGAGCAAATTGTGTGGTATTCGTATTTTAGCAACAAGGGAAAGGACAGAAAGGTTAAGGCTTAAGGAAAAAAAATCAAATTCTTACAATAAAACACATGTTATTCTAGGGAGTGGGAGAGAAAAAATTGGAAAAGGTGAAAGTAAACTTCGGGTATTTGGTAATGAGGATGGTAGATATAAAGGAAGTCATTGTTCAAGAAGAAAGAAATAGTTCTATAGATTCTATTTTTTTTTGAAATTAATTGGAACCAGCAGGTTTTTTTTTTTTTTAGAATAGTTTTAAATGTACAGAAAAATTTGAAAAAGTTGTTATAGAGAGTTCTCATATACCCCACACCCAGTTTCCTTTACCATTAACATCCTACATCAGTGTAATGCATATATGACAGTTAATGAACTGATACTGATTCATTACTATTAACTGGAGTCCACACTTTACTCAGATTTCCTGTTTTCCCTGATGTCCTTTTTCTGTCCCCAGATTGCATTTAGGATACCACAGGGCATTTGGTTGTCATGTCTCCCTTAAGCTCCTCTTGGTTGGAATAGTTTCTCAGATTTTCCTTGTTTTTGATGACCTTGACAGTTTTGAGGAGAACTGGTTAGGTATTTTGTAGACTGTCCCTCAACTGGGATTTGTCTAATGTTTTTCTCATGATTAAGAGTTTTGGGTTTTGGGGAGGAAGACCACAGGGATAAAGTGCCATTCCCATTCTCATCCTGTCATGTCAAGGGTACACAGTATCAATATTACTTATGACTGTGGCTGTGAACCTTGCTCATCTGTCTGCATTAGTGTTTAACTGTAAAGTTACTCTTTTTCCCCACCCATATTCTTTGGAACAAAGTCACTATACACAGCTCATACTTAAGGAGTGGCAAGTTATGCTCTACCTCTTTGAGGAGGCAGTAGCTACATAAATTATTTGGAATTCTTCTGCACAAGAGGTTTGTCTATTCTCCTCTATTTGTTTAATTAATAATTTATTTACATCAATATGGACTCATGGATATTTATTTTATACTTTGTGTTATGAATCAATACTACTTTATTTTGTTGCTCAAATTATTCCAGGTGTGGCCATTGGGACCTCTTGCAGTTAGTTCCTGTGTCCATTTGACAAACTCACATTACTGTGGTTTTAAATTTTTTTTGAGAATTTCTTTATTTCTGGTATTATAGGATGCTCTAGGCTTGTCTTGTGTATTCCTGTCTCAGTTCTAGATTCAGCCATTTCTCCAAAGAGCTCTAGTTGCCTTTATTGGAGAATAGTATTTTAAACCAAGATCTGGGTACTAGGTACCAGTTGGATTTTAATGGTTTAGGGAAAGATATATAAAGAAACCTCTTAATTTTATTCAGGAATAAAATGATCTCCCTTTCTTCAGAAAAATAGAAGTTTTTTTTCATTTAAAATGTTGGTTTAGACTGCAATTTTTAGGGGAAAAAAAGCCCCAAATAATAAGTAAAATCAGGGTTGGCGAACTTTTTTCTGTAAAGAACTAGGTAGCAAATATTTTTGGTTTTGTAGGCAACTCTGTCTCTGCCATTGTAGTGCAAAAGTAGTCATGGACAACACATAAATGAGTAGAAGTGGCTTTCTTCTAATAAAACTTTACTTACAAACAAAATCAGGCTGGATTTGGCCTACGAGACGATAGTACCCAACCTTTGAGTTTAAACCATTTAAAGTCAAACAATAAATAATATTGGGTACTTACAAGATGTAAGGAATATACTAAAAGTGGGTGTGGCAAATAAAAATATTTAAAAATGAAACACTGAAAGATTCAGAGTTTAGGTGAATGACCTTTAATGACTTGACTCTGGCCTCTTCCTCTTTAGTGGGAAGGTCAGACAGATATCTCTGAGCTGTTGCTCTAAGTTCTATGGTCAAATGATTTACCCTGATTACTTACCAACAAGTAGAAGTGGAATTTACATACAGTGACAGCTTTATACTTTCCCTCCCCGACTGAGACAATTGACAGCATGTTCTTGAGTTATCCCATGCACAGACAGACCTATTTGTTTTGGTTCTAAGATACATTGATTGGATTTACTATTAAGGCAAGAATTTTTAACCTAGGTTCCTTGGAAGGTTAATATTTTAAACTTTGGATGGGAGTGGAGAGTGTTTTATAAGTCTGAAAGTGAATGCAAAATTTTGTGTGCATATGTGCATTGTCTGGGTAAGTGTTCTATAATTTTTATCAGCTTCCTAAAGAAGCATGGCCCATGATTAAGGTTTGGCTATATATAATAGAAAACCTAAAATAACAGTAGCTTAAACAAGATGGAGGCATTTCTCTCTTGTGAAACAGAGGTGTGGGCAGTTGAAGGCTCATATGGGAGCTCTGTAGTGTCCTCATGGATTCACGCTGCTGTCATCCTCAGCATATGGCTGTAACACTCAAGGTCACCTCAGGATCAGAATGGGCGTGCCCAGTCATCACACCCACACCTACACAGTAGAAGGGGGATCAAAGGAAGTGTTAAAGGGTATCCCTCCCAGCTATGTCATCTTCCTTTCAAGAGCCTTCAAAGACATTTCACAAAATCTCCTACATGAGTGTCACTGACTAACGCTGGCTGCAAAGGAATCTGGGAAATGTTCTCTTTAGCTGAACACATTGCTACTCTGAATAAATGAAGGGTTCAGTTACATGAGAGGGGAATGAATATTGGATGGTCATGTAGTAGTCTGTGCTTTAACTTTAAAATTCTGAGGGCAAAATAATCGTACTGTCACTTTGAGGCAGAAAAACATTTAATTGAATGTTATGTGAGCATATTTTCCTTATCATACAGTTACTTACTCATTTACTACTGAGTACTATTGGGCTATTTTTTGAAATAAATTGCATTGGCACATTTGATGCTCTATTTGGAATCTGTATTCATTTCCTATTGCTGCTGCAACAATTCATCACAAACTTGATGGCTTAAAATAACATTAATTTATTCTTTTACAGTTCTGGAGGTCAAAGGTCTGAAATCAGTTTCACTGGGCTAAATTAAAGATGTTGGTAGGGCAGCTTCCTTCTGGAGACTCTGAGGGGAGAATCCATTTCCTTGCCTTTTTCAGTTTCTAGTGCCCACCTGTATTCCTTGGCTTGCAGCCCCTTCCTCCATCTTTAAAGTGCATCACTCCAAACTCTTTGTCCGTCACTACACTGCCCTCTCCTCTGACTTTCATTCCTTCTGCATCCTTCTTATAGGGACTGTTGAGCTCACATAGGGCCCACCTGGATAGCACAGGAGACTGTCCTCATCTCAAGAGCTTTAAACTCATCACACCTGCAAAATCCCTCTTGCCATATACCTTTGTTTCTGTGGTATAGTATTTCCCACAAATATTTGGGGAAAACCATCATCTTGGGGTATCACACCTACCAAACATGTGTTGATCATGTTAGCCCCCATCACTGGTGGCTACAGAAATTCCTATTTAATTAATAAATGTCTGTGGTTAAATGAATTGTTGAAGTGGGCATGAAAGAAGCAGGTCCTTCTTCAACTTCTGCTCAGGGAAAATTAAATTCATCCATTCAACAAGTACTTATTCATCACCTACTGTGAGTCAGGCATTGTTTACTCTTGTTCTCATAAAGATTTTCTGCTTCTGTAGTAAATGGAGCACAGGTGAGTCAATTTTCCACGCCTCAATCCTGAGACTCATATATTTGAAACTCTCTAATATCACACTAAATTCACATGTTGTGTTGATTTGGCCTTCAAAATAATCTGTCCAGTCTCCATCTCTTATGCCATGATCCAAGTCCAAGCCACTGTTTTTTCTCTTTTAGATGCTGCAATATCTTGCTGTGTTCTCTCTCTGCATCTGTTCTCAGCCTCCTCATTTCATTCTCCACCATGCAGTCAGAGTGATCTTTTAAAAATGCAAATCCAAATATACCACTTTTTTGCTCAAAACATTTTCATAGGTTTCTGATGCTCTTAGGACAAAGGCCAAAGTTCTTATTAGGGCCTGTTTTAACAGAACTTCTGATTACTTTTCTGCCCTCATCTAACTCTGTTTCCTCTTCAGTCCTCAAAATTGCCAATAAGATCTCTCTTTAAGCCTATCCACAAGCTGTTTTCTCTTCCTGGAACACTGCTTTCTCTGATGAACTCCTTGCTTGGTTTACTTGGTCAAGGCAAGCCTTTTCCAAGACTCCAGACCAGGTTAGATCTGGGAAGATTTAGGAGAGTTATGCTTTCACTGCAGCCTTTTCTCTTCATTGTACATTTCAGGACCACATTGAAATAATTAAAGGTATAATTTCGGGTATAACGTCTGTCTTTCTTGCTAGACTACAGATTGTATGAGGGAGGAAACAGTAAATGTCTTTTCTATCATCATATCCCCAGTGCCTTGCATAGTGCTTGCCACATACAAGGGGCTCAGCAAGTAATTAGTGGTGGGAAAAATTCCCAGGGATCTGCAGCACATGTGCGGAGCAATGAAAAGCAATACTCAGTGGTCTTGTATTCCTGTGGGCTTGCTGTCTATTATCTGCTAATGGTGGGCATCAGCTCATGGAGAACAATGAAACATTTCCATTTCTGTAGGTAGTATTGCTATTGATGAGTGGCTCTTAAACTTTAATGTATATCAGTCACCTGGATAGTTTGTTAAAATAGAATTGCTTGGTCCCCACCTTCAGGGTTTCTGATTCAGTAGATCTGGATTGGGGCATGAGAGTTTTCATTTCTCAGTAGTTCAAAGGTGATGCTTCTGCTGCTGGTCTGAGGATCACACTTTGAGAACCATTGGCGCGGACCGTTAGCTACCAATCAGCTTGATAGGCAATTCCATCTTTTTATAAGGAGGAGATATTTTGCTTTTTTCAATGGGTTGAACTCACTGGAGGCTACACTCAGGGCTAAGGGTAAGACTGAGCGTGGACAGGGAGTGACTTGCTACCAGCTATCTCTTCCTTACCCCCACCCCCTCCCTGCAGGAAGACGTCAATGACAATGAAAACTGACTTCTATATCTGAGAAGTAAGGCTTTGGTGCTTAGAAAGTCACTACAGAGGGCTCCAATTTAACTTGCAGCCATGATAAGATAGCTCAAACATGTATATGTGGCTGAATATATACACAGACTGACATTGGCAATCTGCATTTTACCTTTTCTTTGCAAATATTGAGTAAGAAATTGGCTTGCTCAGTCTAAATACGTGCGGATGTGTGGCTTACAGTTTGAATTTCACTGCACACAGTGCAGTTCTGTGGAGCCACATTTCACTTTGTAACTGAGCACCTGAGTAAATGTGTTTTTTCATTAAACTAAACAAGCAAAAAAAAAAAAAAAAAAAAAAAACCCAAAACACCCTTGAGCTAAAAGAACTTGACTGCCTGCTATCCTTCAGTGCCATGAACCCAATAAAACTCCCACTGGCCAGTGCTTGTATCCAACCGGCAAGGTGCAAATCCACCACCACCTATTTTTCTGCCAGGGGAGCAGCGTGCATTTCTGTATGAGCAGAAGTGCATTGCGAGTGAAATTTAGCCAGCTGCTCTTCCATAGCCTTAAGTCTCTCAAGAAAGTGAGAAGGAAAAGCAGCTTTTAAAATAGAATCAACAAAAAAGAAAAATGTGTGCATATTGGATAATAATCATAGATTATTAGCTATGGAAAAGAGGGTTGGAGTGAACTGCTGCGATCTCCTTGTTTTACAGAAGAGAAAGCCTCAGAGGCTAAGTCCCCTGCCAAGGTCATTGAAGTAAACAGGGGCAGACCCAGAACCGGAATTCAGGTCTTCTGTCTCGTAGGCCACTGCTGTTTTCATGCTGCCTTATACTTAATGATTAAGCTCTTATACCCGGCTTATGTTTAACGTCCTTGGCAAGTCAGGAAATAGATTATACTTCTCTAAGGTTTCATCTCTTCTCCTGGGGAGAAACATATCCAGATTATCCTAGCAGTGGAAAGCAGGGAACCTACAGAGATACCATTTAACTCCTCAGATATAATTTGGAAGTCAGATTTTAAGCCTGTATCAGGAAAGCCTAGGGTCAGGCCAGGCAAAGGGGGAGCTAGCACAGAAATTGTTTTTGCACCTCACATTCTTAGCCTTTCTATCAATGATACTCGATTAATGTCCAAATTCAGGGTGTGTAGCATCATTTCAACAATTTTATGAAGATGCTGACTGCAAAGATGCAAAATCCAGAATTGTGCAAATTAAAGGAGATCATTAAAAGTATGTAACAATTAGTATCACATATTTAAGGACAAGGAATGATGTGCCACCAAGCCTAAGGGGGATTGGAATTGAAGGATTCTCAGAGGGCCCTATAGTCGTTTAGTAAGTAAAAAAAATTTATTAAGTACCTGTTATAGATCAGGAACTTGGGGACGCAGGAGCAATAATCTCACTCATTGCCTCAAGGAACAGACATTGCAATGGGATAATTCAGACAGCAAACACACAAGCAGATTAACAGAATAATTTCAGACACTAATAAATGCTATGAAGAAAATAAAATAGGGAAACATGATAGTGATAGGGTTCTATTAATACTTTGGCTGAGGTGGTCAGGAAAGGCCTTTCTGAGGAGGTGACATTTGAATTATGAGAGGAAGACAGCCATGTGAAGATCTGGAGAAGATGCCTCCAACTAGAGGGAAGAATAAGTGAATTGTTCACTTTGCCCGTGAATCAAAACTGAACTTGAAATGTGCCAGGGATGGAAATATGGCTGGTGTGGTTCAAATACAAGAATTGAGGAGAAGAGTAATGGGTGATAATGTCAAAGAAGTAATTGGAGAACAGATCATGTAGGGTCTTCTGGACTTTGGTAAGAATGCATATTGTAATTCGTATTCAGTGGAAATTCATTAAAGAATGAGAAGTTAGTAACTAATTTTGCTGCGATTTGAAGTGGTGGTGAGGAATTGGTGAGGAGTGGTCAAATTCAGGATAAGTTTTGAAGGTAGACTTGCTGGTGGATTAGATATGGAATATGAGGTTAGGAGAGGAAGTAAGGGAAACCTGTAAGATTTTTGACCTGAGCAACTGAGTGGGTATCAGTGCCATTTATGGAAAAGAGGCAGACTGGGGAATAAAAATTCTCTTTTTGCCATGGTAAGGGTGAAGTAATTATTAAACAGCCATGGGAAGATGTTGACTAGGTAGTTGGATATTGGAATGTGAAGTTCAGGGACAAAGTAAGACTAGAAATACAAAATTTAGTTATCAGAATGTGTCTGCAGTGTTTAAAGCCAAGGAGTTGGAGGAGACTATCTGGGGAGAGAATGCAGAGATGAGAAGAGTCAAAGGTGGGATCCCCGAGGCCTGACAGTGTTTAGAGGTCTGATAGGAGAAAAGCCAGCAGAGAGACTAGGGAAGTAGGAGGAAGCCTGGTGTCATAAAATGTTGAAAATACCATTTCAAGAAGAACTATCAACTTTGTCAAATGTTGTTGAGAGGTCAAGTAAGCTGTGAGGATATTGTGGTCATTTGTGACTTTAATAAGAGCTTTTATTGGGTTGAGCAGAAAATCAGAGGCAAGGAAACACACAGTGAGGCTGGATAACCCCTTAGAAGAGTTTGGAAGTGAGCTGAGTTGATCTACAGTCACTAGAGGAGGATATGGGCTCCAAGGACTGACGTTGAAGAAAGGTAATACTAGGTCACGTTTGAACAGCAATGAAAATGACCCAGCAGAGAGTGAGGGAGGAGGATCTGAGAGGGAAAGAGGGTAAGTGCAGGAGCGAAGATTTAGAGAAAGCATGAGGAATTGGGATTCATAACTCAGGTGGACGAGTGGTCCTTAGATAGGGGGCAGGGGCAGTTGTTCCTTTGTAATGGAAAGAAAGAATGTGTGGTGGGCATAGATCCAGTTAGGATGATGGGTTGATGGTGGGAAAATGAGATCATTCTTGTCTTACTGCATTTATTTTCTCTGTGAATTATGAGGTGAATCCTCTGGTATTTGATTCTTTCTGCTCAGCTCTTAATTTTCCTATTTCACAGATTAACACTCCTGGACCTGTAGTTTGTAAATGACTTCGGCTTATCATGGAACTGACTCTGGCCTTAAATCCATGTGATTCTACTGCTCCAGTGACCAACATGATCTGACAGTGGTTTTATGTGTCTTGTTAGATTCTTGAGAGGGAGAGTCTCATTGACTCAGCGTAGTCTATTGGCTTTGGCTCAACGTCTACTACTGATCCCATTAGGTGTAGCTGGGAGTCTTGGTTACCAAGTACAAATATGCAGTTTAGGCCTAGTACTTTCTCATCGGCTATTTTAAAGGAGACAATATGGACTGGACAGTGTATTAATTTCCTGTGGCTGCTGTGAAAAGTTACCTTAGCTTGGTGGCTTAAAATAGAAATTTATTCTCTCACAGTTCTGGAGAACAGAGTTCAAAATCAAGATGCCAGCAGGGCCATACTCCTTCTTCTAGCCTCCTGTGGCTGCCGGCATACCTTGACATTCCTTGGCTTGTGGCCACATCATTCCAATCTTCTGCCTCTGTCTTCACATTACCTTATCTTCCATGTGGGTGTCTCCTCCGTGTGTCCATTCCAAGACTCCCTCCACTTCTACCTTATAAAGGTATATGTAATTGCATTTGGATAATCTGGAGAGGTTATCAAGATCTTTAACTTAAATATATCTTACCACATAAAATTCTCTTTTTTGACATATAAGGTAATAGTCATAGGTTCTATGGATTAGGATGTGAATGTATCTTTTTTGAAAGGCCACCATTCAGCTCGTTATAGACAGATACTTGAAAATGTGAGATTATTTTCCAGGGCTTTCTCCCTTTTATACATTTTTCTAAAGGATAAGAATTGGGATAAAGGGATGCAAATATTAGATTCAAGATTTTAGTTGAATCAGTCTCTGAACAACCACCTCATCAAAAGGATTTGTGGTGATTTAAATGTATTGACTGAAAATCCCACTGAGAAACAACAC
This sequence comes from Lemur catta, assembly GCF_020740605.2. Taxonomy (NCBI): domain Eukaryota; kingdom Metazoa; phylum Chordata; class Mammalia; order Primates; family Lemuridae; genus Lemur; species Lemur catta. The sequence goes on from NC_059139.1 coordinate 39,562,241, forward strand.
TAATTGGCACATTTTGGTTATGTGACTAAAGAATGCATTTGAACCAAAACTATTTTCTTCTTGTTGAACATCTATACATACGGAATGGAAACACAGATAACTGTGGGAGGGAAGTTGACTATATAGGTATTTTCCATCTAATCTAGGTTTTGTGAAGTGTAGTCAATTTATTAAAGAAGCAGTCAGCTTTTCCCTTGCTGTCCTTTCTTGTCAATCAAAAAGAGGAAAAAGGTATAAAAATAGGAAGTAGCTTCTGGGCTTAGAAGGGGATGAGAAAAAATATTTGTGGTTTTATTAAAGCTGTTGGAGTTATTTTCTCTGCCACATTGCATGTTGTTTGTGAAATACCCTCATCCTGCCCTCTTAGCTTATGCAAGCAGGTACACTCCTGCCCTTGAATCAACCTTTCTTAAGGAAATCTTCCTCTTAGAAAGTTGTTCTTATTAGTGCTTTTTTCTCCAGTCATCTAACCTCCAAGTCCCGTCTACTGAATTAGAAGAGAGGAATTATTCTAAGTGTTCTGTTAATAACTTTCTCTTCTGGGATGACTAACAGCCCCAGAGTTACTTCCTTTGAGAGACACCATCCTCATGTTTACATCTAGTCTGCCTAATTTGACTTTAGATTAAACAGGGTCCTTGTTTGTTCTGCAATCTGCAGAGTGTTTAGCAGCATCTGCAATGACTAAGCCCACTCCTCTCACCCCTGTTCTCACCCATGGAAACATGAATGAGCTGTAGGAATTGTATGAGGACCCAAGCTTTCTGGAGGAAGAGTATGGGGAACCTCCTGGGTTTTTTAGCCCTTAAAGAAGCTTGTTGCTCAACTCCACCTTCACTGTAATCTCTGGACTTGCTGGCCTTCCTCCCCATGCAGGAAGAATGGGCCATACCCACTGCCTCCCTTCTCTCTGTGTAGAGATAACCACAGAGCCTTTTGGGATGGATTAGAGAGAAGCTGATCTACTTTCTCCAGTGTCAGGTGGAGAGAATCTGTCTGAATGAAACAACAGAGAATTACGTTCCCAAAAGCACACTGAGAGGGTAAATTCCTGAATAATTTAGGGTCCATCTCCAAACTTGAATGGGTCACTTCTAGATATCTAAGATGGGGTGATTATGACATTATCTAGGTATAGCCAAATATCCCTTGCTTTAATCTCTTTGCTCCAGCAGAGTGCTTTATAACATGGAGCTGACTGCCCAACATCTCCCTTTGGAAAAACTTTCTTATTTGAGAACAATAATCAAATCATTCTTTTGCATTCTCTTTTCCAGGAAAGTTTCTTAATATTTCCTCTTTGGACCCATTTTCTATTTTTTAAAAATAATTTTCCACTGAAACTCTGCCTTGCCTCTACATTCTTATAAAGCTGTGGTTACTGAGGCTACACATGCTGTTCTCATACAGGTCTCACTGGGCCTCAGTACAGTACAGCGCTTATCTGTAGACAAGACATCACCACCCTCATGTTTTGCTCAAAGCGAGTACTATGGAGAAAAAGCTGACTTGCTGTGATGGTTAATTTTGTGTCAGCTGGACTGGACCATGGGATGTCCAGATATTTGGTTAAACATTACTTTTGAGTATGTCTGTGAGGATGTTTCCGGATGAGATTAATATTTGAATTGTTAGACTGAGTAAAGCAGATTGTCCTCCCCAGTGTGGGTGGTCCTCATCCCGTCTGTTGAAGGTCTGAGTAGAATAAAAGGCTGAGTAACAAAGGATTCTCTATCTCTGCCTGATGGTCTTTGAACTGGGACATCAGTCTTCCACTGTTTCAGACTCGTACTTGCACTGAGACTGGAGCTTTACCATCAGCTCTCTTGGGTCTCCCGCTTGATGACTGTAGATCTTGGACTTCTCAGCCTCCATAACGGCATGAGCCAATTCCTTATGGCAAGTCAATCTCTACCCACCCCATACACACACACACACACACACATAAAGTATATATATTTCTCTGGAGAACCCAGACTAATATGCTTATCTTAGGAGAATAAGTCCTGGGGCATCTGCTTTTGCCTGAAAACATAAGCTATCAGAGATTTCTTGGATCACATCACTAGGACACAGAAGTCAACTTTATGTGGCTCCTACTGGCCAAAGTTGGGAATATTTAAACATCAAAAAAAAATGACTGCCATAGATTAAAATAATAAAAATCTATTAATTCATAATTACAAATTCAAAAAGAAAAACGTGTACTGTGTTGGTATACTTTGTAGGTTGTGAAAGCACACATTCATTCTTGGGAAGGGTGATAATTAAAAGGAAAGAATCAAACAGATGTCTGGTATTTCCTGTATGGGCTTTATTACATGATAACCACGTAGGGGTAAATGTCCCTCTACTGCACCCCCTGTGCCATAAGTCACAGACCACCGAGAACACACCTGGAGCTCAGCCAGTTAGAAGTGTTACATGTGGCAGTGAGGGGGGGAAAAATGCACACCATGAAGGGCTGTGGGGTGTCTCAGTAACAGGGTGTTAAAAAGGATTCTCGCTGTGGTTAGTTGATGCTGGTGAGAGTTCAAGAGAGGCTTTGGTCTGGATTGAATGCTTTCAGAAAGGGGGGATAATGCTGTGATAGGATATTTTAATAAATCCTATTTAAAGAATGATATATATGATATATATATGATATATATGATTATTCACTGCATCTTATAGGGTAGGCTAGAGCAAGGCTAAAGCTGTAATTATTGCAGAAGCAGCAGTCACTCACATTATTTGGAAAAGGATATTTGATATTTTTGTGGTTCACAGATAACCTGTTTTTTCCTGTGATTAAACAATATTATGAAATGATCTTGTCTTTTTCATCTCACTTCTTCAAAGTCACAAAATGACTTGATGTTCTGCGAGATTGTTTACGTCAAATGAGAGAACACCAGAGCCCAGCTGTGAGTGTCAAGCCAGCTCTGAGTTTAGGGGGTGCATTCAGAGATGATGAGGGAGTTTTTTTGTTTTTTTTTTCAGTAGAAGAATATTGCAAAATAAAGGTAGAAGAAATAAAAGATTTGGATAATCCCATTTTCAGTCCCTGAAGAAATAATGGATCTAGACAATGTAGATTCTAAAATCATTAGGTGAAATAGTAATGGGGCACTTTATTTTGGATGGTTCGGGCTGGCTGCCATCACCTGAGCCACTGATCTATCTTACCACCACTAAAAGCGGGACAGACAGACGTCATGTGGCTCCTGTGTGACTTAACAGCACCACCTTTGAAATATTCTTGCCAAAAGATTTGAACATGAATCTAGTCAAGTTTCTAATCTACCTACCAGTTTATAGGAAATATGAGGGTAGAGCATCCTCCTAAATAACACCATCAGAGTATAGTCAGGAAAATCTAGAATCTTCAGCAAATGCATAGCATAAGAAAAGACAAGGAGTAATGTTATATTAATAGATTAAAAGGGACTTACAGAACACACTAAACACAATATATGAATTTTGTTGGAATTCTGATTCAAACAAACCATTTTAAAAGACATTTTTGAGATAATCAGAGAACATTGAGGTGGGATTGGGGGTTAGATGATACTAAGGAATAAATTGTGTTGGTTATAAAAATGGCATGGTGGTTATTTTAAAATGCTCTTATCTGTTAGAGATACATTCTAAAGTATCCAGGGATAGGATGACAGGATATCTGGTATTTGCTCCAGAAAACAGAGAAAAGGTTGGAAAATTGATAGATGAAACAAAAATAACAGAATATTGTTAATTCTTAAAGCTAGGTGATGTGTCTGTGGAGGTTGATCATTTTTTCTATTGTTGGATATATTTGAGAAGTTCCAGAAAAAACAGCATTAAAAAAATGAACATTGCATTTGCTTCACACCATTCATTTGATAGTTCTCTCATGTCCTCAGCAGGGCATCATAGCCCACTGTTTAGAATTAAAGAGAGGAAGACAGTAACTCATCTTATTTTCCAAGCTCATAAGCAGAAATAGGTCTATTTCCTGAAGATCTGTTCTGTAATTTCCAGATACTGCTTTTGCTCAATCTCGGTTTAATATGGTCTTTATGGGGTAGGGCTCCCTAAAATGACAAAGGTCTCCAATTTCAAACTTTATTTCCTCAAGGTTTTGTAACCATCAAAATAAAAGGACATTTATTGAAAGAATTGAGGACATTATAATACGGATTTAAATAATTCTTATATGGTGGCTGTCATATTCAGCATTTCAAGGATGAGCTGACAGTGGGTTGACCATAATATTATTTAGGAAATTTCTATGGAACCTAAGCATTTCCTGGCATTTTCCACTCAGGAGCAAATCTACAAAGGTTTAAATTTTTAGAATCCTTATGGATTTGGGATAAATAGACACTGCCTAAATGGATGAAGACTAAAAGCCAATCCTAGGCAAGTATCGGGTTGGCTATTTCTAGCCATAGTTTTGCTCCAAGAGGTAGAGGTGAGTAACTTTATCGTCCATTTCTCCTTCCTGAATATACATCTGGCCTTTTCTCTTTACTTACTCATCAGATTGGCATTTTTGGATTCTAATCCCTTTCAGCTGTTCTGACCACCTTAGAGATTTGTAATAATTCACAGATGATACTTCAATGAGATACTATGTATGTGCCTGTACTCCACCCAGAGTAACTATTAGAGTACATGCTGAATAGAATAATGCACAATGAGTAGTTCTCTTTTGTGCTTGTCTCTTTTTGCAATTCTGTGGGAGTTTTTATAGAATAGACGGGGCATTTCTCTGGTCCCCAAACTTCTATGGCATGGTTTTATTTACTTGTCAATGAAAATTTTATCTAATAAATATCATGTAATAATTTGAAGGCAACCCATGGCACCACTTTAGATTGACTTCATTTAAAAAGTGATGTTGATGAGAGGAAATGGAAAATGATTTATTCTGTATAAGGACAAGATTAATAACACTGTCACTGAAAGCTAGAGTTTTCAAATCTTTTCCTTTAATTTGGAGGGGCTATTTCTCTTCCTTCCATCCTTTTCCACATGTGAAAGCAGCCCTGTGTTTTACGTGCTTCTGACAGAGAGTCAAACAAGGCTATTTGTTCTCCCCAACAACTTAGGCAGGTACTCATCTGGGGACTGGTAGGGCATCTTTCTCTTCATTTGGACAGACAAAATGAAGAAATCATATCAATATGTGGGGCCTCCTGAGGGCTCAAAGGAAAGTACCGATAGAGTCTGCTGGGAAGGAAGGAGTGAGGAGGGGTTTCATTGGAATGGTGATTTTTAAATTGATTCTTAAATGATATTTAATTTGATCCCTAAAAGGAGGGAAAGCATGTGCTAGACAAGGAGAGAGATTACAGGGAGATCTGAAACAGTATAGTACATTTAGGGAACAGCAACAAGTTTAGTACTGCCGGAGGATAATGTGTGTGTGTGTGTGTGTGTGTGTGTGTGTGTGTGCACGTGCATACATGTGCATATGTGTTGCAGAATGCCAAATAGGGATGGTGTTGATTAGAAAAGGCATAACAAATGATTATGGAGATGTAACAAGAATAAGGTCATAGAGGGCTTTATATGTCTTATTAAGAAATAAAACTTTATTCTGTAAATGATGGGGAGCCTGTTGGATGTTGACCTCTTAATATTACCCTATATCTGTCATGGGCTTTTCCCAGTAAACCAGGTACCCTTCTGCAGTTAAAGGCCTGAGATTATGTTTGGAGAGTCCATTATTCTCACAGCAAGATATGCACTATATATGCGTTTATATCAATGTTTCTTTGTGAAGTTGGCTTTGGCTCAAGTTTATCCATAGGGCTGAGAGCACAGGGCAGGATAACAACCCAGCAGAAGCTTATGGAAGATGGGTTTTACTGCAGATATGTGGGCTTTTCAAGAGGCCATCTTAATTAGTACTCCTAGAATAACTGTGCTTGGATTCTTTGTAAGAGCTTGATATTTCCTTATAGAATTCTTCTGACCTCTTTCTGTCTTCACATTTCAATGAACTTTCCCTAGTTGTTTGGTCATTTACTTTAAGCTATCAATTATTTACACCTTGTTCATGATTTAAAAGGGGATTTCATTTGGCTAATATTTCCATTTATAATTTAAGGTCTCTGGTGTGATAATTTAGTCTTTGATTTGTAGAAAAGCATAAAGAGTTCAGGCATCACATATTCTTGAAATAACAGTTCCAATTAGTTTTTGGATGAAATGCAGAGCAAACAATTAACTCATTGTCCTTGAGAGAAGATCATATTGACTCCAATTTGTGCTCTAACAGGAGATACTGCTCTAAACTTCTCCAGAGGGTTAGAGGGGGAAAACGCTGTGGTAATCCACAGCTCCCTTAGTTGATCGGGCATAGTGTCATCTTCTTAAAGGGCTTATGCATAAAAAAATCTGGAGAAAAATCAGGCAGGTAAATTTTTGACAGTTTCTATTAAGAGCTACATGGAAGCAGCTGCATTTTTCTTTTATTAAACTGATCCATCTTGCTAATCCTAATCAGGCTGTTAAGCACGAGGGTATCTTGAGATAGTCTGTCCTTCCAGCTGGTTAACCCTGAACCTGTGCCTGGTTGCTGAAATCCCACTGTACAAAGAGTCCTCTTCACTGAGTGTTTGGTTATATATGGCTGCTTAGCAAACTATCCCTAAAAATTGTGGCTTAAACCACTTTTGTTTTGATTTTGAGGGTCAGGAGTTCAGACGTGGCCCAATGGGAAAGATCCATCTTTGTTCCCAGGGTCTGGGCCTCAGCTGGGATGACTGAAATGGCTGGAGATTGGTGTAGCTGGGGACTGGTACAGCATCTTTCTCTGTATGTCGTCTCTGTCTTTCTCCATGTGGCCTCCTCATGTGATCTCTCTAGCATGGTGGTCTTAGAGTAGCAGGACTTCTTGCATGGTGCTTTCAGGGTTCTAAGAGGAGTGATCCAAAACACCAAAGGGAGAGGTTGGAAGGCCTTTTATAACTGGGGTCTTGGAAGTCAGGCAGCATTACTCTGTCATATTTGGTTGGTCCCTCAGGACCAGACTCTATTCAACATGGGAGAGGGATGACACAGGATGTGTATACTGGGTGGAGTGAATCGTTTGGTGAGGAAGTGGGAGCATCTTGGAGGCTGGGTCATTACCAAGTCTAGTAAGCCTCATTTCCTCAGTTCACTACACTAACTCTTTCTGGTAATGAAGACGGGCTCATTTTTACCCAGGCATCCACTTTTGCCCATGGCACTCCTCCCTGCCATACCCCAATATTCTTTTTCATGGGCAGCTAGAGAGATCTTAAAAAATTTCTATCTGATTATGACTCTTCACATTTAAAGCTTTTGGTGGCTTATTATTGCTCTTAGGATGAAGACCTTTATTCAAAAAATATTTATTGAGTACTTACTATTTTTTCCCCCCAAGACAGGGTCTCACTCTGTGTTGCCTGGGTTAGAGTGCAGTGGTGTCATCATAGCTCACTGCAACCTCAAACTCTTGGGCACAAGCGATCCTCCTGTCCCAGCATCTTGAGTAGCTGGGACTACTGCATGTACCACTATGCTGGGCTAACTTTTGTATTTTTCACAGAGACAGAGTCTCGCTATGTGTTACTCACGCTGGTCTCAAACTCCTAGTCTCAAGTGATCCTCCTTTTGCCTTGGTCTCCCAGAGTGCTAGGATTATGGGCATGAGCCACCACACGTGGCCTGAGTGCTTACTATTTTGAAGTAATATTCCAGGCCTTGGGGGTACAGAAATTCCAGTTTTCATGGACTCATGCATTCTAGAGTGTGTGTATATGCGTGTGTGTTGTGGAAGACACAAAGTAAATAAGTGCAAATATTTATGGTGATATATTTTTATAAATAGCACAGCAGGGAAAGCCTCAGGGAAAAGACAACATGTGAGCAAAGACTCGAAATGCGTGAGGGTGTGACTGTGTGGACGTGGGCAGAAGGAATAACAAGTACAGAGCTACGAGAAGGAAGCCCACCTGCCCTTCCAGGGAAGCCAGGATACTGGGTTTAGGGTGTCTGGAATGAGGGTGAGAGGAATGGGAAATAAAGTCAGAGAGTGAATGGCAGACCAGAGCTTTAATTTTCACTCTGAAGAAGATGGGGGAGGCTTTGGAGACTTTGGGAACATGAGTGATATGGTCTGACTCGTGTGTTTTAAAAGGATCATTCCTGGGGGGCAAAGAGAACCATGAAGATCATTTCTTAGCTATTGCAATAATCTAGGAGAGAGGAGAGGATGGCCTGGATTGGGATGGCATAGTGAAAATGATGAGAAGTGGCTCAGTAAAATATATATTTTGAAGGTGGAATGGATAAATGTTGCTGATAAATTCAATGTAGGATATAAAAGAAAGAGGAGTCACAGATGACACCAAGTAACTACTAAGATAGAGCTGCCAATCATTGACAAGGAGGAATCTGTCAGTAGAGCAGATTTAGGAGAGAGTTCACTTTGAACATGTTAAAAAAAATATTTAACCTGACCCTAAATGTTGTGGTGGTTAATTTTGGGTGTTAACTTGACCAGATTAAGAAATATCCAGATAGCTGGTAAAGCGGTTTCTGTGTGTGTGTGTGAGGTTGTTTCCTGGAGAGTCCAGTGTTTGGATCAGTGTATTGAGGTAGGAGGATGAGCCCTCACCCAGTGTGGGTGGGCACCACCAGTCTGCGGAGGACGCAGACAGGACAGAAGCCAGAGGAAAGGTGAACTCGCCCTCTCTCCTGAAACTGGGACGCTCGTCTTCTGCCCTTGGACATTAAAACTCCAGGTTTTCCGGCCTTGGGACTCCAGGACTTGTCAGCAGCTCCCAGTTCTCAGGCCTTCAGACCTGGACGAGGCCATGCCATCAGCTAACTTGGTTCTCCGGCTTAGAGACACTTTTTGTGGCACTTCTTAGCCTCCATAATTGTGAGCTAATTTTCCTAATACGTGACCTCTCTTATATCTATGTATCTGTATATACTATTGGTTCTGTTTCTCTGTAGGAGCCTGACAATACAAAACCACACAATTACCTCACCACATCCGGAACCCCTGACCCCACGCTTCCTGCACTCCATGTTTGGTCAGCTCCTTTCTTTCATATCCTGAGTGAGGGGCGTGCCCTTCCTCCCTACAGCCGTCACACACTTTCGCTCAGGCTGGAATGCCCTCCCTGCACCCTTCCTCCCCCAACTAGTTATCCCTAGTCTTTTAAAATTTAGCTCAGCTATTACTTTTGCAAAGAAGCCTTCCTGATCCCATTAGCTAGGTGTATGTTCCTACAGCACCCTGAGAGTGTTGTCTGATGTCTGCAGGTTACCTCTGTAAGAATGTGTGCTGTGTAGGGAGAGGGGACCCTACTCAGCTGCTTCCCTCAATACCTCCAGTGCCTGCATGGGGCTGGAACCTGGCAGTGCACAATAATTATTTTAATCATCTCCTATATTCATTCAAACATTGTAACATAATCACCCCCTTTCTCTAAAAAAGAAAAACTCAAACTACTTCCTTAATACAGAATCTTCAGGGGGATAAAGATTCAGCTAATGGCCCTGGAAATTTTCTCAAATGCCTGAGGAGTCTTACTATCAGCAAGGCCATATTTATATGTATATTATATTTAGATGTGCACAAGAATTTTCTCTATTGGAGAATACACAGAAGTGTTGAGTGGCAGGTCAGTCAGTAAAGGGAGGGCGCCACGTGTTTCCCGTCCCCGGACCACGATTCCCTGAGGTCTTATGTTTCTCCACGTATGACAGCCGTTATGTGAGACTTCTGAAGCGCGTAAGCTGTTTCAGTGAGAGGAGATGTTGATTCACTGCTAGTGAAATGTCATTTCAATTCTTTGCTACCTTTGTGGAGAATATTTGTAGAAGTCACTTTTCAGCACAGAAGGTGAGAAAGGAAATGGAAGTGTCTGAGAGGTAGAAGATAGTTTATTACCAGCATATATTTAGTAGTTTAATCACTAGCTGTACTGATGAAAGACAAACTCGGCAAAATATGCAAACCCCCAGGGAAGGAGTAAAGCTGTAATGAGGCTGTGATAGGACTAGGTGAGAAATGCCAGTTGGGTGAACCTGAATATTTTTAGTTACTTATAGTTTAGATTTAATTGTTGTCAGTGAGCCAGATTTATCTTTATTAAATAGTACAGTGCAATTTTCTGGGACTAACAAGTGAAATATTTGGGGACACGACTTTTGTCCTTAAAACCTCTCTAGAAATCTTCATGAGCACTTTTAATTAACACTATGGCATTAGCCAGAAATAAATCCTCCTGTGGAGATAAGCTAGACACCAGGGTACTTTTTGCCTGCCTGGAGAGTTGGGCTGTGACAGCAGGGTCTGCTCTCAGGAAAACCATGAAGCGGGCAGAGATTGTCACTGGAGTCTCTTCCAATGCCAAGGCACCTTGACAAACAGTCCCTTTCCCTGTGTTCTTGTGATTCCTGTCCTCCTCTCACCTGAGATTGCTGGAGATATTAACATCTCATTTCCAGTTTTGTAATGAAAGCCTCCATCCTTTGTAAAGGGACTTTGGAATCAGGAACCATTAATATAGGGTCCTTTTGGGGCAGGTAATGGCCTCCTTTAGCACTCCAGATAATACTCCAGAAAACAAGCAGGCAGGTTTTGCATAAATTAAGGTGGGTCTGGGATGTGGTTTTTCATCTGTTTCATCTCAAACCTTTCCAAGTTTCCCTAGAGCCGATGACTCAACTTCTAATGTCTCTGTGCTTCGCTTACTCCGCCTCCCAGTGCTCCTGTCAGCCTTTCTCTTCCGGTGGGAGTCAGTGCCAGGAAAACTTGCAAAGAAAGTGAAATTTGTACCTTGTGGATGTATTTGCCAAACATATTTTGGCTATAAGTGATTGAAACTAGTAACTTAGACTCAAGCTAACTTAAAAAGGGACTTTATTGATTCCTTTAACCAGGAAGTCCAAAGGATGATACAGCTACAGGCATAGCTGATGGCATCCGGAGTTTCAGATAACGGGTCAGGGTCCTGTCGTGCCGCGTTCGGATTTGGGCTGTGCACACTGTCATTTCACACGGCTTCCAATTTCACAACGGCAGAGGCTCCTTCCTTCCCTCCCAGTATGTGTATCTGAAAAGAACTTGCCCTCCAAGGGGCAGAATTTTTTGATCACAAGCATACTTCTGTGGTAGGGGAGGTAAGATTCTGATGACATTTTCACCCAAGTCGCATGGGGTGGCGAGGCAGTTCCCCAGAGGAAGAAATCCAGAGGCCACTGTGGAACGATGCTGTCTGCCACGCTGCCCTCCCCACTGGCTGTGCGAGGTCCACCCTGCCGGGGAAGAGTTTGTATTCATCAGAATCTATTTCTGTTCGTCACCACTGGCAGGGTGGTTCTTTCCCACTCAGCAGCCTAAGGCTGATGCTCCCAAGGGCAGAGCAAGGACGGAGACGTGGGTGTTTCAGGGAAGTAGATTTCCAGCTAAATATAAGAAAGCACTTTTAAGTCTTTATGTAAGAGTCAAAAGATGAACTGTCTTGAAAATTGTGGCTTCTGTGTCACTGGCTTTTAAGTGTCTGCTGTCCACATGTAGAATATTTTTTAGAAAAGATTTATATAATAGATAGGAGTGGAAACAAATGGCCAGTGCCTCTCACGCTGCAGGCACAAGCATTCCTCTCTGAACATGCCGATGTGTATAAATACGCTTGCTTAACAGGTTTGAGGGTTAGATAAGAGAAACATGAAGATCTTGACACGTACTTTTTTGTTAAATTTTCAATTGTCGCCTCTTAAAAGATTCTTACAATGGTCTTTCTCTTACAAAAATTTTTGTATGCACCCAAAGTTTTTTTTAGTTTTATACATTATATGTAAAGGTTTTCCTTTGAAATATATTTTCATCTATTTATTCAGGCTTCATATTTTCACTATTGTTGACTCTTTAGTAAAATGTCAGATATAATCTAATCCATAAAATTTGTGATCTCTAATATTTTTTATGAATGCATTCTCATCTGAATAAAAATATCATCAAAAAGTTATAAAATTTTCTTTCAAGTTAGTCTCCAATTATTTTTCATGAGTGAAAACAGAAAAATTTGATATATAGATTTTTGCATTATTATTTCATTTGCCAAATGAGATGCTTTATGTACATGGATGTATTGAATGTATATTTTTGTAATACCAAAACTATATGTTTGAGAATTTGCAGTTCTGTTTGGTATCACAAAAATAGTGATTTTTTTTATATAAAAGAAAACCCTGGAGAGTTGTGACGTAGCAGCCTATAAACATTTAGAGCCTTTGGACTGGATTCAGACATGTGGGTTCAAATCGAATGCTTTTGCTACCTGTGTGATTTAGGAACACTAATGACTTTTTTTATGCTTCAGTTTCCAACTCTGTAAAATGTTGACAATAGAAGTATGTGCCTTTCAGGACTGTGGTGGGTTTTCAAAGAGATGCTGCAGGTAAAGTCTATGGCACAGCACCTGTCACAGAGCAACGACTCAGCAAACTCCTGTTGCCATATTATATTCTGCTTAATAATTTCCAGAGAGATGAACAAAGCATGGGGCTGAGGGGAAAGTGCATTAGCTCTGCCAGTCATCCACGAATGGCAGTGTTAGTTGTTTGTGGTCATTGCATTTTGGTTTTGACCCTGATCATTTGCTTTGTATGAACCTTTGTTTTTGAGGTGTGTTAAAGCATTAACTTTCTGGTGGCCAATAAGTACAAAAAGTTGTTAGTGCTAAAAGCCATTTTATGAAGGTTAGTATTGTGACTGAAACTAAAGTAGATAAAAAATTTAAAACATAATGGGATAAGAAATGATACGTGTTGGAGGTGTAGGTGAGGTAAATTCTTCAACTGTGGCAGTGATTCAGAAGGACAAAAACTGACCCATGCACCATGGAAAACACATGATGTCCTTTGAAAAGAGACAAGAGCAAGTGACCAAGTAGCCCTAAAAATTTGTGTGTGGCTAGGTTATAGAAAATGAAAACTGGAAGCTAGGGCTAATCCAGAGCAACGTTTAGAAAGCAAGTGAATCTAGGTAGATGTGAAGGAGCCACCTATGTCCCCATAGCTGCTTGGTCCCCAAGGCACATGAAGTGGCTACCATAGTGCCTGCTCCTGTCAGCCAAATATCAGGGGCTCTAAGACTGTCCAGAACTTAATCCTGACCACAGGGTGGAGCTGCTGCTGGGCAGTTGTTCAAAAAAGGCTTAATAGGGCAAGACCTTATTCATTCTGTTCAGTATCATCTTAAAGTAATGGGAGTTGATTAGTATACCCATCCAAGGTGCCAAGGGGTTCCCTCTAAAACTGCCTCAATAGATTTTCAATGTAGATAAAACTGGTCAATTATAGAAAAATAAAAAAAACCCAATAGATATATATAATAATATCACCAAGGAGAAGAGGATATAACTGGCTTTAGTCCATCAAAGGGCTAATTTGTACTCTGAGGAAATGCACCTGGGAACTGCAAACTTAAACCCCTCTTCGTTTGAAGTTACAAAGCTATATAGTTAATTAAAATAACATTTCAGAATCTAACCTGCCTTGAAGAAGCTTTTGTGTGATCAAAACTGTCTTATTTAGGAAAAATCCTTTGTAATTATTTCTATATAATTGGAAATGACATGGAAAATAGAATTTTTGAAATTAACTTGACATTTAATTGAACTTGAACACTATAGAGTTCAAATTTTCTTGCTTGGTCATAGGATATGAAAAGAAAAATTTCATGCTATAATTAATTTCGATGGCCCTTTGCCACAAAATAATAAGTGTAATACAATGTATTTTACACCATTTTATTTTACTCTTTCCATCTATTAAATTTTTTATATTAGGAAATAAATGAAACAGCTTTTTTAAAAAGGTCCTAGAATTTCCTCAACAAGTCTCCTATGTGTAAAGTGTGTATTAACAATCTTTTCTTGGTTTTAGTGCTTCATAGTCTTTTCAGCAGTAGAGTAAGGTATTGAAGCATATGAAACATAGTGATTAATTCAACATGATGGGAAAAGGCAAATGGGTCATTGCAAAATATCTCAATTTTCCTTTTTTAAAAATATAGCTTAAAATATTTTTTAAAAAGATCATCTACAATTCTGATATAATATCATATAAACAAACAGACAAGTTAAAGGATAATGCCATACTTTACATGTTATAATAAAAATTCAACAATTAATCCCTAATCTAAAAGTTAAAAGCAACAATTATTTTAAGATAACTATCGACATGACTGAAAACTAAATTTTTCCAAAAAAGCTTATGACATAACTTATAGAAGTAATATAATAGTTGAATATAAATATGTAACTTGAAATTTCCTGAGTTGTAATCTTTTCTTGCCAATGCAGGGCTTTTTGAATCCCCCCCTTCCACACATAAGATCATCCCTGGGAGTTGACAGGGTGGTTCAGTTTTCCTGAGAAACAAATTCAGTCGCCAGCACGGTGTGGGCTTTTCACCCTTTGGCACGCTTTGCCACACCTGCTGCTCAGGTGTCTGCTGTTAATTAAGCTGCTTGAATGCAACCACAGAGGAGCCATTTCCCTTGGTGCCTTGGGTACCACTGTCTCCCATAGGGTGTGGTTGCATCTGCCAGGCAGTGGCTCTCTTCCTGTTCAGCGCTGCTGTGTCCCAACACAACAGGAACTACTGTGTTGTGTTCCTGGAGCCCTACACTTTGTTCCATGCAGAAATGAGGAACATGCCTCATGTTGGTACCAATGTCATGAGAGTTCACTTCCAGTGTCTTACCGAGTTTTAATTGAAACAGCTCTGTCAGCTTTTATGCCCAGCCAGCTCCCCCACGCCCAGCCAGCTCCCCCACGCCCACCCCTCCTCCAGCAGATCTCTGACCCAAGTTCACCGGAAGCTGAGTCTTCGGGTGGGTTCTCTTTATCTCTTTGCCCTAGATCATCATTTCTAATATTACTTCATTTGACTGAGTGTGTTTGATTCAGGATGAATAGCATACCATTCAAAGTTTATTCTTTTAGGATCAAAAGCACATAGACAGACATGTCTATTTTGGGGGTCCTGGGTTTGCAAAATGTGACTTTTAGATCAGATTCTCTTGTGAGTTGAAGTTTGAAAATTCATAAACACAAATATTACTTCAACAAAGTTCAGATGAATGCGATTTACCTTGTTTTTATTCATTGGTGAAATTGAGCCAGTAATATCTGCCTCAAATATTTGTCTTGAGGGTTTAATTAGCAAATGTTAAAGCCCCTTACAGTTGGAGTGCCTAGTCTCCTTTATGTAAATCTTTGATGCAAATCTGAGGTGTGTAGCTACTTGGAGACCATGTAGCAAAGCAGATGAGAGTCCAGTCTTTGGAACAGGTATCCAAATGAGCTTAAAACTTGCAAACAGCTTAAAACAGAACCTGGCTTGTAGCATTCCCTCAGTAAGTGTTAGCTACTATTGCTAGTATATACCAGTCTTTTTTTATTTCACAGAGGGAATTGCCCATTTGATAGTAAAACTCTGGGAAATACTGAAATGATTTAGATCAACTGTTTTCAAATGTAAGCCTGCATCAGAACCACCTGGAGGGCTTGTTACGACCAGACTGTGGGACCTCCATCCTCAGTTTCTGATTCAGTAGATCTGGGGTGGGGTTGAGATGTGGTCATGAGAATTTACATTTCTAACAAGTCCCTGGCTCATGCTGATGTTGGTGGTTTAGGACCACATTTGTAAGGTTCTTGGGTAGCAGCTGAGAACACAGAGTGGAGGGCAGAAAGGGGTTGGCGGGTAGAATGTTAGTGGGTCTTAGTCAACTGTGCTGGAATTCAGAGCAGGACTCGATGGATGTCAGGCAGAAGAACTGGAGGGCAAATTTAGAGAGAACAGTCACATGAGACGAGAGGGAGGAAGACACAGCTCAGTGGGTGCGCCTGACTTTGGGGTAAGGATGTGGGATTCTAATAGCTACCAAATGCAGCAAGCAGCTGAGTGAACAGGTTGGATGCATCAGTGCCTGAAATTGAGCACAGCCAGAGAAGACAAAGTCTGACAAGTAACATATTTCTTCTTAGTTATAGTTTTTCCTCACATTTTTCCCCCTGAAAACAGAATACATCTTACAGTGAAACGCAGTGGATTCCACCTCCCCCCAAAGTGTTATGATACCGATAATGGCTTTTTAAGATTGTTTTTATCTGACTAATAGAATAAAATAAATAATAGTTTTTAGACTTAATTTTACCAAATCTCTTCTTGAATCTCTTTTATTTTCCTCCCTCTCTTTAATGTGATTACCATTTCTTAGAGGACAATGCTACTTTTCTTAACAGTGAATTTTCTTTAGTTTGGGGCAGGAAGAGCTCTTTAAAAGCCACAAGGTCAAATTGTCCCTGACGTTCCTTATTTGATGCCATCTAAAGTCACAAACGTAACAAGATGGGGAAAGTTCGTACAACTCTGGAATGATTTGTTAGGACTGAAGCATGAAGCAGAAATACCATCATGTCTTTCCATGTCAGTATTAATGTTACAAGGTTGAAAAGAATAAAGGCTTGTTGGGATTTCCAAATTGAATAACTATGGGAGGCAGAGAGGAAATATATTTATGCCACTCCAAGTGTCATTTATACAAATGATCTCATACACATGAGAAATGCTTTTAGATCAACAGATAACACATTTACATAGGTATGCTTCTAAACCTAGTGGCAAGACATTTGATAAATATCTTTTAATATTAAGGAGCTCCAGATATCTGCTCTGGCTGGCACAAGGCCCCTCTGCTCATGTTTCCTTCTTCCTTTTAATATCAGATCCTTCTAAAATAACAGAAGCACAAACATTAGACCTCAAGGAAAACAGCAACCCATGGCTTGGAGACATTAACTTGATGACACTAATGCAGCGAAACGATTACTTGAGCAAGTATTAGTGAAACAGTAGCATGTTTTTGTGTTAAGGATATACTATAGAACTAATATTATCTATCTACCTATCTGTCATCTATCTGTCTATCAAGTATAACTTGTGCCAAAATTTATGCCTTATTGCAACTCTTTTGTGTGATGGTGGTGGTAGTAGCTGTTGTGGTAGATATATTCCTCTCATGCATTAGAAAACAATGAACCATATATTTTTTAGGGAAGTAGTAAAAACAGCATTGCTTTGGTTTTTGGCGGGGATTCTTTTCAATGTAATTAGGGATCTTAGAACTTGGTAAGATAGGTAAGAAGGGTTTCTCGATGATATTGAAGTGACAACCTGTGTTGTTGGCGTTATCAAGCAATGCAGAGGCCACCAAACGCTATCCCTTGGTGCCTCATTAACACTCCTGGAAATGACTTGGAAACACAAAAGTTGCCTTGTAAGTAAACGTGACATGACAATATAAAGTTGGCATGGAATTTCCATAATTAAAATCTGGAGCCCTCCAGATGCCAGATTTGCTGATGTTTCTATAGTGTTTCCTGAGATTTATTGGTAGGTTTGCTGTTGTTTCTAAACAATGTCCTGAGATTTCATGGTGGTATTTCTCTGGTTGCCTGGCAAGTTGGGATAACCCTCTCTGTCCATGCATTGGAGAAATGGGCAAACAATCAAGTTTCAAAGTCCTTTTCTAGATCTGTCGCTTTATCAGTTATGAACTTTGTTCAACTGCTAGGAATAGAGACCTGACTTCAGCAGCTTGAAAGGTGATTTTTCTTACATGTAACAAGTCTGAAGCAGGC
This sequence comes from Lemur catta, assembly GCF_020740605.2. Taxonomy (NCBI): domain Eukaryota; kingdom Metazoa; phylum Chordata; class Mammalia; order Primates; family Lemuridae; genus Lemur; species Lemur catta. Next base: position 39,579,916 of record NC_059139.1, read on the forward strand.
AGTTACTGGTGTAGGTTTAGTGGCTCAAGAATGTTCTGGCCAAAGTCTCTGCAATTCTTTTGGTCTTTTCCTCATCGTGAAGACGTTGCTGAGCTTCAGCTATCACATTTACTTTCTGGTTAATCAGAAAGAAGGGCAGAGGGGCAAAAGGGCTTTCTCAGAAGCTCCACTAAAAGCTTTTGCCTTTATCTTACAAGCCACCCTTGTCTTCAAAGGATGTTGGGAAAGGGAGGTTTCCAGCTGGACATATAACCCAGGGTTCTGCTAATAAGGAATAAGTTGGCAGACACTCTTGGCCACATCTATCAACTCCCAAAGTGGTCTCCAAAAGTTTTTAAGAGAGCAGGTGAGATTCTCTGTATTCTGGCCTAATCTCTTCCCCAGCACACTATACCTCAGGCCCATCAATTTAGGCTTCTCTGCCTTTGTTCACATTACCCACTATTTTAGTTTGGATTGTTCCAGAAGCAGACCCTAAGACAAGGTATCGAATGCAAGTGGTTTATTGGGAGGCACAATGGGGAAGCAGGGAAGTGAAGCAGAGAGCGGAAGGCAGCCAGTACAGGCTGTGTCATCAAGCCAGCTACCACTATGGGCGATTGGAGCTTAATTGCCCGGGGAACACATCTGGGAGTTGTCTCATCAAAAGTAAAGGAACTGAGGGATTTGTACACTATTGTCATCCATTGGTTGATGGCTGTTCCCTGGCACTGTTAATTTCTTGGCCTTTTGGATCTGCTGATCCCAAACAGAGTAGCTTCCCTTGACTTCTGAGAAAGCCTTTATTAGGCAAAGAGACTCTGATTCTGGCAGCTGGAAGTCATGGAGTGGCACTGGTACTGCCTAGGAGGTGTGGGACGGAGGGTACTGACAGCATCTGACCCACCCGCTCTGCTTGCAAATGCCTTTTACTTCTGTCAGTCTGAGGAACACCCACTCACTTTCATAACCCTGTGAAAGGAGGAGGAGTTACTTCCCTGATATGTTAGTTTGCTACTGCTGCATGACTAATTATCATGAACTTAGTGGCTTAAAACCAAACCCATTTATTAGCTCACAGTTCTACAGGTTAGAAGTCTGGGTGGGCTCAGCTGAGTTCTACACTCAGGGTATCAAAAGGCTGAAATCAAGGTGTCCTGGCTGTCTCAGCTGGAGGCTCTGGGAAAGAATCTGTTGCAGGCTTATTCAGTTTACTGGCAGAATTCAATTCCTTGTGGTTATAGGACTGAAGTCCTTGTTTTCTTGCTGGCTTTCAGTGGGGCGCTGCCCACATTCCTTCCATGTGAGTTCCTTCATCTTCAAACCAGCAATGACACTGTTCTCATGCTTGCAATATCTCTGCCTTCATCTTCTGCCACAGCCAGAGGAAGCTCTCTGCTTTCCAGGACTCCGGCAATTAGATCTGGCCCAGCTGGGTAATCTCCCCATCTCAGGGGCAGCTGTGCCATTGAACAAAACTGAATCATGGGAGCCACATCTCATCCTATTTACAGGTTCTAGGGATTAGGATACAGAATTTTGGGTGGGGTGCATTTTTAGAATTCTACCTACCACGCTGATAAAAAGCTCTTTTCCTTTAAAAATCTCTCCTTGAGCCTTTCTCTGCTCACTTTGCCCCCACACTCCAAGTGTAATTGATACTCCTACCTTTAAGTCCCCATTGTACTTTTTTTTTTATCAGAGCAAATAGGATTCATTATTGCACTAATTATTATTCTGAAAGGCAGGTTTTGGAATCATGCAGTGAGGGTTCGAATGTGATCTTGAGCTGTAAGACTTAGTGCTAATTGCTAACCTCTCCAAATTTTGAATTTTTTTAACTGTAAAATCATCTTGCTGGGTTATGAAATTTAAAGGAAATCATGTATGCAAGCTACCAGTACAGCATTTGACACATCATATAGAGGCCTTAAATGGCAGTTTTCTGTATGCTCGTCTGTTTCCTCTTTCTTCACCATAAATAAAGCCATTGACAGTGTAGATCATGTTTTATGCATATTTGTATTTCTAGAGTTTAGCATAGTCCCCGTGTTCCTTTGTGGATTTCAGTATTGGTTGAATAAATGCTTTATCTCCTTGTTTATTTCCTTATCTAATAAATGAGAATGTAAATATATTTCATCTATTAATACTTTCAGAGTTAGTTGTTAAGAATCTGTAGAGCAGTTGATATGATTGTAACTTTGTTACATATAAAGCAATATACCCAAGGCATGAGGCAACTTTGGCACACCCAATTGTTGATGAAGACAGAAGCAGGGCATGGTACCATATGCCAAGTCAGAGGACAGAGAAGCCAACTTTGGTTTGTGAATGCTTCTCAGGGAGAAATTAGTTTTAGTTGCATTTCCAGTTGTGAGGAGTTAACTCTAAGCCATCAATTTGCTATAACTGAATTTGCCAATAAGGATACATTTTTTTTGCAGGCTAGGATTGTGAAGATCAAACCACAGGATACTGAAATACATTTATTTTCAATTGATCAAAAACTCTTAAGAGGACAAAATGCAACAGAAGATAGAACACAGAGAATGGAGTTTAAACGTGGGAAGAAATATAGGTATTTTTTTAAAATAACAAGTTAGGGATTAAAATAAAAACAAGATGGAAGCCTAATTTAATGTTGGGAAATACAGAAGATTGCACATGGGAATTTGACCTAGAGTAACTCATTGACAGATTGGAAAGCCTTTTGTTAGAAAGGCATGCTAATAACAGTAGAAGTGGTTACTACATAAATTGGAATCCATAGGCCAAACTGGTTCAGTGGCTTCGACTACACTGTCAGATTAATTTGTTCAAACATCCTGTCAATTAGATTCATTTTAATGAAATACTCCCACCACTTAAGAAATTCTATATTGATCGTTTTTGTTGTCAATATTAGGATGTTATTAAATCAACTGTTCAATTAAGATGAAATGATGGAAGCAATTACAGGTGCTAGTTCAGCCCAGAACTATATTGTTCAAAACCTATATTGTTCAAAATGTTCTAATTGTCATTAGATCATTCCCTGTGAAAATATTTTTCCAGTTTTCTTTAGATGAGCTTCACAGTCAGTAGCCTGGAAAATTCAGGCACAATTTCTGCTTTTCCTGGGCAATGGCACAGACACATCCTGTCACCAAGGTGCTTCAAGGACTCATGAGATTTTTTCTAAACAAAAATTCTGAAAGGCAGTGTGATGGGCTTGTCAGATTTTAATGCTGTACTGAATTTCTTTCTCTCGTGAAGGATTTAGATGCTCACATCGTAGGCTACTGTGGGAACATGCAGTGGCTTTGGTTCTGCAAAGCATATCATTTTGAGCACAATAATTGTGAAAGATATTTCAAATAAAAAGCACTCAGCTATTCAGGGATATCATATTTTACTTTTTGAAGTGGACAAGTATTTTTTGAAACCCACAGGATGAATGTCAATTTTGCTAGAGAGAAGCTTAGTGGAGAATAAATGTGGTTAGTTGCCTCACATTTAGAGGATAAGAAAAGAGCTTTTAAAAAAGTGACAGATAATACCTTTCATAAAGATGACTTTCCTATTTTTGTTACACTGAAATTTTTCTAATTGGGATTTCCAACCATTTGGAGTTAATCTTAAACTCTTGTTGAGTGATATGTCTCATTCACTAATAAGTGATGGGGAAAAAACTCATCCCACTCATTGAAGAGAACTATTGTTTTCTTCATTGTATTCTATATTTGGTAGTTGAATCAGATTTTTTTTTTTCCAAAGTAAAGTGTTTTCAAGTGTCTCAGGTGGGTGTGAGATCAGCTGATTGTACTTCTCAGGTCATGGTACATGATTATTATCAATCCATGTAAAGTCATCTTCAGTTTTCTTATTTTTTTAAAATGATGAATTTTATCCTTCAGTCTCTATCCTCAAATGCACGCATTCCTGCCCACGAGCCTCCAGCACGTTGCATTTGCTTATATATTTGTGTATGTTTTTGAAAATTTAGTGTTTTGTGTGTGTTTTAATGTGTGTGATTATATATTATCTACAGTAATACTGCTATGTAAATTTCATCATTTCACTCTACATTACTATTGAGTTCCAGCCATGTTGCTACATATTACCTCTGCTGCATAGTTTTTTATTGTACATATGTATGACATTTTACTTTTTTATTCCAAATTAAGACATGTGACTTTCTTTCAACTCTTTCCTCCTGCAAACAATGCTGCAATGAACATTCTCATACATAGACCTGTGTATTCATTTCATAGAATAACTAAAATAAAAACTCTATTCTCACTATCGAGTTAAAATTGCCCCATTTAAAAATTTTAATTGCTTGGAGTAAATTTATTTTTCCAATTGTTGATTGGTTTGACTGTCCTTTTTAGTATGTTGAAATTTTTAGTTTGCAGCCTCAGTTTGAGTTACATATTTTCTCTCTCTCTCTCTCTGCACTCATACTTTCTAACCTAGCAATTTTTGGGTTACCTCCAGGACTTATATTGAACTTTCTGTCTCACTCTGATAATCGGTATGAGCCTGTGGGCACAGGACTCAGGTCCTGGTTAGGAAGCTGTTTTTGCTTATTTCTGTCCCTTGAGTGTGCAGACATCCTCAGGCAGCAATCTTAGCTTGTATTATTTCAGCTTCCTTTCAGAGAGAAGGCAGCTGACTCCAGTCCCGGTTCTAAGCAGTAATCCTGGCTTAGATACTTCTCTCATTTAGAATACCTTGGGTCCCCATTAGTAATCATATTTGTCCTTACTGGCTGCATAATTAGCCTTGTTACACAGCATCTCCACCAGAAGCCCATAGCTATGAATTTTTAAACCTTTCATCTAACTCATTTTTACTTGAGTCCCTGAGATACTATTAAAAACACACACATATTTCTGGTCCTTAAAGCTCTACTTCTTCCTTTAAGTTATTTTACAGCTGAGATTTTTTTTTTTTTTTTAGACACTCTTGGTTCAAATGACATGGAGTTCAGCATTGAAAGATGCTGAAAAGATGTCTGTTTAATTTATATGCTTTGCTGCTTCAAAAATATGATCTTTGTTCTTCCCACAAGTCTTGAGAGAATAATAGGCCATCTTTCAGGCAGCCTGGTATCAGATCTGTCCATTGCTTTAGCCTGACAAGAAGTAGCTTGAAGCTCTGATTAAATGACTTTCTGAATTTGAGAAATAGAACTGTACATGTGTCTGTCAATTTTTAAATTGGGTAATCAAATATTCTTCTCTTAGTAATGTTATCCACCATGATATTTTGGATATGGTTATTGTAAACACCCTGATAAACAAGCTGTCTCAGGAGATCCCTCTCTGATTCCTCAAGAAGTAAGCAAGTTCCTCTAGTGAAGAGGACCCGGTGTACTGGAGGCTGTTGTTACATCTTTCCAGGAAAAGCTTTCATTGGTTCATTACAAATACCTGCTGTTTTCCTTCTTTTTCTCCTAGGACTTAAACTATCCGTATCTCAATTTTTGGAAGCATTTTTGAAAGTGGAGTCGGGGGAGGAAGTATCTCCAGGAATGATATTTGAAAATAGTCCTTTGGATATAAATAAATACCTTTGCTTTTAAAAATGTAAAAGTTGAGAGTTAGTATTAATATTCATTCCAGCATACTTTAGGATTTTTTTCAATGTCCCCCCCTTTCAGTTTTAAATGCATAATTTGGTAAGTTTTGACAAATGTCTGGACTTATGTAACCACCATAATGATCGTAATACATTAATAGATTATTTCTATTACTCCCAAAAGATCTCTTGTGCCCATTTGCATTCAATATCCTGCTTCAACCCTTTGGTCTCTGGAAACAACTAACCTGCTTCCTAAAACTATGGCTTTACCTTTTTTAGAATTTCATATAAATGAAATAGTAAAGTATAATAGTAGTTGTTTGATAATGAACTGTCCCCTTTGTCATTATGTAATATCTCTCTCCCTGGAAACATTCCTTTTCAGGCATCTGCTTTGTCTGATATTAACATAGTAATCTTAGCTTTTTTGTATTAGTTATAGCATTGCATATATTTTTCTACCTTTTTCATCTTTATTGAGGCATAATTGACAAATAAAATCGTGCATATTTAAGATGTACAACTTGACGTTTTGATATATGCATCTATTGTGAAGTGATCCCTACAGTCAAGCTAATTAACATATACATCACCTCATATAGTTACCATTTCCCCTTCCTCCTTCCCTTCCTCCCTGCCTTCTTTTCTTCCTTCCCTAATCTCCCTCCCTTCTTTTCTTCCTCTCTTCGTTTCTTTTTGGTGAGAACACTTAAGATCTACCCTTTCAGCAAATTTCAAGTATACAATATAGTATTGTTAACTATAGTCCTCATACTGAAACTTATTCATCTTGCATAACTGAAACTTTGTATCCTTTAACTAACATCTTTCCTTTTCTTCCTCCCCCCAGCCCCTGGCAACCACCATTTCACTCTTTGCTTCTATGTGTTTGACCATTTTAGATCCCACGTATGAGTGAGATCATAGAGTACTTGTCTTTCTGTGTCTAGCTTACTTCACTTAATATAATGTCCTCCAGGTTCATCCATGTTGTCACAAATAGCAGTATTTTCTTTTTTTGAGGCTAAATAATATGGAATCATACACATACACAAAGAGTTCAGTGTTCAGCATGTGTGTGTGTATATAAAATTAAAATGTAATATAATATAATTTTATTATCTATTCATCCATCCATATGGACTCAGGTTGTTTCCATATCTTTGCTATTGTGAGGAATGCTGCAATGAACATGGGAGTGCAGGTGTCTCTTCAGTAGACTGATGTCATTTCCTTTGGACATATACCCAGCAGTTCCACTGGTGGTATATAGTACCTCTATTTTTAATTTTTTGAGGGATCTCCATACTGTTTTCCATAATAATTGTACCGACTGACATTCCCACCAACAGTGTACAATGGTTCTCTTTACTCCACATCCTCACCAACACTTGTTGTCTTTTCTCTTTTTGATAATAGCCAGTCTAACAGATGTGAGATGATAGCTTGATGTATTTTTGAGTTATATTTCCCTGATAATTAGTTGAGCCCCTTTTCACATACCTGTTAACAGCATGTTGTTAGATCATGCTTTTTTATCCAATCTTATATTCTGTCTCTTTTTTTAGAGTTTTATATCTCTGCTGTCCAGTATAATATCTAGTACATGTGGCTAATTGAGCATTTGAAAGGTGGCTAGTCCAAATTACATTGTAGTGTAAGTAGAAAATATACACTTTTTTCTTTTCAATTTTATAAATGTGGCCATGAGAAAATTTAAAATTACAGTGACAGCTCATATTTTATTTCCACTGGATAGCACTGGTTAAGATTAATGTGATTATTGGTATGGGTGAGTTTACACTACTATCTTGTTTCTTGTTTTCTCTTGTGCCATTGTTCTTCATTACTTTTGTCTTCTTTTACTGCATCCTTTTGTGTTAATTGAGTATTATTAACTAAGGATTCAATTTTCTTTTTATTGGCTTATTAGCCTTCTCTCTCTTTGAGGATTGCTCTAGGATTATAATATACATCCATAAGTTATGACAGTCTATAATCAATAATATCATATCACTTCACATGTATTATAAGAACCCTAAAAGAGCATACTTTTATTCTCTCCCTTTTATATTTTGCGCTATTGTCATACATTTCACATCTATATTCAAACTGTTATTTTTGTTTTAAATAATGATCTTTAAAAAGAAATTTTTAAAATGAGGAAAATTTTATATTTATCTACATATTTATCATTTGTGATGCTCTTCATTCCTTTGTATAAATGCAAACTTCTATCTGGTCTAATTTTCCTTCTGTACAAAGAATTTCATTTCACACCTTTTATACTTCAGCTCTGCTAGCAATCACTCTCTCAGATTTCGTTTATTGAAAAATTCTCTATTTTTGCCTGATTAACAAAAGTAATTGTTGCTGGGCATAGAGCTCTAGGTTTACAGTTTTTGTTCTCATCTGTATATTAAACATGTCTCTCCAGTATCTTCTGGCTTGCATACTTTCTGATGGGAAATTGGCTGTCATTATTTGTTCCTCTGTATTTAATGTGTCTCTTTTATTCTGGCTACTCTTAAGATTCTCTATTTATTAATCTGATTATGATGTGAGTTCTTGTAGTTCTCTTTATATTTCTTGTGCTCAAAGTTTATGGAAATTCTTAGATCTGTGAGTTTATAATTTTTATTAAATTGGCAAAAATTTTGGCCATTATTTTTCAATATTATTTTACTACAATTCTATGTGTTATGTTGCTTGATATCATTGCACAAGTTGCTTATGCTCTGTTAATTTTTAAAAGTCTTTCTTTTTTTCTCTCTTTGTGTTTTATTTTGGATGTTTTTTTTCCTCAGTACACTTAAACAAATTAATTCATCCCATTTCCTTCTGGTAGGAAGATTCACACATAGACAGATGAGAATTATCAGCCAGCTAATCCATGTCATCAATGGGGCGTAGCTATTTGCTGAAAACTGGGAATATTAAGACCAGGACATCTTCAATACGGGTATTTCATTCTTACTCCTTGGTCCCCTGCCATCTATGTATTATAACCTCATTCAAAGTGACACTCTTCTAAGAACACGGGCATTTATGCCATGACTGCTGAGGGTACGGTACTTTGTGACACTCTTCTAATTAGAGAAAGGAGATGTAGTAAGCTGAGACCATAGAAAATACATTGTCTGGCACTAAGGCAATTTTCTTTAGAGAGATGGAACCCTGCTATCTGCCTATGATAAGTAAATTATAATAAAATAAATATTTCCAACTGACTCTAGAGGAAGATACCAGTTTTACTTTGGTATCAAGTCACCAGTTCTCCATTTCTTCTATCCTTTAATACTGAAGCCACTTGATAAGGAATCTGACCATACACATCAACTTCAAGGTAGTGTCCTTGTATTTAAAACCACTAATTCTTGGCTGGGCGCAGTGGCTCATGCGTGTAATCCTAGCGCTCTGGGAGGCCGAGGTGGGTGGATCATTTGAGCTCAGGAGTTCAAAACCAGCCTGAGCAAGAGCAAGTCCCCATCTGTACCAAAAAAATAGAAATAAATTAGCTGGACAACTAAAAATACATAGAAGAAATTAGCCGGGCATGGTGGCTGCATGCCTGTAGTGCCAGTTATTTGGGAGGCTGAGGCAGGAGGATCGCTTGAGCCCAGGAGTTTGAGGTTGCTGTGAGCTAAGCTGATGCCATGGCGCTCTAGCCCAGGCAACAGAGTGAGACTCTGTCTCAAAAAAAAAAAAAAAAAAAAAGAAAGAAAAAAAACCCCCACTAATTCTTCATATATGGAACTTTAATATGATAAAATATATGCACTTCTAAATAATGAAGAAGGTATGCACTAATAAAAACAGGCAAAGAAGCTCCTTATATATGTGGCACATCCAGAAGTTTGGTAAATGATATGATTTCATATAGTCCACTTTGGAGTAAAGGAAGTCTTTTGTAATACCACAGCTCTAAGAGAACTTAAACAAAAGACTACTGTTCTTATAGATGTGAAAAATGAGATAATAAAGTATTTTGAACATAATGTGAAAAATATGCAATATAAGTTTGTATTATACAAATTTTAAAATTGCCTCTTTAATTCTTTGTCCATTCACAATGGAATTATGGTCTCATTTACCATTAATTTTTGAAAAATGAGCACTCTTTCTCTCTATATAGCTCTCAGTAATCACTCCATATCTTTCGGTAATCAATAAAACAAAATCAAAAATTAGGCTCAAGACTCAATAAAATAAAAATGATGAGAGAGAGAAAGAGCTAAAGAGAATAGAATCAGCAATACCAGCTTTATAGGCAGAAGTAGACTTTGGTACCACCATAAAGAAAAAAGTTATAATTTAAAAATTCTAATTTTTAAATTTTAAAGTTCTTTCTGAAGGCAGAGGCATGGTCAGCAAGTCCCACAGAAACATTGGTAACAAAGGCATATTGGACTTTCTTTGTTGTTTCTTCAAACTTTTTTGCTTATTGGTTTTCTTTGCATAGTGTCATCACCTGGCTCCTAGCCTTCTAGATCCTTAAAGCAGAAGAAATACCAGGCTATGTCAGGCTTATTCTCAGTAGGTTGGAGGATAAAGTTAGCCTTGGCCATCTACCCGGGAGCACAGGCACAGATTCCTACGGAGGGCAAGTCTGGCATGTCAGCATGTGGTGGTCCTTGAGGTAGAGCTTCCAGGATGGAGGAGAGGGCATCTATTTTGATAGTTTCCTTTTCTACGTCTTCAAACTCACAGACCCTTTATTCTGCAGTGTCTACTCTGTAGGTAATCTCATCCAGGTTATTTGTCATTTCAGATATTATATATTTTATCTCTAGAAATTCATCTGGGCCTTTTTATATCTTCAATGTCTTTCTTCTTATGTACTTGGTTTCTTCTAACTTCTTAAGCTTATGGAGTATAGATATAACAGCTATTTTTATATATAATATATAGGTATGTGTTCTTATATATATGGAGTATAGAGAGGTTCATATAATATCTGTCAGTGCCTATTAATTCTGTCATTTTTATAATTTCTGAAGGTGCTTCTATTGATTGTTTTTTCTCCTGGTTATTGGTCATATTTTCCTGATTTTTGCATGCCTGATCATTTTAGATTGGATACTAGACATTTTCCATCAGTAGTGCTGGATTTTGTTGTGTTATTTTAAATATTGTTGGTCTTTGTTCCAGGAGACATTGAAATTAGTTTGATCCTTCCAAACCTTATTTTTAAGCTTCTTTTCTAGTAGGGGGCTAATTTGGCTTCACTACTAAAATCTTATTTTTTGGAGTATTCCACCCAATGCCCTGTGTTGCAGGAAATATTTTCACTGAGGCTGGTGGGAACACAAACTATTCCTAATTCTGTGTGAGCTCTGGAGATTGTTTTGCCTACTTTGTCCAAATAGTTTATTCCCCAAACCTTTGGTTCTTTCTTCTTACACATGAGAAGAACAGTACTCAAAGACTTTAGGGAACCTCTTGTAGAACTCTGAAGATAACTATTATGCAGTTTCTTCCTTTATTTTGTTTTGTCCCACAAATTTTGGATATCTTGGCCTGCTTGATCTCATATTTCTCTCTCAACTTACGGAGTTTGCTGGGCTCTGTTGGGAATCCCTTCTCTATGCTGTAGGCTGGATGTTCTCTCTAGGTAGTAAGTAAGCTGTGGTATCTGTAAGACTAATCTCATTTGTTTCCCTTCTATTAAGGATCACTGCCCTTTACTGCCTGTTTCCCAAGGTCTCAAAACTGTGGTTTTGTATTTTATCTGGTTTCCAGTTTATTAAGATATTTTAAGAATCAATCCAGTTCCTATTACTCCATTATAAATGGAAGTGAAAGTTGGTAGTTAAAATTACTCTGGGAATAAAACTAGGCACTTGGGCTAGTTCAAGACACTTGGTCATCCTTCTGATGGTTGCTTCTGATGCATGCTCAGTCTCCACCAAATGTGTCCCATTCAGAATCTTTGTTAAAAAATATAAAACTCAGAGAAACAAATTAGGGAACTACATTGATGTCTTTAAAGTTCACAGACAGCATTTCAAGTTAACATTTCAAAGCTCAAAGAAAATAAAACACTTAGAAGTGCAGCACAGAGCATAAAGCATAATTTCAATATGTGAAAAGACTGGAAAGATTTAAAGAATTTTTTAGCTCCATTCATCCCAATCTTTTGGTGACATATGCTTACATGGAAGAATTACAAAAACCTGGGAGGCAAAGAAGTCCACAGAATGTTAAGTGTTTATTTTAATGACTTTAATCTGCATTTAGTTATACAGTGATACATTTATTTTTATTCATGTAATCACCAGCCTCATCATCTTTTAGTCAAATTCAAAAGCAATAAAATTAGTGTATGGCAGAGTGTTAAACCTGCTTTCGTGGCTTAATTATAGAGCATCAAGGCAAAGATTTTATTACTTTATTTTTACAGTGACTTCCATTTCTCCCTCTATTGTATTTCCAAGAGAGATTTCTTAGAAGTTACTATAATTGGAGAAGTCATAAGTTGAAGTACAATTTAATTTATTTCGACATGCCTGCTATGTTCCCAGTACTATACTAGATGCTGTAAAGACTGAAAAAGAAGTAGAAACAACAGTTTCTGCTTTACAGAAGTTTTTGTTCTACTTGGGAAAAACAAGATTTATTTGCATGAAACAGCTTAAAGACAAAGCTTATTGTACGTGATACAGCCCCAGATAAAATACAAATGATGACAAAATACAGTACATGAGAGTTGGATTAATCAGAAAAGTGTTCACAAAAAAAGGGGAGGTACCAGCCTTAAAGAAAGGCATTGTCTTGATGGATAAGTGGGAGCACCTTCCCAATGGGACATAATAAGTAAAGTCACATGTGATGGCTACGTCACGTAGAGAGTAATTACAGGAGAGGTGCGTGAGTGTCCGCGCAGGGAAGGGTAGGCTTTACTGCTTGGCAACAACTTCAGGTATTTTATCTGGAAAGCAATAGGAGCCACTAAAGTTTCTTAAAGAAACAGGGGAATGTGTTATTCCTGAAGTTTAACACAGGATTTCTATCTTTAGCCCCAATCCCTGGTTTGATGTCCAGATTGTATATAGAAGATAGACTGAATTTATGGTCAACTTTCCCCAAGCACAGTCCTCTTTCAGCCTTTCTATCACAGTGGAATAGAAACCTTCATCACCTTATTACATATACCAGAAACCTAGTAACCATTCTTGAGAACTACAGCTCTCTTTTTCTCTCCTTTACCCTGCATATTGAATATATTGCCAAAGCCCTATTAACTTCACTGCCTAATAAAGCTCTCGAAACCTCCATTTTCCTCCATGTTCACTGCCCATGATGTCACCACTATAGCCACCATTTCTTACCTGGCTTTCCTAACCAGCCTCTGTGCATTCACCTTAGTCTCCCTCCAACAGGGTTCCACTCATTTAGAGTTATCTTTTTGAACTGTAAAACTCATCTTTTCACTCTCTACTTAAAATCCCTTGATGATTCCTCCTGGCTTTTAGGACAAAGACCACATCCTTACCTTGACTTACGAGGGCCCTCAGAGGCTGACTCCTGTGTACCTCTCCAGTCTCACCTTGCATCTCTGCACTGAAGCCACACTGGCCTCCATTCACCAGTCATGCCAGAGTCCTTCCTGTCACAGGGTCTTGTAACATGCTGTCTTCTCTACCTTTAAAGCTCTTTCTGCCATGACTAAAGATGTCCACTAATTCCTTGACACTCCTCCCATTGGGTGATGGGGTCTAATCTTTCTGTTGAATTTGGGCTGAGTCACAATTACTTTGACCAATAAAGTAGAGTGGAAGTGCCATTGTGTTAGTTTGGGACCTAACCTTTAAGAGGACTGGTGATTTCCACCTTGGTGTCTTAGAGCCTTGAGCTGTTACTGAAGAAGTTTGACTCTGTTTGGAGAAAGAATATGGCAAGATTACATGAAGAGGGAGAAGGGCCCTGACAAGCCCATTTTTCCAGCTGTCCCTGCCCAGAAGCCAGCCACGTGAGTGATACCATCTTGGACCCTTCAGCCCAGCCCAGCTGCCAGCTGAGTACCATGAAATAACCCCACTTGATGTCATGCAGAGCAGGAAATTGCTCAGTCAAAATCCTGATCCAGAAAATTGTAAGACATCATAACAAAATGCTTCTTTAAGCCTCTAAGCTTTATTTTCAGCTGACCGATAACCCGAACTGTCCCCTTTCTCCTGCTGACCATGATAATTCATATTTCAATATTACATCTCTGAGTCTCAGCTCCACCATCCATTCCTCAGGGAGCCAATTCCCACATCATATGATCTCACACAACCATGTCCCTCTTCTTTGCAGTACTTGTTACAGTTAAGATTTTATAGGAGTTTGGTGATAATTGGGTTAATGCCTGTCTCTATGATGAGTACAGGGCTTGTGTCTTTTTCACAGTTTTGTTCAATAATATTGTTGAATCAATCAATGAATGAATCTAAGATTGATGGGAATGGTGAGGAGAGGTTCAAAGCAGGCAAATTCAAAGCATTTTGTTATAAAACAGAGAATATATGGCAGCTGTAAATTTCACTTTCCTTTGAGGGGATGGATACTGAAAATCCCTAAGCATTTTCTTGAATCAAGTGGAAAAATTTTTCCAGCAAATGTAGTCTTTAGTCCTAAAGTATTAAATGTATTTGGAGATACGAGGAGAAGCATGCCATGCAGCCTCTTAAAATTATTGGCTGGGTTTATAACCAAATTGACTTTGGGCAATTTAGTCAAATAGTTACCAGTTGGTTTGTTCTGTTTCTTAAAAACATGAGTTGAATTGGTTGTCTGGTTGAATAAAATTTAAAAAGATGTAAAATGGCATATGTCTTTACCACATTTACATTTTATATTAGAGAAAATGCATTCTGGATCACAAAGGGAGGTAGGAAATTGGCATCTGAATTGCTTCCTTTCTTGGAAATTTTGAAATTCATGAGGAAATCATAGTCATATGAGTAAAGTTTCTGGCAATTCATATAATATTGATGGATGGAATGACTCCAAAGAACTATGTCTGTCACATTTGAAGTTTCCTTCTAATCACAAAACAACTGAACCCATCAACGAGTATTTTTAAAGATATCTATACTGTGTTCTAGAACATGTTAGACATAGTGTGACAGTCCCTTCCTGCCCCAAGTTGGCTCAGTTATAGGTGCAGAAGAATTTGCCTTGTAGGCTTAGTGCCAGCCCCCACCCCTCCCACCCTAACACTTGAGCACAGAGACCTCATTTATTCAGCAATCTGATCCCAAAACCTAGTACAATGTTAGGCTCATTAGCAATGACTAAAACTTTAGTTCTTTATTTCAAATTATTCATAACAGAAAAAGGAAAGCTAGCCAAGGAGTCTGAACAGAGATGTGTTATGATGAGAGCCGTGCTTCGTTTTGGAAGACAAGGCAGGAAGACTGTCAGGGAGAGCTCAGAGAAGTCATCTCAGAGCTGACTGAGGTGCTGTCTACTAACCTTGTCAACAGAGGGAGAGCTGAGAAGTTTAGCTTACGGAGGTGTTGATTTGTGATCTGCACATTCTCAGATAATTTTTAAAAAAATTCTGTCAGGATAAATGAAAAGAAAATATTACATGCTAAAACTTCGTTTCTGTTTTTTAAAAGTGCTACATATGTGTGCTTGATGTAATATGAACATGTGTTGGTTCTCTTGCTGAAAATTAGTATTAATTAGTGTTACCCTTGCATTTTGTTTATGAGTAGCATCAGTTTTGGGGGCCTCTCTTTCCCATAAATCACCTCATACCAAACAAAATAAACTATGGAGAGCTTCAATATGACCTTAGAAATAAATGCAAATTTCTATTTTGATATGTTTCAAGGTAACATTGAACAGACTACTTACTGGCAGTATAGTCTACATCTTTACCAACACTTAAAATTTTCTGTTTTTTTTTTTTTTTGAGAGTAGCTATAATAAAAATTTCAGGGCCTTCCCAACAATCAGAATAAAATCCAAAATGCATAAGGCCGATGTAATCCTGCCTGTGCCTAGCTCTCTGCCCTCAATCCTTCTCCTTTCTCCCTGGCTCCCTCCACTCCAACCACACTGACCTTCTTGCTGTTCCTGAAAGCATTCTCCTACCTCAAGGCCCTCACATTCTCTGTTCCCTATGTCTAGAACTCCCTTCCTCCAGATATCATAGGCCTTGCTGCCTCATTTCAATCAGGTTTCCATTAAAATGTCACTTCTTTAGGGAGTTATTCTGGGACTGCTTGCCTAAGATAGCAAGCCCCCTTAGGCTGCCTTTTTTTTTTTTTGTCATAGTAATTAACTGATTGATATTCTCCCCGCCCCCAACCTCCTCCTTTCTATCCTTCTATCTCTATCTCTCATGTATGAAGACAGGCAATTTTTAGTTTTCTTCAGTGATGAATCCCCAGCACCTAGAATAGTGCCTGGTACATAGCAGGCATTCCAAATATTATTGAAGCAATGTGCAGACTATAAGTACTTTTAATATCATGCCATTCAGAAAATCACAGGTAATGTTCATCATCTACTTTGTCCTTGTCAACTCCTTGCTTCGTCCTTCTTCCTTGTGAATCAGGTACTCTTCTAACACAGTGAATGCTCAAGAATCTCAACTTCCTTCCTTTCTAGTAAAATAAGGGAAGAGGCTTAAACATATATCAAAACCTGCTTGAAGTTATTCACTTTTCTGTTATTAAAATACTAAGTTGTTTCAGCTGCCTGTTGTTGTCAATGAGGCTTAAATCATGATCCCAAACTTCCTTTGTGCAACATTGGTAATATTATGAAGAGACATCATTTTAGAGCAAGAAATAGGAGTCACTTCTTCAATTTCTACATTTTGGGGATAGAAAATGCTTACTCATTTATTTTAGGCAGATTTCATAGAATTCAAGAGAGCCCATTTTAGAAAATCACAGCAGTCTCATCCCATCCTATCTCCAGAATTAAATTACTTATGTTTCATTTTATTCTGAAAATATCTTGTCATAAGGCAATTCTTTGGACCTTGGAACCTATATTTTGCCTCGAGAGAATGAGTATAAAGACATATTTGTTAAATCTGAAGCTCTTCAATGGGTAGTTTGTTTTTTGTTTTTTTGTTTTTTTTTCCCAGAATTACAGATGAATGTTCAACTTTGAAATGTTATCTCTTCATATCCAAATTCCCAGTCCTTTCCCCAGGAAATTGCTAGTTCTGAGATTACTGATTGTATCTTTGCAATGGCACCATATTCCAAATATGAAATTTTAGCAATTGTAACTTGGCCAAAATGAAATAGAAAAAGTCCTAAAGCCAGGCATTTTTTTAAATAGGAGATGTTTTATATTTTAATTTAAAACTCTGTCATCCATGTGTGAAATACACAATACCTCAAAGTTTATTCCTAATTTTAAAAGATTTTCTTTCAATACATGGTAAGTTTAAAAATAGAGATCATGTATTCATTTTAAAGGAGAACCCCGAATAGTTCATTCATGTTATGTCTCTCAACAATGGGCAAATTTTATAACTGTGTCTTTCTTTAGACTACTGCCTCAAATAAATGCTTTTAAAAAATTTCATCCATTGTATAGTGTCAAAATTTGTGGTTATAATTACATGCACCAAAAAAAAAAATGTTACTGAGTGTGACAATTTAGCTCCTTAAGTTAAAACTATATGTGCAGTCCAGAAGAGAACATAGAGGAAAAGTTTCATGACATTGGACTTATCAATGATTTATTGGCCATGACACCAAAAGCACAATCAATAAAAGCAAAAATAGACAAATGGAACTACATTAAACTTTAAAACTTTTCTGTACCAAAGGACACAGAGTGAAAAGGCAACTTATGAACTAGGAGAAAATACTAATAAATCCTATTTGATAATGGGTTAATACCCAAAATATATGAAGAACTCCTATAATACAATAATATCTAATATTCCTGATAAAAAACAAAGGACGTGAATAGAGATTTCTCCAAAGATGATGTGCAAATGGCTGAAAAGCATATGGAAAGATATTCAACTTCACTAATCATCAGAAAATTGAATATTATATTTTAATGTAATTATATAATTTATATAATATAATTTAAAAATTATTATTATATATCACTCTAAACCCATTACAATAACTATTGTCAAAAAAAACACACCAGAAGATGATAAATGTTGGTAAAGATATGGAGTAGGTGAAACCCTTGCACACTGTTGGTGGAATAGTAAAATGGTGCAGCTGCTATGCAAAATAGGATGAAAGTTTTTCAAAAAAATAAAAAATAAAATTACTATATGGTGTAGCAATTTGAATTTTGGGTATATATTCAATAGAATTTTTTTTTAAAAGAATTACAGGGTCTTAAATAGATATTTTGCACTACCATATTCATAGCAACACTTTTCATAATAGCGAAGAGGTGGAAGAAACTCAAATTGTCCATCAACAGAT
The DNA here is from genome assembly GCF_020740605.2 of Lemur catta. Lineage (NCBI taxonomy): Eukaryota > Metazoa > Chordata > Mammalia > Primates > Lemuridae > Lemur > Lemur catta. The sequence goes on from NC_059139.1 coordinate 39,597,885, forward strand.
GAATGGATAAACAAAATGTGGTATATACTACATACAATGAAATATTCATGGTAGGGTGGGAAATTGTAGTGTGGGCTAAGAAAGAATTCCCAACATAGATATTAGAATAGTTTTGAAGAAAACTTATTTTACTTCCCAAACGGACGGAAGGGCTCGGCACAAAGAAAGAAGAAAGAAGTGACAGCCAGAGGATAAGAGGTTTGGGGTTTTTATTGAGAGTAAAAGGAGAAGAAAAAGAATAGTTATTGTTGTCAGCTAATAGCAGGAGAAGGCTGTGAAGCTGTGTCTGTTTTTCCTTTTTCAGCAGTGGCACTGACAAGATCAAATTTGCATCTTAAAAGGATCACTGATTGCTTTGTGGAGAATGGATTGTAGAGGAACAGGAGTGGATGTTTCTGATGGTTCACTTCTGCTTTTATTTAGTAAACAAAAACATTAATTTTTTAATGTTATTATACTGTCATATATTCAAATTTGGGAAGGGGACTAGAGTTCTATGAATTTTAATGCATGAATTGATTCACGTAACAACCACTACAATCAGGATAAACTCTCTCCTCCAACCTCCCAACCACTGATCTTGTTTCCATCACTATAGTTTTGTCTGTCATACAAATGAAATCATACAGGATGTAACATTTAGAAACTGGGTTCTTTCTTTGAGCTCCATCTAGGTTGTTGTATATATCAGTGGGTTCTTCCCTTTTCTTTGCTGAATAGTATTCCATTGTATAGATTTACTGGTTGAAAGGCATTGTAGTTATTTTCAATTTTTGATGATTATGTTTCTGTAAACATTCATGTACAGGTTTTTATGTGAACATAAGTTTTCATTTCTCTAGAGTAAATATTCAGGAGTGGGGTTATAAGGTCATATGTTATATGTATGTTCAACTTTTTAGAAACTGTTTTTCAGAGTGTACAATTTTGCATCTCCATTAGCAATGAATAAAAGTTCTAGGTGTGCCATATTTTTGTCAGCACCTAGTACTATCAGTATTTTTTTTATTTTAGCCATCCTGAAAATTGTGTAGGGGTATGTTATCATAGCTTTAATTTGTGGTCCCGTAATGTCTAATAATGTTGAACAACTTTTCATAAACTTATTTGACATCTGTATATACCCTTTGGTGAATTGTCTGTTCAAGTCTTTTGCCCATTTATTAATTGGATGGTTCTTTAGAGTTTTGAGAATTCTTTATATAATCTAAATACGAGTTTTTTGTTGGAAATGAGGTTTGTAAATATTTTTTTCCAGTCTTTAGCTTGTTTTCTAATTCTCTTCACAGAATTATTTACAGAGAAAAAGCTTTTAATTTTGATGAAATTGATAATTCTTAATTGTCATTTCTAAAAATTCTGCCTAATCCCACATCACTGCTAGTTTCTTCTAAAAGTTTATAATTCTGTGTTTTACATTTAGTTATATAATCAATTTTGAGTTAACTCACACCTTATACAAAAGTTTTCTGTGGAGGTTCATTATTCTTGCTTGTAGATGTTCAATTGTTCCAGCACTATTTATTGAAAATACTCATTACTTTTGTGCTTTTGTTAAAAATCAATAGCCATATTTGTGAGTTATTTAGGTAAATTTATTTTACTTTTTTCTCATTTAAACATTCTCTAAAGTATATTTTGTTGGATATAATTTTCATTTTCTACTAGCCTTTCTAGCAAATCCTTGACAAGTGTCTTCATTTTGTATTATTATAAAAAGAGTGGTATCTAATATTGGATGAATTTCACCATGGGGAGTCTGCTAGTCAGGTTTATCAGGGGGCTGATAGGTTGAAGGTATAGCAGAAGAATATTATGAGTGGATTAAGATCAGGACTGTTTATGTCACCAAATCTCACATATTAATATCAAATCAATATGTTGTTCGTTATAAACTCACTTTTGCTCTTTTCTTATCTAAGGTGATGCCCAGAGCAGGTCTGGGTTTTACAGCCTTTGACAGGTGTTTAGGTATCTCAAAGAAAGTTCCTAGATTAGGGACCTGGGATACCAACTAGGCAAGTTAGTTAGAGAAACTAAAATCTTATTTTCCTCAAGGATTCTTGTCTCTATCTATTTTAACAGTTGATGTGAGTCTAAAATGAAACAAAGTTTTTTTTGATAGATATGGAAATTCTTTGGGAACTGCAATTCTCTCTTTATATATGAATGCTGCTACATATTGCAAAACAATTCTAGTGATTATGGAGTGCCTTGTTCCCATGAACACAGACTATAACCAGCTTCTTAAAGCCACAAGGCATCATGCACAGCATGACGGAACGTTCATTTCAGGCCCGGCACACTAAGACATTCTTTATGATGATACTGATTTTTCTCCCAAGGTTATTCTATCCTAAATAATAGGAACATGTGACTGTTTTTGGGTATAGTCTACCACATATGCAAATATGCTCAGTGACGGCAAACATAAAAGTTACTGAAGAACTTTTAGAATTATCTAGGGAGTTAAAAAAAATCAACTTTATGGATGTATGTTTTACATATGATAAACCACACCAAGGAAGACCCCAAAAATTCCTGTGCTCAGATCCCCACCTGCAGAGTTACTGATTCAGTTGGTCTGGGATATGTCCAGGGCTTAAGTACTTGTAAAAACTCCCCAGGGGTTTCTAATGGGTAGCCAGGTTGCAAAACACTAATATAGTCAACCTGATTGTTCCCTAATGGCACCTATTAAAGGAAATTGGCATGTCCCTAGTAGGTGATAGAGTCTTTCTGAAAGTGTGTCATTAATCTAAGGAGTTGCTACAGTGGAGATCTGTCAAGTCTCAGGAACAGATCTTATAATGTGCCTTTTTTTTTTTTTTTTTGACTTTTATGCCCAAAGAACATGAGGCAGGGTGGAAAGATTTTTCAGAGACTGTGTCCCGTAGAGAACGAGATGCTGATGCCATGATTTCCTCAGCCCAATGAAGAAAGAGGTGTTTAGTATTTTATACGGTGCCAGGCAGCTGTGAGGGCAGTATAAAAATGGGGAAGGACCAGTCCTGTTCCCATAAATCTGCTTCCCACTCCTCCTCTCCTATATCTAAGTGAGCAGAGGACTGAAAAGAATTCAGAAAGAGAATTGTTGGGGCTGGCTTAGTAGGGGATACAGTGGTGTTATGACTCTTCCCTCTTCCCTATCCCCCTATGGGGATGGTGTTTGTGGAGTAAAAGCAGCCCCAGGAAATCATTTCATACAGATTTGGGATACCATGCAAAGGGCATGCTGGTACCTTGTTTTCCTTTTGGGTATCTGCTTGGGCAGTGGACTTGCTCATCTGTGCTTTGAGTCTCTTGATCAGAGTTTAGAATTGGAGATAGATAGTATGGGTGGGAGAGAGGGCAGCAACAAAGAAGCCTGTGCTGCTTCTAACGGTGTAGCCATGTTGTGGGGTTCCCAACTTGAGTGGGAGCCAGAGAAGAAAGCAGGGCTTGGGATGTCCTCTCCGTATCCTCCCAACAGGGGCAGCACCATGCAGGGTCTGAGCAGCAGAGGAGTACCATGTGTTACCAGATCAGGAAGAGGTTGAGCTACTGCCAGAATTTCCACCTAAGGGAATTATGCATTGGAGAGGCCCTGCAGAGCTTTGCTGGTGTCCTCATACATGTGTCCTATCAGAGGGCCAGCCTTGTTATACCAAGGTCACTGGACAAGTCAGTCTCAGCTAGCAAAGGAAAATGGCACAGAAACCAGTAAGTCATGTGTTCTTCTGCTGTAGTTTCTTCACCTCCCCACCTTGCAACCCCAAAGTGAAGGCTTTGAAAAGGGATGGAGGAGGAGTGGTCCCAGAGGCATGCACAATTCCCTCTACTCCAAGGTAAGAGAGGGGAGGTAGGAGTAAAAAAGGAAATCCTGTCCTCCTCGCTTGAGATCCTCTAGATAGGGTGAGCAACTGTCCTGGTTTGCCTGGGCCTGAGAGGTTTCCTGGGATGAGGGGCTCTCAGTGCTAAAACCGAGTAGTTCCAGCCAAACTGGGATGATTAGTCACTCTCCCTCCAGGCCAGAAGAATGACTGGCTACAGGGAGTGATGAAAATTGTATTAATAAATGAGATTTGAGATTGAAGTTTAAAATAGACAATTTCTAAAATTGTGGAACACCACATACAGAAAAGAATACATGGAAGATAATATATAGGTTAAAGATAATAAAATGAACACTCTTGTACCCAGCACTCATTTAAGAAATAGAACATTATAGGTTGTTTGGAGCTCCCTGTGTGTCCCTCAGTGTGGCATTCTCCTCTCCACACCAGAGGTAACCACTATTGTGATTTTCAACCAGGTCTTGATTTTACTTATGGTCCAGCTACCTCTGTACATATACTTAAAATGTTTAGATTAGCCTCATTTTGAACTTGATTTAATTGAATCATGCTGTATGTATTCATCTGTGACTTGTCTCTTTGGCTCAAAGTTATGTTTTTGATATTTCTCCAAGCTTGTGGTTCATTCATTTTCAACACTGCATCAAATTCTGTATGGATATTTATTATTTTTCCGATGGACATTTGGTTATTTCCAGTGTCTGCTTTTGGAAACAGTGCTGCTATGTACATTCTTGTAAACGTCTTCCGGTGCACATGTACATTAACTTTTTCTGTCATATGTGGTTAGAATTGGAATTGCTGCATCACAGGGTGTGTAGATACTCGATTTTACTAGGTGATGCTAAACTCTCCTCCATTGTGGTTGATTAACTTGCGCTCCTGCCCACAGTCTGTGACAGTTCCCGTCGCATTGCATTCTCGCCATTTAGCATTTCTGGCTTTTAATTTTTGTCAGTCCGGTGTAAAATGATATCTCTGGATTTTAATTTGCATTTTTCTAATTACTGAGTTTGATAATTTTAATATGTTTAATATTAACATATTTTTTATTTTGTGAAATGCTTGTTTATAATCTTACCATTATTATATTGGGTTTCATTGTTTTCTAATTGACTTAGGGGGCTTCTTTATATATTTGGGATTCTAATCCTATGTTGGTTATATAAGTTGCAAAGATCTTCTACTGTGTGATTTGGGTGTGGATTATATTTTCATTCTTTTTATCATATTTCTCAACGTGAGAAACTTTATAAATCATTACAAATAACACTTCCATACTTGAAGGTCATAAAGATATTTTCTACGTTTGAAAACCTTTAAATGGTTTACATTTTGCATTGAAATCTCTCTAATTCACCTGGAAATGATTTATTTTGTGTTTTTATGGTCTGAGGTAGATATACTATTTAATTTTTTTCTCTCTATATAATTAATGTTTATTAATATATATTATAATTAGCATAGATATCTTGACATCAGCTATTAAATAGTCAATTATTGCCATGTATCTGCTATGTTGTAAAATGAATTTAGGCATAGTCCTTTTCTATTAACCAAAAGTATTTTAAGATTGGAAGTTTTAATTAGTTAAGTTTTTTTTTTTTTTTTTAAACAGATACAGTCTTCCTCTGTCACCCAGGCTGGAGTGCAGTGGTGTGATCATAGTTCACTATAACCTCAAACTCCTGAGTTCAAGGGATTCTCCTGCCGCAGCCTCCCAAGTAGCTAGGACTCTAGGCCGGTGCCACCAGGCCTAGCCAATTTAAAACAATTTTTTTTAGAGATGGAGTCTCACAATGTTGCCCAGGCTGGTCTTGCACGCCTAGCCTCAAGACATCCTCCTGCCTCAGCCTTGAGTCACTGGGATTACAAGTGTGAGCCTCTATGCCCTGCCTAGTTCAGTTTTTTTCCTGAATGGTTATAGGACCAGTTATAAATGGAATTATACAATATGTAGTCTTTTGTGTGAACCTAGCATAACATTTTTGAGATGTATACAAGTTGTAGCATGTATCAGTGGTTTGCTTCTTTTTATTACTAGTAGCAATTACCATTCCATTATACAGTAATAAAATATTTTGTTTATTCATTCCTCATCAGGTAGACATTTGAATTATTTCTAGTTTTTGGCTATTATAAATAACACTCCTATAAATACTTGCACACATATCTTTGAGTGGATGTGTATTTTCATCTCTCCTGGGTTACCCATAAGTAGAATTGCTGGGTTGAATATAAATTTATGTTTAACTTTTCAAGAAACTGTTAAACTGTTTTCCAAGGTAATTGTAACAGTTCCTATTTCCATAAATAATGTACGAGGGTCCCACTTTCTCCATATATTTAGCAACACTTGATATTGTCTGTCTTTCGGATTAGAGCTATTCCTGTGGGTGTGTAGTAAGAATTTATTATGGTTTTAAATTGAAGTCTGCTAATTCCTAATGATGTTGAGCATCTTTTCATGTGCTTTTTAGCCATTTGTATATCTTATCTGACGACACTTCTGTTACAATCTTTGCCCATTTATGAATCGGGTTGTTTTATTATTACTGAGTTTTAAAGGGTTCTTTTTATATTCTGGATACAAGTGCTTTATCAGGTATTAGATTAACACATACTTTCTTCCAGCCTCTGGTTTGGCTTCATTTTCTTGATGGTATATACTGAAGAGCAAAAATTGAAAATTTTGATGAAGTCCAATGTAGTTCTTTATGGATTATGCTTTTGGTATCATATCTAAGAAATATTTGCCTAACCCAAGGTCACAAAGATTTTCTGTGTATTCTTTCAGAAGTTTTTTTTTTTTTTTTAAGTTTTAGCTCTTAATTTAAATCTATGCTCTAGTTCAAGATAATTTTTGTGTATGGTATTTAGTAAGGGTCCATGTTTTTTCTTTTGCATATGAATATGTAATTTTCTCAGCATCATTGTTGAAAAGACTACCCTTTTCTCATTTAATTACTTCTGCATCTTCATTAAAAACCAATCAAATATAAATATAAGGATTTATTTCTGGAATCTTTATTCTGTTTCATTGAGCTCTATGTTTATCCTTACACTAAACTTCTACATTTTATAAATTATTGTAGCTTCATAGTAAGTTTTAAAATTCAATACTGTAAAGTCCTTCAATTGTTGTTCTTATTCAAAATAGTGTTGGCTTTTCTAAGTCTTTTGCGTTTTCATGTAAATTTTAAGGTTAGCTTGTCAATCTTTACAAAAATTCTGCTGAGAGTTTGATACAGATTGTATTAAATCTACAGTTCAATCAGGGAAAGTTTCTATTTTAATAATACAGAGTTTCCAATCCATGAACATTATATGTGTCTCCATTTGTTTAAATCTTCTTTAACTTTTCTCAGCAGTGTTTTGTAGTTTTCAGTATATATCTTTCACTTCCTTTTCTTGAAGTGGAAACTAGATCATGATTTTAAATCTTTCTTCCTTTCTAATACAGGTATTTAAAGCTCTAAGTTTCCTTTTAAGTACTGCTCTAACTGCTTCTTATATATTTTGATATATAGTGTTTTCATTTTTCATTCAGCTTAAGGTATTTTCTAATTTTCCTTGTGATTTCTTCTTTGACTCGTGTGTTCTTTAGAAGTAGGTTAACTTCCAAATGTTTGTGGATTTCTCCAACTTTTTTATGGTTGATTTCTAATTTAATTATTTCAACGTCAAAGAACATAGTATAATTTCAATATTTTAATATCTGTTGATAATTGTTTTATGGTCTAATATATGATCTATACTGCAAATTATTCACTGTGCTCTTAAAAATATGTACTCTGATGTTGCATGGAGTAATATATAAATGTTCAAGTTGGTTCATAATATTGTTCAGATCTTCTATATTTTTCTTGATTTTTGTGTTCAATTCTTCCATCAGGTACTAATAGAGACCTATAGACATCTCCAATTATAATAAAAATTCAACATTTTCTATGCCTTTTTTCAATTCTGACATTTGCTTCATGTGTTTTGTGGCTTGGTTGATACATCTTCTTGATGTATTGGCTATTTTACCAATACAAATTTTCGTCTTTTTCACTAGTAATATTTCTTATCTTAAAATATATTTTTTTGTTAATATAGCTTCTTCCAGGTCCTTTATGGTTACTGTTTGCATGATGCATTTCCCATCCTTTTATTTTCAGTCAATTTATATCTTTGGCTCTAAAGTAAATTGCTTCTATACAACATACATATAGTTATGTCTTGCTTTTTTATTCATTTTGATTATCTCCACCTTTTGATTTGAGTATTTAGTCCATTCACATTTAGTATAACTATTGATACGGTTGGAATTTTGTCTGCCATTTTGCCTTTTTCTGTATTTCTCATGTCTTTTTCATGTTCTTCTTATCATCTACTTCTTCGTATACTGTTAAATATTTTTTAGTGTACAGTATTAATTCTTCTGTTGATTTCTTAATATCTGTATTTTGAGCTTGTTTATTAATGATTGTGTCAGAAATTGCCATATATATCTTAACATATCACAATTTACATCAGATTAATATTGATTTTTTCCAATAATATATGACAACTTTGCTCCGATATAGCTCAGTTTCCTCCCCCACCATTTGTGCTATTATTCTTTCTTTCTTAATTTTTCTTTCTGGTGGTCCATCATTTACCCTAACAAAAATGACATACTCAAGCTAGCATAACTATGGATTTCCTGTTTGTTTTCTTCTATGTCTGCTACTTTCACTGTTAATGCCTCCAGCAGCACTTTTCACCTCCTACCCCAAATCAAATCCTTTCCCTATGGCAGCAAGCCTGCTGGGTTTTGTGCCCAGCCTCACCCTGGGAAAACTTTCATTCTCACTAAATGAGCTGAATGTGGGGGTATGGGAGCAGTCTTAGCAAAGGAATCCTAGACTGCCACAGTTTTTACCTATGTATGTAGTAGTTTTTCAAGAATAAATATTTCTCCATTTGTTGTTTGCTTTTAGTCAATTTCCAGAGCCCTTCTATGGCTGATTTTTAACAATTTTGCCTAGTTTTGTACTTGTTTCTTTGGGGAGAGAATTTGCCAAACTCTTTACATCTTTACAGCTGGAAGTCTTAGTTCCGTAATTTTTTTTAAAGGTTTGTTATACAGTTCCTTTTTACCTTATTGGGTAAGATAATTTTCTCATCAACTATGAGACTTTATTTTTTCTAATGTAAGCATTTAAGGGTATGTATTTCTTCCTGAGTAATGCTTAAGTTCTGTCTCTCATGTTTTGATACATAGCATTTGTATTATTATTCAGTATAAATATATTCTAATATGCATTATGATTTTTTTCCTCTTCACTGAAAAAGTGTTCCTATGTTTTCTTTCTAACTTACCTTCTTGTTATTGATTTCTAACTTATTTCCGCTCTGGCAAAGTACAAGGTAAATTTTTGAAAATGTTCTATATATATTTGAAAAGTAAAAAATGTTTATTCTCCAGATAGTGTATATAATATTCTCTATATATTCATCATCATTAAACTTGTTAATTGTACTTTTAAATCCACTATGTTCTTTTGAATTATGTTTTGCTTTTTGATTGGAAAAAGAGAAGTATGTGAAAATTTCCCACTGTGATTTCTCTGAATATGTCTATCAGTTTTTATAGTAAGTACTGTAAGGCCATGTTGTTGTGTGTACATGAGTAAATTGAATATTTTATTACTATGTATCAACCGTCTTTGTCTCTAGTATTGTGTTTTGCTTTAAAGTTCACTTTTTGTGCTGTTGGTATAATTATGTCTTTTTTTTGGTTAATATTTGAATATTTCCTTGGTATATTATTATGAGTTTTCTATTTGTCCTATTTTTTTCTTTTTTATATTTTTTGTATTGTTTTCTTTTTTATTCTGTACATTCTTTCTTTTTTTAATTTTTATTTTATATGTATAAATATATATATTGATCTATTTGTTTTTTTAAATTTCAGAATATTATGGGGATAACAATGTTTTGGTTATAGGATTGCTTTTGTACTGCTTGACTCAAAGTTATAAGTGTGTCTATCACCCAGATAGTGTACATTGTACCTATTAGGTATGATTTCACCCATCCCCTCCTCCCTGCCACCTGCATGATTTCCATTGAGTTTTACTTCCATCTGTGCACATGACTGCTGACTGGTTAGTTACAATTTAATAGTGAATACATGTGGTGTTTGTTTTTCCATTCTTGTAATACTTAGGAGGATGGTCTCCAGTTCCATCCAGATTGTTGCAAAAGGTATTAATTCATGTTTCTTACGGCTGAGTCGTACTCCATGGCATACGCATATCACATTTTATTAGTCCACTTATGAATTGGTGGGCAGTTGGTTTAATTCTTCATCTTTGCAATTGTGATTTGTGCTGCAATAAACATTCTAGTGCAAGTGTCTTTTTGATAAAATGACTTTTTTCCCTTTGTGTAAATACCCAGTAGTGGGATTGCTGGATCAAATTGTAGGTCTGGTTTTAGTTCTTTGAGAAATCTCCATACTATTTTCCATAGAGGTTGCACTAGTTTGCAGTCCTACCAAGAGTGTATAAATGTCCCTTTCTCTCTGTGTCCATGCCAGCATCTATTGCTCTGTGACTTTTTGATAAAAAACCTTTCTCACTGGGGTTAGGTGATATCTCATTGTGGTTTTGATTTGCATTTCTCTGATGATTAGTGATGTTGTGTATTTTTTCATGTTTATTGGACATTAGTCTATCTTATTTCGAAAAGCTTCTGCTCATGTCTTTTGGCCACTTTTTAATGGGGTTGTTTGATTTTTTTCTTGCTGATTTGCTTGAGTTCTTTGTAGGTTCAGATTATTAGTCCTTTATTGGATGTATAGCTTGCAAATATTTTCTCCCATTTTGTAGGTTGTCTATTTGCTCTGTTGATTGTTTTCTTGGCTGTGCGGAAGCCTTTTAATTTAATCAAGTCCCATTTATTGATTTTTGTTGTTGCTGTGAGAGCTCTGGGGTCGTCTTCATAAATTCTTTGCCTAGGCCAATATCTAGAAGAGTTTTTTCCAACATATTCTTCTAGAATTCTTATGGTTTCATGTCTTAGATTTAAGTCTGTTATCCATCTTGAATTAATTTTTATGAAGGGTGAGAAATACAGATCCTGTTTTATTCTTCTGCGTGTGGCTCTCCAATTTTCCCAGCACCATTTGTTGAATAGGGATCCTTTTCCCCAGTGTGTATGGCTGTCTACTTTGTCAAAGATTAGATGGCAATATGTAGATGGTTTTATACCTGGGTTCTCTGTTCTGTTTCATTGGTCTTCTTTACTGTTTTGAATTTATGTACTCCTTGTATATTCTTTTAATAGTTATTCCAGTTATTTTAATATACATGGGTATCATACTCAGTCAAAAGTTAATAAACATTGTTTCTTTTACCTTAGATAATATCAGGACTTTAGATCATTTTAATGCTCTTACTACCTGACCACAATGACACATGTGTCTAGGATCCAGTAAATCTAGGATTTAAATTTTGTATTCTACTTTATTCCTAAGAAATTTTAAGAGCATTAGCATTTAAAGTATTCTCATTTCTTTTCAACTGTTTTTCAACAATTGAAATAGGAATGGTGATCTTTCAATGGGAATGAGGAGAAAACTATTCTGATTTCCCCACTGGTAACATGCAAGCCCAAGGATTAACAAGTGTTAGTTACTCTGTTCAATTTCTAATTTGTATATTAATTTGCCTTTCCCATTTGCTTCTTCCCATTTTCCCCTGTCTGTGTCTCTGTACTCTCTCTTATGGTGAATTCTGTTTACTCTTTGGATTTTTTCATGGTATAGCTTTATGTAAAATGATTTTGAGTGGTTTTCTATAAAGCAAATTAGATTTCTCAAGATCTGAAACTTGTTTCAAGGTGCCTGTTACACAACACAGATGCTATTACAGGAATGAGGATGATAATTTATTTTTTGTTTTCTGTTTCCTCTGAAGTGTTCCACAAGCTAATTATTTCAGGTTAGTTGACATATCTAGGTCTCCTTACTGGAACAAAACATAAATATGATGTTGAAATGCATACTTAAATAAACAAAGACTTGATTTCCAACTTATTGCCCCCTTTACTATTGATTCCACTTTTCATCTACACCTGGCATATCCCGTCTTTCCATCACATGGGCCCTCCTAGCTTGTGAATTCTCCCTCCAAATGCTTCCATAAAAATCAAAATTTGAGAAATGGTGCTAAATATCAAACACTTTCACCCACAACTGCAAAGTATTTGTCCAGCTGCCACCAACAATTCTTCTAAATGCCAGTCAAGACATGTGAAAACAAAGTACATGGCATTTTTCTGGAACTCATAATGATAAGTTAAAGCATCTTATTGATATTTATGAGGGATAACAAGTAAGAGAGTTTTACATGCAAATAAGAAAAGTGCTTAGAAAAGCAAGCTGTGCTTCTGATCCAGCTTTTGAAGTTAATAGTATACACAAAAGAAGGAGATGGAGGCAAAAAAAAATCTTTGGAAAATTACTTTAGAATTTGTGAATTTTAAACAAAACACAATGTTCATATTCTGATATTAAATTATGGCTCGAGCGATGATAGTTTGATCTGGTTTGAAAGTGGGATCTGTAATTGGGAGAGATTTGATCACCATGCCCTGTTTTTCTTCTTCTCAGTTCCTACTTATACTTTTTAAATTCCCTTCACCAAAACAACTATGTCAATTGAATCTGGTTACTAAATGACAAGAGCAACATGCCACATGCGTTCGGTACCAGGTCCCCATGTGTATGGCCAGTGGTGTTGCTAGAAAGCCACATGTGCTTTTAAAAGTCTTTGGCATCATCAGCAATTGATAATGATAATAGCAAACGTTTATATGGAGCCTACTGTGTGTGAGGCACTATACTAGAGTATTTTACATATATTACCTTATTTTATACTTAGCACAACTCTGTATTACTGATAAGGAAACCAAGTTGCAAAGAAGTTACGTTACTTGCCTATAGTTGTTGAATAGCAGATCCAGGATTTGAACTGGGTGATATTGTCCCCAGAGTTCAGGCTCATACCCTTTGTTTTATACTGCCCAAGGACTTTTTTAGTTATTTATGGAAAGGGCCATAGCCTATTCCTCTCTGGGAATTTGGCAGTATCAAAAGGTCCACTACCCCAAATCAGGCTCTTATTGCTACATCCCACATTGCTGTGAGTCTTCCCTTGCCCACATCTGTATTTTTAGTCTCTGAACTCTAGAGGCACTTTCTACATTCAGTAAATATTGGTGGAAAAAAAGATGTTTAAATGTTCTTTGTATTTTTGTTTAACATGGACCTGTTTTCCTTCTTAGAGTGTAGGCATTTAGAAACTAGAGAGTATGTCTTACAGTTTTATATTGTCACCAATCCCTAGCACAGTCCCATTGCTTAGGAACTATTTATATGGCACATATTAGACAGGTAGATAAATGGGAGAATGGTAATTAGAGATCAAAGATAGAAAGCTTGTTTGAATACCTAGGAGAGAGCCTAAAAAGGATGTGGGAGAGACAAAAGAAAAAGAACAAAAATGAAAACCTAACTTCTAAGTGGAAGCATTCCAGACCAGGAATAATGGTAGGATGAGTTGATTTGACAGAATTCTTTCCAATTGAGGGAGGGAAAAAGATGGACTTGGGTCTTCCTCTGTGATTATATTTTCTTTTGTGTATGTGCTGTACCTACATATATACTCATCTTTGCAATGAAGACATTTTTTTCATATGCTCAGGAAGACCAACCTGACAACATAATACTGTCATAAAGCATCACCATGAAGATGAATAGAAGGATCCATAAAGGGATGACTACATTCTAAGGTCACAGTCACAGGGAAAACCCAAAGCTCTTTGGAAACAGCAGCCAGGTTAGGCAATTTGTTGAGCACACCATCAATTCCTTTGTTCCCTGAGTTATGTAGCATAGTGAGTATGCAGGCAACATAAGCAGACAGAACTCATTACCCTGTATTAGTATTTTTGTCATGTACTAGATTAGGTAAAGCAGAAACTTTTCTTAAGAAAGATAAAAAATTTGAAAGCATCTAAAATGTCCAAGCCATGCTTGGAGGAATGATGAAAACATCTGGCCAAACATAAAATTATGAGATTTTGCAGAGACTATGTAATATTTTAGTTTGATGCATATTATCATGCCATTGATTTTCACAGTATACTTTAAATAAATCCAATTGAATGAAACATCTGTTTTTTGTTGTAAATCTAATATTCTGCCATGAGTCACATTTACAGGCAGTATTAAAGAGTTGGCTTTTTCTCTGATAATTTTGTGTATTTCTCTCTCCAGACTTCCCATTTAATTTTACTGTTTTACTCTCTAAACTGTTTCTGAAGTAAGCAATTTTAATCAAGCCTCCCTCCCACCCAATCTTCTGGAAGACTGGTGTTCCAAGATAACCACAATTAATTCACTAATTTCCTTCATAGTCTAATTAGCTGCTGTTATCAGATTAATCTGAAATTACCTGGAAAGTGTTCATAGGATAGTTTTTACAAACGTGAACTTTCAGCAAAGTAAAATTGTGCTTTGAATTATTTTACAATCAGGTATCACGTAAAGATTCTAATTGCAGCTCCTACAAAGTTGCTTATAATTGCTCAAAATCTAATTCGAGGTTGTTTTCCATAGAAGACACTTCATGAAAATATTTCCCTAAAACTAGCTCACTGCAGACTTAACCAGTGAACCTGTGTATTCTTGCCTGTTTGGCAGATCTATATCAATTTGTGTTTGGATGCCTGAGGCTGTCATTGCTCCATGACATGGGCTTTAAAGTCAGTGAAATAATTCCCTTCCTTTGTCTCCATGCACACTGCACAATTTTCTGATTACGCTTTGGTTTTTAAATAGATTTTTAAAGTGAATTCATGTATTAATGAGTGACTCTGGGTATTGTGGTCCAATTTTTCTCATAGGCATTTTGGTGGATGCAGCAGTCTCTTGGCAGTTTGGTTAAGATGAGAGTATGTTATTATAGTCCCTTAGAAAGTGATGAACACTAACAAAATAATAACTTCAGGCTTTAAAAGTGGTACTGTACCAAGGAAACACCTCTCTCATGAGATCTCCTAAAGTAGCAGTCCCCAGCTTTTGGCACCAGGGACCATTGTCATGGAAAACATGGGGGGGTGGGAGTGATGGTTTTGGGATGATTCAAGCACATTACATTTATTGTGCACTTTATTTCTATTATTATTAGATTGTAATATATAATGAAATAATTACACAACTCACCATAGGTTGGGGACCCCTGTCCTAAAGGGCCAGCTCATTGCACCAGGTGACATCTTTATCTCATGCTGTATCAATGCTGCATGGATATGATTTGCTGGCCATATGACTGTGAAGGGTTGGTTCCCTCAACACACCTGGGGAGTCTTCATTGGCCTTCTCCTCCTAACCAGCCAGATCATGGAGCAGGGAAGATCTTCTTGTTTGGCACCTCTTTTCCTGGAAAGAGCAGAGTAGAACTCAGTCAGGGTCTAGCTTCATGGAATAATTTCACCATCCTATACATGGCTTAACTTTTCCCCCTGCTTTTTTCCATTCTTATTTTCAGAGATGAGCAATATAGTTGTCTACATTTTAACCCTACAAGTATCTG
Organism: Lemur catta; assembly: GCF_020740605.2. NCBI lineage: Eukaryota > Metazoa > Chordata > Mammalia > Primates > Lemuridae > Lemur > Lemur catta. The sequence goes on from NC_059139.1 coordinate 39,613,354, forward strand.
CTAGGTGTTATCAAATACTACCTCAACAGTTCATGTATTACCACAAAAGAGACACGTGAATTACCTCTAATAATTTGTTATCTACAGAGATACATATATGAAATTACAACTTCAGGAAATACTTATCACTCAGTAGTCATTCCCTATGCCTAGATATAGATCCTCTCTTCATGAAGTCTTGTAAATAAATTTCTATTTCTAACAACAGTGGACTATTGACTATTGCAGTAGTCATAATATTGTTTCTTAAATGCCTTCTGTACTACATGGGTACAATCATAGGAACTTGGACCTGGGAACCAGGAGACATGGGCTGCTATAATAATAAATATGAATGTGAACAAGTCAGTCACCTACCTGGACCTCAGCTTGTTAAGCATAAAAGGATGGGGGTAAACTAGATTCTGGTTTTAGAAGCCCTTGCTACATTAAAAATAAAATGCTTTGTCAATCCCCTAGTTCCCACCTCCACTCCAAAGTCTCCACTGGGTCTTCACAGAAGAAACTTCAGCATCCTAGGCCTTTGTATTCTAGGCAAGCCTAATTCAAAACACTTTCCTCCTATTTGATATCATTTTGCTGATGGTTTAACCACATGGTTTAACTGACAACTTCTCTCTCTTTGCTCCTGCTGCTCTTCCCACCTCTTCCCGTTTCTGTGCTTGTTTGAGTCTTACATTTCCTTCAACATCTGAATCAGGCTTGTAGCTGTAATGGCCTCCCTAATAATCTTTCAACACCTGCAGTGATTTTTGCCTTCATTGAGTTCTCATTTGGCTTGTATGTGGATTCTTGGAAACCTTGTATTCTGCAAAATTGTGCACTAAAATAGCAGAACTTACGGGGAAAATGAATCTTGGGCAGATCACTCAAAACCTATGCAACGTTGTGACCAGAGCACTAACAAAACAATAATAATCCTAATACAATTTTAGTATAGTTTCAACAGACCTGTAAAATTCTTAATAAATAAGAAAATACTATGGTAAATGTAGGAATTTACTTTTTTTAAAAAAGGTACTTTGATGATAGGGGTAGGATAGGAGATAGTAGGCAAAATGGAGGCTGTTGAGTTAGGGAGACAAAGGTAAAATGTACAAAGATCTGGGAGAACCTGCAATAAGCTCTTTTGAGACAGTGCCCATGACCAAACTGAGTCAAGAGGAAGGGAATGGGGGCAAATGTGCAATGGCTTGCTGTGTTCTGCTATATTAGTGTTCTTTGAGTTCAGCTGCTCTAGTACTCAGTTGCACAAATTATTAATGGGCTAAAAAAATTATGTACAAACCAATTCAACTTCCATCCTATCCTGGCATCATTCTTCCATTCACCAATCCCATATAATACAATTTACATTTGTTCCAAAACAAATTATTCTCTTCTTTTGATTTAGGTATTTTATTTTAGTAGTAACAAAAAAGTGCCCAGGTAAATGAAGGGTTTCACTGGGTGCTCAGCTTGCTAATTTATCCTCTTTACAAACTATTTACAAAAACAACTACTTTCAGAATGGAAATCTCTTCTATACTCTTGTAAGTTCCCAGAGAGGATTGTGATGGAAACCAGCTTAGATTCCCAGATGTGCTGTGTTTTGACCTGGTGGGAGCTCAATATATTCTTGATTAATGACTGATTGCCCCCAAGCACATACAGCTATACTTAGAAGCAAATATTTAAATCTTGTTTCTCTAAATAATTATAGTCTTTGAAACAAACATTCTAAATATTTCTCTTACCAATCATGGATAAAATTATGGAAGTAAATTAAGGTTTGCATTTAGTAAATAGTGGAAGAAAAAATTATGGAATTATATCTGTATGTTATGTCTTATTGAGCTTCTTATTGTCCTGGTTAGAAATGAAATGAGGCTGCCAGGAAAACTGCCCATGCCAGCGCTTCTGCCATTGTGGACCTATAGTGAAAAAAAAAAAGCCGAAACAATTCTAAGCATTTCCACAATTCTACCCTAAGAAAATTGAAAGTGCTGATTCCAGTCTACAAACGTATGAAAAATTGCCCAATATCTCTAATCATGAGGGAAACGCAAATCAAAACCACAATGAAGATATCACTTAACTGCAGTGAGATTAGCTTTTTATCAAAAAGTCCCAAAACAACAAATGTTGGTACTGACGTGGAGAGAGGAACACTCATACACTCCTGATGGGACTGCAAACTAGTCCAACCTCTATGGAAAGTAATACAGAGACACCTCAAAGAACTAAAAGAACTACCATTTGATCCAGCAACCCCACTACTGGGTATCTACTCAAAGGAGAAAAAGACATTCTATAAAAAAGGCAACTGCACTAGAATATTTATAGCAGCACAATTCACAATTGCAAAGATGTGGAAACAACCCAAGTGCCCATAAATACATGAGTGGATTAATAAAATGTAGTATATGTATACCATGGAGTACTACATGGAGCCATAAAAACAATGGTGAACTGATAGCTCTTGTATTATCCTGTATGGAGCTGGAGCCCATTCTTCAAAGTGAAGTATCAGGAGAATGGAAAAACAAGCGCCACATGTACTCACCATCAAATTGGTACTAATTGATGAACACTTATGTGCACATATGGAAGTAACATTCATCAGATGTCTGGCAGGTGGGAGGGGGTAGAGGGGGGATGGGCAAATTCATACCTAATGGGTGCAGTGCCCACTTTCTGGGGGATGGGCACACTTGTAGTTCTGACTGGGGCAATGCAAAGGCAATATATGTAATCAAAGTGCTTGTACCCATGTAATATTCTGAAATTAAAAAATAAACTAAAAAAGTCTGATTCCGAAGGAATGAAGCAGCAACTGCTTAGAGCAGAGTATCTCTGCATGTGCAGGGTCAAGCCTGCTGCCAGTGCCCAGCAGGCATATGGCGCTGGCATGGGCAGCTCATCAATAAGAGTATGTAGGGTGCCATCATCACTTCCCACATGGGGAAAAGCCTGCTGCAGGGGCCTGTGTGTTGCCAATGAACAGGTTGCTAAAACCATATTACTCTGAAAATAATCAAAATAAGAAAATATGTTTCCGCTCTCCATTTTCTAACAGAATGCTGACAAAGTAGTCCCCAAAGGTCTCTCGCAAGCTGTGTGTGACTCACATCTCTCTACATTGAGAGAAAGGAGAAAACAGGACATAGCCTTTAAGAGTCTGGGAATATTTTTGTGTTCCTTAGAAGCCATTTTGGCCAAAGAGAACTTGGTGCCAGGGTGGGTGAAATTACTAGGTTTCCCCAAGGAAAAGAGAGATTGGTATAGGCAACAGATGAAAGTAATTGTGTGAGGTATAGGGCACCCCTCATGAGCAGAAATACTAATGACAGCTGACACATTCTTTTCCACAGTGGGTTTCATGCAAAAAGGAGCGATTGAAGAGAGGTATATTTATAGAACCTTGGGTTAGGGAGCATGGAAACTCAGCCTTCCAAATAGTTACTTGGTTTTGCTGTAGCAACGAGCTACCTGCAGACAACATCTTTTATCTTCTAGATATGACTAAAAATTTGACACTAATTATAACAAATGACAAATACACTGAAAATTGGAGTCAAAGGCTGAGTGTTTGAAGTCCTAGTCGTTATTGCTATTAGGTGGTTCTCAGATGAGTTAATTTAAAACCTGTTGTGAGAACTTGGTTGAGTTCCTGGTGGTAAAACTCTCAAAAGTGCAGTGTCTCCTGGATGTCTGGGCCTCCTGGAGTTTTTCTCTCTCAAACTTGTCCATACTGAGTCTCTAGCAGTTTTTTAATTATAGCATAGGGTTTTCTACCCTGGTACTGGTCCCTGGTGGGGGTTCTGCTCATGATTTTCTGTTCCAGTATGTTGTGATCCTCTGTGTCTACCTGTCTCCAATTTTTGGAGAAGCCATTTGCCCTCTGACCTTACTTCCCTGATGGAGCTAAGAATAATTGTTGATTTTTCAGTTTATTTAGCTTTTTATTTGTTGTTAGGATGGAGCAACAACTTCTGAGCTCCTTACATGCTCAGCTGGGAACTAGAAGTTTCATGTTGCCCTTTTCATGTTAGTTTTATCCCTATGTATTTAATATTTTTAAATTGCTATTATAAATTGGTTCTTTTCTATCATTACATATTTTAACTAGTTTTATTTTATACATGAAAGCTATGTATTCTGTATATCAATTTCACTGTCAATTTACTAAATTTTAAAATTGTTTTTAGTAGATTTTCTTGATCTTCCAGATATGAAATCATGTAATGTCACCACATTGTACAACCAGCATACATGGGAATAATTGCCCCTGAAGTTGCACAATGTGATGGAGATATATGTGTATATGTATGTGTGTGCATACAATCCCTTATCCAAATTCTTTAAAACACCAGAAGTGTTTTAAATTTTGGATTTTGAAATATTTGCATATGAGTAATGAGATATCTTGGGGTGAGACATAAGTCTAAACACAAAATTCATTTATGTTTTATATATACCTTATACATATAGCCTGAAGGTAATTTTATACAAAGTTTAAATAATTTTGTGCATGGAACAAATTTTGTGTATATTGAACCATGAGAAGGCAAAGGTATCAGGTATGCAAATTTCCACTTGTAGTGTCATCTCAATGCTCAAAAAGTTTTGGATTTTGGATTTTCAGATTATGGATGCTCAACCTGTATATATCTATATCTAATCTACTCTGTATCATGTTAAAGATACCTTGAGTTTTTTTCTACTTATCTATTTTTTTAAAAAATCAGGCAGAGAAGAATTTTTTGAGTACAGATGGTATTTGAGGACATCAATGTCATTGTGGTTATAAGGAAGAGCAAGTGTGTAGATAGAGAATGGAAGGAAATGATTAAATTTGAAGAAACAACTGAATTTGGAGGGTGGGGGGATAATGGAAATACAGCAGTAGTCATAGGAGAGTCCAGGCAAAGATATACTGCCTGATAATACCTTAAAAACTTGAAAGCATTATCTATGAAAATGTAAGCTATTGTGCTTGAGCAGAAGTCCCAGTGACCAGTGGTAATAACAAAGTCAGGATATTGCTTCTTTGGTTTGGGAGAATAATGTGTATTGGCTCTGTAGAATTGCTATAGAACTTATAAATGATGTATTAAACAAAAAAGTATCTTTTATTTTCTCCAACATTGCATTTGGAGACAATCAGACAGGTCTGTTGAACTCAAAGCCCAAAATGAAGTAAAATGAAGCCCTTCCTACCATATTCTGAAACATTGCACCATTTCTTGTTTTCCTGTTTCACAAAATTGAATCTGTTGCTCTGCAGAGACACCTCACATCAGTTCTATATTAACAACAACAAAAAAGTGATTCTTGGTCATGAAAAATTTCCTCAGAAATGTTTTTGTATCATGCATATTTCAGGAATGTTCTTTGAAGAAATAGTCAATTCGCTAAATTGGAAAGTATAGATGGGGTGGCAGAATAATTGCATTGCAAGTGAGATCTTTTGGGTGTACATAAACACATTAAATAAAATATTGAGGAAAGAATCCAGAGAATAGCTTAGATTCCTATGAGAATTTTCCTATTGTCTTCCATTTTTCTTTTTTATTTAATATTTATATACCTAGGGAGTTTGTTCATTATTTGAGATATTTTTGACAGAAAATGTAAATTTGGGGTATTATATTTTGAATGTATTCTTTTACCTAATTATGTGACTGATGGTGGGTCCACTAGGAGTTAATTTGCAGAAGTTTATGTTCATGAGGATTTTTGCAGGGAGAGAGTGGGGAAGAGGACAGATGTAGCAGAAAGGCATAGAGGCTGTGGAAGGGAAGAAGCATGGAGAATATCGCAGGGATCTGTCCCTATCTATTAGTCCACTCCAGGGATTTCTACCTGAATAGGAAGAATAGCACTTGCAGAAGCAACTCTTTTTATGAAACATTCTTTGAGATTCTAGAACACAAAAATCATGGATTTTTGGTAAAGTATCTTAGCCTAGTGTCTAAGAGAGAGAGCTCTGGAAATATTTTCCTTGAGTTTACACCCCAGTTACGCAAGTTTTTAGCTTTGTTTCCTTGGATAAATTACTTTGCTAAGCCTCAGTTTCCTATCTGTATTGGTTCCCTGTAGTTGTCATAACAAATTACCCCAAACTTTGTTGCTTATGTAATAGAAATCTATTGTTTCATAATTCTGGAGACCAGAAATACACTATCAAGGCATCAGCTGGGCTGTGCTCCATTAGGAGCCTCTGGGTGACAATTTGTTCCTTACCTCTTCTGGTTTCTGGTGGCTGCTGGCATTTTCTGGAACTCCATGGCTTGTGGCTGCATCACCTCCGTCTTTGCTTTTGTCTTTACATTCCCTTCTCCCTCGCTTTCTCTCTGTGAAATCTTCCTCTGCCTCTCTCTTATAAAAGAGACACTGTGATCAGATTTGGGACCTACTCAGATAATCTTGGATACTGTCCCCATGTCAAGATCCTTGCCTTAATCCCATCTACAAAGATTCTTTTTCTTGATTAACATTTACAGGTGTCAGGAGCTAGGACCTGATATCTCTGAGTGGCCATTATTTATCCTATTACAACATTATATAAAATGGTGATAATAAACATGCCTACCTCCTAGAATTGTTGTGATGATAAAGGAGAAAATACAGATACAGTATTTAGCATTATTCTGGTGTACTATGAATGTCAATGTGGTAGATATCCTTTCTCACTGACCTGTCAGCTCTTTGTAGCAGTTACTATGTCCTTGTTTGCAATCTGTTGCAGCCCTAGTGGCCAGTACAGTACTATGAACAATAAATGTTTGCCAAAAGAAGTGTGGCAGAAGGGATTATTTTCCCCAAATTTGTTTTTTCAAGATGTGGCTTGGATGCACTGAGGAATCTGGAGGATATAGCAGCACTTTTAGAGATGGTGTCTGCAGCATTGGGGCCAGTGGGAGATAGTGCCTTTGGGTGGAATATGAATGTTGTCAAGTGGTACCATGTGGTTGGTAGTGGTGAGCAGGCCATCTCCAAGTGGCCTGTAGCAGATCAAGGCAGACACCAGTTGACAGCTGATAGAAGTGATTGTGAACACATATGACATATACCATAGGGCGTTCCCAAAAATACCTAAGTGAGTGAGACTTTGCTGAGATCTGGAAGTCACGTGTTAGGAGCCTAGATCTCGATATAGGTCTAGTCAATGAAAGAGGCATGCTGTGGCTTTATTGAGTATATCTGGATCCTAACTTACAACCTAGTTCTATTATTTTTTTCCCCCAAATTTATTTATTTAAAAAATTATTATATAAAATTGCATGTATTTGTGCACAATGTGATGTTTTGAAGTATATATACATTGTGGAATAGTTGAGTCTAGCTGATTACAAATGAATTACTTCACATAGTAACCATTTTTATGGTGAGAACACTTAGCTCTTAGCATTTTTTAAGAATACATCATCATTGAAGATAGTTATCATGCTGTACAATAGATCTCTTGAACTTATTTCTCCTATCTAACTGTACGTATGCATTCTTTGACCAATAACTCCCCAAATCTCCTCTCCCCTTTAACCACTGTAGCCTCTGGTAATCTCTATTCTACTCTCTACTTCTATGAGATCAACTTTTTTAGATTCCACATGAGTATAGATTATATTTGTCTTTCTGTGTCTGGCTTATTTCACTTAACATAATTGTCTCCAGATTCATTCCTGTTGTCACAAATGGTGGAGTTTCCTTCTTTATTATGACTGAATAGTATTTCATTGTGCATTTTCTTAATCTCTTCATCCATTGATCAACACTTAGGTTGCTTCCATATCTTGGCTCTTGTAAATAGTGTTGCAATTAGCATGAGAGTGCAGATATCTCGTGGACTTACTAATTTTGTATCCTTTGGATATGTGCCCAGTAGTGGGATTGTTGGATCTATGGTAGTGCTATATTTTTAATTGTATAAACTTAGGGGATACAAGTGCAATTTTGTTACATGGATGTATTGTATAGTGCTAAAGCCTGGGCTTTTGGTATATCCATCACCCGAATAATGTACATTGTACCCCATTAAGTAATTTTTCATCCTCCACCTCGCTCCTAACCTCTCATCCTTTTGAGAATCTAATGTCTCCTATTCCTCACTCTATGTCCATGAGTACACATTATTTAGCTCCCACTTATAAGTGAGAACATGTGATATTTGACTTTCTGTTTCTCAGTTGTTTTACTTAAGACAATGACCTCCAGTTCCATCCATGTTGCTCCAGAAACAGGAAGGTTATCAAGTTATGGGCTCAAAAAGAAGTGTCAGAGGCAGAATCATGTTGTTAAAAAAATAAACTGAGCCATTAGGAAGGGCAGAATCTCAGTGGATTAAAAACATGGTAAAGGTGGAACCAACATGACTGGTTACTTGTGTTAAGGCACAGCCATAAAAACTGCTTAATCCCGCCTGCTCCAAGTCAGGGTTTATACTGGAAAATGAGAGCTGATCAGGGCCAGTGGCTAAAAAATGGAGAGCTTTTTATGTAAAGCATGTGGAAGCTGTAAACAAGTTTGAATATTTTCTATCCTTAATAACAAAGGGCCTCTGTGCATGCTTCTGAATGTGTATTCTGTTTGTAGGTGCTGCCGTGTATGTGTATGGACAATCCTTCTCTGCATGTGTCTTTTTCAGAGCCATTGTTTTGCTATTCTTAGACCATATGTGTCTCTTTGTCCCTGTTGCTCTATTTATTAATACATCATCCTTCTTCTTCCCTTTCATCATCTCTTTCTCCTCTCACTGTTTCTCTTAGCTAGAAATAATACAAAATGGAAGTTTATTTTTTGTTTTATTTATTGGATACCATTTTATGTTTCTTGTTAATTAAAAAAAATCAATAAGTAGAGTGTTTGTTTCACTCTGTTTAACAAAGAGCACAAAAAAGCTAAATTGAATTACTTTTAACTTATGCGGCCTTTGATTGATTGTTTTTTTTTCCCTGTTCTTGTAGATTAGAGGTTCTTTACCAGAGGGAAAAAAGTTCTTTTTCTTGATTTATGTAGTTTAATTCTACATAGAACTTAATGTGCTTTATAGTTATTGCTGCTTTTAGCCAATTACCATCTGTGTAAAGGAAGGAGAAATATTAACATATTCATTTCACTGACTAAAGAATTGTAGAATAGAGAAGACAAGCTCTGTGTTCCAGACCAAACAGGGACATTAAAATTAACATTAGCATTCGGTGATCTGAATTATTATGCTAGCCAATTTAAAAAAATATTTAAAACATCAAAGTAAAGAAATTAGCTTAACAAATAGTCATTAAACTATTACTCAGTATCTTTTTAGTTTAATATTTTGCAACTTTGGGTCATATTTTCCTTTTTGTTTGAAAGAATAAATACTTTTAACACAGTTGAAGCTCCTCTTGTACTCATGTTCTCATTCTTCCTTTCCCAGAAGTAACCATTTCTGAATTGGGTTTTAATCATTCCCATATATTCTTCTATACTTCTAACTCATTTGTATTAGTTGCTATATAATACACAGCACTATTCTGGTATAAAAAAATCTTATATAAATTGAACAGTATGTATCATTTTGCAACTTGCTTGTAATCACCCCAATCATTTTTTTTAACATTATTTATGTATGTTGGTATATGTACTTCAAATTTATTTACACAGCTAAATATCTTATATGAATATATGTGTATACATATTTTATGTGAATATATGTGTATAAATGTACAAATATACATGATTTATAAATTCATTTCAGTGTAGGAATGAATTTATAGATGATGCATGTTTCCACTATATTGTATAGCACGAGTTTATAATATATTTGCATCATTTTACTATTGCAAGAGGGAATGTATTCATATTAACACGAGTAAAATATTTTCTTTTTGAAGTCTTGTAACAACTTATCTATAGAATTTCCTTAAGTATTCAATCATATCAGAGTTTCTGTTTTGTTTTAGCAACAAGGACTGTATCAATAATTGTATTTATACTGGTATGGTTTTTAGGAGTTAGAACTAAAGATATAGACTATCATTTTGTTTATTGTGACATCAACTAGGCCACATGGTAAAGAGCATGAATTTAACGAAGGTGGCTATTCTAGAATGCTATGATGAAAAATATCAAGTATTTAGGTTTTGGGGCTCTTTACTTTGTTTTCTTTACACCCTTAAATAGAAATTTTACTGTAAATGTTCATGACAAAAAATGTGGGAGACTATAGAGTATATTTAAGTAAATTATGGTACATTTATCCACAAGATGGGATATGACACAGGCAATAAAATGATACTTAAAAGAAATTTAATTTAATGCTAGAAACTAGTGTAAAGGGTAAAAGTACATAAATAAAAATGAGATACAATACAATTTTTAAAAAATCAATAGGGAAAACTCAAAAAGAAAGTACTTAAGTTATTAAACTTAGTTTTTACTTCCCTGAGATTCCAAATATTCCCAATCCTGGCTGTGCATCAAAATTACTTGTAAGAACATAATATGGTCACAGCTCACTGCACATTTATTAAATTAGAATCTATAGTGGTGGGGCCTGGGAATCTATATTTTTGAGGAGATCACAAGAAATTCTGAATTATAGATTTGAGAACTAGTTGGTTAAAGAACAAGAATAAAAATGTAAAATAAGATTAATCTAAATATAAGATGGGCAGTGTAGGGGCAGAAAAGTCATTTGACAATGACCTCATTGTCAAAGGTCATGGCCAATACCCTTATAACAAAAAGGTAATGAAAGAAAAGCATAAGAAATTTATTATGTGGATATGTGTGCACACGTATGTATGAGGAATCATACAAAATATGAACTCAAAAAGGGGCCAGATTGTTGAGGCTTTTAAATGCCCTTTTCATAGGGGAAAGGGAAATGAGGGAATGAATAGGTCCAATGCTCAGACAGTGGTTAGCAAGTGACTCTTTGGGGACTGGATGAGGCATGTTACAGGAAGCTGATGGGTGGAACTGCACAGGAACAAAGGTGTTTTACGATGCAGATATAAAGTCCCCTAGGAAATCTCCCTGACCTACTCTCAGAATAAATGAAAAGTCAGTTTGGGTCTGGTAGCAACTTCTAGTCTTTTCTCTTTTCTGGTGGTTAATCTTTCCCAGTTATTTGATGAGATTCCTAAGGAGGGGGTTTAAGATAATTTCATTTCTTTTGGAGAAATTTTGGAGGGAATTCCAGAGAGAGCCCCAAACCCCTCTATTGTATCTTCAATGTATTTTTCTCTATTAAATTTTTTGCATAGCATGACATGTTTTAGTTCCTTTCTTCCTGAGACAATCATATTTTTATACATCTACTGCCTCTCTCCTTCTATTCACAAGCTTTTGGGAGAAAGTATTATTTTAGTATCTCATCTCTCATTCACTCCTTTGCCTACTCTAATTTTTCCCCTTTCTGACTTGAAACTGCTCCAATGGACTGCTCTCACTAGAGAGATAAGTTTTATTTTGCTAAATCTAATGAGCCATTTTCCTCTTACATTTGCCTTTTCAGCACCTTTTATGGCAAACGTATTTTTAAGTTTAAAAATATAACATACATAGTGTAAAAAGCACAGATTTTTAAGTAACTGCTCAAAAAACTTGTACAAAGTAAATACACCAGTGTGACCACTGCTCAGAAAAATCTGTAGAATATTATCTGCTGACTGAAAGCCCACTACCAGTCATTTCGTAGAGATAACCACTGTCCTTACCACAGATTAATTCTGCCTGTTTATAACAATAGAACCTTAACAGTATGTGTTCCTCAGAGCCTAGCTTCTTTGGTGCAACCTGTTTTTCATTTTCATTGTCCAATAACGTTTAATTGTATGAAAATCCCACACTTTATTTCTGTACTGTTTATGTATATGTGGGTTATTTTCAGTTTTTGGCTACTACAAATAAAGCTGCTATAATGAAACTGGAACATTTGGGTAGCCAAAAGTTAAACCTTGACCCATAACTCACGCCGTACTCAGACTCAATTCCAGATGGATCAAGACAGGTAAAACAATAAAGCTTTGAGAAATGTGGGAAAATATCTTCATGACTTAGAGCAGGGAAAGATTTCTTCAGCAGGATATAAAGTGCGCTAATCATAAAGTAAATGATTGCTTATTTAGACTTTATTAAAATGAAATATTTTTGTTCCCCAAAGACACCATTAAGATAGTGAAAGGCAAATCACAGAGTGAGGAAAGATTTGTAGTAATGAATTGAAAAAGGACTCACCTCTAGAATATATAAAAAACTCCTGCAAATCTGTAAGAAAAACATTCTCTTACTTTAGGTATAAATTGGTGTAATTACATTGAAGATGTCTTAGCAGTACATACCTACTAAAGCTGAAAATATGCGTATCCTAAGAGTCAGCAGTGCCACACCCAGATAAATACCCAACAGAAGTGAGTACAGCAAAAGACATGTCTCAACTGCATTTCAGCACTCAAAATCCTCTCGTCTCTTGGCCTTTTGGACATTATACTCTTGTTTTCTTCCTACCTACTTGTGGTTCTACCACCAGGGGAATATTTCAGCATATATCCACTGGTGTGCTGGTAAATATTTAACTATGAATTCTTTGGGAAAAAATCCCGAATTTGTCATCTTTGCTGACTTCCATGGTGTAAAATATTCCCACTGTGGCCTATTTAGAGCTACCAGTTTGATGTCAACTAGCTTGTAATCCTGAAAATTTAAACACAACCCTTTTGAATAGGTATTAGCTGGCTCTCGTACACCACTCTATTAAATAGAGTCAAAAGGTAATAGTGGTATAGTTAGGAAAGTCTCCAAATATGCTTTTTCCTAAAAACACCCTGTGCTGCGCTAGTTGTGGTCAAGGCAGCATTTGTAGCTGTTTTGTGTGCAGTTTTGATAGATGTCACACCTGTCACAAACTTTCATTGGACTTCCTCAAAAACTAGCAGCTATTGTGCAAAATATTCAGTGTATCTTTTGAAACAGAGCTAGTGAGATGTCTACAGACATTGTGAAAAAAGCTGCTCTGATTATCAACATGATTCTAACAAAAGTACTTTTGTGGCAACCAGTATGGGGTGAAGTCTAATCACAGCTGCCCCAGTTATGAACTTCTGTATCCAGGCATTTATTTACAGCAGTCTGGCATCTATAGTTATAACACAATACAAAGAATCTGAAGGAATATTTATTCTGTAAAGTGGTGTGTCCCAAGAGAAAAATGAGCAAGAAGTAAGAAGCAAGAATCATAGATATTAAATTCAAAATTAACATCTTATATAGGATTAACAAAGTATCAAGCCAGACATCTGAACAGATTTCATGGGGGGTGTCATCCCACCTGACCCAGGTGCAGCAAGAAAGAGAAGGTGAGATGAAAACTCCCTTCCCAACCCCATGCCTACATAAATATTTGGAATCACCACAGTATTCCATTGTTTAGATGCAACATGGATTATTTAACCAATCTCATAGATATTTATTTTCTATCCATTTTTATCATTATAAACAAATGCTTTAAACTAGCATCGTTGGACAGAAACGTATTTTCACAATTATTTTTATTTTTCGTAGAACTGATTCCTGGATATAAGACATTTGATTCATATGGCCTCAATGCTTTTCAGAATGGTTATAAAAACATACATTTTCACCAGCAATGTCACTGCTACCCTCAGCAAAATTTCTCTTTTCACCTCTTGAAGGGATGGCTTCTGAATTAGCCAACCAGAGATAAGTCAGAAATTTGGCGACTTCCCTTTTCAGGAAATTTTACTTGATTTCTGTGATGATTAATTTTACCTGTCAACTTGGCTAGACTGTGATGACCAGTTTTTTGGTCAAGCACTAATCTAGATGTTGTTGTAAAGGAATTGTTTAGTGATTAATATTTACAATCAGTTGACTTTAAGTAAATTTTCCTTCATAATGTGAGTAGGCCTCATCTAATCTGTTGAAGGCCTTAAGAGCAAAGACTGAGGTTTCCTGGAATAGAAGGAATTCTGCCTCCAGATTGCAACATAGAAACTCTGCCTGAGTTTCCAGCCTTGGGACTCAAGACTGCAACATCAAGTCCCACCTAAATTTCCAGGGTGTTGGCTTGCCTTACTTATTTTGCACTTGTCAGTCCCTGTAATCATGTAAGCCAACTTCTTAAAATAAATCTTTATCTTCTCTCTCTTTCCCTCTCTCCCTCTCCCTCTCCCTCTCTCTCTCTATATATATCTATCTATCTATCTCACGGTACACACACACAGTCATGCACCATATAATAATGTTTCAGTCAATGATGAACCACATATACAATGGTGGTCCCATAAGATGATAATGGAGCTGAAAAATTCATATTACCTAGTGACATTGTAGCTGTTGTAATATCACAGTGAAATATATTACCTTTTCTATGTTTAGATATGTTTAGATACACAAATACAACTGTGTTATGATTGCCTACAGTATTCAATGTAGTAACATGTTGTACAGGTTTATAGCCTAGGTGTGTAGTAGGCTATACCATCTAGGTTTGTGTAGGTACGCTATGATGTTCACACAATGATGAAATCACCTAATGATGCATTTCTCAAAATGTACCCCTGTTGTTAAGTGATGCATGACTGTGTCTATATCTATCTATATCATCTATAATCTATAGCTAGCTAGATATATAGATATGTATATGTCTTTTATTTCTCTGGAGAACCTTAATACAATTTCCAACTTATACATTGACTATGGAAACTTAATTTCACTTCTTTGTATTCTACCCTCTCTGGAGGGGAAAAACAGATCTCATTTTGGGGGATACCTACCCTTTTGGCCTTGACCACTTTTGAAATTCTGTCTCTGCCTTCTCCTTTCTTGTTGAATAATCTGTTTCCTTCCTTACAAATCTTGTTTTATTTATTTATTTATTTTTTTTTGAGACAGAGTCTCGCTGTGTTGCCCAGGCTAGTGTGAGTGCCGTGGCGTCAGCCTAGCTCACAGCAACCTCAAACTCCTGGGCTTAAGCGATCCTGCTGCCTCAGCCTCCCCAGTAGCTGGGACTACAGGCATGCGCCACCATGCCCGGCTAATTTTTTGTATATATATTTTTAGTTGGCCAGATAATTTCTTTCTATTTTTAGTAGAGACGGGGTCTCGCTCTTGCTCAGGCTGGTCTCGAACTCTTGACCTTGAGCGATCCACCCGCCTCGGCCTCCCAGAGTGCTAGGATTACAGGCGTGAGCCACCGCGCCCGGCCTACAAATCTTGTTTTACACTCCTTTCATTATCTTTGTGACTTTCATCGGAACACTGTTTGAATTCTCATCTTGTTTTGGTTGTTAAGTTGAAAAAATAGAGAGCTCAAAGGCCAAGTTATATCATAATTTTCATCTCAGGATAATTTACTTGAAAGGAAACTGAATAAGTTGAGTCTAATAATCTTGATATGTATATGATGTATGTTTCATGATAGTTAGGGAGTTAACTGTGGCTTCATTTTTGAAGGTAAGACTCAGACTTTAAAGAGATTTTCAATAATAATTTTCGTAAGAGGCCAGGAACTACCCAATTAATGCTTAAAACTGCTTAAAACAGAATTTTATTGTCAGATTTATTGCCTGAGAATCTTTGCAATGCTAATTCAAATTATTTTGGAGAAAATGGTGTGATTAATTAAATGGAATTGATTCATATAGATAAGTACAAGGAATCATTGCTGAGACATCCTCTCTTTATAAGTGACTGACATAGGTCACTTGTCATTGCTTGGTTCTTTGGATTTCGATAAAAATGATGTGTTCTCTTCAAGATTGGAGGCTTGGAGCACAAGACAAATGCTTTATTCTATTCTGGAGCCTTTATATAACTGTAGGCATAACTAATCACACAACTATCATTCCTTCTCTTTCTCTTTCTTCTTCCTTCTTCCTTATCATCCTCCTCATCAAATTTTTACAGTAGAGTGATGGTGAGCAGAAAACTCTTAACAGTTATTGCAAATGCAGAAAACAAAACAAAAACAAAAAGTAAAAACATGTAAACCATGGTCTCTTCACTCAGGCAGCACACAGCTTCAGTTGGGAGATAGAATGGATGAATTTACAAAGACAATTATATCAGAGTCAATTGAATAAATTAAATGACAGCAACAATAAATATTATAAGGTTTCAAATATTGGAAAAGATCATTAAAGTGTCAAATAAGAGAAGACTTAATGAAGATTATTTCATCTTTTCAGAAAAGATGAAAAAGAAGGTGCTGTGTAGACTAAAATCAATTGTAAAAGCTGAGGGAAGGGGCTCAGTAGATTGAAGTATAAAAGCTATTTTCTTGGATTTATGGTAACTGGGAATGCCAGTCCAAAGATTGTTTTGAGGTTGGCATAATTACCCCTTTCAGGGAAATTTTTTTGTACAGACTTACAAGAACTGGTACAAGAGGAAAACACAATAGAAAGCATTACAACAAAGAGTCTTGGGAGAAAGCTTGGACAAAAGAACTTTCATGCATCTCACTTCTTTGTAGAAAGTCGTTATACATATTCCGTCTTACTTCAATATCCATACCTGTTTAGTTTTGCTTTACTTCCTTAACGAAAACATAAAATCTCTGCTTTGCAAGTTCTCTGCTACCTTGGGCATTGTGAGGCTGCTGGGCAGGAGCATTTGACTTGTAACTTTCTGCCTTTCTCCAATTAATATAGAAATTTCTCTTTCAGCTGGCAAAATAATGGGGACTACAACTGTTCCTTTTTTTTCTTGTTTTTCCTCCAGGAGCTATGTTTCTGTGGTATATGGTCACATATTTTATGCTTTCCTTTCATTAGAAATCTAGGGAGATCTCAGAATAGAGAGTTATTTCTAGGATGTAAAATATTTATTTTCTGTATTAATTTTAGCAAAAGAGTAATCAAATAAATTATTACTCATCGAAAATTTAACTTGGAAGTGGATCTTGTGCAATTGCAATAATTTCAATGTCTTCTTTAACTTATGCACATTAAAACTATTATTAGCATTTTTGAGGTGCTCAAATAGCTGGAAACCTACTACCTAAATGTGGATAAATTTAATGTGTTGCTTTACCAATGTATGTATTTGCTTAGCTGTTGTGACTTGTTATGGTAATAGAAACAACATTTTTTTTTCTTTATTTAATTGCTGGGTACCATTGAAGACTGTTTATTTACTTAAACTGTAATAAACAGAAATAATATATCTCTTTTCTGTGTCACTGTTTTCTAGTTTCTCATTGACATATAGGCCTACATGATTTTTGGTGGCCTCATTTTGTCAGTAACTAGGCTGAATGACTTCATAAATAAGTGGTTCACTCTCATCTCTTGGAATTTTAATGACTATGCAAGTGCAGAGAAATTCAGATGTTTTTGGTGGAAAAAATATAACACTTTCATTGATATTTTTAAGTTGGCCTAAGGGGCAAATATATGAGTATGTTCGAGGACTTCTCTAATTCATGCCTCTCTTTCCTCTACTATCCACTCCCAATCAAAAAAGAAAAAAGGAGGTGGGCATAAGGTTTTGGAGTTTTATTTCTCAGATAATTTCATGACAAAGCACAGCTGAATATCATAACTTACTTTTCCCTGGCTCTATCAGCCCTTTTCATAAATATTTCAGTTTCTAAATTCCTAAAAGAAAAAGTACAATTTCAAGGATGTGGTGTGTTTTGATTTAGTTTTGTATTACCTAAGATGGTTTACAAAATAATTTTTTTTTCTGTTCAATTGCTCACTTTCTTTTCTAAACTTCTTTGTTCTTGCTCTTTTTCACAGTGTTGTCAACAGAAGTAGAACTCCAATGTAAAAAAAATTTAATTCTATAGATTAATAACTACTGTTGGTCAAGATATGACTCTAGAATTATAATTAAAATATTAAAGAAATATTCTCATATATTGTGAATTGCCTCTACCTTGCTATGATATCAGTGTTTTAATGGGGTTCTCTGTATTTCTTCAGAAATGGGGTTTAATTAAATTCTGATAAATCTGTTACATAAGGTGTTGGTCCTTAGCGACAACTATTTCTAATACTTTGCCCTTGTTCACCTTTACATTAGCAATTTTCTTATACATGGAATAAGAAATTTTATTAAAATACTCATGTGGTTTTTAAAAATCTTATTTCTACAGGAAATTTAAAGCAAAGGGAATTAATTTTTGACCCCTTTTGAGAAGGGGTCAAGCCTTGGTGGGTCTGAGTTTGTGCTGCTTGTTTTAGGGATTTATTAAAAACTTTTCTGCTTTATTACCGAAATCAGAAATTGTTAAACATTTGAGGATAACACCAAACGAGGATTTTGGAGGATGGGAAGGGCATTTGAGAAGGAGGGCAATAAGGCGAGTATTTAAGGTTGTGGAGAGAAGGGACAGGGAGGGACAGAGTTAGCTTCTCTGAGCCTGAGAAGGAGACCAGGATTTGGAGGATTTTCATACGTGGCAGGGCTCTGGATCCTGTGTGCCACAGGGCTGCGCTGGGCCAATGGCTGAAGGGTGGTTCTAGGCCCCCAGGTGGGCCACTGAGGACAGTACAGGGTCTGCAGTTGAGCCTGTTTTCAGTAGAGAGAGCCACAGTGAGGGGCCTCTGAGTGCACCCAGAAGAGCAGCGCCTGACAGACAGTGGGGAGTAGGGGCTGACAGTGACAGGACAGCAGAAGGTGACAGTGGTGGCTGTGGTGAGCAGAATGTGGCTTCTCAAAGATGGTCCAGGTCTCCATCCCATAACCTGTGAATATGTTATTAATACCTTACATGGCAAAAGGGACTTTGCAGATGTGATTTAGTTAAGAATCTTGAGATGGGGAGATTATCTTGGATGATCTGGGTGTGTCCAGTGCAGTCACAAAAATCCTAACAAGGGAAAGAGGAAGCAGGAGAGTGAGAGGTGGAGATGTGAGGACGGAAGCAAAGGCTGGAGTGATGTGGCTGCTGGCTTTGAGGATAGAAGAGGGCTGTGAGCCAAAGACTGGGAGAAGTCTCCAGACGCAACAGGCAAGGAAATGGGGTCTTCACTGGAGCCTCCAGAAGGAACGCAGATCTGCTAAAACCTTCATTTTAGCCTCGTGAGAATCATTGCAGACTCTGACATCCAGAATATGTAAGATAATAAATATATGTTATTTTAAGGCGTTAAGTTTGTGGCAGTAGGAGATTAATGCCATGGCCACAAAGGACTAATGTTCAGACTCCTCCCTCATTTTCCAGGTTCCCCAAAGCGGCTTCTAAGTTTGCATCTGCCCTGGGGGAAAGAGGAGCCCGTCTCCCCTAAAAAACCCAAAGCCCCAAACCCAAGATAAAAAAAAATACTGTGATCAAAGATCTTATCATTCTAATGACTGGAGCTTAGAGTTAGATGTAATTTTGTTAAAAATAAAGTGCTGTTTTGTGTAACATGATATCGTGACTCGTGTACATCTCAGTGTGTGTGGTTACTTTGATTCATTGTGACTCAGTGATGTACCTAAAGATTAAATCCTTATTGCCTTAAAATTTGTCAAGTTCCTTAAAATATGACAAGTTTAACCTGTATGTATTAGTAAGAAATATTTGACTAATGACGATGTTGAGATCTCTAACAGGAGTAGCCATAACCTAGGGGCAGAAAGTTCTCGTGACCTGCTATGCAGTTGCTATGAGGTATTTGAAACGGGAAGGTATGAAGGGCTATTTAGAAGGCCCCTTGGAATTTCTGGGAAAGGGAGAGGGAAGTCTTTTCAAAGGCACGTCTGGAGGCTAATGAGAGAACACATGGCTGTCATAGTAGCTGAACAAAAGTAGTTACTCCTTACTCCTTCTACCAGGAAGAGAGAATTATTTTCCTCTTCCAAGAGTAAGATGTGGTGGTGGTGTGTGAGTGGGAAGGTTTACAGGCAGAGGGAAAAAAGACACAGAGGTACTTCTAACAAGAGTGACAGCAGCATAAATTTTGCAGTTTGTCAAGAGCCCTTTGAATTGGATAACTTCAGTTCAGAGGAAGCCCAAGGCCATGAAACAAGTGCTAAGGTATATATTATGTCTTGAAGAAAATATCCCAGAAAGAAAGTTTTAGAAGACAATGGGTCATCAAAAGTTAAGACCATGCACAGGAAGACAAAGAGGTGACAGTAAGACTCAGACATAGTGTATGTACCTGACGGTAGCCAATGTGAAAAACCAGATCCATAGGGAAAAAATCCTCAAAACTATAATTCGGCAAGAATATTTTGTTAACCTTTGGTGTTATGAGTGACTGTTTTCTCTCTTTTCCAAAAGTTCTGAAAGTGGTCACATAATTTTAAAAATTAAAAAATTGACTGGGAAAACTGTCTTTCAAAAGACTGCTTCTCCTTCTTCTATTTCTCTGCCTCTTCCCTCCATCAATAAAGTCTTTATAGCCAGTTACCGAGCTGCTGAATCCGCTCTTAACTTGTCACACGCAGCCTTTTCTGGAGAGAGGCTCGTTTTAGCAGACTCAGATTGCTCAGCACGAGACCCACAGAATCCTCTTTGTGGACATTATCAGATGCTTACTGGTGTGTTTTGCCAAATCTGCCTAGGCATTTGCAAATATCCAAGCTGTGCTTCCCACTCGCAAATGTCTGGTGGAATGATGGGATGTAGGAAAGCAGTGCAGAAGTTGAACAGCAATAAACACAAATCTCTGTGGGTTGTTGTTACCTAGCAGCATGCAGAGCAAGAGCAGTTGGGAAATTTTAATTCATTTTAAAAGCTGGAGTCCTTCCCAAATGGATGTTGGGTTCACAGCCCATCTCTGGGGGGGATGACACAGCACGTAAGGTAAACTTCAAGAGGTTAAGAAGAGAAGAGGCCCAGGCTGCCTTTATGCCCCTTAGCTTCCTGAACCCCTTCCTACCTGCTCATTCCCTGTAACTTCAGGGGCGGAGGAACCCAATGCCTTAAAAGAATTCACAGAGATATTCTTAGGCTTCAGACTCTTAGAATCTTAGGCCTTCCATGTGAATAAATGAGTAAGATTTGACTTGGCAATGCCTTTATATTCATGACTGACTCTTTATTTGAATTCAATGTCTGAATAAAATGTCACTTAGGATTTTTCCTTACTAATCTGGATTGACAGTTGGCCTGAACCGTCTTCTGCCTTAAGAAGCCATTGTGCTACGTCCAGCTATAGCATCATAGTTGGCACCCGGTGCAAGGGTGGCAAGTGTGCTGTGAGAAAATAAGGTTCTTTGTTCCCCTCACCCCGTTTGACCCTTCACATCCTTACCCATGATGGGGACGGGGATCCTTCAGCGTAATAACACATCAAAGTCATTCTAGGTTAGGCAATCTGTATTAAGCAAGAGAGAGGCTTGTATTTTCTGCAGATGCCACTTTGAAAAATAAAAATCTAGAGCTAGAGATACAGCCAGGAATGATGATCTTCTCATTATTATTACAGAGGCAGTGTGAGGACAAAGGCCCTGGGACCAACGACTCGGTGAGAGGGATTTCAGGCTGGCTTGGTGTTGGTTTTGTACGAACCAATAGGCAACTTGAGCAAAGTTAGAGGCATGTTTTTAATCTTTACCTTGTTGTTATACCTGTATCTTTTGTCTGATCAGCTGCTAGCAAGATTCTGACTTTTTTAGTATAAGGCTAAACCTGTACCCTCTTCTGGATATTTGGTGCTCTAGTTAAAATGCTGTAACACTAAGAGCAACATCCCACAGATAGATCCAGAGGACTGAGTTACAGGGAGGTGCAATAGGGAGTTACAGGGACACACGGTTTTCGCTGCTTTGCTGCAGAGCCTGTGAAGTGAGCTCACAAGCCCCTGCCCAATTTGTCCCCTTTCCCAAGACAGCCCATAGAGTAGTCACTGGGGACTGGGCTAAGGATGCTTTGGGAACAAAATTTATGAGAATGATAGTGGCAGTTTGCTAAATTCCTGGGATATCCAGCAAAAACTTACACTAATTTTTCTTTTTTTTTTTGTTGATACCATTGTCTTAAAGTATGAGCATCCAACTTTAATTAAAATATGTCCTTTTCCAACCACTAGTTTATTTGTCCTTTAGTCGAGACAGATGAATCTGTTAGAAGATATTATCATACTGGTGCAGTGAGAACTGTAATAGATCAGTGACAATTTCAAGACAGATCTGAAGTGGCTGCTGTGTTATCGCTCATAAGTCAAGAGCATTGTGGAATTGTTGAAAAACAAATGGATTTTTCTTAACCTTATTACTGCATCATCATTAATAAATGCCCTGTTCTTTTTGTCTGTTTTAGAAGGAACATTCATCTTCATGTTATCTGTAAAATGGTTTTCCAAAATTCCTACTGCAATTTTTACTAGTCACTTCTGTGATAAACTTAGATATTTCTGAGGGCTGTTTATATTTAAAAGCTAACTAGTTCCAGTTTGCTTGGGTAAAACTGCAAAACCTGTCCGTATAGGAAGAACAAAGGACCGTGAAAGAAATGGCCAGAGTTCCTGCTCTCAGTCTCCAGTTATGGATCCTAACTCAAGGTGCTCGTAATGACCTGTGCATCCTGCTATCTCAGTTGTTCATCTTTGTAAATAGGGCAAGTAATGCCCACCCTGCACAGCTTTGTTGAAAGTGAGGCATCTAGTAATTTCTTCCACAGATAAGGCCGCAAAGCCAATGCAGTGGATTCCCAAGGTTCATCAAGTCAGTGCTTAGAAGAACACAGACTGGAGTTCTAGCATTTCCCTATTAAAATAGGCAAAGTGTTCAAAATCACTGATGTACATTCATTTTTCAGTGGAGTCGTTAGGGGCCAACCCAAAGTGCTAGCAGAACTACAGTTAAAAACAGGATTGGCTTTGATTTTCTATTATATGATGGGCCAGTTATCTGGAGAATATATCCTGCCAAAGAATATAAAAAATGCTTATTAAAATGTATTTAAAAATGGCAGAGCTGGCAGTAAAGTAAGGGACATTGTAATAGGCCAGAAACAATGAGAAAGCATGAATACAGACAGGTAAATGAGTGTTGCAGCTGGCCTTTGCCTGGGGACGTTTGTCAAGGTGGGTCACGTGGTATGAGTGGACAAAGGCTGGGTCTGAGCAGGGCAGAGGTTAGATCAGAGAGCCTTGAATAAAGCTGGTCCATTTCCCATAAGTGAGCTAGAACAAAGCCCAGCCAATGGTGGATATACTGCCTATTTGTGCCTTAGCTCTGGGCAGAGTGGGGAAACACATCTCTCCAGAAAATCCCTGATTTCAATCCCACAGTCATATGACTTTGCTTCATCTTTTGATGTCAGAGAGCCAAAAACTCCATTCTTGGATCATGCTAAGTCCACCATTTCCTGAACATGGATCCCATGAAGAGGCATGAAGTTCCATTGCACACGCGCATGTTTCTCATTTCATAAATATTTATGACTCTTCATAGCTTGTTAAATATGTATATTTGGCCACCCTACTCAGCATAAATTCCTGTTCCTGTTGTCCCTCCCTTGAAGTATAAGCTTTCAGCTGGCTTCTGCCCGAGGCTATGCTTCCAGCCTGTCAGAACATCCACCATGCAGGCTGAAATCCTTTCTGAGAAATAAAACTCTCCTTTCCAAATTTATGAACCTCACTATTGCTTCATTTGACAGTATCTTCCAATTTAGGATTGGAAAAACAAATAAAAGGGAAAAACTAAGAAATAAATGTTAATTAATTCTAAAGAAGCAAGGAAGAAAAAGAAGAAAAGAGTAAAAAGTAGGAAAAAGAGGAAGCACAAAGTTGTAGGAAGTAATCCATTTATATTAGTAATTACATAAATGTAAAAATGTGATAAATTTTCTACTTAATACAGAAATTTTTCAGACTATATTAAAAATATTTCACAACTTGCAGTTTACAAGAGACAGTATCTGGTGATGATTGTAAGGACACAGAAAGATGGAAAGAAGATAGAAAAAGATATACTAGGACATATAAACCAAAAAATGAAAATGATGTAGATATATTAAATGGAAAAAGTGGATGGACTTCAATGTAAAAAGCATTATGACAAATAAAGAAGTTTGTTACATGTTAATAAAACTTTCAATTTTTCAGGAAGATATTAATTCTAATTTAGAGGTGCTTAATAACATAGCTTCAAAATATATAAAGCAAAAATGGAACTAAAATATGAGCAGAAATTGACAAATCATCAACATACAGGAAGAATTTAATTTACCCCTCTCAGTAAATGATAAATCAAACATATAAAAATCAATAAGGATATAGAAGATTTGAAAAATATAATCAACCATCTTGATTTAATGACTACTTTTTGAACACTGAACTTCTCCCAACAACTGGAGAAAAGAATATTAATTTTTTTCTAGCTCATGGAATATTTATAAAGAATGAACATGTTCCAGGTCATAAAGCCTGTTTCAACAGATTTCAAAGTTTCTCGTAGGTCACATTGTCTGACCTCATTTTAGAAGAACTTAGAAAAGAATCTCATGTAATGATGATATAAAGGAGCTAAGCTTTTTATATAATTGTCCCAATTTCTTAATACCTTGTTCTATTAAGCAGAGAAGTCATAGTCCAATTTCCCTTTGAAGACAGTGTGAAATAGTAGATTAATGGACGGAACTTATTTGTAAAAAGGTGAGGGGAAAAAATGGCACAAGAATCCTCCCTAAGATCCAGACATGCTATCAACTTCTGGGGTTCCTGGTGTTAGAGAGGTATTTTGAAATTTCACAGCCTTTTTTCTGTGTAAAAACTGAACATGCTAATATTTTCAGGTTTTTTTTGGTTGTTGTTACTTAGACACTTTTTGATGCCCTCCATTGCAAGGAGCTTAAAAGGAGTGAAAACATTGAAATTAGATGATCAAATAATGTCTGGACCCCAAAAAATGTGCCAAAAAGAGTGGTCTTTGGACTACTTTTACATCACTTACTATTTTTGATCAGTTTCATATGCTTTTCCCGTTTTAGCCTTTTCCCATGGCCATCTTGAAAAGAATTATATTGTTTAAATAGATTTTACTGTAATTCTTCAAAATGAGAAGTTCATTCACTTTTGTTAACATTCTGCAAGTAGTACTTTGCCTTGATATTGATTTCTCTGATCTGATGTAAAGTCTCTCTAATCTCACAGTCTTTTAAATTGTATTTGCGGTAAGCATGGCACATTTATGAATTCAACAGATATACTTACTAGATTCTTATGCTATGTAGGGATTTCTAATTGTCAAAAAAATTTCAAAAACCTTAAATATTATAGATGCTAAAAGCCAAAATTAGGTTACCTCTAAGTTAATTACTCTAATTTTCAGTTCTTCAGCTTCTAACAAAAATTGTGTGCCCTTTTTTTAGTGTAGATTGTCCCATTAATATGCATATTTTTAAAAATTTTCATTGTGAACATTTGAAACATAAATGAATTATTATTACAGCAGAAATCAGATAACAAGTAAGAAAATCACCTCAGTAGAATCATAGATCTAAAGTAACATGAAAAGAGCTACAAATAGAGAATGAGACAAGTATTTCAAATATTCAGTGAGGAAAATAATACAGTTCAATTCAATTCTTCATAGTTCTATATCTAGTTCTAGCTTCTGTGAGGCTTCTTAAGGAAAATAACACATAGTCTTATCTATATAAGCAAATAACCAAGTATATAATTGGGGTTCATGAGGATAGCAAGTTCAGAGTAAGGGAGGTTGACATGGGGTAAAGAAGTTAGGAAGTTACATAAATATAGGCCCTAGATGGACAATGAGGTACATGGTGAAAAAAAGAGGCCATGAGAGGGAAAATGGGGTAAGAAGAAAATGAGTATGACGTGCTCAGTATGGTACAGGAATTTTCTTCAAATTCGCTCATCCTCAGAAAGCATCTGATAAAAGTCATCTCCTTTAAAAGGCAAGTTACTTGCAAATATATTGGAATTTATGTGAAGGATCTATTAATTTGATACGAGAGGGAAGCCAGGATAGTTGCTAGAGTATCATAAGGATTTTTATGTTGATCTTTCCCTTTTTCTTTTTTAAGGTAGGATACCAGGGTCGAAGATTTCTCATTAATCTGGTAGTGCTTGGGAAATCGTTGCATTTATTAGAAACTCTTAGATATTGGATATTCTGCATAACTCCCATGTTGACAGTATTTTGTTCAGTGTATTTGTCTTTTTTTGAAATTTCCCACTGAATTCTGGAAGAGTTTGTCAAACATGTCTTCTGATATATTTGGGTGTTTTTGGTGTTATCTAATTAATTTAACTATGCTGTCTTTAGTAAAATTCAGCTCTCTTGATTTTCATCTGAGAACAATCTCTCCTAACTCACATCATTCCTTTTTCATATATGCAAATACAATTGAGAATATGAATAAATTACTTTTTGCAAACTTTCCAGAATGTGTCACAGTACATTATGGTTCTTTCTTATGGTTCCCCAAATTGTTCACTTTTTAAAAAAAAACTACAAAAATATCTCTATTGTCTAGTGATTTTTGTCTTTTGTCATCCTTACAGGTGGGTGCTTTTTGCGTGTACTTGGAGTTGAGTTGTGTTCTGTCAGAGACTATTCCTGTAGTTCCTTTAGTTCCAGATAAAAGGGAGACCAGAGGTTTGTATTTTTCCAATGGTTTCATTTTGTCCATTTCAGAGAGAGGGACAGAGTACTTCTGTGACTGGAAACTTCTTCACTGTAGCAAAAAGATTAATCTATTTAGCAGATATTTACTGAGGGCCAGCTCTGTGTCAGACGTGGTTGGGCATTGGAGATGTGACAATGAGTACAACAGACCTGATCCTTACACAGTTCAGAAACTCGTAGAGAAGTTATGTATCAAACAATTATACAAAAGTCCCCTTGATTACCGGTAGTGGTGGAGGTTATAAAAACGTACTGGGATCCTGGTGAGTTGGAGGGAGTGACTAGAGTGTAGAGAGCGTAGGGAGAAGAGTCCAGAAAGGAGGGAGTGGCCGGATGTGCCGGGCCCTGCCAGCCACAGGAAGGACCCTGAGAATAATCCAAAAGCAATGGAAAGCCCTGGCAAATAGGAAGTGGGAGAAGGGTATATTTAAATTTTTTAAAGGCCCACTCTGACTTCCATTGTGGGGGACAGACCACAGGGGCAAGTGGATATGGGGAGACCATTTTAGAAAGCTCTTGCAGCCATCCAGACAAGAAGGGCTTAGGAACTAAGGGGATATATTTAAGAAATATTTAGGTGGGACAGCATTGTGAGGAAGAATAGATGACTGATTCACTGTAGGGGTGAGAAAGAAGGATTTGATATCTTTATCTGTCATAATGGCCTAGAGTTATCTGGCAGCCTCTTTCATATTTGGTATATTGCTCATTTAGCACACCATCTACTCCAGATCCAGATGGGGACTAAAGGTGGGTGTCTACTTAGTGGCAGTCTACTTAGTGAAGGTAATGGTACACTCTAAATGGCCCCATTGTCATCCCACTGCCCTTTCCTGCTCCCAGGACGTATGAGGTAATATGGGATTGAGAGCGCAGATTCTAGAGCCAAACTGGGTTTGCATTTTGGTTCTGTCACTTACTTGTCAGAGCGTTTGGGGGCAAATTGCTTAATCATTCTTGGTTCAGTTTTCATATCTCTAAAATGGGAATCATTCTAGTATCTACTTCATTGGGATGTTATGAGGCTTACTATTTATTTATAAAGCACTTCAAACAGTGCCTAGTGGCACATTGTAAGTGCTCCAATGTTAGTTACATTTATTATTACTCTAGTTTTGTGGTGGGTGGGATCTTGTCCTCTCATTTTCCTGGCAATCAAATTCTATCCTTACAGTGAATCTTTTCTCCAGTATGTTCTACATGTGCTGTAGATCACATAATTTTTAAAAGTTTTGTTTTGGTTTTTGAGCATTACCCAATGCTTTTCATCTATTAAAAAGTTCTGGGGTCACTTAATTGAAGAAATTGGGATATGACTACTGCCGTAAACAGAAATTCTCTACTATTAATGATTACTTGGTCATGCCTTTCTGGCATATTCATTTATTAGATGGGAGAGAATTGATGTTGGCCTGTGGGAATGAGTAGGAAATAGATATGTGACATATTGAACAGATATAAAAGGAAAATATACCAGTCAGGGTTCAATCAAAGAAGCAAAGCCAGTAGGAGATACATGTTAAGAGATTTATTGTAAGAATTGACTTCTGTGATGGTGGGGGTGGCTGGACAAGTCTAAGATCTGTAGGGCAGGCTGTTAGGAAGAACACTTAGGTTGAAGCTCTTGGGCCAAGCTGATGCTGCAGTCTACAGGCAGGACTTTTTCTTCAGAGAAGCATCTGTTCTGCTAGTAAGGGCTGGGTATCTAAATAATCTACTGATTATGGACTTCAATCGCATCTCCAACCTATTTTCAGCAATACCTATATTAGTGTTTGATTGAGTAACGGGGGACTGTAGCCTAGCAAAGTTGACACATAAAATGGACCATCACAGAATACTTAAGATAGCTTAGAAATGAGTTTTATTTGTTTTAAGAGGGTTATATTAGCTAGAAATATAACCAACTTTATGTGGCTAGAAATTTTTTTCTAGCACTTGAACTTTATTATTTGAATTTTAAAAATGATTTATGAGTTCTGCTTTTTCAGGTCTATTTATGCTGCATTAAGCCACTACCCTTCTTTGCCCTACTGTCCCCTCCCCAAACATAATTTACTTAATTCTGAATCAGTTGAGAGAGGCATCCATTAACTTTTAGTTATGAATGCTTCTAAATGACTGTGTTTTCCCACTCATTTCAAAAAATTATATTCGCACTCAGCTCCATTCTTTTGTTGACTTTTCTTTTTCTTAAGATAGCAGCAGCCACAATGTCTTCTTCTTCTTCTTCTTTTTTTTTTTTTTTTTTTTTTTTTTTTTGCAATTTTGGATCCCTGAATAGGCTGATTGCTGAAATAGCAGAGCCAGTCAAGTAAATAATCCTTTTACATTACGTTGACCCTACAAAAATAAGACAGCACGTTCCGAGCTGAGACTATCTTGCCTATGTTGCTTCAGTTGTCTGACTTTAATTTAGAATATTCTCTCTTAGTTAGCCTGATCTTCAGGGAGTTGAAATCAGCTAGGGGTAAAACCAGAACAGCACAAAGAATCTGGGAGAATCAGCAACTTTCTAACACCAGTCAGAGCAGCATGCTGTGTGGAAAGGATTGTTCCAAGAATCAAAGTAAAAGAAGGCTAAAACAGGTGTCAAGCAATCGACTGCAGGATGGTAGTGTAAGATAAAGAGGAATCCTAGGGAGATGGCAAAAGCCATAAAAGCTAAACAAATGGGGAACAAACTATAAAACAAATGATGCAGTCTGGAAACGTACAGCAAAAAGACTTTGAGGACAGTTTATTTTCTTCAACTGTCCTATACTGAGCTAATTAGTATTGCATTTGGACAGAGGCTCCTAGGAATTATTTCTTCAGAAGTAGCTGTTTTATTTTTTTAAAATATTTGCCATTACTTTATTGCCCTTTCATTCACTCAAATAAGTATTTTTCCATTGGTTTATTTTATTTTTAGACATAGTTTAGAACAGTGGTTCCCAAAGCTGCATCAATATAATCTGGAAACTTGTTGGAAATGCAAATTCTCAGGCTGTTTCCCAGATATATTGGTGAGCTACTCTGGGAATAAGGCCCAGCAATCTGTGTTTTATCAAGAAAACTCTGATGCAAGCTCAAGTTTAAGAATTACTGTTTTAAAATATAAAAACTGTGTTTGAGAACAACAATGTACAATGTTCCTTATCAAATGTCTTGAGGTCCTATTAGAGGATGCTAAGCCTAGTACTTAGTCCATTACTTCTTGTAGGTTGTTTCTTTTGCAGCATCATCTATGCTCACTACTAGCACATGAATCTCTTTTTCACTTCTGAAGAGATAAACAGAATTTTTATTCTTGTCTGCCAAGTGGAACTAAAAAGTTTTCATAGCATTTCCAGTCCTTTGTATCTTGGTGATGTCTTCAAAATAAATTCAATTTCTCTACTCATTTGAAGCACACATAAAATTCTTAGTTTTAGGGATTTGATATATTGCAAATATCCTTTGGATTCCTTCCAGTTGAATTTATAATGAGGCTCCCTAATATACTCCTGCTAGGAGGTGACTCTCTCAACCTTTTGAAGTGATTCACAACAAATTTTCCTTGAAGAGATCCTCTTGTTGTAGGACTCGTGTATTGTTTGATCATTTTTGTCCATACTATTCTGTAGTTTTGATGAAACGTAAAACAGACTAAGCAGTAATATTTACTTCCCTTCAGTGTTCCCTTCCCTTCCTCCATATAACTGTATTTTTTAAGCCCAGTTTTGTCTTTTCTTTCTTCCATTATCCTGTTTGTAACTGACATAAGATGCATTCTTCATGTGTCATATGGAATCCTTTCTAAATTCGAGAATGAGAAGAGGTTGGGGTAGATGCTGTAGGAGGATACATTCGTTAGTTGAGAGCTGATGGCTTTAGTTTTCCCTGTGGAGTAGGAAGTGAGGTCATCTGTTGAGATTGGGGAAGTGGCAGAATTGGAGACCTAGAGAAATCTGGCCATACTGGTGGATAAAAAGAAATCGAATACTTCTAAGCTGTATTTTGAGTCCCCATATGCCTTTAATTTTGTGCCCCATTGTCCAGGACCCCTAAATGTTCCTGTGACCCTAGAGTTTAGCACTCTAGGACATCAAAACTACATATAGTTCCTGTTCTGATCAGTGGGCACCCATACCTTAATGATACCTAAATATTTTGAAAGTTATTCTGATCAGAAATTTTATGAGAGATGAAAGTGTTTGACATAGTTTTTGTATAGAGTGGGACAGTTAAATGACCACAGGAATGCAGTAGGATACCTGAAGGCTGTATCAAGGGTTCAGCTGATGGGGGTCATTATGGATTTATGGTCTTCACCATCACGGGATTTCCTCAGGAGCAAAGAGAAAGCAGATAGCTGAGCCTGTGAGGGGTGGGATTTTTCCATAACAGTTCAATAAAAAGACAAAGAAGCAGAGAATAATTCTTCTCAGGGAAATCTGTGAAAGAAAAATGGGCAAAAAGATTACTAGTAGGCTGTCCTTTCAGTGGAAAGCTAGGAGACGTCTGGAGTACAGTAAGTTGTCACTCAACGTCTTCGATAGGTTCTTGGAAACTGTGACTTGAAGCAAAAGGATGTATAATGAAACCAATTTTACCATAAGCTAATTTATATAAATGAGTTAATTTCCTATGGCATATTTCTTGCCATAAAAATATTATTAAACTTCTAAATACAGAACAAAAACACTTCTAATATTAAACATTGAAATAAAAGTGAGCTATATATGTATATATTTAATAAAGATTAATAAAAACAAGATAATTATTTACCTAATTATTCCAATTTAGGGTCACAGATGGCCAGAGCCTATGTCAGC
Organism: Lemur catta; assembly: GCF_020740605.2. Classification (NCBI taxonomy): domain Eukaryota; kingdom Metazoa; phylum Chordata; class Mammalia; order Primates; family Lemuridae; genus Lemur; species Lemur catta. The sequence continues at coordinate 39,644,691 of NC_059139.1, forward strand.
AGCTCAGGACACAAGGTGGGAACCAGCCCTGGACAGGACACCAGCCCATTGCAGGACACACTCACACACACCCACACTTGCTTGGACTGGGACAATGTAGACATTCCAGTTTGCTTCACTTGCCCATCTTTGAAATGTGGGAGGCAACCAGAGTACCCAAAGAAAACCCACACAGACATGGGGAGAATGTGCAAACTCCACACAGACAGAGGCTCGGGCCAGGAATCCAGTTTTTTCCTCTCATCAACATTATAACGAAACAGCATTAGTTGAGGACCTCCTGTGCTTTTCAGGGGATCGTTTCAATCCATAAAAGTCTGCATCTTTCATTATCTTTGAGCTACTTTACAAGTCTGTAAGGTATAGAAGACTGACAGTGATGGACATCATTCTTGCCCATAAAAATGCAAACAAATTTTGTGCAGTGGAGATGTAATAGATCCTTGTTGTATTCATCAGTTTCACATCTCTTAGCAAATTCATTTAAGTATTCTTGATTGCCTTTACATGATTCTGTTCTTTAGATTCTCCTTTGAACTGGTTTTATATATCTTACTGGATTCCTCATTAATTACTGAGTTAAGTAAAATGTTCAACCCATGTTCAATTCATATTTATATGCCAGTCAGGACTTTACCCTGAAAATATCCTTTAAGAATTATATTACTCACAAGATTGGACTGGTACTATGGTGACTTCAGCACATGGCTCTCTCTCTTATTAGGCCGTTATCTTCCAGAGATAACATAAGCTCCTTGAATGGGACTTACAGTATAAGGGTTAAGAAGATAAATGTTAGAATTAGACTGACCTAAATTTGAGTCCTATCTCTAGGACTTGTTAGATTTTTGATAACAGATGAAGAACTTAGCCTCTTCAAGTCACAGTTTTCTCTTTCTGTAAAATCAATAAAATATTATAGTAGCACTTACCTTAGAGGTGGATCCTGAGGATAATCCATGCAAACCACTTAAAGCAGTATCTCTTAAGTGCTCAATTAATGCCACAGGCTGTATCTGGTGGTTAGTAGCATCAGCCCTGGAGCCAGACTGCTTGACTTGTAATCCAGGCTCCACTACTTTCTAGCACAATTATTTGTGCTCCAGTGTCTTTACCTTCAGATTAGACATGACATTATTTCCTCCGTCTTAGGATAGTTAGGTAGATTGAATAAATTAATGCATGTAAAACAATGGTTCCTGGCCATAGAAAGCACTCAATAAATGTTAGCTATATTATTACTAATATCAATATTACAATGACTTGTGCCCGCACATTACTACCTTGCTGTCTTCTCTTTTTCAATTTACCGTTCTGTTGGATATAGGGCCAGCTTCATGGGCCTGCAGCACGTGCAGCTGCATAGGGCCCTGTGTCCAGAAGGTCTCTATACTTGGTTTAGTGCTCTGATATTGCTGTGCTGGAATTCTCAATAATTTTGTTTTCTGGTTACTTCCCTGTTATTTTTCTGTATTCATTCATTCAACAAATAATTACAGAACTCTTATTGTGTATTAGGTTCTAGGTTTGGTTTAACATCCTTATAACAGCTCATGCCCTGACCTCTCAACCTCACTCACCAGGCTGACAACTTGTGTTTTGTCAATGAAGCCTGAAGGGACAATGAAGCATGTTTGTGAGCAGAGGACATACATGTGATATGTGTGTTATGTGTGTAGTTCCTTGTTGCTCCATATGTATATAGTGTCATGCTGGGTGTAGAATTCCTGAAGGCTTAGGATGCATGTGGGCTCAGCAAGCCTCAGAGCTCAACGACAGGCATGAGCGAGGGTGCTGGTAGCCCCAGGAGGCTATGCTTCCCTTTCGAATCAGAAGTTGCTTAGAAGGCAAAAGGAAGGCAATGTTACTCTAAGAAACATGAACAACCAAGGAACCTTGTTATATCTTTTCTTACTTACATTACTTCATTGTCTTAGCCAACCACATCCACTGAAATGAGGGAAAAAAGGAAAGGTACAGGCATCGTAGTTTCTTTTCCTTTCAATTTTTCCTTATTAACCAGTGAGCTGAAGGTAAAGAGTGTGGAATATGCACATATCAAGAAGTTAAAAAACAGAACAAAACAAATTACTGAATTAGTTTTGTGCAGTGTTTCCACTGGTTTAGTAAGAATGAACTATTATACATATGTGTGTATGATGATTCTGCATACTAGTTAAATGCTCTTATATTTGCATTTAAAACTAGCATTATCAGATATAAAGATCAATGGTAAAATTCATACTAAAATGTAAAATTTTTATTTTTATTAGAAAAACATTAAATAGCAAATAAAAAACACCAGGACAAATGGAGAGAGAAAGTATGGAAGAAAGAAAAAAAAATTTATATTTTAGTGCTCTTAACAGTACTTTTTTTCTTGCTTTTTGAGCAAGAGGCCCTGCATTTTCATTTTGTACTTAGTCTCACAAATTACGTAGCTGCTGCTGGCCAGATGGGTTCATTTCTTCATAAAACAAATATTGTAGAGCTTCTAGTATGTTGCAGGGTCAGGATTTTGTTGAAAATATCTTTATAACAAAGATTGCAAGCTTCTCTTTCTTAATTCCACTGGCCAGGCTGGCACTGTATACTAACAGACTCCTTCCTTCCTTCACTTGCTCATTTAACAAATATTTACAGAACCCTTATCGTGTGCTCAGTCCTGAGTCTGGTTTAACATCTCTTGGACACTAATGCCCAGACCTTATCATGCTGACATATTCTTAGCATCCATCACTCGCTAGTGTAACGTGCTTGGTCCATATTGCTATATGCGGAATACTGAACATCTGTTGTCTTGATATTTTCAAGAGAAACACTTTCACCTTCTACAGACAAAGAAAAGTGGACCTGGGACCTGAGCCTGGGCCACCTTGCTCATAGCTTAGCGCACTCCTCAGGCCTCCGTACAGCCCCCATCCCTGAGTGGGCAATCCCAAATATTTATCAGTTTTATTGATTCTCTAGCAAAGACAGAATGGAGTTCTAGTGATCGGAGAAAGAGTCTGTAAGTTTCCCAAGAACATGGCAGGAAGGGCACTAAAGTAAGTAAGAGCTGAGCAGAGTGTTTTGTGTACTTTCCAAACGTTTGCTCCTTGCTGTTTTCCTCAGAGACCTATTTGCTTCTCTTTGCAGTCTGGCTAGATCCATTTATATTCATTTGAATGTTTGTTTCTGTTTTTCCTCCTCCATTTTCTCTGTAGCCTTCAGTCATTCCTGACAAGGTGATTTTAGCCTCATTTTCTATTGGCTCTTATTTCATTTTCTTTCAAGCGATAAAACATTCTACTTTAACTGGAAAAAAGAAAGTATAAGTACTTCCCAAAACTTTCCATCTTGCAGATTGAAGAAAAGATTTGTGGCTGCTATATTAGGAAAGATGGAAAGAACATAGAATAAAAAGAGTTCAGTTATATTTGGGGAAAAAAGATAAAAAAGATGTCCCAATTAGAACCATTCTCACCAAAAGCATATCTGAATACATTATCTTCACATTAACATACTCTACAAATTTTAGAATAGATGTCTCTATGCCAACCTGTAGCAGTAACATTCATCTGATTTGTTCAAGGAAGATAAAGATGAAATCCTCCTGGGTGTTTTTGATGAAAGCATTGGGAATAAATGACATGAGAATCGTGTTCTCTAACAAATAGAAAAACAAACTCTTCAAAAACATATAACATGCTTTGAATATTTCTCCCAAGTGCAAACTGTTTTTGTAAAAAACAAAAAAAAATTGACTTATACAGAAATGTTTTTTAAGAACTGAGTTTAATTGGAAATTTAGAGACTCAATGCAGTCAGATCCTTTGGTGACAATTTCAGATATATTTAAAGACAGGTCCAAACTTAAGGAATTTATTTAATAACAAGACTATCTAGTTTAAGGATTCATGGAAAACATGTTTTGAGGTGAACTATGTCTTAAATTGTAAGACCCAGAGGAGGTTATTTAGTGAGAGTGAGTTTAAAGAGAAAAAGTAATGGCCACTATCAGGCTTGTGTAAGGCCCCAGGGATTGATTTTTTCCACGTGGGGTCCATGGAGATAGTGGGGCCTTATGCGTGGCACTGATAAAGCTTCAGCAGGGAAGCCAGTTAATCACATTTCCTTTGTAGTTCTCCTTTTCTTGAATGGTTTCCCTCCTTCCTTATGATCTCCCTGTAATCTCTGATGGTCAGGCGTATGCCCAGAGCAAGATTCACGGGATTGTATCCTGAGTTAGGTAGGTTAACTATGCCTACTTTGAAATAAATGCAACAATTCCTTCGATATATAGTCTCCAAGAACTCCAACCTCACTGGTCTGAACAATCCCTGTTTTCCTTGCGTTAGTCATTTCCCTCCTCTACCCACTAATTTTGTTGGAAATTGAAAAAATTATGTATACATATTTGCTCTTCTTTTGGTGACAAATTTTAGATAGATGTAAAGAGTGATTCAAATGTTTAAACAGAAAAAGTGGGGTAGGAACACGGGGACTGGGTTGTGAGGGACACTGGGAAGGAAGTGCAACGTGCATCGGTGAGTGCCTTGTTGCGGGCATGGAAGTGCCACCAAAGATGATTTCAAACCCTGAAGCCTTGGAGGGGTTTTATGACAGAATAGGTGGGTGACAGGTTCAAATAAGTCAAAGAAATCAAAGGGGCCTACAATTGAGACAGGATCCCTAAACTTGTTCAGTTAGGAGTCACTGGTAACATTTGGGATTACCATGTCACCAGGGTTGCGGGGGCAGTTATTCAACTTCAAGGAGTTGTAGGTGGGGTGGACCCTGAGGAAGCAGAGGCAGAGGTTACGAATTACATACTCATAAAGGTTGTTAAAAGTGTGAGAAACACAGCAGTGTGGCCAGGCGGGACCCGTGGAGTCAAGCCAAGTTTTATCCAGATATTGCAGACCTGAGCATGATTGCAGAGTGGAGAGGAGTGGCTGGCAGCGTGGCAGGGAAGAGTATCAGGGAAACAATGATCACAAAAGAAGGAGGGGAATGACAAAGGTGACCTCAAAGGTGAGAAGGGACATGATATTCTCCCTAATAGGAAGGAAGAAAGACGAGGTGTACCTGGCATTGTGCTAAGGCTTCACGTGTGTCTTTTGCTTACTCTTCACAACGTCTGTAAAACACTCAGATCCTTGTTGCTATTTATTTTATAGTCGAGGAAACTGAGGCTTAGAGAGTGTAAATCACATAGCTGATACATTCTGAGCTGGGGTTAAACCCGAGTTTCTTTGATTCTGGAGTGTGTGCTTGCCACCATAGCACTGGCATAAAATTGCCTATATTTAACCATTTGACCTTTAAAAATGGTCATTTCATGTGACCCAACTTAGAAGTAGTTGAGGTGCATAAGAAATACAGTGGGAAAGGTTTTTCTTCATGGCCTTTTTATTGATCAGGAGTCTGTTGGTAAACCACGTGATACACTCTGGCTACTTTATGAGGAGAAATAATGTGCCCAGGGATATCGTTGGGCTCACAGAATTTCTAGGAGGGCCACGGAGCAAAGGCATGAAGCTCCACAGATGGGAACAGGGCTCCCCCACACCACGGGCTGTTCTGGAATCTCAACACCATGAGGTGACAGAAACCAAACTAATCACTCCTCACCCCAAAGGTGCCCCTTTCTGACTTCTGTGAATGGCATCACTGCTGTCACTGTTAACACTGTGATGCTGACGTGAAGGCTTAGAGCCATTGTCCCATCTTTTTACAGGTGATGCATTGAGAGTCAGGCTGGTTAATCCATTTTCTCTCTCTGTCTACCCTATATTCAAATCCTTTCAGGAAAATATATCTGACATTGATTTTCTTATAATTCTACCTGGACTGTCTTTCTCCCCGATTCTGCCTGTTTTTCTAGTTTGTTTTCAAACACCACTTCTTCCAGGAAGCCTTTCATCATCTCCAGAAGCAGCATCACCTGGCTCAGTGTGTCCTCCCATAACACTGTTCATCACAGTGCAGGTCTCCTGTGTACCCCCATCAAAGCGCTGGTGTGAATGCCGGCTCTCTCCCATTTTTCTTCCACAGGGCAAGTCCAGGCTCCTTCCCATTCTTCTCTGTGTTTTCCATGGCGCCCCAAACTGTGACTTACAGCAGTTGTTTAGTACCTGTTCATTGAAAGTTCAAACTTTTTAGCTCCAGAGTTTAACAAAGCAGTCAGTAACAGTGACTGGTTTAATACTGAGTCAAAGGAATAAAAATGGATAAAATAAAAATCAGAAAATAGCAGGCTTCGGAGTTTTAGGAAAAGCTAATAGGAAGGAAATGGAGAGAGAGCAAGAAAATAGAAAGGCATTTAAACATTTATTTAACAAACTTTATTGAGTGCCTGTGATGATGCTCCAGGTAGTATTCTAGGCAGTGAATAATTAAACAAGGTCCCTGCTCTCAGGGAGCCTCTATTCTACTAGGGGAGGGAGAGAAACAATTAGCAGATGCCTACATGAAACGGCAGGGTGTGGTGAGCGCTATGCAGAGGGTAAGTCAGGGTAAGAGCTTAGGAAACTGGGGGTGGGAGGTGCAGCGATGGGTGGTCAGCGAGTGGAGGTTCTTCAGTTCCGTTCCCCACGAGTTAGCAGTACTGAAGTAGTACTTGAGTGTGGCGGGTGGCTGTGCCAGCTCCTTGGCACCTCCTGGGAAGGTAGGGTAGATACAGCCTGCTCGGTGTGATCAGCTGCCTCTGATTAAGGGGAAAGGACAAGGAAGCTCAGATTTCGCCTCAGTTCCTCATGACATTCTCCAAATCAGCTTTATGGAGCTCTGCACTTCGTATATTAAAACTATACTTTGTCTGGCTTGGTCAATTCTTTGTGTATGTAGAATTTCCAGGGGAACCAGGAGGTGGCGAGAGGCTCACCAGCTGCCCTGAAAAGGCACTGCCCGGTAGGCAGCATTTCTGTGTCAGCCTTTTTTTTCCCCTTAAAACTGTCTCTTTTCTAATTTCAGGGTTTCTCAAGCTTGGCATTACTGACATCTGGGGCTAGACAATTCTTTGTGGTGGAAGGTTGCCCTGTGCATTGGGGGATGTTCACTAGATGCCAGTAGCAAGCCCAATCCCCAGGCACAGCCAAAAAAGTCCAAGACGTTTGTCAACCCCTGGGTGTCACAGTTGCCCATGGTAGAGAACCAGTGTCTTAATGAATATGAGGACCTTGGGGGAATGGAGGATTCCAAAAAGAGAACAACAAACAAATGCTCTGTAGTTACACAAGCATTTACTGTCTTTCCTGGGACATCAGAGATACTTTGTAGCGTATAATTATTTTCCTCCAAAAACTATAGTCAGGCCCTTCATTTTATATTTTTCAAGTTCCTTTTTTGAATGTTTCAAACTCACGGCTCAGAATAATCAATACACTTGAAAACTACTTTTTCTCTAAGTGAGAATAACAAGTCAAAAAAAAAAAAAGCAAGGCTTTGCTTTTTTTTCTCTCTGAATAGGCAGTTTTTTCTCTAGACAAGATGGTAAATGGTTTGTGCACTGAGATGAACTCAACTATCGGGTGTTGATGCATCTAGGTCAAGGAGCTGTCTTTGGTGCATATTCATCTTCCCTCTGTAGGCATTTCACAGTGCAGACAACCTTCCCTTTCCCTTTTTCTCTGTGGTTTCAACAGCACATTCAGAATTACCATGCAGATTCCTTCAGGTTTTCCCAAGGTAGAAACGACAAAAGTGTTTTGCAAAGTGGACCTTGACTCTTCAAGGGTGAAGGATTTGTTTTCCCCTCTTTGCTCACTCAATAAAGGGGTACAGGCATAGGGGCTCAGGGACTTTGTCAAGGCTCAACTAGTTGATCTCGTTTTTATGCCACCTCCACCCTCGTGTTTTCATTGATCAGAAGCAAACACAGTCACCATTTTGACAACCACATCTTTGACCTTTGAAATACAGAAGAGTATTTAATTTAATACTCATTTTTTAGCACCTTCTCTCTACTGAGTTCTAAGGTCTGTGGTGAATATGTAAAGTAGTTAAAAGGGGTAAGGAAGACAAGGCTAGACAGCTTCTGAGATACCCGTTGAAAGACATCAAATTCCTTAAAACTGGAATGACACAACTGAGCAGGCTGGTCTAAACAGAACACTGTATTTTAAAATTCAAAAGATTTTTTCCTATCACTGAGTCAATTGTCCTTATTTGCTTCTAGATGTCTGAATTTAGATCCATATTGAACAACTCAACAAATAATATTTTATTTTTGCCTTTTTATTTGATACAATATCTAACAAATTCTTGAAATACTAAAAGACTAATGAACAAACCCCTCTTCCCACTCCTTCTGGACACACTGCAAAATAGAAAACCAAAACAATGCTCTATTTTCCTTCATTACTAGGGGCTTTTGTCTTTATTCTGCCTGTTGGGGTTCATGTAAGTTAACTCAGTAAACAGTTCCAGTCCCAAGCTGGCAGTATTGCCAGCATTTACCCCTCTCCTCAATTTGGAAATCTCTAAATTCTGTGAATCCATTGATAGTTTTAGAAGGCAGCACTCTGGTGAGAAAGGACTCAAATCATTGCAAAGGTTCTCTGAGGCGATCTATTCAATATGGCACTGAGGCTGAAAGGTCAAACAAAATGTAGGGCATCTTCAAGGGAGATACTAAAAGTCTTTCTTCTACTAATTGTGATGCATTACACTGGAAATGTATTAGTTAGGGTTCTTCAGAGAAATAGAACCGATAGCATATTTATATATAGTAGGGTTCTTCAGAGAAACAGAACTCATAGCATATTTATATACAGTAGTGTAAATGTATATATACATGCACAGTAGTATAAATAAACATATTTTTATTTATAGAAAAATATAGGAATTGATTAATGTGATTATGGAGGCCAAGAAATCCCAACTGAATTTAAAGTTGATATATGCTGGACTCTAGGGTGCCCGCTAATGAAGCTGAAACCATAGCACATTTTCCTTTTTTCTATTCCTTTTGTGCTACCACCTTTCCTATGAATACTACTATATTTACAACATTTACAAGTCTATGACTTTTAGCACCAATGGGGAACAAACTAGGTTGCAGTATGTGCTTTTGTTTGAGAAAAGATTTTGCATGTGAGTTGGTTCTTCTTTTTTTTAAGTTTTTTTTGTTTTCCTGACCTGTGAGTAGCAGAATGATTCTTGAATTGTAAGTTTCTTCAGCCTTCACATATGGGCTAGTTCTAGGGATTCGCTTGGGTTTATTAAGATTACAGAAGTGAAGCTGATGCTGTGATAAACTTTTGTTTTCTGTTGACTCTCTCGAACTTGGGAAGTAGGTCATGCAAGATTCAGGGTTGGAAAAGTCACAACTCTGGGGGAGCTGAAGGAACATATTATTTCTGGAAGAAGATGTTCTTGCCTTTATCTGCTGAAAGCAGATACCAGATTTTACTTAGATACCTAGGTTAAATGCTTCTGGATGGAACTGAGCAGAATAAAAAGTACAAGGACCTAGGGGAAGAGATATATTTCATATATATTCCAGGATTTTCATTTTCTGTGGGTCAATAGAGAAGAAATTTATTTTAGAAAAAAATTAAATTGATAGTGTGAAGAGTTTTGTATTAACAACATTTCAGGGATTTGGGTAACTATCATGAAATTTGAGCATTTATGTTCTTGAGGTTTTATTTTCCGAATTGTCTTCATGCTTGGCTTATGTAATTGAACCCTTTCAGGTATGCTTGGGGAAATGGGATGGAGTCATGTTTCAGGCTGTATACTCTGGCTTTGGGATAAATATATTTAGTGTTTAGTCCTGACTCATTTTATAGGCTTCTAAGACAATAAAGAATTGTGTTTTTAAACCAAGAGGAGTTACACCTATCTCATTGGTTTCAGCAGATACATAGAATGAGTGTTAAGATTTGGAAAAATTAGGCAGAGCTCTTTTGATTGACACCCTCCCCTCACACTGGGGCTTACAGGATAAAGAACAAAATGTGATGCCTTATTAGCTTTAATGCCCCCCTTTCATACCTTTGCCAAGGAAGGGTCAAAATTATAAGCAAGGAAATTTTTTGAGCCAAAATGGTAGGAGGTGGAGTTTTTGGTGAGAGACTGAGTACAGTGGTAAAGACGTGGGCTTCTGCCTGACGTGTCACCACAGGTATCTGACATTTTTGCTTGCTGAGCATCCACTAGTCCCTTCTTTGTGAGATAAAATCTGCTCGTCCTCCATTCTGTGTGGTCTGGATGAGACGGTCGCTCAAGAGACGCTGGGCCCCTCTCCAGTGGTGGGCAGCAACTCAGGCAGGACCAAGGGACTCTCTCCTGGGAGTTTGCATTTAGATCAGGGCACCTTTTCCTGCATCACTAAGACATGAGCTTTCAAGGACTGTGGACCCTCTTATTGAAAAATGCTATTAAATAGATTTTTAAAAATCCAGAAAAGTGTGATTCCAGGGTAGAAAATTTTTGGAGCTGAACGATTTTCTTGCCAGAGACCTAAACAGATCCTCCCTGGGGTGCTGCTCTCCACACCTTCAGAGCTGTCCTAGTTCTTGCCCTTCCTTAGGACCCTGTGAAGTACTTCATTTTCCTCCTGTTGTGGTTGCACTGGTCAGACTATGTCCTGGTGCTTGTGATGAGAGCCCCAACTGGCAGGTATGTTCTTGATGTCTCCTTTTGAATTGGCTTTCTTTGGATCAGCTCCTTTGGTTTGCTCTTCTCATGTCTATGGAGGGGCACACCTTCCTCAGAGAGGGCTATGGCAAGGGAGCTGCCTGACTTGATTGCTGAGTAGGCTTTGGGCCAGAGGCATCAAAGGAGTCTCTCGGCGTACGCATAATCCAGACCCGTTCATCTGTTCTTTAATGGAACTTGAGATAAATTCATATAGAAGCAAAAAAAATGAGCTTTTGCATCCCTTACTCTCTTTGCATGTATCTTGGTTGCAATGGACTGAATTGTGTCCCCCCAAATTCATATGGTGAAGCTCTAACCATAAATGTGATATTATTTGGAGATGGGGCCTTTGGGAGATAATTAGATTTATATGAGGTAATGAGGGTGGGGTCTTCATGATGGAATTAGTGCCCTTATAAGAAGAGACAACAGGAAGTTGCTCTCCCTCTCCAGGGGCATGCACCAAGGAAAAGCCATGTGGGCACACAGTGAGAAGACTGCTGTCTGCAAGGCAGGAAAAGAGCCCTCACCAGAACCTACTGGCCTGGCACCCTGACCTTGGACTTCCAGTCTCCAGAACTGTTTAGGCCACCTAGTCTGCATTGTTTTGTTATGGCAGCCGGTGCCAAGACATTGCTTGTGAAACTCCAGTAGTGCTAGGTGGCTGTATGGGGCAGAAGAGTTCTAAACAAATCTCACTAGAGATGTGACTAAATAAATCCATTATCTTGAGTGATTTCAGAAACTTGATGAGACTAGAAGGGCACATATTTCCACCTTAAGGTGCATAAACTACAGCTCAGCATCTGTATGGTGTGACTGCATCAGGATAGGACTCAGGCCTCATAGTCCAGTGCTCAGCCTCCTGGATTCTTGAGGCCACGTTGTTTATTCTGTCTGACTGTGGACAGAAGTGCTGTTTTAGATATTTTAAAAGTAGGCTAGCTGTTGGGAAGGAAATGCTTGTTAGATGTCCCTTGAATAATCCACTTATCCTGTTATAAGTACTTGCTTGCAAGTAATAGGTTGAGCCATATGAAATTGCTGTTCGGTGGGTGAAAACCTGTCGAATATTGGCTATATCATGTGCTTCAACCCACGTTACTGGGAGATGGAGCTCATCCCTTGCTCCTCTCCCCGCCCTCAGCCACAGCCTTCTCCTGGCTGTGCTTCACACAGGGATGCTCTTGACCCAGGGCCTTTGAATTTCTGTTCCTTCTGTCTTGATTGTGCTTTTTTAGATATCTATTCCCATCCTTACTTCAGAAGTCTTTTGCAAATATTACCTTCTCCAAGAGGCCTTCCTTCACTATCCAGCCTAAAATTTCAATCCCCTGTCCTGACCAAGCACATCTTTTTGCTGCCTTTCTCTGCTTTATTTTTTTCCACTTTAGAATTCACCACTATTTTACACAGATAGATATTTATTTATTTTTATGGGGAATCTCCACCAGTGTAATGTGAGCTCCAAGAGAGCAGGGGTTTTAGCCTGTTTTCTTCACTGCTATAACTCCAGCATCTAAAATAGTGCCTGACACATAGTAGATGTTCAATAATATATGTTGGATAAATGAGTGTGGACCAGCTGGTGGTAGCCATAAATCCACGGCTCCCGATCTTTGCAAATAGCACACTGGTGATTTTCACTCTGTTTTGTGCCAGTAAAGACGACGGAGGTCTCTGTAGGTATGGCACAGATCTGTGGCCTGTGTCTTTGCCACACAAACAGGACAGCTCAGCTTTTGTCTCTCTTTGATGCTGGGTTTCAGGTGAGATTTCTTCAGGAAAATGTTTGCACAATAATAACATGTCAAAAGTTCCTGATTTGGGATAGCAGAAAAAATGTTTACAAGTGGTCATGTGGTTCTGAGCCTAAAAGGTACGAAGCATCAGTGTTTCTTTACTACCCCACAAAACAAGTGTGAGTGTAGGGTGTGGGGAATCAGCCACAAAAGTTCCAATGAGCTTCATATTTGAGAGATTTAAAAAATTGTTCTTAAAATATAAAAGCCACTGTAATGACTTGTTCTAAACTCTCTCTCCCTCATCCTGAGGCATATTTCTCTATCCTGACTCAATGTGATTGAAAATTCTTAGCGAGGAAAGGGTCCAACAGTGCTATTTATATATTTACTTTTTTGTTGAAAACTGACTTAATTGCAATACTGACCAGAAGCAAAGGTGGGCATTAGGAATAATAGCTTTGTAGCCCACAATCTCAAAATTTGTATATTTTCAACATATTTTAAAATATAAGATGACATGAAAATTAAAGCCATGATGGGAAGACATTGGAAGAATCTGTGTGAAATCCAGGTGGTGAACCATGTAGAAAAGTAATCAAAAGATACGTCTGTCCTGATTTACTTGTCCTTCCAATGACCTGACCCAGAACTCTGCCCCATGGCTGTCTTGCAGTAACCTACCAACCGATTTATTCTTGAGGGAAGAACAGCCAGAGATCTGCAGGGTCACACAGCTAAATGCTAGGCAGAGTGAGGATTAGAACACAGACCATCGAATGCTACCCTGATGCCCCCTTTTTTCCCATGGTACACTCCTGCCCACTTAGACATCCTTCACCATGGATATAAATATACCTTGTATGTTAATACAGAACTCTGCTTTAGTGAAAATGTATACACAGAAAGCAAATAATGCAAACTTTAACTCAACTAACTAGATGAGGAACTGAAAAGGAATGTCCTAACCACAATAAGCATTAGCTGAATAGTTAACAATGATGATAGAAGAAATGTCCTTTGTCATACAATTGTAAACATGTAAGGCACCACAGGAAAATGGATGGGAGCTGCATGATAGTTACAGGAGCATGAATGAAGTTCTGGTAAGTAAAGATGAGAAGCTCCTGGCAGGGAGGAAGAGGAGAGCTAAAGAGCCCAGTGACCACATGAAATGTAAAATGCAGCGGATGTAGTGAAACGAGCTCCTTGGTTTAGTTTTTTCTTGCCCTTACATTATGTCTGTTAAATGAACATAGTGGTTCTTAATTTGTTTTGGTTAAGAGGTCTTTTAAAAACCTGGTTAAAATTATAGACTTTATCCCAGGAAAAAAGGCCATAGGCATAAGGTCTTCAAAGTCCACTAACTGGTGTGCAAAAACATGTAACTTTCCAATTTACCTGTAACTGAATTTAATCTGTATTGCAAGCTTGCATTCTACCTGAGAGTAGGAACCTAATCCAGTCACTGCCAAAAAATCAATCCCTTTAGTGACTTCTCCATGATTTGGGATTTAAAATGACAACAAATTATGGCCTGGCGTGGTGGCTTGTACCTATCATCCCAGCACTTTGGGAGGCCCATGCAGGAGGATGACTTGAGGCCAGGATTTTGAGGTGACAATGAGCTATGATAGCACCTGGGCAACAGAGCAAGGCCCTGTTTAAAAAAAAAAAAAAAGAAGAAAGAAAAAAGGTGAATAAAACCAACCCAATTGTATTTTCTCTCCTCTTTCTCCTTCTGGGGGTTACTTCTAAAGTAGCTCTGATTGAATAAATGAATGGGGCAGAACCGTAAGGAGGGAACCACAGTAGTTAAAACATCACATATTATCATCCACCCATACGCACATAGAATTTTGTCTATGTTTGAGAGCCATTATATAACTCCCTCAAATCCATCCTTTGACTCTAAATTAAAAACTCCTCTCAACAGTTCTTCCTTTCCTCTCAGTAATTTTTCTACTATCTTCCAGTCTTTATTTCTCATCATTCAATTTTGTCACTTCTAAACAGAACCCATTAGCTTAACTGAGTGCCTTTTTATGTATGCATTTTATTTCTTGGAACATATTTTAAGCTCTTTAAGGACAGAAACTACTTTTCATATATTTTGCTACCTTTTTTTCAAACCCAGAACCTGACACCGTACTCTTTTTTGTGAGCATTTGTTATTTTTGGCTCTCCCAGCTTCTGTTTCTTCCTCTTTTCTTGGTAATAACATCCCACATTCTTTCTAGAAATTCACCTCCATTTAGTGCAGAACTGAGGGTAAAAGAAAGTTGCCCTGCTCTCTCTCACCTAGCCAAGCTGGCGGAGGCGAGTTCTGGCAGGCGTCAGGTGAACAGCTAGACTGCAATCCTCCTGAGCAGCATAATTCATTGAGGAAGGATAGACCGTTGTTAAATTTCTTACAATACCAACTGAAAGAATTTATTCATTGCCTATAAATGAAGGTTTTTCTGAGCCATAAATACTCTTTTACATTGTTCTTGGTTGTCAGGATAATTCACTGTATAAATTTAATTTTTCTTTTGTAGCTGCACACAAAAAAAGGAACCTAGGTCCTCTCCATCAGTCCCCCAGTGATAGGTAACCAGCCAGGTACGTAAGCCAAGGAACCCTAGACTCTGCAGTTTTCTTTTGCTTATATGATCCACACGCATGTCAGTGCTTGTCCCTCATGTCTAAAGTATATCCCATGTGGTGACTGGGATGTTGGAAACTGTGTCTGCAGGGTCCAAGGCCTCCATGTTGTTGTTGTAGTGTGCTGTTGTCTGTATTCTATATCCTTTCTCAAAGCTAAGTAAACTTAGTAATGGGTAAGCCTAGTGTATCTTACGCATTCGATTGACAATCTGAACTTGAAAACCACTCCCCAGGACGTGCAGCATGTGACTCAGGTTGAACCAATAATACTTTCTCCTTAGACTTTGAATCTTAGGTTGGTGGCACACGTTCTAAATGTGCTTTAAAAAAATTCCACTGGCAGCATAACACTGTAACAAAAATATGGAATAGTTCTTGTTCCCTGGACTTTAGAACTCCTTTTGTTTCTACATACAAACTTTCTCACTGATTCTGTTAGTATGCTGTCTTTCCAATGAATTCTTGTTGAGTTAACCAGTGATGGTTTCTGTTGGCTGCAATCACAGAACCCTGACTGATACAGCTATGAATAAGATAGATTCTCAACATACTTTTATTATATGGTTAGTGTCTCAATTAGCTATTGCTGTGTAATAAACCACCTCTAAACTTAGTGGCTTGAAATAACCACTATTTAATTTAGCTCAGAATTATGCAAAGCTGCAGATTAAACTGGGTTCAGCTGGATGGTTCGTGTGGTCTCAGCTGGATTCTCCCATGTTTCTGTGCTGAGATGCAGGACAGCTGCTTCTGGAAGTTAGCCTGGGCTTGTTCACGTGGTAGCAGTGGATATCAAAAGAATGAAGGAAGTCTTATAGGCTGAATTGTGTCCCCTTAAAATTTACATTTGAAACCCTAAATCCAGTACCTCAGAATGTGATTGTGTTTGAAGATAGGGTCTTTTAAAAGTAATTAGGTTAAAATGAGGACACTAGAGTGGCCCTAATCCAATCCGACTGGTGTACTTACAAGAAGAGGAAATTTGGGCACACAAAGAGATGCTGAGGGCATGCAATCACTGATAAGAGACCATGTGAGGACACAGCAAGAAGGCAGCCTCTGCAAGACAAGAAGAGCAAGGCCTCAGAACAAACCAAACCTGCTGACACCTTGATCTTAGACTCCCTGCCTCCAGAAATGTGAGAATGTAAATTTCTGTTTTTTGATCTATGCAGTGTGATATTTTGTTATGGCAGCCCTAGCAAACTAATACAGAAAGTATGCATGGTCTCTTGTGGTTTGGGCTCAGAATTGGCACAATATCACTTCAGCTGCATTATATTGATCAAACTAAATCACAAGTTCAGCCCAGCTGGGAGGTCGCATCACAAATGGGTATGGATACAGGAAGGGGAATAATTGTGGCCATTTTTGCAAACAATCTGTCACAGTAAATAGAATGGTAAGGAAGTGTGCAGAGGAGAAATAAATATTAATGCAGGAAATGGTGCTGTGTATCTGTAATTGAAGTGTTGTATCCGAAGTCTGTTTCCATTTGGTTGCAGTGGAATAGGCTAGCTGACGTTCATCCTGTAACACAATGACAATATGCGCACCTGCTCCAAGGAGGCTCTCCTCTTTGTAGTATGAAGCAAAATGCCTTGCCAAGTGACCAAAATGCAGGAGGAATGATATTTTTTTCTTTACAGATCAAGCTTTATCATTAGATCCTACAAAACTAGTATTAGCTAATCAATTCTTCAGAGCAATAGTTGCCAGTCTTGCCGTTGACAGGATGGAATGGTGGAAGAGGTCAGAGAATGCCCTTCACTGTCTTTGTCATATACTCCAAGCCTTTAAAGCAGGGTCTTACCTTTGCATTTCTCAGTGATCATGACAGGCTTTCCAGGGAAGATTCCCAAATATTGAAGCATTAGTATTGGCTTCTATGGTAGAGAAGGCTATCATCAGTTATTTCCTGCCTCGTGTCACTGGAAAACTGAATTTCTTTCTTTACTTTGGATTATAGAACTAGGCCAATGTCAGGGATAGATAGATTTTTGTGGTTCCCCAGAGAATTAAAAAAAAATTGTACTGCTTCAACCAATATTCTTCAGCTATTTGTTCAACAGTTATGTAGTGAGACAAACTGTTTTCTTACTAATAAAAATTATATATCTTTCTTTCTTTAATCCTCTTTTCCTATTTTAGTTTTCCCCACATAAAAATTCACATCAATGAAAGCATTAGGAAATAATAACGTATTTGCTGAAGGATTTTATAGAGGGTAACAAGAGGGTATTTGCATCGGACAAAATGCCTGCCATTTCACTGATCACACACCAAGCTCAGTGAGCCTGGCCTGGTCTTTCATACATATCTCTCTCCTCATCCTCGCAGCTGCCAGGTTCCCACTGTCTCTCTTCCCCCATTCATGCTTTGCCTTCTTGCTCCTGCCTCGCATTTTCTAAACCTCTTTTTGGGATTCTCAGTCTCTCTTTAAATTCCTTAGGCAGAGCAATTTCATGCTGCTAAGAGTTCTAAATCCAAACTTCAATACTCTTCCTCACTAGTTAAAACTGCCTACAGTAACATCAAAGGTTATTATATTAAAGACAAAAAGTTTTACTCCTGTTTAGCAAATAGAAGTTCCTCTAAATACCAAAATTCACTTTCCTTAGAATGGGGTATTAAAACCAACAAATTTACTATGAATAGATTTCCATAGTAAAATTCAAAATAAGCAATATCTTACAATAGCCTTATTGAATAGGAGTGGGGCCAGTTTATATTTTTCCATTGTGTGAAGAGTTGTATTTGATGTGTAAACTTGAGTTAAAATGATTCTCATAACATTTTAGCAAGCCTATGGAGTGGAGTCCTCAGTTTGTCCAACCTTTAACACACCTCCAGTTTTGTGATGCTGGGATTGACTATATCTGTAGGAAAATCACTGATAGCAGTAATGGAGATGTGAAAGCTTTAGTCTACATCTGCCTCCACCTGAACACTTAGTCAGTCACATGGATTAGGCAAAGTTATTCTGGTGTGGTCTGCAAATATAAGTACAGCTTAGTACTAACATGGTAAATAGCTGCTATAGAAATAATTGTTTGGGGACATGAGCTAGACTACTGTCTACCTTGTAACTCACACACAAAAGGCATTAGGGACATCTTTGAAATGGAAGAAAAAACATATGGATACACACATACACATTTTTATGAATGGGTAGCACAGGATGCTGACAAGAGGCTGATTTGAAGGGTGTATTTTAAAAGTGGCACTGTATAAAATATTAACCCATCGTTGCCCATCTCAGCCCCGGAACTCTAATTACTTTATCAGAGAGGACTGAAAATTCAAGAGGTCAAGTGCCTTTTTTAGGTACCTCATCAGATTCGTTTGGTACCAACTGCTCTTGTGCCAGTCACTGCCGTGGGACCAGTTCTGTGCAGGATCTCACGAGCTTCACACAGATGCAACCTGACAGCACTTCATCTCAGGCTTGGCAGTCTGCCTCTCACTTCCTGTCCTGGGGTTTCTCTGCTGATGCTACAGTAGGGGTGGGGGTTGGGGGACACTGTGGAAACTGCCTCTGGGTTCACACACATAACTCAGAAGTGCGGGGAGTCCAGGTCTCAGAGGATGAATCCTTAGCAGATGATAAATGAATACATCGTTCTTTATTCCCTCCTTCTCTCAGGTGGCCCTGAAGTGCATTTCACAGGACACCTTGGGAGGTTTTGTGAAATGGAGCAGCTGTCACTCCAGCGGCAGCCATCTCCATAATATCTTTTTGTTGGTTCTCCCAGCTTTTTCTCCCCATTTCCCTGCCCCTCATGCCTGCTTCCCAGATCACATTCACTGAAAAGAACTTACACTAAAGACTGTTTTTAGCTCTTTTTTCCATGGAGCCCAAGCTAAGATAGTCACCAAAAGAGAGGATGAGATGAGGAAAATAAAAGTATTGTAAACTCAAATTTGCTTACTTGAAGGTGTTTTATGTACTTTGGGTAAACGTCTATCTCCACTTCTACCCTACATTCTTTGAAATATCAGAAAAGTCTTGGTACAGGGTGAGCATCCCAAATCCAAAAATCTGAAATCCAAAATGCTCCAATGAACATTTCCTTTGAGTTTGAATAGGTTTTGGATTTGGGATGCTTAAACCATAAGTATAATGAAAATATTCCAAAATTTGAAAAAAATCTGAAATCCATAAACACTTCTGGTCCCAAGCATTTTGGATAAGGGATACTCAACTTGGATTGTCATTTTTTTCCCCCCAAAGACTAAAAAAAATCCGTAAGTGCATTGGAAAATGAGAAAATTTGAAGAATTCCTAAAAGACAGAATTGAGATCAGATTTCAAGAAAATCAAGAGCAGAGAAAAGCACGTCTTGAGATCAATCTCAAACCTACCTATGGCTTTCCTCCTGCACTGCCACAGTTCTAGAGCAAAATACTCTCATCTCTTAAATGAGGTTTCACCAAATTCTGCTTGGTCTCCTTGTTTTGCTTTTGTCCTCTTACAATTCCTTCTACATGCTTTTCCTGCCTCAGGCTTTTGTAGCTACTGCTCCTGCTGCCTCGGTTGTTCCTTCCCTGCTTCTTCCTGTGGCCTGCTCCTTCTCATCTTGCAGATCTCACTTTAAACACCTCCTTCTCAGAAAAGGCTTCTCATCTCCTAATCTAAAGTCTCCCTCCCCTCTTGCTCACTTCCGACATTCTCTATCCCATCTCTCTGGTGCTTCTTTGCAGCACTTACTGAATCTGTTGCAGTTTTGTTTTTGTTTGTGTCCATGTTAGTGGCTGTTTCCCCCATTAGATTAGTGGCGACGCAAGGGCAGGCACCTGGTCTGTTGTCTTTGCTGCCTTATTTTGGGGCTCCCAGCACAGTTGGTGACACACAGGGTAGAAAGAATGACACTTTTCTTGGGCTCCTTTTTAATTCATCAAGTTCTTGGCCAGCTGTGATGCTGAATATCAGAAATCTAAAGAAGATGGCGACAGGACCCTGCCTTCCAGGGGCTCTGAGTTGGGGGAGAGCATGTGGTTTTCGTTTTCTGATTCTTACTCTGGTCATTTCTGCTACGTATTTTATTTTCACTACCAGACTTTGAGCACTCTGAACGCAGGCTCTCAATCTTCTTTGTATCTCTGCAGAGACTATATATATGTTAAGAATAAAATACTTTTGGAAGCACTTAAAAAGTCCTAAGGGAGCATTATAAATATGATAAATTGTTATTATTTATTGTCTAGTGAAGTACAATGTCTGGTCATTAACTATTTGCTGTTAATGAATGAAGCGGGGGGGGCTGTCTAAATAAAAGTGAGAGTAGGATAGTGGATGTGTGGGTGACAAAGTGAAAAAGAGAAATGTTGTATTTGAAAGCCAAGTCCTTTATTGCTGTAAGGACACTTGTACTTCTCACTTTCTTTCCTGGAACTTTAGAATAATTTCCTAATAATCATTTTTATGGCTGAGTAGTACTCCATGGTATACATATACCACATTTTATTAATCCACCCATGTCTTGACTGGCACTTGAGTTGTTTCCACATCTTTGCGATTGTGAATTGTGCTGCTATAAACATTCAAGTGCAAGTATCTTTTTAATAAAATGTGTTTTTTACCTTTGGGAAAATACCCAATAGTGGGATTGCTGGATCAAATGGTAGCTCTACTTTTAATTCTTTGAGGTATATCCACGCTGCTTTCCATAGAGGTTGTACTAGTTTGCAGTCCCACCAGTAGTGTAAGTGTATAAGTGTTCTTTTGTTTCCACATCCTTGCCAGCATCTGTTGTTTTGGGATTTTTTGATAAAAGCCATTCTCAATGGAGTTAGGGGATATCTCATTGTGGTTTTGATTTGCATGTTCCTGATGATTAGAGACGTTGAGCATTTTTTCATGTACTCATTGGCACTAATCAATCAACATTATGTGCATGTATGGAAGTAAAACTCAAGGGAAATCAAGCAGGTAGGAGTGGGACGGAGGGGATGGGTCAATTCACACCTAACAGGTACAATGCACACTAACGGGGTGAAGGGCACACTTACAACTTTGACTCAAGCAGTACAAAAGCAAATTATGTAACTAAATGTGTGTACGCCTATAATATACTGAAATAAAAATCATTTTTTAGATATCTATAGGAAGCTGAAAAATGGATTTGATACAATTTCCACACCATAAAAACCAAAAGTTCACCAACCATAATATGTTTGTCCAAAAGAAAATTTAGCTCATTATTTTCTAGCTTTGGCATGACAAGGTTACACAAATTAATTAAAAACTTAAATTCAGCAGCACTCATTAAATGTGATGTTTTGGGAGAAGGTGATCTTGTACCAGTTTCACTGTTGTGAACTGGGAAGCCTGGAAACGTCATGCATCTATAATTTTATTAATTATTAATGAAGACCAACATAAATAATTCATTTACTATTATGTTTACTAAGCCAGGGGGACTCAGTACAGCCTGAGATAATACCATTGCCTAAGATAAAGAGAACTCCAGCTGCTCATTACCTGATAGTTTACCAAGAAGGGATGTGGTTACTACTGGTGGGCTAGTAGAACTGTGTGAGCTAATGCTTAATAAGTACAGTTTGGTGATGACAAAGTGATCTATTGAGATAAAAGTTCCTGTAAGGTGAGACCTGATGCCTTTAGGATTGAAAACACCCCCAGATGTCTTGGAGCTATCTGATTATACTTTAGAAAGAAAATTGAAGGAAATATTGTATATGTGTTAGTGTGTGTGTGTATAGCTACTATTTAATATGGAAAAATATTCCACTGTGAAATAGAAAAATGAAATGAAATGAAGAATAAGAAGGACTCTTAGAGAATAAAAAAAAATGTATCGTCCAGGCTAGAATTCATATTTGGAAGAAAATAAAAGGGCATTTGAATCAAAAGAACATGAATACAATCTAAAAATTGAAAATAAGAAAACAATAGTCTGTTTTCTCTTCACCTATTTTATATCCTTCCCAGATGATTTCATTCATTTCCAGGGCTTAAGCCAGATGTCAGTGTATACTCGTGAACTGGAAGGGAACTTACGCAAAACTTTACCTGGTAACATTCCACCAAAGACCCTTCTCCTAAGATCCATGCATTCAGCTGCCTCTAGACATCGCATGTGGATTCTAACCCCTCAAACCCTTATAAGTCCAGTATCCCTTAACCTGGACTTATCACTTCCCCTCAAAATCTGTTTCTCATTACTGTCACCACCCAGCTAATCTCCCATTTACTCTTTTCCTCCCTTCCATTTACTCTGCATATTTAGTTGTTCACTGAATCCTGTTGCTTCTACTTCAGAACTGTCTTTTGAATCCAAGCCTTTCCTCTCTACCTCCCTTCCCTCTGCCTCAGTTCAGAGCCCCAGCAACAGAATCTAGCAGGTATGCACTTCTCCCTCCTTCTGAATTCCTCTCCATCTACCTTACTGCTGCAGCAATCCCCTGCTCTGCAGGCCACAGGTGATGCTCAGACTCCTCGTCATGCCATCAGGGCCCCACAGCCAGGGCCCAACACACCTCTCCTGCCACAACTGCTCACTCTTCTGAAAGTCCAGCTTGTTGGAACTCTTAACCCACCCCTAACATGACAGGGTCCTCTACATTTCCACTTTATTTGCGAGCTCTCTCTGCTTGGAATTCCTATTTTCCTCCTTCCTACATTCTCCTTGAAGCCACCTCTGAATGGACGACAATCTTTGGTTTTGGTTAAGAGTATGGGCTATGGTGTCAGATAGACTGGCTTGGAATCCTCTACCAGCTTGTAATGTGATCTTGGGCAAGTCACTTAACTTCTTTATCTTGGTTTCCAAGTCCATAAAGTGGGAAGATGAATAATGAGATCTATATCATGGTATTAGGGTTAAATGATAAAATATATGTGAAACTTATTATTAAGTCATGCAACATCCTTCACAAGGAGGTGTCAACAATCCTTCTTAGCACATGGTAGATATGTAATAAGTGTTAGCTACTATGACTAGAATTTCCCAAGGCAGAGTTTGTTTCCTCCACTTCTGGGCTCTCTAAAGATGGGGACTCTGGTATCTGGAAAATTTACTCATTTGCAAGAATGTTCCAAATTCCTAGGAAAGTCCTAGGGAAGTCTTCATAGTTAGGACAAGGAAAATAATTTATTTATTTCTTCAGTGTCCTCAGAACCAGGAATACAAAGTGACCAGTTTGTTGAACAAGCCTGCTGTAACAATAATGCAAAATTATCTTTTTTTCCCCCCTCTGCTCCTTTAAACTTCCTCAGGCACCAGATAAGAGCTTATTAACTCCTATGGATGTTCTTTTCACTCAAGTGATAGACATTTTCTTAGTCATATAAGTCACAAACTCAATCTCAGTTTGGTAGAGTTTCCATTCTAACACATGATTAAAGCTCTAAACTTAGTGTTATGGTTTTTCCTTCTTCCAGCTCTGCCTATAACAGGCAGGAAGCCCATAGAGGTAAAAGTGAGTGTGGTGCTAAACAATGATAAACTACAGCCTCAATTATCAAGGAGCTGACTGCCCTTTGAGGGGACAAATGGTAGACTGGATTACAGGGTGATGTGTGCTATGTGGAAGTGTGCTTCCGGACATGGCAAAGCAGAGGAAGGGTGATGATACCCAGCAAGATGAAACACAACTGAAGGTGGTCCTTGCACTTTGCAAGACTAGTAGCACAATTCTGTTTTTTTTTTTTTTTTTTTTTTTAAGACAGAGTCTCACTCTGTTGCCCAGGCTAGAGTGCTGTGGCGTCAGCCTAGCTCACAGCAACCTCAAACTCCTGGGCTTTAAGCAATCCCTCTGCCTCAGCCTCCCAAGTAGCTGGGACTACAGGCATGTGCCACCATGCCCGGCTAATTTTTTCTCTCTATATTTTTAGTTGTCCATAGAATTTCTTTCTACTTTTAGTTAGCGACGAGGTCTTGCTCTTGCTCAGGCTGGTCTCAAACTCCTGAGCTCAAACAGTCCACCCGCCTCGGCCTCCCAGAGTAGTAGCACAATTCTGAGTGGAGAAAGCCATCCGTGCAAGGAAGGGAAAGGATCGTGAACCCAAATATTATTTTACCAAAGGGATTGGCTTTGTCATAGATCCTAAAGGAATCACTTTTGCTAATTGTGATAGTAAAATGTGCATGACAACATACTCCTAGGAATGGGCTGTTATACAGATATGGATTAGGTTGTGATATTAGATTCGATATGGAATAGATTGTGGATTGATTTTTTTTAAGGTTTTACCATTTACTAGATATATGATGCTGAGCAAGTTGCTTAACTTCTTTGGGTTCCAGTTTGCTTCTCTTAAATGGGGAGGTTATTATCCACCTTGAAGGCCATACATTTAAATGAGAAAATGCATATGTAAAGTTCTTTGTATGAAGCGTGGCACTTAGTCTGGGCTTAATATTTGTTAGTTCACTTGCTGAAACTGTCTCCCACACACTCCATGCTTTCATTTTATAGATAGGAGTAGCAAAATCTGTAAGGCAAAAGCAAGAACAGCATTGCAACTTAGGTATGAGACAGTATGAACTAGACTTACTATGTTGGTAGTGGGAATGGGAGGAAAAGCCACACATAGGTGGAAACAATGTCCTGAAAGAAACAAACTAGCTGTGTCTGTTCTCAGTGTTAATTTTCAATTGCATTTTTATTTGCTCACTCACTGATTGTTTGGGCTGGCTTGAAGGCCCATCATCATTTTCATGGTATGAATGTTGCTCTGTACACAGTTGTAGATCTTCAAATATAAGTTATTTTTATCCAGAAAAAATTTCTACATTAAAATGAGCTGCCTCCCAGGAGATTATAACTTAGAGGCATCACCATTTTATTAGTTGAGCCAATAATAGTTGGAGAAAGATTATCTCAGAAGCATGAATGGTATGTGATTCTTAATTGCTTTTGATTTCTAATACAGATTATTTTGGTTTAACTAAAGTAAATATTCATTTATTTGAAGTGTTCTGCTTAAAAATGGTGGGGGCTGTGAACTCCATCCAAATACAGGAGACTCATCAGAAGCAATATAGTAATAGCATGAGACCAGGAATCAGAAAACCTGGTTCTGGTCCTATCACTGACGGGTTGGGAACCTGAGCAAGAAACTTCTCTTCTCTGATAGATAAATGTGGTTACCTAGATGTGGTATGTGGTGTGGCGAAGTGATGCTGATGTACTCCCCTTTTCACCCCTCACATTCCTTTGTCTGCCCCACTGCTGCCCACTGGCTCAAATCATTAAACCCCAACTGTTGCCAGATGTTCAAGTGGATAGTGTAGGGAGACAAAACTCCATCTCCATCCTCTTAGGGTCCTGGCTAGGCCCAAGAATCAAATTGCCATGAGAGAGATCAACAGGAAAAGAGCATGAAAATTTATTTAATTCAAGTTTTATGTGGCCCGGGAGCCCTTAGAAGCCATTAGAGTCAATCACGGATGCACTAATTGGACGAAGAGTTGTGAACAAGCAATGAAATTTTGTGAGGAGGCTTAAAAGATGAATTATTTTAACAAGGTCTATACAGAATTCTTTTGGCCTCAACTTCTTGTTTTTGATGATAAGAATATTATTTCTTTTGGTATAAGGGAGAGTATCTTTCATGTGGGAATTTCATTTTCTGCTTTTAAGAAACAGAAATGATGTCAGAATTATGTTGTACTGCTGGGTTTTTTTTTTTTAAGTGCCTTTAATTCAAAATTGTAAATATGTTAGAATAGCATTTTTTTGGGCGACATACTCCTAACTCCTTCATTATGAAAGGATTTTATAGGTGGGAGAATGCTTTACCAACATGAATATGTGAGTGTAATTTTTTATGTTATTGGTTCTTCTTGCAACCTGTTGCTAATGCAAAAGCAAACTTTCTGTTAGTGACCTTGATCTAGAACCTGTTGTTATTCTTAGTGAAAACTATTTCACAAAAATTTGTTATTTTAAAAATTGTGACTATTTACCAATATTGCTTACATTTACTAATGACACTTACAGTGGTTTTGATGACAGGGTAGCTTTAAGTAGGACAATGTTTAAGGATAATTATTTGTGTGTTACCTGTTGCTGAGTTCAGCAAATAGTACCATTCTTGGTAAATAGTAGAGAGTCAATTACTGATGTGGATTGAATGAGAAAACAAGGAAGTGTTTGCTTCCCAGTTGATTGCTTCAGCTGTGATTTGACTTTTCATACCAAGGTAAGTAAACACTTAGTAATCCATATGGAAATTTAAGATCTTGTCTATGCAATAAGAAACTAGAGTGGGAAATTGAAGTATTTTACAAAGCATCTTGTATTAATGTCATACCAAATAACATCTTTCACAAATGTCTACAAATATGGTCTGATTGTAAGAGTTAGCATATTAAGAGCTGTCCCAGCTCAAATGTGTGTGTTCCACATATATTTTCCTGCTATGAACTTAAAGAAGAATGAAGATTTTTAGTTAACAGTGGTGACTGAGAAATTTTTGGCATTTTAAATAATCTTAAATGGCCCATTCATTAAAAAATCCTCTTTGTTTACTTTCACCAAATACCACTGGAGGTTGGGACATGACACTGAATTAATTATGGATATAGGACTTTCCAAAATAACATTAAGTTGAAGACAGGTTGAGATTTTCAGTAATGTCATGGATTGGAAAGGTAAGCTAATTTGGCTTCACATAAATCCAGAAAGCGACTTTGTTTTACGCAGTAGAAGGAAAGAAATAGTCTCCTTAGTCACATTGGAACACCACACTGGAAGGGCCCTAAGGTCATCCTGGTTAATAAGCACCACTGGTCAGGTTGTTTGGATGTAGAACTGTGACTGCTTGACCTGGCTAGGGCCCAACCTGGGCACAGAACTGAAGGACCTACTAAGGCATTTTAACCAGCTCCAGAGTGTCAGATGAATCTGCTCAGTGGCCAACTCCCTATTGTCAACGTGCATACGCATATATTCAGGCGTGTGTGAACACGTGTGCATGTACACACAATGACATGAAAAGGCCTGCCTGGCAATAAGAATAAGAAAAGGAGCCTATGTTTTTGTCCCAGTTCTGCTACTTGCAAGCCACTTGCTATAGTGCACATCACCTAAAGGGCTGGAGAACCTCCTTTTGCCCTGTGTTTCTGCTTCCTCCTTTCCTGAACCCATTCTCTGTCCTAGGGGGTGACCTTTCTGGACTACACCAGAGGTTTCCTAGCCTTCTGGTTTCCTGTTGGGTTTGTTAAATGCCAAGCCCCAGCAGGGCCTGAAGGGGGAGGGATAACTATGAGTTTGGGATGTCACTGCCCCAGACCTCTTTCTGTGGGGTCACCTTGGGCTGACTCTGCCTTGACCAAGGGCTGTAACTGCTCTCGTGTAGACTGTCCCTGCTGTCCCCTCACCCCTGAGCTCCACAGATACTCCGAACCTTACATGGAGGGTTATCCCTCCATAAATGGTCTCTTTATTAAACCCTTTGTGATTGTCTTAATTTGGCTGTGTCACCTGTTTCCTGCCAGCACCCTGATGATATATTTAAGAGACTGTCATTGTGAAGAACTCTGAAGTTATGTCTGTATTCATCAGAAAAGGGGGCCATGGTGGGCCGGTGATGGGCGGCATGAGTTTAGCAAGGAAGAGAGAACATAGATGTCCAGAATTAGCCATTCCAGAAGTTTTCCCCGGCTCTTAACACTCTGTGACTCCAAGTGTAAGAAACTAAGGAAGCCAATTACATTTTGGACTTTCATATTACTATGGGGAATCTGGACAGGGATGATAAAACAAATGGAGTTCAAAGGAAGGCACGAGCAAGGTGTGCTTATGAAAACCAGCTGTGATTTCACCCATAAAAAAGGGCATCTTCTAACTAACACCTTTCAAATATTATTCATCATTTTTAGCATTGGATTATTTTTCAGCAAGTATTCCTTTTATGTTAAGTGTATTTTTAATTGTAAATCAATGCTTTCTTACATGTAGCAATATACAGAGTATAAAAAGTGTATAATTGTCAAGCAGCCCTGGTTTGACAAAATGAGAAAAATCTTCATTTCCAATCATAGTATTGAAAATAATTCCTGGGGCTCTTGTATATTTTCTGTATTTCAGTCCCTTTTATGTTTCTACCTAACTCTCAAATTAAAACAGAGACCACTTAAACTCATGAACTTTTAAAATAGCAATATCTTTGTGCTTTCTTGTAAATTTTCCTACAGCAAATATATTGTCAAAAAGGCCAAATGTGCTTATTTCAGCTCTCACTATGGTGACACTTGTAGGGTAATCTGGGGTCATCCTTCCCCCGGCCAGGCTTCTGTCTCACTTCATTTTCAAAATGGATCGATGACCTGAACTGCTTATGATCCACAGTACAATCAATGACTGTAAAGAAGTTTTTGTGTTAGTTAATGTTACTTGCATTCTTTTCAGGCTGTTTGCCCGGGTGGAATTTAATCATTTGAACAGGTCAGTAGCTGACAGAATTTGACAGGTTCTGTAGCTGTTGGTTGTTGAAAGATAGTCTTTTCAGGGCCGTATGTCATGGTTCTCCTCACAAAGCAACGGCTCAGAGTAGCTGCCACTCTTGCCCATAAGAAAAACTAAACCTACCAGTTATTGGTAAACGACTTCTTATTTGGCTATGGAATAACAAGAGTAAAGATAAATGTTCTTGCTTTGGTTTCCAGGTTTCTTTCACATATAGTAGGTTATGTTATCCTTGGGCCAATGTAAGGAGGTTCATAGAGAAAGTGCTTTATTCCTGTTTTACACATGAGAAATCTTAGGCAGAGAATGGTTATTTTCAGGGCAGCACTGGAACTCTGGCTTATTAGTTCATAACTAGGCTTTAATTGCCATTTTAGTAAAATACTCAGGATTTAACCTCAAATTTACCAAATAATTTAAGTATAGGAGAGCAGTCATATCTAGGTCTTAAAAAACGGCTAGTAATTGAAGATAAGCTCTCCACTCTCAAGTTGCCCAGTCTTACTAATGCCATTTTTTTCATCTATATGTTCAGTTTTAAGCACAAGTGTGCTCTGGTTCTTTGAGACAAGGCACAGACCATTAAACAGACTTGGGAATTTATAACTCTTGCTAATTCCCTCCTGGCCCCTTTGTGCCTGTTCCTTGCTCTACAGAAAAGGCTGAGTATCTTGATTTTCCCCCACTTGATCCCTGTATTTAGATTTCAGGACATAGGGGTCACAGCACCACAGTAAAAGGAAAATAGAAATTGATACAGATGACTTTGGCAATTCTAAGCTTATTTCTTCCAATGAGCAAAGATTTCTTTGTGCATGTTGCACGTCAAAGCCCTCACTTTGCACTACACTCAGTGTCCTTTAATGGAAACGTGTGTGAATGAGAAGATCATATATGGAAAATCTAGAGTAATTATGCTTTTTAGCAATAAAAAGGGTCTGGACTTGGTGATCTCAGAGATCCTTTTGCTTTTAACAGCCTGGACTTTCAAATATTAGCAGAGGCAGAATTTGATCTCCAAATGATCAAATGTGCTATGTTGGTGTTGGAAAGATAGCAAAGGAGCATGGGGTGAGGGGTGGGGGTGGGGCGGAGAGGTGGTATCAATGGGTGTGTGACCTAGGAAGTGGGGTTGAGAGAAACCCCAGGATGAGGGGAACAATGATGAAAAATATTATAGAAGCAAGCTTTGAGAAATCAGAGATAGTCATAGAGTGGAATACAGAGATCATCCCATGGACCTGGAGCAGAGGAAGGAACAGGGAACTGAGGTGTTGGCACAGGTTTGAAAAGTTTGTGTTCTGGAATCAAAGTATGTGGATTCCAAATCCCAGCTCTGCCACCTACTAGCTATGTGACCCTGTATTGAAGAGCACACCTTAGAGCTGTGGCTTCCAATCTCATTCGTACATAGAACACTAGACTCATCTGGGGAGTGCTGAAAAAACCCAGGTGGCTGGGCCCACTTCTAAAACAATCCAATCAGAATCAGGGGTGGCAGGCGTAGGCTTGAGAGCCTGGACTGAAAACCACAGTTTTATAGCCTTGGTTCTCAAACTTTTGTGTATATCAGAATTAACTCAAGGATTTGCTAAAACAGATCACTGGGCCACAACCTCATTGAAGGCAAAATTAGAACCCAATAGTTTGCTTACAGATCAGAATATTTGAATCTATGATTGTTTTCAAAATGTCTTATATTTGAATTATTGAATATGAACAATGACATGAAAGGAACATGAAAGAATGAATAGCTCTGTCAGATGAAAGACGGGTTGAACTATAGCACGTACATGAAATTGAATATAATTAAGTCTTTCGGAATTCTGTGGTTAAGGTCCCACAAGTGTTATGTCTCCTTTTGAGTAAATTTGTAGGTTGATTCCTCCTGAAAACACAAGCCACCTTTTTAATTTTGACTAAAGTTGCCTTTCTGAAATAAAAAAATGACAAATATCCTAAGAAAATCTCCACAGTAGAAGGGAAAATACAGCTACTATGAGGTAATAAACATTACCATAAAAAGAGAGTAATATGGATGTGGAAAATCTAGTCCTAAAGTATAGAGTCCAGTTTGAGAAGTGCTGTATTAGTGGAATAAATAGAATTTCTGCTTGTTCTTGTTGATGTCTTTTCACTGGAAAGCTTCTTTTTTTTTTTGTTTTGTTTTGTTTTTGGTTCTCTCATTTAATGGGGTAGAGTGTTCTCTGCTCTTAGAGTCTTGATATACAAAATGTGGTCCATAAGCCTGGAAATATGTTAGAAATGCAGAATATAAGGTTCCTTCCCAGACCTACCAAATCAGAATTTGCACTTGAGCAAGATTCTTGGGTGAGTTATATGCTCTTTGAAGTTCCAGAAGCTGTTCTACAACATTCACGTATTATAATTCAGGGGTTGTGGGGAAGTGGATCATGGCCTAAGAGTGTGCAGATATGCTCTCCTGGGTGCCACTCCAGTTAAGATAGGCGTTGGTTGTAGACAAGTCTGCAGAGAAAAAAGTCTCAAGGAAGAGAACACACAGGTGTTGTCCCTGTTTACCTTGGCCACAGAGTGAAAGTTCAGGCCAATACTGGATGAAGAAAGGTCCAAAGGATGGGGAGACACCCTCATGACGCTGGTGGAGGCCACTTGGCCCTAGTTACCTTGTCTTTCAAAAGGTGAACCAGGTCCTGAGAGAAAAATAGGCAGTGAATAGAAATAATAAAAACAATACCATCGCAACTGGTTTGTAGAAAGTTTATCCCAGTGGGATACAAACTTGCAAGGGTTTTGTTTCTTCTCAACCAGTGCCTTTGACCTTATTCTGTTGAATCTGCTCTTCCTAGACCTTAATAACATCTTGGGCAACCTCATATCTTTCAAACCAGTTATTAAGTCTAGTTTAGTCTAATATGAAACTCCAATCACACCTGCTGCACCTCCTAGCTCAGGGCTCCTCAGAGGCCTGAGAGCATGAAGTGGAGGAGAGGGGACTTGCTGTTGAAGTTCCTGTTCCTCCCTCTGCCTCCTTCAGTGTGTTGGACTAGAGACATAGGATATGGAAAGAGAGGGAGAAGATAGCAATGGATATTTGGACACAGGTACAAGCTCCTTAGCTGCCCTTGCAGGAGAAACTCCCAATTCATAGTTGTTCTTGTGGAAGATCTCTCTCCAGCCTGAACTCTTCTGAACTCTTCCCCGGCCTCCAGATTCCGTCATCATCAGCACATATCACATGATCACAAGCTCCTGCTGCTTTCTGAAGCAACAGACAACCCGCTTGATTAGAGGACTAGCTACATAGCTCTAGCCCTGCTACCCTCCACAGCATTCTCCTGACCTATGGGGAACTCACACATCCTTGTGACACCACATGGCTTCATTTCCATCCCTCACCTCCATGCCATCTGTATTCGATTCTCTTCTTTGCTCACATAGGCTCTGGGGACAGATTAGCAAGTCACACTGAAGAATGAGATGACAGTCTTGCTTTCTTGCAGGCTCTCAGTTCCTATAAGCAGTCCTTTGGAGGACCCCTCACTGGACTTTGTAGAGTGAGCATTCACCTTTCCTTCCTCCTTCCACAAGGAAACGCTTCAGCACCTCAGCTAGACTCAGTCTCAGTCATGCCTGATTCTGCAGATCCTCCCCTCTCTCTTGCCTTTCTCCTTCTGTTTAAAATAGGGGAGGGTGTCCCAAAGGATGTTTAGGGGCGATAAAGAGAGTACAGCCACCTCTTACTAAATCTTGGAGGAGCTGTTTTCTAAGTTGTTTGTACCTTATTTAGGATGTGAGATATTGCAGAATCCTGTGTCCTAAGTTTTGATACCTGGTTGCCAAATCCAGAATGGTAGGAAAGGTTCTACTCAACAACTTGCTCTAGTATGATATACAATATCTGTTGATCACTTCCTTTGTACCAATTAAACTCTTTACAAATTTTATTTAATTTGTATGACATCACCATATTGTAGTTTCTATTACTCTCACTTAAACAATTAAACACTGTAACGAACTCCTGCCATATCTAGTTGTAAAATATTTTTAAAAGTCTCTCCTTACTGTAATAATTCTATGCAATGCAAGTCTTACTGTCCCAATGAGAAAAACAACAAATAAAACTTCCTTTGTTTCATTGAAAGCATAAGTGAAGCACAGGATCATGGACCAAGGAGTCAGAAGACCCATTTGAGTCCTGGCACTGCCATTTATTAGCTATATGGTCTTAGGCAGTCTATTAACTGCTTTGAGACTCAGTTTCCTCATGTCAAAATTGAAATAACCATAACAGTAATATTTGTCAATCCTACAAGGTTGCTGAGAAGACCAAGTAAGAATGTTTTGTGGACCAGAAGGGTTACCGTAAAGAAAATAAGTATTATCATAGCTATGATTTTTGAATAATCTCTGTGAGTAGAAAATGATGGAAAATAAATGACTTAAAAAGCCAGACTATTGGGGGGTATAAAAAAGGAAAGACATTTTTAGGAAGGCATGCAGAAGAAGTGTATTTTTTGTTTTTTGCATGCAAATGTCTCTCGTTTCAAACTGTGTTAGGCCTCTCATCTTCACTTACTTAGCATAGGCATATTTTAGAACTCCAGGTGAGTCAAACACATTTCATCTCTATTTTTGGAAAGGATGGTTAATTTTCTGCATGTTTTATTATCCATGAAAACTTCTTACTCCCCAAATATTTGTTCAACCAGATCAGTAGAAGTTGTCCAGAGGTCCCCAGATCTCTGATGCTGGGTAGTTGCTAAGTCAACTTGATCTTTCAAAGATGGAATGCAGGCACTTGTGTCTAGTGAAGGAGACCAAGGACATCCCTGTGGGGAACGGCCCTTCCCCTGCCCTCCCCTTTCTTCAAAGGGCAGGGTAGGTCTAACAGGTGAAAGAGCCACAGATTCCTCTTGGGTGTACTGCACTCCCCTCCCCCTTTCCAATCTGTGCTGTAGGATCACTTCATGTTTCTGAGTGCAGAAATCAAAAGGAGCACATTTTTAGTAATTTGCAAGGGTGGGTATGATCACAGCTCAGTCTTGCTATGATAATTTTCAGTCATGTCCTCTCCTCAGTTTTCTAATCATTACATACATAGGATGAGTGGTGATAATTATATTCCCTGGCACCTGAGACCTCTGCCCACAGGAAAAGCATATGTACTGGGAGAATGGGCTACTCTTGCCGTGGGGCTGCTCTCAGCAGGAAGGGTTATGTGTCAGGAGCCCAGACGGGGAGATGGCAGGTTACTTGGGACAGAGGAGCTTGGATGTCTGAGTTATATTTATGAGAAACAACCCTCACTGTAACTAGCATTTGAATGGTGTTTTACAGCATATAAAGAGCTCTTACATACATCAGATCTCATGTCATCCTGCTAAGCTATCTGTGAAGAAAATATTGTTTCCATTTTTTCTTATAAGAAAACAGGTGAACTTTCTTGTTTAAATTAGCTTTAGTCCACATAGCAGGTCAGTGATAGATATGTAAGCTTATCTAGAGCCCTTTCTAGTAAGTACCACAGCTGTCCTGATGATGACATGGGGGATGGTGATGAGGATGACTTTTTATTTTTATTCTTATTTATTAATTAATTTATTTACATTACAAGGATTCTGATTCCAGGCTAAGAAGCTGAGGCTCTGGTGTCAGTTTTGAATTCTGCGTTATAGTTCCAACATGGAAAACTTAGATTCTTTATCTCCTTTTAGCTTTCTTTACTGAAAAATGATATTACTTGATGTTATCTGTTATTTGTCAAAGTATTAAAGTCAACACATGGAAACAACTCAAAGTTTAAAATAACTCTTGTAATCCTTTTCTTGTTTTTCTCCCAGGAAAGATTTCTTCTTTCACAGTTCATTGGCTTGTTTGTACAATCAAATACTTCATGGAAAGCTAGTTATTTAAAAAAAAAAAAAAACTTGGTTCTTTAATGGGAAAATACTATTTTCAGAAGTACAAAATTCTCGTCTCATTTAATTCAGTCTTAGATTACTACAGCCCCAAAGATCCAATTCAGTAATAGGCACAGCTACTGCTTCTGTCAATTGGGTGATGCTGAAAAGGAAAATAAAATTTTGATAAATATTAAGAGAGATTAAACAATTATAGAAAGAGAAGAATGGGATTCTGTTCCCTGAAGACAATGTTACATATAGAGATAGAATCCTCTTTGGCTGTCTCAGGAGGAAAATCACC
Organism: Lemur catta; assembly: GCF_020740605.2. Taxonomy (NCBI): domain Eukaryota; kingdom Metazoa; phylum Chordata; class Mammalia; order Primates; family Lemuridae; genus Lemur; species Lemur catta. The sequence continues at coordinate 39,679,340 of NC_059139.1, forward strand.
CCCTTGTCATTATGGAGTGTGAGGAAAGCACATCTGTCTCTGAACGTATGTATATATCAAGAACATGCAACTCCCCCGGGAGGGATAAAATGTTAAGCCTTAGCAAGATTTTAAGTCAGAATGTAAATACATTCAGCAGTTATTTTCATAAGAAAGGGTATTAAAATGTTTAGAATTCAGGAAAAAGAGCAGGACAGAGGACACTGGACATTTGAAGAGAGAGGATCATAGCACTCTTGGGGGGTGATAAAGATTGTGGGAAGAGGCCGAGCTTGTTTCTTTCTGAAAACAGTCCAACAATACTCTTGCTCCATTCCTTATTTAACACAGACAAGCTTAATATCCTATAAACAAGTTATAAGATAAAAAGTATATAACCTTTTATATGACTTGAGCTCCTGATACAGCCACTGTGGTCCGATTGGTGGTTTTGCTTTGTTGATTAAGAGCACTGAGCTAATAAGGCCACTAAAAATTATTCGCTCATGGAAAGGTTTGTCTCCTGGAAGAACAGTGGCCTGCTATGCAAAATTGTGCAGTGGACAAAGTTAATCTTGGGTTTTTCTTACTCTCACCTGCCTCCTGTCCCCATGCCCAGACCTTCCCCACACTTCCCACTTGCCTGGTTCTCTCACGTCCTCTGGCTGATGCCTGGCTCCCCAGGACGTCACACCAGTGCTCCTCCTGGGTCTGCTCCTGGCTGTTCCAGCCCTTTCCTTTCTGCCTGTCTCTCATTTAAACTTGCATGTCTCTATGATCCTTAACTTGCATGACTCTGGAATCCTGTTTTCTGTTAGATGAGAGTTTATCAGATGACCCATCATTTCCCAAATGTACTGGAATTTTAATAGGTATGACTGAGTGTTCCTTCAGATTTGAATAGATATTACTTGGTGGAGGAGGGCAGAGTTCCTTGGCAAAATAAGACTGTAAAATTCTGCAAATTATCCCATCCTCTTGAAGACTCTCCAATCCTTCTATTTCTGAAGAGAAATCTTTCAGAAATAAACTTTTGTGATGAATTCAGTATGGGACACACTATTATAATACAAACTAAGTTGTACATTTTTATCCTTTGAGATAATATATTTATTTTAAAATGAATGTATTAAAAATGTCTTGACCTTGAGTTATGACCCCATTTATAGGAATTTCAGGTGCTTCAGTGGGTATTAGCAGGTGGTATTTGGCACAGGGATTTTTGTGATGTGATTCAAATTATGTTTGATTACTTTTGGTTACTTTCAGCTTGGCTATGCCAAGTCATAGTCTTAGGATGATTTGAGTACTTCTCATCCATTTGGACAAAACTGAGGAAAAATTTGGGCAAAGCTAAAGGCTCTTGTTTTAGCAATTTCTATGCCCATTTTTGTCCAGATATTATTATGAGAAGTAAAACATACTTCTTTTCCCATTGGTGCACTAACATTGGGACACTCAACCTGTAAAAAGTGGGTTTGACCTGGGATTGAGTTCTTCTTTCTGTTGTAGGCACCCCAGGTCAGGAGAGGGGCTCTCTGATCAAGTGGTCAGATAACCACATTGCACTATCCTTCCATTCAGTCCTCTGCTGATGAACACATTGCTGCTTACCTGGGAATTCGGATATTTTAAAAATTATATTTTTAAAGTGCTTATATTAAGAAAATGCCTCTTAAAAGCCTCAAAACAACCCAAGTGCCCATCAATACATGAGTGGATTAATAAAATGTGGTATATTTATACCATGGAGTACTACTCAGCTATAAGAAACAATGGTGATCTAGCACCTCTTGTATTTTCCTGGATAGAGCTGGAACCCATTCTACTAAGTGAAGTATCCCAAAATGGAAAAATAAGCACCACATGTACTCACCATCAAATTAGTTTCACTGATCATCACCTAAGAGCACATTTAGGAATAACATTAATCGGGTGTTGGGCAGATGTGTGGGGGGGGAGAGGGCATGGGTATATACATACATAATGAGTGCGATGCGCACCGTCTAGGACATGGAAACGCTTGAAGCTCTGATTCGGGGAGGGGGGTGAGGGCAAGGGCAATATACGTAACCTAAACTTTTGTACCCCCATAATATGCTGAAATAAAAAAAATTATATAAAAAAGCCTCGAAATGAGATCACAGACCTGAAAGAAATGTATACTGCCTTAGGAATTTAGGCCGTCAAATGAAATCTGGAGAAAAATACTATCAGTTTAGTTTCCTCTGTTCTTTCCCTCCCTCTTTGTGACTGGAGCATAAGATCACTCTTCCTCTCTCTCTTTCCTCCTCTCTCTCCTCTCCCATACTCTATTTGGATGTCAGGTTTTTTTTCCCCATAATATAGACATTTATGAGTTCTCTGGCCCAATAACATTTTAAACCAAACCTTTTTATCTTTTACTATGGCAGTTACATTGTTTAATTTTCATGGAGAATATCCTGTTTCTGCCAGTTTGATCTAGGAAATAGTTGAAATTGGTATAATTGGAAGCCTCTCCCTGCATATACTTTACCCTTCTCTTCTTTTTTGTTATATGTGACTAGAGATGAGAATTTTGTACTAAGCCACACTATAAATCCAGAACAGTGAATTCTGAAATCCAGGATTTGGTGAGTTCCACCAAAATCATTTGGATGGTTTTATGAAACATACTTAATCAATCATGCATTGTGAGATTCTGTTGTTGACCATGGTAAATCCTAGAATGGAGGTTTGTTTTTAAAATCCCAAGCTCCGTAAGCATGCCCCATATGTGTAACTTCTATAATTTCTTAATGAAGATATAGCATTGATCATTTATCTTATTAACTTCATAATTTTTCCTATTTGTATAATATGATTTATATCCCCCTCAGAGTCAATGTGGTGACTGTTTCTTCTCAGAATATTAAGTATCATGCTCAGCATGGTCTAGACGGGTCATCATTAGTGCTTCCTATAGTCAAATTGTTTTAATTGAGAGACTAAGTCTCTTTTTCTGAACAACAGTCAGTTCTAATTCCTGTCATTTCCCTCAGAAGATGGAATTCTTGGTCTATCAGGGCAACTTTCATTCTAATTGTGGAAATAAATTTGTCAGTGGTGGTGACTTCTACTATTTCTCCTTAACTTCCTGACTGGGTTTGACCAAGGATGATTCCAGCAAAGGGCCAGGAAAGTGAACAGCAGAGAGTTATCCAAATGATGAGATCCAAAGCAATCTACAAAATCTTCAGGAAAATAAGCTGAAAGACCTGAAAGCTTTTTCCATGCCACATGGTCACTAGTGAGATAAGTTGAAGATTTATGAATATGCTTGTTTCTTTATATTGACTATGATTATGTCATGGGGAAAGCCAGTTGAGCTGTATTACCCTAAGTAGTTAATGACCTCACAGACTTAGTAAAATCACCTTTATTTGTAATTTAGGGCCACCCTGGGTTTCCATCCTTCATGTGCAAATTTGTCTTAAACTTCTTTCCTTCTGTAACTTTTCTCAAGGCAGACCTAGGCAATGTGTTGTCATGTCCCTATTTACTCTTTCTAGTGGTTTCTCTTATTATAATATGAATAGCGTTAGGTGGATGGCCTACAAACTGGGTCAACTAGGAATACTGCTCGTGGAGTATAATCTCAGTAGGACACTATTAGTTGAACTTCAAATCTGTTCATCCCACTCTGGTAGATGAAAAAATACAAACTGTCTTCTACCTTGTCCTCTTTTCCTTGCATGTTTCTCAAAATTTCTCTCTTAGAATATGACACCAGCAAAGGATGGGGCTAAGAAAGCAGTTCAGGAGTAGAAAATAGGCTCAGTGGTGGTGATTCAAGGAAAAGGGGCATAAAGAGAGTGAATTTTGAGAGCAATGGAAACCAATAAAAAGAGGGACAGTATGAAAAGCTGTATTCATCAGAATTCTCTGGAGAAACAGAACCAATAGGATATATACAAGTATATATGAGGAGATTTATTATGGTAATTGGCTCACATAATTATAGAGGCTGATAAGTTTCATGATATGCTGTCTGTAAGCTAGAGAACTAGGAAGGCTGGTGGTGTAATTCTGTGTGCCAAGGCCTGACTCCCAGGGGGACCACTGGCATAAGTCCTAGAGTCCCAAGACCCAACAACCAGGAGCTCCAATATCAGAGGGAAGATTAAGATGGTTGCCCCAGCTCAAGAAAAGAAAGAATTTACCCTTCCTCTGCTTTTATGTTCTATCTGAGCCCTCAAGGACTGGATGATGTCTGCTCACATTGGTCAGGGTAGATCTTCTTTACTTATCTCTTCTGTAAACACCTTCATAGATACACACAGAAATAATGTTTTACCAGCTATCTGGGCACCCAAGTCAAGTGGACACATAAGTAACCATCACAAAGGCATAAGAAAAAAAACTTTAAAAATTAAAGGATTTTTCCCCATTAAAATGACAACATTATTTTTCACAGATCTAGAAAAAAATAGTTCTATGCTTTGTATGGAACCAGAAAAGACCCCTGAATAGCCAATGCAACCATTCAGAACAAATCAGGAGGCATCACTTTACTAGACTTCAAGCTATGCTATTGGTCTGAAACCCAGCATGAAAAAAAAAAAAGAAAAGAAAAAAAAAAAAAGCTATACTACAAGGCTACAGTAACCCTGTAAAACAGCAAGGATCAAAACAGAAAACCCAGATATGAAACCCTGAAATTTGGAGTGATACCAGTTGTCTTTATGCTCCAACAGATGGGAAAAAACACTGTGCATGCATTTGGGCTGTTAATGATGCCTAGTCTTAACCCTGCGATTCCAGCCTCTTAGGTAAAGGCCCTCCAGGGAACTTTGGATGGTTAAGGAACTCAAGTAGGGAAAACAAGGAGGAATCTTAGTTGTGTATCTGGGAACCCAATATACATACAAGTAAGGGAATTTCATAGTAATGTAATCCTGGTAAGTCATAGAGAAAGAACACAATACTAGATTGAACAATCAGCTGTAGATTTACAGGGGGAAAATTATTTCTATTGGAACTGATTAGTTCTATTGGAAGACTTGTGGTAACAGACAAATTTTAGAAGCACCAGGTCAGAGTATGATCTGAGGTCTAGCTAAGCCAGGCATGACTCAGGGTAGGAAAACATCTTAGATGCAGGATTCTAATATAATACCCCTCTGTTTTTTTCCTGTTATTTGTAGAGAGGAAAGGGTAATTTAGTCTTAATTGCATGACAGATAAAGGGAATTTTACAAGGTGCAGACAGTGGAGACATACTTACTATGTCTGCCTGGGGTTATCTTTCCATCGTAAAAAACTTTCTAATGGTTTAGTATGGATGGAACTCATTAGGTTATCTGGTCTAAGTCTTGGATCTGCCTTGGAAATGTATCTCCCACATAGTCTAACATGGTCTTTGAAGTGAGTAAGAGGAATCAAATAGTTAACACCCCTATCAAAGTGAACTTTAAAACACTTTTTAAAATAATGTGATTATTAAGTGATTAATAAGTGATTGACTTGAATGTTGGTCAAAAGAGACAGTGTCAGTCAGTCATTTGATGCCTAAAAAACATCAGTCAGATCAACTGGGAATATTTGTGTATAAAATTTTGACATTGGTCAATTGGAACATGTCATAGTAACTTCTCTAGAGACTTCAATCACATTCAAAGATTTATTTGTGCTTATGACCCAGTCTGCCCCTCAAGAGACCATTCAGAGTAGTTGAGTTTATGCTCCTATGGAAGAGCTTCTCATTCAACTCTCAGGTTGTATTATGTGATCCATGTGATTTCTGCTTTATGTTTCTTTAGGAGAGATAACTTAGTAATAAAACCTCCAAAATAAGGGGCATTTAATAGGATATTATCAATTTTGAACTCACCCAGAAAGTTCTGTGGTCAAAGGGACAACTAGGGAAATGGTGAAGTCATGTCCACTGCAAACATTACTGTAGCTGGGAACCTTTTTCCTACTTAAGAAACTAAAGTTTTCATGAAGCAGAGGAGAGGTTTAGTGTCTGCCCTTGAAGTGCAGACGAGATTTATCCGTTTTTTCAGTATACCAGGTATTCGGTATCCTAAATCTTTATCCTTTAATGGCAAATCGCCACCCCTGAATGCCAATTCAGGATTTATTCCCTCAGAGTTTAGTCTCTACTTTCTTTGAGATAATAGCACTTAATTATTATCTAATTATCTATTAATGATTATCTTATCTAAAGTCTCTTTTAGATAATAGCAGTTAATTATTATCTAATAATTATATCTAATTATCTAATTACTATATAGTCTCAGGCACAAGACATGCTGGGATTGATTCCCTTAGTAGTCAATAGTGGTGGTATCATGAGAATCAGGGTGGATTTAGGGGGAAGTGACTGGCCTGATGCCCTGAGGACACCAAAGGGGTTTAGAAGATAGGTGTTCAGAGGGGAAGAGTAAACACAGATTTGATGAAATCAGTCATCTCCTGGCTAAATATTTTTTTCTTAAAAGAAAACTCCTAGATTATCAATGATTGAGTTTAATTTGCCTACTGGGTAGACAAATTAATATAACTAACTTGTAATATATTAAACCAGAGGTATTGATAAATAGTCACAGTGTGCAGATTAAGTTCACAAAGATAAGGCCCTGAAGGCTCACAAAATTCTTCTATTTGTAGTCAAGGTAAAGAATTAAAGTGTTGTTTTATAATATTGCCTTTAATTATGATGGGTGGAAAGACGTACAAATCATTATCCAGACACTGATCCATACACTGATCATATAGTGACATGTTACTATAATACTATACTAGGAACACTGTGTTCAGTGGAAATGATGGGTGAGTTTAGCTTCTAATTACAGAATTGCCAGGGAGAAATTCAAAATTCTACTAATACTTTAATGTTACATTATATGACTTCTCAAGTAAAGTATTTATGAATTGATGTGGTGAAATATATATACTTATTTCAGAGTCCCTATTTATTTGTGAACTATGCTCTATTTGTCTTTTAATAGTTAAGAACATGATTTATTTCATTTATCTTTTAAATATTTTTAAATGTCCTTTGTGACAAAGAAAGCTCAAATGTGCTCATTTGTATGTAATTTTACAAGAGGATGAATGCAGATGGAATTCTAATTAGAACCATATTTGTAGAATAAGTAAATAATATGGGGTTGCTCTTTCTGGTAAGGCAACATGAAGGACGTCTCAGGAAGTATGACCTTACAAGACAAAACTGTTAAGCCAGGAGGAAACCATAATCTCATCACTCTGGAGGGGAAGGGGGGTGGGGTTTGGTAAAGATATGTGAACACCTCCAAATTCCACCTCATTCTAAGCCAGTGCCGGGCTATTTGGCAGGATTGGAATAAAAGCCACAATTTAGGCAGGGCTGAAAAAGTTCATTTTGCCTTTTAACTATTGTTTGTTTTCTGGCCTGCAGAAAATGGTCTCTTTCCAAATTTCTGCAGACATATGATTGCACACCCTAGGAGCTGGAGATTGCAAACCTCTCTCAGTTCTGCTGGGAGCCTCTTTTCCAAACTGTTTTCAGACGGGCTCACTATTCACCTCTCTAGAACCCCAGTGGAGCCCCAGGTTTCAATTTCAAGAAATGATCGGAGATCACAGAATTAATTTTCCTTATAATTAAGTCCTAAAATGTTAAGTGAACATTGTCTCTGCTTTGAAGGATAATTGTAAATTGATAGTTCTCATCTTGAATTTGCCGTTTTAATACAATTTTCTTTCCAAAGAAATTCAAGGGAACAGCTTCTTGTACTATACATTTACAAATTTATCTTCTACATCAGAAGCTTGAGGAAACCCAATTAATGAATTGGATTTAGACAGGTTGCAGGAGCAGAAGGATGGTAGTTACATAAAGCCTTCCATGGTTTTATGTAGTCTTTATAATTCAAATGAAGAATAATTTGGGTAATAGTGTTCAAATGTGTTTATTTTAGTATTACATAATAGGCAATTTCCTTAGGTTTCATTGCATATATAAATCCCATCGATTTGTGAATCTGAAATTTTTACCATTAATAATTTTCTAAGCAGTGGTAATTTAGCTGATTTTAATTCTACTCTTTCATTGCACTGTATTGTAAGCTAGAATGGAGTTAGCTGATTCCAATTTCATGCTTGTGATTGGAAATTGCATACTGAAAATTAAGTCATCATAACAGGTAAATAAATTTGACCAAGACATTAAATGGGCACCTCCAACATGTCTAAAACAATGAGAGTGTGTTCTATGGGGTGCATGGGCATCTGTGACAGCTAAATGTTAGTTATCTGTTCCTCAGTGCCCTAACATCTAATTTTAACTAAACCTGAAAAAGAAGTCCAGAAAGCTGGGTAGTGCTACCCTTCAAATCAGCCATGACTGATCCCTCTGGGCTTGGATTTCAATGAGACCATTGAGAGACTTTTCAGAAGAACTGGGAACACCTTCTACAGAATGCTCTTTCCATGGATTGCTGATGTGAAATCACTCTGTGACAACATATGTAGAAAAATCTGATGAGTAATTCTAGAGGTAGCAGTTTTTGAAAGTTTGAAAGAAGACCTTTTGTTTTTTAAACTTGGCTGCCACTGTCCTGCTCTCTCTACTTTTTTCAGTCTTTGTATTTTTTTTTTTTTTGTCTTCTCTCAACCCTTGATTTTGTTATTCCTTCCAGAGTTTTTTTTTTTTTCCTCATTTGAGGCAAGGGAGAGATATTCTGTCAAAAGGGAGGGTCATAATGAGACACTATACTGTTTATTTTGATTTATTTTGTGTTTGGGGTTACCTTGAATATTTTCATGCATTTGTTTTGAAAAGTTGGCAAACTGAGTTTTTAATTATTTTTCTCATTTTTTTCCCCACTAAAGATTAGTCATTAGAATCAATGAGTTGGACATGTTCATTTCTGGATTGAGTTAACTTTTATATATTAATGATCTCTGCATTTTAATTTTAAGTTTTTTTTTTTTTTTGGTCCCAAAGCAAGAAGGAAGAAATTGGCTCATCAAGTCTAAAACATAAGTTTATAGGCGAAACAAAAAACTAGATGCAAAGTATGAAGCCAAAATGGAATGTGAGTTCGGGCACCAGAAGAGAAAAGATTTAGGTTTAGTGGATAGAAAAATAGGAGGTGGCCTGGAGGAATTCAAGATAATGTGCTATTATCTATCTCTTCACTATATTTGGGAAAGTTGGATTTACTGAAAGGTCCTAGAACAGGCTGGAAACCAGTTTTCAAATCCTTTTTACTCATAAAATCCTTTTATTAAATGAAATCTTGAACAGAGTCTCAACATGTTAACCAGGTGAAAGTGGTTGTAGTGAGGGAGAAACCTGCTCTCTTGGGCTCATATGAGGTAGCCTCTTAGTGAATCTCTGTCTTTGCAGAGCAAAGCTTCAAAACAAAGCTGTGTTAGCCACGCATTCTGGTTTTGTTGCAGAAAGCATAGTCATTGTGACTAATTTTGGTCGTCACCCATCGGCAAGTCCCTTCCCCATGTGAGATTAAACACTAGGGAGATTCACTTAGCCTAAAAAAAACAATACTGTTTTGGGAGAGGTCTTGATGGATGCAACATTGCTACACTGGGGAGGGCATCCTGGGGCAGTGTGAGAATGTACCTGAGTCAAGGTGCTGCGTGTGCTCCTGGGTCAGGGCTAATGAAAGGGAAGCTCAGGAAAGTAGAAATGTGATCACGTTTAGCTTGAGAAATCAAGGCAATAGTTAAGGTCCACAGTGTTTTTGGAGGCAGAGCTCAGTAGCTAGTCCCACTGCGTGGGATGCTCTTCTTCCAGCCCTTCGCACGGTTGCTTATGGGTCACCTCAGGAAACGATTTTTCCTGCCTGCTCTATCTACCTTAGGCCATTCTTCTTAATAGTTATCTTCTTAACACACATTGTTAATCTCTATCATAACTCCCCATTGATCTTTTTAAAGAAGAATTTTAGCTTGCTTAGTTTCAGTCTTCGCTAGAATGTAATCTCTGTGACAGCAGGAACCAGGTGTTTCTTATTCACATCCATAACTTCAGTACCTGCTGAGTGCAGTACCTGGTACATGGTAGACAATCTAAGTATTTGTTGAGTGAATGAATGAGATATATGAGCGGTATGAAACACAAGAGAGGCCACTGGAGGACTTGGTGGGAACATTTTTTTAGGTAGTTTTCCAGAACAGTGAAATTTTTAATTTTTTGAATCTTTTCATTAAAGAAAATGGTGAAGCCTAGTTTGTGCAACAAATCATTAATGATAAATAAGTCAATACTAGTAAAGCAGAGTGAATTATAAGTCTTTAATCAATAATCCATGGTAAAGGAGATACAAAGTAGTAGGACACACACTAAATGGGATAATAAGGCCAGGAAGTTGAGGTTATAGGGTCTATATTTTCTCTTTTCCCTTTGTTATTATTACCAAGTCACATTAAAGTTAATGCCATATTTATTTATCCTAGAGGGAGTACCATTTTGTTTTACTCATTTTCTGTCATGGTACTTGATTGTGCTTGGGAGTAGATGATTTGCTTCCTAAAGACAATACCTGGAGCCCTAACAGTCTCCTAGGGACCCCTGCAAGCCCTAACATGGGGGATCCTCATGAGGGGGTCAGAGTGCTGTGTAGAGAGAATACAGAGTGCCACGATGGTGACCCATAGGTAGACAGGTGTTGAACCTAAGGGAAATGGTTTTTATAGGCATAGGACACTTAAAAGAGAGTGGGAAGAGTGGGCTCTACTTGTTTTGAGATGGTAGAGTTTGCCTATATTTCATTGCAGGCTCTAAAGACTTAAAGGAACAGGACTTAATTACAACCAGGTGAGTCCCTAAGGTTGGAAGGAGGATGGGAAGAGAAGCTAATAGTTTCTGGGTTCCATGTTAAGTACTTTTCTGCCCATTACCATCTAAAAATTCCAGATGAAGGCTCCAGTCTGGAATAACTGATACCTGAACCTCAGATTCTTGGCAGTGAAGTACAAATTGGGGAAAAGGTTCACCTTTCTATTATCATCACAAGCTAGTTATAAATGAAGTCAATGTTTGACTTTTCCTACTAACAAAAAACAGAGGTTAGAATTTTTACTTAGTAACATTTTGGTATAAACTCTGAGTACAAACATTTCACTTAGGTACTTTTTCCCATTATTGTGAAGAGGATTGGGGAAATGATGAGTCATGCCAGCAAACCCTTTCTGCACATGATTTTACTTTTTTCTTAGCTGGTAGGTGCTGCAATTGTATTTATTCCTCCAGTTTCATTTATTAGAGAACTATTGTTAAAAGAAGCATAGATTTTTACTTTTGTAAATGTGAGTGCTCTGAGAATTTGATTCTATCTCCATTGTGTACTGAAAACTATGAAAGTTAAATAATGTGTGTGTTTTTTAAATTATACTCAGGCAAGTTATTAATGATTAAGCAATGTTGGAACTACGAGCTTCTGATTTACAATGGCAGAATCCAGATTACAGAATTTAAAAAATGTCATCTGGAATGCAGGCTTATAAAGTCAGTCTCTAATAGCAAAGTAAACAAAGATATTATAAATGTAACATTGCATCTGATTGAATGAGTATGGAATATTGGCATTTGAGTTCTGTTATTTAATAGGAAATAATATTTGGCTCTACTGTAAAGAATCAGTTTCTCCTCATGTCTAATCTATTCCCTGAGAGTAAGTGGCCCATGGAAATAGCCTCCTTCCTGTCTCCACTGCTCCCCTTCTTTCCAAATATTTCCATAAGCCCCAGATGGTTATACTGGCTATCCAAATGCTTAAGGTGAATTGCATTTGCCGTTTTTATATTTGAAAATGCTCTCATGCCTCTTGAGTCCCTGCAGTCCTGGCCTTGTTGTGTGCTTGAAGACACACTGAGGAGTCCAGGCCCCAGGCAATGCCAGTACTTCAGGCCTCCTGTGGTCCTGTTGTCACCTTGGTCAGGGGATCTAGTCCTGGCCGGGGCAGTATCTCTGATCCAGGAACTTGTTGCCATATTTTATCAGTGCATCACACCATTGGAATGAAAAGTTTCCCTTTCTCCATGAAACCCTCCTCTCTAATCATTTCACACAGGAAGATACTGAAACACAGAGGTCTAAGAAGTACTTCCCCTAGAATCATTTGCTGAGTCAAAATGACCCCCTGGTCTCCTTGCCTTGCAAGGCAGGACACATTCCATTCTGAAATACTCCCTCATTTGGAGCTCTGGTGTTCTATAGTAGTCTTCTCAGCCAGTTGCACCTTCTTCTGCTGTTACCCCAGGATGCCAAGGCTCCTAGAATTCTCCCAAGTTCCAGACTTCTATGAACAGGACACTCAAAGAAAGTAGAAAAATCAACCAGAGCTAATATTTCGAGCCAAATCTCTTTCTGCTGTAGTGCAGAACCTGGTTCTTCCTAAAACTGTCTTGAATACTCATTTCTTGCTCACTGAGACTGCTTTGTAGATGTCTTTTTTCCTGACACCGAGAATTTCCTCAGACTGGGAGGTGGGTCAGACAGATTCTTCTGCTCTAACCCAGCTGTGCTGAGAACCGTGCTGGGACTGTGCATCCTGCGGGGTAGCCAAACAGGTTCCGATGAATAATCCATTAGGTTTAGGCTTGTGTATTGATTTTTTTAAAAACCTGTTCCACTTCTTTTAGATCCTGCGAATGTGAAAAAGTGATTATATTCAATGCTACGTAAGCTTGCTTGTACATGTTTTTTAATGAACCATTATGACAGAAATTACCTTGAAAATGTAATAGCAGATCAGAATGTTAGTATCTTTTTGGAGGCTGCCATCAGTATGCCTACAGATTACAGTCTGAGTAAAGGTCATTCCTACTCACTAATTCTGCCAGATTTACTGTCAGCTGGGAGAGTTGCTTTAGAATGCAAGTTAGTTTATGGAAAAAACATCCTCCTACAAACTCATCTCTGAGGTGGGAGCTATTTACATTAACATATTTATTTATTCATGAATTTTACAAAGCGCAGGGAGAATGATTGAAATTTCCCTTCTCAAGAATGCATGAATTTAGCCTTATTGGCTGTTATATGCATGTTAAGATTTAGCTGGGATAACTGCAAAGGTCTTGATTTCTGGATCTCAAGAATTGGGCCCCTGTAATTAATCTGCCTGAGGCAATTAGCTGCCTTTGGGGCATTTGGAGAAGCCTAGTGAAAGTGAGGACACTGGTTCTCACCAGAGCACCCCTGTTCTACCCCCAGTGATGGAACTTTATAGCTTTTATAAATTAAGGTATATGTAAAAGTGAATGCATTTTGACGAGGAAGTCATTATCCATGGGAGAAACATGAGAGGGGGAAAAATAACAAAAGCAAAAAGCTGGGTTAAGTTAGAGTAGGTCAGAATGAAAGTGGATGTTCAGACCCAGATTAGGACTGTAGGGGTTGTTTGGTGCTGGAGGATAAAACAGATATTGCCTTGGGGAGTCTCAGAGTGTCAGGCTCGAATGTGGAGTGGCCCTGGGGGAAGGGAACTAGTGTTTAGGCACCTACGGTGCACCAGGTGCTTTTGGGTTCACCATCTCCTTTGAAGAGATGAAGAGCTTCACATTGCCAGGGAGTAGGATCATAGAGAAGAGTCCACTTGCCAAGACTCAAAAAATAGGCAGAGTCAAAAGGACAAGTTTCTCAGACAGCCTTGCATAGATGGGAAGCTTCAGACCTAGCTATGACATAAGTGGTTTAATGATCACAGAGAAGGCACAGGCCCAGAAAGGAATGACCCTTACCGTTGGAGACAAAAGCTGCAGAATCAAAGAAATAACCAGAAGCGGGAAAGGGCTGCACACTTTGGCCACATTGTGGACTTTTAAAAAAACATTGTTTTTTGTACCCCCACAATATGCTGAAATAATAATAATGATAATAAAAAGAAATATAAGTCCCACTACTAAAGGGTGTGTATATATATATAAAAGATTTCCAGCTCAGCCACTAAAAAAAAAAAAAAAAAAAAAAAAAATTGTACTGCAAAGATGAGAAGTTGCCAGACAGACTGAGATTTCTCTAGGTTTCCTAGGGACTTGGGCTCTATGGTTCCTAAGTTCTCATTTAGGGGAGAGTGCTATGCTGTATTTGTCCCTGTGAGAGTAACTTAGCATAGACGGTGGGGAAAGTCACTGAGAACAGAATTCTCTACTTTTTCCTTTTTTCCTTCTGAATGTCTTTGAAAGCTAAAGAAGTGACAGACTTGTGCTTTCAAAATGGCCATGGTGGCCCCAAGGCCGGCTGGATATCTCAGCTCTTGCCTGGCCAGTGGCTGGCTCTCCTAAGCATAGGTAAGAGTTGCTCCACCATTGCAGGTGTCTTGGAGTTTTCTGTGGTCTTCGAAGATGAATGACAGGTATGCCTGTGCCCCTTGGTCTCTGCAGACAGCCCTAAAAGGAAGGACAGTGACTGGAATCTTTCTGACATCTTGCAGTTGAATTTCTGAATTCCTTCTCACTTCCGTGGGGTGGGAGGGCCAGGACCTGAGAGCTGGAAGGTTCAGCCCTATTCTGTTGTGATACTACAGGACTGTGCAAATGCTTGTCCTAAACCTAAAATGCCACAGGCTTATATTCATGAGGTGATTTGCTTAGCATGTTGCCGAGTCGGAAGATGTTTTGCTCATTATGAAACTATTTTGTCATTGACTGATGAAACCCAAAGGCAGATGAAACATCATTATAAAGACATGGTATGTTTATTTCAGTATTAAAAAAAAGAAGACAAGTCTGGTTTGGAATGCAGTTTCTGAGGAGGCCTAAAGGAATCTGAAGTTCGAGTTTAGTATTAATCACTCTGTCTGCCACTGAGTCTACTGGCCTCATATTTCAGTAATAGAAACAAAGGCAAAAATGTCAGCTCTAGGCTTGGAAGCATAAGTTCCAAAAGAACTTTTTTTTTTTTCCCTTGCAAATAAATAGGTCTCCAAAGAGAGAAAGCCCAAGTAGGATTTCAAAATATGACTGTTCTGTATTTTCCTTGGGTTCTCCAGTTTGGCATAGAAACCCTGGTGCCACTGTAGACTGTGTAGGTCACAGGAGTTCAGCCTGGACCTGTATTCTAGAGCAGGAATCTCCAAACAGGTGCCAAGAGGAGGTAGTTCCCATTTCCCAGAAGCCACGTGACCACTGGGCTACAGGGGGTGGGGCTGGAGATACCGAGAGGACAGGAAAGGCCTTGAATGTCGGCGAGTATTGTTGGAAGGCCATGAGTGTTGAAGAGCCCCAAGACAAGGAGAGGAATGAGGAGACCTTGAAGCTATTGGGAGAGAGTTGATGAAGGGTCTCACCTAGAGGAGGTAGAGCAGGTAGAGGAGGTAGAAGGGATTCCTTGAGAGAGAAGGAATGAATACTTCAGGAATGTTTCAAAGGCAGCTTTCCAGCACAGCCATGTCTTTTAAATTTTGCAATTTCATTCTCCCTCTTTGGTATTGACTGGGATCTTTAAGTGTGAGAGTGAAAAAGCTCAGGGGTGCCCAGTAGGTAGACACAACCTCATGTTAGTCACATAGCTTATTTATAACCCTACCACTGCTACCACCAGCACCATGCCATTTATGGCTCCAAATTTCTTACAGTCAGCTCTCTCCTGTGCTTTCCTCAGCCTCTACATTCCCAAGGAAACCTTGTGTCCCAGTTTGAACTCTCAAAATTGATAAATAATTGCAATGCACTAGGCTATGGTTTGACTAATTTTTTGTTTTGATTTATTTTTTGTTTTGCTTTTAAATCAACTCTCCTCCCTCTAAGAGATACAGCAATGATAGAAAATAAATGAAACCTGTGCTTATTACAACTCACCCTGCATAAATCATCTTGCCCTTGGTGAATGGGTAAATGACTATTTGTAAGATTGCAAATTGAATTTGCTTGAGCACGTTAGGGAACAGAACCAATGGGGATGAAATGAGAGTGTTCTAAATCAGTTGTTTTAAGAAATTTTAGGGTTTTACTCCCTGCTCTCCTGCTCTAAAATATTTTTGTGTGCTGAGAAGTTGCCCTGAGTTAGGATGAGCAGCTTCTACAGTGTGAATGTGCCAGGCATTAGAAGCAGGCCCAGGGGACCTTAAGCATCTTTCTTGGGATGAGGGAAGATGTGACAATCATCAGGCAGGACTGGGCCTGAGCAGAATAAGAAGCAGACCATAGGTAATAGGACTAGTGGCAGAATTTTTCCCAACAGTGGTTCCAAACCTGGCTAAATGGCCAAATTGCCCAAGAGTTTAATTATAGATCCATGAGCCAAACCTGAGATTGGACTCAGAATTTTTAAGGTTGGGACCCAGAAATTTATGTTTTAAAAAAGTTCTTCAATTGACTAAGAGACACGATCAGGTTTTTCAACATTACTTCTGGTAGTTGGAGCTAGAATGAAAGAAACTAAAGAACGAGGTTGAATCTCCCAGTAATTGCAACCTTGAAGAAGTACCTCTGGGTTTCACTTCTTTCTTATAAAATATCAGTCTCCAGGTCCCTCCAGGCTCTAAAATGTTATGTTTAGATAAATGAGAGTTTTGACATGGTTTCAGCAACTATATTTCTGTTTCTGTGCCTTTGGGTTTAGACACTGGTTCATAGAACTTGCCATTTATGTAGGTGGGGTTTGTGGCTGACTGTGGCGTGTGTTCGATGGATTCTGAGGAGGTCTTTCTCTGTCAGAATATCTGCCATACCAACCTGCTTTCACTTCCAGAAATCTCTCCATTAGAGGAAAGGGTTAAGGTGAGAGCTCTTTAGAGGCACATAAATCCCCTTTATGAGGGCTTGTTAAGCTGTGTTAGCCAGTTAACAGTGGTTTTATGTAAGATACTTTAGCATTCCTCAGCCAGTTTTTCTGCCATGACACCCATGGCTGAGGCTGTCCACGTGAGTCTCACCCCCTCTCTGGTGTAGTTAGGGCTCTGTACAAAGCCTGACTATGACCCCACTCTCTCCTCCTGCTAAGAAAGCAACTCAGAATGCAAATAGTGAAAGTGAATTTATTATTAGAACAACCTAGAATCAGCTCAAGTTTTATAAAAATGGAAGTATAAATAATTCTCTGAATTTGATACTTGTTGAGTAAAAAATTTACTTGTGACTTACCTCTTCTGATTGCAGCTATATTAGTTTGCTAGGGCTGCTGTGACAAAGTACCACAGACATGGGGACTTAAACGACAGGAATTTATTGTCTCACAGCCCAGAAGCTAGAACATCTGGGATCAAGGTGTTGGCAAAGTTGGCGCCTTTGAGGGCTGTGAGGAAGGATCTGTTCCAGGTCTCTCTCCTTGGTTTATAGATGGCTGGTTTCTTTCTGTGTTTCCACACATTGTCTTCCCTCTAGGTATGTCTGTCTCTGTGTCCAAATTTCCTGTTTTTGTAAGGATACCAATCATATTACATTAGGCAGAGATCTCACACTAATGACCTTATTTTAACTGGGTCACCTGCAAAGACCTTATTTCCAAATAAGGTCACAGTCACAAGGCACTGGGCGGTTAAGACTTCAGCATCTTTTGGGGGCACACAATTGAACCCATAATAGTGACATTCCATTGTGGCATTGGTGGTGAAAAACCAATGAATTAATTTATGAGGTGGGTCATTGTGCTTAGAAAATTAATGATACTGTAGACCAGTTTTTTTTCTGGTATGAGCTGTAGAGACTGAAGATGGAGCAGGAACTGCCAGGGGCATGTGACAAGTCAGAGGGAAAGGTCTTGAACTGTCAACAGAAAGGAACTGGGACTAAGTGGTTGAAGGAAGCATTGCCATAACTAGGGGGGCTACTATAAAGTTATTGCAAGGACATGAAATACAAACTAAGCCACCTTCATGGGATGGTGGAAGACTGCTCCCTTAGGTACATGTGGGAAGGATAAGATTATTAGAGTCAGTTTTGGAGTCAGCAGCTCTTTTCTTTCTATGCTCCTTAGAGTGTCATAATGAATAAAAGAGAGTAGTATTAAATTTTTAATCAATAACCTTCTTACTGTTGTAATAAAAACATCAATCACATCATTAATAAAACCAGCACTTTATCTCAGACTTGGTAGTTTTCTACTGGTAAATATTTAGTTTGTACAATTGTACAGCACATATATTGTATATTGACATATATAAAGGCTGTTCAGAAAATACCCAGCCATGTAACTAATGTTGGCTGGATACTTTCCTCACAGCCTTCGTATTTTGAAACTAATACAGGAAGTAGTCCGGAGACTACTATTTGATAATATTCTGGGAATAAGTGGTGGTGTGTTACAGCCTGCTCACACTGCCATGAGACAATTGTGCACCTCTTTTCCTAATTCCACCATCATGTTGGTATCTTGAAGTTGGTCAAGGTGGGAGAATTTGCACCATATCAATTGGCAAATGATACAAATCCAAACTTTAATTTTTTTTGAGAGCTGGTTGTTAAACATTCACCAGAAAATCAGTGGAAATAAACTAAAGTTGTAAACAAATTAACATACTCTGGTATTGCAGGAATTTACAAGAAAAACTCTTTCCTGATGAACAAAAATAGCTGATTCTTGGTACCATGCAGTAGAATAGTTTGTGAAGATAAATTATAGAGCTGGTTTAGAAAACAGATGAAATGCATTTGAACTGCAATTTTGTAATGGCTTCTAAAGCTGCTGAGCAAATTGGTGAGGTAATTTTGGTATGAGAAATATATTCATTAAGAAGAGTGAAAATTCAAACTCCCTGCTTCCCTGACAGCAGGATAATTAATAGCAGGGCTAGAAAGATCAGCATTTTCACGGAAAACCTTAGAAATCAGAGTTCCAAACTTGTCATTAGTTGAATTTTAAATTTTTAAAAGGAAAAATACCAAAGGCTAATTAAACATGTATTGATTCAATCTGTATATTTTACGAGTTGTATTATATACCCTTAAGTGAAGAAAAAGGAGCTTAGGCACTTAGAACCTAGAACTCTCTCATGTGTGGCGCCTTCTTTAGGTTAATTTGCATTTTTCCTCCTGGAATTACTAGAAAGGACTAAAGATATCCCTGAAATGTCAGTCTTTCTGGATGGGGGAGACTGCAGTGCTTCTCAAACTTTAATGTGTTTACATATCACCTGGGTAACTTGTTGAAATTCAGATTATCATTCAATAAGTCAGGAATGGGATGGGGTGGGATGGGCTCTACTATTGCTCAGCAGACCGCACTGGGAAAGGAGTTGTAAGTCCCTCCCAGTTTGCAAGTGTGGAGACACTCTTTAGTAGGTCTGATCCTCCCTCTTGCCCACCTTCCCAGGGCAGCAACCAGCAACACAGGATTTGAAATAGTTTGCTACTCTTCCTTCTTCTACTCTTCCTTTCTCTTTAGATTTCTTTAGTGGTTTGGAGTAATAGTGGTCTCCCTTAAAAAAGCCTCTGCAGTCATTGCTTCTCATCATTTAAACCTGTTCTCTCTCTCTCTCTCTCTCTCTGGCTTGAGACTTACTGGGATCTTTGTAATTCTGCACAGCTTCCAGTAGAGGTCATTGCCTTGTTATAGAAATATTTTCTTTCTTAACCTAGGAGATGGCTCAGTGGCTGGGATGACTTTGCATTCTGTGGGCAGTCAGCCTAAGGAACCAGGTCTCTCCAAGGTCACCGGTTTGCACATAATAGCACGTCCATCCAAAAGTGGGAGACCCTCTACCTTCTGGTCAGTTAATCTAAGTAACAAAAATGGGCAGAGTTTTCCAATTACCTGGAACAAATGAAGGAAAAACTGACTGAAGCATGGCCCAAGTGCTGCAAAGTTTTAGTGCAGTGTGTTAGTTTGCTAGGGCTGCCATGATCAAGTACCACAGACAGGGTGGCTTAAGCAATTGAAATTTATTTTTTCGCAGTTCTTGAGGCTAGAAGTCCAAGATTGGGGGATGGGCAGTGTTGGTTCCTTCTGAGGGCTGTGAGGAAAACATCTGTTCCAGGCCTCTCTCCTCGGCTTGTGGACGCTGCTCTTCTCCCGGTGTCTTTACGCTGCTTTCCTCTGCATGCGTCTGTGCCCACACTTGCTCTCCTTATGAGGACGTCACTTATACTGGATTAGGGCCCTCCTTAATGAACTGAATTACCTCTTTAAAGCCCCTGTCTCCAAATGTGATTACATTCTGAGGTGCTGGGGTTTAGGAATCAACAAAAGAATTCTTTGGGAGGGGGGGAAATTCAGTTCCTAGTATGTAGTAAACAAACAAACTGTCTTAACAGAACTTTGATACACATAGCTATGTCTACAGCCATAATTTACCTGGAAAATTTAAGTTAAAGGTATGCCTTTCCTCCACAAACTTAGTATATCTGGAAAAATTGAAATAAAAATCAATTTGCTCCACTTACCTTAAGTAATTATTCATTTTCTTGTAGGTACTCTATATTGAAGACATAGGGGAAAGAAAATCTGAAGTGGGAGACAGGATGCAAAACTTCCAGCTATGTTTTCCAGACTGTGGGCATTTTTCTTTAAATTTCCTCCCATTACTATTTCTTTCTATTATATTACAATTCCTTTGTTCTTTCAGGTCTGCTTGGTTGCTCTCTTCTTGAGGTCAGTCCAGATCATATAAACTGAAAGTTAGTTTCTGTCCTCTGAATTCATTAATTTATTCCAGAAACTTATTCCAAAGCACCCACTATGTTTGGAATACACTGGGAATACCAACTTGCATATGCCAATTCCTTCTCCCCAGTAACTAGTTACAATGGAATAGAAACGTTTGTAAGGAATGTGTGCCTGGGTGCCATTGCAGGACAGGTTGGGGAGTGACTTCTGGGAGAATCAGGAGATGTTTCATTTGCCATTTATTCCTGTGCCTTAGCAACCCTCTCCTTACCCACTCATGAATTGCTAAATTGTCATCTTTGTATTTCTCATAAAGCAGTGCACATTGTAGCAATGAATGCTTTTCAAAGCATGAATAAGATCAGAGTACTCTTACTCCAGAATAAATGTTGAGGCCTTGCTCTGTAAGGTGCTTGCCTGTTCTGCTCATAGTCCCTAGTTCAGTAGGGCCCACCTGGTCAGATAACTGTTAGTCCTACTGCCAGGGCGCTTTATGAGAACAACAAAAAGATCTGTTGCAACTGACTGAATACAAATTAAAGACTTAGAACTATATGGAAATTACTATGTAGTTATTTTATAGATACAATAACTAAAATATAGAGTGAGGTTTTGAGATTAGCATTTATATCATCCTTTCTAGGAAAACAGTGAAAGAAGACCTCAGCTAGCTTTGACTAGGAGAAGTGTCTGTCTTGGTGTGCTTCAGATTTTTAGAGTTCTTGCCTTAATTTTCTTCCACCTCTTCTACCCTGTTGTATCTCATGCCTTTTGGTGTTAGAATGGTCACTTCCTCACAGTGGAGACCTTTTTTAATTATAATGAAGATTCTAAATTTTCTGTGGGCCCATTTTAAGTGAAGAAACTTTGCTAGTTTCACAGAAGAAGGATTCCTAATGCTCACATTTGGGAGGCTTTGTAAATTTGAAACAAATGTTCTTCTTTCTTATTGCAGGGTCTTTCATGATGACATATTCACTTGAGTATTCTGATGGCTTCATTTTTACAAAAATTCAGTTTTCTTTAGAGGTTGAAGAGTGTATCAATTTGACCCAAAATGAAATAACTCTCACAGCCAAGAACCATGAATATCCTAACATCCTGTCTGGTTTTAGCCACTCTGTTTAACCAAATGGTAATTAAAATGGTTAAACAGTGATTATGAGGCAATTGTTCTCTGTTGTTGGACACCTAATTTTCAAGGGCAGCTGCTACATCCTGAATGGAGACCAAGGAAAAGAAAAAGAGCTCAAGGGGCTTTCTGCAGTAGTGCTCTTATGCTCAACTTCATGGCTCACTGACTGTTTCCTTCCCCTTAGTAACCCACTTCCACTGAAGAGAATGGACTTGCTATTCCTTTATTTGTCCCCAATTCCTTTTCATTTCAACCATCTTGGCTTTGAGGTAACAAGATGGAGTGTGTGCCAGGTCTGAGAGCCTTTTCTTCAGAGCCACATTAGAAGTCCCCAGTAGAAAACATGAGCAGCCTTGGAGGCCCTGTGACTATCAAACCTAGACAAGCATGAGCTAAAACAGAATTGAGAGTGTTGCCAGGTGCTCTTTTCTTGTGAGATTTTTAGCATCCTGTTTTAGGTTCCTCAAGTTTAAAGTAGATATGAGTTAAGTGTGGTACCTTAGTCATCTGAACAAGGACATTGCCCCGCTGGATTTTCTCTCTGCATGGTTTGTACCTGGGCTCCTATGTCCTAGCAATATATATATATTTTTTTGAGACAGAGTCTCACTCTGTTGCCCAGGCTTGAGTGCCGTGGAGTGAGCCTAGCTCACAGCAACCTCAAACTCTTGGGCTCAGGTGATCCTTCTGCCTCAGCCTCATGAGTACCTGGGACTACAGGCATGCGCCACCATGCCCAGCTAATTTTTTCTAGGTATTTTTAGTTGTCCGGTTAATTTCTTTCTGTTTTTTAGTAGAGATGAGGTCTCGCTCTTGCTCTGGCTGGTCTTGAACTCTTGACCTCGAGCGATCCTCCCAGAGTGCTAGGATTGTAGGCATGAGCCACCGCGCCCGGCCTGCAATATTTTATTTTATTTTATTTTTTGGCACAGGTTAAAGGTTTGTACCAAAATGGGGACACTGTGTAGGAGCTGGTCATGGGGTTTATTTGTCAGTTTAGCACAAACTGCAACTCTCTCCCCAGGGAGAACATATTCTCTGTTTCCTTTAATCTCTTTTACAAGTGATGACGGTATGTATTAACAAAGGGCAAGAATAAATCATTGGGTTTAAATGTTAATGATCATCTAATAATAAGATGTGATAGGATTATGTTAGAATTGCAGAAGTGGGCTATTTATTAAGAGTGGCATGCTATCAAATTATAAGCCTTGGAGGACCTTGGGATAATTATAATCTTGTAAAAATGCAGAAAGTTAAAGTGTTTTTGAAAGCTTATTTTATTATTTTGCTATAAATGATGGCCAAATAAGGTTAACTCTGAAAAATGCCTGCTATGTGAAAAAATATTAGTATTTAAATGAGACCTTATGTAACACTTTCTGATAGTTTTAGAGGAATTCCATATTTTCGATATCTTTCTTATGCAAAAAATATTAAAGCCAGTTTGGTAACATAGAAATTAATATGTTTTAAAAAATGTTTAATTCACTGGTATAAAAGATTATTAGTGGCAATTATATTACATTCTGTAATAGCTCATTACAAAACATACTATGAAATAGAATAGCTAAAGAAGTTGTGTGTTCAGTCTGTGATGACTTGAAAGAAAAGGCAGAGTGACTAATAAACTGAACATAGAAACTCAAAAGTGAGAATTTGACCCTTTCACTGAACTGAATACCTAAAGAACAAACCATTTCTTTAATAATATTAAGTAACTTTTCTGCATGTTCTTTGAGCCTCAGTTGAGTGACCTTTATCTACCTCATTGTCTGCTATCATCTCCAACCTTGCTCAGCCTCCCATTTTTGGACTATTTTCAATTTTTCTTTTTTGGCTTCTTTATCAGAACATCTAATTTTAGCTCCTACCCAGTCTCTTTCCTTTCTCAAAAAATTCTTAAAGGATGTTCTATCCTAATTAATATAATTTATTTGTAATCCCCTAAGCCATTGCATCTTGGCTTCAATTTGTACCATTTTACCAAAATCATTCCTAATTGCTGGATCTTGCAGTCATTTTTTTTTCTGTCATTGTCTTTGTAAACATATAAATTTGACGCAATTAATCCTCCCCTCTTTCCTGAAATTCTCTTGGCTTCTCTTTAACAATCTTGTTATTAGGGGTATGCTATTTGCTCACTTCGGATTGTATGTTAAGGGATGCTTCCTCGGTTTTAGCCACAATTCTGGGACTACAGGAGAAATTCCCACTCTATGTCTGATTATCCAGATGTGCAAGTCTAGTAAATCTACAGTCATTATATTAGTGGTCCAGTTCAGCAACCTTCCCAAATCCTATGTCTTAAATCATATAGATACTTTCAGTGCTTATGTAAATCTAATTGGTATAAGACCACTCAGCAGTATAGAGAATCAAAGTGACATTTTTGGTTCCTCCTCTTGGGCAAAGCTCTTCATATTATTTAGGTTAAAGACAGTCTGATGTATGTGGTTTGGATGTTGGCCTTGAACATAAAGTACTGTCCGACACTTGTAGACAGCATGCCAGATGTCACCCTCCTCCAACAGCACCTGCAGCTATGAAGCTGGAGGATTGGAAGACTACAACACATTCCTAAGGACTCTAGCCAAGCACTGCATTGATTTCTCAAGATGGAAAGGATGTAACCTATATAACAATCGTCTCCTCTCTTTTATAGGAGGGTAATTACTGTAATTATTAAACACTGACAAAATGCAGTAATCATATTTCAGCATATTGACAAAGGATACTTAAACACTGGCTGCCACTCCCCAGAACCCAGCTTCAAATTTTTGAGCCCCTGGCAGTTAATGTGGGGCTACACAATGCTAGCTTTGGTTCTCTCTTAGCCCTACAAGGACTATTCAGGGTAAAGAGACTGCAGCTAATGGTGCCCCAGAAATAGGAACTGGGTAGGTTAGGGAAGGTCCCACACAAGGTATGCAAGTAAATGCACTGATGCAATTTGAAGTGAATAAACAGCTTGGCAGCCAAGGAAAGAAATAATAATAAAAAAGATCTAGAGAAACAAATAGCCATGGTAAATATGGTCTCAGCCTACCTTCCCATGAGTAACGTTACCAAGTAAGTTGAAAAATGCCTCTGGAATGTCATCTGGGTTTCTTGTTAGATAAAATCAAAGCATACAATTTGTCCATCCTAATAAGGCATAGTCTCCTAACTACATAATCGTACCTAGCGATAGACAGGAAGCTCTTTCATGATTAAAAAGTTATACCAAAATAAGTAGAGAGCTAGAAATCTTAATACCTGTAAATATAAATAAAGTTGGTCTATATTTCCAGCTCAGCCTTTTGACTCTGTGTCTCCCCAGATGTATAAACAGTAGGACCTGAATGCTCTATCTATGGTGATGACACAGGAGGCATTCCAAGAAACATAAAACTAATGAGGTTCAGAGAAAGTTATTTTTGTCTAATTATATAAATAACATAGATGACTGACAAGATAGACTCATTTCCAGGGATCCCCAGATGCATCAGTTATTACTGCTGCATAATAAGCCGTCTTAGACTAAGTGGCATAAAACAACAGTTTATTATGCTCATGAAATATATGGGTCAGGAATTTAGAAAGAGATACACTATAGGGATAACATCTCTGTTGCATGATATCTGGATTGTCAGTTGGGAATACTCAAAGGATGTGGGGTGACTGAATAACTGGGGAATGAAATAATCTAAGGCCCATTTATTCATGTGTCTGGCACCTGGGGAGATTCAGAGATGAGGATTGCTGACTCTAACATCTCCATGTGGTCTCACCACATGTGTGGCTTGGCTTCCTCACAGCATGGAAGCCTCAGGGTAATCAGACTTCTAACATGGCAAGTATCACAGAAAACAAGGTGGAAGCTACATCATCTTTTATTACTGAGTCTCAGAAGTCATGTGAGTCACTTTTCTGCCACCTCTATTAGTTATAAGCCTACACAGATTCATTACTATGGATTATAAACCCAAATTCTTGAGTAGAAGTGTCAAGGCTATATTGCATGGAAACATATGAGATGGGAGATACTGCTGTGAACATCTTTGGAAAATATAATCTGCAGCACTGGGACTAAGTTTATCTAAATTGTGTACCCAGAGAACTACCAAGCTTGGAGTCCTCTGCTCAGGATGAGCTCAGGTGCTGGCCTATATACATATAATAATTAAATTGTTCCCCCAGCTAGGGAAGAGTATAAGTACAAAGCCTCCTGGCAGCAGTCCTCAAGGGTAGTGTCTTAAAGAATATATGGATAGTATGGACATTTTAACAATATTGATTCTGCTGATCCGTGAACATGATGTATTTTTCCATTTGTTTACATCATCTGCAGTTTCCTTCCTCAGTGATTCATAGTTCTCTTTGTAGAGATCTTTCACCTCCTTGCTTAAATATATCCCTAGGTATTTTATTTTCTTTGTAGTTATTGTGAAAGGTATTGAGTATATGATTTGATTCTCAGTTTGACTGTTGTTGGTGTATAGGAATGCTGCTGATTTGTATACATTGAATTTGATTTTTTTTTTCTTTTTTTCTTTTTTTTTTATTTCAGCTCATCATGGGGGTACATAAGTTTAGGTCATATACATTGTCCATGTCCCGCCCATCCCCCTGAGTCAGAGTCCCAAGAGCGTCCGTTCTCATTCTCCAGACAGTGCGCCTGGCACTCATCATGTAGTCATACCTCCATCCCCTCCCGCCCCCACCTCCCCGGGTCTGCACCTTCAAGCATGACCATTCCCCAGAGGGTGTGCAACGCACTCGTCATGTAGGCATACACCCATCCCCTCCCCCCACCCCCCATCCCAGTCTGATATCCAATTGGTATCCTTCCCCGATGTACATTTAGGTGATGATCAGGGAAACCAGTTTTCTGGTGAGTACATGTGATGCTTGTTTTTCCATTCTTTGGATACTTCACTTAGTATAATGGGTTCCAGCTCTCTCCAGGAGAACCAAAGAGATGTCGTATCATCGTTATTTCTTATAGCTGAGTAGTATTCCATGGTATACATATACCACAGTTTACTAATCCATTCGTGGATTGATGGGCACTTGGGTTGTTTCCACATCTTTGCGATTGTGAATTGTGCTGCTATAAACATTCGGGTACAGGTGTCTTTGTTAAAGAATGACTTTTGTTCTTCTGGGTATATGCCCAATAATGGGATTGCTGGATCAAATGGTAGGTCTACTTGAATCTGTTTAAGGTATCTCCATATTGCTTTCCATAGGGGTTGCACTAGTTTGCATTCCCACCAGCAGTGTATGAATGTTCCTGTCTCTCCGCATCCACGCCAGCTGAATTTGATTTTTTAACCTGAGACTTTCCTAAAATTATTTGTCAATCCCAGGAGTCTCTTGGCAGAATCTTTGGGGTTTTCTAGATGGAAGATTGTATCATCAGCAAAGATCAATAGTTTGACCTCCTCTTTCCCCATTTGGATGCCTTTAATTCCCTTGTCTTTCCCCATTGGTCTGGTTAGGGCTTCCAGCACTGTGTTGAATGGAAGTGGTGATAGTAGGCATCCATGGCTTGTTCCAGTTCTGAGTGGGAATGCTTTCAACTTTTCCCCATTCAGTATGTTGGCTGTGGGTTTGTCATATATGGCTTTTATAATTTTGAGATGTATTAAATCTATGCCTATTTTATTAAGAGTTTTATCATGAAATGGTGCTGAATTTTGTCTGATGCTTTTTATGCATCTATTGAAATGATCCTATGATCTTTGTTTTTGCTTCTGTTTATGTGGTGAATCACATTTATGGATTTATGTATGTGAACCATCCTTGCAACTCTGGGATGAAGACCGTTTAGTAACGGTGGATTATTTTCTTGATTTGCTCCTGGATTTGGTTTGCTAGAATTTTATTGAGGATTTTTGTGTATCTATTCATAAGGAATATTGGTGTATAGTTTTCTTGTTTTGTTGTGTACTTTTCTGGCTTTGGTATCAAGGTGATACTGGCATTGTAGAATGAGTTGGGGAGGATTTCTTCCTTTTCAATGTTATGAAATAATTTATGTAGTATGGGTACCGATTCTTATTTGTAGATCTGATGAAATTTTGCTTGGAAACCATCTGGTATATGACTTTTTTTTTTTTGTTGGGAGATTTTTATTGCTGCTTCAATTTTATTGCTTGTAATTGGTCTGTTCAGGACTTCTATTTCTTTCTGATTGAGCCTTGGGAGGTTGTGTGTTTCCAGGAATTTGTCCATTTCCTCAACATTGTCAAATTTATGTGCATAGAGATTTTTATAATATTCATAGATCACACAGAGTCAATGCAATCCCCATCAAAATACTAACATCATTTTTCACAAATCTAGAAAAAATAATACTACACTTTGTTTAGAACCAGAAAAGAGCCTAAATAGCCAAGGCAACCTTAAGCAAAAGGAACAAATCTGGAGGTATCACTTTACCAGACTTTAAACTATACTACAAGGCTAAAGTAACCAAAACAGTGTGGAACTGGCACAAAAATAGAGACGTAGATCAATGGAACAGATATAAAATCTGAAGATGACCTTATTTGGAAGTAGGGTCTTTATAGATGTAATTAGTTAAAATCATCCCCTTTGACATACACAGAAGAGCCACAAGAGTTTTGAGAATATTATATAACCCTAAACATTGCCAGCTTCAACCAAAGGGGACAGAGAGGGGATGAAATGAGGGAGAGTAGTCAGATTTATGGAATTTTATAAGCAGAGAACAGGACTATAAAGCTACTTGGCTGCAAACATGTTATCCTTCAAGAAAAGGGAAGAATGTCTCTGAGATAGGCTCAGAAGTCAGCAGCACTGACAGAGCCTCTTTGGGCCCAGAGGCCAAGGCTGATGACAGGCACAGAGGACAGAGCATCAAGCCACAAAGATCATTTTCATGGCTTGAAACCTGATGGAATTTGCCTCACTAGATTTGAGATATGCTTGATAACAATGACTCCATTATTCCTTTTAATTTCTCCCTTTTGGAATGGGAATGTCTATCCTATGCCTATCTCATTATTGTGTTTTGGAAGCTGATGACTTGTTCTCTAGTTACACAAGTCCACAAATGGAGAATAATTTTGCCTCAGAATGGGCCATGCCCAGAGTCTCACCATACTTTAGTTACATAATTTAGAAGACGAGAGTTGGGACTTATTGAGATGATGATATTTAGATGAGATTTTGGACTTAAAGTTGATGTTGGAATGGGTTAAGACTATTGGAAATGATGAGATGGAGGGAATGTATTTTGCACTTTGGAAGAATATGAATTTTGAGGGGCCAGAGGGCAGATTATCACAGGTTGAATTGTATCCCCCAAAAAGATATGTTAAAGTTCTAACCCTTGGTACTTGTGGATGTGACCTTATTTGCAAACAGAGGTTTTGCAAATGTAATTAGGATAAAATCATACTGGATTATCCAATGACTGGTGTCCTTATAAAGAAAGAGAAATTTGAAGACATATAAAGACAGAAGAATTCCATGTGAAGACAGAGGGACGGATTGGAGTTATGCTGCCACAAACCAAGCAATGCCAGCGATTATTGGAAGCTATCACAAGTTAGAAGAGGCAAGGAGGGAATCTTCCCAAGAGCCTTTGGAGAGAGACTGGCCTTACTGACACTTTGATTTCAGAATTCTGCCCTTTAGAATGGTTAGAGAATAAATTTCTATTGTTTCAAGCCACCTGGCATATGATAATTTGTTATGGCAGCCTTAGAAAGCTAGTATAATGTGAGATTCCATTTATATAATATTCTAGAAACTAAAAACTAATGTCTAGTGACAGAAATTAGATCAATGGATTGCAGGAAGTTTGGGGTGTGGTTGGGGACAGGAGGAAGGAGGAAAAGATTACAAAGGGATATAAGAAAACTTTTGAGGATGATGGATATGCTCATTATCTTGATTATGGTGGTAGTTCATGGTATAAACTTAGCAAAGTGTAAACTTTCAATATATGCAGTTTATTTTCTGTCAATTATACCCCAGTAAAGCTATTAAAAAGTAATTTCTGGAGAGTAGAATTTGGTTTGGAATGGAATTAAGTGGGAGCTGCTGAAACAATTACATAGATTCTGTTTTTCTTCTTTTATCAATGTTGCACTGTCTTTTTTTCTGAGAAATAGGAAGAGAAAACATCACACTTCATTAAATTCTTGGAAATTAGCTCTTAAGTGGGCTTAAATGATGTAGCATTAATCTCCCTTGGGCACTTTTGCCATTGTCCACTTTTGCCACCTTTCTGCTGACATTTTACTTTAGGTTGGATTCTGTTCTTCCTCTGTCAAGCTAAATAATTGGAAGTTCACTTAGAATTGCATTTGCTTTATTTGTCTCATCTTTCCTGAGAAATATTTTCCAGCATGCTATTATAATTCAGTTAGCAGAAAGTTTGTCCTAAGTAATGTTTCCATAATGATAGCTATTTTGCTCTTCTGAGGGTCAGATGAAGCTAACTACTTTTCTATTGAGGCAAGGTAGGAAGTGGGAATAAAAGTTTATTAAAAATTCTTGTGTGATTTGATAATTTGCAATTGGTGAAACGTGGGCAAAAAAGGGGAATTAAAGCTTTGTAGTATTTCACACTGTTGAACACTTTCTTCTTCTTAAAGTCTTTAATGACAGAAGTCTTCCCTCGCTCTTCTTCTATTCCTCTGGTTGTCCATTTCTAGTTTCTTTTTGTGATCTTCTTTCTTTGTTTTGTTTGGTTTCCTTTGAAATATACCTCTGTACTTTCTCTCTCTCTCTCTCTCTCTTTTGAGTCAGAGTCTCGCCTTTTGACAAAGGCATAGTGTCATGCCTATAATTATGATATCATACAGAATAAATTCACCACCCTAAAAAATCCCCATGATTTACTCATTCTACCCTCTCTTGTCCCTGAGCCTCTGGCTATCACTGATCTTTTTACCACTGCTATACTTTTGTCTTTTCCAAAATATCATATAATTGAAATCATACAGTATATTGTCTTTTCACTGGCTTCTTCCATTTAACAATATGAATTAAAGATTCTTTCATATTTTACATGAATTAATAGATCATTAATCTTGATCTCTAAATAATCCATAGTATCAGTATACCACCATTTGTTCATAAATTCACCTATTGAAGTATATCTAAGTTGCTAACAGTTTCTGGTGGTTATAAATAAAGTTGCTATTAATAATTATTTTTGTTGTGGGCAATAAAAATTTAAAAACCTAAATAAGAGACACAAGCATAAAAAAGAAAAGTAAAGCTGTCACTATTCATAGATCATATAATGGCGTACATAGAAAATTCAAAACAACTAAAATTGATAAGTAAATTTTGCAAGGCAGTTGGATAATTGTCAATATACAAAAATCTATTTTATTTCTATCCATTTGCATCAAATGCTAGAAAATGAAATTTATAATGTGAAAATGAAGTATCAAAGAATAATTCTAACAAAGGTTGTTTATGATGTCTGTAATAAAAACTACAATACATAGCTGAGAGAAGTTATTAAGACCTAAATAAATAGACAAGTATTCTGTGTTCATGGACTAGATTATTCATTATTGCTGACATTTTAATTTTACATAAATTGACCTATAGGTTCAATGCAATCTCTGTCTAAATTCTAGCTTCCATTTTGGTGGAAGTTGACAAGTTGCTTCTATCATTTACATGAAAATGCAAGGGACCTCAAATAGCCAAGAACATTTTGAAGACAAAGTGAGAGGGACTCAGGCTATGAGGTATTAAAACTTCCTACATAGCTACAGTATTTAGACAGTGTGATATTGGTGCAAGTATAAAAAAATACTAGTGGAAAAAATAGTCTAGAAACAGTCACATCTAAATGATTTACAGTGAAGGCATTACTGCAGTTCAGTGGGGGATGAGATGGTATTGTCAACAAGTTGTACTGTGCCAATAGAATATGCATGGAAAAAAATGAACCTTGACTCTTCATGCCACATACAAAAATCTATTTAAAATGGTAATGGCTCAGAGATCTAATTGTGCCAGATAAAACAACAAAACTTTTAGTGGATAACATGGGAGAAAATTTTATTCACCTTGAGACAGATAAATATTTCTTAACAGAACACAAAAAACAAAACCATAAAAGATTGGTACCTTTGACTATATTGAAATTAAAAACTTTTGTACACCAAATGATACCACTAGGAGAATTAAAAGGCAACCTATACAGTGGAAAAAATATTTTAAGAATGTGACTCCAACAAAGAATTCTGATATCTGGAATTTATAAAGAACTTCTACAAGTCAACAAGAACAAAAGAGACAATGTGAAAGAGCAAAAAGGATAGCAGGAGCTTCACAAAAGAGGGTATCCAAATGCCAAGAAACATATGAAAATTCATCAGATTCATCAACCATTAGGGGAATAAAAACGGCAGAATGACATATGACTACACAACCAAATTTGCTTAAATAAAAAGGACGGAAAATTCTAAGTGTTAACTAGAATGTGGAATTCTTCTATACTTTTGATGGGAGTATAAATCAGTATAAACACTTTAAAATTGGTAGTGTTACTAAGACTCATACATGCATTCCTAAAATCCTGCAGTTATACTCCTAGGCCTACGTCCAACAGAAATAGGTACAGATTTTCACCAAAAGACATGTATGAGAACTTTCACGGCAGCACTTTTTGTAAAAGCCAAAAAATTGGAACTCCCCAAATGCCCTTTGACTATGGAATGGATAACCTGTGGAGTTCTATACAGCATTGGGATTGAACCACCTACAACAATGAAAGAAGCTAGATAGCAAAGATGTACTATATGTTTTATATATATAGACACAAAACCAGGCGAAACTAATCTGTACTATTTTAAGTCAGATGGGGGTTACCCTGGGGTGAAGGAGGGTCAGGGTAGTGACAGGAAGGGAGCATAAGTGTGGCCTCTGGGATGTGTGTGATATTCTGTATCTTATTCTGTGGGTTATTTACGTGAGTTTGTTCAGTTTGCAAAAGTTCATTGAGCTGATGCATATAATTTATATACTTTATTATTCTCCATAATAATTTCCAAAAAAATCCCCTTTGTGGTATTCTATACAATACCTATGCTATTTGAAGCAGGTGGGCTTTTCAACCTAACCTCCTCTGATGTATTACCAAAAGCTGTAGCATCCCGTGGGCCCCTCTCTCCATGTATTGGTTATTCTAGCTCTTCAGGACAAAGAACACAGTAAACTAGTGGTTTCTAAACTTGATTGTGGATGACAACAGCCTTGGAGAGTTTTAATAAAATATGGATTTACACTCTTGGGTAGAACTAAAGAATCTATAATTAAAAAAAAATTCTCCAAGTAAATTTACATATACAGACAGGTTTGCAGATCTCAGGAAAAAAACGAGAGTCCCAGAGTGATTCATCAGGCATAATGTTAATTTATAATTACATGGGTGTAAGTCAGTTTGATAAAATTCTGACCTTGGTTATTTCATGCCCTTGTACTGATTGGACTCAGTGGAATCCATATTAAATAGATAAAACTTAACTTGTTTTGATAGCACCATCCTAATAACTTAGAACCTTCTTTTAGAAATATTTTTAAATTACCATCAAACTGAATTGCATAATCTCTCCTAACTATGGTTCCTATATCTATAATTGGAGGATAATGCTTATCTCATATGGTTATTATAAGAATCAATTGGACAATACAGTAAAGCATTTAGCATAGTATAGTGTTTGGCACATAATAAATTAAAAACAATTTTTTTGTAGAGATGGGGGTTTCAGTATGTTGCTCAGGCTAGTCTTGAACTCCTGGCTTTAAGCAATCCTCCCACCTCAGCCTCCCAAAGTATGGATTACAGGCATGAGCCACCATGCCCATCCTGGCACATAATAAATTTGTTGAATGAATTTTAGGGATCTTCATAAAAGTAAAAATGGAATTTCTTAGTTAATTTGGAATTCTGCTTGTTCAGAATAATTTGTAATTGGGATACCTAGTTGATACAACTGCCCGCTGGCATTAGGCACATTTTTGAGCTGTTTATTCCAGTTGTGGTAATGAATTTGCACTCAGCTGCCATGACCTCTTCAAGTTCCTAGTTTAGATTATCACCATCCTTTTGTAAAATTACTGGCCAGTGTTAGGGGAGAGTCCAGAGTATGATCATGAGCAAACCAGCCTGTTGAAGTGCAAAATTAAATCTCTCCTTTTTTACTTAGCATCATGATTTAACCAATGAGCCAACCAGCCACAGGGAATTTAACAACAGCCATGTAATTGGTATGAAATGCTCCACTAACTCAGAAGACCAATTTGGTCACAGCTCCTTAATTTTTCAATTAATCACTTCAGTACCCAACTTCCTTATTTATCAGGAAACCTAGAATCTCCCTCTGGGGGTTTCCCCTTGCCCTTACTTTGTGCAAGAACTTCAACACCTGACACAGACCCAAAGCGGTTTATATCTTTGAATTAACAAGAAGGAATCCTGGGGCCTTATGGGTCTACTGCCATGACATCTATTGCCACATGGTGTGACTGTTGAGTTTAGTCCTGATCTGTCAGGGAATTAGTACAGAATCACTGATGTCATGAGGCCTGGATGACCCAGATTCTTGCAGAGACTGATCTGGTTCTTTCAGGGTAGACAATCCCTTAGTGCTAAACTTGGCTAAGATTGCCCCAAATTATCTGATTTTTAGAGTCCATATATTTCATGTCCATTATAAGCTATTTCCCATGGTTCCAGGTAGTTTCAGAAGTGTTGAGACAAGATCAGTCATGGTACATCTGTAACTTTACAGATCCCAGACTGTCCTCTTTTCCTACATAGAGATTGACTCTAACTCCAGAATCTCTAATACCTCTTTTTCTCAAACTGTAATGTTACTTGTTCAGCCTTCTAAAAAAGACTGAAATCCGTGATTGTAAGAATTCATCTCCATACTTCTTGTATTCGATCTCAAACAACCGCGGAACTCAAGGAGAAGAAATGTCTTTCTGCCTCACTATACTTCAGGCTTCTTTTCCATATTTTTATTTTCTGCTTCTAAATCTATCTCTTCTCAAAATGATAGACAGTGGAAATATTCTCTTCCTTCCAGGTAAACCACATTATCCTCTCTGAGGATCATGTCTTTGTTCCCTGCATGGTACACACAGAATACAATTTTCTACTACCAATACATTTTTATCTGGGATTTTGGTTTAAATTACACTGTCTATGGGAGAATATCAACATTACAGTTAGGTTAAGCATTGTCTGGTTTTGACCAGTGATTCTCAAACAGTAGTTGTCAGATCAGTGTCATTGGTATTAACTTTTTAGAAGTGTAAATTCTTGGGCATCCCAGATCTACTGAATTAGAAACTTTGGGGGTGGATTCCAGCAAACTGCTTCAACAAGTCATCTGGAAGATTGTGATTAAAGCTGAAGTTTGGGAACTACTGGTCTAGACAGAAACATTCTTTATAATTTTTTCTCCAGTGAGAGGTGAAAGCTGACTTCCACATTCTTGCTGTTGTCTCCTGAGTGTTAGCAATTCTTCAAACATGAGCACACACATATGTCTGCCCCAGAATAAACAATAGTTTGTAGAAAACTGTGCTATGAACAGGCTTTTCTTGAAAGTTTTGTTATCCATGTCTATTGGTGGTTCTGAGTTAGAGACTCCTACAGTGCCCTATCTGAAATACATGGGTGGCACTTAGGAAACTCATTGCCATGTTTTTTCTTAGATCCTGACATCTCTAGGCAGACTGCCTTCTTTTATTCACCTTTCAGCATCTTCCTATGTTTGTTTGTTTTGTTACGTATATCTAAGGTTTTGGTTTTTTGTTGTTATTGTAAGTGGGCAGACCTGGGGGGAATGGAGTTTCTCCATCTTGGCAGAACTGGAGGTCCTTTGACGCTCTTTATAACCAAATCACCATAAATCTGTGGTAATGTTTCAGTCTTTTCTTATCTTAGATATATTTTTGCTAAGGAAAAATGTGGGATTAGAAATGGATATTTTGATCCATGTTGAGATAATTTGAATTCAGATACAGGATATAGTATTGGGCAATAAAAATGATACTTTTTTTGAAACTTTGCTACTTCTACTCCCATGATCTATTGTCAAAAAATGCATTGCACCTGAGGAGGTGTATCATGAGAGCAGAACTAGGAGAGCATCATAAACAAATAACGACAGTAACAGAATTTTATTTCATCTAGATGAGAAACTCATGGCAAGGCTACACCTTATGTACCTTCTTATCTAACTCAAAAATAAGATTTGTAAAATTCTGGGAAGCACCATTCAGCAGTGCAGCATGCCCTTGCCACTTTCACCATTCTCAGGAATGAGAAAGAACTTGGTGAGCACTTTTATACTCTTAGGTCTTGGTTTCCACCTTAGTTGCAAACTTAGCATGAATTCAACAAGGAAGAGATTTACCTGTAACTGATGATCACTAAGAAGGAACATACATCAGAGTTCAGAGAAATTATTTAAATTCATAGGAGAAATATTTTATTAAATTTTTTCAGAAAATTCTATTTGAGAATGTAAATGAATATTCATTTTTATAGTGCTTGTGAACAAGTCTCTTGTTCATATCATTCATCGACCACATTTCTTATTTATTTCTTAAATACTAATTTATTCTTTTATTACTTATATGATTTAAATTAATCAACTGGGTTGTGGATTTATATCATGAATTCTATTGTAAATAATTTACTTAATACTTACTGTTATTACAACGACTTATATATAAGTTCTATACTTCCTAATAGCTTATTGTCTTCTTGTCCTTTTTCTGTCAATTATCATAATGTAAAGCATGCTTAAAAAAACACATCTATGTACATAGATAAGACTAAATGTTTCTAAAATGCTATCTAGAATGTCCTGAATTCAAGATGAGTAACTTAATTTAATTATAATTAATTTCTTTCTTTTTAATGTCAATATACTATCATAGATCTGTGAAGCAAAGAATTATAAACATCATTATTTTTAACCATAAAAATTACTAATTATATATAATTCTCAAGAATCCATTTCTGTGTTTATCTGCCACATTTTTAGGACATTGTGAGGTATTTAGAAAATTAAAATTTGGCAGACACATTTATTTATAACTTTAATAAATCTAGTGTGTAATTTTTTATTTTACAAGGGTGTTTTAAAACAAATTTGTTTAACTTTAGGCTTCACAAACATAGTGCCTCTAAGTGAAGAAGTAACAGGTGTAATTAACAACCATTTATTCAGTCTTGATAAAGCCTTTTTGGTATTCTAGTCAGTGGTCTCCAAAACCATCCAGTGATTTGCTAGAAGGAGTCATATACTCAGAAAAGCTGTTACACTTATGATTTATTACAATCATGGTTTATTGCAGTGCAAGGATACTGATTAAAATAAGCAACAGAAAAAGGCATATAGGCCAAAGTTCAGAAGACACCAAAAACAACCTTCCAGTTAGTTGTTTCTTTGCAGTGAAGTCATATGGACAACGTTTAATTTTTCAGTGATGACAAGTGACAACATACAGAGAGTATTGCCACCCAGGGAAGCTCTCCTGAGCTTTGGTGTCCAGGGTTTTTTCTGGGGCTCA
Organism: Lemur catta; assembly: GCF_020740605.2. Taxonomy (NCBI): domain Eukaryota; kingdom Metazoa; phylum Chordata; class Mammalia; order Primates; family Lemuridae; genus Lemur; species Lemur catta. The sequence goes on from NC_059139.1 coordinate 39,716,560, forward strand.
GTCACAAAGGCAAGGCTGACTGCCTGCATAGCTGATCTTAGTCTCCAGCCCCTTCAGAGGTCAAGCTGACCTTCATTACATCCCTCTGTGGAAACTGGTGTCTGGGGGAAACCAGCACCAACAAGATGTTACTATTGCTGAAAGTATTTAATAATCGATGTTTAAATCCATTTGGATTCATTGCTTCCTTATTGACTGCATTTGTTGAAAGTATGGCAAGCCACCCTCGCAGCTGCCACCATGGTGCTGCTTAGGTACTGCTTGACAATGGCACATTTCACAAGTATTTAGACATGTGAAACAAATTAAATGTGAAATCAGAAACACAACAAAGACATTTTTCTGTATCTTTAGCTCCTATAATAGTGTCTGACAGATATTAGGCACGAAAATATATTTGTTAAAGTGATGAATGAAATAATAAATGATTGAATTAATGAATATAGATTTTCTAATTCATTTTTTGCCTGTAAACTGCTATGAACTGGGTAGCATGTTAAATATGTTGATTTTATCTAAGGGGGAAGAGGAAACTTAAAAATTTAGTTCCATTCATTTATTCCTTCCTTTAAAAATATTTCTTAAATACCTGATGTGTGTTGGCCATTTACTAAGTACCAGAAAGCAAAAGTGACTAAGAAACAGTCCTTTGCTTTAAGGCAGTCTAGTAGAAAGTGCACAAATACAATGCAATATTATAATTGTTAAAATGGAGGAATATAAAAAATGTCAAGTGACTACAAATGTTACATATGACTGCCTTACTTGCCCGTGAAATTGGGGAGGGCCTCCCAAAGGAGGCGATGTTTTCAGCTGACCTGAATTAGAGGTAGAAGTTTTTCAGGGTGTGTGTGTTGGCAAGAGGAAGCCAAGGGGGAGACATTTCAAGATATTAGTAGAGATGGGCCATAGTATTGTATCATTTAATTTTAAATGAGAAACTAAATCATCTTCAGTATATTAAAACTACGACAATGTCAATAATAATAACCAAAATATGATAAGGATTGACTTAAAATCTGCAACTTTCAAAAATAATTATCATCCTTGATATTTTTGGTAATTACTTTTTTTTTAAAGTACACCATTGAAGAGGTCAGTCTCCAAGATTTGGGTTTGACAGCTAATATTTCACAAACTGGTGTGTGTTAATGGCTTTCTAAATGTCACTTGTTGCCTCTTGAGAATTCCTGCAGGGGACTCTGGTTTCATTGCAAAGAATTCAGAGTTAATGAACAGCCAGCCAAGTGAAATACATTCTAAGTCAAAGGCAGACACTTTAGTAAAGCCAAAATGGATGAGTAGCTTTAAGCTAAAGACTGTAATTCCTATAATTCCACCAAGATTGTTATATTTGGCTCTTTGAGCTGTTGTTGATCTGAAACACTGTGCTAAATCGGACTTTATAACTCCAAAAGAATTTTTTTTTTAAATTGAAGACCCTGGAGACAAGAAATCTTACCTTAGTAAACCTCTTGATGGGGGTTGGATTTTGTTAGAATGCCATTTTTCATAGCATTTTTCAAGGGCTCAGTAATGTCATTCTATCTAGCATTTAATTATGATTTTCTGCAAAGACGTTAAGGTTACCGATTTTTTAAAATATGAGTTTAACACAATAGTTATGCTGCATACTGGCATCCTGACCTTTTGAAAACATGCTGTTTCATTATGTTTCAGATATGTAAGTGATGTGCTCTTTTATGCCTTTTGCCCAAGGGAGAATTTGTAATGAAGACAAGAGCCAGCTAGAGCTCATGCCCTTTGAATCTTGGACATGCTCTTTTCTAGGTAAACTATATCTGTCAACAGAGGGAAAACTTTCAAGTACCTGGCACCTGATACAATTATGCATGCTGCCATATAGGGAGGCAAAAATAAACCACTTAGGGAACAAGAAAAGATAATTCAGATCTTGATTAATTTTGTTCCTTTGTTATAGCTCCCTGAAATGTCTCATTTAATGTCTTTTGACAGATGCATTTCACACTGATCCTCCTCTGTCTTTGACCCAGCCAAGGCCTGTATTGTCTGCATGATATATTTGGGCATTTAATTATATACTGTCCTGTAACAGTTCATGCATCTGTCTTATCTCTATAATTAAGCTGTGAGCCTTATGAGGGAAAAGACTCTGCTTTCTACCTCTTGGTATGCTCGCTGGCCCTTAGTATAAATTTCAGCATAGAGTAGGTCTTCTGTAAATTTTTATTTGATTAAGCTTAAGTTAAGCCATTTGAGCTGGCTTATTATCATCTGCAAGAATGCACAGAGGCAGCAGCACTGAGGAAGTATCACCAACCAGAGGATGCTGAAAACTGGCCGTGCCTAGTGAACCATTTGAATTCCCTCTCCACTTCTTCCTCCCTCACTTCCCTTCTTCTCCCAGTGTAGTGCTCGCTCCAGCCCCACCTCCTCGACCAGTGGCGGGATGGGGCATCCAGAGGCGTCCCTATCCCCTGCGTGGGTTTGCCAGCCTCGGCCTCGCTCTCGAGGATTTGGCATTTGGCAAGTGGTCCTCAATGATTTCATTCAAGCAGCATTACTAACGGCCCCGGCCCAAAGGCGGGGCAGAATTGAGGAAGAGCTCACCCATTTTAGTTGTTTTCTTTGTACCTTTTCTATTAAAAAAACAAAAATAAAACTGTGCATTGTTTCTCTATCTATCTTATTGTGTAACCCGGGGACATATTCTAGGTTGGGAGGAAATATCTTCCTGTTCTTCGGACAAGCTCAAAAGTATATCATATAACATTGCCAGTTATTCAGGTTATACAAGGCAAATCAGACACATTTCAGAATGCCAGGTAAGGAGGGCTAAATCAATAAAACATTTCCAGTAATAATGGAAATTATGCCAAAAGTTTCAAAAATTTGAAGTCTACTTGCAAATCCTGGGGCAGAAAAAAAGAAGGGCTTAGGTTGGAAGTGGGAATAGAGAATCGATCTGTGGTTAGATAGAAAAGGTGGGGAGGATGTTGGCAAGGAGGTCTCCAGGGATCATTTATACTTGACATGGGAAAATCCAGGTTAGATGCAACATGAGATCTTCTACTTACAGAGCTCCATGGGAAAAATATCTCCAGTAGCTAGAGCTGTTTCAGTTCTCAGAATATACCCTCTAAGGAAGCAGACTCTGAGAATACCAAATGCAAGATACTCAATTTAGATCTTCTACATGTTGAACAGCATATTAATAGTCAGATTAGACTGTTATATAAATAGACCCCAATATGTACAGTGGCTCAAACCAAAAGAGGTTTATTTCTTGCTAAAAGTACTGAATGTTTTACATAAGTTGGCATGGTGGCCTTCCTCTACATAGTTATCCAGGGACCTGGTTGATGGAGCCCTGCCATTTTTAATATGTAGCCTCCGCGATCTCCACGGGGTGGCAGAGGTAATCTCTATTAACTCAGTATGTAAAGCGATAAAAGCAGAGGGGAACACATATGGAATGTTTTTAGGGGGCAGGTCTTGAAGTGACATATGTGATTTCCACCGACACTTATTCCATTGGCCAGAACTCAGTAATGTGATTACAACTAACTGCTAGGAGCATAAGGAGTTAGAGGTGAGAGGTGATTAGTGAGGTGATCAAGGAGGAACTTGCTCAGAAAAGGAAAGGATGAGAACTCTGGAAACTTCCCTGTTTCTCCTAGCTTTGGTATTATTTACCTGTATCCCTGCGTGTGTTGGGGTGTGTGTATAATTGTGTCATGTGCAACTATACATAAATGCATGTTATGAGAGTTGCTGGCCCTAAGTCACACGAATTGTGTGAAGTGCCTTTCCCTGATTTATAAAGATTGTTGTTTGTTTGACTTAAAGTTTAATTTTCTTTGCTACTAAAAAAGCTTTGTCCCAAGAGTTTAGTTAAATGAGGTATTTTTATGTATGGTAGCATCTTATTAGTATAACTCAAAACTGGATAACTTTGATAATCTTCTTTAATTTTTAAAATTTAAAAATGTTCATTGAAATTTTTGTAAGGTGGGATTTTTGGTATTTCAGTGATATATAGAACATAAATAATTTAGTGCTGTACTAATCAAATTTTGTATCACGTAGTCCATAGAATATAAAAGCCTTCCAGAGCCTTTCTGAAACTTTAATGAATTTGTACATTCAGTAATTTTTTTACTTTGCTGTGTGCTGGCACAATTACCCAAAATTACTCCACTGGAACAGCTGTGGGCAATAGCATTAACACAACCTATTAATGAATTAGTCTATAATGTCCTGAAGTGTTCTTTCTTTGTTTAAATGCTTCCCTGTTATAAGGGAATGTTAAACTTGCTAAAATGATTTTGACCTAGGTGTATTACAAATGTTTGTATAAGTTGATTTTGCAGCATAAAATATCAAAAAATTTCATAGGAGCTGTGCTAAGGATGGAGAAATAAAATTACACGCCACATAGTAGGTGCTAAAAATATTTGTTGACAACTCAATGTAAGTACTCAAAGATTATATCACTTCTGTTTCGACCTAATTTGTCACTTACTACCTGAGTAACTAATCACTTATTCAAACTCCTGAATTTTAAAAATTTTGACCCTAACTAGTGCAGGCATAACAGTCAAACTTGCTGAGCAGTAGACCCATTGTAGACTGTGATTAAACTGATTTACTTGTAAAGTCAGTTTTGAATTAAGATAGGTAGTCTGAAAGCAGATATTTTATTTAAAATTATATATTTTATTTGTTACTAAATAAATAATTATAGTATTGACCTTACTTGCTATACAGTATTCAAATTTATACTATATCAAACAGACTAACTGGGATTGTAATAACATGTGGGTGTCTGAATTAGAAAACTCCAAGACTTATATCATCTCTCAGGAAAAAAGTAAAATGAAGTTAGTTTCATATCCATTTTTCTTGGAATTATAGAAACCTGACTTTAATGATTTACTAAACTGTAAACTCTTGATTATTTCTTTTTACAGGTTGTTTGAGATAACCTGAAGCCTTTGCTTGTACAAAATCTCCTTACTGTATTTTAGAATAAAGATATCCTTAAATTAGTACAAAAAATAAAGGTATTGAGTATCTACTTTGTATAGCTAATTCAGTTAAACAATTCAGTTTGATTCAATTCAGCAAAGGTATATTGATTACTCTATATAGAAAAGCACTGTATTGGTTCTAGGATTATTCATACAGAACTGGCTTAAAAGATATGTCTACAATTTAGTGAGTTTTTGGCCCTTGTAAAATATGATGATTATAAAACTCATTATCATAATTGACATACATCATCCTAAGAGGGAATCTACTTGATTGTTATCTAAAAACATGAGTGTTGATACTTCTCATGGCATGTAAAGGGCCCAGGTCAAAACACAATGATTATATTTTATGTTCCTCATTCTATTTATTCACGATTTAGGAGCATGATCATATTGAGCCAGAGATGCACGTTTTATCAGAAACACACATGCACACACTCCTTTTGGCTCCTGTTCACCTTGTACCTTGGGTGCTGCCTCCTGGAACTGGCTTTGACAGTTGGGAAGTGAGGTTGGAATAATTAGACTCCAGTAGAAAAATGGACAGGAAGAGATGATCTTCCTAGGTTCTAGAGGAAAAGAGTTGGGATGTCTGCAAACAGTTCAGAGTATTGTGGTAGGAATGACATTATAAAGAGCAGTCTCTTAGTGTATACCCTGCTCTCTTCTATCCCTCTCCTGGTGCTCTCGGGCTTAACTGCTGCACCTGGGGAAGTCCCACACAGTCCTGTCCTCTCTAGCAAGGAATTCAACACTTAAGAACTTACTCTTTCTATTGGGTACTTCAGAGAATAGCAACTTCTGCAGAGTCTGGCAGGATCTACTGGAGGTCTGCTACTCAGTTCCATTTAACTCTAAAACCAACGAGAACAAAATATTATGGGTTGCTTTCCTACCAGAGTGTGTAGTATGGAATGTCCATAAAATGTCCAGTAGGGGAGCAGAGCCCTGGCAGCTGATGAGCTTGGATCCACAGTCTCCATTCCCACTGCATGTGACAGACACACTGTCAAAGCCATGGCAACTCGTTTCCACTAGACGTCCTAATGGGACTTGAGCCTGTCCTCAGAATTCTAGTCAGTAAGATAAGAGCCCCAACAACTCCTTTTCCTTTCCCAGTAAAATTCTCCCTGAACTGGGCTTGATTTCTGGCCCTGACCTGACCTGACTTGACCACTTCTGTTATTGAGATGTCTAGGTCCCCATCCCATGCCTGATACATGATTCTACTTGCATATCACTACTTAGCTCAGTCTTGGTTTCCTTGTACCATATTGGACTTTATAATTTGAACTAGTGTTCTTCCTATTCCAGTTATTTCATCCTTAGCCTCAATATTGCACTTGTCTCTGCTTTCCCATCTCCTTAAGGGGATATTCCAGCACACTTTGTGCCTGAGGTGCTTTATCTATGCCTGTTGTACAAGGTTTGCCTTTCCTTTAACTCACAACCCTGCCCAGATCTAGGAGGATAAATGTAAGACAATGGCCTTTGAGAGGAGGTGGTTTGTTGATAGACAGCTGAAGATGCAGGAGAACCAAGGGTAAGCCATGTATCTTCAGAGTCTTATTGACTTTTTAAAATTTATAAAATGTAAATATACTCTGTTTTGGCCACATGAGCAAATCTCAATATGCTTTCTGAGAAAGTTTTATCTTGACTTATGCCTGCCTAACTTTTTGAATCATGTAGCTTATTTCCTTGTAGGGATAGGACGAATTCTACTTGGGCAAGAAGTCAAGTCAGACTCTTCATTTCTTTTTTAATTAATTGACTTTCTTTTTTAGAGCAATTTTAGATTTATAGAAAAATTGAGCAGAAAGTTCTCCCACACTCTCCCCCTCCCACCCAGTTTAACATCTCACATTAGTGTGATACTTTTATTATAATTGATGAATCATTATTGATACATTATTATTAACTAAAATCCATTGTTTACAATAGGATTCACTCTTTATGTTGTAAAGTGCTGTGGATTTTGATAAATGCATAATGTCACATATCTGCTATTACAGAATAGTTTCATTGCCCTAAAAATCCCCTGTGCTTCACTTACTCATCCTTTCCGTCCTTCTGCCAAGCCCGTGGCAACCACTAATATTTTTATTATCTCCATACTTTTATCCTTTCCACGTCATGTAGGTGGAGTCATAGAGTATTAGCTCTTTCCGACTGTCATCTTTCACTTAGAAATATGATTTTAAGATTCTTCCATGTCTTTTCATGGCTTGATAGCTCATTTCTTTTTTATTGCTGAATAATGTTCCATTTATGGATGCAACATAGTTTGTTTGTCCATTTACCTATTGAAGGACACCTTGGTTGCTTCCAAGGTTGGCAATTATGAAGACAGCTGCTATAAACATCCACATGCAAGTTTTTGTGTGAACAACATTTTTAACTCCTTTGGCTAAAGACCAGGGATGGATCATATGATAAGACTACATATAGCTTTGTAAGAAACTGCCACACTGTCTTCCACAGTGGCTGTACCACTTTGCTTACCCTCCAACAGGGAAAGAATGTTCCTGTTGCTCCACACCCTGGCCAGCATCTGGTGTTATCAATGTTCTGCATTTTGGCCATATTAGTAGGTATGCGGTGGTATCTCATTGTGATTTTAATTGGCACTTCCCTAATGATGTATGATGGTGAACATCTTTTCATAAGCTTATTTATCATCAGTATACTTTTTTTGTTTGTTCAGATCATTTGTTCATTTTAAAAATTGGATTGTTTTCTTATTGAGTTTTAAGAGTTATTTTTTATATTTTGGATATAGGTCATTTATTAGATATGTGTTTTGCAAATATTTTCTTCCAGTCTATTACTTTTCTTTTCTTTTTTTTTTTTGAGACAGAGTCTTACTCTGTTGCCCAGGCTAGAGTGCTGTGGCGTCATCCTAGCTCACAGCAACCTCAAACTCCTGGGCTCTAGCAATCCTCCTGCCTCAGCCTCCTGAGTAGCTGGGACTACAGGCATGTACCACCATGCCCAGCTAATTTTTTCTATATATACATATGTTTTTAACTGTCCGTATAATTTCTTTTCTATTTTTAGTAGAGACGGGGTCTCGCTCTTGCTCAGGCTGGTCTCGAACTCCTGAGCTCAAACAATCTACCCGCCTCGGCCTCCCAGAGTGCTAGGATTACAGGCGTGAGCCACCACGCCCGGCCTATTACTTTTCTTTTAATTTTTTTAATAGTGTCTTTCACAGAGTAAAAAATTCTAGTTTTAGTAAAGTCTAACTTAGTCATTTTTTTTTTCATGGATCATGCTTTTTGTGTTGTATCTAAAAACTCATTGTCAAGCCAATGGTCACCTAGATTTTCTCCAGTGTTACCTTCTACAAGTTTTGTAGTTTTGTGTTTTACATGTAGATATATGATCCATTTTGAGTTACTTATTTTTTTTTTCTTTCATTTTTTTATTACATTTGGACCTTTAAGAAACATATACCATCAGATATACCACTATTCAGTAAAAATCTATTCTAGTTTTTGGGAAGCACGCATGTCACAAACTATCTTGCTTCTAATCTCTAAGACTTTACTGAGAGTTTATCAAAAAGGTAGGCTCTGATCTATGGGATCCTGAGCCTTGAGGTTTTGAATGTTTTGATTATTGTAAAACAATTTCAAGTGGATGAACTTAATTCCCAGCTGTTTTTCTTCTGGAATGGGCTAATCATTTTGAAGTTATCTAGTCCATTACAAGAATATTCAATTCCTTGAGCTTTGTAATCTATTCTTGAGTTACTTTTTGTGAAAAAGGTAATGTCTGTATGTCTGTGTTTAGATTCTTCTTCTTTTTTTTTTTTTTTTTTGCATGTGGATACTCAATTGTTCTGGCATCATTTGTTGAAAAGGCTATACTTGCTCCATTTAGTTGTCTTTGTTCCTTTGTCAAAGATCGATTGATGCTATTTTTGTGAGTCTCTTCCTGGGCTCTATTTTGTTCCACGGATCCATTTGTTTATTCTTTTACCATACCACATTGTCTTGATTACTGTAGCTTTGTAATAAGTCTTGAAGTTAGTCCTATGACTTTTTTCTTCTCTCTCAATATCGTGTTGGCTTCTTTGGGTCTTTTGCCTCTCATACATACACCTTAGAATCAGTTCATTGATATCCACAAAATAACTTGCTGGGATTTTGATTGGGATTGTATTGAATCTGTAGACCAAGTTGGGAAGAACTAACATCTTAATAATCTTGAATCTTCGTATCCATGAACATGCAATGTCCCTCCATTTGTGTAGACTTTCTTTGATTTCTTTATCAAAGTTTTATAGTTTTTCTCATGTAGATCTTATAAATATTATTTTTTTTAGACTTATGCCTTAGAATTTTTTGGTGCTAATGTAAATGATGTAGTTTTAGTTATAAATTCCTATTGTTTATTGCTGAAACAGAGGAAAGAATTAGATTCTTCACTTTTTACAACAATATGCTAACTTTATTACCTACAAATCTGGTTTCCAAGGCAGTGTTGCTTTCCTTTAATCAAAGCATTAACATTTATTATTCAAGGACACCATCAGAACTAAAATTCTAGTTGAGAACTGGGAGAGGAGTAATAATCTGTTTCTAGATTCTCTGCTCTGAGAATAAAAACTTGCTATACTCTGTAATCAAGAACAGATTGATTATTTTGTGGCTATACTCTACTCCAGTAAATCCATGACCACTTGCTTTTATAACCACACTTCTGAAAAACACTTGATTGGTGACAGTGCCACATTTCTGAAGGTCAGTCAGCAATAGTGAGTGGCTTTTAGAGATACTTGCACAGCTGAAGAGACACTTCTACTTTTAGAGACACTTCCACTTTTAGAGACACTTCCATGATAAAGATCAACCAATTCCAAATCACTCTAACTTCTCAAATTTCACCAATTTTTGATGTCTAGGTTTCCCAAAACCCTGTGTAAAATCAGCAGTTTGTGTTGATCAGTGATACCATCCTGTCTTAGTCTATTTGGGCTTCTATAATAAAATGCACCAAATTGGGTTGCTTTTAACAGTAGAAATTTATTTCTCACAGTTCTGGAGGCTGGAAGTCCAAGGTCAAGTTGCCAGCAAACTTGCTGTCTGGTGAGGGCTCACTCTGTTTCATAGACAGAACTTCCTTTCTGTGTCCTCACATGGTGAAAGGGCAAATAAGTGCCCTTGGGTTTTTAATAAGGGCACTAATTTTATTCATGAGGGCTTTGCTCTCATGACCTACTCACCTCCCAAAGGCCTGACTTAATACCATAACACTGGGAATTATGTTTCAACATATGAATTTGGTGTGTGTGGGGGGGCACAAATATTCAGACCACAGCACACGGCCTGCTGATACAGATCTCTCTTGTTTATCAAGCAATCCATTGAGCTTTTTGTTTCAAACATTGAATGGTGGCCTTTTCTTTTCAGAATTTTTATTCCTGTTATCAATTAGTCCACCAAAGATAGCACCTATAGATTGCATTGTTTTAGAGCCAAGTAGAAACAGGTAGAAATACTTTACAGAACTGTGATTTTATTAATCTCTTGGTATTTGTTTTGTTATTGTTGCAGATATGTATAGAACCCAACCACATAAATATAGTTTCTGTGTCTTTTGTAAAACAGCTACTTAATTCATTGCTCAATAGCTATTTAAGTGTTCTTTTTATAAAGAAACTTTTATACATTCCTCTTAGAGTTTAGTGTTAGATAAAATTGTCCCTCCTGAGCAAATGATTTTCTTTTTTCTTTCCCTGTCATGAATCTCAGTGCTATACTTTATATTCTGTTTCAATCCCTATTTCTAATTTTAAGATTATGTTCATAAGCACAAACGCCACATGGCTTCCATTTATTTTCCAGTTTTGTGTCATTGTAATACTTGTTATACAGATTTCATTGCATATGACTTTGCTTAACCTGCCTTAAAATCCATTTTTAGGACAAGGTATAGAAAAAATGTATAATATACTTATTTCTGAGAAACATCATTATACTGCTGTAATATTTACACACATTACTCTTTCAAGGAACTTTCACCTTTTAAAATAATACTTCTCCTTTTTGTTTCCTATCTAGAATTTAGCAGTTGTATTTTAATGAAGTCGGTCAGCTGAAGTTATATTTTCACAAAGAATTTCTATCGTTGATATTCCTTGGGGCAAAAAATGTGTAATAGTATTAATTTTCAGCACAATTGGTGAAAGGTCAAGGTTTCCCCAGCAGTTAACTGGCCAACTACATAATCATCTTTGAAAGTGCTATAACTGTAACAGCATTATTGTACTACCATGCATGGCAGCATTGATGCTAACAGTGGGAATCAAAATGTTTCTAAACATTGACTTTATCCCTCTATCCAGCAAAGCAACGTATTAGTAAAAGTAATTGGCATCCTATATAGGATAGTTTTTACAACATATGTAACAAAGAACACATCTCACATATGACGCTGATTTTGAGTCTGATATAAAATAAGTTTTCTTCCTTTCTACTGTAGCTTTCCCACTGTTCACACATCCAACAGCTTGCATTAGGGAACTGGAAACTAACTTGTGTGGCTGGAATTAGTTATTATGGATATTTTTTTTGCTTTGTATAAGTAGTGTTGGTCCTATTAAGAGATGAAATAAATCATCATGTCCATGATGTGGTTTAAGGAGGTGATAAGAAGGGCTCATTATAATTAATATTCCTTCCCTTCTTCCCTAGATGCAATTGTGCTTGAAATATTGTCCTTATAGTGGTTGTGGGAAGGGGTACAGTAGAAGGGGGGAGGTATGGCATCACTCCTCCAAATTCTAATTAAATGGAATAAAAGATGAGGCAAAACCTACATAATTAATACCAATTATTCCGTGGTGCATGCCTGGTGGTCCAAGCTACTCAGGAGGCTGTGGCAGGAGGATCACTGGAGCCCACGAGTTTGAGGTGGCTGTGAGGTATGATGACACCACTGTACTCTACAGGGAGCTTAGTAGACACTCCTAGGAGAGATAACACAATACATTCTTATTTCCTGAGGATGAATAAATTAGTAGGTCTTCTCTGAGGCATGGGATGAGTCACCTTGGGTTCTTGGGTGGGGAGAACACTGGGGGGGTTTGAGGAACTCTGAAATCAGGGACACAGTGCAGAAATACAGCAGCATTGAGGAGCAGTAACTAATTGGAAGAATACAGGCTATAATCTTGGGACCATATTCTAGCCCTGATTTTGCTCATGGTTAGTAGTAAATTTAGGTTAGTTCTAGTCCTAAAAACCTGTAATCACAGGAAGGAAGAAGAGAGGTAGTCCTATTTTTTTTTTTTTGCTTAATTCCTGATTCTATTCCTGAATGATCTTCTCTTTAGGAATATATAGTTAAGCTACTTTAAAGTACCGACATGGCAACAAATGACACACTAGAAAAGAAGCCATCTCTTTTTCAAGGAAAGAGAGGAAAATTATTATATTACTAAAATAAAATCAATTCTAACTTTCACTGAAAGTTCTACCTGTTCTTAAAACCACTGGACTGGAAGTTAGGAGTCATCTGTTTTCGTCTTGTCTTGCTGAGAAAATCTTTCTCAGTGACTGATCATACCCTTGACATTCTCTACATCTGATATTCAGAGGTTTTTGGAGATAAGGCCAAAAGAGGCCAACATCCCTGGGCTAGCTTCTGAAACCCTCACCATAAGCATCAGGAAAGTTACCACTGAGGTTGAAGGAATTGGCTCTACCATAGGGCATTGAAAAATATTCCATGTTTTTATTTTATTTTAGTATTACTTGTTATGTTCAAACAACTTCTTAAATTTCTTCATCCAAAAACCAAGGCAAAGCAGGTAAGGTGGTTCTTTTGTTCACCCAAGATGGTCTTTAGAGATTTATTTTCTTATTTAAAATAGCCTCCCATGTATATAGTAACCTGTATTATGCAGGAGCTACTTGTACTGATATTCCTATTTACATTCTCCATATTTAAATTCACATTTATTGGGGATTTACAATGAGCCATCTGCTCCAAATTATCACATTATCATCATCAGCAGAAGCACCACCAACAGCATAACAACTGCCATTTATTTCATAATAACCGTGTATCAGACCCAAGGCTACAGACTTTCATTTTATATCAACCAACAGTTACATACACTATGTAGGTAATATTGTTCTCATTTCTTAGATGAGAAAACTGAAGCACAAAGTCTCAGTAACTTGCGCTAGGTCACACAGATAGCAAGTGACAAGGGTTTAATCCCATGACACCACACATTACAAATAAGGGCACTGAGGCCCAGAGAGAACAGAACCAAAGGTACATTGTAAGTGACAAATTTGAAATCAGGTCTGTCTGACTGCTCAAAGAACATGTTCTTTCTATTATATCATATGTTTTTCATGCTGTTTTTTTCAATGTACCTTGTGAGATGTAGGGAAAGGAAATAAAATTGTGAATTAAAGTGTTTTGAACTATTATGGAAGGTTCTTTTTATGAATAGACATAATTCTATCCCTGAGTCCCCATTTTTAAAAGAAATATCTCGGATATGTGCTGATGGCTTAGAAGTGGTCTCAGGCGTGCATTATCTGGTGACCTCTTTGCCAAACTGTCCACTTAAGTTTCAGTGTTGAAATCACCGGCATATGAGCCAACTCAAAGGTATTCTTACTTAGGACAGAGTCAGTTAACAGTAGCTTGTTTCAGAAATCAATGTTATCGACAGAGTGACAAATGGTGAAATGGGTTTCCACTGGAAAACATTGCAAGGCTCTATTTGACCAAGTTCTAAGCTCACATTTGGCTGAATCCTGGTGGCTTTGGAAAGACATACAAAGAGAAGAAGGGGCAGACAATAGGAAAGAGCCTTTACTTGCATTGCTTTCAGCTGGAAACAGTTTAGTGCCCACCTACATGAAGGCTGTGCCTGTAGCGGCTGCCTGCAGTGCAATTATGTTCTACAGTGTGGCCTCACCAATTTGCACTCTCCTCGCTCACTTTCATGTTGAAGCTGCTTTATTTTCAACTTAGCATAATGGAACACCAGCCTTAATGCTTTGCCAAGCTCTCATTGATCCTTGGTGTGGAATAAATGTGAACACTGGCTCATTAATCCTCTCTACAGTCCTTGGAGAGAAGTGGCAAGCGATAGCCCATCCATTTTGTGATGGAGGGAAGAAAGGCAGAGTCAGTTGCTCACTGTGCCCCAGCCTTCTGGACGTTTCCATCTGTATGTCCTGAGGGCTTGTCAAACTCAACTTACCTCACATCGAACTCACTCCTTTTCCTTTTCCAAAATATATCCCTCTTTCTGGAAATTGTGTCTTGGTTAATGGCACTACTACCCACACGGTTCCCCTGGTAGAAGACAGTCATCATTGATTCCTCTCGCTTTCCATATTAAGTCGATTATGAAGTTTGTTTCCTTTTCCTTTGAAATAAATCTCAAATTCATCCTTTCTTTCCACCTCCCCGTCCCATCTCCCCCTCAATTCAGTGTCTCATCACCACTCATTCATATTAGGGGAAAAAAAAGTCCTTACTCATATTCCCAGTTTTGGTTCTTCAGTTTGTCCTTTATGTTGCCTCCACATTAATCTTCCTAAAACTGAGGCTTCTCCCCTTCTCAAGAAGCTTTGATGGCCCCTCGTCGCTAACAAAATACAGCCCTGACTGTTTTCGTATTAGTGAGATCTTTTATAATTGGGTATAACCTTACTCTGAATATGTTCCCCTATACCCCACTCTCTAGCCACAAGGGCCAACTCACTATTTCCTAAGTGTTTTTCCCCCATCTTAATTTTAGTTCATGCTGGGCTTGCCTTTATCTCAGCTTATTTGTTGGGCAAATTTCTAATCATTCTTTAAGGCCTAGTTCTTATGTCACACCTTATTTTTACCTCTTTTGACTCATTTATCTATCTGCTGTTCTAATTAATCTCTCCTTTTGGGCCTTTATAACAATTTGTTATCATTATCACACCCTGTTTTATAGTTATCAGAATGTCCCAAAAGAACCTATAAGCTCCTTAAGAACAAAGTCCATATTCTATTTATCTCTGAATTATTAGCACTTGCATGGTGCCAGTTATTTACTAGATGCTAAATAAATAACATTTGTATAGCAATTTATAGATAATAAACTTTTTTTTAAGAAGAAATTTTATCATATTTAATACTCACACTAGCCCTGCAAGGTGAGTATTATCACTGACTCCTAATTTATAGATGAAAAAACTGAGACCTAAAGAAGTAAAAAGGCTTTTTTGTGACTGAACATCAGAGCCAAAACTTAAACCCAGAAACCCAGTTAGCCAGAACCCTAACTATAAACCCTGATTTGAGTTCACCATGCTAGACTGCACATAAACAGAAGTAAAGCTGGAAATTTGGCCTCATACAATGCCTGATTTTTTCTGGTTCCTAGAATATGCTAGATGTTGTTCATACTGAGAAATTGTCAAGGTTCAAAGGATTATCTACTCAGACTGTTTGCAGCACGGTTGTTTTATAAATGTTTTGGTTTTTAGGACAGGTAGATAGAAGGACAGAGGGCAGGTTGGCAAGGTAAAAACTCTGCTCTGGTAGAGATGCTCAATGACCGCTCAAGCAAATGAATCCATTTGGGTCTGCCTTTGCTTTCTGTTTGTTCCTCACATACCTCCAATATCTAGTAGTGTTCCTTACATTGTCCAATGTTCCCCACTCCTCACTCAATCTTTATGTCCCGTGTTACTCACTTCCCATGCCACCTACCAAAATTCTATCTCTTATTAATTTAAAAACATCCAGATTTTATTCTGTATATATGACAAATTCTATGATTATAGCCCCTGAATTCTTATTGAAAATTACAGTGGCAATGCTTCATGCCTACTTAAGCACCAGACACTTTTAAGACCTTTAATGAATATAGGAGATTAATTGCAAAAAACAGCCTTAATTCTTTAACATCCCCCTCCCCCCACATACACCTTCTCTAGGTCTCTATACCTATTTTTCCACCAAGAGGTGAAGTTTATTTCTCTATCCCTTGAATCTAGACTAAACTTGGGTTTGGCTTTGGCCAGTAGAATGCAGTGGAATTGACAATGTGCCAGTTCTGAGCCTAGGCCTCAAGAGGCTTCGTGTGTTTTTGCTCTCTCTCTTAGAACCCCTCCACCATGGGAATAAGCCTGCTTATTATAAGCATGCTTAAATATAAGCATGCCAGTTCTGCTTCAGGAGCATATAATTCATAACTTAATTCATAGAATAATTAAATCTTTAGGGGAAATAATTTAGCTCACTCTCTTTGATTTCTGCCTGAGATGATGGAGACCCAGAATTTTCTGATTTGCCCTAGGTCACAAAGTTAAACCATTGTCCTAGGTTTTTAAATTGATTCTTAATACCCCCAAATTACTTTATCTATATTGGTCAAGATCATTCATTTTTATGCTGGATGGCTGCAAGCTTCTTGAGATTTAATGCTTTCTCTATGACCACCTTGGTACCACCTTGGTACCTAGCACAGTGCTGAATACTTGTACTGTTTAGCCCATATTTATTAATTGACTATTTATTTTGATGTCATGGTCACTTGGGCATCAGGCAGAGTGGCCATGGCCAGCAACACCACTGTGGAGGAAGGCTTCCAGCCTGACTTTATTGCCATTATGGGAACTATCTGCTCAGCTCTATACCCCCATGGAAATTCTCATTCTCTGGAATTACTGTATTTTTCTCCTAAGAGACACAACATCTGTTATTCACTAAATTATCAGGGATGCATATTGTTGAAGTGCCTGGTGAAGAAAAAGAAAAAAAATTCATATAGGGAGAATAAACTTTTTCTTTCTATGAGTAAAGACCTAAGTTCTAGACTTGGCTTTCACTCAATCCATGCTAAGATTGTCCATTAAGCACTGGAATGAATTTAAGCAAAATATAATTTGAGTAAGTGCAAGTAGCATCAAATTCAACCTGGATTCCTAAAATTTGGCTATTTTTGTCTACATCCTCTATAAGCCAGGGAATTCAGCTTTGTGATAGAATCAATTAAACTGATGACATGAAGGGAGAACATACTCTGGAGAAACAAGCCTTAAATATACATTTCTTTCCTATATCTTGCCCTTATCCTTGCAAAAGAGCATAGCAAACAAGATTAGTGCTTTTCTTTCTATTATACAATACATCCTCTGTGAAATCTCACAGAAGGCACTCCTAGCCATTCCATAGTGCAACTAAAGATTTTTGATATGCTTAGGAAAAAAACCCTTTTTTTACATTTGTTTCTTTCTGTTGACCTACTCCTATTTGCTCTTATATCAAATGATACAGATGACTTAATGGCTAATTTTCTAGAGATTAAAGATTGGATTCTAGTCATATGATAAGATGACAGCAGAGTTTGGTTGAATTTTAGGCCAAGGAAATGCAAATTTTATTTTGGTTTTATAATTTGTATTTAGAAACATCTTAGTAGCTTAAAATTCCCTCAATAATCTTAAAATGTAATAGCCTTTAAAAATAAGGCAGTATTTTTATCATATAAGCATCAAACTTCCAAATTTAAAATTATTAATATTTCAGAGTAACTTAGAAGAAAGTACTGGACTAAACAATAAGATGGGAGTGGGTGATCTAATTCTTCTATTATCATTCTCTACAGACTGCACTGTCTTAAGCATTGTGTTTACTAAGATGGGCTAACTCTTTCTCTGCCTTTTATTGCTGTCTCACCAACTGGAATCAGACAAAGGCTGAGATTGGAGATCATATACTGGCAGACAAGAAATGAAACTGAACCTCATTAAAATTCTCCTCGTTAAAGAACAAAATAGTTCAAATGTGATTCTATTATCACTATTTTGGGCAAACAAATATAAAAATGCTATTCTAATGACTCAGGGACATAGTTAACATTTTAGAGTCACACCATAGTTAACATTTTAGAGTGGTAGTGCCTTCACTATCAAAAAATTGATTGAATTTTGTTTGTTTTGTTTCAATGATTTCAATGAATATACTCTGTATATTCAGCCTAATAATTGATATTTAAATTGATATTCATCTCATACCCATGCTTGGATCTCTTATTACCTTAAATCATTTGATTCTTGTGCTTTTTACTTTTTATTATCTCTCATAAGCTATCTCTTGTACCTTTTGTTTTCTTTTTCTCTTGCAACTCTGCCTCCTTTTTTTCTTGTTTCATTCTATCTCTCTTTTTAAAAAATCTATCTTTTCCCTTTTTCTTCTTTAATTCAAGTTTGTTTATTTCTCCTTCTTTCTCTTCTTGTTCATCCTAGACAGGACAAATCTGTGAGAAGAGAGTGTCAACCTTAATAATGAGATTCAGGTAATATGATTAAATGTTGACTTTATTTGAGCACAAAGTTTGAGAATTGTTACCTGGGAGGACAGAAACTCCAAAAACATAAGGTCATTTCTCCAAAGTGGAGATGTTTGAGTGTGGTTTATATTGGCAAGGTCTGGGGAAGCTTTATAGGACTTCAACATTTTCCACACAGGGTTAATGCATAGTTACAGCAATTTGATTGGTTATAGGAAGTGTTTCTTTTTTGGGAAGGGCATATTTAATGTTCCACATCAAGGATGTAAAAGTCAAGGTTTTTTTTTTTTTCCTTTTTTATCTCAGTCAAGGGGTCTTTTATCTCAGGTGCCAAGAACTGAACTGGAAACAAGAAAATAAGAAACGAAATTAATCTATAACTAAAGAGGTCATGCTCCATGACTGGATCTCCAAAGTTAACCTTCCTCAGGGCCTAACAACTTTTAGAAGCCCCAAATGAACAGACTAAATCCATTTTCTTTCTTTCCTTTTTTTTTTTTTTTTTTTTAAACAGAGTCTCACTCTGTTGCCCAGGCTAGAGTGCCGTGGCATCAGCCTAGCTCACAGCAACCTCAAACTCCTGGGCTCAAGCTCAAGCAATTCTCCTGCCTCAGCCTCCCAAGTAGCTGGGACTACAGGTGTGCACCACCATGCCCGGCTAATTTTTTCTCTCTATATATTTTTAGTTGTCCATATAATTTCTTTCTATTTTTAGTAGATACGGGGTCTCACTCTTGCTCAGGCTGGTCTCGAACTCCTGACCTCCAGCGATCCTCCCGCCTTGGCCTCCCAGAGTGCTGGGATTACAGGCGTGAGCCACCACACCCAGCCTATCCATTTTCTTTCATAAGAGAAAAGTATTTCTTTCTCTTCTAGGTGAGAGAGAAAACTGTATTGTAAAAAAATCCCATTTTGCATGCTGGCCAAATCGGAGTCCCATTATTTGAAAGGAATGGATGTTTAGGAAAGACAAGATAGCTCCAGGATGTGAAAAAATGTGGGTGATGAAAAGGCAAGTGCACTAGTTTGCAAAGGCTGCAGATTGAGTGGCTAAGGCAATAGAAATCTATTTTCTCATAATTTTAAGGCTAGAAACCCAAGATCAAGATGTTGGTTCTCCTGAGAGCTCTCTCCTTGGTTTGCAGATGGCCATCCTCTCCTGTCCCAGTTTTCACATGATCTCCCTCTGTTGTGTCTGTGTCCTATTCTCCTCTGCTTGTAAGGACTCCAGTCAGACTGGATTAGGGCCCACCCAATGACCTTAGTTAACCTTAATTGCTTCTTTAAGCCTATTTCCAAATACAATCACATTTTGAGGTATTGGGTGCTAGGACTTCAACATAAAAATTTGGGGGAGGGACACAATTCAGCCTATAATAGCAGTTTTTAACAAAGACAAATTTGTGTCCCACTCTGTGAAATGTGTTACTGATTTTTCCCCTGCAGCATGTGTATGAAGCCACTTACATGTCTACATTAAACGTTAATTTCACTTTCTCAGGGCTATGAGCTTTCAAAGGTTAATAAGTCTGGTGGTGGTAGTGGTGGTGGGTAGAAAAAGAGTGATGGCGGAACCAGTAGTGACGCGAGTTGGGGCATGGACTTGGTTACTTCTCTAGGAGATGGAATTGTATCCAGAGTCTGTGATTAAGCAGAACAAAAGAATTATCAAAATGTGTTTCCAGATTATTTCTGAACATGATTTATGACTGTGATCTTCAATTTAGCCCTGTGTAATGCCATAGTACAGATATTGCCAGCTCAGTAGACAAATACATATACTGGAGAGAAGGGAAGGGGAAAAGGACAGACTTCTATGCTGGGAAGGTTGTTTCCTGTGGAGATTTCAGAGCACTTGGAAGTGAAGAAGGAGGTGGCGTTTGTCATGATGGGGCAGTCTCCATTCAAAGGCAGATGCATTCCCGGAGGTTATCTGGAGTGTGGGCTGCTCTTAGCAGCAGGAAAGCCTGTCATGCGTGGAACGATGAGCGCAAGTCTCAATTTAAACCCTTCTGGTGAGACATTATTCTCTATGTGAGCGCCAGTCTTCAACAGCCACTATGCCAACCAACACTGGCCCTCAGTAATGGCTCACGTTGAATGCCTTTCCTGGAGTGTAGATTCATTTACAAAACTTACAAAAGTGAGGCATGGTGCTGTGGAGCTTTATGCTCCTAATTACGGCCATTCTTCCACTTTAGTCCTAGCTCGTGAATTTTGAAAAGTGAAGAGGAGGTGGCACAGGGTGTGGAAGACCAGCATGGCCATTTGACACCAGAAATATTTAAATCTTCCTCTCCCAGACAACCAATTGAAGATTCACTTGGATTATTTAACCTTTAAATTGCAATGGTTTTAAAGAATAGTATTCAGGCCTGCCTATATACTAGGAAGAGACGTATATATATGTGTGTGTTGTCAGGGGTGGAGGTTAGAAAATACTGGTATCAAGGCCTTATCCCTGATTTATTAGAGAGAATAGCTGGCAGTGGGGCCTGGGCATTGGTATTTAAATATCTGGAGAGGGAGACCAGGGACATCCTGAATTGTCAAGTCATGAGTATTTAGAGGACAATTGCTGAGCATGATGAGAAGCTCAGCAAGCACATCTTCTCATTTGACCCTTTGCTGGAGACATGAAAAATATCAACTCAAATGTGGTTGAAGACTACAAATTCCTTAAAGGGACAGGTAGATTCAGGCATACTGTAGAAAAGAATATTGTTTGACAATCTATAAATACCTTAATAAATTGTAAGTGGCTACTTTGTGTAGACCTTCTTTAGAGCTATCGTTCTCAGACTTGAGGGTGCATCAGAATCACCTAGAAGGGTCATTAAAACCCAGATACTGGCCCCTGCTCCAGATCTCCTGATTCAGTAGGTCTTGAGCGGAGCCCTGAAATTTGCATTTCTTACAAATTCCCAAGTGATGCTGATGCTGCTGGTCTGGGAATTCTGCTCTGAGAAACACTGCTTTAAGGAATCACTTTGGAGAGGTATATTTTTCAATCTTATTTTGTTGTTGGTTGGTTTAGTCATAGCTACATTTTAATAAAATAAGTTCCTTCCTAATAGTTACAAGTTATTAAAATGGCATGTGTATATAAACACATGGAAGGTAGGGGCTGAGGACCCTGGGGGCTTCAGTGATAAAAAGGGATTGGGCGTCTTTTTTCCAAAGTCCATTTGTAAGTCACCTGTTCAGAGGACGAGGCATTTTTTTCTCCAAAGGAACAATGTCTTGAGTGGGTGCTGAGATGCTCCCCCAATCCATAAAACCTATCCAATCAATAGAACTTGTATTGTGCTCGTTCTCAAATTGTGCGTGCCAGCTCATTGCAACTCAGTTTTACTATATTTGGTTCTTTACTTTGGTAGTATAAAATTAAATTTTTACTAAACAAATTGTTAGAGATTTACTTGAAGCAAAGAGCTCTCTGAGCCCAAGGAGACTTGTTCTGGTCTGCCCAAAGCTGCCTCTGGAGACATTTTCGGTCATGGACAAAACTCAACTTCAAGTAGAAGATTGTCATTAACGTGGTAAATTAGAAGTGATTACCTTTGAAACATGTTTGTAATAAAATCTGTTTGCAGCCTGCCCCTGGCCTCACTTGACTTTTCTTTTGAGGCTAAGGGAAGCAGCAGTACTTTTAGCTTCAATTAGAAAGCCTGATACTGATATTGAATATTTAAAAATAGTTACCTATAATCTCTTTTGAGAGAGGAAGGGTTTCAAATATTTTTCCAATATCTTTAAAACTTATTAGTTATTTAAATTTTCTATTTCTTTGCACTAGTGTTGGCTTTTTATAATTTTTAAGTAATTTAGCCATTTAATCTTTATCACCATTTTGATTAGACTGAAATTGATTATAATGTCTTTATCTTTCAGTCTGTTTTATCTGCAGCCAGTTTATCTTTTTCATTTGTGTTTTGAGTATTTGCATCTTGTCTCTTTCTTTCCTTAACTCATCTTGGCAAAGGCCCATTGTATTTCCATTGTGATTTCTTCTTTATTAATTATGCAGAAGTGTGAGTTTTAAAAAATCAAATTTTGGCAGGTTCCTGTTATCTTTGTTTTATTTATTTCTAATTGTATTGCATTGTGGTCAAAGAACATGTTCTTAGAATATTGTCCAGTGATATTTGTTGAGACTTGCATTGAGGCCTTGTAGTGGGCAGTTTTTATATATATTTCATGTGTGTTTAGGAAAAATGTGTATTTTCTAATTGTTAGATGAAAAATTTTTTTCCACCTGCCCATAGATAAAGGATTATGTGTAAGCATTAGATCATGCTTTGTAACTGTAATAGTTCAATCTTTTAGATCTCTTTTTTTTTCTACAAAATCTCTTATTACTCAGAGAAGTGTGTCAATCTCTTTTGCTGTGACTGTCAGTTTGTCAGCTACTCCTTGTAATTCTGTTAATAATTTCTTTCATATATTTCAAGGCTGTGGTTTTTGCTTTGCTACTACAATTTAGCAGTAGGTATTTGTAAACCATAGGTAGTAGTCAAACAATATTACTTTCTATAACATGTCTGAATTTACTTGTCATTTTATGAAATTTGTTGTCTGTAACCTCATTTGAGTTGACATTTTTTATTCCTCCAGCAAATTATCACACTGAGAGGATGCAGCTTGTTGAACTTGCCATCATGCTCAACAATTGTCCTCCAAATGCTAATGACTTGACAATTCAGGATGCCACTGCTCTCCCTCTCCAGATATTAATGAGGAGCTGGATAAAAATATAATCTTACACCCTCCATAGTCCTGTCTAAACCTGGAATTTATCTCAGCAGTTTTCTTTTTCTTCTCTCCCAGAACATTGAAACTGGACCAACATGGTTTGGTCAAGGTCATGGGACTGTGTAGTGTGAGATCCAGGTCGGCCCTGTGCCATGACCCTGTTACAGTCCATGGTGAGGCATGTCTTTCCAGGAAAACGAACTGTTTAAGAACTCCCAGGTGCACCATTTCTGGAGCTTTCCAGGGAGCCCTGACCCATGATTCTCTCCTTCTCTCCTTTCAGCCCAGGAATAACCATTGATCTAATCACTAGGGTATCAGCAAAATCAGGGAGATGGAACTGCTGTGGGTATTGCAGAATAAGGGAATGATTATAGGAATAAGACTTTACACAACTGTGGAAGAATCTGGGGAGAAAATAGTCCAAAAGGGAGAGTTTAAGGATCAGAGAAAAGTCACAAATCAGCCTTTGCAGCACTGGTAGAGGTAGATGAGTCCGAGCTTGCCAGGGAATCTGAGAAGCCAGTCATGTCCGGTTGCTGGACTGGGATGTGAAGGAGAGCTGGTGGAGGGGTCTGAACCTAATGGTGAGACTGGGCTGCTGTTGGTCAGAAAGGTCAGGAGTCAGTCAGCAGAAGGACTGGGGATGGGGCAGAGGAGGGCAGGACAAGCTGGACCCCACCTGCATTTGTATCTATCGTTTTCCTAAAACACCTACTTGCCAATCATAGGCTGCTGGCTGACTTTTGCCTTCCAAATCTCGATATAACTTTCTCTTCTGGTCAGCTTAAATTCAGAGCCATAAAGTAAAAAAGATTTTGGGAAATGTGGTTCTAGCTTAGCCAGACTGATAGGGTATAATCCCACCACGCTATTCCATATGGTTCCCCTGTGTCCCACCCACAAATTATAAAATCCACCTGAAATGATCCTAATTTGAGTGTGCCATGTCTTTCCCATTGGGACCCTGGCTGATACTCCCTTTAACAGTGCGTGGGTTTATCCTCAGGAAAATGGGAAACCATTAGATTTCGGGTAGGGCAATAATGGGGCAGATCTGTGTGTTGAGGGGTTATTTTAGATGTCATATATGAAGAATGAAACAGAGGCCTGGAATTGTGCAGAATGAATTTGGAGGAAATGAATTTGGGAAAACATTGATAGCAAGGAGATCAAGACCAGCTGGGAATCTCATAATTATTCGTGTGTGGCAGTGGTGATGGAAGGAAATGGAAAGATTTAAAAATAAAGTCATGCACTACATAATGATGTTTTAGTCACCAATGGACCACGTGATGGTGGTCCCATAAGATAATAGTACTATATTTTTATTGTACCTTTTCTATGTTTAGATATACAAATACTTATAATTGTGTTACAGTTGCCTCAGTATTCAGTACAGTAACATGCTGCACAGTTTTGTAGCCTAGGAGCAATGGACTATATTATATAGCCTAGGTGTGTAGCAGGCTATGCTATCTAGGCCTGTGTAAATAAACCCTATGGTGTGTGATAATATCAAACAATGAAATCACCTAATGATGCATTTCTCAGAATGCATCCCTGTTGTTAAGCGACACATGACTGTAGTTATATCAGGGAGAAAGAGTGGATTTGAAGACTAATGGGATAGAGAGTGAGAGAGAGAGACAGACAGACACAGAGAGAAAGAGAGAGTCTCAGAGAGACAGAGGAGTTTCTCTGCAGACTGACATGACAGGTACCACCTAGGGAAATACAGTTGTTGTCACATCTAATAGAAACATTCATAAATACAAGCTAATGTGAATTAAAACTGCAATTCTAGTGAGGTGGGCATAATTCATATATACAATGTACAAAAATGTATTAATAACTTCTCATATTCTCCACAAGGCCCCTTTTCTGATCATAGTGGAATAAAGAGGAAAACCTGCCAATTCTAGGTAACTTTTTTTAGACTTAAACAAGTCTGTTTCAGGTTGACGTAACATTATTTGGTTGTTTGGGGGGTACACAATGTACACACGTTTAGGTTACATATATTGCCTTTGCCCTGCCTGAGTCAAATAAATGAACAAATAAATAAAATAAAACTCCAAACTGAACATAAATGTGGACCACTAGAGACTCCATGGTTATCAGAAAAAGCACTAGTTTTGGAGTCCAGGACCACAGATTTGAGTCTTTTCCTAAGAACTATGGGATGTGCAATGTTTATTCTGTATAATGGATTGAAGAACACCACTCCTAGTGACCTGTGATATTACTCTGAGACTCAAGTGGGATAAACTAGATGCTCAATTAAAAAAAAAAAAAAACCAAAACAACAACAACTAAAAACATCATTTGGGTAAACTGCCAGGATCTCTAGGTTTCTTCCATATCTCGTCTTCTTTATGCCTCTTTTTTTCTCCACCTTTTGGAGAAAGCTATGGAAAGCAGGCCTGTGGTGGTAAAGGAGGGGTGACTTTCACTGCAGCCACGGCAGCCAGGCCTGGGCTTGTATAACTTCTAGAATGATCTTTTGGTACAGGCCAGCCGTGATGGCTCTCCTCATTTCCTGTGTTCCTGAAGGCATGATCGACCTCTGAGGCTGGCTGCAGCACCATTTATTTAATCCAGCACTTGGGTGTTCTTTTGTCTCGCTGCTCCAATGCCACTTTTGTCCCCTGCTATGATGAAAGAGCTTCCACAGCCACCCACAGACATCTGAGGACTTAACTTCTGGATTCTTTTAACACCACCCAGAGGATCAGAGAGACTTGGGTCCAATCTCCCAGGACCATCTATCCAGACCCGTGTCTGTTCCTGCAGCCGTTTCACTCCTGTGCCATCTTGGAAGCAGTGAGCAGGCATAACCACCAGCTTGAAGAGCTGACAGTTCCCTCAGATTTTCTTTTTCTCAACACTGTGTCTCTCCTCAGAAACCCAGGGATCACATTCCCCTAGTCTTAACCCTTCTGTACCCCTCTTTCCACTCCCCAGACCAAAGCTTTTATACTTCCTCTTCCTGTCAGATGGCAACTTTTAATTTTATCATATTAATTATCCTTTCAAAAGTAATACTTAAGTAAAACTCAAGGAGCCCAGAGCCGCCTTCTCTTAAGGCCTAGCTAACAAGACAACTGGAAATCACTATGAACTGAGCAAATTAAATTCACAGCTAAAACTGAGCAATATTTTCCTTTTTAAAAGCTGTATCAGTCCTTGCTCTGAAGCAAGGAGTGCCCTTGGAAACAAAATATGCAGAATCAACAGCCCATTCTGGATGATAATTGTCATCTGTCATATAGCAGTACGAGTCAAAATCAGGTAAAAATCTATAGAGAATTCAAGGCTGGGAATGGTGGATAAATTTGGGCCCATCTCTACAGAAATTTGTGGACCCACCTTGACAGTTTTGATGTTACAACACCCAGCATGACATATTTTATTTAAATTTAAACACTGTTCCTTACTGGGTCCCAGCAAGTAGATTGCTTTCAGTTTTGTTCCCCAGCTCATGTGAAATGGAGACAAAGGATTTTTTATGTTATATTTAGATACTGCCTAAAATTGAGCTCTCCGTCTAGACTGGAAGGAAATCCTGAAAGAAGAAAGTTACAGAAGCAAAGGCAATAAACTGAATCTTTATCTCCAAAATATTGAATTGAAACATTTACTGGGAAAAATGTCACTGCATTAAGAAAAAAACAATGTTCTTTTATTTCAAAATTGTGACATGAAGACCAGTATATTCAGGAAGAGAGCATGGCTGTCTCCAGTCACAGGGTGCACAAAGCAATGGGCCAGAGAAGAAAAGCCTGGTGAAAACACCACCAGATTCACAGACATTGGCACTTAGATATTCTCCTTCCTCCCACCTACTGTGAAGTTTTTTCTTGTTGACATTTAATGATTCTGGAGGTTTAATGGTTCTTTTGCCATTCTAGAATTCAATCAAATTGAACTGTAATATTTAAATATGCCAGAAATACATCTGAATGAATGCAGCTAAGGGGTGGAAGAAGGTCATTTCATTTTGAAAAAGGTAAGGTACCCTGGAGTATTAATAATCATTGTTATAAAGATTCTGGAATTCTCTCAAGTTGATCTTTGCGATTCTGACATAAGCTAGGCCAAACTTCCAATTTCTGAAGGATTACTAAAAAATAGAGGTACCTCTAAAGCTGTGACTTAGAGTGGGGCCTCTGATGTCTCAGAACTGAGCCCCAAAAGGAAGAGAGAAAGACATCAAAATCTTCATCTGAGTTGCTTTCTGAGCACAGTGCCACCCAAGGGCCGATTTAGTGTTGATAAAATGTTTCTCCGCAGCATGCTTGCCTAAGGACGAACCTGCCTGCTATAATTCTACTTTTCACTGGTTTGTTTCAGAAAGACAATAATAAGTTCATCTTCATAACATGTCAGTTGTCTCCAAATGATTTAAAAAAAATAAATGTAGATTTTCACAATTCAGGAAGCCTCAGGAAAGCTTGCAGCCAGTGCTTCATCGGAGGACGTGGGGCAATAAGAGGAAGGTAAGTTTTAGGAAGTATAACGGATGATATTGATGACAGTGACAGTGAGCCACTTGGTACAGAAACATACGGAAACTTATTATTGAAATTACATTTCTAGATTACCTTTGATTACAAAATTAATTTTTCTTGAGGTTAGAGCACACACATTTTTAAATATAGGGCCACCCACTATGCTGCTCTAGGATAAGAGATTAATATCAACTGTGGAGTAATTGGTTGAGATCACTGTCAAAATTGATCTACCTAGACAATGCCCTTTTAAGTCCATGTCATTTAATAAAAATACCAACAAAGGAGCAGTACATTGAATATGTGGGAATAAGGGTTGGCTGGAGGGAGAGTTGAGTATCTCTTTCACACTCTTTTGTCATGTGTCAGCCATGGCAACCATGTTTGATGACCCACTTCTCTGGGTAGGGGTACAATAGCCCGTATGACAAATAGTGGCATGATGGTCAGCAAAAAAGCAACACTTTAAGGACACCGTGTTTCATAAACGGGAATGTATTGTTCCTGTCCCTCACACGAATGAATTTTTCATATTTGTAGACAGGTCTGACATCCCCATTAATTATGTTTAGATGCCAGTAGCAACTCATTTTAAACTAGTTGGCAGGGAGAGAATATTTTCAGATTCTAATATGCGTCTGCATTGCATTAAGCAGTGAGGAACACTGTTGCCTTAAGTATGGGGATTTTCTAATACATACATGAAATCATCAAAACTATACTTGTATCTTGGAGTTCTACCACATGTTTAGAAAGTGAAATTACCCCTTTAAAGACAAAGAAAAAAATTGTCCCACTGTGAAGAAAGTAAATTAATAGACATTTCAGGGCCAGAAGAGCACCGGAGAGGTAGACACATGGGGTTGAGAGCATGTTTTCTAGACAGTTTTGATTAATCAGCAACTGAAAAGACTACAAATTAGAAGTCCTGTGGAGATTGAAAATACCATCTGACATACTATTACGGCTAATTTGTTTATGTTAAAGAAATAAAGAATAATTATAGACTAAGCTAACAGGAACAGCCATTATCAGCTTAATTAAATGCTGCTTGTGACAGTTTGTAAAGGATTTGTCAGTTGGCACTACATGGAGGGAGGTGACTGGTGAGGTCAGTTGACCATTTCATTGTTCTTTACTGCAGTTGTCCTGATAATGCATAGTCCTAGGGAAAGGCTTGCTTTGCCCTGAGAGAGAAGACCATGTACTCTCTTCACTGTTAACTCTTCTTTCTCCCTAAATATAGACAGTGTATTCTTCCTTATAGTCTTCTCGGTTTGGGAAATATGCTTCAATACAGTGGAGAGGTTTTTTATCAGCTCTGTTCACTGGATCTTCTTGCTCATCATTCCGGTGCTAAATATACTCTGAGTTAGTTGGACTGCTTTAGTTTTAATGATCAGGGATACGTCAGGTGGTACCAACTAATTAAGTACTGCCCTTCATGGCCTCTGGTTCACTTGTGGCTTTTACTGCTGGTGGCTTCTGTGTACTGCCCTGTCTTGGTATACATTTGAGATTATGCCAGCTGCCACCAACTTCTGATTCTAAGGCTTTTACATTCCAACTCCCCAGTACAACTGGTATTGTTGATGTTATTGCGTTAAACACACCTATCGGGCAAACCTGTCTGGTCAAATCACTTCGGATGCTGCTGGCCATAATGAGTTTGGCTGTCTGTGGGAGAGGCATAGATGTCTGTTCTACTCTGCTGTGACTTGTAAGACCTTTTAAGGAACTTTGAAAACGCGCAAAGAGCATGACAGATGACTCCTTAATATACAGAGAGATGTAAAATCTGGCATTATAAATAATGCCTGTCATGATTTAGTGTTTGCCACATTTCAGATCCCGAACTGAGTGCATCAAACACCTTGAATCATAACAAGCCCAGGACAAAGTATTATAAACAAGGAAGTGTAGTCTCAGAATGGTTAAATAGTATGTCTACAGGTATTTTATCAGCAAGTAGTAGACCCGGGACTTAGACTACATTCTAGGTGATTGCAATTCTAATTTCCTTGCCTGCTACATTATGCTGCATTCACTTATGGGAGAGACGAGGACTAAGAGGAGTTGGCTCTGCTTTTACCACCAATTTGCTAGGAATATCACTCGAAGTTTAATATGTAAATTTTCTCATCTGGAAGAATAGTGGTCAGGTAATAATACTATTCTTTAAAACAGAATCTATATAAGGAACTAATGAGAGGTTTATGTAAAGTTCCTAATAAAGTTGTCACAAAATAAGCCCTGAGTACATTATTATTGTTGGGGTTGTTAATCTACTACTTCCAGTTAAAATTCCATGATGTATAGATTAATTACTCGATAATTCCAAAGGCAAACACAGATGCAACTATTCCCATTTAAATTCTTTTATTTCCAATGGCTTATTCTTCTTCTTTTACCATTGATCATTTTTCTTTCTCCTGTCTTTTCTAGGCTGCGCCTTTAGGCATGTATAGTTAAGTCGTGTGCCTCTCCCACTAATCATATATCACGTGGGCAAAGCAGAAGGGACTCAATAGAGTGCTTGTTGGCACAAAAGGATTTTTGTCCTTAAGCATGTCCTTGAATAGGAATGGTAAAACAAGCTGATGGTGTTATGGGAAAATAAATTAAATCATCAATTTTTCATTCATCCAACAAGTATTGATTAATACTTGCCATGTGCTAGAGCTGCGGGCACATTAACACACTGATGAAGTCTATTGCTTTCCTGTGAGACTGTATTGCATTCTGATGAAAAATCCTCAGATTAGCAAAAATATAAAATGACTTACTGGTTAATTATTATTTCTAGTTCATCATTTTTGTATATGGTCCTAATATAGGTCAGACTCATCATCAGTGACTCACAAGTAGAAAATTCCGCAACATATATATTATCGGTGATTGGAACATCTATCCCCACCAGCAATAAAATTTGTGAGCAGTAAGTATGATCACATGAAAAACAAGAAAATGTGTAATAAATTAAGAGCCAAATGTTGAACTTGTGCATTTTTACATTTTGAAGACTACAGATAATTCATATAAATGAGCATGTTTTTATTCTAATTTTCTATGTTTCTTGTTGCAAGAAGCTAGTCTTTTTTTAAAGGTTTATAATTAAAACTTGGGGAACTAGTCAACATATTTACCCAAACATTATAGGGTTTTGTAATACATTAAGAATTAACATGATTCAACTTTGAAATATTGTTACTTTGCTGCTTATAAAACACAAGGTATTTTTTGAAATATGCCCAGAGAAACATTTTCTAAAAGCAATTCTGCTGCTTATCTATTAGGAAAAAAAAAAGTTCATTTTGGGTTTGATATAGAGGTTTGAGAGAGTTGTTTCTACTTATTAAAATGGAAAACTGATTCAAATCTCGGTTTCCATCAAATAATTCAATATGTTTCATTTATCTAGGACTGAGATTTATATCAGTGAGAACAGTGTTTGAAAACAGTGACTTTAGGCCCTAAGAGGAAAAACACTTCAGGATCTGTGTGTGTGTTTACACTTACATTTAAATTTGCATTTGTATTTATATTAAAATTCATAGGCTCTCATGCTTTCTTTATTTCCTAAAATGCAAGTTCTCAAAAAGGAGACCTTCTATTCATTTCTACCTCTTGTGCTATATTGGCAAATCACAAAATGTTCATTACCGTTTCACCTGCACTGCTTTTACAACTAGTGGCAAAATCTCACAAAAATATTTCATATGAACCACATTATTAGCACAGAAATTTACAGAATTTATATTTTCCTAAAAAATGTAAAAGGACAAGAAAGCTTTAACTATTTCTGTTAAAATATTGTTTATTTAAAGCAAATATTGGCTGAAGTAATTTATAATGGTTTAAAAATAAGCATTTGATGATTTGCTTATATTTTTCTTTTAATTTTATAGGAACTTTTATTTTTTAATAAAATTTTTTGCGTGCATATGAGTTAAGAAATAAAATAGTAGAAATGAGATATCATTCAGAAGTGAGAATGAATAATCTACACTTATGTGTAACAATATGGATAAAACTTTCAATCAGGATATTCAAATGCTTCAGTGCTGAGAACTTTTCTTTAAAGATTTCCCTTCTCTTTCATTTTTTCTGCCATATATTTTTGGAACTCCTAGCACTCAGATGATGAACTTTCTGTGATCTTCCAAGCCCTTCATTAAGCTCAATTTATATGACCCATCACAGATTTAACTTTCAAAGTCTCTTTCATATTCTGTGACTTTTCTATTTAGTAGCATTTTCTTTTTCTTTCTTATTCTCTCATCTGTCTGACAATATTAATGACAGAACTATGAAAGGTTCTACTGCTTCCTCTGGTTTTGTCTACTTCTGATCTTCGTTAGTTTGTTTTGCTCTCTGTCTTTCATGTTGAAGTTTTCTTTTCTTTTCCAAGGGTCTTGTTCTCTTCACTTATCCATGCTTAAGGGTAAGAAACTTAACGCTTTTAAGAAATTTTGTGAGTTTGAACAGGCTGTCAACTAATAGGCTTCAAAATAGAGAGTTTAGGTGATTAGCTTGGCCTTTGGTAGAAATGTAGAACTTCTCTCTGGGGATTTTCTTTTTCCCTAAAGAAGAACTTTCTAGTCTCCTGCGTGGTCACCAGTGTCCCTGGAGCTGGCTGAAAGAAGGGGGCTGATGATGGGCCTGGGGAGGCCTCATCATTCATTATGCAAACTTTCATACATTCCTCCTCTTTTCAGTTGAGGCCTTAGCCCCACACTCGTGTGTGCCTGGTGACCCTAGGTATGGAGCCTCTCCAGTTCAGTTCTCCAGATCCACATCTAATCATTTCCTTCAGGAGTAGGGGAGAGAAAGTCGCTTCTTGCTTTAGAATGGGTGAGGGAATCTGAGACTTGTGTATGCCTGTTGATTCCAAATCCTGAGCTCTCTGGGATTCTGTAGGATGAATCTGCTTGCTTCTCCTTATGCACAGTAAATTTCTTAAAAGTTTTAAGTGTCTTACCCTTAAATATGGATAAGTGAAGAGAACAAGACTCTTGGAAAAGAAAACTTCAGCGTGACAGAGAGCAAAACAAACAATTGGGTACAATTTTACCCAGGTTAATTATTATTATTTTCTATTTTCCATCTAGCCAAATTTTGGTGATCTTTCTACTTTCTAGTTCTGTTTTTCCTCTTGGATTTATACTTTTAGGTCCTTTACTCTAATTTTAATAATGCTTCTGAAGAAAGCAGAGATAATATTTTTTACATACAATCTGTCCTGTTTAACAGAACGTCTCTGATAATTTTCACTGGACTTGTATTAGAAGTGTCTATGTGGATTCTAGAGAGTTAGGTCTGGATTATGGTTTCAAAATTTAATAGTTGGGCTTTCTGTCTTGTGCCAAACATTTTCACCGTCTTCTTGAGTTGAGTTTTCAGAGGCTGGTTCCTGAATGTCCCCAAGTCACTCCCATGTGTGTTCCCCTGATCTGGCTGTTGATGGGACTTACATTCCCATCCACTACTCTCTCGGGAATGTCATCCCCATGTCTAGATAGGCCAGTACCAGCTATTGATTGATGTCAAATTGCAAGTGTGTTACACACTTAGCTCAAATAAATTCACAAAATGATGTAGAAACTTATTTCCCAGCCAGTTAGGATCAGCAGTTGTCTCCGTTTTACAAGATGTCAATGAAGCTGGGGAAAGGAAAAGTCATTCTTATAGTAGCGATCTGATTTGTGGAGATGTAGGTGACACAAAGAGAGAACAATGAAAAGAAATACAGTTAGGCTTCTTCAATTTGTGAAAGTGTGATCCCATGATCAACTTCTCTGAGTTCTCTCTTAGCTTTGTTACATCTTCATGCATCCTTTTCTCCCTTTCTAAACAAGTATTCTCAGCCAGGAATGGTGGCTCATGCCTCTAATTCTAGCACTTTGGGAGACTCAGGAGAGAGGATCGCTTGAGGCCAGGAGTTCAAAACCAGCTTGGGCAATAGCAAGACTCCTGTCTTGTCTCTACAAAAAATAATAATAAAAATATGTAGCTGGGTGTGTTGGTGTGCACCTGTAGTGCCAGCTACTAGGGAGGCTGAGGCATGAGGATTGCTTGAGCCCAGGAGTTGAAGGTTGCAGTGAGCTATGATGATGCCACTGCCTTCATGCCCAGACAACAGAGTGAGACCCTGTCTCAATAAACAAACAAACAAACAAGTGTTCTCTAAAATCACTAGGGTGTGTTTTAATGTCTTATTATTGTTAAAAAAAATTTTGCTTATGATTCTTAGCAATAGAGTAAAGGTACAGTGGCATGTGTACTAGCCTAAACTGTACATGAAGGTCTCTTACATACTGTTTTCTGCTATTATCTCTTGGGTTTCCTGGATGTAAGGAGTTCCTGTCTATAGCAGACACATTTTTTTCTTTCTACCAAAGACAGACCTTCACCTATGTAGGACGTATTTATACTGAGCTGATAGGGAGGTTCACAATTCAAGATAAGTATTGGGGTGGTGGGGTGGGGGCAACAGTTTTAGCGTTAGTGATGTGAACAAATTCCAACTTAAGTATAAAATATTCTGAAAACTTACGGGGGAAGGGAGTATGTAGGAGATGGATAAAAAACCTTACCACAAAGAGTCATAGCCCATGTACTCCTTGAGGACAAGAACTGTCTCTAATTTATCTGTGTACCCTTC
Source organism: Lemur catta (assembly GCF_020740605.2). Lineage (NCBI taxonomy): Eukaryota > Metazoa > Chordata > Mammalia > Primates > Lemuridae > Lemur > Lemur catta. The sequence goes on from NC_059139.1 coordinate 39,750,829, forward strand.
AAAACTTTGAGCATAATAGATGTCAGTAAATAATTATTGAATAAATCAAAGAATAGAAATGTTAGTGAGATGGAGCTTGCCTGTCAGCGATACTTCCTGAGCCCAGCCTTATAGGAACGCAGATAAGTCTCAGACAAGAATGACAGTTTTGGGTTCTCTCCCAGCATAGAGTATAACATTATGACTCAGATCATTCTAGCTGGTATGCTCCAATGACTACTAGGCCCTTGGAGGTGATCCATAAGGACAATTTTGCTGTGCTGTTAGTCATTTTTCTTCCCTTTATGTGCAGCCTTGCTCCTATAATTTCCTTAAATGAAGCACTTCCACATTGTCTGCATTAAACACTCTGTTTGGACAACATCCATCTATACTTTAAAACCTCTAAACATCCTAAATGGTAGATGAATTAAGATATAATTAAAATATGCTTTAGAAAGTTCATATCTTTTAATCATTGCAGCTTGTTGTTCTTGTATTTTACTAATGTGATTGGATGATTCTGGTACCCTGAGGCTGTTTTAATGAAGGGCACATTTTTGGAAACTCAAGAAAATAAACAGATAAATTGTCTTTGCATAGCTCTACATCAGATTAAATGTTCGTTTGTCACTGAAATTTCAGTTCTTGCAGGAAGTCAATAAAGTGTTCTCATCTCTGCTAATAAAAACAAGGATAAGGTTTGTCTCTTCACAGACAGTCCCCTGCTCTCTGAGACACAAGAGTATAGGAAGCAGCAGCAGCTTTCATTCAGATTGTCCCCATTTCCTATCCCACCCCAAAATCAGCACATTACCTGGGCAGAGTGTGTTCTCAACTTGTGTGTAAGATACGATTTAGTCCATGTCAGCCCTGAGTGGGGGCTGTTAAACAAAAAATTATTTATTCACTTGTTAAAGAATGGTAAGGCAGACTTTACGCAGGACCATCACCATAGATGTAGGTACTACCACAGTGAGGTTTTGCAGTGGGGGAGAGGGATCGGCTCAACTCCAAACACGACAATGAAAAGTGGAAATTTATAGCCAAGAAGCTGAGTGAGGGGAGTCAGTGGATGGAAATTTACTAAGAGGAAACATCATGGTGACAGGTGATTCTGGCTAAACTGACCCAACAGGATTCTTGCTGAAGGCAGGCCAGGGAGCTCAGACATTACCTGGGGGATTGTGGGGGACGAAGAATTCACACAAATATCAAGGGTGATCAGATATATACAGTGGGAGATTCTGGTTAAGCTGATTTAGCAGTATTCTTGCTAAATTTGGATGATGCAGAGATGAACATGGAAGCCCAAAAGTCAGGGCTTAGTTGAGAAGAGGGTTCAGAGGAAGCTTATTAGAGTTTGGTCAAGGAGGGACTCCTTCTCAATCTCCTCCTGCTTCAAGGAAAGAAGAGACATTTTCTGAGTAATATAAGTTCATTTCCCATTTGGCCACCTTTTGTTCATTGAGGATCAGCTGAACTATCTGTTGGGACTTGGTAGTAGGGGATATTTGCAGGATGATGCCAACAGTTGGGTATTTACTGAGGGGAATTTCTATAAAAATAAAACAAGACCAAAGATGAGTCATTGGAAACCCAGGTTCTGAGTCTGGAGGGAACAAGTCAAGAAGATTTCTAAACTTGAGCTCAAAGCATCTTTAGATGGTGGTGTGAGGACAGCAGGGGCAATCCAAGGAATTTCCTGGTTTGTAGTTTGAATGTCTTTGGTGATGGCATTGGTTGTTTTACTTAACGTTCTGAGTGGCCCACATTGCGGCAGCCACAAAGGCTGCCCATGCATGATCTATTGTGATGACTTCTTTAAAGCTTATATCAAGTCATCTGGCTTCAGCTTGCAGGGCTTCAGGAAATGGGCAGTTTTAGTTCTCAGGGATGCCAAGTCAGGACAGTGAGAGAAAAATTGGAAATGTTAGTTTAGAGAGTTGTAGCCAGATACTGGAGGAAACTAGAAGAATTCAGGATCCAATCCAGTTTACAGGTAGATAACAAAGTAAAATGGAGTTTACTGACAGGTGAACAACAGGTCATGGACAATGAACAAGATTATAACCCAATACCCACAAGGATGTGCTATAGCTTTCCATTGAAACATAAAATTCCTCTCTACAATCACCCCCATTTCTACCAAAGATAATGAAAGTAAGATTACTCTTGTTTACAAAATAAGTCTGATCTCATTAGGGTTGGCCTGATTATTTTCATGAGTGCAGCAAGAATGTTAATTGATCACGTAGGTCTTTTTAAGTTTGTGTTGCTGGAATTTTTGATAAGGAATCTCATGAAAGGAATGAAGACTTTTAAAAGTCTCTCAAGGCTAAGAAGCTAAGCCAGAAACTCTCCATCAAACTTTAAATGTAGTATCTATAGATTTGGGTGAATTGCTCTTATCTCAAGCTTTTCCACATTATCCTGATGTTCTACTAGACAGTGAACTTTCTTACGTATCGATAAGGCTGGGGACTCTGTAAATCAAGAATTAGGCCAGTTTTCCCAAGAGGACTTTGTAAGCACTGGCTCCATCGAGTCAACTTCAGTTCCTTACACCTGTCTGGTCATATCTGAGTCTATGATGCATCTTTCTCAAATTTGACATTCCAATCAAAGCCTTGGTAAATAACCAATTTTTCCAATTGTGTCCTGTTGCAAGAACATATTTTTATTGAATATATGCAAATAACTATATTGCCATGAAATAAGAATATTCAGTAAGAGTTTCGAAATTTTGGAGGGATTAGTTAGGGAGAAAAAAATGTTTCATTTTTGTTTGCAGTCACTTTCAGGAAAGTATCAGAGTAAAACAAAAACTACCTGTGAATGACCAAAAAACAAAACGACAAAAATCATCCTTAAAATGGCCATGGTTAAAGATCTGATGAAAGTTTAAGGCCATATCATGGACAGTGAAAGGTACTGGCAAATTTCTATGGACTTAATACAATATGTCATTATTTTAAAAATGTGGCAATTATTTAATTAGATTATTGGTAAGAAATTTAGAACAATTTGTGAGGATAAACTCCATTCACCAGGGCACACACAGATTGCTGCTAGCCCTGGAGCTGAGGAATAGCTTTGATTGTTGGTAAAAATTCGCAAGCCCACAGCTCTCTGATCAGCCTTGCTCTGCTCTGTAATCTCGCATTTCTTGTTCTCTGTGTCCAAGGTCTCACCTTCCTGTTGTCTAGGCTTCTGCCCCTTCTTCTTCTTGAAGTAAGCATCAGTGGGATGTTGTGGAATTTTCACATTGCTGATATCAATTTTTCTGGAGGTGGCAATGACAAATTTCTGGTGTGTTCCACACAGAGGAGCTTGATTGAGACCGGAGGTGCAGTCACCAATAGCAAGCCACTGCTTAGCTGCTTCAGAAAAACTGCCCTCTTGCCTCTATGATGCCCAGTGAATATGAGCAGAATGGGCCCAGGAGGGATGCTAGCTCACAGCTCTCTCACATACTGACTGAAGGGCTTTTTGGCTGTGGCTCAACAGCTTTCAGGGCACATCTTCAGCAGGGTAATATCTAGGCACATTGCAAAGTTTGACTACCCAGGTATCACCATTTTTGTCACTACCAACTGGTTTTGTGACAGTGGAAAGAAACTTCTCCTTATTCTCCTCATTTCAATCCTGGATTTGGCAGCTGAGTACTCCTTCTTGTACATGGCCTTTCTGGAATATAGAGCAAATCAGAAATATCTGCCAATTCCTCTGATGAGGACAGGATTTCAGAGCTTCCCCTTCTTGGGCTTTTAGACTTGAAGTTACCCATTTTAAAAATAAAATAATTAATTGATTTTATTAGAAATGGAGGTTTTGCTATGTTGCTCAGGCTGGACTCTAATTCCTAGGCTCAAGCAATCCTCCTCCCTCAGCTTCTTGAGTAGCTGGGACTACAGGTGTGCACCAAAGCACCTGGCTCTGACGTTACCCTTTTAAACCTTGCCACTAGCATCAGCTTTCTTGGCTTCAGGTTCTTTCTCCTTAGTATCCAGCATCTCAGCTTTTCACCCACTATATTGCAAGATGGGAAAGAAGTGAAATATTTATATTAATAATCTATACCCATACAAATACAACTAGGGAAGTTTAAAGTAGCTCATCTTATTTGATAAACCTTTCATGAAATTTAATGTATCAAATAAACTGATTTTTTTTGAAACATTTTTCTTTATAAGATGAAAGAATGAATCCTTTGAAATTTACTAGAGGCCTTCTGGGAAATCTCAGGGTCAGTTCAAGAACAGGATTTCATTTAGGGTTTGATTTTGAGAAGGCAAATTGTCAAAAATGTGAAAAACTTTAGCTCATAAAAATGAGAAGTCTCAGTTCTCTTGAATAATCGGTGACGTGATAAAGATTAACATAAAGCACAGGAAATTATTCTGATAAGACACAGAATCTTGATTTCCCAAGTAGGTCATTTAAAAGGTAAAGAAAAGCCTTTTACAATTTCTTAATAAGAGCAGACCAACAGCTCAAGAAAACGTTCTTGTTTAAACAGAGGGAAAACCAAATTCTAGTTTTACATTGCTATACTTTTCATAGTTTTAATAAAGCATAAATAAATCCATTCAAATGTTTAGCCAGCTTGGCCACACATAAAATTCCTTTTCTGAAGTTCCTTTTTCCATAAATTTCTTATAACTTTATTATATTCAAGTTATTTCCCCCTACATTTTCCTTTTTCTCATATTGGAGGAACCAGTAATTTTACCTTAGAATAAAATTGCTTACCTTTTACTTGGACAAAAATACATACTTCATATATCATACCTTTATACTTCATACCTTTTCTTATCAAAAATATATCCTACTTGCATATTTTTCAAACAGTTGTTTCCTTTCATTCTTATAATTAGTAGTTTCAACTACATATATCAATATAATTGTTAACCATTAGTAATCTTTCTTTTACAGAGAAAAGTGGGAAGTAGACAATTGTGAACCATCTCTCATGTACGAGCACTCTGTAATAGACTAGCAAATTTTTGAATACACCATTTCACAATTTCTAGAGGTACATTTTTTTATAGTAAAATACCTCAATGTGTAAAAAAGAATGTGTTTATTAATAGACTCAAATATCTGCAGTATCTCAGTAAAAATTAAAAAGCCAAAGTAAATAAACTTATGTTAGCAATTAAGGTTTTAGTATTCTGTCTTATTTGGGAAAGATCTAGCTATTCAATGAATATTCATCATTTAACTTATTATAACTTTAAGGTTTTAAGTTACCAAAAAGATTTTGGAAACTATTTTGAGGCACACATACTATAACACCAAAGCTAACCATCATCTCAAGTTAGTTCCCTATTAGCTATTTTTAACCTTATTTGAGTAGTAAACACAAGTGGAATAAAAATGTAAAATAAACATTGTATTTATTGTTGCTATTACAGAACACAGCTGTTTTTATTAAACCAACAATATTTAACTAGTCTTATTTTCCAAAGATTTATCCAAGTGAATTTGGAAAACATTTGTGTTCTTATATTTCTGAGAGTTCTAAGAATACTTAATTTATATAAGTGTGCTTTTATTTCTAAGCCAGTTTTAGAACTCCAAGAAGGGATTCTATGAATTAATTCAGTGATACCATTCAGAGGTAGAAAAATATAGCATAAATATACAGGCACATGTAAAGAGACATTTTATAGCTTTCATTCTAAAATTTTAGCCATGAGTCAGTAAAACATAGTAACATAAAACTCACTGATTCTTCTCCACTTTATATTTTTATCCAAATTATCTTTCTGACAAAAGTGGGACAAATTGAGGTTACCTACTCAATAAAAGCTAAAGCTTTTTGTCTTAAATATTTTTTTATTTCAGCATATTACAGGGGTACAAATGTTTAGGTTATGTATATTGCCTTTGCCCCACCTGAGTCAGAGCTTCAAGCGTGTCCATCCCCAGATGGTGTGTACCTCACCCATTAGGTGTGTATATACCCATCCCTTCTTCCCCCTCCCATCTGCCCAACACCCCATGAATGTTATTACTATATGTGCACTTAAGTGTTGATCAGTTAATACCAATTTGATGGTGAGTACATGTGGTGCTTGTTTTCCCACTCTTGTGATACTTCACTTAGTAGAATGGCCTCCAGCTCTATCCAGGATAATACAAGAGGTGCTAGATCACCATTGTTTTTTTGTGGCTGAGTAGAACTCCATGGTATACATATACCACATATTATTAATCCAGTCATGTATTGATGGGCACTTGGGTTGTTTCCACATTTTTGCAATTGTGACTTGTGCTGCTATAAACATTCTAGTGCAGATGTCTTTTTTACAGAATGTCTTTTGTTCTTTTGGGTAGATGCCCAGTAATGGGATTGCTGGATCAAGTGGTAGTTCTATTTGTATCTCTTTGAGGTATCTCCATATTGCTTTCCACAGAGGTTGTACTAGTTTGCAGTCCCACCAGCAGTGTATGAGTGTTCCCATCTCTCTGCATCCACGCCAACATTTATTGTTTTGGGACTTTTTGATAAAGGCCATTCTTACTGGGGATGAGTGATATGCAAAGTCTCAGGTTACAAAATCAATGTAAAGCTTTTCTTTAAACCAATATTTGTGGAAAATGCCTTTAAAATTTTTATTTTCTCTGATATGTAATGTTGGGAAAGTTTTGAACTACATTTTAGGCTCAGGAGACAACTAGCAGCCATCTGGATGGCTCCAAAGCCCATCTGAGTGGATAAAGTATTGCATTCAGTCTATTTCCACTTATTTTTGCTTTTCTGTGTCAGGTTGTTGCTTTTGGGAGACCCTGAGTTCCATGAGAGGCACCAGTGGTGGTAGGAGCCAACTGTTCCAGTGACTGTAGAAAGTTAAGAGGTTGAAGTGGGAAGGGGGAGACCCCACGGGGCTGGACAGAGGAATGGAGTAGGGAGGGGTTCGACTGAAGGAAACTGAAGGGAAGATCGATAAGAAGAGAAAGAAGGAGCAGAAGCAATGGGAAGGGAGAGGTCTTAGAGGAGCCAGTTGGGGGAGACCTTAAATTTCCCAAAGAGACCAATGAAGTTCCAAATTATCCTCAGAAAGATCATGCCAACAATAAGAAGGTGGGAAGTTGGTGGAACATACAGTCAGTCAGTAGGAGTTCAATGAGGGAGCTTCAATGGACTGAGGAGTTTTCCTGAGAGGAGCAGGATCAAATGGAGAGAACAAAGAAGCCTCACAAAGAGCCAGGAAAAAAATTCCCATCCCAGAAGTTGGGGATTGAATCCCCACTTGAAATAAGGAAGCAGAACTGCTAGCTCAGGAGTCAAGGAATAATCCCCACTGGAGGCAGAAGGCCAAGAGAGACTTGCATCCCAACAGGTACCTTTCAAACAAAGAAGCCTGGGCATCTAACCAAGCTTCTGCCTGTCTGGATCCCTAATCCAGCTTCTGGGATCCTCACCTAGATTCTGCTTCCCTGGGCCCCTAACCCAGCTTTTACAAACAGAGAAATCTAGGACTCTAAGCCAGCCTCTGTTTGTCTGAGACTAACCCATTTTCTAGAGTATACCTAGAATCTTAAGGAATCAAAATCTGTCCTTACCAGCTCCCATGGATTGTTCAGAATGGTGGTCCCAGAGCATAATTCACTAATGGATCTTTTATTGATCTGTAAGGAGTAAAGACAAAGGCTTCAACGGTGTGCACTTAGGGTCCTGGGTGAGAGATCTGGGGGTCCAGTGATGAATCTGATCCTATCTTTACAGCACCAGAAGTGTTAAAAAAAATTATCTTTCACTTGTTAAAAAATGGTAAGGCAAACTTTATTCAGGACTATCAAAGTAGGTGTAGGGACCAATGCAATGGGGTTTTGCAGTGGGAGAAATGAATTGGGCTCAACCCTGAATACAGTAAGCAAAAGTGGGAATTTATAGCCAAGAGGCACAGTGGTGAATGGGGGTTAGTGAATAAAAAATCCTAAGTGGAAGCATCAGAGGTACCAGGTGATTTTGGCTAAACTGATCTAACAGGATCCCTGCTGAAGGCAGGCCAGGGTGACCAGACATCACCTGGGGGATGATGGAGGATAAGGAACCCAGTCAGATATCAGGTGATCAGATAGCAAGAGTAGGGGATTCTGGTTAAACTGACTTAGCAGGATTCTTGCTAAAATTGGATGATGCAGAGATGAACGCAGAAGCCCCAAAGTTAGGGCCAAGTTGAGAGGAGAGTTCAGAAGAGACTGATAAGTTTATTCAAGGAGAGAATTTTTGTTAGCACTTGTCTTTAAAACAGGAAACTATGACATTTTGCTTTCAGCTCAAATATTTTACTAACTTATTTTTACTATCATAATCCACTATTTTACTATAAGCTACTATTTTACTGTTTAGAAGAATATATTTGATTATTTTTATACTAGCAGAATTATTATTCTATTTGGTACATTATTCAGAATCTCTCCACCACATTTCATGCCCCATTCTCTCACATATAAAATAAAGGTGGAAGCATCATCCATTCAAAGCCAAATAAGAATACCAAACTCCAGAAGCTCCCCATCTCCTGGCACTTTCCACTTAGAATTGTTTAAGGTAGAGGATGTGCCTCTTTTACAAATACCTCAACAAATTTTAATTGGCAGAGCTAAATTAGATAAGTGAGGATGAACTGAAGAGAAAATGTTACCTGGAAAAATTCCTTATGGAATCGAACTTGAGTAATCCCATGCCAGCAGTTTATGGGCATATCTAGCACCACTCTCTACTTATTAGACGTTATCACTTTCTATGTGGCCCTCAAATTGAAGGTCACAATCACAGGCTTTTAGATTGTTCTCTATTTTAGGTGTGGGATTAGTCACTCTGACATTCTCACACAGAAGAATAAAACTTTGTAAAGTATCTGTAGTAGTTAACCAAGGAATGAGATGAAGGTTTAACCAAAACAGAGAAGATTGTGTAGTCGTATAGACAGATGGACTGTAAGTATATTTGTGTAGAAATTAATTAAGGTGAGAAATTCTGAGTCTGTTTCAAATTCTTGAAAGCTTTTCTTAGAGCTATAATTACTTCAGTTGTGGCTCTTGTTGGCTTTCCTCATTTTGAACTGTGCATTTCAGGCAATTCTAACTCCTTTACACATCCCTGTATTTCCATTTAATAGTCAAAGCATAGCTTTCCTTATAGACGGGCTGCTGCTATCTGCTTTGAAATTGCTAAGCTTTCCAAATAGGGTAAATTCCTGAAATAATTTAAGGACTCCTAAAGGCATATGTTTTATGTGTAAACTGCTAATGGAAAGTACTGAAACACTGGCCAGAGCAGAGCGCTTACCCTGATTTCACTGACATCAGTATACAGGGCAAGGTTTATTGTAGTACAGCCTTTAGTTCAGCATGTTGATTGTAGCTCCAAGGAAATGTGCTCATTATCCTTGTGCCTTCTACAAAGTATAAAACGACGAGCACAGTGAGACTATCCTTTATAATATTGAACAATAGCCATCCTTTTTTCACCATGACTTTTTGAAAAGTATGGTTGGAATGCCCTCTGTGTTACTTTGTCATTAGGTTTCCCTTGTCTTATTGCACGCAGTGGAAACATATATTTTACCAGCCATTAGCAGTGCTTCTGAGAAAGCACTTTAGAAACACAGATTGGCAAAGTCAGTAATTAGAACTGAAATCTCTGACCTTAGAGTATGCATCTATTTCCATTTAGGGTTGAGAAAAAAAAGGAGTTGTCAGGGTCACTATGAAGCAATTTCTTTGCTCCTCTGGTTGCTGGGTTAAAATCTTGTAGTGTGAAGACAAATTAGCTTAGGTATTTTTTTCACCATTTTGTTCTCTGCTTATGTAAGGAGAAAGCAAGAAAAATATATCAGGACAGGTATTTTCAGAGAGAATTCTTCCTGTTTTATAATTTTACCATTTTTAATGTTTATGCCTGAGAGTGTATATGCTACACATTTTACCTCTGTGAGTTAACATTGTGTGAAGCAGTTCTTAGTAAATATTGTGAATGATGTAGAAAATAATAATGACAATCAGAGATTATACCTGTAAAGATCAACCTATATTAAGAATCCTATTCTTCTCAGCTTTAGTTTTCCCTCCTTCTGAAAGATTTCAGCTAAAACAAACTACTTGATCTTCCTCAATTGTGTCTTCTTCTTTCCTGCTCCTGTCTTGTTTCCATGATGATTAGAGATGTTGAGCATTTTCTCATATGTTAGCCATTATTCTGTCTTCTTTTGAAAAGTTTCTGCTCATGTTCTTTGTCCACTTTTTTATAGGGTTGTTTGATTTTTTCTTGCTGATTTTCCTGAGTTCTATATAGATTGTAGTTATCAGCCCTTTATCAGATGTGTAGCATGTGAATATTTTCTCCCATTCTGTAAGTTGTCTGTTTGCTCTCATAATAGTTTTCTTGGCTGTGCAGAAGCCTTTTAATTTGATCAGGTGGGGAGGTTCTTAATGGCACAATGAGGATTCTCTGTAGGTTTCATTTGGGGTTGCATTGCTGGGACTAAATGACTAGGGACTGAAAATAATTCTTCCTGAGGTAGGCTATCCACCAGGATCTTAAAAAAAAAACTTTTTTGAAGTATAATTTACATACCACAAGTTTCACCCACTATAAGTGTATAATTCAGTGATTTTTAGTAATTGATAGGGTTGGGTAACCATCCGTATGCTTCAGTTTGGAACATTTTCATCAACCCAAAGATCCCTTCTGTCCTTTTATAGTTAAGTCCCACTCCTACCTCCAGGCCCAGGAAACCACTGATCTTTCTGCTTCTAATAGTTTGCTTTTTCTGGATATTTTATATAAAGGGAATAATATAATGTTAATATATAGTTTTTGCATATGGCTTTTTTCATCTAGTATAATGTTTTGAAGGTTAATTTACCTTGCAGTGCAGTTTGTTTTTAATTGCTGAGTAGTACATTATAGAATGGATATACCACATTTTGTTTGTCCGTTCACCCATTGATGAATAGTTGGATTATTTCTAGCTTTGGGGTATTAAAAATAATGCTGCTATGAGTAGTTGTGTATGAGTGTTTGTGTGGACTTATGTTTTCATTTCTCTTGGGTATATAACCTAGGCTTGGAATTGCTAGGTTATATGGCAAGTTTATGGTTGGCTTTTTAAGAAACTACCTGTATTAGTTATCTGTTTCCATGTAACAATTAACTTAAAATATTATGGCTTAGAATAACACACACCTATAATCTCATAGTTTTTGTGGGTCAGGAGTCTGAGCATTGTTTAGTTGGTTCCGCTGGCTCAGGGTCTCTCACAGGGCTGCAGTCAAGGTGTTGGTGGTTGGAGATGTGGTCTTAGCCTCAGCTGGGGAAGAATTTGCATCCACGCTCATGTGGCTGTTGGCAGAATTTAGTTCCTTCTGTGTTGTTGGACTGACTGCCTCAATTTCTTGCTGTCTGTTGGCCAGAGGCTACCCTCACTTTTTTTTTACCATGTACACCTTTCTGCTGGAGATCTCACAACATAGCAGCTTACTTCATCAAAGTCAGCAAGGGAGAGAATCTATTAGCAAGATGAAAGTTACAATATTATAAAATCATGGAATTTAATTATTGAGGAAATATTTGTTTGCCATATTCTGTTGGTTAGAAGCAAGTCACATGTCATGCCTCAAGGGGAGGCAATTACCAAAGGAGTAAATACCAGGAGGTGGGAATTATTGAGAACCATTTTAGTCTGTCTGCCATCCTGCCAATCTGTTTCCCCAAGTGTTGTAACATTTGACATTACCACCAACAAAGCGTGAAGGTCCCAATTTCTCCTCATCCTCACTAACATCTGTTATAGTATATTTTTGTGATTATAGCCATTCTACTGGATGTGAAGTGGTATCTCACTTTACTTTTTCATTTTTTTAAACCAGTAATGTTGGCCATCTATCCATTCACTTATTAGTCATCAAGACGACATCTTTGGTGAAATGTCTATTCAAATCTCCCATTTTTTAAATTGGATGTTTATCTTCTAAATAATTAGTTGTTAGTACTCTTTATATATTCTGCATACAAGTTTTTTTTATTGGATATGTGATTTGCAGATATTTTCTCCCAGTCCTTGGTTTGCCTTTAAATTTTCTTAATAATGTATTTTGAAGTGCAAAAGTTTTCAATTTTGATGAAATTTATTTATCAATATTTTCTTTTATAGATCATGCTTTGGTGTCATATCTAAAAACTCTTTGCTTGATAGAAGTTCTCCATGATTTTCCCTGATGTTTTCTTATAGTAGCTTTATAGTTTTAGCTCTTACATTTAAGTATATAAGCCATTTTGAGCTATGTTTGTGTATTAGATAATATAAAGGTCTAAATTCATTCCTGATATTAATAATTTGTGTCTTTTTTTCCTTGGCAATCTAAGATTTGCTAATTTTGTTCATCTTTTCAAAGAAAATTGGCTTTATTGATTTTCTCTACTGTTTTCTTGTATTCATTTAATCTACTTGGTCTCTATTTTTCTTGCTTCCTTTTTCTGCTTGCTTTAAGTTTAGTTTGTTCTTCCTGTAGTTTCTTAAGAGGGAATTTTAGGTTATTGACTTGTGATTATTGTACCTTTTGAAGGTAGTTTTAAAGCTATGAACTTCTCACTAGACATTACTTTATTTGTGGCCTATACATTTTTACATGTTGTGTTTTTATTTTAGTTTAATTCAAATATATTTTCTAACTCTATTTGTGATTTATCCTTTGAGCCATGTGTCATTTAGAATTGTATTAATTTCAAAAATTTTTAAATTTCCCAATTTTTTCCTATTATTTATAATTTAATTTTGTTGTGGTTAGAGAACATAATTTGTAATAGTTCAATCATTTTAATGCATTGAGATTTGTATTATGGACCAGCATGTGGTTTATTCTTGGGAAAGATTTATTTTCACTTGAAAAAGATATGTATTTTGCTCTTGCAAAACAGATTTCAGTGAGGTGAAGGTTACTTATAGTGGTCTTCAAGTCTTATTTATTCCTGTTTATTTTCTGTCTTCTATCAATTATTGAAACTCAGGTATTGAAGTCTTCAGATATTATTGTTAGTTTACATATTTTTCCTTTCAGTTATGCCAATTTTTGTTTCAGGTATTTTGGGCTTCCATTGCTAGGTGCGTATGTGATCATATTATTATATTTCCCTAATGAAATGACACTTTACTGCTATGAAATGTCCCTCTTTGTCTCTAGTAACATATCTATATATATTTGTATTGAAGGTTATTACATCTGATATTAATATAGCCATCCAAATTTTTTATGGTTATAATTTATGTGGTATAACTTTCCCCATCCTTTTACTTTTAATGCATTTGATAAAATCCAACACTTTTTCATAATATAAAATACTGAATAAACTAGGAATAGAAGAGAACTTATTGAACCTGCTAAAAATATCAGCAAAACACCCCACAGCTAACATTATTCTTAATGATGAAAAACTGGATGTTTTCCTCTAAGACCAGGAACAAGACAAGGATGCTTGCTTTCACCACTTGTGTTCCGCATTGTACTGAGGGTCTAGGTAGGACAATTAGGCAATAAAAATAAATAAAGGCATCCAAATTGGAAGGGAAAAGTAAAACTACCTCTATTTGCATATATCATCTTGCATATAGAAAATCTTAAAATAATAAAAAAACTATTAAGACTAATAAACAAGTTTAGCAAGTTTGCAAGATACAAGACCAATATATGAAAATCTATAGTATTACTATATAGTTGTAAGAACATTCCAAAAACAAAACTAAGAAAATTCCAATTCCATTTCTAATAACATCAAAAATTAAAATAGGAATATATTTAACAACAGAAGTACAAAGTATATATTCTTAGCAGCTACAAAACATTGTTGAAGAAAATTTAAGAAGATCAAAATAATTGGAAAAACATTCCATGTTCATGGATTCAAAAAGTTAATATGGTTGGAATGGCAATAATCCCCAAATTGAACTACAGATTCAATGAAATCCATATTAGAATCTCAGTTGATTTTCTTGTAGATATTGGCCAGCTGATTTTAAAAATACATATGGAATTGCCAGGGACCCAAAATAACCAAAACAATTTTGGCAAAAGAAAACAAAATTAGAGCACTAGCCATTCCCAATTTCAAAACTTACTGCATAGCAACAGTAATGATAACATTGTGATAATGGCAAAAGGATATAGATTAATAGAATAGAATTTGAGAGTTCAGAAATATCCCCCTACATCTATAGTGAATTGTTTTTCAAAAAGGTGATACTATTATTTTTCTGTTGAATAATCTTATTTTCAAAAATGTGCTCAGACAACTGTATATCTGCATTCAATACAATAGAGTTGGTCCCTTACTTTCCACCATATACAAAAATTACCTTAAAATGAATCAAAGACCTAAATGTGTAATAGTTAAAACTATACAACTCTGAGAAGAAAACTTAGGGATAAATCTTTATGACTAAGGATTTGGCAATGAATTCTTATATGTGAAGCCAAAAGCATAAAAAACAAAAGAAAAAATAGAAAAACTAAACTTCATAAATATTAAAAATTTTTGTGCTTAAAAAAGACTATCAAGAACATGAATAGAGAAACTCACAGGAAGGAAGAAAATAATTGCAAATCACACATCTAATAAAGCATTTATTCTAGACTACGCAAGTAACTCATACAACTCATTAATAAATAATAAGTAACCCAATGAAAAATGGGCAAATGATTTAGGTATTTTACCAAAGATAATATACAAATGGACAATATGCATGTGAAAAGATATTGGACATTAGCTGTCATGGAAATGCAAATCAAAAACACAGTGAGATTCCACTTCACACACATTAGGATGGCTAGAATAAAAAATTCAGATGATAATAAGTTTTAGTGAAGATATGGAGAAATCAGTATCCTCATATACTGCTACTGGGAATGTAAAGTTGTACAACCACTTTGGAAAATAGTCTGGTAGTATCTTAAATAGTTAAACATAGTTATAGTAATACTACTAATAGACATATATCCAAAAGAAATATTAACATATATACACACAAAAACTTATTCACAAATGTTTATAGCAGTATTATTCATAACAGCCAAAAGATAGAAACAACCTAAATGCATATCAACTGATGAATTCTTAAAAATAATGTGGTATATTCATACAATGGAATATTGTTTGACAATAGAAGAGATGAAGAGATACATGGTACATTATGTATGCTTTTCCCTAAGATAAACATGGATGAACCTTGAAAACATTACTCTAAGTGAAAGAAGCCAGTCACAGAAAACCTAGGTATTATATGATTCCATTTATGTGAAATTTTCAGAACAGGTGAATTTATTGAAAGTAGATTAAAAAGGCTTAGGACTGATGGTTGGAGCAGGGTATGGGAGGTGATACCTAAAGGATACAGCATTTCCCTTTGAGGTGATATAATGATTCTAAAATTGATTATTGTGGTGATGGTTACACATATTTATGAAAATATTAAAAAAAACACTGAATTGTATATTTTGTTTTATTTTCTTATTTTATTTTTTGAGATAAAATCTCATTGTGTTGCTCAGACTGGAGTGCAGTGGTGTGATCATAGCTCACTGTAACCTCCAACTCCTGGGCTCAAGGGATCTTCCCCCTGAAGCCCTCCACAGTGCTAGGTTTACAGGTATGAGCCACTGTACCTGGCCTGAATTATATATTTTAAATGGGTGAATTATATAGTATGTGAATTATAGCTCAAAAAAACTATTAGAAGTTATTTTTTATACATGATTTTCTTAATTTCTTTGATTATACTTATTATTTTTTCTTTTTTTTTCTTTTTTAACAGCTGCAGCAGTGTAGCTGGCACCTGAGTCGGTGGCAGAATATACTTACAATAGCTTCTTTAAGTCTTTATCGCCTAAATCCAACGCACGTTACCCTACCCTCCAAAAGATGGCTTCTATTGGTGGTTCTTTACCTGAGTATGGGTTACACTTTCATATTTTCTTGCATGTTTCTCATAATTTTTGCTCAAAAATGAGTTTAAATAACATAGCAACTCTGGATTCTAGTTTTTTTAAATACATTTTTAGTAATTTGCTTGAACTAAATCTGTATCCACTAATTTTTTTTTAGTTCTTTTTTTATTATGAAACCGAGTCCTAGTGGTCACTCTTGTGTTGTTATGACTCAACCAGTGATTGCATAGAAGTTGTACTCAAATACTGGAACCAGTGAGCCTTCCACTCTGTCTGGAATCTGTGTGTGGATCTGCATGTGAGCTGGAGAGTGTATGTAAATCTTAGGCTGTAACTTTCCATTGGTTCCCCTTGCATTTCCCTTGCATGTGCACATGGTGTCATGTTCAGAAAGGGATAAGTGGATGGCTGGGCCACTGTCTGGCCTCTTCTGTGCATACCCACAGCCTTGCATACGAACCCAGTCATCTAGACCTCTAGGGACATGTAGATGCCGATCGAGATTCCCTATGTCTTTTTCATTACTTAGATTTTCTTGTTAAATGCCTGACTGTTCTGTCATTCCATTGCTTGCCCCAAACAGGGCTATAACCTCAGGTTACATGTGCAATTGGCCTTCCCTGTTCTTTATTAAGATTGCTACCGTTTATGACTGTGTGCTTGAACGTGGAGGTTTTCCACTTTCTGCTCCAAATCTAGTGAGCCGCCTCTGGCAGCAAAGCTGCTGGCTCCCATGGCTTGCTCTGCCATTATAGAACTACTGTAGTAACCAACCTGGGGCAGGTTTATCAGAGAAGCTTACTCCATGAAGACTATAGGCTGTCACTGCTTTTGCCATAGTTTAGTAGTTTTTCTTGAATAAATGCTTCTCAATTTGTTCTTAAGCTTTGGTTGTTTTCCAAAGTCTTGATATGGCTGTTTGTGACAGTTTTGTTCAGTTTTATTGTTGCTTTTTGGAGAAAAGATTTGCCAACCTCCTTTCCTTATGCTAATCACACTTGGTTTCCATAGTCTTGCAGCAAATGGCTATATATGTTTGAGTATGCACATTTGAGTATCCACTTTTAGCAGCACAGAGAACAGACAGAAGTTTGGAATTTAATCTTTCCTTTCCCCCCATCAATTTCTCTAGAAGTGGAAGGAGGGCAATACTCAGAGAAGGTATCCCATACCTAGGTGTTACTTATCTCTTCCACTGTTCTGTAAGTTCTTCCTCCCCACCCACCACAATCAGGGTTTTGAAGTGAATTCCTGGAATATAGTTTCTACTGAAGACATCTTCTTTTCAGAAATAAGTAGCAGACAAACTTCACAGCTTCTTTTTTTTTATAGAGGAGAGTACAAAGCAGTTCCCCATGATCACAAATTATGTAGTCAAGTTTCCCACATTTGGGGAAATCGCAGGGGTCAGCACATCTGGAGTGCAATGGATAAGCCTCACCCTGGAAGCTGAAGTGCATTGGATCTAAAGGAAGCACAGAAAGAACCAAGACTAAGTCACATAGCAATCAACAGACCTACTGGCTGGATCATTCCTTTACAGCTCTTTGCTTGTCCTTCTCCAGTGGCACTTTTATGTTTCTGTCTCATCTTGCTGTTATCTCTGTATCTATCTTCTGAGGTTTTGAGCTCCTTGAGAAGCTGTGTCTTATGGCCCCAGCATTCCTACCATAGCTTCTTGAATATAAAAGATGTTTGATAAATATCTCTTTACAGACTCCTTGGAGATATGAAAAACACCAATGTCAGAACTTCAGTATTGTGTTTATCAGGAGTTAATTTCTGTCACTTTCCCTGGTCTCTATTAGCTAGAATATTATTAGCAGACAATTTGGCATTGTTTAGCAACACAATAATGTAATTTCTAATCTCAAGGAAATGCACTTGTTTTCTACATGCAGTTACCATAGCAGTATGGCAAAAATATTTATTAAGATGTACATTTTCCAGAAAAATTGAGCCTATGCAGTTTTATTTGTCAATCTCACATCAAGAAAATGAGAATTTTTTTTTTGTTTTTCTTGAAAATGATGATGAAATAGCTAAGTACAAACAAAAAGTTGCAAGGGATGATGTTAATCCAACAGCAAGGACTCACAAATGCTGTTCTCCTTTGCCTTTTTATTTTTATTTCAGGGTGTGATTTACTTTACAATTTAAGGAACAATTAATTGAATTTGGAAGGCAACCGGCATCTTTTATTTCATAGCAGATTATGCTCAGTATGAGCCACAGGTTTGAGAAACAACATGACTCATGCAAATTGAGCCTGCAAATTTCAAAATCTTTTGAGAGACTATACCAGCATTGGTATAAAATGGTAAAATTTTAATAAGAAATTCCAACAGCAATGACTTCTGTTGCTCCTCTCAGAAGAAATGGTGAGGACTGCAATTTTTTGGAGGATCTATTTAACAAGGATACCAGTTATCTGTCATATTTTTCAGTGCAAAATAGATTGAGACTAAAATCACAGCCACATTTTCCCAGTTTTAAAGAAAGGGTTTAAGATCAGACCCAAGGAATTAGATTGGGGAAAAAAATTCTAAACTAAATTTAAAGGTCTATTTTCTTAGAAACCTTGTGTGAAGGGCAAGAGATTGTTCTGAGATTGTAAAGTTTGAAATTCATGAGCTAAGGAACTTTTAGTAAGTAGTTTTACTTCTCTGAGCCTCAGTTTCCATGTGAACTAATAATAATAATGATAATAATACAATATTTGAATCAATGCTTCTTTTGTTAGCAGCTATGAACTTCTGGAAATGCACTAACAGCTTGAATTTGGGACCTTCTCTAAAATGTTCTCCTCAGCTCACTGGGTTTATATAAGATTCCTCCATCCATTACCAACAACCTCACCTTCCAATATCTACTTCTCTTTTGACTAACACTGGCAGTGAGCATTAAGTGAGGTAACTTTTTTGTAAAGAAAGGGAATAATTCACAATCGCAAAGATGGGGCATCAACCTAAGTGGCCAGCAATTCATGAGTGGATTAAGAAAATGGTGTGTGTGTGTGTGTGTGTGTGTGTGTGTGTGTGTGTGTATGTGTGTGTGTGTGTATGTATGTGTGTATTAGAAATAGCTGGGGCTGTTGAATTTCTAGTGAAAAATAAACATCAAATATCAGTAATTCAACTAGTGGAGTGTACTCTTTCTTGAACGAAGAGATTCTCAGAAGCCTTTGGTTTTGGACTGTTGGCACACACACACTATGGAGCAGTACTCAGCCATGAAAAGGAATGAAATATTGTCTTTTGCCACAACTTGGATGGACCTGGAGACCATTATCCTAAGTGAAGTATCTCATGAATGGAATGTACTCTCTAATGTAATAATTGAGAGCTAATTGATGGGCAAAAGAGATGTAAAGGTCATTGGAAATCAAGAAAGGGGGATGGAGGGAGGGACGGGAAAGGTAAAACCTGACTATTGGGTACGATGAACATTATTTGGGTGATGGCCACACTAAAAGCCCCGACTTAAGCATTATAAAATGTATCCATGGAACAAAAACATTTGTACCTCCTTAATATTTTGAAATAATAAGAAAGGTTAAGAAAAAATGGTATTTGACAAACCCCAAAGCCCTATTATTTCCTTGTGCTAATTGCATCTGGTTTACATAGTCTTGCAAAGAATGGATATATGAAAGCCATTTACTTTGGATCTCAACTGTTAGCAGCACAGAGAACAGATAGAAGCTTTGGAATTTACTCTTTCCTTTGCACTACTCTACTAGTCTCTAGAAACAGAAGGAATCCAATACGGAGATAAGGTATCCCATTCTTATGTATTATTTCTTCCCCTACTCCAGTGTTACACACTTCCAGAACTAGAAGCAGCTACAGTTTAGCTTTTTTATAACAATTTTTAACCTGCTATGTAGAAATACGCCTTAAAACTATGAATGATCAGTTAGAGCATAAATGTCTTCATTGGATCTCAAATTAGAATGAAATTAGAAATTAAATCTTAGATCTAATTAGATTAGAAAAATTTGGTAATAGGTAAGTAAAGATTTCAAATGGCACAAGTTTTCTTTTACTGTATAACAAATCAGCCCAAAACTTAGTAGCTTTAAAAGTATGATCATTTGCGTTCACAAGTGTGAGGGTGATCTGGAGGATCTAGTGATCCGAGCTAGGATCAGCTTATCTCAGCTGGGCTTACTTATGTACCTGCATTGTGCTGGCAGGTGGGCTGGTTGGTCTAGCATGGCCTCACTCACATTTCTGGTGGTTGGCTGTGTTCTACTCCTGGGCAACACAGGTGCTAAATTCTCATGTCTTTCATCATCTAGAAGACTAGCCTGAGTTTTTCAAATACCATCTGATTAGACTTCTAAGAGGGCATACAAAAGTATACTATTCTTTTAAGCTCTATGCTCAGGATTGACACATGTCAATTTTGCCACATTCAACTAGCCAAGGCAAACCACAAGGCAGCCCACAGGATAGGGGTGGCAAAATTAACCTCTTGATGAGAATATCTGCAAAATCACAAATTGCAAGAGGTGTGGATAAAAGTTGAAGAATAATTGCATCTATATATTGCACACAAAATATTACAAATAATAGCACAAAAGCAAGAGAGGATACTTTTCTTATTTTGTAATTAAGGGTTTATTTTGTAATTAAGGGATAATCTGTGTTTATCATTAGTTTCCCCTTCCCAACACAATCAAAATTTTTTTTTTTACTGGGCATATTTTACCAAGTGAAGAGCCATCAAATTTGAATTTGTCTTCTGATTTCTGACAATACTACTAAAATTTTCATTCCTTAATAAATTGAAGAGTTGCAGATTTTGGAAAAATAAGCTTCATATACTTTGGAAGAAACTCATTCCCAGGGATAATCTCACTTAGTGATTCCAAAATCAAACATCTTAGGGCATTATCTCCAAAGATCACATTTATATTTATTAATAATTTGTCTATATTGATGATTCTGGAAAGAGTTATTTTCTTTCTTGCATGAAATTTCTTCATTGTATCTGAGGTCTGAAACTGTCATATTAGAAATTGCTGGGACTGTTGAATTTCTAGTGAAAAATAAATATCAAATATCAAGAATTCAACTAGTGGAGTGTACTCTTTCTTGAACAAAGAGACTCCCAGAAGGATTTGGCTTTGGATTATTGACATGATGCTCTAGCTCCTGTATATCACCTGAGAAATGGCTCAAGTAGTAACACAAGTTTTTTATATTATCTCCCCTTTGGGTAGTTTATTAAATTCATGCAGGCCCTGAGGATACAAATTGATATATCAAGATACCTTGGCCTGAAAGAACCAAAACAACATTCAATAGTTTCTGAATTTCAACTAAGGTGTCCTCTGGTTTGGTACACACTGAATTTTTAAGGGAATTACAAAAACACTGGAAGTTTTCTTTTTGAATTTTTGCTTCTGTCATCACTATTTGTTATTCTGTACAAAATTAATATGTTTGGGTTTGACCAGCTACTGTTCTCCACTGGAATCTTATGATTTACACACTAAAGAAATATATTTCTACAAATGGCCTAAGTAAATGGTGCTTTGGAATTTAATCCTTATTTTCATGAAATAGTAGAGGTTTTGGTGCATGTTATTTACTTCTGAAGCAATAAATTTTGCAACCTTAAAACATATTATCAAAAAGTCTCTCAGGCGTTTTCTTTCTACAGCATCAATTTGGCAACACTCCCTCACTCATTAGCAATTTAACATTTCCTATTTGTACTTTATAAATAAATTCTATCAGCTTTATTCACCCTTCAAACAAACAATGGATTCTAAACCAAAAATACCCTCCAAAGTATAAAAACGCCTAGTTTATGTCTTTTGTAAAGCAGAGAGAAAATGGTAATTACCATTGATGTGAACTAAGATAATTTTTCTTCTAAAAAATAAATGCATAACATAAAATTAAGCTTAAAATTCTCATTTCCAAAAATAAAGGTTCCCAGTGCTTTAGGCATTTTGTGACTATAAAATTCAAATAATCACCTGTGGTTCTGTTTCTACTGTCTTTTTATTGTTATGTTACTGTGAATTAATCTTATTTTTTAGATTTTTTTTTTTTTGTCACCAGACATTGTAGGTGAGGCTAGGGTACAGGTGGATTCCTTTAATCCTGTCAATCCAGGGGGTCAGCACACTCTGTTTCATAGGCCAAATATGGTCCTCTACTTTTGTAAATAAAACTTCATTAGAAAATAGCTGATTTATATATTGTCTATCGCTGCTGTTGGGGTGCAGAGAATGAGAACCCAAAGTATAACACTTCAGCATGCTGAGCATTTTAAATTTTTAAATTAATTTTTAAATTAAAAGAAATTAGAAGGCCTTAGAAAACCAAGGAATTTCTAATCTTCTCTTGTTTTTATTTCCTTCCCAACCCCATCGAAGGACTCTCTCTGGAATTTTCTTATCTGACTTAGGAAACTTCTTTGCAAAAGAAAAGCAATTGTCTTAAAATTTCCTCCCCAGGAATCTCATCAAATAACCAGGAAAGGTTAACCACTGAAAAAGAAGAGAGTAACAGTCCTGCTGTGTGCAGACAGACTTTTCATCTATTCTTCTGAGGACAGCTTCTAGAGATCACTTGGGAAACTTCATCTACATAACGTTTGTTCACAGTGCAGTTCTGCCCCTCACCTTCCCGTAACTTGCTGGTCCTATTCAATTCCATAAGAGAATCGTTTACAGGATAATGTCTACCTCTTGGGTCCATTTAATTCCTCTGAAACTCAGTTACAACCCCTCAAATTGCTTACATTTCCCTGGTCTCCCTCTCCTCAACCATCTGGCCCTTCTTCTTTGAGTCTTGTATTTGCAGAACTCCCATGTCCATGTAAAGTTAATAAATTTGTATGCCTTTTCTCCTATTAATCTGTCTATTGTCAGTTTAGGGAATATTCAGAGAAGGTGGAAGGGAAGCTTTTCTTCTGCCCCTACACTGCTTTCATCCCTCAACAGCAGAGTTTTATAGTTACAAGAGAGACCCAAAATATTTCCTGTTGGTTCCTTTACAGGAAAAGTTTGCTGATTCATAATCTGTTCTGAATTGTTTAGGTTTAGACCAGAAAGGTTTTTTATCTATATATTTTTTTTAGATTCATCATTTCCCTATAGTCCTGCTTTTAGATTTATTGCATTATCACTTTTAAAAATAGAATGGGAAGGGTGGAATCTGCTGTATATGCCCAAGACATCATCTTTTCTTGATGATCAAACACATTTTATGATAAATTTTGTAGCTCTTTTCACATAACTGGTCTATGATACAGGGACATGACCTCAATTAAAACAATTTAAGCAAATAGTAAGATATAACATAAAAGAGTAAGAAGATACACCATGAAAACTTTGGAATACAGTTGTAAAATATTACAGACCAAAAAAATGTAAGCTCAGGGTTGCAATTTTAAGGGGACTTGGGTCTGTGTGAGTGGATTTTTTTTCTACATATTAATAAATACAGTAAAATGTGGTAGTGACCATTCTCTTTAAAAAGTTAAATCCCAAAGAAATACTGTACTTCCTGACAAAACCAGAATGGAAATTGTTTCAGGAGCCTTTCATTTGAGGTATTTACAAAGGACTTGGTAGATATCACACACTGGAAATTAGATAATGGGGATACCAAGTTAAATTACCATTACATACTTTGAGTAATTTACGTTGATCAGGGAAGAGATGAAAGTAAAAACATTTATAGTAATGTGGATGCTATTCTACTACACATCTGCCTAGAATCTTGTGCAGCCCAGAAGTCAGAGGAGCTAACAAGCCTGGTATATATGGGGAAGTCTCAAGAGATGTGAGCTTTTTATTGGAAAAAGAGTAGGGTAAAGACACTTCAGATAGAAATAACAGTATTGAAAATGAGCAGAGATACAGAAAAGCACAGAAGAGATGAGAAGGAACATGGCACATTTGCAGATTTCAGAAGATTTTAAGTAGGGGAATGATATGATTAATTTGGTGCTTTCAAAGATATTAATAATTCTAGCAATTATAGAATGCAGAAGTGACTCCTCATATATGTAGCTATTGTAATAATTTTAAAAAGAGATAATAAGGTCTAAACAAGGTAGATGATATTCAGGGAAGCCACAGACTAAAAAGACATTGCATGGGAAGAAATGACAAGTTTTGGTGACTAGGGTAGATTTGAGACTAGGCTTGTTGGAAGGTAACACTTGAAATAAAATTGATGCTTGAATAGGTAATACTGTTAGCCAAGACAGAAGGGACAGAGATGGGCTGGATTTACTTTTGGTTATGTTTAGTGACATTCTGATGTTCACTTCTAAAAGTAGCCTTTAAGAGGGAACTGACCAGAAACAGAAGAGTTGATTCTACGTCCAGTAATCCAGGAAATAAAACTTTGCTCGCTTTAAGGTCAGTATAGCTCCCTGGTTTCATAATTAGATATCAGCAAATGTTGGGGTAGGAAGAGGGTGCATAAGAGTGACAGTAGAGGATACTATAGAAGTATAACAAAGTCCGTTTCCTTTTTGTTCTTTAGAAGACCACTGGGATGACTTTCTGCTTGGGTATACAATCCATTTTCTTACTTATTCTCAGTGTTTTCCCTGTGCAGTAGAGGAGGATGAGAATGATGGTAAGTTTGAGAAGAGCAGCTGTTACAATAAATACACATTGAACAGATGGAGAAACTGGAGCATGGAGGTGATGTGTAGGTTTCCTGGGGCCCCAAGCTGAATTAATGGCCATCATTAGAACCCCACTTTTTGAGTGTTAGCCCAGTCTATTACACATAGTAAGTGAAGTAAGCAGGTGAACATACCTGTTTATCAGAGTAGTTACCTTGAAATTGGTTGGAGCATTCGAATAACAAGAGGGAGTAAGGGGTTTATTGAGCTGAAACTTTTCCACACTCATCCAATTCTGATAGATTTAGTAGACTGGGATGGCCCACTGGCAAATGGATTTTATCCAATGGCTTCAAGGCTCCCTTGATAGTTACCCTTTGACAGTCTGTATACTTTCTTTCTCTTTATTTCAAAATATTAAGGGGGTACAGATGTTTTTGATACATGGCTTGAGTCAGGGTTATAAATGTGCCCATCACTTAAATAGTGTTCATTGTACCCATTAGGTGGGTTTTAGGCCTCCCCCTTTCACCTTCTTGATTTCTAATGACTTTTACTTTCCTCTGCGTATTTGTGTGCCCATTGGTTAGTTCCAATTTATTAGAGAGTACATGTGGTTTTTATTTTTCCATTCTTGAGATACTTCACTTAGGATAATGGTCTCCAGTTCTTTCCAAATTGCTGCAAGAGACATTAATTCATCCTTTTTTATGGCAGAGTAGTACTCCATGGTATGCATACACCACGTTTTGTTAATCCTTTCATAAATTGATGGCTCTTGGGTTCATTCCACATCGTTGCAATCATAAATTGTGCTGCAATAAAAATTTTTAGGGCAGGTTTCTTTTTGGTAAAATGACTTCTTTTCCTCTGGGTAGATACCCAGTAGTGGGATTGCTAGATTGAACAGTATGTCTACTTTTAGTTCTTTGAGAAATCTCTATGCTGTGCAGTTGTAATTATTGGCAATCCCACCAACAGTGTATAAGCATTCCTTTCTCTCTGCATCTGCACCAGCATCTATTGTTTTTGGACTTCTTAATAAAAACTATTCTGACTGGAGTAAGGTGATATCTCATTGTGGTTTTAATTTGCATTTCCCTCATGATTAGTAATGCTGAGCATTTTTTAATATATTGGCCATTTGTCTTCTTTGGAAAAACTTCTGTTCATGTCTTTTGCCCACTTATTAATGGGGCTGTTAATTTTATCTTGCTGATTTGTTTGAGTTCTTTGTAGATTCTAGTTATCAACGCTTTATCAGATTTCAAAAGAGTGTGATGATGGTGTTACTAGGTAAAGTCTGCACTCAAATCATAGGATCCAAAGGCAAGATGGAAATAAAATATTTCAAGTCTATTGTCCATGAAAGAACAGTATCTCAGACTCAGTGTGGGGCCACTACTTTGGCAAATCTCTACACTTTGCCATTAGTCTCCAATGTATGAGATTCTGTGCTCTGAGAAAAGCTGTATGCCTAAGTTTCTTCTCATACCTGTTGAACACATAGTGTCAAAATTAACGTCTTGCTAAGAGAGTTCTCCCAGTTGATTTTAAAATCACAAATCAGACTCTAGAAAAGTGTCATGACATAGATTTGTTGGCATACTGGTAAAGCTGAAGCCAGATTTGCTCTGTTGATCTGCTACACTGACAAACCCTCTGAGTCTCTGCTATAGTCTGATAACACTTAGTACTACCAGTATTTAGAGCATAATCCTGAGTTAACTGTTCTTGGGAGTGGAAGGTTTTTTTGAATGTGGTGGATGGGAGTCAGGGCTCTGATAATCCTGACTGTATGTGCTTGAAATCACAGGGTCATGAAAGTCTTGCATAAAACCAATACAGTTGTTGAGAACTGACCTTTGAAGTAACTATACCCAAAACAATGAGAACCAGCCCAGGCTACAGTTGCTCAAAGAACACTGAGAACCCCTCTAAAATGTGCCTGGGCATAAGAAGTTGGGGAGGAATAATTTTGAACTCAACTTTTTTGAATTTTAAATTACAATAGAAATTTAATTTGCTTTTGGGTCATATTTCCTTTAGACTTTAACATTTTTAACATACTTTAGCTTTAACTTAAAAGAGAATTTAATTTTGGGGCTTGACTTTCTCTCTGGGAATTTGATACATAGAGGAGATTTACATTCAGATTTGAGACACTTTTATATTGACTTTTTATTTGAATACATTAATGTTGAAATTTAATCTCATTAAACCTCTTGTGGGCTATAATGGGCAACATGGCTAGACATAATTTGGAACAGGAAGTGAATAGTGAATACACATTTAGCCTTGAGTTAAGAATGACTTGAGATTGATTTAATTAACGTCTTGTGCCTTCCAAGGGCAGAATCTACATTGTCTATCAGTGGTTCCTGAAGAATATCCCAATGGGGCAGTGGTTGGTATTGGTGGTGTGGCATCACTAAGGGTATGTGTTGGGGAGGCTGTCCTATTAGACATTATTGTCCTACCCTGGTTGGGGGAAGATGCATCTCTGGATGACTAAAATCTTAATGGTTAAACTCAATAGATTATTAGAACAAAAACTGGAAGAATGTCTTTGGGGAAATTCTTATTGTCAGTTCATTATTTTGCCTGCAGTGTGGAAGGGGTCCCATTAGTGTAACACTTTGACCTCTAGCCCCTCACTCATTGTGTCCTGAGTGGGAGGAGGAATGACATGTCTGCTGATGCTGGAAAGAGAAAATGGGCTTGCCTAGCCAAGGCCATCTTCCTTCTCTGGGAAACTTGCTGGCTGTAGGGAGTATGTGTCTTCCTCTACTACTTTGATTCATTAATGTCTGTGACTGGGAAGTGTACCAGTTGTCTGTTTGTCCTTTTAGAAAACTCTTTAGCCTTCTTCATCCTGGTTTCTGCTTTAGGTGGCTGAGCTTTTGGGGTCCATTAACAGCCAACCTTTATCTCTGATTTCCAATTGGGTTCTGCCAAAGGGGTCCTTGATAGGAAATCAGAAAGAAGAGAGTGAGGTCAAGGTATTTATTCCTTTACATCCCTGCTTGTTATGTTGCAATGGGCCACATGCATCCCTGAGCAAGGCTTTTCTCAAGGCAGCTGTCTCAGTAGGCAGCTCTCTCATTGGGCAACTCTCTCCTGTATTTTGGTTACCACCTACTCCCTTTCTTCCTTCAGTGCGGGAGGCAATACAGTTCTGTTCTTTCTTGCTCTTGACTACTATCTTTTATTCTTTGTTGGTTTCCCTACATTATAACCATAGCTATGAAAAACCTCTGTGAGGGATCTTGACTGATAAAGTAATTTTTTCTAATTCTGGAATTCAGTATTAGAAAGTCCACTTGGCTGTATAGTGTGTTATATACTCTAGCCTAAATTTGTCAGTAGTAAAGGTAAGATTTTAACTCTCTTATGTTGACTTTTTGTCTTATTTTTTAATCAGTACAGATGGAAAGAAAGCCCAAGTCAAGAAAAAAAAGGAAACATATGGAAGCCATTCTATTTTTATAGACATTTTAAACTGTGTTGCTTGTTCTTAGTTTTGTGCCCATCACCCCCACTTTTTAAGGTGTATGTCTGTGTGTACTATGGTTTGGATATAGTTTGTCCCCGCCAAAGCTCATGTTGACGTTTGATCCCCAGTGTGGTGGGGTTGGGAGGTGGGCCCTAGTGGGAAGTGTTTGGGTGATGGGGGTGGATCCCTCGTGAATTGCTTGGTGCTATTTTTGGTAGTGAGTTATCCCTCTTGTGTGGCTACAGTGAGTTGCTATAAAGCCAGAATTCCCCTCAGATTTCCCATTTTTGCATGTGTTTACTTCTCCTTTGACCTTGTCTGCCATATTGTGACACAGTGTGAAAATGCTCCCAGAAACTAGGGCCATATCCTCGAACTTTTCAGCCTGCAGATACACCTCTTTTCTTTATAAATTACTCAGTCTCAAGTATTCTTTTATAACAACACAAAACAGACTAATATAGTGTGAGTCTGAATTTTGTAGATGTGTGTGGTATGTATGTGTGCTTGGCAGGGTGAAGGTGTGAGAGAAAGGAATGAGCATATGGGTCATTCCTTACTTTCAAATCTCCTTTTGATACCAGTGAGAATTCTTCCTTTTGTCTAACAGAAATGTATTTGCTAATTTTTTAAAGTAATGCAATAATAACACACTAAATAGAACAATTTTAATCAGAATCCATTTTATGTGCCACAGTATAGAATTCTCACAACCTTTAAGCCAGAGATCCTTCTATAGAAAGCCAACATTTTCTGCTTAGAATATGTCCAATGAAGTGGACTTTTACTACTACCAGAGGGGAAAAATGTTTCCATCTAATTTTTTTTTCAGCATATTACAGGGGTACAAATGTTTGGGTTATGTATATTGTCTTTGCCCCACCCAAGTCAGAGCTTCAAGCATGTCCAACCCCCAGGCAGTGTGCACCACACCCATTAGGTATGTATATACCCATCCCCTCCTACCCCCTCCCACCTGCCTAACACCCAACTTACATGTGCACATAAGTGTTGATCAATTAATACCAAGTTGATGGTGAGTACATGTGATTGTTTTTCCATTCTTGTGATACTTCACTTTGAAGAATGGGCTCCAGCTTTATACAGGATAATACAAGAGGTGCTAGATCACCATTGTTTTTTGTGGATGAGTAGAACTCCATGATATACATATACCATGTTTTATTAATCCACTCATGTGTTGATGGGCACTTGGGTTGTTTCCACATCTTTGCAATTGTGAATTGTGCTGCTATAAACATTTGAGTGCAGATGTCTTTTTTATAGAATATCTTTTGCTCCTTTGGGAAGATGCCCAGTAATAAGATTGCTGGATCAAATGGTAGTTCTACTTGTAGCTCTTTGAGGTATCTGCATATTATTTTCCACAGAAGTTGTACTAATTTGCAGTCCCATCAGCAGTGTAGGAGTGTTCCTGTCTCTCTGCATCCATACCAACATTTATTGTTTTGGGACTTGTTGGTAAAATCCATTCTCACTGGAGGCAAGTGATATGTCATCTTGGTTTTGATTTGCATTTCCCTGATGATTAGAGATGTTGAGCATTTTTTCATGTGTTTGATGGCCATTAGTCTGTCTTCTTTTGAAAAGTTTCTATTCTTTTCCTTTGCCCACTTTTTAATGGGGTGGTTTGATTTTTTTTCTTGCTGATTTTCCTGAGTTCTATATAGATTCTAGTTATCAGCCCTTTATTGGATGTGTAGCATGTGAATATTTTCTCCCATTCTGTAGGTTGTCTGTTTGCTCTCATGACAGTTTCCTTGGCTGTGCAGAAGCTTTCCATCGAATTTTGATCCAAAATATTTTAGTGATTGATTTAATTTTCAAAATACTGTCTTTACTTCCCATGAACTAACTCACTAAATACTTGTTTATTTTGATTAACATAATTCTCAATTGAAATTTTATTTCTTATTGCATACAAATACATTTTAATAAAATCCATTTAGTAATATAGAGGGTTTTTTCCCCTAAAGGTTAATATAAGAAATTAGAATTCTACAATTATAGAAAGATTTAGAATTAGGCATTTTACATTTAGTGAAAAACAAACAAAATGGTTCTTTACATGAAAAAACATATTTCTATACCCTGTTGCATTCCATGGTAACTGCAGGATTAACACAGAGATCAAGCAAATGATCCTGTTAAATTAACTTTTAAGGATGAAAAAAAAATAAATCCATAATTCACCTGTGTGATGGGGTTATAGTTATCCAAGTGCCATTAGTATTATTCCCTGAGAAAACTGGGTAAATGGGCTTTGTTCTGGGTCTGTATGTCTAAGAATAGGAGTGCCTGTGTGCCAGGCTTTGTTAGTCAGAGAAGGCAGAGAGTGGTAAGTGAGCAATTCTGTTGCTTAGATGTAAGATAATGCCTTACACTCTGCAATCATATTTTCTGTTGTATGACCCTGAGATCAAAATACAACTGGTTGAGATCAGGTACTCTATGGACAAGAAGGTAGAACATCTTTAGTCTTACGGATATGAGATTGAGCTTGGAGGGGAGCAACTGTGCCTCTTGAATGCAGTATGTGACTTCACTCATTCAGATATTATCATCTGCAACTGTGCACCTCAAGCCTGATGAGAATTTTAAGGTAATGGAAGATTGCACCTCTACTTCCTTTTATATCCTTTAGAAGAGTAAATTTTTATATATTCAAATAATGATTCTGTTTGGTCTTTCTGTCAGCATCAGTCTAACATTAACATTTACAACACAATGATCACAAGCTTTTTTTTCATTTTATAATATTAGGCAATAAGTGTCTAAACTGATACTTAGTAAATTTTTGCATTTTATTATGTTTTATAATATATAATATATATATCATGTGATATTTTTCATGTTTTAAATTAGAACCATTTCATTAAAAGTATTTAGATTTTAATTATTTAATAAAATTAGAGAATTCTCTAATTCTTTGAAATTCTATTTGTCAATGTCAGTTTCTGAAACTCACCCAATACCTTATGATGTTGGAGGCTCACTAGCCTTCTTCCATGGCTAAATCCTGACTGCAATGGTCATTTTTAAAATGATCCCAAAGAGGAAAAGTTTTTCCACAACTTTAGTTTCAGAGAAACCATTGAAAACCATTATAATATGTGCATTGTTCATAATTTTTTCTTTACATTTGTTTTTCTCTACATATGACTTTTAGCTTCATTACTACATGGATTCCATTTTTATAAACGCAATTATATCTGCAACCACATAATTTAATGCCTAAAATTATGGCATGACTTATAGCCCACTTAAACTTAATTACCTCACGTAAATGATTAGTTACTTGGGAAACATGGGTAATCCCAGAAATTATAAAATCTATACATTTTTACATCTCTTATACCCAGCTCAAATATTTCTCCAGGTCTCACACACATTAATCTTTTAAAAATTTACCAGGTGAAGTTGTTTATATTATTATTACTTTTCTTAGTTGATTCAGCTGATTCTAATTCATGGGTGTGGTCATTAAAAATAGTGGCAATTTTTTTGACATTCTGGTCAATGAGAGCTGTCTTTAATGTGTCACATCCATGAATTTGTTTTGTTTGTTCTCTTTGGAGTCCCTGGTCATTTTCCTTACTTTCTTAAAAAAACTCAGTTATGCAATTTGAGATTTCCAGCTTCTGCTTAGCATATAGAAACCTGGACAAAGTATTGCTCCCCAGTTCATAATAAAATAAATTATCAAATAATCTGCAAAATCAAAAGTTTTCTTGAACTCATCAGTGAGCTGATGTTACAGGGAAAAAAACTAACCTGAAATCTGAAGAAAGACATACAGACATTCTCCAAGGAGAGAACACATACAAGCCCTTGCTTATCTGGGGCAAATTTTTACACTTAAAATCATACAGACTTTTAAGAATTCAACTAAATGTCCTTAACTTTTTATTTGAAGTAATTTTATACATGCAGACAAGTTTCAAAAGTCATAGAAATAATACCTTTATACTTTTCACTTCTCTACTGCTAATATTAACAACTTATATAACAATTGCACTATTATCAAGAACAGAAAAACAACATTGGTACAGTATTATTAATTAACTATAGACCTTATTCAAATTTCCAATTTTCCCATTAATGTCCATTTTCCATTCCTGGATCCTACCCAGCATTCCATATTGCATTTAGTTGTTATTTCCTCTTAATCTCCTCCATTTTTTAATAGTTTCAGTCTTTCTTACCTTTTCATGACCTTAAGACTGAAGAGTTCTGTTGTTTTGTAGCATGTTCCTCAGTTTGGGGTTTTCTTATGATAAGAGGTTATGCATTTTTGGCAAGAATATCACAAAAATGATGTATGATGTGTATTTGTAATTATAGCACACCTGGTTTTAGTTGGTATCTGTCTTGTTTCTCCACTGCAGAGTTACTATCTTTACCTTTGAATTAACAAGTATCTTGGAGTAGGTATTTTGAGATTTTGTAAACTTTGTTTTTCCTCAAACTTTGGTCCACCAATTTTAGCATTTCTTGGTGGGTCATATGTGCAACAGTTATAATGGTGGTGCTTGTCTAATGGTGATGCCCCATTTTACTCTTTTTTTCTACATTTATTAAATTTGAACTCTACTTGAAGAAAGAGCTGTCCCTGCCTATTTATGCATACATTCATTAATGCATTCATTCATATCCATGGATGTTTATTTTAATCTATGATAAAATTTTGGTATAGATAAACACATTATAAAATATACAGATATAGATAAAATATAGATAAAATAATATAGATTAATATAGATAAAATTATAATTAATTATTAATTATAATATAAATGTGTATATAATAATTAAAATTATAATTAATTATTTAATCTATAGATTAAAATCCAATACTATAATTTTTTTTGTTCTCAAATAGTTTCCACTTTGGTCATCGGGAAATTCTTTAGGTTGGTTCCTCTGTTCTTTTCACATGACTCTCTTTTCTTTGAGCACTTCCATGCTTTTTGGCATGGTGAGGATGCACGGGACTCATTTTGTATTTTTCCTGGGCAGCCCTGGAATCAAGTTCTCTGAGGATCCCTGATTCTGCTTCCTTTCTTTGGGAAATGATGTTTAGATATCAAGATCTGGGCTCTGGGTGTGCTTATAGACTCTAGGCCATCGCTTCCAAGCCATCTCAGCAGACACAGCTAGGAAATGTATGTATTTATAAAAATTCATGCATACATTCATCTACATTTCCTCTTTATTGGTACCTATATTAAAATCCATGAATTTATACTGCTACCTCAGATTCCATTCCAACACCACAGGGTTTAAATCTCCCTTCTCCCAGGGTTTAAAATTTATAACATCTTTCTCCCTCAGTGCAAAACTTAGCTCTCATTGTCTAAAATACATTTCCTTATTTGTTCAATTCTGCTGGTTTTGAAATTGCTAATCTACATCCCTGTGAAAAGCACTTTTACTAACTAGATCAAAGCATTTATACATGGCTCTTTTTGTCTTTAACCTCACAATATTCAGTCAGGATACTGTTTTCTTCAATTACTTATGGTAATTCTTTTCTTCCACCCCTTTGAATATGGTTGTATTACTCAACCTAAAATAGATTTACTCATTAGTGTTTATATCCCATTTTGGATCTCCTCTGTAAACATACTGTTTACTTTTTTGGTATGTGAAGAATATGTGAAACATCACATGATTTCTAAGAGTCTGGGCTATACAAACAGATATACTCAGAGAAGTGTTGCTCTCTTCTTTCCTTCCACTCTGTCCCCATTTCGCTCTTGCTACCTGCTATGTGTAAGTGACCAGTCTCTTTGGATTCTGGTCTCTCTTTCCTGTATTTCTTTTGCACAAGAACAGATACTTGTGTGTTTTTACATCTCGTTTTTTACATGAAGGATGGCATACTATAGAAACTGATGTAGACTCTACTTTTCTCACTTAAGATGTCTGGAAATCATTGCATTTCAGTTCACAGAGATCATTCTCATTTTTTTTTTTTATGTAGCCAAATAATACTCCATTGTGTGACTATTGATAGTTGTTTTTTATTTCAGCTTATTATGGGGGTACAAAAGTTTAGGTTATGTATATTGCCCACGCTCCCTCCCACCCCCGTTAATTCAAACACTCTCCTGTATGTGGGCATGAAGGTTGTTTCCAGCATTTTTCAGAGTTATAAACAATGCTACAATAGCTAACTTCATGCGTATATATTTTTATATTTTTGAGGTGTATCGATAGATCAATTCTGATAAGTGGAAAGCTGGGCCAAAAGTAAATATATGTATCATTTTATCATTAGATACTGCCAAGTTTCCATTTAGAAGGGTTGCACTAATTTCCTTTCTCACTGGCAATATACATTAGTATCTGTTTCCCACAGCTTCACCAGCAGAAAGTATTTTCATATTTTTGAAATTTTTGCCAGCATGATAGATTAGAATGGTATATCATGTGTTGCTTTAGTCTATATTTCTCTAATTATGAATGAATTAGAATATTAACCCCCTTCCCAGAAAAAGACCCTCCTAATCACTGACTAATTTGCTTGCTGTTACTATAGTGTTTTTTTTCCTAGAATTACATGTAGATACAATCATAGAGTTACTCTTCTATATTCTTGTTTATTTTATGTCTACTTATTTTATAGATTACTGACAGAGTACCCTTGAAGTCTCCAAGTACAAATATGGACTTTTCCTATTTCTCCTTTTTGTTTTATCATTTTTGCTTCATGTATTTTCAAACTTTGTTGTTAGGTGCATACAAATTTAGGATTGTTATTTGTTAGTGACATTGACCTTTATATTGCCCTGCCTTCTTCCTGGAAGCATTTCTTATTCTGAAGTGTACTTTGGGTGGTATTAATAAAGATACTCCAGCTTTCTTTCTTTTTTTTTTTAAAGAAGAATATTTTCCATATATTTGAGGGCCATTTGTCTCTCTCTTTTTTTGTATTGTCTACTCACATCTTTTTTCCATCTTCCCATCTGGTTTTTTATTTTTTGCCCCTTAATATATAAGAATTCTTTTTTTTTTTTTTTGTCTTTCTGTGTCTGGTTTATTTCACTTGAGATAATGTCCTCCAGAACTATCCATGTTTCTGCAAATGACAAAATTTCCTTCTTTTTCATGGCTAAATAATATTTCATTGTGTACATACACCACATCTTTTTTATCCATTCATCCCGTGATAAACACTTAAGCTGATTCCACATTTTAGCCATTGTGAATAATGCTTCAATAAACACTGAAGTGCAAATATCTTCTGGTTACATTTTATGTCTTTGCCTCACCCAAGCAAGGTTTAGAGGCATGCCCTTCCCCTCTACAACGCTCACCATGTCTGTGACCATTAGTTGTGAATTAGAAGAAAATATTTAAAACATATATCATGGAAAAAATGCCAATGTCACTTATATAAAAAGAATTCTTTGGTAGTAATATTTTCACAACTAAAGAATTCTTTTTATATAAGTGATATTGGCATTTTTTCCATGATATATGTTTTAAATATTTTCTGCTAATTCACCCAGTTATTTTTGAACTTTATTTATAATGCTTTTAGCAATGCAAATTGAAATATAATTTGACTATGTAAAAATTACATAGTCAAATCTGTCAATCATTTCTTTTATTGACTCTTAAATTTGAGTTATAGTTAGAAAGCCTTTCCACACACATAGTTTAAACAGGAATTTATACACATTTTCTTCTAGAAATTATATGGTTTCAATTTTTACATTTAGATCACTAATCTATTTGGAGCATATTCTGTTTATGATGTGAGACATGGATTTCATTTTATATTTTTCCAAATGGCTTCCCAGTTTTCTTAACACCTTTTGTTAAAAGTCTCATCTTTACCCTCAGCAATTTGTGATACTTTTTTTTATCATATATTAAATTTATACATTAATTTGAGTCTAATTTTGAACTTTCAATTCAATTCTGTTAATCCATTTGTCTATTCATATGTCAGTACAACATTGTTTAGTAATATGGTCTTTACAGGTGGGCTAATAAATCTTCATAGTTTTTTAGTGTTTTTATGGTTATTGCATGTTCATTTTATATATAAAATTTAGAATCAGCTCTCTAACTCAACAAAATAACTTGTTTCTATTTTCATTGAGATTATATTGACTTTATTAAGTTAGGAACATCTGACATCTTTATAACATCAAGTCGTCCTATCCAAGAACAGGATATGACTTTCAATTTGTTCAAATCTGTTTTCATCTTTCACGGGTGTTTTTATATTTTCCTCATACAGATTGTGCATACTTCTTGTGAAACTTATTGCTAGGTATATAATACTCTGTGTTGCCATTGTAAGTGAGGTTTATTTTATCAAAATGGTTATTGTTTGTGTATATGAAGGCTATTTATTTTCACATGTAAATTTGTTATCCTGCTATTTAACTGAATTCTTTTATTGTTTGAATTAATTTATCATTGATTTTTGGGGGATTTTTCTAGATGCACTATCATGTGAATCTCAAATAGAGATAGCTTTAGACCCATTCTTTTTTTATTGACCTATTTAAACTAATGAACCTATTTTTAAATATGTGCAAAACTGATTATGAATGCCTAGTGTCAGTAAATGCTTATAGCCTTAAGCATTTTCAATTCTGATGGTGTGAATATAAACTGATACACATACTGGAAGATATGATATTGAAAAAATTAGTTCATTTTTTAATAATAGCAAGTGCTTTAAAACAACTGAAATGTCTAATAGGTGGAGAATAAACAAATAAATTATGTTCTATATAAATGAAACAATACTATGAAATAATTCTAAGTCATTGTTTAAGATAACATTTTTTTGGAAGGTGTTCCACTGAACACCAGTCCAAGAGAAACACTGAAAGTGGAGGGTTGCGATAGTTCCTTTTACGTGTCAGTGTGAGTGGGTCACTGGATGTCAAGATAGCTGGTCAAAAATATTTCTTGGCATGTCTTTGAGGATGTTTCCAGATGAGGTTAATGTTTAAATCAGCCGACTGAGTAAAGAAGATCCACCGTGACCAATGTGTGTGGGCATGATCTAATCTGTTGAGGGTTCTGCTAGAACAAGAAAGCAAAGGAAGGGAGTATTTTCTCTCTTTTTGAGCTGGGGCATCCATCTTGGACATTGGGGCTCCTGGTTCTCAGGCCTTTGAACTCAAGGTCTTACATCACTTTCCCCCCCAAAATGGTTCTCAGGCCTTCAGACTGACTGAATTCCATCACTTGCTTTCCTGGTTCTCAGCTTGCAGACAACAGATCACTTCCTATACTAAATATCTATCTATCTATCATCTATCTATCTATCTCTTCTATTGGTTCTGTTTCTCTGGAAAACCCTAACTAGTACAGATGGAGGCATGGCCAACACATTTGGGAAACAAATCTCCTATTTGGAGAATCATAACGCAGATTAGCTTTGAAAAGCTCAGAGAAAGACTATAATAAATAAATGTGGTTAAGCCCATTTAACTTCATGTTTCCCAAATGCATTCCACTACAGAATCTTTGGTTTTCAAATAACACATTACCACAGAATTTTTGTTTTTCAAGTACCATACTTTATGAAAATAAAAGATGGTTTAATGAAAATTTGATGACATGGGAAAATGTGCATGCTA
Organism: Lemur catta; assembly: GCF_020740605.2. Taxonomy (NCBI): domain Eukaryota; kingdom Metazoa; phylum Chordata; class Mammalia; order Primates; family Lemuridae; genus Lemur; species Lemur catta. The sequence continues at coordinate 39,788,508 of NC_059139.1, forward strand.
TTTGTTAAGTTGAAAAGGCAGAATATAGAAGGACAATATTGTCTTACTACTTGAAAGCATGTTTATGTATGGATATGTAGAAGTATATACATAAAAACACTAGCTGAATATTTATTGAATAGGCTCCTATCTAATTTTTATATTATTTCTTATTTATTTATTTCAGCTTATTATGGGGGTACAAAAGTTTAGGCTATATATATTGCCCATGCCCCCCCATCCCCCCGAGTCAGAGCTTCAAGCGTGTCCTTAGTTATTTCTTAATTTATATGTGCTAGTTTTCCTAATGAAATATATTTTTCTGATTGGATAAAACTTTAATAGCTATATTAAAATATCCTTTTCAGAATTTTTTTAAAATTTATAAAACAAACATATTTTTTATTTTTCTGGGGGGAGAAGATCGTTAAAGAAACCTTACATAATCCCAAGACTGAAGATGATGGAAAATTATTTTTAAAAAACTGAAAATGACAAAATAAAAATTTACTATTAAAATCAGTAGGCACAATCTAATTGTAATTAATTAAACCATGTGACTTAAAAAAATCCTGAAAACAAATGAGATTATCTTAATGAAAAAAGTAAGTCTTTGTTTATATTTTTATTAACTAATTTTCTATTAATTAAGTTTTGGCCTTTTTAAAATAGTACATGAAAACCCAGATTTTCTTTTTTTGATTGCAGCATTAAGAAAAAGACATATAAAGCCAGTTTGAGTGAAGATTTATTGAAAGCTTAATTTTTTCTTTGCAAAAATAGCAATAATAACATGAAAATAATTTGCGACTGAAAGAGAATCCACAGGGATTCTATGTAAGGAAAATCCAACATTATTACCAGCAATTCAAGTCACAAGAGAGGCCTGTAACTTTACAGCTCAGGGACATTTGCATAAATCTCTCAGCTCAGAATGTTTGCACTTTGTAGTGGTAAAAAATTATATATCCTTAGAACTAATTTTGCACATTTTTTCATCCATTGTTTTAAATTTAAATAGGCTATCTGTTTAAGCAGTAACTTTCTGCATATAAATCAAGAGTATTTTTTAAAACTCTGGTACTACAGTATTTCTAAGAGACACAGAGAATAATGATGAAATATATTAATAAAACTAATTGAGGTCTTTCATGTGCCATAAACTCTTTAAGGTTACATAATTTCTCCAGAGTCAAATGAATAACAATGATAATAATAAACTCTTGTATAGCACTTACATAGTGCTTTAAATATAGTAACTCATTTAATCCTTACAACAATCTTGTGAATTGTGCATTATTATGTTCATTTTCAAGATAAGGAAGCACAGGTGCACTAAAAAATCATCTTAGAACACTCCTCTAAATACTTTATGGGTATAAGTTAATTAACCAAGTTTAAGAGTTTTGACTTACGTAATGAGGTATTGTTATCTCAGAACCTTTTTCAAATTTTCAGCATCAGGTTAGTGCTACCAGATTAATATGATGTATATAATGTATTACTATGATGTATATAATGATAAGCTAATTTAAAAAATGGAAATAAGTAAATTGAAGTTTTTTAGTGATGTAAGGACAAATTCTGTTACTGAGCCTTACTAAGTGCCAGACAAAAATCCTTGCCGTCATGGAGCTTAGATTCTAATAGGAAAAAATAAATGATAAACATAATAAATATATTAGAAAGGGTTATAAAAACATGGATCAAAGTAAAAAATTGGTTGTGGGAGAAGGCGAGGGAAGGCAGGTATACTCAGGGCAGGCCTCACTGAAAAGGTGATAGTTGAGTAAGAAGAGCCATTTAAGAATTTCTTCCTTTCTTAAGTGTGGATGATACATACATTTTTAAGGGAAGGATACTGCTCCGCTATTGATAAAGGGGGGAAAAAAACCAACCTTCCTAAGAAGCTTTGGTTGAGTGTAATGATAAATGATTTGAAACTGACAGTCCTAGTCACCTAAATAAATGTAGAACTTGAGTAATTGAATCTTAAATATACTCTTTAAAATGTTAATTCAGATGCCTGGTGTTATGGGCTAAGTTGTGTCTGCCCCAAATTCTTATGTTGTAGTCCTAACCCCTGGTACATCAGAATGTGACTGTATGTGGACATAGGACCTTTAAAAGATAATTAAGGTAAAATGAGGTTATATGGGTGGGCCCTAGTCCAATATGGCTGCCGTTTTTATAGGTAGAGGAGACTAGGACGCAGAGAATACACAGTTGGAGTGGTGCCCTTGTGAACACACAGCGAGAAGGCAGCTGTCTGTGAGCCAAACCTGCCAACACCCTGGTCTTGGACTTCTAGCCTCCAGAACTGTAAGAAAATAAATTCCCTTTTTTTTTTTTTTAAGCTTCCCAGTCTGTGGTATTTTGTTATGGCAGCCCTAACAAACTAATATATATGATTATGAATTAGTTGAAAAACTTCATAAAATCCTTAAAGACTTTTGAAATAGGCAGTTCAAATTAATTATGAAATGCAGTCTGTGCTTTGTTCTATCAGCTGCTCTGTGGAAAGATACAGGCCTGGAAGTTGAAGATACCATGCCAAGTGCAGTAGCTGATCTCCAAGCTGGCCCCCAGCGATGCTTTCCTCTTGGTGTTCATGCCTTATGTGGTTTTAGTTATGGCTTCTCTATATGTCTTGCTCTCTGTTGGATCACTGGCTCTGGGGGAAGATAGCCACCATGTACTCAGTCAGCCCCATGGAGAGGTCTACAATGAGGACTTCTGGCCACAGCCAGCACCAAGTTACCTGCTACATGAGTGAACCATCTCAGCAATAGGTCCTCCAACTCCAGTCAAGCCTTCTGATGACTGAAGAGCTGGCTGACATCTCAACCTTGATCTCATGAGAAATTCCTAATGAGAACACTCTGTTAGTCCACTCCTAAATATGTGGTCCCCAGCAGCTGTGAGATAATAAATATTGATTGATGTTTTAATTCACTAACTTTTGAGGCAATTTGTCATGCAGCAACAGATAATTAATATATCAGGGATAAAGTCCAACATGCTTGTTTTACAATATACAGCTGTCCTCAGTTTCTCTGAGATTATTCTAAAATATGAGGACTGTCAAAGCTTATTTCAAGTTCTTACATCCTTGAACTAACTTCACTATTATCTCTACTTGGTTTGGCTCACCACAATTGCTCTGTTGTTCAAGTGGTCAAACTTTCAAACAGATCTGAATTTTGATGTCTTAGGACACTCCATCTTCTTTATAAAACTTTAGAGACGTTGTTTATGTAAAATTTCATACTGATGTTACTGATTTTCAATTGGAATAAGCACAAGGGATATTGTTTCATGAGAGGTAGAGGATGGAAGTGAGGGGGCAGCCCTTGTAACATACATATGTCTTCTCTGAGTTATTAAATCAAACGCTAATATAGGTGTACAGGGATTTTTGTAGATGTGAGTAAAGTCCTTAATAGTTGACTTTTAAGTAAATCCTGGATGGGCCTGACTTAGCTAGAAGACCTTTAAAACAGATATTGGGTCTTCCCTGATTAAAGAGAGACAAGAAGTTTCATTTTGCGTCCTTGAAGTTACAGCCTACAGCAACTCTTTGTTGCTGGCCCTATGGATTTCAGACACAGCCAGGCCCTCACAAAGGAGTAAGAAAATTCCTAAGAATAAATTATTTTATTCATTTAATTTATCTCTCTCTCTATATATATATGTGTGTGTGTGTGTGTGTGTATATATAGATATAGAGCTATACGAATATGGCTGACCCTAGAATGGGGCTTGAACTGTGTGGGTCCACTTATACTCAGATTCTCTTCTGCCTCTGCCACCCCTGAGATGGCAGGGCCAGCCCCTCCTCTTACTTCTCCTCCTCAGCCTACTCAATGTAAAAATGACAAGAGTGAAGACCTTTATGATGATCCTCTTTAACTTAATGAATAATAAATATATTCTCTGCTCCTTAGGATTTTCTAAACATTTTCTTTTATCTAGCTTACTTTATTTTAAGAATAGAATATATAGTTCTTTGAAGAATCTCCATACTATTTTCCAAAGAGATTGTACTAATTTGCAGTCCCACCAACAGCGTATAAGTGTTCCTTTCTCTCTGCATTCATGCCAGCATCTATTGTTTCTGGACTTCTTAATAAAAGCCATTCTGATTGAGGTAAAGTGATGTCTCATTGTGGTTTTAACTTGCATTTCCCTGATGATTAGTGACACTGAGCATTTTCTCATGTTTATTGGCTATTTGTCTATCTTCTTTTGAGAAGCTTCTGGTCATGTCTTTTGCCCTCTTTTTATGGAGTTGTCTGATTTTTTTCGTGCTGATTTGCTTGAGTTCTTAGTAGGTTCTGGTTATTAGTCCTTTGTTGGAGGTACAGCTTGTGAATATTTTCTCTGACAGATCCAAGAGGTCACCCAAAACATAGAATGGGTATTCTGAAGATCACTAGGGCAATGCCTGGCACTCTGGAGTATTTCTGGTAGACAGCCCAAAGTAAAACATCACAAAAGTATAAAGAGACACAGCCATAAAGCTGTATATGTTTAAACATATTAAGAATTATATTACATATGCTTATATATATCAAAATCTATTAGGTACATTATGACCAAATTTAGGTACATTGGATTTGTATATAAGTGCATTTAATTATATATACAAATATAATCAAAAAAGAATATAACATATAACACATATGACTTAAAAATATGTGTAAATCAACTATTTATGTTATTCCTTAAGTTAGGGCTTTCAGTGTACCCATCACCTGAAATAGTGTTCATTGTACCTGATAGGTTTTTACCCAACCCCTTCTCCCTCCCTTCCGCTTTTCTGATTCCCAATGACCTTTACATCTCTTTGTGACCATGTGTGCCTGTCGATTAGCTCCCAATTATTATAGAGTACATGTGGTGTCTGTTTTTCCATTCTTGAGATACTTAGAATAATGGTCTCTAGTTCCATCTAGGTTGCTGTAAAACACATTATTTAATTCCTTTTTATGGCTGAGCAATACTCCATGGTGTGTGTGTATTAATATATACACACATATACATATATGCATGTGTATGTGATACACATATATATACACACACACATATATATATAATCCATTCATGAATTGATGGGCACTTAGGTTGATTCCACACCTTTGCGATTGTGAAATATGCTGCAATAAATGTGCGAGTGCAGGTGTCTTTTTGATAAAAAGACTTCCTTTGGGTAGATGCCCAGTAGTGGGATTGCTGGATCAAATGATAAGTCTACAAACCCTGATTTCCACCTTGTTACTTCCATGCTTAAAAACCTGCCGGACTTCTTAGTTGCCTACATCTTCATTGTCATTTCCTGACCTTCCTTCTAAATTTATCTGTCCCAACAATACTCCCTTCTTTATTTTCTACTATTGAGCCATGCCTCCTCTCGCTTTGAGGACTAAACATGGTGTTCGATGCCTGGCATGCCATCTCCAACTGGCATCCTCATTTATTTAACTTCTATTCACTGTTTGGATTTTAACTCAAATGACAGTCCTCAGAGAAGATTTCCTTATGTTCATAATCATATTCTCCTGTTATAACTGTTTAAGCATTCTACGTTTTTCCTTAATAATACTTAAAATCTGTGTGCTTCATGAGGAATTGGAATGTGCCTGTTTTTCATCATTGAATTTCCAGGTGGTAGAATAGGCCTGATACACAGTAGACACTCACAAAGTACTTGAGGAGCAACTAAATAAACGAATGATTGAACGAAGCACTATCACAATATTCTAGATGGTTTCTGCAAAAATACTAGTTTTGAAATGTGATAAAAACTCAAGGAGTATTACCTTGTATATTTTCATATTTACTCCTTAATTACATTTATTTTTCATTTTTACAGTTTCTAAATCACAGAATAATTTTTTTTAACTATTAGAGCTGAGACTTCAGCCTGTAATGTGAAAATCAAGCTGTGCTCTCTCTGCGTAGCATCATCAATAAGCCACAGATTCTCCAATTAAAAGTATAACATTGTAGGTGATGCATGAGAATATCCAGCTTGTTTAGCCATAGCTTTATTGGCTCTGTAGATCTTTTGGGGGTAAAAACATTCTTTGCCTTATAAGTAACTGACACAAAAATACACTGCAGACAGAGGAAAACAGTTCCATCTTTGAATGACTCATAGTTACACCCTACTGTTTGCATAATTGTCAGGCAGGATTTTTAATTATCAAAATTCCAAATTTACTTTTTCCTTTTGCATAGCCGATGAAGGTCAGTCAAAAATGCTAATTAACTTACCTTCCAAAACAGAATCTACATATTTGAACTCTTCAGAGTCCTGGAGTTTTAGGACAGTTGTACCAATAAACAAAAGATAGGGACTGAAAGCAACTTGCTTATGCATAAGGGGAATCATACTTTGGACCAATAAGATTCTAAATACAATGAAAAAATTCTTGATGCTATTTTTCTTTCCTCATTTCTGGAATTTCAGCCATTAACTGATTAGGTTGTTAGATATCCTTTTTTAAAAATAGATAAAATCAGTAGGGATTATTCAATGAGCTTGAGTGTATCTTCAGAAGGTCCAGGTGTTGCTGCCCTGTAAAAGTTCAGTACTGTCAAAATACTCTGGTGCTTTGTAGACTTGAGCTTTGACACTATTTTGATATCATTCTGATGCCAAGCACAAAGCGATTAAGAATCTTCACTTCATCTTCTTCCCCTTGTCCTCTCTAGCCTATCTTCAATAAGACACAGGGCATTGGAAAAATAAGTCTTAAGTAGCCTGATGGCACCTTGGTTAGTTCACATTTGAGTGTGATTTCTCAAACCACTGAAACTGTTTTATATGCTTCTTTACAGTAGAAATCTGGCAGATTGCTTTGTAGGACCAGGTCATATCATATGCTTTCAGTGGGGATCTCTCTCTTGCTTGTTCTCTCTCTGTAGTGTGTGTGTGTGTACACGTGCATGTGTGTGCATGTTTAACAGAGCAGTCAGGCCTGCAGGCTAAGTATTTGTCATGAAAAGAGGCCAGCTGCATGTCGTGATTTGTAGGGGGCTTATATAGTGGAAGTCAGAAAGGATGACAGGGCTCCTGTGGAAAACTTGAAATCTGGCTTCTAGAGTTCAGAATTCTCTTTTCACAGCTGACAGCATACACTGATTTCTAGCTCTGCCAGTCTATAAACAAGAGTCCTTGTATCTCTCTGGGATGCTGGGTTTTATCACCAGGATTCACATAGCACTGCTACTGCTATCCCAAGCTGCAGGCGCCACTTTGTTAAAACAGGTGTAGACAGCTAATTAAAGACGCAAACTCCTTTCTGGGATTGAGCTTGGAGGACGCAGATTGGGAAAGGAGGGTGGTATTAAAGCCTAGAGTTAATGCATAGAAATCTACTTAAAAATGAAAACAAATGATAAAGGAAGTATATGCACTGATCCTAAAAGAGCTCTATTGGAATTATTTCAGCGGAAAGTACACTCATTCAGAGGAACTACCATCACCACCTCCTCGGGAGTAATTATATAACAATAGTGGGTGCGATCTCAGAGATTTCCACAGTTTGTCTAAGGTAGTTTTAAACTCAGTTTGTAAAATGCCCTAAAGTTATTCACAAATGACTACATTTATTGATGTTTACCCGTAATCAAGTACTGGGCTTTCACTTTTCTTTCCAAGTTAAATAATAAAGTTCCATGTAGTACTGTGAACTTTCTTCCTCTGAGCCAAGAACTTGTTATCTTGATTCCTTAGCATAAAGAATGATGTTCTGAGAATAATAAGCACTTCTGTATATTACCTGTTGAGAGAAAGAATGAATAAGGTGGCCGGGCGCGGTGGTTCACACCTATAATCCTAGCACTCTGGGAGGCCGAGGAGGGTGGATCGCTCGAGGTCAGGAGTTCGAGACCAGCCTGAGCAAGAGCGAGACCCCCATCTCTGCTAAAAAAAAAAAAAAAATAGAAAGAAATTATCTGGCCAACTAAAATATATATAGAAAAAATTAGCCGGGCATGGTGGCGCATGCCTGTAGTCCCAGCTACTCGGGAGGCTGAGGCAGAAGGATCGCTTAAGCCCAGGAGTTTGAGGTTGCTGTGAGCTAGGCAGATGCCACGGCACTCTAGCCCAGGCAACAAAGCGACACTCTGTCTCAAAAAAAAAAAAAAGAATGAATAAGGTATTCATATTAAGGAGGCACTTACTAACGCTTTTTTGGTGGTTATATTGGATCAGTCTTATCTAAACACTAAAAAGATTTAACCCCAGTCAATAAAACGAAACAGAACAAAGATGCAGAACTAGTCAAACAACTGTTTGTATTGACTGTGATGATTAAACAGTTTGTCACCAGCTGTATCAGTATCATGTTGAGACAGTTTAAATCAACTGAAATTCAAAGTCTGACCTCCAGCTATTGAGTTAAATCAAAGTCACAGTAATTTTGAAGTTTACTAGTTAGACAATGGAAATATGCTATTCTCTGATGCATAATAATAATATTGTATTGCATACAATATTATTCATACTAAAATCCACAAAACAAAATTATTTGTATGAAGACCAGGACGATGTTTTTGGTCTGTGTATGTGTGTTTCACTTTTTATAGCCTATGTGCAATTTGTGGTTCATACCTGGGGACACTGGTTGGTTGTCAGCCACAAAGATAGGGGAGTTCTGACCCACTGAGTTAGTGAGAATGGCAGATCAGAGCTAACTTTAATATTCTGACTACATTTTGGAGACAGATTTTGTTTTATATTTCTGAATTTATTCAGTGTATTAAAGTGTTCTTGTTCATTTTATGCCACACTCTGCCCCATGGAATTGGGATATTATCATGATTTCCTTAGGGACTTTGGAATCATAATTCCTAGAGAGAATCACGGAACTAAGAAAAAGGTTGGTGGCATGGAAGCACCTCTGGAAAGAAAGAAAAACTGTCTTAGATGGGGCAGTGAAGTGAATTTCTCAATGAGTCCCTGCCTTCTAGATGTCCCTCAGTGGCTTGGAGTGGCTTTATTTTACTTGCTTGTTGAAATGACCTCTGAAATTATATTTAACTGAGCCATTAGATAAGCCTGGAATTAAGCAAGGCCCTGAGTATTAAGCATATACAAAGACACGCAAATCCGTTTGTTAGGAAACGGTCCAATGTAAGTGCCAGAGTGGCAATTCAAACACAAATCTTTCATACTCTTAAAGATTCTTCTCTGAACCACTGCATTATAACATGGAATATATTTGGGAAACAACTGTATGTAAGAATATACATCTTTGCTGTGTTATCTTTTAATTATAAGATTTTTTTGTAGAGATGTTAAAATCGTAGAAAAGGTAGAAAGCTAGGCTGAATTCTTGCTTTAGGTTTCTTCTGCAGTGGAACAAAAATCAAGCTTCCACAGGAAAAATATAAGTCTAGTGGGATGGAAAAGGGATGTCCATTCCTTCTGGCACTATTGGTCATAGTGCATATTTACTTATTCAACTTCACAGGCAAGAGGAAAACTATAGAAGAGGATATTTTCACATTTATTTTCATGCTCCAGTCAAGATGTAGACATATCCACCAGGAAGATATAACTGAACAGTGCTTTAAGAGATTATTTCAGAGAAAGATCAATAATAATTTAGAATGAGTAATGTATCCATAGGAATAGCATTAAATACAAAACTGTAATTTTGCATTCTGGCATTCTAGGTCTGTTTCTGATATTGACTTACATTTTGAAAACCACTTAATCTTTTAGTCTCTGTTCTAATATTTGTGAAATGAGGGATGATTCTCTGCCTTGCAGATACCCTGGGCGCTGCAGTGTGCTATCCTCAGCTATGGAGAGAAAAACAATCTTCTTTGTTCCACTTTTCTGATTCACCAGGGGCAGCTGGCATTGTACCTGGCAAGACAAAGAAAGTTATAGCAGTGGAACTCCCGCTTACTCAGGACCTCAGAGAGATTCTTTAAACACCAGGAGATCAGAATTTGGAAAAATAACATACTGAGGGCCATTGAAATGGAAGGATTATCACACAATGCTTAAGAATAAGGTGCCCAGATGACTACCTGCTTGCTCACACTGCTTTGCAGTTATGGCAACTACGTGACATAATTTGGGTGAATGGGTGCAAGCTGACGGCTTCAGGAAAGGTTTTGGCTTTCTTAATTCAGGTGCTACAACTTTCTCGTTCTTGCTATCCTGCATGTGGGCATGATGTGTCGAATGTAAGGGCCGTGTTGCCACCATGGGGCATCAAACTTGTGAATAAGCTGAAAAAAAAAAAAAACCAAAGATAGCAGAAAGAGGTTAGCTTAGTCTCTGATGGTGTTACTGAGCCACCAAACCAGCCCTGGACCACTTGGCTCCGGACGTTTCTGCATGAGTAATGAGGCATGTATGTCACTATCTTGTTTAAGTCTCCATCAGTTAGGTTTTCTGTTACATGTAACTGAAATCTAACTTGTGTAATGTTGGGAGACAGCTCTTCATAGTCTCTCTTGTTTCTGCACATCTTGCCAGCAGAGGCATTGACTGATTTGTCCTGGACTATCTCTTCAAAGATGCTTATAACCTTGGAAGGTAAACATTGTCTCTCTCCCCAGAGCAAGGTGGTTTGTTTACTGTTGAGTATAATAAACATAATGCTTCTCTCAGGTATGCTCATTGTTCGTCATAAAAGGTTCAGGTTTTCTAAGCTTGGTATTTTTGTCCTGTAACAAAACCAACTGTGTGCAGGTGTTTCCAGGCCGTATTCACATCATTCTGAAGGAATCAGGGCTGGGGAAACTGGTGAAAATGCTAATACCTTGACGACTGCTATGGATATGAGTAAAAGGTACTTTGTTTCAGACCCAGGGGTCTCGTGTCCTCTGCATCCACAAAAGTATGGCAGTATTACTTGTTAGTTTGTAGATAGGATTAAACCTCAGATCAGGAACAATCCTCAATAAATTGATTTCAAATGGAGTCGTCAAAATCAGTATACACATGAATTCCATAGATAAGGATTATTTCTACTTCCCACATATGAATTAAAATGACAATGTTGGCTGATATGTATTAGATTAAAGAAAACAAATTCTAGTCAACTTCATATTAGTAAAAACTAGCAGTGTAACCACACATACATACATACATTAATCGGCCATATTTCCAGCAAAGCAGAGTGGAACTGGAAAGTTTAAGAGAGGTTTATAGAAAAAAATTATAAACTGCTTTAGAGACAGTGAAAAGAAAAATGGTATTAATTTTGCGTAAAATTAGATCGGTATTATGGCAGATGAGCTTGAGATACATCCAGAATACAGTGAATGGGATGAGAGAGAATAATATTTATGGAAGACTGAACAGATGCTGTTAAAAAAACAAATAATCGATGTTCGAAGAGGGAACAGAAAGAATATTCAGATATGATGATGATGATAAAACATTGTTGAAATGGAAAAAGACCCAAATTTGAATATCAGAATTACCCATGAATTATAAGAAAAAATAAAAAAAGAGTAGATAATTAGATACTGGCCAAGGAAACTCCTGAGGTTAAAAAGTAAAGAATAGACACTACAAGGATCAAGAAAGAAAAAGTATGTTTTCACATTGGAAAAGCAAATCAGAATACATACTATATGATTCCAACTATATAAAGTTTAGGAAAGACAAAACTGTGGCTACAGTAAAATATCAGTGGTTGCCAGGGGTTGCAGGGTGGGAGGGATGAACAGGCGGAGAATGGAGGGATTTTAGGGCAATGAACATATTCTGTATTATAATGGTGGATACATGGCCTTATACATTTGTTAAAACTCATAGAATGTAAATACTTCTTTTCTTTTTCTTTTTAGAGACAGGGATCTTTCTATGTTGCCCAGGCTAGACTCAAACTCCTAGGTTAAGGTGATCCTCCCACTTCAGTTTCCTGAGTAGCTGAGACTATAAGTGCATGTCACTGTGCCCAGCTCATGTAGAATGTACAATGGTGTGTGTACCTTGATGCAAACTATGGACTTCAAGTGATAATTATGCATCTGTGCAAAATCATTGATTATAATAAATAGACCAGTAGGGTGCTGGAGGTGAATAATGGGGCAGGCTGTGCATGTGTGGGGGAGAGGGTATATAGGAAATCTCTGTACCTTCCTCTCAATTTTGCTGTGAGTCTAAAAAATAGTCTTAAAAAAATTAAATTGTTCTTAGCCATCTGTTTGACAATATTGAATGCCTGAATACCATGGAGCAAAAATAATTAAAACAACTTAATTGTACATGAATAGATAATCAAAGAAATTATTATATATCAACTTTATAAAATACTTTGTGACTTTTAAAGCAATAATATAAAGCTAGTATACTAATATGGATTATTGTGGAAAATGTGCATGATTAATTTAAACTAAAAGGAGAAGTTGCAAACTATTTCTCTCTGTGCTTCATTCAGTGCCTTTTCTTTAGGTCTATCTTTTTCTTTTTTTAATATCTATTCTTATTCTTTTTGAAGCAGTACCTGAACCTAGTGTTTGGTATATCCATTGAAGTTCTAACTTCAATAATAATATTTTTAATTCTTAGTACTTTTATTTGGATTATTCAAATGTTATATATATAGACTTTCCATTTTTGTTTGCTGATTATTTTGTTTGTAAACAGACTAGTATAGACACAAAATGGTAGATATAAACAGAGTCTACAAAATTAAAACATAGCATCCATGAAACTTAAAAAAGAATAATTTGAAACAAAATATTAATACTATACTTTTAGTTATTGCAAAAGCAAAAAATTATTCTTAATATCTCTTTTCTCACTTTCATTTTACTAAGACTTTTGAGGTTCCAGAAAAATCAAATTTTTTGACCAATGTCACATAGCTAATTAGTGGCAGAGATTATTTTGGAACTTTGTTCTTTTGATTCCCAGCTTAGTTTCATTGACTGCCACACTAGAAAAAAAATGTTTTTCCTTGGGGCCATGGTGTTTTATTATGAAAATAGAATGAAAACTTTAAAAACAAAATGATCCTTTCTAATTTAATGAAAAATTTATGATTTCTTTTTATTGTTTTCTGTGCCTGAGTTACATGCAACTTGAAAAATAGTTAATGGTGCTCCCAAGGTAAAGAGACATGTGAGGTACATACGCTTCACGGGGTCCTGGGCTCAAAACTAGCATGAGTTAAATACAACTCACATGACAGTTAATGTTTTAAATTCTTTCATGACAAGTTCCAAGCCTGTAACTTCAGCAGAAGTATACTGAGCACAGTAATTATTTAAAAGACTCCATGTATTATTTCTATGAAGTAAACACAGCAGTGCAATATAGACAAGCACAATGTTGCAGTGTCATACAAATTTGACTTATTTCAACCAAGTAGTCTAGCAAAAATAAGCATTAATTAGGCATCCATGAATTATTTCCTTTATAGCACTTTTGAAAAAATTTAGAAGGTATGTGTGTTTTTTTCAAAGTTAACTAGAGATGTCTAAATTCATAACTTTATTTTGTATTTAAACATTTCTACTATTCAATCAGAAAAATTAAAAATTATTCCATTGATATATTTTAAAAATTCATTAAAATTTTTAATAATGGCTTTTTCATATGCATAACATAATATCTAGTACCTTGTCTAGTAGGTAACAAGTATTCATTAAGTATTGGATAAATGGATTATTTCTTAAAGAAAAGACTTGGAAAAAAACATAGGTTATTATTCATACCTTGCCATTGATTAGATAAATGGACACATCAGGAATACACTCTTATCCTGATTTTACATTGATAAAATTACATATTTGGACAAAGTCACTGATAGTAAATAGGCTTTAATTTGCTCATTAATTCTGATTAAGAATAGTTTCATGGCATTAATTTTATGATAAAGACTTTGATGTTGTGTTCAGTCTTGGCTAGAAAAAGCATCATGTTCAGTTAGTGACATGTGTCTTAGCTTTAGGAAAAGGTCCTACATAAACCACACATTTGATGGTGCATCAAAGACATTTCTACCCATTTCATGTCTGAACCAGTTGCCCTATTTCAGAAATGCCTTCTATCTCTGATTATCAGTAATTTGGGGGTCCTTTTGTTCTTCTCTTTTCTTTGGCTCATACTTTCCAATGCAACACCTTGCATATGCCATCTCACCAAAATACCCTAATCTGTAATAAACAATAGTGATCATATTCTTTATGGGGAAGTTAAAAAAATAAACAAAAAGTCTAAGAAGTATACAGAAAGAATGAAGATAGACAGTTGGAATACTTTATTTAGTTCATTGATTTTCAACCCTTCCCACCTCTACAGCTTGATAAAAACAAAAGAGAATGAAAGGCTGGAGGACCAAGTCTCAGCATTTGCTACAGATTCCTCAGCTACTCAGAGAAACAGCATCTGATTATTTTTAGACTAGATATATTCAAGTTCAGCAGGCATTTTATTATAAATTAACTACATGCATTTAATGTCACAAACCAGTTTTCTTTATTCTTTTTGATAACGCTCAATGAGAAATAAATAGGAAGTTTGAACATTAATGCTTCATAGTGTCTTCAAGCTGGTAGAGATCTAAAAAGCATCATTTAGTCCAGGCCCCATTCCCATCCCCATTGGGGCAGACACAATGCTATTTCCCTAACTGCCCTGTTTTTTAAGTGCCTAGCCCGCCCAACACATTAGGTACTCAAAGAAACAGCAAATACCGCTGCTGCTTGGATGAATAGACCCTCAGGATGCTCAGACATCTGCCATTGTACTTCAGAGGTGAAGGACACACTGTGGCTGGGAAGAGGAGAGTGTGCCTTGACTCCTACTGTTCCTCATGCCCCTCCTGAAATAGTTACTGCATGGATTGAGAGCCAACCTCTCCTTAAAAGTTCAACTAAAATAATCCCCTTTTCAAAACCTTCTTTAATAAATCTGAGGTGTCATTATCTGTCATTTCTCTGTGTTCCTGTAACACAAGTTTTCTTTGCCTTCTATTCCATCACGGGTGCTTTAGTATGCTAGGTAGTTGTTTACAAACTCCTACTTGTAAATTTTATAATTGATTGAGGGCAAGGAAAGGGTCTTAATCATTTTTTTAATCTTAGAAAAATAATAAGGAAATATTAGTTGTTAATTAATGAAGAGACTCAAAGGACAGCTATGGTCCAATTAGGAGTCACCTAAATTAGTCTGGAACAGAGACCATTCAGGAAAAGACGGTAGAGACACCACAGTAGACAGCTGTATCACTCAAACCACTTCCCTTCCAAGAGGCTTTTAGAGCAATTTCTTCACTCAGATTGGAGTAGCAAAGGAGACTCAATAGATTTTTTATTTTTTCATAGAAAGATTTTCACTTCAGGAAAGAAAATACGGATTATTCTTATTACAACTGATCCAACAAAAAAGGATATTATTTGAATTTTAAAGTGTGTGAAGGTGATGCTTAGAATTACTAAAGAAATACTGATTCTAACTGTACATTTCGAGACAGAGTAGTTGAATATTAAAGCTGGGACAAATCCCAGAGGTCATTCAAGTCAATTGAGTGATTTTCTAAGTGGAAAACAATAGCCCAAAAGGTTTAGAGGTTTTCCTGAAAACAGAAATAAACAGCACTCAATTTGTAAGGAACTGATCTTAGTTCATCTGGGAAGTTTTAAAAGTTAAAGGGACTTTCCTAGAAATGACAAATTTATCTGTTTTTCTTAGACTAGAAATTGTATTTCAAAAATTTCTAAATCACTTAACTATACAGATGCAAACATTCAGAGGATGAATAAAAATATGTCTTTATTTTGAAAACATCTTTGCATCTCAAAAGGGAGAGTAAAAGCTCTACCAGAGTTGTAACTTCAGGAGAGCTAAGGAGAGCTTCGAAGGGCAATGATAATATACGCTCCAATTTCTGTGGAACATAGAGGCCCCGCTAGTGTTTGTGGACACTTAACTGATATGAAAACACATACTTCAGGGTTTCCTAAACTTTTCTTTTTCCTTACTTTCCTCTCCTTTATTTCTTTCACCTCACAATAGCTATAAACATATGTTGAAGCATATATTTTCTATCTCTACTATGTAAATAAAGGTTTTTTTATTGCACATTCTTAATTTAAAAAGTGGGGGAAACAATCATCTGGCTTTTTCCTCTAAAATTAAGGTTCTTACGGCTTGCATATAACATATGACTGATTTTTTTTTTCTTTTTGTGTGTTAGGACATTTATAGAAAAATAGCATTTTCTTCTTCAAAAGTAGAACAGCTGTAAGGTTAATTTCAGATTGATTGTGATTTCTGTCACCTCTGATCTTCATTTTCATTTCATCTATAGGACCTTGTAAAAATTTGTGTAAGGGAACAGGAGTCTGGGAGTCAGGGCAAGTACTTTGTAGAGATGATTTAACATCGAACTTAAGAGATATGGGTGGACTTCTCTCTTTATAATGGGAACTCTGCTCTGAAATTCCTTGATACAACATGGACTTTGACCCTTTGGATTCCATGTGAAAGGGTTTTATGATTGGAAAAATGGGAATGGCCTCAATATAAGACTTCTTGACTTATGCACTGCTCTTTGGTTAGATTTCACTTTATTCTCACAGTTTTTACTGCTAATTTAAGGAATCGAACATCTGAACCACCAGGTGTTTTGACATCATTTACGCTGCCTTTAATTCCAGTATATTTCATGGAGAAATTGCACCACAGTGGATGCTTTTTTCACACTTTGGGCTAAAAGATAGTTCTGAGAATTTTCCCTAGTTGAAGTCTAACTGTCAGTTAAATATTTCCCTAGCCTAAATTATGCAAAACTCAGATTATCTTCAGCCCCAAATATGGTTTATTACAGGTTCATATTCCCTACTGGTACTCATTGCTCAGGCTATAATTGCTTTCCCTGTGAAAGTTATGCATTTGAATCATGGTCATAATGTATAGTTATTTACAAGGAAAATGAAGATAAAGTAGCATAGTCTAATCATTTGAAAAGAGAAAACAATAATTAGGCTGTAGAAAAGCTGAAATTGTTTATAGAGGAACTTTTGCCTGAATCAGAATTTGGAAGTTATTTAAGTTTTTACTTATTCTTCTATTAAAAAAAATAGCAGCAATAGCACAGCTTACAACACTAACTTTCTTGCTATGTGCTGTTTTAGAGATTTACTTCACACAGCCTTACTATAGAGAACTCAGGACTGTGCAGCTACCACTGAAGTAGCTTGTATAATTTGTGATAAAACAAACACCTATAACTGAAGGGTTCTTCACAAGTAAAAGGGACAGAAATGTTTTACTTCAAAGTGGGCAAAAGAAACAGAAACTTTTCAAAAGAAGACAGACTAATGGCCAAAAAACATGACAAAATGTTCAACATCTCTAACCATCATGGAAATGCAAATCAAAACCACAATGAGATATTAACTCCAGTGAGAATGGGCTTTATCAAAAAGTCCCAAAACAATAGATGTTGGCGTGGATGTGGAGAGACAGGAACACTCATACACTGCTGGTGGGACTGCAAACTAGTGCAACTGTGGAAAGTAATATGGACATACCTCAAAGAGCTACAAGTAGAATTACCATTTGATCCAGCAATCCCATTACTGGGTATCTACCCAAAGGAAAAAAAGACATTCTATCAAAAAGACATCTGCACTTGAATGTTTATAGCAGCATGATTCACAATTGCAAAGATGTGGAAAACAACCCAAATGCCCATCAATGAATGAGTGGATTAATAAAATGTGGTATAGGTATACCACGGAGTTCTACTCAGCCACAGAAAATAATGGTGATCTAGCACCTCTTGTATTATCCTGGACAGAGCTGGAGCCCATTCTACTAAGTGAAGTATTACAAGAATGGAATAACAAGCACAACATGTACTCACAATCAAATTGGTATTAACTGATCAATACTTATGTGCACATATAGTAGTAACATTCATAGGGTGTCAGGCAAGTGGAAGTGGGGAGGAGGGGGTTGGTGTATTCACACCTAATGGGTGTAGTGTGCACTGTCTGGGGGAGGGACACACTTGAAGCTCTGACTCGGGCAAGGCAAAGGCAATATATGTAACCTAAACATTTGTACCCCATAGTATGATGAAATAAAAGGTTCACCCTGCAGAGATTTAGATCGATTCCTCCTTTTCCTCCTTTTGTACTTTCCTTCCTGGCTCATTTACTATGATACAACTCACACAGTCAATTGTATCAAAGTGCACAATTATTGTAGTCTGAATCAAATTCAATGTAAAGGTTAGAGTTTTGATCTCAAACAATGTTTAAATTAGATAGTTCCATTAATATTATAGAGATGAGGCATTTCAGTAACAAGGAGGTCAAATAAATAACTTGTCGAAAGTCAGTGACAGCATCTAACATTATCCAGTTAGCTTGGCTCAGTTTGCAAATGTAAGCATTTTTCATGCCTTATAATGTGCAGTTGCTCTCCATTATTATTAGTTCTCCTAACTTTCCCACCAGATCTAAGTTCATGCATTCATTTGATAAGTATTTTTATTCTATAAATAAATAATGTTGAACTCCAGCTACATGCCAGGTACTCTGCCAGGTGCTGAGGATTCAAAGATGAGCAAAACAGATCTGATACAGTCAAGAACTGCAATCTGGTACAATCAATCAAATAACCTCATGAATAAATAATTATTAATTTGTGGTAAGTATTTTGAAGGAAAAATGCAGGTGCTTTCTAGGCTAGGAATTGAGGATAGGATCCTGAAAGGTGAAAAAGAATAAACGGAGTTGCAAGGTGAAGATAGAAAGTATTAGGCAGGTAGAGCATAAGATCTTCTCTCCAGAGGTAGGAGAGAGCAGGGGTTACCCAAGGAACGGAAAGAAGGCAGTTAGAAGAAGTAGAAGAGGAGGAAGAGGAATGAATTGAAGCTGAAGACAGAGCCAGGAACCAGGACATCAAGGTCCCTGATGGCCATATTAGAGATTTTCATCTTTATCTCATAAGTATCCTGAGAGTCATGGAAAACTTTTGAGAAGACACAAGAAGGAAAATGAAAAATTAGGATTTCCCTTAAAAAATAGATGATTCTATACATAGAATCTATAACATTTATGTGTTAATGCTTTTTCTTCAGTGTGAGGTTTTCCAAGGATTGGATGGGGGCGGGGGGTAAAGGAAGGTAAGGGAAGGCTTCAGCAAGACAACCTGGGTGAGAATATTTTATGAACTATTAAACAGTAGGCATCAATCATTGAGTGTCTCAGTTTGTTGGCTCAAGCTGTGTCTACTGAAAAGTCTGCTATATGCAGTGGGCATGTGTTAGGTATTCATGTAGATGTATGCATACCTGATTGATTTTATGGAAAGGCCAAATAAAGGACAATTTGGGCATGATAACTGACTCCCCATTTGGTAATGATCTCCCTCTTTAACCTCATCCCCACCCGAGGCAGATACCAGCTGCAAACTATTCACTGAAGGGAAAAGAGAGTTGAAGACACGGGCTGGCCGAGGGTCAGCAAGGGTGAATGAGTGGGCTGGCCGAGGGTCAGCAAGGGTGAATGAGTGGGCTGGTGGAGGGTCAGCAAGGGTGAATGAGTTCAACAGGAGGAGGGACAGAGGTACATGTCTTGTACAGGGCGTAAGGCATCACTCCCATGTGGTATTTTCTCCAGTGGGATTTTTATAGAACTCTGTGGAGAAGATGAGGTATATAAAGAGAGTAAAATAGATAAATGGAATTTCTATTGCGTTTATACGACAAGACATGCACGGGACGCTGCTTTAAGGCCCAACAACTGACTGTTGGACCACAGAATGAAGGGACGGCCAGGCTGAGAAAGCGATAAGTAACATAGAGAAATCTGGTAGCCACAAGATGAAATCAGCGGAACTAGAAAAGATGGCCCTTAAAGTGAAAGAAATTGGCTGTCAGATTTTCCAGCCACATGCGAACACAGTGTTACCCCTTGGACCCAGAGGAGGAGGATTTTCTTTTTTCAGTGTGACCTTATGGCATCCTGGGTAGGAGGGACCTGAGGAGATAAGTTACTTACCTACCTGTTAGGGACTCTCGGGTCAATAATGAAGGCGCTCAAAAGGGAAAAGAGTTAACTGTATTTGTTTGTTTATTTTTCCTTTGTAGCGCCTGCTCCAGTTTGCAATCATACAATCATCTGTCTATTTGTTTAATGTCTGAATCCCTCTTGGACTGTAAGCTCCGTGGGGTCAGGGATCCTTTTCGTTTACTACTGTGTCCTTGCAGCCAGCAGAGTGGCACTATATTATTGAATGATTAGATGGGTGGTAGTATGTGGTAAGGCAAGAGAATACTGGAGAGTGGGAGCAAAGAGGGAGAGTCTGACCCTCAAATTTATTGGGTCATAGGTCCCGGCAGTGCACTGCTGCCCAGGGGAGTGGGAAGGTCCAGGCAGAAGAAAGCCAGGACCATCCAGCAATGTGAGGATCTGAGATAACTGTCTCAGGGACAATATCCATGAGCAAATTAATAGGCAATGGTTATAGGAAGCTGGCCTGGTTAAAGGGCAAAGAACAAATATCCAGTCTAACTCTCTCTTTCTACAACATAATTTTGCAATTTTGAAATGAATAGTTAGACTCTTTATTATTAGTGCACCCGGATGCAGTAAAATGTCTGTATACTGTCACCACCAGCTAAGTAAAATGCAGCAATCCAGCCAACTAACATTTTATAGCTGTGATATCCATAATAGGTGGTATTTCATGAGTCAGCCAGCCTGCCAGGAAATGAGAGAGATTTAAATTTGTAAGGGATTGCAATAATTACATTTAATATTTGTCAGACTAGCAATATAGACCAGTAGTTTAAAATAGTCAAATGGGGGTGTTTGTGTATTAATAATTAGTGCACCAAAACACAGTGATTTTCTTTGCAGTAAAGAATTAAGCTATTTTTAAACCATGATTCTGTAACTTAGTTACATTCAAATATATGTGTTCACATTTAAACAGCACCTTTGGATAAAATGTACCTAAATGAACAATGCTGCTGTTGTTCAGAGGAGGTTCACAAACTACACAAGAAAATATTTCTAGCTATTTAATAATTTTCTCTGCTTTCTGAAGTTAGCAGACTATTTCAATGTAATTTCCTTTTTTATTTGTCTTGGTTCTAGTAGCTACTTTGGGCCGTTACTAAATATAAAATTCACCCTCCTTTGTATACATACATAATGGATGCAATGCGCACCATCTAGGGGATGGACACGCTTGAAGTTCTGATTTGGGGGGGGTGTGGGGCAATGGCAATATACGTAACCTAAACTTTTGTACCCCCATAATATGCTGAAATAAAATATAAATAAATACACCCTCCTTGACCCACCTCAGCATCCCCCCACCACACACACACATTGTTTGATACCTGTGTGGTTTAAGCTGAATTAACTCACCTCTACCTTCAAAACTGTGTTCTGAAAGACTCAAACCAGACAGGTCTTTCTAATTTCTCTTGTCAGCGTTACTGCTTAAGAGATCGATAGTTCACCACTCAGCAACAAGTGCCTACCTAGTATTTTGCCAGATTTACTCCACCAGATTAAAGAGAAGGACTTTTGCTCTATACTTGGGGAAAGATATCCTTTCTCTCCACTGTCACCTACCCCCAATCTGGATGAGGAAGCATGTTTCCTAGACTGGGGTTGGCAGCTTTGTTGTAAGACAGCAAATAAAAATTAAAAATAAAAACCTTAATTCTTTCTGTTGCAAATAAGAAAGGACTGGCATTCCCCCTTGCTTTTCTCAGAGGATCTACTGTAGGAAACTTGTTAAAGTCTTTCTTTGTCTCTTTGAAATGTAGATAAATCCTTTTAAAAGCAAAATAAGCCTTTTGCCAGGTTTATGACCCTGGGGCATATTTTTTTCAAGGGCCTGTGAGGCATCTCTTTGAGATGTAATCATCAAGAAAGATAGCACCCTCACCTCCTCTCATAGTTTCTTTGAGAGGATGGGAGCCTAACTTCACAGGGCCTCCCTCCAAGTTGCAAATTTCCCTCTTGTCATAAAGCTATGAAAACCAATTAGCTAGGTAACACTGGCAAATCATCCCAATTACCAAGTGAATTTAGAATGAACTATGTGTGGCAATGTTGCTGTCATGTCCTCTTACTGAGGACTGTTATTTTTAAATCTGAGAACCTGTATGTAATACATTATCTGCTTGACTGCATAAGAGGGTGAGATTTCTTTGTTTTTGCAGTTTCTCAGTGGATTGCCTCTGGTGTGCACCACATTCTAGTTTAATGCTTATTTGACAATAAAATTGTTTCTTTTTCTTCTAACTTTGTGGGTTTTTCTGGATTGGCAGGAGATTTTGTTCTTAATTATACTTCCCCGACAGTTGTAACCATGAGGAAAGCCAACTTAAAGATGAACTCAACATGTGGAGGAGGGCAGAGCTGTGAGCACCACAGAGCAATCAAGTTGGAAATAGTGCTGTGTAGTTAGACTTCCTGTAGACTTTCGATTATATGAGCCAAAAGCATTCCCTTAAGAGTTTAAGCTAGACTGAATTCGGTGTATTGTGGCTCTCAACTAAAAACGTTCTGAACTTGTCCTACTCATATTTAACCATAAACAATTTTTTCCCTCATGAAATGTCTATGAATATCTTGCGGAACTAATGTTTTATGGAACACACTTTGGTAAACACTTTTTGAAGACAATTATCTATTTCTTCAATAATTTTTAATATCACAAAATCTTTTTTAAGGATATACTATTATTTATTCAACTAATTTACTTTTTTGGACTTTATACTTATGCTTTTCAATTATTATAAGAAACCTACACTCAACAGCCTTGTTTTGTTTGCATTTCTATGTGTACATCAGAGACTATCTCCTCAGGATAAATTTCTATAAGTGCATTTAATAGGCTGAGAATATGCAGACTTCCGTGGCTTGTTGAATATAAATTTTTGAAATAACAATGAGACAATTGGATCTTAGTACAATTTTCATTGTTGGAATAGTAATTCTTAAGCAACATGACTTGATGGCCTAATAAAGCCATTAGGAATAAATGTTGACTATAGTAACATAATATACATTTTATTAGAATAAAAGCATGAAAGAATGAATAATGGAAAATAATGCATTAAGATCTCCTTAGCTCTTCTGCATTTAGGAAGCCTGGGTTTACACTTTTGCTGATCTTTCATGTGGGTAGCAAATGCTAGTTGACTGATAATATAATCTAGTTCATTCATACCTGAGAAATTGCATTTTTACACAATTTTCCCAGATGGAGCTAAAATGAACTAGATCAGTATATTGACCAGAAAAACAAAAGGAAAAAAAAAAAGCAAAGTTCTGCTTCCAGATTAAAAATAAAAATCAATACTTACACCCCTGTCTTTTCAAAATGATGCTTTTCATTAATTTCAAAGTTTGCTTTAACTTAAAAGCAATTTTTTTTTTTTTTTTTTTTGAGACAGAGTCTCACTTTGTTGCCCGGGCTAGAGTGAGTGCCGTGGCATCAGCCTAGCTCACAGCAACCTCAGACTCCTGGGCTTAAGCGATCCTACTGCCTCAGCCTCCCGTGTAGCTGGGACTACAGGCATGAGCCACCATGCCCGGCTAATTTTTTTTGTATATATATTTTTAGTTGGCCAGATAATTTCTTTCTATTTTTAGTAGAGACAGGGTCTCACTCTTGCTCAGGCTGGTCTCGAACTCCTGACCTCGAGCGATCCACCCGCCTCAGCCTCCCAGAGCTAGGATTACAGGCGTGAGCCACCGCGCCCGGCCAAAAGCAATTTTTTTTAAAGTGTGTTCATAGTGAGACAACAAAACATAAATCACTTTGGTATAAACAAAATTCTGTTCCTTGTGGTTTTGAAAATGGATTTTGAAATTTGAGGACAGCTGTAAGTTCATTATAATTTTTTTTGCACTTAGCCCAACAGGATGTATACCCAAAGTTTGCAGAAAATAGAATGAAACATCTTTTTCTGCCAGAATGGGAAAATGTTTTTTTAAATATATTTTTTATTTTTTATTTTCAGCTCATCATAGGGGTACAAAAGCTCAGGTTATATACATTGTCCATGTCCCGCCCATCCCCCTGAGTCAGAGCCTCAAGCATGTCCACAGAATGGGAAATTTTTACACAGCAATGGTCCAGCAGCTGAACTAAACAGATGTAGACATTCAATGGTCAAGAGTTTGGTAGGAATCTACAGAAACAAAGACATTCTGCTCATGAGAACATCAGTTTTTGGTTCTTTTGGTTAATCTCTGTGGGCTCAATTTTCTAAAATATAAATAATAAGGATATTTAAATTTAATCCCTGAGGTCTTTTGCTTGTCTCTGTATTTCCAATTGGTTCAGAAGTTCAGAGGATGGAGGTATAAGTTCTATCAATGGCATATTGGGCAAATTCATAGGGAAAATATAATCTGTGCTGAGTATGAAGAATGTGCAAGATTTTAATGGTTAGAGATACATATACAGGACCACTCCGTCAGGAATTGATAGATGGAACTAATGCAAAGAGGTGGAGATGCTAGTTAAGCTGCGAAGTAGTGAACAGGTCAAATTATCTCTTTGAAGGCTCATGGTAGTATTATGGATTATTTTAATTTTTAATACTTTCTTGATTTTGTAAAGTTTTAAGATGATCAGACATTATTTCCGTAGTCAGAAAATAAGTAACAATGACAAAAGCAGCCATTCATTGAGTATTTACAGTTTGTTTTATTTCAAATCCCATTGCTCTGCAAGGCAATGGTAATCTTTAAACCACCAGCAGCATCAGCAACACCTGAAATCTTGGTAGAAATGCAAATTTTGAAATCTTAGTGAATCAGACTCTGAAGGTGGAGTATGACAATTTGTGTTTTAATAAGGTCTCCAGATGACTTTGATGAAACTGAAGTTTGAGAAATACTGGTTTAAGGTAAATATCTTTATTTCCAGTTTTAAAATGAGGTAAATGCAGCTCAGAAACAATAAGTTTTCAAGGTCACTCAGATGTCAAGGAATAAACTAGTGTCAAGAATTATAAACTAGTGTTTTGACCCCTAGGTATATGCATTTTCTATTAAGCTGCATAACATTTAAAATAAAATTGTTATTAAAAAAAGAAAAAAGCAATGGTATAATGATGTTATCAGGATTCTCTAATTTATTTTCACACTGTAAGTGTATAATTCCTGTAATGGTTGTTAAATGAGAAGTTAAAGTTTTCTTATAGGTAGTATATGTATGAGGCTCACAAACTGATTAACTTGCATCTTTTTCTAAATTTCTGAATAATATAACAAAATGGATTGACAACTAGATAGTACACATTTATATTCCCTACAGAGCATCTTTGGGAAGCACAAAAATCAAGAATTGGTCTAATAATCCAAGGAAGTCCTTTGACAGAGGTGACAACAGACCTTGTGTAGTGATCACAAATTCTGTTTTCTGCCTTGAAGCATGAAAAGAATTTATTCATGTGAAAAGCCTTAGGGGTTAAAACTGTGAGTGTACAATTCAGTTTCATCATACAGAAGTATTTTATCCTCAATGTTGGAAAATACCATTTAAAATTGTTTCATTAAGTACTGGCATTTTTATTTTGACTTCATGAAAGTATAATACTTTGGAAATTGGAAAAAAATATTGATGGCAATATTCTCCTGTCAACACATTTGGTTTGACTCCTTTCCATTCAGTTTTCTTTCCTCCAAGATTTATAAAATTGGATTTTCTTTAGAATCTTAAATGTCTTAACACAGAGTAAAAACCTGTGTCAAGGGAGTATCATGGGTAAAGTCCTATTTAAGTATTTAGTTTATATTCCATTTCTTTGTTTTGTAAAAACTAATATGTAGAAATTCCATTCTAACCAATATTTATATGTGAATTAAACCCTGAGCTTGGAAATTAGAGTAATGAAATTGTAATTTAAAGAGTTACTACTGACATAATTCTGATGAGACTCAAGAAGCTCAGATGCAGTAGATAACTGGGAAGTCTTATTGAACTTTGATGCTTACTTTCTCTGTTTATCAACAATAACCTTATTAGTATAATTCAGTCCATATGAATACAGAGTAAAATATCTCTCATTTTTAAAGCACAGCCACCCATAAATGAAAATAGTATATTTCTTGGTGGCAAGTCTACACTATGTACCAGTTTTAACCTCCCGAAACAGTAAGCTTTAGTTTTTAGGCCAGTTATCTGTAGGAGTGGTAGGAAGGCTCTATTATACTCTGAACTATGCCTTGGGTTTTTCTACCCACTATACTTGGTAGGGAAATCTATTAAAAGCTGTAATATTTTTCACAAATTATATTTTTCCTTGCTTTGTCTTTGTAAACAGGAACTTGGTGTAGCTATGGTGTGACAACTCATTATAGTCTCTAATGTGGGATATTTTCTATCCAGCCATTGTGAAAAGTCAATATCCAAAGGCAAGGTCTTCTGATTAGTGAGATGACAGATTTATATAGCAAAAATGGACAGGGCTGTCTTTTGGACTACTTATATTAAACTCATCTCTCTATACTTTGAATCTACTTTTGGATTATTTTAATACACATCTTTCTTTTATAGATGCTAAGAATATAAATACCATGCTCATTTATGCTAATGTAATTTATTTTTATCAACTAGATATTAAATCAATAGATATTGACTCTTTTTTGAGGAATTGTTAAAACAAGTGACTACTATAAAACTAAAATTATCATTTTACAGAGTCTCTAAAATGTGTTTGGCTTAAATCCTACAATTTTGTAAAGAAACAAGCATAAGAGTGAATTAAAAAAACTACAGTAGTGTATTCATCAGTAAGATAAAGTACTAAAAAAATTTATGAGTGTAATATTAATAGTTTTCTATGGCAGTTATTGATGGATCGTGTCTATTTTGAAATGTCAGGTAGACTAATTGTGGCTATTGTGTAAGATGTGATAGCCTTAACTATTCATTGCTTCACATTGAAAAGACTCAACGATTTCCTTACAAAATCTTGGCTCAGTCTTCATGGCTCTCTTTTGACAAATCTCAAGGAAGAAGATAAACAACTACTCTTAAAAAATTTTTGTATACCCTAAACATAATATAGCACTGCCTTTCGACTCAGCTAGAGTTATAATATGGAATTCTTACACACAATCAGCATTATATATGTACAGCAGCTCTTTTCCTGAGTTATAACTTTCAAAGATCTGCCCAACTTGTCCTCAAAGCCAAACATGAAGCTTAGCACTCATGCCATTTGTAAACTATTTTTGTGAAATCCATATTTACTCTGACATATAGAAGTAAACACACTGAAAATTCATGGCACAAATATAGCAATCACAATCCATACTATTTGGAGACACAGAATGTTCAACAGTGTATTGACTTATATTGCAAAATATAAGCAGAATGCTCCCATTCCCTGACTACTACTTTTTTAGTCAGTGGTTTTAGATACTTAATTGTATTAAATTTTTATTGCATGAGTCATTTCAGGAATTATTTAATGGCTGTCTCCAAAGCAAACTGTTCGATGTAAAAATCCAAGAATAGAATAACCCTAATAATAGCCCTAACATAGGAGTCCCCAATATTTTTGTAAAAACAATTTACTTCTAATTTCTTCAGAGCTTGAGAAAGTATTTGAAGGGACCTAACAACAAAATCCCCAGAAGATAAGGAGAGGGATTGTTTGCCACACTCTCTTGCATTCCCTTTTCTGCTAGGAATTCCAGCTTCCTACACAAAGGTGGGAATTGCAGCATCCCACCAAAAGGTGGCTCTGGTGGGCCAGGAGCAGGGCTAGAAGAGGTACGGTCCTCAATGTAGCAATCAACTTGGACATTAGCAGACTTGAATATTCAATTATCAGCTAAGGACCAACATTTTGTGACCTTCCACGTTGCAAACCCCATTTCAATGATAGGTCCTATTGTGATCCTTTTAAACTATCAACCACGACAAATGACTACCCAGTGTCTCTAGTAGTCACATTTGGGTTAGCCTGATGTAATGGCATGTTGTTTTTCTTAAACAAATAAAATAGTGGACATAAAGTTCAATTTTCCTGTGTCCTCCAACCCAGGCAGATTTTCTTCACCCTTCCCCACAAAAGAAAACCACCATTATTAATATTAGTATACTGCTTGTCTAGATTTTATTTTTATTATTTTTTAATTTTTTTATTTCAGCGTATTACAGGTGTACAAATGTTTAGATTCAATATATTGCCTTTGCTCCACCTGAGTCAGAGCTTTAAGCATGTCCATCCCCCAGATGGTGCACACCACACCCATTAGGTGTGTATAAACCCTCCCCTTCTCACCCTTCCCATCTGCCTGACACACAATGAATGTTATTACTATGTGTGCACTTAAGTGTTGATGAGTTAAGACCAATTTGATGGTGAGTACATGTGATGCTTGTTTTTCCATTCTTGTGATACTTCACTTAGTAGAATGGGCTCCAGCTCTGTCCAGGATAATACAAGAGGTGCTAGATCACCATTGTTTTTTGTGGCTGAGTAGAATTCTGTGGTATGCATATACCACATTTTATTAATCTGCTCATGAATTGATGGGCACTTGGGTTGTTTCCACATCTTTACAATTGTGAATTGTGCTGCTATAAACATTTGAGTGCAGGTATCTTTTTTATAGAATGTCTTTTTTTCCTTTGGGTAGATGCCCAGTAATGAGATTCCTGGATCAAATGGTAGTTCTACCTGTAGCTCTTTGAGGTATCTCCATATTACTTTCCACAGAGGTTGCACTAGTTTGCAGTCCCACCAGCACTATAGGAGTGCTCCTATCTCTCTGCATCCATGCCAACATTTATTGTTTTGGGACTTTTTGATAAAGGCCATTCTCATTGGAG
Organism: Lemur catta; assembly: GCF_020740605.2. Taxonomy (NCBI): domain Eukaryota; kingdom Metazoa; phylum Chordata; class Mammalia; order Primates; family Lemuridae; genus Lemur; species Lemur catta. Next base: position 39,817,321 of record NC_059139.1, read on the forward strand.
ATAAGTGATATCTCATTGTGGTTTTGATTTTCATTTCCCTGATAATTAGAGATGTTGAACATTTTTTCATATGTTTGCTGGCCATTAGTCTATCTTCTTTTGAAAAGTTCCTGTTCATGTCCTTTTCCCACTTTTTGATAGGGTTGTTTGATTTTTTTCTTGCTGATTTTCCTGAGTTCTAGATAGATTCTAGTTATCAGCCCTTTATCAGATGTGTAACGTGAATATTTCTATTTCATATACATAAATCCATGAAAATATATACCAAACTACTATGTTTTTAATATATATAGTAGTATTCTGTTCTATGTATTATTCTATAACATGCTTTTGCCTACTCAATTTGGAATTACTCCAAGTAAATTAAACCATTTAGATCTAGTGAATCCGATGTATTCATTTTGGTGCTACATAGTATTTCATTATATACATGTACTATAGTTCTCCATCCCTTTACTGATAGATATTTGAGTTATTTCCATTATTCCCTTACAAACAATGCTAATGGATGGCCCTGTGCATGTATCTTTCCATGCAATATGTGAGAGTATGCTAAGAGTGAAACTGTTAGGTTGTAAGATATGCTTATTTTCAACTTCAAGAGTTGCCCTCCTTGCAAAGCAATTGTGATGATTTACATACCCACCTGTAGTAGGTGAGCTTTCCATTCTCACATCATCCTATCATTTGGAATTGTTATAACTTTTGCCAGTATAACAGACTTGAAATGACATCTCAATTTGTTTTGCCTTTTTTTGGAATCATTACTATTAATATTTATTTTGATACTTATTTGCCCGTTACCTCCTTTTTGAGTTACCAATACATATCCTTTGCCCATATTCTATTGGAGCATTTATCATATTCTTATTGACTGATAAGAATTACTTGAATTTTTTCTATTGCCTGTAATATGTGTTGGTTATATTTTCTAGTTTATTGCTTTTTCTTTTAACTTTATGGTCTCTTTTTAATACAGACATTTTATGTTGTTATATTCAGAATTGCTAATTTCTGACTTTATGATTTGTCATTTTCAAGAAAAACCTTCCTTGACAAATGTTATAATAATATTAATCTTAAATATAGTTTTAAAGCTTCTCTCTTATGTTTAAGTCTATATCATATACGTAATAATCTTGTGTGTGCTTTGACTCAGGTATTTAATTTCATAATAGAAATGTATGGTTTTGACATTTGTTGAGTAACCACATTTCCTCCTCTGATTTTTAATGCATCCTCTAGCATTTAAAAAAGATCCCACAATAGCTTTAGTCTCTTCTTGAATGCTGTTTTTTCCCCCTATTTTTCTATCTTTCCCTGCACCAATATTAGAGAGTTTAATTACTGTAGCTTTATGATAAGTCTTGACATTTGAATAAAGCAAGTCATCCCAACCTATGCTTCTTCAAAATATCATGCTTAATCTAGTTCTTTAGCTCTTCTGTGTAAATGTTAAAAATCTCTTTTGAAATTATAAGGGGTTTTGATTGTAATTGCATTAAATCTTGTGACTAATTTGAAAAGAATTTACATCTTTAATCATTCTTTTGAAACTTAACTATTGTACATATATCTTCCCATTTACTCAACCGTTCTACAGGTCTCATATTGCCTTTTATGTTTTAATTAGGTTTACAGAGGTATAATTTACATACAGTAAAACTGTTTTAAGGTGTACAGTTTGAGTTTTAACAAATGTATGAAGTTGTGTAACTACCACCTCAGAATATAGAATATCTCTATTACTCTTTCTATGGTTTGAATGTTTGTGCCCCCGCAAATTCGTATGTTGAAGTCTTAATCTGCAGCTGATAGATAGTATTAGGTGATGGGGCCTTTAGGGAGGCGATTAGGTTGTGTGGGCTGCACCTTCGTGAATAGGATTAGTGCCCTTATGAAAGGGGCCCTAGAGTGCTGCCTTGTCTCTTCCACCATGTGAAAACACAGGGAGAAGTCACCACTTATGGGGAATGGGCCCTAACCAGATAACAAATCTGCTGGTATCTTGATCTTGGACTTCCCAGCCTCCAAAACTGTGAGAAATGAATGTTTGTTGTTTTTAAGTCACCCAGGTTATGGTATTTTTTATAGCAGCCCAAACAGACTAAGACACCCACCAAAGTTTTCTTGCACTCCTTTGTAGTTAACCCACTCTCCCACCAGCAGCCCTTGGCAACCACTGATCTGATTTCTGTCCCTTATAGTTTCTCCTTTCCCAGAATATCGTATAAATGGAATCATACTGTGTGTCTGACTTTTGTTACCTAGCACAATGCTTTTAAGATATTAATACATCCATGTTCTATGTAGGAGTACTTTGCTCCTTTTTAGTTCTGAGTAGTAGTCCATTGAATGGATATACTATGATTATCCATTTACCTGCTGATGAACATTTAATTTCCAGGTTCTAGTGATTACAGATAAAGCTGGCATAAACATTCATTCACAGATTTTGTGTGGACATATTTTTTCATTTCTCTTTGATAAACACCTAAGAGTTTGATTACTGAGTCATATGAGTATTTTTTACTTTATTAAAAGTGACCTGTTTTCCAAAAGGACTGTGCCATTTTGCATTCTCATGAGTAGTGCGTGAAAATTCTAGCTGCTGTGTATTATCACCTGCATTTGGTATTGTCACTTTAAATATATATTAATAATTTTAGCCATTCTAATAGATGTGTAGTAGCATCTTACTTAGGTTTTAACTTACATTCATTTCCCAATGAGTAATAATGTCGAGCATTCTTTTGTGAGCATTTTTTTCATGTGCTTATTTGTCATCTCTTTTTAGTGAAGTGTATATTCAAAGAGAATATTTGTTTTAATTGGGTTGTTTCCTTTCTTATTGATTTGTAATAGAAATTGTCTATATTATTGTTGCTGTCATGCATGTTACCTTTTCTACTACATTTTTGCTTTGATTATTTGTGGTATATAAAATGTTATCTATTTTGAAAGCTGATCTTGTAGCTCAAAATTAGTTGTTCTTTTCATTATTCTAATAATTTGCTGTGGCTTTCTTGAAACTTCAGATAGATAATCATACTGTTTTTGAATAATGAGAGGCTTGTCCCTTTTTAAATATTTATATGTTATTCCATTTATTGCATTCTTGACAACTCTAATAAAATAATCAATGAAAGGAGTAGTATCCTTGATTTCCTCTTGTGTTTCCTCTTGTCTTATAAAGCTTCAGTCTTCTGAATAATGTTTATTGTTGTTTGCTTAGCACATATTATTTATCTGATTAAGAAAATGTTTTTCTATTCCTAGTTTTCTGAGAGATATTTAAACATTCATGAACCAGTACAGAATATTATTAAATGGATATTATGGGTTTGGAAATTTTGATTTATTAATGTGGTTAATTATAATACTTAATCATTTGAAATTGAAATTTTTTGAATTCTGAAAGTAAATTGGACCTGATGATTACTTTTGGACACTGATCCAACATATCTCCTAATATGTTATTCAGGGCTTTTGTATCTATGTCCATAAATGAGATTGGTCTATAATTTTCTGACATATTCCTTGGTTAAATTTAATGACATATTTGTGATATATTTAGAAAAACACCGTTGTCCTCATAATTTCCTTTCCTTTTGATGACTCTTCCGGGGTCCACCTTGTTTGCTTGAGTCTTTTCTGGGGGTGACTTCTCCCCTGGGAGACACTTCAATCCCCTTGGGAAATACGCTGTTGCTGGCTCATGCTACCAGCTTGCTAGCCATGCCCTGACACGTTGCAATCCCAGTGGTGGACAGGCTCAAGCAGCAACCTCTGCTGTATGTGTTACTCTGCATGAACACCTTTAGTTACAGCTCCAGACAGCTGATACCTTCTCACACCTGGTGTGGCATTTTATTTCTTCTCCTGAGTAGCCTTATTTTTTTCAGCCAGAATCATTAGAGCATTCACTAACTGATTATATCTCTGAGCACTGATAAAAATGTATTCTTAACTCAGAGGGTGATAACCCGTATAAAATAGATTCCACTTTAATACGTTTGGCTTTCTCTTTCTATCCATGCCCTCCTACAGAAATCCAATTGAATTCTTGTGTTCATTTTTAAAAATAATAGAACATAAAAATAGAAAAATAACACTTGGTCACTGATGGAAGAAAATTGAGCAAAATGTATAGTGCATTTTCAGCTCAGTACATTGTATTTTTATGAAATAAAAGCCAATAGAAATGATAAGAAAAATAGCAGCTACCCTTTATTGTTACCTTCTTTGTGCTGGGCACTGATAGGTACTTCATGTGCACTATTTGTAATCCTCGTAGTTACCCTGTGTTATGGTTTGAAAATGTTTTTTTCCCCACCAAAACTCAAGTTGAAGTTTATTTGCCAGTGGGGCAAAGTTGGAAACTGGGGCCTAGTGGGAGGTATTTGGGTCATGGGGGCAGATCCTTCATGAATAGATTAACACAGTATCATGGGAATGGATTAGAATAGGTCGTTATAGAGTGAGGTTCCTCCTCCGGTTTGGTCCCTTTTCTGCACATGCCCACTCCTCCTCTGACTTTGTCAGGTTACGATGCGGCATGAAAACCTTCGCCAGAAGCTAACACCATGTCCTTGAACATCTCAGTCTGCAGAACCATGAGCTTCATAAACCTCTTATCTTTATAAATTAATCAGTCTCATCTATGCTATCGTAGCAGCACAAACCTCAGACACCCTGAAAGTTATTTATAATTATTACCTCATTTTACCTCTATGCAAATTGAGGGCTGCTTCTTCCACCTTTGTAATTATGCAGTTGTTATTTGTGTGGTTTCCAAACACAGCACTTCATTGTTTCATTTAATAACCACTAAGCACCTAAGATATGTGGGGCAAACTGAATGAATAAACCATGGTTCTTGTCTTTAAAGCACTTGCCTTAACTTGACTCTTTTGAAGTTGACTCATAATGTAATCTGGATTCAAAACGAGAAAAAATTGTAAACAGCTCTTGTTGCTCAAGAATCAAGTGACTAGTTGAATTGGATCACGTTAAACTTCCCTCTGATGCCTGACAGTCCAATTCTCAGAGTATTCTAATTTGTGATCTTCAGGATCCTAGGGCTCTTTTGAAGTATCTTGGAACCTGCAAGGAGACAGGCAACAGATTTTAAGGTAGTACTGCAGCTTCTCTAATTGCTACTTCAAGTAGAACAGCTACAGTTTTATGTGTTTTATGCAGTTAGGTTCCACAGGGAATACATTTAAAAAAATCTGAAAGCTACCGATATACATAATAAGTGTCATAGGGGTTTAGAGAAAACCTCAAAATTCCTTCAAGTTTTCTCTTAAATTTGTTTACATCTCTTTTTGTTTGGCGGCTCAATCATACCAAAATAAGGCCTCCACATTCAAGTTCCCTCTGTTTTTCTTCACTGTCACTTCCTGGATTACACAATCAGGTAGTGGTTAAGGGCATGAGCCATGGCATCACATGGCTTGTATCAGAATTTTGGCACCACTACTTACTGCCAGCTGTGTGACACTGAGCAATTTACTCAACCGAGCGTCAGACTCCCTAGCTATAAACTGGGGACAACAATACTAGTTTTGTCACAGGATTGCTTCAAGGATGAGAAGACTATAAAACAGATGCCTCTCACATTGTAAGTAACCAATACCTGTTAGTTATAAATATTAAATGTCTCCTAATTATGGGTGTCACATTCAACAATGCCTAAATTCTCCTTTAAGGCGTGACATTAAGGCCATGTTCAATAAAATTCTATATATCTCACTTGCAATTGGTAATGCATTTTTGACTTTCTAGTTATATGGTTTATGGAATAATTTGTATTCTTTAGCAATATAATTCGCTATTTTATTGCTCTCACTGTGTAGTTTTCTGAACTATTAGCCGTGACAGCAGCAACTTTTGTGAATATTTTTTTATAGTTTTTATAAAATAATAGGATTTTAGTATTCCATGTGATCTTTTTATCATATTTATAAGCACCTTAGAAATATGAACAACTGTGCCTTCAAGTTACATTCAACTCTAAGAGTAGTGGATACGTCTTCCTGTATGACTGTTTAATAGTATTGTGGCCTTGATTTAGATAACTACAGATTTATCTTATTTTTTCTGACTTCTATCTTTTAATAATTTCTTCCAGATACCTTTTTTTTTTTTGCCAGAAATATGGTCACTCATATACAGAGATTTGTTAGAGAAGAGCTAGATTTGCTTCAGCTGTATTGACTATTTAGTGGGAGGTCTTTGCCTAGGATAATAGTCTGGTGATTGCTTAGCAATAATTCGGTATGGCTTCAGTTGAGGCTTCCATTTTTAGAAAGAATGATTTTCCTTACTTTTTTAATGTTTTAGTCTTTTGCTTGGGTGCTTGAAACTCCATTTTCTCGGGCCGCAGGTGTAATGCTGCTGTCTGGGCCTTCCAGGTTTGTTACATTTGACTTCTGAATAAAACTTCACAGAAACGCTTCTATTTACTTCTTGTGTCTGAATACTGCATCGACAGGATGGAACAACTTACTATGCTATTTTAATCAGAGAATTGTATTTCAGAGTCCAGACCATCTACTTTTTCATGTATAATAAATTACTAGAAAAATATTTTTATTAAGGTAAGGATTATGTCCATTGGATTTACATTTTCAAATCACTCAATTTTTTTCTCTAAAAAGTCCTTGAATTAATTAATATAAATTCTCTTGTCTTATTATATATCCTTTGAAACATCTAGGCTTTTTTTTCTGAAGCCCAATTGATGATAATAATTATTTGGGTATTCACTGTTAATTTTCATTTGAAGATGATATATCATACTGCTTAAAATGTCTTCATGTGGCTTCCTTTTTCCTAATCCTGCTATATGCACACAGAGTGTTCCCAGTTTGATGAGGTGTCAACCTATAACATGATTAAAATATAATACCTTAATTTCTAGCTAATACTTTTGCACAGTGGAAAAAATTCTAAGCACTAATAGAAACTTCATGTGAACAGACTATACTCTTAACAAAAAATTTTCACACACCACGATAATGAGGCAAGGCAGAGATGGAAAAAGGAACAACTTTAGGATGAGTATAAGAGAAACCAGTAGGAGAATGTGTCACAAAATGCATAGTTTCAGGTACATGAAGGTCATGTCAGGGAAACTGCAAAAACTACAATCTGCGGAAGCAACTGAGAGTGGCAAACAGAACATGGTCACCTTATCAGGAGTGACCTTAGTGGTTTGGATTGATAGGCAGCTCATTATACTATGCTCAGTGATTTCCTTTGTCCCTAGGAGTATTCCAGTTTGGTCATTCCAGTTCTCAGTGGCATTGACATGTCATGTCTTGAAAGAATCCCTTGATAGCTGATACAAAGTATTGTGTTTTCAGACTTCTTTAGAAGGGATTCTATTGTAACTTTCACTTCCCCCTACCATTAAAGTTTTCTAACTCAATCATCTTCAATAATGAGAGTATTCTTTTTATTCCATTCTTTCATCTTGACAATATCCTTGACAGCAATAATAGCAACACACATAGGCCTCAGAACAATTTTTTCTTATATTGAGATTCCACATATAAAATAATTTGGCTAAAGATATACATGTTATATATAATTAGCACAGTTTCTGAGACTTAACTGCCATGGATTTTGAAAAACTGGAAGCACTTGGAATCATTTTGTAAATGATCATCATACAAATAAAAATTCCAATTTGTGGTCTAGAATTTAATATGGATTTTTGACCATTGCTTCCTGACCACTTCCTGTGGAGCAGTAGGTATTGATGACTGTGGTAAAGTTTGGAGTGGCTTTGTATTCGCTATATTAGTCATGTACATGTGAGAATCAATCAATCGTGGGCCAGCAAATGTATTTTGGAGCCTGTATTTAATGGCCATATTAGTCATGTACATGTCAGAATCAATTGTGGGCCAGCAAATGCATTTTAGAACCTGTATTTATGTGAACAATACCTAAATTTTCTCCATGTAGTGTGTACGAGATAACTTGTCTTTAGAAATAACAAGCATACTTACTGATAAAAGCAATTTTAGGATCAGATCACATACGAACACTAAGGAATAATGTGAAACTTTCAGACAATTTGTTTACTACCACCCAGTCATTATCCCACCGTAAGTGCAAAATTTTAAATGCAAAGTTAATTGTATGATTTAGTAAACCTGACAAAATTTCAGTGAAGTTGATAAAACAAAATCTACCATCTGCAGAGGCAGGTGGCTTTGGACATTTGAATTACATATTGTATTTTCCTGATTTGAATAATTGCATAGTCGTAAATCTTGAGTAAAATCTCCATCTGATGTAACTAATGTCATGGAGTTTTCCTTAGAAAAATATTGTGATCAATTCAAATTAAGGGACATTGCCATGGAGTAGATGTCTTGTTTCTGGGACTAACAGAAAGGGATTATTTGTGTCTGCCTTTCTGACTTTCACACAAAAATGTTTACTTAAATAATATTCATTCATAAGATTATTTATTAAATGCCTATAAATTTTCTGTCAATGTAATAGGTGCTAGCAACACATATGAAATGATTACTGCTCTCAAGAATCTTATAATATAGAAATGAGATCATCAATTGCCTTGACAATTACCAGAAAAGGGCATTGGATTAGGGGTTTGTGTTAGGTGCAATAAGAATCATACCTAATTTGCACTAGATTGGGATGGGGAAGGGAAGCCTCTGGGGTGAGAAGATGGTGCATGAGTTAAGCCATGAAAAGCTACTGGGGACTATCTACAAAAAGGGAGGATTGTATGGATGGTGGTATTCTAGGAAGAGAATGTCACACCTACAACAGCAAGATTTGAGAGGAGGCTGAGTACCCTAGAAGAGTCTGTAAGTTGTTTAGTGTGAAAGTAGGTGTGATAGTAGGAAAGTGTCAGGAGGCTGGAATTGAGGTGGATTCAAAGATCTTATTCATATGCATGACTTTTCAATTTGAACTTTATCATGACAGAAATGGCAAGCCAAAAAAGTTTTCAAATTGCAATATGACATAATTCAAATTGTATTTTAGAAAGATCACTAATAGCAATGTGGAGAGGAAACAGAGAGAGCAGTTGCAGGAGGTTGTTGCAGTCATATGAATGAGACTGGAAAGACAGAAAAGATTGGAGAATATTACGGACATAGTGTCAACAAGACTTGGAAATTAATTTTCCGCATATGCTGAAAGATGGGAAGAAGCAAGAATTACATCCAGGTCTCTTACTTAATTGGCCATAGGACTTGTGACATTCATTGAGGTAGCAAATAAAGAGAAAAACTCAAATTTGGGGGAAACAATAAGTTTGGTTTTGGATATTTTGACTTTTACATTACTTATGGGATCTTCAATAGAAGATACTATCTGACTCTTTAGTGCTTATTATTATTAAGGGCAGTTACCCATCTACTAGTAATCAATCAGAGGCAGTCATTTATCTTTACTTTTATGTGGCGGCATAGACTAGGAAGTCCTTGGCTGTTTTATGGCTTGGAATTACATTCCCAGAACACTTTTTAGGGGACCAAAGAGTATCTCTTCTTAAAAGTCTTAATAGCAGTGAGGAATTTAGGGAGGCTTAACCTTACTCGTGTGGAAAAGCGTGTGATGGATTGAATGTCTTTTTGTATGGATTAGGTAAATAGTAATGTTACAGTGATGACGTGGGATTTTAATTCCTAATTTCTCATGTCTCATACAGATGATAAGTATCCTGAAATCTTTCTATGTGTGCACGGTGTGTCACATCTCTTGTACACCTAGAGTACTAAAAAGACTATTTTCAGAGATCACTGGGGAAAAAAAATCTCAAGAGAACAAAGAAAATCTCAACGCAGAGGCTTTAACTTAGAATATAAGGGCTGTTTGGTTCCTTTAGTATCTTTTTGTAAGATTTGGAAGGTCAACAGGTTCCCTGACAGGGACAGCAAAGAATGTATGGACGTGGCTGGTGGCCTGGATAAACATGGTCTTTAGTCCCAGAATATTTGATGGCTTTAGAATCTTACTTAAATATTAGCACTTGTGGAGTTATTGATAAGTATAATTAGCCCAATTATATTTTCAATTTTCTTCTACTCAGCAAGCACTTATTGAACATCCCTTTTGTGGAAGGTACCAAGGACAGGGATACAAGAATGCACATTATATAGATGTTTCTCTTCAAAGGAATTTAAAGCAATAAACATAATAAGAATAGTACATAATATACAAAAATAAAATACTTGAGAAAAATGAGCAAAGAATGGCATTTTAAATGGATCTTTAAATATTCTCCATTCTTGTTGCCATGAGCGTCCTATCAGAACATTTCAGGAGATGTTTATATTAGCTGTTTCTTTATCCAATGACAGAAATGGATATGGTTTACTTTTGAGCTGTTATACCATGTAAAATTTAAGAGAAGTTTAACACAACTAGCCTGTAATTTATGAAGTCCACAGTTCAAAATATCTAAGAAATTCCCAAACTTACTGACAAAAGGTAGAGCATATTGTGATAAACAGAATTCCCTCAGAAGTTTTTTGATTCAGTTATTTTCATTTTAATAAACTTTATCTTTTAAGAGTGGTTTTAGGTTCACAGTGAAATTAAGAGGAAGGTGTAAAGATTTTCCATATAGCTTCCCCTCCCCATACATGCATGGCCTCTCAGACTGTCAATATCTCCCACCAAAGCGATATATTATAATTGCTGAACCTAAATTGAACTAAAATTATCATCCGAAGTCCGTAGTTTACAGTAGAGTTGTATGTTCTATGACTTTGGACAAATATATAAGGGCATGTATTCACCAGTATAGTCTCATACAGAGTTTCACTGCTCTTACATCCTATGTGACCTATATATTCATAACTCCCTTCCCTCAACCCCTGGCAACCACTGATCTTTTTACTTTCTCCACAGTTTTGTCTTTTGCAGAGTATCATAGAGTGGAATCACACAGTAAGTAGCATTTTCAGATTGGCTTCTTTCACTTAGTAATATGCATTTAAGTTTCCTCCATGTTTTCCATGGCTTGATAGCTCATTTCTTTCTACTGCTGGACACTAGTTCATTGTCTGATACACCACAGTTTATTTATCCATTCACCTACTGCAGGACATCTTGGTTGCTTCCAAGTGTTAGAAATTATGAATAAAGCTGCTATGAACATCTATGTGCAGGTTTTTGTGTAGCATAAATTTTCAGCTCCTTTGGGTAAATACCTAGGATTATGAATACTGGATTGTATGGTAAGAGTCTGTTTAGTTTGGTAAGAAATTGCCAAAGTTTCTTTTGAGGTGGCTGTACCGTTTTTCATTCCCATCAACAACGAATGAGAGTTCCTATTGCTGCACATGCTTGCCAGCATTTGTCAGTGTTCTGGATTTTGGACATTCTAATATGTGTGTGATGTGTAATTGTATCTCCTTGTTTTAATTTAACTTCTTTAAACTTTAGTTTAACTTCTCTAATGACATAGGATGTGGAACATCTTTTCATATGCCTATTTGCTGTCTGTATATCTTTTTTGATCAGGTATCTATTAATTTAAAAACTCGGCCAAAAACCTTGAGTTGTTTGCATTCTTTTGAATTTTAAGTGTTCTTTGTATATTTTTAAGAGTTCTTCCTATATTTTCATTTTACCTTCACTTATGCTTTCTCCAATTCACTTCCTTTCTTTATGTAACTCTGATTTTCTGAACTTTATCATTTTCATTCTCTCTAAAGAATTTCCTTTAACATTCCTTGTAAGGTAGGTCTACCATAAACAAATTCTCTCAGTTTTTGTTTGTTTAAGGAAGTCTTTAATCTGCATCTTTGAAAGATAATTTCTCAGAGTACAGGATTATAGGTTGATGGTTTTTTTTTCCCTTTCAATACTTTAGATACTTTATTCCACTCTCTTCTTGCTTGCATGGTTTCTGAGAAGTAGAATGTAATCTTTATTTTGATTCCTCTATAAGTAAGATGTTTATTCCCTCTGTCTTCTTTCAGGAAATTTTTCTTTATCTTCGATTTTCTGTAGTTTGAAAATGATATGCCTGTATGTAGGGTTTTTTTTTTTTTTTTTTTTGCATTTATTCTACTTGGTGTTCTCTGGGCTTCTTTTCCGAGCTTCTCTGTGTCTGCTGTCTAACATTAATTTGGGAAAATTCCTAGTCATTATTGTTTCAAATATTTCTTCTGGTCCTTTCTCGTTTTCTTTTCCTTCTGGTATTTCCATCATTCATATTTATACCTTTTGTAGTTGGTCCCTCAGTTCTTGGATATTTCTTTCTGTGTTTTTCTTTTTTTTTTTTTTGGTTTTCATTGTTGTTTTGTCTTTTTTTCTCTTGTCTTTTAGTTTGGGTGGTTTCTTGAGATATCTTCAAGCTCAGATATTCTTTCCTCAGCCCTGTCCAGTCTACCAGGGAGCCCTTCAAAGGCATTCTTCATATCTGTTACAGTGTTTTTGATCTTTAGCACTTTTTGGTTCTTTCTTAGAATTGCCATCTCTCAGATGGCTTACATTGGCCATCTGTTCTTGTATGCTGTCTACTTTATCCATTAGAGCCCTTAGCATATTAATCATAACTTTTAAATTTCCAGTCTTACAATTCAGTATCTTTGCCCTATCTGAGTCTGGTTCTAATATTTGCTGTCTGTGCAAACTGGGTTTTTTGCCTTTTAGTATATCTCATAATTCTTTCTGATAGCCAGACATTGATATACATTATCAAAGGCTTGCTATAAAAAGGCCTTTGATAATATGGTACAAGGTATGAGGGGAAGGGAACCACTTTGTAGTGCTCTGAGTAGGTGTGAGTCGTTTAATGAGCCTGTACCTCCGGATTGTGAACTTCAAAAGTGCTTCTCAGTTCCCCCTTTCAGTGGGACAAGAGGGCTGGAGCGGGCTAGAGTTGGGTGTTTCCCTCCCCTCTGGTCCGTTAGGGCTCTGATAAAACTCCAGCGGGTTAGATTCTGGATAAGTGATTTCTCTTGAAGGCAGACCTTGTAAAGAAGAAAAGAATGCTCTGGCATATTTCCAAATGGCCCCTCTGTCTCTCCTTCTGCCAGAAGCACAAAAGAGTTTTTTGTCTGATATTTACTGTGAGAACGCGGTTGAGCTCCTGGAGCTAAAATTCACAGAACTGCGGAGACTCCAGATGACAGGTCCCTCTGGAGTTTTATCTCTCAGATGTGTCCACACAGAGCCTCTAGCAATTCATTGGTTAAGTTCAGATTTCCCTACCTGAACACTGGTTCCTGTGGAGGTTTGTGCTAGGGGTTTTTGCTCAGGCAAGCCATAATTCTCGGCATTTGCCTGTCAGTCTCTCCAATTTGGGGGACAGTGATGTGACCTGTTATCCCACCTCTCTGATGGATGTAAGAAGAGTTATTTATTTTTTTCAGTTTGTCCATCCAGTTAGGATGGAGTGGCAATTTCCGGCTTCTTAGGTGCCAGATCAGAAACAGGCATTTTTTGATCCAACTTCTTCTTTTTTGTTTTGAGACAGTTGCCCAGGCTAGAATGCAGTGGTATCATCATCATAGCTTATTGTAACCTCAAACTCCTGGGCTCAAGAGATCCTCCTGACTCAGTCTCCCAAGTAGCTGGGACTTCAGGCTCACACCACCATATCTGGCTGATTTTTTTCTACTTTTTGTAGAGATGGGGTCTCATGTTGCGCAGGCTGATCTTGTACTCCTGGCCTCAAGCCTTGGCCTCCCAAAGTGCTAGGACTACAGGCATGATCCAACCTTGAACTGACAAATTGCCAAACATTGACTGTTGATATTGGTGCAGAATGTGGTTATAATGATCTTTAGGTTGTTAAAACATCCTAGACTTAAGGGAAAAATGGTGAACAATAATAAACTTAGGACCACATATACCATCAGTATCAGATAATAGCTATATTCAAGAATTCTTATTTTGTTTGCTTCCAGAAAGAACAAAGGGCTCTCAGCATATAAACCTCAGGGCAAAGGTTTTGCAACATTTTTCTTTAATCATAAAAGGAAATTTTGCATGGGAACAGCATTTTATATATATATTTAAAAACAATGTTTATAATTCCAATCTGAGCAACAATGCTAAAAGAAGGCAGGGCAGGGGTTACTATTAACTTTTTACATTAAAAATTTTAAAACACAGAGTTGAAAGAGGTAAAATGATTTATTGCAAGACTAATTACTAGTAAGCTGTATTACTGGTACTAGAATCTGCAATGTTTTCTTTTTAAAAACATGTTTATTTTTAAGTAATCCATATCTCTTCAGCTTCTGTGCTCTCTTGTATGTAATAGCTTGCACCTGTGAGTCTTTGGAGGCTGCCCAAGAGCTACTGGAGCTGCTTTGCTTGAATGCACAGAGAGATGGAAATGTTTGGATTTTAGATCTCCTGAGATGGTTCCCAGTCAATGAGTAGGGCAAGGAGTGCAGCCCGGCTCTCTTGCCTAAGTCAGGACAAACTGATATATAATTTATACTCCAGAGCTCCTTGTGGGATCAGGTTCATGCTTGGACTTTTTCTATAATCACAACCTTGTTTGGTTTCTTTCAGTTCCAAGTCCCCCAGCCTTTTCTGTTTATTCTTAGGAGCACTTCCTTAATGAATCATTTGCACATAAATCCTCATTCATCTCAGGGTTGGTTTTTTTCTAGAATGCAGCCAAAGAAATTAACTAAGGAAGCTGAGAAATAGAAAGTTTAAATATTTTTAAGGGCACAAATTCCATAAATGAGGGAGACAGACATAAAAGCTAACTAAAGCACCATCATTTTTTTGTTCTTTCAGTTGGTTCCTGTTGTCTTCTAACTAGAGACTGCAACATCAGTGTTGAAGTTTTTACTTTGCCACAAATTTACTTAACCTCTTTGAGTCTGTTTCTTTATCTGTATACAGACAGTCCACAATTCTTCAGCTTGTGAATTTTCCACTTTTCAATGGTGCTGAAAGGGATATGCATCTAGTACGGTCCTTGACATACAAAGAGTTTACGTTTAGATAAACCCATCTTTAATTGAAATTACAAGAGGCTGGAAACACATTTTGACTTATGGAATTTTTAAGATGGGTTTATTGGGATGTAGCCTCACCATAAATTGAGGAACATCTGTACTGGGAGATAATTGTAACTGCCCAGAATCTTGTATGTAGGTATTGATTTATTGGATCATGACAATAGAGAAATATTTTGTAAACTATAAAACACTCAAACAGTGGTTCCCAAAGTGTAAAAGTAAATAAAATGTAGATTCCCAGGCTCTAAAGAACCTCCTCCCAACTCCATAGATTTTTATTCAGTAGGTACAATGGAGTTGGGAAACTTTAATCTTTAATAAGCATCTTAGGCGATTCAGCCGAAGAGTGTTCAAGGTATACACTTTGGGAAACATTGAACTATACATGGTGAGTTGATACCATCATCATTATCACCTACATAGAATAGTCTTCATTTACTTCTGACTTCACTGTGTAAAATCTAATCTTTTGTTATTAATCTTATTAATTCTTTTTCCCTATTATTTTCCCTTTATTTCCTAGCTGGTACTAGCAAATTTTTTATAATTTACCAGAAGCAAGCAAAACAAAACAAAACAAATCCAACAGGCAGACTAAGCAAGCATATCAGAAAACATGTGAAAATGACCTGAAGGAAATATTTAAAAATTAAGTTTGAGTATTCTTCCTATAGATATGTGCTCACTAATTACTCATTGATATTAAAAAATTTAGTGAAAAAAACTTTGGCAGTTTAAAAAATGACTTCAGCTAAAGCATTCATAAAGTCATGAACATAATTAGCCACACAAGAGTTATATAAGAAACATGCAAAGTTTAAAGCAATTACAATCCCTGGGCTTTGGATTTTGTCTTTTTGAAGACATTTCCCTTAAAGCTTATTATTATAGTCATAAATGTTGTTTCAGTTCACAATGGACTGCATATGGTGGTCCCAATAGATTATATAACCTACTCCATTACATAGCTCCATTATAAACTTGTATGACTTGTGTAAGTTCATAGACACTGATGTTATCAATTAGATACAAAATTACAAGGCTATCATTACTGATTTGTTCTTCTTGTTTTTATGTATGCTAAAGAAAAGTATATTCCTCTTTAGCTGATTTCAGTTGTGTATCAGAATATCAAAATACTATCTAAAGTGTTTTAAGTGTCTAATTGTAACGTTTAAAATAAACACAGGTATCTTTTTTTTTTTGAGACAGAGTCTCACTCTGTTGCCCGGGCTAGAGTGAGTGCCGTGGCGTCAGCCTAGCTCACAGCAACCTCAGATTCCTGGGCTTAAGCAATCCTACTGCCTCAGCCTCCCGAGTAGCTGGGACTACAGGCATGCGCCACTATGCCCGGCTAATTTTTTCTATATAGATTTTTAGTTGGCCATATAATTTCTTTCTATTTTTAGTAGAGACAGGGTCTCGCTCTTGCTCAGGCTGGTCTTGAACTCCTGACCTTGAGCGATCCACCCGCCTCGGCCTCCCGGAGTGCTAGGATTACAGGCATGAGCCACCGTGCCCGGCCAACACAGGTATCTTAGTTTGGAATTTTTCCTCAGTTTCTGGGTACTGCTTTATAGAGAACATATATTTTTAGTTTCTGACATTTGCATACCTCCTAACATTTCTTGTTATTCTTTACATGGAAGAAAAAAAACACACTCTAATGCAATGGAAAAATACATTGTTTACTATATTTTTCTAATAATTGCTGAGAAACTCCATTTGTTAGTGATAAAAAGATATAGTTTCCTCACTCAACTCTATTCTACTTAAAGTGGGAATAAAATGGTTGAAATCTTCACAATCTGAGGCACTGGTTCTCCAGCTATGCTAGTTAATAATTATTGCAGGCAGCTGCAATGCATTTCAAATACCAGTGTTCCCAGCAACTATGCTCTGAAAGATGAGCATTGTTGATTTAGCTGCTTATAGCTCATTTCTCATGGCTTTTGCCAAGTTTTGTAAGCTTTCAATCACATTTTAAGGACAAACTAGTAATTACTTATGTTAGACTTCTTCCATAGATATTTCAGAGTCTGGCAGTTTTATTATATTTTACAAACTAAAATATTTTCTTATTTCTAGATGACAAGTAATGGCTAATACCTTTCTATAAAGTACTATTCAAGCTGAACAACAAACTTATTTCTTTCATTGTTTCCAAATCCTCTCTCTCCCTCCCTTGGTTTCTTTATGTCTTGAGATGTCTCTGTTATAAGCTTCAAACTAAAGCTCTCCAATCTCAAAGTGATATACAGACCATGGAACTTTACTTCCATATCAAGAAGAAAGAGCATGGAGAAATACCTAGAAATACAAAGATAGAAAATAATATTAATAATATATTGGTGACAACGTAATTTCTTATTCCCTAGGAACTTCTAACTGTTGACACCGAGGCTGCTTTTTCTGAAATTTGCCAGATTGAGATAACTGACTAATTATATCCCTAAAGAGAACTCTGCTTGTTGAATGTACAACGGTGCGCAAGAATTGGTCAATGCCTACACAGCAGCTGTCAAGTAAGTGCAATGCAAACCTTATTTTGCCTTTCTTTTTTGTTTATTAGAAGCTCTAGGAATAAGAAAACCACAGAATCGATACCAGTCTAGTACTGCACACTTCATTTTGAATTGCCTTGCAGGGCTGTTGATTAAAGTCACAAAGCAAAATCCCTATGTATTAATAGAAAAATTAAAACATACCATTTGACTTTATCACCTAGGCCACATCCTCCCAGTTGAATGTCCTTGAGCATATCCAAGGTGATCTAGTCCAAAAACTTGGTGCTTCTTGGTAATATAATAACACTTTCACAAGACTTGGAGAATACAACTCCTTTATTCCTGTTTCTGTTAGTTAAAAATGTGTATATAAGGCACGAGCATCTTGAAAATATCATGTTTGTCATAAAAACATATATATATGTACACTGTCTTCAAAGGAAAGGTTATAAAATATTATGTGTACAGAAGGGTAAAATATGCAGAAGCTAAATTACATAGAAAGGAGCACCACAGTGAAAACAGGGAGACAGGAAACCAGGCGAGAGATGATAGTGACTAGAACTAAGGTGTTGTCAATAGACAGGTACTGAAGTGAGTAGATTCAAGATACATGTTGTAGCCAAGAGAAATTGCTAATTATTTTAATGTAGGTGATAGGGAAAAGATTCCTGGTTTGGGAACTGGGAAAACTACCTAGGCAACAAAACACTTTGGATGTTATCCATCTATAATCTCTGAAGAAATAATTTCATTTTGTAGATTACTTTTATTCTACCAAAGAACCTGTGAAGTTGTCTAGCAGGCTATGGGCCGTTCACTGAAGAATGGTGTAGTGACAGTGTAGTAGGTAGCACCACTGGGCTTAGAGACCTGGAGATTCAGCTACGTGACCTCAGTGAAGCCACCTAGCCACTCATGGCCTTTGTTTCCTTATCTGTAAAACAGGTCGATAATAACTTCTCTACAACGTTCTTGTGAGGGTCAAAGGAGATAATGCTTGAAAAAAGTGCCTTTTGGTGGAAGTCAGTTATCCTTGTGTATTGCTTAACATGATGTCCTATCTAAATAAATTGTAGTGTTAGGCTGATTTTCACTATTCTAAACATTTTATTGACAATAATTGGTACTAGTCTATATATTAATATACATGTAAAATATATATTAATTATGTAATTATATATATACACAAATACGTGTGTGTATGTGTGTACACACAAACAAAACCAAAACCAAAAAGTGAGAACATGAAATTCAACCAGGGCATTCTTTTTTGACATATGCTGATGAAAAGTTTAGCACCAGCTAAGGAATGTGGTGGCAAAGATAGTATCTCTTTTTCAAACTTATTTATTCTTCTCAATACTGGAATGGTCACGAAATGCCTAAGGCACTGTAGTTGCTATCTCTAGAGCAGAAGATCAATTTTATGATTTTTTTTCCCCTCTGGAGTCTGTCCAAAGAGAAAGACAAAGGCCTCAGTTGAACCGCATTTTCCACACTGACATGCACATTTATTTGAACCGGTAGCACTATTTGAATAAGACTCAGAAGAGAGTGAAAGCAGCATGAGGCTACTTGATTGATGTTTTCAGTTAGAAGGGTTTTTTCCTGCTCTGTTTATCTCCTATAGCATCATGTTAGTGACTTTCCTTTGGTACTTTCCACTGCCATTGTGATATGTTTGTGTGTGCATGTATATCCAATATATGCTATAGTACATATATTGCATGCTTTAAGTTCTAACTAACCTTTCTGTAATATTCCAGCACCCCATTTATAATGGAGAGTCAAATTTGTTTCAGATGAATGAAAGAATTAATGATTGCATGGATGACCAAAAAAATGGGTAAAATGTTTAGGCAAAATTCTAGCCCCTTGGAAGAAAAGAATTAATTTGATAATTTTATGGCAGGCAGATTTATGTAAACATTCCCTTTCTTTAAATGTTGTTCAGAAAACATTTTATAGTGTTCATATTCATTTATTTATTCAATAAATATTTTTGGGCATCTACTACAGCCAAAGTATTAAATATTGAGAATACAATAGTAAAAATAAAAACAATTCATTTTATCACAGTGTTATCCTCCAAGTCATGTCCTGGGACTTAACATATGGATTAATTAATATCTGATTTCCAAAATAATATAATCAGAAGTAACTTTTACTTGGCTGCTGTTTAAAAATGTACTCTAAACCCCCTCCCATGACTAATCCTTCAGGTTGGGGGCCTAGTTTGATATTTTCATAGTCAACTGGAACTTGTAATATTGACTCACGAGTATGAAGGTTTTACAGAGACTATTAAAATAGAGGAAATAAACTGATTTTGTTTTCAAACTCTGTAAACATTACTGAATTCCATACAAAGCTGTGGATGTAACATATAAAACAACCCATACCATTTCCTTGTCTCCCATCCTATCTAGATGACTTTGAAGGGTAGTATATTAGGTGGAATATGCTTTACTGGGTGTTTGAAAGAATATACTCTGTATTTTCCTGAAACAGTGAGGTCACAATGGTTTAGCATTAATGAGGATTTAAAATGGGCACAGATATATCATTTCTGAAACCTTTCTCTAATAGACCATAAAATGAAAAGCTATTTCTCTGAGATGGCTGGGAGGAGTTAGAGATGTGAAGAGTCTAATTGGTAGTATGGTAAGCAATTTATCATAATCTCTCTGACCTGATGGGAATTTTCCCTAATAAGAATATTTTTTAGCTTTTTAAACTTTCATTATGTCTTCATAACACATTATAACAGATCAAATATTTTGAAAAAATATATGAACCAAAAGTTCAGGCAGAAATAGACCAAAAAGACTGTATTATCTGAAATCAAGATGTGCATAAGTGGTGAAGAAGGAAAAGAAGAATGATATATTGAAAATACCTTGGAACTTGAGGGTCAGAAAACATGAATTTATGTACTGGCTTAGCCACTGGTCTAATCACATAAAAATCTCTATGCCTCTGTTATTTTACCTATTCATAAACCTGTGACACCTCATTCATTCACTGTGTAGTATCTCAGTGTTGCTGCAAGATCAAAGGGGATAATTGGATGTGAAGCTTCACAGAGCTTATAATTGTATATACTTTCAAGAAGTTTGGCACAGTGCAGAAGTTCAAAGAATGGGATGGAGTTTTCTAGGATGAAGCTATGCGTTGACATGTGTCCTCTCACAGTTTATATACTGAAGTCCTAACCTCCAACATATGTGGCCTTATTGGCACATAGGGTCATTGCAGATGTAATTAGTTAAGATGAGGTCATACTGGAGTCGAGTGGGCCCTGATCCAGTATGAACTGTTGTCCTTATAAAAGGGGAAATGTGGACACAGACACAAGGTAGGCATTACAATGAGATAGGCAGAATAAGGCCACCTACAAGCCCAGGAGAGCAGCTGGGAACAGAACCTTTCCATACAGCCTCCAGAAGAAATCAACCCTGTTGACAGCTTGATTTCAGACTTCTAGCTTCCAGAACTGTGAGACAATTTCTATTGTTTAAATAACCTCATTAGTGGAGCTTTGTTATGGCATAACTAGCAAAGTAATACAGGTGGGAAAGTTCAAGCCAGTCCACAGGCTGAGGAAAGTAACCAAAGAACTGGAAGAAACAGAAGATGCAAGGGGGGTGTGTGCGCACGTGTGGTGAGAGCACAGTGTAACAGTACATTCCTGAGGCAGGCTGGGGGGCTAAGAATGACAGCTTAGGGTTGGAGACTTTTTTTTTAAGCCAATATGAAGAAAGCTTCTTTCTCAAATTAGAGTTAAGGAAAAGTACAAAACTGTTATGCAAAAGTCAATACTCTGTCACTTTCTTGCTAATTTTCATTCTTTTGAGAGTTTTGTCCTGTTGCCTCCATTAAATTACAAGTCTTCTGAGGAGACAGTATCATTAGATTTCATTTAATTTTCCTTATCATTTTCATACAGTGCCTGAACCTCAGGGATGATTACTAAATAATATTGACTGACTTCAATGTTTTGAACACGATACAATAGTTAAAGCTGTTCCATACCCATTTCTGCTTGAGGTGTGTAACAATAAAATAGTAAAAGCAGCAATCATGTAAGAATAACAGTATAGGAAGACAGATTCACAGATACAAAGAAAAGAACTTTTTAGTTTTCCTATCCACTGGTATATTTTACGGAAAAATTTAAAAAAATAATGAGTGTCTCAGAGATAATTCCTTTGTCCAACTATTCATGTTGCATATGACTTCCCATGTGGCTTCAGTGGGGGCACCATTTCTTATTTTTTTTGACATAGGAAGTAAACAATAAATTTGCCTCTATATCTCACCATGATTATTTCAAGCAGAAGGACAGAGACAGGTATAGTAGGCCAATGATTGCTGGTTACTTAAATTACTATTCTGTGCAAAATAACAAAAAAGGTGATAGTTTCTCCCCTGAGGACACTCCCATCACTGGCAGTAGGTCCATCTCAGCACTGTTGACTGTCATCAGTAATGAAAAGTGGCTGCCCCAGTTATGTGTGGCAATTCCAAGCTAAGCAGTATATCGAATGATGCATTTGTTTCCCATCAAGGCACCTGGCACAGCAGTCTAGAAAGTTAGAGTGTGTTATTCCCTCATACATCAAAGTCTGCTTGCCAGTGTTATATTTATTGACCTGTCCAACTCCTTTTCCATGATTGATCACTTTTGCCACCCAAAGGTTTTCCCTGTTGCCCTGCCATAGCAAAGTTCTCAACAACACTGGAAAATTAAAAGTCCCCCTTACTCTCTCCCTGGGAAAATCCTTAATTTCACAGGAACAAGAGACAGCCAGGACTGTGACAGATGCTGCTTTTACTCCTCAACATCCATTCCCTTCTCCTCTATTACCAAAGGAAACTCCTATTTATCTTTAGGTTGCAACATACCCACCTTCTCATTGAATTTCCCAGGTTTAGTAGATTTGTGATCTAATTCTGGCCAAAATAATATAGGCAGTGCTCCATTGACTGGAGTTTATGTATATATAAATAATAATAAAAAAACTATTGTTTTCCTCATAAAAACGGACAAACCTTCCAGCATTTACCTTTGCCCTTCACTGGCATGTAAGCATGTTATATTGTAGTGAAATAACAAAGTTGATGAAACTCTTTAAACTCACTGATGCTTAGGGCCCTTATGCATTTCTAGGAGCCAAACTACCAGCTCTGGACTAGTTACCTTTGAACTTCTTGAGAAAAATTGCTCCCTGTTACATTTAAGTCAGTGGCATTTAGATTTCCTGCTATAGAGAGATAAGTGCAATCCTAAATGGGTTCACAGATCTAGAGTATAGGTGCAACCATGCCAGAATAGCTGGGCTCTGTAATGATATTTTGTAACAGAAAGAGCAGTGACTTTCTACCAATCAAGTTCAAGATTAAAATACTCTATTTTCAGAGGCATAACTTGCAGACTTTGAATTGCTAAAAATTGTAAATGTAAAGCAAATAGGTCTATTTTTTTTCTCTTTCCTTTTACAATAGAATATGTTGCAAAAATATGACATCTTAATAATGATAACAGATATCTTCAGGTCTTACCTACCTTCAGCATGATGCTAACACCGTATGTTTGGGCTTCTTTCCCTGCAGGGCCAAAGTCAGGTTCTGGCTATAATTGAATCCTCAGAGAGGTTCATCTTGATACAGTCCATAGTGTAACAGGGAAGAGAGAGGGAGAGAAAAAAGAAAGAAGAGTCTGGCAATATACTGTTGACTTTCCCAGTTTCAGAAATTCAAACTAACAACTCTCTCTTAGAAACACACGGAGATAGATATATACATATATGCACAATATGTAAAAGTTTTTTTCTTATAACATATGTATTGATAAACAAGGTCCTGCTATCCATTTTGTTACTGAATTACATCCCTGAAAGCAAAATTAATTATAGATTAATTACAGTGCGGATCATGCAAGTATATGGATCATTAACTCTGTATAATTTAGAGATGATGATCTTCATCTAATATTCTTTTTAAGAATGATGGAAAATGATCTTTATTCAATTTTGAAAGAATGCTCTAGCCAAGCAGTTACTGGAAAATTATATATTAATGATAAGGAAGTATAACCAACTAGATGCAGACTCTTTGACTGATAAATCTCTGGAACTTAAACCTGCTGGAGAAAGTAATCACTTACAAATTATTTATACTGCACATCTCTTACTTCCTATTGACAACTATAGTCACCCATATAGATACAAATAAAAATTATTCAAAAGAACAATAAACACTGTGAAAGAAGCACAAAACTCTACAAAATATACAATAACATAATTTGTTGATTTTAATTATGTCCTCCTAGGAGTTTTACTTTCCCATAAGGACTGTAGACAAAATTATGAAGTAAGTAAAATCGCCCTTGATTGCTCCCAGTCCTCCCCTGCTTGAGCTGTTGTCTCATTTTCTGCTTCCCTCACATATTCAAAGGCTGCAATCTAATCTACCCCACACCCATCTTTGACACCTGCTCTCAAATTCTTTCTTCCTATTAAGGTAAAAAATGGTGGATAATGTTTAAAACCTTCCTCCTCCTCTGCATACTTGAATGTTAAGAATGACTAAGATCTGGTGGAATGGGGGAAAGGTATTCCAGCTAAGGACCCTGAAGTGGTCCCAACTCCACCACAAACTTAAATAACCCCTTTAAATATAAGGGAATACCTTTTGTTAGCATAATACTTATTCTACTCTGAGAGAGATTAAAATAGAGATTTTATTCAATGTCCATAACAAATACTTATCATCTGTTCTGGGTACTTATTTTTATATGACAAGCTTTCTTCAAACATAGAAGTTAAAAACCATTTGTTATCACTTCTTATGGTTCTGTGGTTGACACCTGGGTGATCTATCGTGGGGACTCTCATGCAGTTGTAGTCAAATGGAGGCCAAGCCTGGAGTTATCCAAAAGCTTAACTGGGCTACATGTCAAAAGTGGGTCACTAATATGGCTGGTGATTGCCAACTGTCCCTTGGGCTTGGGAGCCCAGGTAGGTGTGTTGACTGAAGAACTTACGTATGTCCTCTCCACGTACCTTGAGTTCCCATAGCCGCATGGCTTGTTTGCAAAAAGAGCATCCCAACAATGAGTATTCCAAGAGATCCACAAAGAAGCTGCAAAGTTTAGCCTTTTTAAAGACTTAGAAGTCACAGAATGCCACTTCTGCCACATTTTATTGGTCAAATAGCTCATACGCAAGACAGGTTATTAGACTCTATCTTTTAATGTGGGAGTAGCAAGATCACACCAAGGTGAGCATACGTGATGAAATATATTTTTAGGTCAACCTTAGGAAAATATAGTCTTCTACATCCGGTATGATAAGAGTGCTTATTACTTTGTAATATCCATTCTCTCCTTCATTTAAAGTATGAATTCTCAGAGTTATAACTGGGCCCATAGCTATTTCTCTAAAGACAGTTCACGCACGCTCTCTTCTGTCCCTGTCTCTTCTATTTTTAGCTAATTGTAGCCATGAGCCTAAGTGGCAGACAAGGAATGTGAATGGAAGTGATACGTGCACCTTCCAGACTCTTTCTTAAAGTGAAGCTGCTTGCTTTTCATTGACTTCTTACCCTATTTCTACTTGCTTAGAAATGAAGAAGATCAGAGCAACCATGCAAGCTCCGTTTTAATGATGGTGGAGTCTCTACCTACCAGCCCTGAGCTTTGCATCTTGGAATTGGTCTGTAAGATAAAAACAACAATGTAAGTATTCCATTCTATACTCTGCCTATACCAACCCTAATCATCCCACCCCCAAACATAACATGTATCTATTTTGATTAACCCATTATATTTACAGCTATCTTCATTATAGCAGCTTATGTCACCCCGAGATATGTCACCTCCATATACCATTTCCCAAGTCTCTGGACTAATTATGGACACCATCAGATGGCAACTTTACTACTTTATGCTAGAATCCAGTAAGGTAGGAGATGGTGCTATAGTGGGTAATAGGCTACATTGCTAGACTATAAAGTAAATAACCTGTATGGTTATTCTTAAAATAAGAATGAACTTACTGTATTATCAGTAATCCTTCCTTTTTATACAAATAACTAATAACTTAAAAAAATTATTATTCATACAGTTTTCCCAGAGGATATAGGTGAGTATGATTGGTGTTGGCAGGAAGAGAATGGAGAGAAAAAAATGGGAATTCATTTCTATAATTCTTCAAATTGAAAGCAAGTTTAATTTCATGAACTAAAAGCTATCATTTTATTTCAACTCTAAGACATTAATACTGCTATTTCTGTTCACAAATTTTTGAAACAAATTTTTTGTATGCATTTTCCTACAATTAAAATTTTCTTTAATAATGTTAAGAGAATATGTTCTGTACTTGACTTGCAAAAATTTCACCTGTGTTTTAATTTTTCTCCACACGACTTTTAATCTTTTTTGTCAAGGATATTAGGAAGAGAAAGGCTTTCTTGATGCCACTGTTAATTGAAAAAAAAATCTGTTTATTTTTTAACTGCAAAAAGAAGCCATATAATTTTTCAGAAAAGAGATTAGTGATAAATGTGTTTCCTTAGTTTAGAGATACCAGCCTCAATTTTAAGTAGGTCATGTAAGCTATACATATTTCACTGTAAAATTAGAATTAAAAAAGAGGGAATTTCAGGAGAACTGATGGAGTCCTTAGACTTTTGAGTATACAAAACAAATCAATAAGGAAAGAAAATTGTATGCATTCTGTTCTATACTCTCTATTTATCTCTATTAACACACACACACACTAAATTATATATATTTACTGCAAGTGTGTAACACAGATGAGTTCAGATTAAAGAGGTGAGGCCAAATGACCCAGCCACAGTGTGAGGGCACTTAAAAGTTACAAAACAAAGGGCATGGATTGAGGGAAGGTTGAAAATGTGGAGCTAATTTTGTGATCAATCTATCCTTCATCTTCTTTTACCTTCTCCTTTCTAACAAACACTATGAGGGGTTGGGACACTTTTCTGTTTCCAAGGTTTCATTCTTGCTTCACTGAAGTTGGTTCTCTAATACTTTTTCCAAGCAGGGTACATGGAAATTGTATTCCCTCTGGGAATAAATTTTATGGGGCACATATTTTTTTTCCTTGAGGAATTAATAGGTATTGATCCATTATTTCCTAGCATTTTTTTTTTCATTTTCATTTTTTTTTTTTTCTTTTTGAGACAGTCTCACTTCTGTTGCCCGGGCTAGAGTGCCGTGGCGTCAGCCTAGCTCACAGCAAGCGATCCTCCTGCCTCAGCCTCCCGAGTAGCTGGGACTACAGGCATGCACCACCATGCCCGGCTAATTTTTTCTCTCTATATATATTTTTTTAGCTGTGCCGATCATTTCTTTCTATTTTCAGTAGAGACGGGGTCTCGCTGTTGCTCAGGCTGGTCTGGAACTCCTGACCTCGAACGATCCGCCCACCTCGGCCTCCCAGAGTGCTAGGATTACAGGCGTGAGCCACCGCGCCCGGCCCTTACCTAGCATTTTTAATCACTGTAGTACTCATAAATACTTCAAGTTCTGAGAGCTTTAGAGCAGGAATCAAGCTATTTCTACAAATAGAGTTCAGCGTCTATAGATTGCTAAAGGCAAAATTTGTTAATCCTCTACCTTTTTCCTAATAGCCATATAGCTCAAATAAAATTCTTATAAGTCAACATTTTTACTCATTTTTTAATAAAATCACTTGCTGTTAAAGATTTATTCTCAAATTCTTTTTTTTTTTTTTTTTTGAGACAGAGTCTCACTCTGTTGCCCGGGCTAGAGTGAGTGCCGTGGCGTCAGCCTAGCTCACAGCAACCTCAAACTCCTGGGCTTAAGCGATCCTCCTGCCTCAGCCTCCCGAGTAGCTGGGACTACAGGCATGCGCCACCATGCCCGGCTAATTTTTTCTATATATATTTTTAGTTGGCCAGATAATTTTTTTATTTCTATTTTTAGTAAAGACAGGGTCTCGCTCAGGCTGGTCTCGAACTCCTGACCTCAAGCAATCCACCCGCCTTGGCCTCCCAGAGGGCTAGGATTACAGGCATGAGCCACCACGCCCGGCCTAAATTCTTAATTTTTTAAGCTGAACACTCAATTTTAGAAAGATGATACTTAGTACTTCAAAGAGGAATAAAGTTGTCCCTGACACATAGGAAAACAGAAACCAAAATACTTCACCTCTAGTATTCTTTTCTGTTCTCCTCAAATTTCTATTTGAAATGAAGTGTGTCATAGGAATGGCTGTTATAAATTTCTCTTCTTCTATCTTCACTGTCACAGTAAATTTGTTCTCTTCTGAAATTTGGAGGTTTATAGTATCCTAGAAAGTAAGCGGTCCTAGATATTCATTGTTGCAGTCCCAGACGAGTTGCTGATGTATCAGCTGTCTCATTGCGTGGTTATTCTTTCCTTTCGCAGTCTATTAACTTGCCGTCCCAGGCCCCGCAATCTGTAGCTAACTAGAGAGGACACTGCATGTGCAGGGATTTATCTCTTTAAGCTCGGTATGTAGTTCAAAATCTGTTCAGTAGAATTTCCTTTTGCAATTCAACTTTTCTTTATCTAATCATCTCGGAGGGGAGGAATTGACTGAGACTCACGTTACATTTTTAATTTTTTTATTCTTCATCAACATGCTTTTCCACCCATCTATTGACTAGTTTTAAGAATAAAAAAGTGTGTTTGTTTTCCCTTTGCTCCTTCCCTGCCATTGAAAACCATTTTCTGTTCCCTGGTTTCTGCTAGAGAGTCGAGTCAGTATTAGAAAGTTTACATTGGTACTGCTGCACACCAACTCTGCCCTCTCCTAGTCCCTATTATCCTTTAGAGGAGTTAAAAGCACACTGTTAAGTTTCAGGCTGAACTGGTGCTTGCATTCAGTCAAAATTTTAGAAGTTTATTATATTTTATCAACCTTAACAATTGAAACACTTCCCTGTAACCACAAGATATGTCTACTTTAAGCAATTACCAATCTAGATATTGAAGTTTGCTGAAGTTTTCTCAAATCTGTGTCTAAAATTTTTGTTCTTATTCTATACAGTTTAGCTTCCTGAAAAATAAAACATTTAAAGTATCAGGGGAAGAATAATTATTTTTTAGTAACAATGAAACATCATGGGAAAAAACATTCACTTGACATGAATTTGTCTTCAATGAATTTGTAAAGCTAATCTCTTTTCTTTGCATAGGAGTAGCAGATTGCTACTATTATTAAAGTGAATACGTCTTCCTACATTAAAAGAATTATTATATAATCTCTGGCTACATTTTTCAAGAATTTATCTTATAGTTGCAAACTAAAATGAAAATGTTTTCAATTCAGTAAGATAAAACATAGAAAATGTGTACTAAGGCAAAAATACTCATAAAAATGATGCAAGTCTACTAATTCAGGGCAAATGGACAAGTGATTTGGTAGACACCATGTCCTGTGCCTGCATTCCACTGTCAGGAATTCCAATCACAGTCCTCAAAATAATCCCAATGCCCTGTAGTGACAGTCACAGCCTGATAACTTCCTTGCACCATTATCTAAAGTAGAAACTGTAAATACCCCACCCTATCAACTCCCAATGGAGCAGAAAGCTCAGCTCAACACTGTAACACTGTGCATTGAAGGAAGAAATGTTCTTTTTAATTGCAGCAACTAAAATGGTTACCTTTTCTCAAAGCTAAACTAACGACAATATGATAAGGTGTCGTGTTATATTATTGCCAATTATTCCTAGCATTAGTGAAAATGCCAGGCAAGAGCTGAGAATCCTGGTTTCACTTTTTTACAGGCCAAAAGCCGCCTGCTTTAGTCATTTTCATCCTTTATCAGTTACCCACAAAACCAATGGTCTTGAAATGTCAAATGGCTGTTTCAAGCATGGAAGAGATTTAAGACCTAGGAAAAGATAATTGTGGCTTTTGGATATACATATCTCAGTAGTGCATTTAGCTTAGGAAAGAACCAGTTTTTATTCATGAGAGTAACTCTGAAACATGGTATTCATTGTGTGTCTATGTTATTCTTTGGAAGTTGAGTATCTGTTCAAACAGCACAGTTGCAAATGATAGAAGTACCTGGGATTGGTGACATAAATTGGTATCTTCTTATGATTAATGTGTTACATAGACATTGTCACTAATCTTGTATTACTGAAAGCTTTTTCAGCAAAACCACTTGCACTGTCTTTCAGGAAGAAATATTAATTCAATTTGGTTATACGTCCTTAATAAATTCCTAGATTGCCCCAGCAAGAGGCTGAAATTGTTTAGTAATATGGAATACAAATAGATTAATGAATAATTCTTTGGTGGCAAATCTGACATCTCTACCTTGGCTCAGGTCTTCTTATTTGTCAAATAAGAAGGAAAAATTATATTGAGACTTCTGTCAATGACTTTTATGAAAATGAAAAAATCAAAAACAAAAGCCAAAACTAGAGAACTGCTCATGGATACAGAGAAAATCCTCATCTTACAGATAAAATATCTACCAAATATTAGTTCTTTTAGAAATATTTTATTTACTTTTTAAATATTTTAATTCTTGTTAAAACTGTTAGTCACAGAGGATTTCAGACAGGCCTATAACTTCTGTCATCATTGTTTTTCATACATACTTTTTTAGACCTAAGTTACCATAGCTCAAGCCTAGATTTATGTACAGGTCAGAAAAGGCTCTCATTTATGTGTAGAGCCTTGAGAGATTCTGTAACAATATCCTAACAAAAAACTGTTTGGCCAAGGGTTGCAAAGTAGTTTGCACCTTGGTAGTTTGGCCATTTCTGAACACCTGAAAATTTATATTAGACAAATTATTTTAAAATCATAGTTATATTTGGGAGGGTAATTATGAGCCACCTTAAAGACTAAGTGTATAATTTGAAACAGAAACCTTTTTGATAGATGGGTGGGGCACAGGCAATGTATGTAACCTAAACATTTTTACCCCCATAACATGTGGAAATAAAAAAAGAAACCTTTTTTAATTCCTCCTGTGACATTTTCTGTAACCTAAGTGTTTAACAACTGTTCCTCAAAGGTAAGTGGAATTGAACATATTAGCTTATTTAGCTCCTCTTATTTTTCCTTTTCTTCAACACCATTATTGAACAATTATTACATGAGTTCTAGGAATACAACAGTGAATAAAACAGATAATAAGAGAAAAAATGAGCAATACACAGGTAACCAAATATCACTGGGAATTTCAGATACAGAAAATACAAGGTATTACATAAAACAAGGTAGTGGAGTGTACACAAATTTTGGGGAGGATATGCTTCTCTGAAAAAGTATCATTCAAGCAAGGACCTGAATGATGAGAAGGAGGCAGCCATGCAAAGATCTGTGTTCCAGGCAGAGGGAATAGCAAATGCAAAAAACCAAAACAACAGCAGCAACAAAACACCCTTTGATTTAAGGTTAAATTAGACATAAACTCCTTCTATGATAGCAACATCTATATAACATGAGCCAAATAAAATTGCATAAGAAGCTGAAGGTCAAACTGATCTCCACCCTCCCTTCCCCACCGTATTAAGAAGCCAAGAGGGGAGGAAACATGGTATTAGGAGAAATCTGATTTGCAGATTCACACAGTAGTTTTAATGTATTGATTGAAAAGTCAGGTTGTTCTTCTCATTACTTTAGGATTTTGCTCTAGTCTTGATATCTTTCCAAATCTGTCATTGTCTGACTTTAAAAATGAAAACTCTGGAGGATTCAACATCATTAATATATTGAGTTATTAAACAGGCACAGTGTTCCTTTTCAGTTAAAATAAAGCATTTATGTTAATTTGGAAGAACTCTTTGACACTGACTTCACTGTGTAAATAATAGATCTACGTCTCAAGAAAGCAGTATTCCTCTGTTGACATTTGCCTCTCAACAGCTCTTGATCCAAGACCAAAAGAAATGGAATTGTGTAGATTTAATTACATGTTATAGCAGCAATCAATGCCTCCACTATTATTCCCCAAGGACTTAAAGGCCCAAGTTTCTTTTCTCTGAATTTATTGGAACTAAGATTTATACATTCCTGTAGTTAAAATGATTTGGGACTTCAACAGGGATAAAATAAAAGTTAGAATAATACTCAATAGCTTCATAATTAAACTCTCTGCTGACCGAGATATCCTTTCAAACTTGCATACTAGTGTTTGTCCAAGATAAAACTCCCAATGGCATAACTAGGTGTTTCTAAACTCAATTTCTGAATGTATTTTTAACTGGTGGCTAAAAAAATTAAGGACTGTATTATTCAAAAGAAATCTAAAAACCAGTTTGAAAACAATGTAAATGTCCTAGGTGAATATTTTGAAGGAAAACTGATGATTACACTGAGTACACAAAAGTAAAAATCTTATTTCCAAAGAAATATCATAATTTCAAAAATACTTATAAAAATGAAGGAATAGAATTTATTCTACATTTTTTTCTAAATGAATGAGGAATTTTTAAAAGCAATATTTCCCTTCATTCTATTTACTTTTTCATAAATTTCAACTCTACCAGTAAATTTCATGTAACCAGTTCCAAATACACTCTCTCCTAAAAACAGAATAGTTTCAAGCTAAAGGGAAAAAAATGATACTCAAAGGAAAGAGTTGCGGATAAAAGAAAAATTTAAGGGAAGCTTACCAGTTTTTTTCCTTTCTTCCTTCTCTAGGAAAGAGGAGGATTAAAAGAAGGTGAAATGTTTCACTCTTAAAAGTGTTGCATTAGCTTGCAGTTTCAATGTGAGTCCAACTATAATTTTTCTGGTAAAACTTTTCTTAATATTGAAACGTAGAACATAAGAGTATGAATCATTGTGAAAAGTTAGATGGACTTAACAGATATGCTAGAGGTATTTTTACATTAAATTAAGGAAAGATTAATGCTTAGAGATTTTAGAGCTAAAGTTGATCTTTAGGACTGAGCACAGGGCCAAAAATCTACTTATTAGTCTAAAGGGATGTGTATCAGATAAGGTTGGCCACATAAAGAGAGTATGTCTGCTCCATCCTGGGAGTTGGTGGGGGAAGGTTGAATGTTGCCAAAGAAGTAATTTTGATTTTGAAGCCACTCATATAATATTCTGACAGTGACTTCAAAGAAAATTTTTGAAAGTTTCCAAGGAGAAAGAGGGTACTATATTTAATATTAAAAGGTGCTCTATAAACTGAGTACCCTAAGAGTAAGTCAGTCAATATTCTTTGAGCTTTTAAAAAATATTGACCTGGTCAGAAAGGAATTTTCTCCCTTGGCCTCATTGTAATAATGGAAGTATTCCACTGATGCAGTAGGTGTGACTTCTGTGCTGACATTGGAGTTTGCACAAGCCTGTGAGCTTTAATCTTTTAATAATCACTAAAACAGCACGGTACTGGTACAAGAACAGAGACACAGACCAATGGAATAGAACTGAGAACCCAGATATAAAACCATCCTCATATTGCCATCTAATCTTTGACAAAGCAGACAAAAACATATACTTGGGGAAAGAATCCTTATTTAATAAATAGTGCTGGGAAAACTGGATAGCCACATGGAGAAGACTGAAACCGGATTCGCACCAGTCACCTCTCACAAAAACCAAATCATGGTGGATAACAGACTTCAACCTAAGGTGTGAAATTTTTCTAGAATTCTAGAAGAAAATGTGGGAAAACTCTTATAGACATTGGCCTAGGCAAAAAATTTATGAAGAAGACTCCAAAGGCAATCACAGCAACAATAAACATAAATAAATGGGAACTGATCAAATTAAAAAGCTTCTGCACAGCCAAAGAAACTATCACAAGAGCAAACAGACAATCTACAGAACGGGAGAAAATATTCACATGTTACACATTCAATAAAGGGCTGGTAACTAGAATCTATTTAGAACTCAGGAAAATCAGCAAGAAAAAAATCAAACAACCCTATCAAAAAGTGGGCAAAGGACATGAACAGAAAATTTTCAAAAGTAGACTAATGAAGATAGACTTATGAAAAATGGTTTATTTCTTGTTAAGCCATTTGTCTATGGCTAATGGGCTCAGCATTTTATCCATGATTATGGAGCAGCATAAATACATACATAAAATTAATTCTGTGGACTATTTCACATTTTGGGGCTCTAAACCAATTATAAAGTAAATGACCTGATTATACAAGTGACAGCAGTGACCACCATACTGCTTTAGATGGAAATTTCCCAAAAGAAAATTATGTAGGGGTTATCAATATTCTCCAGATTCATAATTTAGACTGTAGCTTATTGCTTTTAGTTAACAATGACTTAGGATGGCAGTTTAAGCTCATATGTTTGTTGCCAAAAAAACCCACCCTGATAGGACAGTTAATATTGTGAAATTCAAATAGTAGTAAAGTATGACAACTAGGATGTCAACACTGCTACAATCCACCAATCTTATCCACATACATGTTTTATTGTATTATTTTAATCTACAGAGTGTTCTAAAATCTGAAAATAGTCACAGAAAAATTTACATAGTATGTGTTTCTGACTGGGCTTAAAAAATCATCTCTCTCAAAACTGGGACTGCATTCTACACATAACATTAGGCTAGAACTGAATAGCATTCCTATTATAAAACATGCATTCTCCCTTTTGTATTAGTTCCCAACTACTCCTCATTTCTTCTTAACAGCTTGCCCAATTCATATATTTAGACTCCTATGGCCATTCCTCCTATTACCCATTTGGGAAGTCCTTAATTCCCATTTTATCATGTGTATACTCCAGTGTCCCAAGCCTTTGTCAGTTTTCCACCAGAGGGCACTCCATCCTCGCCTGTGTTCAATTATAGCCCAGAATATTAAAGGTACCCTTGGACCTCTAAAAGGTGAGTAATTGGGGTTCCAAGAGAAGCAGGCCAAAGAGTTTTCAAGTAGAAAAATGTCACCAGGTAAAAGCAAATGAAATTATGTAACGCAAAATGAATAGTATTTTATTGCCAGGCTTGACTTTTCCCCTGAAGTCCAAACATATATTCAACAACCTACTTGACATTTCCACTTGGAAATTTAACACATCCAGACTTAATACAGTGAAATAGAACATTTGTTACCTTTCTCCTAAGCCTGCTTCTCTTGCAGTCTCCATTTCAGTCACAAGTTCCATCATGTACCCAATCATTCAAGTCAAAGACTTGGAAATCTTCATGTCTTCCTTGATTCACCTCTTTACCTCAAATCACCCTTCTCCTCCCTCCATATAAAATATATCTATAAATCTCATTGATGGTAAATGGATTAAAGATATACATTGGAGACACCATCAAGGCTAAGCTACCATGATCTCTCACCTGAACTGCTCCATCGGTTTCCTAACTAGTACATTTGTTTCCATTTTTTGCCACCTAGAGCCCATTCTATATAATATTAGTTTTTCTGAAAGCATAAATCACAACCTACAACCTACAAGGCTGGATGCAATTTAGCACTGACCTATGTCTGCAGTACCATTTTCCTTTATTCAGAAAATTGTACACTCCATTCCAATCTTTCTGTTTTACAAAAGCTCCCTTTTTAATTTGCCGTTCTTTTTTCCTGGATATGCTTTCTATACACTCCTTAGTTATTTACAAAGTTCCCCCTGATCCTTGAGTTGTTAGGTTCAATATCCCCTCATCAGAGAGGCTTTCATTCATTATCCCAGCTACAGTGCACCTTTCCCCCGACCAGTGCAACTTCTGACCTCATGCACTTTCTATTGCTTTTTGCACATATAAGATAGTATGATATTTATGTGCTTCCATATATAATTACTAGCCATACCTTACAACTATAATATAAATTCCATGAGATCATAGACTTCATATGTCTGTTCACTTCTGTATTGTCCAAAGCTAGAACATTGTCAAGGACATACACCATGTTCATTAAAAATTTGTTGAATGTATAGCTTAAAGGATAAATCATAAGTGATATTTGAATTTGGAAAAAAACACAAAAGCCTAATAAAAATTATTTTAAGATGTAATTCCTTTTAAAAATTTAAAACATTAGTATTATGAATAAATAATTACTATTAAATATTTCCATCCATGACAGAGTAACAGAGCACAGATTTGTACCCCTCCAACCTTAAACAACTGAACAGTCAGAAAAACATATGAAAATAATGATTTTTCAAATAGTGGAGAACAATCACTGAGGACAATAATACCTAGGAGAAGAAAATACAATGAAATGAGCTCTAAGATTGCTCGGTTTACTGTTTGGAGAGTTTCCGGACCACAGCACAGGGAAGAGGATCTCAAACAGAGCCTGGCTCTTGCTTGAGTCGAGGAGACAGGGTTGAACATTCTGAGAAATCAAAGCTGCTAGAATTTGCAGGGAAGATTACTGGAGAGAAGAGAGGTGCACAGAGAGAGATCAAAGAGGCTGAAGATGGCTTCTGTAAAGTCTTCAGCTGAGTATTGATCAACACCTTCATGTGAGAAAACTACCCTCAGCTAGAGGAAAAAATATCACCAGAAAGGAGCAATCAGAACAATGTCTACAGCTCACTCAGAGCTAGCGACAGTTTGTGTTTCTACTAGTTAAAGTGAAAAAAAAAATCTGGTAATATACACGGCATCAAAAAGAGTACTCACAAAAACATTTCCTCTTAATAAGGAAAAATTAGCTCTAGGCTAATGGCTGCTCTGGTTCCACCTAACAAAGCAAAAAAAAAAAAAAAACACCTTAAAATGATCAAACTGTTTTCAAATCATTTCCCACAATAAAGTCTAAATATATTTCACTGATACAAAATATACAGGACTTAAAGTAACCTTCACAATGTCTGGCATCCGATAAAAATTAGCAGGTCTTCAAAGAAGCAGGAAAATAAGACTCAATAAGTAAGAAAATATCACTGAAATGGCAAAAATGATAGAATTAGGAAAAAAAACACTTGTGATATATACTATACACTCAAAAAGATACCAAAAATCACGAACATGTTAAACAGTGGCTTGGAAGATTATTGAGCTTCTAGAAAAGAAAAATACAATGTCTGAGATGAAAAAGGCATTGGATGGGATTGCCAAATTGGAAGAGGAATGCTTTAGTGAACTTGAAGACATATGATGTAAACTTACCCAGGATGAACTGCAAAGACAAAAAAGGGGTGAAAAAGTAATGAACAGTGTCAGTGAGCTGTGGAATGTCAAATAGCCTAAAATACATCCCAATTATGGAATCCCTACAGTAGAAGAGGAGGGCAGAGAAACATTTGAAAAAGTAATGACTTAAGTTTTCTCAAATTGATGAGAACTGTAAACCACAGGTTCAAGAGGCTCACAAACACCAACCATAAGAGATATGAAAAAAACTGAAAGAAGATGCATCATAATAAAATTGCTTACAACCAGTAGAAGAGGAAAAAAATTTCTTCAAAACAGCCAGAGGAAAAAGGTACATGTACAGGAAATGAAGATAAGAATGCAACTCAGGATCACTGTGGCCTTTAAAGCAAAGAAAGAAAAATATGACCTATCAATTTAGAATTCCATACCCTAAAAAAAATCTTTCAAGAAGAATGAAAAAAATACATTTTTTTGGAAGGCAAAAAGAATTCATCACCAGCACTGCAAAAAAAGTTAAAGGAAGTCCTTCAGAGAGATGAAAATCTTGATCTATGTAAGGAATGAAGATCAATAGAAATAGTAAGTATGCATGTGAAAAATCAATTATAATTTTCCTATTTTTAAATTTCTTTAAAAGATAATTGACTTTGGAAAATAAAAAAATAACAATTTGAAGTTTATAGTATATGTAGAAGCAAAATGGATAACAAGAGCACAAAGACTGCGAAAGAGAAATCAAAAGTATATTATAAATAAAATTTGATATTATATGTGAAGTGGGGCAATATTATTTGAAGCTAGATAGTGATAAATTAGATATGTATGTTATAAACTCTAAAGGAAACACACAACAAAGAGTAAAAACTAATTAGCCAGTCAGGGAGGTAGAACAGAATCATAAAAATACTCAATTAATTTAAAAGAAGTCAGAAAAAGAGGAAAAAGGAATAAATAAAATATGAAAATAGAAAACAAATAGCAATATGATTGGCTGCAACATAATCATATCATTAATCACATTAAATATAATTTTCAAGCTTCCCCAGTTAAAAGGTAGAGGTTGTTAAGTTGGATATAGAAGTAAGATCCAATTATGTACTTCTTCACAAGGTCGATTTTAAGTATAGATACAAACTAAAGATACAAACTAATTAAAAGTAAATAATGGAAACAGATACATCAACCTAACAGTCAAAGAAGAGTAGGATAAATTAGTTTATACCAGGCAAATTACATTTCATAATAAAAAACATTACCAGAGATAAAGGTAATTTACACTCCCATGTTTATTGCAGCACTATTCACAATAGCCAAGATATAGAATCAACCTAAATGTCCATCAACAGATGAATGGATAAAGAAAATGTGGTACATCTACACTATGGAATATCATTCAGCCATACAAATGAATTAAATCTTATCATTTGCAACAACATGGTTGGAACTGAAGGATGTTAAGTGAAATAAGCCAGGCACAGAAGGACAAATATCACATGTTCTCACTCCATATGTGAGAGCTAAAAAAAAAAAAACACCCATGGAGTAGAGACAAGAATGATGGTTACCAGAGGCTGGAAAGTGTAGTGGGGAGGGAGGTGGGAGGTAGAAAGAAGGGAAGGTTAATGAGAACAAAAATACAGTTCGGTAGTATGAATAAAATCTAGTCGTCTGTAGCACAGTAGAGTGACTATAGTTAACAACAGTTTAGTTATTTTAAAATATCCCAAAACAACACATGTTGGCGTGGATGGGGAGACACAGGAACACTCATACACTGCTGGTGGGAATGCAAACTAGTGCAACCCCTATGGAAAGCAATATGGAGATACCTTAAACAGATTCAAGTAGACCTACCATTTGATCCAGCAATCCCATTATTGGGCATATACCCAGAAAAACAAAAGTCATTCTTTAACAAAGACACCTGCACCCGAATGTTTATAGCAGCACAATTCACAATCGCAAAGATGTGGAAACAACCCAAGTGCCCATCAATCCACGAATGGATTAGTAAACTGTAGCATATGTATACCATGGAGTACTACTCAGCTGTAAGAAATAACGATGATACGACATCTCTTTGGTTCTCCTGGAGAGAGCTGGAACCCATTATATTAAGTGAAGTATCCAAAGAATGGAAAAACAAGCATCACATGTACTCACCAGAAAACTGGTTTCCCTGATCATCACCTAAATGTACATCAGGGAAGGATACCAATTGGATATCAGACTGGGGTGGGGGGAGGGGATGGGTGTATGCCTACATGACGAGTGCATTGCACACCCTCTGGGGAATGGTCATGCTCGAAGGTGCAGACCCGGGGAGGTGGGGGGGGGGGGAGGGGATGGAGGTATGACTACATGATGAGTGCCAGGCGCACTGTCTGGAGAATGAGAACGGATGCGCTTGGGACTCTGACTCGGGGGGATGGGCGGGACATGGACAATGTATATGACCTGAACTTATGTACCCCCATGATGAGCTGAAATAAAAAATAAATAAAATAACTAAAAGAATGGAATTGGAATGTTCTTCACACAAAGAAATGATAAATGCTTGAGGTGATGGATACCCCAATTATCCTGATTTGATCATTACACATTTGCGTATATCAAAACATCAAATATACCCCATAAAAGAAGGTAATTTCATAATGGTAAGGGTATCAATTTATCAGGAGCACATACCAGTTACAAACATTTATGTTGCTAATAGCAGTGCTTCAAAACATGTGAAACATAACCTGATAGAATTGCAAGCAGAAATAGACAAATCCACAATTATACATGCCAATTTAAATACTTCTCTTTAAATAACTGATAGGATAAGTAGATAGAAAATCAACAGTGATATAGTACCTTTGAAGAACAGTCAACCAAAACAACCTAGAACATTCAAGTACACAAGAAAGTACACATTCCTTTCAAGTGTACACAGAACATTTAGCAAGATAGACCACAACTCTGTCATGAAATAAGTCTGCATAATTATAACATGCTTCAAATAGGACAAAGTATATTTTTTGATCACAATGAAAATAAATTAGAAAATCCTAACATTTTAAAAAATGTGTCTTAATAACTGATCAAAAAAAGGAATCAAAAGGGAAATAGGTAGTCTTTCAAACTGAACAAAAATGAAAACAGAATATATCGAAATTTATGGTAGGTAGCTAAAAGAAGGTTTAGAGGAAAATGTTTAATTCTTCTATTTGGAAAGCAGAAAAGTTTAAAACAAATAATGTAAGCTTCTAATTTAAGAATGGAGAAAAAGGAGTATGAATTAAATCTAAAGCATGTAGAAGTAATTAACAAAAAAGCA
This sequence comes from Lemur catta, assembly GCF_020740605.2. Classification (NCBI taxonomy): domain Eukaryota; kingdom Metazoa; phylum Chordata; class Mammalia; order Primates; family Lemuridae; genus Lemur; species Lemur catta. The sequence continues at coordinate 39,857,237 of NC_059139.1, forward strand.
GCAAATTACCCTCAGAGCAGAAAACAATGCAATGGAAAACAGAAAAACAATAAAAAACAAACAAAAAACCAGAAAAATCAATTAAACCAAAAGCTAGTTTTTTGGAAGAATCTATAAATATGATAAACCTGTATGCAGACAGATCAGAATAAAAAGAAAATACTATTAGAAATGAAAAAATGTCACTACAAATTTTACAATTATTAAATTGATGAGAGGATTTTATGAAAAACTCTTGCCAATAAAAACTAACAACTTAAATGAAATGGTCAAACTCCTTCAAAGACACAAAGAATTAAAGCTAAATACCCTCATAGTTATTAAAGAAATAAAATGTGTATTTGAGAATATTCCTACAAAGGAAATTGCAGGTATAGAAAACTTCATTGATAAACTCAATGAAATATTTAAGGAGGGAAAAAAGTATTACTTCCACACAAGCCTTCCCAGAAAAGAGAAGGGAATACTTCCCAATAGATTTTATGAGACCAATATTTCCTTGATAAAAAAATTAAAAAACAAAAAGAAAACTATAGAGCTCCATCTGCTCATAAACTAAGATGCAAAAATTCTTAATTTTTGCAAGTTTAATCTAGCAATATGTGAAAAGAATAATATGCCCTAAGTGGGATTCTTCCCTATAAGGAAAAATTTTATTTAACTTTTAAAATCTCATGTATTTCACCATATTCACAGATTTTTAAAGAAAAACCACATCATTATTATAATAAATTCAGAAAAAGCATTTGACAAAATCTTACATCCATTCATGATGAAAATCTGCAGGCACTTGGAATAGAAGTAAACTTGGCAAACCTGATGAAAGACATCTATAAAAAGCTTACAATTAACTTCACCCTTAACTGTGAAAGACCTAATAATGCTTTTCTCCTAATATTAGGGAAGAAACAGGAATAACTACTATCACCACTTCTACTTTACTACATTGTACTGGAAGAACTACTTAGTGCAATAAGAGACAACAACAAAAACAACAAGAAAGAGTGAGAGGAAGAAAGAGAGAAAGACAAAAAAAAAAAAAAAAGAAAGACCTACAGAATGACAAGGGAGATGTAAAACTATCATAAATGACATAATAGTCTATGTAGAAAATCTTAGGTAATTTACAAAAAAGCTATAAACTAAGAAGTGAATTTAGAACATTTGCAATATTAAAGCAAATATACAAAAAATCAGTTGTATTTCTATATACTAGCAATAAAATATCAAAAATTTAAATTAGAAAAAACATGAAATTAGATCAAAAATGAAATAATTAGGAATAAACTTGATTAAAAACTTTCAAGACCTATATATTGAAAACTACACAACATTTCTAAGTGAAATTAAAGAAGAAATAAAGTGAGAGATAATACTGTGTCTATGAATCAGAATACTCAATATTGTTATATTGTCAATTCTTCCCAAACTTGCCTCTCTAGTTGAAAAATAATCTCTAACAAAATACCAGCATGCTTTTTCTGTAGAGATTAATACACTAATTTTAAAATTAACACAGAAATGCAGACACACAGAGTACCCCCAAAAAACTTTGAAATAGAAAAACAAAGTTGGAAGACTTACTGATTTTGAAACTTACCATAAAGTTAAATAATGAACACACTCTCATATTGGCATAGAAATAGACATGATATAGAGATCAATGAAACAGAATAGATAGTTTAGAAGTAGACCCACACATATATGGTCAATTTATTTTCTACAAAGTTTTCAAGGAAATTCAATGGAAGCAGATAATGTTTTCAATAGTGCTGGGACAAAATGCAAATTCAAAGCTAAACAACACCCTCAAACTTGACCCCACACTGTATGCAAAAAGGTACTCAAAATAGATCAAATACCTAAAGAGGTACAACTTTAAAATGTTCAGAAGAAAAGCTGGGAGTTCTTGGTGGCCATGGGCTTGAAACAATATTTCCTTAATAGGACATAAAAACCATAAGCTTTATTAAAAAGATGCTTTCTATGTTGTCAAAACTGGAAACATTTTCTCATCAAAATAAACTTTTTTTAGAAAATCATAAAGGCAAAGCACAGACTAGAGAAAATGCTTGTAAAATATATATATCTGACAAATTACTCATACTCTATTACATCAAGGGCTCTCAAAATTCAATAATAATAAGATAAAAAATAAATCTGCAAACCATTTTAACACATTACCAAAGACAACATATGGACGGCCAATAAATACATGAAGATATCTCAAATTCATTAATCATTAGAAAAAAGCAAGTTAAAACCAAAATGAGGTACTAGTGCCATCTATTATAATGGCTAGAATTAAAAAGCTTGACCATACCAAGTGTTAGTGAGGGTGTGAAACTTTAACTCTTAAGTACTGCCGTTGGGAATGTAAAATTGTATACTTTTGGAAATAGTTTGTCAATTTTTTAAAAAGTTAAATGTACACTATCACACATGTTTATTCCACTCTTAGGTATTTATTTAAGAAAAATAAAAGCATATGTCCACACAAAGAAATGTGAATGAAAGAAAACAGACGAAAAAAATACGACTCGATTCCATAAGATTCTAGAAAATGCAAACTGATCTATTGTGACTGTAACCAGATCAGTGGTTGCTAGAGACCAAGGATGGGTGGTGGCCAGCAGGAACAGTTTGGCAGTATTTTTTTTTTTTTTTTTGCATGTTTGTTTGCTTACATACTGATTTCTTTCTCTGCTAGAGTCCATGAAAATGGGATCTGTGCCTGTCAGGTTCACCACTGTATCTCTAGAGCCTAGTCTGCCGTTGCCACTTTTTAAATACTTGAATGATCATGTAGGTCTGTGACTTCTCAAAGCTGTTTAACCATAAAGCTGGCTTCTGCCGGTACAGTGACAGCAGGGGTGCGGGGTGGGGGGGGGGAGCAGTCTGGGTTGTAAAGCATTGTTCATGACTTTGGAGGAGGACTAAAGTGCTGGCGTTTTGGGTGTGGTTTCTGAGTTGCATGTCATCACTCATAGTGACCCCTCAGGCACCTTGACTTACCAGGACTTGAAATTCAATATTCTGACTTGTGTCAAATGAGGTGTTCTTTCTTTTTTATTATTAACTAGGACTTCCAAAAGCTGTCAAATTCAGACTTTTGCTGAGCTATGTTATTTCCCATCTGTCCAGAGTGGGATTCATGATGAAATCCTGGTTAATACTGTTGGGTTTGTGCTTTGGAAAATACACTTGACACATTTTCAGAAAGCATTCTTCTTTGTAACATAAAGTTTAATAGCATAGGATATATAGCAATAAGCTCTAGGTATGAAATGAGTTGGCCAGTTTCATGAATTTTTCTCCGCCTTTTCGTTGAACTTCTCTCCGGGAATATCACATAATGGGGAAAAAATGTAGAGTCACTAAAATTAAAAATTATTTTCTATTGTCACTGTACAACTCAGCTCATGTTCTCCATGTCATCTAGTTGGGCAGGGCCTCCTGACAATGATGTTACTTCTGGTGAAGTACTCAGTGTCTGCCACAGAGTAAGAAGTTAACAAAGTGAGTGATTGAGGATGATGATAACAAAGGGGGATGGTGAATGTGTTTGAATACGCTGATTAGCTCAATGCTTCATTAATAGAAGCTCAGGTCTCACAGCAATAGATAAAAGTACAAATGTATGCTATTCAATAGTAGGGTAAGGGCAGAGTGTCCTAGATTGCAAAAATAGTCCTGATATTCAAAGAACTCAGAAAAGATACACAGTTCCCATAAACTACTAATAAAGACTGAGCACTAAATGAGAGTTAAATCTTTCACAGTAATCAAGTGAGATCAAATCATTCTCAAGTTAAGAAGAATGTTGCCACTGAACTCATAATTGAATGATGAACTTGGGCCATTACCTGGCTAGAATCCTGTGATCAGACAGAAATCCAGAATTGAAGGCACTTTAAATATTCTACTTGATTTGCATTTATGATCAAGTAGATATTGAAAAAATAGGACATATGCAGAACACCATGTTTTTTATTGAGATCAAAGCCACGAATATATAATCTGAAACTTTGGATAGTAGTAGCAGAGAGTACTTTGCATTTCATCCTAATGAATATTCCAAGGCATGCGCACAGCTGATGTGGCAGAACAGAACATAGCTTGTTACAAGGATCCTAGGCAGTGCTGAAAAAGAACTAAACAACAGAATGTGAGACCCAAGTACAATGAAAAGTTGGGTTTTTAAAGAAATGGAAAGCAGTGATATGACCAGTCCACTGAAAAAATCTGAGATTGAAGGATCAGTCTGGTTAAAAAAAAAAAAAAAAGGGCAGCTGTTACTAAACCAAGTTGAGGCTAAACCCAGGGTGTGAATCCACACAGGGGTAGGACAAGCCCTCCATAGGGGACTATATCATGGGAAATTTTTAGATTATTAACCAGAAGGTAGGTATCAAGGACTCAATTGTGGAATTTCAATTCTTCCATAGGTGAAAAAAAAGGAACACATTTACTAAGAAAGAATTCAAGCACAGTCAATGTTGCATAAGTCATTACTGAGCCACGGTACAGATCAGGTAAGAAGTAAACTCCATTCTGCTAGATCCATTATTCTAGGCTACTTAAAATACATGCAGTGAAGTATAGGGTAAACTATAAAAAGCATGAGCTTCCATTTTCTAATGAGAATACCTTAATATATTTTTGGCCTGTATGTATAAGCACACTTGGAAGAAGAAGTCTGGCTATAAATTTTGATTTTAACTTAGTTACACAAGTATTTCTAAAATCTATTATTAAAAATTATGTGTTAGTATAGAAAAATCACTTTTTTTAGTACCATAATTTATAAAACATTTTTATTCAAACTTTCCTTATACATCTTTAACATCAGTGCCTTTTTTAAAAATCATTAGGACCATTTTTGAGTCCTCTAACAGAGTTGGTAAGAATGTGTTATATTTACATGCATTTTAATCATTGAATCTATACCTAATGCTATTCCTATAATTGTAATCCAAATTCTGAAGGAAACACTAGCATTACAAGTAGTTTTTCCTCTGTTGCCTGTATTCTCTGAGGCCTCAAGGTAAACCACTAGTTCTTTTGAGCTTTATAATGTGTGTGGGGGGGCTGGCAGGTGGATGTGGAGAAAGAAAGAGAGAGAGGGAGAGGGGGGAGAGAGAGATCAAATATATAGAAAATCCTAGAGAATAAGTACCTAAGTAACCATCCATTATTCTGTTTGAACATATTTTAATATTAGGTTATATTTTCTCCAATTCCTGGAAGTGTCTTTTACTGAATTGTAGCTCCCCTTTAATTAGGAGATTTCAACTCCTTTTAACTCCTTTAATTAGGCCATTTCAACTCCACAGGTGCCATGACAACTGTGCTCAGTGCCTGGCTTCAGGCAAGGGCCACCTTCTACTCTCCTTCTACATTGTGCACGTGATCATACTGCTGACCCACTGCTGCCTCTGGGACAAGCAGTGCTGCACCAACGACCATGGCAGTGACTGGCAGATTATGCTGTTGTGGTGCCTTATGGCCCATGACCTGGAATCTTCTAAAAGACCACCCCAGGGAGACACTCCCTCAAAGATTGTAAGGAAAATCTGGAGCCAGAATTGTTGGGGGCTGGCATCCTAGCTCTGCCTTTTGTGACTCTCACATTCCTCATATATAAAATGGAAAGAGCCTGACACTTGGTAAATGTCCAATAAATACTGGCAAACCTTTCCTAGGCCCTGATGGGAATTCTGAGAATTTAACCAACTGCCTTCTCACCAGTAGAAATGGACGATTTTCTTTATTCAGTGTCTTCAGGGCAGACATACGACTTAGTTACCTTTAATAGCCATTTTGCGACAGTGTTTGCACTTTGTATTGGAGGCCCAACCTTCCATACTGTTCAAATAAACTTGTATCCAACACTTAATGAGCAGTCTTCTAGCTCACCATTATCTGAATTGTGCTTAATCTTGCTAAGTAAAGTGGATATATTAAAAATAGATGTCAAAAAGATGATATGGTTTGTATTCTACTATATGTAATTTTTGAGGGCTATGTACCTGCTCAGGAAAAATCTGAGAATTTTCTAAGCTTTCACCTCTACTTGAACTTGAGGTTCTGTACAGGCAGAAAGTGAGGACGAAAGAGGAGTTATAAACTGCTTTATGAGCATTAAACAAACAGAAAACCAACCAGCATATAGAAGACCTGAACAACACTAAACCAGCTAAACCTAACAGACATCTATAGGCCATCCCACCCAACAACAGACCAAATGTTCTCAAGTGCACATGGAACATATTCCAGGATAGACCATATGTTAGACCATAAAACAATCCTCAATAAATTTAAAATGATTGAAGTCATTCAAAGTATCGTCTCCAAACAGAATGGAATGAATTACAAATAAATGACAGGAGGAAATTTGGGAAATTCATGAATACATGGAAATCAACATCTTCCTAGATAACCAATAGGTCAAAAAATATAACAAAGGAAGTTAAAAAATACTTTGAAATGTGTGAAAACTAAATCACTGTATATGAAAGCTTATGAGTGAAAAGGCATGTTACAGGAAATTTTACAGCTATAAATATATATATTAATAAAGAATAAAGAGAACTATGAAACACTAAGGAAGGAAATTGCAGAACACGTAAATAGATGGAAATCCATACCATGCTCGTGGATTGGAAGAATCAACATTGTTAAAATGTCTATACTACCCAAAGTAATCTATAAATTCAATGCAATTCCTATTAAATTACCAACATCATTTTTCACAGATTTAGAAAAAATAATTATACACTTTGTATGGAATCAGAGAAGACCCCGTATAGCAAAAGCAATCTTAAGCAATAAAAACAAAATGGGAGGTATTGATTTGCCAGACTTCAAACTATACTACAAAGCTGTGGTTCTTAAAACTGCCTGGTATTGGCACAAGAGCAGGGACACAGACCAGTGGAACAGAACAGAAAACCCAAATATAAAACCATCCTCATATAGCCATCTAATCTTTGACAAAATAGACAAAAACATACTCTGGGGACAAGAATCCCTATTCAATAAATGGTGCTGGGAAAACTGGATAGCCACATGTAGAAGACTGAAACAGGACCCACAGATTTCACCTCTCACAAAAATCAAATCACAGTGTATAGCAGATTTAAACCTTAAAAGGGAAACCATTAGAATTCTAGAAGAAAATGTAGGAAAGACTCTTACAGACATTGGTCTAGGCAAAGAATTTATGAAGAAAACCCCTAAGGCAATCACAGCAACAATGAAAATAAATGAATGGGACCTGATTAAATTAAAAAGCTTCTGCACAGCCAAAGAAACAGTCATGAAAATAAACAGCCTACAGAATGGGAAAAAATTTTTGCATATTACACATCAGATAAAAGACTGATAACAAGAATCTATTTAGAACTCAGGAAAATCAGCAAGAAAAAATCAAGCAATCCTATCAAAAAGTGAGCAAATGACATGAATAGAAATTTTTCAAAAGAAGATATAAGAATGGCTAAAAAACGTATGAAAAAATGCTCAACATCCCTAATCATCAGGGAAATGCAAATCAAAACCACAATGAGATATCACTTAACTCCGGTGAGAATGGCCTTTATCAAAAAATACCAAAACAACACATGTTGGCGTGGATGTGGAGAGACAGGAACACTCATACACTGCTGGTGGGAATGCAAACTAGTGCAACCCCTGTGGAAAGCATTATGGAGATACCTTAAACAGATTCAAGTAGACCTACCATTTGATCCAGCAATCTTGTTATTGGGCATATACCCAAAAGAACAAAAGTCATTCCATAACAAAGACACCTGTACCCGAATTTTTATAGCAGCACAATTCACAATCGCAAAGATGTGGAAACAACGCAAGTGCCCATCAATCCACGAATGGATTAGTAAACTGTGGCATATGTATACCATGGAGTACTACTCAGCTATAAGAAATAACGATGATACCACATCTCTTTGGTTCTCCTGGAGAGAGCTGGAACCCATTATATTAAGTGAAGTATCCAAAGAATGGAAGGACAGGCATCACATGTACTCACCAGAAAACTGGTTTCCCTGATCATCACCTAAATGCACATTGGAGAAGGATACCAATTGGATATCAGACTGAGATGGGGGTGGGGGGGTTGGGGGGGTGAGGGGATGGGTGTATGCCTACATGATGAGTGCGTTGCGCACCATCTGGGGAGTGGTCGTGGCTGAGGGTGTTGACTCGGGGAGGTGGGGGGGGAGGGGATGGAGGTGTGGCTGCATGGTGGGTGCCAGGCACACTGTCTGGAGAGTGGACACGCCTGGGGCTCCGACTCGGGGGGATGGGCAGGACACGGACAATGTATATAGCCTGAGCTTTTGTACCCCCATGAAGAGCTGAAATAAATAAATAAAAAAAAAAAGAATAAAGATCTCAAATAAATAACCTAAACTTCCTTTCTTTTATGTTGGGGGTCTAGAACTAGACAGGATGACCCTGTTTTACACACTTGCTGTTTTTCTTATTTTTGTCTTAACTCAAAGTTTAGTGTTTCACCCTTTGCCACCACCCCCAGTGCAGAATGTGATGTATAGCAGGAACAAATGACAGACTTTCTTAGACATAATTATCATAATTATTTTAATATCTATTTATCAACATAGTACTTTTAATACCCATATAGTGTTCATGTATATAGAAGTAATATAATTTATTTTCTCAATTGGCTATTTTTGAATATTTGGGTTGTTTCCAGATTTTTGCTATTATAAATAACAATTCAATTGATATGTTTATAATCAGATTGTTGTGATCATTATTAATATTAACTATTAACCTACAATAGATTTTAGAAGTTGAATTTTGTATTTTTTACTACTTTATGAATATATAATTATACATATTTATAGGGTACAAGTGATATTTTGATAAGTGCATACAATATGCAATGATCTGTGTAATTAGGATATCCATCACCTTAAACATTTATCACTACTTTGTGTTGGGAATATTTCAAATCTAACTATTTTGAAATATACAAAAATTATTTTTAACTATAGTCACCCTACTATGCTATTGAACACTAGAACTTTTCTTTTATCTAACTGTATTTTTGTACCCATTAACTAACCAACCTCTCTTCCTCTCCCTGCCCGCCTTCTACCCTCTGGTAGCCATTGTTCTACTCTCTACCTACCTGAGGTCAACCTTTTTCAGCTCCCACATGTAAGTGAGAACATGCGATATTTATGTTTCTGTGCGTGGCTTACTTCACTCAATGACTTTTGATTTCATCCACATTGCTGAAAATGACAGAATTTCATTCCTGTTTTGGCTGAATAATACTCCATTGTGAATATATACCACATTTTCTTTATCTGTTTATCCATTGATAGATATTTAGGCTGATTCCATATCTTGGGTATTGCGAATAGTGCTGCAATAAACATAGGCATATGGATATCTCTTTCACATACTGATTAGAAGTTGAATTTTGAAGCAAATGGTGTATAGATCTTAAAGTTTGTGATTAATATTGGCAAACTATTTGCTAAATTATTTGTTAGCAGGTCCCTTTTCAGATTACATTCTGAAAACAATTTCAATTCTTCCATATTTATAATCTATATATTCCATACCTATATCCTGATAGATAATATTTCATATTAGGAACACATAAGATTAACCCAGTGAAGAAATCTGAAGGTTATAGTTAATTCTCCATTACTTTAGGGCTGTTTATACAATTTGAAAATTAATCAAGCTTCCCATTTTCCCTTTGCTATACACTAAGGCTTGCCTTGTCATTATCACACCTGCTGTAGTGTAGGTAGACGGGCAAACGAAGGAATTATTCTCAGTGAGTCTGGGCTACATAGTGTCAGCACTTATAAAGCTTGGCAGTGATGCATGTTGAATCAAGTCCAAAAGAAAATTTCAGAAAGTTGTCCCTGCATTTTCTCATTGTTAAGTCTCTGCCCCGCAGATAACACCTATCAATTTTTCTTAAGTTATTATTTGGTGGGAGTAACTATATGGGCAGGGTAATTAATTATACAGGAAATAATGATGTTGTTTTTCAGTAACTGAAATTTTCTTCTGTTTTTTTTGCTACTAAATGAGAAATCATAGCTGATGCTGGTAGTAAACATGGGGCAATTGTTAGCCTTCAGGCTTAGCACCTGCTTTGGAGTTCTTATGCTCATGAAAGTGGTCCAAGTTTGATTGGGTAAGAGGTGATACCCCTTGTGGAATAACCCATGTATTTGGGATTAAATGAGAAAGGCTGCTTAGCTTGCAACAGGGATAAAAATATCTTTTTAATTTAATTAAGTAAAAATCTAAACGTTTGTTTTTTCATGAAACTTAGCACATTTTCCCAATGTATACTCACCTTAGTTCTGTCTCTATAGTCCCAAACCATTTTCAGTATTTTGGTGGGACTGCCCAGCCACTGACAAGTTACTGAATTCACTGAGGAGTCAATTTCATTTGAAAGTTTTAGAGAAATTTCAGTCAATAAATGTACCTTATGGGAAAATGAGCTTGAAATGGTTAATTAGCAATCACCAAGCTACTAACAACCAAGCTACTAACACACTAGAGTGTGGCAGCTGTTTAATGTTGGAATGTAGGCCTATCAGAATGTGTGGATGATTTTGTGCTTAGGCTATTCCAAATAGAATTAAACTTACTCTCTCAAATGGGAGCAACTTGACTCTTTCTCACAGGGGAGATCAGAGAACTAAAGGGTTAAAGCATCTGAATTTGAGTCACTGTATGAAGCAAAGCCATTTCTGGAGACAGACATTCCATACAGAACATTTTGAGGTACAATGAAATTCTTTAAATTTCAGTAATTACACTTCAGTGCACTGTAGTTAGGTAGTAGTAAGTTAAAGATCGTTTTAGGCACTAAGCTATATAAATATGATTGGTTATCGCTTTGCATTAAAGGTTGACATTTCAGTAATTGCAGGAACATAGATCAGAAATTCTCTACAGTTTGAGCTAAACACCTGTTATAAAATTAATACTCATACTGAAGCCAACTTGCATTGAAGAAGGGTTGGCAATAAAGTTCATAGATGGGCATTGATAACCAGGATAAGGAAAAAAAAATCTGGGGAAGTTTCTTACAGAGACACATGGCTGCCTCGTAAGGAGGAGTAGAGATTTAATCAGAATGACAGTAAGTGATATTTATGCTTTTGTATATATAAGTGTTATTCACTCACTATAAACTCTCTGTATTATAGGGCTTAGTGTGAAACACACAAAATGTGAATGATTAGAGAATAAAAAATCTTTTGCCCCCCTCCATACAATTCTAAGTTTAAAAAACGTGGGCATTCTTAATAGATATATTATCCTCACTGAAACATTTCAAGAAACATTTGAGCTCCTACTTTGTGTCAAGAGCATTTGTCTTCGCTGGAGAATCGTCCTCAGTAAATTTTGATCAGAAGCAGCTGTTGAGGCTTCCAAAACCTGTCCTTGCTTTCAGATACCCAGGGAAGATTATTTTATCCCATTTACTTTATCAAATAACTTTCCTAAAACGTTGCCTTTTCTTAGAAATTTAATTTTTTGAAGTCCTGTGATTTGAGCTACTTCAGTAGCAAACATAGAAATTCATTTTCTGTCACATGATATTCTTATAACTTGAGCCATATGGTTATTTTTCTCTACTGTTTCCTTACACCTTTCAAGCAAACTTAGCAGAATTATACAAATTTAACCTGCTCCCTAAGTTGTTCCAAGTCTTTTTTTGTAACTTGTAGGACAAAGATTTTTAAAGGATCATATCATTTACTTTATTTTCCTTTTTCTTTTTTGGACACAGACATGTATATTAGTAAGAAATTTGTCCAGATTCTGTTGTATTCTATATCCAGCAATGAGCAAGTCTCTGTTCAAATGTTCACACTTTCACCACTCTGAGGAGTTAATTAACCTAGAATCTACCCCAGCATAAGTCTAAGATGTAATATATGCCTGGCCTTGATATATTCTCCTACCTGACACTCCTTTGGTACCTTGTAACCATGTCTCATGTTAGGGACCCAAGGCTAAAAGTTTCTAGATATAGTCTCTCATAACTTGCTATAATGGCATCTTGATCTATAGTAACTACATAGCCTTTAAACTCAATTATGTCAGAAGTATTATCAGATGACTGGCAGTTTTCCTCTTTTACATATACCAAATAACGTAAGTGTTCAATATGTTCATTAATTTTTCTGTGGATTACATTTATGAGTGACCCCTTATCAGTCTTATAGATTCCTCTTAAGAGTTTGTTTGGGAGTTACTCAGGTTTGCTTTCTTACTTTTTCCTCTTGTTTAGTTAAATTACCTTTGTCCTTAGTTACCATTCCTGAATGAGGCAAAACTAAAATATTTCCCTTTCTTCTGGTATGATTATTATGAACAATAAGATGTGTGTAGATGTGTATAACATAATATATATCCCCTTTTATACCTAACTGTATGTTTTCTAAGATCCTAAGCATTCCTCAATTTGAATCCGTCTCACTTTCCAGCTCAACTTATGTATAATTCTTCATTTTTGTCCCTTCATATTACTACTATCCTAATTCAGACTATAAGAACCCAGCTTAATTTTTAAAATCATACCAAAACATAAACCTGCTTTCTAAATTAATTTCATTCTTCCTTTAGTCTTTAAGTTATTTCTAGTGACAGAATGTCCAGATACAATCCTGTTTTAAATTTCCTTCTTTGCCTTTGGAAATTATTGGAAAATAATCCATTAAGTTTTTACTCCACCACAATCTATATTCCAAATGTAACCAAATGTAATAACCTCTCTATATCTTACCTTTCTTTGGTGAAGTAGATGATTTCATTATGAGTTGAAACCACAGTCAAGATCACTTAACTCAACAGCTGTAATCAACGCCTGTGGAACAATTTAGGACTAACTTGAAAGTATATGATGCAGAGGTAACCTGAGAAGCCCTTGAGCAAGCCTGGAACTATTCACCTTATTGACACTCCTGAACCTAACTTCTTTCCCGGTCAGAGCTCTCCTGGAGAGTGGCTATCTTGGCAGGAATAAACTGGAAACAAGTTAGACAAGAGCCACAAAGGTATCTGCCAGCATAACCAAGTTCCTGTGAGAGGCATGCCTGGTCAGGGGTCGGGCACTTAGGCATTAGGCTGTCACCAGAATAAAGAAGTATCCCTGAGAGGTACATTGTAAACATTTATGACCAAGTCCCCTGGAGCCCTGGCAGGGCAGGGCTAGAGTTTATAGCCACTCTCCAGAGAGAGACCTCAAGACAAAATCAGAGGAAACTGTAACACAACAACTGCCTGTTAATTCACCCTTATTCAGCTGTCAGTAAATGTCTATTTTCATATCTTTTGAATTCCCACTATGTGTTTCATCACAACTAAATGGTGTCATCTAAACTGTAGCTCTATAGGTTTTAGGGTTTAATGGCATATCTGTTTTCCCAACTGTATTAATAATTTATTTCATGTAATTATAAATTCAAAGGAAACAGGAAAAACAATGCAGGTGATAAAGAAACCACACCAATTAGATTTTTAAAATATTTTGTTTAAGTTATGTTGATTGAATTCTATAACTTAAAAGTAGAATTTTAAAAATGCATTCCAAGTTATAGATAAAAAGCAATAACATTCTCCCTAGAAATTCAATCTGTCAGACAGATTGTGTTCATTTTTATTGGCTAATTCAATTTGTTAGCTGCATCTGGGAACTGCTTTGAGAAATGGAAAATCTTTGATTTAGATTTCTTCTTTTGTGTTCCCCAGTTCCAGATAAAATAGAGTATTCACTGCGACCTGTAAACAATCTGAGGGAAACTATTGTAAGTCCTTTGGAAAATATCAATGTCCAAATTAATACACAAGTTACCTTTGGGCACTTTTATGATTAAATATAAATCATTTAAAAATATTTACATATATGAGACTAATATCCAAGCATGATTGAACAATGCGTAACAACTTTTTACCAGTTAAGTTACTCAAATAAAACTGGCTATATATAAGTTGTAGTCATAATTTGAACAATTGTACTATTTTATACATGTTTTATAATTTTAATATTCATTCAAAAAGAATGCTTAAATATACAAATAAAACCATTAGACTATGCTATTTCTATATCTAATAAATCTTGCATACTGGCATTCTAGGGATGAAAAATTGCACCCAAGCTACTCTTACTCCCCATTCATTTACCTTATGGCGACCTTAGACAAGAAGTAAATGTGACCTTGCTTTCTACTTTTCATCTTTTATAAGCCTAATTTTAAAAAGGTATGTGGATTTCATGCACAGAATGCAGAGATTCAGGCCCAATACATTGTCTTCAGAAGGCTGTCTCCTCCCACCCCTTCCACCCCAGACGCCTCCCACTTGAGTCACGGATTCTTTCCTATTGAGCAGGATCAGGCTTTGGCTACAGTATTCCAGGACACACTCAGGTGTCATCCTGGATTGAGACGAAAGTAATTCTTCACATTTATACTGCAATTTATAGTTACAACCTCCCATAATATCTCTTTTTATCCCCACAACAAGTTCATGAAGTTCATCCATTAATTCATGTTTTCAATAAGTGTTTATTTTGTCAACACTGCCCTTGCTTCTGGGATTATGACCATGAACAAGACAGCCCTTTTCTTAAGAAACTTATAATCTACTTTTGCAGGGCAGTTTTTATTGCTGTGCAAAAAATTACTGTAAAATTTGTAGTTTAAAACAATACCTATTTGTTAGCTCACAGTTTTGCAGGCCAGAAATCATGGCAAGGTTTAATTGGGTTCTCTGCCTAGGGTCTAACAAGCCAAAGTCAAGATGGCCAGGCTAGTTTTGTATATGGAGGGTCTAGGGAAGAATCCAGGGAAGATTGTTCAGGTTGTTAACAGAATTCCATTTCTAGGGGCCAAAGGATTGAGATCATTGTGTCCTTTCTGGTTGTAAAAGCTTGGGACCTGCTCTCCTGGAGCCTTCCCAAAGTCCTTGCCATATGACCCCCTCCATTGTTAAAGCCAGCAACAGCAAATTGCAGCCTTCTCATGGTTGGTATCTCTCTGACTTCCACTTCTGGACCTAGACAGAGAAAACTTTGCACTTTTCAAGGGTAAATGTGATCAGGTTAGACTCATTTGGATCATCTACCTTTTGCCATGTAGTGTAACAAAATCATGGGCATAATAGCTTATCAAACTCATGAGTTGTGCCACACTAAAAGGGAGGGAGTTACACAAGGCTTAGGGTTGTTGGCGATTCATTTTAGAATTCTGCCTACCAAAGAGGGACACAACAATTTATCAGACAATTCAATATAAAATAATAAAATACTATGATAGGCTTAAGTATCAGATACTATAGAATCATAAAGACCTAATTCAGTTGTTGAAGCTTTGGGAATATATTTATGGTATATTATTATATTAAAGGAAAAAGTTTATTACAAAAGAATACGGATAGTATGAATGTGTATGTTTGTGTATGTAGAAAGAAATATTTACAGTACTTAAGCAACCCTGGAGGGCTTAATATAAGCTTAATTTTTTGGTTTCTCTGTATTTTCTAAACTGTCCATATTAAACATATGTACCTAGTACTCTGAGCAAATTTGACTTGTGGAATGTAATAATTCCACAATTTTTTAATCTCCCATTGTTTCTTTAAATTTGCTCAGCTGTGTATATTCTTTTCACTTTGACTTTTCTATTCACTCTTCTATTACAGAGCAGGGTATTATTTCAATTTAGTAATGAGAATATCAAACTGCTGAAATTATTTAAAATATTATCTTTCCCCTCCCTGAGCTAAGTTCTGGTATAGACTGGGAATCCTATGATGGGGAAAAGAAAGAATATGCTTGGCAGCTTCTTTCTTTCTCTGTCTAGTGTTTCCACACCTCTACCCCCAGAGCTGGCTCACAGAGATGTCTGACCCGTCTGGGACTGGAGTTCAAGGAGAAAAGAGAAGAAAGCGGGGAAGAAAGGTTAGACTCGAACTATAACTTTCAGTGAACTAGCATTGAGTCTCTGGTTTTGGAAGATGCTTATGTATATTTTAGGAATGGTTTTGTTTTGTGGGTCTTTTGGAGAATTTTCTTCATTGGCAATCTCTCATCTGTAGTTTCTATTCTTAGCCTTTGGAAATTAGGCAATTCTTCCACCTTTTTCTGCTGAGTTCTGTCCACTCATTATGACAGACTGAAATAAAAATAAAAGAAGCATCTCTCCCCAAAATTATACTTGTCAAATCGTCTTCTGGTATTCAGCAACCTGAACGTTTTACACACTTGATGTAGAACATAGGTTTTAAGGTCATTTATCTTGTTTTTGATTTTTTAATTAAATTTATATCGTACCCCAGCTCCTTGTTTTAGAAAGCCTTACCTATAGTATGGTCGTGTAAACACACAATAACCAGTCAGGTTTTCCAATATAATATCATGCAGATTATCATAGCTGTAATATTTTTAGATGGCAACAGAGACAAAGCAATCAGCCATCGGGTCAAGGACTACAGAAGTATCAAGAAACATGAGGAATAGGAAGGAAACAAGTCATTGGTGTATCTTAGGTTTGGAGAGTATTTTCAGTTAAGCAGTGGGAATTAAAGCTAGATTTCAGGGGTTATTAGTTTAGATTGTAAAAAAAAAAAAAAAAAAGAATGTAGATGTCTTTCATCTTACATCGGCTAGAGAGGTCTTAATTTCACATACTGTTGAACACAATAGACCCTACCAGCAGGTTCTAGAGAGGATCATGGGCTCACTGGTTCTATTCCAACTCTTGTTCATCTCTTCAGCTCTGTAACCCATCATACTGGGGTTTGCACATGGACATTCTGGCTTTAGTCAAAATACACAGGCTGTTGTTGTATACAAAGGGAGTCAACATATCTCTTCTTCCTAACCCTATACCACTCCATGAAACACAACCAGAAAGGAATCAGCCATACCAGAGAGCCAGCCATTCTGCCCATGGGCATTCTTTGCAAAACACTTTTAAAAACTAGCATTTCGTTAAGTAAGCTTTACAAATTGGTATGGAGGGGAGCTGGGGGAGGAGTGAAGAGAACATGGCTCCCAAACTGGTGTGGAGGTGACTTAAAATCCTTATCAGCAGAACTCTGAAAACAGTAGAAGCAAAAGGGGACTGCTACACCTAGAAAGTGACGCAGTAGAACAAGGAATGGATGCAGGGTCAGTCTGTCTCCTTTGGCAACAGTGATATGGATAGAACTTCTCTCTCCCCAGAGTCATGCAGATCCTTCAGGATGTTTTTTTTTTTTTAACATGAAACATCTATGCATACAGGAGAATTAAATGTTTTACAGCAAATATCCCAGGTTTCTCTAATACCAGCTGCATCTTCCCACTGCAGCAACATTTTATTTCAGTCAATAAATTCCTGACGTAAACTGCAAAAGAATGACCTTGGGGACTTTCACTTATTAAAGCTGTTAGATTTTTTCCCCAGCTTTTTGACATCAGGTATGTTCTGAGGCCATTAGAGGTAGGAGAATGTCACACACAAAAAAATATTAATGGGACTTAAGAGCCAATCACTCACATACTATTTTAGTTTTCTGTCTTCCTTTCCTCCTTATTCTCCAACCTCTTTGGGAGCTCACAAGGAATCAAAGTGTGCCCTAAAGCCTCTACTTTATCTCAACAAAACTCTCATAAAGGAAGACTTTTGTAAATCTAGGGAGGAATTATTATCTTATTTCCAAGTGACAGAAACATAGCCCATAAGAAGCTCTAGGAGAAAAAGGAGTTAGTTGTTTGGGAGCTCAAATTTTAATATCCCATCAAAAGTAGTGGAGTTCAAAGTGATATTTCCCAGATCACAAGATTTAAATTATTGCTTTGACTCACACCATCAGTGTTTTCCCAGAAAGTTCTTGCTCAAATAAACACTCCCTTAGCTCATTAACTTTTATGCTATGTTTTTCACTATGTGTTGCCCCTTTAACCAAAACTATTCCTCCTCAGGATTTAAAGTTTGGGAAACAGATGATCCCATTCAGTGGCCTTTCTCATAGGAACCAATGTTTGCAGAAATCCATTAACCTGTTTGTGGAAGAAAATTCCAAACCCATAAGAAGGTCAAGAAATTAAATCATTTACATATCCCTTTATTCTTTCTCCTATTTCAAGCTAACCCATTTCAAGCTTGCCTGACCATTAATTTACAAATAACATTCTGGAACCCCTAATGATGTTATCTGAGGCTATATTTTGAATACAGAGAGACCATAAAAATCATTTTATAGTTGTGAAGCTTAATAACTCATATATATATGCTTGTATATTTATGCTATATATCTATGCTGTGTGTGTGTGTGTGTATGCTTTTGGTGCTGGCTGGACATTCACTTGTTCCTTTAATAAAAGAAAATGCCAAATTTTAGATGGGCACATGGCTACCTGGAATAAAGACTGTACTTCCCAACCTCCCAGCTAGGTGTGCTTGTGTGACTAGAAAAAAACATGTAAGAATTTTATTTTTATAATTGCAGAATGTGGAAGCCTTTCTAATATGATAGAAAAACCAAAATTTATAAAAGAAAATAATGATAATAGGAGGAGAAAAAACTGTCAAAATGACAAATAACAATCTTAAGAAAATTATCATAAACAGATCATTTTTCTTAATATGTCAACCACCTCAATATAGCAATAATAAAATGGCCAATAACACAGTATGTAAGTAAAGTGAACAAGAGTTCACAGGAAAGAAAATGACAATGTGTCTTAAATCTATGGAAAAAAAAGCCCAATCTACCTTACTTGTAATAGAGCTACAAATTTTAAAAATTGGCAAAAGTAAAACAACTTTGATATTCTTGAGCAAAGCTATGAAAAACTTTCCTCTCAAAATTGCTAGTAAAAAATAACCTGGTAGAACTTCTATGGATGCAATTTTCAACATCTATTGATTGATAATATTAGACTTTATCAATCAAACTTTATCTGCTTTTTACCCAGAAATTATATTTTATACAAATGCAATTTTACTGCTGCAAAAATGTGTGCATATAAGGAAATATATTTTAGAAATTTTTGTAATAGAAAAAGTTTTGAAATTCCCTAAATGTTCACTATGAGGTAAATGATTAAAAAATTCTGATACATTCATATAATGCAATACTTATATAGTCATTAAAAATATAATTATTTCCAAAATATATTTATATTCAGTGAAAAAATAAAGTTACAGAATACTATGTATAATGTACTATTAGCTGTTAAATGAATATAAAATTGTCTACATAAGAAATCACAATTTTTGCCTATTAGAAGGTTATTAGTATGGCTGAGGCATAGCAATAAGTAGAAAAATTGCTTTTAGGTAGATACCCAGTAGTGGGATCACTGGATCAAATAGTAGTTCTACTTTTAGTTCTTTGAGGTATCTCCATACTACTTTCCATACTAATTTCCAAACTAGTTGTACTAGTTTCCAGTCCCACCAGCAGTGCATGTATGTTCCCACCTCTCCACATCAATGCCAACATTTGTTGTTTTGGGCCTTTTTGATAAAAGCCATTCTCACTGGGGTTAAATGATATCTCATTGTGGTTTTAATTTGCATTTCCCTGATGATTAGAGATGTTGAACATTTTTTTCATGTTTTTTGGCCATTAGTCTGTCTTATTTGGAAAGTTTCTGTTCCCATCCTTTGCCCACTTATAAATGGGGTTTTTGATTTTTTTCTTCCTGATTTTCCTGAGTTCTATATAGATTCTAGTTATAAGCCCTTTATTGGATATATAGCGTGCAAATATTTTCTCCCATTCTATAGGTTGTCTATTTGCTCTAATGATAGTTTCCTTGGCTGTGCAGAAACTTTTTAGTTTGATCAGGTCCCATTTATTTATTTTTGTTGTTGCTATGATTGCCATTGGGGTCTTCTTCATAAATTCTTCGCATAGGCCAATGTCTTTAAGAGTTTTTCAACATTTTCTTCTAGAATTCTTATAGTTTCATGCCTTAGGTTTCAGTCTGTTATCCATCATGAGTTGATTTTTGTGAGTGGTAAAAGGTGCAGATCCTGTTTTAGTCTCCTACATGTGGCTATCCAATTTTCCCAGCACCATTTATTGAATAGTAATTCTTTTCCCCAGGGTTTGTTTTTGTCTGCTGTGTCAAAGACCAGATGGCTATATGAGGATGGTGTTATATCTGGGTTCTCAGTTCTGTTCCATTGGTCTATGTCTCTCTTCTTGTGCCAATACCATGCTGTTTTGGTTACTATAGCCTTGTACTGTAACTTGTCTGTTAAATTGATGCCTCCCAATTTGTTTTTTTTTTTGTTGTTGTTGTTGTTTGTTTGTTTTGCTTAAGGTTGCTTGGGCTATACGGGGTATTCTCTGGTTCCATACGAATCAAAGTAAAAAAAACACATTCTATAAAAAAGACATCTGCACTAGAATGTTTATAGCAGCACAATTCACAATTGCAAAGATGTGGAAACAACTCAAGTACCCATCAATACATGGGTGGATCAATAAAATGTGGTATATGTATATATGTATACCATGGAGTTGTACTCAGCCGTAAAAAAATGTTGAACTAATACCTCTTGTATTCCTGGATGGAGCTGGAGCCCATTCTCCTAAGTGAATTATCACAAGAATGCAAAAACAAACACCACATGTACTCCCCATTAAATTGGCACTAATTGATCAAAACTTATGTGCATATATGGAAGCAACATTCATCTGGTGTTGGGCAGGTGGGAGGGGGGAGGAGAGGATAGGTAAACTCACACCTAATGGGTGTTGTGGGTGTGCTGTCTGGGGGATGGGTACACTTGTAGCTTTGACTGAGGTGGTGCAAAGGCAATTTATGTAACCAAAGTATTTGTACCCTGAAAAGCATTTATACTCTGAAATAAAAAGAAAAGAAAAATTGCTTTTAGCTAAATTCTTTTGTTCCTTTAAAAATTTTGTCATGACATATATTAACTACTGACCAAATTTTTAATTTAAAATTCTTCTTCCTAATTAATGCTACTCTTCTCTTGACTATCAATCTGGATCATCCCTTCGAACTTCTGTCACTTGAATGTTCATTTCAATTACTAATGCAGCAGAGAAAGAGAGAGTGAACTGGCATTTCTCAAGAACAGCATTATTTGTTAAAGTGAAGTGCTTGCAAAATGTGCTTTTGTGCATTTCATCTTCATGACAAATAAAAAAATATGTAGGGCCCGGAAGCTAGAAAGGAGCTGCTCTTTCTTGAATACCTACAATATTCTAGGCACTTTACATGTATTCTATTATTTAATTCTCATGAGTCCTGAAAAATTATCCACACTTTACAAATGACATAAGTAAGCACAAGCTTATTAAAAATCTTGCCCAGTTAGCCAAATGAAAAGTATCAGGATGTAATTTGAACCCTGGTTTATTTAAAAATATACAGTAAAAAGTTTAACAATAACAAGAGACAACAAAACAACAAGATTTGGGATATGTCATTTTCAGATTCAGCTTCTTTCATTGATAAATATTTCTATTGCCCTCAAAGAGTGCAGTTACCTTTGTCATTACCAGTTTTGATTTTTCCTATTCAATGCTTAATTGCATCATTTGGTTATTGCTCTCCACTAGAATCTGCTATTGTTAAACTACTTTTTCTTGGCTTACAAAATAGCAGCATTTGGGGTAGGTTATTTGCTGCGCTCCACCTGTTAGTTACTTAAGTTTACTATGATATATTTCATAGCTAAAATTACAAAGTCAAACAAAAGAAAAAGTTAGACTTGGGATAAGATAAAATCCTTTAAATCATTAGAAGCCAATTTATGTAAAATAACTTATTAAACATGTAAATAGAGATTGCTTCAATGTGAAGAACCAAAGTGGAAAAAATTAATTTTATTCATATGAGGAGTATTTTTAAATATTTTATGTCCAAATCATCTATTATATAGTAAAGGTATTGGATTCAGAGCCAGAAGACTGGGTTAAACTAGTGGCTCTGTCATAGAAATGGATTAGAATTTTGAAGAATCTTTCAGGTCTAATGAATAGATTAAACAATTAGATAATTACCCAATGTTGTTATTGTCACTTATAGAAGTAAAATATATAGCCGAAGGCAAAAAAAAAAAAAAATCCAGTCTATACTAGTTGTAAATCTCTTCAGATTTATTTAAGCTCTCAATTACATTAGACTACAAGAACACAGAGTAAAAGAACATAGACCCTGGAGACAGGAAACTATGGGCTAAAACCCCATTCAGACACTTAATACCTGTGTTTCCTTATGTCTAGCATTTTTTCTTTAATCTATTATATGGAAGTAACACCAAAGTTGTTAGAATTGTACAAATTAAAGATATTACATGTAATATGTCTATCATTAGTTTTTTGTTTTGTTGTAAATTACATTATAAATGTACTTTGGAGAAGTACATTTATAATTAACTGGCTGTGTTTTCACCAAGTTGTTTAATCTTGCTAGGCAGAAGTTCCTCTAAATGTCCAGTTTAGGCTCCTGAAGTGACTAAACTTGGCAGCTTTCTCAGACACCTAGAATATACCTAATGCTACATTCTAAGTGAAGATATACAAGTAAGCCCCATACAATACTGTGAGCATTCTCTAGTCTTAAACTTTTTAAAAATTAATCATCTTTTATTAACCCAGCTATCAGTGGTAATAAAATTAGTACCATATTGAGGAGAATCTGCCATTAAACTTAACATAATTGCATTAAAATATTATTGCAGTCAAAGTCAAGGTCTTCATTCACCTGAGTATTTTTACTAGT
This sequence comes from Lemur catta, assembly GCF_020740605.2. NCBI lineage: Eukaryota > Metazoa > Chordata > Mammalia > Primates > Lemuridae > Lemur > Lemur catta. The sequence continues at coordinate 39,880,038 of NC_059139.1, forward strand.
ATTACTGCATAACTAGGTTCTCAGGGATCTGGCCTAACTTAGTGTGTGTGGGGGGAAGGCCTCAACTATTTTAATCCCCTAGGGTACGATTTAATTCACAGTAGGAAGTCTTAATAGAAAGGAATTATTAAGATTTTGTGGAAGCTGTTTTCATTACAAAATACTATTTTTAAAATCCAACTTCTGGTGTCAGACCCAGTTCAATTTAATTACTATAATTTAATGATATATTGTTAATTAGAGTGTCATAAAGCATGTTAGCTATTAAAATAAGTGGGCTATAAGTGTTTTTCCTCTATAATTTTAATAATGTGGCATAAAATATTTGTGCTTCATAACTATTGAATATGCAAAATTCTACTGGTAACTTCCTTATCCTAAGTCAGTAGAAATAAATGAAATGAAAAGACAAGTGAAGGCTGTTAACATAATGTTAAAGCTGCTGCAATATGAAAATGATTTTTTCATTTATTGAATGACTACCATGTTCAGGCTCTTTGCATATATTATCTCTAATCTTTGTATAAATAATGCATAATGATATTATCCTTTTACTACTGTGGAAGAAATGGAGATTTAGGTGTTAATTCTTCTCTGTAACCAGGTAATAAGTTTCTTAGGCACAACAGAAAGCTAGTTCTGTTTAACTGATTTTATTTAAATTTCATACAGTTCCCATGATCCCATGCAGTTAAAAAAGTAGAATGAGCAGTCGGGTTATAAAATATTACCCATGATTTTCTGATCAATTACTGGCTTGTTCAGACCTTAAGACAGGCATCTTGTTTGGTATCTAAATACAAATAAGACATACTAAGTAGTGGTGTGTGTTCAGGAACAAATCAGATGTAAGGAGATGTTGAGGCATAGGCATATAAGAAGTCCAAATACAAGACGCTGAATTATATCCTTCAGTAACAAACAGAAGTCAGTGTTCCTGGTAAGAAAACCTTTCTCTATCCTTAGGGTCTCCCTCAATCTATTCCTCAGAACATTGCATATCGGAGTACATGGTTGACAGTCTATCTTCCTTCATTTATCACTGACCCCTGTCAGGCTTCTCTGTCCACAGTCTTCTCTTTCAGAGCCAAAAGAGGTACACTTCCCTTTTACTTACTATCTCTGTCTATCTAGAATTTCTCTTACTCAAAACTATTTCATTCTGGCTTCAATATATTAAATGGAGGCTAAAAAATTAGAAAATCCCTTGTCTTTGAAAGTTGTGTCATTTTCAAGCCAACTGCTCTACAGCAAAGTGTTCTTTTTAATGTCAAAATCTTTCTCTTTGGCATCCTTCTGTAATATTCCAAATCCACTTCCATTCCCCAAGGCCCCAACAAAGGCATATGTATGCTTATCTAAGAATATAGTTGTATACATGGATGTGCAAAATAGTAAATTACACAGATGGCACTTTTGAAAATAGTACCTTTGTTACAGTGAAGATAGCCATCCTGGATTACATTATTTCAATCAAAAGATTCTTGATTAATACATGATCACAAGCTGTTGACACCACATTGCCTCCTTTTTCCCTTCCCTCCACCTACATAATCCTCACTTACTCTTCAAACCCTATATACACAATCACTGTGGGCAGTCCAGCGTGTAATGGTTGCCATCCAGCCTAGAAGTGTTTTGGCTTTATGGGATCCTCTACATTCCATAACTCTTCTATTTGATCGTTGCATATGCAGGTGATAATGGTTTTTACTTGTTTATTTCTCAGGATTTATAGAAGCTGTAAAGAGGCAGACCTTTGAGAGATGGAAAAAGCAAATCAAGTTTCCTGACTGGCTTAAAGATGGTATAGTTTACTAAAGATGGCTGAGTAGAAAAGTTTTTCATTTTGAGCTTGGATCCTTTTAATACCTCTTTTGTGTGTCATCTGCCAAACTTAAGACAGAGAAGGAAGGCATCTTTAACCAAATTCTGCTTAAAAAATCTTAATGCTAGAATTACACTGAACATCAAAGTATTGATGTTCTGACATCAAAGTATTGAGGAGAGGTGTTCATGGATCCTCATAATTATTCTAAAGTCTCTGTGGAAGAGCATCTGGTTTGCTTGATAGGCATTTTATACATATACCTTTGTTAGATGAGAGAATGAGACAGCTGTGGGCCTGAAGATCTGAGCACATTCGTGGTTAACGAGTTTATTTTCCCATTATCAGAAATACTAGCCCTTTATGAAAAGTGATGATGTAAATAACACACTTCCCTAACGGATCCAGTTTAGAGGTGAAAATGATGTTTGTTCTCAGGATGGATTCATTGAGCTGCTGAAGTGCTACAAACTTTATGCTAACTCTGTTTTAGCAGTCAAGCTGCTTCCTATTGTGATTAAGCATGCAGTTACCATCTAGTCAATGGTTCTCAAACTTTTATGCTCACCAGGATATTATTTAAAACGTCAGGGACAAAGTTTATAATCAGAGATTCTGATTCTGAATCTAGATGAAATACAGGAATCAAATTTTAGTGAATTCTGAAAGTGATTCCAATAAAGATGGGTTTAGGACAAGAAGCTAAGATACCCAGTTTGTTCTTAACTGATTGCTTGACTAAAATGATAAACATAGAATATTAAAATCAAGTGATGGGGAGAGTAAAGATTAAGTTCTAAACTGGTGTTTCATGCAAATGAAAAAGTACCAAAAAATGGAATGTATTTTATCTACAAGAACATAAGGACTAGGGACCAATTCAGCTTCTACCTCCTCTGTACAATTTAATACATGCGACTTACATTTTATAAGTTCTATGGACTGAAATCTGTCTCCCTAAAATTCATATATGTAAGCCCTTACCTCCATGTGACTGTAATTGATGATAAGGGGGTAATTTTTTTTTTTTTTTTTTTGAGACAGAGTCTCACTTTGTTGCCCGGGCTAGAGTGAGTGCCGTGGCGTCAGCCTAGCTCACAGCAACCTCAGACTCCTGGGCTTAAGCGATCCTACTGCCTCAGCCTCCCGAGTAGCTGGGACTACAGGCGTGAGCCACCATGCCCGGCTAATTTTTTTGTATATATATTTTTAGTTGGCCAGATAATTTCTTTCTATTTTTAGTAGAGACGGGGTCTCACTCTTGCTCAGGCTGGTCTCGAACTCCTGACCTCGAGCGATCCACCCGCCTCGGCCTCCCAGAGCTAGGATTACAGGCGTGAGCCACCGCGCCCGGCCGATAAGGGGGTAATTAAAGTTAAAGTCATAATGGTCCAGTCCTGATAAGGTTAATATCCTTATAAGACGAGGCACCAAAGAAGTCTCTCTCTCTCTCTTTCTGCATGCACAAAAATGAGGTCCTGAGTGAGACGGCAGCTGCCTACAAAGTAGAGATGCCGCATCAGAAACTGACTATGCTGGGATCCTGATCTTGAACTTCAAAGCCTCCAGAACTGTGAGAAATAAATGTCTGTTGTTTAAGCCACGCAGTCTTAATAATAGTCTTGGTATTTTGTTATGACAGTCTGAGCAGACTAAGACAGTCAGCTAAATAATGTTTGTATTCAGTCTATCTTAAGAAAAATAAAATGTAATGTAGGTAAATAATTATATAAATTCTTAATATATGGTCACTATATATTTGTTGAATAAATGAAAAATATAAGACTTTAGACTCTGCTTTAGACTCTTTGCTTACTTGTAAATTGAAATTAATTTTAGTATGTTGATCAGAGTTGTTCTAAAGTTTAATTGAGATAGTGTATGTAAAATATTTAGTGTATTGTCAGGCATAGAATAAGTGCTCTATAAATGTTTTTATGATAATGATTATTCATATTATTTTTCTGTTTATCTAATGGTGGCACAATTAATCCATTATCATGACCAAAAGTATTGTCACACCATCTAAATGTTCCTCTGGAGTCCACCTTTATTTTTTAACAGTCTAATTTCTACATATCAGACACAGTAACCTTTTCAAAATGAAAAGTTCTTATATTATCTCCCTTGTTGTAATGCTTAAATAGCTTCCTAATGAATCTAAGTGAAATCCCAACTCATCACACTGGCCTACAACACTGTGACTGATTGATCTAGAACCTGACTTCTCATTCTCATCTTTTATTGCTCCATTCTCCTCTTCACACAATTGGCGCCAGCTGTATATTGCCCTTCCATCTTGGAACCTGCCACAGGGCTCTCACACTTGCCATTCTTGCCCCAGATCTTTGTAATAGTGGTCCCTTATCATTATTCAGAGCTAAGGTCAATGTTGCATGCATGAAGACCTCATTCCTAACAGAAATATCTAAAATAGTTCCTATCCCACATCCTAGGCACTCTTCATTGTAATATGCTTTTAAATTTTTTCCTAGAACTTGTTTATTTAAGGTTATTTAATTATTTCATTGTGTTTATTATTTATTTTTGCCCATTGCAAAGTAAGTTCTATGCAGGTCAGAACCTCTCGTTTTGCTAATATGCCATTTCTCGAACCCAGGATGTCACTGACACACGGTAGGAACAAAATTAATATTTGATGAATTAATGACTGAATGTAGTCATATGGCAAATATTTGTTCTCTAAGAAGGAGAATGATAATCAAGTTTCAAAGAGACCTACAAGAGCTCTAGTAAAATTCATCACCTTCGCAAACATCTCAGAGGTATCTCAATGCATCCCAAATTTTCTCAAGCACTCAATAATTCTCCAGTGGATTTCTTCAAAGAAGATTCTCAATATGGACAATTCAGAATCCAAGATTATATTTCTTAAAATAACATTTCCATCTAAATGAATAAATACATTAATATCAACTGTTTATTTCAGTCTAACAGCCTGTGCATTAATTTGGCAAACATCTACTAAGACCTTGAATCCATTTATTAATATTTATTCAGAGTCTTAAAAAGATTTCACATGCACATTTTTCATGTCTATTCAATAGCAAAATGCATCTGGAAAGAAGGTGAGAAATTCAATCAATCAGTCATCTTGAATCAGTATCTTTCAAATTTTTTTGTTTTCCACAGGAAGAAATTCACTTTACATTGATATTTAGCATACGCATAAATACATTTCTTTATATATATAGTTGAAATAAAAGTTTCATGTATATTTATTTTGTGTGATATATTCTGATATATTTTTATCCTATTCTATTTCCATTTCATTTTTAAAGATAATGGGAGCCCACTACACTAAATAGATTTTGTGATCTACTAATGGTTCATGATCCAGTTTGAAAATAATAATTTGAATCCAAATATATGGAAATATAAATCTATTTGGAAATATACATATATATACACACACATATGAAGCTGCATATTCTTGGTGTTTATAATGTTAATTCAACTCTTGCCTTCAGTTGGGTTGCTCAGAAATAAAACTCAAGGCAAAGACAATCTCTGTCAATGTTTACTGGACTTTAGTAATGTAGGCCTTACTTTTTTTCAGAAGCTTGATTATTTATATACTATGTGGTTATAATGTACTTCTGAAAAATACCTTTTTTAAGTAAATATTTTGTCAGAATACACAATACAGACACACACAGAATTACATAAGAAGGAGGAGAATGAAAAGGAACAGGAGTGGGGGAGAATGGTGGAAGAAATGAGAAGGAATTTCCTCCTTGGAATCTTTATTTTAGAGATGTTTAGCTAAATAGCTTAATAAGCCAAATTATTAGATGTCCACAATGGAATTAAATTATATATTTGTACTTGGAAAAATTTGAGAGTTTAAAAATTTTTTTAAATTGTGCTTTCTCTTTTAATTCAAACAAATAGAATATAAAAACAAACTCATATAAAATATAAAATTTCAAAAAAAATATTAAATGTTAGTGCTCACCTAATATTGTGTTGCTGTCTTGCTTACTGGAAGGGGCATTTTTGAGGCAAGAAGTTTGGCTAACATTAATCAGAAAATAATGATAGAGATGGTGCTGGATGGATGGAGTGAATGCTGGAGAATCGGGACTTGATTCTGTAGGTGAAGGAGAGGAACTTACCACTGAAGTCAGTTTCTTGAAAAAAAGTATCTGGAATTGTTTGCACAACCTATTTCTTTTTCTTTTTTTTTTTTTCCACCATAAATGGCCTTGTAGCAGCTGATGTTCTCACTAACAGCACAGAAAACTTTTGTAAACCGCTCAATGTTAGGATCTTTTTTTTCCCCATGATATATCTTTTCATTATTATTATTTCATAGTATTATAGGGTACACATGTTTTTGCTTAGAAAGATCACTTTTATAATGCTTGAGTCAGGGTTGTAAGTGTGTCCATCATCCAGATAGTGTTCATTGTACCCATTGGGTAGGATTTTGCTTATCTCCTCCTGATTGATTTCCATTGAGTTATACTTCCCTCTGCACAGGCGTGCTTATTGGTTAGTTCTAATTTAATAGTGAGCACATGTGGTGTTTGTTTTTCCATTCTTTAGATACTTCACAAACAATTTAATTCGCTTGCTGTGTTTATTGGTCCATTTTCTGGTATATTTCTTCACTGAAAAAATTACAATGTATCTTGGAAAAATATTATTTTTAAAGACTGAGAGTGTTCTGTTGTATTAATGTACCTTAATTTTTGAAACACCATTGTATTTGAGGATATTTAGGATCCTGATATTATAAATAATGCTGTTATGAATATAGTATTTAAATATTTTTCATATATATATCATTAATTTATTAGGTTAATTTCCTAAAATTAGAGTTGCTGAGCCAAAGAGATTATATAGAGTAATAAGAAATGTCTATTAAAACAGTTTTGTTTCTTCACTTTTTTATTGAACCCTGTAACAAAGTAATTTTCATTGGTAATTGGATCATTAAATCATATCGTATGTATTCAAAATTGATTTCCTTATTAGTTAGGAACTATAGTATGAAAAATAAATTATCTGACCACTCAGTATATTTTGTCTCACATCTGCATGGCACTCGAGCCTATTCACTTAATTTAATAAAATTCCTCTTACTTCTGTTGGATTTGTAATGCTGCCCTACCATATCTACCATCAACACGTCTGAGTACAGGTGATCTAAGTTCAGTTCTGTGCTATAGTGATGACAAGAGAGACTTCTGACAACTCCAGTTGCTGCAGATATGGGTTTTCTTCCTAAGTTAGGAGGTTCTCGCTTTGTCTGAGGCTGCTGCGACTGGGTGGGTGAATGAATCTAATTCTTAATTTGTCCTTCAAAGTTCATGTGTTGGAAACTTAATCCCCAAGCAATAATATTGACTGGTGGGATCATTAAAATATGATTAGATTATGAGGGCTCTGTCTTCACGAATGATTAATGCCATTATCTTGGGAGCAGGTTTGTTGTTGTGGGAGTGGGGAGTAGGTTCCTCATGAAGGATGAGTTCAGCTCCCCCCCTTCCCCCCTCTTGCCTTCCATCATAGCCATAGGATGACACAGCAAGAAAGCCTTCATCCATTGCCAGCCCCCTCAATTTTGGACTTCCCAGATACAAGAATTGTGAGCCAAATAAATGTCTAAATCACACAGTCTGTGGGATTCTGTGATAGCAACACAAAATGGTCTAAGAGAGGAAGTCACAGATATAGTCCATACTTTCTATAATAAAGTGGACTTTGGTTGTAGGTACCTTTCCAGTTCCTGGATCCAAGGCATTTGTGAGACAAGCTATAGTTCCCACCCTGGGGTTTCTGAGATATCTTTGCATCTTTCCTATAAATTCTCTTATTTGTACTAAGTGTAGTTTGATTAGGATATTTTCACTTGCTATCAAAAGAGGATTGACTAGGATGAGCATTATTCTAAAGGCTTTAATCTTTCTATTAATGCCATGCTGCTCTGACTAAACCTCCACTTTATTTCCTTTTCCTTCTTTTCTAATCACTACATACTTTTTTCCTAAATATTTTATAATATAAACATGATAAAATTCACAAGAGATGTTTAAAATTGAATGGAATCACTCAGATTACTTCAATTTTACAAATTCCAGTACCATTACTTACTGAAGCTTGACTTTGGAAAAATTCTTTATTCATTCTTTCTGCATTTTTTTCTTTTATGAAATGAGATGACTTATAGTTATGCCCTCTAAGGTCTATTTCAACTAGTTGAATCCATGACATCTACATGTATTAATGATAATGCAGTCAGGGAGGCATTTAATTAGCTCTTGCAAAAATCCTGCTAAAAGCTAATGACGGACTGCGATATGGTCATGGTATATAAGGCATAAAGATATAGAGTAGAATACAAAACACAAGAGAGTTTCAGTTTTATTTGACAGGAAAGATTACCCAGCTAAATATCATATTCCCCAGCCTACCCTGCAAATAAGATAGTGATAGCCAATGTGACATTATGGAAATCTGAGTGCCACCTTTTCCTCCTTGTCACTCATGTACTTTAATTATTTTATCAGAATAAAAATTATAAAAATCAATTGTACATATGTTTTTCCTATTAATTAGAAGAGGAAATTGCCTTCCAAATAATTAATTTTAAATCAATAAATATTTCCAATACGGGTATGTGCAACTGCTCATTCAACAAACCACAACAAATTCCCTTGGAAGTTGCACAGGTATTTCAAAGCCAGTATATCAAAAAATAACAAATTATAACCCCATTCCCAAACCCATAACTTCTCTAGTCAAACAATGGCATTACCATTCATCTATAGGTAAATAATTTTACCTATAGATACCTAGTATATAACTGTCCTGTCTATGTACAAATCTTATAAAAACTACTTCGACTTTTTCTTGGTGGTTTGTATTCTTATTTCTTCAATTTGTTTAATTATATTTTAGAATTTCCAGAACAATATTTAATATTGAGAACAAGAATTGATAGAAAATCTTACCTTTTTAAAAATTTTATGTGAATCTTTAAAAGTCTTAGCATTTAGTATAATAGTACTATAGGCTTTTGATTCACATTTATTCCCTATTTTCTGATATTTTAAAAATACGTAAATGAATGTTCATTTCATGGAATTATTTTTGGCTTTCATGTCTGTGATTACTTTTTTTCTTCTTAACATGTTAATATGGAAAATTGCACTGATGTTTTTCAAAAATTTTGAACTGTCCTTGCATTCTAAACTCACTTTATCATAATGAATAAATTCTAGGATCTAATACAAAATGACCAATCAAGAAATATGTAAAAGAAGGTATAAAAAGAAATCTTTGCATGTTTACACACATACACACACAAAAAACACACAAGTCACCTAAGGCTTGTCTAAAACATCTCCACAGCAATGTTCATTATCCAACGAAATGGAATGATGTCTAAAAGTTTTAGAAAAATATACTGTGGCCCAATAACCTTAATGTCACCAAATTGTCTTTCATGTACAAAGGCGACATGGATTTTGAAGTGTGCAAGAACTCAGGTAATATAGTAGCTATGCAACTTACAAAAAACAAAAAAACTCTTAAAACAGAAGAGAACAAAAATCTTAAAAATCATGATGATTTAAACAGACCAACTAGAAAAGAATCAAAATAATGGATTGAAAACCAGAAAGGTTGTTTTATAAAAATTAATGGCAAGCAATCTATTTAAATATATATTTTAGGCTACTTAAGAATGAGAATTTTGAAGAAGGGAATGCACATATTATACATATTGAAAGAAAATTATGTTAACAATAATTAGAAAGGTTCATTTGGGTATTTTGGAGGATGAGGTTATAGAGATGAATTTTAAAGAAACACACTTTTCTCCATGTTTTATAGGAGAAAATTAACAGATATACATTTTTCATGTCTAAGAGAAATTAAGAAATAGTGCTATAGTTATAAATTTTATAAGGTATCCATTAGAAAAACAGACTACCTATTTTTAAAGAATCAGAAGTGTTGAAAGAATGAAAAATGAAGACTATAGAGCAAATGGTAGAAAGAAATGTAAACCATAAAGAAGCGTTAACAAAACTAATAATATCATAGGATAGGATGATTTTCATTCAAATGGTATAAATAATTAGAACCCAATTATACAACATTTGCAAAAAATGCATCCAAAACAAAGTTATTGAGAGTGGCTTAGAGTAAAAAGATATGATAATACAACTAATAAGGTTATATTTAGGCAAAAGCATTTACAAAGAAAAAGGGAGACACTCAAATACAATAAAAGGCATAATATGCTATCAATCTGTTTGAACCAAACAATACTAGCATAAAAATTAACAAATCCAAGGTTTTGAAATTCCAGGAGAAATTGACATAAACTATTTAATTGTCTAAAAATTGGAGAATGTTTTTAAAAGTATAGTTTACCCATATAATAAAATATGCCCATTTGTTTATTATGATATTCACAAAGCATTTTAATGGCATGGAAAATGTTAGAAACAGCACCCAAAAAATTAAAGTACAAATTTGTGCATTTTTAATTACTTCCTTATCTATTTTATAATCTCTTTTAATCTGGAACAGTTCTTAAATCTTTGTTTTTCATGGATTTTTCTTTTTTAAGATTATAGGATTTTTTTTTGAATGTCCCTCGATTTGGATTAGCCTGTTGTTTCTTGCAAATAGATTTAAAATATCCATTTTAGGCTGAAATATTAGAGAAGTGACATGTCTTCCTCACTGCATTATATTGGGGGACACATGCTGCTCTTTTGTCACATTAGTAATGTTAATTTTAACTACTTGGTTAACGTCTTCCAGATATCTCCACTGAAATGTTACTATTTTTCCTTTAACTAATAAGTAGTTTGTTGTAGGATACCTTGAGAATAAGTATATATTCTATCCCTAACAAAATATTTAACCACTATTTTTAACATGCATCCATAACTCTTCCTTGATTCGATTATTTCTAAGATGATTGCCAAAAGGTCATTTTTGAACTCTATCATCCTACCTAAGCTTGTATTCAACTGTAAAAAAAAAGAGAATGTTTTCCATTCTTATTTTATTTATATAAACATGGATTCATGGATTTTATTTTATTCAATGAATTATAATCTGTTACTATCTTGAATTATTTGATGCTCAAATTTCCCCAGGTTTTGCCAGAGGGAACTTCTTTAAACTGACTTTTATGTCTGATTGACATCTCTCCATGATTCTTGAAGAATGTTGTTTTTTTTTTTTTTTAATTTTCAGGCATAATGAAATTCTTCAATGTCATTTTATACTGTCCTCGCCCTACATTTGGAATCAGCCATTCCTTCAACAAGCCCTGGTGCCTTCTAACTGAAAATGGTATTTAGAAATGAAGATCAGGATGCTAGGAGTGATCATTGATACTAGAATATCATTTGTTCTATTCTCTCTCCATGTACAGAGATCAGGAATTTATCTCTGTGTATATGTGTGCGTGTTGCTATCTGTCTGTACTGTGTATGTCTACCAATTCATCTATGTATCACCTAACTATGATCTATATAGCAAAAAATGTGAGTTAAAATAGACATCGTCTATTCCAAGCTAACACTACAATGTTAATTCTAATCTTACCCCTTTCCATAATTGGAACTTCTTTCCCCAATAATGCAAAATGTGGTTCCCTTATCCTTAATATAATTATCTATATGCTTAATTCTAGATTACACAGAAAGTACTTTCAAAACTGTTGAACCACAACACTGCAAAACACTAACCTACAAACTAGACATAAATATTTGTTTATATGTTGTTTTTTCTTTAACCTGAAGTTATAAAATCAAAATACTTTGTACAAAAGTTATGTCGGTTAGTATTTCTCTTTCTGTGTGGTTAGTTTATTAATTTTAAATATGTAAGTTCTTTTGTTTCTGTTATTTTTTTCCATTTTAGAATTTTCCCATGCTATGTTATTTTATTAAATACACCAACATTAACATGATTCAAGAAATCAAACTATATACACAAAGTTAGAATCAGAGAGGTAACAATACTGTACTGGAAGACTTTCACTCATTCCCACTTTCCCTCAAAAGTGAATGAATTACATTATTTCTGGTTTATCCTTCTGTGTTTATTTTTGCAAAAATAAGCATGCTCAGATACACTTTCTTATTTCCCCTTCTCTGTTCTACAAAAAGTACCATTTTATGTGTACTACTTTACTTTTTGTTTTTTTCTTCACTTAAAAATCTCTACGTATTAGTTTATAGGGATCTATCTCATTCCCTTTTACAGCTGCATAGTATTCCATCGAGAGTGTGTGTGAAAGTTTATTCAAGCACTCTTTTATGCATGGGCATTTAGATTGTTGCCAATACTTCTACTTTCTGGAACTCATAGATAATTTCAATATAACCTGATATTTCATCAAGTTTTGTAAATCTTCTATGTGCCCTTGAGGAAAATGTATGTTCTCTGTTATTAGAATGTAAATGCTAATATATACTCATTAAATGTATCTTAATTTTCTGTGTCCTTCTGGATCCTAAGTTTTTCTCTCTTGCTTATTTTTCTCTTTGCCATTTCATATTAGATCAACCTTCCTTAATATATATCCATGTATCTACCTAATTTCCTCTCTTGCTTCTTTTTTTCTTTCACAACCTGGTCTCCAAAGGATCCTATTCCCTCTCTTTTCACCTTGTCTCCCTCAGAAGCATTGCCTTTCCAAGATTGACACTTTGAGTCCCATCCGTTTGTAGGTTCCTTCCCCATGGAATGTTACCTGATCTATAAGGATTCTTCTTGAGTAATTTTATATTTAGAGTGGATTTTCTTTTCTAGGGGTGATTTTACTTTTCTCTTGTATGTGCATATCCTAAATCCTCCTAATCCTCCATGAAGGCTTGGAGCAGGAGCTCTAGAAATAGCTCTACTGGAAGTTGGTGTTTACTTTTCTACAGAGGTAATCTGAAGTTTGTTTTACTTGCTTTCTTCTGTCTGTAATCAAGGTATGATATTTGGAGGGTATGCAGTTAGATTTGAGTTATGCAGCTGCTATTTCCTCAGATAACAACCAATTCAAATTTAAAGGAGTATTATCAAAAGTAATGTTACTTTCAGAAACTGTTAGACCTTTTTAATAATAATTTGACCTAAGAACAATCAAGGCAACTTCTGGTCTCTAGGAATAATATATCACCTTTTTCTAGACGGAAACATGATTTGTGCATACTTAAAGAAGAGAGATAAGCATATAGATCATTTGAAATCATTTTAAGTTCATTAAAATAAGGGAATAAAGAGAAATTGGATGTAGGAGAGCCAAGAACATCCTGTATTTCATTACCGTGAATTATTATCTGGTTGGTAAGTAGGCAATTTTTGTAGAACTTGGACCTTCAGATTAGTGATAAGTTTCAAGGTCCAAGCATTATTTACTGGAACTTTATATTTAGTTCAAGCAGCTTAATTCATAATATGTTCCTTTCCACAAAGGCTGAGGGAAAAGACAATCAATAAAGGCTCAGAAAAATCTTATGTTTTTCCTGACGAATTTCTCTTCAAGTTAATAAAGAGTGCAAAAGTAATTAATAATAGGATAGCCTTACCAAAAGTTTCTTTGAATTCATGTAAAATATTTTCCTGAGGAATTCAGACATATAATTTGTCAAGCGAGGAAAGAATCTGGTACAAAAATAGATGCAGTGTGTTATAAAATAATAGGTACATAGTTGTTTCATTTTTTGCTGTTTTATTGAAGGACAAATGATCGATTTTTATGTGTATGTCATCATGGTTATACGATTCATAAGATTAAACAGGTTTATCCAGATAGTCATACGGTTATAGTAGACTTTGAATGAATTGGCACAATGTCTTTATCTGTTACCTTCAAAATAAGACACTGCTATTTGATTACTGATTTCTCTCCACAACCTCTCTACAGCTTCAAGGAGTTGTTCAAGTTACTATGTTTGCATTTTTACAGAACCTAGGGCTTCTTTTTCCTGACTAGCATGATGACACAGTAAGCTTTGCTAGGTAACCACATGTCGAGGTGGTGGAGAGTCAAAAATTAGAGAACTACACAACTTATCTAAATAGACTGAATGATCCAAATGAGACTACATAAGTGAATCATGATAAAATTTTGTGAATGTATAAACTTAAAACAGACTGTTTTATCTGTAAAAGCCTGAAATATTTTCAACTGGCAAGTTTAGTTGTATGTAAGAAGAATATGAGAATTTTTAGAGTATAAGAATTATATTTTTCTACATTATCTTAGTGAAAAAGGTTTGCACATTTGCAAGCTCCTTATATAATAACATTTTAAGGGTGGTAAGACTTAACTGCCATAATGTCTATATTCCATTTTCATATTATGTTATTTATTTGCACAAGTCCCCTTCTATTATCATCCCACCTCCAGTTATAACAATTAAACAAAAAAAGTTGGAAAAGAAAATTTTTTCTTTGCACAAATATAACAGGAATAGAATAGACTTGAGATCACCAATTCAGAGCTTTGGTTGTCAGGGTCCCAACAGGAAACAGATGGCACCCTCATATAGGTACTTCAGAAGAGTATAATGAAAGCACTATTTACAAAGCTGTTGAAAGTATGCTGGGAAACCAATAACGAAGGTAAAGTTCCTAGAGTCTAGCAACAGCCATTACCATCACTAGATCTGACTATGCAAGGGGAGGCCACAATTACTGAAATCCCGAACAGGGCTTTAGCACAGGTGAGTCTCCACCAGACAGGAGCTGTGGCTTTTAAAAGAGAAAATATGGCTGCTGCCAAGTCACAGCTCTGGCAGGAAGGGAGCTGGAGGAGTAAATACCCCTGATTCATTATCCCCCTGCCCTTGGCATTTCCTACTGAAGCCTCCCATTGGCCAATGCCAACCAGAACCCAGAAGTAAGGGAGCTGACTGATGCCTTCCACTGTGGTCAGCCTACTTAGGCACAAATAGGACAGAAATTGGTAGAGAACACATCTAGAAATGCAAAATGGAGAATATACAGCACAGTAGGAAATGAGAAAAGAGTTTCTTTTAAAGCTAAATCTGTTTCTCAGAAACAATATGTTGTGAATTTTTAAAATATATGTTTTAGTATCAAACAGGCATCGTTTGAATCCCAACTCTTCCCCTAAATAGCTATACGACCTTGAAAAAGCTAACTTAATGCTGCTTAATCATCATTAAAATACAGAGAGTGATACCTATATAACAGGATGTTAAATTGGCACTTTCTCTGTTTTAGTTGAAGCTCCAGAACATAAAAATGAAACAATACAAAGTAATATTTTGAGGGTTAGAACAAAGGAAATTAAAAGAAAGATAAAGATATTAATTAACTAGTACAATTGTTATCTGGCATTGGTACTGCCTGGGTTTGGGGGTTGTTCAAAGCTGACTTTTTCTTTTATAGGGCACATTTATGGGATTCTCAGAGATTCCTCTTGAATATCAATGTTCTCTTCCTTCATCCCTTCACTACCAAAACAAAACAACAAAACAAGACAAAATCCTACAGAAACCCACTGGATTGCTCCAGCTGGATTTTACAACAATTTGTAGGTACTCAGAATGTCTACATAGGTGCTAAAAAGTATCAGAAAGATATGAAAAGTAAATGAAGGAATAAGATTTAATGAGGAAAAAGTCAAAAAAAGAAAACAAAAAACAACCGGAAGTTTACAAAAAAACCAAAAGCTATTCTACATCTTTTCAGAGTTCTTTACAATTAGAAACCATCTTCAACTGTTATTCCATCTCTCTTCTACTCTGCTTTTTACATCCTTGGTAATTCTCCAAGTGAGAAGCCACTAACATGATGATGAGCCTTCTCTTTGACATAAACATAAAAAGGGCAATAAATCCTCAGTGACTGACACATTTGAGCAGAAACATTGAACTTCAGTGGTTGTTAAATGTCACCTGGGCTCATTACTTAAACCAAAGGGGTCCAGTACTCTTACAGTGACATCTTTCAGCATTAGTAAACCCATCAATACTCTGCTTGATGGCTCTACTTTTTTGATGTTTTGCTGAAATATTTTTTTTGACAAATTTAGGGTATGTTCACATCCACAATCATTGAATAACTACTATCCATAGATTTTCACAGATTAGCTGGCAGTTAACAAAGAAACACATGAATTATTTCATTACATGTATAACAGAATGTTGTGACATGGTATAAGAATGGTAATATAAAAGCCTCCATTCCAATCATAGTAATTGCATTATATTTCTGATGCAGATGAAAAATTACCATTGATTATCCCTTAGTGTTCTCTGCCTTGTCACTAAGCTTTCTAGAAAATTGTGGCTATTGCACTCACAATTCTACCTCTGCTCACCCTCTGGCATTTTGTAAGTCCCTCAATACTGGGTAATTAAGTAATAATGAAATCTCATGAAAGACAGAGGCATGGTTATTGGAGGCATATAAAGTATTTGACGTATTTGACAAAGGAATCTTTCAACTGCTGAGATTTATACAATTCCTCATATAGTATAAACATCTGATTTAGACTCTTGTCACTAGATGTAAGAACTTTGTCAATAATTCTGTTAAATCAAAAAGTCAATGACATAAGATCTAACTTAGTAAGCAAGTAACCTATTCCAGTCCAATGATACCAACAGCTCTTTCCTCTAATCAACTAGGAAGTGAATGCGATGAAGAACAAAATTCAAATAGCTTCTAAAAAGCTTAGAACTAGGCATACAGACCTACACTTCACTCCTAATGGATTAGGGGCCCTTGTGTCTGCTACTGATTATATGGATACATACTATGCAGCCCTAGATTAATATTGAGTGAATTCAAAAAGTAGATATAACTAATACATAAAACGTCATGGAAAGTTTCTTTAGATTACTTGATTTTGAGAAATAAGGATTGTGTAGCAGGTCATATTTTACAAAGATGGTCAAAACAGTTCCTCCCACACAAGCATTTCTGAATTTTGACCTTGTCATTCCCCCATCAAGACTCCGCTTCAACTTGGGCTGTCTTAGTGACTTGGATGAACAATAAGCTGAAGTGGAAGTAAAGCCACATGGACTTGTGTAGGAACTTCATTTTACAGCCACAGCTGAGCTTCCACCTGACAGCATCAATGGCCTGCCTTGTGAATGTGCCATTTTGGATGTCCAACCCATGGAAGCCATCAAATGACTGTGGCCCAAACAATATCTTACTGCAATTACATGAGAGATCTGAAGCAAGAACCACCCAGCTGATTCCAGTCAACCTAGAGAACCATGAGAAACAACAAAGTTTTGTTTTAAGCCACTAAATTTGGGGGTGGTTTTTACATAGCAATAAGTAACCGAAATCTATGGTTAGGGAATTGGTAAGTTTTTTTTTTCCTTATTTATTCTATTTTTTTAAGCCAATTTGTGCCATGGTGACATTACCTTCTTCTTAGTAGCACTTAAATTATTTATTTTCAATATTTTAGTTGTGATTCTTATATAATGGAAGGAATTAATTTTTGTTGATTTTTCTAATATAGACGCCTCTCTCAGATACTATTTTTTCTTTTATTTCTCATCATAATATTTTAAACAATAAATATGAAAGGAATATATTTTCAGCTCTTTTGGTCCAAGATGGGATTTGGAAGACTGTTGTTTATATAACTATTTTTAAAATAACGATATTCTTTGAAATTGCTTCTATTTTGTGAGTTGTTTTTAGCCTACACTAATGGCAGAATGTTCCTAGATATCACTTCTGGAAAATGTAGTAATATAAGGGAACTTAACAACAATGGAATTTTTTTCTTTACATTTTAAATATAAATAATAACATAACATTCTTAACAGCAACTATCTACCATAATTTGATGGATATATCCATTATTTCTTTTCAGGTGATCCTGAAAATCTTTTTTTAAAACTTCATTAATAAAAGTAACAATATTAATTTTTTTTCTGAATGTTGACTCACACACATTTCAATAAGTATTGTACAGTTTATACTCTCTTCAGGAGTCTATGATAAAAACAGCAAGTGTTCATTTCCTCAATAATTCCAACAATGGAAATTAAACTTTACTTTCTTGATAAATGAAAATAGCGCTTTATTTACATTTCATTTGTAATTTTTGTACTTTTGGGATTAGCAATAGGTTGAATACTTATTTTTAGTGTCTCTTGGCCATTTATGTATGTTTTGTGTTTGTGGGAATTCTCATTAAATATTAACACTTGTTGATTTCAAAAGTAGTTTCCAATTTTCTGAAGTTTATATTTATATATATTTCAAAAATTGGATAATATAGTGAGACACAAAGAAAAATCATAATCTTTCTACCTAGTAATAATATAACTCCATTATATATGACAGCTTTTGATTTGTCTACTTGGCTAGGCTAAATGACAGTCTTCAGAACTCCCTTTGTTTCTCTATTCTTCCAATTAGAGTGGAGTACAGTCTCTTTCGAGAGAGTTGGAAGATGAAAGAGAGGCAGAGACCATTTTGTGGCATGCACACACCTTCTCTCAGTTATTCAATCAAATACTAACCTAGGTACTGCTGTGAAGAATTTTTCAGATATGATTACAGTCTCTAATTGATTTACTTTAAGTGAACCAAAAGGGAGAATATCCTGGGTGGGCCTTAATCAGTTGAAAGTCCTTGAAATTTAGGAGTTAGACTTCTCTGAAGGAAGAGATTCCCTCCCCTGAACAAGGGGCTCCAACTTGTTCTTGGGGTGGTGATCCTTGCTTGCTGACTTGTGATCTTTCCTTCCTGAATGCCTGACTATGGGCTTTGAACTTGCTTAGCTACCCCTATAATTCCATAAGCTGATTCCTTTTAATAAATCATATATCTATATTTATAAACTATATATCTCTCTCTCCTACTGGATCTTCCGGTCTGGATGAATCCTGAATAATGTAGAATTTGGTACTGGAAGTTGCTCCAGAGTAACAGAATCTGATGGATATCTTATCTGAATTATTTCTTGATTTCCTGGCATTGGTACCCTTATGTGATTAGATTTAAAGGTAAAATGATCCTATTTCCAGTGGTAAAGTGGACACAGGTATTCTGTGGCATAAAGTTACAGAATAATTACTTAAATTATTGCCTTTGGATAACTTTAATAGAGTGCCTATAGATTATGAGGCTCTGGATGAATATTTTCCACCATAGAATATTTTGGTTAGAATACGGTGTAGAATGGTGTTTGTTGGTTAATTTGGATTGTTGTGGGTAAACAGGGAAAAAGAATGATGAACTCAGGGCTTCAAATTCACAGCTCTAGTTCTAAATAAATGACCCAAAAGCTTCCATAACTTCCCTAAGGCATAAGTAATTTGCTCGAACAAATGGTCTAAATGCCATGACCACTCACTCCACCACATTATGTTATCTTTCTCAGCCCACATCATGAACTCATGGAGAATGCCTTACAATAAGATAAATGAGAAACAAAAACTCAGGTCCGGTTTTCAGATGCTCTGCATGAAATGGAAGGACTACACAAAGGTGAACAGTGTAGCACTGCAGCACCACTCTGGGACAACCCTGAAAGGAAATGGCGAATGATCGTCTTCCCAGTGGATAGAAGTTCAAGTAATGTATGTGGTTTTTTATTTTGTCTCAAAGGAGAGATGGCCAGAAGTATGAGTCTATATTGATTTATGGACTATCTTATTCCATTCATGATGCAATAAAAATACCATAAACTGGTTGGCTTATAAACAGCATAAATTTATTTCTCCCACTTCTGGATGCTGGGAAGTCCAAGATCAAGATGCTAGCAGTTTCAATGTCTAGTGAGGGCCCATTTCTTGGTTTACAGATGGTGTATTCTTGCTATGTCCTCATAGGGTAGAAAAGGTGAATGAGCTCCCTTGGGGCTATTTTATAAGGGCAATAATACCACCCATGAAGGCTTCACTTCATGACATAATCACCTTCTAAAAGATACCACCTCATACCATCACCTTGTGGGTTTGGATTTAAATGTATGAATTTTGAGGAGACATAAACATTAGACCATAGCATGAACTGTTGCTAATGGTTTAGCTGGATGGTCAGGGACTTGGGAGAAACACAATTGGAAAATTGGTGTCAAGGAAGTCTGAGGAAGGGGTATGTAGATAAACCTTTCTAAATGGGAAAAAAAATGTGAACATATGTGTACACGTCCCATGTGAATGTCTCTCACAGGGCGATCTCAGCAGAGAAGGATTTAAATAATAAAGTGAATAGGATGATCTATTCTGTCAATACAAGTCAAACTCTTTTTCCAGTGACTCCTGTCATTGTCCAATGGGCTCATGCCCAAAGTGGCCATATGGGAGGGATGGAAGTCATGCATGGGTTCAGCAATAAAGATTTGCACTCACCAAGGCCAACCTGACTACAGCCACTGATAAGTGCCCAAACAGCCAGCAGCAGAGACCACCACCGAGCCCCTAATATGGCACTGTTTCTCAAGGTGATCAGCCAGGTACCTAGTGGCGGGTTGATTACACTGGTCCTCTTCCAAGATGGAAGGGAAAGCACTTAGTTCTTACTGAAATAAACATTTACTCCAGATACAGGTTTGCTTTCCATGCCTGCAATGCTTCTGCCAAAACTAGCACCCATGGATTTATAGAATACTTTATCCACTGCCCCGTGTTTCTGCTTCTCTGGTTGAACCCTGACCGACACACTATACACATTGTTATCTCTCTTTATATTCACAGGCAAAGTTACCACTTCCTACATGCTTCATTTCATGATATTTAGAGAAGTGAAATCTCAATACTTCAATTTTCTAAATCAAAGTAAATAAGTCTCTTTAATACTCTCCCATCAATATTGGCTGAGTCAAATGTCAATTTGTGGTTCCTCCCCTGTATTGACTTATCCAAGAACTGGATATGAACAGTCTAAAAAGGTGATCCCTCGTACTTAAGGCTTTCATGCAGGAAAAGTCTTTCTGTGTCATTTTTTTCTCTCTTTTTGCTGCTAAGTAGTACTGCCTTTGGGCACCTTGCAATGGGTTGAATTGTGCCACTCACCCCGAATCATATGATGGAGTCCTAACACCCAATACCTCAGAATGTGACCTTATTAGAGAATAGGGTCATGACAGATACAATTAGTAAAGATGAGGTCATACTATAGTGGGATGGGCCCCTAATCCAATATGACTGGTTTCTTTATAAAAAGGGAAAATCTGACACAGGCATGCATACAGGGAGAGAATCATGTAAAGATGAAGGCAGACAGCAAGGTGATGCTTCTATAAGCCAAGGAATGCCAAAGGTTTTCATCAAATCCCGTGAAGCCAGGCGAGAGGCAGGAAATAGCTTCTCTCTCACAATCTTTAGAAGGAACCAACACTGTTGATTCCTTGATCTTGGACTTCTAGCCTCCAGAATTGTGAGACAATAAACTTTTGGTGTTAAGCTACTACCTAGTTTATAGTACTTTGCTATAGGAGCTCTAGAAAACTAATACACACCTGAATACAGGATACAACTTGACCTATAGCTTTAAGGGTTCTGCATAACAAATTCATGAAGGAATCTCTGCACCTTCCTGTTATTCAATAGTTGACATGCAAAGCTAGCAGAACACAACCTGTATCTCCAAACTTGCGCTCTTATGATAAACACAACTCAGACCTGAGGAAAACAGATCATCACATTGCCTGCATATATCTTTGAAAGAAAAAGTAAGTGTCCAAATACTATGAAAGTTTATAGGTTGGGGACAGGCACTGCTTTCGAAGGCCAAAAGCACTGAAAGGTGGAATACTTTGGGTAAAAGAAAAGAGAAATTGAAGATCTATCAAATCCTTTTTCTCAGACCAGTGAAGATAATAGGTTTCAAACATATGTTTATTTTTGTACTTGTTTAAGAAAACAGATAAAAACATTTACAGATACAAAATTATGAAAGTTAATATTTACTGGGCATGGGAAAGAAAATCACAGAATACAAAAAGAAAAATATATTTTATTATTTAACTGCCTAACATACTTCAATACTTTTATTCTTTTACTTTTGGCTGTTTACTTTTCGACCAACATCCAATTTGATAATAAGTTTTAAATATTGTAGAAAAATATTAAAATAATTAAATCTTCTCTCAGAGTTAAGCTTTTTAAAAAATCGTTGAGATAGGGAATAGTTTCTTTCATCTTTACAACATATAATTGGTACGTTGGCAATTAGTCATTTAATGCTAAGAATGTTGTACAACTTGGGGAAATCTGTATCACTTTGTTATATGAAAGCTATAAAGCCCTAGGATACTTAAAGTTTTCTTGTGCAATAACTAGTCTTAAATATGTTTTCAATCAATATTTATAATATATATATATATATTTTTTTATTTCAGCTCATCATGGGGGTACATAAGTTCAGGTCATATACATTGTCCATGTCCCGCCCATCCCCCCGAGTCAGAGTCCCAAGCGAATCCGTTCTCATTCTCCAGACAGTGCGCCTGGCACTCATCATGTAGTCATACCTCCATCCCCTCCCCCCCCCACCTCCCCGGGTCTGCACCTTCAAGCATGACCATTCCCCAGAGGGTGTGCAATGCACTCGTCATGTAGGCATACACCCATCCCCTCCCCCCACCCCCCATCCCAGTCTGATATCCAATTGGTATCCTTCTCTGATGTACATTTAGGTGATGATCAGGGAAACCAGTTTTCTGGTGAGTACATGTGATGCTTGTTTTTCCATTCTTTGGATACTTCACTTAATATAATGGGTTCCAGCTCTCTCCAGGAGAACCAAAGAGATGTTGTATCATCGTTATTTCTTATAGCTGAGTAGTACTCCATGGTATACATATACCACAGTTTACTAATCCATTCGTGGATTGATGGGCACTTGGGTTGTTTCCACATCTTTGCGATTGTGAATTGTGCTGCTATAAACATTCGGGTGCAGGTGTCTTTGTTAAAGAATGACTTTTGTTCTTCTGGGTATATGCCCAATAATGGGATTGCTGGATCAAATGGTAGGTCTACTTGAATCTGTTTAAGGTATCTCCATATTGCTTTCCATAGGGGTTGCACTAGTTTGCATTCCCACCAGCAGTGTATGAGTGTTCCTGTCTCTCCGCATCCACACCAACATGTGTTGTTTTGGGATTTTTTGATAAAGGCCATTCTCACCGGAGTTAAGTGGTATCTCATTGTGGTTTTGATTTGCATTTCCCTGATGATTAGGGATGTTGAGCATTTTTTGATACGTTTTTTGGCCATTCTTATGTCTTCTTTTGAAAAATTTCTATTCATGTCATTTGCCCATTTTTTGATAGGATTGTTTGATTTTTTCTAGCTGATTTTCCTGAGTTCTAAATAGATTCTTGTTATCAGTCTTTTATCTGATGTGTAGTATGTGAAAATTTTTTCCCATTCTGTAGGCTGTCTGTTTATTTTCGTGACTGTTTCTTTGGCTGTGCAGAAGCTTTTTAATTTAATCAGGTCCCATTCGTTTATTTTTGTTGTTGCTGCGATTGCCTTAGGGGTTTTCTTCATAAATTCTTTGCCTAGACCAATGTCTGTAAGAGTCTTTCCTACATTTTCTTCTAGAATTCTAATAATTTCCCATTTAAGGTTAAACCCATTTTATTTCGATATCCTTTTGAGAGAGTCCTATTATGAGCCTTATATTATGAAAAAACAAATTGCCTTTAAGTGTTTATTAAAAACAAAATTATTGCTCCTTCTAAGCTGTTATGAAAATTTTTGGAACTAACAGAAATCAAATATCCATTAGAACCAAGCTGCTCTCTTGTTTGTACAAATTGTGTTTTCCTTTATTATTTATTTTATTTTTCTTCCCTTTTTTGTGGTTCTGATTGGGAGTATTCTCATTTTTAAAAAAAAATCTTTTTTATTCCTTCTGTTATTTTTTTATCTATATTTACTTGGTAATTATAATTATTCCTAATCTTCAAGATTTCTACCATCAAAATTGTAGTTTCTCTTATGCTACAATAAAAGAGTTTGGGATATTTTAATTTTCTGTCAATCTTCTTTCTTTCAGTTTCCTTACTTTGGTATCTACTAGGATATTTCCTTTTAAGCAATATATAAATTTTGTTATAATCAAAAATTCTAGAAGAGCATATAAAGTTTTTTAGATGTTTTCATTGTCCACTTGATTACATTGAGAACTAAGTTCCTCACAATCTCCTTCTCTGTATGGTTCAGGGTCAGATATGGTCACAGCTGAAGTTGGGAAAATTTGGAAGGCAGAAATGAAGCATTAGCCACTATACTCTGAAGTTGTCATTGTTTACAGTCAGGGAAAGAAAGATGTAGAGTGTAGATAGGATACAGTTTGCCTTTCCTCCTCTCAGCCTCAAATCCCATTTTCCTTAGGACTGTGGGCCTCATTGACCATAGAACACCCCTGTACCCCTACACTACCTCTGGCCCTGTACCATTTTTGCCATGAAATCACGTGAGACAGCATACTGGGCAATGCTCCCAATGCTTAATAATGCTCTTAAATACTATCATATACTTAGAATATTTCCTACGGTGTCTATAGTTTTGACATTATTTTTTAATATCCAGTATTTTATTGCATTTAATGAGTGGTTTTTTGTTTTATCATTTTTGTTTTGTTTTAGAATTCCTGAGCCTACTTTAAAGGAGAATCAAGGTTCTTAATGATTACTGTATTAAGGTAATGACATTTTTCTAGTCCACTCTTCGCAAGTGTGCCATCCTTTAAGGATCTAGATTTCACGTGGGGTTTCAGTACTTTCTCCCCACACTATGGCGGTCTGGCTTCCTCTCCTATCCCTGGGTGAATGCTGTAATTCGCTATGACTGATTACCAAGACCAGCCACAGCTGTCACCACCTTTGTTGCAGCAGATTCAGTGTCACTTTTGAATTGGCTGCTATGACAATTAGTTACTTCTAGTTTCTGCCACCTGGTGATTTTCCTTCCTTTCTAATGAGTCCAGTAATACAATAGTTTAAAAGAGTTGTTTTTATCAGTCAACATTTCTGTGAGGTTGTATTGAAAATTTTCCAGGGCACCTAGGCTGTCATATATTCAGAACTAAGAGCCAGTGAATCCCAGTTTCAATGTGCCCACATGTATATTAGTTGGTGGATACACATAGCACTGTGCTAGATGTTGTACCAGGATGGCCACCGGGAAATTAATGCTTCCCAAAGTTCTGTGTACAAAATAGATTTTCATTAAATGCATATTGAAAAATGTTTGTTGAGGATCAATTAAAGCAGTAAATTAAATGCTAGAGGCCAGAGTTGAATACACTTTGGTTCATGTAAGCAAGCTCAAGTTATTAATTGAGTGCATACATGGAAGAGCTGCCCTGGGAATTCCACATCCAAATGGGGAAAAGAATGATGATCTGGGATTGAGGCCCCAAACCAGACAATTGTATTTTTATGCCATAAGTCATTTCTTTCAGGCAGCAGAGAGTTACTGCCAAGTTTCATATCAAGCAGGATAGCTAAAGAACAATGATTCCTCACTGAGCATTAGAATTGCAAGAAAGAGACTTTAGCTCTTAAAAGTCAGCACAGAAGAGATTAGCTGCACAAATACAGTCACTCAGAATTCCCAAGACCTAAGAATCAGCCTCTCCAGAACTGCTCTCCTCTTTTTATGAAACAATGAAGCTAACTTGGGAGCAAGTTTATTTAGTAAAAATACAAACCAATCGATCAAATTCAGCCAACACAATACCCGTGTTTGCTGACTGGAATTTCTTTTAACTGTTTTTCTTTCTGTGGAGATGGGAACATATTCCTTCTTTTGAGGCAGTAACTTAAAAGTGGGTTTGAAACAGATTTTAATGAATCCAATTTTGAGTTAATAACATTGTTTATCAACTTGTGCCTTGAAAAATAAATATAGGATGTTTTGATTTAATTTCTTTATCCATAAATTTGATATAAAGTATATATATTTTAACACATATTAAGATGAGGAATAAATGCAACAACAAAAAACCTCAAAGCAACTTTATAAAACATAAAAGTGCCATATATTTCTAATATACTACATTCATGTCTCTAAAAACTGGGTATTGAGATTTTTTAATATAATGCAAATGGGCTTATAAACAAAAAAAGACCAGCAACCTACTCAAAAATGGGCAAAATACATGAATACACCTTTCACATACACACACACTCAGATATAAGACCAATAAGAATATGTAAAGCTACTATTATTATTTAGAATTATGGAAATTCAAGTTAATATCTCAGTGATATGCCATTTCTTACCCACAAGAATGATTAAGATTAAAAAATTGATAACACCAAAAGTTGGAGAGAACCAGCTGAAACTTTCATACGTTTTTAGTGAGAGTATAAAATTGTGCGATCACTTTGGAGACTGTTTGCAGTTTCTTATAAAGTTAAATATATTCCATTCCTAAGTAATTACACCAAATAAATGAAAACATATGTTTACAAAAGGACTTTTACAAAAATATTCTAGAAGGCTTATTCATGATAACCAAAAGCCCATCAAGAAGTGAACAGATAAAGAAGTTTTGGTACATTCATACAATGTACTACTACCCAGCAGCAAAAATGAATCCATTGTGGGTATACCCAATTACATCCTTGAATCTTATTCAATTAAGTAACAGAAGCTGGATATGAGAGAGCTGTTGGTGCTCATAAAATACTCCAAAATGAAAGCCTCAGAAGCAAGAGTTTTTCTGTCACCTTCTCCTGCCCTCCTGTCTCTCAGTCCCGTCCTCCCTCAAGGTTGGTCATAGACACTGGAGTCCCTCTTCCCCAAGGTGGGTCATAGAAAACAGAACTCCTTTTCCCCAAAGCCAGCCATAAAACCTAAAAATATTAATATTACTCTAACTTTCTCTCTCTGCCCTATCTGAGCAAAAGCTGACCATAAAGAAATTATCTGACCTACCTTGTTTGGCTGTAGGTCATAAGACTCCCATTCCAGAGAGGCCCTGCCTCATTCCTGGAAGGAAGGAAGGAATGCACACTCAGAGAAGCCAAGAAGACTCTAGATAGACAGTCCTTACTGGGTTTCCCCACTCAGTCTATTAATATTAGATCATACCCTTTTTGTCCAATCATATTTCTACATGGTTGTCTTTACTTTGTTGAACTTAAACATAAAAATGGACAATTTCCCCTGTATCTTTAGATCTTCATTCTGAAGACTCCCATGTATACACATAACATAAATTTGTATGCCTTCTCTTCTATTAATCTGAATCTTGTCAATACTTTTCCAGCAAACCTTTAGAAGGCTAACATACTCCTGCAGAGTACATACTGTTTTATCCTATTTATATGAAGTCCTAGAGCAGGTAAAATTGACTAAGGGGTTAGAAGACATAAAGGGGTTGCCTCTGGGTGTGAAGGATTACACAGAAAGTAGTGTGAGTTGATTTTCTGGGGTGATGGAAATGTTCTGAATCTCTTCCAGTGATGGTTGCATGGACGTATATGACTGTCAAAACTGAAACACAGAACACTAAAGAAATGTGCATGTTATTGTAAGTAGAGTATACTATCTTTTAATAAATATTATAAATGGACTGCTTTGAAAAATTTGGAGTTCTGCATCACTAAAAGTCTTTAAGCAAAGACCAAGAGAAACATACACACTAAGAAACTGGATAAGATACATGGATTTTGAACTGTAGAATGCATTGGAATCAATTAGAAAGTTTGTTAAATATATAGAATAAAAGTATTCCACCTCCAGAGACTCATTTCATAGTTACAGGAGGTATACTATGGGACTCCAGTACCTTCATTTTTAATTAGCACCTACCTCAGAAAATTCTGAAAAAGATAGATATATCAGTGACCCCAATTTGAAAACACTGAAGGGGCAGTTGGTAATAACCTTTATTTGCAATTTTTAGCACTGCTAATACTATTTGAGAGGGAAGCCATGAATAAAAATGTTGACTGATGTATTATATAGGACAAATTTCAGTATATTATTGTAAAAATATATGAAATAAGTATATTTTATTATTTTCCATCAAGGCAATTTAAAATTCCTTCTCTTTTGTTTTTCATCCTTATTTATCTGAGATATTTGACAAAGTTATATATATAACCTGTTCTTAATGATGAGGGAAGTAATGCCAGTTTCTTGAGGAAACAACAAAGAAAGAGTGAGTCAACCTTTAAAGACTTGCTAAAGTTACATATTCTTAGTTTATTCATAAAAAAATAACTTCTACTACACATCCATCCATTTAGTATCTGCTAGGCTGCATGTTATTATTTTATATTAATTACTCAAATTTTGTAGCATTTCCATGTAAGCATAAAGCCAAAAGACATGACTGAGGCCAAAAGTGATTGTTAGGAGTATTATCTTTTCTTTTTGTGAGCCTTACTAAAATCTCTTTTATATACGTAATACCATAGTACAGAAGAAGAGGACATTAGCTACCTGGGCAGTAACTGGAGCTGAGTCATGAAGAAATCATTTATGGTAATTGCTGCCAGTTGAACAAAAGAGAAAGTCATTCCAGGTAGTGGAAAGAATATGCACAAAGGTGTGAAAAGGGAGAATACTGCTGTTATAATTATAGATTTGGTATGATGAAAGGTATATTTTGAAGAGTGAAGATGAGGGGATCACTAAAGGATGTAAACAGTGAAACAATGTGCCATTTTGATTTGTTAAGAAAACCTATCATCGCGGCAGTATGAAGAATGGATTGGAAGGGAAGTGATGGGGATGAGACATGAGGCAGAGAGATTTATGGTCCAAGTGACAAATGATGGGGTCTAAACAAAAGCAGTCCCTTGAAAGTTGAACAGAAGGAATAAAACTGCAAAGATTTTTAAGAGAGAAAATCCACAGGATCTTCTGAATGAATGAATATGAATAGTGAGGCACATGAAGGAATCCAAAATCATTCCTGTAAACTGAATGAATAGTAAAGATCTGAAATAAAATGCAATAGCGGATTTGGTGTGCACAAATGGGAAGAGAAAGCAGAGCAAAGAAGATTAGTTTGAAACATACTGTGTTGGAGCCCATTCTATAGACATCACGGTCCAGCAAGCTGTTAAAAATTAAGGATAAGAATTTAGGAAATGACATCCCTACTATTAATATAATGTTGCTTGTGGAAATGGTTTTCTGATTTACAAAGGATGAAATCAATTCACTAGGAGGGATGAGAGGTGAGGTTCAACACAGAGAGAGGATCAGCCTCAGCCCAAACATGACACTAATGCATTTCAACAAGTTTACAGTGGTTATATTCTTTCCTAGTTGAATATCCACATTTAGAGGACCAACAGGATTTCTACAATGGCAAGATTCATCACATAAAGATACAGTCATATTAAAGCATTAATCTCGTTAAACCATGACCAACAGATTATCAAGTGAACAGAAAAAAAAAAAAAAAACCCGACAACAACAAAACCAAAAAACATTAAAAAAAAGAAGGAAGCTAAAGGATCTAAAGGTAATTTTTTCCCAAAGGGCTGACAAAAGTTATGAAGTTTAAGACTTTACAGTAGGAAAGATTAAAAGACACTCAACAAGTAATATCTCAAATGAGAGATAATAAGCAGTTGTGATTCTTCCTCACTTTCAACATACACAAAATAATGTATTCTGTGGAGAGACAGATACTTTTTGAATCAAAAGCTTTAACAGAAGACTAGGCTGTAATCTCCTTCTACATTAGTTATGTGGGGTGTATGACTCTTGGGCTTGAAAATGCTTCTTACATCCTCCTCTTTCTCCAATTTTTTTTTTTAAATAACTCCATTGACTTTTCCTGTTTTTCCACATATTTTTTTCCAGCTCTAAGTGAAAGAGGCAGCAGTAAAATGCATTTACTTTTATTCATGTGAGAATCATAGTTGAACCAACATTCTTCAAAATAATGGGTCTAACAACTCATTTTCATTACATAAGTGGTCAGATCAAGCAAAATTGGTAGGACAGGGCTTTAACTGGAAAGAAATGCAAATTAATGTTTCTTTTTAAAGGCTAGTGAAAGCAAACTATACACTATAGTATTTGGTTTACTGTTTATCTATCCAAATTTGTTTACTTATTGTCCACACCAAAGGAATGTTCAATGATAAAGCATTTGTTAAGCTGCATGTGAAATGTGGAGTCTAATATAACCACGAGAAGACAGACAGGCAAGTTATTGAAAAGTCACAGAACCCTGACTTTGTGATTTCATTTTTATAAATACCATGGGCTATAATTCAGACTCAGTTAAGATTTTAAAAGTAATTAAATAAACATTTTTTTTCAAGTAAAGAATGATAATGTTTGTTTAAAGCTTAGTAGTCAGTAATGACTTCTGTCTTCAGATAAGGACACTTCATTAAAATTTCTTTTTCTTTACAATTATGATAAGAAAAAGTCATCTCCTTTATTTTTTGCTTTTTGCAAGTCAGCAAAGGGGATAAAAATGGGTGAATTATAAACACTGACCTCAGCAGTTTGCAAAAAAAAAAAAAAATGCTGACATAAGTTTAACTGCAATGGTTCAGAAAATGCTAAGAGAACATATCATTACTGTAATTATTATAACTGCAAAGTCACATATCTCCTGAAGTAATTGGATAAATGGCATTGTAATTATTTCAGATTTGCATCTGAAAATAAACTTTAGAATTTTAAAATAGACAAAAGGAGGTATTAAAGTAAACTTCTTTATACAAATTATTCAAATTAGTGTTGTATCCTAAAACCAAAACACTGAAAACATTTCAGAGCCTCAGGGTAATCCTTTGGCATGTAGGTGCATTTAGCAATAGACTACTTAACTGATTTTTAGATGTGCAATTGAGGAATAAGTGCTTTGCACATATAAAACAATTGGAATCGGGCCTACTAATTTTGCCTTTCTGAAAGCAGAAGACGAATTGTAGGAACACAAAGAAATGTTCAGGCAGAGAAAAAAATTCAAAATTAGTCCTTGTCATGGTTAATCTACTCCCTGACTTGCTAAGTAGCAAAGCTATTGGAGGCTCAAGTATTTTTGTTTGTTTGTTTTGGGTATTAAAATTGTACCACAAATATTCACTTCACCAATGTGGAAGTAGTTTGCTTGTTAATGTGGATTATGATGGACACAGTCACCTTTCAGTTCTGCATGGTTTTAAATTGGTGGAATATTGCTTTGAGAAGAATACACAGCCTAAAGTTTCTAGCTTTTGGTAACTTAAATAGTTGAGAGTTCTGTTTTAATCAGGGTAATGCTCACTAGCTACTCTAAAAACAAGTCTTAGTGGCTTATAGAAGTTTATTTTTCACATCACATTACAATGTTAGTTAGTGGCACTTCAACAAGCACAGCTTTGCCATGCTGGGGACCTTTAATTCTAATCACGAGACAGCGAGGGTAGCACATGGGTTTCTCAGGCCCGGAAGTGGCATGCACATTTGCTCTGTGTCCCCTCCGTTAGCCAGAGCACAGTCATAGGGCTCCAATCTACCAGGAAGGAAGGCTGGTAAATAGTCTTCCTGTGTTTCCAGAAGAAACATGAAAATGGCTTGCTGAGCACACAGCATTGTTTCTGCCACTTATTTATTAAGTAAAGCTAAATATAAATCCATTTCACAACCCTAAATCTTTTTAATGCTGTTTAAGATGTCTGAGGAATTTATGAATTTGAGTGTTGATATTAATAGTGGGCATATATTGAGACTCTAAATTCTCATTGCATAGCCACCACCATTCCAAACCATGCTAGGCAGCAATTAGTGTTCCACAAACCGAGTATGTATGTTGGAGTAGAAGGGGTAGTGAACGAGAATCAGCGAAACAGCTACATTAATACAGTTGATATGAACTCTAAACATGTTTAATATTTTCTTTCTTTGGTATGACATTTATCTTTAAATTGATTATTATTAGACTGATTAAAACACAGCCTCTTTGCAGAAAAAAATTGGCAAACTGACAACATTCTGAATATCTAATAAATGTGAGCATATTCCATTATTTATTTTTGTTCTTTCACTTTCTTTTTTGTTGTTGTTCTTATTTTTATTTTTCCCCCCAAAATGACTATTCTTTCACAACTATCTTATATGATGCAGTATGTACCACTATAAGATGCTCCTTAAATTTATTCATATATTCTGAGCTCCCTGATATTCTTTTTTCAAGCCCCTAGGGCATCATCTTTCAGTAAGATGTTGAGTGAAACTGGCTCTTCAAAAATCCCTTTAATATTATATGATGAGTCATGGATAAACTTGGTAAAATGGAATGCCAGCAACCATTTGCTACCCCAAGAAAATGCCAGGGAGCAGGCTGTTTGATGATCATAAGATTTATATTAAAGACTCAAACCACTGGATTCAGAAATTAAATTTCTTTCATGTGAACTTGAATATTCCCTTTGGCAGATGACAAAAAAGACATGGGAATAAACTAAGATACATTGCCATACTTTCTGGATGAGAATCTTCCTATGGTAAAGAAATGAAAGAGAAGTAGAAATTTTAACACATTGACCAAAATTTATCAAACCTATTACCTGATATTTAGATTTGAGTTAGAATACTTAATGCTTGGGAAAGTTATAAAACATCAAAATTGCAAAACATAGAATTTCATTTTCTGGTTCAGCATGTAAAAAGCTTTGAAGTTGTCACTCTAGTCCTCACAACAAGAAAAAAAATGAACAAACTGAAAATTAACAACTCTTCTTATGGAAGTAAAGTGATGGAGCAAACCACAAACCCCAAAGTTGGAGAGACAGACAGAGGACATGCAGAGAGTAACAGGTGAGTGGGGCAGAAGCCCAGCAGCAGAAGCCACCGTGGGAGTCAGCGCCAGGTTAGGGAAACAAGCTGTAATTCATGAAGTGCTGAAGGCTCAGTGTGGACAAGCTTGAGAGTTAAGACTTCCAGGGGGTCCCAGTCTTGGGGTCACACTTTTGTTTTACCTCTAGGAGCTCCATCAGGGTGTCACAGCACAGATCAGAATAAAAAAATTCTATGGTGATTTTGGCAGGAAGAGGGGAAAAGTAGCCATATGAAATACTCCTAGAACATTGTGTTCTTCTTAACAAGGCTTGCCTTCAAGGGAAACTATCTTATCAGAACCTAACTGGGTGGAGTTTTACCATGTCAAAACCCACCTGGGGGAAGGAAAATGCCCAGATACAGCCCCCTCTAGTTTTCCATGGAGGGGCAAGGGAAATGCATAACTGTAGTCCAACCGTCTCTAGCCTTTCTATCTTACGTGTAAAGGAGGAGTGATTGAAGACTTGTGAAAATCACAGTCCAGAGGAGCTGGCCTCCTAAAAGAATTATATCTCACCATAGGATTATAGAATGCTTCCCCCTCAACCTCATCCCTCACATTATCACCACTTCACTTTCATTTACTATACACACATCTGTCACACCAAAAACATGTAACTTATTTTAGGCAAGGTTAATAATAGAATACTTTAATTTCTTAGGTTTTTACAAAGGCTACTGCACTAAATTTTCTGGTATAAGAGCCGTGGAACATGGAATGATACAGTAGAAAGAATGCTTGATGTCAGTGACTACAGCCTGAATGGTTCATGGAAAGGTCAGACCTTGGTGTCTGAGGTCACAGAGATGTCACATGGCTTCTTAATGAATGCAGGGTGGAGTATTATCCCTAAGACACACTGGCACTTTTTAATGCTGTATAAGATGTCTGAGGAATTTATGAACTTGAATGTTGATATTAATAGTGGGTATATGTTGAGACTCTAACTTCTCATTGCATAGCCACCACCATTCCAAACCATGCTAGGCAGAAATTAGTGCTATAAAAACTGAGTATGTATGTTGGAGTAGAAGGGGTGGTGAAGGCCAATCAGCAAAGCAGTTACATTAATACAGTTGATGTGAACTCTAAAAATGTTTGTGAATATCTTCTTTCTTTGGTATGACATTTATCTTTAAATTGACTATTATTAGATTGATTAAAACACAGTCTCTTCACAGAGATATTTCCTATCTATTCAGGACCCAAAATTATCCCAGCAGTACTAAAGCCTGGCTTTTGCTCAACCTCAAGTTTACTACTGTAGACTTGATATACTCTCTATTGTATCTCTCCAAACTTTGACCAGTCAGTATCCTGATTTCAGTACATTCATGTGCTTAAATTTTTTTCAATTGTTTATATAACAGTGAGTCTGGAATTCATGGTGCTCATTATGAAAGACCATAAATATATTGAATCCATTGTGTGTGTTTCTATTATATACAATTTAGAGACAATTTTTATTGGCAGAAGAATTAGAGCATAAAATTGTGGCCAAGAGCAAGGCCTATTAAGTAAGGGGTTGAATTAAGAAAAATTGATCTGTTGCAAGTTTTTTTTTCTTCCTGTAAATATTACCATATAGAAAATGAAAAACTAGAAAGCTGCTTACCCTACCAAATATTTAAAAGTATTTTCAATAATTAATATGATTTGGTATTAATGCAAAAATAAGTAGAGGTCAACGGAATGGATAGCTTTATGAGAGATCGTAGTATATACAAAATTGTAAGTAATAAAGGAAATATATATCGTCTAGAAAGAATTGAATTATTAAATATATTATGTTGAAAAAATTACTCAGCTTTGGTTGGGAGATGTCAATTAATATTGTCCCCAATTCAACATGCAAAGACATATACTAGATGAAATTAAAGGGTGATGTGGGAAATGAGATAGAAAAAAATAATAGGAGAAAATTTGACCTCTATTTAGGCAGCAGAGGATTTTATGTGGTCAGCCGTGACTGAGATACAAGTGAGATGGCACACTTTTAAAGAGCTCACAAAACTGAAAAATCCTGACCTTACTTACAAACTTGACCTCATCTACTTGGATGCCAACAGAAATGCTCTGAGAAAGGTAAAAGTCATAAAGAGTCCTTATTTGGCCAGATTAAGTGAAAAGAAGAGGAAAACATGGAGGTATAGTAAATGAAGCCTGAAAGAGAAGGAATATGTGCCTAAACAGAGTTTCTTAGTACAGTTTTGTTTTAAAGTTCTTAAAAATTCAAGAAAAAATATTTCTATCCAAGAGAGCTGAGGGTGTCTCAAAGTTTTTGCATTATAAAATCTGTAAATTATTTTTATTCTGTTGCCAGCAGTCATAAGCACTTCAAGGCATGTTTTTTAATATTATACCTGTCATTCTTGAGTAATTTATTTTGAGCTAAAAAATAAACTTTGAGAATATCAGGCATTTATTGGAAAATAGAGCAATAAAGACCACTGCAATGAGTATAGGATAGAACTGACCTACTTTCACCAAACAGAAACTTTACTTTTTGCACTTACTTGAATTTGTTACTTGCAGAGTTTTATCAAACAAGCCATGTGCTTTTCCAGGGCTGGAGTCCAAGTAGCTTTACACAACATAACAAAAAGTATCATTCTTGACAAAACGTTCAACTGAACACTAAATTAATGTTTTCCAAACTATAAGACTTATTAGCGGATTATGGAATGTATCCAAAAAATGGTGAATTTCAACCATTACTTTTTTAAAAATAAAGAACAATAACAGAGAATAAAATACACACACACACACACACACACACACACACACACACACGCAGGTCTATCAGGCTTCTAGTATAGAATGCATTTCCTACTGTGGATCGTTCAAAATATTTTGAAATGCACTGTCTGAGAACACCAACCATCCTGTGTGAATGATTCTAAGTTAATCAAGGATAAGTGTAGAGTGTGTGTGTGTGTGTGTGTGTGTGGCCATGTGAACTTACATGGGAGCATATATGTAAAAATAAAAATGTAGATCACAGCAAACTAGGTAGGATTCCAGTGAAGACAGGACACTACACTGAACACTAAACTTCTTGGTTCTGCGGCACGGAGTGGTATAATGGACATTGGAAACTCAAAAGGGGAAGGATGGGAGGGGGGTGAGGGATGAAAAATTACCTAAGGGGTACAATGGACACTACTCAAGTGATGGGTACACGAAAAGCCCAGATAATGGAATTCAATTTGTACCCCCTAAACCTGTCAAAATAAAATTTAAAAAGATGCTGAAAGCAAATTCTTATACTTTATATATATTATCATAGACATGGTATTTGCTCTATGATACTGATCATTCGAAGTGCTCAACCCTTCTGTGGATACTTTGAGGGGGTGGTGTGGAGCCCTATGACGTTCCTTCCTCTTTTATATCCTTTCATCTAAGGAGGCCAAAATGAATCCTCTTCTCCAGTGTTCTGAAGTGCTGTGGGGATTAATTTATTTTAAAAGTTCTATTAGAAGCTGCCCAAGTCCATTAAAATCCTTGCTATGATTGGCATTAGGATCTTTCATCAAAATGCTAAAATCCTCCTCAGAAGCACCCACTACTTTACCCACAGTACAAAATCACTAACCTTGGATCAATTAGGAGAGTTTTGCCTGGGTTCCAGAATAGACAGAGCATGAACCATGGCTGGCAACTTATAGGTGAGATTGAAAATAATGCTTCAGTACACTAAAATGGGTAAGGACATGGACTCTATGACCTTCTAGCTATGTGACCTTGGGCAGACTATTCTCTCTGTGCCACTATTTTATCATTTGAAAAATGGTGATAACAATAATAAACACCCTAGAGGATTATGGTGAAAATTAATTAAATTTATATGAATATATATATATATATATACTCGC
This sequence comes from Lemur catta, assembly GCF_020740605.2. Classification (NCBI taxonomy): domain Eukaryota; kingdom Metazoa; phylum Chordata; class Mammalia; order Primates; family Lemuridae; genus Lemur; species Lemur catta. The sequence continues at coordinate 39,916,524 of NC_059139.1, forward strand.
TTAGATAATTAGAAGAGTATCTGGCATAAATACTAAGCTCTAATAATTGTAGGTTATCAATATTATTATTGGGTGGGAAAGACAGTGTCAATAAGAATCAGAAATGTCTAATATTTCCCCCCAGAGATTTTAATATTTCAGTTTTTACCTCATTTTAATATGAACCCATAAATTTGAATTCAATTTGACAACCTTATTAAGGAAATATGAACCCTCCAAAGCTTCTGAGTTACTCATTATGATTGGGACAATATATCCTTCCCTGTCATAATAAAACTTCGATATCAGTAATTGAGCATTTTCTCTAAGCCAGATATTATTTCAAAGATTTTAAATCTATAATATCACTTAATAATTATAAAATCTGCACCACAGATAATTTATCCTCATTTTTTAGATAGATACATTTCATGTAGAATTTTAAATTTTGATTTTATTTTGTTGTCATAACAACTCAAGAGGTGGCCTTAACACTTCTACTTAGAGAAGAGATAAGTGACTAAGCCAAAGTCAGCAAATAAATTAGCCAAACTCGGATTCAGACTCAGTTTCTGGTTTGGGGACTTCCTGCTTTCTAATCTTCCACATTATGTCATCAAAAACGTTGTTTCCCCTCAGGGCATTGATCCTTTTCTCTCACAGGAAAGCATAGGATCTACTGATTTATGAAGGTTTCTGTACATGACAGAGCTTGAAGAAACAGTCTATGCTGAAAGATTTTATTTTATTTTTTAATTCAATGGAATACAGAGTAGCCTGGGAATGGGACAGAAGGTTGATTCAGGCAGAGGAAACACTGTTTTCCAACCTGTTTTTCAAAGCAGATGGGTGGAGTAGACTTCAGGAGGTCAGATAAAGAATTACCAGGGCATGTGCCTCTAATCCTCACTTGGGTGAGGCAAAGACATAAAATGTAGCCCAAATGTTTGTACCCTCACAATATCCTGAAATAAAAATAAATTAAAAAAATACTACTAATAAAAAAAAGAATTATCAGATAGAGGGAGTGGTCAGGATTTGGGGGAGTAGAGAAGGGCTGGGGCTTTGCACAACTCAGCATATACTGTTCACATAGTAGTTTTTGCGTCTGCAGTTGTGCAGAATGAAACCTACAAGGGCACGTGTGATGGCACTGGGGCAGAGGTCCTACTAGAAGTACTTACGGGTCTACAGATAAATCACGCTCCTGACTGAGGCAGGGACAGAGTCCTTGAGACTGCTTCACTGATGTGTTCAGAATGGCTTATCCAAGCGATTTGAATAAATGATACTAAAAGCAAATATTTGCATTATGCTTATGACTTGCTGGGCGCTGTCCTAAGAAATTTATACATCTGAACACATTTAAACTTAACAAAAGCTTTGTGAGCAAAATATCACTGTATGACCATTTGACAGAATGGGGCAATTGAGATACACAGGGGATAAAGCAACTTGCCCAAGATCACACAGGTGTGGAGTTTAGGCCCAGACCCGCAAGCTGCAGAATCCCTGCACGTAACCTCTCTGTAATCTTGCCTCGCTAGAGCACAGCACTAGATGCAATTGCTAATATGTATTCTCTAAATCCATAAAGGAGATGATCCCTAATTTTCCTTTTTGTAATTTTTTTTTTCAGAATTGACTTTGTAACAGATTTAGAAAATGTTCCTTCTCTTTCTAATTCTGAAGAGTTTGCCCAAAACTTATCCTCAATGTTTGGAAGTATTCACTGGTGAAGCAATGTAGATCTTTGACCTTTTTTTTTTTCCAGATTTTAAATAACAGATTAAATTTCTTTAATAGCTATTACTTATTCAGATTTTTGTCTTCCTTTTCAACTCTCCTAAATTGATACTTCAAGACATTCGCCCATTTTGAAAACTATCGAATGAATTTTATACTATTTTCTTTCCACTTTGCCATTTTAGCTGTACGCATATCTGGCCCACCATACAGGCAAGAGACCCACTTTCAGTGTGTGTAAGTAGAAGGAGAAATGCAAAATAAGAGGCCTATCCTCAGATATCCCTGAAAACTACCAATTCACAGTTCTGTCAACTAGGGAGAAATGCAGGAAACTATAGAGAGAAACAGTTTTCATTACATCTCAAAATATCACACTTCAGGGTATAGGAATGGATTAAGTAATAAACACTAACATTCTCCTCGATTGCTGAACACCTCATATTTGGTCCAAACCCAGCGATTCCAAACGCTTAATAATCTTCCCAAATTTTACCTTGGCGGGACAAATATTCATGCCTCATAAACCTTGATTGGCTCCATTTGCCAGTGAGCTTAACTGCATGCACAAGCAGGCCACTTATGGCATCAAAGCAGGTAAACAGCTAATTACACTCATAAGTTGCTAACGAGAACACTGAGTTCAGGAGCACGGACACGGTATGAAGCCCTATCTGAAACTAAGCATTTGCTCTGATATCTGTAACTTTGCCTGGTACGGCGGCAAAGCCATGAGCCTGTAAATATTTAGTTAAAATGCCAGGCTGAAGACAAAACTGCATGACTACAATTTAACACAATGTCTTCTTGAGATACTCAAAGAATTTATTGTTTTATTTTCTTCTTGCTTTCCGTGTCAACAAAGTGGAAGGCAGTACTTGAATCTTTAATTTTTTTATTTTTAATTATTACAGGTACATAATATTTGTATATATTTGTAGTGTACCTATGATGTTTAGATATAGGCATACAATGTGTATTAATCAAATCAGGGTAATTGGGTATCCGTCACCTCAGGCATTTATCATTTCTTTGTGTTAGGAATATTCCAATTCCACTCTTTTAGTTATTTCAATTATTTCAAAGTACACCCTAACTTCTTGTTGAGTATTGTCACTTTGTTGTGCTATCAAATATTGATCATTCTACCTATCTATTATATTTTGCATCCATTAACCATCTCCACTTTATCCACTCCTCCCCGCCTACCTTCCCAGTCTCTGACAACCATCATTGCACTCTCTGTCTCCAAAACTACCAGTACACTGTTCCTTCGACTAGGGAGAAATGCAGGAAACTAAACAGTTTTCATTACATATCAAAATATCACACTTCAGGGTATAGGAATAGATTAAGCAATAAACACTAACATTCTCCTCGATTGCTGAACACCTCATATTTGGTTCAAACCCAGTGATTCCACACGCTTAATAATCTTCCCAAATTTTACTCTGGTGGGACAAATATTCAAGCCTCATAAACCTTGATTGTCTCTGTGAGATCAATTGTTTTAATATTTAGCTCACATATATGATAAGTACAAAAATGGGCAAAACTAATTTAAGCTGTTAGAAGGCAGAATAGTGATTATTCATTAGAGCACAAGGGGACTTCTGTGCTATGTCCAGATTATTAATCTGGGTCCTGGATCCATGCTCATGTTCAGCTTATGAAAATTTATCCAGCTATATACTAATTAAATATGTGCTTATCCCTGTGTATAACAGACTTCAAATGTATTTTAAGAAAAAGTAAAATTGCATTGCTCACTGGAGAGAGATAAATGAATAAATTCATGTTTACACAGACTAATGCCTTGTTAATAATGAAATTACCTATTCAACACATTTCTAGGATAGTGATACATTTGCTGAAATTAAATTATTGTTTTATTAAAAACCACTGCTTATAAATTCATTGTGTGTGATTTTGTTAAATGTAATGGGTAAAATGTATTTTCTAATGTACACAGAATGAAAGTGATATGTTAGAATCTAAATTTTCATTAAACATTCATGTTATCTTTAGTAGTCATGATATGTATGTTTTAGCATTTGACTCTTTGATCTCTTTTTTCACAATCTGTGTCCTGAACACTACCTATTGTTAATACATAAATGTACTGACAAAAGTGACTGCTCAGCTATTTTTTAGAGATACAATATCAGAAATAGTAATTATTATGGATGCTTTACCTAGGAAATTTCATTTCTTTTTAAATAAATTTAGTATTTCATCACTTACATAAAAAAATTTCTGTTGATGACAATGGTATCTGCTGCCACTCTGTAAAAAATGAGCAAGGAGCCATTTACCTGAACCACAGCATATTGAATGGAGTGTTTAATATTCAAGCAAAATATTTTTTTAAATAAAATAAATTTAATAGAAATGTAAATTGTTAAGAAACATAGGGAAAAATTTTTCACCTCACCAGAAATTTAAAATATGCAAATGGAAAAGGGCCTGCCTATAAAATTAATAAAGCTTTAAAGATATTAGTAAGTTATTTCATGATGATAGAATTGCATTGAACCAGATAATTCTTATATGCTTCAGGTGGAAGTTTAAATTGGTACCATATTTATTTTTTGTAAGATAAAAAAAAAAGAACACAAAAACCAGTGACAGTAGGTATTAAGTTCCTTAAAAATCTCCATACCACATAACAATTCCAAATAAAATGTTAGAAAATTACATGCAGTTGCCTGTTAAAACTAATGTATCATGGGTAGCTAATAATAATGTATTCAGTCAGTACTGTGACAAGATCTATGAAATTTTTCATGAATTTATTTATAAGAATTTTTTAATTATAATTTTAATAGATGCTCAAAACTATTGTAGAAAATTGAATATTCTAGACAGTAAAGAAAACTAGAAATAGAAGTATATTCTCTTATTAGTATTAGAAAATATATCTTATGTGAAACCAAGAGTAAAAAATCATATTTAATGACAAAATCCTAGAGATGTGTGCCAGATACTGCTAATTGTCTCCTTATCAATTCAGCCCTTTTTCTCTTAATGATAGGATCCACATAGTTTAGTTACATAAGAAAAAAATTAAATTTGCATTATATACAATATTATTGTACAACTTCATAATCAACAGAATAAGTCTGAGAACTATTAAACTACTCTTAGAACTATTACAATGGGATATCCTGTTACTAATAGGACTTTATATTGGAGTCTATAGATTTCTTACAGATCACTATAATTTTAAAAAAGCAATGAATAGCACAATAAAATTAAATACCTAGGAAACTATATATAATACTTGAATGGAGAAATAAATAAAACTTTAGTTAGGAATACAAAGTTGAATAAGATAGAGTATGCTTCAGAATAAAATGGCTAAATAATGTTAATATGTCAATTATTTACAAATTGAGATTCATCATTATTGAAATCTAAATTTCAATTAAAATTCCAGTAGATTTTTAAATCAATAGAAATGTTCTTAAGATAGAAAAAAAAAAAAAAACCTTAAAAATCTCCTAGTTTTGAAAAGGGAGGAAAAATGAAGGAAGTAATTCCCTATCAAATATTAAATTGCCACTAAAATAACACCCTATGCTACTGATACAGAAATAGACTGGCAAAGCAGAAGAACCAAATAGAAAGTCCTGAAGTAGATAAAAGACTCGGGAACCCTGGATGTTCCTAACACAAATAAATGATAAGTGCCTGGGGTGATGGGTACCCTGATTACCCTAATTTAATTAATTCACATTATATACCTGGATAAAACATCACATGTACCCTATAAATATTATGTACTCGTAATAATTAAATATAATTTTTTAAAAAAATGCTATTCTAAGTCTGTTAGAAGGAATTCACTTATGGGGATGATTATCTGTTTCTTATTGATATCTTTTAAAAAGCACACCATATATTAAGAATAATAACTCTATGTCTGTCACTTACATAGAAAATATCTTTTCCTAATTTATCACTTGCCTTTTAACTTAAATGAAGGATTTTGATGTAAATTTATGAAAATCTTTTTCTAGTCTATTCATCTTTTTCCTGACAGAATATCATTTTCACTGTACTTTCTAGAATGTGTAACTCATGTAAAATCTTGTAATTTCATTCAGAAAGAGTTTTGTTCAACTCTTTACAACTTGGTCATTTTTCTTTCTTTCCCTTCCTTCCTTTCTTTCCTTTTTCCCCTTTCTTCTGTGAATCTATTTGGGAAAGTATTAAAAGCTATTTAAAAAAACATTTTAATTTCTAGACATTTTTTCACTCAAGAAAAACAGGGAAGGTATATTAAAGCTAGGAAGGCTGGAATCCTGGGAGGAAATAGGCTAAGATTTTTTCGACTTAGTTCTGGCATAAAACATTATATCTTCCACTCTACCTGTACTCCTTCTGGCCCTGGAAAGTAGTGCGTATCTTTACTTCTCTGTACTTCAACAGTGTTCTGTAGCTGTTACCATTTCATCACAGATTTTTTCAATCTATCAAACCCTCTTTCTTCTGTCACTTAAGCCTCTCCACATCTGCTAATTCTTACACCTCAGAATATAAACATACTCTGGTCTCTTTCATTGTAAAACAAACAAATAAACCAATAACAAAACTATTCCTCTCGTAGTCCAATCATCCTCCCCCTACAACCAAGGCCCCGTTTCTCTGATCCTCTTCAAAACTGATCTTCTTAACTAAACCATTTATATCAGCGGTTACAAATCTGAATTATCAGGATCATCCAAAAATGCTGTGTGTGCATTTTAATACTCACATTTCTATCTAAATAACTGAATCAGAATTTTCCGTGGGTCTATAAATCTACAGGCATATGTGGTATATGGATAATATTAACTCTGTAGGAATTAGAGGATTCTCTGGGAAACTTGGAAACTAACAGAAATTCCTCAAAGAGGATCTAAGCTGACTGAGTAGGGTTACCAGGGCAAAAGACAGGAGAAAAATGATATATTAACAGTGGTTCTGAAACTCGAGCACACATAAAGAGCTTGTTAAAACAAAAACAGATCACTGATTGAATAGGTATTGGATGTAAACTAGCTTTTGCATTCTAACAAGTTCCAAGAATATGTTAATGCTGTTGGTTTGGGGACCACACTTCGGAAACCACTGTTCTAGAGTGAAGAACAGCCTATGAAAAAAACATGGATGTTAAAAGAAGTTACAAATTTTTTGAGGAATCAGAAGAGACTTATTTGGTATTGTTGGAATGGAGAAGTCAAAGGGCAAATAAATAAGATACAAGGTTGCAGAATCAAGAAGTGGGTCAAGATGTTCAAGCTCTTATGGGCAGTATTTAAACAACTAGAATTTATATTAAGATCAATGAGAGACATTGAAGGTTTAAAGCAATAATCTGACGTTAAACATTTTAAAATATCACTTTGACTGCAGTGTGGAAAATAAACAAAGGGATACAAAAATATCGTTTAGGAAACTGCTATAATCTAGGTGAGAGATGGTAGAATCTGAACTGGAACAGGGATGCCAAGAAGTGAAAGATTGGGCAGCAGAGAAGGACACGTATAAGAGGAAAATTGACAGGAATTGGCGACTGATTTTATTTCTGATTTTATTTCCAGTTTAAACACACTAAGATCATCAGCATGACCAGTGATGACAGCCCCACAATAAACCAGGTTGTTGCACTAGCATAATCAGTTAATCAACTTCCTATGGCACTCATGCCTAGATAATGAATAACAACAGATCAAAATGCAATTGTTATTGTATTTTTGTCTCTTCCTAAAATGAGTCAATAATATAACATAGAAATAACTTAATTATGTATAGAAGTTTATTATCAGAAGGATAGGATATCCAATCCATATAAACATGAAAACGAAAAAAAATCATTTAATTTCTTGGTTCTTGAGCAAATGTAGATCCTGAATATCCTTTGAAAACGTTATGAAAATAATTTCTCCCCATATGTACAGGTAACATTCTGTATACAGTTTCAAAGGATTCTTAGCCTCTTTAATGTATTTCCTGGGAAAATTCCCTCCATTGAAATATTAGCGTCAAACTGATAATTGTTGAATGAAGACTACAGATTTGGAATCTTTTTTTTCAATTTTTGATTTTTTTTATTTCAGCATATTACGGGGGTATAAATGTTTAAGTTACACATATTGCCTTTGCCCCACCCAAATCAGAGCTTCAAATGTGTCCATCCTCCATACAGTGTGCACTGCACCCATTAGGTGTGAATATACCCATCCCCTCCTCCCCTCTCCTATCTCCCCGACACCGAGTGAATGTTACTACTTATGTGCACTTAAGTGTTTGGTCAGTTAAGTCAGTTAATACCAATTTGATGGTGAGTACATATGGGGCTTGTTTGTCCATTCTTGTGACACTTCACTTAGTAGAATGGGCTCCAGTTCTATCCAGGATACTACAAGAGGTGCTAGATCACCATTGTTTTTTGTGGCTGAGTAGAACTCCATGGTATACAAATACCACATTTTATTAATCTACTCATGTATTTATGGGCATTTGGGTTGTTTCTACATCTTTGCAATTGTGAATTGTGCTGCTAAAAACATTCTAGTGCAGATGTCTTTTTTATAGAATGTCTTTTGTTCCTTTGGGGTGGATGCCCAGCAATGGGATTGCTGGATCAAATGGTAGTTCTACTTGTAACTCTTTGAGGTATCTCCATGTTGCTTTCAACAGAGGTTGTACAAGTTTGTAATCTCACCAGCAGTGTATGAGTGTTTCTATCTCTCTGCATCCACACCAACATTTATTATTTTGGGACTTCTTGATGAGGCCATTCTCACTGGAGTTAAGTGATATCTCTTTGTGGTTTTGATTTGCATTTCCCTGATGATTAGAGATGTTGAGCATTTTTTTCATATGTTTGTTGGCCATTAGTCTATCTTCTTTTGAAAAATTTCTGTTCATTTCCTTTTCCCACTTTTTAATGGAGTTGTTTGATTTTTTTTTTCAGTCCCCTTCAAAGTCAGCACCTTGGCACCTTACACAGTTCTCCTAGCATCTCTTAACCTAACCCGTACATGTTCAACATTTTCAGGTGCTCTGCTTGTTACAGGCCTTCCAGAAAGTGGATCACTTTCAACAATCTTAAAATTTGAAGGTTTGTAGTGACTCCAAAATCTATTCAAAGAAAAGGCAGCTACACAGTGACAGTTTAGATTGCTCTATTTTTCATGGGGATTTCAGGTGAGAAAAATAAAATCTCTGCTTGAGGTTTTAAGTTTAACTTGTCATAGACTAAATATTTGAGCATCTGCCTGCTCTAGAGAAATAAGAAATGAAGATTTAGAGCTTCAACCATCTCTTTCTCAAAATGCATAAAATAAAAATATAAACACATTTGAAAGATCTTATGATCTGGAGAGAAATATGACTCAGCATTATATGGTAAACATATATATCAACATTTGCCAATTTTCTTTTAATATAAATCATTCTTGAAAGTTTGGCTTATTTCAAAATTTTCATAAATCTAATGGGGAGACAATGAAAACATTTTCTTATTTTGCATGTGTAAAATTTATGCCTATGAATATTGTTTCAAATGTCAACTATCTTAAATTCTAATAAGGATGAAAACATTTATAGAGCAAAGGATTTTGTTTATATAACACTGCTGTCACACATATAAAATATTCAGGGTCGCATTCATACAGTAAGTTTTAAATCCAAAATTCTTCCACTCTATTTTTTTTTCTTTTTGATGAGAACACACCTATGCTGACCTATTAGCTTTTAAATGAATTTAAACAAAAGACTACTTAATAACTTCAGGATTGAGGACTGATAGTTCTTCTAGTCTTTAGTGAGAAATATTTCTGATAACTACATAAATAAGTAGATTATACAAAACCTAGTTTATTTATTTCATTAATATGTGACAGCCCTGAAGAACACATTAAAATGTGATTTAAAAATAATTTTACACAGTTTAAAATAGTGCAATTTTTAACAGAAAGCAATCCCCTTTCATCTGTCTATTGTTATATTGTTTGTATTCATTTTAATTCATCTTTATATCTATATTTCACCAATACCACACAGTCTTCATGCCTATAGCTTTATAGTACATTTTGAAATCTGGTAGATTAAGTATTCCAGCTTTATTCCTCCAACTTCATTTTAAAAATTGCTTGGTTTTTCTAGATCCTTCTGATTTCCATGTAAACTTTAAAATCAACTTGACAATTACTACATAAAGTCTTCTGGAAAATTTATTGGAATTGGGTTAAATCTAAATAACACTAATGGGGATATTTGCCATTTTAACAATATTGAGTCTTCCTTCCATAAATATAGTACATGCCTAGATTTATTTAGGATTGCTCCAATTTCTCTCAGCAATGTTTTGTACTTTTCAGTGTAGTGGCTTATGATGTCATTTGGTTTATTTGTATTTTATATTTGTTGGTGCTACTGTAAAGGAAATTGTTAACTTTCATTTTCCAATCATTTGTTTCTTACATATAACTTTACAAGTATTTTTATGTATAAATTATGTATTCTACAACCTTGTTAAAATCTTCTTTATTAACGATTTTTAGATTCCCTTTAATTTTCTACATAAATAATCATGTCACCTTCAAATAGAGACCATCTTTCTTCTGTATTCTAATCTTTACTCATTTTACTTATTTTTTGCCTTATTGGAACTTCAATGATCTCCAGTATGAATAAATGTGATGAAAGCAGACATCCTTGTTTTGTTTCTTATACCAGGGAGAAAAAAAACTTAGTCTTTCACCAAAATATATGGTGTGAGCTCTGATTAAAAAAAAAATGTATCAGACTTTATTTTTTTAGAGAAGTTTTAGGTTTGCAGCGATACTGAGAGGAAGTACAGAGATTTCCCATATACCCTCCACCCCTACACATGCATAGCCTCTCCTATTACCAACGTCTCCCACTAGAGTGGTTCAGTTGTTATAATCAAAGAATCTACATCAATGTATCATCATCACCCAAAGTCCATAGTTTACATTAGGGTTTACTCTTGGTATTGCACATTCTATGGGTTTAGACAAATATATGACAAGAATTTACCATCATAGTTTTGTAAAGAACAGTTTCATTGTCTAAAAGTCCTCTGTTCCCTGCCTATTCATCCCTCCCTCATCCCTAATTCCTGGCAACCACTGACCTTTTTACTGTTCTCGTAGTTTTGCCTTTTCCAGATGTTATGTAGTTGGATGAAGTATATAGCTTTTTCAAATTGGTTTCTTTCACTGAGTAATGTACATTCAAAATTCCTCCATGTTTTTTCATAGCTTGATAGCTAATTTCTTTTCAGCTAATTCTTTTCTTGACACTTTCCAGTCTAATAATGAACTCATTAAAGGCATTCTTTTATTCTTTTATAGTATTTTTATGTCTAGCGTTTATTTTTGATTCTTTCTTAGAATTTCCATCTCTCTGCTTATATTTTCCATCTCTTCTGCATGTTTACTTTTTTCATTAGAATCCTTAGCATATTAGTATAGTAATCAAACCCAGGTTTGTTTGTTCCTGAGTCCTAAAATATCTCCATTATATCTAAATGAGCGATTTAGTACTTTTCGACAACACACATACCCCATGAAATCCTAGATGCTATTCTGAGCCGAGCTTCAGGCAGCCAGAAGGAAATCCATTATCAGGAAAAGAAGATGCTGTACCCTATTATTTAGTGGTCTTAAGAAACTGCTTCAATAGTGACAGGTAGAAATAATTTTATGATGGATATAATATGCTTCAAATAGTCGTGTATGTTCTGACCTTCACTCAATACATACTCAGCTCATAATTTGCAGTCATGCTGACAAAGTCCTATGGCCAAATTGATTTCTGAAGAAGTGAGATTTTTACTAAGGGACCATTCAACAGGTCTTTATTTATTTGCAATTATAGAACACCAAGTGCTTTTGGTCTTTTATAAACCAGTAAAATGCACACTAGAAAAATAGCAATATCAGATAATTTACAAGCAACCCAGGAAACACAGATATGTATATCATCTAGAGTCACAGTAATTGAAGACAATATTATTTACTGACTTACAAGTCTAATTTGTACCCCCATGATATATGTCCTAACACCCTACACAATTTCTTCATACTGTTATCAAAGTTTGTAATTACATATGCAAGTATTTATCTATCCCCTAGCCAGGCGTCTCCAACCTATGGTGAGTTGTATAATTATTTTATTGCATATTAAAATGTAGTAATAATAGAGTGCATAATAAATGTAATGCACCTGAATCATCCCAAAACCATCCCCCCACCCCACTCCCTGGCCCATGGAAAAATTGTCTTCCATGAAAACGGTCTCAGGTGACAAAAAGGTTGGGGACCACTGCTAGACTATACATTCTAAGAGGAATAGGACCTGGATTTATCGTATTTCTTTTACTATGAGCCAGAACTAACCAAGTACCTGGCACACATTAGGTACTAAAATATTTGTTGGAGGAATGTCAGTAGTTCCCCTGTCTGGTGGCTAGCCATACTGTAGAATAACTTTTCCAAAAGGAAATAATAAGGCAGACAACATTGCCTAGGGTCTGCCATTTCTTATTTATTTATTTATTTTTTGAAGACACAGGTTATTTTTATTAAAAAATGAAACTAAAAAGAAATTCTAAAGTCAAAGTTATGATTAATTTTTAGCAGGATGCAAGATAAACATGCCAAAATCAAATATATTTCTATATACTAACCATAAATCATCCAAAATGAAATTAGGAAAGTGATTTCATTCACAAAAGTCTCAAAAAGCATAAAATATCTAAGAACTAATTTAATAAAAGAAATGTAAGTTATGTGTACTGAAAACTACAAAATATGGCTAAGAGAAGTTAAAGATCTAAACAAATGAAGGATCATTTCATACATTGATAATAGTAGGAAAAATACTAACAATAAATTAAAAGAATAAAATTAACAAAAATGTAAAATATGTATTCATTTTATATCTATATATGTTATAAACAACTCAAAAAGAATAATTTCGGCTAAACAGATGAATACAGGCAGAATATTTGTGATTATAGGAAAATTGAAAGGTATTATAATATATTGCCATGATAAGGAAATTAAGGAGAGGTAGCTGTCAAGAGGAACATTTGATGAGTTTAGATTTTAAAATATTAATATTTTCTGTGTTGAAGATCTAAGAGTAAGTAAAGTATCAACAAGGACAAGGAATTTGAGTTGTAGGTGGAGTGGAGAATAATATCCAACCTGCCACAGTGGATTTAGCAAGTTGTTGAAAATGTGAGCAAATGAGCTGGCATTAAGAATAAGAGCATAGAGATCTAAGGTTTGGAAAGTAGTAAATGTTAAAGAAGTTGACAAAGAAGACAAAGCAGTCTATAAATTTAAACTGCCATCTGTGTCTTCACTTTACAAGGAAGACTTAAAAAACAACTCATTTACTTCTTTGACGTTGTTAATGTTTTCAGTAAAGAATTAAATTCATAATCTCTGGAAATTTCCATTTGAATTAGAAAAGAAAAAATAAAGTAACATGATTTTCCAAAAGTAGGAATATGAAAAAGAAATCTTTAATGAAATCTAGAAATCTTGCCTCTTCTTCTTACCCTTTTTTTCCTCTGTATTTCATAATTAAGTTTGTATTTTGTTTTGTTTACTACATATGCCATATTTTATTCTTAATCAAGTTTGATTTGGGAGTATCCTCTTGCATTTATATACAAGAAAATGACTTAAGGAATAGACCTATTGTTTTCAAAGACAAGGGTTATCACACACAAAATAAATGGCTCTTACTGGTTTATCTAGTTTAACTTAGATTGGTAGAAGAGGAAGCTTTCAAAATTCTACAGGTAATGGTCTTTTGTAACATTTAAACTGAACTCCAATACATATAATCAAATCAATTTATTCTCCTGCAAGAGAAATACGATCTACTTTTATTGGTGTTTTGTTTATATATGTGCATACATTTATACTTTTTTCATTTATAATGTTCATATTTCCCTGTGCCCCATAGGCTTCTTATTTTCAAAAGTGTAATAAAATTCAATAGTAAGAGAAATGTTTACTTAACTGAAGACTTACAGCTAAAATGTACTGTGTTAGGAGTTTATAGTGAATAAGTAGGGAGGGAAAAACATAAGCAAGGAGTTCTCTAGACAGTAGTTTCAGTATTTAAGTTCTGATTTTTTTTTGGGATAGATAACCAATGCAAAATTGTTACAAAAAATAGATGCTTAAAAAAGAAGATATCACATTAAGTTTATCAAGTAATTCGATTGTCCTGGCTCTCTCAACTCTAGACTCCACAGCTTTAGGAGCCATTGGGAAATAAATATGCTTATGTTTAAAAAAGATTTAAAAATTCCTACTCTGTGACACTGGAGGGTCTTCAAATGTCCAGACAACAAAAAATGGAAAGTTTAGTCACCCTCATTCCAAAAGTTACATCTTGAGAAATTCTCTAAAAGTCACTTTTATCAAGAGTTATTTGGGATTAGAAACATTCCATTTAGTTGAAATATAAATTCTGTAATGAAAATTCTATGGACTGGCACTCTTTCAGGCTATACAGGGGAAATTTGAAAGAAGATTTTACGGTGATGAGGTGTTGTGGAACAGTTGTTACCTATTTAAGCTACACTTAGATATTTTTTAGGGATAAATTTATCCTGACCCTGAAGAATTAGGATTAAAAATAATATTTAGTTGAGAAGCATTGTTTTTGCCTCATTTTCCATAATAATTTAGTACAAATAACATATATTAAGAAAAATAGGAATGGTATTCCACAATTCTAAACTGATTCTTCCCTGTTTCTGCACCCCCTATACTGTCAGACCCTTAAGTAGAATTACTGCAAATAAGTTTAAGGAAATATATTTCAGCATTATCTTTATCCATAGTTATAGAGAAAGCAGAGAAAAATCTATCATCCCAGTAGTTTCAAGGGAGTTTGGGCTCTCAAGTTAGATAGACTTAACATTTGAAAATGTCCTTTCAGATATTTTGTGTAGTTAATACCATATTATACATAGAGTTATATATTCTTATTATAACATCATGAAAATGCATTCATAATATTACTTTGTTAGTATGATCCATTGATCCAACTTGAATAATCAATCATATAAATTACCTATAAATCATATAATAATGGTTATTTAAACCAAAGGAAGAATTTCTGCACAATTTCCAGATCTTTATTACTTTTTATTCTAACTTCATGTTCCTGTCCATTAGCAGGAAAATACTTATCCCTTGAGAAATTCCTCCTGTTATCATACCTATTTCTATCTATTATTGTATCTACATCTGCGTAGATGTTGACTGCAGGACATGTTGCCCTGTCTTCCCATAAATGGAAGCCCGCTGTCATGCTGTCACAGATGACGAGCTTAGGGACTCAGGTCTTCTTTGTTTTTTCAATCTGTTTTATCCTCCCTATTTTTGTAGTAATGATCTTTTTAAATAATGTAGATATCAGATTTCAACTCAAACACACATGCACAACCTCAGTAGATGCTTGAAAATAGTTAAGCCCCATGAAGTGAAGAGAGTAAGCCTGAAATTTTCCTGCCCATTTGTCACATCAGGAAACAGTATTTTACACTGAAAATGAAGACAAGTTCATTAGATTTATCCCATAAGGTGAGGATTTCCTTATACAGTCCTCATCAAACAGCAGATGAACATTCTTTGAATCCCAACCCTTGGACACTCACACCCTTATGCTCTCTCAGGCAGCAAAAACACTCCTTATCACATGATATTTAAAATTTTTAAATATTCTACTTATTTTTCAACACTTTGTCTAGCATGACTTAAATTAGACTAAACAGGTTGTTTGACGTTCCTTTTTTTGCTCCCTTACAAAGCAGTTTGAAGACATAGGAAAGCTACATCCAGAGCAATTTGTAAATGTTTAGTAGAATTCTTCAGAAAAACCATTTGGGCCTGGAGATGTCCAAATGGGATATGTACTGTCAGCTATTGTAATACTTGCAGTAAGTCCAGTTTATTCATCATAGAGTCGTTTCCCAGAGTAGGCCACAAGTCAATGCCCTAAGTGAAGAATTAGTTGTGCTGTATTCATTAACACTAATGTAGGTGGCACCATTATATCACATTGCACCAAAAGTAATTAGAGGCTCTTAAGGTTCCTTAAGTCTGTAGCTTGGGCAGTAGGAATGATACAGTGATACAGGTGCTTGTTTGTGCTTCCATGAGAGTTGCACTTCATGGAGAGCAGATGTTAATATTTAGTGTAGGCATAATGTATATAAACAACCTCTCTGTGAAATCTTTCCTACCCGCCCCCCCCAAACACAGTAAAATCAGAGCTTACAAAATAGAAGCTTTATTTTTTCTAAAGCCAAGTATATTTATGTCTCTCTCTCTTTTCATATGTGGGTTATTTAATACTGTATTTTTTAAAAAATTATTTCTCTATTTTATTTTTCCACAGAGAAGACATGGGCAGGTACTATTTCTGCCTTAAATGAAGTCACTGGAAACATTTCTATTTGTTTTTCTAACATAAGATTTTAAAATTCATCCATTTTATTCTAGATTTGATAGTTTTATTCTGAATCTAGATTGTCAAGAATTTCTAAGCAATAAAAATGAGAAGCATCATTTGGTAGCATTTGGCATAATTTAGTGCTAGAGTTGCCTATATAGCAAACTGGGCCCCCACTTATTACATGATAGTAAAGAGGTCTGTGGACACCTAAAATTATTCATTTTTTTGTCAGAAATGAATCCATGGATGAGTATTAAAAATATAATTTCATAGCTGACATAGTCAGGACTTGTCCAGATTTTCTTGGATCTCTTTTATAATTTCTGTGCATACCTCCCTCAACTTTGGTGTGCTTTCATTTCCAATGGCCTGCATCTACCTTAAGGACTTCCCCTGATTAGCCACTAATTTTTCTAATTTTTGTAGAAATGGGGGTCTCACTCTTGCTTAGGCTATTCTTGAACTCCTGACCTCAAGAGATCCTCCTGCCTCAAAATAGGTTATATGCTTGGCTGATAATACGTTGGTATCTGCGACCAAATTTGTCCTGAGATATGATTTTATAATAACCTGAAAATTATCTTTACTTATTTCAACCTTGGCAGCTATCAAAAGGTGCCAACAAAAACCCCCTGGTTGTGCACAGCCATAGTGGTTTTAGCCAATATACAGAAGTATGCCTCCCTAATTCAGCTGGATTATAAATTTCTTGAGGACAGAAGCCAAAACTTATCTAGCATTTATTTTTTTCAACAAATACCTATTAACAATCTAATGATTACAAAGTACTGTTATGGTATTAAGAGAGAGTTTAAAGATTATTTTATTTCTCTCAGGAAAATTATTTCCCCAAATGTATAATCCCTTTCTCTCTCTAAATGAAGTGGAACTACTTATAAATTTTCTTAGCAGAAAAGGAGACATATTTGTCATAAAGTAAAACTCGCCAACATGAAATTGCTATTTGTGAAAAAACTGCTCTGCAACAAGCTAACTAGTTCCATTGGCCTTGTTTTGATAAAAGATTCATGTAGTGGAACTTGCTTAGTTGTGTGTGAAACATATTCCACCAATACAAAATAATAGTTTTTTGCATTTTCCCCTCTAAATTGGATTTTTAAATTTACTTTTCACTTAAGGCCTTTCTGCCAAAAGAAAAAATACTTTTCTGGTAAGAGGAAAATGTTTTATGCTTATCCCATAATTCATAAGTGCTCTAAAGCTGTGTTCCCCAAACCCCAGGCCTCAGACCTTGGCCTGTCAGGAACCTGGCCGCACAGCAGTAGGCGAGGCGTGGGTGAGCTTGCAGAAGTGAAGCTTCATCTGTGTTTACATCCACTCCCCATTGCTCCGCCTCCTGTCAGATCAGCGGTAGCATTAGATTTTGCATTATGGTGAGTTGTATAATTGTACCACTATATATTATAATGTAATAATGACAGAAATAAAGTACATAATAAATGTAATGCACTTGAATCATCCTAAAACCATCTCCCCCTACCATCTGTGGAAAAATTGTCTTCCATGAAACCAGTCCCTCGTGCCAAACATGTTGGGGACTGCGACTCTAAAGAAGGAATGGTGGTGAAGGCCAAAGTTTTAACTCTGGCTTCTTATTCATTTTCCTTAATTATTTTTTGTTTTTCATGTAATCTAACACCATGAGTGGCCATTTGGCAGAGACGTTCAGTAGATCACAGCGTTTGCTGGACTTCCACTTCATTATCTTTACCTGGACACAGGACACCAGGGCCCCCGTTTTCTCCCTGAGGTCCTCCTGGATGCACAACCTGAATGGTGTATTATTCACCAGTCCTTTGCTTCTTCTTCATCTTATTAAATTATAAGCTCAACAGGTTCACTTCTATATGATAAGTGACAATGAGTGGTGGTATCTTAAATGAAAACATCCTCAATGATGCATTGGCTACCTCATGATTTGTTCCTCCATGGTAACAAAATAACTTAATTCAGTTAAAATGGACTGTTACCCTAAGAAATCTATCTGAGTTATAGAATTTCTAGTACTTTTACAAAGAAAGGACTTATTGCCATGTTGATGGGGATTTTTTTTAACTGCCACAATAAAATCTCCCCTCCTGCCTGCATATACAGACATAAAAAGTCACGTGGTTTGAGCTCATAGAAATAGCAAGTACCTAGTTACAGAGAATTCAAAATTCCATTTTCAGTTAAAGAAATTTAACAAATGGGAAAATAATCTAATTGTATTAAAATTAAGTTTTCTTTAGAGGCAACAGTGGAGTCAAGTCAGTGGGCTAATCATCAAATGTAATGTTGCTAGCTAAATATAAAACTGGTGAAATAATACCTGTGATAATTAATATTATATGTCAACTTGGCTGGGCCACACTGCCAAGATATTTACTCAATCATTATCCTGCACGTTTCTATGAGGGTGTTTTATGAATGAGATTAACATACAAATTGGTGCACTTGGAGTAAAGCAGTTTGCTCTCCTAATGTAGGTGGGCCTCATCCAATCAGTTGAAGGCCTGACTATAGCAAGGACTGACATTCCCTGGGCAAGAAGGAATTCTGGAAGAATATGGACTTTGGACTTGAACTGCAACTCTTCCCAGGGTCTCCAGCCTGCTGGGCTACCCCATCAGATTTGGCACTTGCCAAGCCTCCACAATCCTGTGAGCCAATTTCTTAAAAATAAATCTCTCTCCTTATGCATATTGGTTGTGTTTCTCTAAAGAGCACTGAGTAATGCAGTACCCAACAGGACTTATATGATGCGTATGGTCAATATATAATCATGACTGGGATAATTTGTCAAAATTAAAGGGCCTGGGTCTTTGAAAACTATAGTGAGAGAATAAATTGCAGAGACTTCCATAGTGATCTGTGCATTGATCTTTGGTTCGAGCAGAAAAGTCTGTTTTATTTGGTCTTTTATACCTGGGCATGGCCTGATATATCTAATTTGATTTTGTTAGGTATCTTAGCTTAGATTTCCACAGACACAGATGCTGAGACAAGAAATCAAGTTCAATTGTTTAATTTAGAAGGTGCAGGGAAAGGAGACAACCTATAAAGATGAGTTATTAAGCTAGCTAATACAGTGGGAAAGCCTGGGAACTATGTAAAACACATGCCTCAAAATGTTCCTGTCCAAGGAACCAGAAAGTTCAGAAAGTTGACATTTTATACAGTAATTTCTGAGAGTCACTCGTAGGGAGTTGCTGTCAGGGGGTATCAATTTCTTGGCACATCTAAGAGTGGGAAGGAAGGCTTCTGAAATTCCAAGAAAACTCAAGCACAGAGGTGCTAGTACTGACCATGGAAGGTTGGTGGAGCGCACTGGAACAGCAAAGTCTGAGGGGTATGGGTGGGGCACTGACAGCATCTGCTCCATTGGGGAAGTTCAGGCTTCCTTTGCTTTTGATCTATCACCATCAGGGAGTCAGCAGGTAATTCAATTTTATCAAATAGAAATTACTTTATCAGCAGGTGACAGGAATCCTAACTAATAATGCTCAAACTCAAACTCAGTAAGCAGTCTGGAGCTTCGTTAGCAGCCTAGGAATATCATCAATGATCCAGGGTTTTTCTATCCTTCCCTACTAGCCCTACCATAGTAGGGAGCACCAGCACTGCTGGGACCTCTGCAACACTGAAGCCTGTGGCCCTCACCCATCCCTATGGCTCATGGCTGCAAGATGGTTGCTACAACCCTGGCTCATAACAAGGACCAAAGGGAGGAAGGAAAAGGAGGGAGAAAAGACCAAGACAGCCCAAGCTATTTCATTTTATACTCCTGTATCTTTAATCAGAAAACAATCTTTACAAACTTCCAACAACCTTAGCAATTTCTGTATCACATAGCCAACCCTGCCCACAAAATCATGTGTATGTCTGTATTGATCAAGTTCAGTGTAAGACACAGAAGCCTTTCTAGACACTTTAAACAGAAAATGATTTGATGCAGGAATTAGATATTCAAAAAGTCACTGAAAAGAATGGAGTGAATTTTAATCTGGATCCTAAATGATGCCTAGAACAACCTAGCTGAATGTGTGCTCCCAGGGCATGAAGTGGCCACCCTCAGGAAACTGGAGCTTTATGAAGATACTACCATAAACTACTGAGTTCAGGAAGACACACATGAGGTGTGATCCAGTGAACAGGAAGCCAAGATTAGAGACCCAAGACTACTGGGACCATTAAAACACAGGCTGGAGCACCGTTGTGAACAAGACAAAAAACATGCATCCATGTTAGTAACTGGCATTCAGAACACTTGCCAAAAAGGAGACCAGACAATGTAAGGATTAAAATGAGGTTAGCTTGAACTGAGTAGACCAAATTATGACCCTTCTTCTATGGTTAAACACATTGCATTTCTCCAAAAGTCAAGGCTTTGCAAGCAAGGAAGAAGTTGGGAGCAATGGCTACTAGAAAACTGATTAATAATGTCGGCATCAGTCTTTCTTCTAGGAATCCCATGAGAGGCTCAGTTCTCACTTAAGGTGGCGGGGATGCTACTCCAAGTCCACAATTTCCTTTTCATCAAAGTCTTTCCTGAAAGAGCTCCAGAGCTTCTTTGACTCAGGTTCAAGGTTGATAATCATAGAACTCTGGCTAAGCCTTTATGATAAATATAGACAAAAGTAGTAAAAAGAGAGTGATAAAGAAATGCAGTCAACTCAATAAAAATGTGTTTTATTGGACATAAAATAGAGATTAATTATATTTTCCCTCAGAGTTGGGAATTTTCAAATATAAAATGGGTCTTAGCACTAATGATCATTTTTTTTTTCATTGAAAAGACCTCAATCACATTGTAGCTAATTTTACCCTGGAATGGGATCCCAATTATTTTTTATTAAGTTTGTACAAAGTCTAAAATAATATATGATATATAATATATATGTATTGAAGCATTCATGGCAGCATTAAGTTATACTTAGTCCATGTTGATATATATTAGGCAATTATTAATAGTAGCAGATGCTGAAATGTAGTTGCTTGTGATAGAAGAAAAAAGGCAAGCAAAGCTCATTCTATTTCAGTTGCAATGTCCAGTCAGGCAGTTCAACATATCTATATCTCATTATAAGGCACTAAAAGGCTACCTATAGACTCAGTGAAAATGACGTAGGAGTTTTGAAGGTGAACACTAACAGGTTATGTAAACCCCACTAGCACTCTGTTTCCAGCAAACAAGAGTTTGATCACACACACAAACAGCCTTTACAAAATATATTTCCCACTTGTACAATAACGCATTCAGTGGTTTGTTCCACTCCATAACAAGAAGACCATCAGGCCAAAACAGCATATGCAATGTAATGAAAGATACATAGATTTAGGATAAATGACATTATATTAATACTATGTAAGATGTAATTACTATGCATCCTAGGAGATTGCCTTGAGCCACTAGTAAGTTTACTCAGGGGTCAACTTTGAATATTTCAGGGATATAAAAAATATATCATGAAATAATAATTTGGAACTTAAAAGAAAATATCAAGTAAAGAGTGAGTACTAGGAGTTTTGTATACATGGGATTGCTAATTTTCATGATGCCCCTAAAACACTGCAGAGAACCAAGAGGCCCAACCATAAGGTTTTAATGCAGCAAAGCAGCAGCAAATGGTCATTCATAGCCACAGATTTTTCCTCTAAATTTAAAAGAATGTTTATACTCAAAGATGGGGAAAAAAGCCATAATGGTCTGTGTGTATATGGGTATGTCTCTATTGTGGGATAGGAAAGGTGATGGAAGCTGATGAAAAAAAAAAAACAAGGGTATTTGAAGATACTTAGTGAGAGAATTCCCGAAGTTTATTGCCAAGGTTTTGACTAGGAAAAGGTCTTGGGATTCATGAGTTAACAACATCATTCATTAAAGCCCTGTAGTCTTAACACAAAGTAGGTATTATTAGTATTTATGATAAGGAAGGCATCATAGTTTAAAATAATTAAACTGGTGATGTTCCAAAGGCAAAAGCTACCTTGAAGACTATAATGAACATCTGAGAAAAAGAAAGAGGAAATATTTTAAACTGAGGAAGCATGTCATTTCTAGTAGCCTTGGAACTTAAACATGCTATATTTCTTTGCTCTAGAATGTTTGAAAGAAATACTTGAGAAAATCTTGATGTATTTTTCTAATTTTTTTCTTTAAAGACTGCCTTTATTTTACACTAGAATTAAGCAATGATAATCTGAGTATTTTACTTTTTGCAAAAGAAATTACATTCTTCCCAAAATACATGTTTTCTTTTCAGTATTTTCTAGTCCAAAATGCTGCCATTCTAATCTTTCTAAAATATATATGTAATTAAATGTAAAAGAACTAAGTAATCTCATTAAAAACACGAGACTGTGATAATGAACTAAAAGCAAAATAAAAACAAAAATCTACATGATATACCAAAGAGGCTTACTCTTAATAACTACACATGTCAAAAATGGAAAGAGATATCACTAAAAAGTCAAAGATAATTAATAATTTTATGACAAAATTTGAAATGTTTGATGAAATGGATAAATCTCTACAAACACAAACACAATTTACCAAAACAGACAAAAAATAAATTTTAAAAAGTTGAATAAAATTAAAATAATTGTTATTCTAATTATAATATTGAATATGCAATAAAAGACCTTTCAGAAGGAATAAATTTCAAACACACACTTGCAGAGCACAAAGTGGAAACAATTAACAACTCATTTTACGGAGACATAATAAGCTTCATGTTAAAAACTGACAAGGACATTAAGGAAAATCACGGATCAATTATTTTCGTGAAAATAGAGACAGAAATCCTAAACAAAGTATTGTTGAAGTGGTTCTTGGAAGAGAAAAATAGAACAGAAATACAGGAGAGATGGAGATTTTGTAGAATGTTCTGGGATAAAAAGTGAGAGAAGAGAGGTTTTCAGGGAGACATAAGGACTCTGACATGATGGATAAAGAGATTTTAGTAGGCATTTATGTGTGTATTACAGTATAATTTTCCTTTTCAGTACATTTTCAAAAGACTTATGTTGAGATGTCAAGTTTGGAGTGAATCCTTTTTTAATGTAAATTCTTAATGAGGTGTCCCTGTTTTATTCATTTTATAGTAAAATGGTAACCATAACAAAATCATTAATATATAATATTAATTTGCCTATATTGTTAATGCCAGGAAGAGACTAGTGATGTGTAAGCTAATGTCACATTGAAAAAAATGTTCATGGGTATTGAATAAAAAGATGTCATTTTATACTTTATCACCTCACTGTAATTTTTGAAACAGGTAATATTTTTAGACTCATTTATCAAATCAAGAATTTCAAATATGGAGATAATTGGGTAATGCCACACATGCAGTAAGTATTAGGAAGTGCGAATTAAGCCCTAGACGTCTGACTCCAGAGCCTAAGCCCTCTGTCCCCTAACTGTATCCTATGTACACATATGTGCATTTAGAACTCTGTTGAGAGTTACACACAGAGATGAAGCCATTCCTGATGGGTGGGTATCCTGACAATAATATGAAAGTTCAGTTTTAATTGTCTTTCTGTTGTATCCGGACTGGACACAGTTTTTCAAATGATAGTAGAAATTAATATCTACTATAGTAGATATTAATAGATATTAATAGCAGACAATAAGGATGATTAGAAGCAATCGATCTTTTGTGTCAACACTCTTGGTCACAAAATCTAGGCTCAATTTTGAGAACTGAGAACTCTCTGGTGGTATATTATATTTAGAAAATAATGGCCTGATTTCACATGTGCTTTAGAGTAATACAATTCCTAACATTAAATAGATGCTAATTGTATACTCAGAAAAATTTGATAGTGCTACTGCCAATTGCTTGGCAGGGGAAAAAAAATTACTGAAGTAATTTGTCCCAGAAGTCACACTAAAAAAAAATTCCTAAGGATGTACAGGCTGTTCTTTGATACTGATGGAATAGTGTACTCACATTCTAAAACATAGCAAAGAACATGTTCATGTGTTTGTTGATGACAGAATATTTTAGAGAAAAGAACGAACCCCTCTCCTAGTATTTTAAGTCTTGCATTTTTGCCACTGTAGGCTGATATTCCTTTCTGAATCAAAGTTACATTCTAGACAAGTTTATGGCTGGTTTGGGGGCACATGCAATGCACTTCCTTTTGGCCTACCAGGAATAACTGGAAGGCAAATTAACAAGGGCTACTTTCTGGCACTGAAGCTGGTAGAGGTCCATGCCACTATGCCATTGTAATCTAAGTAAATAAATTCATAGTGTAATTTTGTTATTATCAATTAGTAAGACCTTGGCTTTAGGCTTGTGGGCCATATCATTTAGAGAAAAGTGTTCATGCTTGTTCATTAAGAGGCTAATGCTTATTTAAATTTTCTAAACTTTGCTCTATGCATCAGAAGGTCACGAACAGCAAGTGGCCAACAGTAAGACCCCAGAAAGATAGCTATTATTAAGTTTAAAAAAAAGTTTCAATTTTATTAAGATTTGGAATTATGATAAATTTGGAGCCAGACAGAATTTTAGAGGTTATCTAGCTCAACATCTGTTGTTTTTTGTTTTTTGTTTTTTTGTTGTTGTTGTTCTTTTTAATAAATTAAGATACTTGAAACTCAAATATTGGAATGCTTGAAGATAGCATAGTGCATAGAAGCCGGTTCCCTTTACTAACATCTCCCCAGCTACTTACTGTTCCTTACATCAATCTAGATGGACCTTCTAGAAACACTGATTCTTACATCATCTTAAAATGGCTGCTATATACAATTCATCACTGTCAATGTCCTCTTTCCTACCCACCCACTCCCAACATTGGATAACTTAGATATTGATGGTGACCTGGATTGTACCCAAGCTAATAACATGAGCTTTGCAATTCAGACTAGGAATTAGGTTGGGAGGAGAAACCTACAGTTTTGTTTGAATATTTGTCTCCTCCCAAACTCATGTTAAAACTTAATCACCAATGTGGCAATACTGAGAGGTGGAGCCTTTAAAAGATGATTGGATCCTGAAAGCTCTTATGTATTAATAGACTAATAAATTAATGGGTTAATGCATTAATGGGTTATCACAGAAATGGACTGGTAGCTTTATAAGAGGAAGAGAGATCAGAGCTAGCATGCTCAACTCACCTGCCAAGTGATGCCCTGCACTGACTTGGTCCTCATCAAATGTAGCCCCTGGACCTTTGATTTCTCAGCCTCCCAAAGTTTAAGAAATAAATTCCTTTTCTTTATAAATTACTGAGTTTCAGATATTGTTATAAGCAAAAAACATGGACTCAGACAACCTAACCTTCTTTTATCAGGTTTCTACTACCAGACTCTTACTTTTTCTGCTCTAAAAGCCTGAGATTTTAGCATACATACTATTCTTAAACCCTTTGTTATACTTGTCTAGGAGCAAACCTCAGTACGCTAGGATTTGCCTGACAGGACTGATGAGAAAGCAGTTATAGTTCTGCCAGGGACTAGGCTAAGAAGTAGATTCTGTCTAGGCACCATGACAAAGTGGGAAGTTAAAAAATTAAAATAAAGCTGAAGATCAAGTACCAGGGGGTAGCATGGAGAGAAGAGAAGCAAACCATAGCACCAGGAATGGAGAATATCTTGGGAAAATGGAAGACTTAAAAAGAAAAGCCCTGAATTGAGTACTGAGGAGGCATCACTAGCAGTAATTCTCAGAAACCCTGAAAGCTGATATATTAAAAATTTTTACCTAAGTCACTAATGTGACTTTGGCTTTCTACAAGACACAAATAATTACTTTTTAACCATCCCTTTCCTGTTCCCTTGCAGTGTAACTCTATAGTTTTAATTTAAGCATCATTGCTACTTGGCATTGTGGTATTTATTGATTCACTACATCTATATAGCCTTTTTATTGCTTCTATCTTGGTTTTACTTTTTGTGTTTGATGTTTTACTTTTTTTGTTCATTTTGACACCACACATTTAATTTTATTCATTTTAATATTTGTTACCAGTATTAACAACTTAAACATTCAATTAATTTTTGCTTGGATAAGTCATGCATATTTTCCATTTTATTGAACTTTTAAATACATTTAAGAACTTAACCTTTAAAAAAGAAGAAATCATTTCTTTGAAAAAAATAAAAAGAATGTCTTTCAAAGGATTTTCAAAAATTACTCTAAGAATAATAGTGAAATGATATGGCCTTACAATTTTGACCATAAAGTAGAAGAGGACTTCACACAGTTTTATAAATTAAAGAGTATAATGATGATATAGTTGGAATGCAACTCAGTAATCAAATAGTCCATCGTCTTTAAATGTTTTTTTTTTCCTCTACAAGTTAACTTTATGGATTTATATAGAGCAGTGGCTTCATGAATAAAAGAAAAATAAAGATTCAGCCTATAATTAATATAATGTGGTGATAAAAATAATAAAATGAATTGAAAAAAAATGTTGTTTAAGAATAATTTTGGATTTCCACTGGGTGAATTTGGCATTATGCTTTCCTTTTGGAAGTTTTTAAATGCTAAGTGAAATTCTCCCTGTACTTAGGCCCTGGTCTAATCTTTGACCTCTGTAATAAGTTACAGTCAATAAAAAGGTTAAGGTATGAATGAATTAAAACATTACTTTAAAGTAAAATTCCATGATAGTGTTCAAGATTTCAAGCAAGGTTATTCATTATAAGAGGGACAAATTCCTGTGGTTACTACATCATATATATTTCTACCTCTTATTCTAGGAATTCTCTTTAAATTCCTAAAGCTTAACTCCTAGAAACCAGTTGTTAAAATCATATTCAAGAAATAGAGAAAACAGGGTTAATTGGAAAAATCATCTTCAATGAATCACATTTTAATTAAACAGTTGAAAGCCAAAAACAAGGAATCTTGAAAATAGCAAAAGAGAAGTGATTCACTATATACAAGGGTTCTTCAGTAAAATAGCAGCTGATTTATCAGCACAAACCACGGAAGCCAGAAGGCAGTGAGATGACATTTAAAAGGGTGCAAGAAAAAAAAAATGTCAACCAAGAAGTCTATATCTAGCAAAACCATCCTTAAAAGAGGAAAAATGAAAAACTAAGACATCCTCAGGTAAACAAAGACTGAAGAACTTCTTTGCTAGTAGGCCTGCTCTACAAGAAGCGCTCACCATCTTACTATCTTTAGGCAGGAATGAAAGTACACTGGACAATAACTCAAAGCCACATGAAGAAAAAGAACACCAGTAAAATTAACTACATAGGTAAATACAAAAGAAATATTATTGTGTTTTTGGTTTTGGTTTGTCATTACTTATTTTTGTTTCTACTAAAGACAAGTGCATATACAGTAACTATAAATATGTTAATGGGTACATAGTTTACAAAGAAATAAGAAGAGGATGTTGCATTTTGAAAATCATGTTCAGAGAAGCAAAACAGAAGCATCAAAGATATGTTAGAAAAAAATGAAAAACTCAGGAAAAGTATTATTAATAGAAGATAATGTTGATTGAAATATCCCTGAGAGGAAAATATTTTCTCCAAGTTTGTGGCTTGTCTTTTCATTCTTTTGACAGTGTTGTTATGTTTTGTTTTGTTTTTGAAGTGTGGATGTTCTAGAATCTCATGAAGTTCATTCAGCTCAGCACTTATTTTTTTGTTTTATAGATTGTGCTTTTGGTATTACATAAAAGACATTTTTTTCTAACTCAGATCACAAAGGTTTTCTACCATATTTTATACTAGTAGTTCTATAATTTTAAGTTTTACATTTAAGTCTATGATCAATTTTGACTTCAATTTTGTTTGTTGTAACAGATGTGGATCAATATTTATCTTTTTGCTGGTAGATATTTGTTTCAAAGCCATCTGTTGTAAAGAAGATCCTTTCACCATTAAATTGTCTTTTCACCATTATAAAAATATGTCTTCTATACTTCAAACTTGCTGGTTTATTAGTTTTAATAGCTTATATATAGATTTAATTGGGTTTTCTGCATGAACATTCATCTGTGAATGAAGGTACTTTTAATTCTTACCTTACAATATGAATGCTGTTCATTTCTTTTTATTGTTTTATTGCACTGGCTAGAACCTCAGTATAATATGAATGAATCTGTGAGAGTCAACACACTTGCCCTCTTCCTGATATTAGGGGAAAACATTCCATTTTTCATCATTAAGAATGATGATAGCTGTATGTTTTTCTTAGATATTCTTTAATGAGCCTGAGCAGGCTTCCTTTCTTTCCTAGTTTGTTGAGAGTCAAAAGAATTTTTTTAAATAAATAGTTGTTGCATTTGTCAAAAGTTTTTCTGTATTTATTGAGATGATCACATAGTTTTTCCTTTTTGGTCTGTTAATATGGCGAATTCCTTTAACTGATTTTTGGATATTAAATAAACTTTGCTTTACTAGGATAAAACCCTATTGGGTCATTATATATTATTTTTCTGTATGGTTGGATTTCGTTTGCTAAAATTTTCTTAAAAATTTCTGGACCTATGTTTATGAGGAATGTTGGACTGCAGTTCTGTTTTCTTTTAATGCCTTTGTCTGGTTTTGGTTATCAGTGTAATTCTTGCCCCAAATAATGAGCAAGGAAGTATTCTTTCCTTTTAAATTTTCTGGAAGAGTTTTTATAGAATAAATGTTATTTCTTATTTGGAAATTTGATAGAAATCCCCAGTAAAGCATCTGTGTTTGGAGTTTAGTTTATGGAGAAGATTTAAATATGAATTCAATGCATTTAATATGCATAGGACAGTTCTGATTATCCAATTCTTAAGTATATTTCAGATTTTGTGCCTTTCAAGGAACTCATCTATTTTATTTCAGTGGTTGGATTTATGGCCAGAGAGTTTTTTGTAGTATTCATTTATCTTTTTAATGTCAGTGAGATTTCTAGTGGTAAGCCTTCCTTCATTCCTGTCTAATACTGGTAATTTATAATCCGTATCTCTCTCTCTCTTATTTTCTCTCTCTCTCTTCCTATTTTTCACATTGCTAGAGGTTTGTCAATTTTAGAACTTTTTAAAAGACAGCTTCTGATTTGATTGATTTTCTCATATCTTTTTCTGTTTGAAATTGAATTGATTTTAGCTCTTATATTTATTACTTCTACTTACATTCAGTTTATTTTGTCCTTTTTATCATTTCTTGAGGTAGGAGCTTAGATTATTGATTTGAGATTTCTTTTTCTTTTCCAACCTAAGAATTAAGTTCAATAAATTTCCCTCTAAGTATTATTCTAGCTGTGTCCCACAGACTCTGACATTTTTCATTTTCATTTTTACTGTTACATATTTTTGTTACATTTGAGACATCTTTTTGGTACCATAAATTATTTTGAAGTATATTGTTTACTCCTGCTTTCTTTTGATTAGTATTTGGACAAGCTTTCCCCTCTGGTCACCTTAACATACCTATACTATTAAATTTAAAGCAAGTTTCCTGTAGAAAGAAATAGTTGGGTCATGCTTATTTTTTCTCTTCTGCAAATTTGTCTTTTAATGGATATTTTATACCTTCTACATCTAATATAATTATTGATCTATTTGGATTTAAATCTTCCATTTTATTATTTTTTATTATTTTAGACTTTTTTTCTGTCATCAGATTTGGGAAATTTTCAGTCATTATTTCTTTAAATATTTTTTCACCCTAATATTCTTTTTTCTCTCCTTCTAAGATTTCAATAATCATAATTTAGATCTTTTGTCATTGTCTCATAACTACTTGAAGCTCAGTTCTTTTATTTCCTACTTTTAAAAAATTCTATTTTATATCTGTGGTTAATATTGAATAATTTTCATTGATCTCATTTAAATTTTACTAATTCTTTTCTCTCCCATTTTCATTCTATGGTTGACTCATCCAGTGACTTTTCTTTGATTATTTTTTCAGTTCTAAAATTTTCATTTGTTTTCTCATTATGTTTTTTCTGTCTTTGCTGAGAATTTTTATTGTTTATTTATTTCGAGTTATTTTAATTTCTCAGAGGATTTTTATTATAGCTAATTTAAAATCTTTGTTCAAATAATTCCAACATCTGTATAATCTGGGTGTTTGCACTGTTGATTTTGTTTGAGGTAAGATATCCTAAATTCTTCATACGATGATTTTAGACAGCATCCTGGACATTTGAGTATTATAATATTATGGTTCCTATTTAAATCTATTTTAGCAGATAGTCATCTTGTTCAATTTCAGAACGCATATCCTGGCTCAGTTGTGAGACTGTGGGTCCAATGTGGGTAAAATGTCAATTTAGTTTATAAATCCTCCACAGTGCTATTATTGTATAGCCTACTTGTGTTACACAAATAACAGTTTCTGGAGTGTTATCTTGGGAGGGGGAGGGATCCTACTTCATTAGAGAAGGATGACATAGTTCTGTCCACAGGCTTCACTGAGGGAGCTTTACGGTGGGCAATGGGAGATTGACATCAGAACCTTATCCATAGATTTCAGGAAAGCAGGACACTGTCTTGGTACTGTAGGGAGAGTAAAGGCTGAATTCTGCCCCCTAGCTCTGCTGTTGTAGCATCCACTGGAGCTACATTTTGTTGGCTCCCATTGGTATTTCCAGATTGCAAGCTTCTTTAATATCCAGGCTGGGATATATAGAAAGTGAGAAATAACCTATTTATTAACTATCAGGTTGTTCCTCATAACCTAAGCTTCATAGTCAGTCTATTTTACTTTTTTATCATTTAGAGATTTATGGTAAATGTCCAGGGTTTTTTCTTTGCAATTAGCAGGAGGAATAAAATGGAATGAATTTACTTCTTACTGAGAACCAAAATTTGTGCTTCTCTTTTTTTTATTAGTGTGAGAATGATATATCATTTCCATCCTTTTACTTTTACTTATTTGTGTCCTTATATTTAAAGTAGATTTTTTGTAAGCAAGACATTTGAGTCTTGACTTTTTTTTTTTTTATATAATTTCACAATCTCTGCCTTTTAACTTTGGGGTTAATTCATATATATTTAATGTAAATATTTATGTATTGAGATTTAAATCTACCATCTTTTGATTTTCTTCACCATTTTTGTAGCATCTCTTTTCCCTACACTTTTCTCTACTTTACTGCCTAATTGCATTATTAGAGTATTTTTTATGATTCCACTGTTTCTCCTTTATTGCTTTATTGGCAATAACTCATTATTTTTGTTATTATTTTCCATAGTATATGTCTATATCTTACTATAATTTTAAGTGCTATTACACCACTTCATATATAGTATAAAAACCTTTTAAGAATATACTTCTATTTCTACACTCCTGGTATTTATGCTGTTATCATATTTTATCTCCATGTATTTTATAAATAATTACTATTTAAAATATTTAATAAGGAAAAAAATCTTTATATTTTCCCAATGCTCATACTAAACTTGCTGGATATTTCTGAGGAATAAATTAGCTAGAAAAACTGGTGAAAGGCTATGTCTTCTAATCCATTGCTTTATACTACAATGTGTTGCTTCCAAAATTATGTTTACATGATTATCTTTCACATGGTACTCAATGAATCTTTGCACAGTGAAAAAACAATTACCAGTTATTAGAATGGCAGAGGATTTTTGTCTTGTCTGTGTCCATAGGTTGTATTTCTATTCCCCTATTCTCAAGAATAAAGTGTGGCTTAGAGCAGTCACTCAAAGGGTATTTGTCAAATGGCTGAGACATTGGCAAACTCAAAGAACTTTTTACCATTCTTTTTCCTAGGTTTCCACATCTTGATATTAAGAAAGCAGAGTTTTGTGCTCATAACACGTATTTGGTTCATAATAAGACATTGGCCCAATGAGCCTTTGAATCAACAATTATGTTCAATAAAATAGATAGGTCAGAGCATGGTGAGTAGTGTACTCTTGGCCAATGTGATTGATTTTACTCTCTGGATGAACTAAATAAAGAGAGAATTATAATAAAAAGGATCATCTTTAATAAGCAGTATTAGGTATCAGAGAGAATGGAAATTTAGCTTAGTGGAAAGAACTTTTGACCTCATGTTGGGCCATGAGTGCTTGCTAAGATTGCATGATAGGCTGGCTGTCTGACCTCAAATCAATCAGCTCAACTGTTTAGTACTTAGTTGTTCTCCTTCAAAACCCACAGTCTCATAGGCATGTGGTAAAGATCAATAGAAATATCTTTTAATTAATGCAAGAGAAACTGTAAATTTGAATTCCACAACTACTTTGCCAAGTGGTTTGCTATGGAAAATCCAGTCCTGATATCTAAAGGGTTTTAACAGTTAAAATATTTTTCTTTTGCTTTATGAAAACTAAGGGGCATGTTAAAGAATTTATGGATTACCCTTTCTATGTCTTCATTCACTGCTTTGAGTTTTTGCTCATGGGAAGCGTTCTTTAGTAAAATTATATATGCTGCAACATAATGACTGATTGGACACATTTTAAACTCAATAAAAACAGCAGACTTGGCATGACACCCTCTGAGTCATAGGTGGAGACCATTGTGTGGATGATGCTCCCTAGGAAAGCTGGATGAATTTAATATACAAATGTGGATTTAACATTACAATGGAAAGCGGGACCAAATCCAAAGAGTAGCTGCATTAGGATTGATTTGCTGTAAACCACAGAGAGAGCTGAGCATGAATGCTCATAAGATGCCTTTAGCTCACTGATCAAAAATTTATTATTTAACTTTGTCTTGCCTCCCCTCCCACCCCCATCCCCAACACGAACACATCTAAAGTCTTGCTCACAACATGATTTGGCCTCAGAATGTTTAGGAGAGAGAACCTGCATAGGCTGCAAGCTGTGTTTGTACTTACAGAAGTGGAGAATACATGGCATGTTGTACTTTTTCAGGGTTGACTTCAGGACTCACCCTGGAGAGCTGGAAATTTTTTTTTTCTCTCTCTCAAATATTATTCTTGTTTTCCTACCTTTCAGTGAGTTTTCACCCTGCTGAATCCAGATGTAAGTAATATTTTGTTATGCCTTGGCCAAATGGGATAATTGGCATGCAAGTCAGGGAAATGTAGGATGTTATTTTTGCCTTCTTTCTTTCTTTCTAAACCTCAAGGCTGTGCAGTGCTGATTTCTCCATGTAAGAGGAATCTCCTGATTGCTGGATAACAGGTGAGGAGGCATGGGTGAGGACAGCAGGGAAGGCTTTTATAGACCTTATGATGGGCTTTTCTTCTTGTTCATCCCATTCTTCCCACCATGTCTACTGCTAAATGCATATCACTTTCTTCATCAGTGGAGTTTTAGGGTCATTTACAATTTGTTATACTTTTTTTCCTTACATACAGCCTTCAATTACTTGAAATCACTAAAGAACAACTCAATCCTCAACATCTTCGCTGTGTACAGTACCTAAGTTGAGTCCTGCAGCACATTGTCATGGGTGTTAGTAAGACAGCATCTGGCACATTACTGGCTTCCATCAGAGGCCACCCAGTATGCTGTGTTATAAGGCCCATTTTGGCAAGAATGAATGACAATGACACTTCTGCTTCTCCTTCTGCTTCTGTTGAGCCCATAATATGATGGTAAATTGGACAGGTAATATTGACATGTCAGTGCATAACAGCTTTCTTTTTTAATTTTTGCAAATATGAGCCATGTTTTGCATATTATAAAGGGTAAAGTCAGGCTTGGTAAAAGACAAACTTTATATCAAATATGCTGTGATAACCATTAAGACAGTTGAAAAGTAGTTGTTTCCCTCTTATCTTTCAGCCACATAATCATATTATAATTATTAAAGTAAATTAAAATGGAAACCAGGCTTGAAGAATCCCTGAGCAGACAAAGTCAGTTAGACCTCATAAGTGACCTTAATTTTGCATAGTTTGCAAACATAAGTGAAACTTGAATTGTTTCTTATAAATGCCTATATTAAAGAAAAATAGAACTTAAGCTCAACCAGTCAGAAGCAGCCAATAAACTTATAATTATATAATTAGGGGATTTCCAGTGGGGTAGACCAAATAAGATAACTTAACTGTAATCAAATATTTTCTTTTTATCACTTTTGCATTTGCTCTACAAAAGCCTATCCATAATGCTTCTTTAACGGAGTCCCCCAAACACTGCTGATTTAGACGTGCCTGACTCATGAATTGTTTGCTCAAATTCTTTAAAATTGTGTCATGCCTCAGTTTACCTTTAAACATAATTAATCACCCCTTTGAAGTCAGCTGTGGCCATGTGATTTTCTTTGGCCAATGCAATGCTGTTGGAGTGATGCGTGTTACCTCTGGACAGAAGCTTTGAGAGTTGGTATGTGCTCACTATTTTTTTTCTCTTTTGCTTCTGCAACAATGACATGCAATTTCCCAGAGAGTGGCTACTCCATCAGCTGGGGTCCTAAAGTGAAAATAGTGTAGAACATAGCTCTCCGCAATCCTCAATAGACATGTAGTGTGAGTTAGAATTCAGCCTTTGTTAGGTTAAGCCTCTGAGATTTAGTTTCCTTGTTTTCATCACTTCACTAAAAGAATTATACCTTTTCTAATTTCTTCACATACTTTCCTTAAATTCTAAAAAACAAATGATAGGTATCCAGATTTTCAAATAGTTTTCCTTATTAAGGCCCATGGATATTTCCCATTGACTTCAGGTATGAACGTAGAACCATTTAAGGTCTATTCACTAAAAGCTAGCCATATCCATAGAGTAAGAAATGGATATTTTACAGATGTCTTCCTCAAATTAGGTCTTTCCTTCCCTCTCATACAAGTGTCCTTTCATTTAAGTCACTTAAATTTCTTATGCAACACATATCCTCACTATAAAAGCAGAGGGAGAAAATTTTTATTGAACTTCACTCGTGCAAAAACACGACAACCTTTATTATAATAATCTGTATAACTAAATTCATATATTCCATTACCTGTTCAGAATGAAACTGAATTTGTCCCTTATGGGGAGCAGCTGTCAAAAACACTCATAAGAATGTCTCAATTTACCTTCACATATGGACTTTCAAGTTCTCTATTAAAATCTCCTATAATATGTTCACCATCTCTCAAAAATAATGTGAGTCCCTTTCCCAGTATTTACTACAGTATCTCTTTCCCAGTTGACGTTCAAGGGACATTTCTCAAATAAAAGGATGTCATTTCTTTATGTGAGGCTATAAGAGCACAATGAAGAACAAGCAGACCAATAAATATTCAAACTGATCTTTATATAGTAATAGAAATATCACTTTTGTTTGTACTATATAAGCACATATAATGCACATAGAGCTGTGTACAGGTACACCTTCCCTTTTCCATATAAAGCAGAAGGATAAGTTGTCTCTTCTTAGATTCTTGTGACACCATAGATTAAAAAATCCTACGTCTTGTGGGTACCCTGAAAACTTGCACCTGACCTTGGATTTCTATGCTGTGGCTTGGTTATACTTTGCCTATTTTTAAGGTTGATTAAGTATGCAAACCCAATCAATAATTTCATGTTAATACCTGAACGAATATCCTCAACATCTGCTTGAGGTGGTAAATGGATTAGGTGTAGTGACTATGTTTTAATGGATCAATAGAATGGTGTCAGAGCCATTTCAGCTTAATGAAACCTGGTCAGTCAATTATAGCAGATGTCTACTGCAACAAGTTGGATGAAATGATGAGGATGCTTGCAATTAAGCAGCTGAGATTGGTCAATAGAGACAGGCCAATCCTCTGGCAAGACAATGCTAGACCACATATCATATAAACAAAGCTCCTCTTACTACAGAAGGTGGACTTGGAAACTCTGTCATCCACCATATTCAGAAGACCTTGCACCATCTGACTACCACGTCTTCCAAGCTTTGGAACACTTCTTGCAAGGAAAATATTAATGGTCAGCTCTCAACAAGCTGTGGAAAACACCTTCCACGCTTTCATTGCCACTTGCTTTCCAGGCTTCTTTCCTGGCAGCATAAACAAGCTACCGTTAAGATGGCAAAACTGTGTAGATCATTTAGGTGCATACGTTGATTAACTGTACTTCCTTTTGTTTGAGATATAATAAACTAAACTTTTGATTTGAAATCAGACATTTCATATGTAATAACCAAATAGAAAGTTCTTATTTTTTGATTTCTAAAAGTGTCCTGGCGTTAAGCAAAAGGAAGAGAAGGAGAAGGAACATAAGGAGAAGAAACATAAGAAGGAGAAGAAAAATAATTGGTGTTCTAAGAAATTATTTCCCTAATATAAAAATAGCTTAAATAAGTTTGTGAACCCTGAATAATATGATACTCTTGAAGAGTCACAGTACATGTTAGCATTTTAAGTAAAGAGTTCTATAGGGAAAAAATGTTTAACTTTATTTTTATCCACTGTTTGCCAAAATTTCTGTGTTCAGGAAATTCTATTTTCATAGACACTCGTTAACAAGCTGGGGAATATAAATTTGCTCCTTTAGGGTATGTCAATTCTCATTCTTTTTTTAATGTTCTCCCCAAAATATACTCAAAAATATTCTAACTAGCTTATCACACAATCATAATCTAGACTTTATGGATGCTAATTACAGTATGCTAGATGTTTCTAGCAATATTAAGAGCTAAACAGTTTTCAGGCAAGTTAGATGAATTAATACCTCCTAGGTTAGAGCAACCTGCTCGCAGTGTATATGTCTCTCAGTTCTTGGCTGGGGTGAGAAAGGGAGAGGCACGTGCATGGGACTGGAAGGAGAAGCAGGGAAAGGGTAGATTAGGAATGAAGGTGGAGTTAGATAACAGAGTTACTCTAAAGCACTGGTTTTAAACTTCTGCGCATGCAGAATCACTTGGGGAGCTTTTCCAAATCCCGATTCTCAAGCTACATCCCAAACCAATTAAATCAGAAGCTCTAACCCAGGTAAGTGTATGTTTTAAAGCTCCCTAAGTAAACTTAATGTGCATCCGAGGCTGAGAACAGCTCTTTCTAAAGTGATTAGGCTAATAGAGGTAATGCAGGGAAAGTCATACGCAAACATTCTGACTTAAGAAGATAACGTCAGATCTCAGTATTGGACTCCAGGGACATTTTAGAAAGTTTTCCTCCTTGTCTGAATAATTCATGCCAATTTTATTTAAATATTGGTCTCCTTATGATTACTGTTCTCTAGTAGGCTTTGGTAAACTTGATTTATCTCAATACTT
Source organism: Lemur catta (assembly GCF_020740605.2). Classification (NCBI taxonomy): domain Eukaryota; kingdom Metazoa; phylum Chordata; class Mammalia; order Primates; family Lemuridae; genus Lemur; species Lemur catta. The sequence goes on from NC_059139.1 coordinate 39,953,863, forward strand.
GGAAAGCAAAAGGTTAAGTCAGAGGTTCTTCAGTTTTTACACATGCTAGTTTCACTTGGGGAGCTGTGTCGGTGACTTGCGACTGCCTGATTTTTACATTTCTTGATACTCTTCATACTTTCAAAATAAGCAAAAAGGCAGAAATTTCAGGACAACAAAAGGCCGCTAGAAAAGTCAAAGGATTTTTCTGCTGGAACTTTTTTCTTTATCTCCAATATTGTTACCTCACCCCTATACAGTATCACATGGGTTTCAGCCCGCTGTGAGATTCCATCTTTGACTTTGAAAGTATCAGCTCTAACTCATCCTGTGGGAAGATAAATCATAAAGTTTTATCATCAACTGAGTGTTCTGCTTCTTAGGGAAAAAGTGTTCCAGTCTTTTTATATTTCAGAAAGAATAATCAGATTCTTTCAAAACTTTATTCCTATAACATACTGAGAAACACATAATAATATTATGTCCTCTTAAGCACTATTTTAGGTTCAATATAGTATGTTATATGTTACAGAGTTCTAAGATTAAAAGAACATTAATTGAACATTTAGCAACACATAGTATTTTTATAGAAATATCACTACCTACCTACCACTTGTCAATGTCAACTTTTAAAAAAATCAAACACGTAGTAGGAAATAGTGGTTATGGCGGAAACTCTAGCACCCAACTGCACAGGTTCACTTCCTGCCTCTCTAAGTATTGGCTTTGTAACCTTGGGTAAGATGCGAACTTCCCAGTGCCTCTGTTTTCTCATCTATTAAATAGGGGTAATGATAGGACCTATTTCATAGGGTTGTTGTAAGAATAAAAGAAGTTGATACATATAAAGCACTTAAAATGGTATTTGTTGACTAGTAAGTATTCTACATTATCACAAGACGTTTGCATGTTCATTGGCTGTAATAACCATTTTGAAAATCAAGCTGAGTTGTACTTTGAGAAAACATATCCTAGATTCATAGGGTAGAGACTGGCCCACAGAGGCCTTAGGACCATCAAAACTTGACCTTCTGCCCACTCTCTACCTCACCACATATTCAAAGCCCCACAGGCAGCTGGAATGGGATTATAGGGGGTCCCAAGGTACAGATGGGGAGCCTTCTGTGGCCAGGGACTGTTACTCTCTTTGAGATGTTCTCTTCAGGTCAATCAATGTGTCCAAACAGCTGTTATGCCTGACCATGTGCCTACAGTGTCAAGATTCGTGGCTGTGAACAGACTGATCAGTGCGTCCAGAATGTTCAGGCTTTCTGAGCTTTCTATTGATGTTGGGTTGTACTTAATCCATTACATCTCAGCTCCAGCCTCAGGTCAGGACTGGTCTGTGGGGCTTACTTGGGTCTCTGAGTCTAAGCTGATCAGTCCGGCTGGGGCCATGCACTGAAGGAAGAGGCCAGCCTCTCAGGGGTTGCCCACACCTTCATATTCCTGCTGCAGCAACGCCTGCTCCTCCAGGGTGGCCGTGGGCCTCGGATGGACCTGAGCCTCCCACACTCTAGTGATCATCTTCAGCCTCGCTGCTTGTCTCCTAAGGAAATAAATTTTGCTCTGCTTCAACCCCAGCTCTGTCCCCACTATTCCAATAGGGAGGAGACAGGAAGGGAACTAGCTATAGGGGTCCTGCCTGGGTCTGGGCAGGAGTATGTCTCTCACATAGTTTGGGAAATTGATTTTTCATCAATGTTCCCAGGACCTAAAAAGACACAGAAGAAAGAAAAAAGTTAAACCAACTAGAGTTATATAATATTCAAGGTAGGGAAGGCTAAAATAGTTTGCCTTCTCGCTGCCTCTGAAAGCACTAAATACTGGTACCTGTGACACTCACTGAGGTGCCCAACAAGTCTCACTGATCAGGCTAAATGACAACGGACTGTTCCATACTCTTATTTGCTTTTTCTGTTTGTTTTTCTAACTCTGACATCTGTTGTTTAAAGAAATAATTCTTATAGCAAAGTACAGTATAGTGCTATGATTTCCTTTTCAGATTATAGGGGAGGCTGCAGGGTCACAGGAAGCTCTAGATCATCCAGGAAGGGAGGAGAAAAAGAGTGAGAAACAAGAAGAGATTGAGTTGCTGTTCACAAGGATATGAACCAAATGAATCAGATGATGTCTGGAAGTGAAGGAAGAAAGCTTCCACTGCAAAGACGGTTAGGGGCAGAGAGGAAATCTGTGATTTTACATTGTGGAAAGAAACTTTCTAGATGACTGGACAGAACCCTCCCCTCACCTTATCTCAACATTGACTGAGTAGTATTTTAACAATTATTTTAAAAATATTCAGTATTCATTAGCCTTGCAGGTTCTGTTTTCTCCTCAATGCTCCTAAAGCACTCTGCTGTATTTTAGGTTATCACATTTTAAAGTATAATTATCTATTTAATATGTACCTCTTCTTCTCTTTCTTGTTTTGCTCCAGTACACACAAGGATGTACATTCATGCACATACTCATGTATACATACATGCAGAGGAGTGTGAAGTCAGAAATTATGAAGACTGTCCACAAGGAGGTGGATGATTCTACATCTCTCTGGCAGGATATAGATTCTAAGGCTGTTTTCTATTCAAAAATATATTTTAGTTAAATGGTCTGGATCATGAAGGAGGAACACAGGAAATCTATGAAGCATTTTTCCCCAGCAATTAGAATCCATGAGTTGTCTGTCATATAAGTTAAAGTAACGTTTGAATGAATGAACATCCTGTTAGGGAACTTACACTTTAGCAGGAATTAGAAAAAATATACCAACAAAAGTCACGTAACTATTCTACTCAAATTATGCATAAAACACCATGGGAATGTAGATGAGGAAGTAATTAAATCTACTGGGGATAGTCTAAATACAGAGAGTGTTAAAGAAAGATTCATTTGGACTGGCCCTTAAAAAGTGATTAGATATTGAAGCAGAAATATGGAAAAGAATGCAGAGGGTAAAGATTCAGGGGAAGGGAGTATAATTAAAAGAGCAGTTTCCCAGAATTTTTATTTAAATACATATCACAAAGCATTTGCACATATCATTATTTATTTCTAGCCCCTCAGCCTAAGTGTACAGGCATATCTTGGAGATATTGTGGGTTCAGTTCCAGACTACCCCAATAAAGTAAATATTGACAACAGTGTGAGTCAAACAAATGTTCTGATTTCCAAGTGCACATAAGAGTTATGTTATACTACACCTATGGTCTATTAAGTGTGCAATAGCATTATGTAAAAAAAAGTATATACCTTAATTAAAAAATACTTTGTTGCTAAAAAATGTTAACTGTCATCTGAGCCTTCAGCGAGTCATAATCTTTTTGTTGGTGGAGGGTCTTGCCTTAATACAGAGGGCTGCTGACTGATCAGGTTAGTGTTTGCTGAAGGCAGAGCATGAGACTCTTAGTCTGTCATTTTAATCTGAGCACACATGTACCCATTCTGTATCACTGCATGACCTCTGCACAATGTAGAAGTGCGAAGTGCATTTGGCCATCACCACTGCTTTTGTGTATTCAAACTCTCTCTCCCCCCACCAGACTTTATGTATTTGTGAAAAGCCAAAGGTATTGCTTATTTAAAATGAAGAGAGCTGAATTATATATCTGGGTTAAGTCAAAGTTTTCTCTAGGTAACGCATGAATTGTTGAATTAACTACTGATGCAAATAAATCTGTATGAGACAATGTGTAATTCTGCTGTAAAACTGGGACTCATTCATTCAAAAATGATATATTCAGCACGTACTCTGTACCACGCAATGTTCTTGTGCCAGATAGACTCTGGTCTTGCTGGCTCTGCTCCATGTCTTCTAGCCTCATAGATAGCTGATTGTAAAGATGCCTGGTCTACAGGAATATCCAAAGTTGTCATGTGACTGTGAGTGTGTTATGCTCAGTAAATACTATATGAAATATTACATCAACTTCAAGATATTCATTTTGCCCCACATTTTAATACCTCAGAATTCAGAACGTATCTTAAATTTTCTTTTATTTTTTTTAACAACCAGGCAGCAGTCACATGGAACACCTTTTAAAATATGCTAATAAACCTTCAATGTTGATAGCTCAGATGATTTTGTGCGGGAAAATGTTATCATTGACTGAGTTGAAAAGTGACTCAAAGGTTACCAATTCAAATATGAAAATGTTTTGAAACTACCTTATTCATAATGTTGTATTTTATGTTTGTACAAGAGCAGTATATGATTAAGATTTCTTTAATAAGTTTTTTTTTCCTTATAGGTATAATGTAAAGATTGTAAGTGATAAGACAACAATGCATTATGACTTAGTTGGCAGCATTTCTTCTACCTTAGTAGTATGTACAATATTTTACAATAAATATCATTTTAGAATCAGTGAATAAAGTATGTAATGCAAAATGGTATTGGGAACATATAACAAAATTGTACTTGGAACCTGAATATTGAAACCAGGAGTCAAGTTTGCAAAAGGTAAATTTGGCGACCATATAAAGTAGCATCTCTGACATTTTGAGATGAGATCTTTTGGAGTTATGGGGCTCAGTAAGCCCCGCTTCATGGCTTTACCAATCTGGGAGTGCCTCACCCCATACAGGCAGACTGCCACTGCTACTACCAAAGCATGTCTGTCTGGAGAAAACCCAGGCCACTCAAGAAGTTCTTCTCACCTAAAAACCTTCAGTTGGATAACTCTTGGTATGTTTTTCTGAAAATATTCTATATTATTCAGGGTAGCATTTATATTTGTAACAGAACAAAGCATTATATTTAGGTCACCATAGGTTAATGATTTTCCAAGTCCCTCTTTCTAGAAAGGCAGAAAGAGCCTTTGGATGACAGAAGAAAGTATAAAACTCTACTTGACAGCCTGCCACATTCTGAAGGGGGCAGGTTCCCTTAGCTCTATTAGGGCTAAACAAGAAATGAGGCTATTCAGGCCTCCACAGAGGAGGAAAACGGACATGGTTCTGAAAAGACATTCTAGCTAGGTGCTTACATGGGGTGATTGCATACTGTTGGTAGCTAGAAAGGGTTCAACTCTTGATAGCTACAAGTAGTTCAATTCCACTGCTCCATCTGTCTCTATAATCTGGCTCTACAGCCTGCACGTAATTCATCAAATATCTTATGCTTTTCTAGTTTATGGCTTTGAACAAACTCTTTCTTTTGCCTTTTCCCATCACCTTTTCCACCTAGGTAACTCCAGTGAGCGTTTCAAGATTCAGTACCAGTGTGACCACCTCCAAGAGCCTGCTCTGACTCACTCTCTCAACAAATTTGATTTCACCCCATTTTATACTTTCCAATACTTCACATTTCTATTATTATGTTTATTACAGTATATTGTAATGATTGGTTTACTTCTCTGTCTCCTCTTTCAATGGTGAGATCCTTATAGGCAGAAACTATCAATTAAGCCTATGACTATTATATAAAATAAGCACACAAACATTTACTGAGTCCTACTTTTTGGTGAAGTTTATATAATAGGATAGACTCTCAAATTTGGGAAATCCCCCCAAAAACTTCCATTAAACATTTGTTTTCTTTCTCTGTTTTTCATTATGATACTTATCATCAAGCTCTTACTTTCTGAAATCAGTTATTATATTTAATACCTCACTTCCTTTCTCTACTAACTCAATGCTTCTGCCATAGTGTTCAGCCTGAATAGGACTATCTTGTACGACTGACTCTGAAACATATTAGGGTGTATTATTCACACAAGAGCTCAAAAGTGTTCCATTTGATGTGGTAAGCAAAATCCTCTTTGATATTCACAGTAGTCATTTTGCACAAACCAAATCTCTTTCATCAGCATATATTGTACTGATTTTCAAATTACAAGGACCGTTTCTGAACACCACCAGCTGAGAAGGGATTTGATTGTGTGTGTGTGTGTGTGTGTGTGTGTGTGTGTGTGTGTGTGTTAGCCTTTCCTCCTTATCCTCATTTCCCTGTGGTTTTTTTGTTCCTGTTTTTACTTTCCAATTCTCTATTTATTTTTCATAATTTTATCAGCAAGTATTCATAGGCTCATCACTGCAGCCCAGAAGGACACATAGGCATTATCATAATCAACCTACTTAAAAAGCCAGATAAAGGATGAGAAACTGTATTTGAACAGAAAGAAAGAAGAGGATTTATTGACGGATGTTTTAATGCCTCATTCTATTTGCAAATACTCTGTACATGTTACCAACAACTAAAGAGGAATTACTTGAAGGAAAAAATGGTATTTGGCTTTTTCTTATCTCTTTAAACCAAAGCTGAATTTTTTAGATTTGCCAGTTGGTCCTATGTCTATCACATTTTGTGTTTGAAATACTATCATACTACAGTGTGCAGATGCACAAACCACACTTGGGGACAAATGAGATAACTTATTTGTGTATTGAATTTTTAATGATGAGTCTTGAAAAATACTTCAGAGGGAAGTTTTGAAAAGTTACCTGTGAATACAGTAATGAGATGTTGCCTTCAGTTCAGCATTGAACTGGGATGGAGGGAACTTATAAGCAGTTATTTCTGAGGAGGATTTTAAAAGCAATCCACAAGGAATATTCACAAGAATTTTAAAGTCAACTGCACATTTTTTTCAATATCATTTTTTTTTTTAAAATGGCCTCACAATTACCTTCATTTTTTCCTAAAGCACATTCTACCATTGTGGTATTTCAATAAATTATTGGAAGTTTTTTTTTTTTCCTCAGAAGTTTGTTTTTGAAGATTTTAACTCACTCCCTATTTGAGAACTGCTTGGCTTTCTTAAAAGCAGATCTCTCAAGCTATGTCAGAACAGTTAGATAGTTTCATTTAGTAGATATGTTCATACCAGGTTGAACCATATGAAAGTGCCATTTTTCCAATCTCAAAAACAGTTGAATATTGGCAATTTCATATGGTACAACCTTGAGTGTGTGTGTGTGTGAGGGAGAGAGTATTATTTTGGATTATATACTTTAACTCCATATTGACTAAAACATCAAATAACTCAATAATTATATCAAAGAGTACCTATCACCAAAAAGTGGTTTCTCATATTAAAATATAATTGTGAGTAGAAAATAGACAAGAATTAAATACAAATTTAAAATTATTAAATGATTTAGAAAATAAATAAAAATAATGTAGAAGAAATAAAACTACAGTGAGTCAACAGATAAGAAAGTCAAACCAGGATAAAAGAGAATTGTTGCTAAAGGCAGTGAAAGGGAGAGTGAAGAAACACATCTTGAATTTAGGTTAGTGGTAACCCTCTCTCTTTCTTCCTTTGGTTCAGTTCTGATAGACACAGGCTTATTCTGGGCATGTCTGTTAAAGAGAGTTCCTATCTGTTGGCAAAGGATCACTCCGTCCATTCCCAGATGTTCAGCAGCCTCAGACACACAATATCTTTGCCCACTGGCCTTAGGCAAACTGTTTTGGTATTGTTCAAATTATCAGAAGTATATCATTTCACCAAAAAGAACTCTGGTCTTGGTTATTTCAGCGCTAAAGGCATTCTTGTTACCGTATACAACATATTTTTTTCATAGCCTGGTTCCTACCTTGGGAAGGTGGGCAACAGCTTTCACTAATACTTCAAAATGAACTAGAAGTACTACACATAGAGATGGAGGGGATGGAGAAGAAGATTTCCTTGGACTGAAAGATCTTAATAGAAAAAATTCAGTTTGTAATAGTTGCCTGAGAATTTCTTTGCAGAACAGAAATCTCTAGTGGACATTTCAAAAGCTACAGTTTGTCTTCACTTTCTTATGTGATTTCTCCAACTATTTTAGCATTTCTTCAAATATTTCCACCTCTCTTTTATAATCTATACATGGGAATATTTTAGAGTATTAGAGTCTTCAATATGTGTAAAGGATATGTCATTCTTTATGTAAAATTTTCAGTGTGTGAAATTGAAAACACTCAAGACAACTAAAATGTCACGGTGAAATTTAGATAAAAAAGAAGGTTCAAGGTTAATATTCCAACCAAAGCCAAGCTCCAAATCTATCATTTCTGTGGGGCATCTTAGAGAATTGTATGATTAAAAAGAATAGGAAAAAATTTGGTCAATGTGATAATCCTAGCAGTTAAAGAAAATTGACAACAAAAGACACTCATATATCCAGTAAGGTACATTTTGAGCTTATGAGATTCCCCAAGAGAAATTTCATTGCTTTATTTTTATATTTAAATATCATTTATTAAAATAACAGCAATGAAGCAATTACTGTGAATTTCATATACAGTTAATATTCCTAACTTATTCTGTAAAAACACAATATTAATTTATATTAGAAATTATGAACTTATGCACATTACATTTCTGAAAAGTCACAGGAGAAAGCTGTATCAAATAGCTGTGTATGAAGTGTATATGGTCAGTAAAGACATATGGTACTGAGAAGGTAGAACACTATTCTTATCACAAACATTTGCATTCAAATCCACATTTATTCTTAGGGTTAACTTGATGATAAGTAACTCAGATACTTAATGAATTGTTAGAAACATCTGAAAGAATCTCAGAATCAAATACAATTCTTGGGCCAGGCACAGTGGCTCGTGCCTGTAATCCTAGCACTTTGGGAGGCAAAGGTGGGAGGATCAATTGAGGCCACGAATTCAAGGCGTGAGCTATGATCATGCTACTACACTCTAGCCTGGGTGACAGTGTCTCAGTTTTGAGACACTGTCTCAAAAAATAATAATGTTAATTATTCTTTTAGGGTCTCAAGCCAGAACTCATTCAAATATATAAAGCACTCATCAGCAGAAATCTTTTCCTTCCTCTTTTCATTCGTTCGTTCCTTCCTTCTTTCATTCCTTCCTTCCCTTTTTTTAATGTAAAATTAACCCTTATTTTTGCATGTATGAAGTATTCAAAAAATAAAAGTTATTATCCAGAAATTTAGGATCCCTATCTAATATTTATTGCAGTTCAAATATGCTGGGTGTTACAATTATGAGTGTTGAATTTTGTTTTCTTTAATTAATCACCAAAATAGTCTGGGTTAGTATGCAAGCGGAGAGGTTAATAGTTGCTTTATTATAAGTTGAGCAAATAAGAATGACTGAATTTATAGAAGATTCATACTTACAATTCTAGGGCTAATGTATCTCTAGGGCCCTAAATAAAAAGAGATCGATCCCAAAATCTGGAGGGGAAATCATTTCTTTCAATTTCACAGACCCAAGTGGAAGAAAACTATCCACCTGCAAATTTTTAGCATCCGCTGTTCACTTGCTGTAGGTAGGTAGGGAATTCTTCCAGGCTTTTACTTTCTCCTTCTACATTCTTGTCAGGTACATTTTAGAAGAGGAATTAATTAGTCACCATTTAGGAAGCATCTAAACATAGGCAGAACCATACATTTGCATACCAATCAGAAAGTATCTTAAACTTCTCTTGCCAAAAACAAGAGTTAAGAAACAGTTGTGGCCTTTTCAAGTTTGTAATTCATGCTCCCAACAAACATTTATGGGTTACCTGATATATTCAAAGTGCTTATCTAGATGCTGAATGAGTTTTAAAAAAGTAAGACAGGATCTCTAACTTCAAAAGGCTTAGGGTTAGTATAAGGAATAAGAAAGGTAAATAAACATTATGCAATATACTAAAAATTGACAAATGAATCATTATAGCTAATTAACAGAAAAAATAGTATATCTTGTAAAAGAAATCATGAAAGATTCCATGGAGGAAGTTACATCTAAATTGATCATTATTAGGTAGAATTTGGAAGTCTGGGATGAAAGGAAAGGAGATTTCAAGGAGGGAGAATTAAGAGCCTTCTGTTGGGAAGACTTCTTGACTCAGCAGAGAAGAGTGCCTCCTTGACTCATGAATTTTATCTGCCACAGGATGGAAGAGGTGTGCTGATACATATTATTTGCTCAATCTGCAATACAAAATAAACTCCTACAGAAACTAGATTAGGGAGAAGTTATTGGAGAGAAGGATAGGCTATGTAGTAAATGCTCTCTCATTTTTCTTTTGCCCAATCCAGTTTGGCAATTAGATAAAAAAACTGTTTTGCTCATAATGTACATAGATATATATTAATGCATTTAATCAGCTGGTGATAAAATGTCTCTACAGTCTCAGCTCCCACCACCACAGTCTCTCACATCAAAGTCCCAGTTAGACACAACTGTTTCTTTTTGAGAATGTATGTTCCATCATGCATTGACTTACTCATATTCTTTCTGCATTAGTTATTGCTGTGCAACAGACTAACCCAAAGTCTACAGCTTAAAATAATGATCGTATGTTATTGTGGCTCACATATCCATGTATTGGCTGGGGATCAGCTAATCTAGACTGGACTCAGCTATTCTCAATTTAGTTCAGTCATGCACCTGCAGGTAGGCTAGAGTCTGCCCTAAGCTGGGCATAGGTAGTGAACGTTAGCTGTGGCAATGCTGCTTCATGGCTTCATGTGTCTCTTATTTTTCTCCTGGTACCAGTGAGCCATTCTGGGCATACCTTTCTCTCTGCAATGGCCATGACTCAATATGACAAGCAAACACTAAGGCCTTTGAAAACTAATGTCCAAATCACCAAGTCACCTGGCAGTAGATGCTAGTGCAAAGGGCTGAAGAGCTGGGACGTTAATACAATTTACTTCACTGTTCTTATACCGATAGTATCCATATGACAGTATCAGGCAACTTGCATCATCAACCATCAACGGTTTTCTTCCCTGCTGTCATGTCAATATATTTCTGTCTAAAGGAGGTCAGGGCTGGGCATGGGTTCTGTCTGAAATAGAGAATAAAGTAGGCATCAAAAATAAAGGCTGACTGTTCCTTCCTGGATTGGTCTCCTCTCTACCATCTTTGAGAGTGTACTATATTTTAAAAACTAAAAATAAACGCAGAATGGAATTCTGTAAACAGAATGTGGGAAACCTCTGGAGAGTTTAGCTCTGTATACCTATCCACACAAACCTGGTTATGATCCCGTGTCTCATTTCTACCATATTTTCTCTCCCAACCAAATTTTTAACTTCATATCTCTCTCATTTGACTCCCCAGTTATGACAGCATCTCCGATTTTCTCCAATCAACCTAGTGTTATCCACTATGTTCTCTATTAGCTACTAACACTAGGCCTACAGAATAACAGAGACTGACTTTGGTAATTTGGTAATTTTCCTTTCAAATGTTATTTCTCAGTACTGTATTTCATTTCACAGACCCTCCATTGTACACTAGACAGACACGGTTACCAAATCTGCCTTAGGTTACCAAACCTAACTCACTACCTTCCCTGATGCAAGTAGTATTCTGTAGCTGTGCCACAGGGTATGGGAGTAACCAAAGATCTTCAAATGTGTGCCATAAAATGTGGATTAATGCACAAAATTTATGTTGTCTCAAATGAAGATAAGATTTCTAGCAGAGTCTGTTAGATGGAACATCTGGGTCTATATAGTGTAGAAAGCTGAGAGTAAGAAGTAAAGAAATGGCATTACTGCAAGATGATATACTTAGTATATCCTGCTAAAACATTGCCACATGAAAGCGCACTCTGGATAACAGGAAGTTGCACTCAACAGTGCCACAGTGATAAATGTGATACATAGATTCAATTCTTGTGGATCAAGTGTAAACTCTACAATTATGATGCTGAAATGTATTTGAGAATATGTCATAAACATGAAAAGTTGGATATAACTGCCATAAGTGGTGCTCTCTGTGTGCATTGTTTCTTCTGTATGTATGGCCAGGTTCTCCCCATTCTTTGAAGCCGCTCTCAAATGCTACGTTATATCCATAAATTCTCCTCTGATTACCCCAGCAAAATGTGTGCTCTCTCTCCTATAGAATTCCATAGACTATTTAAACTTCTTAATTTAAAGGCATCCTAATTTATATTGTATTATATTTATTTGTGAATAAGATTGATATCCATTATGTTTTGATTAGTATTTTATGTACTTAACACGTAGACTGTGCAGGGGGTCTGGGAGGTAAATAGTATGTGTGTAGCCTAGAATAATATATTTCCCAGGGTCAAAACTTGTCCTGTGTCTCCAGTGCCACGTAAGAAACTGTTTTATACCAAAGATTTGTTATCATAGCTCAGTGACAGTGGCTCTTATCATGATATAATTAACTACTCTTTTTCTGATTCTAAGCTTACTATGTATATATATGTGTGTGTGTGTATGTGAAATATATGTATGAAATGTGTATATTTCATACATATATATCTAAATTTTAACAAATAAGCAAATGAACAGGTGCTAGAGCTGGCAAATACCTGCTTGGAAAATTCTATTGCTAAATTTTCAAGAACTTTACAATTCAGTTGATGCCACCTTGGTAGCTTGGCATTTGACATGGTAGAAGTAATTTACACATAAAAATTAGCAAATCCTATGAATTAGGACTCCTCTTTCCGCCCCCCTCCTCCCAAAAAAGAACAGTTGTTAAGCAGTTATTAGCATACTACTGCTAAGATAAAACATGCTAAATTTCTTTTTATCTGCTGGATCGTATCTTAGGGCACTAAACTTGACTGTGTGGGACCTGCACAGCTCAGGCCCTGACACTCATGCATGAAGAGCCCAATAAAGTAGTACAATAATATGTTTACTGCTTATTGAGACTACTGTGTTCCAGGCACGTATTCTGGTTTAGTCATCACAACAATGCAGCAGTTAGATGTTATGTTACTTCCATTTAACACATGAGGAAACAGAGATCTAGAGTTTAAGCATGGACTAGAGCTCATATATTGTCTTCATGAGGTGCCTGAGCTATCAACTAGCCTCCATCTTTGACAATTCTACCTTTAATTAAAATAAATAAATAGGCTTAATAGTAAACTATAGTGAATATAATTTAATGTTTTATTTAATGTCTGATAGACATTTTATTTTTTGGAATGCTTCTAGATTAACATTTATCCTTCCTGTTTCTCATTTTCCTCATCTATCAAATGAACATTTTGGGTAAGATGGTACTTTAGCTCCAAGACAATATCGTTTCATGATGGTATTATGGATGTAGGAGAATTCCTATTCCAGAATGATCCTATTAATAGAAACATCAGTCCTAGAGCTTCTATTTTACCTTAGTTATATAACTTATTTGTTATGAAAATAAGTTGTGAAGTTAGCTTTGAATTTAAAATCTATATACACTCATTTCTATCTATATGGCTACTGGGCAAGTTGCCTAAGCCCAAAGATCTTAGTTATTTCATCTAATGCATAATAATCATCCTAATATCCCAACTCTACCTCAAGACTGTTACAAAGATTAAGTTATTACAGTAATGTATGTGAACTTTTCAACATAGTACATGGCACAGAGTATATGCTATGTAGAAAGAAGCTATCATTTGTATGAGTTTGGTGATTTGGGGAGGCACAATACCTTTTCAACAGTATAACAGAAGATAACTGTGTGTATCACTTATGCATTATCATCATTGTATAACTAACTAATTCATATATTTCTTCAGTAATTTAACATTGTGCTGGAAAGCAATACACAATTTAATTTGGAAATTATCAGCCAAAAAAGGGCAATGTTTTGGTATATAAATGTCAAATATAAAAATCACTGTTGACATGTCATAAATACATTTACATAATACTTCAAAAACAAAGATGTTTTCATAGTTTCTTCTGACTACTTGATTGCCTCAGTTAAATGGGCTTGAACTAAAATGACTTAATGTCAACAAGAAAATGATTAACTACAATTATCTTAAAATATACTGCATATGTCCATGCTTTCAGTTATCCTGTTTTTCTTCACTGCAATTTCATTGCTTTGGGACATATAGCTTTATTTAAACTATAGAAAATGTAGAACTAAATGTGTTACTTAAGAAAAAGGCTGGGAGGGCATATTTCTATTAATACATTTGAGACCTGCACCTTGATGGCCTTGACAGCTTGATAAATGAATTCACAGACTCCTAAGAAGCCACGCTCTACCGAGTTATCTCTTTGAATTACTACATGAATCTAAGAGAGGGTTTGGCAACTATTCAGAATAGCATCCTCCCCCCACGGCTTTATTTAAACACCCACTATGCAAACAAAAGAACTGTTTCAGTGTGAAACTGCCACCTGAGCAAAAGTGTGATAGAGAGGAAACATTGAATGAATACTCTTGTGAACCGTATGCTCTGAAAAATAGAATGGACTAATCTGCTGGAGAAGAGAGAATGGGTAATGAGATAGTTTTATTAGGCTCATACTTCATGCATTTCTTTAAAATCAGGAACACATAATCCAGGTAACCCACAATCTAAAACATGAGGGTCACTAGAGCCTAAATAAGCACATGAATTTTTGGAATCAGACATATCTGTTTTCAAATCTAAGGTCTGACACTCACTAGCTTTGTGATCTTGGGCAAATCATTTTAGTGCTCTAAGCTTCAAGTTCTCCTCTATAAAATGAGTACAAATAATAAAGCCTACCTCATAGGGTCCTTGTGAGGATTAAAAGAGATAACGAATACAGTGTATAGCAAAATGCTTGGCAGATAAATGGGCTCATAAATAATAGCTATTATTTTTTTGAAAATATTCTCTCCACAATAAATTAATTTTGACCAATATAATTTTCAGGAAATAACCCAGGAAGGGGTCAATATCAAAGTCCTTACTACATAACACTTTAGTAACAACTTAGCAGAAGTTATGTGACAGCTGAGACTGCACCCAAGAGACAGCTTTCGAAAGACACAGCAGACAGAGGTGGTGAAGATAGATGGGGCACTGCAAGGAATGGTAGGCGCCAGTGACAATCCTGGCACCTTTCACAATTTTGCTTGAGGCAAGCCTTGACAACACCATTAAAATTTTCCTCATTTGTTATCTCTGGCCCACAGTAAATGTATCCACATCTGAAGGTCTTATATTTTGGACTATGCAGAATCCCAAAACCTGCTGCATCCTTCGGCTCCAGCCAGAAACAAGATGATGTCCCCATCTATACAGACAGGAGCCAAGGCAAAGGGGAAAGGGAGGTGCATGAAGGACCAGCACACACTCTTCTCCATTTTAAGATATTCCAAATGCAGAGGAGGGAAAGAATCTTAATATATATTAACTGATTTACTGATGACCAGAACCCCAAGTGGATTACTCTCTAATGCCATGTTCAAATATATGTAAAGAAATGTACCATATAAATATAAAATACTAAGTATCAATCTAAACTAATGCCAACTCTAGTTTTAGAAAATCAAATGTCTCTAATTATCGCATTGGAGGTTACTAAATCTCAAAGTAAAGTACATTTCTGTTCATTTTCATTTAGAAAATAAATATACCATGTAGAATACTGCAATTGAGTGTATAGCAAACAAATACTGGTTATAATAGCTCTGTACAAACTGTAAAAGAAGAAAGTATTTGCATCTACTCACCACTTAAATGCTAGACATAAATCCATCACCAGAATTCATGCTGAATGAAACAAGAGACAGACCCGTAATTATAATTTTTTGTTGAAAGGTATGCTCTTAATAAACACTGTTGCTCAGATACCTCGTGGTCTAGCAGTCCTCAACCTTGGCCCCATACTAGAGTCATTTGAGGATCTTTTTAAAAAGCATCTATATTCGGAGATCCTGATATAATCTTTAATATTTTGTGATAGACATCAATTTGCTTTGTAATTTTTATTTTGAAATAATTTCAAACTTACAAAATAAAATTGCAAGAAGAATACAAATAAATCTCATATACTTTTCATCCAGAGATCTTATTTAAGTTTTGTAAACTATCCCAAAATTTCATTTACGGTAAGATAATCCAATCCAGGATGACATGTTGCACTTGGTTGTTATATTCTTTTGGTTTCCTTAAATCTGGAAGAATTCCATAGTTCTTCCTTGATCTTACCAACTTTAATATTTTTGAATATATGCCGTCTGTTCTGTATTAAATAGCACGTCCTTCAAGTTGGATTTGTCTGATGTTTTCTGATAACTATATTTGGGCTTTTAGCAGAACCATCATGGAATGAGACTGTCTTTTCTCACTGCATTCCATTGAGTGGCACACAATCATCTCTGGTAATATTCACTTTGGTTATTTGATTGAGATCTTGATTGTGGTCTACTGAAATTACTTGACTAATTCTTTTTCCCATTGTAACTATTTTAGGGGGAGATATTTAAGACTATGTAAATATCCTTTTTAAAATTAACATCCACTGATGCTCTTTGTTGGCTGAACTGTTATTATGATAATTGCAAATGGTGATTTTCTAATTCAACCATTCCTTCTACATTCATTGTTTGGCATTCTACTATAAGTAACAGCTTTTTCTTCTCCATACTTATGTGCTCACTGTGGACTCCTACATTTCTCTTTACATATTCTTCTTTTACTCAATAGAGTAAATAGGATATAGTTCAATACTACCCATCACTATTGGTATTTATTTAGATGCCCAAATTGTTCTAGATATTGCAGTGGAAGCCCCTTCAAGCTGGTATGTGTGTCTTTTTGACATGGCCCCATCATCATTTTAACACTTCCTTATTTCTATTATAGCAAGTGTTCAAAGATAGTAAACACATACACATAAATAATTTTGTATTTAATTTCTACATACATAGATACATAAAACCATGAGTTCATACCCATAATACTAACTTCAGTCAAATACCACAGTGTTCATTCTTTCTTTCATTTCATACTTGCAATTTCATTTCCTAACAGTGAGAAACCTAACTTTTGGTATCCTCAATATGTTTATTCTTTGATTCAATCTCTTATAACCATCTACAGATTCTCTAAGGCTGCTGTTCTCATTTATGCCTTCCTGATGGCTTGTGGACTGAAGGGAAGAAAGGAAGGAACAAAGGAGGAAGAGAAGAGGGAGGGAGGAAGGGACTGAAGGGAAGAAAGGAAGGAACAAAGGAAGAAGAGAAGAGGGAGGGAGGAAGGGACTGAAGGGAAGAAAGGAAGGAACAAAAGAAGAAGAGAAGAGGGAGGGAGGAAGGGACAAAAGGAAAGGAGGAAGGGAAGGAGGGAAGGAAGGTGATATTTTAAAAGCTCCTTAGGTGAAATTAATAACCAGCTTTAAAATCATTCATACCATTCCTTTTGCAATCAACTCTGCCTGCATTTGGCTAGTGGTGTTATTATCTTCCCAGATCTACATAGGGGAATGAGATCAGATTTCAGCAACTTCCACCTGTTGTCATTATCCCCTTGGTGTCTCACTATAGTTTTCAATGCCAATATAATATGAGAGTCAGTGTTGAAAAAAGTTTCTTTTTGCAAGTAGGCATACCCATCTAAAAATAACCAGATCAGTGCTTCACAATTGCAAAGAAAACTTTCTGTCTATATCTGGGCAAATCAATATGCAAATGACTACATCTCAAATGAGCCCTATCCCAGGTACTGAGAAGTAGCACAAATCTCTAAATGCAGATCAGGGACTTTTGCTTGTTCCAGTATGGTTTGCAAGCACATTGTTTCTTTTTTCTTTTCTTTTTTTTTTTTTTTTAAGTAAATGTGATATAATTCTTTATATTCCTACTTCCAGAGAACATAGAAAACAAATTGTGGCTTTCGTTTTGAGTGCAATAAAGATTATTTTCCAAGTTATCACTCAAAAAAAAAAAAAAAAAAAAACCTTGAAAGGTTAGACTTGAATTTTTGACCCAACAAAAAATATACTGGATTTAAAAAGCTTTCTTATTCATTGCTTTAGAGAAATAAATCCTGAAAGACTCCAACATATCAAGAAAATCTCTCTCCAAGAAAACCTACATCTGAGGAGAAAAAAGAACATTTTTAGCATATTTGAACTTACCGAAAATCAATGTAGAGTTAAACAGATGTTTAACTACATTTTGCTTATCATAATCCACAAGGATGATGAGGAAAATTGACTTACATTTGCAGCTAAAAACATTTCAAGAGTTATGTTAATGAAATATTCTGTGCTGTCATGCTGGGTATTTTGAGCACTGTGGGTTTTAACAACACTTTTACAGTGTCATCACCCAGTAGAAGTTGACGGCTGATACAAGGGCATCATTTTCTCCTCTAGTTCCTGCCTAACTGGACTACCCATCACTCAACTCTCTCCTCAGGAATGTTGTCATTTTTCCTATTCTCCAAACCTAATTCTTGACTAAAATTTTCATCCATGGTTAAAAGCTCGAATCAATTATTATATGCTCCATAGTCACCCTTGACTCTCCCCACACTCACTTCCCAGTGAGAGACGAGTTCTCCTTACTCTCACCTCTTTAGCCTCAATTATTTTATTTGCCCTTGTATCATTTATAAACCCTTTTAAATGCTCTTCTGAATGTTAGAAGCCATTTCTTATTTTTCTTATTCAACCACGTGAACATGGCAAAAGACCAATATTTATTTCGGGAATAAAGGTGCAAACAAATGCTAACATGACATTTCATCCCATAGTTTGTTTGGTTCATCATACCTGATCTCTCCAGTTAAAGCAAAGGTTCATGGTGTCACTATGACTTTTTAATGGAAAAGTACAAGAAAGAAGGTTTGGTAGAGTAATTTTCAAAAAAGATAGATGAGTTGGATAATATAACTTTTCTATTTTATCATCCAATGAAGCATGAGGTGCTATGTAATAGGCAGTTTCAACTATTTCTGATAACATGCACCTGCACAGAGAGAGAAGGCAAAAAGACAAATACCTCGGCCAGGCAAACAGATTGGAAAGTGTTATCATATAAAAGCTAAATCCTTTGCCTCATAACTTTCCTTGAAATTTAGCCAGTACAGAAAATGTAAGATACTCCCATAACCCTTCCTTCTCTTTGAAGCCTTCACTAAATGATAGGAAAAAAAAAAAAGATAATTTCCTATTAACCCATTCTGATTGAACATACAATTTTCTCTTCATTCACCTCTCTCTTTTTCCTCATATGCACATCATATAAACACAGCATTACTTGGGTGGCTCTTCCAATACACATCTATACATATAACCTCAGCCTCTGAAATTTGGAATTATGCCTAGGAATCATGTCTACTTCATACAGAATGTATATTTATCTCTCTCTCACACACACACACTCACCCCACGCAGAAGTTCCAGTGAACAGAGTTACTTACTGTTTGCCACTACAGATGGGTTTAGTGCTGTAACTAGAAAGATAGGATATAGTATTTAACTCTTTTCTGATGGACGTAAGAGTGGATCTTTTGAGTGACAGATTCTTCCATTGGTGCTTAACTAAAATAACAAGTAAATGTTGATGTGACTAGCCCGGTAGAGGCTGAATTTCACTGTAAACTTGGCCAATATACAGGATTACAATTAAAGGGGGGAAAAGTCTCAGAGAAATATACTGTGCAAACCCAGAAAAAAGTTGGTGATAAATCAGGCTTCATACATCTTACTCTATATTTCTTTTTCTACCAAGAAAATTTAAATAAATATATATAGTATCCATCCAATTCAATCATCTCCTTGATACACTATTTATAGACACACACATGAAATAAAGGTCACAGGTTTGTATGTAAAGACTATCTTATTCTAAGCATCTCTTCAGTGGTACACTTTGGAAGAACCTATAAATGCTTACTTTTTGATTTTAAAGAAAGTAAAAACAAAAAAGCTTTTGCATGTACAAGAAGAAATGAACTTGTGTCATCACATCTTTTCAGAATTGTGTTGAGAAGTAGGGGGGATGATGAAACTCAACAAGGTCACCTTTAGACAAAGATTACTTCATAACTCCCTGTCGCACCTTCTCTGAGATTAGAAGGTTGTTTTTTCATGAACTCTTAAGTTCAGAACCAACAGTCATTTCACTGTTATTTTCCAATATCTTTGTTTATAAGAAAGCCATCACCACAAGAAAACTATTTTTCATAGTACAGAAAACAATTTTACCATATAATGAAGAATAAGCCAGGGGAGCTCATTTTTCAGTATGATATTTAGTCATTTATTTCATCTAACCAGGTCATTTCTGCAATTTTGGCAGCCTTATAATCTCAGGTCACCCTGTTTCCTTTCCAGCTACACCTAAATTTCTTGTTGATGGTAAGAAGTGTATGTCCTGTTAATTCTCTTTCTAGCTAGTCAAATTCAAGATCATTAAATCTTAACTTCTTCAGTTTCACATTCATATCTAATATACAGGAGATAGACTTAATAACTGATAATAGCACACAGGTAAATAGCTAATAGATGGATAGTGTAAAATGAAGAAATAGATTCTATGCTGCTTAATAGCTCAATAAGCTATTAAACAACAGAAAATCTTGCCTTTTTCATATTTTATCTTTAAAGAAAATAAAAGTGAATAATTAAAATGTATCCTCTAGACATATAAAGTACTCATGTATAACATCATATGGTTAAAACAAATAAAAGTAATTGATTAAGAATTTAAGGAGTTATGTGGAATTTTCAAGTAATATATAATTACACAGACATATACATAAGGAAAAGGAATCATGATATAAACATGTAATTACAGTATAAACTTTCTATTGCTTTGTTATGTGTAACTACATACACATGCATATATCCATATTTTAATCCAGGAAAATTCTTTTACTTTTTAACATGTTTACATTTTAAAGTATATTACTCAAATTTGATCTTCATTAATATTCTTTCTAGATACATTTCCCTAAGACTAACATTTATACAACTAGGTAAACCATACAAAAATTGGAAGAGTAGAAACCTATTTACTCCCTGCTAGGGTAGAAAAATGGTAGGCAAAATGTTGACAGATGCAGGAAAACAGGAGCGAGAAACAGGCAAGGTGGAGGTGGAGTTTTGTATATGGCTGTGATTCCCTGGGGCAGAGTTATCTATCTCAGGCATTTGTCACAGGGCAGCAAGCCTCTCCCTTTATAACCCAAACCTCTAGTTGCTTCACTTTCTCCCAGTCTATTTTATACCAGCCCTTACCAGTTAACCTTACACAAATCACAAGCATGAAAATATACTCTGAACTGCAAGTTCACTCCAATAAAATCACCCTTGGGCCTAGTAAACAGCAGAGAACAAATCTGAAACATTTACTGAGTGACAAATATCTCATGAGGAAAAGCAGTTAAATTTTAGCAAAACTTACTCTGAATCAAGACTACTTTTTACCTGCTGTGTGGCTTTGGACATGTCGCAACATTTCCAACAAACATTACCACAATCGTTTGTTGATTATTTTTCACTAGAAAAAATGCTAACCATGGCACGCTCATTTCATTCCAGCCACAACCCTATTGGAGTAGGTAATATTTTCATTTTCAGTATACAAGATGAAAATAAGATGTTGAAAAGCTAAAAAAATCTTCCTAGGACTATCTAGCTAGTAAGTAAAAAAAATAGGGATTCAAACCTGCTTATTTCTGACAGGAAAGTCAGTGCCCTTAACCACCACCCTGAGGTACATTACTAAAGTCACTGGGTTATGAGATGCAAATAGAAAGCCACATAAAGATGACTATAAAATATTAATTGCACAATAAATAGCTATTTGCTTATTATTCATTCTCCCCCACGTTTCTGATATTCTTGGTGATGTTTTGCACCTCAATTATTTGGTGAAAGTTTGCATACATCCTCTTATCCTAAAAACATAGATGTCAGCAGAAAAACATGAGGCCAAGGACGCAGTGGGTGGGGTGACATGGATAATTGTAAACAAGGTCAAAACATTTCACAGACCTGTAAGAATTTTTGACAGATTAATGATTTTTGAAACCTATCTACAAAACTACCCTGAGGCTTGGACTAGTCTAATAACTGTTTTTCTGAAATCTAAACAGGAGGTCACATAACAGAGTGATTTAGAGTCAAATGTAAATGAATTATTTAAGCCACAAGTATGACATTTGGATTGTACATTGAGCACAAGCAAAATACAACGAACAAAAGATGAGGGATGAACATTGTGAGATGATTTTTTTCTCTCTCCTAGGATTAAATCATCCTTATTTTTTTCCATGGAAAATATCCTTCTTGAACTCCAGTAGTAAAATGGATGCTATTTCTAAAATCTGCATTTCTCGTTATTATACTGCAGTTACATGTTTCAACGTCAATGAAGTATGTGAAGTAATTTGAAGCATTTAAAGGTATCTTTTAAAAAGTACCTGAAAAAGTATAAACATTTAATGTGTACATGTGTATGTAATTCTCTGTATGTAAATTACATGTCTTTTTAAGGAGTGTTTTGTCCCTTTGCTCTACACATACAGATGTGTTTTCACAGACCCACTTTTTGTGTGTAAAAGTTGGTAAGTGATTCTAATATCTGTGACACACTTCACTCCCCCCAAAGAATAAAAGCATGCCTGCAGAATCAAAACCAAGGATTCAGGTGTCATTGATAGTGATTTGTACCTGGAATCACTCTGTAGTTTTCAGTAGAAATACTGCAATGAAATATAACTTTCTTTTGATAATATATTTGAATGTGTGCATGTGTCTAAGTGTATTATATTTCTGTGATACTCGTGAGGATAAACTACACATTATAAATTTTCGTATTCTCAATTTAAGGTTTATCCCTTTCAGTACCATCATCCTTCACCTGTGCTGTTCCATGTGATCTATCTGTTCTTTCCACGTTCACAAGGATTTTGGTTACTGGCTCGCATCACAAGCTTAGCAGTAAAGGATATGGCTTCTGCCATCTATCTGGTTTCAAATCCCAGGCACACTCCTATGGACTGAATTGCATCTCACCAAATTCATATGCTGAAGCCCTAATCCTCAGTGTGAGTGTATTTGGAGACAGGGCTTTTAGGAGGTAATTAAGGTTAAATGAGGTCATAAGGGTGGGTCCTAATCCAACAGGGTTAGTGGCCCTCTAAGAAATGGAAGAAAAGGAGATACCTGTCTCCTCCCATACATTGGCACTCAGGAAAGGTCATGTGAGCACAATGAGAAGGTGTCCATCCACAAGCTAGTAAAGGAGCCCTCACCAGAGTCTGACCATGGTGGCATCTCAATTTTGGATTTCCAACCTCTAGAACTGTGAGAAAATAAATTTTTGTTGTTTAAGCTAGTCTATGGAGTTTTGTTACAGAAGCCTGAGCAGACTAATATACCCACCATGTATTAAAGGTATTCTTAGGAAAAGATATTCAATATCTCTGCTAGAGTTTTTTCACTTAAAATGGATAATATTATTACCTTCCACAGAAAATAGTTATGAGGAGAAAATAGAGTAATATATGTAAAACATTTAGATTAGAGCTTTATTTTTTCCTCAGTCTACATACAACTCATTGCTACAGCCAAGAACTCTTTCTGAGCTCTAATTTCCTATTTTCAACCTCCCAAAGTTATCTTCCTCCAAAAGAATCCCAAAGTACGGCAACCTTGACTTTCCCCAAACCAAACTCTTTTTTCTTAGATACTACAAAATTCCCCATTCTTCCTTTACTTACCTTCCCCTTTTCAATTAACGGTATCACTTGCCTTCACATCTATGTGAGGCAAAAAATTAGAGACAATCTTCAACTTTTATCTTTATCCCAAGTTGTCTGAAAAGACTGTACAATCTAACCAGTTTTACAGCCATACTTTGCCATCCTGCTGATATTGCTTTAGCTCACATCCTCATCATCTTTCTCCTGTTCTGTATTGTAGCAACCCTCTGCTTATCCTTTTATCTCCCCATAATTTCACTTTCATATCTCCAACATACTTTCTGAAATGTGGATCTGGGATTAAAAATAACAAATAGCCATCAGTGATGTTAGTTATTTTCAACTTCCCAAAGCTAAAAACACATACACACACAAAAGTTACACACCACTTTTAACATGCTGAAATTTAAGACTGTCAAAAAAATTCTGCTCCCAGAATCCAGGGGAAATGACTAAATCTAAGTTGAAATAACTGAAATACCTCCCAGCACTTGGACAACAAAACAAAACAAAACAGAACAACAACAACAACAAAATGGTGGAAAACACATTCTCATTTCTCCATTATCTGCCACTGAATCAGTCCCGGGCTCTGTGCTAAGCAGAAAACTATTCTTAGAATGATATTCAGAAGCACCAGTAACAAAATTTCAGCCTATCTGTCTGAGAGACTTCACCTAATACAGGAATTACAAGACCAAATTGGATTGACCTCCATGGCCCGTATCTTCCAGTAAATCCTGGATTCAGGTCAACAGCATTTGGCAGGAGCTGAAAGAGTGCACATCCGTTCATTTCTTGTTCAATGGCCAAAGCACACTAATGTACACAGTTAAATGGTTCCATTACATGTGCTACTTAGAATTTATTTTCCCTAGTGACAGAAAAGACCCACTTTTTAATTTCCTTGAAGAAATGCAATTTACACCCTATTTCCATTTTAAATTACTTAAGCAGACATTTTTATTGGCGGGAAATTTTTCCCCTTTCATTTGTAGTACAGTAAATGTTGAGGTTGCAAATAGCTCCAGTAAAAGAAAATACAAATTTGAGAAGCATTCTTTTGTATATTCTGATACATGAGCAAAATGTGTGCAAAAACAAGTAAGTTTTGCTTTTCTTCGACTATCCTAACGAAATAGTTACCCATTAGGTACTGAAATGTCATGCAAGGTTTTGAGACAAACAGAATGAGTGAAATAATACAGGTATCAGATTTATATTTATTTTAAATGCAAATATAGAATGAGGAAAGTAGGAAGACCTACACTTGGAATTACAGAGCCAGAAATTAAAAAGGACTACCAATATGGACAAATGTTTATTCGTTAATTCATCCATTCATGCATTTAATTTGTACATTCACTTAATATTGCCTGTTCAGTGTTAGAAAGAGAGATTAAGAGAATAATTAGAAAGAAAACCTGACCTCAGGATTTTAAAGGGTAATAATATATATGTATATATATTACAGCACTCACCATGGATGATTTACAATCCAGGATGGTGAGTGCTGTAATAGAAACAGATCAAGTTTGTTACGGACTCAAATGAAAATAGTGATGACTCTTTACCACTCCAAATACAGTAATTTTAAGCTACCTTTGATAATTTTATTTTAATTAAGTTTTCTGAAGGTGACAAATATTTTGTAATTTTCCAGGAATAGAAAATAAACCTACTCTGTCCATTAAATATTATTTTCTCCCGCAATATAGGAATATCACACACAATGCTCTGTTACCAACGTGGTTGACTACTGCGTTTGGAATGTTTTATGCCACCTGAAACAATGTGTTGCTTCAGTGTTACACTATCTATCTTACTTTACTTCCCCATTCAATTCATCTACTCATTGTACCTTTAACATCCTCTGGGATTGCGAAGATTTAAATGTCAAGAGACAGTCCATTAGTTTTAGGGCCCTTTGGAGAGCTGTCAGTCTAAATATTGTTCCTCTCCTGGCTTGAAAATCACATTGTTACTAATACCTTCACATTCACATCAAATAGAACAGTTAATTTAAGTGGAAGAAATATTAGTTTCAGAATTAAGTTAAACACGCAGGGGGATACTGTTATCTGTTGCATAGTTCTTACTAAATTTTTAATACCAATTTTGTGTTGTCTTATTATGTTCCAACAAAATGGAAAATTGAGTTAAAAACCCTCTGTATACATTGTTCTTTTCCTTCAAAGTAGAATTCCAGTTTGAGAGAGAGGGTGATATTGATAATACTCCGTTGTATATATCTTGTAGCTTAAAATTGGTAAGCCGATGGCATTTTCTAGAATCCACCAAGCCAAGCATTAGCAGCTATAGTTCAGGACATATTATGTGTGGGGGAAAAAAAAGAAAAGAAACTAGCTACACTGGTGGGGTGCCAGAAAGAATCTAATAGTACATCCAAGAGAAACCAACCTTAATTGCCCAAATATTTCCTAGTTAATAGATGAGTAGTGAGTCTCTGATTTACAAGAGTCCTCATGCTTCAGCAGGACAGATCCATGTATAACCAGAGAAATGAAACAAATAGAATAAGTACTGAGAAAAATGTAGACAAATTTGATTTACAAATAAAGACTCCTCATGTGAGAATTTTGATGTCAATTTCTGTTGCCTAATAATCCATAATATTCTACCAAATAGGATACCTGAAATCCTCCCCTCTTTCATGACTCCAAACTTGAACATATTCATAAACCTAATGTTAACTAAGAAGGCAAAATTAAATTCTATTAATATAAGCAAAATTGACACCTAATTCCTATTAACTACTATATGCAATAAGCTGTGCTAAGAACTTCGCATATAGGATTTATTCTGTACAGAAATCTTACAGGGTAGTACACAGGAGAAAATAGGCACAGAGAATTCAAATGCCTTGACCAAAGTTGTAAAGATTTAAAAGCACATCTTTCTGATGCTAAAGCGTAAGATGTTTACTAGGTTACATTACCTATTAGTATTTAAAGAGTTAATTAACATTTCTTCAAAAAGAATACTTAATTGATCATTCTGGATGAAGTCTAATTCAGTAAGCTTATACTAGGATCCTACTAAGACTGTCTTATAGATAAAAACTATAAATAAACATAGTCACTGCCCTCAAAGGGTTCACAATACAGTATGTGAACCAAACAAAAAAAGAGTAAGAGAGAGAGAGAGAAAGGAAGGAAGGAAGGAAGGAAGGAAGGAAGGAAGGAAGGAAGGAAGGAAGGAAGGAAGGAAGGAAGAAAGAAAAGAAGGGAAGGAAGGAAAGGAAGGAAGGAAGGAAGGAGGGAAGAAGGGAAGAGAAGGGGAAGAAAGGAAGAAAGGAAGAAAGAAAACTGAATGTCATTTAATCCATCAAATAAGAAAAGATGCATTGCTAGATGGCTAGAAAAATGGATAGATATGTGATAAAGAAAGTTTATTAGGAAAATGTTTAGATCTAGGTGGTAGGTATTGGAATATTCTCTACAAAGATCTTTCTGAATTACTGAAAACTTTAAATATACCACATTAACTTTAAACATTTAAATTAATAAAATTTAACAGAAAATTTTTAAAATATAGGTGACATTTGGGGTTATTGGTGCTGTAATAAAGATAATGTAAAATGCAGAGGAAGATAATTTATCTGCTTCCAACTTTTTAATTACAATAAAAACATTTCACTCCTATTTTCTAGGATTTTTAAATAGAAGATACATACACAAAGGGACCATAAATGTTTTAGTTTTTTTTGTTTGTTTGTTTTTAAGATTGTGGAATATATGCATTATACTTACCAGC
Organism: Lemur catta; assembly: GCF_020740605.2. Taxonomy (NCBI): domain Eukaryota; kingdom Metazoa; phylum Chordata; class Mammalia; order Primates; family Lemuridae; genus Lemur; species Lemur catta. The sequence goes on from NC_059139.1 coordinate 39,981,000, forward strand.
TGAACATCTCTAAACTGAAAATCCAAAATCCAAAATGCTTCAGTGAGGATTTCCTTGGAGCATCATGTTAGCACTCAAAAAAGTTTGGATTTTGGAGCATTCAGATTTTGGATCAGGGATACTCAATCTCTGTCTCTAAGCATTTTTTATATGTATGTGTGCATATATATCCCTAAATATGGGGGGTGGAATCTTGATTCAGAAATTTAAAATCTAAGAACAAAAATGGACCAAAAAAGAAAAAAGTGAAATCAAAGTTGATGGAACTTAAAAAAATTAATGAAATAAAAAAAAAAACATAATCACCCCCAAAATAAAGACTAAACTGCGCAAGTACCCAAGGAATGAAAATTTTTAATAAGTGTTGACTACAGCAGGATTAAAAGAATGCAAATGAAATAAGTCTAGTAGTAAAAGCAATCAGAAAGACAGTGATCAAAATGGAGAATAGGCTAAAATTATCTAACATATGTATAATTGGAGTTTATGAAAAAGAAAACCTAAACAATAAAATTTAGTATTTAAAAATACAACTTAAAATAACCTTATGGAACTTAAAGAATACTTCCTTCTGCATATTGAAAGTGCTTATCAGATACCTTGGAAATTTGACCAGGAATGGTCAATTTTAAGACATAACCCAGACAGATTCATGCCATATTCACATTATTTTAAAGAAAAATACTTCTGAGCTCCAGCAGGTCTGCACAAAACTTACAAGGTCAAGAGAATTAGGTTCACACCAGACATCTCAGAGCAATATATAAAGCAAGGCAACAGTTGAACATCATTATCCAGAAACTGAAAGATATAAATTGTGAACCAAGAATTTTATCACCATCCTTAAGCAGTCCTTAAAAAGGTGGGAGCCACAAAGGTGGATGTCATGGGGGTAGAGAGTAGAATGGTTGTTATCAGAGCCTGGGAAGGGTAGGAGAGAGGGATAAGGAGAAGCTGGTTAATGGGTACAAAAATACAGTACCCATTAGACTAGAAAAAATAAAATCTAGTATTTGACAGTACAGTAAGGAAGTTATAGTTAACAATAATTTATTGTGTTCCAAAATAGCTAGATGAGAAGAACCGGAATAGCCCCAACCCAAACAAAAGTTAAATATTTGAAATGATGGATATTCCAATTACACTGATTTGATCATTGAACATTATACACATGTATCAAAATATCACAGGTACCCCCAAAATATGTACAATTGTTTCATTAATATATAAGTTAAAAATACAAAAAATGAAGTATATAAAAAAGATTTAAGGAAGCAAGAATTCAAGAAATCTTGTTCTCATGAGTCTTTTTGGAAGCATTTCCCAGAGAATGAACTTCACTCAACCAAGAGATGACTGAATTCACTTTGGCAGAAAGACTTAGAGTGAGCATTGTATGTGTTTAATCAGAGACCTACGACTAAAATAAAGGATAAGGGTGAAGAATGATTTATTATAAAGTTCCCAAGAGAGTTCCGGTAAAGTAATACAGCTAAAAAAAAAAAAGTGAGGAAAGAAAAAAGGAAAGATGACAGTAGATAATAGTCCATTGCTTACCATACAGGAGTAATGTGGAGTCAAAGGATACTATTAAAAACTGACAAGAAAGTTAAGAGATAAATAAGGAAAGAGTGAGTTAAGGGTATTAAAACTGCAAGCCTCCTAAATACCAAAGGAAATTTAAAACATAAAAGAGCAAAGACAACATATCACATAGAGAAAGAAATATAGGAAATAAAAGATAATACACTAAATTGTTAGATAAAATAACAAAACTTTAAATGAGCCCTTTCAAAAATATGAATGAGTTAACACACATTGAAAGAAAAAGATTTTTAATTTGGCTCACAAACTTAACTTTCTGCTATGTCAAAGTAAGAAGTCAAAGTAAAATTCATTTCAAAAAGCGTTAAATTTGACAAGATACTTTATATTGCTGAAAGCAATAGTCACAAGAAAATATATAGTTATGAACATACAGTACAATTATTAACACAGCAACCAACTTTATAAACCAAAATCTACAGTAGAAATATAAGTACATACTATTAGAAGATTTTAACATGTAACAATCAAAACAAAACAGATTGTATCAGGTATGTATTACTGCATAACCAAATATACCCAAATTTATTGACTTAAAACTAGAATTGATTATGTTTGCTGATTGTATTCATTGACTAGGTGATTATTCTACTTGGCACTACACAGATGGTGGGTTGAGTGGGACTAGAGGATTTAAGGTAGCCTCTGGTTGGAAGCCTCATACCATCATTTCTTATACCGGTCAAATTGTAAAGGGGTAGGGAACCTGTGGCCTTCTGATTTCAAGATTGTTCTTTTTTAAGCAACAAAGGAGGCAAGAAAAGCTGATTCTGATTCTTTCTAAAAAGAGCTGTATAACTGTGTGCTGGAGGAAGTGTTATATGCAGGCTTTTTGAGGAATGATAGAGGGATTGAGTTGACACACTGCACTGATACTAGCAGACCTGAAATGTCATCATCCCTATAAAAGCTGTGGTCCCCAAGCCCCAAGCCAGACCGGTATTGGTGCGCAGCCTGTTACAGACCAGACCACAGAATTCTGCGTCCACGCCGCCCCCCATCCTCCCCAGCCTCCGTGTCCGTGGAAAAATTGTCTTTCAGGACACTTAGGAACTGGGGGGCCACACAGCAGGAGGTGAGCAGCAGGCAAGCCAGCGAAGCTTCCTCCGTATTTACAGCCACTCCGCATCACCTGCCTCACCGTCTGAGCCTGGCCCCCACTCCCCAGCCCCCCACCCCCATCTGTGAAAAAATCATTTTCCATGAAACCCGACCCTGGTGCCAAAAAGGTTGGGGACTGCTGTTTATAAAGAGACAAAAGATTTATTAAATTTAAGTGATAAATCAAATTTTATATTACAGAATATTCAATACCTTCACAGGAACTCCTTATCATTTCCATGTTCCCAAATATATAACTGGGGCAGATATATTTAGCAGGTGGAAGAAAACTCCTACCGGTTTTCAGAGCTATGGCAAAAAAGACTTTTATGACTCAGAAGGCTGCCAATTTCAGGTGGGGCCTAGAGTAAGAGAAGGCTATGGATCAAGCTTCCCAGGATTTAAGACCTAAGAGTCAGTAGTGCCATGGAGAGTAAGATGGCTATGTGAAATTTCCAGCAAATCCCAGTAGCGGAACACAGTGTAGGCTTATAAGGTCCTGGAGCAAATCCATGCCATCTATACCAGAAAACTACTTTGTTTGAAAAATACCTTTAGGTGTGCCAGTGAATTTACTAGAGACAGAGCACCTGGCCATAGGATACCAAGTGATAATGTTATCAGAGGTGCCCATCATGAGCCAGGTACTGCTAGAATGCCTACATCCAAGGTCAGGTAACAATCCATTCTATCCATCTAGGAACACATTTAAGCAAGTACCGAAGGCATGAGTAAATTATATGAACTTGCTCCCCGGAATTCCACATCATCTTACCTTCAGTGTTCTGAAGCCTCTACCTAAGTCCATAGCTATAGCTAACGAGTGTTTCCTTATGCCCAACTGATAGAAGGAATGAACTTCAGGATTGGTTTCCACATAAGTTGGTGCTGATTACTACCATGCTCTCAGTTTGCTATTACTCAAAAGTGGCAGTAACCCAGGGGATGCACTATAACCCACTAAGGTAGAAGGATGCCCTACTCCAAGCCAGCCAACACACTGAGAGTGAGGGAAATCTGCAAATAGGAAATAAAATAAGAAATGTCATCTGTGTATTCAGGACCAGCTGTAGCAGCAGGGACTGTATCTTGTTTCACTAAATCACCTGTATTAAATCTTTTTGAAGACTGCACCTGGCCATCTTAAAGGGAACATATGTATCTCCTTTGGATGAAAAGTGTGGGCATCTTGTTTTGACAGGATGGAGGCTACTATTAAAAGAAAATAATTTTTTTCAATTATGCTAATCAACCAACACCTTAAGTGGCTATTCATCAATCATACATACTGTATGGTGGGTGCCAGCTATAATGGAAAGTCAACTATAATGCAGGTCTAAGCGGTGCAAAACATCATGCAGTATACATACTTCTTATGCTAACTTCAAATTGTCTTGTTCTCACCTGCCATTGTGGCCTAGTTTTATCCCAGCTGCTGTGTGGTTCCAGTTGCCTTCAGGTGGACATAGCCTATGGTCCCTCCTGAAGGCCTCACCATGTGCTTCTCCCTCATTACCCCAGGGCTTTTCTGAGGACACAATTTACTGAGTAACTGCAGGACATTCTTGCTACTTCTGCATGTAAACGCAATCCATGTGAGGGAGTTCACTTACAGTGGGATACAGAAGTTGGAAGACACGTTTTTCTCTATTCTTCCCCTTATGGATAGCACTGAGATGTAGACTGAAAACAGCCTCATGTGATTAAGCAATCAATTGTCCTGGATATCACGCTTAATAACACACCCCTTGTGTTTTCTCTTTTTCTTGCCCTGGATCACTCTTCTATTCCATCCCTAGGATTCTGTTCCCCAACAAAATATTAGCCAAGAAGCTTTTATCTCAAGCTCTGTTTTCTAGAAATCTCAACTAAAGAAAACAGGACTGAATCAAAAGTGTCACAAAGACTAGAATTTTAAAGCCCTGTTTTACTTTCTATTCTAGTCTTTCTGGTAGCTGGTGTGGGAGCACATAAAAGTGGTTACCATGGCCATTGCCTTGTCTCTCTGCACCAAACATCACAGGTGTTGCCTCTAGGCCAGTGGATCTAAAAGTTAGGTACCCCAACAGCAGCATCAACATTACCTGGCAACTTTCTAGAAATGAAAATCCTCAGGCTTCACTCCAGACCTACTGAATTAGACATTCAGAGAATGGGATGTAGCAATGTTTGACAACTCCAACAGGTGATTCCAATGTACACTGACGGTTGAGAAGCACTGTTTTAAGCTTTTAGTCAACTGCTCCTGCTCCTCTTTGAAAGCAGGAGTTGTGAGAGAAGAGCAAAAATTCAGCTATTTCAATGCTACACATTCGCAATCTGCTCCCCACTCCAGGTCCCATTAATTATGACAAGCCAGCTCCTATAGTCAAAAACTACATCTTCCTGGATCAAACAGTGATTTTTTCCCCCAAAACAAAGAGGGAGTATTTTATCACCCTTATTAAGATTCCTGTTTAATAGTAGTTTCCAAGAGTTGTTTTTTTTTAATGATGTTGAATTTCGTCAAATTCTTTTCCTTATAATATTCTGTTTCTCCTTTCATCTTAGTTTAGTGAATCAATAATTGATTTTCTAATGTCAAACATACCAATTTTACTTTCCTATAATAAAACCAAATTAATTGTGATCTGATTAATATGTTGCTAGATTATGTTTGTTATTTTGTTGAGGATTTTTTGCCTCTACATTTACACATGAGACTGATTGGGAAGGTATCATTCTCATATCACTCTTTTTAGCTTTTGCCATCACGCTACTTTCTTTTCCTATTCTCTAGACAAGTTTGTGCATATTAGCATTATTTTTAAATGGATTTTGTGTATAAGTAATCAGTGTACCCCTCGGATCTGGAATCTGTTGGCTCTGTGGGACTTTAGAAGAGGAAGGGCAAGAAACAGATCCTTTCAGGATCATTCCAGATAATGTTCTTTCCCTTACCATGTAGGCTAGATAAAGAGAAAGCACGACAGACAATGATGCAGTATATAAAAAGCATGTGTTTTTGTGAGATACATTCTCTCCAGCACTGCAAAACAGATAATATGAGACATTAAAAACTTGGCCACTTTAAAAGTGAAAACTTAGCAGAAAAGTGTTAATGTGTTTTGGAATCTCTTTAAATATCACTGGTTTAGAATTTCTTGCCATCATAGGTATATGAAATATTGATTTAATTGGAATAATATTGATATATTGATCATGGCTGAAAAGGAATATATTATATATATACATATATATAAACTCAACTACATTTTGGCATTTGTGGAGCTCTGCCATATAAGAAACAACCTGTCTTTTTTCACTTGTGAAGATAAAAATCAAAACTAGAGATTGTGCAACACATGACTGCCAGGCTGGGTTATTACATTGATCTTCATCAAGGAAGAAAAGAGGTATTATTCATGAGATGCATGATCAAGAGAGAGTAGCTTCATTATTTTTCATAATCAAGAAAGGTATTATAAGAGATCTGTATTTTTATGTATTTTCCTAGTCCCTAAAACTTTCAGTAGGAACTTAATCAAATGTCATCATTTGGAAATTTAGTTACTATCACATATAGGATTCCCATTTAAAAGTGACTTAAAAATAGTACCTGTGGTATACTTCCTTAAACTTCCAAATAATAAATAAAATTTAAAGGGCTCATTTTTCATCTTGACATTTGAAACATATTTGAAAACATTTAATACACTTGCCTCTGCTTCATTTCAATCAAAGCTGGTTGGGGCTGAGATCAACAATTTGCTTTCTAGAAATGTGTGAACATTTTGTGTAATGGGCAGAGTGATGCACTGGAAAACTGCTCCAGCTGGCATTGTTATCCTTGTAGTCCTTCCGCTGTGTGCCATAATGGTGAAAGCCTCTCTCTCTCTCTCTCTCTCTCTCTCCCCACACAGTAAAATCAAGCAAGTTACAAATGTCTGCATTCTTAGAAATACATTCTTGTAAAATCCATACCTCTCACATCAAAAATGATGATCAAGAGATACAGTCTTTATAGACTAATGCTCTTGGAAAATGGAATAGACTCATTTAGGACTGGTATCCACTGACATGATATCCTTCTGTTTTAGAAGTAAAAGTCTCTGAGGAGCCCTGGGGTGAGGAGGACTCATGAACATTCTTGAGTTTCAATCTAAATTGCCCCAATGTCCTATTGGAAGAGGTGAGTCCTGGCATTGCCTTCCTTAACAAACTGGTGTAGACCATGAGGTGATCCCTGGTGCTGGAATGCTATCCTAAACGGAAGACACATTACGCATATTCCCCTCAGCCCCTGCTAATATTTGGCATAATAAATTAAGATTTCATTACTGGGCAATATAAGAGAAAGAATACTTTAACAAATACAATATGTAAACTAGACGGGACTATAGAATATTATACTACTATTGTGACCACAGAAGTAAGTAAGCTTTTTGTAGATGTCACATATTACCAGGCAATAATTCAGGCAACAAGATAAAGAGAGTCTTTATTAAAATAAGTCCAAATATGTACCTTTATTATGTGCTGCTTCCTATATACTCAAATTATTTTCAGATATTCCAGAACATCTTTAAATTCTATTCTTTCAAACAAAATGACCTCAATTAAGTGAGGGCAGAGATTTCCTTTACCTAAGTAGATTTCTCTCTCAGTTCTTCCGGGTGTTTCAAAAATACTATTGGAAGCTAAGCACCCAAGATGGAGAAAGGCCACTTAGCCTACCTCTATGAAAATTACCACTAAAAATTCCACACAAAATTCAAAAAGCAACAACAAAGAACTCTAAAAAGTAAATAAAAGCAGGCTGATAGGGAACTTGGCTTGGGAAAGATTTCTTAGATAGGAAATCTAAGGCACAAACTGTAACAGAAAAAAATACAATTTTGATTTTATCAATTTTCAAAACAGTTTATCTTTGAAATACTTAAGAAAATAAAAATGTAAGCCCAACTGGGAAGAAATATTCACAATGCATGTCTGATAATGGATTTTCATCTAAAATATATAGAGAACTCTTACTACTAAGAAGATGACAAACAACCCAACAAAAATAAGCAAAAGATTTGAATAGATTTTCACAAAAGGAAATGTACATATGGCAGATAAGCACATGAAAAGATGCACAGCATCATTAGTCATTGGGGAAACACACATTAAAACTAAAATGAGACAGCACTGCACACCCATTAGAATATCTAAAAGCAATCACACACAGAAACACATACAATATTAAATTCTGGTCAAGATATGGAGAAACTGGAACACTCACACCTTGCTGGAAAACTATTTGGCATTTCAATAAACATCTAAACAGATACTTAGCATATGACCCAGGCTACATGTTACTGAAGGAGAAAAACATAGGTCTACACAGAAAACGTATACATGAAAATTCATAGCAGATTGATTCAGAATAATAAAAAATTAGAAACAACCCAAAAGCTAATTACCAGGTGATTGGATAAACAAAACCAAAATACAGTAGAATGATGCTCAGCAATAAAAGCCAAGAATGACTGATACATACAAGCATATGCAGGAACCTTGAATTCTTTATACTAGGTAAAAAGAAGACAGGTAAAAAAGTAAATACACTGTATTATCTAGTTTATATGAAATTTAGACTCGATAGTGACATGAAGCAGATCAGCCCATCAGTGGTTGCCTGGGGCATGGAGAAGGACGGACTGCAAAAGGATACAAGGGCTCTATTTGGGGTAATTGAAATGTTTTGTGATCATGGCTTCAATGGGTATAAAGTTCTCAAAACTCATTAAAATATATGCTTTAAATAGATGCCTTATAAATGTTAATTGAAATTAAATGCTATTACTATAAACTTAACTAAAAAAGGGGAAAGGAAAGAAGAAATTACAGTTTATTTCAATATTATTCTTCATGGAAATAAATAGACAATATTTTAAAAGGAGATTATGGGTATTACACTGTGTATTAAGTACACACTTATTTAATACCAAAAGAGAAAGGAAGATGATATAATGAAAGGGTGTGTGTCTGTGTGTAACTGAGATCAAATATATTGATCATAATAAACATAAATGAGATTAATTACCCAATAAAGAAAATTTTTAAAGATTTCCAGATTACCTAGAGGAACAAATATTTTCTTAAGCCTACCTAAAGCTACTTATAGCACAGTGTCTCATTTTTTAATGAACCACTATAATATTTATGCCATGGATCAAGCTATATTTCGGAATTCCAATGACTCCCCAATCTGTTCGTCTCCCCTTCAGTTATGAATAGCCATAGCTAAAAATGTAACTGTAAAAATATTGTAACTTGCATGGTCAACATTTTCTTTCCCCTGGGTATCTCTGAATTCTATTTGCTTCCTTAACTGACAATCATATATTATGCTATGCTCGCATGACAGAGCAAATGCACCTGGGGCAGAGCAAGCTGGGTTTCCTTCTGTACTATGTTTCAGTGGGAAAATTGTCAGTAAAATTCTGACTGCTGAATTTTTATAACTGGTTCCACTACAAGTTGCAGAAAAAACACACATGTTTAAGCAAATACCATGCTGACTGAGTATTGACAGGTGGAAAAACTTGTAAAAAATCAAGTAAGATCTGTGATATTTAGCAAGACTCCATCACCCATTATCATGTCAGTAGAAAAATGACTTGCTTGCATGACATGCATGCTGTTTGCTGGCTTTGTAGGGACAGTTTTTCTGTACTCGGTGTATGTCCTTGATAGGATTGATTGTTCTGTTTACAAAAATAAGTACTATTAAAAATAAAATGGGTTGTCATTTAAAAATAAATGATTGTCAAGCCAAAATGTTGTAGAGACTTGCTTATTTCTACCCTCTGATGCATATTGTAAATGTTCCGAGATAACAGCTTGAAGCTTTAAATTATTATTCTTGTAAAATGTCACACAGATTTTACAGCCTCAGATAAATTTTTCCAGTAGAATATTGTTAAGGCGTAGGCATTTCCAGTGAAGCTTTTAGTTATCACCTTTTCAACTGATTGATGTGAGTGGGGAAAATTGAGAAATAACAAAAAACAAACCAACCAGAAAAAGATGTCTTTTCAAATTATGAACAAATTATAGTGAGAGTTAATCTCATAATATTTTCATGAAACTGCTGGAATGCAAAAGTTAATGGGTACAATATTTATGTTGTTTGTATTTCTATCCTTAAAGTCATTTTATTTGTATTATGTTGTAAATTATTTTCTTTAATCTTTATAAAAGATTCCTGAAATCTGTTAGCTATACAAAATAAAAGTAATCAATATAATCATACTATTTGCAGCACCTAATTTTAAATATCTAACTCTTATAATTTTACTTTATTACAAATGAATAGCTACTGTATGCAAAACTCTCAAGTGGTGGGAAATGCAAACTATTTAGGATCAGGTTTCTGTCTTCAAAGAGATTACCATAATGTGTAAAATAGATACAAAATAACTGTAAAGTGAAACATTATGCTAAGGCAGTTCAAGTGTATTACATAGAATTGTAAGTGATTTTCTTTCAGAGTAGGCTTAAATGATCATAACACAGATATCATAGGGGTTGTATCATTTAAGCTTATTCTCATCTGATGTATAGGATTTTAATGAATGACTTTAGAAATGGAATATATTCCAGGAAGACTATTACAATTGACCCTTGAACAGCAGCATGGGTCTGAACTATGCAGATCCATTATATGAGAATTTTCTTCCGCCTCTGCCATGCCTGAGACAGCAAGACTAACCCCTCCTTTCTCTTCCTCCTCCTCCTCCTCCTCCTCAGCAGGAAGGCAAGGATGAAGACCTTTATGATGATCCATTTTCATTTAATGAATGTAAATATAGTTTCTCTTCCTTATGATTTTCTTAATAAAATGTTTTTCTCCAGCTTACTTTAAGAATACAGTATATATACTAAGAATTTGGGTAGTAAAATAAAAAAAAAGAATACAGTATATAAATACATATAATATACAAAATATGTATTCATCAATTTTATGTTATCAGTAAGGCTTCTGGTCAACAGTAGGTTATTAAGTTTTAGGGAAATCAAAAATTATATGCAGATTTTTATTGGGCGGGGGTCAGCATCTCTAACCCTTACATTGTTCAAGGGTCAACTGTATAAACAAAGGCATGGACATGGGGAATAAATGCACATTTCAAACATGCTAGCCCTATCGAGTTTGTTGGGAGTAAACAGATTATGTAGGAAAGCAGTAAGAACAGAAAAAAAGAGTTAGGTCTACAGAAGGAATCTAATATTTGATCAGTCTTTCCATTTTGAAAGCTATTTAGATCTTTTCAAAAGAAAAAATAAAATTATTTGAAAAAAGATAAATAATATCCAAGAGGAATCCACATTCTATTTGTATATAGAAATATTCTTTTAAACGTGTTTTATAGCCTGTCTGAGGAAAAACAAGTAGCCCACACATTCCACCTAGGATATATAAAGCATGCTTGTGACATGGCCCAGGTTTAAAAGACCCTGGATCCTGTAATTACAGATCCTGTAATTATCAAGAAAGTATCAATGCAAAAACTTATCTCTGAAGACAGATAGTATACTGGAATTTTGTTCAAGGATAACAAATGTTTTATGTAGTGTCATGCTGACAAGAAGTAAGATAAGTTGCAATCTAATGTCAGCTGAATGAAAATTATGCCTATTTCTGGCTCTGACAGATTAGGCTGACCTCTAAAAACAAATAGAATAAAAAGGAAAATATACAAATATGATAAATTTGAATGAATGGTGATGACAAAAAACAGTATCTTGACACAAAAGGCTAAAGGGGAATACTTAGAATTAAGTACTCTAAGGTCCTTGCATTGGCATGAAAGTGGCATATTAAACACAAATAGAGATTCATGTTGCAATCTCTATTGGACCAATAATTTAAAAATGAACAAGCTAATAGAAAATAATTTAATTAAATAAATATGGAGATACCTTAAACAGATTCAAGTAGACCTACCATTTGATCCAGCAATTCCATTATTGGGCATATACCCAGAAGAACAAAAGTCATTCTTTAACAAAGACACCTGTACCCGAATGTTTATAGCAGCACAATTCACAATTGCAAAGATGTGGAAACAACCTAAGTGCCCATCAATCCACGAATGGATTAGTAAACTGTCGTATATGTATACCATGGAGTACTACTCAGCTATAAGAAATAACGATGATACGACATCTCTTTGGTTCTCCTGGAGAGAGCTGGAACCCATTATACTAAGTGAAGTATCCAAAGAATGGAAAAACAAGCATCACATGTACTCACCAGAAAACTGGTTTCCCTGATCATCACCTAAATGTACATCGGGGAAGGATACCAATTGGATATCAGACTGGGATGGGGGGGGTGGGGGGAGTGGATGGGTGTATGCCTACATGACGAGTGCGTTGCGCACCCTCTGGGGAATGGTCATGCTTGAAGGTGCAGACCCGGGGAGGTGGGGGGGGGGAGGGGATGGAAGTATGAATACATGATGAGTGCCAGGCGCACTGTCTGGAGAATGAGAATGGACGCGCTTGGGACTCTGACTCGGGGGGATGGGCAGGACAAGGACAATGTATATGACCTGAACTTATGTACCCCCATGATGAGCTGAAATAAAAAAAAAGAAAAAAGAAAAGAAAAGAATTTAATTAAATAGATTTTTAATGAAATTCAAAAGAAGTCAGAAAAGGCAAAGAGATATAGGACAAAGTGCAAGAGAGCAGATTTAGACACAAAAATTGCCATGATTGTATTAAATATGAACAGATTAAATATTGCAATTAAATGCAAATATTGTTATATTGGATTGAAGGACATTATATGATGTTCCTTAGAAACAAACCTTAAATACAGGGATAAAGAAGGACAGAAAGCAAAAGAATGGGAAAAAACAAACCATTGAAGGACTAATCAAAATGCCAGGCAATGTAAACATTAAGGGACATACATGACCAGAGACTCTTTAAAAAGATATATATTATAAAAATGATAAAGTTGTTATTCTGCCAGGAATATAGAACAATTCTAAATTTGCATGTATATTATTATATAGTCTCCAAGTTTAAAATCCATGAAGACAGATATGTAAGGAGAAATAGAGATATATGAATAATTAGTGAGATAATTTAACACAATTCTCTCAGGAACTGATAAGACCAGCAGACAAAATTAAAATGTAGAAGAATAAGTATATTAGAAAACATGTATTTCCTGCATCCAGCCATTACAGAATATAAATTAATTTCAAGTGTACATGAAAGAGATACCAAAATGAATCCTATGCTACACCATTTAGCAAGTCTTAAATTTCAAAGAACTTGAAGCATAGTGTACATTGGAAATGTATGTTACCTGATCATAGTAGAAATTAACTTGAACACAGTAACAAATAGATAGCTATAAGTTTCAATTTGAAAATGAAACATATTTCTAAATAACTGTGGACAAAAAAGAAATCACAGGAAAGTTCAGAAAATATTTTAATGAATAACAATGAAAATATATTAAAACATATGTCATGTGGCTAGTGATTAGAGATTTAAACCATTATAGGCATTTAATATATAAAAATATAAGGTCATTATGCATTAAAAAAGCAGAAAGTGTTGAAAGTCAATAATGTAAATATTCACCTCAAGAAAACTACAATTAAACAGAAAGTAGATGAAATAATGAAAATAAAATCAGACACTAATGAAATGGAAAATAAATATACCAGAGAGAGGATCTGTAACAGAGATAAAGGTCTGAAAAAGGGCAGTGAAATGTTTTACAAGTTGTCTTTTTTTAAAAAAACCCACCCTTTTTGGGAACTGAAACCTGCATTCCTGCTGGAGGCCAGTAATCAAAGGGGCAGAAAAATGTTCTTTGCTGTTTGTTTCCTAGTATCTTAAACCACAGAAGATGGCTCAACAGAATTGTCTGGGCAAGGGTCAGGAGATCATTGTCACTGGGAAGATAAGGTTTACTAAAAGCACCAATTACAGTTAAACAACAATAGCTCAAAGCCATTATATGTGACATTAGTCACATAGACCTGAGCCCAACCACCAAGACCCCCCCCCCCCTTTTAATTAAGCCCTGCTTTTCTGCTTAAAGACAGGATGGTAGTATTAGAGATCCTGGTCCATTGCCCTCCTTATTTGCTGGCAAGTTAGTAAACTTCTCTTTCCTTTTCCTCAAACCACTTGTCCTTGTTCTTCATTCTCACTAATTTGGCCTCGGGGACAAGTACCAAACATTCAGTAACAGATCTGTAAGATCAAAAAATTAGTTCAGTGGAGAGACTAAAGAAATGAGTGAGAAGGCACATTTACCAACCTCTGAAAATGAAATGAGAGATGATATTTCAAGTGTTAGCCAAAATATATTAAAATTATTTTTTCAATACACTTTAAAAATTAGATGAAATGGATAAATTCCTAGAAAAGGATAATTTACTAAAACTAAGAAATGTAAAATCTTAATAGTCCAATATCATTGAATAATTTAAATCCCTAATTAAGATCTTCCATGAAGAAAGCTTTTGGTCCAGATTGCTTTAGCATTTGCTTCTTCAAAATATTTACTTCTCCCCTCTTTCAGAGAATAGAAAATGCAATACTATCCAATTGTTCACGAAGCTAGTGAAATCTTAACATAAAATCTTTAAAAACACAGAACAAAGGAAAATTGTAGATCAATCTTATACTCGAATGAAAATGGAAAAAAATCTTACACATATTAGATAAACCCAGTAATAAAAAGGATAAAACACATGCTAAATGTATAAAGTTTTAAAAACTGACAATATGAAAGGTTGGCCAGGCTGTGGAGCAACTAGAGATTGTACACACCGAAAGCAGGAGAGTAAATCACTAATATTATGTTTGAAAATTGTCACTATCAACTATGAACAATTTATGACAGCAATTTCACTCCTAGGTGTATAATTAACACAACTGAGAGCATATTTATACTAAAAGTCTAAAAGTACAAGATTATCTTTAGGAACATTATCATAATAGCTAAACACTAGGAATAACTCAAACATTCATCAATAGAAGAATGAACAATGAAATAGCAGTATATTCATATAATATGATACTAGATTTTATACAGCACAGAATGAATGAAATACTGTTACTGTGACAATAGATGTGCCTCTCAAACAACAAATTGTGGCATGACAAGCCAGGAACAATAAATTCAAATTCTTGGCAATTCTATTTATAAAGTATTCAAAAACAGGAAAAATTAACTTTTGGCATAAGAAGTCAGCATAATACACATATTTGAGAAGGATGCTGAATAGTAACTTGGAATAGAAATAGGAGGATTCTGCAGTATTAATTATTTGTTTTGTTTTTTCTTACCTAAATGGTGCTTACAAAGTGCATTGACTTTGGGATAATATAGCAAGCTGTACTCAAATGATTTAAAAAGTTTTCTGAATTTTATACTTCAATAAAAACATTTATTTTAAAAATCACTGTTAAAAAAAGAAATGAAGAAAAACTAAATTTGTCATACTTCACAGAACCATGAAACATATAGATAGAGGAGAATTTAAGAATTACTTAAATCTACAATACAACTTTATTTTGAAAATGAAAATACTAAGCCCCAAGTTAGATAGTGAACATATGGGTGTTTTCACTTTGAGAAAGTCAATTAATCTACCTCTTATTGCTTTGTGTATTTTCTTGTGGATGTATGTTAATTTCAGCATTTACTTTTAAATCAAGACACTAGATAAGAGAGAAAAATCCTATGATTTTTAAAAGTAGCTTTATTTTATAAAGATAATATTTGAAATTATATAAATATTGACATAGATAAAACTCCTCCAATCGTGATAGGGCAATTTAATGTCACCATCAAGAGAAGACAACAACAAACAAGTTGATGGAAAACTGTTACATGTGTATGCTAGATTTTTTATATTTGAACCACCAGAAATATGAGAAATAATGTTTTAAAAAAGTATTAGAAATCACGAGTTAAACCTTAAACCTATTTAGCTATTCAGCATTCATCAGAATTCATGTTCAAACATTTGTTGACTATTTTGATAAAGACACTTTTTCATTGAATCATCTGTTGATTTTTTTAATGTTTTTGATAATTCTGGCTGGTAGGATCTACTTCATTGCCTTCAGCACTCATGATTATAGCACAATGCTTAAAGAAACTATAATTAACAAAAATAGTAGGGCATTATTAAATGTTCTATTATTAAATTTTTAATTTACAGAGTAATTAAAAATAAAAAAATAATGGAACCCATTTCCCAATGAAAAGATACAAACTACTGGATGCACAGTGAGTGCCTTTGACTTGGAAGTCCCGAGGCCAGGGCTGGGGAAGCTACTGCCTTAAGGCCACATGTGGCCTTCTAGGTCCTTGAGTGTGTGGCCTTTAGACCAAATCCAAATTTTACAGAACAAATCCTTTTATTTTCATTAATACATATTTGTTTATCTTTTATATTTTTTATTTTGAAAATAAATATATTTAAAATACCAAAGAATAAAATAAATTTCAAGGAAATAATCCTCCCAGATTGACCTACACAATTAAAACATTAATAAGCCATAAGGGCTAAATTGATGGCTGCTATGCTCATTATTTAGTTCTAACTTTCCCTGCCTGACTGGCACCACTAATGTACCAGGCTGGTTGGCAAGAGTTTATGGGAGTCTAGTACATCACTCTGTTGTCCGCTTTTGACAGTGGTGCATTGTGTTTCTGTATGAAGTGGAATTTGTTAATAGTTGCTCAGCTCAACAGTATTTTTTAATTCTGTCTAACAGCCCATCATGGCAAAGAAGACCAAGAAAATGCTGAATGAAGAAAACAAATTTTTTTAATGAGATTGGGAATTGCAATATTACCTTGTTTCTGCTAAAGATAAGATGATTTGCTTGCTTTGTGATACTGCAATGTCCACATTAAGGAAATTCATTGCTCATCAGCATTATAACACTCATAAGGACCATGAATATTTTAGATTAGAGGGAGAGGCATGAAAGGTTGTACTGCATAAATTAAAAGATGAAAAGCAAAAGCAATGACAATTCTTTCAAGCAGTAAGACCTGGAAATAATAGCTGGAATAATACTTATAAAGTAGCTTATATACTCAGGAAAAAGGGAAGCCATGCAGTGATGTCGAAATTGTGAAAGAATGCATTGTCGAAGTTGTAGGATGCTTCGACCTCGATAATGTTTCAAAGTACAAACAACTGCCTCTTTCAAGGAGAACCGTAACTGATCGGCAGCATGAATTAGCTTTCAACTTAACAGAACTTCAAGCAATACTTCAAAAGGAAAATCTATATTATTAAATCACTTTAGATGAATCAACTGATACTACTGACGGCGCAGGTTTTATACTTCATTCAGGTCATAATAGATTTTTCTTTGCTTTGAAGAGTTAAATGCTTTGTGCACCCTCGCAAACAGAACACAGGGAATAGATATCTTCAACAACTTTCAAGATAAATTTCATGAAATTGGACTGAATTTGGTAAATTTAGTGAGTGCATGTACAGACAGTGCACTTTCCATGAGAGCAAAACATGAAGGGTTTATTGTACAGATTAAATAAAATATTAACAGATCCAGATGCTCTCATTTCTTTTCATTGTATCTCTGTGCAAAATCTCTGTGCCAAAGCTACTATTTCAAGTGACACTTTGAAACAATTATTGTTAACTATATCTGTGCAAATGCAACACAGTATCACCAGTTTCATAACATGCTAAAGTTAAATCATGAGGTATTCAGTATGGATTTGCCATATCGTTCTAAAGT
The DNA here is from genome assembly GCF_020740605.2 of Lemur catta. NCBI lineage: Eukaryota > Metazoa > Chordata > Mammalia > Primates > Lemuridae > Lemur > Lemur catta. The sequence continues at coordinate 39,998,505 of NC_059139.1, forward strand.
CTGTTGGCTATTGAAGGGACAGGTGTTAGCCAAAATTTTATCTCTGCGAGAACAGATAGTTAAATTTTATGAAGAACAGAATTAACAATGTGAATTATTGAAAGAAGATTTCTATAGGAATACAGCATTTCTGTGTGATATTATGTCAAATCAAAATGACTTGAATATTTCTTTGCAAGGTAAAACTAAGTCTAAATATGATATGTGGCAAAAAATCCAAGCATTTCAAAAAAAATCTATCTTTTTTCAAAACACTTCTTCAAAAGGAAACTTCAGCTGAACATTTTCCCCAGTTAGAAAAAGTTGTTTTTGAGCAGGATGATACATGTGAATCATTTGACGAATACACAGCTGTTGTAGAGCTATTAATTGGAAAATACAATGAAAGATTTGCTGAGTTTGAGAATCATGACATCACATTCTAATTAGCATTTCAGCTTCACCTAGTTGATATCACCAAGGCACCTAAAGAACTACAGATGGAATTAAGCTCTCAGTAGATGACATTTTAAAGTCATTGTTTAATACTAAGAAAGATCCAACTGAAATATGGCAAAATACAGAATACCCATGTCTTCTGCAACATGCCTAAAAAATGCTTTCTAGCTTTTCAATCACTTATTGCTGCAAATCTATATTCTTCTACCTAACTGAAATCAAGGTCCCCTCTAATGTCAGGAATGACTGATATCCATCCAGAGGATCGACTGAAACTATGGACCTCCATGCTGCAACCAAATATTCAAATACTTTCCAACAAAAATCAGACACAACAAAGTCATTAAAAGATGAGTTAACTTTAAAATTAATAAGTAGTTTTCATTATTTGAAATTATTAAGAACATGTTAGAGTTTTACAAAATAATGTACATTTTTAAGTACATTTAATTGAAGTTTCTTGAATGTGGCCTTTTTGATTACAGCTAAATTAACACAGCCTTCCAACATGAAAAATTCCCCACCCCTACTCAAGGCTTTTGACTAAGGTGGTTATAAGTTTGTAACACATTCCATGGGAGTTTCTCTGGTAGATTTGCAAAAAAGAATTACAATGCAAATTAACCTACAAAATGGAAGCTAAGGAGAGATCCTTTAGTCAATGTTATTTTATCTGAGAAGGTTATGTTGATATATAGCAGGCTTAGCAAATTTCTCAAGAAGTATTAAGTAACGCACATTATTGTTGAAGCAGCCATTCAAGGATTGCAAGATAAAGAAATGCTTTATGAAATCTTAGACATTCCAAAACACTCCCTCATTTTGTGGCCTTGGGAAAGATGTATTTTGGTAAGAACTTATCACTAGAACTTGATGAGATGTATATAATATTGCAGAAATTTTGCATATATCTATTTTGACCCTTAAAGACAATAAAATTCCCATAAAATAATATCAAAAACTAAAATGGAACAAAAATCAACCCCATTATTTAATTTTAGTTGACTTGTTTTCTCCACAAGGAGATGATCTCTTCTCTGGGAGGGGAGGGGGCTGGCAGAGGAGGGTACAGTACATAAGAAATATTTACACCACTGTTGTTCTTACACTTCTGAATATGGGAAAAAACAATATCCACCCAGCCTAGCACCTTTCAAGAGATAATTTTTCTAAGTTCTTAAAAATAAAGTGAAAGATAATTACTCTTTTCTAATAAGTATGAGATGAAATTTTACTCATTTCTCATCTAGATCCTTCTCCCAAAGATAAATCAAACTCAAAAATGAATTATTTTCTGACTCAGATTTCATAATGGCAACTCTAGAGTGTAGTGAGATGCAAAATAGGTTAAAAAAAATTCACTAGCTTCAAATGTGACTGTCTCTCAAGAATCCAACAAAGATAAAGTAAATCTACAAGTTTAATGTAACCACATGGATATATTAGGTAGATAGTGAGAGATTCTGGGTCTCCTAGGGAGGCAAGTGAGTGCTGTTGCCTTGGTGCAATTGCCCCACCTGGGAAGAAGGACAAGGGTGGGCCCCAGGCCCCTATCTTGATCCTGTTCCACCCTAATCCTCTCCCAAGCTACTGCCTTACCTAGAAGGGAAGGAATATTCTATGAATCAGCCAATCATAACTTAGTGTGCCAGCAGCAAAAGAATGCAGAGGTCTCTTTAGCCCACGGGCCAAGTAGCATAGGTACCACAGAATTCGCAAATTGACCTAGAACAACCTGCATGCATAGTAAGACTCAGGTCACGCAACTCCCAACTATCCAATCAAAGTGGTTCCATGGTGACATCTGAACCACAGGGAAGTCCCAATCCGGGCATGATAAAACAGGACTGAGACTATAACCCAGTCCCTTTTCTGTCCCTTCCCCTTCCTCTCCCTTTGCTGTGACAATAGGTCTGGTCATCATCTTTGGTGTATGTATCACACTCTGTAAACCTATGTCTTGCCCTATAATCCTATCTTTCTCTCCTCAATAAACCTCATTTTCATGCTTGCCATGCTTTGATGTGTCTGATCATTCTTCGACCATGAGCGCACTAAGAACCGACATTTCACACTGAAACCTGACAGATATTCTAAACAAACAGTCCCTAAAATAAAAATTTGAACTCTCCAATAAACATATTATGGCTTCAGGTATCTGAGGATGAATTAAAATTCACCTTTAGAGTATAAAGATTGTTAGTTTATTAAAACTATTTTTCTTCTCTCTATCCAAAATATTCCCAGAATCATTCTCTAGTTTAATAGCATTCTCTTTATTGTTTTCCCTAAGTCTTGTTTGATATAAGTCATTTTTAAGACATACAGTCCATTTTGTATACAGAGTATTTAATTACAACTTCAAGAAAGTGAATTCAAGATATCCAATGCAATGATTCAGAATCTTTTTCTATTCCCTATTTCCCTTACAGAATTCTACAAGAAAATATTTTGAATTGGGACGAGTCATGAGGAATTCTGTTGGTCATGAAAATGGTTTGATATCAGATAATGATCTGTATTATATTCCATTATAGAATAAAATCCTGGGGCTTAATGGATAGATGCCAACCAGACAGGCCTTAACTCTGAAGTTCAGGTTTCCATTTCCATTAAATAGCAGATCCGAATCCTGTTCTAAACCATGATACTAAAAGCAAACTGAGCAACATATCAGGAAAATTGAGGGCACTGCTATAGGCACTCACTAAAAAAGAGAGTTGACAAGCATTGCTCTTATGCAGCATTTCATTCTTCTTCATTAAGAAGAGTAAATAGGGAGGAAGGGAGTGCGCTTTCCTCATTGGATGTTACTATCTTGGGAGTTTCCAGTCACTATTCAACAAATATTAAAGAATCTAACAATTAAGGAAGCATTGCCTTACCCTCGCCTTACTGGGGATGTCACATCTGAGAAGTGGCAGGACAGTGAGTAATCCAATCCATCAAGAATTCAGCCAGTTTTACCTCAAATATTTCTTGACTCCATTTTTCCCCATCTTCACTAACACCCCTTCTATATCAAGTCCACATTATAGCTTCTGTAGGCATCTGAAATAGTCTACTAACAAATTTCCTTAAATCTGTTTCCTCCAAACCATTCTCTCTATTGCATCCAAAGTCATTTATTAAAAACTAAATCTATACATAATATTGATGTACTTGAAACCCTTGACTGAATTCCCGCTGCTAGTATAATCACTCCAAAACACTTAGCATGGCCTAGGGTAGCGTCCTGCCTGGCCTATCAACTGGGAAAATCTCCAGTCTTTTCTTGTAATTAAAAAATAATGAGCTAATTATCTAGCTCAGCAAATTAAGAAAGAGAAAGAAAAATGAGTAAACTCAAAGAAAATAGAAAGAGGGAATCATACAGGAATAAACAAAAATAAATCAAGTATAAAAAATAGAGTTTTAACATAGCCAAAACTTTGTTCTTTTCAATAATAAAAGCAACAAACCAAGATTGAACAGAAAAGTGGTGGTGGGGGGAGGAATTCTGAAAATAGTATAGTATATATAAAGAAGGTCATAACTATAAATTCAGCCAGGACTAAAACCGTAAGAAAATAAGAAAAAAGTTTATGCCAGTATATTTGAGCACTTATATGAAATGAGTAAGCTCTAAAAGAAATGATAAAGCTACACCTAGAGGAAATTGAAAATTAAATGCTTCCATACCATGATGAATGAAAACTGAATCTGTAAAATGAACTCCCATCTCCCACTCCCAAATAAAAACAGTTCTGAAAGTTTCGTTACCGGTCTTTATCAAGCATTCATGAAACAGGTAATTCCAATTCAATACATTTTTTATCAGAAAATAGAAAAAAAAAGAATTTTCCCATATTCATTATAGGTTAGTGTAACTTTGCTGTCAGTGTCAAAAAAAAGGACAATATTGTTAAAAGTTCAGTTTGCAGGGCAACCCTACTAATAAAAAGAGTTGCAATCCTCCAAAAGTCTTCTTAGTATTGAAAAATAAATTAAAGATAATAAATCATGACCAAGTTGTGAACTTCAGGTAAGGTCATTTCCATTTAGAATGTCAAATTAAAATATTTAATGCATGAGATATAATGAGGAATAAACATGAGATCTTTTAAATAAATGAAGAGTATTGCATGAATTCAACATCCCTCCATGTCCTTAACATACTAAGAACAAAAGTATATATTGTTAATGTGATGCAGATGTTACCAAAAACATTTATAGTAAATCATGATCAAAACAAGGATGCTTGTTAACACCATACAGTGAGATATAGACGTTGAAATAACAAAAAGGAGAGAGCGTAAGAATTGGAAAGACATAAAATATTTTCATTAAAGGTTATAGAAAAACTCATCAAAATACATAAAATGAATTAGATAAATAAGACACTTTATAAAATTAATATATAAATTCCACTTCTGTATTTGAACAGAAAACTATAATGCACTTTAAAGAACACTTTAAACAAACAGGCAGGTCTCCATAGATTATACAAGTATTGTATTTTAAGATGGAAAAATCCAATTATATGTTTCTGCATATGTGTATATACACACACATTTATATAGATATATATGTATAGTGAAGATATATATAGTCATGCAACTTTAACAACAGGATATATTCTGAGGAATGCATCATTAGGTGATTTTGTCGTTGTATGATCATAGATTACACTTACACAAACCTAGATGGCATATCCTACTACACGATCAACATAGTGAGACCCCAGCTCCATAAAAAATAGAAAAATTAGCTGGGCATGGTAGTACATACCTGTAGTCCCGGCTACTTTGGAGGCTGAGATAGGACTGCTTGAGCCCAGGAGCTGGACGTCGCAGTGAGCTATGATGGCACCACTGAGCATTAGCCTGGGCTACACAGTGAGACCCTGTCTCAAAAATAATAATAATAATAATAATAAGTACAGTATAGTAAATACATAAACCAGTAACATAGTCATTTATAATCATTATTAAGTATTATGTATTGTACATAATTGTTGTGCTACACTTTTATAGGACTGGCAGCACAGTAGGTTTGTTTACACCACCTTCACCACAAAGATGTAATACATTGTGCTATGACATAATGAAGGCTATGCTGTCACCAGGCAATAGGAATTTTTCAGCCCCATTTTACGGGACCACCATAATATATGCAGTTAGTCATTGACGAAAACATTGACGTATGGTGCATGACTGTATATACATACATGTATATGACAAATCTATAAAGACGAAGGAATCATTAGCGTTCAAAATAGCAGTTTTCTCTTGGAAGGACAGGGAATATTTGGGAACAGGGTACTGTAATATTTATGGTTTTACTCCTTAATATGTACCTACATATGTTACATATGCTATTTTGTATTTATAATTTTCTATGGTTTGAATATGTCCCTAAAGTTCATGTGCTGAAAACTTGATCTCCAATATGAGTAGGTGGGACCTTTAGAAGGTGATTAGGCCATGAAGGCTCTGCCCTCACAAATAGATTAATTATATTCTGGAGTGGGTTCCTCATAAAAGGATGAGTTTGCACCTGCCCCTCTCTCTCTCCCTCCCTCCGTCTCACTGCTCTACTGCTCTACTGCCTTTTGCCACAGGACGACACTGTTAGGCCTTTGCCAGTTGCAGGCCCCTTGATATTTGATTTCCCAGACTTCAAAACTGTGAGCCAACGAATTTATCTTCATTATAAATTCCCCAAGTATTCTGTTATAGCAGCAAAATGGACTAAGATAAACTTATTTCATATTACAAATGAAACTAAATGAAATATAAACACAATTTATCCAATTACTAGACTGAGACGGAAAGGATCTCTATCAAGTTTAACACCCATTAATAATTTTAAACTGGTAATAAACTCCTAATAAATTATATAGAGAGTGAGGATTTTTAACTTGGTAAGCGGTATCTCTAAAAAAAGAATAACCTACAGCAAATGTGCCTAGTGGAGAAACTGAGAAAATATTAAATGCTTCTATCACATCCTCTGCCATGTAGTATTTCAATAGAGTTACAGAAGTTATGACCAAAACATTAAGAAAAAAAGAAAATTTATAAGAATTATTATGCAAGAAACAAAACTGGCATCATTTGCCATTAATATGACTTTACTATGTAACAATTAGAGAATTTACAGAAAACAATTTTTAAATAAGTTTAGCATGCTTGAGTATAAGCATCATTTTAAAAAATGATTTCTTATAACACTAATGTATTATAGAAACAAAGAATTAAATTTTATAAAAGATACCATTTAGAATAGCATCAAATGTTAAAGTGTTCCAATAAATATACAAAAAATTATGAAAAATATTTTAAAACATTGACTGACAAGATTTAAATGGAACAATAAACCATGATCATAAACAGAAATAGAACCAATAATTGAGGATGTCAATTTTCCTTAACTGAATCTATAAACTCAGTGTAATTTTAGTCTAAATTCCAGTGAGGTATTCAAGAAACATAGCAAGCTGATTTTAAAATATATGTGGAAAAACAATCGGCCAAGAATAGTCAGACAATTTAAAAATGAAGACCCATGTGAACTCTACCAAGTATCAGATTTTATTATAAATTTAACATCATAAAGACAACATGCTATTGGTATAGAGACAAACAGAGCAATGAAACAGTCTAGGTATACAATAAAACAGGTCAATGCACACATGGAGACATGAGATATTACTCACTTGGTATTACAAATCCCTGGGCACAGGAATGAATATTACCACGAGAGAAACAATAATTGGACCTTCACTCAAGTAATACATAAAAATCAAATTTGCACAGTACACAGTGGCATGGGCATCTTGATTAGCTTAAACTAATGAAGATTTCTAACTGGAGATTGAGGTAGAGTCAATTCTAAGGGATGATATGGCCAAAAAATTAGAAATAGGTAAATTCATGTGGGAAGATATGAATATAATTGCCCCCAGAAGGGGGAGAATGGATGATGGGAAAATATATTGGGGTAATGGTAGTAGTTCTAACAAAAAACTGAAAAGTGTAAAATGATTCAAACCCACTAGAGTGTATGGATGAACAGATAGGGAGGGCAGCTCTCAGACATCCAGCCTGGTAAAGGCTCTGCCATCTTCAACATGTGCTTCCCAAGGTGGCCCTGAATATCCTCTTTATCCCAGCCCTACAAAAGGGAAAAGATAGTGGAGGAAAAGCCACAAAGGGTACTTTTTAGTTTTATCAATTGAAATATAATATAAAAACAGATAAGTTTATAAAGCATAAGTGTCTAGCTTGCTGAATAATCACCCATATAACCACCATTCAGGTCAAGGAATGAAACACTCTCAGCATCAAGAAGCTCTTTCATGTCTTTTCCCAGTCACCACCCCTTCTCTCTATCCCAAAGGTGATAACCCCATGGATGGCTTCTAACACCATAGACTGGTTTTGCCACTTTATATACTTTAGATCAGCAGGCATGAGAGGATTTACAGCCAGGCTTAAAATACTGTTTGTTATTTCTGCTTGAATTCCATTGGCTAGAAGTCAGAAAAGTGGACTTACTCGTTTGCAAGGAGGGTTGGGAAATATCATCTAAGTGTATGCCCACTCAAATTGTGGGAGCCGCTAGCTGTGGGAAACAGCCAACAAATATTTATTATAGTCTTCTTGAGTGTCTTCTAATTATCCTCTCCTCTCATAATCCTAGCATAATCAGAGTCCAGGAGCAAAGATGCAAGAAGACATAATCTTCCATTTCAAAGTCAGAAAAAACTATAAATATTAATGGTTTAACATTTTTGTCCCTGTCAAAATGAGTTACTTTTAAGTAAATCAAAACAGAACTCAGGTTATCTCTATAAAATCACTCTCTTACTTACATATGTATATATTTCAAGTTAAAAGGAATGAGAGAGAGAGAAGCAGCAGAGGAGAGCCAGCTAATCTTCCATGAATCTTCCAGTAGTAAGAATGACATATATAAATAGCATCATTTATGATGTTTAGTCAGGAAAAAAATGAATGGGAAATATTGCCTCAGGAAGTTCCTTGACAATCTTGTCCTAACATGTTTCATGTGTTATATTTTACACTTGTAATGAACTGAACTGTGTTCCCCCCAAATTTCATAGGTTGAAGCCCCAACTCCCAATGTGACTATATTTGAAGATGGGGCCTTTACAGAGGTAATTAGGGTTAAATGATGCCAGAAGGGTAGAGTCCTAATCCAATAGGACTGGTGTCTACGTTAAGAGGAGGAAGAGACACCATGATTATGCATTCATAAAGGAAAGGCCACATGAGGACTCAGAAGTCCAAGCCGAGGGCATAGGCCTCATCAGAAACCAACCCTGCAAGCACACTTATCTTGGAATTCTAGCCTCCAGAACTGTGAGAAAATAAATTTCTGTAGTTTAAACCACCCAGTCTGTGGTATTCCATTATGGCAGTGCTGGCAGACTGACGTAACAGTCCTCTAGAGAGCTGAGTTAAATCATTGTTTCTTTGACATGTTTCTTACTCACCCTTACTCCTTTTGTGCCCCTACCCGTACTTCCCATCACTTTTCCTTTTGCTTAGAGACATCTTTCACTCTGACCTAAGGTCAGTCCATCTGGGAAGCTTCCTTGAACATCACAGTTCACTATAAGGTCACTCAACACCCCTGTTATTTTATGATCTATGTGAAACTGGTTGTAATCCAATAATTCCCAATGTCGATCTGTCTGCATGTGAGCTCTGTCTCTCTAACCAGTCAGAGCTTTGAGTTCATTGACCTGGCATCAGTCCACTGAAAAACATTTGTAAATCACTACAGGTAGACCGGACCCTCAGAGAGATTTCAGTTTAGTAGAGGAAGCAGTTGCATTTGACCCTGAAGGAGGTAGAATTTTCATAAACACAGACTGTTAGTAATAATAACCCGAATCATACTATATTGCTGTTTCATTTAAGACTCAGAACTTTATAAGAACTAAATATTTCAAATATGAGGAAAACATTTAGAATGGTTCACTAACTTATCTAAGATCACACAACTTATTAGTGGCAGTATTTTTCATGAATTTTCACCTATGGCATACTAGCATCTCCTATAGCTTACCATCTCTTTTTAAATGTTTGTAAGATAAATAAAAATATGGGCCTATCATTTCATTTTTCTTCCTTTAAGGTGAAATTGACCTATGATTAATTAACAATGAATTTATATATTTGGGTATCAGCATTCTAAAAAACGTTGGATGAGAGTGTTTAAAGTGTTAATTTCCTTAATCATAGACTGGACTAATTGCTTACTTCATTTGTTTGTTCTCACTTGCTGGAAGTATTTTATCATTTCACTGAGATACCTACAAATATCTTTGTAAGCATGTATTTCCAAGGTCTAAAAAATCTCGTTTTTAACGAAGGATGTCCTAGGGAGACAGTCACAGAATGGCTTTAATTAACACAGGTAAAAGCTTTCCTAACTATATCATAGTGAAGCATGCACATTGGGTTTTCAATTAAAAGAGCACTTTCATTTAGGAAAAAAAATGGTGCATACAACATATAGTTATAGACACCAAAACTGGGCCTCACTGTAGTCATATTTTATATTTCTGTTCAACCCAATTGATTTAGCTCACTACCGCCGAGAACTGTCAGCTTCTGTGCCCTTCAGCCTAATTTTGGTGGTGTGAGCTATGTAATTCTGTAATCAGATTTACTGAATAAAATTCAATGCTAGGATAAAGGGGAAGTTTGGAGAATCACATATTTCTCCTTTCACAAGTCCCCTATCTACAAATGATCCTTTGCTAGAAAAGACTCAAAGGCTCTCAATTACAAAGAATAATTCCTGAGAAAGATGAAAAGAATTTTGAAGGTATAGTCCAGAAGATCTGTGGCTAAATATTTGCTAGATTTTATGCTCCTGCATTTTGAGTTGGATAGAAAATATAAGGCCAATGATTTGTCCTTTTCCTTTAAACTACGCAGCAACTTTAAGAGTAAACTTGTTCATTTACAGTTTGCCTGTAAAAATGTTTTCCAACTCAGAAGGCCTCTTGGAAACAATTTTGAAGTCAGCTAGAGCTACAGAGGCCCATTAGTTCATAATTGTTCTGTTTCCATCATGGCTAGTGCTTTGGGTTTTCAAAATGTGACCACATTCTCTTCCCATGCCCACCCCTCCAATCCATTTAAGGCTTTGCTTTTATCTAGTTTCTTCTACCAGTATCATATTGTCACAGAGTTGCCATTCCACTCTGACACTCCAGATAATGATATTTGTTTATAAAAAAATATTATGAACAAAAATAGGTACTTTGCCTTATACGCAAACCTGAGCTTCACAATAATTCCAAATAGACCCAAAGCTTCAGTTTTACCTGGTTGCAACATTCATATTCCTACAGTTTGTCCTGGGCCTTCATAAATGTTAGACACACATAATTGCAATGTACTACATTGTTAAATAGATCAATTGTTCGATACCTTCCAGTTCTAGTTTGGCACTTTTAGGAGTAATAATTTACTCTGCTATGTTCAAATAGACATTTATTTTTTCCCCAGGGAAATTAGTTTATATATTGCTCTAGGAGATAATGGCTCCTCTGAAATATACCTTTTTTGTCTTAGTTTGGCTCTTGGTTACAACTAAGCAGCCTTTTCCTTAATAACAAATGAAAACCCTGTGTACCCCAGCTGTTCCTAATTAGGTTATTTAGTGTCTCTCTGGGTGACTGATTAAACATGACTCAGCTTTTTCCAAACTTTTCTTTTTTAAAATAAAGGCATCAGGTCATTTTGTCAAAAACCTCAAAATTATGTTCAACAATTTTAAATATAAACTTATCTAAGCTAGCTAAAAAGATTCCATCAAAATTCATTCATCGATTTGACTCAAGTCAATTTATTGAAATATAAACATAAAACATTTTTGTTTTTCCAGTAAATGCTACCACTGGTGCTTTGAGAACTTTCTTTTATCTTTGAGTAGTGAGCCTCCTTAATAATAATTTAGAACCCTACCATCACTTTTGGGGTACTTTTAGTTATTAGAGCAGTTTAATACAGGTAACAATTTTATATGGGATAGATGGAAAGCTCTCCTCATCATTTCACCATAGCTAAGCTTCTTGCTCATAAAACTCGAGCTGAGATGGAGGTAAATACAGTAGGAATTTTCTTAAAGTTCCTCCCATATGGAGGAACCCGCTCTTATAAAAGAAGCAACTGAGGTCAAAGGATGTTACAAACACTAGCATACGAGATTGGGCACGTTCAGGGTGGTATGCTAGCATATCGGAGTACTCAGTATACACTCATGGATGAATAAATACCAAAATTTAATCAAATTCATCAAGGTATTTGCCAACATAGAAGACCTCTTGATTATGGGCAAAAAAAAAAATCTCTCCTGAGTCTCAGACAGAGCTCAAATTAGATGATCATATCTATTTTTGAACTTGACTTCTTCTATGTGTCAACTTCACTCTCAGGCAGTACCCCTTTCTGATGGTAGGAGGTTGCAGTGGTTTCCTGGGCTTGTTACTCTGGTGCTGTAGCTGGGATGGAGGGGCATCCCTTGTCAAGTTCCCTGTCCCTTCTTGTAGTCATAACCACTGTCTCCTCACATGAACATTAGATGTGCCTGATGGTGATGTTGTTTCCCCCTCTCCATTGGTTACCAAATCTTCTTAAGCTCATTATCTAAAGGGGTACTACATTCCAAGCATCTCTTAGATGCATTTGTGGCCTTTTTGTGAGATTTAACTTAATCTCCAAGGATACTCCAGCATGTGGCATAATGCTGCAATTCTCAGAAACAACTTATTTTTGTCCATATTATACCAGTTGCCTTCCAGTAGCCTCCAAACTCATCTATTTCTAGAGCTCCAATTTTTGGGCTAATAAAAATGTGCAGAATCAATATTCCACATTCTCAGAAACCCAGAAATAGCAGGGGTAGTCTTCATACCCTCACTACATGCCATATCACCATGCCATCATCTCTCACTAGAAGTCTTTCCCTAGATTCAAAGATTTTGGAGAAAGTCAACAAGTCCTATGGCCTAGGCAACATTCAGTAGGATTATTACATATCTGTCACCACCTTTCTTACAGATTCACACAAAATTCACACGTATTCTTTCTACATCAGTTTGCTGTTCCTGTATAAGAAACCATCACTATAAACACTGCAGTCCCCAACCCCTGTGCCTTGGATTGTTACCAGTCCCTGATCTGTTAGGAACCAGCTGCACAGCAGGTGAGCAGCAGCAGGGAGCAAGGGAAGCTTCCTCTGTATTTAGGGTGGCTTCCCATTGCTCACATCACCACATAAGCTCTGCCTCCTGTCAGATCAGTAGAGGGGTGGTGGCATTAGATTCTCATAGGAGGGCGAACCCTACTGTAAACTGCATATGCAAGGGATGCAGGTTGCAGGGTCCTCCTGAGAATCTAATGCCTGATGATCTGAGGTGGAGCTGAGGCAGTGATGCTGGCACTGGGAGTGACTGCAAATGCCAAACGTAATGTACTTGAATCATCCCAAAACCATCCCCCCGGGCCCTGCCTTGGTCTGGTCTGTGGAAAAATTGTCTTCCACGAAACTGGTCCCTTGTGCCAAAAAGGTTGGGGTCTGCTACTTAAACACATCCCAAACAAGAATCGTGCATTATCACTCACACAAAACTTTGGTGTAAATATGTTGTTACCACTGTAAGTTCTGCCCTATTGGCAAGTTCCAATGATAAGAAATGATCTCAAACTGTATTTCACAACATTCTGTTACAAGTCACCATGGTGGTTCCTCTAATTAGAACTTTTCACCTAGCAAAATGATTTCTAATAAAAAAACAAAGATTACTAGTGAGGCAGCTAAAGGATAATTTAAAGTAGAGCTTCTCAAAAGAAAATACTAATCTCTCTTCATGCAGCACAGAAGAGCCTATAAATACTTAGGGAATAACATAAGCAAATACATACAAATAAGCAAAATACTTCTGGAATAGTGTGTACAAAATATTTCTCTTGTGTAAACTGATACATCACGAATGTGTATTTAGGTCTCTGAGAAGTCTTTTCGTGAAGCTTTAAGGTTATGTGCGCCCTGCTGAATTCACCTTCTAAGTCGCGGTAAGCTGCTTGACTTTTCTATGCCTCAGATTCTCCATCTATGAAATAGGGCAATAATAGCTTTTGCCTCATAGGGAAATTGTGAGAATTAAATATTTTTTATAAAACTCTGAACCTGATCCATACATACGCTAAGGAAATGCTCAATAAATGTAAAGCAGAGGCATTATCAATATTTCTAAAATGTATAATCAGGGAAACCTCTTTTATAAAGGGTTTGACCAGGGATATATTTAATGATAGGCAATTGTGTAATTACCTTTTTTTCCCCCCCCTTTTTTGCTGATTTAATACTGGTCCTTAAATATGCCAATCTTTTGCCCTGAATTTGAGGGCATTGATGAGATTGCTGAGACGTCATACATAATTTGCATCATTTAAAAGCATTTTTTTAACATCATGGAAATAGACGTTCGCTGCATGGATCTTAATAAAGATTCTTATCTCACACCCTCAGATGATCAATTGTTATATTAAGTGAGAATGACAGAAGGAAAAAGAAAAGAAGCAATAGTCACAGGAAAATTGGGTGAGAGAATGTTGGAAATGATGAAAAGATAGTCCTTGAAGCAACTGAGGAATAGTATGGAAAAATGTTCATGACAGTTTATTAGTAAGTTCATCTACTAGTAACTAACAGGTAAATTGAGGGTTCCTTTCTCCCCTCTCTGTGTATTACCCTGTGGCAAACAAAAGGAAAATGAATGGGCGGGACATGGACAATGTATATGACCTGTACTTATGTACCCCCATGATGAGCTGAAATAAAAAAAAAAAAAAAAAAAAGGAAAATGAGAGGTAAGAGAAATGACAAGATGGTGCTATCAATTATCCCTGGATAAATGTAACAGAAACAGCGTTGAAAAACAGCTCAAAATAACAAATCCAAATTCCCTGCCAGAGGAAGAGTCCTCTTTCCAGCATCCCCAGCAGATGGTCATTCAGCCTCTATAATATTTTCAATAATAGAAATTCAATGCTTGTCCAGACAGCAAACTACCTCTAATTTTTCAGAATTTTCTTTTTTTTTTATTAAGCTGAATTCCACATCCAGAAATCTGCTATCATTGAGTGTGGTTCTACCCTCTGAAGCAAAACAAGTCTAATCCTTTTTTCAGCCGGCAATCTTCATTCCTTTGAAAACAAATATCATGGCCCTCAAGTCTTTATTTCTTTAGGTTAAATATATCTGATTCTGCAGAGTCTACCTAGGACTGACCTCTGGGTAATTCACCAGCCTGAGTGTCCTCTCGCGGAAGCACTATCATTCACAAATATCGCACTTAAACTTTCATATTGAGGATGAACATAATACTGTGAATGTATTCATCTTTCTTGTTCTACATGTTACATTCTAATGAATTCTAAGTTTGCCTTCGGATATAAACAATAGAAATTTATATGCTAGAACTTCCTTGCTGGACTTGAGTCAAAAAAAGAATCCAAATACCATCTGGGGAATTAATATCAGATGATGCAATCTACTGAATTTCAAATATATACTATTGGGTTATTCAATGTGAAACTAGATTTTCTATCTAGTTACTTACAAAGTACATGATGTACTGACATGCAGTCCAAGGCAGTAGGGAGTGGTTTTCTATGACATGGGAATTTTTCTGACTTACATTATAGAGATTGATGATTAGGAAAATTGAAATAATCTGCAGAATAAGATGATTTAAAAATCAAAGAAGCCAAGTAGAGATACTCACTAGGCAAAGAAACATGGTTTCAAGTTTGGTACTAAGTAGTCTTTGGTTCAAGAAAGTAAAAGATAAAGTAGGTCGAGTTTCCTTAATTATTCTTACATATAACATGTTGAGGACTTGTCTCCTTATGTCCCAACAAATAAATATCAAAAGAAATAAAAGCAAGAGTCTTTTGGATTGCAAGAGCAAATGCTCATCAACTCTACTTTGACCGCATCCTTGAAATGTTTTATTCCTTTTGGAACTGGGTCATAAAACCAAAACTTTCTTTTTGATTCAAGGAATCTATCGACGATACGATTAGTGATTTGAGGATCAATATTATGGATTTCAGAATTTTTCAAGA
The DNA here is from genome assembly GCF_020740605.2 of Lemur catta. NCBI lineage: Eukaryota > Metazoa > Chordata > Mammalia > Primates > Lemuridae > Lemur > Lemur catta. The sequence goes on from NC_059139.1 coordinate 40,014,104, forward strand.
AAACTATTTTTCTTGATTTTTTAATTGGAGTTTCAAAAGTAACAATGACATATTTATACATAGAATGATACTTTTGTTTTTCAGTACAAAATGAGTAAACAGAAAATTCACTGATTACATGAAAATAAAAGTAATAGCATTGCCATATCTACCATGATTACACTGAATTTTGGTCCTACAGGAAGAAAAATATTAAAACCATCACAAAAATCAGGCTTAATCCAGGATTCCACCACTATTGCAACACTTGAAAAACCACTGCTTTTCACCTATGCTTTAGTCTTCAGGTTGCACTCAAGCTAAGCACATTTCAGAGCCTAACATAGTACCACACTATAGCTGAAAGGTATGTGAAGTGGACTAATAAAATGGCCTTCTTTAACTGGGGTATCTTATTCATATGCTACTATCAAAAGTAAAGGAAATTAAATTTTAAGAACACATTTAAAAATGACCTGAAGATTCATTGTTAAATCTCAACTAAGGAAATTACAGCAAGACAACAGTTCACACAATGTGCTATCTTAGACCCTTAATTTATTGGCAAGCTAAGGTTTCTCATAAGATTACAAAATTAATAAAAACTAAAGGGAACAGAAGATACTAAAGCTAAAATTCTAAATAATCACGAGTTCAAAGTGAATAGCACAGAAGGCTATGTTTTTCCTAAAAAATTTAAAGGGAAATACAGAGTAGACAAGGTAACCATATTTTATGATATAGCATAAAATAGGAGCTTACGATTTAACAGTGACTATAAAAAGGGGCTTGTCTACTTAGAAAGGCTTACAGTTATTGATTTTAATAAACACAGCATTTCCAAGAACTCTTACATGTTTCTGTAGAAATGCTGCTAAGTAGAATGCTGCTGAATTTACACTTGGTTTAAACTTGTAAAGAATTAAGCTTTTCCAGATACTAGAAAGCAGAAAGCAGAGAAACTGTGGAGACCCTAGGCATCAATTTTGCTTTCTCTCCCTGAATGAGGGCATGGCTTTGTTGATTTTGAATGTGGTTCAGGAACCAGAGGGGACTGATGCTGGACAACATTCCCTTAACTGGATGTGTAAGGGTTTTTCTACGTTTAAGTTTTTCCTGAATGATGATATAACTTTGTATCTGTTTGTGTGGAGAAAGATTCTTCCTGAACCAATAGCTGTGTGCCCTCATAAGGAAGTCAAAGGTCATGGAAAAGCCTTCCAAGTATGCTCTATTGGCTTCTTCTTGGTTTTGCTACTTTGCTTCTATCATGTTGCATATTCTTGACCAAAGCAATTTGGAACTTATAGAAGATGTATACATATCTGTCTGTCCTTTCCATACCTGTAATGCTGCAGAAAAGTCATAAGGGCTTTTGTTTTCCTGTAATGAAGAGGCTAATAGCAGGCACTGTTGACCCGTTCACTTATATTTTCTATCATTTAGGAAAAAGTGGGGAATTTTTGGAAACTTTTCTAACATTGCTGAGACAGGGAACTGGCAGGCATTGCTTTAGGCATTGCTTCAGGCATTGCTTAATTGTGCAGGCATCACTTAACTTAGTCAGGAAGTCTAGAAACAAAGTTTCCAGCTACCGGATCAAAACAAGATGGAGGTAGGACAAGTTCCAACAGTAGAACCAAGATGGCAAAAAAAATTGACCACTTTGTGACCTTGCAGCTTCATTATACACTTTACTACCATAGAAGTTTCTAAGGAAACCTCCCACTCCCATCATGCACCGGATACCATGACACTTCCTGTTTGACCATATTTAGTCAAAAGGAGGGCATCACGCTAATGCCAGGAAAACACCGCCCCTTTCCAAGAAATAACATGAATATTCTTCCCTTTGTTTAGCCTATAATTAAGCTGTTGCTGAACTAGAAGGGCTAAAGGAACCATGGGGCGAGTTCTCCTCTGCAGGGAAAATTAGCCTCTATTCTGTCTGTTGGGCAGATTTTGTATACCTCTTGAATAAAACTTGCTTTCATTTTATACTGTTGGATCACCTCTGAATTCTTTTGTGGGTAAAGCTAAGGGCCCACTTGTATTTCAATTGATTCCCAGCATTGGGAGTCACTTTCCTGTGTCATTGCTATGAGAAATCATATATAGGAAATATAGAAACTGGATGTCATTCAGTAGAAGGCTAAGATGATGAACAAAGTTCTGAAATAAAGAGTAGCTGGTCTGACAAGAATCATTGAAGGTGTTAGTTTACCTATCACAACGTAAAAAGGACATAGAGACCACTGCAGAGAAGAATTCTTAGAGAAATTTTTCAGTTCTCAAGAATGGGGAAAGTTTTCCATTCAGGTTTCATGAACTGAAAGACAAGTTTATAGCATCTGAAGAGCAGAACTAAAAGGATCTTAAAGAGACTATATCTAAAAGTGTGCCAACTCAAAACTCTGAATCACAAATATAGTCTAATTGTTATTTTAATTTACATTTTCTGATGACTCATGTTATCTTTTCATATGAAAATTGATACATATACACACGTGTATATTGCTTTATGGTACAATGTTAAATAGAAGGCATTAGATTAGAGGGATAATCCTTACCTGGTTCCTGATTTTAAGGGGAAAACATTCAATGTTACCATTAAGTATGATGTTAAGTCTAAGTATTTGGCATTGACTGATTATCAAATGTCAAAGCAACTTTACATTCTTTGGATAAACCCCAATTGGTCTTGATGCACTAACTTTTTCTATATTGCTGGATTCCATTCACAGAGATGTTGCTACGAATTGTTATGTCTATATTCCTGAAAGATATTAGTCTACAATTTTATTTTCTGTAATGTCTTTATCAAGCTTTGGTATCAGGGTTATGCTGGTTTTACAAAACAGGCTGGGAAGTATTATCTTGTTTATTTGCCTAAATATCTTCTTTAAATATTTGATAGAATTTACAAAAAAAAGCATCTGGTCCTGAAGTTCATTTTATGGGAAGAATTTTAATAACAAATTCAATTTCTTTAATACATATAAGGCCTTTTCAATTTTCTATTTTTTCTCATATTGTTTTCCAGAAGTTGTGCTTTTCAATGAAAATTCCTCATTTGACCTAAGTTTTCAAATGTACTTAAAAATTGCTCAAATTATTCCCTTTTTCTTTAATACTTGTAGCATAGTGGGGTCTTCTCATTCCTAATATTGGTAATCTGCATTTTGTGTCTTCTTAATCATTGTTTTGCTGGGAATTATTAATTTTTTAAATGCTTTAATGAATCAAGTTTTGGTTTTGATAAATTTTTTTCTATTATTTTAATTTTTCAGTGGTTTCTGTGCTTATTTCTGTCCTTTGATTTAATCTGGTTTTATTTAATTTGGTTTAACTTGTTCCTCTTTATTTAGACTCAGGTGAAAACTTAGGTCAATGAATTTAACCTTTCTTATTCTTATACAAACATTTAAAGCTATGAATTTCTCACAATTGCTTGACATACACATCACAGATTTTGAGAAATTATATTTTCGTTATCAATTAAAATATTTTCTAATTGTCCTGTGGTTTCTTCATTGATGCATTTGTTATTTAGAAGTGTTCTGCTTCATTTCCAAATAGTTGGATATATTCTAAATATCTTACTTTTACTGATTTCTAGTATAATTACATTGTTTACATAAAATACTCTGCATGATTGTAATACTTTAAACTTTATTAATGTTTTATGACCCAGCACATAGTCTGTGTGAAAAGGCCATGCATACTCGGGAAAGGAAATTAAACCTTCCAACTACACTTTTGGCTTTGTCTATATTTTTCTTGAGTTCTATCAATCCTTGTTCAATGTAGTGTGTCCTATGTATTTAGTAATGGACCCTTTGATCATCATTTAGTGCCACAGTTTGTCTTTCGTAATATTCCCTTTTAAGTCAACTTTGGCTAATACTAATATAGGCAAGCTTAATGTGTGCATGGTATATTTTTGTCCATCCTTCTACTTTCTACCTCTCTGTGTATTTATGTTTAAAATCAATCTCTTATAAATTGTACATAGTTGCATTTTGCTTTTCTATCCAATCCTACAATATTTACTTTTTATTTATATTTTTAATTCATTTACATTTAATGTAATTATTTATATGGATGTTTTTAAATATAGCACATTGATATTTGTTTTCTATTTTACCCCTCTCTTCTGTGGTGGGTAAAGGGGAATAATGAAGGATTTAGTTGTTTTAAAATATATAGAATTCTAACTTTTAGCTATACCTCATTTTAGGATGTTTAGAGATCAAAATACTCATCCTTAATTTTTCACAATCTATATAGAATATTACATCACTACATGTATAACACAACACTCTTACAACACTATAATTAATGAATTCTCCTCTTTGTACTACATCTATCCCACTTTGTTCTATGTGCTATATATTTCATTTTCATACATACTATAAACCCCATTTTAAATTATTATTGTTTAAATAGCCAATTCATTTTGAAAATTTCAGATAAACAGCTTTTTATATTTACTGTGTAGTTACTTTCACATCATTCATTCCTTTCTATAGATATTAATTTTCATCTGATGTCATTTCCCTTTTGCCTGAAGAACTTTATCATTAATATGTTTTCCAGTGTGGGTCTAATAGCAACAAACGCTTTCAACTTCATCTGTCTAAAACTGTCTTGATTTAACCTTCATTTTTAAGTCAATTTTCACTGGACATAGAACTTTAGGTAGAGCGTTTTTCCCCCAATACATTATGCCATTTTAATTCTGTCCTTCATATTTCTGTTGAGAAGGCAGTCATCATTCTTATAGCTGTCCTGCTGTATATAATGTGGGATTTTTCCCCTCTGGGTGCTTTTAAAATGTTCTCTTCCCTCTTTAGAATTAAGAAATTTTACTCCACAATACCTAGGTGTAATTTTCTTTGGATTTATCTTTCTTGGGATTCACTGGCTTCCCTGGAACTGAGGATTTATTTTGTTTGTTTTTAAAATCCAAGTTGAGAGTATTATAGCCATTATTTATTGATATTTTTCAGTGCTATTTCCCTTCTTTTATTCTTTTGAGATCCAACAACAAAATGCTATTCTTGATCCTGGCATATAGGTCATTGAGACTGTTTATATTTTTTTCAGTTTTTAAAAATTTCTCTGTGCTTCTTTTGTTTAATTTCTATTGACCTCTTTTCGAGTTTACAGATTCTTCTATTGCATTAAATATTCTGTTAATAGTATCTTATAAATTTCTTGATTTCAGGTACTGTGTATTTTATTTCTAGAGTTTCTATTTGACTGTTTGTAAGTTTCCATATCTCTTTTTAAAATTTCTGATCCCTTTATCCATTTTCTACCTATTCCTATGGTTTTTGACATATTTATCATTTTAATTCCAACATTTCAGTTATCATTAGGTATCTTTCTATTTACTATTTTTTTCTCAGAACTATGTATGTACAGTAAGTTTTATGTTACACTGGATATTATGGATATGTTAGTCTGTATTCTATTATCTTCCTCTGAAAAGTATTATTTTCTAGTGTACAGTTAAATAACTGGTAGATCCCTTTTATTTCTTAGGCTTAGTTTTGGGTTTTATTACAATAGGTTGATTTCAGTTTGCGTTTATTCATGAGGTATAGTCATTACAATGGGAAGTAACCCTTCCTTCAAACATGTGTGCTTTCTGCTGTTTTAATGGAATGCTGAAGTGTTTTAAATCTCTTAGTGGAATTTGAACTTGAACTTGCTCTTTGAGCACCAGGCAGTTTCTGCTAACTCTGCATTCTTTCAGCCTCCTAGCTTTGCTTAGCCATGTTCTTTGGATTCTCATCCCACACTTGTAAAGTTGAGAAATTAACCTTTGGACAGTTTTAAGTATATTTCCAGATTTATTATTATCAGCAATTGTTACCAATTATTAAAAATTTGTTATCATCAATCAATTTAGGATTATAAGCTACTTTACCATTATTGGAAACTAAAAGTATGTCTTAGAAAAGCACACAAAAAGTACAGATTATAAATAAAAAATAATTAAAAATCACCCAGGCAATCCATAAAAACTAAGGAAATATAAATAAAGTATGGACGTTCATTATTAATAATATCTCATTACTGGTTCATTATTTATAACAAATGTACCATACCAATGTAAGATGTTAATAGGAGAAACTGGGTATGGGGCAAATGGTAATTTTCTGTACTTTTTCAATTTTTTTGTAAATCTAAACTGTGTTAAAAAACAAAATCCATTTAAAAAATCATTCATAATCTTCAGTAAACTATAGAATGGCATCATATCGTATATATAGCTTGAGATTCATTTATCTTCTGTTAACACATTTTAAGCAATTTCGCATCTATTGAAATATTTTTCAAATATGCACATTGACGGATACAAGTTATTTTATCACATGAATATGTAATGATTTTTAAGTATTCTTTTGTTACATTTATGATCATTTTCCCATGTTTTAAGCTTATAATATTACAATGTACATTATGGGACAAATTCCAGAATTACAATTACTGAGTCAAGGTTAAGAAAATTTTTTGCTATTGATACATAATCGCAAAATTGCTCTTTATAACATTCTGCAATATGCTTATCTTCTCACCAAAAGACTACCTTATTCAGTGAGTCTATCACACCTAAATTATGCTAGATTATTTGTTTAAATTGACCCAAAGTGAATGAGAATGGATTTTTTTCTCCCTACAATCTTAATACATATTTTGGTATTACATTTATCTTGCCAACCTGATAAATAAAATGTTTCTGTGTATTTTAATCTGCATTATGTAAGTGAAGGCCTCCCTTTTCTATGCTATGTTTCATCAGCTACCACATTTCTTCCCTCTGATTAGCTTTTAAACATACATTTATTGAGCACTTACTACATACCAGACACTGGCTGGTGCAGTAGATATAATGGTGAGCAAGAGATATATCTCATGGGGCTGCGAGTCTATTATGAGAGATAGAAGTTAATCAAATGCTTGTATAGAGTGTGAAGTTAGAATTGTTACACAAAGTGCTGTGAAGCTGAATATAAAAAGCCAAAAAAACAAAAGAGAAACACCCTGAAATTTCGTACTCATGTCTTCTGCCCATGTTTTTATTGGAGTGTTTTTTTTTTAAGAAATCCCTTAGAGTTTACTTTACTGATCATTGTTGAGTATTTTGTTTTGATTCTGTAAGAATCAAATAATTCTATATGGAAAAAAATAAAAGTCCACACAGAAAATTAAAATGCCTAAGTGTATACAAAAATTGTTGAGCTGCTTTAAGCACTGTGCCTTTTCCAACAGGATGGCTGTGGAATTGCAGAGTATTGACAACAGAGTACAACACCAGCTCTTCTTCATTCCACAAACTCCTGCCACTCGTACTTGTGCCACAAATACGGTCTCCATGATTATTTGTGATCGCATTGAAAGCTGCCCTGATATTCTGTGTGTAGGATTTAAACATCTCATTGAAGAAGTCTAGGGATTTATAACAAGCATTGTTAGCCAGTTCAGTTGCAGAAAGGGGATGGCAATATTTGGCACTCCCATGACATGCTAGACTATCTAATCACCATGTAACTGACCCCCGCACCATAAGCTAATCTTCGCTGTCTTCTCCATTTGCTCACTCTCTACAGAAAATAATATCAAGAACTAAAGTGTATAAGATTGGCAGTTTTGCCACTTGACATCATGTCAAGATCTAGGCAAAACCTACTATTACACACGGTTCCTAAGACAAACATTTAATTATACATGTAAGACACTGCCAAAAAAGAAACAAACATGAAGAATAAATGATGAGCTACATTTCATTAAGATTTCTTGATAGAGGCAAATGATAACACAGCTTTTAAGGATAATTAGAATCATAACACAGCCTAAAGGGACAGCACAGGCAGGTTAGATAACAGAGCTACCCTTTTTCAGAAATGCATACGTACTACAAATTAAAGGAGGCCTAGGATGTCAAACTTGTGACGGAAATAGCCTGATCCAATAGGTTACATTCTACATTTTTCCACAGTGTTAAAATTTACTCTGACATTTAATAACCATTTCATGAAGAAAGATTTTTTGAAACACAAAATAGGTCAATTTAGAAAAAACAGATTATAGAATTTAGGCAATGTTATCATAAACATTATTCAGTCCTTACACTTCCTTTCTACAATGAGAAATTATACGAAGGCATGTTAGCCAAAGACTCCAAATTCTTAAAGACCAACTCTAGGCTTTACCCCCTGATTCCATTCCTGGGGTAGGTAGAAATCTAATATAGTCCTCAAGATTTCCCATCCCCTGGTGTCCACATCCTATATATTAATGCTTCCTGAAACTGTGATTGGGACAGATTTTACTCCTGTGATTAGATCATGTAATATGACCAAATAAATTTAAGAAAGGGAGATTATCTAGGATGTGCCTAATCTAATCACACAAGCCCTTTAAAACAGTTTTGTCTGGCTAGGGATGGAAAAGGAAGGTAGAGACCTGGAATATAAGGATTTGGAATGCAGTTCCTGGCTTGAAGATTGAGGGAACGATGTAGCAAATAATAAGGGCAGCCTTTAGCAATTGAGAGGAGCCCCTGGCTGAAAGCCAGCAAGAAAATGGGGACCTCAGTCCTATAACTGTAAGGAACTGACTTCTGCCCATAACAAGGAGGAGCTTGAAAGTGGACTTTTTTTTCCCTTGAGCCTCCACAGGACAACTCAGCCCAACCAACATCTTGATTTTATCCTCTGAGGCTCTAAGCAGAGAACCGAGTTACACAATATCCAGACTTTCAACCTATAGAACTTTGAGATAATAAATGGCTGCTGGTTTAAGGCACTAAGCTGTAGTAATTTATTACACAGCAGTAGAAATTAACATAATTCCAAAGGAGATCTGTTATGCCTGTGTGACCCTCTTGAGAGGAGAATTAAAGGGTTATAAATGGTACAGAACAAGCAAAATCTTAGTTCTTTTCAATATCTCTATTATTCCCCTAAAGTTAAAATGCTAAGTTAGTTCAGAAGAACACAATTAGGAGGCAGAAAGGACAGAGAGGCTCTTTACATTACTTGCAAACTACAGGTATTAAGCTAAGGGATTAAAAAATGCCTCTTGAAATTTGTATGGAGTCCCGCCCATCTCAGAGGTAGGAAACTACGTAGGCTTTCTGAGATGAAAGTCTAAGTCTGTACAACAGACTGTAAACTGCTACAGCAGCCCCTGCTCTCAGTCAATACCTGAACACCCGGATTCATGACTAAACTTATCGGGTAGTGGAACTAGTTTTGAATGCCCCATATTAAATAAAGTATCCCAAGTATAATGTTATAAGTTGATCCTTTTTTAATACCTACTGAATAAAGTATTATAAACTCTCGAAGACTTCCTGTACTCAATTTACAATCATCTCTAATGATGAAAAAGATCTATCAGCAACAAAGTATATTCGTTTTTAAGACTTTATTTTTTTTTTTAGAGCAGTTTTAGGTTCACAGTCAAGTTGAGAAGAAGGTATAGAGGTTTCCCGTATACTTCCTTCTTCCACACATGCATAGCCTCGCCCATGATCAACATCACCTTTCAGGGTGGTACATTTGTTAAAACTGATGAATCTATACTGACAGCATAACCAGTCAAGTCCACAGTTTACATTAGGGTTCACCGTTGGTGTTGTATGTTCTGTGGGTTTCAACAAGTATATAATGACATGTATCTACCACTATAGTATCATATAGAGTATTTTCACTTCCCTAAAAATCCTGTGTTCTGCCTATTCATCCCTTCAATCCCTGGAAACCACTGCTTTCTTTTTTTACTGTCTTCTTAGTTTTACATTTTTTAGAATATTATATAGTTGGAATCATATAATACACAGCCTTTTTAGATTAGCTTCTTTCACTTAATAGGCATTTAAAGTTCAACCATGTCTTTTCTGGCTTGATAGCTCATTTCATTTTAGCACTGAATAATGTTCCATTGTCTAGATGTATAATAGCTTATCCATTCACCTATGGAACATTATAATGGTTATTTCTAAAGCAATTATGAATAAAGCTTGTACAAACATCTGTGTATAGCTTTTTGTGCGGACGTAAATTTTCAACTGCTTTGGTAGATACCAAGGAGCGTGATTGCTAAATCATATGGTAACGCTATACTTAGTTTTGCAAGAAACCACCAAACTTTCTCCAAAGTGAATGTAACATTTTGCATTCCCACAAACAATAAATGAGAGCTCCTATTGTTCCACATCCTTTTCAACATTTGGTATCGTCAGAGTACTAGACTTTGGCCATACTACTAGATGTGTAGTGATATTTTATTGTTTTAATTTGCATTTCCCTGATGATATATGATGTGAAGCATCTTTTTCTTTTTTTTCTATCTTTTGTGAGGTGTCTATTCAGGACTTTGGCCTATTTTTTAATCAAGTTGGTTTCTTATTGTTGAGTTTTAAGAGTTCTTTGTATATTTTGAATAATAGTTCTTTATCAGAGTATGTCTTTTGCATATTTTTCGCCTAATCTGTGGCTTGTATTTATATTCTCTTGACAGTGTCTTTCAGAGCAGAAGTTTTTAATTTTAATGAAGTCTAGCTTATCAATTTTTTTTCACAAATTGTGACTTTGGTATAGTATTTAGAAAGTCATCACCATACCCAAGGTTATCCAGATTTTCTTGTATGCTGTCTTCTAGGTCATTTATAGTTTTGTACTTTACATTTATGTCTATGATCCATTTTGAGATAATTATTGTAACCATATCCATTTTTTAAGTTTCCAGAGAATCTTTATTTCTTTAGTTCACATGGCTTTCAAAAGCTTTGCCTCAGCTGACCTTCCTGCCTTCCAAGTTTCACTTACATCTACACTGGAAAAACTGAATTGCAGCCAACATAGCACAATGGCAGATGGGCGTCTAAGGGCAGCAGTCCCACCACTAGTGATGTTCTGAAGCCCGGATAGAGGGCATGTGTCATGAGAAGGCCGACACGAGCAGCTCTCTCACTGCTCACCAGGAAGCCTCATTACTTGATAACTCACCACTTTCAGGATCTGTCCCTGTGCCTTCCACACTCAAGAAGTCAATGCTTATGGTACTCTGAAAGTTGAGCCATCATTCAAGAAAAAATTCACATTAAATAAGCCTACAGAGACAGATAAGTATCTTTAAAGGCAGAAGTATAGTTGCTATAGGATAAAAAAAATTCACTTTGGCTTCGTGAGTATATATTTTCTCCGTGGACATGTCTAAATGTGAAGGTACTATTAATCAGAAAATTACTGCCAATATGGAACCAGAACCAAAATACTTAAATATAAGAGACAATGATAAATAGTTTGAAACCAAGAGTGATATGATGTTTAAGATCATGGACTCTGGAACTGGAATGAACCAGTTCAAATCTTGGCTCTTCTACTATCTAGCTATATGACTTTGATTACTTAAGCCTCAGTTTTCTCACTTGTAAAATAAGTATGATAATAAAAAATATTTATCTCCTAGAGTACAGTGTTTGGTGAGAGGAAGGGGAAGTACACTGTGCCAAAGCTCTTTGTTGTCTCATGTATTGATGAATCTATAGCACCTATAATTACTCCTGTTATAGAGTAAGTCCTATATAAATATTACCATCAGACTAGACAGAGTACACCATCAGCTTATATTCTTCATGGACAATATGTTAATTGGCATTATTAATACACACCCTCTATTCTGATACATATATTCTTTGTTTACATGTGGTAATAGTACTGAGGAGATACCTCACATCATCCAAGGACAAAAATAATACTACTAGCTAACATGCATTGGACCCTCAATGCTACTTGGCACTATTCTAAACTTTTTAAAAAATTAGATAATTTATAATTTGATCCTCAAACAATCCTATGAGGTAGACACTATTATCATCTTTATTTTAAGATTAAGTGACTGAGACAACAGAGGTTGAGTAATTTGGACAAAATTCCACAGCTAGTAAGCTGTAAAGCCAGGATTCAATTTAACCTCCTTGCTACTCAAAATGAGGTCTGTGAAGCTGCAGCTTCCATACCTGCTGGGAGCTTGTTAGACATGCAGAACTGCAGGACCAACCCCAGACCTACTAGATCAGGATTTTCATGTGGACAAAATCCCCAGGAAATTTATATACACCCTAAGGTTTGAGAAGCAGAGATCTAAGTCCCTATGGCATGCTGCCTCTACATATGTTAACTTATTCAAGCCCCACAACAAAACTATGAGGTAAGAGTTCAATATGCTTATATTATACAGGAGAAAAATGAGGCAGAAGTAAATTGCCCAGTGTCTCATGGCTAGTTACTGGCAGGGCGGCCATTTAAACTCAGGCTTTCTCAGTACAGAGATTTGATCTCTCTTAAAGCAATGTACTTTGCTATCCTGATGCAACTTTCAAATTGTTGGTTTATAGCAGAAAACTGATTTCAAAATGATGCTTGCTATTTTTGCCTGCTTTGCTTTGGGAACATGGCCAGCCCCATAGCAGGTCTTGGGAAATTGCTTTAAAATATTTGGATGATTTTCACAAATTCTTCAGCTAGAAAAATGTCCCAGTAACAGAAGGAAAGCCCAACACACATACAATTCATCATCTTGAGTTGCAGCTTTCTATACCAGGTTGTATCATTTGGAAGAAAAAAAATTGCTTCCCTTATAGTCTACTTGCTGTCAATTTCCTAAAGAAAGAAGCAAAGATCCTTGACCTGAAAGCAAAAGACTACAAGATCCCGTTCTGAGAATGGTCAGGAGCCCCTCTCCCACCCTGCCATGCACACTCCTTGCTTGTGAGTTCCTGAATTCTAAAGAGAAAACTGAAGTAGAGGGAGTGAGCCTTGTGAGAGAGTTCTTTATTCATTTTGCCTTACCTAAAGGAGAAAAGATAACATGTTTGGAAATATGAGCCAAGTTCAAGTTAAGCACTTCTGTCTTTTGATATACAATTTCTACAAAGGAAACAATTAACCAGACACTCTGTATAGCACTTTATACCCATTTTCTAGTTTAATCCTCACAATAACTCTATGAGGTAGACCCCCCTATCACTGGAAGTAGCCAGCAGGTGAAAATGCAAACATTGGAATCCTCCTGTTCTTATTTCAGAACCCACACTCTTAACCTCCAGGATGGATTCCCAGCTATGGCTTCATAACTCTGTTAAGAACATGAATCAGACTACATTTGTTGAGCTGGATTTTTGTTTGATTGTTCTAGAAGAAACAAGGTGATCCCGCATGGGCACAAATTTGGTTTCATCTATCAGCAGGTTCACCTGTGTAAGTCATAGATACTTAGTTCAATCTCTCAATCAGGAACAATTTATTCAATTTTGATAATTGCTGCATTTACAGCTCCACTTACAGATAAAAATGACACCTAAAAAATCTTTGACCATAGTGTATTTTTTTTTCTTTCAATATAAATAGTACTTTCAATTTAAGAAACAAATTTGAGAAACAAAAATGTACTCTAGAAAGATTGGTCCTTCAGTATAAACATTTGGTTTCTGGGCCTCTGCTTCATTTAAAATGAACTGTTTCTCAATAGCATCTTCCATGAGTATGGCTTAGAAGTTCTGACACTATTGAATTTAATTTAAGTAAATTCATGCTTTTAAATTAAAAAGAAAAGTCACATATAAGCCGCCCATCTGGCTAACTACTCAGAATTAGGAACCTTCCTGGGCCCTACGTGGTTACCTGCCTAAATCCCAGTCAGTCTAGCTATCGACTCACTGTGAAAAAATATTAAGAATTAAGATATACAAAGTATAAACATGTTAATGTTTTATCAAAGTAATATAAGCATATATTTGAAAAGCTGAAACAAGAAGAGCAGTTACCATAATGAAAGACCTCTTTCCATCCCCAAACAATGACCCACTTTCAAGAGGCAACCACTTATTAAAAATTATAAATACTTCAAATGGATAATAATAGTGTAGACAATCATACACCACTCACATCTTAGGTTTTACCAGATTTTAACATTTTGCCATGTTTTAAAAACCATGCTATAATAAACACTAGAGATTTTTCCTTGGGTACCTGAGGGAGAATAGACATAGAATTGCTGATTTTTTGGCATATATACATCTTTAACTTTGCAAGGTATTATAATTATATCTCTCAAATAGTTGTAAAAAATTAAACTCCCACTTTCCTGTATAATATTTGCCATTTCTCCAAAATCTTGACATTTGTCAATCATCTATCGCTGCACCAGTATCACCCTTTGATAATTAATAGGCTTTGGGAATATCTTAATATCTAGTAAAGTCTCTCCTACCTCTCACTTTATTCTTCATAATTGTTTAAGCTACTCTTGGCACTTTATTCCTCCATATAAATTTTTGGATTACTTTGTCAACATCTGTGAAAAACCCCTATGGTACTTTTGATGGTAGCTGCATGTTATTAATATATTAATTGCATAAGTACTTACATATTTACAACAATAAGTTTTTTGTCCATGCACAAAGAAAGCATTACAATTTATTAGGCCTTTTAATGCCAAATGACTCTGTAAAAGTCTTATACATCTTTTCTTCGATTTATTTTTGATTACCTGTATTAGCCAAGAATCTTATTTGCAGAAAATAAAATCCCTTCTAGCTAGTTTGATCAGATAACAAATGAATAAACAAAAAACATTTAAAAAGGATACTATGTAGCTTATAGGGTTTGCAGTAGGGCCAGAGAACCAAGTTCTGTGCTCCTGCCAAGAGGAACATAGGCGAAAAGCTAAACCCTAAGGCTCCTGCAGAGAAAACTTTCTGCTACTGTTGCTGCTGCTACTCTGCAAGGGAGCTAGGATGCCGGAGCCTGACCACAGAAACTTGCTCAGAACTCACTCCAAATGCCACCAGCCTTGCCCTAAGAATCAAACTTGAGTAGAGCTCCCTCTTCCATTTCATCATGCCCAGCTCTCAGTCTCTTGCTGGTGATTCTTCATGGGACTGGGAAATAGGAAGCAACTTAACTGTAAAAAAGACATGCACTTGCAGCCTCCACAGGAAAGGAGGATACTCAAGAAGCGGTAGGCTTTTAAAAAGCATTGTATTTTTTGAAATTAGATTTAGACTGTTTCTGCTAGAAACAGAAATGCTCTTAGTTTAAATATTGATTTTTTTTCCCCCAGAAGCCTTACCGAACACTTACTAGAGCTAATGGCTTATAGATAATTTTGAATTTTGCAAGTAGTGAATCATGTATCAAGCAAATTTCAGGGATATATTGTTCTTCCTAATTTCTTTTTATTCTAGCCTCAATTTTAGTTAAAGGGCCAGTATAATGTAGAATAGAAGTAATGCTAGTTTTATTTTGCTTTTGAATGTGAAGAAAATCATTCTGATGTTTCCCCATTACACATGAGATTGCAGACGTTCACACTTTTTTTTAACAGCTTTAACTAGAAATGGCTATTAAATTTCATCAAATGCTTTTTAATACAACCATTTAGATAATCACATGGTTTCTCCTAAAGGGAACATCTATTTTATAATCCAAACTAGGACAGTTTTTGACAGTGAAAGAAGATGCTGTTAATCATTATGTCAGGACATCAGGTATAAACTTTAATTGTCCCTGGCAAACTGAGACTAATGGGCCACCATAGTCTTTTTTCTTTCACACATTAATGTGGTAAATTATATTAATAGGTTTTTATATTGTAAAAATATCCTGGGAATAAGGCTGGGCATGGTGGCTCACACCTGTAATCCTAGTGCTCTGGGAGACTGAGGCAGAAGGATCACTTGAAAGTAGATGACAAGGGAAGAACAAAGGAACACAGGAGCTATGAAACAAGCAGAAAAC
This sequence comes from Lemur catta, assembly GCF_020740605.2. Classification (NCBI taxonomy): domain Eukaryota; kingdom Metazoa; phylum Chordata; class Mammalia; order Primates; family Lemuridae; genus Lemur; species Lemur catta. The sequence continues at coordinate 40,029,904 of NC_059139.1, forward strand.
AAATAACAAAATGGCAGTAGTTAAGTCTTTACCTATTAATAATCTTGAATATAAATGGATTAAATTCTCCAATCAAAAGACATTGATTGGCTGAGAAGATTAAAAACAAACAAACATGATCCAACTAGAAGCTACCCACAAGAGACCCACTTAAGCTTTAAGGACACACATAGGCTGAATGTGAAGGGATGGAAGAAGATATCCCAGGTAAATCGTAACTGAAAGAGATCAAGAAGTGGACCTATTTATAACTAATAAAATAGTTATAGAGACAAGAGACAAAGAAGGTCATTATTTAATGATGGAGGGGTCAATTCAGCAAGAGGATATAACAATTGTAAATATATGTACCCAACATTGGAGCACCTAAATACATAAATATTAATGGACATCAGTGAGCAACAGAACAGTACTAGTAAGGAATTTCAATACCCCACTTTCAGCAATGGGTAGATCAACCAGACAGAAAATTCACAAGGAAATGCTGGACTTGAATTACATTTTTGACCAAATGGACCGAACAGACATATACAGAACTTTCTATCCAACAGCAGAATATACCTTTTTCTTCAATGGACATGGAACATTTTCCAGAATAGACTGTATGTTTGGCCACAAAGCAAGTCAAAAAACTCAAGATTGAAATAATATCTAGTATTGTTTCAGGCCATAATGGTATGAAACTAGAAATTAAAAACAGGAGGAATCTTGGAAAATTCACAAATATGTGGAAATTAAACAACATGATCCTGAACAACCAATGAGCCAAAGAAGAAATCAAAAGGGAAATTAAGAGTATCTTGAAACAAAAGACAATGGAAAAACAACATACCAAAATCTGTGGGATGCAGCAAAAGTAGTTCTAAGAGGAAAGTAAGTCTATAGCAATAAATAACTACATTGAAAAAGAAGAAAGATCCCAAATAAACAGTTTAACATTATGCCTCAAGGAACCAGACAAAGAATAAACCAAAGCCCAAATTAGCAAAAGAAATAAAAATCAAACAGAAATAAATCACATAGAGAACAGAAAAAAACATAGAAAGAACTAAGAAAACTAAGAGCTAGTCTAAGAAAAAAAAGACGACTCAAAATAAAAAAATAAAAATGAAAAAATTACAATAGATACCTCATAAATAAAAAGGATCATAAGGGACTATTATGAACAACTATATGCCTTATTAGGATTTTTGCATGTAAGTTCATGAATGAAAAATGATTACTAAGTTTTTCTACTCTAAGCTGGCTTTGGCTTCAAATTTACAGGAGCCATGTAAATTGAACCGAGAACATTTATTTTTCTGTCTCTAGCATTTATTATATGAACTGTTTTCTTGAAGGTTTGGACTGCTTGCAAAAACAAAAGGGCTCATGATTTTTTATGTGAGGTTAAATTTTAATTTCTGCCTTAATATTCCAATGAGCAGGTCTATTACAGTTTTCTATTTATTCAAATTGGCCTTATTTTTATAGAAAATTGTCTGGTTAATAGTTTCAATTTTATAGAACAAAGTTGTTCATAGTGTTTTTCTCATGCATTTGTTTAGTCTCTAATCTACTTTTCACTTCTTACATTCAATATTTTGCTTTTGCCTTTTCTTATTTAATACCAGAAATTTTTCTGTGTTTCCAAACAAAATATTTTGATGTACATATCGGTTTCCATTTTCTGTATTGTTGATTTCTGTTCTTTGTTATTCCCTTTGTTTGGCTTTCTTGGGATTTATTCTGCTTTTTTTCCCCAATTTGTTCAGTAAAATGCTAAAATAATTAATTTTCTATATGTCTTTAGGTGCAGATTTTATGGTGTAAATTTTTTCATAAGTGCTCTTAATTTAGCTACATTCCACAAATTTTGATATAAAGACCTATTGGTTGTCAGTAAATTCTAAATTATTTTCTGTTTTCCATAATAACCATTTTCAATGATTTTTTGTTTTAATGATTGTGATTGCTACTTTCTAATTTCCAAATTATGTATTTGTACCATTTTTTTAATTCACAAATTTTGGCATTGCCTAGTAATTCTTTGATGTGATAGATGACAACTCATATCAATCACCCTCACATGCCACCATTCATTTTTTATGCACCTTCAGATTTGCCAAATGTATTGGAGGAAAATCAGCCATGTATTTGGGGCCACTGAAGCCCCTGACTTATAAATCTGAATTTATAGCTTCTTGCCCCAAATCAACAAATAATCCCACAGGAAAATCAGCTGCAGAATTATCAGGTTACATTTTTAGCAGTTCTCTTTTCCTTGGAATCTTGGCCTCTTTGGTTATCATTTATTTGGCCACCCTCTAATATTAATACTTTTAAATAGATATATATTTTTAAATTTATAAATTAAATTGAATTTCCTAGTTGTTCTCATGGGAGCAATAATCTTCTGTCTGCTAATCCAACCAACCTGGAAGGAGAAATCCTTGTTTCTGTTCTCTGAATTATTTTTGTTTCCTCCAGGTGAGTTTTTCATTTTGGTTTATTTTTGGTTTTCCCTTTGTATGATATTTTCAGATTTTATCAAATATCTGGTAACCCTTCTTTGGTTTTTTAAATCCACATTTAACGATAGCTAACAGCACTGTATAAATCACCCATCAGTAATCTTAATTTTTAAGATAAGCAGGTAGGTGCTGATATGCTCGGGTCTCTACTCACCCATTGCAGAATGCAGAAGGCTTTGAGTCATTATCGCTCATACTATCAATCTTATTTTTTAGATATTTGTTCAATTTTCTAATTAAAAACTTCCTTTACCCACATCAACCAAAGCCTTGCGGGCACCCATTCTGGATGGGAAATAGGGGTGGGGTAGGATAGTGAATGGGGTGAAGAAAGTAGTAAATGTCTTGGGCTGTGGAGCCCGTGTAATCTCCGCCCCGATTACTTAACTCTGCCCGTGTAGAGGGCAAATCAGCTGTAAACAATATATGAATGAATGAGGCAGCTGGCCAGATTTGGCCTGTGGGTCATAAGTTGCCAATTCATGGCTCTGAAGAAATAATTGATTCATATCTGGCCATCTCTGGCTGCTTTAGATTAGTCTGACTTGCCATTACTATTTCTAGAAAATGTAAGAATTGGAGATAAGAAAATTATAGACATGATTTCTACCATTAATACATATCACTCTGTACCTATTTATGAATTTATCAAAGTGTAGTCACAGACTCTTAAGAAATCTATACTTTTAAAAATGTATCCTCACCAAAATAAATAAGGAAAAAGAATAGTTTAAGCATCCACTTTGAAAAAGATGAGATAACTGAAATGTCTTTATTCATCCATTGTAGAAATAAAACATTTTGGAACAGAAACAAATCATCTCAGACTTTTCTATTCCAAAGCAAATCATCTTCTAAAAATACATCAAAGTGATTGCATTTCTTGGTCCCAAATAGGGTCAATTTAATTATTTTTCTTATTTTAGTGAAACAAGACCAAACTACAGCCTTACTGCTTTTTTTTTCTTTCTTCTTTTCAGACACCAGGATCTTAAACATTTCAGTACTTTAAGAAAAAAATACATTTATCCTTAGAAGTTTCAATTTAATATCAGAAATATAGAAACTTCTAAAGGACACAGCATGTTGCTCAGAACTTAATTACTTGGAGAGATGGGGGAGTGGTTCATGTCTATAGCCATTTTATTGTGAATAGTGCACAGAAAAATTGAAAAATTACTCTCCTGGTATTAGAAACAACTATTATTAATAGATTCAACAAAGTCACTCATGTCATTGAAAAATGAGTGATTCTGACGTGTGCCTTGTTTCACTTTTATCTTACTCATTAATCTAAATGAAAATATCAACCAAGATTCATGTTGGAACTACATTCATTTGCTACCATTAGTTGGTTATGGGTATATGAGTTCAGTTAAAAAAAAAAATCAATGAAAGCATTCTGTGCAAATCAATTGGCTATATTGCATTTATAGTAAATAGCATCGTGCATTATTTTTTATAAACTGTGCTACACATTTTATATCAGTAAAATGCATTTTTGAAAACCTGTATATATACACACATTTTTTTCAGAGAGCCATTTGTTAAATATTTACCAGCATACCACTGATTAATCTGAAGATATTAAAGATGCAGGAAGTCAACGTATAGTTGAACAGGGTTCCTAGAGGGCACCATGATTTTTTTTGCTATGGAAGGTCAACTGTACAGGGATGAGGCCTGGTAAGAATCACTGAACATTATGGAGAAGAATGTACAGAAGTATATGTGATCAAAAACATAATTTTGGTTTCTGGAAGTGGATGATCACCACTGAATTGGGAGGCATAGATGGCTTTGACTAGTCCTAATGTTCCAAAGGCAATTCTGGCATAGATAGCTTTGCTGTCATAAGAAGGTGATATCCTTAGAATATGTCCTTAGGCCTTATGATACCTGTGCTTGGGAATTCCAAACTGAACACTCATGAATGAATGATACAATTTTCACATAGGCAGGGACAACCTTGGAGACCCTCAGTGCTTGCTGGAAGCCCAAGAAGCCTCAGTACCTGGTCCAGCACAGAAAATGTTCCAGTCCATTACTGAGCACTGTGTAGGAATCCTAGATTTTATTAGCATCTCTACCAGCCTATTTCACATGGTTCCAAATTCTCTATATTCCAAGCCTTTATCTACAAAGGATTGTTGCCACTCTACTCCTTCTATCTCCTGGGGCAGCCATGTGTCTAAATGAGAAAATACAGAGAGGATAATGTAAGACACTCAGATGAACGGCACAGGATTAGTTCAAAGTATTTCAGCTAGAGAACGTATTCACCACTTTTGCCTGAAAATAAAATACAGGAAGCTTTTAAACTAAAACTTAGCTTTCTATAGTGAATGGTGGGGAGTTAGTATATTATTTGTTGGCCCAATATTAAAATTTAGATGCAGAAAAATCTAACTGATGTACATGATATTCTTCTCATATATCAAAAAGTAATATAGTCTGTTTTTTCTCAGAAATTGAAAACTGTGTGATAGATTAATTGAAGTTTTTAAACAAAGAGAAGGGACACAGCAGCACATGCAGTTGGATAACCCAGAGATTATGAAATTTATTATACATCATTGGCCTCTACAACACGGGGAAAGCTTTATTGTCCCTGGCACTAAGTGCAATGATTTTGATTTTTCTGTGAATTTAAGGTGTGAGCTTATGCAACAGAGTATAATATTCTAATCACAATATATGACCTCTCCCATGTCCACCACTCATTCTACAAACGTCCCAGTTGCCATGTTATTTCCAGCTGCTGTTGGAGAAAGCTAACTAATTACATTACCTAATTACCTTAATAAGACGAAAGATAAACTTCTCTCAAAGGAGGTGAAAAATTAGCAAAAACACAAAAAGGAATGCTGGTAGATATATATAAAAAGGTACACTCAGATGATAATCACAAAGACATCTAGAGGGACATTTAAGAAGATAATCAAGACCCCAGAGATAAAATCATCAACCTCACAGGCAACTGTCTAAATGTTAACAAAAGACTGTATGTCTCAGGAGAACAAGTAAACATATGAAAAATTTTTCGAAGTTCCATAATATGGGGGCCTTGAAATTACCAACTTCACATAACTGCATCCCTAAGAAAAAGCATTTGAAAAATTAACAGAGGTCTTAGATCACCAGGTTGAAATCTTCCTTCCAAAAACCAAAGGATTCTTTATAAACTTCAGATTCAACTATGTCAGTGTGCAAATGTGTATATCAGGGAAGGATTAAACTAAATGATAAAACCTTTGACACATGAGGCAAAGCCCTGATATTCTTGTATCAAATTGTTTCTCTGTAGAGGATACAGTTAATAACATTTGTTTTCTCTTATGACAAAGATCAGATTCTTTGATTAGTCTTACAATGTCAGAATAAATCACTGTACTAAGAAGATGGGGTAGCAAGAAGAAAGCATGTTTTCCAGGGTCTCAAAGATAGCAGATCTGGCAGTAAGCAAAATGTTCTTTTGTTTGTTAATTTTCTTCCTTTCAATTTTTAAACAAAGTCAAGACATTGACGGTTACATTAAAAAAAAAAAAAAAAAGAATAAATAAGCATCACAGTTCACGTATCTTGTTTCCCTGAAGGCCAGTTTTTCACAGGAGAAAAGTTGAGAACAGAAAGAAACGTGCAGATCCCCATCTGCCTACCATGTAGTCAGACATCCTGTGTCCCAGCCAGCTGAAACAGCTCCCTTCTTTCTAAGTTTCTCCAGAAGGAAGACAAAACAAACAAGGAAGTAGAAATTCAGTCTAATTAGAGTCACGGCTGGAACTCGACGGAAAAGTACACTTGTGCACAGAACACAGCTTGGAACAAAGCTTTTATTAATATTTCATCCTCCATACCCCTAAATTTGAACGAACCCCTCTTCTCAGAGCCTGATGTACTCCCCTTCAATCCAGCGTAGTAAGGGTATTACAAATAGTTTCAGGATGTGTTCACAAAAAGCAGTTTATCAAGCAGCCTCTAGACCTCTATTTCTTAACCTGCAGTTATAGTTTTCATTTTTGAAAGGTTTTATAAAGCATGTACAGACCTCTGGTTTCCTAGAGTAACCTGCCTGTGGAAAACGTACTGTAAGAAAATAACAATATTGTATATACTGGCACCAAATGAACCCTTAACACTGCAGACTACCTCCTTTCTGAGTAGGGCATCTAAGATTCTAACAGCCAGTTTTACATACTTTCAAGTCTGAGAACATTTTTCTATGGGGTTTGGATAGGCAGCACTTATTTATTTTCTTTCAAAAATACATACCAGAGAGATGGCACTGAGCCCACTGAGCATATGGGCTGAATACCCATAGCAGTTACCATATGGCACTCCATTAGGCTCTCATTTCAAAAATGCAGTATAGGAATTATCTTCTTTGGAGGGATAGCTTAAGTTGCTGCCTAAGAAGTAGAGAGTGGATAGCTCCCACATTTCCCCCCAGAGCAAGTTACTTCTCAGATGTGGCTGAAATAAACAACTGATGGTCTGTCACCTGCGCAGCAACCAGCGTTTCCTGGGAAATGAGGCAGCCACAGCAGTTACTAAGAGGAAAAAACTCCATCATTCTGGCATAATAATGGAGTTCAGGGTACTAAACTGAGGGACATGCTTTAACATGACAGTAATAAGTACATCTTTGTGGGAAAAGTGTTCTGACCCCTAAAAGAGATCTGGTTTGAGCTGAGACAAAGTTAAGAAGACCCAGGTGTACCTCTGAAAGCATCAAGCTACATTTTCCCACCTTCACTCCTGTGTCATCCCATCTGCCATTCTCATTATCCACTTAGAGAATGCCAACAGACTCTTTGTCACCACAAGGAATTTCAGCACCAAATATTATGATTTTACCCATGATTCATCTTCTATTAGCAGCACTCCCATCTCAGTTGATTATAAAATGGGTTCAAGTCTTTCTTGATAACATGGATGACTAGAATACTTAGAGCAGTAGAGGCCCTAACACCAATAAATAAATAAGTTCTATGGTATGATAGCTAATTTTATGTGTCAATCTTGCCAACTCTATGATACCCAGTTGTTTGGTCAAATACTAGTCTAGATGTTGCTGTGAAGGGAGTTGTCGATATGATTAACATTTATAATCAGTTAACTTTAAGTAGAGCAAATTACCCTCCACAGTATGGGTGGGCCTAATTCAATCAGTTGAAGGCCTTAAGAGCAAAGACTGACATTTCCCAAAGCAGCAGCAATTCCACCTCAAGCGTACAACATAAAAATACTGCCTGAGTTCCCACGCTGCAGACCCACATGCAAATTTCAGACTCATAAATGCAATAGCAACTCTTCCTGAATCCCTAGCCTGCCAGTTCACTGAGCCCTACAGATTTCTCACCGGTTAGCTCCTGCGATCTCGCGGGCCAGTTTCTTGAAAATCTCTCTAGATAGACAGATACATAGATAGCTATTTTATTGGTTTTGTTTCTTTGGAGAACCCTTAATAATACACATGAGATTATACCAATCCCTGTATTGTTACATAGACCTGTCATAAGAGGAATGGCTTTTATTGGAGCATTATAAAGTACCTGACACAGTATTTGTATTTGACATAGGTTTGAAATTAAAACAGCCCCTCACTTTATAAATAAGAAAAAAGATTTAGAGAGTTCATGTAATTTTCTCAAGACTGAGTATCTGGAACCTGGATTCTAGGCTTTCTAAAGCTTGTTCTTTCTCTAACATTACACCTCCTTTAAACTGTAAAACATCAATATATTCTCAATGAACCAACTTTCTTGAAAAAAAAGGTGATGGAAATATTAAGCTTATAGGGATGTGATCAAGAAAAAAATTGGTGATTATAAACCATTTTAACATGCAGTTCATGAGGGAAAGAATACAAATAGCTGAATCATTCCACCCCATTGCAAACCAAGTTGATTCCAAGCATCTTGTACTAAGATAACATGTTTTCTTTTAATTGTAACTGTTTTAAACTTGAAGATCATCAGTGCTTTATATTCTTTTTGATTCCATGCAGTTATAATTTAAAAAGATTTGTAACTTTTTAAAAGAAAATTGTCACCAAGAAGTTAATATTCTGAAATAAAGGGTATCCTGTTCAGCAGTCCCCAGCCTTTTTGGAGCCAGGGACTGGTCTCATGGAAGACAATTTTTACACGGACTGGGGCGGGGAGTTGGGGGGACTCTGGCTCACCTGGGGTTAGGGACGGCAGTAGACTGAGATAGTATAATCAGGTATTTATTTTCCTTTTTTCCCCCCCACACGAACAGTTTATTACAGAAAAGAAAGAAACTATACATAGTGAAAGTAATGAAGGAACCTACCCATAGTAAAAATATGCTTAAGAGTGAGGACTGAGTCAGTCTCCACAAGTGCAAAAAGACCCATACATTTATTTTCAAGGCAAAGTTTACAATATGTAGTCATCCCTCACTAAACATGGGAATTCATTCCAGGACCACCTGTGCATACTCAAGTCCCCCAGTGGGCCCTGCAGAATCTAGGTACACAAAAGTTAACCCTCCATATATGTGAGTTTTACATCCCATAAGTAATTTTTTTTAAATCTGTATTTGGTTGGAAAAAAATCCACTTTTATGTAGACCTATGCAGTTTAAACCTGTGTTGTCCAAGGGTCAACTGCAGAAGTTATTGTCATCTTAAGTGCCAAGGGTGCTCCAGAACAAGGCTTCCTACTTCTATCAGAATATAACCATGTCTAGCATAGATGTTGAGTGCAAGATTCTAAGAGAGGTTGACTTTGAGGATAGCTATTTAATTTTTCCATAGTTTTATTCTCTATAAAATTGGGATAAAATAGTCCCTATCTCAAGGAACTATAGTGAAAGTTAAATGAGATACTCTATTTAAATTCTGGAACTCAATGATTGACATAGGAAATCAACAGGTAGATATTACTATTAAAATAATAGCAAATACTTATATTTAGCAGTTTACACATATTCATCAACTCAATCTTCACAATAACTTGCTGAGGTTGGTAAGTGATGACAACCCCATTTCACTGATGACAAAACTCAAGTACATAGAGGCTGAGTTAGCTCCCAGGGTCACCCAGTTAGAAAGTGGGGTGTGAAGTCCGTCATTCTGGCAGGAGTCTACCCTCTTCTCACTTCAAGGTATAAGTAATGTCTAACTTGCTCTATTTCTAAACACCCAACACACACCTGTGATCCTTGTAGAAACTCAATTTATCCTCATGAACAATTTATGTTATTTCAGCTTCAGGCTAGCCAAACTATTTCTGTAAAGCAAATCTCTGTGTCTATTGTGACAATAATTTCCAAAGAAAAATTCAGAATGTGTGGCATCGTAAACAAAAGTGTATTCGTAGTGACAGGAGACAGAATATCAGAAAGCATGCCTGTGGCAGAGAATCCAGGACATGGAGTCACTGAACCTGGAGGCAAACAGCTTGACTTCCCAGAGATAGAGCCCTGCATGTTGCGCCCCACCCCCCAGCCCTGCTTCCTGTCGTGAGCAGAAAAGGCAAATAATTCAACTGCCGAAGTGTCAAAATATCACAGGGAGTTAGGATGATTCTAATTATATTTTCTTCTTTATTTAGAAGCCCTGGAAATAAGGGTCACTGCTCATGTTCAAGGGGAGATCTTCTTGAGAAACAATTAGCCTCATATTCTCCTCATTTGGAACCAGATTTTTCCCCCATTTTGAAAGAGAGTGTTCTGTTCTCAACTATGACCTATGTGAACTGCAATCCTCAGTTTTCTTATCTGTAAGATGGACATTATACTTTACTATTTTATGAGATAATTTTAGGAATCAAATGAAGAAATACATATTTTTTGCAAAAAAAGTGTTCTATAATTGTAGTAGGAAGATACAGTCAGAGTGGGTGCTTATGGGATACATTATTAAACAAAAATTAGAGACTTTCCAGATCATAATACTCTAAACCACCCTCCCCCCACATTTTTACAGATGCAAGTATTAAGGCTCAGAGAGGTTAAGATACAAAGTTAGTAAATGACAGAACTCGCAGTGGAATGTAGAATTCCATAAAAGTCCATGAGTTCCACTAATTCAAATATTTAAGATGGTTAATTTCCATTTCCTTTTGAAGTATTGAAAGAAAGCAAGCAAAAAATTAAAGTGATTTTTTTTAAAAAATTTATCTATAATGGTGACTTGCCTCCCTTTAATAAAATGACTGACTATACAACCTTAATGTTACTGCCATTCTATGTCAAGGAGATCCTTTAACATATCAGAAAAATGGGACTCAGGAAACCTAAGTGGAGCCATGGATGCATTTGGGCAAACAGGGCAATGTAGGACTGTCAGGGCCCATATCCAGCACTACTTTTTGATACCTTTACACCCTATGGAAGGAATAGAGACTGATGAAACTAGCACAACAACAAGATTCATAGGTTAAGGAAGCAAATCCCTGTGCCAAAGACAAAGATTTTTCATGAAATTGAGCTGGAATAATGTAAGCTGAAGCTAATATATATGTCCACCACTTTGGGGGGAAAAATACCAACAGAAGGAATGTGTGTGAAATTTGAGAAAGAGATGTCACCAGTAGTTTTATTCCCTGTCTCAGGAAACGTTTCAGAGATCACTGCTATAGTTACAATACTTCAACAAGTAGCACTAGACAATAAAGAAATTACAAACATTATGATGATCATTCATCATAGCAGATGAAAGAGAAGTACTATCTAAGTAGGCAAAACTTAGTGCCACAATAAGTACGTGACATGTGGCAATGTGAAGCACAAAGACAGTTTTCCTGAGAGCACCAAAGAAGCCTCTATAGTTGAGATCAAAATCATTTTTTTCCAAATACCTCCAAAACTAGATTCTGCAAATTTCCATAAAAACAAATGTACATAAAAAGCAATAAATAAAAAGATGTAAAATGCAAAATTTGATTGAACTTGCCTTTATCTCCTACCAGATCATAGACTGTGGGCAGGAAGACAAGAAATGAGCTGGTAGCGGGTTCTGAAGTACCAAGGAGTGATGACTAAAATTGCCATCACTTCCCCCATACCATCTCCAATGTGCATGCTCTCTTGTGACTTCCACAACTTAGATTATGATCCATGCTCAGAAAACTTGATTAAGTACCCTTAAAATAGTAACAACAACACATTCAAGGCATGCACACAATTAAATGAAGCTCTGATGAAAGGGATGAGGTCATTGCAGGCTCTCTTTCAAACCTCATGCATTCTCTAAATGGCAAGAATGGTGACGGGTACTCCTACCTGCAACTTCTTGACATTTCTTCTAGTCTATAATCAGTTAATCCAGTGTGCTTTATAAGCTCACCTCTGTGTCAAGAAGTTTGTGGGATAAAAAATATAATAGAGGAAAATGCTCAACATCTCTACTCATTAGAGAAATGCAAATTCAAACCACAATGAGATATCACCTAACCCCAGTGAGATTGGCCTCTATCAAAAAATCCCAAAACAACAAATGCTGGCAAGGAGGTAAAGCGATGGGAACATTCTTATACTGCTGGTGGGACTGCAAATTGGTGCAACCTCTGTGGAAAAGAATTTGGAGATATCTCGAAGAGCTAAAAATAGAAATACCATTTGATCCAGCAATAGCACTATTAGGCATCTACCCAAAAGAGCAAAAGACATTCTATAATAAAGACATCTGCACCTTAATGTTTATAGCAGCACAATTCACTACTGCAAGGATGTGGAAACAACCAAAGTGCCCATCAATTCATAATTATTGAAATTTGACATATGTATACAATGGAATATTACTCAATTATAAGAAACGACAGTGATCTAGCACCTCTTATATTTTCCTGGATTGAGCTTGAGCCCATTATCCATAGTGAGGTATCACAAGATCGGAGGAATAGCCTCCACGTGTACTCGCCATCAAACTGGCACTGACTGATCAACACTATGGTGCTCACACAGTAGTAATATTCTCCAGGGATTATGGGGTTGGGGGGTTAAACTCACAACTAATGGACACGGTGAGCACTGTAGAGGGAAAGGACAGGCCTCTAATCCTCGCTTGGGTGAGGCAAAGACATAAAACGTAACCAAAACGTTTCTACCCTCGTAATACCCTGAAATAAAAAAAAAATAAGTAAATCACGAATTACTCCTGTAAGATAATGAAAAAAGGGAATCTTTCTAAGTTCACATCTGAGCAACTGTAAACAGACTATAACTGACTATTCTATGAGTGACTATATGCTGACAACCTCCTATATATATGATTAATAAAAAGGGTAACATCTTGTATTAAATTACCCATTCATACATCTTAAAAAAATATATAATAAAGGACCCCTGCCTCAGTAAGTTTGTAATTGCATCAGAGGATCATGACTTACATCATGACAAAACAAAGAACAATGCAGGACACAATATAGTTAAAATGTGAAGGTTTGAATTAAAGACAGCAGTGAGAGTGTTCCAAAGAGATGAAATCAGCAAAGGCTGGACAAGTCAAAGAAAATTTGGATACTTTGTAAACTGGGATCTACATAAAGCAGGGAAAAATAAAGAAATAAATGAAGATAAAATATTTTATTCTTTATTTTTTCTTGACCTAAAAGACAACTATTTGTTTAAAGTAATAATAGCAACTTATTAGGCGACCATAGCATATGGATAAAGGAAATGAAGGACAATAATTTTACAAGAGAGGTGAAGGAAGAATTGGGAACATTTTAGTTTTCTGAACTGTATGTGAAGCAGTATAGTGCTATTTGAAAGTGGATGTAGGCTAGTTAAAAATGTGTATGGTAAACTCTACGGTAATTCCACATTTTTAAAAAAGTATAATTGATATGTTAAGAGAAGAGAGAAAATTTGATTATATAGAATGCTCAATTAAAACCAGATAAGGTAGAAAAAGGAAAAAAACAATGGCAAGTACAGAAACAATTGCTGATCAGGAGACGTGTGGCTTTTGTGGACTTTTAGACATTATTTTCAGATGAGTTGGCAGAGTTTTGATGCTTTCTCTGGGTGAGCTCTAAGTGCCAGTATTTGGAGGACTTTGCTCAGGAGTGACAATTCCCACACTAAACACCTTATTTCTCTCTTGATCATTTGTTTAGTTTCTTTAGAGGGATGAGCCCTTTTTTCCCATGGGGTAAGCCCTTATCTGACAGTCATCCCCAGCAATAAGTTGAGAGGATAGAGGCAGCTTGACTTCTACACATAGACCTTTAACTAAGGTTTTCCATTCCTTCTCTTGCCATCCTCTCCTGCAATCCCTAGATTTCATAGATGTAGCATTTCTGGTCCTCAAAATAAATTAATATCACAGAGAACTGGGCTTGACAATTGCTTAAAACTAGGGGTTATATACAAGTTACAGTTTACTGTGACAGGCTCAAAGGGTCTTTTCACAAAGGATACTAGAAGTCATGACTGAGCCTCCTCTTGTCACCTCTAGTTTCCTCAAACAGGATGGCTGTGATAGTAATTTTTCCGGGGTGAGGTTATTCCAGGTCATGGGAAGCCTCTCATTCCTCAGACATGTCATCCAGAAGCTCCAACATAATGAACTTACATGGCTGCAAAATGTCTTCAGCAAATCACACCACCTGATCTCATAGCTGAGTTCCAGGTATAAATCCTTCCTTTTTCTCCAGAGACATCCCACTATGAGGCCCTGTTACTCCCATATAATAACAACCAGACAGTAGACCCAGACAGCCACTGACCTCCAGCCTTACAAACCTACGGAGGAGCCCAGCATAGTCTAAAGCCAGGGCTGCCTCCCAATCCCTGTAGCTGCTATCAGGCTACAATCCTCCTCATGTGTATTCTAGGCACCGGCTTCCTCCACTCCTCTTTCATTCATCCCTCCTCCTGCCTTCCATCTTAGGGAGTTGGTTGAATCTCATCGGCTGGGGGCTAAATCCTCACCTCCCTTTCTCTTCAATACTTAGAACTAGCCTTTTTGTTGTTCATTTCCTTTAAATAGTTCTTGAGAGATAACTGGACTCTGGCTGTCTGAATCCTTTAGAACTTAGGCTCCATGTTGTCAGGTTTGGTTTTATGAGAGAGTTGTCCTGGTTTTTCGGCTCCTTGTTTAGAAGAATCACAAGCCAGGCCAGTATGATGGAATAAACCCAGACACAAGTTACAAGTTTACCATGTTAATGTGTGTTCATAGAGGAAAGCTTACCTTGGGCCATAGGTTCTTAACTTTTGTGTATGTTCCTGGTTGGAAAAATTTCCTAACCTCAAGTTTCTGTTGTTGTGGTTTTTCTCTGTTCTTATTGGTCCTGACTTTCGGCCTTTGACCACATTCCCCTACTGCCTGTCCTATTGATTGTGTGTCTGAGCACCTGCTTGTCCTTAATCTTACCTAACAATATGGGTAGGAATCCTGTCTGTTTTACTGATATTCCCCAGATCCTACAACAGAGGCTGGCCACATAAAGTGCTCTCCATGTATGTGTGTTAAAAAATTAATCTGAGGGCATTCCAACAAGCCAACAAAAGCGCCAGTCTTTTTCCCACCTTCGTACACTTTATGTTGATAAACTTTTTCCAACTACTTTCCTATTTCTCACCCCCCTCCACCCCCCACATTGTCCTTCCACACCTTACTGTACATCCCACCCTCCACTCCCCCATTTATACTCCCCTTCCCCACTCCTGGTAACCAGGAATACAGATCTCCTGCCTTAAACAACAAAACTAGTCCCTATTTTTAAATCCACTCATATCAGTAACTATTCAGATGCTTTACATATATTTTGTTTATTACTTACAAAAGACCTGTCAGGTTCTTAGTGTTATCTTAGGTTTAAATTTGAAAATACGTGATGAGAGAGGTGAAATGAATCACTTTCCCAAAGGCCACAGCTGGAAAGAGATAAAGCCTCAATTCAAAACCAGATGTTTCGCCGCTTAGTGATAGTTATTTGAAATAAGAAATCAATGTATATATACATAATGTTTATATGCATATATATGCATGTAACATATATATTAAATATTTAATTTTAAAGAGACATTGCTGGGAAAAGGAATCAGAGGGTGGGGGAGTGAGACTTCTATAAGATGTACAACAAAGACAGGGTTTGGGTACAGGTGTTAACAACAGTAGCAGCTGCCAGGCTTTGAAGCAGAGCTGGCTGCTTGGGTGCCAATTGATGCAAATCATTGCAGCTGCTGGGACAGCTATAGCAACATCCCTGCAATGACTAAACCAGGCTTGAAGTACCAAGAAAGGAAAATGAAGAATGCAAATTAATCTGAAGTTATTGATTTATATGTACAAAAGATGAAAGAGAAAAAAAGTTTAAAGATCTGTCAAATAAGACAATTCAGTATTCGCTTGGAAAAAAAAAAGGGGGGGATCTATTTCCTCTTATTACAAAACAGCAAGCTGTTCACTCCAGTAATTCAGTTAATAACCATTTCCATCAAGATTGTAAACAAATGGGGCTTTGTTTAAAATATGTAAACAAAAGCATATCTCTGAGATGATTAATGATGTTTGCAAGAGGCAAAGGACCAAAGATACCCATTCTATAATAGTTTTATCATAGTTCTCTTATTACCTAAATAATGCCAGTAGCCAGAACAGCCCTGAGGACCTCACAATATAGTATAGTACACGCACTTCACGTTGTAAGCTAAGACTAAATTTTAATGTAGGCACACATTCTCATTTGGCCTCAAAATGAGGTAAGAGTTTTGCAAACCATAAGCTGGACTATATTGCTACTATTTTTAAAATCATTTCTTTGTTAAAGAGGGAACAAATTACCCTTTTGGAATGCAAATCATATTTTTGTAACAACTTTCTTTCCCTAAGCACTGGAGATGTTAGGACATTTCACTGAGCGATTCATATATTTGATTGGACTGAAATATTTGGAGGAAATTTTTAAAAATTTCTCTCATAAACCAGATTCAAAAACTATGTCAACCACCAGGAATTATTAAATGTATCCACATAATTATCTTATTATCTTTATGTAACAAACCAGGGAGCTAACTATTATCCTCTCAGTTTTATTGGCAAGGAAACTGAACTGCAGAAAGGTAAAATTGTTCAGGATTTCATAGTAAGTGGTAAAGCCAAGATTTGATCCTGACCAGTATTTCCTTCAATTATATTTTTATAATCAGAAATATAGATAATTATTATCTCCAAGAGTAATGAGAAAGATGAATTAAGTAAATAAGTGATTAACCATTTTTTAAAACTATGTCCTAACTATGCCTGGGAGGGAAAGGTGAACTGAATCATTAAGGGTTTCACTTTTTCTTTTTTCATTTTCATACAAGAAACCAAGCCCAAGACATAAGTAAATAGCAAACTATGTAACTGACTCAGAATTAGACAGAAAACTATATTGCAAAATACGGTTTCTGTAATTACGTTTCTCTCTGCCAATGAACGTATCATATGCCCAGATATTTTCTTATCAAAACCCAGTGAGCTGAAGTGGGGGAGGAAGGTAAAAATGTGTTGAAATCCAGGTTTGAAAACCATATGCAGTAGAGAGCTTTAACGAATTATTTTTTCTTATGCAGTTTGCACAATCTCAGAAATTTTCACTACACTAGAAACATTAAAATATTTTGAAGTTTCTTGAAGCAAAGTGCCTTTGTTAGTTCAGTGCTTACACATGCATAAAAAAGAACTACACATTTCCCTTGAAGTTCTCTTATGTACTGTAGAAAATCGAAAGAGTAATACTGCTGACTTCTATTCTCTTTGCCAATATTAATTTATTATCTTATAAAAATGAATCAAAAAAACCATGGAGACTCATCTAACTTCTGATTGAATTTTCAAGAGTGCTACATATTAAATGGAGTATAACTAGACAGCAGAGTAGCTCGACTATGTTGGTTTAACTATAATATTCATTTTTATCTTGTCTTACTGATGAGGTTGGGACAAAAAGTACTAAAGGAAACAAATAGCTTCATACCATACAGTGGGATTTCTTTCAGGGTAATTTCTATGAATGACATCAAATTGTAAAACACATTTTTTCCCCTAGGAAGTACCTTGGGTGCAGTATTACTATCTTTGTTTTGCTTGGACAAATGTTCTCGTCTCTCCTTGCAGATGAATGTGGTTGAGGAGAACTGTAGGGAAGCTTAGCTAAGCAGAACTGGGTGTTCTAGGTGAGGTACCTACTCACCTCTGGGGTGGTATCTGGATCACAGGAACATCTGCCATTGGGTATTATATGGGTTCTGACCTCAGAAAGGGGCAGAACCAACATAAATAGTTCTTCTAGTAGCCAGGTCTCCACTGCATTCTTCGACTGAAAGTAAGATTTCATATTCCTTTGCCTAGTAATTAAGCCAATTAAGCAAGACATTGGAAATTTTCAACACAAACCTCAGAGGTACTTCGAAAAATTTTCAAATTTAAAATCAGGTGTTGATTTATTTAGGCTAATCAGCAAATACTCTGACTTAGTTGATTGGTTCAGGGATAGGTACTTGCCCTAATTCAAGCTAACCAGAGACAGGCCCAGAACTTCTGCTTGACTGTTACAGGGAAAGTAGACCCATCACTATTTAGGCATGAACATGTGATCCTAATCTGCTGTAGACATCCCTGCTACTACATAGAGGGCTCATTCAATAACAAAGTCAACGCTAGGAAGATAGCAGAGTTCAGTTAAGAGATTAGTAGAGCCAGGTTCTGGTGAAACGATTCTCAGCCGTCTCTACTCCTGAATTTTTCAAATATTTAACACAATAAAGAACACTTTGCCTAAGCCATTTGGGGTTGGGTTTTCTGTTACTTGCCATTAAGACATTCCTTATACATACAGAAACATACAGGAAAGGTGGTTAAGGAAGTGTTAACTGGAGTTTTGGTTTCTCTGATAAATTAGAAGGCTAGACCATCTACTGAGAGTAAGATAAAAGTAGCAGGAAAATTGTTTGAGTTTGCAGTAGCCACCATGAGAGGTATGACTGGGAAGTTATCACAAGCCCAGCTGAGATGCAGGACCATGAATTCATAGTGACATAGACCAATGGAACAGAACTGAGAACCCAGATATAAAAACATCCTTCCATAGCCATCTGATCTTTGACAAAGCAGACAAAAACATACACTGAAGAATCCCTATTCAATAAATGGTGCTGGGAAAATTGGATAGCCACATGTAGAAGGTTGAAATAGGACCCACACCTCTCACAAAAAAATCAACTCACAGCGAATAACAGACTTAAGCCTAAGGCATGAAACTATAAGAAATCTAGAAGAAAATGTTGGAAAAACTCTTATGGACATTGGCCTAGGCAAAGAATTTATGAAGAAGACCCCAAAGGCAATCACAGCAACAACCAAAATAAATAAATGAGACCTGATCAAATGAAAAAGCTTCTATACAGCCAAGGAAACTATTACGAGAGCAAACACACAACCTACAGAATGGGAGAAAATATTTGCATGCTACACATTGGATAAAGGGCTGATAACTAAAATCTATACGGAACTCAGGAAAATCAGCAAGAAAAAAAAAAAATCAAACAATCCCATTAAAAAGTGGGCAAAATACCTGAACACTTTTTAAAAGACGACAGACTAATGGCGAACATATGAAAAAATGTTCAACATCTCTAATCATCAGGGAAATTTAAGTTAAAAACCACAATGAAATATCACTTAACTCCAGTTGACTTTTGTCAAAAAGTCCCAAAACAAACGTTGATGTGGATTCGGAGAGATAGGAACACTCATACACTGCTGGTGGGACTGCAAACTAGCACAACCTC
Organism: Lemur catta; assembly: GCF_020740605.2. Lineage (NCBI taxonomy): Eukaryota > Metazoa > Chordata > Mammalia > Primates > Lemuridae > Lemur > Lemur catta. Next base: position 40,049,175 of record NC_059139.1, read on the forward strand.
TGTGGAAAGCAATATGGAGATACTTCAAAGAGATATAAGTAGACCTACCATTTGATCCAGCAATCCCATTACTGGGCATCTACCCAAAGGAAAAAAAACACATTCTATAAAAAAAAGACATCTGCACTTAAATGTTTATAGCTGCACAATTCACAATTGCAAAGATGTGGAAACAACCCAAGTGTCCATCAATTCATGACTAGATTAATAAAATGTGATATATGTACACAATGCAGTACTACTCAGCCACAAAAAATAATGGTGATCTAGCACCTCTTATATTATCCTGGGTACAGCTGGAGCCCATTTAACTAAGTGAAGTATCACAAGAATGGAAAAACAAGCACCACATGTACTCACCATCAAATTGGTATTAGTCAATCAACACTTATGTGCACATATAGTGGTAACATTCACTGGGTGTCGGGCAGGGGGCAGGCAGGATGGGTATATTCACAACTAATGGGTGCGGTGCTCACCGCCTGAGGGATGAACACACTTGAAGCTCTGACTCGAGCAGGGCAAAGGCAATATATGTAACCTAAACATTTGTACCCCTGTAATATGCTCAAATAAAAATAAATAAATAAAAGCTGGACAAGGCAAGGAAACATTCCCCCTTAGTGTCTCCAAAAATGAACACAGCTGTTGACATCTTGCTTTTAGCCCAGTGAGAACCATGTCAGACTTTAAATGCATGGTGTTTTAACTCACCTAGTTTGCTGTAATTTATAATAGCAGCAATAGAAAATTAAGCATCAAGGCTTTTTTTGGGTTTAACTTCTCACATGTTACTAACTTTTCACTACTTAATAGGATAGTTTAATCAAAATAGCTATCATTTCCTAAGAATATTACAGACCAAGTAATGTACTCATGATATTAAAGCATTATTTTACTTAATATCCATAAATGCCCTCCTCTGAAAAAGATTTTTTCCATATTTTAGGTAAGGAAATAAAGGCTTAAAGAAATTAAGTAACTTTCTCAAGACCACACAGTTAATAAACTCCAGTGTAAGATCCTTAAGTAGAGAAAGCTTACTGACCCTTGTTTAATCCAAAGGTCTACCAGATCCTCTTGCCTTGTGGAATCTTGGATACTCCTGTCACACAAGAAATGAGTCCAGTGTTGCACTTCACAGCATTGTGTAGGCTCCTCTGGAATTTATATTCTACTGTTATCCTCGTGTCAGAATCCCAGTTTTTGGCACCAAAGATGTCAGGGTAGGAGTCTGTCCTCAGTTCTTGGTTTACTCTTGGCGGAAGAATAACCAGACACACCAAAGTGTCAAGTCATACTCTTAATGTTATCCAAGTCCTCTGACTCCTTTCTTGGAAAAATCACCAGCAAGGCCAATATGACAGAGTAACCTCAGGCAAGGAGCAGCTCTAACAGGTCTGTCTCCACAAGTGGACAGAGACAGACCAACTCACTCACTACTGAATTCTGGGATTGTTTCCTTTTATTAGTGCAGTCTGGAGGCGGGCTCTTGACAGGTGTAGGATGTTATCAAATGATCAACAGGTGTCCTCAAAATTCCATCTACACATAGGAGCTCCCTCTAAGAAAACCCACCTGGTGGGGTGAACTGCAATGCAGATTCAAGGTAATGGTATATTAATTAACATTAGATAACTCTAGGTTATTTTCTAAATCTTATTATCCCTGGACTGGGAAATTTCCAGATTGATAAAGCATTCCTTCCTTCCCCAGGTGTAACAGTTGCTTCGGATAGGATTAAGGGTGGGGCAACACCAAAATGGAGTGCCGGCCCTTATCCTTCTTCCCAGGTGGAGCAATTAATTGCTCGAAACAGCACCAAAACAGGGAACACTTGTCCCTAAAAGAGCTGAAGAGCCTAACTAATCTACCCAACACTCTCACACCGAATTGCTGCAAAAAGTAGGATTTTGGTTACTGTTCTTAACTATTCATAAGAAACCCTTATTTAACCTTTCTCTTCTCCCCTAAATGGCAACAATCCCTCAGGAGGGGGCAAAATTTGGAGTGCATATTTCTGCCTTCTCATTCTATTCTTTTTTACTTGCCCCCACTCTCTCTGCTAAGAGGAAGAATAACCCTATTGAAGATGGGTGAAATTTACTGAATCTGATATCCACTGAGCCATGTTTTCCAGGGGGAAAGGATGATTGCATTGAAAACACAATCCAAATCTCTCTCTCACTCAGACCACTGTGATCAGGGATGGCTGATCAGCTTTACTCCTCTAGTTTCCATGCAATAAATCAGCTTCTTTCCAAGTGTGGCCACCAGGCCAGTAGCATGAGTCTCTTCTGAGAGCTTGTAAGATATGCTCATTCTCCAATCCTGCCCCAGATCTACTGGATCCAAAACTGTGGGGATGAGGCCCAGCAATCCGTTGTAACAAGCCTTCCAGGTAATTCTGATGCACGCTCTAGTTTACAAAACACTGGAGTCAACAGACCTTGCAGCCCCTGGCAAGCCCATTCAGAATGTTATGATAGCTTTTCCATTAGAAGTCAAGAGAAGAAAGTTGGTAGTACACACTTTTAATCAAGCAGCAGTTTTCAGGAGTGTTGACTGTATTCAGAGGTTTTGGGATGCTTCCCAGCCATTAGGCAATACTTCTGTATCTATCTGCTATCATTATGTTTATGTTCCACGGATTAGAACCAGTATAGTATGAGGGATAAATGATAAATGTTTGATACCATGTCATCTTCATCACATAGGATATTGTCAGGAAATCAACTTGAGGGAAAAACAAAACAAGAAAAAACTCCAAGGACTCATATCTGGGAATCAAGGACCATGGCAAAAGACAGGACTTTTTGAGGTGTGGTAGTTACGGCAGCTTGGCCACACCTGCAAATGCAGGCACAGCTGAGGTGAGTTTTTGATTATTTAAAACAGTGTTTAAGGACTTCTTGGAAACAAAAATAACCAGAGCCAGAGCTTAAGTATTTAAATGTTATAAGGCATTAGGAAATGTACCTTTTGTTGTGTTTGAGTCCAGACTTTAGATCTCAAGGGCTGGAATAAATATGAGCTAGTCACTAGAGGGTGAGATTTTAGGGCCAAACTCAGATTTGTGCAATATATCCACAGGCCCATAGATTTAAATAACCCTAAAATTCCCTGAACATAATCAGCACTTGTTCTCTAAACTCTCTCCTGATTGTTTTTTCATAGGCCCACATAAAATTTGTGGATTTCAGGACTTGAGACTATGAGTTCAACCTATGATTAGTTTTATCTGTAAATAGATAACATGGGGATAACATTTTCTTAATTAAGGTGAAGCAAACATTATGGAAACATTCAGATCTAAACGTTAAGAAAATTTGTAAAAAATTTCTCTGGTACACCTTTAGGTATCGATATTTCTTGGAGACTCAAGAAGGGAAAGAATCACATTAAAAATATAATTTGTATTGTAGTCAAGTCAGGATTGATAGAAAAATGGAGAAAAAAGAATCTGGTCAATGAGCCAGAGGAAGAGGAATCTCCTCAAAAAAAAAAAAAAAAAGGTTAATTCATTAAATGACAGGCTAGGAGGATACAACATGGAAAATTAGACAAAGGAGACATATTCAAGTTTCTACCAGGGATTATATATTATGTAATATGAATGGAACAGGAAGAAGTCTAATAGAAGAAAAGGAGGTTCTCAGAGAGCAAACCACCATAATTACCTCCACAGAACAGGATGCAGAGAAACCACATCCCAATGCAAGAAAGGAGGTAAATTTTGTTTCAATTAACCATTGTGCCATTTTTAATAAGCTGCCATTTTCAAGGAAGAAGAAAAGTGTTAGGATTTTTTTCCTGAAAAAAAAAAATCATGCTAAGCTTATGTTTCCCAAAATTCCTAACTGTTTATTAAAACACAGATGAAGGCATGGTATGAGACGTGGAGGAGCCCCTGAACAAAGGAAGTTATTTACAGGAGAGCAGGATGAATTTCCAGTAAATCAGGGCAAATAGATCAGCATTGAGTAATTCAATCAAGATTTACACAGGCTTCGTCTGGATTTTAAAATATAGCAGCAGCAGCACCTCTCTGGAGACAGAAAGAGCCCCACCCTTTCTTATGATCTGCATTACACTCAGTAGCTCATTGCTCAGCTGATGCTGAGAAAGCTCTGGGAGAGCTTGAGTGTTATCTGCCCACTGGATTCACCAGCTCGATACTCTTTCCCTTCTGCCCTTTCTGTTTCTGTCCAGAAAACACAATGTTCATGTCATAGCAGGATAGAAAGCAGAAGAGGGAAGATAGTGATCTCAGGTTTCTCCTCTGAAATTCTAAATACTAGAATGCACCAGAAAAAAATATAGTCAGCAGTATTCCAGAAATGTGATGCGGGCCCCCTGCATAAGAATCACCTGAGGTACTAGGCAAAAGCAAGGGTTTGGTGCTTATCCCACAACTCCTGAATCAGAATCTCGGAGGCATTGCACCCAAGAGTTTGCATTATTAGTGCCCTGCTAGAAAATGTTTACATATCCCGCAGTTTGAGAACCACACGGGTACAAATTTGATGAGGAAGTTTTTTTTTAAAAAAACTGCTTCACGAAGTTGCATAGATAATACATATATAGCTTGATGAATTTCCAGAAAACGAACACATCTCAGAAACCAGCCCCTACATACAGAAATGGAGAATGAATTTTTACCCAAGAACTTTGTCCCAAGAAAAGTAGTTTGTGTGTGAAAACCAAAAATTTTCATATATGGATCATTATTTAGAGAAATCCAAGAAAGCAAAACGGAAAAACATTTTAAAATTAATTAAAATTGACTAGTGAATTCTAAAATGCATAGATATAAAACAAATACCCAAATATTAATTATTTTACTGTATAATAGCAATAACTAATTCAAAGATATAACAAAAAGATAAAGCAAAAACTCATTCACAATAGTAACTAAGAAAGTAATATACCTCATTAATAACATAAATAAATTATGGTCTTTTAGAAAGAAAAAACTTCACTTGGAAAAATAAGAGGAAGCTTGACCAAACATAGACTTCTGTTCCTGAAATGCAAAAATATTATTTTTAAAATAAAAATTCTTACATAATTATATTGAACTAAATTCTTATGAATATCCCAGAGAGATTTTCCTTTGAGCATGAGAAATTATCCTAAAATTCATTGAGAAGACAAAGAAGAATACGTTTTGAAATTATAAATTAAGAGTTAAAAGAAGTCTTATCCCACTAGATAAATAAAACATATCAAAAAGACAAGAATTAAAACAATGAAGGGCTATCAAAAATAATATACAATCAATGGAACATAGTATATCTCTTAAAAATAGACCCTACTACAGTTGTTCTCACACTTAAGCATTCATAAGAATCACCTGGGGAGCAAGGAAACACTGAAAACTTCTGAGCCCCAACTCAGAATTTCTAAATAAAGACTACCGGTTGGTCCCAATCCCATACTCTTGCATGAGCCCAAACCTCCTGGACAATGATAGTGGCAGAGAAAATATGAGGGCTGTCCAGAAAGTATCCAGCCATATAATATGTTTTTGTTATATAAATGATGGCTGTAATCCCAGCATAATTCTCATACAAGGAGGTGAACAAGGATAGTGGGACTCTGCCTTTTTCAAGAGCAAATAGACTATGGAGCAGACTGTTGGAAAAGGAGAGGAGCTATGAATATTCAACTACATGGTCATAAATGACACTAACCCGACTATGGCATCTACAGGTATAGACAACTTTAGAGTAGTATTTGAATGTATGAGGGCTGTCTGGAAAGTATCCAGCCATTGTTAATATAACAAGAATGGTTACGTGGCTGGATGCTTTCTGGACAGACCTAGTATATGACTATACAAGCCCTTAAAGTTTTGTCTTTTGTCTCTTTCTTTAGACTCTACTCCCTGGGACATTAAGAGGAAGTATTTTGGGTTCTCTTTTTATGTACAAACCTAAGCATTCATGTTTATTTTCATTTACACTGCCTTCTCATCCAGTAATACACTGGAACAGTTTTATGATTCTACCAACTATAATGCCAAGGCTTCCATAACTTTTAATTATGTCATTCAAGGGATTGAATTACTGTGATGGGCTACTGTAATAGGTCTGGTCATTCCTTAGTAATATCCAAACCCCAGTTGGCTTGTCTCAACTGTGTGCAAACCATATTAAACACTTGTAGTCATAATTATGAAAAGAACCAGGGTTCACTTTCTACTTTATTATATGGAAACCAGTTGATTTAAACTGATCTGTGTTGGTTTTCCAATAATTTGAACTGGAATAATTGCGTGTTTGGAATTTTAAAAATAATCATGTTAAAAACCCACATAATGCCATATACTTGTCAAAAATAAAATCAGATCAAATTTTAAAATTATAGAAGTTTACTGCACATACAAAAGAACAGTTCACAAACCAGAAAGCCTCCAATTGAAAATCAGAAGCCCCCTCACAACAGTTATAGCACAGTTTAGGAAGCATAAAGGAAGAAGTACTTTGACTACTTTTGTGATTGGCAGTTACACACTAATATTCTTTCTGAGGCAAACAGATACAGTCGCATTGGGGGTTATGGATTCAACATATGAATTTGTTGAATTCACAACTCAGTCCATAGCAGACAATAAACAAAGCGCCACCTTGAGCGGTGCACACACACAGAGGAAAGGCCACGTGAGGACATAGAAAGAAAGTAGCCATCTACAAGCCAGGAAAAGAGACCTCACCAGAAACTAACCCTACCAGCACCCTGACCTTGGACTTCCAGCCTCCAGAACTGTGAGAAAATAAATGTTGCTTATGCCAAAAAAAAAAAAAAAAGGCAAGCAGAGCTGTGTAAGCTGACTTGTCTGTAGCTGGTTGGTTTACTTTCATTGAACCACTCTGCCAAGGACAAAAAGGTTCCCTTTCATGTTTGTTTGTTTTTTTTTATGATTAGAGCTAACATTTCATGGAAATCGGAATAACTTAAGTTTTGGCTACGTGGCCATGGGCAGTAGGCCTTGGGGTACAGCTAAACTGTGGCCTCCATTTTAATTTTTCTTTTGCATACTAAAATTTTAAATAAATAAAAGATAAAATTAAAGAAGTCCATATGAAAACAGGAAATATATGTGAGAATAATAAAAATATAAAACAAATATTAAAATGTGAGGATTTTGATAGTACACACAGAACTTCTGTAATGATAAAAGCAATGAAAGATGATGCCAAGAAGCAAGTGCTAGATTCGACCTCAATAAAATCTGAAAATACCTTAATTTTAAAAGAAATTAAACTAGTTCAACATGTGCTTGAAAAACATTGTCAGACAAAATTTTGTTATTGTTAATTTGTATAGAGTGCTTACTAACTAATAAGAAAAGTAATTTGTCAGTGTGTATCAAGAGATAAAAAAAATTTACTACTTCCCCATCTCTGGTCCCTTATATATATTTTCAGGACTCAGAAGGAAGGCAATATGCACAAAATGAGTATGTTCAAACACCCTTTTTAAGTAATTAGTGTTCTGTGGTTAGCAATGATTTCAGGAGTCCAAAATGGTTGTGGCAGTTAATGGGTTATGAAGCCAAGGGAAGTGGGGGTAGGGTTGGGTGCAAAGGACAACAGTTAGGAGGTAAGGTGAAATCAAGAACCAAGGAGACAGTCTAACAGATATACCCAATAAGGGTCTTGTCGGTATAAACTGGCAGGCACCCATTGTTCTATTCTACCCTCAGAGGCAGCATAGCTTGACCCCACCCCAACCCCTAGCTAGCATGGCCAATAACACAGTTTTTTTCCTGTTGTCAGGAGGATAACAGTGAGGTATAAAGAAATGAGATGGAAAAAGTACCAGGTGGTGCCTGCAGAGTCTCAGGCACAAGGGTTTCTAAAGGGACCTGTGTCTTTACAGGAGATAGGTAGGGAGTGTTTGAAGACAGCGAGCTGCTTAGAAGGAAAGGAAAGTTGAAGAGTGTTATCCCTAGTTGGTGAGACTACAGGGATTTTTATTTTCTTCTTCATACTTTTCAAAGTAAAAAAAAAAATCAGCAATGTCTATTTTATTTTTTGGAATGAGAAAAATCATTCATAAAATGAAAGGAGAAAAATCCATCCTTCATATTAAGCTTGAAAATTTTGATTCTGCCTTGCTATTCCTTAGAAGAAAAACATAGTCATCGTGAATAATGTTTTGTTAGAGGTTAAGCATTTATACTGTGAAAGGGCAATAACTATGGAAGGATGTTTTCTCTTTTCATCAATAGTCTGTGCTGCTAAAAGTCCTATGAGAATGATAAACACCAGGCAATAAATATGATTTCTCTTCTGTCTGAGTCCCATTCACACAAGCACTTTTTTGTTTGCATTATCCAAGGACAACATGTGTGAAGGGATAATAAAGAGTTAACAGAGCAAACGCATATTTTTAAGTAGGATTATACAAAATATTTCTGCAGTAAATAAAATCAAAAGAAAAGCCCCAAGATATTGAAGCAATTCACTGTGGAAAATATAATAAATGGTCTATAATATACCCTATAATCTTTAGGAGCTAACATTTAAAATACTTTCTGTACATCTAGTTGGCTAATTGTAAATGTTGAGAATCCCATCAATAATTTCCTGCAGTAAAAGAAGAAAAAGGTAACATGTAATAAAGCTATAGGAGGAAATTCATGGGGAAATGGTTTAATAAAGCAATGGAATATATCATTATATTGGATTGTACAAGAAAAGCCAAAAATTATTTAAAGCATACTTGCTATGGATTATTTTAGAATTATGTTTTAAGAAGATCTGGGTGCAAAACTCCTCTACTGCAGCAATCAATTTGCATCTTTCAGACTCAGTTTCTACATCTACACTCATATCACAAAATTTTTGATGAGTCAAATATGAAAATATGTGAACATGCTTTGTCACGTATAAAGTATTTTATCTAATAATATGCTTTGTATTTAATAGCTAGTCTCAAAGACATGTAAAACATTTCATGTAAAATGACGAGACCCACTAAAACAGTGGCCTTGGAAGAAAATGCAAAGCTACACCTTTCTCCTCCCTTTTAGAAACAGACTTCATCATTCCTTGAAATGATAAAATTAACCAGCATTTAAGCAGAGTCTGTTCTAAATTGGCCTCTTTCTATTTTTTCTTTTATTTTTTTTATTTCAGCATATTACAGGGGTACAAATGTTTAGGTTACATATATTGCCTTTGCCCCACCTGAGTCAGAGCTTCAAGCGTGTCCATCACCCAGACAGTGCACACCGCACCCATTAGGTGTGTATATACCCATCCTCTCCTCCCCTCTCCCATCTGCTCAACACTTCAGCCTGCTCCTCCTAGCAAGCGCTACCCACTGACAGGGAGGTCATTCTGCACACCCTTTTACTGCATCTACTGACTCATCATACAGGGTGTGGTCGAATCTCACCCACAAACACCACCTACTGGCTCAGAGACTAAACCAGAGCATGTCATTATCCAAGCTAAATTGGCCTCTTTCTAAATTGAAAAGCTCACGCCATCATGGAGCAAAGGTATTTGTTTTTTATCCAAATATCCTTCCTTTTTAGTTCTATTGAATGGGAGTAAATTAAGTGTGTGTGTGTGTGTGTGTGTGTGTGTGTGTGTGTGTGTGTGTATTAAGTTACATAAATAAAAATGTGAAAGCAACAATTTGAAAGCAAAAATTAACAATATTTTCTGAGGTGGGTTAAAGCATTATTTTATAAGTCAGTTTCTTCTTCTTCTCTGAGTGCCCTGAATATCTGGTAAAAACATTTTTAAATCATACTTAGAACAATGTCTTTTAGATTCATGACGGCTTTCAATGTTCATTGACCATTTAAACTTCAAATAAGCTTAAACAAAGAAAAGCTTCACATTGGAATAAATCAAAGGCCATTATGGTTAATAATTATTTATTTATATGGAATAAGTCTCTTTGTATCCCTGGCAGTAATTCAGGATTTTTTTCCTCCTCTTTAGGCAGCCCACACAATGTGAGTTTTTTCTAAAGGAAATAGTGGTATGCGGGAGAACATAAAAAACTGAGCTTGCTATAATGTACTGTCTTAGCAATTCAGGCTGCTATAACAAACTATAATGAGCAGCTTAAACAACAGAAGTTTATTTCTCATAGTTCTGAAGGTTGAGCAGTCCATGATCAAGGTGCCAACAGAACCGGGATGATGCCAACAAACCTTTCTGGTTTGCAGATGTCCATCTCTTCCTTGCATCCTCGCATGGTGGTGAGCAGAGAGCTAACTCGCTCTTGTTCTTACAAGGGCACTAATCTCACTCATGAGGGATCCACCTTCATGACTCAGTTAGCTCTCAAAGGCCCCACCTCCTAGCACCATCACATTTGGGGTTAGGATTTCAACAGATGAATTTTGGGAAAGGAGAAACATTTGGTCCATGACATGAACATTCCCAAGACATGGCAGCATTAGCCAAGAATGCGTATGATCCTGACACATTCCCAGTGTGATCCTCAGATGTGCTGCTCCCAGAGGAGGGGGCGACACAAGGCAGCAAAGAAGCCTAATAAAGGATGGCAGGCAAGCTCGGGGTGTCCCAGCCAGCCTACGAGGGGTCTAAAAGGCTTCCAGAGGAAATGGCATCTAAGAGCAGGATGCAGGCAGGGGAGATGGGGCACTAGTGTTCTAGGCCTAGGAAGTGAGAGCAATTGTGACTTGCTGAGGAATGCAAGACTTCCCATTGACACAAGCTTGAAAAGTATTTATAGCCTTTATGGGAATTGCGAAACGTTCAGCTGGTGGAATAAGCAAAAGCTAGAAATCATGAAGGGCTCTGTAAGTCATGTCAAGGAGTTTGACTTTCCCCTAAGGGCACTAGAATGGGAGAGAAGGAATTTAAGAAGAGGAGTGCCATAAAAGATTTGCTTAATGACAATAATGGTAATAAGAGCTGCCATTTCCTGGGCTAAATACTAAATAAACATCAACTCCTTTAATCTTCATCATAAACCCAGGAAGTGGGTAATATTATTATTATCACTTTATAGATAAGGAAAGGGAATGTTACAGAGGGTGTGTGCCCAGGGTTAACACAATTCAACAGCAATTTCACATAGTTGAATCTAATATATCTTATAAAATCCCCACACCTCTTGAAATTAACTTTCAGTTTCAAAAATTGGGCTGCCAGATGCAGATCTCTAAAGAACAGAGATGTCATTTGAAATTCTCAGTCCAACTTGTTTTGGCAGTCTCAGACTTTGCAGATTTAAACCCAAAGGTCTCTGGCTTAATTCTCTTCTCTCTCTGACTCTGTCATTCCAAGTCTTTTTTTGTCTCTTGCTTTCTGCAATTCCCTGTGAGCCAGGAGCCTGCTGACTCTCTCAATGTGTTCCAGCACCTTTGGCTCCCCTGCATTTTCCCTGATGTCTCTATTCTTGGTTTGTTCTTTATAGAGTAAAAAAGGACTGATTGCTGAGCACATATTGGAGACTTTCCTCTAGAATCTGAAGAGCTTTACATCCCATGAGGTGATGCACTCCCCTTTCCATCGTGCCGAGCTCTCATGTGTTGCTGCTTACCACCACCTCTGTATCCAACGCAGATCTCAGCATCTCAGATGAAGAGACTGAGATGTGGGTGCACTGTAAACTCGCATTTGAATCCCACTTTCCTTCCCAAGAAAGATAGCTAGCTAATCATAAATATCAGCAGATAATATACCACTTAGATATCAATCCTTGAGGCTCATTTGAAATTCTAAGCAGAGATGGGCAATTCAATTGATCTATAGGTAGTACCAATAGAGCCCAAGCTTAGCCTTCAGTTTGATATAGGCTCTTGACAATTATTTCAATAATCCCATTCTCCTTCCATCATTATTATCTTTTCTCTTCCTTTGTCCTCTTCATCTGCCAACGACTTTCACCAGGAATTTGCTCACCCAAAATATTTGGCATCAGTGGTTTACAAGCCTAGCTGGCTCAAATAATGACTTTATTGTTCTTGTAAATTTTATATATGTTCATTATAATATAATAAAATCAAGAAACAAACATGTATAAAGAAGAACTTAACCAAAAATATTCTAAATGACACTACAGAATTACATTAAGGGATTATCATTCCAGCCATCTTGCTGAAGATTCACAGCTCAAGGAGTGGACAGATAATGGAGAAACAAGTCGGTGAGTAGAAGTATGAATAAATAACTAGATCACTAGGTAGGCAGGAAGATAGCTGATTGATATTAATAGACAGATGACAGACTAATTGAAAGATAAAAGTAATTTTATAAAAAATGAATCATCTTATACATGCTATTTTTTTTAAAAAAAGTAGTAGATTTCATTTCTGCATTTAACAAAAGAGGAAACCTATGGGAAGCGAAGGAAACTGCTGAATTTTAAATATGTGTTTCTTAATTTCAATATATAATTTCCTTTCTCTTTTATAAGTAAGAAATAGGGAGCAATGTTAAAAATCTAGAGTTATGATTTCTTTTAAACAATATGTTTCCACTTTAGGCAAAATAATTGATTCCCTGCTTTTAAGTATGAAAAAATTAGCACTCTTACATATCCTGCAGTCTTTACTTCCCACTCCCTAATACTGGTTATAAAATCATTTCTATTATAGGGTTTAAAACATTTATATTCTATTCTATAACCATAATACCCTCAGTTATTAAGTCTAAGTTCTATATTTAAATAGATACAATGATAACCACTAATCCTTTTACCACACTTTTCTGGAGTCATATCATGGTTGAGTGGACTTAATCATTTCTAAGAAAGGCTCATAATTTATGTATTACATGATTTTTATGTGCTTGGGAATGATCGTATGTTGCCTTTTATACTAGAGAAAAAATATTGAAGGGTATAAAAGTATTGGATGAGTATCTTCTCTGCTACTATACTTTTTAGGCATTCCTTTGCCATCTTCTGGAATTGATTGTTGGTTTAATCCTTCAGTGTTTTCTCTATTTGTCTCTTGGTAGCAGAACTTCATAGTTTCCTCAGTTTCTTCAAGAAGGACTCATGGGGTGCTTTGGCCACCATTACCGCACTTAGAACTGGGCAGAAGGTGCTCTTGTCCTGAGCTCTGTAGTTTAAAGAGCCTGGATCTAGCTTAACCCGGCTCATGTCTTTCTCCAGCATGAAGCAAGGGGATTGCAGGTCCAAGGGACCTTGTACTTGTGCCCTTCTTCTAGACCACACTTTAGGTACCTAGGAACCCAACATTCTCTGCCCAGACTACCACAAGCCTGTTACCAGGGCCTACACAGGCATCTTCCCAGGTCTGTTCTCCTGAAGGTGGACCAAGACACTGCACCTAAACCCAGGGAGTGTCCCAGGAATGAACACTTGTGAGGGTGTGGATACAGCTTGGACATGTGAAATAAGGTATTCACATATATATATTCACATATATATATATTTACATATATATTTATATATACATATGCAAATGAGACCCCACGTGATATCAAACATTGACATATGTCCTTGGCCAGGGTTGGCTCTTGCCATACAACCATGTTTTGATTTGGAAATCCAAGTAGTTGAATAATTTTAAATTTAAACCTGGCCTTCCAGATTGTTGAGAAAGTATATTTGTCAAGGCAGAGGGAGAGATCCTATTTTATTTTATAGTTTACACACACACACACACACACACACACGCACATGCACACATATGTATATATAAAATCTTAGACATAATCTTTTAAATTTTGACATATGGTACCTCAGTCTCCACTTATAGCCTTGGCTAGTTCTCACTACTGTGAGGAGACTTCAAAAAGTTCATGGAAAATGCTACTGGCTACATCACTACTCAGGTGATGGACACATTAAAAGCCCCAAATTAAGCATTGTAAAAGGCATCCATGTAACAAAAACATTTGTACCCACTTAATATTTTGAAATTTTTTAAAAAGTTAATGAAAAGTGAAATTAAAGGTAAACATAAAAAATATAAACTTTATTTCTCAACATAAGTTCCAACAAGTTCAAGGCACTTTTGCAAGTGATAATACCAGCCATCTAGTCTATCCCTAAATCACTGAGGATCCTGGGCATTTAACTCATGGCATTGCGATCTTTTTTACATTATTAACTGAAGAAAAACGGGTTACCTTTACAGATTTTTTTTAGGATTAGAAAATAGAAGTAAGTCAGAACGAGCCAAATCAGGACTATAAAGTAGATACCGAATGATTTCTCATCAAAACTCTTGCGAAACTGCCCTTGTGTAATATGAGGAATGAGCAGGAGCATTATCGTGGTAGAGAAGGACTCTCTGGTGAAGTTTTCTCAGGCCTTTTTCCATTAAAGCTTTGGATAACTTTCTCAAAATACCCTCATAACAAGCAGGTGTTAATGTTCTTTGGCCCTCTAGAAAGTCAACAAGCAAAATGCCTTGAGCATCCAAAAATCTGTTGCAATGACCTTTGCTCTTGACTGGTCCACTTTTGCTTTGAGTGGACCACTTCCCCCTCTTGGTAGCCACTGCTTTGTGTGTTGTCTTCAGGATTGACTGGTAAAGTCATGTTTTATCTCCTATTACAAAATTATTTTTAAAAAATGCTTCAGGATCTTGATCCTACTTATTTCACCATTCTTCCACCCAAGCTTCACCATAATTTTATGTCTGTTCTTGCTTCAATTTTAGCAGAATTCCTGTTGCTCTGATATGGGCTCTTTTCAAATGGATGTCTTCTCCTTCTTAGTGCCTCAAACTAGATCCTGTTCATACATTTTATAACAAGTTAGTATGAATTTATTTCAGTACAAAATGTTTTGAAATTCATGCATAGTTTTTTCACAATATACATTTTTCATGAATTTTTTAAAGACCCCTCATATGAAGTGCTCAAGTGATGGCCTCTGAAACTGTTTGCCTGCCTGTTATTTGAGAATTTTAGCCCACACACCTAACAAATGAAAAACAACTTGGCTAGCTAAAATATTTTTGATTCTATCTTTCCTCAGAACATTGATTCATTTGTCTGTTGCTCAGGAGAATGTTAAACTATCCTGATTTTTTTTTTATTATAGAAGGTGACTTGTACTTTCTAATAATGTGATACCTAAAGAATAATGCAATTTTCTTTAAAGTTCAATAATTCAACTAAGGCATATCTTGTTAGTTACTGATCATTCTATAACAATTTTTCTTTATCTAAATATGCTTTTCAATCTCCAGATTCAGTTGTGCCATTAAATTCAGGGATTTCTTTTTCTATGTTATTTTTATTTGTTTTTATTATTATTTTTTGTATTCTATAATTTAGCAACAGAACTTTTCATGTATATATGAAATATATATATATTCATTGTCCCCCATATATGTTTTGTCTCAGCTACTGCTGCTTTGATCTGTTTCTTAATTTCTTATGCATTTGCTGATTACATTAAGACTTTCTTCTTTGGAATCATTCAGTTCAATTTTCATTGCATTTATTTTGTTGCTTACCATTTCTGGTTCATTTTTTACTTGCATAAAGGTAGATTTTTGACCTCTGATTGTTTCCTAAACTCTGTAAATTATCTTCATCTCTTTATTTAGGTGTCTTATTTCCTGGACTTAATCTCTTGATTTATTGGATTTGTGCTTTTATTAACTTCAACAATGCAAGATATTAATGTGGAATTTTATTGTTTTTTAATTATGTTTTCTCATTGACTGAGTACTCTGTATTTCCTATTCCATATTTCTGCCCTTGTAGGACTGAGAGGACTGCTGTATTTGCATAGGATCCTGCTACATCTTTTCAGTTTGTTCACACTAAAGTGAGCAGATTTATAAGAAGTATACATGAATTTTTCCTCATTCAATTCCCATCTTATCTGAACACTGTTTATCTTCCTCTGAGTCAATTTGTATGATTAACAATAGTGTTTCATCCATATTAATTACAGTCCATTCATTTTACTATAGCTTGAGGCCATGAGACAAAGTAGGGAAAAGTTTCTTTAGAGTTTTGTATGATATTTGTAGGAGAAGGAGTTCTACTTTGTCTTCAAATATTTTATTTTATGTTCTTTGTTGGAATTCACAACATGGTGTGCTTGTGTGTGTGTCTGGAAACAAAAGCAGGATAAACTATCCTAAGTTGATTACTGTAGGATTGGGATAACTCTTCTATTTTAGTTTAAAGTTATAGGCTTCTTTGAATGACACTGTTTATTTTCCCATTCCACTCATATGTCCCTAATGGTTCATTTTTTTGTCAGAGACAAAGGCCTACTGAATAAATTCTGATTTGATATATCTGCGGTTGGGACCAGAATCTGTAGTTTTCAGTCATTTATTTAGATCTTTTTCTGCCCTATCACTTTCTGGAACTCCAAACATATTTCAGCCCATTTGAGGTTGCCCTGAATGTCATGATACTCTGTTCATTTTTTTTTCAGTCTTTTTCTTTCTGTGTTTCAATTTGGAGACTTTATCTTTAAATTCACTGTTCATTTTTTCCTGAAGTAGGTTATCTGCTGTTAATATCAACCCATGTGATATTTCTGATCTCCAGAAATTTGATTTGCATCTCCTTTAAGTCTTCTATGTCTTTCTTTATTATGCTCACATCTTCTACTACCTTCTTGAACATATGCAGTATATTTAAATAGCTGTTTTAATATATTTGTATACCAATTCTATCAACTATTGCATTTTAGGTTCTCTTTCTCTTAATTGATCTCCCCCCATTATGATTATATTTTCCTGCTTCTTTGCTTACTAGGCAATTTTTGATTATATGTCAAACATTGGAAATATAATGATGTTTAAATATCTAAATAATGTAAATATTTTTAAGTATTTGTTCTGAGACATAGCCAAGTTACTTGAAAGCAATTTGAACTTTTGAAACTTGTGTTTAAGCTTTGGCAGATTGATACAGAACAGCTTTTAGTTTAGGGCTACTTTTCAGACAGAGAACTGGCAGGTGCTGCTTTGGGCATTATTTTGGGCATTGCTGCAGGCATTACATTGAACATTGCTTGGGCATCACTGTAGCTTTGGGCATTGCTTTGGGCATTGCTGCAGGAATTGCTTTGGACATTGCTATAGCATTGCTTGAGTCAGGAAGTCTCAAAACAAAGTTTCAAATTACTCTGATCAAAACAGGATGGAGGCAGGGCAAGTTCCAACAGTTTAGAACCAAGATGGTGAAACACCACCCCTCCCATGAATACTCCTCCCCTTGTTTAGTCTATAATGAAGCCATTGCTTAAATAGAAATGCAACCGGAACCAGGGGGCCAGTTCTTTCCTTCAGGGAGAACTTGCCTTTCCTCTGTCTGTGGAGTAGACTTTCTATGGTTTCTAAATAAATTTCACTTTCACTTTATAATGTTGGCTCATCCCTGAATTCTTTCTTGTGCAAAGCCAAGGACCCACTTGGACCTCAAGAAGCTCCCAGCATTGGGAATCACTTTCCTGTGTCACTTTGGTCTCACTATTGAGGCAATGCTGAGAACTTGACAGCATGTGTGTTAAGAGGTCTTTCCATTTTGGGGGGAACTATTTCTGGCTTTGTGTGATCCTTAAACATTGTTCTACCTGTTAGTTTCCGTTGGTTCTTCCCCAGTCTTGGATAGTTTCCTCACATGCATGTGTTTCTCAGTACTTTGCTGTTGACTCACGAGGAATTCTCTGCACATCTCCTCAGTGCCATCTCCCCCACCCCCATCCCTTCCTTCCCCTTATCTTCCTCTCTCTTTCTCAGGCTTTGTTTAGGTTGCCCCTCCTTTTGCTACAGGCTTGAGACTCCCTAGGTGGTGAGCTGGAGCAATTGAAAAGTCACCTCATTTGTTTTGCTTCTCTCAGGGATCACTCTATTATGCTTCTATTGTCCAATGCCTGAAAACAGTTTTTTAGTGCATTTCGTCAGTGTTAGTTATTTAAGGCAAGAAAGTAAATCTTGTCCCTGTTACTGCACCATGTCTGGAAGCAGAAGTCTTTTATCATCATACATTTTAATCAAAATGTTTTAAAGGGCACTTGCCTTAGATCCAAGTATTTTCCAGGAATGGCGACCGTGGGTAAAACTGAAGGAAGGAAAAGGAGTTATAAGGAATGCCTCCCAGCAGCATGATCTGTTCCTTATATCCCCCAATATTCAATACTCTAATTTCTCCTCTCCACTCTCTTCTTATTTCCTCTAAAACCTTTGCATGTAACCTTGCATATCTAGCACATATGATGGGGAAGACTGCCTGTGCCTGGGATGGAAGCTAGACAAAAAAAGAAAAATATTTTCGCTTCAGTTGGTAGGAGAGGGGATACATGTATTTAAATATTTTTCTGCCCTAGAAAAAGACAACTGACTTTGAAATTGCATGGAGAGGCTTTTAGATTTCTTCCTTTATACATCATCTAATACATAACAGCTTAACTTGGGAATTTTAGTCTCTTCCTTTCTGACGTTAAACTCTTGAATCACACAACATCCAAAGAAATTACTTTTGTAATTCTATCATCAGTGAAGACATGCTCTGGGAGCCATTTAAAGGATTAGAGCCACATCAGAACCTCATTTAAGCATAATTTACTTTCTAAAGCCATATCACCTTGATTAACTAAATTAGTAGTTCCTTAAGAGGCCTCCTGGTTTTAAATGAGTCACTTTACTTGTGATATTTTGCAATAAGGCTTAATTTACTGGCACCTTCTCCTACAATTCTGATTTGCAGATGTTTCCTAAAGTCCAATAGAATGACTAGTTCTCAGGAAAATAACACTGCTTTGAAAATAAACTAGAACACATCTTGTCTTTCTATGCTCCATCTGCTCAACCTTGTCTTATTAAATTAAATTCTAGGAAATCTACTCACTGTGCTTTAAAATGCCATGTTGGACTCCTGAAATTTAAAAAAAAAATGTTAGTGCTTTAATTGCACTGGGTGACATTTTGGCGTCAAAAAATGAAGGTCTAAGTTCTAATTAGAGAAACACTGACCATATATTGTGCAATGCTTAAAATCTGCACTAAATTCCTACATTGAGGGTATCATAAAGCTGGGCTTCTGAAGCAACTTTTTATGTGGATGACATTTGACTCAATGTGATGTCAGCATCAATCTCAAATTTGACCAATTCAAGGAGAAATCACTTAGAGAAATTACAATGCATGACCTCAAAGTATGGTTGTAAGATATGGCTCAGTAACAATTTCAAGCACAGCTTGTTTTAGGTAAATGACACAGTAATTAGTAATGTTAGCTTGGTCCCTTGATGCCAGAATCTGGGTAATGTTTAACCTACTTTAAGGACACACACAAACACGTCATGAGGGTGCCTTTTCTGAAACACTCGAAAGACATGAAGCATTTGGGATTGGGGAGAGAAAAAGGAAGGCTAGAAAACATCAATATTTAGCTTTATCCTTAGTGCTAACCCCTTAAACAAATGATTTTCAGTTTTCTTGGTGGATATTAATCAGTCTACCAGAAGTTGTTCATGATATATAAGCATTATAGAGCATTAGGGCTGAAAGAAGTCGCTGAAATAATCTTTATTCCAATCTTCTCTCTTGACCAGTGATATCCCCAGGCAAGCCTAAAGGCAAGCAGGTAAACATGAAAAGCAATGGAGCTAAATCCTGGTCTCCTAACTCCCAATCCAGTGCTCTCCCTCCCTCTTCACTAATCTGGGGGAAAATACTTATTTGAAGGCATGACAGCTGAGTCAGAGTGATGCTGATTAACACTGTACAACCGAACTGATAGCAGTATCAGTGAGTGATGAGATTAAAGATGAATTTTTCTGCTATTCTGTATATTTCAAATTTTAATATTGGCAAAATAGAACTTTAAAATAGTAAAAGTTTAGGAATGAAGAAGTACCTTTATTAATAGTTGAAATTTGAACATGCCAAATAAGAAGATAAAGCTGACAAAATCTCCAAAAAATAAAACAAAAAATAAAGAGATGTCAAATAAGAAAAGACAAACGTCTGGATTGCTTTTCTCTTTCCTTCCCTCCCCAGCTTTGTCCATATAAATCTTATGCATCTTTTAACTCAAACCAAAGTCCTAAAGCCATGCTTCACCCAACACCTTCATCACCTTTCTGATTCCCTCTGACTGGATTAGATTCCTCTCTCCTTCCACAATAGCCTGTTTATGCTTTAGCTATGCCACTTCTATGATGTTCTATAATAAATGATCTGTTTATGTCTCTCTTCCCTCAAGTGAAGGTCTTGAGGGCAGAGAATGTGTGTTATTCACCTTCATATCACTAGAATCTATTACGATGCCTGGTATTTAGGAGACGTATAATAAATGCCTGTTAAATGAATATATTAAGATGTCTAAACTTGTTCATATCAGGATCTTCATTTGAAAACATGGAAAATAATATGAAGCCTGTAAGTGCTATTGTGAAGGTTAAAGATAACATCGTGAAGCATCTAGCACAGAGCTTGGTTGATATAGTAAAGCACCCCATAAATTATAGGTAGTTGAGTGATAGTGTTAGGGACCTGGTAAGGATAGTAAAATTGAACACAGAAAAGGTGGTGACTTAATGTGATGTGGTAGTAGAAGTATGAATAGTAAATATTACTAGTAACTGCTAGTAGTAACTGCTCTAATTGGAGAGAGAGATATGGAAAGGGGATACAAGTAGTACTTGTCGGGCAGTAGTATATTCCATAAGGGGGGGTTTTCATAAGAGAGATAATAAATGGGAGGAAAATTACTATCCCTGTTCTTTACCTGTCTTTCTTGTGCCTGTGGGCCTGCTACTTGCAGGCACACTTCATGTTTTGGTTCCCTATCATGTTCCATCCTACCTATCAGAGCCACTGCTACCTCTCAGGGGTCTATGATGACAAATCTTGCTTTTATTACAACACATTGGTGGGGGAACTTTAGGAATCAGTGCTCTGAGATCAGTGTGAATCTTTAGTAAGTAGCTAAGTCTGTTTTGTTCTTGCTCACACCAACTTTTGGTGCCGGTTCACCTTCACCTCTCACCATCTGCCCTATCCTGCAACATGTGAGTAGCCATTCCTAACACCTTGAAGTCTTAGTGTGTCAAATAATATTCCTCCTTCAGGTAGAATATTCTGGCACTTGTTAGGATGTGTATTGCACCAACAAACTGTTCATAAGATAGAGATGATGATCTCAGAGAAGAAAGTAAGGGAGTTAGGAAATTAAATTTGGGGAAAGTGTTAACTTCAATTCAACATTATCTATTCAATTTCTCTTGTGTACTAGGTACTCTACTAGATGCAACAGAGGAAACTAAGATAAATCTGACCATCCTGATTCACAAACCACTTAAAATTGTGTTACATAAGATGAAGTCCAAGAATTCTATCAAAAAAAAAAATCTGCTTTCCGAAATTAATGTCTTAGCTTAATAGCTGTTCTAATGTGCTGTCATTTAACTGCATAAGTAACTCCAGCATAAGCAGCAGGAAAAATTTCCCATATGTCCTGAGACTTTAAGCCCAGGGGAAAAGAAGAACTTAGAGGAATAATATTTTATTAATTTAAAAGTATCTAGCCATTTGCCACTTGTGTGTGATACATGTGGTCTTCCTCACTCATAAACTTTGGTATAGATAGGCTAGAATCCCATAATACACTTATACAATTTTATAACAATCTTCAGAAGTCCTATAGGTCAACATTAATAATGGAAGGAACTTCATTAGCCCATAAGTATCTCGTATTAGACCAGTCTTTAGCTTTAATTCCTGTCCTCTAGCTTGCAGAATGAACAAATTGAATTCTTTTGAAATTACACATTTAAGCCTTCTAATATCCATACCTATAATGTTAGCTCTACTATTTTTCCTAGGCCACACTTCACTTAATGTACTTAAGAAACTTCAGAATACACACCCCCTTTCTCTGCTGCATTTCATTGAAGTATTCTTGATGTTTTATTTAAGTGATGAGTACCCTGCCCCAAGTCTCAGCTCAGATATGTTCTCTAACTTACTATATGAATTGGTGCCTACATTTTAATGCTTGTGTTCTTTCCCCTAAACTCTTGGTCTCTGTTCTAGTCCATGTGTTAGGGAACTGATCCATGTCCTACCCTGTTCTCAGCCATATGCCTCTATTTGCAAACTTCTTTGTCCCATGGTAGGGTCTTTTTAAAGTAGCACAGCTATCACTATCATGTAATTAAAGAAAGAACCCCTCCCTGGAAAAGTAAAACAGTAAAATAAAAAAAGGCCAGGGTTTTCTTCTAATGGAATTGATTTCGTTTGTGAAATACTCACTCCAGTGATTTAATTTCCTAAAATCCCAAAAGGTCTGAACGGCAAAATGGAGCTAGTCCCTGGAATTTTGAGTAAAAGAGTGTGGCTATAATTCATACCTGGAATACCCCCACCAAAGTGTCATGATATAATAAATCTTTATTTGTGGACTTGATAGGATTTTAACTAATTTCTTTGCATTGTAAATGTTACTTTCAATCTCTTGCTGCCAAGTAAAGTTCCTGTTTACTGACAGCTGGAACATTCTCAGCTGGCGACCACTGCCACCAGCCTCTTGGCTATTCTGAGAGAGGCCTGCCATACCCTTGCAATATTTTGTCTATTCTCTGGGAAGAAGTAGGTGGCAAGACCCAGGGGCAAACTTGTAAGAAAGAAAGGAGGCAGAGATGCATGAGCCTGAATCAGACTGTTAAGGATGCCCTTAAAAAATACCACAGAGTGGGTGACTTAAGGAACAGAAATTTAGTTTCTCACAGTTCTGGAGACCAGAAGTCCAAGGCAAAGCGTCTCTCCTTAGGTTGCAAAACTGTGTCTTCACATGGGACACAGAGTGAGTTCTGGCGTCTCTTCCCACTCTTATGAGGGCACTAGCCCTATCAGGTTAGAGCCCCACCTTTGTGGCCTCATCAAACCTTTATCACTTTCTCAAAAACCCTATCTCCAAACAAAGTGACATGGCGGGGGTGGGGTGGGAGGGGTTGGGGGCTTCAACATACGCATTTGGGGAAGGAGGGGGACAAAATTCATTCCAGAGAAACACCTGATAAAATAAGAGAGATGATTGAGAAAAGGTAAATAATATTTGAGAACTTTTTAAATAATGCAATAAACAAATGAGAATGTAATGGCATAAATTTAAAAAAATGTATATATGTATCCTGTAAAAAATACTAAAACAACCCAGTCTGAGTCACTATCAGATGAAACAGAAAGTCGCATATTTAGAATATAAAACTGCCCCACCGTGGTCAAGGGTAAGGTACAAAGGGCAGTGTGCTGTACGTGAAGGGTCTCGATGCCTCACAATTTACATTCTGGGTTTTGTGGGTAGTTGTGTTACAGGTTATAGCTCATCATCTACAAGCCAGCTATTGTCCCAGGAGACACATGACTACATAGATCTGCGTAAATATGCAATCCCTCAGCCCACATATCTATGTCTTATTCCCAGGGCTACAAGGGCAAGAGGTGTCAGAGGAGGAAAGAGAATGGGGGAGAGAGAAGGGGAGGAAAGGAGAAAAGAGAAGTAGTACCTCCCTGGCCTATGTCTACTCCCAACAGCCTAAACACAGTCATTTCCTCAAGGAGACAGAATTGTTCAAGATTATTAACTAGTGGAAATGTGACCTTACAGGACTAGAATACAGCTGCAGCAATGACTATTAAATAATAGCAGTGAGAATGATCTATAGATCTTGGCCAAAAGCCAAATATACTCGTAGCAATTTTAAACTATGCCCACAAAATCTCTTATTCTTCTTTGAAAGGTAAGGTGTAATTCCTCTCCCCTTGAACGAAAAGATGGGGTCAGTCAAGGAATCGTGGCTCCTTCCTCAGACTCTTCCTCTTCCCATCACCCAGCTGTCATGCTGAGGGGACACACAAGCAGCCAAAAGGAGGGGCTCGTACGGCAAGGGACTGAGACCTCCCACCAACAGCCATCAAGGAACTGAGGCCTTCTACGGACAGTCCTATGGGTGAGGTGTCTTAGACTCAGATCCTCCCACCCCCATCAGTCCTTCAAATCACGACAGCCCCAGCTGACATCTTCACTGCACCCTCATGAGCGACTCTAAGCTGGAACCACACAGCTAAGCTGTTCCTAAATCTCTCACCTACAGAAACTGAGGTAATAGTTATTTGCTGTTTCAAGCTTCTAAGTTTAAGCTGCTAAATTTATTCAGTAAATTGGTAAATGTTTATTTTAAGCTGGAGTGATATATCACTAATATAATATCTAATATACATTATATATACATATCTATCTATAATATATATATTCTCTCTCTTACACACACACACACACACACACATCTTGGTCTGGTCAGGATACTATAGTAAAATATCATAAGCTGGATAGCTTATAAACAACAGAAATTTATTTCTCCCAGTTCTGGAGGCTGAAAAGTCCAAGATCAAGATACCAGCAGATTTGGTATCTGGTGAGGACCTACTTCCTGGTTCATAGAATGGCACCTTCTTGCTATATCTTCATATGGTGGAAGGGACAAGGCAGTTCTCTGGGATATTTTTTATAGGGGCACTAATTCCACTCATGACAGTTCTACCTTTATAATCTAAGCAACTTCCCAATGGTCTCACCTCCTGATAGCATAACATTGGTGACTAAGTTTCAACATATGAATTTTTGAGAAACACATTCAGTTCATAGCAATACCTAATCTATATTATATAGCTGATGATATATATATTATCTAATAACTAATTCAACATCTAATGTTCAAAGGACGAGAGATCAATTGATTATTGAATAACAAATGCATTGATTAGGTTTCATTTGTGTTTCTATCATCAACTCTACTCATATATTTCACTGAACCCTTCTGCTCTCATCCCAGTCAACGGAGCTTGTCAGTGGATAAAAAAGTGACTAAATTTAGTAAGACATTGAAATTATTGGCTTCAATTTTTCTAACAGGAACCTTGGCCCAGAAAATGAGAATCAAGTTATAGGGTAAACAAATTAAAAACCTATAGTAGGAAATAAAAATTCTCTCTTGTTCAAATTCTTTTATTAGGTATAAAGCAAGCCTGTCTTCAGTTTTTAAACAACCTCATTTATACAATCCTTAGTTCAAGGACAACTACATTACTAGAGTAACTAACTCCATATTCGTAGATATTTGGAATTATAAAAAGAAAAGCTTAGAACTGGCTTCATATGAGCACAGACTGTAATAGACTGATAGTTTCCAAATATGTTTAAGCCTATAAATTTTTCTAGCAAAACGGTTTAAAGAAAATTAAAATTCAAAGCAGAACCTTGCCCCCCACAGAGATCATCCCCTGGGATGTTTTGGTAATATGAGAACCTGCAATATAATCATTTGACTACTCCTTTCTGAAATGCTTGACAAGAATGTCTGGCATCATTAGAGCTGTTTGACTGATGTAGTGACTTAGAAGCCTTGGATCTAGAGATTCTTAAACAATTAGAAAGATAAGAAAATCCCTTTCTAAGGACCAGTTGGGTATGAAGGTTACTATATTACTTGGTTTTTTTTTAGCAGTACCAAAAGGGATATTTTTCTCCCTTTTTCCTTTTAAGGTACATTAAATGTTAACTTGGGCCACTGCAGCTTTCCAGGCATCTTTTTCAAATGTGACTAAGCCTCAGGTTTAATGTCCAAATGCCAGAGCATTTATTGGGCCATTCTTCAGCAGGGCACCTAGCAGAAACAAAGAACAATGTGGGTAAATTATGAAGGAGGCAAGGAAAGAAGACAGGGAGATTGTGGCTGAAGGTAGTGGTTCCAAATATCGCCACTGCTAACTCACGACCAAGTTTTCCCTGGAC
Organism: Lemur catta; assembly: GCF_020740605.2. Taxonomy (NCBI): domain Eukaryota; kingdom Metazoa; phylum Chordata; class Mammalia; order Primates; family Lemuridae; genus Lemur; species Lemur catta. The sequence continues at coordinate 40,074,929 of NC_059139.1, forward strand.
CAGGGGCAAGTAAGAAGCATAACAGAGAGCAAATGAGTTTTTTTAAGAAGAAAAATCTATTCCATTTTTTAAAAATGGTCCTTTCATATGATTTTATATCTCTCCTATTTTTTAGGGTATATAATGTTCTTTGATATGTAAATTTTACTTGTGTGGTTTTTAATGTTCTTACTATACAAAATAAGGTACAGCAATCTTTTGCACTATTATCTCTAAAATTTTATAATTAGTCCATCACATCTATGAGTCTACAAATGATTGGCTGGTACTGAAAATTATGAATGAAAGAATGAGACAGTGAATGAATGAATGAATGCAACAATGATGACAGAGGGTTGCTATGTGTTAAAGATGGAATCAGTTTTGGCAGATAGAGCCCCCTCTGGAATGGAATGTTGTGAAAAGGCACTAAGGACATATTTTGCTTCCACATATTTTGCCAAAGGTGTTATTCTTATTATTTCTAAACGAATTGAACTTACCAAATTCCAAGCCTCTTTCATCTCACTTGCAACAGGGAATTCAGAAATTAAATCTGGGGTTATGGATTCTAGATATCTCAAAACAGAAGCCATCTTCAGGGTGTTCCAGATCATTTATTCTCACAGACTTTGAGAACATCTTCTGTGACCCATGCTGTCTAGGGATCTCTTGCTTCCCATCATGTATTCAGTATAATCTTTCAAGTCACACAGCCCCCCAAATATCTTCTGCCAGTTAGACCCCTTTGTGGCTTCTTTCAGAAACTTTAAACAGAAGCAGCATCTCCATAAAGAACTGCAAAACAGTCATAGCATTGATAATACCAACAATAGTCAGCTAACATTAATTGAATAATTAATAATTAATAATAATTTCTAAGCACTTTCTATATATTAAGACATTTAATCATCCCAGTAACCCTAAGAGAAGGGTTTGACTATTAACTTCAGACTATTGTTGCAGCACAGGATTCTTAGAATTTTTATCTATTATATATACTGTTCACATAATGATGCTTGTCTCTTTTCTCCTCTCAATTTCAAAGCTCATGTCACTTTAGCCCTTTCTGTAAATTTAGCTCACCCCCTCCTTTGGGGCTGATTCTGCCCTGGTCACAGGAACTTTCAGGACCCTTACAGCATAGCTTAGAGAATTAAAATCCAAGCAGCCTGGCTCCTGCTGCTTCTCTGACCTATGCTTGGATGCCCGGGAATTAGGCTCTGGTCTGATTCCTAGTGGCCAAACCCTGGCTGTCTTATTCTTTCCATTGTGTAAGTCTTTCCTTTCATTTCTTGGATGGTTCCCTGGTTTTTATGAGACTAAAATAGCCACAGTCCTGCTGCTGAAATCCAGTAACTTGTCCCCAATAATTATTGCTGTCCTTCTCTTATGTCAACTGTTGACTGCCTGAATTTCTGCCTGCTGTCTATTCCTTGGAACTATCACTTTTCCTGCCCTGGAAAGTTGATCTAACCCCAAGACCTTTCTCATTCCCATGAGACCAGATACTGAGTATATAAGAGTCACTTTCTCTTATTTCCCTTTTCCTTCTTATTCTTTTCTTAAGGCCAAATGCCTGAAAATCAACAGCTCTTGAGTAATTTGCCTTACCGAATATGCACCAGGTTATTAGTTTGTTGTTCTTCAATTTAATATTAAAGCTTCTTTTCAATCTTCTAGTGCACAATTCTCATAAGAAAATTAACTCTCCCCAGGTAGCTGTGTTTGTTCCATATTATTTGTTTTGTCTTTGGTTAAGTTTTAATCAAATTCAATAGTTTTATGGTTGGGAGAATTTCCAGGAAAGACAGTAAGAATTACATATATTTTCAGATCCACTCAAAATTCAAAATATTGTCAATTATGGTAGGATTTCATAGTAATAATTCAAACTACTTATATTCAATTAATATTTATTGCATTACACAAGCACGTAAGATAGGTTCTGTTTGTTGTAGGCATTTAAGAAGAAAATATACTGTCCCTTTCATTAGATTTTCATAATTTAGGTAATTAGGCCAACAGAGAGATAATATGAATACTCATTATTGTTATTTGCAGAACTTTACAAATATGCAAGCTAGTAAAGTTTGGATCAGCTTTACAGAAGTGGACTTTAGGTTCAAGTCAAAGCCAGTCAAGGAAGACTGGCAGTCCTTTGGAGATATTTGTGATATCAAAATAGATACTGGTACGTGTTTGTCTTGGGTCAGCCTAAAGTAGATTTCTGGCTCTTCTCTCCACGACCAATTAGTAGCTGATCAAATTCAACATCTTATAACGTGAGCTGTTCCTCTCCGGGTATCCAAGTTGCACAAGGAAAGGTGATTAGAAGATAATTATGGAGGCAGGGATGAAAGAAAAGGAAGGGTGATTGAAAGTTAGCAGAAAATAAGTGGGGGAGAAAGACAGAAAAATAAAAGCACCGCAGGAGCAAATAGTTGCCTAGGAGAAAGAAAGATGAATGGGGGATAAGAAACTGAGGATGCTTATAGGGATCATAAGAAACGGGAAGGGAGAAGTTCAAGGAATTAGGATGGCTTTTAAAAAAAGAGGAAGAGGACTATAGTGAGATTAATTTATTCATTTATTGAGAGTTCATCACGTACTATGTGCTAAGCACTGTGATAGGTCTTTTCCACTGGCCCTTTTTATTAGGTGAAGTAAAAAAAAATTGTGAATAATGACTAGATTTTTTTTAAAAGGTAAGACAACAGAGGCTACTTAAAACAACAAATAATCACAAAGGCATAGCAAGTCTATACATATGAGATGTGATTAAATGGCACCAGGAAAGCCTCTATTGCCCCATGTCTGCCCTTTGAAAATGCCTCAGTCTCCTGTGTTTTCAATCTCATGCTTATGGCACAGCAAAGTAGAAGGAAACGTCCTTTTCCTGTCTCGGGTTTCTGCTGGTCTGTAAAATAGAAACCTCTGACTTCTTGCCTGAAGTGGGCAGAGAAAGCACCAAAACTTTCTTCCATTTCTCATTTGCTTCTCCTATGTGAGGAGTGCTTTATCTGATTGAGGGGAAGGTAAGTGTATGGCTTCTGTTAATTCATATTTCTCCATCGGTGGGGTTATATGCTAAAGGTGCATATGGCCTCTACTCCCTGCTTGTACTCTTCGCAGGCGAGAGACATACAGCTGCTTGGATAAGCTGTCGCTGCAAACTGACACTCCCCTCACCGGGGTCTAAAGATCTGAACTTGGTGATGTGGTGAGGGGAGGATGTGGAAGAAGCATTTTGCCAGATCCAGGTACCTATTTTACCAGATCCACGCTAAATTCTGGAGCCCAGCTTTACGTGCAATAAAGTGTTGTTGGTCTCTCTCTGACACCTGTGCATATTTTCCAATCAGTCTTGTGTATTATTATTGTCTTATTCAAACCACAAGGAGGCTTTGGCTCCAATGAATGTTCTATGTGGGAAGAGTGGCCGATTAAGCTTGCATATGCCATTCATTCCTTGGTTGGAATGGGTATATTGGTTTCCTTCTAGAGAAGTGGCCCAGGGGTTCTATGGGGCAGGGAAGAAGGGAAGGCTGAGAGCGCCAGGCACTGTGCAGGGCAGGCTGGGCATCGGGACAGTGGTGCCCTGTGGTGGGGGGCAGAGTCACTGAATGACAAAAGGGAGACCCAAGATGAGGGACACTAATATCACAACTTCCCATCAATACTTTTTTCCTAGGAAGAGCTCTCATTTTAAGTGCTAGCCAGTATTGCTTCTTAAAAGATGCTTAGAGAACCTTTTCCCAGGGAAATGCATAAGAATTGTATTGAGGCAACAATAACCACTTATCACAGAGAGAGAGTTGCTCCCTGGCCCAGCAATAAACAAACAAAAAGTAAAGAAAATTTTGAGCAGATTATTTTATGTTCCTCCAAATTTTGCTAAACAAATTACAAAACTTACTTGTCTTTACACAGAGAGTAGTATTATTTTAACCATTTTTACAGATGAAGAACTTGAGGATTGGAAAAATTAAGCAGTTTGGCTAAAGTTACAGTTAAGTCATGGTGAAACCATGATTCTAGTATAGGTTTGCAGATCCATTTCTAAAGCCTTTTCCTCTGCAGGATGTCATGCCACTGTCTTCCTTTAACCCTTCATTGATATTGCCTGCTTCTGATTTGGCAAAAGTTACTCATCTCCTTCTCTTAAAAAATTTACCATACAAATATGTGGCCTGTCCCAGGCTTTCTGTAGGTTGGAGGACATCTTGGAGCATGAAGCATTTGAGCTAAGGAGGATGACCTGGACTGCTGAGACCACAGGAAACTTGTCTAACAGCATGTGTCACTGGGACTCTGCCTCAGTCCTGGCTGAGGCCTGGGGCAGCAGGGCCACTCCACTCCCCCTACACTCACACTTACCCCAAAGTGAAGTGCTTGGCCTCCTTGCAGGGGGTACAAGGGAGGTGACCAAAAATTGAGTTGCCATTCTTAGTCCCTCACTTACTACATCAAGGTTATTAAGAAGCTGAAGTCAAAGATGCTCTCGAGAATCAAAAGCTTTCTTTGGGGGAAGTAGTTATTGAGTCCACCTGTACCCTAGTGGGGGAGAGGAAAGCAGAGAGAAGAGGTAAAACATATGTAAAAGGAAGAGAAGGTGATTCTCCAGTGCAGATTTCAGAGCCTGAAGCAGACAAGTTTGGAAAGAGGTGAAGCTTTGAGAATGAAGGTGTGTTGATGAATATACTGTATTGGGCATATTAATTACTAAACTGAAACCATCCTTGAAAACAAAGTGATTGGAGCATTTTTTATTAGCTAAAAGTATCCACTTACTGGCAGGAGATTTAAGGCAAAATTTGGGGTATTTATGTACCTCATTCTCTCCTTGCTGATTGCCAGAAGTTGACTATGTCCCTTTACTCAGGCCAAAGTTCCCATTAAGCAGCACTCTCCATAAAGCTACTCTCTCAAGGTAACAGCTCCCTCTCCTGCCTCTTCTGATCTAGGTGGAGTAATGATTCCTCGCTGTTGCTATCCCAGGATTTCGTACCATCCGTTGGTGGTTTCCTTACTTATTCACACCTGTGAAAATAGCACACCTGTTGAATAGTCCTCCATTACCCAATTTGAGTGTGCCATTCATTTCCTGCCAAAGCATTGACTGATACACTGAGAAAATCCACAGCGTCTGCAGAAGATTGGATGAATTAATATTTTAAGCCAGACAGAAAGTTGCAGGTGAATATTTATATGTACTAACACATGCTGACTCTGCTGGAAGACAAGTGCACGTATACGCACACAAAAGCCCAGGAGAATTTTACCAGATGGAATTTTTAGAATACTCTGGTGGGTCATTATCAGTGTAAGACAGCATCCTAAACAGGCTTGTAGGCTTAGCTAGAAAAAACATCCTCAAGTTTTGCAGCATCGAAAAACATTCAGAAGAGGGCAGGCCATGGCCTTACCAAGAATAGGACTCCGTGGGAAGGCTCTACCCACAACCAGGCCTCAGTAGACAGGAGTGTCCATCAGCGGAGTTGACCTAGAACACATCTCTGCTCCTCAGAACATGCCCAAAGGAAGCCCCAAAACACACTGCAAGACACGGTCTACATAGAACAGCATTTGTTTCCTCTGTGATAAGTTCAAGTTTAAAAAGCCAAGATTGAATCCTACAAAATATACAAAGATCTAAAGGGCATGGATAAAAGTTTTTTAGGTGATTCACCTAAAGGGATGCTTTTTATATTCCCCATGAGATATCCAGGCTTGTAAAAGCCAGGATAATTTCTAGAATTATAGCACTTCAGAGCTGGAAGTGTCTTCAGAGGTGGTCTAATCCAGCCTCCCCAATCACCAGAGAGATCTCTCCTATTTTAAGCCTTATAGACTCCCTATTTTGCAAAGCAATTTACTTCATCACAGGATGATTCATTCTTAAAAGTTCTTTCTTATACTAAAGGAGAGGTTTTACAACTTTCCTATAATTGAAACCCTTCTTTTTAATGAATACTTAAACCCTAAACACTTAAAACCTAAAAATATAACAAAATATAGACTATAAAACAGATGAAAGCAGAGCTCTTGTTAAGACATGGGTCCTAAAGCCAACTGCAGGAATACAGTGTGAAGCCTACTACATTATACTGTAACGTGTCTCATATTTTCACCCTCTGGAGAAGCATCTCCTCTCTAGTACCCACAATTCCTCCATACGTTGATCTTCTCCAGTGATTCCTTGACAGTCCCATGCCTAGATCAACTTAACGATGGCTCTCTTGGCTCCTACTTCCACAATGCAATCCATTACTGGAGGAGTCGTATAATCTCAAAGATTTATACTCTAAACTAGTCTCACAAAACTACTTAGTAATGATTTTATTACTAGCCAAATTAATTTCACTTTCCATTCATCAGAGCAGCTGTTCCAAGTTTGATTATTCTCCTCAAACTCATTACCCCATTCTGTCCTCTCCCTCTTGGCAGAGGACCCTTATCTCCTAGATGTTTCAGCGCTGCACATATTCTTTTCCCTGGGGCTCCCATTATGACTAATATGAGGTTACACACCACATCTCCAATGCCAACTTTTGTATTAATCTCTATACCTGCATATCTACCTGCATATCTAATTAGATGCCCCACAATTTTCTCTAATTCTCCACAAGGACAAACCTAAACTCATGTCTTCTCTTGCATGCCTGCTCCTCCAACAGCCTTTCTTTCAGTTAGCAGCGGCAGCATCACCATCTACTTAATGTTCCAAAATGGAAATCTCAGTCTATCCTCAATTCCTACTTTCTCCTCACTTCCATACCTAATAAGAAAAAAGAACAAAAGAAAGAAAAAGAAATCAAACTCTCAAATCTGGTGCCTCCATCCCCTTGTTTCCTCACCCTCTATACCTAGAAAATTACAATGACCTCCCAACCAACACCTGTCATCAGCTTCTCCCCACTCCAATATGCCTCCAGAAGTCAGAATTCGTCATGGCACACCTGCCCAGACACATGCTAGATCTTGCAGCCTGTAAAGTAAAGCCAAAACTCCACAGTAGAGTCCCAATCTATCTCTTCAGTTTCACTTTTTATCTCTTCTTCATGTACTGAACGAACTCCTTCCTTTTGGCCAAATATGGCATGCTGTATCTTCTTAACCTTGAGGCTTTGCACATGTGTTTTATTCTATTGTCATGAACTTTCCCCATTTCTACTGGCAAAACTCCTCTCCTTTTGAAGACCCAGCTGACCTATCACCAGTTGTGAAACCTGGTCTCCCATCAGTCTGTGCCTACCAAGCACTGTTAGGCATGACTTAATGTACACATTATAATTATTAATTAAATGTCTGTCTTCTCTCTGCCCATAATCTGTAGGAGTCATAGCCACAAGTCACAAAAAAATGGAATCATTCAGATGTAAGAAACAAAAAAGAAAATATACTGGGCAATTATCAGAATTCTCAGGAAATTGAAGAACCAGACTTTTAAAACAATCTTGAGTAAGCAGGTCTTCACAGCTGTGAGGATGACAGACAAAAATCATGTAGCAGAACCAATCAGGGGAGGACCCCGCTGTCACTATATGGAACAAAGGACATCATAGTTTACTCTCACCCCAGTTCTGAACAACAGATTCCCGCACCAGGACTATTGCTATCATCACCCTGAAAACCTGATAGTGTGGGGCTATTGTTGTATATGTTGTCCTCTGTTTCTGCTTCTTTGAATAATTAGCTTCCATTTCAAAGACTGGAGTGGTGCATCCTATTGGTTGTGCCTAGGTCATGTGCCCATCCGCCAACTGGAAGGGAAGCTAGTCATGCAAGTCTCTGGGGGTTTTAACATTTATAGTGAGAGATGAGTTCTGCCTCCCCATAAGACTGACAGAGACAATCAGGAAGGTTTGCAATAATACAAACATCCCCTAAAACTACCGGATAAATTAAAAACTTAGTTTTTCAGTTGTACTAACTACATTTCCAGTGCTCAATAGATGCAGGCGGCTACTGGCTTTCACACTGAACAGTGCAGATATAGAATATTTCCATCATCACAGAATAGTCTATTGGACAGCACTGGCTTAGACAAAACCCCTCATTTTATTAATGTGCAAACTGAAGTCCCTGGAGGTTAAGTGATATGTCAAGGTCACAGAGCCAGCTAGTGTTCAGTACAACACTGGGTATCAAATGTCCTGACTCCCTTTCCATTGCTCTATCTATCACAACTTATTGTCTTTCAACTTACATTTATAAATGTTATGTTTGTTTTAGCTGAATTCCCCAATTAGTCAAAATCTTTTTGATTCCTAAGTCTGTGGTTTATTGTATTCATTTGAAGAACTGAGAAGCTTCAATGAAAAGTTTTCATGGTTTATATAGACTGTTACTAATAGATCCTGAATTAGAACAAGTGTTTTCTAATTCTTAGTCTTCAAATGATTTATTACATAGAATATTGAGAAAATAATCTTGAAGGTTTTTTTTTGCTTGGCACTTGGCCAGTTACAGAAAGGGGACAAAACCCATGCACTCACCACACCAAAGGTTAAAGAGAGGACACCACTTTATTTTCAGCAATGGTCGTCTGGAGTCTGGATTCCTGCCAATGTCTGCAAAGTAGCCAGGGCATTTTCAGCCACAGGTTGATATCTAACATGGAATGCCACTCTTCAAGCATTTCTGAAAGGCTAGCAATAGCTATGGGAACAGATCCAGAAGAAATATTGACACCCACATCCACTCAAAGACCCTGGCTTTCTTACTGCTTGCAGCCACACCCTGCGCTGCTAAGGACCATGAGAGCTGCAAAGAGCACACCCAGTCTTTTCTCACGCAGCACTGTGGGTGCTCAAAGGAAGGTGTTGTCCCCAGTGAGACGCACACGCCTCTCTCATAAACCCAAAGTCAGTGCACACCTGCTGCCATAGACTTCTTCATTACCAGTGCTCTAAAGATGGTTCTGAGGGAGAAGTCTTCAAATGTTTTATTTCTCAGGCATTTTTTTTTTCAATAGGATGGGGAAGCTACTATTCTCGCTTCCTGGAATTAATTATGATCACCCAGAAACACTTATTTTTCTCTCTTCAAACAGCACCTAGAACAATGCTGAATGAAGGTCAGTGAACAGCATACAAGCTGGAGCTTTTGACCTTCAACAGACAATACGGACGTCATCTGAATAAGGATAGACATCCCACCTCATATTTTAAGCCTCTGCCTCTTCTGGTTCCTCCCAAATAGTGAGATGTGCCTTTTCCTCTATTTTGAAAATATTTTCTAGCTATTTCTGTGATTGCTCTCATTACACTATGATTGCTAAATATTTTTGTTCTTCATTATTCTTTAAGTCTTTTGAAGGTAGGAGATGAGGCTCATACAATTTTTTCTGTTATTCATTCAATACTATTTGTGAGCACTGTTCTAGGCTCTGGGATACAATAGGGAACAAAACTGCATGTAAAGTCTTATGGAGCATACATTTTAGTAATGGACAAATACGCAAGTAGGTACACAAGTAAGAGTAAAGGGGTAAAAACTAGGGGGCTGCATGGGATTTTAGATAGAATGGCCAAGGAAAGCATTTCAGATGAGATGATAGTTGAGTAGAAACCTGAAAAAAGTTAAGAAATAAATCATATATGTGTCTGGAGGAAGAGCCTCCCAGGCAGAGAAAACAGCAAGTGGCTGGTTGGGCAAGTATTCACTAATAAAATATAGCTACTTGTCATCTCATATGTACCAAACACCAGAGGGGGAGAGAGAGAAGAAGACACAGATTCTACAGACAAGTAGATGAATCAAATATGCAAAGACTAAAAGAATAGGAAAATGAAGAAGGACCTGACTAGTCTGCCCACAGTGCCCCGATCCTGCTACATAGCGCCTCTCAGATACATGGAGCTCTTCTGTACACCACATAACGGCCTCACCATAAGGCCTAGAATACAATCCATGCACCTTAAACATCTAAGCATATTTAAATTCATCCAAAGGTACATATTTAAAGTCTCAGGATGGTCAAAAATGTTATTCCTATAGCCCTTAGTATCATTAGTCCCCTAAATGAGAATGAAGAGGGTAAGGTAAAACACTACTCTACTTAATGTGGTGAAGTGCCTCGGCAAAATAATGCTGGAAACCAAAAAGCAATCACCAAGTAGAGAGGCCAACTTCCAGTTCAACTGGAAAAGTCAGGGAAGTATCTCCTGGGATCTACTCGTGTTCAAACTAAGGCAAGGATGTTAGAAGGACCTACAGGTGCTCAGCATTTTTCTAGTCTGAGACAATCCTGGAGGAGAATCCCTAAAGGAATGAAACCAGGTGGTTCGAGGAGGATGAAGAAGGGAGATGAATGATGATGAGAGAATACTAAAATTGTTAACAATAATTAACAACAACAAAACGTTGTTAACAATAAAAGATAGAAGGGGGCATTCTAAAATAACAAAAACAAGCATAGCTACTGGAAACAAAAAGAAAGGACCACTGGTTAGTTTTACACATATTTATAAGGTCAATGCATTAAAAATATGATGCTAGTCATATATATACATATATATCTTAATACATTATATATGCATGTATTAAGAATCCACCAATTCCCAATTCTCTGTCACTACCACTGCTACCACCCGGTCCAAACCACCACTGTCTCTCACCTGGTTTGTTTAAATAGCCTTCCCTACCCATCTCATCCCTCACTTCTGCCTTTACCTGGTCATTTGTCTGCACACTGTGGTCCAGTGGTTTCTCATCTCACTCAGGATAAAAGTCAAAGCCCTTACAGTGGCCTGCAGGGCCCTCTGTGGTCTGCCTCCCTCCCACTTTCTGACTTCTCCTTTTGCTCTTCCCTTTAATGACTCTATTCCTGCCACACAGTCCCTCTTGCTGATTCTTGAACACGCCAGGTATGTTTCCTCCATTGAGAATGTCATTTTCTTCTTTCTCATTCCAACACAGCTCCACTGCCCTTTGTCAGAGTTTTTTTTTACCACCTTGTATAAATAATAACCCACCTTCCTCACATGTAACCCCATTCCAATTTCTGGCCTTCCTCTCTTCCTTGCCTTGTTTTATTTTTCTCCATCACAAAAACTCCTGATATATGAAATATTTGCTTATTTGTTCATTATTAATCTTCCCTCACAGGCTTGTGTCCGAACTTCATCTGTTTTGCTCTAGATAAGTGTTTGTTGGTGAATGAATAAACATTAGGAAAGGTACTACAGATTCTTGGCTTTATCCTTGAGGCAGAAATAATTCATGACACAAACAGAATCAGAGTGCTAAGGAGGTTATAATGACGATAAGGAGGAAGAGGAGGAGGAGAATGGTGATAACAATGGTGTTGATGATAATAGTAACAACTATGACTTGCTAATCTTTTACTTGGCACTGGCACTAAATGTTTGCAATGCCTCATTTAATTCTCCATCAGCCATAAGATGTAGGTTCTATCATTATCTCAATTTTCTAGATAAGGAAACTGAGGCTTTGAGGAATTAGATAACTTACTCAAGGACACACCGTTGGTAAACATAAGAGCTATGATTTTTAACTCATACCTTCAGAGTCTGCACTGCTAACAGTAAGTCTCCCATCTGTAAGACAAGTACAGTGCTGGCTAGGGTCTGCCAAAACAAAACAAAATGAAAACAAGAAAACTGAAAGAGGGCCTAAAGTCCAAGAATAAAATCAGATCCATGGAGTTAGCAAACAGACCTCTTGACTATAATGATTGCCTATCATCCTGATTCAGTAACACCAATGAAGAGGCAACAAATGAAAGCAAACAAAAAGGTAGCTAAATACACAAAAGAAAATAACTCTCCAGACTTGAATTATTTAATTACGAAATCTTGGCAAACCAACCATTTTTGTGTTTGTCCTTATTAGTAACTTCCACATTTGCATTATTATTTTCCCACATTCAATTTCTTCAGGAAATATGCAGACTTGGCTTCTGGCTCGGTGAGAGTCAACAAGCAATTCCATTTTCCTGCAGCCACTCTCTGATCCCATCTTAAGTGAGGGCTGTTGTTTTCTAAAAAATGAGTGGGTGAGAATTACTTTGTTTTGTTTAGTTTCACACTGAGAAGGTTAGTATGAAAAATTGAAAGAGGCAATTATTTTAATGAAACATTTTTTGCCCAGTAGAATAGCAGTTTTAAAAATTAAGATGCTGGTGAGATTGTAGCAAAATGAACACTCTCATGTACTATAACTAGAAATGTAAATTGACATAACCTATCTGAAAAGCAATGCTGCAAAATATCTTATGTATTGATCTAATAATTCTGCATCTTCAACTCTAGTCTGAGGATGAAATTTGAAATAGGAAAATAAAAATGATGCACAAAGATATGTACCATAGCTTATTTATCATAGAAATATATAAGCAACAGTCTTACCTTCTAATAACAGGAAAATGATTATATAATTATGTTACTTAATATACAATACTACACACTGCTCTTAAAAGGTACACTAATGAAGAGTTTACATTCACATGGGGGAAATGTTTATATTTCCCTACTAAATGGAAAAGACAGGATACTAAATTATATAAAAAGTTGGATTTCAACTGTATAAAAATATGCACAGAGAAGGAGGGAGTAGAAAAGAAGTATAGATGATGTTTGTCTCTGGGTAGTAAATGTAGGGTGATAGTTTTCATTCTACAGTGTGTATTTCAAGAATAGTTTGTAAAAAGCATGAGTTATTTTGCATTCTTTAAAACTGTTTATTTTCTGAGGAAAAAGATATGTTGCTAGAAAATGCAACATGGATAAAATTCCAACTATTCAACCATTCCTGTTTTAGTATACTTTCTAATGAGCTAAGAACATAGTTTCAATAGAAAAGTTTCCCTTTCTCTGACATTTAGACAAACAAGCAGACAACACTTGCCCCTACAATGTAATGGCTGTTCCCAAGCATAAAATCCTCCTTGTGGACTTTGCAGAGCTAAATGAACATCAATAAAAGCAACAAATATACAACCACCAGCTCTGTGCTAGACACCAGGTTAGACTTAGACAAGTTACTCTACCTTTTTGATTCTCAATTGTTTTTTCTATATCTATAAAGTGGAACTTTAATAAAAATATCTGATTCACAAAGTTACTGTGAGAATTATTTGAGGTAATATATGAGAAGATATCGAGCAGAATTAAATGTTTGATACAAAAGTAGATGTTATTATGTCTCCACCTCCACAGTACTTCGTGAAACTCACCATAAATATAACAATTTATGTTCTGTGGTGCAGCAGCTCGTATGGTCTTGTTAAACAAAATTTATAGGAGGCCACTGGTTTGGACTGAGCTCTCACACTAGACTCAATGGATCAAACCAAAATGGAGTCACTCATGCTAAAGTTCCATACCACCAAGCTGAAACTAAGTTGTTTATCTAACATACTGAGAAATCAGGAAAGAGAGATAATAGCCAAATCCCCAAACAGGCCAGTTTTAGCCAGCATGATAAGGAAGTTCCCTCTACTTTAACTTTTACAAGAAAAGTAACTTTGAAATAACCAGTCCACTTTTGTTTTCTGTTTCTGCTTTCTTCAGCCCTTTTTTGTCTGTAAAGCCAACCCCCTCTGCTGGGCTCATTGGACGCTCATTCTACTTCATAAAATGAAGAGTTACTCAATTCTAAAATCACAAATAAAAGCCATTAAGATCTTCAAACTAAATTTGTTGCAATTTTGCTTTTTGACAGTCTTGAGAAATCATCAGTACCATCAAAAGAAAACGGTAGATATAAAGGCTAAAAGACATGCTTATTTTTTCCTTAAATTTGTGTTTGTGTACAGAAAAGTTTAGTGAAAAATCTACAGGCAGAAAAGTGGTCTTCTCACTTTCAAATACAATTTTATATTAGTTTATAGCCTCAAATAATACTTAAAAGTTTGGCACTTTGAGCAGATAGTTGTTCTTTTGGTAGTAGAAAGCCTCCTACACAAGTGTCATGGGGCACATACAACATTACCAACTTTGTGGCATCTCTCTCTCTCTCTCTGTCACACACACACATACACACACACACACATACACACACATTAGGGGTGTGTGGCAAAGTGAAGCAGAAGAAGTACTAGATGGAGAGTCATAATACCAACTTGTTACCTCCTCTGCCAATAGATTTTTGTGTGTCCGTGGACCAGTCACTCAGTCTCTCTGGACCTCAATTTAATATCAATAAAATAGGGCTGGAATAAATCATTTTTAATTCTAGAACTGCATTAATTTCATGCCAAACCCAATCTGTAAACTAATTTTTTTCAAAGCAAACAGTGACAAGCTCCCAAGATAAATATTATAACTGTAACTAAACATGAACAAATAATGAGGAAGTAATAGAAAATGATAGAATAAACTCACATTATACTTTCATGTTTCAGGTTGTCTTACTACCTTCAACCTACCCCCAAAAGTGCAATGACTACCAACATTAAATTTTTTAACAGGATTCAAGAATCCATTACTTCCTTTCTCTTCTCGATATTATACTCTGCTGTATCACTTAGACCCTTTACTGTAATTCACCCTCACCCGGGCCATAATACTTATGGTTTCTTAGAACAGCGGTCCCCAACCTTTTTGGCACCAGGGACCGGTTTCATGGAAGATAATTTTTCCATAGACGGGGGGTTGGGAGGCCAGGGAGGGTGGTGCTCTGCCCCCCATTTCTAACAGGCCACGGACTGGTACCAGTCAATGGACTGGGGGTTGGGGACGGCAGTCTTAGAAGATATTTGTGCCTTTCTGTTTTTCAACAGTTGACCCCACCAAACAAAATAAGTAAAGTGCCGTTCCTTTTATTGTCCATAGTCAGACCTAAGCCCAGATAAGAACTGTAGGTTGTTCTTAAAGGTTCAAGCAAGATCTCTTAAGAATTTTTAACTTTCCCCAGCAAGTTATAAACTCTTTAAACAACCTGTAAGACTGGTTGTTTAAAAGTGCAGTCACAATTCATTTGCTAAGGATCAGATACAATGGGAAATAAATATTCTTCTTACAGACTCCAAAGAACACATCTGACAAGCAGGAGACACTCTAAGATCCCTAACGGTAGTCTTTCGTTTGAGCTGGCATGTTTCCTTTTCCTTGTCTAATGGCCTCAAAACTCGCAAAAGCCTTTCCTTAACATAGCTATACATCAAAGTTTTCATATATGAGAAAATAATTTATTTTCATGAAATCATAACTTTACATGGGTCAGCTTTTATTTTTGAAACTGAAGCTCATAAGCCTATAGTTGGGTGCCAATAGTCTTTTCCCTCTTTATTTATAGTCACATCTTATTGTTTGTGGGGAGGAAAACCAATTAACCTTTGTAGGCAAATTGAATCCATAATTCAATGGGAAATAATATTATAATTAACTCTTCAATATGTTGAGTAGTAAATACTTCTCAACAATGTACTAACCTTTGAAATGTTATAAAATCTTTGGCTAGACATTGATGCAGCTAATCCACAGCAAAGTTGAAATTGCTTTCTTCCTTACTTCAATAAAGAAAAATGGTTTTGAATCCAGATACCAATTCTAAATGTTCAGAGAAAAAGGGAATGTGGCCATTCCAATCCCCTAAAAAGTAGAGGTGATACAAGGTAATAATTGTGGATGATAAATCCTACAGAAACTATTGTCATTATCTCCCAAAACTGTATAATGAATTATCATTTTTTCTGTATCTTTACAAAATTATGGATTCATTTATGATTTCTACCTTTGCCTTGGTAGTCTGCACTTATTAATTTCCCTATAGTACCATTTCTCCCAAATATGCAACTACATTTGAAGATCAACAGAAATATCAAGTAAATAGGAAACAATGAACTTCATAGTACTCCCTGGAGTCAGTTGAAAATAGTTTCATATTTTTTCATCTCTTTTCTTAGGCAGGCAACATAATATGATGAAAAGAGAGTGGGTTTAGAAATGGATAAATCCAGTTTTGAATCTAGGCTCTGCCAGCTGATGGGTATGACCTAGGACAAGTTCATACATTTTGGTAAGTAACTGAGGCAAGGTATACAAACTTTTATAAACTTTAAGTTTTTGTGTATTAAATACTTAATATGGAGCTAATTATATCTATGCTTATAGATACTGTGAGGATGAAATAAGGTATATAAAGCACCTGATGCATAATTGATGCTCAATAATTATTGTTTCCTTTTTCTCATTTCCTGTTTAAATCCCTATGAATAGAAAACTATTTAAAGATCAAAAGCAGTGACTCTTAACCATCATATCACCTTTGTGAGTTTTCTCCTTTTTGTGGAAAAAATTGCACTTTGGTCTGTGTTTATGTCATTGATACTATTCCCAAGAAAGGCTCTCATTTTAGCCTTATTTTTGGTTATGAAATAAGTCTTTAAATTTCTTTTCAAGTATTAGCCAGTAAATGGAGACTTTATGGTGTAAAAAGAGATGTTGAGGTATGCCTCCAAAGTTGCACTGCATAAGTAACCAAAGTACATTCCCATCAAGTGAGCTGGGTACTGATGACAGACACTCTGCTTTTTCCTCTCCTGCATTGGCCCCATTTTCAAAGAGGCTTTCACTTCTATTTCTGTGGACATGACGGTGGTTAGAGGCTAATTACAGACTTTTTCAAATCTATTAACAATGCTATTAACAAGAAAAGCAAGATAATTTTGTTTCATAACTTTGCATTTTCCTACCTCCCCCCCACAGAGGTGTTAATGAGCAGTGAAATTACCAAAAGGCATACCATACATAGATCATGCACCAATTGAATAAAGTGATACTGAGTAAATAGCATTTATAATCTATAATTATTATTTTGGAAAGGAAGTAATCAGTATCTCATGAAATTAATTACTGGGTATGTAAGAGTAAGGAGTATGTTAAAATTGGGCAAAATGCAAATTAAAATACACAAATGTAGTATCCGTCAACTAAACATGCTTGAGTTTTCTTTCATTCTAAAAATATTTCTGGTCAGATAATTTTAAATTACATTTCAATTAGGCATCCCCTCTTCACAATTTAGGCATATTCACAGGCAAATTCAAATAGAATAAACTAAAAAGAGCCGTATGAGGGAGGGCATGAAATGAAGGTCAGTATTTTATAATATTTTACAATACCTGTCTCTGGAACTTGAGTTTCCATTTGATATTGCACTAATGTTACGAACATAGTGCTCCTTTAAAATGTCCAAAAGATTAATATAAGACCTAATGTAAAAACTTAATATTTGTTTTAAGAAAAGGTGTTATTTTAAACATTATGTTACACTATGACCTGAAAAAGTCGCTAATATTCTTAATAAGGTCTTGCCATTTGAAAATTTCCCATCTGCTGTGACACTTAAGAGAAACCAGGAACAAAACAACACAGGCATATAGACTGGGCTGGAAATGCGTGCTGTCAAGCAAAGCATAGGTTTCTCAGGATTTTAATGTGTCAGGTGTGCGTATGCTGCTTTTCATTTGGCAAGCCTTTTTTTATGTCTTAGCAGACGGCTAACGAGTAACAAGCATTCCTTTGTTTGTCAGATCTTAGGCATTCTGGGGGACATTTTAAAGCTACGTGGGTTCAGTTTGCTCTATTCCAAGTTGAGAATATAGCATCTTTTTAAAAAATCTGCTCCCTCACAATAGCAGTGTGAGGTTGTCATCTTTCACTGGAGGGCGGACTACTTGTTAACAAGAGTTAAACAGCCAAATCGTGAGCTTCGGCAGGGAGAATGTGCTGCCCAGTAGCATAATGGCTCTGGGGTCCCCCTGAACAGAGAATTCTGCTCACAAAGTCCATCTTATTTGGAAATTATTCCTCCTTTCAGAAACAATCGTTTTTGAGGCCTAGAAGCCCGCCTTACATGTAACAAGTGACCAGAAAATATTTGCTGAAATAGCCCATTCCTACTTTGAATAGCCTTGGCCAAAAAATACCATTAAATACTGAGCAGGGCAGAAAAAAGGGAAATTTAGGCTAGAACCAGAACAGAAATAATGCCCCTATACTACAGGATCTTGGGTTCCAAAAATTCCTTGTGAAGAGGAATTAAGAACTCATTTGAGCACCCTACTGGGTGTCATTTATAAGTCAAGTTTGACCTGGTTTCTATGCATATATATTCCTCTTAGAGTACCTCCCTGTACAGGGGTGATTTATTAGAATGCGATTTGTCTCAACTGTTTTTGTACTTAAATATGCAAATCCATTGCAAGACTGAGCAGCCCAGCTCCTACACATTGTTCTCATGGCCAGTGAGGCAGTACAGCGGAGCAAATATTAGCAAGTGCTCTTTCCCATTGGACACTGAGGCATCCCACTGTGCTTTCCTTGGCTGAACTGACACTCACTGATGCACACAGTGCATCACTTTCTGCTATTATTTAGTTTTCTGATGAACACTTAATCCACAATGGGTGACAAAATACAAGAAAATGTAAATGTGCCAGAGAGACTGCAAAATTCCAAAGTGCAGTATCACCCCTGGATACTAAAATCCAAGTTTAACAGCAGCTCCAGTCACCTCTGAGCAATGGTCAAGAAAAGAAGGGTAATAATCTGCAGACAATTATGGATTGATGATAGTTATTTGACATGATGAAGAGAAGCACAAACATTGCTGGAGTCTTGGAAGTTGGCAAACACCATTGTATGAACAAAAACTGGAATGAACTACAACTGGAAATATATCAATATTTCAAAACATTTGAAGGGAAAGAAAAAATGAGGTATGATTCTGAGAATGCATCTACACAAGAACTATAATCATTTGGTTATTTAGAACTTTAATTTCCAAGGTACATCTCATCTTTACCCTCCCAACACACACATAGCAGAAGGAGTATAGTTCTAATTTCATAGTATAAACTTCAAGGGATCTCAATAAATCCTTCCTGAAGTTAAAAATTCCTTCTAGATTTTGCTATACATGTATTAAAATAATTGTGTGCGACTTGACCCACAAAAATGCTTCTGGAAATGTTGGTTAATCTGTAGGATTTATGCTATATTCTAGGCATAAATTCTAGTCCACTGAATAGTACTATAAGTGTTTCTTTTTATGCCCCCCTTGATGCATTTGAAATGCAAACCTTTTCCATATGCTTTCTACCTTCAAACACCTCCCCACTCCTAGTCAATTTTTGTTGCATGATTTGACTCCTTCTTTGGGTTAGTCCTAGTACCCTGGGAATATATGCATAGGTCTTAAAGTCTCTCCTGGGGGCGTGATGCTATAACCCACTATGTTACCTCCTCTATCCATGGTATGAGATTCCCAGCCAGTAGTGCTTAGTGATTGTAATATAATTTTTTGTTATCCTAGTATATTATGCTATTTTTATCTCCTGAAATACCATACTTCACTTGGTGTGATGCCATCATTTTAGCCTATAAAAATCTGAAATTGAAATCATTTACATACTGAAATATACCTAGAGAGTTATGTGCTTCACTAAAATTCAAATTGAACAAAGTTACTCTTCTTAAAACTATTCTTCTATAACCTCCTTAATCTTCAACGGGTTGGAGGGGAGAGTTGAAAGCAATCCAACAGAGCAAAGCTTCTACTGCAAGAATAATTCATACTCTAGCTCAAAGATTTCTGAGCCAGTAGAATATGAACATAACTATTGAAACTGATATGGGTACCTCTGCATAAGACTAGCTATACGTGATGAAAACGAAACAAAAATAAAAAGTGCAAATTGAAAAACTTCTTTTGAAGCAAAACTACAACTTGATTTCAATACAAAGTTCACAGTTCCTGGAAAAAACAAAAGTTGGTTTAAAAAAAAATCTCAAAATCATCAAACAAGAGATGGGATTATTTGAAGACAAAAATGTCAGAGGAAAAATATCTGGCACTAGTTTGTAATTCTCTTCACATTCCCATACTAGTGTAGAGTAAGAAAGGGCTGCTTCAGAAGCAGGAAAAACTTACAGGAAGATATACACCTGAGTAAATAATAATATCACTCATGTATTTTGTTGTTTGAGATCACACTTTTTCAAAAATTCAAGTAATTTTTTCTGTTATGAAATAACATATTCTATATATATCAAAGAATATATGTTAATGTAATGAGATCATTATTCCATTAATATATTCTAATTTTTAATAATTAATTAAATGTTTTTTCTTTTTGGTAGTGTCTAATCTTAGTTTTTGAAATAATATTTTATTTTTCAAAATTTCATCTGCTAATGTTTATAACCCATCTGCTAATAAATATCTCAACTTCATATTTCTTATATTTTTCAAAGTTTTTAAATTTATTTATGCCTCCTTACATTTGAAATATATCAAATATTATATAACATTATTTTAAAGTATTAATTTTAGATGCTATTAAAATAAAACATCACTGTTTATATTAATATTTATACATTGACATTAATATAAAATAAACACTAAGACATTGATATTGTCATTTTATTCTGGAATTGCAATCCCTAGAAGTTTGCCCTTATCTAGTCCTTAGTGATTTAAGTTCAGCAAACCAATTTCTCCCCGGCTACCTTTCTCCCTCCTCCAGTGATATCAGGGCTTTGAGAGAACGGGAAGCAGCTTGTCCTCATTCGTTTTCAGATACTTCAGTCTGCAAGTATAGAGGCAGGCACAGATTATCACATGTCCATGATGGGCAGCACAGCGGAGAAGCATCTATGAGTCACACATGTAGGCCATACCCCTCCACCTGACTCTTTGGAATCCTATGTTTTCTTCAAGAGCCACTGAAAAATAATAGCATCTCATATCCATTCTCACAATGACCATTGAAAATGCCATATTTATCAGAGTGAAGGTTCCCTAGGAAATTGGATCTCCGTGAGATACCAACATCACATTTCATTACCAGAAAAAAAATCAATAGTAAAATTACCTTCTGAGTTCTAAAGAATGAAGTTGCATCAGTCAGGATTCTCTATTATAAGCAGCCGACACTGACCCTCGCTATCTTAAACAGGGAAAACATAATTACTGGAAAACTATGGACTAGCTTATACAAGCTATGGAAAAGTTTCCAAAACAAGGCTCAAAAATCCAATGGGAATCAAAGGAGGGCAGGTAGCCTAGATCATGACACAAAACCCTTGGGTTAGGGCGTCACCCAGGGCAGCACCACCACTCTGCCGACAAAGTATTCCACTGCCTGCAGGCTCCTGTCCACGAATTCTAAATCACTCCTTTATTTTTGCCCTTTTTGTAAGTCCTGAGCAGAAACATCCAACCGATAACACATAGATCATACATCTTCACCCTTAAGATCTAAGACCCTGCCAACTACAATTAGGAAGTTCCCCCAAACAGGAAAGTGTGTGAATGCTTGGGAGCCAATCAGCAACAAACAACAAATGTCCACAGCAAGCCCTAAATTTCCATTCCACCATGGCATAAAATAAATGTCAGAATTAAAATAATCTTTCATTTCTTGGAGTGGGATGTATTCCAAGGCACAGATTCAGAAGAGTCAGAGCTAGGAGTGTCCGGCAGATAGGGAAGCCAAAATGTCAAGATTCTAGGAATTTTGGATTCTAGGAATTGGAGTTCAATGTTCTCAAAATACGCTGAACATCAAATCCAACTTCCTAGATACTTAGAACTTTTGTGTAAGACTAAATAATGTCTTTTAGTAACATTGTTCATTTTTTAATTTTTATTCTTTAAGGGGAATGTAAAGATAATGTATCTAAAGTATTTATAATTTGAGTAAATCTTAAAATGCCACATTTTTCATGTTGTTTATATATGTGCACTTAAATATAGATGAAAAATTAGCTACAATTTTAGCACTAAAAGAAGACAAAATCTCTTTATTATATGATACTTGAGTTCTTGTTTTCTGAATTACTTTTTATAATTTTCATGCTTAGTTACTGGAAAGTGGCATGAAAAAAGTTTCAGACTACTATTTATAAGTCCCTCTTATGAAATAATTTGTTAAAGATATAAAAAGTTATTGCCCAAGAAATGAAAGAGTGAAGTGGAGATCAATGTATTTTTCTCTTTAGCGCTGGTTTTTGTTATACAAAAGATATCTTCAGGTAGTGCACAGAAATTTAAATCAGATAGATATAATTTATGGAACTGGTGACAAGAACTATTATTGTATACTCTCCATTAACATGTATTTTATCATTAGTGTTTCTTCTGTTGCTTTAACCAATGTCCTATAAAGAACATAAATTTAAAAAATAAATGGATAAAAATTAGGAATGATTAAAACAGTACATGAGCTTTAAGGATAAAATCCAACCCATTCTATTTCACCAAATGTAGAAGCCATTACTTCATTTAAAAATTGCTTGCAAGCAGATGCCATTTTCAATTGCTTAAATCAATAAAATCCTGTCTGGAAATGGAAGGAATTCTAGTCTCATTGGAAATTCCATTTTAGTTTCCATCTATAGGTTCTATATATATAGGCAGTTGTGGCGAAGTCCAAAGTCAAACCCTGGCCTGCCCTAGATGTTGGGAAGCACAAGAAATCACCATAAGCCACTTCACCTTCAATTACAGAATTATTTCTTGTGTTTTAGAATCCTGAAATTTCTAAAATAAAATGCACCCCTTGTTTTAATAGAAACGTTCTCTTTTCTCCAGTTGCTGTGCATGTACCTACCCTATGTGCCCACCCTTGAAACAAATGACACCTTTTTATCTCCATCCTCCCTTCATCAGCAGTGACAGTACTCAAATTCCTCAGGGTGTAGAGAAAACCCAATCCAGGAGCAGTTTTTCCAGAGACAGTAATCACGCATAAACATCCCTCTACACTTGCTCAAGGAATACAATCTAGCCAATTGGGATGACTTAAACTAATGATCACATCAATTACCAGAAAATTTACAACTGCATTATCTACTTGTTCAGCCCACAGCACAAGTGAGTCCTCTAGTTACCAACAGAACTGTGGCTGCTTCTCACATAATTAGTATAAATATATTTTCATCACATAATGGTCTAGAAGCCTTCGTGAGGCTTCTTTAATTACTCCCTGTCTAACTTTAATGTTGGAACACATGTTAAACTAGTTTACTAAAAGGACAAGAGGAAAATAACGCAAGGAAATGAAATAAAAAGCCCCCAAGATCATGAGCACAGAAAGCCAGCAGAAAATTTTTGTTTATGTTTAGTCCTACTGTAGGGCACTAATAGTTCTCCTGCTGTGTTAAATGCGTTATCTCTCCGCCCACTTCTCCTGGGAAGTATGGTTTAGAGTCATACACATCTGAGACAGAAATTTGTACAAATTTTTTTAAAAGTTATAAAATCTTCTGTTCTTATCACTTAAATGGCTCCGGAAAGAAGGGAATAGATTTCTGTACCTCTGTTACTAATATTGCTTAGAAGGCCTCTTGCCCGATGCCATGAGCAGGTTAAATAGTTCCACTAGAAGTTCTTCTGACTGACCATAAGCCCTATTCAGATAATTCCAAAATGGACCTTTTTACACAGAATCTCAAGTAGTCTATTGTTAAACATGCACCCATAAACTCCAACTTGCTTGATTTTTATCTTCTCCACAAGGTATTAGTATTCAGCAAGAGAAAGATTGTGTAGCTTTTTTGTTTTTTATGCTATTGCTTATGCTTTGACAATGTCAATTATCTTAAAAGGCACTCAATAAATATATATCAATTCAAGTAATTAGTTAATTCATCTACAAGTCATTGTTCTAGGTGGTGCTGTCAATAGAACCTTCAGTAATGATGGGAATGGTCATGCAATTTTCGTTTAATAGGGTAACTAGCCATAGGTTTTAACTATTGAGCACTTGATATGTGCCTAATGTGACTGACAAATTGAATTTTTGGTTTTATTTCATTTAATTAATTAAATTTAAGCCTAATTATCCACATGTAGCTAGTGGTGGCCATATTGGGTAAAACACTTCTAAGGTACTAGGAATATAACCATGACCAGGGCACAGCTTTTCCCTTCAAGGAACTTACTGTCCACAAAGACAAGCTCAAAAAAATCATTGTAATTCTTCTAAAAGAAGAAGTATTTGAGCTGGTATGCAGGATAAAACATAGAATTTAACCAATAGTGAGAATTCAATGTTATCTAAAACACACACTAAGTAGTATGCCCAAGGGCTAAAGACAGCATTTGCTATTTAATTTATATGTAATTATATAAAGAGTAGTTTTGTTCTGAGAATTAAATGATAATCTATATAAAGTGCTTAGAATATAGTAAGAGATAATAGATAAATTGATTGATAGATCAATAGGTATAGATATATTGAGATAAATAGGTAATAGATATTAACTAATATCATTACTATTAAAAATAAGTATTGTTCTACCACTGAGGCCCAACTTGCTCATCATTAAAATTAAAATTAAACCATAATTTATTTTTCCACTCCCTTATACATATTTTCTGTTTCTGTTTTTGCTAGTAGATTAGGATAGATTCCTTTAAATCTATCATTTCACAAAACAATGCCTGTTACTTTGGTTAAAGAAACACTCTGGATTCTCAGAGGAAAATAATAGTCTAAGTAAAAATGTTGTTAGTGGTCTCAGTTAACTCAGACCAAAGAAAGAATTATTTTTCTCATGCATGGCATTAATTGGCATAGCTGGCTTTTGTGAAAGGAAAAAGGTAAACAGAAGAATGAAGTCAGTGCATAAGATCAGGAATCTCCAGTATTAAGCAGTCTTCAAAAGTCGTGGCCCAGAATACTAGAAACAAACAGCATGGTAATTTTCCTTTGATTGCATTTCTTATGGCTTTGGTTTATAGGAGAAAAGGTTAAATAGCTCCATCTAGAGATACTTGTGATAGATCTTAGAGATACACAGAGCAAGAAATCATCACAAGTCCCGAGTCCTGGACAAAACTTCCTATTTAATGCTCCAAAGGAGCCCATAAATAAGTTATTCCACTGGTCCTAGATAGTGTCTGCAGCAACTCTACAAGAAACAGCTATAAACCAATCATCAGAAATGTACAAAATTTTATTGTACTAAAACGTGAAGTTAAATGAATATAGCCCCAGTAAAAACAACAAACCCCAGTGACAGGTGAGATTTATACATAGATAAAGCTTTGGAGTGCCTAATAAATAAGCTTAATAGCAAGTACAGATAGAGCCAATAGAAACAGGCCCAATTTATTGGCCCAATAAATACACTGAAGTGTCGACTTCATGCTAAACACTATCCTGTGTGGTAGAGATGAAATTGTGTACAAAACCAAACAATCTCTGACCTAGAAGGCTTATAATCCAATGGAGGGACATTAATCAAATAATCATGAGATTTTTAAAAATCAAACTGTGATAAAAGCTGTTAATGATAATTAAATGGTGCTAGTAGAATAAAATGAGAAGATCTGAAAAGACTTCCCTGGGGAAATGACATTTGAGCTAGGCTTTAAAGGTTGAGTTGGAACTAATAAGATGAATGAAGAAAGGATGAATATTCCACGCAGAAGACAGTGCACAGACTGTGCGTGAAGGGACATTACAAATCCAAGCAAGTGAAAGTGTACACAGGTGGATGGGGTGGAAAGAGGGAGTGTGGAGAGAGTTATCTTGCTTTCTAGTGGTCCCTGTGCTAAAATACAACATGTACTCCACAGTGTGGTGTTGTTTCCCATTCTGTTCTGACATTTACAGATAGATAGATGTAGATAGACAGATTAGATAGATAGATAGATAGATAGATAGAGATTGAGATAGCTTTGGTTTCTTTCCTGGAATGAACAGAAATACCTGGATCTTTCTCAAAAGAGGCTCTATGGAAATGTCTTAAGAGATAACTCTGGGAATATATTGCAATGGCTGAAAGCTGAAAGGACTCAACTGTCTGGAAAATGACATGCTTTTCTACCAACACAACTGAGAAAGGTTGACCCTTCAAAAGTCTCAGAATGAAATTGATTTATCTATCACAGATTGATTTTTTAAGATACTCTGCTAGTGCAAAAATGAGAAAGCATACAAACAAGAAACATACATAAGAGAAAAAGGCAAATGGCAATCAATATATACAAAGATTTTAATTTCATATGTAATACAAAAATACATATTACAACCAGACACCATTTTTCACTCACTATATTGGCCATATATGCAAGTAACATAGGTAATCCTCACTATCTAAATCAAGTCCATTCTTCAAAAATGCAGGAATAAGAAATATTCAGGTAGCAGGAGCCTACATTTCATTATTCTAAACAGGAAAAAGTAACAGTAGGTTCTGAACCCACACAGAAACTCCAATCAACTTCCCCAAGTATCACTAAATCACTTTCAAATGCTATGTAATTAATTCCACCAAGGACGTCTCCATAATATGAAAATAATTAATTATTTACCTAATTAATTATTTACCTAATATAATTACCTAATTATCTGTCACTTAAATCATTAGCAGGGAAGTTTTTACACAGTATTGAAAGATATTGGGTATGAAGTATACTTTCTTTCTCATGGAAACGAATGTGTACTATAATATAGTTAAATAATGAATACTATGCCAACCAAACATAAGAAATGCAAATGGCACTTAGAAAAGTAAAATTTTAAATGGTTTTTTATCCAATGTCACTAACCTATTGAAGAATTTCCTTTTCAAAGAATAACGGTGATAAAGCTGCTTTTGTCCTGAATTTTGCTAAAACAATCCTAACATCTACATGTTAGACCAGGTAATTGATTCAGATAGTTGAATTTAGGTTAAAAATACTAAAAGTTATTATGGGGAGAATTCAGATAGTGATAGAAAGTGATACTTGTATCTTTAAATGATACACCTTGTTTTAATGAAGGTATAGTAAAAAGTCCTATTATGTATTGCTGGTGAGATTCTTCAATGTTACAACCATTTGGAGAAACAAAATCTGTCAGTATTGATTAAAACTAAATGATGAACACTCTTTGAACCAGTAATTATTTTCTATCACCTCATCATACTGAAACAAATTACCATAAATAAGAATATATGATGAAAATGATGTAGTAGCACTATTATAATAGCAGAAAATTGAAAATATCCTAAATACCCATCAATATCTCCTGAATCCAAGCCCCACTTTGGTTTCTACCATAACCTCGGTACTGAACCTCCATGTTCTCTCATCTGAAGTAGTGCTGAGTCTTGCTCCTCCCTGTCATGCCTCTTCCCTTACAGCCCCATCACCATCACCGCTCTATTTTCTATACTGCAGCAAACATGATCATGTCTAAATGCTAACTGAACGTGCCACATTCCCACTTTACATGCTTGAAAGAATCCCCCATGCTACAAGGCTAACTATCAAAATCCTCGACAAGGCCAATGTGGCCCTGCCTTTGAAACCTCATCTTAAGCCACACTTCCCCTTAGGCCCCCTCTGCCCCTGTCACGTGGTGGTACTTCTCAGTTACTTGAACACTCCTTGTTTCTTCCCATCAGTCTGTCCACCTGACTTTCCCACTACATGGAATGTGTTTTCCTTCTGTTTTTACCTTGTCGATGAGTACATATCATTTCAGCTCTATTCCCATCTGTAGGAGAGCCTTCCCGACAGCCTACTGGTTCCGATCTCCCTATTATGATCCCTCATAATACTGTTACCTCTAGTGGTAGGTGATACTTACCACTATTTCTGGTTCTCTTCCTTTTCCTGAACATATGAACCAATTTTACAAATCTCTGGGCCCTTGAAATTAGGCAGGCACATGTGAGTTTCTGTGACCAATAAACTATGTTCAGAGGGACAGAAGCATTTAAGATCCAGAGCACAATCCCCCACACTTCCTTCTCCTGCCGTGGTGAACCCCGAAGCAACATGGTGACATGGAGCTGCCACAGTAAATAAACTGTCTGGACTACTGAGCTGCCACAGAGAGAAAAGTTGCCCTAGAGGCACCCAGACCCACAGAGGGTTTTGTAGGCAATAAAAGAAATATGCCACTGTGATTGGCATGGCACAACCTTGCCTAACCTGATGCATGCACCCCTCGTGTTCATTTTATACAGTGCAATGCTTTGGGAATATTCATAATATCTGACCCCTGCACTGTATGGAAAGCCACATGAGAGCAGGAGTTGTTCTTGTTTATCCTCACCATTTCACCCCAGTGCCCAGAACAAACTTACACATAGCAGACACTCTAGATATTTGCAGAATGAATAAATTTAGCAGTAAATAAATGATTGTATATTTATTCTGTGGGATATTATTATACATATGAAAAATAATGAAGTTTGATTTTTCAGTATTCACCTGAAAATTATGCATAATATATTATAAAATAATTTTCAAAACATAGTCCCATTTTTATTTTAAAATCACTGTATATCCAAATAAGTGTTTAAACTTAGGGAAACATATGGAAGATTAAACTCCAAATTATTTGATATTCTTCATTATGTGTAGAGAGGGAGGTGAAATATGAAAGAGGGAAGGAGGAGAGTGATACTATTTTCCTTTATGTAACTTTATGTTACTTAAATGGTCAAAATGAGCATGTGTAACATTTTGTCATTAAAATTATTATTAGAAAGTGATAGGGTCATTATTTCCAGAATGATGTAAGAAAGACAAATTTAAAGATAAATCAGGAATCAAGATTTAAAATCCCAGGAAGATGCAGACAGAGCCACAATAATCCAGGCATGACAAGGGGAACTATCTATTAATACTAATTCAAATCTGAGGGGTAATCTGTGGTCAAACACTGAAAGAGAGACCTCTAAGATAAGTCAATGTACATGGAGAGAACAAAAAATGTCCCTGTGCAATTTGTAATTTCTGGAGGAACTTCCATAGTGTTTTCCATAACAGCCATACTAATTTACATTCCCACCAACAGTGTGCAATGCTTTCCTTTTTTCCACATCTTCCCCAACACTTGCTCTCTCTTTTCTTTTTGATAATAGCCATCCTAACTGGTATGAGATGATATCTCATTATGGCTGTAATTTTCCTTTCCCTAATGATTAGTGATGTTGGGCATTTTTTTCATATACTTTTTGGCCATTTGTATATCTTCTTTCAACTAATGTCTTCTCAATTTATAGTTTCATATAGATCTTGACTATATCATGTATAAATTTGAACTTGTCACTCACTCAACAAATAGTTGCTGAGTGTGTACTCTGTGTCAGTTACTAGTAATACAAAGATAAACAAACACATTCCTTTCCCCAAGAATTTCGGCCCAGTTTTTAGGTAGTTCATTCTAGTAGGTGACATGAAAATGAATGACATGAGGCAACATGACATGAAAAGTGCAATACTAAAATACAGGTTGAATTTGTAACAAAGTAGGATGACTAATGCTGCTTTAAATAGAGTTGAGAAATATTTCAAAGGAAAGAAAATCTTTGAGGTGAATTTTGATGTATGGATGGAATTTCTCAGACTACAAGGAGTGGAAAGATATTTTAGTCCAAATGACCATCTGAGAAATGTAAAATTGAGGGAATAGAGGTCAGTTGGAGGGGTAGTGGTTCAAGATAGATAGCAGGGGGCTGTGTGCTGTACTATGGAGTGGACTGGTGATGTTTTTTTTTTTTTTAATATAGAAAATGGACGATTACTAAAGAGTTCTAAGCATATAGGGTGATTTGGAGGAGGGTAAGACTAGAAGCAAGTAGAACATAGGAGAACACAGTAATCTTGAAAAAACATGAGGTGATAAGAGAGAAGAGAGTGGTAGAAAATAGACATTAAGCAAGTATTAAATAGAATAAAGATGACATGGGTGACCGATTGTACATGGCGGTAGTTGAGGCACAGGAAAGAATCTAGGATGACTTCCAGGCTTTTGTTGTTGCCACTAATAAGAATAAGGGATACAGAGAAAAGAAGAGATTCAAGGAAAAGATAAGTTCAATCTGAGATGAGCTAAATTGGAGGTTCCTAAGAAACTCCAGAAAAAGAAGCCCAACAAGCAGTTAAATACATGCATGGAGACCCCATGACTAGGGATACAGATTTGGGAGTTGTGGCAACAGAGAATGCTGATAGGATTGTGTTGGGATGATAAGAAGATAAAAGGGAGCCCTGGTGAACAACGGTTAAAGGGCCAGATGGTGGGCAAGCAAAAGGATCTGAGAAGGAGTGTTCTAGTCTTGCAGCTTGTTTGACTACCTCTTTTTTGACATCATAAGAACCTCCCACCCATCAATTTTTTGACATTCTCCCTAATCATCCTCCCCTTCCCAGCCTTCATGATTTTCCTCCCCATATTGAATCCCATGAACCATTTTTTCAATCTGTTGTCCCTTCCTCCCATCGTAGGACCGCTTGGCCCAACCCCAGTTCTGCATAAATGCAATCAGCAGCCTTCTCTGAGTGCTGCTGGAAGACATCCTTCCTAAGGGCAGATCAGTACAATTGCAAGTTAATTCTGTGTCTCTTTTTCCTCACTGTTTCATACTATCTCTACTTTCCTAAAATATCTGCCCTCCCCCCAGCATTACTATTCTTAGCAAATAACCTTGCCTCACATTTCTAAGATAAAATTAAAGTCATCAAACAAATATTTAATATAATGGCAGACCTGCATGGGCTATGTGTTCTTCTTTCCTCATATTGTGAAGGAGAATTCATCTTCCTGTCCCCCACGCCATCTGGGACTCTGGAGTCCATTCCTTCTTACCTTCTCAGGTACAGCAGACTATCAGACATCCCCTGCCTGGCCTGCACTTTCCACCACTTCCCTTCTTCCTGGCTCCATGCCATCTTAGACATGGAGAGATGTCTCCTAGTATTTTAAGTTGCCTTCAAAAAGAACGTCTTAAACACCAGTCTTCTTTACATTAAACTCTGAGGTGTTATTCATTCACACCAGGCACTGTAGGGCAATGATTCATATGAGGAAAATGGAAATTAGGCTCAGACATGTTTTGTTGTTGGCACCAACATCCTTATGTCACAGATCCTCAAGGGATATGGATGTTTTAAGCCCAATTTTCAGTACAAACATTTTAGCATCCTGATGCCATAAAAAATCGGGAGGAAAGAGTACTGAGAACCAGGTGTTGCCCCAGATGCTGGGCCTTTGATTTTGGGGTGGGAAAAAATGGCCCCTTGGGCTGTAGTTCTTCAGAGATGAGCCATTATGACCAGAATTCAAGGTCCTGTCAAAGTGATGGCCCCATTTTGATCATAACAAAGAGGATTATCATACTGAGACTTTAGGGCATTAGCTGATTCCTTATAACTCAGGAACATCATGTTCAGAAAGCTGTATGTATGTATTTTAATTATAAAATACATGCCATAAGTGTATTACACTATATATGGTCATTTTTAAGAATAATAATTAAATGAATACCTTTATGCTCATGAACCATCTTAAGTAGAACATCCTGATACCGCTGAGGTGATCTTGTGTCCTTCCATGATTGTACCACTCTCCTGTCCTCCGAGGTAATCCCCATCCTGAAGCTTGGCATAATCATGGCCACGCCTTTTTTTTTAGAACTTTATCACATATTTATATACTATTTAGTTTTGCCTATTTTAAAATTTTATTAACTGAATGGTAATGTGTATATTCTTCTGTGACTGGCTTTATATATTCATAATTATGGAGAGTGTAGCTATCATTCATTCCACAGTTTTTAGTATTTTGAACTATGACTATACCATGATATATTTATATTTCTTGCTATGTGTAGGAAATTGAATTATTTTTTAAAATCTTTTAGTTTATTTTGTTTGGCTGATCAACACTGTGGCTGTAATACCACCAGTTGTATGTGTGAAAAAGTTCATCTAGGGTATATGAACAAAAATAGAATTGCTGATTTATAGTATGTGCACATCTTAATTTGTGATCTATATAATGCCAAATTGTTTTCTAAAATTGTAGTACCACCTTGCATTTCCACTAGCACTTGGCTCCACATCAGATTTTTAAATTATTACTAATCTAGTGTTTGTGAAGTGCTATCTCATTGTGATTATATTTTCCAATCTCTTTGTACCTAATGAGATAGAGTAGCTTTTTATATGTGTAGTGGTGGTCATTTGTGTTTTCATCTCCTGTAAAACATATGTTCCTGTTTTATTGCCCATTTTTTCTATTTAGTAGTTTGTCTTTTTCCTATTAATTCATGAGATTTCTTTTTTATATTCCATATCGTAATCCTTTTTAGCCGTGTGTGTTGCTAAGACAGTCTCCCAGGTTTGGTCTTTTTTATCATCCTCTTTATGGTGTTTTAAAGAATAGAAAATCTTAATTTCAATGTAGTAAAAGTTATAATCATTTTTTATGGCTTTTGCTTAATTTTAATTTAGTTAGAGTTACTAATTCTTTCCTTTATGGCTTATGCTCTCTATGGAGTATTGAAAAAAAATCTTCTATATTCCAGATCATTAAGATACTTTATTATATTTTCTGTTAGAAGGCTTAAAGTTTTGTATTTCATATTTAATTCCTCGTTCTGAACTAAATATTTGTGCTATGAGACAATACAAATATTTATTAATAGTTTTCTATATGTATAACCAATTGTTCCAGCACCACTAATTAAATAGTTCATCATTTCCCATTGATCTGCAATGATACCTCTGTCATGTATTATATTTCTTTGTATACCTGAGTCTGTTTCTGGTCTGTTTATTCTGTTCCATTGGTCAGTTTTTCTACCTGCTCTGCTGAAAACATACTATTATAATATAATAGCACATATCTCCCCCATAATCAATACTGTTAATATATGTAAGTTAAGCACTTTGCAATTTTCAAAACTCTTTCATTTTTATTCTGTCTTTGGATGACTTTTTATGAACGAGGCAGGAAGATGCCATTGATCCTATTCTACATAGAGTTAACGGAGTTAAAAAAAAGTTAGGCAGTTAATTAATGACCAATCTGAAACTAAAACCCAAATCTTCTGATCCCAAAAAGTTCTTTTTGCTGCTACTTATAATACATTACTTCTCCATTCAAAAATCAAGAAAAATTCCGTCCTGCCTATTGAATGCAATACCAAGCCTTTAGCATGATACCAGATATCTTACATAAGTGAGATATAATAGCCTCCCTTATCCATGGGAGATACATTCCAACACACCCAGTGAATGCCTGAGATTGTGGATAGTATCAAACCATATATACACTACGTTTGTTTGACCTGTTATCCAAGACAGCTACTAAGTGACTAATGGCTGGAGAGTGTAGACAGCTTGGATATACCAGATCCTAAGCTTGAATATGCTAGACAAAGGGATGATTCCTGTCCCAGGTAGGATGGGGAGGGATGGAGTGGGACAGTGCAAGGTTTTATCACTCTTAGAATGGTGTGCAATTTAAAACTTATGAATTGCTTATTTCTGGAATTTCCCACTTAATAAGTTTGGACTGCCATTGACCATAGGTAACTAAAACTGTAGAAAGCAAAACCATGGATAAGAAGGGACTAGAGTATACAGATAGATCTCCCAATGTTCAATGTAGTTATTTACATGTCAGTGGGCAGCTATTTCCATAGTACCTAGTCAAATGCCTGACACATAGTAGGTATGTTAAATGTATGAATAGTCTCCCTAAATTCTCATATTGAGACCCATAAGGCCAAGCATTTCTTTATTCTTCAATATCTTCTTGCAAGCCATTTTTTTATCCTCAGTTTGCTGAAAGATTTCTGAAGGGTACAGTCCATGTATTTACATTACTACACTGGGTTAGACACATGGCACAGGCTGAATAAATACTCACTAATCACTACCATCATGGAGGCAGAATAACTAAAGGTGTATTCATTAAAGGCAAGGGTTAAGAAAGACAAAAATGAGTTCAAATTTCAGCATTCTCAGTTACCCAAACTGAGCTCTACTGGGCAAGTTATTCAAGCATTCTAAGCCTAATTTTTAAATATGAAAATGCACATAAGAATAACACTTTCTTCGTAAGATTATTTTAAGTATTAAAGGGATATGCTTTCAAAGCACAATGTGTGAAACATAGCGCAGTAAATAGAAACTATTATTATGACTACCTAATTAACTTTGAGAAGGAAGTGAGAATTATATACAGTATTTTCCAGAATGGTAATTCAATTGTACATTGGTCTTAATTCAGGAGGCAGGAACACACTGTCACCAAGCAGTGTGTAATACTATAGAGTGCTAATTCAGTTTTCATATGACTTTATAGAACATTTCTGTGAATAATGAGAACTGATTGTACATGTATGTACATAAATATTTTATTCCACATTTTAATATACATAATGAAAATGGAAAATTATAAGAATAAAAAATCAAGATCAAAACTGAAAATCAGAGAAAAAAATCAGGACAGGAGATGAAATAAGATGGAACAGCAGTTCCTTCTAATGCCCTGGTCTTCTAGTTCTTTAACTTCCCCTCTTTCAAGGATCTAGTTTCCCAACCTACCACACATCCCCAAGGTCATACCATCAACATAGTCATGACCAAATTGATTGACACCAGCTTACATCTACCCCAATAGCCCCCCATTATTAACCCATTAGCATCCTTAATCCAGTCACCATTCCTCACTCCCTTGATCCCATTACTTCTCTCCTTATTCTGCTTAAATTTCCCATGAAGCACAATCACACCTTTGTACACATCCGAGTCTCACTTGGATTCTGTTTTGATGCACTCACTTGGTAGCTTAGTCTGGCCTCCCTCCCAAAGAGAATCTGAAAGAAAAGATTTATGTATGGATAATTTATTGGTGAGATAATTCCAGGGATTAGAAAGAAGGACCTGGGAGGACAAAACAGAGAAGGAGAAACAGTAAATACAAGCATATGTTAGTTAAGTTGGTGTCAACCAGGGCTTGCTCTTACCAGAAACTTCTCAGTTGCATATAAAATGCCTTTCAGAAATGTCTGCTAAAAGATTTACAGAGAGAAGCATTTACCCATTGGTTCGATTCCTCCATGGCTAAGGGTTGCTCCAAGAGACTCAACTGCCCTACATTTGGGGGCTGTGAATGAGTGTGTGCCAAACCAGCTCCCACTAACTTCTAGTAATATTAAAGAGACCCCAGGGAAGAAACAAAATGCAGATAACACAAATGGAAGTCAGAAGTTTCAACACAAACTGAGTCAAAACCTACAAAAAACTATTTGTTAGTGAAATCAGCAGGAAAGTCTGAGAAAATGTGAGACTGAATATAAGAGGTATCTACTACCCTGGTAGACACGTTGGAAAAAGAAAAAGAAAAAAGAAAAAAGATAATAAAAGAACAAAAAATTACAAACAAAATAAAAAGAAAAGAAGAATAAAAAAAAAAGAGGTGTCTATGACCCTGGGCAAAACTGCAATCTTAGTTAAATCCAGCTTTGCATGTACTCATGCCTATACCCAGGCAGCTAAAGTGGGTGGAGAAAAGCACACAACCACACAAACTGATCTCACATTAAATTTATGACTATTAATCTCATGTGGGTCCTTAAAGCTGCTCCAATATAATCAAGGATCCAGCCACAAGGTGTACACTACAGCCGCATTTTTGTCTGTGGTGTGCACTCATGTATGTACTGGATGTCCAGAATGGCACATGGCACATAGAGAGTCTCCACAAGCATCTATTGAGTGCTTAATCATCATCCAATGGTGATTTACAAATGATTGTCTTGAAATCTATATTTTGCTGCCCCTCCCCTTATTTCTAGTCAGTGAGAGAGCAGTGATCTTTTGTAGACAGTAAGGATGTCAGTAATTTGTGGATCTGAGAGGATTCGGTGATTTGAGGGTTTTATATATGTACACCCAAATCCAAGGACTAGCGACCATGTCCAATCTTTCTAACCACTAATGGCAAGAGTTTGACTCTATGTTTCCTAGAAGTCAAAGTGAAAAGGAGACACTGCCAATTCCTCAGCTAATTTTTGTTATTACTATTTTGGGTTTTTTTTTTTCCAACAAGGAGAAAACACAACAATGTTTCTGAAGTAGCAAAGCCTGCCAACTCTTAACTCTAGAAAGAAATTTCTCATACAGCATGTTTTGATGGCGCATCGTACTGCATAAGCAGTGGCCTCAATACCATTTCTGTATCAAATATAGTAGTCCATTTCATAGAGTTATTTCTTGTACCACCCACTATTAAAATCCAAATACATAATGATATAAAATGCATCTCAATAAAAGAAATCTTGTAGTGGGTGAAAAATAATATGGCCCAAATGTGTGTACCCTTCTCTTTGTCAGGTTTGAGCCCAGGCCAGAACTTGGTCAGCCCAGAGAAGTATACGGAATTCTCGACCTTATAAATAAATGGGCTCTTCAATTAGGGACTATTAAAGCCCTCAGTGCTTACAAACTTTATCCCAATGATGCATTCAGCATCATTTTCTTACCTACTTGATCGACAGTTTGGTCTTAAGTTCACTGATTTGCTTCTCTGACTCCTGGATTGTTTTGCTAAGAATCAAGACTGTGACCACACCAGAGCTGGCCATATGGAACTCCATTGTCCATATGAGTTGAATCCCTGTCTCTATGCCCTCCTTGCTCAAGTAGGAGAGAATTCTTGAATCCCTACTTCCTTGCTCAGGTAGAAGAGATTTGAGCACAGGTCTCCTAAACTTATCTTTTCACAACCAGACATTTTTATATAAGTTGGAATTATAGAAAGTTCTGGTTGAAATCTTTGGTGATGACCTGAAAAACAGTAACTTTGAGCTGTCAGTGGAGGATGGATCCCTAAACTTTGACAATAGTAGAGTGATAAAATTACTATTCTTGGATAGAAATTTAAGAGCCCAACTAAAATTCATCTGATTAGATTTTAATTGTGTTAAATAATTTTGCCATGGCAGACATTTCTTTTTTAATACAAAGAAAATAAAAAATAAATTTCTTTGTTTAATACAAAGCAAACAAGTACTTTTCAAAGTGGGAAATCATTTCTATATGCATTTGTTCTGCAGATTTTTCTTAAGCAGGAAATACTCATATAGTAATTTATAAACATAGTTTAAAATAACTATCTTATACTTTAATTTAAAAATGCAGCAATTCTGCAAGGTATTAAATTATTGACTACTAGCTACTACCCATAATTTAACAGGCTCTTATGGGAAGAAAAATTGTCAGCTCAACTGGAGGTAAAAACATATATTCATGCTTCAGAAATGGATCATGCTCAGCACAAGTTTATGGCCAATGAGCACACAGTCCTAACTAGAAATTGCTACATTACAATTTTTCTCAAGATCACCTTAACCCAAGAGATTAACTGAGGCAACTGCCAGCATTTAACATAAAAGGTACTTATCTTCTTGCCCTGCTGAGGTAGGACCAATAAGCTGAGCGAGTCTAACATAGCACCATCCAATAGAATTTTCTAATAGAAATGTTCTATATTTGCTTGGTCCAGTATGGCAACAACTAACCGCCTGTGGCTACTGAGTTCTTGAAATGTGGCTAGTGTGACTGAGAAATTAACTTTTAAATCTTAATTTAACAAACATGTTTAAATTTAAATAGCCACATGTGGCTAGTGGCTACCATATTGGTCAGGACAGGTATAATGGATGAGACTTGAGCCAAATTAGCCCAAATCTTAAACTATTACAGTTCTATTGCTATTTCCAAGCAGTCCGTCTTTATCACCTTCATGTGAGAGAAGCTATCCTCAATTCAAGATAGTATCTATATGATAACATCAACATAGAACCAGTGCATCTGGTTCATGGTGTTTTATCTATCTTCTGTGTAAACAGAACAAAGACAAAAGCTTTATAAATATAGTACAGATATTTTACTGATAAAAGATATGGGTTATAATGCACTTTGAATAGTTATTGGAGATGACAGTAAATTCTCATCCTTCATCCAGAATTTGAGTAATGAGAAAGCCCTTTATAATCTTTACAAGTGGTTCCACTTCCCACAGCTTAGATAATTCATTAAAAGGCAGCAACAAGAAAAAAGCTTATTAAAGGAGATTATAAACTTTCAGGCTCATTATCCAAACAATTGTTTTTTTCTGTTATGTCTCAGTGAAATATGTGAACAAGTCTAGCAATGATGAAGCACAAAAACTAAGAGGAAAAATGTGGTTGCTGCAGCAATCACATGTCAGGATCTCAGCAGAGCCAACAGCCTCTCTCAGGCTGATGACAGAGGGCATAGAGGGGCATTGAAAGGCTGTGTGGTGATATGTAGAAGGTAAGATGCAAATGGAGAGATTGTGTTTCCAATAGCAAGGCAATAGGACTGCAATACCCATTAAATGTTCTTCATCTTTTTTTTTTTTTTTTATTTCAGCTCTTCATGGGGGTACAAAAGCTCAGGCTATATACATTGTCCGTGTCCTGCCCATCCCCCTGAGTCAGAGCCTCAAGTGTGTCTACTCTCCAGACAGTGCGCCTGGCACTCACCATGTATATCTCAAACTTCTGAGCTCAAGCAATCCTCCGGCCTCAGCCTCCCAAAGTGCTAGGATTACAGGTGTGAGCCACAGTGCCCCGCTGATAAAAGGCTGATAACTAGAATCTATACAGAACTCAGGAAAATGAGCAAGAAAAAATCAAAAAACCCTATCAGAAAGTGGGCAAAGGACATGAACAGAAATTTTTCAAAAGAAGATAGACTAATGGTGAACAAACACATGAAAAAATGATCAACATCTCTAATCATCAGGGAAATGCAAATCAAAACCACAATGAGATATCACTTATCTCCAGTGAGAATGGCTTTTATCAAAAAGTCCCAAAACAATAAATATTGGTGTGAATGCAGAGAGATAGGAACACTCACACACTGCTACTGGGATTGCAAACTAGTGCAACCTCTGTGGAAAGTAATATAAAGATACCTCAAAGAGCTACAAGTAGAACTACTATTTGATCCAGCAATACCGTTACTGGGCATCTACCCAAAGGAAAAAAAGACATTCTATAAAAAAGACATCTGCACTCCAATGTTTACAGCAGCACAATTCACAATTGCAAAGATGTGGAAACAACCCAAGTGCCCATCAATACATGAGTGGATTAATAAAATGTGGTCTATGTATACCCTGGAGTACTACTCAGCCACGAAAAACAATGGTGATCTAGCACCTCTTGTATTATCCTGGATGGAGCTGGAGCCCATTCTAAGTGAAGTATCCCAAGAATGGAAAAACAAGCACCACATGTGCTCACCATCAAATTGGTATTAACTGATCAACACTTAAGTGCACATATAGTAATAACATTCATTGAGTGTTGGGCAGATGGGGGGGTGAAGAGGGGATGTGTATATACACACCTAATGGGTGCAGTGTGCACCATCTGGGGGATGGACACACTTGAAGCTCTGACTCGGGCAGTGCAAAGGCAATATATGTAACCTAAACATTTGTACCCCCATAATATGCTGAAATAAAAATAATTAATTAATTAATTATAAATGTTCTTCATCTTAGAGCCTAGGAATGCCAGCCACAGGACAAACACATT
This sequence comes from Lemur catta, assembly GCF_020740605.2. NCBI lineage: Eukaryota > Metazoa > Chordata > Mammalia > Primates > Lemuridae > Lemur > Lemur catta. Next base: position 40,114,270 of record NC_059139.1, read on the forward strand.
GTATAAGACTTCAAAAGAACATGGGTTCAAAATATTTGGGGAGAAAAAATCTTTTTAAAGTAAGTCTTGTGAGATTAAAAAAAGTAAGCAAAGGCATGAATTTTCCATTGTTTGTTAATGACTAAGCTGTAGGCCAGTGTTTCTTAAAGTGTGACTATGGACTACTGGTATCAGGATTATTTGAGAGACTTGATAAAAAATACGGTTCTGAGATCTGTCCTAGTTCTACCAAATCAAAATCTTTAGAAATGGGTACCTGAAACCTATATTTTCACCAAGATCTCTAGATAATACCTGTGCAAACCAAAGTTTGAGAAATTCTATTAAAGGAGATTTGAGAAAAGATAAGGAAATCTGGAAGCTCACAAAGCACTCACTCATATGTTGGAAGACAAAGAAAAAAGGGTCTATATTTTTTTAATAGGTAGCCACCCAAATTTTCAACCATTACCACACAGGCTAAAAAAGAATAACTATGTATCTAACATCTTAAAGTATTGTGAATACCTTATAATAATTATGAGTAATCATATATTCATAATTCATATATTCACATATTCATATAATCGTATACAAATCATTATTAGGAAGTCTGACCCTAAATGCTCTGAGTGAAATTAGTAACTAGTTATGCATCTGTTGTTTGTTTAACCTGAGCTTGTCTTTTAGTCAGGCAGCCATCAATAACCCTTAAATAATGCAATTAGGAGGTTCCCTTACTGACTAAAGTGATTTGATTCCATGGCTGTATTGGTTCGAATCCACATCAACACTTTATTATGATTTGAATCTAGATTATCCTAAGTCAGAAATTTGCAAAGTGCCTGAAGTGGGTTGGGGGTAAGGGGAGGGCTAAGTACAGTCCAGGTAGACCACTTCTGCTCCTAGCTCTAGAAGTAACTGTTACTATTCTGGGAAAGTTTCATTTAATAAGGAGTCCATTGACTAAAATAAACTGTGAAAACCACTGGACTAAAAGATCCTAAAAAATCTTTTTAATTCTAAAATTCAATGATTTGCCTGAATGAGATGATTTATCGTCAATCAATTATGAAGCATATTATGGCCTGCAAAAATAAACACAATATAAGATTTTATAAATCCCAGCAGTAAGTTCCAGTGCTCACTGCAAGTAAATTGATGAGTCCAATGTATTCTTGACTAGTCAGATCATCCTGAGCCACTGTGACCAGACGTGGGCTCCGAATTTTAAGCAGATAATTAATATACAACATAATCTAGAGAAGGTTCATGAGAAGGGTGAGGATACTAGAAGCCACAAGGTGCTAGGGCAAGTTGTCATTTAGAAACAGAAGGCTGGGAGAGACAATGTAGTGCCTCTAAATACTTTAATGGCTGTCACTTAGAAGAGGTTTAAATAAAATTTAAATTTAAAAAGAAGGTTTAAATTCAAATAACATTACATATTAAGTTTCTTACAGGGAATGGTGGCTCACACCTATAATTCTATCACTTTGAGAGGCCAAGGTGGGAGGATCACTTGAGGCTAGGAATTTAACACCAGCCTGGGCAACATAGCAAGATCCCATCTCTAAAAAAAATAAAATAAAATAAATTCCGTATTTTAGTCACACTAGCCACATGTCAAATGTATTTGGCTAGTGCCACAATATTAGATAGTATGGATTTAGAACATTTTCATAATTGTAGAAAGTTCTATGGACAGTGCTACTTATTCTTAAGGGAAGAACTAGGAGCAGTAAGGACTAAAGAGTTAGAAGTCAGACTTTGAATCAAAACAAGGAAGAACTTTCTAACAGTTAGGGTTATTCTACAATGGAATAGGTTAGACCCAACAGCCTGGGGAACTGATCAAGCTGAACCAAAGCACATATAATTCTAGCATTTGAGAGAGGTTGGACAGAAGACTTCTATGATGATAACCAAATTTATGGCTTTAATTACATGGATTGCTTTATAGCAGGCATTTTTAGCTGATCAAAAGCTGCTCTTTCCCCACTTGCAGGCTTCTATTAACATATATCCCAGGGCCCATTAATCTTGAAAGTTCTTGCAATCATATCTATTACTTAAGCCCTAGGTTATTTGCTCCCCTTTGAAAAATACATTTCCCTGCTCTTGTTAAAGAAATAATGTGCAGAAATGAAAAATCTTTCAAGATACAGAAAAAAACTCACTCAAGTTACCTCTCAGACACAACAGAGATATTGTATTTTTCACTTGCAGACAAGCCTTGGTCAAAGTGTGAAATGTTAACACTGAGCATAGGAGAAAGGACAAGGTGTGACTTAGGGTTTAAAGTTATCTTCTTAGCAGGCTGGCAAGGTCTACATGACTGAAGGTGACCAATACAGAAGTAATGTTCTTGGAAACCATTACCCTTTCATAGCCAAATGGTGAAAACAGAAATATAGACACCTAGTAGCCATTTATCCATCTTCTCCTCATAAACTCAAACAGCAGCAACTGAACAAGTCAATAACTTGTGTAAAAGTATTATATTTGGATATTTTCTTGATACTGTAGAAACTTATAAGAGGAAATAAGAGAAGAAATTCTCTATAAGCAACTTTCCAGGATCAGAGACATTAATCAAAAGAAAACAAACATAACAACTCCTTCACATTTGGACCCATCAATAAGCCCCAATTCTCATATTAGCTGTTAATATCATTCTGATTAAAACTCCAGTTCCAAGAAGACACATGTTTTCATTATGGCCCTGGTAATAACTCTCCCTAAATAGTTGAGTGAATGATTCCATTTCTAGGAATATAGCATAGGCTCAGGAGTCTCAGTTTGGGCCCAGAAAAAAGTGCTCAATACTGAGCAATACTCTTGCTTCAAGCCAGGGGCTATAAATACAGACTACATAGAAGAACATCTTTCCACTGGCATAAGATGACTTTGGGATAGTTTCTCTGTATTAGCCCAGTAACTAGGTAAGGGGGGAAAGACTTCCCTGAACCAGAGTATTACTCTCTAGTAAGTAGTTCAACATTCAATTTTCACATCATCTTTGGGTGTCATAGAATCCAAAGCTGATGCTGAACATTACAAAGCAGTTCTGAATATTAGCTATTTTGAAAAAAAAAAAAAAAAGTAGTTCTGGGCTTATAATACCGCTGTCTCAGTTTGGGTATCCTTGAAACAGACTCTGAGGTAAGTACTTGAGTGAGTAGGGGAGTGAGTGAGTCAGGAAAGAGAAGGCAGCCAATAAGTAATGCATTATAAAGCAAGTTACCCTGGGAGAAAGTAGATCTTATTCCCATTGGGGAAATCTGGGAGCTGATATAGAAGACCAGCCTCAGAACCATTCCACCCAAGAAGCATGAGAGCTGTGGTATTTATGCCCCAACTCCTGTCTCATTTGTTGAGACAAGGAGCATCAATTAGCCTTCACTTTTAGCCTTCTGTGTACATAGTAAGAGTTTGTGACCAGAGAAAACTCTTAGACAAAGAGATATAGATGCTGGCAAATGGACGTTAGTCCTGCATGCACAGAAATGGTAAGGCCTGAGAGAATATTGGCAGAGCACCAACACAATCTGCTGTAGTCCCTGAAGGACTGGCAGAGTCACACATGAAACCTTGAGAGAGGAACATATTCCAAATTAGGCTGCACAGAATTATCAAGGGTAGGCAACACCAAACATGACATCCCAATCCAAAATTAGTAAGCACAGAGAAAAATAACACAAAATATAAGAAACTGAATTTGACTCCTAAGAATGTCATATATAAATCATATAATAAAATCTGTATGTTTAAAATGATTAAATATACGAAAAATGAATCAGAAACATGAAAAAAACAGGCAGATTTGAAAAAACATGATCATTTAATTTAAAAGTTCAGTGGGTTAGTTGAACAGAAGATTAGATGCAATTGGAGAGATAATTAACAAACTAGAAGACAGAGCTAAAGAAGTTACCTAAAATGGAAAACAAGAGGATAAAGAATTAATAAAGACACATGGAGAATAAAGTGACATGGTCCATTAAATCTCCAAAAACCATTCCAGAAGCAGCAAATAGAGATAATACATGGGAGGGAGGGAGCAATATTTCAAAATAATTATAATTAGAATTTTAAAATTCTTCAGAGTTTATTAAAGAATCCAATCCTAAGTTTTAGGTAGCCCAGCAAATATCAAACAATTTCTCATTGTGGTGCAGTCCTTTGAAACTGTATTTGGTAAAGTCGTTGGTAATAACCATGGTGTTAATCTTGTGGTAAGTTTTAGTCCACAACATTCTTGTCCTATAAGCCATATTTGCTTCATTTGCCCACCCTTTTCTTCTTGAAATGTTTTATTTACATGGCACATCACACTCATTTGACTATTTTAATCTCGCAGATCATGCCTCAGTCCCTTTTTCTAATTTCTCACTTTTGTTACAACGTCTTAATGTTAAAATGTTTTGAGTCCTCCTCTCTTTTCTTTCCACATACTATCAACTAGTGATTTCATCCAAACTCATGGGTTTAAATACCATGTATGTGGGAGCAATCCCCAGGTTTATATCTGTAGCCCACACCATTCTTCCATAAAGACAGACTAATATATAAAATGACCTACCTATTATCTCCCGTTGGATGCCTTTGAACATCTAAGACTCAACATGTGCAAAATTGAATTTTTGATCATTCCCTCCCAAAATACTCCACCTTCAACCTTTCATATTTCAGTTAACAACAACTCTATCCTGCCAGGTCCCCATACCAGAAACCTTGGAATCATCATACTTAATCTCTCTCCATGGCTCACTAAACCTCCCTGGCTCTACCCTCAAAATATGTCCAGAATCCTGTTACTTCTTATCACAACCACAGCTATATACCTGGTCTGAATCCAAGTCTCTTATAGACTACCTCAAGAGACTTTCTGGTATATTGAATCACTAGCCCCAATTCTTCTCCTTCCACTCATGCATATTACCACTACGAAGCTTTGCAGATCTTTTTATAATAGCAGAATTTATTTTCCTACCCCTTGATGTTGGGCATGGCCATATGTCTTGCTTTGGCTAACAGAATTTTAGAAAAAGTGACAAAAGAAGGGACTTGTGCCTCTGAAATTGCCAAGAGAATATACCTAGCTAGTTTGCTGGTCCCAAGAGGAGGATGAAAAATATGTGAAGCTCAGCCAAGGCAGCTAAGTCCAGCTGAACCTGGCAGATCCTCCATCCAAACACTGCAGAAGAATGATGACTGCATGAGGGCAGTGAAGATCCACAGAGACACCCAGCCCACCCACATATGCATGAGATACAAATGCTCATTATTATATGCTACAGAGGTTTTGTGATTTTTTTACTGTTATTAGAGAAATAGTAGATTGATATACCTTCCTAACAGGTCTCCCAGCTTCTCTCCTAGCCTCCTAAAACCTTATCTAAGCATATCTAAACACAGCCAAAAAGTTTTTTGTTGTTGCCTTCTAATTATTCTATTTTTTCCTAATTTTGTGTTATTTTAATTTCCCATAGCACATTGACAATGTTTAAAACAAAAATAGAAATATAAGGATGTACTTATCTTAACATTTTATCCATGGGGTGTCCCATATTATTGGACAGCTTTGAAAATGGGAACAAATCTAGCCAATAGATAAAACAGAAGCCAGATAACTGGTTTTGTTCCCCAGCTCCTAACATTTAGGAGCTGTCAATCAAGGAACATCTTAATCAAGTGGGGATCAAAGTTAACATGTGTGTTTCTTAACATATACTTATCAGTGTCTTGTGTTTTGCAAAACTGAAAACAAAACCATTTTATACACAGTATGTTGGTGCCCGAGTTGTACTTTCAGAAACCGTCACTAAAAGATTCATAAAAATATCTCAATTTTTAAAAGTAACTATCAGGTGAATTTAAAAATAAGATTTACTCTGAAATGTATTTGAAAACAAATTATCTCTCAGCTTCTTAAAATGCCCTCACTCAAGCCAATGAAAACTCAAATGTCTATGTAGCTTCTTATAAGCTCAGACTAGATATCTAACATACATTGAAAAGCATAAAGTTAATAACAATCACCACATTATAAGTAAATATTAAAAATTAGGGAGAAATATGTCATACTTTATAATAAGAATTTATAAAAGCCTATCAAGAGACAATACACTTCTTCCTCTTTTGTGTTTGATCTTTTTTGTAAATACATGGCTACTTTTTTTTTTTTTTTTTGAGACAGAGTCTCACTTTGCTGCCCAGGCTAGAGTGAGTGCCGTGGCGTCAGCCCAGCTCACAGCAACCTCAAACTCCTGGGCTTAAGCGATCCTACTGCCTCAGCCTCCCGAGTAGCTGGGACTACAGGCATGCGCCACCATGCCCGGCTAAGTTTTTCTACATATATTTTTAGTTGTCCAGATAATTTTTATTACTATTTTTAGTAGAGACGGGGGTCTCACTCAGGCTGGTCTCGAACTCCTGACCTCAAGCGATCCACCCGCCTCGGCCTCCCAGAGGGCTAGGATTACAGGCGTGACCCACCGCGTCCGGCCCTACTTTTTAAATATGCTTAATATGCCAACACAAATATCAGACTTAATCCTGGTGTTGCTCAACTGAATCAAAGTAAAACCTGTGGACATTTAAGACAAGAGACTTAAGCCCCTAACTTAAAAAATAAAATAAAATAAAAAGCTAGACAAAATGTTCAGAAACTTTTAAATGCTATTATTTTTGTCCTAACTGGAAAAAATCCACTACTCGTAATGCTTAGCTATTTGTTTCATTGTTTATGTATTTATGTTTTCATTTTTTTCTGCCTTTTCTTGTTTGTTTCCTTTAGGCAAAATTAACCATTGAAAACAAAGATGATTAGCTCTGCGTTTCTTCCATGGTTTCTAACTATGGTTACAAGATCTGATTTTACTTGCCAGAGATAGATCTTTTTTTTATCAAAAATACCTACATTCCAGGATTTCACTGGTTATTCATGAGGGGGCCGGCCAGAGAACCATGCTCTAGGGAAGTTACCAAGACAAAACAGTCACATCCACGACAACTCCAATCTGAATCTTTCAGAAGAAACCAAAAGTAGGTACGTGGGATTGAGGCAATCTGAATTTGTACTTGCTAGGGAAGGATACTGTCATTGGCATCATCCCACTTTTACAATTATAATTTTAGTGATTCACAAACCACCTACATTTGAATCACCTGGGATGCTCTGCATTCAATATAAAGATTCCCGGGAGCCACCACAAGTGACCTAAAGCAAAAATGACTCAGTGGAGATTATGAATATGTATTTGAGAAAAAGCTTACCAAATGTTGGTGCTCACGAACCTCCCCCCCACTTAAAAGTTGCTACAATAGGGAAACTTGACACACTGTTTAATATGGAGCCCTGGAGGAGATAGTGTTGGTCAAGGCAGGATCTGTATCTGAACCAAAACAGACTCTAAAGAATTATTATAATTTAAGCTAAGCACAGATAGATGTTGATGCTCTTTATTATGGTGCATAAAAGGAAAATGAGGCATTTGACCAGAAATTCTTCAGCTTTGGCTCATCCCTGGGCAGCTGCCTCCAGAATTACATTTATACTCTTGTTCCTGTTCCAGTAAAAATACAATCTATTTTATATGACTTCTTATTTTCTATAGTCTTGGCTGGCTTGCTGAGGCTAACATTTTTTAATTGAATGATTCAAGCATCTGACATAAAATTATAAACTTGCAATGGCAACCAGCAAAAAGCAGACATCACACAAAAACTTTAAACATAAAAGCAATGAAGCAAATGTTACAGAGCCATGGAATTACTCCCCCACCCTCACCACCAAGGCAGTTCAGCCTGTGTTTGCTGATGTTTTCTTTATTTCTCTTTATGGCACATCAATAAACACTAAGTAATTCATCCAGACGCTATTGTGCATCTTTGAAATCAAATCTATTTGGCTTTTGTGAGCTAGTCTGAAGTTTCACCTTTAAAATGAGCAATGAAAGTTAATAAATAGCTATTGAACTATGCCCAGTGGGAGAGGCAGAGCTGGGGGCTGATGGCTGTCATCACTTGTAACTCAAGAATTGGTCTAAATGCTATGACAGCACCTTTGCATATGGGAAAACAGAAATGTAGTTATTCATATGTAGACCCAGTCTTTTTAGGCCAGAATTCTGAAGGACAGTCCCTACTGAAAATGCTCTTCTGATAAAAAGGGAATGGAATCCTATCTCATTATATACCCAACACACATGCAAAAATATATATATACTGATTTTATACCCCAGTTTCAAGATTAGATTCCATTATTTTACCTCCAAAACAGATAAATAAATAAAAGATAAATAAACAACATAATAGACTGAAAATGTATCAAAATTTATTAAAATATTTATCAGGTAACCTCCAAGATTTAATTTTGGAATGGTCCAGCCACTGGTCTGGGGGATTAATAGAAAAGTAACTTTGGCAGAATAAGGTCAAAAAGTCATTGTGACCATGTTTGTGACTGATGCCAACAGCTTCATATTTCTTTATCCATAAAATGGGAATAGTGCACTGAATTATAATTTTATAGTTGAGAAAGTGAAACTGACAAAGTTTTTTTTAAAAAAATCAGCTTAAAAAAACTAATACTCTTGCCATTTTTAATAAGTCAAAATTATAGCTTCTGTAGTTCTAGAAATTACTAGAGTCTTAAATATTTAAGATAAAATTATTTAGATGATTATAATAAGAAATAAGATGAAATGTAGCTGATTATACTTTGACTTATTACTCATCTATATTGTAGGGTTCTAGCATATGTGTGTGTGCACATGTATCAATACTGAGGTAGATATATACATACATAGACATAGACATATAAATATGAAAACCTGGACATATATAGTAGAAAAAAATTCTTACAGCAATATACACATAATGAACACACACATATATATTTTATGGAACTAAGAAAAAATCTAATCATTGAGAAATTGTTGACCTAGCCTATGAGAGAACATTAGTGAGACCAAGCAGAAATGACAATTTTTAGTATTTAATAAACCCAAACAAGGAAGAGGTAACATTACTGAACACAATGAAGAGAGACAGAAGTAGGTGTAAGGGGGAAAGCAAAGAGAAATGACTAACAGAAGCATAGACTGGTTTAAAGTTATTTCCTTCACTGCTATATACAAAATTAACCTTAGTGTATGAACCAGTAGCTTAATGTGGTTCTCATATTTTTAGAAATCTCTATTCAATTCTTTTTAACATGAAGACTAGAGAATTGGACAAAAGAAGGAGGAGGAGGATCAGAAGTATGAGAAAAGTGAGGAATGAAAAAAAATTGTCTGCCTACGACCTTGAACTTCTTTAAAAACAAAGGGAAATACATAACTCCCAATTTAAAGACTATGAAACTATCCTCCCCTATCAGAATCTCAACCACTCAGTGGAGTTTTATTTTTTATTTTTTTCATTATAAGTTCTCTTTTCATTATTTTTTTTATTTCAGCATATTACAGGGGTACAAATGTTTAGGTTACCTATATTGCCTTTGCCCCACCTGAGTCAGAGCTTCAAAGGTGTCCATCCCCCAGACAGTGTGCACCACACCCATTAGGTGTGAATACACCCATCCCCTCCTCCCCACTTCCACTTGCCTGACACCCTATGAATGTTACTACTATATGTACACATAAGTGTTGATCAGTTAATACCAATTTGATGGTGAGTACACGTGGTGCTGGTTTTTCCATTCTTGTGATATTTTACTTAGAATGGGCTCCAGCTCTATCCAGGATAATACAAGAGGTGCTAGATCACCATTGTTTTTTGTGGCTGAGTAGAACTCCATGGTATACATAGACCACATTTTATTAATCTACTCATGTATTGATGGGCACTTGGGTTGTTTCCACATCTTGCAATTGTGAATTGTGCTACTATAAAGATTCTAGTGCAGATGTCTTTTTTTATAGAATGTCTCTTGTTCTTTTGGTTAGATGCCCAGTAATGGGATTGCTGGATCAAATGGCAGTACTACTTATAGCTCAGTGGAGTTTTTAAATTCTCTAAGCTTTACTACCATCAAAGTAGACTTTAAAATCTATTCAAAATGGCCCATTAACTTTGGATCAGTCTGGCCCTGACAACCTGGCACCCAGGGAATTTCTTCACCATCTGTAAGCTACAAACACATCTTTTCCAACAAAGTTTACATGCCAGCCTTGGAGAGGATCCTTCCCTTTTCAAGTTAGTTTCCTCTTTAGGTACTCTCACTCCAACCCAGGGTATTTCTTACAATTCTCTTTTATGGCCTCTGAGTAATAAATAGTAGCTAGATGAATAGGTGATAGATAGATAGAGAAAATATTTATGATTCTCTATATTAAACTTTCCTTGTTCAAATTATTGTTTAGTTTCTGTCTCCTGATGTGTCTCTGACTGACACAGTATCACAAGTACTAGTTCTAGAAGCAAATTAGCCTACTTTCTAAGGATGAAAAACCAACTCATTAAAATATTTCCATTAGAAGTAGAAATACATTAGTAATAGAGAACTATGTCATCATCTTTCTTTGGATGAATGAATTATGGCCTTCATTATTCATAAATTTAAAAATAAAAATAATAAAATTTCTTTTTAAGATTTAAGTTATTTGTTCTGACCAATGATATCAATAGATCCACAAAGATGAATGTTCAAATGAAAACATTTTCCTGAGTCAGGCACAGTGATAGACCCTGTAAGAAAGCTCCTAGAAGGCATGCACTGTACATTATGTAACTTTTATGAATCATTCATGTCTCATGTACATCTCTCTTCTTACGTATTACCTAAACATAGCATACATTCAATACAAATCTATTTAGTTTAACAGGCATATTATAATGTAACCACAAAAACCAATCACTATATAACTTAAGGGCTACCAACTCATTATTGAAGAACTCCAAAATGATGTGTCAATTACACTAAACCAAAAAGGTGCTCTGTAGTGACCTTGGAATTTCTACATGTAAACAAAGCCACCCAAAAAATTTTTTGCATGGTTTATTTTATTGTGATGAAATCTACATTAATATGAAAGCCTTCCACCATCAACTTATTTCGTGTCAGTCTGAATGCAGTAAATACTAATGATGTTATAGCAAAAGCCATGCATTGTAGCCTAGGATACCATAACATCTTCAATTTTCTGTTAATTCCTTCAACAAGTGATAATAGCTTCAAAGAAGATGAAATGGATAGTAATCCTGCCCTGGAGGAGCTAGGAGAATGAGGAAAATCTTCGTGTCATTTGAACTCAGTCTTGAAGATAAACATAGTCTTGTAGATAAAGAGCAGGAAAGGCTTTTAGGAAAATAACTCTGAGAAATGTAATGGAGAGGCACTGACAGATAAATTGGCAACCAGTTGTGAGGTCCCAAATGAGGGTTCCCTACCCAGAATTTTTAACAGATTCAATCATCAGGGAAGCAGAAAAAAATAAACTACTAGAGTTATCAAGGATTGAGGAGGACAAGGCAGGAGTTGCAGAAGCTCAAAGAAGTAATGGATTCTAGATAATAAATAAGAACACCATGGAAAATTAGAAACAAAGATGAGATCCTGCCTGGGGAGAGACAGAGATGATATCTAGAGAGGATTTCTGGATCTGAAGAACATTGTTGATTAGGGAATAAAAGAAAAGAGAAGGTTCATATAAGTAAGAGACAGACGAGGTTAAGGAGGTTGTGGACAAGGGAGAGAGGATCTCAAAAATGAATGTCTTAGAAATCAAGCAATGCTAAGTCATGACAAGGTCCACGACGCACTCACTTTGTGAATCCATTGCTTTAGTGGAGGTTGAGATGCAGGAGGTTGACCTGCCAGTAAATTATTGTACTTAACCAGATACATCTAATATGTGGCCTAAGTCCACCAATTACCAGTGGATTAGAAAAAGTAAAGGGAGTTTCAGATTAGGCCAGAATAGCATATATAAGATTTAGAATATTTAATGGCAGTTTGAGGAAAAAAATATCCCACAGAGGAAAGAAATTATGAGTTGTATCCCTCTTTTCAGAAATTCTTTTGTTACTTTAAATGTACGAACTTTAGAACCAAGATCATACCTTAAAGCAAAAACACATGAGGTCATGTGGTGCAGGTTCATCTGATATTCAACTCACCTAAACTCATTTCTGGTTGTTTCACAGGTAAGTATATTTTTCTCCCCCTACTAAATCATATTTAATACACTATCAAATAAAGGGGCCATAATCTCCTTTTCCTCTGGCCTGTGACACCTACTCGGGCTAACACTCTGTGAGGCATTATGAAGCTGTGAAAACAAAATGGGCCAAGAAAACAGAAAGTTCTGAATTTCAACCCTTGTACCTTCACTTACTAGCCACGTGACCTGTAGAAAATTACTATTCCTTTTGAAACTTCAATTTCCTCATTCCATTTAATGATGATAATAATATTTTTGCAGGTAGTAGGTATCCCAATTACCCTGATTTGATCACTATACATTGCATACAGGTATCAAAATATCACATGTACCCCCCCAAATTATGTACAACTATTATATATCAATTTTGAAAATAATAATATTTATGCAACGGGTCCTAAGAGCATTTAGTGAGATAAGGACCTAGCACATTTCCAGGCCCATGATAAATACTTTAAATGGTTGTTCCTAGTGCTGCTGCCATGTACATAAACTAGGCTTAATAAAGATTTCTTGAATGAATATAGTTCAACATAAGCATCAGCTTTCCAAATGTGTTGACACAGAAATCTTATAGAGAAAAATCTCAATTATCTTGTAAGGACCTATGCCTTGAGGACCAAGAATGTTTCTAAATGTAGTAGTCGAAATGAATTATCCTTATGGACAGTTTCATTGTAGAGCAAATCAGGGCAAATATTCCAGATGACAAGATCTGGAGATACCTGCAGAGCAACCTCCTGTCTCACAATCAGGTAACTTGGCCGATTTAGGAGGAGGCTGTGAGCCAGTGCTGCCATTGGACGTAGACAAGGTGGGTGAGCTGTTGGCCACAGCAAGGAGCTTTCTCTTCTTCCCTCACTGCAGCAGTGCCTACTTTGCTTTCCAGCTTCTCTCTCTGTGTTCTCCAAATATTGCTTAGCCCTGCTTCCTCCCATTCTAAAATATAAACTTTTGCCCTCAAAAAAGACACCAGCATATTTTGTGGGCCAAATAAAAGCTGTTCAATTGAACCTCCATTGGTGTTGGCTCTGTCCCACCCATGATAAAAAAGAGGAAAGTAAATCAACCATCTTAACATTCCAGAAGACAAATTGAAATATAGAATAATGTAAGAGTTTCCGGTATTCTCAGCAGCCATATTCAAATGAAGCATTTGTTTATCTGCATTTAATCAAAAAATAAACAACAAAAAGAGGAAGGTAGGTGTGCAGAGTATGTGTATTTCCATGGTTACAATATTTTGAGTAGTTTCAGGGTAGCGTATATGAAATAATCAGTACAGAAAATTTGTACTAAACCTATGACAGCTGGGCTTGAAAGTTAAAAATACCCAAGAAACAGAATAATTCTTCAACTAAGATATCTCTGAAGGTATATGTCTGGATTTACTATTAAGAAAGAAAAAGGTAGAAAAAAGAAAATAAACATTCACTTGCCTACCACTTAATAATCTCCTTGCCTATATTACACGTACTAGAAGTAGAAGCAGATTAACCTGCTTTCTATAAGTATTTTAAAAAAACAAAAATCAAAACAAACAAATAAACAACTCATCAAAGTACATCCATTATGGAAAACATAATTTAACAGAATGTGTAATCTCAAAAGCAAAATCAGATTCATAGCAAGTGGTGTAGAAAGAAAGGGAAACACTCTTTTCAGCCATTTAGTATTTAAAACTTGACTGGATAGCGACAAAATATGTGAATGTGAGTCTAGATCCAAAAATTCAATATTTAGTCTAAAACTACAATTTTTTTATTTGAGATAGAACTGGCGCACTCTTGTTACAACAGAGGAAATAATCATTTAATGCATCGGAAGAACATCAGAGTTTACCCTGCTGGAAAGTTTTTCACTTAGCCAAGATCATCTTTCAATTTCTTAACACCATTTATGTGTCTAATTCTTCTTGGTAATTATAAACACTTTTCTATAACAAATATTTTTTTTTCTAAAAAGCTGAGTAATTTTAAAACGTATAAATTATATTATATTTACAATGCCTCTGGAAAGTTTCCTAGTACTTAAAGAGATTCTCTTAGAATAAGAAATCTTTTGTGGAATTTAAAAAAATAAAATAACCCCAGATCTATCATTTGCATAAATCTCATAGTTTGCAAAGTTTTAAAGAAAGTTGCTTCCCTTCGTAGTGCCAATTACTAAGATAATTTCAAATATTCAGATTTAATTATAGCTCTAAAGTATTCTCTGAAATATCTCTATTAAATATATACAAAATAAAATGCATGAGAAGGCAGAAATAATAAAATGGATTTTTAAAAATCTAAAAAACGAATGTGTACATATATGTGTGGCATGCAAACAAGCTTACGTATTATGAGAGAACAGGCAGGTTATAGTCATCACAGTACCCGGGACACCATGTACGTTCTGAGATTAGAGCAGCAGAAGGGCTACATAGTGGCCAAAGCCATTCAGGGAAGGAGGCTGGGATGTGCCTTGACAAAACAACCCAAATCTAGAAAAAATAATAAACATAAAAATTACTAGAGCATTAAATTAAATGATTAAGATGAACAAGGGACTATTTATGCCTGTATCAAAATGGTTCGTATATTTTTAATTCATCATTCAAATCGGCAAAAAAAAAAAAAAAAAAAACAAGCCAGTTTTTTCAAAAAAACTAGTTAGTTATTTCTCAACTTGACTTTTACAATGGAACATGTTCTTTAAATAGAAAGATCATAAAATTTTTTATCCAAAACAGTACATTTCAAAGTCTAAAATGGACATTGAAATAATTGAAATCAAAGACTTTTTGAAATAGTGACTGATTCCAAAATTTGTTTTTATTGTATTGATAGACCTATAAAACATTTTTATTCAAAAGCTATTTTTAAAGACTTACTTTCTAAACATTAAAAATAGTATGTTTTTGTACCTCAAAGCAACATTTTAAAAAATATTCTCATTATTTGAAGGTAGCTTTGAAACTCTTAGCTCATCACTTGCCACAAAGGTAGTAGGTAAAAAGAAGTGAGGAGAAAGATCAAAGATCTTTTCTAAGTAATTGGAGCTTCAAGAGAATCAGTAGGAAAGCTTGTCAGGTGTTCCCTGTAGTTTGAGGACAGTTTCTGACCCATGCCAGAAAAAGACAAAAGGTAAGAAGGTGGCTATGATAATGTGCAGTAGGTATATTGGGACTGTGCTTCCCAAGGTTGGAAGGCCAAGAAGTGTTTGTTTTCCATCCACAAAAGGGAACCATGAAAAGTAGTGAAGACCAAGTCATAGAAAAGTATCCCAGGTAAAAGCATAGATGCTATAGCAGTGAGGGGCATGACTGGAGGGCTAAAGTAAGGGTCATAAGCCACAGCCAGGAAGAGGAGGCATTGTCTATGTCAGAGGACTGCAAGTAGAAGAGTCACCAACAGTAGGGATGGGTGAAAACCTGAAGAAACCACAGGAAAGAAGCCTGGCTTTGGACATTTGCCACACACAGGGAGCAGACACATCTGATTCTTATCTCTGAACTTCACCCTCAGGCCTATCCCTGGAGGGGGCTAGAACCAGCACCTAGAAAGGGGATATGAGATAGAGCAAGAAAAAAAAGATCTCCTTCCTACTTTTCACACAGGTTTCGAAGCCTGAGTCATGGCAGAACTAAAGAATATTTTAATTAAAAAATAATTAAGTTTGGTAATAAAATTGAATGGACTTTTTTTTAATACCTGAAAGTGACTAGAAAATCAATTGAATTGTCCCAAGATTTCATTTAGCAGCTGAGAAGAACAATTCTGTTCAGTAGATTTAAAGATTAAGGAAACAGTACTAATATAGCAATAATAATGATAAAGCTATGTTTATCTTGTTCCATACTGAGTCATATTCTTCATTAAATCAGTATATGCCAATGGTCATTAAGATATTAAAAAATTATTAAATGACTAAGGTTTTCCCCCTCAAATCTTTGCTTAAAAATCTCTAAGATTGGGGTACTTATATCCCTGAAAGGTACAGTGGTATGACAGAGTACAAGCAAAGCCCCAAGACTGTGACTTTAAAACTAAGAAATGATTGTTCTTATGCAGGGCAGAGTAGATTAGAAAAGAAGTTCAGTGTGTGTTGAGGACAAGATGTGATAGAAGGAAAGGTTCTCAACAAAATTGGAGAAACTGGTTAATTAATCACCCCTGGCTAAGAATTTCACCAGTTCTTTGATAGGAAATACTTGGAAATTTAACATCAGAACCATACTATATATTATTACATTTCATGATATCTATGAATGTGTTATTTAGTAAACTATTACACAGTGCTAATTCCTTACTGTTTGTTCAGCCATTTTTATTTAATCTTTTATGATCTACAATAAAGTTGCAAACCAAAGAACTCTTCCTAACATTTTAATAAGTAAATAAAATGATAATAAAGTCAAGATTCTAGTGTCTCTTGTAGGCAAAGCAGATACAGTGCAACTCCTACAAATGGCTTCTCGAAATATACCAATTAAAAGAGCTAAATGAGGGAGGGGAACTCTGATCAAAATGTTGCTATAAGTTTTGACTTTGATTAATCCCTTTGCTACAAATCTTTGACAATGGTAGGCAAAATATCATAAGAGCAATCTAAAAACATAGGCCAGCTCCAAAGCAAAATAAACATTTCTATGAACCAGAAAAAGAACACAAAGTTGAAAGGACAGATCCACAGACCTGTAAGAGCTGGAAGATGGAAGCAGCAAATGGCAGCCAAGAATTCACTGCTACTGAACAGGGTAATTGAAGACAAAGTTTTAAATGAGATGAGGGACCAGGGCCAGGCTCACTGCTTGAAGTCAGCAGCTCAG
Organism: Lemur catta; assembly: GCF_020740605.2. Taxonomy (NCBI): domain Eukaryota; kingdom Metazoa; phylum Chordata; class Mammalia; order Primates; family Lemuridae; genus Lemur; species Lemur catta. The sequence goes on from NC_059139.1 coordinate 40,131,235, forward strand.
GGCAGGGATCCCTCCCTTCTCCCAAGGGAAGATGGGAAAACTGCTACTAATCTCTGCTTGCACTAAGGTTTGTGAAGGCTCAGTAGTGGAAGGACAAAGATATATCCTCTTTATCAGAAATTGAAGTAAATTCATTATCTTTAATATCACTAGAGAGTGTATACCCTGAGCCACCATTGTGAGACCTGGTTCTGGCCTGGAGACCAGAAGTCTGGGTGGAGATGACTTCCAAACTAGACAGGTAATTAGTTTGATAAGTGAGGGATAAATTTGGGAAGAATTTGAATAGAGGATGAGATCAGGTAAAGGACTTGAGTTGTAATAAAAATAATTGCAATGATCCTATGCTTTAATTTCTTGAATATATTGTCTGTCTTTTTTATTTTAGCCACCTTTATATGTATGAAGTGTCACCTCATTTGTAGTTTTGAATTTCTTTGCAGTTTTGATGTTAAGCATCTTTTCATGTGAGTGTTGAACATTTTTATATCTTCTTTGGAGAAATGTCTACTCAAATAATTTGTACATTTGTTAATTGTGTTATTTATCATTTTCTTATTGAAGGGTAAAGGTAAGTTATATGTCCTGGATATTGATCTCTTATGAAATATATAATTTACAAAATATTTGCTCCTGTTCTATGGGATATCTTTTCACTTTCTTAATGGTATCATTTTCAGCAAAAAAAAAAAAAAAAAAAGGTTTTTTAATCTTTCTGAAGTGCAATTTATCTATTTTTCTTTATGTCACTTGCCTCTTTTGGTGACATACTTAAGAAAATTAAAAAAAAAAATTTTTACTCTCTTTTATATTAACCTATATTGTTACCTCTACTAGATTCAAGTTACAGTGTAATGTCCTTTCATTTTAGCCTGAAGGACTGATTCCATTACTTTTTCTTGTAGAGGAAGTCTTCTAGCAATAAATTCTCCAGATTTTTCTTTTTCTCAGAATCTCGTAATTTCTCTTTCATTTTTGATGAAGAGTTTTGTTGTGTATAAAATGCTTGATTGATAGCCTTTTTCTCTCAGAACTTTCCAGGTGTTATTCCATTTCCTCTAGCCTCCATTATTTCTGATGAGAAGTCAGTTACTTATCAAGTATTCCTTGTAAGTGATATGTCATTTTCTCTTACTGCTTTAAAGATTATCTTTGTCTATGGCTTTCAATATTTTGATTATGATGTGTCTGAGTGTGCATCTCTTTGAGTTTGTGCCATTTGGATTTTGTTGGGTTGTGTGGATGTGTAGATTAATGTTGTACACAAATTTGGAAAGTTTTCTTCCACTATTTCTTCAAATATTGCTTTACTCCTTTCTTTTCCTCTGGGATTACCATAATGCATATGTACCAACACCATGTGATGGTGTCCTAAATGTCTCTGAAGGGCTCTTCATTTTTCTACATTCTTTTTCTAGTCTTGTTTTTCATTTTGTTTCTCAGATCTATCTACAAATGTGCTGATCCTTTCTTCAGCCAATTTGAATCTGCTGTTCAGTCCCTCTAATGATTTTTTATTTCATTTATTGTGATTTTCAACACTAGATTATCTATTTGATTCCTCTTTATAATTTCTGTTACTTTATTGATATTTCGTACTTAGTGAGAAGTCTTTCTCATACATTCTTTTATTTTTTTCTAGACATAGTTTTCTCTTGTTCTTTGAGTATATATATAATAGCTACTTTGAGATCTCTGTCTAGGAAGTTCTACATCTGGGCTTCTTTAGGGGATGTTTCAATTGACTTTTTTTTTCTGTTTATGAGCCACCCATTCCTATTTATTTGTGTGTGTCATAATTTTTGAAAATTAGACCTTAGAAATAATATTATGTAGACACTCTAGAAATAAGATTTCCTCATTCTTTAGGGTTTATTTTTGCTTCTGTTTGTTGCTGTTGTTACTGTTTATTTGTTTAGTGATTTTCCTGGATTACTTCTATAAAACTCTACATTCTTCATCATGTGTATAGTCAGACCTTTCTTCTTAGTTTAGTGGTCAGTTAATGATTGGACAGAGATTTACCTAAATGCCTTGAACCAATAAATTTTCCACCCTTTGACAAGGGGTTCTGTGTGTGTGATGGAGTATGCATTTACAACTCTAGTAACATAGCACTCTGACATGACCTTCACTCTCTACTTGTGCAGAGCCTCAGGGCCAGTCTCTTAAGGAGGTATGAGATTGGTCTTTCTCTGGTATTTTCTGAACATACACACATCCCTGCACATGACCTTCTAGATCCCTAGGAATATGTTGGGACTTTCAAAGCCCTCTATGGACACCTCATTCCCAAATTTTTCTTTTGAGTTTTTTGGCAGCTTTTTGTTTGCCTCAACTGATATTGCCACCTTGAGCTGATGCTACAACATTAAACAGTTGCTGATTGTTTTTAACAAATTACTTACGGATGGAACTTTCCTCACTTTGTGACCTCTGAATCAGGTCAAATATAGATAAGACATTTACCTTTTGTGAATAAGCTTTATCAGGAGCTACCAGGGAGGTCAAATAGTGACAATTCTCTGGAGATGAGGCTTTATAGGGAGCTCCAAATCCCTTATGACCCCTGGAGTGGCTACTAGACTGCTGGTTTTTATATTTCCTGCGTTCTGAGTCTGATGGCTTTTATAATAAGATTACAGAAGAGCTAGGGAGAGGAGAATACAAATTAGGCAAGTTAAAATGCCACAAAGATCTCTAAACTTACTGGGACTCAGTTATTTTTCTTAAATAAATAAATGCTTCACATATTCTTGCAAGCCTTTGGTTAATGCCAAGAGTTGTACAAAGATACATTTTGATAATTTTTGCTAATATTCTCATTGTTTTTATGGAGGAGTTCATTTTTGGAAGTCCTTACTTTGCCATTCTAGAAGTGGTTCTCAAGATTTAAAAGAAAAAAAATAGATAAATGTAATTTTATAAATCATAATTCTATATACTTACTTCATTTCTTTGAACATCTCTGAAATATTTTCCATTTCCAAAAAAGTTTTCTGTTAAATAGTATTATCAGTGAGAAGCATTCCAATCTTATTCTATTTCCCATTCATCATTGAAAAATACAATGCACATACCTTAATTCAAAAATACTTTATTGCTAAAAATGACTGACAAGCATCTGAGCCTTAAGTGACTACTCACAATCTTTTTACTGGTGGAGGCTCTTGCCTCGATGTTGATGACTGCTGATTGATCGGGGTGGTGTTTACTGAAACTTAGGGTGGGTGTGGTAATTTCTTAAAATAAGACAATGAAGTTAGCCACATCAATTGGTGCTTCCTTTCACAAAAGATTTCTCTGTAGCACGCAACTCTGTTTGATACCATTTTACCCACAGTAAAACTTCTTTCAACATTAGAGTCAATCCTCTAAAACCCTGTTGCTGTTTTATCAATTAACTTTGTGGAATATTCTAAATACTTTATTCTCATTTCAACAGTGTTCACAGCATCTTCACCAGGCATAGTAGATTCTATTTCAAGAAACTACTTTTTTTGCTCGTCCATAAGAAACAATTCTTTATCCACTCAAGTTTTATCAAGAGACTGCAGCAATCCTGCTACAGGATCAGCAGATCCTGAAGCATCTTCAAGATCCACTTCTCATTCTAGTTCTCTTGATATTTCTACCATATCTGTAGTTACTTCCTCCACTGCACTCTTGAAGCCTTCAACGTTATCCATGAGGGTTAGAATCAACTTCTTTCAAACTCCTATTAATGTTTATTTTTTAATTCTTCCCATGAATCCAAATGTTCTTAATGATATCTAGAGGAGTGAATCTTTTCCAGAAGGTTTTCAGTTTACTTTGCCCAGATCCATCAGAGGAATCACTATCTATGGCAGCTATAGCCTTACAAAATGTATTTCTTAAATATTAATAATAAGACTTGAAAGTTGAAATCACTTCTTGATCTATGGACTTCAAAATGGATATTGTATTAGCAGTCATGAAAACAACATTAATTTCCTTGTACATCTCCATCAGAGCTCTTGGGTGACCAGGTGCATTGTCAATGAGCAGCAATATTTTGAAAGGAATCCTTTGTTTTGAGCACTAGGTCTCAACAGTGGGCTTAAAATAGTCAGTAAATGATGCTGTAAACAGACGTGCTGTCATTCATACTTTGTAATTTCATTTATAGACAATAGGCACTGTAGATTTAGCATAGTTCTTAAGGGCCTTAGGGTTTTCGAAATGATAAATGAGAATTGGTTTCAACTTAAAACTACCAGCTACATTAGCCCCAAATGAGAGAGTTAACCTATCCTTTGAAGCTTTGAATCAAGGCATTCACTTCTCCTCTCGAGATACAAAAGGCCTAGATGGCATCTTCTTCCAATAAAAGGCCACTTCACAACACTGAAAATCTATTGTTTAGTATAGCTGCCTTCATCAATGATCTTAGCTAGATCTTCTGGACAACTTGGTGTGGCTTCTATATCAGCACTTGCTGCCTCACCTTGTACTTTTATATTATGGAGATGTCTTCTTTCTTTAAACTTCATGAACCAACCTCTGTTACCTTCAAACTTTTCTCTTGCAGCTTCCTCACCTCTCTAAGCCTTTATAGAGTTAGGGCTTTGCTCTGGATTAGGTTTATAGGAATGTTGTGGTTGGTTTTATCTTCTATCCAGACCACTAAAACATTCTCCATATCAGCAAAGGCTATTTTGCTTTCTTATCATTCATGAGCTCACTGGAGTAGCAATTTAATTTCCTTTAAGAACTTTTCCTCTGCATTCATAACTTGGATAAATGTTTGGCATAAGATACCTGCCTTTTAGCCTATCTCTGTTTTTGACATGCCTTCTTCACTAAGCTTAATCATTTGTAGAGTTTGATTTAAAGTGCATGCTACTTTAAAGAGATATGCTACTCTTCCTATCAGTGGAATATTTAGAGGCAATTGTAGGGTTATTAATTGGCCTAATTTCAATATTTTTGTATCTCAGGGAATAGGGAGGCCCAAGGAGAGGGAGAAAGACATAGGAACAGCTGGTCATTAGAGTGGTCAGAACACTGAACATTTATCAATTAAGTTTACCATCTCTTGTGGTTTGTGGTGCTCTAAAATAATTACAATAGTAACATCAAAGATCACTGATCACAGGTCATCATAACAGATGAAAAAGTTTGAAATGTTTGAGAATTACCAAAATGTGACACAGAGACATGAAGTAAGCATATGCTATTGGAAAAATGACAGCAATAGACTTTCTGGATTCAGGTTTGCCACAAACCTTCAATTTATAAAAACTTCAATATCTGAAAATCACAATAAAGCAAAGTATAATAAAAGGAGGTATACTTGTATACCTTCCTTCTTTCATTCCATGAAACCAGTTCCCATTTTACCATACATTCACTAATGTCCAGTTATCTTCTTAGAATTTCCTATAACACTTGGCATTAATTCTCCTCTTAAATAGAACTTTTCCCAAAAATGACACAAGTATTTCTTAGCTGAAGAAAACATTTTGATCAAGGCTCCTACTCATGAACATTGACTCTATAATCTCTAATCTCATCCCATACCTGTATGACCCAAAATCCATCCAAAAGTGATACCTAGTCTTAAAGACTTCTTAATCCTTTCTCCAAAATTCCTATTCTTTAAACTCTCATACATTGACTCTTTATTTTAAAACTGTAAATTTGTTATTTCTTTGTCATTTACATGATAACATTTATTAGCTTTTATAAATAAATCTCTTCCATTATTTCACCTTTAAAACGATGAACATGAAATAATTAAATCTTAAATAGCAGAGAGTTTCCCAAGTGTCTCACTCTTCAGCCACCTTCCCAATTTTGGCAAAATTTGCAGATTCCCTAGACTTAATATTTCTCTGTACATAGGTTTGCCTTCCTACATAAATACATAAATATTTTAAATTAGAACTTGCCCAATAATAATTACCAATATTACTTGCCATAAATAGAAAGTAACCATAAAAGTAAGTACAATGTCTTGAACTCCTGACCTTAAGCAATCCTCCTACCTTGGCCTCTCGGAGTGCTAGGATTGCAGAAATAAAAAAGGAGATAACCGATACCACAGAAATACAAAATATCATCTGTGAATACTATGAAAATCTATACATACATAAATTCAAAAACATAGAGAAAATGGATAAATTCCTAGAAACACACAATCTCCCAAGACTCAGTAAGGAAGAAACAGAACTCCTGAACAGGCCAATACCAATAACAAACAATGAGATTGAAGTAGTAAATAAAAAATCTTCCAACAACAACAAAAAAGGCCTAGACCAGATGGATTCACAGCCAAATTTTACCAGACCTACAAAGAAGAGCTGGTACCCATACTGCAAAAATTTTTCCATAACACTGAGATGGAGGAAATTCTCCCTAACTCATTCTGTGAAGCCAGTATCACCTTGATACCAAAGCCAAGAAAAGACATAACCACAAAAAAAATAAAATTACAGACCAATATCTCTTATAAATATAGATGCAAAAATCCTCAAAAAAGTACAAATAGCAAACCAAATTCAACAGCACATTAAAAAAATAATCCACTGTGACCAAGTGAGCTTCATCCAAGGGATGCAAGGATGGTTCAACATACAGAAATCAATAAATGTGATCCACCACGTAAACATAAGCAAAAACAAGAAAATATGATCATCTTAATAGATGCAGAAAATGCAATTGACAAAATGCAGCACCCTTTCATGATAAAAGCCCTCAACAAATTAAGCATAGAAGGAACATATCTCAAGATTATAAAACCATACATGACAAATCCACAGCCAACATCATACTGAATAAGGTAAACCTGAAAGCATTCCCACTAAGAACTAGAACAAGTAAAGTGTGCCCACTGTCACCACTTCTACTCAACCTACTGCTGGAAGTCTTAGGCAGAGCAATCAGGTAAGAGAAAGAAAAAAGGGTACCCAGATCAGGAAAAAGGAGGTCAAACTACTGCTTTTTGCTGAAGATATGATCTTTTATCAAGAAAACCCCAAAGACTCCACCAAGACACTCCTGGAATTGATAAATAAATTCAGCAAAGTCTCAGGTTACAAAATCAATGTACACAAATCTGTAGCATTCCTATACACCAACAAAGTCAAGTGAGAGTCAAATCAAAGACTCAATACCATTCACGATAGCTACAAAGAAAATAAATACCTAGGAATATACGTAACCAAGGAGGTGAACGATCTCTACAAAGAGAACTATAAGACATTGAGGAAAGAAATCACAGATGATACAAACAAATAGGAAAACATATCATGTTCATGGATTGGTAGAATCAACATTATTAAAATGTCCATACTACCCAATGTGATTTACAGATTCAATACAATCCCCATAAAAATACCAATATTTGGCATACTCTGTCCCTTTGGGGCCTTTCATTCATAACCCTTGCTATGGTCTGAATGTGTCCCTCAAAATTCATGTGTTGGAAACAATCAATGCCACAGTGTCAGGGGGTTGGGTTTAATGGGAGGTGTTTAGGTCATGAGGGCAGAACTGATGAATGTTGCCATAAAAAGGGCTCTCGGAAGTGGGTTCACCCCTTCCTCCTTCTGCCATGTGAGAACACAGCAAGAAGGCCTCAATGCCAGCACCTTGAGCTTGCATGGAGAACTAAGAGAAATAAATTTCTATCCTTTATAAATTACCCAATCTTTGGTAGTGTTGTAAGACAACTCTGAAGCCCTGGGTGTGGATTGCTGATCAAACTTTTCCTAATTTTCCTAAAATTAGAGTTTCCTTTTTGAAAAAATAATTTAATAAAAGGATGTATTCACTTTATTTCTGAACTCATTTCCTATTTCCAATTGCTTCAGGAATCCCTTAGGTTTTTTAAGCTAAGGGATTTTCCAAAAATGCTTTTAGCAGTGTTTCTCAGCTCCTTAAATTTCTAATCACACTGGTCATTTCCAAATATGCTTTTCTCTAAACTAGTTGGAAATTGAACAGACTTGGGACCATGCTGACTTTTCAATTTACTTAACTGTGCCCACTTTTAATTTCAATGATTCTTGAATAGGGTCTAATCATGCTGGCTTTAAGATCAACTCTTCCATTCAGTACATTCTCTGTAAACCATGGAAAATGGCTCTATTCTTAGTGTGCCATTCAGTAGATTTATGACTAGGTTTTGGGCTACTTTTATTCTTTTAATGACTTTTAATCCACTAAATCTAAAGGGAGTTCCTAAAATCAAATGACCAAAAAAAAAAAATTGGTAAAAAACAAACTGCTTAAATAAGACCCTAAAATGAAATAATTTCTTTTTCACAAAGAGGTCTGAACGCCTAGATTAACAAACAAACTAAGCCATATTACCAGAAAAACCTTTGATTAACTAGAGTAGCCATTATTCAATCATTTTAACAAATACTGACTAAGTACATAAGTATTATGTGCAAGGTACTATGTTGGCAATTATGGGAGATAGAAGGGTGTAAAATGACCTATACTCTTAAAGAGTTTGCAGTCAAGTCAGATAGATAGATAGATACATACACACACACACACACACACACACACACACACACACACATATATATATATAAAATCCCAGGGACAGGGAACATTTTCATGTTGGAAGGCTGCATTAATATATCTGTAATCAAGTAAGGCCTTCAATTAGATATACTTTAAAATGTACTTTATTTTGTGATAATCTAACTAGTACTTAATAATTCCAAAAAATGAAAACTACTTATTAATTTTAAAGTTAACTAACCTTTTAATGACTTTTTGTGTCTGCTTTTTGTTAGAAAGCATTTGTATATTTGATTGCAACATAGATGTCCACAGTTTCAGTTGATCCTGTAGATGGGTATGAGTCATTTGTGACCTTAAGGGTGTCCTGATTTGGGTTAGGTAGGAGAATGTAGAGTCACAACAACAAGTGGTTGAAAAGCAAAAAAGCACTTTTAGACATGTTTCAGAAGGCGTGAGTATTCTCCTGCATTCTTCCATATGGATCTTTCTTAGCATCAAACAATGACTTTGAAATGTCAACTACTGAGAAGTCAATCGATTCCATCTGTAGTTCTTTAGGTCCCTTGGTGATATCAACTAGGTGAGGCTGAATGCTAATTTGAGTGTGATGCCATGATTTTCAAAGTCAGTGAACCTTTCATTGTATTCTCTAATTAATAGGTCTATAACAGCTGCATATTCTTCAGATGATTCACATGTATCATCCTGCTCATCAATGACCTTTGCTAATTTGGGAAAATGTTAATCTGAAATTTCCTTTTGAAGAAGAAGTGTTTTGAAAACAGAGAGCTTTTTTTGAAATGCTTGGATTTTTTTTCCCACATATCATTTATAGACTTAGTTTTACCTTGCAAAGAAATATTCAAATTGTTTTGATTTGATATATCACACAGAAATGCTGCAATCCTATAGAAATTTTTCTTTCAATAATTCACATTGCTGATTCTGTTCTTCATAAATTTAACTATCTGTTCTCACAGATATAAATTTTTGGCTAACACCTGTCCTTGAAATAGCCAATGCATTTTAGAATAGTATGGCAAATCCACACTGAATATCTCATTATTCAACTTTAGTATGTTATGAAACTGACGATGCTGTGTTGCATTTGCCGGAATATAGTTACCAATACTTATAACTTGTTGCAATGTGTCACTTAAAACAATAACTTTAACACAAATATTTTGCTGATGCAAGATATGATAAAAAGAAATAAGAGCATCAGGATCTGTTAATACTGTTTTTAATCTGTGCAATAAACCCTTCATGTTTTCCTGTCATGGAAGGTGCACCATGTGTACATACACTCAGTAAATTTACCAAATTCAATCCAACTTCATGACATTTATGCTGAAAGCTGGTGAAAATATTTATTCCCTATGTTCTGTTCACAAGAGTGCCCAAAGCAAGTAACTCTTTGTAGCAAAGAAAATCTTCTGTTATGACCCTAATAAAGTATAAAACCTGTGCTGAGTCAGTAGTATCAGCTGATTCATCCAAAGCAATTGAACAATATAGATTTTCCTTTTGAAGTATTCCATGAAGTTGTTCTGTTAAGTTAAAGGCTAATTCATGTTCTTGATAAGTTATGGTTCTCCTTGAAAGAGGCAGTTGTTTGTATTTTGAAATATTATTAAGGTCTATACATCCTACAACTTTGACAATGCATTCTTTCAAAATTTCTGCATCTCTGAATGGCTTCCCTTTTTTCCTGAGCACATAAGCCACTTTATAAGTTGCTTCAGTGGCATTATTTTCAGGTCTTATTGCTACTTAAAAGAAATGTCTTTGCTTTTGCTTTTTGTCTTTTCATTTCTGCAATACAACCTATAACGCCTTTCCCTCTAATTTAAAATATTTGTGGTCCTTATGAGTGTTCGAATGCTGACGAGCACTGAATTTCTTTAATGTTGACATTGCAGTATCACAAAGCAAGCAAATCATCTTATCTTTAGCAGAAACAAGATAATATTGCAATTCCCAATATTCATTTAAAAATCTGTTTTCTTTTTCTAGTGTTCTCTTTGTCTTCTTTGGCATGATAGGCTATTAAGCAGGTAGAATTGAAATATACTATTGAGCTGTGCAACTATTTACAAATTCCACTTCAAACAGAAACACAGTGCACCACTGTCAAAAGCTGATAACCGAGTGATGTACTCGACCCCCATAAACTCTTGCCAACCAGCCTGGTGCAGTAGTGGTGCCAGTCAGGCAGGGAAAGTTAGAACTCAATCATGAACATAGCAGCCATCAATTTAGCCCTATAGTTTACTAATATTCTAATTGTGCCAGTCAATCTGGTAGGATTATTTTGTTGAAACTTATTTTATTCTTGGTATTTTAAATATGTTCATTTTAAAACTTAAACAAAAATATAAAAGATGAAAAATAAGGCATTAATAAAAATAAAAGGATTTGTTCTGTAAAATTTGGGTTCAGTCAAAAGTCTGCACTTAAGGACCTAGAAGGCCACATGTGGCTTCAAGGCCACAGGTTCCCCACTGCTCTATAAGTCTGTCATTAATGTCTGTAGCACAAGGTGTCTCTGCCCTAGAAATGTGACCAACTGATTGCTTTGAGAGCTCAGAGAAGAAGAGAATCATTTCTACCTAGGGAAATATAAAGGTACAGTGAAGCGTATAGCATTTGTGTTAAATAGGCCATGATAGGTGGAGGATGGAAGTCTACAACAAAAAGAAAACAAAACATACATATATAATGCAATTTTAGGAAAATGGAATTTCATAGGAAATCTAGATATGGCAGGAACAATACCACAGAAATGGAGTATAAAATTTGTGTGAGAGGCAGTGTGACTTATAGGTTGTACTCAGATGGTAAAAGCCATTTATTTATCCATTCAATAAATACTGATTAACCAGATCTTATATATCAGACATTGTATAATACTTGGAATACAACAAAAAATTAAATATGATTCCACCTAGAGTAGCTGATTGACTAGAAGGGAAAAGAAAAACATACATTGAACAAAGATTATGTTGAAGAAGTGCAAGATTGTCAGAGAAAGCAATCTTTAGGAAGTGCTATTTTCACCTAGATCTGAAGGATGTGTGGCAAAGGAGGATGGGCCAGGGGGCAGGATAGAGCATACTAGGCTGAGAAAATTGCCTGGAAAAGGACCTACAGCCTAAGCACAATTTGGGACCTAAAATAAGATTTAAGATTATAGCAGCTCTTTACGGTAGAATGAAATAAACTACTAGGGAAGCAGAAATACATATGATTCATTATTTTTTAATAATCTATTTATGACATGTTTTTTTCCTTTTAATCCTAGATATTTGTTTAATAATGCCCATATTTTCATTACTTATGCCTTTTTAGGAACAATGATAGGAAACTCCTATCATGAAAGTTTGGGAGGAAAAAAAGTAATGAATCAAACAAGAAAACTATCTTGTCTCTAGAAAGGCTAGGATAGGACATAAGAGAATCTGACTTAGATGCAGTATTTTCTCAGAAAACAGAGAGACTTAATGTTCTAGAAAAGTTGAATATTAATAGCATCTCCTATTTTGCTGTACATTTTGGGAAAAGGAGTTGTAAATCTGGATCACAGTGTATTACCTTGAAATAAGCTTAAGACATGACTTTGATGTATAATTCAAATTCATTCTAAAAATGTTTATTAAGCAGGCCTATTTTTGACAAAGAACTGCACAGGACACCAGAAATAGAGAGTAATTTTTTTAAAAAAGGAAAAAAAAAATATCCGAGATCTAGTACTTGTCCTAATGGAGCTTACAGTATCATGGAGGAGACACATACTGATCAAACACTCAGAAAAATAAATGTAAAAACTGTAATTGTGAAAAGTACCATGAAGAAGATGCACACAGAGCTAAAAGAGGATACAAGAAGGGCATCGAGGTAGTCAGAGAGCTCAAGGAAGCCTTTCCTAAGAAAGGACTAAGTGACTTGAGATATATATATAATGAGAATGATATCAGTGGGCATAGAGTGGAAAGCAGCAGCATTCGAGACAGAGCGATCAATAAGTGCAAAGTCTCCATGACAAGATCAAGCATGGCAAATGCATAGGACTGGAAGAAAACCAGGGGTGAGGCAGGAGTGGATGGAGGTAGACCAATAAGAAATAACTGTGCCTTGGACTAGGGTGTTGGTGGTATCAAGATGCAGAGAAGCAGTCAGATTACGGATAGTTCTCTCCAATCAAGTACCTTGGCTTTTGAGGATGATGCAAGTCCCCAAGTTACCATGAACTGGCTCTGTCTTCTCTATGTCCCTTGGGATCCTAAGTGAACCATGGCTAATTACAGAGAAGGTCATGGCACCATAACAAAATCCAGGGGAGCTGAGATGCAGTGAGGATAATGGGGTTAGAGTGGTGGTCAGGGAGAGGTCAGAGAGAGCTAGATAACATTTTCTAAAGCATTTAGACTTTATTTTAAGGGCAGTGGACAGCCAACAAAGGTTGTTAAGCAGACAGATGGCATAATGAAATTTTACCTTTTAGTATTTAAGTTTTTACTTTATTGCTGAACAGTAGGTATTACTGCAGGTTTTTTAGCATGAAAATAGCTAGTTATCAGGAAATTTAATCTGACAACATTATGCAAGATAGTTTGGAGTTATAGATAGAGAAGAATCCGAATAAAAATATCAATTGAAAAGCTACTTTGATAGTCTAGAAGTTAGGAGATAAATGATGGAAATCAAGTAGTGACAATGAAAGAAATGTTTTAAAGACTAAGGGATGAAGATTCAGGAGATGGATCATTAATTTTTCTCAGAAGTTCATACAACTGTTTGGCACAGTGTCCTGGAATCAACTTGTTAAAATGTGATTCAGATAACTAAAAGATTAAGGTAAAGTATTTAAATTTAAAATACGTATCATTTCTTATAACTACATCGGTTTGTCACAGCAAGCCTAAGGATATGGAGTAAATTTGGTGTCTTCACGTTTATTGACATTGATGTTGCTTGGGTGTGGGGATGAACTAGGCTGAGTTGGGGGAGGAAGCGGGATTTCTGCACATCTCTTCCATGCCAGAGAAATGTGAGTCCATAATTCAGGAGCTAGGAGACTTACATTACTTCATGGGTCAGAACAGCTCAATGAAGGGAGACCTAAGGCAAGTGCCTCAGAACCTACAAAAACCTTCTTTCCATGCCAGCCAGCCCTGAGAAAATCTCCATCCAATATTGGGCTGTTCTGCCCCTCCCACTGCCAGAGCCAAATGGTGCACTTGAAATTTGAGGTAAATAAGTCCTTTCAAGGTTCAATTTTAAAACTGTGGGCTTCCCTGGGGACCACAGGGGCAGCAGAGAATCCAGGGCTCTTAGAAGTCCCCTTTGCAGATCTTTCCTGTGCTCTGTCCTACAAGCATGGATTAGAGGAAGTCATAGCTCTACCCTTCTAGGTAGGCTCCACACCTTTTTTATCTCTCAGCCAGTGGCCTCCCTGAGACCCATGAGGTAAGTTTACTGATGTCCTGAGAGCAAAGGAACTTTCCTTTAACCAAGGTCCTTTGAGGAGAAGTCCAGGGCTGGGCAGAATATCCCAGCAGGCCCACTGGTTCCTGTTTTCCTATCCACTGTCGCATATCCAACAAGGGTTTGCCTAAGAAGATTACCTTGGCAGGCTTTCTCTTTGTTAGATATTTTTGAAACCTTCTTTAAAGAACTATAAAATTATATTTGTGTGGGGAAAATTGTTACTCTGCAGGTGCAGTAATTGCTATACATGTACAATGCCTTAATACCACAGGAGCTCACCTTCAAAATGAGGGGAAATCATTTTCAATGGAGAGTCCAGTGAATTTCCTTTACACTGCTTCTTCACTAAATAGACGAAGAACATTAAAGCAACATTTTAGGTATAAGTTTAAATACTCTCATTCTAAAATGGGAAAGAAGTTTCAAATGTCCATAAAGGATACACATCTTTAGCAAGGATTACATTTGCAGAGAAAAATGTAGTTTTCTGTAACCAAGAAACACTAAAGAAATTCTGTTTGAAGCATGTGCTTTTTATTTTAATGATATGCTAAAACAATATCTAGTTTTAACAGTTTTTTTAATTATTAACATACCAAATAAGTAGTTTGTTCATTATTAAATATACTATATAAAAATATTGCTTTCAGAGATATATAATTAAAAAATTGAGTTATAGACAGCATTGCTACATTTCCAGGCACAATCTAGTTTTATGAGGAAGTTGATATTCTTATAGTGTTCACAATATAGACTCTACTCAAAATTTCTCAGAGCCAGACCTCATGTTAACCCTGTCCCTATTTAAAAAAATACTGTAATCAATTCTCTAATGATTTTTCCCACATAGAAATGAACCTATTTCCAATTTTATAATGTAAGCACATGCAAAATAGAATTCCATATATGTAATTACACATGACTTAAATTTAACTTCTAAAATTATATCAATGTCAAAATGATAGATAACTGCATGAGATAAGAGTGATAGAAATATTGCAGTCTGTGGGAAACAAATCTAAAAGTAACTTCTGGTTGGTGATAAAATGATTAAGAGCTCATTCACAATAGACCTGTCCTTAATAAGATTGGATTAAATCAACTTTGCCTTCTCCATACAGGGAATTGCTTTTTCTTTCCTTCTGCAACAATTCCAATTAGAATAACCACCCTCAGATACTATTTGTTCAAAAGCTTCCTCTTCATTGCAGTCACGAAAATATTTACCTTTTGATTAAATGGCTATGGCATTTTTTAGCTTTTACAATGTTAATTTAAAGGAGAAATATATTAAAACTGTTCCAAAACATTGAACATTTTGTATTTATATTCTTGACAAAGGAGAGATTGGAAAGACAATTTTCCATTCTTTTGTAAAGGGATAACTAAAAACAGAACTGAAATTACAATGAGAGAAAACTTGAACGTTATTCTTCCAAAGGGAGGACAAAAATGATATTTTTGGATGGCTTTAGCTTTTTCTTTTGTCAGGTAATGATTAAAAACTTGACAGGAATAATGAGCTTGTGTTAGGTTTTGTGTTAATTTTAATAGGATGATCAAATAAGAATTGTTATTCTCTGTATTCAGAAGAAAATAAAGCTACTCCATGGCAATAGTATTGCTCTAATATATAGCTCAGGCTTCCAATGACATAGATTCAAAGTTCTATATGACACAAACTACTCAAAAGTGCCAAGTGTTGAGACAAACCCTTCCCAAGTCACCTTTATCCCCCTTAGTTAAGAAACTCAAGTCATCATGAATAGCCCAATGGACCATTTGTTCATTCATGCACTCAAGCATTCATTCATTCAGGAAGCAGCTCTCCAAGGACCTCCACAGCAGTAATAAGCACTGGGACATTACAAAGACAATCAAGATATAGTTTCTGCCCTCAAGTTCTATGGCAGAAGGCAGACTTGGGGGAAAAAAGTAACAATATATTATGAAAAGTACCTTCATTGAGGTATGTTCAAAGTGCTGTTGGAGCACAGAATTGTTTACACAGTGGGAATGTGAGAGACTTTGAAGAGGAAAACAAATTGAGCTGTCTTAAATAATTCCCTCTTGCTTTCTATCATCTCAAAAAAATGTATATTCCACCTTCCCAGAACTTACCAGGTGCTGTAAATTCAAGAGTCTATGGGAAGTAAATAATATAAATAAGCGAAGCCCATATTTTGTCCTGAAGGGACAGTGGTATAATCACAGTGTAGGAATGCCACCCTAGCAAGACTAGATCTTTCAGTTCCCCAAAAGACACTTGAAATCCAGACTTTCAAATGTTAGCTAACAACCAATATTTTGAGAAGCTCTGTCTTAATTCAGGCTGCTACAATAAATACCATATACCAAGTAGCTTATAAATGATAAATTTATTTGTCACAGTACTGGAGGCTGGAAGTCTGAGATCAGGGAGCAGCACTGTGGTGAGGGCTGTCTTCCAGGTTGTGACTGCCAACTCCTGTATCCTCAAATGGTAGAAAGAAGGTGAAAGAGCTCTCTATGGTCCCTTCTTTAAGAGCAGTTATCCCTTTCATGAGGGCCCCATTCTCATGACTTAAATTACCTCCCAAGGGCTCCATCTCCTAATACCATCACTTTGGGGGTTTAGAATCACAACACATAAGTTTTGGGGAGGCACACAACCGTTCAGTTCCTAACACCCTGCATTGGACAAATGGAACACTTAACAGGCAAGATTGGCCTCCTGGCCACTCGTCTGCAACCTCTCGTTTTTCACTTCTGACTAATAGCACCCGAAGTTGATAAATGGGTAAGAACTCATGTACTGTATTTCACAGACTATTTCTGTCATAAAAATCCTGAGCTATAAAAAATTATTCATCTTTTCGTATTTGAGGGAACTTTCTAAAAACAGCCAAGATGCTCCAGCAATGCAGCTTTTGGAAATACATGGTCTTGAGGGAAGGAATTACAACTCTCTTTCGGAGAAGTTTAAATCCTCTAATAGAGTACTATTTCATTTTCTAAAAAATAGTATTTTAGATGGCCTCAGTGGAGTTTGGTAGGCACATAGAGTTAAAGTATCTCCCAAAGCGGAGCAATCGACTTCTCTTAGAGTTACAGGTGAGGCCCACTAGGAGCTATTATTCATGGGAGCAGCAGGCCAGGCCTTTATAGTCCTACACAGCCACTTGATTCATGTTCCTTTTCCATCAAGTACACTCTCCTTGGGAACCTAAGTATGACTTCAGCTCAGGAGTAAGCAAGAAACATGTCATTTATAAACAATGCAGTTTCATAAAGAAAAGAAATTACCTGAATTTTCACCATTATAAGCAGAGCAGATAGCACACAAATTCATAGTTGAGATGCTCTTAAGGGCTCAGCCAAAGTGAAGGCTGCAGTTTTGCTGTTCCAGTCTTATTGTTGTTATTAATTTTTTAGTCTTTAGAGAAGCAATTTAAGGGAAAAAGAAAAGCAGAGAACTGCAACAGTATCAAATGAAGCATAATCCTAATAATCCTATGAAGCACAATTCTGTAGTTTTTGCAGAATGTACTAACATCCCACTCACACAGATGTCACTGAAAATAACCAGTCAACAGTGGAAGTGGGTTTTGCAGTGATCCATATGATCAGTCAGAAACAAAATTGTACTAATGCAAAAAAACAATTTCAGATCCAGTTATTGAATTTTGGAAAGCTGTTAAATATATTCAATAGTGCAGTGCTTTAGAATTATTTTGTTTCCTTCTTCCATTAATTCTCAAATTTTAAATTTTAAGAGCTGTTTGCCAAAAAAAATAAATAAATAAAAGAGAGAGGAAGGAAGGAAGGGAAGAAGGAAGGAAGCGAAGGAAGGAAGAAAGGAAGCAAGGAAGCAAGGAAACAAGGAAGAAAGGGAAGAGAAAAGAAAATCAAGATTGCATTCTGTACTATAATACTCTCTTATTTCTGATTATGATCATTGCAAACTAAACTGAAGTCTGTCTGTTCATGTATGGCTAAGTACTTGGTAGACACATAATATTCACTACATTTTTGACAACAGTGTGGGGAAAGAGGCATTCTTTGTTGATCGCCAGAGTGACTGTACATAAATACAAACATATCCATCACCTCACATACCTATCATTTTTTTTTGTGGTGAGAACATTTAAAATCTATCACATGCCATTATGCTAGCACTATGATAAAAGGTCACCATTTTTCAGGGTTTTAAAATTATACATATGAAAAATGTGATTCTCCACATAGGCATACCTTAGAGATATTGCAAGTTTGGTTCCAGACCAGCTCAACAGAGCATATATTGCAATAAGGCAACTAACATGAATTTTTGTTCTCCCAGGGAATATAAGAATTATATTTACAATATACTATAGTCTATTGTGTACAATAGCATTATGTCTAAAAACATTAAGGTATACACCTTAATTAAACACATGAAAAATTGCTCAACATCTCTAATCATCAGGGAAATGCAAATCAAAACCACAACGAGATATCACTTAACTCCAGTGAGAATGGCTTTTATCAAAAACTCCCAAAACAACACGTGTTGGCGTGGATGCAGGGCAATAGGAACACTCATACGCTGCTGGTGGGACTACAAACTAGTGCAGCCTCTGTGGAAAGTAATATGGAGATACCTCAAAGAGCTACAAGTAGAACTACCATTTGATTCAGCAATCCCACTACTGGGTATTTACCCAATGGAAAAAAAGACATTCTATAATAAAGACATCTGAATTTGAATGTTTATAGCAGCACAATTCACGACTGCAAAGATGTGGAAACAACCCAAGTGCCCATCAATACATGAGTGGATTAATAAAATGTGGTATATGTATACCATGGAGTACTACTCAGACACAAAAAACAATGGTGAACTAATACCTCTTGTATTATCCTGGATGGAGCTGGAGCCCATTCTCTGAAGTGAAGTATCACACGAATGGAAAAACAAGCACCACATGTACTCACCACTAAATTGGCACTAACTGATCAACACTTATGTGCACATATGAGAAGTAACATTCATTGGGTGTCAGGTAGGTGGGAGGGAGGAGGAGGGGATTGGTAAATTCACATCTAATGGGTGTGGTGCGCACTTTCTGGGAGATGGGCATGCTTGTAGCTCTGACTCGGGCAGTGCAAAGGCAATATATGCAGTCAAAGTGTTTGTAACCCCATAATATTCTGAAATGAAATTTAAAAAATAAAAAATATTCTGTTGTTAAAAAACGCTAATGATCAAGTGAGCCTTTAAGAATTGTCATCTTTTTGCTGGTGGAAGATCTTGTCTCATCGATGGCTATTGACTTATCAGGTTGGTGGTTGCTGAAGTTTGGAGTGCCAGTGGCAATTTCTTAAAATAAGACAATAGTCAAATTGGTCACATTGACTCTTCCTTTCACAAAAGAGTTCTCTGTAGCAAGTAACTCTGTTTGATAACAGCTCCAATCCTGTGACTAAGGCACTGATGACAGAAAAACCAGACTCTGTCAAAATAGATAAAAACTCTTATTCTGAGCCAATATGAGTGACCACAGTCTGGGCAGACACAGTCTCAAGAGGTCCTGAGAAAGTGCCTGAGGTGGGGGGGTTATAGATTGGTTTCATACATTTCAGGGAGACAGGAATTTCAGGTGAAATTATATATCAATACATGGGAGGTATAGTTTGGTTTGGCTCAAAAAGATGGGACATCTCAAAGTGAGAGCTTACAAGTCATAGACGGGTTTAGGGATTTTTTTAGCTGGCAATGGGTAGAAAGCATGAAGCTTTGTCTAAAAATTTGGAGTCAGTAGAAAGGAATGCTTAAGTTAAGATAAGGAGGTCTGTTATCTGTCATGGGATGCCATGTCAGAGTCAGGTTTGGGAAAACAAACCACAACATACTGGGTCAAAAAGACCTGTTTGAGGAGATTTTTATGGCTTGTAAGGTGTGACTCTCCCCCAGACCCATTAGAAAGGAATTTGAGCAAGGAAAAATGTCAGAGTTCAGTCCTCAACATTTTGGTGCTGTGAAGCAGAAAGAGCACAGAGAAATCCATGGATCTGCATCACTGCTACTTACTAACTAATCTTGTCCATGTCAGTGAGTTACTGTAATCCTACAAACCTCAATTTTCTAGTTAGCAAAAGGAGATAATAATGATGATTCTGCTGAAGTCCCTGAATTACTGTTAAACTCACATTAAGAAATGAGTGTGCTGTATGTATGTACTATTTTACTGTAAATGTGATACCATGTGTCCAAATCAGGGTCCCACTAAGATCCCTAAACCAAAAAGTAGGATGAAAGGATATTGCTTACTACATTAAGAATATAATAATACCCTAAAATCTAGAAATCCAGTCCACCATTTTTCATCCCACATAGGGTAATGCACAGTTGGGTATTTCCAGGCAAGAACAAATGTATGTCTGTTTCTCCAGGTCAACTCACATTTGGAATAAAATGCACGAGACTATCAGCAGCCAAGGGTCTAACAGAGGAATCTAAGTCTGGAAAATGATTGGGAGTGATTTGGGATGAGTTCAAGAATTCAGTTGAGACTCTGAGGAACTTCTTCCTAAATTCTTGTCAACTCTTAAAATTATGAATAATAATAGCCAGGTGATTTCCTGAAAGAGCA
Source organism: Lemur catta (assembly GCF_020740605.2). Lineage (NCBI taxonomy): Eukaryota > Metazoa > Chordata > Mammalia > Primates > Lemuridae > Lemur > Lemur catta. Next base: position 40,151,844 of record NC_059139.1, read on the forward strand.
AAGACTCTTGCCATTTGTCAAAACCTTTCACATCCATATTGTTCCAGATATGAAGCTATAAGAATGTGAACCTCCTAAGTGTTATATTTTTTGTCAGTATTAAGGTGGAAAATGCTACTGAATATCTTTAGCCTCTAGTCCTGTCTACTTGATGGCACCAAAAGACCCAGGAAACACAATCAGAGACAGGAGCTGCAGTCCTAGAGAAGCCCTGGAGGTAGACTTTTGCCTTTAATATTGTTTATCTAGGAGCTGATCATATTGTCAGAGAAGAGTTGTGAGACATCTTCTCCAGTAGTTTGTCATTGTCAGCAGGCATTTGGTTGTCAGCAATACAGAGCTTTATTTCTGCTTTTTCTATTTCATTCTTAATACAATTCAACAATACACCTTCTACCCATAGACTTTGAGGCAAGCACAACAATCTTATCAATAAATCGCAAGATTTCTATCACCTACTCCATTTTCAAATCTAGAATTTCAAAAATAAAACTTTACAGAATTAAAAGTTAGTTGCACAAATTAAGTTAGATTCAATTCAGAAAATTTAAGTTCATAATTCTTAAACTGAGGAAAATAACAGTTCCTCAAGCCTTTCATATGTCCCTTTTCCTTGGCTGCTGCCACTGGTAGTATTTCTTGACTATAGCCTTGGGATCTGAGCTAGACCAGACCATCAGGTTTTTACTACTGTTGCCATCTATGCATGATCAAAATAGGTTCTCACGAGCCCTTATCAAAAATCAATGACCTCCATTATCTCTTTTACCAGAAAGACAAATACCATCTGTGAGAAACAGCAGAGCGTATGGTTAAAAGCATGGACTCTGGAGTTCAGACTGCCTTAGTCTCAATCTCAGGATTACACTTGTTGATCTTGGGCAGGTAACTTACATCTTTCTGTGCACATTTCCTCATATTACACCTGTAGAGTGAACATAATAATAGACTTTACCTTGCAGAACGAATACATGTAATACACAGCCTACAGTGGCTAGCACCTAACACAGTGCAGGAGCCTAAATGTGCTGAGAGGCTTATTGAGCTTTTTAAAGGTTTACGTACATTTCAAAGAGAAAGAGAAGAACTTACAAGTTTTCTAAAGTAAATACCTGAAGAATAAAAAGGGGGATAACTCTCTTCCCTTATTTCATAAGCCAGTAAATGTAAGTGTTTTCCTGAGTTCTGTGTGTGCCATTCCAGCAAATTATTAAACCTGAGGAGAGGATCATGGGAACCTCTAATTTGCAGCCAAGTCAGGCAAAAGTTGTGGGTAATTTGAGGACCCATCACCTACAAATGGCATCTGAAAGGGGTAGCAGTCTCGTGGGAATGAGCCCTTAACCTATGGGGTATGCACTAACACCAGGCAGATAGTATCAGAATTGAACTGAACTACAGTACACCCACTTGGTGTCCACAGAGAATTGGAGGATTGCTTGGTGTGGGAAAAAACCCTATGTATCTGGTGTCAGAAGTGAAGTATTGAGAATCATATGAGAGTAAAGGAAAATAGTTTGTCTTTCTTATAGACAGTAATCATCGAGGAAGACAGCGCCCTTACCTCCCAGTTTCTGCAGGAAGGTGGCTAGCTCCAAAATGCAAAACTACCACCTGTCATAATGACATGAGAAGTTTATTTTTCCTTTGGATAAAGTATAATAATTAGCAAACACAGATGGCCACCCCAATTACCAGGTGAATCTAGATGTGACAAATGGTGCCAAGTCCTCTTACTTGAGTACTAGTTATTGTTTATCTTGAGAACATGTGTGTGATAGGTTGTATCTACTTTAGCTATATAAAAGAGTGAGATTTCTTTATGTCTTTGCAATCTCTTAGTGGATTGCCTATGGTGCACATCACTTTATGGCTTAATGCTCATTCAATAATAAAGCTGTTTTCTTCCTCTTCTACCGTTGTGGAGAGGTTTTCTGGGTTGTGAGGAGTGAACTCTAACCTTTTTTTTTTTTCCTTTTGCCCAAATTCCTTTCTAAGAGGCCTGGTGAGTCCTGTCTATGAACAACAAAATCTCATAAAATGGGTTTTTATTAACCAGGTATAACATGGCTTAGTTTCCAATCTGATTCTGATATAGCATCACATGACAGATGGAATACTCCCTTAACTCAAGCATTCCTTTCTATTAACTCCAGGTCTTTAGACAAAGCTTAACTATTTCAACCAATTGACAACTAAAGAATACCTAAAATCCACCAATGCTTTATAAGCTCTTGCTTTGAGATGTCCCACCTTTTTGGACCAAACAAATATATATGGTTTATGCATTCCTATGTCCATGAATGTATAAAACCAAACTGTAATCCAGCTGCCTCAGACATATTTTCTCAAGACCTCTTGAGACCATGTTCCCTAGGCTACAGTCACAGATGTAGAATAAACTCCTTTAAATTATTTTACAGAATTTGGGGTTTTCCATGAATAGTTGGTGGGACATTTTTTGTTTTTAATTGTATTTTTCTTAACACTTCTAAGCCAGTTATAGCCTCTGCTTTCATATGCAGTTTTTTTAAATCACACAAGTAGATAATTGTAAGTGGAAAAAAATTCCAGCATTATCTTTCTAATAATGTATAATGTATATTTCTAATAATGTCTGCTAATTGAGGATATGAGAAATTCTCAAACTTGATTGTCTTAAACTCCAGTCCCATTTGGCCATTGACTTTCACAATATTAAATTTTACATGAGCCTTGTGATCCTATAAAAAAAAAGCAGTGATTAAGAAATTCTCCCATTCTTTTGTGTTCCAGGAAATAGCCTATTTCAAGGCGACACCCTCCACCATATGACGGAGATAAGATTCATGGATACTCCTCTTGTTACCATTGAAAAGGCCAGACACAGACCTTCCAAATTCCTAATTCTTTTCTTTATAAATGATTAGCTCACGTGTTTTCTTCCCAATGATCAATCAGAATAAAATGCTTTTTAACCAAACTTTGGTTACATTTCTCTCCTCCTCCCAGGCTCCTGAAACTTTGACCAACTCTCAGCCTAAACCAGCATACAACCCCTCCTTAGAGGCCCCTGTGCAGAGTAGGCTGACCTCAGAACAAAACATTCTGGGATCTACTCTCCCATCAAGCCACCTCCACCTTTTCATCTTCTTCATCCCACTTCCCCCAACCTCGTCTTTCTAGCCTTTTTCCCCCCTCCTTATTAAAGAAAACTCCATTTTGCCTAACTTGAGACTCTTACAGATCTCACAATCTGAGCAGTCTTCCTATTGTAATGGCCCCTCCCCCTGTTGTAATAATGTCTTTCCCCACCCCCTTACAATAATCCTTTTGAAAAAAGTCCTTACCTAAGTCTGGATTTGGTTTTTTAATTTGACAACTGATTCAAATGATTCCTGTTCTATCCAAAAATCAAACATATAACAATAACAATGAAAAACTATTATTGACTGAATTTAAATCAAAATAAAGAAATCTAGTACTCACTTATTTGCAAAATAAAATAGAAATGTATATTGTCATTCAACTTTTCAAATCATTTTCACTTTGATTGTTTTGATCATGCTTTTATTTTTTGAAACAACTATTTAAGAAAAAAAAATTAGTCAAAGATCTTTTCAAACATGCTTTATCTAAACTGAAAGTCCTAACCATAGCAGATATCTTCCCTCTAGCCATTGAGTTTGTTCCATTTCCTTCATAGATGTATTGAATTTATTGAGTTGGTTGAACACTAAGTAATGAGTAAATTCCATCTTATACATCAAAATAGAATAATTGGTTTAGTTTCAAGAAGCTGATTTTTTCCATATTTCAATAATGCTGGTAAATATCTACCTATAGAAAAGCTATCAGCCTCACTCCATATAAAAAAGAGGCAGTGTGTGTTCAATACCAAGGACAGCACGGATGAGGCAGAAACATAGACCATTGGTTTCCAGATTTTAATGTACATTCAAATCACCTGACAGGCTTGTTAAAACACAGATTACTGGGTGGCACCTCCAAAGTTTCTGATTCAGTAGGTCTAGGTGAATCTTAACAATTTGCACTTCTAACAAGCTCCCAGTGATGTCAATGTTGCTGGTTTGGCTACCACACCACTGATTAGAGCATTTTCTCTTTTATCCATTCGTTTAACAAATAATTATTTAGTATCCGCTGTATGCTAGACACTGTTCTAAGTGCTAGGGGGACAGCATTGAACAAAATGAACACAAATCTGTAGCCACAAAGATTTTACACTGAGGAAGACAAGCAGTAAGCAAATAAGTAAAATGTGATATGTTTGTAGTTAAGTCCTAAGGAAAAAAAAATAATCTGAGAAGGGAGATGTAAGTGCTGTATTGGGTATGATGTTGAAATTTTGATATGTGAAAATAAGTAATTCAAAATCTAAGTTGTCAGAACTTTAACTTATTTTGAGCCTTAAAGGAATATGATTATGGCACTTGAGGCAAGTAACAAGTAGCTGTAACCTAGGAAGCTGGAGTCTTTGTTTCTCTGATGATAGATTAGCCTGTCAGATTTCAGTCTGAAAGGCAGGTTCTTGGCATGCTCATGACCAAAGAATGACCAGACATGCCAAAGTAAGATAAGCACGAAAATGAGATTTATTGAGGAGAGAAAGATAGGATTATAGGGCAAGAGCAAGATATAGGTTTACAGAGCATGGTACATATGCTACAGATGACAACTGGACATTTGTTGTCACAGCAAAGAGAAAGCAAAAGAAAGGGGACAAAAAAAGGGGTTGGCTATGGTCTGCATCTCATTTTATAGTGCCCAGATAGGGACCTCCTTCGTGGTTCAGATGTCATCATGGAACCACTTTGATGGGACAGTTGGGAGCTGCAGGACCTGAGTCTTACTGCACATGCAGATATCACATAAGCCTCTCTGAAAGCCCATTGGGGGGGTGTGAATCACAGCAGCACCTATTTTTGTCCCTAGGAGACCAGGAATCCCTTGCTACCTACCTAACAAGCCTTCTTTGCTACCTGCATTATTTTGTAAAATGTAAATGACTAAAGCGTGCCAAGGAAGACCCCTTTCCTCTTTAAGACAGAATGTTAAATACACTCTTTTAAGCTGGAAATGAAATGAAAACAAGCTGTAAAGAAAAGAAACTGTAACTAATTAAATTGTTGTAACTCATAAACCAGCCTTCTATAGCAAATGATATAATCCTACTAAATTTCTTTGTCTTCTGCCTATAAAAGCAAGACCTTAACTTTTAACTTCAGAGCACTGATCCCATTTCTCTGGAGTCTGTGCTTTCCCATGGCCATTTCTAGATTTGGGCTTAAATAAACTCTACACTTAATCTTATTTTCTGAATATCACTATTTAAGATTGACAAATAGGAGATCAGTCAGGGAAATTCACCTGGACAAGATGTTTTGTATTAAACCCTAAAAGAAGTGAGAGACTAGTCTATAAAATACCCAAATAAAAAGCATTTAAGGCAAAGGAAAAAAGAAATACCAAGGCCTGGGGCCAGAGAAAACCTGGCATGGTCAAAGAATTCTAGTTTGGCTTCAGCAAAGGGACAAAGAGGAGAATAAAAAGAAGTTTCTAGAGATGAGGTGAGGTGGCAAACACAGAAAACCTTGCAAGTGCTTTGTGATAACAGTGCTGTGAGTGAGAGATTTTGAACAGATTAAATCTAATTTGTATTTTAACAGGAGTACCCTGACTGCTGGGATAAGAATGAAAAAGAACAGCAAGAGCAGATGCAGACAGACCAAAGGGGAGGCTATTGTAATAACTGTCAACAAAGAATCTTAGGTTCATAAATTTGGAGAGGAGAGCTTTATTTTTTATAAAGGGCTGCAGCCTGCAGGCTGGCCACCCCACCGGCTGGGAGCATAACCTCCAGCAGAAACCTAAAGCAGTCACTTTTTTTTTTTATTCTTATTTCAGCATATTGTGGGGGTACAAAAGTTTAGATTACGTATATTGCCCTTGCCCCCCCACTGCCCCGAGTCAGAGCTTCAAATGTGTCCATCCCCTAGACAGTACGCATGGCACTCATTATGTATGTATACACCCATCCCCTCCCCCACCCACATCTGCCCGACACCCAATGTTATTCCTAAACGTGCTCTTAGGTGAAGATCAGTGAGACCAATTTGATGGTGAGTACATGTGGTGAGAAAGGAAAAGTGAGATAGGAATTTGTGCTAAACTGGTCAGCTAAGTATACATATTCAACAGATTATAGGAGGAGCTATGAATATTCACGTAGGGAAGGATGCATGCATGCATAGTAAGCAAACATGCATATTACATGTGTCCCGTGTTCACTCTGAGGTGGAGACTTAACATTTAAATACATTAAAATTGGCCTCTATACTCAAAAGGTGAAACAGAGGACACAGAGGCATCCTGTGCACAAGCTCTGTAAATGGGCCATTCCTTACCAGAAAGGAATGCTGGTCAGCGGTTGTGTAAATCATTGGCAGAGCAAGTCTTTCAAAAGGACTAGTTTCTGTTTAACTCAGAGAAGAAAGCCTAATGGTGGTTAGTGAGGGAGGGGCATAATGAGGTGTGTCCGACCATCATGGCCAGGAACTAAGTTTTTAAGGCTTCTGTGGGGTCCCCTTGGCCAACAAGGGTTTGTTTGTTCAGTTATTTGGGGAGCTTAGGATTTTATTTTTATTTCTCATAATTATCTGGAGAAGTTAACTTATTCACCATATATATACAGTGTACTTCAATGCAGTATTTTAGTCTTTGCAGCATGTGAATCATGGTAGTTAAATTCCTACATAATGGTCAAAATGAGATCCAAAATATCTGTTGCATAAAACATGTGATTTTGTTATTGCAAAGTTAATGAAAAAACAAAAAAGTACAGAAACTATTGAAGCTTATATAGAAGACTGACTATGCCCAGAATTGAGCAAATTCCAGATAATCACAAAGCAATTACCTCCTAATCCTCCTCTGGCATCTTGCAGAAGAATTTCAGGTCACTCCCCATCCTCCCACCTTGCCACTACCCCATAAACCTACAAAGTTCAGCAGAGGTCAGAAGCTAAATTGCCAGTCATATTATAGCCAAATTTATATTTTCATGGGAATGTTATTGTGGAATAATATTGCTTTTTTATCTTTACCTGAACAACAAATTCAATTTTTTTTCTGGCATATCAGGAACACTAAGAACAAATTATTTTATGGTCCAAAACAAAACCTCTAACAAATTTGATAACATCAATTGCTTTTGTAATTTTCAATGACCACAGAGCAAGAATTGTTCTATTATCCTTTTCCTTTGTGTATCAACTCCTAACTACAACAAGGAAATTATCAAGGAAAATATCCTCTTTAAGGAAACTATCTTTTGATATCTTCATGGACCAGCTGAATTATAAGCTGGTTAATCTCATGAATTGTCAGAACTTGATAAAGCTTCCATTGAGGATCTGATCTCACTGTTATTTCTTCAATTTCTAATGCATCAGGTTTCACTTACTTTGTTACCTATTAATGAGGCTTCTTTTCCTAATATGCAACTTAGGGAAAGCAAACCTGCAACAAGGATGCACAGATGTCACACACCTCAGATATCCAAGCTTCACTACCCAGTATGTGTTATATGTGTCTTATTACAGACTTTGATAATTACAAGGATAGAATATATTACCTCTGTTTGTTTAAATATTCAGAGACTTTGGAATTTTCTTTTACTCACCTGTCTCAATTCCCCAAAGTCCTACAGGATGCCAAGTTCAATTTGAACTTCAGATAAACGATGAATTTACTTTTAGTATAATGTGCCCTAAATACTGTCTGAGACATACTTATACTAAAGAAATATTCATTATTAGAAATGCAAATCTAACTAGACATGTATCGTTTAACTGGTTAAACCTGGATACCCCACAATCAAGCAAATTGGTATCTCAATTGTTTCACAACCTTTGGTCTAAACTTGCCTCTTAGCAGGAAACCAAATATCTTTCAAGTACACAACCTCCCTCCCCTTCCATTTGAGTACACAGGTCCATGGACTTTCTCCTTCACTGTTTCTTACAGAAGGTTCATTTAGTCTTTATAAGAGTGAAAAGGATAGACTAGAGTTTAAAAACTTGAGTTTGAGGTTTGGTGTTGCTATTAATTTATTGTGAGACCTACACTTTACTTTGCAAGTTCTTATTCATTTTATATTTACAATAAATGGGTTGGATTTGATTTTTCTGTGGACTCGTACTTCAAACATTTTTTGGATATGAGATGTATCTGCCCCATTTCATGGGATGCAGAGAAAATAGAGTTACTACAGTAATTACTTAAAAAAATAAAAAGAACCAGTTTGTATTGTTTGCAAGGATACATCAGCATTTCATCACATTCCATATAAACTATAAAGACTCCAACTAATCTAAAAGAGATAAAAGTCACCAATAAGAAAGATATAGAGGACTAGAATAATAGTCAGCAGGCTGTAAAATATTACATTTTAACAAGTGTCAGGTGCAAAGAGAACTTACAGCTGATGCTTGTTAAAATGGCAAGGAAGACATTATTCAAAACTATTGCAATAGGGGAGAGAGATTAAACTCAACTCCACTGAAACAAAAAGCAGGCAGGAGAGTTTTTAAGCACTAGTGGAAAAGTACTAGAGGCATCAGGCAGGAGCTTAGCCAATGTCTTTAGGCCATCCGTGTTTGCCAGTTGGCACTTATCCAAGTTAGGCTGCTACCCTCTCCCTGAGACTGGGAGATAGGAGTGGTAAATTTGTTGATGATTATATTTTAAAGGGAGAGCTTTCACATCCTTGAGGAAGATATTCCTGAGTTATAAAACTAGCAGGAGGCTGGAAGAAGATTTACATTTCAAGGGAGCTGAGAAAGAATTTATAATTGCAAGTTTTCTAAAGTCAATGTTCTATGCTTTAAGAAAAGGGAGGCCAGAAATATATATGGGGGAATGGATGTTTGTGTGTATCTGTGTGTGTGTATGTGTGCATATGTGTATATATGTGTATGTGTGTGTGTGTGTGTGTATGAAAGAGATAAAAAGTTTTGCACTTTTTAGATAATGTATATTATTTATTTATATTGATAAAACATTTACAATGTGTATCTTGAACTTGGTAACAAAAAAACTGTAATATATACTTCAAAATTTTAGATTTAAAGTTTGTATTTCCTGATTATTACCTGAAGGAATTATAAATAGACAATAAAAAGACAACCAAAAAATGACAACTTGACCACTTAAAAGTATGACACCCTCTCATGAATAACGCCTCAGTAAAAGAGAAAAATCAAAACAATTTAAAATTATCTAAAAGTAATAAAAAAGAGAACAGTTTAGATAATTACAGAGGCACCAGAAAATAAATGATTTTATTATTTAACAATGAAAACTGAAAAGAAATAAGCTGAATATTCATGAAATTAGGAAATAAAGAGCAAAATATATATCAAAAGAAAGTAAGAAGACATACTTGAAGAGAAAAGCTTAAATTAATGAGAATTTTAAAACTACAAGCAAGTTTAAATTAAGCCAAAAGAAACATTCAATAAAGACCAAGGAACTAGTTAATGGATAGCAAACTAATTAAGAGAAAAGGGAGAGAGAAAAACATCATAAATGAAAAATATTCCATAATAACAAAATTATTCAGCAATTCTACACCAATATTAAGTGAGTACTTACTATGTGCTTACTATTCTAAGCCTTTAGCATAATATAATTTAATTATCACCAAAGTAAATATACTTCAACATATATACTTATTTTACACATCAAAAACTGAAGTAAAGTTATACAATATATTACAATATTTGTATCATAATAAATTTGAAAATTTAAAGGATAATTTCTTATAAAATTATAATTTTCTAATATTGGCAGATATGAGATAAAAAGATTAACAGACCAATTACTACAGAAAAAATTGGTAAGGTAATTAGGAACCAATCATTTTTAAAGTACTGGGCACTGATAGTTTCACAAAAGTATTATCTAACTTTTAAAGAGAAAACAATTTCTTCATTGTTTAAGTTATGGAAGATGAAAAGTTTTCACCTTCATTTTATAAAGCTAGTAAATCCTTAATACCATAATCAATTAATTTAGCACAAAAAAAGAAAGAAAACTTGAACAGTTTTGAAAACAATTTTGGAAAAAAAATTGAAAAAAGAGGACTTAACACCACTCAATTTCAACACTTACTATAAAGTCCCTGGTAATAAAGCATTCGGTTTCATTTATTGATGTTTGCCCGTTGACATCTTTTAAGCTTCGCCTCTCCCTCTTTCTCTTGTGCTTTACATCTGGGCAAGCTGATAAGAAAGCCTGAGCTCCCCCATTTGGAAGGCACCACGAGAAGATTCAAACCAGCAAGTCCCTGCTAATCCCACCTCCTCATTACAAGGAAAACCTCAGCTAGTCTCCTTTCCTTGCTCCCTCAAGCCATTTTTAGACCAGCTTAGGAGGCCAGACCTGCTCTCCCCAGAAAGCCTCCTTATGTGAGTAATAAACCTTTTCATACTATTTGTGGTGTGTGTATGTGCCATTATCATCTTGACATTGTCCCATTTTTGCAGTGTGGTTACAATACTTCAAATCAAGACACTGCAGTGCTGTCATAAGAACAGACATAGAATGATGGAATAGACACTTATGATCAATTGATTTTTGACAAAAGTGCCAAGGACATTCAATGGGGAAATGATAATCTTTTTTAAAAAATAGTTCTGGGAGAATTGGTTATTTAAAGGTCCCTGGGGGACCATGAAGAGGTTCATGGAGACTTGATGGAGAAGATTACCCAACACCTGGATATCCTAGACTTCAAGTGCAAGGCTATAAATATATGAGGAAATGTGTTTTCCTTTTGGGGAGAGAATGAATGACTTCATGGAGGTATAGCTGTTTAGTAAAGTGTATTATAGGGTGACACTTGAAAACAGGCATTGAGTAGACAATCAACTACATTTGCTACATGTATAGAGTGCCACGCTAATTTAAGAGAGAGAGAAAGAGCAAGAGGGAGAGAACCATATGTTATATATCTATACTTTTAGAAAAGTCTAGAGAAAGATGTAGAAAGACAATACAAGGCTGTAAATACTGGTTACCTCAAAAGAGTTACCACAAATAGAAGCTGGAGTGGGGAGGTTATTTACTTTTCCTTCATATATTTTTGTTTGGACTTTTTCAATTTTTACAATATGCATAAGATACATTTGTGATTTTAAATAATAAAGAAAATCACTAAACGTCTTTAATCAGCAAGAAAAATTTGAACTCAATGAGAAATGAATTTCAAATATCCATTCAGAACTGTGGAAGAGACAAAAAAATTGTTGGCATGTACGTTCTAAGCTCTCTCTATATAACAGAAGTATATGCTTTAAGTAAAGGACAAACACAAGATTATTGGCCAGCATACTGACAATCTTCAACAAATGTGGAATCAGCCTGCTACCAATTAAAATTCAAAATTTAAATTGCCACAAGTAACTTCCAAATATGTCTCAAGACATTTTCTGTCATCTTGATTTCAAATTCTGTGCCTACTCTCCATCTTCACCCTCCAGACTTTCCCTTTTCAGCAAAAACATTAATCAGCAACAGAGCCATTATTTTTGGCACTTAAGCCTAGTACAATAATTTCAAGCAAGATCTAGCATTAGGATAAGAAGTAGAAAACCACTATTCTCTGAAATTTCATTATTCAGTTCCAGAGACAAGAACAGCTACTTTACCCTTCAAATGAAAGTAAAATCCCAAAGATGCACATCTCAGGTGAATCAGTTCCAGACAGCAGCTACCTTCTCCTCTCTTAAGTCTAGACAGGTCATATTTGCCTTTAGCTTCAGTTTTAATGACTGAGATTCATTTGATATTGAATATTACTACAGTAATAAAAAAATGGGAGCTCTCAGATTCTGGCTAGAAATAAATCCGTGGATAGATAGCAATTTCCTCAGCCAAGTATGTGGCTGATTGTCTGTTACTAAAAGCTGCTCTAAAAATGTTTTCTTCTCCTTTCCAAATACTTCCATCTTAAAGCGATTCATGTCATATTGCAAATGAGAAATATTTCAAGATGCCAGGGAAGTGCTTCATCTCTGTAAAGGAAAAAGCTCTTTCTGCCTAAATGTGTCTGGTTCTAACCTCTGACAGGAAATGACCAGGTTATCAGGACAAAAAGGTCAGGGATGAAAGAAAATGCCACATATGCAATCAGTCACCAATTATAGCTTATCAGCAGAACAGATGTGAAATGAGTTTCTTTGGATTGGTATTCCCTGTGTACAACCCAGGGAGACTGAACTCTAAATGAATAAATAAAACCCCTGCTATGTCATTCCCCTGCAACTGTTCAGCTGTTTGGTGATATGCTCATTAGGGGATCCTTTTTAAAAAAAAGACTTGCATTTTTTTTCCAAATGAGCCAAATTTCTGGATCAAAGCTCAGGATTTTATTCTGTTCTGCTGGCATTATTTCAGGATTTGTAAAGTTTACTTCCCTAGATAGGACCAAATTTTCAACATCAGATGAACTCATCATTGGAGAAGAATTCATCCTGAGAGTGTCAAAAGTAAGAACCAGTATACAACAACATACTTTCAAGTACACATTGTCACTAAAGAAGAGTTAGATATCTTAAAAAAGTCTTGATTTATTGTACTAAGTACTAAGAAAGAAGTTTGTTTTCTCTAAGTCTTGAATCCAGCCTGGCCAGTCAGACACCGACAGGTGGATTTCCATTTAATGAGGCAATTTTTCTTAAAGTCTAACCCTCAGTTAATAACAGGCCTCACTGAAAGGCTACCACAGGATTGCCTGGAACGCAGAAGGAGCTATTACCCAGAAGCAAATAGAAATGCAGTCTTCCAACCAAAACTTCTCATCATCCCAGTTCCAAGAGTGGGAAAGAATCTTCTCACCTCTTTGCGCCAGTACTAGATCTGTGTCTGCAGTCATCTTCCATCTGAGCCCTTTCAGACAATAAAGTCAGGGCCCCACAGCAAGGTGATTCCTGACAAGCTTTTGGCTGAAATGCAGATCTGCTATTGTTTTAATAGTTATACATTTATTTCCATATGTATTATAAAAATAGATATAATTAGCACATGATCACACAGATATTGTTTAAGATAAACATTTAAGTAAAGTAAATGAATAAATTTAAAGAAAAATATTAAGTAAATAATAATCCAGGTAGCTTTTAGGTATGGCATAAATATGAGGTGATACTCAGATGGCTGAGGTTGAGGAAATCGAGACCAAAGGTGCATGCACTCTACACTAAGGCTACCAGACACCTCCGACTTTACACAGTCTCCTATAATGTTGATGCATATTTTCCAGCATCTCATGAAACACTCCTTCATTAGCTTGCCAGTGATGCCAACTTCAGTCTGGTAGACCATGTTCCATACCTGATTCCTGCTTACCATGTGACTTTTTGCAGTTATTAAATTCCTTTGAAGTTCAATTACTTTGTTAGGAAAATAAAAATAATTCCAGCATCTACCTCATGGTCAGTGTGGCGAGGAGTAAATAGAGCAGTGCACTTAAAGGGTGAGTACAGATTCTGTATATAGTAAGCAATCACAGTCATTCAGTGTGTCAGTGGGGAGGGCTTGTTGAGGAAGCCTTTATTCCATACGCCATGAATAACACATCCTCTGCTTTCAGTTTACCCCTTTCCAATTTGTTCAGAGAATAATAACTGAGATTATCACAAAAATTTCCTAATCAAAACCTGCATAGGAATTACTTCCACTTATGGGAAAGTGTTAGAGATGTACTTTTCCCTATTCCTCCCACTAAGCACAACAAAAATCTCTGGACATTATATATAAAACAAACACAAGAAGAATCTAAAATGTGAATAGAGGAAGACAGACTAGCTAGGAACCTCAAGACTTGAGGAACAACTTATGGTTTCCTGGGTTTTCTTTCATCTTATATATCCTAGACATAAAGCTTAAGAAGCCAATAATCTGGAAATGCCAATAGGCACTCAAAAAAATAGCTCCCAACCTCAACAAAAAAGTCTGTTTTCTCTAGTGAAAAGGCAAGGAAAGGGGCATCCAACAAAAGAAAAAAATTTTAGATAATGGTCACTCTACTCCAGCCAAATACCATAGGGGGAAAAAAAAACTGATCCTGCATTCATTCTTCCTCCTCATACCACCAAAGGCTGAGGGAGTAACCTAGATTTGCACTCATGTCAGGCTAAAGTGAGGTGCTTCAAGCACCTGAGAAGTGGTATTAGAGAAGTCCTAGTAGGAAGCAAAAACTTTATCTCCACCAGGTGGTAACAAGACCCCCTCCTCATGCATGATTAGTGAAGGCAATTTAGGGAGCTTGGACTTTCATCGCCACCCATTAGTAATGAAGCACTCTTCCCCCTCTCCACTGAGGTGGTGTCAGAAGAGAGACAGAACTTTCACCAACCACCAAGTAGTAATGAAGCCATGTTCCCACCCCTGACCCCCTGTGGTGTCAGTGGAGGTCACCCAGGGAGAAGTAACAAGGCACTTTTAACCCTCCCAGCCAGTGAGGCCTAGGGAGAACCTGAAATTTAGCGGTAATAAGAGGGACCAAAACTGAATAGGGAACATAGACTTCTATCCACCAGGCAGTAATTGAGCAGAGCTTACCCATCACGCCAGAGCAGTTTCAAGAAAAGGCAACTACAACAAAAGGTTTAAATATGCTCCAGAGTCTCAAAACACAATACCAAATGTCTGGGTTTTAATTAGAAAAAAAAAAAAAAACACTTGTTATATCAGTTACTCAAGCTGCATTTTATAAGGCCATCAATAGAAGTATACACTGAGATGACAGATATCTTAGAATTATCTAACAAAGATTTTTAAGCACTCATTATAAAAATGCTTCAAAAAAGCAATTATAGGCAAATTTGAAACACATTAAAATAGAAAGTCTCAGCAAAGAAATAGAATACATGGAGACAAATCAAATAGAAATTTTAGAACTAAAAAATACAATGACCAAAAGAAAAAAATCCCTCAAGAAATAAGCTCAACAGCCAAATGAAAGGGACAAAGGAAATAATCAGAGGGCTAGAAGATGTAATAATAGAAATTACTCAATTCTAATCTGAAGAACAGAGATAACATGAATTCAGAAAAATAAGTGAATAGGTCTTCAGAGGCCTGTGGCAATATAACAAAAGACCTAATATTCATATCATTGTATTACCAGATGGAGGGAAGAGAGAGGAAAGGACTGAAAATATACTGAAAGAGATAATTGCTAACAACTTGCCAAATTTGGCAAAGGATATAAACTGACAGATTTAAGAAGCTGAACAGACTCAAAACAGAATAAACTCAAAGAAATCTCCAATAAGAACATTATAGTCAAATTTCTGAAAATCAAAGACAAAGAAAATATCTTGAATAAAACAAAAAAAGAACATCTATAGAAGAAAAACAGTTTGATAGCAGGTATCTCACAAGAAATCATAGAAGACAGAAAGAAGTGCCACTACATTTTCAAAGTGCTGAAAGAAAAGAACTATCAATGCAGAATTTTATATATGCAGTACAAATATTCTAAAGGGATAAAAGGGAAATCAAAACATTCTCAGATAAAGAAACTTTAAAAGACTTTGTCACCCAATGATCTACACTAAAAGAATTAATAAAAGTAAATCTCTAAACACAAAGGAAACAATAAAAGAAGGAATCTTGGAACATCAGGAAAGAAGAAAAAATACAGTAAGCAAAAAAAATTTTATATAAATAAATGCAATAAACTTCCCTTCTCATCTAGAGTTTTCTAAATTATCTGATTGTTGAAAAAAAGTTGTAACAATGTCTGATATGGTTTTAAAGGAACATAAAGGAAATATTTAAGACAATTATATTATAAAAGGGCAATTATAAAAGACCATAAAGAAAAGTTTCTACACTTTACTCAAATGAGTAAAATGATACCACCAGTATATTGTGATGTTATATATATATAATACAATACTTAGAGCAACCATTGAAAAAGCTATACAAAGAAATTTGCCCAAAATTACTATAGATAAATCAAGTGAAATTAAGAAAAAAGTACAAGTAACCTACAAGTCAGGGAAAGGAAAACAGAGAAAGAGAGAGACAGAGAACAAAGAAAATCAAATGGCAGATTTAAGCTCTAACATATCAATAATTACATTAATGTAAATGGTCCAAATATACCAAATAAAAGGCAGAGATTGGCAGAGTCAATTTAAAAAACATGACTTTTATAGGCTGCTACAAGAAATTCACTTCAAATATAATGGTATAGGCAGATTAAAAGTAAAAGGATATGTTGTACAAACAGTAATTAAAAGAAAACAAGAATGGCTATATTAATATCAGAGAAGGTAGAGTTAACTTCAGACCAAAGAAAATTATCAGATGCAGAGAGGGACATTATATAATGATAAAAGGGTCATTTTGCCAAGAAGACACAGCAAGTCTAAATGTGTACATCAAACAACAGAAATGTAAAATAAATGAAGCAAAAACTCATAGAAATGAAAGTAAAAACAGACAAATCCACACTTATAATTAGAAATTTCAATACCTCTCTCTCAACAATTGATAGAACAACTAGACAGAAAATCAAAAAGGATATAGAACAACTCAACCTCACTAACCAATAAGATCTAATCAACATTTACAGAAGACTCCACCCAACACAACATAGTATGCATTTTTTTCAACGTCCCACAGACCATGAACCAAGATAGGCCATATCCTGAACCTTAAAGTAAACTTTAACAAATTTAAAGTAATGAAAATCATAGAGTATGTTCTCTGACCACAATGGAATCAAACTAGAAATCAATCATAAAAAGATAACAGGAAAAATCTTCAAACATTTGGAAACTGGGCAACATATTTCTCCACAATCCATAGGTCAAAGACAATTGCCCAAGGAAAATAAAAAAATACATATACTGCACTTATTGAAAATGAAATCACAACATACCAAAATTTATTGAGCACAACTAAAGCAATGCTAAGAGGGAAATTTATGGCATTAAATGCATAGAGTAAAAAATTGTAAAAGTCTCAAACCAATAAACCAAATTCCCATCATGAGAACCTGTAAAAATAAGAGCTTAAAAAAAAAACCTCAAATCACATCACGCAGAAGGAAGAAGATAATAAAAATAAAGCAGAAAAAAATGAAATTGAAAATAGAAAAACATTGGAGAATAATCAATGAAACAGAGTTAATGAGCTGATTCTTTGAAAACATTAATAAAATCTATAAATCTTTAGCATAACTGACAAAGAAAAAGGAAAGAAGACACAAATTGTCAATATCAGGAATAAAATGGGAAGTCACTACAGACCCTACAGATATCAAAAGGATAATAAGGGAATATTATGAACAAATATACACACATAAATTTGGCAACTTGGATGAAATGGACCAATTCTTCAAAAAATACAAACTATAACAATTCACCCAATATAAAGTAGAGGATTTGGATAGCCCTGTCATCATTAGGGAATTTGAATCCATAATTTAAAAAATTCAAAAAAAGAGACCCCATGGCTCAGACGGTTTCATCAAATGTTTAAAGAAAAATTGACACCAATTCTGCATAATCTCTCCTTGAAAATAGAAGAGGAGGGAACACTTTCCAATTCATTTTATGAAGTTTGTATTAATCTGATATCAAAAATAGGCCAAAAAATGTCCAAAGGAAAACCTAGAGACCAATATCACTCATGAATATAGCACAAAAAATTCTTAACAAATTATGAGCCAATGGAACTCAGCAATATTTTAAAATAATTACATACCATGACCATGTGGATTTTATGAAGAAAAATCACATGATCATATAAATTGATACAGAAGCGTTTGAGAAAATCCAGCATATACATTAATAATAAAAAAACTACCACAAAAATAGGAATAGAGGGAGTACCTTCTTCAAATTGATAAAGATTATCTACAAAAAACAAACAAAGAAACCAACACCTAGCATTTTATTCAATGGAAAGACTGAATACTTTCCTCTCTAAGACCAAGAACAAGGCAAGGATGTCCACTCTCCCCACTGTTGGATAGAGTCATGTGTAAAAATTAATCCAAAATGGAAGTTCTAATCAGCACAATAAGGCAAGAAAAGGAAATAAAACACTTGTATATCAGAAAGGAAGGAAAAAAATGTCCCTATTCAGATGACACAATTGTCTATAGAGAAAATCACACATACACACACACACACACACACACACACACACACACACACACACTACAACTAATAAATGAGTTTAGGAAGTTTGCAGGATACAAAATAAAGATACAAAAATCAACCTCTCTCCAGACATTCCAATCTTGGTCCTCATTTCAAAACCTGTTTAATTCCTACCTTCTTCAGAAAGCCAGCCCTTAGCTTTAGGGCACACAGTGATCCCTCCCATCTCTGAGTTTCTATAAAACTTAACTTTCATCCATTTGTCTTGCTGAGATTTACTCCATTGTCAATTCAGAGATAACCTTTAGACGTTCCTTCCTCCCTAATCTGGAAAAGAACTTACCTTCCTAAAAAGATAAATTTTTAATTGAAGGCCAGCAAGTATACTGCATACTCCTAACATTTTATATAATGTTCAGTACAAATATCTACTTTGACCATTTATCAAACATTCTCTACTAAGTACTAGGCTCGGTATTCAGTAGAGATAACTCTATTGAGAGTGACAGAGTGAGGATTATATTCAGTAATTATGGGTAATGGTAAAACTTTGAAACAGTCTCTGTTCATAAAGAAACAATTCCAGAATATAGAAAATCTGTCTGACCCATGCCCCATTCCCCCAGGATCAGGCTTTAACTAGAATGTTAACTAAGAAGAGAACATTCCCAACCTGATAAAGGGCAAGTGAAAAACTTACAGCTAATATCAAACTGAATGTAGTTCCCTCATATTAGGAACATGACAAGGAACTCTGCTATCATTATTTCTGGCCAACATTCTAACTTAGAGCAATCAGACAAGAAAATGAATTAAAAAGAATCCAGAAAGAGGTAAAATTGTCTTTCTCCCTGGACATTTTGATGAACTGTGCAGAAAATATGGAATCTATGAATAAACTACTAGAACAATTGAATGAATTTATCTAAGGTTACAGGATGCAAGATCAATATACAAAAATTATATTTATTTTTATATACTAGCAATGAACAGACATGGAAACTTTAAAAAATACCATTTACAATATCATCAGAAAATCTGAAGTTCTTAGGGATTAATTTGACAAAAGATGTCCAATATCTGAACATTAAAAACTACAAAACATTACTGAGAGAAATTAAAAATGACCTAAGTAAATGAATAAATATACAGTGTTCATAAATCAAAAACTCAATATTGTTAAGATGTCAATTCTTCACAAATTTATTTACAGATTCAATGCAATGCCAATCAACATCACAATGGGTTTTTCTTTTCTAAAAATTGGCAGCTGATTCTAAAATTCATATGGATTTTAATAAAAAGACCTAGAATAGAAAAACAAGTTTTAAAAAGAACAAAGTTGGTTTACTAATTTACTACCTGATTTTAAGACTTACATCTTCAATAATCAAAACAGTATAATATTGACATAAAAATACACAAGTAGATCAACACAGTATAAAAGAGAGTACAGAAATAGATATATATACAGACAAATGATTTTTGACAGAAGTTCAAAGGCATTTCAGAGGAGAAATGATTCAGCAAATGTTGCTGAAACAATCAGATATCATATACAAATGAAAAATGAATTTCTACCCATCACATATAAAATTAATTTAAAATGGATCATAGACCAAATGTAAAATCTACAATTATAAAGCTTCTAGAAGAACATATGGGGAAAAAAAAATCTTTGTGTTCTAGGGTCAAGCAATTATTTCTTAGATATGATGCCAAAAACAGATCCATAAATGAAAACCTTAATTTCTTCACAGTAAAACACTTCTCTTCAAATTACACTGTTAAGAGTCAAACCAAACTGGGAGAAAATACAGTCATGTGTCACTTGACAACAGGGATATGTTCTGAGAAATGCATCATTAGGCAATTTTGTCATTGTGCAAACGTCATAGACTGTACTTACACAAACCTAGATGGTATAGCCTACTACACACCTAGGCTATATATTGATAGTATAGCCTATTACTCTTAGGCTACACACCTGTACAGCATGTTACTGCACTGAATAGGCAATTATAACAAAATTGTATTATCACTGTAAGTATTTGTGTATCTAAACATCTCTAAATATAGAAAAGGTACAGCAAAAATACAGCATCATAATCTTATGGGACCACCGTCATACATGTGGTCTGTCATTCACCAAAACATCATCATGAGGTATATGACTGTATTTGAAAATTACATATATGATAAAAGTCTTGTGTCTAGAATATGTAAGTAACTCTGAAAACTCAATAAGAAGAAAGCAAAAATCCAGTAAAAAAACTGCAAATGATTTGAATAAATATCTCACCAAAGAAGAAGTCTGGCGAATAAGTACATGAAAAGTTACTCAACATCGTTAACTATTAGGGAATTGCAAATGTAAACCACAATGAGATATCACTACATACTTACGAATATTAAGATGGCTAAAATTAAAAGGAAAAAAAAGGCTGATTCTATGAAATATTGACAAAAATGTGGAAGAGCTAGAACTCACATACATTGCTGGTGGGACTATAAAATGGCACAATCACTTTGGAAAGCAGTTTGGCAGTTTCTTACAAAGTTAATCATACATTTAATGTATGAAGTAGCCATTCCACTCCTTGAGAAATGAATATATATGTATATATATATATATATATATATATAGATACAAAGATACGAATAGTCACATTAGCTTTATTTCTAATGGCCAAAAACTGGAAATGACTCAAATGTACATCAGCAGCTGAATGGGTAAACATTTTGTGGCATATCCATACAGTGGGATACTAATTTGCAATAAAAAGGAATGAACTACATGCAACAATATGAATAAATATCAAATAATGATGCTGGGTGAACACAGTCAGACAAAAAAGAATACAAATGATATTACTCCATTAATATAAAACTCTATAAGATGCAACAAATTCATAGTGACAGAAAGAAGACCCTGGTTGCTTGAGGAGGGAGCAAAGACAAGTGAAGACGGAGGGAGAGAGAAGGGATGAAGGAGCATAAGCAAACGTTTTGTGGAGATGTATATACATTTATTAATATTACATTGTCCCTGGTGATGGCTTCATGTGTGTATACATTTGTCAAACTTATAAGATTGTACACTTTAAATATATACTGTTTATTGTATGTCAATTAAACCTCAATAAAGCTGTTTAAAAAATACTGAACAAAAACTCCCAATATTATGGCCACACGTCAGACCAATTATTCAGGATCTCTAGGAGTGAGACTCATCCAAATACTAATATTTTTTAAAGTTCCCAAAGGGACTGTAATGTGCATGCCATGTTCAGAAGCACTGCAATGCAGAAAGGCTCTAGGAAATAACAAAGGGAGAATGTAATCAGGGGTGTGCTATGTTCTGGAGAAGCCAAGCAATGAGAAACTAGGAAGCATACACATGATCAGGCAAAGAAGTTAATGACATCTGTCAAAAAAAGTGAGTCAGGCGGTGACTCACCCCTGTAATCCTAGCCCTTGGGGAGGCTGAGACGGGAGGATTGCTTGGGGCCAGGAGTTTGAGGTTGCAGTGATGACACCACTGCACTCCAGCTTGAGCAACAGAGAGAGACCCTATCCCAAAAATAAAGAAAAATTTTAAAAGTGAGTCACATCGTGATCTACAACATTAGCTATTCTGGGTTCAACTAATCTTTTATTTCAAGAATTACACAGAAAACCTTCAGGCAAGACTCTAAAGGGGACGGTTCTATTGACTCTGTGACATGGTGATGGATGACTTGGGTTCTTTAACAAATTTTCCGAGTGGGAAAACATATACATACATATGCTTTGTTTCTATTTTAGGTTTTCCCATGGAACTCTTACAAGAAAGGAAAATCACAGCTTAAAATTAAAGTAGTTCCTTCAAGACATAATGCAGATTGCCATAGCTTTTAATTTTTCAATTACAAAAAATGAGGGCAGAAAGCAAACATTTTTATTTCTCTAGTGCTTCTGCTACAAACTCAGTCATACATTTGCAGAAGCCAATACACAGGTGCAAATACTTTCTATTACAGAAACTTGGAATTTTGAAGGATGATAAATTTCTACAGGCATCAAAGGAGGTTACCAGAGGCTTTTTACCTATGGTCTGAGTGAACTTTAGAATACTGTAGACAACCTTACATTACATGCATAGGTAAATTTTGGAAAATAATGAGGCCAGACCTTTTTTATACATAGAAGCCTTGTTGGCCTAAAAGATTAAAGAATAATTACCCCAAAACAAACATATCTAAGCATACTTTTATTCAGTAGACCATATTCCCCAGTGGGGAAACAAACTTCTCTAAGAGTGTGGAGGTTACAGTCTTAAGTCACAAGAATGCCACTATAGAAAACTGACAGCTATGTTAACCAGACCCACTGAACAGCTCTTATTACCTACTTGTTTGAGGTCCATTTAATATATTGGCAAATCTTTCTATCTCAATGGCAAGGCATATTTGAGGGATGATGACAGATCTTCAGCTATTCTTACCAAATAACCCCTCTGTATAGCTCTCTGCTGGAGTACTGGGATAAAAAGCCAGGAGTCACAAAATTGGAACTTTTCTGAGCAATTTTAAAAGAGCAAGTGTTTTAAAAGCCTTTTTCAGTAATTTTCCCCACAGGGCTAATTCGTGTCTCAAGCAAATGGAAAATATATCTCAATGAGGAGGATTATAAAGTGATTATAGTGTATATAGTGGTTACTCTGATTCCACTAAGCTTGGGGGGTCAGAGGCAAGTACACACAGAAGGACTGTGAGTGCTAGAAAGGACCACAGAGATGGTCGGCTAGTGAGAAAATGAAAACACGAGAGTTTTGGGAAAGAGTTGAAAAAGTTAATCCTAGTCTGAAGGGAAATATGAAAATGTCATATTTGTAGAAATACCATGCCTTTTATCCATAAAAATCACAAGAAGAGAAATTCACAAAATATTTTTTATCCCCAAGTAACACAGATTCTTGGCACAAAAGAAACATCTCAGGCTGCAGAGTCAAACTGCATTTATTGTTCCACTCACACCAACCCCCATAACAAATAAATCTCTCTGCATCAACATTATTATTCCATTTCCTTATGAATTTCCTCTCTCATCCTCCAGTTTCTCTGATTGGTTGAATAAACACAATAATTATCCACTGCATGCATGCTTTTTCTATTTAGTGCCCCCTCTGTAATCAGCATTAAGGCAATTTATGCTTTTTAGTCATGAGATCTGCTCCAATGTTAACACTATCTTTACTTACCTCTACATTTATTTTGGTTCCTTTCTCGACTCCTTCTAGGACACCATAGTTTTTTACATTAAGTTGAAGTACCCTACAGTGAGCACTAAATTCTCACTCATATTGAGATTCAGAAAAGGAAAATCACATTAAACGGGAATGGTAAATTTCTAGGCTGTGATGATAAAAAGTTTAATAGAGGCAGTTGATAATAGACAAACATTATAGTTCTTAAATGGTTATAATTATTAATGTGCAGATGTATTTTAAAAGAATTATTTGGATCTATGGTTTTAAAATATTGCCTGATAAACTGCAAGGCAAAGATTAAATGACTTTACTCCTGGAGAGTCACAACAGAGGCAATGTCTTGGAATTTAGATAGAGAGAATCAAGGGTAATCTTACAAAAACAGGACCAGAGCATATAATCTACAAGAAATCATAATCTAGGCCAAGTTAAAATGTATTGGGAGAAAAATGCATTGAGAAAATGGGAATAAGACCCATCCACTTATTTTTGTAACTTCCTTAGTCACTACAGATCATGAAAGGATGCCTCTGCCAGAAATAGCCATATTACAAACTATTGCTTAAAAGAATGATCAAGAATAGTGGTTCTCAAAGTGTGGTCCCTGGAAAAGCAGCATCAGTGTTACCTTAACTTTTGCTTGAAATGCAAACTCTCAGGCCCTTCCACACACTAACTGAATCAGAAATTCTGGGGATAGGGCCTGGCAATCGGTTTTATAATATACTCTTGAGGCAATTCTGATATTCCCAAAAGTTGGTCTGCAAAGATATAAATCACTTTTCTGGTTTTTAGTTGATTTTCTTTTTGGCCTCAGCCTAAAGTAGGGGCTAAAGGTACATAGAGACTATTTTTTACAAATGACTGTTCTTGAATAACATGTTCCTTTATCCACATTGCCTTTCTCATTACAGGAAATTGTGGTTGTTGACACCATATTGTCCTCTATCCTTGTTATTGCTTTCTTAAAAATGGAGGAGAATCTGGTTTGTCCATCTCCATTAACAATAACTTAATTCAGGACTTCATTATATTATCTGAATTCTCATCCCTACCAAGTAATCTAAGCCCCTCCCCCTTTGCCCTACCCCCATCTCCCACTAATCAGAGTAATGTATCTAAACATAAACCTTATTGCCTATTTCTGTCCTTTCAAGGCTTTCCCTTCCCTGAACTCTTTCTACAGGACAACCCAAACTCCCTGGCCTGGCTTTTAAGGCCTTTTATTACCTAGCTCCATCCTAACTTACAGGACTTAACTCTCACCTCATCCTATCAACTACCTGTTCTTTAGGCAACATTAACATCCTAGTTATTCCTCAGTCTTCCAAAGTCTCTTAGGTGCTGAGACCTACGCACAACTGTAGTAATAACATACACACTTGTAGATTTACAGTTCCATTGATTCTCCCCTCATTGCAGTTCTTTCTTGCATCTTTCTTCTCTCTTTCAGGAACTAAAGCTGGAACGGCTGATATGATACACTAAACTGTGTCAAATGGAAAAGACCACAGAAAACCTCTCTAATCATAGGCATATTTTAAGTCAGACCTTCTGGAGGAAGGGTTTCTGCTCCTCTGCTAATCCATCCATGACCCAAGAAATTGAAGTTTCATGTTCTTTAGGTAGAAAAGTTAGTAGTAGCATGTAAGACCAGTGAAGAATATTTGGAACTCTGAGCATAAACTTTTGGATAAGTTCATGCCAGTAGAGTATAGACAATGCCTCTTGCATATAGGTGCATTTATCATATACCCTGAACTATCTGGGACAGTTCTAATTTCAGAAATGAAAGTTTTTCCACTGTCCCCCTAAATTATTAGTTTTAACATTTTGTCATGTAAAATATATCCTAGACCTCTTATGTCACCTAGAAAAAGCATTAAAGTCCTTTGAGCTATTGTGTTTTAATTTTTCATTTAGAAAATATATCTAAATCAAAGACTATTTGACCAACACATAAATAACTCTGACTCATATCTGAAATCCATGTAGTGTCAGAATTAGAAAAGCAATTTCTCCAATGAGAATAACCTCTTCATGACCTTTTTTTATGTTAGCCACAATTTGGACAGAATAAGTCTTACGAGCGCATGACTGACTGATACTGAACATGCTAAAAGAAGGACTTTTTAATTTCTAATTAAAAATAAACCAGTGCTAAATTCAACGATTAGTGTCACTTCCTTTCATCCTGCCTTGTGAATATGGCAGTTGGCAAGGGTTTTCTTTCCTGCTAAAAGTGTTTAGACTTTATAATTTCACAGTGATTTTATTGACAGGGTCAAATGTTGATTCTACCAGTTGAAAACACTCTAGCAAAATGACACTGGTGTCTGAAAACCACCATGGTTGAATCCATGTGTCCTCTGCACATGAAGTTCTTTCTGGCCCGGATATTTATTGTTGATGTCCATCAAAGCAATGATAATGGTTCTTGGATCAATGGCCATCGTTTATTGTTGCTTTTGAGTCTAATTACCCTCTTAATATAAAAAGAATTTTTCTAAGAGGAAAATTAAAATGATAAGAGAGAAAGTGTTGATAAGAGATTATCAGGGATCTATTCCCAACATTCCTAAACCTATTTGAGTTCCTGGGCATATATTAAAGGTATTTTCTATAATTAGTGTTTAAAGCAATATCAAATTGATAGTCTGGATTATTCTATGAACCAAGTATTTCCACTCAGAAAAAAAAATCATAATTTCAGAAATGTTAAAGGCATCACACTTGATCCGAAATCTACTACATAAAGTGAAGACCTATGTCAAATGCATTTTACAATTTGTGAAGTTTTCTCACAAATGAAAGCTTCTTTTTGTTGCCACTCTTTTTCCAGAGTGTATCAAAAACTTCGTACTACGGATAAAGATCAAAAAGGAACACAGCTGTAACACCTTTGTAATGCACGACAAGGGACTATGCTTATGTCATGTGATTAATGTATTTATCCAACATAGGTGATAGAGAAGATATAAAAAGAGGAGGCAGCCTTATGTTTCTGAAGGCATGATGCTTATGAAGTTTATGGATCTGTAATGTTTATGACCGTCAAGTACGTAATACCTAAACACTTAGCAGCATCTTGATTAAAGAAATAAAAGCCTAGCAAGCAAAAAATACTTTTTAAATAACTCAAAGTTTTACTTGTATTTCTTAAAAAAAAAATTGCAGATGTAGACTGACCCTCACTTTTTTAAGCACCTTCTCCCTTTCTTTGCCCACCCATGTCCCACAAACTCCTCAGCTTCTTCCTCATCCTTTACTCCTACACTTCCCCAAACTAATTTTTCAAATTATTGCTCCCACATTTATTATTCTCCTTCAATGCTTTTTTCCTGATTCTGTATCAACAAAAACTCAGAAGATATAATTTGTCAAGCCAAGACTTTTTAAAGAATGATGTAAGAGAAGAGAACAAATCAGGCCAAGCCAGAATCCTCTCTGGAGGTTAGGGGATTCATGTTATTCATTTCCCTGACATATGGATCTAAGAAATTATCCAAAATACAATATCAGCACCTAATTCAACACCTTCAGCTTAATTTCATCTGGGACAGAGAAAGTTTACAAAGTCACCAAAATGAAGCTAGCTTTTGCTCACTTTTAGGTTTAGAATCAACAGGTAGGTTAAACAACTTTTAGAAATAGAGGAAAAAATATTTCCAACTTAGACAATCAGAAATGTTTTGTAATTGAAAAATGTTGTGGAATTATTGTGATAGATACTTCCCCTTTTCCCTCAATGTCTTACACATAATAGTTTCTTAATAAATATTTCTTGGTTAATTAAATTTTCAGATTATTTTTCTTTCATTTTTTTTTAAAGATTCAATGCTATTACATTTGTAAGATTTAATAAACTTTGAGTTGTTTCCAAGCTCCACTTGCCTTTCCTTGGTGCCTGGCTATTTAAAAGGAGATTTTCTCAGACATAAACAATTTTCAATAGTATTCCTAGAGCATCCTTACCATAGGAAGTAGAATGATTATCCGCCAAACCCATTAGTGACACATCAGCTGGAAGCTGATGCGATATCATCAGAACATTATGCTAGTAAACACATTCTATTGTACTCTGATTCTTCAGAGAACTTTTTCATGCTCTAACTTCTACTGCCTTCCCCAGATGTCCCTGTCTTTCTATCCCACCCGGATGCAAAATGAGTCACTGATTTTCATTTGTATACTCAATACTGAGTATATAGTAGATAAAAGGAAAATCTCAAAGATAGCCAGGGTTCCATTAAAAAAATACATAATTATAAGGGAATTCACTTCAATTCTTCAAAAGAATAAATTCAGCTGTTAATGACTAATG
Source organism: Lemur catta (assembly GCF_020740605.2). Taxonomy (NCBI): domain Eukaryota; kingdom Metazoa; phylum Chordata; class Mammalia; order Primates; family Lemuridae; genus Lemur; species Lemur catta. The sequence continues at coordinate 40,179,610 of NC_059139.1, forward strand.
CAACCATTAGTTAAATTTCTTTTTAATGTAGAAAAGAGATGTTGATACCATATGTTAATGAAGTTTCAAGGGCTTTTTCTCCCCTTCCTTTTTCTATAACTTGTTCCATGCCTCCCTCTTCATATTGATTTTGTTTCTAAAATAGAGTCAGATGAAATATGAATGTCAATTTTTTATGTGTGTAGAAGTTGAGTCAATTCTTCCCCTTTTAAAAGGAGAATGGGAGGCCGTACTACCTACCATTCATTCATTCAACAGGAATGTGCTGAATGTGCTCTTATTTGCCAGGTTCCATGTTGTGCTCTGAGAATACATGATAAAGCAGTCATGGTTTCCAAAACTCACAGCACTTATATTCTAATGGAAGAGCTAGAACAGGGGTTAGCAAACTCTGTCCCATGGGTTACATCTAGACCACTGTCTCTTTTTGTAAATGAAATGTTATTGGAACACAGTCATGCCCATTTGCTCGTAATAGCTGAGTTGAGCAGTTGCAATAGAGAACATGTAGCCCACAGTGCCTAAATATCTACTCTCTGGCCCTTAACAAAAAAAGTTCACCAGCCTTTTAGCTAGAAAAAAAAACAAATAATAATAACTATATAATTGAAAACAGTGATATGCACTATGAATGAAACAAACTGCTGTGATGGAAGAAAATAAGGGCTGCTGGGATACAGTGCTCTCTCTCAAAGGGTGATGTTTAAGCTGAGATTGATTAAATGGTCAAAGGAGTTAAACATATGAAACACAAGAGAAAGGAGCAGGCCAAATCAGGGAAAACAATATTTAAGAAGAAAGGTAGCACTGTGCTCTGGAACAGATCACCTGGGTTCAAATTCTGGTTCCAATAGTTACTAAAGAATGACCTCAGGCACCCCCTTGTGCATTGGTTTCCTCATCTGTACAATGGACATAATAATAGCCTATATTTCATTGTGAGTACTAACTGAATTAATGTGCATACAGTGCTTAGGATAGTGCCTGGTACAGAGTAAGTATTCAATAAGTGTCAGTTATTAATATTGTTATGAATTTTGCTCTTACTAAAGCTCTTTGTTCAAGGACTATTTGTTAGAACCAGCTAACAAACTTTTCTGTTCCCTCCCTCCTTGCTCACACCTACCTGACTAGCTACTCTAAGAGAAGGGCAACCCCACCATATTCCCAGAAAGCTGATAACCTGAAATATTTGTAAACATCACTAATGACCACCATACACATTTACAACTTCTTCTATTCCATACAGACTAGCATTATTTTTGACATTTTGGCGTGCCCCATGTGCTCAATAGGTGCTGAATAAATTAGTGAAGTATAATTTAATAAAAGACTGATAATTCAACGTATACAATAATTATGGTGTTATAAAAAGTCAATTTAGCCCACTATATTTACTATTTGAAAAGCTCCATACTAATTGCTATACATTAGTTGCAATCTCTGACCTCAAGTGGCTAATAACACTGTATAGAGATGCAGATATAGATGAAGAGATGTAAATAAAACAAAGAATATTTACTGCAACCACAATTGTTCAGAATAGTAAGGGGATGAAGTGTTCTAATAAATTTAACTTTTAGTAAACCAAATTTTAAACATAAAATTCATTTACTTTACCTATTATTTTAGAAGACTTTTCAATTTTGTTTTAGTCAAACTTCCTGCCTTTAGTAATGGGTGTTCTTTTTTAGTGGTTCATAGTTATTATTCTAAACAGAAGCATTCATTGCACCATTTAGAAAATGTAGGAGATTGGGACAAAGCATATTGATTTCCTATAACCTGAAACTTGTGCTTTAAAAATTCCTTCATTCTTATAGAGTATTTGGTACATGGTAGTAAATTAATATTTGTTTTTAATATTTGAGCTTATTTTCTTGTATAAAGGATAAAAGCCACTTTTATTGGGTAATTTTATTATTTAGCATATTATTTTGAAATGTTAATTATCCCTAAACCATGCATAAAATATATGCATTATAAGTATTGTGCAATATACAGAATTGTTAGAGGACTACTGGAATTATTGAAATGACCAAAGCCTCATGAACCTTAAGAAAAGATATTTAAATATTCATCACTCTTTAATTGTAAGGTCTTTGAGGTCAGGAATTATATACTATTCTTTTTTTTTTTTACTTTTTTCTAGTTTTAATTATTTTTTAAAAATCGGAAAATTTTAAAATTTACAAAGTTTTATATTACACACACATTACAGTTAATTTTATTCTTCCAGAGTAACTAACACATAGTTTTACATGTAAATGCTTGTTAAGTTTAATTCAAAGGAAGGTTTAGAAAGATGGAGATAGAGTTCATCAGAGAGGGCTGAGAGTAAGAAGTGACACATATTCTGATAAACACAAGTAAGTTTCATATAATGATTGGCAATCAGAGATGGGGAGCTCAGGTTTTATTTATTCCAACCACCCATCTTGTTCTGAATCTCCTCTACAGAACCCCCACCACTTAGTGCCCCTGTGACGGGTGAACCCCCCACCTCTAGCCCATCCTTTCCATCTCCAGAAGCACTTTGTTAGCTGACAAGAAAACAGAAATGAAAATACCAGATTTTGAAGCACATAGAGAAAATGGCAAAAAAGAAGTCATTAACTGACACAAATCCAAAATTAGGAGTTAATATTTACAGGTATAAATTTTGTGATTTATTTCACCTGTGTTTTTCCTCTCCTTTTAAGAAAGAGAAATAAATTAGGGTGCTATTAGCTCAAATCAATGCAACTTTTAGGTACATCAAAGAACACAGAAATAAATGATGGAACCATATTCTCATATCATTAACTGAGAAAAAAGTTTTCTAGATTTATCATAATTAATACCAATACAGTTAGAGGTTGTTCCTTACATAAAATGAATATATGCTTCCCTAGAAAGCCAAACTTCCATTTCCTAACAATTAGCTTCTTGTTTTTGTAACTACTATAATTAAACTACTATTCATAAACAGAAAGTTCAGTTTCATTTTCTGAATGAAATGTTCTAATAGAAGAACATTTGCAAGGTAAAAAAATTTTCCCTATTAGAGTGCTATCAAATGTGAAAAAAAAAATCCACAAAATCACTAGTCTACATTGTATTTCTCTTCTCCCATTTCACTGACTTGCCTGTGGTGATACTAAGGAAACTACCGTCTAAGTAAACCTGAGTTGAAGCTGTGCCAGGTTCATTAAAACCAGATTCCGAGCCGCCATCTTTCTCACCTAAAGTTAGGACCTTGTGCTGGGAGAAGCAGCAATATTACGTAAGAGCACTTCTCACTGCAGGATGTCCTAAAGTCACCTGCAAAATGGACCCCAGATGTTTTCCCAGTATAAAATGAAAACAAAAATTGTATGACCTTGAAATTTAAATAGATGTCTCAGCCCAATCATTTGTCTTTTCTCCCCTCACATATATTATGAAAACTAATGATTGAACAAGGCCATTACCATTGACATATATGAATAAATATTAGCTTTCCGACATACACCAAATAGGAACTCCCCAACTCCTTCTCTGTGGCTTGCCATCTTAGTTTGCCCTCTGAGCACCCCAGACACATGCCTGCACTTCTTCATGAGCATCCAGGCACCCTTTACTAGGTGATGGAAAAGACAGAGGGACCAGGGGAATGATACAGTGGGAGGAACAGCAACTAAGGATTAGAACAAACATTTTTGTTCATCTGCTTAAAATAAGAAGATATTTATTGAATATTCACCTGGTGCTGTGATATCCTTATACATAACTGTATTCAGTCTCCAAAACAATCAAGTGAAGCAGGTTTTATTACTTCCTTTTTAATTAAAAGAGGGCTATGGGTGGTGATGAGAGATCAGGAATTAGAGCCAAGTGTTCTTACTGATGCTGATCCCAGGCCTCTTGCCCCATTGCCTCCAGCTATTAAAGACACAGCTGACAGCCTCAAAGGGAAAAATACAGAATAACCTTCCTAACAAGGGAGTAACTGGATAGAAAAGTGAAGTTTCGTTAATACCGACAAAAAGCTGAAATCCAGTAACAATTAATAAGATTTCAATGTGCCTCATGGTAAACAAATTGACCAATGCTTTTGCATCTCCAAGATTGACTTCACTTTATGAAGACATCAGTTTTTAGAGAAGGGGATGCTAAACTTTATGCTGACAATGATGACAATCATAAATTCTTATTCTCCTCCTTCTCTTAGTTTACCCCCAATTGATACTCTCAGTTTCTTTCACGTTCTTAGTTAGATAATGGTAATTTTTATGCCAAGGGTATTACTACACCCATAGCCTAGCCTGGCATTTGAAAATGGATGTTTTTGGTAACAATAAAACCAAAGAAGACAGTTTAGATATATTGAGTGAATCTCCATAATCTCTACTAGATTAAAAACATGTTTTTTATGGATGGTAATTTCAGAGTATAATCCTGTTTCCTGATGAGGTTCCCAATGATGTTAATCTATACCAGACAATTCCCCTTTCCTTGGCTCTTTAAAAAAATCTTGCCTCTCCATTAGCACTATATAAATTAACAAGAGTTTTATAGATTTTGATTTTAACTGAGAGCATTTCTTAAAGCATCTACAATGGGCATTCGTTAAATGCCTTCCGCATTGTGGACGGCGGTGGAGGTACAGTGCTCCGATCACCCTTCAAGAGAGCCTGCCGCCGTGAAGTAGCATAGCTGACTGACAGCCACCGGCAGCCACATCTTTGAATCCATTGCAGCATTCACGCTAAGGCTCGCTCCCCCAGTCTGCTCTCCATCGGTGACTAAGCACAGCAACATACTACAGCCAGACTTTTCCTGACCAACACAAGTCTCTGCTAACGAGCAATCTTTCCTCTGAGATTCCACTGGCCACAATTTTCTCAGAGCTGTACAGCTGACCAAGGCCCTTCCTGCCCCCCTTTTTCTTCTCCCCACCCCTTTCTCCTTTCACAGGTGTCAGACCTACCTTGTGGCCTGAAGGCTCCCCGCTGCCGCCTCCTGCTCCCTCTCCTCGCTCTCCTGCACAGGTGTTTCCTGCAGTAAATCCTCCGTGCCTAGTGCCGTTTATGTGTCTGTTTCCTGGAGGACCCAAATGAACATCTGCAAGTATTAGCAGATTTGTATTTGTTTTGTTTTATTTCTATTTAAATTGTTAATGATTTTAATCTTTAAATTTGTTGCACTTGAATTTTACAAGTGTCACCTCTTACTTTGAGACTGTACCAAGATATTAATACTTATGTTAGAATCTCTTTTTACTGACTACCTTTGGGGGTATTAGTTACACAGGTGAGGCAAGAAAGAATAAAAGATTTTAATCTTTAAATTTGTTGCACTTGAATTTTACAAGTTTCACCTCTTTGAGACTGTACCAAGATATTAATACTTATGTTAGAATCTCTTTTTACTGACTACCTTTGGGGGTATTAGTTACACAGGTGAGCCAAGAAAGAATAAAAGGTTCTTTTCAATTGGTACTCTTCCTTCTACTGGGGATTGGTGGTGTTTCTTGGGTTTTTTTTTTTTTAATCTCCTGTAGCATTTTTGCTTGGGCTTATAGTTTATTAAGGTTTTTTCTTTTTTCTGAGTGTCTCTGTAAGCACAGAAGGGTACAATTTGTAGTAATTTAGTTCTTGCTATTGTAGATGAAAGAACCAGGTAATAGAGGGACCAGAGGGAGCTCAACCCCCAAAAAGCTGAAGCACAGGCCTTTAATGGCATGGGCATTCAGGCTTTTAAATCTACTATCCAGAGCAAACTCTAAGAATGAGTATGATATCACTAGTCACAAATGGAAATGCAAACGTTCTCCAAAAAATTTTGCAAGACATTTAAAACTTTTGAACATTTTGAAAAATATTTCTATATAGTTAGGGCTATTTTGTATGTATTTTCTATTATACTTTTTATCCAAGATCTGTAAATATAAGACATTCCGGGAAGGAAATTCTATTCCTGACTCTGTAAAACTTATTCTATCTATACCAACAAACACTCAACCCCGGACAATCACTGGTCTACTTTCCATCATCATATATTAGATTTTCCCTGTCTAGAATATTATATAAATGGATTATACTGCATATACCATACTGTGTCAAGCTTCTTTGGCTCAGCATAACGTTTTAGAGATTAATCCATGCTGTAGCATGTATCAATAGTTTGTTCTTTTTAACTGTTAAGTACAGTTTCATTCTGTGAATATCCTATAAATTGTTTATCCATTCACCTGTTGAAGAATATATGGCTATTATATTTCTGGCTATTAGGAATAAAGTTTCTATGGACATTTGTGTATGTGTCTTTGTGAGAATTTTTTTATTTATCTTGAATAAATTTCTAAACGTAGAACTGCTGGGGTGCAGAGTAAGTAGCTTCTTTGCTTTATTAAACAATCAAATATACCAAGTTATATACTTTCATGGATGTCCTATAACAGTAAATAATTCTAGATTTATTTTCCGGGTTGTTAGAATAGTTCTTCTAAGTCTGTTTCCAGAGAAGTCATTTTGCATGGTAGGTCTTCTGAGGTCTTAGACACCTGCGAATATATCCGTATTTATTGTGCCATCATATTTTAATGATTTTGGCTGAGTATAAAATTCTAGATTCAAAGTTATGTTTCTTCAACATTTTAAAATTATTACTTTATGGTGCCTTGCAATCATTACTGAGAAGTCAGATGGCAATCTAATTATTTTTTTATAGGTGGTCTACACTTTCCTTCTGGAAACTTGCAGTATTATTTTCGTGTTTTGTGTGCTTAGATTTTATTATTTAAATGAATAGTGTGTTAATCTGTGGCTTTTTCCTTGTCTCTCCTGTTTCACACTCTATGAGATCTTTCAATATATCTTTCATATTCTTTGCATTTCTTTTATATATCCCATCCCTTAATTTCTCCCAGATGTTCTCTCAGAGAGTTCCTCAGTTATAGCCATTCTGCTCTTTACTGCATACTTTGCTTTCTTTATTTTTATCAGTATATTTGTCATCTCCTGTGTTTCCTCTTGGCTCTTCCTTACAAATACTTACTTCTGCTTTGTGCTTTGCTTTACCAATCTTCACTTTTATACCTGGAGGATATGGAAGATATAAAAGCAGTCACGCTGCTTCTCAGGTGCTGCTGCTTCTCAGATTTTTCTTTTTCTTTTTTGTCCCATGTGTGCTAATCTTCTTGAAGTTATCAGAAACTTTGCTAAATAATATCTAACCAAGGGGAGTGTCAAAGACCAGTCTTCTATCATGCACCATGCCTGGCAGGTTTTAGGGATGGCACTTACTCCAGGGCTCTCCACCTGTGCCTCATTCTGGATTTGATTACTCAGCCATTACCAGACAAATCTGCTTTACCTTATACATCCATCCCTATACGTCTACCATGGCACTGTCTTTCCTAAGTATTTTTCTCTCTTTATTATAGCCACTCACCCACAGGAGTATAAAGGGAGGGATGTGAAGGAGGGGAAAACTCTCAGAATCTGACCAATAACTTTGCCTATTGTTATTTTCTTTTCACCCCAGCCAAGGTCTCTAATTCCTCCCTAATGTTACCATCATAGTCCCTGTGACACTAAGCGGGTGCTGCTCTTTTTCTGTTTTGAAGTGGTCATGGTTCGGACAAGGCAATCTGGAGGAAAAAAAAATGGCAAATCCGAAACTTTTGCAAAAGAAATTTCTATTTCTCACAAACTTATTTATAATGAGTTTAACTAATGTTAACTAATCTCTAGGGAAGAAAGCAGTCAAATAGAAAGTAAGACATTAGGCCCCATCTGACCCATTTCAACCTAGAGGAGAACTGAAGACCACCTCCCCTGTGTCTGACACCCACCCTCCCCTGCTGAAATGCAGCAAAGGAGGTCAGACCGAGAGCAGCAGTTCATGAGGGGTAGCCAACTCTGATAGTAGGGAAAAGAGACAAGATTGCCAAGAAATTCCTAAGGTAAGGTACATTTATTTTGCTACTTAGAGACAAGGGAGGGCTCCAAAGAGGGCACATTAGGAGTCTCTGAAAGGATAGAGTAGAGACATAGAGGCAGGTGCATGAAGACAAAGAGCAAGCTCAGACCACTGCTGGTGTTCCAATGATTAACATCTGGTAAAAATTAGAACCATACTCACAATGAAAAAGGCAGTTATCAAGGGAATGAGCTAAAAGATACTTGCTTAGTACATTCTGCAGGGGTGGTTCAAGAGGCCTTATGAACTTGGCTTAGAAAGATTTAGCCACCAGGGCTACGTGTGACCTCGGTGTTACTCTCTCAGGAACCAACATCGGGGAGGGTGCAGTAGGTTGGATTCTTACAGTTATCCTGCAAGATATACCACCCAAATAATGATGGCAGATATTTACTTGTCTATAAATCATTTTCTAGACTATGGTTCTAAATCCACTTTCCAGATGGGAATTTGGAGCAGTCCAGCAATGGTTATTTCCTACTCTACATCAGGCTTCTAGATGGAGCTTCAAGCTTATTAAAGCATGACTTCTTCAATTCCACTGAAAAAGTCTGGGTCCATCATGCCAAAGTCATCTTTGATGTCAGCATTATCTCACTAGTAAAGAAATGGTGGTCATGCTGGAGTTACTCCCTCTACTTTTTACCCTGTCCACCGTTACCATCTGTCTCAGAACTGCAAGCTCTGCAGCATACTTTAATTTCCCGCCACATCTTCTATTGACATGAAGCATCAGATCAGCCTGACTAGGGGACATATCCTCTCACCAGTAAAGCACGGCTGACCGTCCTTTAGCAACAGAAGGTCAGTGGCATCTCAACCTTGGTGCTGCTGTGCTGCTGTTGACCTCACTGATAAGAAGTCACTACGTCTTAATTATATCTCTTCCACTCTCTGGCATTTCACATTAATTTATAGAATACAAATAAATTACCACTCCACTGCCAAGGAAAACTTTGATAGGGAGGATCTAAAATGTTCTGAGACATCCACTTTGCTAGCCATAATGATGTTCCAATTTCACCACTAACCTGTCTGATGATGACCAGGATTTTCAACCTTTCTGGGCTACAGTTCTCTCATCAATAAGATAAGGACTTCTTTCCAATTCTAGCAACATATGATTTAATCCCTCTTATAAAAACATCATTTTCAAGGAAGTTTTGTACTCATGTTGTTATCCTTACTCCTTTCCTCTTCTACATCCCTAAGCTTTACTCTCCTCTTTCCCTAACTGTATTCTATTCTTTAATTTTCACATACTTCACAATTTGCCAACCCACTTCTCACCAGCATAAGCATAAAAGATTGCCCTGTCCAAAGATGGTATAAACTATGAAAACTCAGATCAGGCCTTTCTGCTTCAGAATCTCCTCTTATCTTGATTATCACACATACCCCCCCCCTAAAAAAAAACACTAAAATCTCACCTTTAGAAAGGTATCTTATTATTTTTATATGCCTGGATTAGAGAGGGAAAAAGGTAAAAGTAAGAAAAGGCCCTGAGGTACAAATTTTGGAAATTAATCACAGGTCCTCTGTGCTCTCAAACAGGAATTTCTAAGTGATGGATACCCTGTTAAAAAATGCTTTGCAAATAGAAGCTTTTCCAATGACTAAGTATTCCTACATTCCTGACCACAAGCTAGTAAGATTCATTTATAGTGTCTGAGGCATGGGGAACAATACACAAAAGCCCTGGAGAGAAGACAGAATATGCTATCATGGAGGAACTAAAATTATTTCAGTATAGCCAGAACACAGAGCAGAAGGTGGACGTGCTAAAAGGTGACATTAGAGGTGTAAGCAGGGGCCAGACCATGACAGACCCTAAAACCATTATAGGAGGCCTGCAGGCACTGTGAAACCATGAAGGGAGTGCAAGTATGAGAATGTCATGATCATCTTTGAGCTGTGGGAAGATCACTGTGCTTTAAGTATAGAATATGGATCGGAGAGAGGAAGAACTGTTAGGAAATCTACTAGGATGTAACAGAAGTAGATCACGCAAGTGGTAATGGTGGCCTGAATTAAGTGTTAATAAGGGAAAGAGATAGAAGTGAGCCAATTTGAGAGAAATAAGCAAGAAAAATTGAAGGGACTTTGTTATTATATTTTGTGTAGGGAAAGGGAAAGGAAAAGAAAGAAAAATCAAGAAATTCACCTGGTTTTCTGGCTTGGGAAGCAGGATACATAACAGTGTGATTTATTAAGTCAAAGCACACAAAAGAAGGAATAGCATAGATGAAAGTACAAGTTAACTTTTGGACATTTTTGAGCTTAAGATGCCTTCGAAGAGCGACTACAAGGTCTTTGGCAAAGCTTGCATTAGTCTAACCAATAGCATTCTCTGTAATGGTCTTTCTTCCTAAATTGAACATGAGTATAGTTGCTGGTCCCGGGACTTAAAGCTTCTCACCACTGTCGCCAGAAACCCAAACTGTACAGAAATGTTGGCTACTGACAAGACTTCCACACTGTGTAACTCTAGAAGGCATCATTTACATTATAGTCTTGTCGCCATAATGTACCTTTCTGTCTCAAAATTTATTTTTAATGGAATCTCCAACCAGTGGAACTCAGGCTATCAGAATCCATGTAGTGTTTGCCTACTCTTGCTGCTCTCCTTCTTTATATCTTTGTGGTCAAGGAAATAAAACAAACCAGAACATCCCTACTTAGATAGCAGAAGGGAAAGCCAATATATTGGGTTTATTTTATTTGTTTGTTTGTTTGTTTTAATAAAAGTAGGGCCTTTCTGGATGAAATTTGTGAATGCCAAATGTAAATTTGGATTGGGCAAGATTCTTCCATTCTGTTAGACCAGCTATAGCCAAATTGGAAAATTTCCCTAATTTCTTTAAGTCAGACCTCTCTGAGGCTGCATTTATGATAACCAAATTCTGATTAGTGATATTAGTGATATTTGAGCTCTATGTATGGAAAGAAGATCAAAAAGCCCAGGAATGAACAGGAAGGGAGGTGGCATTGTGCTACATTGTAATAGAATAAGCAGCTGTCACAAACTACAAAGTTCTCAGAAAGAACTAATTTGCTATATGAGTTATTCAGTATGTGGACATAAAATCATTAGCTATTAAAGCCAAAGGGAACTTGGAGATTATCTGACCCAGTTGAGGACCAAATTGTCTAAACATTTTGTTGAGGAGTAGCAGCGCTCTGCACAGTAGCCAGATCACTTAACTCCAGGCCTGTGCCCTTACCACTGACCTATACGACTTCTCCATGATTAACACATCAGCTAATCTATAGAATCTACCATGAAGAACCTAGAAAACTAAAAATACATCCACCTAATGTCCTATTGCATGAGTGTTCCAAGTAATACAAAGTAATATAATCATCATTTTAACAATATGAAAACAGGCGTTTCCTGTAATCATGAATTCATTGGCCAGGTGGGTCTGTCAGTATTATTTAGTATACAAAGTGCTACATACAATACCAAAAAAAAAAAAAAAAGAGGTTTATTATCAACCCACAGTCAAGGTCTAGCTTAGTGCTTCTCAACCAGGGGCAATTTTGCCCCTACAGTACATTTGGTAATTTCTGGAGATATGTTTGGTTGTTATAACTGGGAGGGTTGCTACTGGAATCTACTGAGTAAAGGCCAGGATAATTCTAAACATCCTACAATGCACATGGCAGCCCCTCACAAAGAGAATTATCTAGACCAAAACCTTGATAGTGCTGGCTGAAGTTGAGAAACTCCAGTCTAGATTAACTATACAAGCAACAAGGAGTAACAAAAACAAAACAAAACAAAACAAAACAAAACAAAACAAAACAAAACACCTCCATTGCTGGCTAGAAGTAATGGTGTCAAAGTGTTGGTTCAAAAGAATTAAAAGTAAAAAGTGGTAGACAGCTATTTGGGAACAGATCAAATGATTCCATAGACAAATATAAGAACTCAGCATAAGATACACTGTCAAGAGGAAGCCTAGGGCATGGCTGAAGTCAGAGGGCCTGCGTTCATACTCTCCTGGCTGAGTGTCCTTGGGTAGGTCACTGCAAACTTCTTAAGTCTCGGTTTCCTCAGCTCAAAAATGGGGTTAAAAAGTAGTACATCCTTCCCAGAGTAGCTGAGAGGTTTAAATGAGACGGTATATATAAAGTTCTTCACACAGTTCCAGCATCTAGTAAATGCTTAGTAAGTGGCTATAATTGTCACCAAAGTTAGAATTATTTGTGGAATCCAATTTTCCCATTTTACAGATGACAAAACTAAGTCCCAGAGATTTATAAACATAATATCTTACATTTTCTCTATTATTCCATTTGAAGCCTAGACAGTCAATAAATATTATGTTGGTTTTATTAGTCACCAAATCTTCAACATCTCTGGAAAGGAAGAAAAAAATGTGGGCATTGTTGTCCCCTTTTACAAATGGGCAATTGAGGTTAAACATTATATATTATCCCCAAGGCTACCTTCTGGCTGAGTGAGGACCCTGATCTTCGATTTAATAGCCAAGTGCTCATTTACTAATGGCATGGCAGGACAAGTTTCAAATAATCTCTCTTTTCTTTTTTCAAGGCTTTGGTCCTAATTTAATCCTTTATATCATACTCACATTCCCTTCAAAAGTAGACATTCCAAATGAAAGATGATTGATCAATTGCGGACAGCATAAATCATTCATAGGCATTAGCTCAGACAGGGCCCGATTCATTTTACATCTTCCTGACAATAAATCAAATTAATCCACTAGCTCTAATAAACTTTGTATCAATTTATCTAAATTGGTCAAGAATAATGAAATATAAATGCTTATAATGCTAATAAGCAAACCTCCTCCCTCATAAATTTTCCAGATTAGTGTGTTTTTGAAAGGGTATCTATGAAGCAGTTCAAGATCCTTTTATACATGTGGTTAACTCTGTATGTAGTTCTCCAAACTCTGGGTGGGTCAGGAGTTTATCTGAAACCCACAGAAAGGAGCCCAGATCAAGTTATAAAATCTTCAATCCTAAGGGAAAATATTAGGACTTCCTATCCTACTCCATCCCAAGCACACAGGAAAAGGTCAAAACTGGTGCCTACAGTGACCAAGATTCAGGGGCTACATTTCTTCCCATTTGGGAAGAAAAAGCAAACATCCAAGAGAGTCCTTGGGATAAGACTTGAAAGCTGCACCTCCCCTGGGAGTCTGCAATCTGCCTTGTTTGCATCTTTATTGAAACACCAGATGATTTCTTCTATATTTTTGCAGGTATATATGAACAAAAGAATAGCCATTCCAAAAACTGATTTGTCACGTGTTGCTTTAAGAAAGCCTACTTATCCATCAAAATTACTATACCACAGGAGATACAGCCAGTCCATCTTGCAGGCAGGAAATCAAGAGAAAATACGTACCTCTACTGAAATTTTCTCCCTCCCTCTGATCTGCTGCCAGCTTCCCCATTGGCAGAAATTAGAGGGCCAGGGGACCCAGTGATGCAGTGTATGCCCGTCAGCACGTTGCGGGCAGAGAGCAGCATGGCAAGGGGTAGAGACCACATCTGGAAAGAGAAGCAGAGGATATGTATCTCATACATCTACTTTGACCTGAAAGTCTCTGGCCCTTTTCACCCTGAGCACAATAGTCAAGACTGAAGTGAAACGCAGTTCTCTCACTAGTCATGTATTTTGTGGAACTTATAAGACTTGAGACAACTGCAATATACCAACATATATGGAGCTATTTAATTTTTTTAATACTGAGTATGGGTACTGCCCATAAACTCTTATCCTCAATTCAATCTTCAGTGTCACTTACTACAACATAAACTATTAGACAGAGGCAAAACTGATGGCAAGTTAGAAGTTCTGCTAGACTGCTATTGAAATTACTGAGATCAAGGATCCAGAAATCTGTGATCTCTTATTTCTGTTCTCCCCATGGTAAATATTATAATTCCAAACAGGGAATTAAGAACTAATGTGCTCAAGTCCTGGGCTAAACAATCAGGTGTGTGCCTATATATATGTAAGAATTAAGTCAGAAAGGGAGAAAGTCATATCGTTGATTAGAATCTCATGTCAGCTACTAGTAAGCCAAGTAATTCTCAATTTCAGATACGCATAATCATTTTTTAAGGCATTTCAAAATACAAATACCCAGGCCCTTCTCCAAATCCACTAAAACTGGACTTTCAAGGATATAACTAAGCAGCTACTAAGCCATTAAAAAAATAATAGTAATAAGGTAAAAGCAGCTCCTCATATAACTTTCAAGCATAGCCAGAGTTAAAATCCACTGATGTGGCCAAAATTGCTAAGTGCACACACCTCCCTACTTCCCTACTTCAACAGTGTTATCTTCCAGATGTTTTCAGATCTGGAACTTCTGGTGCCTTTGGAGGCAGGAGCAGGGTCTCTTTGCCAAACTGTCACTTACGCTGCAGATGCTGCTCTCCACCCCATCCTACCCCCCATCGCTGGGGGGAAATAGCAGGATAGCTAAGGCCATAGCAACAACTCCAGTGGCAGGTTTCTTTCCTTCCTTCTTTCTTTTAAGATTCTTGCTTCTTAATTCTAGACTCTTCTTTTATTATCTTTTTACAAGATGTGTTTGCTGGAAATCACAATGGTCTCTGTAGTTTGAAGCTACAACTTAGGTGGTGAGTTATGTTTAAAGGTTTTCCAATCCTAAGCATAAATAAATAAAGGTGCACAGGATTTAATTATAATGCATGCTAGGATATGTGCTCTATATTACCATACTGTGTGAATTTCATGTTTTGGGGGTCTCGCTCTCTTCTCTCATTGTTTTTTTGGTCCACCAAATCATTTTGTATGTAGACAGGATGAATGTGTTATTATTTTTGGTATTCCAGTCATGTTTCATAGCCCTGAGTAGAGCAGATGTTTGTGAGAACAAATAATGAGAATGGTCCGTGGAGAGAAAAATGAAGGGAAAGAACTACTGCTAACCTTTTCCTTATGCATGTGAAATGTGAAGATACCATAAGTATGTAAGTGTTGCTTTAATAATCTCAGGGAATTGAAGTTCACTTTCTTGCCTTGAAGGCTTAACTACTTCTCTCCAGCCTTGTTGGTATACCTTTTGAAGAGCCCAGCTAAAATTTAAAATACAAAACCTTTAATATTTCACATGAAGGTACAAAACAAATAAATTACACAGTTTAGTAAATCATTCAGAACTCTTCATCTTTCATGGGCCTACTACATATACTCTCCAGTTGGATGTTTAGCTTGTAAATTCTGTAAGACTTGATAATAAAGCCATTTAGGCATTTGTCAGCTAATTACCCATGGTTTGCCTCATCTTATACTTTTGAAAATCAAACATTGAAGACCTTAAAAAAATATGCCTGTTGGAAATTTGAATTCCATCAAGTAATTCTAAATGTTCCAAATATCTTACTTTCTGGTAATTCAAAATATTCCATTAAGATTAATAAGGTACATTTCTGTGTTGAAAGACTATTTCAAATGCAAAAAGTCTAATTGCACATAAATTTGTTAATATTTTAATAACTATGTTACCATACTGTTTTCAAAAATAAAGATTTTTGTAAAAATCCTACTCAACATACATTTTGCATTAGCCCCAATAATTTTCTTTCTAAAGCCATACTTCTCCTTCCAGCTAACCCAATACCCATCAATGATGTTTCTCAAATAGAACTGAATGCCAGACATTCAGAAGATTCTGCCTTATATGGTCCAGATGAAATCACATAAATGAGTTTAAATGAAATAAGTAAATGAAGAGCAATTTTATTGTGTATAATAATCATCATTTTTGTTATATAACCATGCAAAATAACCAATGATTTTAATATTCTATAATATGGCATCCCTGTGTTTTTGTATTGTTTTGTTTTTGAAGCTGTGTAGACATAAAAATGATTCTCACAGTAAACTTTTTCTAAAAAAAACAATATCTCTTATTGTCTTATTTATTATTCTATTTATACCCTTTTTGTGTTCAAAAATAAGTTTGAGGCAGCTTTGAAAAAATATATATTATCGAATTTTTAAAAATCTTAAGTCCAGTAATTGGGGGAAAAGAAAAATAAAATCAAGAAAAGTGATAAAGTCAAGAATTAAAGTTAAAATAGAAATGTCATTCCCTAGAGACAGACCATGAATTAGGCTCTGACCTTTCTAGCAGCCAAAACAACAAGAAGAAAATGATCAGTTATATGATCCACAGTATACATAGATTAAAAAGCAAAACAAAACAAAACTACTTGCTCAAACCTAAGTATTCCTGAAACTAATGCCTGAGAGACAGTCTTCCCATGAGTCTTCATGTACATTATGTGAAATGTAAATAATAGCATTCTCAACAATTTGCCTGCAGTGAATACCAAAATGAGACACTGAGGGCTGTTTCTACCAATGTGTCTCAAGACTGGGCAATAAAAGCACAATGCAGAAACAAACAAACAAAAATCCACTCAAATGAGAGCATCTAGGGGGAGAAAGGTGCTAAAATGATGCAGAACAATGATGCAGCTCTCTCTTGTCTGACACACTATGAATATATTTTATAGGATCTAAAAGAGTAGTTGGACTGTATATCCTTCAAGCAACACTCTATAAACTTTTAATAAATATTGAGTGGTAATGAATGCAAAATATTATTCTCCAACAAGAAAAAACAGAAAGGATTCAAAGTTTCCCAATGAATATTTATCTGGATTTTATTTACAGTTTCTATTTCTCCTAAGCTTCCCTAGATATAACTAATAATCTTCTCAAGGTTACCAGAACAAAGTCCTCAAATGGGCCCTTCCTCCACTCCCTGCCCACTCTAGAGGTTAAGAATTAAGTTCTTAACCTCTTCCCTTTCCCATCTTTCACATTGAGAAGAAAAGCAAGACTACCATCCCAAACCACCCTTATTTTTTACTTTGGAATTAATTCAGAAAGTAAGAGAAAAGCAATGCCATAGACTAGAGTGCCAGCCTCCACTATTTCTACCTCTCTGGGCTATTTGTTGCCAAATCTGTCATGTGTCCCAGTTCACAAGCTCTGGGGCCAGATGGCAAGGGCACGGGTTGCTTTGTAAATCACTAGAAAGCAATTGGAATCAGTCTGGTGTTCGCTGGGCTACCAAACACTTGTCCTTCTTACAGACAAACACAGACAGGAGGCTGGCTCATTATCAGCTCCTAAAATGGACCACCATGATTTGTTGGCCCTTTCCTTGGGCCTAAGTCTAGATCCTAATTTGACACAGAACAAATATGAGGCCTAAACTCACCAGGCAAGTACTACTTTCATAATGAACCAGAGGTAGGGTCCCCATTTGGGTGAGTCAGTTTTTGTAATCCACATCCTTTTCATTGAAGTTTCGCTGTGTTCAAGCTCACAATAACCATGCTCAACAACTTTAGACTTACTCTTTGAAGTGGGAGTCCAATCAATACTAAAAATATTTTAGATTCCCACTTACTGTCCAGGAAGAAACTACTCTGAGCTGTGAGCTCAGAGAAGTTCTGAAAGTCAATATCCCCAACCTATCAGCCCAGTATTTGGAGAAAAAGCTTAGTGCTTTAGCATTCATTGTCTTGGAGGGAAGCAAAAGACACCTTCCACTGGGATTCTGAAATTAAATTAATAAAGAGACTCTTTGTTTACCAAGATGAGGCAAAGTTAGAACCAACAAGAGATGCAGAGGCACCCAGAGACTACACCAGCAGGAAACTGTTTCCACCATCAGGCCTTGAAAGAGACAAGGGGAGAAAAACAGCGTAACCACAGTCATGTCAGAACTGACAGGAATTGTAATCCCAAAAGGAAAGAGCCACTTCAGGAATCACAACAGGAGGTCAAAGGGAAACAGGAGAGACCTAGAAACACTAGGACCTCCTTCTCCTTTGGCTGTCTGATCTGCTGTGGAAACCTCCCTTTGGCTGAACCTAAGTAGCAGTCAAGGCAGGGGAGCCTCCTGGCATAGCCCAGAGCAGAGAGGAAGGGAAAATGGGCAGAGAGTGGAGACTAACCAGTGTAATGGTCTTGCAAGACAATGCAAAACAATGGCATTTCTGGTGATTCCATGAAGTACTAATGACCATCTTGGAAGTCATGTGGATACCACTGTGGGGAGTCTGAGGCACCCAGATAACTGGCACTGTATAGAAGTGGCTCTCTTCATAAGATAGGCTCATAATCCTTCTTGGCTTCAACCCCTCGGGGCTGTGAGTGGGGGAGGATACCTTTATACTGTCAAACAAGTAGAATTTTTCACTTATGTAGTTTTGAAACTACTTGCTGATTTCATAAACTTTTGCCTGGTCAATCTCATTTCCAAAGACAGTATTTGTATTTTTCTCCTAGAATGACAGAGCATTATATAGAGATATTGGAGGTCTGAAGATATCCAGCAATGTGTCCCCCAACCCCATGCTCATGGAAGAGAAAGGTGGAAATACGTATCTAATCCAGCTGGACCCTGACCCCTCATTATAGACTCCAGCTTCAACTTCTTTACAATCAACAATACACAAAGAACCTCATTTATTAATTCTGGGGGTAAAAGGATAAAGACAAAGGAAAGAGAAGCCTGATGGAAGGGTGTTGGCAAGAACTCTTCATCTACAGACTGCTATTTTTACTTCCTTGAGTATGCAAAATGTAATTTGCACATACTCAACAAGGAAATGTTTCAAAAGGTAATTTAAACTTCAGCTAAACAGCTGGTCTAGAACAAAAGATGGCCTTTAAGCATTTTTTAATGTTAAACGTAAAGCTTGGAAGACTACTTCCTAAAACACCCCCACAGCACACATTGTTAGTGAAAATTATACCTTGCAATGGGAATGGTGGCACAGCCTAGCATACATTCACCCAGTACTGCTCCATGCAGAGAAAAGGAAAACCAAGGTCAACAGCACTAATTTCAAGGCACAAAAGCTTCAGAATTATTCCAGAAAGTTTAGCATTCCCAGACTGAAAATTGGACTGGAAGCTGGAGCATTCCTCTTGCCAGCAGATGGCTTATTAGATGAGAATACCTTACAATCTGTGTAAAAACCTTGTAACCCTGAGAGATCCTGGTGGATGTGACTGCAGAAGGCAAAATCATAATTACATGAGGCATAGATTGCGCTGGGACACACAAGGTCCATGTTTGATTACAATCCTTTAATTTTCTTCAAATTAATTAGAAGTAGTTCAAGTCCCCTCCCAATAAATTGGCAGGATCACTGATATCAGTCAGTTTGGGCTCTGCTCCCTCCCTGGAATTGCCAAAATAGATAGATAGATAGATAGATAGATAGATAGATAGATAGATAGATAGATAATAGATACATAGATAGATCTATAAAGATAGATAAAAACTGACTTCACACCTCACAGCCTTCCAGCTCTTGAGCAGGGTAGAGCCTGTGGCTGCCACCATTGCCATTTGCACTTTGGGGCCATACCAAGCCACTGTGAAGCACTTGTCTCTCACCATCTGTCCAAGCTGTTGTGCCATCTGTAGCCCAAGCCAACAAGCACTATTTGTTGATGAGCAGCTCCCTGGCAGCTTCCCTCACTTTTGGGAAAAGTCTGGCCATGAGAAAGCTTTGCCTGCCCTTCAGGCCACAGCTCTGTCCTTGGAGCATCCCCTCAAGCCCCTGCTCCTCAGAGCTGCAGCACCTAAGTGAGCTCAGGCCTCTATCTCCCAAGAGATCTACAACCCTTCCACTTCTCACTCCTGAAGAATAAAACCCAGGTTACACTTTTTTTTTCTCCTTTCAACACTGTAAACCCAGATTTGTTTCTTCTTCTCCCTTTTGGGAAAATTAATTGCCTTAAACACACACACACAGCACACAAACCCTTTTGATGGCTTTTTGTCCCAGAAGGTTCCACACCAGCCTGCCAGTATCATCAAAGTGGAAGACCTCTCTGGGTAAGGAAAACTCAGACATTGGGAATCCAAACTGCTTAGACACCCTCCTGAGACAGGAAAAAACCCATTTCCTTCCTTCCTCATGAGGTTGCTGTAAGGGAAAATGAAGCACTTCATAATTTCTCAGAAGATGACCTTCCTACACTAAATTCATAATAAATCTATTTGTTCACTCCTTAATTCAAAAAATATTATTGAGCTCCAACTGTTTCAAGCATTAGGAAAGTTACTGGAGATGGAATAATGAGGGAAAAAAGTATTGCTCCTGCTCTTACCAAGTTTGCAGTCTGACCATCGTCAACAAATGATCAACAAACTACCATGATGCAAACCACTGGGCTCATCCCTGGAGAAGCAGAGAAAGTACAAGACATTAGCCCTGTATTTGAAGGGTGTTTAAACATAGCTAAGACAAGATAGAGACAAAAAATTATTGAACATCATGACATCATGCCTTATGTTAAAAAACAAAAGTACAAATGATAGGTTCCATACACAATCCCAAGAATGACTGAATAATTGCCAGTTTT
The DNA here is from genome assembly GCF_020740605.2 of Lemur catta. Taxonomy (NCBI): domain Eukaryota; kingdom Metazoa; phylum Chordata; class Mammalia; order Primates; family Lemuridae; genus Lemur; species Lemur catta. Next base: position 40,199,975 of record NC_059139.1, read on the forward strand.
GGGGAAAATAGAAATAGCTTCAGGAGGCATCAGTGTTTGAGTCAGGACCCAAGGAAGCTGGAGAACACTGACAAATGGAAAAGGGAAGATTGGAAATTCCCAAATCACATTAGAAAGTGAGAATATGCCCAAAAATTCAAGGGATTCAAAGAACTTCTAAGGGAAGCAAAAACCCTTAATTTAGTTTTATTTTTAAATGAATGTTTAAAATGCACAGACCCTCAAATTCTATCATTTCATTTATTATGAAGTGGCTCTTAGCTGTGTTTTCAACTAGGAGGCATCTGATAAATTCATAGCCCATAGGTCTATCCCTCAATATTCTTTTATTATGAAAAATGTGAAAATGGTGTTTTTCTCTGTTTCTTCCTCCTCTGGGCTCCTTCATGATGATGAATAATTAGGTAGAAAAACTCTCAGAAACAGACACTTCATATACTCCCCATGGAAGAGTAAATTGCATGATCTTTCTGAAAGGTTATTTAGCAACAAGCATCAAAAGTCTAAAACTGAGCAACCCATCTGGCCTAATAAATCTACTTTCCAGGAATTTTTCTACTGAAATAATCAGAAATTTTCACAAAGAGTTTGGTGAAAGATGTTCATTGTAATGATATTAGTAATAGCAAAATAAATTTTAGGCAACTTAAATATCCAAAATTGTGGAAATGGCTAAATAAATTATAAATAGTCATAAAAGAATGATCTATAAAATATTTAAGGATATAAGAAAATGCTCAAAATAAGACTACAAACTATGAACATATGATCACAAGCATATAAAACATAGGGGGAAAGATATTGAAAATGTTAGGATCTGTTATCTCTTGGTGGTAGCACTATGAGTGAAATGTACTCTTTCCTTATGCTTTCTTGTATTTCAAATTTTCTACAATGGATATATATATTTCTAGTTCTAAAGGGGATTGAATCCCATAAGTTTTTGAATCACCCAAGAAGCAGTATCAGATCCCAAACACAGTTTGTAATCAATTTTAGACTTAGGACTGTTAACCACCTCAGTAACCCTCCTGCCTCATCATTCATTTACCTGAGTGGCCTGGAAGGTGAGCCCCATGCACTGAGGCTGCTAAAATGAAAGGAAATGCTGGCTTCTACCAGGAACATTGTTTTTCTTTCATGTTCACTAAGCCTTACTTAGCCACTAACCACCCAGCATTAGGCAGGAAAGTCTGTTTAGAATTTATACTCTCATTTTTAAGGCCTAGATTTTCTCCACATCACTCAACAAGGTGCTAGCCTCCAACATCAGGAGCCCATACCCGTCACCCAAACCAGATCAGCTGGAGGGCTGCCTACCCTGCTCACCTGCTATGCTGTCACTCTGAGGTGGCCTCTACAACCTGTTTCTGAGGCCAGAGTGAACCACGTGGGAACACAACCTAGAGAGCTGGCTCCATTAGAGCAAGATGAAACTGAAACACTGGAAAGGAACCCTTCCCATTTCCACATGGAGATGCAGACAGCCAGAAAGAGCTCAGCTCCCACACTTACAACAGCAACAAAAAAGTAAGACAAACTGTAATTGTATGTCCTTTCCTAAATACAGAAAGACTCATAAGGCAGTCAACTAGCCTAAAATCTTAAGGAGAGACAAGCACCTGAAAGGAAAGAGAAAACATAAACATTTTCTTACCTGGGAGATGCTACTGAACACCTGTAAAAAGAAGTTGCTAGAAGAGTTAATAAATTGTCAGAGAGAGTGTGAGCTAGCAAGAGTACATAGAACCCATGGGGACCACAGATTTGAGGAAGTTTTGTATCCATTGCAGCCTTTTTATCCAAAGACCCCAACAAGCACTTATTAAAAAAAATTGTGAGAATACTGAGAAAGCATTCCTCATGGGGCAGGCAGTGCGATACTACCTTAGTAGCTACAAGAGGGATGGTGAGTCACAGCACAACAGGAAAACCCAAACTTAGAGCCAAGCAAGTATTGAAAGAACCCATAGACAAACCAGTCTCACTCTAAACTCAAGGTATAGCTAGAGGGATACGAAGCCTGTGGTACCTAAAGAGTAACTACAGCAACATCAAACTTCAAACTAATTCAATTCGTGGTTAGATTAACTGAAATCCTTGCACTGAAGCTTTAGCAGAAGAAAAGTCATACCCATTTCCAGGCACAAAATCTATTCACTTCAATTGCTACTGTGCAACACAAGATATCCAGCTTTCAACAAAAAAATTATGAGGCTTGTGAAAAGGCACAAAAAAAGTCATGCTGACAAGAGACAAAGCCATCAACAGAATTAGATTCAGACTCAGACACAGATGCTGGAATTATCATGTAAGGAATTTTAAATAACTCAGATGTAAAGACTCTAAAACAGGGTTTCTCAGCATTACTGACATTTTGGGGTGGATAATTCTTTGTTCTGTGCATTGTAGAATGTTTGGCAGCAACCACAGCCTATAACCACTAGATTTTGTACCACATAGCACTTTCTCTAGTCATGACAACCAAAAATGACTCCTGATATTGGCAAATGTCCCCAGGGAGAAAGGGTAAAATCACCCCCAGTCGAAAACACTGAGATAATAGAAAATATGAACAACATGCAATCAAATAGAAAAAAGTAGAGAGAAGAGAGCAGAAGAAATATTTGATGAAATAGTGGCCAAGAATATTCCAAAATTAATGACAGACATAAAACCCATAGATTCAAGAAATAAAAAACATCAAGCAGGATAAATAAAGATAGATGAGTACTGGGGAAGGTAGAACGTAGGGGAGAAGAAACGGGGAGGAGAGAGGGGGAGTAGAAGGGAGAGAGCGGAGGAGAAGAAGAGATGAAGGAAGGGAAAATAAACCTAAATTTACCATATATAAACTGCTAAAACAAAAAGAGAAAATCTTGAAGGCAGTGAGAAGAAAGAGACATAAAGGGGAAAAAAAGATAAAAATCACAACACACATTTGCCAGAAGACAATGAAGTGACATACTTAGAATACCAAAAGAAAAACTTTCAAACAGAATTCTATATGCAGCAAAAATAATTTTCAAAAAGAAAAAAGAAATAAAACTTTCTCAGAAAAAGAAGCCAAAGAAAAATCCGCTGTTGGTCGACTTAAAAGAAATGTTAAAAGAAGTTTCTCAGCAGAAGAAATATAATACTTAACAGAAGTGTGGATCTACACACAAAAAATGAAAGATGCTAGTAATGGAATGAAGGAATAGAAAATTTATTTTTTCTTATTTTTAATTTTTATAAAAGATGTCATCTATAGCAAAAATAGTAACGATGTATTATGTATCTATAGCATATGCAAAAGTAAAATTCTGAAAACAATGACACAAAGGATCAGAGGAAGGAATTGGAAATAGACTGTTGTAAGGTTCTTATACTACACATAAAGCAGTGTTATTTGAAGGTAAAATGTGATAAAATAGATTTGCATATATGAATCCTAAGCAATCAATAAAACACTTTAACAAGGAGATATAACTGAATAGTGAAAGTAAACTGTAATGAAAAGCTCAGTTAACCCTAAAGAAGGGAGAAAAAAAGAAGCAAGCTACAGATAGGAGAAATAGAATGCAGCTATTAAGAGGATAGATTTTAATTCAACTGTATCAACAAACACAAAACTATGAATGGTCTAAAACACCAACTAAAATAGAATATTTCAGATTGTATGTAAAAACAAGACTTAACTGCATTATACAAAAAAACCTATTTTAAATATAAAGACACAGATAAAAGTAAAAGGAGGAAAATGATCTATCTTACTACCACTAGCCAAAATAAAAATGCAGTAGCTATATTGAGACTAATAAAATATTCCTACAAAGAATATAATCAGAAATAAAGGCATATCAAATACAGATAGAAAGTTTAATTTTCCAAGAAGACATAACCACCCTAACTGGGTAGGTATATAATACACAGCTTCAAATTCTATAAAGCAAAAAGTGACAGAATTGGCAAATCAATGATTATAGCTGGAGACTTCAAGATCACTCTTCCAGTAATTGATAGAACAAGTAGGCAGAAAATCAGTAAGATATACAAGACCTGATATCAACCAACTCAGCATAATTGACATTTATGGAACATTTCACTCTACAACAGCATTATACATGTTCTTTTCAAGTGCACAGGAAACATCCACCAAGGTAAGTGATATTATGAGCAAAAAGTCAAATGTGCACAGATACAAAAGAATATGTATAAAATATTCTCAGAATGTAATGGAATTAAATTAGAAATCAATGACACAAAAATATCTGGAAAATACACAAATAGCAGGAAACTAAAAAAGACACTTCTAAATACCCATGAGTAGGACAGAAAATCTCAAAGGAAATTTAAAAATACTTTTACCTGAATGAAATAAAAATAAAGCATTCAAAATTTGTGGGATAAAATTATAGCAGTTGCTAGAAGTAAATGTATAGCAGTTAATGTTGATATTAGGAAAGAATGGTATCGAATCAGTAATCTAAGCTACTCCCTTAAGAAACTAGAAAAATAAGAGCAAATTAAACACAAAGCAAGCAGAAAGAAGGAAACAAAGAATAGAATTAATGAAATTAAAAATAAAAATCTATAGAGAAAATCAATTACAGCAGAACCGATTCTTTGAAAAGATGTATAAAATTTGTATTCCTCTAATCAGACAGATTTAAAAAAAAGAAAAAAGGAACAATTTACTAATATTAGGAATGAAACAGGGGACATCAGTATAGCCCTCACAGACATTAAAAAGGGAACTAATGAAATATTATGAACAAACACTGTGACCATAAATTCATCAACCTAGCTGAAATGAACCAACTTGTTTAAAGACACACTCTACCATAACAAAATAAAACAGAAATAGAAAACCTGAATAATTCTATAGCTATGAAATAAATTAAATCCATGGTTAAAAACCTTTTAACAAAGAAGAACCCAGGCCCAAATGATTTCCCTGGTGAATTTCTCCAAACATTTAATGATAATAATGATATTAATACAAATTCTACACCATCTCTACCTGAAAATATTAAAGTAAGGAATACTTTTCAAGTTATTTTATGAGACTAGTGTTACCCTGATACCAAAACCAGAAAAAAACAACACAAAATGAAAACTACAGACCCATGTCTTTCATAAACATAGGTGCAGAATCTTCAATAAAATAGTAGCAAATTGAATCAAGAAATGTATAAAAAGAGCAACAGTTCATGACCAAGTGGGATTTATCCTAGTAGTACAAAGCTGCTTCAACATTTGGAAAATCAAATAATGTAATTCACCATATTATTAGACTTAAAATTAAAAGCCATGTGAGCATCTCAATAGATACAGGAAAAAATGTTGACAAGCTTAAACACCAATTGTGAAAAGATTCTCAATGTTATTAATCATTAGGAAAATTAAAATTAAAACCACAATAAGGTACAATTAAACAGTTATTAGAATGACAAACAAAAATCTTAACTACACCAAGTTTTATGAGGATATCGAGAAACTAGAACTCTAATGCACTGCTGATAAGACATAAAATATAAAACCACTTCGTAAAAATAGTATGGCAATTTCTCATAATAAAATTCAACATATACGAACCAGCAATCCCCAATCCTAGGCACTGAACCAAGAGACATGAACACTTATATTCACACAAGAACATATGCACAAATATTTTTATCAGTCGTATTCATAATTATCAAAAACTGAAAACAACCTAGATGTTCTTCCACCAATGAATGGGTCGACAAACTGGTTCACACATTCAGTGGAAGGCTACTAATAAATATTTTGCTAAGTGAAGAAAGCTAGACCTACAAGGCTATACATTACATGATTCCAATTATATGACTTTCTGGAAAAGGCAGATTGATTTGAGTAGAAAACAGATCAGCAGCTGCCTGACTGGGAGTGGAAGGCAAAGTTGACTGTAAAGGGACAGCAGCAGAAAATTTTTGAGGTGACAGAACCATTCATAGCAAGACTGTGGTGGTGGACACGTAGCCCTCAAAATTTGCCCAAACATATGAAAATATATACCACAGAAAGTAAATTCTTCTTTGTGCAAATTTAAAAGAAAACAACCAGAAAGTGGAGGGAACACAAAGTGGAATACAAATTATAATAAACAACTGAATTATAATAAATAATATAACCACAATGAAGGGGAATGGAAAAAAAGAATTAACCCAAGTAACTTTGGGAAATAGTATTTTGACTGAATACTGTAAGATTAAAGACAAAAAGAATCATACATGAAAACTATAGCTAGTAAGTTTGTTTCTGATATGGGTATGTGTTAGCAATGTCAAGAAATTATATGCATACTAGGGTTGAAAAAATAAACATCTTACAGATAATGAGAACCAAGTTTCTCACTGTCTGACAAATAAGTTACAAATAAGAAAAAGGGGAAGGCAAGAATGAATCCTGTGTTGTGTTGTTGATTGGGAATCAGAGTTATCAGTATGAACTCATGGTTTTTACTCTGTACACAAGGAAATAGATATAGAAATGAATATAAATGCATGTCATAGATGTATTAACATCATATTCACTCTGACATGTTGCACTGAGAAGAGCACAACATCACTTCTGTGGTATTCTTGCCAAAAATGGATAACCTCAATATAATCATGTGAAAACATTAGATAAATTTAAATTGAAGGATTTTTAAAAAAATAACTGACTAACCTTCAAAAGTGTCAGCATCATTAAACGATGAGGAAAGACTAAGAAACTGTCACAGAATGGAAGAGTCTAAGAAGAAATGACAGCAAAGTGAAAATGGGATTCTGGGTTGGATCCTGTTACAGAAAAGGACAAGTAATAGAAAGACTGAGATGAGAATAAAGTCTGTAGTTTAATGAATAGTACTGTAACAATGTGAATTTCTGCCTTTTGAGTCTATGGTTATATAAGATGTTAGCCTTAGAAAACACTGGGTGAAAGTTGTAAAGGGACTCTCCCTACTGTTTTTGCAACTTTTCCATAAATTTATAATTATGTAGAAATATTTTTTTTAACCGGGAAGGAAATGAACCCATGTGGCCTAGGCCCTGAATCCAGAAGGGAGACACAAAATCTTCAGTCAAAGCAGCCACATTTGCACCCTGGTATATAACCTTGGCCATGAAAAGTGAGGGCCAAACTAAGGTTGGATATCAAAGAAACTATAGTCAATTCTGTGGCCCAGATAACCAAAGCATGGCATATGGAATGAGAGAGAAAGGTGAGTGGTCTGGGTAGTGCAAAACATATACCAGTGTGTCCTTTCATGTTGTGTCTGGCAAGGTATCATAGGCAGCCATAATGGATTAATGGGCTACATTAATAACTTAGAACCTGACTGTCAACTGAGAACTCTACCGTGGATTTTATTCCTCCTCATGTCCTCTAGAAAGGACTGCTCTTTCTCTACAATCTTCATCTCCCATTTTCTCTAGGCTGGTTTACCATTGCCTCACCCCAAAGTTAGGAAACAGAGGGGTCTCTCTGGTCTCCTCCCCTTTGTGTATTGAGTACTTCTGTCTCTTCCCTGAGTGGTCTCACAGCCACCATCCTGGTAAGACTTCCTCATCCTATATCTAGCATATAGCTAGCTATTTGCAGTAGCTTCCTCTCTGCAAACCCTGATCACCAATCTCTTCACTTAGTTGCCCCGTGTGGAATAACTTTATTCAAATGCTACTTGTATCTCATTTCTCTACGGTTCAAGAAGCCACAACAATTTCCTGACATCTATTCCAGTACCGATTATGAATTCATAGTGGAATTTTTGAGTTCTTCCTCCTAGCCTACCATAGATCTAACTTTGTATTTTTCTTCTTCCCAATATTAAAACAAGTTCTAATCATACCAATTGCTTCATTTGTCCCCTCATGAGTTATTAATCTCTGCATCTAATCAATTCCTTCTGTTATCTGTTAAATCTAATCCTACCAGCCTTAAAGGCCACACTCATTTCACTCATTTCACTTCATTTAAGAAGGCAGAATGAGTTGACTTCCTGGATTGCTTTAAATTCTCTCTCTACTGATCTACTGGTGCAAATTGTATTACCTACAACCACTTATGTTGGGTTATTTGTTTTCATTTCATTTCATCTAATTGTCTCCTATGTGTACTCTTGTCTCTGCAACTAACATATTATGGAAATAAAATTTTAATGAATTATAGCTGCATATAAAATGCATCCCACATGGCAAAAATATTTGCTTCAGACTCTCAAAAGCAATAACAAACACAATGAGAATTTTCTATGGAAATAAAGTATTTCATACTACCAATTAAATTTTTCATTGTTTTTATGTCACACAAGTTATTAAAATTCATGGAAAAATTGTTTATAAAATAAAGAAATCATCCTTAGTCCTACCACCAAGAGATAAACATTGTTAACATGTAGGTATATATTCAAGACTTCTTAATCACATGGGTAAATATTTCTTTATATACAAATATTTTGTAACTTGCTTTTCTCATTAACAATATATTGCTAAAATCATTCAAAAACAACACATTTGTGCTAAAACATCATTTTGGATTACTATATAATATTCCATTGTCTGGATCACCATAATGAATTCACCCAAACTCCTATTATTGAGCATTTAACTTCTGCCTAGTTTTTCTGTTATTAACAATGCTGTAATGAACATCTCTATAAATGTGGCATTCTTCAGTGGCGTGATTATTTCCATAGAATTTTCTAAAAGTCAAATTACTAAATCAAACATAACAAACATTCAAAAGTCCATGATTTATATATACCAATTTCCCTCAGGAAAATGTGCATCAATTTACATTTATTAACGATATATGTAAGTGCTCATTGTCATTATACTTTCAATAATAAAAAATGTTATTCCTTTTTAAAAAATCTTACTGACCTTTTATGTGATGATTTCATTCACTGATGTATTTTTCAAAGTCATTAGAAGGGGACTGTAGAAAAATGGCTGGGTAAAGGTGACCTCCTGGCTCCCTGCTCCCAGAGAAAGAGGTGAAGAACTCGTTCTGCTACGCACAAGTGGATCGCTCCCTGGCAATAACAGCATTGTGAAACTGCAGAGAAACAGCGCGGGACGCACAATACAGGAAACAAACAAAAAAAGGGTGAAAGGGAGATAGGATCGGGAAGTCTGGAGAGTAGGAGATAAATAGAGAATAGAGTATGGGATGGCTGCGCCCACCTGGCCAGCAAGTGCAGTGGGATCTGAACCACAGGAGAACATCCTGCTTCCCCCCTAACCTCCACACCCACTCAGACCCACCTACCTGAAGTCGGTGCAAAATCACGGCAGGAGATGTTGGGCTCCGTGAAGAGGGGACAATAACGGGAAACATCTTGAACTCCCCCGAGCTCTGTGCTGGGACTGCACTGGGTGGGGAAGGGACTGGTCTGAGATACCGCTTGAGAGAGTTAGGAGACAGGCACCTTGCCTCTGGTGGCCAGTGGGACCAGAACAATGGAAGTGAACCCTTAAAAGGGGCCTCTACCCTGGAAACCTGCAGCAGCCGATTAGGCCGGCTCAGGGTGGGTCAGAAAGTGCAAGACCTCCTGCCAGACAGGCACCAGATTGCAGGAAGGTGACACACAAGAGACACCGGGCGTCCTGTTGACTCAGCTCCCCAATCCGGCAGCTGCTAACTCCTGAGGAGTCGCCCCCAGCGCTAGCGCTCCGTGGGTGGGTGGCCATCATTTCGGGGCTTTCCTACCCAAACACTGTGGTGCGTGTGCTACAGTTTCCGGTAGCTCCCTTCCCCCAGCCCAGGGACGCTTGTAATAGGCTCCGCCCTTCCACAACCTATTGGCAACTAGCCGGGCCGTTTTGATGGGCTAATTTTGAGTGCTTCCCTAGTCGTAGGAGGCTGGCACCTGCCAGATTCACAGGTGCTGGGGTGCTGGGTGGACTCAGGAATCACCCCTCCCCACCGCACAGCAACTTTCATGCGGAAAGTGGTAGGCTCCACCCCTGGAGGTAGGGAGAGGCAAGAAAAGCCACTTTCCCTGTGCGACTGGCATGAATCTGGGGGGCCTTGGTGCAGATCAATAGTTGACAGCCCAGTGACCTGTCCTTAGGTCATCCAGTAGGATCATAACTCTGACCACTTTAGGTCATCCAGTAGGATCATAACTCTGGGGCCTGATCTCCACATCTGGGTGTCTGCCAACAGTGGGATTCTCGATCAAGGAAGGAAAATCCTGGCCAGAAAACACAGCAGGTGCACCAAGTAACCCCTACCAACAGGAGCAGCCTATCAAGTGTGGTGGAAGAACCCTGAACAACATATTAGCGGCTCCCCCTAGCAGCCAATCAAGCAATCATAGACGCACACACATCCAGGCTGGTAGGCAGCAGCTGCGATCTGCCTTGCTCCTACCACTACTTTGAGGGGGAATAGGGTCCAAGTAACCCCCTGGAGTGGCAAGATCCTTCCTAAAGTTTGGGGCATTAGTATTTCTCACCCGGGGACCAGAAACCAACACAGAGGCATCAGATTACCTTGATAACTGGCTCCTCCACACAATCTACAATGAATGACAGAAAGGGTAATCCCACAGCTCAACACAGGGCCCTGCATCTCAAGCTATTAGAGGGCAGCGGAGTTATACACACAGGTGCAATTCACCACATGGGAGCTTAAGCTGGGGGACCAAACTCACTAATCTCCACTGGCAAGAGGTGAACACAAGGTCAGAGGTAACTGAACTTGCCAAAATACCTCTAAGGCAATACAAGATCAGCATGCCTCCTCCCACCACTGTTAAGGAACGTCCTTGGTGGCTTGTAGTTAAGGCCACAAACCAGTCCTAGCACTGCCACTCAATCAATTACCCTGATAAGAAAGAACCAGAGAAAGAACAAAGAGAATATGAAAGAACAGAGAGAAAAGTCACCCCCAAAAGAAATCATGAGACCCTCAAAATCAGATACTAATTTAAATGAAATGATTAAATTGACAGAGGAAGAATTCCAAATAGGAATTGTAAGGAAATTCAATGGAATTGAAGAGAAAATAGAAACCCAACACAAGGAAACCATGAGAAGAAATATAGGATATGAATGAAAAATTCTCTAAAGAAATTGAAATACTACAAAGAAACCAAACATAAATCTTGGAAACAAAGGAGCCATTCAAGGAACTTGAAAACATAGTGAAAAGCCTTAAAAATAGAATGGATCATGCAGAGGAGAGAATCTCAGAGTTTGAAGATAATTTCTATATTCTAAACAAATCACATGAAGAAAAAGAACACAGAAGCAAGAGACAATAGCAGAACATACAAGAAATGTGGGATTATGTAAAGAAACCAAATATAAGAATTATAGGCATCTCAGAGAAAGAAGAAGATACATAAGAGTTGGAAAATCTATTTTTTTGGAATACTGGAGGAAAATATGCCTGGACTGGCCAGAAACTTAGATATCCAGAAGCACACAGAACTCCTGGGAGACTCAATGTGAAGAGGCAAACACCACATCACATAATTATTGGACTGGCCAAAGTAAACATGAAAGAGGAAATCCTTTGCACAGTAAGATGAAAACAGCAGATAACCTACAAAGGGAAACCTATCAGACTAACTGCAGACTTCTCAAGTGAAACCCTACAAGCCAGAAGGGACTGGGGATCCATCCTCAATCTTCTTAAACAGAACAATGGCCAACCTAGAATTCTTTATCCAGCAAAACTGAGCTTGATCTATGAGGGAGACATAAAGACTGTCCCAGACAAGCAATCACTGATAGAATTTGCAAAGACCAGACCTGCTCTGCAGGAAGTACTAAGACCTGCATTATACACTGACCAGTGCAACAGACACCCACCAAATTAAAAACACTCAAGAGTTAAAGCCCAGAACTGGGATTCCACAATGGCTTGAGAGGTAAAACAAAACAATAAGAACTTACCCAACAATATGAACAGAAATCTACCACACATATCAATAAATGTGAATGAATGGCTTGAATTGTCCTTTAAAGAAACGTAGACTGGCTGAGTGGATAAAATATTATAAGCCAAGTATCTGTTGTCTCCAGGAAATGCATCTAACTCACAAAGACGCCATCAGACTTAAGATCAAGGGTTGGAAAACAAACTTTCAGGCAAATAGAAACTAAAAGAGAGTGGGGATAGCGATTCTGATTTCAGACAACATAAATTTTAAAATAGAAAAAGTAAAGAAAGACAAAGATGGTCACTATATAATGGTGAAAGGAAAAACCCTTTCAAGAAGACTTAACAATTCTTAATATCTATGCATCCAACACAGGAGCACGCAGATATATAAAGCAAACCCTGTATGAATTAAATAACATGATAAACAGTAATGCCATAGTAGCAGGGGATTTCAACACCTAATTGTCTGAAATGGACAGATCCTCCAAACAAAAAAGAAGCAAAGAAATAATGGACTTAAACAGAGCTCTAGAACAAATGGTCTAACAGACATCTACAGAACATTCCACCCAAATAAAGCCAAATATACATTCTTCTCATCAGCTCATGGAACTTTCTCCAAAATCAACCACATCCTAGGCCACAAATCAGACCTCAACAAATTAAAAAAAATAGAAATTGCACCATGTATCTTCTCAGATCATAGTGGTATAAAACTAGAGATCAATTCCAACAGAAACACTCACCACTTCACAAAGTCATGGAAATTAAATAATCTATTGCTACATGACTGCTGGGTGAAGGAAGAGATTCAGATGGAGATAAAAAATTCTTTGAATTAAATGATAATGGGGACACAAGCTATCAAATCCTGTGGGATACAGCAAAAGCATTCCTGAGAGGAAAACTAATAGCATTAAACGCTTACATCCAAAAGACAGAAAGCTCACAAATCAACAAACTAATAAACTGTCTCAAGGAACTGGAAAAGGAAGAGAAAATTAATTCTAAACCTAGCAGAAGAAAGGAAATAACTAAGATTAGAGTAGAACTAAATTAAATTGAGAATAAAAGACCTATACAGAAGATCAATAAAACCAAAAGCTGGCTTTTCAGAAAGATAAACAAAATTGATAGCCCTCTTGCTAGATTGACAAGAACTAGAAAGGAAAGGACTTTAATAAACTCAATCAGAAATGAAAAAGGAGAGGTCACTACAGACCTCATGGAAATAAAAAACATTATCTTTGAACACTATAAAAATCTATATACCCCAAAGCTACAAAGTGTGGAGGAAATGAACAAATTCTTGGAAACACACAACCTCAATCAGGAGGAATAGAATGTCTGAACAGTCCAATATCAAGCACAGAAATTGGAGAAGCAATACAAAATCTTCCAAAAAAAAAGTCCTAGACCAGATGGGTTCACACCCAAATTTTACCAAACATACAAAGAAGAACTCATACCTACACTGCAGAAATTGTTCCAAAACATTGAGAAGAATGGTATCCTCCCCAACTCACTCTATGAAGCCTATATCACCTTGATACCAAAGCCAGGAAAGGATGTAGCAAAAAAAGAAAACTGTAGACCAATATCCCTCATGAATATAGATGCAAAAATTCTCAACAAAATCTTACCAAACCAAATGCAACAGAACATCAAAAAAAAAATTCACCATGACCAGGTGGGCTTTATCCCAGGGAAGCAAGGCTGGTTCAACATATGCAAATCTATAAGTGTAATTCACCGCATAAATAAAGCAAAAACAAAGACCATATGATTCTCTCAATAGATGCAGAAAAAGCATTTGATAAAATCCAGCACACTTGTATGATAAAAACTCTCAACAAAATAGGCATAGATGGAACATTCCTTAAAATTATTAAGGTCATATATGATAAACCCAGAGTCATTATCATATTGAATGGGGAAAAATTGAAAGCATTCCTGCTTAGAACTGGAGCCAGACAAGGTTGCCCACTATCTCCCCTTCTATTCAACATAGTGTTGGAAGTCCTTGCCAGAGCAATCAGACAAGAGAAGGGAATTAAGGGTGTCCAAAAGGGGCAGAAGAGGTCAAACTCTCACTCTTTGTGAATGATATGCTATTATACCTAAAAAATCCCAAGGATTCAGCCAAGAGACTCCTGGAATTGATAAACAAATTCAATAAAGTCTCAGGATACAAAATTAATGCACACAAATCAGTGCCATTCATATACTCCAATAATAGTCAAGCCAAAAATCAAATCAAAGATGCAACACCTTTCACAATAGCTTCAAAGAAATTTAAATATTTAGGAATATATTTAACGAAGAAGATGAGAGATATTTATAGGGAGAACTATGAAACACTGAGAAAAGAAATTGTAGATGATATGCACAGATGGAAATTCTTACTGTGCTCATGGATTGGTAGAATCAATATTGTTAAAATGTCCATTCTACCTACAGTGTTCTACATAATTAATGCAATCCCTATCAAAATTCCACCATCATTCTTTACAGATTTAGAAAAAATAATTCTGTGCTTCGTCTGGAACCAGAGAAGACCTTCGTATACCCAAAGCAATCTTAAGCAAAAAGAAAAAATTGGGAGGCATCAGTCTACCAGACTTCAAGCTTTACTATAAGGCTATAGTAATTAAAACAGTATGGTACTGGCACAAGAACAGAGTTATAGACATTTGGAATAGGACGGAGATCCTAGATATAAAAACATCCTCGTATTGTCATCTAATCTTTGATAAAGCAGTCAAACGTATACATTGGGGAAAAGAATCTCTATTTAATAAGTGGTACTGGGAAAACTAGATATCCACATGTAGAAGACTGAAACTTGATCCCCAGATTTCACCTCTCACAAAAATCAACTCACATTGGATAATAGACTTAAACCTAAGGCATAAAACCTTAAGAATTCTGGAAGAAAATGTGGGGAAGACTCTTTTAGACATTGGCCTAGGTAAAGAATTTATGAAGAAGACCCCCAAAGCAATCACAGCAGCAACAAAAATAAACAAATGGGACCTGATCAAATTAAAAAGCTTCTGCACAACCAAGGAAACTGTCCTTAGAGTGTATCGACAACCTACAGAATGGAAGAAAATATTTGCTTTCTACACATCCGATAAAGGACTGATACTAAGAATCTATATAGAACTTAAGAAAATCAACAGGAAAAGTCAAACAACCCCATCAATAAATGGGCAAAGGACATGAACAGAAACTTTTCAAAAGAAGACAGACTAATAGCCAGCAAACATATAAAAAAGTGCTCAACATCACTAATCATTAGGGAAATGCAAATCAAAACTACAATGAGATATCACCTAACTCCAGTGAGAATGGCCTCTATCAAAGTCCCAAAATAACAAATGCTGGCATGAATGTAGAGGGATTGGAACACTCTTACACCGCTGGTGGGACTGCAATTAGTTCAAACCCTGTGGAAAGTAATTTGGAGATACCTCAAAGAGCTAAAAATAGAAATACCATTTGATCCAGCAATCCCACTACTAGGCATCTATCCAAAGGAAAAAAAGACATTCTACAATAAAGACATCTGTATTCAAATGTTTATAGCAGCCCAATTTATAATTGCAAAGATGTGAAAACAACCCAAGTGCCCATCAATACATGAGTGGATTAATAAAATGTGGTATGTGCATACCATGGAATACTACTCAACTACAAAAAATAATGGTGAGCTAGCACCTCTTATATTATCCTAGATAGAGATTGAGCCCATCCTTTGAAGTGAGGTATCTCAAGGATGGATGGAAAAACATGCACCACATGTACTCACCATCAAGCAGGTACTAACTGATCAACACTAAAGTGCTCACATGTAATAATACTCACTGGGTGCCGATCAGTTAGGGGGTGTGGAGGATTGGGGGGTAGAGTAGGTGGGATGAGTAAACCCACAGCTAATGAAGACGGGGTGCATTGTGTGGGGGAATGACACATTTGTGGCCCTGGCTTGAGCAAGGCAAATGCATTTCATATAACCAAAATGTTTGTGCCCACATAATATCCTGAATTAAAATAAAAAATAAAAAATAAATTAATAAATAAGTACATTGAAGGTAGGAAAAAAAAGAGATGGAGTATGGATTCAAATCAAGAAAAGAAAACTCATTAGAAGGGTCAAGATTTGATTTCTACTCACTTCCCACTTCCCACTTAAGCCTTCCACTTTTAACTAATTAGATTTTAGGCATAAGAGAAATAATCTATAAACAACTTTTAACAGCAAATTTATTGGGGTTTATAAGAAAGCAAGGACAGTTACACTTTAACACTATCATGATATAGTACTTTGTCTAATCATCTAACTCCTTTAAAGCTCATTTTAAATTACCCTCAAAGAATATACTAATAGTTTTGTCAAGTAATCTGCATTTCTAAGTACATTCCTATTAAAATTTTTGCCAGATTTAATAATTGTCCCACTTGCATTAGCTCACATTGCTAAACAGTAATTAAAGATAAATTTATTAAAGCTGTAGGACAGCAGGAGGTCAAGATTGTACTTGCCAAAATAACCACTATTCTATCTTCCAGCTCCTTGTTAATATTTCCTATGTGATCTTGAGTTATTACATGGATCAATCACCTTCATTCCATGCCGCCAGGATTGTGGTTTATCATTCACAAACTCACATTTGAAAACTTCTTTACCCTCCTGTAAATGTGACTTCAGCAATGTGTGCGTGTGTGTGTGTGTGTGTGTGTGTGTGTGTATCTCTTTCCTGACACTGAGTAGTGAATGTTCTGCCACTGAAAGGGTCTTGTTCTGGTCGCCAGAGGACAGCGTTTAACCTTTTCATCTGTAGAAACCATTTTCTGTCCAAAGACCTTAAATTGATGCATGTGCATAATGTAGATATTCTAAATATTTATCACCTTGGTTTTTAAAGTCCATTTGCAGTTAGTTTCTATTTATTCTGATTTTTTCTAATTTGTTACCTCGAAAATATCTTGGTCAAGAGTATCCCCTAAAGGTCACTTAGTAAATTAGGGAATAGTGCCAATGGGTCTATATTTTTAATGTCGTAGGATTTCCCTATTCATGGTGTACTGGGTTCCATAAGGCTCCCTGAGATAAGTAGGAGACCAACTGTAAAGTTTTATTTGCTTTTTCTTGTTCTTTCCCAAAGGCCACATATCTCTGCTGTAAAGTCTCAGACCTATAAAATTACCATTACCATTAAGCATACACCACATCTGATGAGGTTCAGGAGATGCCTTCAGATATTTTCTAATTCCTTTGGATTCCTGGTTTTCTGTATTTTAGAATTGCTCATGGAGTTTTCTTTGTTTGCTTTGTTAATAGCAGTGTCTCAGTCCTAACTCTAGATCCAATGAATGAGAATCTCTAGGTGGGGGTATAGTCATTCATATGATTAAAAGCTCCCCTGGTAATTTGAGCGTGCAGCTGGGATTGAGAACAGCTGTTAGAATAAAATATTTACAAATAATTTCTCCATTTTCACCACACTACTTCAGTAGATAGTGTGGGGAGTTTTGATCACATCTCACTTCCTAGCCATTCAACCAGATAAATATTAATGGCTTGTGAATAGTGCTATGGGGTCATCTCATCCCCAATTTCCCTAACCTCTTAACGTTTCTCTCAGCTTGCTGCCCATCTACCACTAAGCTGAAAATTCCTAGAAATGTCTCCTTTATATCTGGGTTCTCATCAATAATAGTCCTTCCTCTCTGCTGCTGGGCTCCCTTCATCTCCCCAGGGTTACTCCAGAATTAACCCCAATCTACTACCTAACTAAAATATTTTACTGCAGTAAACATGGATGAAGCTGGTGTATCCTCAGTTCTAAGTATTTGGTAGAAACTCAGTAAGTATATAGAGAACAAATCCCATAGACACTAAATTTCAGGAAACCCTTCATTGACAGATGGGCAAGATGTTCTGGTAGGATGGAGAGCTTTGTAACCTTTCCCTGTGCATTCACTTTCAAAGGTTTGTACAAGGTGTTGGAAAACATTTAAATGGAACTTATTCTGAATGATCAATAGTTATAGAAAGATAATTTAGACTACAGCTCAACTTCATTTAAAATTAATTGCCTCAACTATTAAAATAGAAGATATTATTTCATAATATTAACAGTCTCCAAGGTAGAGCTTAACAATCTTAGTTCCTGACCAAAATAGTAGCACAATTGAAGCAAAATTTTGGATGGAAATGCCAGTGGATTGTACGTTAACTATTCTGAAAATCACTGACACTATCATCCAAGTTAACACCACAATTATTAGGCATCAATGTTTGTTCAATTTCTAATTTAAATCTGCATCTTGACCAATGGCATTCTGTCCTAAACTCATTTATTGTTCAACAGCTTAACAAGAAGGCATAACTTAGTATGTGCAGAGGAAGAAGCTGGAAAGTGCACAAGGCTTGACATGTTTCAGTTTCACAACCTCATTAGCAGAATTTATAGGATCAATTTGAGATTTACTTCCCCTCCATACTATGATTAATGCTAAATGTAAATTTAAAGTTAACATAAGTGAATTTAATTCTATATCAATAAAGAAATATTGAAATGATGATATGCGATTGTTCAGTATTTAGTAATAGAATGGTAAAATTATTCCCCCAGGATTTTTCATATTATTGAGAATATGAGAGATGAGGAGAGAATATAGAGCAGGACTTTTTGAACACTTGCACTTTAGCCTGTTTTTCTCCTAAAAACATAAAAATTCAGCCTCTTAGTTCTGGTCCTACCACTAGACAGGGAGCTGGGATTGCTATCAGCCATGTAACCTTAGGATAATCATTTAAGTTCCCTATGTCTGTTTTGCATCTCTAAGAAAATGTTATTTGAGAAGTCTTTATTTTTACATGACAGAAATGATATATGTATTATATGTCATTCTACATGTGAAAGCTCCTGGAAAAGTTAACAAGCATTACAGAAACAAAGTGAAGTTAATGGTATTTTTTATTTTGGAGTCTTCCTAAATGCATGTATTATTTCTTTGCTAGCCATAAAAGTACCTAATTTTTTTTTGTTCCAAAACAGAAGGCAATTACATACCCAGTTATCTAGAGGGCTTCTCAACCTCAATGCTATTGACATTTTGGGCCAGATAATTATTTGTTGTGGGAACTGTCCTATGCATTGTAAGATGTTGAGCAGTATCTCTGGCCTCTACCCACTCCTCTAGCCCTGAAGATACAAAATGATTCCAGACGTTGCCAATGTCCCCTGGAGAGGGGACATACAAAATCATCCCTACTTAAGAACCACTGATATATACCTTATTTTATATATATGAACATAAAAACTATTTTGTTATGAGTGCATCAAACTCTATGAAGATATGCTTAAGTATGTCAAATAAGTCATATATGTGCATATATATGTATATATGCTCATGAAAAATCAGTGATAAAGGTACCAAACCCATTATTAGCACACTAGATGTTATTAAAGTATGATCAAAAGAGTAAGAGTCATATTACGTCAAACATCATGAAAAGTTATACATCAAAAAATAAGAACACAATATTAAAAATTCACATCAATTGAACTCTCAAATATGATCAGATACTATATGATCAAAACATAAATGCAAAATAAAAAAATAGATTAAGTCAATTTAACATTAATATTTTTCCTGATTTGTTAAAGCAAAAATTGTAATGTCATCAGATGACACCAATCAAATGTGTGTTTGAGATGATCAAGGCTTAATTATCTAACAGTGAAGAACTGTTCTCAACAGCCCAGATAATTTGTGAATTTCACAGCCAGCTTTTTAAATACCCATTATTTAATACACTCCGTCAGGATTGAAATACAATAAAAGAAGAAAATATCATTTCCCTACATTTTATTGGGTTTTATTGCTGTTGTTTTGGCAGCTCAAGTATACCAGCCATCTGGTTCCTCCAGAGAGGCTTAAGAATGGTAAAAGTATGGTCCACTGTGAAAATCATTATAAACTGAAAGCAATGATAAGCTCCCCACTCTCAACAAGAGACAAAGATTAGTGGGTTCATACCCTTGAGTAAGAGATAGAGACAGGGAGAGGCGGGGAGGAGAGAGAGAGAGAGAGACCTCACATCAAGGCAAAAGGAAAGCAAACACAGGAAGGGAGGAAGGTTGATGGATGCTACATTTTCCAGTACGTCACCAATTACCAAGCCTATGCTTAATTCTTTTTTATTATTTCATTTCGCTAGAATAAAAGCTCTATCGTGTGGACAACGTAAGTGTGTAAATGTCTTCTTATTTCTCCCTCAGGAATTTGAAAAATCCATTAAAAATGACTAAGTCTGACATCTACTTAATTCTGTCTTCTGTTTTATGTGATTAAAAATCAGGATGATATCCAATATTCGATGTAAATTTTCTACTTGCTCTGTAACTATAAAACCAGTGAATGTCCCAAACACAGGTACTGTCTTGAGCAAAGATTAAATAACATTTGTTAAGTAGTTGGTATATAGCAGACTTTTTGCTAAATATCTCCAGAAATTATTTAATTTAACCTTAGAGTAAAGCACAAAAACATATGATCATTTCCATCAACACAGAGAAAACATTTGATAAAATCCAACATCCTTTCATGATGAAAACACCCAACAAACTAAGAAAATAAGGAAACTTCCTCAACCTGATAAAGGGTAGCTACAAAAAACCTACTTCATACTTAAATGGTGAAAGACTAATGCTTTACCTCATAAGACCATGAGCAAGACATAAGTTAATGTATATTTTTAAAAAATTAAAAGAGTAGAATTGGAATGCTCCTAACACAAAGAAATAAATGCCTGAGGTGATGGATACCCCAATTACCCTGATTTGGTTAATTTACATTGTATGCCTGTATCAAAACATCACATGTATCCTATAAAAATATACAACTATTTTGTACCCACAATAATTCAAAAATTTTAAAAAATTTTTAAAAAGACAGGATGTCTATACTTACCACTTTTATTCAACGTTGTAGTGGAAGTTCTAGCAAGAAAATTGGACAAGGAAATAAAATAAGGTATCCAGATTGAGGAAAAACAGTAAAACTATCTCTATTTGCAGATGGCATGATGTTGTATACAATATATCCTAAGAAACTCACTAAAAAGCTATTAAAATAAACAATTTTAGCAAGACTGTGGAATACAAGATTATTATACAAAAATTAATTATATTTCTATACACTAACAATGAACAATTTTAAAAGAAAGTTTAAAAATCAATTGCATTTACAATAGCAATAAAAAGAAGAAAATGCCTATGAATATATGAAACCCACACCCTGAAAACTACAAAATGTTGTTAAAATAAATTAAGTCACACTTAAATAAATGGAAAGACATTCCATGACCATGGATCAGAAGATTTAATATTGGTAAGATTAAAATGGATAATAAATACTCTACAGATCTAATAAAATTCCTATTAAAATGTCAGCTACCTTCCTTTCCTAAAGTTGACAACTTGATCTTAAAATTCATAGGAAAATGCAACGGATCTAGAATAGCTGAAATGATCTTGAAAAAAAGAAGAAAGTTGGAGGAATTACATTTCCTGATTTCAAAATTTACTGTAAAACTGCAGTAATCAAGACTGTGTGGTACTAGTGTAAGGATACCTATACAGATTAGTAGAATGAAATTGAGAAACCAGAAACAATCCCTTACATTTATGTTCAATTGATCTTCATCAAGGGTGCTAAAAAATTCAATGAGAAAAGAATATTCTTTTCAACAAATAGTATTGGAAGTGCAAAAAAAAAAAAAAAAAAACCTGAATTTGAGCCCCTCCCTTACACCATACACAAAAATAACTGAAAATGGATCAACTACCTAAATGTAAAAACTAAAACTATAAAGCTCTTAGAAGAAAATATATGAGTAAATCTTTGTGACCTTCTTAGATACAACACCAAAAGCCAAAAAAAAGATAAATTGGATTTTATCCAAACTAAAAACATTTTTGTTACAAATGATAATGTCAAGAAAGCGAAAAGACAATAGAATTAGAGAAAATATTTGAAAATCATAAATCCAGTAAGAATTTAGTATTCAGAACACATAAAGAACTCTTACAGCTTAATAATAAAGTGACCACCTAGTTTAAAAATCAATCAGCAAAGGATTTGAATAGATATTTCTCTAAAGAAGATAAACAAACAGCCAATAAGCACATAACAAGATGCTTGACATTGTTAGTCAGAGAAATGCTAGTCAAAACCACAATGAGATACCACTTTAGACTCACTAGGATGGCTATAACCAAGAAAACAGACAATAACAAATATTGGGGAAAATGTGAAGAAATTGGGACCCTCTTACATAGGTGATGGGAATTTCAAATGGTACAAACACTATGTAGAACAGTTTGGAAATTCTTCAAAAATTTAAACACATAGTTACCACATGACCCAGCAATTCCATCTCTAGGTTAATACCCTCGATTAATGAAAATATATGCTCGTGCAGAAATTTGTACACAAATGTTCTCAGCAGCATTATTCATAATATTCAAAAAGTGGAAATAACTCCAACAACCATCAATGGATTAATGGATAAATATAACATGATATATCCTTAAAATGGATATGATTTAGCAATAAAAAGAAATAAAGTATTGATACATGCTACAATATGGATGAACCTTGAAAACATGCTGCTAGGTTAAAAAAAAAAATCCAGTTACAAAAGACCACATATCCACATATTACATAATTCCATTTAGATGAAATGTCCAAAATGGACAAATTCTTAGAGATACTAAGTAGCTTGGTGGTTGCCTAGGGCTCAGGGCTTGGTGGGGAAATAGGGAGTAACTACTAATGAGCTCAGGGTTTATTTTGGGGGTGATGAAAATGCTCTAAAATTGATTGTGATAATGACTGTACAAGTCTATGACTGTTCTAAAAACCTTCAATTATACACTTTAAATGGGTTAATTGTAAAGTATGTGAATTATATCTTAATAAAGCTGTTTTCAAAATAAAACTACACAATATACCAAAATGGCAGTGGTAGCATAGTGAGAAGTTACATTTAGACGGCCTGGCTTACCAAGGCAGTTTTTTCCATTACCCAGAGTACATGTCAGAGTTCCAGGCTCACAGAAATATATGCAATTTTGTAAGACCCCACACAGGGCTTCTCATGCATGGCCTGGCTGGGTCTTATTCTGAACAAATTGAATACTAATACCTTCAGCCTAAAATGTCTTGAGGAAGGGAAGGAAACAGGCTGGCTGGGGGAAGAAGGGAGAGGGAAAGGAAGGAGGAGATAATGGAACACACCTATCTTGTTATATAGCTGTGGAGATGGATAAGAAAGTGCTTTGAAACTTCTCCAAGGCCCTTGGAGAGGAAGCATTCTATAAAATCTGGTGTGCTTCATGGTCAGGAAGTGAAAAACCCTAGAATTTGAGCATATAAATTCCCAAATATGCAACTTCCTGGCATTTCCTTTTGGAAATAAACCATAAAAGTTTTCACAGAAAATTGCATAAGCTTTCTTAAGACTTATTTGTCTGAGTGCTCATTTTCACCAAGCCTCAAATACATGCCTCTGGTAACTCTTTCAAGGTTTCTATCTAAATGTCACCTGTGAGTGAACTGTCACCTGAATGCTTATAAAAAATAGCAACATCCTTCCCCTCTGCCTCAGCATTCCCTATATACCTTACTCTATTTTATTTTCAAGATTGCTATCTGTTATACTACATATGTATGTGGTTTAGTCATTGTTCTTTATTTTCTCTTTCCTTTCTATTGTAAACTCCTTAAAGTCTGAGAGTATATTAGTTAGCTTCTTCAGTATAACAAATCACCCCAAAATTCTGTGCCTTAAAATAGCAACCATTTATTTAGTTCTTTAATAATTTGGATTGAATGAATCTGGGAAGTTCTTCTGGTCTTGGTTGTGTTCCCTCTTGTGACTGCAGTCAGCTGCTAAGTCAATGAGGATCTAGTTGGTCCAGGATGGCCTCAGCTGGGATGACTCCTCTGCTCCATCTGGTCTCTCGATCTCCAGAAAGTGAGCACAGGTTTGTTCACATGGCAGCTGGGCAGGGTTCCAAGGGAACAAGTGGAGGAGTGCAAGGCCCCTTGAGTTCCATGGTCAGAACTGATACCTTATCAATGCTGCCCCATTTATTCATCAAAGCAAGTCACAAGGTCAGCCCAGATTCAAGCAATTAAAAAACAGCCTTCATGTCTTTTTTTAACATATGCATTACTTCACATACTTATCAAGTTTTGTGTGTTGAGAACACTTAAAATCTATTCTCTTAGAAATTTTTAATAGCCTCCATATCTTGAAAAGAGAAGCTGAAAATAAAATTTAAAAAGAGGTAGACATATGAAGGGAAATAATGGTGGCCATTTTTGCAAAGTATCTACCAGAAGACTTCATCTGATTTGTTCACTGCTGTATTCTGAGTATGTAAAACAGTGCCTTGCCCATAGGCACTCCATAAATATTAGTTGAATAAACATATGAATCATGCCCGCCATTCCTGAGCCAGAGGCTCTCTGGTAAATTACCCTTCTCTGTTGTAAATACTTATAATAGAGTAGATGCTTATAATACACTTCATTTTGGTGAATATTTGCAATTAGAGTCCAATATCTACTGTTCTTTTAAGGTTAAAAACAATGTCCACAGTCTGCTTTCTATTTTCTTTAGTTCTTGCAAAGTCAGACTAATTGTCTCCAGAGACCATGAAGCACACCATATTTTACAGCATGCTTCTTCTCCAGGGGCCTTGGAGAAGTTTCAAAACACTTTCTCATCCATCTCCACAGCTATATAACCAGATAGGTGAGTTCATTATCTTCTCCTCCCTTTCCTTCTCCCTTCTGCCCTGCTCCAGCTTGTTTCCTTTCCTTTCTTCAAGGAAGAAAAAAGCTTAGACACAACAGAATAAACACCTGCCAATACAAGACAGCTTCTTGAAATCTTGGCTGCGGAACCTTCTGAAAGCCTGGGCAGTTGCACAGGGTTATAGACAGGGGGCATGGAAATGCCAGGGATAGGATTAGACGTTGAAATCTCTGTGGACTCAACTCATTTCCTTATTCCTGCCATTGCCACATAAACAAAGCAAGTTGAAAAATAGAAGAAATTCACCAGATACTTTAGCCTCACCACTATGGTCTAAAAGTTTGTGTCCCCCCAAAATTCACATGTTGAAATTCTAACCCCCAATGTGATAGTATTAGCAGATGGGGCCTTTGGGAGGTAATTAGGTCAAAAGGGCCGAGCCCTCATAAATAGAATTCATGCCCTTATAAAGGAGGCTCCAGAGAGTTCCATCATCTCTTCTGCCACGTGAAGTTACAGAGAAAAGATGGAAAAAAGGAAGCACCCCCTGACCAGACACCAAACCTGCCAGCACTTGGATCTTGGACTTCCCAGCCTCTGGTTCTGTTGTTTATATATAAATTTCTATTGTTTATAAACCACCCAGTTTATAGTATTTTGTTATAGCAGCCTGAACAGACTAAGACAGTAATGAATCTAGTTTTCCTAGTAATATAAGAGCAACTAGGTCTCCTGTGGTCCTTGATAAGTGGACTTGAAGAGCAACCTGGATTGTTCAGCTTGCCCCTTGGTTAACTGGACAGACCCAACTTTTAGGCTTCATGTATCATTTTTAACACACTGACTAATATGGTATTTTTGAGTTGCTTTTCCTGAAAAGCTGTTGTCCCTTAGAATTCAGCCCTCTTCAAAAAACAACTAACATGTTCTACTAAAAAAAAAAAAAACCAAAAAGTAACAGTAATCAGGGAATTGATTCAATCATTGCTCTATGTAGTAGCATTCCTCAAATACTCACCCAAATGGCAGATTGTTCAAATGCTGTGACATGTATCAATCCCCTTTCCAACAGGCCCCTGCCATCTGGGCTTGGAATTCTTTTAGCAGAGGACAAAGCCTTTTCACATTTATAGATGAAGCTGCAAAGGGAAAGACTCATAGGAGAAGCACGCCCGGCTTTCCCTTTTCTGTCATTCGCCCAAATCTCCCCAGCTCAAAACCTCATCAGTGTCTTCTGCTCCCTCTGTCTTCACATCCAGACACCAAGTCCTGCCAGTT
Organism: Lemur catta; assembly: GCF_020740605.2. Classification (NCBI taxonomy): domain Eukaryota; kingdom Metazoa; phylum Chordata; class Mammalia; order Primates; family Lemuridae; genus Lemur; species Lemur catta. The sequence continues at coordinate 40,225,989 of NC_059139.1, forward strand.
TCTTCTTTAATGTATTTTTCATAGACTTACTTGTTTTCCATTCCTCTGCCAGCATCCCAAATTCAGGCCTTTATTGCTTCACACCTGCCTCAATGAAATTATCTCCAAACAAACACTTCTGCTTTCATTACTGGTAGTCCCCACTAGCTAAAACTATAGTTCTAGCTTTATAACCTGGTTTTGCCTCTACATATGATCTCTGTGCTTACCACTTTTTCTCTACTTACCACTACTGTGTGAATCTTCTGCTTTTGCTAAAATGATCTAATTGGCATTTTAAAAAGGATCTGCTATCTCAAATTTAAATGGTATATTGTGTGTGAAAATTACTTGGCAAAATTGCAAACATTACATAAGTATGCATTATTTTGTCTTCTACCTACTCCTGGTAACTTTGTTGTAACCCTTTAATGGTTACTGATTCTCTCCTCATTCTTATGCTCTGCCTCTTACTCTACTCAAAACATTCTTCCTCTTATCTAGTTACCCCAACGCCCATTCCTTTAGCTTTAGACCCATCTTTTCTCTCTCTTTCCAGACCTTTCAGGTTTTGAAACACATAACAGGTTTTGAGTTTGCATCTTTCTCTAAGATCTTTACCTCCATAAAAAACCTATGCTGGCTATCAATCAACATTCAACAATCAGACAGAAATTTCCTCCCAGGCCCCCTCTTGGCAGAAGAAGGGATCAGGCTGTCTTTTGTCACCTCATAAAGAATAGCTGCCTTTTCATAGCACCTCCATCTGCCCAGAGCTCAATCCTAGAGGCTCTATACAGCATTTCCTACCCACTCTTCCCTACCTACCCCCAGCCCACAGTGATCTTTGTCCTCCGGGCACATATAGAGCCAGACTCCTGTGATTTGTCCTGTTTATGACACCTTGATTCTGCCAGGAGTAGTTACTTAGCAGTTTATTCTTATATACCCAACTAGGTTGAAAACTCCTTCACAGTGACAACAGTATCTTATGTTAATTTGTAGTCTCGTATTTTAACATTATCAAACATTGGCTCTGACAATGTGATCACTGATAATGGGTTAGTGGGGCTTGTTAGTTACATTGACATTGACTAGTAACAATTCCCTCTCTTAGTTGAGATGTGGATAGAGGCCACAGGAAAGCCTGTAGAAAATAGAAAGCCATTGTCCCCTTGAGGAAGAGATGCTGAAGGAGAGAACAAGGGCCAAGAAGGAGGATACACAGAATCAAAAAGACAAATGTTCCAAATTCAGCATTTTACTTAATGTCAGGGATACATTGTAACATTTTTCAAATGAGAAACTTCAGAGAGTCCTTGTTCTGCCAATTCCTCTGATTTTCCCTTTCATTATTGGGCTTCATGAAGCTTCAAAGTGCTCTTTTCTGTGGCCATAATAGCCCTGACCTCTTGGGGTTTACCTGGGCTCACCTTGCCCTGCAGCCATCATTGTAACACCAGAAAGCAATAGGATTGAAAAATATAACAATAGAAACAAGAGGTGTTTCTGATGATTCCAGTAAGGGAAAAAAGCACAGGAATTAATTTTAATGTAGCAATAAGTCTTACATACAGAACACCTCGACCAAAGAACACTCAGCCAGAAAAGAAAATGCCCCTCTACTTTTAACTGAGTAACAAACTCCAAAACAATGAGCTGTTTCTTTTGAAATCAGGGAAGGCCATTTTCTTCTAGCTGGGTATTGTGGGGAAGACAAAAGAGGGGTCTCAGCTATGTCTATTGCTTTAAAAAAAGGCAGGATTAACCCCTGTCACTTTTACTAGAGGCTGAATTTCTCCTACATGTATCTCCTACGCTGTCCATATTAATTAGACAGATACCTATATCTTACCTGCTGGTGTCAGTCAGGGGAGATGCACGGTTTTCTGCCTAAATGATGAGATGTGACTTTTTCTTTCCAGAAACAGAATTAAAAAAAAAAATCACTCATCTAGAATAAGTTTTAGTGTTGAAAACTAAACTAAACTTATGTTTCTAAGTGTCAGATCCCTGGCCTGTAAAGCAGAATCGCCTTTTGATAACAGTGTATTTTTAATTTTAAAATTATACAAATAAACACAAGTAGAGTTTTTGATTAAAATAAAGATACATGTGTTACTGAGATCATTTTATTGTAGCATTATCATTATTAAAGTCCCTTATTGTCACAGGAAAAATGAAGGCCAATTTTGAGCATAAATATTTTACCTTAATACAAATACTTTAAAAGAAAAAAAAAGCATTAGGGCACTTTAGAGCTATGCAACTCTTTTATTTCTCTATTGCTTTGACAATTTTACTCCAACTATCTCCTCCTTCTCCATTCTTGTATAAATTCTCCAAAGCAGGAAAAACCAATGTCTAAAAGTCATTGTCATACAATTCTGTAAAAGACACAAATAAACAGAAGTTTCAAAACTTCTAATGTAATACTTGCTGGCCAAGCCATAATTTAGATGAGCAAATTGGGGTTTGAATTATTTTAAATATAGAATTTCTTCTAAAATTTTAGTAAAACATACAGAAAAGTTTGTTTTCTCACATAGCTCTATCTAGACTATTGTGAGCAAAAAAGAAATTGAATTTTCAAATGAATAATAGTTGTACTGGAGAGTTCTATCGTATTTTCTCCACTGCAGACCCTTCTCGGTGTTACATGTGCATAGACAAACCATTCCCAAAGTTCTTAATCTTTCTCTATCTAAATGGGATATGCCTACTTCCAGAGAGACACCAAATGGAGGCTTTGTTCAGTCTGACAAACAATAAAATGGCTTCAAGTGATAGAGCTGTCTTTTCACCATGTTAACTATAAACACAGGTGAAATTTTCATTGGCAAAGTTTGCTATCTGTAGATGCGACACGGTTCTCAAAACAGCAGATGCAAACATTTAAAAGGTACAGTTGAAGGGAAAGGGGAGTAAGTACCAACAACTTTGTGCAATTACTGGGAAACAAAACCGTTATTCATCAGAAAATTAGAGGCTAGGCCTAACTTTGACAAACTTCTGGATCCCCACCATGTAGTGGGAAAGTTACATTCACACGGAGCACCGGAAATAACTTCCCTTTCTGGGGGCAGCAAAGATTATAACCATCTTTTCAGCGGGAGTGACAAGGCTGAAGGAATAACTTTTGAGGGAAACAAAGCTTGGAGTGCTCCACAGATTCAAAGGGCAAAAAGTCGGTTTCCCTGTTGACTCCTGGCGCTGCAGGGTGGTCTGGACAGGGAGCAAACATTCCCGTACAAAACTCCCAGTCTCCCCAGGGGGAGCACTAGTGCTTTGTGGCCCCGCTATTTAAGGCATCTGCCTCTGAGGTCACAAATACTGCTAACCTATTGTGACCCATTTAATGAAAGCCCAAAGTTCCTATTTATAAAACGAAATTCTGCTAACTTTGCTTGTGTCCTGGACGTCCTATATAGAACAAATCCAGTTCAGTGTTAGGACGCGCCAAACAGAGCTATTCCCCAATCCCAAAAGGCCGAGAGGAGAGTAGGACTGAGGAGGAAAAAGTCTGCATCCTATGGATAAAATTGCTCTTTCGGGTTCCACGGGGAGAGCCAGCTGGAGCCCAGGCCCGCGCGCCCTGGGGAGCCTTTCCTCTTCGCCGCCCCTTCAAGCCTTCCCGGTCTCTCCGGTCGCAGTTCCCCGGGACCTTGCGCCGCCAGCTTCGGCAAACTCTGACTTGTCTAGCCGCGCTTTAGCGGGTCCCAGAGCGCAGGCAGCGGAACCTGAACGCGGTAAATCCCGCCGGGCGCTCGGAGCGCACCGCACCGCACCGCACCGCACGCCGGGGCACCGACGGCTGGGGACCCGCGCTGGTCCCAGGATTCTCGGCTTCGCCAGCGCGCATAGGACGTCCCGCGGGCGCCTCCCGCAGTAGGTAAGTGGCGATTCCTGGAAGAGTCAACTCTCTAGCAACCGACACAAAGGGAAGTCCGCTGTCCCCACTGTGTGATTGTCAGCTTCTTTGGTGAGTGCTGACACCAAGGCAAGCACAGACAAACGGTCCGCACACCCTCCTCGCTCTCCCCCACTGGCCCGGCTTGTATTATACTTACGAGTCCACTCTAACTAAGAGACACCTTCTAGCCATTTGTGTTGAGTCCAAGAAAACAAAGCAAGCAGGGGTTGTACACGGGAGAATTATTCTTCGAGTCTACCCAGAGAGGCAGAGATTCCGGGGCACCAATGGCACAGGGAAAAGCAGACTCTCCCGCCTCTCCCCAAGCCGGCGGGTTAGTGCATCGGGACGCGCGAGAGCAGAGAGGGAAACAGGGAAAGGAAAGAAGGCATGAAACCGGAGAAAAGTGAACATTTCCAGGGCAAGCGGGCCGGAGAGATGGAGCAAAGTCCTAAATCTTAAGTAAGTTCTAGAAGTACGGCGGTCAGGGCGAAGCCCTTAGTGGGCGCGGCGGCCGTGTGTACAGTTTATTTTTCTGTTTGGATTTTCTGCCTTGAACGGCTGAGGCTTAAATTTTCAATTGCTGAGATCAAAACTAATGCTGAGGCAAAAAGTCTGAGCCACTGTCACTTTTCACAGACCCTGGGAGTTTCCGGGTCCTCCCGCCCCGCCGCAGGGGCCTCTTTGCACAGAGCGCCATCCCCTGGCACAGAGGGTGGGGTGGGGACGAGGTCTGGAAGCCGCGGGCGCAACAGCTGAGAAAGTCCCAGGAAAAGCAGCAAGTTATCTTAGGTGTTGATTCCAGAGGGCTGAGGGAGGCAGAGTGAACGTGGTGGGCGGGTCCTGTAGCCCCCACCTGCGGGCTATTCCTCCATCATCATCGGCGGCAGAACTTGCACTTAACAATCTTCTTAAATGCGTTTTGAAAGTCCTTGTTGAAGTAGGCGTAAATGACAGGGTTGAGCAGAGAGTTGGAGTAGCCCAGCCAGTTGATAATGGCGCCCAACAGGGTGGGCATGTGGCAGCTGCTCTCGCAGAAGGGCAGGACCAGGGCCACGATGAAGAAGGGTAGCCAGCAGAGGATGAAGGTACCCATGATGATGCCCAGCGTCTTCACTGTCTTCCTCTCGCGGGCCAGGGCCATCTTGCGCTTCGCCTCAGCGTTGCGCTCATTTTTCCTCTCGAAGGAGGAGGGGGCGCAGGGGGCAGCACCAGCCTCGCTGGGCAGCGGCAGGTGCTCTTTGGAGTTGCCCACCCGGTGCACCTCGATCACCTCCAGGGCGGCGCCGTCGTCGCCCTGCCTTATCGCGCCGTTGGCGCACGGAATGCCCACTGCCCTGTTCTCCGCGCCCCGCCTCCAGTCCGTTGTCCCCGGCTCTCCGTTCACGCTCTTCTTGGGCTGCTGGGCCGGCGAGGCTCCCAGGCGGGTGTCCGCTCCTCCGGTCTTCACCTTTTTGACTGTCTTTCGGATGCGGAAGCGCGCAGCTCGGAATATGCGCCCGTAGAGAACCAGCATGAGTAGCAGGGGGATGTAGAAAGCGCCGAAGGTGGAGTAGATAGTGTAGCCGTGGTCCTTGCTGATAGTGCAAGCGTCGGGGTCCGAGCGGTCTTCCGGGGTGCGCCAGCCCAGCATGGGCGGGATGGAGATGAGAAAGCCAATGAGCCAAGTGAGCGAGATGAGCGCAGCGGCGCGCCGGGGCGTCCTCTTGTTCACGTAGTCGATGGGGTCCGTGATGGCCCAGTACCTGTCCAGCGCTATGGCGCACAGGTGCAGGATGGACGAGGTGCAACACAACACGTCGAGGGCGATAAACAGGTCACAGGTGACCTGGCCCAGAGTCCACTTGTTGAGCACCTGGTACAGCGCGGCCATGGGCAGGACCAGCACCGACACCATGAGGTCGGTGACCGCCAATGAGCCAATGAGATAGTTGGCAACGTTCTGCAGGGAGCGCTCCAGGGCGATGGCGGCCACCACGCACGCATTGCCCAGCACCGCACAGAAGATGAGCGTCCCCAGCAGCAGAGAGGTGATTACTTGATAGCTGAAGGTCACGTCGGAGATGCCAGTAGCATTGCGGCCTGTCCCAAGGGGACCTTGGGTCGATGTGGTGTTGTTGCCCTGGCCAGGGCTGAGCACATCCATGCCTGCGCGCCTGGCAAGGGGAGAGGGAGGGAAGACAAAGCTGCGCGAGGATCCCCTTCGCCCCTCCCTTTGGGGTCTTCCGCCCCTTCTCCTGGGAAGTTTCAGGGGGAGGGATGCAGGGACTCAAGCAGGAAGTTCTTACTTCTCTAGCGAAGGTATCTCCGAGGAGCAGATTTTAGGAGCTTCCTGGGCTCGCGTAGTCCAGCGCGCTCCGAGGCTCCAGCTGGGAAACTGGAGTTGGCCTGGAAGCAGCTCCGGGATCTCTGGGCGGTGGAGAGGTGGCTGGAATGTCTGTGTCTCACAGGGATCTCCGGGCGGCCGAGAGGAGGCTGGAATGTCTGTCTCCCACTGTCCATTTTACTTTGCCGCTGCCCAGCTGTCTGCCGGAGCTGGAGTCTCCCCGCCAGCAAACAGTCTCCAATCCCAGAAACATCTGGAATAGAGAAACCCCATCCTCCACGGTCACTCTGTGACCCTCTTCTCCCTGTTTCCTTCCCTCCCTCTCTCTCCCCTTCTCCTGTCTTTTTTCTCTACAGTCTTCTCTTTCCCCCTTCCCCTACTAGCCTTCCGTTTCAGTCTCCCTCTTCCTCCTCACTCCCCTTTCTTTATCCCTCTGTGGGTCGCTTAGACAGCCAGGCTCCCTCTCTCCCACTCTAACCCTCCCCTCCGAACACCTCCCCAACCCTGAGTGCCTCTCTTCTCTGGATCCCCGCCCTCCCCTCCCTCTAGCTCAGCGTCTTCGCGTAAAGTCCCTTTTTGTCAACAGAGACTCAGAACTCCCTTACACACACCGGATCCGCGCTGGTCAGACCGACGTTTTAACAAATAAACTCCGCCTCCCACCAGCCAAAATCGAGGGTGGGGAGAACGTTTTCTAACTACCCAATGCCTCATACACCCATTAAATTCTTAAACACAGCATCACAGAGTGGCAATAGGAAATGGGAAAAGGAGGCACATGGAGCCTGAATGGGAAACTGGACAGTCCCGAGTCGGTCTGTAAATTATTGTTAATTGATGGAAGAAGACGGAGTGTGTCTTAGTTTTGTTTTGTTTTTTTAAAACCATCCAGTTCATTATCTAACAACTTGAGTAGAATGTGGACTGTGACTTTTTTGTTAACGTTGGGGAATTGGGGGAGCAAGGAATTAAAAAGGACGTGTCAAAGGAAAAGGACAAGGACGAGTAAACAGCTGCATCTCAAAGAGAAGAACAAAACTCAATTGGGTATGTATTCTACACACACTCTTTCTCTCTCTTCCGTGACCACTATCCTTTTAATTTCAAGGAACACTACCACCGCCCATAGCTTCGTAGCTAGTGAATTCAGAGAAGGAAATAATTTTGCTTATGTGTTGTAAATGAGGTCCGGTCTTTTGCATTTCTTACGAGAGCCTGCAAACCTCTAGGGAGAACTTGGTGGAATCCCTGGTCGCTAGCCGCTGAGCCGCTCTTAATCTCCGAAACTGAGTTCAGCACCTGGGACAGCTCGAAGCAGTAAGGGTTATGTCGCCACCTTCCGGCAAATGCTTCAGAGCGCCTCTAGAAACCCTTGTCTTGCAGAAACCAAGCAGGTATTGAGGAAATCCTACAACCTCAAGAGGAAGACAGTTATTAAAAGACAGATAGCATTAAGTTTTGTCTTTTTTTCTATTTTCTTTAAAAATATCTTTTAGTGCCCTCTTTTGCTCTCTATATGAATCCTGTTATATGTTCTAGCTCCCTATGAAAGCCTGAATTATCTGTCATTCGCATGTTCTGTCTGAGAATGTCATTTTAATAAACCTAGGCAAACACCTTCATCTGTGTTGTTTTTGTGCTGTTATAACCTGCACTTAGGAACTCACACATTTACACACATTTACCTTTTATTGTATTAAAAAACAGTATTGCATTTTTCAAATGAGATGACAGAACAATGGAAAATAGACTTCATGGATTTGTTCTAAGGTGTTTCCTTTACTGAGAAAACCAAATTTAATCCCATTTGAACTTAGGTAAAGAATGAGACTCCTAATCAACTAGAATAAACATATAGCGCAACAAGGTTCACTTATACATCCGGATTACATGTCTGAAGTGAAGGAAAAGTACAGAATGCAATCCCAAAAGCAGTTGACTCTAGATAACATGCACAGATTCACTACAGATTGCAATAGTCTTAATATTGTGTTCAAATTTTAGCTCTGAATTTCGTAGCTTTGAATTCTCCAAGACCAAACAAAAGAGCAATCACCAAATCATCAAAGAAAATCCAGTCAGGCCAGTGCATACAGTACAGGGCAGAGTGTTTGGAGATGGATTGTTTTACAATCCAGTGCTGGGCACAGTTCCCACTCAATCATTTCAGCATGCCACAACAATGAACCTGCCATTTATGATGATTCATGGCATTGAAAAGAAAGAGATGAGTGTGCATGGCAATACTGGCTACAGACTCTGAAGATGTCCTTTTAAGATTTGTGAAGGTTTCCATTTGCACTTTTAAAATCTCCTCACAAATACAGAAGTAAATAGCTCTGTTAAAATACAGTTAGAGGTCCAAAAATTATAATGGGAAAATATTTATAATCTGAATTTCCCAAAATAAAACTTTGAAAATATAGTTGAGAATATAAACAAAGAGGAAAAGAAAACAAATTTAAATTTAAAAAGCAAATATATGCATATCAAGAACATACTTGATTAAGAATTGTGTCAAACTTAGCATGTAAATATGTAAATCACAAATAAACCAGTAAATATGTCAGTGAGAACTCATGGTTTCATCTGTTGGATCCCAAATGGTTTAATAACTGAAAAATTTATTTATTTTCAAGAAATCTAAAATGCTGTAAATCTGTAGTTAATGTTTGCGAGGTCTGGTATTTGCTATTCTGCTTTAAATATGCTACAATGTAGCATTTTTATCTAAGTTTGAAAATCCCAAGAGTTCATGTTTTTCCTCAGAACTAATGCACATAACATATAATACATTTCATTTCTTAAAATTTAAAGCAAGTTTTTAAAGAACTTTTATGAATACTAGGAAGAAATAGAAGAATAAAATGATATGCAGCACTGACTGTGGTTCCATAATCTGCAAGTGACTAATAGATAATTATGTATAACTTTTTTAAACTAATAATACTGTGATATATAATAAAAGCAGAATGATGTTGCATTTCTTCATGTTCACACTTTGCCAATTCTTCAATGTTTAACTCTTAAAGATACATCATCCCAGATATAGCTAAGGAAAATAGTACAAACCAGAGCTCCTGTATAAAGAGTTAAGCTCTTATTCTTCAAGGCCTCTAAAGTTAACCTAAAGAAAAGCTATCTTTAGAGCGGATATTATTGATGATATCATTTGAAAAAAACGTTCAGTCATTCTGCTTTAATTTTGTATCTGAATTTACTAGATGCAAGCATGAACTTGTCAGGTTATGAATTTGGGGTATGATACATCATCCATCATGTGAAATTTCTCTAAAATAGTTTATGAGATAAACATTTTTTAACATTTTCACAGGAAATTTGATACACGCCCAGCATTTCAATGTAGTTCTTTGACCAGGGACACAGGATAAAAAGATGTTAAGCTGTAGTGTTGCCGTGAACTTTAAATGGTCTATCTCTACTGAAAGCTAATAGTTGGGGATTCTCAGTAATCGATGTGTTTATCCATTATCCCCAAATTATGGCTGATTTCTCCATTAACGAGGAAAGAACCTCTATAGTAAAGAGTTGAAGTTTTACCCATGAGATTATAAAAGTTGTTTCCAAAAGCTATTTTTAAAAATATTTACTTTTTTTTCAAGTAATTGAAACTAGGATAGATTATTTTGTTAACCTAAAAATATTATTCTAAATTTAATTCTTCCTTATCCTCAAATACTAAAGTAGCAGGGCAATTATGGTTTTTCCAGAATGTGAGTTTTGATTGGAGTTAACTTGAAAATAAGCTTAAAGAGAAATCTGTTCTTAGGTTTCAAGGAAATGTAGTCTTCTGATTATCGGTGAGAATTTACAAGAAATGCAACCAAAACTCAAGAGAATAAATTCTTCTTTAAAACTGAGCACACTTTTTTTTTGTTCTAATCCTCACTATCCACTTTTCTCTAATGATATCCTTCCTTCCCTGCTTTTTCTCCCTGTCAGGCACGTCTTGCAGGCCCAGAATTGTACTGGATTTTCAATGGCAAAATACAAGCAGTGGAAGCCTCAGTCTCTGCTTTTGAGAACTATAAGATTGGCTTGGTTTATTTAGCACACGTCCTAAAAACACAGCATGTAGAGAGTGAAAAAAAAAAGTAACAAATATTCACTATGTGTGTGACTTGGGCAAATTAACCCTCTTGTTTTCTCAATAACAAAATGAATGTAATAATAGGCTTGTGAAGATTAAATGATTTAATACACTTTGCTTGCCCATAATAAACACACAATAAAGGTTAAAACAATAATGGTAGTAATAGTGATGCAAAGTAATAATATTAATTCTATTTCTACCGGTAATTGCTCAGAAGTGCGAAAAAAGAGAATTGGCTCTTAGCGAAAGAGCAAAGGCTTGCAAAAAATACGATCCTTTTAGGTGAGAGTTTATTATGAAAGTAATTTGCATGTGGTTATTACATTCTCACTAATCTTCAGAGTTTTTGTTAAACTTCCAATTCTGTAGGAAATTCTGGATAAAAGACAAGTGAAAATAAGATATGATCTCTGTATTCTGGAACTTCTTGGCTTAAACCAGAAGTTATTGTGGAGAAGAAAAAGAACATGCCAACAAAGTTTCAATAATTGGTATTGCAAGAAGTTTGCCCTTTCCCTGGGAATTCATCCATGTGTTCAAAAACATAAAATATGTAATTGGAATTCATAGGCCCCAATAAAATGTTTTAAAATACAGTAAAAACCAAAAGCCATTATTTTGGTTGTGGGAAATTATCAGATTTATAGTAATAAGTGTTAATAAATGTGCTTTTCAGAAATCAATATATCAAAAAGATACGTGCACTCTTATGTATATCATAGCACTATTCACACTAGCAAAGATATAGAATCAACCTAAATGACCGTCAACAGATGAATGGATAAAGAAAATGTGATATATATACAAAATGGCATACTATTCAGACATTTATAAATGAATGAAATCTTGTCTTTTGCAGCAACATGGATGGAACTAGAGGTCATTATCTTAAGCAGCGGTCCCCAACCTTTTTGGCACCAGAGGCCAGTTCCATGGAAAACAGTTTTTCCATGGACCAGGGTCGGGAGGTGGTTTTAGGATGATTCAAGCACATTACATTTATTGTGCACTTTATTTCTATTATTGTTAAATTACCACTTGCCACTCACGGATAAGGTTTTGATATGAGTTTGCAAGCAATTCATTTATTATGGAGTCTGTGCAGTCAGATCTTTCTGTGGGCAAGCGAGTGAAGCCCCAAACTTTTTGGCGCCAGGGACCAGTCTCATGGAAGACAATTTTTCCACCTAGGGGGTGGGGGGCAATGGTTTTGGGATGATTCAAGGCCATTACATTTATTATGCAGTCAAACCTGTCTGCTAATGATAATCTGTATTTGCAGCCAGCCCCCCACCCCCACCCCCGGCACTAGCATCACTGCCTGAGCTCCACCTCAGATCATCAAGCATTACATTCTCTTAAGGAGCGGCAACCTAGATCCCCGCGCGTGCGCAGTTTACAATAGGGGGTCCAGCTCCTGTGGGGATAGAATGCCATGGTAGATCCGACAGGAGGCGGAGCTTATGCAGTGATGTGATTGATGGGGAGTAGCTGTAAATACAGATGAAGCTTCCCTCCCTAGCCTGCAGCTCAATTCCTGCTGTGCGGCCCAGTTCCTAGTAGGCCACAGACTGGTACCCCCCTCGCCCGGGGTTGGCACCGCAGATCTTAAGTGAAACAAGTCAGGCACACAAGGTCAAATATAGCATATTCTCACTCATAAGTGGGTACTAAAAAATGTGTTCACATAGATGTAGAGAGTGGAATGATAATGTAGACTTAGAAGGGTTGGGGGTGGGGTGGAGGTGAATGATGAGAAATTAGTTAATGGGTACAATGTACCTTATTCAGGTGATGGATATCCTAAAAGCTCTGACTTAACCACAGTGCAATTTATGCCTGTAACAAAATTGCACATGTACCCCTTATTTGTACAAACAACAAAAAATTACATTAAAATAAAAAATAAATGTACTTTTTATAGAGCTCAATTCCTCTCCAATGCTATCTTTCTCTAAATATTTTCATTGTTTAATTTGAAAGAGTAAGATCATAGTTGAGATGAGGAAAAGTTTGGAATGTTAGGTTAATATTGCCTATTAATCTAAGGATAGTTGGGAATTAATTTTCAGTCTAATAATTATTTGAAACATAACTCAGTTGCTATATTTAATCTGACAATGGGGGGAAATGCCCATATTTTTATTTGCTTTGGCAAGTAACGTTTTTTGTTATAAAATTAAAACCAATACTTAATGCATTATTTTAATCTTCCTTTAGAACTTTTTATTTATATAAACACAACAAATGTGATTTCAAAATACCAGACAAAAACTGTGCCATTTGGTCTACTGAAACAGTAATATGTTAGTTGAACATAGTGGCTCAGGGCCACAGTTCTGGATTAAAATGATTATGCTGCCACTTACTAGCCTTGAACGTTTTCCTTAGTTTTTTATTTCATTATATATTATATAATATATTGTATAAAGGAGTTACTAAAAATATAAAGAATAATATAATACATACCTATGTGCTTAATTAAGGAAAGTTTAAGGAAAAGAATAGTCTTAGTTCCATTGACACTCCTGTTTACTCTTGAATTTAGTGTTTATCACTCACATAAATTACTTTATACTTTTACACCATATGTATATGTCACTAAGCAATATAGAAATGGTATTATTCTGTGTGCACTCTTCTGCAACTTTTTTTGTTCAACATTATCTTTTTGAATTCATTCATGTTGATACAATCACCTCTAGGTTCATTTATTTTCAGTGTTGAGTTTAAATTGGGTGAACAATGCCACAAATTATTTATCCATTCTCTGGTTAGTAGATATTTAAATAACTTCCAAAATTTTGCTGCTATAAAAAATACCTCTATAGACATTCTTATGTGTATCTTTTTGTATCCATGTAACATAGAGTAAACTAGATTAGTGCTTTTCAAACAAATCACATGGAGATCTCCTTTGAAATGCAAATTTTTACACAGTAGGTCTGGGATAAGGCCCTAGATTCTGCATTTCTATTAAGCTCCCAGATGACACTGATATTACTGATTCATAAACTATGTTTAAAGGAGCAAGGATCTAAACATCCCAAATGGATTATCCCTAAAGTATGCCCAGATTCAACTTTACTACATATAACCTAATTATTCTCCAAACTGGCTGTATAAAATTTCATAACCACTGTATGGTTTGAATTTTGTCTCCCAAAAGGAAAAAGGATTCACAGTGCCTGGGAATATGACCTTATTTGGAAAGGAAAGGAGATCTTTGCAGATATAATCAAGTTAAAATGAGCTCATACTGAATTAGCATGGGTCCTAATCCAATGACTCCTGTCCTTGTAAAATGAGGGAAATTTGAACACTGACAGAGAAAACAAATACCATATGAAAACACAGAGACACACAGGGGAAAAAAATGCCATGTGAAAACAGAAGCAAAGATTGGAATTACGCTACCCAAGGAATGCCAGGAACTATTGGCAACCAGCAGAAGCTAGGACAGATGCATGGGATGGATTCTCCCTTAGAACCATTGGAGTTTGTGCTGTACCAACACTTTCATTTTAGACTTACAGTTTGCAGAACTGTGAAACAATACATTTCTGTTGATTTAAGCCACCTTGTTTGTGGTACTTTGTTATGGCAACCCTAGGAAACTAATACAACCACTAAAAAAATCTGTACATTCCCATTGCTTCCTCAAGGTTAAGTGTTTGTTCGTTTCTTCACTGCCAATTATCTGATCATACCTTTTGCTTATTTTTAAATTAGGTCCTTGATTTTTTTTTTGTTTGTTTTGTTTTTTAGCTAAGGCATTTTAGAAGTCCATTATCCGTTATGGATATCAACAATTTCTCCTTGTAGTTCTGTCTATATTTGTTTAATATACTTTGAGGACATAATAATAGATACATACAATGTTACAATTAGTCTATCTCTCTGCTGACTTAAATAGTTGCCGTCTTTATCCCTAATAATGTTTGTGGCCTTAAAGTCTATTTTGTCTATACTAGTTCTTTTTTGTAATTATTTGTTTAGTATATCTTTTTCTATATTTTAAATTTCATCTTTTCTGTATCTTCAAGTTATAGGTGAGTCTCTTGTAAAAATATTATAGTTATAATCTTGTCAAATCTGAAATCTTAGTCTTTTAACTGGTGAGTTTTGCCTTAATTTTATTATGACTATTCCTATATTGGAAGTTATTTTAACTATGTTATTTTATGTTAAGAAACATGAACATACTATTTAATGCTTCTCCTATAGCTAGTCTTGGCTTCTATTCTACCATCTGAGTTTCAAAATTAATCTTCTTCCACTGTTGCATTAGAAATTCTACATTCTATTTATGGATTCCCTTAAAGTATAAAGACTATTCATACTTTTCACTATGTTTCAAATCACACAAGTACCTTTAAATGTTTTGCCTCAGATCACCCCCATCTTACAAAGTATTGTGAAATAATTCATTTTATCTTGATTTTAATTCTTAATCCTTTAATTAAACATGATTATTTTTATACAGTCAATATTAGCTTATATTTTCCTATGTGTTTACAATTTATTTGACCATGATTGCTTCTTGTTTCTCAGATATTTCATCTGGAATTATTTTCCTTCTCTGCCTTAAGAATATCCTTTGGAATTCCTTTCATGTGGATTTATTAGGAACAACTCTTCTAGTTTTTGTTGACTAAATTTTTTTATTTCACCTTCAGTTAACTAAGTAAAAAATTTTAGGTCGACAGCTATATGCTTCTCAGAACTGGAAGATATTTGAATACATTTTGCCTTGCATTGTTGCTATTGATGAGAAATCAATTGTCAGTTTTTCTTAATCTCTCTTTCATATTTTCCATTTTTCATCCTGTGCTGCATTCTGGGTTAATTTCTTCCTATCTATCTTCCAATGTATTAATTCTCTTTTAAACTATGTCTAACCTGCCAGTTAACCAATCCTTTAGATTTTCAATTTCAACTACATATTTTACTTTGGAAGTTCTGTTTTAGTTTTTTCAAATGTACCTAATTATTTTAATAGGCCTTTGTTTCTTGCTCAAGTTTATGATTCTGTTATTTCTATTAATATCTTAAGCATGCTTATTTTATATTCTGTTTCTGATTATTCCAATATCTGTGTCCCTGAGTATCTAATTCTCTGGTTATTGCTTCTTGCTGAGTCTCACTCATTGTAGCTTAGTTTCTATTGTGTTAGGTGATTTTATATCATGACCTCATATTTGGCCAATCTCTATTTGTGGAAATCCTGAGGATCCTAGTTTAATGGAACATTCTTCCAGGAAAATTTGTTTTTCCTTTGGTTACATATAACAGTATGCTACTCACCTGTGTGAAGGTGTCTTCTATGATTAGGTGTTATCAGAGGAGTCTTTATCCCTGTGTAGGATTCAAGCTAGAGAGACCCGTTGTGTTTCTGTCCTACTCTTTCACTAAAGTTCTTTGAGGGCTCTAGTTTTATGTACCTGTCTCCATTCCAACCCTCATCTTTTATATGATCAAGTACTTGCTTTGGCTCATTGAAGAGACATTATAACTTCAGGATTTAGGCACCTCTGATCTGTAAATGTTCCGCAAAGTATCCATAGTTTCAATGCTGTCTTATTACTCTGGTTTTTGTTCCTGTCATTTTGAGGGCACTAAAGATTTTCCTTAATTTCTCAGGAGCTCAGCTATACCTGTTTGTTGTTATTTATTTCTCATTCCTTGGTATTTTTAGTGGGAAAATTAGTGTACAGAGTCTTTGATGTTTACCAGAAGCAGAAGATTTTTTAAAAAGTCTACCATAGTAAGTTGCATCAGGATTAAATAAGAAAAGGCAAACTAAAGAACTTAGCAGAGTTCCTCACATTACGTATACAATAAATGTTAGTAAAACAAAAATCTTAATTAGCTTTGCAAAATATTTTATATATTGGGCTTTCTTCATCTTTTCCATTTAGGTGAAATATATTTGTTCTCCAAAAAGAAAATAAATGTCCATTCTTCTGTATAAATAGTAATTATAAGTTTTATATGTTTTATATTTTACAAAACAGTTATACGTATACTAACTTACTAGCATAAAATAAAAATATGGAAATTATGATAAATCATATTAATTTATAATTGAGTTTATAATCAATGACTTAAAAATTCTGAAGAAAGGGACCTCTTTAAACTAAAATTAGTCAAAAATTGCTGTTACTGTTCTATTGCTTAGAAATGATCCAAGAATCAACACCTTGAAAAACTGTTTAGAGCTCATCATTGGCATCCATTATCCATCTTTAAGGTGGATGATATCCATTTTCTAAAATTATTTTATTCTTACTGTTGAATGCCACCTTGAAAACTAAAAATAAATAAAAAGCATCTTTAAACATGATCTATGCTTTTCAATAATTTTTATTGTGAATGAGAAGTCATTATTCTAGGCCCATCACTTAATGGGAAACAAAACAAAAGCAAATAAAAGGATGATTTTTTCCAAAGACATAAATGTTCATTCTGTCACAAAGAAGGGGAAATGAGTGTGCCAGAGTATCTAACTGTCACTAAATGCAGTATTAATTTAGCTTTAATATCAAACATCATGATAGCAACCTTTTACTGTAAGAAATCTAAAATTGAAGTTTGCCTCCAGACTTTTTGTTTTGGTTTACTTTTGGATTTTGCATTTTTTTCAAATTGTTTGGGAAACACAGCTGGGCTTATTAATATTCTGAGGCATTCTAATTAAAGAAGATGGCTGTCATTGTGTGCAGCTCTGGATTTCATTCTTGGACTTCATAGCCAACTTCTCTATCTTCAGTAGAAAGAGGTAGAATTAAATGCCAGTATTTGGGATTAAATATTTTGGCTTCTGGCTCATGACTTGCATAACATAATAACAGTTGCAGCCATTATGATTGACTGTTTATTATATGCCTG
The DNA here is from genome assembly GCF_020740605.2 of Lemur catta. Taxonomy (NCBI): domain Eukaryota; kingdom Metazoa; phylum Chordata; class Mammalia; order Primates; family Lemuridae; genus Lemur; species Lemur catta. The sequence continues at coordinate 40,243,212 of NC_059139.1, forward strand.
GCATTATGCAAGTCCCTTTCCATGCATTATCATATTTAATCTTTACAACAGCCTAGGTCTATTTAAGTTTTTATATAAATGGAGGCTTAGAAAGGCTTTGTGCTTGTTTGTTTCTTAAATACTTGAGTACATTGAGAAAACAGAATTCCCAACCCTGGTAAACTACTTTCAACATGTAGCCACATGACCTTAGCAGCTATTGTTGCTCATCATTCAAGATCATCAACTAATAAAAAGGTAGGCAAGCAGAAAGAGGGACAATACAGTCAATGCTCCTTATCTTATCCATGGGGGACTGAAGTTGGGGAGGTTTGAAATCCACAGATGGTCAAGTCTCTTATGTATAGGTGTCCTAAGTAGAAAGCCCAAACTTCTCAAAACATTCTCTGAGGGCTCCCTGGATCATTCTTAGTCATCATGTTTTTAAAAAGTAACCTGTGGTTCCCCGGAAGGATCCTGGCTATTACCTGGATTATCTGCTTGCTACCCCTCAACATTCCCTTTCTGACTTTCTGTCTGTTGATACAGCAGATATTTCAAAACAGTAATGGACTATAGAGCTCTTCTAATCCAAATGTATTCAATTTGCAGAAAAGAAAACCGAGGATCCTCATAGTTAAGTGATGTGCCCTAGAACACACAATGGGTATCTCATATCAACCTGACTGCATATTAGCCTAATATGTCAAAAGACACCTGGCATTATTATCCAGGTTGCAGACTAAACTGCTTAACTGTCATTGAAAATATCCAAAGAACTTGAAACAAACCAAAGAAGTTGAAGCTTGTGTTCAATAACATATTCCTTCCTTTCCTCAGCCCTTCTTTCATTCCTTTATTCAACAAGCACTTATTGTGTGTGTACTATAAGCCAGGCAGTACCCCATTCACTAAGACTATAAAGATGCAAAGACAAGGGTGCCTGCCTTAACTCATTGGCTGAAGCCTGCTCCCCAGCCAGCCTAGGGAAGGCCTCATCAGGAGTGGGGAATATCCTGGCCCAGTCACCCAGTTTTTCAGTTCATCTGCTATGTTTATTGAGTACTTAATACTTTTTCTAGGCTTTTGTTGCATAATGATGAACAAGACATACAAGTATCCCTGCACTCAAGGAGCATGTGTTGAAATTGGTAAAGACAAACGATAACAGGTAAATCAATCAATCAATCAATGAGTTCATGTGTGGATAATGCTATGAGGGAGATAAAATTGAGTTGTATGGTGGAGCGGCTGGAGAGGTTTACTCTTGTGGGAGTGGTGAGGGGAGGCTTCTCGGGGGAGGAAACACCTGAGACCCAACTAATGCAAAGGTGACAGCCAGTCAAAGATCTCATTGGTGGTGTGCCACAATGACATATTGATCATCTCAGCTCTTGGGCCAGCAGGACAGAGCCTAAGGTAGCCTCTAGTGGTCAGTAGCTTCCCCTTTTCACCCCAGTGTGCTATACAAATACTACCCTTTTCTGTATGTTTCAATGCAGATACAGCAAGCATTACAAAGCGCTGCTGTGGTTGAAGAGAAAATTCAAGCAGAAGGAAAGCAAATAAGATCAAGCTTTGTGTGTTGGGTAACAGAAAGAGTATAGGGCACAATAGGGAACATGGCAGGAAATGAGTTCAGAGAGTGGGGAGAAGCCAGGTCATGTAGACCCTTATAGTCTAGGTATGGATGGATGTATGCATTGAGGAAAGGTGTGTGGATGTAAAATTTGTATTTATCCACTTCTAAAAAGGAATTAGATACATTTTCATGCTAAAGCACATATTTAACAGGTTATCAAAATATAAATTAAAGTGAAATATTAAAAATAATATGAAGAGTAGAGAGAAAAAATTTTATCTGGAGCCTGGTGTGAATATCTTAATCAAGATCTAAAATTAACACTGAATTTCCTAATAGCCAAAGTCTAAAATAAAATATCATGGATCATATAATTTTCTTTGTCTAGTTTAAGGAAACAGGAAATTGTAGCAGGAGATAGAGAGTTTTTCTTGATACCAAAAATGGAAGAAATTTATTGCAAGGCTCATTATAAAGTAATTTAGCAAATTATGTATGTCCTGCCATTTTACATAAGTTCAGAAATATTTTTCAAATGTCATTTCCTAAAAGTTAAATTTGTGTCTTAGTGAAGGCCTTTCATCAGAAACTAAGTATTTGGTACACATATCCATGTACGTTGTTTCCCAGTGATAAACCTGATCAAATTTGAATGGACTTACTTTCCAGACCCTACCATACCATCATGCCTCACCATCGTTGCTCATGGTTCCCTCAACCTGACATATGCATTCCATGTTTTCCACCAAAGAAAATCCTGTCTCAAAACAATGCCTAAACCCAATCCCTTAGTAACTACAACCGTGGTTCTCTTATTAGAAATTCTCCTAGGGAGCTTTCTCAATAGATAAGCAATACCCCTGAACAACTGAATCAAAATTTCTAAAGAATAAGGCCCAGGCATTGGTATTGTTTAAGCTCTCCAGGTGATTCTAATAAGTAAACAAGGTTAAGAATTGCTGAGCTAGGTTATAGCTGCCTTCTACTTACAGCTGGCTCCAAACGGAATGCAGAGCTTCACCTTTGCTACCTGGGTGATGGGTTTCCCTTCTGATAGATGAAGAAAAATAAACCAATCAATTACAACAGAATGTGCCACAAACAAGAAATTTACTGTGGTTACCTACCATGGAAAATAAATGAGTAATTACCTCCCTGACCTTGTATTTAATGAGAAAAACTGCATAGCAAATCTGCTTTTGTTCTGGTTTTGCTCAAAAGCAGTACAGGAATAGATATTTCAGTGAGTCCTTTTCACCCTCTCACTGAGAAAAGAGGAGAAAACATTACAGGAAGATTATAGAATGGAACAAATTCTGAGCGTGCATTAAAAAATCACTTGAAGAATAATTCTGTTTGAGTAGTTCTAGGGTGGGTCCCATGGATCTGTATATTTAGCAAGCCCCCTGCATGATTCTGATCCTAGTGGTCCACAGGCCAATGGAAAACAGGAGTTTACAGAAAGGTGCCCCTTTTCTTCTATTTGGTATACAAATGCTCCTTGATTCTCACACAAATGCCAGGGCACTTTGACCACTTTTGAGAGAAAGCAGAATTCAGAAAATTTAGGTTCATAGGCAAATTTCAAAGATCACAGCAGAGTCATGACAGCTGAAGGAAAAGGAGAGTGGGGGAAACAGAAGCTCGGCAGCAACTGGAGACAGCTGAGGAGAGGAGGGCTCCAGCATAAGAAAGGCACTCTCTGGGCTTGAGTACAGAAACAAACGTGCTGTGGACCAGAGCAGATTCTCTGTTGTGAGCATGCTGGAAAACAATGCCTCAGCTGCTCTCCTGGAAGTCAGCTGTAATAATCCTGCCCTTCTTAGATGCAAGCTCCTCTAATCAAGCTGTGAAAAATATACTAACTTTGGTCTGCTATTGTTGGCCAAAAGCTAATTTGGTTTTACCCTGGAGCTTCAATTCTCACATCCCTATCAGAAACAAACTGCTTCAAATTTAGGAACTGTGAGCCACAGGAAGTTCACTTAGAAACACACACTGATCTCCCTGTAAGGCAGAGAGAGAAAGGGGGAGAAACAAGCCAACTGGCTTCTCTACTAAAGACATAAACTGATAGATTTTCAGCACCCACTCTCTCCATTGGAGTCAGGAAAGAGTAACAGAATTCAAAGTGTAACAAACCATAGAGTACAATAACCATTTTTCCTTCATTCTTTACCTCATTTGTTTATTTTTTATTTATTCTTTTATTCCAGAAATATTTTTAAACACTATGTTTTAGCTCAGGTCTCTCAAAAGCAGACTCTAAGACAAGGATTGGGTACAAGTTGTGTCTTTGAGAAGTGATCTGCAGGAGCAGAAGTGAAGGAGTGGAGAGAGAAGGAAAAGAGTGAAGGAAAACCAATAAAGGTAAGAATATAATATTGAGGACATCACTGTGGACAGAGGGGACTCAATTCTGCTGGGACTCTTAGAGAAACAACATACTGTTCCCTGGAATTATCTCCTTAAAGGATAGGAAGAACATTTATCTAAGGGCACCAGTCCCCCACTGGTGGAAACTAACCTGTAGCTGTTAACATCTTCCATTTTTCTAAGCTCCACAAGCACACGGGTCACGGAAGCCAGGACACTCCTTCACCAAATTCCCTCTGCAGTGTCCCAGTTATCAGAAGAATCCAAGGCAGAAACCCAGGTGAGAGGCTGTCAGCTGAAATGATTTGAAGCCTGCACAGACGTCTCCACCATATAAAAGCCAAAATCAGAGGGGAGGTCAAAAGGATGTCAGTCGGAGCTTTGTATGTGTCCACTATGGTATGTCAACCTCCTGCTAAGCTAAAAAGATGAATAAATCTTGTTCTATGCCTCCTAAGAATTCTTGGTCTTGTAAGGGAGAGAAACAAACAAACAAACAAACAAAAAACATAGCATTCAGTATGAAAACTGCTACAGGAATCATACCCAAACAGAAAAAGAAGAGGAAAAGATCAGTTGGTGGAGGGCAGCTGTGGAGAAAGGAAAGTTGGAAGGGCTTCACAGAAATGTAAGCTGAGCCTTGGAGAATGAATCTTCTATGTGAACAAGAGAACAATAAAAGAAACGTGTTCATTTAGAAGAACAAGATATGTTCCCGAAGTGATATTGAGAAAAGTGTGACCGAACACAGTGTTTATATGAAAGAAGCAGAGGTAGTAAAGCTGGACACATCTTTTATCCTGAAGGCAGGGGGAGGGCCATTGGAGTTTAAGCAGGAGGGTGACTCAAGGGAGTTATCTCCATCCTTGGTGAGCTCTCAAAAAAGATCACAGAGCTGTAATTCCTGAAGATTTGTTCATTCAACAAACATGTATGAAGAACACTTTATATAATAGGGACTACAACAGGTGCTGAGCATACTGGTGAATGAGATGTGGTCCTTGTCTTCAAGTGTTTCAGTGTCTTGTGCTGTAAGAAAGAGAAATTTTATAATGCAGTACGATTGATGCTACTCTATGTCTCAGGGCAGGGCTATGGGAGCATACGGGAAGGCCCCCTCTTCCAGACTTGGGGTGTCTGAAGACTTCCTGGATAACTAACAGTATTCATATTCAAAAGTTAGAGGGCTGGGTTGCCTGGCCTGAAGCACTCCAAGGAGCCTAAGAAGGCAGTGTCTCCGGAAAAAATAAATAAACAAATAATGGTGGTGTGGGGGGAATGTATCCAAGCAGGATATTTGTGGTCAAGAATACTTTCCTCTTCCCCCTGCCTGACCTGTTGTGTCTCATCATCTCCCTCGGCCAGCTTACTCAGCCTTCAATGTTTAGTTTGAGTGTTGCTTCCTCCTGGAAGACTTCCTTGGCCTCTCAGGTCGAGGAGGTACAATCCAAAGGTCCAAATCAAAGGTGGGGAACCTTTTCATGTTGGAAGGCTGCATACATTTAGCTGTGATCAAAGAAGACTGCATTCAAGAAACTTCAATTAGATATACTTAAAAATATACATTATTTTGTAAAAATCTAACTACTATGTACTTAATAATTTCAAAAACTGAAAACTATTTGTTACTTTTAAGGTTAACTAACCTTTTAATGACTTTTTTGTGTCTGGTTTTTGTTGGAAAGCATTTGAATATTTGGTTGCAGCATACAGGTCCACAGTTTCAGTTGATCCTCTAATCAGGTGTCAGTCATTTGTGACCTTAAGGGAGTCATGATTTGGGTTAGCTAGGAGAATGTAGATTTGCAACAATAAGTGACTGAAAAGCAAGAAAGCATTTTTCAGGAATGTTGCAAAAGGCAACATTCTGCTGCATTTTTCCATATTTCAGCTGGATCTTTCTTAGTATTAAACAATGAGTTTAAAATGTCATCTACTGAGAGCTTAATCAATTCCATCTGTAGTTCTTTAGGTGCCTTGGTGATATCAACTAGGTGAGGCTGAAATGCTAATTTGAGTGTGATGTCATGATTCTCAAAGTCAATGAACCTTTCGTTGTATTTTCTGTTAATTGAAAAGAAGCTGTGTATTCTTCAAATGATTTGTGTATATCATCCTGCTCATCAATGACCTTTGCTAACTGGGGAAAATGTTCAACTGAAATTTCCTGTTGAAAAAGTGTTTTGAAAAAACATAGCTTTCTTTGAAAGGTTTGGATTTTTTTGCCACATATCATATATAGACTTAGTTTTACCTTGCAAAAAATATTCCAGTCATTTTGATTTGACATGATATCACACAGAGATGCTGCATTTCTATAGAAATCTTCTTTCAATAATTCACACTGCTGATTCAATTCTTCCTAAAGTTTAACTATCTGTTCTCACAGCCGTCATTTAGCCCCTATGGCTTACTAGTGTTCTAATTGTGCCGGTCAATCTGGGAGGATTAGTTCATTGAAACTTATTTTATTATTTTGTAATTTAAATACATTCATTTTAAAAATAAAATAAAAATATAAAAAGATGAAAAATAAAGTATTAATAAAAATAAAAGGATTTGTTCTGTAAAATATGGATTCAATGAAAAGGCTGCACTTAAGGACCTAGAAGGCCACAGGTTCCCCACCCCTAGTCCAAATACTTTCACAACTTATCTCATTTTTCCTTAGTTGTCTAAAAAGAAAAATGCATATATAAGCAAACAAATTTTAACTCTTCTGACCTTCTACCTGTGACAAGGACAGAAATGTGGCTCTCCTGTGCATGCTGTATGATAATATTCTGGCTTAGCCACAATAAACAAGCTAATCTGCTACTAAAAGAGGAAGGCAAACAGAAATAATATCTACTTGGTCTTCACAAAATCTCAATATCTCTCTCTCTCTCTCTCTCTCTCTCTCTCTCTCTCTCTCTCTCTGTCAGAAATCCAAAGTAGTTCTTGAGTCAAGGGCATAATCTTGATTGTCCAAATATCTTCCTTTTAGGCTCTGCCCCTCAGACCAAACCTCCTGTCAGGGGGTCGGTACACAAGAGAGCAAGATACATTCAGTCCCACCTAGAACAAAAGACCAGACTCCACACTCGGGCACTCCCCAACAACCACGGCCCCCATGAGCTTCTTTTACTCTGCTGTATTTCCAGAGAAGTTGACTTCCTGGATGTCAGCCTCGGTCTGAATGATCTGAAGCATCCAGTCTAGCTGCCACAATTAAGAATTATAGTCCTGTTTTTTCATAGTAATAACCATACTAATATACAGTAAATGCCATGCACCAAATGCTGCTTTAAGTATTTTTGCATATATTAATTCTTTTTCTAACCACTTTATGAGGTAGGTAATATTTTTATCTTCATTTTAAACAGAAGGAAACTGAGATACTAAGTCAAGTAACTTGCCAAGGTCACACACCTGATAAGGAGTGGGACAAGGACTTGAGACTCAGGAAGCTCGGCTCTCAGGTTTCCATCTAAGGTCAGTCCCTCTTGTCAGATATCTCTGACACTCTAGAAGATACATCTACCTCATTGCAATTTTCATATTCAAAATCACCCCTTCACCTTCTTTCTTTTCCCAGGGCTAAACTCCCTTCCCTTGATACTTCCTCACAGAGAGAAATTTTCATCCATCTGGAAATGTTACTGATTAACTTATTTTCAAGAATCAAGTCATAATTATAGCTTGAGGAGTCCATGTACCTATCCCCCTGCATCTATTCACCTAGTCATTACCTCTTGGTCTAAGCAACTTTTCAATTTTCAGTTGTGGTCTATACTTTACCAACCTCCAATGGTGTTTTTCTCCCAAGCCAGCAAGCTGGCTTCACTGGCATTTTGAACACAGCATCATCACTCAGCCATGGTCTTTAACTGAACCGAATAGTCAGATATTAGGCATTACTTCATTTCTCTTTCACTATCATTTGGTTGTTACAGTAACTTGTCACAGCTAGGGACAGTGTTAAATTGCTCTCACATTTTCTGCTTTTACTTTAAAGATAACCATTCTACTTCCTTGCTCTCTCTGCCTCAAACTAACATTTTCATTTCAAACTTACATAAGAAAGTTATTAAAAATTTTCCAACACTTAGAAAAGTTTCAGACCTTCTTTGGAAAGAAAATTAGTCAATAGCTATAACAAAAGTACATTATCTCTCAAACTTCTGCATGTGAAGGGATAACAAAATAAAAGATTCTTTTCCTTTCAATAACAGCAGCAAAGCTAACATTTATTGAATGCTTAATACATGCCAGGCACTGAGAAGTGCTTTTCATATATTATTTTAATTTAGAGCTAAGAAAACTGAGCTTAGAGAAGTCAAGTACCTTGTTCAAAATTATAGCTGATAGTTGTTCCAGAGTCTACCACTTAACCAGGCTCAGAGTAGTATACAAATCTTCCATTGCTTGGGCCATTAATTAATGTACTTCAGTATCTATTGAATATGAGAAAATATGTGGAAAAAGAAAAGAACCATTTTCACAGTTTGTATAATGTGATCTTAGTTCTCTGGAATTTCTCCCTTGTATTTTGTAGACATTCTTCTTGTTCCTTGTCAACTGCTGAACTATTTTCTGAATGTTACCCACAGTGGTAGTGATGTCTACCATACTTCATTTAGTTGTGAGCTGCAAGTTATAGATAACTCAAACTAAAACTAAATGGAAAGTTAAGAATATTTTAGCAATTCTTGTATAAAAAAGATGGAGTTGGGGTGGGCTCCAGTCCTTTAGGCATTAGGATCCACTTTTATACTTTTGATTCACTTTTGGTCCTCTTTGTGTTAGCTTCCATCTCCGAATTGCTTCCTGCAGAAACTAGAGAGATGCTTGCTTTTTCATATCCAACAGCAAAAATTAAGAACAAAAACAAACAAAAAAAATTAAGCAGAACAAAACACCTCCTCAAGTATAAGCTAAAGTCTTTCCTTTAGCCCAATGGGCCAACCTCAGTCATGTGCCACCCTTGGGAAGAAAAAAAGCATATGATCTTCTCAAGCCATAGAAAAACTTGTGATAAAATCCAGCATTCATTTGTGAGAAAACAAAATCTGAGGATTTCAGTCACAGAAAGCACTTTCTATGCCTGATAAAATGAATCTAGCCAAAATTTATAGTGATAATCAATAACCATTCCTACTGGAGAAGCTTCAAGAGCATTCCCAATCAAGTCAGTATTATACTAAAGGCCCTAAGCAGTGTAATAAGAAAAGAAAAAGAAATATGAGGTACAATAACTGAAAATTTAAAGGCAAATATAACATCATTTGCAGAAAATATTATCTATACAGAAGGTACTTAATAACATCTATAAAGCATTAGAACTAATTACAGAATTAAGAAGAGTTATGATTTTATATTTATACATAAAATATAATAGCATTCATATACACCACGATAAATTAAGAAACAATAGGAAATATTCATAATAGCAAGAAATATAGAATGCACTTAGGAATAACTTTAACAAATGATATGGAAAAATAAATTTCAGAGTATCATGGAAGAAAATGAAAGATAACATAAATGAATGAATGAAGATATATATATATATATACATGATGTTAGATGGAAATTCATATTGGGCCTGTCATGGTGGCTCATGCCTGAAATCGTAGCACTTTGGGAGATCAAGGTAGGAGGATTGCTTGAAGCCAGGAGTTCAAGACTAGCCTGAGCAACAGTGAAATCCCATCTCTACAAAAATTAGAAATATTATCCAGGTGTGGTGGTGTGCACCTGTAGTCCCAGTTACTTGGGAGGCTGAGGCAGGAGGATCACTTGTGCCCAGGAGTTAGAGGTTGCTGTGAGCTCTGATGATGCCACTGCACTCCAGCCTGGGCAACAGAACAAGACCCTGTTTCAAAAAAAAAAGTCATAATATGAAAGATGTCAGTATTACTCAAGTTATTAATTTAGTGCAATATCAATTTAAAAATCTCCACAAACCTAGACATAAACTAAACTGATGCTGAAATTGATGTAGAACAAAAGATATCACAGAAGTCAAAACCAAGCCACAAATGGAGAAAATATATTTGATACATATATCACTTTTCCCAAGTACCCACCAGGCCCTTTCAACATGTAGATGCAAATTTTTTTTTATTTCTGGAAAATTGTCAATTGTCTTAGATTTTTGTCTTAAGTATTAGTTCTAATCCATTGCTTTATTTTTATCCTTTAGGGACTTCAAATATTGGATCTTCAAATATATTGGATCTTTGCCTATTTTCCATTCCAAAGATTTTTCTCTTCTGTCTCTTTTTATTTCATTTTTTAGTCTAATTTTTATTAGACTTTTTGCTTCTTGCTTCTTTTTCCTTTCACTGTGCAGTATCCAAAAGAGCTCTTTTCCCTTGCCTTTTACTCTCAGCTTGCAAAAGTATTGCCCTAAAGTTCTCTTTATTTCTCTCTTCTGTAGTTTTTCTACATTTGGCTCTCTGGAAATCTTGGGGAAAACTTGAGAAATAGTTCTACCGAAAATTGTTGTTTATTTCTCTACTTATAAGAAACTGAGCTGTGCATTATACTCTAATTTATAGCCATGCTAAATAATAGGATTTGTGTGGCTTTAATTATTATTTTTGTTAATTTGCATAGCTTTTAGAAGATGCAGTAGAACATTCAGATTTAAGTGGTCACTGTTCTTTGGCTGTGTCCTTGCATTCTTGATTCTTTCACATCCCCACATTGATTAAAAAATAAGGTTTTGAAATATTAACCATGCCAAGGTATCTCACAAAATATTAATTTCATTAGATTTTATAGCCTTTTAACATTTTATTAACTTTAACTCAAGTACATGCAATCCAAAATAACCAAAATACTAAGTGATCTTCAGTTGCCAATCTCTCTAGATACCCCTTTGTTAGCTCCCAACCACACTTCTCCTGACCCTTCACTCCTCAGACCTAAAATGGTTCTAAAACAAGAAACTCTTCACAAGTTCTTATCAAAAGTTTGCTATGCATGTTTGGGGACACCCTATGAGAATGCCTAGGAAAAGTAACAGTAAGTTTCAATATTATACAATAAATTCCATTGAAAATCCACAAAATGTCCACCTTTAAGATAAGCCAGTTCTATACACTAAAATCTATTAAACCTAGATTCATATTCTGAGAAAAATATCATGAGATTCAAAATGCATTTGGCTGATCCAATGCATAGAGCTTATATTCTTCATCCCCTGTTCCCACTACTGTTCATTTCCCCCGTGTAGTAGACAATATCCTTACTCCTCCCACACCCACTCAGCACTCACCATACCAATGCATGCCAATGGTGTCTTGCTGCAATTATCCACAATTCTATGACTGGGAGCTTTCTCTAGCCATAAACTAGAGCTCAGCCATTTATTAGGGTAGACCCAAAGTGCCCACTCCCAGTAGAAATTTGCAATCACATTCAGGAATTGCTAATTAAATATCCTAGCTTCCCTTGGGTGGAACAACTTTTTCAGAGATTCCCATTAGGCCCTGAGCCCTAGTTTTCCATAGGGATAAGATGCCTTCTTTGTCTCACATCCCTAGTCCCTGCCCAGTGCTTCCTGGATCATGTCTCAAAGAAATTATTTTCACTCAAATCCTTGTCTCAGGACCTTCTGATGGGGGAATCCAACCTAAGGCATACTTCCACAAATCCATAAAAATTTATATTCTATATTTCTTGCCCAAGGCTTATTGTCCAACAGTGAAGACCAAAGGGAGACATTTTTACCTTCTAGGATATTAAGGTCTTTGGAAATGATCCCAATCTCAATTGTCTAGATTTCTGGCTAATTAGCTCCAAGGACTTCAATTCATTTGGAAGTCTCCAAAATCCTTTGAAGCTATAAGGATAGTACTTAAATAGACCTAATTAAATTGAACTGAAGTAAACATCCCAGGGTATCTTCAAATGGAAGCATATTTATGATCCATCCTTTGATAAGATATATACAGCATGAATATTTTACCCAGGAAACACCAGTCTGAACTCAGACACTAAATAGTTAAGTAGTCTTGGAAAAGTCATTTTACCTTTCTAACATCCGTTTTCTAATCAGTAAAATGAGGGGTTGAAATAGATGCTCCCTCAGCAGCTCTCCATCTATGAAGCTCCTTGATTCTATGATTCTAAGTAGGTCTCTGAGATCCATCATAAGTAACTTATAACTTTTTCTTAATTTTTTTCCTTACACATTAAACTTACGCACCGTGTCCTTTCTCGGTACCTATTTATGAGTCCAGATTTAGTGCTGATTCATCCAGACACTGGAATTTCCACCGGTCATTTTCTAAATTATGTTAGTTCATGTAATGCTAAAACATTCCCTTCATTATTAAACAGAGGTTTTAGGTATTCTTCCTACCCAGCTACCTAGAAACATTTTGGTGTTATTTGGTTACTGGAAACAAGAAGAGATTACATAGAGAATCCATGCATTTTGATCAATGCATGAGCTGAATCTTCTCCAGTTACATGACAGATGTCACATAGAAGAAAGGGTTTGTCAATAACTAAACTTGTTTTCTGATCTGAACTCAGAAACTGAGCTTTGAAACTAGTTTTTCTTGAATTGAACATATTAGTACAAGAAAGAATCTATATCGCATGAAGGGAAAGGAACCAAAGGGAGCTAGTGTAAAGATAAGGAATTACATTTAAAAGCTTGGCAGAGTTCAGGCACACTAGATCTTGAGAAGAGAGACAAACGAGAGTGAAAAGAAGTAGGGCTATGGAATGATTTACAATCTTTTAACCACAAGAGTGAAAAAACTTAATAATATCATGGAAATCAGACTATATAGAGTCAAGAACTGAGATTAAACAGCACTATACTTATTCCAGTCACAGTGGCCCAGGCAACTGAACCTGCACCCTGAGGCAATAGATTAAAAAGAGGAAAATTACATGAAAATGAAGCAAATCGTTATTTCTAATGAGCTACTTCTAGAGGAAGATCTGGGAAAGAGTTTAGAAGGAGTTGGAAACATAGAACAAGAAGGATGCAATGACAGGGAAGAGTATAACATGTGCAAAAAGGCTGGTTTGAGCCTGCATACTCAAAAGGGAAAGATAGAGACCTTCTATTGCTTCTTTGGTGGGTCATATTACTTTCAGGTAATAAACATCTTTATTATCTACACTTTCTTACTCTGTCTACTCCTCTGCTTGTTTCTTGGAAAGAAACCCCAGAAAGCAGGAGCTCTGGATAAAAAGAAGTAAATACGTCATTCTCCACGTGGAAAGGCTCACAGCAATCTAGGCCTGAAGCTTGTGTGAATCAGCAATTGCCATTACTGTTTGAAAAGTATAAGCTAAGTATAAAATGTTTTTATCTTTAGATTTTGATGCTAAAAAGTCACACCAAAAAAGACAAGGAGCAGGTCTAAAAGCAAGAGCAAAAGGCGAACAGATCTCAGTGAGATTGGAATGACTCTCCCAGTCAACCAAGGCAGCTCAAACTCCTCAGAGCCACTTGGCCACGGGGAACCAGTCCCATAGTCATGGCTGGTCTGAGCGATACATGCAGTTCACTGAAGAGAGTTGCTGGTCAATTTGGCTGGTTACATTCAAAGACATTGCCAACATCTGTACAAGCAGAAAAGGAAAAATAAGACTAATAAGAGAAATCAGGACCTAGGTTGAAATCAGCTTTCCAATTTACCAGAAAATTTGTTCCATCTCATTTTACTTGTTTACATAAAGCCTGGCAGATGTAATTTTTGAAAAAATTGATAGCTGATGGGAGTCATCCTGGTATAATGGCAAAAACACAGATTTTTTTTTTTAATCAAACAGATCTAGCTTCAATTTTTGGCTCAGCCATTTAGTTATGTGATCTTAGCAAAGTTATATAATCTCTTTGAGCCTCAATTTTGTTTCCATCTAAAATGAGGGTAATAATCACTTGCAAATTTAATATTGAAATGAGCACACAATATCTATAGAGAAAGGATTTATTAAATGGTACTGGACTGGTAGCAGGAATTATATTAATGGATGTGTTAATATTGATAATTTTTATTTCTATTATTTGAGGATGTCATTTTCATATTTTTCCATTGCCATATTACCTCTTCACAGATTGAAAAATTATTCTTTTTGGGGTGAACTTCTGGCTTTGTCTCCGTGGAGAGGGAAAAAGAAGGGGGATACTAAAATTCCAGTATTTCCCCAATTCTCAGAGAATCATTATCTAGTTATTATACTTTGGATTTCCAGGTTCTTACTTTAATCATCTCAGATTAGAAGTTTCCCAAGCCAAACTGAATATTCAATGCAGGTAGAACGAGAAATGGTGAGAGGATATTTTCACTAAGGGTCTTAATGTAAACCAAGACCAAAAACAAAGAAACGCATGAAGGATCATGCTCCCAATTCTAACTATTATTCAGTGTTTTAAAGAACAAGTTAAAATTCCATTTAATGACAGTGTTAGTTTCCAGACTAATGTAAACATATAATGTCACATAGCTGGGGCCTCATAGCAGCCTAAGAGTGAAAGGGAAACTAGCCTAAACATGTGGCATGGGAAACAGGAGTAGGTAAAATACTGACCTCAGTAGTGGCTGACAAATAGGGAACAATCCACAAAAGGATTACGGCAATTCAAGTTCCATCCCAGAAAGATAGAAAATCAAACGAAGCAGTCCAAAATGGTAGGAGGAGGTCACGGCGCCCTCTTTGGCAATGGGAACAATAGGAGGATCACTTAATGTCAGACTGTCCAGGGGAATCTACTTGAAAGTAAGAAAAAGAACTAGCCCAATCCCTGGGATACAAGAATAAATGTAATAAAACTGGCAAGCAGGCCTTATGCTGCTAGAAAGAATACAATGATGAGCTAAGAAATTAGAGCCAGCCGTGTGACCTGTTACTCTGCACTGGCATTATTCAAGCACACATGGGAGTTTTGCCCAGAAAGTTGTGAAAGAATAGAGACTTGCACCTCATTCAGGGAGCAGAAGAAATGTGATACACAAATACTCTGTCCCTGATTCCAAAAAATAGATGGTACAACTAATAGCTAGCTAATGCTCAATACAAACAGCTGAGATGGGGCTAGGCCAGTGCAGAGACCCTCCTTAAAGTAAACATGACTCATTTGTGCATTCAGGTTCATTTTATACTTTCTCATTTTGGTTGTTCTGTACTGGTGAGAAGAAAGAAACATTTTACTCTGTAATCATATACTATCATCTAGAATACTAGGATGAATAGTTTATGTTGACTTGTGAGTATCTTTAGATGCTATATGATGAAAAATAGTATTTCAAACCTACAATGTATAATGAGGCGCAACTCACTGTTTTTCAAATATGCTAAATATGAAACTCATCGTAGCATAACTGAGGTATGCCCTTACCAGTGATGAGCCAGTCCAAAGCTATTTGGGGGTTCAAACTAGAAAGGAGATTCGGTTGCTTTTATAAAAAGGTATCAGTCCAACATCTCCGTCATCCCAGAGAGATATAATGAAATGTAAGTTTTAAGACTGAATTTTAAAAAGCATGTTTGAATTTTTATATTTACATGAATGTTTTCTTCTCCAAAGCAGTTACTTTGGGATGCTCTATGCTAATTTCACAAGGCTGTCTAGACTGAAGGTGTCAATAGTTTCTTTCTTCTTCATCCACAGTCCTTCTGTGAGAACCAATGTCATCCACAGCCCAGGGTGGTGCAGCCTTATTTACTGTGTGGCTTCACGTAGGTCACTGGCTCTAGGGACCTTAAATGCAAAAGTCTGACTGGAGTTAGATAGGCAAGACAAAGCCACTTCATCTCAGAATCTGCTCCCTGGGGAACCCAAACTGTGACATGGGAAGTTAGAAGAAGCCTTATTAGATATGGATAAAACTTAATCATATTAACCAAAAAACAATTCCTGGGCAATTTAAAAGTTGGCTTTTAACTAGATTTGGACCTAAAGCTCTTACAACTGTTTTACAATTTCTGCTACCAGAGGACTCCTAATAGCAAAGGGTAGTTCTATAAGAAGCAAAAAAGTGTCTATGAAGTCTGTTCTTATCTTTAAAAGTCATGTGAATTTTCCATTATATTAACATATATCTATTTGTTGTAATACTACATAATACTTTAAATAATATTACTATTTAAATTTTTTAACTTGTCCCCAATATCTTCACGTCAAATCAATAGCATCCTCCAGGAAAACTTATGCTGTGGTTTTTGTATACATCCTTACCACTGCATACTACCCAGAAAAATCATTTGAAGTTTCTTGGCACCACTGGAGGGAGTGAATTAGGGAGAATGTAGAAAATGAGAGAAAGATAGTGAACAACATCACACAAAGAACCACAATTTCACCTTGTAAGATTAGGCTACATAGTTCTCATTTTCTGTTATGTTCTAGAGTTAAGCTGAAACAACCTGAATCCAAAGCATGAGAGTAATAGCGTGTCCTTGTCCTTCGTTTCTTTCATGTTCTCTGTCTGCTATGGGTAGAAGGAAAGAAACAGGGTCAGTGTCGTCAATTTCAGGAAAATCTCACTCCAACAATCAAAAAGCTCAAAGCTCGCCATCAGTATCAAGTAAAATCATTGCCTTATTCTTCTATTCATTCTGGAAAGGCTACCCTGGGAGTGAAAGCATCTGAGATAAAACCTATAATGCAGAAAGAAAAAAAAATTAATCCTAGGGGGAAGACCATCTCAAGATAAAAAAGCAAAAAGTAGCAACTCTTCTGCTTTCTCCATAACTTAACATTTCAAATCAGAGGATGCTGTAGAGAAACTGACAGTTCGCAGAGCTTTTCTTAAAAGGGCAGCACTTTAGAAACAATTTGTCAATCAACTAATTCTTAATTGATGAAATATTTGAATAATAGCTTCCTGTGACTTTTCTACTGTCCAGTGCTGATCTCATTTGCAAGGATTTTGAATATTTATTAAACCCTAAAGCGCTGTTGGGCTTTCCAGAGTTTCTGTCACAGCTCTTAGATCAGGCAGGAAGAAAAAAATTTCTCATTACAACCAAGAGAGCTGAAATATTGGAAGTAATGATAACATTCTTTAAAAGACTAAAAAGGATAGTGCAGTGTAGCCTTACACAGAAATACTATGACCAATTATTAATGATGAATTTTTTTCATATTTTATGTTAGCTTTTATCATTTTATAATTACAACTTTTCTGATAATACTAGTGAGTTCTCGTTCTTTTATTGGTCAGGCCATCATCTTTGACTGTAAATATTAGTTTATCTTAAAGGTCCATTTAGCAATTTCTTAACATCAGGCAAATGCAAAATCCTAAACAATTCTGTCTCCTAGGGAAATAAACAATTCTCAAGAGAAGAGCAGCCCCTCTAATGTCAGAACTCCTTCTACCCTTTTCTAGCCCAGGTGGAAGGCTTCTTAGAGAGTCTGTTGGTTTGGAAATCTTCTCCCCAAAGGAATCTGGAATCTTTGGCCTTGAAGTTCCCATAATGACCCAACCCAAATTAGAGCATTCCTGATTTTAAGGAAGCTTAGTGTATGATATTTCCTTATTTATAGAATTTATAAAATACAATTTTAAGGGCCACACTTGTGAGTAGAGTAGGCTTCTACCTCAATAACTTTCAACAGGGAAGTAAGAGAAGGATTATCAAAATCACCCCATGAGTTTTTAAAACCTCTGTACCCATTCCATGACAACCAAATTCAGGGAGTGATTCTTGATTGCATCCAGGATATAAAGCAAACAAGCAAAAAAACACTATAAATAATATTCTAGGGTGATTAAGAAAATTTGAATATGGATTATATATTGGAAAATATGATTGTATTAATGTTAAATTCCTTGAGTATGAAAATGGCATTATACTAATATAATATCATTCATAGGTAACATATGCTTAATTATTTCAGGGGATGGTTAAACTTTAATGTTGCATACAATTTACATTCAAATGGCTTTGCTTATACTTTCCATTGAAATAAAAATATTCCCAAAAGCTCAGGCACTTTGGTACTTTAAAAGAAATTTAAATCTGATGCCAAGAGCAGTATAATATCAGTACATAAATTTGAATTAAACAGTTAAAATATAATTTAAAGAAGAAAATCTTTGCATTAACATTTTTGAATTGTGGCAGAGAAAAGGGAGGAGAGAGAGAAGCATGTCTATGGAAAGACACAACAGAGCATTTATGAGATGCTTAAAGCTTACCCTTGAACTTTGATTCTGAAGAGTCTACATGATTCTAAGAAAAATGAGGAAGAGGAGGCAAAACTCAGTGATCCTTAGATTCATGTTGAAAGAAAAAGAGAATGTTCAAAAGGGTCTTCGTGACCTTTTAGACAATGACTAAGACAGTAAGCCCAAAGTGAAGACATAGAGAAAAAGTGTAGCAATTTTTTGCCAACTGCAAAAATTTTTAGGCCCCCCCAAATGACCTAGCTCTCTTTTTGTTACAGTAAATTAGCACCAAATATTTGTAAGCTCTTTGACTCGTTTTATATAAAGAAGTGTATACCTGCCAAGTTTTATCAACATATACCAGGAAAGTAGTGACTCCTTTTCAGATGCATAACAGACCACTATATTCCACCCTATATCCCATTTTCTGCCTGTTTCTTTCATTCATGTTGAATAATAATAACTACCATTTACTATAAACCCATCATGTCAGGCACAGCGGTAGGCATTTTATCTGTATCTTACCAACAACCCAACAACTATCCGATGAAATAGGAATTACTTTCCCACATTTCATAGCTGAGGAAGCAGAAGGTTGGAGAGAGGAAGTAGTGTGCCTAAGTCCACCCTAGTAAGTGCTGGCTAGAATTCAAACCCTAGACTGATGTCTATACTCTTCTTCTCTAAACCCACTGCCTCCTGACAGTCCAGCATCCTTAGATTCCCATGTGTTTCTGCTTTTCTGGATGGCCTGGCTTTCAGGTAACAGGCACCAATTCTGCTTGGCATTCCTCACTTGCTCAGTGTCATGGCTGTCCACAATCTGTCACTGACAGCACCTCAGAGAAGCTCCCACTTTCTCAGAGATATTCAGGAAATATGAGGGACTCACTTCCACGTATACAGAGATCCTGTCCTTGAAGGATATAGGCAGTGGTTGGGAGCATTGATGCCTTAGTACAGGCTGCCCTTCTCCAGATCTGCTTGCCCATATATGATTCTATTAATCTTCTCCAAATAATCGTATCCCATATGCTTTTCTGCTCTTTCAATAAAGGAGACTTAATCAATGATAATTATAATTCTCTAATTAGTTTCTTAATGATATTTTAATAAGAACAGTAAAAAACCTAGACACACTTTTCAATAGTTAGAAATATTTTTCAAAATAAACTCAAAATGCCTTACTTGCCCTCATCTATCCCTGCAGGATATTTTTAGTATTAATTGAGTCATCAAATCAAGTTTATCCACATTTTCCACTCTCTTTAAATTTCATTAATGTCTTACCTCCATTTAGCATATATTTCTCTGCCAACCTCTCACACCTGATTAGGTTCAACCACTTGTCTCTGAATATTTAACACCCACCTTTGTCACTCTGCGGTACCTTTTTTGCTTTTTTAAAAAATATTATAGACCCATCCATGCATGACCTTTGAACTGATAAGTTTTTAGTCAAATTCTTGGAGTTAATTGTATTAGATATGCTTGGGGAACATGCTTAGTCCCTGCCGTTTTCACTGGAAAGTCAACCTCCCTCCTGACTTCTGCCAGAGTGGAGGCTTTGGGTGGCAATGTTTTGCCACAAGCCCTCTCTTTGTCCATCTCTTGTTGGATCAAAAGTGGACACTTCTTCCAGTGGGAACCATACAATAGGCCAATCTATGGCAGACCAAAGTTATGAAGGGAAAATCTAACCAGTTTTTAAAAGAAGCTAATGTGAAAAAAACAAGAATGCTACAGACCTACACAGAGAAGTAGAAATGATAGACCTTGTGGCCACAGTAAGAGAAAAATGGTGCCTCCCAGTTCATTGGTTCCATGAAGCTTGGCTCTACTTCTAGTAGGCAGATACTATCTGAATTTCCTCTGTCCTTTCTATCACCTCCCCACTCCATTTAGTGAACAAACCCATGACTAAAAAGGCAGCAAATGACTCCAATGAAGTATTAGGTCATTAAATATGAAATGTCCAATTTTGAGTCAAAAATATAGTTTATTATATCTCAAACAAAAGCAATACAATTAATCAAAATGTGAGTCTAAACTGTTGACACACTTTTGCCATCTTAATGGTAGCTTGTTTATGCCAGCAGTGAAGAAGCCTGGAGAGTGAGTGGCGATGAAATCATAAAAGGCGTTTTCCACAACTTGTTGAGAATTGAATATTTTTCCTTGCAAGAAGTGGTCCAAAGCCTGCAAGAAATGATAGTCAGTTGGTGTAAAGTCTGGTGAACATGGTAGATGACAAAGAGTTTCAAAGTCCAGCTTCTGTAGTTTGAGCAGTGTTTTTTGTCCAACATATGGTCAAGCATTGTCTTACAAGAGGATTGGCCTGTCTCTATTGACCAATCTCGGCTGCTTAATCTCAAACATCCTCATCATTTCATCCAGTTGGTTACAGTAGACATCCATTGTCATCGATTGACCAGTTTCATGAAGCTGTAGTGGATAATACCAGTGCTGGACCACCAAACACACACCATTAGCTTTTTTTGATGAGTATTCAGGTTTGGACTGTGTTTCAGCACTTCATCTTGATCCAGCCAATGTGCCAAACACTTGCAATTATCAAAAAGAATCCATTTGTCATCATATGTAACAATGTGGTACAGAATCCGTTTGCCTTTATGTGGTGACAGCAAAGAAAGGCAAGCTTCAAGACAATTTCTCTTCTGACGTTCATTTAATTCATGCAGTGCCCATCTATCCAGCTTCATCTTGCCAATTTGTTTCAAATGGTCTGATATTGTTGGAATAGTAATGTCAAACCTTGCTGCTAATTCACACATAGGTTGAGATGGATTCACTTCCACTATAACTTTCAGCTCATCATTATCCACCTTGGTCTCAGGTCACCCACATGGCTCATTTTCAAGATTAAAACCAGAACCAGACTTCTCACACCATTTATGCACTGTGCATTCATTAGTCACATCCTTCCCAAACACTTCATTGATATTTTGAGCTGTCTGCACTACATTGGTTCCACAATGGAACTCATATTCAAAAATAACAGGAATTTTTGACTTATCCATGGTTTCACAAAAATTGCTCTAAAAAATTTTTGAAAGATAATCACAAACCAAACCATACATTTGAAAGACTGAGGATGTACTTTCACAATAAAAATAAAACAAGAAGCGTCAAAGTAAGATGTCAGAGATATCAACTGTCAAAGTTAGTACTTAAGGAAATTGAATATTTCATACTTAATAACCTAATAACATTGTGCATGCTATTAAAATTGCCCATGGTATAAAGGTGTCACACCCACATCATGAAGAAGCAGAAAGGTCAAATGTGCACAGAGTGTGAGGACCTGTGCACATTGTCCATGAGAAGGGAGCCAAAAGAATAATTATACCAGTCTGATTCTTTCAGGTTGTAAGGAAAATAATGACATTATTACTAGTAGCCAATCATGATTGATCAACAGGAAAGAAGTGAGGAGAAGAAGACAGGGCAATCTGTGCTTCCTAAGGCTCCTAGTAAAAAGAAAAGTAGAATAAAAGAGCTGTACAGTAATATAGAATATATGGTAAAATTATAATAAGTAAATAAAATTATAAAGGAAGATAGAAAATTAGAGAGGATAAGTTGGGGAAAAATAACTATGTCACATGATCGTTTTCAAAAGAAAAGAATGTTCTGATTATAAAATTATTTTCCAAGACAGTCATGTCATTCATAGCAATAGGAAAAACAAAATGATCACAGCGAAAAAGAATTATAAATAACTTATTAGTCTTAGAGCAGGGCCATGTGTTGCACAACTGCAGGGGCATTACTATTGTCCAGGGGTGGCCCCTCTGGAGTTGCACAACACAGTGGACTGGCAAGAGAGCAAGTGGAAGAAATAGAGTAGATGTCTCTGTCCATCAGCTTCCTGGATGAGAAGATTAAAGAAAGACAATATCAAGAATCATATTTTTCGGTAACAGATAATACATAATTTAATAGATAATGTTTAATATATACCATTAATCTTTAATCTAAGAGGAAAGTTCCTTTATAATTGTGTGACTCCTCGAAAGCTTATATTCAATAAATGGAAAATATTATGACAGAAGGCACAAGTAGGGAGAGTTTAAATGAATTCTACCAAATCATAGGCTGGATTAAAACTTTGATATCTACTAACTCTTAGGCCAGATCCACAATCTCTCCCAAACATTTAGTGGTTTTAACTAACCCCACAGCTCAAATTAATAGAACAATCTGACTTTGCTCTCTTATTTTAGGTGAAAGTTTTGTAGCACTCAAACTCTGTAGGCAGTTTCAGCCACTTTTAGATAACACTTCATCAAGGCTGCAGAGCTATTCTCATTTTATGGGATGGAGAAATTAGGCTGTTACATATCATAAAACTAATGGTAACTGAATAATCAAATTGATTCAAATTAGTTCAGATGTGAGCAGGATCCCGAATACAAAAGACAGCCTGAAGCACTGGGAAAAGAATTCTAAAATGGAAATTCGTTGAGTTACAAAGAGGATTTTAATACACTACCACTGTAATCTTATTTAACAACTTCATTAGAGAACCATAAGCAAGAATAAAAATTAAGGTTGCAAAATTTGTAGAAGATAAGATAAATTTGAAGTCACTAAATTAAAAAAAAGCATAGCGAGAGAAATTCCAGGAAGGAAAGATCCAGAAGCAAGAAATAAAATTAGATTCAACAGAGTATTATATAAACATCTGAGGCTGAAAGGAAGCAAGTTTTCAATACAAGCCAGAAATCTTGAAATAGAAGTCCACAGCAAGAGGACCAAAGATAAATTTGCAGCATGATACAGCAGTACCCTCCTCTGGTGTTGTCTGGGGCTCCTGAAGGGTAAGTGGCCCATTTTGTCCAGTGTTAGTAAAAGAAGTATCTTGTTCATAAGAATTTGACACCTCTAGCCTGTCTGTCCGCACCTGTGCCTCCCTCTCTCTTCCTGTTCACTGCTAGCCTGCTGGCTCCAGCCACCATTGTCCATAGCCTGGAGACAGTGTCCCTTGAGACTGGCTCTCCCAAACTTGAGAGAAGATCAATGGCAAGTGCGACCGTGAATTTGGTATGTATGCAAACACAAGAGGCAGGTTCAGACTCTTGTGCTTTCCATGAAGCTGGTCCTAGGATTGTGTTTGTTTTGCTTGCTTGGCTTACCCTGTTTCGTTAGGACTACAATTTTTTAAAAAAAGTAAAACAATACTTGAGCCTACAGTGCTTTAATCCAAAGGAAAGTGGTTTTAATTATGGAATTTCAAACAGTGTGACAGATTCATGGAAGTAATATACTTGGGCAAGGAAGACTAACTAGCTCTCCTAGAAACTTCTCCAGAAATTGTCTTCCTTATTTATGCAGAAGCCTGTTGTCATTCACTTATACAGAATGGTGTGCAATTATCAAGATGGAAAGGTAAAGCTTTGCTCTGTTTGTCTTTCTATGTTGGCTGTTAGAACCAGTACGTAAGTAGTCATGACTCTGTCTATGTTCTATGCAAAACTTAATGCCTAAAATAATCCTCCATCCCTGTATGCAACCAAACTGTCATTTGCCTTTCAACAGGATTAGGATAAGGAACTATGAGTGAAACAGGATAAGAGATGAAAGATCTTGGAGCCTGCAACTCTGCCCTGCGTAGGAACCCCACTGGAGAACTTTGTACCTCAGGAAGCATCACGAAGGCCCAAGTCTCCAGGGGAGGCCACTGGAGGAAGACAGGGCTGTAGTAAAAAGAGTTGAGAAGGCACTGTTGGAAGTGTGACCTCCCCTACAGTTCTGTGTTTGGAAGAGTCCACAACCCTTGAGCACTCAGGTTCCCCTTGGCTCCTAAGAGCCAACCTCGTTTTCTACTTATTCTCCAATCATAGAAGACATGTAGTTCAAGAGCTAAAGAAAAGTTTTTTTAATTTAATTTTTTATTTGTATATGTTCATGGAGTATAAATACAATTTTGCTTGCTACATTTATATATTGAATTGTGGTGAAGTTAGACCCTTTAGTGCAAGAAAAGTTTGTGTTGTTATGTGTCCAGGATACCAACCTAAGTTGATCACTTTAGCTGAAAAATGCTTTTGTTAATAATTACTCCATTCTCTACTCCAAAAAAGTTAATTATCATTTCCAAGACAATTTTCCCAAAAGTACACACACTCCCTAAGGCCCTATAGTTCTTGATTCCCATTAATTCATTGCCATTTTCAACCTCCTTCTCCTCCTCAATGGGAAATTAACTCCAAGACCATTCAGACGAAGTGAAGGCAATCCTCCAGTTCACTGTCTCCATTTTTCTGGCAAGGGCCAGTCTATGAGGTCTCCAGGTTGGAGACACTCATTATCTGCCCTAGACTTGGAATTTCCTGTTTCATCTTCTTGTTTGGTATTCTATTTTTCTAGTCATCTGACTCTCACCCTTTTCTGGGCCCACTGTACCAATTGGTCATCTCTTAACTGTCAACCAGGCCCACATTCCTATGATTACTGACATCTCTCTCCATTTCTCATTAAGTCCTTGGATAGTCCTGCCGATGACTGAGCAATGGTTTGATTTAGTACCAAAACTTCCCAAAATTCCAATGTCATAAAGGCCTTCAAAAAGCCAGATGCTCTCCCTGTCTGTGAGATTTTTATGCCATTCATGTGGAAGATGAGACTCTACTGACAGAACAGAGTCTACACACACACACACACACACACACACACACACACACACACACACAAGGAGGAGAGTCTAAATGCAATATGGGCACTATATTGCATATATATCATGTTCTGGTCCTATAGCTGTGGGCAGTGTTATGTGTTATGTATACGTTTGTGTGTATGTGTCTACGTACAAGGTTAACCAGGACAAGAGGAGGAGGACAAACTGACTTTACCCTCAATTTTGTTCTTTCTATCTACTTCCACTTTCATTTCTGGGTGACTATTGTAATGAGGAATTTAATTCAATAAATATGTTGTCTTAGTCCATTTGTGGTGCTATAACAAATTATCATAGACTGAGTGGCTTATAAACCACAGAAATGTATCTATCGCAGTTCTAGAGGCTGGGAAGTCCGAGATCAAGGTGCCAGTAGAGTTGGCATCTAGTAAGGGGACCACTTCCTCCTTCACAGATTCCCATCTTTTCACTGTAACCTCACATGGTGGAAAGAGCAGGGAGCTCTCTAGGGCCTTTTAATAAGGGCACTAATCCCATTCATGAGGGCTCTGCCCTCAAGACCTCATCACCTCCCAAGGGCTCTATTTCTAAATACTACTACCTTGGAGGTTAGGATTTCAACATATGAAGTTTGAGGGGGACACAAACATTCAGACCATAGTATATGTCTAGCTCTTCCTAAATGCTTGAGACTGTATGGCAGGTGGAAAATGCAGAAATATATAAAAACATGACACCTAATTCTACGAAAATTTTTTTCTATTAGAATAATAATAGAAAATAAAAACTTCCTTAGTCTTCTCCAAAGTTAGAGAAAAAGGCTTTTGTGGCAAGCAAATTTTGTGTTCTCATTTCAATTAGAGGGTAGAAGTATAAGGACAGATGTAAAAAGATTGATGACTTTTAGGCTGTTGGAGGAAGGTCAACAGAGGCAGGAAAAGGACTGAAATTATTGCCTCAAAGTACTATAAGAAATAATGCAACTAGAGTGAAGGCAGAACCAGCCTCCCAGGCTCATTAGTATTGTCAGTTTCCACAGAAAAATCAAGTCTATTACTTGAAGGTCTTAGCAGTTAATTTCCTTTCAAAACACACACAATGGCATATTACTAGTAAGGGAGAAGAAAGGCAGGCAATAAAACAATTATAGGGAAAACAGACTAGAGCAATCATCATGTAAAGCAGCCAAGCAGCATTGTGGAAGTTGTTATTTTTGACTGAGGCAGTATGAACTCAAGCATGAAAAAGAGTTAAATGCTCCTGTTTTTCAGTGACAGCATGACACTTTATTTGACACTGGTACACACAATTTCTCATCAAATAATAGTTCTATTTGAGATATTTGTAGCAGAAATGGCCATGAATTCCCTCTTTTTTATTATTTCTGCCTTTTATCCCCTTTATGGCCTACATGTGAAGAAAAGACGTGCTCACCACAGCTTTTTGCTCAGCGTAAAATGGGTCAACAGTGTTGTCTCAAGTTTCTGATAGAGTTTTGCTAAGTCTCATGATCTGGAGACAGTTCAATTCCCACTGCCAGGGACACAACACAGATCTTATGTCTGGTCCAAATGGCTGACCTCACTGAGGACAGGGTCAAGTCACTCTTATGTACACAGGAAGTAGATGACTGTGTCCTAAGAGCCCTAAGAAGCCAAATCTGTCTCCCCCCCCCCAAACCATCCACAATACCGTACATTCCCATCATTAGAGTGACCCATTTCAGTTAGTTATATTGCACCTCCAGCAGGCTGCCTAAGAAAGATGACACATTTCATGGCTCAGATTAGCTTGATGAGTTTACCAAATAGGAGAGCCAGTCACTCAGGAGAACCCTGACAAAAGGGGACACAGCTCTCTTAGGCTGACTTAGTCCTAGCACAAGTTGCTTACCTTATCTGTAACTCAGTTTCCTCATTTGAAAAGAAGGAGTCCTATTAGAATAACAGATTTGGCAACATTTTAAAACCTTTAAAACCTAATACCATCAAGAAGTAATAAACTATTAAATTCACTGTCATAGAAGGATTCTGTAACGAAGCTATGCTTCCCTGAAAAATATAAAGCGTACTGAATAGTGCATGCCCCGTCCTACTCTGGCTTCCAGTTCTTTCCCTGTGAAAAAACTTATTCCACTTTGTTTTCTCTTAGGTCTGTATTATCTAATTCCCTTATAAATATTGGCCTTTAATGACCCCACACCACCTTGTGTTTCATTGAAAGGCAAGGCCTCCCTGGAATTCCTGAAAATAATGAGCCTAATTCTCTCTTATGCACCAAGAAGAACAAACATAAGTGTCCTTCCAAATGCCAAGGATTCTGTAAGGTTAGGAAGAAACCTGAGGACAAAGGCCACTCAGCTGGTTTCATGCTTCCTGAGTAACTTTCAGTAACCACTACCTAGGAGACTAGGAGTGCTCAAAGGATCATTACCTTGGATACTAAGCCTTTTCAAACTTGTCTAGTATTGTGGTCACCCCCCACCAACTCACAGTCCTCTATTTAAATCCAAAAGATATAAGATGTTGCAATATCATAAATTAATGTTACAAAGATAGGAAATTATATATGACTCAATAACAGACTAATCAGGCAAGTAAAACTGTCTATTGTTATTAACCCCATTTTATAGCTGAGTAGAAAGATTTAGAGAGATTAAGTTACATGCACAATTGATTGATTTAGAAGTTAAATGCAGACTAGAGAGGCTTTGCTTAAGGGTGAAGGGGAGGAAGAAAAGGAGGACGTGAGAGATAAGAAAACAAGGGTTGGCCGGGCGCGGTGGCTCACGCCTGTAATCCTAGCACTCTGGGAGGCCGAGGCGGGCGGATCGTTTGAGCTCAGGAGTTCGAGACCAGCCTGAGCAAGAGCGAGACCCCGTCTCTACTAAAAAATAGAAAGAAATTATCTGGCCAACTAAAAATATATATACATAAAAAAAATTAGCCGGGCATGGTGGCGCATGTCTGTAGTCCCAGCTACTCGGGAGGCTGAGGCAGGAGGATCGCTTAAGCCCAGGAGTGTGAGGTTGCTGTGAGCTAGGCTGACGCCACGGCACTCACTCTAGCCCAGGCAATAAAGTGAGACTCTGTCTCAAAAAAAAAAAAAAAAAAAGAAAACAAGGGCTCTTTTGGTGAACTCATTGGTTTCATATGATATTCTCCAAAATCTTCCAACATATTGCCATGCCAAAGTGTGAGAAAGAATTTGAAACACCTAAAATTGCCTTCTTTATGAGCATTTTAGTAAATTCACTTAAATTAATTTAGCATTGTTTGTGCTTTAAAATAAAGGCAGGCTTCTTAGATTCTGCTTTCCTCCTTTCTCTTAGGCCCTCAGCCAACTCACCAAAGGATGGAACCAGAGCTGCTTGGAAGATGCAGGCTCCAGGGAATCAGAAACTGGAGTAGGTAAAGAGCAAATGTCAATTGGGTTTAGCTTGCTCTCCTTTTTCTTGTCATCCTAATGAAAGTATCTGAGAATGTCATCATTCAATAATTTGAGATCTTTACAAAGATACAAAACCTAAAATGGTAGCATAACTAGATTCTCTCTGTCTCTGATCCCATCTGTACAATTTCAAAACTTCAAGCCCCATTTGAATGACTTTGAGTTAGTTTAGAAATTTCCAGGGGCATGATTGGCATGCACTGTCCTACAGTGTATTTCCTTCTCTACAGTTCCTGGATGTGATGTATTAGGATGATGTCACTTTTCTCAGGTGGGAACACCACTAGCCATCTCCATTAGTGCAAGGAAGGTTGCCTTGAGCTTCCTAGGACTCAGCCATGGAGCTAAGAAATTGGACTGGCAAATGCCATCCTCCTTTCGAATCACCTATCTTCTTTACCAACTACATCTTGTCCTGCAATCAAGTTTTTGTATAGTGACCCCTCTAACTTTAGGAAGAACCTCTTTCCAATAAGCTCTTTACTCCCATGTGAATATAAACCCAGCTGGCCTGCCCCACAGGCTCTCCATGCATGGCCAGACTCTCTCAACCCCCAGATTAGGTTTAGGCTTTACTGATTTCATTTTTCATGCCAGTTCCAAACTGATGAGGCATAGCTAACTAGAATGACCTAGAGGACAGTCTAGGGTCAAGGGGAAAGAGTACTTTCATCAGTTAATACTGTCTACTAAAGGTGCAGGAGGAAGGGAATCATAACAAGAAATTTCAGTGTTACTAAGAATAATCATGAGCCAAGTAGAAAAGGTGCAGCAAGATTCCTGGTTGGAATGTTAAGGAGAATGAAGATGACAAGGTGAGAGAATTGCCAAGACAGTTTGTATGGCAGCTAGAGTCATGGTTTGTAAAGGAGAAGAATAAAATAAAAAATACTGTGTAATCCATGAAAATGCTAAAATGTTTCTTAAGTAAATTATTTTGGGGTGTTACAAAATTAATATGAGCTTATTATAAAAATTTAGAAATTTATAAAAATATAAAGATGTTTTATTTTTTATAATTATTCTCAATTTTTTTAATTTCAAAATATTAAGAGGGTACAAATGTTTTTGTCACATGGATACCTTGTAAAATGCTAAAGTCAGGGCTTTTAGTGTGCCCGTAACCAAGACAGTGTTCATTGTACCTGACAGGTAAGTTTTTATCCCTCACCCCTTCTCACCCTCTCCTCTTCTTGGTTTCCAAATTCTTTTGCATCTCTTCGTGCCTGTGTGTATTCATTGTTTAACTCCATTTATTACTGAGAACATGTAGTGTTTGTTTTTCCATTACTGAGATACTTCACTTAAAATAATGGCCTCCAATTCCATCCAAGTTGCTGCAAAAGGCATTATTTCATTCTTTTCTACTTAAAACATATATAATTGCCAATAACAATTTTCTTTAAGTACGAGACAATTAGTGTTATCACACTGGCATAACATAAAAACAAAAAATGTCGTTTTAGTTACTCTGTGTATTCTTACCACAGGTACATCCACCACGCTTTTGAAAGTGTAGAAAATAGTTTTCAGGATCACATGAATGAACTTCTGAGAGCTCAGGACTCCAAATCAAGCATCAGTGCCTTGACATTATCTGTAATTTACTGTTAAATAATTCAGTACAAACAGTGTTAAGTGTGTGAATTAAGCTTAAACTATAACATAAGGCTGTGGTCCCCAACCCCAGGGCCGTAGCTTGGTACCGGTCTGTGGCCTGTTAGGAACCAGCTGCACATCACCACCTGAGCTCTGCCCCCAATCCCTGTCCTTGGCAAAATTGTCTTCCATGGAACTTGGAAACGGCCACACAGCAGGAGGTGAGCGGCTGGTAAGCAAGGGAGCAAAACTTCATCTGTATTTACAGCAACTACAGCCGCTCCCATCATTGGCATCACCGCCTGAGCTCTACCTCCCCCCAACCCCCACCCCTGCCCAAGGCCCCCCACCCCCAGTCCATGGAAAAATTGTCTTCTATGAAACCCATTCCTGGTGCCAAAAAGGCTGGGGACCTCTGACCTAAGGCATTGTTAGCATTTGAAGTAACCAAGAGTTCACCTTCCAGGACTGGGGGCTGTGGCAAGGCCTTTAAATATCAAAATCTGAATCTGCACTAGGGGGTATCATAAGGAATTTTAGTAGTAATTTTCACTAGTGTTGTTCAAGATATATGTTTGTCTAGGAGATTTATATAAGGCACCTCTGCCCTTCATGAATGAAGTCAGACTCTGAATATGAATTATTTCTCTCCATCTCCTCATTTGTATCCTCCCAAGTCGTTCCTGTAGATAATTAATGTTTTCCATTTTCAAGTGTCCACATTTAATGTCCGATTAAGCAATTACACACATTAGAGTTCCTAACCTCTAAGGGTTCCAACCCACAAGACTGCCCAGTGCCTCCCTTTGTAGCTTACAGGTGTATGTGAAGCCCAGTATTGCTCTGAGGACTCCGGAGCACTTACACCTCCATTTCTCTTCCTGTCTTGTCAGAAATGGATGTGGAATTATTGGATATTGTCTTATTTTACTTTTCTACTTTCAAACAGTCGATGAGAATATGTACAGCATCAGGTGGAGTTTGGGGTAGCTTTCTCCACACAACATTGTTGAAAGCAATTAAAGAAAACCTGAGTAAATGGAAAGACATGAATTAGATGACTTAATAGCATTAAAATGGCAATACTCTCCCAAAGTGATCTACAGATTCAATTCAATCCCTGTCAAAATCCTAAACTGGCTTCTTGCAGAAATTGACAAGTTGATCCTAACATATATAGGAATGCAAGGGATCCAAAATGGCCAAAGCAATATTGAAAAAGAACAAAATGTTTCTAGTTAAAGTATAAAACTCTTAGAAAAAACATGGGTATATATTTTTGTGGCCTTGGATTAGGCTATGGTTTCTTAGATATAACATCAAAAGCACAAGCAACAAAAGAAAAAAATAGATAGATTTCATCAAAATTAAAAACTTTTATGCCAAAATATCCTGACAATTGTGAACAGTCAAGTGGCCAACTCAATTTACAAGTCAAACATGGCACAAGATTACTCTGCAATTCTATATTGCACAATTCTGTATCATAATTCTGTAAGTACAATTCTGTATTGCATTGTACAAGATGAGTACAATGCAATACAGAATTTATGTATTTCTCTATAAAGCTGTTTATCAAGTGATAAGTTTTACTTAATAGAAATCCTATTTACAGCATTTATAGGTAAATACCTGATTTGCTACAGCCACTTCCAAAACAATGTCTCAGATAGTCTAGAGATTTACAATTCTCAAGCACCAGTTCTTCTAAGATTCTAATCATTTTAATTTAAAACGTACACCAACACAGGAAAAGTCTTCTTTTCCCCTTTTCTGTGCTTGCTGTGTGATCTTAGACAAAATTAGATTTTAGGCATAAATTTTCTCTTGGCTAAAATGATGAATGAAACTAAATAATTTCTAAGTTCCATACCAGTTCTAATCACTCATAAATCCATTCATTCAGGGACATTTTTTGATGAACAACCCAGTTGAGCTGGTGTATTAGGCAGAAAGAAAGGCGGGGGGGGGGGATATAAGACTAAAGAGGAGGCAGATAAAATGAGAGAGTCTGACCTCATGAAGTCTATGATGTAGTATATGAAGTGTCATGAAAGAGATTTAGCCAAGGTTGGGAAGATAAAGAACATGATGGATCCATTCTAGTGTAGGCTTCCAAAGATCTGATGAAGAAAAAAAAGACAGTTGAATTGACGGACTGTCAAGGAGAGCTAGGATGTTGACAGAAAGAAATTGAATCAGGAATAAGTAGTTATTTTGTTTATTTATTTATTTATTTATTTCAAGCATAAAATGAAGTTTATTGAGGAAGGACAAGATAGATTTACAGAGCAAGAACAAGATATAGGTTTGCAGAGTAAGAGGAAGATATGTTCACCACAAAACAGCAAACAGACCCCTCTGTCATAATAAAAGGGGCCAGGAATAAATGGTTATTAAGCACATGCAGACCACAGGTGAGTGCATATAACGAAGTAATGTATTTCCCCTTGGGGTAACCCCAGGCCTTTTCTTGGAAATTTGAATTCATGTAACTATTTTTATGTGTGAATTCAGTTAAAGAATTTTCACAGACCTTCTGCAAAATCTACCAAGGCCATTTGTGAAAGTCTTAATTAAAAAAAATACAGTAGAGATAATCATGACATTAGACACCTTTATACCAGTTAATTGTTGTATCGATTTTCCCTCTTGAGACAGTTGAGAGACGAGCTGCCAGTATCTCTTGGCAGAGAATGACTTGAGAAAAAGTGAAGAGGGGAGGAAAATGGTGCTAGCATTTTGTACAAAGAGCAGCATGTATTACTCAAAAAGGAAAAACTAAAAAATAAAACAAAAAAAAACTTGCTTTTTTTGATTCACAAGAATGCCACTATGGAATACAAAAATTTGCTACATTATGGGTAAGAAAAATAGAGTACCACAGGCTATTTCCATCTGTGTGGCCACGAAACCAAGACCGACACATTTAAATAGAACCTTGTTAGAGTGTTCTCTATAGACACACACCCGGTAAGTATATGTATATGCACTATTTTAAGCACTGTAAATATATTAACTCATTTAATCCTCCCTACAACTGAATGAGGTAGTGACTAACATTACCCCCATTTTGTTGATAAGGTAATTAAAGCACAATGGGGTCAAATAATTTTCCCAAAATTACTACTAGTAAATGGCAGAGCCAGGTTTCAAGTCCATGGCTGTCTGGCTCTAGAACATGTTCTTAATCCCTCTACAGCTCAATGCCTCTATCTATTTCCTGAATTTAACAGAGACAGATGCAGAGCTCTATACCTGTTCTGCCCATATACACATATTTAAAAATAATATCAAGCAAACCAAAGCATGAGTTGCCCTTATGATAGTTTCTCCTCCTGAAATCCAGCCCTCTAAGTGCAAATAATCAAAAAGTATATTTAATATGCCATGAGACTTCAATAAAAAGCTGGATAGCAAGCTGTAGGCATAAATTAGATAAAACCTGAAGCTTACAGAGCCATATGAGTATTTATAAACTTGAAGATGTTAATGCTGGCAAAGAGAATGAGATATTTGACATATATCCAGAGAGATTAAATTAAGAAAATAAAAGCTGATAAAAGCTGACATTTGGAAAATATATATGTATATAAGTACATAGATGCACACACAATATATACATATATATAATGACAATTTTTAAAGTCTGAGGCTATTAAGCACTGTTCTCAAGAATTAAATTGTTATTAAAAAATGAAATAAAAAGATTTTGGCAGTCAGAAAGGAATTCTTTAAAAATTGCCTGAAAAGTTGTACTCGTGAAATCTTCCAAGAATTCAACAGTTGAAGTAAAACTGATAAAGAATAGATGGCATATTGGAAACTGTCAGAATTAACACAATTTTCTGACTAGCATTATAAAGTCAGAAGAGTTGGTAAGCATGTTTACTGATGCACTAAAATCTCCTGTAAAAGAAAACTGAAAGATGAACGATCATGATGCTCAAATACTTAGAAAAAAGGACTGAAATTTTGTGGAAATATTAGATAATAAAAATATAATTACAGTTCAATGACTTCATGACTCTATGTTAAAATTATTTCCTATTGTAAATAAAAATAAATGTGAATACAAATAGCATTCTCAAGGTAAATTTTTCTATTTCCACTACTAAAAACATCTTTATAGTATGTGAGTAAAGAATAGATGATTTTGATAGCATTAGTCATGTATATACCTACAAGTACAACGTTCCCAAAAGAATTTGTATCAAGACTTTAGGGCAACTGAATTGAGCATAGTATCATTATATAACCATCACTCAATCTGAAAATATAAAATAAGCTATAGTAACAATGAAAGCTAGCATTGAAAAATTATATAAAAATAGAAAAAAATTACCTATATTTCACACTAAAAAGAAAAGACAGTAGAATCTCTAAATAAAGTGGACACTAGGCAAACTTTTAAGACATAGGGAGACCAATGCTTAAATATGGTGGCAGCTGAGACTGTAGCCCCGTAAGCCTAAACCAAATCTCTACATTCTCTGCTACAATTCTGTGTTATTTCCAGCTAGTTACTTAAATCTCCAAACTTTGTTTTAATCATCTGTAAAAAGGGGATAATATCATGCAGAAATAAATTGAAATAAGATGCCAAAGTCTTCCCACCATGCTTGGCACATAGTAGTGCTAAACAAATATTAGTTCCCTTCCTCCCATCCTGTCCAAAGTTCTCTCCTCTGGAAAATTTTTAAAGTAGTTAAAGTTATAGCCTTTGGGGAGCTTGTACACTTGTTAGAATGATGAGGCATATACTTAGGAAACAGTTAAAGAATAAAAGCAACCTATGTGCAAAAGTGAGAAATATAAATACTAAGTGTTCAAAAAACACAGAAGTCAAGGAAGGCATAGACTGTGGTTACCTGTAAGGCTTCACAGAGAAGATAAGACCTAAGGAAGATCCTGATGCACAAGTAGGATTGCACAAGTGAATGGGAAGGAGGAGACGTTTCCAAGCCACTTAGAATAATACTATAGATCTGAGAATTGGTCCTTATTTTCATGGCACAGTCTAGCCAACCCAAAGCTTAGCTTGGGTGAGCACAGTACCAAACACCATGTACTTGCCAGAGTTATGTTCCTTCAGAGGGCCTTCATCTGGTCTCAGTCAGCTACCTAATCCCCCTGCCTAACACATTTTCTTGCCAGCGTCCAAAACTGCTTCCTGACCCAATGTAAGTTACGAACAGAAACATCGATATCGGTTGTTCTGAATCAAAAGATTGGGAGATGTAGCAGAATCCTTGGGAGACAGGATATGGGTGGGGGGCATCTGGTATAGGTGATTCTGATACTCACAGTCTATCTAAGAACACCTGACATAAATTATATACCAAAGAAATCAACAAGAACCAAACAACCAAACGTTGGCAAGACATCAATACAAATCAGACATAGGAATAGATGTGGAAAGTAACACAGACAGAAAAGCAATATCCAACGATGTGTGGTTATCACAAAAATCTGAAGAACATCTCAGCTCAAAGGTATATGTATGGG
The DNA here is from genome assembly GCF_020740605.2 of Lemur catta. NCBI lineage: Eukaryota > Metazoa > Chordata > Mammalia > Primates > Lemuridae > Lemur > Lemur catta. The sequence goes on from NC_059139.1 coordinate 40,278,502, forward strand.
AGATTAAATAATTGATATTTGAGCCCAGAATACTGAAATTTTATTCAGGAATTTTCAACAGAGTGGGACCTATGCAGCTGATATTACCAGGTTTCTCTTTCCAAGTTAAAAAAAAAAGTGCAATCTGTTCACATATTAAAACAAGATTATAAATGCCAACAGTCCTCTCAAAATCATGGCTTCAGTAGCACAAAGATCAGTCCTATGTATTATACAATGTGGAAATGTCATTTGGTCCTGTATCTGAGATTCAGTCGCAGCTACAAACATGTTATTAGGCAAGGTATGCAAAAATGCTGATCACAGACAGGTAAGTGTTTACAAAATGAGAGTTCTCTTTCCATGAAACAGCATGCAAAGGTGAACAGAGATGCTATATATAGCTCCAGTTCACTGATATGCATATCAAGTACAATGTTTCAATCCTAAAATGAATGCAAATTGCCCTGAGTACTTTTTAGCCTAACTATAGATGTAAAAATATGGTAATGGCTGTGCTTTCTTTCATATCTAAATATATGCCTGCCGACCCTGCCTTAGTAGGGCACACACTGGAGGCCAGTCCCCCCCAGTAGCAGAGACAGATTTTCAGGCTGTCTACGACCAGTAGTACAAATCAAAACAAAACCAATCAACCTAACCAGAAATGGACCTTATGCCTTCGGCCTCATCAGAGCTTGTACTGGTACTTAGGAGTTACAGTGAGACTTTAGCACTTCCTTCACCCCTGACTTCATCCCCATTCCCTTGACACTCCAGAACTTTGAAATATGGAAAATAACAATGCCCTCTAAGCATTCATCTCTAATTTTAACACAAAGTCGCACTGAGCAGGGAGTTACGATGGAGACAGAATGGCCTCCAGATCTGTAGGGTCTGACCCTGTGCTGAGATCAGGTGCATTGACTTGGAAATGTTCTCAATCTTCTACACAAGAGAATTTTTAGTTTTCTGGCACAGCTACCCTATAGGTTCCCCAAAGTACTCGGCTGCTAAGGAAATTCTTGACTTAACAAGAAAATCCCTAGGCTTATAGTATCATAGAAAAGGGAGAATGTGAGGAAAATTGGGACTGACAGGCAGAGAGTAAAGAGAAGAATTCTGCTTGCTCGGTGAATGCCCAGGCCCACTCTCCCCTTCATGTGGAGAATCTAGGTACCGGATTGAAATATTGGAAAACCTTTTTAAATATATATAAAAAAAGAAGTTAAGCAAAGATCTTGCAGATAGGCCAAAATGTCAGATTTGAGAAAGGTTTGGGGGTTTCATGAGAGTCTCTGGGGGAACTGAAGGATGCTGAAACTGGGAAAGAAAGAGAGGATTTTGAGAAGTGTTCTCGCAGTATTGGTTTAGGTCCTATTTATCGCTCCGTAAGAGATGCAGAAAAAGAAGAGAATTCGTTCTTAAATTAGTTCTTGTTACTAGACAGCGATTTTTTTAAAGGTGACTATATGAATAGAATTATCCACCTGAGGACAAGGGAATTTTTTATAAGTATAAGCTGATTAAATACATTAATATATGTAAAGAAAGATTACATAGAAAAATTAGTTTTTGTTGTAGGGTTTATCAAAAGTAGGACTGAAAAAAGTCAGACTAGTCAGTCACAGAAACACATGGAACGAAAAAGGAGCCTCTCCGAGGCTGGTGCTTGCAGAGCCCTATGTGGACTGTCCAAGAGGTGTCCTTGGCCTTGGCCCAAGGACTGCCCCTTCAGGTTTTGGACAGGTAATTCCTTTTGATAACCTGATAATTTAGGTTACTACAGTCTGATGCCATTCATATTTAAATCTAGAAAGTAACCCCCCTTGTTCTGATTCCATGCTCAGCAAGCATATTTTATATGCTGTCTAGTGGTCTCAGTCAATTGTCCCATCCTATGGAACATCCATTAGGACTCCTCGTGTCAAAAGTAACAGAAGACCTAAGTCAAAGTTGTTTAAAGACTAAGGGAACACACTTATCAGAATGGCTAAAATAAAAAAATTAATAACTTAAAATGCTGGCAAGGGTGCAGGGAAAGCAAATCACTAATGTTGCTAGTGGGAATGTAAAATGGCACAGCCACTCCAGAAAACAGTTTGAAAATTTCTTTTAAAACTAAAAATAAACTTACCATATGACCCAGCAACTGCATCTTTAGGTTTTTATTCCAAAGAAATGAAGACATATGTTCGCACAGAACCTTGTACACAAATGTTCACAACAGCTTACTTGTAATAGTCCCAACCTGGAAACTACTCAAATGCCCTTCAGTAGCTGAATGGCTAAATAAGCTGTGGAACATCTATACATGGAATGTTACTCAAAAATAACAAGAAATAGATTACTGATACTTGCAACAATTTAGATGAACCTCAAGGCAATTATGTGGGTGGAAAAAAGGCATTCTCAAATGGTTACATACTGTATATTCTATTTATATAACGCTCTTGAAATAACAAAATTATTATGGTAATAGAGAACAGATTAATGGTTTTGAAGAGTTAAGAATGAAGGTCAGGAGTGGGGTTGGCTACAAGGGGTAACACAAAGGAGCCTTTTGGGGATGGTACAGTTACGTGTCTTAATTGTGGTGGTAGTTGCATAAAGCTATCTGTATGATAAAAATACATCAAACTGCATGCACACTTATGTGCACAAACACATGTACATGTGATACATGTATAACGTAAAATCTGAGTTTTCAGATTAGACCAATATCTAATTATTTTTCAACATTCTAATCTTAGAAAAAATAATTCTACACTTCATTTGGAAACAGAAAAGAACCCAAAATAGTCAAAGAAACCTTAAACAAAAAGAATAAATTTGGAGGTATCACTTTACCAGACTATTGGGGATAAGAATCCCTATTGAATAAGTGGTGCTGGAAACATTGGATAGCCACATATAGAAGATTGAAACAGGTTCCATATCTCTTACCACTCACAAAAATTAATTCATGATGGATAACAGACTTAAATCTAAGATATGAAACCATAAGAATTCTAGAAAAAAATGTTGGAAAAACTCTTCTAGATATTGGCCTAGGCAAAGAATTTATGAATAAGACCTCAAGAGCAATCACAGAAACAACAAAAATAAATAAATGGGACTTGATTTATTAAAAAGTTTCTGCACAGCCTAGGAAACAGAGCAGATAGACAATCTACAGAATGGGAGAAAATATTCACATTCTATACATCTGATAAAGAGCTAATAACCAGAATCTTCGAAGAACTCAAGCAAATCTGCAAGAAAAAAGTCAAACGACCCCATTAAAAAGTAGGCAAAAGATATGAACAGAAGCTTTTCAAAAGAAGATAGACAAATGGCTGATAAATATATGCAAAAGTGTTCAACGTCACTAAGCATCAGAGAAATGCAAATCAAAACCACAATGAGATATCACTTAAACCCAATGACAGTGGCTTTTATCAAAAAGTCCCAATATAATAGATGCTGGCATGAGAAAGGAACACCTATACACTGTCGGTCGGACTGCAGACTAGTACAACCTCTTTGAAATATAGTATGGAGATTCCTCAGAGAACTAAAAGTAGACCTACGATTTGACCCCTCAATCTCACTACTGGGTATTTACCCAAAGGAACAAAAGTCATTTTATCAAAAAGACACTTGCACTAGAATGTTTATTGCAGCACAATTCACAGTACCATGGAGTACTACTCAGCCATAAAAAATGAAGTAATGCCTTTTGGAACAATCTGGATGGAACCGTAGACCATTATCCTAACTGAAGTATTGCAAGAATAGAAAAACAAACACCACATGTACTCGCTATTAAATTGGAACTAACCAATCAGCACTCATGTGCATAGATGGAAGTAAAACTCAATAGAAAACATGCAGGTGGGAGGGAGGAGGAGGGGACAATGCACACTATCTGGGTGATGGGCACACTTATAACTTTGACTCAGGCAGTACAAAATCAATCCATTTAACCAAAACATTTGTACCCCCATAATATTCTGAAATAAAAAAATTATGTGACTCCAGTACAGTCCACCTCTGTTTTCTGAGGAAAGAAAAAGAAACTGAAACAGGATATAGTCAAACTGGCTAACTGCCAAAATGAAATGTTGTTATGTTTTCTCAATACGAAACGGAATAGTTCAATAATCATAATTGTCAGTCTGTGAATAATAACAAATACCTTTAAATTAAAATTGTTTATAAAAAGTATATAAAGTATTGTAATACATACCATTTCATTTGAATGTCATAACATCCCTACAAGGTGGATGTTAGTATTGCCATCTTGTAAATGAGGAAGCTAAAGCTCAAAAAAGGAGTTGGCTCACTCATAGACAAACATCTCTGGAACAAACATAGCCAGGAGTAAAACTGTACCTTAATTTCAAGTCTAGACTTTTTCTACCATGCCACTGTGCCTCTTGCTAGATTCATTCCTTCATTCATTTATGAAATAACATCTTGAACATCAGTATATGCCAGAAATTTTTCTAAATACTGGTATACATCTGACACAGATACCAGGAAAAATCCCTACCCTTTGGTATCTTGTGATCATTAGCAGGAAGTTGGGAGAAGACAGACAATCATTACATTTGTACTATCTAAGGAAAAGGTTAGGGCTATGAAAAATAAATCTGAGTTAGAGGGGAGAAGGTGATGAGAGATGCTATTTAAGATTAAGCTCTAAAAGAAGTTCTTTTGGATAAGCTTGACTTTTTGGCAGAGAATTGAATCTTTTTTTATTTGTATTAATTTATGATACACAAGTGTAATTGTGTTACATGCAAAGATTGTACAGTGGTGAAGTCAGGGCTTTTGGGGTATCCATCACCCAAATATTGTGCATTGTGCTCATTAAGTAATCTCTCATCAGGGACCTAAATCTGAGGGATCAAGCTGTGCAGACATCAGGGAAAAGAGAATTCCATGAAGTTCACGGGAATCTGCTGTTTATCATAATATTGCTCTCCTCATGGAATGGCTAATGGCAGTCTTGCCTTCGGTTAGCTTGATAATTAGCTCTAGATGCAGAGATAATGTATTTCATTTAAATAAATAAAATTCATATGAAGGAAGATAAACACCAAATAGCATATCCATCACACAGAGGCAAAAAATGAAAGCCTCTGGGATTTCCACCAGTAGTTGGCATGGCTTTTCAGTATTCATAACTATCTTTGCAGGACACCATTGAAGAGTTTGGCTTTTTATTTTATTCTTTTGCAAGAAAATTTTAGAATTATCCTTGGAATCAGATTAAAGAAATTTCATTCACAATCTTGTGTCTTTTAAAGACATTTACTATGAGATAAGGAGGGGTTTTAAAAATATATATTTATATTTTTCCTTGTGCTTTTTACACTTTTATTGACATCTTTAAAAAGGGTTATAAACATTTTCCATTAGACATCTCTTAAGTCCTCAGCATCAGGTAATGGGGTGTGATGTCCTTCACTGCTTCTTTAGAATGAGATATTGGAAATCTAGAAATAAAAAACTCTAATAATTTAGGGAAAGACTTACAGAAATAATTCTTTAAGATACTAAATGAAATAGTCAAGAGATGCCAAAGCCTTGATTTCACCATGTAAGACCTTGTGATGTACGGTCTGTGTCACTGCTGAAATCCACCACCGTAATTATCATTATCTTTTGCTGAGCTCTTACTCTGGGACAGGCCATACACTAAGCACTACATGTGCATTGTGGCAAAACCCCCTGACAGCCTTATGAAGTAATTACTATTATTATAATTCTCCTTCTACTGATAAGGAGAGGTTAATGTAGCCTACCCAGGAGTCTATAGCTAGTAAACGGCACAGCCAAGATTTGAACTCACTGTAAAAGCCAAGGCTCTTATGGCACCTGCTAGACCGACTTCCTACCAAATTCCAGAGTCTTATTCCCAGCCTCTCTCGTGGTGTTTTAACAACCAGGGGGTTGACTAAAAGCAACATGAGATTTAACAACCACACATAATCCCTTTTACTCAGCTCAAGGAACCTGAAAATTCAAAGACAATCGTCTAGTTGTCGCAGGTAGTTCAGTGAGTTCAATGTGTGCGAAATGGAAAGAGAGATGAAGGAGTGATCCCCTTTGGTAACTAAGGAAGGTTTGCTGAGCTCCTGCCAATCCTAGACCAGATTTATAAAAGGCATAGCCCTGCCTTGCTACTTCACCAAACACATCATGTGACAAAAGATGATGACCGTGTCCTTCCCCCTGCCCAACATGATGCCTCAGATACAGTCAGCACTCATCTGCTCACAAGAAAAGGAAGGGAGGGAGAATGGAAGCTCCTGTAGACAAGACAAGCCTACAGAGAGGTTGAGATTCAAAATCACTTATGGAGTAACCCATGACCCGGTGAAGAACTGGCATAGGGTGTTTCAGCCATCCTGAGGTCCTTGAGCAAACCTCAGAGACAGGAAACAGCACCAGCAAGTAATCTCTGACTACTGAAAACCAAACTAGTCCAGGCCTGGAACAGCTTTTGCTGCAGCTCTTTGCTTCCCTATTAATATATGGCCTGACAGTATTTCCTCCAGGCTCTGGGAAAGTGTTCTGAAAAGTTTTTATCATCTATTAATTATTGTCTTTCCTCTGAGGAGAAATATTTTCCTGACAACTTAAAAACCTCTCTCTGCAGTAAAACTGCCTTCAGCCTTTCTGAGCCATCACTGTATTTGAAGACTGTTTTCTGGAAAGATGCTACAGCAAACTCTTACAGTCATTTTCCAGACCAATATTTGCCCACCGACTAGAAACTGGAGTTATTACTTAACGCTGAAAGTGGGATATAAGTGGCACCCTTGGCAACCAGGGGGGGATTCTCAGTTTCTCTTGTCCTGGGTTCCTGATCCGACAACGAACAACTCTAGGAGAGGAATCCCAGAGGTGAGAAGGGTCTCATGTGTGTTTCTATGTGTTTGTGTCTGTGTGTTTGTGTGTCTGCACCTGAACTTTTTCCTCTACCCTCTGTTTCCTGAAGAGAATGGTAGGTACAGTATAAAGTCTACTCGGTTATATTACTGGGTACTGGACCAGGTCTAGAGAGCTGGGAGTGATGAAGGGCGGTGAAGACTCCAGAGGGGAACAGAGATGAGAGAGAAAGGAGCAGGAGCAGAGGGGCAGTATACGGTCTGTTTTCCAGAGATAATGAACTTCAAAGAGGGTCAGTAGAAGTGTTGTGGAAAAGAAATCAAAGTGATGTCACAACCACATACAATGAGTGAAATTAAGTGGATCCTGGAATAAAAGAATAAATCTTAAAAGATACTTTGGAGATGATTGGGGAAAATTGAATTTTTGGTAGTATTCCATACTACTATTAATCCAAAGAAAAAATTAGATTCAAAATTCAGTGTTGTCATTTATACAGAAAAAAATGGGAAAATGCTTTGGGAATTCTTAGTGTTAGTGTCTTCTTTGTTCCTAGAAAGTACTTCTCAGAGTAACTGTGGACTTGTCTTGCTCACCCCAACCCACCCAAAATGTAGTCCATCAGAGCTCAGCCTGGAGCTAATGTCAGGGGCTGTCACTCGTTCAGGTCAGGTGGGGAGAATGGGATGGAGATCATCCAAACTGAGAGTGAAGGACAAAGGCTAGAAAAAGGAACATCTAAATGGTTAGATGGGGCTGGCATGGTTGCTCACACCTGTAATCCCAGCACTTTGGGAGACTGAAGTGGGAGGATTGCTTGAGGTCAGGAGTTCAAGACCAGCTTGTACAATATAGTGTGACCCCCAACTCTACAAAAAAATAAAAACAATTAGCCAGGCAGGGTGGTACACCCCTGTAGTCCCAGCTACTTGAGAGGCTGAAGCGGGAGGATCACTTTAGCCCAAGAGCTTGAGGTTGCCATGAGCTATGGTACAATAAAAATTGTCAAGACAAACAAACCCAAAAGGAACAAAAAAATGATTTGCTTCCCATACAAGGAACCATGATCCCCTGAACAAGCCATGGGGTGCACTGTTAGAGCTTGCTGAATCTATATGTAATGATTAGAACACATCAAGTTAAAAAAAATAAATCCATGCATCATTGTAATAAGAGAGAGGAGAGAGGGGTTGTTTTTTAAAGGGAAAAAGTAAGTATTGATCCACTACGCTGTACTCTACCCAGCCCTGACTCTGACCAGGCTGGCCCTGGTTGGGGCTGAGCCTGCAGGTAAGAATGAAATTGGTGGATCAAAAGAACAAATTGGTTCTAGTTTTAGCTCTTTGACTAAGTGAAGTATCACCAGAATGGAAAAATAAGCACCACATTCACTCACCATCAAATTGTTTTTAATTGATCAACACTTATGTGCACATATGGTAGTAACATTCATCGGGGCTCAGGCAGGTGGGGTGGGGGGAGGAGGGTATGGGTATATTCACAGCTAATGGGTGTGGTGAGCACCATCTGGGGGATGTACACACTTGTAGCTCTGGCTGGGGGGGCAAAGGCAATATATGTAATCTAAACATTTGTACCCCCATAATATTCTGAAATATATATATATAAATAAATAAATAAACCAATATCTGCAATTAAAAAAAGGAAGGAAATTAGGAGTATTTGTGGGGAGAGGAGGAAAGTGAGAGCAGGGAACCTGGTAAGACCTGAAACATTGGAGAGGCAGCATCTTCCTTCTCTGTCCCTCATCCTCTGATGATTTTATCCCAACAGTACTAAATAAATGTTCTGGATGATTTGCAGGCAGAGGCAGTGAGGAGATGGGGGAACCTTGCCTCCTTTTCTTTCTCATTCTTGTATGCCTATAAGAGTGTATGAGGGAAACTCTCCCCATAAATGAATGATTGCACAAAAGTAGACAAAACCTCTACAATAAAGCTCATTAGGGAAGATCCTATTACCTGGGTGCTGGAAAAACAAAACATTTCCTATAGTTCTATGTATAGCTCTAATTATCACGGTGTTAATGTTGCACACATAAACATCATTAAAATCAGCAGGAGGGAGACTTCCTCATGAGCCAGTGAGGAGGGATCAGCAGCAAATATTTCATTTTCCACTGAGGTTGGTATTAAAGGCAGACTTAGCCTGTACCAATAGATTTCTACCAAGAGTAAGACCTTACCAGCCAGCAAAGGTGTTGCCTTAAACGCTGGACTCTAGTCAATGACTATTAATAGTCTCTACTATTTGCATCTCTACTGTCTGCCAAGCATGTGCTCAGCGCTGAGACACAGCTTCTGTCCTCTAGAAGCTCACACTATTGGTCTAAGCTCATCATCACAGGGTCTCCTTATCATTTCTAAGTGTTTCCCTGGCAGGAAAACAACTTGAGCAAATGAACATTTTTGAGTGGCATTGATTGGGGTTCAGTGGTTTCATACACACACATACTTTTTTAAATCAGAGGAACTCTTTTTTAAAAACAAAAATATGCTTATAACTCAGCCCCTCCAATATCTTTGCAGTATTTATAAGCTTGCTTCAAAGCCCTAAATCCCCTACCCTGTGACAGTGCAATGACACCTGTGACTTCCTGGAGACTGAGTAGAGCGTGGTCTGCTTTGCTTGCAGATGCCTCGCCCATACCTGCTGCTTCTGTTCTGTGCTGTGTTGATGTGAAAACATTCGCCTTATGACTTTCAATATTCACCATGTTCACATATATCATTTGGGGTTACATTCTTTTCTAATTATTGAGGAAACACAGAAGTGTAAATTCAAAAATTCTTCCTTCTAGAAAGTTTTTTCTGCTGTCCTTCCACAGAGAAATTTTCCATTAACTCTTCACCCTCACAGAGTTTCCAACCTCATACCATCTTGCTGGCTCTTCTCTTTGCCCCCTGTGTTAATTTTATGTGTCAAGTCAACTGGGCCACGGGGTGCCCAGATATTTGATTAAACATTATTCTGGGTGTATCTGTGAGGATTTCCAGCTGAGGTTAACATTTGAACTGGCAGACAGCAAAGCAGACTGCCCTCCCTCTCCAATGTAGGTGGGGCTCAGCCAATCCACTGAGGGCCTGAATGGGACACAAGACTGAGCAAGAGAGTTTGCTCTTTCAGTCTGCTGGTCTTCAAGCTGGAACATTGGTCTCTCCTGCCTCTGGACTCAGACTAGAATTTACACCATCAGTTCGCCTGATTCTCAGACCTTTGAACTGCAGGTCTTGGGACTTCTCAGGCTCCATAATCATATAAGCCAATTCCATACACACCAGCACGTACACACACACACATGTACACATGCATATTATGTATACATATTATATATTGTTTCTATATGTAGATAAATTTATATATAGATAGGTAAATAGATAGATATCTTAGTGTTTATGTTTCTCTGGAGAACGCTGACTAATGCATGTCCTTACTTTTCTCTTCTCTCTCCCTTTATCCTCCCCTGCTTCTTAGAACAAAAGAATAATAAACAAATAAAAATCCTTCATGCTTTCTCATGCAAATCAGTTTAACCTTCTGTTTTTGTTCTTTGGGTTCCTGCAACCCTAACCTTCTGTCTCCTGTATCAACGTGTTCTCCCAACATAGGCAGCTCCTTTATATTTCCCTTTGTAGGAAAAATTTTACTATGAGAATACCATTTTCCTCATCGTACATATAGAACTATGAACAGTGAAATAGTCTTCTTGAGGGAGATATGGGGGACCTAGAGCCTCGCTATTTCTTCCATTTCCAGTCCTATCCCCAAACCATTTGACCTCCAGCTACTAAGAGAGCTCAGCAAACCTGGGAGTCTTATGCAGGCCATCAAATTAGGCATTTGTTGGCCAGCACAGAGCAGCTCCCTAAGTGATTGAGGCACAGAAGGAAAGACTGGACAAGGTCTCAAAGAGAATAGATTGCTGTAAAGTGAAACAAGGATGGGGATGCTGGGGGGAAACTGGGGAAGCAGAAATCCTCAAGGGGACCGTAGGTGGAGCGTGAAAAAGGAAAAAGTACTCCAGCATTTGCCTGCTGCTGGTGCGCATGCCTACTGCTATACAGAGAAAGTTAAATAAAGTCTGTGAAACCAAACAGCGCTGTCAATAGTGGACATGTAGCAAAGCAATTCAGACTATAATGCAAGATACATCTATATGTGGTAGAAAATACAGTGAAATATGTATAAGATATTTCTGTGATATTTATGTTTTATCCATTCTATTTTTTAATCAAGAAATAAGGAGGATACAAATGGAATAAAAGAAGATGTTGAAAAAGGCCAGATTGTCTTAGATTCATTGGAGAAGTTTGGGAGGGTTTTATTTGTTTTTGTTTTTGCGTTTGCATTTTCTTCTAGCTTTTCTCACATGCTAAGATATCATAAGCCTCCTTAATGGATCCCCTCTCCTCAGAGCTCATTTGAATCTGACCTGCAAACTATATTACCATACTTGGACTATTAAATATTAAAATCTGAAATTATTCTACAAACATCTGGAGGCAGCCTAGAATAGTAGAGACAACATAGTTTAATGGCTAGGAACCCAGATTCCAGAACCAAACTGTCTGGATTTGATTTCAAGCTCTACCACTTATAAGCTGTGTGACTCGGACAAGTTACTTAACTTCTCTGTGCCTAAGTGTTCTCTTATGTAAAATAAAGATAATACCTACCTTGAAGAATTATATTGATGATTAAATGAGTTCATATTTATAGTGCTAAGATCAGTGCCCAGGTCACAGAAAATGGCACATCAGTGTTTATGTGCAAGGTATTATGTTGGCTAGAATTTGCTTTCGTGGAGTTGACATTCTAATGGCTTCCAAAGGTCTACAAGTAACTGAATACAGGAAGAGCTCATTTTTCCAGGACAATTGTTACTTGGAAAGAGTCATGTTAACGGAGAGAACAAAAGTTCATAAGAATTAATACAGTTTTTAAAAAAAAAATTTGACCTGGATTTAATCTTTAAAAAAGCAAACTCAAAGTCATAAAAAATGTTTATTGTTATCTTATACTTAACACAATATAGGTTATAACTGCAACAAATAATAAATTATGTGTTGAGGTTTTATGTGTAATTTTTTTCTATAAAATGTACAGTATGGCAGCCTTTGCTTCCCATTTGAATTTTTATAACACTTTTCTAAAGAGGATCTCCTTTGTAAGCATATTAGCCAACTTCATCAATTTTTCTAATGCTTGCATAGGCAAATTATTCTCCTCTGATGCTCTTGTCATCATCCTTGTAATTTTCTCTCAGCTCCTTATCTTATCTATAGTTTTGTGAATAATTTTATCATTTACTTGGACTACATTATTTCCTATATTTTTTGTGGTTCTTGAAATTTCACAAATATTCACATCACATGTGAATTGTATTATGGGATGTTTACAGGATCCAACAACCAGAGGAAAAAAATGTCAAAGATATTATGGTGATGGGTAGATACTATTTATGGTAAATGAAGTGTTAGAAGAATTGGGGCTAATGTTATAAATTGTCAGCTAATTAGTGACCATTTTCATGTTTTATTATTTCTGTTTCCTCTTACAGACTCATAACTTCAGAGATTAAGGTGATTAATAGTAATAATGCCTTTCAAAATGTTTGTACCCCTATAATATTCTGAAATAAAAAATAAAAAATAAAGTCACTACACAATTTAAAAAATAAAAAATATTTTTTAAGAGCAAAAAGAAAATATCACTATGCAGAAAATGTCCAAGTTTCCAGTTTGGCAAAGCTTGGATATAGTTACGTGAAATGTTTAATAAACTGATTTTTCCCCCAATGTGTAAAATAGATAAATAAATAAATAATAAACTGAGACTTACGTGGAGAGACAGAAGTTCACATCCAACTTCACCTGACACCAAATTCATGCAGTTTGTACCATACTTGTACTAAGTAGTGAGGAGAAATGGACAAAATGAGGCCTCTAATGTGAGAATAAGTTTTGAAAGACAGATTTAGCCATTAAAAAATACGACATCATTTGCCCACTTTTTGGTAGGGTTGTTTGATTTTTTCTTGCTGATTTTCCTGAGTGAATTAATTCCACTCAGTGCCATGTAGAGTGCTCACTATGTGAATGATCTTAAATACAAAACTGAGATTAAGCTGGTCAAAGCCATAAATCCCTGACTCTGAGGCAGTAGACACAAGATTTAACAACATAATATAAGAATAGCCACAATAACTACTTGTATAGTACTTCCCAGGAGGCAGATGGAACGGCTTTCTGCATTGTGGACACAAAAGAAATAGCAAAGAAACAAGGAGATTGTAACTACTTAAGAATTAATCTTTATTAAGAAATTTAGACAACACCAAGCAACCATTAGTCTTTGTTTTCATTAGGAAAAGAAATACAAGGTATCCCACAGTGCTAATGGGAAGAATTATGTCTTGTCTCCTAGTATGCAGGGAACGTTCCTAGTATCAGTAGTATCTTCTGAGTGTGGAAACTGAATTCCTTATTTGCCCGAAATAGTGTTTCTCTTGAATTTTGAAAGGAGACTGAACCATGGCCTACACGGCTGTACCTAATCTGTACCTGATCCACAGCACCTGTCATTGCCTCAATTCCTACTCTTATCGCCCTCTTCACTCAATTCCAGCACCCCTGTCCTCATTTTCACTGTTCCTCAAATACACCGGACATGCTCCTGCCTCAGAGATTTTTCACTTATTCCCTCCACCAAGAACAATCCTCCCCTAACTGTGCACATAAACTTATTTCTCACTCTGATCAGGTCTTTGTGCAAAAATCACCTCCTCCAGTTGGCCTTCCCTGGTCACAGTATGTAAATTGCAAACCAACACTTTCCCAACATTTCCCAGCTTTATTTTTCTCCTTAGGTCTTGGTCAGTATCTAACATGCTGTTTACCTTGCCTATAATCTCTCTCCCTGCCAAAAATAGACGACTTCAAGTCAGGGTTTTTTACTTGTTTTGTTCACCGCTGCAGCCTCAAGAGCTAGAATAGAGTTTGGCACACTGCATGCATTCAGTACATTATTGTTGAGTGAGTGAATAAATAGCATAGCCAGCTACAGCTGGAGAGTCCACAAAGGAAGCATTTCCAGTTTAGTGTGAAAACACCTGGAAATAAGGGTTTCAAGAACTTCAGAACAACCTCCTTGAAAAAAGGACCACTGACCTCCTCCCTCTTCTTCAAACATACCAGGAGGTAAAATTTTTTTGAAGCTATCCTGGGATGTCAATAAGTTTATGTCTGATTTACACTACTAAACAGAGCCATTATCAGGAAGAATGCTTGTGTGAGAACATGAATATTTTCCCAACCAGTTCAAAATAAAACTGTGCTACACAGACCTTGAATTATGACTGGAATGAAATACAAACCACCCAACTACTCCAACTCTCGTAAGATCTCAATGAACTCCAGACACCAGGGATGTCATTCTTTATGAGCAATTCTAGGCAGAAAAATCATATTTACAATAAAGCATTAAATTGGCCATAAAACAAACATCAGCAAAGGTAGTTATGTCACCTCTCAGTAAAATAACACTATGAAGTTATCATGAAAATAACCTTTCATCAAGAATGACAGCCATTCTTATGAACATTTTATTTGCACTGTTAAGATCAAACACATCAATGGAAAATATAAATATATATTACTTTAGAATGGCTTACTAATAAAAAGGATGCTATCACTCAATATTTAATGTCTATGGAGGGTTATGGCTTCACCCACAGCTAGCTTAGCAATCATAGCATAAGGCTGAAAGGATCCTACATTTAAGAAAATACAAATGCACTGATACCTTCAGCTACCAATTATCTTTCCTCTGGGTTATTATTATTATAAGTAGGGCAGAATATACAGATGCTCCTGGAGTTACAATGGGGTTATGTCCCAGTAAACCCACTTTAAGTTGAAAATATCATAAGGCAAAAATGCATTTAATATACCTAACCTACAGAATATCACATAGCTTAGCCTAGCCTACCTTAAATGTGCTCAGAACACTGACATTAGCCTACAGTTGGGTAAAATCACCTAACACAAAGCCTACTTTATAATAAAGTGCTGAATGTCTCATGTAATTGAAGACTGTACTGAAAGTGAGAAACAGAATGGTTGTATGGATACTCGAAATATGGTTTCTACTGAATGTGTATCCTTATCACAGTATCATAAAGTCAAAAAATTAAGTCAAACCATCAGACATTAGGGACTGTCTATAATCAGTTCAGCAGGCATTCTCAAAATAACCATTCAACTTATTGTCTTCTGTCATAAATTTCATTAGCAGACACAAATCTTTTATTCCATAATTAAGCATAAAGCTTCTCAGAAAATATCCTTGAGAAAGGTAATATATTAGCTTAAATTCATAAAAGTGTCTGGTATCAGATCCACCCCTTAGAATGTTTTGATAATGAAGGATTTTAAGAGGAGCTCTTCATTCTCTCTTCTTACTCTTACTTTCTTTTAATGTCTTTTATTGTTAGCAAAAAAAAAAAAAATTGAAGAATAAAATCAACCACTGTGAACTCTCCACATGTGTGATCCTATCTATTAGTGGAAGTGGATTGATAAAAGATAAGGCAAAGGAAAAAAGTCAAACAAGACAATGAATGAAAGAGTACTTCATAAAGTATAAATAAAAATTTAAGAAAATATTATTTTAAACTTACAGAGGAGACTTGCAAAGCTAAAGAGAAACTTCATTTACTTAACTTATTATTTTACTACTGTGGTAAAAATAATTAACAGGAGATCTATCCTCTTAACAAATTTTTGAATGGACAATACAGTATTATCCATAGGCACAATGTTGTACAGCAGCTCTCTAGAACTTGCTCATCTTGTATAATTGAAAATTTTTATCAGTTGATTAGCAACTCCCCATTTTCTGTCCCACCAGTCCCTAGCAACCACAGTTCTAAATAAATTGTAGTTTATTTCACTTAGCACAATGTCTTGAAGTTTCACCCATGTTTCTGCATATTGCATATCATTTGTGAAGAGTAAATATTCCATTGTATGTATATACCACATTTTTAAAAAATCTATTCATTCTGTCAATGGACATTTAGTTTGTTTCAACTTCTTGGCTATTATGAACGGTACTGCAATGAACATGGATGTACTAACATCTCTCTGAGATACTAATTTTAATTCTTTGGGGAAAATATCCAGAAGTGAGATTGCTGAATCACTTTGTAGTTCTATTTTTTAGTTTTTGAAGAACCTCCTTACTGTTTTTCATAGTGATTGCACCATTTTATATTCCCACCAACAGTGTACAAGGGTTCAGTTTCTCCAAATTTTCACTGACACTCATTACTTTTTATCTTTTTTCTCCCAGCATATTATGGGGGTACAAATGTTTACGTTATGTATATTGCCCTTGCCCCACCTGAGTCAGAGCTTCAAGCGTGTCCATCCCCCAGACAGTGCACATCGCACCCATTAGGTGTGAATATACCCATCCCCTCCCCCTCCCTCCCATCTGCCTAACACCCGATGACTGTTATTACTATATGTGCACTTAAGTATTGACCAGTTAATTCCAATTTGATAGTGAGTACATGTGGTGCTTGTTTTTCCATTCTTGGGATACTTCACTTTTTATCTTTTTTGATAATAGCTATCCTAACATGTGCGAACTGATACTTACTGTGGTTTTAATCTGTATTTCCCTGATGATTAGAGACTTCGAGCATCCTTTTACATACCTGTTGGCCATTTGTATATTACCTTTGGAAAAATACCTATTGTTAGCCCATTTTAAAATCAGGTCATTAGTTTTTTTGCTATCAAGTTGTAGAAACTTCTTATACATTTTAGTTATTAACTCCTTATCAGATACATGATTTGCAAATATTTTCTCCCATTCTGCAGGTTGCCTTTTCACTCTACTAAGTGATTTACTACTCCTTAATAGGAAACTGTGACACCAATCAAGAAAGTCACTGAGACAAGATAATAACAGGCAAAATGAAATAAACCAAGTTTGTTAACTTTAAATCAGTGGCAACAGAATTCACTGGACATTTAATTGTATTCAACTGGGCTTGATGAAGGAGAATGAAATTATAAGCCATCTGAGGAAGGCAGAGTCCTTGATGCACATCCCTCTTTTCCTCCCAACTCTCTCTGTTGTATAATACAAAAACCTGAAAAATAAGAAAGCTGGTGGGGCCTAAAGAGGTCACCTCGGAATAAAGGTAGTCTCCCATAATCTCTAGATAAAAGTGAGAGAGAGAGAGGCAGGCTAAGGAGAAGTGGTGATGAAGGGGGTAAAAAAGGATTCTGTGGTTCACTTGAGCCATTCAGTTGATACAAGCCTATGAGTCCCTACAGAAAGGAGCTGCATCTCCAACTGCTGCTGCTTGTGTGCTGTCTGGGACACTATGCCTGGTGGCCCTGAAGGATTCCTGCCATGGTGGGTGGAATTGCTCTCAGGCTCAGTGCTGTGGAGTGGGCTGAAGCTTGGCCTCCCTCCACCTCCTCACCAGGATGTTACTTTCCTGGCTCTAGAGATCCTACCAGCCTAAATTGCTTTCAGAAAATGATGAACAGTTAATGAAAATTCATGCCTATCAGGGCATTTGTTTGGAGGTGCCTTTTGGGGGTAAAAGTCATGAGGTTGAGTGGAACTAGGGAATCCACTTTGAATTTGGAGCTCATTTGCAGTTCCCAGGTAATGGCGGGACTAGGTTACCATTTGGGGAGGGTTTCCCAGAGAATGGGAAGATTAGTCCATCCATTTGGGGAGGGTTTTGAACCTTCTAGCCATTTGGGGTAGCATTTATCCCTTTAGATTCCCATTTGTGAACCTTCTAGACCTGTGGTAGGGCATTTGAGACACCGCCTGAGGTGACATTTGGGGTGGCATTTGTCCCCTTTGATTCCCATTTGTTCGATAGGCCCTGGCATTTTTGTATCCCCTGTATTGTCTGTTTGTTGTTTGTGAGTTTTGTTGTAACATAAAGAAGCTCCATTTCAAAGTCCCTTTGGGAAAAAACTTTGGAACTTACAGTACTGAGAATGGTCTGGAGTGTGAGGAGAAGTGGCTGTTAAATGAAAATTACCATTTGATTGATAGGCCTTGACATTTTAGATTGTTTGTGTTGGGAATCCTTATATTGTTTGTGTTTGATTGTTTGTGAGTTTTTGTACCGCTTGTCTGATAAATTTTTGTCTTGTGATACTATTTGTCTGGAGTGTGAGGAAAAGTGGTGGTTGGTACCATTTATATGGAGTGTGAGGAAAAGTGGTAGTTCGCACTGATTATATGGAGTGTGAGAAGACGTGGTGGTTGATGGTCCTTAGTTTATTCTGAGCTATTGGTTCTTTTCCCAGGAATTTGTTGTTTAGATCCTAAATTTGATCTGGAGGTGCATTCTAAAGGATCTTCTCCATTGTCTCTTCCTCCCAAAATTAATCTCAATTGGCCTTTCTCATTCATTCAAAGAAGAATGGGAAATAAATCCTTTAAAAATAAAGAAAGACAAGGAGAACAACCCTCTTCAGGCACCCCAGTTGGTTTGTGGCTCCTCTACTTGCAAGTATTTGTATAAATGGGAAGGTTCGAAAGCATGCCAGGTTTTCTAAGATGGCCAATTCTGGTGCACAAGTTTTTATTGAAGGGCAAATTATATCAAGAAAAATTCAGAACTCAAATGGTTGACCTGCCACTACAGTTAAAATGTTGAGTCTTAATATCTATGCTTTAGAGAAACTCGTTTATGGTACACAAAATGATCTGTGTTTGTGTGACTTTTTGATAATGAGGTCCTCCTGCCCCTGCCAGAACCTCTGCAGCCAGCCAGGGCAAGGTGCTGGGCAGGGCCACAGCCGGGGGACAGACCCAGCAGGAGGGAAGACTGACACACAAGGGATTTTTAAGGGAAAAAAATAAGTTTTTTTTAAACTAAATCTCTTCATTAAGAAGAGCAATTCCAAGTGCTATAAGGCACAGTGGTGGAAAGCCTTGATAACTTTGTCTCTTGACAAAGCCTTTCATAGCATGGCTTATCTGATACCATGTCCAGCTTCAAAAGCTCTTTCACTGTGAATAGAGAATACAATGCCCATAGTCCAGGCAATGGAGAAAACAAAATTGCTTGTGCACCCTGCAAACTTCTCTATCTAAAATGAGAGCAAAGACTAATGTCTGGGCCAGCTGTTACTCAGCCTTGCTTGATCAAACATAGCAATTACGTGAAATTGGGGTAATGAGGCTACTGCCAGCCAACTGGTGGACATTTTATTGCATCTAGTTTTCAACGAAGGTGAAACCTCTATGCCCAAGCAAATTAGAGTTAGAATGTGGCTTTATTTTTTTCTTCTTTAATAAGTTATTTCGTTCTTTTAATTTCCTATGATCTTTATTCTGATTTACTGTCTATTTTATAAGCACTGTCCCAGAAATTATACCCACACTTTGTACAGGGGACAGATTATTTTCAACTTTGAAACCTCTACGGAAACAGATAAGACCCAAGTAATGACATTAGACTGAGGCTGACGCTGTCAGAGACAGGTTAAAAACAAGTTATCTTCAACCGTGCAATTTTACCGTTTACATTTCACTCTTTGGCATCTGGCAGGGAATGCTTCCTTTCCCAGGCAGAGTGGTGAAAAACCAAATTTCTTTTAAAAAATAAATTACCCCTTGTATCATCATCACTGTAATGTTTGCTTCCTATTTGTCACTTGAGGTAACTCTGATATTTTCACCCTACCATTTAGCTGAAACATTGGCGCTCATATGCTGTGTAGATGAAGAAGCTCTCTATAAAATTCAGGCAAAAGATTATTTTTGTTTGATTTCATCAGATGAATGCTTTGCACTTTGGATTTTGAGGATATTACCACAAAACCATTTTCTAAACCACCTTATGTTCTGTTTAAATGTGCTTTAAATGTTATGTTCTGTTGAAGCCTGAGATCCCTTGAGGGACAGGACAATCAAAGCAGTCTAATTCTATACCATTTGATCAAGGGATTAATTACTTGTACTTAAAATTCTAGATAATTTAGTGGAAAGGAAAACTTGTAGTCATTTAGAAATCAGCTGGTGGGGAAACCACAGATGGAGAATTTGGGGAGCGTCAAGAGCTTTCACGAGTAGAAACAGCTGCAATGCCTTTTGAAGAGAACTAAATAATATAATACCAGGAAAGTCTCATTCTATGCAATGTGAGGTATTATTTCTAACAGTCTTAAATATATTACATGGCTCGAATATTTGTGCAAAACCACATAGGTGGACATTAAGTGAATGGAGCATTAGAAATGGCAACATAAACTATAATAGTAATTTCTAAGGCTTATATATTATTACTTACTATTTATCAGGCACTATATGTCAGGCACTATATTTACTATTTATCAGGCACTATTGTAATCATTTTACATATACATGCACTAGATAACTTAATTCTCACAATACTCTTATAAAATAATTACTGTTGTTATCTCAGTTTCTTTCTTTTATAAATTTGAGGTATGATGTACATACAGAAAAATGAGTTTGGACAAATAAATACAAGATACAGAACAATCCATCATCTCAAAAATTTTCTCATGCTCCTTCCTAGAAATATTCCCTTTCCTGAGCCACCATTTCCAGAGATAACCATTGTTCTCATTTCTATCACTGGACTTTAGTTTACCCTGTTATAGACCTGCATATAGATGGAACCATACAGTATATATTCTCTTGTGTCTGTCTTCTTTTGCTCAAATTAATGTTTTTAAGATACATCTCTGTTGTAGCATAGTGAACCATGGTACGAATATACCACAATTTGTTTTCCCATTGGACATTTGTGTTACTTCCAGTTTTGAGCTATCATAAAGCTCCTGTCAATACTCTTGTAAAAATATTTTTTGGACATATCATTTCATTTCTCTCGATCTAGGATTAGAATTGTTGTGTCATAATTAAATGTTTCTTTCATATTATAGTAAATCATGAGACATTTTCCCAAAGTGGTGGTATCATTTGACATTCCCACCAACAATGTATGAGAATTCCAGTTGTTCCACACCTTCATCAACATTTGGTGTTGTCACCCTTTTTAAATGTATTCATTCTTAAGGGTTTATAGTAATATCTCATTTTTGTTTTAATTTTTATTTCCATTATGAATAGTGATATTGAACATATTTTTATGTTTCATATTTGCTTAGTGACCATTGGTATTCTTCCATTGTGAAGTGTCTGTTATTAAAGTTCTTTGCTATTTTTAATTGAGGCTGTTAGTATTGTTATTATTGAATGGTAAGGGTTATTTGTATACTGTAGATATAAGTCCTTTGTCAGAGATACATAACATGAATATTTTCTCCCTGTGTGTGGCTCAGCTATTAATTACCTTAATGGAGTCTCTTAATGAGTGGAAGTTTTTCATTTTGATAAGTCCCATTTATCATTTTTTTCTTTTAGGATGACTGTTTGCAGTGTTCTGTATAAGAAAACTCTAAGCCAAGGTAAAAAAGGTATTCTCCTACATTTTATTCTAGAAACTTTATAGGTTTAAATCTTATGTTTTGGTTTATGACTCATCTCAACATTTTTTTTTATGTATAATGTCAGTTAGATGTCCAAGTTCATTTTTTTCTATATAGATATTCAGTTGTTCTAATATCATTTAGGGGGTAGGAAAAAGACTTTCCTTTCCTCCATTGAATTGTTTTCACTCCTTTGCCAAAAGTTAACTGACAATTTAACTGTGGAATGGATCTCTTTCTGAATTTTCCATTCTCTTTCATTGATCTATATATTTTTATTTCAACTGCATTAGTTTCATTTTTCTTTTGGAACATTAACAGTGTAGTTCCATTTTCTTCTGGCTTGCATTGTTGTTGATGAGAAATAGAGATCATTCTTATTATTGTTCTCCTACATGGGATGTATCCCTTTTCTCTAGCTTTTTAAAGTATTTCCCCTTTATCTTTGATTTTCAGCACTTTGACTATGATGTGCCTAGGTCTGATTTCTTTAAATTTATCCTGTTGGGATTTGTTAAGCCTCTAGGATCTGTGTATTGATATTTTTCATCAGATATGGAGAATTTTGATAATTATTTTTTTCAATTTTTTTTCTGCCTCAGTGTCATTCTCTTTTCTTTTTCTGGAATGCAAATTTCATGTATATTAGACCACCTAATTTTATCCCACAGGTCACTGAATCTCTTTTCACTTTTTGTCATTTTTGTGTTCTTCTGTACTTCAGTTGCAGGAGTTTCTATTAACCTTTTTTCAAGTTTCCTCATCTGTTCATCCATAATGTCTAATGGACCATTGAAAATACATTCAGAAAAATTTCCACTTCAAATATTGTGTTTTTCTTTCAATGATTCCCATTTGGTTTATTCTATAGCTTCTATTTCTCTGATGATATTCCCTACCTACTCATTCATTTGCCCATATTTTCTTTTTAATCCTCACACATATTTTAATAGCTGTTTTGAAGTCCTTGTATACTCATTTAAACATCTGGGCCATTTCTTGATCTATCTCTATTGATTGTTTATTCTCCTGGTTATAGTTTACACATTCTTCCTCTTACATGTGTCTACTATTTATTGTGTGCAGAACATTTGGAATGATACATATTTGAGAGTTTGCATTTGTTATCTTAAAGAGTATCTCAGGCATGTAGTTAATATGTAGGTAGATTGACTTGATCCTACTGGGACTTGGTTTTGTGCATCTAGAGTACTCCTCACTCAAGGAGTAGATTTGCCCTTGTCCTAAGGTGTGGCTTTTCTGTGATATCAGTGAAATATCCAGGATGTTCAGTGAAGTGTCTACACTGAACCCAACCCCAGTGTCTCCAAGAACAATATAATATCCAGAATCTACGTGAGGCTCACAGCCCTCTAATAGCTTCTTTTTTCCAGGTCTCATGGAATCTTGCTCTGACTTCACACAGCTAAGTATTTGGCCAAATTTCAAGGGGATCCCTATGTAGATTTATGTACCTTCTTGTCTGCATACTTATCTGCTCCTCACACTCTCATCTTCTGTCCTACAAATTCATCACCCCAGAAGCCTCAAAGCCTACCTCTGTTTCTTTTGCCCAGCTGAACAGTTGATCTCTGTTTGAGTTCCACTTACATGTTCCACAGTTTGGAAGGTGCCTCTAATCAGAAAGCTGGAGTGAAATACTTCATGTGTTTTCCTTCTCCCAAGAACTACTGCATTCTACTGCCTCTTGTCCAATGCCCAAACATAGAGGCTTTGTACATTTTTCCAGTATTATGATTGTTTCTTGTAGGAGAGTATTTCTGATACCCATTATTTGGTCATATTTGGAATCAGAAATTCTTTTATTTAGATTTTAAAATTGAAGAAACTGAGACAAAAAGAAGTTAGGTAATTTACCAAAGCTCTTACACCTTAGCAAACTCAGGATCTAAATTCATTTGATATGACTCCAGAATATGTGGTCTAATGGAGAACCTGACAATAAACAGTGTTTTGGGATTTCTTTTTCATGACCTCAATTTCCCAAAGGTAAAATGAAAAATAAAACAGTTTAATGTGGTAGACTGTGGATAGGTATACTGTATAACCAGTAAGAAATAGAACATGGAATTATATAACCATAGCAATAGCAGCAATAACTTATTTTAGTCCCTTCTCCTGCAAAAAGGAGAAAAAATACATAATTTCTTTGCTTTTGTGACCTGTGGATTGCTCAGTCCATGCAACCTACAATGAGCACCAAATATCAGAGTCATCTCCATGAAAACATAGACAGATGCTGTGAGGAGTGTATTGATTCGCTCATTTGTATCCTTCATGTCATTTATTCTATTTAATGGTCCAGAAATAAACCATACTGAAAGTAACTTCATGCCGGTTGGTGTTGTCATTGCTGTCAGTCTCTTAATCCTGGATCAGTCCTTTGTGGTCTTGTCTAATACATCTGGGAGTAAAATTATATCATTAAATCCTTTTGTAATCAATTTCTCCAAAACCTTCAAATTAATTAGAATTCTAGAACTTAAACAGCCTTAGAGATACTTTCCACAATATTACTAGTCTCATAAAAATTTCTAGTTGCACTGCTCAAAATACCATTTAATGTTCTTTTAATGAAACATCACAGGTAAAATAGGGTAAAGATTCCCCTAAAATGAGGAATTTAGATTTTTGTTTCGGTATTACATGTTTGGACTCTGTGAACTCAGACTCTTACTGCTAAATTGTAAGTACTTTCCTTGATTCACTATTTATACATCAATATATATTTGAAGGAGATAGTATGTGTCCCAGAGGACACATAAAACTTAGAGCAAGTTCCTACCCTCAGGAAGGAGAAAAAAAACTTCCATAGTCTTCAAAATAGCCCAAGACAATGCACATTATACCAGTTCTTTCTTAAAGAAAACAAAATGAACAAGCTTGGCATAATCCAAACTGTGAATACATATTATTTCTAGCCTTAATGGGAATAACTATAGGAAAATTATGATTATAAATCACAAAGGACAAAAATTTTATTAATTTGAAAAATATCTATGAGACGTATATATTACAGATATTATACTCACTTTAATAATTAGCTTGATAAAAAAAGAGGGACTATAAGGCTTTAAAGTCAAATAGTGAAAAACTTTGATCTAAGGCATGAACCTAATAGAAAATTGATTCATTTTTCCGGTGCAAAAAATTAAAGCTTTAATTGTGACTAAATAAAGGAGACATGTCTTAAGGATCCTGCCTCCCCATAGCCCTCTTCTCTGGGAACTACCTACTGACCTCTGCAGCCAAATTTGTACCATGTGACCTCAATACCACAGCTCACTGAACTAGGGATATGCATTGGACTGAAAGTATTCAATGCTTTAACCAGCTAGTGATCAATCACATTGTCTATATTTAATTTAAACTAAGAGGCACAGATATGGTATGGCATGGATTGGGAGAGGGTAATGAGATGTGCAATTGAATTCTATGCACATAGAGGCAGCCCAAGATAGTCAATTTTAGCCACATGCATGCCAACAACCAAGCAGGCGGTCAGTAGTCAGCAGCAGGAAGGTGGAACAGGTACTTAGAGACAAGCAAAGACAAAAGACCAAAAACTCCATTAAAGGTGGATGAGGAAGCCTTGGTCTCTGGCTTCCCAATTCCTGATTTCACAAACATACCTATATTTCAGTTTTTATACCCTTAAAGCTGCCTTTTGAATCCTTAAAATTAATATCCCTCACTTCACTAAAACTAGCTTGAATAGCTTCCTTGCAATAAATATTCCCTAAGATGCTTAACCACCTAGCTCTGATTGTCTTTAAAAAAATCAGAGCAAACTGCCCTAAATTTTAAAAGTTTCTTTGGAAGTGATTATCCCCCAAAGCAAAGAGGTAGCCCATCCACCTACCTAAGTGAGCTCTGTGGTCCCTTCCAAAATAAATGAGCCAATATAATTGACCATGTGCAAGAAATAAGCAGCTATTTTGCATTGCCTCACTGATTAAGAAATCAGAGCAAAGGAACTGATAATACCAAGTAGCTATTGGTGCTAGAGAATCATTATAATCAAAACAAACTCAATAAACTAAAATTGAGATGGATCTACTATTTAGTTCTTGGGTAGCACATGTTAATTAGCTTTTCTTTCTAGCAGCCAAGAGTTACATTCAAATAATACTGGTTTTGTTCTTGGTCTTCTATTCCTCTTGTGACAAATGTATAATCTTCACTAAGGGCTTTCTGTGTTTATTCTTGTGATTTCATTAGGTCTAGATACTGTCAAATGTTAATGTACCAAAACCGAATTTGAAATATTTCTTTTACCTTAGTGCATTTCCAAGCACTGAAAACAATCAAGGTAATTGGCTATTTGCACCAACAAGACCTTCTCTGAGAGTACTCCATCAGCTGGTTCTAAACCTAATAATACCTGATTGTACAGCATTGTAAAGTTTTCCAGGCACTGTTTCATGCCTCATTTTGTCTTCAGTGGGACAGGGAGACAGTATTATCCCTACTTGCAGATGAGTAGATAAAGGCCAGGGAGGTCCAGTTTATTAGTTATCTGTGAGCTATAGTAACAACTTACAATTTTGTGGTCTAAATAATGCAAATTTATTATTTTACATTTCTGTAGGTCACAAATCCAACCTGGTCTCACTAAGCTAAAAGCAAGGTGTTGGCAGAGCTGCATTACTTTCTGAAAGATCAAAGGCAAAATCTATCTTGTTGTTTATCCAAGTTGTTGGGAGAATTCAGATCCTTATAAGACTGAGAGCCCCATTTTCTTGCTGGCTGTCAGCTGAGACCCATTCCTGGCTTCTAAGGGCCAGCCACATGCCTTGGTACATGGTCTCCTTCCTCCATCTTCAAAGCCAGCAACAAAGGTTTGTCTTTGCCACTTTGAATGCCTCCTCATTCTTCTACTGTCTCAGCTCTCTAACGACAGTTGGCAAACATTTTCTGCTTCTAAGGGCTCATGTAATTATTAAATAGATTGGACCCACCTGGATAATACAGGCTACTCTCCCCATTTCAAGGTCTCTAATCATACTTCCAAAGTCGCTTTTGCCATGTAAGGTAACACAGTCACAGGTTCTGGGGATTAGGGCATGGTCATTTTTGGAGGGGGCATTATTCTGTCTACGACATTCAGTGAAGGGTAATTTAGGTCACCGGAGTTTTCCCTCAGGCCCCAAAATTAAGAGTTAGATATAATTATGAAGAATTTTTAAATTCTCTTTCCACACTATTCGAATAACTAAAATAATATTCTAAGAATGTTACAATATTTTTTAAAGTATCCTAAGACCTTGGTAGCCAGAAAACTCATCCTAAACACTTCTTGAGATCTTCTGTGTGCAACATGGAAAACTGATTGTAAATTTTTTGAAGTCATACCCGTTTGGTACCTAAAATAATAAAACTCACAGTGCTTAATTTCACTGTATTGAAGAGTCTGAAGTTCTGTTTTCTAGTCTCTATAGCCTAATCACTACACTTGGTGTTTTTGTTTTCCCTCACTGCATCCTTAAATCAGAAAAACTATCAAAATAGTTTAGGCATTGCATGTGCAGTCCTGTTTAATTACCAAAAAGAAACTCATCTTTTCAAAACTCTTCTATGTGGATTTTTAGTGCCTCTTCTGGAATGGCTACTCTCTGGTGCGCATATAAAAATCTTTATATATTGTGCCCACTCCTACATGTCTACACATATGGCTATCTCTTTATTTCCTTAACCCTAGTCTTCCAATCTTGCTCCTTCCAAGCCCCTGACCAACAAGCTAAGCCATTTGCCACTGGCATGTATGCCCTACCTTGGGCTTCTTCTCTTTCCACACAGAGTTGATAGGAGTCACTATCCAAAGATTTGAACTTTGGGAGAATTTCCCCCACACCCAGTCTTTCTGGGTCATCCCTGAGTGCAGCAATAGTTCAAAATAATCAGTTTTGTGTTTGCACCAACACAGCAAGTCAAGCAATCCATGAATCAAGTTCTGTTTATGTTTGTTGGGTTTTTTTAAACTCCTTTGTCCACAGACCATAGGAAATGCCCATCATGAGTCAAATGTGTAAGCTAAGGGATAAGTATCTGAGCAATGTCGATAATAGGGGGGTGTGCATCAACTCTTCATGTAGCTTATGCCTCTAGACGTGCCCAAGACTCAAAATCTCAAGACTGTCTTCCATCTTACATGGATTTTACAATCTTACTTGTAGAAGATTGCTGCTGTAACTTTGTGAATGGAAGGGTTTGATAATCTCCCAACTCATGATGGGCAACTTTGGCTATATGGTCACTTGATGTCCCATGCTCAGATGCTCAGTCCCTTCTATGTCCCAGGGACATTCTGAGAGTATTTCATGAGTCAGGTATAGTTCTTTGAAGAAGATTTGAATAGCCTTGTTTCAGAATCCTAGGGTTCTGCCCTGCAACTCTTCTACTGGGACTTTTCTAGTGGCACCTTTTTCTACCAAATATACCTCTGATACCATAGTTCATATGACTCAAGTAGCAGAGCTACTTGTACTGCATCCTAGACCTGCTACACAGGCTTCTCTTGCTCCAGATCCCACTCGAAACTAGCAGAGGTTCACCTTACCCAATAAATGGTCACAGCAGTATTCTCAAATGCTACATCAAAAAACTAAAAAGGAATACCAAGAATTTTGCTTCTCTCTTAATGGTAGAAGGTACAGGATCCGACATCATGTCCTTTGCTTTGGAGAGGAGGTCTAAGCATACTTCAGCTCCATGAACCCATAACATCTTCACCAATGTGAAAGCCCCCTGAATTTTTGTGGAATTTATCTCCCACATTCTGGGTACATGTGTTTATCGGGCATTCTGAGGGCTTGTAGCTTCTTGCTTATCAGGTCTGTTTAACATACTGCCATCAAAATATTGTATGAAAGTGATGATCAGAATTATGTCCAGCATGTCCAGTTCCATTCAGATTATATTGTGCAGAAGGTAGAAGAGTTAACATTGACCTGGAGACAGACTGTGACATATACTTTTGACTGGTTAATGTGAAGGCAAATCACTTCTTCTTTCCTATTTGTATGGAAAGGATCAATAGCTACAAACTATTTATTAGAGATTTCAGTTGGGACTACTACTTGGTTAGGTACGTGGTAATCCACTGCTATGTTATGATCCATCCAGTTTTTGCTAGTTTCAGACCAGTAAATTAAATAAAGATATGATTGATACCACCATACCCTCAACCTTTTAGTCTCTGAGTATGGCACTAATCTCTGTCATTTTCCCTTGGTTGCATTATTATTTGACTTACTGCATAGGCAGAAATAGGGAGGGGGCAGCTTTAGGGATACTACTTGGCCTTTCCTGCTAAAATAGCTTGGATTTAACAGATTGAAGAACAAATGTGAGTGTTCCATTATGCATATATATTTAGGTACCAAAGAAATAACTACCAGGTGTGTACTTGGACTTAATGGACCCAGTGTGAGATGGTTGTGGGCTAGAATTCTATTTATTACTGGACCCTGACATGTCCTTATTCTAACAAGGGGTCAGTGATGGTGCTCTGAGATCCCTTGTGTCAGTGTCAATTCAAATCTTGTATCCAACAGCCCTCAAAAGGTATGGGTATTCTCTTTTTCCTAGTTCATTTTTACCCCAGTAAATGACTACAAGTGTCTTTGGAGGAAGGAATGGGGAAATCAAATGTATACATTACTGTATACCTTTGCCCTAGTGTTGTAGGGTCCTTCCTCATCAGGATACAGACTCTTCCTGAGTTGCTGGATTCTGGGCACAAGAATTGGTTCAGATACAGAAACTGGCTAAGGGATCATGACTTTTCATTGAGCAGCTCTCAGCCTTCTACTCATCTACTTGATTTGTTCAAGAGATATATTTAGTCTCAAGTAAAGTCTATCCTTGGCCTGACCCCTGTGGCTGTGGAAGCTCTAGACCAGCACTGCCCAATAGAAGTATAATGTGAGCCACAGATGTAAAAATAAATACATGAATTATTTTAATATCTTTTATTTAACCCCAAATATATAAAATATTGTCATTTGAACATGTAATCAGTATAAATAAAATCATTAATGAAATATTTCACATTCTTTCCTTCTTAGTAAGTCTTCAAAATCAGTGTGTATGTTACAGTTCTAGCATATCATAATTGGGACTAACCACATTTCAAAGCCTCAATAGCCACATGTGCTTAGCACTATGTTGGACATCACAACTGCAGGCTGTAAATTACAACACAGAATGTCCCACTTTAAGTTAAGGGGACTTTGGTACCTCCATATCAGTCAATTAGTGACTACACCAGGAGAAGTGGGTGTGAAACTTCCTAGGCAGCTCTGAGAGAGGCAGCTCTCACCATCAAAGGCAAGTCTCTGAAGAAAATCACAGCTGTAAGCCATTATCCACAGCACTTGCAGCTGTCAGAGAATGGGTGCACTGGCTGGTAAAGGGGATCTGGATGGGAATACTACAGTGTCTATTACAGTAGATCTAAGTTGACTAAAACCATTTCTGTAACTTGCATCCAAAAACCTTAACATGTAACAGAATATCTGAAATGTGACTTTATCTCATGCTCTTATTTTTAAGAAGGTGTCCCAATGCGAGCTAGTCTCCAAAGCTGCAAATGCTGGGCTGTTCTACTAAATGGCGAAGAAGGAAACAAAGCAAACCTAATTCATCCATCTGGGTAAGTCTGCCAAGTGCAAACAAACCCTTAAGTTAAAGCTGTAGCTCTCAAAACCTGGTCCCAGGAACAGTAGCATCTGGGAACTTAGAAACACAGATTCAGAAACTCTGGGCAGGGCTCAGCAATCTCTGATGCAAGCAGCCCCCTCCAAGTAAATCTGATGACAGCCATGGAGTTAAATGCATTTCCCTTTGGGAAGGCAGCCTCAGCCCTAGCACAGCAGAATCTTTGACCCCTTTAAAGATGGCAGACTGGCAGCCTTCATTTACAACCCTAAACTGTGCACATTTCCCATGAGAGACCTGGGAGGGGAAAAGGCCTTCATATTTGATGCATTCATAATTAAGATGGTACAACTTACCACTTCTATATGGTAGAATGCTTGAGGCTAGTGTTCTATTTTTAGACTTTATGGAACAGGAAATGATTTGGAATTTTTACCTAATGTATTTCTGTGGGAAAGTGCAGCCCAGTATGACACCTGCTGGTACAACAGATGTAACACAATGTGGCAGAGCAACAGAAACGGCAGCCAGGGAGCTATGTCTAACCCCTCTGCCAAACTGCCCTAGATTTGCTAAAATTCATGCCCAGGTAAATCTGCAGAGTTCACAAAGTGCTGATTAGTTTTTCTGCCTGGGGACACAAGTCTCCCAGCCAACTCACAAAGAATAAGCTAATGATCAAGAGATAAAATAAGTTCAGTTGGAGGCCAAACACCAAAAAGTCAGCAAAACAGAGCCAAGGAACCCAAAATACATTGAAGATTGTCCCTAACTTCAAATAAAGAACACTTTATTTTGATGGGATTTTTAGTTACTTAAGAATCAATCATTGAGACATTACTTGGTTATAACAAATAGGACAGAATCCTGACAGAGTTTAGATACTGAATTTAATGAATATAGTGCCGATTCCTTTTCACATTTGCCATCCATTAATAGTTTGTTCCAATTCCAATCTATTGTGAAACTCTGAAAAATTTGTTGCAAATAATTGCAATATTTTTCTCTATTCTAAATGTTTACAAAATATGAAATAGGCAATAAAATATTAGCATACACTTTTCCTTGTAATAGCTCTGTTATCAATCATGATAACCCTCTTCAGTACAGTGATTCACTAAACACTGATAAAGATTGCTGCATGTATGCTGGGTTGTTAAACAATTTATTTTCCAAGATTAGAGAGCCACTTCCCAGTGATCTAATACAGATGATTTCCTGAATTGGGTAGGAAGGAAGAGTAGATGGATCCTATGGCCCTTTCCAATTCTAAGTCTACACACATTCTATAAACATTCTTGCTGAAAATCATCTATTGATTTTGCTGCTGTTGTCCCTTAAATAACTCCTTAAGCATACTGGTATTTCTGGAAGGCCTCTGTCTGGATTATAAGGAGACTGGATGTGAATTTTTGACCAGCTCTTCAGTTGTTATAGTAACCAGAGGAAAGGATGTAGCAGAACAGATTGGCTACTGATTAGAGAGTTCTTAAATAGCAATTGCTGGAAATGAGGAGAAAGTTGATACTATGTAATAAAAATATCAGAGCAGTATGGTTGACTTATTACTTTAAAAGGAAAAAACAGGATGGGATATACAACCACAAAGTATGACAGAAATTTTAAATATGAACGCTTACCCAAACAAAAGGAAAAAAGATATAAAACATTATGAGTAGATACTGGTGCAAGATTAGGGTTAGGGATTGTTAAAGGAAGTTTCTCTGAATCAGTAAGCATGATTTTTTTAACACAAGATTCACAAACAGCATTTTTTTCCAATTAAAGGATATTTCAATGAGTTGAGTATAACTTCAGGAGGGAAATACAAGTATGATGGCTTGGATGATGCACAAATGGAATTTGACTCCCTCCCATCTGCACAATCTCCCCATCCAACTTGGAGAGAAGAGGGTGATCAGTGTGCCTTAATCAAACATATATCTGCCAAGATAAAATACACCTAAGTCTAATCAGTTGTCTAAATAGGTCAAAAGTTATCTAGATGAGAGGGAAAAAAACATTTATTCAATGGAAACTGACATTAAGCTCACTTCAACATAACTGTTAATAAGCTGCCCTTGAATAAACCTTTGTCCATTTGCTTAACTGTTTTCTAAATACAAAATAAGGAATTGAAAAAAATTAAAAATATGGAATTGAACTAGATTTGAAACTATTTTACAGCTGAGCAGAGGGATTTCTTAAATTTCTAAAACTGTATACAAAATTGATGTCTATTTGCTTTTGCTCAGGGGAGATGGCCCCTAGCTCTCACTATATTTTTAAAAAGAGCCATGACACATTAAGAGCACTAAGTAATCTCCGTGGCTCATAATTAGTTTTGGAAATGTATACCCTAAATCCTATGCTGACTCCAATATTTCTGTAAAACATAAGAGAAAAGAAAGATATACTTGAAGCTAATTGCTAAAATGAAGTCCTGAAGTAACGCAGGAATTATAACAGGAAGTTTTCATACATCTTGCAGTTGGCACAGACAGTTTAAAGTAGCCTTCCCCCTTAAACTCATCCCAGAGGAGAAGCTTTAACTGTCACTGGACCACCACACGCCATTAAAGGCCACTTCAAGTATTGTAAAGCTTGGAAGCACATTTCTGAGCTAACCTAAGAAGGCATAAGAGGAAATTAAAGGTATTTTCATTACACAAGTTAATAAAAATAATGTGGACTGTACCTCTGAGTTAGCCTATGTTACAGATTTATTTTACCCATGGGATTTCAGAAGAGCACATAGATAAATGTAAATAGAGGCACAATTACCTAAATAATAGAAATGAGAAACCATGAAAAAAACTGTATAGATTTATAGAATTGTGCTAAGTTCTCTGAAGCTGAAGTTATCTTTTTTCAAATTCCATCAATGTTTCTGGTTAAGAAAACAGCTGGGAATAAAAATAAATTTTTGTGTCATTAAGCAAGATATTAAACGTGTCATAGAAAAAAGATGTTCCTGATGCCTCTGAATGCTGATCACATGTGCTTCTGAAAGTAAGTTATCTGTTTCATTGCTGTGCATGGCTCAACAATGCAGGTGCCTTTTTAAAAGACCTGTGAACAGGTGTCTTTCCTCTATGTCATGTGATTGCCTTTGCCAAAATATTTTCCAGTACATTATAGAATATGAATTGCCCTCATGCCTACAGCCATGACTGAACCTAATCCCATTCTAGCTATGTGCTTTATTGCCAAAATCCCAAGCCCTATTCCCCCACTAACAAGTCCTTTTCTCTTTCTCTGTAGCCATTTTTGTTCTCTTTCTGCTCCCAGGCCCCAAAGCTTCAGCATTCTGCAGCTGCCTGGAGCCTCTCTGCCTGTCCCAAGGCACCAGCCAACTATTGACACCAGTACCCCTAGGCCTTCAGTCCCTAAAGAGGATGAGGCTGTTCTTGATCATTCTTTCTACTCTAAGATCACCATACTTCTTCCAAAGCCAGATTTCACAAAAATAATGGGAAATCTGCCTATCCCTAGTCACGAAAACATCTGTGGTTATTTAATTAACATTTAACATTGCATTCTCTAGACTAAATATTTCCAACTACTTTCATCTTGTATTAATCTTTCCTTCTACTTTTACCAAAACATCCATCCTAAAATGTTAAACACTAAACTAGCTGAAACTGATCAACAAAAACATTATGGTAGAATGTTTTCATGTCCTTAAATCTCTAACATTGCTGATGTACTTGGTTTAGTAATAAAACACTAAAACATTTAGAATTGCCCAAGGCCATTTTGTCCCTTTATACCATTATTAGTTCCACCAATTATTTCCCATCTTGTAGTTGAATGTTCTGCTTTTGTTTTTTCTTAAATTTAAAACATTGGTTTGTCCTTGAGGAATATTTACTTACGTTTAATTAGCTTAGAAATTTAAGGGGGAAAAACAAAATAATGTTTTCTTACCATATTTTTTATCTTGTCTATCTCTTTGCATCTCTTTCTTCCTCCTATTCCTATTTTATAATACTTTATTTTTGAACTCTGATGAAAATATCATACAACTTCTTGAAATGCCCTTCTATATTTTGCCATAGATCATTTTTAGTGGTGATTCTTCTAGGACCCTACTGTTCTATTTGAACAAGACAAGTTCTGTTTATCTGCAACGTGTGTCCACAGACCTCTGATGTGGTCTGTTCTCTGTCTACTTGGGAGATGTTTCATTCCTCTTTTCAGATTTATAGCTGGAGGGCAAACTGATGTGCTTCTCTCCCAGATGAGCTCCTAGCTCTTGAAAGTTTTCATTTTTTTCACCTCTGCTCTCTTGAAACAGCATAATTGCCTACCTTCACTGCCTAAAGCTATATTACTTTTAAAAAACCCTCAACTCCAAAACCAGTCCCTCCTGTTTCAACCCTCACCCAAAATACTCTATTTTTTAGTATCACGCTGTCCTTATGCTATGTGACACCACCAGTTCTGAACCACTTCCCCTCCCCAGCGCTTGTCCAGGTATGTTCTGGTGGAAATATCTTTGATGAGAGTATTAACTTGGTAGGAAGGAATAGTATTTGAAGGTTGAGGGTACGACAAGGAGGCAGGCAATTCAGCACCTTTAGGGTGGGGAAAAAACTGCCTAATTTTCTGAGTGATTCAGATCCTGGGATCTGGGTCCAGGAACAGACAATAGTAATGGTTAGCAGGGTCTTCCTACTTGTTTGTTTAGGTGTATTCTATATCATGAATCAGATCCCAGATATGCAATGTGAGGTAATACTTTTTCTTGTTTTTTTTTTTTTCTTTTAGTGGAAAGTTGGGAGACATGGAGAGAGGCTGTAATTGAGGCTATAGTCACATGCCACATTAAATGGAGAATCCTATAAAAGCTTATCTTCTCAAAGTGCCTTTGAATTTTAATCTCTTTTTCTCAAGCACAACTAATTTTCCTGAATTTGGTGTTATTCATGAGCCTGGTTACTATGCATAAAAGATTGTATTTTCCAACAATGGACACAAAAATATTTCACATCTCACATGCTCTTCTGCAATGTGACCTTGATATTCCTTCATCAATAAATGGAGGGGTTAATTTTTCCACCCTCTTAAATCTGGGTTAGAATTGTACTTCTTGACCAATAAAATATAGCAGAATGGCCCTGTTAAGGCATAGATTTTCTGGCCTGGCACTCCCATTTCTTCTTTCTTAGAAAACTTTCTTTTGGGATGCTCACTCTGGGAATGTAGATGCCATCCTATGAGAAGCCCAACCTGCATGTTGTCCCAAAGCAACAATCTGAGCTGAGCTCCCAGGAGAAAGCTAGAATGAACTTTCAGCCATGAGACTGAGTCATCTGAAATATTCAGCCCAATAAAACTTTCAGATTACTCATGCCCCAGCAGCCATATGATTTCATTCACATGAGAGGCCCAAAGTAAGAACCATCCAGCAGAGCTCAGTCAATCCACACACCAAGAGAGAAAATCATAATTTTGTTTTAAGCCACTAAGGTTCAGGGTGACTTGTTAAACTGTAAGAGATAACTAGAATACCATGTCAAATTGTCAAATGGAACCAAATCCTGTGAATCATCATCTGTTATATTCTCTTCAAGCTGATCTTGAGTTATTCCAATGGTAATGTTTTGGAAAATATCTAGTAGCCCAACATAACTTTAAGATTAAGAGTAAATTAAACTAATATTAATAGTATTGGTCCAAATATTGTGTAGAAGTATTTGGGTGTGTACATGTGTGTGTGTTGCCGCTGTAACAAATTACCAAAAACTGGTTACTTAACACAAATTTATTCTCTCACAGTTTTGGAGGCCATAAATCTGAAATCAACATGTCTGTTGACAGGTCCATGCTTGCTTCAAGGGCTCTGAGGGAGAGCTTTGGCTCTTCCAGCTTCTGATGTCTGTCTGCACCCCTTGGCTTCTCGGCTTGTGGCTGCATCACTCCAATCTCTGCTTCCAACTTCGTGTTGCCTTCTCTTATACGTGTGTCTTCTCTTCTGTATGTCTGTCTGTCTGTCTCTTTCTTTCTACCTAGATAATCCAAATTACCTCCTTCTCTCAAGATCCTTAACTTAAATACATCTGCAAAGACCCTTTTTCTAAATAAGGTAACGTTCTCAGGTTCCAGGGATTTGATGTGAGTATCTTTGTGGGGGAGGAAGTATTATTTTGTTGTACCATAATTGGTGTGGGAACAGGAGCAACAGAAGGGTATTTCTATCACTGAAAGGTTACAGGAGAGGTAAACAAAGCTGATAATTGTCAATCAAATAAGTCAGTTCGTTGCGTAGAGTTTCAAAAACAGATGGTAGTTTATGCTGCAATATAAGTTCCTTTCATATGATTGATGACCAATTTGGGATGCTCTGGATCTGCCTTCTGGTCAATTGTTGTACACATTGACTACATCTCTTAGTGTGATAGAAATGTAGGCTGAATCCGTATTTGTAAATGAATTCAAATCAAGCACAATTAAGGATAACATGAATATTAATAAGATTCACTTTGTCTAACCATACACAATGACTTGTTATACTGCCTTGGAATTCCCCTGCAAACTGCTTACATTGGCACCATATAAGTTAGTATTCAACCATTTTCTGACTTTTGATCAACTCCTTCATATAATCACCATGAACTTGCTTACTTTCTTCACTTGAATTCTGAACTTCTTCTGCACTCTTCTAGCACTCTTCTAGCACTATCCCAGTACTCAAAAAAAAAAAATCTAAGCTTCTTTATTCACCCTACAGTCTTTAAAGGAGAAGATCTTACAGGAAAAACTCATAGCTCATATTGTCTCACTAGGAGATGTAAGAACTAGTCAAGTGAGATGCCAACTAAATACGCCAATAATATTGGCAGGTGGTATGATGCCTGCTGGCAAATGCACTGAAACACCCAAGTCAGTTAATTATGGCAATTGTGTTGCTATCAGATGTTTATGACTTGTAAATTCAATTACCATTGATTGAAAGTATACAATATCTTAATCAAGAATAAGCAGATAATGAACTCCCTCTGTTGAGCCATCCATATAATCCATTAAATACTTCTATAGGTCAAAAAAGTTAATCTTAAAATATAGAGAATTCTAGTATTTAAACTCCTCTCTCTCTCTCTCTCATACACACACGCACACACAGAAAGAAAGAGAGAGAGAGTAGGTATAGCCATGATTTGATATTCCAAAAAAAAAGCAACACAGAAAGTAAGTCATGTCAGAATTTAGAAAATCCTGCCCTTCTCTAGTCTTGGAGAAGAAAGGCAAAATGTAAATATAAGAAGATCTGGACTAAAGAGTTGTGTTCTTCCCCAAAATTCCTGTGTTGAAATCCTAACCTCCAAAGTGATGGCATTCGGAAGTAGGGCTTTTGGAAGATTATTAGATCCTTGGAATGGAGCTCTAAAAAATTGAATTAGTGCCCTTATAAAAAAAGATGCAAGAGCTTGCTCTCTGCTCTCTGCCATATGAAGACATAGCAAGAAGACAGCCCTCTGCAAACCAAGAAGGGAACTCTAATCAGATACTGGATCTGCCAACACCTTGATCTTAGACTTCCCAACCTCCAGAATGGTGAGAAATAAATGTCTGTTTAAGCCATCCAGTCTATGATAATCTGTTACAATAGCTCAAACCAAGGTAACTACATTACTCTCCTAGTTCATAAATATGATTATTGAGGACTATATTCTGAGTCAAAAACTAAGTAGGCTAAAAAAATACTGATTCCATAAAGTAAAACAATCACTTCTATTAAAGAATATTCAATGAGATTAGTGATACAGATAGATATTTGTCATGCAGAAGATCTTAGTGTTTTTATCTGTGATCAATTTATTGAACAATTTGAACAAGAAACAATTTTGTTAAACTATTCCTTTCAAACATGGTCTATGATCTCTTCCTTCCATGCTCACTGGTGACATCTCAAAGTATATTCCCATTTTAATGAAGACAGTTCAACTTTAAACATTTTTTAAAACCCATAAATCAAAATCAAACCAACTTCACATCCTGTCTCTAATTTCATGTACTCCAGCACATTCTCAGAGGGTTAATGTGTCGGTCTCACCTTCTTATAGTCATTTCCAATCCCTGTAAGAAGTTTTCTTGGGACCCTCTTAATTGGTTCAATAACAGGGCAGCCCTCTGAATTAGTTTGTCAGGGCTGTCATAATAGAATACCATATTTTGCATGGCCTAAACAGCAGAAATTTATTTTTTCACAGTTCTAGAGGCTGAAAGTCCAAAATCACAGTGCCAGCAGGGTTGGTTTCGCCTGAGACTTCTCTCCTTGGCTTGCAGATGGCCACCTTTTCACTGTGTCTTCACATGACCTTTCTCTATTCATGTGCATCTCTCTCTCTCTCTTCTAAGGACACCAGTTCTGTTGAATTAGAGCCCCACCCTTGTGACCATTTAACCTTATGAACATTTAACCTTAGTTATCTCTTTAAATGTATCTCCACATACAGTTTCATTTTGGTAGGGACACAATTCAGTCCATAATATGCTTCTTTCTCTTAATCTTAGTGAGGAAAGGAAAAATTCCATAGCATCACTAAATGGGGTCAAGGAAATAAGGGCTTCAGCTCCAGTCTGGCCAACTCTTAGTAATCCACAGTACCCAGTAGCTCCTTATCATTCTCTTTAGGTACTTTGTGTCTATTTTCTACTTGAGGAGTTTTTGCTGAAATTCAGAGAGAACAGAAAAATCCACTTTAATATCCAGTTTCCATGTAAAATTCTATCTTTCCTTCAAGATTTTTGATCCTACAGGTGAATGCACTCCCTCCTTCCTCTGGATGTGTATGGCATTTGGTTTGTGCCTCATACCTGATACTTATCACTCTCTGTCATTTAGGAAAAGACCATCTCACCTACTTGGCCCTAGACTTCTTGGAAGTAGGGACCACATTTTATGCATACATATACATATATATGTAAGTATACATATATATATTTGACACAGCACCCAAATGTACTAGGCATTGAAGATGTGTTTAATTAACTGATGGTTTGAGATAAAAAAAAAAAAAAAGAAGAAACTATAGAGCTTAAGATTGGGAAGCACCCTGTAGCAAGCAAAAAGAAGGGAGGATAGGCTTCTTTATCCTTTGCCTTTCAAGTTTATCTCAGTAATCTCTGTCACTCACAGAAACTGTCAGCAAGAAGCAAAACCCAGTTTCCCAGTAAATCTCAAGGTGTTCTGTGACACTTCTCCAAACCAGTTGCCACTGTTCCCCTCTTGGTTTTCCAGCATTCACAGTGAGGAAGGCATCAGAGGCATCAGCTTCAACACCCTCTTTTCCCTGGTCTACCCCAAGGACTTCACTGTTGATAAAGACTTTACTTTTAGTTTTGGGCCTTGACAATCCTGGCCCCTCCCTACCCTTGGGTGATCACACAGCTTCAAGATACAAAAATATCATTTTAGTCATACCTCCATGACTACATGATGAGTGCCAGGCGCACTGTCTGGAGAATGAGAACGGACGCGCTTGGGACTCTGACTCGGGGGGATGGGTGGGACATGGAAAATGTATATAACCTAAACTTATGTACCCCCATGATGAGCTGAAATAAAAAAAAAAATATATCATTTTACCAAAATTTGAAGTAAAGCACTATCTCTTCCCATTTTATATGTAAGATAGGAGAGGGTCATCTATGATTAGTTAGGTATTAAATGCTAACATGTATAAATAGAAAAGTGAAGTAAGAGCTTTGGGTTAACAATTTCTGACATAACATTAATTCATTGCTTCAGTATAGTCAGTCATTCCTGTCTATATAGCAATGCTTTCCACTAGTTCCATGTAGTTTCTAAAGAATCTTTTAACTCCTATCTTTCGGATCAACTAAAGTCACAAATACCAGTGCTTATACACTGTTGGTGTATTTATAACCTTCTCTGTGCAGGTCTCCACTTGTTTAAAATAATAATTCATCATCAGGCATAGTCTCCTCCATTGTCCTTTGATTTAGCTGTGGGGTAAAATATTGGAGCACATAAAATGCCATGTTGAATTCACTACGTGGCTCAGTTTCCATGGCTGTCATCGGAACTGATACTCTAGATACGTAAATGCACTTGAGTCACAACTTGTAGACTAGCTCTGGATGGTAGGTCTTCTTTTAGCGTCTTCTGCTATTTTCTGAATCAGCAATTGATCACTGAAAAGAGAAAATAAAATGTAAAGGAGAAAGTTAGCTCTCCACCCAATTACTTGGTGAAACAACTAAAACCTAAAAATATACAGAAGGGCAGGCTGAATCCACTTATTTTAAAGTAATGAAAAGAAAACTGTTCTCAGCATCCCGACTTAATTGTTCAAACAACTTCTAAAAATGAAATAAATGCATTGCTGCTTCTGGTCTTTTAATAATGAATTTTCATTAGCTACTAAGAGAAAGGACATCTGCATGTCCCTGAGCTGAGCATTTATGGACCAAGCATGAAAACTTTTCCTCTTCAATTGTTTAAAGTCAAGCACATTTAGCCAAAAAAAGATAGGGCACAGAAGAGGGCAACACCAGTCAAAAAGAAAAGGCATGGGTTTTGTTTTGTTTATTGAATGAACGACTATTGAGGATGACCTCAAAAAGGAAAATCATTCTAGAGGAAAGATGGGATTATCTTTCTATTATCTCTATAGAAAATGATATTATAAAATTGTGGTCATATGAGGAGGCAACCAAAGAGTATGCAAATAGAAAAAAGCAATTATTATGAAGATTTTCAAGCAGTTACTTAACTTTAAAAAATCACTTTATTTTTCCTATACTTTGTAGCAGTTATAGTATTTGTCACCTTTTAAAATTTTGTTCTTTCTTACAGTTTCTGTTATTTTAGATTAATGTTCTCTTCTATGTCTAAATATTACTTTTAAATACCTTATCTGTTAAATAACATGGATTTTATAATTCATTTTATGTTTTAAAGAATGGAATTCTTTACCTTAAAAAAACCAAAACAGAAGTACTTAATGTATCTTACTTATCTGAAGAAATTATTTCCTCAAATAACAAATAAGTAAAAGTCAAACAGCAGAGAGGCAATGAAGGTCATATAATAAGACACAATTCTTCCTCTTTAGAAATGAATGAAATCTGATATGAACAATTCATTCAAATATTTAATGAGGTTTTCAGGAAGAAATAAATACATACCACATTGACAGGAAACTTTTCATTTGTATTTTACATCAGATTCATTCTTTCATTCAATAAATAGTCATTAATCTCCTTCATAGATGGGGCAATATGCTGCTGTGTGGCTATAATGATGTTTTTAAAACTGTAGTATATTTTATTTACTCTTAGGGCTTTCTTGGTTGCCAATGAGAAACCTTGTACAAACTAGCCAATGCAAAAAAAAAAAAATTGGCTTACATATTTGAAAAAGAGTGCAACTTAAGGATAGATCCAGGTGCTTAAAATGATCAGGAATTCTCTCTCCATCTCTTGGTCCTTTGTTTCTCTGTATTGACTTTATTCTTAGACAGGTTCTACTATTGCATTGGCTACATATTCACCAGCAGTTCCGACTTAGGACCTCAGTGAAAAGAAAGTACTTTTCCAAGAGTTCCAGCTGAAGTCCCAGGGCTGGTGTTCATTAGCTTTGATTGAGTCAGTTTATGTCATGTGACTGCCCTTGAATCAATCACTATGGCCAGAGAGAACCAATATACTCATTTACCAAATTTATCTCTGCCCTTGGAACCAAGAAACCAAGAAATAATTAAGCCCCACCCAAATGATCAGGAATGAAATAGTAGATCAATGATTCCCCAGTTAAAAAGTGGGAGTGGATACCTGGGAGGAAAAACTAATATCTGCCCACTACACTTAAGAAACTACAGACTAGAATAAGACATAAGTACATAAAGAACTATTATGTATCTCTTTGTTTCTCTCTCTCTGCCTCTCTGCCTCTCTTTCATTCTATCTATCTATCACCACGCATACACACACACGGGCACACACACAGTGGTGTGATGTTATATGTTTAATTGCCTGTACAAAAAAAAAAATAAATTTCCAATGGATAGTGTTTTCCAATTTCCTTGGTGTAAATGCTCCCACTAAGCTGATTTCAGTGTACCAGTGTCATATCACACAATGGGGAACAGAGTCATGCACATATTCAGCTTTTGTGAACCAATATTAACTGCCTCCAGCATACCTCTATAATAATAAGATAAGAGAATTTACTTTCACTCTAAGAGATCAGAAGTTGTATATAATCTGACCCTTAAAAGGAGAGTAGAATTTTTGCAAGTTGATTGTATGCGTTGTAGCATAAAAAAATAATTACAGAGGCAGATCAAAGAATTAAAGTTGGCTGGGAGAAATTTTAGATAACTAAGACCTGTTTTTAAATGTTTAGTTTATATCAGCTTGAGTCTCATATCAAGGAAACTTTGACATAGCATTTCATGGGGGAGCAATGGTTGTGGTAAGTAAGAAGATTTCCATATTCCAAGGGTCCCATAAGTAGATTTTAGAATCCATTCTGTATTCTACTTATGGGACCTATCTTCCAAATTCTCTGTCTTCCAAAGTCATTGTTCTACTCTCAATTCCTCTAATATCAAACCTGATTGATATATACCTATGAATAAACCACAGCCACTTCAATTTTTTAAAAAATAGCCATTTTGTCCCGAGAGGGGTGCACTGAGAGAAATAACTGGGATGTATGCAATGAAAACATCAAAGGGATATTGCGTAATGAACTAATGTTGACCTCTGGTTTCAGCTCTGACACATAAACCGCTTGGAAGTCATCACTTCTGTCCCTACAAGAAAAAGTTGAATAAATTGAAAATCAGTGACTTTTCTTGGACCCATCAGGGAACTGAAGTT
This sequence comes from Lemur catta, assembly GCF_020740605.2. Taxonomy (NCBI): domain Eukaryota; kingdom Metazoa; phylum Chordata; class Mammalia; order Primates; family Lemuridae; genus Lemur; species Lemur catta. Next base: position 40,321,440 of record NC_059139.1, read on the forward strand.
ACAGGGCAAACCACTACCCAAAATCTAACAAGAGAGAGATGAATACAGAAGGTCACAGCCGAGATCTGTTTACCTGGAGCAGAAGCTGCTGGATCCATACATGGGTAGGAAAAATTAAATTATAATTTTGATGACTTGCTAGAGGCTGCAGGTGGACTAGCATGAGGGTGAGAAACTTGTAGAAGCCACAGTCTTAGCGCAGACCCACACTTTAAGGGGTTTACCTCCAAGAATTCCACCAGACTCCTACAGTGAAGATTTGAGAAAGATATCTTCATGCCTCTGGCAGGAGGAGGGAAAGAAAAATCAATGTGAACCAGGCCCAAAGTGTTCTCCATAATAAAGGCTTACTCAGCAAGGGAGAAGACTATTAGAGCCTTAGCCCAGCTGAGGGAATGACAGTCCTCATCTTCCTGCACTTTCCAGCCTTTTTGTCTCATCTAAGAGAAAAAATAAAGGCTATACCATGTAAAAATAATTGTCAAGGTCACAGGTAAGAGATACAAGCCCAATTAATTATATTACAGAATGCTTTTCTCTCCCCCATACCTTGCGGCCACACCACCAGGGCTGTAGTATAACAACAGTGGATTATAGCTAAAGAGCTGCAAGACACAGGCTCTCTCTGAGGAGGAATATATTGGAAAGCCAAAGTCAAGAGAGGAGACAAAACAAGAACAGTAGAGAAATCTGAAGGCACTGAAACCTTTAGCTATGGCAAACATTAAGCACAGCCCAATTCCTAGCCAGATTATCACAAATCCTCACACTAAAGGCCTGTTTACCTTGGTTCCTGTTCCCAGTACAAACCCGTCAGGCTTTCAACAAAAAGTTACATGGCATACCAAAAAACAAGGAAAAAAGCACAATCTGAAGAGAAAATGCAAGCATCAAAACCACACTGAAATATGATGCATATGTTGGAATAATCAGAAAGGGAATTGAAAATAATAACTGTGATTAATATGTTAAGGACTCTAATACAAAAAATGGACAATATGCAAGAACAGGTGGATAATGTAACCAGAGAGGTGGAAACTCTCAGAAATCCTAGAAATTATAAACACTGTAACAAAAATGAAGAATGCCTTTGATGGGCATACCAATAGATCGAACATAGCCAAGTAAAGAATCATGGACTTCTGAAAATAGATCAAAAAGTAATACACTCAAAGCTAGGTCTAAGCAATGAATAGTTCAACTCTTGCTGAGAGCCCAAGAAGGCATCCCTTTACTACCCAATAGTTTCAGGGACCATTATAACTTTTGTAAAAAGTGACAGTGGGATGGAGTAAGCAAAGTCAAATTTGACACTTTTTCTAGCCCTGTTGTACACCGTCAGTGTCTTCATGCTTCCTCCCCTTCCAACATACAGCATGATTTCTGGGTCTTATATCAGGCATTTATAATTTCATACAAATAAATCTAAGTAGCTATATTATCTCTCTTGGAATATATTTGCAGTACAAGCTTTATCTAATTGTGGATTTAAGGGTTTGCCTCCTACGGAAGGAAGAGCAGACTCCAGGAAGGAGGTGAGTGATGGAGGGTTTTCTTGTTAAACCTGGAATTACATCTCTGCCCCACTGACAAGTAAGCCCTGTGGGGAATTGTTCTATGCATTGCTCCCTAGGCACAGGTGACAACAGAGATCTGAGAAAGCAATATGAGGAAGGTGAGTAGTGGGAGGCTGCAGGATAAAAGTCAAGCTGAGCCTTGGGGACTAAAAAGCCAGGACTTCTGTAATATCAGGACAACCTCATTAAGTTATTAAATCTAAGGACAAGGAGAACTCAAAGTCAGGAGTGAGAAAATCAAGTTCTGTATGAAAAGGTTACATAAATTTGCTTTGTTCAGCTGATAAAAGAGATAGCAGTAAGAATTTTTAACATCAGGAAATAAACAGAAAATGTTTACCAGCTAGTCCTTTTCCAGAGGACAGAATTCAGAAGACAGCTTTAAAGCATGATGCAATAGAGTCAGAGCACATATTGCTACCTGTTTAAATGAGCTACCTGACGGACAATGGAAATAATCAATTCCTATCAACTTTAGATGGTTTCCTCCTTTTCTGAAGGCCAGAGGAGGTACCTAAATAATCCCAGATCTTATTAGATGTGACCTGGCCTGCATTCTGCTAACAGTTTGCTTTTATTTCATCAAGAAATTCTGGCAACTAATTTGTTCATCTGTCAAATGCAAATAGAGTGAAACCTCTTTCTAAAACAATTAACTATGCAGTCATTTTCATCAAGAAGCGAGTTTGTCTCATATCCCATCTTGATTACTGACAAATCAAAAATTTCACTGTATAACAGGTCCTTATCTATAAAGCAATCTCACAGTACGCAACTCAAACATAATGCTATAGTGTTCTTCCACTGGAAACATCTTATTGATGCAAATGGAATTCCTACTAGGAAGTACCGCCACATATTTTGAAAAGAGAAAATGGTTCTTACCAGCTGACTCATTTTGTTGACAAGCTTCAACTATAATATCTCCTTTAGCATCTTCAGAGAATCATTATGGATTTATTCAGCAATCCTTAATGATAATTCTGTTTTTTATTTAAAAAAAAATTATAGCCCCCCCTCAGGTTTTATCCAAGGACTTGCTTTCATAACAACATATTCATCTTATTTTTTGTCAAACATCTAAAATTGTTGAAATTAGATGATCATTTTAGTTAACTATTTTATGCAGAATTTAAGAATTTTTCACATGTAAAATGTTTTCTTTTTCTATCCTTTCCCTCCCCCCCAAAATTATTGACCTCAAATCGATATCTGTTTGTTAAATACATCTCAAGACTCCTAGCCAGATTTTTTTTTTAAATCACAAATTTTGATAGGGCAGAAAATTTTAGAAATTTTACAAGTCTTTGATTTGGTTCAAAAAATACATTCAACCCTTGCCCTTCCATTCTAATGAGCATAATACATCAAAGGGACAGCAAAGGAGAAAGGGGATCATTAAACCTCAACATGAAGCAAAAGATATGCATATGAAATATTTATAAGCAGAACAAGGAGCGTTAATGGGAACAGAAGATGCCAAGGATGACGTTTAAAATGAATGTTACAGAAATAATCCAGCAAAATTAATTGAATGATTGTTCTCCATTGCTATGTGTGAATGTATAGTGGGAGCTGAAGGAGATGAATCTGGTTTCATTTAACAACTTTAAAAGATCGTCTCAAAGAAGTGCTAGAATATGCAATGTCTATAATAAACTGGTCATGCCTGGGGATACACAGGGACTGAGATGTATGTTACTTTTGTTCAGAGTATTTAAATGAGAGTGTTCCCCTTATTTGGCAGTGTGAATCTGTCAGGTTAACCAATATAGCCAATATCTTCAGTTATCAGGTACTGACTTAAAACCTACACTTACCCAAAATAAAAGAAAACAAGCATTTTTATTACAGGATGCTTTAAATCCTATTTTGGAAATACATTGCAATGAGGTTGTTTGATTTTTTTCTTGGTGATTTGCTTGAGTTCTCTATAGATTCTTGTTGTCAGCACTTTGTCAGAGGTATAGCATGCAAATATTTTCTCCCATTCTGTAGGTTGTCTATTTGCTCTAATGATTGATTCCCTGACTGTGCAGAAGCTTTTTAACCTCATCAGGTCCCATTTATTTATTTTCCATAATGGAAAAAAATTAATAAAAAAAGGTCAGCAAGACATAACAAAAAGTAACCACATAAACTAGTTCTTCCAAAGGCCACAGTGAACAACATAAAATAATGGAAAATGCATAATGGATGGATACTTAGTGCCCATTCTAACCCTGCTGCCCTGGGCCACAGTTCCTGCATGCCCACTACCAGGGTGTTGTTAGACTGGGGATCCATAGAAAACTTCAAGTCTAAAAGTACATGACCCTAGACTCTACTGTACTAAAATAACTAACATTTGTGCAGTTTTATCATTTACACTCACTCCTTACAACCACCCCGTGAGATAAGAACTATCCTCTCCAATTTATTAATGACGAAATACAGCTGAGGAAAATAAGGTTGAGGAAGGTGACCAAGGTTCAGTATTCTGAAGTGCAGAGATGATACTTGAACTCAAATCCACTGAGGTAAAATCCCATAGTCTCACTGCATCATTCTGTGCACAAGGCACATCTTAGGAAGGTTCTATCTTGAAGCTCTGCAGTACTCCCTGTAATGGGAACCAGCAGAATGAAGGTTTGCAAAGCCCTTCAGAATCAGCCGATGTTCGAGTCCTTAACTTTACTGGGAGACTATAAGCTTGGGACAGGAACTTCCCCATCTCTTTGATTATCAGACTTATAAAACCTCCCTGGGCAATGTTGTAATAGAGAAGCTGTCCTAACTCCAGTCTAAAGTTAGTTCCTTCACCTGTGCTTTGGATTCCATCACTTACTGCTCTCTTGGGAACCTTACTATCAATTATCACTTCTCTTTACATGTTCATCCTCTCTGCATCAACTGAGTCCTTCTCATCAGCTTTTAAATACAGTCAAGTCTCTAAAACATATAAAACCCTAATTTGTCTACACTCTCAATTCCAACAACTCTCTTATTTTCTCCTTTCTTTCACATTTTCACTTCTCAAGACACTTAATAAATTAAATTCCTCTTTCTACTTCCTAACTTTTCCCTCATTACTCAACCCATTACAAAGTGGTTTCCATCCCCACTAATCCAATAAAACCTTTCTCATCAAGATTGCCTTTGAGCAATGACCCCCAAATTTTGTATTCATCTCTGATCTCCCTCTGAATTTGACTACCTACCTTGTTATTGCCTCAAATTCCTGATGTCCCTAACCTTTCTTCCAAAACCTAGTCTTCTGGTATCCCCCAACTAAATGACTGAATGCACTAATTACACAAACCAAAAGTTTTGGAGTCATCCTTGACATTTCCCACTCACTGACCCCCTCCTATCCAGCCATCACTAAGTCCTAAAATATCTCATGAAATCCATCTGGTTCTCTCCATTTCCACCACCACTAACAGAGAAGTTACCATCCTAGGTACCATTGTCTTTTCCCTACACTACTGCAATGATGTCCTAGCTGGCTGCCTAAAAGCTGCTCTTGCTACCTTCTAACAGCAGCCAACGTGATCCTCTTAAAATGAAAATCTTATTGTATTCACTTTTTTCTTAAAATATGTCCATATTTTCCTATTGCTCTTAGGATAAGGACAAATATCCCCATTGTTGCCTACAACACGCAGCATGATTTGGCCCTATCTACCTCTCCAGCCTCCCTTTGCACTTTTCTCACACCCTCCACTCCTGCCACACAGCCACTCCTTTCAGACCCTTGTCTGTGTCCTCCCAGCAGCCCAGGACATTTGCACAAGCCGTTCTCTTGTCCGAGGAAGCTCATTTGTCCTCCATTAACTAGTTAATACCTACATATTTTCAGTTCTCAGTGATGTCATATGCATAGACTATTATGAAAACAAAGAAGGTACAGAACTCATCCTGGGAGGAAACCAAAGAAGACTTGCTACAATTTCTGGGCCTCTAGTCAGATTCATAAAAGAGCTGAGTCAGTGAAGAGGGAAGAAAGAGCATTCCTGGCAAGGGAACAATAAGGGAAATTGAACAGAGATTGGTACTGTTGAAGCCCAAATTGGAGGAAATGCTTGAAGGGAGATGAAGTTGTAGAAGTAGAGGGCTGTTTGCATAGGGCAAAAAAGGTTTACGCAAAGGCTAAATTGTGTTCTGTAGTCTATGGGAGAACTTTAGAAGGTTTTAGTAAAGGAAAAAAAAGAATATTAGATTTGCTATAAGATGTGAGTTGCTCATAATCACCAATTAGTTACAGAATTTGTACTAAGACCTCATTTTCCTAACACTCAGACCATGTGTCATTCCACAAACCTAGTACATCAGAATAACCAAGGGGCTTATTAAAACGGAGATTGCTGCCCTCCCCCCCCCCCCCGCCACACACACACACACACACACACACACACACACACACACACAGAGTTTCTAATTCACTACAGCTGGAATGGGGCCCAAGAATTTGCATTTTTAACAACTGCCCAGGTGATGCTGATGCTATTGGTCCAGGGACTGCACTTTGAGAATTGCTGCACTAGATCCTATCACTCAATAACTTAAATATAAAACCATTCAAACAGAGATGACTCTAAAAAAGTAAGAAAGAAAAACCGAGGCACAGAAACACCAAAACCATGAATAACCTAAGAATCATTTATATATAGTTTGGGAGCATTTTATTTTTTCTCAGCAGCAAATATAACTTTGGGCTGAAAAATAATTAATCTCCTTGAGTCTCATTTCCGAACCTGTAAAATAAGGTCATCGAACCAAATGAGCTCCATAGACCCCTCCAGTTCTAAATTTCTAGTCCTATAATTTATCTTCTTGGTTATATTTTGCTAAGGTTTCCATTAAATTACTTTGTATTCCATTAGTATACATTTGGGTAAAAATAAGAAGAGAGGAACAGCCTAAGAGACTCCTGGGAAGTGGGTAAGAGTTACGGCAAGAATCCCAACAAAAAGAGGCTGAATCACCATGTTAAACACACATACCTATGAAGGATGGTTACCAGTAATATATTATCAATAAAAAATTAGGTAGTTTGCTAAAATTCCTGAACTTTTAAATATTTAACAACTCAATTTTTAAGGGCTCTTTCTAAATGATTGTTTTTATCTGAAACATAATCCAAGTGTTATTTTCCCTTTACCAAATATCACAAACTATCCTTCTTGACCAGAAATAGCATCTTATTAGCTAAGATTCCCATGGTGAGACAAATTTTAAAGTACCATACAAACCATAAACAATGTCCATCCAGAGTCTATGTAATATTCATAAGGGGTCATTTTCTTTCTAAAAGAAACATAAAAAAATCTTTTAATAAGGTTTTATGCAATTCTGATTTTTTTTGCTTAAATTTCACTCTTTTTCAATTATTTCTTTAAGAGCAGCAGATTGTTTCTTTGTTATATTTTTATTTCTTGTTGATTAGGTATTGGTGATTAAATGACATCCAATGTTTTCCTTGTGGATATTGATTTTCTGTCCAGTTAATGCCCTCTACATAATTGTCTGTGTTGTTCCTGTTAAATTGACAGCTAGATTCTAAACAATCGGTATTAACTTTGTCACAACCCTAAATTAGGAGAAATTAATAATGGGCTGTGGGTATGGTTGGGGGACAAGGGATGAGCAGCAGTGACTCAGGAAATACGGCATTATAACTGGGACTAAAGACTCACAACTTCAAGAGGGATCTACTCCTGTCTGTGAAAAAAGACTTGTTAATTAATTGATCTCTTCTGTCTGTCATGTGTATCTGCCTTTAATTTAACCCCTTTACTTAATAAGAATTCTTTGTTATTTTCAAATGCTTTCTCTCAATATGCCCTTGTTTTTTTCCTTTTGGCCCACAAATAGCCTCTTTCTTCAAAATCACATACTCTTGAGGATATCTGATGATGAGGGTGAAATTCAAGCTCAGTGTGATAGTTCTCACACTTTGCCAAGTCACAGAATCCTAGTTCAAAGTAGATTACACAAAATAGAAGAATTTATTGAAAGGATACCAGGATAGGGCTCAGAAATGAAGAAAGAGCTTCAGGCCCAGGGAAACTCAGATGAACTTGGCAACTGGAACCAGAAGCCCAGGCACAGTCAGTCTTCCCTCTCTTTTCCTATTTTCTGGTCACTTCTTTGAGCAACTTCATTCTCTCCTACTGCAAGAAGGCTTTCTCCATACTGTAGTGCAGTCACTTGCCGGATCTAACAGGCGAAAGAGTTTTTTCCTCCAGCTCTAATTAGAAACTTCCAGGAACAGACTCAGACTGGCGCTAGCTGGGGCATGTGCCACACCTTGGGTCAATCACTTTAGCAAAGGGGCCATCATATTATCATGACTCCAACCTAGGCTGTGTCCCACTCTTGTGTTGATTAAAATTTCCAAAGGGGAAATACTTTGACTGGTAGCTTCTTGGTTATATTGGGGGAAAGACAAAAAAAGAGAATCATTTCCCCAACAAACAAAACAATGCATCCACTACTATTCTAGTTACTGTTGCAGTGAAACAAACCACTCCAAATTTAGTGGCATAAAACCACCATTATATTTTCTCCACCCAAGATTAACACTTGTGGTGTATTTCTGGAAGAGCATATTAGAAACTAATGCCATTCAAGAAAATTCAGAATGCTTTTAAAAATTGTATATCCTTGAACATACAAGCAACTTTAATAAAGACTGTGAGTAGCAATGTATGTGTAGACTTGATGCCTCAACTTACAGCCAAAGTTTTGTCTTTAAATCAAAACTGCAAAACGTGTCTTGCTGCTGTTAATAAAAATAATAAAAACAGCAGAAAGAAGAAAACTAAGAGAATTGTTGGCTACCTAGGAGGTGTTGACAGAGCATGGTGAACACAAGGACAATGAAGGCCAACTACACATTCATTACTTTGACATGTTCAACAATGAGGTCAGATAGTCAATTATTAATGGTAGCACTGAGACCAAGGGCCTTTAAATGCCTTTTTGGTTATTACATTTTATTTGGTGTTCTGTTATCTCAGATTGCTTTTGTGTTACTTGCTTATGACCTTCCTATTACTATTCTGGGTATGTTAAATATCTAAGCATTTCTAAAGAATTATTTCCTAATCAACTGAATGGAAGAAACTTTATTCTGGTGCCTCTATGAACATAATTTTCTCTCTAGTTTATAAAATAATATTAACAGATAGATCATCCTACAAAAAGACAAATCATTCCAAACCACCATTTAATGATTCAATATGAAGAACTGCATATTCATTTGCCTGCCAAAGACTTGCTTTTATTTCACCAGTATTTTATTGATAGCAATCAGATAATGTCATTTATGTCCCCAATACTAAAATAATGCACTATTACTAAGCTTTTTCTTTTTGAATGGCCTATTTTAACCTATATTCTTCAATATTTATTTAGTATATTTAATACCTTAATAAATTCTCAAGAATTGCTCCGATTTTTACACTTACTATCATTTGGTGCTATTTCATTTAGAAGAAACACAACACTTGAACTATGAAAAGCACACTGGCCCAAGTAACAACTGACCCTCTTTCAAGTCCTGGATTGGGCACCTGCTATCTATATGTCCTAAGAAAAAGTAAGGATTAGTACTTTATCAGCATTTTTCAAACTTTGCTTCACATTACAATCAATCACCTGGGAGGTTTTTACAGTCCCAATGGCAAGGTCACACCCAAATCAATTAAATCAGAATGTCTGGGGTAAGAGCCAAGTTGCATCAAAGATTGGGGAACCCTGGGACCACTTTACTAGTTAATCTTTGAGGGCCTTTAAGCTTTAGAATTCTGTGTTTTTGTGGCTTACTTTATGAGGCAAAGTATTCACTAAAAAAAAAAAAATAGCAACAGGAGGAAAGTTGGGAATTTATGGGAAAAACTCAATGCATTTCAAGACTGTGAAAGAGGGAGAAGCCTTTATTTGAGGCCTGCAGAGGATGAAGCCTCTTGAGAAATCAATTGCTACAGTGGATTTCACTTGTATTCAACTGTGGCCATTTCTACCAGAAGACAAGAAGTGAGAATAGAAACTTCAAGAACAAAATCACGTTGTAGACAGCAGCTGTCCAAGCAGAGAGATTGATCATATTATGTGAAATGTAGATGGAGGAAAAAGGTAAAGAAACAGGTAAGACACCATTATTTTATTTTGTTGTCATCATTAGTCTCTGTTAATTCTGTCCCCTCCCTCTCTCTTCTCTTCTTCTTGCAGAAGTCAAGAAGGATGGTGTATCCAGGGTTCACATAGCCAAGATCCTGGCTTTTTGTGGATATTATGTTCTGGATTTTGTCCTTTTAATGGGTAGGGGTAGGAGAGTGATCATGTTCGTCTTGTTTAGGGTAATTAGGGAACTGTTTGATAGATGTGTAGGGTGGGAAGAGAGGTATCAATAGTGTTTAGAGGGCATAATTAAAAGGCAAAACAAGTGTCTCTGACAGGTTGGTCAGACATACAATATTTTTTGGATCAATCCATACGTAGCTTTATCCACTTTAGCAGACAGTTATGCCAATAAACTAGCTTCATGAATGAAACTGCATTCCCCTAGACTATTGCCTGTGGATCAATACATTGTAATCGTGAGATCTTTCCCTATGGAAATAGTCCTGGACCATGTTTGAATTCACTCATTGTGGGTATTTTTATGAAATTCTTAGAGAGTATAATTGGGTTCTTAGAGAGTATTTCAATACAACTTTTCTCAAAACAAGATATATCTGAAATAAATTTGCTGCTATTGTTTTTAAAATTCTTATTTAATTTACTTTTTTGGCAATCAAGATGGTAATTTAATTATGATTGAGATGTAATTGCAAAATAAAAATTTTAATTTTTTTTTTGAGACAGATTCTCACTCTGTTGCCCAGGCTAGAGTGCCATGGCATCAGCTTAGCTCACAGCAACCTCAAACTCCTGGGCTCAAGTGATCCTCCTGCCTCATCCTCCGGAGTAGCTGGGACTACAGGCATGCGCCACCATACCTGGCTATTTTTTTCTGTTCTCAGTAGAGATGAGGTCTCACTCTTGCTCAGGCTGGAAAATTTTAATTTTAAAAAATCAGACTGAATACATTCAAATAAATTGGCCCTCTTCATAACTGATATAAGTCCAATGATGCTACCACAGAGCAAAATGTTTGGGTTAAATTGGGAGCAGTAAGAAGAGAAAGCTCTAGATGGAATAAAAAGGGTGTCATTGCTCAGAGCCGAGGACAGACAAAAGAGAGGTTTTCTTTTTTCTTTTCTTTTTTCTTAATCTAGGATGTGGGCACTCTGTGGGAGAGGAGCACAGAGGGCAGCAGCAGCAGTGTCTGAGAACGATGTACAGATAGAGGTGTTTGTCCTCCTATCAGAAACACTCACCCACTGTGTCTTGATTACAAGTCTCTGAGTATGAACTAAAGGTAAGAGGACTTGAGGAACCCCTTTCTGTTTTGTCTTGTCAGGAAAGATAAAAAGTGTCAAGATAGAAGTTAGGACTCAGTCTCAGGAGTAATATAACAATTCTGAGAAAGCGGAGATAAAATTAAAAATCAGTGTTAATAATAACAATAAGTAAACAATAGTGACCATTCATTGATACCTTGTAATAGTTGCACAACTATGTGCATATGCACACGCTTTAATCTGCAACAGTTCTTTGAGAAAAGGAATATGAGGACAATAAAGCTCAGAGTTACTGAGAAATCATTGAGAGTATGCTAAGTCTCATTCTTCCTGCCAGTCCCTGTGGGGGTATGTGACTCCCAGAGAAAAGAACTGGAAATCTTCTCTAAGGGTTATTAAGTCCTTGGCAGGAAACCCAAGACTTGAGGCACTTATGGTCTTTAATCTAGCCTTCCAACCAAAGGTTGATTTTGGAAGAAAAAAAAATCTATGAAGAAGTTAATCACTGAATACATAAGTGATATTAAAGAATAAGATTTGAATTTCTGGAAAACAGTTTAAGGTTCTTTTATAATGGGTTGTTAGAAAGAGGTGAGTACTCAAAGAATGTGTTTGCCATATAATTTGTAGATCTGATCAAAAAGATATTAAATTGAAAGAGAAAAAAAGTTTTTCATTATAAAACTGGAAACCATTGGAATATCCAGTAACTAGTGGAGAAAGCAGCTTTTCCATACAGAGAGTCATTCCTAGGATTTCTTGAATTTCAAAAACATAGATGGAGAAAATTTTTAAAAAAAGTATTAAAATCTCTTGCAAGAATTAAATCTTAGATGTCAACATAGAGACACCAGTGTTTAGAAGCAATCCACTGCAGTTAAGTCTAAAGCAAGAGCAGGAAATGCTGACATGCAGAGCCCAAAGTTAAGGTTAATATATCCAAGATATCCAAGAAATGAATCAGGAGCACAAAGAAGCACAATTTAATCATTTTGCCTGCAGCTATTGCCATGTTGGAAGTGTATGTTCATCATTCTGTATGCTGCTAATGGTGAGTCATTCTTGTAAATAAAGTAAATATTAATAGATATTAATATTTAAACATATAAATCCTATGAGTGGTATTCCAGGAAATAACAAGTTTGGAAACAAACAAGTCCTTAAATTGGTAATTTTGGCATGCAGTTCTGTGTAGAACTGTTAACCTTGCTGGGAGATGCAAACTTTTAATTGTTCAACTGCTACTCAGTAATATTCTCTAGAATATTCCTGAGAGCATGAATATTCACAATTGGCTATGGTTTTTTGTAAATGCTATGAACTCAATACTTCTTATTCATTAAACCATATGTTCGATATCTATAATAGTGAGTATGCAGTGGGAAGAATGTTAGATAAACTTTAAGAATAACTTTGATTTCAGGAATTCCTGGGAATTGTGAAATCTTTTTCTCAAATTCTGCAGATAAATATCTGTTAGGAATTTGAAAACACTAGGAGAAAGTATCTAGAATGGCAATAAAAAAATATTGAGAGTCGACTACATCACCATATATTAAATAGCACTTCTACTATCTTATTAGAAAAGAGATTAAGAAGCATTTTATTGAAATAACATATACTTGAAAGAAAATCAATAAAATTAGAGGTAGGGAAATAATAGAATATATTTTTGTAATGACAAAAAAGAAATAAACATGAGCCAAACACTGTGGGAATTTTCTACAGACCACTCAATTAATATGGAAATGAATGATACATTTTAAAGGCAGTTTATAAAAATGGTATAAAGATAGGATAAAATAATAAACAGTTGCATTTATCTGAAAATTTCTTCAAAGTTTCATTTGTGTACAATGCTGAGTACATTTATAACAATAAGTGTTTGTTAAATGAGTGAAGTAAGTGAATTTTGTTTAAAAAAATCTTTAACCAATCTGAACCTTGTTTTGCTAACTCTTTGATTAGTATTTCCCTAAAGTTAGAGGAAACAGTGTAGGAAATGAATTTACACTATCTCCTTATCTTTACAAATATTTTTAACAACTTTATTGAAATGTTATTGGCATACAATGAATTGCACATATATAAAGTATACCATTGGATAAATTTTGGCATATGTAAGCACCTATGAAACTATCACGACAATCTAGATGATGAACATGTCCAACACCCCCTGGAGATTCCTCATGCCCCTTTGTGATTCCTCCCTTCCACCACTCCTGACACCCTTCTCCATTCTGACAAATGCTGATATGCTTTCAAGCCACAAACATTAGTATGAGTTTGCTAGAATTTTGTATGAATGGAATCCTGTAGTATTACTCTTTTATATCTAGATTCTTTCACTCTGCATAATTATTTTGAGATTCACCCATGTTGTTAGGTGTTTCACTAGTTCATTCCTTTTTATTACAGAACCATAGTCCAGTATATGGATATACCATAGTTTGTTTATTCATTCAGCCGTTGATGAACAAACATTTAGGTTGCTTCTAGTTTGGAGCTATTACAAATAAGCGTGACATCAACATTTGTTTCAAGTCTTTATATTAGTATGTTTTCATTTGTCTTGAGTGAATAGGAGTAGAATGGCTGAATTATGTGGCTCATATGTGTATAACTTTTAATGAAACTGTCAATTTGTTTTCTCAAGTGTTTATATCATTTTACATTCAAACTAGCAGTGTATGAGAGTTGCAGTTTCTCCACATCCTCACCAACACTTGGTATCATCAGTCTTTCCCCTTTTCGCCATTCAAATAGGTGTATAATGGTTGTAATTGCTTTTTCCCAATGACTAATGATGTTGAACATTTTTTCATCTGTTTATTTGCCATTTGTATATTTCCTTTGGTGAAATGTGTTCAAAGATTTTGCTCATTTTTTAATGGGTGTTTGTTTTCTTATTATTGAGTTTTGAGAGTTCTTTGTATGTTCTGGTTAAAAGTCCTTTATCAGTATAAGATTTGCAAATATTTCCTCCCAGTCTGTGGCTTGTCTTTTTGGTCTCTTAACAGTGCTTTTTTATTCTCTTAACAGAGCAGAAGTTTCTAATTGTGGTTAAGTTCTGTTCATCAGTGTGTCTTTACATTGATCATACTTTTCGTGTTGCATCTGAGAGATCTTTGCCTGACCCAAGGTTACAAAGTTTTTTTTATATTTTATCCTATAAGTTTCAGAATTTTCGGGTACAAATCTGCCCTAGTTAGGGTTATACAGAGAAACAAAACTAATACACACACACACACACACACACACACACACACACACACACACACACACACATACACATGCATAAAGATACAGAGAGAGAGAGAACCAGGAAGCCAGTGTTGTAATACAGTCTGAGTTCAAAGGTCTGGTGGTTGAGGATGGGGGTAATGGTCTAGGTCCTGGTCCTAGTCCAAAGGCTCAAGAACCAAAAGCATCCATGTTCAAAGGCAGGAGATGGATGCTTAGCTCAAAAAAAAAAAAAAAGAGTAAATTTACCCTTCCTTTGCCCTTTTGTTCTATTCAGGGCTGCAACAGATTGGCTGATGCTCACTCACATTAACGAGGGTGCTTTTCTTTACATAGTCTACTAATCCAAATGCCAGTCTCTTCCAGAAATACCCTCACAGACACATCCATAAATAATGTTTTACCAGCTATCTGGTCAACTTTTAGCTAAGTCAAGTCGACACATAAAATTAAACCCCAGAATAGTTATATGATCCAAGGTGAGAATCAAAGTTTATTTTTGTACATATGGCTCTCCAATTTTTCTAACATCACTTGTTGAAAAGACTGTCCTTTCTCCATTAAATCATCTTAGCACCTTCTTTTAAAAATTAGTTGTCCATTCTTGTGTGGGTCTATTTCTGAAGTCCCTTTTCTACTTCATTAATCTATTTTTCTGTCTCTGTGTTAATATCACACTTCTTGATTACTGTAACTTTAAATCGTGAAATAAGGTAGCATTAATCCTCTAGTTTATTCATTTTTTTTCAGAGTTTCTTTGGCTGTGCTAGAGTCTTTGCATTTCCAGGTGAATTTTAGAATCTGTTTGTAAATTTCTTAAAAAAAAAACAAACAAAAAAACCTGATTGAGATTACATTAAAACTATAGATAAATTAATTTGGGTTAAATGACTGTTAACAATTTTGAGCTTTCCACCTTATGAATATCCATTTATTCAAATCTTCTTAAATTTCTCTTAGCAATGATTTGTAATCTTCGGTGTAGAAGTTTCCTGCAATGAATAATCTACTTTCATCCAATCCAGTATATTTTTTTTATTTTACACATTGTAGTTTCATCTCTAGAAGTTAGATTTTGCTCTCTTTTTAATCTTTAATCTTCCATGCTTATACTTAAACTGTCCCTGTAAAAGACCTGATGGTGGATCTGTTAAAACAAGACTGTAAAACAACTGTCTTAAAAATGCTCAAAGAACTAAAGGAAGAAATGGAGAAAGTAAAGAAAATTGTGTATGAGCAAAATTTTAGGATCCATAAAGAGATATAAAACTGAAAAATGAACCAAAAAGAAATGCTGGATCTGAAAATTACAATAAATGAAATTTCAGGATCATTGAGGTATTTAAAGGTAGATTTGAGCAGGCAGAAGAAAGAATCCTGTGAACCTGAAGACAGGACAATGTAAATAATCAAGTTGAGGAACAGGAAGAATAAAGATTGAAAAAAGTAAACAGAGAATAAAGGACATGTGGAACACCATCAAGTGGGCCAGCATATGCGTTGTGGGAGTTCCAAAACACAGAAAGGGGCAAAGAGAGTATTTGAAGAAATAATGGCCAAAACTTCATAAACTTCATGAAAGACATGAATGTAAACATACCAGACATTTAATGAACTATAAGTAAGGTGCACTCAAAGACACCCACACTGACACACATTATTATCAAACTGTTGGAAGCCAAGGACAAAGAGAATTGTTAAATCAACAAGAGAGAAGTGACTCATCATACGCAAAGAATCCTCAGTAAGATTATTAGCAGATTTCTCATCAGAAACTTTGGCAGCCAGAAGGCTGTGGGCTGATATAATCAAGGTGTTAAAAGCAAAATTTAAAGAACTATTAACCAAGAACATTCTACTATATTTGGCAAAACTGTCTTTCAAAAGTGAGGGAGAAATTGACATTCCCAGATAAACAAAATCTGAGGGAGTTGGTTACCACCATACCAGCCCTGCAAGAAATACTAGAGGGAGTCCTGCCAGTTGAAATGAAAGGATACCAGACAGAACTCAAAGGTTTCTGAAGAAATAATCATCTCAATAAAGGTAAATACATTGGTAATTATAAAAGCTAGTATTATTATAACAATAGTGTGTAACTCCACTCTCTATTTTCTACATAGTTTAAGAGACTATACATTTTAAAAGAAAATTACTAGTTTAAAACCTAGTATTAGTGTGATTTTTGTTTGTAACTCCACATTTTATTTTTACATAATTTAAAAGACTATTACATTTAAAAGAATTATGAGTTTGTGGGCATATATGTATAAAGATGTAATTTTGTGACATCAACAACTGAAAGGGGTGGGGACAGAGCTGTTAAAGGAGCAAAGTTTTTGTATATTATTGAAGTTAAGTTGGTATACATTGAACTAGGGTGTTATAATTTTAGGATGTTAAATATAATCCTCATGGCAACCACAAAGAAAATAGCTATAGAATATATACAAAAGGAAATGAGAAATGAATTTAAATGTTTCACTACAAAAAATCAACTGAGCAATAAAGAAGACAGTAATGCAGGTAATGAGGGACAGGAAAACAAATGGCAAAATGACAGAAGTAAGTTTCTTCTTACTGGTAATTACTTAAATGTGAATGGATGAAACTCTCCAATCAAAAGACAGAGATTAGAAGAATGTATTTTAAAACCATGATTCAACTATATGCTGTGTACAAAAGATTCACTTTAGCTCTAAAGACACAAATAGGTTAAAAGTGAAAGTGTGGAAAAGGTTATTCCATGCAAATAGCAACCAAGAAGAGATGTGGTTATACCAATATAAGACAAAATAAACTTTAAATCAAAAAGATTACAAGAGACAAAGGAGGACATTATATACTAATAAAAGATTGAATATAGCAAGAAGAAATAACAATTATTAACATTTATACACCTACTAGAAAATCATAAATATATGAAACAAAAATTGACAGAATTGAAGGGAAAAATAGAGAGTCTATAGTAAATAGTTGGAGACTTCAATACCCCACAGTCAATAGTAGACAGAACAAGACAGAAGTAAGGAAATAGACAAATTGAACAACATAATAGACCAACTAGATCTGACAGACATATACAGAACACTCTGCCTAACAACAGAATACATATTCTTTTCAAGAGCACATAAGACATTTTCCAAGATTGACTGTATGTTAGGACACAAATTAAGTCTCAATAGACTTATAAAAAAATAGACATCATGCAAAGTATCTTCCCTGGCCACAACAGGATGAAATTAGAAATCAGTAACAGAGGAAAATTAAAACTTTACAAATTTGTGGAAATTAAACAACACACTCTTTAACAACCAATGCACCAAAGAAGAAAATTACAAGGAAAATTAGGAAATAAAATTAGGAAATCTAAAGATTGTTTGCCTAAATAAAAGTTTAAATGGCTGCTGTTTTTAATCTGAACTTCTTGGAATAGGAAGACCTTAAAGCATATTCCTATATGGAAAATTATTTAACAGCTAAATAAAACTTGCAAAATAAATGGCTAATGGCAACAAAATTTAAACTGGATTAGAACCAAAGACAAAAAGGACTGAAATTGCTGGGCCATTGTTTTCCCAGAAACAGGTCTAGGGTTAAGCCAAGGAAAAGCACAGCAATAATTCCTGACAAAAAGATTCAACCAATACAGGGAACCACACAGTTAATCTCCCAAATAGATTCTCATTCCAAACTGCTCCGAGGAGCCAGAAAGCTTCAACATGAATAAACTTCCAAACAGCTCTTTGATGTGAGACTTGCCAAAGAGCAGCAGTGAAGGATGAAGTCCGACAGCTCTTCAGATAGAATCTGCTTTGGCCAACTAAATTAATGTCAAACAAAATAAAAACCTAGGCAGCCACTTATATAGCCCAGAGAGAAGTAAAGAGCCCTTTTCCTGCTTTATTTGAAGGCACCTAGACCTGAAATAGCTTATGGAATTATACAATTTTAATTTGTTCAACATAAAAGTGGCCCAAATGAAAAGCCCATAACTAGTTTAGCATAAATGGTATCTATTTACTCATTTAATATTTATCAAGCACTTACTATTTGCCAGTAACTCTGTCACCAAGTATATAAAAATGAGCAAAGCACAATCCCTTCCCCCTTGGGAATTACAATCCATGTAGAAAGGATATGAAAGCTAATAATTAGTTACATGGCAAGGGCTATAAAAAAGGTATAAACAAGGCATGATGAAAATAGAGAAAAGGGAACAGTAGGCACTGCCCAGAGACATCAAGAAGGGCTTCTCAGAGGGGATGACATTTTCAACTGAGTCTTAAAGGGTATGCAGAACTTTGCTACTTAAACAAGAGGATGTGCAAATGGGGCAGATGTGGGAAGCACTCTGTAACACTGCCAGTATTTGCCCTGGTGTTCACAATCCTGTTGCTACTAGCAGCCATTTTAACTGCGATGAACTAAGTAGAAAAAGACAGAGGTAGAATAAATTCATAAAGGATACAGTCATGGCCACATGAAAAACAGATAATTACGGAGGGAGCTATATGAGCCACAGTTTTACAACAATTCAAATAGAAGACAGCAGGATAATACAGTCATCATGTATCACATGGAAAAAGTGGAAACTTAAATCTCAGAGCTTCATTGAAGTCAGGACCATGTTCAGATTGGAAGTGATAACAACTTCTGCCATGTTGAATTAATATTCTTAATTTGATAACATCTAGTCTTATAAATATTTACAAATAGCATCTATAGAGTGTATAGAGTGTATCTCCAAATATTTTATCACTACCCTAGATTTCTCCTCTGATCTTCTCAATAAGGCATCTCAAATTAAACGTTTCTAAATAACAACTCTCGTTCTCTCTACCTTCATTCCTACAGTCTATTATTCATACAATCTGCAGAGTGATTTATTTAAATATGTTATTCCATAGCCCCTCTCTCTTCAAAACTCCCCGGCTTCCAATCTGATTCAGATACATATGTCTATGTGTGTCACTCTGTGTGTTTGTGTGTCACTGTGCATGTCTTTGAGTACGTGTCACTGTGTGCGTCTGTGTGTCTGTGCATGTCTCTGTGTGTCTGTGTATGTCTCTGTGCATGTCTGTGTGTCTGTTTCTGTGCATGTCTTTGTGTGCATGTCATTGAGTGTGACTCTGTGTGTCTGTGTGTCTCTGTCTGTGTGTACATCTATGTCTCTGTGCATGTGTGTCTGTGTGTGTCTCTGTGTGTGTGTGTGTGTATCTGTGTATGTTTCTGTGGGTGTCTCTGTGCATGTCTGTGTGCATGTCACTGTGTGTCTCTGTGTGTCTGTGTCTCTGGACATGTATCTATGCGTGTCCATGTGTGCATCTGTATGTGTATATATATACTGTACCCATGTATGTGTGAGAGCATGTGGGCATGCATACGTATGTACCTATAAAATTGCCCACAAGACCCTGTGTGATCTGCCCTCACTTGTCCTTCACACTCAGCTCACTGACCCGTGCCCTACTCTCCCCCTCAGTCCCTCTGCTCCAGTGCCTCCTTGGTGTTCTTCAAACATATCAAGTAGCCTCTTGCCTCAGTGTTTATTTTTCTCTTCCTTCATGTCCTTTAGTCTCAGGCAGAGCTTCCCTGGCCTTATCTAAAATATAAATGTCTTCCCACTCAGTATCTCCATTCCCAGCTTTATTGCTCATGTAATCTCTGGTTTATCACGTTTTCGTGTTTATGTATGTCTTGTCTGTCTCCTCCTGACTGTTCAATGAGGGCACAAATGTTTGTCCATTTCACTCACTGCTTTATAGCCAGTGCCTAGTATTTCTGGAATACAGAATATGCTCAGTAAATACTATTTCATTTTTTTAATGCAGCTTTTCATTACACACTAGCATCTTGGAAAGGTATTCAATTCTATTTCCAGAATTAGTTAAACAAAGAGTTGCTAAACATTCAGGCCAGAAGGGGGCAGCAAAGCTTCAGCAGCCCAGCAACTGGCCATCTGCTGGGTCAGCAATGCAGAGGGGCAGCTCCTGGTAAGCAGAGCAGGCTTGGCCAGGGAGTCCAAGCTGAAGGAGGTGAGGCCAGAGAGCTGGGGAGGACTGTGTCCTTACCAAGAAGCATGGAGAAAGGCAGGAAGAGAGAAAGAAAGACAAGGCTTGTCCAGGAGAGTAAGACTCCCACTAGTGGTTCAGGAAGTGAACAGGTAGGTAATCAAGGAACTTAATCAAGTGCTGGAGAATTTGACAAATTATCCCAGCAAAGTCAGGCAACCTATTAATAGTATTCACAGAGAGGCATTCCCTTCAGATAAGTCTATTTATCATTGTATCCAGAGTCTGGGAGTCAAAATATACCTACCTCTAAGAAGACAGGTGGGGAATTATGCTGGTCCCAACACGTAGTCCCTGAGGAAAGTGTTTCTTTTAATCACTGAAATGTTCCACATCTTATCTTTTGTTGAATAGAAACAAAGATGGCAAGTGCTTAGGCGCAGGTTGCTGCAGAAGAAAACCAGCATTATATAGGAAGAAAAGAGCCTGTGCGAAGGTCCTGGGGCTACACCATTAATCATAAGTTTAAGAAGCTAAAAAGAAGCCTCTGGGGCTGCTGTGCAGCCAGAGAGTGAGAGTAGAATAAAAAAAAAATGAGGCTGGCAAGGTAGAAAGGGAGGAACGGAAGCTTGTATAGAGAAGACAAGGCCTACAGAGAGGATGAGACTTAACATCATTTATGGAGTAATCCGTTGCCCAGTGAACAACTGGCATCGGGTAATTCAGCCATCTGGAGGCCCTTGAGCAAACCTCAGAGACAGGAAACAGCTCCAGCAAGTAATCTCTGATTGTTGAAAGCCAAACTAGACCAGGCATGGAATAGCTTTTGCTGCAGCTCTTTGCTTTCCTGTCAACACATGGCCTGACAGTGTTTCCTCCCGGCTCTGGGAAAGTGTTCTGACAAGTTTTTATCATCTGTTAATTATTTTCTTTCCCCTGAAGAGAAATATTGATGCTTTTGAATTATCAAAACAAGGAAAAATAATTCTAGCCATGGTTGCTCAGAAAAAGAGGCTTTTTTGCATTATTCACTCGCTTTTTCATTTACTCCCTAAGAAATCATCATTCCCCAAATTAAAAAATAATAATAATAATTTGTACCATAGTTGTTTCAACTCTTTGTTTTAATCTCTTCAAGCTACGTCCCAGTTTCCTTTTTCCTCATGTTCCACTCAGCATTCTTCTCATCTTCATTGCATGATTTAGAGCTACTCTGTGTAAAGTGGTGGCCACTGGCCACATGTGGCTCTGGAACATCGCAGGTGTGACTAGTACATGAAACTGCGGAACTGAATTTTAAATTTTATTTAATTTTTATTTACATTTACATTTAAAAGCTCATGCTTTATTCAGTTATTGGAAAATGTTTAAGCATGTTTGGAATAACTTGCATACAGGAACATACTTTGGACTATAAATATTATGAAATACAAATATATACATTTTCAGTAAAAATGAAGCATCTGAATTGGGATGTCCAATAAGTGTAAAATACAAAATGGATTTTGAAGACTTAATTTAAAAAGTGTGTATAAAATATCTCATTAATTTTCATATTGACTGTTGAAATGATAATATGTTGGATATATTGAGTCAAAGTATATTATAAAATTAATGTCACCATTTTTCTACATTTTTACTGTGGCTGCTAACAAATTTAAAATTACACATATATCTTACATTATGTTTCTATTGCATCTTACCACTCAAACTGTGTCTGTGCATCAGCAGTACAGGTGTCACCTGGGAACTTCTTAGAAATACAGCCTAAGTATCTGTGGTTTTTTAAAAAAAAAATCCTTACGTGATTTGTTTGTCCATTACAGTTTGAGAGGCAGAAACCTAAACTGCTACAACTAGTAATGACTTGCCCATTCTTTATCTGTATCTTTGGCACACAGAAGCTGCTCAATCTGTAGTATTTAATTTTAAAATAATTTTGCAGCTTCTCATTACACACTTGCTCTTCCCTTCAAATGGCTGGTTTACTAGACCCTGACCAAGCTATCTGCCAAACAGGACTGGTTAAAGGAATTGCTTCCCCTGTCTACTCTGACCTTCTCTACTCTTTAGCTAGCCATAAACTAGTCCAAACTCTACCTTTACTCCATGTAATATAATCATAGACTCATAGAATATTAGACCTAGACAATGATTATCGTAAGTTCAAGTTTGGTCTGATTTCCTCTCTGTCTGGTGTGCTCGCTTGCCCTTCCATCCTGTTATGATACAGCAGGAAGTCCCTCGCCAGATGCCAATGCCATGCTCTTGAACTTCCCAGCCTCCATAACAATGAGAGCCAAATAAATGTATTTTCTTTATAAATTAACCAATCTATAGTATTCTGCTATAGTAAAGAAAATGAACTAAAACACCTAAAGAACAGTCACAGATATTGGGAAGTGGAAAGTGGAAAGCTATGGAAAGTGCTATTTCAAATTACAACCAGCATCCACTTATAATCCAAACCTACCTCTTGATTTGGTCACTGATTTGGATAAACACATGGAAAGCTGTTATGAAATTTTAGAGAGTAAAGCAGTAGCTAGCACTCCAAATAATAGAATCAAGATTTTTAAAATATTGATAGATTTGTATCAAAAAGCAAAACCAATATGACTATCAGCTATATAGAGTACCAGTTATATAGAGACCTGTCTTTTGAGTGCCAGAGCCACATTTTCATCTGTCTACTTTACCTCTCTTCTTGGATAGCTTATGGGAACCTTAAGTTTCATATAGCCAACACCAAACTTAATCTCCCTTTCTAAAATATGTTTCTCTTCCAATGTTTCTTATTTAATCTGAATGCTACTACCATGTAGTCAATTATACAAACCTAAAACAACATAGTCATTGCAGTCACTAGTTTCCCCTTACCTGACAATTTAACCTTTTTAAGATCTCTAAAATATAAAAATTATTCAATTTCTGCCATGATCTCAACATTTCTCCTCGAAACTACTGCAATAGCTCCTAATTGGTCTTCTTGGATCTATTCTTAACCCCTTCCTATTCATTTTCCACACTGTTGCCAGAGTGATATTCTTAAAATAAAAATCTGACCAAATTCACCCAATTACTTGAACTCTTCAATGGATTCTTACTCCTTTGGGGACAAAGAATAAAATATTTACCATAGTCAGTGAAGCCCTGCATGATCTAACCCCTTTCTGCCTTGCCAGCCTCATTTTATATTCCACTCTCACTCTCTGGCTGTATACCAGGCCCAGAGGCTTCTTTTTAGTTTCTTGAACTTATGATTCATGGTCCAGCCCCAGGGCCTATGCACAGGCTCTTTTATTTCTTTATAATGGGTTTAATCTCCCATTTCACCAAACTGCCCACTATTATTTTTTCTTCAGATCTATCTCTTCAGATCATTTACTCAGAAAAGCCTTCCTGAGTCTCCAGACTTAGTCAAATCCTCCTAGTGTATTCTCTCATACTATTTCATACCTCCATTATGCAGCACTTATTATTTTAATTTTACTTTTATTTGTGTAATATTTGACTGTCTCTTACACTAGGCTAAAACTTCAATGAGGTTAGAAACCATTCTTATTTTATTTCTCATTAAATTACCAAAATCTAGCACAATATCTGACACATCATAGGTGTTTAATAAATATTTATTTAATGACAAAAATATGAAAGTTAATGGGGATAAATGTAAAATCCTGTAGTTTGTTCCCAAACTTTAATGAATCAGATGAATTGGATTTAAGTTGATGATAAGCCCATCATAAACAAAGAGTATGACTGCCACAAGAAAGCTACTACAATCTTTGACTGCAATAATGGACATATAATGCAATGGTCAAGGGAGATGAAAACTCCTCTGTACTTTGCATTAGCAGACTATGTCTGCAGCAATGTGCCTGTGTACTTGCTGCCCCTGGAATGCGCATATCCTCATGTATCCACATGGCTTACCCTTATCTGTTATTGGTGAAGGATGCAATTTCATTAACAGTCACGAACACTGAAGCTTCAGGCCATGACTGAACAAAATGCTTCCTGAAGCAGACTTAATAAGTTGCCCTCCTTTTGGGGGTGTTGTTTGTTTACTTCACTGTCAGTAGAGGGTAGTTGTTTGTTTTGTTTTGTTTTGTTTTGTTTTTTTTTTTTGGAGACAGAGTCTTGCTCTGATGCCCGGGCTAGAATGCTGTGGCATCAGCCTAGCTCACAGCAACCTCAAACTCCTGGGCTCAAGCAATCCTTCTGCCTCAGCCTTCCGAGTAGCTGGGACTACAGGCATGTGCCACCATGCCCAGCTAATTCTTCCTATATATTTTTAGTTTTCCAGCTAATTTCTTTCTATTTTTGGTAGAGACGGGTCTTGCTCTTGCTCAGGCTGGTCTCGAACTCCTGACCTTGAGCGATCCTCCTGCCTCGGCCTCCCTGAGTGCTAGGATTACAGGCATGAGCCACACGCCTGGCCTCAGTAGAGGGTTTTGAATGGAATTATATTGCATTCATCGCTTCACACAATCACTTGAGAGAATTTTTTTTCTTAAATCTTGAATATAGAAATATAACAAAATAGTAATATAATTGGGTTCCAAAATATAAAAAGATGTCTCTACATTATCAGAAATGACACTCTACTCAGCATTTAACTTTTTGGCTCTCCAAAGACTGAGGCTAAAGTTCAAACTGGATACCGTCTCAAGACTGTAGATTCTGGCTGGATAAGGTAGAGCTAAACTTCCGTGTATGCTTGGTTTCTAGGTTGCCTTTCAGTCATAAAATTCTATGATTCTGTTATCTTATAGATAAGGAAATTGAGTTTCTAGTAGGTTGAGTGGTTTGTCCAAAAGCAGCACAGGTGATTAGTGTAGGAAACAGGCTTAAGCCTTCCATCAGAGTAGAGTGGTGGTGACGCTGATCCATTGTGTATATTCCAAAGGATAAAACTATTAAATATATAATTAAAATATCTAATTTCGTGGATGCAGTGTATCTAGAACTTTGCCATATAAGTAATACTCTCTCAGAGCAAATCTAAAATTACAACTTTTTGTTGTTGTCGTTGAAGAACCACTAACATGTGCTTCTTTACTTACGGGGTAGCTAATAGTAAAGTTAGCAAATAAAACTCTCAGACTGCAAACTCGTGATCCCTTCAGTAAAGGGCAGAAGTGACAGCCACTCTGAACATTAAGGATATGGACAGAAAGACATGTGAAATAATATGCACCAGCATTAATGATGCTATTTTGGTAAATTTGTAAATTTCATATTCATAAAGCACAAGATCATAAACTTTTAAATATTAGGGCACACTATAAATTCAGCCTTTTGCAGGGAAATCAATAGGCTGTCTGACAGGTTCAGATCTTGCTGCTGCCAGAGAGTGAGTTAGAGTGAGAAGTATTACGATATTATTATTATTATTATTTTTAGAGACAGGTCTCACTCTCTCACCCCGGCCAGAGTGCAGTGGTGCAATCATAGTTCATTACAGCCTGAACTCCTGGGCTCAAGCAATCTTCCCTCTTCAGCCTCCTGAGTAGCTAGAACTACAGGCTCATGCCACCACACCTGGCTGTATCTCAATATTTAAGAGGTTATGTTTGCTTGGATTACTTTGAAGAGACAGGACATATAAATCACAAGTTTTGCTTTCGTTTTTGTTTTTGTTTTTGTTTTCTCTCCCTTCCCTCTTTCTTATTCCCTGATAAATAACAATTGCTTCCACAAGCCAATTTTATTTAAACTCTGAAACTAAACAACCAGCATTTGGAAAAGGGTACATAACAATATTTGAAGATAGAAAGGATATGTGACCTCTTTGATACTAGTAAAATTCTCAGTGTAGATAAATGAATTGGTTGTACAAAATTGCTTTGAATTAACTTAGAAAAGACAATGCTAAGGTGAGGAGCAGCAGACTCTTCATTGATCAGGAAGTTACTACAATTATCTGGGAGAAACTACTTAAATGAAAAGTTAGTGTTAAAAATGTATATCCTTTAAAATTAGGTTAGTAAATTAATGTTAAATCCACCTAATGATTACTGTAGTAACCATCTAAATTGTGCAAGTTGCTAGTAGAAAATAACATACTTAAATGATTTTATTGTTTACAAAACACATAATGTTCTCAGTCCATAATCACAACTGATTAAAAGATACCATTTAAGATCAAGCATTGTTACAGTAGAGAAAACTTGGGGTCAAAGTTATTATGGGACTTGCCCAAGATCACATGGCTGAAAATTATGAGTCTCAAGTCTTCTCTGGTATTTTCACAATGTCATGCTTTTCCTTCTTTGATAGAAGATATTTCCTATTATGTGTTTTAAGGATTTGGAGAATGATAATATCTGGTAAAAAAAATTCTTACTTGAGTTTTACTAATACTTATATTAATTTTTATATTATGTATTATAAAATAAATTATATTATTAGTATGTATAACTATAATACATATAAGTTTTATATATTAACAATATGAGCTAATTAATAAATTCCTGATTTACTAGAGTATTTTGAATGGAATTACATTCATTCTAGTAATAGTAAAATAAAAATTAGCATGTATTGGTTAACTACAAATACAAAATCAGATTTTTTCATCTTTTTTAGATGTTATGTGACCTCATTTAAATTTGGAATATGTCCACTTAATCTAACACTTACCGAGGAAAGACAGTGAAAACTAAAATTAAGGTACCTTTTCCTGAGGTCTCTCTCCATCTCCTATGCTGTTACCTACAAAGCTCCAGGAGCATTGCCTAACTTACTCAATCATTTTAGCATTAGCGTCATGACTTTTCTACTACAAACATCCAGATACAACGTAGGCATTATTTTGTCAATGTCTTTCTGGCCTTATTGCATCCCTGTATAACCTGGGCCCTATGGACCATTTCAATTGTGCTTTTAATGACAACTTCATTCCTTTGCCCAGTCCTTTGGCCATGCTCACTTTCCCAATCCTGACTCTTATGTAAATCACATCATTGTACTTTCTTTGTTTCTCTTTTGGGCTGTTGAACATTTTGAAGAAAGTATCAAATCCTATATGCAAATTTCTGCCATCATTCGAGCCTCAGCTGGGCTCCCTCTGATGTTTAGTAATCTTTTATTTTGTGTTCAAATAACCACACACTCACCACATATAATGAATATCTTTCTTTTTTTCCTGCCCAAATATCCATTTTCATTTGTTCTGATAACAGCACTTTCGTGTTCCTTTGGGCAATTATGCCTCTCCCACTTTCAACCTATGTGGTCTGAGTAGGGGGGCTGATTCCCACCTCCAGCCCTGTTTTATGGGCGAGCAAATGACACTCAATTGACCAACTTGCTAGTTCTCTCCCTCTGTGAGAATAAGCATGTGGGCCAAGTCTGTATGCTGAGACTTGGTTCCAAAACTTTGCTAGAACTGTTGGGAGAGGTATTCTTTTTGCATTTTGGTTGCTAAACTGGTTGAATTTAAGCCTGGAGCTACTAGTGGCCAATCTTGTCATTACATAGACTGATTTTGCCTAACAAAGAAGCCAAGAAAGAGAAATATAAGGCCAAAAGATGAAAATATACTGCTGATGACATCATTTGAGCACTTAGATCCAAACATGCCTGAAGCTTTCACAGGCTTATTCCTATAAATTACTGAATATTTTCCTTGGGCCAACTTGAGCTGGGTTTCTGTCATTTCACTCAAATGAGTCCTAACTAATGCTCTACTCTACAGAAACTGTTTTCTTAAAGGTTTTCCTTAATAATAACAATAACAGCTGATAATTATTGAGTGCCTACTGTATACCAGATATCACTTTAAGCACTTAACTTGGATAAAGCTATTAAAACTTCACAATAACTCTATAATGTCACTATTACCTCCTATTTACAGATGAAGAAACTGAGGCACAGAGAGACTAAGAAACTTGTCCTAAGGTTATACACTTGTAAGTGGCAGAGTGGGGATTCAAGCCAGGCCACTGTGGTCCCTCAGGAGTCGGCAAATCTAGCAGCTTTCCTCGTCTTCCTTAATCTCTTTGCCCCATTGGACACTATCCACTTGTTTCTCAATCAGAAAGCACTAAGACTTTTTGATTTGTCTTTCTTTCTTCAGGCCTGTTGATAATAAACATTATACCTCTAAAAGTTCAATTCTTTAAAAATAAAGCAATACAAATTCAGCCAGGGGGGCTGATCTTTTCCTCTAGAAAGCAGCCCACATTCTCCTTGTGTTTTCCATGTGGTTCTCTCTAGCAATGGAAGATCAGATTCCTTTCAGGTTTCAAATATCTCTGACAATTTTTTTCTTTTTTTTTTTTTTGAGACAGAGTCTCACTCTGTTGCCCGGGCTAGAGTGCCATGGCATCAGCCTAGCTCACAGCAACCTCAAACTCTTGGGCTCAAGCAATTCTTCTGCCTCAGCCTCCTGAGTAGCTGGGACTACAGGCATGTGCCACCACACCTAGCTAATTTTTTTAATATATTTTTAGTTGTCCAGCTAGTATCTTTTTATTTTTAGTGGAGACGGGATCTCGCTCTTGCTCAGGCTGGTGTCGAACTCCTGAGCTCAAAGGATCCACCTCCCTCGGCCTCCCGGAGTGCTAGGATTACAGGTGTGAGCCACCACACCCGCCAGGCCCTCTGACATTTCTTGATGGGTCATCTGACTACAGCTGAAAAAAGTTTTCTGCTTTTAAAGGCTCATGTGATTAGATTGGGCCTACCTTGGTAATTCAAAATCATCTTCCCATTTGGGCCCATCACTTTAATTACATCAGTAAAGTCCCTTTTGCTATATAATGTAACATATTCACAGGTTCCAGGAATTAGGATGTGGTCATTTCGGGGGGGGGGCATTCTGCCTACCACAGTTGTCTAAGGTGTAACCTTCACCTCTCTCTTCTATCAGACCCTCTGTTTTATGCCAGTATTATAGAACACATCCTGTAATTGCTTCCCGAGTGAAGAAAAATATTTAAATCTTTGCATATTTGAAAATGTCTTTTTAAACCTCACAATTTATCAATTTCAAGACTGGAAATTATTTTCCTTGGAATTTATCTTTTATTTATATTTCTGTTGAGAAGTCCAGTGCCATTCTGATTTCTGAATCTTCACAAATAATCTCTTATTTTTTTCCTCCCTGGAAGCTATTAAGAGCTCTCCAACCCATGTGCTTTGAAATTCCACAATAATATACTTTGGTGTAGATAATATTTATCTATTGAGCTGAGAGCTTGAATGCTGCTGTCCTTCAGTTTTGAGAACTGTTGTTCTGGTTTTCTTTGATAATTCTCTTTATTTGCTTTATTACCTGGTGGATAGCCCACCTTTCTTTGCCTAATTGCCCTTGCTAGAATCTCCAGTATAACCTTGAAAAGCTGTGGCAACAATTGACATCCTTGTCTTATTCTTGACTTTAGGTGAAAACGTTCATTTTTTCACAATTAAGTATGATGTTAACTGTGGATTTTTCATAGATTCCCTTTATCAGGTTGAGGAAGTTCCCTTTTATTCCTAGTTTAAGTGTTTTTTGGGTTTTTTTTTTACTCAGAAGGTGTTGGATTTTGTCAAATGCTTTTTCTTCATCTATTGAGAGGGTATGTGGTTTTGTTCTTTAGTCTATTAAAATGGTGAATTATATTGATTAATTTTGTATGTTACGCCAACCTTGCATTCTTGAGATAAATCCCACTTGGTCGTGTTGTAGTATCCTTTTTCTATATTGCTAGGTTTGGTTTGCTAGTATTTTATTGAGGATTTTTTTGTTACTATCCATAAGGTATATTGGCCACAGGTTTTGTGGTGTCTTTGATTTTGTTATCCATTTCATTGAATTTTCAGGTGGGAATTCATTGCATATAGCCCTAGTCACAAGACTCCAAATAAGCCACTAAAGGCAAATCAAAATTTCTGTATGTAGGAGAGAAAAGAAAGGTATACAATTCTTTAAGGTTCCTTCCTAGCTTCCTTCTCCTTTCTCAAGCCAATAAAACTTGCTTTTCATATTCCAAATCTTACTGTCTCTCAATCAATCATCTAGGACGCGCTGGCAAGTCATCATTTACTGCAAGCGGCCGGCCCCCTCGCTCCCAGAATAAGCACTTTTGATTTATCTCCAGTCATCAACTCACCTCCCAGCTGTAATTTGTCAAGAGTGGCGTCAAGCACACTTTAATAGTTAAGCCCGGTTGCACCTGGGTGGAACCTTAGGCCCAAGAAAGTAAGCAGCGAAGCCCGTGATACCACAAGGTAAAACTACCCAGGTAGTGGTGCCGCCTTAGGAAGTCTTGGGCCTGAAGATGGGTGGCTGGGACGCCTGCCGATTTTAGCAGGGAACAGACCCAGCAGTGGGCGGGGAGCTGGGAACTCCAGAAAGGGCAGAGTAAGGACAAGAGAGGCCGTGCGGACAATTTCTGTTGCTCTGCAAAGGGCAAAACGAGAGAGACAAACTTTCCCACGGTCCTGCCTGGCCGCGCTGCCCGTCGCTCTGCGCGGGGTCAGAGCCCGGCGCCGCCCCCGCGCGGCTGTGGTGGGAGCGGGCGGAGGCGGCGCGAGCAGGCCCGGCGGCGGCGGCGGCGGCAGCGAGCGCCCGGGCGCCCAGTCCGAGGCCGCGGGGTCGGGGCCGCCGGCGCAGCTCGAGCGCTTTCCGCGGGGTTTGGCTCCTGTCGCTTCCCGTCTCGCTGAACCGGCATCGCAGCCTCCGGAGCCGCCGCGAGTCCTCACAGCCGGGCTGCGGGCGACCGGGAGCGCCGGGAGGGGGCGCGGAGCGGGAGGCTCCGGGACGCGGACACAGGTGAGGGCCGACGGCTCGGAGCCTGGGGGCGGCGGCGGCGGCGGCGGCGCCTTCCCGAGGGGGCCCGGCCTCGGCCTGGCCCTGCCGAGTGTCCGCGGTTCGGGCTCCCACGCCGGCCCGAGCGAGGACGGGCCGAGGGGCTGGGATGGAGCTGGGGCCGGGCTGAGCTGCCGGGCTGGCTCCCGACCCGGCCTCAGGTGACGCAGCGGCGGCTTCACTTTCGCACCTGAGGCTCTCCGTGGCGGCCTCCGGGCGCGCCCTGCCGCGGGGTGGAATTACAGTGGTTGGAAAGCTGAGCCCCGGCGGCCCGAGCTGGGGGTGGGTGGGCTGCGTGCGAGGGGGCCAGTGTCGAACGCCGTCCAGGTCGGGGCGAGGAACTGCGTCCTGCTTCATCTCAGAGCTGCTGGGGAGACTCGGCACACACCCACCTCCGCGGCCGCTTCCCCCTGCGTAGATCCACTTGCTTTTGTCTGGTCCATTTCTGTGTCGGCGTTTCGGTTGCTTTTGTTGCAGCCTCGGGTCCGGAGTGTGCAGACTTGCGTCTGGGCAGAGGTCGTGAGTGAGCTCCGAAATGTACGGGGTGGAAGTCGGGAGGAGGTCCTTTGAGGGGACATTATCATTACTGTCATCATAGCAGTAACATGTGTGTATTCCCGTGTTCTTTTCGAGGTGGTGCTCAATATTCTTGTAGCATCTAATAGTTTTAAGTGCACCTGTGAGAGCGTTCATTAGTTAACTTCAAAGGAGTATTATGTGGGCAGGTTACTATTAAATTACCCCCATTTTATAGACTAGTCAGCTGAGGCACCCAGGAAGGAAGGTGATTTTATCAAAACTAAGCAGTGCTTGTGGAGCTGTGATTAGAACTTGTCTACTGAGAGTTGTCCTTGGTCCAGTTAGTCTTTCAGCCTCAAACAAAATTTAGCAAGCAAAGAGTGCCAGTCTGATACTCACTCTATTTTCATTTCCTCGTTAAAAATTAAAATCTTTGTTATAGAGTTGAATCCTTTCAAACTCCTGGCATAGTACTCCTAAAAGTTATACTTAAAAGATCAGAATCATTTCAGTTGTTGACTGCTATGCTCACTAGAGTCACAGTAAGGCATAAAATTCATTTGTCTTTTATCTGTCAAATCTTTCATCTTCTGTGTAAATATATGCCACTGGCAGCCCAAAGATACTTGCTGATGGTAATAACAAAGACTGTCAATATTTATTCAATAAATAAGTATAAAAGAGGAGGCAAGCTCCTAGATAGCCCTTAATATTGAGCAGCAGCAGTTTTCTTTTCTCATAAAGAATTGAAAATTTGGGATTAGTTCAATGAAAATTAACTTGTAATTGTGTGCATATTATGCTGTGCTTTCTTATCTCCCCAGAGCCATCAACAATTTACCAGTTTTCCTAGGGTTTGCTCTTAAACAGTTTTGCCAATGAATCTTTTAATGCCCTATTTTTCTTCCTCTCTTTTGTTTTTATGTATTGGTTTTTCAAAGTAAAGGTTTTTTTCTTATAAAATATAAGGAAGAGTATTGGAAAAAAGCAACAAGCTTTCTTTCTTGGTAAAATATACTTAACTAGGACTTTTATGAGTGTATCTGTGGTCACATGCCAGACTCTTTAATAAGTAACTCTCATACATCAAGCAGGAATTCTTCTAGGCAAGTGTGTAATAAATTAATAATCACTTTTAATAGATCTCTGTAATTTATGACATACCTACCTGAATAATAATAGTTTTTACTCATATAAACTGTTTTTAATCAAGGAGCACAAAGATAAAAAATTTCACTTAAATTTTGTTAACTATATAGCACAAATTTAGGGAACAATGTGCCTAGACTTAATTGTTCTCTCATGGAACAAACACAATTCTCTTTCCCTTATAGCTCCTCCACTCAGCTATCTGAGAAAAGAATAATGACCTATCCTTTCCTTTATAGGGATATTAGGAGGATTAATGAACTAATGTCTGGAAAATGGTTTGAACTCCATGGAAGAAAGCTGCTTTGTAACTTCAGAGTGTGATATAGAATTATCAAACACTTTCCCCTCCTTTATATTTTCAAAGAGAGTGGTCATTCCAAGTAGTCACCTTAGGAGGCTAAGAACTTATTACAATAGTGCTGCTGTA
Source organism: Lemur catta (assembly GCF_020740605.2). NCBI lineage: Eukaryota > Metazoa > Chordata > Mammalia > Primates > Lemuridae > Lemur > Lemur catta. The sequence goes on from NC_059139.1 coordinate 40,354,568, forward strand.
ATTTATAATTATTTTGAATCTTTTGAAAATTCTAGTCAATTTATAAGCAAAATAAAAACATTTTATGATCACTTTTATAAACACTTGTTTTTGTTTTTTTAATCAAAAAAGCTGTTACTCAGCTCTAGCACTTATTTTATCTGCTAAACTTGGGAGAATGATTTCTACGTGGTTGCAAAACTCAGTTTTACCTTCAAGATTTCGCCACTATTAAGGATGTTTAAAGGATTATCCTGATGGCTGTGAAGGCAATTTCAAATGGCAGTTTAGAAATGGTTTAAAATAGTGGGAAACATCAGTGGAATGAATTTGCCACCTTCCCAGAGGATTACTCTGAAGGGGGCAGTGCTTACTTGTAGGCTAAATGTCTATACTTATGTGTACATTTGCATGCTATTAAACATTTTGAAACTGATAAGCTGTATTACAACCAGCTACCTCTTTTCATCACATTGATTTTTTTGGGAATCAGATATTCCACATATATGTCAAGCAGACTACATTAAGTAGATCAGATATCATACTGGAGCAGTATTATGTTGGGAGTATATTTGGAACTTAAATTTAAGTGTAAATCTTTGTCATAGTTTGAAATCATAAAATTTGGCTTCATGTTTTATGTTTTAAGTGTAATATACCTGGGGCAAAATAGCCTCATCAAAATATAAAATTACTGTTTTCAAAGAAAATTACTAGCAAGTTGTGTGTGCAACAGACTTTCCTGATCACACCACTGTCAAAAGACAAAATTTCACTAAATTTAGTTTAAATATATAGTTGGCTTTTATTAGCAAGTCTAGAATTGGGAAGCATCTCATTCTACAAAATAGAATGTGTGTTCCACTGGGCATGGCAGAATAGTTGATTTTTGTAAGGTAGGAACAAGGAAACAATTAAAGGGAGGACTGGTTAACATCTGATTACTTCAGGTTACTTTTCTATAAGGGTTAGTGTAGGGGGTACTTCCTTATCATGCCAGCTCACGTTGACTGGGCCCCTTCAGATTGGTTGCAGTGAATCTCCTGTTTTGAGGAAAAACTGGTCTGTTTGGGTTTTACCTGCTTGCTTGAAGTTTCATTTTGATTATGTGGCAGCATGAGTGACTCCATTTGGTTTGGTCTGTTGTGGCCTAGCACAGGAGATCAGTCTAAACAATGGCCTCCTATAAATTTTATTTAACTAATCCCCTCCTCCTTTGGTCTATCACTTAGGTGCATGACCAAAACTTAGGGCATTAGCCTATTCTGAGTTACCATCATTCTGGGTTTTCAGTCTCAACAGGTCATTCATAGGTTAGGTATCCTCATTATCACAGGTTTCTTTGAGCTTTAGTCATTCTGGCTGGAGAGAGAGAGCATTTGGCATTCAGCAGATGGCTGGTGTGCAGTCATTTAAAACTTTTGAGAGAATACGGCACACTAGGAAGACTACTCTTATGTCTAGCAGGAGGATAATAGCAAGAGTTGGGAACATGCTCCTTAATCAAGGTCCCCATGAACCAAACCAACTAAAATCGAACAGATCAAAGAATGGGCCAGGTAAAGGATTCACCTATTTTAAGCAAGTAGCCTGTTCTTCAGTTTTTTGCAACTGAGTCTCTATAGTACGTGACATATTTATCCATGTGCAACAAGAAGTGTTAGCAACAAGAAGTGTTAGCAACTACACAGGCTCTTCCTTGTTTGGCCAGTAGATAATCTAGAACAATTCTATGATCTAGTATAATTTTTGCAAGAGAATACAAAGAAATCTGTTGTGCAGCTATAGCATTTGCAGTAGAGTCTGCTGTAGAGGCTATTGTGAGGGATAAAGTTCTAATCATTACTTCATTTATTTTTACTCCAAGCCACAAGAAAAGGGACCTAACAAATGATGTTTATCCAGAAGGGGTAATGCCTCCTGGCAATGTTCTCTTTAACCTATGATGGTAAAGGTTAAGAGGTTAAGAGGAGAGGACCAGTGTTCCACTTCTGACTGATTATGGAGTTACAAGGTCACCATTAAAATTCTTAACCCACATTGGCTCTTCATTCTCTACCTGTCAAGGCATGAGGTTGCCCATACATAACACTGGCCACAAATCTTCCATAAATAAAGGGTTTACCCTTTGGGTGCACATAAGGCCCTCTTTCCAGTTCTGTTGTTCATGGGTATATTGGTTGAAATGGTGGATTTAGCAGTCCTAGCCAAGGGTCTCGTGGAGTTTTTACAGGTTAAAAGCACTATGATACCCTGGCACATAAGTCAATTTGTAAGAAACTCCATTTGGGCTTTTGGTATAATCCTGTCTTGTGATATACTCATTTGGAGCTGGTTCTTGTATTCCATGACTGGGTTAAATTGAAACAGGGAATAACAACAAGTGGATCTAGAAGTCTGACTCTGTAAAAGGGAACACTAGTACAATTTGAAAAAACAATTGTGTTAGGAATGTTGCTAAATTAGACAGTGGGTAGACTAAAGGATCTCTCAAGTTACGTGAAGACTTGGGTTTGGCATAACAGATCCAACACTTCGTGAAGTTACCTGCAAAAGCTACTGATTGTAAAATTCTAGTTATAGTGTTATCCTGCTGAGCAGAAGAGGTAGATATAAGTAAGGAAAAATTAAGAGGAGTGAGAGTCTTATTATGATTGGGAGTCTTGTTCTTATGTCTTGGGAAAAGTTGTACACAGTTTGAAGTCATCAGCTTCTCATCCTGGTTAACCTGATTTTTTTTTTTAAATTTCAACTTATTATGGGGGTATAAAAGTTCAGGTTATATATATTGCCCATGTACTTCCCATCCCCCCGAGTCAGAGCTTCAAGCGTGTCCATTTCCCAGACAGTGCGCATTGCACTCATCATCACCATCCCCTCCCCCCACCCCCCACCCCCCACCTTAAAGTCTCTGGTTTGAGAAGAAGACCAGTTGGTATCAGAATGTATTCTTGTACTTAGGAGTTGTAGGTGGTATCAGGAGTTGTTCTTGTAATTTGAGTTTAGCTGCTTTGTCTGTAGTCAGGACCACTTGGGAGGATCCTTTCAAGTGGGGCTCAAGGGAAGTCTTTGATGGTGTTTCCTGAACACCCAATTGCCAGATTCCAGGCTATGTCCAGCAAGACTTTTTGGATCTGTGTCTTGAATGGCGTCTTTGACCTATAGATGATAACTTTTAACATAGTACATTAAGAATTTATAATACATGTCATTTCAGCTGGATCAGTTGGGAGTCTGCATTTGGTGTAATAATACCCAGAGGCATAGGTTGACCAGTAATAATTTCATAAGGATTTAACCTGTGTTTTTCACCGGGGGTGCTCCAAAGACTCATGAGAGCCAGAGGCAGAATTTTAGGCCAAGGAAGGCCAATGGTTTTAGATAATTTGGAAATTCTGAGCTTAAGTATCCCATTAGTTCTTTCCACCTTACTAGCGGACTGAGAGTGGTAAGGACAATGATAATGCTAGACTGTTTGTAAAAATTTATGTAGTACTTGAATTACCTCTCTGGTAAAATGAGTCAGTTACTTGAAATGGCATTCAGAATACCTCAGGTCAGAATTAAACTTGTGACATTTTTTGTTTTGCTACAGTGAGGGCATTAGCCTTTGGGCATGGGAAGGCCTCAATCCATCCAAAGAACATACTGTAACAAGTACATAGTAATAATCCATACTTGGTTGGATGAAGTCTAATTGTAGATGTTCAAATGGATAGGCTGGGGGAGCAGGCAGGGGGTGTCATTCCAGGGAGACTATAAAGAGACTTTCTTGGCTTATGAGTTTGGGAGGTTAAATATCGATTATAAATAGCTTTTCTAACTTTTTAACAGTTTCCCCACCAACACTTGTTGATTGGACCAGCTTACCAATAATACCATTATGGGTAAGAGAATGTAAGAATCATAACATAGTTCCCTTAAGGGAGTCTGGGAGCACTAAGTGGCTGTCTTGGCTTTCCCACAACTTGGAAAGGAAATTAAAATAGCATCCTTCTGATTTCCAGTATTCTTTTTAATCTTTAGGGACATTTTGTTGTTCATCAGCAACAGCATCTGGGTGTAAGGAAGCAAAGTCAGGCAGCATTCCTTACTGTTTCTAGCTGTTGGATTTAGATAACAGACCTCACAGAGCTGAGTAATATTTTGGCATGAAAGCCAGCTAGACTACTTCCCTGATATTCAGGATCAGTTCTCTTTGTATGAGCCTGTATTTTTATGACAGTCATCTCTTTGGGCGGCAGTATCCAGCAAGGAGCTCATCAACCTGTGGGCCATTTTTTATTGATATGCCTGCAGAAGTGAGGACATGTCTTTGCTTTCCAAGCATTCCAAAATCATGAACCACCCCAAAGGCATAATGACTGTCAGTGTAAATGTGGACAGACTTATTTTTAGATAAAGTTCTACCTGTTGAGCAGACTTGAAGTGGGGCAATTTGCTGCTCTCAATGAGCTCATATTGGGTGGTGACTGCATATGTAGCACAAAAATTTCCTGCCTGATTTTCAGCATAAAACCCATCCATAAAAATGATCAAATCAGTATTTTGTAAAGGAATGTTCTGTAGATTAGGTGAAATGTAACTAACTGGGATGTTACCGTTTTACAGTCATATCTGGTTCACCTTTGTCAGAAAGAAAGGCAAGAAAGCAGCAAATTTGAGAATGTTACAGCATTTCAGCTGAAGATTAGGAGATGAGAGAGTAAAAGGATGTCATGAGAAGTTAGTCTTCTCACAGAAAGATGTTGGGTAAGCTCATAATTGAGAAGACTTTGTACTGCATGTAGTGTATGCATTTTGTGTGTGGTAGGTAAACATCATTACCTAAGACCAAATCTGCAGAGCTCCAGTTTTGCAGCTACAGATGCAGCTTGAGGGCAATTTGGGTATGCCTGGGTGACTGAATCTAATTGAGCACTGTAGTAAGTGAGGGGCCTAAGCTTATCACCATGTTCCTGTGCAAGCATTCCCTGAGGCCTACTTTCATGTACAAAAAGGGTGAAAAGTTTTGAATAATGGGTCAATCCTAAGTGGGGCGGCTGGTAGTATGCCCTTTTTCATTCTATAAAGGCTGTCTCATGTTTTTCTTCCCAAGGAGGGGGTTCAGGAAGTAAGATTTTAGTGGAGTTTATGAAGTGAGGATGCTAAGAGTCAAAAATTAGGGACACATGGTTGACATAATCCAACTAACTCTAATAACCCATGAAGTTTCCTCTTATTGCCTAGGAAACTCTTGAACAAGCCTAACTTTATTAGAGGACAGTGGACACATGCAGCATTAAGATCATGTCCTCAATAGTGAACAGTATCTGATGATAACTAATTTATCTTGGGAGATCTTATGTCCCTTCTCTGTTAACTATTGTAATAAATAGAATACTGTTTGGAATGCCTCCTCAGTAAATGAACAAAGAGGTCATCCACATATTGCAGGAGAGTAGAGCCTCTAGGAAACTCAAGGATGCTCAAGTCTTGATGCAGCACTTGAGAGAAATAGCAGTGGGCTTCAATGAACCCCTGAGACATGACTTTCCAGATACATTGTTGATTCCAAGTGAAAGCAAACAAGTATTGACTGCCAAGATTAGCTGGAATGCTAAAGATGGCTGAACATAAGTCTACCACTGTAAACTCTTTAGAATCTGGGAACCTGAGACAAAAGAGTATTAGAGTTTGGAACCACTGGGAAATGAGGAATAACTATCCTGGCAATGACTCTTACTTAGATCCTGAACAAATTGCCATCCCCTCTTGTCAGGTTTTTGTGCCTAGTATACAATAAGATATACAAAAAAATAGAATCGTATTAACCCGAAACAAGTATCCTTGGTACAGTAAACATTACTTAATTAACAAGGGTGTTTTTGTTTGTTACAAAGTTTTAATCACTTGAATTCCCAGCCAAAGATAACCACCTGTTAACATTTTAGTGTGAATCATTTTGCATATTTCTTTAAGGCCATATTCTTTTAACATAGCCCTTTTATTTCACTATGCTTTTTAAAAATTTTATTTTTAATTGGTACATTTTTTGACACATACTAATTGTACATATTTATAGAATATAGTGATATTTTGATACATGTATACATTGTATAATGATTAAATCAGAGTATTTAACATATTCAACTCAAAAATTTATAATTTCTTTATGTGAAAACATTCAGAATCCTTTCTTCTAGCTATTTTCAAATATACAATATTGTTAATTATAGTTACCTTACTGTGCAATAGATCACCAAAAGTTTTTCCTCCTAACTTTTTACCTATTGACCAATCTCTCCCCCTACCCACTCCCCTCTTCACCCCAGATAATGGTAACCGGTATTCTACTCTTTACTTCTATGAGGTCAACTTTTTTAGATTCTGCATGTGAGTGAGATCATGAAGATTTTGTCTGTCTGTGCCTGGCTTATTTCTCTTAACTGTAATGTCCTCCATATTTATCCATGTTGTTGCAAATTACAGGATTTCATTATTTTTATGGCTGAATAATATTCCGTTGTGTATATATACCACATTTTATTTACTTATCTGTTGAGGGACATAGGTTTATTCCATATTTCAGCTATTGTAAATAATGCTGCAATGAACATGGGAATGCAGATATCTCTTTGGCATACTGATTTCATTTCCTTTGGCTATATGCTCAATTGTGGGATTGCTGAATCAAATATATGGTAGTACTATTTTTAATTTTTTGAGGAACCTCCACACCCTTTTACATAATGACTGTCCTAATTTGTATTCCTGCCAACAGTGTATAAGAGTTCCCCTTTCTCCACATCCACTCCAGCATTTGATATTTTTTGCCTTTTTGATAATAACCATTCTAATTGGGGTGAGCTGATATCTCATTGTGGTTCTGATTTGCATTTCCTAAATGATTAGTGATGTTGAGCTATTTTTCGTATACTTATTCACCATTTGTGTGTCTTCTTTTGAGAAATGTCTATTCAGGTCTTTTGCCTATTTTTGAATGGATTATTATTATTTGCTATTGAGTTGCTCGAGCTCCTTATGTATTCTGGATATTAACCGCTTGTCAGAAGCATAGTTTGCAAATATTTTCTCCCTTTCTGTAGGTTGTTTCTTCACTCTGTTGATTGTTTCTTTTGCTGTGCAGATGCTTTTTAGGTAGATGTAATCACATTTGTCTATTTTTGTTTTTGTTGCTTGTGTTTTTGAAGTCTTATCCAAATGTCCTTGTCTAGACCAATGTCATAAAGCATTTCCCCCATGTGTTGTTCTAGCAGTTTCATAGTTTGGGGTCTTGCGTTTAATTCTTTAATCCATTTTGAGTTGACTTTTTTATATGGTGAAAGATAGGGGTCTAGTTTCATTCTTCTACATGTGGATATCCAGTTTTTCCAGCATCGTTTATTGAAGAGAGTGTCCTTTCCCCAGTGTATGTTCTTGACACTTTTATTGAAAATCTGTTGCCTCTAAGTGTGTAGATTTATTTCTGTATTCTCTATTCTGTTCCATTGGTCTATCTATTTTTATGCCACTGCTATGCTTCTTCAGTTATTATAGCTTTGTAGTATATTTTAAAGTCGGATGGTATAATACCTTCACCTTTGTTCTTTTCACTCAAGATTGCTTTGGTTATTCCGGGCCTTTTGTGGTTTCAGATGAATTTTAGGATTGGTTTTTCTTTTTCTTCAAACAATTTCACTGGTATTTTGATAACTATTGCATTGAATCTATAGATCAATTTGAGTAGTGTGGACATTTTAATAATATTCTTCCAATCCATGAATAGGGATTATCTTTAAATTTTTTTGTATGTCCTCTTCAATTTCATCAATGTTTTGTGGTTTTTATTGTGGATATCCTTAGTTAAATTTATTCCCAGGTATCTTTTTTTATAGCTATTGAAAATAGTGTTGCTTTTTTGATTTCTTTTTCAAATAGCTTGCTATTGGCATATAGAAGTGCTACTGATTTTTATATATTGATTTTGTATCCTGCAACTTTGCTGAATTTGGTTATTCTAACAGGTTTTTGGTTTTTTTTTTTCTTTTTTTTTTTTTTTTAGTCTTTAGCAGTTTCTAGATATAAGATCATGTCTTCTGCAAACAGGGACAACTTGACTTTCTCCTTTTCAATTTGGTTGTCTTTTAATTTTTTCTTTCTAATTTTTTCTTTCTTTCTAATTTTTCTGGCTAGAACTTCCAGTGCTATGTTGAATAAGAGTGGTGATAGTAGGTAATTCTTGTCTTGATCTTAGAGGAAAAGCTTTTAGCTTTTCCCCATTCAGTATGATGTTGGCTGTGGATTTGTCATATATGGCCTTTATTGTGTTTCTTCTATACCTAATTTTTATCATGAAAGGATGTTGAATTTTATCAAATGCATTTTATGTGTCCATTGAAATGATCATATGTTTTTTGTCGTTGATTATGTTAATGTGATGTATAATGTTTTTGATTTTTTTATGTTAAACCATCCTTGAATTTCTGGGATGAATTCCATTTTATCATGGTGAATGATCTTTTTAGTATGTTATTGAATTTGGTTTGCTAGTATTTTGTTGAGGATTTTTGCATCTGTGTTCATCAGGGAATGTTTTCTTTGCAGTTATATAAGCTTTTTTGTGCTGTCTTTATTTCCTAAAAGGCACACCTGTGTATTTCTAGTCTAATGTAGTTATTAGCATCCAAGAAATGCATATGATTGATGCATTTCACATGAAATGCAACCACTATCCCTTTTTTGTTATGTTATTAGCTGGTGTGGTATTATTAAATTTGTCTCCTCAGTGATTTATTTTTTCATATTTTATCTATTGCTTTTACAGTGCACAGGTGGAATACATAGAACTGTCCGCATGGCCATTAGCAAAACTGTCCCTTCACCATTTCAACTATGTGATTTATCGAAATCAGGGTTGCTCATTTTTTTCTTTGTGTCATTTTCATAGATTAGTGGTTTTCAGTCTTGGTATATGTGGTCCTCAGTGTAGACATTCTGATTAAAGCAGGTTTAGGATGAGAGCTGAGCATCTGTTCTTTTAAAAAACTTCCAGATGTGCACTAAATGAGAACCACTTGCACAGATAATCATTTTGACACAAATTTTTATTGTTGCATCTCCTTTCCTTTCTGTGTGCGTGCATGTGCATGCACACATATGTATGTGTGTATATATGTATATGTAAAAGACTCTTTAGTAATTCAGGCTTAAACGGAAATCTAATGCTGTTTTATGTACTCTTCAAAGCAAAATAAATGTCTTATATTTTTAATATTGAGAAATGCTTATGATAAGGGATGTAAAATATATGGTTTCCATATCCCTAATAAGACAAATAAATTTTAAAGTTTTGTAAAGTTATAAAATACTTTGAATATATACAACACAGAGAATAATATACTGAATACCCATGTTCCCATCACTTAGCTTCATAAAAGGTTAACATTTTAGTATTTTTCTTATTTTTAAAAAACAAAAATGCATATAAAATCTAAGCCCCCTTAGATTTCTTCCTAGAGGTTACTGTTATCCTAAACTTTGTGTCTATCATTCCCGTGCATGTTTCTGTACCTATGCTACACGTGCATGTATCAGTAAAAAAAATGTAACATTGTTTCACATGCTTTAAAACTTTTTATAACTCTTACTGTTCTGTATTCTTTAATGTGTATATTTCTGCAGCCTTTTTTTACTGAAAATAACTTTGAACTTTAGAGAACTATCCCACATTTAAATCTCCAGCTCAGACATCTCAAACCTAAGTATATCCCAGACTGAATAATTGATCTGCCCTTTCTGTTCTACCTGGAGCCATCCTTGACTCCTCTTAGACTCCATATCCAATCTGTCTGGAAATCCTGTCTGTTGTACCTTCCGTATATAACCAGAAGTTGACCCTTATTTACCACCTTCACTGCCATCACCTTGATCTGAGCCTTACTTTTTGGTTATATTACTATAGCAATGTTTTTCATCATAGTACAGTTTGGTAGAAGAGTTAGTGGTAGTTTTCACAATCATATTTCTGCTTTGCAATCAGAGAATTCTATTTAAAACTAATCCCATAGTTCATTTAAAAGGTGCTACTTTATCCCATTTTTCTTTTCTAACTTTATGAGTAAATTAAGAGTTTTCTAGGGAGGAGGCAGAATCTTCTAGAAGCACATTGTATACTAGAGTTTGAATTTTGATTGAACCAGAATCATATGAGAATTTAAATCATAATTTAGTCTCTGAATTAGGCTTTTCCTCCCATGTAATTCAGTGTAATGTACTTAGATATTGGTTTGGCTCACAGGTGAGTTTAAATGAAATTAAGAATGTAGTTTATACCTGATATGTTTAAATTTCTTTTCAATACCCAGAGAGAACTGTAGGTCTAGTTGCCTCTAATTCATTTCAGCAACATATATAGTCACGTATTAAGCATCCTGTGGTATTGTGAGGGACTACAAATACCTTAAGATACTTAAGATAGAACTTAAGATACTGCTTATGCCCTTTCTCTGGGAATTTATAAGTAGAGGAAGAAACACATGTACACATTAGTGTGATGCCTGCTGATACACTATCATGAATACTAAACAGAGGGATAGGTAACAGATGAACTACTCAAAGGATATTCAGGAAGAACAGAGCAAACAATAAAAGTGCTAGGAGCTTTAAACCTTCTGGAGAAGAGGGTTGGATACGTAATTAAACAAGCCCAGATCTCTTGGCCTCTTGGTCAGTGCTTTATAGGTTAGTCAGTGTTTTATCTACAAGAACAGACCACTTCTTTTTTGTCTCCATTATGTAGCAATTTTGGGGAGCTAAAAATCTTTTGGGATAACCTAGAATGGCTCCCTCTGTATCCAACAAAAAGTCTCACTGAGCTGGGTGTGGTGCACATGCCTGTAGTCCTAGCTGCTCCAGAGGCTGAGGTGGGAGGTTCACTTGAGCCCAGCAGTTCAAGGTTGCAGTGAACTGTGCTTGCACCACTGCACTCGAGCCTGGGCAACAGAGTGAGACCCTGTCTCTAAAAAAAATAATGTCTCTCTGTGTAACTACTCCTTTTGCCTTGGGAAAAAAAAGATTTCGAAGTCAGGTCAATGTGCTTATCTATGCTGCTACTTTTCAGCTGAATCCTTTCTTGATTATTGATACTTTGACCCATCAAAAAGAATTTATCCATCTAGTAAAAGTATGGCAAGTTAGACAAATACTTATTATCAGATTTGGTTAAAACCATGCTTCATGTCATACAAATATATTTCACATAAAGTAAATGCGTTTTAGCCCTATTTCCCCTTCTAAGAAGTCAGCCCAAAAAGCAATTGGGGAAAGAAGGCTCCATTTGACCTCAGGCTCAACTCTTGCCTTAGATGATTCACTTTGAGGGCCTTGACAATTTTTGCCTACTCTGCCCTACCCCCCAACTAGCTTAGAACCCCTCTCATGCTCTCATATGCTTTCACAGCACATCTTTGTTATTCTTTGTGTCCTCTGACAAAACAGTAGATGCTCCACAAATATTTACTGAATGAATATTTGTAGCTTCAAAACACAACTTAAAATTAACTGAAAAAAAATCACCTGATTTTATTCTCTCTACTGTATCTTCTTGGTGCAATCAAAAATATTATTGGCACCTTTATTAAAATTATATTTAGATGTGTCATGCTCTAGATTGCTTAAGAATCTCCAAAGATGACTAAACCTATTCTTCGGAACAAAAACTCATGGACTCATAGTGATTTCTAAGGGTTATACAAATACAAATATACACAGACCATTTTGAAAAGTGTATTTCAGCATTCCGTACAACTCTCTTAATTCTGCATGAAATTTCTACCTTTTCTTATATTTTCCTTGTAAGAAAGTAGTGTGTGAGAAGTGAGTGAGTATATGGGTCTTACTCATTATTACTTTCAGTCATCTTTAAAATTCATTCCTTCTTTTAGGAAAGAGGTGTAACAGTTAAAATGGGCAAAACTAATCAGAATACATGTCTGCATTTTTTTTTGTAATATTTTACAATTCTTAAAGGCACCACTAGGATGTAAATACTATAGTGGGTATTCAAGACCAAGTGCCTGAGATATGTTTGTGAGAGAAAGAAAAGGGAAGAGGAGGAAATTTATAAGAATAAAGAGGGTTGTGTTCAACTTCAGTTGAAGTGTGTGACTTAAAAACCTATGGGACAGAGTAGGAAGGATCTGGTAGCTACTATAGTGTCAAATTCTTGTTACTTTTTCTCATTAAGGTTGGATATGCATTGCATCATGCCTAGGAACTCAGCAGGTATTAATAGAAGAGAAGTAGAGGTGAGTAGGATGAGAGGTGACTAGCTAGAAATGTTAGTTTGGGCAATTGAATATTTTTTTTTAATCAACAAAAGTTGGGTGCTTTCTAAGAGAAATGTTTATGAATGTGAGTACCAAAGTGTATGTAGAACCATTTAAACTGTTGAAGTTGAGTTTATCATGTTCAAACCATCAACAATAATTGAAGATTGAGGTCCTTCTATGTAATTCAAGATTGAGACAGTTTTAGAGTTAATAAATTAGAAGCTTCAAATGCTATTTTAGTCATTGCAGCTACTAAGCCTAAAATTATAAAATTGAGTTTAGAAATAGCCTGATCCAGTCTCCTACTTGCACAGATAAAAGTATCTCATATCCTTGACAAAGATTGAAAGCTAATATGAGAGGGATCATAGATTACAAGCAAGCTTTCACTAAATAATATATGTGCTTGAAATATTCATTGAGCTAAATAAGGCACATAAATTCCACAGGAATCTAGTCACAACTGTAAGAAGCTGTTTTAATCTCTCCTTACCGTAGGATTACTTTGTGTGTCCTGATGCATTCTTAAATGGTTCACAAACAAATTAGGGATTGTCTATTGCTTTGTTGAAAACTCAGTCAATTGACATTTTTGTAGTATTGCATAGTGATCATTGATTGCAGTGTTCTTGGTACTTTTTTGCTGTGGCCTGTGTGGATTTGGGCACCTTTTATTCTAGTTCTTCTGTGCTCACAACAGATATCAAGAAGATTCAACATCAGTAGAGGGAGCTGCCAAATTATCAATTTTACTAAATAATTAATGTCTGTGTAGCTCATTCCCAACAGTCATTATGTATGATGTTCTGTTCGTGTGAAGTCACTGATTCCCAAACCCACTTTTGCAGAGCAATTGTGGATTACTTCTGGGGTTACTGTGTCCTGTGTAAGAATAAGATTTCTCTTACATTAAGGACATGCTATTTCTTTACATCTACAAAAGGAATATTCCTTCTCATTTTATGGAGACATGATGTACTGAGCACTTCCAGTGTGCAAGTTGTAGGTAATTGATTATGCTGTAATCTAATGGTTACAAATACAAATACATCATGGTTCTTATAAGCAAAAAATGTTTATACATATTTTAATTTGAATCCTCAGAGCAAGCCAGATATGGTGGCTTGTTCCTATAATCGTAGCACTTTGGGAGGCTGAGATGGGAGGATTGCTTGAACTCAGGAGTTTGAGGAAGTCAGCTATGATGACTCCACTGCACTCTAGCCTGGGCAACAGAGCAAGATTCTTTCTCAAAATAAATAAAAATTTAAAAATAAATAAATTCCCAGAGGGGTAGGATCAGCTTAAAAAGAAAAGACCAAAATTTAGAAATATTATTTGCTCTGAGATGGTTTGCCCTAGCTAAGTCATTTAAGGATTTTATTTTTTAAGTTGACATATATTGCATACATTTACCAATTTTAACTTAGTTGGCTTTTGATCTTTTCATAATTTTTTAGAAATAAACTGATAATTGGTAAGAGATCTTCAAATTCTTTGGTCATTTAACTTTTTTATTTTTCTTTCTTGTTCACTAATAAGATTTTTACATTTTGAGAAATTATGATTTCAGTATTTTTCTCTTTTGTGCCATGACTTTATTCTATGCTTGAAGTATAACAGAAAAAAAAACACGTGCATTCTAATAATGTGAAGTACCTACAGAATGCAGGACTGGCATGGGTTCTGTAGGTACTGTTATAGACTGAATTGTACCCTCTTCCCCCAAACCCATATGTTAAATCCCTAACTCCCAATGTGACTGTTTTTTGGCGATAAAGCCTTTAAGAAGATTATTAAGATTAAATGAGGTCATAAGGGTGAGGCCCTAATCTGATAGTACTAGTGTCATTATAAGATGAGGAAGAGATACCAGAAGTATGCACTCACAGAGGAAAGGCCATTTGAGGACTCAGCAAGAAGGCGGCCATCTGCACGTCAGGAAGGAGAGGCCTTACTAGAGAGAAACCCTACCAGTATCTTAATCTTGGACTTCTAGCCTACAGAACTGTGAGAAAATAAATTTCTGTTGTTTAAACTACCCGGTATTGTGTTACGGAAGCCCGAGCAGAATAATGCAGATTTTGGTACTGTGAAATGGAGTTCTACTGTAACAAACACCTAAAAATGTGGAGTGGCTTTAGAATTAGGTAATGTGTAGAGGCAGGAAGAGTTTTGATGTATATTTTAGAAAAGGCCTCGATTGCCTTAAAGGAATCATTGGTGAGAATGTGGATGTTAAAGATGATTCTGGTGAGGTCTCAGATGGAAATGAGAAATGTTATAGGAAACTGGAAAAAAGGCAGTCCTTGTTATGAAGTGGCAAAAATTTGGCGGAATTGTATTCTAATATTTTGTGAAAAATAGAACTTGTGAGTGATGAGCATGGATATTTAGCAAAGGAAATTTCTAAGCAAAGTCTTGAAAGTATAGGTTGATTTCTCTTTACTGCTTATAGTAAAATTTGAGAGGAGAGAGATTTATTATAGAAGGAATTATTAAGCAAAAAGGAACCAGGAACTGAGATTTGGAAAATTCTCAGTACGTCCATATTACAAGAGCATGTTCTGGAGAGAACACCCAATGTGTGGCCAGACAATCTTTCCATAAAGAGATTACCCATAGTTTAATCAGCCATCTTGGCAGAAGCTAAGAAGAATGTTGGGATTATACCAGCAGAGGCACTGCCACTTTATATCAAAGGGGGCAGATGGGATAAAATAAAGAAAGGTTTTTGGACTTCTGTGATTCTATAGGGACAGTAGACCTATCTGGCTGTCAACATGCCTTATCCTTCAAGAAACGGGAAGAGTGACCCAGGGGGTTATTCAGAGATCAGCAGGATTGCCACTGCCTCCACAGGCCCAGGAGGACAAAGCTGTCTCCGCCTCAGTTTCAGAAGGCCAGGCTCCCTCGTAGGGCAAGGCTGTCACCTAGAGCCAAGGCAGTAGGCTTCCATCCCAGAGGGCCCAGAATACAAAGCTATGTTGGTTGCAGTGTGCCTGTAGGGCATAGCATCAAACCAAAGAGGATTATTCGTGTGCCTTAAGATCTAATGGAATTTGCCTTGCTAGGTTTTGGATTTTCTTGGGACCTGTCACCTCTTTCTTCATTCTGATTTCTCCCCTTTCGAATGGGAATGGCTATCTTATGTATGCCCCACCATTGCATTTTAGAAGCCCATAAGTTGTGTGGTTTCACAGTTTCATAGCTGGAGAACAATTTTGCCTCAGGATTAATCATACCTCAAGTCTCAACCATACCTAATATAGATGTTATTTAGATGAGACTTTGGACTTGGAGTTCATACTGGCATAGGTTAAGACTTTTGGGGGCTTTTGGGATGGGGTGCCTGTTTTTTGTATGTGAAAAGGACATGAATTTTAGGGGCCACAGGAAAGAATGTTATCAGTTGAACTATATCCCCCCCACACCAATCTATACCTTGAAGTACTAACCCCCAATGTGACCATTTGGAGATAAGGAGGTGGTTAAAGTTAAATGAGGTCAAAAGGGTGGGGCTCTAATACAATAGCACTCCTGTTGTTATAAGAAGATGAAGAGACACCAGAAGTATGCATGCACAGAGGAAAGGCCACGTGAGGACACAGTGAGAACGTGGATCTCTGCAAGCCAGAATGAGAGGCCTCACCAGAAAACAGCCCTGTAGATATCTTGCTCTTGGACTTCTATCCCTCACTACTGTGAGAAAATAAATTTCTGTTGTTTAAGCTACCCAGTCTGTGGTATTCTGTTGTTATAGATAGCCCTAGCAGACTAGTACTGGTACCATACTGACAAGGTAGAAATTTTCTTAATTTAGAGAACGAATGTTAATATAAAATTTCAAAGGAAGAATCTAAATAACCAAGACAGAAATAAACTTCCCCTTTTTTGTTAATGAATACTAATAACTTTGAGCAGGTGATACTATTATTAGATATCAAAATAATTAGCTTTTTAAAATTAATAGACATTATTTTTAGAGGAGTTTCAGATTTACTGAAAAATTGAGCAAAAAGTACAGAAAGCTCCCATTGTTATTTATGTGTAGACAGTGCAGAACATTCCCTTTTCTCCTACACACAGTTGCTCCTGTTAACAACATATTGTATTGGTGTGGTATACTTGTTACAATTGATGAATGAATAGTGATACGTTATTATTAGCTAGAGTCTATAATTTACATTAGGATTCACTCTGTGTTGTATAATTCTATGGGTTTTGACAAACGTATAATGTTGTGTCTTTACCATTACAGTATCATACCGTATAGTTTCACTGCCCTAAAATTCTCTTGTTTCACCTATTTACCCTTCTCTTCCTCCCCACAAATAATTGTTAATATAAAAAGATGATGAAACTGCTAGAAAACACTAATTTGAAATTTTGTTTCTTTACTATTCTGATGGAAAATTTAGAATACTTAACATTCTCTGCATGAAATATAGAAATATTTTTTCTGTTCTCTGATTTTAAAGATTAACATGTCAATCTTATTGTTAGGGTTATTGTTAGGTCCGGAGCCAAGAGGGAGACACATGAAGCCTGAGGTGTAGCAAAATGCTGTTTATTTTGAGCATCTGGGTGCAGATGGGTGTAGGCCAAAAGAGCATCCACCACAAGGAAGGGGAAAGCTTTGGGTTTTATAGACCGTTTCTCCGGGGGGATTGAGCAACACCTGCAGAGATAGGGGAGGGATGGGAATGCCGTAGCTGTCTGTTAGATATACAACCTCTGGACTCTCCAGACTCCTGCAACTTTTGTTTCACAAGCCTTCTGATCACTACCTCTGTAGTGTATTACATCCTCTGCATTCTTTTCGGGATCCCACTCTAAGTAAACCTAACAGTTATTTAATTTTTTTGCTATTGCATTTTAAGAGATTCTTATATATTTTTTATATTGACCACTTATCATTTAGATGGTTTGCAGATGTTTTCTCCCATCCCATATTATAAGTTGCCTTTTCACTCTGTTGATTGTTTCTTTGCTCTCACAGAGCTTTTTAGTTTAATATAGTTTCACTTGTCTATTTTTGGTATTGTTACCTGTGATTTTGGTGTCAAATCCATGAAATCCTTGCCAAGACCAATGCCAAGAAACTTTTTCCCTATTTTCTTCCATGAGTTTTATAGTTTCAGGTCTTAAGTGTGTAATTCATTTTAAGTTGACTTTTGTGTATGATGTATGATAGGGGCCCAATTGAATTCTTTTGCATGTGGGTATACAGTTTTCTCAGCACCATTTGTTAAGGAGACTGTCGTTTCTCCATTGTGTGTTCTTAACACCCTTGTTTGAAGACCATTTGATTGTATATGTCTGACCATATTTCTCTATGGCAAAACAAACCAAAAAAAAAAAAAAACTCCAGTGGAAACATGGGTAAAATACTTGAATAGACAGCTTTCCAAAGAAGACATACAAATGGCCACCAGGTATTTTAAAGGGTTCTCAACATCGCTGATCATCAGGGAAATGCAGATCAGAATTACAATGAGATATTACCTCACACGTGTTGGGATGACTATTATCAAAAAAAAGAAAAGATGACAAGTGTTGGTGAGGATGTGGAGAAGAAATTGGCACCCTACTGTTAGTAGGAATATATTTATATAATGGTGCAGTTACTGTTAAAAATAGTATGGAGGTTCTTCAAAAAATTAAAAAAATAAACTACCATATGATCCAGCAATCTCATGTTTGATATATATGTATATCCAGAAGAATTGAAATCAGGATCTCAAAGAGATATCTACATCCTCATGTTCATTGCAGCATTAATAACAGTAGCCAAGATGAGGAAAACAAACAAACGGTTCAACACATGAATGAAGAAAATGTGGCATGTACATGTAATGGAACTTATTCAGCAGTAAAAAAGAAGGAAACTCTACCATTTGCAACAACATGGATGAACCTAGAGAACATTATGCTAAGTGAAATAAGCCAGTTGTAGAAGGACAAGTATTGCATTATTTCACTCATGTGAGGTATCTAAAATAGTCAAGCTCATAGAAGCAGAGAATAGAATTGTGACTACTAGGGGATGGGGTAGGAGGAAATGGGGAATTGTTGCTTAATGGGTATACAGTTTTAGTTATGCAGGACGAGTAAGTTCTAGAGCTCAGCTATACAACATAATACCTACAGTTCACAATATAGTATTTTGCACTTTAAAATATGTTAAAGGGATAGATCTTATTTTAAGTGTTCTTAATCAAGACAAAATCCCACAAAGGGACACAAGGAAATTTTGGAAGTGATGGATATACTTAGTACACTGATTGTGATGATAGTATCATGGGTATATACCTATGTCCAAATTCATCAAAATGTATACGTTAGATATGTTCAATTTTTGTATATCAATTATCCCTTAAAGCTTTCAAGAAAAGATTAATATGTCAGTCAATATGAAGAAAAGCAAATCACAAAGTTACCTGTACGTGAGAGGTCTTCACCTTTACATTAGATTTTGCCATGTTGGCCCATTCCCAGTTGTTCAGGATTTGGATTATGAAAGTCTTCTTTAGCATTTAATCAATTCTTTGGTTTTGAAAGGGTTGGCACTGTTCTATCCACATATAAACTGACCTTTGTTATATATAACTTTTATAATGTGAGAGCAGCCTGGACATATTCCAACACTTTCCCATTCTCCAGTTTTTCCTTGGTGATTGATAAGTAATCCCCATATGGACAGGGGTAGGAAAAATACGTCTGTGCTCCTTTGTCTCGTTGGAAGTACTTGATTTCCACCTGTCATAAAACGCCGATCTTTTAGGCCTCTTAACCAGGGCCAGATATAAGAATTGATCCTGTAGACATTGTTCCATATGGAGCATTCTTTATCCACTGTTCTCAAATGGAGGCCAGCCTGGGGATATTTTGATGAGAGACAAGGAAAGAGGGAAAGGAAGAGAGAGACACACTTTGAAGTGACAAGTTTTTAAAGCAATTTCTGTATTGAAATATACATATAGAAGAATGAACAGATCACAAATGTACAGCTTGATGAATTTTCACAAAGTGAACATACCTATATAAATAACCAGTACCCAGAGCAAGAAACTAATATTATATTAGAAGTTACTGTATTTCTAGTACCACAGAAGCTTATCAAGTATCACATTAGCTTATTTTTAAATTTACCATTGTATCCCAGATTTCTTTGAGCAGCACAATTTTCCCTTCAATAAGGAAAATCCTGTAGGACAATGTTTTCCATGATTTTATTCGTGTAATCTAGTGAGAAATGTACATATCAGGGGTAGGGTATCTTTTGGCCAATTGGTAATACTGAAAGTATAGAATATAAGTCCAAAAGTTGAATTTAAATACTTTAAACTGAGCATATTTACTACCATAGTGAAGTTTTATATACCAAGTATATGAAAGTTGAGATAAAATCTTCATAGTGAGCAAATGGTCATTAACCATCTCCTATGTAGTTAGGGAATGAAGACATACCGCATCAAAGGGGATGTGTGTGTGTGTAATATAATGTATTATTTCTTCATACTTGTGTTCTCCTCAGCTCTTCAGCATCAAAGAATGAACTTGCTAATCAGTGTGATTTATGTAAGTATGTACCTCCTTATGTTGTTGATAGGTTCTTGGATACCAACTTTAAGCAAACCACTTATAATGAAACCAGTTTTACCATAGGCTAATTGATATAAACAAGAGTTAATTGCCTATGGCCTATTTCTGGTCACAAACATCATCGAACTTCTAAAGACCAAAACACTTCTAATATTAAACATTGAAATAAATGTGAGCTATACACACATTTAAGAAGGATTAATAAAAATGAGTAAGATAATTATTTACTCAGTTATTCCAGTTCAGGGTCTCAGGTGGCTGGAGCCTAATCCCAGCAGTTCAGGATGCAAGGCAGGAACCAGCTCTGGACAGGATGCCATCCCGTCACAGGGCACACTCACATACATCCACACTCATTCCTGCTGGTACAATTTCGACACAACAGTTCACTTAACGTGCATACCTTTGGGATGTGGGAGGAAACCAGAATACCCAGAGAAAACCCACACAGACATGAGAATGTGCACACTCTACACAAACAGTGGCCCTGGCTAGGAATTGATTTTTTTTTCCCTCATGTTATAACTGAATGACATTGAACAAAATGATGTTATTCAAGGAACTGCTGTAGTTCTAACAATATGGAAACATCTGTAGCCTAAAAAAAAAAAGTGATGGCATATATTAACAGGCTCTTAGTTTATTTTTCATTGATGAATGCTTTCCAATCCTATATTTCTTTTTATGTTTTCTTTTAAATTTTTTTATTTCAGCATATTACAGTGGTACATATGTTTAAGTTACATATGTTGACTTTGCCCCACCCAAGTCAGAGCTTCAAGCATGTCCATCCCCCAGACAGTGCACACCACACCCATTAGGTGTGTATATACCCATCCCCTCCTACCCCCTCCCATCTGCCTAACACCCAATGAATGTTACTACCATATGTGCACTTAAGTGTTGATCAGTTAATACCAATTTGATGGTGAATACACGTGATGCTTGTTTTTCCATTCTTGTGATACTTAGTAGAATGGGCTCCAGCTCTGTCCAAGATAATACAAGAGGTGCTAGATCACCATTGTTTTTTGTGGCTGAGTAGAACTCCATGGTATACATATACCACATTTTATTAATCCACTCATGTATTGATGGGCACTTGGGTTGTTTCCACATCTTTGCAATTGTGAATTGTCCTGCTATAAACATTCTAGTGCAGATGTGTTTTTTTATAGAATTTCTTTTATTCCTTTAGGTAGATGCTTAGTAATGGGATCGCTGGATCAAATGGTAGTTCCACTTGTAGCTCTTTGAGATATGTTTATATTACTTTCCACAGAGGTTGTACTAGTTTGCAGTCCCACCAGCAGTGTTTGAGTGTTCCTATCTCCACATCCATGCTAACATTTATGGTTTTGGAACTTTTTGATAAAGGCCATTCTCACTGGGGATAAGTGATATCTCATTGTGGTTTTGATTTGCATTTCCTTGATGATTAGAGATGTTGAGCGTTTTTTCATATGTTTGTTGACCATTAGTCTATCTTCTTTTGAAAAGTTTCTGTTCATGTCCTTTGCCCACTTTTTGATAGGGTTGTTTGATTTTTTTCTTGCTGATTTTCCTGAGTTCTATGTAGATTCTAGTTATCAGCCCTTTATCGGATGTGTAGCATGCAAATATTTCCTCCCATTCTATAGGTTGTCTGTTTGCTGTCATGATAGTGTCCTTGGCTGTGCAGAAGCTTTTTAATTTGATCAGGTTCCATTTATTTTTGTTGTTGCTGTGATTGCATTAGGGGTCTTCTTCATAAGTTCTTTGCCAAGACCGATGTCTATAAGAGTTTTTACAATATTTTCTTCTAGAATTCTTAAAGTTGCATGCCTTAGGTTTAAGTCTGTTATCCACCATGAGTTGCTTTTTGTGAGATATGAAAGGTGCAGATCCTGTTTCAGTCTTCTACATGTGGCTGTCCAGTTTTCCCAGCACCATTTATTGAATAACGATTCTTTTCCCCAGTGTATGTTTTGTCTGCTTTGTCAAAGGTTAGATGGCTATATGAAGATGCTTTTATACCTGGGTTCTCAGTTTTGTTCCATTGGTCTATGTCTCTGTTCTTATGCCAGTACCGTGCTGTTTTAGTTACTCTAGCCTTGCAGTATAGTTTGAAGTCTGGTACATTGATGCCTCCCAACTTGTTCTTTTTGCTAAGATTGCTTTTGCTATACAGGGTCTTCTCTGGTTCCATACGAAGCATAGAATTATTTTTTGTAGATCTGTGAAAAATGATGTTGATATTTTAATAGGGATTGCATTGAATCTGTCGATCACTTTGGGTAGTATACGCTCTCCAGAAGAACAAGAGCTGGTTATAGGACCCAAAAACAACACTGCAGCCTGCTCCTCCCAGCAAGTGCCTCCTATAGTTCTTATTTACTTTTCTGCTTCTATTGGATTAACTAGGAGTGCTGGTACAAAGGTCAGTAATAGGGCAAATATTATAATAAGCATCATTGTGTTCTTCCTGATTTTCATGGAATGCTTTTAACGTTTCATCATCAAGTATTATAATTGCTAAAACTTTTGATAGACTCCCTCTTTATCAGGATAAGGACATTTCCTTTTATTATTAGAGTAGTGTTTTTGTTTTTCAGTCATGACTAAATGTTGGATTCCAAAAAAAGTTTTATTTTTACAACTTCTAAGATGAACATGTATTTTTTTTTAATCTTTTAGTTTGTTGAATATATTGAATAGATTTTTTCCTGAATTCCTGAAAGTAATCATACTTGGTGAAAATACATTATTCTTATAACTCATTGATGGATTCTGTTGGCCAATATTTAGTATTTTAGCATCTTTGTTTATAAATAGATTGGTCTATAATTTTCTTATATTCTCATTTAGTTTAATATATCCTTGTCTTTTAATATGTCAAAGTTATATTTGTCTTATAGAATTGTTTGGGGGAGCTGTTCTTCCTTTTCTATTTTATGGACTACACTTACATAAGTTATACATATTGTCGATTTCTTAACAGATTGGTAAAATTTGCCAGTTAGAGCATTTGTGCCTATATCCCCTTTCAATTTTTTTTTGCTTGTTTTTGAGGAGATAACTGAGTTCTATTTCAATTCTAAAAATTGTTTTGGTTTTCTAATTTTAGGTTAATTTTAATAATTATAACTTATAATTTTGTCTACTTCATCTTGACTTTAAATTTATGAATAACAAGGTCAGCAAAGATTGAAGACCCAGGAGTGTGGAATTACATCTGGGCCAAATGCTGGTATTTTACCATAAAGAATAGCAAGTAGCAAAATGTAGACAAAGGAATGGAACTTCATTATGAAGGTTATAATTCTAGTACTTGGTGTTCTAGAAAATTTCAACCTAATCTTTTCTAAATATGTTTCTCTATAGAGACTCATCTCTCCTTCCTAAATATTTTAAAGGATGTTATTGGGAAATAAGATTTTCATAGACATTTTTGGGACAGCTGTTTTGCATAAAGTCATAGCTCTCAAAATGTGATCCATGCCCCTGCTGTCTCTAAGCTCCTTTCAGGGAATCAGGTTAAAACTATTTTTTTGGTGATACTAAGATGTTATTTGCCTTTCTTATTGTGTTGTCATTTCCACTAATAATGCAAAAGCAATGCTAGGTAAAACTGCTAGTTTCTTAGCCAAATCAAGACAGTGGCAACAAATTTCACTAGGAGTCATTTTATTCTTTACCGCCACACACATGTAGTTAAAAAAAGTGCTGAAGCAGTACATACTTTTGATTTTATTAACTCTTTACTTTTAAATATATGTCTTTTTAATATTCTTAGTGAAAAAATGGGAGGAATGCATAAAGCATTTTGTAGTCTACCGAAAGCTGATGATAGTCTTAAGGAAAAGCCCTTATTCAGTTGTTTTAGTTGAGAGCTGAACAAGGCACCTTTTTATGAGACATCATTTTTACTTGAATGATTGACAACATATGGTTAGACATGGATATTTGGCAGTGTTTGTTCCAAGTGATAAAATTTGAACTTTAAACAAAAACTAAAATGTTGGAAAACTTGTATCCACCACTATGACCTTGACTGCTGCCCAATAAAGAACTTTTTTGCTGAGGTTGGTGGTAATATTAATGTGGTTTTTTCCCATATTGTATAATGAAATGTTTCAGTATTTGAGAGAGATACATAACTCAACAAAACATTATTTTCCAAATGCCCAGTGCATTCAGGAAATGCCAAAAAGCAACAGAAATATCAGGATAGGTAGTGAGGTGTGGCAAGAAGAAATCTATGAGCAGGCAATATTAAGAAATTCAAGCAGATGTTAGCAGATAGTTGGTCAAAGAGACCAAGGGGGCACAGGAGATAGCAAGGTCGAGTGACGTAGACTGTGACATAAGTAGGAATAAAACTGGGGTCTGGGGGAGTATTCCATCTTAGAAAGCACATGTGTCTGATCTGATTAGAACCGGAATAAGAGACGAGAAACAGGATTTGGGAGGAAAGCAGAAGACTAACATTCCTGAATTTCTTAGGCCTTAGTCTGTAAGTTCTATGGTAGTCATATGAATGTTAATGTCAGAATCTTACTGTTTATTATCCTGACCTGTTGGCTCAGAACTTAATCCCCTGCAGAGTCCCTCCAGGTATTTCTGAGTATGTGGGGCATCTCAAATGTACTCAGCAATAAGTTCATTTCCGTGTTTTGTTGTATTGTTTCCCAAGATCACCTTGCCTTTGCACCTTCTCTGCTTGCATCAGTAGTTCTCTAGTTGCTCCCTAAAGTCCCTAGAGTATTGAAGCCATGTGATGTATGCTACTCAAAATTGTTTAGACCCCCTGTATTACAGAGTTCAGGAAATAGGGTTTTCAGTTTATTTATGCGGTTCCCTCTCTTCCTAAAACCCATACTAGTGTCTAAGGTGTTGAGTTGGCGGTAGATTTGAGTTAGCAGCCAACAAACATGCTGTATTCAGATCTCTTCAGAAAGACTGCCATTTTGTTAATAGATTGATTTTCCAGGTTTGACCCCTTCTTTTAGCATAAATTTTCTGACAGAAGCCACCTCAGTTGTCCTATAAATAGATCACTGTTGGGTAGCCTGCAGTTCTCCTTGCAAGCTCAGATACGTATAAACACAGCTATATTTGTCCCCAGTAGGCTTCTCATGATTGTTGCAAAAGGACTTCCATTTGGTTTGTTTCATTAGTTGGCCAGACATACTCAGCACTTAGTATTGGAGAAAGGCTATGAGCTGAGCTCTCTGCCACATCCTGTTCATTTGATTTCAACAAACATTTGTGGAGGGACTTTTTTGGTGCCAGGTATCATGTTTTGATTGTAAGAATAGAATTGCATAGAGTATGGTGCTTTTTTAGGAGTTGACAGTTAAATCCGTAAGGCACACATACACAGAGACAAGTGTAATACAACATGACTAGTGCTACTGTTCAGGTGTGTGAAAAGTGCTATGGTAACACAAAGGAGAGAGCAATTACCTTTTCCTGGCGAGCATCTTGAAAAGGAAATTTGAGGTCAACCTTAAAGGATGAGAACTATTTCTTAACATAAAGTTAAAGGATAGGGAAATGATATCACAGGAAGAAAGACCAGCAAATTTGAAAGTGGAAAAGCACAAAACGGTACAGACATACATTGTTTTATTGTACTTCACACATTTTACATTTTACAAATTGAAGATTTGTGGAAACCCTGCATCAAACAAGTCTATTGCTGTGATTTTTCCAAAAAGTGTGCTCACTTCATGTCTCTGTCATATTTTGGTAATTGTTGCAATATTTCAAACTTTTCCATCATATCCATCTTGGTGATCTGTGATCAGTGATCTTCAGACTTACTGTTGTCATTGTTTTTGGGCACCATAACTGTGCCCATATGAGATGGCAAACTTAATTGATAAATGTGCGTGTTCTGATTGCTCTATCAACCAGCCTCACCCCTCTTCCTCTCCTTAGGATTTCCTATTCCCTTAGACAATAATTTAGGTGAATTAATAACCCCACAGTGGCCTCCAAGTGTGCAAGTGAAAGGAAGAGTCACACATATCTCAGTTTAAATCAAAAACTAAAAATAAGCTGAGGAAGGCATGATGAAAGCTGAGACAGACAGAAAGCTAGGCCTCCTGTACCAAACAGCCAAGCTGTAAATGCAAAGCAAAAGTTCTTGAAGGAAATTAAAAGTGCACAAATGATAAGAAAGGAAACAGCCTTATTGTGGATATGGAGAAAGTTTTAGTGGTCTGGATGGATAGAAGACTAAAGCAGCCATAATATTCCCTTAAGCCAAAGCCTAACCCAGAGCAAGGCCCTAAATCTTTTCAATTCTATGAAGGCTGAGGGAGTTGAGGAAGCTGCGGAAGAAAAGTATGAAGCTAGCAGAGGTTGGTTCATGAAGTTTAAGAAAAGTCGTTGTCTCCATAACATAAAAGTGCAAGGTGAAGGAGCAAGTGCTGATGTAGAAGCTACAGCAAGCTATGCAGAAGATTTAGCTAAGATAATCGGTGAAGGTAGCTAACTAAACAACATATTTTCAATGTAGAAGAAATAGCCTTCTATTGGAACAAGTGCCATCTAACACTTTCATGTCTAGACAGGAGAAATCAATGACTTAAAGCTTCAATGGAGAAGCTAACTCTCGTTAGGAGATAATACAGCTGGTGACTTTAAGTTGAAGCCAGTGCTCGTTTACCATTCTGAAAATCTGAGGGCCCTTAAGAGTTATGCTAAATCTACTCTGCCTGTGCTCTGTAAGTGGAAAAACAAAGTCTGTGTGTCAGCTTATCTGTTTACAGAGGCATAAATTACTGAATATTTTAAGCCTTCTGTTGAGACCTACTACTTAGAAAAAGGAATTTTTTTCAACATATTACTGCTCATTGACAATGCACCTAGTTACCCAAGAGCTTTGATGGTGATGTACAGGAAGATTGTTTTCATGTCTGCTAACAAAACATTCGTTCTGCAGCCTATGGATCAAGGAGTAATTCCAACTTTCAAGTCTTACTGTTTAAGAAATACATTTTGTAAGGCTATAGCTTCCATAGATAGTGATTCCTCTGATGGATCTGAGGAAAGTAAACTGAAACATTTCTGGAAAAGATTCACTATTCTAGATGCTATTAAAAACATTGGTGATGCATGGGAAGAGGTTAAAATATCAACATTAACAGGAGTTGGAAAGAAGTTGATTCCAACCATCATGGATGACTTTGTGGGGTTCAAGACTTCAGTGGAGGAAGTAACTGTATATGTGGTGGTAATATTAATAGCAAGAGAACTAGAATTAGAAGTGGAGCCTGAATTGCTACAGTCTCATGATAAAACTTGAATGGATTTGGAGCTGCTTCTTATGAGCAAAGAAAGTAGTTTCTTGAGATGGAATCTATCCCTGTTGAAGATGCCATGAATGTTGTTGAAATTATAAGAAAGGATTTCAGATTATTCCATGAACCTAGTTGGGAGTAGGGAAGGCCTCTTTTTTTGTAGAGACAGAGTCTCACCATGTTGCCCAGGCTGGTCTTGAACTCCTGGCTTCAAGTGATCCTCCCACCTCAGCCTCTCAAAATACTATTACAACTCTTTATAATTTGGAGTTTCTAATGTATGTTTTTAAAGTTTTTTTTTTCACTTTTTGAATAACTGTCGATTGAAGGGTGAATTCTGAATTGTAGATACACCAAGAGAACTCTGCACATTCTTCAGTCCATCTACTTTATTCAGATTTTACTAGTTACATGGACTTATTTGTGTGTGTGTATTTAGTTCTACGCAATTTTATCACTTGTGTAGATTCATGTGACCACTGCTATAATCATACAGAACAGTTCTGTCACAAGGATCACATGTGGTACCTAAAAGGCCTTTCATGATGTAGTAAGAAGCTTAGGCTGTATTCTGTAGGTCGATGTCTTTCAAAACATAGTCATCGGATCACCTGTAACAGAATCAACTAACATGTTTGTTAAATATGCTAATTTCCAGGTCCTACCCTAGGAAAATCAAATTAGAATCTCTTGGATCGTGGCCCTGTGACCTGTATTTAAATAAACTCCCCAGGTGCTCCTTATACCATATCTTTGAGGAGGTGACTTTGAGCTGAGATCTGAATGATGAGAAAACAGCCAACCATGCAAAGACCTGGGTGGGGCGAGGAGGTCTAGATAAGTGCTGTTCAATAGAAATATAATGCAAGCTGCCAGTGCAAAGGCCCTGAAGGAAATTCATACAGAGATGTTCATTTGGCATCTAGAAGTTGAAAATAATTGGTCTAGAGCTTTAGAATAAGATCAAAACTAGATATATAGATTTAAAAATCATTGATATGTAATAGAGTTGTCACACAGAAAGAGTATAGTTTTCAGTAGTTTTTGTTGAAGATTTTCTAGAATCTCCTACAGGGTTTTTTCTACTACATAGTTGCACTCCTGCACTCCTAAGAGAGCATGGAACAATCTCATGGAGGAGGCAGGTGTCTCGGGATTAGCTGACACAGGCAGATACGGAGTTTCTGTATACTTGATTCTGATGTGATTCCCCCCTGCAGTCCCCACTCCTGGCTAAGAACCACTGGTTAAAAGGGAGATGAGGATCAAAGAGACTAAGAAGGATAGAGAGAGATAAGTACTAAAAAAGTTAAATAAGGTGGGAGGGTAGTGATTCAACAGTGAAGAAAGATGAGGGTAGGACATTTGCAAATTAAGAGATTTTTGATGATCATTGAGGTTGTAGTTTAAATAGAGTGGCTTAAACTGGGCTAAGATGGGTTCTGAAGATGGGTCAGAGGAGACAGAACCTCATGCTAACTGCTTTTAAAGTTTGAGCTAGATTGGCTGCAAGAGGGACTTGCTGTGCCTTCCCAGCCAGAGTTCTTTAAATCCTTGCTTTTAACTTGGTTAGGGTCTATGTTCCCTCTCTTATAGTTCTTGTAGCTGCTGCATTTTAGTTAATTTCTTGTGTGTACACACATCTCCATCTTTACCCTGACCACACTATTCCCTGGGGAATTTTTTTAAAAGCACTCATTCCTACGCCCATCCCCTTCTCAGAGTAAGTCAAAATTTCTAGGAGCAGGTCGTAGGCATCACTTTTTTAAAAAAAGCCTCCCAAGTCATTCTAATGTGCTAAGGTAGAAAATTATTCATCTATAGCATCTCTAAGAAAATGAGGTTTACTTATCTTCATGGTCCTGGAGTTTGACTTATTCATTGTCTGGCACATATTTAGCTTTCAGTAGATGTTGAATGAATGAAAAATAATGGACGATTACCAGGTAAGTTGTTAAATACACTGTGGTATTTTGGAATTCTTACATATTACTGTGAAACTATTACCTGAAATTTGTCTAAATCAAAGTATTGACATAAAAACTCAGGTATAAAAATAGACTAAAAAAATCAGTGGGGGTATTCTTGTTCAGTATATCTCATTATGAGATGTAGTATAGTTAGCTGTTCCAATGAGTACAATATAAAGGAGAAATTATTGCATTCATGGTACAGGATTTTTGCCATCAATTTAAAGTAAGCATTTCCAAATTTTACAGAATTAACTACAACTTGATAAATTGTATTATATTTAAAATTCAATGCTACAGCTATTCAAAACACCCTACTCACAAGTGTATTTATAGTTCTTTGTCATAACTCTTTGAAATCAGTGTAGTCACTGACTATACAGCAGTTCCTTCTTACCACTTTTAGTGAGAGACAAATAGAAAGCAATAGACATAAAATGTTCTGCAAAAAGAAATAAGCTTGTAGTCACTAGCATAATGCATCATCATCATAATTAAATGGAATTCTCAATTCCAGGTGTAGTTTATGGAGTGCCCCTAGCCTAAGACCTAGTAACTAGCAGGTACCTCAATAAATGATAGTTCTCTTCTTTATGCTCCATTTGTAGCTAATTCTGTGCAAAGGATTTAGAAGAGCAAGTTTATCTGACAGTTTAACCTTTTAAAAATGCATTAATGTTCCCACAGATGAAAAGAAGTAAAGAATCGATAACTAAAAATCATAATCAAGAGGAAATAAGTATTCTTCGTTGTTGGAAATGTAGAAAATGTATAGCAAGTTCTGGTTGTTTCATGGAACATCTTGAAAATCAAGTGATTGAGGTGAGTATTGCTAACTCCAGTCTTGAAACAATTTCCTAGTATAGAAATGCTGTGGGTACACCCATACATGTGCATACTTCCTGCTCTATGGCTGATTAAGCTTTTACCTCATTTTACCTGACTCATTTAAAACTTTCCAAAGTGGTATTCAGAAGACATCCCACCTTCCACGGTTACAATTAATTATACCTTTAGCTGCTAATATTAACATGACCTCAAATTTCTAAGTGCAATATCATAGACATAAGTTGAAGATAGTAGTCATTATATTTTACCCCTATCATGAGTGTACCTTAATGATCACTGCACAATTCAGGATCCTAGCTGGAATTGGAAAAGCTGTTTTATATATATATATACACACACATATATATAATTTTTAAATATTCAATATGGGCTTAGGAGAGAAGAGAAAGTTCACATATAATATAAAAGTAACCCATAGGAAAACCTGAATAATATTTAACAATGTTTGTTCATCCTGATAAAAATAAATATTTTTAAAACAACAAAAACAGAAGTACCTAATCTTCTCAATCTTCCCTTTCTTTGAGAGACACTCAGCCTTTTTTTTTTTTTTTTTTTTTGCCACAGCCATACTTTTTTTTTTTTTTTTTTGGCCATACTTGATCATTATTATTCCTCTCCACGCTAACAAATTAGCCAACCTGGATTGATAATGGTAGATAATTTTGAATGGATATTTACCACATACCAGACACTTTGTAATAACTTGATATAACATTTTAATTGGGAAAAATCCCCAAACTTTTCATGCTAAGAGTATTTTATTGGATATAATGTACATAGAGTAAAAAAAATTAAGTATACAACTTGATAAATTCTACCTGCTGTGACTCAAATCAAGACATACATTTGCATCGCCCTAGAAATTTCTGTCTTGCCTTTTTCCAGGCAGTGTTCTCCCTCTCAAAAGCCAACTGCTGTACTGATGTCTATCACCAAAGCCTAGTTTTGAATTTACTTTGCCTTCTTTCAAATGGAATAATATAACACTCTTTTGTGCCTGACTTATTTTCCTCAGCATAAAGATTTAGAGATTCATTTATGTTTTGCATGTATCAGCAGTTCTTTTCATTATTGAGCAGTGTGCCATTTATCAATATACCACAATTATGTTGAGTTTTTTCTGCTGATGGATATTTGTACTCATTCCAGTCTTAAGTCATGAACAAAACTGCTATCAAAATTTTTGTGAAAGTCTTTCTGTGGTTATGTTTTATTATTTCTTTTTGATATATACATAGGAGTGAATATTTTGGATCATAGGGGTAGGTGTAGTTTAATTTTTTTTTTTTTTTTTTGAGACAGGATCTCAGTCTGTTGCCTAGGCTAGAATGCAGTGATGTCGTTGTATCTTATTGCAGCCTTGAACCTTTGGTCTCAAGCGATCCTCTTGCCTCAGCCTCCTGAGTAGCTGGAACTGCAGGTCTGCATCACCATGCCCAGCTAATTTTTTTGTTCATATTTTTTACGGAAATAGGGGTCTCACTATTGCCTAGGCTGGTTTCGAACTCCTGGGCTCAGGTGATCCTCCTGTCTTGGCCTTCCAAAGTGCTAGGATTACAGGCGTGAGCCACCACACTTGGTGTAGTTTAATATTGTCAGAAACTGCTAGTAGTTTTCCAAGGTAAATATTCACTTCCAGTAGCAACGTATGAGAATTTCAATTGCTGTACATCTTTGCCAACACTTACGTTTTCAGTCTTTGTAATTTTAGCTATTCTGATAGATGTATAGTGGTATATCACTAGTTTTAATTTGTATTTCCTTGGTGACTAATGATGTTGATGTCGTGTGCTTTATTGGTTAGGCACTATTTTAAATGTTTTATTTATGTTATTTATCCTTTATAGTAACTCCTTGAAGAAGGCAATCTATCATCTCCATTTCACAGATAAGGAAACTGAGACACAGTAGGATAAGTACTTTGCCCAAGTTCACACTGCTACTAAGCAGTGCAGCTGTGATTGGACTGGGCAGTGAGGCTACAGAGCCAGTGCTCTTAACATCCATACTCTGTCTGCTGCCTTTTGGTCCTCCCTGAAGATATCATGCAATTTCACGTCTTAGTAAAGTGGCTGATCCTTTTATCTACCTAGAGAACTCCCACTTTTTCATTCATTAAACAAATATTTAATAAGCAAGAACAGTTGAAGTACTGCTCTAGGATGTATTGGGATGGATAGTAAAGAGTGATATAGAATCGAAAACACACATTCCAGCCCTCTAGGAGCTCTAATTTGAAAATATGCCAGTGAGTGTAGCCTGAGTTGATGAATACTGAGGAATGAAACAAACTTCTACCTGGGCTGGTCACAGAAGGCTGCCTGGAAGAGGTAATGTGTGAACAGATATGTGTATGTCTGTGTGTGTGTGTGTGTGTGTGTGTGTATTTTTTTTTACAGCTTTTTAAGTATAATTTGTAGACCATAAAAGTCACTGATTGTAAGAATACGATTTAATGATTTTTAGTTGTGCAACTACCACCACAATACAGTTTTGAAACATTTCCCTTACCCCATAAAGTTTCCTCATGCCCATTCGTCCTGCTCCCTTCTTCGGGCAACCACCAATCTGATTTCTATCTGTATAGATTTATATATAAAATAAAATCTATGTGCATTAATACATACATAATAAGATATGTAAACTATTAAAACTATTTTATGAAAGTTTTAATTTTACATATAATTTATATTAAAAGTATATATAACTTTATATAAATTATGGATAAAATTACATATGTACACTAAAATATGTAAAATAAAATATATACTAAAAACTATTAAAAAAAGACAAAGGAATAATTCAATATTATGGTTAAGTCTAGACGGATGCAGTGACTCTGACTGAGGGAGGCTTCTAAAATTAGTAATGTTAATATTATATTTCTTAATCTGGGTAGTGAATATATTGGTATTTGCTTTTCTTTAATCCTCCTTATAAAAACATGTTTTAGATTTTATAAATTTATAAACTTCATAAAAATATTAAAAAATGAACATGAAAGGATCTTTTAATTAAAGGATACCGTAAAACAAATTATTGGAACCTAAAAGGATGCTAAATTTATCACCTATAAGATTGTCTAAATATGTTCCCTATTAAAGTAACTATACAGTTTAAATATATATGTATAAAATGTGTCCTTTTTTTGAACTTTCAGTAAGTGAAATCACACTGTAGGTAGGTGTTGTTCTGGGAATTGCTGCTTTTACTCAATATCACCATGTTTAAGTATAGTTTTACTTTATTTTTACTTTTGTATAATCCAGTATATTAATATATAACACTTTGTAATGCATTCTGCTATTGATAGACGTTTGAGTTGCATCTAGTTGTTTTGCTCTTATAAACAGTGCTGCTATGAGCTTTCTTGTAAGTATCTTCACATATATGGGAGGGAGGATATTACTAGAAGTGGAGTTGCAGCATCCCAGGGTATGTGCATGTTCAACTTTATTGGACAATGCTAAGCTGTTTTCAAAGGACAGTCTTACCAGCAGTTGTTGAGCATTGCTGTGATTCCACATTTCACCAATATTTAACATCTCATTCTCAAAGACCATTTGTGTTTTCTGTGAAATGTCTTTTTTTCTTGTCCATGTTTCTATTAGGTTGTTTCATTTTGATTTTTGGAGGTTTTTTAAGTAGTCTAAATATTAAACCTTTATTGCTTATTGTATTGAAAATATTTTTCCCAGTTTACATAACTTATATTTCACATTTGTGGTATCTTTTGATGAATAGAAGTCATATTATAATGTAGATGATGAATTTATTAATTCTTTTCTTCATGTTTTGTACTTTTTTAAAAAGAAATTCATCTATAATGTGAGGGGAAGATTTTTTTTTCCATTTCTTCTACTAAACCCCAAAGTTGTGATAGGCAAGTATCCTTGTGTGTTTTTCTTAGCACCAGGTTTATTTCTCATTCACCTTTATACTGAGGTTTTAACCTAAGTTCCTCTTTAGGTTCTTTCACGCAAGCAAGCACTGAGGTTTATCTCCTGTCTTGCACATGCCGACATGAAATGGCCCTCAGAACAACATAGAGTATCAGGAAACTGGGGAAACAACATCCATATCCATTGGCTCTAGGACCACTAACCACTGTCAGGAAATGGAATTCTCACACAGTCTCCCAGCCCTTACAAAACTAGGAACTGGAAACTAGAATTGCTGTGATCTTTGCTGCAGAATAACCAAATACCTCCAAAAGCAAGCATGCTACACGAAAAAGCATGAATATAGTCATCACTTCTGCTTTCGTAATATTGAGCAGGTACATCAGCTTTGTTGAAGCTAAGGTGGTGTGAAACTTGAGCTGTAAGGGAATGTAGGACATTTGAGCTTTAGTTTTCCAGCCACTGGCACACAGGAAGGCATGAGAACAGGAAACTTAGAATGTAGTTTTGAGACAATCTGCAATATCCACAGGGAGCAAAGGGGACTTCTACCTTGCCTTGAAATATGGGCAAGAACCAAAAGCAAAATAACAAAAACCCTAAAAATGTAAAAATAAAATAATAGAGTCTCCATTTGTGCAATCTCTGGTGGAGAGTGGTGTTCTTAATTTTATTACAGTTTTAGACATGTCATTCGGACATTAATAGTGTTGAATGTTGTAGGGATATCTACAAGGGAAGACCACCAGACACTGCCTTCAACGTACATGTTGTGCACTGTACAATTCTCCAGGGTGCTAGTCTGTGAAAGGTGCTCCTCGATTTGTGCTGAGTTGGCATACAAATTGTATAGCCATATGTAAAGACTGAATGAGAGTTAAAAGTGTGCATTGGTTTTAGCAAAGAGATCATTGGTCAGCATTGATTGTAGCTGTGAGAGCTGTAGGGACAGGTACCAAATTCTAGTGGGTTGATGAAATTGAGAACTGAGGAATGATCTAACACTTACTATAGAGTACTTTAATTATTGGGTTACTTAATTATTGGGTTGTTGTTGAGTTTTTTCACTCAGCTGGGCTGTGAACTGTTTCATCTTACATCAGGCCATCACTGCCATGAATAGGATTGATGAATGTTGAATTTATTATTGAATTAATATTAATATATACCTCCTCCTTCACCTTTTTTGGTTAGATAATTTGCTTGTTTTCTCTCTGGCTTCATTATTCTGGTGGTATCTTTCCTATCATAGCTATAATATTGAAGTAAATCATATATCTGCTTATTACATTTGTAATATTTTGGGTTCTCTTTTCTCAGTATCAGCATATATTTATTCCATACTTAGTCTTGCCACATGCTGTGCTGTGGACTGAATTGTGTGCCCCCCAAATGCATATTTTGAAGGCAGAGTGTGACTGTATCTGGAGATAATCTGGAGGGTCATTAGGAGTTGATTAAGGTTAAATGAAGTCATAAGGATGCGGCCCTAATCAATAGGAATGTGGTCCTATAAGAAGAGAGGGAGAGAAGAGACAGAGCATGTGAGGACAGTGAGAAGGTGGCCATCTATCTGCAAGCTAGGAAGAGTACCCTTATCAGAACCCAAACATGCTGGCACCCTGATCTTGGACTTTCAGCCTCTAGAACTGTGCGAAAATAAATTTCTGTTGTTTAAGTCATTCAGAGTCTATGGCATTTTGTTTTGGCAGCGCAAACAGACTAAGACACCACAGGTCCTATAATAGACACTGGAAATGCAAAGATATGCAGAAAAGAGATGGTCAGTCCTTGTGAAGTTTAAGGATTTACAATTTAATGTTAATATAATTTATCATAATTATTAATGTATTATAATTACAAATGCATTATATTATTATATAATATTGATAGTTTAGTATTAAATTAAGAATTTAATATTTACATTGACCAATCATGTAAATATTAGATATTGGACAATTATATAAGTATAAATTATTAGCTGTATAAGTGGCAAGAAAGAAAAGTATATGGAGCCATAAGAGTTAGGATATAGATAGGATGCTGGACCTAGCTCTAAGGAGAAGACTTTCCTAAGGGACCAACTTGTGTGGAGATATGATGGCTAAGTGAGGGCAGTGTGGGAGGAAGAACATTTCAAGCTTCAGAACCACCATGTTTAAAGTAGTTGTGATGGATTCACAGAGCTAAAAGAGATTGGTGTGTGGAGTTCAGAGATCAAGAGGGAGTTTGGCAAGATTTGGGGTTAGAATAGGTATTGATCAGATCATTTATGGTCTCATAGTCAAATTAAAGACTTTGATCTTAAAGGAAATGAACAGAAACTTTTCAAAAGAAGACAGAATAGTGGCCAGCAAACATAAAAAAATGCTCAACATCTCTAATCATTAGAGAAGTGCAAATCAAAACTACAATGAGATATCACCTAACCCCAGTGAGATTGGCCTCTATCAAAAAATCCCAAAACAACAAATGCTGGTGAGGATGTGGAGAGACAGGAACACTCTTACAGTGCTGGTGGGACTGCAAATTGGTGCAACCTCTATGGAAAAGAATATGGAGATACCTCAAAGAACTAGAAATAGAAATACCGTTTGATCCAGCAATAGCACTATTAGGCATCTACCCAAAAGAGCAAAAAATATTCTATAATTAAAGACATCTGCACCTGAATGTCTATGGTAGCACAATTCACTATTGCAAGGATGTGGAAACAACCCAAGTGCCCGTCAATTCATGAGTGGATTATTAAAATTTGGTATATGTATACAATGGAATATTACTCAATTATAAGAAAGGACAGTGATCTAGCACCTCTTATATTTTCCTGGATTGAGCTTGAGCCTATTATCCGAAGTGAGGTATCACAAGATTGGAAGAATAGGCTCCACATGCACTCACCATTAAATTGGCACTAACTGATCAACACTATGGTGCTCACATGGTAGTAATATTCTCCAGGGATTAGGGTGTTGGGGCGGGGAGGGAGTGGTAAACTCACAACTAATGGAATAATGGACTTGGTGAGCATTGTAGGGAGGAAGGGCATGCCTCTAATCCTCACTTGGGTGAGGCAAAGGCATAAAATGTAACCAAAATGTTTGTACCTTCATAATATCCTGAAAAAAAAATAAATAAAAATTAAAACAATTAAAAAATAAAAAGACTTTAATCTTTATCTTAGGAGCTGGAAAGTCAATGAAAGGGAGTGACATAGTCTCTGAATTTTAAAAAGATCACTTTGGCAATAGTGTGAAGAGTGAATTAGAAAGGCAGCAAGAATTGATACAGGGAGCTTGTTTGCTCTTAAGTGAAGCTTTCCATTTTTTTCTATTCATTGTGACTTTTTGATTTAGAAAAGTTTTTACCACTGAAGTACCGAAAAACCAGGTTAAATTTTGGTTTGTTTACATTTGCAACACATTAAACATTTAATTAATAATGTTAATCTAAATGATGTTTTGGTTATATAATCTTTTCCCTGTGGTGTTTATATCTGCAGTAATTAAATAATCTAGTTGGCTCACTTTTAAAGAATTAGCTAAGGGAATTGTATTGCTTACGTTGGAAATGCCAAGCATTAAATGTCTTTCAAAATATTATATAATAATATTGTTCATCAACTTTTTACACTTAACCTGTTCTACTTAATCACAAATATTAAAGATAATATGAAAAAAATGCATTAAATTTGTAATTTTAAATTAAATGATGAAAACGTTTCCTGCCTTTCAGTAAGAAACAAAATAGCAATACATTAGCTCCCTCTGCTGCTTGAACAAATTATTTCATTTACAAACATTATTTTGTCAACCTTTTTCTGACAGCAGTATGTGAAATTGGCTGTTAGTTACTTTTTCCTCTTTTTGTTTCTCCTTTCCCCATGTGATAAATTTGAGATATGAAAAACTATCTATTAATAGTAAAGTTTTTTAATCCTACTAAAACAATTGTTTCTAATTTTTAGTTTAATTTGCCCCAGGGAGATAACCTGTTGTGCCAATACTTTAAAAGGTTTAAATTCTTCAAAAAAAGTTGCTTCCAGTTTCATCATTCATCTTAAAATATGCCCATTAAAACTTGTTTTATCATATGCATATGATATTTTAAAATTAAGCAACTAAGACTTAGAAACTTAAATATAATATTTGATATGTGCTTTTTTTACCTGTAAAATTATATTGTAAATAAATATCACAGATATTACACATATATTTATTTTTCTAAGCATGTGTGTATGGAAATGTAGGTGTGAGATAGATGAAGTAGTTGGCATTCTATCATGGTTGTCTTTTTTTTTTTTTTTTTTGCCTGAGGTCTATATAGGTGTTTTCAGAAAAGGAAACAGAATACTGTACAATCAACCCAGGCTTTTATGCTACACTCCCCTGTATAAATTGCTGTAACTTATTTTCCTCTGTTTTTTTATTGGCATGAAAGTATGCTTTAACTTTTAACTATTTAAAGAAAAATGTGTGCTTGCTTCATATTAATAGTTCTCAAATAAAGAAGGTTGGGATGAGGCATCAAGTTGCAGAATCAGCTTTGGGATTTTTTTTCTAAACCTACCTCTCCCCACATGAGTGTATTATTTTTGGTTAATTTAATAGTAAGTTGTTGCCTCAGTTTTAGTTTTGCTTTTTTGTAAGCTTAGGGAAGAATAGCAATGTCATACCTTAAAACATACTCATGCTAGAGATGTTAGAAAGTTTATTATCTTAAAAATTTTATAGTATTTTGGGGGTATAAGAAGTAACAGTGGAAGCTTATTGGCTAGGGCCCTGAATTTTGAAGCAAGACTGCCTGGATGGAAATCCTTGCATAGCTACTTACTGTGTGACCTTGACAAGTTACTTAATTTCTCTTGTTTCAGTTTCCATATCTGTAAGATAGTAAAAACTCTTCAAACAGTGCCTGAGGCATAGTAAGCACAATGTAAATGTTTGTTACTTAGTAAAAATAAGAAGAGAAAGTACATTATAAAACTTCTTTCATCCACCTACAACTGTGACTCCAGTGTTTATTATCATAGGCATATTCATAAAGCACTTTAAGAATTTATAGTGGATAGTGTTGTGATCAGTGTTACATAAATGAAATAATGAAATGTGCATATGAAATAATAAACGTAAGGTACCCACCACAGTCCCTGGTGTATTAACAAGCATGTCTCTTTACTTGCTTTCTGTGGTTAACACTGCATATATAGTAATCAATCAATAAATATTGATAGGTTGATTGCCATTAACTTACCTTGACATAAATAATCTCTTATTCTTTCTACCAATGTAGAAATTTTTTCCTTCCTTCCTTTCTTTATAGACAGAATCTTAAAAAGTCAGAAAAAATCCTAGATCTAATAATGAAAAAGTGACTTTGTCAATTCCAGTTTGTATTCTCTATAAGAGCCTTTTTAAGAATTAATTGGAGGCCGGGCACAGTGGCTCACGCCTGTAATCCTAGCACTCTGGGATGCTGAGGCAGGAGGATCGCTTGAGCCCAGGAGTTTGAGGTTGCTGTGAGCTAGGCTGACACCACGGCACTCACTCTAGCCAGGGCAACAAAGTGAGACTCTGTCTCAAAAAAAAAAAAAAAAGAATTAATTGGAGTTATACTAATCTGCATAACTGTCAGTTCCTAAAGGAAGGAGCTGATATGTATGATATTGATTCTTCAAAAGATTAATTCTATGTTTCATAAACTTTTTCCATACCTTTATTTTGTTTCTGAAGCACAGTATTAAAGTAAAGGTATACTCTTTATTGAGTCATTTCCAATAACTTTCTAATGTTCTTTTAAAAATAGATTTGTATAGTCATTTAAATTTTTTACAATGGGTCTTGACTCATATTGGTACAAATTGTTGAGAATTCAGATTTTTAAATGAAAATTTTCTAACAGTGCAGAAAGTAAAAACAAACACACTGCTATCAGTGTACATTTTTGGTGGTCTTCAATATTTAGAAGAAAATACTTTAAAAATTAAAGGGGCTTAGGAAGGTAAAGTATAAAGACTACAGTGAAAAATATAAAATTTTATACAGAATACGCATCTTTCAATCACCCAGCATTTATTAAGTACCTATTATATTTCAGGCACTGTCTCATGACCTGAGGGTACAAAGAAGACTTAAGTGCATGTTCCGTGGAAGTTACCAACTACCAGTATTAGACCTGGGAATTAAAACAAAAAAAATCATTCTACCATTTAGATTAGAGATTTTCAGGAGATAAAAGATTATTTCCAGGATGAAAACCAGGGTCATGTGTCATAAGCATAAAGAAAATGTAATTATATTTTAATTCTTTGGACATATAGAAAATAAAATTATTTGGAAAATATTTTTTCCCTGGAAGAATATATTTATGAACATGATAATACTAAAAATATTAACATGAAGTACAGAAATATGTAAAATCTGGAGCAACATAAAGCATTTAGAATCATTTAAACATATATATATATTTTTAAATTAAATGGCTACAGATTCTTTCCCTCTGTACCCTCATAATGTGCTGAAATAAAAAGAAAAAAGAACTTAAAGTGTTGGAAAAGGCAGATGACCAAAAGTGCACAAAATTAGATTCTAAAAAAATGTCTAGATTCTTAACGTTAATGTATGTAAGAATCATAGTAGAGGCTCATTTAGAGTATTTGAGCCTCTACTACAAACTTTCAGTACCTCTGATATTATTGCTGTAGGGACCACATTTTGGGAAATTCTCTTCTCAGGTGGCCCTTTACAGAGCTCTTGATCTTTATCTAGGTTATATTTATTAGTGCTAATCAAAAGAAAACCTTGCACTTACCACAGTGTTGCTATTCTCTCTCAAACTGTCTGTAGAAATTGGCATCCTCAGATTTCTTAGAATAATTAAAGTTTGAAGTCTTGGGATTACCAATGACTAAATAATGCCAGCATTTCTCCCTTTAGGGGGCAAATCTGATAACAACTATTAATATTTGTATTATGTCATGGGTTTAAGAAAAAGAATCTAAGGGTGTTTGCTTGTATTCGTGCAGTTTTCTTGCTGCTAAACCAGTGGGACACAGATTGTAACTTAAAGTTTCTCTTCTCATGCTAAAATTGAAGATTTACTTTTCAAAAGATCTATTAGTCTGTCATATGCTTATCCATGTACAGACCTGCACTGAAGTATACATGCTCCTGCTCAGTGTATCAGATGGATTGGTAGACTTATTTAGAGGGCCTGCTGCAACTGCAGTTTTGAAGATACCTTTATTCCTGGTATAGGGGAAGGCACCTCTCACAGTAGGTCTCTTATGACTTACTTTAGGGGGGGTCAGAAAATCCTTCATAAGTTTTTGACCTACTTCAGGGGAAAAGGGCAAGGGGCACGGGGGTAAGGGTAGAGAAAAGACCTTCTTGCTTCTGCTGTTTTTCAGTATGCCAAGGTGGCATATTTTGGGGTAATGTGTCCTCAACTCCATCATTCCTGTCCCCTATCTCCCCCATCATTTATCTAGCATCTTTATAGAGAATATAGCAACTTCTTTATTCTGTCATTAGTATAATTTAGATAGAATCAGAGATTGAAGGCTGGGGAAAGCTGCCATGAATGGCACTATTTTGTCTCACACACAGGGAAAAAAAAAAAGGCAGTGCTGGATTTGTCCATTCAGGAACTTACTGCTAAATTTTAAACTTCATTTGATAAGCTCGGTGAAATGGAGAGGGTTCTGTTTTGTTTTAAGTCACAGGTATCTATTCCCGGAAAAACATTTTTTTTTTTTGTTTTCTTTGTGGGTTTGTTTTTGATTGTGAGAGTGAGGAAAGGAGGGCAGTGTATATCTGCTTTCTAGCTAAAAGTGCATTTGTATTTTTGAGTTTTAAGTATGAAATTTGTGAAATAAATTCTGAACTGGTAATTATAAATATCACTGATTTTTATTTAACAGGATAAATGTGATCCAGATGGTGCTCAAAATATTTGTCATGTGTGGCACATGAATGTAGAAGCCCTTCCAGAATGGATAAACTGCTTAATACAAAAAGTAAGTTTCTGAGTAAAATTGGGAATTTATTAATACAACCTTCAGAATGTTTTTTTCCTCATTTTAGAGTTATTTTTCTTGAATGCATTGCTTAGCTAACCTATGAGCTGCCCCCACCTCTTTGCACTTTTCTCCCTTCTGTCTTATATACCTATTTATCTTTTATAGATACATTCATACTATAAGTAATTTACATTACTCATAAATGTACATAAGCATATATGTGACATAAGTAAATATATATTATTATACATATACACATATACACATACACAATAGCTTACTTACCTTGTTAATTGCCTAACTCTCCACTTCCACCAGAATATAAGCTTCATGAAGTCAGGGATTTTTATATTTTGTTCATTACTATGTCCTCAGCACCTGTATTAGTACCTGTTGAGTAAATGAAATATCCCGTATGT
Organism: Lemur catta; assembly: GCF_020740605.2. Lineage (NCBI taxonomy): Eukaryota > Metazoa > Chordata > Mammalia > Primates > Lemuridae > Lemur > Lemur catta. The sequence continues at coordinate 40,396,921 of NC_059139.1, forward strand.
ATCATTAATAGCCATACACATATACATATATACACACATATAAACTGAGTAATCAATGACTTATTGGTATAATCAAAATGAAAATACTACACTTTAAAGGACTCTTAATGAAATAACAGCAAGACCTCACTTTATTAATAATATGGCATAGTTATTTCTCACAGTTCAAAACACTTGTCTTAGAAAAGTATAAGTAACATGGTTTTAGAAAAATATAATTACATCTTTCCACTGAGTAGCTTTTTTGTTAAAAAAAATTAACATTTGATAGATATCCCTTGCATCCATTCTCACACTGCAACAATTTCCTGGGAAAATGCCAGGGCATGGCTTCTAAGTGTCCTGAACTTTACAAAATGTATTAGCACACTGCAGATGTGTCCGTATCTCTGTTGAAAAGGTAATTTGAAGCCAGTTCATTATTAATTTTCATTCTGAATATAGAAAATACACTATTTGTTGTGTGCAATCAATATCTTTTGGTTGTATGTAAAAAGCCAGGAAGAGCTTTATTCTTTTGGTTGAGTAAAGTTCCCTCCCACAGTGCTTGGTATGCAAGAAGTGTATCAAAACAGACACTTTTCTGTGAGATTTTACTTGCAAATTAAGCTCTGTACACTAATTTGCTTCCTGGTTACATAGTGTATTTTGCTTTTCATTAGTTCACACTGTATCTATATTCAACCGATTGTTTAAGAGACCCTCTTTTATAATTCTTAGGAGTTTTATTTGGATGGACATGATTTGCAATATGTTATCATTCTAGAACTTTGGTGCTGCTTATCTCTATTTATTGGAAGGCTTGTTTCCATTTGCTGTTCTCTCTACTAATCGGAAAACAGGAAGCTAGCCCTTTCTGTGGCATAAAAACTTTAATGTGGTAGGCTTTTTTTTTTTTTTTTAACTCACATTCTCTTTGGTTACTTCACAATGAAAGCATTGTCTTTATTTTCCTTTATTACCTGTAGGCCCAGTGGACAGTTGGAAAACTGAATTGCCCTTTCTGTGGGGCCCGTTTAGGGGGCTTTAATTTTGTCAGCACTCCAAAATGTTCCTGTGGCCAGCTTGCAGCTGTACATCTCTCCAAGAGCCGGACCGATTATCAGCCAGCACAGGCAGACAGACTAATGAGACCATCACTGAAATACTTGTCACATCCTAGAGTTCAGTCAGGTTGTGACAAGAAAACTCTGCTGACAGGTGGTGGCTCCAAAAACAGAAATCATAGGCTTTTAAACATGGCCCAAAATAATAATGACCCTGGAAGATTAACAGAAGCACTGTGCCTGGAGGTGCGATCAACATATTTTGAGATGAAGAATGAAAAACTGCTCTTCAAAGAACCAGAACCAAAGTATCAGCTTTTTGTTCCCCAGCTTGTGACTGGCAGATGCACTACAAGAGCTTTTCATAGAAAATCACATAGTTTGGATCTGAACATCAGTGAAAAACTGACTTTATTACCCACCTTATATGAAATCCATAGTAAGACTACTGCCTATTCCAGGCTAAATGAAACACAGCCTATTGACCTTTCTGGCTTGCCTTTACAATCTAGTAAAAATAGATGTTCCTTTCAGAATCCATCCAGTTTTGATCCTCATATGCTGCTGCAAAGATTTTCAGTGGCCCCCCACGAGACCCAGACACAAAGAGGAGGAGAATTTCAGTGTGGTCTAGAAGCTTCTTCAGTGTACTCTGACCATGCTAGTACTAACAACCTCGCTTTCCTGATGGACCTGCCCTCGGCTGGCAGGAGCATGCTGGAGGCCTCGGAGGAAGAAGAGCACCTCTCCCCTCTGGACTTCCTGCACTCGGCCAGTTTTTCATTGGGCAACATTAATCAGAGGCTCAATAAGAAAGAAAGGAGCAAATTGAAGAATCTAAGAAAGAAACAACGAAGGCATGAAAGATGGCTACAGAAACAGGTAATTTTTTTTAAAAAAAGAGTTTACTAAAAATTCTGTTTTATAAATATTGGGATTTGGGGAGTGGAGCTAACTTTCAATACCTGTATTACAAAAACTAGGTTTTAATAATATTTGAAATGCTCTTTTTAAGTACATTTAGTAAGCATGCAGCCCTATTGTAATTGACATGTATAACCCTGTCTCTGTGCTTCATACATGTTTAGAAAAAGCCTTTATGTAGTTTTCCCAATTCTAATATTTTAGAGGAATATTAATCTTATGTTATTGAGACTGGATTGTTTGTCACATACATTTAAATTTATTACGTGTTAGAATTGTTTTGCAGTGATTTTATTTCAGGTTAAATTGGAAAAAATGTTTCTCTAAATTCAATCAGGTGACAAATGTATTCACTTTTCATCACATTTAGCTTAAATAAATATTTTTAAGGAGCTTATTTAATTATGTGTCCACATGATCCAGATTAACTGTGCTGAATTGTGAAAATTATCTAAAGGGCAATTTGCCCTTACTGTAATTTTGTAGGAGAGTGTGCTTCTCTATGATTTGAACCACATCAGTTCCCATGAATATGTGTTCCAGAGTGGGATGTGTGAAGGGACTGAACAATAAGTGTTAGGTGCTGTGGAAACCAGTTAAACCAATGGATGAGACACTTGTGAAAATTTGGAAGTTTGAGGACTTGTATATTTCTGGGTAAATCTTTTTTGCAAATTGCCATTATTAGTTGCTTATTCATTATAGATAGTAGTCTTTGTTAATCAGTGTGTTGAATATTAACAATATCCTTAGAACTAAAATATAAAAAGCTGCAACTTCATATAATAGTTATTCTTTTAAAAAGCTAAGTGAACACATGGCTTATGATCCTAGTTGTAGACTCAATAAAATAAAATCACTGCATTGACTGCTTCAGTCAAATTAGGTGTTTTTTCATCTTTTACATAGTGTAATTATAATTATAGATAATTGCTCATATTTTTGACTGATTGCTAACAAGAACATTCCAGTTTGGTTTATTTGCAAGTGATGGTGTAATAAATCAAAATATATATTATAGAATATAAAAAGTGAATATATTTTAGCATCAATATAATATACTTCATAGTTTAACTTATTGAAGCTGTAAAATTCAGAATTTTTATTGAGAATTTCACTTATATCTAGATAAATTGGAGGTGATCATATGTTAAATGAATATTCAGAACTAATACCATAAAATGATTAATGCAATGTGAAGGGCTCTAAAATAATTAATTCTCTAGCAAATAGAAATTTTAAAGAAGTGTGAAAATTATACTTCTTTTGTACTATAATATGTAGATGACATCTTCATGATTTTAAAAATATGTTTAATTCTCGGGCTAGGTATTTTAGAAAACCTCAACTATATTATTAATCATTTTCCAGCATGGGAATACTCTATTGTATTTAATATATAGTTTAAGTGTAAGGTTAAGGGTTTTTTACTTTTGTATAGATGAAGTTATTTTCATTCATTTACATGTGATTTAACCAATCTGCTTAGCCAATTGATCAGAATTAATAATTCTTAGTCAAACCTGTTGTCACAGATCAGTGTAGGGAATGATATGGATCCTAATAGGTTTGATTGGTTGCACAATAGCTACAGGCAAACAAATTCCCAATGTCTCTTTAGCAAAGAAAATTTAGGAGTAGATAGAGCAGCTTAGAAATTTTGTGAGTTAGTGATGTGAGTACATACCATGGTTAGAGCCAGAAAGAATAATCATAATTTTTAAAAGTCTGTCTTGCTAATTCAAGCAAAAAGACAAATCCTAGAATGAGTTAATGTCTGAAATAAATTAATGGTGTAGTTATGTGACTCATTCCATGTTTACTAAAGATTAATTCTATAAACATTTATCAAATGCTTGTTTGGGATACTGTGCCTTTGGGTAATGACTTCAATACGGATCCTGCCCTTTTTTAATGAGGTAGATAAACATACAGTACATAAAATGTTAAATAAAAGTTATAATTATTAGTGATAATTAAAAGGTTTAAAATAATAGGTTGAGAAATCTGGATTTCTGACTTTCACTTGATATTTTTAATGCATTTTCCTGTAAGCTAGACATCTTTCAATGATATTAACATATATATATATATATATATACATATATATATATATATATACCATGATAGAAAGTGTTAATGGTACTACAAAAAGTTATTTAAGTTTTTGAATCTTAGGGATGTAGATGAGATTGCTATAAAGCAGAAACTACAGCCAATTTTCAGTGTTTTTGTTCAGCAAATGTTAATTGAGTATCTATTTTGGAGAAAGACATAGCACTCAGCTGCATTTAACCAGCAGACCTACTGGGTTTTTTATCCAGCATAATTGTTTTGTGTTTTATTTTTATTTTTTTAAATTATCATGCAATAAAATTGATTCATCCTTAGCATACAGATCTCTGATTTAAACATGTTACAGGTTTATGTCATGACCGCCACCGTGGGGATGCAGAACAGTTTTGTCACTCTCAAAACTCCCTTGTGCTACATACCTTTATAATCACATCTTTATCCCATCCCCGATCCCTAAAAACCATTGATCTGTTCTCCATTACTTTTGTTTTATCTTTTTGTTAATGTTATAAAAAATTAATACAATATTATTAAAAATAGACTCATATAGTATGTAACCTTTTGAGATGGGCTTCTTTTACTCACGAAAATGGCCTATGAGTTTCATCTAAGTTGTTGCATATATCTGTAGTTTGTTCTTTTTTATTGCTCAGTATTATCCCATTGTGTGAATGAACCACAGTCTATCCATTTAGCACTTTTGAATGACAGGTGGATTGTTTCAGGTTTGGCAATTATGAATAGAACTGTTGTAAATGTTCATATATGTATTTTTGTGTGAACCTAAATTTTTATTTCTCTAGGGTAAATACCCAGGAATGGGATTGCTGAATCAAATGGTAAGTGTATATTTAACTATATGAGAAACTGTCAAATTGTTTTCTAGAATGGCTGTACCATTTTGCATTCCAAGCAGCAATGTATGAGAGTTCCATTTGCTGTGCATCCTTGAAAGCAGGCACCTGGTGTTCTCAATATTTTTTATTTTAGTCATTCAAATAAGTATGCAGCAGGATCACATTATCATTTTAATTTGCATTTCCGTAATGATGTTGAACATTTTTCATGGGCTTTTTATTCATTTGTATATATTCTCTAGTGAAGTGTCTATTCAAATCTTTTGTTCACTCTTTAATTGGGTTATTTTCTTCCCATTGAGTTTTGAGAGTTCCTTATACATTTTGGATACAAGTCCTTCATTGAATATGTAATTTTTAAGTAGTTTTCTCAGTCTGTAGCTTGTTGTTTTATTCTCTTAACATTTTTTTCCTGCAGAGTGAACATGTTTAATTTTGATTATGTCCAATTTCTCAAATTTTTTTAATGGATTGTGCTTTAGATGGCATATCTAAGGACGCTGACTCATCCTAGGTTATGAAGATATTCTTCTGTGGGTTTTTTTCTAAAAGTTTTATAGGTTTTAGTTTTACATTGAGAATTATGATTCATTTTGAATTAATTTTTTAAGATAAGGTGTGAGGTTTAAGTCAAGGTCCATCATTTTGCATACGGATGCTCAATTTTTCCAGCACCAATTATTGTTAACACTGTCCTTTCTCCATTGAAATGCTTTTGCAGATTTGTCAAAAATCAACTGACTGTGTATGTGTGGGCTCTCTGTTTTGTTCAGTTTATCTTTATGTCTGTCCTCTAGTTAGTAGCATTTTTCCTTCTTATCGTAGATTTATAGCAAGTCAAAAAAATACTCTGATTTTATTGGTTTTTATTTCAAAATTGTTTTAGATATTTTAGTTCCTTTGACTTTTTATATGAAATTTAAAATCAGCCTGCTTATAGTTATAGAAATATATTTTGGGGATTTTGGCTGGAATTATATTAAACCTGTGAATTAACTTGGAGAGAATTAAAATCTTTATATTGATTTCTCAAATCCATAAATATAGTGTCTTTCTTTTTATTAAGGTTTTTTATTATTCTTTCTATGTATTGCTGAATACTATTTGATAATACTTTTTGAGGATTTTTTTTTTTTTTGCCTCTGTCTATGAAGGCTATTGGTCTGAAATATTCTCTATTTTTGTACTGTATTTGTCTGGTTTTGGTACTACAGTATTGCTGGCCTTATAAAATGAGTTCTTTCCCCTCTATTTTCTGAAAAATATTGTGGAGAATTAATATTATTTTTACTTAAATATTTGGCAGTGAAACTACCTGAGCCTGGAGATTTCTTTGTTGGCAGGGATTTAACTATGAATGTAATTTCTTTAATAATTATAGGACAATTTAGGTTATCTATTTTACATGAGGTAAGTTTTGGCAGTTTGTGGTTTTCAAGGAAGTTGTAAAAATTACGTGTGTAGCATTGTGTTCATAGTATTCATTATTTATTAGTCTTTTAATGTCTGTTGGGTCTGTAATGATATCCTCATTTCAATCCTGATAATGGCAATTTATGTCTTCTCTCTTTTTATTTTAGTTGATAGAGGTTTATAAATTTTACAGATCTGTTCAAAGAAACACTTTTTGGTTTCACCTGTTTTTCTCTATTGTTTTACTGTTTGTATAGTCATTGATATCTACTTATATCTTCATTATTTACTTCCTTTGTTTTCAGTTTATTTTTCACTCCTTTCCTAACTTTTTATGATAGAAATTTATATGTGAAATCTTTCTTTTTTCTCATCTAAGCATTTAATGCCATAAATTTCCCTTTAATTAGTGCATTAGCTATATACTATAAATTTTATTGTGTTATATTTATATTTTAATTCAGTTCAAACTTTTCTAATTTCCACTGAGACTTCATTTGGTCCAACTAGTTTGTTGAAGGTGTTAGTATAATCATGAAAAGGCTAAAATATCAGCATTTTGAGGAAATTAATAAAAAATTTAATCCTGGGAAAAATATTTTCTCCTCTGAATTGAGAGAAAATAAAGACACCACTAGTATAATTGCATAATATTTCTAAATAATTCTATTTAAACAATGTTTCAATCTGCTGTGTTTGCATTTCTTAACCTTGGACCGATTGAATATGAATAAAAGAAAAAGTCTCTTTAAAAAAGGCCACAGGAAAAAATTGTGAAAAGAGTTTGCCTTAGGTTTCTGTGGAGTATTGTGCATGAAAATTTGAAATAATTGACCATATATTATTGTTTGTAACAAATCACTGAATTATCTACAATAATTCTATTATATTATTTTCAGCGAGCTAAATGAGTTGAGGCGATTTGTATTATTAAAAGGGTGTGATTTAGGCACTGGGGAGAATATAGGCCAATGAATTATATTAAAGACCTGTACATTCAGGTTTATCTAGAAAAGATTTATCTTCTGCCAAGGCACTAAGTTTCATTTTTATTGATTTGTACATGGGGATTATTTTGAAATTTTCAGTTTTTAAAAAAGTCCATTTAATCTTTTATCACTTGATTCATCATCTTCAAATCTTATACAAATCATACTCAAGATACATATTTGGTTGTTTGTACTTCAGAATTCTAATATGAATTCAAATATTAAAGAATTCCCCATTCATTCTCCTCTTCCTCAAGCAGAAAATTAATGGCTTATTGCAATGAAAAGCTTCTCTAATGTGAATATTTTAATTAGAGAATACAGATCTTTTATGGTTTTAGTAAACACAGAAACTTAATCATGAAATGGTCATTTAGGAAAGAAGATAATAGATTGAAAGAACATCATGATCATCAGTATTTATTGCTTACTCTACCTTGTGTCAGATTACTATTTCAGCATAAGCTTGCCACTCTTCATTTTATAAATGCAAAAATATCTAGGGCTTGCTCTATTAGCTAATACTTCTAGTTTCCCTCTACCTTACAGGAAGTCACCATTTAGTAGGATGATATAAAAATATGCAGTCAGTTTAAGTAAACATGACTAAATATCTTAATTTGCCTTAAATTTCCTTCCTGCCATTTTGATTAATTTTAAAATATAGATAAATGAGTAGGTGTTGAGCAAAGTTATATAGAATTGATAATGCCTTTACCTTAAGTAATTACATAGATCTAAATTTTCTTATGCTTAGCACAGTACTTTGTACATAATATTAATAGGTCCTCAGAAATTTTTGGGGTTTTTTTTAATCTTTTTATTTTATAAATTTGAGGGGGATACAAGTGCAGTTTTGTTACATAGATATATTGTGTAGTGGTGAAATGTGGACTTTTGGTGTAACCATCACCTTGAATAGTGTACATTGTATCCATTAAGTAATTTCTCATTCCTCAACTTCTTCCCATCCTCCCTCCCCCTTCTGAGTCTCCAATGACTATTATTCAGGAATTTTTAAAAATAAGTATTTTTTATTTTAGGATAGTTTTAGATTTATAGAAAAGGTGTGAAGGTAGTACAGAGAGTTCCCATGTGCCCCACACCCAGTCTTTCCTGCTATTAATTTCTTCCTTTAATGTGGTACATTTGTCACAATTAATGAACCAATATTGATACGTTATTATTCTCAGTGTATACTTTATTTAGATTTCCTTAGTTTTTACCTAATGTTCACTTTTTTGTTCCAGTATCTCATCTGGGATCACACATTACATTTAGGTGTCATGTTTTATTAGATTCCTCTTGACTGTGACAATTTCTCAGACTATCCTTGTTTGGGGATGACCTTGACAGTTTTGAGGTCACTGGTTAGGTATCTTGTGAGCTGTCCCTCACCTGGGATTTGTCTGATGGTTTCCCCTGATTAAATTAGAGTTATGGGTTCTGTCATGGGTTCCCCAAACCACCCCCATGTTTGATGCTTCACTAAGAGGACTCATAGAAATTAGCATATAGTCACACTCCCAGCTATGCTTCATTACAGCAAAAGGATACAAACCATCATCAGCAAAAGGAAAAGGTGCATGGGGCAAAATGTGGAGGAAATCAGGTACAAGCTTCTAAGAGTCTTTTCCCTTTGAGGTTACATAGAATTGTTTAATTCCCCAGCAATAAGTTCAGACTACAAAGGTGAAATGATGTGTACCAGGGAAGCTCATTATAGACTTAGTGCCTAAGGTTTTTATTGGGGGATGGTCGTGTAGGCACCCTCTTTCTGGCATATACCAAAATTCCAGACTCCCAGAAGGAAAGTGCTAGTGTTTGGCATAAACCACATTGTACAAAAAGTTTAGGCACAGTGAACCACTTTTGTCAATTAGGATGGTAGGAGCCCTCCAAAAATTCAAGTTCCTGGTGCCAGCCAAGGGCCAGCCTTGTAAGTAAAGACAGGACTCATATATTAACTCTTATCTGCATGTGGATTTTTGGGAGGAAGACCACAGAGATAAAATGCCATTCTCATCACATTACAAGAATATATACTATCAATGCGACTTATCACTGTTGATGTTAACTCAGGAATGTTTTGTAACAGAGAGGAAAAATAATAATAGTTATACTTATATATTCCTTATATTACATAGTTTTCTATTGCTGCTGTAACAAAGTACCACAAACATAGTTGCTTAAAATAACAGCTTTATTGTCTTATAGTTCTGGAGGTCATAAGTCTAAAAATGGGCCTTGTGGGACCAAAATCAAGGTGTTGGCTGGGTTGCATTCCTTCTAGAGGCTCTAGGGAAAAATATGTTCCTTGCTTTTTCCAGCTTCTAAAGTCTGTCCTCATTTCTTGGCTTGTGACACCCTTCCAGCAATAGCATCACTCCAACCCCTGTTGTCTTTCATCACATCTTCTCTCTGACCCTCTTAGGGGGCCCCTGGGATTACATTGGGTTCATCTGGATAATCCAAAATGATCTCCCCATCTCAAGTCCTTAACTTAAAGCTGCAAAGTCCCATTTGCCATGTATAGTAACATATTCACAGGTTCTAGGATAGGATTAGGATGTAGACATCTTTGGGGAGTCATTATTCTACCTACCTCACCTTAACGTTCTGAGCACTTTATTTCATATAATCCTGACACAATTTTATGAGATAATTTCTATTACTGTCTCCATTTTATAGATGGAGAAACTGAGGCTCAGAGAGGTTAAATAACTTCCCTACACCTGCAAACCTAGTATTTGATAATAGATCTAGGTTCCAATGTTTCTGCTCTTAACCATTATTCTATAACCTTTCAAGAATGAAAATCCTCCCATTTTTATCTTTCTTTGATGGTTCAGAAAATATTTTACTATCATATACTTTTATTCTTAATACTGTTTTCTTCATTTAACTTATGATCATTTAGTAGTTTACTGTTTGCCAGAAACAGTGCTAAGTATTGAGGACACAACAATGAATGAAATATCACCCCTCCCCTCAGAGACCTTTGAGTGAATGGGAAAGACACATATCAATTTCAGTCACCATTTTCTTGGGTATTTGCAAAAATCCAATATCACAGAGAATTTTGGCCAACAGTTTACTTAATATGGGATTGCTTTGGCCAAGACCTTGAAATGCAACTCAAAATTCTAGAGCAGTCACAAAGGAGCAAGTTTGATTGGGAGAAGGTGGGAAGACTGTGCAGAAGTGGGAAAATTGATGACAGAAAAGGGGGAAGATGATCAGCTGATGAAGAATTATGATGCAGTGGTCAGAAATTTACATTTGACTCTGAGGATGCTGTGGAGCTGCTGAGGAGTTGTGAGTGGCACTACACATGGCCCACTGAGCTCAGTAAATTGTTACTCAGTAGATGAATTGAACAAATAAATGATGTATCTGATGCTTTAGGCATGACAAATGATTTGTAGATAAAAGCAAATAGTCATTCTTAAACCTGGCTACAAGTCCCCTTAGGAATTTTAAAATATCCCAGTGCTCTGGGTTCTCTCAGATTATGCTTCAGTTGGCCTAGGCTGGGCAGAATGTGTGTGTGTCTCTCTTTTTAAATTCTTAAGTGATTCCAATGTGTATCCAGGGTTGTTGAGAACTATCAGAAGGAAGAGAGGTCAACAGAAAGGAATGAGGAGAGGTTTAGATGCAAGTTGATAAAGTCCTTGGCAAAACATTTATTAACAAGAGCAGAGAAAATTAATTCTGATGGATGTTACAGAGGGAAAGGCAGCTGACCTCCATGGTTGCCAGACAGAGAAGGAATTAGATAAAGAGCCATACTTAGGGGGACAAGATATTTTGATCCTGTACTTTCCAACACCTAATATAGCTCCTTGCACTTAGTAAAAGATCGTATAAATATCTGTGTCCAAGTAACATTTAGTATATTCAGATAGCTTTTCTTTTCTTAGCCTGATACTTAGAAAAGGAGAATTTCGATTAGGCACTAAGGGGAGGAAGGGAGCGATGACAGCAGCAGTTAACTTTTAATGAGCTTTACTGTGTTCTAGGTACAATAGGAGGTGTTTTACTTGTATTACCTGATTTACATGAGCTCTTAGGTCACTGAGCATAGGGAAGCTCTCAGGAGAGCAGGCTTTGGACAGCTAGAAAGGAGCCCTGACCTCCTCAGGTGCTGGGGTGGTGGGGGAGTGCTGGAGAAAGGCAACTGGGAGGTAGGAGAACAGTAGAGATGCATGTTCTGTTTTGTAAGTACTAAGGTTTGAATGTGTCCCCTCCAAAATTCTGGTACTGCCTATGTGATAGTATTCAGAGATGGGGCCTGTAAAAGGTGATGAGGCCTTGAGTGCTTCTTCCTCATTTATGGGATTAAGGCCCTTATAAAACAGGCTTCAGGCAGCATTTGGCTAGCTTGCCGTCTTGCCCTCCCACCTTCTGCCATGTGAGGACACAGCAAGATGGCCCTCACCAGACCAAATGCTGGCAACTTGATCTTAGATTTCCAGCCTCCAAAACCATGAGAAAATACATTTTTGTTCTCTATAAATTACCCAGTCCCAGATTCTATTATAGCAGCATAAACAGACTAAGACACTAAAGTTTTGTGTAAGGCCGACTTGTTTGGGGAAGGGAAAAATCAGAATTATCGGTGAGCTAGTCCCGGAGTCCTCAGAGTGATACATACAGAAAACTCACTATATAGGTGTGAGGTTAGCGCTAGCTGTGTTTGATTAATAGAACTAGGCGATGCCTTCAGCTCTTTTGTCCTTGTGCACTGAAGACTGTCTGGTTTTTATTCTAAACCTCCACTCTTGGCTTATTTACCACATCATCCAAGATAAACACTGCCCACCTGTTTTTCTGCCTCACTGTCCCATTTTTAAAACCACAGTCACTTTTGGCAGTGCCTCGCTCATTGTTCTGGTCAAATCTCCTTAAAACTTATCCCATGCTAAGAGCCAAGCCCTAGTCCTTTTTCTCCCATGTGGAGACCTCAAAATATCAGCTTCCATTTGCCCCCAAACTAGGAAGGTGCCTGGAATCCTCTGCTTGGCTCAGTATATCAACTGTAATTATCACTTGAGATTTCTTTTGCACCAAGTATTTTAATTTTTGATTTTATAAACAGTATAACAGTGTTAGAGAAAGTACAGAAAACTGAAAAGTGTATTTAAAATTCATTTAAATGCCAAACTTAAGAGAGTGGTTACCTATGAAAGGGAAGAGGAATGTGATCTGGAGTGCTGTATAGAGGCCTCCAACTGTATTGGTTATGTTTTATTTCTTAAGCTGGATGGTATTATCACAGATGTTCTGTTTTGTTCCATTTTATATATCTCCACTATTTTATAAAACATTGAAGAATTGGTTGTAAATCATACTACCCTAATAATGTCATGCTCTTTTCATTCATTACTTTGCTGCAAAATCTCAGATGATTCACCTTTGTGCTCCTCATAAAATTTTAAAGGGAAAATCTCCAACAGATCATATAGACAAGTATTGTTTTATATGAGAGGCTCCATTTTTTAATAATGCTTTTCTACTCCATCAGAATAAAAATTGAATATTTAATAATCCATGACCAAAACTTTCCACTAAAAAGTAATTACATATCTGTGCTGTACTGGGATATGATATTCAGCTCTTAAATTCTGTGCTTTTATGACCCTCTCTAAAGTGCTAAATTGTAAAGGTAAAATGAATCATCTTGTTTTCCAACACCAGAGGGCACCAAATTTCCTCTTGGAGCAAAATAATCAAAATAATTTTTTTCCATCAAATAATTTCATACACTGGGTAGAATATGGAATGGTATACTTTTACTTTCTTGACAGATCAAAAAAGTAAGAGATTTTGTGTTTTGTGAGAAAGAGTTTAGAGAATCATAATAGGGCTTTCTCTTGCTGCCATCAGCTAAGAATCTGCCAGAGCTTTTGCTAAATTGCAAAAGCAATTGTTTGTTCAGGGGGAATAAAACTGCTACTCTGGGTTAGTGTTTGGGATAACTTATTTTTAAGGCTCTACAGATATGTCATCTATTCTGGTTTTAACTTTTAGGTGGCATGTGCAGTTTTCTGAAAATAGGCATGTTCCCTAAATTAGGGGTAAAATATCAATGGCAAGTGTTGTGCTTCAGTATGGAGTGGAGTGCTGACAGAGAGGAGTGAAATAATGTAAGCCAGTAGATTTCAGTGAGCCATTCATATACACTGATGTTTAGCAGAGTTTTCTTAACTTACATTTGATAGATTATCCTTCCCTCATTCTTAAATAAAAATGATTGGAACAAGGCCAAAGCAGTCAATGATTTCTTTTCACTAATTATGCTTTTTTTGTCCAATTAAACATTTAAAGATATTTTTACATTGCCCTAAATTGTCTCTGGCTACTATATTTTCCTTTTTCTCTTTTATCTCTGGCCACAACAATTGATAATCTATTTAGGTTGTCTAATCACTAGCAAATACAAATGAGGCAACTTCTATAAAGCAGCAGCATAATCCAGTGGGATAAATATTAATACAAAGCATGTATTTTAAGGAAGTAAAGGCACTACGTCCTTCTATATACTTACTTTGATGGTGCACTTGTTTCCTATTGCTGCTATAACAAATTATCACAAATTGAATTGCTTAATACACAAAAATATAATTCTGGAGGTCAGAAGTCTGAAATGGAGCTCACAGGGCTAAAATCAAGGTCTTGGCAGGAGTGCTCCAGGGGCGAATCTGTTTTCTTGACTTTTCTAGATTCTAAAGTCTGACTGTTTCTTGGCTCATAACTACTTTCCTCAAAGCCAGCAACAGCTGGTTGAGTCTCTCTGATAATGCCATCTCTCTGCCTCTGCCTTCTACCTCATTTCAGGACCTGTGATTACACTGCCCCCCAATTAATCCATGATAATCTCTTTATTTTAAGGTCAGCTGCTTAGCAACCTTAATTCCATCTGCAATCTTAATTCCCTACTGTCATTTAACATAATATATTCACAAGTTCTAGGGTTTAGCATGTGGACCTCTGTGGAGGAGGGAGGGAAGTATTATTCTACTCACCACAGATGGTTTTGGTGGAATCTTTGAGTCAGGCCAGACTTGAAAGAGAAGAGGCAGCTACTTATAAGTCTTCATAGCTTCTAGAAAAATGAATGGTTTCTTTGACCTTCCCTGGAATTTCCACATCATTCATTTCTCTAGTTTTTCTTGGGGTTCTGAAAATGAGTATGTGTTCTAGGAGGCATAATTCATTAATTATATATCTGCCATAAGTATCATAATTTGGCAGAAATGATCAGATTAGTCTATTAGGTCTTGCTTAAGTAGGATAAAGGCAATTAAGTTTGCATGGGGGAGCTGTATCAAGAAAGCTAAGAGGCACAAGGCATTGTTTGAAAGATTTAGAGGACTCTGAACAGAGAAAACCTCACGACAGCAAGGGCTGCTTAGATAAAAGGTATAGTGCTAAAGTTAATATTGACTTACCCTGCAGTGTTGCCTGGACCCAGGGCTCTGCGTGAAGAAACATTAGACAGTAAACCACATCCTCTTGGTACATAAATAACTCCCAAGTTGCATTAGGCTATGTCAAGAGCTTCAGACTACTAGGGTCCATTTTAGTCCATAAAAATAACAGTCACACTGGCTGGGTGTGGTGTCTCATGCTTGTGATCCTAGTACTTTGGTAGGCCATGTTGGGAGGATCACTTGAGGCTGGGAGTCCAAGACCATCCTGAGAAACATTGCTAGACCTCATCTCTACCCTCCCTAAAAAAAACCAAAACAATAAAAAACAAAAACAACAAAACAAAACAAAAACAGTCACAGACCAAATATGTATTAATGGTAAAGACAATAGCTTTCATTTGGGTGCCTGTGTGTGTTAGTTTTTTGCACTTATTAATGAGCCTAAAAGTCCAAAATGCCATATGAAAGACAATCTTAAGTTCTTCTCAGGTGGTATAAATTTAATGAGATAAAGATGCCACAAATTTGCAAAGTTTGATAAGAGTTAAGCTCTCTTTGAGTTCATTATTTATGTAGGTCCCAAATGATTATGCTAAATATTGAAGCTATAACTTTAGCCTTTAAACTAATCAGTAATAGTTTGGGGAATGGTGTATGTTGTGGTATGTTTAAGATTTTCTGCTTGATCAGAAATGAGTTGCAAAATTCTGCTCTGCTGGCAAGCTCTGGAGCATTCTGTGTAGTCCCTAAATTTTATGCAGTGACATCTTCTAGCCTAGATTAGATGAATATGTTCATTATTGGGGTCATCCAAGAGAGCAAAAAGCATTTGCAGCCACTAGGAATACTTATGAGCCAAAGAGAAGTGCTCATCTCAACACACTTGTAATTGTAGAAAGGTGTCCCTTCATTTTATGTGACTAGTCTCTGTGTTAGGATATTTTGCTTTTTCACAAAAGATTTTATCAAAGTTCAGGACTACATTCTTGAGAAATCAATAATCTTTATACCTACTGCTTGATTGTCACCTATTAGACAACTGTTGTCATACTGAGTGTCAGAAGTTTCCTATCTATTAGTTAGTAATAAATATTGAGAATGTAATGGCTTCACCTTCACAAGGATCTCAGAGTATAGACTAGGTTTATATTTCTAGCCTTTTATTAGAACTTGACCTCAGGAACATGTTTAAGGAAGAGTTGGAGATTTTAATCTCTTTGGATTGATTTCTTTATCCCTTAGAGAAATGTATAGTGCATTGATTCTCAAATGCTCATCTGTGGAGCAGCTACATCAAAATCACCAGGGGAGCTTTATACAATTTCACTGGAGATGGTAGTTTTGTAAGTCTGAGATGGGCCCCAGACAATTTTTAAAAGCACACTGATTAATCCTAATGTGCAACCAGACTTGGTAACTCTTAGAATGTTTGTTCCAAAGTCAACTGGACTTAAAGTTTAGGAGATTATTTTCTCCTTGCTGTTATTAGACTACATCTTTTAAAAGTAATAAGATCAATATTGATGAATGAAAATTAATAAGCCTTCTTAAATGGTTTGCCACATTTAAAGGATTGGCTTCAAAGGTAAATGTTTTTACTTTGGAATCAAAGAATGGCAATAACAATAATGATAAACAATAACAGCAGTAGAAAACAAAAACATTTGCCTAGCGCTTACTATATGCCAGGTACTGTTCCAGTCCTTTTAGATATATTATTCACCTAATCTTCATGGCAACCCTGTGTGGTAGTTACTTTATTGCCGTGTTACATATGGATGTTAGGAATCTTGCCCAGGGCCACCCAGCTAGTAAGTGGTAGAGCTGGGATTCAAACCCAGGCCACGAGGCTTAAGTAGCTGTGCTCTTAACCATTATGCACTATCCTCTGCTTTTCATTTTATCTCCTGATTCCTTTATGCTGTGGAGTCCTATATCAATAATGAGAAGCAGCACAGTTAAGCTGGTTTGAAACCACGGGCTTTGTGGGTAGATTCTACACAGCACTGGCAAAGTAATCTCTTAAGTGAATTATTATTTACCCTTTGTGGGTGTTAGTTTCCTCATCCAAAAAATGAAGTTTACCATATATTACTTGTA
Organism: Lemur catta; assembly: GCF_020740605.2. Taxonomy (NCBI): domain Eukaryota; kingdom Metazoa; phylum Chordata; class Mammalia; order Primates; family Lemuridae; genus Lemur; species Lemur catta. The sequence goes on from NC_059139.1 coordinate 40,413,762, forward strand.
AGGTTGTTGGTAAGACTGAATTAAGAAATGTTTTCCAAATGTAGAACACATGTGTTTTATATAAGTACCCAGTCATTTGTACTTATCATTATTATATTAAGTTCTGAGACATTAAATAGTTAAGAAGCCTAAAAAAATGAAAAATTATTGGCAAACAAGACTGCAAAAAGTACTGGCAGGTTAGACTTTAGCAGTTGTAGGGCTATGTGAACATTCTAGCAAAAATTCTCAAGTGAGGCAATAGAAATCTATCGTTTGCTGTACAGAAATAATCTAGAAGGGCCAATTTAAAGCATCAGTAATTTTAAAGGGTCCTGTGGTTTGGATATTAGTCATAGTTTATGTGTCATAAAAGTTAAGACCATAGATCTAAACACCAGGCACAGGTGGTCCATCTCCAGGGACTCGTGGCTGCAGGGAGTACCAAAAGGCTATAGGGAATTTCAATAAGGAAGCACTATGAGGGTCTCCCAAGAGGATTATAGTGGCCAATGGTGAGAACTCCCAAGAAACAGAAGACATATCTGGGGAAATAGCCTTTGGGCAATTCTTGGTGTTTTTGATATGCCACTTAAGTAATTTTCTTACATGAAGTTATCTTGATCCTGAACAACAAAGAGGAAAAAAAAATTTTCAGGGCTTGACTTTTAACTTACAAGTAGTTTTTTTTTTTTTTTCCCTGAATGCTGGGACATCTGGGAAGTTGTATGCAATATCATCATATCACTACCTGTGGAATGACTTACTATCCTTATAATTTCCCTTTGCTTCTTATATTAATACATACTTTCCTAATTTTACTTCTTGCGCTTGATACTTCCAGGATTACTGCTTATTACACTAATAGATAAGATTCTTCTCATTTGGCCTCCTTTACTAGTCTCTTCTTTTTTTTTTTTTGCAATCTGTATTACTGTGTTTATAGCTCCACCTTTGTTCTTTTTACTATTGTCTTCCTAAACCTCTTTGACTATAGATTGTCTACTGAATAAATTAATATCTAAGTTTCCATTTGAGGCCTTCGCTGATCTAGTGTCAGTTGTAACCCATGATTTTTGTACATATACTGTATGTTTCAGCCATGTTGGACTGCTTACTGTACTGTGAATGTTTTTCATCTCTTAGCTTCCTTTTGAGGTTTCACTTGCCTGTATTGTCCTCCCAAACCCAGAACATCCTCTTGAATTGCTTAACGTGCAATTAAAAGAACATCTTTTCCTTGGAGTCTTCCATTACCTATTTAAGCATAAATTTTTGTTTTTTTACTTGTAACCCCCAAAACTTGCTTTATTTCCTCTACTATATTTACTATAAGTCAGTGAAAAATTACTAAACCAGATGTCTGTGGGTCGTCCATGGATAACCTCTAACACAGTGCTTTGCATATAGACACTCAATGAATAGTTATTAAATGAATGGATTAATATGAGAGCCATTTAGTGAATTTTTGTGAAAAGGCAATATACTGAAACTTTACATAATTATGAGTTATTTCATGGATTCATCCTTAGCTTGAGTATTCCTTATCCGAAATGCTAGGACCTGAAGTGTTTTGGATTTTGGAATATTTGCATATATATAATGAGATATCTTGGGGATAGAACCTAAGTCTAAACACAAAATTCATTTATGTTTCACAAACACCTTGTGTACATAATCTGAAGGTAATTTCATAGAATATTTTTAATAATTTTGTACATGAGATGAAGTTTTTACTATATTTTGACTGCAGCCTGTCTTATATAAGAGGTCAAGCATGAATTATCTACTTGTGGATGTTGGTGGTCAAAAAGTTTCAGATTTTGGAGCATTTTGCACTTCAAATTTTTGGATTAGGGATGCTCAACCTGAAGTATATACTTAGTATTAGGCTTACTTTTAAAAGTTTTGAGACTTGTGAGCTTCCTGACTTGTGAGCCTTTTCATAATACAAAGTGGGAAATCCACACATTTTAAAATCTAGAATGTGCGTGAAATGATATAGAATTATTTTTATAATAATTGGTTTTATGATTTACAGTGTTTTCTTATATTTTGACCCTTCATGTTCTAATCTAAGTACCTGTTTTTGAATTATTAATAGAGAAAACAGAAATATGTCTGCTCAGTTATACATTTGGTTTCTTTCTTTGTCTTTTTAAAATACATAGACAAGTATTTAGAGCACATAAAAATTATTTTTTGCAAAGTAGGGAAGAAATTATTACTTTGTCTTTAATATTTATCACATCCATTAAGACTACTATATTAGTTATCTCTTACTATATGCTATCCGACAACTTACTGGCTTGAGACAATATCAATTTTATTTGTTTCCAATTCTGTTGGTCAGCAATTTGGGGTAGCATTAGCTGTTCATTTCTTCTGCTGGTCTCACCCACATCATCTGGGACTCAACTGGGTTTCTTTACATGGCGACATTGTCTTCTAAGAGGCTTGGAGTAGAAGCTGAAAACCACATCAGGCTTAGGCTTGGAAGTCACAAAACATTGCTTCTACCACATAGTGTTGGTCAAAGCAAATCACAAGATTGGTGGGGTAGAGAAAGAGATTCTTCCTCTTGATGAGAGAAATAACAAAGTCACATTGACAAGGAATATCCATACAGGCATGAGAAGAGTTATGACCATCATTGTAGACAATATATCATAAGGATTGTGACCCTTTTCCTTATATGGTGGCCATGACCGGATGAGCTAATAAATATAAAATAGAACAGAGTGGGCACTTAACAAAAACACTGAATAAAAGTTAGCATTAATAATAATAGCTAACCAATAGAATATAACCAATAGAATATAATAATAAGAGCAAACCAACATGAATTCTAAATGAAAAGTATCTCAATATTTTTTCCCTAAGAATTTTTATTTTTTAAGTAAATGTTTGTCTGAGAGCAAGCATTATTAAGGAATCTGCCTTTAATATCTTTCTTTAACAATGAGGTACAGGTTGAGCATCCCAAACCCCAAAATCCGAAATGTTTTGAGCACTGATATGTTACCACAGGTGGAAAATTCTACACATGATCATGTGACAGGTCACAGTCAAAATGCAATCATCAAAACTTTTGTTTCATTGTACAAAATTATTAAAAATACATAAAATTACCAATTTAATGTCGAATACATGTGATGCATGTTTTTCCATCCTTGTGATACCTCACTTCGAAGGATGGGCTTAATCTCTATCCAGGATAATATAAGGTGTGCTAATTTACTATTTAATATCCTGAATTAAAAAAATTAAAAAATAAAACAAATAAAAATACCTTAAACATTTTAAAAAATACATAAAATTATATTCAGGCTGGTGTATATGAAACATAAATGAGTTTTGTGTTTAGACTTAGGTTCCATCTCCAAGATAATCTCATTGTGTATATGCAAACATTCCTAAATCAAAAAACAAAAAATCCAAAATCCAAAAATTTCTGGTGTTAAGCATTTCAGGTAAGAATTACTCAACCTGTAATACTTCTGAGGGATTCTATCCAAGTGAGGGACTCTTAAGGGCAGGTATATACCTAAATATATTCCTCGTATATATGAAAAAAAATGAAATTATTAAAAGAGTTATTTTTAATTTAAGATAATAAAGTATACTATTTGAATTCAAATTATTTAAAAATATATTTGGTCTATATTATGTTTTGAAGTTTAAGTTTAGAAAGTAAACTTAATTATGTCATTGCAGAGTGTCCATAAAAAGTTGTTTTTGTTTTATAAAAAGCAAATGAAACTGTCACTTAGCATTTTCTCCTTGTCTATATGTAAATGCCTGGTCTGGAGAACCATGACAGAGAGTCATGTATTATATGATTACAGCTTTTACTCTAAGCTCTTTGAAGGTATTGACTATTTCTCATTCATATTTTCACCTGGCACCTATCAGGACTTTCATAAATACTGACCAGATCTGGTGAAGAAATAAATGCTTGAAAGGCTTTAAAATGCCACTTTTGAGAAAAACAAACTATGTTATTACTTTTAAGGAATAGGAAAGTTCAACATGCATTACTGGTAAAAAAAAAAAAAAAAAAAAAAAAAGAAAAAATCTTACATCTTCATTTTTAGGTGTATTTTTATAGTTGATGCATACATCCTGAATAAAGACCCAAATAATGTACTTGACTTCATTTATATCCTTTCTTTTGGTGTATAAACCATGTCCCCAGAATACCTAGATAGAGGAAATATATCTGACAGGGAATTTTTCTTTAAATGTTAAATGTTTATTTTTCTTTTAACATATTGACTTCCTATAAACTCTCCTATGCATCTTAAATTGGAAATCTTTAAAGAAAACAAACAAACAAAAAACATTGTGTTCCTATTCTATCTCCAATTCTGTATTTGCTTTTTAAAAATTTAACATTCTATGTCACTAAATATTCTGTAAATAAAATTGCAATATGTGAATGTATCTAACGTTTTTAGAGCTATATTCTATTGAAAACTTAGATTGTTTCCCAGTTTTGGTTATTATATACTGGATCCTTAAATTATAAATCATTGTGTTCTAAATATCTCTACTACTTTTCTTAAGCTAAATTCCTAGAAGCAGAATTGTAAGATCTTGGTTTGATACACATTACAAAATTGTATCTCAGAAAGATTTAACCAGTTTACCTTCCTACCTACCAGCAGTTCATGAAGAGCCTTTTTACTGCGTGTTTAAAATCACTGGGTAGCTGGGTACAAAGTTCTGCTTTGCTTTGCTTCATGGTATTCTTGTTCTGATTTAGACTTTTTCTTCTGGCTAGTTATCTCCAAAAGTCCTAAAGTTAGTAAAGTCAGAAGCCAAAGCAGAATTATAACAATAATATCAGACATGGCATTAGCCAGAGAACAGTTTAATCATTTTAAAAAACCTTGTAGCCAACTCTTATATAGCTCTTACTATGTGCCAGGTTCTGTTTGAAGCACATTACATCTATTAGTTCATATTAATTCTCATAACCACCCTGTGAAGTTGGTAATGTTATTTTCCCCTTTTTATAGGTGAGGAAACTGAATCACATACAAAGAGATTAAGTAGGTTAATATCTAGATTTTGGGGATGTAGCTGTAAAACAAATATATTTGTGCTCAGGAAAAATATATTGATTTCTTTATTTGCTTTTATTAAACAAAGTAATCTGTTTTAAGCAAAATAGAATATTCAGATAAGCAAAAAAGCCTTCCCCAAATACCTTTAATCTACCCATATATGCATATATTTAAGTGAAATAATTTTGTGCATACTGTTCTCTAGCCTTTTTTTCTTAGCAGTGATCTCTAAACATTTTCCCATGTCATTAACTATAGCTTTATAACAATATTTTATGACCACACATTATTTAATTTTATGAATATATCATAATTTATTTAACCAAATACCTTCTTTGGTACTTTGTTAGTTTATACTTTTTGGCTGATATAACCTATTTTGTACAAACATTTCCAGTCTTGTCATTTCCTCAGGATAAATTCCTTGAAGTGACTATTGCTGGGCATAGTGTTGTTTAACTTCATACCCTTGCTGCCATCCATTTGCTGTACTGTCATTATTCCCTCAAAGATTCACAGGTCTTTTAGCTAGCCATCCCCAGTTTTTACCCGAGGAGACTGGCATCTCCTTAGAAAGAGACCCTTAGGTTCTCTTGTGGGTTTTTTGTTTTCAACCTTTCTTTGACTTTTGTGGGGGTTTTTTGTTTTTGTTTGTTTGTTTTGATAAGAATACTTAACATGAGATTTACTTTTAACAAATTTTTAAGTGCACAATACATTATTGTTGACTCTAGGTTCAGTGTTGTACAGCAGATCTTTAGATCATAATTTCCTTCTTTTTAAAGGCTGTATAGTATCATATTTTATGTATATAGTATATTTTCTTTATCCATTCATCTGTCCATGGACATTTGGGTCATTTCTACAACTTGCTAGTGTGAATAATCCTGCAGTGAACATATGGGTGCTAATATCTCTATTAGATGCTGACTTCGATTCTGTTGGATAAATATCTGTAAGAGGTATTCCTGGATCATATGGTAGTTCTACGTTTTTGGAGGAATTTCCATACTGTTTTCCATAGTGGTTATACCATTTGTCATTCCCACCAATAGTATATGGGTGCCCTTTTCTGTACATCCTCACTAGCATGTTGTCTTTTGATTTCTATTGATAATAACCATCCCAGCAAGCATGAGGTGACATCTCATTGTGGTTTTGATTTGCATTTCCCTGATAATTATTGATAATGATTATTTTTTCATGTATCTGTTGGCCATTTGTATGTCATCTTTAGAGAAATGTCTGTTCAGTCCTCAGCCCATTTTTTAATTGGGTTTTTATTATTAATATTATTTTTTACTATGGAGTTATAGGAGTTCCTTATATATCTTGGAGATTAACCTCTTAGCAGATATGTGGTTTGCAGATATTTTCTCCCTTTTCATGGTTGCGTTTTACTCTGTTGATTGTTTTCTTTGCTGTGCAGAAGCTTTTTGGTTTGATTAGCCCCACTTATTTATTTTTATTTTTATTGCCTGTGCTTTTAGTGTCATATCCATGAAATCTTTGCCAAGGAGACCCTGAAGTTCTTAATATTCAAATTATCTCTTCCCATTCTCAAATATTAATTAAAAAATGAGTTGGATGAAATGGGTAATAATTTTGAAGATTAGTTTCATAGTGATGATTCCTGCTTTATGAGTGTTTTGTCTCTTTGATTTTGTCTTTGTAGAATTTATCATTGCTTCTCCTACCAGTTAAATATAATTTTTTTAAGAAAAGAATCTGAGTATTATTTGACCCGTGCAGTATAATTCTCCCAACAGCATCATAGATATAGGAACTTTAGAAATAGTATACTTTTAGGGTATGCTTCAAGGTGGGGTCCATGGACAAGCAACATCAGGATCACTTGATAACTTATTAGAAACATACTTATCTTAGGCCTACTACTGCTGAATCAGAATCTGCATGTTACATTTCCCAGGCGTAATTCATGTGCTCTTTAATTTTTGAGTCATTGCTTTCAGCTATTTTGTTTCCAGCTCATTCCAGCTTTATAGACAGCTTACTTCACTCCTGATAGTAATTGCTTTTGCTGTATGTTACATTTTCCTGTCTGCTAGTAAATACTACCCTTTCTTTGGAAAAGCTTGCTTTTTTATGTGTCTGGTTTGAAACAAGAATAGTCTATTTTATAAGGCAATTGTCTTTTAAAATATTGTTCCTCAGTTGAGTTAAAAGCTATTGTATTGATTGTGGCACTTTAGAGCTAGCTGAATTATTAATTTGTCATCATTTGGCAGGTAGAAACATTTTAAAATCAGTGATCATATGAAACATAGTGCTCTGTGTCATGAATCTGTTATCTTTCTCTTAAAAGTATTCTGTGCTGATGAATATTTTATGATGTATCTGCCTGGATAGAAATAAGTAACTATCATCTTAAAAAAACAGCATTACCTTCATCTGAAAATGCTCACTTTGCCAATTCATTGTTTCAAGGAGACCAAATCTATACTATAAATTAGAAACATGCTAAAAATTTTACTTGAGATTACAATTGTTTGCTGTATATAAAAACATATTTTTAGATATTACCTTTCCAAATTTTGGGTGGAATGGCTAAAGTACTGCTTATCCATATACAGGTATCTCTCACTATTTAAACTCAGAAACTGATAGATTTCAACACATTTTCAGAGATATGCATTTCCTTTCTGCGTCCTTCTCACTGTCTGAACTTAAGAACCAAATAGATTTTAATTAGGAGGAGATACTTGTATATTTCTTCCACATTAACCATCAGGACAATATACACAGAACTATAAATATAACATACATAGAACTATAAATATAACAGCATTTCATAGGTTGCTTTTCATAAAATGTTAACCAGTGTTTTCATAGTATAATAAATATAGAAATACTCTATGAACTATATCCTCTTTTTGAAGACTCAAAACACAGATCAGTGTAACAAAGGCTCTGGTGGATCCTCTGAAATAAATCTAATGAATTTTGCTTTATCCAGCATTTTTAACACAATTGTATGACAAGGACCAGCAGCCTATATGCCTAAATGATAGGGACATATTGTGTTTATAATAGAGCCTATGAAAATCTTAACTATTATGAGTCTCAGATTCCTCATTTCTAAGTGGGTTGTTAAACAAGCTAACATGTGTTGAAGTACCTGATACACAGTCATTGGTTTAACCTTTCCAATAGAAACTTGGTGATAGGGCTACTTAAGAACTTTTAAGCAGTAAATACTCCCCTAAAAGTGGGGTTTACTACAACCTCCTACTGTGATACTCTCTCTCTGATTGCATTGCTGATCATTTGTCCTCTCATTGACTCAGCTATACCCACACTGGCCTCCTCACCATCTCTTGACCACACCAAGTACTTACTGTTCCTTCTGTTTAAAAGGCTCTGCTCTCAGATATCTACATGAGTCTTTCACCTCATTCACATCACTACTCAAATGTCACTTCCTTTAAAAGGCCTTATTTGAATACACTGTCTAAAGCAGTATCTTGAACATAAATTCTCTACTTCTCTACATATGTAGTTTATTGTCTTCATAGTACTTACGGTGACCTGATATATGTTTTATTGTTTCTCTATCCCCAGTAGACTCCACAAGAAAAAGGTCTTTTTTGCGTTGTGCTGGACAAATAAGAAATAAGATTTATATTTGGGCTTCTCCCAGTTGTATTTTTAACATTAGTTACATAATTTTGGAGCTGTATCAGATATAATTGTGGCAGACATTGTTAGCTCACTAATTTCACACCTATTTCTAGCTGCCTTCTTCCTTGCCTGACTTTATGTAGAGGAGTCCCTCAAAACAAACTGATACCACAGAAATACAAAATATCATACTTGACCTCTATGAAAACCTCTATGCACCAGAACTAGAAAATCTAGAGGAAATGGATAAATTTTTAGAAAAACACAACCTCCTAAGTTTGAATCAGAATGAAATAGACATCCTATACAGACCAATAATGAGTAGCAAGATTGGAACTGTGATAAAAATTCTCCCAACAACAAAAAAAACCTTGTCCCAGATGTATTCATAACTGAATTCTACCAGATATACAAAGAAGAACTGGCATCTATCCTACTGAAACTGTTCAATAACATCAAGAAGAAGGGAGTTCTCCCTAACTCATCCTATGAAGTTAGTATCACCCTGATACCAAAACCAGGAAAGGACACAACAGAAATAGAAAACTACAGACCAGTATCCCTCATGAACATAGATGCAAAAATCCTCCATATAATAGTATCAAACCAAATTCAACAGCACATCAAAAAAGATAATTTACCATAATCAACTGGGTTTTATCCTAGGGATGCAAGGATGGTTCAGCATACACAAATCAATAAGTGTGATTCACTAAAATGGAAATAAAAACAAAGACTATATGATCATTTCAACAGATGCATAAAAAGCATTTGATAAAATCCAGCACCCTTTCATGATAAAAATCCTTAACAAACTAGGCATAGAAGGAACATACCTAAAAATTATAAAAGTCATATATGGCAAACCCACAGCCAAAATCATCCTGAATGGGGAAAAGTTGAAAGAATTCCTCCTAAGAACCAGAACAAGGATGATAACTGTTACCACTTCTATTTAACATAGTGCTAGAAGTTCTAACCAGAGCAATTAAACAAGAGAAAGATACAATGGCATCCAAATTGAGAAAGAGAGGTCAAACTATTCCTGTTTGCTGAAGATATATTTATAAAACCGTAAAGACTCCACCAAAATAATCCTAGAATTGATAAATAAATTCAGTAAAGTTTCAGGTTACAAAATTATTCTACAAGTCAGTAGCATTTCCATATACTAATTACAATCAAGCTGAGAGTCATATCAAGAAATCAGTATCATTTACATTTATAATAGCTGCAATGAAAATAAAATACCTAAGAATATACTTAACCAGGGAGGTGAAAGATCTCTACAAGGAGAATTACAAAACACTGATGAAAGAAATCATAGATGATACAAATGGACAAACATCCCATGCTCATGCATTAGAAGAATCAACAATGTTAAAATCCCCATACTGCCCTAAGTGATTTAGAGATTCAACACAATTTCCTTCAAATACCAATGTCATTTTTCATAGATCTAGGAAAAAGTACTCCTAAACTTCATATGAAACCAAAAAAGAGCCCAAATAGCTAAAGTAATCCTAAGCAAAAAGAACAAATATGGAGGCATCACATTACCTGACTTTAAATTATACTACAAGTCTATAGTAAGCAAAACAGCATGGTTTGGGTATGAAGGCAGATGCACAGACCAGTGGAACAGAATAGAGAACAGATAAAGCCATATAGCTACAACCAACTGCTTTTTGACAAAGCAGACAAAAACATACACTGGGGAAAGGATGCCCTATTCAATAAATGGTACTAGGAACACTGAATAGCTATAAGAAGAAGAATGAAACTGAATCTTTATCTCTCTTTATATACAAAACTTAAGTGAAGATGGATTGAAACTTAAATGTAAGACCTGAAACCATAAAAATTCTCAAAGAAAATACAGGAAAAACTCTCTGGCATTGGCCTAGGCAAAGAGCTTATGACTAAGAACCCAAAAGGAAATACAGCAACAACAAAAATAAATCAGTGGGACTCAAAGTAAAATGTTTCTGTACAGCAAAGGAAATTATGAACATAGTAAATATACAATTTACAGAAAGGGAGAAAATATTTGCAAACTATACATCTGACAAAGATCTAATATCCAGAATCCACAAAGAACTCAAACAAATTGGCAAGAAAAAACCAAATAACCCTATCAAAATATGGGCAAAAGATATGAATAGATTTTTTTCCAGAGAAGATAGACGGCCAACAAACATATGAAAAAATGCTCACCATTACTAATTATAAGGGAAATGCAAATTAAAACCACAGTGAGATACCACCTTACCCCTTCAGAATGGCCTTGAGTAAAAAGTCAGAAACGTGAGATACTGGTGTAGCTGTGGTAAAAAGGGAATGCTTACATAATGTTGGTGGAAATATAAACTAGTACGACCTCTGTGGAAAACAGTATGGAGATTTCCTCAAAGAACTAAAAGTAGACCTACCATTTGATCTAGCAAACCCACTACTGTGTATTTGTCCAAAGGAAAAGAAGCCATTTTATAAAAAAAAAGACACCTTCACCTGAATGTTTATCGCAGCACAATTCACAGTTGCAAAGATATGGAATCAACCCAAATGCCCATTAACTGATTAGTAGATAACAAAAATGGCAGGGGGTGTGTGTATGTGTGTGTGTATGTGTATATATATATGTATACACACATTATGGAATACTCAGCCATAAAAAGGAATGAAATGTTTTTTGTAGCAACTTGGATGAAACTGGAGACCATTATCTTAAGTGAAGTATCTCAGGAATGGAAAAACAAATACCACCTGTTTTCACTTATGAGTAGGAGCTAAATAAAGGATATATATGTAATCGTAAATCAGTGTAATGGACGTTGAATACTAAGAAGGAGGAAGTTGGGGGCTTGAAGGATAAAAATCTACCTATCACATAAAGTGTACACTCTGGTGACAGGTACACTGGAAGCCCTGACTTCAGCATTATATAATTCATCCATGTAATAAAAAGCTCTTGTACTCCCCTAAATCTATTGAAATTAAAGAGAAAGGATGTAAAGTGTCCTCACCATAAAAATGATAACTATGTTAGGTAAAGCACATGTCAATTAGCTATATTTAGTCATATAATTATATGTCCTTCAAAACATGTTTTATATGGTAAATACACAATTTTATCTGTCATTGAAAAAATACATATTAATAAAATAGAAAGCAGGGCTTGGGAAGATGGCAAGTCTTGTAGAAATGCCATCTATTTCAGTGCCAGCTGTTATTAATAAGTGTACAAATGGATGGATGGATGTGAGGATAGCTGCCCATAGTTTAGTGGTCATAGAAAACATGAAAGTTTCACATGCCTTAAAGAGATCAGGGCATGTCTGAGAAGAGGACAGTGGATCTAAAGGGGCTTCATGTTAGGGCGATCTGATGGACGTGTTGGCTAGAGGTCTTATGGGCACACAGGACTTAATAGTAGATGCTGGGACACAGTGGTGAAGGGCAGAAGGCATTTGTGAACCATTTAGCCCTCCCCTCATCCCACACATACTCCTCAGGTAATCTCATTCAAGTAAGCTCTGTACCTTCCCAAGTCCTCTGAGGGATCAAGGACAGGAGAAGGGAAAGAGAAGGTACAAGGAGAGAATCCTGAACTGACTATTTACCACTGAGAAACTGAGCTTTAGACTGGAAGCTAATGATTTACCCTGAAGACTATCGTCCTAGTCTACATAGCAAATAAGAGCCAAAGAGACAAGTTAGGTTCACTTGCCGAGAAATCGTTATTTTTGCACCTGTGTTTGTCAACTTTGAAATTCATGCTTGCTAGATCATAAACATTTATGAAGCTTTAGGCTTCCATTCATTCTATGAGTTGTTCTTTCTTAATACAAAGAGTTCAAGACATGTCAGTGGAATTTATGTCTCCTGTAGAAGAATATCTTATAAAACATGTGTCAGCTGAGCTTTCAATTTCTATGAATTTTTCGTATCATATATACCTCTCATCATTTAACCATCACAACTGAAGTAATGTTCTCTGTAAATTAGTGGAACACTAACACCTCTTTTTCTTCAAAGACAAAAAAAATCCTTACCCCATCCTCAAGGCCCTAATGATCTGCCCTGTAACCTGGCCTGTCTCCTTGACCATTCCTCCACCATTCTCCCACTTGCTCACTTCATTTTGACTATGCTATTCTTGCTGTTTCCTAGTTATATTCAAATGTAGTTCTGCCTTCAGGCCTTTGGCTCTTTTTCTCCCCCAATCTCTGCATGGCTGGTTCTTTCTTGTTTTTAATTGAATGCTGTCTTCTCAAAGAGGCCTTTTCTGATCACTGATAGCTTTCACCTAACCCTGTTTTATTTTCTTCATAGTACTTATCTTGAAATTATCTTGTTATTATCTCTCACTTCTGTAATAAGGTAAAATTCATGGGAGTGCTTTAGCTATTTTATTCCGATAAACGTAGTACTTAGAACTATGCCTGGCACATCATAGTGCCTAGCTAAATAAATACTAGTTGAATGAGTGAGCTCTGGGTGTGTGGCTGAAAAGAAAAATGCATATAAATCACTACTTATGAGTCAAATCATTTAAAAAGCATTAAGTAAAAAAAAAATTGTTAGCTGTTTAAAAGATATTTGTCTGCTTTATAAATTTCAATGTGTTTTAAATTAATTATCACTTGATTAGTAGCCCAAGAGGTTAAGCAGCTTAATACAGTGATTAAGAACCTCGATTCTGGAATCAGACCTATTCTGTTGAGTCCTGGCTCTTCCAGTTACTAGCTGTCAAGTTACTCATCATCTCTGGGTTTCTGTGTCCTTATCTGTAAATTAGAGATAATAGTACTCACCACCTAGGGTTATTGGGGAGATTCAATGAGATAATACATTTTAATTTTAGGATAGTATTTTACATCTAATAAGCAATAAATACTAGCTGTTATCATTATATAGTAAGCAATAAATAATAGCTATTATTGTTAAAGTGAAACTTATTTTTATATTTAATTTACCCACTGCTAGGAGTTGACCCTCTCTTTTCAGACCTTCAGAAATTTTTAATAATTACACCAATATTCTAAAAGGCAAAATTGAACATTTAGGTATTTCAAGCTTGAAAACTAGGCCCAAATCCTACTACTTCACCTTTGATAAATGGAAATTATTTAAAAATTCTATTCAGTTATATAAAAGGTTGAAAATCAGGATTCTGAAGGCAAGTAGTTTTTAAGTTTAAAGAGAGCTAAAATCTTTTCTTTTTAATTTTTTTTATTTCAGCATATTACGGGGGTACAAATGTTTAGGTTACATGTATTGCAATTACCCCACCAGAGTCAGAGCTTCAAGCGTGTCCATCCCCCAGACGGTGTGCAGCGCACCCATTAGGTGTGAATATACCCATCTCTTCCTCCCCCTCCCATCTGCCCGACACCCAATGAATGTTACTACTATGTGTGCACGTAAGTGTTGATCAGTTAATACCAATTTTATGGTGCGTACATGTGCTACTTGTTTTTCCATTCTTGTGATACTTCACTTAGTAGAATGGGTAGAGCTGAAATTCAGTAGAGCTGAAATCTTTAAAGAACTAAACCTTTTGAGTCCACCTTTAGCTATTTTTAAGGAAGTTACTATTTAAGAAGTGATGTTGGAGTGGTGACAAATAGGGCCTGATGACAAAATAAAGATGAAAATTGTGGAGGTGGTGTTTCATCTAATAATTCCTTCTCCTCAGAGGACTATATAGCAGAACCATATTTGTGCCTCATTTCTGATAATATATGGCTCCTCAATGGGACTTGTTTATTTCTTCTTTTGTTTAAATGGCAAAAAAGTATTTAATGCCTTGGGGAGATCAAAAAACTTCTGACATTTTGCAACATACTTTTTATAGAGGTTTATGTTTAAAAAAGCATTTCAGAGAGTTGAACTGGAGAAAAATAATTTGTAAATGGACTTATCAAATGAAACTTGGTTTTGTGTCTTTACACAGCCATAAAGCAACCCCTAGTAAAAGTATTGGGACAGTCTGTGAAGATTATCCATTCTTTTTATATAATCTTTTTGCTTGAATTTAGCTAATTATACCAGTAGGGCAAACTTCAAGTAAATTATATAAAACAAAGTCCTAAAAAAATGTTTAGAACAACAATGAAGAAGAATTAAATTCCTATATTTTTCTCCAGCAATCAATAATTAAATGTATTAATAATTTCCTAGATTCACAGGTTCATAAAGGGGCCTTAGAAAGTCATTTGGTCAATACATCTGAGCCATTTCAAATGATAATATCTTGACCTGTAGGGTAGAAGACCTCACACTCTCAGGAACCATCTGATTAATTCCAGAAGAACCCATGTTTTCTAATTTCTTTCCAAAGCAAAATTTACTGTTTGCTGTTGCTCATTACTCTACAATGCTACAGATGAAAACATAATCTAGCCCCTTGTTCAGCCACAGTCTTGGGGAAGGTGTCCTGACTTTAGTTCCTCTTAACTTCTGTCAGTTATATGCAGAGCTTCCAGCTCTTCCTTAAACAGTCTTTCTTAAAAATTCTTCCTTAAATGCTACTTTTTACTGCAGGAACCCATCCCTGAAACCTATACTGATTCATAGCATAGCATCAAAATCCCCTATCAGGGAACCGCCAGCCCACATTTGCTTATTGTTACTTCTAATATCCTTGCTATTCATTGTATACCTACATCCAAATTTTTAGTTCCCATGTCCATAGTAGCCTTGCTCAGACTCTTCTTGTCTCTTTTGTGTTCTTTCTCTCCTTTCTTTGCTAGTCTATTGCTTCCTTTGAGGAATGATTTCTTACAGTCTACCCAATGACACATCCTCCTCTAGTCACTTTTTTTTGACATACATTAACTATTTTTATGCTGTCTTAATTTATATATTTCCCCATTGAAAATTATCATGCCTCTCTGTCATAACTTTAAAGAGGAAATGTGTGATGGTTTTGCTGTCCCTAAAATTTCCCCCATAATGGACTGTCACTGCCAGCAGCAGGCCACATGTGGCAAATTTGAGGTACTTCTGTGTTTCCTTGTGCCTCATAGAACACTGCAGTCTTTTTTTAGTGTTCCTGTGTGCCCAGGTAAAAGCTTGAAAATTATTTGTTTCTTTCTAAGTAGAAGTGGATATTATTTCAAAAAAAACTTACTGAAGGCTCTGAGGTGTTTCTCTGAGATAAATTGCTCTTCTAATAAGCACTGTTCAGCTAAGCTGCGGGACATAAGAGTCAACCACATGTGCCTTTGGAAATTGTAATTAGGACCACAGTTGTTCACCTCTGACTGTATTTTCAAACTTCAAAGTTTACTTTTGAAATAAGGAGTGCCAAAGGTTCTGGTGTATATTTGAAATAATGACCTACTTTTTATTTTTAAACTTTCAGTTTGGAACTTAAAGGTAGCCATCAATTTTCAGTTATTGTAGGCATTCACTGTAGGAAATGCTGCAGGCATTCATTGCCTGGCTAAAATTCATGGGCCGGGTATTAATAAAACCAACCCACCACAATACCCTGCTAATGAGAGTTACCTCCTCACTCCTTTCTCCTTCCCAACACAACCATATTTCATAGAAATACATGAAAAGATCCCTTTGGAATAAATGGGTAAGCCACTGTATTTACCTTGTCTATGTTTATCACATTTTGGAGGGGAGTATAGTTATTAATAACCAGCCCTGCCCAAGTGAGAAATTAAATGGTGGGCTTTAGTGGTGCCAGATTTTACACAACCAAAGCAGTGAGTCTGTATCCTTCTTTCTTCAATTTGACAGTAAATAGCTGCGTAGGGCAAAGGGAAATTAATTGTACAAATGTGCTTATTCGTTTCTCTATATAGCCATCTAACCAGTTCGCAACTACTGCAAAATGTTCTTACTTTTCTTCCTCAGGAATCTGAGAGATTCTGGATTATGTTTGCTGAAAATACCCACAGCCTTAAGCACATTTATTTAATGCACTCTTGTGTCAGGCCCTTCATGTATGTGATCTCATTTAATTCTTACAACAACTCTGTGAAGTAAGTGGTATTATTCCCATTGTGTAGATGAGTAAACTGAGACTCAGATCAAATAATTTGTGTCTAAGATCACAAAATCCATTAAATTGCAAAATTGGGAATTCAACTTATGCCTTTAAGGATTTTAAAAATTTATGTCTATGTCTTACCTGTACTCTAATTGTTAGCTATTTGTCTATTTTTGCTTCTTTCAATTAGAATTAGAGTTGGTGAGAAAAGGATATAATTTCAAAATCTTTTGTTCTTACTAAAATTTTACCTGAAGGTAAATTCAGATAATTTTAATGAAAACAAGGAAGTGATCATGACCACAAAATAACTGATGTATTTTTTGTTTACCTTGTACCATTGAAATATCAGCTTACAGTTTTATAAATACTTTTAATGGACTTTTTAAAATATAATTCTTGATCGTTGACTCCTACTAGAGTTGAAAGAAACAAAACAGAATTGGGCAATAAAACACTTAATTTGAAGGGATTCAATATTTCATGTGCTTGGTAATGATTGATCTTCTATACCTGTGTACTGATCTGAACTAAAAGTAGAGAGATGAACTAGTAAATGTAGAAATTAAACAAAAAACTACAGCTACTTGTAAACCAGATTATTATATTAAATCGTTTATTTTAAAAATCACAAAGTACAAGGTATATAAATGCCTACTGTGGTATTTTCTGACATTTTAACTATCCTGATCCCTCAAATGTTAGACATTTGATATAATAAATGTATATGTTGCTTTTGAATGTTAAATAGTTACACGTTATTACTTTCACTTTATTTATATTTATATGTTCTTTGATTTTTGTAACTAAAACATAAAAGGTAATTATAATCATGCCCCATATAATGACGTTTCAGTCAACAACAGGCTGCATATATGACAGTGATCCCATAAGCCAGTAACATACTATGCCAGTTTGTAGCCTAGGAGCAGTAGCCTATATACCACATAGCCTAGACACATAGTAGGCTATGCCATCCAGGTTTGTGTAAGTGTACTTTATGAGGTTTGCACAATGACAAAATTTGCCTAACGATGCATTTCTCAGAATGTATCCTTGTCATTAAGCAACACATTAAGCAATACGTTATTGTACTGGTTACAAATATTATTCGTTCATTTAATATTTAAGTGCTTGCTATGTTTTATGTAAAGCCTCGTGCTAGGGAACAATAAGGACAAGAAAAGACAGACATGGTCCTTACCCTTATGGAAGTTATAATTTAATGGAGGAGACATAAATCAATATAAAATTACATTGTGATAAATTCTAGGAAGAAGAGGTTCACAGCATTATGAAAGTGTACAATGCTCAGTTAAGAATTACATTTTTCACAATCAAATGTTTAGGGATTGAATGTCAGGATTTGTCTTTGCTTTTCAAAAGCTACCCAATAGTAATAAATCACAAAGAATTTTAGGAATATTAAAAGGAACGTTATGCATCCTCATAGAAATAGTACAGTGGAGATTTAATAATATATCTTCAGAAATTAACGACAATGCAGTGTAAGGTTTAATTTCGCTATCAATGTATTGCAGCATTTAAAATGCACTGTATAATAAAACAGGGTTTCTCAACCTTATCACTATTGACATTTTGGACTGAATAATTTTGTTATAGGGGCTGCCCGTGCATTGTAAAATGTTTAGCAGCATTGCTAGCCTCTACACACTAAATGCCAATAGTATTCTCATATCCCCAGTGGTCACCCAGTCATAACAAAAAACAATGTTTCTAGACGCTACCAAATGTCCCCTTGGAGCAAAATTATCCTGGTTAAAAACCACCTAGAGTATTTTGCATCCATTATGAAGAATAGGAAACAATACAGATTTGCAAAATGTTCACAATGGGAAAATATGAACATGATGATATTAAAAAAAAAAAAAACCACCAAAACCAAAACTCAAATGATATGTAAAATATTAACAATGGTTATCTTGGTGATTAGAATAAAATGTGATTTGGGGTTTTATTTCCTTTGTGTTTTTCTTCCATTTATTACCTTTTTAATCAGAAAAATATGTCCTATATAACATTCAACCATTTAAATGGAAGATATCATAAATTTCCACAGATAATACAAGACATTTAAATTTACTTTAGAATATTATATACTGCATCATGCTTGAAAGGCTAAAGTAAATATTGTGTATGTGAATTTAACTTTGATCCTATTGATCCTATTGATCTCATGAAACTAGAATAAAGCGTGTACCTAATTTTCTTTTTTTGTGTAACTACCAGTATAAAGAATATAATATCCCCTAAATTTGAAGCATTAATTTGGAGAACTGAATTATTGTTCTACTTTCTGCCTGTTACAGTTACTTATCAAAAAAGCTTGCTTATTCCTGGAGGGACGATTAAAACTAGGACACCACACAGCAGATACAATGGAGTGAATAAAATATGACTTCTCTCAGTCACATGTTGCTGACCATCCTAAAGAGGCATACTGTGTTTCAAGATTATTTTTACTTTTCTTAGAACTTTAGTTGTATTTAAATAAACAAACAAGCTATTAGTTGGCAATCTAGAGCAGCAATTATGAGGGGGTTTTTTTTGTTTTTATTTTTTGTTTTCCCACGCTGACACAAATGAAGAAGAATTTCACACACATTCTCAGGGACATCTCCAGATTTATGCATAGTTCCCAGTTCCCCAATTGTAACCCTTCCCCTTCTCTCTCAGTCAAAAAAGAAAATTAGAATGCAGATAGACTTAAAATATATAAAATAGAATAGACTAGAAATAAGGAATTTGAAAACTAAATTATTTGCAAACGTATATAACTGTTAAACATGTATTATTGTGATATATCATTTAACAAATATTGAGTGGCTACTATATCAGGCAATGTAGAGATTAAAGTCTAGTGGAAGTGGCACACATTAATCAAGCTCTCACACAAATATGTAAAATTCAAAGTATGATCAATGCTATGAAGGAGAAGTACACGTTGCTATGAGAACATGTAAGTGGGGGACCTATTTTAGACTGAGGAGTCAGGGAAGGCTTTCTTGAAAAAGTATCTTTTTTGGCCAAGATCTAATAAATGAGTAGGAGTTAACAAGGTAAAGAGGTGTGAGTGCCAAACATTACAGATAAAACAGACCAACGTGTGCCAAGGTCCATATCCTAAAGGAGAATGGTACATTTAAAGAAGAAAAGGACGTGCTGGGACTCAGAAGACAATGATATAGGTGGTGAAAGATGAACTAGGTGAGGTTGGAGTGGGGTAGAAAGGACCATGGTACAGATGTTGGTACTTAGCTTGAGAGAAATAGGAAGATATCGGAGGTTTTAAATGATGGAGGGGCATGATAAGAATAACAGTTTTAAGAAAGCATTTTGGCAAAATGTGCAAAAATTATTGCAGAGATGTAAGAAAGGACGTAAGGACCATGTTAGTAGCTTATTGAAGTGGTCCAAGTGAGAGTGAGTGGTGGTTGTAAACATAAAAAAATAGCAATGGAGAAATTCAGGGCCCAGAATCAACAGGGTTTACTAGTAAACTGGCAATAAATGTCACGGATAACACCTAGGGTACTAGCTTGTGGAGCTGGATGAAATGAATCAGGGAAAATTAGAAGTGGTTTGTGAGGTCAGTATGGGCATATTGAATTGAGGTGCCTTTAAGACATCATGATGAAAATATCCAATATACTCTTAAATGTATAGTTTTGGATCTTAAAAGAGAGGTTAAGGTTGAAGTTCTAAATCTGAAGTTCATATGTATATAAATATTAACGGAACCTGTGGGTCCATTGCCTAAATTGAGAAGAAAAAAAGAGATTGCAGCTTAGGACCAAGCATTAATGAACTCCAACTTTATGGGAGGATAGAGAAAGATGCACTTGAAGAACGAGCAAGAAGGTAGGAAAATAGAATTTTGTATCATAAAGATAAAGAAAAGTTACACCTATTTCAAGACATTTTAAAATGGTTAAGAAGGGAATGGTCAACAGTGTCAAATATAACCAAGGAGTCAAAAAAGATGAAGACTGAAAAATGTTTATTGAATCTAGTAGCAGCAAGAAATTGGTTGAAGAATGCTTGTGGAAGTAAGAAAATTAAGAAAAGTACAGACAATGTTTTGAGGAGTTTGGCTGTGACAGGAAAGACAGGGAAGTAGCTGGAAGAAAAGCCAAGACTAAGAAAGTACTATTGGATTTTGTGTTTTTGGTTTTTAAATGTGAGAAGCCATTAGAGGGAAAAAAGTTATAGATCTGGGAAGAATTTGAAAGGAATGGTGAAGGTTCAGCAGAATCTTATCAGAGAGCCAGTCAGTGGCTTAATGTGGAGGCCAGAAAAAAACATCTTAGAATTATTCCCACAACTCTGACCATGGAATAGATGAGTGCCAATCTAGAAGAATACAGTACAGTTGAATTATGTATATGTATAGAGCATTATTTGAAAGAGACTTTCAGGGAAGCTCCAGACTTTACTTTTGCATGAGATGATTTTCTAAAAATTCTTTATAGCACTAAGCTATGACTTAGAAGGGTTCAAGGAGCCTCTACCTCGTCTCTCTAAAATAAACTGAGAATCTCGAAGGTTAATTGTTCCATGTTTTCTTTAATAATGTTTTCCAATTTACTAAATCAATCTTCTTAAACTTGACTTTTCCTCTTTAAAATCTTCATTTGAGAACTTTTTCAAAGTTACTCTTTCTTTTTTATCATGGCCTGTTCTTACCTTATTGACAATATTTGTCTTTTCAAATCTCTTTTAACATATTCATTTTAAAGTTTCTTATAGATTTCTCAGATACATATAGTCTTCAAAAGTGAATTCTTCTATTCATACATCTGCTTATACTTGATTAGAAGTTGTTTTCTTACATACTGTGTAATTTATAACTGTGAGCTTGTCTTTAATGGAAGTTGTTTCTGTGTGAGTCTTGTGTGTCCTGAATTGTGGAATCAACTCTGTAGGGCTCGTTTTTTTTGACTTTGCTGTGAGCTTATGACTTTTACTAGTAAAGAACCTGTTTTAATATTATTTTCTCTGCTCAGGATTTCCAGGCTTCTATTTTTTATTATTTCAGAATATTACAGGGGTACAAATGTTTTGGTTACATGGATTGCTTTTGTACTGCTTGAGACAAAGTTATAAGTGTACCCTCCACACAGATAGTGTACATTGTCCCCGTTAAATATGATTACAACTGTCCCCTTCTCCCCACTCACACCTGCTTGATTTCTAAGTTTTATTTCCATCTGTGCATTGGTTCATTCCAATTTAATAGTGAGTACCTGTGGTGATTTTACATTCTTGCAATAGTTAGGAGAATGTTTTCCAGTTCCATCAGATTGTTACAAAAAGTATTAATTCATTTTTATTGGTGAGTAGTACTCCATGGTATACATATATCACATTTTATTAATCCACTCATGAATTGATGGGCACTTGAGTTGATTCCACATCTTTGTGATTGTAAATGATACAGCAGTAAACATTCAAGGTGCATGTATCTTTTTGATAAAATGACTTTTTCCCTTTGGATAAATATCCAATAGTGGGATTGCTGGATCAAATGGTTAGGCTACTTTTCCTTCTTTGAGGAATCTCCATACTATTTTCCAAAGAGTTTGTACTAGTTTACAGTCTTACCAACATTGTATAAGTGTTCTTTCTCTCCACATCCACACCAGCATCTGTTGTTTTGAGACTTTTTGATAAAAGCCATTCTCACTGGGTTAAGTGATATCTCATTGTGGTTTTGATTTGAATTTCCCTGACAATTTAGTGATGTTGAATATTTTTTCATATGTTTATTGGCAATTATCTTCTTTGGAAAGCTTCTGTTCATGTCTTTAGCCCCCTTTTTAATGGGGTTGTTTGATTTTCTCTTCCTGATTTGCTTGAGATCTTTGTAGATTCAGGTTATTAATCCTCTGTCAGATGTATATCATGCAAATATTTTTTCCCATTCTGTTGGTTGTCCGTTTGCTCTGTTAATTGTTTCCTTGGCTGTGCAGGAGCTTTTTCATTTAATCAAGTCCCGTTTTTTAATTTTTTTTTTTTTTTTTTTTTGCTGTGATTGTCTTTGGGATCTTCTTCATAAATTCCTTGCCTATGCCAATATCTATAAGAGTTTTTCCAACATTTTCTTCTAGAATTCTTATGGTTTCATGTCTTAGTTTTAAATCTGTTATACATCTTGAATTAATTTTTGTGAGTTAGGAGAGATTTGGATCCTGTTTCATTCTTCTGCGTGTGGCTATCCAATTTTCCCAGCACTACTTATTGAATAGGGGTTCTTTTCCCCCGTGTATATTGTTGTCTGTTTCATCAAAGATCAGATGGCAATATGTAAATGGTTTTATATTTGGGTTCTCTGTTCTATTCCATTGGTCTATGTCTCTATTTTGGTGCCACTACCATGCTGTTTTGGTTACTATAGTCTTATAAAGTCTGGTAAAGTGATACCTCCAGATTTGTTCCTTTTGCTTAAGGTTGCTTTGGCTATTTGGGCTCTTTTCTGGTTCCAAACGCAGCATAGAATTATTTTTTCTAGACCTACAAAAAATGATGTTGGTATTTTGATGGGGATTGCATTGAATCTGGAAATTGCTTTGGTTAGTATAAACATTTTAACAGTGTTGAGTCTGCTGATCCGTGAGCATGCTATGGTTTACCATTTGCTTACATCATCTGCAGTTTCCTTCCTCAGTAATTTGTAGTTCTCTTTGTAGAGATCTTTCACCTCCTTGGTTAAATATATTCCTAAAAATTTTATTTTCTTTGTTGCTATTGTGAAAGGTATTGAGTCTTTAATTTAATTTTCAGCTTGACCGTTATTGGTGTATAGGAATGCTACTGATTTTTTACATTGATTTTGTAGCCTGAGACTTCGCTGAATTTATTTTTCTATTCTAGGAGTCTCTTCGTGGAATCTTTGGAGTTTTCTGGATATAAGATTATATCATCAGCAAAGAGTGATAGCTTCACCTCTTCTGCCCCCATTTGGATACCCTTCATTTCCTTCTCTTGCCTGATTGCTCTGGCTATGATTTCCAGCACTGTGTTGAATAGAAGTGGTGACAGTGGGCATCCTTATCTTGTTCCAGTTCTAAGTGGGAATGCTTTCAACTTTTCTTCATCAGTATGATGTTGGCTGTAGGTTTGCCTTATATGTCTTTTATAATTTTGAGATATATGCTATCTATGCCTATTTTAAGATTTTTTATCATAAAAGTGTGTTGAATTTTGTCAAATTTTTTTCTGCATCTATTGAGATGATCATATGGTATTTGATTTTGCTTCTGTTTATATGATGAATCACATTTATGAATTTACATATGTTGAACCATCCTTGCATCCCCAGATGAAGCCCACTTGGTTGTGGTGGGTTATTTTTTTGATATGCTGCTAAATTCAGTTTGCTAGAATTTTATAGAGAATTTTTATATCTATATTCATTAGGGATATGGTCTGCATTTTTCTTTTTTGTTGTTGTTGTGTCCTTTCCTGGCTGTGGTATCAAGGTGATACTGGCTTCACAGAATGAGTTGGAGAGGATTCCTTCCTTCTTGATGTTATGAAATAATTTCTGCAGTATGAGTACCAATTCTTCCTGGTTCGGCTCTGAAACCATCTGGTCCAAGACTTTTTTTTGTTGGAAAATTTTTTTTATTGCTGCTTCTATTTTGTTGCTCATTATTGGTCTGTATAGGAGTTCTACTGCTTCTAGATTGAGCCTTGGGAGTTTGTGAGTTTCCAGGAATTTGTCCATTTCCTCAGTATTTTAGAGTTTATGTGCATAGAGATTCTTACAGTATTCACAGATAATATTTTGTATTTCTGTGGTATCGGCCATAATATTTCCTTTTTCATTTATGATTAAGCTTCTTTGAGTCGTTCCTTTTCTTATTTCTGGTTAATCTACTGAGTGGTCTATTCATTTTGTTTGATCTTTTCAAGAGCCAACTTTTTTTTATTAACCTCTTCTGTATTATTTTTTTGTTTTTGATTTCATTTAGTCTGCTCTGACCTTAGTTATTTCTTTTCTTCTACTGGGTTTGGGTTTGGTTTCCACTTTCTTTTCTAGTTCCTTGAAGTGATTCATTAGACTGTTGATTTGTGATCTGTCTTTTCAATGTAGGCATTTAAGGCCATGATTTTTCCCTTAGGACTGGTTTTGTTGAACCCCATGTATTTTGATAACTTGTTTCCCCTTTTTCATCTAGTTCAAAGAATCTTTTGATTTTCACCTTAATCTGCTCTTTAACCCAATAATTGCTAAGCAGTAGGTTGTTTAATTTCTATGACTTTGTGTGGAACTGAGTATTTTTGTTGGAGTTGATGTCTGATTTTATTCCACTGTGGAATGATAAGATACATGGCATAATTTGTTTTTTGTGTTTGTTGAGACATGTTTTGTGGCATAAGATGTGATCAGTCTTAGAGAATGTTCCATGTGCTGATGAGAAGAATGTATGAATATAGTAGTTTTGGGGTAGAATGTTCTGTAAAAGTCTGTTAAGCCCATTTGCTCTAGAGTCTTGTTTAAGTCCAGTGTTTCTTTGTTTATTTTCTTCTTGGAGGATCTGTCCAGTTCTGTCAGTGGGGTGTTGAAATCCCTGGCTATTACGATGCTGTTGTTTATTACTTTATTTAGATATAATAGGGTTTGATTTATGAGTCTGGGTGCACCTGTGTTAGATGCATACACATTTAGGATTGTTATGTCTTGCTGAATTCCCTCCCTTTACCATTATATAATGACCATCTTTTTCTTTACTATTGTTGATTTGAACTCTAGGTTATCTGATATGAAAATGGCTATACCAGCTTTCTTTTGATTTCTATTTGCATGGAATATTTCTTCCATCACTTCACCTTGAGTGTGAATGAGTCCTTATGGGTTACATGTGTTTCCTAGAGACAGAAGATACTTGGCTTGTATTTTTTTATCCAGTCAGCCAACCCATGTCTTTTGACTGGGGAGTTCAAGCCATCCACATTTATTGAAAGAATTGACAAGTAAGATGCATTTCTGTTCATCCTGTTGTGTAGAACCTTATTGCTTTGTTTTACTTCTTGAGCTGTTATTTTGTATGGGCTCTGAGCTTTAGCTCTTCGGTGATTTTACACTGGTAGGTGTCTGTTGTGCTGATTGATGTATAATGCATATCTGACTACGTCCTGCAGGATTTATCTGGTCTTGACAAATTCCCTCAGTGTTTGCTTATATGAAAACATCTTTATTTGCCCCTCATATAGGAAACTTAGTTTTGCAGAATACAAAATTCTAGGCTGGCCATTGTTCTGTTTAGGAAAACTGAGAATGGGGCTCCAATCGCTTCTGTCTTATAAGGTCTCAGTTGAGAATTCTGCAGTTAGCCATATGGGTTTTCCTTTGTAAGCTACCTGATGTTTTCACCTTATGACTCACAGGAGTTGCTCCTTCACATTGACTTTGGCCACTCTGATGACTATGAGTTGTGCCTCTTTTAGGATGAATCTCCCAGGTGTTCACTGAGGTTCTTGTGTCTGGATATCTAAATTTCTAGCAAGGCCAGGGTAGTTTTCCTTAATTATTCCCTCAAATATGTTTTCCAACCCTTGTGTGTTTTCTTCTTCACTTTCAGGTATGCCTGAGAATCTTATGTTTGACTTTTTTACATAATGCCATATTTTGTAGGCTTTGTTCATTCCTCTTATTTCTCTGTTCTTTATCTTTGACTATCTGGTTTATTTTGAAGGTGTTATCAGGCTCTGAGATTCATTCTTTTACCTGGTGTAGTCTATTCTTAAAACTTTCCACTGTGTTTTGTATTTCCTTGAATGAAATTTTCATTTCCTGAAGTTTATTTCATTCTTTTTAAATAATTTGATTTCTTTAGTGAATTTTTCATTCAGTTTCTGTATTTTGTGTGTGTGTGTGGTTTCTTTGTGTTGTATTTCGTTGAGCTTCCTTATAATCCAAACTTGGAATTCTTTATCTGTCATTTCGTTATTTTTGTTTTCGTTCATATTCATTGGTGAAGAATTGTTGTTTCCTTTTGGGGGTGTCCTTTTGTTCTGATTTTTTCATATTTCCAGAGTTCTTTTGCTGATTCCTTCTTATCTGGCCTCTTGGTTGAGTCCTGGGAATACTGGGACTGGCTTGCTTGTCCTTATCTGTGACAGGGAGAGGAGTGCTTGTCTCAAGTTGCCTATGGGGTGTTCAAGCAGGTTTGATGATCTTCTCAGTTTGCCCCTGTCCTGGTGTCTTCACTTCTTCCCAGCAGTGTGAATTGTGTTGGGTCCCCCAGCTTAATCTGATAATGTGGGTGGTGTGTGTGAGTATGAATGTGCCACACCCTGTTTACTTGAATAGGGAGCTACTATGATGAGTTGTAGAGTTGTTCTCCCTGTCATTGATTGATATTTGTGTGAAAGAACCAGCTGCCGAGATGTTCTTTTGTGCCGCCTGTAGGCTCTGGTCCCCCAGGTGGAGTACTTGAGTGCCCCAAGCTTTAGGAGGGACCCTGTAGCTCCCAGGGTGGTGCTTGATCTCTGCCACCACTGAAGTGGAGGGAGGAGCGAGGCAGTTTGTGACTAGGTCTCGGGAGCCTGAAAGGCTTTGCAAAACCCAGCAGGGCTCAGAAGTTAGTTTTCTGGCCCCTAGGGGGAGCCACCGGTAGGAGGGTCAGGACAAGCTCTCCAAACTGGTACGCCTGTTTTCTGGAGAGGGGCCTAAAGGCTTTAGCACTAAGGCCCAGGCTGGGATCATACCACCCTTATCCAGTAGTGCAGTTTTTCTGTGGGGAGGGGTGGGTACTCACTCAAATTACCACTCCTTTGACCCCCACAGCACGCTCCCTCAGATCAGCCCGTGTATGCTCCCTCATCATCCAAATCCAGCCCTCAGACCTCCCCCAGTCTGTGTGTCTGACCCACTTGTGTGCATCTCCACAAAACACTGGCAGGCAGGAAGTTCCCAGATTGTGCACCCCTGTTCCACTACAAGTCCTCAAAGAAAGAGGTACAGGCCCCTCTGTGGGGACCTCAGCCTGGAGTACTGCCCTCTGGAGAGAACTGAGCGCTCACAAACTTCTTGATGCATATTGCTCTCTCTGTTGTAATGAGTGGGAGGAGGGGCCACAGCACCCAGTCAGCCAGCAGGCCTGAGTGTGAGGCATTTGATTGCCATGGAGCCAGGAGCTAGGCTGTTCCTCTCCAAATGCCATACTCTTATCCAATATGGTGGTTCTCCAGTGGGCGGGGGGGGATGGGCATGCTCCCAGATCCCTGTCCCTCAGTACCCCACCACACTCTCCTTTCAGATATGTCCAGGTGGGCTTCCTTGCTACCCAAGTCCAGCTCCCAGACTTCTCCTCTGCATCCCCCTTCACCGCTCTCATGTCCAGTGGACACCAAGACCAGGTTTATCTGAGCCCCAGTGTGCACCCTGTGGGAGAAAAGCTGCTGTTTGGGAACTTCTGGGCTTAAACTACTCTCACAGTTGTAATGGGTCAGGTGGGGCCATGACTCCTGGTCAATCTGAGCTCAGACTGCTTTCTTTGCTGCAATAGTTAGAGGAGGTACAGAAGAGGAAGTGTCTGGATGGAAGAAAGTCAACACTCAGGCCTCTAGTGGCGCTCTGCCAGGGGAAGCCCCTCATGGACTGCCCCAATTCCTGGGGCCCACTGTTCCTTACTTTCCACCACACCTGGGCTTGTGGAGGGTAGAAAAGCTTTCCGTAAGTTTAGTGGCCTGCTGGTCACCAAAGGCATGTAGGAGGGGAGGGGAATCCCCCCTTACCCTTTCACTGGGCTCCAAGCCTCTCTGGGTTTGATCCTCTACGATATCTTCTCTTTATCTTCCATCTCAGCTTCGCAGTTTTTCTCCATGGGGTTCCCAGCTGTCTCTGTTGTCACTGTCTGAGATCCACACCTGAGCTGTGACTTTTCTCCCCTCTCCTCAGTCCAATATCCTACCTTCCCACTGGGACGGTCTGACAAGTGTCCATCTTGGTTTCTCTTCCTGGCTTCTTGGGAAGTGGTAATACAGCTTTACACCCACAAATTGTGCAGGTTTGGAGTGTTGGTATCCTTCTGGTGATTCTTTTTCTATGCTTTGTCCAGAGTAGCTGGCTTCTGTACCATATTCCTGGGACCAAACAGCCCTTTCTACCTTGCTACTATACATACAGCCTAGAGTTTTAACTCCCAACCTATATCCCCACTATATATATTAGGGTTTTAAAGCTTTTACTAGAATTTTTATCTAATTAGCACTAGAGGGAGACTTCCTGCATCACCTTGGTTCAACATATAGACCAAAAGTCTTTTATGACTATATAAAAAAACTTTTCTAGTTGTTTCTTAAAATATATATTTTGATGACTGGTATGTAAGCTAGCATATGTTAGAAATCCAAAACTGTCAAATTTGGAATATGTATTTATGCAAATTTGAAGTCATTCCGAGACTAGAAATACAAATTCTTATGACACAACAATGACATTTATAAAAATTTACATTTAAGAATAAGAAATTAAAAGAATTCTGTAACATATATGTCTATATATTTAAAGCAACTTCCATATGTTATTTCTTAATCACTGCTATTTTCTGATAACCTTAGTATCTAAAATTTTTTCCATGACATAATGGGGATTTTGTGTCAGGCATAAAAAATGTAATAGCATAAGATTTACAGAAAAGTAGACATGCTAAAAGTTTGTGTGAAGAGATTAAATGACATAAGATGGCACCTTGAGCACTGCTTCCTTGGAGGGGATAAATGCTGTGTCCTTACATGGTGGAAGAGCAAAACAGATAAAGGCTGTTCCTTCTAGCCCTTGTATAAGGTTGCTTATATAACACTGCGCCCTCATGATTTAATCACCTCCTAAATGTCTCACCTTTTAATACTGTTTGGTTGGGGTTTAAATGGTAGCATGAATTATGGAGGGGACACAAACGTTCAAACCATAGCAGAAGGTTTTCCTGTGTTCTCAAAGTTCTGTTGCCTCATTTACATAACTTTTACATTTCATGTAACTTACAAATATTTATTAAAACCAAGGCTCCTTCAAGTATTAATCACTGATCTCCATTTTTATAAACATCAAAGGGAGGAGAAAAGAAATACACCCTGTAGACTCCCATTATGCCTCACTGGACTGAGTCCAGGCCTGGTTTGAGGAAAATGTTCAAGGCTTTAGCATAACTACAGAGCCTGTGGGGAAGGAAGAGAAGGAATGGAGAAGGGAGGAGGAGTATCGCCATGGCTAACATTTATTGAATATTTACTACATGCCGGGTACTGTACTAAACACTTTAAGTAAATTACCTCATTCCATCCTTATATCTACTGCACAGATGAGGAAATTGTTAGGTTGAGTAACAGGAATTCTGCTAATAGACTTTGTGCTACTAACCTCTGAGCTGCCTAGTTCCTAACTACAGTAAGTCCTCAAAGTTCTCACCAATAGTTTCATGGAAACTATGACTTTAAGCAAAATGACATATAATGAAACTATAGGCTAATTAACAAGAGTTAAGTTCCCATAGCCTATTTCTAGTAACAAAAACATCACCAAACTTCTAAATAACACTTCTGATATTAAACATTAAAATAAATGTGAGCTCTATATATATTCTAAAAAGATTAATAAAAACAAGATAATTATTCACCCACTTATTCCAGGTAAGAATGGGGAATGGCTGGAGCCTCTCCCTGCAGCTCTGGACAGGACACCAGCCCATCACAGGGTACACTCACGCCCACTCAGACTGGGATCATGTAGACACACCAGTTTATCTAACAGGCATATCTTTGGGATGTGGGAGGAAACCGGAGTACCCAGAAAAAGCCCACGTACACATAGACATGGGGAGAACATGCAAACTCCACACAGTGGCCCCAGCTAGGAGGTGATTTTTTTTCTCATCAACATTGTAACTAAATGACATTGAGCAAAATGATGTTATTCGAGGACCTGCTGTACCTTTTTCCTAACCCTTCCATTTGAAGAGTGAAGAGGCTCATCATGCTTCCCAGCTGCATGGCTAATCCCTTAGTTATCCCAGGTTTCTTTGCCATGCCTACCTCCTAACAACTCTAGGCTTTGGATCTTTCTTGGCTTTGAGGTCCTGGAAGCTGCAAAGTATAGAATAGAGAATGCTTCATGCACAGTATGGGGATGAGGTATGACGGCCTCCGGCTTTTACTTCTCATCATGTGTGGATGCCAATATTAAGGCTCTATAATTTTGTGACAGTCAGCTTATTTGCTGTGGTAGAGGTGAGACAGAAGAAGAATCTATATTCCTGGGACTGGTACACCTAACACTTAAATAGGGCTAGTTAAATGGAGACACAGGTGTACTTAATATGCTCTGGTATATTTTAGCATTTAGCAATTTGTAAAAATACTAAGAAGAATAATTAGACTTCTGGGTTTTTCCTGTATATATTTTCAGTTTCTTCTCACTTTGAAAGGCAGCACTTCTGTCACTGACTATGTCACAGAAAAAGATATGTGTGTCTCATAAATATTTTCATTCATTTTAACAAAATATAAAGTCAATCTCAAGGAAACCAATCTCATACTGAACTAAGAAAAATTGTTTTTATGTTTTGCAGACTTTGAATAATGAGATGAGTACAGATGATGACAATGAATATGCAGAAGAAAAGGATAGCTACATCTGTGCAGTGTGTTTGGATGTTTATTTCAACCCTTACATGTGTTACCCTTGCCACCACATCTTCTGTGAGCCCTGCTTACGAACTCTGGCCAAAGACAATCCTGCAAGCACTCCTTGCCCATTATGTCGGACAATTATTTCTAGAGTCTTTTTCCAGACAGGTAACTGTTCTCTTTCACTAACATGATTGTCTGATTATTCTGACTGCCTCTTTGTTCTAGTTCTAACGTACTTTATAAATTATAAAAAAGTTCTTGAAAATCATGTACAGCATACTTTGTTAGACTCCACTTTATCAAACAGTGCTTTTATACCTGAACACTGTGTTAAAATCATAGAATTATAGATGAGACTAAATCCTCATCTCTAATCCCCTACTCTACACTCAGATCCTGTCTAAAATGTCATAACTAGTTGTTGTTCAGTCTCTACTTGAACATCTCCATTGTCAAGGAAATTCCATTTGAGGTGTTGATTATTCCTCACATCTGCCTTCCACTACTGCTCATTTTTCAGTCCTTGTTATTTCCTCTGGAGTCACAGAGAATAGATCTGTAAATATCTGAGGACAATTATTACATCTTACCCCTCAAACTCAAAATCTAAATCTTCTTAATGTTCTTGAGGTCTTTCTTCTTAAACAGAAAAAAATAAAATTGAGCAAGGATTTGCTGGCCTAATTGTCATATAAAGATGGCATATATAACACAGTATTTAAAACATTAATGGAGAGATTAAAAACTAATGAATGTAGAACATAGAGAACTAAGGATAAAGGGTAGAATGATAGAATGCACTACTGTATGCTAAATGTTAGGGGGAAATTTTCTATCTTCTCATCTCAGCCATACAGGAGCCAAATGAGGATCAAAGTGTGAACTTCATTAGTAGTAAAACTGTATAGGCTACACATTGCATTTTACTTCTCTGAAAGAAATCCAAGGACCCACCTACATGGAAGAATTAGATTATTAAAGTAAGCTTTGAGTGTTCTAACCTAACCGGCTGCATGAAGACTTGCAAACTGCCTTACAGGCTCAGTAATCGGATGATGAAGAGAATGTAAAGATATGCCTCTCTGATCTGCCTAGTGCACGTAGACTGCCACACAAAATCACTGCAGTGAGCTTAGGCAGATCGAGACACGAAAGGACCTGCCAAACACAGTTGTAATTCTACCCAGTAATGTGGTCAGGACACCAGGCTGTCATCAGTCTCACCAGGCACTTCAGTTACTCCTCCTTTCCTGAGCCAGTAAAGGGTGGAGAAAGGAAAGGAAGCACTTCCATGAAAAGGCAGAAGCTTACTGGACACCCTTCTGTTCTGGCCTATGTCTGGAACATTGAGGTGGGAGACAAAGGTTCTTTTCTAATATCAGATTCCTTGTTGAGGTGACCAAAAAGAGGAGCACCAATGACACTTCTTCCTCTGGCCAGCTATGCAAGCAAACATTTACTAAAAGCTTATTTTGATAGGAAACATCAAGGTGGTGGACATGGTGCTTAAAGTGATGCTGTCCCTGCCTTCCATGATCTTGTTTAACACTGATCGGGATTTTAAAATTTATTTCCATCACATCTTATGACTCAAGTCTCTCTTGGTTCATTTATCAAAACAACAATTTCGTATTTTCCTTTATTTTAAAAATGAATGATTCTAAAATTATACTGGGAATACTTATAGTCTCTTCCAATATAGACTATATTTGGTTGTGTACTGTCATTTAGAGACTGATAATAAAAATAGGAATATCCTACTTAATTATTTATACCCTTGGCTGGGCACAGTGGTTCACGCCTATAATTCCAGCGCTTTGGGAGGCCAAAGCAGGAGGATTGCTTGAGGCCAGGAGTTTGAGACCAGCCTGAACAACATAGCAAGACCCCATCTCTACAAAAAATAAAAGAATTAGCTAGGCATGGTGGAGTACACCTGTAATCCTAGCTACTCAGGAGGCTGAGGGAGGAGGATGGCTAATGCCCAGAAGTTCAACGCTACACTGAATTGTGATGTGCCATTGCACCTCCAGCCTGGGTGACAGAGTGAGACCCTGTCTATAAATTAATTAAAATTTATACCCTCAGAAAGATTTGAAATAACTTATAAAATACATATAATGAAATAGCAGGGCAAGGGAATTATAAATTGAAATGGAATATAAAGACTAGGTGAGGGGAAATGGACAGATATATAAGCCATATGGCCCTACATAGTAACTAAATCAAATGAAGTATTCAGTTTCAAGTGTTCCAACTGCCTACAGAAAAGTTTCTGAAGAGCCGGCGAGGGTTCCACAGGGATGATTAAGCCAGGACACTTGGAAGCAGCTGCCTCCTTCTGACAGAGCACCTATCACATCCAGGCTCTCACGGAGTGTGGGGCACACTCTTTTCCCTTTAGAAAGCTACAACAAGAGCTCCACTGAGGAAAGGCAGGGCTAGCAGTTTCTCCCTGAGCTAACTCTTGTAGGAGGAACCTACCCTTCCTGGAGGCAAGTCCCTGGCAAAACTACACTTCCCCTGCCAGGGCACTTCAGCAACCCCAGCCATTCTGGGAGCCTACATACAGAGGTTCAAGCTTCGTCTGCCACCTTTGCCACAGCCAGGCCGAGAAGGGGGCTGGGAACCCAGGTGCTTTTGTATGCCAAGAACAATAACTACCACCTCTGCTGAGGGAGGGCACGGTGAGCCATCCTCTCCCCTCCCCGGGCTGTCTCCTCTGGGAAGAGCCTACCCTCTCTGGAGGCAGTTCCCTAGCACAGCTGCCCCTCCCCTGCGGGAGCACTTCAGCGATAGTCCCCAGCCATTCTGGAAGCCCAGCACACAGAGGTTTGAACTTTCTCCGCCACCTCTCCTACAGCCAGCCAGGAAGGGAGCTGGGAATCCAGGTACTTTGGGGTACCCCAAAAACAAAAACTACCACCTCTGCTGAGGGAAAAAGGTATGAGTGGTTTGTGTACCCCACAGTTGCCTGCTTCTGCTAATCTCATCAAGAGGGACCCGCCTGCCTTATGACAGGCTCACAGTGCATCCCACCCTTCTCCTGCCTGAGCATTCTTCCAGACCAGGAGATCACCCCACCCCTCCCTATCACAACCAGCACCTGAACTCAGGGAGGTTTAAGATTTGAGCCCAGTCTCAGTCTGGTCCCTCGGGACTCAAGCACACTATCCAGAGGCCTGGGGACCAAGGATTACCTAACCTAGACCACCACCAGTGGCACCTGAACACTCTCCCAGGGGTCTGAGGTCCAACCCACCCAAATTTCCAGCAACACTACAGTGGGTTCTTCCTGCACAAGCCAAAGGCAGTGTACCTCTGCCTCTCTACAGTGAGCAGCAAGAGTTCCTGGAAGAGGAGAACAAACTGCAAAGCTGTCTGTTTTGAACTGAGGGAAGCAGTTCCAGATGAGAAGGAACCAGCATGGGAACTCCAGCAATATGAAAAAAACAAGCTGTTTCAACACCCTGCAAATGATCACGCTAGCTAGCTCTCTAGCAATGGGCTCCAACCAAAAGGAAATTTTTGAAATGTCAGATATAGAATTCAAAATATGGATTACAAGCAAGCTCAATGGGATCAATGAGAAAGTTGAAAATCAACACAAAGTAACCAAAAAATAATAATAATTCAGAACATGAATGAAAAAATTCACTAAACGGATAGATTTAAAAAAAACAAACTGCTTGAAATGAAAGAGTCATTTAGGGAATGGGGTAGGGAACCTGTGGCCTCAGGTCCAAATGTAGCCCTCCAGATCCCCAAGTGCAGCCCCTCGATAAAATCCAAACTTCACAGAACAAATCCCTTTATTAAAAGCATTTGTTCTATAAAATTTGGATTCAGTCAAAAGGCTGCACTCAAGGATCCAGAAGGCCACAGGTTCCCCACCCCTTTAGGACTTTTGAATGAACCTAGACAGTCAAAAATAAAGAAAAAAGAATCAAAAGCAATGAACAAAATCTTAGAGAAATATGAGAATATGTAAAACATCCAGACATAAGAATCATAGGTATCCCTGATGGAGAAGAAGATAAAGCAAAAAACATGATAACTGTATTTGAGGTAATAATGGAAGAGAATTTCCCTGACCTTGCTAGATATTTAGACATCCAGGTATAAGAAGCTCAGTAAACTCCTGGAAGGTTCATTGCAAGAAGACATCACCAAGGCATATAGTCAGAGTAGACAAAGTGAACGTGAAAGTGAAAATCCTACAAGCTATGATGAAAACATCAAGTAACTTACAGAGGAAAACCCATCAGACTCTTGGCAGATTTCTAAGCAGAAACCTTACAAGCCAGAAGGAATTGGGTCCAATTTTTAGTATTCTTAAAAAGAATAACAGCCAGCCAAGAATTTTGTATGCTATAAAACTAAGTTTCATGAATGAAGGAGAAAAAGTCTTTCCCAGACAAGCAAATGCTAAGGGAATTTGTGACTGCCACACCAGCCCTTCAAGAAATGCTCAAAGGGTTAAGCATCAAAATGAAAAGTCAATACTCACCAGTGTAAAAACACCCCAAAGTTTAAAAAAGAAAAAAACTCACAGCTTTTATCAAACAGTAACAGAAGGGAGAATACAAATTAACCAAATAACAATCAACACAATGTCTGGACAGTATCTCACATACCAATTTTAACATTATACATAAATGGTCTAATTGTCCCACTTAAAAGATATAAATTGGTGGAATGAATGAAAAAACACAGCCAAAATATCTAGTGTTTCCAAGAGACCCACATAACCACAAAGATTCTCATAGAATCAAGGTAAAGGGGTAGAAGAATATATTCACAGAAAATGCATACCAAAAACAAGGAAGAATGGTTATGTTTATATCAGAAAAAAACAAACCTTGAGGGAAAGTAGTATGGAGATACCTCAAAGGACTAATGTGGACCTACCATTTGATCTAGCAATCCCATTATTGGGTATTTACCCAAAAGGAAAAAAAGTCATTTTATCAAAAAGACACTTGCACTAGAATGTTTATTGCAGCACAATTCATAATTGCAAAGATATGGAATCAAACCAAGTCCCCATCATTACATAAGTGGATTAATAAAATGTGGTATATGTATACCATGAAGTACTACTCAGCCATAAAAAAAAAGATGGTGAACTCATACCTTTAAGTCACTATCTGGATGGAACTTGAGACCATTCTTCTAAGTGAAGTAGCTCGAGAATAGAAAATCAAATACCATATGTACTCCCTATTAAATTGGAATTAATCGATCAACAGTCATGTACACATATGGTAGTAAAACTCAATGGAAATCAAGCAGGGGGGAGGAGGGAGGAAGGAATGGGTAAATACACAACTAACAGGGCAATGCACACTATCTGGGTGATGGGCACACTTATAACTTTAACTCAGATTGTACAGAAGCTATTCATGTAACCAAAATGTTTGCACCCCTGTAATATTCTGAAATTAAAAAAAACAAAACAGAAAGAAAAGTAAGTACAGTTACATGATTCTAGGTCCATGGGAAAAAAAAAAATTCCTCAGTGTAAGGAAAGGTTTCTGACACTTACCTTCAAAAAGAATTTTTTATGTAGTTCCTCCTCTGGGGCATGTTGAGATGGAGTAGGCAATGTCCTCAAAAATAATAGTTCTTACATTATTTCTTATGGTATTCTTTGATAAAAGCTGAGGAAATAAGAGTATAAATTCATGAAAGCAATATTTTTAGTAGCCAAAAAAATATGGTCCAGTTTTCTTACAAAGATAACTTTCAAAACTATATAATACAATTTTATTATAGAAAAGTCAGAAAATACAAATAAATATTATAAGCTCAAAATCACCCATATTCTTGTCTATATTAAAGGCATTTAGTGAGTTGCCTTCCAGAATATTTCTTATGTATATACTTAATTTTTTTCTTTGTTTTTACCAAGAAAAATCAGATTATAATATAAATATGGTATTTAATATGCTTTAACTTAAAGTTCTTATGATTATATCATGTTCTACTTAACCAATATACTGTTATGAGACATTGAGTTTGTTTTTTATATATAATTTATTTACCAATATATGTGGATAAATATTTGAATACATCACAGAGAATATTTGAATACATCACAGAGTATTTCCTTAGGAGGAATTTCTAGAAGCAGATACGTTAGTTAAAGCCTACCTATTTCTGAGGGTATATATGTGCAAAATTACTCTCCAAAATTATTGTAAGCAGCAGTGTATGAGGGCTTTTTGTCTCTGCTGCCTTGACTATCCTCATTTTCCTTTTAAATCCCTCATGATAAGGGTCTTTTAAAAAATATTTGATGTCAACTTCTGTCATATATGGCAAATAATATTCCATTTTTATCATTTTGTACTTTAAATTTGTTTATGGTATTTTCTGAATGTACAGAATTTCTATATTTTTATGTAGTCTCATGTAGTGACCTTTGCCTTTATAATTTCTGATTTCAATATCATTTTAGGTATTAAAAAGCTTTACTCACTACAGAATTATATAGACCTTCTCTTTACCTATATTTATTTTAGGTTTCATTTTGTTCTCATTTCTCCACATTGAACTCCAATCCATTTGTTCAGGTGTATGATTTGGTAAAAAAAATAAAATATCTTTCTTTTCCATTCCTTAGCCATATATCCCAGCAACATTCATTTAACAATCCATTCTTTCTATGCTGATTGGATTGTCTTCCTTTAAAAAATTATTATTATTGTTATTGAAGTATGTGTTTCTTGGCAGCCATTCTTTTTCATTCATCTATCTTGTCATATCCTATTACTTCACTCTTATAATTATTCTAGCATTTTAGTAACTCACAAGTGAATCAAACTATAAGTTAATTTAAGGATAATTGGCATTTTAATTGACATTTTTATAATATTGAGTGATTGTTTTTATGGTATATCATCTTTCAGTAATGTTCTATAATTCCTTCCTAAAGGCTCTGTACATTTCCTGTTATCTTTATGCCTATATGTTTGGTGTTGCTATTGTAAATGAGATCTTTTTTCTCTTATTATTGCTGCTTTTGTTGATATTAAATATTATGGGAAACTTAGTTTCCCAGTTTTAGACTCTTAGGTTTCAGTAAGGTGACTAGTAACAGAAAAGTTATTTATTAAATAATTATTATCTTGGTTACCTAGTATCTCCATTCCAGTTGTGTACAAGCCAGGGGAGATAGTTATTGTCAAAGGTTAATGTGGGAAGGCTATTATTTTTTAAAAGGAAGATATTTGTACAATACAATGAATAAGAAGTTGCTTGTAACAGAATTCTATAATAGTAGCTCAAGGGATAGAAATACAGTGAAATTCCTCCCAGATATATTCCATAGAGAGTGTTCTCTAGCAAATTAGTGATTTTAAATCTAAACTATAACATTCACTAGTTTCTCACATAAATTACTAACCACTGTTGGCTGTTAGTTGAAAAGGTGAAGTGGGATAGGATATGTACACAAAAGGGTAAGATGCATTAATATCTATTTTTTTTAATGGAGGTCAGTATATATTGTTGACAGCTAATAGAAAAGAAATCAAATTTGTGGGGGTCAATGTTGTTTGCTAATTAGTATCCATAACCTCCTTCTTTCTTCCTAACATAACCCTGAGTATTCAAGTCTCCCAACATAGACCCAGTGGCTCTTGGCAGCAGACCCCATCCTCTGTGCCTTGGTAATCTATTCCCTTTGCCAGTGATTGGTTCACAAATGGGCATGTGATCCAGTTTTGGCCAATGAGATGAGAAGAAAGTGTGTCTTTACTTTTAAGACATGAAATGGAAAAACCATTCATTCTCCCTTTGAACAGGAACAAGAAAGTGTATAACAGAGATAGTTACTGGAAGCCATCTTATAAGCAATTGGGAACCAGCCTTAGTATGAAGCTTTTATTTTGGATGGCAGAACAAAAGACATGAATGTGGGCTCTTGATTACATTGTTAAACCACCAATTCAGTCAACTTTGAACCCCACCCTAGCTTTGAATTTTCTGTTACATGAAATATTACTTGTTAACTAAGTCAATTTGAGTCAATTTTCTGTTATTAATAGTTTCAACCAAGAGCAACCTACCTGATATAAGCATATTATAATGATAATCAGAAAAAAAAACTAAAAATGATATGATTCACAAAAATTTGAGAGGTGAGAAGAAAGATAGGATAAAAAACTTAAATCCTCTTAGAGGGAAATCAATAA
The DNA here is from genome assembly GCF_020740605.2 of Lemur catta. Classification (NCBI taxonomy): domain Eukaryota; kingdom Metazoa; phylum Chordata; class Mammalia; order Primates; family Lemuridae; genus Lemur; species Lemur catta. The sequence continues at coordinate 40,453,328 of NC_059139.1, forward strand.
TATTTAAAGTTTATAAATCAAGAAATAGTAAAGAAGATTTCTGGAATTATAGTGTGAGATACTCAATGGACCCTTCCCCCAGCAAAACAACCATTTAACTGATGAAAATAATTTTTAAAAAATCAAAGTCTACGTAAATTATCCTAAGGACATACAGCAAATGGAAAAGCATTTATTCAAAAATATCTACTAAAACCTACTGCTGTTGTAGGTAAGAACAGCAAGAGCCTATAGGATTCGATACAGGACCAGCTTCTAAACCCCTAGTTGCCAGCTCAATGTGATAAAAGCTCTACTTCGGGTGGATACATCCAGGAAGATGGGACTCCCTCCATCCATTCTCCTACCGCCAGTCTAGGGCTACAGTTTCACTCTAGGCAAAGCAGACTATTGATATCTCTCATTCCCCAGCTCCATGTTGCAGAGGCTCTATTTCAGACAGTCACAGCCAAGAGTACTGGAGCTCCCTTCCCCACCTATCCCCTAGTTGCAGGGTGGAAGTTCTACTCTAGGTACAGCAGTCCAAGTATGCTGAGCCCTGATCTACCCAACCCAGTTTGCTTATAGGGCAGAGATTCCAAGCCAGGAGAGCCAAGCCAAGTCAAAAAATATCAGGAGCGAGTACCCTATTCATAGGGGAAAGGTGTCACTCTGGGACAAACAGACCACTGTCCCCATGCCCAGCTCCAATGCAGTGATGCAGAGTTTCTGCCAAGGAGGGTGGCAAACAGTAAGAGCAGAGAGCTCCGCAGCTCTCAGGGAACTGACTTCATCTAGAACAGAATGTGGGGAAGTTCATACCTAAGTGCGTTGTTGAAAACAATGGAGATTTTGGTGGTAAGCAATTTAGGGCAGACTGGTAGCTCCATGACTCTAGTAGCAAAAAGCAAAATACTTAATATGCTAGAAGATAATCATGGCAAGAGCAAGCTAAGAAGAGGCTTCCTAAGGTGTAGTAAGCCTCAGAGACTGGCAACACTGTGCCCCTGCAAAAGAACCTGACTTATGAATCAGACCGTAGAGCATGTTATACCCCAGGGCATTGTGGAAAACAATAGAACAATCAACAAGCAATTGGTAGAGGCTAACAGCTGTGTGTAATACTAATAATGGAAGCCCAGCCAGAGCTTAAAGGAGTGATCAGGGAAAGAGAGTCAAAGCAGACTGGGCTAAAACTAAGTACAGTCATCCCTGGTGGTCAGTAAAACTGGGTGTGTGCCTAAGCTTGTGCTCTGTGGAGCACGATGAGAGGCTGCACACGGTGGGGGAAATAGGCTTCATTAAATTAGTCCATCCAACTCATTGAACAAATAAAGAAACAATAACCAAAACAAGCTCCATGGAGGAGAGTCCAGAAGAAACTCATACATCTGTGGTCAACTGATTTTTAACAAGTGTTCCAAGAATTAGTCTTTGTGTCATTTCACTAAATGGTGCTGGGACAACTGTATAATCACATGCAAAAGATTTAATTTGGACCTCTGTCTCACACCATATATATGTTAACTCAAAATGGAACAAAGACCTAATTATGAGAGTTAAAAATATAAAATTCTTAGAAGAAAATACAGGTATAAATCTTTGTGAACTTGGGTTAAGCAATGGTTTTTTTAGATATAACACCTAAAGTTCCATGCCATGCTCATGGATTGGAAGAATTAACATCGTTAAAATGTCTATACTACCCAAAGTAATCTATAGATTCAATGCAATTCCTATTAAAATACCAACATCATTTTTCACAGATTTAGAAAAAATAATTATACACTTTGTATGGAATCAGAGAAGACCCCGTATAGCAAAAGCAATCTTAAGCAATAAAAACAAAATGGGAGGTATTGATTTGCCAGACTTCAAACTATACTACAAAGCTGTGGTTCTTAAAACTGCTTGGTATTGGCACAAGGGCAGGGACACAGACCAGTGGAACAGAACAGAAAACCCAAATATGAAACCATCCTCATATAACCATCTAATCTTTGACAAAATAGACAAAAACATACTCTGGGGACAAGAGTCCCTATTCAATAAATGGTGCTGGGAAAACTGGATAGCCACATGTAGAAGACTGAAACAGGACCCACAGATTTCACCTCTCACAAAAATCAAATCACGGTGGATAACAGATTTAAACCTTAAATGGGAAACGATTAGAATTCTAGAAGAAAATGTAGGAAAGACTCTTACAGACATTGGTCTAGGCAAAGAATTTATGAAGAAAACCCCTAAGGCAATCGCAGCAACAACAAAAATAAACGACTGGGACCTGATTAAATTAAAAAGGTTCTGCACAGCCAAAGAAACAGTCATGAAAATAAACAGACAGCCTACAGAATGGGAAAAAATTTTTGCATACTACACATCAGATAAAAGACTGATAACAAGAATCTATTTAGAACTCAGGAAAATCAGCAAGAAAAAATCAAACAATCCTATCAAAAAATGGGCAAATGACATGAATAGAAATTTTTCAAAAGAAGATATAAGAATGGCCAAAAAACGTATCAAAAAATGCTCAACATCCCTAATCATCAGGGAAATGCAAATCAAAACCACAATGAGATACCACTTAACTCCGGTGAGAATGGCCTTTATCAAAAAATCCCAAAACAACACATGTTGGTGTGGATGCGGAGAGACAGGAACACTCATACACTGCTGGTGGGAATGCAAACTAGTGCAACCCCTATGGGAAGCAATATGGAGATAACCTTAAACAGATTCAAGTAGACCTACCATTTGATCCAGCAATCCCATTATTGGGCATATACCCAGAAGAACAAAAGTCATTCTTTAACAAAGACACCTGTACCCGAATGTTTACAGCAGCACAATTCACAATCGCAAAGATGTGGAAACAACCCAAGTGCCCATCAATCCATGAATGGATTAGTAAACTGTGGTATATGTATACCATGGAGTACTACTCAGCTATAAGAAATAGCGATGATACGACATCTCTTTGGTTCTCCTGGAGAGAGCTGGAACCCATTATACTAAGTGAATTATCCAAAGAATGGAAAAACAAGCATCACATGTACTCACCAGAAAACTGGTTTCCCTGATCATCACCTAAATGTACATCAGGGAAGGATACCAATTGGATATCAGACTGGGATGGGGGGTGGGGGGAGGGGATGGGTGTATGCCTACATGACGAGTGCGTTGCACACCCTCTGGGGAATGGTCATGCTCGAAGGTGCAGACCCGGGGAGGTGGGGGGGAGGGGATGGAGGTATGACTACATGATGAGTGCCAGGCGCACTGTCTGGAGAATGAGAATGGACGCGCTTGGGACTCTGACTCGGGGGGATGGATGGGACATGGACAATGTATATGACCTAAACTTATGTACCCCCATGATGAGCTGAAATAAAAAAAATAAAATAAAACAAAGAAAAAAATAGACTTTGTCAAAATTGAAAATTTCCTTGCTTTAAAGGATATTATCAAGAGAGTGAAAAGCCAACCACAGAATGAAAGAAAATATTTGTAAATTATGTATGTGATAAGGATCTAGTATCTGCAATATATCAAGAACACTTACAACTCAACAGTAAAAAGACAAATAACCCAAAGGATTTAAACAGATAATTCTCCAAAAGATATAAAAATGGTCAATAAGCACATGAAAAGATGCTCAACATCATTGGCCACTAATGAAATGCAAATAAAAACTATTTTGAGATACCACTTCATACCCACTAGAATGGTTGTAATCAAAAAGATAGACAATAACAAGTGTTGGTAGAGATATGGACAATTTGGGACCTGTATATATTTCTGATTGGAATTTAAAATGTGGTCATTTTGGAAAACAGTTTAATAAATTTTCAACACAGCAGACTCCAAGTCTGCTTGTAGGTTGGGAAGAGTTCTGGGTATGTCCCAAATTAACTAGAGTTCTTTTATCTGTGGAAATGAGAAGGACCCTGGGATGGGTAAGGCTTGGGAAAAAGGCCTCAGGATAGGTGGGACATTTCCCATTCATTGATAACTTCACTACATGTTTTGATACTGGGAGCTCTCACATTATCATCTCAATAGTAGGCCTGTTCAGGGAGGTGCTAAATGCTACACAAAAGAATCTGCAGGCCAAGGAAGAGAAAAGGCCAGGATTTGCAAACAATGTGGAGTGGCATTATCCAGGTAAGGGAGGAGGAATCCCTCAGCCAAGGAGATCATGGTCTTATTTTGAGGAAAGACATCATCTTTTGTTGAATGGACTTTTTGACTGCAGCCTTCAAACCAAGCATGCCATTTCCCCCATTGTGAATGGACTCTAGAGGACCCTCCTGCAGGCATTCCTGCTAACACACCTCGTATCAACTGTTCAGGGATCCCAGCCCACAGTCATGTGAAAGATGATAGTGTCGCAGGTGTTACAAGGGGAGCCACAGGACCAGTGCAACCTACCTCCCAACTGTGAAATCACTCCCTGCTCTCACCCCATCCACGTTCACAATGCACCCAGACCTCGGCAAGGAAGATTCCTATCCATGTTCCATTTTTTTCCTCTCATCAATCCCACTCTCCCTTTTGACCACTCTCCTACCCTCCAGTGCCACTACTCTTGGGCCTTTACATGGTGGAACTCGGTGCTGATGAGCAGATACACTGGTGAACTCCACTGGAAAAGGAAATATCTAATTCTCTACCTTGTTTATAGAAGTCCCAAACTAAGTAAGGAAATGACATTTAAGCTAATCTAGGATTTTAAAGCATAGAACAGACCTGCAATTTTTCACCAGGAATATTTAGGCTGTCACAATAATTGGAGGATTCTTCTAGCATCTAGTCAGCAGTGAAAGGATGACAAATATCCTATAGCATTTGGGCCAGTCCCACACAATGAAAAATTATCCTCTGTCCTGGGGATAATTTGAAGATGAGGGTGAGCAGGGAAGGTGAAGTCCTATTTCTTTTCATACAGGAGAATCATGGCTTGAGATGGATGCAGTGCTCACCTTTTGTGGAGCCACTAATATATCCCTCCATAGACTTGTCCTAAATCCTGAACTGTAACTTCACATACAAAATAATAATAAACATCAGAACAGTACAAAATACTTGTGGTATAAGTAGAGCTTATAGTAAGAGCTCAACAAATGTTATGGTTGAATTGGACTTAATTTAATAGATTTCCTTTTGGCCTTATAATCCCTCTAACAAAGGGCAAACTATTATAGTTATTCTTGAGTAATGAAACATTTACTGAAATGATTTTTTAATGCTCCAAAGCCGTTAAAGGACATCAGTAACACAAGGTAAATATAACTGCCTCAGGTAAAAAGCTTGGGTAAAGGCTCTAACCTAAGAAAGTCTTATTAGCAGATTTCTCCTGGAGCAAATGGTTAAAAAAATGATTGCAACAACTCTTTATCCTGGTACAAATATTATATTGAATTGTAAGCACTAAATATTATAGTTCCAAATACCAAATGGAATTATCGACTTAAAATGGATAAATTTTTAAATAGTGCTTATCTAGCTAATAAAATAGGAGCTCTTAAATTACAATAATTTGCTTTCTATAATGACTTAGATATTATAAAACCCATAACTCCATTTTGAAAATGTCAGGTAAAGAATTTATGGTTTTTATTTCTGTCCCTGTTATATATGCCTGTCATCAGGCTGCATATTCAGCTGGACAATGGGATTTCCCAAAGTAGATTTTAACCTTGAACAGTTCACTAGGAAAAGGTATGAAAATCAGATTCAGATTTACTGTCAAAGGATACATAGGTAAGTATTCATCGATATTGGGTGAGATATTCCTGGTTGGCCTCTGCTTTCCTAGCATACAAAGCCCTTCTTGGCCCCCAAATCCCACAGGATGTACAGTGAGACCTTGCAGCTACCACATGGTGATCACCTGCCAGGTCGCAAGACCTGGGTATGTGACTTACAGACTTACATTACGTATTTCTGTGATTCAAACTGATAATTTTCTGTTGAATATAAGCTGTAACAGCAGATCCAAACTTTTTTCTAACTTGTGTTGTTCACCTTATAGACAGATGAGCATTTCTGGGTGCCTCACATGGGTACAAAATGAGTTTCATCAGGAGTGGGATTTTTTTGCCCTTTTTGCCCTTTTTTCAGAGGTGCAAAGTAAGCATTGCCCCTGAAGCCCTGAAGATAGTTTTGAGATTGTCGTAAATACACAGTAAAGCAGGTTCAAATGCCAAATTTATTAACCCTTCTCCATTCTTGTGGAAGGGAAGGATGTCCTTGTACAGCATCCTAACTCAGCCTTACTCTTGCACAGAGAAAACTATTTTAATGTATATATTATTGAAATATAATAAAATCAACATATTAAGGGATAAGAGTGAGATAAAACTAATTGAAAAGTTTCAAAGATCATTCACAAGATATTACTAAACCAAAAGCTATGTTAAGTAACGAGGATTTAGCATCAGCTAATAAAGATTGTTTTTTTTAGAGATCTCCCTTTTTACACAAATGTCCACTGACTGGGACTCTAATTCCCAATCTTGTTCTATTGCTTGCAAATGTCCTTTATTGTACATTAATTTCCTTGAACCAAATAATGCCTGTGAACAAGCACACACGAGCACCTACTGAAAATTGGGAGAGTTGGGTCTTTACTCAAATTCAGGACCCATCCTGGTACACGTATATAATTCAAAACTCTTGAAGAAGTAGTCTTTTTATTATTATTACAACATGTTACAATTTTCCTCTTTGTCAGATGATTTTTTGTGCTTTGCATCTCCAGAAAAAAAATGAAATATTATATATCAAACAACATAGAACTAAGAATTGTGGGGGAAAAGTTTTCAGAATAATGAGAAATAATTTTAAATGGGTAAACAAGGCCTTTAATAATTTGAATAAGATAGCCATATACACACCTCGTAGTCTTTTAAATAGAACATAATATCATTGGGTCCACTTAAATGACTATGCCTTATATTTATAATAATATTCTTATCAAGTTCCCCTGCTAAATAAGACTCTAGGGTACCGTGAATTAACCCTATCAGAACACTTACCTCATAACTTTAGGATGGCCTTGTTACTAGACAGGACTTACTGGAGGTACTATGCCTATTACACAGCTTTAATTCCTGCACTTAGTAGAATGCTTGAAACTATTCTAAACAACTCTTTATGTAATTATAATGAATTGTTTAAATTGGTTTTACCTGATCAACACCTATAGGAATAACAGTCATCGGGCATCAGGCAGATGGGGGGGTGTATACATACATAAAGAGTGCAATGCGCACCGTCTGAGGGATGGACACGCTTGAAGCTCTGATGGAGAGGGGCAAGGGCAATATACATAACCTAAACATTTGTACCCCCATAATATGCTGAAATAGAAAATAAAGTTACCAACATTTAAGCATGCAGCTGAAACCAAAGTTGCACCACCTTATTGATGCACTCTGTAGTTCAAAATTATCCCAATATGCATGTGATTGTCCTTTTTTATTGTTTGTGATATAGTACCATGAAATCTCATGATAATACACCCTGTAATAATGTGAATTCAGATTTTATATAGTTGGCAGTTAGCGCCTGACCTTAGCCAAATCAAGAAGACTAGAATTCCTTTATCTGAACAGTCATTTACTTTTTTGATGATAGCATGACACAAAAATGCTGCTGTTTCCACTGCTACTGCCACCACATTTATCTAAGTGTATGGTTGGAATAGACTTAGATCTTTCCAGGATATTCGGTTTATTTTTTATTTTTCTAGCATATTTATTTTCTAGCATATCTAATATCAGTATTAAATACTGATAAAATCTGGTAAATTATAATATGTGTTTTAATAAGAATCATCTACTACTCCCTACTGGTAACATTGGCTGAGGAGGGGATAAAGGTAGCTTTCATCACCTTTTACTCAGAGCACTACACCTTGGTCTACCCTTAGATTTTTCTTAATGTTTCTTCCAGGTAATTTTAGGAAATATATTGTTGAATATTCTCTTTGTTGCCAAATCCTGCATTTCTAAACTCAAATGCTGCTGGATTGGAGGCAACACAGATCTATAGAAAGAACAATATCCATGGGTAAGGTTAATACAGTTTTATAGTGGAGTGAGATAATGCTTACCATATTTAAATAAATTCAAATCATTTTAGAACAGAAAAGGACCTACGATCATTTCATCCAGTGGTTATCAAATCTAGCTGTGCGTCAGAATCACCCAAGGGGCTTATTAGAAAGCACAGACTCCTACATCACATACAATTCTGCTTTAATACATCTAGGTGAGGTTCTAGAATTTGTCCTTTTAACAAGTACCCTAAGTGATTTTGATGCATAGCCAAGCATGTTGGAATCACTAATCTAGTACAGTGCCCTGCAAAGCAGGAATTACATTTAATTCATCTCCGTATTCCTAGCTAGATCAGCAAAGTGCCAGGCACAGAGTGGGTGCAAAATCAACGTTTGCAAGAGATAGGGCAGAAAGTGAGTACAAAGAGAAGTTCAGTGATTTGTGGAAGACCCCAAGTTAAGAGGTATTAGAACCCAGTTCTTATTTGGCCCAGCAATGGAAAGAAATGACTTCTGGATCCTCTCTTCTCCAACAATCTTTCAGATCAAGTATAGTAAATTAAATCATCCAAAATCATTGGACTCATAAGATTATGTTATGGATACACAGGTGTATATGTTCAATAAGTTGTAGGTACAAGTCCCATCTCATCTTGCAAATTTTAATAAAGTAATCTCTCCAATCATAATTTTCTTGGGTGTTATGAAAATATTTCCTAAACCTTCCTGTTTTGGTGTGTTAATATGTGAATTTGTGAAATAGTTTAAAAGTTCATTGTGTAATAAGTTCCTTGAAGCCAGAAAACAGAATATCACAGACATTATTTGCTTTTCCTTCTCTCACCTACCCCCTAGAAAAAGATTGTGTGGCTAGTTATCAAAACTGCAGGTATTGGATGACTCTTATGATGTCCTTTTGATCTGTTGTACTAGAATTCAATTATATTTCCAAACAAGTTTTCAGTATAAGATAGGGTAGTACAATGCATTCTCTAGCTATTATGTCAACAATTTAGAACATGGCCGCAAATTTTCAAGGAGGAGGAGGAAGAAGGGAGAGGAAAAGAAGGGAGTGAAAGGAGAGAAATAAAAAGTGTTGAGTTGCAAACTCTTCACTTTGGTTTGTATTATCTCCCATATGAAATCATCACTGACCGGCCACATGGGTCTCATATACAAGGGCATTTAGAAAACTGTGACTCAATTTGCCCAAGAGTTAATTGTTAACACAATACCACTTAGGGGATTTTTTTTTTTTTAGCTCCTTATCAGTCAACCTGATCAGGGGATTTTTAACTTCTCAGAAAATGACTCTGAACCATAGTCATCAGGGCTTAAGGATCAGTCCTGCAAGAAAACCATAGTTACTGTAAATGATTGTGTTTCAAGTCATTTGATAACTTCTTCCATTCTCTTAATCATATGAAGGGTACTGATGAGCCCTTTTAACCAGGTGGTAGTACCATGACTATCTTGTACTAAAGGGCTATAAACAGGCAGTGGGCAAAGTGGACTTTAATAAAACAGCTGTGTATCATTGTAGAAACCAGTGTGAGAATATCCAACCTGAAATGATTTAACTGTTAAGCATGTAAGGTATAAAAAATGTACTAGCCATAATAACCCTCACCCCCTCAGAATACATGGTGAGACTACAAAAATACCTTTTCTCTAACTTGTATACTGGTTCATAGGTGCACAATTTGGAGGGGAGTTGGAGTTGCAGGTTTAATACATAACATCACTTGCCTAGAGTAATCTGTTTCTTACATTGTTCCTTTGGTTGTTAATTGTAAACTTTTTGAATCAATTTTCCCTTTGAATTCCTTAGGTAATAATCAGTCCAAGGCAGTGATTAGGAAAAATAGAGAAAATGTAATGCAACTGGCTTGAGCTGAAGCTCAAAGCCTGAAGTAGTATCAAAACTAAGGAAATGCTACAGGTGATAATTGTGGGATAAAAAGTAAGAGTGGATGGTTGATGGAAAACCTAGTTTGCTTCTCAGATTAGTAACCAACTCTGCACTGGCCTAAGAAGAGCTTCTCCATTTAAACAGTCTAACTCAATCCTGGCTTTCCATGGCTCATATAAAAAGACTTTCTACTAAAGTGAATGTCATCATGTGTGTTCTGTGATTGGTCTGTGCGTACTTCAATTGAATATTTCCTTTTTAACTCATTAGTTGGCTTCTGAAAGTTTGAGAATTTTTACATTTTTTAAACTCTCAAATTTATAGCAAATCTGTAGCAATGAGCTAATGTAAAAGCAAATAGAATATAATGGATTATGAAGTAAAAAGTATCACTTCTGAGTCCTGATTGCATTTTAGCTGTTCTTTTGCTACACCTGTAACACATTATTCCCCGTTTTTGTCTACTAATTTATTTTCATCTTTTAGTCTACAGTTTGAGGGCAGGCATGATGCCTCGTGTATATTCCTCACATGGCATAGTGCCTGACATAATAGTTAATTCAATACATGTATGTTCTATGTGTAGGCATATCAATGTTGCACCAAATGTGAATTTCGGGGAGTTGTATATACTTGAATTTAAAAAAAAAAAGTTGAATCCACTTTTGTCTTCACTGACTTAAAGACATATGAATTTATTATCAAAATACCACAGCAATCATTTGTCATATTCTTGCCATTTTACTCAAATTAATGGTTAAAAATACTATTTTCTTTTGCTTTACTCTAGAACTGAACAATGCCACAAAAACATTCTTTACTAAAGAATATTTGAAAATAAAACAAAGCTTTCATAAATCCAGCTGTGCAAAATGGCCTCTACCAAGCTGCAAAAAAGCATTCCATCTTTTTGGAGGTAAGGAAACTAATATGAACTGTGAATATCTATTTGGTGCATAGACTCAAGAACAGAATGTCTGGATCATAGAGTATGAGTATATTTAACTTGACTGAATAGTGTCAACAGTTCTCCCAGATGACCAGTCTGGATACCTATGGGAAACAACTAGTGTTGGCAGGGAATGGGAATTAGGAACCCTCATTATTATTTTAATTTGCATTTACTGATTGCTAATAGTTTAAAATCCCTTTTAATGCTTATTAGCCTTTTGGATTCCTCTTTTGTAACTACTTTGCTCATTTTTCTAAGGTGGTTTCTGCCCTTATTGATTTTTGAGAATTTCTTAATCCCTTTTCAGCTTTAGAAATTACAGATTTCTTATCCCAATTTATTATCTGCATATTAAGTTTGTCCACAGTGTTCTTCATTGTAAGAAATCCTTACATTTGATATAATTAAATCCACTTTTTGCTTTTTCATTTGTGTTTTGAATTTTTATTTGAGAAGTTTTTCCCTACTCCCAGGTCACAAAGGTTCTCACTTAGATTTTTTTAAATATTTATTTTATAGTTTTACCTTTCATGTTTAGGTCTTTATATAGAATATACCCCTTATATTATATTACAGAGGATTCACATATGTCTATTTTCAAAAATAGCCTACTTTTCTGAGTATTTATTATATAGTCTTACTGAATTTTTGTTATTTCCTAACTATTGTTGCAAAGAAATGTTATTATTATAATTACTATCTCATATTTAACAACCTTAGTAAATTATCTTAGTGAATCTAATTATTTATAGGGTTTGGGTGGTTTTCAATGAAGACAATTGTATTATTATCTTAAATAAGGACAATTTTACATCTTTCAATCTAATGCATATGCTTTTTTCACTTTACATTCTGAGCTAGGACTTCTATTTGATTTTGAACATAAAAAGTGATAACAGCATCCCTGATTTTTAAAGAAATGCTCTTAATACTTGAGTATAATTGTTGCTATGTGTTTTTGGTAGGTACCTTTCATCAAGTTTTAAGAAAGTTCTCATCTGTTCCTAATTTGCTAATACCTGTAGTTTTTCTTGAATTGGGTTTAAATCTTGTGAATGTTTTTCAGCATTTCTTGAATTATCATATGGCTTTACTTGCTCACTTTGTTAATGCATGGAATTAATAGATTATGATCAATTTTTCTAACGTTTTATGCTGTATTCCTGGAATCAACTCAGCTTGATCATTTTTATACACTGTTACATTTGGTTTGCTAATATTTGAGAATTTTACATCTACATTTATGGTTAAGATTGTATCTTTTTTACACTATGCTTTGTTAATTTCTTTTTACATCAATTTATATATCTTTTTGCTAAGAATTTGGTTTTTTTAGTTTTCAAATTTGTCGGCATAAGTTGTTTATAATATTTTAATCTCTCCTGTATCTACAATTATGCTCTCTTTGTATTTTTTATATTATTTAGTTATGCTTTATTTTGGTTTTTTCCCCTGATATTGCCAGGTATTTGTCAATTTTATTATTCCTTTTAAATTAACAATTTTTGGAATTGACTTTATTGTATTATATCTTTATTTTCTATATCATTAGTTTCTGCTCTTTATTAAATCCTTACTGTTATTCTCCTTGGATTTACTCTGTTCTTTTTATATCATAGTAACATGACTTTCTAAGTCATTAATTTTTATCCTTTTTACTTTTTTTTTTATTTCAGCATATTAGGGGGGTACAAAAGTTTAGGTTTACTTTCTTTAAATTATTATTTAAGGCCATAAATTTCCCTTTCATCACATGTATTTTTGTTATTCTTGATTTCTAATTATTTTTAATAATAAACCACATTTAATTACATACTGATAGAATCATCTTGATTAAAAATAAAATTGTACAAAATCAGGATCATATTGAAAAATTAGCCTTTGTGATTCCTATAGTGATACCACACTATAAAACATAAGATGCCACCTCTACTAGGTTAATAGGTTCCCTAACAAATTTACTTCTCAGCTTAGTTTTATATGGTTGGTAGACTGAGGTAAGGTAGGCAGGAGGATCTTATGAGAAAGAATAGACATTTCTTTTTTTTTTTTTTTTTTTTTTGAGACAGAGTGTCACTTTGTTGCCCGGGCTAGAGTGAGTGCCGTGGCGTCAGCCTCGCTCACAGCAACCTCAAACTCCTGGGCTTAAGCGATCCTACTGCCTCAGCCTCCCGAGTAGCTGGGACTACAGGCATGTGCCACCATGCCCGGCTAATTTTTTCTATATATATTTTTAGTTGTCCAGATAGTTTATTTCTATTTTTAGTAGAGACGGGGTCTCGCTCAGGCTGGTCTCGAACTCCTGACCTTGAGCGATCCACCCGCCTCGGCCTCCCAGAGTGCTAGGATTACAGGCGTGAGCCACCGTGCCCGGCCAGAATAGACATTTCTGTAGCTGCCTTTGGCTTCACAAAATTAGTGTTTCTTTCCATACTCAAAAAATCTTAACATAGTTATAGATTTTCTAACCAATGAAGCTTGTATATAAACTCTTCTTGAACTCAGCCATGAAACTTCCTCACGCTTACCTATAATAGACTCATTCCTTTTCACTTTATGAAATAGTATCTTGAATATATTGATGAGTAAGCAGATATGTTTTAATTTTTTTCTTCTTACAAATATATATTTCATATTAAATATAATACATAAAATGGGTAATGTGAAAAGGAATGGAAATACTCTTGGTAAATGTGAGATAGATATTTCTTATCAGGCACTAGATGCACTGATGACTCTGTCAGTGGCATTTCCTTTCCCTGAAATACCATTTCCAGGCATTGCATCCTCAGTTTATTTTGTCAGTCCATTTGACATGGTTTAATCATATATATATACACACACATATTATATAAAAATATATACACATACATATATATAATTATATATGTGTGTATAATATATATACATACATACACAAGGCAAGCTAGCTAAGAGGTTTTCCTAAAATGTTTTTGAAAAAAGAGTTCACATTGTTGAATTTTTTAAAAAATATACTCAAGTTAAATTTTTTAAAAGCTTTTAAAATTCCATGTCTTAATATTGCTGGCTGTAACAAAACACGCAGCTGAAATGCAGGTGTCTGACATATATTTATGACAAATCCATCCATTTCTCATGAAGCCTGGGGGAGTTTTATTTGGTCATTAGTTTGGCTGAAGGTGTTAAATTGATTCTGCAAGTTTAAACATGTTCATTATAAATCAAAGGATATCCAGATGGAAAACAATGTTTGTCTCTAATAGAAAACAAAATGGTACATGCTCAAACAACATGAGTTGGAATATGTCCCAGAAATTTGCCCTCTCAGAAAGTTTAAGGTAAGTCAGAAATTTAAAAATATGCTATAATCTTGTTTCTGCCTTTTAGGAGAAAGGTGCGTTATCCTTTACATTTCCTCTGAAATAGCCACAGTTTTGTTCACAAGGTATTTTGAAGGGGCCTATAAATTCTGAAATGTCTTTTTCTTTCTTTTTATTTTGGCCGAATCGGGTTATGTTTTTGTTATAGGGTTTACTTATGAGTTTAAAATTTATTTCAGAAGCATTTTCCTTCTACATTGTTTATGATTCAAATAAATTACAAATTATATATTTTGGTCAAATATCATTGCTTCATACCTGTTATTTTAAAAGTTATGAGCAGTGTTTTATTTTCTCAGTCTTCCTCCTCTCTCTTTCTCCCCATCTATCCTCTCCTTCTCCCTCTTTCTCTCTCACACACACACACACACTCTGAAAATTCCATCCTTTTCATTGTTTCACATTTATAGAACTTACTTGTTAATTCCATATGAAATTGGGTGTTGGTAAGAAAGCTGCCTTCATTTTAAAACACTTGCATTTGAAACAAATGCATACATATGTATGTCCATTAAAAATCCACTGACCACAAGATCTCTGAAATTAGCACAGGAAAAAAATTACCTTAGTGGGAAAGGGTGACCATGTAGTCCTGACCTTGTCTCTGAGCCCATAGTTTTACTACTGTGTCCCAAAACTAATGCTTTCCCTAACTACGCTGAAGAATAAATGGCATCAAGTTAAAGCATTCAAATATGTAATAAGATGACTCTGATACTGGAAACTGAATTTTTCGAACCTTTGATAAGCAAAGGCTAGAAAGGAAGTGGAGGAGCTCAGAAGACTAGGTGAATTAAAATTCCAGTATTCTGAGAGCCCTGTAGGAAAGCTAATATTGCCAGCTATTTGCTTCACTGGGAGTATTTTCTTAGTCTGGGAATTATTTGAGAATCAGTCTTGCCATAGACAGAGAACTTTACGAAGGGGAAGACACATCAGCAGAGGTTTTGATAACCACATGGACCAACATGTCAGATTGGAAAAGGAGTCCAAACATATGGCCAGTTTTCCACATGAGACATTTGCTAAGAGCTGTGGCAGTACAAAAGGCTAAATAGCTGACTCAAAAAGGCAGAATTAAATCTGTTACAGTCTAACAGAGTTTATGAATCAAATTATACTATAGGGAGGGATCTACAGCACACAGTAAGACTCCTTAAAACACTTCCTATATTTTAAACCTATGTAGGATGAAAGGCTAAAGAGCTTCATCCACAACATCTGAAAAGCAGAACTTTCAAGTTAGAGGAGCTAGAGACCTTCTAAACTGTTAAGCAAAAAACCCAGAGGACCATGCTCAAAGGAGGAGTCCAGACCTGAAAAACAGAATACACTAAACACTAAGACACTGAAAATTTCCTGCAGTGCCATGATGAACTCCATAGTGTTTTTGGAAATAAAGTCTGATTAAAGGAGTGAGACTGCAGTAAACACAACATAGGTCATGCACTTTAGACATTTGAAATCAGAGATTGACTGGGTCTAATGAAACCTGCAACCTAAATTCAAACCGAACCCTGCTTGTTAATTATTGGATTGAAGTGATGAACCTCTCATGCTATCTTTCTGACAAAAGAAAGGTCCATCCCTCTCTGGAAGGAAATAATCAACTTTATTCTACATGAATTTCTTATACAAGAAAAAATTATGAGATATGCAAAGGGTTAGGAAAATGTGACCGATAATCAACAGAGAAAGCACAAAATAGAAACAGATCTCTAGTTGATCTACATGTTGGAATTAGCAAAATAGGACTTTAAAATATCTAATTAGAAAAAAAATCAATGAAAAAAGAGAAAAAGATGGACAGAATAGATAAAAAGGTAGAAAATGTCAATAGAAAATGGAAGCTATAAAAAAGAATAAGACACTCATCATGTAGGTGTACCCCTATCCCCTCCCCCCACCCCCATCCCCTCGAGTCAGAGCATTCAAGCGTGTCCATTCCCCAGACAGTGCGCATTGCACTCATCATGTAGGTATACACCCATCCCCTCCCCCCACCCCCCAGTGTCTGGGGAATGGACACGCTTGAAGCTCTGACTCGGGGGGATGGGCGGGACATGGGCAATATATATAACCTGAACTTTTGTACCCCCCTAATAAGCTGAAATAAATAATATTAAAAAAAGAAAAAATAGACTAACCGCCAATAAACACATGTAAAAATGTTCAACGTCACTAATCATCAGAGAAATGCAAATCAAAACTTCTGTGAGATATCACCTAACCCCAGTGAGAATGTTTTTTATCAATAGGTCCCAAAACAATAGATATTGGTGTGGATGTGGAAAGAAAGGAACAGTTACACACTGCTGGTGGGACTGCAAACTAGTGCAACCTCTATGGAAAATAGTATGGAGATTCTGCAAAGAAGTAAAAGTAGACCCACCATTTAATACAGCAATTCCACTACTAGATATTTATCCAAAGGAAAAAATTCATTTTATCCAAAAGACACTTGCACTAGATTGTTCATTGCAGCACAATTCACAATGGCAAAGATCAACCCAAGTGCCCATCAATTTATGATTGGATTAGTAAAATGTGGCATATGTATACCATGGAGTACTACTCAGCCATAAAAAATTAGTTAATATCTTTCCAACAACCTGGATGAAACTGGAGAACATTGTTGTAAGTGAAGTGTCACAAGAATGGAAAAACAAACACCACATGTACTCACCATTACATTGGAACTAACTGATCAACACTCATATGCAGACAGAAGTAAAACTCAACAGAAATCATGCAGGTGGGGAGAGAGGGGATGGGTGAAATCATATTTAACAGGTACATTGTACATTATCTGGGTGACGGACACACTTATAACTTTGACTCAAGAAGTATAAAAGCAATCAATGTAACCAAAACATATGTACCCCATAACATTCTGAAATAATAATAATAATAATAAAAACTTAACGTAGGCAAATAATCTTTGCAGACAGCTTGATTTGCAGGTTGTGTGAGTATATCCTGCTATATGTCTATTCAGCTGGACTTTTTGGATTTGTACATAAATTGATCTAAAAATGTGGATCTTTTCTGTCCTCTTTCCAGCAAAAGCAGTCTGTTATCAGCCTGTTCATTGTTAAGAATCAGCATTATCCTCATAAATTTTATTATTCCTCAGCCTCATGTATTTGTCTATTGTTTACGTCTGTCTCTGCCATTAAACTTTAAGCTGCAGTGCCTGAGGACAAAAAAATTATTTACATTACAACTATGCTTTTCTCTCCCTTTGATATTTTTGTCATTTTTGTAAATAAATTCTCCTTTTGCCTCAAAAAAAAAAAAAGAAATAAAATAACTAGAAAATAAAAAAAAAAAATAAGACAGACGTTCTGAAAATACAAAGTGCACTATCTGGATTAAGAATGCATTAGATGGATACAACACGGTGGCTCACACCTTTAATCCTAGCACTCTGGGAGGCCGAGGCAGGAGGATTGCTTGAGGTCAGGAGTTCAAGACCAGCCTGAGCAAGAGTAAGACCCCATCGCTATAAAAATTTTAACATTAGCCAGGTTACAGTAAGCTATGATCAGGCCACTGCACTCCAGCCTGGGTGACAGGGCAAGACCCTGTCTCAAAAAAAAAAAAAAAAAAAGAAGGGAAAAAAAAGGAAGAAAAAGCTAATATGTGGAGAAAATGGAATAATAAAAAAATGTTTGATTGGGATCCATAGGAAAGCAATAAAAGAAAAATACAGGAATAAAAATCAGATACAACAAATAAAAAACAAATGTAAATATCCTAAACATTCATATTAAAATATTAGCAGATAGATTAAAAAAGAAAACAAGAACCAACTACATGCTTTTAAACAAGAGACAACGTTTAAATATAAAGGCACAGAAAGGTTGAAAGTAAAAGTATAGAAAATGATATATCATGCAATCACTAATCAAAAGCAAGCAGATATGGTTATGTTAATCTAAAAAATTTACACTTTAAGTGAACAGAAATTACTAGAGATGAAAAGGAACATTTCATGGTAATAAAAAGGACAATTCAACAGGAAAATATAAAACCATGAATTTGCATGCAACTTAAAAACTGTTTCAAAATATATAAAGCAGAATTTGGCAGAATTAAAAGTAGAAATAGATATAAATCCACAATCACAGTTGGAGATTTCAACACATCTCTCCCAAGAACTGGTAGAAAAAAAGAAACACACATACACAATAAGGATCTAGAAGATCCTTCACCAGGGAAGAGTAGTGGCTAATCTCAAAGGTTGGGGCTCATGTTATTGTTAATATATTAGTAGCTTGGGTTTTTGAGTTCAAAGGCAGTGCTTTGGAGTGGCATTGCCTACTCTTTTCCCTCCTACTTCTTGCACTTCCTATACTGAAGCACAATGGGTGCCCTTGCACTTCTTTCCTCTAAATTCAAAAAGGGCCTCATTTAGTCAATCCACTGTTCTCATTCTATTTTGGCTGTTACAGATTGCATAATACAACCCTGCCATACTTTTCTGAGTTCTGCTCCTTTATCCATGCAGCTGAGTTCATTGAATAAACGAACTGAGACTTCAGTCTGTAGGCTTAGTTCTACCTCTTACTCTGTATGTGGATCCCAAGATGTAGACTAGAGAAGGGAACAAGGAAGCCCCTGATTTTTTCAAACCAATTTACTAATAAGCCTTGCATTGGGGGTTATTGTGATTGCCTGTACTAATGAAAACAATGTTTTGTTTCTCATTTGGCTAGTGAACTGTTCACCAGAATCTAGATAATACAATTTGTAAGATATAGCTTACAGCCTCAGCTTGTAGCCCTCTAAGGGGCTTCTAGCCCACCTCATCATAGAGGATTATCAACCTGAGTTTATGTACCTCCTGGATTCTTCCAAGTTAGGAAAGCAATGAGAGCATTGAAATCAGGGATCCCACACTTCCCAACTCCAGGAAGTACCTCTGACATAGTTGTCTCTATGAAGGGTGCTCTGGAGTTCTGCAGAGCACAGCAGAATTGTCCATATATGGCACTCTACATCTTGTCCTCTTTTCTGATAAACAGGGAAAGTTTTGGCTTCTTGATCCTGAGAAAAGACTCTCCATTGGAAAAGATAACTATCCATGGGGTTATTTCTTGGCCGGTGTGCATAACTTTATCAGAAAGTACCATAATAACCCAAACATTTATATAAGAGAAAAATAAAGTAATGGGCAGATTTTCATTTAATAAAATTAATTTTAAATGTATTAATTAAAAATGGATTGAAGATATGCAGTCTATAGTCTAAGAAATGTCTTAATGGAATTTGCTACAACATTCAGATATATAAAAAATTATTTGAAAGCTAGGATTTCTCTTTAAAGGCTGGGCAACTTCCAACCAACAACACTCAGAACACCTATCATGATAGACACAAAAAGGAACACTTTATAAATAATTTGCTTTTCTTTACATAAGGATTGGTTAATTATCCAACATTATTCATATTACTGACCAAAAGCCCAGTATTGTTTATAAGCTGTTATTCTGAGTATATATCAATCTTATAAATTTATTTAAGAACCCAAAAATTCCTGAAGTTATGGAAGGAATTTTTGTTCTGATTTTTCCTGTGAAGTATGATCATATTTCCACAGTTAAAATATTTTTTAAAATGACATAAAATAACCAGCGTCTAGGAAATTACCTTTTGTAATCACTGATTCCTTAGGGAAAGTAAAACGTAAACTCAGCAACTCATTTCAATCAATCAAATGAGCAGTTAGCTTGATAAAACTAATAAAAAGGTAAAGGATTTCCAGGAGAGATAACCATCAGCATTCATAATCTTAATCCAGAATTTCTGGAATTGGGCTTCCCAAAATAGAGCAACTACAAAATAAGACCATTATTCTGAAAAAGAATTTTTCATCTAATCTTGAAGAATTCCTCAATTCACTTTGACAGATGAGAAAGAGAAAATTATTATTTTTTGCACGTGAGAAGAGAAGAAGCAAAACAGTTCCAGGTATTAGTTTCTATTCTTTCACACTTATAACTTCGAATAAATCCTAATGCCCCAGCCATATCCCAGACCAGTTAATTCAGAATCTTGGGAGATGGGTCTCAAACATCAGTATTATTTAAAGCTCCCTGGGTGATTCCAATGAGCAGCCAAAGCATCAAGGATAAAATACACTGCTCTAGAAGCTGATAGGGCTTGTGAATATAAGGCAGAACAGAATTGTGGGATCAGAATGCAAAGGAACTTTAAAAGATCCTGTTTTTATTCTCTGACTTCCAGGCAGTAACATATCTGAATTATTATAAAGAATGTATTAGTCAGAAGGAATGCAATGCTATAAAAGAGATGAACAGTGTTTGTCTTACATGGAAATGAAGTTAACCCTGGCATAATATAGTGATAGTTTAATAGCACATAGTAATTGTCTATTTGCTTTGGATAGCAAATAGAAATTTAATTGAAAATATGGTGCAAATTTAAGAAATCTGCAAGTAATTACACAAATTAGAGTTTAACCAATATGCTTAGAACAACAGCACTCTGGGGAAAATGCCATGCGATTTGGGAGACCACAAAGTGTTTTTAGTACTTCAATATTGTATCCAAGGCATTAAGTTTGTGGGCCTGTTTTATCATCTGTAAAGAATTACATTAAAAAAAATCTGTAAAAAAGAAGAAAGTGGGTTAAAATACATATCAGCGTAGTCTTGGCAGAGGAAAAGTTGTCCCAAAATGAAAGGTAACAAGTATCTGGAAAAGAGGGGCAGGACAGTCCCAATTTCTTCCCTTTGGGGACATGAGGAATATGTTAATGATCTGATAGGCTTGAAAGTTTCAGACCTTTTTTGCCAGCTGGTGGAGCTACTACCATATCATAACTGTAGCTGTATCTTTCATTTTTGCAGTACATATGAAGTAGTGGACTTATTTATTATGGCTTAAAACAAATGAATATTAAATGAGATGTATGTTCATAAATTTCAACAGTTCTTAGAGTATTCATTAAAATGAATAGGATGATATGAAAATGTTTTAATGTCTATAGATTTATAATTGATATCAAAAATTTGCAAAAATTGAACAGTTTAAAACTTCTTCTTTACCATCACTGGTGTCAGGCTTGTGTCACAATTAAAGCAGCTTAAGATTTTATTCACTCAAAAATAAAGCATTATAGAAAAACTTCATAACTATGCTGGCAGTGAAATAGTTTTTATTAGCAAAATGTTACTCTGCATACATGTATTAACTTCACTAAGGTTATATTGTAATATTAATAATTCAGGTTTTGTTGAGAAGTAATAGATACTATTTTATGAAGACGCCCATTATTTTGGTAATACAATATGGTATGTATTATAATTGGTATTATAATTGGTAATGCTACCACATTATATTGTCTCTTAAAATATATATTCTTCTGCATTTCTGGTGTGCTGAAGTATTTTAAAGGTAAATTGTATATAATGCAATTATATATAATTTATAGCTTTTATAATATAAACTTAAATATAATCTATCTGAAAATATTTAGTTTCAGTCTCATTAATTTTTTATTCAATACTACATTTTATCCTTTTTTTCCTAAAATAGCAAAGAGAGAGAACAATACTGTATGTCACAGGGACTGCTTTTTCATTTGTTACTTTTTTCTAGTCTGAGAAAATGAAAGGCCATAGCATAATTTCTCAAAATATTCCAGAGAGAATTTAAATTACTTGAAACTTTGAGTTCACTATGAAATAAGCATTATGCTTTCAAGTTATTTTATTCTACATTCCTTAAGTATGTACTAAGAGTTCACATACAACAAAAGAATAGGTTACTATTTCACTTTTAAGAGATTATATAAACTGGTGGCCATCTATGAGGTTTTTCAAGCTGCACTCGATAATATGACTTCTATCAAATGGACACTGACTTTGTCAAAAATACTAGCAAAGCTTTGAAAAGATAAGACATAGCTGAATCAATGGTGCTTTTTTCTTTTAAACCCTCAAAGAAAATAATCTCTCAATCAGATAAAATGTTTTTTACTGAATTGTGTTATCGTTAAATTAGTGGAGTCTGACTTTTCTGAACAACATTTCCTATTAGGATAATATTCAAAATATTAACAACTAGTAACATAAAATCTCTAAATAGGTCAAAAATTATAAAATATATTCCTTTTCTTTCTCTAAGGAACTAATGTGTATTTATAAAACTGATTACCAAGTGATATAACTCAGAAGATGAATTATTCACCAAGTCATTCTAATAAATTCTATTTGTAGATTTAGAAATTATAGAAATAATTTTTCTGTTTGATATGGATATTGCTACTTAACTGATTCCTTGTCTGAGCCATGATTTGATAAGATAGACTTAGCCAATAATAAGCTTTAGTTATGATTTGAACCATCCATGGGCCATTTTCTTCTCAATTCTTTATTTTGTTTCAAAAAGATTGTCAAATAAGTGAATTCTACAGTGTTCCCAAAAGCACACGCTTGGTCAATTCTAACCCAATGCTGCTATGAGGCTAACCTAACACTGCTGGTCATTTAACATACCTGACCAGAAATAGATCCCCCAACTTTTGATTCAAAAAAAGTCCCCATGTATTTCCAAGTGTCTCCCATCACCACTCCTTGAGAACAACTGAGGTTACAAATAGATTCAAATATTAATTAGGGTTGCTCATTATTTTAATGTCACAGAAAGAATTTAAAGTGTGATATATTTAAATATTCAGAGGGAATAGATAAAATGGTTTTAAAAAATAGCTGTCTTCTCGAATAGAAATTTTGTGAAATATTTTTTATAAAATGTCAGGCTACTGAAAGAAGATACTTGAATTGTCTTATAGTTTTGATATATCTGAAATTTACAGGACTCTCATAGATATATAAACAGAAACTGGCTGAAGACTCAGCTCTATCACTTATATGTGACCCGTGGCAAATCAACTGCATTCTCAAAGCCTAGAGTCGTCTTTTTAAATTTTAATCTGTAAAATGGAAGAACATCGCTATCCTAAATAACTTGCTGATAATAATAATGATCCAGTACACTCTGTGTCACAACCTAAGTGAGGCTTTTTGATATATTTCTTGACAAAAGATTCTTTTGTAATATGTTAGAGATCAGGTTAAATTTAAGAGTTGAGATCGCTAAGCTATATTTGCTGTTATACTGATACTTAAATTTTTAACAAATGGTTACAATTATAAATAGACTAATTGATAAAATCTAGATTATTCTGTATTCTATATTGACAGAAGTAAGGAAAAAAACATTTTATATATTAGGGAAGAAAAACATTAAATGTTCTACACAAAAACTACTGAACATACATTCTTCTCATCAGCACATGAGGCATTTTCTGAGATTGATCATATCCTAGGCTACAAAACAAGTCTCAGTTAATACAAAAAAAATTGAAATCATACAGTGTGTTTTTTCATACTATAGTGGAATAAACCTAGAAAATGAATTCCAAGAGAAACATTCAAATCTATAAAAAGTGACAGAAATTAAACAACCTACTGATCCCTGCATCTGACATGAAATTAAGATGGAAATAAAAAGATTCCTTGAATTGAATGACAAAGGGGACACAACCATTCAAAATCTAGGGGTCACAGTAAAAGCAGTCTTTAGGAGAAAGTTCATAGCCTTAAATGCCTACATCAAAAAGACAGAAAGAGCACAAATTAACGATCTAATGTCACATATCAAAGAGCTAGAAAAAGAAGAGCAATCCAAACCCAAAGCCAGCAGAAGAAAGGAAATAGAAAAGCTCAGAGCAGAACTATACAAAATGGAAACCAAAATGTATAAAAGATCAATGAAGGCCAGGCGCAGTGCCTCCCGCCTTTTATCCTAGCCCTCTGGGAGGGCGAAGCTGGAGGATTGCTTGAGCTCAGGAGTTCGAGCCCAGCCTGAGCATGAGTGAGACCCCGCCTCTACTAAAAATAGGAAGAAATTAGCCAAACGAAAATAGAAAAAATTAGCCGGGCATGGTGGTGTGTGCCTGTAGTTCCAGCTACTTGGGAGGCTGAGGCAGGAGGGTTGCTTAAGCCCAGGAGTTTGAGGTTGCTGTGAGCTGGGCTGACGCCACGGCACTCTAGCCTGGGCAACAGAGTGAGACTCTGTCTCAAAAAAAAAAAAATTAAAAATTAAAAAAAAAAAATCAAATAACAAGTTGGTTCTTTGAAAAGATAAACAAAATTGATAGACCATTATCCATATTATCCAGAAATAGAAAGGATTCAAATAAGCTCAATGAGAAATGAAAAAGGAAACATTATAACCAATGCAACAGAAATGCAAAATATCATCTGTGAATATTATGAAAACTATAATGCACACAAATTACAAAACATAGAGAAAATGGGTAAATTCCTGTAAACACACAACCTCCCAAACCTGAATCAGAAGGAAAGAAACCCTGAACAGACCAATAATGGCTGCATGATTGAAGCAGTAATAAAAAATCTCCCAACAAAAGAACCCCCGGACCAGACCAAATCACAGCCAAATTCTTCCAAGACCTACAAAGAAGAACTACTACCTATCCTATAGAAAGTATTACATAATATTGAGAAAGAAGTGATCCTCTCTAACTCATTCTATGAAGCCAGTATCTCCTGATACCAAAGCCGGGAAAGGACACAACAAAAATAGAAAACTACAGCCCAATTTCCTTCATTAACATAGGTATAAAAATCCTCAACATAATATTTGCAAACTTAATTAAACAGTACATTAAAAAGATAATTCACCATGATCAAGTGGATTTCACAGGAGAGATGCAATGATGGTTCAACATATGCAAATCAGTAAACATGATTCACTACATAAACAGAAGCAAAAACAATCCCCATATGATTTCAATACATGACTTTGGCCTGGGAAAAGAATTTACAACTAAGATCACAAAGGCAAATACAGCAATAACAAAAATAAATAAATGAGATTCAATTAAACTAAAAAGCTTCTGCACAGAAAAGGAAATAATCAACAGAGTAAATAACCTACAGAATAGGAGAAAATATTTACAAACTATACATCCAGTAAAGAGCTAATATCCAGCATTTACAAAAACATCTAACAAATCAGCAAGAAAAGAATAAATAACCCCATCAAAAAGTAGGCAAAAGACATGAACAGAAGTTCTTTGAAAGAAGATAGACAAATGGCCAACAAACATGATAAAATCCTCAACATCACTGATCATCAGAGAAATACAAATTAAAACCACCTTACCCCTGTCAGAATGGCCATTAGTAAGAAGTGAAGAAACAGTAGATGCTGGCATAGATGCAGAGAGAAAGGAACACTTATACACTGTTGGTGCAACTGCAAATTAGTACACCCACTATGGTAAACAGTATGGAGACTCTTCAAAGAAATAAAAGTAGATTTACCATTCAATCCAGCAATCCCACCATTGGGTATCTATGCAAAGGAAAAGAAGTCATTTTATAGAAAAGACACCCACACTTGAATGTTTATCACAACATAATTCACAATTGCAAAGATGTGGAATCAACCCAAGTACCCATCAATTGATGAATGGGTAAAGAAAATGTGGTATATATGTATACTATGGAGTACCACTCAGCCCTAAAATGGAATGAAATAATGTCTTTTGCAGCAACTTAGACACCATTATCCAAAGTGAAATATCTCAGGAATGGAAAAACAAACACCACATGTGGTCAATTGGGAGCTAAACAATGGGCACACATGGGCACAAAGAGATGTAAAGGACATTGGAAACCAAGAAATGGGGAGGGGTGAGAGGATGAGGGGTAAAAACTTATTTATCAGGTATAATGCACACTATTCTGGTGACAGGCACAGTAAAATCCCCAACTTAAGCATTATACAAGGTATACATGTAACAAAAACATTTGTACCCCCTTAATATTATGAAATTAAAAAGAAAAAACAATAGGATCACCAAAACCAAAAGCTGGTTCTTGGAAAAGATCAACAAAATTGGCAAGCCTTACCTATACTGACAAAAAAGAGAGAAGATGCAAATAAATAAGATCAGAAGTGAAAGTGAATAAATTACTACTAATTTTACAGAAATAAAAAGGATTATAAAAGAATACTATGAGCAACTGTGCACCTACAAATTTGATAACTTAGGTAAAATGCACAAATTTACAGGAACTCACAAAATAACTAAAGAAATAGAAAATCTCAACAGACCCATAACAAGTGAAGTGGCTAAATCAGTAACAAAAACCTCCCAACAAAAAAAGTCCAGAACCAAATATCTTCACTAATGAAGTCTATGAAATATTTAAAGAACCAATACCAATCCTTCTCAAACTCTTCCAAAAAAAACTGAAGAGAGAGGCTGGGCACGGTGGCTCACGCCTGTAATCTTAGCACTCTGGGAGGCCAAGGGAAGTCGATCCTTTGGGCTCAGGAGTTCGAGACCAGCCTGAGCAGGAGCAAGACCCTGTCTCTACTAAAAATAGAAAGAAATTATATGGCCAGCTAAAAATGTATATAGAAAAAATTAGCCAGGCATGGCGGCGCATGCCTGTAGTCCCAGCTACTCGGGAGGCTGAGGCAGGAAGATTGCTTGAGCCGAGGAGTTTGAGGTTGCTGTGAGCTAGGCTGATGCCACGGCACTCTAGCCTGGGCAACAGAGTGAGACTCTGTGTCAAAAAAAAAAAAGAAAGAAAGAAAAAACTGAAGAGAGGGAAATACCTCATAATTCATTCTATTTGGCCAGCATTACCCCAATATGAAAGCCAGACATAGATAACACAAGAATAGAAAATTACAGACCAATATCACTTTTGAATGTAGATGCAAAACTCCTCCACAAATACTAGCAAATACATTCCAATAGCATTTTAAAAGGATGATTCCTCATGACCAAATAGGATTTATCCTAGGAATGCAGGCATGGTTCGACATTAATAAAATCAAGGTAATATACCGCATTAATAAAATAAAGGAGGAAAATGATCTTTTCAATTGATACAGAAAAGGAATTTGACAAAATCTAGTACCCTTTCGTGATAAGAAAAAAAAATACTCAGACAACTAAGAATAGAGAACTACCTCAACTTGTCAACAAACATTTATGAATACCTCACAGCTAATACCACACTCAATGGTGAAAAACTGAAAGCTTTCCCCCTAAAATTAGGAACAAGACAAGGATGCTTGCTTTCACCACTGCTATTAACGTTGTGCTGGAAACTCTAGCCAGCAATTAGATAAAAAGTAAATAAATAAAAGGCATACAAATTGGAAAAGAAGATGTAAACCCATCTCTTTTTACAGATGACACAGTTCTGTATAGAGAGAATCCCAAATAATTCAGAAGAAAGGTACTGGAGCTAATAAATGAATCAGCAACTTTGAACTGAATTTAAATGTGAGCTAAAAATCTTTAAACTCTTAGAATAAAACAGAGAGGTAAATATTTATGACCAATTGAGTCTTAGATATGACACCAAAAGCACAAGCAATAAAAGAAAAAATAAGTAAATTGAACAAAATTAAAAATTTTGTACAAGGGTCTTTATCAAGAAAGTGAAAAAGCAACCTGTCCACCTGCAGACTGGAAGAAAATATTTGTAAATCATATCTGAGAAGAGTTTAATATTCAGACCATATAAGGTGTTGTCAAGGAGAAATTGGAACTCTTGTACATTGCTGATAGGAATGTAAAATGGTGGAGCCCAAAGTGAAAACAGTTTGGATGTTCCTCAAAAAGCTAAACATAGAATTACCAAATGACTCTACAGTACCACTGCTGAGTATATGCCCAAAAGAATTAAAAACAGGGACTCAAACATATACTTGTATACGAGTGTTCATTTCGCATTATTCACAGTAGCCAAAAAGTTAAACAACCCAATTTTCCATCAGCAGTTGAATGGATAAATAAAATGTGGTATAAAAATATAATGCATAAAAAAGAATAAAATCCATAAAAATGAATGAAGTTCTGATACATACTGCAATATGGATGAACCTTGAAAACATTATACACTAAGTGAAATAACTCAGACACAAAAGGAGATTATATGATCCCACTTATAAGATACCGAGAATAGGCAAATTCATATAGACAGAGATTACTAGGGGCTGAGGATAGGGGGTAGAGGAGAATTATTTTTTTCATCATCCCAAACAGTTTCTGATGATGAAAAAAATTTGAAATAGCAGTAATAGTTGTAGAACATGGTAAATGTAATTAATGCTCCTAACTGAATTATACACTTAAAAATGGTTAAAATACAAACTTTGTTATATATATTTTAACCAATAAAAATATTTTTACAAAACACTTGGTACTCACTTTTTACCTTGTTCTAGAACCTAAACATTTAAAAATTTGTAATTTAGCCTAACTTCATAAACTATATTGAAATTTAAGCAGGTGTTACAGAGTTGTAAATAATCTGCAATACATTTTAATTTATTCATTATAAAAGGTTAATTTTTTAAGGATTAATACATTTGACTTTGGAAGCCTGAATATATAGGAGAAAAGATGAAATTTGAAATCTATTTTGCATTAAATTTTTAAGCATATTAACAATGGCTCTATACTTATTTATAACTATAAATATATCACTCCACCTCTGCTAAGACCTACTTATATCAATCAACTTTAACATAACAAAATTCTTAGGTAATATGAAGGATATTGAACAGTAAAACACTGTGCTTTAACCTTTTGTCTGTCCCATCACATGTGAAAGATAGGACATTAATACTGATTTCAAGGCCCTCTGGATTAGCTTCTAAAGAATATTTTTTCATAAGAACTGTAAAATTTCTTTCAAATACATTCATAATAATATTCAACTCTTGCTGAAAATACATTTGGAAGTCTTGATTTAGGACATTCTCAGAAAATATTCCAATTATTCATCTTAATTCTCTAAAGTCTATCCTTATATGCAGGTACGCACCCATCCATTCAGCTAACATATTGAGTATCTACTATAAGCATAGTGCAAACTGCTGAAATTGCAAAAATGAGAGAGACAACTGTTCAGAGACAGTTTTTCTATCTCTGAAAGAAACTTCAAAATAATGGAGCTCACCTTATGGTCTTTGATGATGAGTATGTTTGAATCATATTCTATAGGAAAAAAAAGTGATAGCCTTATTTTCTAGGAAATGAGAGAGAAATCATTCTGAAGTAAAATTGTTTTTATAAACAGTTAGAATGTCTATAATTAAAGATAAAAATAACAGATACTGGTGAGGATACAGAGAAAAGGGAACTCTTATGTATTGTTGGTGGAAATGTAAATTAGTACAGCCACTATGGAATACAGCATGGAGATTTCTCAAAAAATGAAAAACTACCATATGATTCAGCAATCCTACTACTGGGTTTCTACCCAAAGGAAAGGAAATCCATATGACAAAGCTGTCTGTTTATTACAGCACTATTCACAATAGCAAAGATATGGAAGTGTCCATCAATGAACAAAGGTATAAAAAAAATGTGGTATATATGTACAATGGAATACTATTCAGCCTCACAAAAGTATGAAATGTCATTTTCAGCAACAGGTATGGACCTGGAGATCATGCTGAGTGAAATAAGCTAGACACAGAAAGGCAAATATCACATGTTCTCACTTATTTATTGAAGCTAAAAAAAAATTGATCGCGTGGGAGTAGAGAGTAGAATAATAGATACCAGATGCTGGGAAGGATGAAGGATGTTTGGGTGGGGGAGGATAAAAAGGGGTTGGTTAATGGGCACAAAGGTACAGTTAAATAGAAGGAATAAGTTCTAATGTTCAAAAGCGCAGCAGGGTTATTATAGTTAACAATATTTTGCATATTTGAAATTAGCTAGAAGAGAAAACTTCAAATGTTCCTAACACATAGAAATGATAAATACTTGAGGTAATGGACACCCCAAATACCCTGACTTGGTCATTACAGCCTATATATGTAACAAAATATCACATGTACTCCATAAGTATGTACAAATATTATGTGTCATTTTTAAAAATCAAATCAAATATAGAAAATCAGCCAAAAACAATTAGAAATTATCAAAACTATTTGAAATATGACTCTACAATTTATTGCAAAACATCACTTATTTCATTATCTCATCCCTTTTAATTTCACATTTTATATCTATACAAGTAAACATAATTTACAAATAAGCATACATAAGCTTAAAATAGGATCATTCTTGACTAAAGAGGTTTAACTTTTTTTTATTTCAAAGTATTATGGGGTACAAATGTTTTTGGTTACATGGATCACTTTTGTAATGCTTGAGTCAGGGTTATAAGTGTCCCTGTCACCCAGATAGTGTTCATTGTACACATTAGGTAGGTTTTTGCACAGCCCTTCCTCACCCCTCCCCCTGATTGATTTCCATTGAGTTATACTTCCCTCTATGCATATGTGTGCTCATAAATTAGATCCAATTTAATAGTAAGTATATGTGGTGTTTGTTTTTCCATTCTTTAGATACTTCATTTATGATAATGATCTCCAATTCCATCCATATTGTTGTGAAAGGCATTAATTCATCCTTCCTCATGGCTGAGTAGTATTCCATGGTATACACACACCACATTTTGTTAATCCACTCATGAATTGATGGGCACTTGGGTTGATTCCACATCTTTGCAACTGTGAATTGTGGTGCAATAAACATTCAAGTACATGTGTCTTTTTGATAAAATGGTTTCTTTTCCTTTGGGTAAATACCCAGTAGTGGGATTGCTAGATCAAATGGTAGGTCTACTTTTAGTTCTTTGAGGAATCTCCATACTATTTTCCATAGGGGATATACTAATTTGCAGTTCCACAAAAGGTGTATAAGTGTTCCTTTCTCTCTGCATCCACACCAGTATCTGCTGTTTTTGGACTTTTTAATAAAAGCCATTCTAACTACGGTAAAATGAAATCTCATTGTGGTTTTAATTTGCATTTCCCTGATGATTAGTGATGTTGAGCATTTTTTCATATGTTTATTGTCCATCTGCCTGTCTTGAGAAGCTTCTGTTCATGTCTTTTGCCCATTTTTTAATGAGGTTGTTTGAGTATTTTTCTTGCTGATTTGCTTGAATTCTTTGTAGATTCTGGTTATTAGTCCCTTATCGGATGTATAGCTTGTGAATATTTTCTCCTGTTCTGTAGGTGATCTATTTGCCAGAAGCTTTTGATTTAATCAAGTCCCACTTACTTATTTTTGTTGTTGCTATGATTGCCATTGGGGTCTTCTTCATAAATTCTTTGCCTAAGCTGATATCTAGAAGAGTTTTTCCAACATTTTCTTCTAGAGTTCTTATGATTTCATACCTTACATTTAAGTCTTTTATCCATATTGAATTCATTTTTGTGAGTGGTGAAAGATAAGGGTCCTGTTTCATTCTTCTGCATATGGTTATCCAGTTGTCCTGTACCTTTTTTAAAGAGGGATTCTTTTCCCCAGTGTATATTGTTGTCTGCTTTGTCAAAGATCAATTGGCTGTATGTGGATGGTTATATATATATGGGTTCTTGGTTCTGGTCCATTGGTGTATGTCTCTATTTTTGTGCCAATGCCATACTGTTTTGGTTACTATAGCCTTGTAGTATAGTTTGAAGTCTGGTAATGTGATGCCTCCAGATTTGTTCCTTTTGCTCAAGATTGCTTTGAGTATTCAGGCTCTTTTCTGGTTTCAAAGGAAGCATAGAATTATTTTTTCTAGATGTGTGAAATATGACTTTGATATCTTGATGGGGATTATAATGAATCTATAAATCACTTTGGGAAGTATGGACATTTTAACAATGTTGATTCTCCTAATCCATTAGCATGATATATTTCCCCATTTGTTTGTATCATCAGCGATTTCTTTTGTCAGTGTTTAGTAGTTCTCTTTGTAGGGATCTTTCACCTCCTTGGTTAAGTATATTTCTAGATATTTTATTTTCTTTATAGCTGTTGTGAATGGTATTGAGTCTTTGATTTGACTTTCAGCTTGACTGTTCTTGGTGTATATGAATGCTACTGATTTGTGTATGCAAGAGAAGGAAATTATGGGTATCGAAATTGGGAAAGAGGAAGTCAAACTATCACTTTTTGCTGATAATATGATCTTATATCTAGAAAACCCCAAAGGTTCCACCAAGAGACTCCTGGAATTGATATATTCAGCAAAGTCTCAGGTTACAGAAACAGCAAGGTTTGACTTTTAAATAACTATACTAATACCCAAATGAATGTAACCTTACAGTCAGAATAAGCAGCCTGATCTACAACATAATATTTAACATTACTCAATTGTTAAAATGGATAAACCAGAATTTGTTTCAAGCTAGAACTTCACAGAACCATTATGTCTCTCCAGTTTACTCAGTGCTAAAACAAGATAAGAGACATTCTTCTCAAAATTTTGATGCAGTAACTGGACTGAATGAAATTCAAGGCATAAGATTCAAAGTTAAGTTAGTGATCAGAAGTTACAAACAGTGACAGCAGTTGTAAAAATAAAATGTGATAAAGAGTCTATTTAGAAAATGTCCTTATGTGGAAATAATTACATTTGATCCTCACAATATTTGAAGTGATTATATGTTATAGATGAGAATTCTGAGACTCAGAGATAAATAACTTGCCGAGTAAAGTGACAGAACTAGGTGAGTCTCCTGACTCTATATCCTGTGCTCTTTGGTAACTTCACCGTCCCTTCCCCTAACACTCTCCGTTAGAAGAAGCTTCTGGTAGTTGCTCATCATTGAAAAAACGGTCAGGAATACAACATACCATTCAGTGAAATCAAGATATGCTCTGTTCATGGTACTTGTATTCATAATTCAGCTTTCTTTCCGAGCACTTATCTGAATTTAATGAGCTTTAATATGTTCATACATCTTCTAGGTTTCCACAGACGTGCAGCTCCAGTTACGAGAAGGCAGTTCCCACATGGTGCTCACAGGATGGATTACCTGCACTTTGAAGATGACAGCCGTGGATGGTGGTTTGACATGGATATGGTGATCATCTATATTTATTCAGTGAACTGGGTCATTGGATTCATTGTTTTCTGCTTTCTTTGCTATTTTTTCTTTCCGTTTTAGGAATTTTCATACCTTAGTATTACAGTTGAACAATCATAAATGATGTAAATAACAATTGCTTAAACATTTTTTAAATGTGCTTTGAAGTTTTCATAATGTTGCATTATATAAATTGTTGGTGTTTATAGAAAGCCTGACAATAATGGATTTATTAATGTTTTCTTGTAACAAACCAACTTTATTTAAGAGCTAATCTATCCAGCACTTAGCAACAATGCACTATTAATTTCATAGTTGTTTTGGTTTAGGATTTGGGGTTCGAATTTTACTATGTCACTTTTGTACTTATTTTAATTGTAAAGACTGAGGTTTTTCCCTCTTAAAAATAGTAAAAATACAAAAAGAAATGATAATCTGAATAGACAATATCTTAACTGATAAAATATGTAGTCAATCATTATTTATTCTCAAGCAACTTATATGCATTAAAGATAAATAACATTTTCTGGGAACTAATCTAGCAATATCTTTACTTACGTCCCCTTCTATTACCAAGAAAACTGACTATCCTTTTTGTACAGATCTAATTAGTACAGCAGTTTTAATTGTTATAGGCAACAGAAGAGTAAAACTATGTTAATACTACAAACTTTGAAACTAACCCCCTCCAATAGACACTTTAGAGACCTATATTAACACTTTCCAAATTACAGGATGAATAACCTGAAGAAATAAAAAATTCACCAATTTTCAGTAGTCTAAAAGAACAATGCATGTCCAAAATATAATTAATTTATCATTTATTTAACTAGAAGATTGTCAAATATATTGTAAATGTGCAATAAAGAATGGCTTTTTAATTTTTTATTGTTATTAAGTGATTTGATGTCTGGAATAAAGAATTGTTGGAAATTAGCCTATTAGCCTATTTCTTTCTTTTAGAAAGAAAACCTGACATTTATTTTTATTTGTAATTACAATAATCCTATAATATTTTTCTTATTAAAAGGAAAAAAGAGATCTGAATCATTACGATGTGGGAAGGAATTGGGGCATGTATTCCAATTTTAAAAGTGAGAAAACTGAAGCAGAAAGAGACATGAGCTTATTTATTCAATTACTCAGGTGATCTTGGTGAAACCTAGGACAGAAGTTCTGATTATGAACTATTATTCCAACATTACTACACTATGATGTCATATACCTAATAATTAAATAGGCATATTTTTACATAAAAATAGATGAGTCTGTCATGGTACTACAAATACTACCACCATCCAAAACAAAGCTGGGAGCAACCAGGCCTTAACAATTCAATCTATGAAAAGTCAAAATTCAGCCTTATTTCTATTAACTGTATTTGAGCCAAAGCACTTGTATGATGGTATGTAATGTTCCCAGAAATATAGAAGAATGGTACAGATTCTTATTCTAATACTATTTTCATTGTGTTTAAAATTATGTCTATAAAATAAGTATACATTAGACATCATCAAATCCAGAAAGCAGAAAACTAAATACAATTCAGAAACAGCGATAAATTTATGTTCATAAATGGATATAATCACTAACTTATTGCTCAATGTAAAAATATAAGGGAAAATGTCAGTCCTCCTAAAATATATATTAAGATTTAAAATTGACAAAACATGTATGGAGGGGATAAAATGTCTTAAGAATTTTAAAATAAATTGCAACCATTTCCCAGGAAATTCCTGGCTTATATGCTCTAGCAAATGTCTTCATTCATCCCTATATTACTTTAAAAGTTTACTTTAATTGTATGTAAATTAAAGTAAATAAGTAGTAATATAGATACAGATTTCTCAGGGAAACAAAGTTGATTCGCTATATATTTGTTAGGTCAGTGATACATATTAGTTTATAGATCTGTATCTACAAACTATATACTAATATATATAATGCCCTTAAATAAATACACTCAAAGAAAAGACAGCATAATTTGGAAGAGCATTCCAAATGGATTTATCATATATATCTTGATGAATAACATCATCTGAAAATTACATAATTTGTCAAAAGTAAATTTAGAAAATTTTAAGTTACTAGTTTTACTTTAAAATGTTTTCAAATTGTATACAAATGGTGCTGAAAGCTACTAAATAAGAAGTATAGCATTTCCTAAAGCTATAAGTTTATAAGAAGCCAGATAAAACCTGAGATGAAAAGAAACCATTTTCTTCTGGCATATAGAACACAGCAGCCATTCAATAGATAATTGGATTTATAAATAAAATATATGGATGAGCTTTGGGGTAAAACAAAAAATTCTCATGCTGTTCTTTGGCATCTCTCACAGTATTGATAACATAAAAACTCATTTTCCAATAAAGAGCCAAACAAAAAGAAAAATTCTAAAACTAAAGAATTATAAAATTTGTCATTAATAAATTTCATAAGTTTAATTTTATGAGCTATCACTAACAATTTCTATTTCTACTGAGCTTAATTGTGGTGAAGGTTAATTTTAAACATGTTTACATGTTTATTAAAACAATGCCCAAAAATCAGGGAAATGTAAATCAAAACCACAATGAGATATTCACTTATACCCAGTGAGAATGGCCTTTATCAAAAAGTTATCAAAACAATAAATGTTGGCGTGGATACAGAGAGATGGAAACACTCTTACACTGCTGGAAGGACTGCAAACTAGTGCAACCTCTGTGGAAAGCAATATGGAGATACCTTAAAGAGATACAAGTAGAACTACCACTTGATCCAGCAATCCCATTGCTGGGCATCTACCCAAAAGAACAAAAGACATTCTATAAAAAAGACACCTGCACTAGAATGTTTATAGCAGCACAATTCACAATTGCAAAGATGTGGAAACAACCCAAGTGCCCGTCAAATACATGAGTGGATTAATAAAATGTGGTATATGTACACCATGGAGTTCTACTCAGCCACAAAAAACAATGGTGATCTAACACCTCTTGTATTATCCTGGATAGAGCTGGAACCCATTCTCCTAAGTGAAGTATCACAAGAATGGAAAAACAAGCATCACATGTACTCACCATCAAATTGGTATTAACTGATCAATACTTAAGTGCACATATAGTAATAACATTCATTGGGTGTCGGGCAGATGGGAGGGGGGAGGAGGGAATGGTATAGTCACACCTAATGGGTGCAGTGCACATCATCTGGGGGATGGACATGCTTGAAGCTCTGACTCAGGTGGGGCAAAGGTAATATATGTAACCTAAACATTTGTACCCCCGTAATATGCTGAAATAAAAAATAATTTAAAAAAGGAAAGAAAAAAGAAGAAGAGTGCCCAGATTGAGGTATATATCTGAATATTTTCAGCAGATAATTTATTTCTTAATTTTAAAAAAGTAAATTTACAATCCAAGACCCATTTATTTTATACTCAGCAGAAGCTAGGGGGATCTAAATTAGACAAAATGGAAAAGGGATCAGAATTTATGTTGTACAGAGATTCTACTGTGAATTACCAAATTCAAGAATGGTAAAAAAAAAAAAAAACAATATTTCTACGTCTTATATATTACTAATGCCATACTAGTATTAAATGCTAAATATAATATAATAGCACTACCACCATCAGTTTCACTTTTGCCTTGGAATCTTGCTCCTAAGATAGTTCTAATGGCATAACAAAGACAACCAGTTAATAAAATTTTCACTTAAATGTCTTCTCTTGCTAAATGAATACATATTCTTAAAAATCTGACTTTTATATGGATCATTTGTTAAGGAATGTCTTATAGAAGAGCATTCTCTGATTACATGCAATGGCAGTTAAAGTCTTTGATTTTTCACAGAATTCTATAGGTGAAGCCAGAGAACACTGTCATCTTGGAAAGTGTTCTGAAAGTTTTGCATACTTTAACAAGCTTAGTTTTTACTTGTTGAAGAGCTTCTGATATTCAGTAAATTTTTAGAGAATATTACAATTCTACTAATGTCTGCTTTTCTCCAGAATACATTTATTTTCCTTTTTCCTATTCTTTTTTTTTTTTAATTATTTCAGCTCTTCATGGGAGTACAAAAGCTCAGGTTATATACATTGTCTATGTCCCGCCAATTCCCCTGAGTCAGAGCCTCAGGCGTGTCCACTCTCCAGACAGTGCGTCTGGCACTCACCATGTAGTCATACCCCCATCCCCTCCCCCCACCTCCCCAACTCAGCACCTTCAAGCATGACCATTCCCCAGACGGTGCACAATGCACTCATCATGTAGGCATGCATCCAACCCCTCCCCCCCACCCCACCCCCATTTCAGTCTGATGTCCAATTGGTATCCTTCCCTGATGTGCATTTAGGTGATGATCAGGGAAACCAGTTTTCTGGTGAGTACATGTGATGCTTGTTTTTCCATTATTTGGATACTTCACTTAGTATAATGGGTTCCAACTCTCTCCAGGAGAACCAAAGAGATGTCGTATCATCGTTATTTCTTATAGCTGAGTAATACTCCATGGTATACATATACCACAGTTTACTAATCCATTCGTGGATTGATGGGCACTTGGGTTCTTTCCACATCTTTGCTATTGTGAATTGTGCTGCTATAAACATTCGAGTACAGGTGTCTTTGTTATAGAATGACTTTTGTTCTTCTGGGTATATGCCCAATAATGGGATTGCTGGATCAAATGGTAGGCCTACTTGAATCTGTTTAAGGTATCTCCATAATGCTTTCCACAGGAGTTGCACTAGTTGGCATTCCCACCAGCAGTGTATGAGTGTTCCTGTCTCTCCGCATCCACGCCAACATGTGTTGTTTTGGGATTTTTTGTTAAAGGCCATTTTCACTGGAGTTAAGTGGTATCTCATTGTGGTTTTGATTTGCATTTCCCTGATGATTAGAGATGTTGAGCATTTTTTCATATGTTTGTTAGCCATTCTTATATCTTCTTTTGAAAAATTTCTATTGATGTCATTTGCCCACTCTTTGATAGGATTGTTTGATTTTTTCTTGCTGATTTTCCTGAGTTCTAAATAGATTCTTGTTATCAGTCTTTTATCTGATGTGTAGTATGCGAAAATTTTTTCCCATTCTGTAGGCTGTCTGTTTATTTTCGTGACTGTTTCTTTGGCTGTGCAGAAGCTTTTTAATTTAATCAGGTCCCCTTCGTTTATTTTTGTTGTTGCTGCGATTGCCTTAGGGGTTTTCTTCATAAATTCTTTGCCTAGACCAATGTCTGTAAGAGTCTTTCCTACATTTTCTTCTAGAATTCTAATGGTTTCCCATTTAAGGTATAAATCTGTTATCCACCGTGGTTTGATTTTTGTGAGAGGTGAAATCTGTGGGTCCTGTTTCAGTCTTCTACATGTGGCTATCCAGTTTTCCCAGCACCATTTATTGAATAGGGATTCTTGTCCCCAGAGTATGTTTTTGTCTATTTTGTCAAGATTAGATGGCTATATGAGGATGGTTTTATATTTGGATTTTCTGTTCTGTTCCACTGGTCTGTGTCCCTGCCCTTGTGCCAATACCAGGCAGTTTTAAGAACCACAGCCTTGTAGTATAGTTTGAAGTCTGGCAAATGAATACCTCCTATTTTGTTTTTATTGCTTAAAATTGCTTTTGTTATATGGGGTCTTCTCTGATTCCATACAAAGTGTATAATTATTTTTTCTAAATCTGTGAAAAATGATGTTGGTAATTTAATAGGAATTGCATTGAATCTATAGATTACTTTGGGTAGTATAGACATTTTAACAATGTTGATTCTTCCAATCCATGAGCATGGTATGGTTTTCCACCTATTTATGTGTTCTGCAATTTCCTTCCTTAGTGTTTCATAGTTCTCTCTATAGAAGTCCTTTACCTCTTTAGTTAAAGGTATTCCTAGATATTTTATTTTCTTTGTTGCTATTTTGAAGGGTATTGAGTCCTTAATTTGGTTCTCTGATTGAATGTTATTGGCATATATGAATGCCTCTGATTTGTGTGTATTGATTTGATAACCTGAGACTTTACTGAATTCATTAATTAATTCCAAGAGTCTCTTGGTTGAGTCCTTGGGGTTTTCCAGATACAACATCATATCATCAGCGAAGAGTGAGAGTTTGATCTCTTCTGTCCCTATTTGGACACCCTTGATTCTGCTCTCTTGCCTGATAGCTCTTGTAAGGACTTCCAATACTATGTTGAAAAGTAATGGGGACAGTGGGCAGCCTTGTCTGGTTCCAGTTCTGAGTGGGAATGCTTTCGATTTTTCCCCGTTCAGTATGATGTTGGCTATGGGTTTGTCATATATGGCTTGTATCATTTTTAGGTAGGTCCCATTTATGCCTATTTTGTTAAGCGTTCTTATCATAAAAGGGTGTTGAATTTTGTCAAATGCTTTTTCTGCATCTATTGAGAGGATCATATGGTCTTTATTTTTGCTTCTATTTATGTGGTGAATTATGTTTATAGATTTTCGTATGTTGAACCACCCCTGCATCTCTTGGATGAAGCCTACTTGGTCATGATGAATTATTTTTTTAATAAGCACTTGGATATGATTTGCTAGGATTTTATTGAGAATTTTTGCATCTATGTTCATGAGAGAAATTGGTCTGTAGTTTTCTTTTTTTGTTGCATCCTTTCCTGGTTTTGGTATCAATGTTATATTGGCTTGGTAAAATGTGTTGGGGAGAATTCCATCCTTCTCGATATTGGAGAATAGTTTATGTAGGATGGGCACCAGTTCATCTTTGTATGTGTGGTAAAATTCTGGTGTGAACCCATCTGGACCAGGACTTTTCTTTTTGGGAAGGTTTTTTATTGCTGTTTCAATTTCAGTTCTTGATATTGGTCTATTCAGGAATTCTATTTCTTCCTGGTTGAGCTTGGGAAGGCTGTGTGTTTCTAAAAATGTGTCCATTTCCTCCTCATTTTCCAATTTGTGTACATAAAGATTTTTGTAAAATTCATAGATGATGTCATATATCTCTGTGGCATTGGTCGTGATTTCTCCTTTCATGTTCCTGATGGAAGTTATTAGAGATTTTTCTTTTCTGCTCTTGGTTAGTCTAGCCAGTGGTGTGTCTATTTTATTTATCTTTTCAAAGAACCAACTTTTTGTTTTATTAATTTCCCTTATAGTATTTTTGTTGTCCTTTTCATTTAATTCTGATTTGATCTTAATAATTTCTCGCCTTCTGCTGGGTTTGGGGTCAGTCTATTCTTCTTTCTCCAGTTCTTTGAGTCTATTCATTAAGTTCTCTATTTGTAAGTTTTCTGTCTTTTTGAAATAGGCATTTATGGAAATGAATTTTCCTCTCAGGACTGCTTTAGCTGTGTCCCATAGATTTTGATATGTTGTGTCTCCTTTGTCATTTAATTCAAAGAATGTTTTGATTTCTGACTGGATTTCTTCCTTTACGAAATAGTTGTTCAGGAGAAGGTTGTTTAGCTTCCATGACTTTGAGTAGGAATGAGAGTTCCTGTTAGGGTTCATTATTACTTTTATTCCACTGTGATCTGAGAAGATGCAGGGTATGATTTCTATTTTTTAAATTTTTTAAGACATGCTTTATGTCCTAGGATATGGTCAATCTTAGAGACTGTCCCATGAGCTGATGAGAAGAATGTATATTCAGTGGATTTCATGTAGAATGTCCTGTAGATGTCAGTCAGGCCCATTTGTTCTAGCATTGTATTTAAGTCTACTATTTCTTTGCTTATTTTCTGCTTGGAGGATCTGTCCTGTGCTGTCAGTGGAGTGTTAAAGTCTCCAGCTATTACAGTATTGTTGTCTATAATTTGGTTCAGATCAAGTAGGGTTTGCTTTATGAATCTGGGTGCACCTAGGTTGGGTGCATATACATTAAGTACGGTTATGTCTTCTTGTTGAATTGTGCCTTTCACCAGTATGCAGTAACCATCTTTGTCTTTTCTTACTTTTGTTGGTTTAAAGGCTAAGTTATTGGAAATTAAAACTGCCACACCAGCTTTCTTTTGGCTACCGTTTGCTTGAAATATCGATTTCCATCCTTTTATTTTCAGTCTAAATGCATTTTTGTAGGTTAGGTGAGTTTCCCAAAGACAGCAGATTTGTGTTTTTTTATCCATTGGCCCAGTCTATGTCTCTTGAGTGGGGAACTCAGGCCATTGACATTTAGTGAGAGAACTGATAAGTGGGACAGATTTCTGTTCATCTTGTTGGGTAGAACTTCATTGCTATGTTTTCTCTCTTGAGCCATTGTGGTGGCTGGAATTTGATCTTTAGCTCTTGGGTGGTTTTACATTCATGGGTCTTTGTTGTGCTGATCCATGTGTAACTGTCTTTTGAGTACTTCTTGGAGGGGTGGTCTTGTCTTGGTGAATTCCCTCAGTCCTTGTTTATCTGAGAATGTCTTAATTTCTCCTTCATATAGAAAGCTTAGCTTAGCTGGGTACAAGATTCTAGGCTGGGCGTTATTCTGTTTCAGAAGAGTGAGAATGGGGCCCCAACTTCTTCTTGCTTGTAAAGTTTCAGTTCCTTTTCCTTTTTCTTGAAGATAACAGCTATAATAAAAATTGCTTTACACATTTCAGTTCTTATTTTTTCTTATATAGATCCTAGGAGAACCATCATCAAGAAGTATCTTTAGACTATGGTATTAACATCCTATTACAATAATAAGTACCCACTGCAATACGTAGTTTTCTTACATTCATGTTCCTATTACAGGATCATGAAAAAAAATACCATTCCCACTGTTGTTTAGGATCTCTCATATAGCACAGTAGATATACTTTGAGCATCATTTTTCTTATTTTAACATTTCTAAAATAGTGATTGGACTGTTACCACAAAGTTTATGGTTACTTCTTTTTGTACATGTAACCATCAATCTATTAAGACACAGTCCTCCTCAGTTTTCCTTACTCTTAATCAATATATTAAGTACTGTAAGACACAGTCCTTCTAAGTTTCCCTTACTCTTTCACATAAAGTCTAAAAACCTCACCTGAAGCATATCCAGTAAGTAACAGAATGGTTAAGTAACTGCCCACTAGAGTGAAATTTTATTATTAATAACAGCATTGCAAGAGACAAATACTGTTCTTGTAAGAACCTTGCAAATATTTTACTTGCTTTACAGGTGTCACTTTGTCTACCA
This sequence comes from Lemur catta, assembly GCF_020740605.2. Lineage (NCBI taxonomy): Eukaryota > Metazoa > Chordata > Mammalia > Primates > Lemuridae > Lemur > Lemur catta. The sequence continues at coordinate 40,495,703 of NC_059139.1, forward strand.
ACAAAACCATTAAGAGGAAAAGAGAAATGTGAGAAGACAGCAGCTAACGTTTATTTATGAAACTTCTATATCTTACTTTGCTGATCACATTACTGGGGGAAAGACTAATGAGAGAGAATCCAGCAATTTCAGACATTTTTCATCCTTGGATAAGGGCACAGAAAGTAATAAACATTTTAGAATCTGGTCTTTCCATTTGTTGAGGAGGAAAAAATGTAGTTTCCTTACTATAATTAATAACACTGTGATGCATTCCAACTTAACTATAATAGTAAACTACTTAAAACAGAAGCTTAATAGGAACCTAGTTGTGAAATACATACATGTTTAAAACATAATGATATAGCCGCCATGTAGTTTAATTTTCTCATTTCAGAAAAATATAAACTATAATTCAAAAAACAAAGTAGAGCCCTGATTTACAAGTTCTACAGGACTAAATGGACGCTGTTGGCTATTCTAATTCCAGTATCTGAAGGTAAATCATGCAGACAAGAGTATAGAATAGCAGTCAACCTAGATCAGAAGTCAACAGCAGTGTTAAACCTTCATATGCATTCCCACTCAGAACTGGAACCAGACAAGGCTGCCCACTGTCCCCATTACTTTTCAACATAGTATTGGAAGTCCTTGCGAGAGCTATCAGACAAGAGAGCAGAATCAAGGGTGTCCAAATGAGGACAGAAGAGATCAAACTCTCACTCTTCGCTGATGACATGATGTTGTATCTGGAAAACCCCAAGGACTCAACCAAGAGACTCTTGGAATTAATTAATGAATTCAGTAAAGTCTCAGGTTATCAAATCAATACACACAAATCAGAGGCATTCATATATGCCAATACCATTCAATCGGAGAACCAAATTAAGGACTCAGTACCTTTCAAAATAGCAACAAAGAAAATAAAATATCTAGGAATATATTTAACTAAAGCGGTAAAGGACCTCTATAAAGAGAACTATGAAACGCTTAGGAAGGAAATTGCAGAACACGTAAATAAGTGGAAATCCATACCATGCTCATGGATTGGAAGAATTAACATTGTTAAAATGTCTATACTACCCAAAGTAATCTATAGATTCAATGCAATTCCTATTAAATTACCAACATCATTTTTCACAGATTTAGAAAAAATAATTATACACTTTGTATGGAATCAGAGAAGACCCCATATAGCAAAAGCAATCTTAAGCAATAAAAACAAAATGGGAGGTATTCATTTGCCAGACTTCAAACTATACTACAAAGCTGTGGTTCTTAAAACTGCTTGGTATTGGCACAAGGGCAGGGACACAGACCAGTGGAACAGAACAGAAAATCCAAATATAAAACCATCCTCATATAACCATCTAATCTTTGACAAAATAGACAAAAACATACTCTGGGGACAAGAATCCCTATTCAATAAATGGTGCTGGGAAAACTGGATAGCCACATGTAGAAGACTGAAACAGGACCCACAGATTTCACCTCTCACAAAAATCAAATCACGGTAGATAACAGATTTATACCTTAAATGGGAAACGACTAGAATTCTAGAAGAAAATGTAGGAAAGACTCTTACAGACATTGGTCTAGGCAAAGAATTTATGAAGAAAACCCCTAAGGCAATCGCAGCAACAACAAAAATAAACGAAGGGGACCTGATTAAATTAAAAAGCTTCTGCACAGCCAAAGAAACAGTCACGAAAATAAACAGACAGCCTACAGAATGGGAAAAAATTTTCGCATATTACACATCAGATAAAAGACTGATAACAAGAATCTATTTAGAACTCAGGAAAATCAGCAAGAAAAAATCAAACAATCCTATCAAAGAGTGGGCAAATGACATCAATAGAAATTTTTCAAAAGAAGACATAAGAATGGCTAAAAAATGTAAGAAAAAATGCTCAACATCCCTAATCATCAGGGAAATGCAAATCAAAACCACAATGAGATACCACTTAACTCCAGTGAGAATGGCCTTTATCAAAAAATCCCAAAACAACACATGTTGGCGTGGATGCGGAGAGACAGGAACACTCATACACTGCTGGTGGGAATGCAAACTAGTGCAACCCCTATGGGAAGCAATATGGAGATACCTTAAACAGATTCAAGTAGACCTACCATTTGATCCAGCAATCCCATTATTGGGCATATACCCAGAAGAACAAAAGTCATTCTTTAACAAAGACACCTGTACCCGAATGTTTACAGCAGCACAATTCACAATAGCAAAGATGTGGAAACAACCCAAGTGCCCATCAATTCACGAATGGATTAGTAAACTGTGGTATATGTATACCATGGAGTACTACTCAGCTGTAAGAAATAACGATGATACGACATCTCTTTGGTTCTCCTGGAGAGAGCTGGAACCCATTATATTAAGTGAAGTATCCAAAGAATGGAAAAACAAGCATCACATGTACTCACCAGAAAACTGGTTTCCCTGATCATCACTTAAATGTACATCAGGGAAGGATACCAATTGGATATCAGACTGGGATGGGGGGTGGGGGGAGGGGATGGGTGTATGCCTACATGATGAGTGCGTTGCACACCCTCTGGGGAATGGTCATGCTTGAAGGTGCAGACCCAGGGAGGTGGGGGGGGAGGGGATGGGGGTATGACTACATGGTGAGTGCCAGGCACACTGTCTGGAGAATGAGAATGGACGCGCTTGGGACTCTGACTCGGGGGGATGGGCGAGACATGGACAATGTATATGACCTGAACTTATGTACCCCCATGATGAGCTGAAATAAAAAAAAAAAAAAAACCTTCATATGCCTATAATAAATCTCATTAAAAATGCATATTTTTATTCAGAAGGTGTAGGGTAGGCCCGAGATTTTACATTGCCACCCAAGGATTTTTGAATCCTCTTCTGGGGAAAGGGTTGGCATGTTTGCAGTTGCATATAGCATAGTTGTATCATGCAGTATGTTTTAAGGAGAAGTTTTAAGGAAATGTTTATGGGTACCAAACTGACAAGGAGTAGACTGTGATGGCTTTGTGGTATGTCAACCAAGCTAGGCTAAACCTCATTCCTCAGAATTCCCTTCCCCCAATGCGTAGTCCACTTGTTAAAAGACCTTTTTTCGGGAAGACTGAGATAAATATTAACAGTCTAAGTTTTTGGCAGTGTAGTGGGATCCTTTCTCAATGGGTTTTGAGTCTGTTAACTGACTCAAATTTGGAATTGATTGAAGGAATTGACTCTATATTTGGGAATTCAAATCAGACTTCTATTCACTAGACCCAGAACTCCTTTGCTTATACAGATCAAATAAGAATTTAATAGGTTGGCCATCTATTTCTATTAAAGGGACATCATAATTCATGAACACCATAATCTCTGTAAGTCAAACTATTCTGATTACTATTTTGACTCCATTATCCATTATGGTAACCATGTCTATCTCATCTTTGGCAATTAAGTGCCACCATTTGTCCCCTGACATCCCAGGGTCCTATTATCTCTATTTAGGTTAGGAATACTAGTTCAATGGTAGCAGTTTCCTCTGTAATTTCTGACCTAAAAAGAAGAGAGACCACAGAGCTTTCAAGGATGCTGACACTCCCCAACAAATTTATTTTTCAAGCTGTTGTGAAAGACATGTCCTCCCAGGATTGGCGAGCAATCTTGCATAGTAATTATGTCTTGCATGGTAAATATACCCTAACATTGCAATTTCCTCAAGCCTTTGAATAGGTACCTTTCTCTACAATGTAACAAGGTGTTTCAACTTTATTTAGTGTAGGCCATCCTTTTGGTCCAGCCAACCAATCAACCAACCAACCAGTTAAGCCCTTCCTAACTCCTTGAGCTAAAACATTGAATCTCTGATTAGTGAGCCTGTAAATTTAGCCTGATAATTTTATATTCCTTCACATACCCTTAATATCCATTCTCACATACATCCCCCCTAGATTTCTATATAAATTGAAAAAAGCCATGCAGTTTTTATGGTATATATCACACCTCATCATGAGTCACATCTTGTACCTCATCTTTTGAGGGATGCTTCAATTTGAGTCTAGTTATACATTTGAAACAAAAAGCGATGTTAGGAAGAGAGTCCTGAGGAGGATCAGGAGGAGTACCTGGTAAGCAACTTCCTCAGGAGGTCTTCCCTGGTTCTTTAGGTAGAGGGGCTAGCTTCCTGTATTAATCAGGGTTCTCCAGAGAAACAGAATATATATAAAATTGTATCGATAGCCTAATGATATATATATATCTCTGAAATTGGCTCACACACTTACAGAAACTGGCAAGAACTGGCAAGTCCAAAATCTTTAGAGTTGATGTCCTAGTTCAAATCTAAAACCCAAAAGCTGTGCAGAACCAAGAAGAGCCAAAAATGTTCCAGCTAAAGTCTGGCAGAACCTGGTAGAACCAGGAATAGCTGATTTTCCAATTCAAAGTCTGTCAGACAAGATAATTAATTCTCTTTCTTATTGAGGAGGAGCAGCCTTTTGTTCTATTTAGACATTCATCTGATAGATGAAGCCCACCCACATTATGGAACACAATGTGCTTTATCCATTCTACTGACTTAAATGTTAATCTCACCCCAAAACACCCTCACATAAACATCCAGAATAAGGTTTGACAAAATATATAGGCACCCTGTGGCCCAGTCAAGTCGACACATAAAATTAACTGTCTCACTTCCTCAGGCAGAGGTGGAAGGACTGCTTTTACCAGCAAAGAAGATTCAGTTTCATTTGGGAGGTTGAGATCTCCAGCTTTATCAGAATCTACCCATATTTTGCCACTTCCACTTGTAGAAACCCATTCCTTCCCAACCAATGACTAAACTTTAAGAGAAGTGGCTGGGAATTCAGTTTTCAACTCACGGGAGTAATCTCTGGCTTTCATTTTCAGAAACCACAGCCTTATAACTACAGGAGAGAATTTCTTAGAGGGCAGATATAGAAGCTTTCAGGTCATTTAACTAGCAATTTAAAGCCATAAGCTCATTTTTCTTTGCCCACTTTCTCCAGTGCAGTTAAGAATAATCAACCAATTCCATTTTACCCCTTATTTTGACTAAAATGTTCTCAAGTGGCTCATACTTAGTCACCTTGAATCTCACCTTCTGCAGGTACTCCATTATAGTATCCAAAGGTAATAAATTGAGCAACTCTTCCACCACATCGTGCCATAGACTACCAGTGTCTTTTAAAACAGTGTAAACAGGCTTATTAATGTCTTCAAATTTTATCAGATTAGAGAACCAATTCAGAGAACTTATGCTTAAAACCTGTTCCTCTGGAACCACTTCTGGTACAAAAATCTGGGTCCAACCAGACAATTAGAACCAGTAGGGGATGTCTATCTATTCATGCATGTTAAGTGTGTTTGTGTGTACGTGTGTGTGTGTGTGTGTATACATGCACATATAACAAGGAATTGGCTTACCCAGTATTGGAGTCTGGTTAATCAAATCCAGAGGGCAACCAGGCAGTCAAAAAGCAAAGATCACAAGAAGGCTGGAGCCCCACAGACACTGGCTGAAGCTGTTGTCCATGAGCAGTTTTAATTCTCTCTCCAGAGAAGATCTAAGTTCTCTTTTAAAGCCTTTCAACTGATTAAATGAGGCCCATCCAGAACAATCTCCCTGATTGACTAGGGGCTTTAATCAAAACCTCTTCACACCAGTGTTTGATTCAATAATTAGGAGAACATGTGTATACTACAAAGCAGCTGAGGCTTCTCTTCCATCTTCCAACTCTTGAGAGAATATCTCTTTTAGCCCATTTAACTAGAAATGTACTGGAAAGGAAATTCTAGGGAATAGAGTTTATTTAGCCTAGCCAAGATGACATACCACAAAGCCATCATACTTGGTATGGTCAACTAACTGCCCTTTCACTAAATTTTAACCTTGTGCTATTCATAAAAAAAAAAAATAAATAACCAACCTTAAAATCAAGATAAACCTAAATTAAAAGCTTATAGCATAACTTGTAATAATTCTTCTCCCATACCATAAAAATGCTTAGATGTTCTATGTAAGCAATTTGGTTATTTATTCCTAAGTAACAATCTACTACAAATTTAATGACTTAAAAATTTTATTTTATCTCACAATTTTGTGGGTCAGAGAATCAGACGGGGCTCAGCTGGATGATTGTTCTGTTCCACTTGGCATCAACAGATTAGCTGGTGGTATTCAGCTGACAGATGGACTGGTCTGGAGGGTCTAAGATAGCTTCCCTCACATGACTGGTGTCTTAGTAGAGATGGCTGAAAAACTGGGCTCAGCTGAAACAGTCAAATGGAGCACCTAAATCACATGGTCTCTCAAGCATGGCAGTCTCAGGCAGCCAGATACCTCACATGGTGGCTCAGGACTCTCAGAAGGAGTGTCCATAAAACTGAGGCAGAAGCTTCAAAGGTTATTATGACCAGGCTCAGAAGTCTTAGAATGTTTCTGCTCCTTTCTGTTCACCAAGAAAGTCACTAAAACCAGACCTGAATTATGCAAAGACAGGGCAATACTGATCAAATATTTGATAACAGGCAAGTTATTTAACCTCTGTGATTTTTTGTTTCTTCATTTATAAAAAGTGAAAATATAATACTTTGGATTAAAAGAGATAATGCTAGTAAAAGCAAGCATTCAATGTGTTTCTCTTTCCTTCCCCTTATTTAAAAAAGCTTATGAAAGAGCTAAGAAAAACTCTTATTTTTTAAAGATATACGTAGGGTAAAAATAGACTTATTGTTCATGCACAACTAAAATCTTAACTATTATAATTTATATTCCCTGAAGCTGATCACCATAGCACAGCCAGGCATTGAGCCATTAACTAGGCCGTCAGGCAAAACGACTACAGGTCAAGTTTTCTAGCCCTCATTTCTAGCAGAATGAAGGGCTGCTTATATTCTTTCATGGGTCTCACTTGATTTTTTTTTTTTTTATTTCAGGACATTATGAGGGTACAAACATTTTGGCTACATTTTATGTCTTTGTCTCGCCCAAGCAAGGATTAGAGGCATGCCCTTCCCTTCTACAATGCTCACCACTGTTGGAAGCAGTTTTCTACTCATCTCTGCTTTGTATACCCATGGATTCATCAGAGATAATCAGTATATATGTATGTTAGCACATGAAAATTACACCACCACAATTCTGTTTGTTTTTGTTTTTGTTTTTGAGACAGGGTCTCACTCTGTCACCCAGGCTGGAGGTACAGTGGCACAATCATAGGTCACTGTAGCCTCAAACTCCTCGGCTCAAATGATCCTTCTGCCTCAGCCTCCCAAGTAACTAGGATGATTACAGGTGCGTGCCACCACACCCAGCTAATAAAAATTATTTTTTGTAGAGACAGGGTCTTGCTATGTTGCCCAGGCTGGTCATGAACATCACAGCTCTTTCTACCAGATAAACTTCCCCTTATATTAACTATGCTATTGTGCATATCTCACAATTACTGCTATACACCATTTCTTATCTAGATACTAATTGGATGGAAACTTTCTTTTTACAATAGAAAAAGACATACATGGCATCCCTAGAAAAGAAATGACCCTTTGCCCTAATTATGATATGTACAGATTTCAGCTGAGAAAAGGCAGGAAGATTTAAAGGGTGGTACATTTTACTTTCAAAAATTATAAATTTAAAACTATCAGAGATGAGGTATACTTGGAACTGTTATTTTATCAATTAATGAGTTACAAACTCATAAATCTGGTCCAATCAGGTTTTAAATTATTGAGAAGTGAAATTTTTATCATATTTTCTTGTAAGTGCTACAATATTCCCTCTCATTTCTTTCTGGTAAGGATAAAGACTGTTTTAACTGAAATTATAACAGGTAAACAAACTGTATAAAAAATATACATTATTTCATTAAGATGAAAAACTCAGGACTTCTAAATATAAAATATTTAATATCACATTGCTATACGTTATAACTTCATCATCATTTACTGGAAAAAATAATAATAATCAGTGGTATATACATTTGTCTTATTTTTCCCTACTCTGCATCAAGTATGAGTCATAATAGAGAATGAATAAAGTGGCTTTAAGCCAACAGAAGGAAAAGGACATATATTTCATTCAGACAGAAAAAAATTAAGCTAAACAAGATTAAGTGGGAAAAGGGATAATATATAAATAAGTACTGTGAAAAGGTGAGCATCGAAGTCATTTAATCTGGAAACATTATGCAATGTATATACTTAAATAGCAAACAACATGTTCATAAGTGTACATGTATCGTTTCCTGTATAACATACTGAACAGTGAAAGTTACATGACTTGATAAGAATAAAATGAAAAGAAGACCATTTACAGCAATATCACTAGTATTAAAATTAATTCCAGAACAATACAAAAGAATAGAAATTATATTACTATACTTAACAATGCTAAAGTTGTATGTTAATTGATCAGATGATTTTGACATTGACTAATAAAACATATTGCCTATAAAGTATTTCAATCAGAATCAGAATTTTCAGATGTATTATCACTAACAGTGGAGAAAGCTCTTAAGCCTTGTTTCTTTTCAGTTCTAAGTTGGTGCAAATGTTCTTTCATGTCCTGAGAAATATGACAAATCCGTCCTTCTATGCCAGGTACTGCAATTACTGCCGATGGTTTATCTGATTCTTCCTCAAAGGCTGTAAGTACAGTAAAACCAGTTAAAATACATCATGTCCCCCACAATAAATATTCTAAAATTAAGCCTTAAAGTTTTCAGAATGCAGGAAATGAAATTCATATCAATTATAAAATTTGAATTTCTCTGAATATCCATTCTCCACAATTATATGACCATGAATAAAACTTCACTGGAGACATACATACAATATATACAGAATTGAAAGGACATTGATTCTTTAAAATATGGTGCATTTTACTTTCAGAAATTGGGTACATTTATGAAGACAATTATTCTATCAAATAACCAGTTTAAAGCCCATTATGAATTTGGTCCAATCAGGTCTCAAATTATTGCTAAGTGACTTTTTTAAAAAGAATAAAACTTCTAAGCTAAATCAATAAAATGAGCTCTATATGCCAAGGCACAGTACTTATTAGGTAGGAAAAGACAAGATGTTTTACAGAATACTAAGTAAGCCAATTTGACTAATTAGAATGGTTTATGTGGATAAAAGCAAGAGAAAAAACTGTAAAGGTAGCAAGATTGTGAATTTAGAAGACTTCGAAAAATATATAAATATATATATAGAACTTATTTGTGCTTTTTAGCATTGAATTTTTAGTTATATCTTTCTTATAATTGTTTGTATTTCCCTCAAGCTTAGCCTTTTGTCTTTGAACATAAAGCTTAGTCTTATCAGTACCATGCGCTGATTGTGCAAGTAGAGCTCCTAAAGCTTAGTCTTTATTATTCTGTTTATCTTTTATTATATTTCCCCAAACATAAGAAAATAGAGTGCCAAATAATATTTATCCAATGCCCAGAATTTGACAAAACAATTATTCAAAAAAGAAACACTTCTAACAAAATAAAACTATATTATCACCTGTTAGTGATGGTGATTTGTTTGTAGCAGTAATTAAACTCATTCGATGGCCTGAAAGGCACTGCTTCTTTCCCTGCACAATTTTTATTGATTCAAAGTGATTCATCACTACTGTAGAAAGTACTTGTGCAGTTTCTGTGTCAAACATCCGAGGACAACTTTTAAGCATAATGTAACCATCCTTCCCCTGAAATATCAAAACATAATTTTCTAGTACAGAAATATGAACAAATCCAGATGAATATATACTTTAAATTTATAGTTGGCATTGAAATGCAATTTCATAAATATGTACAAAGCCATAGATTTCCATATATGTAAACTAATACACTTTAAATTCCTCTTCTACTCCCTGGGTCTAGTCATGACATCCATGAACCTGTTGTCCTTACCTACATTGCCTAACATCTTTAGGAACAGGCTGCCTACTGTCCTTAAACATGGCTGTAAAATAGAATCAACTGGGAGGTCTCTTTAGAATAGTATTACTGAAACTCATCTAAAACCTACTATATGGCTGTCAGCATTGGAACTCTGGAATCTGTACTTTTTACAAGCTTCCTGCTAGTACCCTAACACTGCTTTAGACTTGATTATTAAAGAACTCACTGAGTTAAAAACCTAAAAGTTCTTATAGATTTAGTCATCCAAGCTTTATTGTACATAACTAAATATGATATAAACAATTAAAATGTACTTAAAATATGAACATTAAATGTTTAGAAGTGTTTATTACTAAATTTAAAATTCAGCAATCCATTATGGCATTTTTTCCATAGTTGTTTAGTGGCCCATTTGCCAATCATTTAAAGAATAGCATGAATTTTGGACATTCTGTATTTTTAAATCTGATAATACAAAAAATTAACAGTGAAATTATACCTGCATATAAGATAAAAATCCATTTAATTCATGAATTATAAAAATACAATGGAAAACATTTACTGAAACTACCAAGGGTTTGAAATCATGAAAAGAAAATTATATGTGTGTCGTGTGCATCTACGTGAATGTATTAACATAAGACAATGACTTAATATTTAAGACATTTTCAAAAGAAATTAATCTCACATTTGCAATATACTCCTTAATAGCAAGAAGGTAAATTTTTTTTCTCCTTAAGTATTGTCCTTGAACTTTTACAGTATCTCTTATGATTCGGTGTCCTGGTTCTGCATCTGGATCAAATCCAAATTCTATTCCAGCAACTTGAGGAAATCTGAAATGTAAAAATATATTCTTGATAATTCTGCATGAGATATATTCATAATAAGAGAAAGCATTAAAATTTAAGTGAGCACATTTTATTATGCTACTTAAACTGCCAAAAGTGTGGGTACACATTGGCAGCTATACCACAACTAGAAAGAACTGGCCAAATGACCTGTTTTCAAGAAATAAAAGGGTGATGGTAAATTCTATCCTTATTTTCTTTCACTCAAAGATCATTTCAAGAATTTTTATTTGCCTACAACTTTAAACTACAACTTCTGTTGTCTCAGTTTCCATCCTTAATTCCTAAATATATTCCGAAATATAGTGGTAAAGCAGATAATAGATGTGTCTATTAAAAATTTTGCTATGTACACAGCTCATAATAAATGTATATAACAACTAGCTTCTGCTTGCCTATTATTTCAACATTAAGAAATGGCTAGAATTATTTTTACTACATTTATAGGCCATTATTGTGATGGTCTGCTTTAAAATACAGACTATCTAAAATGGCAAATGTGAATTTTACTTGAGGGTTTCCAAGGGAGCACCTTAAAAGAGTCAGGCAGAAAGCCTCTGGAGTAACTGAAACCAAAGTATAAGAAGCTTACATAATTCCAAATTGTAATATATACATACTAAGAAACTTTGGGCAGAGAAAAAGAAAACTTGTTTCAAACAAAACCACCAAACTGAATGTCTTAAGGACAGTTTCTCTGAAATTTGAATCAAATTGCTTCTCATTTGGGTGACTTTATAATAATGTGCTCAAAGTGAATAGCAGCAGAAATTTTAAAAATGTCATTATTATGGTTAATTATTCTTCTGAATATTATAGAGTATAAGTAAGCTATAACTTTTCATCTTAATAAGCATTTTCTGTCTTATTCAACCTCACGATTAGAATACTCAAGCAATTTTCATGTATTTTCCTTTGCTTACAATGAATTTACTGCTATCGGTTATTTTTTCAATATCTTCAAAATACATTCATTAATAAAATAATCACTGATCACCTTCTTTGTGTCAGGAACTGTGCCTGGTACTAGAAACATCCAGTGAAAAAGATACAAATCCTACCATCAAGAATACTATCATCTAGTTAGGAAAACAGTTAAGTAAGTAGGAAATGGTCACACAATGATGAGAATTAAGAGAGAGTTGGAACCCATTCTACTAAGTGAAATATCCCAAGAATGGAAAAATAAGCACCACATGTATTCACCAGAAAATTGGTTTCCCTGATCATCACCTAAGTGCACATTTGGGAGTAACACCAATTGAGTAGCGGACAGATGTGGGGGGTGGGGGGAGGGGGGAGGGGATAGGTGTATACCTACATAATGAGTGTGATGTGCACTGTCTGGGGAATGGACACGCTTGAAGCTCTGACTAGGGGGATGGGGGGGCCATGGGCAATATATATAACCTGAACTTTTGTACCCCCATAATAAGCTGAAATAAAAAAATAAAATAGAAGTGAGCACAGGATGCTGTGAGTTCACAAAGAAAAGGGGTATCAAACCCTGGCCTGGAAGAGGCAAAGTCCATTTCTCATCTCTAAAGTGTACACCTAAATAGCCTTTCATTTTTCTCTAATAATTACTTCTGTTTATAGACATTTCCTCTATTCCCTTTAGGCTTTTGGTAATATTGAGGTAAAACTGGAAAAGTGGGGAAAGGAAAAACAGAATGGCTTTCTTCCCTTACAGAGTCTGCCTTCTAAATTCATAAACTCAGTCTTGCATGACCTTCTTGGGGGACTTTTCATTTTGGTTCTACTGCTTGTATTCTCTTTTCCTCTCCTACTGCACCTGCCATTCCTCTTGAGGTTTCAGACTAAAACAAACTAGCCTGCCTGGTACCCAGATTTGGAGTAGAAATTAGTCATTATTACTTCATTCATAAATAAAATATAATGAATAAGTAGTAAAATTAATATTCAATATTACCTAACTAGTACTAGAACCATGATTAGATACAAATCTCCTAATTATTCTTTCTTTTAAGCTTTGATATAATAGAAAAGTGCTAAACACAGCATCAAGACTAAGAAATAATTCATATAGCTAGCTAACACAAAAAATGAAAAAACCCACACTGGTGTTTTAATCTTAAAAAACAACAAAACCAAATTACCCAAAGCCTTAGGCTTCTAATAGGTCTCCAGATCACTAACGTAGTACCCACCCTGCTACACACACACACACACACACACACACACACACACACACACACCCCAGGTCCTGATCAAAGAGAAACAACACAAAGACAATGAGAAAAAAATACACCTTATTTTCACTGTAATTGGTACATTGGTAGAAAAGAAAAACTGGTCTGACATGTAGGATTTTGCATAAAAGTAGAGAAGTATGAGAAAATGAATAGTAAGAAGATACAAAAAGAAGAAAAAAACTGAATGAGAAGCACACAGAGCTGACCATGAGCAGATCTGCTTGCTGGCAGGGATGACATGGCAATCGGTAACAGAGCAATGTTAACAGAGATGGCTAGGAGCAGGCTCGGCCAATGGAATGGTGGCAACAATAAAAAGAAAGAAAACAAAATTGGCCTTAGGATGGAAGAAAAAAGCAAAGTCACATACACCTTTCTATTTCCCCTCTACCAATTTACGTGAGATCAGAAGCAACCAGATTCTAAAAAGAAAGGGGGTAGGGAAGAATCTTTTTTAGTAAAGACAGGGTCTCACTGTGTTGCCCAGGCTGATCTTGAACTCCTGGCCTCAAGGGATCCTCCCACCTTGGCTTCCCAAAGTACTAAGATTGCAGGTGTGAGCCACCATGCTCAGCCCTTGTTTTGCTTTTGTTTTGTTTTGTTTTGTTTTGTTTTTTGAGTCAGGATCTCATTCTGTGGCCCAGCTAGAGTGCAGTGGCATCATCATAGCTCACTGCAACCTCAAACTCCTGATTCAAGTGATGCTCCTGCCTCAGCCTCTCGAACACCTGGGACTACTGTGGTGTACTACCACACCTGGATAATTTTTCTAATTTGTTGTAGAGATGGGATCTTGCTATGTTGCTCAGGCTGGTGTCAAACTCCTGGCCTCAAGTGGTCCTCCTGCCTTAGCCTTCTAAAGTGCTAAGATTACAGGCATGAGCCACCACGCCAGGCCCCAGGAGTCTTTGATAGCATAATATTTTAGGCTGACCAAAAGTGGTCGCATACTTACATTCTGCAATCTAGGGGAGGTTCCAGTTCTGGGTTGGATATAAGTATACTCCACCCTGTCTATACTAATGAACACATCAATAATGACAGAATGGATGGAATAAATATTTAAAGACTTTGAACAGTAAACTGTTGCAGGTGGATTCTTGGGGGGAAAAGAAACAGAGTTTGAAATGTCACTAAACTAGCAGTGAGTTTACTATCTTTTTCCCCTCCAGGAACCTCCCAGCCTAACCTCAACATACCAGAAGTGGGCACCAGCATGTTGGCAGAGAGAGCTCTAAAAGAAGCCCATTAGCTCTGGCTCCAGGAAGGGAAAGATAAGTACTAAAGCTCACAGAGACTGCTCCTTTCCCCTATAGCCATGCCCCAAGCAACACAGTGGTAGGGCAACACACAGAGCCAACAGGAAACTGCAAGAACCAAAACTCTGAAAGAGAGGCACTGTGGTTCAAAGACTGTGGGAAAAATTCCCATTGCTTTTTTTCTCCCTCAATCCCCCTGCTCGCTGCCGCTGGGCCCTTGATGCAGAATAACTGAAGAAGTACATGACAATGTATGGTAACTAAAGTCCTAGCTTTCTGGCTGAAAAACTAAAAAATGAGCCCCAAGAATCTAGAAAATTAGAGGGATATTGTAGAGAGGTGAAAGCTCAGGAAAGCAAACCTATAAGGTTATTTATGATCTCCTAAGCTCAACCCTGACCTGCGCAAGTATGGAACTGATCCTATTCCGCAGACAGTGACTTTGAAAACTGAACATATAAAGCATAGCTCAGGTCCAAGACTGAACACCTGGATGGTACGTATACACGCAGCAAAGATACACAGCACTACAAAGACCTTGAAAATGACTGACACTGAAACCACAGCCTACAGAAATGGGTTGGAACCAATGGCCTGAATCTAACCAGGATGACTATCTACCAAAAGCAAAACTATTAACATTCTCCCTAGAATTGAAGTAAGACCAAAGTCTCATAAGACAGTTTTCAAAATGTTCAGATTATAACCCAAAATTACTCAGCAAAGAACCAGGAAAATGTCAAGCCACAGGGGAAAAGATAATCAAAGAATGTCAATGCTGAGATAATACAGATGTTGAAATTATCAAAGATTTTAAAGTAGCCATTATATTATAAAAATTCTCCAGCAAGCAATCAAAAGCATTCTTGAAATAAATAGAATGTCTCTACACTGAAACAGATAATATAAAAAAGAATCTGAAGAAAATTTTAAACTGAAAATAAAATAACCAGACTTTAAAATTCACTGGATAGCCTCCATAGCAGAATGTAGACAACAGGGGGAAAAAAGTTAGTGAACTAGCAACTATATCAATAGGAATTATTCAATCTGAACAGAGAGAAAAAAAGACTTTTTAAAAAGTGAACAGAGCCTCAGGTACCTATGAGACTATAACAAAATGTGTAATTTTGTGTCATCTGAGTCCCACAAAAAGAGAAATAAGAGTGCGATGCTAAAAAAATTCAAAGAAATAATGACTAGAAACTTGACAAATTTGATAAAAGACATAAACATACAGATTTAAAAGCTCAGCAAAGCCTAAAGAATAGAAATGCAAAGAAATTACGCCCAAGGAACATCATAATCATACTGCTGAAAAGAAAGATAAAGAAAAACAACCAGAGAAAAACAATGCTATATATATATAAATGAAAAATAATTTCAAAGACTGAAATTTTTCATCAGAAATCCTTGAGTTCAAAAGGAGTAGAACAACATATTTAAAGAGCTGAAAAATAATCACTGTCTGCCAAAAACTCTATATTCAGGAAAAAATTCCTTCAGGAATAAAGGTATTCTCAGATAAAGGAAAATTAAGAGAATTCATTGCCAGCAGACATGTCTTTCAAAGAAATTCTAAAGGAACTTCTTCAGACAAAAGAAATAATAACAGAAAATAATTTAGAATATAAGAAATGAAAAACAAAGCAATAGAAATAAAAATACCTGGGTAAATAGGAGACTATTTTTCTCCTCTTGAGTTCTTTAAAATATGTTTAACAGTTGAAAGCAAAAATTATAATACCATGTGATGAAATTTATAATGTAACTACATGTAATGTATAAGACCACTATAACATAAACAGGAGAGAGCACAGTACTGCATAGCGGTGAGGTTTCTATACTCCACTTTAAGTGGCAAAATATTCATTCCAAGTAATCTGTGAAAAGTTAAATACACATATAGTAAGCCCTAAAGCAACAGCTAAAAAAATGAAGAAATATAATATTAATAAAACACTATACTTTAAAATGGAACACTAAAAATAGTCAAGTAACACAAAAGATGTCAGGAATGAAAAACAGAGAATAAACAAAAAAATAAATACTAAAATTTTAAAAATACTCCAAATGTTAAAATAATTACATTAGAGGCAATGCTCTTAACCTACAAATAAAAAGACAGAAATTGTGAACTGTATTTAAAAAAAAAAAACATGAACCAACTATATTTTGTCTATAAGTAACTGACTTCAAAAATATAATGACATGGGTAAGTTAAAAATAAAGGATAAAAAAGATATACCATGCAAACACTAATCAAAAGAAAGCTAGACTGGATATAGTAATACCAGAACCAAGAGAATTACCAGTGACAAAAAGAAACATTATATCAGGTAACAGCAAACTTTGTCTACAAAGGGCCAGGTAAACATTTTAGTCTTGGCAAGCCATACAGTCTCTCTTGCAAAAATATAATTCTGTCATTGTGGTATAAAACAAGCCACTGAGAATACATAAATTAATAGGCTCGGATGTAGTCTAGTAAAATTGTATTTACAAGAACAGATGCCAGGCTGGATTTGGCCAACGAGCCATAGTTTGCTGAATCATACACTTTATATAAAAGTAAAATGGTCAACTGATCAAGAGGATATAACACTGCATATGCATGTACCTATCAACAGAGCTTCAAATACATGAAGTAAAACCTGATAGAACTAAAACAAGAGACAAAACCACAATTATAGTTGAAAAGTCCAACAGTCCTTACTCAGTAACAGATAGAATTAGTTGGCAGAAAATTTTCCAGATATAGAAAAACTGAACCAAATTGATTTAATTTACATATATAGAATACTTCACCAGCAACAGTTGAATATCAAGCACAAACGGAACATCAAAGAAGACCATATCCAGGGCCATAAAAAAAATAATCTTGCAATATTGAAGAACTGAAATCCTATAAAGTATATTTTCTGACTATAACAAAATTAAACTAGATAATAATAACAAAGGTAATAGGAAAATCTTATATACTATATACTTCTAAATAATCCATAGTTCAAAGAGGAAGTCTCGAGGAAATTTTAAAAATATTCTGAACTAAAAAATAAGAATACAGCATATCAAAATCTGTGTGATGCAGATAAAGTAGAACTTAGAGGGAAACTTACAGCATGAAATGCTCATATTAGAATAGAAGAATGATCTCAAATCAACAATTTAAGATTCCACCATAAGAAACTAGAGGAAAAGAGAAAAATAAACAGAAAGCAAGGTAAAGAAGGTAATGATAAAAATAAGACCAGAAATCAATGAAACTGAAAACAGAAATCAATAAGTAAAATCAATGAAATCAAAATCTGTTCTCTGAAAGCATCAATAAAAAACCAATAAAAATTATAATTATCAGGCAAGATTGGAAAATAATAAAAGAATATACAAATTACTCATATCAGGTATGAAAGAAAGGCTATCACTACATACCCTACAGATATTATAAAATACAGTAAAGGAATATTATGAAAAACTCTACACAAATAAATTCAACTTAGATTAAAAAAATGAACCAAATCCTCAAAACCACAACCTGGCCAAACTTACCCAAAATGAAAGACACAACCTGAATAGTACTACATTAAGAAATTTTATCTGTAGTCAAAATCCTTCCAAAAAAGATATCTCTAGGCCCAAATGGTTTCACTGCCAAACTGCATTAAACATTTTAAAAAGAAATTACAATGCTTCTACACAATGTATTTCAGAAAATAGAAGAGAAAGAAACATTAGTTAACACGTGACTGCCATTATCTTCATATCCAAACTGACAAAGACGGTATAGAAAAAGAAAATTACACAATAATATTTTTCATATAGATATGATAAAAACTTTTCAACAATATGTTAGCAAATCAAATCCACCAATATATCAAAAAAATATACCATGATTAAGTACGGTTTATTCTAAAAATTTAAAGCTCATTCAACATTTGAAAATTGGTCAATGTAGTCCACCATATCAACAGTTTAAAGAAGAAGAAATACATGATCCTTCAATTAATACAAAAAGAGCTTTTGACAAAATTCAATATCCATTCATGATTTAAAAAAAAAAAAATCTCAGTGACTAGGCATAGAAGGGTACTTCCTCAATCACCGATCATTTGGGAGATAATAGAGGTCATCTACCAAAAAGCCCACAGGTAGCATCATACTTAACAGTGAAAGACTGAATGTTTTCCTCATATCATGAGGAACAAGGCAAGGACATACACAGTCACCAATTATTCATCATCATATTGGAAGTCCCAGACATTCAATAAAGCAAGAAAAATAAATAAAACGTATAAATATTGGAAAGGAAGAAACTAAATTGTCCCTGTTTGCAGATGACATGATTGTCCATGATGAAAATCTCAAGTAATCTACACCACTATAGCATAGTGACAGCATACAAACAACATGAAAAATCAACCATATTTCAATATACTATGAATTTTCAATTGGAAAGCAAAAATTTTTAAAGAATTACCATTTACCATAGCTCCAGAAAAAAAACTAAAATACTGATTAATAAAAAATGATTAAATTAATTTAGATTTTATCAGTTTCACATGAATGCATTTATATATCTGTGTATTTAATTCTATGCAATTTTATTACATGTTCAAATTCATGTGAACCCCACAGCAGTAAAAATACCAAATAGTTTTACAAGGACCTATAGAGCTAGCCTTTTATAGTGACAGCCTCCCTCACACATTGGCAACCACTAGTCCGTTCATTGCCATAATTTTGGCATTTCAAAAAGTTATATAAATTGAATCATATAGTATATAGCCTTTGGAGATTGGCTTTTTTCACTCAACATAATGCCCTTGAGATCCATCCAAATTGTGTGAATCAATAATTTCTTTTTTATTTCAGAGTAGTATATCAACAAATTGAATGATTTTTAAAGGTACTACACTGAGTACAAGCTACTTTTAAAAGGTTAATCACATTTATGTGACATTATCAAAAAGAAAAAATACAGTAATTGGGAACAGATCAGTGAATTCAGATGACAGGGAGATAGGACCACATTATAAAAACTGAGGGAGTTTTTGGGGGAATAATGGAGGTACCACAGCTTTTCTAACAATTCACCTGTTAAAGGACAGTTGGACTGTTTGCAGTTTTGGGCTACTATTTAAAAAGCTGCTATGAACATTTGTGTATACATTTTTATGGGAACATAAGTTTTCATTTTTCTGGGATAAATTCCCAAGCATGCAATAGCTCAGTCATATGGTAAGTGTACAATTTTCTGGTAAAAACAAAACTGCCATATTCTTTTCCAGAGTGGCTATGTCATTTTATGTTTCTACCAGCAACATGGTCACTCCAAATCATCACCAGCATTTCATGTTATCACTACTTTTTAACTTTAGCCATTTTCATAGGTATGCAGTAATATACATTATAGTTTTAATTATTTATTCCCTAATGACTAATGATATTGAAAATCTTTTCATGTGATTATCCACTGACTATTCTCTTTGGTGAACTGTCTCTACATGTCTTTTGTCCACATGTTCATTGGGCAATTTTTTTCATCACTGTTGAATTTTGAGAGGTATTTACATATTCTAAACACACACTTTTTCAGACACACATTTTTTTAAATATTTCCCCCAGTTTGTAGCTTGTTTTTATCCTCCTCACAATGTTTTTCAGGCCATGAAAGTTCCTAATTTTGGTAAAGTCAAATTTGTCACTTTTTCATTCATGTATCATGCTTTTGTTGTCAAGTCTAAGGACTCTTTGCCTAGCCCTCTGTCCCAAAGATTTTCTCATAATCATTTTTCTGAAATTTTTATAATTTTACATTTTATATGTAAGTCTGTGATCCATTTTGAGTTAATGTTTATATAAGATGTGAGGCTTAAGTCAAAATCTATTGACCATATTTGTGTGGATCTATTTCTGGGTTTTCTGTTCTACTATTTTTGCAAATTTCTATGAATCTATAATTATTTGTAAATAAAATGCTTTTAAAAAGAAAATCTGAATAAATGGCCATCACTTCATTTGAGGTGTTAAATATAGATTTTCTTATTTTATCCTTTGAAAATTTGCTGTATTTTAAAAAATATTTTCAAAGACAAAACCATAAACATACCATATAAAATGTATATTTAAATTCAAATTCATAGATTATGGTTCTTTTTAAACGGTTCTCAATGAGGGAATCTGAGAGTGCCATATTAGTTCCTTAAGGCTGACATAAAAAATACAGCAAACAGAGTGACTTAAACTACAGTAATTTATTGCCTATCTGGCAGCTAGAACTCCACAATCTAGGTGTTGGCAGGGTTTGTTCCTTCTGAGGACGGCAAGGGAGAATCTGTTCCATGCCACTCCCCTAGCTTCTGGTGGTTTGCTGGTAATTGCTGGCATTACTTGCCTTGTAGATCTCTGCTGCCACCTTCACCCAACGTTCTCCCCATGGGCATGTCTATGTCCAGATTTCCCCTTTTCATAAGGACATTAGTCATATTTGATAATGGGCCAACGGTGGTCCAGCATAACCACACCCTAATTAATTATTAATATATCATCCACAATCCTGTTTCCAGATTCTGAGGTACTGGGCATTAAGACTTCAACATGGGAATCTGGGCAAAGAGTTGGTGGGAGAGAGAGCACAATTCAAAGATTAATAGTGTCCTTCCTCTGGTCCAAAGTTAACTGAAAAATCAGAAAAAAATATAAAAGCAAATGGAGTTTACTTGGGCCATGTGTTGATATCCAGGCTTTTGGCTTTGAGCTTTTACACTGAAACAGATGATTACAGAAGACCTCGATAGCTGATGAAAGTCATAGTAAATTTAACGGCATCACAGAGAATTTATGCCCTTTTTTATTCCTTCCGCCTTCCTTCCACAAATATTTTAGAATACCTACTATGTGCCAGGTATTATTCTAGGAGTGGAAAGATAAAAGATACAAAAATCTCTGCCCTCACAGAGTTTCTGTAATAGTAGAGGAAAGGAAACAATAAAATAAATACATAAAATATATTTTATTTTGGACAGTGGTAAATGCTAAAGAGAGGGAGGAGATATAAAATTTTAGAATGGTTGAAATTTTGCAGTGTGAGAAAGGAAGGCCTCACTAAAAAGGTAACTATTGAATAAACACTTGAATAAAGTGAGAGAACAAGGCATGTGACTATCTGGGAAAGAGTTTTCCAAGCAGAAATACTGCAAGTGCAAATGCCCTGAGGCAAAAGGAGTTTCCCTATATTCAAGGAGTCACACTGATAAAAGAGGCCAGTTTAACTGGAGCAAAAGAATCTGAAGGAGAGTAGTAAGAGATGGAGTCAGAAAGTTAACAAGGAACAGTACATGTAGGGCTGTGTATGTTTTTGTTTTTGTTTTTGTTTTTGTTTTTATTTTTATTTTTGTTTTTGTTTTGGAAACAGGGACTCACTCTGTTGCCTGGCCATGAGGGCAGTGGTGTAATCATAGGTCACTGCAGCC
Organism: Lemur catta; assembly: GCF_020740605.2. Lineage (NCBI taxonomy): Eukaryota > Metazoa > Chordata > Mammalia > Primates > Lemuridae > Lemur > Lemur catta. Next base: position 40,517,392 of record NC_059139.1, read on the forward strand.
TCAAACTCCTGGGCTCAAGTGACCCTCCTGCCTCAGCCTCCTGAATAGCTGAAACTATTGACATATGCTACCACACCTAGAAAATTTTTCTATTTTTTGTAGAGACCGATCTTGCTATGTTGCGCAGGCTGGTCTTGAACTCCTGAACTCAAGTAATTCTTGTGCCTTGGCCTCCCAAAGTGCTAGGATTACAGGCATGAGCCACGGCACCCAACCAAGATTTCAGATTTAACTCTGAATGAAGTGGAAAGATACTGAAGAGTCTGGGGCAGAGAAATGACATGATCTAACTTACGTTGTAACAAGACAATACAAGTTATACCCTCAAGAGCTTTACAATTCTCATGACACATATTAATTCTCTTGATGCTTCACAACTTCTAGTCTGCCAAGAACCACTGAATCAAGACCCTACAAGTTTAAAACAGGTTGACTATTCTTCCTTGGGCTAATGCTCCATAGTCATATAAAATATATCTTTAAAGTTTAAAATATTTCACCATATAGATTTCAAGAATGATACACAATTGTCTATTGTTCATTATTGGCTTTTAACCTAACCCTGATCCTCTTTCAGTGTTTCTTTTCTCAATTAGAGGCAATATGCTTTACCCAGACATTAAAGACTTTTCTCTAGGTGTGTACAAATTCAGTCATCAGATAACAATTTTTAGTCTACTTATAAATAAAATTGGAGGTGGAAAAATGATTTTTCAAGGAAATAAATAGGCATAGAAAGAGCGGAATATCAGATTCAGGAAATGCAATGAACATTAAACAGATATGAATATAGAATAAGTTCAAGATTGAAATTGCATTCTGCTGAACAACTGAATACATACTAGGAGACCGGTTTAAGTGGCTTCCAAATATCTGCATCTTTTGTCTCAACACAATTTAAAGATATCTGACAATACCTCTGCATCCAAATCTAATCAAGTTTCTGACAAAACCTCTGTATACAAGTCTAATCAAATTTCAATTAGTGCTGATTATACCTTAGAAATATCTCATGCATCCATCCCCCACAGCCCCTCTACAGATTATTCTCCACTCTGTCATAGCCACTAGTTATTTTTCTAAAATATAAATCAGATCATGTCACTCCCTGGCTAAAAATTAAATAACCATTCCCCATAAACCACAGTAAAAGGTTCCAATAATTTTGGACATAAATTCCCAAGTTGGCTTATCTTACCTTTACAAACCTGTACCTTTCTTTAACATGCACTCTATGCTTCTGCTAGTCCATTTAATAAGAACCACTTCATTATAATGCCTAACATATCAGGATTGTTAGAATATCTAACATTCTGTGCCTTCTGCCTAGAATGTCCTTTCCCACTTTACCTCAAACTTATCCTTAAAAGCCAGCTTTAAAGTTATCCTCCACTGTGTAAGGTCTCTGACAATCCCCTAAGCAAAATTAGTTATTCCTATATTAAGTACATATTTTAATTATAGAATACTATACAGTAAGTCCTCATTTAATGTCTTTGATAGGTTCTTGGAAACTGCAACTTTAAGCAAAATGACATAAAACAAAACCAATTTAACCATAGGCTGATATAAACAAGAGTTAAGTTCCTAGGATATATTTCTAGTCACAAAAACATCACCAAAGTTCTAAAGACCCAAACCACATCTAATATTAAACATTGAAATAAATGTGAGCTATACATACAATTAAAAAAATTAATAAAAACAAGATTAATAAAAAGCAAGTAAGATAATTATTCACCCAGTTTGGGTCACGGGTGGTGAGAACCTATCCCAGCAGCTCAGGGCACAAAGCGGAACCAGCCCTGGACAGGAGGCCATCCTGTTACAGGGCACACTCACTCAGACTGGGACAATACAGACCCTCTAGTTCACCTAAAATATACATCTTTGAGATGTGGGAAGAAACCAGAGTACGTGGAGAAAACCCATGCAGACCTGAGGAGAACATGAAAACTCCACAGAGACAATGGCCCCCGCCAGGAATTGATTTTTTTTTCTCATCAATGTCATAATGAAATGATGTGGAATGAAATGACATTATTCAAGTATGCACTGTACTGTAATTCTTAGCAGAGATATATATACAGGCATATATATACAGATATAGATAGATACAAAATCTACTACACTATAAGCTCCTCATGGGTATAAACCATGCCCTATGCATTTTTTAATCTTCAGAGCCAATTATAGTGCCTAGCACAGGGCAGGATTTCAATAAATTTTTGATAAAAAAAGAACAAGTGATAAGCTAAGAAGTAACACTTTTATCACTGATTTTATTATCTTTTTAAAAATAACTACTGAATAATCTTTTCAGAATCGTAGGCTTACCAAAGAATATCAAAGCTATTCTTTTAATATACAATTCTAGAATCTACCCCCAAAGTATTGCAGTGACTAGGAATATTTTTCCATTTTCCTGCTCCCCAGTAGTCCCACACTAGGTCAGTCTATGGAAAATGGTATTATTCGAACTATGAGAATACTTCATGATAAAACTGGTCCATCATGCAGGTACTATCCAGGACTTTCAATCTTAAAATATTTAGATGATGTTTTGAAATGGTGCTGACAAGTAAGAAAAAAAACCACAATAGTAAAAAAAAAAAATAGATGGTAAATTTCTAGAGGGAGAGCCATTTATAACAAACTTCAGTCTTTGATCTTCTAATTAATTTTTCAGAAAGGAAGCCATTCTACATTCTATATTGCCCAAGATGTCTTACCAGTGTACATATCTCACTTCATTGTTGTGAGAAAAAAGCAAATAACCAAAAAAAAAAAAAAAAATAGGATCCTCTTCTAGGTATATACCCAAAAGTAATGAAAACACAAGTCCACACAAAAACTTATACATTAACATTTACTATACTATTATTCATAATAGACAAAAAGCAGAAAAAATCAAACCCACAAACTGATAAAATGTGATTTATACATATAATGGACTATTATTCATCAATAAAAGGTAATAAAGTACTGATGTCTGCTGCAACATGAATGAACCTTGAAAATATCTCCTGAGTGAAAGAAGCCAATCACAAATACCATGAATTATATGATCCCATTTATATGAAATGTGCAGCATAGACAAATCAATACAGAAAGAGAATAGACTAGTGGCTGCCTAGGACTGGGGGTTTTCAGAGAAAATGGGCAGTGATTGCTAATGAGTACAGAGTTTCTTCTTGAGATGATGAAACTATTCTAAAATTGGTGATAGTTACACAACTCTGTGAATGTACTAGATATCATTCAATTATACGCTTTAAATGGGTAAATTGTATGATATGTGAATTATATCTCAATAAAGCTATTAATTTTCTTAAAAGTGATATTTGGAACTTTGTAAGAAAGCAAAATCCAAATGAATTCTTTCTGTGTGAGCTTACATCACTGATACTTGCATATAATTATATCTTCAGCACATTATAATACCTAAAATTAATGTTGATGACCTGGAGTCCATTAAATCAGATAAACTTTAGTAACACATTTAAAGGCAGAAAAGAACATAGTACATTTTAATAAGTTTTCACCCAAAAGGATAAAATTTAAGTTCTGGTATTACAGAATTAACCCTTAGCTGAAAAACTCTGACTTTTCCTAATAACAGATTCAGTGTCTGAATCACTAAGGATTTTCCTACAAATACATTACTAGTTGACGCTCGTTAACACTAAAGAATATAAGAATTTACGTACACAGCAGTTTAATGATTACCTGAGATAGGGTACATGCAAATGCTTGTCAAATAGCTATTCACTAAGAAAAGCTGACAAAGTATACTGTTATATGCCTGAAGCTGGGTTGATTTTGGCATCTGACTCAGTCTCCCGTTCACAGCCCAATTAATGCTGACAGAATGATGCCTGTTTAAGTGAGCCCAGCTCCAGGCAAACAGCAGCATCTGTCAACTAGTTCAGATCAGTTTTACTCCTAGAACACCCATTAGCCACACTGTTATGGAGGAACAAAAAAGTAGTTCTATTCATTTGACATTATCTCTTTGTTACTGCTTGATCCTTCCTAACACCATCTTAACCCTACCAAACTAACATCTTAGAATTTGGCTAAAACCCGGTCAACCAAAGTCAAGTCTGATAAACTATAAAATAAATTTTACATTTTTTTTAACTTTAACTTGAAAACTCCATCCTGCCCCTACTATGCCTACCCCTCAGCCTTTATTCCAGCAAAATAGATCAAATATTAACTCTTGCCTATTCCTAATTTCATAATATACTATAAAATCAGTTAAGAATTTATGAAATATCTTACTATGTGCAAGATATTAATACTATTTTTTGTACTGTGGACATTCAAAGAGGCAAATGACATAGAACATACCAGGGGGACTCCAAAAGAAAGAAAAACTGCCTCAAGGATCAGAATATTGGCAAGCATCATAAAAATCTATTTCTACCCATCTCTATAATTTCCCTGGAGCAAATAACAAATACTGGGAAGGAGGACATAGGATAAAGATCTGTAAGATGTAATATAACTGCAAGTTGAAAAAAAAATCAACCACCTAAATAAAAGTTGGTTTAAAATCTAGGCTCAATTAAAATCATGTTTAAAATCACTTTTTGGATACATGCCTACACTTAATATCAAGAAATCGATTGCTTATGAAAAATAACACAACTGGCTACCACATAGTCTTCTTAATTGAACTTACTGTGGGAAATAAGCATTTCTATTTTTTCTAATTTACATAATATTTAATTAAAACATGGAGGTACAACTGGTATTGGCAAATTTGAGCACAACTAAAACTGATTCTTGTAAAATGAAACAACTGTTACGAGCAAAAGCATGTGAGCACAATAAAGAGTAAGGTACAGCTACAAACAATCAATGAATCATGGGCATCAGTCAGATTGTTTTAGAGTGGGAATGGAATGTCTGTGAACCCAGAAAGGAAATTAAGTAGGTTAGTTAAGAAAGTTTCTATTAGTAATGGAAATTATTTAATAAAAAATAAGGATGCCATATGAGGCCATATCAGTTAGCAATTGCCACAATAATACCACCTAACAAACTACCCCAAACTCAATGGCATACAACAATAAGCATTCTATTCTCATCCTCCTGGATCCCCAACTCAGCTGTGATCTAAGCAGGTCAGTGGCTCTGCTTCAAATTGTAGGTCTAGCTGAGCTTGACTCCTCACTGCATATTGAGCTACATCTATTCTCTGTATACTCATTCAGACACCCAGGCCAAAGTGGCAGTGCTACCTTGGGAAGTTCTTCTCATGGCAATGGCAAAGCACAAGACCCTTTCAAGCCTTGTGTCATGAATGCTACCATTCCTTCGCCAAATGTAGTGCATGGCCACACCAGATTTTTCATACTTCCAGAGCTCTTGCACTGATTCCTTCTCATCTGGAGCAGCTGTCACTTCTTTTTTCAGATTTTCTTTTGTTTAGATGGGGATTTTTCTTTTTTCCCCTTCACTCTTAAGGGTGTGTCTGTAGCGTATGTTGGGTAAGGGCCTTTCACTTTGCTTGTGGATATTTTGATGGGGGTCTAGTTTCTGAATGGATGCCTTGGTTGTAGATATCCTTAGTGTGGTGGTTTTCTCAATTGCTAGTTATTTGCAGACTATAGTGGTAGTATACTATGTGTGTGGACAGATTCTATCTCTCCTGTTGACAAGGGAAGATGGAGGTCTTTGAAATCCTTTCTATTTCCCCAGCCCTGTGGTCTTCTTAACAGTGTGAATTACATTGTGATGCCCAGTTTAATCTCTGAGACAGTAAGTGATGCTTATGGGTAAGAGTCACCCATGCCCTATATGACTGAATCGGTAAATGCTGTAATGGGCTTTACAATGGGCTGTCCTCCCTGCCAATCAGTGGCACTTGCAGGAAAGATCCAGGTGCAATGGTGTTTTTAGGACTTTTGACCAGCAATAGTCAATCAGGAGAAGCACTTGGATATCCCAGGTGGTTGGCAGGGCCCTGAAGCTCCCAGAGGACTCCTTCTTGTGCTCCACTACAGCCAAGGTGGGTGGAGGAGCACAGCTGGGTGGGACTGAGTCAGATTAGTCTGCCTTCAGGCTCCAGAAAAGCAGGCACAAGAGCTGGCTTGGCAAGGGTTGAGGGTCAGTTGCCAGGCTACTGGGGAAAGCCACCAGGGAGAAATTCTGTTTATGGGAGAGGGACTACCTGGGATTCACAGACTGGCTTGCTGGGAACAGGTTTTACTCTTCCTCCTCCTGCGTCCCACAGATCTAACACCTGGCTGCAAGCAGCAGCCCAAACTAGCTGAGCTCATCAACAATGGTGCTGTAGACTTACTGCCCAGGATCCTGCCCTGTAAGCTTACTGCCCAGGATCCTGCCCTGGACCAAAAGTGTGGTTTTCCTGTGGGGAGAGAAGTGCTCCATGAGTGCTCTGCAGCTTGGACTCACACTGCACTCTCCTTTCAGTTCTGCCCACGTAAGCTCTCTTGACTCCCAAGATCAGTTCACAAATCTCCCCACCATGCCCTGAAACAACACAATCAATTCCTGGTGATATGGGATATAGCCTGCAGGCCTGAACCCTGGTCCCCCAAGTTCAATCCCTGACCGTGCCAGGGAGAAGTGTGCTGGTCCCGAGTTGTCCATGGAGTGCTCAAGTAGGCTTAATGTGCCTCCACTTCAGGGTATTCCCTGCCCTACTGGAGCAGGCAGGCGAGCAGCACTGGAGAGAGCTGGCAATCAAGGAGCTCACAGTCTGAGCACCTCTTTGTCCATTGCAGGTCTCTAAGAGAAAAGGTGTGTGCCCCACTCTCTGTGCAAGCCTTGGTGTGGTGGGCATACCATCACACCAAGAGAAAGGCAGCAGCTGCTCCTGAGAGTCTCAGCTCAATCATCCCTTGGAGCACCCATACCACTCAGTAACAGTGGGTAGAGGATAGAATAGGGAGGAAAAGAATCTGAATGGAGGAAAGCTGGCACTCTGGTCCCCTTTGTTCCCCTCCCCAGAAGGCAGACTACCTGGAATGTCCAAGCTCTGGGATCACACAATTCCCCCAGGGCCCGCTGGCCCCTGTGGCCATTGCGGTCTGAGTAGGGGTTGGAAAATGTTTGTGTAGGGACCAGTGACACAGGAACTGAAGGGCTGAAGCTCCCTGGGAAAGACAAAGGCACACACTGGGTGGAGAAGCTATATGATGCCCACCATTCCGGCCTAGGTCTGTGGTGACAGGAGCAACTCTGAGGGGGTTGGCAGCCCAGTGCTTTATTTTTAAGAAGTTCCCAGTTCACTGGCTGCAACAGCTTTTGGACTTCTGAGGATAGAGCAGCTCTCTGGCAGCTCAGGAGCCTGCTGACTACCAGAGGTGTGAGAGAAGGAGAAACAAAACCCCATCTACCCTTTCCATGGGACTCCAAGTTTCTCAAGGGGTTGATCTCTGCTGAAATCTTGCTCCTTCTTGTGCTGCTCCACAACTTCTTCCTATGGAATCTTTAGTAGGTTCTGGCACTTTTCCCTCAGAATTACACCTAAGCTAAAATCTAACACTTTTCCTTTGTTCTGAGATAATCTGGCAACCAATGTTTGTAGTTAGCCATCTTGCCCCACACCCTCCCATTTCTACTTTTGGGGGAAAAAAAGGTATTTATAGAGATTCATAAGCACTTTGCCTTAAACTCTATATGTAGAAAGTCAAATATACCAATATAAGTTTCTCCTTGAGTTTATTTGCACCAGTTTATATTAGCACCAGGTTGGTTTGATTTTAAAACATAATTGGCTCAATATACTCAATATACAAAAATCAATAGTATTTCTATACACTAACAATGAACAGTAAGAAAAAATAAAATTAAGAAAACATTTATAAAAATTTATGATACCATCCAAAAGAATAAAATATTTAGGAATAAATGTAATAAAAATGCAAGACTTCTGAAAACTATAAAGCATTGTTTAAAGAAACTAGAACTAAATAAATGGTAAGACATTCTGTGTTGCTAAATTGAAAGACTTAATATTGTTAAGACAGCAATACTCCCCAATCTAAAGATTCAATGCAATTCATATCAAAATCCTAGCTCCTTTTTTTCAGTAAGTGACAAGCTGATTCTAAGATTCATATGTAAATACAAGGGACCCAAAATAGCCAAAACAATCCTGAAAGAAAAAAACAAAGTTGGAGGACTTACATTTCCTTGATTTCAAAACTTACTACAAAGGTAGAGTAATAAAGACAATGTGCTACTGCATTAAAGATAAACATATATAGATCAATGAAACACAATTGAGAGTCCAGAAATATGCTTATGCTTATGATAAATTAATTTTTAACAAGAGTACCAAGACAATTGAATGGGGGAAAAAGTCTTTTCAACAAATGGTCTAGAACAACTGGACAAACACATGTGAAAGAATAAAGTTGGGCCACCTTCTTGTACCATACACAAAAATTACCTCAAAATGGATCAAAGACCCAAAGATAGGAGGTAAAATTATAAAACTCTTGGAAGAAACTCGAGGCATAAATCTCTGTGAATAAAATGGCAAACTATAGAATTGGAGAAAATGCTTGCAAATCATACATCTAATAAGAGACCTATATCTAGAAAATATAAAGAACCCCTATAACTCAGTATTTTTTAAACTACCAAATTTTTTAAACAGCAAAAGATATAAATAGACATTTCTCCAAAGGAGACATACAAATGGAAAATATGCACATGAAAAAGCTGCTCAATATCAATAGCCATCAGAGAAATGCAAATCCAAACCAAAATGAGATATCACTTCCCATCTACTAGGATGGCTAGTATCAAGAAGATAGATAACAAGTGTTTACAAGAAAGTGGAGAAACTGAACCCTTCATATACTGCTGAAAGGAATATAACATGGTGCAACTACTTTGGAAAACAGTCTGTCAGTTTCTCAAAAGATCAGAGTTAACATATGACAAAGCAATTCTACTCCTACATATATACACAAGAAACATGAACACATATGTCTACACAAACACTGGAACATGACTTTTCATAGCAGCATTATTCATAATAGCCAAAAAGAGGGAATAATCCAAATGTCCATCAACTGGTAAATGGATAAATGTGTTATCTACACAATGGAATGTTATTCAACAACAAAATGAAAAGTACTGATACATGATATAACATGGATGGACCTCGAATGCATACTAAGTGAAAGAAGCCAGTTGAAAGGTCACATATTATATGATTCTATTTATATGGAATGTACAGAAAAGGCAAATCCACAGAGGCAGAACGTCGATTAGTGTTTGCCTAGAGCTGCGGGGTTTGGGAGGAAATAGTGAGTGACCAGTAATGCATACAAGGGTTTCTTTTGAGGGTGATAAAAATTTTCTAAAACTGATTGTGATGATAGTTACACAATTCTATGAACATACTAAAAACCACTAAATTACACACTTTAAATGGATGAACTATATGGTATATGAACGATATCTCAATAAAGCTTTTTAAATAAAACTTGATGTAACATTTTATAAAATCAAAAGATTTTTCTATAAGCTTTCTCTCCAGATGGTTGGTCTCATTCTTTTTTCAGCCTCTTCTTAATTCTTGTCACCATGGTACCCTATAATATATACAGTATAATGATACCATAGATTATGATATTGAGCTGCAGGTTTGTCCTACATTTTGGCTCAAGGATTAAAAGAAGGGAGAGAAGCATCCCAACCCCTTAAATCTGCTAGTTTAGCATCATTTACCTAAGAATTCTGCAGTGAGAATAAACCCAGCCAACAAAGTAGTATCTTATTTCTTAAATAACAAAAAGGAGAAAAAGAAGAATTTTAGGTACCTAAATACTTAAATTCAGGGCCTTCCCAAATATACCCATATACAACTAAAAGTAATCCTATTTTTTAATAGGAAGTACAATTTTTACAGACTAATGTTTTGCCAATTTCACACTATTTAGTGAAAAAAAAAGAATGGGTTTTTAAAAAACTATCCTGATATACCAATATTTTAAAGCTTTATACATTTAAATTTTAAAGATGTTAAACCACATTTAAATTCAGAGTTTTATTTCAGTTCCACTATACAAAAAATAATTGATGAGTACATCAACTAGTAGGAACATATATACATACCTCCCATCTAGAGCTGGGTACTTGTAAACCCCATTTTCAAGTGCTTCAAGCAGCTGAGCACCTGTTATTCTGACAACTAAAACTGGATCCACTATGGGAAGAATAGCCAAAAGATCATGCAAAGTGAAATTCCCTGCTGGATGTATTCGATCAGATCTGAGAGTACCTATAGTAATTTAAGGGAAAAAAATACATATCTTGATTTCATTTTTTGCATAAATGTCACCTTTATGACTCAATTATATTGACTCAATTATATATGACTCTGTTATATTCAAAATTACAAAGTTATACACCACATTGCCAAAAGTTCCTAATCATTTTTCCAAACCCCTCCCCATGTTTACTTCCATCTTAATCATGTGGTTGTATCTAGCATATTCATTTTTAGAAGATTTAATTTCATGTTATCTATCATTTTGTCTTTAATTACAGAATGTAACAAGTGAAAAGCCACTACCTCTGCCTCTGCTTTCAGATAGGATCATGCCTAAGGCAGCCCAAAGCAAATATCATCTATTTTTAAAGATCTCTAAAGGGAAAAATTTTATAAGTAAATAATTCTAAGGCTTAACAAATTTCACTTTTAGGAAATTTTTCCACAAACTAACCTAAATTATTCATATGGGAGATTAAAATCACTTGTATTTTCAGTGAAATGGCATTATAAAAAGTTTATTATTAGGATGTTAAATGTGTCACATTATACATTTTTAAAATAATCGGTCATCTAATCACTGTAACTATATATAGTCATAGTGTCTAAAGCTCTGTATTATGGCATATGAACTGAGGTTGGTTTAATAGAAGTTTTAATTTCCTATTATCTATAGAGATTCTTAACACCCTAGCTTACAACCCTAGCTAGACCAACTTCAAAATACTATAGTAGTACACAAAAATGGTTAGGTTAGGGAGCAGATTACCCATTCAACTTACAAGATTTCTCTCACTACTTCTTACTGCAGCTAAGAAGGGAGAATTGGTAAAAGAACAAAAATTCTAATGAAAGCTTTTATAAAGTCCAATGCTTCTGATATAATCAAGGCTTGACTGAATACCAAGTTTAAAACAGAAAAATGACAAGGCAACATCCTAATTCAAAATATCATTGAATACAAAAGTTAAAATTTTTAAAACCTGATGCTTTAATTTTCAAATAAACCAAACTATCTAATTCTAAATGTTGTACCTGAACAAAACAAAACATGAAGAGCTTATCTCATGAAGTTAATGGAACAGATTTCTTAATAGGACTTTGCATGTCATAAAAGCAGTCTACTGCTACTATAAATTTTGAAAAACTAATTTTAGTCATTTTTAAAGCATAATTGCCTAATTTTCACAAATTAAATAATTAAATCACCTGAATTAAGTAGTGCTACATCAGCACGAGTAGCTTCCAACATTGCATTAGTTACCAAATTTCCAAGATTGCTCTCAGATCTTCTTACAGTAATTTCACGGCCATCTAGTTCCATATCAATTGGGCAGAGAACTTCTTTTAACATATACTAAAAAAAGAAAAAATAAGCTATTTTAAAATTTTTTTTCTCCTCTTGACCATTTATTCACCTCCAGCTCAAAATCAGATAATTTACTGAAATTCTTCCTCTCCAAATATCAAAGTACTAAAGGGATATCAAAATACTGCATATCCTAACAATGATTTACTCTTCAGAGCCATTTAATGAGCCAGGTTATCATAAATTTTAGGAGCCCCCATCTACACCTTCCAGAGCCAGAAAACTGTCATAAAAATATCTAATATTCATGACACTAAGCTGTTCTAAATGTGTAGCATCCATTAATATTAGACCCAAATCAGAATAGGGAGCTCCATTGACATAGAACCAATTCAAGTACCAGAGGTTATATGAGATGCATGCACAGAAATAAATAGAACCTGGCTCATATTTCCCATTAGCTCTTACAAATATAACACACAGATACTCCCCGTTAGGGCACTGCAGGTTTTCCAAGTGTGTGAGGCCCTGGAAAAAAGACAAGTCTCAAGGTTTCAAACACGTATAAAAGTTGATGTGGCCTGACTGCAAACTACTTGAAATTTAAGGTAGTTATGTAGAAGAGAAGGCAGGAAAAAGCACCTTTTCATTACATGCTGATGTAAAATTCACCTGTTCTTTTCTTAACCCAGTGCTTCCTAAATTGAAGTAGTAATCCCTTTAGTAAAGAAACAGATTCTTGCAGAATTTGAGTATTAAAAAATAAATATTTTCATGATAGTTGAAATAATCCCAAGCATTATATAGGTCTAAATTCCTCTTAAATATAGAGACAAAATAAAATATAAATTGAATATGAAAATTAAAATCCAATAAAGCTAAAATGAGAATTTAATGTATTATGACTAAAGATGCCATTTACAGTGTTGGTTATTCATTAATTACATGCTATTATGTTACAGTATTGTACAGTAAATGTACATGTCATCAATTTTTAATTTTGCTAAATGATATAAGCTATATCCACCCACCTGTATGTTTTGAGTAAAATCTTTTACTATTGCTTTAATATATGAATCTTCTTCCAAGTAATTCAAAATGTCTACTTTCTCAAATACATATTGGAAAGATGCACCAAAGAGTCTTATATTGATTTTTGTCAAGGTTTTAAAATCAGATCCACTTTTGACAATCCAAGTTTCATTCACCTTCTTGATTCCATAATCATGGTCATGGCCTCCTAGAATCAAATTGACCGCTTCTGCTCTTTGGGCAAGCCTTGTATCATTTCCCCATTTCATATGAGTTATTGCAATAACAAGATCTGCTCCTTCTTCTTTAAGTTCTACTGCTATTTCATTAGCAACTTCGACATAATCTTTATAGTTTACATTTGACTTATTAACTGTAGCCAATGTATCAAGCCAATCTTCTTCAACTAACCCCATTAAGCCAATTTTTATATTGTTCCAATTAACTATTTTTTTTACTGCACCATGTCCAAGAGGTTCAGAAGTAAATCTGTCATAGACATTACTGAGAAACCATGTAAAGTGCATTTGTTTCATGTATTCTTCCAAAATATCCACACCAAAATCAAACTCATGGTTTCCTAAAAATAAAAACAAAAAGTTTTAGAATTAATTCACTAGAATGTTATTCCATTTTCAAACTGAAATATTGTAACTCTCCAAGTAGTAGTTTCCTATACAGTAGAGATAAACTACTGTAACCAGCAATGAACAACTGAAATTCGAAATTAAAAACACAATACACTTACACCAGCACCCTGAAAATGAAATAGGTATAAATCTAACAAAATACGTATAAGATCTATATGAGGAAAACTACAAAACCATGATGACAGAAAAAAAGAAGGACTAAATAAATGGAGAGATATTCCATGTTCATGGACAGAGAGAAAATATTCTCAAGATGTTAGTTTTTCTGGGCATTTAATGACTTCTAGTTCCAAAGACAGCACAGAAGCAAACCGGATCCAGTCTCCTCAACCCACTACAGAAAATGAAAACAAATATACAGTGCTGAGACTATCACCAAAATATCACAGAACTCAAATATGAGGATGAGATCATTTCCAGGGCCACAGCACAGTGAAAAAATTCTGAGCAGATGGTAACAGAATCAGACTTCCATATCTGCAATGTCCCTCCCCCAATCTGGCACTAAGCACGTAGAAAACTTCCCCCAAACTCAAGTTTTCTACACTGGAAAAAGTGGGACCAAGGTAGACCACCAGCTTCCCTGCCATCTTGGGTTCCCTGGCAGGAGACCTGTCCTGGCCTCAACCCATGGGAAATATCTCAAGTGTCTGAAATATCTCAAGTGCCCTGTGGATAGCCAGAGACAATGGAAGTAGGCAAATCTACCATCCCCAGCCTTAGAAACTCTGCCCTATAACTCGGCCAAAGGAGATGCCAAAGCAGAGTGGCTGTTTAGCAGCATCACACTGTCAGAGGTTCATTCCACAGATTCTCTGGGCATGAACCAGGAACCTAGCCAGGCTTCCCAGGATACCAGGATATCTCCTTTGGGACCTCCTCCATTTGGGATGGCCAGCACTCTAATTGTTTACTAGAACCAAAGCAAACCTGGGATGAAGGTGCCATCTAGTGCCAAAAAGGAAGCAGTGACCTAGAGGAAAAATAAAACAGGTAAATTACAAAGAATCTCAAAGAAAACATATCCAAAAAAACCCCAAAATAAGCTAGACAGAAAAGATGAAAATAAGTATCAGTGCAAAGACATAAATGCACATTCACAAGAAACAAGAGCAAACAGGAACCTATGACCTCCCAAACAGATAAAGAAAGGAACCAGTAAATGACACTAATGAGATCATGATATGTGAACTCTTTCATCAAGAATTCACAATAGCAGTTTTAAGGAAACTCAATGATCTCCAAAAGTAACATAGAAAAGCAATTCAGAAACTTATCAGAAAAATATAACAAAATATTGAAATAATTTTTAAAATCTTGAAACTAAGAAATGTATTTGCTGTACTAAAAAATTCATTATTGGATCTCAACAGCAGAATGGATCAAGTAGAGGAAAGAATCAATAAGCTCGAAAACAGGCTACTTAAACATAGAGTCGGAGGAGAGAGAAGAAAAAAGAATAAAAAGGAACAAAGATTGCCTACAAGACAGAGCAAATTACCTCAAAAAACCAAATCTAAGAATTATTGGTGTTCAAAAGAGAGTTGAACAAGAGCAAGGGGTAGAAAGCTTATTCACAGAAATAATAAAAAACCTTCAAAATGTAAGGAAGATATAAATATCCAATTACAGGAACACCAAACAGATTTGACCCAAATCAGACTACCCCAATGCATATAATAAGCAAACTTTCAAAGGTTAAGGAAAAATAGACAATCCAAAAAACAAAAAGAGAAAAGAAACAAATAGCATATAAAGAAGCTAAAATTCATCTATTCAACAGACTTCTCAATGGAAACCATACAAATCAGAAAGAAGTGGGACATTTTCAAAGTGCTGAAAGAAAAAAAACCTGCCATCCAAGAATATTGTTCCAGCAAAGCTACCCTTCAACTATAAAGGAGAGATAAAAGTTGCTCCCAGACAAACAAAAGTTTAGAAAATCCACCAGCACCAGAACCAACTTACAAGAAATGCTAAAGGGAGTTTTTCAATCTGAAAGGAAAAAAACAACAAAATGCAAAAAGAAAACATTTGAAGGTATAAAACCCACTGGTAAAATTATGCACATGGATAAATCCAGAATGTGCTAATAGTAAAATTGTGGTCTGGTGATCCATTCATAACTCTAGCATGAAGGTCAAAAGACCAATCTTTAAAAAACAATAATAGCTACAGCAACCTGTTAAGAGATATTCAATATAAAAATACGTAAATTGAGACAACAAAGTCAAAAGAGGGGGAAGGATGAGGTTACAGTGTAGTGGAATTTTTTCATTTTTTCTGTTTCTATTCTTTATGATCTAAGATAACTTTTCATCTCTTTAAAATAATTTGTTATATCTATAAGATGTTTTTTGAAAGCCTCATGGCAACTACAATGCAAAAATCTATAATAGATTCAAAGAAAATATAAAGCAATGATTTAAAACATACTATCAGGAAAAATCACTTAACCACAAAAGAAGACAGTAAGAAAGGAAGACAGGAGTTACAAAACAAGCAACAAAATAGCAGTAGTAAATCCTTATCAATAATAACTTTGAGTGCAAATGAACTCAATTCTCCAGTTAAAAGAGAGTGGCTGAATGGATAAATAAACAAGATCCAAATATAAGCTGCCTACAAGAAATGCAATTCACCTCAAAGACACACATAGACTGAAAGTGAAGGGATGGAAAAAGATATTCCATGCAACTGGAAACCAAAAAAGAACAGGAGTAGCTATACTTATATCACATAAAATAGGCCATGAATCAGAAACTGTAAGAAGAGACAAAGAAGGTCACTAAATAATGACAAAAAGAACAATTCCACAAGAGGATATAACAATTATAAATATTTATGCACCCAACATCAAAGCTCCCAAGTATATAAAGCAAACAATAAATCTAACAGGAGAGATAAACTGTAATACAATAATAGTAGGAGACTTCAATACTTCACTCTTAGTAATGGAAAGATTATCCAGAGAGAAAATCGACAAAGACACATTGGAGTTAAACTACACACTAGATCAAACAGACCTAACTGACATTTGCAGACCATTTCACCCAACAGCTGCAAAATACACATTCTCTTTATTAGCATATGGAATGTTCTACAGAATAGACCATATCTTAGGCCACAAAACGAGTCTCAACAAATTCAAAAAAATAGAAATCATACAAGTATCTTCTCTGACCACATGAAATAAAACTAGAAATCAATGATAAAAGGAACTCGGAAAACACACAAACACTTGGAAATTAAACATGCTCCCAAATGATGAATGGGTTGACAAAAAAATTAAGAAGGAAATTAAAAATCTTTTTGAAACAAATGAAAATGGAATTACAACATACCAAAACCTATGGGAAACAGTAAAAATAGTACTAAGCAGGAAGTTTATAGCAATAAAATACCTACATCGAAAAAGTACAAAGACTTCAGATAAACAAAGTAATGAAGTACCTCAAAAAACTAAATAACTAAGAATAAAACCTAAAATTAATAAAAGAAATAATAAAGAGCAGAGCATAAATAAAAGAAATTAAAACTATTTTTTTAAAAAAACAGAAGATAACAAAACAAAAAGTTGGTTTTTTGAAAAGATAAACAAAATTGACAAGCCTTTAGCTAGACTAAGAAAAAAGACAGAAGACCCAGTAAATAAAATAAGAAAATGAGACATTACAACTGATTCCACAGAAATACAAAAGATCATTAGAAATTATTATGAGCAACTATATCCCAACAAAATGGAAAACCTGGAAGAAGCAGATATATTCCCAGACACATACAACCTACCAAAACTTAATGAAGAAAAAATCCAAAACCTCAACAAACCAGTAATAAATAATAAGACTGAAGCCATAATAAAAAGTTTCCCATCAAAGCAAATCCCAGGACCCAATTGCTTCACTGGTGAATTACCCTAATACCAAAACCAGACAAAGATACAACCACAAGAGAAAACTACAGGCCAGTATCTCTGATGAACGACGTGATTGTATATAGAAAATCCTAAAGACTCAAAAAAAAAAAAAAGACAGACTGTTAGAACTGATAAAAGAATTCAGTACAGTTTCAGGATACAAAATCAACAAACAAAAATCAGTAGATTTCTATACTTTACAAATAAGCTATTCAAAAAGAAATTTTTAGAAATCCTACTTACAACAGCAACAACAAAAAAATAAAATAGACATAAATTTAGCTAAGGTGAAAGACCTCTATACTGAAAACTATAAATCATTGATGAAAAAAACTGAAGAAAACAAAAATAAATACAAAAATATCCCATGCTCGTGGATTGAAAGAATTAATATTGTTAAAATGTCTATACTATGCAAAGTGACCTACAGATTCAATACAATCCCAATCAAAATTTCAATGTCGTTTTTCACAGAAATAAAACAAATCCCTAAATTTGTATGGAACCACAAAAGACTTCAATAGCCAAAACAATCTTCAGCAAAAAGAACAAAGCTGGAGGCATAACACTGCCTGACTTCAAAATATTTATAAAGCAATTGTAATCAAAACAGCATAATATTAGCATAAAAACAGACTCATTAACCAATGAAACAGGAGAGAAAGACCAGAAATAAACCCACAAATTTACAATCAAATGATTTTTAATCAAGTTGCCAAGAACATAAAATGGGGAAAGGCCAGTCTATTCAATACATGGTTCTGGGAAAAATGGTTGTACACATACAAAATAATGAAATTAGACCCTTACCTGATGCCAGGCACAAAAATCAACTCAAAATAAATTAAAGACTTAAATGTAAGACTAGAAACTATGAAACTAATAGAAGAACACTTAGGGAAAGAAATATTAGTTTGGGCAAGGATATTGTAGATATGACCCCAAAAGCTCAGGCAACAAAAGCAAAAGTGGACAAATTGGATTGTATCAAACTAAAAGGCTTCTGCATGCAAAATAAATAATATATAAAAATAAAAGATTAAGAAATATTTGCAAACCATATATCTGATAAGGGGTTAATATCCAAAATGTGTAAGGAACTCAACTCAATAGTAAGAAAATAAATAACTCAATTTAAAAATGACCTGAACAGATACTTCTCCAAAAGAAACATGCAAATAGCCAACAGATTTATGAAAAAGATGTTCTGAATCACTAATCATAAGGGAAATGCAAATTAAAACCACGGTGAGACATCACCTCACCTGTTAGAATGGCTTTTATCAAAAAGATGAAAGACAGTAAGTGTTAGAGAGGATACAGAGAAAAAAAAACCCTTCTATAGTGTTGGTAAAATATAAATTAGACAACCAGTAAGAAAAATAGTATGGAGGGTCCTTAAAAAACTAAAAATAGAACTACCATATGATCCAGCAATCCCACTTCTGGGAATGTATTCAAAAGAATTGAAATCGATATATCAAAGTGCAATATCTGCACTCCCATGTTCACTACAGGCTTATTCACAATAGCCAAGATATGGAATCAACCTAAGTAGCCATCAATGAATGCATGGATAAAGAAAATGTGTATATATAGATAATGAAATACCATACAGCTATTAAAAAGAATGAAATTCTGCCATTGTGACAATGTGGATAAATCTAGAGAACATAAGTGAAATAAGCCAGGCACAGAAAGACACATGCCACACAACCTTACTTCTATGTGTAATCTAAAAAAAGTTGAATTTATAGAAGTGGAGAGTAGAATGATGGTAACCAGAGGTGAAGGATGTGGAGGGACTGGGGAAGGGAGTTGCTGGTTAAAGGGTACAAAGTTTCAGCTAGACAGGAGAAATTAGTTTTGAGATCTACTGCACAGCAGGGTGACAGTGGTCAATAATAATGGATTGTATATTTCAAATAATCAAATGCATCACCACAGAAAAGTATTAAGTGAGGTGATGGATATGTTAATTAGCTTGATTTAATCATCCCACATTTTGTTTGTTTGTGTGTGTGTGTGTGTATCTCAAAACATCACAATGTACTCCATAAATGAAATATAATTATGACTATTCAATTAAAATATTAATTTCAAAAATAAAAAAATTTAAAATAAAATATACATAACAATTTATAGTCAAAAAACATATGTGTTACCTCACATTCTTATTTTTTGTGGCAAGAATGCTTACAATCTAAATAAGATCAGACAAACTCTAAATAAGATTTAGTTTTTATTTGGACATCAGACTTTCTTCTAAAATAGCTGGAGACTACAGTTCAATTTAGATATGAAGTTAGCTATCACAAACTTGAATTCAGATATCAATGTTATTTTTGAAATTTCAGAGTGTAACTTTTAGCTATATACTTTACAAAGATTTATAGGTTACTTTTTCCTGGTCGGGCTCCTAAACATTTTCAATGTACCTGGGGAGCTCATCCCTGAATGTTGAGTCACTTTCATTAAAAGCCAGAACAACAAACAGCTAGACTAAAAAAGCAAGAGACCAATAACCAACTCTCGGGAACAATCTGATACAAGAGCAGATACAATATATCATGTCACTACTTTCATCCATTAGCACGTGCTGGGGTAAGTGCTTTTACTTCCCTAAAAAGAAGATGAGAGACTCAGTTTCCTGGGAACCCACAAGCTATGGGAACAACTCCAAATACGATTCCCCATTATTAGCTTGCACTGAATCCTACCTGGCACAACCCTGGTAAAAGAAAAAAGATAAGAAAAGCAGCAAAACTTACCAGACAAGGAACAATATTCAAAAAAATCTTCCCACAATAGAGATTAAAATGTTGACAAAATATTTCTCCAATAATTAAAAAAATTAAAAGTAAGAAAGGCCACAAGCACAAATTTTTTTAAATGTAGGAAAAAGTGGCAAGACAAGAGTAAATGAAAAAAGTATATGTAATATGTAATGTAATATGCTCCATTTGTGTAATAAAGGGGAAAAATAATAAGCATCACATCACTATTATTATTTGTTCATCTTTTCATTGTTTCATAAAGAAACCCTGGAAAGAAACCTACAAAACTTAAAAGGAAGGTTACCTGGGAGAATACAAACTGGGCAAAAGGAATCAAGCATAGGAAAGAGCTGTTTTACTCTATAATTAAAAATTTGGGTTATTGAACCATGTGAATATATTACCTATATGAAAAAGTTGAATACATTAATAAAATGGTATATTTTATTACACTATTTTAGTATATTTACTATTTAGTATACCACAGTATACTATTACATTATTAATAAAATAATATACACTATAAAACAATAATTAAGTTACCCACAGCAAGTTTATTTCAGAGAACAAGGATTATCATTTAGTCTTAAAACATTTTCAGAACTAGGTAATCATTACTAAATGTAATACAAACTACAGTTGAGTTTTGTCTCTCTTTACATATCAATGATCAAAATAATCATCTACTAAAACTTTCATATGCTATAAGTTTAATTCCAAAATATTACTACTAATAAAAGCATAGATAAAAGGAAAAATTTTTAAATAAAAATAGTAATGTTGATTCCACTAATTTTGAATGAATATTAGATTTTAGAACTAAACAGATATTTACATTGTAATGTCTGTAACAAAGTACAAAGCAGAAGTATATTGTAGGGGCACAGCTCAAACTACTTGAGAACAAATTTTAAGGATTTTGATGATGATAGTACATTCTCCTTAGCGTAAGAAATCATAATATATTCACACTGTATTTAACAGATATTCAATTCTTTAGATAAATGTAAGAAAAGGTCCTAGACAGCCTTTTAAGTCTTCTATTTACCAAATTTTTGTTAACAATTTAATATTTATTAAAATTTATTAACAGCAAAATTCATGCTTTTAATGAATAAAATTGCATTTAAATTTCATTACATTTTTACACTTTATCTTATAATTTTGTAATTCATTTTGTATTTTACAATTTTATAATTATTAAATTATTAAAAATTAAATGTAATTTATATTTAATCACAAAGTATAATTTAAAAATTACATCACCTTGGAATCAAGTTCCATTAAAATGGTTATCAATCAATATCTCAGTTTTAAAGCAATAAATGAAAACAATGTAAAGAAATTCAACCCAATAAATCAAGGTTGTATACCCCACCATCAGTTTAGATAGAAAAAAATTTAATCGTATAGAAAACGTTACTTTTAAGTATTGACATACTTAAACCAGGCAATGTCAAAATTCTATCAATTTTCAAATTCTGGAGTACACTTAATAAACCTCTATCAGGGTACAGTTTGATTGCTATTTCAACTAAAAGCCCCATTTGATTTATGTTTATTTATATTAAACTAAACAACATACCCTAAATAATTCCCACAATTAGACATTATAACTTTTCCCAAAACATTCACAATATAATATATTAATAATACATAAAATAGAATTGCAGTTCTTGAAAATTAGATTTGCAAAGCATTTTAATGACAAAATATGCTAGAAATCTTCATAGGATTCTCCAGATTCACTCTCTACCTTTTCTACCCTGCCCCGAGATCAGGTAAGTCAACCTCTATGGATTGCATCAACTGGCTTCCTTATCTGCTGGCTTTCTATTAGATTAAACCAATAGTAGGCATAGGTAGGAATTTGAGAACAAATGGTCAAGGAAGAGAATAGGACCAGGTATTTATTCCCCAGACATCTTCCTTCCTTCCTTCCAGGTCCATGTAGATTAGCTGCAACCCTCTACTGAAGGTCATGTATCCTATCAGCTGAGCTTTCCATGTGACTCTTCCCTTCCCTTTTCAGGCTTAGAGATGCCTCTTTACACTGTACTCCATACTAGCATTAATAGAAATATAATGTAAGCAATGTGTGTAATTTTAATTTTTCTAGCAGCCACATTTAAAAAAATAGGTGAAGGTAATTTTAGTATAGGTCATTCAATACATGCCCAAAATATTATCATTTCAGCATGTATTCAATTAAAAAATGAATGACATATTTTATATTCTTCTGTTTTAATACTAAGTCTTAGAAATCCAGTGCATACATTAAAATTACTGTGCACCTCAATTCATACTAGCCACATTTTTAAGTGCTCAATATTATATTATCTCTCCCTTATGGCTTCCCTCCTCCTCCTCATTCTTCTGTAAATAGTCTTTATTAAACTCTCCTTAAATTACCCATATGCCTATGTCAACTCTTTTCCACCAGGATGAAGCTGATACACATCGGAAAATGCTTGATATAATGTTCAAGAAAAAGTAGCATGCAAAATTGTACAATTACAGTATGATCTCAACTACATGAAAAATGTATGTAAAAGAAACTAGAAGGAAATATCACAAAATATTAACCTAAAATGATGGCATTATGAGTGATTACCTTTTGTTTCTTGATACTTTTCTGTACTCTTCAAATTGCATTAAATTCATAAAAAATAATTTAACATGTCAAAACACAAATGCAATATAATACTTAGCAAACTGATAAGCTGAAAATAACCAACAGGGATTGACTATTTGTTCTCACCTTCTTACAATAGAACCCACTCACAAAAAGCCTACAAAAAGAAAACTGAAATCATTCAAATATATATTTGCAGTATAAACAGAGTGTCAAATAAACTGAAAATAATATCACTTACAGTTAAATCTATACATTCCTCAGAAAAGGGAGTCAAACACTACAGAGCTCAAAGTATGCTACTAGTATATCAGGTTTTCAACATTCACAGTTCCCTTCTTCATAATATAGATAAGTAGAAGAAAGTCAGGACATATGGTCCAATTCAATGTGTGGACTAAAATTAGTAACCAAATATATACTAGATTTAAATGTGGAACATTTTTAGATTCTGACTTCTTAATCCACATGGTAATGAGTTCCAGAAGTCTGTGGCAGACAAAACAAAGAACATGGTAAGTAGGTTAAAATAAAGAAAGAACAGTTAAATCCTGGGGCTGATTCTGCCTCTTCCTGCTTCTTTATCTTCTTTGTCACTCAAAGAAACAAATCCATTCAGGATTTGGGAAAGATGGCATAAATTATAGAACTCTATGGAGCCATTTCATTCATTAACTACTTGGTCTTGCCATCCTACCTACTTTTACAATATACATTTGCTAGTATCTGTCTAAAATATGCCAACATCCTTTTGTTCCCTTGATCCTTTCCAAATTCCCGGTTTTACTGTAATAACAAAAAAATGAAAATAACCTAAATATCTAATAATAGATTAGGTAAACAATGAAACATCATCCATTCATTGGAATACTAGGCAACCATTAAAAATGTTATGAAAATTATTTCATACACAATGTGAATGTACTTAAACCAGTGAACAGTACATTTAAAAATGGTTAAAATTATAAATTTTATGTTATGTATATTTTACAATAAAAAATATTATTTCATAATATGGCAAAATGTTCACAATGTATTATCAAGTATTCTTTTAGTATGACGAACCAATGGGAACAAATGGCCAAACAATGGGAATCAATGATCCCATTAGTTCGTTGTATAAAAATCTAAAGAAGCTCACAGGAAAAAATAAAAATCTCTTATACCATCCAAATATAACCACTATTAACCACTATATATATTCCTACAATAAGATAGTGGTTAGATACAGGGAGAGATCCCTATTAATCTCAGCCTCTATCTAAATTCTCTAATTATCTCTTCAACATAGGAAAATAATATCTAAACTGCTATCTTCTCACAAAACTCTAACACATTTTATGAACAGTTCAAATATATTCTTTTTCATCTTAATAAAAACAGCTAAAATATATTGAGTGCTTACTATGTGCCTGGCATTGTTTCATTTACTTTATATATTATCTTATTTAATCCTCATAAATATTCTGAAAGGTAGGTACCCTTTTCTCCCAATTTTACCTCTGATAAAACTGAGTCTTTAAGAGATTAGTCACTTTCTTAAAATCACTTAACTAGAGGATGATGGAACCAGGATTCAGACCCAGGCCCAGCTAACTCCAAAGTTCATGATCTTAACTACTATAATAACATATCTCACTTTTGTAGAGACACAATTAAAAATCTTACCACATAATATCAAACCTGGGTTTGATTACAAATTTTCAGATTCATTGAACAATCCTGTTAATGAGCTTCCGAATGCTCTCAGGGCCTATCTGCTGATAAACAAGATTATTCAACTGTTCTTACATCAAATAATCTAAAAGTAATCTGTAATTACTTCATAAACTTCAAATAACAATAAAAAGGATAGCTTATGAATACTTACCAAAAACTGCAAAATGTACTCCCAATTCATTTAATATAGGAATCATGTGCTTTCCTTTCGTTATTGTACTTAAAACTGAAGGATTTAAGCAGTCCCCGCTAAAAATCAAAAGTGGATTCAGGAAACCGAACTTCTTCACAGCTGTCGCAAATCTAAAAAATAATTTTATGTGCTGTAATTTTATGCCTTTATTAAAAACAAAGAAAATATTTTAAATAGCAATATGAAAAATTTTTCTTAAAATTAGAATAAAAACTAAAGCCTGAAAACAAAAATGTTTTTAATAAGATCATTTGCTATAACCAACATACTTCACCTTTTAACATATTTGTATTCTGAAAGGATAAGCTAAAAAACAAATTTCTGAAATTCGTTAATCATATTTTCCATTTAAATATGAAATATATTATACCTCAAATTATAATCTGAAATCACTTAAAAGAAAACACTGTAAAGCACAGAGGAAAATTCAAGCTATGCTACAAAATATAAACCCTTAAATATAAATTATATCCCCTGGGAGCAAGATGAAAGGAGATTTTCCTGACGTCTTACTAGGTTTTTAAAATTAAATTTATTGCATCAAGTTTGATGTAAGATAATTCCCTTCCGCAGCCCTATAATCTAATGTTCCAATGGTAAACAAATCTCCTCAACCTCATTACTGAATACTTCCTTCATCCTACTGCCTCCCCTTGCTTTTCATTGAAATATGAACTTCCCCTGAGGAAAGCAGTTACTATGCTAGCCCTCTCTATTGGCCACTACCCAGTCTCTGATTCCCCACAATAAGCAGAATAGATAATGAGGGGAGTAAGGAGAAAAGAGGCAGGCATTCCCTGATGCTAATTTCAGACTGGACAAAAACTCTCCTCCTTTGTAAGCCTCAAAGGATCTAAATCTATCACCCTGCATGCCAGGAGGTTCTGACGTGTATCTAATAACAGCCTTAGCTTTGGGGACCACCAACCCATATATTTGGAAATCTCTACCCAGGTGATTCTGATCTGCTTTCCCCAGTGAAAACAACCATTCATTTCCCCACATTCACATGGCTTACACCTTTCCCTTTACCTCACATTCTGATGCCATCTTGGTGACTTTAACACCCTGGAGAAGAAGCTTTAGTAGGCTCCTCTACTTTAATGACCATCTCCAGTCCACTTCAGCAACTCACTGTTATGCCTGCATTGGCCATCAAAAAGACCTTTTTAAGATCTACCTGGTTTCTGCATGTCTTTTCAGCTTTACCTCCTTTTTCAAAATACACTCTAGTAACAGGGACCTTGGAGAAGCTTCCTTCAAAACTAGAATACCCTTTCCCAACCCAATCCAGGAAACTCTCACTTGTTCCCTAAGATTCAGTTTAAGGCTGGTTAGCTCTGTGAAGAATCTGCTGCTACCCTCATGATGTGGGTATGGCATTTAATCTATCTACATGTCTCCCCCCATCCCCTAAAACTGTTAAGCTTCTGAGGACAAATATTTTTGTCTAAGTCATCTTTAAATTCCCAGTGTTTTTAAATTTGTGGAATGCCTGGCACTCATAATATATTCAATAAATATATCCCAAATTTACATTCCTCTGTTACAAAACTTATCCATTCACTTGTTCTCAACTACAGTCTATATTTTTATATAATACCCAAATCAAAATCTCAGCTCAATTACCAAATATTTAGTTAAGTACTGTACTATAAAAAGTATGAGGAATATTACCTAAACTTGAGCTTTAAAAATCTAGTTGGTGACTAACTTTAACTTTTAGTCTTTGGTAGAATGCAATAAGTTGTGGCAGATCACATACCCACTTCAACAAACAAAAGTAAGACATTAGCGATCTAAGGCAGTAAAAAGAAGTAAGTGACCTGAAATTCTTTGCTGTAACAAATTGGAAATTTCAGGAGTCCTAAATGTATAGCTAACCTACAATATGTTTGCTACATTTTGGTGCTTCTGAGAAGTGTAGGAAACTTCTATAGGGTAGAATAAAATGTACTGTAGTCTTATGGTAGATAAGTGACTAAGTACTACCAGAGGTGATGGCTGCCAAATCTATAAACAGTGTGGAATGGAAAGCCAAAGAACAAAGTTTCAAAGAGCAGACTGAATCTCCCCACCTTTCAAGGTTAATGAAGTAAAGATCCAGCAGATTCTCAATAAAACGCACAGAAAGGATAAGTCTGAGGAATAAGGAAGAACCAAAGGCAGAACACATTTCACTAAAACTGCAATCAAAACTGACTCAGCTGATAGGACTGAGGTGATTAGCACCTCATCTATATGACAAAAAAAGGGGAATCCATTTCTGGAAGAAGTATCAGAACTTCCATAGTTCCTTATATATAATGACTGGCATGCAATAAAAAAAAATTACTAAACACATGCATGAAAAGAGACACAAATATATCCGATAATCAAGATTTTTTTAAAAAATAAAAGACCCACAGATGATACAGATATTGGAATTTCAAAGGCTTTAAAATAATTTAAAATCATAAAGAAATCAGAAGCAAAATGGGCAGAATAAAGAGATGAAAATTCCAATAGAAAACCAAATAGAATTTATAAAACTGCAAAATTATTATTATTTATTTTAGGAAAATACTCAAAATGAAGCACAGAGAAAAAAGAATGGGGAAAAAATAGAGCATAAAAGACATGGGAAAAGTATTTTTTAAAAAAAGTCTAACACATACAACATATAAGTAATTAAAATCTCAGAAGGAGAGGAAAAATAGAATGGATCAAATATAATATTTGAAGAGATATGACCAATAATTTCCCAAGGATAATAAAAAATACCTACTCACATTTTCAAGAATCTCAGTGAACCACACAAAAGAAATATTAATACAAAGAAAAACATACCTTGGTACATCGTAGTCAACCTGCTAACAAAAGAAAGAGAAAAAAATTAAAGTAGGGCAAGGGCGATGGTGGTAGGAAACTACTGATGGCTGACACTGCAAAATAAGCCTTGGAAACAACAAAACATTAGAATGGTATTTTTAAAGTACTGGGGGAAAAAACCTGCTAACCTAGAATTTTACAGTTAACAAGAAATTATTTTAAAAAATGAAAATGAAATAAGAACATTTACAGACAAAAACTGAGCAAATATATTGCTATTCAACTTGCACTAGAAAAGGTAAATATGTGAGTGTTTTTTTAAAAAAATTGATTATACAAATCTACGAACTAGATAGAGGTAAGATATATGGCAATAATAACACAAAGGACAGGAGGAAGGTAGAGTTAAAGTACTCTAAGGTTCTTATTATACATCGTTTAGGAAGTAACAGATATACTAACCTGAGGTAGACTATAGTAAAGGATATACAGATTACATGTGAATGGACTAAAAACTCCCATTAAATAAGAGAGATCCATAGACTGAATTTAAAAATAAAAAATCCTATATGCTTACAAGAGATGCATTTTAAATATAAGGATACTAAAAGTTGAGAGAAATGGTAAAGGATATACTATATAAACACCAACCAAAAGAAAGTTGATATAGCTATATTAAGAAAAAGGTAGACTTTAAAGCAAGAAGTATTACGAGTATTACTACAGATAAAAAGATAAGTTTTTTAGTTATTAGTGTTAATTCAACATAAAGATATAAAATCCTAGATTTGTATATACCTAACAACACTGCCCCAAGATGGATAAAACAAAAGTTGACAGAGATAAAAGGGGAAGGGGAAAAAATTCATGATCATAGTTGTCAATTTTGAAGGACTTCTATCTCATAGAATAAGCAAACAAAAAATGAGTTAAGATACAAAATATTTGATGAACATAATTAACTAGTTTGACAAATTTGACATATAGATCATGATACCCAACAAAAAAATATACTTCTGCTTCAGAGGACATGAATTAGGTAACAAAATAGAGCAGATGGGTCATAAAATAAGTATCAGAAACCTCAAAGTTCTGTAACATAAAGAGTCTGCTCTCTGACCATAATGAAATTAAACAAGCACTCAATAATAAAAAGATAATTCAAAAAGCTCTAAATATTTAGAAATTAGGCAACACAAATCTAAATGACCTGTAGGTCAAAGAAATAAGCACACTGGAATTTTGAAGTGAATAATAATGAAAACACAACACATTATAGCTTGTAGAATGGAAATAGGGCAGTGCTTAAATGACAATTTATAGCTTGAAATGCATATAACAAAAAAATAGATTCAAAAATATATAATCAAACTTTCATCTCAAGAAAAGCTAGAAAACAAATGGCAAATTAAGCTGAAATAAAGCAGAAAGAAAAAAGTAAAAATAAACAAAATAGCAAATATGCAACAAAGAAAAATATTAACAAAGCTAGAATGTGCTCATTGAAAAAATTAATAAAATTGATACACACTAGCAAGACTGAGAAAAAAATCACAAATAAGAGAAATAAAAAAATAAATATCACTACAAATCCAACATATTTTAAAAAGAGGATATATTATAAATATACTTCTGTCAATACATTTGACAATTTAGATAATATAGACAAATTTCTTGAAAAATACAACTTATCAAAATGAGCACAAAAAGATATAAAAATCTGAATTTTCCTTTATCTATTAAAGAAATTGAAACCATAATTTAAAACATTT
This sequence comes from Lemur catta, assembly GCF_020740605.2. Taxonomy (NCBI): domain Eukaryota; kingdom Metazoa; phylum Chordata; class Mammalia; order Primates; family Lemuridae; genus Lemur; species Lemur catta. Next base: position 40,546,476 of record NC_059139.1, read on the forward strand.
CAACAACAGAAACTCCAGTAATCGATTTTCACTACTGAATTCTCCCAAATATTTTTAAAAGGAAATACTTGTCTTTCATAAATTGTTCCATAGAAGAGAAAAAGAGTAACACTTTCCAACTGATTTTATAAGGTCAGCATTATCTTAATACCAAAACCTAAAAAACATTACAAGAAAAGAAAATTACAGGTCAATATCCCTCATGAATACAGTCACAAAATTCTTAAGCAAATTTTACCAAAATTAATCTAGTATATGTAAAAAGAATAAGACATCAAAACTAAGAAGGATTTATTCCAGGAATGTGAGAATAGTTTAACATTCAAAAATAAATATAACTTTATCACATTAATAAAGGATAAAAATCATGATTTCCTGCACCTATCTAAAAAAGGCACAGAAAAAGCATGTGAAAATTCAAAAGCTATTTGATTAAAAAAAGAATTATTATTGGCAAACTAGGAATACATGGGTTTGGGATAGAAAACCTTTTAGATAGAAATTGACCTGATAAATTTTGATATAAAATTTATATGGAAATGCAAAAGTCCTAGAATAGACAAGTAAATACTGAAGAACAAGAAAACCAAGGACTTACACAGCTGAGCACTGAGACATATTATAAAGCTATAGTAATTAAGACCATATAGTATTATTTTGAGTCCAGAACTAGACAGACATATACACAGTCACTTGATTTATCATTAAATACAAAGGCACCCCTGAATTCAATGTGGAAAGGACAGTCTTTTCAATAAAGGTACTGATGACATTAAATATAAATATATAACTATAAATATATATGAATGATGCAAGGAGAAAAAGGTGACCCCCCTACTTGAATTATATACAAAAATTAATTCAAAGTTGATCACAGATCCAATGTAAAAACCCAAACAATAAATCTTCTAAAAGAAATCATGGGAGGATATATTCATAACTTCAGTGTATCAGACTGGCCAAAATAAACACAAAAGAGGTGCTCTTAAGAGCCATAAGGCAAAAGCAGCAGGTAACTTACAGGCAATATCTTTGCTAGGAAGAACAACTATGAACAGAAATGTTTCCCGAAATGCCAACCATAGAAGAATATTCACTCAATGAGCTTAGGTTTCTTTTCATCTTTTCATCATCAGAATAGTCTAGAAATGAGATGGATACTTTCATGGTTCCTTCAAAGGTCAGTCACTAAGTATTTTCTATTTATTAACATCTCTTGATATGCTCTCTTGAGTTTCATACCTGTGACCTTCCAAAGACATTGCAGCTCCATAATCTCCTGATCTTTACCTGAGGCTGACATTTTCATTTATATGACTAACGTGTATATGAATGATATGTTTGAATAAGAGGTGAGATGAAATCCTACAATAAAACCAAGAAGTTTTTGAACTATACAATCTATAGAAAAATGCATTCCCTAAATGCCACTTTGCCACTTGATATATAATGTATTGTTTTTAATGCATCAAAAGTCAATCTGTGGCTTTTCCTTGGGCTTGTACAAAAACTAAAAAGCATCCTATTAAAAATCAATGACATTCAGGAGACATCAAGATGCTCATCTTTTCCACAAAGACAGACCATAACAACAATAAATAACTGCACTGCAAGTAGAATGTCTAAAGGAAAACACTAGAATTCAGCATGGAAGTGACAAAAATTCTCTGAAGCATAAGACTCTAGATGGCAGCATCTAGAATAAAGCAGAAAACCCAGCTAGTAGTGGCTTGTAGCTAAGAAAGACCCCCATTGTGGTAAAAAGGTTAATGTAAAATCCCTAACAATTCATGTTCTTAATGAAAAATATGACAAAGAGACAGATATAAGAAAGAACCAAATAGAAATCTTGGAGCAGAAGAATTCAATAAATGAAATAATAACAAAATAGAGAACCTAAAAAACAGACTAGACCAAGCAGAAGGACGGATTTCTGAACTTCAAGACAGGTCTTTTGGAATAACCCAAAAAGACAAAAATTAAAAATTAAAAAAAAAAAAGAAGAAGGCCTATAGGACTTATGCGACACCATTAAGTGAACAAATATCCTCCTTATAAGAGTGCGAGCAGGAGAAGAGACAGGGAAAGGTATCGAAAATCTATTTAAGTAAATAATAGCTGAAAACTTCCAAATCTAGGTATAAATATGGACATCCAGATCCAGGAAGATCTAAGGTCCCCAAATAAATTCAACCACAAAAGGACTTACACAAAGCACATTATAGTCAAAATATTAAAAGAAAAAAAGAATTCTGAAAACATCAAGAGAAAAGTATCAAAGTCACATATAAGGGAATCTCCGGTAGACTAACAACAGATTTCTTCACAGAAATCTTATAAGCCAGGAGAGAATGCAATGATATATTCAAAGTACTGAAAGGAAAAACAAAAAAACTGTCAGTCAAGAATGCTATGCCCAGCAAAGCTATCCTTCAGAAATGAAGGAGAAATAAAGTCTTTCCCAGACAAGCAAATGATGAGGGAATTCATTACCATGAGACAAGCCTTAAGGAAATGCTTAAGACAATCATACATCTGGAAGTTAAAGAACAATAACTACCATCATGAAAACACAGGAAAGTATAAAGCTCACTGGTAGAGCATATAAGAAGTGAGAAAGAGAAAGGAATTAAACCATATCACTACAAAAAAAAAAAAAACCCACTAAACCAAAAAGATAAACAATAAGAGATGACAAAAAGAAGAAAGGATACATAAAACAACAGAAATGACAGGAGTAAGTCCTCACTTATCAATAATAACTTTGAATGTAAATAGATTAAATTCTCCAATTAAAAGATATAGACTAGCTGAATGGATAAAAAACAAGACACAGTTATATGCTGCCTACAATAAAGACACACATAGATTGAAATTGTAGGGATGGAAAAAGACATTCCACACAAACAGAAACCAAAAATGGGTAAGAATAGCTATACTTACATCAGATAAAATAGACTTTAATTCAAAAACTTTAAAGAAGATCATCATACAATGATAAAAAGATCAATTCAGCAAGAGGATATAATGATTGGAAATATGCATGCACCCAACAGCAAAAGACCCAGATATATAAAGCAAATATTATTAGATCTAAAGGAAAAGATAGACTCCAATATAATAATAATTAGGGACATTCGTACCCCAATCTCAGCATTGTACAGGTCATCTAGACAAAAAAATCAACACAGAAACATTACATTTAAACTGCACTATAGACCAAATAGACCTGAACACTTGCAGAACAGATCAACAACTGCAGAATACACATTCTTCTTAACAGCACATGGAACTATCTACAGGATAAACCATATGTTAGGCCACAAAACAAGCTGAAAAATTTTTAAAAATCAAAATCATTTCCAGTATTTTTTCTGACCACAATGGAATAAAACTAGAAATGAATAACAACAGAAACACTGGAAACTATACATATACACAAATATTAAACAATATGTTCCTGAATAACCAATGGGTCAATGAAGAAATTAAGGACATTTAAAAATTTCTTGAAACAAATGAAAACAGAAACACAATACAGCAAAACCTATGGGTTGCAGCAAAAGCAGTACTAAGGGGGAATTTTACAGTAATAAATGCCTACATCAAAACGGTAGAAAGATAAACAATCTAACAATGCACCTCAAGGTACTAGAAAAGTAAGAACAAATCAAACATAAAATTAGTAGAAGGAAAGAAATAATAAAGATCAGAGCAGAAATAAATGAAATAGACATTAAAAAAATACAAAACATCAACAAAAAGTTGGTGTTTTTAAAAGATAAAATCAACAAACATTTTATTCTAGAATTCTTATAATTTCATGTCTTAGGTTTAAGTCTGTTATCCACCATGAATTAATTTTTTTTTCTGTTATCCATCATGAAGTAATTTTTTTGTAAATGGTGAGAGGTATGGATCCTGTTTCAGTCTTCTACAGGTAGCTATCCAATTTTCCCAGCACTATTTGTTGAATAGGGATTATTTCCCCCACTGTATGTGTTTGTCTGCTTTGTCAAAGATCAGATGGCAATATGAGGATGGTTTTATATCTGAGTTCCCTGTTCTGATCCATAGGTTTATGTCTCTTCTAGATATCAGCCTAGGCAAAGAATTTGTGAAGAAGATCCCAAAGGCAACCACAGCAACAACAAACATTAACAAATCGAACTTGATTAAACTAAAAAGCTTCTGTAAAGCCAAACAAACAATCAATAGAGTGAATACACAACCTACAGAATGGGAGAAAATATTTACATGCTATATATCTGATAAAAGGCTAATAACCAAAATCTATAAAGAACTCAAATCAGCAAGAAAAAATCAAACAACCCCATAAGAAAGTGGGCAAAAGACATGAAGAGAACCTTTTCAAAAGAAGATAGACAAATGGCTAATAAACATATGAAAAAATGCTCAACGTCACTAATCATCATGGAAATGCAAATCAAAACCCCAATGAGATATCACATAACCCCAGTGAGAATGGCTTTTTATTAAAAAGTCCCCAAACAACAGATGCTAGCATGGATGTGGAGAGAAGGGAACACTTATACACTGTTGGTGGGACTGCAAACTAGTACAACCTCTATGGAAAATAGTATGGAGAAACTTCAAAGAACTAAAAGTAGACCTGTCATTTGATCCAGCAATCCCACTATTGGGTATTTGCCCAAGGGAAAAAAGTAATTTTACTTGCACTTGAATGTTTATTGCAGCACAATTCATAATCACAAAGATGTGGAATCAACCCAATTGCCCATCAATACATGAGTGGATTAATAAAATGTGGTATATGTTTACTATGGAATACTACATAGCCATAAAAAATGGTGAACTGATACCCTTTGTAACAACCTGGATAGAACTAGAGACCATCCTTCTAAGTGAAGTATTGCAATAATGGAAAAACAAACACCACATGTACTCACTATTAAATTGGAACCAATCAATCAACACCCATGTGCACAAATGGTAGTAAAACTCAATGGAAATCAAGTAGGTGGGAGGGTGGAGGAGGGGATGGGTAAATTTACACCTAATGGGTACAATGCACGCTACCTTGGTGATGGGCACACTTACAACTTTGAATCAACTTTGACTCAAAAGCAAAACATGTAATCAAAATATTTGTACCCCTATAATATTCTGAAATTTTTAAAAAAGTATTTGAAAAACAATCAATAAACCTTTAGCTAGATTAATAAAAAACAGAGAGAAGTCTCAAATAAATAAAATCAGAAACAAAAAAGAAGACATTACAACTGATACCACAGAAATACAAAGGATCATTAGAGACATGCCAACAAATTGGAAAACCTAGAGAAAACGGATAAATTCCTGGACACATACAGCCTGCCAAGATTGAACCAGGAAGAAACAAAAAACCTGAACAGACCAATAATAAGTAACAAAATTAAAGCAATAATAAAAAGTCCCCCAACAAAGAAAAGTCAAGGACTAGATAGCTTTAACTGCTGAATTCTACCTAAAGTAAATGAACTAACATCAATTCTTCTCAAACTATTTTAAAAAATTAAAGTGAAAAGAATTCTTTCAAACACATTCTATGAGCCCAACATTACACTGATACCAAAACCAGACAAGAACATAACTAAAAAATGAAACTATAGGCCAATATTCCTAATGAACATATATGTAAAATTTCTCGACAAAATACTAGCAAATAGAATGCAACAGCACATCAATAAGATTATAATCCATGATCAAGTTGGATTTATCCCAGAGATTCAATGATGGCTCAAATATGCAAATCAATAAACATCACATCAATAGACTCAAAGACAAAAGCCAGATGAACATCTCAACAGATGAAGAAAAAACATCTGATAAAATTCAACATCCCTTCATGATAATAACGTTGAACAAATCAAATATGGAAGAAACATATCTCAATACAATACAGGTCATATATGACAAACCTACAGTTAACATCATACTCAATGGAAAAAAAGTTGAAATCTTTTCTTCCAAGAACTGGAATGAGACGAGGATGCCCAATTTCACCACTCTTATTCAACATGATATTGGAAGTCCTAACCAAAGCAATTATGCAAGAGAAAAAAATAAAAGACACGAAAATTGGAAAGGAGAAAGTCAAATGCCCCTATTTGCAGACAACATGATCTTATATACAGAAAAACCTCAAGATTCCACCAAAATACTCTTAGATTTAATAAATGAATCCAGTAAAGTTGCAATGTTCAAAATCATCATATAATAATGAGCAGCATTTCTATATATCAATAACAAACTAACTGAAAAAGAAATCAAGAACACAATCTGATTTACAATAGCTACCAAAAAATAAGATACGTTGGAATAAATTTAACCAAGGAGGTAAAATATCTCTACAATGAAACACTGATGAAATAAATTGAAGAGGATATAAAAAAATGGAAAACATCCTATGATTTTAATATTGTTAAAATGATGATACTACCCAAAGTGATCTACAGATTCAATGTAATACCAATGACATTCTTCACAGAAATGGAGAAAACAATCCTAAAATGTTAAGGAATTACGAAAAGACCTCAAATAGACAAAGTAATCCTGAGCAAAAAGAACAAAGCTGTAGGCATCACACTACCTGACTTCAAAATATATTACAAAGCTATAGTAACCAAATCAGCATGGAACCGGCACAAAAACAGACACACAAGCCAACGGAACAGAATATGGAACCCAGAAATAAATCCACACACTTACAGTCAACTTATTTTCAACAAAGGTGCCAAGAGCATACATTGCGAAAGAACAGTTTCTTTAATAAATACTGCTGGGGAAACTAGATATCCATATACAGAAGAATGAAACTAGATCCCTATCTTTCACCATATGTAAAAATCAACTCAATATGGATTACAGATTTAAATGTAAGACCTGAAAGTCTGAAACTACTAAAAGAAAACATTGGGGAATTGATACATGACATTAGTCTGGGCAAAGATTTTTTTGTGAATGACCTCAAAAGCACAGGCAACCAAGGCAAAAACAGACAAATGGAATTACATTAAGATAAAAAGCTTCTGCACAGCAAAGGAAACAATCAACAAAGTGAAGAGAATGGGAGAAAGTATTTGCAAACTATCTATCTGACAAGGGATTAATAACCAAAATATGTAAGAAACTCAAACAACTCAATAATGTAAAAACAATCTAAATAAAAAATAGACAAAAGACCTGATAGCCATTTCTCAAAATAAGACATAAAAATGCCCAAGTATATGAAAAAAATGCTCAACATCATTAATCATCACAGAAATGCAAATCAAAATTACAATAAGTTATCACCTCACCCCAGTTAGAATGGCTGCTGTCATCAGAAAGACACAAAAATAAAACAGAGGATGGCAAAGATGTGGTAAAAAAAGAACTCTTATACACTGCTGGTGTGAATGTAAATCAGAATAGCCATTATGGGAAATGTATGGAGGTTCCTCAAAAACTAAGACTAGAACTGCCATATGAGCCAGCAGTCCCACTACTGGCTATACATCCAAAAGAAAGGAAATCAGTATGTCAAACAGATATCGTCACTCCCATGTTTACTGCAACACAATTTATAATAGCAAGGATATGACATCAACCTAACTGACCATCATGAAAGAATGGATTTCAAAATGTGGTATATGCTTTCAAAATAGCAACAAAGAAAATAAAATATCTAGGAATATATTTAACTAAAGAGGTAAAGGACCTCTATAAAGAGAACTATGAAACGCTAAGGAAGGAAATTGCAGAACACGTAAATAAGTGGAAATCCATACCATGCTCATGGATTGGAAGAATTAACATCGTTAAAATGTCTATACTACCCAAAGTAATCTATAGATTCAATGCAATTCCTATTAAATTACCAACATCATTTTTCACAGATTTAGAAAAAATAATTATACACTTTGTATGGAAACAGAGAAGACCCCGTATAGCAAAAGCAATCTTAAGCAATAAAAACAAAATGGGAGGTATTGATTTGCCAGACTTCAAACTATACTACAAAGCTGTGGTGCTTAAAACTGCTTGGTATTGGCACAAGGGCAGGGACACAGACCAGTGGAACAGAACAGAAAACCCAAATATAAAACCATCCTCATATAATCATCTAATCTTTGACAAAATAGACAAAAACATACTCTGGGGACAAGAGTCCCTATTCAATAAATGGTGCTGGGAAAACTGGATAGCCACATGTAGAAGACTGAAACAGGACCCACAGATTTCACCTCTCACAAAAATCAAATCACGGTGGATAACAGATTTAAACCTTAAATGGGAAACGATTAGAATTCTAGAAGAAAATGTAGGAAAGACTCTCACAGACGTTGGTCTAGGCAAAGAATTTATGAAGAAAACCCCTAAGGCAATTGCAGCAACAACAAAAATAAACGAATGGGACCTGATTAAATTAAAAAGCTTCTGCACAGCCAAAGAAACAGTCACGAAAATAAACAGACAGCCTACAGAATGGGAAAAAATTTTCGCATACTACACATCAGATAAAAGACTGATAACAAGAATCTATTTAGAACTCAGGAAAATCAGCAAGAAAAAATCAAACAATCCTATCAAAAAATGGGCAAATGACATGAATAGAAATTTTTCAAAAGAAGACATAAGAATGGCCAAAAAACGTATCAAAAAATGCTCAACATCCCTAATCATCAGGGAAATGCAAATCAAAACCACAATGAGATACCACTTAACTCCGGTGAGAATGGCCTTTATCAAAAAATCCCAAAACAACACGTGTTGGCGTGGATGCGGAGAGACAGGAACACTCATACACTGCTGGTGGGAATGCAAACTAGTGCAACCCCTATGGAAAGCAATATGGAGATACCTTAAACAGATTCAAGTAGACCTACCATTTGATCCAGCAATTCCATTATTGGGCATATACCCAGAAGAACAAAAGTCATTCTTTAACAAAGACACCTGTACCCGAATGTTTATAGCAGCACAATTCACAATCGCAAAGATGTGGAAACAACCCAAGTGCCCATCAATCCACGAATGGATTAGTAAACTGTGGTATATGTATACCATGGAGTACTACTCAGCTATAAGAAATAACGATGATACGACATCTCTTTGGTTCTCCTGGAGAGAGCTGGAACCCATTATACTAAGTGAAGTATCCAAAGAATGGAAAAACAAGCATCACATGTACTCACCAGAAAACTGGTTTCCCTGATCATCACCTAAATGTACATCAGGGAAGGATACCAATTGGATATCAGACTGGGATGGGGGGGGTGGGGGGAGGGGATGGGTGTATGCCTACATGACGAGTGCATTGCGCACCCTCTGGGGAATGGTCATGCTTGAGGGTGCAGACCCGGGGAGGTGGGGGGGGAGGGGATCGAGGTATGAATACATGGCGAGTGCCAGGCGCACTGTCTGGAGAGTGGGAGCGGACGCGCTTGGGACTCTGACTCGGGGGGATGGGCGGGACAGGGACAATGTATATGACCTGAACTTATGTACCCCCATGATGAGCTGAAATAAAAAAAAAAAAAAAAATGTGGTATATGTACACAATAAAATACTATTCAGCTATAAAAAAAAAAAAAGAATGAAATCCTGTCATTCACAGCAACATGGATGAGCCTGGAGGATATTATGTTAAGTACGGAAAGATAAATACTACTTTTTCTCACTCATATGTAGAAGCTAAAAAAAAGTTGATCTTATAGAAATAGAATAGCAGTTACTAGAGACTGGAAAGGGTGGGGGGGGATAGAAAGATGTATGGTTAATAGACACAAAATTACAGCTAGAGAAAAGTAGTATTCCATAGCACTGCAGGGTGACTATAGTTTACTGTATATTTTCAAACAGCTATGAGAGATTTTTGAATGTTCCTAACCCAAAGAAATGATAAATGTTTGAGGTAATGGATATGCTTGTTATACTGATTTAATCATTACACAATGCATACATGAATGGACATATCACATTGTACTCCATAAATATATACAATTATTGTATCAATTAAAAATAATTTTAAAAATCAATGGCATCCATGAATCTACACTTTTAAAAGGTTGAATTGCCTCTCCAAAAAGATATGTTGAAGTACTAACCTCTGGTACCTGTGAATGTGACCTTATTTAGAAACAGGGTCTGTACATATGTAATCAAGTTAAGACAAGGTCATCAGGGTGAGCCTTAATTCAATGACTAAGGTCCATATAAGACAAGGGAAATTTGGGCACAGAAACTCCCAGAGGGAGAATTCTATTTGAAGACAGAACCAGAGATAGGAATAATACATCTACAAGCCAAAGAACACCAAGGCAAGGATTGCGGGCCTTCACCAAAAGGTAGGAGGGAAGCATACAACAGTTTCTCCCTCAAAACCTTTACAGGAACCAACCCTGCCAATGCCTTGATTTCAGACTTCCAACCTCCAGAACTGTGAGAGATTAAATCTCTATTATTTAAGACACGTAATTTGTAGTACTTTGTTACAGGATTCCTAGGAAACTAACATAATACTGATAAATAAATGATTAGCTAAATAAATAAACGAGGAAGAAGACACAAATCTCCCATTCAAAAGTATTCCAAATAATTTATGCAGACACTTCCCCATCAAGTACATAGAGCATAACTCCTTACTCCTTAAGTGTCAGCTGCTCAAAGTTACTTCCTTCCAAAGAGTACAGTATGGGAAGTGGAGAAAAAAGTAACTTTACAGTGGAAAAAACCTCACAAAGGTCAATATAAACAGTCATAAGTCATGTAGAAAATAGGTACCCTTGAAATGTGATAAATATGGCACTTGACTTCTATGGTTTTCCTCTTAAAAAATCAAAACCACAATCTAATCATCAGAAAAACATCATGATCCCAAATAAAGGATGTTTTACAAATCCCAAGTAAAGGACGTCTTACAAAATACCTGACCAGTACTGCTCAAAACTGTCAACGTCACTAAAAACAAGGACTAGAAAACTATCAGAGCTAAAAGCAGCCTAAGGACTTACGAATAACAGATAGTATGTAGTGGTACCCTGTATGGGCTACTGAAACAGAAAAAGGATATTAGGTAAAAACTAAAGACATATGAATCAAGTGTGAATATTGGTTAACAATAATGTATCAACTTTGGTTCATTAATTGTAACCAACACACCATACTAATGCAAAATGTAAATAATAGGGGGAATCTACAAACTCTTTGTACTATCTTTGTAATTTTTCTCTTTTTTTATTTTTATAGATTTAGGGGGTACAAGACCAGTTTTTTTACATGGATATATTGCACAGTCTGGGCTTTCAGTGTACCCATCACCTGAATAGTGTGCACTGTACCCAATAGAAAATTTTTCAGCCCTCACCACCTCCTACCTTCCCACCTTTTGGAGTCTCCAATGTCTATTATTCTACTCTGTATGTCCCATGTATACCCATTGCTCATCTCTCACTTATAAGTGAAAATAGTCTTCATAGTTTTTCTATAAATCTGAAATAGTTCAAAAAATAAAGTTTATTAAAAATAAATCAATGACCAGGATTCCATAGACTTCAGTTCACCACCACCACCACAGTCAGATTAACTTACAATGAATGTCGCCCTTCAGACCCATTCTTATCTGGTTCAGCTTGTACCATCATTTCCCATACTTATCCATTCAAAAATTATTTATTCTGTACCTACTTTGTACCAGAAATTATTATGGGTGTTGAAAATAAAGTGATAGTAAAAACAAGTTTCATGCTTTGAGTAGTTTATATTCTGATGTAAATGCAAACACCATAGATTTTAAAGACAATCAAGGATATATGAAGCTTCCTTCCTGATCATCAGAATATGATCCCAAGTATATACTCAAGACTGTCTAGAAATAGCCAGTCTTTACTGGAAACCTATGGTCCAACTGTAAGCAAGAGTATCTGAAGAAAAGAAACTAGCCTATCCCTATGAAGGGGTACTAAGTAGTCCCCAAAATGGCTGGAACCACAACAAATGGACTTCTCCATAGAGAAGACACAATTTTTTTTTTTTTTTTTTTTGAGACACAGTCTCACTCTGTTCCCCAGGCTAGAGTGCCATGGCGTCAGCCTAGCTCACAGCAACCTCAAACTCCTGGGCTCAGGTGATCCTCCTGCCTCAGCCTCCCGAGTAGCTGGGACTACAGGCATGCACCACCATGCCTGGCTAATTTTTTTGTATATATTTTAGTTGTTTGGCTAATTTCTTTCTATTTTTAGTAGAGACGGGGTCTCGCTCTTGCTCAGGCTGGTCTCGAACTCCTGAGCTCAAACGATCCGCCCGCCTCGCCCTCCCAGAGTGCTAGGATTACAGGCGTGAGCCACCGCGGCCAGCTGAGAAGACACATAATTTAAAGGGTAGGACCCTCTTCCCAAGATACAGAAGAGCTATACATGTACAAAAGAGCTTGTGGGGGAAAAAAAGAATTAAAATGCTGGAAAGAGAAAGAATAGTTGGGCGATATTATAGGCCCAGCTAGTTACTATTTATGTCTACCTACATAGTCGGTAATCATCTCAAATTCAAATGACTTAACATTCCCTTTCCAACACCAATTCCTACCATACTAGTTACTCCTTCAGAGATAGTTCAATGCTATGGCTACCCAGAATTAAACAACAGAACAATTGTAGATCGCTCCCTTTTCTTCCACTTGAGCCCATGCCTTCCCTTTCTGTGTATGTATATATGCACACATACACTTTCTCGCACACACATAATTGAGCAATCATGTCTTGCTCACTGTATCTGCTCTCTCAAATCCATCTATTGCTGTTGATCCTTATTCCCCCACCTGACTGACTTTAACTATACTAAGGCAAAGAGCCTCACTGATTTCTCCTAACAGATTTTCCCCCATTCTAAGCTTTTCCACCCAAAATTACCCTTAATATTTCCAAAACACCTCTTGAGTCATATCACAAACACCTTTTTGATCATCCTCAAAAACCTGGACTAGTTCTCCAACTGCTAGCCAAGCATTCAAAGTTTTCTACAAGCCCTAGTTTTATATCTCACTTCTCCTTTACATTAGCACCACACTGCCTTACCCATTCTATTTCCCTATTTCCTACTATTTTCCATCTTTGAATCTGTGAGCAATATCAGATGTATGAAGTCCAACCTCCTAATTTAAAAAGAAAAATAAATAAAAATAAATCCCAGAGAGAAGGTTAAAGTGACTTGGCTCATATCACATAAGTAGCACTAAAACAACAACAACAACAAAAAAAAAAAAACCTAGAAGAGCCTAGTTTCCCTAAATGTCAATCCTGAAATCTTTCCCCTAGCCATCTATTTATACCTTATCCATTCTTTAAATATCATTCAAAGGCCTTTCTTGATCACTCCCGAGTTACTAGTTTGTAACAGTCTTGGCAACGGAGAAAGAAAAGATGTGCTAAAAATATTTAGGTTCCTGACTATTAGTAGCTATAGAAGTCTCATTGAACACTGACAATTTCATAATACAGAAAAGGAAAAAGAAATTAAAAACTGGAACCTAACAACTGCTTACCACAGGCATGCCCTGTAACAGATACTTAGCATAAATTACCCCACTTAATGCTGAGGAGGAACAAAAAACAATTCTTTTTACAAATGATGAAACCATGCTCAAGAAGTGTCTTTGTCCAAAATCACACAAATGGTTAGTGGAAAAGCTGGATTTGAACCCAAGTTTAAATTAAACATATTAAGGGCATTTCCCATAGCTCACATGTAAATAAAAGTTTTCATTCCCGTTCTGACAAGTGATGGCACTAGTTCCAGGTTCTTCCCTTTAGCCTTGCCACTAACTCCTGGCTTCAAAAACCACCCAATTTTCTAACTAGGACCAGCAGGGAGCTGCAACAGTGGCCCACAAAGACCTGCGGAAGAAGACCTCACAGCTTCCAAGCCTTCTTCGCAGGTTTCCAAAGTCACCACCGCGAATTCCCCCCGGGATTTGACGGGGAAGATGGCGGCCCACACCTAGCGGCGCCTCCTACGGGCTCCTCAGGCCTCGGGTCCACGTCGTAAACGTCGTTGAAATGAAGGATGGTCAAGTCGTTAGGACCGATGTCTCCCGACTTCTCCCCCCAGGTGACTGGAGAACGCTCTGCCTCCAGCTCAAAAGGCTGAGGTGGTGCCACTGCAGAAGCCTCCTCCGCGGCCTCCATTTCCGGGGGAAGGAGTAGGCGGTGGCTGCGATGTCCTCTCAGCCTCGGTGCCCCGGATGAGAGAGCCGGGATGGCGGCCGAAGCATGCGCAGCACGGGCGCGGCCTGCGCGCTGCTCGGGGCTCTCCCTACGCCTCCCGCGCTAGCCGCGGTCTGCGAGAGCAGCTTGGCCGGCCTCGGGCTGGAGACGTCCGGGCCACGGGCGTGAGGGCCGTTGAGAGCCTAACGGCCACTCTAGTGCCTTTGATCTTTTCTTTTCCCAGGATGTGTGAAGCAAATTTCAAACTAGCCGCACTCATGGTTTAGGAAGTGTAGTCCAAAGTCATTTCTGTAAAATCTTGCTGTGCAAACATTTTTGATGATTATCCCTATGCCTCCGCTCTGTATGCGTTTTGCCGCCTTTACAGAAAAATAGAAGGCTGTTAGTCAGAACTCTTTCAATAAAACCTTACTTGCACCCAATTCTATGGTTCCTCCTCTGTCTCTCTAAGCGGGTCCTTCAATTTATCCATTAATTTAAAGTAATTAAACACTTTTATACCAGCTACTTGTGCATGGTGCTAAGAAATGAACAAAATAGTGCTTGTCCTGGGGAGACTATACAGGATGCCTTCACCTCACCGTGGGTCCTTTCTTTCTAAACTTTGCCATAATCCTGGGGCCGCCTTACTGTCCCTACGATAATCCAAATGAGCCTTTCCTTCTTTCATTTTTACTTAAAATCTAGGCACATCACAATTTGTTTTCTGATTTACCATGTGATTCTTCAATTGTAGTTTTCCATCTCATCTAACTATATGACAATAAAATACTGTCTTCTTTTGTGGTATGGGCTCTGACATTGTTGTGAGAACAGAGCAAGTGAAAAACTAATGTTTCTGTTGACTTATATTTTACAGTAGTTATTGTGGATTGATGGAACCCAGTCAATCACTATGTTACCACAGAGTGCTGCAACCCATTGGAATATTGTTAGTTGTCCATTTACTCAACTGAATCTCTATTAAATGGATACATTTAGAAGAATACAAAATGCCAAATTTGATAAAATAAGAAAAATAAAACTTGAACAAATAAGTGAACATTAAAGAAATTGAAACAGTAGTCAACGATCTCTCCTTCCAAAAAGCTACAGGCCAAGCATGTTTAATAGGTGAGTTGTGCAAAGCTGCTCAGGTTATTTTATGTAGTGTAATCATGATTCCAAAACCAGATAATAACAGAGGAAGATAAAAGTATAAATGATTTTTATACTTTTATCTTTTTATAAGATAATTTTATTTATTTTATTTATAAATGAGGGCATATAATTACCTTTTAAAAATAAATCCAGATTTATGCAAAATTCAAAATTACATTGTTCAGAGTTTATCCCAAGAATGTTAAGAATGTTTTAAAGTCAGAAAAATCTATCAATGTAATTCACCATATTAATGTATTAAATAGAAAATTAAATGATTATGGCAAATGATGCAATAAGTCTTTGATAAAGTTAAGTGGTCCTTGGGGGAAAGATGGAGAATGAGAAAAACCACCAGCCAGAGTGTCTTTGCAAGAAAGACAGATTTTAGAAGGAAGTGAAAAAAATAAACAGGCAAATATAGATCAGATGACGGTCAAAAGGAAGCATGCCTGAAACCACAGGAGACTCCACGGGAAGAAGTTGCAGAGGAGAACTGGAAGGAGAAAGGTCTGGGAGAGGCTTGGAGACCAGCAACAAGGGTAGGTGGAGCAGTTAAATTTCCCCTCCCTTGCATCTCGGACTTCTGGTGGGCTCTTAAGCAGTTGGAGAGACCTGCTAACACACCCAGAGACGGCTGTTGCCAGTGACCAGTGAGTCTCTTGCAGACAGAGCACCAGGCTCTCAGCTCCCTCAGGACACCTGCCAGCCTGCAGACCCGAGCCAACAGGCAGGCACCATATTGCTTCATTCTCTCCTTCCTCTTCCCTACCCGTGGTGGCTGCAGAGAGACAATTTAGCCACCACCCAGAGGCATCTGCAGGGAACGGGACCTTCCCTTTTGGGGCCCTACAGTGGACTGAGGGGCACTCAGACTGTGAGCTCCCTACCCACCAGTCCTTCCAGGTGCTACTTCCCTGGTGACTCCAGGAGAGCAGGGCAAATCCTGAGGTGGAGAAACATTGATCCAGCTTGGGCACTGTGTGTGTGACTTCAGACCAGCACTCTTTCCCCTGGCAGGGTCAGGGATTGATCTCCAGGGCCCAGGGGACAGGCCTATAGACCAGATTCTGTACACCCAGGTCTCGATTCCATTGCCTGGAGGCACAGAAGGGATATTTGTGAAGGAGCCTACTGAAGTGTGTGTGCCTTCAGGGGCAGATCAGCATGCGTTAGGGGCAACCGTCCTCGCATGGGACGGCCGTGCTCCCAGCTTAGGCTGTGATCCTGAGCAGGGAACCTCCTAGCCGGCATCACAGCCAGGGGAGATTCACTGGCTTGAGGTCCTGCTTCTTGGCAGAGGCCTGGGAGAAACCACAGAATAGGGAAGGGTGGAAAGGAGCCAGGCATGCTCCAGACTGCAGGTCTCAGACAGCCCCACTCCGACACATAGATTTTTCGGCTGAGTGGGGCCATTTCAGCCACTCCCTGGCAGCTTTGCCCAGAAGTAGAAAACAGAACTTTGACCCCTGCTAACAGCATTTGTGGAGCTTGAGGGCAGGCTCACCCAACCCAGCTCCACCCAGCCTCACTCCCCCGCCTGCCACCACTGAGGTGGAGAATAAGGACACACTTGGAAGTCCCAGGGCCCACGCGCCACCTGAGGCACTAGAGTGCCTCTCCAGAGGAACAAGAGCTGGTTATAGGACCCAAAAACAACACTGCAGCTTGCCCCTCCCAGCAAGCACCACTTACTGACAGGGAAATTTGCACACCCTTTTACTACATCTACTGACTCATCATATAGGGTATGGTCGAATCTCACCCACAAACACCACCTACTGGCTCAGAGACTAAACAGGGCCTGTCATTATCCAAATGAAAATCTAAATGTAAGAAGCCACAGCTGATCCAAATGGGAAGGAATCAGGGAAAGAACTCTGGAAATATGAAGAATCAAATGGAAAGCACACCCCTAAAGTGGAACACCAGCTCTCTAGCAATGGATATCAACCAAATTCAGAACACTAAAATGACAGAAGAAGAATTTCAAGCAGGGATTGTAAGAAAAGTCAATGATTTACAACAGAAAGTGGATAACCAACACAAAGAAACCATAACAAAATCCAGGACTTGGAAGAAAAATTCACTAAAGAAATTGAAATATTAAAAGAAACATCAAACAGAACTTCTAGAAATGAAGAATTTATTCAAGGAATTAAAAAACACAGTGAAAAGCCTCAAGAACTGTGTAGATCAAATAGACAAAAGAATCTCAGGGATTGAAGATAACACTTTTCAATTAAATAAGTCAGTCACAAAGATAGAGCAGAGAAATAAGAGAAAAGAGCAAAGCCTATAAGAAATGTGGAATTACGTGAAGAGCCCTAACATGAGAATCATAGGCATCCCTGAGGGTGACAGAGAAACTACATGAGGGCTGGAGAAGCTATTTGAGGGTATAATAGAGGAAAATTTCCCAGGCCTTGCTAAAAATCTAGATATCCAGGTAGAAGAAGCTCAAAGGACTCCTGGGAGATTCATTGCAAACAGGAGGACACAACAACACACAGTCATCAGAGTGACCAAAATAACCACCAAAGAAGCCCTCCTAAGAGCTGTAAGGCAAAAGAAGCAGGTAACCTACAAAGGAAAACCCATCAGAATAACAGCAGACTTCTCAACTGAGACCTTACAAGCAAGAAGAGACTGGGGCTCATTCTCACTCTTCTCAAACAGAATAATGACCAACCCAGATTTTTGTACCCTGCGAAACTAAGTTTCATATATGAAGGAGAAATAAAGGCCTTCTCAGACAAGCAAAGACTGAGGGAATTCATCAAGACAAGACCTACCCTCCAGGAAGTACTCAAAACAGTGTTATACATGGATTAGCACAATAAACACTCCAGAATGTAAAAATCATCCAAAAGCTAAAGGTCAAAGGCCAGATGCCACAATAGCTCAGGAGAGAAAACAAAGCAACAAAGTTCAACTCAACAGGATCAACAGAAATCTGCCCCACTTATCAATTCTCTAATAAATGTGAATGGCTTGAACTGCCCACTAAAGAGACATAGGCTGGCCGAATGGATAAATATACATGAGCCAAGTATTTGCTGTCTTCAGGAAACACATCTAACCCACAAGGATGCAGTCAGACTCAAGGTTAGGGGATGTAAAATAATATTTCAAGCAAACAGAACCCAAAAGAAAGCTGATACGGCAGTTCTGATCTCAGATAACTTAGACTTCAAATCAACAAAGGTAATGAAAGACAAAAATGGTTACTATATAATGATGAAGGGGACAATTCAACAAGAAGACATAACAATTCTAAATATTTATGCCCCCAACTCAGGTACACCCACATTCATAAAGCGAATCCTACCTGATCTAAACAAAATGAAAAACAGCAACACTATAATAGCTGGGGACTTCGACACCCCTCTGTCAAAACAGGACAGATCCTCCAAACAGAAAATAAACAAAGAAACAATGGATTTGAACAGAACTCTAGAACAAATGGGCCTAATAGATATTTACAGAACATTCTACCCAAAAACCACTGAATATACATTCTTCTCATCAGCTCATGGAGCATCCTCTAAGATTGACCATATCCTAGGCCACAAAGCATGTCTCAACAAATTTTAAAAATAGAAATTATACCATGCATCTTCTCAGACCACAGTGAAATAAAATTAGAAATCAACTCCAACAGAAACTCTCATCTCTACACAAAGTCATGGAAACTAAACAACCTTCTGCTGAATGATTATTGTGTTAAGGAGGAAATCATGATGGAAATCAAAAGACTCTTTGAACTAAGTGATAAAGGAGACACAAGTTATCAAAATCTCTGAGACACAGCTAAAGCAGTCCTGACAGGAAAATTTATATCTATAAATGCCTACACATCCCCAAAATGGAAAGATCATAAATAAACAATCTAATGAATTTTCTCAAAGAACTGGAAAAGGATAAGCAAATTGACTCCAAACTTAGCAGAAGAAAAGAAATAGCAAATATCAGAGCAGAACTAAATGAAATTGGTAATAAGAAACTACACGGAAGATTAATAAAACAAAAAGTTGGTTCTTGGAAAAAATAAACAAAATTGACAGCCTCTTGCTAGATTAATGAGAGCAGAAAAGAAAGGACTCTGATAAGTTCCATCAGGAATGAAAAAGGAGAAAGTACAACTGATGTTACAGAAATACAAAATATCATCTATGAATACTATAAAAACCTAAACTTGAATACTATAAACTAAAAACCTAAACTTGAATACTATAAAAACATAAACTTGAAAATATGGAGGAAATGGACAAATTCTTATAAACACACAGCCTCCCTAGGCTCAAACAGGAAGAAATACAATTCCTGAACAGACCAATATCAAGTACTGAAATTGAAGCAGCAATCAAAAATCTTCCGAAAAAGAAAAGTCCCAGACCAGATGGTTTCACACCTGAATTTTACCAGACCTACAAAGAAGAACTGGTGCCTATCCTGCAGAAATTATTCCATGACATCAAGAAGGAAGGAATCATCCCCAACACATTTTATGAAGCCAACATCAACTTGATACCAAAACTGGGAAAGGATGTAACACAAAAAGAAAACTATAGACCAATATCCCTTATGAATATAGATGCAAAAATTCTCAACAAAATCCTAGCAAACCGAATTTAGGTGCTTATCAAAAAAATTATCCATCACAATCAAGTGGACTTCATCCCAGAGATGCAGGGATGGTTCAACATACACAAATCTATAAATGTAATTCACCACATAAATAGAAGCAAAAACAAAGACCATATGGTCTTCTCAATAGATGCAGAAAAAGCATTAGACAAAATTCAACACCCTTTTAGGATAAGAATGCTTAACAAAATAGGCATAGATGGGAATTACCTAACAATGATACAAGCCATATATGACAAACCCACAGCCAACATCATACCGAATGAGGAAAAACTGAAAGCATTCCCACTTAGAACCGGAACCCTTGCCCTCTATCACTGCTTCTATTCAACGTAGTGCTGGAAGTCCTAGCCAGAGCAATCAGAAAAGAGAAGGAAATCAAGGGCATCCATATGGGGGCAGAAGAGGTCAAATTATCGCTCTTTGCTGATAATATGATCTTATATCTAGAAAATCCCAAAGATTCTTCCATGAGACTACTGGAATTGATAAACAAGTTCAGGAAAGTCTGAGGTTACAAAATCAAGGTACAGAAATCACTAGCATTCCTGTACATCAACAACAGTCAAACTGAGAACCAAATCAAAGACTCAATACCCTTCAATACAGCAACAAAGAAAATAAAATACTTAGGAATATGTTTAATTAAGGAGGTAAAAGACCTCTACAGGGAGAACTATGAAACACTGAGGAAGGAAATAGCAGAGGACATAAACAGGTGGAAAACCACACCATGCTCATGGGTCGGTAGAATCAACATTGTTAAAATATCTATACTGCCCAAAGTGATCCACAGATTCAATGCAATCCCTATTAAAATACCAACATCATTTTTCACAAATCTAGAGAAAATAATTCTACTCTTTGTATGGAACCAGAGAAGACCCTGTATAGCAAAAGCAATCTTAAGCAAAAAGAACAAACTGGGAGGCATCAATTTACCAGACTTCAAGCTACACTACAAGGCTATAGTAATGAAAACAACATAGTACTGGCACAAGAACAGATACAACATCTCATCTTTGACAAAGCAGACAAAAACATACACTGGGGAAAAGAATCCTTATTCAATAAGCAGTGCTGGGAAAACTGAATAGCCACATGTAGAAGACTGAAACAGGATCCACATCTTTCACCTCTAAAAAAATCAACTAACAGTGGATAACAGACTTAAATCTTAAGGTGTGAAACTATAAGAATTCAAGAAGAAAATGTTGGAAAAACTCTTATAGACATTAGCCTAGGCAAAGAATTTATGAAGAAGACCCCAAAGGCAATAACACCAACAAAATAAATAAATAAATGGGACCTGATCAAATTAAAAAGCTTCTGCACAGCCAGGGAAACTATCATGAGAGCAAACAGACAGTCTACAGAATGGGAGAAAATATTCGCATGTTACACATCCGATAAAGGGCTGATGACTAGAATCTATATAGAACTCAGAAAAATCAGCAAGAAAAAAATCAAACAAAGTCCCTATCACAAAGTGGACAAAGGACATGAATAGAAACTTTTCAAAAGAAGATAGACTAATGGCCAACAAACATATGAAAAACTGCTCAACATCTCTAATCATCAGGGAAATGCAAATCAAAACCAAATGAGGTATCGCTTATCTCCAGTCAGAATAGCCTTTATCAAAAACTCCCAAAACAATAAATGTTGGCATGGATGCAGAGAGATAGGAACATTCATACACTGCTGGTGGGACTGCAAACTAGTACCACCTCTGTGGAAAGCAATGTAGAAATACCTTAAAGAGATACAAGTAGAACTACCGTTTGATCCAGCAATCCCATTACTAAGCATCTACCCAAAAG
Organism: Lemur catta; assembly: GCF_020740605.2. Taxonomy (NCBI): domain Eukaryota; kingdom Metazoa; phylum Chordata; class Mammalia; order Primates; family Lemuridae; genus Lemur; species Lemur catta. The sequence continues at coordinate 40,568,314 of NC_059139.1, forward strand.
AACACAAGACATTCTATAAAAAAGACATCTGCACTCAAATATTTATAGCAGCACAATTCACAATTGCAAAGATGTGGAAACAACCCAAGTGCCCACCAATACATGAGTGGATTAATAAAATGTAGTATGTGTATACCATGGAGTTCTACTCAGCCACCAAAAACAATGGTGATCTAGCACCTCTTGTATTATCCTGGATAGAGCTGGAGCCCATTCTACTAAGTAAAGTGTCACAAGAATGGAAAAACAAGCACCACATGTACTCACCATCAAATTTGTATTAACTGATCAACACTTAAGTACATATATAGTAATAACATTCATGGGGTGTTGGGCAGATGGGAGCGGGAAGGAGAGGATGGGTATATACACATGTAAGGGGTGCAGTGTGCACCATCTGGGGGATGGACATGCTTGAAGCTCTGACTCGGGTGGGGCAAAGGCAATATATGTATCCTAAACATTTGTACCCCCATAATACGCTGAGATAAAAAAATTAAAAACAAAAGTCATGAATAACGAAAAAAAGTTAAGTGGTCTTTATTATCAAAAATTCATAATAATCTAAGGAAAACAGTGAACTTTCTTAGCTTGGTGAACCAACAGCAAAATTTTATATTTTTAAACTAACTTTAAATATGATCCCTATAAGACCAGAAATAAAACAACAAGGCTGACTCCTATCACCACTACTGTTTAACAGATTATTGGAGGTCCTGGAAAACACTGTAAGAAAAAGAAAAGGAGAATTGGAGCATGGGATGAAAGAATGAAAGGAAGAAAATAGCTAATGTAATATTCCAGATTAAGAGAATTAATGACAAAAACCACAAGATCACCTTAATAGACACAGGAAAAACATTTGGCAAAATCCAGTGGCCATTCATGATTAAATTCTCAACAAATAAGAAATAGAAATGAATTTCCTACCTGATAAGGGGCATCTCTGTAAAACCTACATTTAATATTGTACTTAATGGTGAGAGTCTGAATATTTTCCCCTAAGAATAATAACAAGGCATGTCCACTCTTACCACTTCTATTCAGCATTAAATTGAATATTCTAGCCAGTGCAATGAGGCAAGAAAAAAAGAAATAAAAGACATCCAGATTGGAAAGAATGAAGTAAAACTGCCTTTATTTGCATATAACATGATTCTGTGTGTAAAAAATTCTAAGGTATCCAAATATGGAAAAACTATTTGAATGGGGTATATGGAAACTCTCTGTACAGTCTTCATAATAATCATATAAATCTAAAACTGTTTTAAAATTAAAAGTTTATTTTAAAAAGCAAAAAGCAAGCTATTTGACTAGTGAAGTTTAGCAAAATCACAGGATACAAGATCAATTTACAACATCAATCTATTTCTTTATGTCACCAATAGCCAACCTGAAATTGAAATTAAGAAAACAGTGCCATTCATAATGGCATCAAAAAGAACAAAATACTTAGGAATAAATTTAACAAAACATGGGGCTGACTTGTATATCAAAAATTATAAAACATCGTTTAAAAAAATTAGAGAAGTTCTAAATAACTGGGGAGAAATTCCATATTCATGGATTTGAAGACTTAATATTATTAAGAAGTCAATTCTCTCTAAACACATTTTCTATTAAAATCCATGCAAATTCTTTTGCAGAAATTAAGGAGCTGGTTCTAAAATTTATATGAAACCGACAAGGACAAGAATTGCCAAAATGTTTTGACCAAGAAGATCATTGACCTTTAGTTCATTGAACATATTTTCCTTAAATTCTATAAATATATAATAGCTTCTTTGAAGTCTTGGTCTCTGCTAAGTAAACATCTGGTCAGTCTCACTTGGAGTTATTTTTTAATTGACTCCCACTTTTCTGGAGTATGGGTCCCACCTTCCTGTTTCTTTGCATGTCTAAATATTTGGTTGGAAACTAAACATTATATAATAATATTTGTAGTGACTTAGAATTCTTCTGTATTTATCTGAAAATTGTTCTTTTGTTCTATTGGATATTTCACATGCTTGTATTCAAATTTCAAACTTTGTCTTCTCTGTGTTATACAACTACTGATAATATGTGTTATAATCTTACGGCTTGTGGTTAATGCTGTGTTAGCCTGGCACCTGGTTTGTACTCTGCACCCATATAATTTGGCAGTCATCCAAGGATTTGGACAGACATCATACACCGTACTCATATTTGAGAGCTCACCCTAGGGTCTCCTTATTTCTAGGGATATCCTCTCCCCAGTTTCAAGATACTCTGCCATCTTCAGGCTCTGTTCTCTGACAATGTTAATAGGAGAAAAGAATACAAATCTATTTAATATAGTTTTATGTGACATGGGAACTCTCATAAGGAAACAAAGACCCAAAAAGCAGTTAGAGTCAATCCCTTGTATACAGCACTGAATTGCACAGAGTAGTACGCTGTGAGATATGATAAGGCAAAAGAGCTTTGGCTAAGGTAAGGTTAGCTTAACAAGGTTTGTTTGTACAGATTTTTCTTGGCTTCAGCTTTCCATCATTGATGATAAGAATGTTATTTTTCTTTTGGTATAGGGAGGACATCTTGCACGTGGGAATTTCATCTCCTGCTTTTTTTTTTTTTTTTTTTTTTGGAGACAGAGTCTCACTCTGTTGCCAGGGCTAGAGTGAGTGGCATGACATCAGCCTTGCTCACAGCAACCTCAGACTCCTGGGCTTAAGCGATCCTACTGCCTCAGCCTCCCGAGAGGCTGGGACTAGCATGCACCACCATGCCTGGCTAATTTTTCTATATATATTTTTTTAGCTGTCCATATAATTTCTTTCTATGTTTAGTAGAGACGGGGTCTCGCTCTTGCTCAGGCTGATCTCGAACTCCTGAGCTCAAACAATCCACCCGCCTCGGCCTCCCAGAGTGCTAGGATTACAGGCATGAGCCACCACACCTGGCTTTTTAAGAAACTGAATAAAGGTCAAAGGAATCATCTTGCACCTGCTGTTTTTTTTAAGTGCCTTTAATTCAAAATAGTCAATATCCCAAAGCAGCATATTTTGGGATGGCATACTCTTAATTTCTTCAAATAGCAAAGTTTAATTTAAATGATAATATCAAGTGATTGTTGGGTTTAGTGAGTTGAAGATTTATAAATCTGAAGGTTGCAATTTAATTAATTTGATACAGCACAGTGAGCAATTTAATAATATTTATTAAGTGTTTTAAGACATTCATATGGTCTTAAAGGTGGGCCTCATTATAAGACTGTATCATAAGGACATATTGTAAAACGAAGACAAAGACTTGTAACACTAAGTTAGTTACAATAAAAACATTTGGAAACTCCCTAAACATTTCCATTATTTGGAAAATAAATAATTATTGTCATCCATACAAGAAAATTTATTATACAGGCAATAAAATGACTTTTTTAATAATTTTAAATGACAAGGGAAAATACAAGGCTAAGGTAAAAAGCAAGGCTACAAAACTGCATACATATAATACAATTTAAATGTGTAAAAGAAATAAAGATACATTTAAAAAAGACGTGGAAAAAAAGATTAAAAGAAAATACACCAACATGTTACTTTTGGTTACTTCTGAATATTAAGATTATAGATGCTTATTTTCTTCTAATTTTTTAACTTTGAGCATGTTTTACTTCTTTTAACTTTAACAATTTATTTGTAGATAATTTTAGGCTTTCTCTATAGATAGAATAATTATTTTCCAATCCTTATTCCTTTTATTTCTTCTTATATTATCATGCTGGCTAGGACCCTTAATTCAATGTTGAAATGTAAGTAGTGAAGGCAGGTACCCTTGTAGTTTTTCAAATCTCAATGAGAATGTTTTAAGTGTTTCACTACTATGGATAATGTCTGCTCTAAGTTTTTTGTAGATACTCTTTATATATAAGGTTTAGTAATTTTTCTTCTATTTCCTAGCTTGCTTGGAAATAGAGTGTTTATATTGATTCGCTGTCAATTTTCATCAATGGTTTCATCTGATACAACTATCAAATGATTTTTCTCCTTATGCTGATAAAATAAAAACTTACATTGATTGATTTTCTTATATTAACTTTTCATACAAGGAATAAACCCAATTTGGTAATGTTATATTAATATTTTCATACATCAATTTTTATTACTAATTTTTTGTTCAGGGTTTTTGTATATACATTACGGAGTGAGATTGATCTATAATTTTCCTTTCTTGTCAAAATTATGCTGGTGTTAAAAGTTAAGTCAGGAATATTTCTTCTTTATCTATATTCTGGAGTAGTTTCCTTAAGATTAAAATTATTTTTTGCTTAAATGTCTGATAAAACTTGCCTATAAAGCCATCTGGGGTGTACATTTTTTCTTTATGATAAGTTTATATTAATTTCTTAAAATAAGATTGTTAGCTCTTTATTAGACATATAGCATGTGAATATTTTTTCCCATTCTATAGGTTGTCTATTTGCTCTGTTGATAGTTACCTTTGCTGTGCAGAAGCTTTTTAATTTAATCAATCCCCATTTATTTATTTTTGTTGCTGTGATTGCCTATGGGGTCTTCCTCATAAATTCTTTGCCTAGGCCAATAGTAGAAGAGTTTCTCCAACATTTCTTCTAGAATTCTTATGGTTTCATGTCTTAGGTTTAAGTCTGTGATCCATCTTAATTAATTTTTGTGAATGGTGAGAGATATGGATGCCATTTCATTCTTCTGCATATGGCTATCCAATTTCCCCAGTACCATTTAATGAATAGAGATTCTTTTCCCCAGTGTATATTGTTGTCAGCTTTGTCAAAGATCAGATGGCCATATGTGGATGGTTTTATATATGGGTTCTCTGTTCTGTTCCATTGTTCTAGCTCTCTTTTTTTGTGCCAGTACCATGTTGTTTTGGTTACTATAGCCTTGTAGCATAGCTTAAAGTCTGGTAAAGTGATGCCTACAGATTTGTTCCTTTTGCTTAAGGTAGTGTTGGCTATTTGCACTCTTTTCTGGTTCCAAACAAAGCAAAGAATTATTTTTTCCAGATCTGAAAAAAATGACAGCAGTATTTTGATAGGGATTGCAATGAATTTGTAAATCACCTTGGGTAGTATGGACCCAAACATTTGAACAATGTTGATTCTGCCAATCCATGAGCATGATATGTTTTTTCATTTGTTTGCATCCTCTGCACTCTCCTTCCTCAGTGTTTCATAGTTCTCCCTATAGAGGTCTTCCACCTCCTTGGTTAAATGTATTCCTAGGTATTTTATTTTCTTTGTAGCTATTGTGAAAGGTATTGAGTCTTTGATTTGATTCTCAGCATGACTGTTGTTGGTGTATAGGAATGCTACTGATTTCTGTACATTGATCCTGTAACCTAAGATTTTGCTGAATTTATTCATTAATTCCAGAAGCCTCTTGGTGGAATCTTCTGGGTTTTCTAGATATACAGAATCTACAAAGAACACAAGCAAATCAGCAAGAAAAAAAATCAAACAATCCCATTAAAAAATGGGCAAAAGACATGAACAGAGGCTTTTCAAAAGAAGATAGACAAACAGCCAATAAACACATGAAAAAAATGTTCAATGTCACTAATCGTCAGGGAAATGCAAATCAAAACCACAACAAGATATCGCCTAACCCCATTGAGAATGGCTTTTATCAAAAAGTCCCAAAACAATAGATACTGTTGTGGATGCAGAGAGAAAGGAAAACTTATATACTGTTGGTGAGAATTCAAACTAGTACAACCTCTACGGAAAATAGTATGGCGATCCCTCAAAGAACTAAAAGCAGACCTACCATTTGATCCAGCAATCCCACTACTGGGTTTTACCCAAAGGAAAAAAAGTAATTTTACTTGCCCCTGAATGTTTATTCCAGCACAATTCACATCACAAAGATGTGGAATCAACTCAAGTGCCTATCTATACATGAATAGCTTAATAAAATGTAGTATATGTATATCATGGAGTACTACTCAGCCATAAAAGATGAATGAATACCTTTTGTAATAATCTGGGTGGAACTGGAGACCATTCCCCTAAATCATGTGTTGCAAGAATGGAAAAACAAACACCACGTGTACTCACTATTAAATTAGAACTAACCAAACAGCACTCATGGGCACAGATAGAAGTAAATCTGGATAATGGGCACACTTATAATTTTGTCTCAAGCTGTACAAAAGCAATCCATGTAACCAAAACATTTGTACCCCCACAATATTCTAAAATAAATTTATTTAAAAAGCCAAAAAAAATTTTAAGAATTTTTCCATGTTATCTAATTTCAGAGTGTGTTGGCATGAAATTGTTCATAACACCTTCTTCCTGCCTTCTTTATGTCTGCAACATCTGTAGTGCTGATCTCTTTTAAAAATAACTAATATTATTTATATATGCCTTCTCAAGTTTGCCAGAAATTTATCAAATGTATTAATCATTTAAAAAAAACCAACTTTGTCTGGTTGATCCTTTCTAGTGTCAGTTTGCTTACCATTTTATTAATCACTATTCTTATCTTTATTATTTCTTCCTAATATTTTCTTTGAGGCTTTTTTCTCTGCTATTATTTTTCTAACATCTTGACTTAGATACTCAGCTAATTAATTTAGTACTTTTTCTGTTCTTACATAAACATTTAAGGCTCTAAATCACCCTATAGTTACTACTTCAGATGCACTGAATAAGTTTTGATATATAGTATTTTCCCATCATTCAGTGTAAATATTTAAAAATTTCCATTATGAGTTATTTGACACATTAACTATTAGAAGGGTGCTTTTTCCAAACAGATGTCATTTTCTAATTATGTCTAGTTTGTGACTTATAACATAACTGCATTGTAGTCAAAGAACGTAATCTGTATATTTCCAGACTTTTGAAAATTGTTGAAAATTGCTTTGTGGCCCTGCATGGGGTTGATAATTCTTAAATGTACACATTCTATAGTTATAGATCCTGGGTATGGGCCAATTTATTATCCTATTTAGATTTATATTCTTATTGAATTTTTTAACAGTTTTATCTATTAATTATTGAGATAAGAATGTAAAAATAGCCTATTATGGTTGTGAGTTTGTCTATTTCTCCATTTAGTTAAGTAAATTTTTGCTTTATATATTTTGAGGTTATATTCTTAGATAGCTCCCTAGTAATTTAAAGTTTTACATTACTCTCATTACCTTACATTAATGCCTCTTATTTTTAAGCCTACTTTCTCTGACATTAATATATATATTAATGTCATTTTGGTTATTATTTGCAGGAAATGTATTTTCTCATCCTTAAACTTTGAACCTTTTTAATCTTTGCATTTAGATATATCTCCTATAAACAGAAAGTTTTTTAGCTTTTTATTTTGAAGTAATTATAGATTCATAGGAAGTTGAAAACATATTACAGAAAAGTTCTGTGTACTTCACCCAGTTTCCCCCAATGGTTACATGTTATGTAACCATAGTGTAATATCAAAACCAGGAAAATGACATTGGCACAATGTGTGGGTGTAGATCTGTGTCATTTTTCATATGTGTAGTTTTGTGTAACTACCACTGCAATCAAGATACAGAACTATCCCCTTGCCACAAAGATCTAAACAGCCAAATGAACAACATGACTCAGCCAATTGATGTTGGGCAGCCTTTGTCAGTGCGCTTCTTTCCCCGTCCCCTGCCCCTCAGCGTGGTTTGATGGCATATAAATAAAGCAGCCATGTGTGGCAGACATGTGGTAGGATGAAATTCAAGAATGTCTGGTTTTAGGGATCCAAATGATGTCATTAGGATGCTGCCTCTGCTTCCCTCTGTGTTGGCTTTATTGTGAGGTAGGCTTTCTTTGTATGGTAGAAAAGAGGGCTACAGGAAGCTTCTGGCTCTCACCGTCTTTGCAGCTAGTGATTCCAAAGAAAAGAGTTAGGCCCTCTTTACCTTGGTCTGCAAGCTAAATATGAAAAGGACACTGAGTCTAGTCCCTACCTTTGGACCAGTCACTATTATCTAGGGGATGGGTACTTTGATTGTCCAGACTAGGTTGCAGGCCGTCCTTTATGGAGTGGGAAGTGGAATCCCAGAACTGTAACTCCCCCTCTCCCCACTGCCAGAATCATATAGAGAGGAGGAGAGGCAACTCCTAAAATGAAAAGAGGTGGTTCTGTTACTGGAAGAGGGAGGCAGCCAGAAGCAACAGCTGCCCACTGCACCTGTGCTTATGACACACAGCCTGGGTTGAGAATCAGAGTTCTACAAGTTCTGCTGGAGAATGATCTGTTCAGTTAAGGACTTAAACTTACACTTCTACCAGAAAGATTCTCAGACATAAATCTTGAGCCATAATAATCTCTTCATTGAATTTCAGATGTGATATATATAATTATCTGCAGGACTACTTCCCTAAGGAGCTTCACTATTACCTCAATTTAACGCATCTGCATCCAAGCTAATTTTTTTACCACTAAACCAGCTTCTCCTCTGGATTTTAATATTTTAGGCAAAGATCCCCCCATTATCCAGCCACCTAAATATCAAACTCTGGAGACATTCTTCATATCTCCCTTCCCAATCAGTCTAAGTCCTATCAAGTCTTCTTTTGTCATGTTTTTCACAACTCCCTTTTCCTTTTTCACTGCTATTTTTGAATTTCAGGCTTTATTATTTTAGGGTAAACTTTCTCATTCTAATCTCTACCTTATTCAATCTATACATTGATACCAGATTAATCTTCTCAACATATTGCTAGACTTTCACTTGCAAAGTAAAAAATAAAGTCAATTTTCTCAACTGTTTATAGGATGAAGTCCAAAATATTTAGCCTGGTATTCCAAGATCTGTTATAATCTGGCTCCAACCCACTTTTCCAATCTTCTTGATTATTATTTGCTTATATATACCCTCTGATCCAGCCAAATTGATATACTTGTCATTCCCCATACATACTATGTACATTTGAACCCTCCTCTTGTGCATACTGATTCTCCTGCCTTGAATGCTTCCCCCATCCATTTCTCCTTGTCAAAATCCTACCTCTTTTCTTCAAGACCCACATCAAATCTCATCTCTTCCTGAAAACTTTCTTTACAACTTCAGCAATGTGCTGGCTTCCTCCTCTAAGCTTTTGCAGCACTCTTGCCCACTACTCACTTAGTAACAAAATGTGGACACCTCCATCCCCCAGCCATAGTCAAATAAATCACTGTGTGTGCCACAAGCTGACTCAGCTCTCCCTGCTCACAGCTTCCCATACACTCCTGTGCCTAAGGCAGAGAGTGCAGTGCACAAGAAATCCCAGATCAAAAACCAGTCTTGGAAAGTTCAAAGGTCAGAAACCTGGTGTGGATGAGTTTGTGTACCAATGAGGTCATTGAATCGCTGCCTTTCTCTGCTCCCAGGAGTGTTGGCATGGTCCGTATTACTGAACTTCTGCTTCACATTTTTCTTCAGTTTCTCCAGTTTCTTCTGGAATATGGAACTCAGCTCCAAATCTCAACCCACTTCTCTGAGACCTCAAAATCTTGTTGAGCTCTTCTTAGCCTGTTTCTCGGTTCCCGTCAAATGGGAGACATTCCCAACAAACATCTCTAACGGATGAATCTGCCACCCTACATATATTGCTTGCCATTTCTACTTCTGTTACTGTAAGTTTTTCTTAGGCAGGGATCTGTTTTATTTGTCATTGTATCCCCAGGAACTAGCACATAGTAGGTACATGAGTCGTGGTTTTTTTAATTAATTTTTTATTTTGGAATAATTTTAGATTCATGGAAAAGTTGCAAAAATAACACAGTTTCTTTAAACTCTTTGCCTCATTTCCTCCAATGTCAACCTCTTATATAACTATGGTACACTTGTCAAAACTAAGAAATTAATATTGGTACAGTACTATTAACCAAAGCACAGACTCCAGATTTCATAGATGATCCACGAATGTCCTTTCTCTGATCTAGGATCCAATCAAAGATAGCATGTTGAATTCAGTCATCATGACTCCTCAGTTTCCTCTAGTGTTTCCCAGTTCCTTAGTCTTTCCTTGTTTGTCATGACCATGACTATTTTAAAGAGCATTAGTGAGGTTTTGCAGAATGTTCTTTTTTTTTTTTTGAGACAGAGTCTTGCTTTGTTGCCCAGGCTAGAGTGAGTGCCGTGGCGTCAGCCTAGCTCACAGCAACCTCAAACTCCTGGGCTTAAGCAATCCTCCTGCCTCAGCCTCCTGAGTAGGTGGGACTATAGGCATGCGCCACCATGCCCGGCTAATTTTTTCTACATATATATTTAATTGGCCAGATAATTTCTTTCTATTTTTAGTAGAGATGGGGGTCTCGCTCTTGCTCAGGCTGGTCTTGAACTCCTGACCTCAAGGGATCCACCCTCCTTGGCCTCCCAGAGTGCTAGGATTACAGGCGTGAGCCACCGCGCCCAGCCTAGAATGTTCTTTAATTTTCTCTGATGTTTTCTTTTCTTGTCTCTAATTTATTTATTTTCTTAATTGACAAATAAATATTATATATATTCATCATGGAAAACATGATGTTTTGAAATATTTATACATAGTGAATCAAGCTAATTAGCATATGCATTACCTCACATAATTTTTGTGGTAAGAACACTTAAAATCTACTCTCTTAATGATTTTCAATAATATAATACTTTGTTATTATTATTAATGATAATAATCATGTTGTACAATAGATGTCTTGAATTTATTCCTCCTATCTAACTGTAATTTTGTATGCTTGGACTAACACCCCTTTCTCAACACCCAGTCCCTGGTAATCACATGAGTTGTGTTTTGTTAACCAAAAAAAATCTCTGCTCAGTTAGACCTCCTTAGATATTTGTGCTAATATGAATCTGCCAGTTTTATTTTGTCTCTTGGGACACACCATAGTAGAGAGTTAGTTCTCCACCAAGAGTCCGTTCTCCTTGTCCCAGTCCTGTCTAGACCCTCTTCTTCCTCTTCCTTATAATGCCTCACAGTCAGGCATGAATTACAACATCTAGCATTTACTATCTTACATTGATGGCTGTTTGTATAGCTCTAAAGGTAGAAACTGTGTTATCCAATTTCTTAGACTGTCTACTGCATAGTCTAGTGCACTGAATACACCAGACATTCAATAAAGTTTTCTTGATGATGTTCTGAATTTATTGTATGTCTTAGTCCATTTTGCATTGCTACAAAAGAATACCTGAGACTTAATAGTTTATAAAGAGGCTTATTTAGCTCAAAGTTCTACAGGCTGAGAAGTTCAAGGGCATGGCCTGGCTTCTGGCAAGCGCTTTCATGCAGTATCACAGCATGGCAGAGAAGGTCAAAAGGGAAGCAAACATATGAGAAGAGGGGGAAACCGGAGGTGCCCCCTGGTTTTATAACAACCCATTCTTATAGGAACTAATCCATTCCAGGGAGAACTAATCCAGTCTCACTGAGAGTAAGAACTCACTCACAACTCCTAGAACAGCACTAAACCACTGATAGGCATCCATCCCCATCACCCAAAAACCTCTCATTAGGCCCCACCTCCCAACACTACCACATTGAGGATCCAATTTCAGCATGAGCTTTGGTGGCAACAAACAAACCATATCTAAACCATAGCATTGTATAACACTAAAATACCTTTTAGCATTATAATAAATTCATTGTAATCAATTTTCTTTTAACCTTATAATGAAGAATTATCAATCATTCAATATTAGTTTCTGATTCTTCAATATATCCCTGAAGTGTGCCAGATTCAGATACTTCCTCTACTTTTTCATAATTTTTACTGCAATTATAACTATGGAGTAACCACAAAGACTAGATTTATAAAAAGGAGGAGTTATTAGCTCCTTTAACTATACAACAAAATAGTCAAGTAGTGGTAAAACAAAGCCCTTTCCTTTTGAAACTTCTGTGTTAATCAGTCTTTATTTCTGTCTTATCTATTTTATATATCTTTTTAGGTCTGCTCTAAAAGCCTATTGTTAAATCTTTTATGTTACTAATGTTGTCATATAAAGTTATAAAGTAAGAATTATGTCTGTTATTTAGACCACAAAGTAAACATAGATTTATTAGAGTGGTTTAATTTTAAAAGTAGTACAGCAACAATGTATTAGTTAGATATAATATAAAGGTAGGATAAAGTTACTTTTACTTCCATCAGGTTATTCTTAGAGACCTTATTAGAGAGGTTAGTTCCAAGAATTTTGAAATAACAGAAATGATTGTGCACATCTTTGAGGAAGGGTGAAAGAACTAAATTACTTTTGCCTGGAAGGGAAAAAAACCTGCAAGGTGACTTGGTATGAATCTTTAAGGATACAAGAGTTACAGTAAGGAGGATAGTGGCCTCATTTTACATCTGGTCATGTTACAAATCAGTAAAGCTGGTGGTGGCCTCTGCACTGGCAGTTTTGAAAAAGCTGGGGGACTGCAGCTGCATTTGCTGCCAAACTGGAAGTCAGACACACTCTACTTCTGCCAGACTACCAGAACAGAGACATCAGATAAGTCCTTCCAATTTCTACAGAAATGGAGAGAGGACAAAATGAGCCAAACAGAAGGGTCTGGAAATCCATCTTAGTCTGATACTAAAACCTCCATCTTTCAGTCCCCTAAAAGGGCCCTCTTATTCCCCTGTTCCTTTAGGGAGGAGAAATCCTGGATCCTCTATACCTTGTAGTTAAGAGACACTCTCTCCCGACTAGTTCTCTCCCGGTTTCTGTCAGAGTGTGAAAGACAGCTACACTATCATTTTGGAAACCCAATTTTTATTTTAACTTCTCTGTCTTACTTCAAGTCTGGCAACAGATGCTATTTATTTCCTATATTCACTAAGGAAATAGAATTAAATTGCTCCAAGGGGAAATTTAGACTATACATAAAGAAGAATGTCCTGACAGCAAGATTTGCTGGATGCTAGAACAGGTTATCAAGAGGAGTTATAGAATTTTCTTTCAGAACCAGCCCTGGAAAAAAAAAAAAAAAACACAAGCCAGGTTCTGAGCTGGCTCCCTAGGGGAAGACTGAATTTCCCTTACCACCCTCTGATGCATCAGAATTTCAATAATGACATTGAAAACTCAAGAGTTCTAATGCCTCAGTCCCCAGTGCCAGCTGATGGTGTTACTTTGCAGCCCTTTTTTTGTTCAATAGATTATTTTATTAACATATCCTAAGGACCTCGACACTTAAACCTAGATTTTTATTTTCAGTATTGGCCTGAGGTCAACAACACCGAATTCCTATTAAGGACTCTTGGGAAGATTGTCCAAGACACTTTCTCATTTGTAAAAAATCAGTAGATTTCCATTCATTTGTACGTTGGAACACATTCTTTCTTCTCTCATCTAACACCTTTTTTCTTCTAATTATGCGTTTTCTTTAAAGCAATGTCTGCCTTTTCTTATCTACTGGTTCTTTCCTACTTTTTCAAACATGCCCTTTTAAAAAACAAACACACACTGATCAGAACCTGCCATTTTGTGACTATCTTGTCTTCCTGTCTCCTTCCTTGCCTTCATACTGTGGTTCCTGTCTGCTTCTTCCACTTCTTATCCCCATTGTTCACTTTTAGTTTGGGTTTTGCTTCTTTGATTTATTATAAATGCACAGCTTTCCACAATGACCTCTTCTTGACAAAAGGTACTTTTCTAAGTCCTTTTCCTCCTTGATACCTCTGGGGTGACATGCAGCTCATGCCTTGAAAGTGACTCTGCCCTTTGCATCCGGGATACTGCAGGGGGATTCTTCCTCTGTCTTCCTGGCAGTCTCCTCTGCGTATCTCTGCTGTCTCTTCACCTCACCTCACCTCACCTCTTATCTGCTGACATGCCTCAGGACTTCATCCTCATCCTCTGCCTTTTTTCCTCTCTACACCACTCCTTCTTGGAAATGCATCCATTCTTAAGGCTTCATGGACCACTTTTTGCTTCTGACTTCTAAATTTACGTCCCCAGCCCCAACCTGTTACCTAGTCTAATGTTTTCAATTGCTCAGTTCTCTCAGGGAAAGGTTCATTTTAATAATTTCTCAGATTAGGAATTTCAAATTCATCTTGTACTCTTTTCTCTCATCCCTGCCCTGCCTATATTTCCTAATTGTAAGCAACTTGGAAGCCGACTCATTCAGAGATGGGCTGTGCACACTCAGAGTTACTAATGTGAGCAGGAGTTTTAGGACCACAATGGGTAGAAGGGTAGTATATGAAAATGTGTGGATGTGTGTGTGGACAGATGGGAACATCACCAAATATCAGTCCATAGAAATTCTCTGCTAAGAGGGACTAAATCCGTGGAAACCTGGGAAAAGTAACTAGAAAGCTGCGAGGTAAGAATATAGCATTGAAATAGAAAAATCAAGCTAGAACAAATTTAGAAGTTTAATGATATCAAACTGTCCAGTATGTAGGGAACAGGTACTTTCATAAATAGCCAGCATACATGTAATTGGATACAACCATGTTGGAAAGAAATATCAGAGTATCTCATATATGTAAATGCACATACCCTATGACTCAGCAATTTCACTTCTTCATATTTATTTATGAAATAGTGTCTATACCCTCATATGAAGAAGAGGGCATGCTTAAGAATTTCATTGCACCCTTGTTAATGTTATTAAAACATGGGAAATCATATTTTAAATGTCCCAACTGGGAAATGTTTTAGTAAACTATTAATACAATATATCTATTATTCCAGAATATCATGCAGAAGTACAAGAGGTAGATGTACACTAATAGAGAAGCCTCTCCAAAGACATAGTGTTGAGTAGAAAGAAAAAAGTGCCTGTTGCAGAATGACATATGATGTTATCATTTCTATAAAAACATACACATAAATGACACCAAAGTACTACATGTTTTTTTCAGGAAGATGTAAGTATACAATTGTTAGAAGATCTACACAGCAAACCTATAAGAAGGATTATTTCTGGGAGGCAGGAGAGGACTGAGGCTGGGATGGTGGTCACAAAGGACTTTATCCTTACCTGCAATGCAATTTTTTTAAAATAAGGAAAAGAAATGTATACATTAATTACATAGTTGTTACAGAGAGAGAGAGAGAGAGAGAGAGTAAGCACAAAGAGGAAGCAGAAAATGAATCAAAGGTAGAAAATGGAATGGCCAGACATGAGCCCAGGCACAGACAGGTCAAAGGACAGTTAAGGAACTGGTTCTGCAGGTACGCCCTGTCCACTGCAGTGTTCCTCCAGCGTGTTTTTCAGCATACTTGGCAGGCCCACAAGTGTCCTTAAAGGAACCAAGTTTTGTTGGAAGAGTGGCCACTGCAGACAGGATTGGTGAAAGGCCAGCAGAAGGAAATAGGGTCAGCAAAGCAGTGGCTGACTAGTGTCTGTGTGTGGTGTAGTGCAGATTGGGTTTAGGCCAGAGCTGTGGTCGGCTAGAAAGAGGTCTAGTCAAATGGGCAGGAGATGTCAGTAGAATTCATAGACAAGGCAGGCTGGAGGGTTTGACTAATGGGTACATGTCCTGGGTACATATTAGGCAGGAAAGGCTATAGAGCCAGGACTAGAAGCAAATTTCAGGGATAACTGTCAATCCATTCCTTAATTTCCATGGGTGATTGAAATATCTGCTGCTTTTTACCTTGGACAGTTCAAATTTTTTGTCTAGTCAGTCCTATTTGAGATAATGCTCTGACCCTTAAACCCTCTAGAATTTCTCCCTGATTCTCATCAGTACTGTCTGGTTCTTCCTCTACTTGGAGTATTTAGTAGCTTAATAAATGGCTTCACTATCTTTTTATTCCAATTCACTCTACATATCACTGCCAAATTAATTTTCTTAAAACATCACTTGCCTCTTATTAATTCATTTAATTAAGAAATGGCAATGGTCCTCTTTTGCCCAAAGTCATCAAACTCCTCTTTTTGTTCTAAAAGCTGTAAGTAATGTGAACCATGCCCTTCTTAGCTACCATTAACTTCTACTTCACCCACAATTTGCATCATCGATTCCTCAGCACACTGGAGTTCAGCTCCCAAGTCCACTTCTGCAAAAATATGGGAGGTCAATTGTAGACATTAGATTAGTTATTTGGTATACCTACTTCCCAATGTGGCTTCAAATCATGTAAACTATTGTCATCCAAAGAAAATTGTTAGGTTTTCTCTGCTGCCCACATACTGTTGTTCTTCCTTTCCTAAACCAAGGGAACCAGACCATTCATCCTACTTTCATGACCTTACCCACAATACGTTCATACTCACCTCTTCCTTATCTTCAATTCAGGCCAGACTCTTTATGCCTTTGCTCCTGCTATTAGCCAATCCCACAAAAGCTCTCCTATACTCTTCTATCTATTGAGATCCTACATATACTTAATTCTTTTTCTTTCTAAATTTTAATAAATTTATGGGGTACAAATTAAATTCTGTTACATGTATATATTGTATAGTGGTGAAGTTTTGGTCTTTAGTGTATTTATCACCCCAATAGTACATTGTACCCAATAAGTAATTTTTCATCCCTCCCCACTTCTCACACTCCCCCTTTTTGAGTCTCTAGTTTCCATTATACCACTCTGTGTATCCTAGTGTAGCCATAGTTTACCTCCTACTTATAAGTGAGAACATGCAGCATTTACTTTCCTGTTCCTAAGTTACTTTACTTAGGACCCAAGTTGCTGCAAAAGACATTATTTCATTCTTTCTTATCACTGAATAGTACTCCATGGGGTGTGTGTGTGTGTGTGTGTGTGTGTGTGTATCACATTTTATTTATCCACTCATTGATTGATGGGCACTTAAGTTGATTCCATATCTTTCTGATTGTGAATTGTGCTGTGATAAACATATGAGTGCAAGTATCTTTTTGATATAATGATTTCTTTTCCTTTGGGTAGATACCCAGTAGTGGGTTTGTAGGGAGATCCTATATATACTTTATTACCTATCTCAGGTTCGATCTCTATCATATAGCCCTTTTTAATAAACTTAGCCTACAGAGACTGACTCATCTCTAAATTCCTACAGTATTTAAATACAGCAGAAAGTAACACTATTATATATTTTATCAATCCTCATAGTTTCATGTCTGTATATTTTATCCCTTAAGTGTAAGTACCCTAGAAATAAAAAGAATGTCTCTATTCTACCATCTCTTGTCATTAACACTGTACTTTGTGCACAGTAAACATTCAGTAAGTTTTAGATGATGGATTTATTTGATGTATCCTGTACTTTTGCACAATGATTCTTTATGTATTATATTAATCAGGACTCTTTGAGTTGCAAATGATAATAATCCAAATAAAACTGATTTAATTTAAAAGGGAAATTTTTGGTTCACCTAACTGAAATTGCAGGTAGAGTCAACTTAAGTAATATCATTAAGAATCATCATTTCTCCATCTCTCCATTATGATCCTCTGGGTTAGATCTCAGGCAGTCTGTTGACCACGGATGGCAAAAGTGGCCACCAGAACAGCTTTCATCTTACCAGCCTACCAACACAATAGAAAGAAAAAAGCTAAATATTAGGTTGAAATATATGAAATTGCCATTTATGTAGGTCAAAAATGGTTAAATAACTGCAATTTCATAGGCTCCAACCTGACAGTTCCAAGGCTAAAGTTCATTGGTTCAGCTTAGATTTCACACCCATTATTATTAAGCCAATTATTGTGGCCACTGGAATGTAGTGCTCTTACTGGCCAATCCTCCTGAGCCATATGCCTGTCCACAGAGCCATGTGGACAAAAGTGATAGAGGACTGATTTCTCAAAGGAAATTTAAGGTGCTATCATCAGAAAAGAGAGAGTAAAAACTGAGTAAGCAAAACACTAGATGTCCATTATGCATACAAGACACACCAAATTTACCATGAAGGTGAAAAAGCCTAAACTTCAGGGAGCCTCACTTGCATTAGGCCATCTAAGACCATGCATCTAATTTTGTATTTAAGTGTTTATATTCTGTTTCTTACAGAGGGGCCCCCAAATTGTATAAACTTCAGGACCAACAGTACCTAGATCTGCCCCTGATAAAAACACTAAAAAATATTTGTGAAATTCGTAACTAAATGTTCCCAACATATTCCTTCCTGTTTTTAGTGGAAATAAATCATTTATTAGATAGTTTATTCACTAAATTCTTCACAATAACTTAATTTCTTATTTTGTGACACTGAAAGAAAATAACTTAACATGCCCTTTAGGTCTCCCCAACTTTAAGAACCCAGTATCTTAAGGTATTTTTCTCTGCCTCTGTCACAGACCCACTCAGATAAGACCCTTATTTATTTATTTATTTATTTATTTTACCTCCTTGAACTTTATTCCCAGATGAAACCTGCCACTCAGTGTCACCTTTCATGAGAGGCCAAGTTCGAGGTGATCATCTCGGGGTCCCACTGTAGTTCTTTATAGAACCAATATGAAGAATATTCGGGTGAATCTAGGATGTGACTCTTGTCAAAGCCATATACCTGTAGGGGACCCACTGTGAGGGATGCACCAAAATTGGGTCTGAGCATCCAGAAAATGTGCCCTTGTAGTTGAAATTTCCAACTACACTTTACCCTTCTACTTGGCAGTCAGACAGCCTCAGGAATGTAAATTCATGCCATTTCGAATGTGGGGGAAGGTGAGGGAACTAAGCCTGCCTGCTGCTATTCTGATTGCAGCATTTGTCACTGGGAGAGACAGCTCTGGGATTGATGCTTTTTCTCCCCTCTCAGGAAAATGGCTTGGGCTGTGTATCAGGGAAGGCCAAGGGGCACCTACAAATTACAATTTCCACTTTAATCCCCCAGCAGGTTTCCGAGTCTATAGTCCTTCAGATGTAGCATTACATTTGACCTATTTTATTCCTCCTTTTCCCCCACTCCCAGCTTCTGCAAGAAATATGGCATAGAAACAGGGCAGTGCAATTGTGTTGCTTTTTTCCTTTTAATTTGTTGAAATTGTCTCTAGGCAGAAGAAGAGGGTGGGTAGTAACCAGATGGTTGTAGCTGGAGTAGAAACCTACTACTGAGGAGCTTTGAGATGCTCAAATCTGGTGGAAGTCGCTATTTCCCTGAAGGGAAAGGAGATGAAACAATAGGCTAGAGCAGTGGCCAAAGATTTCCGGCAGACTGACCTCCAGTGTCCTGTTCTCTCCACCCTACATCCACATCCACACATGTAAAAGTCAGCCTCTTTTTCTTTAATTCTCCAAAGTACCACCAGCCATGGACTATAGCAGACTTTTCTTGAAAGTTGGGCAGAAGATGCGAGGATAAGCTAGTGGTCATGAAAGAGGTTTATAACACAGGACTTAAACCATTTTACCCATCCTTCTTTAAAGCCCCTTAGCCAGTTACCTTCCTCCTCACCATCCCTACCGTCCTCACCACTCACCAAATCCCAGGCACCTGATGTATCCCTTAGCCTCTTTGTCTCCCTACACATATGAAGTAGAGAGAAAATTGAGACTGAGGGAAAGAGGAACAGTCAGGGAGCTGGCTAAGGATTAAGGTCTGATATTTGGAGAGATTTAGCCAACAGGAGAGTCCTTTCATCCATGTCTCTGGGCTTTCTAAACAACTCGAGGGTAGCAGCACACAGAGGCCTGGGAGTAGGGGCTGATGCTTCCCTCCCCCAGTCCTTGATAGGTAAAACTGACTCTCAATCTTTTGTGGATTGCTATGGAAATGCAGTTGAATGTATATTCAGGTATCCACCTGTTAGTGGTTTTTTTCCTCCCTAACCAAATACAAGGTGTCTTTTCCAACACCACTTCTCCAATTCTCTGATATCAGCTATGTGTCCTACAATTCAGTTCACTCCAGCACTAACTACCTGGAGTTAACATCAGACTTATAGGTTTAAGGGCTCAGTCCCACAAGCCCAGTCACAAGCATGGGGTCCCCAGGTTACCCACCCTTCTATCCAACTTGGTTACAAATTTGAGGGTTCCTACAGCCACCCTCTCAGGTTTGAAAATTTTCTAGAATGACTCACAGAACTCAGAAAAGAGCTTTACTTACTATTACCAGTTTATTATAAAGAATACAACGTAGGAATCATCAAATGGAAGAGATACACAGGGCAATGTATAGAGAAGGGGTATGCCATCCTTCCAGTTCCTAGATGTCTTCCCCAGCCAGAAGCTCCCCAGACACCATCATTGTTTAGAGGTTTCTATGGAGATTTCTTTATGTAGGCATGATTGAGTAAATAATTGGCCACTGGTGATTAACTCAATCACTAGCCCCTCCCCCTTCCCCAGAAGTTTGAGGGTGGGGCTGAAAGTTCCAAACTTTTAATCAAGGCTTGGTCTTTGTGGTGACAAGATACTCCTATCATCCTTATCACTCAGGTAATTTCCAAGGGTTTTAGGAGCTCTGTACCAGGAACTGGGAACAAAGACCAAACATCTCTCTTATCATAGCACCCCATTATATTTACCTATCTTATAAAAAAGTTATTGGGCCACGCTCCTTAGGGTATTAGCCTTCCTGGCTATTTCTAGCTCTCCCTTTCTGTGTACTCTTCATATCCCTTTAAGAGATTGACCGGGAACCTCTGATTTGTTCTTCATTAGGCTTTTCGACACGTAACTGGTTCCCCTGTGGCAGACCACTTTATTGCTCCCCTCGAAACAAATCATTCGTGCGGAACAAGCATTCTCAGAGCATTAGAGTTAAACACCTATACCATTCCCTCTTCCTCCCAGAAGGATCTTAGCAGGATGTCAGTGGTGAGGGTGAACTTAAACGGCTGAGGACCTCACCCTTACCCTTTTCATGCAAGCATTCTCCCTACTTTACTGGCCCACCTGTCTTGACCTATGGGTTACTGATACCTGACAAAGGAGAAGACGGTCATTTTGAGCACCTGGGGAGGCCTGTTGGAGCTTTCTTGTTCAAATCTCTACTGGGAAACTCTCAGAGCTAGGTCCTGAGACCCTGAAATGCAAAACCAAGAGCTTTACTAGTTGAATGGGATGGGGATGAGGGCCAGTCTGAGTGAATGCCTCTGTGCATTTTGCCTAACTCCCCTTCCCCCCGTTAAACCAAGACAAAACAAAAACAACCCAAGAAAACAAAGCTTTCCTTTTAGGTTATCGAGAGATCTCCTTTTTGAAGCAAAAATCTCACTCCCTACTGTGGCCCCAGACAGTCTCGGTCTTAGATGGTGAGGGCCTCAAGCCCACATTGGTTTATTGAAATCCGTGTTTAGGTCCCAGCATGTGGCAATGTGCTCCACTGTGATGACACTTTTCGTTTCTAATAATAGAGCAGATGAAGTAATATTGCAATTGATGTTCCCAGGGATTTGATTGGATAAGTGCATAAACTGTGGATGGAGAAGAAGATTGTATGGACGGATCACATTAGTATTCCCGTCCTATCAATGTGCGGGCCAGAGAACAACGTCAGCCGGACCGATTCCTTGCGTCTGCCAGTCCCACCACGGATTCATCTGGGATCCTCAAACAGACAAGCCCTTAGAGACGCGGGATCAAGGCAGCCGATTAGAGCCAATTGCCTGCTTCGGGGACGGCCAGCCCTTCCAGGCCTGGCGACAGTGGAGGGAGGGGAAAGACCAACCGAGCACTGCTGAGGGAAGACACTGAAGCAAGAGCGACACCCCTTTCCGCCCCCCACCTTGCAGCGCAGGCTTTGAAAGCTGCTCCCCCACCTGAATGGAAACTCGGAACCGCCGGGCGGCGCGTTCCTTCTCGCCCAGCCTTGCGATCCATGCCGAGAGGAAAGCGGTGCGAGCCCGCGCCAGCGCCCAGCTCCCGGGACAGGGCCGGCAATGCTGCTGAGCAGAACTTGATCGCGCCCCTTCCTCGCTGCTAGTGGAAGCGATGCTGCACGGCACAGCCAGCGCTTCCCCGGCTCTCCTTCAAGCTGAAGGTTACCGACCCGCGCAGCCAGTCCCAACCCTGTGAACCGCGCGCCTCGCGTCCCGGCTCCGGCTGCTTGGCGGCGGCGCGCAGGGCAACGACCGGGCCGCCCGCGCCGGGGCGCACTGCACCAGCGGCTTCGGCTTGGTGGATGTGTATGCATGAGTTCTGCACCGAATGGGCGCAAAAAGCGCCCCAGCCGGTCCACCCGCTCCTCGATCTTCCAGATCAGCAAGCCCCCGCTGCAGAGCGGGGATTGGGAGCGCAGGGGCAGCGGCTCCGAGAGCGCTCACAAAACCCAGCGAGCCCTGGACGACTGCAAGATGGTGGGTAAAAACTGCGCCTCTTTTTCGTTTTTTATTTTGAGAGGGGGTGGAGGGAGTCGTGTATGTTAATCATTTGCATGAGTGCCAGCCACTCCCCCACCCTCAGCTCCTCCATGCCGATCACGTGCACATGCACTATTTTTAAATCTGCAGTCCCCCAGATTCGGGGTGACACCCGGGTCGTAATGGCCCTGCGGAGAGAAGTGCCACAGCAAGGGTCGCGGGGGTCAGCGGCTGTAGGTTGTACCTCGGTCCTCTCGAAGGAGAATGGTGGATGCGAAAGACACGATGAACTGGCTCGCTCACCAGGGAGGGACGGAATGGGGAGGTGGAGGTGCTGTTTTGTGGGGAGACAGTAGCAAACAAACCAAAACAGAGAGCACGGGGTGCTGCGGAGGGGACGAAGGTTCCAGCGAGAGGCTGTGGCTGGTCTTCCAGTCAGGCTCCAGAGCAGGAGAGGTTCAGTGGCCCGGCAGGAGGTGAATGGTTTGCCTATTCCACCCCACCTTTGGTCTGCCCCCCACCCGCGCCCCTGCAACTTCAAATCCACATCCTAGCAGACGGGAGCGTCTGTGGGAGAGTTCCCAGCACCATTCTCTGTTGGCCTGGGAGTGGCATGATCACTCTCCAAATATGCTCTTGCTCTTCAGAAAGAGTCTGAATGGGTGGGGGCAAGAAGGTCTGGAAATAGAGCTTCCATGACCAGGCTTGCCGATGAAAAATAAACACATGCTTTGGACACAGAGGCTTGCCATGTTTGTGCTGTAAGCTTTAAACCATCACTAGGCTCCTCGGCTGAAGATTTGGGGAGCTGGAGATTTGCGGAGGTGGCTCAGGGGTCAGTGAAGGGCCCTGTTTATGTACAACGAAATAGGAAACTTTCTGATGATAAATGTTTGGTGACAGAAACTCGCTTCTTTTCCAGCTTGTCCAAGAGTTCAACACGCAAGTGGCCCTGTACCGAGAGTTGGTCATTTCTATTGGGGACGTCTCAGTCAGCTGCCCCTCACTAAGAGCGGAAATGCACAAGACAAGAACCAAAGGCTGTGAAATGGCCCGTCAGGCACACCAAAAACTGGCTGCCATCTCAGGGTAGGAGACTCTTGGCATTATGTGGTTAATTCATATACATGATGCATGGATGCTGATAGAATTTTATGTGGCCAAGACCTCAGAGATGATCTGTCCAAATTTGAGATTTTAACCATCACCCTGAGGTCGGTATTCTCCAGAGAGCTATATTCAAACTATACACCACACCATAATTTGAAGGTTGTGAGATTCGTGTGTGTGTGTGTGTGTGTGTGTGTATGTATGTGTAGACACACACACACACACATATGATTTATGTATGATCTGGAATCGTTCAGTGATTTTTTTAAAAAAGTAATTTCTAATATACTGAGCACATACTGGAATTTGGAGCTCAAGATTTGGGGGGATGTTTGGGCATCAAACTGAAATTAAATCATCATGCCTCAAGATTATTTTGTCATCTGCTGCTGAACAAAAGGCCTGTGCTGTAGAGAGAAAATCTTTGCTAAATCCCAGATTTACTATTTATACCACGAGATAAATTCCTATGATATTGCCTAAAATAAAATCCCTAAAATAAAGTCTTGGATATAAATTACTTTCTTCACTGTAGTGATATGGAAGGGTAAGTTTAAACATAAGAAAAATTTTTTGCAGGTTGGGGAAATTCACAAATCTTGGTAAACCTAAACTGCTTTTGTCCCCCCATTTTTTAAATTATGTTTATGGATTCCTAAGCCTATGTTAGGTAATATACAGTGAGTGAAAACTTCTCTCCCGGGACCCCACCTACTCCTTCTTGATCTCTCAATATCTGGAGAAAAGTTAGCCATGGATTTGTTATCAGTTCCTATTTTCAAGATAAGTACTTAGAACAAGGAAACACAGAAATCCTTCTACAAATACATTAAGTGTTTGGTTCAATCTGGATATAGCCTTTATCTGTTTATCTGTGTGAGTGTGGCCTTATCACAATAATAGTTCAAATTATTCAGACTCACCTGATAATGTTGCAGATTGATCACATGTAGGAATTGCGTATTATTTACCTATTTGAAAGAATCACTCTTTGCCATCTTTAACGCCAATAATATATATAGTGACTATTTCTGGTATATAAAGATTAGAAAGCCATATGTTGCCTCTCAATAATTAGTTTATGTTTCACAACAGGCATTTTATACCATGAAAAAGATACTATACTAGTCTCCTTGAAGAGAGGGATAAACAAGATATGTTATGAACCTACTTTATTTAGTAAATATTGAGAAACCTTATCCTTTTCTGTTTTAACTATTACACTGTACTTGACAGGAAGAGAATCTGGAAAGTGCAGGGGAATTAAGTGTGTCAGGAGTTTGGGGAAGAAATGTAGCTGTGATAAATCCCAGACAAGGGGAGAAAAAACAATAAGAAACATGAAAGGGAGTAGTGGTGAATTTAAAAGTATAGAGAAATAATGATTCAGAAGGAAAAGCCGGTTTAGGACCGGAAATTTTATGCTCAGGGCTAAGGAGTAGCATCTCTATAAACTGTGTTCAAGAGTGTAGGGTGGGATTATATTTAGGATCCCTTAAATTGGAACTCAAAAGGAGAACATGTTCCAATCAGAGAAAGTGGACTGAAGAAATGAACGAGGAGTTCAGTTCAGTCTACTTTGCTACACACATGAAATTCAGATTCTTCTAAAGGTTCATGGAAGAAAGGGTCTGAAATTATTGGCTAAAAGTTGAGTTTTGAGGTGGACTTTTTTTTTCTTTTTTTGAGACAGGGGTCTCACTGTTTTGCCCAGGCTGGTCTTGAACTCCTGGGCTCAAGCAGTCCTCCCATCTCAGCCTCCCGAGTAGCTGGGACTACAGGTGTTTACCACCATACCGGGCCTGAGATAGAGTTTGTTTACTCAGGGGTTTGCAGCCCTTTGTTTCTTGCTTATGTGTTGTCTGAGGGTTGATATTATGGGGCAATTTTATAAGAATTAATGGGGAAATAAGGTATTCTCAGAGCCTTGCAACGGGAAGGCCAATTCCATAAAATGTTCTAGGATAGAATTTGACCCACTTTCTCCCTTAAAATAATAATTAAATGCAGTTTAATGTTCTTTATAAAAAATGACAGCAATATCATTGAAGGAAATCCCTTTAGTTTCTCACCATCTGGGCTCCATTAATGAAGGATGTGATTCCCTTTGGCGGAATTCCGTTTCTGATACTGCTTGTTATGTGGGTTCTCATTTCAAGCTTGATGTGAAGACTGGTAAGGAGGCTGGCAGATTCACTTTACAGTTTGGAGCAGGGGTGAGAAAAGCAAAGGCTTTGGGGAATTTAGAGAGAAGGACTGGATTTCTTAAGTGCCCACTCTGTGCCATCAGAATCTAGTTATTTCATGGAATAGTCCTCTGAGGGAGGAATCATTATCTTTATTCTACAAATAGGTCTCAGAGAGATTAAGGAACTTGCTCAAAGTCACACAGCTAAGAAGAGGCACAGCTTTGCTTCAGCCTCATGTTTGCACTGCTTCTGAAATTCATGCTCTTTCCTCTATATAACAGCACCATTCAAAAACGTGTCATGTAAAAAGGAACAAAGTACTGATACGTGCTAAAATATGAATGAACTTTTAAAAGGGTATGCTAACTGAAAGAAGCCAGTCACGGAATGCCACATATTATATGATTCCATTTATATGAAATGCCCAGAAAAAACAAATCTATGGAGACAGAAAGTGGATTAGTGATTGCCTGGGGCCGGAGGTGGGAACAGGTAGCGACTGCAGAGGAGCTCGAGGAATCATTTTGGGGTGATGGAATTGTTCCAAAATTGGACTGTAGTGATGGCTGTACAACTCTGTATATTTATTAAAAATCATCAAATTGCACACTAAAAATGAGTGAATGTTATGATACATAAAGTATACCCCAACAAATTTTTTAAAAGGTATTATCACCATCACTATGATTAACACTTGATCTTTTGTTGGCTTTATTATTTTCTATACATGCAGCTTTGATTGAAGGGTAAGA
The DNA here is from genome assembly GCF_020740605.2 of Lemur catta. NCBI lineage: Eukaryota > Metazoa > Chordata > Mammalia > Primates > Lemuridae > Lemur > Lemur catta. Next base: position 40,594,505 of record NC_059139.1, read on the forward strand.
GCTATAGGAATGACAGAAAAATAAGACTTGGCTGTCTACGCATGCATCAACATGCCGCCTCATAGCTATCATCTAAGCACCAATGCTCTGTGTAGGAACACAAGTGGGGGAAAGGCAGGACTTGGAGTAAGTGAATTCACTCATTTTTTATCAGTTCAGACTGACTCTTCCTTGTCTCCCAGCTGGCTTTGGAGCCAGAGGAGGGAGAGAGATTTGAAAGGGGACAGGGTAAAAGGAATATGAGGCAAGATAGAGAGGAAGAGAACAAACAATGAGTTAAATGAAATGAGCTGCAAATGCTACATCCCTTTCATCCCTAACCAGTTGAAATCCTCAAGGAATGGTGTTGATCACAAGAGAAGGAAACTCAGACTGTGTTCTTCACTAACTGGCCGTGGGTAAGAAGGCCATTGTCACCAACACGATCAAAACACTTTTTCAAATTGTGTTTAGATCAGCAGAGTTCAGGCACAGCCTTTTCTTTCAAAGGCATTAGATAGCTGTCGCTGGTCAGATCTAGCCAGGTGAATCCAATGTCTTCTCTGACTGGCTTCATTCTGCAAAGTTATCACACCTTTACCACTCTGATCCTCTCCTAGATATTAAGGCTAAGAGGGGTCTTAAAGATCACTTGTCAGAGTTGTCCCCAAACTTTTTTTTGCAGCAAATCTTCCCTTCAATCTAAGTGAAGAGAGCCGTATTTATAAGGAAGGTCAAAGTGGCATTGCTCTGCACTGCTAGGGGGGAAGGGTGTGTGTGTGTGTGTGTGTGTGTGTGTGTGTGTGTGTGTGTGTGTGTGTGCGTGTGTGTGTGTGTGTGTGTGTGTGTCCCCGTGTGTATATCAGGAGTAGACAGCAGCCTGGGCCCTATCTGCTTGGACTTCCTTTCCCAAATGACTTCTGAGACACCTTCAAAGCATCCCTAGGGCTCCCTGGTACTTTATATTTGAGGAGTCTGAGATTCAGAGGATTTAAATGACCTTGGAGGCAACTTGGTGGAGTACACGTGCAGATATTGGAGTCAGACAGACTGGGGCTGAATATCATCATCAATGACCTTGATGGAATTACTTAACTCTCTGAATCACAATTTCTTCATCTGTAAACTAGTTGTCATGCCTGATCGTGAGGCAGTTGAGAGGATTAAGTGGGCTAGGTATCTGAAGCAGGGGGCACATGCCCAGTCTGTGGGATGGCACTCTGGGCACTCTGCCAGTCAGAGGCTGCTCTGAGACTGGAACCTGGGTCTCCTGCTCCCTGGTGTAATGCCTGTTGTATCAGCCACACCACCTAAGAATGAAGAGCCAGAAGCACAGCACACAAGATAGGGATGATTCAGAGGGGCTGACATCGTCAGGCATCTTCTGGAGTGAATGCCATGGCTGGCGTGCTGGTGGCTCAGACTCCCTTTCCTGTGCTGCTTCTGTGATGTGCGTGTTGGACTGGATCTTTCTCACACTGCTGCCTTCAGTTAGTGGCCGCTGAATAGAGTCAAAGTGTAGAAGGGTTGACTCCAAATCGTAAAAATGAGGTTTAAGCACAATAAACATGAGAGACAGCAGTGTGATGGGAAAGAGCATTGACTTTAAATCACATTATACCTGAATAAAAGCCTGGCTTTACCATTTCCTAAGGACACATATTCAAATTCATACACAGACTGCATATGAATGTGCTAAGTGGCAGTCTGGGACGGTGGTTAAGTACATAGACTTTGGGGCTAGACAGGCAGTGCTGCTATTCACAGGTAGTGTGAAATTGGGAAAAGATATTGTCTCTCTCTGCCTCAGTTTCTTAATCAGCAAAATGGGGTTAATAAATAATGGAACCAAATCATATGGTATTGTGAAGATTTAAATACTTAGAAGATTCTCTGGAATACATTAAATGCTGTTATTAAGGGGTTAGTGTTGGTAAAATCAAGACATTTAAAAATTCAGATTGTCAACATGCATTTATATTAAAAAGATATTAATCCATCAAATATTTTTCAAATAAATATTTTGGCTAGAATAAATTTCTTTTTATCTTCGTTTCTTATACTATGTTCTGAGAAATTTTCCAGGTTGAAGTTTCCCAGATAGCTATCAAAAGGCCTGTTTTTGAAAACCTTAAAAATGATGTGGAGATATGAAGGTTCAAGAGTAGTTGAGAAATATTTTCTCTGTATAAATTAGCCTAGATTCTTCATAAATCGTATAATATGTACAAAATTTTTTGGCCTAGTTCTGGTATAGGCTGTGTGATATTGGATAAGTCTGTCAAATTCCCTGCACACCTAAAGGAGGTTGCACCGAAAGACTTCTGAGTCTCCTGGTTTCATTATTTCAGTATTCCTTGTTAATTCATGTAGAATCACGTAGACTTTGTTTACAGAATTGAGCTACGAAAAAATAAGCACTATTCAAGAAGCTTGATGATTGAATTCCAGAAATAATGTCGGAATCTGAGCATAGCACATTGACAAGAAGAATCTAAATTTCCTAATGGCCTTCTGGAACAGTGTAATGTGCATCCTAGAGATCCACAACCACAGATTGCAGGATTTTCCCTCCAGCCATGATTTTCCTGACCAGCAGGCCTATGTTTCCTTTTGTTGCCTCTGTCTTTCTGTCTCTCCTCCTCCTCCTCCTTCTTTGGGGGTGTAGGGGGAGGTAAGGGTTGTTTTTGGCTTTGTTTGATTTCTATTTAATTTTTTTGCTCTGTCTTTTCCAGTCCCACTTCTAGGTGGTTGCTTGTCCATACCCTTGTTCTGTTTGCTAGGAAGCTGGGAGATGGAAGGAGAATAGAGAACCACAGCTTAGTCAATACTTTGGCTGAGATGGCAGCAAAGCCGTGGCAGGGGGTAGAGTGTGGAAAAAGAGCTTGGAGACCACGGAAGCAGCTCTCACACGATGGGGGAGGTCTTATGTGAGCAGGGACAGCCTCTGCTGTCAGGACAAGGGACCCATGGATGGCAGATAAGTCAGGCCGCCCACTCTGTGCTTTATTTTTCCTCCCTATTACAGGTATTTTGCTTTAAAATTTTTAACTTTCTCTAGTCAAATAGTGAAAGTTATGTCCATGCCAAAAGAATATGCTATCCATAAAGGTAACAGCGGAAGAACAATTTTACATTAGTTTGCTTCGGCTGTCATCACAAAGTACCACAAACTGCATGGCTTAAACAACAGAAATGTATTGTCTCACAGTTCTGGAGGCTGGAAGTCTAAGATCAAGGTGTCAGCAGGGCTGGGCGCGGTGGCTCACGCCTGTAATCCTAGCACTCTGGAAGGCTGAGGCGGGTGGATCGCTCGAGGTCAGGAGTTCGAGAGCAGCCTGAGCAAGAGCGAGACCCCGTCTCTACTAAAAATAGAAAGAAATTAGCTGGCCAACTAAAAATATATATAGAAAAAATTAGCCGGGCATGGTGGCACATGCCTGTAGTCCCAGCTACTCGGTAGGCTGAGGCAGGAGGATCTCTTGAGCCCAGGAGTTTGAGGTTGCTGTGAGCTAGGCTGACGCCATGGCACTCACTCTAGCCCGGGCAACAGAGTGAGACTCTGTCTCAAAAAAAAAAAAAAAAAGGTGTCAGCAGAGCTGGTTCCCTCTGAGGGCTGTGAGGGAAAATCTGCTCCCTGCTTCTCCCCCAGCTGCTAGTGGTTTGCTGACAATCTTTTGTGTCCTTGGCTTGGTGAAGCATCTCTGCCTTCAACTTCACATGGCATTTCCCTTGTTTGTGTGTCCTTGTCCAAATTTCCCCTTTTTGCAAGGACACCAGTCATACTGGATTAGGGGCCCACGCCACTCTAGTATGACCTCACCCTAGCTTAACTAGTTATACGTGCAATGACCCTGTTTCCAAAAAACGTCACATTCTGAGGTACTGGGGGTTAGGACTTCAACATGTGAATTTGGAGGGGATATAATTCAAACCATAACAAATTCCCTTGGCCCACCTGCAGTAAAATGTATACTTTGGGTTGTTTTGCCCAAAGTGGAGGTGGGCAGTGAAGATGGAGTTTTGTCTAGAACTGTACCCTCTCTATACTTTCCTCTTTTCTTTTTTTTTTTTTTTTAAGTTTTCTTTGGGGAGGGGTTTCCAGTGAAAACCAGAAAACCTGCTAGACAAATTCTACAAGAGCTGTAACACTCTCTACACTTTCACACATTGAAGTCCCAGTGTATTTGCAAGATTTTAGCTCCTATTAGGGGTGGAGTTTGTGAACATAAAATAGAATGTTTTCTGAATGAAATGGATTGCTCACAAAGGCACTGAGTCTCCAATATGGTTAGCAATTTATTCTAAACCAGTTACCAGTATCTGAAGGTGGAACAAAATTCTACCTGCAGGAGAGATAACTGGGGAAAGTAGATGAGGTATCTGACAATCCACATGGGGCACTCACTTTCCCTGATGTGCATGGGAGAATTGAGCAGGTGGTGGTCCCTCAGTGGTACTGATACTGTTACTTAAGGACCATTATGCATACTCTGGAGCAAGTGACAAGGTTCTGACTAGCACCAGATTAAAAAAGGGTGCTATTATTAACAACTAGACTAAATGTGATATAGAATTTAGACAAGTGTTCTCCCATTGCCTGTTGAAGTTTAGCCTTTTCATGTTTTGAACAGATTTAATGACTTTCACCTTGTTAGAGTCTTCTCAATAGATGTTCTAATTAGAGAGAAAATTCAATCTGAAATGAACTTTTGGAAAATTCATTGTCACTTTAATATTTATACTCTGAAGTGCAAGAGAGCAAGGCTGTGTTTCATTCATCTTTGCACCCTAACTAGCAAGCTCCGTGATGATATATGTGTCTTGTTTGTTCATTAAGTTTACTTGGTATTTTAAAATCTATTCTTAAAAGAAACTGTGTCTTGATACAGACTTTAGTAAGAATTGAGAGATTAGATTAGTTTATGTCTTATGACATTTTTATTATATTTAACTGCTATTATTTTCTGTTCTATAACTCTAAAACCAATATGCTGGTTTTTAAATAACAGAAGACTTGAAGAGCATACCTATGATCAATTTCTGAGGCATAGAAATAATCTGTTCATTATTACAACAGATCAGCAGGCAGTGTGTATTTTAGAATTACTCATAAAGTAATTATGTTTACTTTAGGTTATTTAATAAAATATCACCATAACATCTTTCTGCTTGGTGGCTTTATATTGAATAGTTAAATAATCATTTACCATTGAGAGCAGTTTTTAGAACTATTCTTTAACCTTCTCATCCCAGAAAGATATTTATATAAAGCACAGCTCCAGAGCAATAACTATGCTGCCTGTTTCTTGATTTCCTTTGCTTTACAAGACAGGACTAAAGAAAAAGAGTAAAACCTCATGAAAAACATTTAACTGCTTGCCTATATACGTGCATGTATACACATATATACATACCTACATACACACACACATAAATACTAAACTTATTTGTGAAATTGACTCTTATTAGGATAAAGCATTTGAGCCTTTAAATAGAACTTATTTAGCAAATAAATGTTTCTGACCTAATGGGAGACTCTAGGTACAATCAGGTTAACAAAAATCAATTTAACATTTGTAGCTGTAGATACAGAGTAAATAATCTACACCAATCTGACGGAGTTGGAGCAAAACGGAGAAATACACACTAACCCAGGGGAAGCCAAACTGATCGTGTATTCGTCAGTCACTGAGAATACCTTGAATCCTCCCACCCTGTACCCCATCAGTTGGTAATCAGGTCTGCAGCATTTTATCTGTTTCAGTGTCTATTGTGTCTCTGGGTTTTTTTCCCATTTATGTGGCCACCCTCTTAGTTCACGGTGTGTATCCCCTCAGGCCATCAGCGATTGCAGTGCCTCCCAATTGGTCTCCTTGCCTTCAATCTCTGGCCTCTCCTCTTCAATTTATTCACTAGATCCAGACTAATCCTCCTAAAACACTCCTCTGATCTTGTCACTTCTTTAAAACGTCCAAAGATTCCCCACTGCTTAAAGCAATGTTTCCTCAAATAGCCTGCCCGAATCAGAGTCACCTGACTGGGGTACCCTCAGACCTAAAGCACCAAAACCTCTGGGGGCGTGAGGCCTGGAAATCCACATTTTTAATAAGCACCATCATGTCCCTCGAGAGATTCTTGAACATGCAAAAAATGGGCCTATTGACCTAAAACCGTGATTCTCAACCTGGGCTGCACAGGGAATCACCTGGGAAGCCTAAAAATGTGCTGGTGCTTGAGTTCCATCCCTAGAGTTTCTGATTTAATTGGCCTGGGATACAGCCTGGGTATTGGGATATTTTTAAAAGCTTCCCAAGTGAGCATCTGTATCAAAAAGGATTATATTTGGCTACATTTAACAGAAAATTCAAAGTATCAGTTGCTTAAAGACGCCAGGGTTTATTCTCTCCCAGAACAAAAGCCCTAGAATGGGCAGTTCAGAACTGGTGTGATGGCTCCATGAGACTACAGTTCTGTCACCTATTCTCAGGTTGTGGCTTCCATCCTCAACCTGGCTTAACAATGCAAGATTAGTGCAGGAGCTCAGTCCAGGTTCCAGGCTAGGAAAAGGAAGAGAGGAGGAAGGGCAAAAGGCCACCCTGCCCAGTGAGGTCAGCTCTTGTTAAGCAATTCCAAACAAAACCTCTTCCAGAACTGCATCACATGGTCACCTAACTGCAAGCAAGCCTGGGGAATGTTTGTTTTTTTTGTTTTGTTTTGTTTTTGTCTCATTGCCACCTTAAATAAAATGAAGACTTTATTACTAAGGGAAAGGCTGAGAATAGATATTGGAAAACAACCCACAATCTCTATCATGCTACCCAACCTATCTTCCTGGACTTATCTTTTACCACCTAACTTTTAAATTTTCCACTTCCTTAAACTGCTCTACTTTTTATCCTTTAAGTGTATATAACAGGATGAGCCTATCCTATTTTTCTACGTATATAGTTTCTACATGCAAAGGTATACTCGTTAGCCAGGAAAAGAAATGATTTACTGCCCTAAATGAAAAGGTCTTACTTGTAGTCTCATCATAATCTTCCATGCTCCTCACACTGAAAACTGGAATAGAGGAAAGGGTCCCAAAAGGATTAAGAAAAAGATGTTGCTGCTTTTAAACTCATTCGTGAAAAAGACATGAAGTTCAGAAACCACTTGGGAGGGAAAGAAGTTAGGAGAGGTGCCTTTGAAAGGACTTGAGTATGATTTTCACAAGACAGGATGTGAAATGGGATAGGTCCTACAAGGAGTTATAGGCAGTGACACTCAAGAAGCCAATTTTTCCAAAATCTACCTGAGATTGAGTGGGACTCTTTTAAAAATTTTTTAAATATTCTTCAAATAAAGCAAAAAAAAAATTTCATCAGGGAGTTAAAATCTGATGAGCTGTTATGAATAAAAGGTGGAAAAGCAGCTGGACAATTCAGGAGACAGGGAGAGCTTTCTGGATATGAGTATAAAACTGCAAAATGATCTATGGTCAAGATTATAATGAGCTCATTAAGGGAAATTGAACTTGAAACTCATTATCCCATATAAACAATGTCACATATAGTAGGTCATAGACAGTATTTAACCCATAATTCACAAAATTATAAACCTTTTCAACATATATGACAATATTATCTATGGAAAAATATATTCATATACAACTTCCCAAGTTGTCTTTCTATCTGGGAACCTATTCAAAGTGCTCTTCTAGATACTGGAGCTAGAACAGCTCTGAATAAAACAGAGAAGGCCCCTGCATCCCTGATGTGTGTGTTGGGGTCGGGGGTGTGACTGAGAAGAAACAAGCAAGAGAGAACATTTCAGATGGTGATAACTGCAGTGGAAAAAATGAAACAGGATGACATTATTAAAGAATGATGTATACAGTGTGGGTAGTGATTTTCAGTTAGGGTGGTCAGAAAGACCCTCTGAGAAGGTGACATTCTAACCTGACATCTGACTTTGAGAAGGGACCAGCCATGTGATGATTTGAGAGAGAAGCATTTCAGGCAGAGGCAACAGCAAGTGTACAGGTCCTAAGAGTGAACCGAACTTGGCGTGTCTGAGGAACAGAATGAAGGCTAGATTATCAGTTTGGAGTTGGCTTCAGCAGCAGGTAATACAGGCCAGATATCAGTGACTCAAACACATGAGAGTTAATTTTTCTCACATAATTAAACACCCAGGGGTAAGGGGTGGCAAGCGTCGGCTCATGATTCAAGAATATCACAACTGAGATTTCTGTAGTTCTCTTCTTAGTAGCTGAGGAAACCTTAAAAACCCTCAAATTGGCTGCGTGCTGGCTGAACAGATCCTTGTTCTGAAATGCGTCCAGGGGAGGAGAGAGACTCTAAGTAGAAATAATAGTTTGTTGCAGTAGAAGGGAAGAAAAGCCAGTCCTGGGACCAGTCCAAGAAAGAAAGGGTCTGTCCGAGCAAACAGGCCTTTCCCTCAAGGTCTCAGGATTGCTGCTGCAGCTCCAGAGATTGTGTCCATGTTCCAGGCAAGTAGGAAGAGCAGAGAGCAAAGACATAAGCCAATTAAGTGCATCCCTTTGTAAAGGACTTTTTCAGAAACCTTACACAGCAAATTGCATGAATGTCTCATTGGCCAGAATCATGCCATGTGGCTTCTCTGACTGTAAGTTTTATGATCTGATTTACACATCTCTCTCTCCATACCAGCTGTCTAGTAGAACAAAAATTTCCTAATCTATAAGCCAAAGTGATGCTTCCTGAGGCCTAGGACAGGATCTCTAGCAAGACCGGGGAGATAGGAAAAGTAGGAAGCTTGGATGTAAGAAGTGAGGGAAGGGGTGCTGGAGTAGGAGAAAGAAGTGAAAGGTGGATCCATCAGCATCTTTCCCTCTTTTCTGCCCATTTCCTTCTTAGTTCATTTGTTCCTTCATTTATTCATTAAACATCAGGCACCTATGATGAGCCAGGCATTGTGCCAGGCTCCAGAAGTATAAAGATGAATAAACACAGCCCTTGCCCCTGAGGAGCTTATCACCTCGCATCTGTATAGACATGGGCATGTCACCAAATCATTGCAGAACAATGTGATCCATTCTGCAGTAGAAATGGGCAGAGGACAGAGGAGAGGCATAAAGGAGGCAGCAAGCAGCTGTGCTTGAGTGGTGTAGCCAGGGAAAAAGTCTTCATAAAGGGAATGATGCCTTGGGCTGAGCTTTGAAGAACAAATAGCAGCAATAACCTTTCTCTTTTATTTGTGTAGCCTCGGGCCTCCTGCCATAAGTAAACCTCAGGAGACACTTTTTGTATCTGTCCTGAACCAAAGGGAAACAAATAGTAGGTGTTAAGAACCTACTATGTGCTGTACCCTTTGCCCATATTACTTCATGGTTAAATGAGTTCATCTGAAATAACACTTACCAGTGAGATAATATTTTTAAAGGCTGTCATGTTGACAGAGGAGTGCATTTACCTGCAAATAACAGAGCATAGCCTGTTCATAGAGTAGCTTCATCATAGAGCCAACTATGTAAGTGGGTGGGACCTGAGATCATTTCACCAGTTCAAGAATGCCGGACTGAGGTTCTTGCAATTCTTTTGACTTTTCCCTGTTGTTCCAAGATGGTGATCCTATCCAGAGCAAATGAGGCTCCAGGGCCATCTTGCTAGGTGAGGCTCACTTGGGAGCTTTCCAGAGCACCCAAAACATTAGGTATTTTTTTTTAAGTCTCCGTTCTGTGGTAATCTGGGGTTCTGAAAAGTTGAGGTATTTGGTTAAGATATTTGGTGGGGCTGGGGTTGGAATGCTGGTCCCTGGTGCCAGAGTCTTTATTCTTGCTGCTATACTGGGCTGTTTCCTCAGATAGACCCTTTCTCTTTTGGACTGGTCCCAGGACTGGCTTCTCTTCCCTTCTACTGCCACAAACTATTATTTCTACTCATAGTCTCTCTCCTGGACACTCTTCAGAACAAGGATCTGTTCAGCCAGCACACAGCCGATTTGAGGGTTTTTAAGGTTTCCTCAGCTACCAAGAAGAGGAAAAGAGGCAGGGAGGAAAAAATAACAAAATTATGGCCTTGCTGAAGCCGTCAATGGATCATAAATGGATCTTGGCTCTACATTCTTGAAGCCTCAGCACTTTTCCCTAGACCCTGAATTTTTCAGACTTTCTTCCCCTATGTCATGTCTACTCAAATTCCTCCATCCTCAGGCACTTTCTTTCTTGGTTATTTGATTATGCAAGTCCCAGAAACGACACTGTGAGATCAGACTTTGACCCAGGTCTGGGTGGACTGAATGCTGGGTGTTTCAAGAACTGGCCTACTTTTTCCCAGAGGAGGACATTTTAGCAGGAGCAGGACACTCAGTCACCACAACGACATTGGCCACTCAGCTCCACTCCAAGACACCAATGAGCATAGGAAGGGAGGGTGGGAAAGGGCACCAAGTGCTGGAGAGATTCGAAGGAGAGACAGGAGCTTCCCACTGGGTGACAGGAGCACTCGTAATAAAGTAACATTGAGGCTGGGTGAAAAGATGGGAAGAACTCACAGAAAATGAGATTGGGAAGAGATTATCAGACCAACCTCAAAAACACTATTTCTTAAAACACTGAAATCCCTTGTCAATAAACCCACAAGAGCTCCTGCTCTCCCAGCAAATGGAGTTTAAAATCATAACGGTAATTATCTAAATTGTCTCCCTCATGGGATTTCTAGTTTTCAGCCAAAATGACTGATTGTTAGAGCTTCAGGCTCTGAGGTTTAGACTCTTTTATTCCCTTAGAGGGTCTAATTTTGAAGTGTTCATTTTGACTTGGAATTTTTATTTTCATTCTTGCCATCCGCTCACTGAGCTGAGGAAGTATGTGAACCTGGTGGATTTTTTTTTTTTGTCTCTCAGATATTCATTATCAGTAAACAGATAATTTCTGATTTTTCATCTTCAACATCATATTCCTATTTTTCCATTATTGTGAACATTTCTATTTGTCTTAGAATTAAGGAAGAAATCATCCTCCCTTATGCTCACCAAAATATTTCTGATATAGTTTAGGTAGAAATAGAAATTTATTCCCAAAATGGTCCCTGATGTGTAATAAGCACTTAATGTTTCTTGAACTGTATACCACAAACACTTTGGGTTTTTTGTCATTATTTCTGTTTAAAAAAAAAATAAAGTATTCTACTCTTGACTGCCCTATCCCGCTGTAACAAAAGGCAGGTGGGGGCTGGATAATTTTCCTTGGAGTAAGAAATGAGTAATTGGAAGGCAAGTCAAGATCAATCACCTTAATACTTTTATTCCTGTTCTCAGTAGCACTTTATCCACTTTTACAAAAATCTATTTATTTTGGTGTTGTGATAATCCTCACCTGGGTCCTGCTCAAAGATAGTGGCCAGTGTGGCAAGACTTTCCCTATGAGGACCACAACAGACTCTTGATCCTCTAGTGAGCTAGACAAGTCAAATGTCAATGGTCAGAATCTTTCTGTGACTGTGATTTGGGGATGTCCAGTTTGGGTGAGTACAGCTGTCCCCTCTATAGGAGAAAGAAAATCTCACTCTACTGAAGGGTAAGTGGAAGGTCTCTCCACACTTGGTCAGTTCCCTTGACCACAGCAGATGGCCAAAACCGCAGAATTCATCATTTTCAAAGAGCGTAGCCATGGGGAGGTCCCCTGTGGACATCTGAGAAGCCCGCGTACACAGCAAGAAGGGAGAGTTGAAGTAGCCCCTGCCAGTCAGCACAGTCAGGAGCCAGAACATCATTCAACCCTCACCTCACTGCAAGGGGAAGAACACAATTTGAAGGAGATTGCTGTATCTCCCAAACTGGGTGACTCCCATGAACAGTTTTCCACCATAAGCCACATTTTCTTACTATCTGAAGTTTGAGCTTGAATAGCTGCATCTGTTTGAGTACTGTATCATCGCTGAATAATAAGGAAACTGCTCAGATTATTTTAGGCCACAGCATGCTCCATAATGCAGAATCACTCAGCAAATGTTCCTTCCATAAAACAAGCCATATCAACTGTTTTTATATTCATAGATTCAATCTTTTGTTTTCTGAGCATGAGATATGTTTTAAGCTACCAAGTCTGTTCTGACTCAGAGTGGTTTAAATTATTCTCTAAATTTTAGTATTAGGTTATTGTACAGATGCTGTTGTAGATCTAATGTGAAAATGTGAAGCGAGTTCAGATATCCGTTTAGATGTAATCTTTCCAAAAGAAATGTGATCACAGTTCATTCTGGGAAAGTCTTGCTTCACGCTTCAGCATTCTAAAGGCATTCTCCAACTTCTGAAAAGGAAATTCTGTGGGATGTGAGGGGGAAAGAGGCAGGGAAAGAAAATGATTCAGCTGGAAAAGAGGAAAGAAAATGGGGAAGGAGGGTGAATTGGTTCTTTGGGAACCATGCTGACTAAGGAGTGGGTACTGCCAAGAGATAGAGGAATGAAGTTGAAGGAAAATAAAGGGTACTCTGCAGTCACAGGGTTAGTGTTTGGAGGCAGTGTGTAATTCATGGCGTCCAAACTGAGGTCCAAAGCGGTAGGCAGAGTGAAAAGTGAAGTGGACAAGGTAGGGTGGTGGCAAGTGAGGAGCTCATGCCTGCGGATCTGAAGCAAGAGGCTGCCACCCTGGCTTCACTGATTGCTGATTCCCAAGGAGAAATATGGGCCAAATGTGCCATTTTCGAAGGGCTTTTTTCTTGCTTAAGAGAATCCACAAATTCACATTTGTGAGTGAAATATCACCATTTTTATGTTGGCCAACAGAAAAAGTGGCCCTCAGCCATTGTTGTCTCCCTCTGTTAATTATCACCTGCTTGTTCACTCAGAATATTTGCAGACTGTTGGATGTGAATAATTAGAGAAACGCCTGGCTGTTTTATCACTTTGAGTTTATATTAGTAACTGTGACCTTTATCACCTTCTTAATTCCTTTGTTGCTTTCAGAATGGCATACTATGGAGTGTTAAAACTTGTCAATACCTGTCACCTCATTAAAAAAAAAAAAAAACCCTGCCAAATATAGGGGGAAAAAAAGGGAAATATGGTTTGTCTTTGAATTATTAGTTAGTAAAGCCCAAACCAATTTAATTAACCTTAGGAACATGTTAAACATTTCTGGAATTGAACATAAGAAATGATAATATTTGTACATTTGTTCTGAAGTCAAGTTACTTGAAAGACCCTCTCTTTTGCCAAGAAGACACATGCAAATTATCATATAGCTCACATAGTACTCTCTTGCATCAAACAGGAACCATTAATCTTATTTTGATCAAGATAAATAGCCTGTCAGGTATAGAACAGAGTCTGAGGTCTGCGTGCATGCTAAATATCAGGCATACATACTTTACTTTATCTAATTGAGGTACTAAGGGGGAGGAAATTTCTTAACCTGATTTCTTGTTATTTACATGACTTAATAACTGGCAGAATTTAACTGAAAGAGAACTCTGTATACAAAATAATGACAAATGTCAATCTACACAAAAGAATTATGGCCATTTCTAGATAGCTATTTCTGAATTCCTAGCAGAGTGTTCATTCTATGGTCAGTCTTTTCTGCTTACAAGTCCAGAACCTACAGCAAACATTCTCTTTCTACTGCTTGATTTTTCCCTATTTTCAGACTCAAGGTTCAATGTAGCCCAGTGGATCCTCTATTCTTCTCTTGCTCTTCCCTCTTCTATCCCCTCCCTGTTCCCATAAATTAGGTGAAATGACACTAAGGTGAAGGGGGTTAGGGCTAGCAAGGCATAGATGTTACCTATGGATGGGAAACAATGTATAGAGAGGAAATTTGTGCATTTGGAGAGAAGAGGGATCAAGTGACTGACCTGTAAGTTCATGAAAACGCTAAGATTCAGGAATTCTATGATAATCTAACATTTTCTTGATAGCTCCTTCTAGTTATAGATTTAGCACTAACACTTTAAACATCAGTACTGTATTGCTAATGCAATTACACCTGGGCTTATTGAGGTGAGTAGGGCCCCCAGTAGTAACCTTTCAGGTTCTTTAAAAATGTTTATTATGGTTTGTTTTCTGTTAGTCTCCAAAGAGATAGTGGACATGAGCCCACCAATCAGTCTGCAGCCAAAGGCATTGCACAGCAACCGCCACCCTGCTTTCTCTGTCCTGCTGCCTTGAGGTGCTCTGAGAACTCTCCCAGTCCCCAGAGTGTTGCCGGATTCCGTGCTAAAGTGGGAGAATGACCTCCTTGCCAGCTATGCTGTACTTGGTCAGCTGGGGCTTGGAAAAGCTCTGCTCACAAACTGTTGATGTATTTCTTACAGCTTCTGCCTCTACTCCATCTCCCAGAGAAGTCTGAGTTTATTCTAGGTTCCGGGTGGTACACAGATCCCATTCAACTCGCCAGAATCCTCTGCCTTCTTCTTGGGTCTACTTCCTCCCTCTTCTAGGGATAAAAGAAATGCCCCCAAGCATATCCATGGATGCAAACACTGGTGTTGGAGGGGGGGGATGGGATGGCAAAAGATGAAGAGATAAAGGAGGTGTCCTTGATATGGGAGCATCGCCACCCTAGCTCAGCAGTGCAAGCCAAGTAACCAACTGAAAGAACAGCTAGTAGGGCTGTACTCCTTCTCAGGTGTTCTCATGAAGTCCCTCCATCCGCCCTCCCGTTGCAGGGGCTTTTGGGCCTTCAATTTTAGAACTAAGAGGGTGCTGTACAAGTCCTTGATTTCTTGGAACTTTAGAGGCCCCTGAGAGACACACTTACCCTTTACTGAATAAAGAGAATCCACTGTCACTATGAATATTTCAATGCTTTAGAGCTGGGGATCCCCAGCTCCCGAGCCTCAGTCCATTATGGATCCCATGGCCTGTTAGGAAATGGGCCACTCATCACCGCCTGAGCTCCGTACCACACTCCCCCCAACCCACAACATCCCACCCCCCCATCCCCAGTCTGTGGAAAAATCATCTTCCATGAAACTGGTCCCTGGTGCTAAAAAGGTTGGCGACCACTGCTACAGGATGCAAAGTGTGCCCACAAATAGTATGTCATTTAATCCTTTCCACGTCTCTATGAGCTGGGAATTATTGTCTCTATTTTACATATGAAGAAACTGAAGCTCTGAGAGGTGAGGTGACTCACCTCAGCCACACAACCTGGGAACAAGAGAGTTGGAATGAGGAGCCAGGTCTCCCGACTTGCAGCCCACAGCCTTGGCCACTACACCACAGGTGCCCCTCTCCAGTCACCCTGTTATTTGTCTAAGGAATTTCTGAGTAAACAGAGCTGAGACCAAGCAGATTCTTCTCTCTCTTGCAAAGGGACACCCATCTCCTCCAATTTTATTCCCTCATTTACCTTCTGCAGCTGGTGTTCTGATGTGTATGCAGATCTGATAAATCCAGATCACTGCAGGGACAGCAGGGAGTCCCCAGGAGCAAACCCACCATAAGGGAGAAGGAATCTAGCACTTTGCTGTGGTTTCTGAGAGTGGTGCTCTGGGTAGAACACGGCACCTAAACTCTTCCCAACCAGGGCCCTGGGATGGAACCTGTGGGTGTGAATTGAATACTGAATTACTAAACCCTAGAGCTTTGCTGTCCAATTAACTTGGACTCCAGACACTTCTCCGAGTAAATGGGAGACACAGCAAGCAATTTCTTTCTAACTTGCAGTCTCTGGCCTGGAAAAGTGGTGGGTGAGCTCCATTTTCCCTAGCCTCAGGGTACAATCGATTCCTAACTCCACTGCAACAAGAAAGATACAATGGCAGTGACGGCCAAGTTCCAGTCTGATTGACACCTCTGTAGGACAGTTGGGGCCTGGGGCAGCAGATGCTTACGCCACCTTACCATGCCAGTGAGCAACTAATGGGACTATTTAGACACCTACCAGTATTTTATAGATATATAACCCTGGCGTTCCTAGAGATGCCCGAAGAGGCCGGCTACAGCCAAGCGGCTGGGGGCTCAGAGCCATTGAGATCTGCCGGCCAATGCTAACGGGCTCTGTAGCTGTGAGTACCAGTGAGAAAAGCCCGGGCCACTCCAATTTCCCTCAAGCTGCAGCTCCTCCTTTGCCCTCCTGCCCTTCCTTTGTACCAGCTCTAAAGCAAACATTCAGAGCTCTCTAAAACCTGAGCAGTTACTGGAATAGACACTTGTCTTCCAATGTATTCTTCCAAATACACACTTGAAACTTCTCTTTCAAGACCAAATACCCCGCAAAAATTGACTAGAAAGTGACCAGAGTAACTTACTCAGATGTGGTTAGCTCAAGAAAGAATCATTGTAGGATATTTTGAGAAGTTCTATTAAACCATTCTCTCTTTAACTTGCAGATGCTAATGCCAAGAGGGTCCTAGGACAGCTGTCTTGATTCCAGCAGCGGCTGGTGTAGGGCAGTAGTCCTTAACCTGCAGCACACTAAAGCCCTCAGGGGAGTTTTTAAAAATACTGATACCTGGGCCCCACCCCAGATCAACTAAATCAGAATGTCTGGGGTGAGGTGAGGACATAGTACTGTTTTTAAATCTCTGCAGTTGATTTGAGAACCTGCAGTAGGGGTTGAACACCACTGGTACAGAGGAAAGAGGCCAGGACTGGCAATCAGAAGATCCCATTTCGAGTCTCTGCCAAGCTTTTCAACTGGGTAATTTTGATCAATTCCCTGATCACTCTGGGCTATAGTTTTCATATCACTTCTAAATTTCCTTTAGGCTGCAAAAATTTGTATGTACCTTACAGCATTGCTTATAACAGTAAAATAAAGAAGAATGATCTAAATACCCAATAGAGGATTAATTAAATAAATAATGTATACCCAGGTGCTAGAATACAATACAAACACTTAAAATGATGTTAAGTGAAATAGCAGATTATAAAGCCGTTTTATTCTATAACCTCCTTTTTGAAACAAAATGAAAAAATTATGTAAAGATGTATATAATTGCAAGGATACACACCAAAATCTTTATAAATTTTTCTTTCTTGATAAGTGACTTTTTCTTCTTTTCACATATATTTTTCCTAAATATTCTGTATTAAATATTAAGGGAAAAAATCTATTCATGTATGTCAAGCCTTGAATAGCAGTCTTAAATTCAATTGTGGAAAATCTCAAAAGCAGTTATATCTACTTGGAAAGTTTTAGCTTTTGGATATATTAGGCAGCTATATGCAAAAACCTGCTGCTTTGCTTGTCCTCTAGATTACCTACAAAAATACACTAACCTTAGACTTCTTCATCTTCCTGATTTGGAGACTGAAGATCTAGGGAGAAGACTGAGAAGGTATTTCTCCTGCAGTTCTTGTTCTGGGTCCTGGCGGGGCTGCCCTTGTTTCATTGGAAAGAATGAGAGAGGAAGCAGGAGTGAGAAGGTCAGGAGGCCAGGGAGCCAGGAGAGAAAGCTCTCGATCTGTTTTTCTTCCCTAAAGTATCCTGTCATATTTTTTGCCTGGTCTATTGGTAGTTATGAAGATAAAATGAGAGATATCAGTGAAAGGGACTAGGACACATTTAGACACACATTTTAGGCTCAGTAAATTTCCACTCACTCACATATGACATAACAGCTACCTAACAAACCTCAAGGAATTATCACCTGCAACCCTCAGTTTCTGCCCTTGAAAAAGTGAGGATAATAAAGGCACCAACTTCACTGGGTTGCTGTGTAAGTTGCAAATAAAATGATGTGATGTAAGTAAAGCACTAAACAAAACATCGAACACATAATAAGTGTTCAGTATGGGCCAACTATCATTATTACAGCATATTCTAGTATTCCTTAACAAAAATACGTGCACTGATAACTTTCTCTGTAATCCAGAAAAAGAGAATTGTACAAACTTGTAGCTTATAACTTTAACAATTTAGTGTGGGAATGATAATAATAGCTTAGGAGATTATATTTTGATTAGAAAAATGAATTTTTTTGCCATTTGAATACTAAAAAAAAGATTATTTCAATTGTTCAAAAATAGTACCTCTGAGGTCTGACACCAAGAATAGAATATTTCATTTCAGAAAGAATGCTTTAGAGAAATGATGAGCCCCTGATAAAGGCAATTACACTAGAAAATGGGTTTAAGGCAAGTATTTTTCTGTTACAAAATTGATTAGGCCTTTAGAAATGTTTTCAGAACGACACAGTATGTGCACCTAATATAATGAATGTGCCTTGACTTTGTTGTCAGGCTTAAGGTTCAAGAGAACCAGAATTGAGCAGAGAAATAAGGAAAAGAAACTCACAGGTATGACTTGTTTCCATTCACAGGCTTTACTGAAATAAACAGGTTATGAGAACAACATAGACCAGTGGTTCCCAAACTTGTGATGCCCATTGGAATCACCTGGGGAGCTTCAAAACAATGCTAGTGCCTGGGTCCCCCCCCTCTGAGATTCGGATTTACTTGGTTTGGGACGTGGCCTGGGCTCCAGAAGTTTTTTAATACCCCCATGTGATTCTGGCATGCAGACAAGTTTAAGAACCACCGGCATAGACAAGGGATCCACTTGAACAAGCATAGCCCCCCAAAAGGGATGTCTTCCTTCCTCTTTCATCCAAGACTAATGACCAGATTTCAGACCATAATCCTTGCTGTGCCAGCAATGTGCTACTCCCATTTTCTGCATCTCTGCCTCAGTTTTCACAACCTTCCTTTAGCTGTATGCCTGCATCACATGACCAGAAAACTTCCATTTATGGCTACTTAAGAGCCTCCATGGGCAGGATTTTAACTCTATACTAAGTGACATCAATAAACCAGGAAAACATGTTTCACTCACATTAATTTTAGACAGAAGCCAAAGTGTTTGGATGGCAGCTTTGAAGGATCACCAGGCAAAGGAGCTATCGCCTGAACTGCTCTCTGTGCACATGCCTATCAGTAGGAAAGTGAGATAGTTGGGTCAAATATAAACTCAGCTTTTGAATTGAGAAACAAAGTCATCTACTCATCTTTTCAACATAGTTTAAGCTTTCTTGCTTACATTGGAAGTAATGACATAAGGTCTTTTTTAAAACTAGAATCTGAAGCCAAAGTATTTCATCTCCTAGGCTCTATCTGAAAAAGAAACTAGGAAATGTATAATGGATGTGGAGTGTGTGCAAAATGAGATTATATAGAAGAGATTTTGTTAGCCTGGAATGATAAAAATAGCTTCAAGATTTAAAAGTGCTTTCATGATAAAAATAATCTCACATTGTCCTTGAAACATACCTGTGTGATATTTTTATTCTTGTGTTCGAGGTGAGAAAATGAAGGCTCATGGAGATTAAGTATCTTGCCCAAGGTTGTATAATAAATAGTAGGGTCAGTGCTTGAACTTATATCCTCCTGATTCAAAGGCCCTAGACTTTCCACTGTGCCACAACTGGAAGAACACAAATGTGTCTAAATGTGGTTCAAATTTATTAAATAATTTATAATTTTTTGCTTTTCCTTTCATTTTATTCATAACTTCCAGGAATAGGCTCCACACTGTTATTGATCAGTAATTGAGGAGATGTATCAATTAGGGTATTTTTCCTTGCAAGCAAGAGCAGCTGGCTGTAGATGTATTAAGCAAATAAGAGGATTTATTTTAAGGTTATGGAGGGATCATACAATTAAATGGGGGAACAGGAGAAAAGGGCTTGGAAAATGAACACGAACCAAGGAGACTACCCAAGCTACGTAGCAGAAACTGGCTGGCCAGGATGTCATCCTAGCCAACGTCGCTGATGGATGCTACTACCCCAAATGAACCCGAACCATCCCTTCCTCTTGGGTTTTACTTTTCTCTGTGAAGCACATGAAAGTACACGCACTCTCCAGCTTCAAAGCTCTGGTAGGAATGCCCCGCTGGTCACATGCAGCATTCTGGCTGCAGAGATAGGGGGAGACAGGTTCTCCTCATTTTACTTTCCACAGTGGACATTGTGAACCCTCAATGCAATCAGTAATGGGGAATCTCTCAACAGGAAGAAGGGTTGAATGTTAGAGAGCCAAAGAAATGTCTCCTGCAGAACAACACTGGTTTAAAAAGATATATCGACATTCTTCTATTTTTCTACAGTATTAGAAAATCTCATAAAGGAGGCTTCCAAGGAAAATGGCAAGCTATTATAGAAAGAAGAATACTTTATTCATTCTTTTAATTTAAAAAAAATGGGTGGTTAATAACATAAAGTCATTGGGGACATCAGTCAGTTTGCACATGAGAAGAAAACAAAACTCCGCAAATGGGGAGTTCATTATTTGCCACCTCCCAAATTAGGGGGTCTGTGGGATTATACTCTCACTAGTTTTCCAGTCCAGCTCCTGTGCATGACAAAGTCACCCCATGCAATAGGGTCACAGCTACTCTAGGCCAGAGTCTGGAACATCCTCCTTGTTCATTTGTTCATTCATTTGCTTGTTCAGCCTACATTTATTTTGTACTTTTCTGTGTGCTAGGCGCTGAGATTTTTAGTACCTGGTTCTGGGAATGAGAAGATAAAAATTCATAGATCCTGATAAAAATTTCTTGTTTGTGCATGTTTGTAGTGGGCTTGTCCTTGCATAATGTTGAGTGTATGTTGCTATACAAGAATTAGCAATAATCTAATTTTTCAGGGATTTAGGTAATTTAGAGAACCTTTTTATCAATAATGTTGGCGTAGCAGATTTACTAATATGTTCAGACAGTGTTAAAATTTGTCATCATCTTGGAAGTTCACCTGCTCTAACCTTTAGTTTCCTACCTGCTAGAGTTGTCTCTCTCTTTTGCTATGTGCATACAAGCACAACTAAAGAATAAAAATTGCTCATTGCCTATCAAGAAGTGCTATTTTTAGAGAGAATCTTAGGTCTTGAAAGATTTTGTTTCATAAATCTTTTTGGCATGCTTACTGTCTTTCAGAAAATGAAAAGGAAGGAGCTCACCAAAAACAGATTTATAAAGTTAGGCTAATTTAGGTGACGAAAACTGAACCGGAGCCATATATGGGAAGAGCTGAACAATGAATTAATATTATCGTTGCTTAAATCTTTTTCTAAACAGTGCAAGTACCACAGTTTGTTGTAATATTTTTCCTGGAGCTGTACCTGGGTTGTAGCAGCTCAGTGTCTGTTTTCATAAACCCAAATAGAAAGAGCTCCCGAGAACAATGAGGCTTAAACTGAAAAGCACAGCGAGGCAGAATGGGCTTTAGAAAGAGCATTTATTTATTCTTAGGAGAAATTGTGTAAATACCTTTTCAAGTGTCAGAATAATAACCTTTTGTTTCTGGAAGTTGACTGTAGGAGCATCTATGATTGCTTTTTTAGGTATTTGAAAGGCCATTTCCATTTAAAAACAATAAGTAAAAAGAATGATGATCTAGTCTCCTACTTCACAGAGAAAGTAAAAGCATCGGCTGCTCAAATGCCTCTATAAATAATGAAACAAAGTTTCTCTAAATTCTTCAATTCCTGGGGGCTACTGTTACACTTAGTACCCAAGTACAATGACATGAGCCCCCAGCCCACATTCTTTGGGAAGCCTGGTGCTCCCCACCCACCACATCACCCTTGCCAGGCCATTCTGCTTGGTGTATTTGGGTAGCAGGGTGCTTGGTCCATACCCACTGCTGAGTCAGCCCATGCTGCAGCCCGAATCCCTCATGTTCCCACACTGCCCCCTCCAATATTGTTCTTGGCTCTGTGCCTCTGGCCCTCTTACCTCACAGTTTCATCGATATACACACTGATTGAAAGCTGGACTGCCACTCTTGTGCCTTCATTTCCCAGAGCTACTGCTCACACAAGGCTGTTGTTACCAGCCAACCTAGCTTCCTACCCAAGCGTCCTCTGGATGCTAATGCTGAGAACTCTTCCATCTGGGGATCTGGCCCAGGTGAGAACCATACCAGTTTCTGATTGAACCACATATGCAGCCCCGCCAGTTCTTTCCCGTTGAGTAGACCATCACGCCCCATCTGCAATCAGTTCTCTTCTCATTGCTTCTGAAATGACATCACACTTGTTGCTCTCTGGCTGTATCAGGCCTTCTCAGCTTTAGAGAAACTGATGTGGGTGGTGATACTGAAACTGGACCAGATGAGTTAGGCCTTTTCAACCCTGGCTGTATTAATGACTAAGGAGCTGTGGAAACCTCTAATCCTAGGTTTTCAGATAAATGCCTCTATTTTCCAGATTCTCTGAGCTTTGGAAACCGTATTTCATGAGTTCCAAAAATATCCCCTAGAACAGGCATTCTTAACTTTGGCTGCATATTAGAATCAGCTGGAAAGTTTTTAAACCCCCTGATGCTCAGGCTACAACCCACGTCAATTACGTGAGTATCTCTGAGGGCAGGGCCCAAGCTCCACAGGGGATTCCAGTGGACAACCAACCTTGGAAACCACTGCTCTAGGAAGTGTCAGGATGAGGAGTAAACATAAAAACCATCACCTGATGTTGCTTCTTCAATAAATGAACTTAGGTACCTACAAGAGACCTGGATTTTAAGAACAATTTCATATACATTCAGAGCTTTATGCCACTTTGTATTTAGACACATTGAAGTAAAACTCTGCTAGAAGTTTGGTGGTTCATCCAATCTCCCCCATGTCTATTTCTAAGCTACAAATTATTCATTCAACAAAGATTTATTGAGCACCCACTCGTGTACCAGGCATGGGGTAGGGGAGAGGTACCCCAGGAAATAAAGCAGATGTGACTTGTCCTCATGGAATTTATATCTGCCACAGGAAACATATGATAAATAAAAAACAAATAAAAAACCAGATAATTACAAAAGTGGAATGTGCACAAAGACAGCAATATAAAAGCATAACAGGAGAGCAAGCGTGCTGAGTCTGGGGGCAGAGGAAAAAGCAAGGGCAGCTGACTTAGGTAGCTGGGGGAGACATCTGAGGTGAGACCCGGACAGTAAAAGGAGCTAGCCAAGCGAAGATCTGGGGCAGAGCATGCCAGGCAGAAGGAGTGAGCACAAAGACCCTGAGGCAGGAACAAACTTGGCTACTTCCAGAACCTGACAGACTGGAGTGTGGTGAGAGGCGGGAGAGCAGGACAAGACAAGGTCAGGAGGGAGTTAGCAACCAGCCTGGAAGGGCCTTGCTAGGTCACTGGGAAGAGTGGATTTGATTTAAAATGCTGTGAAAAGTCACTGGAGGATGAGAGTTGTTTTTAAAGTGTGTAAGAAAAGACTGTACAGGGCAAGAGAGGACTCAGTTGCTCAGGTGATAGTGGCTTATTTTAGAAGTATTCTTTTAGAAGTAAGGCCAGCAGGACTTGCAGATCAGTTGAGGGTTGGAGGGGAAGTGAGGGGGATGAGGGAAAGGGAAGAATCAAAAACAAGCCCTTCTTTCTGGCCTGAGCAACTGACTTGCTGGTGGTGCCATGTTACGAAACAGGGAGGTCTAGGTGAGGCACCCTTTGGGGGATGAGAGAGCAAAAATCAAAAGCTGTGTTTGAACATAATAACTTGGCAATTCCTTTACGCATCCATTAATATCCATTAGAAGCTAATGTCCATTAGGATAAGTCTGGAGCTCAGAGGAAAGGTCAGGGCTGTAAATTTAAATTTGGAAGGCATTGGCATGAAGGTGGCATTTAAAACTTTGGGACTGAATGAGTTCATTCAGGGAGATAATGTAGATCGAAAACAGAGGAGAGCTAAGGACTGAGCACTGAGGTACTCTTAAAGTTTAGGAAGCAGAGAAAGATCCAGGAAAGGAGACTGAGGAGGGGCCTGGGATATAACGTCATAGGGCCCTGGAAATCAAGAGAAAAATTGTCTCAAGATGGGAAGGTGTGACACTTGTGTCAAATGCTGCTGAAATATCCAATAAGATGAGGACAGAGGTTCTTAGTGACCTTGCCATGAGCAGCCAGAGGAGCACTGGAGACAGAAGTGCAGATCAGAGTGTTGAAGAGACAGTGAGACATGAGGAAGTAGACACAACGGCCACTGACCCACCTACTAAGAAGTTTTGCCGTTCTTGGAAGTATGTACTCATTCCCTATCCTGATTTAGACCTCAGAATAGACAGATCTATTACAATGGGCACATTTTTCTTGTCATAGCAAAGGGGACACATTAGATTCCTAATCTCAGCTCGAATGTCACATATTCGGTGCACCCCCTGGTTGACATAGTAGACAGAAAAAGCTTGAATGAATGCTTAGGGTAGGACTGGCTCTGCTCTCACCCCAAGCATGAATAACTGCTGGAAAGATGCTTCCTGCTAGCCTTACCTCCCCAGCTAACCATCATAATCGAAGAGCAAAATGGCTATAAGTTAAGAAAGATTTATTACTAAATGACAGGAAAGGCTATCCAGCAGATAGCGCTTTAATCTTAAATAGCACAAAGTAACAATTCCTCATATTCCTAATCATTTCATATTAAAACCTGAATAAATTCATATGGCTTTTGGCTGAACTAGATTTTCACTTTCCTTCCAGAGCAGACAGGAAGACATACATCTTCCTTTATGGAGATTAAATAGTCCTGCCAGTACCTTTTAGAAGAAGCAACTGAATGTGTTGGAGCAGTTACTATCAGAGAAATAGCTTAATAACAGTTTTGCAAAAGATACAAATCTATTTTTTTAGAAGAGAGTCTTGGAAATCAAAATGGATAAAACAAAAAGGTCTCAAAAAAGACTTAGTTATCTGGGGTGTCCATGTTGACAAGCCCTTAGGGGTACAATTGTGATTGAAGTAAATTACTCTACAGGTGCCAATTTAAGTCTGTATTTTGCAGAGAAAGATAATTTGTAACTCTCAAAGTCAAAATACAATTGTCTTGCCCTGCATAGCAAAGCTTTCATAATTGGAGTCTGGAAGTCTCTTTGGATAGGTAATATCCTCATTAAACATCAAGGAACAGCCAAAAAGTAGCTCATGATCTTGGGGTAGGGCAGAGTTTGAAGACAGAAGCCTGTAGCCATAGCAGTAAAAGGAAGATATTTCTGATTTCTGTGGGCAAACTTCAGTTGGGAGCACGAAGTTGGTGAGCATGGTGAGGAAGTAGAGAGCATATCGGAAATTCTGAGATAGATCAGAGAAACCCAGTGGGCAACAGATATCCCAGATGAGGGGAGCATGAAGAAAAAGAAAGTGTTATTAACTAGGGCCATTGTATTATGTTCTTACTGGTGTTTATTGCAGTGCACATTTGCAATAAAAAACCCAAATACCTTTAGTAATAATAGTAGTAGTTGTTGTGGGGTGCATTCTTTATCCTAGTTGCACATATTCCTGCAATTCAGCTTTGTGTGCGTATCACTTTACTTTTCAAAACAAAATGTATATAAAGCATACATGGTGTCTGTGAACCAATAACACTGAATACCTACATTTCAGGTACTATAGGTATTCTTTTAACTGACCTACACTTAACTGAGTCACTGGATTATGAGAAACTCTCTATTCCCTCTGTAAAACCTATTGACTAATGCCCTGGTTAGCAAACTACTTCTACTACCAGCCGTGGACTTCGGCCCCACCAGTTGAGTTGTATACTTATCCAGAATCAGTTATGTTGGTTTTCAAACCTGTGTATGCTGTAATTTCGGTTAGGTAATTTGATGAACTATGAGAGTAAAAAGAGAGCTGTTAGTATAAAAAGTAATTTGATGCACTAATAAGAAAAAAATTGCTATCAAATTTGGTGTGGACAAGATAACTGTAAAAGACTATGAAAAATAATCATAAAATTCTAGAAGGAATCTGAACTTGGTATGCATACAAGGATCTTTAAGATTTTGCTGTGCTTTAAAGAAATTGAAACTGGAAATTGGAGATGATGATGTATTATGGGTGTTGTTTTTGTGAGATGAAGAACTCCAATCAATGGATCCATACTCAAAGAGAAGACCTTAGTCTACCACTAGAAGACTGTAGGTGAATATACAATTATGTGTCTCAGCTTAAAATAACAGTTTAAGATATATAGTGATAGCTGACTTATTAACCACCCAATTATCAGTCTCAGCAACACTGGCTAGGAGAGTTTCTGCTGTACCAGCTAGGGATGTTCATTTTGGACTCTCCAAGCTTTACCTCTTCCTAGAAGCTTGGCTAAAATCATTAATATTCAAGAGAGATAGCCTAGGAATATCAGTTTCCCTAAGTTCTATCCCTGGATGAAGACAGAACCCTAGAAAGCTACATCACAGACCGTTTTGCTCTTGATTATGATGGAAATACCTTCACAGATATATGATTTTAGTATTAGGCTCTTGACTTTTATTGAGGATCCATGAAAGAGACTGTCATATGAAGAATATCTCTGCTTGCTCTGCTATGCTGCTATAAACTTTCCATTACTCTATCCAAAGCCTGGTACATAAAGAACCACAGGATAAACTCTGTGTTAAATGCCTGCAGGCAGCTGCAATGGGGACACTGGGAAGAGTGGGAAAGAGAGACAGGAAAGAGAGAGGAAAGAAACTGTAACTTTAGACAGGACTAATGCCTCAATATTTCACTTAATGGTATAAGTAACTTCCCATATTTTTAAACTTAAGACCATGTATAGTGTGTTATAGAATATAATAATGTATCCAATCTTTTATCACTAATTTATTTTCATTTTTCAATTATAAATAACACTGTCAAATAATCCTACATAAAATTTTATAAATATTTTTGCTTCTTTCCTTTGTATAAATCTCTAAAAGTGTAATACAGGTCAAAGAGTATTACTATATTGACCTCCAAAAAGATTATACTAATTTACTTTCTTTAGTTCAGGTACTCTAGGAAAAGAAACGCAAGATATTTGTTGGAGGGAGCACTTGTAAAGGATGAAGGAGAGAGGGAGCAGTAATAGGATGGGCGAGCGTTCATCAGGACTGACACTTGTGAAAGAAGAGGGGGAAGGAAGGAGGATGAGGTCCCAATTGCAAAGAGCAGTGCAGCACCAAAAAAGCTTCAGCCAGGCCGATGGCAGCCCCTGAGCAAAGACTACCTGCTAGAGGAGTCCAGCATTGGGCAGAAGTGGCTCGGTTCTAGTGGCCTCGCCATGTGTGGTCATTGGCTGGTAGCTCTGGAGAGCTTGGCATTGGCATGAACACTTTGGTGGGTCCCCAAAGTGCAGCAGCTATAGGCAGGGAGCCCTGTACGCCCGACAAAATGTTCTTTCCTCCATGGCTGCCACATTCACTTCCCACCAGCAGTAGAGACGACAGTGACTGCCTTCCAGCATCCTGGTCATTATCGTAGGATATTCTCATCATTCTTAAGCACAGCCAATGTAATACACAGAAAATTCTGTCTCATTTTAAAAGAATATATTTTGAGTTTCCTGGATTAGTAATATAGTGTACTTATATTCATTGACATTTTATATATCTACATTTGGCAATTACTGATCACTTTTGCCCTTTTCCTATGGTAGCATTAATGTTTTTTCAGTGATTATTAACACTTAATATGCCAAATCTTCCTCTGTCAAATGTATTGCAAATATATTTCCCCAGTTTGTGTTTTGTCTACCAGTCCTTTCTCTACTGGTTCTTCTTTTGATTTATTTAATTTATTTAATTTATTTACTTATTTGCCTAGAAAGAGCATCCCTAAGTAAAAATCAGTAATAGTTTCATATACTTCCTGTTCTAGTTTTTAAAGGATTTCCCTGCCTTTTTTGTTCTAGTATATAATCTGTGATAAGAATTCTTAATTTCCAAATATTAACAAATTTTCACAGCATTATTTTTAAAAAAATAATCTATCCTCTCTGTTCTGCTATGCCATGTTTACCAGCTTCTTATTTCTCATATGTACTTGCTGTGCTAACCAAAGAGTTGAAAGTTCAAATAGACTCATGAGTATCATACAGCTTGCCCAATACCAGACTTTATGAATGACGCAAAGGATACTGGCAAGAACCCAGCACGGATGAGGCAGTCCTTTCCCAAGAAGCCAGAATCCATCAGACACAGCTTCCCAAAACTGTCCCCTTCTCCTGCATTAGGATATGTTCGGGTTTCAGAGCAACAGCTGAGTTCTGAACAATTTATGTGAACAGGTTGCTCTGAAAAAAATGGCTATTTTTGTTTTGGGCTTCCCAGTTTTTTTTTCTGTTTCTTTTTCTTTCTTTTTCTTTTTAAGAGACAAGGTGTCACTCTGTCACCCAGGCTAGAGTGAAATTGGCACTGATCATAGCTCACTGCAGCCTCGGCTCAAGTGATCCTCCTTCCTCAGACTCCCAAGTAGCTGGGACTATAAGTTCAAGCCACCACACCAGCGCATTGGGGTTGCCAGTTTTATACTCCTTTAGTTAGACAGAAAATGCTTACATGACTACCTCACAATCTTCAGCCAGCCATGCCCCATAAATCCATAAAGTGCTGCTTTATTTACTATACACAATCTAGACACACCAAGTCTATGCTGCCCAAAAGTATTAATTTAGGTAGGGACTCCTGGTATCTTTCCTAGTAAATATTGTTAGCATATTTACAAGGAGCCTGGCTGAAGTCACTCATTTTCCCCAAGTAAGGGGAAGGGAGTCTCAGGGCTGCTGTTAAACTTTTACATTTCCTGTGGACATCGATTGCTTTATCAATAAAAGGAAACATACATGATTTTCTTTTGCATCCATTTCATGTCTCTTCCAGCACCATGAATTGAATGATCTGAGTTCTACGTTTGGAATTCATCAGCATTTTATGGCAGCACATTTTCATCACAAGAATTAATGAATAAATAAACACAAAGTTATTAAGTACATGATGTTTGTCTCTCTTATAAGCAGCACACATCATCTCCTCTTGGCCTCATACAGCTCTGTGAAGTCAGTGTTGGGGTGGAACTCCTTACCCCATTCCAGAAATTTTCTTCCATGTGGAAGTAGCCTCATTAATGTCGTATTATATTGGAAGTCATGTGAACCATAACTGGAGGCATATCTTCATTTTGTAAATGGTACAACATTAATAGTTTATATTTAAATGCAAATGCTTAGAGTACATATGATATATGCAGGAAAATATGCAATTCTTTCAATAGAGCATGTCTTGATTGTAGAAATTCTTCTTTAGTGTGAAAAATACTCAAAACCTTTAGAATTCTAAATTAAGCAAAGGATTTGATTTTATATTCTATTCACTTTGTGCAAGAAGCATTAGTGTAAAAGTACTAGACTACTGAGGACAGTCAACATATATCAGAAAAATGCATTGAAAATAATCATCATTTTACAGCCACAACTAGGGTAATGACAGTATTTCACAAAACATTGCCCTCTGAACAAGAAAAATAGTGGAGGAATTAATCTGATGACACATACAGAAGATTTAAGTTAGGAAAGACCTCTGCTGGTAAAACATGACCATATTATCTATATTTTGTGTATTGATTACTTAGCCAGATTGTTGGGAGCTTTCTTTTAGTAGTGTCAGCAAAGACAGAATCAGAGGTAGAACATTTCACTCTAAATTAGACAAAATTCTTTTAGTTGCAAGTACAGAAACTAATGCTGAACTGAGGCCAAAAAGAGAATTAATTGGCACAGAATTTCATGAAAATGTTGAAACCAAATATGGGAAAGATAGAGAGTTGGGTGACCTTCAGGAATAACTGAATCCAGAACTTAACCAACACGAGGATTCTCTGAGTGACAGTTCGGTCCCTCTCACTCAAGACAGCTCCCTCCACCTGCAGAGAAAGTTAAAAAAAAAAAAAATTCCAGAAAAGGAACAGATTTGGTCCCATCTCTGGACTAATCAGTTGGAGGCAGGGGAGCTGGTACTATGATTGACACAACTTAGGTCTGGAGTCCACCTCTAACCAATCACCTGTGGCTAGGGAAGCAGGGTTATGGAAGAAAACAACAAGTCTGCAGGAGCTTTGTGAGTGAAGCAGGGAGTGGTAGTGTTCCCAGGGGATGCTATACCCAGACAAAGGTGGAGGGTGAGTAGGGCAGAAGCAAAGGGTGTCTATTCTATCTTCCTTGTAAAGAACAAAAAGAATGGGGAAGGGCAGATGCCATTAAAACATGGTCTTCAATCACTAACTTTCAATACTGAGTTCTAGTTTCTGTGACCAAAATAAAGTCCCTTGTATCTCTATACTATGGTAGATTTTGAGTATTTTAAAAAACATTTGAATAGAGTTCCCTTTCCAGAAATGCCAAAAAGATGATGCTTTAGACAACTTTTCATTTACTGATGTCTGTTTATTAACAGTTATACATATAAGTGCACTAATGATGTTTGATATATAGTACTTTAGAAATGGTTGGCTTATTTTTCATTCATTCAACAAATGCTGAGCCAATGTGTCAGCTGCTGTATTAGGCACTGAGGCACAGAAGTGAACAAGACACAGTCCCTGCCTTCAGCAAGCTTACACTGCAGAGGGGAAAGAGAAGCAAACAAGCAATAATAATTCAATATGATACATGTCATCCTAGGGATAAGTATAGGGTGTACTGGGATCTCACAGGAATGGTACTTAATGCAGGGTAGGGATTTTAGCGAGCATTTCCCAAAGAAAGTGATGTAGATATCTAAGATGAGACTTTAAGAATGTATAAGAGTTGGTAAGGAGAAAGAAGTCGAGAAAAGTGTGACAACCAGAAGAACATGTACAAAGGCCGTGGGATGACAGAAATCATGGCAAATTCTAGCACTGAAAGTAATTTTAATCCAAAGCTGTAGTGTAGTAATCAATGAGCAGAAGACTAGGCTGGTGAGGCCAGCAAGAGCCATGTTGTAAGACATATTAAAGAGCTGGCTTTTATCCTGATGGCAATGGGGAGCCATTGAGCAGTTTTAAGCTAAGGAGTAACATGATCAAATTTGCATCTTAGAAAGTTACTGTGGAGAATTGGAAAGGGGCAAAACTTAGGAGGATGCTGGTATAATTTATGCAGGCTGTGATGTGAACCTGAACTCCATTAGTATAGTGAGACTAGAAAGAAGGAGAGGAAATTAAGTATAATTCAGAAGATAAAATCAAAGTGGTTAATTGCATCTGAGAAAAGAAAGAGGGGAATAAAAATAATTCATAAAATTCTGACTTGGTCATCTGAATGTATGGGGATGCCATTCACTGAGGTAGGGCATACAAGAGGAGAAGATCTGGGATCAGGATAATAATACTGAATTTGGATATTTGTGGGAAATCAAAGTGGAGATGCCCAATAAACTGCCCGGTAAGTGAATCTAGACTTCAATAAAGTAATCTGGGCTGGAAGTAAATGCGACAAGTATTCATGGAAGTGACGGGAATGGGTGAGGTGGGTCAGGGAGAGTACGTCATATGAGATGAGGTACCCTGTGACAGAACCCTGAGGCACACCAAGATGAAAGAATGAACAGAGGTAAGCCCAGGAGACTAAGAAGCAGCACCCTGAGAGGCAGGAGTGAAACCAACAGCAAAACCAAGATAGGCAGCATCACAGAAACAAGGAGGAGAGACTTTCAAAGAGGAGCAAGAGGTCAAGAGTGTGAAATGCTCCAAACAGGTGATAAAATAACTGAAAATTGTCCATTAGATTTAATAGCAAGGACGTTAGGGACTCTGGAAAGGACTGTTTCAGAGGAGGGAAGGGGACAGCGGTTGAAGAAAGATTGCAAGATGAGAAACAAAGAAAGTGAACACAGACATCTTGGAAAGAACTTTGTAAAGGAAAGGACAGAGATAGGCAGATACTGGGAAGAGTCAGACACAGAGATAAGAATTTTTTTAAGATGGAGGAACTTGAATATATTTATTCCAACTTTCATGCAATTAAAACCATCAGCAGCAGAAGTTATTTTCTCTTATGAAATAAGCAGGATATACAGACAGCAAAGTGAGTTAATGCACTAACCTAAGTATACAGTTCATTCCTACATGTGTATGCGCTGTGTGACCACCACCCAGATCAAGAGCTAGAACCTTTCCAGCACCGCTGAAGGTTCCCTCATGCCTCTTCCTCATCACCCTCACCCCCAAGAGATAAAAAACAGTCACTCTTCTGATGTCCCTTACCACAGATTAGTTTTGTCAGCTCTTAAATTTCATGTGAATAAAATTATTCAGGATTTCTGTGAGATTCATCCATGTGTTGCAAGTAGCAGTTTTTTTTCTTTATTACTGTATAATATTTCATTGCATGAATGTGCTACAGTTTAACCATTTTTCTATTGAATGATGTTTCTAGTTTGGGGCTATTAAAAATAAAGCTGCTATGAACATTTCTTGTATATATCTTTTGGTGGGCATAGGTTTTCCATTTTCTTGGGTAAATGCCTAGGAACAAAATTCTGGATCATATGGCAGGTATATATTTAACTTGAGTAAAAAACAGCTTTTTAAAGGGGTAGTATCCATTGCACTCCCAAAAATTCTTCTTACCAAAGCTTGGTGTTTGTTGTCTGTCTTTTTAATTTTAGCTCTCTGGTAAGGAGACAGTTTGAAAGTCAGGTTTTCTGAGATTGTAAACCACAGCTTCTCATTTGGTACTTATAAAAATTTCAAAGCTTTCTACCTTAAGCATTTCCCATCATTGGCTACTGCCCTTCAGTAAACCAAATCTAATATTAAAAACAGGTAAACATAATTCAGGATGGTTTACAAGAAAGAAGTAATTTAATTCTCCTTTACAGTTAGCTAAATTATAACATAATGATCAGGAAAATCCTGTCAGAGTCTCCCCCCTAATTATGAATATGTAGGAAATATTACTATCCAATATATTAGTAAGAAGCAAGTGGCTTCTATGATGATGGAAATTCCTCACTGATACATCCATTCCAATTTACATTCTGTGTAAGCAGTGAGTTTAGAAGTAGTGGCTCTGTTTCCTCTCCTCATTTTCATTTTAATGCACTACATTTGAAATCATCATTCACTGTGATAAGAATTATGGACTTACTTTGCTAGTGGAACTTTTGGGGAAAAATAATGAAATAGAATAAATTATTGACATAAAATTGAATACTGATTATTTTATATTTTGACTCACAGTCTTTCTCTCTTTAATGTAGTTTGTATTTGATGCAATATCCTGACAAAGAAAATACATGACATACTCAGATAATGTTATCTATATGATTTATTGTTGTATTACATAAATATTTGTTCATGCTAATATTATGCATAATATTGCTTGTAAACATCAGCACTTAATAAATTATTTAATTCTCACAAGTATCACTGTGAATATATTTAGAAATCTGTTCACACATTTCATCAAAATAAGGTAGGTTACGGATGTAAGTGTAAAATCTGAAGTAATAAAATACTAGAAAATATTATTACATTTATGTAACTGGTGGGAAAGGCCTTCCTAAAAATAATACCAAAAACAGTGACCATAAAGAAAATGTTTGACACATTTGTCTACATAATAATTTAAGATTTTGGTATATAAATTAAGTAACACCACATAGAAACATAAATTCAGGATTCGAAATATTTTACTAGACAACTGACCTGCTCTCTTAAAAAAAAAACAGTCAAAGTCAAAAGTCCCTTGACTTTTCTTTCCTAATTACCCTAATTACTTCCCAAAGGCCTCATCTCCAAATACTACCACATTGGGGGGTTGAGGTTTCAATATATGAATTTGTGGGGGGCCACAAACATTCAGTCACAAACATTCCATCCTTGGCCTCCCAAAATTCATGTCTTTCTTTCATACAAAATACATTCATTCCATCCCAACAGCTCCAAAAGTCTTAACTCATTCCACATTAACTCTAAACTTTTTGAAGTACAAAAATCTCATCAAATATTATCTAAATCAGATATGGGTGCGATTCAAGGTACAATTCATCCTAAGGCAAAATTCCTCTCTAGCTATGAACCTGTGAAAAAAACAAGTTATGTGCTTCCAAAATACAATAGTGGAACAAGAATAGGATAGACATTCCCATTTCAAAAGGGAGAAATAGCAAAGGAGAACGGTGACAAGTCCCAATCAACTCCAAAATTTAGCAAAAAAATTCTATTGATCTTAAAGCTGGAGGACAATCCTCTTTGGTTCAATGCTCTGCCCTCCAGGCCCACTGGGGAAGCAGAGTCACCCCCATGGCTCTAGGTGGGGGTCCTGCCCTCATGGCTCTGCCAAGCCATCCTGCCCCCAAGGCTTCAAGCAGAGGCCATCTGGCCTGTTAAAACCAAGGCAGTGGCCCTGATAATCTCTGAATCACCTTCAGAGTCATTTTCCTTCTTCTTGAAGAATAGTGCACACAGCTGAATAGTTCTATCATCCCTTCCTGTCGAATCTGAGAAGTCTGACAGCCTTCCTTCATTTTGTCCTGTCTCCATACCTGTCTGTTCAAACTCGAGTGTTTCTGCTCATATAATCCCGTCAATAAACTCTTTATCGAGAGTCCAGCCACACCCTGGGGATGCTCTTTGGAACTAGCTTTCTCATTTTTTGCAATATGGGTAGACTGAGAATTTTTTTTCAAATCCTCAAGTTATGGTTCCTTTTTGCTTAACAATTCTTTCTTTGGTTCATCTCTCTCCTTTCACATTTTACTATAAGCACACAGAAGAGCCAAATCACTCTTTCGACACTTGGAAATCTCCTCAGCTAAATATCCAATTTCATCACTTGCAAGTTCTACCTTTCCAAAATTCAAGAACACAGTTCAGCCAAGTTCTTTGTCATTTTATAACACGGGATCCATCTTTACTCCAGTTTGCAAAACATGTTCCTCATTTCCATCTGAGACCTCACCACAGTCACCCCTAACATCTATATGTCTGGCGTGCACCTCAAAACTCTTCCAGCTTCTACCCATTAACCCAGTTCCAAAGCCACTTCCACATGTTTTGGTACTTGTGGCAGCAGTGTGCTCTGACTGCCATAACAAAATATGACAGACCAAGTGGCTTCAACAACAGAAATTTATTTTTTCACAGTTCTGAAAGCTGGGCATCCAAGATCGGGATGGTAGCATAGCTGAGAGCCAGGGCTCTCTTCCTGGCTTGCAGATGGCCACCTTTTCACTGTGTCCTCACTGGGTGGTGAGAAAAAGAGAAGAAGCTCTCTGGTGTCTCTTTTTGTAAAGGCATCAATCCCCTCCAACCAGGGCCCCACTCTCATGACCTCAGCTAACCCTCATGTAGCCTTGAAGGCTCTATCTCCAAATACCATCATGTTGTGGGGTAGGGCTTCAACATATGAATTTGGTGGAGGAAGATGTAAACATTTATTTTATAACACAGAACATTCCTCACTTTGTAAAACAAATGCATTTTTAAATATATAAAAAATGAAGTGTTCTAAATTATAAAAATAGTAGTTTCTAAAGTCTTTAACCCTGAATAAAATCATAGCAGCAATTTCCCAAATTGAATGCTGACTGAACTGGTATTTTATTTCACTGAAACCCCGGTTTCTGTATAGGGCTTTCTGATTATTTGTCACTCTTGTTCAAGAACGTGTCCCCTTCTGCCAACACATTATTAAAACGAACAAAGATTACTCTCTATAGAAGCATTCTGTTTCTTAGGAATGGATATAGGCGTCAGCCTGTATTAGGCCGATTGAGTGTGCTTCAATTTGTTTTTAGACATCAAGTATTTAGAAAAAGTATTTCAGAACAGCACTTGACTAAGGGATTTTTCCATGCAGCTTCTGATCTTTTTTAGGTCAGCAAAATACAATATGTTTTTCTACATTTTGTTGAAGTATTGCATCTTTTTTTTCTTTTTAAGAAACAGGGTCTCACTCTTGTTGCCCGAACTAGAGTGCAGTGGCATCATCGTAGCTCACTGCAGTCTCAAACTCCTGGGCTCAAGCCATGCTCCTGCCTCAGCCTCCCAAGTAGCTGGGACTACAAGGGCACACTACTGCACCTGGCTAATTTTTCTATATTTAGTAGAAACAGGGTCTTGTTCTTGCTCAGGGTGGTCTCCAGCTCCTGAGCTTAAGCGATGCTCCTGCCTCTGCCTTCTACAGCGCTAGGATTACAGCCATGAGCCACCAAGCCTGGCCTGTATCTTTCTTTCATTATGTGTTAAGCAGTTATTAATATTTAATTAGTTAGTCTGTTATACATTAATATTCTATTCTTTGTAGTTAAACTAATATCTTTTACTTTTTAAATTTTAAGATATTTTTTTCAGTTGTTCCAATTCAGTACCATCTGGTTCATATATAGTTTCCTTTAAAAATATATTTGTTTGCCTGAAATCCTCACAGGAAGCTTACCAGTCAGTATACCAAAATCAGAACCAGGCAAACTTACAAACTTAATGTTTGATATTTTACAAACTTGATTAGATTTTGGATTAGAATCTGGATATGTGCCTTTATCAAATATTTTTGAGAAATTAAAACATCTTGTCATTTTTTACCTATAGAATTAATTTTTCCTATTTTCAAGGTGCATTCTACAATGAATTTCCTCCAACACTCAATAAAATATGCCTTTGATGATCACAGAAAGTTGATAATGTGGTCTAATGTAAACAGTCTAGAAAAATTTACCCCCTAAATAACATTTCCTAAAATGATATTTTAAAATGTACATATTAGGAAAATTTCCTTTTCTTCTTATTTTAAGAAATGGTTGCTAGTTTTTCTTCTACCAATTCTGATTACTTCTTCCACAGTCAGTAATAGTTTCTGACTATCATTCCAAAATGTATTCAGTTTTTAGACTATATTAACTACTTCTGACATTTTCTTGATTATTTAGCCTATCAAGTAGAATGTATCCTATTGCACTTGAGAGATTTTTTTCTTTTTCTTTTCCTTTTTTCTTTGTCTTTGTACTAATTTCTCAACAAAGCAGAATTTTTCATTACTTTTGCAAAACAAAAATTTTAAAATATAACTGACCCAATCTACCTAATATATCTTCATTTTTAATTGCCTCTGTTCATGAAACAATTGTCTGACCTGATTCAACCTAATATGGAATGAGAATTTCTTCTCTCTGTCATCAACTCCTGTCACCTAGATCTGAACTTAGATATGGTTTTCTGGACTTTTACATGTTGTTATTTTCTTTCCACGATGTCTGTTGGCCACTTTGTTGATTCAGAGGCTTTTGATTCTGTTCTGAAGTGACATAGTACAGTTGTAAATACTCAGACAATCTGAAATCAGGGTATTTTTGTTTCATAGTCTTGTATTGGTCAAAAGGAAATCAATTATCACAATTTCCCTTTTGTCCTCCCTTAGTGATGTCTTCCACGGAAGAATCAATGTCAGATTCACACCTGCAACCTATTATCTTTAATGTTAGTCCTTATTAATGAATCTTTAGAATTCTTGGGATTTTTTTACCTATTTATCTTTTATTTTGGAGCTTTACAGTTGATCTTTCAGATGACTTAGCATTACTTGAATCTGTAGGACTTCTCTCCTTTCTTTCTTCTTTTCTATCTTCCTTCTTTCTTTCAAAATAGCAGCCACCACTCTACTGATAGGATATTTGCACTCACTGTTTAGCGTAGTATAATAGAAAAACCCTGGACCTTAGAGTAAGAGTTCTAATCCCAGCCTTGATAGATCTGTGATCACTGAGAATTAACACAGTCTCAGTTTCTTCATCTTTAAAACGTTCATAGTGTAAGATTGCGTGAGATAACTTGTGTCTTCTATTTCTGGCAATGCACTGGATTAGATCCCCCTAAAACATGCCCTATAGATAAGTTGTGAAAAATGTGCAAATACCCTTTTAAATGTATAACTGAGCTCACTCACAGGAAAGGAAGAGAAATCCCCAGGGTCAAAAATGAAGAGGGAATAAAAAGTGGGCCGGAAAGCAGCACAGACTGATGCTAAGGCTTCCCTGAGCAGGTTTGCTGACTCCATTAACAAGGGGCTTACAGTTGGAGGGCCATATGGGGACAGGAATTGGAACTGAGATACTCATATAAAGTCATTTGCTGGATGTCTGCTCTTTGGCCGTTCAGATCCACTCTTTGTTCTTCTAGAGCCTGTACCACTGGGCTCCCTTATCCTCTGGTTTCCAGCTGGGCTTAGTCAATGGATAACCCTGGAAGTACATTGGAGGTAAGAGAAGAGTGATTTCAGGCTATTTATTCTCCTGTTTCCCTCCCTATGAGGTTCCTTTAAACTGACTGTGTCCCATAACTATAGGTCACTGTTCTACCCAAGGAGGCCTGTGTTATACAATGCTTTCTTTTTTCAGATTCCAGGAACCTCTTCCTCCTCTCATCCTATAAGTCCTGGGTGTGGTGACAGCACCATTGCAGTCAACCTCAAGTTTCTTGTGGTTTCCATATGCCACCCATACCTTTGTAATCGATACCTACGTATATAGATGCTTCTCAAATCACATTTGTTTCCTGTGAGGATGCTGATTCAAACCAGGGTCTTCAAAAGGTTACATGCTTAGTGAAAATGTGGTCCAGGGAAAATGTCCCACCAGGACAAGAAGATAACTTCGCCACGTTTGCTTGACTTGGCCTCCTAAGAAATCATAACTACGTTGTCATTGTAGTCCAAAAGTCATACATCTCAGGAATCTACAAAGTCCTACTGAATATGAGATCACAAGCTAAAATTATGAAACATATCAGGAAAGAATCTAGCAAAGGTGAGAATGAACACAGAAAATAAACATCAGGATTTAACCCTCCAAGAGCTTTAGTTAATACCATTACCTGATAATGACTTAAAAATAAATATGTCTTAAATTATTAAAGACACAGGAAGAACTGAAAACATGAGACAAAAGAGAATATGTCAAAAGACCAAGCATTCTTGGGAAAGAACTCAAATAAATCCTAGAAATTAGAAAATATGATCATTAAAATTAAAACCCAATGGGTGTATTATACACAGCTAAAAAGAGTGAACTGGAAGGCGGATCTGAGGAAAATGCCCAGAATGCAATAAAGAAAGATAAAGATATAGAAAATATTAAAAAGGGTTACAAATGCATAACTAGAATGAGAAGATCCAACATATTTCTAACAAGAAATTCAGGGAAAGAAAATAGAGAATGGAATGATATTACAAAACACTAAGGAAGATCTTAAAAGCAACAAGGGAGAAAAGAAACTACCTACAATTAAACTGGAAACAAGTTTCTCTACAACAAAAATAGAAGCTAGGTGACAATGGAATAAAACATTTAGCAAATGACAGGCACTCAGTAAATGAGCAATACACCTCGTTGTACCTCTCAGTTGATTGTTTCCTTATGAACTAAATGAGCTCTTCACATTTTAGACAAATATATTTGTCTATTTTAACAAACACATTTTGTTTTATTTCAATAGTAGTTTAGTTTTTATATAGTTGAACCTGTTGATCTTAAGTTGTTTTAACCTTCAAACAAGAAACTGTAAGTAAAAATGCAGACATATTTTAATGCTTACTGAAAAATGCAATGGAAGAAATTGTACTGAAGTTCTAGGGGATATAAATTAGAAAGAAATTAATGAGTACAGAAAATTAGTAGGAACTATTGCCAGAAAAAAAAGGAAAAGATTGCCCGGGATTTATAGAAAAGATGTCAGCTAAAAATGGACAAAGAGTATGGACGGAAAAGTGAAATAAACAAACACAAGGAAGGATATTCAACTCTGTTAATAGTTGAAAAAGCTCATGGTAAAGCCAGAAATAGAATTTTACACATTGTAAATTAGCAAAATGTCAAAAAATTAAAACATTCAATTATGATAATTCTGTGGTAAAATTGGTACACATATATTGCTAGAGGCATTGAAATTTAAATTTGCATAATTAAAATTAAAAATTCAGTTTCTCCATCACACTAGCCCATTCCAAGTGCTCGATAGCCACATAAAGGTATTGGCTACCATATTTCTCAGCACAGGAGAATATTTCCATGATCGCAGGAAATTCTACTGAAAACAGTGCTGCTCTCAAGGATAGATGTAGAAGTAGAACTGATGGGTTGTTGAATAAGTGCAACTTCCATTCTCCTTAATACTTCAAATGTTCCACAATGGTTGTATCAATTTACCCTCCCAGTCAATGGGTACATTGCTTTATCTCCTCTAAACACTTAGTATTTTCATACTTTTATTTTTCTAATCTAATGATATTAAATGATATATCTTATGGAATTAAATTTGCATTTTCCTCATTCCTAATGAGGTTGAGTATTTTTGATGTATTTATTACCCTTTCTTTTTTGTGTTTCCTATTTATGTTTTTTTCCACATTACCATGTTGAAATTATTTAAAATGGGAAAATGTTTATGGTATGGTGGTAAGTAAATAAACAAAAACAAAAATACCCACAGAACTGGCCTACAATGATTTTAATTGAGTAAGAGAAAATATCTAGATGGTCAAAGTTTGGAAAATTTGTTATTATAATAGTTAACTTAGATACATTAAGATAGTGGGATTTGGAATAATTTATTTTTCATCTAAAAATGATTTAAAGTTGCCATTAATACTATTTTCTCATCTTCAAAAAGCAAAACAAATATAATTTTGCTTGAGGTTTGGGAAAATTGCCCAAAGACTTCTTACTCTTTGTTTTCTAAGTCTTTCTCTCGGCTCCTTGTAGACTGAGTGATTATTTTTCTTTATCCCTGCTATTATTTTTATTTGACATTATTCCTTTCTGGTAGAACACTGTGTGCTTGACCTAAAAAAAATCTGTGTGCGTGTGTGTGTGTGTGTGTGTGTGTGTGTGTGCGCGCGCGCGCGTGTGTGTGCGTAAAAGCAAGGATAGAATTATGAGAGAAGAAAGACATTTCAAGATTTGTATCTGTAATTAGACAACATGTTTAAATTGCAAAGGAGACTGGTTTTCATAATTCACAGTAGAGGGAAATGAATTTGTGTGCATCGCTTGGAGACTTCACTTATTCATATTTTGGAAATGTAGCTTAAGTACACACTGGTACTTGGACTTTCAAGTAGTTGACTTGGAGAAGAAATAACATTCTTCACAAGTGGAACTACATTGTTTAAAAAAAAGAAATTGTAGTGTAAAAATTAAAAAGAAATTAATTGCGGCCCACCTAAATCTTTGGGAAAGAGTGAGCTGTATTTGTGTTAGCAGCCAGCACATGTGAACTTCCACTGGCAAGATGTAGTCAAGCTCCCCTGACATTTGGTCCTGCCCTTCTGTTGTATTGTCAGCCAGGCTTCTTACTATTTTTCGTTCATTTCCTTCCTGGACCAACTTTTCCAATTTGCCTGCTACTCTCTGCTGAATAATGTTTCCTACCCCTGGTACAAGCGCTCTCTGCAGCAGGTTCAGACAGCACAG
Organism: Lemur catta; assembly: GCF_020740605.2. Taxonomy (NCBI): domain Eukaryota; kingdom Metazoa; phylum Chordata; class Mammalia; order Primates; family Lemuridae; genus Lemur; species Lemur catta. The sequence goes on from NC_059139.1 coordinate 40,635,613, forward strand.
CCAGGATTTTTACCTTGAACGAAGACAGATAGGAGCTGTCTTTATACCTTTTCACTGGGACTGCAGGCTCCAGCTGATGCTGCAGCCCAACATCCTTCAAGTGATTTTCATCAGCTATAGGCACATTGAGTGTCTGTTCTGGATTTCTGGAATTTTAGTAGTGTGAGCAGGAATGTGCCTTTGTGTATCTGATGCCTTTCCCGGTTGCTTCCAAATAACTGATTTGTTTAGAGAGGGAGGCAGAAAAGCTTCTGAGTTTGTTGTCTTGTCCTTGCCTTTGCCCTTCCCTGGAACATTGCCCCTTACCAGTCATCTCACCATTTAATGCTCTTTGTTAACTCATAGGCTAATTTGTAAAGTGGGTATCGCTGCATTTCCTTCAATTTGCAATGTGATGTCAGTTCATTACTAAGACCGTTGTGACATGAGTTCAAGGACAAGAAATGGAAGAAGGCCAAAATGAAGCAAAACTTTTTAAACAAGGCATTTTAAAATTAGGATAAAACCTTGCCTAGTAAAACCTGGAGTGCAAACCAAATATGATTTGCAACCTGAATGCACACTCTCCAGGAGGCGTCCCTGAATAATCTGCCAAGTCATGCTTGGCTTCTCAGGGGTGCCTGTCATGTGGGATGCCATATCACTGTGGTCCTGGAGCCTCCCATTGTCCTCCATCTGCTTAAGTTTGAGCTAAGGTGCGGGTTTGGATCTACTTACTAAGATTTCTCTCAAGTGTACCCTGAATGGCATCTGAAAACATTTTTCTCTCCATGTGTTCTCTTGGAATGTGCGTGGATGTTTACTGAGGCTACTCTTTTGGTTAATGGAATTAGCGCTATGGCTGTGTGTTATGATTTAGGGGCACTCTCTAGGGTCATCTTCTTTAAATATCAACCTTACCACTGGCATGTCAACATTATGGCATCTTTCCTTGGGACACTGGGAGCTGGGTAATTTACACTTAAAATAATTCTTTTTTTAAACATAAATATTTTTGCTGGCAAACCTTATTTTAGCCTAACATCTCAGCTGATGTTAATGGACAGAAAATAAAAGCAGAACAGGACACAGGAACAGTGGAGGGAGTGAGAGGAAGGAGGACCAAAAGAAAACTAGGAAGAAGAGGGAGAAAGGAAGTTCTAATGGAAGAGGTGAACGAAGGCAAAACGAACTTTACCAATGCAATAATTTTGCCAGGTGCTGAACCTCCTTCCAATGATTAAATTTTATTTTGACACTATGTTGTTCCATTGACATACATGTGCATTTACTTGGTATTTACAAAATCAGACATAGAGATGGGATTGTAAAAAAAAAATAAATTGTCAATCAAAAATGTAATGAAAGGCCCTCCTCAAACTAGTTGGGCAAAAGACTGGGAAAACACTCATTTTAAAGAAGAACTGAATGGGTAAAGATTAACTGAAAGTAATTTATCATGTTTCAGACATTATTATTTGAGATAACCTGAATTCTAATATGTATAAATTAAGCCATGTTATATAAGATGTTCATCATTTGATAAGGCCCTAATATGTCACACTGGCTATTTCATGCAAATAACTCAAACCATGAAATTCCTACTTATAACATCAAACTGTAACTTTATCATACTCTGTCTCTATCTAGCATTTAAAAACAAATTTATTATGATGTGTTAACCAGGTTATGGTTGTAATAGGCTAACTGGGTAGTTCTCAAAGTATGGCTCCTGGATCAGCTGGGAACTTAATAGAAATAAAATTATCTGGCCCAACCCCAGATCCACTGAATTGGAAACACTAGAGATAGAGCCACCCAGAGTTCTGTGGTTTAAACAAGCCCTTTAGGTGATTCTGGTGCACATTAAAGTTTGAGAATCTCCAGGCTGAGTCTGTGAGCTTCAAACTGGAGTATGCAAGATGATCTGAAAGAAAATATTATAACTTAATATTTCATATTCTCCTCTTTTCTTTCTTTTTTTTTTTTTTTTTTGAGATATAGTCTTGTTCTGTTGCCTGGGCTAGAGTACAATGCAGTGACATCATCATAGCTCACTGCAACCTCAAACTCCTGGGCTCAAGCGATCCTCCTGCCTCAGCTTCCTGAGTAGCTGGGAGTACAGGTACAAGTGTATGCCATGACACCCAGCTAATTTTTCTATTTTTAGTAGAGACGGGGGTCTGGCTCTTGCTCAGGCTGGTCTCAAACTCCTAAGCTCAAGCAATCCTCCCTCTTCAGCCTCCCAGAGTGCTAGGAGTACAGGTGTGAGCCACCGCACCTGGCCTCATATTCTCCTTTTCTAAATTCTATTTTTGTACATTTAAAAATATCTACTAGTTACTATCATTGTTTATATATAATTTATCAACAAATGCATATTGTATACTAGGAGTGCATGTTTAATCTTTTTTGTATAGGAATGCATGATATGAAGTTTGAAGAACACTTATCTAAGTATTTAATATAATATAAAATTTTATGCTATAAATCCAACTGAGCCATTAGCCACTAACAATGTCATATATTTGCATTAGTGCATCTACTCACTTCTAAAATGCTTTGCAAGTAATTTTCAGTACTCATTTCTCCTCTTATACAGAGAAGTCTCACATCCCAGTCAAGTGCTGAAAGGAGTCTCTGCATGGCATCCTGGATTCTTGTCTTTCCTTGGGGAAAAGGGAGAATTATGATGGCCCATGAACAGCATCAATGCCCCTTTACTTTCCCATTTGCCCCTCAATGCATTAATTTTTGTGTGTGCAGAGAAGGGCACAAAAAGCTAGAAAGAGGGTTCCATGCCCAGTCCTTGCCACACCCTTTCTCCATTCTTATTGCTTCGCTTAGATAAAGGGATCCCTGGGGGTGGAGCACCCTGTTCTCTTCGGCAGTTTTCCCTACACCCCCCCATACACCAGCTGGCACTAGCCTGGTGGTCAGCCTGTGCTAGACACTTATGTTTCCTTTGTGTTGTGCGTTCCTCTGAGCTAGGCAGAAAATATCATTATGCACTTATTACAAATGGAAAAATGAAGGACCCTAGGTAGGAGTAGGGCCAACTTTTAAGCCACAATAATTTAGGGACTCAATAAATAAAAAGTTGAAAAAATGATTATTTTATTTCTAGCACAATATTTTGCAAAAAGTATGCTCTCAATAACTATGCATGGGATGAATGAACAAACCTATAAATATAGCTGAGTTCCTGAGCTCTCCGTCCTAGTGAGGTTATGTAGCAGTTAAAAGCATAAGTGTGGGTTTGAGTCCTACCACTGTGTTTACTCTTCGTGTGACCTTCAGCAAGTTTCGTAACCTCTCTTAAGCCTCATTCTCCTCAATCTGTAAACTGAAGATAAGGATAGCAACTACCTCATAGACTCATTATGAGAATTGAATGGGATCTAAATGCTTAGCATGGTGTCTGGCACATAGTAAACTCCCAATAAACATTATATTGTATTTTGCTAATTCTGAATTGAATACCAAGAAATAATAAAAGCATGTTCCTACCCTCAAGTTCTTTGTCAGTGAAGCTCAACAACCTTTTTTTTCCCTCTTGCTAAGGGCTAATGATCTTACATAATTTATGCTGTTTTGAAAATCAAAAGTGATGCCTCTATTGGAGAGACTGACCCAAACATTTGCTAAGCCCTATCTCCTCCTGCCCATATGTCTGTCTGCCTGAAGAGCTATTTCTGTTCTTGAGCTCGCCATTGGCAGATATGCAGAGTCCTTTCATTCTGTTTCACCTAATGGCACATTATACTTCATCATTAAGAAAGAAAGAAAAAATTATATGTGGATCTCCACGGTGGAACAATTTAGTTGAAAACATGCTGGCAGTAAAAGGATACTACATCAAGGAAGGTATAAAGGACTGCAAGTTTTCTATTACTGTTCAATTAGTTTGTCTTAGAGAAGACTTTACAATATGTTATCAACAAATAAAGACACCAAAAGGTAATAATGGAAGTTTTCATAAATTCTTAAGAAAGGACTCCAGAAAAGGTAATGTACTTTTTTTCCCAAAATCACCCTGGTGTGAATAGCAGGAACTCAATAGATACTATTTGAATCAATAATATAGAAGAAAGCCTGCAACAAAGGAATAAGAATATCTAGGCATAATATGCAGAAATGCCACCCTGGAACACATCCTCTATTCATTTGTATTTGTTATGGCCATATAGTTCCCATATATAATGCTCTGAAGTGGGTATTACTATCTTGATTCGGTCTTTGAGGCACTGAGAAGTTAACAAATACACCCCCAAGGTCACACAGTTATAAATAATGGCATTAAGATATAATTCTTAATTATAGAGGGTTATTTGACTCCCAATTACTTATGCTTCATTTGGAGGCCAGAAGGTGGCCTTTACGTTATTATAATATTCTTTCCTCCTTTTGAGAAAGTGTGAACTACTGCAGTTGTTGAGTAGACTCTCCTCTGCCTGTAGTTGCTTTCCCTCACCTACCTGAACACTCTGAAGTCACTAGCCTGGCCCCTTTGAAAATACTGCGTGTACCACATGGACTGAAATCCATGGTCCATCCAGCCCAGCACCGTTTCCAACACTGACGCCAGGTGGGCTGGCTGGTGAGCAGGGCTGGACATCTTCCACGGTGTCAGCCTTGAGTTCAATTTAATTCATTTCCACAAACATGGATGGAGAGCCCTCAATGAGTCAGGAAATATTCTAGGTGCTGGGGAAATAGAGATAATGAATAAAACTTCCTGCTCTTGGGGATATTGTAATCTAAGGAGTCATATCTAACAGAAAACAAATTTTTGAAAAGTATTGCCCTACTTTCTCGTACTCCTTTACCTATCTCTCCCACCACTCCTTCTTCTTTCTCTCCCTTTCTTATGTGGCCCTCCCTCTCCGGATTCTGATGAAAAGTTACTTTGGAAGTCTAGCACTGGTACATGTCAAATCTAAGATAATAAATTTCTTGATTACTTTTAAGAGCTGAAAAGGAAAGCAGGGTAAGCTCTTCAAAAACCTAGTGACCCGTAGTAGTGTATTACAGTTATAGATCTCTCATTTAAGAATCCATTTTTGAATCCATTTATACTTTTAGCCTGGACAATCTGGTAGGGTTTCTTAAATTCATCAACTGCTTTTTCAAGTAGCAATGCTTCAGGTTGAATTGTGTCCCCTCAAAATTTATATGTTGAAGTCCTAAACCTTATTTGGAAGGTGACCTTATTTCCAAATAAGGTCATAGCAGATGTAATTAGTTAAGATGAGGTCATACTGGAGTAGGCTGGGCCCCTAACTCAATATGACTGATGTCCTCATAAGAAAGGGCAACGCGGTCATACATACACACAGGAAGGCCTGTGTAAATGAAAGCCAAAGAACTCCAGTGGTTGCCAGCAAACTACCAGAAGCTAGGGGAGAGGCATGGAAGTTTCTTCCTCCCAGCCCTCAATAGGAACCAACCCTGCTGACACCTTGATCTTGGACTTCCAGCCTCTAAAACTGTGAGACAATACATTTCTGTTGCTTAAGCCACCTGGTTTGTGGTAATTTGTTATGGCAGCCCTAGGAAACTAATACACAATACCTTTACTTTCTTCCAAGTGTGTTTATTTTGAATCTAAAAGGGATTTTTAGAATTTCAAAAACATGTCTGTAGGGCTTCTTTGACATCTTATAAGGTGAAATTAACTTTGATTGCAGGACCTGACAGGCTCTGTCATTTTGGCCCAAACATTTTTGCGCTCCTTTTGTTTGTGATTATGTGTGTTTGCATCTCATTTTTCACTCACAGAGCAGTCCGTCAATACACTTCACCCAGAGGGTACTGAAACATCAGTTTCAGTGTTGTCTTAGTGTTACCATCACTCTTTATTTGAGTGAGTTAACTCCATGATCTTTCAACTTTAAAATGGAGAATTAAGTTATTCAAGATTGAAATGGCAATTTTAAAGTGAATAACCGAGAAATAACAGAGTCATTTAGTCCACAACCCTAACCCACTCTTAATTCAGTCCCATATACGACCCTGGCACTTGTCTTGTTCTACCTCAGTCTGCCCACCAACACTGCAGTCAATTTAGTAATCACCAAAGTTCTGTTTTTAGAACTATTAAAGATAATTAGATAGTTTCAAGGATCTTCGCTTGTTTTCTTTAATGTAATTTTTGGTTAAGTGATAAATATTGAATTTTTACTTCTTGGAATAAGATCAGAAGGCTTATTTTGTTATTTTTCAAATAATGTGGCTTATTTCATGATTTGGACGCTTGATTTTCAAGAGCTTTCAAAGCTTTTTAATAATACTTTCAGTTATAATTCACAATTTATTGAGAGTACAGATTGTGATGAACTTTTTATATCCTCTTAAGTAGTTACCATTTTTAAATCTCTAATTTTATGTTTCATATCAAAGAAAGCTTTTTTAATCTGGGAAATTCTTTTTTCTTCATATACTTTATTTTTTTTAATTTTTTGGTTCTAATTATTATGGGTACATAAAAGTCATATATCTGTATAGGGTACATATGATGTTTTGATACAGGCATACAATGTGAATTAATCAAATTAGGGTAATTGGGGTATCCATCATCTCAGGCATTTAACATTTCTTTGTGATAGAAACATTACAAATTCTACTCTTTCGGTTATTTTAAAGTATACCCTCATTTATTGTTGGTTATAGTCACTTTGTTATTGCTATCAAATATTGTTCATTCTATCTAACTATATTTTTGCACCCATTAACTATCCCCACTTTATTCCCTGCTTTCTCCTGCCCTTCCCAGCCTCTGGTAACCATCATTCTACTCTCTGTCTCCATGAGATCAATTGTTTTAAATATTTAGCTCTCATAAATGACTGAGAATGTGCAAAATTTGTCTTTCTGTGCTTGGTTTATTTGACTTAACATAATTTTCTCCAGTTCCATCCATGTTGTTTCAATTGACAGGATTCCATTCTTTTTTTTTTTTTTTTTTTTTTTTGAGACAGAGCCTCACTCTGTTGCCCGGGCTAGAGTGAGTGCCGTGGCGTCAGCCTAGCTCACAGCAACCTCAAACTCCTGGGCTTAAGCGATTCTACTGCCTCAGCCTCCTGAGTAGCTGGGACTACAGGCATGCGCCACCATACCCGACTAATTTTTTCTATATATACTTTTAGTTGTCCATATAATTTCTTTCTATTTTTAGTAGAGACGGGGTCTCGCTCAGCCTGCTCTCAAACTCCTGACCTTGAGCGATCCACCCGCCTCGGCCTCCCAGAAGGCTAGGATTACAGGCGTGAGCCACCGCGCCCAGCCAGGATTCCATTCTTTTTTGTGTCTATGTAATATTTCATTGTGTGTATATACCACAATTTCTTTATTCATTCATCTGCTGATGGACACTTAGGTTGATTCCAAATCTTGGCCATTGTGACTAGTGCTGCAATAAACATAGGAGTGCAAATATCTTTTCCATATACTGAATTCCCATCCTTGGGATATATACTAAGCAATGGGATTTCTGGGTCATATGGTAGTTCTAGTTTTAGGTTTTTGAGGAACCTTCATACCGTTCTCCATAATGGGTACACTAATTTACATTCCCACCAACAGCGTACAAGTGTTCCTCTTTCTCCACATCTTCTCCAGCATTTGTTATTGCCTGTCTTTTGGACAAAAGCCATTTCAACTGGGGTGAGATGATATCTCATTGTAGTTTTGATTTTCATGTCTCTGATTACTAATGATGTTGAGCATTTTTTCATATACTTGTTGGCCATTTGTATATCTTTTAAGAAATGTCTAATCATTTTTAATTGGATTATTTAATATTTTCTTATGGAGTTGTTGGGGCTCCTTATGTATGCTAGTTATTAATCTTTTGTCAGATGAGTAGTTTGCAAATATTTTTTCCAATTCTTTGGGTTGTCTCTTCACTTTGTTGATTGTTTCCTTTGCTGTGTAGAAGCTTTTTAGCTTGATATGACCCCATTTTGCTTTGATTGCCTGTGCTTTAAGGGTATTACTTAAGAAGTAAGTCCTTGCCCAGATCAATGTCCTGTAGCATTTCCCCAATGTTTTCTTTTAGTAGTTTCATAGTTTCCAGTCTTAGATTTAAGTCTTTAATCCATTTTTATTTGATTTTTGTATATGACAAGAAATAAGGGTCTAGCTTCATTCTTCTGCATACAGATATCCAGTTTTCCCAGCACTATTTATTTAAGAGACTGTCCTTTCCCTACTGTGTGTTCTTGGCAACTTTGCCAAAGATTAGTTGACTATAGATATGTGGATTTCTTTCTGAGTTCTCCATTCTGTTCCATTGGTCCATATGTCTGTTTTTTATGCCAGTATCATGCTATTTTGGTTACTACAGTTCTGTAGTATAATTTGAAGTCATGTCACGTGATTGCGCCAGTTTTGTTCTTTTTGGTCAGGTTGGCTTTGGCTATTCTGGATCTTTTGTTGGTCCATATAAATTTTAGGATTATTTATTCTATTTCTATGAAGAATGTCATTGGTATTTTGTTGGGAATTGCGCTGAATCTGTAGATTTCTTTAGATAGTATGGACATTTTAACAATATTGATTCTTCTAATCCATGAGTATGGAATATCTTTTGGTTTTTGTGTCCCCTTCAACTGCTTTCATCAAAGTTTTATAGTTTTCATTACAGAGATCTTTCACTTCTTTGGATAAGTTTATTCCTAGGTATTTTATTTTACTTATAGCTATTGTAAATGGGATTACTTTCTTGGTTTCTTTTTCAGATTGTTTACTGTTGGCATACAGATATGTGACTGACTTTTGTATGCTGATTTTTTTATCCTACAACTTTACTGAATATATTTATCAGTACTAATAATTTTTTCATGGATTCTTTAGGTTTCTCTAGATGTAAGATCATGTCATCTGCAAACAAGGATAATTGGACTTCTTCCTTTCCAGTGTGGATGCCCTTTATTTCTTTCTCTTGCCTGGTTGCTCAAGCTAGAACTTCCAGTACTATGTTGAATAACAGTGATGAAAGTGGACATCTTTGTCTTATTCCAGATCTTAGAGGAAAGGCTTTCCGTGTTTCCCATTCACTATGATACTAGCTGTGACTCTGTCATATATGGCTGTTACTATGTTGAAGTAAATTTCTTCTATACCCAGTTTTATGAGAGTTTTTATCATGAAGGGATGTTGAATTTTATCAAATGCTTTTTTCAGCATCAATTGAAATGATCACATGGTTTTTGTCCTTCTTTCTGTTGATATGATGTATCACATTGATTGATTTGCATATGTTAAACCATCCTTGCATCCATGGAATGAATCCCACTTGATCATGATGAATAATCTTTTTAAGGTACTATTGAATTGGGTTTGCTAGTATTTTGTTGAGAGTTTTTGCATCTATGTTCATGAGAGATACTGGCCTATAGTTTTATTTGTTTGTTGTTATTGTGTCTTTGTCTGGTTTTGGTATCAAGGTGACATGGGCCTCATAAAATGAATTTGGGAGTATCCCTTCCTCCTTGATTTTTTTGAAATAGTTTAAGTGGAATTGGTAGTAGTTCTCCTTTGAATGCTTGGTAGAATTCAGCAGTGAAGCCGTTGGTCCCTGGGCTTTTCTTTGTTTCCTTCTCTTTATTTCAGTGTGGCTTAGCGCAAACCCACATTGCAAAACAAAGTCCTCTGAGCTCTTCCATTTCCTTTCCTCAAGTGGAAAAAGACTCTCCCTGAGCTGTGCTGCCATAGTTGGGGAAGGATGACACAAGTACAAGCGTGGCCACAGCTGCTGGTGTCTCACTGGGTCATGTGCACCCGAAGTCCACTGGCTCCATGCTAGCACTGCCACAAGAACTGCTCAAGGACTGCAGCCCTTGTGGCCTGACTGCCTTACAAATTTAGTCCAGGCCCCAGGCTGCTCTTTTGCTGCTGGTGGTAGGTCTAGCTGGAATTTGAGCTTCAGGGCAGAGGATTTCCCTTTGGCCAGGCTGGTCAAAATTCTCCCTCAGTGGGCACTAGCAGAATTCTGCCCTGTGCTGTGTTCCCCTGTGCCAGGGCGGCCCTGAGTTCCAATGCAAAGCCCTACAAGCACTTCACTTTCCCCTGGGCACACAGATTCTCTCTCCACAGGGTGTGCTGGTGCAGCGCTGCCAGAGGATAGGGGATGGGTGGTGTAGGCAAGGCAAGACTGCCATTTCTGCACTCCTCAGTGCCTCTTTCTTTGATATAATGTTAAAACCAGGTAGTATGATCACTCACCTGATTTTTGGTTCTTCTGAAGGTGCTTGCTTGTGTGGATAGCTGTTGAATTGGGTGTTTGTGTGGAGGGACAATCCTGGAGGTTTCTATTCAGCCATCTTGCTCCTATCTGGGAAATTCTACTCTACTTAAATTGATGCAAGCACTTACTGCCTGCAATCTTGCCTCCTCCTAAAATGTGGTTGTTTGGAGAGTTCCTTTCATAGAGCATTTGTTATATATCCTAATTTGTTGGGCTCTAACCCAGCACTAGTAAATCCAGATGCAGCAGGAGCCACACTAATGCAGTAAATATGTGAAGCAGCGTGGGTGGGGGTCTTGCAAGAACTGGAGAGCTTCTGCTTCTCTACCAGGGTGGCTGCTCCTCAGCACTAACTCAGCGCTGCCATCCCAGAGAGCAGGCCCGGTGTCATCATCTTCTGACTTTAAGAGATACAGGAAATCCAGATACTGATGTGATTTCAAAAACAAAAGGTTGACCACTGTCTGCCAAACAAAACAAGTTTATGGGCATCTTTGGACCACATGCCTCCACTGTGCAATCTCTGCATCAAGTAAAAAAGTAACCTGTGACCACAGAGGAGGTCTACAGAAAAAAGATAAATTAAAAAAGAAGAAGGAGAAACTCAGGCAGGCATCTGGATGCATTCATCCTTTTCCATGCATGATCACGCTGGAGAGCTTATTATATACTGAGCCTTACATGGATAATTTCATTTATCATAACAAGACTATCAGATAGGCATCATTATTGTCATTTTATAGATAAGAAAACTAAGATTCAGAAGGGTGAAGTAACTTAGAAAGGTTAAGCTAATAGGTGATATGTTGTCAGGTAAAAAAGTAGATTCCAAAGTGATATGTATACTATGTGCTGCTCACTTGCACACGCGTGCACGAGCTCTCTGTTTTTCTCTGGTGCATATTTTCTAGGTGCATATTTGTATATTTATGTTTTTTAATCTGGAAGGAAATATACTAAAAGGTTACCAATGTTTACCTCTGGTATCAGTGTAAGTCATCTTTTTCTCTTTTTACTTATCTGAATAAAATGTGTGTTAATATGCCTTACTTTTATAAAATAGTTTTGTTTTTTTTTTTTAAAAAAAAAAAAAAAAAAAAAAAAGAGGGCTCCAAGAGAAGAAACTCTTAAGGAACAAGTCTCTAATGGTGAAATGGAGCTGATGATGGCAGAGCCAGTGCTGTGACCTCAGACTCTGACACCTCACACCACATAGGCACTACTTTGGGGAACTGCTTCATGGAGAGCTTACTATGCACCAGACAATCTGTTAAGTGTTGGGAATTATAGAGCTACATAAGATCAACTTTTTCCCCACAGAGAGTTTATAGTCAAGTGAAGAAACTCATAGTGGAATATAATATTTCCCATGTATATAGATAATAGCCTCTTCTGTTTGCATAAAGCATTTGCCTTTTTGTAGAAAATAGCTCTTGCATCTGTCTAGAAATGCACATTTCCATATTGGCATGAAGTGTCATCTTTTGACAGTTATGCAAAAAGTGGAAATTATCACTGCATGCCAATGGAAAGACACAATAACACCACAGAATCCTATTAGATATAATATTTACAGAACCCCTAGTGTTGGGTAGGAGTCTGAAGCTGCAAAAGGAGACTGCAAATGCTAAAAAAGAAAAAAGTTCTAACGCTTCTCTGAATTGTTCATATAAACTAAAGCGTGAACTGGAGAGCTAGGCTGGCAACACTGGAACTCTGGCACATAGTAGAAGCTCTCTGTATTTGCTGTTATAATTATTACATGATAAACAGCTGCTGCCTTTATAGCCTCTTCCTAAACCCTCCTCAAGGAACCTTTCTGGTTTAATCCTTTTGTGGGTCTAAAAAATGGGATTTCAGGCCTGTGTAGTCCATATTTTGGGGCCTTCATGGTCTTTTGTCACTCTGGACCCTCACTCCTGATAAACAGTCTCTTTCGTGTAAGAGGAGACCATTGGCTCTAGAAACCACAATGGAGTCAACAACTGGCTAGTCTATAACCATCCAACCTGTCATAATTAATTATTAAAGTATTAGTCAATATTTTGTGCTATTACAGCTAAATGAGATGATGAAATAATTTCTTTTCTATCAAAAGTTTCTTTCAGATTTATTGAATGAGTTAAATTTGTCAGCCTAGTTACCTCAGGTTGTTTGAAAGCTGTGTCATTGTTTTTGGCAACATGGATGAAGCCTGTAGCTTTACTGAAGAGAAATACAGCATCACCTAACTTAATTACATAATTAAGAAAGAAGAGCTAAATACTATTCAGGTAAACCAACAGTTCATGTTTTGAGCCCTAAATTTCTAGGGGATAAAAGTAGAAATTACCTGCATACTGCAATGAATAACCCAGACTTTGGATATAATGAAAATTAGCGAGTTGAATTCTTTCTGGTGTAACAAATAATAATTAAATGATAATTGAACACTGAAGATCATTGCTATCAGTTGAAACCAGTAAGCATCAGAAGTTGAAAACCTTGATTTTAGGTGCAAAACTATTTTTCAGGTTAAATGTGGAAACATACATATATTTCTTTAAATATATACCTCTTAATACATAGATATAAATATATATCTTTGAAAATAAACTGATCCTATTAAAAAGTTATATATATTATTTGTATATGTAAGTATGCAAATAAATGTATATGAATATCTATGTCTGTATATTTATGTATATTTTTTAATAAACTGATTCTAACTATATTCAGTGGGAAAGGACTGTCCTAACCATGTAATCCATGGTATTGTATTGGTTTTCATCCCAGCAGAGATTTAAGAATCCAACATTCAGACTCCATCAGCCACAGGGCTATCTCTGCTAGCTCTAAGAAACACAAGACCCAGTAAGATCAGGACCTAAGGAGCTGTTTGCAAACTCCCATATGATTCCCAACCAGAGACCATAAAGAGGACATTAAAGGCTGGGTGTGGTGGCTCACACCTGTAATCCTAGCACTCTGGGAGTCCAAGGCAGGAGGATAGCTTGAGGTCAGGAGTTTGAGACCAGCCTGAGTAAGAGTGAGACCCCGTCTCTACAAAATATAGAAAAATTAGCTGGGCATGGTGGCGCATGCCTATAGTCCCAGCTGTGCAGGAGGCTGAGACAGGAGGATCCCTTGAGCTCAAGAGTTTGAGGTTACAGTGAGCTATGATCACACCACTGCACTCTAACCCTGGACAAAGAATGAGATCCTGTCTCAAAAAAAAAGAAAAAAGAAGAAAAGAGAAGAAAAGAAAAGGAAAGAAAAGAAAGGACACTAAGAGATAATCATAGGGGAAAATGGAGAGGCCAAGAGACTTTCATGCCAAAAAGGGTAGGAGGTTGGGAAAAGAGACCAAGACAGAATAATAAAGTCATTTTTATTTTGAAGATTAAAGATATGTTGCTTTGTACACAGTCAATTCTCCTGGCCAATAAGTATATGTTTTAGAAGTGATACTTCTATAACAAAAACAAGAAGTCATGATATGCAGCCCATTAACTCCTTCAACCTCTAATGCCCTGGAAAATGCCCAAAAGGCCCCTTCAGAATCACCACAAATGTCACCACCAATTCCTAGCCCTCCCAGCTATTGCAGTATACAGTAACATTTAAGATAAATAAAAGATGATTTACAATTTAATAGTAATATATATTTTTAGTCTTCTTTCATTATGAGCATGGTGATGTCAGGAAACTGATGCCTATTGATTTAGGTGTATAAATATAGTTTTTACTTTTTAAATGGAAAAAAAGAATAAGGAGCTCGGTAATGCCACCAAGGTCCTGGCAGAGGGCAAACCAAAAGCAACAGGGAGATGGACACCAGAATGTCACCAGAAATCATAAGAGGTGCTGGCCCCTCTGAGCCCCGTTGATTTACATAAAGGTACCCAAAGTAGCCACCAAAAAACAATTCAGTTGCACTTCAGGTTTCCTTGTGCTGTTAAAAGTCAAGTTTTATTTCTGACTGAACCTAAATAGCTCCGGGGCAGAGTTTGATCCCAACTCATGTTCAGTGGCAAGGAAGTCACAGAGCCAGCCATATGTTCCCATGAAACAACACGCTGTGAAGTGAGGGGAACTACTGCAATTATTCCTCAAAGCCTCCTTGGGGAACCAAACTTGCTAAGACTCTCTGTGAAGAAAATACAGGAGGTTTCCACCTAAAGCACAAGTTTCATAAAAACTTCCTGCAGCACAATTATGATAAAAAATGGAGACATTAGGGGCACTCAGCTAGTATACGTATAGGTACCTTGAAAATGTCTTGCATGTATTCTCCTGATTAACTGGGCTTCTCTTTTTAGTGCAGGGCTTATTTGGTGTAAAATATGTAGCCAGATAGTTCTCCCTCACTGAAACCATATGAAGGCTGGGCTCTGAAGCTGTCACTGAAGTTGGCACAGAATTAGCGTGTATCTTTGTAAGTGAAATCCATCCGAGAGGAGCCAGTGGAGACATTTGAAAAGGTATCCTGGAGACCACTCTCCTTGGGTCAGTCATTTAATCCCTTTCCTTCCTAGCTATTTGCTCTGAGAAATAAAGTAAAGGATACTATCCCCTTCCCTCAACCTGTTTGGCTTCCTGAGTCTTTCCTTGCCATTTGGCTTAATGGCCAACAACAGAATTGATTCTGAAAAGAGAAACTTGGATATATTTGCTGGGACAGGAGTTCTGGTTTCCATCTCTGCTAGCTGGCAAACCCCAAGTGTTCATCTGGCATCACTAAAATCTGTAAAATGCTGAGTGTTTGTCAGTGGGGTCATACCTTTCTTTCTCAGCCCAATGGCATGTTTATTTAACAAAAGTCCACATTTAGGAACTGTGAGAGAATAAAAACTGTTATGGAATAGCAGGTAATTTTTATAACTAAAGATAACATAAGCATAGGCTAAATGAACACAACTTTGATGTGCTAAGATGAATTGCAGCCAGCATCTTATCATCTTTCACATTCTTTACCTGTTTTCCCACACATGATCTTATCTGATCCTTGCTGCAACTTTGAGGTACTTCGCATAGTTGTTATCTGTATATCACAGCTGAGGAAACTGAGTCTCAGAGAAGTTAAAGCAGTTTTCCTAAGATCACAATCCTAAGGGGGCAAACCTACGTTTAAATCTAAGTTTTCTGACTCCAGAACTCATTTTCCTTTCATTATGTCTTGGCTGCCTTCAACTAAATATATAAATCATTGCATTAGAAGCAGACTACCAAAACAACAAACATTTTTCTGGCTTTTAAAAAGCTATTAGCGGCTGCACAGACCACCAAAGTCTGGCAACCTCAGCAAAAAAGCAGACAGATTCAGGGCCAAGATATTTCATAACTCAAATCCCCAGTGTGTTAACTCCTGACCTTGACCTTACCAGTCATAAAGATTCCCAGTTGTTTTGTTAAAGTTAGCCCATGTAATTATTTGGGGAAATGTAAATCCTCAACCATCAAATAAATACCCACCACCTAGATTCTACAATTAGCATTTTATGATACTTGCTTCATTACATGTCTACCTGTCTGTTCATTCTGTTGTCCAATCGGCAATCCATATTATTCTCCCGAAGTTACAGACATCCATAAACTTTACTTCTGAACAATTCAGCATGCATATCATTAACTAGAGTTCAGTATTTGCTTATAGTTTTTTTAAGTAAAATTTTTTAAAGTAAAATCAAATCCACAAATCTTAAGCATAGCTTTCAGTAAGTTTTGCCAAATGTATACACTCATGTAACTAAAACCTCTGTCTAGATATAGAATATTACCCTCTTCCCAGAAAGTTCCTTCATGCCCCTTCTCAGTCAATTCCCCACCACTGTTCTAATGTTTTTCATCATCAATTAGTTTTATTTGCTCTAGAGCAGGGGTCCCCAACGTATGGTGAGTTGTATAATTATTTTGCTATATATTACAATGTAATAATAATAGAAATAAAATGCACAATAAATGTAATGCGCTTGAATCATCCCAAAACCAGCCCCCACCTCCCTGGTCCGTGGAAAAATTGTCTTCCATGAAAACAGTCCCTGGTGCCAAAAAGGCTGGGGACCGCTGCTCTAGTGCTTCATATGAATGGAGTCATACAGTATTTACTCTTGTGTAAGGATTTTCTCACTCAAGATAATGTTTTTGTTATTCATCCAGGTTGTTTTGAGTATAAGAAGTTTGCTCATTTTAATTGTTGAGTATCATTGTATTGCAGGAATGTACTAACTTCCTCAACCATTTTCCTCTTGACAGACACCTAGGCTGTTTCTTTTTTTGGTTATTCTAAATAAACACTATGAACACACTTGTAAAGATCTATTTGTGACTATGTTTTCATTTCTCCTGGACAAATACCTAGAAATGGAATTGCCAGGTCATAGGGTAGATGTATGTTGCCTTATAAGAAGCTTCCAGAACATTTTTTCAAAGGAGTTGTATAACATTTTAACTCCCACCAACAATGTATGAGAGCTTCCATTGCTCCACACCATCACCAACATTTGGCAGAGCGCCGGTTTATGGTACTCATGGTGAATTGATTAGGCGTAAAGTTTACTGATATCTGCAGCGTTAGAAGAATAATGTGGAGTGCCAGCTGGGCAGAGGGATGGACAGACAGGTAGGTATGTAATAAAGCAAGTATTGTAACATGTTAATTGTAGAATCTAAGTGGTGGATATTCATTAATACTTGATGGCTGAGCATTTACATCTCCCCAAACAATTACATGGCAGTCTTTTTAATTTTAGCCATTGTGACAGGTATTTATCATATTACTTTTTGAATTACAAAATAAGAATATTCACAAGAAAAAGAGGTTTCATTATCAAGAGGTGACTTAGGCAATATCTGCGTTTATGTTCTCTTCCTCTACTACAGCAGTTCAAGTTTCTTAAGCTATATGATTAAGTCATTAAATCCTGATTCTCACCTTTAAGGACTTGATTGAGCAGATTCATAATTTGGTGATTATTTTAAATGTTTTTGGATTCAACTTGAGCTCTAAATCACTGGAAATTGGTTGAAATTAATTTTTAAGATTTTTTTTCTTTTAATAGTAAGGTTTTGAAATTAAAATAAGCTTAGCTCTCCACTCAGACTCAATAGAAAAAATAAATAATCACAACCTAGTCACTAACTTATAAAATGTCTTTGACTGAATTAAATGAGTCACTCTTCGAATGACTCTTATAGACTTAGACTTTGATTAATAAGAGTGGTTCATTTTATACTAAGAAGTAATATGTGGCAAAGTTACCTCTAAATTAAGTTGCTTCCAGTTCTTGGACGAAGTCCACAAGTCCAATTTTATTTTAATGTAAATGTTTTCTTAGGTCTTATAATTTATCCCTAGGAAGTTTCAAGCTTTTAAATTGCTGTTTTCTTGGCCTTTCCTCCATTCGCCAATGTTTCAGCTCTTCCTCATTTGTTTTGAAAATAATCTAAATGCACTTAATGCTTCTCAAAAATGTATTCCAGTCCACTGCTCATAATATTAAATATATTAGAACTGATTTGACAGTTTTTTTTTCAATGAACTTTTAGCAATCTGTAACAATAATACACCTTAGAACTCTCAAGTGGAAGAAATAAATTGTACAAGGCCTGAGGTTAATGTAATTTGGCCTAGGCATCGTGAAACTCTAACATAAAGATACTTTAGCTTTTCCACTGTTCTTTAAAAAGTTCCTTTCTTTCTCTACACTTCAATTTTCTAAGATATTAAAGGATAATGTATGAGTGTATGTATGAATTATTTAACCAGAAAACCTATGATGCAACTTTAGCATCAATTAATTTTTGTCAGCCAAATTGTATTTCCGGTAGCACCTATTCAGTTCCTTCCCATAATATTTATGAGGGATACAACGATTTCACAGTTTCTAGAATCTCCATGGATTACAGAAGCATTAGAGAGATGGTATCCAAAGAAATGTTTTGAATTAGGCATTTTAATCTGTTTGATTTGCCTTTTCTCAGAAACACTTAATATATTGCTTTCTCTCTGTCTTTCTAGCTTTAAAATAATAAATAAAATATAGTGGCTCTTAAAATATGTTAATATGGTAGTCATTTGTTTAAATTACATAAAATGTCATCTATATATGAAGTTTGCTTAGTTTTGGAACTAAGCCACTAGGGACATATTTTGTACTTCTGAAAATAAGAATACTCCATGGCTTGGAATGATACTGTACTGGCTAATTGTCCCACTCATAAAATGTACAATGCATACAGCAGATTTATTATAAGGCTTTTTAAAAATCTGCATATGAGCATTTACTTTGGCAGCACAGACTCTTAAATTGAAATGACATAAAGATTAGCATGGCCCCTGCACAAGGATGGCAAGCAAATTCATGAAGCATTCCATATTTTCCAAAGTTAGATAGGAGGAATACGTTCTGATGTTGTATTGCACAGTAGGGAGACTATAGGTAACAATAACATATTTTATATTTCAAAATAGCTAGAAGAGAGGATTCTGAATGGTCTCACCACAAAGAAATGATAAATACTTGAGGTGATGGACTTGCTAATTACTGATTGGATCATTACACAATGTATGCAGGTACCGAAACATCACACGTACCCCATAGATATGTATAATTACAGTGTGTCAGTTAAAAATAAATTAAAACTTTGAGAAATCAGCACATGAGCCACCGGGGCCAATGTTATATGTAGGTGAAATAGGCAGCTGGTATTAGGATGATAAAGCAGCACAGGAAAGACCTGCCTGCCTTAAAATATTTTCCCTCTAGCCTGCCTTTGGAATAAGACATTCTCTTCAGATTTTTCTATGAAAATCAATGCATTAGTAGGTAATATACCAGGATCACTTTATATTATATGAACCACTAATGCCCAACATCTGTTCAGAATCTAGCAGGGCTGTGAGAGAATGGGACACAATGAGAGACATTTTGAAAGGTGTCAGATGATGTGAAATAATGAGAGGGTGTGTGTGTGGGTAGGTGGCGGGGTGGAGTTAGGTGAGGGAAACTCCAGGTAGCAGAAGGACAGCTTGAGGGTGGAAGGCATTTGTGGGAGGAAACTCTGAAAGAAAACCTGAGACTTTCCCCAGAGATACACTTGCCTCCAGTATTGACTTAGGGCTGGACCTTGGAGTCGCAAATGAAAAAGCAATGTCTTTTAACATTCAGATAAAGCCATATTTTGCACGTGAGCTCTTATGAGGCACTTTGTTCCATCTGACATAGGAAAGGCATAGGATGACTGTGCAGGCATCACTGATACTGAGGCAACGAATTTTGCATTTTCCTGTTATATAAGCCATATGGGTAGATATGCTCATGTACGAAATAAGTGTTGAAAATGAAAACCAATTATCACTCTAAAGTGCTGTGTACGTACAAATTCTTTCTACTGTGATTCCAGAACTTAAAAATGAAGCCACCCTTTTTGGTCTGATAATTACCCCTGACATTTTGCCACCAACCCACTTTACAAAAGAATCAAATCCAAATGCTACATAATTTAATTAGATTTCATTGCATTTTAAATGAATGGGGATAGAAGTAAAGATAACACAACACATTAGGGCTTTTGACAAAGTTCACTTTTAGGCTTTCTTTCATTTCTAACTTATCTCTAAACTTTACTCCTTTTCTTAGTTTGCTTTATTCAACACATGCTATTGTTTTAATAGTTGCATATAAAATTGAATATTATTTTTTCAACAACTAATTTCTTTCCTCTTAATCAAAAAACAAAAGTGATTACTCCATGTTTTATCATATTCACGTTTATATGGTTTGTTATATTTAACAGAGAAAGACTCAAAGACTTTAGAATACACTTTAGCGCATAAGTTCAGTATTTAGCTTTAGATTGTTAAGCATAATTATTAGAAATGTATTCCATTTCTTTTTTCATAAAATTTTTATTTTTTCATTAAAAACATTTGACCTTTTGTAAATTAGCCATAATAGACAATAAAGGAATATCCTTCAGACTGAGACAAAAAACCTTGATAAAAATAATTTGTAAATTGGCTCTCTAATCATATTATGCTGGGGCCCTAATATTAAAGAGCTGTCTTATAACTGGTAATTGAATAGCTCTTGTTAGTTTCCCTAAAAACAAGGGTTTTAATCTCTTCTTGCAGCCTATGAGATTCTTATGGTTTAAATATATTTTGCAAATTTGTTCCAACAGCTAAATTGAAAATGTCTGATATTTTCAATTACGTAAAGCATTTATGATTTTAAGCTCCCAGCAGAAGCCTGCTGCTGAAGGGGAAAAAAATTAAGAGCTGTTAGTCAGAAAGACACTTATGTAAGAACTGTCACATTGGTCATTGGTTTGAAAGCAGGAAGTCCTATATTTTAGGATCAAGGCTTTAAGAAATCTTTATTGAGCATTTTCCCCTCCCAGAGCTGAGACAAATGGCTGATGAGAGAAATCTGGAGAATGTTCACAGCTTTTCTCTTTCATTCCTTTGCAGCCCAGAAGATGGTGAAATCCACCCAGAAATCTGTCGGCTTTACATCCAGCTGCAGTGCTGCTTGGAAATGTATACGACAGAGATGCTAAAATCCATATGTCTGCTGGGGTCTCTTCAGTTTCATCGAAAAGGTATCCACATTCAATATATTGCCAGAAACACTGAGGAATGTTCAACAAAAACTAATCTTTTGCATAGTACCTATCTATGTACGCTAAATGACCGTCTATACACAATTAGAATGAATTTAAATGTTCAGGAAATGTTTGATTTATAAATGAATAAGAAGTCCATATCAGTGCTATCTACGTGCATAAGAATACTAATTGTTTTGAACAGAAATTGTGGTAGAAACAGCTCTCAATCAAATTTATTATTTTACCACTTGTGAACATGACTTTCATTAGAATCAGCATAAGCAGCAAAACTACATAATGCTCTTACCAGGGGAGTAAATGCTGTTCAAGAGTGCTGCTATTTCCCTAAATAAACTAAGTTGCAAGATGACAAATTACATATCATGTCCCAAAGATTAAAAATCAAGAGGAAGGCATATTAGTAATAGATAATCTCATTCCCTGTTTTAAACCATAAAGGGAATATATTGGCTCAAATGACTATAGCCTCCAGAGTAGCTGCAGCACGGTTTGATCAGATTCATGACTCCCATTCTAAGTGATGCCCTGCATTTTGGGCATTAGCTTTACCCTCAAGCTGTTTTCCCCCACATTAGCAAACTGATTGCAACAGTTCCAGTCATCACACTTGCACACCACACGGTCCATTAAGAACTCCCAACTATAGAGCAAAAGTCCTGAGCTTCATTCTGATTGGACCAGGTCTATGCCTGAACCAATCACTGTAGATCGAGGTGTGGAATTCCACTGACTGGTGTAGGCAATCAAGGCCCATTCCTGGAGCTAGGGGTGGAGTCAACCCCAGCAAACCAGTGGCTATTACATGATGGGAGAGGGTGGAATGGGATGGATGCTGGAGAAGAAGCCAAAAGTTTCTATTACTGGAGGATTGAACCCATATTTTCTTTATTAATTCATTAAACAATAGTTTATTGGGAACCTCCCAAAACTTTTTATACTTGAGCTCAGGAGAATAGGGGAGTGCATAGAAGCTTTCCTTAACTATGATTTAAATTCTGAGATAGAAAATGTCAGTGAACTTAGGAATACTCAGGGAATACCTTAGGGTTCTGAAGCTAGAGTTCTGTTAGGGAAGGAAAAAGAAAGATATTTCAGGTGAAGAGCAGTTCAAGTAAAGACTTGATATCAAACGAGCATTGCAATTTGAGGGGAACTAAAGGACATGATGAAGTACTTGTAAAAATCAAGTCTTGTGTGCACATATATGCACACAGCAGGACTAAAAACAAGATTATGCTACGTTACTCCAGACACAGAACATTTTTCTTAATATTTGAATATTATGTCTTACTCCTCTTGCCCTCTAAAGGCTATTCTTTCAAATGTTCCCATCTTTACTCCTGTTATTAATACAAAAGAGATTAGCTCCTTGACACTCCTAATGCCAGAAATGAATACTCAGACACACTCATGACATCCAAACAGGTGTCATTGGCCTGATGTCTTTACCTCTCTCTCTGTCTCTCTCTCTCTCACACACACACACTCACACATAAATACACATACAGAGTAGTATTTTCATTCTTTTTAATGATTAAGTAGACTGGGTATAGGTATTTTCATTCCCCAGGTCTGCACTGGCTATACCTGCAGTATTTCATGTCTTGTTGCCACGGGAATCTTCCTTGCTGATGGCATGTCCTTAATGCCCAGTGACCTTCACTTCCACTCAGCTCTAACTCCTTGGTATGCCACCTGGTCTCCTTCTGCCATCCACTCCTACTTTTTATCTTTTCACAACTGACTTTTGAAAGGGAAACTCTTCTCAGATAGCTCTCTGCTTAAAATTAAAAGGGATTTCCTCATCCAGATTGCCTCCTTGTTGTATTTGGTCATTTCAAACAAATGAAGATCATATCCCCCTTAACTGATCAGCTCATTTGGTCTTCACTGATTCCCATCTTCATTGTCAGTCTCTGCTCTGCTCCCTTCCCTGCTTCTTTTAAAAAAAAATAACTAAATAAATCCCTGCCCCTTGTTCTAGTGCCTAACCTTCTACATACAACTCTTAAAAAGAAAATACCTGATAGCATCTTTGATTTCTCTCCCATGCAGGATGAAATCTTCCCTTGGATTTCTCTCTTTTTCTCAAATCATTAATATTTAATACTTAAAGTGTAATCCTTAGAAAATCTGCTTTAAAATTATCCAGGATGCTGGATAAACATGCAGACTTTTGGATGCTATCCAAGGACCTACTGAATCCTAATCTCTGTGGGCCCTCCTGGTGATTCTGAGAATTGAGAACTGCTGCTCTACCTTTTGAAACAAAAAACTAAATCACACCCCACCCCACTCCCTTGTAAACAAAAAGAAAAACTTCAATCCTTTACCACGCCTTTCTCCTTTGCTACTCTCTACTCCCCTAAGTGCATGCTTTCAACATCGCTTTGTACTTTCCCCCACGCTGATGAAAAGCAAATACAAAAGTGATTAGGTGCCTCTAGTGAATGTGAGCTGTATGATGGCTCATACAGCATGTTTCCTTCGTGAACTCTTGACATGACCACTGAAATAAGCAGTGTTCTCAAAGTGTAGTCCCTGAACTAGCAGCATCAGCATCTGAATCATTTGTTAGAAATGCAAATTCTGGGTCCTCACCCCAGAACTACTGGATAAGAAACTTCTCTAAAGTTATTTCTTTTATTGCTGGAAAAAAATTAAAAGAGCAATTCATTGGGGCATTTCTTCAACTGAATGTATTTGCAACCTTCTGATCATCATCTGTAATCAGCAAACAGTAATTCTTTACTATTTTTGAAAGCATGTACATACCATAACTCCTTGCAAGCCTCTGTGTTTCCGAAATGCTTGTCCAAGAGCTAGCTGTCCTGTGGACAATTACCTTTGTCCCAGTAGAGTTAAGCCAATGAGGAGGAGACGTCTTTATTGGTGAGAAGTTCTCAGTTAAGTTAGAGTAAAAAAAATAGAAATATGTAAGATTAAAAAACTATACTGAAGATGGAGATAAATTGCTAGCAGTAAGCACAAAGGAAATATTTCTAGTGCATTAAATAAAGCACTAGAAAATAATACATGAAAACATATACTGGACAAATTTCCTGGAAATTTCTGGAATGTCAAATAAAATACTAGCTCTTGGGGGAAGGATGGTTCCATTAAGGAAATCATTTTTTATTTTCCAGTCCTATATTTGTAAAATACACCCTCTCTATTTCTTTATTCACTCCAGTAATTTCTTCATTACACCTAAGAGATTAATTCTATATTATTATTTTGGACTCCTCGCTTATTTGTGCTAATGCTAATTCATATTTCCACCATCAGGATAGCATAGAAAATGTCAGCTGGTTTTGCTTGTTTTTGTTCTTTCTTTGATATCATTGGAAACTGTTGAGTAACCTGCCTGTGCCCGGAAACCCCAGCTCATACACAAGCGTATGAAATCTGTTGCTGACTTGTTGGGAGGTCCTGGTTGGAAAAAATAAGGGTACTTGGCTCCAGTGACCACGGACTGCCAGAAATAAGTTCAGGAAGAAATAGGTCCACAGACCACAGCACAAGAGTATTAAATTTTAAGAGAAGAGTTGGATAAATTCTGCGTCTTGCCCTTAAAGCTTGGAGTCCCTACTCATAAAAGTAGATGGAGAAGAGTCAGCAAGCCTGAGAAACCTTACTAGAGCAAACACTTCATCCTCATGAAAACAAGAAATGGAGAAGGGATGGGGAGGAAGGCTTGCTAACGTGACTCAAGGCATTGAGTAAAGATGTGTGATGAAGGAAAAATACATATAAAGTCTAAGTGAGCAGTGAGTGGTAACTGCCAGATTTCAGGCAAGGTGGTAGAGGTGGCAGGAGAAAGCGTAGCTCAAGAAATCAGTCTCCTTTCCCCAGGATTGATATATATACATATATGGTATGAATATTTATATGATTTTTATATATATCTCATATCTTAGCAAAAAAGGACCATTTATCCACTAGAAGGAAATCTGTCTGCCAAGATTTAAGACGCCACGCTAGTTTTACAAGATAATGTACTCTTTATCCAAACAATGGTACCTCTGGTGGCCTTGGGCTAGGGAATGAGCCTGTCTGGCTGACCTCACTAAATCCTTCCCATGAGAAATCAAATAGTCCCCCAGAGTCTTAAGGAAATATTGATTCCCATTCTAATCTGGAACACTCAAAATTTCTATCTGCTTAGAATCTCTGTCTGGTTTGTTTCTTTTAATGCTATAACAAAAATTGATATTTTAATAACCTTTAGGTAAGCTTATTTCTTTTCTCCCTGTGTGAGTGCTAAAAGGTTTACCATTCTCCACTTGTTTAACATTTCTTTTCCATCAAGGAAAGGGAAGGGGTTGCAATTGAGTTAATAAATTTGGCTCTATATGAGAATCTCTGGTCAATTTTTTGTTGGGATTAGATACTAAAACCAAATTATTTCACAGTTATCTGTACATTTAATTTATTTTGTGTCTATCCACCTCCCTCGCTGCCACCAGATGTCCAGATAGTATTGTGTGTCTCAGTTTCATTATTGTATTGAGCAGTCATGACGTGAGTTTACTCTTGGGAGAGAAAGGGCATACAAGGTCATTAGAGGGGTTAAGAATATATTTTCTTTCCAGAAAAAATAAGCCTCAAATAAATGTAAAGCTCTTGCAGAGAGCTTCAATTCAGTAATGAACATTGTCCTCTCCCAATTAAGCAAATTATAATTATCTTTAGTTCTTAACAATATCTTCAATGGATCTTCATGCTCGTTTCATGCACCATGCTTCTGAAGTTTTGCTCTCTTAAGTCCATCGTTCCAATCGACTTGGAAATCTTTTATACGTTGCAAGATCATGCTATTGCCAAAGAAATGAAGAAAAACATAACTAAAATGATTTTTTTCCATGGCTAACAAAATTAAAGTAAATTACAGCCAGGTGAGGTAAAATCCACATTTAATAAAGGCTATTGGATTCTATCAGATACAGAGTGGCTCTGAAAAACTGTGTTTGTTTTAAGAAGATGACAGATGGGAATAATTTTAGTCATTCGGTAGTTCCATATTCTAACACTTTAAGTTGTAGATTGAAAGCATTACTTGACAAAGTCTAATTTCCATGTTTATAGTGAAAAATAGCTGTTCTCGAGTCTTCACAGTTAGTTAGGTAGGAAATCTTTTCCCATTACTGAGTCCATGTATCACATTGACCATTAATGCCGGTTTTCTGCCTTAAGATGAAATGAAATTGCAGGTTTCACTCACGTTGCTGGCAGAAAAGTGGAGCCAGATTTCTCAGGGAATTGGATGATCCTGCAATTTTGGCCACGGCTTTCCTCTCTCTCACTTTCTTTCCCCATTCAACCAGTTAAGGCACCATTCCTATTCTGAAAGGAGCAGAGAATAACAGAACCCTCCAGTCCAGCTCCCCATCACATCTGCACTCTCCCTTCTGTCTTTGTTCTCATCTCACCCTGCTCTGTCCTCTCTGACTGAGGCTGCTTGCCTCTCTGCCACAGCTTACAATAAAACCTGTCCCCAGGTTCTTTAGGGGTATGCCATCCTCCCTTTCTGCCCCTAAGATAAGATGAGTTCTTCCCCTAAAATGTGCCACCATGATAAATACAGAGATAAAACATATGCAGAAGAGATGTAATCCCAAAAGGGAAAGGATAGAGAAAAATGCTAAAAGTTGAAAAATCTTAATTCAGAATCTGCTGGGAGCAGAGAGCTCAAGATGCAGGAATGAGAAACTAATGAAGCACCATCCAGCAAAATACAAGATGAACTCAAGACAAAGAACAGACTATGAGCAGTAAAGACTCCAGTGTATTCAGCATCATATTAAGACATGTAAAGGAAATAATCCACACCAAACAAAATAAACAAGTAACATAAAGACAGAAATAGAATATGGCAATAAGAGCTTATGTATTTTCTAATGTAATGAGGCAATTGATACTAAAATAGAACAGTGGGTTAGAAGAAATGAAGCAGAATAAAACTTAAAATAGACTATGATTCAAATTCTGAGTGGAAACATGCATTTATTCTTTGAACAAATATTTATTGAGCACCTATCATATGTAAGGCACTGTTTTAGGTGCTGGGAAACTGTAGTGATGGAGGCTGAAGAGGTTCCTGACCTTATGAAGTATACTTTTAGTGCAGAGACAGAGAGAGCATGAAAGTGAGGGAAGGAGAGGGGGAAAAAGGAAGAAAGAACGGAAAGAATCAAATTTTCTAAAAATCCCAAGTACTTAAAAAGTACAATGCAGATAATTGAAATAGAGTCCATGATGTAATAGAAATTGACTAGGTGCCTACTTTCGATGGATGGTCAAAGTTCTCTGAGGAGATAACATTTAATCTGAGACTTGAATGACAAGAAGGAAATAACCTCATTGGTATTTGATGCCCAAGACCAGAACAGGCTTGTAGTGTTTGAAGAATATAAACATAATCAACTTCTACAATCCAAGGGTAATCTAAAACCTTCTATTATTACTCTACTTCCATGACTTCAAACACTATATTTGTCACTTTTAGTCAAAGTAGATGTCAGCTGAGGAATAAAATAATGGCAATGATAATAGCCTCCACTTACTGTGCAGCTTCTACATGCCAGGTGCTTTATACCTGTTATCTCATTGTATCCCCAAGTATATTTCCCCATTTTACAGATGAAAAACCTGAGGCTCAATGAGATAAGTTGCTCAAGGTCACATAGCACATTGGTCCCACTGCAAAGGTCGTGATTGTTCCACTGCACTAGACCATTCCCACTAAGCTACATTGGAGACGGGCAGAAGAACATATCAAATGGAGAAATGAAGGATAATAGCAAGGTTGGCTGAATTTTATCCATAGATTTGCCTTAATTAGTCATTAGTGAGAACACGGCAAAGCCATGCTTAATAGCTAAAATCCATTGCGTATTTACTTTCTTACCAAAATAACACCAAGTTCAGAGAGTTACTTTTAAGACTGAAAGGAATGTTAACTCCATAGATCATTTAACGATTTACAGATTATTTTACATTGGGTAAAGAAGTGTAATTCTGACCAAGAGATCATCTTATGTAGTAAAAATAAATAAATAAAATGAAACATGCATGTGATGCAAAACGGGCATGATTTCACCATGACACCCATTATGGAAAAGTTGGAATTAATTATTTATACAGTAAATACGTCTTGTGCATTGTTCTGCTCTACTTTAAGGGCTGCAAATGGAGCATTCAGAGCCCCATAAGGACCTTCTTCGAATGTGTCTTCTATCATCTGCACTTTGTGTTCCAAGGGGGCTCTGTGCTTCTGCTTTCTCGGGTGGTGACGCCACAAAGGTTGCTACTCTAGGGACAGTGATGGGATGTCATAAGAGCCCAGAAAAGGATGTAGGGTAGTGGAGGAGGACAGTTCTGTATCTCTTCTGAATTGGAAAATGTTTATATCCTGGTGCATGGGCAAAAATGGAGTTCTGTGTATGGTATAGTTATTTTCTGCCCGTGTATCTTATGGCACTAAGAATATCTTTTTACCATAGTGTAGGAAAGCCTTTGGAACTATTTTTTAATATGAGTAAACAACTAACGGAATTAATATAACTTATTTCTATTTAAATTACATGCTTTTTAGAAACATGAGAGAGTAAAAGTGGATTACTTAACAAACAGCCTACATTTCCCCAGTCCTTTTCACAGTGCACGGAGTTAAAAAGCACCTACCGGTTATGAAAATGCATAAGAGTGAGTATAGCTATTTGGATAAGCACCCATGTATCCGATGTAAGCCATTTTCATTTTGTTGTTCATACAGAGTCAGTGTGAAAACTTTCCTGAAAGCTTGCGCTGTGCATAGTATCACAGCAGGTAATGTTTCAGGAGCACAAAAGATGGAGGAAATTTATTCCTGCCGTCAAGGAAGTGATAGGGCAGACATACAGCATTAGCTCAGAGAGGACTGGTTTGTTTTGTTTTGGTTCCTGGAGAAATACACTCAAATGGATAAAATTGACTTTGCTGGACTCTAGAGACCAAACTAAGGACCTCCAAAGAGATATCGTCTATGGCAGTGGTTTCCCATTGCCACTGGCAGGCTGAAGACAGGCAGGAACAAGAAGGAACAGAAGTGGGAAAGAAAAAAAAGAATAGAGGAAAACATGAACAGAGGAGAAAGAGGATGGGAGAAATAAGAGGAGAAGGAAAGAGGTGTTTAGAGTGGATGTGATAAAGGACCCCCAGCCCAATCTTCCAGTGCTTGTGCCTAGGACTCCTGAGGCTGAGGTGCTCTATTGCACTCTTGAGACTGCCCCACAATCAGATGTGGTTTTGTTCCTCCTGAACAACCAACCATTTCTCACGAATGTAAGAATAACCAGCCTTCCAATCTGTTATGTGCTTCATGGGTGGTTTCCCCTTAACTTTTCCTCAAGCATGCCTGTTATATTATCCATAAACAAGCTAAAAATACGTGGAAATCCCCAAGGAGCTGAAGGCAAAAAGCTTTGCAAGACTCTAAGGAAAGTGGCCAAGTTTTTGATGTCCTAGTTCTAAACAGTGATGCAACCAGCTTGGTATGGTTTCGAGGTACTCTAAGGGCTCTCTTCCCCCCACCACCCCATCCCCTCCTGAGCGAATATTTGTTCACTGAGGCCTGAAATTGATTTTTCAGGGGACAGAAAATTCATTTCATAATAAGAAATAATTTCAAATGCACATTTACTCCCTTGGGCAAGCAAAGCATTGACTTGAAGTCACCATGTGAAAGCACGTGTTGACCCCTTTTCCAAGAACAGGGCAGGGACCCCACCTGAGGTTAGAGAACAAGTGCCCCATTGTGAGGACAACCAGTCAAAGAGGGGAAGCTGGGGACGGAGAACTGAAACTGGCCACTGGCCAGGTTTGTGGAGGGCTCTTCTGCTGACTCCTTAATGTGGCTCAAGAGAACATCCATGAACTGACCTTGCTAACCTCTCCATCTTCCTACCTCACCTCCAGTAACCCTCCCTCACCTAGCCTCCATACCCTGCCCTGCCACACGCAAGGCATCTTGAACTACTTTGAAGAACCTCAATTGGCAAGTTCTTTCCAGTTTTTCTTTCTGCCTGGGACATACGACCCATCCTACTGTACCCCACACCCATCCCCTTCACCTGGCCCATTCCTATACTTTCTTTGGATTATAACTTAGATTTCACTTCTTGTAGGAAGCTTTTCCTGACCCTCCAAGGCTGGGCTGATGCCCACTCAATGTGTCCCTCAGGCATATCCATGGCATTGATAATAGCACATGTTACGTTGAGGGGTTGTTGCCTGGTTTCTTTTCTGTTGTCCACTCTAGACTTTGATCACCATGAGTGTGTTCACCATTGCATCCCTAGCATTAGCACAGTGCCTGGAGCAGAATAAAGTTTCAACTAATAATTACTGAATAAGTAAATGAATTGCTTTCATCCTGCATCTATTGTCAAAAAAGAGGGAGTGTAATCAGAGGAAAAGCTTATCCAGAGATGTTGAACTGAACTCATGTGTATATTTCCCTTCCTATTGAAAATCCAATGAAATAACATAAAAACATATAATGAAAAGAATAAATCCATATTAATTCTTATATTGTCAAGGTAGGGTAACTGCTGTATGAGACAATAGCAAATCTCAATGAATTAGAACAATAAGAATTCATTATTCACTGATGGCATAGTCTGACAGCAGAGCTGGAGTGGAGTGGGCAGCTGTTCTTTTCTTTCTCTGTATCCATCCAATGGCCAGGGGCAGAGGGCAAGGAGGAAGAAAAGCATGGGGGATCCTACAGGAGGATTTTTAAGGGCCAGTCTGGAAGAGGCTTACATCACTTCTGCTCAGAGTCCATTGACCATAACTCTGTCACATGGACCCTTCTAATTGTAGGAAGAAAAGAAAATAGAGGGTGGAAAACACAGAACAGTCTCCCACAACCCTGAAAAACAAGGAAGGATGTCTTCAACAAACCAGAAATTTTAAGGAATTTCTCAAAGCTAGAAAGCAGTTGGGATTGGATTGGTATAAATAAATGAACAGAATAAAGCATAGCAGATGAAGAAATCAAGAACAAACAGGAGAAAATCTCTACAAAAATGAGATTAATTCCAGAGATGCTTCAAACTCAGAGTCAACAAATATAAATCACGGGAAAGATTTCTGGAACTGTTGTCAGGGAAATTAATGTTTGGAATTGCATACAGGAAAAACTGGGCTGCCCCACACTGAGCAAGAGAGACCATCAGTGCTTGCCCCAGGAGGATACCTGGTGTGTGTCGGGACTGGGCAGCAAAGCAGAAAAGAGTGTAAAATAAATCTGAGCCACCACAAGGACAGTCAAAGAAGAAAAAGAAAGTGAGCACATGACTACAGTGCTTTTTCACAGGCTAAATTGCCCAATAGATCCTACTGGAGTAGGAGTTCTAAACAGGAAAGTCACAGCAGGCATGAGACCTCAAAACAGGCAACTGATCAATGGAGGTAACTTATCAACAGAGATGGGAAACCCTTGCACCCAGAAGTATTTTAGATATACTTGTCTAGCCACATACCCCACCCCTTCTCCAGAAGGAAGGCACTGTTATTAGAACAACAGGCCAACAGAGATCCTCAAAGACAAATCTGAATAGACATCCAGGAATGACCATATTTTTAAGCAAAACCAACACTATAAAAGGGAGATACTAAATGTAATAAACAAACAACTAATACTTGGAGAACAAATTTTAAAGTGATAAAAAAATTTAAAATATATGTAATCAATATATGCAAAGAGATTGAAAACAATCATTGTCTGCAAGGGAAAGGAAGTCCCCAAATTTGTTGGAAATAAAAATGTTATCAATCAAATGAAAATTCAATAGATGGGTTAATTATTATTGGGAGACAATTCTCAATTGGTCTCTTGCATTCTGCACATCTTGCAAAGTGAGGCACTGACTGCTCTATGTTTTACACTATCTTTTCCAGGATGTTTATTTAGCAAATGCCTTGGGAAACAGAGACAGTGTCTTCCTCCAGCACAAGGCATGCTTACTATTCAGTGTAATGAAAATGTTTCCTGCTGGAGCAAAGGGCAACATGCTTATAAAAGGATCAGACTTCTCCTGTCACAGTCACACATCCCACTGTCTATGGAGGTATCATTTAACCCTTTTGCATCTCTCTGTGAGAATTAGGACTCAAAAAACAAACAAACAAACCCAGCACAAATGCTGATACTGCTATTTTGTGAGTAATAAACTATCTCTCTGACCCAGGAACCTCATGTCTTCCAGTATCCATGTAACTGTAACAGGCTAATTTGCAAGTAGGGTAAAAAAATCTCAAACCCTTCACAGTTCTTCACAATTATCATGATGGAAATACTGAGAGTTTAAAATGGTGAACTGAAATATCAAGTTAAGGTATTCTCCTAGAATTCAGCCCAAAAGATAAATATGGAGTATGGAGAATAGTTAAGAAATGTGAAAGATAGATCCAGAGACTCCAGTATGAAATAGAAATTCTGAAAGAACACAGAGAATTGGGAGATGTAGATAATCAAGAAAAATAGAAAAACTTTCCCCACTCCTAAAAAAAGAAATATTTAAATCAAAAAGATCATACTCTCTCAATAAATTACTTCACAGATTACCTAATAATAACAAGGGGGAAAGGGTTCATCTACAATGGTAAAAGCTGGCAGAATCCACCTTAACCAAACAATCAGTAATACTTAGCATCATTGATAATGGGACAAACTGACTCATGCTTTCTGACGTGATGAGCTAAGGACGCAGTATCACTTCTATAATATTCTTGCCAAAAATGTTTACTCTGAATCTAGGCATGTGGGAACAATCAGACAAATCCAAATGGAAAGACATTATATAAAACAACTGGCCCGGACTCTTCATTCAAAAATATCCATCACATGAAAGACAAAAATAGGCAAGGATGCTGTTCTAGATTAAATGAGAATAAAGAAACATCACAAATAAATGGAATGCATTGTCCTGAAACGGATCCCTCCTATAAAGGAGGAACAATTGGAGAAATTTGACTATAGACTACATATTAAATAATAGTATTGTATCAAATTATATTGAATCACATTTAAGCAAATTTAAAAAAATTCTTGGTGTGATAATTATTTTAAGGTTAAATAGGAAAACATCTTTATTCTTTAACAGATATACACTAAAGTATTTAGGATAAAGTGTCAGTAATGTCTACAACTTACTCTTAAATGGTTCACAGAAAAACTATACATATAATTTTATGCATAAAACATAATATATAATCTATATATTTTTCCAAATAAAAAATTGGAGAAAATAAATTATAGATGCCAATCAAATGCCTAGAAAAATTAATATAAAAAGACCCCGTACCTAGACATTTAGGAGTCATTTCAGAACTTAAAAGTTTAAAGGTAATATCCTAAAAATTTTTCAGAGAGCTATAAACAGTCTATCAATTGCCTAGAAAAATTAATCAATCAAATCAAATCAAATGCCTAGAAAAATTAATATAAAAGGACCCCGTACCTAGACATTTAGGAGTCATTTCAGAACTTAAAAGTTTAAAGGTAATATCCTAAAAATTTTTCAGAGAGCTATAAACAGTCTACATTCAAAACATCCTTAGGTATACACAGACAATAAGAGAACATTGTCATTCAAGTTCTTAGAGAAACTTAGTTTGAACATAGATTTCTATACCCCACCAATGAGCATCTAAGTGTGAGCATGAAGAGAGAGACAGAGGGAAAGAGGAGAAAATATATTTTCAGTCATATAAAGACTAAGAACGTTTACATTCCACAGATCTCTGAAGAAAGTACTCAAAGATATGCTCCCAAAAATGAAAACTGAATCCAAGCATGAAGAAGATGCATATGAAATCTAAGAAACAGTGGTACCCAAAGAAATCTGGAACCATAAATAAACAGCATTAGGGATATGAAACAATTACAAGAGAAAACCATATTCAACTTTATACTATTAAAAATATATTTAGTGTTTCCACTAGTTAAAATTGATTATTTTAAAAAAAATGTATTTAGTGGATGGTTTTATAGGACAAAGGAATTAACAAAATTAACTCAAAAAGAGCAAATATTTTAAATAAACCATTTAACCTAGACAATACTGAAAAGTAATCAATGATTCATCCTTATTAAAGGTCCAAGTCCCAGATGGTAGTAATTTATATTTTCACTTGCCGTAGATTCAAAAATTTCTGAAAAAGAACAAGGAAGGAAAATATTCCCTACCAAATATTAAAACCATAATAATTAAAATATCATGGAATTGGCACAGGATAAACAAATAAATATAAACTAGAATAGTGTGTCCAGAATAGACCCACATTTATATGGGAACTTAATATATTAGAAAGAGCAGTGAAGTCAATAGAAAAGTCAATAAATGTTGTGGGGGCAATTGGCTCTTCATTTGAGCTAGAAATTTAGATTCTTATATCACACCATATGCAAAATTAAATTACAGATGAACTATAAAGCTGAACATTTCAAAACTGTGTATTAGAAGAAAACATAGGCAAGACATAAAGCCAATAGACATAAAAGAAAATATGAACAGCTTTGACTATACAACTATTAACTTGTGACAAAATACATTATAAACAAAATTAAAAGACATATAATAGACTAAGAGATATAAGCAGTATGTATAACAAATGATCTGTATCCATTATATAGAGATAACCCCTACGAATCAACAAGAAAGACAACTCATTGTTTAAATGAGGAAATGAGATGAATAGGAAAAGTAAAGAAGAAACACAAGTGGCCAATTAACATGAAAACAAATTTAATCTCACTAGTAATAAAGGAAATAAAAAGAAGAGCACAATGAGATTCTACTTACTCCCATTAGATTAGCAAAAATTAAATGCTGATAATATGAAGTGCTGGCAAATGTGCGGGAAAATGCACCCTCTGGTTTACTACTGGTGGAAGTAAAGTGTAAATCAGCGTAGCCTTTTCAGAGGCCAATTTGGCAATATATATTAAAATATAAAATGTGGATACATACGCTTTGTCCCAGTATTCTGTCTCAAATGATCTGCCCTATACAAATATTGGCATATTGTAGAAAAAGAATAATTACGATCTGAATTCCTTACTATGGAATACTATGCATCCATTAGAAAGCATTCCATAAATCAAAATGCACTAACATGAAAATATCTCTAAGCTATACTAAAGTAGCAAAGCAAGTTGTATAACAACATACATAGTATGATTACTTTTTTTAAATTCTCTACATCTATTAAGATCCTACTGTGTATAAGGTTCAATCCTGGTCCTTGGTACCCAGGCTTACAGAATTGAAGAAAACAGATAAAGTTCCTGGCCTTACAGAGTTTACACACATAGTTTGGAGATGAGAGATGAGGGTGAGGCTGGGGAAGGCAAACAGTAAACTAGTAAGCAAATACATAAGCAAGATCATTTCTGACAGTGAACAGTTCTATGAAGGCAATAAACATGAAATGTGATGGGAAGGGAAGCCTATCATAAAGTCAGTGCCATCAATAAACAAGAGCAATTAGGATTCACTTGCAGAGTAAACTTGGCACCACATAGATTCTGGAATTGAAAACCCCTGAAATTCTTATTGATCTTTTCTGCCTTTTAAAACATTTCAACCAGAGAAGATACAGTATCAAATTTTTGCAGAGATTTTTGTGAGTTGACAGAAAGCCCTAAACTGAGATCCAACATTCCAGTTTTCATTCTGGTTCTGCCACATTAGCAGAGTTAGATCTAGAAGTCTCTGAGACTAAGGTGAAGGAGGCTATTATCTGCCATTAAAAGCCCATAGGGGTGTTTCAGGAACATCTTTGAAAAGATATTTTACTTTGAATGCTATGTGTCTTATATAAGTAGTAGAATAGTCACAGGCAGTAAGTGTAATCAAAGGTGTTATCCATTGGATGCTATTTATGCCTTTGCATGTAAAAGGTGTAATATGAGGGAGGTGGAGAGAGGACTCCTAGAAGGAACATCCCATTTCCTTGTGTCTCCCCTGTCCACATTGGAATAAAAAGTTCCATAGTCCTGATCACAGGACAGGGGATGCTGTGGCCCCATAGCCAGGCAAAGCCCATAAACTAGAGAATTCCATATTCCATGCATGTGTGAATGTTCTTCCCCTCCTCTTCACTGCGCAAACCATACTCCATTTGCAAGGCATTTCCAACCCAGGGTGGTGTAACAGGAGCCACGTATGCTTTCAGGTGGCCCTATCCTTCAGAGTTTCAGAAATCAGAGGACCATTTGGGGGGAGCCCCCCTTTTGCCCCTCCCCCGACTCTCAGTTGCCTTGCTCAAATTCACACCGTAAGGCTGACCCTGCCCAGAGGTGGGTGCAAATGGACTGACTGAATTTGCTGCACCCTCCCAGGAGGCAAAATTCAAATGCTTTTAAGAGGTCAGTGCCCTCCAACTGTGAAATGGTAATGTGCTAAACTATGTGCTTAATTAATTTCCACCTAACAGCATACAATAAAATTGCAAAAACAATTCCTCAGGCAAGTTCCATCACCCAGGATCAATGTGCATAAAGAACACAGAAAAGGATCAAAATTTCTTATCAGTAAACTTGTGTTTGTGCTTTGGCTGAATGTTTAGAGGTCCATTTCTACTCTAGTTTGATAAAAAGTGTACAGTTACCAATTAATTGTTTTGCTCTTTCCCTTTGTGTTGCTACCATATGGGTTAGAAACTGTAGGGATGAGATTTTTGCTAGTTCCCTGCAGATCATGAATCCAAGGAAAAAAATTCTTGTTAGATTTTACCATAAACAGCCATCTTCTTCACAAGTTTGTATGTTTTATTTTTTTGTTTATTTGTTTTCTTGTTAATGCAAGACAATCACACCAGGATTAGGGAAACTAAGTTAAGAGGTAAGGTGGTGTAGCTGCTACTTCATGAATGTTCAATAATACGGGCTGTACCCATTTCTTAACAACTAGTCTAGAGCTGTATCTACATAATAAAAATAAAACTGGATGAAAGAGTAAAAGATGCAATATAGCTATCCTTTTTTTCCAGACTGCATAATGCTATACCACAGCTTTGTAATTATTTGTGTAATTTTTTTTATTGTCTATCTCCAGCACTTTAAGCTCCATGAGACCAAGATTGCATCTTTCCTTCACCTCTATGTCTCTAGCATCAAGCCCAGTGCTTGGTACTTAGCTGACACTCAAGAAATATTTGTAAGTGAGTGAATGAATGAGAGAGTGAATGAACAAATGACAAAGCCAAAAACACCAGTTCTCAGGCCTTGTTAGCCATTCCCATGGTACTAGGATACCTCCTTATGGGTGCCAGATTTTCAACACAGAATAAAAGACATTAACAGAGTTTATGTAGGTCATGGACCATAACCTCCCACTTCATTTCATTGAAATTTATGCCTGAACCAACTTGGAGATTTCTTTCAGAACATACTGATTTATTCACTTGAAATCAGTTGTAGTAAATACGAGTCCTAGTGGGCTGCAGTGCGGTGCTGTGGAGGGCTGCCCAGTACTGGGCCTTCGCACCACACTTGGGTCAGTGGCGCTTTATGGTCTCAGCAAAGTGCGGCTGGATCTTAACGCAGAAGGATGCGCTAAAGGAGGTCGCAGAGCCAAGGAATTAGAAGGCAGCTGTACAATCTCTGCTGCAAGCTGAGAGAGCCAGCGTCTAGAATCAGAGAGAACAGCAGGAGCTCCCATTCTTCCCGCTGGGTGTCACCTGCTCCTGGCCCTTTTACCTGCCTTTGCATCTGAGGACCAAACCACAGCATGGTTTCACAGGCTAAATCGCCCCCTCCCGAGCTAACTTGATCTAACTCACTAAGAATGGGTTACAAAGCATCGATACTCCATCAAAGACAGGGGCTTTAATTTCATTTCGATCTGTAGGTTGCACTGTCCTCAAGCTATCGCTTCCCAGAGGGTTGGGAAAACAGGCTACACACAAACACACAATTTATACCTATAAATAGTATATCACATATATATAATTATTTTATTGCTCAGAGAGCTATTGGGGTTAATGGAGCATTTGACACAAAGCATAGCCAACCTTTCCAGTGACATCTTGGGTATAAAATTTGCACTTATGATTTCTCGTTCGCCTTCTCTCTACCAACATCCCCTCTCCCTTAGGAAAGGAACCTGGCGGGGCAACCAAGAGTTTGGATTGCAAAATTGAGGAGAGTGCTGACACACCTGCCCTAGAGGACTCCTCGTCATCCCCCATAGATAGTCAGCAACATTCCTGGCAGGTTTCCACAGACATCGAGAACACTGAAAGGTAAGTGGGAAGTTACCCTGAATAGACTGCCAATCCTCCTCCAGTTAATGCTCTTCGGGGCCACGGAGAGTCGAGGTTTTCTATTTCAGTTTCAGAAACAGAGCTCCCTTTGGTCTGCCAGAGAAGCACAGTGCTGGCAGGGACCTTCCAGACTGCCTCATTTGCAGATAGGAAAACTGAGCTGAGAGAGGGGGACGGTGGCAGCACCTACGGTAGGCGCAGGCCCCCAGGCCCCTGCTTATCCCACTCCAACACATGAAGTCTCCGTGGAAAATGAGAACAGTGAGAGAAAGTTGGATTTACATATTGTCAGAGTTCACCCACTGGGCTGGTTCCCAAAATTTCCATTTGTTTAAGGGAGAAGAATTCAAAATCACGCAGATGCTTCCAGTCAATTCAGCTGTAAGGAATGTGAGGCAAGGTGTAAGTCGATTTCAGGTGTAAAGAATGGCCAGCTTAGCTGCTGTTTGGAGCTGAGCATTCACTCTGTCCAGTTTACATGGGGCTTCTCAGAGTCCCCTTCTCTTTCTCTCCAGAATGTAGCTGATGGCCCCTTAGTGGTCAAAACAAGTTAATGCATTGTCTTAACAACTTCAGTAACTCTCTTCAAGAGAGAGAGTGAGTTTCTTTAGAAACTCGCTTCTGTAGAAACGAGATTCTACAGTGATTCTATTTTGTTTGAGAAAAGGGAATAATAATAATATTATAATAAATGCCGTGTCCCATCGAGATGCCATCCTGTGAGGCAGAAAGATGAGGCCCTTGTTTACTGGCCTTCACACTTATCTGTGCCCTTTGCCACTAATGTCCCCAGAGCTGGCACAAAGTGGCTGAATGACTACTGGGCAATTCCACCGGCTGTTCTGTGTATGTGAGGTTGAGTCAGTGACAAGATAATGAACATTTTATTTTTTTTATTTTTAGAAATGTAACACACAATGGCATTTATAGCCATTGTAGTTCTACTTTCAGATTGTAATATAATTCTAAAGCTAATTACCAAATTTCTGTGTTTATAGAAAATTGGAGCATGTGGTAATTATGTGCTATTAATAAAACTTGGATTTTGTATAGGCTTGGATATCCAACAATTCAAACAATAAAGCTGTTTGGCACAGTTTGTTAGAACTAAAGACAAATGATGAGGGAGTGATTTATCTTAATTTATAAAATAGAAAATTCTTTGCTCTGCTCCCAGGAAAAAAAATTATCTGGTGAAATGCCATGATCAGGGCATAAACCGCTGGCAAAGCCATTTTCCTTTTCAGACACCTTGTGCAGCAGCTCTATCCAAGCCTTGTAAGCTTGTAAGAAAGCAAGCTATCAAGGGCAGTAAGAACAGGACAGTACGGCCCACAGTGTTGGCGTGCTCTCAGTTCAACCTCAAAGCCCAGATTCTGGTCAAAGGAGATGGGAAACACAAGGGCAGTAGGCACAGCAGACTGGTCCAGGATGTAGCTGCCTCAGTTCTCCCTGGCTCTCTGCCCTAAGACATCATGCATGGGTCTCAAACTGGGTTGCACAGTTAAGTCACCCAGAGGGCTTAAAAACATGGCTGCCTGGACCACACCATGAGCCACCCGAATAGTGCTCTCTTGCTGGGGGTACCTGAGCATAAGGTGGTTCTCCTGGGCAGCAGCCGAGGTTGAGAACTGGTGCTTCACCAAGGGAGACCTGGCCTCAATCCCACATGTTGCATTCCTCGCCCTTGCCCGCCCATCCCCTTGCCCTTGAGCTCTTACATGAAAACAGACTGAACCCTTGCACTTCCAGATGGGGGGTCCTGCCTCCCTTCTCCTGCTCCCCCCTCACCTTATCAGTATGCAGTGCCCACAGACGCACCGTCACACCTCACACCTGCCATTCGGAATGTTTTTACAGGTATATTTCTACAGATCTGCAAGGCCACTTTCCCTGCCTTTTGCAATCAGGTGTCCCTGAAACTTGAGTTCCTTTTCACATAGCACTCAGTACTTGAGCAGGAAGCCCCAGGGGTTTCTGGCCTACCTAAGACAGTAATCCTCAAACAGTGCTCACCAGAGCAGTGGTGGTTTGTGAAATGCACCGAGGGGTTTCATCCCTAACATTAAATCGTCACTCTCTTCTCTCAAATGCCAAAAGGAAAATAAATTAGTAGATAGAATTTCTTCAACTTTAGGATGATCTTCCCCCTGAAACTTTCTTCAACCCGCGGTGCCTGCTAATCTAGGTTAACTAAAAGATGTATCTGGGGTTTTTTTGCACCAAATTATACATTTTTACTGTTTTAAATGAAATCTTCCACTCGTCCTGGGGTTTTCAGAGCACCGTTTCCAGTGCACAACCACCTGCTTGTGTGTGAGAACCACTGTCCAGAGGACTTGGAAAGGTCAGCTCTCCCCCTACCCTAACCAGACGCTTCCTGAGCTGGCTTCCTGCTCTGCATTTCTGGGGTTTTATGATCCTACGTGCTCCGAGATGAGAGAGGACATTGGATGTGTGGGGTGGTGGCCTTGCATGCTGTGCACTGGGCAGCCAGGAAGCTCGGAAGGACGGGCCAGTGGTTAGAGGGAGGCCCAGCTGTCCTTAGGTGGATTTCCCTCTCATCTGTTACTCTCCCATTATTCCAAGTCAATGTAGTTAAATGCTGGCTCTTGTGAATGCTTAACACCTGTGTTACGCTGAATTCCAATCGTGAGGAGGAGAGACTTAAAACCAAGCAGACAACAGTGAGTGAACCTGCACAGCCACCGCAGCCCCAACCCCCAACCTCGGCATTGCCCCGGGGAGCCCGGTGTTCCAGTTGTGCGTCTTTGGCCTCTCCTTGCAAACCTGCGGTACTGTCCTCATTACCAAAGGCTCTTCTGATCTCAGCCAGGTCCGACTGGAGGCGGGGACAAGGGCTCCTGCAGGAGAGACGCCCCTGGAAACGTTCGGCAGAGTGTTCTCAGGGCCAACCCATCTCACATTTTCTTCTCATAAAAGCAAAATAAATTCAATACTTGCCTACTGGAAACAAGAGCTAGGACAATTAGGCACAGACTCTCATCCTTCAGTTGTCTCATGGAACAGACCGTCTGAGATTTCATTTTGAAAATTTACAGCTGATTCTTCTTTCTTTTTATCAATTTTACAGAGACATGCGAGAAATGAAAAACCTTTTAAGCAAACTCAGGGAAACTATGCCTTTACCATTGAAAAATCAAGGTGAGTCTTGTCGTTTCTCTTTGAGGCAGAGGATGTTTTTAATGTGATAACCTTGGGACTTGTTTCTTGAAAAATTAAGGCGTTTTACACAAATAGAAGGCATTGAGCATACACGAGACTGGAGTCTCTCGGGTACCTGGTTTTGCTCTGAGGGAGGCCAAGATACACTTTGACATCCACGCAGACTCGTCTTTGATTGGCTGTGTCACACACTGAAAGCACAGTACCCGGCACGGCAAACACAAAAGGACTGAACACTAGACATGTACAGCCTAGCGGAAGAGACTTAAGAACACTTCCAAAGGAAGATTCCTGTCTTCTAGCTGTTTAATTAACTTAAAAAAAATAGTAATAATTAACATATATTGAGAACTTACAGTATGCCACCATCCTAAATACTTTATATTAACTGTATTAACTTATTTATTTCTCACAACTTTGAGAGAAATGCTACTAGTGTTTCACAGTTTATAGGAAACTGAGGCACAGAGAGGGTAACTAAATTGGCCCAGGTCACACAGTCTGTAAGTAGAAAACCTGGGATGCAGATCATCTACAGAGTGATCCTACAGGCATATACACCCTAACACAGAAATAGAAGGGGGGTATTCACTAGAATGAGGGAAGGACTTCTGTATACTTTTATTAACTATTGTCCCCAGTATCTAGAGCCTGGCACACAGTAGAATAACACCTGGCACAAACAATAAATGTTTGTCAAGTCTGCACCTACATTTGCAGCGCCATGGCCTGACAATACACACAAAGGACTAAAATAATCAGCACTGTCATTAAGCATGCATGGCTGCAGCAGCCATGGGTGAAGTATCAGCTTCAGAGAGGGCTACATGGAGGTAGGGGAAAGGTTTTTGGAGGCAAGAAAGAAACTCCTCTTGTTCCTGCTGAGCAAAGCCTAGGCAGGAGGGAAGGGTGCTGCTTGCCTCAGAGTGAGGAGGAGGAGGAGGAGAATTTGGCAGCAGAGCTGGAGTGCCTCTTGGCTCCAGGAGCAGCTCGGCAGAAGGTGGAGAGGTGGAAGTGAGAACACCAGGCAAGGCTGAGGGGTAGCGTGGCCTGAGCTGCACAGGGGCGGGGGTCAGAGGCAGGAACTACGGGACATCAGGTAACTCCAAACACCCCAAAGGGCCTGGTCACCAAGGCCAACTGGCTTGAGCCATGGGTGAAGTGTTTTGTAGCATTTTAAGAACGTAGACAACATGTTGTAGTGATGAGAGATTACTCTGACTACAACATGGAAGATTGTTGCTAGAAATAAGCATGGTGTTTAGGACCAAGGGCTTTGGATTAAGGCTAGCCTTAGGTTCAAATGCTGGCTCTGCAATAAATTGTTTAACTTCTGGAAATTTCAATTTCCTCATCCCTGAAAAGGGGATAATAATAGCACCTACTTCAAAGGGTTGTTGTGAGGATTAAATGAAACAATGCATCATATGCCTGCTAGCAACCTACAGAAAGCAAACACCTGACAAATGCTCAACTTTGCTCAGGAGAACCCCAAATCAACATCAAATAGAACAGTCCCGCCCCCACTCACCCTGCAGCAGACTATGTGTAGTGTCCAGGTGAGGTTGATCTTGAGCCTACAGTTCAGAGCACTGGCCCCTGGGCTTTAGGTTGGGAGCTCATGACTGAGGCTGTCCTCAGTGTCTTATTAGGTCCCTCATCAGTAGCACGTGGGCCTCTCACCCTGCCTCACATTCAGCTGCCCGGGAGAATGGCTGTCCAGGGTCGCCAGTCTGAACTTCATGGATGCATGTGACCTATATTTTAAATCACACTATCCTAAACATTCCCTCCACAATTAGTGATAATTCATGCAGCAGTTTTTAAATTGTACATTAATGGAAAGACAAATTTTATTTACTTTTGCCATTTTTATAATCATAAGTACAATATATTTTATATAACTGTGTTGCTTTTATAAAAAGAATAGAATTGTAATTACATTTTTAAAATATAAGAAGAATAAAAGGTTGATATTGTGAATGAAAATATGAGTGAAAAGGGAATAATCACTTGAATAAATGATAGCCAGGACTTGAAAACCCTGGATCCATCTGAAGAATAGAAAGGACAAAGCTAGGAAGGAGAAGGACTTATGCAGAAGGAAGTAGTGCAGTAGGATTCTAATAATTGAAAAACTGAGGTGAAGGATTGTGAGAAATTTGTACTTCTTCACTGGAGGGAGAAATGTGAACCCTTAGCATGTGACAGATGACATAGCTCTGTTCCCTATGTGTTTCGTACGTACTCACAGCCTGCTGTCGCTGTGAGCTGACCAGAGAGGGTGTGAGTCTGGTCTGGTCTAGAGAGTCCGGAGAGAGCCTGAGGAAAGCAGGTCTCTTGGAGTCTCTCAGGA
This sequence comes from Lemur catta, assembly GCF_020740605.2. Lineage (NCBI taxonomy): Eukaryota > Metazoa > Chordata > Mammalia > Primates > Lemuridae > Lemur > Lemur catta. The sequence goes on from NC_059139.1 coordinate 40,679,313, forward strand.
AACATGATTCAACAAATGCATGTGGCACCATTTTAATGAACAAATCATCCAGGTTCTTCTCTCTGGCTGCATACACCCAGACAGACCACAGAGGCTTCCCTAAGTCACTCCTGGAACTCTTTTCAGGCAATTTGTTTACTCTATAGGTCTAGATTTAAATGTGCAGGACATGATGTGGGGTAAAATGTGGAAAAAATTGTTCCAGCTCTTTTCTGTAGGCCCTTATTGTCAATCAGGACTCTAACTGGATGAAAACCATTATAGAAAGCCATCTGTTTTCTTTCTGGCTTCTTATTTGCTTTCTCTTTTTATTCCATTTACATGGATGTTTGAAACAGAGAAAAAAGGGAAAAGATACCACTCCTGGTCTCCATTCTTCATACCTCAACCCCTCATGTGAAAATCCTGCCAGCTCAGGTTGTCCTGTGCTCCAGGATCCGTCTCAGTCCTCAACTCGGAAACTGTTCCGGGTTTATTTCAGCATTTAAAGATTGAATCATATCTCCCCCACTTCCTACTGCAATGAAAACTTGACTCAAAACAGTCCATTTTAAATCAATTTCCAGTGGAGAAGAAAGGAAGGTGGCCATGGGCAGGAATTTTAATGGTTATTGATTATGCTTTCATCTTAGACAGGGCCCTTCCTTTCCCACCCTTCCAGTTTGAGAGTGGAGGCAAAGAGACTGGCACAAAAGAGCAAGCCACCGTGTGCCACTGAGTTCCACGGCTGGCTCCGGACAATGGCCAGGTCTCCTGGCTCTCAGCCCGCTGTTCCTTCCACCGTGTCAGGGCTCCTCCTGTCCTACATTCTGGGTCACTGGCAGAGCTGTAAGGAGCTTCATTAATTATGATAGTCTTGCTGTGTCAAATGGATTACAAATGGAACCACCTGTGAAGAGCCGCAAGGTGACTAACAAAGGCTAAAAGGAGACTGGAAAGTGAAGGACAAGCATCTTCTGAATGCATGCTGTTGTCAAACAAAACAAATCTGCAGAAATTAGTTAAGCCTGAAAGATAGTTTCACCTTTTCCAAAATTCTGACTTAATGAATGCTATGGGATGTGTTGGTATTTAGTTGTATTCACTGTTGCATAGAATTCGGTTGTTGAACACATGCGTTAGAATCAGTCTGGAAGTAGGTAAGTTAGGAATCGAATCTGTGCTAGAATGCATTTCGTCCCCTCCTGTGGACAATACTACTCCAGACTAAATTAAACCTAGAAACAGTTCACCCAGACTCACACCCCGATCCTCCAATCTGGACACCCATATCCAGAACCAACCTGGCAGGAGAGTCAGGCAGAAGAGTTCTCAGATAGCTGACTAAAGAACTCTGGGCAGTTATGCCACCCTCTAGCCTAGAGATGACCCTTTAGATTCTTCCCCAAGGGCCTCATAAATAATTTCTGTGCTTCCAGCTGGTGTCTGAAGGTTATTCTGCATGGCCCCATCTCCTTTGTAATCTCTGCAACCTTTTGTCCAGGATTCAGTGTGACATATGTAGTCCCTCTCTCTCCTCCAATCTAATTTCTTAACTCATTATGTTGAGCCCCTAGCCACAAATGTGAAATGTCTACTCATTATCTACTGAAGGAAGAGTAGACTTCTCACCCTAGTATTCATTGTCCCCATCATCATCCAACGTGTAACGGTCACCTATGATGTGCCAATTTCTGTGCTAGGTGCTGGGGTTATCTCTCCCCCCTTTAGGCTGTCCCCTCTCATGGGGCAAAATTGGGTGGGATTCACCTGGGAAGCTTTTCCAAATGATGCGTGCTTTCCCTAGAAGAGACTATGGTGGAGCCTTCAGGGTAGGGCATGTGAATTCTGAAAAAAACTATCACACATGCTGATACACACACATGCACACACTCACACACACACGTTATTGGAAAGACACAGGAATGAGTTCTTACAATATAATAATGCTATAACAGACACAGGTTACCACAAGGGCATATTGGATTCTCACCTAAGCCTAGAGTTGAAATGGAGGATTATTAGGGACTGCTTTTTAGAAAATATCTGTGCTGAGATTTTTTGGGATGAGTAGGAGTAATCCAAAGAAAGAGATGGTAAAAAGACAGTCTAGGGATAAGATTTTTGACATTTAAAGGCATATGGGGACATGAAAGGGCAGAGCATTTTGATAAACTACAAGCACTTCAGTAATTGGGAAAGTTGTTAGACAAGAAGCTTAAGAGAGAGACAAGACAGGTAGGTTGGCTACATCATTAAGGCCCCTACAAGCCATCTTAAGAGATTTGCCCATCCAGGAGCCACTGGAAGGATTCAGTTAGGAGGCAAATGCAGTAATCCAGGTGAGAAAATGCTTAAGGTCTCACCTAAAGCTAGGAGATTGGAAAGAGGGTATGAACAATCGGATGTGGTGCATAAAGGAAGAGGCAGAATCAAGGATGAAACCCAGGTTCAGACTTGGAAAATGGAGTAAAGAATGGTGTCAGTCACTAAGTCAGACAGATCAGAGGAAGAGCAATAGAGGTAGAGAACAATTGAAATGCTGAATCTCTGACTCCACCGCAGACCTACTGATTCAGAAACTCTGGAGGTGGAGCCAGCAATCTGTGCTGTAACTAGCCCTCAGATGATGCTGGTGCAGCTAGCTAATGTTCAAGAATCACTGGGTTAAATGAAGTGCTCTCTCTCTCTCTCTCTCTCTTTTTCTGCAATACAGATTTGCAACTGCAGTCCTGTTATAAGCACTTCTCTTGACTATATCCACAGCTTTAAACTCAGTTTGCTATTTGAAAATTTCTCATTTTCATGTGCCCCTTTTCTCAACATGTCATCTATATAAGAAATCTTTTATTAGCAAAAGAAATTTGAGCAATAGGGAAGTGGTGTAATTGTGTCTTAAGGGATTCCAGCAGCCCTAGCTTTAGTAGCATCTAAGAATTAAACACTGAATGACTGAGGTTTGAACTTAGTGGCTAAATTTCCTACTCTTTTTTTTCACTTTCTCCTATACTTTCCTTCCTCTCTTTTCCTTTCCCACTTTTCGTTTTTGCATTTAAATCTCTCCTTGCTTATAGTTGACTGAGATTGTGCACTTTGGAGAAAAGATACTATAAAAGAGTTAATTAGCCACATCCAAACATTTGAAATAAAAATGAAATATTTCCCAATAAGTTCAAGTGGATTATCTCAGAAAATTTAGAATGAGTGGGAAAAACCTTCCATTTTGCTCACATTCTTGCAATTGAGCATTGATTGGGATCCTTCAGAAGCAGGATTCCAATCAATGTGGAAAGACATCTTTCCTTGGAGTTGAATTTGCTTCAAGCCATTCCAAGCATACTTACCACTTGGAGAATTTCAGCATTTACTGTAGGTGTCTACTGCCTGTGGTGTAGAAAGCTGTTCTGAATTTCTGCCAAGAATTTTTAAGCTTTTGTGTCACCTCAGCCCTATGTGATGGTCACACAAGCTCTGGGCTAGGCAAAGGTGTCACAAATGTGCAAAAAAGATGCTCCAAACCAGCAGTTGTCCTTAATAGGGAGCCTGCCCTTTGCTCAATGTCTGAGCACTTTCTCATCAATCTTAACACTTCTATTCACTTGTGATATATATCTGTGTGTGTATATATGGCACACACACATATGTATATTGTGTATGTATGTGTGCACATGTATATATGCTATATATGTATACACATATGTATATATAAAGAAGACTGAGCAAAGAGAATTTCAATAGCATAAAACGCTGTGCTATCAAAAGATTTTTTTGATTCACTGTAATGAATACACAGATAAAAGGGTCAGTCTTGATACAAAACTCATAATATCTGTGTATAATACCTGTTTGCTTTTAATATATACAAAAACAAGAGTGGTACTAAACATATGACCATAGCATACATATACACATTTTCCTTTATAAATAAAACATTGTGGTAGACATTTCCTCATGTAGTAGGAATGATACACATCAGAATTGCATTTTATAATATATAAAGACCAGTTAAATCCCTTCCCAAATCTGTTAAATGTTTGGGGAAAGGGAAGGAGACATAGAAATTTAGGAAATAGATCTTCGAGGTCTTAAAGAAATAGAGCTATGAAGATCTTTCTTCCCCATAAATATCTTTATAGTTTTGGTGATTCTGTTTCAGGGAAGCATTGAATTCCAGGTGAACCTGAGTTTCAGTAAGTGTAGTCAATATTCAAAGGTAAAATTCTTTAACCTACACAGTCTGCTATATCTTTGCCATATCCAGTTGGGCTAAGTTCATTGATCATTTCATGGTTAGAGAAGTAAGATTCCTAAAAATGATGAGAAAGTAAGTTATCATTTGTTTCTATTCCAAATATATTATGATTCATCTCTGAGAGACTGTCCTGAAAAAAGAGGCTAATATTTAGTATCTGACATTGCTTTCAGTGTCTTAACTATAAAAGAATGATGTTCTATTTTTGACTCTCAAAATGTTAACATCCAGATTATAGTAAATTATTTTTTCACTATGAAAAGGGACAATAATAGGCCTGTTTTTCTCCATATTAACAGAATTTGAGCTTTAAGAGAAGATTTTAATCTATGGAGACTGGGAGGGTGGACTGTGTTTGATTCATTTGATGTACCCAGCTGGGACACCTGTTTTTTTCTCCGGCTTGGACTTGCTACTCTAGTTCTATCTAAATATATAACAGCATTCAAGTGTTCCAAGGAACACTGTCAACCTTGGTGGGTGATACTAATTTACAAATAAGTATGACACATTAGAGCCTTTGGGAAGGGGAAGAAAAGCCCAGGCACTTCAATGACACTTTATGTAAGAGGACCGGAAAGCCAGGATTTATTTTCGTTCTTGATAGTTTCCTGAGCGTCCAGGCTCAGTAATCAAGAAAAGCAAACCCTCTTCTACAAACCAGTACTATTGAGGTGGGGCACATTCTTCACTATATCCATCTCTTCATCTGACTTCAGATTCTGTGCCCTTCGCAAGTCTCCATCCCCTTTAAGGGTAATGCAACTAGTGCTGCAAGAGCTTAGGCTACATAACAGTTGCCAGTGCCAACCAGCCATTTTGTCACCCCTGGTTCCAGTCTGGCCATGTCCTAGCACTGCCCCAGTTGGCAATTTCTAGGTTATTCCCTTGTCGTCCTTCACCTCTGGGACCCACACTGGCCACTTCTTCTTCAACAGGGTATTTCTACCCACCATCTCATTTGGCTTTTTTCTTTAAAAACCCAACTTGTTAAACCAGATTTTCTTTACTAGTTTATTTCTTCCTCTACTTGTCATCATGCTAAAAATTTCAACCCAAAAGTTATGAAATCAATAGCTGGCAATCATCTCTGAATGCTCTTATATACGGATATCCATAGAAAGTGCTGGGAAAAGACAACAGGGAACCATTGAAACTTCTTCCTAAGACGTGAAGTAGGTGCATGGAGCCAATATAAGGGTCCTATGTAAAGGAAAATAGTCAATAATAGCTATATGGAGTGCTTCCTCTACGCTAGACACTAAGCTGCCCACCCAAGCTAAATATTTTTCTTAGATCATTTAATCCTCACCTAAGGTAAGTATTATTAAATCCTATTTTACAGACAGGGAAACCGAAGCCTAGCAAGCATAAGTTATGTGTTCAAAGTCATGAAACTAAGTAAACTAAACTACAGGCAAGTTTAAAAAAGAAGCCAACCTTACTCCAAAGCATGGGTTCATTCTAATAAACCAGATATGTCTCCTTCCAAATGAAAGATTGCCTCTAAGCAGTTTCAATTTAATTCTAAGAAGTGGTTCTCAGCCTTGGGCTATTTTGCTCCTCCCCCAGGGAATATTTGGCCGTATCTGGGGACAATTTTGGTTGTCACAACTGCTGGGGGAGTAGAACTGGCATCTGGTGAGTAGAGACATCTAGTGAGTAGAGGAATACTGTTAAACATTCTGCAATGCTCGGGACAGCCCCCAACAACAAAGAATTATTTGGTCCAAAATGTCATCAGTGCTGAGGTTGAAAAACCTTGATTCAAACAATGGTGGAGTTTTAAAGCTACTTAGTAAAAAGCAGGTTGTTTTGTCTGTACCTCACTCATATATACATTCTGTCCCACCGCAGATGACAGCAGCCTTCTGAATCTAACTCCCTACCCCCTGGTTAGAAGACGGAAGAGAAGGTTCTTTGGCCTATGTTGTCTCGTCTCAAGCTAGGCGGCTCCTCTTGGAAACCCGCTGGGAACACCGGAAAAAAAAAAAAAAAAAATCACAAAACCTGAGGACCTCCAGACAGCTGAACCACACATTTATTGGTTTTTGACTATGTTTTCTATGCTTCCTTATTTTACCTGCTTCCCCCTGCCCTTTTAAATGATTTTACACTCGAAAGCAGCTGCCATCAAGGGGGAAAAAAAAAAAAACAGATTAAAAAAGCAGGCTGTTTTTAAAAAGAATTTTTAAAGCTGACATTGCGCATGTCTGCTCCAAACCATGCCGTGACAGATGCAAGAATTATGATTTTTAAATTATTTAAAGGTTTTTTTAAATGTATTATACAGAGAAAAATTATTTCATGTATAATAGTATATCTATAGCTCTTACTGATCTCATATTAACAATTTATCGTATACGAAAGAAGTCTTTAAGCATAGAAATCTATTTAAAACTACAAAACTTTGTTCAAAAATCCAATCTATCAGTATTAGAAATAATATTAGAAGCAAACATATACCACCTTACCTACTGCTTTCTCTGCATTCATTTACATTTAGTCTTCCATTCTGTCAGAATCTAAGTGCTTCACCATAAATATATCTTAATTTGTAATGCAACAAACACCACATATGAAAAGTACTTAAATTTTGTAAATATATAATAATCCTAATACCTTCATATAATGCATATGGGCAACTAATTTCCTTTTGATCCAATGGTGTCTTTTTCAGCTTCTTGGAGAATGAAGTAATCCAGTTAGGAAATGGTGTAGTAACATATACAACTACCCTCAAATGTAAAATTGAATATTATCACATTTTGTTCTAATTGAAATCTGAAGCATGGTGTCTGCACATCAGCATAGTGTTAAATCTTATAGGGCATGCTGGAATTAGCTCAGATCGTAAAAATATTTAACATTTTACATTGTTAATAAGATTTTTTTAGTTAAGCTAAGCTTGTCTCATTTTAGATGACTATGCAGATATGACTTTTCCAATGTGTACTTAGTGTCTTGTCTTATGCTTAGAATCTTGAAAGCAGGACACATTAAGCAATACTGTATTTTAGAAAAGAGGAAACCACATGCTTTGTTTTTCTGCTCACAGCTTTGTTGTGATCTTCCTCCACTAAACTTGTAACATGGTACAAATTTTGTTATATTTTCTCCTGTTCTTCCTTTGGCCCATTTCCCAGAAAGAATTTCCCATGGGTTGAGAGATCAAGTCTTTGCACTTTTTTTCTTGTTTTCCATAGTCTGAGAAATCTTTGAGTCAGACAGGAGGCACCAGTGCCTAGTACAATAGAAGGATGAGCTAGATGTCTATAAGTGGTTTATCCAAAACACATCCTTTGTTCCAACCCTGTACTTTCTCGATACTTATGTGCACAGGCATTTATATGTATACCAATAATTTGACCTAAAAACTAAATGTATGAAAGCCTTTAGCTTTAGTGAAGATGAAGAGAGATACAGATGAACTATTGGAATACTTATTGTATTAGGTTGAATTACATTAAATTGCTGTTATTTGACTGTTTTGACCTACAAAATGGCAGTTTCATATAGTTCAACCTAATATCTGATGTTGTGGAAATTACACTTGGAATTGTCTTCTAGCCCTTTTGATTGAAAGTGAAAGAATTAAAGGGTTGGAAGAGATCTCAAAAGCTATGCAGGTCTCTATTGAGATCATACCAGCTGCTTGTTGGCCTTATTCTTGGAGTCCAGACTTGTGTTCCAATAAACCATTAATTAGCACATGGTTATAGGTAGGCCTGGCTTTACAAAAAGAAGAACCCTTGAAAAGTTATATGAGAAAATCATAATTTGCTAAATCAAATACTTATAAAACAATTGTGGGAATGTGCTATTTAAAGACTCCTAGAGTGGATACTCCCATACAAAATGAGCAACCACTCCCAGACTTACCTGATCTGCAAACCTTGATTTTCATAAATCAAGTTTGATTAAAGCTTGATATCCTTTCCTGAATCCAGTTCATTTTCATCCCCTGAGGAGATTTCATTTAAGGTTCATTGTTTTCGAAATTATGAAGTAGCCCAGTTTGGCAGCTCTCAGCTTCCCTGTCTGCCTTCTTTCTCCCACACTTCAACTATGTTGAACTCTAGCTTCAATCTAGTTTCTACTAATCCATGCAAAGTTATTAACTGATAAGCCCAACCTTGGTGTTCAGCATGTTCTTCTGATGCCTGACCTAGATCACTTCTGCTTGGTTAATTGTGCTCACTCTCGCCTTAGTCTCAGTGTGAAAGTAACACTTACCTTATGTGCAATTGTCCTTTGTACAACTGAAGACTGTTAATAAATTCAAGTCTCACCTCCATGGCTGGGAAGGCTGTAGTAGCTATTCATGGAGATGGGAATTTGTCTAATTACCTAGCTAGACTTTCCATATCTAAGGTAATATATTCAGCCACCTTATCTTTTATTCATAGTGCCTGTTTTCCAGCCTTCGATCAGTTTTGTAGTTCCCGTGGACACACTCCAAGATTTATAGATCTTCTTTCAGTAGCATTTCTTAAAATTAAATTTAGTGCTTACAGTCCTGGTAACCTCCACCGGCTCAAGATTGCGGTAGGTTATTCACCGTCTCCCATTAGATATGCCAGTGCATTGTTTACGGGCTGCCCCACTCTCCTCCCACTTACCAAAGGACTTTCTCAGGTGTGGGTCCATGCGATGACGTTTTACTGTCTCGACTTCCTGCTGGTAATTCGCTTTCAGATTAGCAATAACACTGAGCTGATCGCTAAGGGTAAGAAGAGAGTATTGAACCCATTTGTTACGCACGTGGGCAACCAAATGGGTTCAATAAATCAAGTTTGTGGGTCCACGTGTCCCCACATGCTTGAAACAGAAAGTGTGTAAACTTTGTGGCACATACTCTCCCATTTTATCACCATATTTTTAATATCCTGTGTTGATTTTTTTTTCAGATTACAAAGAAAATACATGTTCTTTGTGGCAAATCTGAAAAATACCACTAAATAGAAATAAAACTCACCTGAATTCCACCACAATCATATTGTTTAAAACTGCATTTCTGCGCTTTAAATCAGTCAGGGGCTGGGTGCAAAGGCACTTTTGGATAAGACAGGTGAAGAAATGCCCACAAGGCTAAGGTGTCACTTTAAAAATATCTGTCCACTAATGTTTTGCATAGATCTTGGAACAGACTCTCTGCAAACTTCTGGTTGTGCCATTATTCAGGGGTACAAAGAAAGCTTTAGAAGTAGCACAGCCATGATGCTTCCTCTAACAAATTAAAGCTCTTGGGGGAAATTCTAAAATCATGCCAGACCATTTTGTTTCTCCATACTCCTGTAAAAACAGAAGGGATGCTAAGTGTTTGGCAATACTGCCACCTGCTGAAAGCTGAGCTTCAGCGTGAAGGGGGGGAAAAAAAGACACCGTATGTATAAAAGCATCTAATTTATTTTAGAAAGCAAACGAATGGGCCAGGTTAACAATGATCCCATCTGGATTTTCAGGCTCTGAAAATCTCAACATTGAAAGGACTAAGACTACCATCCAGCCTAACTTCCACCCTACACACACATACCCAAGCAATGCCTATCATTTGTTTGTATTCTAGAATGTCACCAAATGCAAAATGCTCAATTTCGGGTAACAATGGGTAGGATGAGAAAAAAACAGTGATACTATTGGCCTCAGAATAATTCATTAAAATTAAATACACAGTCCATAATCGACCCAAGAACATAAAAGAATTGAGTACGTTACAAAAATGACATTTCAAATCTATGAGAAAAGGTTAGATTATTAAGAAAGGTATATTGGGACAACTGGTTAGGCATTTTGGGGGAGAAATATTAGATCTATACCTCACAATTTTCATCAAAATAAATTCTAGATGAAGTAAAGATTTAAATGTTGAAACATATAATAAACATATAAAAGAACGAGCAGGCAATATGGATGAATATTTATGTAATTTTAGTATTAAAAAAAAAAAAAGCCTTTCTAACAGTGACACCAAAGGAAGAAACCAGAAAGAAAAGATGGATGGATTGACTAAAAATGCAAAACTCCTATACAGTAAAAAATAACACACCAAATTAAGAGAAAACAGTATTTGTATTATATGCAAGAAAGACTATAGATCTCAGATATATTTCAAGAGCTTAAACACCACCACTTTGAGGAAGTTTCCATGATCTACAACCCCCGTCCCAGCCAAGTGTTTCCACTGCATTCTTTCCCCATTGAACTTTTTCATTATTGCTTGTTTAATTGTCTGTTTATCCCCACTAAACCGGAAGTACAAGAAGGCAGCAAACATGACTATCGTGCTTACTGTTGTATCCACAACACCTAGCACAGTGCTAGACACAAAGCAAATGCTGAAAGCATATTTATTGAATGAGTGAATAATGAATAAATGCCATTTTATGACTCAAGAAGAATCAAACTTTCCAATAGAAAATTGAACCTAGGACACAAACTGACAATGTATCATAAAATAAACTAATCCACTAATAATAAATATGAAAGTACTGGAATATATTAGTAATCAAAAATGCAAATTAATATGGTAAACTCCTTTATACATATCAGAAAGGCAAAAAGTATAAAGAAAGTTCCCAAGGACAAAAAAGAAGTGTGGAAGTGAACATTCTCTTACAGAGTCAATAGGAATCTAAATTGATTCCACCCTTCTGAAAAATAGTTTGGCAATATATTTTTTCTGCATGCCCCAATAATTCCACTTTAAGGACATTAACCTTTAAAAGGGTCAGAAAAAATGAGCTAAGATGCATTTATTCATCATTCAAAAAGTATATGTAAGAAAGGATGTTAATAGCTGCATTATTTGGAGGAGAGAAAAAATGTAAATAAGCCTACATTATACAGTTGGTTAAATATGGTACATCCTTTCAATTAAGAATAAGCACCATATGTGTATTTATTGAAATGTACAAGCTATATTGTAAAATGTAAAAAAGGAAGTTACAGAAGAATATCTACAGTATGAACCCTTTTTAAAAATCTATGTATGCATGTGTGCATTAAAGAGTCTGAAAGGGTACTTGCCAAAGTGTTAACAGCATTTATCTCTGGGAGGTGAGATTTGGAGCAATTACATTTTCTTTCTGCATATCTGTAATTTCTAATTTTTCCACAATGAGCATGTAGTATCTGTATAATTTTTTCAGGGAATAAACAATGATGTTCACAATATATATTAAAGGAAAAACACATGTTACAAAACATTATGTATAGTATGACACAATATTTGTAAAAAAGAAAATTATATATAAATATATCTATGTATGTATATATATATGCATAAGAAAGCTAGAAGGACATACACTAAAATGTTAATAGTAGTTATCTATGGGTAGTGGGATTATGGATGATTATTTTTTCTTTTTGCTTTTCTGTGTTTTCTAATTTTTCTACACTGAATATGTATTACTTGTGTAATAAAAACTAATAATAAAAGTTTTAAAAAATGAAAGTGAGAGAGATATTTTCACTCACCGTTTGTCCCCTTCCCTCCCTTCCACCCCACCTCCATCCCCCACTTGGCTTGTTCTTTGGCAGAATGAGGGCAGTGGGGTGTGGAGAGGAAACGGCACAGCAGGGCACCACAGCTTTGAAGATAGAAGAGAGTGAGAGAGACACAGACTAAGAGGGTTGAGGAGGAAAGAAAGAGGAAGGGAGGGTGGGAGGAGAAAAGAAGGTAAGAGAGTAAGAAAGCAACTCTGCAGTGAAGTCAGTGGAGGAAGGATTAGAACAGGCTTTGGAAATTTTTTCACCAACAATAGCAATATCTCTAAATTTAGCTCAGGTTTTCTGCTAGCTTCAGCAAGAAAAAGAAATCCATTGAGTTAAATAATTTTATTTTCTAACAAAAGGATGCACACACGCACGTGCACACACACAGACACATTTGGAGAGACATCTAGGAATTAAATTCTGATGGGAATGTATCCCAAGAAGTTTTCTGAGGGGCAAACTTGTTGCAGTCCAGCTAGGTGGCAAGGGCCATGCAGGACAGCTTGGACTTCACAGACGTTTGTCTGAGTTTCAGACATGCTGTGACCAAGTACATGATTGTGGCTAACAGTTCGAATGTCCATTCTCTCTTTTTTCCTTTAGTATTAATAATAGAGACCCCAAATTTCATCAAGGCACTAGTCACCTAAAGTAAAGACTCCATTTCCCAGGTTCCCTTGGATGTGAGTGGGGCTATATAACTGAATTTTGGCCAATAGGCTATGAGTGGAGGTGTGTGATGTCCAGGTAACACCCTTGAAATAAGGGGCATGCGTTCCCATGCTCTTTTCTTCCCTCTGGGCTGCAATGAGAACGTGAGAATGGGAGCTGAAGCAACTCTATTGAATCCAGAAATGGACACCACCTGAGGGTGGCAGAAGTTCCCCAGGTCAACCTAAAATAACCAAAAGGTCAGAATCTAATATAAAAAGAGTTTATTCAAGCACAAAGTGTGAGGACGGACCACCCGGAAACACCATCTCCAAAGGAATGAACTCGGCATTCTGAATTCAGGGAAGTTAAGATTTCATTTATATGGGCAAAGATAGAAGAGTTTTTAGCAGGATTACATTTTTCATGCAAAGTTGGCACAGTTACAGCAATTTGGGTATAGGCAGTGTTCCTTTCTGGGAAGGGTACATTTAACATTTTTTTTTTGCAGAGGATGTAATAATCACGGATTTTTTTGTCATGTGGTCTAAGCAAAGCAGGACAACAAAGGGGAAGTTAATCTATAACAAGGGTCATTAATTAAGAAGAGAGGAGGTTTTGTCCCTGATGTCACCTGATTCTTTCTAGTCATTGTACAGAACAAGAAAAATTAAAAAAGCAAGTTAATCTATAATCTGAGAACAGACTTTGTAACCATATGTGTGACTCAGATCACAGTCACATCTCTCTGAAGGCTTAAAGTGTGTTTTCGGGGGTTCCAATAGCTTTTAAATTTTATTTATTTTCACACCATCAGCCCTGAGCCACCTATATCCATACTATCGCCTATGAAAATAATAAAATAAATTCTATTAATATCTGGTTTAAGGCATTAATAAGGTGACTGTTTATACAGAAAAACCTGTTGACTGAACTGATTAATTTTTCTATGCCTCAGTTTCCTCGGAGCAAAATGAGAATAATAATACCAACATCACAAGAAGTTCAACCAAATAATTGTCTAATTACTTCCTTAGAACTTGAGAAAAACCAAACAAATGAAACAGTGCATGATACTGTGTTGGAGAACATTAGGAAAAGAAAAATCTCTTACATAGCATTTTTAAATTAAATGATCAATTCATTTCAACATGGAAAAAAATTAATTTAAACTTGACCCCTGTCTCATACCATAATAAAAATCAATTCCAATTGATTACTGATATAAAGTTAAAAAGTAAAACAATAAAGCTTCTAGACTGGGCGCGGTGGTGGCTCACGCCTGTAATCTTAGCACTCTGGGAAGCCAAGATCGGACGATCGCTTGAGGTCAGGAGTTTGAGACCAGCCTGAGCAAGAGCGAGACCCCGTCTCTACTAAAAATAGAAAGAAATTAGCTGGACAACTAAAAATATATATAGGAAAAATTAGCCGGGCATGGTGGTGCATGCCTGTAGTCCCAGCTACTCGGGAGGCTGAAGCAAAAGGATTGCTTGAGCCCAGGAGTTTGAGGTTGCTGTGAGCTAGGCTGATGTCATGGCACTCTAGCCCAGGCAACAGAGTGAGACTCTGTCTCAAATAAAAAAAAAAAACAACAATAAAACTTCCAGAAGATAATATAGGAGAATATCTTCACACCCACAGAGTTGTGAAATAGTTCCTAATAGGACACAAACCACTTTGGAAAACTGTTTAACTTTATCTACTGTCATAGAACATATGTGTACCCTATGATCTAATAATTTTACTCCCAGGTAGAGATGCAACAGAAACATATATGTAGGTAAGCAGATAGGTAAAAGAATATCTATAGTGGCATTATTTGTAGTAGTCAAAAACTATAAACAATTCAAAGATCCATCAACAGAAAAATGGAATAAGTAAATTGTGGTATATTCATACAATTGAATGCTATGTAGCAATAAAAAAAAAAAAGAACTACATTACAGCTACATACAACCATACGAAAGAATATAACCATTATAATGTTGAATGGACAAAAGCTAAGTGCAAAAGAATGCGTACTGCTCTAGCAGCCGACATCCACAGCAGCTGAGAGACGATGCCATGGCAGGCGCCACAGCCTCCGCTACAGTTCACCCCTTGCACTGCTCACATCCACTTGCTTCTCACAGTAAATTTACTTCATCCAGGTATTCTGAATTCTATTGTCATAAGTCCTGGGGACATAAACAAAAAGGATAGTGGGACAAACCACAGCCCCCATGTATTCAGTTGGTCCCAAGACTATATAGCTTGTTCTCATCACCTCCCTTATGCATCACCCACTCTGGAGACCTTTGCACTAGGCTGGCACTTCTGGGTTGCCTGGTAGGGTGGCCAGGCCCTCACCCCACGGTGTTCTGAGGCCCTAGTTACCATGCCCTTATTGGACTGTGGTTGCTGTACCCTGCAACTTACAGTGAAACCTGTGCATGGGCATACCAAGAGATGACTCAGTGTGTCACCTGAGTACCAAACACTTCTCTATGTCTTAGAATCCCTCCCTCCTCATGACAATGGTAATTCTTTTATTTGCCTACTAATATACTGGCACGAGGAATCTAAAGTGACCAGGTAGCATCTGTAGCTCCACAGACTCTAAAGTTGTAGAGATGAGGAACATAAATTCCTCAGTGGATCACTGAAGCCATGCCTGCTTTCACCTCTTCATTTTTGGACCCCTATAGTCTATTAATATCTATTGGAGACACATCATATAGTGAGCATTGATTTAAGGAGTATAGTGCATCCCGAAGGATAGCACCCAGTGTTGCGAGGTGTCCTTTCCCTGAAGAGGCCATGTCACCCCTCCATCAGGATGGAACCTCTGCAGGGTAGAGTATGTGGTAGGAACAGAGGATCCCACAGTTGTGTTTTCACTAATAAACTCCTTTGCTATAGAGTGGGATGCTTGGTCTGAGGCAATGCTGTGCAGGATCCTATGTCAGTAGATCAGACGCTCATGAGTCCATGGATAATGGCACTGGCTGAAGTTTTACAGCTAGTAAGGGCAAACCTATATTCAGAAAACAGATTAATCCTAGTCATGGTAAATGTAATCAACTTGGCACCAAGTGGCAGGTTGTTCTCCTTGAGGAATAGTATTGTATCAAGAGCACAGTGTCAGGGTCTGTAGCTGACAAGTTGGACATTCAGCAGACTGAATGTCTCACAGCCTTGGAGAGAAAAGCCTATCTTTGTTTCCTCTTGCTGCTATGACAAATTCCCACATACTTTATGGCTTAAAACAACAAAAATTTATCAACTTACCATTCTGGAGGTGAGAACCAATTTTACCAGCCTAAAGCCCAGGGGTCAGCCGGCCTGCATTCCTTCTGGAGGCTCTAGAGGAGAATCTGTTTCCTTCCCTTTACAGCCTCCAGAGGCTTCCAGCATTCCTTGGCTCATGGCCCTTTCCTCAACTTCAAGCCAGCAGCAGAGCATCTTCCATTCTCCCTCTTTCTCCGGTGATAAGCCCTGCTTCCATCAGCATTTCTCCTTCCTTGACTCTGACCCTTCTGTCTTCCTCTTATAGGACCCTTTCTACACTGGCCACCCAGATAACCCAGGATAATTTTCCCACCTCAGGAACCTTAACATAATGAGATCTGCAAAGTCCCTTTTGCCACATAAAATAACATATTTACAGGTTCATTATTCTGTCTACCACAAACCAATGCTATTCAGTCCATTCCCAGCCTCCATCCCTGCCAGGACTTGTTTTTTGAATGGTATACAATTCTCTGCTGCAGATTTTATGGCCTTGTTTCAAAACCCTAAAGGTATGTGCTGTGACTCTTATTGGAGTTTTCCAGAGTGTCTATAGCATCCTTTAATAACCAGATAACTCTAGTACCATGGCCTCTACCAGACAATATGGCCCAAGTAACAGGGATGCTTATATTGCAGTCTACACCTATTGCAGAGCCCTTCCTTGCTCTTGAATCCACTTAAAACTAGGACTATTGCCTTTACCTGATAAATGGCCAGAGCTTTATCCCCAAGTGTGATATTTGCTGTATCCAAAACCTGCAGAGGCTGACCAAGCTTCACATTTCTTTCTTAACAATAAGAGCTTCAAGGGACAATAATTTGTTTTTACTCTGGAGGGGATATCTCAGTATCCCCCAGACCACTGGACCCCTAAAAACATCACTACTGTAGCAGGCCCCTTAATCTTTGCAAGGTCTATCTCCCATCCTCTGGAGTTTGTGTGTCTTACCAAGGCATTCCGAGTACTGCAAGCTCACCTAGTCTAGTAAACATTATGTCACCAGCTTAGTGGACAAATTTGATATTTTCTAGAAAGAACACTCAGATCAATAGACTCAGACTATGCTGTCATGAGGCATGGTGACTTTTTCTACAGATAGAAAAACCTAGTTCCAAAAGCTCATATGAGCAAATGGAATTATGCTATATCCCAGGTATCCCAACCAGTGATTTTTTTTCCAAATTATGCAATGAGAACATAGAGTACTGTAGATATGTGAGGTCTACTGGAAATAGAAAAGCCTGGTTCCAAAGAGTCATCTGAGGACATGGAGTCAGGCTATACCGCAGGTACACAGCTGCTGAGTAATAATATTACACAGTGGGAACACAGAGTTCTGTTCTCACTGTTAGATAAAAACCCATAACAATATGGCATAATTTATAATAGTGCACATGCACTTGCTAGTTGATAAAAGCTCATCCTGGGCTTTTAAGGATTCCTTCTCCACCTGCTCCCAAAAAACCTGCTGCTGCAGACACTTAAGGATAGTTGATTTGTTACAGGGAAGATAAAACTAGCAACTCTTATTGGGAACCTACAGCATCTCTAGGATCCTGATCCTCTTCAAATTTCTTGTATCTTTTTCTATAATAATTTATTTCCTTTTTTATTTCAGAATATTACAAGGGTACATATGTTTTGGTTACATGGATTGCTTTTGTACTACTTGAGTCAAAGTTATAAGTGTGCATCTATAATAATTTTTATTACAATTACAATTATCAGAGAGTTTTGGAATTATGTTAAACTGTCACAACACACATACCTGAGACTGTGTTAATCAGTTCTAGGAAAGATACCACATTCAGTACAGCAGCTATGATTGGGGCCTCTTGGATAATCTTATGGCAGTCTACTTGCTGCATTGCCATGGTCTGTCCAGTTTGTAAAGAAGCTAAACTAGTGAATTTAAATGGGGATGTGATAAGAACCACCACACATGAATCTGTTCCATTATCCTTGATATCTAATAATGTTTTTGATTAACTTTCTTAGTGAGGCTGGAAGGTTTAAGAAACTTCCACTAGACCTTTGCTACTACAATAGATCTTCCTCTGCAGATCAAGAAATCAATGTGATAGTACTGCCACTTCTATCTATTCCAATTATATATTTGAGAACAGAAGAGATCATTACCAGGTGGGCCCAAGGAGGCAGCTGACCCACTAGGAGGCAGATCCGGGCCAGGACTCCATTTGTTCTTTCTCTAACAGATGTTGGGTCCCTGGATATCTTTGTCAGCTCAGACCCTGTGCCCAAAGCCCTTGAAAGATTTAGGTATTCCTTTTTGCCCATTATTTGGTTACCTGAGTAAATGGCCATAGGCTTCTTTGGGGAAGGACTAGAGGAATCACTACCATATAAACTTTTTAAGCCTTGCAGGGACCATATTAATGGCCACATCACCTCTCATTCAGTAGATGAGAGTAGATAACTGACTCAGCTCTGAAAACTGGGTAAAAGATCATGATGTCAGCCTTCTACTCATCTTGCCTATAGGAATACCACGATCACCATTGTTATCCATCTCCAAAGATCCCTGTGGGTCTGCCTCTCCTGCTGCCATTCTGATCTTGTTGCCCACTACAGTAATTGTGCCCACCATGCTTCTGGTGGTTAGGCATTTCCCCTGCCTTTGCTAATCCAGGATCTCCATTGTTGGGATAAGCCCACTTCAATAACAGCCTCTCTTATAATCAGCCCTGTCCTACAGAGCATGGACACCATGGAGCTCCTTATTGATGTGGCTGCTCCCTACCAGTATTTTTCTTATTGTTTTGGAAAATAAAGCGTCTTCTGTGTCCTCCCAAGGAACAGAGTCATCCAGTGGGTTTTCCAGTCTCATAGTAGATCTATTCCAGCATACTCCCTTCTCTGAGCCTTTTAATCCCTTACTTTATATTCTGCATGGTAGCTCTGGCATCTCAGTATGATGCCCATCATTTTTCCAAGATTCCAAATGCCATAACAGCAGCATATTAAAATCATCTTTCAGGTCCCATACAAAAGTGTTAAATCCTGTGTCATGGAAGAGTATTCCTATATTCAGCTTTATATTTTGTCACCCCTTGCTCCAGCACCCTCGAACCATGCTCTTCTGGTTTATGATGCAGTTACATGTGAGTCAGCTCCACTGGTGTATAATTCATCACCTCCCTTCATAAGTCCAGTATATGCCCATTGTAGATCTGACCCTAGTTATTGGTATGACAACTACAAAAGGAAGTAGAGACAGACCCTGAGGAAGACAGGCATTGTCTTGTAAGACCCCAGTCTCATTTGAGGTATCTGCATTGTCTTCAAAAGGTGGTGGATGGGAGTTCTATCTTCCTGAAGGTGGAGTGGGCCATGTCTTCAGGCTTGGATGGTTCAGGAGAGTCTGGGGATTTAATGTGCTCAAGGGAAAATACTCAGAAGTTCCTTTCCAGATCTCTATCTCTGTGGGGGTCCTAACTCTGGTGCTGAGAATTCGGACTGCTATAAAATTCTGCCACTCTTACAATTAAGCATAGTGTCTGATCTTCAGGTATGTCTGCCCTCTAGCTACAGAAGGCCACTAAACAAACTAAATAAGGCACCAGTGACCAATCCAGGAGTGATGGAGATAGGTGACCTTTCAGAAAAAGAATTCAAAATAGCTGTACTAAAAAAGCTCAGTGAACTTCAAGACAACACAGAGAAGGAATTCAGAAGTCTATCAGAGAAATTTAACAGAGATTGAAATAATTAAAAAAAAATCAAGCAGAAATATAGAGCTTAAGAATTCAATCAACAAACTGAGAAATGGATTGGAGTCTCTCAAAAGCAGAGACCAAGCAGAATAAAGAATTAGTGAGCTTGAAGACAGGCTATTTGAAAATACACAGTCAGAAGAGAAAAGAGAACAAATAAGAATAAAGCATGCCTACAAAATCTAGAAAATAGCCTCAAAAGAGCAAATCTAAGAGTTAGTGGCCTTAAAGAAGAGGTAGAGAGAGATACTACTATAAAAAACTTATTAAAATAAATAATAACAGAGAAATTTCTAAACCTAGAGAAAGATATCAATATTCAGGTATAAGAAGGTCATAGAACACCAAGTAGATTTAACCCAAACAAGGCTACCTCAAGGCATTTAATAATCAAGCTCCCAAAGGTCACAGATTAAAAAAAAGATCCTAACGGAAGCAATAAAAAAGAAAAAAATAACATATGAAGGAGCTCTAATACATCTGGCAGCAGACTTCTCAGTGGAAGTCTTCCAGGCCAGGAGAGAGTGGCATGACATGTTCAAAGTCCCGAAGGGAAAAAAAAAAAAACTTAACCCTAGAATATTATATTCTGCAAAAATATTCTTCAAACATCAAGGAGACATAAAGACTTTCTCAGACAAACAAAAGCTGAGGAATTTCTACAACACCAGACCTGTCCTATGAGAAATAGTCAAAAGAATTCTTCAATCTGAAAGAAAAGGACATTAATGAACAATGAGAAATCATCTGAAGGTATACAACTCACTAGTAACAGCAAGTACACAAATACAGAATACTGTATTACTATAATTGCAGTGTATAAACCACTTATGTCTTGAGCAGGAAGACTAAAAGAAACCTATCATATAACTACAACAATTTTTGGGGAGATAGGTAGTATAAAATGTCATAGATGGAAACAGCAAAAAGTTAAAAAGCAAAGGGAGATGGAGTTAAAGTGTAGAATTTCTGTTAGGTTTCTTCTTGCTTATTTGTTTGTTTGTAAGCAGAGTTTTTATGTTTAAAATAATTGGTTATAAAATGTTTTTTGCAAGCCTCATGATAACCTCACATCAAAAAACCAAAACAGATATTCAGAAATTAAAACACATTATCAAAGAAAACCACTTTCAACAAAGGAAGACAGGAAGAAAAGGAGGGAGGGAAGATGGCAAAACAACCAGAAATCAAATAACAACATGGCAGTAGTAAGGCCTTACTTATCAATAATAACATGGATGAAAGATGTCTGTAATGAATTTTTTAAAAATTAAAAATGAATGGGCCAAACTCTCCAATAAAAAGACAGAGTGGCTAAATGGATTAAAAAAAAATAAAAAAAACAAGAGCCAAATATCTGTTGCCTGCAGAAACACACTTCACCTATAAAGATATACAAAGACTGAAAATAAAGGGATGGAAAAAGATATTCCATGTAAATGGAAAACAAAAAAGAGCAGGAGTAGCTGTATTTTATCAGATGAAATAGACTTCAAGATGAAAACTGTAAAAAGAGAAAAAGAAGGTCATTATATAATGATAAAGGGGTCATTTCAGCAAGAGGATATAACAATTCTAAATATATATGCACCCAACATTAGAGCAACCAGATATTTCAAGCAAATATTATCAGAGCTAAAGTGAGAGATCGACCCCAATACAACAATTGTTGGAGACCTCAACATTCTTCCACTTTTGGCATTGAACAGATCATCCAGACAGAAAATCAACAAAGAAACATTAAACTTAATCTGTACTATAGGCCAAATGGATCTAACAGATATTTACAGAATGTTTTATCTGTATCTACTGAATGAGGAAAAACTGAAAGCATTTACTTTAATATCTGGAATAAGACAAGGATACCCACTTTCATGATTGTTATTCAACATAGTACTGGAAGTTCTAGCTCAAGCAATCACACAAGAGAAGGAAATAAAGAGCATTCACGCTGGAAACAAAGAAGTCAAATTATCCTTGTTTGCAGATGACATGATCTTATATCCAGAGAAACCTTAAGAATGCACAACAAAACTATTACAACTGATAAACATATTCAGTAAAGTTGCAGGATATAAAATCAACATACAAAAGTTAGTCACATTTCTATATGCCAACAATTGTATGTCTGTTTTAAAACATCACATGTACCCTATAAAAACATATAACTATTATATACCCATAATAATTAAAAATAAACTTTTTAAAAAAAGAAATCTTCAGTGGAGGTAAAATGCAGATAAGAGGGAACTGAGGAATTGAAATGTGACTGCTGTTCTTTATTCTAAATTTCTCCCTGAGAGAACTGGAGAAAGTCACCTCACCTCACCATTCCTTTCAGCTAGTCAAAAAATCTCTGAATCCACCTATGATCTTCAAGCCCCTTCTTCAAGATATTCAAGATATCAAACCTTTTTGGGCCAGACCAATGTATAAAGTCCCCATATTGATTTACAATTTTTGTCTGCGACTCCGGCTGTCCTGAAAGGGACCCCTGCCTTTAAAAACCTTTGCTTACAAGCCATCAGGGAATTCAAGTCTTAAGCATTAGCTGCCCGTCTTCCTTGCGTGATGTCATGCAATAAAAATGGCCCTTTCTCCTGCTACAAAAAAAAAAAAATATATACTCTTGAAATTCAATAAGAAAACAAATAACCCAATAAAAATTATTGGCAAAATATTTAAGAAATATTTCAGCAAAGAGGATACAGAGATGGCTAATAAGCATAACAAAAAATAATGCTCAACATAATTAGTCATTAAGGAAATGCAAACTAAAACCACAATGAGATAACACTATACACCTATTAGAATGTGGGAAAGAAAACAACCCCCTGAAGTGACCCCCTAAGGGAGGTAGCGTGATATAGTAGAAAGCATTAGACTGTAAGATGAAAGTTCTGGGATTTGATTCCCAGCTCCACCTATTGTGTAGCACCAAGTCACTGAACTCTGTCCATAATTTCTTCATTAGCCCTGTAGAGATAATAATATTTGCCCTGCTGATCTCCAGAACTATTATGAAGGTTTTGTAAAGGGTAAAATTTCATACAAATTTAATGAACCACTGGTAGGAGAAATTCATCAAACACTTGGAAAAAGTGGTCTAAAGGATATTTTGAGAACTTCGCTGTATGCAGTCATCCTTTGCTATCCATAAGAAGTTCGTTCCAGGTACTTTCCCTCCCCTCTCACACAGATACCAAATCCCTGTTCAGCACTCTTGGGAGTGGGGGCAGGAAGACAACAATCCCTTATATAAAACGGCACAGTACAGTATTTGCAAAAACTCCTATGCACATCCTTCCATACACTTTAAATCATCTCTAGATTATGTATAATACCTAATACAATGTAAATGGTATGTTTTAATAAATAGTTGTTATATTACACTGGTTTTCATTTGTATTTTTTATTGTTGTATTTGTATTTTTTATTATTTTCCTCCTAAATATTTTTGAACCACAGTTGGTTGAATCCATGGATGTGAAACCCGTGGGTACGGAGGAAGGGCCGACTGTACTTTGCACATACCATCCATGACTGAGAGGTGCCTGCTCTCAAGCAGTTCACCATGCAACAAAGGCAGACAAACCCTGAAAAGAATAATGAGTTGTCAACAATAAGCAACCATTTAAATAATTAGTCAGATTGCCTATTGTGGGGAAGAAGCTACCTTCCAATCCCAGGAATAAATGTTAGATAGATCTGGCAGGGCAAAAGAAGACTATTTCCATTCTTCTCCGACCTGCTCTGTACCCCAGCAGAATGAACCATGTGAATTTCATCAATGGGCTCCCTTGTCCTTTGGCTTCCAAATGTGTCTGTAAAAGGGCATCTTGGCAGGAGGGAGGAGGGAAGAGAAAAAAGTCAGGGTATGTATCACAGTGACTCACTGTCTTCAGGGTCACAGTGGGCTGGCTACATCCTGTGACTGAATGTCACAACTCCTGACAGATGGCCATCTCCATGCAGCTCTCTCTCTAGGTTATGTTCCCTAGGGGTGGTAAAGGCATCCCTCTGTTACTAGCCCTGGGTGCCACATTATCTCTTGTGGTTTCCCTACATTCTGTCCACACTCTGAGTCCTTTTATTAAACTCTGTTCAGATCACCCATCTGTTTCCTATAGATACACAGTTATAACAGATGGAATGGCCAAAGAGAGGGTAAAAATGTTTTCTGTCTCTTTAAAACTCCTCACCCCTTTTTGAAAATTAAAACCTGCATTCCTGCCTCAGGTCAATGGTTGAGAGGGACAAGGGAATGTCCTTTGTTCTTTTTACCATAGGAGAGAGGTCAATGTAATTGTCCAGGCAGAGGTCTGGGAGGTTCTGGCAGAAGTCCAGGAGGTCTGGGCAGGCAGAGGTCATGAGAGATTGTCTTCAATGGAGGTGGAATGGATTAAAATCATCAACTCAATAGCCTGAAGCTAAAAACCCTCCCTTTAAAAGCTCCATATTTCTACTTATGATTAGAATGATGACATTTTAAGATGGGAGTCTCCATCCTCCTCATTTGTCAATGAATTAATAAACCTCCCCTTTTTTCTCCTTAAATCACTGTCCTCCTTCTTCTGATGCAGCCTTGGGAACAAGTGCCAAGCTTTCAGTAACACAGTGATTTTGTGTGTTATACGCTACAGTTGACATTAAGGCTCTCATGCTAAAGGCAGCATAAAACCTTCATTCATTCAACAACTATTCACTGAGAGCTGCCTTTGTGCCAGGTCTTAGGGAATAGAGCAGTGAACAATGTAAATAAGTCTCTTCCCTCTACCCTCCTATGAGGTGATTAAGGAAGGCTTCCTTGAGGAGAGATGACATGGAGACAGAGTCCAGGACAATTTGATAAAGCCAGACATGAAAAGATTTTTAGGAAGAACTTTCCAGGCCCAGGGACAAACAGGAATAATGACTCTGAGGCAGAAACAAGGCTGGCCTTTTGGGGGATACACATAAATCGATGTGGCTGAAGCAGACTGAATGAAAGGAAGAGTGGTGGGAATGGTAGGAAACATGAGACTACATACGTCATATTAAGGAATGTGGATTTGACCCTAGGTGTTATGGGATGCCTTGGGGGGAGGGGAAATGGTGGTGCTTAGGAGCAGCACCATCTCATTTATATTTTAAAGATTCATTGGCTACTGTGTGGGAGCAGACTGTAGAACAAGTGTGAAAGCCGAGTTAGGAGAGTATTAAAATAGCCAAGGTGAGAGACAATGGTGGCATGGATCAGGCTGGTGGCAGTGGGAGATGGGGAGAAGTGGTGAATGGGATATGAGGTGAGGAAAAAAGAATAGAGGATGCTGCTAAAAAGTCTGATCTCAGTGACTCTGAGGCCATTTACTAAGACATGGAAGACTTGCAGGTTGCAAGTTGCAGGATGGGATGGTTGTGGAGAAATAAGAATTTGTGTGCCTGTTTGAAACCCAAATTAAGAGATGTTGAAGAGGCAATGAAATACGAGCATGGCTCTCAAAAAAGAGATTAGAGTTCAAGACACACATGTGTGAGCCACCCACATAGGAAACAATGAGATTACCCTGAGGAGCAGTGTGGCTGGAGGAGATTAGAGACAGGGCCTGAGCCAGGGGATCATCTGGGGTTTAAAGCTTGGGAAAATAAGAGACACTAGCAAAGGAGTCTGAGAAGAAACACTATTAAGGAAGAAAGATGATAGTGATGGTCCAGCCTAGTGAAAGAGTGTTCAAAGAAAATTCAATTGTGCTAAATGTTGCTAAAAAGTAGAATAAGTCAAAGCTTAAAATGAAATTACTGGGTTTGCCAACATGTAGGATGTTGATGATTTCACTGTTGAATGATAAGAGACAAAAGTCAATGAGACAATTGGAGGTTACAGAAGAAACAGCCAGTACAGACTACTATTTTTTGCTGTAAAAGCGGCAGCCAGAGGGAAAGGTGGAATGAAGGAAGAGTTTTATTAAGACAAGATACTAGAGCTTGTTTGTATGCTGGTGGGACTAATCTAAAAGAGAAAAAAAATTGATCGTGTAGGAAAGAGGGTAGACCACGGTTTTGAGAAGGTGAGAGTAAGACCCACTCTGTAAGTAGAGGAGTTATCCTTCAATAGGAGCTTAAACATTCTAAATTCCTGATTCTAAATGCCATCTGTATATTAGAATCCCTTGAAAATTTTTTTTAAACAAAAGAGTAGAAAAGAAAAAAGCTGTCTCACATCAGATTAACTAAATCGGAATCTCTGAAAGTGGGATTTGGGCATCACATGTTTAAAATTCTACATGTAGCCCATGTCGATAATCACTGATACATTGAAACAGGAGTGAAGGCAGGTTGCACGAGTACAAATGTAGGCAGCCTGATCAACTTGGGGGTGGGAAGATGAGGCAATTCTATTTTGATTGCTGGTATTTTCTCAATGAAATAAGTAACAAGGTCACAGCTGAGAGGGTGCTGTTTATTTGAAAAGAGAGAGGGTTAAGGTATGAAATAATTTTAGGAAGTAGGAAAGCAAATTTACTCATGAAATATAATAGGATTGTAAGGATTTCCAGAGGGCCCACTTGAGACTTGTGGGGATAAACGTAATGTGAGACTAAATTAGCACAGCTGTGCTTTTTTTCCTCCAGCCACATCCATCCGGTTACAGACAAGGAGTAGGTGGAGATGTCCTTTTGTGACATTTGAAGCAGTCGTCACCACTTGACTCCTGAGTAAAGTTACAAAGTGGAGGCGGTTGCCTGGGGAAATTTCCTACCTCCTGCCTGCTTACTAAAGCGACTCCAGGATGACCTAACCCCACCAGTATGACATAAAGAGTTAGTGAACCAAACTGGAATTCTAATTGGTAGAAAGGTGGAGGGAGAGGAAAGGAGATTTTAATAGTTCCTTGTCGAGCCATAATTTACATGAAATAAAAAATGTACAAACTTTATGTGTACCACTTAAGAACTTTGCAATTTGTGTACACCAATATGTGATCACCACTAGATTAAGATATAAAAACATTGATATCACCTTACAAAGTTCCTCTTATGCTCCTTTAAAAGTCAATATTCCCCCACAAAAGGTAGCAAATTGTGATTTATCTGGACATAGATTAATTTTGCCTGTTCTTTAACTTGATGTAAATGGAATCATACAGTATGATCTCTTTTGTATCTGACTTCTTTTGCTTAGTTTAATGTTCTTGAGAATAATCATGTTGTTTCATGCATCAGTAGTTTGTTCTTTTGTTATTGTTGAGGAGAATTCCATTGCACAAATATAATACAATTTGTTTATCCATTGTCCAATTGATGGATATTTGTGTTGTTTCCAGTTTTTTGCTTTTATGAATAAGGTTGCTATATACATTCATGTATCAGTCTTTTGTGGACATATGTACTCATTTCTTTTAGATATATATCTAGAAGTAGAATTGCTGGGTCATAGAATAGGCATGTGTTTAACTTTGTTGGAAACCCCCAAACAGTTTTCCATGGTGGTTGTACCATTTTACACTTCCAATAGCAATGTAAGAGCATCCCAGTTGCTCTATGTCTTTGCCTGTAATTGATATTATGTCTATTGAAGCTGACAATTAAAATTTTAGTGAGTGTGAGAAATAATATTTCTAAAGAAGACATTCAGGAGCCACTTGTCTACTCTGGACCTGCCAGATCAAGCCATAGCTCAACAACTCCAGACAAGAAGGGACTGGGACTTAGAACCTTCATCCTGAGGGGAAGCTGGTGTATCCTAAGGAAGGTGGCAGGATAAAAGGACTCTGTGCAGATTGGGAAGAATGGGAGAGTTGGCAGAAAAGGCAGCCACATGCTCTGAAGTTTGTAAAAGAAAAAAAAATCATTCAATGATACACAGTAAGGCAGACTTGATTCATGACCATCACGATAGGTACAGGGACCGCTGCAACTGGGTTTTGCAGTGGGGGAGAGAGATTGGGCTCAACTCTGGATACAGCACGAACAAGTGAGAATTTATAGCCAAGGAGCAGGATGTGGATCAGAGGATGGAAAATTACTAAGAGGAAACATCAGTGGTAAGGGGGATTCTGGCTAAACCAATCTAATAGGATTCTAGCTGAAGACAGGCTAGGGTGAGAAGACATCACCTGGGGGGTGGTGGAGGGTAAGGAACCTGATCAGGTATCAGAGATGATCAGAGAGTTAGCAGGGTTCTTTGCTAAAACTGGATTTTTGCAAGAAGTGCACAGACGGACCTAGGAAACGGTGCAGAAGCCTAACTAAAGTTTGGCCAAGCAAAGAATCTTTGTCAAGTTCAAAATGTCATTGAGTGGCACAAAGGATGGAGTTAGCTAAACAAAAACACGACTCTTGACTTTTCCCTTTCCACCTCCTCTCCTCCTCCCCAACACACGTACTCAGAACTCAGTGCTGCTTTGACTTTCTTACTTGAATTTGTGGTAAAATAATTGCTTAGATTCCTTAACAGGCACAGCCTGTGCAGCCAGAGGAAGCCAGAAAATGTTTTAAAAGGGGTTTCCTCCAATTCCAGTCTTCTGAAGGCTACCATCCCATACCATCCGTGCATTATTAGGTAGAGGGATACTGGCCAGCACTCCTATTCCCAGGATGAGAGACTCTAAGGCTACGTCTCTGATTTTCACCTTCAACCCAGACGGAGCCCAGGGTCAGAAAGGAACAGGCCCTGACACAGAGTTTGTTTGTTTGTTCAGTCATTCATTTGGATATAGGTACATATATGATACATACATGTTGAGCCTGGATGTTTATTTTCTCTCTTTTGTGCCAGAGATTGCCTATCCCCTCTCTTCCTGGGCACCTCCCAGAGCTGAAATCTGCTACTCTTCCTGTTAATAAATCCCCAAGTGAGCTCAGGGAAAGTAGACAGGAAGCCATCTGCAAGGACTGGCTTCTAATGTCCCTTCCAGCTTTAACAGCTAATCACTCCAGAAGACCAGCCTCAGTTCATAAGCATAGCCTTGTGATAAGTGTGAGTCATTGTTGAGTCAATTCTTTATGAGTGATTAATCTAGTAGCTTTTAAGTGAAGCCTTCAGACTCTTCACCAGTGGCCATAGTCACTGTTGCCGATACATTTAAAACATAACTACACTGCTTTTGAAAAACAATTTACTTAAACTACACAAGAGTGTAGTTCAAAACATGTCCCAAAGATGGCAGTAAAATAATACCTTGTGCTCCACTGTCTTCAAATATTTTTAACTCTGCTAAATCATAAAACATGTTGAGGGGAAACTTCATTGTGAGAAATTAGGGAAAAAATGGAAATTTTTGGTTTCTAATATTCTGTTATTCGTATAGGAACATGTCTGAAAATAGTACCTCACATCTGCATTGTACTTTAAAATATGCAAAACACCATCTCTCATGTTATTTCACTTAATCCTCGCAAAGAACCTATATGATGGTTATTTTCATTTTATGCAATCAGATTCTGAGATTAATTATGACTAACTCATAAAGCAGTATGAGTTATATGCAGCTAGTAAAGCATCGGAACCAGTTTTCCACAGACCAGAATTCTTTTCTGTACACATCTGCTTAGGGAAAAGTATCTATAGGACCAATAATTTACTTTAAATATCACAGTTTATTATGATCAAGTAGACATTTGAAATTAAAATCATAAAATTTGGAGCTGAGGTTGTCTGATAGGTAGGGTGACCAACTCATCCTGGTTTGCCAGGGATGATGCCAGTTTTAGCTCCTGGGAACCCCCTCAGTCCCAAGCAAACCAGGACAGTGGTGATAAGCTCCCTGAGCCACCTGTCCACTGGTTACCTGGTAGTTGTCCAACAGTTCTGTAAAAGCTCTGCCAGGTGATGCCCAGCACACTGCCTTGCCCTTAATACTATTCAACAAATATTTGTGAAATTGTAATGCAGCTTTGTAGTTTTGCTTAAGGGAAAAAATGTCTTTTCTGCTGTTTTTTTAGATAAGACATAATCTTTGAACTCACTCTTGTTGATTCCAGACTCCACAGCTCAGCCCATTTTGGCATCAATTTCCCCTCTAGTCTCAGCTTGGTTCAAATGTCCTTGAAGTGCTAATATTCTGTTCAGAGGAAGCTTTTTGAGAGGCGGCAGCAAAGTTCGGCTGTGAAAGATATGCGTGGGAGAGAATGACTTTTCTCTACTTATCTCCACTGCAATGTGACATAAAGCAAAACAGCTCTTTCATATTTCAGACACGTAAGCACTTCATCTATATTGAATGTATGATACACAAGTGGTCAGTCTTTCATTTCCACTTGAGCTATCTTGAAGACTAACAAGTCCTGGGAACATAAACACAAAGTGGGGTCTCAGAGGAGTTGAAGTAGACAGGGAGCAGGTACGTATGAACATGTTCTCACACGAGACAGGTGGTAGGCACACAAATGTGGGAAAACAAACCCAGACATGATTCCCCAGACACCACTGTGATTCTGCCTCCTTCTCTCCTACTCCAGAAAGCAAAGTCATTAATTAAGTGCATGAGGAGAGCCAATAGACTGGGTGCGAAATACTTGGAAATAAAGAAACCAACCCCTCATTTAAAAAAATCTTTGATATCTGTGACATGTATAATATCCAAGATATTTTTATTCCAAAAAGTACACTGAATATTGGGTAGCATCTATGAAAAGTGAATTGCTAGAAACTTTTAAAGTAGCTGCACAAGTTCACTCAAACGACTTCCAAATATGAAAACTAAATGTAGCTTCTTTATTTTTCTAATCTTCGCCCACCCTGAGATATCTTAATCTCTGCCTCTCAGATGTTCCTCCCCAGCCTCATCACCAAGACGGCGTCCCCAGGTGTATCCCATCTGTGGCAAGCCGTGGTGGCGTCACATGTGACATGACTTGTGGCTCTCCCACCAACGTGGTTCTGCCCTCATGTCACCGCTACGGAGTCGTGGCTGATGAATTTGTGTGGGTTCCCGTGTTCCCCTCTCCTGATGTGACCTCACCTCTCTGTAACCTCCTAAAGTCTAGCTGTAATTCCTGTTGGCTCCCTCAACAGGCAGGCAGCAGGCAGATCTAACTCTGCAGAGGAAGGAGATTAGCGAGGAAACCTAATGAAAATGAAGTTTTGAAAATTTCAAGCTGATAGGTTTTTTTCCTTTCTTTGCCCCAATAAATTTTCAGGCAGAGTTGTTGTATCATTATAGCCCCCAAAGAAGGGTGGAGGGGAGTGAGAAAGCCCCGCAGGAAGGAGGACAGGATGGAAGGGAAGTTGTAACAAGCCAGGAAGCCGTGGCAATTTGGCCCCTTTCAGCCTCCAGGAGATCACAGGGAGGAGAAAGGACAGAAGTAGAGAAACCAATACTTGGGATATTTGCTGTCTAACTTCTGATTTCTGGGCTGATATCACAGGAAAAAGAGCGAGTTATACAGGCTGAAGAGAAAGTGGCACACTCCACAGAGCTACGTCAGGACCCTGGCCTGGCACAGTCTCAGGGCCACAACCAAGTGGACGGCCCTCTCAGCAGCTCGAGGCGGCTGCTTTAGAGTAGAATTGGAAGCGCTGTGGCATTACATGGTGTGGGGGGTTGCTGGGTCTTCCTCAGCTCCTGATGCCATGGAAAGTTGCTGGTAGCTCCTTTGTGACCTGTGGTGGAGCACAAAGGGGTTACTGTTGCTGGCTGGTAAGTTTCTCAGGGCCATCGTGCAGCAGGAGCCATGCCTCCAGGACCACTACCCAATGTGAGAACCAAATGGGAGCTCACAGCCAGATCTCAGGGGGAATATGCACCCCCAGCAGCTGAGCGGGGTCTGAGTCATCAGGCAAGACTACTCAAGAGAAACTAGACCACAAGTTCTCCCGTGTCATCAACAGACTTCAGCAACAGGAGACAGCAAGGAGAGCAGTCGCAAGATGGACAGGGAACATTCTTTCCACAGAAACCAGGGAGGAGCACACAGATCCACTCACAGACCAGAGTCCCCTCCCCTCTCCCACCATTGCCTCAAGAACGTGGTAAGGCCAGGACCCCAGAAGCCACCTTCGTCAGGGACAAGATGTGGGGTGAAGAATTGTGACAGATTAGACATTTACTGAAAAGGCAGAGACTAAAAGGAAACAGTTGAAGTCAGACTATAATGATACATCCTTACTTGAAGTTCCCTGGCCCACACCACAAAATAGGTAGGAATGGGGGAGGGGGGTGTTTACAAAAAAGATTAATTTTTGAAAAATAAAATAGCCATATTTTCTTTGCACTTTTGTCGATAGAGTAAACAAGCCCTTCTGCTGTAGTAGTGAAAAAGTGTTTAGTGTATTGATAATTCAGCAATTAGGTCTTTTAATAAATTACTCAATCAGCTAATTGCTAGTCCATAAATCACTATTTGGCAAACTGGTGCTCAGCAAATTGGTTTTTCAGTAAACACATCTTTTGATAAATTGCTTTTCAGTGAATTGATCTGTTTCAGCCTCCTGGTAAGAAAACACAGAGAATCTCCACTCCCCTCATGTTTATTTTTACTCTAGATGGTCTTAGCAACTCAAGTTTTGTACTAGTTGAAAACGTTTTAAGATACACTTATATTGCTTTCATATAAGCACCTGCAGCTCCACCATTTTGGCATAAACATGAAATCTAATGAACCATGCATGACTAGTCACAAGTCTGGTGTGAGAGGCTCTCTAAATACAGTTCTAGTCTTTTCATAATCCTTCCATGTATGACCAGAATGCAAAAGAGGAAAGGAGGAAAATGGGATGGGGGGGGGCATGGGGGGTGTTGAATGATACAAATAACCCTGAAGCAACCTGAGCTGATGCTGTGAAAGTTCACAGAAAGAGTACAAGTCTTTCTTGCCTGAAGCTTGCTTGCCTGGTGCTCTCTTTGAGTTAACCATCTCTACTTCAAACCACTTTGTATTCCCACGCAACACAGAACTCTTTCTCATGGTTAAACTTTGTTCGTGCACAGTATGTAACATTTTTTTCTAAGGTCTATCTTCGCAAAAAGTTGAGTCTTGTGTGTCCTCAGGAGGGTCTGTGGTAACACATCCTTGCAATCAAAATCACCCCAATATTATATGCCACAATAACCCTATCTGTTTGGTTTGATTCTAGCTCTCTCTGCTCCAACTCAAAGTAGGCAAACCGTTGTCTTCACTGTCTCCCAGCTACCCCTCTAACACCCCCTCTACTGTTGACTTCTGCCACAATTCAGCATCCTGGTCTGACTGCTCCCTGCTCAACTGCTCATTTGTCAAGGCTTTCAGATCTAAACAACTGTATGGACCTGCCATCACCTACCCCAGCCCACACTGATTTCTCCATTTTTTGGAAACCCTCTAAGCATTGCTTGCCTGCATCACTCATTTTGGCTCCAACTCCATACATCTCATATTTTACTTACATCACATATGTGTTACTCCAAACACCATAAACTTCTTGAATAGAGATGTCCTGTCTTACATTTCAGCACCTCCTTTTGTGATAAGGACATCCATATGCACTCTAATAAAGGCTTGCAGAATCATACAGAATTTTCATCTGTAACTTTGCTCTGATTTAGAAATAATTGTGCTTGCTCATGATGCTCAAAATAGACACTGTACCGAACCATTTGGTAGAAAGAATGCTTTCAAAAGGATTTTTGTAATGACGGGGAAATATGGTATTCAGATGTGGAACTCAATTGGTTCTTTGAAAAACAACTTTGGTACATAATATTCTTCTTGCAAATTTACTGAACAAAGCCTACAGACCTAGAGTATATAGATATTTCTGGAAAAAAATGTGGTATTACATTATGGAATAAATTTAGAATACAAATGAGATAATACAGAGACAGAGTAGTTTACTTGAGAGAAAAAAACCTTACAAAATGCAAGGTAAGAAAATAGAGAAATAAATTATCTTCATGTTACAGTAAATCATAAACTGAATATGGGTTTTTTTAAGAGTAAATATGATTTGGATTAGAATGAATAAAGTATATGGTAATAAAAGCAGATCTGAGAACAAAATTTTTGACAAAAAGCTTATTTAAAAGTCTATATATGGTAAGTTTCTTAAAGTTTCTTTAAATGAACTTAAAACAACATCATCAACTTGTTAATGTAGTTTGTGCATATCTCAAGAATGCACCTATTAAATATTTGTGGGCATTAAGATACATTCTTTATGCTCTACTATGATTGGTTAATCTTTAAGGTATTAAATTTTCATTTGGAAACCTCAACCACAGGTGGGAAGAAATTGGTGTGAAAAAGCAAAAGAAATAAAGTCTAAAAATAAAGTCTAAAGCTTTTATAAATATGGTATTTATATTACTGTTGTGAATATCCTTGATGTATGAGGTCTGTCCAGAAAGTATCCAGCCATTGTTAATATAATGAGAACGGTTTGTGTGACATCAATGTAACCTGACAGCCAAGGAGAGTGGTCTGTAATGCACAATCGTAAACAGTGAGGACCTTACTGTACTAGTCAGTGGGGCGCTAGATGCCTTGAGTGAGCATGTGTAGTGTGTGGCCATGGCATTCAAAATGACTGAGCAAGTAGAGCTACGAATCGGCATCAAATTTTGTGTTAAGCTTGAACATTCCTATTCCGATGATTCAGAAGGCTTTCAGGGATGATGCAATAACTGCCACACAAATGCAAGCGTGGCACAAATGCTTCAAAGATGGTCGAGAATCTGTTGAATGTGATCCACATTCTCGAAGGCCTACAACAAGCAGAACACCTGAGAATGTCTAACATGTACGGGGTAGATTATGAGATGCTGGGAGAACTGTGTGAGGTCCCAAGGTGCTTACTTTGAAGGGGACTAAGGCATCATTGTCCTCTGCACAATGTTTCTTGTATCTTCTTCAATAAATGTCTCTATTTTTCATATTACATGACTGGATACTTTCTGGACAGACCTCATATATATGTCTAAATGTTAGCAGTATATATTTAGAACTATAAAAACCAGAAGAAACAGCTAAGGTTTTTGAAAACAGTACCTCTGTGGAAAGGAAAATGGAAATTGAATAGAATAAGGACCAAGGACTATTTTTTTTCATCATAAGCATTGTAATATTAACTGATTTTTGAAACTATTCATCTATTATTATGAAAAAAATAAAATTTAACCAAAAGTGTGAAATACTGAGAGCTGATGGAGGGTGTGCAAGCCTGGATGCAGCTCCTTGGAGTGACCTTGAATCAGGGTGATTGGGTTGAGGGCTAGCCACCAACCCACCAACCCCTGCCCCAGCAGGGCGGCCGGGTAGTCTGCGACCCTTACTAAATGTAGGTCTTTTCTCTGAGGCTGTTTTCTACATAAAAATCCTCTGAAGGAAATTAATAGTGTCTACAGTTGTTCAACCAAAAGTTAAATATAAGCATCTTTTTTAGAGATTCGGAGATTATCCCCAGAATTAAACAGGCTTGGCCTCTAAGAAGGATGGTGGTCAGGAGGGTAGAAGAGCAAACGGTCGCTTTCCATCACAAGCGCATTTTAAACATGTGCACGTACTTAGGGGAACCCTTAACAAAGTGAAACCTTTTCTACTGCAATCCCCTGTGAATCCTTTCCAAAATGTAAATAAGCACTTCCCACAAGAATAGTCCCCTTTTCATTTTTGTTCCTCCCGCATGAAAGTCTGGCCCTTTGCACATAGTAAGTGAGCAGTGGGTGTTGAATGAGTTCGTGAACCTTGTTATACACATCTGCTGCAAATTCCCCTTGTGCCTATCCAGCCTCACACATCTGCTGCAAATTCCCCTTGTGCCCATCCAGCCTCCTGTCCAGCTGCAGCCACTCTGTTGCCTTCCCATCGGTTCAGTCCATGGAGGCCCTTCCCAAAGACCAAACCATGGGAAGAGTAAGAGGTCAGCGTCTGCTCCACCAGCTCTCTCTTCCTTTCTCTAGGTCACAGTTTGGCAGCGACTGCGTCGCTCTACCCAAGTTCACAACTCTTGCTAGGCAGCCTTTTTCCTACAGCTACAGCTCTGGTGAGATTCCAGCAGCTACTCCCTCTCCTTGTCCCTTTCAGACCTCCGGGAGGTTAACAGCTTCCCGCTTTTACTAGTAGTCCCTTTGGGCTGCTATAACAAAGTACCATAGACTGGGTAGCTTATAAACAACAGAAACTTTTTTCTCACAGTTCTAGGAGACAGAAGTCCGAGAAGAGGGTGCCAGCACGGTTGGTTCTGGTGAGGGCCCTCTGCTGGGCTGCAGACTGCTGTCCTGTATCCTCACATGGCAGAAGACGAGGGGTCTCTTTTATAAGGGCACTGATACCATTCATTAGGGCTCCACCTTCATTCCCTAATCACCTTCCAAAGCCCCGCCTCCTATTACCATCTCACGGTGCAGCAGGGAGGGGGGAGGATTTCAACATGAATTTGGGGAGAACACAAACATTCAGCTCATAACATCCTTGCATGCTTCACCACCTTTCCTTAACCCACATCTTTGAAAAAACGTCTTTTCTTTACATTTCTTCTCTTTCCTTCTGATTCTTCTTCTGTTTTCTGCTCAAACCTTGACAGCTGCAGCCTGTATGTACCTCAAGTCCTCAGTCACTCCACTTCAATCAATATGAAGGGGACAAGGCATTGCGCAAAGTAATGTGGGATTACAAAGTCTTGCCCTTCAGTTGCTCAGCTCAGTAAGGAAAACGAGAAGAACTACAAATAATTATATATTGAACATACGGATCACGTTTATTCCTCACAGAGAAATGTAAAATATTAGAATAGAGAGAGGGGGCAGAAAACTTTGAAATTTGTTCTTTTCCCCATTTTTTACTAAAGGAGCTCTTTAAGGGAAAATGGGGAGGCATAGATCTGCTTTACCCTTTGTTATAATTGAGTTAGAATAATTACCTTAGTAAACATGTTTCCAGACCTGGGATGCATTCCAGCACCTCTCTGATATGTATTTAAGATGTTTGACAGTTAGTGAGAAGCATCAATATGTAGCAAAGGCCTAGATACTTTAATGAATGTATAAATTTTATGCTAGAAAGCAGAAAATACCAAGAGCTTAAGGATTTATAGACTTAGAGACATGCCAAGACAGAGGGAAAGAAAAAAGTTTTCCTGATTTTGTTCTCTTTTGTCTACCGTCCTCAGCTTTGTCATGTGAGTGGTTACGGTATTTTGTTGGGGGAGGAATGAAGTTTATAGACCAGGATTTTAAAAATTATATAGTAGCACTACAAAATTCATCCATCTACCAAAAAACCACTTATAGCCTCTAAATCTATTGCAACAAAAGATTAAATAAATAAGTAAAATTTATAAAAATTATGTAATAGACAGTAAGGCTCACCAGGTAAGAGCATGTGTGGATTTTGGAGCCAGGACAACTGCTTGGGTTCAAATCTCGGCTCTGCTACTTCCATAGCAAGCCCTTTAGCATGTCTGTGCCTCAGTTATCTCATCTATGAAATGAGGATAATAGTAATCGTATTTCATAGGATCACAGTGAAAATTAGAGGAGTTAACATGAGCAAAGAACTTGCATGTAGCACATGCTATACACATATTAACTGTTGTATTTTGGGCGTATGCAAAATCATTATGAAATCTTTTAATTAGGCTTGTCCTGGCACATGGACCAGCTTTCTGGATGTAATGAATTCCATGTGGCCAGTAAAATTTCTTGAAATCCTGCCAATCAAATGACTCTGTCTTAATTTATATTTCCCAAGATGCATCCTGATTAGATATAACACTATGAAACATAGCAAAATTTCATATTAACTTAAAAACTCTTCAAATAATAAGTTATGCAGGGCTCAAGGAAGAGATCATGCTGACTGGGAAGAGATTAGTAGATGCTTTATGAAGGTGAGTATTTGAAACGGGACATGAAAAAAATCAGTAGGACTTAGAGGAGGGAGAAAAAGAAAAGTACATCTGTCCTCTTAGGAAATCATTTTTAGTTACCAGATTGTGCTTGTCTTTTGTTTATACCAGGGTGCACTTTCTAAAAGCACTTAATCTTGCCAAGGCCAGCACTAATAGGCTCTGATGTTGTCTATTCTGGAAAAAAAAAAAGAAAGCCAAATAAAAGTTATATAACCATGTTACAAATGTTAATGCTTTGTGTCCCTCTTTGCCAAAATTTCACTAAAGACTGTGAAGTCACTATAGGTGGTACCACTCTCTGGGGTGTGTGTGTGTGTGTGTGTGTGTGTGTGTGTGTGTGTGTATAATCCACATGCCAGCCCTTCTCTCTCTGCTGCTAAAGACCTATTCATCTAGTTTATCTGGAGGAAAGGAGGGTTTTTCTCATTCCTGTTCTGAGTCAGTTTCATGCCACAGCTGCTTCTTTCTGCCTCTGTTAGAGTCCCCATGGGCCACCATTCGCTTTACTGATAGCTGCTGCCAGGACACTTGGCCTATTGCTCCCTCAAAAGGATGTTCCTACCCCATACGGGTGTCAGCAAAGGGATGAGTATGGAACTGGCATTTTCATTGCTCTAACTTTTTATTTGCCCTATCACCAACCCACAAGATTATTCTAGCAAATCAAATTTATACTGAAGATTTAGAGTCAGAGGGAGTTTTCTTCATAACAACACGTTCACAATCAAATACTAAACATCCTTGGTCTTAAACATCTTCTGGACCTTCCACCACTGAAAATTTCCTTCCTTCTGTCTTATTGCCAGACTTCTCTCTCTTTCTCCTTCCCAAATCCTCTACCCTTCTTGATTCATCCCAGTATAAAATCTTTGTTTATTCTCATGCAGATCAATTTATCCATCTTTTTGTTTCATCTTCCCCTTTAAATACATGGCCTTAGGGTCTTTTGTACCCTTAGCTCATCAAGGTATTTTGCTAAACAGAGACATTCTCCTCCCCAAGACAATGCTAGTGCCAGGTGTTCAATGCTAAACATGATGAGATGGAAAGAAGTTTTCGGAGAGGAAACCTGCAGTTGATATGAGAGAATCAGCCTACACAGTTACTCCCCTACTGATGTACTAGCAAAGCTATAGACAATAGCAAAGTGAAGACTATCTTTGTTTATTTGAGTTAAATGTTGGTTGACTACCTTAAGTTAGAGCTCCTAGAAACAGAACAGAGATGCAGATTATTGTGCAAGCCTTTTGCTGAGAGAATGTCCTCAGGTGAAACCTGTAGATGAACGAGGAAAGCAGGATGGGGCCAGAGAAAAGGCCAAAGGTGTGGTTTCTGTCAAAATCTAGATGATCCCACAGAGAACTTCAGAACATGAATAACATCACAGAGTTATCCTAACTCAAGACAAGGAGGCCAGGCTGTTGTACCCACATAGACTGGGGGCCACCCTGAGTGGAGGCTATAGTTTCCCAAGCATTTCCAAGTGAGCTGGCTCCTGTTGGCAGAGGGTAATTCTTGGGAGAAGGGTGCACCTGTGAGCTGTTACCTGCAAAGCAGCTGGGGACTGGGTACACCAGCCAGATAAGGAGGATGGGACTGAGGCAGCAATAGCATCCACTACAATGTCCAACATCTCACAGCAGAACTTACTGTCCCAGTGCCCAGATCTAGAACTGACAGGAGCTCTGGAGCTGGCCAGACTCAGGAGAAGGTCAAATAAAGGCCAAATTGCATTCAGCTGAAGTCACTTTCTTCTGCATTTTTTTCCTTCCATAACCCAAATCAAAATTTCTATCCCCTTCATATTTTTATCATACTTCATATTTTCATTTTATTATGACTCACTAACCATAGACATTTACCATTCTCAACTTGTGTGTGTTGCTTGGTTCCACAATAAGTACAACCACAGTTGAGCTGTCAAATTCTGATAGACACCATTAATTAGACACATGTGTGGGGCTGACAAAGGACCAGGGCATTGCTGGGTTTTGATTGGTTGGATTGCTTTTAAATGGATTGATCCAAATCTTAGCTAAAGAGACCTAGGTCCACAACAAATATCATTGCTCTTTCAAAAGAAATAGATGTTGTATTTATTTAATATTTTATATACAGTTTTTTCTTAAGCAAATATTTGGAAATATCCTATTAATATGATAATGGCAGATAAAATAACTTAAAACAAAATGGTTTTCTATAACAAAAAAGAATTAAAAAACAATGTGCACAATTATACTATACAGTATTAGAGCCAAGATTTTCCAGTTGCAAAGAACAATGAAACTAATTCTACTAAAGAAAGAAGTTAATTGCAAGCATATAGAAACTTCACAGACTCCAAGGACAGGAAATGAACAGATAGCTGGAATTTCAGAAGGTTTCTATTTCTTAGCGATGGTATGGTCTCCTTCATCCCTGATTCTACATTTTCCTCCAATTGCCATGGTCTCTCAGTCATCTTCCTTTACTTCCTCACCTTGTACATAGCAGTCAGACCCAACTCTGCATTAGACTACTGATGACTGAAACCTCCCTCTAGGGCTCTTGGTTCAAGTCCTTGAGAAAGGGAATCTGACTGAGTGAAGTGACTATTTCTAGAATAGTGAACTCTGGACAGGATGGGAGGAGTCCTGTTACCTACTGTCTGCTCAGCAGGGCTGGAGCAAGAAAGTTTCAGCCAGAAAATAAAATTGGGTGATGGATACATTGGTATTTATGGTACATAGAGTTTTATACAAACCATACATGTTCACCTCCATTAACTGGGTATTCTATGTTCTCCTGTTAAGGCCAGGGCAGAGTTTATTCTGGGATAGGTTTAGGCCTGGAGACTAATAAAGCCCTTGAACGAATGAGCTTGTTGCTTAATTCATCTTGGATCACTCTATACAAATTCTGTGTGTGGAGTAAACCAGGCAATAAAGAGGACACCTAGAAGAAGTTTTAGCTTTAAACTATATCTGTTCAATGACCCAGATGGGGTAGGAAAGGTAGGGGGAAGAAAAACCTAATTTTCTCCAAAAATCATTTTTGTTTTAGGGTACGGACGGTGACTCTAAGATGGTAGATTCTGCTCTAATCAGCCCTTCTCAGTCTCATCCAGCTCTCTGAAACTCCAAGATGGTATTTAGCTCACAAGCCAGCCTTAGACCTTCCAGAAGGGTATGACTACTGCAAAAGGTCTCTTATAAAAAGCTGATAGTAATGTCTAAAATTTCATTATTAAAGATTCACCTGTGCCCACATGGGTTTCTAAATACCATTCCCCTTTAAAAGAAATAGTACACATTGGAAAATGGCTGATTCCACAGCAAGAGCAGAGAAAGGTCAAGGTGAACCTGGACATATTGTTATCTCACAAAGCAAAGAAGTCCTCAGACATTGATTGGGTCATGTCAACAGGACCTAACATCTGACTTATAGGAATTTCTCTGTATTTGGAACAATTTGAACTTTAAAAAGAATAATGACAATAATTGATTATAACATCTAAAAGTCTATAATTATACTTAAGAGAGAAGAAAAGCTCTTCTTTATTAAAAAATGCAGCTAATAAAGGTAGATAAAATGATATAAGGAGGAAATCACCATTTTGTAACTCAATTCAAAATATAATAATTGATCAAAACACTGGATTCTAAAACCATGGGTGAAAAGACATTGATTGTGAAAAATCCATGCCAAAACATAACCTCACAGATGACTTACTAATCAAAAATGAAAATATCTGGCAGTCAGCTCCGTAATCAAGTGATCAAACTTATTAATTATTATCAATAGTGAGGCAATCTTGCATTATGTACATCTTGATGTGATGCATCATGAAATATAAAAATGTTTTTGTCCGACATATTTACCTGAGGTTAATCAAGCCTCTAGACCTAACTTAAAGTTTATGGGAAACACAGAGAAGAGAGGAACAAGTTAAATTATACCATGAGGAATCATTCTACAAATCAACTAGCTTCATTTCTTCAATAAGTCATGAAAAAAAAATGTCATGGAAAAAGTGAAGAAACAGAAAAACTGTTCTGGATTAAAAACAAGGAGGGACATATCAAACAAATGAAATGTGTGAGCCTTGATTGAATCCTGAATTAAAAAAAAACAGTTACAAAAGATATTGTTGGAAACATTGGGGAAATCTAAGTTAGATATTAGGTGACATCATGGAGTTATTGTCAATTTTCTTAGGAATTGTGCCTATGTGGGATGATACTTTATGATTAGGTGATTCATACTGAAGTATTTAGGTGTGTATATCACAATGTTTGAACTTATTTTCTTATGGGTCAAGAAAAAAACCATATATACCACCATAGAAAGAAAGTGAGATAAAGTAAATGTGGTAAAATGTTAACAATTGATAAATCAAATAAAGGATATGCAGAGTATTCATTGTACTAGTCTTTTAACTTTTTGTAGTTTTGAAATTTTTAAAAATAAAAAATTTGGTTAAATATTGGAAGTAAGCATTTTAAATGTAAATTAGAGTGAAAATCTCCTAAGGTATTTTTGAATGTGGATCTTCTATCAGTAAATGGAAGTATAAATACATGTTTATTATTTCAAGAGTAAAAATGCTTTAATACTTAAAACAATTAATTTTTCTGGGTTTGATGGTCACAGGATATTTCCAGAATGAATTGAGATTTCTAAGGAAGAGAGGGAATGCTCCAGAGGCAGTCCCAGGCAGTGGCTCCTGTCTGGCCCCCTCTGAGGCTGGAGTCTGGTAGGGGAGGCCCAAGAGGAAAAGCATATGGGAAGATGCTCCCAGAACAAGTCTCATCTCATCCCCACATAATCCTGCCACCATGATCACTTGCCTGAGATACCAAATCATGCTTCTCCTGTGCATGAGTTCCTGTGGACTAGGGGCCTAGCTGACCACGTAAGAGGAAACCCCTGGCCTTGGTTCCCAAATCAACTGCCCCAGTTCATCATCCCAATGTACCTAATAATTCTATTGCTTCATTCAAATGCAGAAAGCTCTTCACTTTCTTGACAATATCCTTTGATACCCAAACTTTTTTATTTTGATGAAGTACAATTTATCTATGTTTTTTTTGTTGTTGTTGCTTGCATCATGTCTATTTCTCAATTGTTTTTGACCTTTCTGATTTTCAAGCAAAAATATTGAAAGCTATAAATTTCTTCTTAAGTATTCCTTTAGCTGTATCCCATAAATATTGACATGTAGGGTTTTCATTACTATTTAGTTCTAAGTTGTTTATTAATTTTCTTTTTAATACAAAGATTATTTTTAAATTGTTATTGAGAGTCCTAGTACGTATTTTTAAGCTATCCTTTTGTTTTAATATAGTCAGTATAACATTAATCCTTTGGAATGTATTGAGTTTTCTATTGTGACATATGTTGTGGGGAAAAAGACCACAGGTTCAAACTTTTGAAATATTGCTCTTGTCATTTACTGCAGATCTTCATACAGAAAAAAAAGAGAGTGACCAAAACTCAGCCAGAAGCTAGAAACTATCGCCTTTCAGTTTTTGCCATATATATTTTAAAGATTCTCCTCTATACAGAAGTAAAATGCTAAATTCTCCCACATACACCTTCTAGGAATTACTTTGAGATTGTGAGGATGAGAGGGAACTTCTTCTTTGACCCAGAAGTTTCACCAAAAGATCAACTCACATTAAGGCAGATTAATAAGAGAAAGAGATTTATTTACCCTGCACACAGGGAGAACCACAGAATGATTACCCAGTGTTCCTATGGGGTCCAGAAGTTTATATACCTCATTTTAGAGGGTAATGAGGGATGAGGAATACAGGTAATTCTGTTGAGCGGCAATAAATGGTTATCAGGGAGGATGAATAGATACTTGGGAGAATGAATGGATGGGGGGAAACAGATTGACTTGTAAATGATTCTCATTGGAAATTAAATTGACCTGAGAAACAGGTATTAAATTTAAAATGATTTGGGCCAGGTCTGGTGGCATTCTTGATCTTCTTTCCAGCAATATATTGAGATAACAGGGAGGGAAACGGAAGTCAGTTGTTCTTTTTGATGGGTCTGGTTTTATGCAGATAGAGGGAAAGCCCCTTCCAACACTTATTGATCCCTAAGGGCCTTTAATTCAAAATACTCTTTATACCAAGGAGTCATATTCTGGGATGAAATTTCCTGAGTTCCTTCAAGCTCCACTGGGAAGAGAAGACATTGTTTTTGCAGGTAAACACACGTTTACATGTAATTTTTAAAAAAGGAGAGTCCAAAAAATAAAAAAATAAAAAGTAAAATATGGAGAGTCACACTAAACTGTGTTAAATATACATTGGCAAAGATACAAAGTATTTGTCCAAA
This sequence comes from Lemur catta, assembly GCF_020740605.2. Classification (NCBI taxonomy): domain Eukaryota; kingdom Metazoa; phylum Chordata; class Mammalia; order Primates; family Lemuridae; genus Lemur; species Lemur catta. The sequence continues at coordinate 40,722,841 of NC_059139.1, forward strand.
GGAACAAATGGGAATGTCACTGAAGTTCTATAAAGAGCTATTGGTGATTGTTCAATGAGTAAAACATAAAGAATAGCTTTATAAATTACAGTTTAACTTTTAGAATACATTATGTAAAATTCGATTCATGCCTGTTCATTTATACAACGTATTCTTATAAATATTCTGTGAGTTCGTAAAAAACGATGTATGTTCTCTGTGGGGTGCAAAGTTTTCTATACATCTAATAGTTTTCATGGTGTTCTTTGATATCAATGCTTAGTTTCTCTCCTTGATCTTTCTGTTTCTTACAGTGTATTAAAATCTGCAATAAACTGGATATCTATCCAAAGGCGAAGTCATTGTATCAAAAGATACTGTATGTTTCTTGCAGCACAATTCACAATTGCAAAGATATGGAATCAATCTAAGTGTCCATCAACTGATGAATGAATAAAGAAAATCTGGCATATATATATATATTTGTATATGTGTATATGTATATATATATGTAGATATATATATAAAATGAAATACTGCTCAGCCATACAAAAGAATGAAATAATGTCTTTTATAGCAACTTGGATGGACTGGAGGCCATTATCCTAAGTGAAATATCTCAGAAACAGAAAAATACTACGTGTTCTCATTTATAAGTGGTAGATAAGCTATGGGTATGCATGGTCATATAGAGTGACGTAATGGACATTGGAGATTCAGAAGGGGTAGGGTGGGAGAGGGTCGAGGGATGAAAAATTACCTATTGGGCACAACAGACACTATTCATATGACAGGTACACTGAAAACCCTTACTTCACCACTATACAATTCATCCATGTAACAAAGAACCATTTGTACCCCCTAAATCTATTGAAATAATAATTTTAAAAAAGAATATGAACTAAAATATGCAATAAAATTGTTGATTATCTATTTTTCCCCTGCAGTTCTGGCAGTTATTGCTATATTCCAAGGCTGTTGCTAGATGTGTATAATTTTTTAATGGTTATTTTATGATCCTTTTGCCAGGATATAATGCCTTTTTATCCTTTATATTTTTCACCTGAAATTCCACTTTCTAAATTATTAAAATTTCTACCTAGGCTTCCTGTTGTCTCGTATTTGCCTGGTGTATATATCTTTTCATCTTTAATGTTCTTGTGACTTTTTATCTTAAATGTGGCTCTTATAGACAAGGTATTAGTGAATCTTTTAAAAAATCTAATCTAAATCTGTCTTTTAATAGATTTAACTATTTACACTATTTCAGTTCTTAATTTTTTGTTTTTTAGAGACAGGGTCTCACTCTGTTACCCAGGTTAGAGTGCAGTGGCCTGATCGTAGCTCACTGTAACCTTGAACTCTTGTGTTCAAATGATCCTCCTACCTCAGCCTCCTGAGTACCTGGGACTACAGGTACACACCACCATGCCTGGACAATTTTTTTTTTTTTTTTTGGTAGAGACGAGGTCTTGCTATGTTGCCCAGGCTGATCTGGAACTCCTGGCCTCAACCAATCTTCCTGCCTTAGCCTCCCAAAGTGCTGGGATTACAGGTATGAACCACTATGTCTGGCTGCACTACTTTAATATATTAGGATTGTTTCTATTATCTTATTTTGTGTTTACCATTAACTATCCTTTATTTTTGTTTTGTTTTTCTCCTTTGTTGTTTTTCATTAGGAAGTCTGAATGATTTTTCTTCATCTAATTGTTATATATTATATATTCCTTTTCTTTTGGTGGCTGTCTTTAACTTAACACCCATACTCAAGTTTATTTACCTCTGTTGTTTTCTTAAATTTATCAGTATCTATAGTTTAATCCCAACAATAAAAGTAGTTTGACATGCTCTCATGTCCTTGTAGTACTCTCCACTTTATACCCTACTTACCACGTTGCTAATATCTGGAATTTTAATTTTTGTTTATTATGGATATAATTTTTAAATTTTTCTTCAGTTCTGGTTTTTAAAAATAAAAAAAGAGACCTTAATAAGTTATTTGGTCACCATGCTTCCTGTGTCTCTTGCCCTAGATTCCAGATTTTGTGCTCTTTCTCCACAAGCGGTTTCAATAAGAATCTGTGTGTGATATACCTTCTGAGGCTTGTACAACATAAGAATATTTTTATTATACTTTCACATTTGATTGACAATTTGGCTGAATATAAAATTCTAGTTTTGAAATGCTTTCCTTTTACTACCTCAAAAATATTACTTTATTGCTATTTTGCATCTCATGTTGCTTATGAAAACTCTGATGTGAATATTATTCCTATTCCTTTCTGTTGATCTGTTCTTTGCCTTTATAGTTTTCCTCTTTGTCTTTGATATTCTTAAACTTCATTATCATGTCTGGGTATTTCTTTATTTCTCTTTTCCATCTGATGTCTTTCATCTTTTTAAACAATGTATCTAAAATTATTTCTTTAAATATTTTCTCTTCTTCATTTTTTTTTCTCCTTTTGTGTCTCCCATTACCTGGATGTTGGTCCTGCCTGTCTAAATTTCTTGGTGTTTCCTTTTATGTTTTAATTCTTTATCATTTCTTGCTGCTTTCTCAGAAGGTTCTTCTGATTTTCTACTTCACTGTCTTGCTCCTTAGCAATCTATATGGGTATCTATCTCATGCTTATTTTAAATTTTCAGGATTTGTTTTAATATTTCTAACTCAGATGATCAGTATTGTCCAGTTGGTGGTATTTCTTTTGAGATAGTTGAATTCTTCAGCTATTAGTTATTTTGGCCTTTGAGCTTATGGGAGTATCAGCTATTCTTTCTGATAATATGTATCAGTGAACACTCAAAGTCTATGTCAGTCCAGGTGTGTTTAAGGACAGGAGAGATGAGTAAAGGATGGAAAGCCTCAGGCACAATAGAACCACGACTGATGCCCTACTGCTACGTCAAGGCTTTCCTTTGAACCGTAGGGAAGAGTGGCATTAGGATAGACTAGGTTGAAGTCCTAACCCTAACCATTTAAGAGAGTAATGCTGAAAGACAGACATTGACCTGTTCCCATTAACACCTTTTTCCAGCAGTACTTTAACAATACCCCGATTTTGACCTCAGGGTACCAGTGTTAAAGGTGAAAGGGCAGATAGTGATTATTCCAAGGCAACTCAAGAGGGGAAATTGCAGAATTTATAAAGCTTTCTTCAACCTGTCCTCCCATTGCCACATGCAGCAGCCCTCCACCCCAGGGTGAACCATACAACCCTTCATACTGTTTAGGACAGGCTCAGTCTTCCCAGGCATTTTTCACTGATTATTATTGTTAGTGTTGGTTCCTGGAATCCATACCTCTCTCCCACTTTTATAGTTACTCCAGAGTAGCTTTTAGGGGTTAAAATCTACAACCCAGGCTAGTCTGTCATCTTGGCAGAAAGCAGAAACAGACATTTTTATAGCTCTTGGTCTATAGCACCAACATAGGGTCCAAAAATATTGAAGTAATTTGTATAGTCACTAGAATGTACCATAATGTCCACTCTTTGTAGCCTTGCTAGCAATTTGTATAATCATTATATATTTTTCTAATTCAATAGAAAAAAAAGTGCATCTCACTGGTTGATCTGCATTTCTTTGTTCATTAATAAGGTTGAAATGTTTTCCCATGTTTATTAAATAATTGACTCTCTGCTCATGAGAATTGACTATTCATGGCATTTGCTCATTAGCTATTCAAGGCTTAGTGGTTTTTTGAATTTATTCAATCTTCCATAATTTATTTTGATTTATGATTTATTCATTTATTTTGATTTGTACTGAGGATTTTTTGTAAAGTGTATTATAAGAGGTCTTTGTAGGATAAGAGCAATAATAGATCACTGTGATACCACAGTGAAGGGATTTTCCTCCAAGAGCTCTCTATAAAATAAACTTTAACTCTTTTTTGTTTTTTATGTGCAAATATTATTTTCATGCATTGAAATTGGTCAATATTTTTCATTATTTTATCTATTGTTTCTATGTTTGTTGTTTATAAAATATTTTTTCACAGCCTGCAAGCTGTTAAATTATATTTTATTATGATTTCTAAGCTTTGGTATTTTATTAGACAATCTTTTAATCCACCTAAAATGGATTTGGGGAATGAGGGAAAAAAGTTTAAAATGCAAAAATTACAAATTGACTTTCAAAATGGACTTTCTCTGTACCTTTTATCCAGCTAAATTATTACTAGAGTAGATGCCTATGAATATAGGAATTGCAGGGAAGATAAATACCCTGTTGTCAAAAAAAGATTGCTCAGCCAAAGAGAATAATGACAGAGAGGAAACTCATAAAATGTCCTTAGAGAGAGAGTGTTTTGGTTCTGTTTTGCTGTTCTGATAGCTTGATTGTTGGGGGCTGGGGTGCAAAGGGAAATAGAAAAGGCCAGCCTATTTTAACTCTTTATCTTATTGCAAAATTGCCTGATGCAACAGCAAGCTTGAATTGCTACAGCTGGTGCCACTTAGACTAAACCACATAGAGTTTCAGGGATGAGCTGAGCCATGACTATTATAATAATACTTTGCTGAGCCAATTATCCTTTTATTTCCTGAATAAACTCGGTACTTACAATTTACTTCTTTTTTTTTTTTTTCAGTTTTCCTTGAGTCAAATATTAATGAATTTATAATGTATACACTTTTATTCTTTGATGACAATACTGTTTTACAGATCACACTAAAGTCCATTCACCTTATAAGTCCTGTGAGTTACTCCAAATGCTTATCTTTGGCTTCTAGGCAGTCTTTGTAAAACAAGGGGAAAAAATCACATGGTGCCTTTTTGCTAATTGTCTGGAAAAAATAAGATACCTAGATGACAAACTTATCCTCGGCACACTTCCTGTGTGCATTCTCCCTGTGGAAATAATTTGCTTTATTGAATTTATACAGCTCTTGCCTTCATCCTGGTGGAAAGCATTTATCAAACTGCATTCAGACTTCACGCCTGGATAATTCTGTTGCTTGAGCTCTTTTGCACATTGGTTGTCAAAAATAACTTGAACTAAGTCATTTTCCTCCTTTGTACCTTAATGTTTTCATTTGCAATAATATGTTGCTGCTACCTATTTGTGGATTAAATTACTCAACACATATTTGTATAAATGTTTGAGGATCACAGTTGAATTTCATAATTCAACGCAAAGGAGAAGTTAGAAAAGAAACAAGAGGAAACATAATTTTAACCTATCTACTCCAATGGGCAGCAGAAGCTGCTAATTTTTAAAGTGATCTTATTGTCCTTTGTTTTAAATGTATTTTTGTTGTTTTGTTTTTTAAGACCACAGTGTCTAACATATGTAAGTTTTCCTTAAATAAATGAATGAATAAAATCTAGCAATCCAAATCCTAGACTCCAAAATTAACTAAAGGATATTTGGCAGCCTAAAATCAACCCATGATAGCAATTAATTTAAAGAAAGTACATTAAATCATTAGACAGATAGGTCTTTTCTTCATTTGAAAAAAATGTAATTCTAGTTTACAACTTTAAAAGCTATTATTGTGAGAAGGCAATTAAGAACAGCTCTGTGGTACTTTAATTTATTTTGGCCTGTTTTCTCATTCTATTAGAAACAGCTGATTAATATGCCTGCTGGATGTGTGTAATTCAGATTAAGTGAAGAAAAACAGCACACTTTCATATTTCAAGCTCTTTTTGCTATATGGTGAGCTCTGGCTTCTACTGACCTTGTCTACCCAGCATGAGAATATGTACCTTTCTTAGGTGGATTATACTCAACAGAAGCTGCCATCAAACTATTATTTCCCAAGCTGGAGTTCTCTTATTAGAACAGCTATTCTGTTCTTACCCCATCAACTTCTTGAGGGGATAGGCTCAACGTGGGTAAAGTGTCAGGCAGATGAGGGAGGCAGGGAGAAGGGGAAAGGCTGGGGCAGACAGAAGGTAGCAGGAAGGCCACTGGGCATCTGTCAGGGGGTGCTGGGAGAATTATTAATATAAAGGAAATGGGGAAACACCAAAAGCATAAGGGAGAATTTAATTTCACCTAAGACTATCTTCATTTAACATTCATTTTTGTTAACCAGTCAACCAACATTTACTGAGCACCTGCTGTGTTCTAGCACTGTGCCAGGTTCCATGGCAGCAATGTAGTTGTCAAAAACACAGCCTGTTTCTGTTTTCAAGGAGTTTATCATCTAGAAAAGAGACAAGAGGAAGACACAGTGATGACAACAGAAGGTATTAATAGAATGAGATAAAGGTCAGAGGGCTTCATGCATTCACTCATCCTCCAATTCCACTCCTTCCGTTTTCTCTTAACCCCACTCTAAATGGGCTCTTCTCTCTACCACCCCTCCAAAACTGCTTTCATAAGGGTCACCAATGACCAATGACTAAATTTAATGGCCAGTTCTCAGTTCTTATCTGACCTATTCACAGCATTTGTCACAATCCACCATTCTCCCTTGAAATACTGACTTCCCCTGGCTTCTAGGACAGCACACTCTCTTGGTTGTCCTCCACTCTCACTCCAGTCTGCCTCTGTATCCCTTATTGTTCATCCTCTTCTCTTAGATTTCATTATGCGGGGGTGTCCCAGAACTTAGTCCTTGGTCCTTCTCTCCTCTATCTGCACTCACCCCCTTCATGGCCTCATCTAGGCTTATCACTCTAAGTACTACCTTCTTGATGATGACTCCCAAATTTATCTCCAACCTAGACCTCTTTTCTGAACTCGAGATCCATTTGTCCAGCTGGGTTCTTCACATTCCCACCTGAATGCCTAATAAACATCATTTATTCAACATGTCCAGAACTGAACTCCCTATCTTCCCTCCTCAAAACCTGCTTAACCCACAACTTTCCCTTCTCAGTTTATGGCAACTCTATCCTTCCATTTGCTAAAAACCTTGGAATCATTCGTGGTTCCTCTCTTTCTCTCACATCCCATATGAAATCTGTCTGAAGATCTTGTTGGCTCTACCTTTTAAAAAATGCAAAGTTTGGCCATTTCTCACCATCTCCACTACTACCTCTCTATTCCAAGCACCCTGATCTTTCAGCATTTCCTACCTGTTAATTGTTCTCTCTGCTTATGCCTTTGCCATCCTCCCTGGTACTCTAGAATCAACCTCGCTGCCAGAGTAATTCCTTTAAAATATAAGTTAGATCTTGTCATTCTTGGGTTCAAACCCTAAAATGACCTCCCTCTACTCAACATAAAAGCCAAAGTTCTTAGAAGGGTCCAAAAGTGCCCCAGATAATGTGCTATCCCTTCCAACTACCCTCTCCCTTGCTCACTCTGCTCTAGAGACACTGTCTGCTGCTGTTTCCCCCAAACAGCAGGAATGCTCACATCTCAGGGCCTCTGCACTGGCCTTTTCCCCACCTGGAACACCCCTCCCCAGAAGTCCGCCTGACAAACTCCCTCAGCTCCTTCTGGTCTTTGCTGAAATGCCACTGTTGCAATAGGACCCATCTGACCACCATATTTAATAGGGCAGATTGTGCACCCCCTTTTTTCTGTTTTACTTTTTCATTTTTCCACAGCACTTATCATTTTCTAACATATTAGTTTACTTATTTTTATCATCTCTCTCTCTCTCTCTGCTAGAATCTGAGCTCCATAAGGAAAGGCAGCTTTGTCTTCTTTATTCATTGCTATCTCAAGCACCTAGAGAAATGCCTGGCACATTGTAAGAGCTTAATAAAAATTTGTCAAGTTGAAATTTAACTCACTCAACATCCACTTGGCAAATATATATTTAACAGCTGTGATGTGCCAGGCCCCAGGCTAGAGGTTTGATATTCAGCAGTGAATAAGATAGACTTGTCCTTGCATTCATGGAACTCACAGACCAGCAGGGATCATAGACTCTGAGCAAGTAATTGCAATGTGATGGCTGTGTTGACAGAGGAGTAGAGATCATTACTGGGAACGTATTTCAGGAATCTCACTGAGGCTTGGGAGTCAGAAAAGGCCTCCGTAAGGAAAAGATTTAAGTTTAAAATATGATTGGGAGTAGAGAGGGCAAGAAGAGAATTCTAGACTGAGAGAACAGGTTGGGATAGTACCAATGAAGCATGTACTGCAGGAATAGTTTATTTATGGCTGGGGTGAGGGAGACAGGAAGTATAGATGAGATCACATTTAAAAGTAAATTGAATTAACCAGGTAAAATGGTAGGATTGTTAACAGGGTAGAGATGAAAGTGTGCAAGAAGGAGAGACCAGTTTAACCTTAAAATTAAAATTAAGAGGCAGGAAAATGTGAAGCTTATGTGATTTAGTTTGCCTGGAGTATAGGGTTGGGTTCCTAAAGGAAGCACTAAGAGAAGAAAAGTAGATTGGACCATAAGGTAGTGGAGAAACCCTGGAAGTTTTTTGTGCAGAATTGTAACATGATCCAAACCGCACTTCAGAAAGATTTCATTTAGTTGCAGGGTGTAGACACTAGGAGCGATGAAAATAGTGTGGCAGGGTCTGTGGGAAAAGTCTGCTGAATCTTACTTTTTACTTTGAAGGCCCCAGGCAATGACCTTGTTTCTATTAAGGGTTGAAAGACAAAATCATGACAATTAAAATCCACAGGAGACCAAAATAAATTTAGAAATGCCAATTCACTTATTTGCTGTGAGAAATACAACTGTCATGTAGACTAGAAATTCTCGTGTTAATAAACTTAATGTTTTCTTTCCATGAACAGAATGGAAAATTGTGACAAGAAGCTCTTTTCTGATATGCACAAGAACTATCAGAAAGACCCAAGTTTAGTTTGATAGGTGTGAGCTCTTCCTGTAGCCAAACTTGAGGCAGTCGGGATTGCCCAGTAAACATGGAATCAGGATGAATTGTTAGTTGGCTTTGGAGCTCATGGCAGACATGAAACTAGGATAGCCTGCTGAATCCATTTTATAATAAGATTTTAGAGTTCACCAGAGATTCTTGACCTGTATTAGAATCTCCTCCTGGAAAGCATTTTAAAAATATCAAGGTTGGGTGAATTGAACCAGAATCTCTGCAGGTAGAGACCAGGCATTGGTATGACATGGGTAGTTTCTAAGAGGTCACCCACAGAACCATCATCTTGAATTGATCCAAAGATAGGCCTTAGAAGGGTCCTTATTCAATGGCCTCTGGACTCCCCCTTTTGATACCTCCAGAGGTGACTAGCCTTTGTCAGTTTGACACAACCTGATTCCATACATTCTTTCATTGGATATGTTAATGCTTTCAAAGAGGTTCCAGAGGAGAGGCGTCTTGGCAGGACTTGGAGCAATTCTGCCTTTAATTCACGTTGTCTGTCTGTTCTTACTTATGAAGTGTTCACATGAATTTTTTTTTAATGTGAAAAGTTTTTCTCATTTTCTTGGGGTGAGGGGGTCTCTCTAGGGAATTAGATAAGCTGACGGGAAACAAGCCTGGGAAAAGAAAGGCTGGCTAGGTTGTTACTAGACCAACGTCAGGACAGAAAGGAAATGGAAGGGACAGACAAAAGAATGGAAGATTCAATGCATTGTATTTGGTCCAAATTATTCTTGTTGTACTAAAATAAAGACACTTTACGAAGAAATAATTGAAGTCATTAGGGAGGGGGATCCACAGAATATCACAACTTAGAAAATTGTGCAGAAATTGATCTCTATTACATTGATTCACTGACAATCTAACCACAGGTTTTAATTTACCAGGTAAATAATTTTTTCCTAATGTAACTTTGAATATATCACCTTTTCCCTGTCCCTGAATTATATATTTTATAGCAATTAGACTATTAGGTCTGTAAACCCTGAAAGAGCCAATCCTTCAAGATGGATCCTGAGTGGCTAACTGGTCCTAAATTCAAAATAGAGCCAAGCAGCCATTTGATGACTAGAGGTCACATATGACCTCTGCATTTCTGGAAAACACACACGCTTACAAAATGCTGGGACTTTGATGCTATCTGCTCCTGATCAAGCCTCCTGAATCAATAGCTGTGGAAAATCCCATTGCCTGAGTCTAATCAATAGACAATGACAAGTATCAACCAATCAGAACTAAATAAGCTTGCATTCCTCATTTGCATAAGCGGACTAGAGTGTGAACCTGAGCAATGGCTTTCTCTATAAAAGACAATTCTTTTCTTTGTTCTCTCAGAGGGCACCTTTGTTTTATACTGATGGCTGCATCACACCACTTTGCAAACTGCTTTCAGAAATAAAGTCTCTTAACCTAATACTTCTTTCTCAGTAGTTTCGTTAAAAGCTCTCAGAATAGAAGGCTGAGCTACCAATAAATGAATATTGGGAGCTCTGGCAATCATTCTGGATAGTGCAGAGTTAGACCACACATACTCATACGCATGCACAAGGTATTCCTGAATAGCCCAATTCTATTATATATCCAAGTTGATTTCTGATTTGGTAGTGTTAGGTAGATAGTGAGGAATTCCAGGTCTCCTAGGGACGAAAGTGGGTGCTGTTGCCCCGATCTTAGTCCTGCCCAACCCTAATTCTCCATACCTGGGGGAGGAGGGGATACTCTACAAATCTGCTAATCAAAACTTGGCATGCCAGCTGCAAAAGAATGCAGAGGACTCTGTAGCCCACGGGCCAAGCCACATGGTTACCGAAAAGCAACCTAAGTCCGAAAAGTGACCTAGAACCCTCATGTGTAGTTAAGGCTCAGGTCATGTGACTCCCAACTGTCCAAAGTGGTGCAATGGTGACCTCTGAACCACGAGGTAGGTCCCTATCCAGGCATTATAAAATAAGATGCGGACCATTGCCAAGCTCTCTCTCTCTTTGTCCTTCCTTTTGCCTGCCCTGCTGAGACAATGGGTCCGGTTGTCACCCATGGCATATGTACCATGTTCTGTAAACCTATATCTTGCTCTTACCCTATAATCCTATCTCTCTCCTCAATAAACCTCACTTTTGTGCTTGCCTAACTTTGGCATGTCTGGTCATTCTTTGACCATGGGTGCGCCAAGAACCAATGGTTTCAGATTGAAACCTAAAAGTAGTACTAAATAATTTTGCAGCCCTTTACTTTTCTTTCCATATGCAGGCAAGGAGTTAAAAAACAAATAAGTAAAACAAAATTAAAAAAAAAAATTGACCACTGAGTTTCTCCTAATCTGTTCAACATTTCTTTTTCAGCTCAGGACTATAATTACTTGATTACTTCAGTGTTCCCAGAGATATTTAGAGGCCACATATTGTTTACCCAGTCCCTTTAATGTTCTTCTCTCTGTGTTCAAGGAGATAGCATAATCACATAACTATCTAAACAGCTACCCTGCTGAGTTAATAATAGTCAGCACGAATATTATTTCATTTTATGCTTCTTCTTTCACTATTTGGATTCAATGACAACAATCTAGGTTACAAAAGTAAACCAAACTGGAAAGTTTTTAAGAGAGATGAAATATGTATAATTTTAGAAAACTGAACATATGCCTAAGTTATAAACACAATTGCTTGAAATCACTGGTTTAAAAAAATGTATATATATATATATATATATATATAGTAGATAAATCTTTATTGAGGGCCCTAAGGATTTTGACAAAGTCATGCAGCAGGCGTTGGGGACTGAACCTCATGAAACACAGCATCATCCAAGACAAATACCTATGGGGACTGGGCTTCAATCAGTCTCAGTGGAATCTGGAAAAGGAGTACAGACACTCTTTGGGATGTCTGCTCTATCCCTGCTGTCTCTATTTGCATCCGTCAACTTTTGCTGCAGCAATAAAACACCCTCCAAAATCTCAGAAGCTTACAACAAATACATATTTGTCCTTATGATCTGCTGGCTGCCTGCGGCTCATCTGGCTTAGGCCTGGCTTTGGGTCAGGTCTGTGCTCTGTGTCTCTCATTCTGTGCTTTTCATTATGGAAGGCAGGAGTACAAGGGAATGAGTGGGAAGACACGATGCCTTTTAAGCTTCTGTTCAGAACAGGATTAGTGTTCCTTCCTCCCGAGTCACATGCCAGGCCTAAAGTTAGTGAGGTGGCAACATACATTTTGCCCGCAGTGAACCATGACAGCGGTAGGAAGGGGAGGACTGCCCATTCTACTTCTCTAAAAGCTAATGCCCCACCTTTCCAGGGCTAGGGCTCAGGCAACAATGTTTATCAGTGCTATTGGAACATAAAATCCAATTTAGAAAACCATTATCACAATCATGCTATAATGTAGACTTACCTTGCCATCCAAAAGCTTGAAAAGTAAAGCAGACTGACTTTATCATACTTGATAGGCAGCCTCTAAAGTGCTCTCCCAGAGATCCCTGCCTCCTGGTATTGACACCCTGTGTAATCGCCTCTCCTTGAGTGTGAACTGGGCTTGATAATCCCCTTGTAATAAATAGAAGCCAGCAAAAGCAATGGGATGTCACTTCTGAGATTAAGTAACAAAAAGACAGTTATTTTCTTCCTCTTTTTCTCTCTCTCTCTCCATCTCTGCTCTCAAACTCTAGAGAAAGCAAATTTGTTATGTCATGAGAGGATGAGGTGGCAGAGAAGTAATGTCCTCAGCCAACGGCCAATGAAGCCTGCTCATAGCCATGTGAATGGGTCTGGGAGCCCAACATGGCCTTGAGATGGCTGTGGCCCTGACCGAGACCTGGATTGCAGCCTTTTGAGGGACACCTGAGTCAGAGCCACCCAGCCAAGCCTCGCCCAGATTCCTGACCCACAGAAACCATGAGATAATAAATATTTGCTATGCAGTAATAAATAGTACTCCATATTAAAATATGAATAATTAAGTTAGCTAGCCTTGTTGGTAATTGTGCGACTTGCTAAATCCACAGAAAAATGAAAACCAAATATCTAAAGCAAATGCACCTAAGTTAAATTACTAAGAATGACATTATTCTGCCCCATAGTTAGGCATATCTGTAATAAACTTTGTTTTGTAATGATTTAATGAAGTAGTGATATTTATTTTATAAGGGATAAGAGAATGATGATTATGAAAGACAATAGGACAATGATGACATGTCAGCACTAAGAAAATTGTCTACAGGCTTAAAATTTAATTGGAATGTGTCACATATGAACTTTCCTCAAAATTTCATTTCTATTTATGTAAAGCTCATGAAATTCTCCTGAAATTGTGTACACAAAGTTTCCAAATCTTTAGGACTAATTTTTCAGTTAGCAAACTTATATATATTACTATTTAGTTGATACAATTATAATTATCCCAGGATTGAAGACCAGATTTTCTATGGATCTCTATATTACTTCAGGTTCAGTTGCTTGCATAACTAGAAGACTAATGTTTCCTTATTCATTCCTTTATTTATCCCCATCTTATTTTGGGCTACAGGCTGTGTCTGGCACACTCTGCTTGATAAATGCTTATTGAATGCATTAATGAAGGAATGAATCCAGTTTGATTCTGAAAGTCCTGAGAACCAGGAGAACAAATGATGTGAGTTCTAGTCTGAGAACAGGAGAAGATCAATGTGCCAGTTCAAGCAGTTAGGTGGAGGAGCAAATTCTACTCTCCTCCACTTTTTGTTCTATTCAGGACCTCAATGGCTTGAATGATGCCCACCCACATTGGGGAGGACAGTCTGCTTTACTTAGTCTACTGATTCAAATGCTAATCTCAACAGAAATACCCTCACGGACACAGAAATGTTTAACCAAAAATCTGGGCAACTCATGACCCAGTTAAGTTGACACATAAAACTAACCATCCCAGGCAGCAACTTTTCCTGCAGGACAATCCTGTCACCACAGTTGGAGGCCTGGCATCGGTGTCAGACACAGGCAGCTTTCTTTTCAGTCTGTTCTCATGGGTTTTACTCATTTCCTCAGGTTCCAGTTTGTCCCTGCTTCCCACCTCACCCCACCCATGCCTATTTTCCACTCTGACTGCCTGCTCTGTTGAGCCCAGGAGACAAAAGATACAACCTCTCATAAACTGTTTAACCAGCTCCCACAGTTGGGTAAGCTGAAATCCTCAAAAAAAAAAAAAAAACCTCTTCATTAAATATATCTTCTCATGGTTCTACTTTCTGTTCAAACTCTGAACAATACAATGACTGTTCTTAGGAACAAGAATAACTTAATTTATAGCCAACCTGGAATTTAGCTAGGAATTTCTTTGTAAGACTATGGCTACAGAGCATTAAATTTGGGGACTGTGAATTCATTGTGTGTTCTGCCTCTCCCCCTCCTTCACCTGAGATCGTTGCTGATCAATCGTAGTATTCCTTCCTGTTGGCTGGAACACACTCAGGATTTTTCTCATTACAGTGTTTTAGGCAGCCCTTAAAATTTGATTATCTGTAGCTTCTTTAGTGGAAACCTCTTTTTGTCAGTAAACATGAGGCACTCATATAATGTAAATTTTATTTCAGAAAGCCTCAAATTTTAATAGCAGCTTCAGAGATCTTTATGAAAATCACTATAACAAGTTTCTTCCACAGCAATGAGTTTAACTAGAGAAAAATAAAAGAAGAAAGAGAGAACATCATATTTTTGCCTTGGCTCTTGTAGTAGGTTGCATGGCGCCTCCCCCCAAAGATATGTTCACATCCTAATCCCCAGAACCTGTAAATATCATCTTATTTGGAAAAAGTGCCTTTTCAGATGTAATTAAAAATCTTGAGATGAGGAGATCATCCTGGATTGCCCAGGGAGGCCCTAAATCCAACAACAGGTGTCTTTATAAGAGAAAGGCAGAAGGAAATTTGAGACAGGAAAGAGAAGGCAACGTGACCACAGAGGCAGAGCTTGGAGTGGTGTTGCCACAAGTCAAGGAATGCCTGCTGTCTCAACTGCCTCCTACTCACCCACTGGCGAGGGAGAGAATCCCATCCTGGGGTCACGGGGATGGCTGCAACACCCAACCTGGACAGACAAGATCGACAGCAGTTTATTTGTCACAGATACAATCTGCAACAGAGGATACCACATGCCAAGCAGGGTCACACAGGGGTTACCCTTGGTAACAGAATGAATCACCAGAGGCCGTGGAAGGCAGGCTTTGCAGTCTCAAGAGGAAGAAGTACACCATGGTTCCTGCAGGAAGCTGTGATTGGCTTATTTGAATAATTCTATGGGCTGTCAGGGAACTGAAATCCACTACTCAGGGATAAGTAGGACCTGTGCCTGGTCCCTTTCATGAGGAGGACTGTCTATCTAGAGAATCTTATCTGTGGGAGCAGAGTGGGAGGGGAGCTTGAAGTTAGGCCATTCAAGGCTCTCTTGATTCTACAGATAGATGTCAAGGCAGCCTGGAAAATAGAGCCTTAATTTTAGACATTGTAGTACACCTACAGCTGCCAGGACCTGGAGAGACAAAGACTAGACCTTCAGAGGGTACATGACCCAGGTAACACCTTGAATTTGGCCTTCTGGCCTCCAGAATTACTATGTGGGAATAAATTGCTGTTGTGTTAAGCCACCCAGTTTGTAGTATTTGGTGTGGTGGCCACAGGAAACGAATACAGCTCTCTACCATTTCCCCAAACTAAAGAACAGTGAGTATATACTTTTCATTGGGCAACTTGGTGTGGCTTACATCAAGATGGTACATTTAAGGTGTTATGGAATGAGGCAGAGCAGTCATCTCTTAAAGAGAAAAGATAAGAAAAATCGGGGATTCCCATCTGCCTATTATAAAAATTGTAAGATTAACTATTTCTATCAATATTAACCACAATTAGTCTCTAACACCAAAGAAGTGCTTCATGTATAATACATGCATTGCGGTTATCACTTCATATATGAAATCCTGTGCTTCTGTCTTTTAAGACGTATAGTCCTATTATTTTAGTATCATTTTGCTATTTATCTTTCTTGAGCCTTCTGTTCTCCTAATGTTTTTGAGGATTTAAAAAAATTTCCCATTATTAGTTTTCTGGTTTTCTTTGTAAGAAGAGATAGAAGACTTTTCTAAACTTTATTTTAATCATATATTTATGAGAGGTAGACTTTTTTCATATACATTTCACAGCTAGAAATTTTCATTATACTGCATCCAAGATTTTGTATCTTATTACATTTTTGTGTGTGTAGTTTCTTATTACGATGTATTTCATACAGTGATTTAAAGCTACAATTTACTAAATCAGGAATTAAAATGTGGTAGTGCTTTTTATTTCCAGGGTGTGTGTATGCCCCCAACATCATTCATTATAGAAGTTGCCTTTTGTATTCTGTGGGGGTTTGTTTGTTTGTTTGTTTTGATCCTTAATTTCTTTGGGAATAATTTCTATGAGAGTAACTTCTATAGAAAATGGAATTTTAACAGAAAATGGTTTTAATTACTATATGTGTCATGTTATTTCTTAGATTTTCATGCATTTTTACATATTAGTTATGAAGTAAGTTCAAATTTAAAGTTTCTAATATTTATATTATAATACTTTACTTATTGCTCCCAAGTTGATTGTCCTATCTACTATAGTCTTTTTACTATTTTATTTCTTCATTTGCAATATAAAAGGGAAATTTAATTATTTTATATACACATATAGACTCTCCCAATTTATTTCATTAGAAGAGTTGTTTTTACTTATTTTCCACAGTTTTTTGATGTAAGGATCATTTTTTAACAGCTTTATTGAGTTATAATTCACCTTCCATACAATTCACCCATTTAAAGTCTACATTTCAATGGTTTCTGGATCATGTCTTTCATTTATGATTAAATCCTTCTGTAGGACTTCGCTTTAAACACAGTAATTTGAATGGGTAGTGCATGGAGGATTGGGAACCAACTCAGCAGACTGTAAGAAGTTATAACCAGGGGTGTGCAAGGGGGGCTGCCAACCAGAAGCGAGGGAGACACTTTCCCCTCAGACCACACAGCACTCTCTGGAAGTACACAGGCCTGGAGCTGGGCAAAGGCTGAGGCTCAAACAGGGGCTTGTCTGAAAGTCTGTGGACAGGACTCAGGTACCCCTGACATGGAGGAGAGGCATGGGTCCAAAAACAGGGAAAGTAAGTGACAATCTGTACACCAGATGGTGGGATCTATAACCTCCTTCACCCAACCCACTCCCTCAAATGCCAGCAGCCAGAATTTCTCTCACACACACACACACACACACACACACACACACACACACACACACGACACTCTCACATTGACACGTACAGGCTTGCATGCACAAGAGATTAGAGAATTCTTTTCTGGAAAAACTGAATACTCCAAGAACAAAGACTTCCACAAATGTCATTTAGTGGTTTCCCAATAAAAATCTGGCAAACCCCACACAACTCACAGAGCTTCAGTTGAGATTTTTAGTACTTCATATTTCAATATGAACAGAATCAAAGATCACCAGACGTTTAAGTTCTAATATGGAAGAGACCAAAATACACACACAGAACTTGGAGAAAATGGAAATGACACATACAATGAAGAACAAAAGGATGTCAAGGAGAAAAAAAACACTATACAAGAAGGAAGCATAATCACATTTGATGACTTGCTTCAGTAGTGAACAATTACTAACAATTATTATTAATTATAATATAATTATATTTAATAATTATAATAATAAAAGACTGAATAAGATGATATAACTATATTGGGAGGGGAGGGAAGGATGGAAGAATATTTTTAAAAAGCTGAATCACCTACATCATAAATAAATCAATATATAACATCTAAAATTAATAACTCAATAAATAGCAAATATGAGTACATTATTTTAAAATATGGAGAAAAATATCAAAATTAACAGCTAAACCAATTGTAAATGGCTGATTCCAGGAAATGGTATTGTATTAGGTTGGTGGTTGGTGGCAGGTAAGAAGGAAACTGGTTAAAGGACTGAGTACTGTCTTTATAAGCCGTTTTTAAAAATTTTTTTTGAGACAGGGTCTCTCTCTGTCGCCCAGGCTAGAGTGTGGTGGCGTCATCATAGCTCACTGCAACCTCCAACTCCTGGGCTTAAACAATCTCCTGCCTCAACTTCCCAAGTAGCTGGGACTACAGGAGCACACCACCACGCCAGCTAGTTTTTCTACTTTTTGTAGAGACCAGGTCTCACGCTTGCTCAGGCTGGTCTCAAAATCCTGACTTCAAACGATCCTCCTACCTCAGCCTCCAAAGTAGCTGGGATTACAGGCACGATGCCGAGTTAATCCTTCAAATATTTTTAAGGAAACTGACTACATCCTTAGATGTAAGGAGCAGGAGGAAGAGATAGGGAAAGTGAGAACATAGGAATTTCTTGAGAAAATAAAGTTTAAAGTCTAAGAAAGAAGCCAGGGAATTTCTACTACAAGAAATAAAATCCTCACAGGGTGGTAATGACTATGGTTGTGTGAGACATAGTGCCTTGATCACCTAGAGACTGTGAGGACAGCCCTGTGACCCCAGGCCCCTCACCTCTCTCTTCTTTCAGATCCTAGTTCTTCACTCTCTTCCATGGCCTCAGCTTCCTTCCCTGCCCCTCCCTTTCTCCTCTCCTGTTCCCCTTCCCCCGCTGCAATTTTTGCCAGTACTAGCCATAAGATGACCTGAAAGGTTTCCTGTTTTAGGTATACTTCATTGAATAAATAGGTGATGAGTGAAATGGTAAAAATGTCTCTGTTTAAACAAATGTTTTTTTTTAAGAAACCCACAGAGAGCAAAAGAACTACATGCATTTTTACTTGCATGAGAACCTTTGTTGATTTGAGTGGGAAGTGTCAGTGATACTCAATAATAAAAGAAGATTCGACATCCCTGATTTGAAAGAAGAAAAATGCACAAGCGTATTTTCCAGCAGATAGTTTAAGGGCTTTTACAGACAGACACATAGACTGTTTCAACTCACTGTTCTTTTCTAAGCACTGTGCCACCAGATTTGGACTTAATCACTGGAGGTAAAATGTTTTCCAGCTGATGATCTTTCAGGTGGGACTAGATAGAACTTTTAGATCTCTGCCCTTGACTTCCTAAAACGTTTTTGGCTTTATGTTGTCTGATTGACGACTTGGTCCTTGTTCTCACCTGCAGAGGACAGAATTTCCCAACAGTTTTAAACGTTAACATTTAATCACTGCAATTCTTGAGAAACAGCTATGACAATTTTAATCTAGAAATTTTAGGCTTTTTGAATGGTGAGCTACATGCTTTTCTTTCTGTTTGACAGAACTAAATAATTTTCATACTGGAGAGAGGTTGAAGAAATTTCATGTTAATATACATTTGAATCATCTAATATTTAAAACAACTTTATCTCACATTTTGTTTATTTTTTTCTCTCATAATTCTGGGATTTACAGAATTAGTAGAACTTCCGTCTTCCCTGTCCTCCCTCTCCTGCTCCACCTTTGGGTTCAGCACAAAATCAGTCTTACCGCTCCCTGCATTCAGAGCCCCCATACTAAGAGTGTGCTTGCTTGTACACACAGCTTGTATTGGCTTGAACAACCAGGCCTTTGCCTTGTTTCTTGTAGGCCCCATGTACCTAGTTTCACAGTAGATAACTACAGAAAAACTATGACAACTAGGGAAATCACCTAGTATGACAACTAGTGGTCGTTGCTAAGCAACAGAGAGGCAAGCAGGAGGCCTTGTTCTTGGGTCTTGGCAGTGTGCTAGGAACAAAGACCTGCCAATCATTCCTTGTCCTCAGGGGACCAGTTCAACATGCAGGTGTAAAGAGGGCCCAGGATGTGGAGATTCAGCACTGCTAGCGCTTGGACTTCTCTCCCAGGCCCTAGTTTGCAGCTCACCTCCTGTTTGCACAACTAGGAGCCACTAGGACTACTCTTTGTCCTGGTGCCTTGATCTGACAATGAGGTTCCCGTGCCTCAGTAAGCATCTCTTCCCCTCAGTACATTCTCCTTTCCCCTCCTGACACATTTTAATTCCTAGGACTCAATTTCTCATTAGTCCTACTTGGAGATCCTGTTTCATTCTTGAGATCCTACTTAGAGCCCATGATCTTAACCCTGGCCTTCGCCAGATGCTTCTTTGTTGGCGATTGCATCTTCCAGCCATCACCTGCCCTAGCTTCACCACCACTGAGTCTTCGTGTGTTGGGGGCTTCCTATATTCTCCCTGGCCTCTGACTGATGGTGACCATTTCCTGGCTCCTTCCTGCATCACACCCCAGTTTTTGCTTTGCCTGACTAGCAGGGTCTAATGCCAGCCCCTGGCCTTCACTCCTCCTCCCACCTGCAATCCTTTCCCCATATACACCCCAAATTCCAGTATCCATGCCTCTTTGATAAATCCTGAGGTGTCCTGTTGATATAGGCTAGAATCCATGGGGCAAACTATATGTAAATTATCAGATGGTTTCTAATTTATAAATGGGTTTTGCTCCCCAAATAAGTCAATTCCTAAGACAATGTTTGAATCTACAGGAACATACATTGCAGAGTTGATGTTATAAGTTGTAGTTGGGCTCTCATAGCAGCCCACAAAAAGCCTGTTTGATCCAAAATGTATCAGAGGTACTACTATACTCAAGCTTTAGTTCAACTCTGACAAAAACTGGTTCTGTGATGAAATGGAATTTAGGTTTCAAGTAATAGTCCCAGTATCAAGCTCCTGAGCTTCAGCAGTTGGAAAGGGAACTTCAGTGATTTCCAGCCGGGGCTGGTGGAATCGGAAAGACATGACTGAAATGCAATGAGTTCATCACAGCTGGAGTAGGAACGGAAGGGTCGGAAGCAAACTGAAAACTGTTGCTGCCACCAGGAACTGAGGGGTGGGCAGCCCAGCTGGTGCGGAAGCGGAGCTAGAAAACATGCTGTTGAGGAGCCTCACATCTGAGCTGTCAATATGATTGGGAGAGAGACAGAGAACAAACAGGGCTCAGGATGGTCACAGAGACACTTGTGGTATCAAATCTGGGAGAGGATAAACCTGGCACAGGGCCAAGAATATGAAGAATGGTAAAATGATAAAACCAGTGGGAATTTCTGCCCAGAACCTGCTTTGGAGGAACTATTCTCTACTCTTCGCTGGTCCCACAGCCATGTCACTGCAGCCTGGGGCCACCAGGGTAACTCAGTGACTCTACCTGAACTAAGTAATTTGGACAAAGGATGAATCTTTCACCTTCCCAGGAATGTGATTTTAGGATTAGAATAATTGAGGCAATCTCCATGTAGCTGGATATAAAATATAGCAATTCAGGTATGTATGCCGGCATGTTATGCCATGTGGCCATGGAACAGAGAAAACTGGTTTGTGGCTGAGAAGAATTAACTCACTTGTGCATTCATTTATTCAGTGAGGGGGACAAAGAAAGGCAGAGCAAGGGAACTAATGCATAATAAATGCTTAATGTGTGCTAAATAGGACATTATACAGATGCAGCCGAGGCAACCAGACTACGGTTCAGGTACAGTGGTATAGTCAGCAGGGAGGAATAATTTGGTTGTGATGATTAATTTGGCACAACTAGGAGCCAGAGACTATGGAGCAACCTTGGCTTTTTGGGATACCCCTCCAAGGCTCCCAGACCTACCAATAAAAGGGGATTCTCTTCCCTTGCTGAATGCTGCAGACATCAAAGAACCTCCATGGATAACTTCTGAGAGTTAGTTACTTCATGTTTTCTATATGCACGTAGGAAAAATTAACCATCTAGTCTGAATTTCCACTGTGTTCTGAATGGAGAAAACTGAGGGCAGTGTTGAGGAGAAGGAAGTATCCTGAGACAGAATCCCCAGCAATCGGAGGGTGAGTTAAGTACCTTCCTTAACATTATGCATAATTGGGTGTTTAGTTAATGCTTCATGGTTTAATTGATGTATTCTCTCTTACAAAAGTGTATCTTTGATATCTTCAAAGAAACACTATCACCCACATTATATACAATAGCACATGATACTGACAAGACCACAGAACAATAATATAATCAGGGATGAATACTGTTATATCCCACAAAAATAAAGCCAAACTGCAATTAACAGACTCAGTGACTCAAGTGGAGTATAACATTTGTAAGCTTGTGTGATTTAAGAGTACTACAAATGCAATCATTATTACTTCTCTAAATTGGTAGTACTCCCAAGAATCACTGTTTAAATGCAACTCTGTGGTGCTCTTGACTAATGTGGCAAGCTAACCCAAGAGAAAACCAGTGTGTATTAGCTAGGGTTCTCCAGACAAACAGAACAAATAGAATCTCTATGGAGAGGCACATAGAAAGAGATTTATTATGAGAGACTGGCTCACACAATTATGGAGGCTGAGGAGTCCCACTCTTACTATCTGCAAGCTGGAGGCCCAGGGAAGTCGGTGGTGTGGCTCCAGTCCAAGCCTAAAGGCCTGAGAACCAGGGCAGCCAATGGTGTAAGTCCCAGTTCAAGTCTAAAGGCCCAAGAACCAGGAGCAGGATGTTCGAGGGGAGGAGAAGATGGATGTCCCAGATCAAGCAGAGAGCAAATTCACCCCTCCTCTGCCTCCTTGTTCTAGTCAGGTCTCCAACAGATGAAGGAGGATACCCCTCATCTGTCCACCATCCTTCAGTGGATGAAGCTTGCCCACACTGTTGAGGGTGATCTTTACTCAGCCTATACCATTTGAAGAGATTCAAATGCTAATCTCTTCTGGAAACATCCTCCCAGACACACCCAGAAATAATGTTTTACCAGCTGTCTAGGCATCCCTTAGCTCAGCCAAGTTGACACATAAATTTAACCACCACATTATGTTTCTACAGTCTCAAGACAAAATAATGAGAAGTTATTACTCCCAATCCCCATCGTGACTCATCTCTTTCAATTGCTACACACACAAAAAGGAAAGTTGAACTTTCCCTGCCCCAAATCCTGTGTTAAGAGAAATTTGTTTGCAAAAACCTAGGCAAAAAGCAGAATTGTCAAGCAAGGCCGGAAATGGCTATTTTGCTGATGGGCAGTGTGTGAATGCTGAGGGGCAGTGGAAGCTGTCCCAGTGACTGTACTGGCCAGACCTGCCCACTTTAAACAGACCCTGCTGCCAAGAGCTGTGACCCCTATAATGCATAGAACAGCAAACGAGGGGTGTAGCCAGCACATTTGACACTGGGAGCCATTTTTTTTGACACCCTTACTTCCATAAGATAAAATTATTTTTAGAATAATCACATAATAATTACTTTCTTGATTCACTCCTTAGTTTTAAAACAATTAACAATTAAAAATATAATATTTTAATTCAGAAGATGTTATACAAATTCAGTAGAATATTTCACATAGGAACTAAAATACACTAACCAAACAAAAATATTATAGGTTGCAGTTTGCACTGATTCACTGTTTTAAATTTTAAACACAAATAAAAATTGCAAGTTGCCATATAGAATGGGAGAATTGAAATAACTGAAGCTCTGTTTATCCAACTGTACATTTACTGTGTTATCATTGTTTCTTTTGGTCTAATGTTCAAATGCAGGAATATGTAGCGCCACAGGGATGCACACAAATGATTCCTAATCTTTAGGAGTATGTCACTAAACAAATGTATATGACTGACCCATGGAGGCTTGAAGTGGGGAGAAATAACTCAATAACTGAAAATTCTTCCAATTAAAGTTCACGTGGAATGAAATATTTATTAAAGGATAAGTAATAAAAAGTGTAGCCAGGTACGGTGGTGCACACCTGTAATCCCAGAACTCTGAGAAGCTGAGGGAGGAGGATCCCTCGAGCCCAGGGGTTCAAGACTACAGTGAACTATGCTTGCACCACTGCACTCCAGCCTGGCAACAGGGTGAGACTCTGTCTCTTAAAAAAAAAAGTGCTAACTTGTAGCATACATATATATTATTAAAAAATATTCATAGCAATTGTTAAGAATTGCCAGTGCATGGTGATAATAAACAAGCAGAGAGATTTTTTTAATCAGCATTATAATTGTTTTTAATTACCTATAAAATGCACCCCCTTCTGCCTGCACCTGTGGGAGTCTTTTCCCACCAGCCCACTTTTGGCTCCCACAAATCATTTTGAATTACATAAATCTCTTCAGGACATTTGTGCTACCAAGGGGAGAGGTAAAGGTCTCCCCAAAATATGACTGAGATAGAATTTCCTACCAATTAAAGTGGTGTTTGGCCTCAGATTTCATTTGATTTTAAGAAATGATTACATGTGTCTTTTCTTCATCAGAGTGTTGTAAATTCATATCAGTTATAATAATATTGCCGTAACATAGCTAATAGTAATATATTATATGCTTAATCATTTTTTTTGAAATAAAAAATCTAAGCATTCTTAGATTATTTTTACTGGTATAATATAGGAAGAGATGGTCAAATTTTCAAAAACTTATAAAATAAATAAATCACAGAACTTTGTAACATTATTTTCTAGATAAATTTCCTACCAAAAAACCTTCTACAGGTATGGTAAAAAATAATTATTTTTTCCCTCTTCAACTTGTTAGTCACTAAAAATGTTCCAGGCTTGAAAATTACTCAGGCTGCGTTTCCCCAGGTTACGCCATACTAGGAGTAAAATTGTCTCATATAAATAGTAATTAAAAGCATTTCTTTGCTTCAGCTCCACCTACTATTTCAGCACTTCAGTCATGTTCCACCTTCCGAATTACTTGGATTTATTTATATGTGAATTCGGGAGGACAGCTAATTTTTGAAAACAAATAAGCCCTCTTAGCTGCCATCAGCTCAGAGATCTCTACTGCTCCTGAAAGCCTCGGAGCCAGGAAGCCACATAGAATGTCACAATGGCCCTGTTTCCACTGAGGACATCAGTGCCACCTCCACAAAGCTGTTGCTGTTGATGCTACTGCCAGAACTGGTGCAGTGGTCCAGTTTAGGCTTGATCTGTGAGACCCCTATGGATATTTGAATATTGGTAACAGCACTGAGATTACAACCAAAGTTAAGAACATGGACACTTTATCCTAGGAGGAGAACAAGGTAAGAATGTTCCCCAGGAGGCGTGAGGATTCTGAGATGGCCAAGAGGCAGTCCCAGGTCCCAGTGTATAGAAAACATGATCATTTCTCCCAGTAGGTGCATCGCTCCCCTAGGCACTCAAATTTCAGACCAGCAGAACCCACCCCCATCCAATTCCTAGACCCACATAATCTGTCAGAGAGAGAAAGGCACAATCTTTGAGTAAATATCAGTTTAGACTAGTTTCTCTGGCCATACGTATCTAACAGAACCTTGGTAGATTGACTGTAAATTTTGTCCTTGGGAACTGCTGGTTCCATGAACCAAAGCTGAAGATCTGGATGGGTTAGCCTACCTTTCTTGGTCTGTTTTGTGCCACTATAACAGAATTCCTGAGACTAGGTAATTTATAAATCATAGAAGTTTATTTCTCACAGTTCTGAAGGCTAGGAAGTCCAAGATCAAGGTGACATCATCTTGTGAGGACATTCTTGATGTATCATCCCATGGAAGAAGGTGAGTGGGGTGGGGGGAGAGAGAGACAGACAGACAAACACAAAGGGGGACCAAATTTGTCCTTTTACAAGAAACCCACTCCAGAGGTAACTAACCCATTCTCATGATAACAGCATTAATCCATTGATGGGGGCAAAGCCATTGTGGCCTAATCACCATTTAAAGGTCCCACGTCTTAATACTGCTACAATGACAATTAAATTTCCAATACATGCCTTTAGGGGCACATTCAAACTACAGCACTATCCCAATTCTGCCACACTCCAGGACCTGCCTGTCCCTCCACCACCCATTCTACCATACTTAACAATCTCCATCCGGGCAGTGCCTCTCCCATATTTATGCCAGACCCCAACAACACAAATGACAGTTTCCATTTCAATCTAAGAGAAGGGGGAAGGGTGAATTACTCTTTATGACCATACCTGATGGATAGTAAATGCTAAATGAATGGGAGCTCTTTTCTTTCTCTTGGAGGGGGGAGGGCATGTTAAACAATGACTATTAAAAGTAGGTTAAAAATTATTAAGCACAGGTTACTGCACTTAAAAGAAACCCCCTCAGGGAATAGAAAATAAGATATTGACAAATGAAACTCTAATCAAACTGCCTCCTTAAATGAGGGAGAGACCCTTTTCCCACTGCCCACATCTTGGGAGTTCCAGGAAAAGAGGAGGGTCAGAAATCAGTCTCTGGGTTGTGTTATGATAAGTAACCTCTACCAGGAGCCAATCCTTTTTTTCTTTTGACACTCTTACCTCCAGAAGAGTTGGTAAAGAATCTCCTCTCAGCTCAAGTTACAAGTGTTTCATGGTGTGACATTCTATGCAGCATTTGTATTATTTATTGGTGACAGCAACTACTTCTTGATGAAGTGCTATTTGTCTTCATACTCACTAAGTGGGTCCCCCCAGCCCCCAATTCTGCACTAGTTCAGTCATATGCTTTATGTTAGGACACAAAATCCTCGAGCATCTTGACATGGTGATGCTCATCTCAAAGGAGGAGGATGTAAATCAGCCATGTGCCCTGGCCCATGTGTCAAGAGCCTTTTTAGCTTAGTCACAGGCCAGAACATTTGCCAGGTATGTTCGGGTCTTGGATGAAATCTGACACTTCTCTCTTTCTACATCAAATTGTGAACTCCAAGTGTGGCTGCTGCTTCTGCCCTGCGGCTTCTTCAGGAGGGAAAGGCTACCCTTGGGCCAGGGACGCTTACATGAGTGCCCAATGCTGAGAGTCCCAGGGTAGATCCCAGCAAGTCCATCCTCTTAGGGGAGGGGATACTATGCGGACTCTTTCAATAACCATAATAATATGAATGTAAAAAGTATATGATATATAACTTTATATTGTGAAATATACATGAAAAAGTATATACACATATAAACTACATAAAAGATGAATATTCTCTCAGAAATCATTGGAGGTGTCCAGGAGTAGAAAAGCAAGAACGGCACAGAAGTTAAGATGATGTAGTGTCAGGGTTAAGAAGTCCCAGCCAGACAGCAGGGGTTAAATTTCTCCTTTGCCCCTTAGTAGCCACGGGACCTTATGGGTTCCATGACTTTGACCTCTGTGCCTCAGTTTCCCATCTCTGCAAAGGAAATAATATCTCCTATCTCAAAGGACTTTATGAGGATCAAGTGACTCAATACGTGTGCCGTGCTCATGACAGAGCCTGGCATGTGGAAGGTGTCAGTAAACGGCAACCATTAGCATTAATTTTGTTTATATGTGGTTGGGACCCTCTGGTGGGAAGGAACAGAGAGCCAGTCTGCTTTTTTTCTGGGAATGAGGGAGCATTGCAAGGCCACACATGGGAATAAGGACATTAAGAGTTAAATAGCTTCCTAAATGATGTTGACGCTCTCCCCCAGGGCATTTGGGGTTTGCAGGCAGTCCCAATGCCACCTGTGCATATCGCTGATGCTCCATAGCTTGCTGTCTGATAGTACTGATGTCTCTGACTTTGCTGTGCCAGATATAAAAATTAGTCACGTGGCTTTTAATGTAATTTGTGATGTATTAAAGATACTGCGGTCACTGCAGTCATTTACAATGGAAGCCTCACGGTGGAACTTGAGCTGCTGGACTCCAAGTTGAAGCTTCCAAACCAGGCTGTATAGCACAGGAATTATTAGCCTTTGCACAGTACTTCCTGCATCAATCAACCTCCTAAATCACCGTGGCTGGAGAGCAGGGTACTCACTAATCGGCTCAAATGGTTCTTCTTGTAGCTGATCCATGAAATAATGTCAAAGAAGCACAGAGTTTGTTATGATCTTCTAGTTGTAAGTAATAGAAAACTCAATTTGAAGAAGTTAAAACAATAAAGGCAATTAATTGCTTCACATAATGAAAACCGCATGGAGTTGGCTGATGCAGTGGCTCAATGTTGGAAAAAGGCCTATTTTCTTTCTGTCTTTCAGCTTTGCCACCTGCGGTGTCCTCTTCATCTAAGGCAGACTCTCAGCATGGCTGTAGGATGGCTGACTTTCAGCTGCATGCAGGCTTGAGCTTCCTTCCACATCTAGCAGGGGACAGACAGCTTCTGTCCTAGCAACTTAAGCAAGAATTTGAAACTCGCCCTGATTTAATATGCTTACGTCATAAGCTTAACCCTTGAACCAATGATTGCATTAGTCAATAAGGGGCCATCCCTGGCATTGGAGTTGGATCAGCCTCCTCTGAAGTTCAGGGTCCGTGTGGAGAAACTAATATATGGATAATCTTGAAAGGAGGAAGGAAGCAATGGATTCTGGTAGGCAGCAACAAATATCCTTCACAGGGATGATGTAGTTAGGAAATTGTAGAAGGATGTGCATTTTGAGGTTCTGTGATCTTAGATATGTGTTCCCTAAGAGCGAGAGCTGTAGTGTGGAGTATGTTATAGAGCACTTCCATCCCACCCACGGCACACTCACAGGAATCCAGGAATATCTGGCTCTCATGGAGACTAGTACCTGAAAGACACAGCACAGCTGTGAGTTTATTAACCCTTTCAGCAGCAAGAATCCATCAACACCCCTCCTACTACCAGCATTAGGCTCACTCGGTAACTCTCCTCTCTGCTTCTAATCCTCCTTTTAAGGCCAACACATTACTCTTTTTGGTTTTCTATATGTTTATTCATATATTCTGCTGCCTTGTAACTTATAAACCATAATTGCAGCTTCCTCATGACACCCGTTTCCTCACGGCCCCTTCATGTGTATCTTTTCAGATTCTACTCTACCTGCCAACCTCTCAATTCTGTCAGTTTCAGGGAGCTACATGGTGAGAAAAATCCTGTAGTTAGGCTTTGAAATCTGAATCAAATTTGGAGACAAAGAAGAAAGCTGTATCATTTCTTAGATAGAAAAAACATATGTTAAGATATTTCTGGGGCAGAAGGAAGACCAATTCATCAGAGCAGGAGAACATGTTAGAGATGAACAGAGAGAAATATATTAATAGTTAGGAAACTAGACTGGCACAGATTATAGAAGCTTTGGAAATAGGATTTATTGAAGGATTTTAAGTAAAGCACTTATCTGACCTTTTTATTTATCATTTCTACAGCCAAGTCAGCTTTGTTTGACCCCTTATCTTCTTTTACCCAACATCCAGCTATTCCTTGTCCCTAATGTCTCTCTACTTGTTTTATCATGCCTATGCTAGCTACACCCTGCTGGGCTAGAAGTTCAAAGTAAGGGACAGCACTGACCTATGAGACACACCATGTACCACTGTCCTACAGAGAAGTTATACCAGGAGTTCTCAACCCTATCAGACTCAAGTTCCTGATTTCATAAGAAATATTTCTGTAATTCTCCCTTTGCTGTCTTGAAATAAAATTCATATGAAATATGATGTATCTACATACCTAATTGTTATTGAATTGTGTCCCCCCAGAAATTCTGTGTGGAAGTCCTAATTCCCAGTACCTCGGAATGTGACCATATTTGGAAATAGGGCCTTTAAAGAGGCAATTAAGGTAAAATTAGGTCATTAAGGCGGGCCCTAATCCAGTGATTGCTGTTCTTTTACAAAGAGGAGATTTGGATACAAACAGGTGCAGTGAGAGGGTGATGTGAAGACATATGGAAAAGATAGCGTTCTATAAGTTAAAGAGATAGGCCTAGGACAGACTCTTCCTTCACACCCTCAGAAGAAACCAACCCTGCTGACATCTTGATCTCAGACTTTTAACTTCCAGAACTGTGAGAAAATATGTCTCTGTTGTTTAAGCCACCTTGTTTGTGTTACTTTATTGTGACGGCCCTTGCAAACTAATTCACTAATTATAGGATATTATTACAATGCCTTATTATAATACAAAGAATACATAAATGGAATGTAATTTACAATAAAATGTTTACAGTATTTTAATATGTAAATGCTCAAGCACAACTATACCAAAAGACATAATATTTACATCAATACTATGCATGCAACAACTATAAGTCACCGTGGAGTGTCTGTACGAATGCAGGCTGACACAGTGTATGGTGCTGGCAACACAAATACAAAACCTTAAGCAACATTACCATTGGCACATGATTTTCCAACACAGAGAACAAGTCTTGGTAAAGTTCCAAACAAAACAAAGAGCAATCTTCCCTCAATTTACATGGTAGTTGTGTTCTGGGAAAATTGAAGAAATACATTGTATTTATTTGTAACATAAGGACAGATTCTAGGCACAGGTAATTATAAATAGGTTTTTCATCTGCATGAATGTCCTTTGAAAATCACAGACAGTTCTTCATTTTCCTGACATGTTGCAGGAGGTCAGGATGTCTAGCATCCCTGGTCCACATCTCTCAATGCCAGGACGTGCTCTGTCATGATGACAACCAAAAATTTCTCTTTATTCCCAAAATACATCCTAAAGGGAAGTACCACCTTTGTTGAGAATCACAGAGACACAAGAAGGGGAGAAAACAAAAGATGTAATTTACGGCTATATTTTGTTGTTGGACCAGGCCCACTTCACTCCCTGTCAGAACTCCTTCTGCCTGGACTCAGAAAGCTGGGGACTCGGCCACCTGAGACCACACAGCAGCCAAGGTCAAGCAAGCAGCATGCATTTGCTGAACATGTTGGAATCCACAGTCTTGATACTGCCCTTAAGCTTCCTGTGTTTAAAGGCTCCCTTGTTGGCTTGAACTTCAGAGCCCTCAAGGTAGTCCAAGCTTGGTAGGATCTGGCAGCTGTGGGCGTGCCATCCTCTACGTGTGTTTTTGTGTGTTTTGCTTGTATTTGGGGGTTGGAGAGGGCTAAGGTGCTGCTGTGATTGCTGTGACAGCCCTTGAGACACATCCTGGCAAATCCCACTATTCATTTCCCTCCTCCTGTTCCTGGACTATTAAACACTCATTATTGGAGAGGTTCCACCAGAAAGCCGTGATTTCTAACTAAAACTGGGCCCTCAGGGAGGCACCTGAGCCCTTTGTCTTCCTCTGGCTCCTACCCAGGCATGTTCTCTACAGTGTTCACTCTCAATCTTTTCCACCCTCTTCAAGAACCTGAATTCTACCTTGTCTCATGTTCCACAGAAGACTTTTGTGTCTTTTATTGAGACAGCTAATATCATCCAGAAGAACTCCCCTCCTTTTTGTCTCAGGATTTCTTTTCCTCTTGTACAATAGGAAAAAAAGTCTCCTTGTGCTGCCTATTTCTTCCCCTTCCAAGGGAATCTGCTCCATTGATTAAAGAGCATCAGGTTTTCCCTTTCCACTTCCTCCTCCCCCTCACGTTTGCCTGAAGATGTCCTGAGTGAGAACCCTCAAGTACTAGAATCCCACTTGAATGCACTTTAGCCAGAAAAAGGGGATTTTGCTCTAAGGAAACACAAGTGTCTCAAGAAACCCAAGGATAGGATTTGAACAAGAATTGCAAAGTCATCAGCACTCTTTCTACCCTTTTTTTTTTCACTCATCTCTGTTTGCTTTGTTTTCCTTTTTCCCATACACTATCTTCTTGTGGCTTCCCATCCACATGGTAGAATTCCAATTCCAGGGTAGAGACTCAAAGTTGTCTAGCTTGAAATAGGTCCAATCTCCTGGCCAAGTCCAGGAACAATGCTCCATCTACCTTGGAAATTCTGGAATGTTATAATCCCCACCTTTCCTATCTTAAGACTACTATTATTTTCTCTATATACCTAAGCACTGTTTGACTTATTACAACAAGCAAGCATTACTATTGTTATTTTAAAAAGACTTTGTGAAAAAAACCATAACAGGGACCAGACTTGCCCTCCTGCCTGAAACAACAAAACAAACAAAATATAAGAAATAACGGGTTTTGGACATGGATATTGGGTAGTGCAGGACAGTGATCCCCGAGAGAGAGGAAACAGGTGAGGCGAGCCTTATAATGACCCAGCTCACTGTCTGGAAAGACTTTCCAGGCCACAGTACAAGGAGGGGAGAGCCAGGTAGAGCTCCGCGGTCTCCTTTAGTTGAGAAGCACCTGGGAGTCCAGGGAAGCCATGGTGGCTAGAGGAAGCAGGACAGAATACCAGAGAGAAGAGTGCTGGAGAGAGAAAAAGATAGAGGGTGCAAGGAGAGAACACTTTCGAGATCACCAGAGTCTTCAGCTGAGTACCGATCACTGCGTGCTTTGGAGGAAACTACTTGAGGCCAGGAAAAGAACCACCTGAAAGGAGCAGAGAGAACGATCCATGGAGCTCTCACCGGCTGAGAATCGTTTGTATTCCCACCAGTCAGAATGGTAAGCTTTGTAATCCACAAGGTATTGAGTAGTCAGAAAGATATTGCCTCAGTACTGGGGAAAAAAATTAATTCTAAAGGCAGCTCTAGTCCTGCCTAACAAAGCTTAAAAGCAAACGTGAAAGAATCAAAGTGTTTCCAAATAGTTGCATCCCAGCACAAAGCTCAAGAATATTTATAGGAATACAAAACTATCCAGCACCCAACAAGGTAAAATTCACGATGTCTGGTATCCAATCAAGCCCCTGGCCAAGGGAAGAAAGTAGAAATGAAGAGGCAGGAACAATGCTCCATCTACCTTGGAAATTCTGGAATGTTATAATCCCCACCTTTCCTATCTTAAGACTACTATTATTTTCTCTATACACCTAAGCACTGTTTGACTTATTACAACAAGCAAGCATTACTATTGTTATTTTAAAAAGACTTTGTGAAAAAAACCAATCAGGAGAATGAGACTACCAAGAAAAAGAAGATAAAAGAAGTTTCTGTGCCATGCCAAAACTGATTGACTGACCTTCTCCCCATTTCCTTTGCCTCCCTCTCTAGAAAGTTCTCACTTTTACCCTCATCTCTTGCCTTTCCTTCTCCTTCCAGGTTCTTTAGCTTAAGACAGAATGCAACTGCAACACGGCTAGTTTTTGGAGGAATTTTGTGTCTTGGTTTTGATTTTAAAATTGGCAGATTTTAGTGTTTCACGTGTACTTCTCAAAGAAAGAAAACATCAACATCCTCTCATAGCAGTTCAGCTGCCTTTTATTTGCCCCACCACCCCACTCCTTGGGGAAGTGGCCGGTGGCTGGTAAAGGCTCCACCAGCTCTATTCTGTTTGCCCAGAATCCACGTGCCCTGTCCCTGGGCAAACAGAACTGCTTCAAGTGGAGAGACATTGGGGACAAGGAATATCTGGATGCTGGGTAAAAGAAGATAAGGGGTCAAACAAAGCTGACTTGGCTGTAGAAATGATAAAAAAGGTCAGATAAGTGCTTTACTTAAAATCCTTCAATAGATCCTTATTTCCAAAGCTTCTACAATCCATGCCAGTCTAGTTTTCCAACTATTAATATATTTCTCTCTGTTCATCTCTAATATGTTCTCCTGCTCTGGTGAATTGGTCTTCCTTCTGCCCCAGAAATATCTTAACATATGTTTTTTCTATCTAAGAAATGATACAGCTTTCTTCTTTGTCTCCAAATTTGATTCAGTTTTCAAAGCCTAACTACAGGATTTTTCTCACCATGTAGCTCCCTGAAACTGACAGAATTGAGAGGTTGGCAGGTAGAGTAGAATCTGAAAAGATACACATGAAGGGGCCGTGAGGAAACGGGTGTCATGAGGAAGCTGCAATTATGGTTTATAAGTTATAAGGCAGCAGAATATATGAATAAACATATAGAAAACCAAAAAGAGTAATGTGTTGGCCTTAAAAGGAGGATTAGAAGCAGAGAGAAGAGTTACCGAGTGAGCCTAATGCTGGTAGTAGGAGGGGTGTTGATGGATTCTTGCTGCTGAAAGGGTTAATAAACTCTGTCCCAAGAGCTGTGCTGTGTCTTTCAGGTACTAGTCTCCATGAGAGCCAGATATTCCTGGATTCCTGTGAGTGTGCCGTGGGTGGGATGGAAGTGCTCTATAACATACTCCACACTACAGCTCTCGCTCTTAGGGAACACATATCTAAGATCACAGAACCTCAAAATGCACATTCTTCTACAATTTCCTAACTACATCATCCCTGTGAAGGATATCTGTCCAGATTGCAAACGCGTCCCACATCTCTTTTCCCTCGCGTGAAAGCTCTTCTGCCATGGTTGGGGACGGCCAGGTCTCCAGGCTGATGAAGTGAAGGCGAGTAGAGGGGAGTCAGCTGAGCGCGAAAAAAGCAGGCGAAGGGAGCGGGAGAAGAGGTAGCGGACCTAGACGGGCAGATAAAACGACCACTCAGTAGCGAGAGGGAGAGGCAGAGTAGAGCGGGCAGACGCCATGTGGACAGGGGGAGGAGAGAGAGCAGAGCGGGCGCGCGAAGGCTGAGCGCCCAGGCAGCCAGACCCCAGGTCGGGAGAGCGCGCTCAGGTCCGGGGTCTGCGTGCGCGGGCGGGGCGGTCCGAGGGCAGATCGGGGGTCCCGGTGCCCCTGCCGCCAGCCGCCCGCGATGAGCGAGGCCAGCCGGCTGTGCTCCGGCTACTACAGCCTCAACCACAGCTTCGTGGAGCCCTTCCAGTGCCCCCGGCGCGGCGAGGGGGCCGCGCTCCTCTACTGCTGCGGCTTCGCCGACCTCAAGTACTGCTGCAGCGAGCCGGGCAGCTACTTCCCCTACAAGCACAGCTACATGTGGAGCCTCAGGTGGGCAGGGAGCCTGCGCGTGCGGCTGCTGGCCGGGTCCGGGGAGGGGACGAGAGGTGCCACGCCGGGGCCAGAGAGGTCGCCTGCATCCCTGGGACCGCCCTGCTCCGGTCCCTCCGGGAAGACGCGGAGCCTCCGAGACGTGTGGAGGCTGGGGGGAGAAATCTCGCCTGGGCTCGGGACGCCCCCGGGAGCCGGGACCCCCAGCCCAGCGCGCGCGCGGGAGGAGCGCAGGCTTTGCGCCCTGGGCGCACCCGGGCCCGCCCTGCTGGCCCCGCTCACTTTCTCGCCCGCCTGGCGGGAGCCGATCGCTCTTTTCCCTCGCCGGTGACCGGTCCCAGGCGGGCAGCTCTGCTGACAGAAAAAGACAGGCAGATAACCTAAGGAGAAGGTTTTCATTCCTCTTTTTGGTTTGTGTGGTCATGTGGTGTATTCGAATAGAATCGAGGCTCCTTTGGGACTCATTCTAAGGCATTAAGGACCAGAGTATTTAAGTCTTCTTGGGGTGAATGAAAGAATTGGCTGTATTCTTTAAAATATCAAAAAGGTAGGGTTGTATGTGGTGTTGGTCTGTGAGGGCGTGTGCAAGTGACTGGGCTTCACAACTTGCCCTTTTCAGATGATCTCACACTGAACCTGAAAGGAATTGAAGAGACATACACAGAGGTAGAGCTTTTAGTTGCTATGATCACACACTATAGAACTGTTCTAGGACATCACCTTTCTCAACACCTGAGCCATTTGGCTGTTGCTGGAAAGTGAAGAGACTTTCTAAGGTAGAGTCTTGTTTCTTTTTCCTGTGATGAGAATTTTACTTGTTCCAACTAATACACAGCCATTTACATTATGAAGTGCTGTTTTCCCTTGCACTCTAACAGACTGTAAACCTTGAACTTGATTCTGTGAACTAAAACAAAATCTGAAGCCCCCCAGCCCACTGAATGGACATCCTCTTGGCCAACCCCACCCCCCATCTCCCCCCCAAAAAACCTTAAAGCTGAGTTGCTGCCAGGAGGAGAAGGGAGGTCAGATGTGCCTGGTTATGCCCCATCCC
Source organism: Lemur catta (assembly GCF_020740605.2). NCBI lineage: Eukaryota > Metazoa > Chordata > Mammalia > Primates > Lemuridae > Lemur > Lemur catta. Next base: position 40,758,232 of record NC_059139.1, read on the forward strand.
TTTTGGAGTTATTCTTTGTAACAATAAGATACTAATTAATTAACAGGTCTTAGGCCATGCAAGACAAAGCTTAAGCCATACCTGCAGGCCATCAATTTACTTAACAGATCACTTGAGTTTTGGTCAGGTGACTTGTCTCTGATTAACAGATATCTTTTATCTTAAAACATTCCAACCCTTTAGACAAAACTCATTTCTTTAACCAATTACCAATCAAAGAATCTTTAAAATCACCTGTAACCTGTAAGCCCTAGCTTGGAGATGTCCTACCTTTTTGGACCAAACCAATGTACACCTTCCATGTATTGATTTATAATTTTACCTGCAATTCCTGTCTCTCTAACATGTATAAAACCACACTGTAACCCAACCACAGCATGACCACTTGCTCCAGGCTTCTTGCTATTGGGTGTGGCTCTCTAGGCCTTGGTAACACACATTCGGCTCAGAATAAACCTCTTTGAATTATTTTACAGAGTTTAGGTTCTTTTCTGTTGGAAATTTTTGTTTTTTTGAGACAGAGTATTATTTCTCCCAATCTCCTGGCATGACCCCAAATTCTGATTTGGCACAGATGCTAAACCTACAGAAAATGACTAAATGTTATTTCTTGAAGCAATAAAATAATTTTTCTATATTGCAAGCATCAAAAAAAATCTCATAAGGAGTGCCGACCTTCCAGTAAGTTCAACTCACAAAGTTGTATTGTGCTGGAGTGGAGCAAAATGTCAGAAAATAATGACAGTTTATCCTTAGTGTAGGGTATTTGGGGAAGAAATCTGTATTGTACCTGCTTATTATCTATCTGGTCCTTTAGAAAATAACATAGTAATCCATTTCTGAGTTTTTGGAGGCATTAATAATGGCAGAGACACCTCCAATGGGGACCAGCAATTCCTAAGTCAGACACAATTGGAAAATGTGCCTGGGATTCTCAGATCCCCGCATAGTTCCAAAGTGACAAGGAGCAGAAGCTATTAATATAAAACCTTCCTAAGGTTTATGAGGGCACAAAGAAGCAAACAGCTTGCTGAGGATTTCATTCAGCACTGACAAAATGGACAGTGCAACTGAGTTTCTGGGAAATGGAAAAGGTGCTTCAACTGATGGTGTCAGCTGGCAATGTTAAACCTGGGGTTCCTGTAAGTTATTGAGCTCTGAAAACACTATAGGGAGGTAAAGTTATTAGAGCTTCATTTCCCTCCTATTCTTTGCACTCCACTTTTAATTTAAAATAGTCCAGCTGTGAAAAATATTCCGGGAGTCACTAGCCGGAATATTTTTGAGATTCTGCAGCTGCTGGAGAAAGGCATAACCGTAGCTACCAGAAGGTAAGTGAAGTTGATAAGTAGGAGCATCACTGCTTTAATACGACAGTAGCTTTAGGGCTTGAAAAGCAACTGCCATATGGTGCTGTGAGGAAAGGATAATTCTTCCTTTACTCTGGCCCACTCCCATCTTTTTTGCTCCTGCAAATTCTTCAATTCTTAGGATTTCCTTTGGTAATTTTCTCCAGGACCTAGGAAAATAATGCCCATTGGACAGGGCTATGCATGAGTAGCTATTCAATAAGAATTTATTGAAATGAATATTTTAGGAGTCTCCTAGCACTCCACCTTTACCCAGAGTTTATACCTAGAGTTTTGCATGCATAAAACAATGTTTCTCTAAAGTGGAACTGTGACATTGCAACAGATTGCCAGGATTATGAGAAATGTCTTTTTAAATAACAGGAAGTAGAAATGGCATTTTTTTGTTCCTTCAAATCATGTGGTCTGTTTTTTAAATTTGTACATTAAAAGCCCACAGTATGTATGCTGAATTAATAAAATTGACAATTTCACATTTAAATTGACTAAATTACTTTTTTACTTTGAAGATTTTTTAATAACTGAGTTCTCATTTTAGGACTCTTTCCAGATGTCTAGCCTCCTGTCTGCCTTGTGCATAGGAGGCTAGGCATCTGCAAAGAGTTCTAAAATGAAATAATTAAGTGGATTACACTGCCATGCATCTGGGTGTAGTGAAGTGATCCTATCCCTCCCTGACACAATCTACGAAAGTCAGCTTTGGTGCAAACAAGCACAAAAGAGGAGTCACCAAATACAGAGAGTCTACCCCTTAGACGAGAGTGAACCAAGTGAGGGCAACCCCCAATTTTAAATATATAACTCTATACTCACTGTAGCCATAAAATTACCCAGCCTGCACTTGTCTGCAGGGCTGGGGAACTGGGCTGAAAATAAACTGAGCACAAGGGTCTCTGAAGTCTGACTCTATGTGTGTGGCTCAGGAGGCAGTCTCTTCTTTGCAAGGGTGCTTTATCTCCTCAAAACAAGGATAAGTGGGGTAGCCCTTCACTTTTAACTCTGTTCTCCTTCCTCCCAAAGCAGTGATGCTCCAAGCATCCTTGGTCAAATTCTCCCTTCCCTCTCTTCTGGTACATTTCAAATTTATTAGGCTCCTAATCCTTGGGAAAGAGCAGAAGCCTAAAGGTAAACCAGGAAGATAATGAAGAAAAAGATGATTACTTTTCAATGATGTATGTTCCAAGTACAGGTAGATCAATCAGTGGTCAATTATTGCTTGTTTCCACTTATCGAACATTTTCTACAAGCTAAGCACAAATACTTGTTTTGTTTTGTTTTGTTTTTGAGACAGGATCTTGCTCTGTTGCCTGGGCTAGAGTACAATGGAGTGATCGTAGCTCACTGCAACCTCAAACTCCTGGGCTCAAGTGATCATCCTGCCTTAGCCTCCTGAGTAGCTAGGATTACAGGCATGCAGCACCATACCTGGATAATTTATTTTTTAAAATTTATTTTTTTGTAGAGATGAGATCTCACTATGTTGCCCAGGCTGGTCTCGAACTCCTGGCCTCAAGCAATCCTCCCACCTCAGCCTCCCAAATTGCTAGGATTATGGGTATAAGCCACTGAGCCTGGCCTTAAACACTTTTAATAAGTGTGCACAACAGTATTGTGAAAGTTGACAGAAATATCTGCTCTTGAGTAGCTTAAAATCTAATTATAGATTTTAATTAGAACTATACATAGAGTTCAAGAAGTACATGTTTGCATGTTAGTCTTTCAAGGTAATGCTTTTTTTTCAAGCTTCTTTTCCCATTTAGTATAATACCATTAAGTTCACAAGTTTATGAAAACTATATTTTCAAATGATTAGCCTTATATGTAACTGCATCAGAAGGAATTATTACAAATTTAGTGCAGAGCAAATACAATCAGATATACATTTTATTTTTAGAGAAAAGTACAAGGGTTTCTTCCTTAATGCTAGAAGCCATTGATGTGATGTTACGCCCTTTTGCAAAGGAAGAGATCTGAACATGAACTTCGTATAAATTTCATAAATACTGTTGTCCTTTAATTCAAACCTTCTCTTCTGTAATAGTTCTGGCTTTATATGTCAATAAATGGTGTCTTGCATATATGTCTCCAAAAGAAAAAAATTATATTTCTGGTAAACATTTGCTGCTTTTTCAGAAGAAAGTATTTTTATATTCATCTTTTATTGGTGAACCTGATATTTCTTTCTATATTAATAATATAGGTTTATTTGACTGAGATGTTTTTGAACTAACTCTAGAGAATCATGTGACCTTTTATCTATAATATGCATTCATATGGTCTTCCCTATTATTATTAACATATACATTTAAAAGGGCCTTGAAAACCTATAGAGAAAATATAATACAAATTTGATGGTAGAAAAAGGTGAGCTGTAGATTTCAATCATTTATTGTATATGCTAAAATATACTTTGGTTATAAATGATTGAAAACAAGAACTAACAATATTTAAACTTTCTCTTTAGTTTAACCAGTACAAGCCAGTTTGTGTGACCTAATGTTTTTTCTGTTTTCCTCAGCATTGGTGCCCTGATTGGATTAGGAATTGCTGCCCTTGTTTTACTTGCCTTTGTCATCAGCATCTGTGTCCTTTGCTATTTATTTCTATATGCAAAGCCTCAAAGATTAGACACTGGCCTTAAACTTCAACACCTAGATGCTTCTTCCATTCAAGAAGGTAATCAGAATCTGTTATTTATAACCAATTACCTGTACTCTATGCAAAAGAATAACCTGTACCTGGGTAACAGATCATACTGTTAACAATGAGTGCTTTTTAAAAATTCAGTTTATTGTGTCTTTGTAAAAATTCACATTGAATCAGGCCTTAATGATGAAATACCTTAGGGAGATTGTGCTCAAGGAAAAATAGCAGCAGGATGTAAATGTTCCCATGAAAAGTAAATCATTGGTCCAGTAAATCCTCTTTAATATATTTATGTGCCTTCCAGTTATCAAAGTTCATCCTCTTGAAAGGATAACCTTGAAATTTTTAAATTTTGTTTTTGGATGGAGCCAAAGAAGTCAAATGAATAGAGGAACAAAATATCTGATAACTGATTCTCAGGGTTGCATTGTTCTAGAGTGGTTAGTCAGTGGTCAGTTAAGAATTTACCCATGTGCCTACTGTGTGCAGAATTCAGAGGAGGCATATAAAATATTCAGAGGCATAGGAAAGAAGTAGATACAATAAGCAGAAGACAGTCTTTGTTCTCTGTTGTTGAATCGATTGCATTCTAGCTAAAATATAGGGGTGTGTGTAGTGTGCCTATAAAGTAGAAAGAAATTTTTATGTATGGTTTGTAAAACTAGGTCCCATTATTTCAATTATTAATATAAAGTGCTATATAAATGCTAGTTATAATTATGAAACTCAATTAGAAAGAATGTTAAAGTTGTGAATATAAATTTCTATTTGTGTATTAAAAAGCACTAATAAATTTGATTTTGAGATACATATAAAAATTTAGAATATATTATAGACTACATACAGAATATATAATTTATATACAGACTTAGAATATAAATTTACAATTTACATATATATGTAGAATGACACACAAGTTCTCACTTGCTTCCATTTAAAAAGAAAATGAAAATCTTTATCTTAAAAAAATTTTTAAAAATATGCTCTATTTTAGCTGCATCCCCAAACTTGTCATGATTATAGAGTACCTGCTCTGCACCCATATCAAATACATTACCACTGTGTGACTGCATCAGCTCTAGTTTCCTTGTCTGTAGCAGAGACCTCTCTCAGAGGGTGTCCTATGTTACAGAACAAGGTGCCAAGAGCCCTTTGGAGTTCTCTTCCTGAAGCACTGTTTCCAGATTGCGTGGCTGAACTGACAGGGTGTTAGCTGAATTTAGTCCAAACAACTTAGACCTGTTTTCTCCACTGGAGGTGGAGTAGTGATTATTGAATAATCAGATTGTTAAATCAATTTTTGTCTCAATTCCTTAGATAATTTAAAGTTGCAGTTCTTAAGTTTTACTGTGCCTCGGAATCACCTAAGGAGCTTGTTAAAAACATAAATTCCAGGCTCTGCACTTTTAAACAAGCAGCTCCCTGGTTCTGCCCTTGTTCCCCTACTGTCTATTCTCCACGGAGCAGACGGAGTGAGCCCCTTAAAACCTAAGTCAGGTCGTGTCACTCTTCTGCTCAAAACTCTGATTGCCATCTCTCTCAATGGATAAAACAGTCTTCACTGTGATCTAAAGGGACTTTTGTGTTCTGCCCTCTCCATCCTTAGTTCCCTCACCTCCTCATGCCTAGCTCCAGGGGCCCTTTTGCAGTTCCTTGAAATTCCTGACTCAGGGTTTGTCACCATTGTCCAGGATGCTCTTCCCTCAGCTGTCGGCATCTTACACCTCACACCATCTTACACCTTCGTTTTCTTTAAATCTTTACTCAAAAGTTGCCTTGCTGTTTGGGGGATGGGCACACTTGCAGCTCTGACTTGGGTGGTGCAAAGGCAATATAGGTAACCTAAACATTTGTACTCCTGTAGTATTCTGGAAAAAAAAAAAGTTGCCTTCCCAGGAGTTCTTCCCTGCTCACCATATCTGCATTTTTAACTCCCTTTCAACATTTCCTACCTGCTTCCTGCTTTGTCTCTTAAGCATTTACCATAAACATCATATGCATTTTACTTTTCTAATGTTTGACCTTTCTCCACTCCAAATAGAAACTAAGTTCCAGTAGGAGTTTTTGTCTTGCTTGTTCACTATTGTATCCTCAGTGCCTAGAACATTTAAATACTCCATGAATGAATTGAATGGGGTAACGCAGCATGTCCATTATAGTCATCAAACATTCATTGAGTTCCTCCTGTATACAATGCCCTGTACTAAATAAAAACTGGTTATTTTTCCTGATTTAGTTCAGGGACTGCTCCAAAATTTTATTTCATACTGGCTTTGAGAACCCAGCAACAGAATTATTTGGCTTATTGATTCAAGTCTTGTAGGCTTGTTGCTGTTTAGCTAAGGAGGTCCATTAATGCACTTTCTATACAGTTAAAAGAGGCTGATTTCTTGCAATGAAATATCCTGACTCTGCCCCTCTTAAAAATATATTTATAACATTGGCAAATTAATTCAATACAGCGTTCCCTAATGCTTGCTATTGTTAAGGGAGAATTTTATATGATCACAGTGTCTTCCTGCTGTTTTCAAATGAAGTGATTTTAATTTTTTGGTCCCTTGGGTTGATTTTAACCAAATCAGACATAGTGGAAAGCCCAAAACAAAAGAGGTCATCCAAATGTTACTAGACTAGGAAGAGAAAATGGTTTATATTCGAGAGTGACTCTTTGAAGTGATATTTAAACACTGCTGTACCCTTTGTTAAATATGCATATTCCATTCCAATGATTCTCCCACCTAGCAATGGATGCCAGTGTTCTAGCTATTGAGAAAACACGTCTGGGGCTTTATGCATTTAAGGAATGTCTTTTTTTTTTTTTTTTTTTTGAGACAGAGTCTCACTTTGTTGCCCGGGCTAGAGTGCTGTGGCATCAGCCTAGCTCACAGCAACCTCAAACTCCTGGGCTCAAGGGATCCTCCTGCCTCAGCCTCCTGAGTAGCTGGGACTACAGGCATGTGCCACCATGCTCGGCTAATTTTTTTTTTCTCTATATATTTTTAGTTGTCCAGATAATTTCTTTCTATTTTTAGTAGAGACAGGGTCTCGCTCTTGCTCAGGCTGGTCTCGAACTCCTGAGCTCAAACGATCCGCCTGCCTTGGCCTCCCAGAGTTCTAGGATTACAGGCGTGAGCCACTCCGCCCAGCCTAAGGAATGTCTTAAAGGATAGGAACATACTAAAATGTTTATGTAATAAATCAGGCAAATAAACATTACATTAGAGGAAAATTGGTTTCACTAGTTATGGCCTTTTTCTTTCAAAACTATCTGTTCTTAAGAGTCAGCCTCCCATTATTTTAGATTAATTTTTACAATTGAAACCATTTTCATTATAGGCAATATGAATAGCCTAAAGGGAAACGTGTTTTTGTGCGCATACTAACTTGAGTTAGGGAACTGTAGTTTTTTTCCCTATAAATGACGATAGTCTAAGTCTAAAATAGTCTAATCTTAGACTATTTTCCCAAGATTTACCATTGTGTATCTTTGTTCTATTGGATGTCTTTTTTTAAATGTATACAATTTTGAATTGATCTTGAACAGAGCAGGTCTCGGGTAGTGATTGTAGACTTTGAATGCACAACCTGTGGGTCTAACTCTATACAGAGGACCTCTTGCTAAGCAATTGATTAGGCTTTAAATTGCGTCCCACAAACCTTTTTTTTCTTTTAAACTTTTGTGTTTTAGGTTATGCATATTTCAAATGCCAATGTTAAAAGAATACCATTGCTTGTAACTTGTTCTGGATAGGACATACAGTTCCCAAGAAAAAGACGGCTGTGCAGAGGGCATCTTTCTGAGTACACACTCCTGAAAGTGAGGGCTCATTTCACAGATTGTGGAAGAATTACTGGCAAATAGAAGAGCAATTAAAGAGGTGAATGTCTTAGATCCTTGTTTCTCAAACTTTTCTGCTGCAGACTCATTAAAGGTATGTCCCTTGGTATCCATGGGGAATTGGTTCCGGGACCTCCCATGGATACCAAAATCTGTGGATGTTCAAGTACCTGATGTAAAGTGGTATAGTATTTGTATATAACCTATGCAATCCTCCTGCATACTTTAAATCATCTCTACACTACTATAATACCTAATATGATAGGAATGTATGTAAAAAGTTGTTATTCTGTATAGTTTAGGGAATAATAACAAGAAAAAAGGTCTGTACATGTTCAGTACAGACACCTTTTTCGTGAATATTTTTTGTTTTGTTTTGTTTTGTTTTGTTTTTGGAGACAGAGTCTTGCTTTGTTGCCTGGGCTAGAGTGTGTGCCGTGGTGTCAGCCTAGCTCACAGCAACCTCAAACTCCTGGGCTCAAGCAATCCTACTGCCTCAGCCTCCCGGGTAGCTGGGACTACAGGCATGCGCCACCATGCCCGGCTAATTTTTTCTATATATATTTTAGTTGGCCAGATAATTTTTTTCTATTTTTAGTAGAGACTAGGTCTCGCTCTTGCTCAGGCTCGTCTCGAACTCCTGACCTTGAGCGATCCACCCGCCTCGGCCTCCCAGAGTGCTAGGATTACAGGCGTGAGCCACCGTGCCTGGCCTCCTGAATATTTTTGATCTATAGTTGGTTGGATCCATGGAGGAGGAACCCACGGATATGGAGGGCCAGCTATTTAAGAAATGAACTTGTCCCCAGAATTCGAAGGGCTAGCGTGGAAAGGCCTGCTTAAGCCTTATGAGCTTTCAATTATCTGAAGTTCCCATTTTATTTTTAAAATTTATGGAAATTTTCAGCTTGACTGCATAATCTAATGGCTTGTTTTACTCTAATAATAACCTCACCCTCCCATATCTGAGTAAAATTGAGGGTCCAGGGAGACAAAGCATATTCATCCTGTGGCTTTGACTATCCATTGAAAACACTGATACCCTGGAGTTGTGGAAGGGGAAATGGCAAGGAGCAAAGGGTGGGGCTCTTAGAAGCAGAGTTTTTGATAAAAATTAGGGCAGATTTTAGAGCTACTTAACACAAATAAAATAATACAGTTGTACAGGAATGATAAACAACCACAAGCCTGTATTTGGTAATCTCTTTTGTAAAGGCAGATGGAACAAATGAAAAAGGGTAAGTAAATTAGCAGTAAGGCACAGTTGTCTAGGAGAAAAACATAAATTATATATGGAATACTAAGAAAGAAAGCAAATTTTAAGATTATGTAATCATTTATTCTGCCTGTGTGCAAAATAGGACTTGGACTAGCTCAGAATGTTCTGCTATATTTTTTCTTCTTGGAAGACACCCTTTCTCCTCCAGAAAGAAAACCTTTCTTTCAATTCATATTCACTGTAGGAAAATTAGAAAATACAGAGCAACAAATAATGTCACTCATGACCCCACCACACAGAGACAATAATGATGAATATCCTTCAAGGATTTTTTTTATGTGCATCTATAGATACATGTATATAACAAAATTGCAAAAAATGAGTCTTCTGACATGCTTTTTTTTCATGACACAATATTGATATCTTTCTTTGCCAATAAATAAATACCTTCCCCATCATTTTTAAGGGTTCTATTTTATTACTTTGGAGTACTGTGATTTAAAAACTTTTTTTGGTGTAATTTCACACTTCTAGAAAAGTTGCAAGAAAAGTATAAAGAGCCTTTGCATACTTTTTCCAAAATGTGTTATTATTAATATTTTGCCTCATTTGTTTCATCATTGGCTCTATGTATAGTTTCTGAACCATTTGAGAATAATTTGTAGGTATCATGCCTATGTAGCCATAAAATTTCAGTGCATATTTCCTAAGAATAAGGATTTTCTCTTACATAATCACAGTATATTTATCAAAGTCAGGAAATATAACATTGATACAGTAATAGTATCTAATCTGGAGTTCATATTCAAATTATGTCAATCTCTTTAATAGTTATTTTTTCTTATTTAAGATCTAGTCCAGAAGTACATCTTGTAATCAGTTGCCATATTTCTTTACTCTCCTGTAATCCTCAGCCTTTCTTTGTTTTTTACAATCTTGACATTTTTGAAAAGTAAAAGCCAGCTATTTTGTTCAATGTCTCTCAATTTATGTTTGTCTGATGATTTCTCATAATTGGAGAGAGATTATACATTTTTACCGGAGCACCACAGAAGTTATATTCTCAGCGTATCATAGCAGGAAGCACATAATATTGGTTTGTCCCATTGTTAGTGACATTAATTTGGATTACTTGGTTAAGGCTGTAGTTGCTGGATCAATCCATTGTCAAGTTACTATTTTTCCCTTTGTGATTACCAAGCAGTTTGTGGGGAGGTAGTTTGCGACTATGAAAATATCCTGTTCCTCCTCAAACTTTCACCCACACATTGATGATTCTTGACAATTATTATTATGGTAGTTGTAAAATGGTGATTTTTATAACTTCATTATTCCTTCTATGTTTATTAGTTGTTATTCCACTACAAGGAAGAGCTTTCCTTCTTCCCTGTTTATTTATCTTAGTCCATTTGTGCTGGGACAAAATACCTGAGAAAGGTAATTTATAAAGAACAGAAATTTACTTCTTACAGTTCTGGAGGCTGGGAAGCCGGAGATCAAGGTTCTAGCAGATTCCATGTCTAGTGAAGGATGCTCTCTGCTTCCAAGAAGGTGCCTTGTTGCTGTGTTGTCACATAGCAGAAGAAATGGAGGTGCAAAAAGGGGCTAGCTAGGTCCCCCAAGTCCTTTTATAAGGGCTCTAATCCAATCCATAAGAGTAGAGCCCTCATGGCCCTAATAGCCTTCCAAAGACCCCACTTCTTTAGCATCAGTTTGGGGGTTAATTTCCAACATATGAATTTTGGAGGGACACATACATTCAAACCATAGTATTACTTTTTATTTATTTATATCAATATGGCCTTATAGATTGTTCATTCTAAAAACATTCTGTTACTATTCTGATCCTTAAGCTATCTAGATTTGGCCAGTGGGAGCCTTTTTAAATTGGATCCTATGTCCTTTTGAAATGTGCCCATCATTTTGAGAGCACTTTTTGCTTTCTGCCAGAAGATGCTCCAAGGAATTTTGTATGTTTCCTGTTCCAGCCCTGGACTCTGCTATTTTTCCAAGAAACCTGGTTTATTTTAGTGGGGAATGGTGTTTAGAAATCAAATTCTGGGTGTATCATATTTTATTAAATTGTTGACTTTGAACTAGCTTCCATTTTTTCTATTACATAAACATGGAACACTTAAGTATGTCCTTAGCATCCCTAGGGGTGGAATTGCTAATCAAAGTGTGGGTACATATTAAAGGCTTTGGATACAAGTTCCCAACTGCCCTCCAGAAAATTACCATTTTATACTTAGTTTCCTTATATCCTCTGTGACACTGGGTATTATTATTTAAAAGGATATATATTTTACTAATTTCATTGAAGAATAGTCTTGTATTCTAAATTTATCTAATTAGTAATTAGTAGTGAGAATGACATTTTTATGTTTGTCATTTTTTTTTTGTGGCATATTGCTTGCTCATCTTTTATACATTTTTCTATTTTTCTCATTCATTTCTAATTTCTTCATCAAAACTTTCCATATCGTAACTAAACTCTTTTTCACATATATTGCAAATGTTTTTCATAGTTGTTTCCTTTTTAATTTTGTATGTGATAGTTTTTTTGGCCGTAGACGTTTCTTTCTTTTGTTGTTTCTCCTTTTGGTTTCATACTTAGAAAGTTCTCCCCTCACCATAAGATATATTAATAACATAAAGGTAGTTACCTATATTTTCTTCTAATACATTTATGCATTTGTTTTTACATTTAAATCCTTAATACTCTTGGAGTTTTAATTTTGGTATAAAATGTGAGGTAGGGATCTGCCTTTATTTTCCAAATGAGTCAGTTCTCAAATATTTATTGGCTAATCCATCTTTCCCTTGTCAACTTAAAATGTCTGTAGTCATAAACTAAATTCTTCTATGTACTGTGGTTTGGTTTTGGACTTTCTGTTCTGTCAAATTGATCAGTCTGTTTACTCTCAAGTTAGTAATATACTTTAACAATTACTGTAGCTATATAGTTTGATATCTGATTAGGCAAACTCTATCTCCTCCCTCTCATTATGCTTCTTTTTCAAAGTTTCTTGGCTACTCTTGTAATGTTCAAATTTCCAAATAAACTTTTGAATCACACTGTCAAATTTTTAAAAGTCAAGTGGTATTTTGATGGGTTTTGTACTAAATTTATAGATAAGTTTGGGAGCTATTTTTCTAAATAGCCTTAACACCCCTCCAAAATAACTCTGTTCAAAGCTTGTATTAATTAGTCTGCCAAATTATTTAGTAATACCAGTCTTTGTTTCAGAAGACTTTTTAAGAATTCATTGAGATCAGTAGAAGATGGGGTAATTTGAACTCAGTGGCCTAAAAGGTCACCTGTGTCTCCTTAAGTAGAAAGATTTCTACTTAAAATAATGAGCCTGGAATTTCCTATGACTGCTTTTGTTCCTAGAATGTAGAAAATCAAATTGCTCAATGGAGCTACTGTTACATTTAGCATTTCTGAGTCCTCCTCAGGGTTCAGGGTTAGGGAATCCTAGCTCATGTTTAAACCAATAAGCAAAATAGAAGCCAGTCTTTCATTGTGAAATATGTATTTTAAGGATTTAAAATATCAGCTAAATTCTTTTGTAAGCTATGTTTATCATCAATGGTTGGAGGAATTTAACAATTCAGAAAAGAAAAAAATGACCAATTCTGGAAAAAATAGGGTAGGAAAAAAATTTCTGAATGGAACTGCCTCCATTCATTGATGGGTGCGTAAAGCAAAGGGCAAGTCTCAGCTTCCAACTTTCATGATGAGTTTTTAACTGCATGTATATAAGATGTCTATATATGTATCTTCTGTAGGTAAAGACAGGCCATTGAAAAAGGGAAAAAGCAATAGATCAAGAGATCACAAGACAGGTTTTGCTCACTTCACTGTTTAGCTCAGATCCCCAGTCCTGTGCACCATCATATTAAATCTGAAGGGAAAACATCCTCTTACAAGTAAAAAAAAAAAAAAAAAGCAATACTTTTAGGGTGCAAATTTAAGTGTGCTTGTTTCTGGAGGAAGGAACTGCAGGATGAGTGGGATGTATAGATTTTCTGCTAAATAATAATCTGCTAGATTAGTAGTTGCAAACCTCTGAAGGACTTCAAAATGGTAACTCAGAAGGTGGGAAGATATAGGCAGATAATGGCAGAAAAGCTCAATTACAGTTCTGCCAGACAGCCAGGAGGTAAGGGCCTGAAGAGGTCCCCAACATCCTTTTGACATTTTGAAATGGCAGGCAAGAGCAGAATTCACAGTTACAGGATAAATAGGTCCTTGAGGAATGGCTTTGAAAATAAATGTTAAATTTAACTGTTATCAGAAAAAGCATATTGGTGTGGCTGTGATGAGGCTAGGTAGATTTTGTTTTGATGAATTGGATTTAAATTTTGGCAAAGGCCAAAGCTTTCATTTGCATGTCAGTCTGCGAGGTAGAGGATTAAAGGAAGGTTGAGATTGACATGACCAGACTGGGGGACGGGGGAGGAAGAATGGAAATGGGAAGCAAGCAGCAATACTGGATCTTGGCAATTTGCACTCAATTAAAGAAAAAGAAGAATTAAATCAGAAAGAATCTCTATGTGTAATAAATCCCTTGAGAGCTCAATGGTATTATTGATTTATTTAAAATCAAATCCATATTGTAACCTTGTGACAGAAAAGAGGCAGCTGCTTTTATCCCTACTTTGTTGCTTAAGAAATTAGTCTCCATTTATTAAAGGAAAACTACAGAAAGCTGAGGTTGCTGAGGCGTTTCCTTCTTTCCCTTTTAAAATTATCTCCAAGAGGGGAGGCTGGACTGTGTTATCACCACAGCTGCACCCATTGCAGTTGTTCCATCAGACGTCCAATTACTCCAAGTTACCGCAGGGATATGCAGTGAAAACACTGCGATTCTTACAAGCTGCTGGAAGACAGTGAAGACTGGAGGTGTATAACAGGTCTTTTCTTGTTCACATAGCAAATTGGTTTTGTTAGGGGAATTGCTTTGGTTTAAGAAGCCAATCTGAAAAAATATTTTTACTCACACTGATTGGAAGGATCCAGTAGCCAAGTAGATAATGAGTAGAGGTTGGGGAAAGAAGATCTTTACAAGTCCTAGATGAAGAAAAATCTATAACGCTGTATAGGAATGGATTTTGCAAGACTTTAAATCTGAGGGGAATAAACAGGTAAATTCCTTCTAACCTGTTTCTGTTGCCAGAGAAACAGATAATGGAAACAAGAGCTGCCAGAATGGAGACAACTTAGAACCCCAAAATAACTAAGTTACGGAAATAACTTCCTGAGTCTATTTTCATTAAAAAACTGGGCTGTGACAAAGTAGAAAAAAAACTCCTTGAAAGTCTGATTAAACTGTTATAAATTTTAGTATGTAAAAAAGCTTAGGAAACATGAAAGATTTGAATTAACCAAAATTACGGTTTTTAGACTTCCAGGAATTCCAAAAACTGTTAAAATTTTTGATATTTAAATAAATGCTTATATAAGATATAAATGCTATCCAGATAATATGAACCTAATTTACATCTTATATCCTTGATCTTTTACTTTTACCTGCTATGATACTGTAGAATAAAAATAATGTTAAGCAAGTGAAAAAGTAAACAATGTACAAACATCTTAATTTGGATTTCAAATATTATATGACAAATAGTTTCAAGAACCCCTGTATAGAATATATTCCATTATTTAAATATTTATTTGCTAAATCTGAATCAAATATTTTTTTTAAAGTCTGCTTTGTAAATAAAGTCAAGAAGTTTTCAGTTCATAAAATTTCCATGCCAGCTTTTCCTACTACATTTATCTTAAATAGCTTTGCTTGCTGATTAGGCAAAGCACTATTTTCCAGGTTGGAAAATGTGCCTACAATAAATTAGCTTTTAAAAATCAAATTATATGATTCAAACATTATGATTGGCTATTTAGAATTAGAACATTAAGTAACTTATTTTGCCACTGAAAAAGTTCATAAGTAATGAAATAAAGTCATATATTGCATGGCTCTAGTCCTAGATTTTTAACTTCAGTACTTTTAATCTTAACCCAAAGATCAATACCATAATTCCGTCCTACAGGCAGGATATGGGAGCTGTGATGAGACATCATCCTTCAAAACATGGAAATAATATTGCCCTTTCAGTGTTCAACCATGAAATCACTCCAGAGTATGGGATGTCCTGATTTACCTTAGAAAGCAGTTTACTTATAGAAAAGCATTTTTTAACCTATAGTTTTACTTATAAAAAAAGCAATTGTCGGGCAAACCCAGGAAGTACTAACACACTTAAAGGTGAGGCTTAAACTTACCTAAAGAAAAAAAAAATTAAAACTCACACCCAGAAGATAGGCTAGATGGCAAAAAGAAGAGGATGTACAGTAGCTACTTGTAATAGAAGGAGGGAGTCTGGGCTAATGGACTTCCCCTTAGGGAAGTTTGGGGCAGATTTTCTAAAACCTGAAGGAGAATTTTTCAAGCAAAGGAGGCTGGAGAATAAGGGACACCAGGCAGCAGAAGAGGCTTGGAGCAGACAGAGAGCAAGTAGGGCAAGTTTGGGGAAACAGCATTTGCATTTGTCTGAAATGCCAACAAGGAAGGGAGTGGGAAGAACTGAGGAGGAGAAGGAAAGCAGAGCCAGACCTTCAGACTCACCAAGTTCAGATTTGATCCTAAAGAGCTTTAGCTGAGAGAGGCTGAAAGTGTTATGTAAGTATTAACTATCATATTGTTGATAGTTTTGCATTCTTTCTCACTTGACATTGCATTCTGAACACTTTCTATGTAATTAAAAATTTCTTAGAAACCACCTTTTAAAATTATATGGCTCCATATCTCATACATGACAATTTAGCAATTCTATTGTTGAAAATTTAAGGTACTTACATTTTTTGGTATTTAAAATAATCAGTGAACATCTTTGTCTATGAATTTACAATCTCATCTTTGATGGTTTTCTTGGGAATTTCATGTTGAAATGGAATTACAGGGTGGAAACATTTCAGACTCAAAAAATGTACCACTTTATACTCCCATCATGCTATACCATTGACCAAGAAAAATTTCTTTGTATCTGTACCTGAGAGATGAAAAATACTTTTTGAATGTATATTTCTCTCTGACTAGCAGGGTTGAAGATTTTTCATGTTTGTTTATTTTATTTTATTTTTTGAGACACAGTCTCGCTCTGTTGCCCGGGCTAGAGTGAGTGCCGTGGCATCACCCTAGCTCACAGCAACCTCAAACTCCTGGGCTTAAGCAATCCTTCTGCCTCAGCCTCCCCTGTAGCTGGGACTACAGGCATGCGCCACCATGCCTGGCTAATTTTTTCTATATATATATTTTTTTAGTTGGCCAGATAATTTCTTTCTATTTTTAGTAGAGACAGGGTCTCACTCTTGCTCAGGCTGGTCTTGAACTCCTGACCTCGAGTGATCCACCCGCCTCGACCTCCCAGAGTGTTAGGATTACAGGCGTGAGCCACCACGCCCGGCCCATGTTTGTTTATTAGCCATTGGATCTTTCTGTCCATTTCTTCACCACTAAGAGGTGTTAATGTCTTACATATTGATATGTAAGAGACCTTTACATATTAGGCATAAATCATTTGTTCTAAACATTTTTTTCCTCGGTTGGCTTTCAAGCATGTCTTCTGCCACCCACAATTTTAAAGTTTTTATTATGTCAAACTTTCAATCTCACCCTAAAATTCATTAATGTAGTCAACAAATATTTATTGAACACCAGCTGTGTTACAAGGCATTTTTCTAGTCAAAAATCCCTTGGCATGTGGTACTTGAATTTTAGTGAGGGGAGATAAAAAATTAATAAGTATGATAAATAGGTAAATTATATTAGAAAATAAGTGTTATGGGGAAAATAGAGCACAGAAGGGATTGGAGATGGAGAGCTGCAATTTTAAATAGTGTTTAGGGTAGGTCTCATTGAACAGGTAATTTTTGAGCAAGGACTTGGAAACTAGAGTTATTGGGCAGATTATTTGGAGAAGAGCATGCTAGACAAAGTGAATAGCCTTTGCAAAGGTCCTGTGGTATGGAATATGCCTGAAACGTGTGATCAGAGAGGTTGGAGTGAACCAAGAAGTGAAGTAGAAGATGAAGTCAGGGAGATTTACAGTGTTATATGAAATCTTGAAGGCCATTTTAAAGACTTGGGGATGAAATGGAGGGTTCTGAGCAGAGGATGTGATTTGACTTTTTTTTTTTTTTGCTTATTTTTTTAAAGGATCACTCTTGGTGAGAAGTGGTCTGATTCTGAACATATGTATGTATTTGAGAGAAGGTTTCACTCTGTCACTCATGTTGAAGAGCAGTAGCATGATCATAGGTCACTGTTAACCTAGAACTCTGGGCTCAGGGAATCCTCTTGGCCGAACCTCCTGAGTAGCTGGGACTATGGTGTGTGCCACCACACCCAGCTATGTACTTTCAAAGTATAGCTAATGGGATTTTTGATGGATTTGATGTAGGGTGTGAGAGAAAAGAGAAGAATCAAGATGACTGAGGTTTTTGGCCTGAGCAACAGAGGAGACATGGAGTTGCCAGCAACTGAGAAGAGGAAGACTCCAAATAACCCAAGTTTTCAGTTTTGGATTCAGTTGGAGATATCTACTAAATATCCAAGTGAAGATGTCAACTAGAAAGTTGAGTTTGGAGTTTAGAAGAGGTCTGGGCTGGAGATATATGAGCCAGGAATCATCAGCATAGAGATGATATTAAGAACTGTGGTAGTAATGAGAATAACCTAATTATGGAGTGAGACAGTGACAGGCACCGAGGGCTGAGCCCTGAGGCACACTCCTAAGTCTAAGAGCTCTAGGAGAAGAAAAGGAACCCACAACAGAGATGGGGAAGGAGTAACAGCAAGGCAGGAGGGAGTCAAAGAAGGGCGGCATCCTGGAAGCCAAGGAAAGAACTGGGTCAGATACTGCTGAGATCAAATAAGATGAATATTGAGCAACAATGGAGATGAGTAAGATGGACTGTGGATTTAGCAACATGAAAATCATTAGTGATTTCTTATACTGCTTTTTACATATTTTTATGTTATTTAAATATATATAAAATTTTATATATCAGTAAAATATACAGTATTTCCACAATTATTCAACTTTTCTAACACCATCCATTGCATGATCATCCATTTTGTTAGCCTAACTTCTGATAAGCAGAAGTTCCATATTTCCTACCCTTGCTCATTTTAGACTCTCATTTTTAATATATTTAGTGGGTAAATGGGATTATAGCATTAATGTGTTCTTCTTAAAAATCACATCTAAATTGGTTATAATGGCAAAGCCTTAAGATTATTACAAATTATTATGATTGGCTTTAATGTAGCTTATTCACTTTATGCATAGGATAGG
The DNA here is from genome assembly GCF_020740605.2 of Lemur catta. Lineage (NCBI taxonomy): Eukaryota > Metazoa > Chordata > Mammalia > Primates > Lemuridae > Lemur > Lemur catta. Next base: position 40,776,674 of record NC_059139.1, read on the forward strand.
GACAGTCACACTTTTATTAAGTGACCCATAAATTGTTGTTTTCTTATCCAATGTGTAGTTTCCTCATGGAAGCATGTAGAAAGGTAGGTAAGCATGGAAATGAATTTTTTACTTCTGTTACTGAATATTTCTTTTATTTGACTTGCAGGAGGAAATGTTCAAAAACAACTTTGAAATGACTCAATTCTTATCCATATAGTATTTTCAGGACATCATATTTTCAATATTACTACAAAAATTATTTTGTAAGCATAAATTTTAAAAAGTCGATTTTATGTTATAATTTCAAATAATTATTTCATTTTGTTTTGTGTATTTGCAGACAAGTCAGATAGAAAAACAAAAGTCCTCAACTCAAATGCAGCATCAAATTCAACAAATGAGACATCCTATGAAGCTGATATAATTCAAGAAAAAACAATGGATACAACACAAATCAACATTGCTTATTAACTAAATTCTGTGTTTTAAAGGCTCACTGGAGAGATGGGGCATAAAAATAAAGAATGCATTTGAAACGTAGTTGTAATACTCCTTTTGAAAAGCAAGACACAACTGCATTTTTGATCATCCATTTATTAAACATCCATTTGGTTTTTGATAGATTTCCATATGCATAAGTTTACTTGTATTTGCTAATTATGATGCTTCTGTATTACATGAAATTATGCTAATTCAAGAGAAATTAAAGAATTTATCAACACAGATAAGCAAACCTATCTCAGTGAGGAACAATGAGAGGTTTATGTCACATTATCAGCCTTTCACAACTTTTGATGCTTACACACAATTATTTTTACAAAAAATGGTACTGGATAGGTTAATCTCCGGGGGGGGGGGGGGAGGGGAGGGGTTTCTTATGAACTAGAGCTGGCATGTTCTTAAGTCTTAACCCATGCCTTTTTGGAAGATTTTTCTGGACAAACAATATATTGCCTTTATAGAATGTTCAATAACAAAATATCATAATGTATAATCTATACAATAAATATTTTCTGTATTTCTAGGGATAACCATAACAAAAATCCTTCACTGAAATTTCCTAAATAATCTATAGTGAAAGTTATAAAAGGAATGAGTTCTCTGGTCCCACTTAATGCTATGACACTAATACCAGTCATTAGAAATAAAACTAATTTCTGCAAATTATAATTGTTATAAAAGATTTTTACTCATAAGTGTGATTTTTATAAGAACACAGACCTGGTTTTGTAAAAGAATTAAACAGGAAAAAAGGAATAATTTTAAGCCAGCTCTGCTGAATACATCTACGTCATAAAGATTTTGTAGCCAGAAGACTAGCATTTCAAAACTTGCCGAATACAGCGTCTCCGGTCTGATGCATATATAAAAAAGAATGCCTATTGTTCTCAGGGTTATAAACTTCTCATTAGGCTGTCAAAATTTTTACCAAGAACTGTGGTTATCTTCTAGACTAGGACTGTCCAACTTTCTGTGATGATGGAAATATTCTTTCTATATCTGCACTGACATGATAGCCATTAAACACATGTTTAATGGGCACTTGAAATGTGGCTAACTCAACTGAAGAAACAAATTTTTTTCATTTATTTAATTTAAATACCAAGTGGCTATATTGACAGCATAGTTCCAGATCATTATTGCAACATCCTACTGCCTCAGTTGGATTTCACATTCAAAGAGAGCACAAGTTTGCCAAGGTTTAAATATTAAAATTGCTTAAAGTATATGTGAAGTTTGAAAATTAAGGCATTTCCGATTATATAATAGAAATGGCATGTCATAAAAGCAAAGAATTTTCACTTATTTTTGTGAAAGTTCATAAAGGTTTTTTGGGTACTGCTTGATCTTTGTTATACAACTTTGATTTTTTAAAAATCCCAGAAAATTTGCTATCTTGATACACAGGAATTTAATAATTATATTCCTATATGGCCTCGGGTGAAAATCTAGGTTGAGAAAGTTTAGCTAAGGCACCAATACAGTTCTACTTTTGTTGCTCAAGGGCCAGGGCCATAAATGGCACAAGCAAGAAACTTGACTTAGGGCTAGCAAAATGAGCATTTCCCCCACCCCTACCCCCACCAAGACTCCTCCCAACCTGTAGGAGAGGCATACTAGGGCCAGGCATGGCTAGATGCATCATCATGGGTTACTCCAATTCTCTGCTATTTTGCATATTTTTAGAGGAGTTGAGAGGAGACAACTGAGGTCAGAAGATCTTGGCCTTTGCAACAGGTTATTGTCACACTGGCATAAGAAACCATCTGTTCTTTGATGCCAACTGCCCAGGAAATTTGAATACCAGCACTAGGATCAGCTGGAGGCCTTGAGCCACTGAGCTGGTGTATATATCACCAGCTTACCTGAATAAGAGGACAGGGCTCATGAGCAGACCAACTGGTATGTCCCTCGGTAACTTGGAAGTAGTTGTACTTCACAGATAAAGACAAATATTAAAAGCTTTATCAAATTAACAGCATAGTCTGTACATTGAAAAATATATTTTAAATGATTTGGACCTAACAAATACTAAAACAGTGACAGAATTTAAGCCAATTTAAAATAATCTAAAATAAAAACAAAACATTTCAAAGTTTGTACATGTAATTCTGGAGATGGGTCTGATAACACCGTAGATCTATGTATTTTTAGACGATTTAGGTCACGATGTAATTTTTGGTAATAATCAGATCTTAAAAGTGAGTCTAGAAGAAAAATACAAACAATATAGCATAAAAGAATCACATTACTTTCTATATTGTTTTCTAATGAAAGCAATTTCATCTTTTAAAAATTGTGGGATTAATCAGATTATGAAATGGATGAAACCAAACCCTAATAAAAGTCATTTCCTTCCTTAAAACTCCTTCATGGTGTCTCACTACTTACAGATTAAAGTCCAAGCTCCCAAGCATAGAACACAAGACTTTCTTCTCTTGTTCCTCAGGACCTAAATGGTAGCCTCAATTCTAACCACCTCCTGCCTCACCTATATGACATATAGCAACACTAGATTCCTTGTAATTCTTGACACACACAACACAGCTTTTTCTATATGTGGTCTTTGTTCACAGTACCCCACTTCATCAGGAACAGCCCTAACTGCACCCTCATCCTCAATCAAAACTCAGCACCGGCATTATTTTCTCTAGGTAGTCTCTTCTAATTTCTCTAGATTATGTTAGGTACCCCTATGTTTCTATAAACCCACATTGGTCACTTACTGCACTTATTATATAACGTGTGCTCTAATGTTTCTCTTACCACTAAACTGTGAACTCCTTCAGGGAAGCAAACATGTCCTATTTAACTCTGTATCCTCAGTACTCAAACACAGTGTTTGCCTTGCTAGGTACTCAATAAACGTATGTTGAAGAAAGGACTCAATGGAATTTTTATCAACATTATTAAATCTTCAGCCTAATTTACTATTGAAGGTGACCTAGAGTTATATAATTTTAGATGAGTAGTAAATACAGACAAATATAGTTGTTTTACTTCTCATTTATTGATGTTTTGGCCTCAGAGAACCAAAGATGTAAATGGAGATGTATTAAGTATGAAGACCTAGGGATACCTCTGAATAATATTAGCCAACAGACAATATGGAGAAAAGAAATGGGGAAACAGTATGGGGAATAGGTCCATGAGCCTGAATACATAGTCTGAAAGTGCTCAGGTAATCTAGTTACAGATACAAATCTAAATATAAATTCTGTTTCATCTGATGAAAATTATATACATTGAGTGGTAAGAATATGAACCAAATATTGATTACCTGCTTAAAGAAGTTGAATGTGTTTAAAAGTTGTGTTAATAAACTGAACCTATTCTATTACAGAATGTAGCTGCTTATCTATAATTTCTAAAATGAATAATTGAATTTTACTAAAATATTGATAATCATATATACTGAAGACTAAAAGTGATCTCAGAGATAATCTCGTACAATATTTTATAGATGAAAGACACCAAGGCCCAGAGAAACTAAATGCCTTTGTTGAAGGTCATACAGGTAGTTAGAATGGCCAGGACTTTTAGATTTTTACTATTAAATTTAGTTTTCTTTCTGCTGTATACTGCCTGAGTAGGAATTTCATTAATTTTCACCTAAAATTATTAATGAGATTTGCATCCAATCTCAATAACAAGATCATTTCAGAAGAAAATTACTTCAGTAAAAATAATTTTTATTCAGATGGTATATTTCATAAACTATGCTAATATTTGGAAAATTTACTTAAGAATAATTTCAAGATTAATTTTTGGGGAAAAAAATTACTGAGCATTAATATCCTTTAATTCACATACAATATTATTCACAAGGGCTGACTTTTACCCTTCTGAATTACTATTGTGTCACCATTCAGAAAACAAACCTAACGAACCAATTTATAATCTTTCCAATAACAGTAGTAAAACTTGTAACTAACTCAATTACCCTTTTCTCTATAGTTACTATGTTTTTAACGATGTTACACCCTAAGAGGAGGAGGCCATTCCTTTATATGTAGCATCTTCTAATCATTTTTTAAAATTTTATTTTAGTGTTTTTTTTTTTTAAGGCTACACAAATGAAGTAGTAGGAGTGAAGAACCATCGCTGTACCCAGAACAGCCTCATTTAAAAAAAAAAAATTTTTTTTTTTTACTTTTTTTCAAATCTTGATAACTAAAGAACTGTATTTTCGTAAAATTAGCAGTAAAGGTAAAACAACCTTTAAAAACCTAATGGCTCTGTGTTTCTCTCTCCTCTGTGTTTCTCTGACTGAACTATTTAAACAGAAGAACTTCTTTTTGAGGGGGCCAAATAACTAGATTAGGTTATGAAATAGTTGAGTGTGAGAGCTTCCACGGCTGCAATGCTAGAAACGGGATGTGGGTGCAGCTGTCCTAGAATTTAAGCACAGGTAAGCGGATATTAAGAGGAGTTATAAGGCTCCCCAAGTCTTACTGACTACATGCCAGACAGGGTGCTGGGTCAAAGAAGAATCAGCAAACCCTTCCAGCCTGTGAGGTTTAGAGTACTTACCTGATTTCACCAACAAGAATTCACCTGCAGCCATGTCTGTAGGTTACCCATTTCCAAATTTATAAATGCACCACAGTGAGGTATTTGCAATCTTTGGTGCTATGCCATGAGAGTTGGTTAACTTTTGATGCTTCTACAACATAATAAGTATTTACCTTATTGGGCATAAGGGATACCTAAGTATTAAGCAAAGTAAGTAACACTGATCAAACTGAAAATAAAAATATAAACATTTATATGCACTAATATGTGTTTGAAATGCTTACTCATACAAAATGTTTATATAAAGGCTTTCATGATACAATTCCCTGGCTCTTAAATTTTAAAAAGTTCAGAATAAAATTCTTAATTCTAAATTTTTGTTAGTTCTCCTGAGGTTTGTGATTGAAGTAAAAGAAACACCCCAAACTGGTTATTTATGAAACCGTAAGTTCAGTGTGAAACTTGCTTTAAAACTACAAATTATTTCAGACTAAATATATGTGCTCACATTTATTAAAATTGTCCACGTTACTCATAGGAACAAGCTTTATAAAATTTACGTACTGAATACAATAAAAATCAGTTCTAATGAAGATTTAGCTGTCTTCCTAAATAAAAATTTCTGTGTTTGAGGTATCACTTTAAGACATGCCAATATGGCACAACCCAGGAGTCTATCCTAAAAATCCTGACCAATACAGCATCATCTCTGCCAAGACCTGCTAATAGGCTGAACTATACTAATCTCTCTAAATAAGGAAGAAACATTTTAACTGTTACAAAAACAAAGGGGGCGGATACTAGAACCCTGCATTTCAGAAAACAGTGAAACTTTGTTACAAATATTTTCATTATCATCTTGCAGACACCATTCCTTTAAAAAGTCCTAGTCAAGACCAATAAAGCAGCTTCATCTCCTGATATATAAAAAAGCCTAGCAGTTTAAAAACAATAGTAAAGAATTTCACCATCTTTGTACATTACATTTTAGTATATAAAGCTATTAAATTTTTCAGTGTCAAGTGCAAAGCATTACACCCTACCTAGCTTCATCACTGGAAGGTGGACACCTGATTTAGCAATACTTACTAACAGCTATGTGGATTACCTGTGTTTACTGCAGTAATGCCATTTTACTATCAATTTATGAAGTCATAACACTAGCCAAATACACACAGACAAATGCCAAAAATGATGTGTTTTGTATGTACACACACCTTGGGGCATGACTACCAAGTATTAAGACTGATTTAATACTTTATAGTCATAGCACATTAAAAATATATTGCCAGAGGGATAACAGTACCACATATGCAAAATGTCTATATGGAAAAGGCTGTGATTTATTGCAAAGCAGAATATATAGCAAATTCCAAGGAAGGGCACATAATTTTTAAAAACAAATTTTTAAATTTAATGGCTTAGGCCAAAGTCTCAGTTACTTTTTGGAGAATTCTGAACTATTAGAGGTAGAAGAATGCTTTTCCTTTTTCCTCTTCTTTTTTTCCTTTTTGTGATGTTTCCCCTTTTTTGATTTACTCTTTTTTTCTTTTTTCTTTTCTTTCTTCTGATATTTTTGTTTCTTTTGTTTTGAAGTATCTTCTTCAGCGGAACTGGATGAATAAGACCTATGGGCAATAATACATAATGACTAATAATTGCATTTATGACTGAAAGGTAAATTTAAATGGATTTGAACTGCCTTAAACTCTTCTTTGAGAAAGGTGCGGGTATAAATATAAACTCAAAATATGCTTCATATATTTGTATTCCCTTAAAGTACTGAATTCAGAATTTTTGCTGCTTGGTCACAGAAACTGACTATTATCTTTATTCTGCTCAACTTTAATAATGAGTTTTAAATTCAGTAAGGATGAAATTATTTTTCTGTGATTTTAAGTTTTTCATGTGGTCATACCTTTCAAAATCTTACAAGGCAAACAAAGTGGCATTCACCAAGCCTTATTATATGCACAATTCAGTTGTGTATATAACTTGTTAGCATATTCTCTCTCTTTTTTTTTTATTTTATTTCAGCTCATCATGGGGGTACATAAGTTCAGGTCATATACATTGTCCATGTCCCGCCCATCCCCCCGAGTCAGAGTCCCAAGCGCGTCCATTCTCATTCTCCAGACAGTGCGCCTGGCACTCATCATGTAGTCATACCTCCATCCCCTCCCGCCCCCACCTCCCCAGGTCTGCACCTTCACGCATGACCATTCCCCAGAGGGTGTGCAACGCACTCGTCATGTAGGCATACACCCATCCCCTCCCCCCACCCCCCATCCCAGTCTGATATCCAATTGGTATCCTTCCCCGATGTACATTTAGGTGATGATCAGGGAAACCAGTTTTCTGGTGAGTACATGTGATGCTTGTTTTTCCATTCTTTGGATACTTCACTTAATATAATGGGTTCCAGCTCTCTCCAGGAGAACCAAAGAGATGTCGTATCATCGTTATTTCTTATAGCTGAGTAGTACTCCATGGTATACATATACCACAGTTTACTAATCCATTCGTGGATTGATGGGCACTTGGGTTGTTTCCACATCTTTGCGATTGTGAATTGTGCTGCTATAAACATTCGGGTACAGGTGTCTTTGTTAAAGAATGACTTTTGTTCTTCTGGATATATGCCCAATAATGGGATTGCTGGATCAAATGGTAGGTCTACTTCAATCTGTTTAAGGTATCTCCATATTGCTTTCCATAGGGGTTGCACTAGTTTGCATTCCCACCAGCAGTGTATGAGTGTTCCTGTCTCTCCGCATCCACGCCAACATGTGTTGTTTTGGGATTTTTTGATAAAGGCCATTCTCACTGGAGTTAAGTGGTATCTCATTGTGGTTTTGATTTGTATTTCCCTGATGATTAGGGATGCTGAGCATTTTTTTATACGTTTTTTAGCCATTCTTATGTCTTCTTTTGAAAAATTTCTATTCATGTCATTTGCCCATTTTTTGATAGGATTGTTTGATTTTTTCTTGCTGATTTTCCTGAGTTCTAAATAGATTCTTGTTATCAGTCTTTTATCTGATGTGTAGTATAGCATATTCTCTTAAGAGCCTCAAAAGGATGCAATTATATATTTATAAAAGGGCTATAATTATACCTTGGTAGAAATGAATGAAAGCTGAAAATTAGCAAAATAAAACCACTTTTGTTAATTCTTTTGATTTTTCAAGTTAAAATACTTGATCCCTCTAAATGCAGAGTGATACAGATGAATACTTGCATTACAGAATACTTTTCATTAGTCACAAAAAGGATGCTTTTAAATGAATACTCCATATAAATGAATGAGGATGATTTATCATTGTAATTTTTAAAAATACTACTTTAATGCCAAATTTGAAAAAAACCTGAAGAATCCCTTCCTCTAATAGTAAAAAAAGAAGAAATAATAATTAAAGAAAAAAAACAAACAAACAGAAAAAGCCCATATAGAGGTGTGTAACATTCTACCTATATCGAAATCCAAAATATGTATAACAAGACAGAAACTGAGTTAATTTGAAATTTTAAAAAAAGGCATCTTGCTTAAGCCCAGGAGTTTGAGGTTGCTGTGAGCTAGGCTGACGCCACAGCACTCTAGCCCAGGCAACAGAGCGAGACTCAGTCTCAAAAAAATAAATTAAATAAATAAATAAATAAAATTTAAAAAAGGCATCTGAAGAGTTAGTTCAGTAATCTAAATATTAGGAGTTAAAACCCAAACTATGAAAACCCAAGACTAACATAAAGGAGGTACATGAGACTACAGTGCTTCAAGGCTAGCTGTTTTGTGTCTATATATTGACTTGTGGGAATTCCTTGACAGCCTTCCTTATTTAGTGACTGAGTTTTCCCTTATTTCTGTAATGTTACATTCCTTTCTCCTCCTTGTCTGTCTACTTACTTAAACTTCTGATCATCTACTAAGCTTATTTTCTCATATATTCTCTTGCTCCCTCTTCAGCTATTATTCTCAAATCTGTCTGCTTTACTGTTTTAAAGATCCTGCTTGACTTGACCTCTGGATTCTGATTAGAGCTTCATCTCTGCCTGCACCTTTTTTTTTTTTTGGCTTTTTAGTTCTGGATTCCTATTTTTAAGGCAAAATTTTACACTTTGGTATAGTAACAATATTAGTTGGCACTATTTCTGCTAAATGTGCACAGAAAAGTTAATTTAATTCCAGGTTCTAAGGTCTGTGAGGATCAAGGTAAAGAGGGCTGAATAAATAATCTGTACTACAAAACAAGTACACAGATGTTCCTTGACTTACAATGGGGTTATGCCCCAATGAATCCATTGTAAGCTGAAAATATCCTAGGTTGAAAATGCATTTGACATACTTACTGAACATCATAGCTTAGCCTAGCCTACCTTAAACGTGTTCAGAACATTAGCCTACAGTTGGGCAAAAATCATCTAACACAAAGAATATTTTATATTAAATAAATATCTCATGTAATTTATTGAATACTGTATTGAAAGTGAAAAATATAATGGTTGTATGGGTACTGGAAGTATGGTTTCTACTGAATGCATATCGCTTTTGCACCACCGTAAAATAAAAAAAATCCTAAGTCAAACCATTGTAAATTCAGGACTGTCTGTATTAGAATTTGAAGATAATATAATCTCATGTTTCCTGTAAGCAATCCACCTTGCTGTGTTGGCACAAATGATTCAACAATACACTAATCAGAAATTCTGAGTTCTACATTCCTATTAGTTTTTACATTAAAGATTATTAAACTTCCAACACTTGAAAGTGAGCTAACTTTTCCAATTTATAAGATATCTGAAGTGTTAAAATGTATTTAATGTTCTATAAAGACCCCAAAGTGACAATACCTGATTTATAGAAACTACTTTGTGAGAGAACTAGGTCCAAACCAGACATAATTGTGGCCAAGAGCCTTAAAAAATGGCTTATATTAGAATGCATATTCATTCTAATATAAATGAAACTGTACTCATTTAACCAGAGAAGAAGTTGCCTCTTACTATTTTTGACCAATTTCTTCAACCAGTTAGTTGTTAAAAGAGTTAATAGTAAAAATTCACAGGTGGCTGATGAGGGCTTTCTGAGAGACCTGAAGGAATTTTTAGCATGAAAGTTCTATTAAATTCTATTAATAAATTAATTTCTTAACCATGGTAATGATATTATGAGATTAAAAATATTTATGCTTCAACTTTGTATATGTGAGGAGAAATACATGTGAAGAGTTTAGATTTACATCCAATTAAAAGCTTAGCTGTTGTTCTAAAACTTTAAAACCTAGTATACAAATACAACACATAAAAAAAGGGGGGAGGCTGTTACTCACTTATACCTTGATTTTCTACAAAAGGAAAATTTAAGGTGGATAAAGATTGACTTTGCTTTTGATTCTCAACATGAAGGGTTTTGTCATTTTACTGAAACAACTGTACATCTAATTGAGAAAAAATTAACATTAAATTAACTGGACTATACATGAAAAATGAAATTTTGTAATCTATTCTGGACTCACAGTCCTGATTTATTTTTTTTTTTAAATGCTGTTAAAAATACCTTTTCCTTTTTTTTTTCAATTTGATTTTCTCTTTGCTTTTTTCTTTTTTCTTCTCCTCTTCTTCATTTATTCCTATGGGAGAGGGGTAAAAAGGAAAAATCAGGTCACCATGGGTCCATATACTCATATGGTATGTATACATTTTCAAATTTTAGTTGGTTGTTGGTGAATTTCACTGGTTAGGAAATTTCAGTTCTCTTGTAACAATTTTCCCCTCTCAATTATTTTTATTTATTAAAAGGCTTATGAAAGTCTTACATGCTTTTTATAAAAATTTCAAATAATACAACTACATCAAGTAAAAAAATGCAAGTACCCCACTTCTACTTCTTATAGCAAATTAATGTCAATGGTTTCATGGGTACCGTCCAGGCTTTAAAATGCAAAACACCACAACAATGGTGCACAGTTTTTACATATTCTTTTGCAACAAAATTAGGATCATGGAATACATACTATTCTCTAACTTGTTTTTTGAAGACATAATCTGGTGTGTATTCTTCCAGGCTTTCTCTATATCATACCAAATACACACACACTTACTCACACATACAAAGTTGCTTAACAGTTTCAAGTTTTTCACCTTTGAAAAAGGTATTGTGACATATATAGTGTTTTGCAATTTATTTCTTGCCTTTAACACAGCAGATATTTCTCCTTGTCATTAAATATAGATCAATATCATTATTAAACACAGAAGAGTGTTCCCATGAACTATATTTATCCATTTCTATTTTCATTCTTAGAAACAAGAGCTCTCTAAAGTTAAGAAAAAAGATTATAAAAAACAAAGAGGTTGTAACTATTTTTTAATACGTTTCAAATTCAGATGGTATCAATTGACTCCCTGATTTATACAAAAGACAGAAAAATTAGCCTTTGCACTTTTCATTTAACACTACACTTTCCAATTTTTAGATTTAATTGTTTTTACTTTGTCAAGGTTTTAAACATTTATGTATATCTATAGGTATATGTTATACTTAATCTATATATTTTCTAATTAGAAAAGCAATGTACATTCAATGTAGAGATTTTGTAAGTTTTAGAAAAAAGTATAAATAAGAGAATTAAAATCTTTTTATCAAGACTTCCTTTTAGTAACCAAGAAGCCCTGAGGTCATTGGGCAAGGTAGAGAATACAGAGGTCAGTTTGTCTCATAGACTCTTAGGAGACTTTATTGACCACATTTTTCATTTAACAAATATTTAGCGAATGCTATGTGCCAGGTACTGTGCAGGTACTGAGTCTGTGCTGTACTGGTCCTTGCCCTCACAGAGCTTATAGCTAAGCGGTGAGAAAGAAAATAAACAGGCAAACAAAGATAGTAGTCTACATGAAGAGCAAGGATTATGCATGTCAGGAAGATGAAATAGGTGTCAAGCCTCCATGGCAAAAAGAGCTTGGTGTGTTCTAGGAACTAAGAAGAGGCTGCTGAGGATAGGGGAGGGACAACTCCAAATGAGAATGAATGAATGAATATGAACGAGAATGGATGAACAATATAGTAAATAAAGGAGAATGCCTTGAGATGAGAGGCCAGAAATGTAAGCAGTTACCTGATTATTCAAGACCTTGAAGGCAATAGTAAGGATTTTACATTTTAACTGAGATAGACCGTGTCATTAGCAGACTTACATGGTAAATGGATTGGAAAGGGCTAAGAGACTAATTAGAAAGTTACTGGAGTTGTCCAGGCTAGAGATAATGGGGTCCTGAAAAAGGCAGTAATAGTGAAGGTGCTGTGTGTGTGGGAAGGATGATGAAAAAAATGATGGAAAGAGAAATCAAGGATGACCCTAGGTTTTTAGTAGTGTCATTTAATAAAATGTTGATTAGTGGGGAGGGAATAGGAGATTGGGGGACAATTGAGGGTGGGGAATGAAGGGTTCAGTTTTAGGAATTTGAGGTCTAACAGATCTGTTTGACATCTAAAATGTAAGTAGGCAGTTTGATATCTGATTCTGAAGCTTAGAGGGTTAGTCTGGAGACACACATTTATCAGACAGTATTTAGGGCTCTTGGGAATAAATGGAATCACTTAGTAAGAGAATGCAGAGAGAAAAATACAGTGAGTCAAGCCAGGAAGTTCATCTACATCAAGGGAACTCCAACATTTACAGGTGGAGAAGAGGAGGGGGAGGAGCTATCAAAAAAGACTGAGAAAATAGGGCCAGAGGGTTGGAAGACTACCAGGAGAACCAAGAAGCAGCAGTGTTAAAGGAGGTAGGGGCCACCTATCAAATAGTACCTAACGGCCAAGCAGGACGTGGATGTAAAAATGCCAAATAGATCTGGCAAAAGGAAATCATTAAGCACCTTGACAAACGAACCGAAAAATAAAAGTAAAAATGTAGACAGAGCAAGAATAAATAACTTCTATGAGAAGTTTACCTATGAAACAGCAGAGAAATGGGTTAATTAGAGGAATGCAAGAATGCCAAGGATCTAGGGAAGGAAGATGGGAGAAATTAGAAAAAAAATTGGTGTTGATTATGATGATACAGAGAGGGGATAAATGAAGGAATGAAATTCTTTAAGAAAATAATTCATTGCATGCATGGTGGGACAGGCCTTTGAAAGGAGAAACAGTCCCTCCATTTTAATTGAAGGGAAGAAAAAGTAGATGGACATATATGAAAACTTAGATTTAGTGATTTGGAAGCTGAGAGTGCTCCCCTTCAGTGTCTTCTATTTTCTCAATGAAGGAGAAAGTCATTAGCTGAGGGATGAAGGGAGAAGTGAGGTGTTTGAAAACTGAGGGAAAGGTATAAAATAAATGTGGGAGTGACCTTATACATAAATAAATGCATGCTGAGACTGGGAATCATGAATTTATAGGGACACTAATCTGCCTAGTTTTTCTTCACCCTTGTTTTGCTGCAAGGGGATTAGCATGGGGAAGGCAAACAAGGGGTTCACCCACATTTGGGATTTGCAAGGTGAGGGTGAAAAACAAAGAGAGGGCAAGGGAGTTAAAGGTTTTTGCAAGACAGTAATTACAATAACTATGATTTTATCAAAACTAGATAAGGAGAAGACTGGCTGAATGAAAGTGGTGGGGTCAATAGCTTGGTGGTTGTTATGTTAAATAAAATGGAAAGATAAGAAGTTGGGGCAAGAGAGTAGGGTGTTTGACTTCTCAATTTTGGAGGCTGTGAACAAGGTCCAGGGTGCAATCATGGAAATGTGTGGCTGAGGTCGAGAGAGTGAAAAGATCATTTTCAATGAGAAGGTCAAGAAGATGAGCTACAGTGTTGGGCAGGTTATCTAAGAAAATTTCTAAGAATTATGAGAGGACTTGAGATGAAAAGGAAGACAGAAATCAAAATACTAGTCTTCAAATAGAGAGCAAGGGCCTCTAAGATAAGATAAAGACAACAAAAATGGGAAGAGGTAAGAAAGCCAATGACAGGAGCCTCAAAGGTACATTTTGTTTTCAAAGCTGATGAAGATAATATGTTGATGACATCTTCAACATATAAAGATATATGTGAGAGTTATTAATCAGTGAGAAGTGATTAGAGAACTAAAAATGTGATTGAGAACAAGAAAGAAAAAAATGGCCAGACCACAGATAAAATGTATTAAGAAGGAAAACAATCACAAATTCCAAGAACTATTTTTAATGCTTTCCAGCTTTCAGTTACCCCTCTTCCTTACTGGGTTGGGAGTTGAACACTTCTTTCCCGAGTACTACCAGCTAAAGGTGTCAACGGCTGGCCTAGTAAGTTGGAAAAAATGATAAAAGGCAAAGTAAAGTAGGACAGGGGAATAAAGAAACCATTTTTAAAATCACATCAAATGACAATATATAGCTGGAGATTCAGAAATTGCACAAATAAGCACCACAGGCTGCTTATCTCTTTTCTGGTATCCAGATTGTATTTATCCACTAGGCCAGTAGCTATTTAGGAAATTGGTCAATGCCATTTGCCCCAAAAAACTCTCTCCATTATGAGAGAAGTACCAAAACAACGTAAGTGGTGGAATGCTGGGAGAGATCCTATGCAATTTAAGCAGAATGAATAATATGATTTTTGAAGCTCACCTATTTCTATTACATGCAGTACTTGGGAATGATCAGACATTCTATTAGCTCAGGTGACTTCTGTTAGGGATGCAAAGAATGGGTGCCTGAGACTTTCAAGGGGAAGGCCAAGACAATACGTATGTCAGAAACTGCTCATCACCATCAAAACCAGGGCTTTGGTCTTTTGTTCCAGTCTAAGTTTTCTTTTTATTTTTTGTTCTTTCAGATTAGCTTCTATTTCCCATTTCTGAGTTTTATTACTAGAGGAGATGTACACACTTGCATTGAGAAAATACTGTTTATCTGTGTAAAAACCATTTGCGTATTTATCGTGAGAAATGGGTTTGAGCATGCATCAGAGGCAGCAGAGACAGTAGCTTTGCAGTTAAGGCACACCTGCATTTGCATCTAGCCGCGATGTACTAGCTGTGTGAATTTGGACAAGTTTCAAACTTAAGTTTAGGTTTCCTCATCAGTAAAAAGGGAACAGGAAATATTAACTTTATTAAGCTGTGAGGATAAAAGAAATCAAGGTACAAAGTATCTAGTGTTATTTTGGCATTGAGGGAAGAACACAAATTCCCTGCTACTGGCTTTTAATGTTTAACAGAACTTGTACAGGTTTCTTTTGAACTGAGAGATATAAATTAAAACAAAAAAGCTGAACGAAATACAAAGCACAAAGGGTATTCTTAAGTAGCTCCTTTTGTGTAGATGGTCATAAGTCTTAAGATCAGTTTGAACTGTTTAAGCTGCCTTTGTTGTCTTAGTATCCTTTAGTGAATTGTAATACTAAAGCTCCCCCCCCATAAAAAGTACTGTGCATGCTTAACCTGTATCATATGTAAACATGTGATGACATGGAAACAGAGCTCTGTGTCACCTGCCAGAAAGGAATTTAAGGCTCCACAAACAGGCAGGCAGTGAGGAGTTTACTCTCCAAAGAACTCCTGCCACTGCCCAGGAGTGAGTGCCCAGAGGATTCCTCTGTTCACAGGGAATGAGAGCCCTGTGTAAGTAACCTCTCATAAACTCATCTAACTTGTCAAGCTGGATTGGTCTGGGTCATTTCTTTGGTCTCTTGGCACCATCTCAGTTTGAAGGGTGTTTTTTCTACGCCTCCAAGGATTTTCTCAAAACAGGCGTATGGTAAGTTCTCAATCAGTGGCAAGCATTATTACAACACTTTTTAAAACAGCTGTATTGAGATATAACTGGCATATAATAAAATGCATATATTTAAAGTCTACAATTTGATAAATTTCACACACAAATACACATGCACAATAACCACAATCAAGATATAAACATATCCTTCACTCCCCAGATTTTGTACCACTTGGTAATCCCTTCCTACCACCCCTCCTGCTTCCAGGCAACCAGTGAATTGTTTCAGTCATTGTAGATCCATGATATGGATATACAGTCATCCTTCAGTATCCTGGGGAATTGGTTCCAGGACCCCTCTGCAGACACCAAAATCCAGGATGCTCAAGTCCCTTATCTGCAGTCCTCAACCCCCAGGCCAAAGACTGGTACTGGTCAGTGGCCTGTTAGGAACCAGGCTGCACAGCAGGAGGTGAGTGGCAGGTAAGCCAGAGAAGCTTCATCTATATTTGCAGCCACTCCCCATCACTGGCATCACTGCGTGAGTTCCACCTTCCCCCCCTCCATCTGGGGAAAAATTGTCTTCCATAAAACCAGTCCCTGGTGCCAAAAAGGTTGGGGACCACTGCCTTATATCAAATGGCCTAGTATTTGTATATAACCTACGCATATCCTCCCATACACTTTAAACCATCTCTAGGTTACTCATGTAAATGTTATGTAAGTAGGTGTTACATTATATTGGTTTTTATTTATATTATGTTTTATTGTTGTACTGTTTGTTTTTAAGAGACAGGACTTTGCTCTGTTGCCCAGGCTGGAGTACAGTGGTGTGATCACAGCTCACTGCAACCTCGAACTTCCCAGCTCAAGCAATTCTTCTGCCTCAGCCTCCTGAGTGGCTGGGACTACAGGCATGTGCCACCACACCTGGCTGATTTCTTTTTTTTTGTAGAGACGAGGTCTCGCTATATTGCCCAGGCTGGTCTCAAACTCCTCACCTCAAGTAATCCTCCCACCTCAGCCTCCGAAAGTGCTGGGATTACAGGCATGAGCCATTGCACCTGGCTGTATTGTTATTTCTTATTTATTTATTTTTAAAAATATTATCCATGGTTGGTTGAATACACAGATGTGGATTCTGCGGATTCAGAGGGCTGAATGTACCACAATTTGTTGATACATGAACCTCTTGAAGCCATCTAGGTTTATTTTTTTCAGTTTTAGTTTTTGGCTATCACAAACAAAGCTGCTGTGAATATCTATGTACAGGTTTTTCCTATGGATATATGCTTTTTTTCTCTTGGCAAAATATCTAGGAGTAGAACTGGCCCATATCGTAAGTATATGTCTAACTTTTGAAGAAACCATCAACTGTCTTCCAAAGTGGTTTTATCATATTAAATTCCTAGCAGTGATTGAGAGTTTCAGTTGTTCTACATCTTGTGAACGATTGGTATGTTTAACCTTGTAAATTTTAGACATTCTAATAGGTGCAGAGTGGTATCTCACTGTGGTTATAATTTGCATTTCCCCAATTAAAAATGATGTTGAATATCTTTTTATGTTCTTGTCTTTCGTATATCATTGTTAGTAAACTGTCCAAATCTTCTACCCATTTTATTTATTTATTATTCACTTGGAAATTACTTTCATTAGAATTAAGTAAAATATAACTTTTGTACTTACAAAAGTTACTTAGTTACTTAGTTTGTATTTTTCAAGCAATTTGCCCATTTTATCTAAGTGATCTAATTTACTGGCATGAAGTTGTTCATTATATCACCTTATCCCTTTTATATCCATATAACCTGTAGTATTGTCAAGTCTCTCATTTATGATATTGGTAATTTATGACTTTTTAAAATGTGTTCAGTTCAAATAGTGATTTTTCAATTTATGGATCTTCTCAAAGAACCAGCTTTTGCTTTGACTGATTTTTAATTTTCTGTATTTTCGGTTTTCCATTTTATTGACTTCACATCTAATCTTTATCATTCCCTTTCTTCTTCCTTTCAGTTTCATTTGTTCTTTTCTTTTCTCTTTTTTTTGGTCTAGTTTGTTAAGGAGGAAGTTGAAGTCACAGATTTGAGACAAAATTTCCTCTTCTTTTCTAATACATGTATTAGTGCTATAAATTTGCCTCTAAGTACTGATTTAGGGACATCCCACAAACGCATTTTTATTCTCATTCAGTTCAAAATACTTACTAGTTTCCTTTTGCTTTTTCTCTTTGACCCAATATATTATTAAATTATTAATTTTTTTTATTTCTTTTTTTTCCCCACTAATTTCCTGGGATGCCAATAGATTATTTAGAGGTATCCTAAATTACAAACATTTAGGAATTTTGCAGGTAGTTTTCTGCTATTGATTTCTAACTTAATTTCCTTGTGGTTACAGAATATACTTTGTATGGCTTGAATCCCTTAAAATTTATTGAGACTTACCTTACGGCACAGAATAAGGTCCATTTCTCTCTCTTCCTTTTTATGTGTCTATTTCATAACAGCCAAATGACTAATTACATAAATACATCAAAAATTCTTTGCATTCTCCTGGCTCACTATTTTTGTTCTATCACTAAAATAGAAAAAACCTACCATATTTAACATATTAACTGCCAT
Source organism: Lemur catta (assembly GCF_020740605.2). Taxonomy (NCBI): domain Eukaryota; kingdom Metazoa; phylum Chordata; class Mammalia; order Primates; family Lemuridae; genus Lemur; species Lemur catta. The sequence continues at coordinate 40,794,995 of NC_059139.1, forward strand.
ATGAGTTGTATTTAACTCATGCTTATGCTGAGCCTGGGGCCTGTGAAGCCTCTTAATTCATGAGGTTGGTTCGTGAAAATCTTACTTGATGTTCTTATTGTTACAATTAACACTGGCAATTTAATTGCATATAACTCAAGGACAGAAAATAATAAAAAATAACAAATTTTTCATTAAATTAGAAAGGATCATTTTGTTTTCGAAGTTTTTATTCTATTTTTGTAATGAAACACAGTGGCACCAAGGAAAAAATTTGTTTTTCTAGTGTGGCAGTCTATGTGTTAAGATGTTGGTACAAGAGAGTTCTACCTCTGAGGACCAAGGAACGGTTTAAAGAGTCCCCAGGACTATGTGAAGGATGTGAGATGCAGAACTCACACTCAACAGGTTAGTGTTTTACATCTTCAGAGATTCTCAGCAATATCAGAAAGTGATCAATGGAACTAAGAACCACAACCTCTACATTACATTCCTCCACATACTCAGGAACCAATCTATTGTTTACTTGGGTTGGGGGGTGATCAGGCTTCCTTTATGTGACCATGAAATAAAAAAGAATTCCTTTTATAGTATGTTATTATTAGAATTTGCATGAGATACTGAAATGAGCACTGTTCTGAGAGTCATAATATTTGGAAACAAATTCTGAGCCTTTAAGTGACCATGGGCAAGTATATATCTTTTTAAGGGTGATAAAAATGGCTGGATTGAGTTAGTCATTTTTGATGTGAGGTTAGAGGAAGCTGATTCTAAGAAGGAAGCTTTATGAACAATTCCTCATCTTATATGTCTTGTTTGTCCTCTTTGGGATTCTCTCCCTCTTTTGCCTTCTCAGCTTGTTCTAGCACCTTACATTTGACTTCTTCATTTACCTTAATTGGATATAACATGGAAATCTTAAACTTTTTTTAAAAAAGTTAATTGTTTAATATTCTCTGACAATCTAAAATAAAATGAGTTTAACTTCTCATCCTATGCCTAACACCATATTCAAATAAGTTGCATTTTGTTTCTGTGTGATACCTACCATATGGCATTTTGTAGTTTACAAAGTATTTTCACTTAGACCATCACATTTTTTCCCTAAAATCCCTATTGCAAGGAAGAGCCATTTTATTCACAAGATGGGAAAGAAATGGATAAACTGTAGGTCTGTAATCTATTCTTTCTCTAGGGGGAGAGGAGGATATACCCCCAGGAAAGAAAGCAGGTAAACTGGTCAAACCTCTTTGAAACACACTAATAACAGACCTCCTGGAAACAAATAAATGGTATCTGTTAGCCAGAGAATCCTTATTTATAGAATGCTTGTAGCAGGATGTAACTGGGTTGTTTAAAATTGTCATGATAAACAAACTTAGAATTTAAGGATTTATAGGGCATAGTTCCCAGGAAAATGTAACTATCTGGATATAAAATGGAGATGTCTCATGACCAAATCAACTTTCTTTTGTGTAAGTAATTTAGAAACTTCTTATGTTAATCTTGACCAGAGTGGATTCTGAAGTAGAAAGAAAATACCTGGGGAGCTGTATTGGTAGTACCACAACTCTCTCTGCTTTGCCAATGCCTCATGATTATTTGTATACCTGAAATTATTAGTAAAGCTTGATAGTGGCTAAGATCTCTGATCTGGTGAGCATGATTTGACAACCTAATCTTTTCTGTTATCCCACAAGGAAGCTGAGGTTCAGAGTGGTTAAGTGACCTGGTGAAAGTCACATGCTAAAAAAAATTGGCCAAATAGGATAAGAAACCAAGTCTTACATCCAACTCTTTGTACCAGGTGGCACATCCTAGTGTGATGGGAAAAAACAATAAAATGCCCAACATGGGCTGTGGAGTCAAAAATAAACTTGCCTCCTGGCACTATCATTGATTAGCTGTTTGGTCTTAGGTAAGTGACTTACAATGTTTAAGCCTATTTCCTTACCTACGCAGTAGCTCTTACATAAAATACAAAAGATATCTTAGTGATATCTTTCGATAAGCATGACAGACTAAGCTTAACATTTAGAAACATTTCAAAAGAATGGAGAAAAACGTATTGCTTACTTTTTTCCTGTAATGCCTGATATTTATTCAGTTCTTCATTCTCTTCATCACTATCTTCACTGCTTGTACTGCTGACATCCAAAACTATGTCCCTTTTGGGGTCTACTCGGAGAAAATTGCGGCATTCAAAAGTCAGGTGACCAGCTAAGTAAAACAAACAAACAAAATGGGAATGATAAAACTATCAATACATTATGTATGTTTTGTTGCCTCCTGGTTAGCAGCAAGTTACAAAAAATACTCAGAACTATTTCCCTTCTTCATCAGAACTTCTAATTCAATAAGCATTTTTGGAGCCATTTCTTATGGATTTCAAAGTATTACATTTCTGTATTTTCCCTTTCTAAAAATATGGTAATATTTTTAAAACTAGGTAACTAAAAAATAAACCCTCATACTTGGGATTTTATATTTTATTCCTTTCCTGTGCCTCTTCCTTCCTAGTTTGACTACTGTACTCATACAACCATATAGTTTTCATCTAATTAAAGTTGCCATAATAATGTACAAGCAATAATATAACTGAATATGCTTTTCTAAAGGACACCTAAAATTTAATTCTGGCATAATTCTCCTATAAGACTCTCCCTGTAAGAAAACTGCAACAGTTATTAATCTACTACATGATATAATTTTTAGAAAGTCAAATATCATAGAATCAGAAAAGTATAAGAAATAATACGTCGGGTGCGGTGGCTCACGCCTGCAATCCTAGCACTCTGGGAGGCCGAGGCGGGTGGATCGCTCGAGGTCAGGAGTTCGACACCAGCCTGAGCAAGAGTGAGACCCCGTCTCTACTAAAAATAGGAAGAAATTATCTGGCCAACTAAAAATATATAGAGAAAAAATTAGCCGGGCATGGTGGCGCATGCCTGTAGTCCCAGCTACTCGGGCTGGGAGGCTGAGGCAGTAGGATCGCTTAAGCCCAGGAGTTTGAGGTTGCTGTGAGCTAGGCTGACGCCAGGGCACTCACTCTAGCCCGGGCAACATAGCGAGACTCTGTCTCAAAAAAAAAAAAAAGAAAGAAATAATATAACCAATATCTAAATACCTATTACCCATATGTTAACATTTTGTCACATTCACTTTCAATTCTTTTAAGGAAAAATCTCTCTCTCGCACGCACATGGGCACAACCACACATACACAAAGTTGGAAAGCTTGTACCACCTTTGAAACTCTGCCTTAATGCCATTCCATTTTTCCGTCCTCAGAAGTGACTACACTAAAGTTGGTGTCTACCTTTCTCAAACAACATATTGTATTATATACTTAAAAAAAAACCTGAATTATACATTTTATCATTCTACACCTGGTTTCTGCCATTCAATATTTTTTGTGTTTTATCTATGTTAACATAAATAGGTGTAATTTTTTCATTTTATCTAATGAATACTGTTCCACTGTATGAAAATCATATTTATTTATCCTACTACTGCTAGAAACTTAGGTTGTTTCCAGTAGTTTGCTATTATAAACAATGCTGAAATGAGCAGGGTAGCTTTCAAATTTTCTTGACGAAGACTGACCAATGGTAAAAAATAACAATGTAACCAAGTGTACTCATACACATATTTTTAGATAAATATACCTTAACACACAAAAATTGAAACAAAAGTTACATGATGCAGAACTACTTTCAATGTTCCAAAAAACCAATGCTGATAGTAAACAAATATTAATAATTCACTTCATGATCGACTAATTATTCACTACAACTCTTGGTTAGGATTTATCTCTAGTTCTCTTACTTTGTTGGGGAAGTCCTTTGGGAGTCCTACATTTATATCAGAGAATCTCCTGTTAAGAGTCCCAATCTTACTTGGGGAGGGCCCTGGGCCTTGCTTTTATCCCCTGCATCCTGCCAGCCCATGAAAACAGAAGTTCAAAAATCCTGGGTTCATCAAATACCCTCAAGGCTTATCTCTTAGAGCTTCTTCTTTCCTTCTGTTGTTGGTCTTTGAATACTAATATACTTTAATTCTTTATTTTCTTCCTAGTATACTAATGTACATAAAATACAGTATATATTGCACATTTTATACAAGTTTCTTACTGTTTATTGGAGGGTCTACTCTGCCATATTGTTGGAAACAAGTTTCCTCCATTGTGATTTCTTTCCAAAAGAATTACTTGGAAGCACTCGTTTTAGTTTCTGAATACACGGAGTTGTCAAATTTTGTTTTTATTGTTGATTTCTAAATTTATTACACTGTTATCAGAGAATGGGATCTGTATGATATCAGTACTTTGGTATGTGATGAGATTTTTTTTGTGGTCTAGGATGTGGTAAATTTAGAAAAGAGGTATGTATTTCAAAAGAATATCCAGTAATGTGCCACATAACGACGTTTACATCAGCATGGGACCACATATATGATGTTGGTCCCATAATATAATACTATATTTTTACTGGACCTTTTCTATTTTCAGACATATTTAGATACACAAATACTTACCATCATGTTACAACTGCCTACAGTATTCAGTACAGTAACATGCTGTATAGGTTTGTAGCCTAGAAGCAATGGGCTACCTATACCATACAGCCTTAGGTATGTAGCAGGCTATACCATCTAGGTTTGTGTAAGTACACTCTATGATGCTTGCACAAGGACAAAATTGCCTAAAGACACATTTCTCAGAATGTATCCCTGTGGTTAAGTGAACCATGACTGTATGTTACTATTTGTTGAAAAAGGTTCTATGTTTATTTTCTTGTTCTACTGTTCTCCGTCTTAAATTTTTGTCAAATAATGTCTCATAGAAGTACTTAAAAATTGTACGTTGTTATTGGTTTGTTGATTTCTCCTTGTAATACAATTTTTGTAGTATATATTTTGAGACTATATGAGTAACCACATTCAAGACCACTATTATTTTATCTTTTTATTTGATTATCCTTGAATCTCTTTATCCACAGTACTGCTTTTACCTCAAGAATCTGAAATTAAAATTGTTCCACTGATGCTCTTTAAAGAATTCACTGACTCATAAGAAACTGTCATTTTTGTGAGTAAAATAACTGAATATCAGCAATGTTCAACTTAATATCTGTCTGCTCTTTTTTCCATCCCTTTGTTTTGAAAATTTCTGTGTAGTTTTTAATTTTCTGTGTAGTGTTTAGTTTTATATGTAGTTTTATTAATCACAACATGTAGCTGGACTTTTATCTGATTTGATATCAGATCAATTTTAACATTAATTTCTTAGTGTGGGGAAAAATAGTTCCTGCCTCGCTAGAAGCAGTGTAAATTCACTCACACATACTTAGGAGGTGTAAGCCTGGGCTGCCAATTCCTGATTATTCCTTTTTTTTAAATTATTATTTTATAGGAACTCAAACGCACTGTAAGCATTCTTGCTATTTTCTTTTCTTTTTTCTAATGCCTGTTTCACAGCTGTTTTGAGGAGTCTGACTTACACGAGGGGCTCCACTCTTGCCATGCGCCATCCCTCAGGGCTCTGAGACTTCACTCCACAGCTCTTACGGCCTCCTCAGTAGGCCCGCAGACTCCATTCTTTTCAACTGGCACCCCCTGTGCTGACTTCGACTTTTGCTCTTTTTTTATTTCTAACACCTGGGGATTTCCGTTTCATTCTTTGGAGCTGGGTTTTGTTGTTGTTATCACTCTACTTTCCACCTGCATCTTTGTGTGTGTGGAAGAGAATGGAGGACTTTCTATGTTGGTTCAGCTTGTCATTTTGATCAGAACTCCTGATAGTACAATTTTTAGTTTACTCAAGCTAGTTTTGTGCCCAAATGCTTTATGTTGAAATGCATATTTAAAATAAATAAAATGCTTAAACAATGAATACTGGTAGCAGGCTCTGTCCCACACCCATTTTAGCTTTGCTTCAATCAAAGTGACTGTAAAATGGTAAGTCAAATTACTTGTGAAACTACAAATAAAGTTTCTTATTTGTGAATAAAGTGAATAAAGCTTAGGAAATAACTGTGTTCCAAATTAAAGTTCTTGTGACTTCTTTTCTATTTAGACACTAAGTAGACAATGAGCAAAGAATTCTTAGAAACTTGGTTTTGACCATGGATATATGGAAATATTTCAAGTTATAACATTTTAATAGCTGATTATAAAAAGTGATGTGGCTTTTTTCAGAAATGGAAAAGCCAATCCTCAAAGTCACATGGAAATGCAAAAGGCCTCAAGTAGGCAATCTGGAAAAAAAATAAAGATGGTGGCAGACTCACCCTTCCTGATTTCAAAACTTACCACAAAATTATAGTAATTAAAACAGCTGGTACTGGCATAAGGATAGACATATAGACAATGGTATAGAAAGTCCAGAAATAAACTCATACACATAGGGTCAACCAAGTTTTGACAAGGGTGCCAGGTTCATTCAGTGCAAGAAAGAATAGTCTCTTCCAGAGATGGGGTAGAGACAACTAGATTTCCACATGCAAAAGAATGAAGTTGGACCCCTCTCCTCACACCATATGCAAAAATTAACTCAAAATGGATCAGAGACCATAAAATTTAAGAACTATGACCATAAAACTCTTAGAAGAAAGCATAGGGGTAAATCTTCATTACCTTGGATTTGGCAATGGATTCTTAGATATGACATAAAAAGCAAAAGCAACAAAAGAAAAATTGATAAAACAGACTTCATCAAAATTAAAAACTTCTGTGTAAAGAATGTTATCAGGAAAATGAAAAGATGATTTATAGAATGGGAGAAAACATTTGCAAATCATATCTGGTATGGTTTAATATCCAGAATATATAAAGAATTATATAACTCAACAAAAAGACATCTCAATTAAAAAATGAGCAAAGGACTTGAATAGATACTTTTCTAAAGAAGAAATACAAATGGCCAATAAGCACATGAAAAGATATTCAACATCACTGGTCATCTGGGGAATATGAATCAAAACCATAATGTGATACCACTTCACATCTACTAGTATGGTCTGAACTGTTTCTACTCACAACACTTCTACATCAAATGTGTTGGTTTTTCCATACCAACAAACAGTTCTCCAACTCTCTGGACAACTAAGTATCCAACAGTTCAATCCGATTCTGATACTACCTGGAGTTAGCACAGACCCCACAGGTTAAGGGTTCAGACCCACAAGACTCCCCCCACTTCAGGTGTCAACTATAAATCTGGGCCACCCATACTTCTTTCTAAGTAGCTATAAAGTCAGAGGGTTCCCACAAGCCCCTCCTCAAGTTTGATGATTTGCTAAAATGGCTCACAGAACTCAGGAAAACAGTTTACTTACTTTTACCAGTTTATTATAAAGCATAGAACTCAGGAACAGCCAAATGGAAGAGATGCCTAGGGCAAAGTATGAGTGAAGGGGCATAGGGCTTCCATGGCCTCTCTGGGTATGCCACACTCCCAGCACTTTTATCTGTTCACCAACCCAGAAGCTCTCTGAACCCTGTTGTTCAGGGGTTTTTATGAAGGTCCCATTACACAAGCATGACTGATTAAATCACTGACCACTCAAACCTCTCATTACTGGCCATCTGAGCAATTCTTTCACAAGTCTTTTTGACTCTTTCATACCCTTGTTCATCTACAGTACCTCAGTGCAAAACAACTAATCTGGCCCAAAGTTACTATTTCTCTGGTAAATGGGGCAGCCAAGCATACTAAATTTTGAAGTAAATACAACATTTCTACATGTAGTGCATTCTTAAGTCTTGAATAAAGAGATGAGACATGTAAGTTAGCAACAAGTGAAAGTAAACAAAGCAGAAATAAATAGAAACAAATTTAAAAAAACAGAAAATATTTAATCACACTCCTTTCTTGCATGCAAGTACATTCTTCAGTTTTCATTTATATCAGGGACATGTACATTCGTGCACTCAATTTTGCTACTTGAGCAAGCTTTCCTTGAGCCAGGTTTTAGCCTTAACTTGGAAGTATGTAACTTGGCTTCTTGGCATGCTTTTATTTTGTCCTTCTGATTGAGAGTTATGCCTTAAGCGCTCTCTTATGACATGTTCTTGTATGAAACTCTTTTGTCAAATCTACTTTAATTGGTAAAAAATAAATAAATAGCTCTTCAATGAATTGGAGTGTATTAAAAATTCAGGCTAATTTGCGGGGTCTCCAGACAACTTAGAAAATAGTGAATGCTGTTGTTATAGCTGTTAGTAAAGCTTTAGGAATTACTATATTTAATTAGAGGAATAATATTTATTTACAGTATAAGGTTACAAATAGGTAGTATATAATTGCACATGTTGAACTTTACCTTTTCATTCTATTATATTAATGATAACGGAGATTAATGATTGTTTAAATCAAGTTTTTGCCCATGAGCAGAAATTCTGGGACCAATTACATCTTTATAAAAAAGGTAAATAAATTCAACAAGCACAAAAAATCTTCATAAATAGTTTGCATTGCCTTCACTGCCTCACCTAGTACCTATAAAGATAAGGAGTAAAAGTATATAAATGCACTTTTAGAAATATATACTTTCTCCAAACTCCTAAATCTACTACTAACCACTTGCATTTCATGATATCTTTGCTAGTCATACCTGTCACTGGGTGTAAAGCAGAGAAGAAAACTGAATATTTAGTGCTAACAGAGGAATTTCTGAATCAACTGTAAACCTTAGCTTAAGACTGAAGGACTATGCATAGGGTCCCTGAAATCAGAGTGCTGAGTCATATAGCCCAAGAGGCAATGATTCCAGTAATAGCAATGTACAAAATGTTATTTTTTTAGTGTACTTACGGTAGCCACATTTTTTACAGCCTGCTCTAACATTGTCCTTGTTGCAACCTGAAATACAATTGGATAACATTTTAGGAAATATGTAAGTAAAAACATAAAAACTTTATCACATGAAATAGTTAAGCAAACCATTTGTTGTAGATTTCTTAAAAAAAAAAAAAAAACTATCCCTGACCTAGCTTAATAAAACTGTTCAATTATTATGACTCTTGGAAATCAATGGAAACACCAATCTACTCAAATTATTTGACAAATACTTCAAGAACATATTTTTCTCTCATTCAATAGAAATTCAGTATTACAGTCAACAGCTTAAACATTCCAGGAATTCTACAACACCAAGTAAGAAATTCCAGGGTACTTTGGCCTATTTCTCAAATGTTAAGGAGTTAATTTACTACATGTATACGTGAACAGTGAACATTAACAAATGTTTTTCTAATTTCCATTAGAAGAAAAAAAAATTCAGACTTTCTTAATGGAATTGGTGAAATTCAAAAAAATTCACTTTGATTGCTAGGTATTATAAGAAACATCTAAAATCCACAGTTAAATTTTGACAAGCAAACTAGTTATATATCCAGTTCTGATAAATGTTTACAAATATTCAGAGAATCTGTGTAATTAATAGTACATGTAGGCCATGCTGAAGATATAAATACCAGAAAGAAAAGTAAACTGATTTATTTGCCTGGGCACAGTGGCTCATGCCTGTAATTCTAGCACGTTGGGAGGCCAAGGCAAGAGAATCGTTTGAGGCCAGGAGTTCGAGACCAGCCTGGGCAATATAGTGAGACCTTGTCTCTACAAAAAAATAAAAAACTAGCCAGGCGTGGTGGCAGACATCTGTAGTCCTAGCTACTCAGGTGGATAAAGCAGGAGGATTGCTTGAGCCCAGGAGTTCAAGGTTACAGTGAGCTATGGTCATGTCACAGCACTCCAGCCTGAGTAACAGAGCGAGAGCCTGTCTCTTAAAACAAAACTGATTTTATTGTGATAAAATATACACAACATAAAATTTACCATCTTAACATTTTTAAGTACACAATTCAGTGGCATTAAGTACATTCACATTGTTATACAACCACCACCACTATCCATTTCCAAAACATTTTCATTACCCCAAACAGTAACTATACTCATTAAAAAACTGCCCAGTCCCACTTCCCTCCAGTAATCTTTATTCTACTGTCTTTATGAATTTGCTTAGTCCATGTATCTCATATATGGGGAAATCATAGAACATTTGTCCTTTTAGGTCTGGCTTATTTTACTTAGCGCAATATTTTCAAGGTTTCTCCACATTTTAGCATGTATCAGAATTTCACTCCTTTTTATGGCTAATATTCCATTGTATGTATATATAGTTAAAACTAATTTTATTCTCCAACAGTGGCTTCAGTTAACCAATAAGAGGTCCAGTATAGTATTATTACATTTTCTTGGTGAAAGATGAAGGGCATCTAACTCCTAAACCCTTAAATTGGAGATATCATCCCAACTTAATAATACATTAAAATACATACAGTGCAAATATAAAACAGTGCTAATTTAAAAAGAAATGTTTAAAAACTATTCTTTAATGTTATGAAGTTAAAACATTATTTTCCCCTAATTCTCATTTCACTTTAAAATACATATTATTGAGTTGTTCTTGTAAAAATACAGTCAATTCTGCCATAATGCTTGTTTTAAAAATGCAAATGTACTGTTCTAATGTAACTAATACATTAGGGGATAATTTGAAGATATCATGACTTTTGTCCACAAAAAACACTAAGCGAATGCAGAAAATTGTATCCAGCTGACCTGACCCTTGTAGGAATATACAAAACACAGGCACATATCTCAAAAGATTTCTAGTGACTTCCATTTATCCACTTCTGGCTTTCTAACTTTCCATCGATTTCATATCATCACTCTCCTACCGCCACTTCACAACTCAGAAGCTACAACTCTTCTGAAACCCACTTTCTCAGCAAACTCCAGATCTTTTTAAAGGTCAAGTTCCATATTTATTGTTGTTTTTAGCCAACTAACATATATAAAACTGTTATTGTTTTTGTTAGTTCCTATCTTTTTGAGGAAGTTTTTGAGTGCTGTGCTCCAATCCCATCTTTTCCCCATAAATCCTGTGGTTTTTACTGCACAGTATGGGAATGAATATGTCAAGTTGTAGCAGAACTGACTGTGGAACAAAATTGAATTGATGATATAATTTGAGGCTCTTACATTATGAAAACAATTGCATGTTGGAAAAAAAAGCTCAGAGAATTTGGGTCAATCTTAAGTCTGTTTCCATAGAAACCATAGATGCTAAATAATACTGAACAAAACTATGCTAAATGTACCATTATTGTTCCTAGAACAGACTAAAAATGTTGTAATGGACAGATCTGAAATAATCTCATCTCAGCATGTATTAGAATTGAACTCATTTATGACAAAAGGTACTGATAAAACTCATCATTCAAGTATCTTATATTTTTAGAATGAATAAAATACAAAACTTTTTCTGGGCAGGTCATATTCTATAATAAAGCTGAAACTTTTATTAATACATAAAAGGGAAATATAACAAGAACTCTAAATAAAGTACCTTTATATCAGCTATTTCCTCACCAGCCTTTGGTTAAATTAAGATTTCAGCTTCATTTGTCTTTAATTTTCATGACTGCCTGGTCAACTGAATACTTCTACCTGGGACTTTGCATCTGAGGCAACTGACACAAAGGATCTGAGACAAGTGACACAATGAAGTGGGTACAGTTAATTCATTCTGCTGTCTGGATCCAGTTTCCAGGGGCACTGATGCCAATGGCAGCAGCAGCCCTAACAGGGTCTGAGCCCATGCAGGATCTTGGATGTGGATTCCCTTTGTCTTTTCTATTTTCTGAGCCTTATTAACCAGGCTTTGCTTAGAATCAGCGAACTCCCTGATATTTTCCCTTTTCCGCTTAAATTACTTTCTGTCATTTGTAATGAGAACCCTGAATGATACAATGATACTCAAAACACACATCAAACTGAATAGCAAAGTTGATTGTGAGGTCCCTACTAGCTAAATTATCCATTTCTCCATCTTACACTCCTGTGCTGTTCTTTGTTTCACTCTTTTTTGAAGTTTGCTACGGCTGTTCAAAATAATATAGCCTGCCTCCTTCAAAATTTTCCTTTCTAACCATGAGCTGTAATCTAAAAGTCATTAAATAAAAACTTATAAATTTGAGTACATAAAAAAACCTGAATGGCAAAAATCACCAAAAGCAAACTCGAAAGGCATGTGACAACTTGGGAAAAATACTTGCAACTCCCAGGACCAACTAAGGGCAATTATTCCTGCTGTATAAAATCCAACAACCAATAGAAAAAAAAAAATGGGGAAAGGATCTGAATAGAAAGTTCACAGAAAAGGAAACAGAAACAACTCTGAAACATATGGAGACATGTGCAGTTGTATTTATAATAGGTGAAATGTACATTAAAACCAATACTGGGATTCCATTTTCACTTATTAGAGTAGTGAACATTGCAAGGGTTGAAGAGAAGGCAGTTGGGGTGGGGGGGCACACACTCCCACACATTGCTGGTAGGAGAGTAAATTAGTACTATCTCTGTGGAAAGTATGTAAAAATTCTCCAGGCTGTATGTTTGTGATTAGTGCACTTTTAAAAATACACACATATTATATATTAGTAAAGTAGTCAGCACAAAAAAAGTTTGTAAAGTTAACAGGAGGGCAAAGAGAAAGAGAAGATCAAAAAGAAGGGAGAGAGACAAAGGAATGAGAGAAAGTGACAGAAAGGGAGAGTCCTCCACAGTTGCCTCAGGTTGTTCAGTGGCCCCGAAAGTAATGATGAGCCATTATATTTGACTTAAATTTATTTCTCTGAAATTTCACATCACCTATGTTTCCGAAGTCAACAATTTAGTCACTGGGAACTCTAACAGTGATGTCTAAAACTTAATATTATATTAAATATTTTTCTTATCTATTTTGGGGAAGTCTGTCAACATTTTCTTTATATTAAAATATTTTCTACAATCACTTAAATTTAAACAGGTTAAGTAACTAAGCTTTTTTTTTGTATCAAGGAATTAGAAATTGCAGTTGCTTCTGTCACAGGATCCACTCTTTTCATTTTCAATTTGACTAGATTGAATTAGATTAGATTCCTTTTCTGTTTTGTAACAAGTTTTACATTTGGTTACTCCATTATGGTTTTAGTTATCATAATTTGGGGATCCTTAAAGACAACTTCAATTTCTTTTGCTTTTAAAATTCAAACTGTAGCCATATTTTGTACCACATAGATGGCAATATCTATATAATATGTATATGTTCTGCTTAAGTTGAATATAAAGTCAAACTCCAAGTATTTAAAATTTTCTACCAATTTGTATAAAGGATTTATGTTTATCCATTCAGCCAGCCCATGTCTTTTGCGTGGGGCATTCAGACAGTTAACATTGAGTGACAGAATTATTATGTGGGATGCTGTTGTGTTCATCACGTTGGATAGTATCTTATTGCTTTGTTTTCCCTCCTGTGCTATTGTTTTACACAAGCTGTGAGCTTTAGCTTTTGGGTGATTTTACACTGGTGGGTATCTATTGTGCTGATCCATGTATAATGTAGTTCTGAGCATTTCCTATAGGGGAGGTCTGGTCATGACAAATTCCCTCAGTGTTTGCTTGTCTGGAACAGACAGTTTCTGTCAATTATGAAACTTAGTTTTACTGGATATAAAATTCTGTGCTGGTAGTTGTTCTGTTTAAGAAGACTGAAGAAGCAAAAAGAACAAATCTGCAGGCATCACATTACCAGACTTCAAATTATACTACCAGGCTGTAATAACCAAAACAGCATGGTATTGGTACAAAAATAGAGACAGAGACCAATAGAAGAGAAAAGAGAATCTAGATATAAAACCATCTACCTACAACCAAATGATCTTCAACAAAGCAGACAACAACATACACTAGGGAAAAGAAGCCCTATTCAGTAAGTGGTGTGGGGAAAACTGGATAGCCACATGCGGAAGAATGAAACAGGATCCCTATCTCTTACCACCCAGAAAAATTAATTCAAGATGGATAAAAGACTTAAATGTGAGGCATGAAACCATAAGAACTCTGGAAAAAATGCAGGAAAACCTCTTCTAGATATCGGCCTAGGAAAAGAATTTATGACTAAGACTCAAAGGCAATTACAGCAACAACAAAAATAAATGGGACTTGTTTAAATTAAAAGCTTCTGCACAGCCAAGGAAATAATTAAAAGAGCAAATAGACAACCAACAGAATGGGACAAAATGTTCTCAAGCCATATATCCGATAACGGGGTAATAACCAGAATCTACAAAGAACTCAAGCAAATCAGCAAGGAAAAAACCAAACAACCCCATTAAAAAGTGGGCAAAAGCCATGAACAGAAGCTTTCCAAAAGAAGATAGACAAATGGCCAATAAACGAGAAAAAATGCTCAACATCACTAATCATCAGGGAAATGCAAATTAAAACCACAATGCAATATCACCTTACCCCAGTTAGAATGGCTTTTATTAAAAAGTTCCAGAACAATAGATGCTGGTGTGGATACAGAGAGAAAGGAACACTTACACGCTGGTGGTGGGACTGCAAATTAGTACAACCTCTTTGGAAAACAGCATGGAGATTCTTCAAAGAACTAAAAGTAGACCTACCATTCAATCCAGCATTCCCACTTGGGTATCCACCCAAAGGAAAAGTCATTGTATCAAAAAGATACCTGTACTTGAATGTTTACTGTAGTACAATTCACAATCACAAAGAGGTGGAATCAACCTAAGTGCCTATCAATTCATGAGTGGATAACGGAAATGCAATATATATACACCATGGAGTACTACTCAGCCATAAAAATTAATGTCTTTTGAAGTAATTTGGATGCAAATGGAGACCATTATCCTAAGTGAAGTATCTGAGGAATGGAAAACAAACACCCCATATACTTCCTAATAATTTGGAACTAATCAATGGGTATACATGAGCACAGAGAGAAGTAAAAGTCACTGGAAAAAGTGAGGGGAGGAAGGGAGCGATAAAAATCTACCGAACAGATATGATGAACACTATTTGGGTGATGGGCACACTAATAGCCCTGACTTAAGCATTTTAAAAGCTATTCATGTAACAAAAAATTTGTAGTCCCTTAGTATTTTGAAATTAAAAAACAACTTATGGATATACTCATTTCTTTGGGATCCCAAATACTGTACCTAAAGCAATATAGGAAAAAAACTGCAGAAATTAGAAATTCTTTGTGAATTTAAAAAATAGTCTAAATGAGTTTCTTGATGTAAATTCTTTGAAAGAGCTACTGTTCAGTTAAAAATGCCTTCCTAATCATTTGACCCTTAAAGAAGTGAAAGTAAACCAATCAGAGCTAAACTACTGATATAAAAAGCTAACATTTAAGTAAATGTGTAATACTCCTTTGTCTATGTGCCTCACAAAATACAAATAACCTGTGAGGAAAAAAGGTATAAGTATTATCCATTAAGATAAGAAGAGAAAGTTTAATTTATTATCCAATAAAACAGAATCAAGGCCAGGCACGGTGGCTCACGCCTGTAATCCTAGCACTCTGGGAGGCCGAGGCGGGCGGATTGTTTGAGCTCAGGAGTTCGAGACCAGCCTGAGCAAGAGCAAGACCCTGTCTCTACTAAAAATAGAAAGAAATTATATGGACAACTAAAAATATATAGAAAAATTAGCCGGGCATGATGGCTTACGCCTGTAGTCCCAGCTACTCAGGAGGCTGAGGTAGGAGGATTGCTTGAGCCCAGGAGTTTGAGGTTGCTGTGAGCTAGGCTGACGCCATGGCACTCTAGCCCGGGCAACAGAGTGAGACTCTGTCTCAAAAAAAAATAAAACAACAGAATCAAGACTGCTATCTACTTTAGTCTGTTTGGTACTGGATTCTGCTCAGCAGCAATTCTAGTTATCGACCCTGTAAGTTATTTGTTATTTACCTATTATGGGTATAATTCAGAACTGCATGTTAGAGAAGCCATAAAGATGAATAAAGTCCCTACACTAAAGAAAGCTACACTACCCTAGGTTATCTAAGGTGATGCACCCACAGCTGTAATACGTGACAGAATATGCCAGTTTCCATAAAAGAAACAGAGTTCTATTAATAAGTAAGAAGTGGCAGGCTAGATTCTCAACTCAGAGACTGGGGAAGCTTCCCCTAGGCAGGTGTGGACTGTATAGGAGGGCCAATAATGACAAAGGCACATAGGTAGGAAAGCACATGAGAGGTTCACAGAATAGTTGGCCAAGTCAGATTTTTGCGAGATTGTAGAATGCATAAGGGGAGTGGTAGAAGGAAAGGGTAGAAAGTGATTTGGCCATGACTTCATTCTTGCAGAAATGGGAGCTTTGGCAATAACACATTAGAGGCTTAAGAAACCTTAGCCACCAACTCCTTTATTATGGAGACAACGAAATTGAACCTCAGAAAGTTTAAGTGGCTTGAAGAGAAACACAAAATTCACAGATATGGGTCAAGAACTAAATTCCTGCCTCCCAGGAATGAGAGGATAAGATATATGATTTAGGAAAATTATTTCAGTAGCAATGTGTAGCATGAACTAGAGAGAAAAGAAATTACTTATAACATAAAGTGAAATCAGAGACAGTATAATTTAGAATTCTATTACTAAGATGCTATCATAATGTGTTTTAAGAATTTAACTCTGATAAGCCAAACTGAAATGTTAACTTGGCTACAGAAAAATCTCCTCCCCTGGCTGTAAGACTTCACTGAAGGAGACACCAAAAAATTAGTTTTTGTGCCAACCACATCAGTAACTTATATTGCCACCTGTGCCAGCCAGTTCAACTCTTCACAGAGAAGGGTGAATCATGAATGTCAGAGCTAATTTCAACAACTGTGAATGGAGAAAAACAGTTTTTCAAAGACAGCAATGTTCACTGAAACCTTTGTTCAAATGTCATTTCTATAATAACTAAGAGTAAGATTTTCCTAAGAGTCTACATTTCATTGTGTTACCTAGACAATAATTTAAGCTTATATACAATGCTACGGAAAGCAGCCTCATTATTTTATACCTTGTAATAACTACTAGCAGGACCATCCCAAGAAATGCCAAGTTGAATCTATTATACCTAAAATAAAAGAGCATAACACAATGCTTGTCCTCCTTGATGATTACCTTAAAAGGTTTGGATGGAGCTCTATTTTCCTTTAACACACTGCCTGGATCAATCATCCAAGAAATTATCTCAACATTTTCTGTATCTATATTTTCTAATGACACTTGTATTGTATTTTTACAGTGCTGTCACACTTATCTCAATTTTTGCTGGGTTTAAATACTTTATGTCTTACCATCTAGCTAAATGGCACAATTTAAGATTATTATACTTTGAAGCATTCATTATTTGAATTGAAAGACGGTTAACATATCTATAACACTGGTCTAAGTTTTAAGGGAATTTTTTCCCCTTTAAAAAATCACTTTTGTCCTTTTCTTAAGCAGCACATTTCATTACTAAAGCTTTATGAAGGCACAAACTATGACATTGTGTCCCCAAGAGTGCCCATACCACATAGGTGTCAAAGACCTTGTTTAAAGACGTGAGCAGTGACAACAGGTCAACTTTGGATGCAGCTGTGTGATGCAATGATCACCAGGGCTGATGTGGCCCATCAGGATGCGTAAGCAAATCCACTATGCAGGATTGTCTTTTCTCTGCTGGCCTCTTAGCTGTCAACATTCACCAGGCTTCAGCCACAGAACCTCTCTTCACACTTTACGTACTCTACCTGAGCAAAATCATCCATTCCCATGGTCTTAACTCCTATTATGTATGTGGATCACACGTAAATAGTCTTTGACTCTGACTTCCTTCCTAAGCTACAAATTATATCTCTTACTATCTATTAGATATTTCCATTCCTATGTCTGACTAACCTCAACATGACAGGCTCCAAATTGGAATTCATCATCATCCCTCAACTCCTGCTATTTGTGAGGTGTTGCCCATATCAGTAAATAGCCTGGCCCAAATGCCTAATAGTGAAACCCAGGTAAACCTCATTTACCCACCCACAGTGAATTAATCACCAATTCCTAGTGATTCTACCACCAAAAATATATCTCCAACCTATCCACTTTTCTCCTTACCACCTTAATCAGGCATCATAACTCACCAGAATTATTAACTGATGACTATGCCTCCAAACTAGCTCCCTTCCAATCTACTGTATTGCCAGAGTGATCTTTCCAAAATGTGAACCCACTTAAAAACCCTTAAATGGCTTCCTACCATCCTTAGGATAATGCCAAACTCCTTGTCATGGTTTACAAGGTCCTTCAAGAGCTGGAAACTACCTGGTAAGTTACACTATAGCATGGCAAAATGAATAAGCACACAGTACAGAGAAGCCAGACTGACCTGTCACTTATGAACTATCTCATAATGACAAGTTACTTGATTTCTCTGTCCTTCCATTTCCTCATCTGTAAAATGGAAACATTAATATCTATTTTACAGTGTGGTTGTGGCTATTAAATGAGGCAAAATACAATGTTTGACACAGTGTCTGACACATGTGACCCACAGTAAATGCTTAGTAAATATTAGCTAATGTTACTATCTCTCTAGTTAATTTCTCACTTCTCTCTCATTTGTATTCTGAGTTCCATCGACAGCAAACAACTTTCATTTCCTCTTCTTACATATTTTTTCTTCCTTTACATATCCCATAATTCTTTAAGTCTCATCCTAAGTGGCACATCCTCTGGCAAGTCCTTCTGGCCTGTCCTGTACCCTGTTTGGTGCTCTTAACCATGTGCTTCTAAAGGTCATGTATTTTCCTTGCCATAGCACTTATCCGACTTTTTGTAAATTTCTCTGCACTGCTAAATTTTAAGTTCTGTATGAATCTAATTTAGTCTATCTTGCTCATCACTGTATTCCCAATGCCTAGTACAGTGACTGGCACAAGGTAGGTATTTAATAAGAGTGTACATTTCCTCTCTTACAGGTCCAGATGTGCTTCTCCCCAAACTGCAGTTAGTAGAAAATCATAATCTTATCATAACAGCTGTGCTTAGAATAAGGTACAGAAAACACTGCCACGAAACAAAAAACCTGATCAAATAATACTGGGAAGGACAGGTTGAAACAATGTTAGAGCTTCTGAACCATAGTACTTCCCAGAATCTTTTCTATGCTTAAGAGCATTGTGAATCTCCACCAAGTTGGAGGGCGAGGTTGTAGATTTCTCAAAATATCTCCTGCAATCAGTGTTCTGCAAAACCTATCGCGGCCAAACCGATTTAAGGAGATGCCCTCTCTCCTACTGGAACTTCCAAGTAAACCGGTAGTTGCGTATGAAGAAATCTCCAAAGTATAATTCTTATTCCACAGTGTTTACCGTGTTTAGATCAGTGACGTCTGGACAAGGAATTTGAGAGCAAGAAGGAATCTTAGATATAGTTCAACAAAGCTCCTTCTTTTACAGATAAGGAAACTGAGGCTCAGACGGCAAAGCGACCGGATGAAGGCCACACAGCGGTCACATACAACAGGAAGTGCCAGAAGTAGAACCCCAAAGACCCGTTTGGTCCCAGCGACTTCCAGTACAAACAGTGCCTCTGACTACTTGGGTCTGCCAAGTATTCCCACTTCAAATTTTATTTGTAAGCCACACCAAAGTTAAGGTCAGTTTTTCCTGGCCGCCCGTTCTCTTAGGCCTACAGTCATTGCCCCGCACTCCTCGCTCCCTTTCTCCATACACTTGCCGGTAAACCCGTGCAGTTGGTGCTTGCCTGCGGGCGCGGGAGACAGTTTCTTTCTTTCCTTCAGAGTTTATTTTTGGAGTGTGAACTTTTTCACGTAAACCAAACAACATTGTTAATTTTACGGCCTCCGCCTAAATCCCCAGGGGTGCTACTCCCAGCCCCACCGCACCCTTATCTACCTTACCCTACCAGCTCCTTCCCTAGCTCAGACGGGGGGCCCTGCTGTTGGTCTTCACCTGGGACTGCCATGACGGTGGCAAGAGAGGTCGCTGGAGCCTTCGCCTTTCGAGAACGCGTTTGCTTCCGGCTGGCCGGGCGGACAACAAACAGCCAAAGCGGCCTTTTTTCTCGCACCCGCGATGGGGCACCTTCGCTACGGCCCAGCAAGGCCCTGTAGGCCTCCAGCAACAGCAGAACCAAGTAGACGCGGATGCAGTTTCCGGACGACTCGTATTGCAAACTGCACACGGTCGGAACCATTACTAACAGCTTCGGGGGGTGAGTGGGACCACGCGAGTATGAAGTAAACACCACCGATATGTACAAAAATTGTGCCTTTTAATATTGTGAAATATTGTAATACAAATTCCATTAAGATATGGGAACTTTATAATATTTTCTTGTTCTCTGGAGCACATTGGAACCCCCCCCTTCTCAGGGTTAGCGGTGCTCGGGTCCGGGAGCAACATGGCGGCGTCCGTGAGGGGCTGGCTAGCTTTGGGAGAAGGTAGCGTTTAGTGTTGCTGTCTTGCAGGATATTGATCGACTGAAGCTTTCCCGGACCACCTGTCTTAAGGAAGAGTGTAGTGGTAGACGAACAGCTTTAGTGACTGGCTGTCCGCTCTCATCCCCCAAAAGGAGCAGACTCCTGAGCACTGATCAGGATGAGCAACATCTACATCCAGGAGCCTCCCACGAATGGGAAGGTGAGAGCCTCACCCAGGGAACCGGGGCTCTCCAAAGTGAGATCTCCCGGGGGGGGGGGGGGGCGTTCAGGGATCTTAGAGTAGGAAGAGAGCATAAGAAGTGTTCTCCTTATCTCTCTGCCAATAGACAGTGTTGCATCGAAAACCCTGAAGTTGGCCCTTCCCAGCATGTTCTTGAAAAAGTCCTCAAGTGGAGATTTCTCTATCAGCCTTCTGGTCCTATTCCCTGCCTTAACCCAACTCACGCAGACGTTTTCTAGGGTCTTAGGTTTTTAAAAGTACATTTTCGAGTTTGACATATTTTTGCTTAACTTGAAGGTCGTTCATTCTCCATTTCTTCTATAATCATTACTTGAACGCCTTCTAGGCACCAGGCACTGTACTAGGCACTGAGAACACAAAGATAGATAGGTAAGGTCTAGTTGTTACCCTAGAAGAGCATATTGTTTAGTTAGTGAGACGGACAGGTAAAGAAAACCCTTATGGTATGTGTGGTAAGTGCAGTCAGGGGAAGGGGAACATACTGCTATGGCAGCACTGAGAAGTGAGCAAGTGGGAAACTTGGGAAAAGCCTCATGGAGGAGGTATCTTTTGAGCTGGTCTTAAAACATGAGATGATTATCAGAGAAAGTGGGAAATGGGGACTATTACCACATTAGAATGAGAGAGTGATTCTCTGATTGATTTGATGGCCAATGTATGTCAATTCCTGTCCAGTGTATTTGTATACACTATGAAGCAGAGGCGTCAATAGTGGAATAAGTGTCACATTAATTCTTGAACTGAGACCTAGTCTATGTCACATGTGAAATGTAATGAACCAGCATAATGGAGAAAAAGAGTGGGATTGAAAGTATACAGTTGAATTAGAATGAAGTAAATTTATATAAAATACAATTGTTTGCATGATTGCATCATAAATTATTTACACAATCTTTTATTTACTGTCATTTGGTAATGTAATGAGGGCAATTTGAAAGCAAAAACAAAAATGCTGTAATTCCCAGCAGAAATTCTGGTGGGTATTTTGGGAAGATAAATTCTTTCCATTTTTTTGTTTGAATTTTTCCTGGGCATTGTAGCATCTCCATCCCACCCACACTCCATCCTCTACCCTTATTCTATGTCAGTGTGAAAATCCAAAATACCTACCTTCTCATATTTCCTAGTATTTCTTGATGTTGATAAACACTGGAAGAGATTGAACAGGTTGCCCATCCTACAAGGCAGGGCCTTCACACTTGCTGCTTTTCTCTCTAGTCTGCTGTTTTACCTGTTCAAATGCTAACCTTAACAAAGAAGCCTTTCTTATCTACTTTCTATGAAATAGCAAACCTCAATCATGTCTGGCATCCCAGCAATCTCTGGCCCTTTAACTTCTTTAGTTTTTTTCTATAACATTTATTTATGTATTTATTATGGTATCCTCACCTTTTCCTTCCCAATATAAAATGCAAGCATCTAGAACAGTGCTAGACTCATAGTTGAAGGAGTTCAAATGTGCAGTGAATGAATAAATCCGTGGATGAGTTAATGCTATATTTCTCTTAGCTTTTGAGAAGTATTCAGTGAGTTTGAGGTTATACTGCTGCTGGTCAAGGGAAGACTTAATTGCTTTACTCTAGAGGAAGATTTGACATGATCATATAAAGAGGAAAAGCTTAATATTCCTGAATAGATAATTCATTTACCAAATATTTATCGAGCACCTAGCATATGCAAGGCTCTATGCTAGTTTTTAGGGTTACAGTGAAAAGAAAACCCAGCATTATCCCTATTATCATGGAGTCAGTTGAATGAAATACATTGACCAAATAATCATGCAAATATTAATAAATATATAATTGCAAATTGTGATGAAAACTGTCTTATGAACAGAAATAGGCTGAAGGAGAATATAAGGCAGGGCCCAAGTTTTCCTACAAAAACAGTTTGGGACTTTTTCCAACAAAAAGCTGATTGAACACACGGAAGCTTCAAAGTTCTGTACTATAGAGAGCCTGGCAAGAATTTTGGCCTGGAAAGAATTTGAAACAGATATAATAACAAGTCTGTTCAATGAATGTTTGTTTAGTGCCTTTACTGTGCAATTGTACATTAGGTACTGAAGTGACACAGAGTTGGTCAGAATAAATGGTACAAAATTCCTCCCTTAAAAGAGCACAGTCTTACCTGGGAAGTAATTGATACATAAAACCAGTGGTTGACCCCTGGCTATTGTCCATAAATGTGCTATGGTTTGCTGTGTTGTGCTATAACCCTATGTCCTGAAGATGAGACACAGAAATGTAGCACTTGATAGAAATTTTCTTAAGCATAAAAAGGTAATCCATTGAAGATGAAATTTCTACATACTATGATCACTTAATATAAACTGTATATTTATTTTTAAGAAACATGGCATTTTCAAAGTATTGTATTATTTGGGAGCTTTAATAAAAAGAGCCATCAAAGCCTGACATAGTAATGTCCAAAGGGAATGTTTGGCAAACAGAGGAAGGAGGCTTACCTTCTTTATTAATTCAGTAGCTTATCACTGAAAAGATTAAGAAACCTTGGTGAACAAGGTGGCCCAACCAGATATGCATTCTTTTTAGTAGGTGTAAGTTGCCTGTGGCAAAAGACCCCCCCACAATTTTAAAAGAATAATAAGTAGAATAATGACTATCATTTTTTGAGCTCTTTTTGTCAGGTATTAAGTCTATGTATAATAGCTCATTTTGTCCTCACAACAACCCCATAAAGATATTATCTCTGTTTTTAGATAAGGAAATTGAGTCACAGAGATGTTCGATATCATGCCCAAGGTAATGAAGCTAGTAAGTGGAAGAGTTGGTGTTTGAATTTGAGCAACCTGACTCCAGAGGTTGTGGACGGAGGGATGATGTGCATTACTTTGTTGTTTGGAGCAGCAGTTTCTAAACCATTGAGCACATCTTTCAGGGGCTGTACAAAACCATCTGGTGTGTAGGGAGAAAATCACTATCTATTTGTGTTTAATTTTTTCCTTTATTTATTTAAATGTAATATTTTATATATAAAAAAGATCATATAAGTTCAGTTACTTGTTTTGTGTCATGATGTAATTTTTCTTAATGACTGACTAGCTAAATGGATTTACAGACCGTGATATCTAAATTAACTAAACTAGCCATCACAAATTTCATATTGATGATAATATTAATAATATAATCATAAGAAAATGGTAGAGCTGATGCCTCAGCATTGGAAGTCCGTCAAAAAAATGAGAAATTTTTATGAAGACCATTTAAAATATGGATTTCTATTTGTTATTGTTAGTGATGAACTTTGTCTTAAATATATATCGTGTCTTGAACTATTAATCAATAAGAGTATAAAGCCATTGGGATTTTCAAGACATTGATAAACTTAGTATGTAGAACAGGAAAACAGACCTCTAAGTTCAAAGCAACATTATGCTAAGTGAGAGAAGCCAGATACAAAGGCCACATATTGTATGATTCCATTTATATGAAATATCCAGTAGGCAAATCCATAGATGAAAAGATGATTAGTGGTTGCCAGAGGTTATAGGTAGGAGGAAAATGGGGAGTGACTACTAATGAGTACAGGGTTTCTTTTTGGGGTGAGGAAATGTTCTGGAATTAGATAGTGGTGGTAGTTGCACAACTCTGTGACTCTATTAAAGACCACTTTCAAAGGGTGAAATGTTTGGAATGTAGGTATCTTAATAAAGCTGTTATTAAAAAGATTCATTGCACCAGTAATACATAAAATTAAAATAGGAATTATTTTAAAGTAGATTTTACATCTTTTAAAATGCTTATTTTTGTGACTCTTTCATAATGTTAAAGTAATATAGTACTACATGTATTTAAATTTGTACACATTTTTGTACATATGTGCTCCAATCCCTTACTTCCCCGGCACCCTCATTTTTTTTTTTTCTTTTTTTTGCTAATAGGATGCACACTTTAAAAATTTGGAGATCATTGCTTTGGGTTTGCTTAATTAAGAGAAGACATGGCTAGGTTCCCTTTAACAAAAGTGCTTTATTGCAAATATACAAGATAATAATCAGATAGGACAGGACATTGTCTTTTTAAATATACTATACTTTTAAGATTGGGATGTACATCAGGCCTCATGGAAAATCAGAAAACATTGCATAGTGTTGTTCCAGAAACATTCTGAGGTAGAGGGAGTTATCTTCTCAGTTTGTATCCCAAACGTATACTTCCCAGGAGAAGGAGAATGAGAATCAAACTGGGTTGGTTTGTCACCATTCAACATAGAGTATCTCTTTTGGGCATTGTTTCATGCCCAGGCAAGTTAAAAGACCTTGCACATGTTCAGCCAATATATGATTGCTTTTGACTTAGGCATTGTTCTCTATTCAAATCAATTGTGACCAGAGCAACCTGGGGATTTCTTTTGAGACATATGGCAGAGCCTAGAACTTGATGGACTATTTTTCAGTGTAGTATGGAATACATGGAGAACTTTGTGGAAGCAGTATCATGGTATTTAAAAATCTACCAAAATATAGATATTTTCCCCTCTCCAACCTCCATGGTCATTGAATAGTTGTAGAACTGTGTAGGCAGTAAAAGCCCAAAAAGATACAATTAATTCATCAATGTTATAAAAATTTATGGTAGTATTATCTGGGCTTCTGAAACAGAAATTGAAAGACAGTGGTTTGGTGAGTGTACACTGGCTCATGCTTGTAACCCTAGTGCTTTCAGAGGCTAAGGCAGGAGGATGGCTTGAGCCCAGGATTTTGAGGTTACGGTGAGCTTTGATCATGCCACTGCACTGCAGCCTAGGTGAGAATGGAGACCCTATCTCTAAGAGAAAAAAAAAAGGCAGTTGTTGCAAAAACACACTGGACTGGGAGGGAGAAGATCAAAATTCTATTCCTACTTTGCTATTAACAATCTTTCTGACTCAGGGACAATTTACGGCTTCTCTGGGGCATCTATAAAAGACAGAGGTTTAATTGAATGGTTTTAAAGTTTCTTTAATTTCCAAAAAAAGTATATTTGTGTAAATTAGGGAAAGGAGTTCTAGAAAATAAAAAGTGTGACTTATATGAATGATACTGATTTTCCATGAGAATCAGTCTCATGTTTTTAAATAGTCATATTGCATACTCTTTATTTTTAAGAGCATTCTAAAAGATTGTGATGATCACAAGTTATTGACACTGATCTACTTTGGTATTTGGGGGGAGAAAAAAGAAAAAGTGATACTGGAAAAATTGGACTACAGCTGTGCCACACTGTTCAAATTTAGATCCTAATATTCGTTTTGGTTATTTGTGGTTGTAAATAAGACAGTTATAAATAAGCTGTTTCCTATTGTGGGCTCAGCAGGGGTTCTGGTTGTTGCAGGATGGCTGGTTCCACCAAGGAGTATATGTTATTATGAGCTATTGGAAAGGCTATCAACGGATTCTATTTACTATAGTGATTTTAAGACATACTGTTTTAGTAAGTCATAGATCAAAATTAGATTAAGAATATTCCTTTGTAAATTAGGAATAGCATGATGTTAAATGAGAAGATATGGTAAAAGGATAATTTAAAAGAGTAATTATAAAATTGTCTTATAGTATCACAATTTAATGGGGTCATTGTTCTTTAATTTCTTAATTTGCTACATCAATTTTATTGGAAGTAATACACTGGGAAACTCTTAATTATAACAAATTTGCATTTTTGGTTTCTAAATGAAGTTTTTTGTAATTAAAAATGGTATATGCTTTTTTTCTTAAATCCTAAACTTTTTCTGAAAATGGTATGTTGAAAGATCTAAATATACAGTGAGCTATAGGGAATATTTGACATTTTATTGAGTATAACAGCGAAAGCCAAACAAAATTTCTAATATTTCTTTTAAAATTGAAAACTCACCAGTGAATGCTGTAAGTTGAGCAATCATTCAAGTGATTATCAAGCAAAATGAAATTAATATAAAGATGTAATATTCTTTCCACAGGTTTTATTGAAAACTACAGCTGGAGATATTGACATAGAGTTATGGTCAAAAGAAGCTCCTAAAGCTTGCAGAAATTTCATCCAGCTTTGTTTGGAAGGTAATCATAACTGTTGTATTTTATTCTGTAGGAGAAATTTTTGTTAATTTGAAAACAAACTGCAGTATATTTTTCACAACATTGAAGACATATTACATAGTGATAATGAGTGATAGGTGTTGCTGTGAGTGATAGTGTTGAACAGTGTGTCGGGAAATAGAGAGAGGAGATAAAAGCTTTACCCCAAATAAATCTGTATACTTTTAACGGAGAAATTTATCTCAACAAATAATACCTTGATCCTTTTTGTTTCTCTTTGCTATCTTCCATGCCTTTCTTTCATTCTCTAAATATGGGTATTCCCTAATTGCATCCAGTTTTCTGTTGTCTTCACTGTGCAATTGTTGCTTACATCCAAATGGCTATCAAATTTAGAACTTCAATCAGTTCTTCTTTTCTTAGCAATAATTTATACATCTAATTGCCTAGTAGACTTTTCTGGTGAAACTTTCCACTGTCAGCTACAACTAAACCAGTATAAAAGCAAATTTACCAGTTTCTTCCCAGTCTGCCTTGACTTTTACCTATATGTCTGTAATTTCCTCTTGCCTGGTCTTCCTCACTTTCATCTTTAATTTCTTTTCACTCTTATTTATTCATGTGGTATTTGAATCCTCAGGTAGCTTGGCTTCCTAGCTACTCAAAATTATTTCTCATTGCCCTTAACCACATGGTTTCAGTCAACTATTATTTTTATTTCCTAAGAATTTCCTTCTCATTTCTGCTTTCGCACATATCCTCATCTTAGTTCTCTCTGTCTCTGTCTCTGTCTCTCTTTTCTTTTGTATGCTTTTTCTTCCCTTTTTTACTATTCAAGTCTACCCATTTTTAAATATCTATTCAAAATTCTACTTTCTCCATAAAGTCTTCCATCTAGCATTCAGTGATATTATTATCAATATCTCTAGGTTTTTTTTAGATTTGAGTCATAAAGTGACTATTTTTCTTTTTAAAAAACTTTGCAGAACTATACAACTACTTGAGTGTTTTTCCCTTCAGAATATTCTCCTAGGGAACTAAGCATTCCAAACATTTTTAAAGCTTCTTGTTGGTTTCTAGAATATACTGCATATGATTTTGAATCTCTCCGGTGGTAGCAAATCATTATCCTTCTAAGTTATATCTGATTTTTAGAGACAGACAATGTTATTCAAGGTATCAGAGAACAACATTTTGGGGCAGAAGCAAGGTGTGAAAGAGAATCCAAAATATCCAGTGATATGGTATAATAAGAGCTCTCTAAATAGATAATTTGACAAATAGAGAATTACTAGGGGAAACTTCAGGGAATAAAAAATACTCAGAGGGAAAAAAAGGAAAAAAAAGCTGCTTTCCACCTCCCCCCCCAAAAAAAAACAGAGAGAGAAAGAAAAGACATCTGCAAAGACCATTATTAATAATTGCTATGGCAGGCGGAAGGAAATAGAGTCAGGCAGGTAGTTCAGTCAGAGAGGCCTCAAATAACTGTTAACAAAGCTGAGAAACACAGGAGACACAGAAAAGTCAGACTTGTTTCTGGTAAGAAGGTTTGAAGAATCAAAAGCTCAAATTTTACAGGAGGAGAGTGAAATTACAAAAACATAATAAGAATGAATGGTAAATTGTAATCCATGACCAGGTGAATGGAAGAAACAGAAAACATCTGGATACAATATGACAGTGAAGATAAAATGAGGTTCTTAAGTTGAATGACGATGAAACTCAATTATAACAGCAAAACATTATTCCCCTATTTCTCCCTATTTATAAGAATGCAAGGAGGAAGAAAAAGAATAGAACAATACTAAGAAAACTAACCAGAGCAATTCTCTTAATGGAACAGGGGAGAGAGAAAATTATTATTGGAAAGGCTAACAAAGAAGCCTGAGAAGACTGATGTAAAGAAAGATACTGCTGAATGAGTAAAGTCAAGGCTTTATGAGAATAATCCAGAGAACTCCATTTTAATTCTTTGTGTCTATGATTTAAATAAGTCATAATGTTTCTAGATATTGTGACATCATATCAATATTTCTTTTTAAAGTGTGGTTTCCAGAATTTGAAAGCAAATGAATAAAAACATGAGAAAGTGAGAGTACAGCTTCAGACATGGCCCTCAACTGAAATGGTATTCATAGTTAAAAGAAAGTTTATAGCCTTTACAAAACCAGATCCACAGTTATACAGACCTTATCTTGGATTTTAGGTCTTTGCAGTATAGTTAGGTGAACATTTAAAATGAGTGGAAATTTTTAAAAATTGTCAGTTTAAAAAGTAGGGTAAAAAAGATATGAGGAAAGGGAAGCTTGTTAGCTTTGATAATTTGATAATAATTTGATATTAGCTCCTCTAATATGAGGAAGGAGTAAAATTTTATATTCATTTTCTAGAAAGTGGGGAGCAGAGGGAGTAGATTAGAAAATCAAATTTTTTAATACTTTATGCAACTATTAATTTCTTTACCACTATTTTACTTCAGCTTTGTCTCTTCATGGTCCAGTTATCTTTTATCCTTTAAATTCTTTAGAAGTAAAAAATATAAGTATATATTAATATGCTGCAAGTTAAAAGAATTGCTTTATAAAATTAAAATATTTGTTAAAAAATGAGAAAATGAAGTAAATATGGCAGACTGATCTCAAAATGAGCTTTAGATAAAAAGTTATTAATGATAATATGTACAAAGTTGAACATACAACAGGATTCCAGAGGAAGAGATACATAAAACTGGTTTTAAAATGTAAATATATATTTCTATATGTATTTGGGCTGGTAATATAATTAGTCAAAATATGTCATAATGTCCATACATTGCATAACCAGAAATAACAACTATAATGACAAATACTAGAATCACATCAGTGAAACAGGAACTTCATTTCATATTTAAGATACATTTAAATTTCTTTATTCAGTAGTGGAGAACATTCCAGAGGATATTATGAACATGCACAGTGAAATAATAAAGCTTCTTCAATATACTTATGGAGATGATGCATAAAAATTTAAGAAGAAATTAAATAACATTATTGCAAACAGCAAAATCTAGTATAGTGCATTGTAAGCTATAAAGACAACTATAAATATATAGTTCAACAGAGATTATTGATAATTTATAAGGAAGTATAAAGAGTGAATATGGATAATTTGTGGAAATTGGAAATTCTAACCATGTTAGAATAAAAAATTATGGTGTAGAGATTATAGAAAATTCCTACTCATTTATACACAGTAGACAATATATATATTATATAATAGTTTTGTGTCCCCAACAAGAATATAATTAGGAAGTCATAAAGAAAACCCTGAAATAAAAAGGCAACATCACTGAAAGACTTAATGGGAAATAGGAAAAAGCAACAAGATGGTATAATTTTAAAATTTGAAAACACAAGTAATAAAGACCTCTTTCATGTACCTTTTCCCTCACAGGTAATATATCTCTGAGTCTTACAGATCCTGCTTCCTAAATAGTTCTTGAATCAGCACATCTCAAGATAAGGCATAGTCATGTTTTGACTCGTGGGACAATAGTTACAACTGAGCTCCAGCTGCTCCCCCCAATCTTGTCTCTTTCTATTCTGTTCTCCACACTGGGAGAGTGAGTGATCTTTTGAAAAAGCAAACCTAATCATGTGCTCAAAAAATGTTGATTGACTTTATTATGGATCTAAAGGAATATTTTCATTTTATGATATACACTGGAGTCTATTTTATATTCAAATTTGAATATGAGTTTGTAGAATTTGAGTGAAAATATTAACTTGACCTCACATTTATATTGAACTTGAATATTTATAGGTTGCTTTCACATTATCTTATTTAATGTTCAGGTCAACACTGTGAGTTTATTTATTAGTTTTATAATTAGAAAATTGAGTTTAAGGTTGTACAGCTAGCAAGAGGTGAGACTTAGAACTCCTGACTGCTACATATAGTGTTAATCTAACTGGTGAAATTGTTACTTAGGGATATAGAAGAGACACTTTTAGATTTCTTGGTTTTTACGGTTTCTATCTGTAACCAGAGGGAACTTGTCTATACTAGGGAGGTCTTGTAAATATAGCCCAACTGTCTGTCACTGAAAGAAAGAACTAAAAAAAAAAGAAATCAGCTGGTCTTCCTTTCTTCTTCTTCCAATGTACTATGTACTGGATATAGTTGTTAGATTACAGATTACATTTTTAAAATACAGATTTTATATCCAGTTATGCTTTGCAAGTGCAAATAATTATGAGGGTACCTGCAAGCCACTATAATAGGTACTTTATGAATTATGTCAATAATTCTGTTAGTACAATGCCTGGCCTACAGTTGGTGCTTGATAAATATTTTTCATTGAATGAATTAGGTTGTATTCGTTGCAACTAATAGAAGATTCAACTAAAATGATTTAAATAATAAAGACATTTATCATCCTATATGACAAGAAATCTGGTGTAAGTTCTGTAGCTCAGTAAAGTCTTCAGGGAACTGTGTTCTCTCCATCTTTCTGCTTTGCAACTCTCAGCATGTGATTGAATCATGACTACACTCAATAATTGGCTCAGCCACAACCTACGTTGTTTTTGCTTGTTTTTTTGTTTTTTACAACAGCAATAATAGCTTTTGTTTATGAAGCACTTCCTTCAGGGTTAGGTATACACTCTCTATATATTTTCCTCTTGTACTTACCTGACTGATATAAGTACAAAATTAACTTCAGTGATATATTAATGAAATAATTTCTTTCCTTCCACTTGAAGAATTTTTTAAAAAACTGAGATGAAATTTGTATAACATAAAACTAACCATTTTAAAATGTACAATTCAGCGGCGTTTAGTACATTCTGTAAGTTGTACAATCAGTACCTCTACGTAGTTCCAAAGCATTTTATCACCACAAACGAAAACTCTGTACCCATTAACTAGTTACTCCCTATTCTTCCTTCTCCCACCCCTCCAAGTCCCAGGCAACTACTTTTCTGTTTTCCAAATCTACCGATTTACCTATTCTGGATATTTCATATAAATGTAGTCATACAATGTGTGACTTTGTGTCTGGCTTCTTTCACCTAGCATGTTTTTGTGGTTCATCCATGTTGTAGCATGTATGAGTATTTCATTCCTTTTTATGACTAATATTCTATTGTATGTATATGCCATATTTTATTTATATATTTAGCCATTATTGGGCATTTGAGTTATTTCCATGTGTTGGCTCTTGTGAATAGTGCTGCTATGAACATTTGTGTACAAGTATTTGTTTGAGTACCTCTTTTCAATTGTTTTGGAGATACGTATCTCCAAAAGATACACACATAAACACACACACACAGACGCCCTTAGATGTAGAATTGCTGAATTATATGGTAATTCTAAGTTTAACTTTTTATATCACTTTATATTTGTGCCAGCAATGTAAGAGTTTCAGTTTCACCACATTCTCACTAACACTTGTTATTTTAAGATTTTTTTTTTATGTTAGCCATACTAATAAGTGTGAAGTGGTATCTCATTGTGGTTTTGATTTGCATTTCCCTGAGGGCTAATATGTTTAGCTTCTTTTCTTATGCATGTTGGTCATTGTTGGTACTTCTTAATATAAACTCTTTTATTCCATCAAACCCTAATTCTTGCTCCTCACCAAATTTTTTGCTTATGTCTTGCCTCACTGAGATGCCATGCTTCTGCCCCACCTAAGTTTTCTTTTTTTTAGTGAGGTCTCCCTAATGATTCTAAGTTCTAGGTAATAAGTACTATAGATTATATATGATCTCTCCTGTATGTTTATGACTTTCAGATTACATATTTGTAAATTATATGTTCTAATTATGTATTTTCAAATTATATATAAATATAAATGCTTTCTTTCAATCATTTGGCAAACTGATTAAGAATCTAATTGGACTCCAGTATGTATTGTGTTCATTATTTGTTTTATTTATTGAAAGTTTCTTGAGGAGAGTGCATTGATGGTACTAGACCTATAATAAATAATTCTGATATATTGTAGCTTTGTATATTAATAAATTAATTTTCTATGGGGAGAAGAGGAAGAAGTAGAAAGTAAGATATTCATCTCCACCAAGGTTTCTCAACCTCAGCAGTATTGACATTTTGGGCTGATAATTCTATGTTGTCGGGACTGTCCTTTGCATTATAGGGTGTTTAGCAATATCCCTGTGCTTTGCCCTTTGGATGCCACTAGTATCTCCAATTTGTGATAATCAAAAATATTTCCAGGCCGGGCGCGGTGGCTCACACCTGTAATCGTAGCACTCTGGGAGGCCGAGGCGGGTGGATCACTAGAGGTCAGGAGTTCGCGACCAGCCTGAGCAAGAGTGAGACCTTGTCTCTACTAAAAATAGAAATAAATTATCTGGCCAACTAAAAATATATATACAAAAAATTAGCCCGGCATGGTGGCACATGTCTGTAGTCCCAGCTACTCGGGAGGCCGAGGCAGTAGGATCGCTTAAGCCCAGGAGTTTGAGGTTGCTGTGAGCTAGGCTGATGCCACGGCACTCACTCTAGCCTGGGCAACAGAGTGAGACTCTGTCTCAAAAAAATAAAAAAAAATATTTCCAGACATTGACAAATGGTCTCTGGGATACAAAATTGCTGCTCTTCCCCCTAGTTGAGAAACACTGATCTATACCAAAATTCTCTCATTTTTATTTTGAAAACTAATACAGAGTTTGAGAGAATCCTGGAAATAAAATCAAACAACACCCATGGTTTCTGTAGCAATGTGTGCTGTTTTGAAAAGTAGATGTTTTATAAGAAGTAGAGAAGAGAAGATTTTGGGG
Source organism: Lemur catta (assembly GCF_020740605.2). Classification (NCBI taxonomy): domain Eukaryota; kingdom Metazoa; phylum Chordata; class Mammalia; order Primates; family Lemuridae; genus Lemur; species Lemur catta. The sequence continues at coordinate 40,828,389 of NC_059139.1, forward strand.
CCCATTTAATATTCTGGGAAATTAATCTTGTGACTCTAGTGGTATTAACTCTCATAACGATAGACACTCTTAACTTTAGACATTGATAAATTTTTTTATTTTTTTTTCAGCTTATTATGACAATACCATTTTTCATAGAGTTGTGCCTGGTTTTATAGTCCAAGGGGGAGATCCTACTGGCACAGGGACTGGTGGAGAATCTATCTATGGAGCCCCATTCAAGGTAAGACTGAAATTATTATTATTATTACTATTATTTGCAAGTCAACTTGGATTGCTTAATTGAAAATGATTGTGCCCCACAAGAAGAAAAAAACATTTCACATTAGTATATAAAATTAGGTGTCTGTCACACATTTAGAATTATATAGGCATAAGAGCAACATTTAGCCTATCAAGCATTCTTTCTAAGTTGTCTTACGACAAGTTTTTATGCTAGATTGAATTCAGGTAGAGCTAAAGGTGGTAGTGGAAAAAAATGTGATTCAGAAAAAAGACTACATAGCATATTTCCTGATGTCTGACTGTATCTAATCTCTGAAACTCAGTAAACTATAAAAAAAACATTTTTAGAACATTGCATATGCTATCCTATTTGAAAGCATTCTCTTTTAAACTCTATATGGAATCTGTAGCAGTCTGCTCATGCTGCTATAACAAAATGATACTGACTAGGTAGCGTAGACAACAGGAATTTATTTCTCACAGTTCTGGAAGCTGGGGAGTCTAAGACCAGGGTGTCTGCCAACTTGATTCCTGGAGAGGTCTCTCTTTCTGGCTTCCACGTGATTGCCTTCTCTGAAGATCTCACCTGGGGAAGAGAGAGAGCGTGCTCTTCATATAGGGACACCAGCCTTATTGGGTTAGGGCCCTACCCTTATGACCTTACTTAACCTTCATGGCTTTTATCACCACCTCACAGACCCAAATATAGTCACATTGGGGGTTAGGGCTTCAACATATAAATTTTAAGGGAACACAATTCAGTCTATAGTAGAATTTATTCTAAATTATACACAATAGATCTTTGCAGCACAAAATGCATGCCACAGGGGAGGATTGTAAGGAAAACAAAAGAAAGAAGCAACATAAAAAATGTTAGAAAAAAGTGTATTTAGTAAAGAATATGTCAGTTATTTCTTAACTGCCAAAGTACATCTAAGAAGAAAAAAGAGCTAACATCATAGTTAAGATATTAAGAATAGTGGGTTTAAGTAAAAACTAAAAGTTGTGGTTATTATTAATCTGATGGTACCAATATCATGTTCTTTGTGTAAACATTGATAGCTCTTAAAACATGGGAGTTTTTGAAAACTTTGTGTTTATACTAATGGGATAGAATGTCTGGAGTTTCTTTTCATCTTTTACTGAGTCACTGTGTGATTCTTGAGAAAAATACTTGAACTGTTTGCTTTAATTTCAAGATGGTAATGGACTTAGAAAATGTGAAATGGTTATAAAAAAGTCTCAGATGTCACTGTTGGGCTATTTTATATTTTACCAAGTTGAGAGTTCTTATGATTTTAGGACCATTCTTTTATTCTTTTATTTGGTGTAATATAATATCTCTTTTTGACAATTCCTTCCTAACTTGAGATTTTTGCTTTATTATTTTCAGGTAATAGAATTATCTTGTTAAGTTTTTCAATTAGGTCATTTTGAATACAGTGTACAGAGTTGTGATCCATTGAGTTCAGATCTCTTGAGAATTATTAATAGAGGAAAAATAACCTTTTTTGTGAAAAGCATTGATTATATAACATGGCTCCATTGTAAATGAGTCCAGTATCAGGTCTGGATGGAAATTCTATTAAGTAAAAGACTAATTATATGTTAAGTAGCCCTACCATAGCAAGAATACCACCTTAGAAAGGCTTGCTACTGCTCTTTTGAAAATTGGCAAATAGAACCAGTCCCAGTTCAGATAAGATTTCAACACAGGGCTTTAAAACACACAGTAAAACCACATAACACAATCAGTAGATTCCTTGAGTTAAAAAAGAAGAAGAAAGCAATTGTTTCATGACATTTAGAGTGGGATGGGAAGGGGCAATAGTTGAAGGTTCTGCAATGGTTCACAGGTGGATTTCTTGGAGAAATAATAGAAGATTTTAAAAGCTTAGATGACTTTGAGGATGAGAATAGGAAAATGACTCTTAGAAATCCATTCCTTTTTGAGTACCCTTCCTCTATGTGTAAGTAAACAGTTTTCCACAAAATAGGCTATATTTATGGTTGAGTATATTTAGAATATACTTACAGGCTAGTGAATTCAAGTTTAATAGCATTGAAAGAATAGTAAATATTACATTTGATTATACTTGAAAATCAATTAAATGAAACTTCAACATTTCTGATTAGAAGTTGTATGGGACCTTGTTGGTCAGCTGAATAACTGGATATATGAAGGGTCTTATAACTGAGGACATTCATTAAATCTTTTTTATGCTTCAGGATGAATTTCACTCACGGTTGCGTTTTAATCGGAGAGGACTGGTTGCCATGGCAAATGCCGGTTCTCATGATAATGGCAGCCAGTTTTTCTTCACACTGGGCCGAGCAGATGAACTTAACAATAAGCACACTATCTTTGGAAAGGTTAGTGTCCAGTCATCTATCTTAAACCTATGGCTTGGATTTTGGTTTTCTATTATTCCTTAGGCTTCTATGCTGTATTACGTAGGAATTGTCTTTGTAAAAATATTCTCTAGGATGTTTATTTATTATTTGCAAAAATGGTGGAATATATTCCTGTTAGAGTGGACTAGGAGAGACCACCTGAATTCTTTTTTGCATGTTTCAAATCAGTCATTAGTTATGACTTTAATGTTTTCTTTATTTAAAATCATACTAATGGTATTAGCTACTATACTACTCAGCCAATATTGTTTTTACATTTTTAGAAGTATACTTAAGTAATAAAATTTAGTAATTAAGGTTTATTTTCTCAATAATGAGTTCCCTTAAGTTTAAAGTGAAAGTTGTATTGACATTGAAACTTCTTACTGGAAATATTACTTGGAATAGTACTTATTTAATTCTGCTCAATTTAATGTCATATCAGGGAATGTCCTTTCTATAGAATTTTCAATAATTCTCTTTAAAAAGAAATTCTAAAGGGTTTCTTCTCCCCTTCTCCCCTCCTATGTTTTAAGTTTTAGGCATATTAGAGTTCACTAGTGTATCAGCTCCCTCTGCTGGTTCAGTAGGAATTGTTTCCCCATATCCTGGGCAAAACTGGATTTTGTGAGGATGAAAAGGGAAAAACAAACAGGCAGTAGGTAAACTGTTGTTTTAAAACTCTTGGGAAATGTTGAATGAAGGGAATCACACTAAAACCATGAAATTCAATACTGTTGCTCAATACTTGACAACATGGGTTAGGAAATATGCATTAGCGCATTCTTTTGAGCCACTTCAACACAGCTTTCTGATGTTCGTAGATTTTTACCAAAAAAATAAGAGTATCTAGTAAAATGAGATTTAAGTTGCCATTCTGCACCATTTTTTATAATTCATATTATATAACTTACATATTAGAACCAATATATAGCATAGTGGTTAGAAGTTAGAAAAGCCTGTTATAGAACTTCTTTAAGCCTTGATTTTCTAATCTGTAGGAGGAGGATTAATGTTTGTGAGGATTAAATGAGATAATGTCCACAAAGCACTTATCACATTGTTATTATTATTTGCTTATTCTATCCTAAAGTCTAAATTTGTTTATAATATGTGTTGTAATTCAGTAGGAGGTTATTTAGCGTTATGTTTTTATTTTCAATAAAAATTATTATTAAGTATATATTGGAAATTTCCTCTTAAAATGAAATTATTTGCATTATTTAATGCATATATTCTTATATAATAATATGAAATTCCCTTTAATTATTTAAAAAATATTTTCATAATTCCCCTTTTAATTGAAAGGATGAATGCAATAATGTGAAATTACATTTTATATTTTATTTGATAGGTTACAGGGGATACAATATATAACATGCTGCGACTGACAGAGGTAGACATTGATGATGATGAAAGACCACGTAATCCACACAAAATAAGAAGTTGTGAGGTAGGAGCATGATTATTATGAGATATAGCACTTAAATTGTCATTTTAAGAGGAATTCATTGTTAGTATTTTTAAACTGTTAGGTGAAGGGGTTATACTCAACATCACAACTCAGATTTTATGTCTATTTAGGCACAATTTCTGATTAAGAAATTTTTTTTAATTAAAGGTTTTGAAATCAAAATGAAACTTTAGCTGTTAATCCAATGAATGAAAAGCTCGACTCATAATGGAAAATTAGAGGAATTAGGTTTATTTAGCCCAAAGAAGTGACTTTATAGGTAATTTAAGAGTGATCCTTCATTAAGGAAGTAATATCCTTAACAGCATTTGATTTGGAATCAAAGCACCTGAGTTGATCTACTTACTATGTGTCATCTAAGTTTTCTTAAATATTTTTCCCTTTGTAAAATAGGGATAAAATATCCCTCACTTAATAGTACATGGGATTATTGGAAGAATCCAGTGAGGCTGTGTAAATGGAAGTACTTGTCTAGTATAAGTGTATCACTATACTAATAATATTAATGTGGAGAAAAAAATGTAGACTCTAATGTCAATGCAATTTAATACTGGTTTTAGTTTTTTGTGAAATTTTAAAAAATGGAATAATATTTTATAAATATTTTTTTTCATAGGTTTTGTATAATCCTTTTGATGACATCATTCCAAGGGAAATTAAAAAGCCAAAAAAAGAGAAACCAGAGGAGGAAGTAAAGAAATTGAAACCCAAAGGCACAAAGTAATCATAATAGAAAGATTTTTCTTCAGCTTGAAAAGCAACACTAATTCATTTAGTTTACTTTATTTCCTTTTGTAGTAATTGTTTGCTAGCAAGGGTAAGGCAAGTTTGAACCAGGGAAATGTCAGAATTATGAGTGTGTGTTGTTTTCTAAATGAGCACTTCTTGTATTCAAGTACAGTATATCTTAAACTTAAGCTACAAATGTATCATCTCTGTTGTCCGTATGAAATCTGTGTTAATATATAAATATTTTATGATCTCTATATCAGTTACTTATTTTAATGAGTTGTTGAGAAACTTTTGTTTTTTGCTTAATTTAACAATTAATGTTCACTCAGTATAAAGAATTTGAAAAGTAGAGAAAAATAAAAAGTATTTTTAATGACTGCATGATTGTATAATTTATTTAACTTTTTAACTCCTTTTTTGGGTGCTATTAAAAATAATCAAATATTTTTAAACAGAAAGCGATTTCATTCAGTTATTTGGGACTATTTTCTGTAGATAGTTTTCCCAAAAAATTATTTTTTTAATAAATTTCAGTATTTTATGACAATATACTGTACTATTAATATTGTTTGTTTTATTAAAATAGTACAGAGTTAGATTTCAACTTACTCTTTTACTGAATTGTAGCATCCTTATTAGGGATTTTTTTGTACTTATAATTGTTAGATTTAGACAATTTGGGCTATAATCCTGCGAAACCCAATTAGTAAGAAGCAAAGTTTATGAATCTTTCTGAGCTTCAGTTGACTCTTCCTGTAAAAGGGAGATTATATTAATAATAAGCACAGCACAACACCTGGTTTTTATGAAGATTAAATGAGAAGGAACATGTGAAAATACGCAATAATGTAGGTGTTCAATGCATATTAGTTTTTTTCTTTGATATCATACAAAATAAGTAAGTTAAGTTGCTTTTATAAACTGTTAGACATGAGTCAGACACTTTAATAAGCACATGATCCCTGTGGAAAAATAACTTCTTATATGGCTATATATTTGATTTTCTTTTATTCTTTGATTTATTTATTTTGACTAATTTATCTCTGGATGAAAGGTCAGTCGCTGTATTCATACACAGTATTTCATCACTATGATTTATATTAGCAATAAACTCAAGACTTGTTTTTCTGTGTGTTTTGTTTTTGTTCATAGCAAATATGTTAGAGATGATGTGACGGTCATTGCTTGCACCTAGATTTTGAAAAAAAAAAAAAACCTCTTTTGTTGCCAAATCTTTAATTTTTTTAATACTCAAGAGAGTTTTAATAACTTGTTATTTATCTTACTTAGGATTTCTTTTGTTTGAAGAATCAGGGGAGACAAACTTAGTTTTTTCTCCCCATGGGCTATTTTAGTTATTTATTACTTATATATTTTTGTCTGACATTTTTCTATACCTTATTAATTTAAAATATTAAAACATTTTGCCAAGTATTAAATTAATTGCTTCCTATAGTGCTCTCAGAGATATATATTTGTTTTTCAGAAATCTCCATTTTGCTACCAGTTTTGATAAATATATTAATAAAAAGCTTTTTTCTGTCATGCTTGACTCAGTACATTTAATGCTAATGATCAGGATGGATATTTGGTTGTTAGTTTAGTATAATATATGAAACATTGGTGGTCTGAGGCCAAAACCTTAACAGCATACTGAAAATATAGATCCTTGGTATACTTCTGCTGAATACTAAGTAATATTGTCATTTTTAACAGTTAGAATGTATTTCATCTTATAAATTCTGTTCTATTGTTTTGAAAATAGGATAAGTTTTGTTTAACTTTTTCTTTCTAATTTTTGTTCATGGTTTTTTCCTTTCTTCCTTTTTTTTAACTAGAAATTTTAGTTTACTTTCATTTGGAGAGGAAGCTGAGGAAGAAGAGGAGGAAGTAAATCGAGTTAGTCAGGTAATCTCTAATGTTTGTTCAGATTAATAAGAGAGATTAGGGTCTATAACTTACTCATTATTTTATCTCCTGCTATACCTGGCACAGCATATTTTACATGGTACACACTCAAAGTACTCATTGAATTGATTTGTAAAATGATTTGTGGTCAGTAATATTTGCAACTTCTGAGATGATTTTCCCTTTTAAAATTATGGTATTTATTTATTTATTCTTAATCTTGGCATTTTTTATCAGTAGAACTGGACTTGAAGTTTTTCAAATCGTTCAACTTTATGATTCAGATTTTAATTGCTATTTGTTCAATTGGTTTGATAGATGATAATGGTTATTATCATTATTACAACAAGCAGTCACAGACTAAAAGTCTTACATTCATTTTAGTGTTATTTATACATATTTTGTTTATTTCATTAATTTTCATCACAGCCCTTTGAAATAGGTGTTAGTATTATCCTCATTTTACTCATGAATAAATTCAGATATAGACAGGTTATAATTTGCTCAAAGTCACATAAGCAGTAAGTATCTGGGAATTGAACCCAGGTCTTTCTAACTATAAAACCAATGTCTTTGGCTTATACATTGTCTCCTGGCCTTTTACTCCACCAGTCCTTCCCAGGCTTTTGAGTATGGTTTTCTTTAATATCATTTGCATCATAATACTCACTGCAGAAACCCTTACAATGTCTTGCCATTGTTTAGAGCAGTGACTCTGGTATGTATGCTCCAAGAAAATCATCTTCAATGGTTTTTACTCTCAACGTTCTGATATGCCTTAGTTTCTTGAAAATTAGTGAATGCTGAGGCCTAAAGTACTAGGTTCAAAGTCTTTGTCATAGTGATTAAAACTCTAACCTTGCACTGTCTTACTTGCTCAACATAGTCACTTATTTCTTACCTACACTAACAATAATGTTGACTTAAAAGTGCATTGTTATTACTGTTTACTTTATCCATGTGCTTCCCTTATTAGCAAGCATGGTTTTGGTAAGCAGTTTGGACACATAGTAAGTACTCTACTTGTACCCCTTGTACTGAAACGTAATTAAAACTGGCAAGTATAAGAAATAATTTGGTCATAATTTTTTCTTGCCTTTTACAGTATCCTTGAGTGATCTATTTGATACCATGGATTCAATTACCACTTATCTGAACACCAACATTCTAAACTCTAGGAGATAAGGTTGAATATTTTCTCTGGGCTCTTATCCCTCATTCTGAGTTGCTTAGGAAAGTCTCTACTTTAGATGTCAAAACTAAATTTATTTTTATATAAACACCTCCTTTCCCTATTCCTTATCAACATCACCAATCACTGTTACCTCAATATCTCAGGAGTCATCTTCTTTAGATATCAATGCATTGTTCATGATTCAAATTTGTGCCTCATCAAAATGAAGGATTTACTATATGTCATGATTCTGTGGGTATATTTGTGAATGTTAGATTCGGAAATTTCCACAGTTACCTTTTGTTGATGTTTTCTAAAGATGTCAAATCTCTTTGCATACCCATGCCTTCCCCACAGTTCCTCCATCTCCATTTTTACATTTGCCTGGAGTGTGCTCTCTCCTTTATTTGGCTACTTTTTGTTTTTCCTTTAAGATTTAGCTCTCCTGTCACCTCCCTTCTGCACCAAACTCCCACCTAGGCTGAGCTACGTACTTCTTTCCATAATAATCTGTCTACGTCCATCAAAGTGCTTATCATGCTGCTTTATAATGATTTATTTTCTCATCTGCTAATTATGCTAAATATTTAGTTTAAGTTATCCCTATAACAAACATGTGATATAGACATTATTTCTATTTTGTAGATAAAGAAATCAATACTTGGAGAGGGTTAAATCGCTTATCCAAGATCATATAATTAGGAGGTGGTGGAATCAGAATTTTGAACTTAGGATTTTATAGCTATTTAAGTCTCTGTTATGATTGTGAATGCTGCAGAAGCTGTCTCCTTTAAGCCCAAGCCACCTAAAAGACTGGTGAGATATTTCACTGGTGGCCTAGCATTCTGGCATAGAAGGCAGCTATCCTCAGTACAGTTGGCCCACTGCCCTTCTCTAACTCCCATGGGGTCCTGGATGGTAGGTCAAGCAGCCTTGGAGAGCAAAAGCAGGAGAAAGTAGTTTTTCCATCAATCTTTTTGTTGCAATTAAACTTCTGGTCTAAAGTAAGTTTTGTTGATAATTACTTTGAAATTGGCTTCACTAGGAAATCAGTTTGAATTTTTTCTATTTCTAACAACATGTATTAAATGTTCAAAGCTTCTTTTCCTTCTGCTCTCTGTTGTCCAAAGTAGAAAAAATGAGATGTGTAAATTGTTCTGAATATTGTGAATTTATACTCCAAAAGCAATTTGTGTTTGCTTTAAGATTAAAATGTGCAAGGATACCACCACAGATAGTACTGGCTTGCTCTTTATTTTCTCTCTTAAACCTAAGAAACACTTTAAACAATTTGGGAAGACTAGGTAAAATATTTCTTCTCTGCCAAGAAAATTACAACCCACACACAGTCCACTGTGAAATGAGTATTATTATCCTAGTATTATGTCATCATATTTTTCTCATCTGACTTTTTGATGATTTGCTTTGTGATGAAATTACCATCAAGTGCTTGTATCGGACTTTCACATCTATATCTCTAGGCTGGCCTATTCTTTTTTTCTCCAGCTGCCTACTGGACACCTCTCTATTTGAACATCTCACTAGTTACTCAAGCCCTGGCCAAGGCTTAACTCATTATTTTTTCTTCCCAAACTTCTCCCTGTTCTATGCCTTGGTGTCAATATGCTCCAAAGAATAACTCATTAGATTCAGTTATGACTTTTTTCTTATTTTTTTTTTTCTCTGCACTGTCTCAGCAGTTTTTCATCCAAGATATATCTCAAATCCATTTTTTCCTCTTAATTTATTTTGCTACTATCCTTATTCAGGCTTTCATTATCTCTAGCCTGGACTGTATAGTAGTCTACAGATTGGTCTCCCATCTCCCCTCTCTTCGTTTCCTTCCTTCCTTCCACTATCAGAGTAGCCTAACTAAAACTTAAGATGTTAATACTGTTCTCTGTTGATTATATTAATAAGGTCAAATTCCTGGACTATTATTTCAAGCCTCTACTTTCATGATTCCCCTTCACCAACTCTGCCCTTTAGCCTAGTACTTAGTAAACTTTGCTGCTTATAAAAATCATTTGTGGTACTTTCTAAAAATTAAGATTCCTAGGCCCCATCTGAGACCCAATGAACCAGAATTTCCAAGGGAGTTGCCTGGGAAGCTGTACATTTAATGAATTCCCTTGGAATTCATACTAGGGAGATACAGGAAACATTGCTTTAACAGACAGATCTGAATGGTTTGAAGTTCTATGTATATATGCTTGTCTTTTTCCTATTCATATGCTTTTGTGCATTTATTCATATTCTTTTCCCTACCTGAATGCCCTATCCTATCTCTGGATGGTATTTTCAACGCCTAAAATACCATCTTTTCTAGATGTCTGTTCCAGTTTTTCTTGATCTTTTTCTTAGCTAACCTCTGCCTTTCTTGTAGTACTTTATATTTTCCTTTTAAACACATCTTTTTTGCTTTATTCCAAAGAATCATATGACTGTGTTCTCATTGTATACTGCACCAACATTATAACTTTTACTTTTTGACTTATTAATTATATTGAGTCCTGGGCTGTGAGCTCCTTGCAGGTAGAGTCTCTGTCATCTTTGAGTGGCAGTGTGTAGGAGTAGAAACAGCATGGATTTGGGATACAAACTCATATTGAAACTTTGCTTTCCACTGGCACTCTGTGACCTTGGATAACTTGTCTCTCTGAGCCTCAATTTTCCTTTTTGTAACATGGAAATAATATGTACCACTTAGTGTTGTGAGATAAGGATATGGATAGTCCTTTTTTGATATATTATGCAATTTTGAAAAATGTCTTTGAAAGTCAAATGTTTTAAAATAGAACAATATATAATATGTTATAATTGGTATTTTAATCTCAGAGAACTAAAGAATATCAAATAACATCTAATATTATCATACTTATTATGTAGAAGCTCATGCTCTCATGCCCAAGCAATTTAGAAGGCTGGTAAGAAACTTCACCAGCAGCTCTGTTTTCTTGGGTAGGAAGCCATAAGCTTCATACAACTGGCCTGCTGACCTTTCGGAGCACTTCGTAGGGTCCTGGATAGTAGCTTGAGCAGCCTGGGAGAGCATGGGTGTGCACCACTACATTATGATCCACCAACAACTCATTCCCACATGGGAGTGGGTCTTGGCACACTGCAGAATCTCTGGTCTACAGATGGTAGCTCTTGTCTGCTTTATGTATTGGATTAGTAGGCAAGTTTAGTTTGAGAAAATAGAACAACAACAACAAAATTGTTGGAATTTACTGGCTTAGAGGAAAGGAAATTGCTTTAGACTACATGAGATAAATTCTGGAGAGAATTCAAATAGAAGTATATTTTTGTTTATTTTGCTTATATACAGTTTTTTACACTATGAATACCCCAAAATACCTTGGAAAGAAAAAAGAATGCTAATCTGAATATTGGAAAAGTATGGCTAATAGAATATATTTCTTTAAAATTAGGCTTTACTATTTTAAAATCTATGAAATAACTACAGCCAAAGCCAAATAAGTGTCTTTTATAATGACTAAGAAGAATTTGCAGTTTCACTGGTTGTATGAAATTAAATATTTCTAAAGGGCTTAAAAATAATTGGTTCATTATTCATTTGCTTATCAAGTTTCTTTTTTCAGTGACTGTACAGTGTTAAGCTTTATTCCAGAACCTGTCTGACTGATCACAAGTTAATAATTGGTAAAGTCTGAATTGAGGCTTTACTTTATGTGAAAGGAAAAACAAGATGGAGTCCCCTCTGGTATATGGATTATCAGTGTGGGATTACAGACACTCCTTCACCCCACTCATTTATTCATGACAAGGTGCCTCTCCCACAAGGGTTAGCTTTCCTTCATTATTTATTTCAGTATCTTTCTACTACCTGATAAAATCTCTTTAGAATCATAGAATTTTATAGCTCAAAGGGATCTAGTCCAACTTCCTTTCTTTATAGATGAGGAAACTAAGACTCTGGTTAAGTGACTTGCCAGACTGACTTCATTTCCTTTTTGATAGGATTGCATGATAGGGGTGCCATAATAATCATATCTTGAGTTCTGAAAAGCACATTGTCAGACTGTCTCATGATATTCTGTGGACAACATGAAGAAATATGATCTGGGAGATAGTACAGTCAGATAGATTTATAGCTAATTGAATACTTCTGCCCAAAGGGTGCTTTGTTGTCAACCTGTGCCTGATTATTTGAACCAGTAAGTTGAAATGTAATAGGAGTACATGTAAATTCTGTACTTTAGTGCAGTAAAATCAGCTGAATAGATATGACCTAATAGTCTGTGAGCCCTAGTTGAATTAAGAGTAAGATCTCTGGAATAAGGAATTTAACACTCTACATTGTTTGGATCATATTTGCAGCGATTTATTCAGTTCTGAACACATTTTAAAAAGATACTGACACACTAGAGGCATCCAAAGGAAGGGAGGGTGGTGAGGAGGATGGGTATGGTGCCAAAAACTATCTCACATAGAGAATACCTGAAGAACTGGATATACTTTGAAGTAAAACTAAGTGAAACTATGATCCTAGGCTTCAAATATTTGAGAAAAGCTTTTATGTGGAATAGCTCTCCCTTTGTGTTGCTTTCTTAAACAATATTCAAATGTTTGTCTTCGTTTAAAATTTACTCATGAATCCTTATATATAACTTATACAAATGTCAGAAAATATTTTTCAAGTAAAAGCTTACAATCAGACAAGTAGTTTTCATGAGGCAAGTTAAATGGCAGCTGTTATAAAAGTATATCAATAGCTAGATTTTAATACAGTCACCAATTTAGTACACTTCCACATTCACAGTGATACACATAGTATTTCTCTCACTACAAGACTTGTTAAGGTTTTATCTCAAATCCAGAGTTACAGAAAGACTTTTTTCTTACCCAGAAAATGTTATATTGGTAGACAGATTTACCACTTTCGAGAATAAAGTAAGAATGTTTTGTCCTATTCTAATTTATCTTATGAAGTTAAGCTTTCCCCAAAAGTTGGCAGGTTGGGTGGATGTGGCATGGAGAATGCTCCTCGGTCATTGGCACAGAGGTTGTCAGAAGTGTTAAAAAGTCTAATTTATAAAATGTTTCTGCCCCATCAAATTATATTCAACTTTAATTTACTTATCTTTCTAGTTCTTTATATTTAGCTAATTTTAAAAAAATTAACATATTTTATCAGTTTTATATTGCTGTTGTAACAAATTGCCATAAATTTAGTGGCTTGAAGCAAAACAAATTTAGTGTCTTGCAGTACTAGAGATCAGAAGTCTGAAAATAGGCTTCATTGGGCTAAGTATCAAGGTGTCGGCAGGGCTGCCTTTTTTCTGGAGGCTCTGAGGAGAATCCCTTCCCCTGCCTTTTTCAACTTGTAGAGACTGTGTATTCCTTGGCATGTCCCCTTCCTCCATCTTCAAAGCCAGCAATGACTGGTAAAGTCTTTCCCTCGCTGCATCACTCTGAAACTGACTCTCTTGCCTCCCTGTTTCACTTATAAGTACTCTTGTGATTATATTGGAACCGTCTTGATAATCCAGGATAATCCCCTCATCTCAAAATCCTTAATTTATATGAATGTTCTCCTTTGCCATGTAAGGTAACATATTCACAGGTTCTGGATAGTAGGAAATAGACACCTTAGGGAGCCATTATTCTGCTTACCAGTCTATGTCTGAACTAACTGTGTGGAGTATGCCTAAGAACAGGACATGTTTATAGTTCATTTGTAGTTCTAGAAGATAGAACTAGGGTTGACTGGGTGATTGGAAATTACACACAGATATTTTTTTCTCTAGTCAGAGAATTTTCTAGTAATGGAAGCCATGTAAAAAGAAATGGGTTTCGTGTGTCTGTGTGTTTGAGAGAGAGAGAGAAAGAGTTAACTCTATTTAGGTGTTGAGACATGGTTGACCAGTCAGGTCAAGGAGATTCCTGCACTGGGTGGGAGAATAGATTAAGTGGCCTCTAAAATCCCTTTTTTAACCTTTAGGTTTTTCTGGTTCTGTGCTGAAGGTCTCAGAATATATTATTCAGGGTTCTCCAGAGAAACAGAACCCATAGGCCAATAGAATATGAGAGAACATGAGAGAGAGACACAGAGAGATACATTTATTTATACCAGTCTATGTCTCTTTATTTATAGGAATTGGCTCATGCAATTATGGGAGCTGGCAAGTCCTAAGTATGTAGAGTAGGCCAGCAGGCTGGAGAATCAGGGAATAGTTGATGAGTCTGAAACCTACAGGTTGGAAACTCAGGGTTTCTATGTTGCAGTCTTAAGGCAGAATTACTTCTGGAAACCCAAGTTTTTGCTCTTAAGGCCTTCAACTGATTAGATGAGGCCTACCCACATTATGAAGGGTAATCTGGATTGTCTGAATTTAAATACTAATCACATCTAAAAAAATTCTTCCATAGCAACATCTAGACTGGTGTTTGATAAACAGCTGGGTACCGTAAGCCTAATCAAGCTGACTCACAAAGTTAACTATCCACACAGGAGTTAGAGATTGAGCCCCAAACCTTCCAGCTTCTTGACCAGTGTTCCTCTGGTGCCACTGTGCCTCTTTCTTTTCTTTCTCTCTTTCTCTCTGTCTTTCTCTCTCTCTCTTTCTTTCTTCTCCTCTCTTGCTCTCTCTTTCTTTCTCTCTCACTCTCACTCTTACTCTTTCTTTCCTACCTGTGCAGTTTTGTTGTCTCTTTATTCTTGGGTATGAAATGCCAGATAATAATATAATTTTTCTACATCCCCTTTGATGTTCATTCTTAGATTCGTTTGCAGACAGTTTTGAATTTTCTGTGGAGCTCCTTACACTGAATTCATTAAATATATTTAGTATTTTGTTCAGCAGCTAAACCCTTTAAATAGCCAGCTTCTTTTATACAGCTTTTAAAACATTTTAAAATATATTTGGTGTTTGTTCTTCCTTTAAAGTCATTGTTCCCTAGTGGCATAAATAAGAACCTTAAAATATATCATTCAAAAAGAACAGGCATTAAAAAGAAATGTCTGAATTCATTTTTACCCTCTTTAGGATTGTCTCCTAATTTCTTCAATTCTTCCCTAATTTGCTTTCTCTCCTTGCAGGAATGCAGAGTCTATGATGGTGGGAAGGGAGGCCTAAAAAAACTGGCTTTTATCATATATTTCTATATTAATTCAATTTAAAACATTAATTAAAATTTGAAATAGTAATGATTATTCAGATAATTTCCTCCCATCAAGTCTTATTTTAAATTAGTATAAAACAAGTTTGTTCTTTTTCTTCAAGTTGTTTAAACTAAGTTTTGGGACACGAACAATGCTCTTTTAAAAATTAATTAATTCATTTTTTAAATTGACAAATAAGCATTATATATATTGTGTACTTGATGTTTTAAGATATGTATACACTGTGGAATGGCTAATTAACATATGCATTACTTATCATTTTTTGTGGTGAAAAAACTTAAAATCTCTTAGTGATTTTCAAGAGTACAATAACCCATTTAAAAATATTAACAATTAAACTAAAAATTGTAAACATTTACAAATAACTGATATAGTATAGCTACTAATGGACCAAGAGTTTAGAGACCTGAATTCTAATCTTGCTTCTGCAATTTATTAGTATAACTCTCATTTTCAGATCTGTAAACTAAGAGGCTGGAAGAGAGGGTGATGTTTATGATTGTGACTCCATGAGGGAACTGGATGGAGAGAATTAACAAGGGAATATTACTGAGAATAGATAACGATAACCTGATGGCTGTAGACAGATGCAAGAGAAAGGAATTTTAAGGATGGAAAGTATGAACAAAAGATGTTTGGGCTTATATTCTTATTTAGGTTATTTTATGTTCACTGAATACTTTTGCACATAGTAATTCTCTTGTGTGAAATAGGCAAGACTGCTGTTATTATTATTATTCCCACTTTGTAGGCAAGGGTTCTGAGATCTGCTGAGGTCATTCTATTTCCACATATGGTATAGACTAAAACCCATAAAATTATGGGATATTAGATTTTGAAACTCATTTTGGCCAACCACCATCTTTCTTCTTGTCTTGTAGCCTTTCAACTACATCACTTTCTGTTTTTTGAACATTTTGCATAGTTGGACAAGCATCCAGTAATTAGTTGACAATTTGCTTTTTCATCACTCCTTAGTTTAAGTAAGTTTATGGGATTAGAAATATAGATTAATAGCATAATTTAGATTCTATGTAATATGCCTTTTTAAAACTATAAATAATAGCATATTTAGATTAACTACTGGAGAAAGTTTTTTTTGTTTTGTGAAATTGGACTATAAGCATGTTTTAATTGAATACATTTTTAAAATGTAGAGAACCTCATGTTAAAACAGAAATTTAAAACTCTATTATTTCTCTCAGGAAATATATTTAGAAGGTATACATCTGCCTCAGAGTAAAACCTGTCAAATTTAAGTGCCTGTCCTCAGAATTAACACTGGTAAATGGAGCTTAAGGGAAAGAGGTTTTCACCTCTCTATATCTGACATTTTAAAATTTTAGTTAACATATTTTGTAATGAATTTGTCAAAATAAAATTTTCTTTCAAAATAAATAGAAATTATTCTTTCTATCTGTGAACTGTAACATCTTACTGTTCATTTTTACATGATTGGTTTCAGGGTAGGGGTAGTGAGCATCTTCCCACCCCTCAAGACACAAGGTATATGTTTGAAGTTTCCCACCCTGCAGTGGAGAAGTCTGTAGGATAAGAGATTGCAGCTCTGAAGGCAGGCCAGTGTTCTGGGTCCATAGGGCCCTGCAGGAAAAGAAAAATGGATACATTTTGGGTTTTGGTAAATAGGTACTATTGTCAGACAGACCTAGATTTAAATCCTAGATCCTCTACCACTGACTAAATTACTTAATCTCTCTAACCATTTGTAAAATGAGGCTAATAATGCCCATCTCATATACTTTCATTTGGGGAGAAGAGGAATGAAGGGTAGAAATACTGTTTGTAGCACAGTACTTGACACAAACTATATACTTAATAAATTACAATAATAGCAACAGTAGTTGTTAATTTATAATTCTACTTCTTATATCTTCCTATGTCTTGTTTCCCTACTAAAATGTACATTTATTGAGAATATGAACTTTGAAATTAAAGCATTTAATAAATATTTGGTCATTGATGAATAGTCTCATGCATTAGCAGCTCTTCTACATATCTGCTTTTTTATTTTTAAATAGTACCTCAGAGATGTACTCATCTGGCTGCTTGTGTACATTTAAAAAAGTGATTCTGTGCAGTATAGATGGTATATCTGAAGAATAATAGTATGCATTTATTTCAAATTATTCTTGCGATCTAGCTTCTAAGTTATAATTTATGGGTCAAAAAATTAACTAGTTTAGTTGTATGTGAATCATGATGAGGATTTAGAGCTTTAAGTTTGTAATCAATAGACATATTTTTAATGATGTATCACTTTTTGTAAAAAAGGTGTTTCTAAAATAGTATTTTCAGTCAATGGAAGAGTAGGATAATTCTTTATAAAGCTTTAGTTCCCCACTTTTCAGGCACACATCTTTTGCTAACCACATTATGCCAGTACTAGATTTTCTGTAAATTTGTTAATTTGTCCTTTTGGAAGACTGTTTATTTCCCCACTCGTGATTACATTGTACTTTCCTTTCCAGAGCATGAAGGGAAAGAGCAAAAGTAGTCATGATTTGCTTAAGGATGATCCACATCTCAGTTCTGTTCCAGCTGTTGAAAGGTTAGTCTGGTGTTAGTGTGATCCTAAGTTCTTATTTGCTGGAATCACATAATTTTCTTGCTTTTTTGTGAGTAAATAGTCAGTAATTGTAAGTCAAAACAGTTAAACCCAGCCAAAAAAATAAAGCATTTTGATAATGGAAGTAAAGAACTTCTAGCATGACAGAAGCATTCTTATCACTTTCACTCTTCTTGCTGTCTACTCTGTTGAACTAATTAAATTTAAAATTAATTTTTAAACTTTTACCTCTTAGGATAGTTTGAATATGCTTTAACAGTTTAATGTTTAATTAAAAGTTGCCTTACTAACTCTTCCTTGAAGAATTTTTGTCTCAGTTGGTATCATGGGTGAACAAATCAGAGTTGAAGGTTTTTGTGAGGAAGTCACCACTTTTGGGGCCAATTCACTGACTGTAAATTCTCATCTACTTTGAGGGATGAACACAAAGTTGTCGTACTATCTTTGTTGCTTCTCTTTGAGAAGGGAAGATGTCTTGGTGTTAAACATAATTGCATGTGATATACTGGGCCAGTGTCTCAGAGGGGACTAAAATATTCTTGTACTGAGTTTAGCTCATTTTTAAAAATCCTATTTCAAAACAATCTTTTCTCAATATCCTTTTATTTGAAAGATTTGATTTTATTAGCCAGAATACTTCAAGCCAACAGAAGAAATTGTTTTTTGCAGACCTCTGTTCATAAAAATAGCACTGTTGGTTGTTGTTTGCTTTTTTCCTTTTAAATTCCAATGAACTTATATATCTTCTAATGGAGCATATCTTTTATTTTATTTATAAAAAATGACTCCCTTTTAGAATGTTTCCATCTGCTCTGCAGTGCCATTCTGAAATTCCTATGTTGAATCAAATTTTTGGAATGTTAATCACAGCAAACTGTTCTAAATTTTTTAATTATTAAATAATGTTATTAATTTCATTTTGAAGCTAAAATTTATGTTTTACTTTTTTTTGTAGTGAAAAAGGTGATGCAGCAGATTTAGATGATGTGAGTATTAATTTTATTATATAGTTTGAACAATGTATAGAAAGTTCAAAATTTTTACAAAATTAAATTATTTTTTCCTAGTATTTATTACTTTTATGTAGTCAAATTCTGGAAAAATTTGAAAAGTAAAAATTATTTATTTTGATATTGGAATATTTCCTTCCAAGTGTGTATTTTACTACAAAATTGGAATTTTATATATGAATTTCTAGCCTGCCTTTTCTCTCCCATAGCATTACATAAATACTCAAAATTCAGATGTTATAATTTTATTATGTTAAAAGTTTAAATTTTGATGGGTGAACATCCTACATGATATATGGGGAATGCTTGGCTCAGTCATTTATACTAGTATTCCTTTTTTATACATACAGTTGAGAAGATTTCTCATGCAAGACTATATGATCTTTAAAAGTTATACTGGCTAATAAAGCTAATGGAAGGAAGATTTTCTTTTAATATGTAAGAAATCAAGTTTTTCAAATTATACATATGCCACTTTATGTAAAAACCCATTGATCTGTGCATTGTATAATTCAGTAGGAAGTATATAACTTTCCGTGCATGAGTGCAGATTTATCTATTACCACAGTCAAAAGAGAGGGTTCTCTCTATGTATAAGTAGGGAGAAGATGAATATCTGACCTTGTTAAGAAAACCTTCCTGTAAGAGATGATGCTGTGTTATGTCTTATAGGAGAATTAGGAGTTAACTAGGTCAAAAATAAAGTGGTGATGGGTGGAGTTCCTCTAGCTCAGAAAACAGCGGAACTAAAGCAGGGAACTAAGGAGAGATTATACCTTAAATTATTTAGGAAATGCAAGCTAAGATATAAAGTTTGAAGGAGGCTGTCTTGTGAAGAGCAGAGAGGGAGAGCGTTGAAGGTAAAGGAAACTACATGTACAAAAGACCCTGGAGCAGGAGAGAGTTTGGTGTGTTCCAGGAGCTGACAGACAGCAGGCCAGTGTGGACAGAGTGCCGTGACAGGAGGCAGAGAGGAATGAGGTTGGAGAGTTTGGGTGGGGGGCGGTAAATACTACGGGGCTTCACAGGCCATGTGAAGAGTTTGAATTTCATCCTAAAAGGAATAAGGAACAGTTAAAGGGTATTTGTTAAAAAGAAGGTTGCTGTGGTCAACTTTGCATTTTAGGAAGATTATTGTTGGCAGTGTTATAGAGCAGCGGTCCCCATCCTTTTTGGCACCAGGGACTGGTTTCATGGGAGACAGACTGGGGACGGGGGAGGGTGAGGAGAGGATAGATTTGGGATGATTCAAGCACATTACATTTATTGTGTACTTTATTTCTATTATAATTACATTGTAATATATAATGAAATAATTACATAACTCACCATAATGCAGAATCAGTGGGAGCCCCGAGTTTGTTTTCCTGCAACTAGACGGTCCCATCTGGGGGTGATGGGAGACAGTGACACCTGAAGTGTGTTGCTTATGTCCAGTCTACTCCCTAATCTTGTTTTGGTTGCTGTCACTGCAGAAAAGCCTGCTTCACAAAGATAGGATGTTGGAAATGGAAGCAGGCTTTTCAGTGCTTTTATGGCAATCTCAGGATATTCCGCCTTGGCTTTAATCCAGAATGTATGGAGATTTGAAGTTGTCTCAAACATACTTTTAAGGCCACCGTCATTTGCGATCTCAAGCACTTAATCCTCTTCTAGCACAAAGTTGGTTCACTTGGCTTAGTTACAAATGAATCATGGATCCATTCCTTCCCAGTTCAGGGGTCTTTGTGGTTGGGAAGCAATGCTCAGACTGTTTTGAAAGCTGAGATAGGTGATCATGCACCAGCTGAGAGAAAGAAGGCCCTGGCTCAGTCTCTTTCAAAATCTCTGCTAATGTTTGAAACACGTCAAAAATCCCAATGTTAACTTATCACCCCCATAATTCCAGTGTGGCTTCGAATGCAGCCACTTTATCTGCCGACTGAACACAGTTGTCATTCTACCCTGATGTGACAGATTGAGTTCATTGAGCATGTTGAATATGTCACACAAGTAAGCAAGTTTTGCGACCCATTCTGTGTCACTGAAATGTGCTGCCAGTGGTGACTATTTTTCTGAAAGAAATCTCTGGAGTAGCTCTCATAACTCACAAACTCTGGCCAGTGATCTACCTTTAGAAAGCCATCTCAGTTTTGTGTATAAGAGACGATGTGTTTGCTGGCGTCCATCTACGCACAGAGCTGCACAAACAGATGTGAGTTAAGGGCATATATAGTACTTTAATGTAGTTGATAATTTTAATCACATGCTACAAAATATTGTTTAGTTCAGGTGACATTTTTTGGCTAGCTAGCATTTCTCTATGGATGACACAGTGTGTAGACTCACATTCAGAAGCGACCTCCTTGACCTGAGTAGAGAAACCAGAAAGCCGTCCAGTCATGGCAGCTGCTTTGTTTGTGTATATGCTGACATAAAATGACCAATTCAGTTTTCCTGATATGTAAGTCATTCAAAGACTTAAATAGTTCTGCAGCTGTGGTGTTGGTTGGCAACAAAAGTGCACCTAATGTATCTTCATGCACATTCTCCTGAAAAATATATCGCACAAAACAAGCATTGTTGCCTTGTCAACATTGGTAGACTCATGAACCCGGATTGTGTACCACAGTGACTCATTAATCCTCTCTAACAATTGTGCCTCAGTATCCTCTGCTATTTCATCAGTTCGTCTAGTTATGGTGCTAGCCGAAAGAGGAACATGTGTCTTTTTGAACTGCAGCCTCTCCTAAAAGTTCATGGCAAATGCCCTTAGCAGCAGGCACAATCAACTCTTCACCCATAGTAAGGGCTTCTTAGCTTTAGCAATGCAGTTAGCCCCTAAGAATGATTCTCTCAGTGCAGACACATTTGATGAAGTGGTGGCCTTCAGTAATTGCTTCTGTTCTTCATGTTCACATTTTTTTTCTTTTGAAAAACTCCGAAGTCTGTGCTTGGTCTCCATGTGGTGAAGCAGTTTTGAAGGTTTTATGGCTTCGCTGGATAGCCATTTGCCACATATTATACAAAGTGGGCTTAGAGAATGTGAATCACCTGTTGCAATGGACCTATAATTTAAGTAGGACTCTTGGTATTTTCTTTTAAATGAAGCTTTCATTTTGTTGGCAGTCTTGGAGTCTTCTGCTGCCTCATCATTGGGCTTTCCCCCCTTTTCAAAGAAGCTCTCCAGCGACATTTGTTTTTTACTCATTTTTGCTAGGATTAGCTTATGGGCTTGCCAAAACTGTGACTCAGACAAGTGCGCAGTGCGGAAAAGAAGTGCGGACAGAAGTGGTAAATAAAATCATGGCAGACCATGAGCAGACTAAAGTAAGTGTCATATTCTGACTTAAAACCTGCCTCTCGATGCAGCTGTACAACTGAAGCACATCAACTCACTTGCCACTATAAAACCTGCCACCAAATGTAGCTTGTCACTTGCCACTCACTGACAGGCTTTTAATATGCATCTACAAGCAATTGATTTATTAAGGTCTCTGTACAGTCAAACCTCTCTGCTAATGATAACCTGTATTTGCAGCCACTTCCCAGTGCTAGCATCACCACCTCAGCTCCACCTCAGATCATCAAGTATTAGGTTCTCATAAGGAGCGCACAACCTAGATCCCTCGCACGCACAGTTTACAGTAGCGTTCATGTGCGCCCATGAGAATCTAATGCCGTTGCTGATCTGACGGGATGCAAGCAATGGGGAGCAACTGTAAATACAGATGAAGCTTCACTCACTCACCTCCTGCTGTGCAGCCCTGTTCATAACAGGCACCGGTACTGGTCTGTGGCCTGGGGTTTGGGGACCCCACTTACAAAGGACAAACTAGCGGAAAAAAGCTGGAGCCAAGGAGAGCTACTGGGAAGCTATTGCAAGAGGAGAACTTGATGTAAGACTACAGCTGGGAGATGGGAAAGAGGTCAACTTGAAAGAGGTCTAGGAAGTGACTGATTCTATACTATGAAGTGAAGGAGGAGGAGTCTAGGACAACCACAAGGTTTCTGTTTGGGCAACTTGTTAGATGGATACAAAAGAAAGAGTAGGCTTGAGGTAGGGAGAAAGACGAAAAATAATGAGGTTAATTTTGTACATTTGGAGATTGACATTACTTGGAGATATCTGTGTAACAATAATATGGGTCTAGAAAATAGAATCAAGTTATAGTATAGAATGTAAAACTATACATTTGCTCTTAGTATCATGGGTAGGATCAGGTCATCTTAGGATATTGTATGGTCTTTAACCTGTTTTGTGTCCCAGAACCTTTTAAATGATTAAAACTGTGGATTCTTTCCCAGGAAAATGTACTACATACACAACCAAAATTGTATGAATTTGCAGAGAATTTTTTTTTTTTTTAAGATCTCCTTAGCCCCAAGCCTGGAAGGCTAGGTCCCTGGTTATCAACTTTTTAGTGCTTAAGAATTACTGAAACATTTTGCTAAAAACATTCACAGTTCCTATCCCTAGAGATGTTGGTTCAATGAATCTGCAATGAGGGCTAGGATTTTACGTTTTTAACATAACAACCATGTAATATAGTCTGAGGACCGGACTTTGAGGACCATTGCTATAGGGATCCACAAGCCTCAAGTTAAGAATCCTTCCTCACTCTCACTCACCAGATTAAAGATTCACAAAAGAAAATCATTCCACTTGGGGTAATTTCTTTCTTGTCCTTCCCTCCCTTCTCCCATGCTTTTCCTCTCCTCCCTATTAATGCTGGAAGCTATTCTGGAAGTTAACGATACACCAATAAACAAAACAGGCCAGAATTGTAGCCCTCATGTAGTGTTTGCTCTAGTTGGATGAGAGACAATAAACACATAAATAGTTAAAATATATAGTATATCAAATGGGTGATAAATGCTTTGTTAAATAAACCAGGGAAGGGAACTAGAGAGAACTAGAGACAGGTGGGTGATTTTGCAATTTTAATGAGGTGATCAAAAAGCATCACTGAGAGGGTAACATTTGAGCCAAGATTTGAAGAAGATGAAAGAGGAAGCAATGCAGATATCTGGAATAAGAGTGTTTCAGGCTAGAGAGAACAACTCCAAAGTTGGCTAGTGTTGTTGGGCTGGAGTTGTAGGAGATTATGTTAGGGAGTTATGATTGTACAGGGCCTTGAGTGAGATAGGGCTCCATTGGAGGATTTTCAGAACAGGAGTGATTGCTATGACTTAGATTATAGAAATAAATATCAGCTTCTCCACTATACCTCTTCTACTTGAATTAATCCCTGGTTGAGGTTAGTATGGTGGCCCACTGCCTCCAGAAGCCACATTTCCCACTGGGATAATAATAGGAACATAGGTACACACAGTATCTTGGGTGATACAGGGGAGCAGTCTATACTGCACAGAGTTGCTGGGCACAATTTGAGCAAACAACCTTTCCTGGAATATCCCATACTTACATAGTTTGCTTAGAGCAGGACCCAAGGCCATTCCTACCTGGAGCAGATTCTTCAAGCCCTTACTAATTCAGAACAAAACAAAACAAAAAACAAAGCTGGTCTAGAATGCAATGAGGGGAGCCATTGGATGCAATGGGTCTCTAGAAGGGAAAGGGGAAATTGAATGCCTGGAAAATACTCAATTTCAGTTTCTATAGGATGGAGAAGATGAAAGTGCAGAGCATGATGAATGTGTTGATGGTGATGAGAAGAACCTGATGAGAGAAAGAATTGCAAAAAAGTTAAAAAAGGACCCAAGTGCAAATGTTAAATCAGCTGGAGAAGGAGAAGGGGAAAAGAAATCAGTCAGCCGCAGGTGAGTCAATTATTGTGCTTCTAGGTATCAGAGTTTTTGTCTTTTTATACATTATTTTAATTAAGACTGAGTCCTCTATTCAACTAATTTGGGAACTACTATTTTCATAATGTTTGATAAATGTAACAATTGTACAAATTGGCCCATTTGCAGGCCTAAAAGAAATAGACCAGGCTTAAAGTAAATACAGCAATGGGCCTATGAATCAAATTCCACTTCATTTCTCTCTGATCCTGTTTCAGAAAGGCTCTATAAGTTGTTATATATAGGATGAGCAATATATTGGCTAACTGTGGAAGAATGTGTTTGTTTAATACCAATGAGAGAGCAGCAGAGTAATTGTATAGAAAGAAAAGAGACATCCTCAAATAATTTAAGTGAGTAAAATTTGTCAAAACTGATGAAGAAAGTACGTGGGCCTGAAAACATTCTTAAGTATCTTTTCAAGTCTGACTTACCAAATACCATATACCCTTCCTAATCTCAGTGGTATCATAAAAGAAATTTCAACAAATGATGAAAAGTTCACTGTCTGCTGATAAAAGTTTGTTGGGTTTTGTGACTCAATATTTTATTCTCCTAAAATTCAATTTAATTGAAAAACTCTTCCCTTTATTTTTTGTGACTCTATTATTACAACTTTATGGTATACATTGTAAATAATGTTGCTTCAAAAAATAATAGTATTTGTTTTTTGCAGATGGCCTACATTTGGGGATAAGATAGTTGTAAATACATATAAATAACATTCTTTGTCTCTATCATATTTCTCAACTTCATGTAGAAAAACTGAAAAATAAAAAGGATTTCCATGCTATTATTGCATAGCCCCCTCAATTTTTTCCTTTATGTAACCAGAAATAAAAGTGATTCCCAGAAATTTCCACCGAAGGTATAACTTTTTATGTTAGAAATGGTACATAGAAGTTATCTTAAATATATTTTTTTCAAGCAACATTCACCTGACACTCAAGTAGTCATGTTGAATAATTTAATATAGTAGATTAAGCCTGGGCCAATATTAACTAAAGATTTTAGTGATCATATATTATACATGCTTCTACACACTCAGAATTGGAGAGCCTCTCATTAGCTCTATAACTTTTAGTTAAATCATGAATATAATTATGGATACATAATGTTTTATTTCTGTCTCTGAAGGCATGTGTTTTCTGATTTTGAAAAATTGTGAATTTTTTATGATTAGGTTATAGTGTGACAAAAATATATTTTAAGTTTTTTAAAAACCAAATGTTTATTTATATTTGTATTTTTTAAGCCCTCAACTGTGTCTCATTGGCTTTAATACAATTTCAAATACTTATATACCCTGTAATTAATATAAATTATAATATAGCAAAGCTAAATTTTCTGTAAAAACTAAATAACCTTGTTTTTAATATATGTTTCATAAGTATCTTTAAAAAATTGGTTACCTAACACAAAAAAACCTCAAACAGGTAGATTTTCCAAAAATGTGTTCATCCTTACAACAAAGGGTTATTCTTTAAAGATTCCCTTGACTGTGGTATGGGCCTGATTAGCAAACATGGCATTAATAGCTAGGTTTAGGAATAAGATCTTTATCATGAGAACAGTGGGGAACCATTGGAAAGTTTTTACAGGTGAGTGATACATTGAGATTGTATTTAGTGTGGAGAGTGGCTTGATAGAGGGGTGTTTTGGGCTGCTATAACAAAATACCGTAGACTGGGTGGCTTAAACAACAGACGTTTATTTCTCACAGTTCTGTAGGCTAGGGAGTCCAGGATCAAAGTGCCAGCCAGTTTGGTTCCTGGCCATGGCCTTCTTCCTTGCTTATCGATAGCTGTCTTCTTATGTTTTCATGTGGTGGTGTGCGGCAGGGAAGCGGTGAGTTCCCAAAGGACCCACCTGCATATAACATCACACTGGAGGTTAGGGCTTCAGTATATGAATTTGGGGGGTCACAAACCTTCAGTCCATAATAAGGGGGAAGGCTGGAGGAGGCAAGTTAGGAGGCTTCTTTAGTAAATCCACGTGAGAGATGATGGTGACCTGAAACAGGGTACTGGTTATTCCAAAGAATGTTTCACACGAGGATGATGTTTAAATTATGAGATATTCTTGATCTTATCACTTGAAGCTTAGTATTTATGATAATTTCTCACATAGGAACTTATATATCCACTCATGTTATCAATTTTTCCCTTTTTATGATCAAGTATAATTGGTAAAATTAAAATCACCTAACCTTAAATTTAAGAGCATTTTATGTATTCACTGCAGAGGAAAAAGCTATATTCAAGTGCATTGCAAGCCTCCTAAGAAAAATAAATAAGAACATTAAGTTTCTAAAAGTGGCTTAAATATTTTAGATAAACATGAGTATTCTGTATTCTTCATTATTGGATTCTTTTGGATAAAATATTAATAATTGGCAAAGTGTGCTTTTATAAATGGTACAAACAGCTAACATTTGTTTCTAACTGTTCCTCTGTTCCCCCAAATTTTCAGTATTTATATCTTCTGCTCTCCCTTCTTCATCCTGTCTCTGCTACCTGTAAAGAAAAACAAAAGAAAAATAAGGAGGTCAGGACAGATTAGAAATAACAGAATTTTAAAAGGAAAATACAGTGTTTCTTTCTAGTCTAGAAATTTCCATGATTGTCTCGTGACCACATATTTTTGAGTTCATAAAACTTCCAAAATCATTAGTACTTTAGGTCAGTTATACCAGCTTCACTATAGTTTAAGTCAGGGGTGGGGAACCTTTTCATGTTGGAAGGCTGCATTAATTTAGCTGTAATCAAATAAGGCTATATTCAAGAAACTTCAATTAGATATACTTAAAAATGTATATTATTTTATAAAAATCTAACTATTATATACTTAATAATTTCAAAAAATGAAACTATTTGTTAATTTTAAAGTTAACTAACCTTTTAATGACTTTGTTGTGTCTGCTTTTTGTTGAAAAGCATTTGAATATTTGATTGCAGCACAGAGGTTGATGCTCTAGATGGGTATCAGTCATTTGTGACTTTAAGGGTGTCTTGATTTGGGTTAGGTTGGAGAATGTAGATTCAAAGCAGTAAGTGGTTGAAAAGCAAGAAAGCATTTTTTGGACATGTTGCTGAAGACTTGGGTATTCTACTGCATTCTTCCATATTTCAATTGGATCTTTCTTAGCATCAAACAATGACTTTAAAATGTCATCTACTGAGAGCTCAATCAATTCCATATGTAGTTCTTTTTTTTTTTTTTGAGACAGAGTCTCGCTGTGTTGCCCGGGCTAGAGTGAGTGCCATGGCGTCAGCCTAGCTCACAGCAACCTCAAACTCCTGGGCTTAAGCAATCCTTCTACCTCAGCCTCCCGAGTAGCTGGAACTACAGGCATGTGCTACCATGCCCAGCTAATTTTTTCTATATATATTTTTAGCTGGCCAGATAATTTCTTTCTATTTTTAGTAGAGACGGGGTCTCGCTCTTGCTCAGGCTGGTCTCGAACTCCTGACCTCAAGCGATCCACCCACCTCGGCCTCCCAGAGTGCTAGGATTACAGGCGTGAGCCAGCGCACCCGGCCTCCATATGTAGTTCTTTAGGTGCCTTGATGATATCAACTAAGTGAGGCTGAAATGCAAATTTGAGTGTGATGTCATGATTCTCAAAGTCAGTGAACCTTTCATTGCATTCTCCAATTAATAGGTTTATTCTTGAAATGATTCATATGTATCATCCTGCTCATCAATAAGCCTTGCTAACTGGGGAAAATGTTCATCCAAAATTTCCTTTTGAAGAAGAAACATTTTAAGAAAAGACAGCTTTTTTTGAAATGCTTGGATTTTTTTGCCATATATCATATATAGACTTAGTTTTCCCTTGCAAACAAATATTCACATTGTTTTGATTTGACATAATATCACATAGAAATGCTGCATTCCTATAGAAATCTTTCAATAATTCACATTGCTCATTCTGTTCTTCATAAAATTTAACGATCTGTTCTCACAGAGGTAAAATTTTGGCTAACACCTGTCCCTGAGATAGCCAACACACTTTAGAATGATACTGCAAATCCACACTGAATACTTCATCTTCAACTTTAGCATGTTATCAAACTGGTGATGCCATGTTGCATTTGCACGAATATAGTTAACGATACTTATAAATTGTTGCAAAGTGTCACTTAAAATAGTACTGTTAGCACAGAGATTCTGCTGATGCAAGATACAATGAAAAGAAATGAGATCATCTGGATCTGTTAATACTTTTTTTTATCTGTGCAATAAACCCTTCCTGTCATGGAAGGTGCACTGTCTGTACATACACTCACTAAATTTACCAAATTCAGTCCAACTTCATGACATTTATCTAGAAAGTTGTTGAAGATATCTATTCCCAGGGCTCTGTTTGCAAGAGTCCCCAAAGTGAGTAACTCTTCTTAGCAAAGAAAATCTTCTGTTATGACCCAAATGAAGTATAAAACCTGTGCTGAGCCAGTAGTATCAGTTAATTCATCCAAAGTGATTGAATAATATGTATTTTCCTTTTGAAGTATTGCATAAAGTTGTTCTGTTAAGTTGAAGGCTAATTCCTGCTGCTGATCAGTTATGGTTCTCCTTGAAAGAGGCAGTTGTTTGTACTTTGAAATGTTATCAGGGTCTAAGATCCTACAACTTCAACAACATATTCTTTCACAATTTTTACATCAGTGAATGGCTTCACTTTTTTCCCAACTATGTAAGCTACTTTATAAGTTGCTTCGGTGGCATTATTTCCAGGTCTTATTGCTCCTTGAAAGAATTGTGTTTGCTTTTGCTTTTTATCTTTTAAATTCTGTAATACAATCTTTCGTGCCTCTCCCTCTAATTTAAAATATTTGCGGTCCTTATGAGTGTTATAATGCTGATGAGCATTGAATTTCTTTAATGTTGATATTACAGTATCACAAAGCAAGCAAATCATCTTATCTTGAGTAGAAACAATATAATATTGCAATTCCCAATCCTCATTAAAAAATCTGTTTTCTTCTTTCAGCATTCTATTTGTCTTCTCTGACATGATGGGCTGTTAAGCAGACAGAATTAAAAAATACTATTGAGCTGTGCAATTATTCATAAATTCCACTTCAAACAGAAACACTATGCACTGTTCTCAAAAGTTGATAACAGACTGGCATACTCAACCCCCATAAACTCTCACCAACCAGCTTCATGCAGTAGTGGCGCCAGTCAGGTGGGGGAAATTAGAATTAAATCCTGAGCATGGCAGCCATAAATTTAGCCCTTAATTATGGCTTACTAATGTTCTAATTGTGCCAGCCAGTTTGGCAGGATCATTTTGTTGAAACTTATTTTATTCTTTGGTATTTTAAATACATTCACTTTGAAAATAAAATAAAAACACAAAAGGTGAACAAAAATGTATTAATCAAAATAAAAGAATTTGTTCTGGAAAATTTGGACTCTGTCAAACAGCCACACTTAATAACCTAGAAGGCCACATGTGGCCTTAAGGCTGCAGGTTCTACCCCTGGTTTAAGTCTTTGGACTTAATTTTATGGTTAAAGAAAAATAAAACACAAAATCCAGAAAACCTCTAAGAGTCTTAAAAAATTCTAATGTAGTGAAAGGTAATTTTATTTAAAGGAAAGTCACCTTTCAGTTTGAGATAGGATGTCAAGTTGAAATCATTATTCAAAAATTGGTGCTCAAGATATACACAAACTTTTCATCTCGATGTGCTTGAAGTAATCTGTTATCCTGTGGTCATTTTTTTATTTAAGCAGTAGGATCAGAGACTAGACTAGCCTACCAGCCCCTTAGGCAAGGAGCCAATCAAAGTATAATTTTACTGAAAATTTGTGGTATTGCTACTACTGGTAAGGAAACATCTGGAATCTCTGTTTATCACTTTGGATGTTAAACCTACAAGCAGGTTTATTGAGTACCTAATATTTAAACTGGGGAAATGGTATTTAACAAGATAATTTTCAACAAATTTACATAAAGTAAAATCTTCCCCTAATAATGCATTTTGACAATGTCTCTAGTTTTGCCTTAAAAAGTACTTAAGGGTTCAGGGGCAAAAAGTCCAAAACTCTTATCTTCCCTCATTATAGAATAGGTACCCTTATACCTATTCTGACGTCTTTAGGATTTCTAGTCCCTTGCCGCCTCCTTTTTTAAAATATAGCAATCCCACTCTCTTTCTTCTCTGTGCCTGTATCTTTACTACTGGATGCTGCTCAGCAGAATCACACAGCCATGTAAAAGTTGGTGCTATGGATTTCTAGTTTCCTGCTTCAGCTGTGCCTCCAGTGCTTCTCTGTTTCTCATTCTCCACGATGTTGACTTCAAACTTCAAATCCCTTCTCAGCAGATCACCTAACTTCCTGTTTATGAAATGAGAGTAAACTTTTTCAACCTTTATTCCTTTCTCTTCCCCCCTTACCATTTCAGACCATTTCTAACCTCCTTCTCCTCTGCTTTAAAGGGAGAGGACCTCTCTATCTATTCATAATGATTCTATCCTTTCTTTCCTTTCTCTTCAGTTTTCTCTCTCCACCGGATCTTTCCTTCAGCTTGTGAACAGGCTTAAGCCTCTCCCAGCATTCAAGAGTAAAAACAAACAAACCCACTCCATTTTATTTCCTGTCCCCATCTCCTTACTTCCTGTGTATTTTTAAATATACATCATCTGGCTTTCCCTCCACCACTCCACTGAAACTACTCTCATGAAGGCCATCTAATGGACAAACTAATAGCTACTTTCCAGTTTTTGTTTTTCTTGTTCTCTCTGCTGTGGATATTTTATCTCTTTCCTGTTAAAACTAATCTCCCTCAAGAACCTTGCTACCAAAATTGTGATTTGTGGACCAGAAGCATTAATATTGCTTGGGAACTGGTTAGAAATGCTGAGTCTCAGGCCCTACACCACACCTTTTGTATCAGAATCTGCATTTTAACAAGATCTCCAGGTGATTTGTATCTGCATTAAAGTTTGAGAAGTGGTCCTCTAGACTACTAATTTTTATCCACACTGCTACTGGGTTAGTTCAGGTTTATGTCTTCTTAGCTTCAAGGTCAGCAACTTGGTACTATATTCTCCCTGATGCATACCTATTGTACCTTGTTCACATTTCTATGATAATATGATATTAGGTTTATATACATTTTTCTTCTTTGTGTACCCTTATACCGTAACTTTCTTGAAGGTAGTGATTGTGTCCACTTAAGTTTGTATCACCATGTGCAAACATTATAGGTATTCAAATATTATATAAATAAGTGAACAAAAATGAATAAATCCTTCTTTGACAAATCACTTTTTCCTTTAGATATTGTAAGTAACTTGCTTGGCTTTTCACATGGAATTTGTTGATTTACCTCTCCCTTGCCTAAACCTAAGCTCCTTTGGAGACTGTGTCTTATTTATATCTATATCCTCAGAGCCTAGTATAGTGAGCATAGAGTAATTGGTCACTAAAATTTGTGGACTTGTTGGATGAATAAAAAAGGAATAGATTTGTGTTTCATTATAGGAGTGGTTTTCACTCCCAGTTACACATTAGATTCAGGAGGAACTTTAAAAAAAAATACTAAAGCCAGGCACCACACCAACAGATTCTGAATCATTTGGTCTGAGGTAAAGCCTGGGTACATGCTTCTTTTACTTTTTAACTTTTAATATAAGTATAATATAAATACAGAACAAATCTGTAGAAATTGTATTTCATTGTGCACATATCACAAGTATACAGCTAGCTGAATTTTACAAACTATATATATCCATATGCCCATCACCCAGATCAGGAAACAAAATTGCCATTACCAGAAAGCCCCTTCTTACTCCATTCTGGTTACTCCCCCCCATCCCCTAACAGTAACCACTTTTGTAACTTTTTTAAAATTTATTTTTCATTGACAAATAATAATTGTATATATTTATAGGTTATTATGTGATGTTTTGGTCTCTGTATACATTGTAGAAAGATTCAGTCAAGCTAATTAACATTTATTACCTCACAACTTAATTTTTTGTAGTATAAACATTAAAGATCTATTCTTTTAGTAATTTTGAAATATATATTATTATTAACTGTGGTCACCATACTCTACAATGGATCATTAAACTTTATTCTTTCAGTCTAACTGAAACTTTGTACCCTTTGATCACCATCTTCCCTCTGCCTATCCTTCTCCCTCCCTACCAACCTCTGGTAACTACCTTTCTACTCTGTTTCTAGATTCCATGTATAAGTGAGATCATTTAATATTTGTCTTTCAGTGCCTAGACTTTTTTACTTAGCATAATTTCCTTCAGTTCCATTCATGTTGTCGAGAATAACAGAATTTCCTTCTTTTTTTAAAGCTGTGTACTACTCCATTGTGTATATATGCCACATTTCCTTTCTCCATTCATCCATTGATGGACACTTAGGTTACTTCTGTATCTTGGCTATTGTGAATAATGCTGAAAAAAAAATGTGGCATTGCAGATGTTTCTTTGACTATTTATTTCAATTCCTTTGGGTATATTTGTGGGATTGCTGGATCATATGGTAATTCTATTTTTAGTTTTTTGAGGAACCTCCATACTGTTTTCCAAAATGGCTATACTCCTTTACATTCCCACCAATAGTGTACAAGTGTTCTTGTTTTTCCACATCCTCAGCAACACTTGTTATCATTTGTCATTTTGTTAATAGCCATTAGGTATGAGATGATATCTCATTGTGGTTTTAATTGGCATTTCTCTGATGATTAGAAATATTAAGCAGTTTTTCATATATCTGTTGGCTATTCATATCTCTTCTTTTGAGAAATGTCTGTTTAAGATTCCTTTGCTCATTTTTTAATCAGGTTATTTGTTTTATTGCTATTGAATTCATTTCCCTTTATATTTTGGATATTAGCCCCTTATCAGATGTATGGTTTGCAAAATATTTTCTTCCAATCTGTGGGTTGTCTTTTCACTCTGTGAATTGTTTCCTTTGCTGTGCAGAAGCTTTTTAGTTTGATGCAATCCTGTTTGTCTATTTTTGCTTTTGTTGCCTATGCTTTTGGAGTCCTAGCCAAGAAATCATTGCCCATAACAATGTCATGGATCTTTTTCCTCATTTTGTTTTTCTAGTAGCTTTACAGTCTCAGGTCTTATGGTTAAGTCTTTTAGCCATTTTGAGTTGATTTTTGTATGTAATGTTAGATAAGGGTCCAATTTTATTATTCTGCATGTGGACATCCAGTTTTCCCAGGACCATTTATTGAAGAGACTGTTCTTTACCTGTCATGTGTTCTTGGCACCTTTGTTGAAAACCAACTGATCGTAAATATTTGGGTTTATTTCTGGGCTTTCTATCCTGTTCCATTGGTCAATGTGTCTGTTTTTATGCCAATACCGTGCTGTTTTGGTTAAAATAGTTTTGGAAGATATTTTTAAATGCATGTGATGGTGCCTCCTGCCCTGCTCCTTTTGGTCAAGATTGCTTTGGCTATTTGAGATCTTTTCTGGTTCCATACTAATTTTAGGATTATTTTTTCTATTTCTATGAAAAGACGTTAGAGTTTTGATAGGAATTGCATTGAATCTGTAGGTATTTCAGGGAATATGGACATTCTGACAATATTAATTCTTCCAATCCATGACCATGGGATATCTTTCCGTTTATTTGTGCCTTCCTCAATTCCTTTCAATGTTGCATAGTTTTCAGTGCGTACACAGATCTTTCACCTTCTTGGTTAAATTTACTCTTAAGTATTTTTTAATGCTATTTACTTTTCTAACTTCTAAGAGCATGCATTAATTTAGGGCAGTAGTACTTTATGACAGTTCTCTAGATATTCTAATGTGCATCCAGGGTTAAGGATCCTACTTCCCAACAAACATATATTCTCTTAATTATCTCTGAGGTATAGAATAATATAAAAGTGGAAGATATTTCATATAGTCATTTCAGATACTTTTGCAGTCTAACCAGGATAAGGCATTTATCTCAACTGTGCTTGGTTTTAACCTGGAAAAATATAAGAAGATCTGTGTAGTGAAAACCAAGTAATTTTAGAAGGGAGGAAATATGATATTTGAGTACTCCTGATGTTTTTTAAAGATGTGTGCTGGTTAAGAATTAAATCAGTGCCTCTCAAGCTTGTCTGTACATTTGAATCACCTGAGAACAGGTCCCATCCAGGATCAAGTTAATCATAAGTTTTGGTATAGAGCTATAAGAAATTTTTTAAAAGACCCTGGATTATTCTAATGTGCACCCAGGTTGATTAAAATCTTGGGGTAATTGCAGTTTGTGCTTTGGGAAGTCCTAATTTAAAGCTTATTGTAAAGACTCCTTTTTTTGCCTGTAGGTGGAGCTCAGTTACTGCAAGTTAATCATGTAAACCAAATTGTGTTGTCTTCCTTGCTTGTATTGATTTGTAATGAATGACTAAATAATAAAAAGTAACAAGTAGACCAAATAGTCGAAAATCAATGGTTTATTGTGATGATTACAATTATTATGGAAATGCTGCCTTTTATTATATAATTTATATCATCTATAATTTTATCATGATTATTTTTCTAAATTAATTTCATCAAATTGAAACATAAATCAAAGAAATCTTGACACATACCCTCAAATCACTATCATTGAAGATTTGATAGTAATCTTTCAAAGTTAACTAGAATGGTATCAGTCTTGGTGTTTGAACAGGTTCTAGTCTTATCAGCCATGTTCTGTTTACCTGTCACAATAGTTGACTGTGGCACTATTTTTTTTTTTTATGAAACAACTGTCTTATTTGATAAAATTAAATAGAATTTGTGTTTTACTCATTAGCTATGTTAGGTTGATCAAACATGAGATATCTTACTATAATGATACACCAGAAATTTAGATATGAATATTGAAGGTTAAATTAAAGATCTTATGGATTGATTAAACTTTTAAGTATAGAGCATGGGATAATACAGAGTCACAAGTAATGTTTTCATACCACTTGAAGCCTGGATGAGCACATAAATGAGCTGTTGCTAATTTTAGTCTCTCAAGTCTTCCTTTTTGGAGTTTGAAATATATGACTAGGATTTCTTATGAAACTTTGAATAGTTTTTATCCCCAGGATTTCTAGATTTCTCAGAAACCTTAATAAACTTTCTCTCAGACTTAGAGAATTTTTGAGTCTTACTATACATTGTGATTTGGTTTCCCTTACTTTATGACCATACTTAGGAAGTAGAGAGTGGTCCTTAGTAAATAAACTTGATTTGCTTTAGCAAATTTGAAAAGAGAGTTCAGTATTTAAATTTCAAAAATTTAAAAGATAGTACACATTTTAAAATGATAGTACAAAATTTAAAAAGACAGTTCAATAACCAAGATTGAAACCCACAGACATTCGAACAACCCAATTTAAACCATTAGAATTATTATCTCTAGGATATTCCCCTCTTCATACCGTCAGAACATTTACAAGCGAGGAATGAAATTAACCAGATAGAGCATTTCTGCTTTCTTTCACCCTGTTTTGCCCCATAGTGTTGTACTGAAGCAGACAGTAAAAGAGAGGAAGAGAAATAGAAATCTAAGATCTTTATACTGGGGAATTGGTTTCTGAGTAAAGAAAATTTGCAATTATTATTTCTTTGGTATGGAGTAGTAGTGGTCCAATGTATTTTCAGGAAGTGTTTGTTTTTAGCAGCAAATAATAAGCTTTGGACCAGTCCTGGTTTTAATGAAGTTTATATACTTTACTAGAACTTGATTTTTATTTTTATATGTTTTTTCCTAACAAATCATTCTATTCTCAAATATAAGTTACTCTTGTTGCCAGACACTGTGTAAGAACTGCTATGTATCAGACAGTGCTAGGCTCCAGGAACATGAAAATAAAGGAGAAATGGTTTCTGTCTGAAAATGTTTACAATATAGTGTAGAAGTAAGAATTGTAAATAATTAATTGCAATTCAGTATGACAAATGCTCTACTAGATGTGAGTGCAAGTTATTGTGCATATTAAGTAGGCAATATATATTTCAGGAAAAGATCAGAATACCAGGTTAAAAAAGTGCTGAAAAATTGCCATTTTTGCAAGTTAAGAACAGTCAAAAGATATCAGCAATTTCATATGCATCACCCTGATGTAATGAGCTAAGCCATTTTTTAGAGCCACTATTTAAAAGGGATAACACTACCATTAAGCTCAATTCTTTAATGTTGCATAATCTCCCAATGTAGGCTAGATAGTTTGTTTCATTGCCTTTACCTGCTATGATTAAAATTTTGGAATGATATCAATTATAATGTAAACTATACCATCATTTGGCATTTCTGGCAAGCTCTCGTATTTCTTCTGTTTGGATCTATTTTATAGCAAGAATTTTTGGATATTCTGGACAAAACTATTTCTCCAAGAAATAGTGGTATTTTACTTCAAAATACCACTTTTAATGTGCCTAGTCAGTTCATTGGGAACCAGTTAATCCATATCCAAGGAATCACCTTCAAACTAAAACAAAAAAATCCTTGAACTGCAGTTATATATTTTAGAAATACGACAACCCTACTGTTTTTACAATTAGATTTTGTATGGCAGGCAGGAAGCAATGAAATGCACATGTGGGGGAAGATTCTCCTGTCAAAATGGAAAAGAGGTATTTGTATCCCTTTAGAACATATTGATTTGTATTACTCTTGAGAGTTACAATCTATTGATCTCACAGCATCAGTTTATAGGGAATGGAACTGTGCATTTGAAATGCAGTATTGAAATTATGTGCAGAAAAACATCCTTTAAGTTATTCAGTATTTGATGAAATGTTCTCTACACTGGAACAAATATAGTCATGTTTTAGAATTTTGAAATCTTAATTGTTTTCTTGCCTTCTTAGTGAATTAACTTGTAAATTAAATTGGTAAGTATAGCTTGGGTAAGGTAAGGAATGAGAAGGGCCACCGAAGATGCAAAGTTCTTCATTGTTTTGAATAAAGTTAAAAGTACGTGGAGTTACACACCAGAGCCTGATAGAAAATTATAGTTATTAATTCTATTTTTTTTCTGTGTCTAGCTCTTCTATCCCCTTTTCCTCTAACTGTTCAGAAATTTTACCACTCTTCAGATACCAGGTAGCTTTTGCATATTCCTTAAATTCCTCCTTTATACCAGGCACCGTGCTAGGTCCCAGAATACTCAGATTAGTAAGTATCAGTCTCTTTTCAAGTTGTTTAGTGTCTAATAAAGGGAAATAGTTGCATGAATAAGTGAGGGCTGTCAAGCATTCATAGGTGCTCTAGCTAGGGAGTTGATTTGTTATTCCACAAATATTTATTGTTCTACAGTGGGGCCAGGCACTTTGCCAAATCAATTTATTTGTCTAATTTAACTCCCACAACAAAGCTGAAAGATATAGTTTGCATTATGATCTTCATTTTACAAATGAAAAAAAAAAACAAAAACCCTAGACTTCAAGAGGTTAAATGACTTATGTGCCATCACTGGAAAGTAGCAAAACTTGAACCTTGAACCTGCAATGTTCTGACACTTCTACAGAGCCTAGAGAGGGTTGGCTAGAGCCAAGGCGTGTGTGTCTATCAAAAGAGAGACTTTTACATGGAATGTTTCTAGCAAAGATCTGACATCATTTTAGATAGGAGATGGATTAGAGGAAGAAGACTGAAGCAGAAAGACAAATTAGTAGATTATTACTTGAGTCCAAGACAGACTTAATAAGGGCCTAACTAACTAGATAGTATCTTTGGGCATGAATTTGAGAGATATTAAGGAGGTAGCATTATCAAGACTTGGTAAAAGATTAGATCTAGGTGACCTGAAAGAAAAGGATATATTCCAAGTGACTATTAGTTTCTGACTAGGATGACTAGCTAAATTGCGGTGATAGGCATTGAGATAGGAACACAGGATATTCCTAGTATTCCCCTGAGATATTTTTGTTCTGTTTGTCTTTTCTAATATACCTCATTTTCCCTACATGTAAACATATATCCTGAATTGTTTCTTATTCAGTTGCTTCCTTTATTAGTCAGCTTATGTTAAGTTATGCTGTGGTAACAAACAACCCCAAAATCTCAGTGGCTTAAAGCAACTAATGTTTGTTTTCTTGCTCTGGCTACATCCTAATGCACAGCTGTAGATCTGTTTCACATCATCCTCATTCTAGGGCCTGGGATGGAGGAACGGGGTCTTTCTGAGATGTGCTATTGTCATGACAGAGGGAAAATAGTAATGGTGGAATCATATGCTAGCTCTTAAAGCTTCTGCTTAGAAATAACATATGTCACTTTATCGCCTCATTAGCCAGAGCAAGTGACACAGTTAAGCCTGATGTCAATAAGGAAAAGAATAAACCTTTCATAGGGAGGAGCAGTGAACTACTGGGAACAATAATATAGTTTACTGCGGTCTCTGTGGTTTAGCCAGGAATTGCTGTAGATACCTGTGACTACGTATTAAATGTAATCATCATGTTCCTGGCAGCCAGGACAAAAAGAGACAAATATAATAAAGATTATGTAATCATCATTACCTGAATTTTAAAAAGGATATAAATTTCTAGTTATTCTAGACTTTTAAAAAGTACAAAAGTCTAAAGGAAATTTTATCTTATCAGTCGTTACACCAGAGGTGGAGAAGAATGCCATGGATATATTCCACAAGTTTCATGGAAAATACAAAAACATTTCATATATGTATAACATTAAATCATAACTTTCTTATGCTTAAGGATCCTTTGGTTGTACAGAATAGAAACTCACTCAAATTAGCTCACATAAAGGAATTTCTATATGAAGAAGTAGGGGAGTTAGATAGAATCCAAATAAAAGAATTACATACAGTCCTCTCAAGGAAGCAAGTTGTTAGGAAGTTATATTTTCTCTTTCTTTGTAGCCTCAGACTCTCTGCCTTTCTTCTGTTCCATCATCCTCTACAAACCTGGGTTTTCCCCATAGGGCTCTATTCTGCTCCCTCTTGCATTTCAGCTCTTCAGAAGTAAATTGACTGGATTTCTGTGTCTCAAATCCAAATATTCAGGAGAGAGAATCAGGTTGGCTTAAGTCAGATGTCCACTCAGTTATGGCGTTGATAATGGAGGGGGAGTTGGAAAGCCATGAGATATGTAGATGTGTCAAGGATGGCTAGTCCCTCCCTCCATCATCTACCTTTCCCTTCTTAGTAATAACAACGCCAATATTTATCTGCATTCAGGGCTGCCTGGCTGAAAGACATTCACCAGTCTCCTTTGTATAATACCGAAGTATGGTTGTGTAGTCAACTTCTGGCTAATGAGGGGAAACAGAAGTGTCAAACTTTCTGGCAGTCTTTTTTAAAGGAAGGAAGGAAGGAAAGAAAGAAGAGGCTTGCCCTCTTTTGTCCCTGCCCTCTCCTGCCTTCCTGGCACACAGATTTGATGGCTGGAGCTAGGGATAACAGAATGGAAAAGCAGAAAGAGCTTGGGTCCTTGAAGACCTTGTGGAACCTCTATTCCAGCTGGAATTGCCTACCTCTGGACATTTTCTACATGAGATAAAATAACTTTCAAGTTGTTTCAGCCACATTATTTGGGGTTTCTCTTATGTGCAGCAGAACCTAAACCTCACTGATAGGTACAGTAAGTCTGCTTCTTTCAGTGCTGTGAGTAGGGCAGCTTCTCCAAGAAGGGAATGCAGCAGGGAGGAAATGAATAGCTGTTGCATTATTTCTAATAGCTTTCTTAGTTGATTTTCTTGTTTTTCCTGGAAGAGGATCATATTAGTTTGTAGTACTCAACATCTCTACCCCTCTTCTCAATTTCAGCTGATCACCTTGCTATTTCATTAAGGAAACAGAAGCAATGACAGAGAACTTGTTCATTTTCCCACCATTAAATCTACCCATCTCCACCTGAATCTGTATTCTTCTGGCTAAGCAACCCCTTCATTCTGTGTCCCGGCCCTCCACCCTTTCACTTTCTTACATGTTTTGGCCACACTATTATCTGCTTTACTCTTTTCCCTCACTTTGCATATTGTCCTTCTTGCTGGTGCATAGACATGCTAACTTCATTTTTCTTTCAGAATTATGGGTTATTGCACTATGGGTTATTTCAGCTTGAAACTTTCCTCTCTGAGATATTCTAAGTAACCATTCCTTCTTTTCATTCAGTTCTTTGCTCAAATACTCATGTTACCAGAGAGGACTTACTATTTAAAATAACTATCTCCAGTCCTACCAGGGGTATATATCCAAGTGATCTAGGGACAAATTTATAAAACTTGTTTGACTTTTATAAAATACATATGCTAGGACTCAGTCCCCTAAAAATAAATTTCACTCAGTAGATCTAGCATGTGATGTTGAAATCAGTTTTTCTGTGAAGTTCTACAACTTTTTAAGAACTACCACTATCGTGTTTCATCAACATTAGTCTTCTAAATGAGTGGATTTAGTTGTGTTAGTTTTATCGAATCTTTGACTTTACTTAATGTTGTCTTTTTAAAAACAGACACAATATAAACCATTCCATAATGAACTACTTTGAAGGGGAATATCACAGAACGTATTATAATCATTTCCTAGCTTTTTGCCAATTTTAATATGTTAATAGTATTTTATCTCTCCTCCTTCCTTAATTTTATTATTTAGATATGGCTATATCATGTGTCTCGGTTCATTTAATATATGTATGCATATATATTGATTTAAATATGTTTGCCATTTAAATATACCTATGTGAGTATTAAACCTTAAGTGGTAGTTCCATTTTTATTTTGAACTATCAATGACTTGCTAGATTTTTAAGTGTAATTTTATCTTTGATGTATTTTTCTTCTACTCAAAAATTTTTAAAGACCCTTAATGCATTTTACTATTTTTGCTAATTCCTAATTTTGTGTTGTTAACTTAATCTGCTTTCCATTTAAAATTTTACGGTGTTTTACCTGCTTGTTTAGAGCTATCTTGTTCAAACACTCTCAAAATTATTATATGCTAATTGGTAGGTTTCTGTTTCTACTGAAAAGTACTTTTCTAATGTTCAAAGACAGATATTAATTGACACATGAGCTTAAGTTGCTATATCATTTCTTTTTAATTTGTATTTTCAGTTCTAGAAATTTATTAGATCAAACATATGTATGTACTTGACAGATAGGAAGTTAGATTTGTTCTTTGCTGTATATTTGATTTTCTTGATTCTATGAAAAAGAATGTTTTCTTAACTTTGAAAGTTATGTAATGGCTTCCTGCCAATTCTTCTTCCTTTTAGATAAGCGTTTACTTTTTTAGTTTTATTAATCATTACAGATTAATAGAACATTTCCAGACATGCTTATTTGTTCACAGTATTGACAGTAACTTGAAATATCTTAAAGACAGGCTTTGTTTAATGTAGTTAAAAAGAAAAATCCTTGGCTTGGCTTCAAAGCATCCAGATAGATATCGTGTAGACCTGGGACAAAGACTAGGGTGTTATAGGTCCTTGTATTTTATATCCTGCTGCTGTTTGGTAAGACTCCATTAGGTTTAGGTGAAGTTTGTATGTACTTGCCTAGTCACCCGGAAAAAATGATATGTAGCTGACCTGTGAAAGTAAATTTAGTGTGATAGAAGGTGAGGATGTCTCATCTTGATGGTGTTGGAGAATAGCCCAGAAATCGAAGGCCAGGACATTACAAAGTTATTTGGCAGCCTTAATTATTTGGTTTTATGCTCATTCTCGTAGGGTTTATCAGTATTCCAGTGAAGTTTTAAAAATTATGTTCTGTTCCTTTTGTTATTTTAGCCTATGCTGTGTAGTATGGAAAGAATTTTGGAACAAAATATGCCTACATGTTAGTAGATATTTAAAGGTCTTCGCTCATAGGTTTTGTAGCCAATTAATTAGTGTTGAAAATACACATGTTGCTTACCCTTTTTCTATATGTTGGGATCATAGGTGAATAAAGATCAAAAATGTTAAAAAGCAAGTTGGGAATCTAGATTATTTTGTCTTTTTTAATGCTATGCTCAGATGTTGCAAAAGACAATGGTCATTTGACTCTAAGGAGACAAAGTGAGAGGGTTCCTTCTCCTAGCCAGACCAGCCTTATTTCTAAGCTGTGTCAGCACATTATAACAATTTTCAGTGGGGGAGAAAAAGGACAAAACACCTGTTATAGTACTTCAGCACAGCCTGCAACAAAAATTGAGGACTTAGGACTCTGATCTTCAGAAAAGGGTTACAACCTAAGGAGGGTTGAATTGCGGTGTCAACTGCTTTGGGTCTTTGATGTTACGGTCATAATATGGGAAGACGTTTGAATTACCTTAATCCATGGAGTTTAAGGTCATTGAGAGCTTTTTACTATGTATAAAAACTACTAACTCAAAATACTTTTTATAGAACACTGATAAATACTGTTTATTCCAGCAAAAAACATAAAATGAATATTTGCATATGAGAAAAATAATTTATTCTTTCAAAAGGTTTAATGAATATTTTAAGAATGTTTGAAAGTTCATGCTATCTGTATCTTTGAACTATTTTTTTTTAAAACACTGTAACTGCTGAAGATTAGTATAGATGAACACCTGGTACCTAAACCAGGTTAAAACAAAATGCAAACAAATAAAACTTCTACAGAGCTATAAATCTGACATGGTAATAGATTATGCCAGAGGGATTTATTTCATCTGAGCTCTTCAAGATTGAAACTTCCACTTTTCAGGCAGAGCAATGACTTAGCCTTCGTATGTTGTTGCATGCTACAAAAATCTTTATCTGCTTCACATTACTCAAGTTCTGTTTAACTTTTTGTTGTTGTTGTTACATTTTCATTCTGATTCTTAGAACAAAAAGAAATTCTTTTATAGATTATGATACTTTGAATTAGAGGAGAACGTGAGTATATGATGTTTACCCATGTCTGGTGTATTACATACTTATTAAACCTTAATGGGGGGGGGAACATAGCTAAAGGATACAGAGACAGACTAATGGAACAGAATACAGAGTCCAGAAGTAGACCCACACAAATATAGTCAACTGATTTTTGACAAAGGTACAATGACAATTTGATTGAAAAATGGTAGATCATAGAGCTAAATGTAAAATCTAAAACTATTAAACTTCTGGGAGAAAACATAGAAGAAAATCTGTATGAACTTGGGTTTGATGGTGAGTTTTTAGATATAAAAGCATGATCTGTCAACAAAATCGACAAATTAGACTTCTTCATAATTAAAAAACATTAGCTCTGAAAAAAATGCTGTTAAAGGGATGGAAAAATAAGCCACAGACTGGGAAAACAATATTTGCAAATGATAAAAGACTTGTATCTAGAATATATAAAAAACTTTTAAAATTCAATAAGAAAACAAACCAATTTTTAAAATGGTCAAAAGATCTGAACAGATATTACACCAAAGAAGACAGCTGAAGCAAATAAATGTATGAAAATGTTAACGTCCTTACTGAAATGGACTATTATTGTAAGCCAAAAAAGGATTTAAAATTTTCTATATACTGTTACTTCACATTTCAGCATATAGTGAATAAGGAAGTAAATGAAAACAAAGTTTAAAGCTTGTTTTAAAATCTGGAAGTTAATTACTTCTACTTGCAAGGAACCTAGAGCTTAGACTCTAATGCTAACTCTTAGTTTTATGTTTAACAGAAAATGCTGAAGCTGCTCACCTTAACATAGGAGCAGAGTGGTATGCAACAAGAGTAGAGAAAGAATGGTGAAGCTGGAGAGCTTTCCAACCTTTCCCCAGTTGTATTTTCAAAGTTTAACTTACTCAGGATTATTCTCCCAGTAATGGACAATCTGGGATTTAAACACAGATATGTTTGACTTAACTGCCATATTATACCTCCCATGAGATGAAGCTTAAAGAATGAGACATCAGAATAGGTGAGAGTTTGATATCCTGATAACTGCAGGAACTTTTGTCACAGGGATGCACGTCTGCAGGATTTTGGTAGAAAGTGTTAGAGAAATAGGGGCCAGGTCATGGTGGGCCTTGTATGGTATATTTGGAAACTGGACTTTGTCCTTTAGATGGAGGAAAACAATATAAAGATTTATTAATAAGGCCGGGCGCGGTGGCTCATGCCTGTAATCCTAGCACTCTGGGAGGCCGAGGCGGGTGGATCACTTGAGGTCAGGAGTTCCAGACCAGCCTGAGCAAGAGCGAGACCCCGTCTCTACTAAAAAATAGAAAGAAATTATCTGGCCAACTAAAATATATATATAGAAAAAATTAGCCAGGCATGGTGGCGCATACCCGTGGTCCCAGCTGCTCAGGAGGCTGAGGCAGATGAATTGCTTAAGCCCAGGAGTTTGAGGTTGCTGTGAGCTAGGCTGACGCCACGGCACTCACTCTAGCCTGGGCAACACAGCGAGACTCTGTCTCAAAAAAAAAAAAAAAAAAAAAAAAAGATTTATTAATAAAATTGGAAAAGAACATGATTAGGTTTTTGTTTTAGAGAAACTACCATTGTAATAATGTGGAAAATAAACTGGAAGGAGCCAGGGTTATAAGCTGAGGAGACAGACATGATGAAAACCTGAATTAAGGTAGTGTTTGCTAGGTAATTTGCATTCAGTAAGCAGTTTTTCAAATACAT
Source organism: Lemur catta (assembly GCF_020740605.2). Classification (NCBI taxonomy): domain Eukaryota; kingdom Metazoa; phylum Chordata; class Mammalia; order Primates; family Lemuridae; genus Lemur; species Lemur catta. The sequence goes on from NC_059139.1 coordinate 40,873,387, forward strand.
ACAGTATCTGTGTGGTAAATATAAAGATAAAGATATTGTCCTTACCCACAGAAAAGCTCTCAGTTGAGCCAAATAGATAGCCTTCTGTACATAATGACAAATTCAGAGAAAGTACAGTAGCTTCATGGAGGGAGAGATTAATTTTGACTTTATGGATCAGGAAGTTTGCATGTGTGCAAGTAGATAGCATTAATACTAGTACTTGAAGAAGGGGTAGAGTTTGAATAAGAGGAAATGGGTGGGAAAGGGAATTTCCAGCAGAGGAAACTGAGACAAGTACAGGGTGTATTTGGAAATAAAGCTGGAAAGATAGGTTCGGACCAGATCATGAGGTACCTTCTAGGGTAATAAAGCATAAATCTTACTCATTTTGCTTATTTATGTTTTGATTCAAGTGTACTGAAAAGCATAGATCAATTTTTTTCAATTAGAGTAAATCAATTTGAAAGATTCAAGGTTGAGTGGATATTGAATTTCTACATTTTTGGAGAGGAGTAATATGAGTGGAAAGGTTTGGTGAGATTCCTATATTAGTTAATTATTTTACTTTTTATAATTTGAAAATGAATACCAAATTACTATAGTAAATGAGGTAATGCTTTAGTGAGAGGAATGAATCTATTTAGGTTATTAAGTATGCAATATCTGATTTCCTTAAGTACTAAGTTTGACAGTTGATAATCTCTGACATTTCACTTTGACACTTCTAGCTTTATTTTTATTGTGACAGTACATCCTCAGTCTTTCAAATGCACATTTTGGCTTGTGATTATCTTTCAAATTTTTTTAGAGTAATTTTTATGAAACTGTGGATAAGTAAAAAATTTGTATTATTTCTGAATATGAGTTATTGTCGTGGAACCAATGCTGCACAGACAGCTCAAAATATCAACGAAGTGTTTGGGAAGGATGTGGCTAATGAACGCACAGGACTTTGATGGTTGAGAAGTTGCATTCTGGTGATTTTAATCTTGAAAATGAGCCACCTGGACGACCTAAGACCAAGGTTGATAATGATGAGCTGAAAGCTGTAGTGGAAGTGAATCCATCTCAACCTACACATGAATCAGCAGCAAGGTTTGACATTACTATTCCAACAATATCGGACCATTTAAAACAGATTGGCAAGGTAAAAAAGCTAGATAGATGGGTTCCACATGAATTAAACAAGCATCAGAAGAGAAATTATCTTGAAGCTTGCCTTTCTTTGCTGTCACAACATAAAGAGGAACCATTTCTACACTGTATTGTTACATATGATGAAAAATGGATTCTTTTTGACAATCACAAGCATTCAGCACAATGGTTGGATAAAGATGAAGTGCTGAAACACACTCCAAAACAGAATATTCATCATAAAAAGCTAATAGTGTGTGTTTGGTTGTCCAGAGCTGATATTATCCACTATAGCTTCATGATACCTGATCAATCTGTTATAGCGGATATCTGTTGCAACCAATTGGATGAAATGATGAGGATGCTTGTAGCCAAGATTGGTCAATAGAGACAGGCCAATCCTCTTGCAAGACAATGCTCAAACACATGTCCCACAAAGAACACTGCTCAAACTACAGAAGCTGGACTTGGAAACTCTCTGTCATCCACCATATTCCTCAGACATTGCACCAACTGACTAACACTTCTTACAGGCTTTGGACCACTTCTTGCAAGGAAAAATATTCAATTCTCAACAAGCTGTAGAAAACGCCTTTCATGATTTCATCACTGCTGACTCTCTAGGCTTTTTCGCTGCTGACATAAACAAGCTACCATTAAGATGGCAAAACTGTGTCAATAGTTTAGACGCATACTTTAATTGTACTGCTTCTTGTTTGAGATATAATAAACTACACTTTTGATTTGAAATCAGATATTTCATATTTAAGACCTAATACATAATGGCAAGATGAAAACAAATTTTATTTCTAGCACCATACTAAAAATTTTATTTGAATAACAAATGTTACTCAAATTTAATGACAACTGTGATCTGTGAAGACTGAGCTTCTAATACCAACATAATTTACTGGAAATGAGATCTGAGTAAATCAACTTTTCTGAACCTGTTTCCTTATCTGTAAAATGTGATTAATACCTGCCCTTCCTATCTCAATAGGGCTTTGGTAAAGTCAAATGAAATAATGTATATGAGACTATTTTTAAAACATGATGTCATTGATGGCCTGTGATTATAAAGTTTAAAGTGCCATTAATACCTCACAGCCCAATCTTCTCAATCAACAACCTTAGAACAGCTCACTTTCAGATATTGTCATCCAGCGATGGCATATTTCGAAGTAAAATGAAAAATTAATTTGTTAGGTAGTTGACAATAGTTATTAGGCATATATAGCAACCATAGTAGTATTTAAGGGGCCATTTGTAATTAAAGGGGATGGTACCACTGGAGTAGAATTGATGAATCCTGTCTTATGGGGATGATTTGGGAAGACAAGCCAAGCCTACCTAGAAAATTAGTAGTTGCTGTCCTTCATAAGCATCCTGGTACTCTCACCTCCTACATCCACATGTACTTGGCATCAGATGCAATTATTGCCTAAATCATGGTCTGTAAAACATAAGTACATGAAGTTACTTAAGAAAGTAATACATTAAAAAGTACCAAATGACATAGACAGAGGAAATCTCAATAAAATGTTAAGTCAGGTGAGGTTAAATAGAATTTTCACGAAGGTGTGGTTAAAGGCAGGTTTATACTGCCAACAGCCAGAATCCAAACTGGAGTAAGTAGGATGGGGAGTAATTTTGCTAGTAAAAGGAATGGCATCTTCTAAGATAATGGGTTTGCTAATTTTACTTAAATGATTAATTATTTTTATTTCATGTGTTTAATTTTGGATGTTTATAAAAATGAATGCATTATTTTTGAGAACATCCTATTTATAATAAAAGCTTTATGACAACTTCGTAGAACAAAATAAGGTATCTACCAATGTGATTATAGACATGTTCACTGAAAGAAACAAATTTAAAAGATAAAATTCTAACTTTAGCTAATATATGCAACTGTTTTATTTTAGAAAGATAAATGTCCTTGCTGAACACTCAGTGACATTTATTGCTTAGGAAAACATGTTGCTTTATTTTTTTCCATGTATGTGTTTTTTAAATATAGCACTTATAGAAACATTTCAAATCTTACTAAAGAAAACAAACATAAAATGTCACTTTTTAAAATAAAGTTGGTGATAAAATCTTCTTCTTCTACTCTTAACATTCTGGTTTTACTTGAGTATTTACAATATTAAGACTTTAGTATGCCAAGAGTTTTGAGATACAGCTTGAGTTTTAAGATACGGTTTTAAAAGTTTTTTTCTATATGTGACTCATTTATGAATGGAATATTTTTATGGAATGACATTGCTTGATTTTCTGCATTTAAGAAGGTGGTGAATGATTAGTAAGCAGGGTTACTGACAATGATTATGCAGATTGTGACCTGAATAGGGGGACTTAGCTATGGGGTGTGCGTATGGACTGAAATCTAGCTGCGACTCCCCTCACCAAGCCTTCTGCACTGGTGAGGGGCCACATCAGCCCAAGCATGCCTTTTGCGAATCCTTCCGCCTAGAGAAGGTATTTTTTTTTTTTCGTAGTAGATCTCCCGCAGAGGGGGTGCCCTTTTCTAAACCACAGAAAGGTGCCTCCTGTGCTAGCCTGTAGATAAATTTAAGAAGTAAAAGATGCTATACATCTGATGGAGGGCTAATAACTAGAATCTATATAGAACTCAGGAAAATCAGCAAGAAAATATCAAACAACTGGCCCGGCGCGATGGCTCACGCCTGTAATCCTAGCACTCTAGGAGGCCGAGGTGGGTGGATCGCTCGAGGTCAGGAGCTTGAGACCAGCTTCAGCAAGAGCGAGACCCCGTCTCTACTACAAAAATAGAAATTATCTGGCCAACTAAAATATATATAGAAAAAATTAGCCAGGCATGGTGGCGCATGCCTGTAGTCCCAGCTACTCGGGAGGCTGAGGCAGTAGGATGGCTTGAGCCCAGGAGTTTGAGGTTGCTGTGAGCTAGGCTGATGCCACGGCACTCACTCTAGCCAGGGCAACAAAGCGACACTCTGTGTCTCAAAAAAAAAAAAATCAAACAACTCCATTAAAAAGTGGGCAAAGGACACAAACAAACTTTTCAAGAGAAGATAGACTAATGACCAAGAAACATGTGAAAAAATGCTCAATATCTCTAATCATCAGGGAAATGCAAATCAAAACCACAATGAGATAGGACTTTAACTCCAGTGAGAATGGCTTTTATCAAAAAATCCCAAAACAACAAATGGTGGTGTGGATGTGGAGAGAGAGGAACACTCATACATTGCTGGTGGGACTGCAAACTAGTATAACCTCTATGGAAAGTAGTATGGAGACACCTCAAAGAACTAAAAGTAGAACTACCATTTGATCCAGCAATCCCACTACTGGGTATCTACCTAAAGGAAAAAAACATTCTATGATAAAGACATCTGCACTCGAATGTTTATAGCAGCACAATTCCCAATTGCAAAGATGTGGAAACAACCCAAGTGCCCATCAATCCACATGAGTGGATTAATAAAATGTGGTATATGTATACTATGGAATACTACTGAGCCATAAAAAACAACAGTGAACTAATACCTCTTGTATTATCCTGGATGGAGCTGAAGCCCATTCTTCTAAGTGAAGTATCACAAGAATGGAAAAACAAGCACCACATGTACTTACCATAAATTGGTATGAATTGATCAACATTTATGTGCACATATGGAAGTAACATTCATCGGGTGTTAGGCAGGTAGGAGGGAGGAGAAGAGGATGGGTAATTCACACAGTGCGCACTGTCTGGGGAATACGCATGCTTGTAGCTCTGACTCGGGCAGTGCAAAGGCAATTCATGTAACCAGAGCATTTGTACCCCTGTAATATTCTGGGGGAAAAAAAAGAAGTAAAAGAAAATGACTAGATCGGACATGGTGGCTCATGCTTGTAATCTCAGTGCTTTGGGAGGCCAAAGCAGGAGGATCCTTTGAGGCCAGGAATTCAAGACCAGCCTAGGCAACATAACAAAACCCTGTCTCTACAAAAAATTAAAAAATGAGCTGGGTATGGTGGCATGTGCCTATAGTCCTAGCTGCTTGGGAGGCTGAGATGGAAGGATTGGTTGAATCCAGGAGTTCAAGGTTACAGTGAGCTATGATTGTGCCACTGCACACCAGCCTGGGCAACAGAGACCCCGTCTCTTAAGAAAAAAAAGAAAAGAAAATGAGCAGATAGTGGTATGTTTTCCCAATGGCTACAGCACAATGGCCTAGGTGTAGCAGATTTTTGGTAAGCCAACTTGGAGGCAGTATGTTGCAATGGAAAGAGCTCTGGGAGGGAGTTTGGAAACCAGGCTACTAGTTCTTATATATCTATCTTTTTTCCAGCTATTTAACCTTGAGTGTTCATTTTTTGAAAATGAAAGAATCGAACTACCTGCTACCTTGAAGGGTGCATATAGCTCTCAACTTCTATGAAAGTTATATCTGGAACATGATAAGCAGGGAGAGGTTGGAGCTGGTGATGTACCAGATTGGCAAGTCTTACATGTTATTTATTGAAAGTCTTTGAGGGCCAGGCATGGTGGCTCTTGCCTATAATCCTAGCATTTCAGGAGGCTGAGCCAGGAGGATCACTTGAGGCCATGAGTTTGAGACCCACCTGAGCAACATAGCAACACCCTGTGTCTACAAAAAACTAAAAAAATTAGCCAGGCATGGTAGTGCATGCCTGTAGTCCCAGCTACTAGGGAAGCTGAGACAGGAAGATAGCTTGAGCCCAGCAGTTTGAGGTTGCAGTGAGCTATGATCACACAACTGTACTCAGCCTGAACAACAAGGAATACCACATATCAAGAAGGAAAAAAAAAGAAAAGAAAAAAGTCCTTGAGATATCTGTTTACATGATCTGTAATAGTGTATTGAAAGCAGGTAGTTCTCCAACTTCCTTCTTTCTACTTATTTAATTAGCTCCATCTCCTCTTCTTTTTCTTCTTGTCTTTTGTGGTTTTTATTTTTTAGCTTCGTAAGATAGAAGCTTAGATAGTTGATTTAGTATTTTTCCTCTTTTCTAATGTAAGCATTTAAAACTCTAAATTTCCTTCTAAGCACTGCTTTCTCTGCATCTCACCAATTTTGATATGTTGTTATGATGGTCAATTTTATGTGTCATCTTGGATGGGCTACAGAGCAGTTGATCAGTTCAACACTAATGTGGGTGTTGGTACAAAGGTATTTTGTAGATGTGATTGAAGTCTTTAATCAGTGGCTTTAGGTAAAGCAGATTGTCCCAGGTAGTCTGGGGGCCTGAAGAGCAGAGCTTAGACTTCCCTGAAGAAGAAAAAGTTTCATCTGTGCACAGCAGCTTCAGCTCAGGCCCAAAAGTTCCAGCTTGCCCCTCCTGATTGCTTGCTCTCTCTATGGCTTTCAGACTTGCCTGGGCAGCTGCACAATTGCATAAGCTAATCCTTTGCAATATACATATCTCTTACTGGTTCTGTTTCTCTGGTTGAACCTGGACTGATACAGGTTTCATTCAGTTCAAAATATTTCCTAATTTCCCTTGTGACTTTTTCTTTGACTTATGGGTTATTTAGAAGTATGCTGTTTAATTTCCAAATATTTGGGAATTTTCTAAGTATTTTTGTTACTTATGTCTAAATTAATTTCATTGTGGTCATATGATATATTCTGTATTATTTCAGTTATTTTATGTTTATTGAGACTTGTTTTTAGGCCCAGCATATCTTAGTGCATGTTCCATGTGTGCTTGAAAAGAATGTGTATTCTGATGTGTTTTTTGGAATGTTCTATAAATGCCCCTAATATTTTTGATGGCACCTTAGACTTGAATTTTAGTGTTTAAATTATCCCTGGTAACTTGTAAATTTCCTTGATCAATCAGATTTTTGGAAAAGATCACATTCCTGGAAAACTAAAGGACCAAGTAGTTTATGGTAACTTTATAGTTCATTAATTATTTCAATTAACAAGTTAATAGTAATTTTTAACTTCGTTTTTTGCTACAAGTCATAATATAATATAACTATTAGTTTCTTGTCTTCTGTTTTCAGTTTGTCCTATGTAATACTTAGAAATCTTAGTTTCCTTTTGATTATCCAAGATAAATTTTTAGTTGGTAAATTTTCTTGGATGTGTCCTCCTTAGTTTTCTTCAAAGCATTGTGTGTGTATGTGTGGCAATTTTGTTGTCTAACCCTAAGAACAGAGAAAGTAAATGGAATGAAAAATCAAACCACTATATTCTTCTTTGTAGTGAGTTTTCCCCATTTTTAAGAAGCAGTAGTAACCAGACTGAAATGGCCTTTTGAATTTTCAATGTGTTTTTCTTTTAAACAAGTACAATGAAAGAAAATAGAAAGTTACAATAGCAGGTCTTTGGATCCTTTCCTTAGAAGATCCCCCATATAATTCCTAAATAATATACTTGCTATTTGTGATTAATTTATAATTCATGTAAGATTAAAAATTTCTATAATGAGTGGGAAACAGATTAGATAGCCTGTTTAAGTTTCATTGAATTGAAAATATTATTTAAGTTTGAGATTTGGAAGGTGGTTTCAAAGCTGTCTGACCCAATGGTTCACCTAGCCTCAGAACTCATTTTATTGGAATTTATTCCATGTCATAAGGTATTATATCCTGTTTGTATGAGGTTTATTTTTCCATATTGTTCCTTTCCCCATTACCATTAGCAATTAAAACTTGACTATAAAAAAGGAATTCATATGCGGGAATCAGAAATACTTTATCATGGGCTATATACATAACCTAAACTTTTATACCCCTATAATAAGCTGAAATAAGAAAAAAAAAGAAATATTTTATGTTTTTGTAGTAGACAGGGTATTGCTTTGGAGTTAAACACACCCAGGTTGGAATACCAGCTGTGCCACTTTTTAATTAGTGTCTTTGGATGAATTATTTAATCTCTCTGATCCGCAGTTTCTTCATTTAAAAACAGAAATAAAAATACCTAACTTACTAATTGTTGTAATGATGAGGTGAGTTAGTAGGCATTCAATAAATCATAGCTATTTAAATCACATCAACTATAGTATTTTCTTTTTTCAAGATACTATGTACTTATAAAGACACAATAGTACCCCCTTATCTGTGTTTTCACTTTCCATGGTTTTAGTTACCCACAGTCCACTGTGATCTGAAAATATTAAATGGAAAATTCCAGAAATAAATAATTTATAAGTTATAAACTTCCCCTGTTCTAAGTAGCTTGATGAAATCTTGGACCATCCCACTTTGTGCCACCCAGGACATGAATCATCTTTGTCCAGTGTATACACTCTGTATGTGCTGCCCACCCATTGATCACTTAGTAGCCATTTCAATCAGATCAAAAAAACATAGTGTATATAGAGTTTCGTACTATCAGTGGTTTCAGGCATCCACTAGGGATCTTAGAATGTATCCCCCATGAATAAGGGAGACTAGTGTATTCTCTAATATATATTCAGAATTTTTCATTTCATTCTTTCTGAATACTATTCATTTTACTGTATGACTGTAGACCAGGAAGCTATCTGGAAAAGCTGGTCACAGCTTTGCTGGTCACAATGATCATCTGTGGTGTAGGGTAAATATTCAACTATTTGTTTAAAGGAATGAGTGAATGTTGAATCTATGATCATACAAATTACAATACCAGTGATTATGCAAGACGAAAATGTGATTTTTAGTATTTCTGTATTTATTTATGACAAATTATATTACAAAGAATAATTAGCAAGAAAAATGTGTGTAATACATTTTTTAAATAGCTAGGATAAATCATTTACACTACTGTTTTCCCATTAAGTAGCATTTAATCTTTTGCCTCACTTAATCTTCCTGTGCCAAATGTTTACAGCACCTATAATAGAATTATGGAAGTTTAAAGTTGGAAGACCCGTATCAACTGTCTCCTAGCATCATAGTCCATTCAGGCTACTACAACAAAATACCATAAACTGGCTGGCTTATAAACAACTGAAAGTTTTTTCTCACATTTCTGGAGGCTAGGAAGTCCCAGATTAAGGCACCGGCAGATTCAGTGTCTAGTGAGGGCTCACTTCTTCACTGATAGACAGCTGTCTTTTTGCTTAGTCCTAATATGACGTAGAAGGTAAGGGACCACCCTCGGGCCTCTTTTATAGGGGCACTAATCCCATTCGTGAGGGCTCCATACATGAGGACATACACATTCAGAGCATAGCACTTCTCATTTTACAGATAAAGCTTTGAGAGGTTAAGTGACTTGGTCAAGGTCATTTTGTTACTGACAACCTAGGTAGTCTGAGTCCACATGTGAATCTGGCATACTTTTTTCTGTACTATCCCTCTGAAAGCTCCCAGACCACTCATCAGTCTACAACAATACGGTAAACTCTGAAGCAGCTACTAAATTCACATTATTTTCCCCTACCCGTTAAATAGTTAATAAAAAGGGTACATGCAAGCAAAAGGCCGGGAAGCTGCCTGGGAAAGCTGGTCACAGCTTTGCTGGTCACAATGATCATCTGTGGTATAGGGCAAATATTCAACCGTTTGTTTAAAGGAATGAGTGAATATTGAACCTATGATCATGCAAATGATAATACCAGTGATTATATAAGATAAAAATGTGATTTTTGGTATTTCTGTATTTAGTTATGACAAATTATATTACAAAGAATAATTAGGCTGTTAATGTTATTTCTTATAAAATGATTTTTTAATCTTTATAGTGATTTTATTTCTTTTCTTTTTAATTTTTTCACATTTTTTCATTGTGATAAAATATATATAATATAAAATTTACTATCTTAACCATAAAATGGTTTTTCTTGATTTGGATTGTCTAAAAACAAGTCTCACCTATTCCCTTTATGACTCATGTGTTTTATTCTTTTTCTTACGAGATTATTTGTTAGGTCCAGGAAATTCAGTCAATTTCCAATTTTAGAATTATTGGCTTAATGTCAGAGTACATACTGACTCAGCTTATGAATGGATAATATTTGTAATTTTATTTGTATGTTATTTAGAATTTAGAAAAATTTTCCCTAGAAACAGACTATAATTGATAGTTTTCCCCAATTTGAGAAATTTAATTTGGGATCTGTTAGAACCCCACTAGGAAAAAAAATAGGTATTGGGAAATAAATATGTAATCTATGTTTGTACATATATAAAATATGTGTGTGTGTGTAAAATATATGAAATGCCATTAGAACTACACATGAGGCCACACATACTTGATTGCTAAAGATAAGCTGACAGTAATTTCAATGGCAAGTCTGAGGAAGGAAAGTCATTTGAATCAGCTTATTTATTTTTTCAGTTAACATTTATTGAGCACCTGATGTACGATTAGGGCACATTTTAAGATGCCTGTCTCTCCGCTAAATCTTCAAGGATTTGACTATGTGGTATATCATATTGTTCTTATATCAGCGTTTGCCTTAAAAATACAATTTCTTTGTGAATTACACATTTGATTTTACATTCTTCAGACATCCAAAAGTGCTTACATAGATAGGTTTGCTGGTCATTTGACCCTCATAACTTTCTAATTTATTATTACTATTTTCTGCTTACTCAAAATGCCATTTTTAAAAAATGTTGAATGACAGTTTTTTGAATTATAGATTTAAAATTGCTAAGTTAATTTTCGTGCTTGCTGGTCAGTACATTCTCTTCCCATTAAGGAAGTAGGGAATCCCTCCTTTCCTCGCCTTCCCCTACCATGTGATATGTGATTGATATACATATACATTCACATATGTGGAAGATAGTGTAGTTTTGTTCAGCATCTCAGGACCCTTTACACTCTTTTTTTTTTTTTTTTTTTGAGACAGAGTCTCACCCTGTTGCCCAAGCTAGAATGCCGTGGCGTCAGCCTAGCTCACAGCAACCTCAAACTCCTGGGCTCAGGCAATCCTACTGCCTCAGCCTCCTGAGTAGCTGAGACTACAGGCATGCGCCACCATGCCCAGCCCAGCTAATTTTTTCTGTATATTTTTAGTTGTCCAGCTAATTTCTTTCTATATTTTTGGTAGAGACGGGATCTCGCTCTTGCTCAGGCTGGGCTCGAACTACTGAGTTCAAATGATCTGCCCGCCTCGGCCTCCCAGAGTGCTAGGATTACAGGTGTGAGGACCCTTTACACTCTTAAAAATTGCTGAGAACTCCAAAAAGCTTTTGTTTATTTGAGTTATACCTATCAATATTTCCTTTATTAGGAATCATAATAGAAATTTTAAAAATACTTATTAATACTTTAAAAAAATGACAATAAATTCCATTAAACCTTAACATAAATAACATATATTTTAGAAAAAATTGCTATTTTTCCCCAAAAAAAATTTAGTGAGAAGAGTGTTATTTTACTTTTTTGCAAGTCTCTTTAATAACTGGCTTAATAGAAGGCAGCTAGATTCACATGTCTGTTTCTTTATTCAATCTGTTGCATGCAGCATGTTGTTTTGGTTAAATTATGGAAGGAAAATTTGGTCTCACACACATATGTAGTTTAAGGAGGGAGGGGTATTTAATAGCCTTTTGAGATAATTGTGGTTATTCTTTTTTGATACTATACCAAAACTCAACAAGTAGTAATTTCTTGTAAGTTACATGCAGTGTAATATATAAAACCAAATCAGTAAATTCTTCCTAATATTACATTAATACATTAAAATCTATTGGCTTATTTTGTACTTTGAATGAATCTTTTACCCATGTATGATTTTGTAACATTGTGCATTAGTCATTTGGAAAGCATTGACCCATCAAGTTGTGCAGATCTTATAAATGTTGATATGTTTTATTACATAATATCCTCAAAATGTCATGTTTATTAATATCATCACTTATTTTCAAATAAATCTTCTAGTGTTTGGTCAGTTTCATGGTAGTAGTTTCAAGTTTTCTAAAAAACTAATTTTTGCTTGAAAGCTTAAATTTTATTATTGTCAATAATTTCAGTTTTTTTCCTTGAAGTAAGAGGCTCACTTTATTTACAGATTAGAATAATGAAATCTTGTACTTGTTCTTGCAAATTTCAGTTTGTCAGTTCTTCCTTAAAATGTCAGAAATACCATGAAAAAAACCTGACGGTTTTAGCTTACAATTTATATAATTGCACAAGTGTTTTTTTCTCAAAGCAACTATCATGCTTGTGTATGCAGTAAAAGTGCTTTATGCATACTTTTGTTTCATCACACAGGATACTGTTGTGCTCAAGGGTTGAAATTTCATAATATTAATAATTTTTTACTGCTTCACCAAGGATATTCTTTAGTGAAACTGGCAATTTACACTACTGTGAGTGCCTGGCAGAGACAAATACAAAGACTTTCGGTAGAGTTTGCTGCCACTGCCTTGATTTGTGCTACAGTTCCAGCAGTTTTACCTACTGTTGCTTTTGTACCATTAGTACAAACGTCAAAACAGAGAAAGGGGGAAATCTTACCGTAATATTATTATTAAAATAGCCTTAATTTCATGGATTTTCTGGAAATGATTTCAGGTTTCCCAGGGTCCATGAAACATGTTTTTGAACTGCTTACATAGTGGTTTAAGAGCATAGAGCTCAGGCTCTAGGACCAAATGAATCTTACTCTGCCTACCTTGAAATCTAGAGATCTAGAGCAAGTAGTTACCTCAGTTTTCTCATTTGTAAAGTGAGCTTGTAATAGTCCATAATATATCATTTTATAATATGTCATAGAATTGATGTGAGGGTAAGTGAATAAAGCTCTTAGAAGAGTACCTGGTACACAATAAGCTCAGGTGTTTGCAAAGTATTTTGTATTATACATGCACATACACACCCCACACAGACATTTTTGTATGTATTTCATTAATTCTGGATATTTGAAAACTCCATTCAAGTTCATCTCACAGTTTCAAATCAGCTTCTACTTAAACCAGTTTAGTACTACTTAAACATAGGTTAGTTCTGAAGATCCTTAGAGACAGTTCTTAATATATCTTGTTTATACTATTTCAGGTTGCAAAGAATATACTTTGAATTGCTTTGATAGCAATGATGGAGGAGAAAATTCTACCATCTATATTCTATAACTGGATTCTCTTATTGACCAATGTGTGCTGCTTAGATGATTTCTTCTGCAGTTTAAATGGCCTTGAGGGGTATATGCAATGTGTTATAAAAAGGTTGTAATATTGTCTTGGACTTCAGTGTTAAATGATGGCACAACTTGGTTAATCTTAGAAGTTAAATAATCATTTGCATTGCTCTATGTAGGCTTTTGTTTTCAGTTCATATTTTCTTTGCAACCTGGATTTATTTGAAAGTTGATAGTTCTGTGACATACTCAGATAATTTTGATTCTCTTTTTTCTATAGTCTTCACCCAGAGCTTTGCGTTAAGAAGCTAGTTACCACCTTTGCCACACAGTGTAGGAGGAGAATATTGAGTCTCTAAATATAATCAAAATTCGTCTTTCCTTAAGTTAAATCCATATTTTATTCGGAACATACAAGTTCTTGATTGCAACTATCTTTCCTGAATATATTTGCCAGAACTTCTGATTGAATGTAAAAGTAGCTTAGTCATACTTTTGGGGCCAACAGGAAATGTTATGCTAGTGATTAATCACACTGGATGAAATTATTCTGTTAGAATAATAAATAACAGTTACCTAAATATGTATAGTATCACTAAACATGAGATGGAGGGGAAATCAACTGTGAATTTTTTTATGGAAGCATTCTCAAAGTTTGTCTTTTTTTAAAAGAAATCACATTGTATCATTAATATCCAAGTACATTCTAAAGAAAGTAAAACCATATTAGTGTTTTGAAAAATTTTAGCGTCTATTGAATTATATCTGTTTGCATAATACAGTGGTAAGTACAACTTTTTCTCTCATCTTTGTAACCATCAACATAACCTTGCCCTTTTCTGATTTGAACTTTCAGTGAACTCTTCTATATAGCTCTGATATTAAGTCTCCTCATATTATCTCAGTATTCGTCCATGTATCATAAACACAAAAATAACTTTTCTTTCTTTTTTTTTTTAAACCAAGGGAACTTTGATGTAATTTTCTAAGTCCCTACAAGAGATCTGGAATAATTTCATATTTCGTTTTAACCTCATGTTTATAATTTAGTTTTTGGAGTTCTATAAAACACCTTTCACTCTAAGTTAGACTAGATGATAATCACTCTTCTCAGTCTGGCCAAAAGGTAATGCTCAGTGCAGTGACACATTTGAAAGGAAAGTGGAGAGATTTCCAAGCATTTATCTTAACTTTATTTTTACTGATGTCTGTCCTTCCTTGTATTTCTGCTGTTAGTTTTGATTGAAACTAAAATGTTTCTTTCTAAACTCCAAGGACACATATGTGTTCTATACCTAAGGTCCAAAAGTTTCCTATTCAAATGCTTATACTATGCTGTTTCTTCAGGCTTGTGTACACCTAAGCTCTTAATCCTTTCCCCTGAGCCATCTCCAAAAGCAAGCTTTATATTTGGTGAAGCAAGAATTGTTTCTAAAGATTGTCCTTGGATTCAGCTGTAAAACAGGAAAAGAGTTTGCAATTCTGGGAGTTCCCCTGGCTCCCACCGCCAAAACAATTGGAGGTTTCTGGAGTCTACATAGGTCTTCTTGATGGTATAGAAACACATCTTTTAGAATCTGAATTAACAAAGCAGAAGTAGAGAAAATTATAAATATATACATATTCATATGGGTTTTAAATTTATAAGTATAATTTTATTCATTTTAATAAAAAGCTACCATTTTATGCACATAATAGACTGAAGAGATTTTTCTAACAATTGAATATTTCCACAAAAATTCTTCATTTGCATTAACATAATGTCTTTAAATAGTAAGTTCTTCTAATATTATAATTGGAAATTTTAGTTTTCAAAAAGTTACTGAATAAATGAATAACACTATTTCCTATCTAAAGTAAAAGTCTAATTCACATTTTTAGAGGATTAGAGACTAAATTGGTGTTCCTCCTTCCCTTTTTACATGCATGTCCATAAAACAGACGTAATACAGGCTATGTATGGATGTCTTAATGCATTCAAACTCTGTAGATTGCTATATGTTTGGCAAAGATAATTATATACTTTGGCTTGGCATGTGGAAACAGCAATCCTTTTTACTTTCCATTATGTAAATTAGCAGTGAAAAAAGCTGTATATTTCTCTATAATGTTATCGTGGTAAATATGGGTAATGCAGATTCATTTCTATTAGAAAGAATATTTTGCCGTGAACTGATGATCAAGTTTTTGATATAACCTAAATTTCACTTTGGTATTTGTTCATTGTATGGAACATTCAGTCTCTTTTCATGATTTATTTTTTTCCTCTAAATTTCTGTAGGATTATAGGCTCTAGCAAAATTGATCAGACTTCTCTGGTGACTTTTGTTCTATAGGCTATCTTTGTATTTTACATTTTTTCATGAGAGAGACCACTATATTCTTACATAAGGAAAAAAGACTTGAGTCTTTTCATGATGTATGTTGCTTCTATATCTCTTGTTTCTTCATGAGCGTATCTTAATTCTTAGGACTGTTGAAATATGGGCAATGAAAAGTAAGCAAAGATTTAAAACCTGTTAGTTTGATTTTGGTGATAAAATAGATAGACATTAAATTGCTTAACCCAAGAAGAAAATATTTAATGAGGCAGTAAACTAGTTTGTAAATTATATTCCACATCCAGTTTAACAAATAGTTGAACAATTATATTCAAATAAGTATTTAATTATTACATTTAAGCCACTCAGATGAGAGTATATTATTCTTATCACCTTTATACACAATAATGGTATCATTTATCGAACCTTTCACAAGTGGCCTACAGTTAAGTTTAAACACTGCTGAGGCCCCACTTTTTTCTCAAAGTGCTTAGAAGTACTGCACTTAGAAGTAATTGAATATCCATTAGTGCCTCTAGAAGACAATGGACAGGAAGGAGAAAAGAAGTGAATCCAAAGGCAGTCAGACACAAATAGCATTGATTGTTTGCCTGTTGCTTTGCAGAGCATTATGTGTAATGTTCTAATTTTAGATTTCACTTTACTGCTATGTTTTTACTTTCATTCAATTGCTAATCAGAAGTTTCCCTATGTGAAGATGTTTTTACCATTCTTGGAACTGCATGGAGTTTTTCCCTTTAATAATACTACTGTTTGCAGAGGTCCCAGGCATGTGATCTTTTAAAAAAGGCAAATCATTTTCCTACTTTTAGTATGTGGTTACAAGTAAGTTGGCTCATTCACATCAAGACTAATTTGATGTGAGTTAGTATGAACCTTTGACAAAATCCATGGGTTAGAATTTAGACTGGAAGGAGACAATAAATCTTACTGTTTAAATCACTCAACAGAGTAACAGTACTGTTTGTAACATTTCTCCAGTCTACGTTCCTAAATCTGTTATTCTGTGATGTAAAGCCTTGGTTACTTTTCATTACTTTTAAATTTGTTTGCAGAAGGTGGAGCCCAGAAAATGTGCCCATCATCGAGTGCCCTAAGTTTAGCTGAGGAAAGCAAGGCCGCAGTAATGTTTCTGTTCCAAAAGAGTTGTATTTATCTGAGTTACAGGACTGGTTTACATAAATGAGAAGCTAAGATTTTCCATACACTGGGAAAAGTTTCAGAAGGATAGCTTTTGTGCTTGCCACTTCATACCCACCAAATGTTACAAACAAATACTCATGTCTGCAGTAGGCCATTTGTGGGTGTGCGTAACTGCGGTTCACAAGTCATTCAAGCTCAAGCCTTTTCCAGGTACAAATGAGAAACCCTCAGAAAATTTTTGGAGTGAGTTCAGCTTTTAAGGTTTAAGAATTTATTTTTTACATAAAAGTAGATATATCAAAGGGTCTTTTGTTTCAGAAAAGAGTTCTAACACCTTTGGTGTGAAATGGCACTATTGTAATCTTTATCATATGTAACTACATCTTTGGGTGTTGGGACTACAATTTAAAGACATTAAGATCTTCAATAGCCTACTTAATTTTAGTTAACTTTTTAAAATAGAACTTATGTACTTAATGTGACTCCATTGCTTACTTTGGCTACTAAAGTGTCAAATTTGGTTTCAAAACTCATGAGAAGATTTTTATCATTCTCCTTTTCGTGGAGAAACCAGAATGATCTCAATGAAGTCATTGTTTAATATCTAGCATTAGTCTTATCTCTTTTAAATAGTAAGATGGCTTGTCCTTAGGCCAATAAGAAACAAGTCCAGGCTTAAAGAAATCCATTTTAACCATTTGATCACTGTATTTTCCATTTCAAATCAAAAACAAACAAACTTTACCCCACAAGGGCCTTTCTTATTTAGAGTTTTACAATTTAGTGTGTAATTTTGCTGAACTTGTTCCAAAATATAAAATATGAGGTAGTTGTTGCCGATTCTATAATAGAAACCCTTTCGTTTCAAAGTATTTTTGAAGTTGTAAACTTTTAGTAGTTTTTTTTTTTAAGAAACTTTAACTTTTCTTTTGGGTATCATTTCTAAAAAGTTGAAGTATCTTTCCAAGAGCAACTTACTAACATTACATTTTTCTAGAAATTTTTGAATATCTACATTTATGCTGAGCAGGAGTTTAACTCCTTAATTAAGAGTGACTCTCTTCAATTAATCAAGTGAGCATTCTCCACAGTTAGTATTGATCATATAATTGATTTATTCATTAAGAATAAGCATTACTTATTTAATCAAAGTCATTAGATTGCCTTTGCTATCTTAGTTTTTCTCTAAGTCTAGTACAATGTTTTCAGTGGGTTGTGGATTGACAAGAGAACATACACATATACATACATACCATGTGCACATGTGCATTTGGCTTTATGTTCCCAGTTCAGTTAATGAAAGATCTAGTGTTTTATCAGAAGTAAAGTTGGTGTAGAAGCAGATGCAGCATAACTCAGCATAGTTTCACTTCACCACCAAGGCCCTTAATAGAGATAAACGTTCATTTCTTACTAAGTCACTGCCCTTTTACAGTCACTAATCTAAAAGAACTAACAATCTGTGGGCTATTCCATTTTCATCACTATTCCAGAAGAACTTGAACTAACAATTCATAGCCTTCCTTTTAAGGGAATGTTTATGATTACCAGACTTCCCTGGTTCTTGAACCAAACTTGGCATCAGCAAGGACACTTTCTCATCTCGAGGCAGAAAACAGAGTTAATACCCAGGTGTTCTCTGCCGCTAACTTACCAGTGTTCTGGAAAGCCCATTTCCCCGTAAGTATTAAAGCTGAAATTTATAACTTTGAATTTTAGAGTAACTCAGTAAGCTCTTGATTTTTTTGCATCAAAGAAAAAGAATAGACGTATGATAATCTAAATTGACCAAATTTGTAAAATCACTTATGTTTCAATTTAGAATGATTTTTATACTCAGGTTTAAATGTGGCATGTCTGCTTAGGGCATTTATAAAAAATAATGATTCATACTATGAAAACTTGACCCAAGAGGAACTGAGAATCTGTCTCATCTCTTTTTTGATAGGAAAAAGATATATTTCAAAACAATGGAAAGTTGGACCATTTTCAAAATTTTTAATTTAATTGTTTTTGTGAATTCGTAACCTATGTAATTGGCATGTACTAGGTGCTCAGGACATGTTTATTGAATTAGAGAAGAAGTGAAGTACTTGTATCTATAGAGTATATTCATTAGTCCCTTAAATATTTTAGGTGCACAGAGTTTAGAGATGTGAGGACAGAGTCTTGACCCTTAGAATATTCGTTGAGAAGAAACATTCATTTGGCATTCATCAACTATATACTAAATTATGATGGCCCTGTGAAGAGTCCAAGAATGAAGAAAATGAGAGTAAAAGCAAAAAAAAAGGAAAAACTATAGTATTAGAAAATGTGACATGGGGCCAGGGACAGAAGTTGGTGAGTAGGTATGTATGATCTTGGCAATGGTAAAGGAATCTAAGGCAAGAATAGTTGACTTTCATGAACAAGGAAAGCATAATGGAAGAGGTAGCATTTAAGCTAGGCCATAAAATCTTATCAGGTTGAAGACAGGTAGAAGGAGTTCATTCCTTTTTGCACTAGACTTAGAAAGTACCTGGAAGCAAGAAAACACAGGGCCTGGTGAGGGGAGGGCACTGGGAAAGGCCCAGCTATCTCCTCAGGCAAATACTGGGAAAAGAACTGTTGGTTGGGCTAGAATGTGGTGATCTTAAGGCAGACTATTTTAGCTCTGAGAGTCTATTTAAGGTTTCTAAGTACTACCTTAATAAGATAGATTATAGTCAGGGAGGACTAAATGCAAAAAGATCATCAGTTAGGAATCTGTGATAATTGTATAAAGGAGAAATTAAAGCACTTTTAAAAGAATATTGAAAAGAAAAGATGGAAAAAAATTGGTTTGAAAAAAGAAATGGCTGAATTTCTTTTTTCAACATGGGAACTGATTGAGTGACCAAATAAGGAGTCAAAAAGGACTCCTCACACTTCTTATAAAGGGTCATGGTAACTGTAGGGTCATCTGTCGCCAGAAGACTGCATATTATAAACTCCCTGAAATCTAGTCTCTTGGGGCTCTCTTTGGGAAGAAACTACTGCATATGGGCTTCCTGCCAGGGACATAGCCCTTCAGACTTGCCCTCTCCAGAGCCAAATCTCCAATTCTGTGGCTGGGAATCAAGAGCCAAGTAATCAGTTGGTAGGAACAAGTGACTAAGTGTGTCAAGCAGAGAACTGAGCTCTGCAGGAGCTGAGGTGCTCAGGAGGACCAGCAGCAGGAGCCAGACAGGGGAGGAGCAGCTGCTGCACCCAAACAGTGTCCTCAAGGGATGGGAAGATGAAGCCTTCCCAAGGACTGAGCAGAAGGAGTTGGCAAAAAAGAGAGTTGGTTATTGTTGGTCTTGTGTGTCAGTGTTTTTAACTTTCTCTCTCTTTTATTAAAAAAGTAATATGTACTCACTAAGGACATTTTAGAAAACAGAGACAGGTAAAAAGGAAAAAAAAACATTTTTCACTATTTATATATAACTGTTAATATTTTGGCATAATTGCTACACTCTTTCTATGAAGCAGGTTTTTTCAGCTGATGGTAACAATGTGTACCATGTAAAGGCAAAAGAGAGTTACTGTGATTGCTTGTTACTTTCAGTTTGCAGTAAATAGAAGTCAGCTCATAAAAGTGCTTATAGATTTTGGGGGAGCTGTTGAAGAATTTTAAGTATGGGAGTGGCATGATCATATTTACATTTTAAAATAGTCTTTTTGCCCATAATGTGGACAATGGATTAGAGAGCAGTAAAGCTTGAAGCCTGGAAACCAACTTCTTGGCCAGGTCATAAGGGGCTAATCAAGAGGAATGAGGGGGAGAGGGATAACAAAGAAATTTGAGAGCTTTAGAAGGAAGAATTAACAGGATATGGTAATTAATAAGTTGTGGAGGTGGAAAAGCATGCTGTAATTGTCTCAATTAGAAGTCCCACAGAAACTTCAAATTCAACATGTCCAAAACAAGAAATTATAATCATTCTTACCAAATTTATTCCCTATCTGTCCTAGTCAATTTTCTGCTACTATCATAGAATACCAGAAACTGAGGAATTATAAACAATGGAAGTTTACTTGTTCGTGGTTGTGGAGGCTGAGAAGTCCAAGAGCATGGCAGCAGCACCTGGTGAGGCCCTTTATGCTGTTAGCCCATGGCAGAAGGTAGAAAGGCAGTCAAGGGTGCAAGACAGAGAGAGGAAATCAGGCTAATGTTATCCTTTTGTCAGGAGCCCATGATACTAACCTACTCCTGCGATAATAGCATTAATCCATTCATGAGGGCAGAACCCTCATGGCCTAAGCACCTCTTAAAGGTCACACCTCTTAATACTGTCACAATGAAAATTAAATTTCAACACAAGTTTTGGAGGAGACATTCAAACCATAGGACTGTTCTAGATTCTCTTCTCTGAATATATCCTTAGCCACCTAGTTACCCAAGCTAGAAAGTTGGAAGTTGTCCTAGAATTTTATTTCTGCGTCATCTACCTCTACATCTCATCAGTCACCAAAACCTATCAGATCTTCCACTTAAAGCTGTAAGGTCCATTTCTCTATGTCTTTATTGCCACTGTATTTGCCAAGTTCAGGTATTTATTTTTGACTTAAAACAGTAGTTGGCAAACTACAGACTACAGACCAAATCCAGCCTACCATCTGTTTTTGAAATAAAGTTTTAATAAAATATAACCACACTCACATGATTACATTTTGTCTATTGCTGCTTTTATGCAACAATGGCAGATTTCAGTAGTTGTGATTGAGACCATGTGGCCTACAAAGCCTAAAATGTTTACTATCTGGTCCTCTACAGAATGTTTGCTGACTCCTGTCTTATAATACTGTAATGTAATTGGTTTCCCTACTTTCTGTGTTCAAGCTTGTCTTTCCCATGTTGATGGAGTGATTTCCCTAAAACACTGTTTATTCCTGTCAACCCCCTTACTCATATTTCCTAAATGGCTCCCAGCAGCCAACACGATTAAATATACAACACCTTAGCATGGCAGGTGATGAGTTCTAGTATAGTTTTTCAAATTCTAATTCTTTCTCAAAATACCCCTGCCAATAAACCCTAGATCTCAATCTTCAAGCTGTTAGTAATGTTTCACTTGAAAAGGAATCATTTACATGAAAACAATAATCTCCATTAATATTAATGTTATGAGGTTTAATCTTTTAAGGTATTATGTAGGGCTTTCTTGATGAATTATTTTTATGAATTGATATTTCTTAAAAATTACCAGTCCATTGGTTGTTGGTTATATATGTCAGTATGAAGAAAGATAGTAAATATTACTGCCAGACATTAACTTTACTTCTTCAGCAAGAACTCTGAGATTTTCTAACAAAAAATTAGTTGTTTATCTCTTTCTCAACATTAATAGAATTTGCTATAGTGCCGGAAAATCAAAATGGAAATATGGTAGTCATTCGAATACCTACATGAATTTTTAAAGTAAAATGTAATGGGAGGGAGTGATATCATCAAGATGGCAGAATAGAAATTCTCAGGCTCCATTCCCTACCCTACCCCCTGAAAGTTCAACTAGCAACTTGCACAGACTGGAACATCCTTTGGAAAACTGCAACACTTAGAAACAAGCCTGAGATACCTTCATGGTTTACAAAACTGAATGAAATCTGAATTATAAGGGTAAGAAGAATGGTCTCACTCCAATTGCACAGTCCCACTCCCTCCTCCAAGTCAGCACAACACCAGAAAGAGGGGATTTTGGGGGGCCCATAGTTTCTAGAGGGGGGGAACAGAACTCAGTGCAGTCATCCAGTGTCCCTAGAATTCTGAGATACCTCCCAAGAAGCCTACTCAAGTCTCACCTAACAGGGAGCAAACAACATAGCTATACTGCTCGGGGTCAGGCAGAAACAAAGAAAGCTGAGCTGATTGCCTTCATAAGCATAACTCAACTTAGCTTGAGTCCCTAGACTGCTAATCTCCCTACCCAGCCACAGAGCCCACCCCAATGACCCCATATAGGCAAGGAGATGCCCACCTCCTCCCATTTCAGAGAGGTGAAGAGGCTAGACTGGGAAGTCAAGCAGCAGCTCCCTCTCCCCACCAGCTGAAACCCACCTGATGACCTCATCCAGGCAGGCAGACTAATACCTTTGTGGATTTCAGAGAAGTAAAGGGTCTAGACTGGTTTGATCTGGGAAGTCAAGCAGTGGCTCCTCTCAGCTAATGAATCCTGCCAATGATTTTGTTGAGGCATGGAGACCTCCACCTTTGCACATCTTAGAGAAACATAGAGGCTAGACTGTCTCAACCCAGTAGGTCAAACAGCCACTAAACTCAGCCAAAAACCTACCCCATGGCTCCACCCTGACAGGGAGGCAATCTTCAGTTGCACATTTCTAAGGTGAATAGCCTCTGGTATTGCCTTTTATGAGCAGTGACTCTGCCTAACTTCAGCCTGCGGCCCTGCCCAACTACAGGTCCCAAATAGCAGAATTGCCCAGGCAAGGATATATCTTGTGACTGGCCTGACCAGAAGCCATCACTGTAGCTAGCCAGTACCTCTGCCTAATGGCAGAACCCAGCCACTATTCTCACTAGACTGTGGAGTCCAGCCAGCAGCGCCACCCAACATCAGAGCAAAGGCAGTGGCTCTGACTGACCAGGGTCATCACTAGTTGGCCCTTCTAGAATCACAGGCTAGACTAAATAGTGAAGGTTTATCCATGCCAAAGAACACCAGTAAAGGGGCAGAAGAGGAGCTGGCTCCTCATATACATAAACAATAATGAAAGGACGCAAGGATTATAAAGAATCAAGGAATCATACCATCTCCAAAAGAAACTGTAATAATAAAGCTCCAATAATGGAACCCAAAGAAATGGACATCTATGAAATGACAAAGAATTCAGAAATATATTTATAAAGAAGTTCAGTGGAGTATGGAGTATTAGAAAACAATACATGACAGAAGATGTTTAACAAAGAAATATAAACAATAAAAAAAGAACCAGATAGAAATCCTAGAGATAAAGAATACAGTGACTGAATTGAAAATTCAATAGAAAGCTTCAATGGCAGACTTGATTAAGCAGAAGAAAGACCATGGAGTACTACTCAGCCATAAAAAACAATGGTGAATTAATAACTGTTGTATTATCCTGGATGGAGCTAGAGCTAGATACTTCAAAGTGAAGTATCACAAGAATGGGAAAACAAGCACCACATTATACTCACCAGCAAATTAGTACTGACTGATCAATACTTATGTGCACACATGGAAGTAACATTAATCAGGTGCTGGGCAGGTGGGAGGGAGGCAGAGGGGATGGGTAAATTCACCACTAATGGATGTGGAGCACACTGTCTGGGGGATGGGCATGCTTATAGCTCTAGGCGGTACAAAGGTAATATATATAACCAAAATGTTTGTACCCCATAATATTCTGAAATTAAAAAAAAAAAGCAGAAGAAAGAGTCAGTGAGCTGAAAGATAGGATATTTAATATTATCCAGTCAATGGAGCAAAAAGACAAAAGAGTAGAAAAAGATGAAGAAAGCCTTTGGGAATTATAAGCCACCATCAAGAGACCAAACCTTTGCATAAAAGGATTTGCAGAAGGAGAAGGAAGAGAGAAAGGGCCAGAAAGCATATTTAAAGAAATAGTGGCTGAAAAGTTCCCTCATCTGCAAATAGATGCCAACATCCAGGTACAGGAAGCACAAAGAATGCCACTCCAATTCACGCAAAAAAGGAGTACACCAAGGCATATATTAATCAAGCTATCAAAAACCAAAGACAAAGAAAAAATTCTGTGAGCAGCAAAAGATGAGAAACACATCACATAAAAAGGAATGATAATATGACTATCAGGGGATTTCTTAGCTGAAACCCTGTTGGCCAGAGGAAAGTGGGAATATATTGAAGTGCTGAAGGAAAAAACCTACCAATCAAGAGTACTTTACCCAGCAAAGCTGTCTTCAAAATTGAGGCGGAAATGAACACTTTCCCAGACAAACAAAAGCTAAGGGAGTTCATCACCATTTGACCTGCTTTACAAGAACTGCTAAGGGAGTTCTTTAAACTGAAATAAAAGCTGCTATTTAATAACATGAAACATGAAATACAAATTCAATAGTATAAGTAAAACAAAGTTATATTCAGCATACTCTAGGACTGTAATAATGATTGTGTGTAAGGCAATTTCATCAATAGTACAAGGGTTGGGTTATACATTTATAATTGTTATGTCCTCTTAATAAATGACTCTTTATCATTGTATAATGTCCTTTGTCTCATTTTACAGTTTTTGACTTAAAGTCTATTTTATCGGATATAAATATAGCTAAGTCTGCTCTCCTTTGGCTTCTGTTTGTGTGGAATATTTTTTCTATTCCTTCACTTTCAATCTATGTGTATCCTTAAAAAGTAAGGTGGGTTTCTTATTAGCAAAATAGAGTTGAGTCTTGTTTTTTTTTTAATCCATTCAGTCACTCTATGTCTTTTTATTGGAGAATTTAATCCATTTACATTCAAGGTAATTACTGATAGGTAAGGACTTACTACTGCCATTGTTTTAGTTGTTTCTTAATTGTTTTATGGTTGTTTTGTAGATACTTCTTTACTTTCTTCTCCTCTTTCTGTCTTCCTTTGTGGTTTGATGGCTTTCTGTAGTGGTATGCTTGAATCCTTTCTATTTTTGTTTTGTGCTTCCACTATAGATATTTTGCTTTGTGGTTATCATGAGGCTTGCACAGAACATATACTTATAACAGCAGATTATAAGCTGATAACAGCTTACCTTTGATTGCATACAAAATTTTTACACTTTTACCCCCTCCTCCATTTTAAGTTTTTGATGGCAGGATTTACATCATTTTGTAATGTGTTTCCCTTGAAAATTTATTGTAGCTATAGTTATGATTAATAATTTTGTTCTTTAACCCTTGTACAAAATTATTAATCATAACTGAAGCTACAATTATTTGTAGGTATATAATAAATGAAATTCAAGGCTCCTTTTGGCTTGAACAATGAACCCCTGTTTCAGTCTGAGGGAGCAATGTAGAACTTCTGGGCCTTATTTTAGCATATAGCCAAGAATTTAATTGACTTATTATTTATTGGGCAACTATTATATGCAAAGTATTGACAGTCTGTCCCCCTCCTTCACAGAATTCAATTTTTTAAAAAATTTATTTTTAACTCTGGTAAAATATGCATAACATAAAATTTACCATTGTAACCATTTTCGAGTTAAGTAGTACTAAGTATATTCACATTATTGTACAACAAAACTCCAGATCTTTTCATCTGGTAAAACTGATACTCTATACCCATTAAACAACTTCTCTTTTCTGGTTTCCCCCAGGCCCTGACAACCACTATTCTGCTTTTTGTATCTATGAGTTTGATTCCCCTAGATACCTCATATGAGTGGAATTATACAGTCTTTTTGTGACTGGCTTATTTTACTTAGCATAATGTCCTCAAGGCTCATCCATACTATAGTATGTGTCAAGTTTCCTTCCTTTTTAAGGCTAGATAATATATTTTATGTATATATTAAAATCACATTTTCTTCATCCATTCATCTGCTGATAGACATTTAGGTTGCTTTGGCTTCTTGGCTATCGTGGATAATGTTGCTATAAACATGTGTGTACAACTATCTTTTCAACATCCTGCCTTCAGTTCTTTTGGATGTATACCCAGAAGTGGGATTACTGAGCCATATGGCATTTCTATTTTTAATTTTTTGAGGAAACTGCCATATTGTTTTCCATAGCAACCGTACCATTTTACATTCCCACCAACAGTGACAAGCATTTTAAATTTCTCTACATGTTCACCAACACTTGTTATTTCTGCTTTTGTTGCTTTCTTTTTGATAGTAGCCATTTTAATGGATGTAAGGAATATTGACATAATTTTGACTTAACTGCCTTGTGCTGACACTTATGACACTACCTAACAGCTACTTTATAAAAGCTTATGGTTGAGATGTACTAAAACTTTATATTTTCATAATGTTTTTGCTTTATAAAGTTGATCTTGGATAGAGATCATTAATAGAGTCTATGTTCTGTACTTTAGGATAAAATAGACACATCTTAGAAATAGCTCTGCTTATGGCTATTACTCTATTAATATTTCAATTTTCAGCACTAATGTTGATTTTAATGTGTTAATCTCATAAATACCCATTTCTGTCCTAGCTTAGGGTCAAAACTATCCATGGCTTTAGTAGTCTGCTTCTCTCCCTGACTCCAGAAATTTTTTATAACACTTGTAAAAGACAGACATGCTATTATTTCCTCTACAAGAAAACTATTCAGTACCCCGAGGAATAAGGTTTTTGAAGTGTTTTTTAAAAAATATTCTTGTCAAGAAAAAAGAATCTATAATAGTTTAGTACATTTAGAGTTGTGTTGTTTAGTTTTTCTCTTCTCCTTTCCTTCCCTGAAGTGCTTACAGGCCAATATGAGATCACTGGTGCTAAGAGCCAAGTTTATAGTTAGTGTGGTCATGTTTTAATTTTTGCTATCTTGAATAAATGCTTGGTAACCTCAATATTAATGGTCTAACAATTAGCAATTCTTGGCCTTTTGAAAAGAGACTTATTATTGTTGTCATATTTGGAAAAAAATGATTTGGCAATAAATAAGAAAAGAGCAGGAAGTTTTCACTCCCAAGTCATTATTGCAGAAGAATGTCGTAAGTCGTATTTTATTAGAAATGAGTGAAATTGGCATTCTCTGAGACTATTGTGCTTGCAACTAGAAAATATACATCTTTCTCTGAAAATGTTGACATGGTAAACAGGTGCTTTTTGGCTATTTCACCTTGTATGGGTAGCATTGATATAGAGCAAGGCTCAGTGAGTTTTATGTTTAAAATGAAGAGATTTTAATTAATTTATTGGTTCTTTGAGAGCAATATACCAAATGTGTAAGGTCGAATTATTATTTATGAATCAAAACCAAGTGCTATGAGGCTCAGACAAGTAGAACATCTTCTTTTACCCTTTTAGAGATAAATGTTTGGTAAATAATGACCAATGCAAGCCTATACAATGAGCAGTTGAGGATAATCTGGTAACATTGTAACTACTTAAATAATGTCCCATCATGACCATTTCACAACTAATATTTCTTTGAATACAAGAAAGTTTCTTCAGAAGGCTGTGTAGGTTCTCCTTTTTACTTAAAAGGACAAGACAAATGAGAGTATAGAAGTATGAATAACTACCGGAATGAATACATGGGAATAACCTTTTTTATTTGGACATTTTCCTTACACTTGCTTTTAAAGAAGAAAATTCCTGATTTAATGTGGTCTTATTTTAGACCTCCAGAGGGTAAGCAGGGAAAGAAAATGGCTGTTTATAAGAAATCCATAATATGAGCAGGTCAAACATAAGTTCAGCTATCAAGAGGAAACTTGGTTTTGGGGAAATGTTATTAACATCACCATGTTTATTCCAAAAGCTTACAGATCATTCTTTTTGAATGTAAATTTGTAGTGTTTTTTTCTTTCTTACGTGCTCAAATTCCTGGGCTCAAGTGATCCTCCGGCCCCAGCCTCTGGAATAGGTGAGATTACAGGCAAGTGGCACTGCACCAGGCTTCTGTTTTATAATTGCAAATTCCAGTATTAATGGTTTTTTGTTGTTGTTGTTAGCAGATATCTTACATTCTTTTAAAAAGCAAATAGGAGTTCTTTCATGGGCCAATTTCATCACTAGCACTCACCACCTTATATCAATATTTATGGTCACAATTGATTTTTTTCAAATTGTTTTTGTTTTTTAAAATGGTAATATATTTATGTTTTAATTAAAGCTTTTGTGGGCCATGTTTTCAAAAGCAAATACAAATATTAATAGTTTCCCTAGTTAGAAGATGTGTTATAAAGCATTTACTATAAAACCGATAGCTTTTCAAAATTTTCTTAAAACAATGTCCTGTATTTATATTTTGAGAGTTGTCATACAACTTCCATATTTATCTTTGAGAAATTTAGTGTGCATTTATATATACACAAACACACACATATATATATGAAGTTCCTAAATTTTAATCTGAAATTTTAATAGCTTAGCTTTTCAACAAGGTTTTTGTTTTTAATGTTTAATGGCAACATTTTGGGATAAAAAATTTGTGACTTACTGCTCTAGGTGCAAAAGTAATTCCACAAACAATTTGGGAACTTGGATGATTCAGGGATACCATGTGTGTTAGAAGACAAGAAGATCATATTAAGTAGGTGGTAGTTTTAAGGGGTAGAAATTAAATTAAAGATAAGCATTTAGAAGAATATTTGGAGACCATAGAAATTGACCAGCTTATTTTTATTTCCACAGCCTTTCTCTATAATAAATTCTATTTTTAATAACTCTGAAAATCAAATCTGCTTTAAATTTTGTTTCTGTGAATGATCTTCATACAATAACACTTTGTAAAGGACCAGACATTGCTAGCTAATGTAATTAGCCCAGGTTGAAAATACAAATATGTGGATAAAAATCTAAATGTATAAAAGCCTGTAAAGAATAGTAATATTTCAGTAGCAAAGAGAAATGTGTCAGTTGACAATGCATTTTCCAGCCCATTCTCCCCAAGAAGGTACCAGAATGGAGATGTTATAAGCTCATACTTGGTTTAGGTTTGAGTAAGTTAACAGCTGGGTGATACATTGTTTTAAAGAATAATATCTAGGCAGCACCATTTATTACCAGTTTAAATTTCAGTATTCAGTTTATTCATCACTGCCTAATAAATACCGTACTTCCTTTTTCACCACATTTTACTCACTGACTGCTGTTCTACCACTGTCCAAAAGAAGACAAAGATAGATGCCTCTGTGTGGGCAGAATGTGCTCATTCAGGATGGCTATGTGATGTCTATCAGGTTTAATAAATCCAGCAATATAAAGTCTATAAAAGTGGGACCCTAGCAGGGATATACTGTTAGGTAATTTAAGAATCACATCCTCAGAGGACCTGTTAGTAGCTTCCGGCAACCTGGAGGGTATATTGAGTAGGCACCCCTTCCATTTAATATCCAATTTTTTGACTTTGCAAAAAGGAGTCAAGATAATCTTAATACTCATTATATTTGTATAAATAAGGTAGCCTTGCTAAAATACTAGAAATTAGGGGAAAAAACAACCTAAAAATGGAAAACCATTTAGGCAGGTCATATGTATCAGTAGTGGACAAAACTTTAGATCATAAGTCAGTGACACAGAGAGGTCTCCTACTGAAAACTCTTCTTGGGCCTCATGTTTTCTTCTGGATTTAATAAATGATTATTAGAATTATGATTGTACTTTACATCATTTCAGCATCAATTGTACTTTAAAGGAAAAACAAGAACTTCAACAAAATTAAAAGTTTCTGCTTATCAAAAGACATAGTTTAAAAAATGAATAGGAAGCCACAGATTGGAAGAAAATATTTGTAACATGTATATTTGATACAAGATTGATATCTAGAATATTATCATTCAAAAATAAGAAGACAGTTTTTAAAATGGGCAAAAGACTTGACCAGACATTCATAGGAAGACAAATTGGTGACCAATAAGCATGCCAAAAATGTTCAACATCATATTCAGGAAAACACAAATTAAACTACTATGAGATAATGCCCACTAGATTGACTTAAAAAAATACCAAGGAAACCAAATGTTAGTAAGGATGTAGACAACCAAAACTATCAAACACAAGTCACTGGGGGGAGTACAAAGTGTGACATGCAATTTGACAGTTTTTTACAATGTTAAACATATATGACCCATTATACCCAGGTATTTATCATGCCCAAATATTTATCAAGGAAAAATGAAAGCATATGTCCACAAAAAGCCATGCAAATTTCCTCCATAACAGTTCATAATAGCCAAACACTGAAAGCAACCCAAATTTACATCAACAGGATAGAGGATAAACAAATTGTATATGGAATACTATTTAGTAACAGAAAGAAACAGACTAGTAATATATACCACAGTAATATCTCAAAACCACTTTGTGTTGCATGAAGAATCCTAACAGTAAAGAGAACATACTGTATGATTCCATTTATACGAATTGTTAGAATAAGCAAAACTAATCTATGATGATAGAAAGCAGAACGGTGGTTGTGGCAGGAGAGGGTAGCAGCAGTGGTAGGGAGGGATGGCAGAGATTATGCGGAAAGTGGTACAAGAGAACTTTCTGAGGTGATGAAAACATTCTAGGGATTTGGATTACACAGGTGTATCCATCCATCAATTGAACTATATACACTTAAGATATAGTTTATTGTACTGCACCTCAGTTATACCTCAAAGAAAAAGTTTAAAAATTTTTTTAAAAGATAGCAGAACCTGATTAGAATTCAGTGTGGAATAGCAAATATAACTGAAGTGATAGAAAGTAGACCTATCAGGAATGGTAAAGTTACTAGAGTGTTTTGAGCATATTGTTAAAAACTAAATAGATCATTTGTATAAAAAATTGTCTAAAGAAGGTACTATGTATGCAGACAATAAGAAGGCAGCATTCTAGAAGCAGAATCAGATGATTTCTTAAGATCCTTTTCTATTCTTCCTATCGGGATTCCATCATTATTATGAGTTCTTATTATGTCTCAGGGACTGTACTGAATCCTTTATGTTCATTTTCTTATGCTTACTGAGAGCTTTTCCAGACAGTGTGAAAGTTTAAAATGTGGTTGTTCTTTTGAAACTGTAGTATCAACATTTTGTTGTTGGTAAAGTTAAAATGTAACAATAGTAACAATTGTTTATTTGGCATATGTATGTATATACTCTTTTGTGTTAACTCATCAAACCTTCTCAACAACCCTACAGGCCAGTTACTATTATTAGACCCATTTTTAAGATGAGGAGACGAAGTCACAAGCTAAAAAGTGCCAGAGCCAAAATTCCCACCCTGTAGTCCCCCTTCAGATAACCATGTGTTTAACTACTATGCCATTCTTAATCTACTATTGCATGCTTAACGTTAATAAGTCATTATAATTTAATAATTTTATTCATTTGTTGGTATTTAAGTGAGTTAAAATATTATCAGTGAGATAATTACAATATTTAACATAATGATACTAGATTTTAAAATATATTTAAGTCCTCAATATGAATAAAATACAAAAGTTATTAGCATTTATAGTAAAGAAAACACCAAAGATTTCTGTCTGTCTAAGTAAAGCTTCTGCCTGCCCAGGCTGTTGGGGCTGAGTACCTACATCACTCCACTAACTTCCCTGGATTTGATTTCAAAGCACACCACCATTGTGTGATAGATGTCATCAGATAAGGCTGAAGTACCAGCCCAGACTCCTGATTTTCAGGATAGATTTGCAGTTTTACCTTTGGTTGTTTTGACTATGTTTTATGGTAGGTACCTATTCAGTGTAAGGACCTCATTAGGATCAGCTTTGGTTTTTAATCCTGTTAATATGATAACATCAGTCTTTCCGGCTTAAAATTTCTTATCAGATTTTTGAGTGGATATTTTACATACATAACTATATGTTTTAAACTGTTGTAGTTGTGTTTCCTCATAACTCCAAATACTTTGGTCTCTTTGTGGGCATGGTTTGAAATTATAAATAATGGTGAATTTCTTCAAAAGATACCATTAGTTGATAACTTATGAGTACTCTTGGTATGTTATCAACATATAAATATATAAATAGTGTAGTCCCAGGGGGAGGGGAGGGAGTGTGCAATAAAAAAATTTTTTTTTTTTAAATAGTGTAGTCCTGTTTCAGTTATTTGATGTGTGAAGACCACCCCAAACTCAGAGACTAAAACAAGAAACTCATAATTTTGTGGATCAGGAATTTGGACAGGGTACAAAGTGGATGGTTCATTCTGCTCTATGATATCTGGGACCTTAGTTGGGGTTGCCCAGATGGCTAAGAGCTGCCTGGAAGAGCCTATGGCTGTCTCAGCTGGGGTCGTATGTCTCAGGCCTTGATGCTGCTTATTGAACCAGTTCCTCAGTCTTCTCCATGTGTGGCTTGTGATCTTTCCATGCAAAACTTATAAATGGGAAGACATAAGTGATACTTGCTTTTGGTGTTATTATTTTTGTTGCTATGTATCAATATGTTGTAAAGTGTTATAAGAGATACTGCACTATGAATTTGCACCTTAACAAGAATAAGTTTCTGTTTTATTGACACACTTTTCAAGTGGATGTTGAGAAGAGATGATATCCTCTAATGAAGCAGTTAGTGTTTTTTTTAATTTCAGCATATTATGGGGGTACAAAGTTTAGGTTACGTATATTGCTCTTGCCCCCCGCCAAATCAGAGCTTCAAGCGTGTCCATCCCCTAGATGGTGCTCACTGCACTCATTATGTATGTATACACCCATCCCCCCTTCCCCATGCAGTTAGTGTTTTATTGTTAACTTATTCCTAACAGCTGGAAGAACAAAGTCAATCAAAATCTGAACCACGTAGTAAGACTGCAGTGAGGCTAAGTTTATAGACTGAGTCAGAGGTCCTGGCAAACAAAAACTTGTTAGGTATTAAGACAGACCTCCAGTGTGAATTATAAGAAATTACCCTCGGAATCAGTGGCACATAAGAAAGTAATCTCAGCCATACTGTTCCAGCAGTTTTTAAGTAGGTCTGACCTCACGTGTGAAGCCTGAGCCATACCCCACTGAATGACATAGCAGGCCCCACCTTAGGGTACCCAAGCATAGTGAGAGTTGGAGGTTACTTTTAATTCAGAACATTAGGACTTAATCTCTAACCCTAACCTCTTCTCTTCTAGAGCTAGGGGAGGCTTCGCAAAAGAACAGGAGTAAGGAAGTACTTTAAGACATATAGCCAGAACCCATTTGTTCTTATTCTTGGTTCTGTTTTTTGAGCTTTCTTTTTTTAACATTAGCTTTAGACATTCACTACCATATCACATACCAGATTTATTTCTTTTTGAACTACTAGTAGTATTATGCTGCAGGTTCTAAATGCATATTATAAAACCAGAATGCAGTACAGCCCACAAAGCTAATGGCAATATATTGAAAATTCATCAAGAAATTACCAAGATTCCAGAAGACTGCTCTCCTTATCCAAATTATACTATCCCCCTCTAAACCACATACAAGAAAAGTCATTCTGAAAACTCTCTATGTTAACAGCAACATTGAAGGCACATTAAATAGAGGGCGCCCGTGATCCTCAAGCCCCTGGAAAACAACTGAGTTTATTAGTGACTTTACCTGAGAGCAAAACTTTATTTACTTACCCACCATTCCTGAATGACCTCTTAAGTTTTTAGTGTTTCCAACTATAAGTATTGAAGTTTGATCAAATTTAAAGTAACTAATTTCTGTTCAGCTCCTAGCCTAGATCTATTTTCAAATCTAAGAAAATATTAATAAAATTTGAGATTTACTTATATAAGATTTCTTTGAACCATTTGGTTCTCAAAGTGTGGTCCCCAGACCAGCAGCATCCACTTTCCCAAGGTATTTCTTATAAATGGAAATCTTAGGCCCCACCCCAAACCTACAGAATCAGAAACTCTGGGAGTAGAGACCAGCAATCTGTGTTTTAACAAGTCTTCATATGATTCTGATATGTGCTAAAGTTAGAACTACTGCTTAAACTATATTCCATTGAAAATACTTTCCACCTGCTCCATTGTCTTCTTAAGTGGCCTTCAAGCTCATATGTCCAGTAAAATAGGGTGGTTTTTTTTTTTTTTTGGTATTGAGGGTGAAATATATTATTTTTGTTTTCCCAGTTTTATTCTTTGTAGTTTTAGTTATTGTACACGATCTTCCAGATAAGCTTAAATGTTACCTCATTTGCCTTGCTGTTTCTTGCCTCATTATATTTGTGTATAACTGTCCCTTCTGTCCAATCCCCATACCATCTCATCTGTTCAGTTCCCCACCTGTAAAATAACATCGCTTTAGAATCTGATGTGAGGATTCAACGAAATAGTATATATAGATCTACTTAGCACAGTACTTGGAACATTTTTGGAATAGAGAAAAAGATAAAAGTAGCCATGTGAAATTCTAATTATATTACTTTGTTGATTATAATTTTTTAATAAATTTACTCCAATAAAATAAAATTTGGTTTATCCACAAAATTAAGGGCAAATATTGAATCTTGTCACATATCTCATTTTGGCTTACCAAAGAACAGTAGGGGTATATGAAGGCCAAATGTTCACCTTATTCTATAAAATGGTAGTTTTTATTTTTGAAGCATGAATCAAGCCTAAATTAAGAACCCACATAAATATAAATAAAGCATCTTTTCCATTTGGACTGAACTACTTTGGATTTCACATTAGCTAAATTAAAAATATGTTTTTATTAGGTGCAAGTAGTTTCCAAAGTGCTTTTCCTGGCTCACATCTTGTCCTTATTTTCTTGAAGGGTTGGTCTAGCACAGTTCAAGCAAGTTTTTTGGTCCTGTTTGTCTGCCAGGAGGTAACAGAGAAGGAAACCCACAGAGAGGTTAAGTCTACGTAGCCTTATGGAAAAGAAAAACTGGCCTTTTCTACAGCAATAGCCTAGGAATGAGTCAGCTCTCACATCCAGTCACTGGTGCCTTTGAGGATGCAGCTTGTTTTCAGCTAAATGCCAGCCGGGATTTCAGAAGCAGCAAATCTGCAGATTCATTTAGAGCAAATCTTTAAGCCACAGTATAGGTGAGAATTTTTACAAAAGTCAAGCAGCACAAGTTGATAGCCCCTGCTGTAGCTTAGTGCCTATTGTATCCAGAAAGCTTTTATACTGTACTATGTGTGTTATGTGGCTAGAAAGGAAAGACAGTAAGGTTTTAGGGTTTTTTATCCCCAAATTTGGAGCTTTATTGTTTACTGTTGGAAAAAATTTCAAAAACTCTCTTCTCTCCTTGCAGTCTCCTTGCTTCCTCCACCTATCCCCTGCCCCCGCAGCTCTTAGGATGGGAAAGAAACTAAAACCAAACAAACAAAAAAGTAAAGGTTTATATTAATTCTCCAGAAACACTCTTAGTGGCATAGTGGCCATATTCAAGAGCTGACTCACTCCCAGAACAGAAGCGTATATCAGTGTAGTTTCTAAAATGTTTGATTTTGAGAGGTGAGATTAAATTGAAGTATTGAAGATCAAACTTAAGCAAAATGTTCTTGAGTGATTTGGACTTGCAGTTTTATTAAATTCATACAGCGAGTTTATTTATTCATAGTGATGCATAATAAAATTCAATGGAAATATTAAGAAAACTTTGTTTAAAGTCTCAGTGCTGTCATTACAGTTATAGACTTATTATTTAGTACAAATTGGAATACAGCCTATAATAAGATTTATTTATTCTGCAAACAAAAAAATCTTACATTGTATAAGTATTCAAATATACCATACCCTCATTCTCTTCTTGACTTAATATATTCATTCCAAAATATTTGAGATCATGGTGTAAATCAAAAAGTTTTAACAACTAGGTTCTTAAATTGGTTAATTGGTTAAAAAAAAAAAAAGAAAACCCAAACAATTCATTAAGTGTCCTGCATACCAGAATATTTTTATTTGATTAAACTTCATAATTATAATTTTTTTTTTATTTTAGAAAAGGGCACAGAAGTAATAAAGAATCATAATACCTACCAAATTTGTTCAAGGAAAATTATTTGAAATATTTTACCCCAAAAGCATCCACCTTTCAAATCTTTGTTTTTGTTTGTTGGCATGTATACACGTATTCACATGATTTTATATAAATAGAGTAATTATTTGTTTTATTATGTAATTTATATTATATAATCTAATTATTCTAAATGGAAATTTCTCATTATAAACAGTGTTGTAATGAACACCCATTAAATTCTTATTTTGTGCTTGTCCAGTTTTTGGTGCTTGGACACTTTGGGATCCTTATGATGAATGTATGGAATTACTGAGTGGAAGGGTACACACATTTAACATTAATACATTTGGCCAGTGCTTAAGAGAACTGAATTATTTTTTAGTGTTAAATGTAGTTTTTAAAAAAATCTACCATGATAATGAAAACTTACAGCACTAGGCACCTAAAAGAATAATTAGTGCTACAAGCAATTTTGTTTGGTTTGACATATTTATTGAGTATTTAACACTGCTTGTATGTCATACTCTGCACTAGTTATTAGAGTTGCAAAAGTGAAATGACACAGTTTTATTGGACGACTGGAGATTGTAAAGAGGTAAGCAGGCTACTAAAATATATGGTAATTGTGATGGTAAGGATAAATATAGTAAGCTTGTGCACCAGTATTGGGAGTTTAGAAAAGTCTTTCTGGGGAAAGTGGCCCGGAAGCCGAGATCTGAAGGATGATTTTGAGTTACAAGGAGAAGAGAAGTGACAGGAAAGAGTGGTTTAGGTCATGAGAAATAGATGTCAGAGATTAAGATACATCCTGAGAACCAGTAGGATTTTAGAGCATGTGGAATGCATGCAAGGACTGAGGCAAGAGAAAGAGATGGAGAATAAAGTAGAGCTGGGACCATAAAGAACTTTGTAGTAGCGTTAATGAGTTTGGAATTGAAATTTTAAGGGCTACTATAGCAAAGAAATGATGGGATCAAATTTGAGCTTTAAAATATTATTCTGGTTCTAGTTTGGACAGGGACTTGAAGGAAAGCAAATCACAGAGCCCCAAGGCCAAAAGGATGTAGTGAACTTTATTTGGGCACATATCTATCTGTACCAAGAGAGTCCAAGCTTGCCAATTAGACAAAGCAGTAAGGAACAGCAGTTTTCAGAGCACCATTTATCTAATGGCTCTTCTGTCTTGAAAAAGCAAGCAGAGTACTTTCTGGGGGACTTGGGAACTCCCATCCACCCAGTGAGGACAAAGTCTGGAATTAGAAAAACAAGGCATAATAAAAATATCATCATCAACATCATCATTGTATAGACATTATTATCAGGAAGGCTACATTTAGGTATACTTGACCTAAAACAGAATGACTTATTTTAGACCTCATTCTTGAGTGGAATAGAAGTTCATAATATACCTTTTGTTCTCATCACAAATGGTTCAGCAACCATCTGGAATGGGCTTGCAGGTCAAGGAGGGACCTCAATGTTTGTACCTGCATTGGATGAGAAAGACAGGGCAAAGATTCTCTAAATTTAAAATGTGAAAAGTTTCTTTGATTTAAGAGGATCCTTACGTGCAACTCCATTTGTGAAACACTATATAAAACCTTAGGATCCTCTAGAAGCCATTTTGTATAATTCTGATCCATACTGATGAAAGTCTAGCTGAATGCCAGAAAAACTACTACCTTACTTTTTTCTTATTTAATCCATACCATGTACAGTATTTAAAATCATTTGTCCACATATTCATTCTTTTCCGTAATGTTGAAAGTGTTTTGAGGTCAGTAAAGTGAATTTAGCAAGGCAAGAAAACAGTGGGAAATGGGAAATCTTAAATAACGTATGTAATGCTTATCTGTTACCAAGTAAATACGGCTTTCATGAAAATGACCTCTTCCTTTTTAGGTATGCGTTATTTTATCTAATTCTGTTTTCTCTGTGATTTTTATTCTTGTAAGGTTTTTGGATAGGCCGGCGCCAGGGAAAGAAAGACAAGTAGAGTTGAAAGGGGTAAGCAATGAGGCTTTATTGGGGCACTCCCGGGAGAGGTTCACAGGCCCCAAGAGAGAGACCCAGGAAGTCACATCACCCAGAAGTTTTGAGTGGGCTTATATATGTTTTTAGGGTTGGGGAATGGGGGTTTCTTCGGCAGGAAGATTTTGGCACGAAGAGTGAGGAATTTCTTTGTTATAGTTTTAGGGTGAGTATTGAGAAATAGGAGGGGCCAGTGGTATGTGTGGACTCCAGGAACCAAGACTCTTATCAGGGTAACCATCCAGCTGTGGTCGTCCTTTAACTTAGCTGGGCCTTGCAGGCATTGTCCTTGGCAGTTCTCGTGGGCTTCTTCCTATTCCATTAAGGAGGGGAGGGGTGCCTGCCACCAGCCTTACAATTCTAAGTACTAGAATTGAGATGTCTTTCTTCTCACAAAATTTCTCCTCTTCCCAAGCCCCCAGGTTTCCTTCTGATGGTTTCCAGGATTAGTATTCTGATACCCATTTCTCCCTTAGTTTAGGCCTATATTTGCTTAGTACCAACTACATATTGAATCACAGTGTCAGATACAGTGATAAATGTAGCTCATTAAATATTTTTTCCAAATGATTTTTTTTGTAAAACTGATGCCCATGCATTATAAAAAATTAAGGCAGAGAGAAAAGAAAATAGGAAACCCAGATCAACAACACACTTAAAAATATCCAGCAGTAGCTATCATTAACAGTAAGTGAACATTATTCTAGATCTCTCTTCATGCATATACTCAGAAGAAAAAGCAAGATTGTTTAATTAATAAAAGGAAATTATACTACATTTTAAGAAAAAATATTTTACTTGAACTTAACATATAAATATTATTAATAAATGGAAGTAAGAGACATTTCTAAGTTTTACATAAATATTTCTTTTTCTTAAGAGATTTCCTAAGAAATTCTTCTATTTTACAAAAAAAAGATGATGAAAATATTAACAGATTGGAATCATTTAAAAAAAAAACACTACATGATTCAATTTTAGATGGTACTGATTAACTTTCTACCCTAAAGGTTGAGGAAATTGGTATGCTTAAAATTTTTTCACCATTTCCTTCCTCCATTTTCCAGTTTGGGTTAGTTATATTACTATTTTACATTGTCAACATGCATAACATTTATATGGGAGATTTTCACAGTTCTATTGTTATTTCTACATTTAAATGGATTTATTGTTTACCACCATCTCTTTTACCTTAGCACCTCTAATCCTAAATTCTTTATTTTCATTTATATTTTGGTTGTCTAGATTTCATCACCATATACTCTTTTTAGGAAGACCTCACAGGACTTTATACTCTGTCTTTCCCAGTATTTGAGATCGTGTATTGTCTTTATAATTGAATGACAACTTTGCTAGATACAATATTCCTGGGTTCCTTCTCTTTTTCCTTCTAACATTGTAAGCATTTTCCCCTTGTCTTCTTGCACTGCCTATGTAAAAGCCTGAAGCCAGTCTTCTTCCTCCATCCTTCCACTGAGAGTAACTTGTTTTTACTGCCTGATTACTTGGAAATTTCACTGTTTATCCTTGAAAATTATTAATTTAATAGTTTATTATCAGTTATTTTGTATCAACTTTTCCATGAATAAGGAACACCCTATCTATATGTAGGTTCAATTTCTTTTCGTATATTACATATCTTTGAATTATTTTTTCTCTACCACTTTTTTAGTTCTCTACTTGAGAGATAGCAGTATCCCTTACTAGGTGTTTGGGGAGGGAGAATAGTGATTAAGTTTCATCTGGTGGTCCATTATCTCATTTAAGCTTCACAACACTATTCCCATTTTAGAATGGAGGGGACTGAGGATCAACAGAGAGAATAATTAATTTGTCCAATGTAGTAAAGCCATAATTTGAATCTTGTTCTATTAGACTCCAGGCCTGTACTCTAAGCCCTGTGCTGTAAAGCCTTGCTACTTATTTCATATCTCCTATTTGTACACCATGCTAGTGAAGTATGTAGTTCAGCTTCCAAGACAGGACTTGCCAGCCTCTACCACTCTCTCTCCATATCTGCCTTTTTGTGAATACTGCTGCAAAAGGAATCCAGAGGCTTTTTGTTTTGTTTACTTAGAGGCATTATTTTTAAAATAGCCTAAGAAATTTTTTATCCAGGGAATATATGTCAATCAATTAAGTCTATTAATACACTATTTTACATCAATAAATTGGACAAGAAATATTTTAATTACTTAAATGTACAAATTAAGTAACAAAAATAATATTCCTTCTAATAAAAATATTAAATATAAATAAGACTTCACAATTAGTATTTAACCTGGTTCTGAAAGTTTCTGTTAATACAATACGACGTGAAAAGTAATATATAGTTAAAGTGACCAAAGATATTACTGTTGAAAATGGAATACGTGTACATATACTAGGAAAATCTTTCTTGCATTAGCATTAAAGTGATAGAAATTGACTTTAAAAAGTGAGGTAATGGAATAAAAGATTAATATAGGAAATTTATGACATTTCTGTATACAAGAAGAAACTACCTGGAAAGTACAATTGTCCCTTGGTATCTGTGGAGGGTTGGTTCCAAGAATAATACCGAAATCCGTAGATGCTCAAGTCCCCCATCTAAAATGGAGTAGTATTTGCATATAACCTACCCACATCCTCCCATATACTTTTAAATCATCTCTACATTACTTATAATTCCTAATACAATGTAAATGCTATGTAGACAGTTGTAGTGCTGTATTCTTTAGGGAACGTTGACCAAAGTAAGTCTGTATATGTTCAGTGTAGATCCTTTCCCCTCCCCAATTTTTTTTTTTTCAGAGATCGAGTCTCACTCTGTTGCCCAGGGTGGAGTACAGTGGTGTGATGATAGCTCACTGCAGCCTCCCTGAGTATTCTTGATCTGCAATTGGTTGAATCCACAGATGCATGGATATGGAGGGCTGACTGTATACTTGGACAAGTTGGCAGTGTAATAGCAACAAAAATCATAAAACTTCTTATGTTATGTCTACATAGGGATTTTATTTATCCTGCTTGGAATTTATTGAGCCTCCTGAATTTGAGGACTTAATCTAATTCTCAGATACTATTACTTCAAATATTGTTTCAATCTCAGTCTGTTTTCTCTTTCTGCAATTCTACTTCTACATGTAGATCATCTCACCTTGTCTTCCATGTCTTTTAGCCTCTCACATTTTGTTTTTTTATTTGTGTTTTTTATTCTCTGTTATGTGTGTTTTCAAATATATCTCCTAGTTTTCAAATATATTTCCAATTCTTTCTTCACCTATGTTTTTTTAGCTATTTATGTTTTCATTGAGTTTAGCTGTTCTAGTTGTCCTTTCTAGAAGTTGTTTTGCTTCTTTTTACAGTTGTTGTCTCTTATTCAATTTTTTATTCTCTCTTTCATTCTGTATGTATTAAACATACCTGTTTTATTTTATAGTATTTGAAGTTTTGAGTGTCAGGTTCTGTTATTTGTTTGTTGTTCCTCTGATTCTTACTCATGATGCTTTGTTTCCTTGCATAAAATCTTTTTATTGGTTGCTAATTTTTTTTTTTTAAGAGATAGGGGCTCGCTCTGTTGCCCAGGCTGGAGTGTAGTGGTATGATCATAGCTCACTGCAGCCTCGAATTCCTAGTCTCAAGCAATCCTCCATCCTCAGCCTCCCAAGTAGCTGGGACTACAGGTCCACACTACCAAGCCCAACTAATTTTTTAAAAATTTTTGGTAGAGATGGGTTTTGCTATGTTGCCCAGGCTAATCTCCAACTCCTGGGCTCAAACGATCCTCCTACCTTGGCCTCCCAAGGTGTTGGGATTATGGGCAAGAGCCACCACACCCAGCTGGCTGCTAATATTTTTTAGAATTCATCTTTTCAGAGTTCTGTGAAATATGGATTGAGGACGCCTTTCTTCAGAGAAAATTTACCTTTGGTTCTAACAGGTGCATTAGAGTACTACAGATCACTGGTGATCTGAATTTAAAATACTCCTTAAATACTCTGAGAATAATAATTAGCTTGAAAGCCTCTGACCTGCCTGGACCTAAGACAGAAAAGCTTCTTTGTGGTCTTCCTGTGTTGGTCAGTGGATGTGTTTATTCCTACCCTTTCTTTTTTTTTTTCTTTTCTTTTTTTTTTTTTTAATCTTTGAGACAGAGTCTCGCTCTGTTGCCTGGGCTAGAGTGCCATGGTGTCAACCTAGCTCATAGCAACCTCAAACTCCCGGGCTCAAGCAATCTTTCTGCCTCAGCCTCTTGAGTAGCTGGGACTACAGGCATGTGCCACCATGCCCGGCTAATTTTTTCTATATATATTTTTAGTTGTCCAGATAATTTCTTTCTATTTTTAGTAGAGACGGAGTCTTGCTCTTGTTCAGGCTGGTCTTGAACTCCTGACCTTGAGTGATCCTCCCGCCTAGGCCTCCCAGAGTGCTAGGATTATAGGCTGTGAGCCACCATGCCCGGCTCCTACCCTTTCAATGAGTCTAGGATCCTAGCTTTATGTGTGGGAGTGCTAGTTCCATACTTGTATTGTTAAAACCCACATTCCTAGGTTACTGAGAACTTTAACTCAGAGTCTTCTAGTAACACTTCCAATGCTTCTTGTTCTGGTTTTCAGTCCTCTCCTCATTTTTCAAACCCTGAATATTTCCCTTGATTTCTAGTGAACCATGCTATGTATTTAAAGGCATTTTTTAAAATGTATTCTATCCAGCACTTCTATGTGTTTGAGCATAGAAGAGTTTTCAGGTTATCTAGTAAGCTGCCTTACTGGAAATGGAAATCTAATTTGTTTTTCATGTTGAATTAATATCATTTGTAAAGTTGGATTGTGAAATAGACATATGGCTAAAGACCGAATTTCTGCCACAGCAAATTTACTCTATTTCTGTGAAATATTGACCGAGCCAAGTTCTTGTTATGAAATACCATGTTTGATTCTGAAATTTTTACTTGGTGTTTAGATAGAATAGCAATATCACCTCCTGTTATTATGGACATTTTATGATTTTGTGTAGGATTCACTCTTGGTTTGTCTATCTTCAAAAAAATAAGAAAATTTACAAGATTTGAAAAAGATCTTACAAAGATTAATAGCAATCTACATTAGCTGTCTAATCTTTTTATTTAAAAATGCATGTGATCTTTCAAATGAAAGGAGTAAAATTGTAAGTCTAAAGGTTATATGCAAGTGTATTTAGATTCCTCCTTATCTTTTTTCTAAATTGCAATCTACTTAAGGATAGGGATATAGTCTTTCTATTCCTAAGTATTAGGGTAACAGATTATAAAGAACACATAGAACATTATCTCTCAGATTAAATTTTATCCTCTGATAGATGCTTTTCAGGATCACTTAGACTAAAATAATAATGAGGATTATCTGTTAGCCTTTCTCATAGAATTTGTAAATATGTATGGATTTCTTTGTTGATTTGCTTATTGCTTATATTTACAACCAGATTTTAATGAAAGAAAGTAAACAATTCAGGTCCAAGTGTTTAGTGACCAGAATTAGGATATGGGAATTTTGTAATTTTTAGTTTTTTTGAAGTACTACATTTCTCACTTTCATAGCATAAAGTATTTAATCCAAGCAGTGCATCAAACACACACACACACACACACAGTTTATCAGTGAGCTTTTGAAATCTGTATATCCATGGAAAAATTAAATAGAAGAATTTTAACCTCTTTAGTTAGACTGAGATCTCATTTTGCCAGTAATTGATTCTGTAGTAGTAAGAATGGGGATAGTGATGGTGGTAGAGGTGAGAACAATGATAATAACAGAAGCAAATTTCTGTTCAGTACATATTCTAGGCCAGGTACCATGTTAGGTATGCTAAGTAATTTCCAGCAAATCTTATTTCTTTCTTTCAACAACTTTACTATTTTTTTCATTTCAAGGTAAAGAAACTGCAGCATAGAATTGTTAACTTAGCTGTCCAATGCCATACTGCTAGTAATATGTAGAACAGAGCTTTGAACACACAATGGGGTTTCATTTATTTAGTTTTGTTAGATATTTGCTGGATTTTTTTTCAAAATTAATGTATAAGTTACAGTATGTTATAATACTTTCTGAGATATGGTAAACCCATATCTCTGTTGCAGCATACATTAAGCCTAAAAATTGTGTCATACATCTATAGTGTTAATACCTATGATGGGCTTTTATTATAGCTATTTTATGATTTCATCAACAGCCAAGCTGTTGTTTCATTACAAACAGATCTGGTATCTTTGTGATTAAAACAGCAAAGTAAAAACCATGAAGGATGTACTAGTTGGTTTTCAATCATTTCCATGTGTTATGAATTCTTATCAGATGTTGGGAAATAGCAGGCTTAAGCTAACTGCAAGTGTTACATACATGGTCCAAGAAACAATAGTCTGTAATGGACATGTGTTTAACCATCAGTTTGTTTAACAATGTCTCTAAGTAAATTCATTTACCACCTTATGTAAGAAACTTACACATATTCCATTTCATTTTTGTAGATTAAAGATCTCTTCAAAGGCATGTCAAGCACTCAGGTCTTTATAATCTTTATCAGCTTTTCTTAAGGTGAATGTTAGAGAAGTTCAGTGCTTGAGTTCACCACCCTTATATTAAGGTAATGTTTCGCCTGCCATAAGAAAAAAGAACAGATATAACTCAAAATTTTCCTAAGGCGC
This sequence comes from Lemur catta, assembly GCF_020740605.2. Taxonomy (NCBI): domain Eukaryota; kingdom Metazoa; phylum Chordata; class Mammalia; order Primates; family Lemuridae; genus Lemur; species Lemur catta. The sequence goes on from NC_059139.1 coordinate 40,918,268, forward strand.
ATTCCTGGAAACTGGAGGAAATGAGAAAAGCATCTGGGAAAAAATAAAAACTCGCTGAAAATTATGCAAGATACTTAACATTGCCATTTTTAATCCTCAATCTCAAATTCAAAAGCTACATGATTAAAATAATAATTGCAGGGTTTTTAAAAACTACTTTAATCAAGTACTACAAACAACCTGATAAAAATGTAAACATATTAACATACTGTAGTTGCAAGAACTTTCCTGCATGGTTACTTATTCATGGCGTCTTCTGTTATGTAGAAAATATTCAGCTTAAATCTCACTTTTGGCTGTTTATCCAAAGGAAAGGAAATCATTACATCAAAGGGATATCTGCACCCCCATGTTTATTGCAGCCCCGTCACAATAGCAAAGATATGGAATCAACCTAAGTGTCCATCAGGGATGAATGGATAAAGAAAATTTGGTTTATATGTACAATGGAATGCTACTCAGCCATAAAAAAAGAGTGAAATCATGTCATTAATAGCAACATGGATAAAACTGGAGATCATTATGTTAAGTGAAATAAGCCAAGCACAGAAAGACAAATGTGGCATGTTTTCACTCACATGTAGAAGCTAAAAATGTTGACCTCATGGAGGTAGAGAGTGATGCTTACCAGTAGCTGGGAAGCATGTGGGCAAAGGGGTGGGTGGTACAAACATACAGTTAGAAGGAATAAGTTCTAGTGTTCAATAGTAAAGTAGGGTGACTATAGTTAACAATAATGTATTGTATATTTCATAATAGTTAGAAGAGAGAACTTGAAGTGTTCCCAAACCATAGGAATAATAAATACTTGAGGTAACGAATACCCTAAATACCCTGACTTGATCATTATACATTCTATGCATGTAACAAAATGCCACATCTACCCTATAAAAATGTACAAATATTATATATACATCAATAAAAAAATTTTTTAAATATCTTCAGCTTAAAAGTAAAGTATAAGTCCAAAAGTACTTTTCATTCAGTGGGTAGTTAGCAGATTAATGGGAAACTGCTAACGAACTAGGCTATCTGTATCATGTTTACAATTCCATTACTGACTTGGAGAATTTTGAAAAATCTCCTACTATCTCTACACTTAAATTTCTTTGTGTATAAGATGATGACAATATTTGGCATCTCACTACTTCCTTAGATGTGAGAATTGAGAGGAAATAATTTTAATCCATAATGGGTTTTATAATGCCAAATCCAAAGAAATTGAAATAAAATGATCTGCAAAGTATATGTTTTTACACTTATAATTTTGATTATGCATTTCAGAAATATTAATTTATATCCTACTTGGAATGTTCTTATGTGATGGTGAAACTGAGGCCGAGAAGGAGGATTAATGGCTTCTTTTAGCCATATGGTGATACTGGATCTAGGTCTTCTGATAAACACATCTCTTCCCACAGCCCCCCATCTAAATGTTTTGCCTAATCTTTCAGAATGCTACAAATTGACATTGGTTTTAAAAGGAAAAAACAATGACATTAGAATAGATATGTTAAGTGTAGTAATTAGTATCATATTATCATTAATTTTCACAGTTTTAATTCTTTAAATTGCTGATGTAGTATAACAGTCATGAGTTCATTGTAGTATATTTTGATCACAAAAATAACTGCCTTCTAAGCACCTGGTAGTGTGCTTACTCATATTAATCCTTAATTTTCACATCAGTCTTGTTATATTTGCTGAATATAGCCACAATTTATAGATGAGAAAACTGAGGCTCAATGAGGTTGACAACTTTCCCCAAGACTGTGCTCTAGCCACTTTCTCCATGAAGCCGTGAAAGCTGTGGAAGTTTTTAGTAGATAGAAATAGGGAGGAAACACCATTTTAAGCAATGGAAATGTCATGAACAAAGGTGTGTGTGTGCTGAACCTCAAAGTTTGTCAAGGTAATTATGAATAGTATGTTTTGGCTGAAATTTAGAGTAACTGTAGAGGATATGTAGGAGATAAAGTTTAAAAAACTAGTTTGAAGCTAGCTCTAAAGAGAGACTTAAATACTTGAGAAAGAAATCAGTGCATAATTCAGTAGGATTTAGGGAAGTATGAAGACCAAGGGAGTAGATTGTAGGATCTGGCATATGTGTTACAAAATGAATGGAAGAAAGGTCAAATCAGAGACACGGAGACCAAGTAAGAGAATGTTGCAATAATGAAGTCATGGTGGCCCAAACTAGACTATTGTCAATAACCACAGAAAGGAAGAGACTTTGTAAAGGAAAAAGGATGGATGTAGTAAGTAAGGGAGTGATACTAGAAGGTGGGCCTGACAACCAGCATTCTGGTGGTTTTATCAGAAATAGGACAGATATTAGGTTGTACTTTTTAAGGAGCTAACATGATCAATCTGACTTGAGAAATGGTTAATCTGATACATTTGTGAGATGTCTAATGGAAGTATTCATCCGCCAGTTAGAAATGTGAATTTAAGTTTGAGAGTGGAAATGTGAAACAATCTTGTATACATTGACTGCATTAAAATAAAAGGAATTAAAATTCTGAATGTGGATGAAATTTCTAAAGAAGGGAGAGAAAAAGAGAGGGTTGAAACTAGACTATTGAGAAGCACCTAAATTTTTTTCTTTTTTCTTTTTTTAAGAGATAGGGTTTCACTCTGCACTCACCCAGGCTGGAGTGCAGTAGCGCAAATATAGCTCACTGTAGCCTCCAACTCCTGGGCTCAAGTGATCCTCCCATCTCAGCCCATGGAGTAACTAGGACTACAAGGTGGGTGCCCCTACGCCCCACCAATTTTTTTTTTTCTTGGTAGAGTCAGAGGTTTTACCATGTTGCCCAGGTAGGTCTTGAATTCCTAACCTCAAATGATCCTCCCTCTTTGGCCTCCCAACGTGTTAGGTTTACATATGTAAGCCACTGTTGAAGCACCTAAATTTGAAGAGCAGGAGATGGAAGAGTAAAACCAATGGAAACAGAAAGAGTATCAAAAAGATAGAGAAGATCTGGCATGACACTGAGATAGCAGAGGAGCAGAGGGAGGTAAAATGGTCAACAAAGTCGGATTCTTCTGAAGGTCTATGTTATAATATAAAGAGAAGCCATTGGAATTTGTGATTAGGAGGTCGTAAATTACTTCTGAGAGAGCAATTTAAGGTGTGTATGAATTAATAGTAAGGTATTAAAATGGGCAAATAGTGGGTAAAATGAAGACAATAACAGCAGTTGAGAAATTGGTTGTAAAAAAATTGGAAACTCAAAGTTGTGGAAAATTGGAGGAAAATATTCTCACTTTGACTCTTCACAAATAGTCAGCCTATATACTTTTCAGATTCTCTTCCCAGCTCTATCTTTCGTTACTAGTCACCTCCCCCTTTAAATTATTTCATGCTATAGCCAAATACCTTCATTTTTTAGCACGCACCCTTATGTTTTTCCATCTCTGTGTCTTTAAGACATACTACTTGGATGCCTCTTCACTCTGTCTCCACATGGCTAGTTCCTACTCATCTTTCAGGGCCCAGTTAAAATGCCTCCTCTGCAAAGCCATCTCTTATTTAGCCTGCAGTAATCTTTCCTTCACTGAATTTCAAAATGCCTCACTCATTTCTTTGTTGTGGCTGTTACCACTTTTTATTATATATTAACACTATTTTTATTATTAATGTACATGGTTTATGTCCCTCCTTGGAATTTAAGGTCCTTGGAGACTTTCTCAAGGTGTTAGTCAGTGTAATATCATGGAATGAGAATAGACTTAGAATTCAGACCACCCCACTTTTAATTTCTTGGTCTGTCACTTACTGACTGTGTGACTTCAGGCAAGGTGTTTATTTAATCCCTTACATGTAAAATTTCCATATCACAGACCATTGAGAAGATTAAGTAGTGGGGGAAGTAACTGACATAAATAACCTAGCAAAGTTAGGTTCCCTTCCCTCCTTATTCATCTTAATTTCTGTGCCAGTACCCAGAATGTTACCATATAAGTATTAGGTGCTCCAGAAATTGTTAAATGAATTAGTAATTTCTTTGCCATTACTAAACATATAAAGCTCCTGTAATTTCTAGGTTGTTGATATTTTATTGGGTTTATTTTTTTAATAGAAATTATTTTTTCCATTAGAGCAGAACATATAGATTCAGCAAATAAAAAATATATTTAATGTAAAATTATCTGGTGGATAATGGTGGTGTCATACAAACCATATTAAAAGTCAGATGAACTGAAAATAGAAACATACCTAATAGAAAAATGATTAATTAGGTTAGAGTTAATAGCAGTTTATAAAAGCCATTTCTTCTACCATTCAAGTAGAAACTAGGCTCCAAGGGGGCCAAGAAGATACTGTCTGGACTTTATAGTAAGCCTATAGTTTGGCAGTATATGGTGACATATACTCCAAGCTTAGAATTTCCATTCTCATTTAAATATATTCTAGTGCCAGTGGATAGGATTATATTCCAGAGAATCTAAGATTGGGAACCCTGAAATTAGACTGTGATCTAAAGATTAGTTTAAAAACTTGCATTTCATTCCAAAGAGTTATGGATTCCACAAGTACTAAGAAATGGTGTTGTTTGAATAGTCTGAAAGATTTTGACATTGTAAATCCTCAATCACTTGAAAAATTTAGCAAAATGAAGCAATTTTTAATAATCTATATAGACCTACCTTTTTCTGTCTCACCTAGTCTTTTTTGAGTTTTTACTCATCATTGTTCAGTTTGTCTACATCAATATTGTATCTAAATCTTTGACTATTTAAAGATAGATTTTTAGAAGCAAGCATTATGCATTCATTGCCACTTTAAAATTATGAACAGAATTAGTCATCATATATAGTAGAGATAGCATTCATTTGTAGCAAATAACATAATAAAGAAATATGCCTATATGACAAACAGCTCTTAAGAGTAGTGTTATTTTAAACATATGTCCTAAATAATGATAGCTACCATTTGTTGAACATGTATGGTGTATTCAATATTTTACATACCTTACCCCTATTTTACAATTGAATGAACTGAGTCTCAGAGAAGTTGTGTCTGTTCTAAGATGACCCAGTTAATACCTTTAGTAACTATGTTTTATTGCCTCTTCAGTACTATCTTAAACAGTATATACTTTCTTTGCCTCATTCTTTGTGCACTTCAAATTACTCTCAAAATGAGGTCAGCCTAGAAATACAGTATTTTCTCTTCAACCATCAAAAAATCTCTACCTCAAAGACCACAGTGTTCAAAAAGTCTCATCTAAATGACTGAATTACTTACCAAATTAAAAAATGTAAAAACTAGTGTAATAAAAAGATAAGGGTATTTAGTGGATGGAACAAAGATGTTATTGCTGTTCCTTGTGCAGGGATCAAGCAATTCCATTTTTACCTCATGCTGACTAAATATGCAATTTCTAAAATTGTGTTCACATAGCTTCAAGAAATATGAAATAATAGCATTTATCTGAGAAATACATGGTGAAAGCCTAAACAAGGCATTGATAGTGCGAGCCAAGAGGAACTATGTGAGAGAGATTAGAAAATAATGTATTTCAACACTGATTCAGTGCAAGGGAAGAGGAACAGTCCAAGGGCAGTTTAAAGTCTGATCACTGGGAGGCTAATGGTTCCGTGATCAAATGGGGACTTCAGGAAAAGGAACAGATCTGGGCAAGAAAGAGATGACTTCAGGTTTGGACATAGAGAGTTTGTAATTATGTTGAGACATCTGGCCTGCTATCCATCTAGATCTGAGTGCTTGAAATGTGGCTAGTCTGAATTGAGCAGTGCTGTAAGTTTAAAATACACACTGGATTTCAAAGATTTAGTACAAAAAAAGAATGTAAAATATCATATTAATATTTTTAATATCAGTTGCATAACAAAATAGAATTTTTGATATATTAAGTTAAATAAAATATATTGTTAAAATTAATTAACCTGTTTCCTTTTACTTTTTTAAAAATGTGGCTGCTAGGAAACTTAAAATTGCATATGTGTCTTACCCTATATTTTTGTTGGATAGCACTAATCTACATGGAGATTTGTAATAAGCTGGTTAGAAATGTATGACCAAAGTCAAAGCAAAACATCTAGATTTGAAAATAACATAAAGGAGTGATAGTTGATGTTATGAGATTAGATTAAAATGCCAGGGTATAGTGATAGAGATGAGAAAAATGGCAACAGTTATAATATGTAAAAAATAAGAATAAACAGGACAAGAAGAATTAGAGATTAAAGACTCAACAGTGGTACATAAGCCTGACTGGGACAGAATTCCAAGAAGGAAGGAGTAGTTAACATCATCGAATGATAGGCCAAAGAGGAAAGGGGAGACTCAGAAAAGGCCATTGAATTTGGTTGATATATCACAGAAGCAGTTTCAATAGAATATAAGAGTAGATTGCAAGAGATTAAGAAGTTAGACATTCATGAAGTAAACTGTGTATATAAACTATTCTGTCAGGAATGGAGTCCATTTGTAAAGATAATAATCACTTGATTTGAGCAGAGTCCAGAGGAATTTGAGCATGTTTCTTTGCTAAATGAAAAGATCAGTGAAGTAGGAGTGCTTGAAATTACAAGAGAAAAGATAATTTCTGTAGTAAGGTACTAAAGCACTGGGTCCCAAACCTGTGTGCATACTGGAATCACCTGGGGAACTTGTTACAAGGGCAAATTTCCAGGCAACATCCCACATCTAAAGTTACTATATTCTCTGGAGGTTTGTCTCCCAGAACATGCTTTTAACAAGTTCTTCTAGGTGATTATGATGCATCCACAGGACAAACAAGTAGGAAAATTGCGGGTACTGAGGAGGACATCAGTGAAATTGCTGGCCATAGAATCCGGAATGGTTAGAGAGCCAATTAGGGTTAGAATGAGACTGGTGGACCACAAACTATGGTTAAGGAGTTGGCTTTCATTATAATAAGAGTGAGCACAAGTTTAGTAGGAATGAGAGGCTGAGAAAGCCAAAAACGTAGTGGGTTTTTATCAGAGAGGGAGGTTTCAGAATTCAGGATCTCGAAGGCCAAGCAGATGCAAAATGTTGCTGTGTGTCTGATGTGGAGAAAAGGTAAAAAGAGCATAGTCATGACCATCGTAAGGCCTGTCAGTTTGGTAACTCTAATAAACGGCAGTGGTATTATAAAAAGGTATGGGATTTGGGATCAAGAGGAAGCACAAGTTGAATCAGTTGAATCGGTATGTAATTATCTACACTTAAGATTCCATTCCACTAAAGCTTGACTTGGATGTTTTTGGGTATCTTTGGAAACCAAGCAGGGTGCCTGCTTGGGCTTACAGTCTGAGTATCCATGATTCACTCTAGCTTTTGTTGAAAATATAGTGGATACTTGACATTCAAAGGTAATATATGCATACTTTTAACTATTTAAAAGTAACCCTAAGGGCTCATGACATGAGTAGTTAGTAATTTTTTCCAAGGCATGAATTTGAATTTTTTGCTCTAAAACTGGCTTATTGGAACAAGTCACTTAGCCAGTGAATTTTAGTGAAGTCAGCATTTACTTCTCAGTTTGCCTTTACCACATGATTATATTCATATTAGTCATCAGAATACCTCAGCCTGGTAGGTTTCACAGAAGAGAAAATCATATGCCAAACTTTAGTAATAAATGAGTTAAGTACTTGGGTTTAAAAAATCAAATGAGTTTTAAAAGTTCTTAGTATTATACCTAGCATATAATAATTGCTTAATAAATGATAGTTATTGGTTTAGGAATTCAGCAAGTTTTGAAGCCAAATTTTTGTGTATGTCCAAGTTTAGTGAACAGTATTTATATTAAAAATTTTGTTTTGATCCAGAATCTCCGTGAATTATTAAGGTAAAACTAGAATATTAAATTTGCTAGTGAATTAGGAGGATAATAGGTCACTTATCGCTTATCTGTGTTTGATATACTTGAAAAGGGGTATATTTTGTAGTAACTCATATTACTATTATGAAAAATTGTAACTTTCAATATATCCTTTAAGTATGTTTCTACACCACAAATATATGTACACAGAAACAAAATGAATGAATTACATTATTCACTTTGTTTTTCTTAGATATAGTGTACCTGAAAACCGTTTTGCTAAACAACTTTTTCTCTCAGTATATTACACATTTCTGTAACTGTTTTTGCTTTGTAGTGAAGAGCTCAGAAAAGAAGCAAGACAATTAAAGCGGGAACTCTTAGCAGCAAAACAAAAAAAAGTAGAAAGTGCAGCAAAACAAGCAGAAAAAAGAAGTGAAGGTAAGGGCATTTATCGGGCTTGTATTTTCACTTGGTACTCCTCCTCCTTTTCCTTACCCCTCCTTTTCCTCCTCCTCCCACCTTTCCCTCTTTCCTTCTCTCTTCCTTCTCCTTTCTTCCCTCCTTCCTTGAGTTGAGGGGTTTAGGGCAGCGGTGGGGTGGGGGAGGGTGGTTCTTTAATACTTTCCTTGGACACTTAGCCAGTAAAATAAATTCCCATCTAGGACATTTGTCTGAGAAGCATTAGTAAATTCAGTGCAAACAGGAGCATAACTATTGTCCTTTAGTAAGATTTAAGAGAACTAGCCGAGTACTTGAAATCAGGCAAAACTTAAGTGTTGCCATAGCACATAAATGGACTAAAAGTACACAAGGATGAAATGTTCATCTTTTTTATATTGCATGTTCTTTAAAACATTTAAGAAAAGTGTTTTGGCCCTATGTTTGAGACTTGTGTAAACATTTCTATGTTGTTTTTTGTTTTTACTCTTACGTTAAGACATCAAAAATCTAAAATATTGATAAAGCCCATCAAAATAACAACCTGCTGTTTATGCAGGTTAAATGTGTTTTTTGTTTCACTGTGATTTTTATTAAGCTAGAATGACTTCATAAAAAGCTTTTTTTTATTGATGATCTTTAACTTAGTTTAAAACTGTTTCAGCTGTAATGCATGTAAATGTTCAGTTTCCAGAATAACAGCTTGGAACTCTCAAATCTGTTTTCTTTTTACAATAATAAAGTACATTGCATATTTAGTGACCATGATTAGAAATTTTATTCAGTTGCCTCTTAGAATGTATACTACATTTGATTTAACAAATTTGCTCTGTATATAGATAGATAGATAGATAGATAGATAGATTCTGCATTCTTATGATTTTTGGAAAGCATGAAATGTTTTTACCTACTAGATTCTTTAACAGTCACTAGAGATATATCAAAAGAATGAAATACAGCATCTAGCCTTAGAGAATACATATTCTAATGGAAAATAGTTGTTCAACATTTGGCCATAGCTATTATTATTCAAGTAGCACAAGTAATACCACATAACTATTTAAGTACATAGTTCTCAGATTATTTGCACTATATCCCCAATAACTATTGTGATAAAGGCAAGTATGTACTTCATAAAGAATTGAAAGTCACTGAAATATATATTTGAATGGAACTAATTGTTAAAAATTTCACTCAACCATAATGGTGCAAATTACAAACTGAATTTAAAAGAAAGGATAAACTTATTTATGACTAGATATGTAAGTAAAATAAAACCCAGAATAGAAACAAGTTATATTGGCAATATTGAGATTTGAAAGATGTATAGTGAGGATTATTTTATTTTTAATTTTATACATAATTTTACCAGGGGACTGTTTTTTGTAATTAAAAGCATTTTAAATACATGAAAATAATTTCTTTCAACTAGAAAGATCTTTCCTTTAACTATTTCATTTATTTTGAGCTAATAATTGTTGGTACCCCCATGTCTTGAAAGCTATGCTGGACTGAGGTATGAAGTTAGCAATAGATATCTGGTTCTACAATAGATTGCCTCTTGTAGTTCATGATCTACCAGGAGTGAGAGAAATGCAATAGATATTACTATAATAGTGCTTTACAGTTAAGACCTATATTAAACATAAACAGTGCTATGTTTGTTTATTAATCTGCCTTTGAAATACAAATACAATTAGGTAAAGAAAGGTTTGAGTTTTAAAAGACTGATTTCTTAACATGAGAGAGAAGATTCTTACAGAGCTTATTTTATTTTACTTACATGAAAGTTAACCACATTAAAATTTTTTATGCTGTAATTACAAAGGGAATTGTATTACTAATTATTTTTCTGTTAATTTTTCTTATATCATATTGAAATACTTGGATTTGCCCCAAATCTAAATGACAATTAAAATTAGCTTCCAAAAAACTTGAGTCATTTGATTGATATTATTTTTTTCTAGTCTCAGAATGGGCCATTGTATTTGCTTATTTTTCATTGTTTTATTTTGAAATAATTTAGACTTACACAGAAGTGGCAAAAATAATAGAGCCTTCCCATATACTTTTAATGTTAAAGTCCTATATAACCACGGTATAATGATCAAAACCACACAATTAACGTTGGAACAATACTATTAACTAGCTACAGACATTAGAATTTCACCATTTTCCCCACTAGTATTCTTTTTCTGTTCTATGATTCTATCTAGGATTCCATATTGCATTTAGTCATCATGTCCTTAGTGTCCTCTTATCTGTGATAGTTTCTCAATCTTTCCTTGTCTTCATGACCTTGACACTTTGAAGAGTCCTGGTTCAATATTTTGTAGATGTCTCTCAGTTTGAATTTGTCTGATGTTTTCTCATGATTGATTATGATTATGTAATTTTTGTCTAGATTACCACAGAAGTGGCATTCCTTCTCAATGCATTATATCAGGAGTAACATGATGTCTATTGTCTTATTACTGGTGATATTACCTTGATCACTTGGTTAAAGTGATGTCTGCTGAATTACTCCAGTATAAATTTACTCTTTTTACCTTTGGGATTTATAAGTATCTTGGGGAAGATACTTTGAGACTATGCAAATATTCTATTTCTCTTCAGGCTTCCACCCACTAATTTTAGCATCCATTGGTAGATAGTAGCTCTTGCCTATTGGCAAAAATTATTTACTGTGGTGTTCTATTATAATATTCTATTTCCTTAATTTCTACTACTTAAATTCTTCTGTAAGAAATAACCCACTCTTCTATTATTTATTTATTTTAATAGGGGCTTGTGGATATTTATATTATTCTATGTGTTATAATCCTGAACTATCATTATTTATTTTATCTAAGTTTTCCAGCTTGGGCCATTGGTATTAATAGCTGTTTAATTCTGGCTCCTGTGACCTTTTAACTTGCTCTATGTAGTTTCTAAGTCTAGTAGTATGTCTTTCACCATGATTAAAAATGATACCATGAACCGTCTCTCTGTAGCATTAGAGAAACAAAGCAAAATTTTAGGCTTCCTTGATTGTATGTCAGAATAACGTATCTTCCCAGCTGACAGATACTCCAAGGTTAGAACCACATAAACTCTGGGAACAGATCCAGACGTTCTCATAGGTATTTGCATAATGAGGTCCTCACATGAAAAGAAGTTGAAAAGTGTTGTTTGACTTTGGCTCTGCAACTTCATACATCAGTTGAGCTCAATACCCTCATGAATCTCTTCAGGAAAGATTTCTTGATTGAACTGTATGACTACATATCTGGCTTTTATGCAGCATTTTATTTTAGTCCAAGACTAAATTATCTGAGTATTCTGACAAATCTGGATGATTTGGTCTTTTGAACATTTCATGCTATATCTAGCATTTTTTAAATCTGTGAATAAACTTAGAAGCAGAGAATTGTTATTTTTTTAAAAAAGCCTGTTGGATAGTTTGGCATAGCATATTGCTGTGTAATATAGGTCTATTTTCTGTATGAATTTCCATCTGGATGCATGTACTGTACCTGCTAATATAGAGAGACCAAAAATACATTAATTTTGGTATTTTTAGTAGTAATTTTGATAGTAGTACTGCTTGTTATATATAACAGTAATGTCATAAGAATGCCTTAGAGTATTATATCTTTTCAAAAAATAAGTAAGGAAATATAATATTAAGACTTTTCACTAGCAGTGAAGTTATTTAAGCCTTTGCGACTCAGTTTTCTTATACATCCAGGGATAAATGCCTAGTGCCCCACCCAAGGTTCTTGTAAGAAATAAATTAAATAATGAGAAAACATTTAATAAATATACATTACTATATAAAAATGGTAATTTTAAATGTGTAATAAGAGAAATATTACATAGTTCCATATTATTTCCTAGCCAAATCCTACAGATTAAAAATATGAACTTTAATACTATATTAGTTGTAGTTAAAAAATATAATCAATATAACTATATGTAAATATGACATAAATTAAAATCTCAAAATAAACTTTTCATGTTTTTCAAAGTTGCATGTTTATAATGGTATTCTTTGTTAAAAGATATGTGTATGAACTTGTATACATTCTTAAGTAAAGCTTCCAATGATATTATTTTCTGGTTTTATGAATCCATCTGGCAAGTCTTAACACTTGCTGACTATTGGCACTTCATCTTAGAATTTAATGTATTATCCTTGGATTAAAAGCACTTGGGAAGAAACCTATAAGAACAAGAAAGGGATTATGTTCTAACACCTGTGCATTAAAATACCTAGTTTTGTCCTTTTTGCGTGAATGGAGGTTTCTCCCATTTAGCCAGGTATTCTTATAGACAAGATACTTTCTTCAGGGGCTCTACCATCTTAGGAAATCACCTTTGATCAAGGGACCAACATTTCATTGGTTTTATCATCTTGACCCAGGTTCCTACGCCAGATCCTTAGCCAGATTCGTATAGACAATTAGGGACTTATGTTCTAGACATAGTTCCACTTTTAAATCTATTCTACACATTAGGCAAGTTACTTTAAAATCTGGACCCATCTGTTTCTCTGTATATATTTAAAGATAAATAGGATCTGCTATTCCTTATATCACAAGGATGTTTCAAGTAATAGACATAATTATACTTCTTAGGAAGAAATGCATTATGTAAATATAACTTCATAATTTTTGCCATTGGTTTGTCAACTATTTGCTTTTTAAAGATTTCAGATAATGTATGAAGGAAAGCTTCAGTAAATGAAAGAAATAGAACATCAAGGAATAAAACCATTCTCGTAGTCATATAATTAAAATTTTTTATAATAGCATGAAATTTGATTTTGTAAAATTCAAAACAGTTACATTAGAATCTTCAGTAGGCTCTAACACCCCAATTTAGGTAAACAAGGAACTTGGTGTTTTACTTTAGATACCGGCAATGTCAAAAGAGATGTACTGCAGGACAATCCTGTTTACAGCCTTGGAGTCTCTTTAGTCCCACTGTAAATCATCCAGGCCTGTGCATAGGATTGCTGTGGGGGGAGGGGGAGTGGAGGGTAATAAATTTTGAATAAGACTGATAGTTAATTGGAGATAGAGTTGGTTTCCTGTGTTGGATCTGTCAAGTTCTTTAATAAACTATTTAATCCTTTTCATTAAATTATGTCTCGAAGTCCTTTCCAGGTTTCTTTTACGTTTCACCATATCAAAACCAGTACCAAACAGAACATAGTGACAAAGAGATACAGGTTTGGACATATTCTCTAATCAGCTTTAGGGAGATACGGTGTCAGATCTTTCAAAGTTCTAAGCAGACAATACCTGCTCTATGAGTAGTGCCAGAAATTAAAGGAGAAAGGGCAATCTGAGCTTGTAAATCAAGAAAGAATTTTAAAGCCTCTTCACGAAACACATCCCTGACCTGCTTAGTACCTCTTAAGTTGCACGGGGCCATTTCAAGTTTCTTTAGACTATATTTTTAATACTGGATTAAGTCACACTAGGGCTTCTCAGGCTTGATAGGCTGTGAAAGTATATAGTTTGATGACTTTTCATCTAGCTAATATATAGTGTTAAGCTACATTAATCTTGGTTTTTATAAGAAACAGAAACCCTCCTGGAATGTTTAGCTCTGTTATGCCTAATACCTAATACTTCTTATTGACCAAACTGGTCCTTTCTTCCAAAACGGTTAACTTTCTTCAGGTACCCTTGAGTCATTTTTTTCTTAGAGGCCAGAAGCATCAGACCTGTTTTCCCCTGTAATCTATTCTTAAGCTATGTGTTAATTTTTACTTTATTTACGTAGAAAAGTGGAAGTATATTTGCGCTTGATTCATAGAAAGCTTCTCAGGCCATTGGTTGTTTTCTGTTTCTTCTGACTTTGGGTATAGTGCTAACAAATTGATTAGGTTTTCTAAGTTCAAAACAGATTAAAGAATAATAAAATTGAGAGAGGGTATATTCTATTATAAAAGGGTGAATTTTATAGAATATGAAGTATATCTCAATAATTTTTTTAAAAAAATAAGTATGCAAAAGAAAAACCAGAGCAGGGACTGACCTATGAGCCTTTCTTCTAGCTCATTTTATTGGGCAAAAAAATTTTTTAAAAAAGTGAGAGAAAAAAGCAAGGCTAGAGACATTCATTCCAGTAGCAGAAAGAGGTGATAGCCAACCACTTGATACTAGGTCAGGAAACACAAGAACAAAGTAGTCAATATTATGGATACATTTGCTGTAGATACTTCATTTACTCTGAGAGTGTATCAGTATCTTTAAAAAACAAAGTTATTAATCCTCATTGTAATGACTCTGATTCATTAAGAAAAGTTTAGATGGTATTTATTATTCTTTAATTAGGATAGAGAATGGTCAAAGATTCTAAACTAATTGTTAAGAAAAATTAGTTGTTTTAATCAATTAAAAATAAGATTCTTTTATCTGGAATATTCAGTTGTGTGGAACACCTCATTTCCTGGAAGTCCTGGAAAAATAAAGCTTTACTCTGTAGCTAGGCCACTCAGTCTCTCAAATGAAATTTTATTGAACATATTATTACCCTCATGTACTAGAAAGCATGCTATATTTTTTAACAGTATGTCTTTCACTAATACAGTTTTTAAATAATAAAGATTTTTAAATGTCTATAGCAAATAAAGATGTATATACCCTCATAATTATATCAAGAATGTAATCTTTTGGTAAAGTGAATAAGAGATTATCATCTTTAATTTGAGAATCCATGAAGTACTTTGTTCTTTTTTGAACAATCTATCTCATACTTTCTTACTAACCATCATGAGCAAATCTTATTGAGCTTTACTTTGTGTACCCTACATTATAAGCATATTTAATTTTTATGTGCAATGAAAAATAAACTCTAGCCCATCCACATATCTTTATGTGTCTTAAATTCTGGATCATCTTGCAGATCTAGTGGTTGCCTAGGATTCATCTATTGCTACTTTTAAGACTCAGTGTTTTTAGGATATCTCTCTGAATCCCTTCACTGTCTCAGTGCAGTTTTCTAGTAACCATTCCCTCTGCCTCATGGTCGATGTAATTCCAATGTTGTGAATTTGACAAGATCCTCAGCTATATTTTTAGTAACTGCAATTTGTCCTCCTAATACTAATATCTGTGCCATTCCTGATCCAATAAAGATAGGTTTGTTAATTGATCCAGATAAGTATTAGTCTTTAAAAGTCTTAATTTGGCTATTACTGTCTTTTTTTTTTTTAAAAAAAAAAAGCTGTATTTCTCATATTAATAATTATAAAAGTAACATTTATTCTTTGCAAAAATATCAGAAAAGTAGAAAAGCATAAAGGATAAAAAGAAAGATCATCCCATAATACTTCTGCCAAAGATAACCATGATTAACTTTGTGATATTTATTTTTCTGGATTTTTTAATCTTCACGTCAGAAACACACATGTAATTTTTTCCCATAATGTAATTTTATTGTAATTTTCTATGTAATACGCTTTTTTTAGGAGAACATTTCTATTGAAATTGACCAATAACTCTTAAAGGAGCAACTTGCTTAAAGAATATTTTTTCTTAATTCTCTTATATCAGACACCTTCAAATATAGAGGATGATGGATATAAAGACTGCATAAAAATAATTGAGAAATGAAAATTTCCCACCATTTTCAGCTCTAGGGTTTAGAATATGAGGGAGCATTGATAGCCAGGGACTTGATCTCCATTGCTGATGAAAATTATCTATACCTTTCATTTTTAAAAAATCATTTTAAAAAAAATCCTGAGCCAATGTTGTAGTCTGCCACCTCTGTCTTTCTCAAGTGGCTATTGAAAATTTGGCAGGGAAACATTAGAATCAGATTATATATTTGGAGCCTAAATTGAAATAATTACAAGTTTATTCACTTTACAAAGTAAAAGAGGTGAAGGGTGTATGTGTGTACATTGTGTTTTATTGTTTTGTTTTGGTATTTAGATTGTCTCAAGGGAGGAGCTAATATCATCATTAAAAGTTTGATTATAACCAGTGTTCTCATTTGGGAATGGAGTTTCTAACTTTTCCAGCCTGCTGTCAAGACCTTATTTTAAGTAAAATGTTTTTCTTTTATGTGACATTTTCTGAGGTTTTGCCAAAAATGACATCAAACATGTAATTCATTTGAGTGCTGAGTTTCTTCAACATCTTGCAGCACTTAATCAAATTTGAAAAAGATATTCTTTTCACAACCTTACAGTGTAAACCTGTGAATGTGTAGCATAGAAACTTACTTCGGACAGTTTAATCTGCCCGGTATTAGGTTGATTTTTTTAAATGATTAATGCAATATGCTGACAATTTTAAATGGCTGTGTTTTCAAAATCCTTCACATAAACTCCTGGCAGATGGTACAGTTGCAACTTTTGAGTATTAGTATTTTTTCATGCAAAAATCAGATAATCCCTAAATTATATTAATAGCTACATTAAAGAATTTGAAATGCCAGAAAGGAGAAAGGCAATAAGGAAGTTCTCAGAACTAACAAGATGTCCAAATATTGAGAAATCATTAAGAATCCATTTTGATATAGAAAAATATTTTATATTGATTTTTTTAAGAAAAAATGGCCACACCAGAATGTAAGTTTATTTAAAACATAATGCTACAGTATGTTTAAATGTAAAGTAAGCTATCCTTAAGGAATGTCTTATGCATTAGAAACTCTGATCTTAAGTGTGCTCTATTTATATTGCATGCTTCTGTGCTGTTATCACAGTTGTGGTCCTGAAAGGATCATCTGGCCAACCCCTCCATTATACATAAGAAACCACAGGCCAGCCAATTAAGGGGCTCACTAAACATCACACAGTAAAGTAGTAGAACTAGAACTCAGGACCCTAGCTTCTTGTTCAGTGCTCTTTTTAACACTCTATGCTTTAATTTGATCCAACCTTAAATAGGTACCGTCTATAGAGTTTTAATTGGTATTTATTGAAATCCACTTTGTTTTTGGCTAGGATAATTGTTTCTAAAACCCCTTCGGCAAACTTAGAGTCCTTTAGAGAGCACATTATTATCATAAACTTGTGCCTTTTCAAAGATTAAGTATGTAATTTTGGAATGAATCACAAAAAATTGTAGTGTCATAGAAAACATCAATTTCTGTCAACATGGCAGACTAAGAGTACAGCCTGATCCTCCCACTGAAAACAACTAAAAATGTTGAATATGATACAAAAACATCTTTTTCATATGCTTCTATGACTTGCAAAAATACAAGGAATACTTAAACCAGGGAATAAGTAAAGGTGTAAACAAAGAGAAGTAAGTGGAACACTAGGTCTAGCTTTAACCCTAAGGATATTAGCTAAACTTAGTAAACTGGAACATTGTATTTGAGGTCTCACAAAGTTATTTGGAGAGAATGAAAAGCTTAAGGTCTTCCCAAGGTAGAAAAGGTCTAATAGAACACTACTCCATATAGTTGGGGCCCAAAGGACCTTGTCCTTAGTGGCAGGGAGAATTAGAAATACACAGATCACCTCAGTCTCCTCAGAGGACTATAAGGAAAACTGCCTATCTTGAATCATGGCAGAGAGTATTTGGGGTCAAGAGCATCTCGGGAAATCTAACAACAAGGCAGACTTCCCATCAGTTTGGAGCCCAAGTTGCCCCGCCTGGTAGTCTCAAAATCTTCCAGCCAAGAATTTAGTTGGATATAGTCTTGGATCCTAAGTGCCCCCAGAAGCCCACAGATACAAGCAAACATAAATCCTCTCAGGAGGAAACTACTTTCATTCCTAGTCCTCAAGGATAGTTCAAAAGAAAATGAATAGCTCAGAATTAGCAAGCGCGCGCGCACACACACACACACACACACACACACACACACACACACACACACACACGGAATTCAGACACCTTGACCAAAAGCTAGTAGAAACATCAGACAACAGAATGAGACCCACAAAAACCTCAAATTTTATTCTGACACTAAATGTTAAATAAGTATATATAATATATTGTAAGAAACAATGGGCTTCAAATATAAAGAACAAGCAGATTTTAAAACAAAGGAGATGTGAAATTGAAAAATAAAATAGTTGACATTAAAAAATGCTATAGATTTTATAGCAGATGTGACACAACTAAAAAGAGCATTCATGAACTGAAAGATAGAATTGAGAAAAATTATGTAGAGCTCAGTCCAAAAAGGGATAGAAGACATTTTACATTCTCACAAGTAGCTCATGAGATATCCAGTTACTCCATATCCTTGTTAACACTCTGTACGGTCATTCTTTAATTTTAGCCATTCTAATAGTTCACAGTGTTACTTTGTGGTTTTAATTTACATATCTCCAATTAATAATGGTGTTGGGCATTGTTTCATGTGCTTATTTATTATCTATATATATTCTTTGGTGCAATGTCTATTCAAATCTTTTGCCTATTTTTTTAAATTATGTTGTTATTGAATTTTGAGAGTTCTTTATATATTCGGGACACAAGCCCTTTATCAGATGCATGATTTGCAAATATTTTCTCTCAAACAATGGATTCTTTTTTTATTCTGTTAACAAGTGTCTTTCAAAACAACAAAACTTTTAAATTTGAGGAAGTCTAATTTATCAACTTTTTTCATTTTTTGATTGAGTTTTGGGATCTAGGAAATCTTTGCCCAGCATAAAGTCACAAAGGTATTCTCCTATGTATTCTTCTAGAAATTTTATAGTTTAAGATTTTATGTTGAGGTGTATGATCCACTTTGAATTAATATTTGTGCTTAATGATGGGGATACATTCTGAGAAATGCATTGTTAGGTGACTTTGTTGTGCGAACATCATCGAGTGTACTTACATAAACCTAGATGGTACAGCCTCCTACACACCTAGGTTATATGGTACAGTCTATTGCTCCTAAGCTACAACCCTGTACAACATTTTACTGTACTGAATACTGTGGGCAGTTGGAACACAATGTGCATTTATGATTTTATTAAAATGTTCTCGCACACTAGAAATAGGAGTGCAGAATTACCTACAGAAAACATCGTATGTAATGGTGTGGTGGGATCTGTCATTCAATAAGGACATACACTATAACCTTTTATATACAACATTATTACATTTATAAAGATTTACTGGAGATCCTAGCTGGTATAATAAGGCAAGAATTATAAATGAAAAGGTTTGACAAGGAAGAAGCTTTTATCTTGCTCAGGTACAATGATGTACATACAAAATCAAAAAGAATCTACAGAGAAATTATAAAATTAACAAGTGAGTGTATAAAATAGCTGGATATAAATTCAGTACATAAAACTCAACTGTATTTTCCATATAAAAGTAAAAAAGATTTAGAAAATGAAATTTTAAAAGAGATCCCATTTACTTTGACATAAAAATGTCAAATACGTAAAATAAACATTACACAGACATACAAGACACAGAAAACCTCAAAACCTGACTGAATAACATTAAAGATATCTAAAAATGGATTGGATAGATTCAGTACTGTACAGATGTCATTTTCCCCAAACTTTTCTATAGTTTAAATATAATTTCAATCTAACAGGTTCTTTAGATCTTGGTAAGCTTATCCAAAATTTATAGGGAAATCTAAGCAGTAAAGACAATCAGAGTTGAAATAGAGACAAAAATAAAAAATGAGATAGACAATTCTATCAAGTCTTATTATAAAGTTAAGTAATTAAGACAGTGTGGGACTGGTTCAATGACGGACAAATAGACATGTGAAATAGAATAAACAGACCCATACATGTAAAAGGTGGCACTTTAAAGAAAGGGAAAGGAGAATGTTTTTGGTAATGATGCTGGAATTATTGGATTATCAATTTGAGGAAAGAAAACTCGTTGACTCCCTACTCACACCAGACATATAAAACCAATTCCAGATATGCTGTAATCTAAATGTAAAAGGCAAAGCAATAAAACTTCTAGAAAAGATTTAAGGAGAATGTCATTATGACCTTGGTGTACAGATTTAAGGAATAGGACACACAAAAAAAAACATAAAGGAAAAGTTTGTTTAATTTTGACTATATTAAAATTAAGAACCTCTGTTCATCAACACACCCTGATGTGAGTGAAGAGGCAAGCCACAGAATGGGAGATTTGCAACATAGCCAGGCTAAGAGAATAGCCAATGATTATTAATCAATAAGAGAAAGAAATAACCCAAAGAAAAATGGGCAAAAGACTTCAATAGGCACTTCACAAAGGAAAATATCCAATGTCTAATAATCATACGAAAATTGGCTCAACTTCATGAGTATTCGGGAAAATGCAAATTGAAGCCAAACCACACACTCTCCACAATAGCTAAAAAACAAGACTAACTATGAATTGTTACTAAGAATGTGGAGCATTGGGACTCTCATCCTCTGGCATTGGGAGTGTAAATTGATATAACCACTTAAGAAAACAATAGGCATTTTTTGCCAAAGTTAAAAATACATATATACTCCATGACCCATTGATTCTACTCTTCTGTACATAATTATCAGACATGTGTGCACATGTACAGGAGTGTTCATGACAGTATTATCTGCAATAGTCAAAAATAAGAAACAGCATAATGTCTATTTGTAGAGTGGGTAAAAATCGTGGTATACAATGGAATACTGTATACCAACGAAAATGAAGGAACTATATACCTAGTAATATGTATAATCTTACAAATACAATGTTGAGCAAAAGAAGCCAGACACAAAAGAATCCAAATGATGTGATTCCATTTATATAATATGCAAAAGAAAAATTAAGTAGTAGTGTTTTTTGGGGTTTAGGTTTTTTGTTTGTGTTTGGTTGGGTTTTGGTGTTTTGTTTTTTTTTTTTTTTCAGTATTATCGGGCACATAGTTGGAAAAAAATCAGTTTTATTGTTGTTATTGTTTTTAGAAGACATTCTTGTTTTTGCCCTCTAGTCTCTACCTGTTTATTCAAGAGACTCATTGACTTGGCATTTAAGTATTCATTGCAAGTGTGTAGTTTGGGTTTCTGTATTTCCAATAGCAAAAATTAAGTAGCAGTGTTTAGTAGCACATGCTTAAGAGGTAAAACTATGAAGAAAAGAAAGTTTGTGGTTATCACATACTTGTGATTATCACATAGGGTAAGATAATGGTTGCTTTTTAGGGGGATGGGGAGAGGTTAATAACTGAGGTGGGCATCAGGGGTGCTTCTGCAGGGCTGGCAAGCTACAGAATTTCCTGACCTGAGTGTTCACTTTGTGATAAACCATTGAGCTGTACATTTTAAATTTGTGTACTTTTCAGTATGTATGTTACATTTTACAGTATATGCAAGATTAAATACATGTACACACACAGAAAGGTAAGAGATACTAACACAGAATTAAAGATTCCTATGTATTAGATACTTTTACCCTTTTGGTTTCCAACTATGTGTTCCTCCATAGTCCTCTCACCAGTCTTCTGTTGGAGAAGTCATCATCACATGACTCACTTTAAGGATAGCTCCAACAGTAATAGCAAATACCATTTCATAAATGCTTACCATGTGCCAGGCTCTATACTAGAAGCTTTACATATATAACCTACTTTAATTCTTACCCAACAACCCTATAAAAATAGATTTACTATCTCTGTTCTATAGATAAGGAAACTGCAGTTTGGGGAGATTGAGCTCATTTCACATAATTGTAGAGCTAAAAGAGACTAAATGTTTGGTTCCTCCCATTATACTTACCTGCAACAAAAAGTCTGTACTGTTTTCATTCTCCTCACCTGCTTCTCTGGAAGGTTTTTGAAGATTTTATTCTCATTTCTTCTCACTGATTGAGAAAGAGCACAGCTCAAGTGCCATTTTCTTATATACCTTTTGCTGTCCCTTTTACATAATATCCAAATAACCCAATTCAAATATGCCCACTAAAGATTTTCCCTTTCAACAATGAAATTAAATTTTATAGAGTAATTTTACAAGATTTTCCATGTTAGCTTAACTATTTTGAAAAAAATTTTTACTGAAGAATCTAAGATGTAAAATCAAGAGAATGCTGTAATTTTTTTGGTGGCAGGTAACATTACAGGATCTCAGTTTTCAAAAGCCAGTGAGGGCATCATGATTAAGAGCACATAGGCTTTAAAGTCAGAAAAATCTAGGTTTGAGTCAGCTCTTCCAATTTAGGCTTATATGATCTTGGATAAATTATGTAATGTATTTATGTATTCTTTAGGGTTTCTTGGCCACAACCAACTATAATTTAAGCCACAGGATGGGTTGCTTAGATAGCACACAAAATGGAACTAAGCACTAAATAGTCTTACTTCAGGAAGAGCAGGAAGACCACGGACAACTGCAGGGCCTTCAACCCAAAAGCTTTTATACTGTTTTCACATTCTGTCGTCAGACAACTTACCTTAATTTCTTTCCAGCCTGCTTGAGCACCCATATCCCAGAAGACAGATACTGATCGATTGATCATGAGTCACTCTTGTCATCAGGGGCAGAATCTGTTATCAGAAGAAGGGATCAAAAACACACTAGGCAAACAAAAACATACCAGTACGATTCTGTTAGCCTCAATGTCCTCATCTGTGAAATGGGCATACTCATTTGCTTATTTTAAGGCTTAATAAGTAAGGTATATAGCCTCTGAAATATATGGTAGCTTTAGTGGCGGTAGTAGTGGTGGTTGTAGTGGATTTGTACTGACCAGTAGCTCTTTGTTGGAAGGTGATCTTTAGGTTTGGGGCCTCAACTGGTATCTTTGGGGGTTTAATAGGAATGTTATCCCCCTTTTTACTATGAGCTGGCTATAGAGATGATCAAAGTCCCTATGTATCTATAAGGTTTGTGTTCTCATTCCTCTGGAAAACTGACTGTCTTCCCTCATAACTATATCATGTGTGCTGGGAGGTTAGTTGTGGCAGTGTTTTGTGATGTCCAGCTCTTCCCCTACATTCCCTCTACTTCTACCCATATTCCCAGTGAAGGTGCCCCTCCACGTATATGGTGAGTAGAGGAGACAAACTCTGAAGTACTACAGCCTTTTGGCATTGGTTGGCATATTTCCTTATCCAAGTAGGGAATCTGGCAGTGCCTTCTTTATATGCATTATTATGTTGCCCTCATTTGCTTCAGGAAAAATAGAATTCTGTTAGTTTTTCTATGAAAGAGACAGAGATGTGTTAATTTTCTTTGTCAACTTGACTGGGCCATGAGGTGCCCACGTTTTTTTGGTCAAACATTATTCTAGGTGTGTCTGTGATGGTGTTTTTGGATGAAATTAACATATTAATGGATAGATTGAATAAAGCAGATTGCCCTTCCTAAGGTGGGTAGCCCTCATCCAAACAATTGAAAGCCTGAATAGAACAAAAAGGCTGACCTTCCCACAAGTAAGAAGGAACGACTTTTGTCTGACTGCCTTGAGCTGAGGCATTGGTCTTTTCCTGCCTTTGGACTGAAACATCGACTCTTCTTGGGTCTGAAGCCTACTGCTTTCAGACTGGAACTTTTTACTATCAGCTCTCCTGAGTCTCAGGCCTTTGAACTCACACTGGAACCACATCATTGGCTCTCTTGGATCTCCAGCTTGCTGACTGCAGAACTTGAGACTTCTCAGCCTCCTTAATCATGTAAGCCAATTCCTTATCATAAATCCCTTTCTATAGAGAGATAGACACACACACACATGCCATTTTTGGTTCTGTTTCTCTGGAGAACCCTGACTAATATACCTGATAAATTAAAAACAAAACTATTTTTATTTTTTTAGGTAGTTGTTTTTCAGCATTGTAGTCTCAGTCCAAAAAGGGAAGAAAGGAGGGGAAGAGGAGCCTTCAAAAAATATAGCCACCACCACCCCCCAGAAAATATATTGAATCAATAATAATTTAGCATCTAAGATGTAGTTGACAGACTACTCTCCAGACAGAAAGCACTGTAGAAAATGGAGTTAGTTCTTCAGAGAGTAGAATGGTGGTTACCAAGAGACTAGAGTAAAGAGGGCAGGAGATTGGGGAGATGTTTGTCAATGGATACAAAATTGCACTTAGGAGGAATAAATTCAAGAGATCTATCATACAACATGGTGGCTGTAGTTAATAACAATGTGTTATATACTTGAAAATCACTAAAAGAGTAGATTTTAGGTGTTTTTGCCACAAAAAATTGATGTGAGGTATGAGGTAATGCATATTTTAATTAGCTCAATTCAGCCATCCAATATACATATATTTCAAAACATCACGCTATATACCATAAATATATATAATTTTTATATACAATTTTAAAAAGGGAAAAAAATTAGAATTTTTGATTTAGCAGATAATGCTTAATTTTATTAATCTTGAAATTATCTATATGTTATTCTAAGGTACAAAAATTAAAGTAAAACCAGTTGGTGTTTAATGTTTTTCTTGGATTTAACAAATGCAATGCAACCTTAGCTTGGATCTTCTCTGCTCTTGTTTCTTCATGGTTTCTATTTACTAATGTCTTTCACTTTCTTTCTTAAATGGTTGTATGTTACTGCTATGTTCTGAGGAGCATCTACCACTTTGTCCGCCCCCCCCTTCATCCCTCAGTGATTGCACGTCGAACGTTAACAAAGCCATTCTTCCAGGGTTTATAAAACCTTCAGGATTTTTGAGAATGAATGGTGTTATATAAATGTCAGATTGTTTCATAGCAGTTCTTAAAACAATAAGATAATGTCTGTTAAAGGATTTTAAGTTCCATGGAGAAATTCAGGGCATATATACATTTTTATTAAGCTATTTTCATATATTTTTTTCTATACTATTTAAAACATTATTATATTCTCTAAAGATACAAATATGTGTGTGTTTCTGCATATGTGTGTACATGAGTATGTGTGTGTGCTGACTAGATAAAACTAGTAACTAGATTTTGTTGCTTCATTTTATTATTTATCAATTTCACATGATTGACAAGAGGATTAAATCATATAAATTAAGGAAAAGCCCTTCATCTGTGCCCATTCTGTTCTCTAGCAAACTATATACATATATTAATATGAAGTCCTCAAGATTTGCAGTAATACAAATTTCAAGTCCTTTCTTCTATTACTTCCCCGGACAGATTCCATACCCTCCCCAATCCATCCTAATGGACCCTTGACTACAGCCCACTTTTCTTATCTGTGTTATGTTGCTTATGCAATTCCATTGGCCTGAACACCTTCTGCCATTTTTGCCTATGGAATTTTTGTTCATGCTCCATCTCAAATGCCTTCACCTCCTATGAACCTTTCCCAAACTTCCTTAAACCCTATCTAAAATCCCACAAAAGGTGTGGTTGCTGATTCCTTTGAAAAATGATTCACCAATCTTCATTTCCAGCTTTCAGCTTCATATACACATTTTACAAACCATTTACCTGGCTATCCCAGTGACCTTCTTGTGCTACTTACCATATTTTGTCTTGTATTAATCTTCTGCATCAATCTATATCATATACTCTGAAGGATCACAATAAATATTTATTTCATTGAATAAAACCTAATTTCAACTAAATATACATTATTTATGAAATGTTAAACCTATTTGTTTTACTCAGGACAAAATTTTAAACTTACTTTAATAAGGAATTTTATAAATTCTTAACCCTAATGTAAGATATTTAGTAGTGATCTCGTAAGCCAAACATATAGCCAACTTTTACTAATCCATAATACAGATTTCACTCATATCATAAAAGCCTTTTTTTCCCAGGTTTGCTTTTTTCTTATGTGCAAGGATTCTGTATTTGATTTTCTGTTAATCCACGTTTATTGAGTGCCTACTCTATTCTAAGCATTTTTCAAGGCATTGAGGATAAATCATAGAATGAACTGATGAAGTGTCTATCCTCATGGGGCTTATATTCCAGTTGGGCATGGAGTAAAGACAGTTAGTAAGGAAGCACAATATAATGTCAGATAATGGCAATTTTGCTAGTTTTCAGTTACCAGGAAGTTTGTTTGTTTGTTTGTTTTTAAAATCTCTGTTGTAAGGTCAGTGTTTGAAAGGAAATCACAAGGAGCAAACTTCAGATAAAGGGAGAGAAAGAACATATTATACCACTCCCTTCCCAGAGTTATCTCAGAGAATGCCTTTTCAGTTTCTTTAACTTTCTTACTTTTTAATCTCTCTCTGAGCTAGGATGAGCCACCATTTTATATTAGGAGCAATCAGGTTCCTTTTCTTTGCTCTAAAACTCAAGAGGCATTCCTGAAAACTGTTCTGAAAGAATGGTGAGTTTTACTATGTAATAACAATTTTTGTTGAAAATTAAGTTTCTATTCAGTTTGTCCTATTAGGTACTTATAATAGAAAGTAGAATTCTTTAGAAGTTATTATTATCACTAGTTTATAATAACATGTAAATAGAATGTGTACATATAATCACAAATATATATATTTCTAGTTCAGATTTGGCAGGTACTATATTTTTCTTAATTCAACTTTTAGGTGAGTTTGATATATTGTTTGTGACTTTATGGGGAAACTTAAAATTTTTAGTTCAATAATAGAAGAATGGCAACAGTTTCACAACAGTTACATCATTTAGTAAATCTGGAAAGTGTTCCACTAAAATAGGGAAAATCAAGAGTTTACTTGTCATTTATATCACAAATTCTAATATAAGTAAGTATACTTTACAATGTTAAATTGTCAAAGCTGAAGAAATGCCAATGTAGACTGTCATGTTGGTGCTGTGAGTTCTGTCATGGGTTCTCCATGTGGCCTCTCTGTGCCAAGCATTTTCCACAATCCTCACCTCTCCCATGCCAACCCTGCTCCTGCCCCTATTCTTCACAGATTACCTCATCTTTCCTTTTTTGAAAAGGCCATAAGCTAACATGAGCTTCCTCAACTTTACTCCTCTCGACCACCAAATTTCTGTTTTCCCATACGTTTTTCCAGCCTATCTTTTGTCTTGGGACAGGGTGACCCTAGTTCTTTTCAAGGCTAACCACCCATCCCCCTTTCCACAATCTTGAAGAACTTTCTCTTCTCCTTTTTTTGCAGAAGTCTGTCCATATCCACTTGCTTTCCCCCACCTCTGTTTCATACCTGCTCATTTCTTCTCTGACCTCAAAGGTATTTTTTTAACCTTGTTTCTTCTGTGTGCTCTCTTCCAAACTTTGCCTTCCACTATTGCACCTACTTATGAAATCCCTTGTTCACAACTCTGCATAATTTCTTAGGATTGACTTCTTAACCCTACTGAAACTGTTCCTTTAAAAGTCAACAGTCACCCATACTCACTGCCTTTCATTCGTCCTCATATTCCCTTAAGGAACTTGATTCTTTTTCTTATCACCCTTGCCTCCTTAGGCTTACAATGTAGAGATCCCAATTTCTTCTCTGAAATACATTTTTACTCTTCTATAACAAAAATAAATAATTAAAAAAACATTTTAAATATACAATATAATATTAGATAATGACAATTCTCCTTATTTTCAACTGTCAGAAAGTTTATTTTTCTTTTTTTTCTTTTTTTTTTTTGAGACAGAGTGTTGCTTTGTTGCCCTGGCTAGAGCGAGTGCCATGGCGTCAGCCTAGCTCACAGCAACCTCAGACTCCTGGGCTTAAGCAATCCTACTGCCTCAGCCTCCCGAGTAGCTGGGACTACAGGCATGCGCCACCATGCCCGGCTAATTTTTTCTATATATATTTTAGTTGGCCAGATTATTTCTTTCTATTTTTAGTAGAGACAGGGTCTCGCTCTTGCTCAGGCTGGTCTCGAACTCCTGACCTTGAGCGATCCACCCGCCTCGGCCTCCCAGAGTGCTAGGATTACAGGCATGAGCCACCGCGCCCGGCCAAGAAAGTTTATTTTTCTTCTTTCAGCAATCTCTGTGTTGCAAGGCTAGTATTTATTAGGGGGCAGACTTCAAATAAAGGCAGAGAAAAAGTCATAATTTCCCACTTCCTTCCCAGGACAATCTAAGAAAATGCCTTTTAGGATATTAAATTTTGTATTCTTTGGAAATAAGTAGGGAAAAAAAGCAAAATAAAAAACAATATATGCCATATACACATACACACACATACTGCCTTTTGTGGGAGAAAAATGTAGAAATACAAATACACACACACACACACACTCACACACACACACACACTTACTTTTGCAGAAAGAAACCTAGGAAGAAGAATCCAGAAAACAATAAAGTTAGTTATTTACAAAGGATGGGAGGTGGAAGTGATGAGGAGGCAATGACAACTCTCTGAGTTTATCTTTTTTTTTTTTGAGACAGAATCTCATTCTGTCACCTGGGCTAGAGTGCCATGGCATCAGCCTAGCTCACAGCAACCTCAAACTCCTGGGCTCAAGCAATCCTCCTGCCTCAGCCTCCCAAGTAGCTGGGATTATAGTGCACACCATCTCGCCTAGCTGATTTTTCTATTTTTAGTAGAGATGAGGTCTTGCTGTTGCTCAGGCTGGTCTTGAACTCCTGTCCTCAAACAGTCCTTCCGCCTTGACCTCCCAGAGTGCTAGCATTACAGGCTTGAGTCACTGTGGCCAGCCCTGAGTTTATCTTTTGATATAGTTTTAACTTTTGCAAGTATTTATGTTCTATATAGTTAAAAAATTATATCAATATACATGAGAATGAAAAGGAAACTAAAACTGAATACAAATAGAAATAAACCCAATTCTTTTTCAAATGAGTAACATACACTGATGCAACATTAAAGAAAGAAAGTTAATTCAAATTTTAACATAATATTTTGACTGTATTAGTCCTCTGGGGGTGGGGAAAGAACAGTAAAAAATTCTTGAACTCTTCTTCATAGATTTTGTTTTGGTTTTTGTAGCACTATAGGCATACTGATTATAAAACCAGTTTATATGGTAAGATTTAGTAATATGTCGATGTAATAGGGAGTCAGGATTCTCATTGTAGAAGAAAGGAGATAAAAATATGGAATGACCCAAGACCAGACCAACTCTTGTGGAAAAAAATGAGAAATGCTGCAGAAAATGATGGTGGCATGTCAAGACACCACAGAAGCCATCTTGGAAAGGTCTCTCTTCCACTGGTTGAATCTGGAATTATTTGAACTTCAGATATTTGAGGACACAGAACTCAAGAATAAAAAGATAAAATAAAAAACCCAATTTTAAAATGGGCAAACATTTGAATAATCATTTCTCCAAAGAAGATATACAAATGGCCAATAAGCACATGAAAAATGCTCAATATCATTAGCTATCAGGGAAATGCAGATCAAAACTGCAGTGAGATACTACTTTACACCTAGTAGGATGGCTATAATTTTTTTAAAAAGGAAAACTAACAAGCATCGGCAAGAATATGGAGAAATTGGAACACTCATACATTACTGGTGGGATTGAAAACTGGTGCAACCACTTTAGAAAAAAGTTTAGCAGTTCCTCAAAAAGGTAAACATGGAATTACCACATGACCCAGCAATTCCACTTCTAGGTATATACCAAGAGAATTGAAGGGAGGTACTCAAACAAAAACTTGTACACAAATGTTCATAGCAGCATTATTCAATAATAGCCAAAAAGTAGAAACAGCCCAAACAAAACAACATGTGGTATATCCATACAGTGAAATATTATTCAGCCATGAAAAGGAATGAAGTACTAATTCATGCTACAACATGGATGAAGCTTGAAAACATTATGCTAAGTGAAAGAACCCAGAATGTAAAAGGCCATGAATTGTATGATTCCATTTATATGGAATATCCAGAGTAGGCAGATCCAAATCCCTAGAGACAGAAGGAAAGTTAGTGGTTGCCAGGAATTGTGGGGAAATGGGAATTGAAACTGACTGCTGACAGTGTTTTTGCTAACAAGCACAGTGCTTCTTTTGGGGGGGATGGCAATTTTCTGGTTTTAGAGAGTGGTGATAGTTTCACAACATTGTGATTATACTAAAAATCACTGACTTTTATGCACTTTAACATGGTGAATTTTATGTTATGTGAATTTTATCTCAATAAAAAAATACAAAAAATAATAATTGAGAACAGTAAAGACATTTAAACCACTCAGGAGGAGGGGGAGTAAGAATCCATGAGTCCATAATGATTTAAAGAATAAATGAATACTTAAAAGAGAAAGGAAGTCTGCTCCTTACAGTAAGATGCCAAACAATAAATGTGAAGAGAATGATGGACTTGGAAAATTACCATTTTCACAGTAAAGATTGGCTTGGGCAAAAATCATCAATGGTCAGTAAATCTAGGAGAACGTTTGATGAAGAGTAATATTCTGCATGATCCTAAAGTGTCTCCTCACTTATTGCTTATTAGTTACAATGTGATGTACATATTCCTTCCCTCTGTAATAGAGGAACTGGATAACACTTTGATCAGAATTAACGTCTGCAATGAGGGGCATATGGATACCACACATCTCTTAACAGTACCCTGAGAACGACACAAAATCACTTACATGCTGTTCTGCCTAGGGGTACATAACCTGACTCTAATCATAAGAGAACATCAGACAAACCCAAATTAAGGAATATTTTATTAGAAAAACAACTGCCTTATATTCTTCAAAAATGTCCATGTTATGAAACAAAAAGAAAGGCTGAGGAGTCTACAGAGACATCAAAACTAAATGCAAAACATGCTCCTGGACTGGATCCTAGAACAAAGGAAAAAATAATGCTAAAAAGGACATTGGTGGGGCACTGGACAAAATTAGAATATGAACTTCATATTAAAGTATTGCATCAATATGAGATTTTCTGAATTTGATAACCATGTTATAGTTAAGAGATTGTCATTGTTCTTATGAAATAAAAACTGAAGTATTAAGGAGTAAAGGGCCATGATATATGCAACCTAGTCTCATAATATCTGTATATGAAAAGGGAGAGAATAATAATAAAATATGGCAAAATTTTAAAAATTGGTGAATTTGGGTAGAAAGATACAAGTTTTTCTATATTATTCTCTAACTTTTCTGTAAGTTTAAAATTATTTCAAATTAAAAAATATTGCTGGGCACAGTGCCTCATGCTTGTGATCCCAGCACTTTGGGAGGCCAAGGTGGGAGGATCACTTGAGCCCAGGAGTTCAAGACCAGCCTGGGAAACATAGCGAGATCCCATGTCTACAAAAAGTAAAAAAAGTTAGCTGGGCACGGTGGTGCACCCCTGTAGGCCCAGCTACTCAGAAGGGTGAGGTGGGAGAATTGATGGAGCCCAGGAGTTTGAGGCTGCTGCGAGCAATGATGACACCACTGCACTCTACGCTGGGTGACAGATCAACACCCCATCTCTAAATAAATAATATTAATGTGTGAGTTTTAAAATTTATTCAAATTGATATACTGTCATTTTTTTTTACTTTTTCCTGTTTTTTATCTAATGAAATATTTCAACAGAGAAGTATAGAGATTTGATCTATTTTTTACCCAGCCAATCTTGATATATTTTCATATTTGTTTTAGATTTTTTTAAGTAAATCTAAACTTTACAAATATAGTTTAAGTCCCCTGTGTACTCTCCAATTTCATTTCTCTCTCTCCCCAAAAGTACTCGCTACCCTGAAGGGAGTAAGTTTCCTTTCTATGCATGTTTTTAATCTTTTACTACCTGTGTTTGTATGTAGCCATTAAAATAACAGTATTGTTACTATAACACTGTATATAAGTGGTATCAAATGTTATATATCCAATTGCACCTTGTTTTTTTGCTTAACACTATGCTTTTGACATTTATCCATGTTTTATATGTAGTACATATTTAATCATTTTAAATGGTATATAGTATTCATTAAATACACATGCTAGGTTTTTCTCCTGTTCATGGACTTTGAGGTTCTTTCTATATATTTCCTATTTTAAACATTTTGTAGAAAGCATATGTACATTTCTCATGTGCACATAAACGAGTTTCTCTAGGGTATGTCTTGACATGGAACAGCTGGTCTGGGTTATCATCATCATTATCATAATGGCAGGTAATGTTTACTAACTGTTCGAAGTGCTTTATATATATGAATTTATTTATACAAAACAATAGGTAGACATTATTATTATTCACATTTTACAGGAGAAGAAACTGAGCTATAGAGCAGTTATTTGTCCAAAATCCCACAGGTAGGAAGTGTCAGAGCCCTGATTCCACTGATGTATGTTCTTAGCAGCCACACTATATATACTCCTGTGGAGTACTCACACCATCAACTCATCCAGAAATTGCCATTTTGTTTTCCAAAGTGGTTTTACCGATTTATAATCTCAGCAGCTAATAGGAGTGTTTTTTTATAAGTTCTTAATTTATAAAATTAAAAAACAACTCATTCATTCAGTTTCGTCTAGATTGTTCACAGATCTCTAAAATCCTTTTAAAAGTCTGAAAACCACTTCCTTGCATGACACTGTTTAGGGGAACATGGTTTATACACTTTATTACTTGACACTGTTTAGAAGAACGTGCTTTTATAGGATTATAAGGCTAGGATCCTTGGCCTTCAGAAGGCCCAGCTATAGGAAGTTTTCTTGAATTCATCTGGATCCAAACTATTCTGTCAATTATCCAGGCTCAAAATCTCAGTAACCTTTGATTGCTCTTTCCTCTCTCTCTTCCTCACTTCTTCCCCTATCCTCACTGGAGTTCCCTACCATGTGCCTATGCCACATTCAGCCAATCTGTCCTGTTCTAGTTCCATAGCCTAGTTCAGATTCTTAACCCATCTTTCTTGGCAATATAGTAAAAAACTTAAACTGGTCTTTTTCGCTGGAATCTCTCAGAAGTGATTCATCTATACACTGCTACTTAAGTGATCTTCTTAATATAATAATTGTATTATTCCTCTGGTCACAAACTTAGTAATGTCTTACTGTATACCAAATTAAGTATAAAATCATCTACCATTGTTCCCCATAATTTTGCTTTCATAAGCAAAATTAACTGCGTTATCTCCTGTTACTACCCTATTTTCTATCAGTGGAACACAGATCTAGGGTAGAGCCTCTTTAACAAGTTTTCAGGTGATGCTGATGGTGCAGGTCCACTCTGGCTACCACATTCTGAGAACTCTGCTATAGCTAATCAGTAGGACCTACATTGGGTCTTATAGATGACCTCCTCATTGGATATATGTTAGAATTGAATTAAATCTCTTTTGTTAAAGTCTAGAGGAACTGACTTTCATAAAGGTCTCAGGGACCAAGGCATTCAATCTAGAAGAGTTAGTTACTTTTAATTTTGAAAAAAAGTTTTAAACTTACAGAAAAGTTGCAAGACTAGTACAATGAATGCATATCTTTTATCTTAATGTGCCAGTGGTTTACATTTTGTCGCATTTGCACATTGCTCTCTGTATGGTATGTATGTATGTGTATGTATATACATATGCTTTTCTCTTGAACTATTTGAGTGTATCTTAGTGATATCAGATCTTTACCCCAAATACTTAATGTATGTATTTCCTAA
Source organism: Lemur catta (assembly GCF_020740605.2). Taxonomy (NCBI): domain Eukaryota; kingdom Metazoa; phylum Chordata; class Mammalia; order Primates; family Lemuridae; genus Lemur; species Lemur catta. Next base: position 40,951,887 of record NC_059139.1, read on the forward strand.
AAGCAAAGACTTTCTCTTATATAACCAGTACAATTATCAAAATTAGGAAATTTAACATTGATTGATACTGTTATCTAATTCACAGTGAAAATTCAAATTTTATCTTTTGTTCTAATAATGTCCTTTATAACTCTGTCCCCCCTCCCCAATTCCAGGATCCAACCCAAGATAATGCAGAAAATTTAGTAATAGGGAGATATTTTGAGATTATGTAAATATCTCATTCCTCATCAAACTTCCATTAGTTTTAGCATTTACTAATAATTTTCTAATTCCATCATTTCTTTTATATTTATAGTTTTAATTCCACTGTAAAAAATAGCTTTCCTTTCTTTCCTATTTATTTATTATGTCAGTATAAACTCATGGAATCTTATTTCATGGGCAATAGTCTGTTTTTATCATTGTTTATTTTGATGTTAAAAATAAATAATTCTATTTCATTTTTATTTGTCCAATGGGAGCCCCTCAGGCTAGCTCCTGTGTTCTTTTGATATGTTCTCATTATTATTTGAGCACTTCCTTATTTTCTGATTTAACAGATGTTCTAGGTTCATATTATACTTTCCCTGCCCGAGGCCTGAAATTACCCCTTTTTTTCTAAGGAGCTCTGATTTCTTTAAGTGAAAAATAGTATTTAGAACTCAACATCTGGGTGCTAGGTGTGCTCATTCCTATTGCTTCTAGGCTCTCTCAGTCAACAGAGCAGGAGGTACACTGATAGTCTCATTACAGTCCCACACTGCAGGGGACACTCAGGTCTTCCGCACTTTCCATATTTGTAACTGTTCTCCAACAGTAAGAATCCTTTCTCCTTTGCTACTTCTTTTATTCAGGCAGATCTATTATTTAAAAATTAATACATATTTATTTCAGAAAAATTTAATCATAAAATAAAAAGAAGAAAATAAAATTATCTTTATTCTTACCCAAAAACAACCACTGCAGTATATACTTCCATTTCTTTTTATTTTCTAAGAATATATATATATAATATAGAAATAATATATTTTATGCTTTTGTTTTTAAAATGGGATTGGGAATGAAATTGCTAAATGTAAAGTCTTACACTTGTGAGGCATTTTTGCCCTACTGCCACACTCTCAGGAGTGTGATTTCTCGGAATCTTGCTATTTCAGATAGATATGAGCTTTATTTCTCATTCTGATTTTGGGACTGAGAAATCTTGGTCAAGTCATTTCTGAGCCTTAGTTTCCTTATCTTTAAAATGAGAGTAATAATAAATAAATAAATTTTTATGTTAAATAATACATGTAAATCACGAATTACAGACTTAGCATAACAGGAAGCCAGCAAATTATAACCATTTTGCAGACTATCAAAGCAGTTATTTACATGTGGAGACAAATAATTCATTAATAAGTGTTAGTATGCTGAATACATTGTACTAGGTTAAAGCACTGTTAAGGCAAGAAGTGCTATATCTTATACTAGTAAAGAAAATGTTTGCAATAGATCTTTTTAAAATAAATGGACAATATGAAAACATATTATATATGTATATATCCATAATATATAACATTTAAGGCAAAGTTGGTTCTATCCTCATGGCATATAAATCCATAAATTAGGAATCAGTCTTATATACACCAAAAGATTGATGAATACATGTGTTATTTGTTGTTGGAATGTGCTTGTTCAGCCTGTTTTTAACTTTTATGCTTGTATGAAGTAATGAAAACATTGGCTTTCCACAGTCAACCAAATATTTGTTTTGCTGCTACTTACTTGTTACTGTAGACTAAATAATTTTTCTTGCCTTCAGCAGCATAAATATGGTTTTAGTCCAGGCTTTAGACACTTCAGCTTTAATTTTATGCCTGCGCATATAATGCCATATGTGTGCTTGTACAATGAAATTGTAAATACTTTATCTTCTGTTGTATGGTAAAGGAACTCATTGTACTCAGGTGTACAAAAGTGATTCCAGAAGAAAAAGATAATGGTATCTGCTAAAATGAAGGTGGAAGGGAGGCGGGGGAAATGCATGCTGGCATGGAACATAGAAATATAACTCTCCTAAAGAAAAAAGCAGACATTGAAACTCCTAAATGTTTAAAACAGGGCATCTTGTGTGCTTTTCAATAAAAACTGGTGATAGCTGTGGTAAAATGTTTCATCAGTATGATTGTACTCCTAGGTCACAAAAAAGATGGACAAGGGGAAAAAATGAAGTTAATGAATAAAACAAATGTTATCCCAGATAATGTCCCTGTGTATGTCTTACTAAGGGAGAATATAAGGATTTATAAAATATATTTGATTTCAATTTATTTTTATAAAGGAATTGAAGTGATCAAAAATGCTGATCATGAACAAATCATTTTATAATTAACATTCAAACAGTGACATACTGATTTTCACTACAGTATGCACTGAAGTTTGTTGCATTTCAAAGTCAAGGGTAGCTAAGCCTGACTCACCGTCTTAGCATCTACTACCCCTATCTTACCACTTAGGGCATGGGAGTATAATAACCTCTTTACTTGCTGGTGTATACCGCTATGGGTTTCTGACAAACATGGCACATCTTGGTGATAGTTCATTTATTCAAAAAATACTTATTTGGTATCTACTATGTGCCAGACACTCTTCTAGACACTTTGAACATACCAGCGAACAAAATAAAGACCTCTGCCCTCATGAACTTTGCATTCTATCTATATTTGCAAAGTCCTTGGCACATTGTACATTTCTTCTCATGGTCCTATGATGTCTACAGCAATTCTAAGCATCACATCTTCACAGAACAACATCTAAAGCAGAAAAGAAAGGTAGAAGCAAAAGGACTTTCTCTTCTTGGGCACTTCTCTTTATGGGAAACAAAATCTTTTCCAGAACCCCTTAAAAGATTTCCCTTTGCATATCATTAGCCAAAACTGGGTGCACTGAGAATGAACATGTGACCTGGGCCAATCACTGGCAAAGAGCGCATTTCTTAACTATAAGCAACCAGAAGAAAACTATTACCACACCTACCAATTCACCTGCACCTGTGCCATGGGTTTGCCTGCTAGGGCTCCTGTAACTGTGGATGAGCTGTTCATAGTCCCAGGCCAACTCCTCCACTTGTGCCTTAGATCCTGTCCCTCTCACTTAATTGCAGACATCACTCCCACTGTTCTCTTCTTTCTCTCTTGCATTATATTTCTCTCTTTACTATATTTTCATGCTCTTTCATCAGCATGAAAACATGCAGTAATTTCTTCATTTAAAAAAAAATAATCTTGTCTCCACATCCTCCTCTAACTGCTGCCCTTTAGGTCTGTTTCCTTTCCCAGAAAATGTCCTTGAAGGAATTTATATGCTGACCATCTCCAATTCCTCTCCTTCATTTCCTCTTAAATTCACTCCAGTTAGATTCCATCCCCACAAATCAACTGCTTAGCCCTCTTCTTAATGATCTGTCACCGGCATTTTCTAGTGTTGATCACTCCCTTCTCCTTCCTTTACTTGGCCTCCACTTGTTTTTCTTTCTTATACTACACTTTTGCAATGTCTTTCAATATCATGGATTTGCATATCACCTATATGCTAATAATTCCCCAAGTGTTTAAGCAGCATCTTAAACTTAATGTATCTCAAATTAAGCTATTGATCTTATCTCCCAAACCTGCTCTTCCTGAAGTCATCCCCATTTCAATTAATTTTGGAGTCATCCTTGACTCCTCTTTCTTTTATACCCCATCCAATTGATCGGCAAATTCAGGATATATAGTCTGACCACTTCCACTGTCTCCACCTGGTCAGAGCCACAGTCATCTCCCACCTAGATTAGTGCAATTGTCTCCTAATTGATCACTTTGTTTCTACCAGTGACCTCTGAAAGTCTATTCTCAACATAGCAGCCAAGGTGATCCTTTGAAAACCCAATTCAGATCTTGTCACTCCTTTTTTTTTTTTTTTAGCCAAAGCCCCTACATTTGTCTGTTACACTGTAAACAATCTGTATCTTTTCCTCTTCTCTTTACCTCTCTGATCTCATCTCATTATACTTCCCTCTTATTTACTCTGTTATTGGCACAGTCCCCTCTTTGCTGATCTGAGTACACTTTTGGCATGCTTCCTGACTCAGGGCCATTGCACATGCTGCTACCTTGTCGGGACTGCAGTTTGTCCAGACATCCCCATGCCTCATTTCCTTACCTCTCAGGCCTTTTCTCAAATGTCTCCTTCTCATTGAAACTTCTTTGACCATCCCTGCCCAGCACTCCCTAAATTGCTCTTCCCTGCTTTATTCTCCTCCGTATTATCTTGTCACCTTGTGATATGTTTTACTTATTCATTGTTTTCTGCCTTCCCCACTAGAATTTTTGTCTGTTTTCTTCACTGTTGTTTTCCTCACACCTATAACAATGTTTGACATTCTCCAAAAAAAATATCTGGAGAATGAAGAAGTAAATAAATAAAAGATGAACTAAATGATTTAAAACAGTCATAATTTGTCCTTTGATACTGAGCATTCAGTTGCCTAAACCAAATCTGCTTTTGTTAGCAAGAAAAAAGGTAGAAGAATTATTACTTGGGCAATCAACTGTGTCCAATATAAGCCCATACTTGTGAAAAACTTTATACTTTTTTTCTCTACCTTTTCCTCTCATTTCTCTCTGGCAAGAGCCTGTGAGAATGGTAGGACAGGAGGTATTTTGTACAAGGAAATTGTGACTCAGATAAGTTAATTGATTTTTCCCCATGAGCACCAAAACAACTGATAGGGCCTAGATTGCCTGGTAGCCACTGTAGTCCTCTTTCCATAATGATAACAGTCAATATCTAATATGATATTTTGTAGAATACTGTATAATACTTCATGTGAGCCAAGGGAGCAAATCTTTACCTTCAGAAAAGTTAGTATGAATTGGTCTTTTTTCTGTTTGCCTGTCATTTGAAAATGAAAAAAAAAACAACCCTGACTACGTATTTAATGTAAGATTCTATTCTTTTCTATATCTTGGATTAAAGTATCTTTGTAATAATTGATAAATTAGTTGTTGATATCTTATATTCACTACCAGTACATACTTTTTATACAATGGAATGCTTTGCCATCAGATTCCTCCATATTTTGCCCGCATCATTCCCTTCTCTTCCTAATCAGAAGTTATCTCCCACAGCAACTATTCAAACAAAAAACAGTCAAAATACTCAAAATGCTGAATACATTTTATTTATTGTTAGTTTTAATCAATAAAGTAAGGTGAGCAGGCATGATTGTTACCTTTTTTGTTAGTTGATAGTAAAACATATTTGTAAACTCTTTTACCTAGAAGGAATTATTTAAAGTAATCAAGTAAGCCAGGATGCTAGTACATTAGCTATGTAAATATACATAGACATATATCACAAATGTGTACATGTTATATAATGCATATAACAAAATATCTAACACTAAAACTATACTGAATGTAATTCATTCCCTGCCTGACATTTCAAAATGTATTCTAGATTTTGTGGCTGCTTTTGGTGGATTTCAGGCACATCAGTTATCACTGAATTATGGATAAACAGATGTTCACATTCATGAACCTGAGAGAAAAGGGTGATGAGCATCCACTATTCAGTGGAAAAAAACACAGTGGCTTCCCTCATGTTCTAAATGGGATTTGAGGATGGAGCAGATGAAAGCAGATGGGTTATCTGTCTCAGACTCGAGAATGAATACATGTGTGCTGAATTTAAGAAAGATGTTTATTAATGAAACTACTGTTTCCATTTGCCCTTATTAGCTGTTCTAGCTATAATAGTTACCTGTCTCAAGTTTTTACTTCTTCCTGCAACTAGATAATTTCTTTTCCATCTGCTTTTTACACTGGCATCATAGATTGAATGTGGTTTTTGATTGGCATGGTAAGTAGTCAGGCCTCTCAGCTGACAAGGACTTACTATTTTTGTCTTCACTCTTCTTCTTATGCTTAATCTGCCTGGTGCAAAAGGACCAAGCAGCATCTTACATCAACTGGAATTAAGCTCAATTGCTGGTAAACATGTCTATGTGACCAATTATTATTTCCTTTAGACTTATATTTTTCATCTGAGTGTTTGAGTGCCTTCTTGTATATATTGGCCATTTACATAACTTTCTTTGACCCTTTGTTTTTAAAAAAACTGAAAACATCTCTTATATCAGCAACCTGTGATAGTCTATTCCAACCATATTTCCATCTATCATCTTACTGCTACTTCCTAAAAAGGAAACATTCCCTCCAGCCAGCAACTGTTCCACCTTGTTTCTCATCAGTAGGGCTGGCACCAGTTCAAGTTCTGTCAACACTGTTCCATCAGATAAAGCTGTTGGTAACATAAAGGATGAGGATGAGGGGGGCGGTAAGGGTGCACACAATTCAAGCACCAATGAACAAGCTAACAGCATTCTTACTGATCCCGTGTTAGCCTGTGTGCCTGTGCTCCTGCTTGAAGTCTAGTCTAATTTAGCTGTACCTTAGTGCTGGTGGTGACACTTGCCCATGCTTGTAATAGTTGAGTCATTTGGATAAGAATACATGTTTTCTGGTTTTCGTTGACAAAATGGTTAATAATTAAGCTTTTGTACTAGATCTTTATATAAGCATCATTTTTATAAGTTAAAAGGCTAATCAGAATATAAGCAGTATGTCTGCAATCTGTTATCATCTGTATTGTCTCACTAGTTATTAACAAAATTGGATATGCTTCACTTTGAGAAAATGTTATGCAGTATGCTAGTTTCAACTCATCTGGCATAATGATGATCTTCTAGAGAGCAAGAAAAGAAGTGTCAGACAGAAATATTCTCTGTGGGTTTCCCCTCTTTATGGAAAGAAATCTGGCATTATACATAATTTTTTTTTTTTTTTGATTCAGGAAAAGACTTTGGAGAGAGCCTTATAAATCATATCAGTTTGTTCCAAGGGATAACCCTCATTCTGAACATTATCATTGAACTACAACCACACAGAATCACCTTTGGTGTTATGTGAGTTTAGTTGTGTCAGATCAGGAAAGATGTAGTCAAAAGCTCCAGTCTTTGAATTCTCTGTATTTGTTATGTCCTTGCTATTAAGGGCTCAGGGATGCACAGAGAGTTTCCAGGCAGTTACACCATCTTGATTACTTGCTTCATCTTTATTCTGCTCCTCTGAACCGTCTGTGAGCCTTTAAGAAATCTTTTATCCTGTTAGTTTAAGGTGTAAGCTAGAGGCAGATGTAGTCTCTAGGTTACAGGTTAGAGGTTAGAAATTATTATTTTATTACACTTAGCAAATTAAAGTTTCCTAAGATTTCTTAAAATGAATGTGAAATCCAAGACCTCAGGGAAAATTATTTTGGAAACTGTTTCATTATCTAGATACCTAGAAGTATGTTTAGAGACAAACAAAATTTATCATCTGTTAATAGGGGTTGGTATTTGTATATTTTTCTGAGAGAATTAAGTTCGATTTAGATGGCAAAATCCTGGGTTATCCTCAAAGCAAATCTGTTTTTTATATATTTCTCTTGCAAACTCCACCCCTCTTCCCACAGGTTTCTAGTCTGAGCCTTATGTCCTACCACAACCATTTTAGTCACAGGGTTTTTTTTGTTGCACTATTTTAACAACCTGCTAACATGCTGCCAACAGATCTCTGTTGCTAATCTCAGATCCTGCCAATACATTCTGTGTGTGGCTTTTCTTAAACACAAACATGATCATGTGTCAATCCCCTACAGAAAGTTCTTTAATGGCATCTCATTTCCTATAGCATAAAGCCCTTTGCATGGCATGCAAGGCCTTACATGGCCTACACTTTGCCTGCCACACTAATTCATCTTTCACTGTGGATCCCATGCTCCATACAGACTAGATTTTTCTGTCAATATATATAAACCTATTTCACATGTTGGCCTTTACAGTCATGGCTCCCTCTTCCTGGAATGCCTTCTGTATCTAATGAATATTGCCTCAATATTCAAGTCATTGTTTAAGATCATTTCTCTGAGATGCCTTTCCTGATTCCTCCTTCATCACTAGACCAGTAGTTCTCAAACTTCTCTGCACATTAGAATCACCTGGAAATTCCAGAGTCCAGGGGATGAGTCTTAGGCATCAGTACTTTGGGAAGCTCCCTGGGTAATTAGCTTAGGTGAATTGAAATGCGACTAGTTTAAACTGATATGTGATATAAATGTGAAATATATACCAGATTTTGAAGACAATACCAAAAAATATAAACTAGTACAGTAATAACTTTATAGTGATTACATATTGAAATGATAATATTTTATATATTGGATTAAAATTTTAAATTATTATAATTAAATTCATCTGTTTCTTTTTATATTTTTTATGTATAACTACTAAAAAACTTAAAATTCCACTTGTGGCTCGTATTTTATTTCTATTGGATAGTGCTGGTCTAGAACAAATAACAATGATATTGAACTATAATGTAAATTATTACTAATAGTGATATATGATATCTAATATATACATATGAGGGTTTCTATCTGATCCTTTTCTGCCTCATTGAAAAACTAAACATTGCATAAATTTTCATTATACTAGAATTTTGCTTATGAATATTAATTCATTAATTTCTTAGTTCAGCAAACATTTGATGCTGGTTTTATGTAAAATACTCTACTAGTAAGACAAGGAAAATAAAAACCAAAATAATTATGTAAAATAAAAATGTTAGCAAATACAGATTTCAGAGAAATGACAGATTATAACCTATATCATTTTAACCATTTGAATTATTTTCCTATTTTCCATTAAGGAGAATTAAGGTAGGTTACCTTTAAAAATCAGATTTATTGAGTTATACTTTATATACAAAAATGTTTAAGTGTGCAGTTCAGTGAGATTTGATATCAGTATACAGCTATGTAGCTACCAACACAATCAGGACATAGGACATTTCTATTATTCCTCAAAAGTTCTTATGTGTCCCTTTGCATTTGATCCTCTCTAGTCAGAGACCCAACCCCTGGCAACCACTAATCTGCTATCTCGCACTATAGTTTTGCTATTTCTCACATTTCATATGAATGGAATCATACTGTATGTGTCTGGCTTCTTTTACATAGCATAATACTGTTGAGATTCATCTACTGTATCAGTAATTTTTTCTCTTTTATTGATGAATAGTATTCTGTTATATGCATATACCATAATATGTTTGTCCATCCATAGGTTGACGGGTACTTGTATTATTTTCAGGTTTAAAATATTATGAATAAAGCTGTTGTGAACATTCATATAACTCATTTTTCTTGGGTAAATACCTGGGAGTGGGATTTCTGGGTCACACGGTAGGTATATGTTTATATGAAACTGCCAAACTGTTTTACAAATGGCTATGTCATTTTGCATTACCCCAGCAATGTAGAAAAGTTCTAGTTGCTTCAAATATTTATCAATTCTTCGTATGATCAGTCTTTAATTTTAGCCATTCTAGGAAATGTGTAATGATTCTTTAGGGAATAATGACAAGAAAAAATTGTCTATATATGTTTAGTACAGACAATTTTTTTATGAATAATTTCAATCTGCAGTTGTTTGAATCCACTGATGCAGAACCCATGGATACAGAGAGCTGACCATAGTTTAAAAGATATAGTAAAATACAAATAAATAGCATTCTAACATTTTCTTTTCACTTCTCAATGGATCCTTTTGTACAATAGAGTCCCCTCACTTATACAAATGTTTGAGGCTACTGGTTCAAGTGAGTAAGTTAACCAAATAAAGGTGTTGCAGACAGGATACAGCACATGCAAATGCATGGAGATAAAGAAAGCATGACACCTTTCCTTATCTTGCAAATTGTGTTTCTGGAACATAGGGTGAAAGGGGTAATTTTTACCCTCTCCCTCACTATCATAATTTAAGGCTTAATGACAGGATATCTCTGTACTCTTAGAATGCCTGAGAAAGAATATTCAATAAAAGTTTTATTATACTATGTAAGTCTATGGTTTTATTATTAATTACTATTTGACAATGTATGCTAGATATTAAATTCCTATACTTTCTCTTTAGAAGCAACCCTACAGTTGGGCTCCTTTCAGATAATTCCAACCAAGAATTAGCAGCATTAATTTCATTTTTTCCCACTCTTCTAGTTTATTTCTGAACATCTTAGTTACATTATTATTTGAGACTTCAGGGGACTGGCATGAGTCTGCCATAGAAAAACAACATTAAAAATAAGGATCTTTTGTACTTTCCTTTCTATAAAAACCATAGATAAATCCCTTATATTTTAATTCTGTACCGTGCTAAGTTCCCATATGAGGCATTTATAGAAGAATAATTATGTTTATTCTCACCCATTTGATTGCGGTTGAACAGAAAATGGTTGCAGCATTTACTCTACTACTGCCAAAGACTTTGCTAGTCTGTGGTATGTATCTTGCGAAGATGCTGGGCAGACTATTGGGAAAGAATCCAATAAATTCAGTTTGTCAGAAATATTTTTCAAGGTTGGCTTGCTTATTTTTCTATTATTCACACTGTTACTATTCTGATTAATCTAACAGTATATTACACTAGCTAATTCACTATATACCTTGAAGGCAATAATAATTAATAGTATGTTTTCTATCCCAGAAAGTAGACACAAAGCATTTGTGAGACAGATTCGAGCCTTCACCCCAGTGAGTGACAGAGCTGGGAATAGAATGCGAAGTTGCTAACTCAAAATATTGAACCCAGTCCACTCATGTGTTGGCTTTGTTTAATGACCAAGCCAAAGATTTTTTAAAAATTAATCAGTGAGAATGTGTCTGTAATTATGTTCTAATCCAAAATAAGAGGGTGAGAAATTTTTCACTTCACCAAAAAAAAGTGTAAGATTGCTTTAGTGATGAATTCAGTTTATGGAACTAATCAGACAAACCCAAATAATCCTTTTACACTAAAGGATTAATAAATTCCATTTCAAAACAATGACATTTTTTAAATAATTATTTTTCCCCAGCAAATATGTTTTTGTAAATATAGAGTTCAGAGTCTTTAACTTTAGTTGACAAGTTATCTTGATGAGCATAATATTTTTATTGTTTCTTGATTTTTCTTTTTGTTTTCTGTACCTCATAAAAAATGTTCAGAAACATGAAGCCTAAAGTGGTGCTTAATGATTGCAGCTCTTCAAGGATTGGGACAAGGAAAGCCAGTTATTATTAATCAGATTTGGCCAACACTACTTTGTCTCTCTCTCTCCACTCTCTCTTTTAATTACTTTCTCTAGGAATACATTTTCCACTGAAAAATCACTTTTCTTTTTTTAAAAATTTTTTTAATTAGTTCATTCAAATAATACTTATCAAATGTGAGATAGTGTAGGCACTGTCCTAGGCTCTGGACATAAAATGGGGAATAAGACAGAAAAGTCTCTGCCCTCAAGGAGCTCACATTCTTGTGTCCAACTTTGGTGCCCTTCTCAGTCGGAGCTCACAGACACCCACTCATCACATACTTTGCCACATTTTGAGCTCTTACCAAAAGGATAGGTTTCCACATGTGGTGTCATGGTCTTTCCAGTTGCAACTACTTTTCTGTTATATTTAAATGAATTATTATGCCTAAAACACTTAGAATACTGCCTTGCGCATGGAAAGCACTGTAAGTGTTAGCTATAGGTAAAAGGAGTAGCAAAACATTTTTCATAATATTAGTATGCCAGCAAAAACTATTTATTCTTTAAGCAAATTCAGAATTATAGGTAAGCCCCATGATAAGCAGTACTACATTTGAACATCCAAATTTATAGAAAATATAAATTAAATTTTGATAATTAACTTGACAAAAGAATTTTCCGCCGGGCGCGGTGGCTCACGCCTGTAATCCTAGCTCTGGGAGGCCGAGGCGGGTGGATCGCTCGAGGTCAGGAGTTCGAGACCAGCCTGAGCAAGAGTGAGACCCCGTCTCTACCAAAAATAGAAAGAAATTATCTGGCCAACTAAAAATATATATACAAAAAAATTAGCCGGGCATGGTGGCTCATGCCTGTAGTCCCAGCTACTCGGGAGGCTGAGGCAGTAGGATCGCTTAAGCCCGGGAGTCTGAGGTTGCTGTGAGCTAGGCTGATGCCACGGCACTCACTCTAGCCCGGGCAACAAAGTGAGACTCTGTCTCAAAAAAAAAAAAAAAAAAAAAAAAAGAATTTTCCACATTTCTCCCAATTGTAAGTTTTGTTGGTACTTTGGAAATAGAATTTAATATACAGAAATATTTTTTATTCAAACAAGTATGTTAATAAAATGAAAAATATTGTATCTACTCCCTGCTTCTTCAAACAAGATTTAATCATTTGAAGGGAGTCATAACTATATAGTAGCTTATAGACATAAAATATGGTACCTAGTAATCTCTGCCAAATAATACCTCATATTAATATAATATCAACACTTTACAAAGTCCTATCACATACTTCATTACATTTAGTTCCATTACAGTCCTGAGAAGTAGATTAGACAAGTATTATATTAATAGTTTCCATTTTGCAAATGAAGAAACCAAAGTATTAAAGATATTTAATACTCACCCTAACTTAAACAGTAGATTTGAGAAGGAGTCAGAACTTTTGTCCAATATTCTTTCCACCGTAAAACTGCAAAACATTGTTTCCTTTAATAATAAAATAAAACAAGCCACAAGCAATATGACCTGTTAGCTAAATGCCAGAATCAGCAGACTGAGAGCTAGCCTACAATTCACGACATTACCACTAAAATTGAGCAGAGTGACCCCCACCCAATTGACCCTCTAACCCCAGGTTCCAGAAAGCCCATTTGGACACAAGTAGACTTCAGATGAAGCATAGTTCCGTGAAGTTATTTCCTACCTTCACTCCATCTCAAAATTTAGTTTGTTTAGAAATGTCATTAAAGATAGGGATTGGGGAAGAGGAGTGGAATCTGAACTAGAATTTGTGTATCTATGGTAGAGAACATGGCCTAGGCAGTTAAAAAATTCTGAGACAGTGAAACAGAGTCAGAAATGACTAAACATAGTGCTTTAAAATAGTTGCACATATTTTCACATTTCAATTAGAATATTCTGATAGATAAGGAAAAATAATTTTACCAGGATATTTTTTCAAAGTTCCTTCCTAAAATTTTTAGGGAGAAATCCCAACAAGAGTTTGAGAATTTAGGAGTCTCTCTCTCTCTCTCTCTCTCTCTCTCTCTCTCTCTCTGTCTTTCTCTCCCCCTTTCCCCACTCCCCGCCCCCCTTGCTCTCTCTGTCTCACTACTACTGAGGAATCCATAGTTCATTGATTAAGAGAAGTGTAGGTGTCAGGAAACTTGAAACTTTACCCCTTATTTTATCAACTCTCTCTAACTAGTACTATAATAAGAAAGTAACCCTTAAAAAATTCTTAGAAATAGTTCAAACAATGTAACAATCTAGGGTGGTTCAAACACTTGATTTAGTTTTATAAAAGGCTCACAATGTAAATGATTTCTTTGCAACATAAGACCAGAAAGATATAAATTGTAGCTGCTCATTGCTAACCAAAATAAAGTTCTCTTCATCTAGCATCCAGGGACTTTCATGATCAGATTTTTCCCTTATTTTTCTTATTCCTCATCTTATTTACACATTCTTCTTTTTCAAAGAAAAATTTTCCTTTCCTCATCTGCATCCTGCACTGTGTTGCCTTCATACCTTGGTTATTATGTCTTCTACCTGCTATGGCTAAATCTTATTTCTCCTTCAAGGCCCGATTGTGCTGCCACTTCCTCCACTCAGTTTTCCCTCTCCCTCCTCTGCATGAATTTCCTAAATACTTTATCAGAACCTCTCTTAGATTACTTGTACCAGTAATAACGTATTTCTTATTCCTTCTCCAGTGTATAAGCTCCTAACGTTGTGTTACTGTCATTGTTTCCCTCGCTCTCATACATAAGAGCACCACCCCCACCACAACTGTCTGCAGTATAATAGAGTAGAAAAAGCATAAGCTTTGAAGTCTGACAGCCCTGATTTCAAATCTTTGCTCTATCACTTATTAGCCATATAACCTGGGGCAAGAGATTTAATCTCTCTGAACCTCTGTTTCCTCATGCATAAAATAGGGCTAATACCACTTCTGTTGTTAAAGAATTCAGTGAGAAAAGCATGCAGAGCATTCTTAGTATTGTATCTGAGACATGCTAGGTCCTAAAAAATCGTGATGATGCTGTAAGAGGCGGTCATACTTAAACTCTGCCATACCACACATGCAAGTATTTTAAGGACTATTTTGAAAACGTTTGTAAACTCTTGGAACTACTTGGAGAAAATTACCTCATGAGTTTATTACAGAGCAATAGAATCCTTCTCTAAGTACTGTTAGAAACACAGCTATTCTGTAATACTAGGATAATCATAGCCTTAGGTAATTTTAGGTAGATCTTTCTTTAGTCTCCTCCCTGATTAGCTTCATGAAATCTTTTTATCTTGAAGAATTTTGTAATTTTTTTCCTTATTGCTACAACACAGGGTATATAATTTGTAGTTTCCACCTCCAGAATGACAGGGCAACATGAGGATGTTGTCAAAATTGCCATCGAACTACAAGAATTGTGGGTCACATCATCTGGAGAAATACAAAGTGTGCTCTGTTGAGGGACCTGGGGGCAACATCAATCAACCTGTGTGCTAGTCCAGGAGTCTGCATGAGGGAAAATGAGGTAAATCTGTAGGAGAGCGACAAACTGCAGCTGACAGGTAAAAAGCAGAGCCCCCAGATGAAAAGCCATTCATGCCCCTCAATAATTCTCAATAATCACTTATATATAGCAGTTGTTTCTCATGATCATTATTAAGAAGAATGAAGAAACAGCTTATAAAAAGGTACTTATTAGATAGTCTGAAAGAGTTTATCTAAACCAATTTAACGTTTTATGTTCAGAACCTGTCTTTACTGATCTAAGGTCTCTTTATCTCTTAATATATAACGTAAGATGACTTAAATTCATTTGAATTGATTTTTAGTATAATATAATACTTTGTGGTAGCCTAAAATCATATGCTACTATAAGTTACTACCAATGTGACTACTATTTGAATTATTAATATAAACTCAAGCAATGTATTCCTGAAAAGACAAGATAATATTTTATATTTGGATAGGAGTGGGGCTTTAAAACAAGTTTTTAAAAATTTCTAGCATCTTAAGGGAAAAAGCAAAAGTACAAATTAAGAAAATTTCTAATTAGAGAATTAAAACTATATTAGGTACACATTCCACTTCATAAATGATCACACTGTGCTTTAAATGTATATAATTTCAGAATGATTATTAGATTATAATGAAGTATATCTGCAGTCAGTATGCACTACAAAGAGAAAGTGTACATGGTAGTGTATATAGACAGGAGGCAACATTTACTTGTCAGAAAATCTGGTTTCTGGTATTCCCAGCTTAGCACAATCATTTAACCTCTCTGAACCTCAATATTTTCATCTGTAAAATGAGCAAGTTGCTGATACCTAAGACTTCATTGCACTAATATTTTATGTTGTGATTCTGGACATACTCCTTTTGTACAGAATTTAAAAAGCAAGATTAAGAGCCAGGTGCAGTGGCTCATGCCTATAATCCCAGCATTTTGGGAGGCCTAGGTGGAAGGATTGCTTGAGACCAGGAGTTAGTGACCAGCCTGGGCAACATAGCAAGACCCTATTTCTACAAAAAATAAAACATTAGCTGCTCATGGTGGTGCATGCCTGTGTCCTAGCTACTCAAGAGACTGAGGCAGGATGACGGCTTGAGCCCAGGAGTCGAAGGTTGTAGTGAGCTATGAAAAACATTATGTATTATTTTATTTTGAGAATTATTTTAAGCCTCCCATAACATGAAGCAGTGAATCTAGAGTGAACTATAGAGAACAAAAAATTAACACTTCCATCTAAATTAGACTGAATTGCACTTAATCAGTGTTCAATGTTGAGGTATACCTCAATGTTATATTTCAGGTAGTCCCTAAATTATTTAACTACTTTTGACTAATTTTTGTGAAACTATAGAGACTTATTGGCCACCAGATGGAGCCAGTATTGTTCGATTTGTAGTATAAAAATATGCTGACAATGAAAATTGGTTAAACAAAATGAATAAATGGTGGATTATAAATGGTAGTCCATAGTACAGAAAAAAATAAACTTTAGCATCCTTCTGACCAGATTTTGTAAATGTGCATATATACAGAGACCCCATTAAATAATTTTTTTATTATGAATAAGTTTTTGTTTTGGCAGTTTGATCAGATAGAGAGACCTGTTTTCTTCTTATTCACTGTTTAAAGATACCATCTGAGCAACTTGCGGGTATCTTTAAAACACAGTTAGCATTTAACCTCTGACCACTTAATAAATGTTAGAGGTTATAATAATGAAAAATGGTAGTAAAGAATATATTGCAGGTAGGGTCTAATTGTAATATTGCAGAATATTCCCATTGTCATATCCATGATGGATCTTTTAAGTAAAACAAACTAACAAACAAAAGCATTCTGACTAGGAGGGGGGGAATATATGTAGTTTATCCTCCATAGTCCCTCAAGGGAGATGGTAAAGGAAATGGTAAAATCTCAATGAACGGTTCCAACTCTTGCGTGGTCTCTACCCAGAAAGCTTAGTGTCCAGGGGCCTTAATCAGTGGTAACTGCCTTCAAGTTGCCTTTAGCAACTCTTCTCAACTCTATCAAGTGTCAGAAATTATCTAACTCCTTATCAGTAAATTTAATTAGTCCACTGTCTATTGAAAAATATTTGTATGCTAAGGGTCTTAAGCCCCTACAAGCCCCTCAAGGATCTATTCCATCCAGCAAAAGCAATAAGGTGTAGATGCTGTTGCAATTCAAGGCCTGCAATGATCAGTCTGTTTATTTATCCATTCAGCTACTATTTATTGAGTACATACTATTTGCAAGGCATATGCGAGGCCACAAACAGGGCACAATTCCTGCCATGTGAGTTTACAGCAGAGGGGGTGATACAAAGAGGCAGTTATGATACAGTGTGCTTAGGAGCTACAAAGTGTTTTAGAGGTTCAAATAAGGGGGAAACATGATTAATCAAGGAGAATCAAGTAAAAGCCATAAAGGGATTCTTCCTAGGTGGAAATTACTTGAGTAAGCCCACTGTTTGGCAACCTATTCTTCTCTTATTCCCTCATTAACCATTAAACCGTATATTATGGTCTAGGGGGAATTTAGGGCCTTTTTTCTGTAGGATTTTATTTCCTCAGGACACATCCAATTGGTTACTTGATACCTTTTTATGTCAAATTGGAATATTTTCTTCTAAGTTTTTTTTTTTTTCCCCTCTCAAGCAGGAAGGAAGAGAAATAACCAAGCTGGTTAAGGGTTTGTAGTGTAGAGCTAGACTACATGGGTTTATATTTTCATTTTTATAATCCCTGAGATAAACTAAGGTAGTAAGAGCTTAAATAATTTTATCATTGACAAAATGGGGTTAGTATTATAACATGCCTTCCTCAGAGGGTTGTTGGTTATGAGGATTAAACAAGTAATTCAGTTACTAGTATCTGGCACATAGTAAGTACTGGAGATTTTAGCTATCCTGTTAGCTATTTTCAAGTCTGTCACTTTTACTTGAATTAATGTAAGATCTGGTATATTAAAAAAAACTGATAAGACCATACTTTGTAGTTTCCAGAAAGTATAATGAGATACAACTAGATATCAATAGCATTAATATTTTTCTATATCCATCAAAGTTCATCCCCTTTGTCATTCAAATGATGTTTACTATTATCATTACCACATCACCTTTATTTATGTAAAAGTTTTCATTTATAATGGAAATTTAGCAAAATTTTCTTGAAGTAATAGATCCAGAGCCATTTAAAATAGTTCATAAGCAGTTTATTAACAGTTTCTGGCATATAATAGCCACTCAATATACTTTTTTTTTTAAGAGGGACAGGTCTCCCTATGTTGCCCAGACTGGCTTTAAACTCCTGGGCTGAAGCAATCCTTCCTCTTTAACCTCCAGAATTGCTAGGACTACAGGTGCACGAACCACTATGCCTGGCTCAATATGTTTTTTTTGTTTGTTTGTTTGTTTGTTTGTTTGTTTGTTTGTTTGTTTTTAATGAATGAATTTGCAGCTACTTGGAGCTGATAGCTGAGACAATAGAGGATATGAGCTCTTCACTATAAAATGGAATTTGTGGATAGATACCATTGGTTCATTAGCCAGGTAGCCAATGAAGAGATTCCAGTAGGGTGGAGGTTAAGTTTCTGACTAGCTCCTAGAAGGGTAAGGGACATTCTTTATAACATGAGAGAACATGTGGGAACAAAGGGACTGTACTTAACAGTCTTACCACAGTTTGTCACCTAAACTAAGAGTTGCAATACAAGTTTTAGCCCTGCTACTAACCCACATGGAACACTAGCTTAGTAACTTAACTTACCTGGACCATAGTTACTTCACTTATAAACTGAGAAGTTACGTTCAAAGATCCTCAAGGAAAATTCTAGCTCTGGTGCTCTAGTAAACTGATGCTCCAGTGGTAAACTAATTGTTAGAGTCATGTTGGACCTTCCCTTCCCAAGCCCTTTCATATATATCACCTAATTTTTATCTCATAGACAGCTAATATATTTTTAAAATTTTATTCTAATACCATAATGTAGATAAAATTTAAGCCCCCTAGGATGATTATATTATAAAGTTCTTTCAGAGCATCTCTTAGAGAGTACCAGGCACTTGGGGGACACTTAGTGAATTTTATTTTCGGAATTGAAGTTTTAATTGAGACAGTAGGACACTCTGTGCTTTTAGTATCATGCAGACCTCAGCTCACATCCTAGCTTTACCATATTCTAATTGTTGTCCTATCCTGTTTCCTCGTTTGTAAAATAGGTTTTTGGATACTTTCTACGTGGATAATCAAAGCACCTTAGCATGATGCCTAACATACATAAAATCCTTAGTAAATTTTTTATTCCATCCTTTGTTCCTATTTATTTTGCATTTGTTTCATAGAAATTTCAGTTAATGACAAATAGTCATTATACTGCATCATTATTAGTTATGAATAACCATCCAGTGTATTTTAAGATTCATAAGAATACTAAAGGTAGAGCACCCTGTATTAGAGAAACTGAACTTTTTTAAACTTCTTGTGTATTTTATTAGCCAGTCACTTACTCAGTTTTCATTTATTCAGGAGGTTTCAAGCACATGGGAAATGAATGTGCTACTTCCTGTTCTGACAACATGGACTGAGCTAACAGAAATTCCTTCTCCTACAAATATATAGAAATGCTGGATAAAATGTGATCCAGCCCAGTTTAAATACTTAGCTAAACTTGAAAGAGAGAGAAAGAAAAGAGGTAAGAAAGAAAGAAAAGAAAATTCCTAGGTGGCAGAAACAACGGGAAGGCAGATGTTAAGTGAACAAGCTGATAATACTGCAGTGGCCCAGGGGGATACTAGACCCAGATATAGGCTGTAATATCGAGAAACTGGGGTTTTAATCTCACGTTTGGACAGAAGATGTGGCCTTGAGGTAAAGAAGTGGGAACTAGGAAATCTGTCACCTGGTCAGGAAGGCCGCATAAAGCTTATCATTTTTCGGAGCTGTGTGTATGAGGAAAAAAAAGTCTCTCATGAAAAAAATCAAAATTCTGAACCTCTACCAGGCATGACTACACAGTCTGAATGTATACTGTCTATATGGTATAGGATTCTGGAGCCAAGAAATTAACATGGAAAAAAATGTGGCTCTGCACTGGTAGAACCCTTGATTGTCTGGCAGAAACAAATGCAAAACCTCTGTAAGAAGCCTTGCAGTCTTGGGTACCTAGAATTCCTGTGGAGTCTGATGGAAATGCAGCTTTAGCTGAAAATAAACTCACAATAAAAAATTAGAAAACACGTAGAGAAATGACCACTCTGTGGAGAGAGTCAGAAGACCAAACAGAAGGATTCCCAAGAACAACCTGAAAGATGCAACATAAGTGTGTTCTAAATAAGGAGATTTTTAAAGGAATAAAAATCATAATCATAATAAAATACCAACACTATGAAAAAATAGTGGGTGAATTTGAAAAAAAAAGCCAAATATTATAGAATATCTAGAAATAAAAAAATATAGTTATTAAAACAAATGACTAAGTTTATGGCTTAAAAATTGATTAGAAACAACCAAATGGAGAATTAGTGAACTGAAATATAAAACTAAGGAAATTACTCAGAGTAAACTGATAAGAAATAAAAACATGAAAAATGAATGTACTATGATCATTCATAGTTGATCATACTATGATCAATAGAAGCACTTTATTCTAATATACAAAGTTAGAAAACAGAAGAATTGACCAGATTTTTCATGTAGTTGGGTTTGTGTAGCAGATGTCATTGCATCTGGCTGTATGTGCAATGTAAAATGTTTGAGTTACAGTTTCCATGCAGTCCGGATGGAACCTTAGCAGGTTTAATCCTGGTATCACAAATGTATATAATGAAAAATCAACAGACCTCAAAGCTGTTCTCAAGCTGTTTGCCTGTTCATTTTGGCTAGAAATGAAAACATTAGGAAGGGAAAGACATCTTTAAACCAGGTGATAAAAAAATCTCATAAAACCAGGAACTAGAGCAGCCAGTGGGCATATCAGGCCTTCGCTTATCTGACCTTGATGATTTAGATTTATGACTTTCTAGAAAAAAAAACTGGCAGGACCATGAATTTGACTATTTGACTATATCATATTTACCTGGTATGTTTTCCATTTTGGTTAAAGGACCATAAAACATCTGCATTATGAAAAATATTAGTGGTCTGCTTTTCTGACCTCAAACAGTAGGCTGGATTGAATCTGTCTTCCTGAGCTAAATGTTATTATCTTAATTCTGGCTGCAAAGGTGGCTTTTGTTTTTAAAATTTTCATTGACATTGGCAAATGAGTAGAATAAATTACCTAAATGAGTCTTTTCTACCTGGAATTTCTATGAACACTGTCAACCAAATCTTGGCATTTTATCTTATGGATGAAATGGATGGAATTCATTAGCAAATTGATATGTCTGAGAGGGAATCCAATTTACTGTGAGGCAGTTTTGAATATTAATTTGGACAGGGAAATTGGTTTTGTAAGAATTGAAGATTTTAAGTATTCTATTAGTTGAGACTTTTGAATTTAGAAAATCTTTTAAAAGTTTAGGATAAAATGCTATTTCCATAAGATATGGTCTGTCTTTTTATTCCATTGAAAGAGAATAATTTAGTAAAGAATGTTTAGTAGTATAGGTAATTTTAATTATTTCAAGTTGTATCAAATCGTCTAATTCTATATGCAGGCATACAAACACATAGTAGCATCGGGTTGCTCTTCATCACTCCTTTAGAGGACGTCTGGTTTTTTATTTTATTTTCTGAGAAAATTATCAGAAGATAAAAATCAGTCCAAGCCAAAGTGTTACATGTTTCATTGGAAAGATTGTATATTCTGGAAATAGATTAATGGGACCACCCTTAAAATAATCTGTTATGCAACCATCTGTACTACCCTAACATCAAACTTGTGTAATTTTAGTCATTTTTTCCCAGCTCTTATTAGTCTACCTGTGGTTAGTCAGTGGAACTTTTTCATGCCTCTGTTGAGCATATCTTTAAAAAGATAAGTCAAATTAGAATTAAATGATTAATAATCACAATCAAATTAAGAGCTCCAGAATACATCCAAGTAATCAAACCCAAAGAATACTGCAGCTAAAAAGCATAATTCCTGAACAACTATGGAATCTGTGGGTGTCTTTAGAGCGTTCTTTACTAAGTGGAGTAGCAGAGCATTTACAGTTACGTAATGCTAGGGTACGGCCTATGATTTACCTACTCAACCCTGAGGCACCAAGTATCTGAGTTCTTAACTTTCATTACAAAATCTAGTCAGCTGTGTTGAAGTCAAAATGGTCTCATGCACGATCAGAGGGTAAAAAGTCTAGTTTTTATAAACTTTTCCCTTTAGGAAGCAAAAAGCTACAGTAAGGATAAGATTACTTTGTCAGATGACAGTTGATTTAGCAATGGAGGCATAGACAGCATTCTAGAATTCTGTATAGTTTTCAGTCCATCTGTTGAAAATTGTTTAACTAGAGCTTTGCTAAGAATGGTATATAGTTAAACATGGGGTAGAAGCAAATAGTGTTGGAAACAGGATTCAAACCTTGTGAAAAGAGAAAGTTACGTTAGTTACTTGATCTGGGATCCTTTAAATAATGATGAAAAGCCCTAAAGTTTTATCCAACTATTAAATATTTCCTTAACATTTTTCAGAGCGAAACTGGTTTTGCAATCCATTTCCTGCTTCAATTAGAGACTGTAAATCTTCTCTTCATTGTTTTAAATTTAGTTCCTATCACCGAAGAAATTGTATCAAACAGATCAAAACTTCATGATTGAATCTTACTCATTTTTTAGATGCTTGCCATCACTACCACTGATTGCCTTATACAAAACATTTATGAAGCTGGTTATGACTATATATTAAGAAAAATAACTAATAGTACAATATTAAGAGATTATCAAGGTAAATGTGTTTAGGAGGATCTGAACTACATGTCGGTTTTCATTATTATGGCTAGAAAACATAAAAGGAATGTGGTTGGATAAATACTGAGGAAATAAAGTGATTCATTAAAGTTGTTTTAATTTAGTTTTTCAATATATCTAAGAGCATCTCAATTGAAAAATCCTTATAACCATTTTTAGAATGTATATAGCTTCATAATCCAGCAAAACAATGGTTTCCCTTTCCCCTCCATTGAAGTAAAAAAATCCATAATATAAAAGAAATGTATTTGTATGAGAGAGACATAGAGAAAAACAAGCCCAACTTGTGCAAGAATGTGCAACATTCCTTGAAAGCGTATCAAAGTCAATCATAACAAAGAAAAATATATATTGTGTTAACATATAAATATACAGTATGTATGAGTATATATTTTGGTAACTTAACATTTTAATTTTGGACAATAATAATAGCTAGTTGTTTGCCATGCTTCAGACAGTATTCTATTTAATCCTCGCAAAAGCAAGTGGCAGGATTTCATTCTTTTGCATGGCTGAATAATATTCCATTGTGTCTATGTACCGCATTTTCTTTATCTATTCATCCATTGATGGGCACTTAGGTTGATTCCAAAATATTTTGGCTATTGTGAATAGTGCTGCAATAAACATGGGAGTGCAGATATCCCTCTGATAATATTGATTTCCTTTCCTTTGGATAAATACCCAGTAGTGGAATTGCTGGATCATATGATAATTCTATTTTAAGTTTTTTGAGGAACTTCCATACTGTTCTCCATAGTGGTTACATATTTTTTTTATTTCAGAATATTACAGGGGTACAAATGTTTTAGTTATATGGATTGCTTTTGTATTGCTTGAGTCAAAGTTTCTTGATTTCTTTTTCAGATTGTTCACCATTGCCAAATACAAATGCTACTGATTTTTGTTTATTGATTTTGTATGCTGCAACTTTATTGAATTCACTTATCAGTTCTAATAGTTCTTTGGTAGAGTCTTTAGGTTTTTCTAATTATAAGATCATGTCATCTGCAAACAAGGCTACTTTGACTCCCTCCTTTCCAATTTGCATGCCCTTTATTTCTCTTGCCTAATTGCTCTGGCCAGGACTTCCAGTATTACACTGCATAAAAGTGGTGAAGTGGGCATCTTTATTTTGTTCCAGATTTTAGAGGAAAGGTCTTTAATTTTTTCCCATTCAATATGACGTTAGCTGTGGGTTTGTCATATATGGCCTTTATTATCTTGAGGTATGTTCCTTCAGTACCCAGGTTGATGAAAGCTTTTATCATAGAGGAGTTTTGAGGGTTTTTTAAGAATAATTTTTTACCAATTACCCTGTCTTTGTTGGGAGTTTGTTCATTGATGTGTTCAGTGAGAATTAGATTAATTCAGTAAAATTTTGTTAGATTCAATATTATTATGATTGCAGTTCTCCCCAAATTAATTTATACATTCAGTGCAGCTACTGTCAAAATCCTAGCTGACTTATTTGAAGAAATTTTCAAGCTAGTTTTAAAATGTATATGGAAAGGCAAAGGAACAAAAATCGCCAAGATAATCTTGAAGTAGAAGACAAAGTTAGAGGGCTTACACTAACTGATTTCAAGACTTACTATGAACCTGCAGTAATCAAGACAGTGTACTGCTGACATAAGGAGAGACATAGGTTAAAGGAACAGAAGAGAGCATCCAGAAGTAGACATACATATATGGTCAGTTTATTTTCAAGAAAGGTGCCAAGGTAGTTAGTTCACTGGGGAAAAGAAAGCCTTTTTTTTTTTTAAACAAATAATGCTGGAACAATTGATATCTGTATGGAAAAAAATAATAATCTCAACCCTTACCTTACACTATACATAAAAATTAACTCAAAATAAATCATATACCCAAACAAAAGAGCTAAAATTTTATACTTTTAAAACATTGGTAAAAAAACTTTTGTGACTTTAAGGCAAGCAAAGATTTCTTAGATAAGACACAAAAAGTGGATATATGAAATTAAAAAGTGACAAGATGTTGTTCATCAGAACTTAACTTTTGCTCTTTGAAAGACATTAAGGATGGGCATGGTGGCTCATGCCTGTAATCCTAGCACTCAGGGAGGCCCAGGCAGGAGGATTGCTTAAGGCCAGGAGTTCAAGACCAGCCTCAGCAAGAGCGAGACCCTGTCTCTACTAAAAATAGAAAGAAATTAGCCAGGCATGGTAGCACATGCCTGTAGTCCCAGCTACTCTGGAGGTTGAGGCAGGAGGATTGCTTGGGCCTAGGAGTTTGAGGTTGCTGTGAGCTAGGCTGATGCCACGACAGCACTCTAGCCTGGGCAACAGAGTGAGACTCTGTATCAAAAAAAAGACACATTTAAGGAAATGAAAAGGTAAATCACAGACTGAGAGAAACCATTTGCAGAATATATATCTGGCAAAGTGCTTGTATCCAGAATATATTAAAAAAACTCTTACAACTCATTAATATAAGACAAAAAAATTTTAATGGACAAAAGATTTGAACAAACAGTTCATAAAAGAGGATATATGAATGGCCAATAAGCACATAAAAAGTTTAATATCACTTGTCATCAGAAAAATGAGATTTGAAACCACAAGATACCATTTCACACCCTCTAGAATTGCTGAAGTTAAATGACAATACCAGATATATCTGGGTATGTGGAGTAACTCGAATTCTTCTACATTGCTAATAGGAATTATGCAGCCAAAATGGTGCAGCCACTGTGTAAAACAATATGACAATATCTTATAAAGTTAAGCATACACTTATCATATGACCCAGCAATCCCACTCCTGAGAAATGAAAACATATGTCCACAGACTTGTATGTGAATGTTTATAGAAGTATTACTTACAGTAGCCAAAAACTGGAAGCAACTTAAGTGTCCATCAACTGGTGAAAAAATAAACAAATTAGAGTATATTCACACTATGGAATACTACTCAGTTATATAAAGGAATTCCCAACAACATGGATGAATCTCAAAAATATTTGCTAAGTGAAAAAGTCAGACATAAAAGACTACATACGGTATATTTCCACTTGTATGAATTTCTAGTAATAGCAACTATGGTGACAGTAAGCAGATCCCTGGTGCCTGGTGCTACAAGGAAGATTCAGATACTTTTTAGGGCTATGGAGCTGTTCTATATCTTGATTGCAGTGGAGGTTACATACTGTATACAATACCAAAAGTCATCAAATTGTATACCCCAAATCAGTACATTTTACTACATATAAAGTATACCTTAATACAGCTGTTTTAAAAAAATTCTGTCATTATCATTCAGTTTCCTAAATGAGGTGACTACTTTTTCTAAGTTATTAAAAGGCCTTTTAATATTATAAACAACATAGCTATAGAATTTACTTGCTTTACCATACAGTTAAATTTGCCTATCCTTAACTTTTTAAAATTGATTTTTAAGCCTTCTTTTGGACAGAATTTTTTGTTTTTAATTTTCTGCTTCCCACACACTCCTTAAAAGTGAAATCAGGTGGTTGGTCCTTGCTTAAGGGGACCATATTTAAGAAGATGCATGTGAAAAACACTAAAATAAGCACTGCTGAAAATGTTTTGAAGGTTTTAAGCTTGACTTACCTGTGATATGAGGTAACCGAATTTATCTACAGCAGCCTTAACATTTATTTTAAAATTCCCACCACAAATAAAGATTTTCAGTCATTCATAGCTGAAAATCTAAGTTAAGAACTTGTCCTTTCTCTTTTGCATTTGTTTTAACCATTAAAACATTAAACAGTTCTATAGATACTCATCAGAATTTTCCTTAGCATTTTACAAATTTCTGCCACGGGGAAATGGCAGAAAAGAAAAATTGTTGACTCCCTGAATGCTATGGATCAGGAGATTGCAGGTGCATTGCAAGTACTGGCTATAACTGTGTGAGGCTAGGGGCCCTCACTGGCCTACTGCCTTCTTATTTTCCTGTTCCCCTGTTTCATTATTACTTCCTTCATTTATTTGACTATTCATTGAGCGTCTCAACCTTGCCAAGCACTGTCCTCAGTGCCAAGGAAATATGACTTCTCCTCAAGGATTTTAATGTCTAGTGAGGGTTAAAGAAGAGTAAACAGGGAATTACCATAAAGTGTGATAACTGCTAAAGGGTGCCCCGGAAGCTCAAAGGAGGAACATCCAACCCAGACTTGAAGAATGGAATCAGAAAAGGCTCCCTGAAGGAAGTGCCAACCAAGCTGAGACCTAAAGGATGAGCAGGAAGTGAGCAAGGAAAATTAATTGGGGAATGGAGAGATGGAGTGTTTTTAGTATTCCTGAAAGAAGGAGTAGCATGGTCTAAGGCTAAAGGGTCAAGAGAACAGGGTGAGTTCAAAGAGTAATCGTTATAAGCCAAATGACAGCATTGCAAGGTGGATGTGGCAAAGGTGTTGTGAGAGAAGAGACTGGAAAGGAAAGCATTGATCCTGCATCATCTCAAGGTGTTTGATCCCAGGACAATGCAAATGCAACTACTATAGGATAAGAAGGAGAGAGGTATTCAAAGATGTAATTCAACAGAAAAATATGAAAGTAAATTTTTAAGCCTATTATAACAATCACTTTATATATACCAATTATGCTGACATACTCCCTTCACTAGTGTTTACTAAGCATCTGTGCCTCAGATATTGTTTATGTATTTAATGGCTTCTTTTTCATGACTGTGCTCAGTTTTTACCATTTACAGTTGTCACTCTTGAAAGAAGAGTTGGATATACTTTAAAAGAGTACATATAAAATTGTTTATAAGACTGATTATTCCTTTCAAGTTCTACCAAAATCATATTAGGTAACCACAAAGAGACAAATTGTTTTCTCAGTTCACACATTTTTTTAAACTAGAAAATCTTTTGAACAAAATGGTTGATCGTTAATATATTGTACATTCATAATATTCTTCAAACTAGGTAGCAAAGAGGTAAGAAACAAACCTTTTAAGACTTGAGTAGAAAGATTACCCGCATTGTTGGTTACATCTGGCTCATCATTTGTCTGCCAGCCAAAGACAAGAAGAGATAGGTTGTTGTTTCTTTTTTAAGTCACAAATTTTTGTTAATATTTATGCATGTAAGGTATTGTAAAATGTTAGTACTTGGGATTTTCTTTTTTTGAGGCAAAACTATTTTTTATGAACCCAGATGTTAACTAATCTTCACATGGATTTATTGCAAGACCAAACCATAGATTTATTTTCTAATTTAGTAAAAATCATTTTTTTCTGCTTCTGGTAATGGTCCTGAATTATCTGTTAGATATATTGACTTTCTTTTTTTTTTTCAAATTTTTTTTTTTATTATTATTTTTTGAGACAGAGTCTCACTTTGTTGCCCAGACTAGAGTGCCGTGGCATCAGCCTAGCTCACAGCAACCTCAAACTCCTGGGCTCAAGCCATCCTCCTGCCTCAGCCTCCCGAGTAGCTGGGACTACAGGCATGTGCCACCATGCCTGGCTAATTTTTCTATATATATTTTTAGATGTCCATATAATTTCTTTCTATTTTTGGTAGAGACAGGGTCTCGCTCTTGCTCAGACTGGTCTCGAACTTCTGAGCTCAAATGATCTACCCGCCTTGGCCTCCCAGAGTGATAGGAATACAGGCGTGAGCCACCGTGCCCGGCCAGTATATTTACTTTCTATGATGTCATCAAATTCAAGTTTGTTATTGTTATAACTGGGAAACAAAAGTGGCAGGTAATTGGCCAGGTATAGTGGCTCACGCCTGTAATCCTAGCATTCTGGGAGGCCGAGGCGGGAGGAACGCTCAAGGTCAGGAGTTCGAGACCAGCCTGAGCAAGAGTGAGATCCCTGTCTCTACTAAAAATAGAAAGAAATTAGCTGGACAACTAAAAATATATATAGAAAAAATTAGCCAGGCATGGTGGCGCATGCCTGTAGTCTCAGCTACTCGGGAGGCTGAGGCAGAAGGATCGCTTGAATTCAGGAGTTTGAGGTTGCTGTGAGCTAGGCTGATGTCATGGCACTCTAGCCTGGGCAACAGAGTAAGACTCTGTCTCAAAAAAAAAAAGTGGCAGGTAATTGAAATATCAATGAATATTTGAAAGATTGTGTCTTATAAGGCAAGTGAACAATGTAAAATGGTATTGCTGAATTTTAGGAAAATCTTAATCATTTTGAAAGTGAGATAAGTGATTTTATAGTCAACTTAAAAGTACAAGTAAGAACAATTATAATAGTGCAGTGTAGAATAAAGATGTTTATAAAATTTGTTGATAAATTAACATCAGTCACTTTCTAATTTAGGAAATAATTGTGGAGCTGGTGGGCCTTATTGGTTTTGTTTTGAAATTAAATGGAGGAAAATCAAGTCAAATTCTGACCTCTTCAGTGACAGCATATACATTGATATGAATCCACAGAGATTTTTTTACTACTTACTCTAAGAGTATTCCATTATTCTTCAGAAAAAGAATCCACTCCAGATGGTGCTATTGCAGAATACAGACGAGAAAAGCAAAAGTATGAAGCTTTGAGGAAGCAACAGGCAAAGAAAGGAACTTCCCGGGAAGACCAGGTAACTTCAAAAACCAAAATCCACACATAATTCATTGCCTTTTTATTATTTCCAAGTGTTGCTTAATGGAGCCTAATTTGATTATATATCAGGGGAAGTACTACCTCTTGAAAAAGGAGGCCAGCAGGACATGGTGGCTCACATCTCTAATCCCAGCACTTTGGGAAGCCTAGGCAAAAAGATTGCTTGAGGCCAACCTGGTGAGACCCCCAACTCTACAGAAAATAGCTAGGCATGGTGGTGTGCACCAGTAATCCCAGCTATTCAGCAGTCTGAGGCAGGAGTATCACTTTGAGCCCAGAAGTTTGAGGTTGCATTGACCTATGATGACACACTACACTCTAACCTGGGCAACAAAGCAAGACCCTATCTCAAAAAAAAAAAAAAAAAAAAAGGATATATTTATATACAGTACTAAGGGCTTTGGCCACTCATGTAAAGGTCCAAATTCTAGAGTTCTTTCCAGACCATTGTAGGTGACAAAGTCTGAAACTTTCAAGTTTCAAACTTGTGCTCCCATATAAAGCACAGGAAACTTATAAAGCCACATATCCTCAGAAACTCGGGTAGAACCTCCGTCTAAGTGAATATTATGAAATGGAGAAGTGGTGATCGTAAATGAGAAGGTCTCTTCCAGCCCAGCATCTCAAATGCTAACTCGGCAGCTTAGCTTGAAATTGCACACTGCCTGGAAATAAGGCATTTAATCTACTAGTTGATTTTTATTACAAATAAAACTGTGTTTACTGCAAGTGATTCCTGAATCTTTAGACAGTAATATAAGGAAATTTTAGGAAATCAAAAACAAAAAGAGATAGGAAGCCAGCTCAACAATTTGGGAGTTAGCCATATACACCATGCAGTACTTGGCACTTGATAAAACAAATCTCTTCAGCAGCCTTTCATGTTGAAAAGCTAGGGGGCAGACTGAAATCATTTATTTTTGGTGCTGACATGTATATATGAGGACATGCCATTGTAGGTGTATAAATAAAACAGACAAAATAAAAGTTTAATTTAAACACCCAAACCTATTTGAATAAATTAATCTAATCAAGAATTGTATAATAAATGACACTGAATTACTGGTGGAAGGATCATGATACAGCAGTGCTTAGCGTGAAAATAATCACAAGGGAAGTTGAATAAGAAGTCAGGTATAAGAAATGGTAATCATGGAGAATTAACTTATTTGTAATTTTCAAAAGAAATAACACATCAAATGAAATTAAGAAAAATACATTATTAACTTGTTTTCATGGAGTCACAAAGTCTTCTGAATACCAGTGGTAGTGACTATGCTACCAAAGATGCTAAGGATCACTCTTATTCATCGATTCCTCTTTTTTTCTCCCTTGTAGCAAATAATTATTAAGAACCTACCACGTACTAATCACTGTATGTGCTGGTCAACACATGGACACATTCCTGCCCTCTCTGAGCTATCAAGGAAAAGAGCTATTTAAATAAATAATACCAATAAAAGGGGGTGAACACTATGAAAGGGCAGATACAGGGACCTAATTAAATGTTAAACAGTAGGACCTAACATTGCCTAAGAATCTGGGAAGGCCTTCCTGAGAAAATCGTTTGTCTGCTGATCTTTGAAGACTGAATAGAAAATAGCCAGGTGGAGGCAGGTTGTGGCTACACAAAGGGAATAGTACATATATGAGAAGTCTTTGACCTCTTTGCAAAGCACTAAAAAATGTTAAATATGACTATAACATAAATTAAGAGAGGGAGAAAGATGAAACCAAAGAGGTAAGCAGAAGTCAGTTCAAGCAAAGTTAAGGAGTTTAGATTTACCCTAAAGGTAAGGAGGAACCATTGACAGAAGTGATTTGATCTCATTTGCATTTGGGGAAGATCCTTCTGACCTAGCTGTGGTGTGGAGAGTCGACTGGAAACAGGGGAGGACTGGAGGCACAGAAGCCAGTTGGGAGACTCGTGGGTGTAGATATGCATGAACACAGTCTGCCAAGGCCAGGCCCCTTCAAAATAGCTTCTCCATGCTGGAAAGGCTCTCACTGTGCTGAAGAGCCATGCTGAAAGTGGTTGATCATTCATTCCTTTAGCAAAAGCCAAAAGACTGAGTAATTCCCCTGTACATGCCAAACAGAAATGCTCCTATCTTCTTCACCCTAGACTGTGCCCCATTATTTTTCTGATTTTTTTTTCTGCCAAGTGTCTTCTCTTGCCTTTAGAATGCAGCTAGAGAACGTCCAATCTGGCATATAGAAGAATCTAATAAAGGCCAAGAGAATGTTTTTGGTTTGCCACAGTCCCCCCTCTTTGAGCAAATGCCAGCAGCTCATTAATTGGCTCTAAAAACTGCCTTGCCATTTTTAACTCAAGGAGAAAGATCTAGGTCTAGTGTAATTTTCTAGTAAGCTTTTAAATTTCATTCCACTAAGAAATCTTTTTTGTTTTCATTTTTCTTTATGCCTTTAGAAAAGACATTTCCAAATGTACTAAAGTCCCTCATTAAAAATTAATAGGGTTTATTTCTAAGCAGTAGATTAGATAGATATAGAGATATACATATGGAGATATATCTTTATGTAACATAGATATAGATATATAAACATATACATACGCACACAAAAACACATACACATAAAAAGCCTGAAAGGATATATACCAAAATGTTTAGCAATAGTTATTCTTAGTGCTAGGATAATAGTTATTTTGTTTTGCTTCTGTTTTCCAATATTTTTAAGTAAACTTTTTCTTATAAAGCAAATACAATCACAGTTTGTAAATAATAGGGGTTTTTTAAAATGAATGTGGTTTAAAAACAAGGGTGCTTTCTCTGTCAGTATTGTTTGAAGAGCTTAGTTCTATCATCTCTACTCTAAAAATAGATAAAATATCTAAAACCTAACGCACTAGGCAGCCTTCAGAATGCCTACGATGATATTCTATAGGAATTTATAAATTTTCTCTAAAACTCACCTCATTCAGCAGCTATGGTAATGTGTATATTTTCAGCTGTTGTCTATATGGGCATTAAATTTTGCAGACATGTATAAAGCAATTGTCACTATTTTTTTTTTTTTTTTAGCAATCACTGCCTTTTTTTCTTAAAGTTATTTTGGCATTACTTGGCTTAGGTTCTAGACTTCCAAAACCTACTTAATCTTTTCATGAAATGTGATCTTAATGATATTCTGTAGATAAATTCTGGACCTTAGGAATTTATTGGGACTCTTTAATATACCTGTTATTCACAGATTGAACTATCTATCACATATTCTTTTCCATATGAACTATGAGGATTTCAGTATTGAATTCAACATATCAAAACATTGATTAGGCCCTTGATTTTTCAGACTGGTGATACCTTATCCCATTTTACAATAAGGTGCTCTTTAAACCTGTAAAATGGGAAAACTTTTCTAGCTTGTGTTCTCTGCTGAAATTGTGGAGTAGACTGTTAAGGTATAGCCAGGAGACGATGTGGTTACAAAACTGTAGCCATTTGTTGCTGTGTCTTGCCCACAGAGAGCATGGGAGCCAAACAAGAATTCAGAGTAATGTTCCCCCACCACCTTTTTTTTAAAAAACATGCTTAATATTTGTATCCTTCTTCTTTTACTTAACAACAGAATATAATGCTTCATGTATATAACTTTTAATAGTAATGTAATATATTTATGGCTTTTTACTAAATTTATCTAGTTTCTTATTGATATATATTTAATGTGTTTCCATTTTTCCCATTTGTATGACTATTGCTACAGTGCACATCTTGTGCATAAGCCATTTTCTGTGTTTCAGATTATTTTTCTAGAATATATTCCCAGATTAGAATTATTGAATCAGGGGGAATGATCAAGTTATAGTTTCTGATACATATCAACAGCTTTCTAAAGATATTATTGCAATTTACCCATGTTCCAACAGTTAATGTATTCATTCATTCTATCTTCCCAATATTGATATTTTTACAATTTTAGAAATTTATTAAATGAAAAATACTACTTGTTGTTGGTGTTTCCTTTTTGATTCCATATCTGTTAGTGAGTTAGCTCCCTCTCTTACGGACATCAAAAACATAACTATTAATAATCATGTGTTTTTAAAAGTTGAAGTATTTTCTACATAAGCAAATTTATATTCCCTAAAATCAAAAATGGTCATCTATCTCTGAGGAAAAATATCAGTGGAAATCCAAACAGGACAATGTCAAGGTTTATTAATATCACCCACTGTTACATCCTGAGGGCAGTTTTGTTATTTTTCTTCAAAACCACACACCTAAGCGTTTTATATCCAAGTAGGATATTTTCTTTTCTACCAAACTTAACTGTCCCTTTTAAAGTTATATTTATCTATATCAGAAAATTTAGCAGTCTAATTGTTATTTCATTTTTTTTATTGTTTTATTTTTTACTCACCCTACCTAATTGTTATTTCAGACCCTTGCGCTGCTGAACCAGTTTAAATCTAAACTCACTCAAGCAATTGCTGAAACTCCTGAAAATGACATTTCTGAAACAGAAGTAGAAGATGATGAAGGATGGTAAGGATTTCGATTTCTTTATATTAACTGTAAACAAATAGGCTCAGAGCAGAGATTCTATTGGGACATTTCCAATGTATCTTTTTTTTTCAGACTTTACCATCATCATGATAGGGCCTCAGCAACTCTTTTACTTCATTTCAGTTCAATATAAAGTGAAATAAATACACCAAGCACTCAATAAACAAGCATTTATTGATGCTTGATGTGTTCCAGTATTGTGCTAGCCAGTGAAAAACACAAAAGAAATATATGACACTATTCCTGATCTAAGCAACTTTCTAATATTGTGGAAAAGGTAAGACTCATGTTAAACAACTAGAAAACAACCTTAAAAGACAATAAATCAATAACTTTTTACACTTTCCCACACACATTTTAGAACTCGGCAATCCATTTCGTAATCCTACTAACTTCCTCTTCAAATTTATGATCTGCAGGATCCTAGCAACATGTACATAGATAATTTTATTTTTATCTTTGGATATTTTTCAGGTTTTTCAGATACTGATAAGAAAAAAATTAATGGCATGTACATGTCCTTTGCTTAGAACTTCATCCTATACCAGCAAAAAACAAAAAAAAGAATAAACACTTTGTTTTTCTTTATCACACCCTTCTGTCCTCAAGCTGAATTCACATGCAGTATATTAGGACTCCCCACACCTAACTGCCTCCACCTCCCACTACAGCCTGGCTCAGGCACATCGCTGCGAGCAAGCCAGTGTATCACCCCCCACACATGACTCACCCTCTGGAGCCTCTGAACCGTCACATGTGCCATTACCCCAACCCAGAATCATAGCCTCAGTGCTCTCTGCCAGACAGCATCTCCCTTATTTCAAAACTCTGTTCAACACTCCCATCCTCCAGGAAACCAGTCAGCAAGATTTGTTGAGCACTCACAAATCTACAGGGTGGAGGAAGGAGGGCTGGGACACATATTTAAAAAGACATAAAAACACTCATTAAGCAAACATTTAAACACGTAAGACTCTGCAACTGTATATAACTTTAATCAAAAGGGCTGAGGGGGTAACAATTTGAATGGAATGAATCCTACCCAAGCTAGGACCCTGGAAGCACTTGTGTATTTCTCAATTAATTTATAGTTTTCATGTGATGTGGGTTATAATGCCAATTTTTGTAAAACCCTATATCTCTTATAATCCCTTTCTATTATTTCTATATATTTATTTATACTTAAATTTAAAGTTGCTTGAAGGCAGAAGCTAGCTCCTTCCATAGTTCCGTGCCAAAGGTGAAGGCTCAGTGAGTGTTGATTAACCCATAGAGATAAGTGTACATTGCATAGAAGAACTTTCTGTTTTTTATATGACTGGACAGGTTTAGTTTTATTTTGGATTCCTTGAATGTCTCAAAATATCTTTCAAATGTTTTGGGTTCAGCCACCACACAAAAATGTTTTGCCAAGTCCTCTTCCCCTTATTTTTGAATCCATATGCATTTTTAAAGGAAATATAACCCATGTGTTTCTGATTCATTTACACTTAACTCATCAAGATGGTGTTTTGTAAGAGCAGTTTGATGCCCAATAAGTTTTTTTAGCCTTTTTATAAGCCACTTAAGTCCTTTTTTATTGAACAGGAAAGTCACCAACAAATTCAAACCCCAAAAGTTTTCATTTGAAACTCATAACCCACAGGATTCGAATTTACTTTCAACTTGGCAAGACCATTTAACTTCCCAAGGTTCTTCCTAGCCCCTTGGTTCAGTATTGTCTCATTTGAATTCCTCATTAGCTTCAGATACCAATTATGTGTTTTTAAAAGTGTCATTCTTGTTTTTCATCTGATTCGATAATACAATCAATTTTCTATCTAATATTCTCATTGGAAAGTTAAACAAATGGGAAAACTTCACCAGACATGGGGGTAAAAATGACTGATCAGTGATGTTAGCTAATTCTCCATCTAAAGAAAAAAATAAGTGGTGAAAAAGCGAGGAATAAGTTAAAACAGCCATTAGCAGGTCTTCAGGGCATTCATTTCTGCTTTCAATTGTAATCTCCTAAACAGAAAGTCAGCTGTACACTATGTACCTCCAGAAGTTTTTTGGTGTTTCTTGTATTAATATCTAAGAAAAAAACCTTAAGTGTTCAAGGCACTACATAGAATCTTACAGAATACACAGGGCCCTTATGTTGCAATATAGACCATTGAATTTTTATAACTTGATAAGCAACAACTTCATTTCTGTTCATAAATAAACCAGTTTAGTTTTATCAAGTCTCTGGTGATTTAGATCCTCTCTCACAAAGTATATTCTACTCAGGAAAGGAGTCTTGTATTCAAAATGATTTATAGCTAATATTATGAGTGCATGGCATGTGCATGTGTGTTATGCATAAATTACATGGTTCCCAGACTATTTTGTAGGTCACGGTTGCCGCTTTTCTAAGAAGTGAAAGTCAGCCAGTGTGCTGTACTACACTGTCAGGATCTGTTATCTGAGGTAGAATGATTGCTTCTAAGACATTTTTATGTGTCCGCATGAGTGGCC
The DNA here is from genome assembly GCF_020740605.2 of Lemur catta. Lineage (NCBI taxonomy): Eukaryota > Metazoa > Chordata > Mammalia > Primates > Lemuridae > Lemur > Lemur catta. The sequence continues at coordinate 40,988,040 of NC_059139.1, forward strand.
ACACATTGAGGAATCATTTTCATTTTCTGTCAAGATAGAAACCATTACCAATTTATTATGTTTTCTTTTACTTGGCAAACTATTCTATTTGCATTTTTGGCTGAGCTGCTGTATTGGCATGGTATACAACAGACATTTGGGTACCATTCAGGAGCATTCTACTTTTTATGCAAAAAAAAAAAAAGTGAGGGGGGAGAGAAAGAAAAGAAATATGATTCTATTGTAAATAGTGCGTATGGTGTTTGATAATTATTCCCAGATTTTACTGACTAACAAGGCATTTAAAGAAGTGTTACTAGTAGATCTAAGCTGAAATGCATGATAGAAATTTTTCACTCAGAATTACTAGGATTCTTTCTTTGTTCAGATGTATACCACCAATATTTGGTGGCATTGATAGCATCAGAGTCCAATTTAACAGGTAGAGTAGTCTCTTTGCCACTGTATTCCTTGGTCCTACAGTATCACAGACTCACACAGCTATAGACTCCTTCTTCAAGCATGGATTTTATAAAACCGATTAGACACATGGCAGGAGGCATCAGCCAAAGGATTCATATGACCATATGGATGATGTCCATGTGCCAGTTGGGTTTGGTTAGATAAAGCTTGATTAGCTCCCAAAACAGTTTTGAGAGAGCTGCAGCTGACAAGGCAGTGGAGAGACTATAAAAAGAGAAAGCCACCTGCTCCTTATACAACAAAATTGGCGTTTCTAAGGAGAGGAGAAAAATTAAATCTGTGCAAGTAGACTTTGATCTTATCAGCATTAACTATTCACTAGTATGTTGCATTGAAAATTTTTTTCCAGATTGTTAAATCTAAGGTTAACTGAAAACTTTACCACAAATATGCATGATAAAACAATAAACATAATGATCTGTCTGCCTTCTTCCCTCTTTCTCTTCTTTTTCTCTCCTCCACCACTTTCCTCCATAGTACATACAGTATTCAGTATTACAAAAACTGGAAAACACTAACAATTGCATGACTGTCTCAAATAAATATTTTAATGATTGTTATATAATTCAAAGATGTTCACTGTAGAAAAATCAGAACATAGACCTTTACTTCTCAGAAGTAAATAAAAATCACCTGTGATCTCAAATGCAAAGATAAGTACTATTAATTTATGCATATTAATTTGTATATTTATGCTATTTATACTAAATATGTAAAAGTATATATTTAGACATTAATTTATACACTTCCAGACATTTCTATGCACATCCATATTTGAAGCAGAAATGGGATTATAAAGTTACTATAGTTCTATAACTTCCCTTTTTCTCTCAACGATGTATAGTGACTGCTTCTCCTTGTTATACATAATTTTATGACATAATTTTTATATTTTGTATTATGGCCACATAGTATTCCACTATATAATATGATGAACCACTAATATATTTGGCCATGTTGTTGGATATTCAGGCTCTTTCCAGTTTTTATTATTATAAACAATGCTGTAATGAATATCCTTGTATCTATGTCATTGTCCATTTTCTCAGGATAAATTTCTAAAACTGGAATTACTTATTCAGTGAGTGTGCATTTTAGGCTTCTGCTAAATATTTTCAAATGGCTCTCCCAAAATGTCATTCCAGTTTATACTCCCAAGTTAATACCATTCAAGACGTACCTCTAGGGATATTAGAATCTCAAGAATTAATTAAGGTTCTTTTCAGTGCTTTGTGAAAGAGAATAACATTTTAGAAGAAATGCTTTGCCTTTACAAATGATTTAAAAATACAAATACAGTCTGATTTGCTTCTGTTTTTTATAAAACTATACAAGTTTCAAAATAGCTCCTCTCCTCAGGAGCCTCATCTCTAAGTGACCTTGTTCTTGATTCTGAAAAACTCTCCTTCTAAGATAATTGTATGGGTTAAAACTTCTGGATCTGGATTTTTTTCCAGTTTTATTACTGCACCTTGGCTGGTATTAAACATAAGTTTTATCCATCAGTCAGACAGTTTTTTTCTGCTAGAGATTGAAGTTCTAAGAACCATGATTTGGCTTGAAGAAGTTTTAATGCCTTCTTCTGGAGTTAGCATAGTACAAAAACAATTACCAGCTGTCTGAGTATCCAAAATAGTGAAATTTCAATAATGTTAAAAAAAAAGTAATGTTAAAAAAGGTAATTATTGACTTTAAGAGCCAGTCAGACCTCATTATAAGATACGAACCTAATTTCATCCTACTGCTCATATTAGCAAAGCTTTAAACCCCTTTTTATATGTAATACATACTATAATTTATGTATAGTTTGGTCATGTATTGAGTGAAGGGTGCAATGACAACAAATGAACACTTTAATTATAGTTCCCACTTCATTCAAATGGAACATTGCCAGGCATAGGTAACAGATTGGTATGGATTAACACAAATACTGCTATAAGGATGGAGAGCTTGGAAACAATAAAGACCCAAGTTAGCCAAATGAGAGATTTTCTTCACTCTTTAGTGTTAGCTAGGCAGCGGGTCTCAAATTTTGGTCTGTGGACCCTTTATACTCTTAAATTATTGAAAATGAGAACTCCGAAGAGCTTTTGTTTATATGGAATATAGCTATCAATAACATGTTAACATAAATAACATACTTTATTAAAAAAATGATTATATCTGCAAAATAGAAAAATTTAGTGATAAGAGTTGCATTGTTTTACAGTTTTTGTAAATCTCCGAAGTCTGGCATAACAGGAACCGCTGGATTCTCACATCTGCTTTACCCTGTCTGTCGATCTCACATTTCACGTATTCTCTGAAAAATTTCACTGTATACTCATGAGAGGATAAGAATGAAAAAGGCAAATAATTGTCTTAGTATTTATAAAAAATTAATTTTGACCTTGTAGATGTAGAAATCTCCAGATTATACTTTGAGAACTGCTGGGATAAGGCATTTCTAGTCATTGTGTGTGTCATGATGGTCCTGTTTTATCACTATTTATGATCCAGTCTATAAATCCTGGAAAGCTTTTTTTCCAGGTCCCAGTTTATGAGCCTTGTTCTGAAGTGGTACCAAAGCTGTACTTTCGGAACTAAATGTGCCCATCATCATTGGCCTAGGCCCACTACAACAGAAGCTTTACCATTTCCACAGCAACCCCTTACTGGCCCTTAACTGTTGTGAAATCATCTGTGGTATGCCATTTGATTGTTTGCTTTTTATAAGTTTTTTTCACTTGCACAGTATTATTTAAATATATTCTTTTGCTTTTTTTTCTTAGGTTTTTACTTTCTTTACCTCGGTTTGGTTTTGTTTTGTTTTGTTTTTCCTCCTTATTGATTTGTTGTTCTTTATGTATTCTGGATACCATCAGTGTTATAACTATCTTGTTAAAGTCTATGGCTTGTCTTTCAAATTTGTTTTTGGGGTTTGTTTTGGGGTATTTTTGTTTTTTACATACAGAAATTTTGAATTTTTATTAAATTGGATTTATCAATCTTTTTCTTTATGCTTTTTGATTTTTTTTATATCTTACTTAAGAAGACCTTTACTGTCTCCAAGTTTATAAAGATATCAACTATATTTTCTCCTAACAATTTTAGAGAAAGGTTAGATAATTTTCTTAATTAAAGTCTTGCACATTTTCATTAGGTTTATTACCAGGTACTCTATATTTTTTGGTGCTTTTATGAACTATTTTTTCTAATACCTTTTCTAGTTGGTTATTCCTGGGATCTAGGAAAGCTACTGAATTTTTTTATCCATGGACATTTTTTAAAATTTCCTTGTTAATGCCAATAGTTTTTCAGGTAATTGTCTGGATCCATCCTTTTCTCCTTCCCTCCTATTCCAGTGAATGGTAATGTCTCCTCTGTACTGCTGAGCCCATACCTTTTCTCTCCCCAGGAATCTTGATTAATCAGCTACTTCTCTTTCTCTGGTATCTTTATCCCCTTCATTGACTTCTCCCTATCATCGTTTAAATGTGCTTAAATCTCTCTTCAATCAAAAAACAAGAATGACAACCTCTTCCCCTCATCTCTCTCCCTCACCTTATGGGCATAATTGAACAATGTTGTCTTCCCTCACTGTGTCCCCTGACGTGACATGTCCCATTCACTGCACCACTACTCCTGATAGTGCTTTTACCAAAGTTACAAACCCCATTTTCATTTAAAAGCCACAGGATGCTTCTCAGACCACAGACACAGTTTAGTTTAGAGATCATATTGAGAGATCTCACACACACACACACACACACACACACACACACACACACACTCTCTCTCTCTCTCTCTTCCTTTGGCTTCTAGAACACCAACCTGTCTTGACAAAATGGGGCCTTTGCTTACTTCTCTACCCTCACCTGTCATGTGGAGGTCATATTGAGGTACAGGTTGAGCATCCCTAATCCAAAAATTCAAAATCCAAAATTTGAAATGCTCCAAAATCTGAAACTTTTTGAGCACTAACACGTGGAAAATTCTAACCTCATGTGAAAGGTTGTAGTCAAAACTTGGTTTCATGTATAAATTATTAAAAATATTGTATAAAATTACCTTCATGCTATAAGGTATATGTAAAACATAAATAAATTTTGTTTTTAGACTTAGGACCCATCTCCAGAATTTCTCATTATATATATGCAAATACTCCAAAATCTGAAAAATTACAAAATCCAAACACTTCTGGTCCCAAGCATTTTGGATAAGGGATACTCAACTGTTCCTGTATTTCCACAAACACACTACATTCTCTTCTTTTCTGGGCCTTTGCTCATGCTGTCCTCTCTGCTTAGAATGCCTCATTGTCCTTTCCCCTCAGCCCCTCCTTGATTCACCTAGCCAGTGCTTACTTTTTCTTTGAGTCTTAGCTTTGATGTCACCTCCTCCAAGATAGTTTCCTATCTGTACATTGTCCATTAGTTACACTTCGACCCTTCCCAACCATGAGTATTTACTCAGACTTTCTTTGCCTTAAGTCCCCCTTTTTTCATCCCTTATTTGTGACCTAACAAAATGCTAGTCATTTTTCAAGACGCCTTTCTGTGGTGCTCACACCGACAGTGTTCTTTCTGTTTTTAGAAGCCAGATGCTTGTTTGGATATTGAAAATATCATGCAATATTATAGTTTTTTTTCATTCTTGTATTTATGCCTAGTGTCTCCAAATAGATTATCATAAAATAATGTCTTATTGATTCTAACTGAGTTAATACATAACCCATTTGTTCAGCACAATAACTCTGTGGGATAGGTATTAATATCTTTGTTTTACACATGAGGGAACTGAGGCATAGTCAAGTTAAAAAATTTCTCTGCTTTTTGGTCCTTATAGTACCTCATCTAGTACATCAAAAACTATTTGTTTATTCTATGTGTATCAAGATCTGTCCTGGGGAAAGGAGTGGCTGGATATGTACACTACTGTTACCACTGGTTAGCTGGAAAAGGAGGATGGAGGATAAGAGGCACAAATAGGCATGGAAAAGAGATATAATTAACTTTTCTTTTAAATGTCTCTCAGTTGTTTCCCTTGTTATGATGAGCAATCCAGTAGTAATTTTAATCTGTCCTGTGCTCATTTGCCTTCCATATTTCCTTTTTGATGAAGTATCTGTTCAAGTCTTTTACCATTTTTTAATTGAGTTTGCCTTCTTAATGTTGAGTTTTGAGAGTTCCCTATATAAGCTAAATCCAAGTCTTTTGGGGATATGTAATTTGCAAGTTCTTTATCAGATATGTGATTTTTCTTCTATGCTATAGTGCTTTTTAAAATTTTTATTATTTTTTGCTTATTCTTTTACTTATTACTTTTTATTTTATTAATAGTGCCTTTCACAAAGTAAAAAATTTTAATATTGATGAAGTCCAATTTACTGATTTTTTTTCTTTTATGGTTTATGCTTTTGGTGTCATGTCTAAGAACTCTGCCTAACTTTAAGTAACACAGATTTTCTTACAAGTTTTCTTTTAAATATTTTATAGTTTTACATTTTACAGTCAGACCTATTACCCATTTTGAGTAAATTTTTGTGTAAGAAGTGAAGTTTAGGTCAAGGTTCATTTTATTCATATGGATGTCCAATTGTTCCAATACCATTTGTGTTTAAAAGACTATCCTGTCTCCATTGAACTGCCTTTGCAATTTTGTCAAAGTTCAGTTGACAGTAGGTCTTTTCCTGGAGTCTCTATTATGTTTGATTAATCTATGTGTTTATCCTTTCACCAATACCACATTATCTTGATTATTACAGCTTTATAGTAAATTTTGAAATCAGCTAGTATGATTCTTCTCACTTTCTTCTTTTTTCCAAAATTGTTCTGGCTATTTGTCTATATTTATTAAAAAAAAAATCTGCTGGGAAATTTATTTGAATTTCATTAAGTTTATTGATTAATCTGAGGAGAATTGACATGTTTACTATGTTGAGTTTTCCAAAACATAAACATATAGTTATAGTTCCCCATTTATTTAGGTCTCCGTTTATTTGTTTCATCATTATTTTATAGTTATTAGCATACATATCCTATACATGTTTTTTGGATTTATACCTGAGTATTTCTTTTGTGTGTGTAGCTGTTACAAATAGTATTTTCTTAAATTTTGGATCCCAATTATTTCTCACCATTATATAAAAATATGCTTGATTTTTCTGTGTTGACCTTATATCCTACAACCTTACTAAATTTACTTATTAGTTTGAGGAGAATTTTGTGGGGTTTATTTTTTTTCTAATTTCTTTCTTTTTTTTTTTCTTTTTGTTTCTTTTCTTTTCTTATTTAGCAGGAAGGTACCTCATTCAGTTCTAGGAGAATTTTGGATTATTTTTGTTTTGTTTTGTAGAAGCCTTGGAATTTTCTATATAATCGTATTGCCTATAAATACAGGCAGTTTTATTTTTTTCTTTTCCAATCTGTTTATGATAGTTCAGGTTTCTTTCTGGTATTATTTCTCTTCTATCTAAAGAACTTCCTTGAACAATTCTTTCAAAGCAAATCTAAATTCTGGGTTGACAGTTCATTTATTTTAATACTTTAAAGATGTTTGTTCCACCAAATTCTGATCTACATGGTTTCTATTAGAAAATCATCTTCACTTGTTCAAATTGTTGTTTCCTTATAAATAATGCATTGTTTTTTTCTGGTTTATTAAGATTTTTTTCTCTTTGTCTTTAGTTTTTTCAAGTTTGTTTTGTGTACATGGGTGTGGATTTCTTTGGGTTTATTCTGTGTGGGGTTGGTTGAATCCGTAGGTTTGTGTCTTTCACCAAATTTGGAAAGTTTTCAGGCATTATTTCTTCAGATATCTTGCCTTCAACACATACTCCTTCTTCTCTCTTTCTAGGACTCTAATGACATGAATTTTAGATCTTTGGTGTTTTCCCACAGGTCCCTAGGCTTCATTAATTTTGTTCAGTCATTTTTCTGTCTGTCCAGATTGGATAGTTTATAATGATCTGTCTTCCAGTCCACTTTTTCATTTGTTACCTCCATTCTACTAGTGGGCCCATCCAGGGGGGGTTTTATGTTGATTATTTTTCAGTTCTAAAACTTCTATTTGTATTTATTTTTATGTTGAGTCTTTCTATCTTTTCATTTATTTCAAAAGTGTTTGGCTTTCTTAGAGCCTTTTTATAATAACTGTTTTAAAGCCTTTGTCAAATAATTCCAATGTCTGTCTTCTCAGTATTATTATCTGTTGATTGTCTTTTCCCATGAAAGTTGAGATTTTCCTGGTTCCTCATATGCTGAGTAATTTTTTTATTGTATCCTAAGCATTTTTAATATTATAAGTCTCTGGGTCTTATTTAAATCCTATGAAGAATGTTAATATTTTGTTATAGCAGACAATCAACCCGTCTGGGCTCAGGCCACAAGTTCTGACCACTCTTCTGTGGGATTTGGTTTCAATCTCAGTCTTGTTTTCAGTGCCTGTGCATTGCTATTTGTATCTGTCCCGTATGCGTACCACACGGTGGCCAGTCTGGGACCTGGCTGTTGGACTATCTTTTACTTAAGTTCTCAAAGTCTTTGGTGTGTGGTTTAGTGTCAGATCCTCACACTGACTTTATGGGGTCTCTTTCCTCTTCACAGTTTCCTCAATACTTTCTACCATCCTGGGCCTCCCCTTTTTGACCTCCAGCCAGAAAGTTGGAGCTTTAGTTACATTGTTCTGCCATGCACTGTGCCTTCATTCGGGGGCAAGCTGTGGTAGAAAAGAGTGGGGAAAAACCAGCAGGGTTTTATCCCACCCTCTTGGAACTGAAGCTCCTCAGAATTGTTTATCAATACTCCCCTTTTTTCCTTTGGAGATTCCCAAATCTGCACTGTTCTGCAGTTGTTTTTTTTAAGATTTATGCATAAGTAGTGAATTTTCTAAAACTGGATTGTGTTGAATTATTTCACCCAGCAGGATATCTCATTTCTTTCAGCTGCTACCTATTAAGGTCCTTTTTTCTTTTTTTTTTTTTAAGAAAATTTAGGTAGTACTCAATTCTTCTTAGCATGAATAATTTGTTTTCTTTAAAAAATTTATCCTAATAGTTGGCACTGAATTGTTCTTAGAGAGAATAACGTATTTCTTGGGGAATGTATTGTGCCTTCGTAAGGCTCACAGACTGAAGAGCAGTACCTTAGAAGCATCCTCAGATCACAAAAGGTGTTCACCAAACAATTCACTGTTATCCTCTTGTTACCTAAGTGGATACTTTAGGCTCAAGGATCATAAGAGAAGTAGGTAGTAACCTACCACAAACAGGAACTCAGGGCTTTTTTTGCATAGTACTCTACAATGCCTCTTCAATATTTATTTATGCTTGAGATAAGAAGAGAGGGAGGGGATTGGTATTGAAAGATGCAGTGGTTGATGTGACCTATCTCCAGGATCTCTTAACAGCCTTCATTGAAGTTGTACTTATGTGAGTAGTGTTTCATTTTAGACTCAGGAGGGCTGAGACTCAAATTCTTTTTGCATGGTATGGGCCAAAGGAAACTAGAGCACAAGAGGCAAAGGAGGCCTGAAAATCATAAGGCATACTGGCAATTAGCAGAAATCTTTTGAAGGGATTTGGACATCTGTGGGCTGTGGAAGGGTACAGAGGTTCCTAGCTGACAGATGGTTCATAATAGGATAATACCTGAAGCCTTAAATCAAGTTAATAAAATGTGTTTGGCTCAGTTAATCTGAAGAAAGCAATACTGGTAGTTCATGGAGTCAAAAGAAGAGTATATTTTGCTATAAAAGCTTGTTGCTAAATAATCTCTAAGGAAGTTGATCTGTTTTTTATTCACTAGTATAAAGTACTCCCCCTTGTTCTTGCCAAGAATTTCAACTAAGTGATCAACTGCAAGACAAATTTCCATTCATCAGCTTTTGGGGAGTAATATTTTCGGTAGTTACTCTAATTATGCTTTATGTAGCCTTTATCAGAGCTTTAGAGTTTGTATTTGTTTAGATGTCATCCTTAATTCACAAACTTCTAATTTCCAGCCTACAGGTAAATTATGCTGTCTGTATTCTTACAGTTCAGATAATGAGCCTTTTGTACTCATTAATCTGCTGCTGTCATTTAAAACTTATCCCTGCTTATCAGTTAAGAACTCTAAATAATATGCTTTTTTTCCTTAAAATGTGCAATTGTTAATCCTTAAGCTTTATATGAATACTTATCACCTAGTGAAACTAAAATCTTTCAATGGCATTAATACTGCAGCACAATATTTATGGGCTCAGTTTATTCAAATAGGTCATATTCAGTTTGTATATGTTGAAAGCTATTCTTATTTCATTTGAATGTTTTTAATGTAAATAATGTGTGAGGTATGGAATGTGGAGTAAAGTTAAATGTGACACCCATCGCCATTGATTTATAGTCTAATATCCCAAGTGAGATAAGATGTCTTTGTAAGGAAGAAGGTTTCTGCTTAGAACAGATATTGGGAGTAAATTATGAACTGCTTTCACAGTCATTGGCAAGAAACCTTGCATTCGCGTAGGATTCCTAACTCTCCTGATGTGGTTTAACCCTTCCATGTAACTTGGGACTGTTACCCTCTTGATACCTAAGAGGATACTTCAGGCTCAAAGATCACAGGACAAGTAGGTAGTAACCTACCAGAGGCAGGAACTCAGGGCTTTTTGGATAGTACTCTACAATGCCCCTTCAATATTTATTTAGCTATTAATATTATATTTACTTGACCAAAGAAAGGTTTCTGAACTCTATTATTGTTTGTTTAACTCACGTTTGAGTCTTTAGGTCAAGTCACTGCATTAAAACACATAGAAACCAATTAAAGATTGAAAATGAACAAATTTGCTCTGCCCCAAGTGGCATTTATATTTTCATAGGCTTTTTTATTTCAGCATTTCTGAAGAATTACTTTAAGGTGAAATCCTTCTTTTCTTTTAAAATCACTTGTTAAGTGTATTTTAGCCAATTATCAGTTATTCAGATTATTTAATAAGATTATACAAAGTAATTTGACAGAATAGGAATTACTTATACTTGACTTTAAAGCAAATATACATCCTTTGCATGCTTTTTTACCCAAGTCTTCTACTGGTAGTAGGAAATGAAGTTAGCTCTGGATCCCACCAATTCATTCTTAAAGCGAATATTTGCATGTATTATACTATATTTCAGGTGGCTACCCTGCTATCTCTCATTTTACCTTCAGAAGAGCCTCATAGATTAGGGACTAGCTGTGGTAGATTTGTTTCTCATTGCTCCATCAGATAATTAGTATTATTTCTGTTCTATAAATGAGGAACTGAGGCTCAAAGAAATTAAATTATTTGCCTAAGATCACATGGTAATAAATGGTAGGGGTATCTGTCACACTTACAAGCCCAAGCTGCTGCCAGAACACCAGCTTCTACCAACAGTGATTCTATCATGAAGTACTAATCACTAGGATAAGTAAGAAAAAAATTCAACTTGACTTTCAGAGGCCTTTGATTCTAAATAATATAATAATACTCATCTTTTAGAGCTGGTCATAGTATATATCACCCATTCTCATCTTTGGAATATTTTCAACATTCTTTTAAAGAAATGTACCATCGTGCAGGCATCCACTAAAACAACCATTCTTTTTTTTCACTGAGAGTTCCGAGACCAAAACCTACTCTGTAATCCCACATACTGAATTATCACCTAATTATTATACAGTGTGCTGTCGATCAGACTGCCTGGGTTCAAATCGCTGCTCTGACAATGACTGCTGACTGCTAAATGACCTGAGCAAGCCCCTTAACTCCTAAGCCTCAATTTCTTCACCTGTAGAGTGGCGATAACAATACCTACCTTAGAGTTATTGTTAGAATTTAATGAGATAATTCACAGAAAGCACTCAACACGGTGCCTGACTCTTAGAAAAAGCTCAGGAAATATTAGGTGTGAGAGTGGGAAGGGGGGTGCATGGTACTAGGGTAGTATTGGTAAGGTTTGACATATTACTTAAGCAGCACAAACTAAACATTCTAAATTAAATTGGCAAAACATTAGTTATACAGTCCTCTTGATCTAATAACCTCAAAGAAAAATGATATATGAAGAAAAGGCAAATGTTAATTTACTTCACTTAGGTTATCTGTGACCTAGAAGGAATGTAGACATATTCATTAAATTTGCTAGTGGTGCTCGATAGTTTTATTTTATAAGCTGTTGTGCAAAGGAGAAAAGTATAACTTTGTTAAAAAAAAATAATGTTCTTTAGCTGAAACCAGATTACAAAATGCTGAGGCTGGCGGAGTTTAGCTAATATAAATTTAGAATTCATAGAGAAAGAGGAGGAGAGTGGACAAGATTACCTTTTCTATGTTGGGAATATACAGTCATGGATTGTGGACTCTCTCCAGAATCTTTTTTTTTTTTTTTTAGCTGACAGGAACATCTTGGAACAGAGAAAACTGTACATGCATAAGTCATTTATTGCTATTGGAAAGAGAGTTTAAGGAGCAAAAGTCCTCAGGATTAGCATAATGTAGTAAAAAAGTCATTTCAGCATGGTTGTTTCAGATAGCAACAAAACCATGGCAAAGAAATTTGCTATTGTACACAGGCAACCAAGAAATTTATCAGTATGCGTTCTGATACTTTAACCTTATCTCAGAGAAAATTAAATGATTCTTAAAGCAGGATAGAAAAACCCAAGTAGTAAGATTCCAGGTGAAGTGTAGTGAAAGAAGATGCATAATTCCTACATAGTTGTTTGTATTTCTTTAAAGGTAGTTTTAAACAATGTCATTTTTTATAGTTATTAAATGAAATTAATACTAATTGTCATACTATTTTTTCACATAACCTAATTTGTATTTATAATATATAAAACATTTAAAAAGAAGGGAAAGAAAAAAATCACTAGTGATTTCATATCCCACAGGTAATCATCATTAATGTTTTTGTCTATCTTCCCAGACATTTATATATAGATGCTTTTCCCAAGAATAGAATCATACCATACCTCTTTTTTTTTTTTTGCTTTCTCTCTTTTCAGTATACTAGCGACATTTTTCATATCATTAAATATTCTTTTCAACATCCCTTTTGATAGTTATATGGTATTCTATCATGATGATAGAGCATAATTTAACATAGGTCCTTTTTTGGAAAAATTCACCCCATTTTTAATTACAAGCTTTTCATAAATGAATAAAGCAGTAGTTAAATATTTTATGAATCCATTGTTATGTCCTTGAGCTAAAGGAAATGAAACTGCTGAGTCAGGTTTTTTAAAAAAAAATTTTTTTAATTGAGGTATAATTTACATATAAAAAAAGCACACAGTTGTTATCTGTTCACAATGATGAATTTTGACAATTGTATAGCCCCATGTAAACACCACCAAAACAAAATATAGAACATTTACATCACCCCAGCAAGTTCCTCCATTCCCCTTTCCAACTAGTCTCAACTTTCTGATTTTTATCAGCTCAGATATGCCTTTGGCAACATTTTCACTAAATTGCATTCCAGAAAGTTGAATCATTTATACCTGTACCATCAATGTATGAAGTTGCTGGTTTCTCCTAACCCGAGATACTATGTGAGTATGTGTGCATTACAATAATATAGATAACTGATGTGTATATATACACACATACACATATATAAAAATTATTACCAATTTCTACTTTGTACTCATTTATATTTCTTTGTTTACTGGTAAAGTTAAACTTTTTTGATATGTTAACTGGCCATTTATATTTCATTGTTGTGATGGTGAATTGTCTATTATGTTTATATATTTCCTATTGATTTATAAAAGCTTTTAAAATTAAGGATATTATTTTTTGTTTAAATATTTTTAACAGTTTATTGTTGCCTTATAATTTGTTTATTGGGGGGTTGTTTTGTTTTTAAAAAGGAGTTTTAAATATTTGCATTGCTAACTATGCCAGTCTTTTCCTTCTGCCTGGTATCATTCTTAGCCTCTTCATAATCCCAAGATTATATAAATACCTAGCTATATCTTTCTCTAGTGTTTTTATGGTTTTGCTTTTATTTTAATTTGCATCAAAAATCCACCTAGAATTGATCTGGCATATTATATTAGGTCAATATTATAAATTTATTATTTTTTCTCTAAATTGCTAACCACCACAAATGAATAATCCCATGTTTCTCTCACAGATATTAAATGTGTGCTTTATCATACAGCAAGTTCTTATGTATATTTTTGGGTCAGTTTCATTATTTTATATTGAATTTTTTGTCTATTCTTGTGCCAATACCTCACTACTTAATTATCATAGCAATATAATACTTTTTAGTATCTCATAAGGCAAGTTGGGCCTTTGTTGTTCTACACTTAAATTTTTACTTTAAAAACTTAAGTGAGTAGATAATGTGCTACATTCTTATTTTCTTTTAGTTATCCACACCTGGGAAAAGCTTAGACAATAGACTATGGAATCAATAAAAAGGCCCCATTATTTAACAGGTGGCCACTACCTGAATTGCAGTCCCAGTGCCAAGAGGGAAAGAATTAGTCTTTAGACAGACCCTTCAAAGTAATGGAAAAGATCACATGTGGAAAATAAGTAGTACGAGGGATAAAAAAGAATGAAACCTAGCATGTTTGATTGCCATTTTCTAGTATAGGTATATAAATGTTTTTATGGGCAGTTTAATCAGAATTTTTTCCATCTCCCTAGTACACTGAACAAAAGTACAAAGAATTAACAAAGTCACAGAGTAGATACCATCTCATTTTCTTCTGTTTTACCTGATGTGAATCCCTAAGACATCTAGGATGGCCACATACAAATGCAAGGCACAAAATCCTCTTCCAAAGACATTCATTAAGAATTGTTCAACGGCCAGGCGTGGTGGCTCACACCTGTAATCCTAGCACTCTGGGAGGCCGAGGCGGGTGGATCGCTGGAGGTCGGGAGTTCAAGACCAGCCTGAGCAAGAGCGAGACCCCGTCTCTACTGAAAATAGAAAGAAATTATCTGGCCAACTAAAATATATATATAGAAAAAATTAGCCGGGCATGGTGGCACATGCCTGTAGTCCCAGCTACTCAGGAGGCTGAGGCAGTAGGATTGCTTAAGCCCAGGAGTTTGAGGTTGCTGTGAGCTAGGCTGATGCCATGGCACTCACTCTAGCCCAGGCAACACAGCGAGACTCTGTCTCAAAAAAAAAGAATTGTTCAACTACCTGCCATTTTGCATTATTAATATTCCTTCACTCTGGTATTAATGCAGATAATCAAGTTAAATGTAATAATAATGTTCTATTCTTTGTGTGCAGACAATTAAACTGATCACACAATCAGTTAAATGCTGGGCTTGAGCTGTTTTCAGTAGAAATAAAAGTTAAAGTAAGAAATTGACTTTTACTGAACATTTCCAAAGTACCAATCTCTTTTAGACCTAGATAGTGTCATTATGCCCAAATTATATGGGAAAAATCTAAGACACAGAAAAGTTAAGTAACCTGGGCAAGGTCTCACAGTTAGAAGTGATAGAGTTCAGAAACAGCCAATCATGTTTGGCTCAATAGTTTGATTCTATTTGTTTTTAAAGACATTCCCTCTTATTTGTGATTTTGTTTTGCTGTATGTAATATCACATTTTCTGCTAGAAAGAAATCATTCCTAGTTTATATGGTGAAACTTAATGCATCAGTATTTCATGGCTTTCTTTAGAATTATCTTAGCTTTCATATTGTCTTCCACCCAAGCAACAATTTCTCTGAGCTAGCCTGCATATTTTTCATATTTTCCAATAAAACACTGTTGTTGTTCCTGTTGTTGTTTTAAACTGTAGTGAAAAGGCCAAACAAGGGATTCCAGGACTTTATTAACTCTTAGTCAAAAATTGTCTAGTCCCCTTTAAATCATGGAAAATGTTAAATTCATAGTCCTAATATTACATTCCCTATATTATTTGAAGAATTAAAATTCAGAAAGTTATTTAAAAGTTTGTTTAACTTGAACAAGAAATTCCTGTCACATTTACTCCTAATTTTTCATAGGAATATAAATAGTAGGGTAGTTATGAGTATGGGATCTGGAGTCAGACCTGAATTTGAATCCCAGCTTGGAAACTTACTGTGTTCTTGGGCAAATGACATAACTGTTCTAACTCTGCTCCTTAAAGTGTAAACTGGGGATAATAATAGTGCCTTTTTGGTAGGTCAGTTTATGGATTAAATGAGATACTATTTTTAAAGGGTTTATTTTAGTAGGGTGTCTGGAACAATCAGTGCTCAATAAATGTGTTGTTTTCCTTCATCTTTGGTGTTGCCATTGTTATTTTTAAGAATTAATTTCTCTATATTTGACCACTGTCAGATCTATCAAGATAAGATGATTGGAATTTATACAATTTCTATAACATTTGACTATTTTTATGACCTTTTCTTAATTAACTCATAATATCTCACAGTGATTAGCTTAAGTTTAGTTCCTGTCATAATTTTTAACATTCTGAGATAAAACAAATTGGAGTTTTTTGGTGGATAGTAATGCCTCATTAATGAAATACTGGCTTTTTCCTTAAGGCTAGTACTAAAAAAAAGCAGGGGAGGGAGCACATATGAAGGAACTTTCATTGTAAATACAATTTAAATATAAAGCAGAAGAATATCATCACTTTGGAGAGCATAGAATTATAAGCTCAGTGTAATGTAAATGTTTTTATTCCATTCCTCTCTCTTGGCCAAGTTCTAAGGTAGTGATAAAATGAAGCAAGAAAGAATATGATTATAGACCAGGTTCCCTGGTTAGTGTTCATTTTATGCAGGACTATAAATAATGCTGCAAAAGACCAGTGTGGTTCTTTATAAATAGACCCTTGTCAGAACTGCTGACCCTGAAATGGTGATTATTTTAATTCTAAGCTCTCTGTTCAATCCCTGAAGTCACCTCTTTTTCAGCCTTTTTCTCCTGGATGAAGAAAACCCTTCTGAATTAACTCTGTGCTTTCATACAGTTTGCCCTGAAATAAGTTTCTATCACATCAGGGAAGTTTGATTTGTTTGTGCATCTGTTTTGAGAGAAATGGGCAGATAGCCACGTACCCCAGCTGCTTACCAGGCCTTTTTGATAGGGAATTCCATCTTCCCTGTGTGGCTCTGCTAGTCCACTGACCATAGATTAAATGTTACTGGCTGAGCAGTTGGTTAACCCCAGGGCAGGTGTAAGAATGCATATTACAGATGTATTCTGAAAAGCCTCTTAAATCTTTCCACCTGTGTCCTGCTGAGTGTTAAGCATGTTAGATAGGCAAGAAAACCTACAAACTATGTATTCCCCTCTTGCTTAAAATATTTTGAAAATTACATCTTTCACATTTACTCCAACAAAATACTAAATATTTACTAAAGACACTCAATAATGTGAGGATTTGTTTTTTTTGGGTTTTTTTTGTTTTTTTTTTAAGAAAAAGTCCCAAATCAATAGGCCTTTTATTGCATCGTCAAAATTACAAATACATCTTAGTAATCATGTGGTGTCTTCATGCGGCTGGACAACTCTTAAATCTTATTCATCAGCCTGCTGAACTGTTCCTTTTTCAGAGACATAGATACCATCCAAAAATTTTCTGATATCTTTGTTTTTAACTGTTGTGGCTTGCTGAATCAAAGCAGCCGAATTTGAAACAAGCTCAATATCATTTCCTTCAAGGATCAACTCATCTTTCTGTGCTTGAGATACTGAACAAGCAACACCTGGCCTCACCCAAACGCTGCGGATTGTATTTTTCACCTAAGAAATTTCGTATTTCAACAAGAGACCCATTCTCCTGGATGACAACATTGATGGGGAAGTGAGCATGCACAGACCTCATCTTGTAACGGAAGCCCAGTGTAACACCCTTGATCATGTTCTGTACCTTACTACAAATAGTGCGAACGGTAGCCTGTTCCTTCCTATTTCCCCACCATTTGTCAACCCGGAGCCTCTTCTTTTTCTTTCCAAGGAGACTGAGTTCTACATTGATGTGATCGAAGTCCCTCCGCAGGGTTCCTCTGGGGCCCTTCACAATAACTGTGCGTCCCTTAAGAGTGATGTCGACATTTTCTGGAATGTCGACAGTCTGATTGCTGAGAATGGTCTTCATTCTCTCAGTAGATTGAGGATTTGTTTTTTAACTACAGGAAACAAGACATTTTTCAGAGTTGGCTTTCAAAACCCCAAACTGAGAGGGCAATATAACATTCCTTTAAAGTTCAGAAGAAAGGAGATTCTTCTGTTAGTGGTTAACAGTAAAAGAAAATCCACTGGTTTTCATTGATGTTTTTTTTTCCCCAAAAGTCATTGTCTATTTTCCTCTTTGCTTGGTTTTCCTGTCCTTATTTTTATTTGTTCAAGTATTTTAAAATTTTTTGTCCTTGTTTTTCTCTTACTGTTAATTTCTAAATCTCTCTTCTGAGTTTTTTTTATCATTTCTGCTTGCATTTTTCTCTGCTTCCTCTAAATGACTGTTTCTGTTTCCCATTCTGAATCTTTTTTCATCTTTACTTTTCTCTCTTGATTTCTTTTTTTTTTAATTTCAAAATATTAAGGAGGGTACAAATGTTTTCATTACATGGGTAGCCTTTATAATGCTTTAGTCAGGGTTATAAGTGTGCCCATCACCCAAAGGGTTCATTGTACCTGTTAGGTAGGTTTTTACCCCTTTCCTCTCCCCCTTTCCCCTTCTTGATCTCCAACCGTTTTTACCCATATGTGCCCATCAGTTAATTCCAAATTATTAAGAGTACACATGGTGTTTGTTTTTCTATTCTTGAGATACTTCACTTAGGATAATGATCTCCAGGTCCACCCAAATTGCTGCAAAAGACATTAATTCATTTCTTTTTATGGCTGAGTAGTATTCCATGGTATGCATGTGTGTGTGTGTGTGTGTGTGTGTGTGTGTGTATACATACACACACACACACACACACACACCACATTTTGTGAATCCACACATGAATTGGTGAGCACTTGGGTTAATTCCACATCTTTGCGATTCTGAATTGTGCTGCAATAAACATTTGAGTGCAGGTCTGTTTGATAAAATGACTTCTTTTCCTTTGGGTAGATACCCAGTAGTGGGATTGCTGGATCAAATGTTAGATCTACCTTTAGATCTTTGAGAAATCTCCATACTGTTTTCCACAGAGGTTGTTCTAAATTACAGTCTCACCAATAGTGTATAAGCATACCTCTCTTTCTGCATCCACTCCGGAATCTATTGTTTTTGGACTTTTTAATAAAAGCCATTTTAACAGGGATAAGGTAATATCTCATTGTGGTTTTAATTTGCACTCCCCTGATGATTAGTGACTTTGAGCATTTTTTCATATGTCTATTGGCCGTTTGTCTATCTTCTTTTGAAAAGCTTCTGTTCATGTCTTTTTCCCACTTTTTAATGAAGTTGTTTGGTTTTCTTCTGGCTGATTTGTTTGAGTTCTTTATAGATTCTGGGTATTAGCCCTTTATTGGATGTATAATTTGCAAATATTTTCTCCCATTCTGTAGGCTATTTGCTTTGTTGATTATTTCTGTAGCTGTGCAGAACCGTTTTAATTTAATCAAGTCTCATTTATTTATTTTGTTGTTGTTGTAATTGCCTTTGGGGTCTCAGCCTAGGCCGATATCTAGAAGAGCTTTTCCTACATTTTCTTCTAGAATTTTGAACTTTCTGTATCCAGATGTCCACATGTCTTGTAAGACATGGAAAGTTTTCAGCCATTACTTTGTTGAATAGGTTTTCTATGCTTTTGCCCATCTCTTCTGCTTCTGGAACTCTATGTCTTATATGTCACATAGGCTTTTTTCTTTTTGTTTTTCTTTTTTTTTTTTTGTTCTGACTAGGTTATTTCAAAAGCCCTGTTTTCAAGTTCTTTCTTCTGCTTGATCTAGTCTATTGTCAAAGCTCCCAACTGTATTTTTTGCATTCATTGAATTTTTCAGTTTCAGGCTTTCTGTTTGATGCTTTTTAATGGTATCTATCTCTTTATTGAATTTTTTCTTCAGATCATGAATTATTTTCCTGATCTGCCTGCTTTTAAGTCACCCAGTCTATGCTATTTTGTTATGGCAGCCTGAGTTGACTAAATACACTTGAAGTACAAAATAAGTTGAAATAATAATAAATGTTTGGACCACAGTTTGCCATTTGCAAAGCCCTTTGAAGACACCATGTTTGATCCTCACTCTAACCACATGAGGTAAATAGGGTGCACATTACCATCTTCTATTCACAGATGAGGAAACAGAGGCCTGAGGAACAGTGTGACTTTCCCACAGTCACAGTTAATGACTGAAGTGTAACTCAAACTCAGGTCTTCTGACTTCAGTCCACAAAGGTTTCTATAGAAAGTGACATAGAAATTCAAAGCCAAGAGAAGTCCTGAGGCCAAGGGCAGTCAGAAAGATTTTTAGGAGGAAATGGGAATTAAACTAGGCTTTGAAAGGACCAGGGACACAAACCAATGGGAAGGAGGTGGAAGGACATTCCAGAGAAGTGACGTGGACAGAAGTATGCTGCAGCCCATCTATGATACAGAGCAGGGTGTAGTCCTTTCAAAGAATCAAATGTGGGCAAAACTTGAAAATTGTTTTGTCTTGCTGGAATTTTCCTTTAAAAATAAAAAAGCTTGTTTTTGCTTTTCAAATACAAATCTCCTTTCAAGCCTCCCCCTATAAAAAAAAAAAAAACTTAAACTAGATCATTTAGGTTTGTGATTCATAGTCCCATAGAATAACAACTCTAAGTAATATCCAGGAGCTATTTAGTTGGGTTTCTTAAGAATTCTAACTGAACAGAGAAAAAATGAGAATCTGTCAACATAGTACACTAACACAGTACACAGACTACTTATGTGTATGACAAAGTTACACAAAGAATAGCAAGGTCTTTCAACCCCTATGGGGAAAGCTGTCTGGAGAACAATATATGCATTTTCCTCCATCTCAAAGACTAATCATACACAAGCCAAATTCAATCTTCAAGCCATTTAACTGGCCCATTTAAGAAAGTATTAAATTTTCATACCATAAAGTCAGTAGTGGTAGAAAAACCTTGTTTCAGCTTTTTAAGTACATACTTGCCTTTTCTTTGGTATTATGGAGTTTGAAAGGTGAGTTGCGTACCTGAAAAAACCAAGGGTTTACCAACATAATTGCTAAATAATTTGGAATTATGTATTACTACTATCAAGGAGCAAAGCGAACAAAACCAGAATTCTAGCCAAAGGTTTTAGAAGTGATTGGCTGCCCAGAAACTTTTATTTACTCAGCAAACATTTATTGAGGGCATTCTTCCTGCCAAGCATTGCTTTGTAGCAGCATTGCCTGGTCCTGGTACAAAGGCCAATAAATCAGAGCCAGGCACAGTGGTGCACACCTATAGTCCCAGCTAATTGGGATGCTAACTGTGATCGTACCTGTGAATAGCCTCTGCACTCCAGCCTGGGCAACATAGTGAGACCCCTTCTCTATTTAAGAAAAAAACAAAACTAAACTAAACGGAGCTACCAGCCTCAAGAGTACCTGTGGCCTAGTGAGGGAGACAGCAGTTACACTGTAGTGTGAGGAAGACTAGACTAAAAAGATGTTCAGGATTCTTTGGGAGACCAGAACAGGCCCTTAACCCTGGGGAAGAAAGAATAGGACAGGCCAGGAGAGGAATCAGGGACCATTTCTCAGAGGGGATGACACCTCAGCTCATTGGAGGGAGAGGAAAAGTGTGTGGTGTATAGACAGGCAGCAAGGAGGCAGGAGGATACAGCATTTGTTCAGGAAACTGCAAATGATTGTGATGTCTGGAGCATAAGATGTGATGGGGGAAGTCACATAGGAGCTTGGAGAGGGGAGCAAAAGCTACATTACAAAGGCCATATAAGGAATTCCGGTTGCCTTGTGTAGACAATGGAGAGCCTTCAAAGGATTTGAAACAGAGCAATTTTCATAGCTAGATTTGCACTTTTGAAAAATACATACAGCATAAAAGACCTGGATATCATCATCAGCTACAAGGTAGTCCTTAGTAATTTGACGCCTAAAGAGGAAATTGCCAGACGTCCACCTTTGAAGGGACAGGCCATGGGCCCCAAGCTCTACCCCTCTTAGACTGCAAGCTGAATGGGGTGTCCCTACCTCACATCCCCATCTTAGGAAGAACAAAGAGACACTAGGACTGAGATTCCAGGGAATGTTGAGTAAGGACAATAAGGGGATAAAATATATAGTGGAAATTAATACTTTTTGTTTTGAAGTAAGCATTCACCTAAAAGAGAGGTGCCTTTTCCCAAACATGCTCCCACATTGCTCAAGATATTCTAGAACTTCTCTTTTAGAATTGATTTAAAGGCCAGCCTGGGAGCCATGCAAGTAATCATTCATGTCCATCTATAGTTCCATGTTTTAAATTTTGTACTCCAAAATAAGTACTACCCAGTCTTATGTTTTAATCTTCCTTAGTAGACCTACCCTTGAATTAACTTTTGATTTATTCCCAAAGTTAAATCCATCTTCACAGGATGAGGTTTTTTGCTTCTGAAGACATTCAAGAACGTACATGGTCAACAACTTACCACCTAAAAGTTTCTCAACCTTCAGTCTCAGGGATTGCCTATGAAACAGGGATGATAGTAATCTCCTTCCTGTCTCTACCATCTGGCTATTGTGAGGATGCGACCAAACAAGACAGAAAGCTTTTTGTGAAGTGCCATGTCAGTGGGTGCTCTTACTGTTGTCCCACACTTGACAGGCAGTTCCAAAATGTGTATTCGCCACGTTGAGATGTCTGTTGGTGTGTTCTTCTCCCTAACAGACTGTTCACTCCAGGAGAGCAGGGCCTGGCTCATTTTTGGCTTTGTGTCACCATTGTCTAGCACTGGCCTCATGCATAAAAAGCTCTTAGATGTTTGTTGAATGAATAATTGGGTTAAGTTCATTGCCTTAAAACTATATATTAGAAATCAATACTGCACCTGAGATTATTCAGTTCAAATAATAGACTCATGGACCACTTAAGTTTCTTCAAGTATGTGAGTAGTTTATCATTAGGCTCCATCTCTGAAGGGGCAAGAACAATAGCTAATGAAATCCATCAGAAAGTGCAAAGATTCTTAAACTTTAGTTCTGTGGTCTTTACTTTGACTGCATTTAAAAATAACCAGGAAATTTATTGAAATTACTGATGCTGGGACCCCCATCTTGGGACAATTACATCAACATGTCTGGAGGTGGAAGCCTGGCACTGATAGTTTTTAAAGCTACCTAGGTGATTCTAACATGCAGCCTGCATTTGATGCTGGGTCTCTAGAACTACGCTTTGAGAAACATTGCTTAAAAAAAAAAAATCTTCTCATTCCAGTTCTACATTAGGTGCTATAGGAGAAGGAAGAGAACATAAGACATGCTCCCACTGCAGTCTGTTGAGGAATAAAAACTAGCAATCACTGATGTGAGTGCAGTGGAAAAACAACTATCAGTATGTGCTGGCTACAAGAGGTCATGAAAAGGTGGCCTTGTGCTGAGCTGAGGCTTTCTGCCGAGTCTGGTAGATGTTTTAGGGAGTTTATCATCAAAAGAAAAGACTTCCCTGCCCACAAAAGGTCAGGCATTAGCTTAGCAAATCTTCAAGTACCAGCCAGCAGCCCTGGCCAGTACAAAGAGTCTGAAGGATTCATTCCCAACACAAATCACCATGCTCAGCACTGGGAATACAACCGTGAACAAGAGTGTGTTCAAACTGTCTCGAACAACTAACAGTCTGTTCACAATTAAGTAAACAGACAATTACAAAATGGTGAGAGTTGATGAAAGAATGAAATAAGGTTGGTGAGATGGGAAGCAACCAGTTGTTAGAGGGTTTTAAGAGTCAGACTGAGGTATTTATTTCAGTCTGATATGATAGCCCAGGGGTGGGGAACCTTTTCATGTTGGAAGGCCACATTAATTTAGCTGTAATCAAATAAGGCCACATTCAAGAAACTTCAATTAGAAATACTTAAAAATGTACATTATTTTGTAAAAATTTAACTATGTTCTTAATAATTTCAAAAAATGAAAACTATTTGTTAATTTTAAAGTTAACTAAGCTTTTAATGACTTTGTTGTATCTGCTTTTTGTTGGAAGTACATGAATATTTGGTTGCAGCATCGAGGTCCACGGTTTCACTTGATGCTCTAGATGGGTCTCAGCCATCTGTGACCTGAAGGGCGTCTTGATTGGGGTTAGGCTGGAGAATGTAGGTAGATTCGCAGCAATATGTGGTTCAAACGCCAGAAAGCATTTTTCGGGCATGTTCTCAAAGGCTTGGGTACTCTACTGCATTTTTCCATATTTCAAGTAGATCTTTCCTTAGCATCAATGACTTTAAAATGTCCTAGATTGAGAGCTCAGTCAATTCCACCTGTAGTTCTTTAGGTGCCTTGGTGATATCAGCTAGGTGAGGCTGAAGTGCTAATTTAAGTGTGAAGTCATAATTCTCAAAGTCAGTGAAACTTTCATTGTATTCTCCAATTAATAGGTCTATAACAGCTGTATATTCTTCAAATGATTTGCATCATTTGAAGGTCCTGCTAATCAATGACCTTCGCTAACTGGGGGAAATGTTCATCTGAAATTTCCTTTTGAAGAAGAGGTGTTTTGAGAAAAGATAGTTTTTTTCTGAAATGCTTGGATTTTTTGCCACATATCATTTATAGACTTAGTTTTACCTTGCAAAGAAATATTCAAGTCATTTTGATTTGACATGATATCACACAGAAATGCTGCATTCCTTTAGAAATCTTCTTTCAATAGTTCACATTGCTGATTCTGATTCTGTTCTTCATAAAATTTAACTATCTGTTCTTTTTTTTTTTTTTTTTTTGAGACAGAGTCTCACTTTGTTGCCCGGGCTAGAGTGCCGTGGAGCCAGAGTAGCTCACAGCAACCTCAAACTCCTGGGCTCAAGCAATCCTTCTACTTCAGCCTCTCTAGTAGCTAGGACTACAGGCATGTGCCACCATGCCTGGATAATTTTTTCTACATATATTTTTAGATGTCCAGCTAATTTCTATTTTTTTTTTTTTTTTAAGTAGAGATGGGGTCTCACTCTTGCTCAGGCTGGTCTCGAGCTCCTGAGCTCAAACAATCCGCCCACCTCAGCCTCCCAGAGTGCTAGGATTGCAGGCGTGAGCCACCATGCCCAGCCTAACTATCTGTTCTTGCAGAGGTAAAATTTTAGCTAACACCTGTCCCTGAGATAGCCAATGCACTTTAGAATAATAGGGCAAATCCACACTGAATACCTCATCTTTCAACTTTAGCATGTTATGAAACTGACAATGCTGTGTTGCATTTGCAGGAATATAGTTAACAATACTTATAACTTGTTACAAAGTGCCACTTAAAATAGTAGCTCTAGCACATAGATTTTGCTGATGCAAGATACAATGAAAAGAAATGAGAGCATCTGGATATGTTAATGCTTTTTTTATCTGTGCAAATCCTTCATGTTTTCTTGTCATGGAAGGTGCACCATCTGTATATACACTCACTAAATTTACCAAATTCAATCCAACTTCACAACATTTATCTTGAAAGTTGTTGAAGATATCTATTCCCCGTGTTCTGTTCACAAGAGTGCCCAAAGCGATTTTCTTTATACCAAAGAAAATCTTCTGTTATGACCCAAATGAAGTATAAAACCCATGTCAAGTCATTCCTATCATTGATTCATCCAAAGAGATTGAATAATATATAATTTCCTTTTGAAGTATTGCATGAAGTTGTTCTGTTTAGTTGAAGGCTAATTCATACTGCTGATCAGTTATGGTGCTCTTTGAAAGAAGAAATTGTTTGTACTTTGAAATGTTTTTGGGATCTAAGCATCCTACAACTTCAACAATGCATTCTTTCACAATTTCTACATCAAATTTCACAAATTCTACATCTGAATGGCTCCCCTTTTTTTCCCGGACATACAAGCTACTTTATAAGTTGCTTCAATGGCATTATTTTCAGGTCTTATTGCTGCTTGAAAGAATTGTCTTTGCTTTTGCTTTTCACCTTTTAATTTCTGCAGTACAACCTTTTGTGCCTCTCCCTCTAATTTAAAATATTTGTGGTCCTTATGAGTGTTATAATGCTGATGAGCATTGAATTTCTTTAATGTTAATATTGCAGTATCACAAAGCAAGCAAATCATCTTATCTTTAGTAGAAACAAGATAATATTGCAATTCCCAATCTCATTAAAATGTCTGTTTTCTTCTTTCAGCATTCTCTTGGTCTTCTTTGGCATGATAGGCTGTTAAGCAGACAGAATTGGAAAATACTGTTGAGCTGTGCAACTATTCACAAATTCCACTTGAAACAGAAACACAGTACATTCTTGTCAAAAGCTGATAACAGACTGGCATACCCGACCCCCATAAACTGTCACCAACCAGCCTCATGCGGTTGTAGCACCAGTCAGGTGGAGGAAGTTAAAACTAAATCATGAGCATAGCAGCCATCAGTTTAGCCCTTATGACTTATTAGTGTTCTAATTGTGCCAGTCTATCTGGGAGGATTATTTCATTGAAAGTTATTTTATTCTTTGGTATTTTAAATATGTTCATTTTAAAAATAAAAGAATTTGTTTTGTAAAATTTGGATTCAGTCAAAAGGCCACACTTAAGGACCTAGAAGGCCACATGTGGCTTTACGGCCACAGGTTCCCCACCCTTATGATAGCCAATCCCTGATCAAAGGAATGATATAAAAGAAATGTGTAAGAAAGATTATTTTTAAACTTTTGGAAGAATTCAAGAAAACAGAAATAGTACAGATGTACTATTGGGACTAATAGGACACCTGCAACAATCTAAGGTTTGGGTAATAAGTTCCTAAATTAGGGTGACTTGGATATAGGAAGGAATGGTTTATAGAATTCCCACTGAAAAAGATAGCTATTTATATAAGCATAAATACTTTAAATGCATTGAAATCAGAAATAAATTGTTATTATTAGAATTCTATATTGCATGACTTACTATATGCCTGAGAATCAATTCCTCTCGTGCCATTTTCCATTGATACAAAGTGCTATTGTATCTTAATCTAGCTCACAATTGTGTGAGAACTTTAAAAACTGGATGTCAAGTTAGTGAGGTTAAGATCCAGGTTGAAGAATCAGTTGTTTGTTTATAATTTTATACAATCCCATGCCGAAAAAAACCCTTTCGTGTCAAACACAAATTCTATGAAAATAGTAAACCTCCATATTTCTCTAACACACTTAAGTCAATGTTCTTATTTGAGAATCTGAGCCTATGTGAAATTTTTTTAAATCATAACTACATGTTTTCCTTTGCCTTCAAGTGAACACACTCTAAATTTTTCATATGTAAATGATCAGTGTGTAATTAATTCCAAAATAATTCACTGCTCTTGTTGGGCCAATTCCATGACCAGCCACAGAGTGGATAGTATTGAGTTGTTGGGACATGTAAGATTGTAAACCAGCAGACCCTCAGGACTGGAATTAAGTCTGTATTCTAAGCCTGCATGTGTGTCCTCACAGAAGACTGTAAAATGCAGGCTCACTTTCAATCCATTCAGTCTGTGATTTATGGAGGCACGTAGGTCAGGAGTTTATTATGCTGAAAATCATAATAACAGTTTTGTTTTGCTTTTCAAAATGAAGTGGCCAAAGCATGTTGAAAGATAAATGGGTGAAGCATTTTGATTATGCTTTTATTTCTATTAAAGATTAAATATTATTGCCAAGTAACCAGCCATGCTAAGTATTATGATATTAAAGCTGAAGTAGTTTGTAAGCTGATAGCCCCTTCTTTCCTCTGGATTTAGGTTTGTTATTAATCAAAATGTTGGACTTGTTTAATGCAGTGGTGTATGAAACAGTTGAAAAAGACAGCTCCTTTAATTTACGGCTTTCTGTTTTTTTCAGATTTGTAAGAAAATCTGTTTCTTCTTGTGGACTTTGTGCTGTTGTTCATGTGTCTAGATTTCATTTCTTATACCAGAGCCAACTAAATCCCATAGATGCAAGATTCTCCCATGGCATACATGGGTGCCTTTGTCAGTTTTTAATTGACAAATTCTGATAAAGGCATTTTTGAAACATGGACAATCCCTACTAGACGTGGATAGTACAAAAACCTGTCTGTATTTTTGGACCAAAAAAATGGGATAATTTTTGAATAGAAGAATGTGTATACAGAAAGTTATTAATAAGTTAACTAAGATAGTGGGATCTTTTAGTATCAATCTAGAGTATTGAATAAAATTGTTTTAAAGGGCATATGATTCCAACTTCTTCCTGGTGTTGGCTTAGGCATCAACACCCCCAGCCTGTAAACACTTGGAAAATTTGCTAAGCACTTACTATAATGCAATATAAGGGTCTGGGCTCCCCTGATGTGTGATGAAGCAGTGGTCCCCAACTTTTTTAGCACCAGGGACCAGTTTCGTGGAAGACAATTTATCCACAGGGTGGTGAGGGGCGGGGCGGAGCTCGGGCGCTGATGCAAGCCATGGGGATCAGCCGTAAACACAGATGAACCTTAGCTAGGCTCGCCCACCGCCCACCGCCCACCTCCTGCTCTGCAGCCCGGTTCCTAAGTTTCATGAAAGATCATTTTTCCACGGATGAAGTGGTGGGGAGAGGGTGGGAGGGGCTGGGGGTAGGCGGCACTCAGGTGGCGACTGCGCCTGCGGACCGCTACTGAGGGGTCGGCCAAGGACCTTTGACAGACCGCCTCGCTGCTCTTCTAAACTTGTTTCAATCCGTGGGAATACATTTGACATTTCTAAGGAGTACACTTTGTGTACTATGTTTCAGCGTAGATTGTAAGAAGTTTTGAAGAAAAAAAACACCTCTTGGTATCTGAAACAAGGCTTCATTTATTACTCACTTAAGTAAAAAAGAGCTGTGCTTTTAGGCACAGTGTCTCCAAGCAGAGCAGGTTGCAAATCTTTGCATAGAGTTTTGGGGTCAGGAATGTTTAGGGGTTGACATCAGCTCAGAAGGGCCATTATTGCAAATAGGCTGTTGCTGATTGGCTGGCTTTCGAAAGTATGAGGCTGTCACTGGTTAGTTGGCTGTCAGAGGTCTATTTACTGAAGTGACTTGTCACTGATCATTTAGACCTAGGCAAGTCATCATTAATTGATTAAATCCAGTTTTTCCAACTGGTTCAAGTGGTTTACTTATTACCATGTATTACCATGGCTGTAAAACAATCAGCCTTTTTCTGGGAGTTAGAGATTATTTCACTCTCAGAGGCTAATACTTAAATACTGTAAGAAATTGAAAGCACAAGAAAATCAGACTTTGCAATGATTGTATGATGCATTTTCTAAATAAGGGTATTTACTAAAGCAACAAAAGTATAACAAGTCAGCAGCTCTCACGTGTGATGTGGCATATTCATGTATTGAGATCAGTTATGAAATTTGATACAAATAATGTATTATTAATAAGGTATAGAAATGTGAATGTGATTTACCTCATTTAGTAAATTAGATCCTAGGTCATCCATATGGTAATATCACTCATACACACTGCATTCCAATAAGCTTTCTCAAGTGGATGGAAGGAGGTGGGTATGGTACATAAGCCTCAACTTGTCAGCAATCGTGAGCAGCAGCTACTGAACCCTTAGCACTGATGTTATCACTAATATTGTGACATTTAATTTCCCTCCCAACATCTTTTTAGGATTCTTCAAAATCTGGGTATATCCACTGGAGTTTGCCACACAAGTAAACATCACTCATCATTTGTGCTACTTCAGGGAAAAACAGTAGGGGATCTTTGCTAATGCCTACTGCCCAAATCTCTGCTTATGTAAGGCAAAAGAAATTAATGTCATATTTGGGTTTCATCTGAGAGTTACAACAGGTGTATAGGGGAGTATTAGTCCCCCTATCTGCTGTGATGAAGTGTGTATAGGGTATGCCTAATTAAAATTTTGTTTAAATAACTTGTAGAAACAAACTTAATAGTTTTGTTTTCTTTGTATAAAAACTGAACTTTTCTCTTTCCAAATTCATCAACTGCCCTGCAGTCTGGTCTTTTGACTTCCATGTTTATTCCCGACACTGTGTAATGGGGGCACAGCTAATTACTTACGTATTTCTCTGCTGCTAAGGACAGCCAGCTTCTGATCACTTGAGATTCAAGCACATGTTGCTATCTTAAGACCAGTAAGCTTTTGATGATGTAGGAGAGCAGGATGGTTAGATTTGTTGCAATGGACTGTAAGAGAAGGACATTAGTCCATAGAGTTATGCCAAAAGTTTAGTTTCCTTTTGTAAGAAAAAGAATATGTTTTTAACCCAGCGACTCCCCAGAAAAGAGAATCATAAGACCACCTGAACATCACTTTTAAATTTTCATAATATATTCCCTATTCTTGACCCATTTAACTACTGAAAACAAAAACATCAGATAGGACTGGTTTATGGTATGGAGTTTTGCTCTGCAACCTGGCTCACTCTGGCTAAATGAATGTGCTGTTTAAAAGTAGACAGAGTGTTCTCTGAGTTTAGTTTGAGGAACACTTTTAGGTAGAACTCTTTCAACCTCCCATCAGGGGAGGAACCTCAAATGAACGCGCTACTAGAAATACAAACCAGCAGAACAAACTCCAGACATGTTTTTCAAATTTAAGAGTTTTCTGAGCAGTTGGTTTCCATGTGGTATAAGCACCAGTAAACAACAAACCCATCTTGGTGTTCTGTACTCTTATGGTTTATCATGCCAGTGATAGTGAAGTATAGAATTTCTACTTTCAGGTCCCATGCCAGAATCACTGAACCTCTCTCCCTCTTTAGGATGTCGCATGTACTTCAATTTGAGGATAAAAGTAGAAAAGTGAAAGACGCAAGCATGCAAGACTCAGACACATTTGAAATCTATGATCCTCGGAATCCAGTGAATAAAAGAAGAAGGGAAGAAAGCAAAAAGCTGATGAGAGAGAAAAAAGAAAGAAGATAAAATGGGAGTAACGATAACTAGAACTTCCTGGAAATGTGCCTGCAATATATGGCCTTGTAACAGCCACTGTTCCCACAGAGGGCACCACTTAGGGGTGTGAAAAGAAGTATTTTTGAACGTGTTGTCTGGTTTTGAAAAAGAATTATCTTGTTTTGCAAATTGTAGAATGATGTAAGCAAATGCTTTGGTTACTGGTACATGCTTTTTTTCCTAATTGACTTTTTATATTGCTAAATCTGAAATAAAATCACTTTCCTTCCAGTTTACTACGTGTTAACCATTTGCAGACTGTGTAAGCCTGTTTGTGTCCGTGTACCCTAAATATGCATAGGCTTCCTTTTCAAGATTTTTTTTTATAAGAAATCCTTGCAGAAAGAATATTTGAGGGAAACCTTCCTGGGACTAACTTTGGAATATAATTAAAAGGTATAAAATGTAAATAAGAAATAAAAAGTATATAAATATTGATGGTTTTACTTTGCATGTAAATATCTAAAACTAGGCAAGCCAGTGTGACTTAATAGCCTCATGCCTTAAATCTTGAGGAAACCCCAAATGAATGTTCATGCCACCATGGAGGCCAGCACCTGGGTTTTATGGAAGTGGTCAAGACACTCCAATACTCTACGTGACATCAGCTGAGCACCATGCACACCCCAGCCTGATGCCTGGCCGCCTGCCCACTCCTCTCCCCTTCTCAGCACAGCGACAGCAAAAGCACAAGCACATGCAGATGTCTCATTCGGGCAGTAAAAACTCATTAAGGATTTAGCCTTTGATGACAATCATTCATACTGGTTATTTACTATATATTATCTGCATTTAGTCAATTTATTCTAGAATCTGAGTACTAAAACTGTACCACAGGTGAATGTCAGTCACCTAATAATACCTTACCAGTCACATCTTCTCAGATAGTGTCTCATCAGCTCTCTCTTTCAAAATGTAATCTCAAAAAAATGTAATCTAATAGACTTTCTCTAGAGCACTGGTTCTCAAAATGTAATTCCAGATGCTATACAGCAGCAGCAGCAGCACTTGAGCACATGTGAGAAATGGAAATTCTTGCCATACTACGCACCACTACCACCACGCTTCCATATCACCAAATCTGAGACTTTGAGTCCTGAGGGCTTGTTAAGCAGATTGATGAGCCTTACTCTGTTGGTGGTTCAACTTGTTTGGATATCTAGCAAAGTTAAAGATGTGTATATCCAAGGATCCAAAAATTCTGATCCTAGGTCTATACCATAAAGAAATCTCCCACATTGCTCAAGAAGAGAGTACTAAGACAGACATTGAAGCATCAACCAAAGAATGGATAAGTTGTTGCATATGCATACTATGGAATGCTTTATAGAGGTGAAAATCAATAAACCAGAGCCATATGTATTAGTGTATCTTAAAAATAATGTGAAAAAGGAAACCACCCATATAAAAATATAAGACATACATACAATACATTATTATATATTGTTTATAGATGTACACATATATAGCAAAAGTATAAAAACGTGAAAATAGGGGTTACCTCTGAGGAGGTGGAAGGAATACACAGGGGGCTACACTTGTATTCGTAATGCTCTATTCTTTTTTTTTTTTTTTTTTTTTGAGACAGAGTCTGGCTCTGTTGCCTGGGCTAGAGTGAGTGCCATGGCGTCAGCCTAGCTCATAGCAACCTCAAACTCCCGGGCTCAAGCAATCCTCCTGCCTCAGCCTCCTGAGTAGCTGGGACTACAGGCATGTGCCACCATGCCTGGCCAATTTTTTCTATATATATTTTTGGTTGTCCAGATAATTTCTTTCTATTTTTAGTAGAGACATAGTCTCACTCTTGGTCAGGCTGGTCTCGAACTCCTGACCTCGAGCTATCCTCCTGCCTCGGCCTCCCAGAGTGCTACGATTACAGGCATGAGCCATTGCACCTGGCATGCTCTATTCTTTTAAACTAGATGGTTAGTACTCAATTCTCATTCTCTATACATTTTGGTATGCCCAAAATATTTCACATTTTTTTCTTTATGATTATATCTAGAATCTGAGGTAAGAAGACAGAAGAATTCCCAGTACTAACAAGAACCCTTTCTATTTTGCTTCAGGAAGAAGAAAGCTTCCAGGAGGAAAAGAAGGATATAATAGAGGTGCCGTGGGAAAATGTTAACCCACTCAAGTGCAGGGTGATCAGACTCAAAGCCACCAAAAAATAAACCAGTATTTGGAAGTGTGCCCTATCTACTCCTTACCACAAAAGTTATAATATGGGTTTTATTCTAGATAGTCACAAAACAGAATTTTGTTTTCTTAACTCACAAAGTCTCTGTTAGTTATTCTGATATGTATTACCACTAAATCTCTTTATATTGAAGAACCCTAAAGGTTTCTCTACCATTTCTTCTGGAATGTGCCCACCTTACCAATTCACTGTTATCCCAGGAACAGAGGGAACCACAGACTTTCATGGCACAAGCCAGAGAATAAGATTTGTAGACTTAAAAGATAACTGAATGACAAAATTAAAACATCAGTTTGGGCCAGGTGCAGTGGCTCATACCTGTAATCCTAGCACTTTGGGAGGCTGAGGAGGGAGGATCACTTGAGACCAGGAGTTCAAGAGCAGCCTGAGCAACATAGCGGACCACATCTCTACAAAAAGTAAAAAAAATTAGCCGGGCATCATGGCGTGTACCTGTAGTCCCAGCTACTCGGGAGGCTGGGGCAGAAGGATCACTTGAGCCCCGGGGTTTAAGGTTGCAGTGAGCTATGATGATGCCACTGTACTCTAGCCCAGACAAAAGATAGAGACCCTGTCCCAAAAAACAAAAACAAAAACCAAAAAACCCACAGATCAGTTAGTTTGGTTGAATGTTCCTCATCCTGCTTTAACCACAAGGAGCGGAAAGATCTGCGATTCCACAGAGATTAGAATTTTTCCTACTAGAAGAATTTCAACATGATAATAAAATTCACCATGGATTTAACTGAATAATAGCAATAATAATTTTAGTAAAAGCTTAAGAACATAGTTAAATTTGTTAAACATTGTGTTAAATATGCTCATGTAAAGCCTTTGGAAATGTCAGAGGAATGTGGTTGGGCTAAATGAATTGCAAAAAACAAAAACAAAAAAAATTCCAAAAAATGAAAACATGTTAGAAAATTAGCCTTTAAATTTTATTCTAATTTTGTAATTGAGTTTATTTTCCTTTTATGTGTCCTACCCTAGGGAGGTTATCCTGAGACAGAGAAGCCTGTTAGCATTCTTGTTCATTGCCTATAACAATGCTGGACATTCTGGAAAACAAAGAAAAAAAGCAACTTCTGGCGATTTTTTTCTCATTTTATAACAAGCCATTTTTTCACTTTGGTTGAAGCTGTTGGCAAGGTGAAAGCTAAAACTCCCCTAGACCTCTCCTTTCTCGGTAAGTGATAATGTACAAATTCATCATTTAAATTTTTTTAACTGTATTTTGGGTTAGGAGTTGGGAAATCCTACCTGGAAAGAAAATAGGTAATTGAAGTAAATGCAGATCTCTCTAGAATTTTTTAATGATATAATATCGAAATACATGTTGTCTCATGCCTTCAGCTCTCTCTAGCCTCTGAGGCCACACAGTCAGTAATGCATCTGCTGCATCTAAAAATGGGGATACCACAGAACAAGGACATTAAAAAGTGTGAGGAGATGAGTGGTTTGCTGCTGTTGTTTTTAGAACAAGCTCAATAAGCTATGGTGTCCTTATCAAACTGTCACTACCAAGTTTCTTGATAAGATCTGACGTGTGAGGTACATAAACCTGTTCTCTTGTAAAGTGTGGCCTGTATGGAAAAGGTTAGATGAATGCAGAATATTGCCAAAACATGCTGTTTAATCTTGGCGATAACAGGAGAGAAAATGGAGGTGTGAAGTGAGTTACCATTGAGGGTTGTATCAGTATAAGCAATTTGTCTGTAGGGGTGTAGAGAAGTTAAGAGGGGTTACATTCTTTAACACTGTCATTCACAAAAAAAGAGCAGGTCTGCTTCTGCTTGCTCTACGGCTTTGACTCTGTTCCAGTGACCGTAAACAGTTTATCAGGTGGTGCCCTTTCTGCTTACTAGAAAGCAGGAAGTATATTTTATCTCCCTTCTTCTTTTGGCTTTTAATGAAGAGAAGTGAAACCAGAACCATATTGTAGAGAAATCGTTTCTAATCAAG
The DNA here is from genome assembly GCF_020740605.2 of Lemur catta. Lineage (NCBI taxonomy): Eukaryota > Metazoa > Chordata > Mammalia > Primates > Lemuridae > Lemur > Lemur catta. Next base: position 41,022,640 of record NC_059139.1, read on the forward strand.
GCTTGATGAAATTCAAATTCTGAGAGAAATAATAAAACACCAAATCTTACTAGCATTGGTTTAGAAGTCCTATGTTTGTAGAAAGAATACTCATTTACTTCCCAAAATCCACCCGCCACCACCACCAAAGCCATAGATGACTATCTTTGTCACAGGTGCCAAGAGTTTCATTAATCCCTGTGGAAAGTTGTTTTCAGTGATATGCTTGGAAACCAGCTCCCTAACAAAAACGAAAGAAGGAAAAGTCTTAATTTGCAGCACTTGCTGATTTCCCTGGTGTAAGTCCTCTCACCATGGCTGATTTCAAGCCACCAAAGGCAGCTCCAGTACACAACAGGTTATTTTTCCCATTCTGTTTCATTTCTAGCTAAAAGCTGATACAGTAATTCTTGCATTAGCACTAAAAATCTCACTCCAAGGTTTGAACCCTTTGCCAGGATCACAATCTTCATGCACATTTCTATTTGATGTGATTACTTCATTTGGTCAAGTCCTAAGTTCTAGCAATATCTGCTCTCTATGTTTTTTTGACTAGTTTGTATCTTTGGATTCTCTGTTGATAGAGTTTTCCAAAACCGCTTGCCTCACATACTTCCCCCTGCTTGTCTTTTTTGCCCCAGTCAGTTATATGTCCAATTCAAGAAGAAACCAAATCTTACAGAAGAAAAAACAGGCAGGACAGGGGGAGAAGGAAGGAAAGAAATGTGATTATATACTTTGAATTATCCCTAAAGTGATAATGTACAAATTCATCATTTAACTTTTTTTAAACTGTATTTTGGGTTAGAGAGTGGGAAATCCTACCTGGAAAGAAAAGACTGGTTTCTAATGAAATGCAGACGGGAGTCTGGTCTCTCTCTTCCACATCTGCTGGGAATTATTCCCTGAAGATTAGATCATGCTATTAATTCACATCACTTGATCAGCAAAAACATCTTCTGGGGGCTATCTTCACAGCCCCAGTCAAAAAGAAGGTGTTCTTGGTCTGTTAGAAAATTATTCTTTCTCATTCTCATGATGCTAAAAATGATAGTCATTGCTAAAATTCTGCCGTAGGATAATTTTGAAAGCAGGAAATTCGTAAGTGACTTTCCCATTTTCTGAATTTACTCTAGCTGGAGATTTATTATGATATTACATATTTTAATAACAATATATTTGAAATGAAGGGTACCATCTATAGAAAATAAATAACTACCTTAAAATGTATGCTCTGTGGTTAGTTCCCAACAGTTATGAGTAAACTTATAATTTGCAGGCTTCCTTCTCTTTTTTGTGTGGTGTGTATAGATTGTTTTCTAATTTGCAATTTTTGAGGAAATATTTTATTTAAGGTAAAAGGAATATGACCATTTTATCCCTGTTCTAAAACTTTGTAATAATACTATATTATTGGTGTGAGTAGACTGATTAAGAATGGGTGCTACCTCCAAAGCAACCAAAGAATTCAACAAGTGATTTTTTAATTAATTTAGAAAAGTTATATATGACATGTGAGGCCTAAGTCCATTTCAGAGTGAAATTGCATATTGTCCATAAAACCTGACATGTCTAAAACTGAACTCTCATCCATACGTCCTAGCCCTGCTGCCAACAAACCTGCTCCATCTGCAGTTTTCCCCTATCCATCATTGGCAATGCCATCTTTGGCTATTTGCTCAAGCCAAATAGCTTGGATTCCTGTCTTTATCTCATACATCCAGTCTGTTATGATATTCTGTAGGCTCTACCTCCAAAATGTATCCAGAATTTCACCGTTCTCTACCACTTCCCACTGCTACCACCCTAGTCAAAGGGACCACAACTTTCGCGTAGACTACTATAACAGCACTGTAACTAGTCTCCCTGCTTTCACCCTTGTCTCCCTATAATTTGCTATTAATATCAGAGCCAGCGGAACCTTTTAAAAAATAAGGCACATTGTCATACTTCTCTGTTCAACACCCTTGGACAGCTGCCCATTTAACTCAGAGTGAAAGCCCACGTCCTTGCAGTGGCCTTCCCATCTGTGCACGTGGCCCCTTCACGACGAGGCCTCCAGTTTCACCCTACTTCAACATTCCAGCCACGCTCCCCACACACTCAGTCTGTCAATCTGCCCGTTCGGTTGTATTCAGTAGCACTATTAACTCCTAAGCCCTTTGCCATATTAACTTATTTAATTCTTAGAAACAGCCCCATGAAGTACTCTTGTTATCAATTTACAGGTGAGGAAACTGAACCTTAGAGAGGTTAATTACTTATTTATTGTTTACCATCCATCTATCCTAGAACGCCCTCCATGAGGGCAAGAATTTGTGTCAGTTTTCTTCACTGTTGTTCCAGTGCCTAGAACCATGTCTAACAAATAGTAGATATTTAAAAAGTACTTGTTAAATTAATGAATAAGCCATTTCAAAAAGAAACCCCTTAGGATCCAATATAGTGTTAATACAAACATTATAGTTTAATATCACCATCATTTCATAAAGATGGGACATCTTTACACTAAAAATGAAGGAAGGATACAGACTCAGTTCAGGGACAGGTCTAACAACTGAATAAAGGTAGCTTTCAGGAAACCTCACTATATTGTCATTATCATTTTAACATAAGATACTTTGACACAGATGGGCAAGGATCCACAGGGCAGTTTTAGGGAACCACTGGTCTGTAGGAAAACACGTTTCTATGCACATTGCTTCCTTGAGTACCTGTTCTTTATAGAAAGCAATATTCTAATTCCTGAGACTAGAAACAACTGAGGGCCGGCATGGAATGTGCAGAAAGCAAGGCTGCAACTGATTTAACAGGTAAATAATACAACCCCTTGACGTCTGTTTCCTCCTCTCTCAGCTGGGAACAATAACAGCTGCCTTAACCTACCTAGCAAGGTGTTGTCACAGTCAAAAGAAAGAACAGATGAGAAAACCAAGATTTTACAAAAGACCAATGGATACTAACTTTATTCCAGGCTCTCATCTAAGCACGTTATCTGTGTTAACTCATGTAATCTTCATAAACAACTCTATAAAGTAGGTTCTATTATTATCTCCATTTTACAAATGAGGAAGAGACTTGAGGCTTAGAGAAGTTAAATTATTTGTCCAAGTCACACGGTAAGTAGAGGAGTGGGGATACAAAACAAGACTGAATTCCAGGGTTTCTGCCCTTGATCACTAGGCTATTGAGCCTCTCACTATGCAAACCCGACTGTATTCATGGTACACCTTCTATCTATCTGTACAGTTTATAATCTAATGGGGTAGAGGAAGAGGACAATGCTCAAAAATAAAAACACAAAACACAGTGATTTCAGTTTAAACTAAGTGAATGTTCCTGCAGATCAGATGGGGCAGAAAAATAAATTAAAAAAAAAAAAAAAGGAAAGAAAGACACTAAGTGGATGCCAGAATGAACCAAGAGATCAGTTCGGTGGGATTAATCTAGAACAGCTTTGTGGCAGAGGAAATTTTGGCCAGAATTTAGAAGGATGGGAAAACATGGCATTGAGGAGACAGGTCATGTTCCAGGTGGAGAGAAGGTTGTGCAGACAAGCTATTAAGACAAATGTAGGAGACAGCAGTGTGTCTACATGATGCCAAACATCTGGTCAATTCAGTTAAAAAAAATAAAATAAAAACACCACCTCCATCAATGTAGTGAATTTCTTCAGTCAATCCAGATGTTTGGCATCTTGTAGACAAAACATCCAGATGATTAACTGAAGATTTGACAGAGTTGACTGGATTAACCAGATGTTACAGCATTGTATAGACATGGTGTCAGGACACTTGTTGGCTGGAACAGAGTCCAGCTGTAAGGGAGATAGACGGTCCAGGCAGTGAGAGGGGCTTGGGAGCAGAAGTACCTGGAGCCTGCATTTGATGCAGTTGGGAGCTGCTGGGAGATAAGTGCATGGAAATGATGCTTAAGGAAGAGGATTCTGTGTGAAGAGGGAGAAAAAAAACGGTGAGGGGAAAAGCTGTAGACGGGAAAGAGAATATGAGAAGAGTGCAGGTGCGCGTGAGGTAATTAGAGCCTGGACCAGAACCAGGCTTAGGAAGGCAACAGGAAGAAGTGGATCTGAAAAACATTACAGAAAGAGAACAGGAAGTTATGATGGGCTAGACAAGGGAGTGAAACTGCACATCACCCCAAGATTGGAAACTTCAAGTCCTGGGAAAGCAGCTGCCTTCAGCCTCACAACGGTAGTAAACCGAGAAATCTCTCCCTGCAGCCTCCGATCCAGGGCCACCGCCAGGCCTACAGGCAGAGGGAACTCAGAACCACAAACACAACCCTCATATTCAGGTTCCTTAATTATTTTACAGCTACCTAAATTGATTTCCCTTTAGGTCCAACTACATGAAGTAATCGAGAATGCTAGATCCAGATTATCAGGTAGATACAGCTTCAGTGAAGTGTCTTAAAAGACTAAGATGTATATGGGTATAAGTAAATTAGATGAAATGAGATTATGAGAAATTGCACTGTGCCTATGTTACTTGACAGATTAGCATTAGGAAAGCCTGCTAACAGGCAAGAATTAAAGGCTGAATCCAAGAATTTACGATATTTTTTAAAGCCCCAATTTATGAAACCTTAGAATGGACAAGTTTTGATTTAGATATTTCACAGAATTTTTTTAAATTCCAAATCTTATTTGATAAGAATCAAGTTTATCTTTAGAAATACTGTGGTCACAAATTCCAATTTATTAGGATTCAAGCTATGATAGTTATATGATAGGGTGTGCTCCATCTTATTAAAAAACATTCTAAATATCCATGCAGTTCATGGTTTTGCAAATTTGCAATTTCAAATATGTTTAGCCCCAGGCCTATCAGCCCACATAGCGGTTGTATGCCCTTTATAAACACACCCAGGTTTTCTCCAACTACTTCCTTGTTCATTTCAACAGAGAAAGAATCTTCAATAGAGGCTAATCTCTCTGTGTTCATAATTTGGTACTGAACTGAGAATCCATCTCTCTCTGTCTCTCTCTCTCTCCCTGTCCCACCCCCCACCCCCACCAGAAGAACAACACAGAATGTGAGATAGTAAATGTATTAATGTGCTTCAGGATCACCCTGGAGGAGGTGAAGAGGTTTCCCAGGCCTCAGAAAGGACAAGCCCATTCATCTAGGTGAGGGTCCAGGAATCTGTTGTGTTTGTTTTTTAATAAGCTCCCCCAACTAATTCTGTTGTCGTTTTTCTGAAGATCAGATATAGACAGACGCTGCCCTAAAGCAGAAAGCTAAAGAATGAAAAACATATAACGGACATGAAATCTAAAAGGGCAAAATAGACTATTTTTATTCTTACGTAAGAATCACACATTCCCTTAAATATTCCGTCATGTAATGAGCTCCTAGGTAAATTCACTGTGTTCTCTGATATGCAGAATTTTTCACAGAAACTGCATAAAGTCAAGCACACCTATGCAATCAATCTGAGAAGCCAAGAAGACAAGTAGGACAGCTTGTCTGTTCTCAATTCCCAGAACTGCCTACTACACCCCTTCCTGAACACAATGTTTACATAATAAGGAAATGTAATTAATGATCTTGGTAAGTCTTTCTAGTGCTCCAAGGCCAAGTGAGTTACTTATCAGAAAAAAAAAACAGTTGAGTTCACTGAAACAATGAGTGATTTATCCAGGTGTTTGAGTATACCCTTCCCATAGCCATCATTTTTAAAGAAAGACCTCAAAGTTAGTAGACACAAGGTAGTTTTTCCAAAGAGCTAATCAGTGAAACGTCCCTCATCATAGCATCAAGATTAGAATGTTTGTTCGCTACCTATAATCTCTTAGGTGCCTATAATCTCTTTTGGCAGCACAAACTATACCTACAAGAAAGATTAGTGGATATTTTTCTGCTACTATGGTTTCATTTGCCTTAAACTCAACTCATTTTCCTAAACTTCTTTTCCCCAAAGATAAAGGAAAGAAAATAAGAAATTGGGAGGATTTTAATAATATAGGCCTTCATTATCTATGGTGTCACAGCTGAAAGTCAAATTTACTTGTAACTTTGCTTTCAATGATGCTTTTGAAACACACCAAGGATTTTATATGCAAGCCAAGTGGTTTTGACTTGAGTAGTAATTCTTTCCCACTTATCCATTCTCCTGCCACTTTCAAATCCCATCTAGCAACCACAAAGAAATGGTCTCATGCCCTAGTGGGAGAGGGTTAGGACCAGATAGGATTGCAAAAGAAAACCCTTAGGAATTTTCAGAACATATAAAGTATTTGTGTTCCAATACAGGTTAAAACAGAGAGATTCATTTCAATTGATCTCATTCTTATCCCCTACATAAAAATATTAACCTTCAGTATCTCCAATTGAACCATAATATCAATAAGGATAAGAAATAAACCGATGATTCTTCTTTAGCATACTTCATTGATCCTACTGCTTTAATATCTTTACTGCATGGAATGGCTTTTGAGTACTATCCCTTTTTTCCTCAGGGCCAATGTTAGCCCATAGGGTGCCTTTGTATGAATTGGAAAAACGCACCCATTCCCCACGACACTTTACTTCCACATGTCAGAAAATTGTGCTAATAAACTGATTTTGCTTGACACTGCTAAGTGTGCAAGAAAAATTATATTAAATATCAAAGCTGTTGTTTATGATATGAATCATGTCCTTTTAGACATAACACCCTTGTACAATGCTCAGCTACACAGCTCTCCCCTCCCTCCCCCTTCACTGTCAGTCTTCTGCATTGGCTAGCCAGCCCAAATGCTCTTTAGACTCCTGTCGAAACTCTATTACATTGCTCTTCCAAAGATCACTCATGGTATTTTTCCTGCCAAATACAAGTCCACCTTCTTGGAATTCTCCCTCCCTTAATCCTGATTCTAATCCTCCTTTTCCTACCAGCAATTCTTGTCCTACACCTATTTTCTGTGGACTTCATTCTCAGACTCCAGTTCTGAGAAATCTGGTCAATCCTCCCTGAGATAAAATGGTGCTTGGAGCTAACGTGAGTGTTTAGCAGGTGGAGGCTGCAGATGCTGCCTGTTGCACATGACTTAGCCTGTACTAATTCACTGTTTCCCATAGCAAATATTCCAGTCAAACACTTGTGTTCCTGTAAAAGCGTGGGGCACAGGCCCAAGATTTAGTGACAAGTGTTTGTGACTTGAACTATATGTTGTTCCATCTCATCTGCAGAAGCCTATGGCTTGGTTCATAAAAAAGACCTAGAAGTCAGACTCGATAGCAACTAAAGAGACTTCAGTGCAGTCACCATCCAGGACCACAGCCCTCTGCCTCTGGCCCCCGATCTTCTGAGGCACTCTGGGTCACCCAGTCAAATGAGGAACAAAGACATTGTTCCCAGCTCTGTGAGCTATGTGAGTAGCTAATGCATCTCTTCCATAGGCTGGTGATAGTCTCAGGTTTAAGAATGAGGTCTTCACAACCTACTGGGCTAAAGAATCACAGTGGTCCTGGATGACATTCTTATGTGGTTCATGACCTGCCTTCACCTCCTGGGTAAACCTTCTCCATATGCATAATGTGGGCAATGTATTTAGTGCCTCTCTCCAAAGAAAATCTCCTCTATGCCTTACCTCTCTTGTGCACACTAGTGCTCCCCCACCTTAACCAGGCTTATTGGTTAATAACAGGGCTTTTTTCTCTCTTGACAATCCCATCAAGAACCACTCGAAAAAGAGGCAGCTATTTCAAAATCTGTGGTGCCCAAAGAAGCCTTCCAACATAAGAATGCCAGCTTCATTTGTCTTATTCTGCATTTTCCTTACGTTGGTAAGTGAAACTTATCCCACCAATGGCAGGCGGTGGGGGCTGATGTTTTATTTTATTTTGTTTTTTATAAGTGCACTTTTTCTCCAACCACCTTATGTAGTGGAAGTGAAGTAAATATTGACCTAAAAATGTTAAAGCACCTTCAAGAACCAAGCAGTTTTTTCCCCTTGCCAATATAATAACGGGCAAGGTTTGGCACTTGCAGAGTGATCTAACATTACTGTAGGGCTAAAAATTAGCCTTGGTGGTCACTGACCTGACTTAGATACTCCAGAATTTGTTGGAACGTGGTCAACAGAAAAATAAAATTTCAAATCCTGGTTTACTTGCCTGAAGAACCTCCATGAGGTAGACTCTATACGGGAAACAATTCCATCTTCCAGGGTGAATATTCACTCATTTGCTTTTGCAGCCAGGAGTTTGGAAGAAGCCAGCAGGCAGTGTAGTCATTTGGTAATGTCCTTTCTACTGCCAAGATGGATTAATGCTGGGAGATCTTACAACTGGTGAGTAATCGGTAGTGCTTGCAGACCCTCCAAGATCCCCAAGGTGTGATTATTTTCATACGTAGGTTTCTGTCATCATCCTCCAAAGGGTGCTTTGTCATTTTCTTTACTCTTTCCTCACTGGACTCTTAAGTCCATATTACAAGGATGGCATGGTTCCAAGTCATTGCCAATCTCCTCAAACCAAGTTGGTGAGCAACTTAGGGACACTACCAAAATGTGAGGGTTAAACTAACAAAATTACAGTGATTTCCTTTTAAATGATTATGGAAAGGTATGAATAGTTGTTTATTAAAATATGATTTGGAACTTAACCATCCCCTAGGTTTACTGCCTTGGTTTATTATGCTCCTACCTTACCTTTAGGTTGGTATTAAGATGTCACAGACCTGCTAAGATCTCAGACTATGAACAACCAAATTGAAACAACAATCCCAACTATGTAAGACGTAAGTTTTAAAATGAATTGCTCTTTGCATTTTTTTAGCATTACTGTCATTCATTCCCTGAGCTGCTCTCACCACTAATATCCCAACTCTTCAACTTGGATTCAGCTCCTTTCTGGGACTAAACAGTCCTGTGAAATGGGAAGTTTGACATCAAAAGAGCTCACACTCTGGAGTCAAGTTCTGGCCTTAAGTTCAAGTTCTGTCTCTGCCACCAACTAGCTGGAAATCCTTAGATGACGAACCTAAACTCTCTGAGCTTTGGCTTCATCAGTAAACAGGACATATAGTTTATCTTAAGGGGTGTTATAAAGATTCAATTAGCTAATACTTGTAAAGTGTTCAGCACAGTGCTCAATAAATGATAACCACAATAGCATTAGTTTTAGTAATGGTTATTATCGATATTAATTCTTCCTCAGTCAAAGCTGGAGTAGTTTAGAACCCTTGTCTAATACTGGGCTCTGAACTCCCATAAGCTTTACCTTACAGCTTTTCCCTGCTGGCTAAGCTGGGAACTGAATGGCTGGATGCTCAGCACAGCTATGCAGCCAGCTTGGATTCTCCCATTACTCTCTCTCTCTCCACTGACGGTTCTTTGACCTAAGCCTAAAACCCTTTCCCTGTGCTTTACGTACTAGCTAAGACTTTTCCTCCTGGTCACTCAGGAGGTCAGGTGCTTCTGTCCTCTTCCCAATCCCTTCGGCTCTGCGTCCCGAGTCTTAAAGCCATCCCCAATAGCAAGGCTAGAATTTTAGAAGATTGGGCCAAATGTATTTCAAGAACCTGGGATGCTCTTATCAGCAACCTCAACTCCAGGTATTCTGTGTTGCCTAACCTGAGTGCTCCCTCTGATTCAAGGCAGCCCAAGCCATGAGCCAGTGGCCCTGCCTTGGCTGATGTCAGAATCACCCAAGAGCTTTGAAAACCACAGATGGCTATCTTACTCCCAACCCTGAGACTACATTTCTAAGTTTCCTGGGTAGTTCTGATGATAAACCCCACTTTGAAAAGCTCTAATTTGAGTAGCTACCAAATATTCCTCTCTGTTCCTCCCATAAAGCTGCTGCTGTTTCTCCTACACCTAGTTAGTTGTTGACTCTGGTTACCAGGAGCTCCAAACAGGTCATAGGGAATCAAGCTGCTAATTAGGGCTGAGGAGCCTCTTCTCTCCACACTCAGTCCCTTGAGCCCAAGAGACATAAAAGGCATCATATTTGAGCCAAAGAAATTTAATCAAGAGAGAACAGAGGTTGTAGAATCAGTAGCAGCTAGTGCGGAACAATGGATGTGAGTTCAAAATATTTAAAGGCCTGAGACTCCAACAGTGATCAAAAGCAGATAAAAGGCCCTTCTCCCTGCCAAGGCAATCTAACACGCTGTAGCACTTACTGTACTGTTGAATTTTATAAAGCAACCCTAGTGAGACCTTTGTTTTGTAAGGGAAAGGCAAAAGGAAAGAAAACAAAGATTATGACAAGTCTTGATGTGATTAAAACATATGAGCAGGGTAATCTGTGTTTGTGGGTATTTTGAGAGGTGCCAGTTCTGCCCACCTGGATCCAAACTCCAGCTCTATCTCTGTTCATCTCTGGATTCCAGGTACTTTCCTACACCCTGCCTACTGCACCGTGGGCCTCTGAGGTCCATGGTTTAACATCTGCCTAATCAACTAGAGAGTAAACACAGGATGGGGCAGCTGGAGCTCAGAGATGCAGGGACTCAAGTGCCAGCCCCTTCAAGACTGACCAGGAGGCCAAGTTGATGTAAGAGTCTGCTGCAAGAGGAAATGCTGTGAAGGCAAGATAAAGGTTTCCCTCAGGGCCAGGGCCCAGTGGCTTCTCACCTAATATGCTTCAATTCTCCCTCCTGGTTGACCAGCCTAAAAACAATGTCTGGCCTCAGGGAGAACTCTTGGAAGATTTTGCAAGGCCACTCATAAGAACAACATATTTCACAGCCAAGTATCTTTACCAAACTCCCAGACACCCCTACATCCCCCCCCCCACCGCTCCCAAGTCCTTTAATCAGTTTCTTTTCTCCTCAAGGGCACAGACAGCTTTTATGCAAATCATTTCTCGGGACAAGTATGAGGCCTCTGTGCAAGGAAAGACTGACAGCAACACGGCCAGGCGCCCAGTGCTGAGAAAGCCTTCCACTCACTCCCAAAGCCGCAGACTGCAGTGTTCTAATGACAGGAGGAAATCCTTAAAGCAATTTTAATAAAAATAAAACACGAATAATATGTGACTATAGTACAGATTTCATTAAAACGGGCGGCTGTAAAACCCTGTACTACAGGAAGAATGGCCTCTCTCTCCAAGTGGCTCCCAATGACAGCTCAGGACCTGATTTACCATTTTTGGCTCAGGTATTGGAAGAGGTCTTGGCCGAACGATTGTCTCACCGCCGTGGTGATAATCATGCTTAAAAGCATTGCTGGTCGGTGCGCGACCACTGCAGGGGACTGAACTAACCTACCCCTGGAGTGACAACGGCCCGCGACCGGGAGCACGCAGGTTGCGGGGCCTGGGAGCGGGCCCAGCCGGCGCTCTGCTGCGCATGCGCCCCCTCCGCGGCCCGCCAGAGAAGCCTTCGAAGGCGGCGGGGCCGGGTGGGGTGGGGCGGGGCGGCGGGGCTGGCCAGACCCCCGCCCGGCCGTCGTGTCTGCGATTGCAGTCTGGTCTGGGGCAGTGTCTGACCCCGACCCGACTGCTTTCAGGGTTTAGTCCTGACTTCATGATTAATCAGCACTTTCTAGTTTTCTTAGGGGGACGTGATCTCTGCTCAGAGATAAAACAGGCTCGTCTGATGGCTCGGGCCCACGCAGGGGCCCGGTAGGGAGACTGACCCAGGAGACTGTCCTGGGACCCCGCCACACCCACAAGGCGACAGCCAGATACCCTCTGCAGCCCCTGGAGCGCTGAGTGCCCTGGCCTCAGAGCCTCTGTTGTTCATTGCTTTTGCTGACTGGTTAAATGCAAAAACTCAAGGTTTCCTTCCATTTGCTGGTAATTATATAAGTAGCCTATGCTCTTTTGAAAGGTGCAAACTTATAAATAGAAAAATAATCACCAACAGCCCCATCCTCCAGACTCAACCTCTTAATTTTGATATATTTCTTTTCAGGCTTTTTTCCCCCTTTAATTGCAACAAATTTTCAGGTTTTTAACATTGTCTAGCCATGTTATAAATACATAATTTTGTAGCCTACCCTTTTTTACTTAATGTTGTAGCAGAAACATTTTTGCACTTTTTTCAAATTGTACAGCTCATAAATAATCCCTTTAGTGGATGTATCATCAAATACTTAAATATTACTTCCAATTATGGGCGTCTAAGCAGTTTCCAGTTTTTGCTAGTATGTAGGTAGTAGGTGGACCACCCCTTCACCTTGCCCACGTTTGCCTAGGTTGGATGGCTGGGGGAGCAGACAGGCCCCAACTAAGAATGTGATCCAGTATGTGCTAAAGAGAGACCAAAGCTGAAAGCTTCTGCTCTTTCCCACATTGCCCAGGCGCAGAGGCTGTTTGCAGGACGGTCTTTCTGTACCTGTGAAGGAAGCCCATGACCTGAGTGGGAGGTGGATAGCTTTGTGGTGGGGTTGGAGACTGGCAGCAGAAGGCAGGGTGAGGAAGACAGGCTAAGGAGAAGACAGGAAGCTGGCCCCTAAGTGAAAAACTCCCCATGAGGAGATACGGCTGATGATTTCTGGAACATTGATGTCGAACGTGCTGTCTTAATTCTGTTAGTCATAGCTCCAGTGTCCTTGTCTGTTTCACTGGAAGACTAGAGAAGGACAGGAGAAAGAAATAGGTCTAAGAGAAGGAGGAGTCACACGGCTTAGAGCATCTTCTGCAGTGCTGTGATCTGCCCAGAGTCCCTTTCCCACTTCACAAAACAGTAGCATTTATAAGGTTTCTGTAAGCGAAACAGAGGCCATGAACCATCCATTTGTGAGCCCCAGCATAAGCCTACTTCTATTTATCTCCTGAAAATCACCTTGACTGAAAGTTGTAATGGAAGGAGATGGTGGAAGAAAGGCTGGTGCTTTGAAAATAAACTCAGCCTCCCAGGGCCTTTTGTCTGGAAGGTCTTACACACTCCACCATTGGTTAGTCCAGTTTGCCCCTCCTGTGCTCAGAGTTGAGACTCTCTGTAACCCAAAGGGTAAGCAGGAACCGCCAGCTCTTGTCCTCTGCCTCTTTGCTTGATCTGGGATAACTTTCCCTTTATGGGAGAAAGTATGGCGCAAACTCTCTCCAAACAAGCCAGTTTTCTCAAAGTTGAGTATATCTCTGTGATGAAAGCTAGACTGACCAACCAGCTGGCAACCTTCTCTGTCTTAATTTAAATTTGCATGACCAAACAGGCAATTTTGTGTAATTGGCACATACTTTGCAAGGTAGCTGTCAATTCCTGAGCCATCAGAGAATTAGCAGCGAAGCCGTGATATAATTCTAAAGGGAGAAACTGGCCATGGTGGCTTTCTTTTCCTTCTAAACCCAAAAGGAGTGCCTGTCCATCCCCCTGTCTCCTTCCTCTACTGACACTGCAGCAGCCAACCTCCTTCTAATCCGCTTGCCTCACCATGTCTCCACAGGGTAAGATTAGCTCTAAGAGTAGAGGAGTCCCCAGCCTTCTCAAGGCAACACTCCAGACCTGGCTGCCAGCGACAAACCCACCAGTGCCTAGATCTCCAAATCTGCTCCTTTTGTTAGCACCCAGGGATTCTTGCTGCTCCCATTTCTGGAGGATGGTTTCCTTCTGGCTATTCAGCTCATGCAGGATTGGGAAGAAGCTGGCTCTATTTTCATGGTGTCCGGTGAGGTCAGTCCCTCCAGGGCTGGGCTTTCAGAGTCACAACATTCTCTAAGCACTTGCTGACCCTGCCGTGCTCTGCCTGTTAAAAGGTCACCTGCTTTTTGAATTCTTTCCACTCTCCTCCCAGTTATTTGCGATAGCCTCTTAGAAGCTTAAAAATAACATTTATTTTCCCAGTGGTTTTGTATATTTCCATTTGGCAAACTTTATTTTGTTTCATGTGTTTCTAAGGGAACAGAAATGAAAATGGTTTATGTCCTACTTCCTACACTGGCCTGACTGATGTCGTCAGAACTGGAATTGTCCTTCAGTCCAGACTGGGTACACCCAACCATATGCTAGGCTTTAATGCAGAAACTATATAAACTACAAAGACAATGGACATTGTTTAGCTGTTGGAAAATCTATTGCATTGTACTTCCTTTAATCAAGCAGTAAATTTTTTCAAAGATGGATTCAAGCCACTCTGCATAGATATGATAACAATATAAAAGTGGGTCGCATTATAAGCATGAACCATAACACTATGTCCCATTATTGAAATAAAACTAAGAGCAATATAAGAAATCTAAGTGGAGGGCAATAGTTACTGGAAGGAACACATAGGGGGCTTCTGGGATGCAGGAAAGTTTCTATTTGAAGATCCTGGTGATGGTTACCTGAATGTGCTCACTTTGTGAAAATTCATTAAGCTCTATGTTTATAATCACATTTTTCTGTGTGTATGTTCTACTTTAATAAAAAGTTTACTTAAAACAAACAAAACAGGTTTTTGTTGAGGTAGGCAATTAAGGCAATTAGAGCAATTATTCCTTCATTCAATGAACATTGTTGTAGTGTCCACTTGGCGCTCAATGGTAAGCATAGACTTTGTACATACTACAGAAATGAGTAATTTAGGGACTTCACAGCCTGACTCCAAGGATTTCACCATTTATAGTCAGTTACAATATAAGTTAAAAGTGCTCAGTGTATATACCAGTATTAGATTCCTAGTTGTGGCAAACGCACCATAGTAATGTAAGATATGAACATTAAGGGAAATGTGGGGTATGTGGGACTTTTCTATGCAATCTTTGCAACTTTTCTGTAAATCTAACCCTTTTCTAAATTTAAAATCGTATTTAAAGAAAATACTCAATGTCATGAGAATGCCAATGAGGAAGACATTATTTTTGGGCCAAGGGAATTGGAAGTGTCTTTATAGAAGAAAAGATGTTTGAACTGGGCCTTAAAGGAAGAATGAGATCATAATTAAGGGAAGTGGGAAAGAAGTTTTCTAGACAGGGCAAATGTGATATAAGAAACCGTGGAGTGTGCAAAAGGGCAGGACAGAGATTGGTGAGATGGAGCATGAAAAGAATGGCACGCAGTAGGACCAAAAAAGCAGAGGGCCTGAAGGGCAAATCAGGAAGAGGCTTAATAGACAAAAATTAGCTCTGAATTACTATTGAAATCTATTATTCTACAATAAAAGATAAATATGTTAATTTGCAAACAGATAAAAATTAATGTACTAAAATCACCTCCCCAAGTCTGTGCACATCTACCACAGAGCTAAAGGAATTAAGTCATTACATTTATAGGACACTCGCTATGTCCCTGGCCCTGGTACCTTATGTCTACTATACTATTTAATCATCCTAAAGTCCTTATGAAGCAGCTGTTCTTATTTTATTTTACAGATGGAAAATCAAGAACTTGTTTATTTCCAACAAATACAAAAGAGTCATAAATATAAAAACACAGATACAGCCACCTGAGAGCTTGTTTGTTTCTAACAAACACAAAAGTCATAAATGTCAAAAATAGATATAGCACTTAGAGCCAGAATGTGCTTCAGTGGTTGAAATGGAACTCCGAGTTGGAAATATGTTTACATTTACATTTTATTTAAATTTATTTTTTAACTGAAAAGAAAGTCATCTGGGACCAATTTAAGTTCTTCAAGACATAATGGTCTTGATAAGCCCATTTATCAAGTGTGTTTTATGGAATAATTCAGACAAGCGTGTTTGGCAAGGGGTAATTATCACACGGAGTACCAAGAACTGATAAAGTCTGGCCTCCAAAGACAAGACAGCGGACAGGAGAGCTCTTCTCCAGTTCAGTTGGAAACTCTTGTTTTGCGGAGTCAGAGACAGCACAGCTATCCTACATGGACTACAGGACAAACATCCCAGCTCCAAGATGTGAATGTTTCCAAATAGTTCTGAGGAGAATGAAAAAGATTTAGCCCTCCTATCTTGGGGTTACGAGAAGCATCGTGACTTGCCTTCAAAGCCAAGTTACTATGTGTTTGAGGGTCATATGGCTCAAAAGTTACTAATGCCACTTTTACCCCTACTAAATACTTGGGTAAGACACAGTGAGAAAAAAAAATAGGTTTTCTTTTGGCTTTTGGTAATATCCTAATCATACAGAAATGAAAAGTTCATCAAAGATCCATAGTTTCCATCGAGAATTTCCTTCCTTCGGTTTTTTGGAAGCCGCCCCTTCCCCACAATAAACCACAGAACATTTTTTTCCCTCTTTCTATTTGTGGAAAGAGCATTAAATTCTTGAATGGAAATTTTGTTTTCCTTTCATTCCTGACAAACTGTGTCCTATACCTGACAGCCACAAGGTAGGAAGGCAGCTGAGTTATTCAAAGAAACATTTTATTCTTGATCTTGCCATTCAATATCACAGGGTGTGATGAAAACTGGAACAAATATGGAAATCACGGAGGTGCCAGAACATTACATTTAAAAAATGGAATTATTTGAGTCAATCTGGAATGTCTGGTTCTTTTGGTTTAGGCCTCATGGGTAGCATTGTGCTTCAAAAACAACTTGAATTGGCTACCAGGATTCCAGAAGGGTAACATAATCTTGTACCTTTGTGGAGAGATGCTTATCTTTGTCTACTGTTAGCAGAAAGAGGCTGGATTCTTCCACCTTTTCATGTTTCAAAATAAAAATTGTTTAAATAAGTTCCAAACCTGAATGGAATTTGGAAACGAGTGGGAGGAGGTACTTCCTCAAGTGTTTTTGGTTTGTACTGGTTTTTATTTGAAATAAATGCCCTACCATGAGTCAATATCCTCTAGAGCTACAGAAATGTGGGGTTTGGGGAAGGTTCATCCTCACCACTTCCTCTTCTGTGATTTGGCATTTAGAGAAAAGGTCCCAGAAAAGATTAGTAATCCTGAATACAGTTCTCAGATCTGCCAAGGAGACAGAGACACTTAAATGAGACCAGAAGCTGGCAACAGCTCAACTCCTCTTTTGGAAAATGCAGCCTGGAACCCAGACCCCTGCCCCTTGGAGTGATGCTGCTACTTTTGCAAAGGCCTCTACTGAGGGCTATAAACACAGGGCAGGTCTCATTTCTCTCTTCAGCAACACACAAAGTTGTAGGAGTGTGTCTGACCTTGATAAAGGGTTGGAGAAAACCAAAGGGAATTACAGCATATGAAGAAAGGAATTAAACTGTGTCATCCAACAAGGAATCCACAAGGAATCAAACTGTGTCATCCACTGAGTTTAGGAGACACACCCAAACTCCTAACCTTGTTGACTTACTGACCCTTAGTGGGAATGAATCCCTAGGCACCTTCAGGGCTCAGGGGTCTCATCCCTTGCTGGTCTACCGCCAGCATTCTTCCTGTTCCTGGTATAGCACACATCTCCATGCCTGGCCTATCCAGCCTAGAAGATTCTAATGGCTCCATCAGGACAATCCATGGTACCATCCAAAAGTCTGGTGTCCAGTTCCCTTGAAGGCCTCACCTTCAGTGTGCAGACATGCCTCTGAATTCTTACACTCAAGAGGTGCCTGTGTACACACACACACAAAAACAAGGACATTTTCCTGCCATACTATTATCACAGAGCAGAAATGTAACACTG
Organism: Lemur catta; assembly: GCF_020740605.2. Classification (NCBI taxonomy): domain Eukaryota; kingdom Metazoa; phylum Chordata; class Mammalia; order Primates; family Lemuridae; genus Lemur; species Lemur catta. The sequence continues at coordinate 41,040,078 of NC_059139.1, forward strand.
ATACATAATATTGTCTAATACAGCACTTCTCAACCTTCAATGTGCAGATACATCACCTGGATGGGGGCTGAAACTCTGCACTTTTAACAAGTTCCCAGGTGATGCTGCCGCCACTGCTGGTCCACAGCCCACACTCTGAGTAGCAAGGATCTAATGTGCAATTCATAGTCAACTGTCTTCAATTGTCCCAAAGATCTTCTATAATTCTTATTTTTTTCCCATTCAGGATCCAGCTGGGATGGTGCATTACATTTGGCTGTCACATCTCTTTAGGCAGAGGATACGAACTTTTTATTTGCTACTCTCTTAGTTACACAAAGATGCAGGGAAAGTGGTGAGATTTCCCCATGTGAGACCCTCCCCCCATTAAACACTTAGGATCACCCCCCTCACAGTCTCAGTATGACAGGGACAGGAAGAGAGTGATGTCCAGTTATTTCTGGAAGGAAGCACCTCGAGATGACACTGTATAGTAATGAGAGGGTGACAATGTCTGGGCTCTATGATTTGTTTTTTATGCAAACCATACACATTTACCATCAGGGATATGGTTCGCAGTACAACATTCAAACATAGCTTCAAAGAAGTTTTGCTGTTCTTGTTCCCAGGCTTAAAGATGGTGAACTTCTCAGTCCCGTTCACCAGCCTCACACTTTGTCCTAAGGCCAACAAGCTGAGCTTCCAGGCAGCAGAGGAGTTATTTTGTAAATTGGAAAAGAATCTAAGATTAGAAGGTGTTAGATCCAGGACCCCATTTTCACCTCAATACAATATTCCCCCTACAACAGTTTTATAGGACGATTTTAGTCTCCTCTTGAGCATTTCCTACGTGGGATCCTACATTCTTACAGAACACAGAACACTAACAGCTAGTGGTTACTGACCGCTTTCAGCACGAGCACCATTCTAAGGGCTCTACATACATCCAGTCACTTAATTTCCACAACAGTCCTAAGAGGTTAGTTCTGTTACAGTTCCTTTTTTACAGATAAAGACCTTGAGGCACTGAGAGATTTAGTAACAAGCCCAAGATTACTCATTTCTAATCTGGACCCGAGAGGTGCGGTTCTAAGGACAGTGACTCTAACCACTTCTCTAAACTGCCTCCTAAGGAGACACAAAACAAAACAATTGCTGCCTTACAGAAGTTTAAATCCTAAAATGTGTACCACATATCTGTTAGATACTTATTCAACTTGTAATTTTTTAACTTATAATTCATTGCAGTGTGCTTGTCTTTAGAATTTCTTGCATTGGTTTTCTGCTTTTTCTGTTTTCTATGTTTTACTTGTGGTGGGCTCAGCACAGACCTCCTGGGGAAAGACTTGTGCCAGAGAGAAAAGATAAAGATTTCTTCCATAACTCACCCATGACAGGAAGTTTCCCCAAGGTTGCAGGGGGGATTTGGGAAGGGATTTATGGGGAGATGGGAGGGGAGAGAGACAGCTTGTTGGACAGGAGTTGGGAGATTTGTTGGGACATATAGATAAACACCAAAAAGGTAGGTAGACTATGGTATTTGTGAACACACTGGGGTGGTGCCCTTGAAGCTGTCTTTGCCATGTTCTTCTTATCAATGATTCCCTCCCAACCCATCCCGCCACTACCACCACCACCACTGAATCCTGCCTCCTGCTTCAGGGAGAACATGGAGGCATCAGGTAGGAACTTCCTGCCTCTCACTTGCACTATTATCTCCATCTTTGCCTCCTGCCTCCCATCTCAGAGGAAAAGGTGTCCCCCCTTCAAAGTGAATCCTTCGCCCTGTGCTTTACACCCCATCTCCTCCTCTCTCCATCTACCATCTCCCTGTACTTCCATAGTTCCTTTGGCTCCTTCCTCTCAGCATATATTTATGCTGACATCCCTCTTCCTGAAAACCAAACATATTCCCCCACCGTGTCTCCTTGTAGCAATTTTCTCCCCTTCCTTCTCAAAGACTGGTCTGGACTTAATTCCTTCCATTCCTCATCTCCCATTCCTTCCCCAGCAGAGCAGAGCAGAGCCTGGTCCCCACCTTCACCACCATTGAAATTGCCCCTGTTAAGATAACCAGGAACTTCTGAACAGCCAGCTCCAGAAGTCCTTTTGCTCTGGCCTGCCTTCAGTATTTGACCTTGCTGCCCACTACTTCCTTACATCCCCTCTTCTCTGGGTCATGACTTTCTCCTGCTTCTCCCACCCATTGTTTCCATCTCAATCTATCTTCTGAAGAAATTATCTCCATTTCTTGGTGGTTCTTAAGGTTCTGTCTTCAACTCTCTCCTCATTTCAATCTGTACATTTTCTGGGCAATCTCTGCTACGCCCACTACTTCAGCTACCAACCATACACTTAACCACTTGTCCTCAGCCGTTGCACTGCCCCGTGTTAGAACTCTGTGCTCATTATCCCCACTTTTCACTTTCTACTCACTCTTGAACCCACTCTAGTTAATCTCTCATCCCCACCACTCCACTTAAATGGTACTTGTCAAGGTCCCACCAGTAACCTCCACATTACTAAATCCAACAGTCAGTTCTTAGACCTTTCTTTATTTAATCTCTTAGAAAAATTAGAAATGGTCAATTACCCTTTTCATCTAGAAACTACTCTTTTTAAACTTGACTTGTGAGACACCACAGTCTCCTGGTTTCCTCCTACTCACTGGTAGAAGCTAGCTGCTTCTCATCTGCTCAAACTCTACCTATGAGCATTCTCTATCCTCTTCTCTTCCTCTCTGGAGATCTCATCCAGTTCTGTGTCTCAATACCATCTCTGAGATGATGACTTCCAAATTGATAAATCTAGTCCCAGCCTTTCCATTTTGGTGTTGAGTAGGCACCTCCAACTTAAATTCAGACCAAAATAGTGGATTTCCACCACTATGTCCCAAACCTGTCCTCACCCATCTCATTAAATCACACCACTGGTCACCTGGGCCTTAGCCCCAAAACACAAGAGTCATCCTAGATTTCTCTCTCTCTAACACTCAAGGAATTCTACTATCAAGTCCTATTGATTGTACCCTCTAAAGATATTCAGCATCCAACCATTTCTTACCACACTGTACACTCATCACCTCTTTAGTGTAAGCCACCATTATCTCCTGCCTGGATTATGTCACTAGCCTCCTAACTGGCCTACCTTCTTCTACTCTTGCCGCTCCCAAAGATTTCACATGGCAGCTGTGATATTTAAAAGAATAAGTCACCTCATTTCTCAGAACCCTCTAATGGTTTCTCACTAAACTTAGAATGAAGTGAAAATTCCTCACCATAGTCAACAGTATAGACTCTATGTGGTCTGGTCCCTGTCTATCTCTCCAAGATCATCTTCTATGACTCTCCTCTTCCTCTTTACTCTAGACATTAGCTTTTTTACTCTTCCTTAAACATCCTAAGCTTATTTTTCTGTTTGCATTTGCTCTTCCCTTTGCTTAGATTGCTCTTCTGTGTCCCCAAACCTTGGCAGGGATCACTCCCTAATTCTATTCAAATGTCACTTGCTCAGAGAGGAATCCCCCTGGACACCCTTTCCAACATAGCTGTTCCAGCCACCATTTATCTCTTCATTCTGCTCTGTTTTCTTTGTAGCACTTCTCACCCACAAGATCATATTCTAAATACACTTCTTTACTTATTTCTGATTTATCCCATTAGATTATAAATTTTATGAGAGCAGAGATCTTGTCTTATTTGTAGTTGTTTCCCTTAGTGTCTGGCGCATTGTAAGTGCTCAATTAATGTTAATTAATAAGTAAATATATTCTGACACGTCCAAAATTTGTTTTTAGCCCTCCTCGCTGATATCAAGATCCATATTTCTCACTGTCTTTGACCTATATGTCCCAAAGGAAACTCAAACTCAGAATGTTGAAAACTCAATTCATTATTACTTCCCATTTTCTTCCCTAAGTTGCCCTTTCTCACTTATTCCCAAGCTTAGTTAACAGCACTATCATTCACCCAGCCATCCAAGATAGAGATCTGGGTGGGGTTCTAAATTTCATCCTCTCCCCGCTCCTGATCTATTACCAACTCTTGTCCTCTCTACTTGTATCTGATCGTCTTCTTAGTTGCAAGCAACAAAAACCACTCTCACTAGTTTAAGCAAAAAAATTTAAAAAAGAATTTCTTAAATTATTAGGTAGCACACAGGATCTTCAGAAGGGCCCAGACTTGGAGATTTTGCAGACAGGAACAATGCCCAAATCCTCCGGCCAGGCTGTCCAGTGGAAATGCTGCCACTGCAGATTGAATGCCAACTGCGGGATGAAGAGCAACTGTTAGGACCATTTTGAAAGACCAGGTTTAGTCTCTCAAAACTCAGCGTCCCACCACTATCCTCGCTCAGAATGGGTTCCATTTGATATCTTCTTCACATCCCTCTCTTCCAAGGCAAAGTCCTGATGGCATCTGATGGGCAGGGCTCAGGTCACATGCTTGCGCCATCTGCAAGGGCTGGGAAAGTGAGTTTCTGGCTTCTTCCTTAAGGAGGATGGACTCATAGTTGGGAAATTTCCCAACCACAGGAGGGGTGTTTGAGAAATGCCTGGCAGTCACAAAGCATCACAGATGTCAACTAACACTATCTTCTATTTCCCAAGTATACTCACACCCCCACCACTGACTCAGTTCTAATCTTCATGGTTTGCAGTCTTGACTAATATGGTAACCACTTCTAACTGGTTCTCCTTCCTTTTTTCTCCTGTCCACACTAATGCTAGAGTAATATGTCTAAGAGCAAATCTTACCAAGCCACTCTCTTACTTGCCACACATTATCAAAAAACAAAAACCTCCTCAAAAGTTCTGCATTGCCAAGTGATGATGTCAAAACTACTCAAACTGGTATAGAAAGCTTTTTGCAATGTGGCCCTTGCCTGTCTCTCCAGGACACTGTCCTCACTCAAGATCCTGTGCTTCAGCTGCACCAAACTACTTGCCCTTCTCCAAATGTCACCTCTACACTCCTGCTTCTGTTCCTGTTTCATGCACCTTGGAATGGCCCTTTCCCTGACAAGCTCTCACTCATCTTCCAAAACTCATCTCAAGCATCACGTCCTCTCTACACCCCAATCCCTCAGTCAGGATGAGACACTCCCAGCTTGGTTCTGCCTTGACACCCACTTCTGTCAGTATTTATTCTATTATTAAATATTTTTTAATTGTTTGCCTCCACATCTGTCCTCAGGACAGGAAGGAACTAAACTGTAAGCTCTAGAAACCATTGCCTTATGTTTATATCCCTAATATGGTGTCTGGCTCATAAGTAGACAAAATAAACTCGTGTTGGATGAATGATAATGCCACTGCTGCCACTGCTGGTGCTGGCAGTTGTCTCCATTTAGGGAATACTTACAACATGTTAGGCACTGTGTTAAGCCCTATATGTATGAATATATACTGCAATATATTATGTTACTTAATCCACATAAATGGCTCTTTGAGATAAGAACGATTATCCTCGTTTAGTACATAAGGAAAATGAGCATGTATGTCTCTGTGTCCAAATTTCCTGTTTTTATAAGGACATCATTCATACTGGGTTAGGGCCCACCCTAATGACCTCATCTTAACTTGATCATCTGCAAAGATCTTATTTCCAAATAAGGTCACGTTCACAGATACTAGGAGTTAGGACTTCAACAAATTTTGGGGGCACACAATTCAACCCTTAACACTGTATGTCTAGCAAAGTGTCTTGCACTTATCAAATGCTCAGTTAAGGTTTGTTAAGAGAACTTGAGGGCCACTGGTGAGACCTGGCCTTGAGCCAGTGTGTCTGAGACTCTCTGCCCATGGCAGGGTTGAGGTGGACAAGCACTATGTCATGGCCACATCTCTTTCTGCTAGATCTCTGCAGGACTGGTAGGTGGAGAGGGGACACAGTGAAATATGTCATCTTCTTTTAGAAAACAGTATTTTCTCCCATGAAGAGTATAATGTCCTGGGGCTCATTTGTACATAAGAAGAAAGGGATTTGGGCTGGCTGCTTTTATGGCAATGGTGTCAGGCCAAATGGTTGTAAACATGCCATCCTCTGGAATGCATCTGCTTGCTTCACTTGGCAGATTCCTCAAGGGCTGGATCAGCTCCAGTGAAAGTCTAAGTCTCTGCAGCCCATGTAGGGACCCATGAGAATATGTCCTGCTGTCCTCAGCCCATCCCTCTGTACTCTCCTGTCCCACCCCTAGTACTGACCTCAGGGAAGAATTGTTTGTTAAACTTAGATGCATATCATATTGGGCCCTTCTTAGATGCCTGGTACTTTATGTGTCTTGTGTCATTTAGTCTTGGCCACAATATTGCAAAGCTGAGTTTTCATTTAATTGGGGGATATATCATATGCAAAAGTTAATAAATTTTGTTTGTAGAGTTTGAAAAATAATAATGAAATGTGCAACTATCACCCAGGATAAGAAATAGAACATTACCAGTATCTTAAAGGCTTCTGTGTACCTCTCTCCTCCCTGCAAGAGAAACAGCATCTGAACTTTGTATAAATCATACCCCTGTTTTTCTTTTGTTTCTTTCTTTTTTTTTTTTTTTTTGAGTCAGAGTCTCACTCTGTTGCCTGGGCTAGAGTGCCATGGCATCAGCCTAGCTCACAGCAACCTCAAACTCCTGCCTCAGCCTCCCAAGTAGCTGGGACTACAGGCATGTGCCACCATGCCCGGCTAACTTTTTCCATATATTTTTAGTTGTCCAACTAATTTCTTTCTATTTTTTAGTAGAGATGGGGGTCTCGCTCTTGCTCAGGCTGGTCTCGAACTCCTGACCTCAAGCGATCCTCCCACCTCGGCCTCTCAGAGTGCTAGGATTACAGGCGTGAGCCACCATGCCCAGCCTGCTTTTTTTTTGTAGTATACCAAGTAAGCATGCATCTCTTAGATTATAATAATCAGTTTGGCCAATTTTTGTTCTTTACATAAATGGAACTATACTGCCTGAGTCTTAGTAGCTTATTTCTTTTGATCATCATTATGGTTTTTGAGATTCACCCATGTTGATACATGTAATAATAGCTCATTCTTTTTTTTCTGCTGTGTAATATTCCATTGTATAAATGTACTGCAATTTATGCATTCTACTCTTTATGGACACTTGAAATGTTACCAATCCAGCTGTTATGCACAATATTGCTAGTGACATTCTTCTACATACCTTTTAATGCACGTATGCAGAGTTTCTCTAAGCTACATACTTAGAGGGATAGCAGATGATTTAAGATATGCACATACTAACTTTCCTAGGTAATGCTAAAGTGTTTTTGGAAAAGCTTATACCAAATTAGATTCCTCCTAACAATGGATTAGAGGTCTCATTGCTCCACATCCTTGCTAACATTTGGATTTAGTAAAATTAAAATTTTTTCCTATCCAGCGGGCATGAAATTATAATTTTAATATGTATTTCCCTGAAACTAAAAAAGATAAGCACAAATGAGGTTGAACTCTTCTTTCATTTAACGCCTGGTTTTTGACCATTTTTCTATTGGATCATGTGTCTTTTTCTTATAGATTTGTAGAAATTGTTAAATATACTCTGGATACTGGTCTTTTTTTATGTGTTGAAATATCATAATCATTATGATATTTCTTTTCACTCTCTATATGGTGTTTTTTAATAGCAGACATTTAACAGAACTTAACTTTCAAATTTTTCTTTCATGATTTATGTTTTTGTGTCTTGCTTACAGAAATACTTCTTTACCATTAGAGTATCATAAAGATATTCTCCTAATTCATCTTCTGAAAGTTTTGTATCTTAGCCTTTCGTATTTAAGTCTTTATTCCACTTGGACTTGGACTTGATGTTTGTGTATAGTGTAAAGAGGAATCTAAATTTAGGTTTCTCCATGTGGATAACCAATCATCCCAACACTATTTATTTCTTTCCACACTAATCTACAATGACTACTCTGTAGTTCAAGTTTTCATATGTACTCTGGAAACTGTTTAGGGCCCTCTATTCTGTTCCATTGGTCTGTTTGTTCCTGAACCAATATCACACTGATTTTATTCTTGTCCCTTTATTATGTTTTGATATCTGATAGGGCAAGTCCCCCTACCTTTTCTTCTACCAGAAATTATTGGCCATTCTAAGTCTTCTGCTTTTCCATAAAAATTCTAGAATCAATTTGTCAAGTTCCAGAAAAATCTCTGAAGAGAATATTGACTTGACTTCCACTGAGTCTTTATATCTGTCAGTACTTAAGCTATTGAATCATCCTATTGAAAAACTCTCACTTGTTGAAAAACCTACTATATAGTTCCATTTACATAGGTCTTCTTTAATCTCTTTCAATAAAGTTCTATAATTTTCTTCACAAGCACTTTCACATTTTCTAGTAAGATTTGTTCCCATACATATTTTGATATTTCCATAAATCATGATCTTTTTCAATATACATTTTTAAACTGAGTATTGATGATATACTGGATGTGACTGGCTATTCATATAATGCTATTGCATCCATTCTTTCTGCAAAGCTCACTAATTAATTTTCAATTTATAGATTCTTTGGGGTTTTCAAAGCTTTTCTTTCAATTTAAATTTTCAAGCTTTGAGAATGCAAATTGATGTTATTTATCTTTCTTCCTTTCTAATCTTCCTTTCTAATTTTGTCTTACCACATTGGCTAAGGTTTCCAGTAAAATATTAAATGTTGAATGCACCTCCGTTTTCTTTTTCTACACCTTAAATAGAATGTTTTCAATGTTTCCTTATAAATTATAATGTGTTCTATAGAAATTTTTGTAGTTACTATTTTCCAAGTTAGGTAAATTCTCTTCTGTTCTACTTTTCTCTTTTTGAAATCATGAGTAGATGTTAAATTTTATCAAATGCTTTTTCTGAATCATTTGAGCCTGCTGGTTCTTTTTTTGTTTTGTTTTGTATTTTTGTTCTTTGTGTGTATGGAAAGATTTTAAAATACTAATCCAATTTTTAAAATTATTTTAGGACTGTTTCTACTTCTTGAGTAAGTTTTTGTAAGTTATATTTTTTTAGGGCTCAATTCATTTCATCTACGTTTTCAAATTTATTGGTACAGGTATAAAGTTGTTCATTATGACTTCTTTTTATCTGTTCAATTTTTCATAATTGTAGTTTTTATAAAGTTATGCCTCTCTTTTCAATTCTGATGTTGTTTATTTGTGCCTTCCCCTTTTTAGTCTTAAATAATTGTTGTCAGAAACTTGTCTATTTTATTAATTTTTTTCAAAGAACCAATTTAGGGCTTTGTTTACCTAGTCTACTTCATTTTTCCCCCTTAACTTTATAGCTTCCTTCCATCTACTTCCTTTGTCTTTATTTTGCCTTTTTTCTCCCTAACTTCTTAAACTGGATAGTCAGCTTAGTAATTTTAAGCCTTTTTTCTTTTCTAATGTAATTATTTAAAGTTTTAACTTTCCCTCTAAGTATTATGGCTTTAACTGTAGCCCATTAGTTTAAATGTGTGGTAAACTGTTTCCCAAAGTGGCTTGAACAATTCTTTCTGCTAGCTTTTAATGTTTTATGGTTATTATTATCATTATTATTTGTATTCTGCAGTTCTACCATTATATGTTTTTGTGTGGATATTGTTTTCCTACCTCTTTTTGGTAGTTATTGGGATTTCTGGATCAGAAGATGGGAGTCTTTAAGTTATTCTGGAAAAAAAAACTCAGCCATTATCTCGTCAAATATTGTCTCTTCTACAATATGTAAGTACAATTCTTAATATTCAACTTAAATTAAATATTTTAAGGTAAATTCCTCATTCAAAACTTTTGAATCACACAAGTGCATGAATTCAGACTGATGAATCCTTATAAGGGCTTGATTATGTTTATATAATCTTGGGGGTGGGGTGGTTTTGTCCCTCTACCTGGAAACTAGGTCAATATAAGCAAGTCTCTTTATTCTCCCTTTCTGTGTGGCAGGGTTTTTTGGTTTTTATCTCTTGTTCATGCTGTTGGGATCCCAGTTTATGCCTATTCAGTCTCCACTTCCAGCAAGCTCTGGGCTGCATCTCCTCCCCCTCTAGTCCTGTACATCCATCAGAGTAGTTCAAGTTGCCTGGTGTAGGGTAAAAATCACCCTGGTACTCAGTGAGCTCTGAGAGCCTGCTGATACTACAATTTTGGGATTCAAGGATTTTTTACTTGGGAAACAGCTTAACAATGTGCTTCAAACACACAACCAACCATAACTGTTTTTTTTTCTCTTCCTTCATTTTAGTTGCTTTGACTAGAAGGGCCATTCAGTGTATCTAATTTGTTACGCTGCCAGAAACTGAACCCAGGTGGTCTTGTCCAGATGACACACTTTGTGGTCCCCGCTTCCATTTCATCTGCCCTTAAATACGGTCTTTACTCATGAATCTGGCAATTCTCTGTTGCATAAGGCAGGAAGAGGCGGGGAAGGGGACTTCGTTAGAATCAGCCTTGGTCAGAACTTTGACCTAGAATTAATCCCTTTATTACATCACTTACATGTTAATGGAACACTGTGCTGGGGAGTCACGGAACATGAGACCCAATATTTACCTTCATTAGAGCTGGTGGAGGAGACAGAGGGGGGAACCAGACTCTGTAGGGTAGTTGCAAAGGGCTGAGCACTGGGTGCAGTGGCAACGTCAGGGAGTCAAGGGGCCAGGGTGCCAGGGAGGGCTTCCTGAAAGAAGTGACATCTAAGATGAGACCTGAGCCCAAGCAGGGATTGGCCAGGCAAAGAGGAGAAGGCCACAGTGTTCCACCCACAAAAACTACCTGCAGGGCAGCCCAGGCAAGAGACAAGGCTGGAAGGTGGGCCAGGGCAGCCGGGAAAGGGGCTTCTCAGTTGTCTTAAGAAGTTTGAATTCTGTCTGGAGGGTAATAGGGAACTATGGATGGTTTTAAGGAGAGTTCATTTAGAAAAATTGCTCTGGCTACATTATGGGGAAAGGATTGCAGGGGAAGTGAGATAATGGTGGCCTGTGGGGACTGGGAAATATTTAGGAGATGGGGCTTTGAAGCCAGACTACCTGGGTTCCAATCCTGACTCCATCACTTTTTAGCTGCATGACGTTAGGCAAATACTTACCCTCTTTTGCCTCAATCTCCTCAACTGTGCTGTGATAGGCTCCACCTTATAGAGTGTTGTGAGGTTTAAATGCATCAACATGTACTTTTCACAATGCCTGATGCGTATTGTGCTTAGTCTTACCATTATTTAAATATATAGCATTTAATGGATGGTTGAATAAAGGAGCTGGGGAGACAGAGGAGTCAGGGATGGCTGCCGGGGCTTGAATGATCAGCAACCCAAGTGCAGGCACAGGCTAACTCAGTGCACGGAGCCAGTGGGACACCCCTGTGGAGACGTCTGGCTCACAGCTGGGTGTCCTGACTTTCTTGTTCGCCAGGTATGCCTGAAGCCTAGGACATTGAGAGCTAGGGAACCATGAAGGTAAAATTCAGCCTTCGCCTTTGAGGAGGTAGCTAGACCGAGTGGTAAATGTTTGACAGAAGAATCTGTGGGGTGCCCACGGGATGGCTGCTACCAAGCTTGGGGGGGGGCAAGGGCAGCCTCCTAGGGGAGAGAGACTGAGCTGAGCTGTGGAAGACAAGCAGGAGCCACTGGGCTGATGGGGCGCAGGGAGAGGGAGGAGGCAGGCGCTGCCGCAGGGAGAAGGAGCACACGTGCCCGAGCAGAGCCGCCCAACAGCGCCCTCACAACAGAGGCTGCGGGGACCGTGGGGGACAGGACACAGAGAGGGCCGGGGCTGACCTTGCAATGGTGCTGCTGAGTTCAGACTTTACACCTTCCTCTCAACACTTACAATGGGAAGCTGACATTCCTTTTTTTCTCATTACCTTTTCTAGAGAACACCGACTTTTTAAAATGTCTCTAACATACAAAATGCTTCTGCCCTATAGCTTGTACTTAATGAAAACAGTTCATAGCAGATCTAGTTCGTCAGTGTGGTAGGTCGTCACACCATGTCCTTTGTGGGCCTGAATCCCTCTGTAATTCTGCATCAAAGAGGTTTGCTCCAGGGTGTGGGGTGGAGGCCTGTCTACCCTTCTCTCTGTGGGACGCGGGGCAGTTTGATGACAGAGTTTGATGGTAACAAGGAAGCTTCTCTGCTCCTCCTCACCTGTCAAGTTCATGGCAAAAAGCCAGCCAGCACCCAGACCCTGCTCCCTGTCAGAGCGTCTGTCTCTCTCAACGTGATTTTGTTCTTTCCTCCTTTGAGGCTGAGTGTAGCCACCCCAAATTTCTGCCAGAAACGTAGCTGCAGGCCAGCACTGCCAGAACATCCTTGTGATTTTCCAACATCAGGCGCCCAGGTGTGCCGGTCGCCGCTTCCCGCCCTGCCCCCTCTCTCCCCACAGCCCTCGGTTACCGGCAACCGCCCGCAGCAGCAGCACCGGGCGGCCTCCCCCAAAGCCGGCCTGATGAGGCACAGGCTGCTGATTCCCGGGTGAAATTTCCCGAAATCCGGCACGTTGGTGCGTGGGCGGAGCACGGCCTTCCGTGCTAGTCACCACGCGTCCCAGGGGGTTACTTCCTCCTGGCCCCAGCAGTTCATGCGGGACTGGGGAGGCAGCAGGATTGGTGGAAATCTCCCGGACTCCGCAGGAAGCCAGACCTGGGTTCAATTCCCGGCGCAACCACTCACTTGTTATGTGACCTCAGACAAGCTAAGCCTTTATTTCCTTACCAATAAAATTTCCTGTAAAAATGGGGATGACAGTGACTACTTTGAAGAGTTGTTGAAAGGATTCAAAACAATTATACAAGGAGCCTAGCACCAGGTGAGCATTCAGAAATTGACAGCTACAGTTACCAGTAGCATTTTGCAGGATTGGAACCTTAAGCTGTGGCACTGCAAGATGTCGGAGGTTCTGAGAGCAGAGCACAGTTTCCCTCCAGGCCAGGCAATAGGCAGGCGAGTGGCAGGGAGGTGATCATACCCTGGACTCCAGGGATTAAGACCCTTTCCCTGATTCTTGGCCTGTTCCCCATGGGACAGTAGGGAGGTTAAAGGGGACATCTTTTTCAATGGTTCACCCCTTCTCTGGGCAAGGGCATAGAACTCCCCGGAGAATTAAATATATTAAATACTTAACATATAATTTTATGATTAGCACTTCCCAGCATCATCTCCAACTGGTCTGCAGGCACCAGGATCTCTGATATGATGAGACTTTAATGGTCCACCCCTCCCCCCAGCAGAGTTGGCTGAGAAGGAGGATGCGGGAGGGGCGTGGGGAGCGGTCTCTCCCCATTCCTGGTAGGTCTATTCCAGGCATTTCCTCACTCACTGCAGGTTGGTATCTCAATCCGGCCACAATCTTTGTGCTAGAATCATTCCAGACAGGGAGGGAGGGTCAGATATAATACACAGACAACCTCCCTTTTAGGCCTACAGGCTTAAAATCCCCTCCGCAATCGTGCCTGAGCTGTAGGAGTGGCAGGAAAAGGCAGGATGCTGCAAGGCTGCTCGAGGGTAATCCTCTGGGATTTACGCACTCTTCCCAGCCAGACGTTACAATGTGCTAACACCCTTGTGAGTCATGAAGTAACTCATGGTCAGCTCTGTTTGGAGAACAGGATGAATAATTGAAAGTAACTGGGTGTTTGCCTGAATCCAGGCCTAACTGGTATTTATTCTGTTTTCTTGTCTTTTTTTACCTAAAACAAACATGTCTGGTTTCCCATCTTCCTCCACATACCCTGCCTAATCCTTCACTGGCTCTTAGAGGAAAGTCCGGTCTTTCCCACAGTCTAAAGACCCTGCAGGGTGGCCCTGCCTCCTTCCCAGCACCTCTGTCCTCAGCAAGAGAGACCGTACGTGAGGACAGCCGCATCCTTCGGGCTACACGCTAGCCATAAACTTAATTTTCTTCAACTTTTTCTGTTAGAATAATTTCAGACTTATAGACAAGTTGCAAAAATAAAACAGAACATTCCTTCATTTCCTTAAACTAGGCTCCCTTGTTAACATCTTATAGTATAATGATCAAAACCAGGAAAAGAACATTGGTACCATACTATTAGCTACACTACAGTTTTTATCTGAATTTCAATAGTTTTTCCACTAATATTGGAAATTCTCACAATGCATTTAGTTGTTGTATCTTTTTAGCATCCTCCAATCTGTAACAGTTTCTCAGTCATTCATTATCTTTCATGACCTTGACTCTTTTAAAGAGTACTGGTCAGTTATTTTGTAGAATATCCCTGGGAACAGGCAGCCCAGGGGCCGTTGGTAACAAAGAACAGTCTAACCCATTGACGTTAATTTACCAAATTATTCACATCCCGCAATCTGGAATAGAAATCAGCAGCCAAAAAAATGCCTCCTCTACACCTCAGTCAAAACACCTATAAAAATCTAGATACCAGGAGGCAAAGTCTGGAACATAAACTACTTCATCATGTTGCCAATGAGTTATTAAAGTACAGTTTGGATTTGTCTGGTATTTTCTCATGGTTAGTTTGAGTTGATGCAATTTTTTTGACAAAAATACCACAGAAGTGGCGTTGTGCCCTTCTCACTGCATCATATGTCTTATTACTGGTTATGATAACCTTGAATGTTACTGACTAGAATCATCTTTGTGCTTAGCTTCCAAACATTTGTTCCTCTTCTCTAATTGTCCTTATTCCCTTGGTGAACTGATACCTTCTCATGGGTTTGGGTATCTTCTATCTATAATACATCTCAAATATTCCCAAATTTATATTTTTCTTCTAGATCTATCCTCTGAACTTTAGCCCATCTATCCAATAGCGTACTCAATTTTTCCACTTGGGTATCTAATAAGGGCCTTAAACCTAACATTCAAAATCAAACTCCTGAATTTCCAGAAGCCTCTACAACTTAGTGAATAGTAATCTTTGTTTCCAGTAGCTCAAAGCAAAAATCTTGGTGTCATCCATTACTCCTCTCTTTAATTCTCACTACATGCAACCCATCAGAAAATGACGCCTGTTCTATATTCAGAATCTATCCAGACTCTGACCACTTCTCCCCACCTTCCCAGCTACCACCTTGATCTACACCACCACCACCCTCTTCCACCTGGATCATTGTAATTGGCCCCCAGCTGGTCTCCTTGATGTGGTGCTGTCCTTCTAGAGTCTTTTCTTCATACAGCAGCCTCAATAATCTTTCAAAATGTAAGTCAGATCATGTAATTCCTCTGCTCAAAACCCTCCAATAGCTTCCCATGTCATTCGGTTAAAAGCTAAAATCCTTTTCAGTGGCCTACAAGGCCCTATGTGATCTAAGCTGCCTCCCTCCGCCGCAGTTGCACCTCTGTGACTTCATCTCCTACTACTCTCCCCTCGCTATTCCTTGAAAATCGCCAAGTATGCTTCTGCTTCAAGGCCTTTGCTCATGAAATTGCCTCAAAATTCAGTCCTTTTTCTCAGTATTCCTTCACTTGGTAAATGTGCAACCAGCACAGCTGCACAAATCGGAGCCTCTCAAACATCCTTGATCATTTCCTTGCCTTCATTCCTCATGTTCAATCCCTCACCCATCCCTATGTTTTCCCTGCACATAGATATTCTCAAGCCTGTCTACTTCTCATTTCCACTGCTAATACCCAGATTCACTAGGATCCCTCCTACCGATCTCTTTGGCCACTACCAATTGTTCTCCCCACAGCAGCCCAAGTGGTCTCTTCAAAATGAAAATCTGACCAAATCGCAGCCTTGCCATCGCACTTTTCAATGGCTCCCCTCTGCTGGTAGAATACAGATCTCAGCTATTAACACGACCTGCAGAGCCCTCCTGGTGTGGGCATTGCTCTCTGTACTCCAGCCACACTGACCTTCTCTCATTCCTCGGATGGCTCTTACCTCCCCTCCACGGCCTGCTACTTCCTCTGTTTGGAAAACACCCTACTCACCCCACCCTGCCCCCATAGCCCAGCCCCACCTTCCTCTGTTTCAGACCTCTACACGCTTCACAATGCAACCTCATCATCTTTCCTCGGGGCAGCCTCCCCTCGCTCCTTAGTCTAGATGAGGTTCCTTTGTTTCACACTACCAAGAGTCTGGCTTCTTTCCTACAGAACATTCACAGTAGCTTGTAATTGTATGTCCACTAGTGTGATCAGTTGCCTAGTAGCTGTCTCCCTAGACTAAATCTTATGATGGCGGGGTGCAAAGTGCTTGACACACAGTTGCTACTCAATAAATATTTGTTGAATAAATAAATAAATAGATAAATAGATTGATGAAAATAAAATCATGCTTTTGAAAGACAAATCCGGCAAATCAATTAATAGAAGGAAGAGAAAGTGAAGGGAAGGAGCTCTGAATAATTAGGAGGCCGGTAGAGCAACACAGGCCAAAAAAGAGGAAATGAAATCCTAAACAAGAGTATTGAGAGAAGGAATGGAAAGTCACTGTTTGGGGATGGTATTGTGCTACTGATATACCAGGTCAACCACAAATAGCCCAGCAATACCCACGACTCTGTGTTCAGAGCCAGCAGCTCACCCCAAACGTGGGTGGGGAAATGAACAAACTCTTGGCCTGTGTAGCAGTCTCAACACTGAGGGAAGTCCTGTGGCAAGGATAAAAGGCACTTTCTAGGACATCTTGTCCCTTAAAAGGACAAAGGTATTTGAATGACAAATTCCAGCACCGTTTTCCCATCCTCTGGACCTTGGGGGTTCATAAATAAGCTGGTTCCTGTGTTTTTAACATCCTCTGATGTATTTGATTACATTTTCAATTCAGATGGTTCCATTACTACAAGAAGCAACTTCATTACCAGGAGGGCCCAGAGCCCAGACTATACTAGCTCCCTGTCATATAATTTAGCCTCAGTCATACCTCAGACAATATTTATACAAGGTCACTTCTTCAAACCATGTCTAGCCTTCCCAAATGACAATATTATTTATGCCAAATGCTTCTCCTCAGGGATGGAAAACTGCCAACTCTAGTTTAATAGGCTATACGGACAGGCTAGAAAAACATCATTTGTAGCACACACAGTTTATGTATTTAGTACATAACTACAAGTATAGACTGATCATTGGAAACACAGCCGAAAACTGGCCCCAGGAAAAAAAAAAAGAAGCCACAAAAGCACTAAGGTTTGGATCATTCCTCCCTGATATTAGTTTTGGAAGCCCTAGGTTTGGCCAGAATTATGAATGCACAAGAGAGAGCTGCCTCAGACTTTAGTGGCTACCTGAATATCCAAAATAGGGGGAAAACCTGCAGAAGGAAATTTAACTTGGGCGTATGTGCCCAGCAGCCATCCTCCTGTGGTTGCAAATTAATGTGACCATCGAGTGGAACAGGCAGCCCAGGGGCCGTTGGTAACAAAGAACAGTCTAACCCATTGATGTTAATTTACCAAATTATTCACATCCCGCAATCTGGAATAGAAATCAGCAGCCAAAAAAATGCCTCCTCTACACCTCAGTCAAAACACCTATAAAAATCTAGATACCAGGAGGCAAAGTCTGGAACATAAACTACTTCATCATGTTGCCAATGAGTTATTAAAGTACAGAATGATGGAGCTGCCAGGGGCGTCTGAGCTACTTTTGCTTCCAAGCTCCGTTTGTGGTGGTGTCTTTAATAAGGCATTTGGTCAAAATATATCAGTGACAACTCCTTTCTCTTAAAATCTAGTGAAGGATACAAGTCATACATTCCATTTAATCCTTTATGGCCCGCTGGGACTTTAAAATCGCTCTGGTAGAGAGTTAACAAACTTCAGAATGCTTGATTTGTTGATGATAAATAACAGTAATAAACAATTTATATAGTATTGTTCTTTAAATAGATGTTTACAATGCCTACATAAAAATACTGTACCTAACTTAAATCTTAGGAAGCAAACATGTCAGATTATAAAGAGGTTTCAAAAACTCAAAATTGTTTTTGTATTGATATATTTGGAATGGTTCTTGTTCCTTAAAATGCATTTTTTAAAAGGTTATAAGTGTTGTCTTTTTGTTTTCAAGAGCTCTCTCTCCAGAGGAATTGCCACCCATTGGCCCAATGTTTAATAGTACTTACTATCATTATCATTTTTTTAATAATAGCATTTATTCTTTATGATGAGTGCAACCTCTGGCTAAGCAATTCCATACCCAGGACTTTATTTCAGGACAAAAACTGGAGATCTATGTGAAGATGGGTATGTAAAGACATTCACCACAAAATTATGTATTATTAGGAGTAAATGTACAACAACAGAGAACTGGTTAAACCAATTATCCATGTGACGAAATACCATAAAACCATAAAAAATCATGTTACAGAAAAATATCTAACCCATTGGAGAAAGTTTACAGTACACTACAAGTGAAAAGAGAAGGTGACAAAACAATATATACCAAATGTATGCTCAGATAGAATGACATCAAAATATTAACCCATGCTGGACAGTCTTGGGGACATCCCAGAACGATACAGGTGGGCTTTAAGAAGGGAACTGAGAAACTGATACTGATGTGACCTTATTTATATCTATAGGCAGATGATATTTATGGATATTTGGACATCATAATTTTTACTTACACTTTTATTATAGAAGTAAATTGCAGGCCGGGCGAGGTGACTCATACCTGTAATCGTAGCACTCTGGGAGGCCGAGGTGGGAGGATTGCTTGAGGCCAGGAGTTCGAGAACAGCCTGAGCAACATAGCGAGACCACATCTCTACAAAAAGTAAAAAAAAAATAGTTGGGCGTCATGGCGTGTACCTGTAGTCCCAGCTACTTGGGAGGCTGAGGCAGGAGGATCACTTGAGCCCAGGAGTTTGAGGCTGCAGTAAGTTATGGTAAAGCCACTGCACTCCAGCCTGGGTGACAGAGTGAGACCTTGTCTCAAAAGAAAAAAAAAGCAATTTGCTTCCCATGTGCGAGGAAGAGATAGCATGGACATTTTTTGCTGCCCCTAGCCCAGTGGTGGTTTGGACAGGAGCTGCATAAGACACCATCTGGTTCTCCATCTCCATCTATCTCCTTAAGTCAAGAGTGGGAAGCCTGACTTCAGTCCATGCAGTGAGATCCCCGTGTCCGCGGCAGTGAAGTGTTGCCGTATGCTTCCTGACATTACAGTACTCCTGAATAACCCCTGAACCCATCTTCATGTCCGTATGATCCTACAGCATAGAGATTTATTAGGATATTGTAAATAAAATTTCGATAAACAGAAGCATGAAATGGGAGACCCCCACAGGCCAAAAAAAAAAAAAGACTTTAGAAAAATAGACCTGCTTCATTACCTTCTCTGACAAACAGATATGACCCATGATTTATTAAAACAGGAGCTTTTTCAAGGCGTGATTACAGGGAAGAGAAAGGTGAATAAAGCTTTGACTTAACAGTGTCTCTGTGTACATGGGGGAAATGTATCTGCAATGTTTCTATTTGGACATTTGGACATCCTGTGGGCTCCCCAGGCTCAAAGCTTTGGAAGCAGGGTCCATGCTCTTTTTTTTCTGAGCATCACTCTTCAGACAGCACCTAGACAGAAGGTGACAGGTAGCAGAGCAATAGGGATGACTAAGATCTCTGCAGTCAGGAACATCATGATGGGGAAGAAGACCAAGGACAGACCCGTGGGACAGGCTCATGCACGAGAGAGGGGAAGAAAGAAAGAAGTAAACACAAAGGGATCATTTAAGAAGTCAGAGTATGATTGAGTCTTTTCTGTATCAAACCACATAAACATCATTTGCTTTAAGGTGGAAATTTTAGTCAAAAAATATAGTTTCAAGACAACAGTTTTGTGTGATGCTAATGGATCTTTGCCTAGGGCTAAAATAATCCAGATGTACTGGATAAAACAAAGCAAAAGTACACTTAAATATTTCCAAGAGCTCAAGTATTTCACTCTCCTCAAAACATAAAAAAAAAAAAACAAAAAAAACTAACCATTCAAGGAGGTAAATAAATAATTACAGACCCATAAAGGAGAGCCAAAATCTTGAATGTACCAGGAAGAATTTATAAATGAGTACGCCTTGAAAGGATCCTACTGGCTTTGTAGACCAAGGACTCTCATTCTTAAAGGTTACATTGACTTTTTTTTTTTTTTTTTGAGACAGAGTCTCGCTGTGTTGCCCAGGCTAGAGTGAGTGCCGTGGCGTCAGCCTAGCTCACAGCAACCTCAAACTCCTGGGCTTAAGCGATCCTACTGCCTCAGCCTCCCGAGTAGCTGGGACTACAGGCATGCGCCACCATGCCCGGCTAATTTTTTCTATATATATATTTTAGTTGGCCAGATAATTTCTATTTTTTTTTTTTTTTAGTAGAGACAGGGTCTCGCTCTTGCTGAGGCTGGTCTCGAACTCCTGACCTCAAGCGATCCACCCACCTCGGCCCCCCAGAGGGCCAGGATTACAGGCGTGAGCCACCGCGCCCGGCCTACATTGACATTTTTGCTCGAACATGGTATTACGAGGTGGGCGCTAATGTGGGTTGACTTTTGTTTCCCAGGCCTAAGGGCTGTCTGGCTCACTCCCCACTGAAATAATCGAGGGGCTCACCCACTCAGCAGCAACGCTGAGAGCCTCCTCCGGCCTGGGGAATGGAAGATTGAAAACCGTTGCCTCTGTAGTTCCTCAGCCTGGGTTCAGAGTAGAGCAATTGTGCAGACAATTTGGCCCATCTTGAGAACTTTGGCTCTCAAATGGCAGGGACTGTTCAGACTAAACTAGAGGTTATTTTACAAGGACCATCAAAATCCTCATTTGCATGTGTGAAATTCCTGTGGAAAGGCTGGTTTTTTGAATCAAGCCGGTTGGGCCAGATGACAAGTGCAGGCTGCTAGAGAGATGTGAGCAGTGGCAGCGGGATCGCAGCCCTGCCTGGTCAGTCTGCCCCTCCGCTGGCCCAAATCACTAGCCAACTGTTTGAGTTTCAACGCAAGTGACCCCAACACCTACCATTCCCCAAGTGGGGGCCGGTGGCCTTCCAGCTAATGGGAAGACATGAGTTTTCTTAAAACAAATGGCCGTCAGCAGCCACCACCACCACAGTGACGTTCAGACATACCATATGCATTTACCATACGTGATCTCCTTACAGTCTCACAACCACCCTATGACGTTTAGTATTTTAATTATTCTCTTTTTTTTAGGGGAGAAACCTAAGGTTTAGCCTCAGTTAAGGTTAATTTATCCCAGGTCACACAGGTAGAAAGCAAATGGATTTGGATGCGGATAGTTTAACTTCCACAGCTGTACATTTTAGCCTTTGTGCATAACGCCATATTGCTTCCTTGTTGGTAGGCTGGCCTCAGTTGGCAATTAATAACAACCACAAACGTGGGGATCAAAACAAAAACTGTGTGATATGGAACAAATCAAGTTTGATTTGAAATCAGTTACTTGTGTCATTTTTGCCTTATTATGCAGTTGTAGGACTCATAGGGAGGCCTACCACTTCTGGATGGTGCCACAGTTCTTACAAAGCCTGGGCCTCACGGCAGAAGATCTGCCCCATCCTTTTATTTCCCGAACCATCCCTTTGATTCCAGCCGCTCTGGGATTCAGAGCTCTCCCCATAGAGGCTTGGGGGGAAAGAAAACAACCTCTAAACAGATCTCTGATTCCAGCTGCCCATGGCCTTGCGGCTGCTCAGTTTACCCCCAACTACTCTTTTAGGTATAGATGCAGGGATTGTGAGGAAATGGCCAGCTATTCTCCAGCTTGAAGATTCTTCTGTGTCGTCAGGACACCCTTGGTCTGGGAGGTGTGGGACACAGGTCCCTGATGTCCCTCGCAGGGAAGAATGCAGCACAGTAGTTAACAATTTTCCAGCTCTGTCCCTCCAGATCATCTTCCACGTATGGGGTGGGGGGCTGTACTCATCACCTGGACAGCAGTCTGGCACCGCTGGCCAAAGTGGTTTATAACATCTGGATAACAGTCTCCAGATGCAGCATTTCACTGAAACACTTGATTAAAAGTTTCATACTCAGCATCTTGTAGTACCTGACATATGCACAGAGAGTCTCTATCATCTGGGCCAAGAGTAGCAGCAGCAGGGTCACTCCAAAGATGAGAGCAAGGACAGTTCATAGGATCTCAACAGCCCAAGAAAGCTGTGAGGTCCTCATTAAAGTCAAGCAAGTGGAGCGGAGGCTGGAGGCAGTAAAGTGGACTGGACAGAGCAAGGGCTTCGGAATCAGATCTGCTTCAGTGTCAGCCCCACAGATCACCAGCAGGGATTTCAGCGAGACACTTAACCTCTGGAAGCCTCGGATGTCCCCTCTGTGAGATGGAAATGGCGAGCCCACCTTGGAGGAGGATTATGAAGTGCCTGGCACGCAGCAGGCACTCAAGAAACGGTTGTTTCTCTCTTTTTTTTAATTATTAGTTGAGTCTATAAACACAATTCACTATTACACTCATTATAAAACTGTTAGCAAAACACGTAGGACTGGAAGTTCCTTTTTACTCTTTATACAGGACAGTAACATTTTTAAAGCACAAACAATAGTAGTAGATGTTTATAATGTGTCCCTTTGAGGAGGAGCTCAAAGGATTTTCCACCAAATAAAAAAAATCCCAGAATTTGTCTCATAAACAGATTCAGACCAATCCTGATCCTCAGGCGAAAATCCCGAGGTCACATCTTCTAGAGTGAGACATCTTGATGTGGCAGAGCAAAGGCCATCCAGCTACACCTAATGCTAAGACTCCCCGCATCTGTCGGTGGGGTAGACAAAACAGTCCTCATTTAATAGGAGCAGAGAGGTTGGAGATTTAGTCCAAATGAGTAAACTAAGTTTATCCACTCCACAGCATTTTTCCCTTTTAATTTGAAAATCCTTATCAACGTACTAAGGCTTTAACTTACGGAGCATCTGCAACACTCCAGGGTTCCAGGGCAGTGACAGACACTTTGCTTACACTGTCCCTGTGTAATCTTTACAAGCCGCCCGCGAAGCGAGCATTGTTACATCCCCATTTCTCAGGTGAGGAAATTGTAGCTCAAAGTTAAATAGCTCGCAACAAATCATGAAGCCAACCAGTGGCAGACCTGGAATTTGAACCTGTCCATCTAACTCAGAGGGCATCTCCAGACGGCTTTGAAACAATGACTTCTTCACTTTACCCTCTGCTGAGAAAAAACTAGTGAAAATTATTTTTCCGCTCGTCACCTACAATCACCATGAAAGTGACACCTGTGGCGCCCCTCCCTTGCTGTGCCCACAGCCAGGGCTCTGTCCCTTGTACCACATGGCCTCTAGAACACCTTGTCTTTCGGTCCTGATGGCTGGACAGGTGTTCAGCACAATAGCTCCCTTCTCTCCCCATCTGCTTCTCCTTGCTCGGCGGGGCCCCGACCCGTCACGGGCGGCTGCTTCCCACATGTGCTCGCAGCCCTGGTGATGAGAAACGGCAGGGGCAGGTATTAAAGGTAGAGGCTCTGGCTTATTGCTCTGAATGTATTAAAAACCATTCCCAGACTCCACATAAAGAGTTTTACACACACAGCACACATGATACGAGGGAGACAGGGCAGCAGACGTGGGGATAACCACAGTGAGACATGTAACCACAACAGAAGTCTGGAGAGATGGGCTCAAGGAAAGCTACTTTCACAGACCGGGTGATGGATCATCTCCTCAGCAGACAGACAGACAGCGCGAGGCACTTATTTTTATAAAAAGTTGACAGAAAGAACTCCAGACATCCAGGCCTGCTCTCTTCTAATTCTCGTGTCCAGAGCTGACTCAGCCCTGTCTGTTTCCCTTTGCAGGATGGTGAGTTATTCCATGCGCTCGTGCTAATTATCCACAACCAGCTCCTTTCTTTTCTCACAGGTCGTTTAAATGTCTACTTGTCTGGGTTGGAACTTGGATGGATGTTGAATTCCCTTCTGTAGTCCTCCCCAGTGAAGAATTTCTCATACCTAGGGTATTGTTTGAAAGGAAATTCTTTCAATTTAAAGGCCCTTGAGATGGTTATCCAAAGAATTTGTTTTACTAGGCTCTTGAAAAAGGTACTTATCATTTATAAGTGTGAGTATATATACTATATACTCATTTATGAGTATATAGTAAGTGCCAAATAATTTCCATAAGCTATCTCCTTTAAGCCTGCTAGTAATCACAGAAGGTAGGTATTTGCCCCATTGCACAGATCGATAGCACACAGGACATACACAATAAATGAAAAGGAGAATAAAACCAGATTGCAAACTCAGGGTTTCCTTAGCATCCGAGAGGCAGGGTGGCAGGGTGAAGGGAACCGTTCCCAGGCCAGGAGACCTGGATTCTTATCCTGGTGCTGCCACCAGACAGCTCTGTGATCCAGGCAAGACACTTTACCTCTGTGTACTTTTGTTTATCTTATCTAAAAATATATAAAGGTGGCTGGACTAGGTTATTTCTATCCAAAGCCACGTCTTCCTCTAACTTTCAATGACTACTGCCTATTTTGATACCTAGTTAATATTTATAATAAGTCAGACTCTCCAAGAATAAGTTCCTAGAACATAGCTAATTTATCAGCACTGAATTGATGTCCATCATCACCCAGCTCTGGAGAACAGCACATCCAAACCACATCTGGATAGCAAATTAAAGTAGGCACTTTACTTTTCCCAGAGTAACTTAGCATTCCAGAGGAACTTATCTTTTAAAGACAAGTTGAGGCAGAACTTCAAACCCTGTGGCAAAATCACAGTTGCAGTTGCTTTACTACCTTGGATTTGAAAGGTTTTCTTACAAAAAATAGACACATGTGGTATTCCAGTTATATATTTCTACATAACAAACCATACCTAAAATGTAACGGTTTACAACAATTTAATATTATCTTTCATGGTTCTGGGGGCTTAAGGCCTCAGCTGGGTGGTTCTCTTGTGAGGTTCCTCACACAGTTGCAGTTGGATGGAGGCAGAGGCTGGAGTCCTGAAAGGTTTCTTCACTTACATGTCTGGCATGTGGGCTGGGATGGCTGAGGGCCTATTGGTCATATCTGTCCCTGTGTCTCTCCATGTGACAACCTTGGGCTTCCTCACAGCGTGGTGGGCTCAGGGCAGTCTGATTTCTTACATTGTGGCTGGATTCCCCCAGGGTGAGCATTCCAAGAAAGTCATGAAGAAACTGTAAGCCTTCTATATTCTACTGATCATGGCATTCACACACCAGCTTAAAGAAGGGAAGGCATAGATTTTGCTCCTCCGTGGGAGAAGGGCTTGTGAACACCAGAGGGAAGGACTTGATGGCGGCCATCTCAGAGACAGTTGCTCACCTTGGCCGGTCTCAGAGCCAATGAACTGGATAGGTAAAGGTCCGTTAGCCTCTCTTTCTTTCTTTCTCTCCCCGCCCCCCCCTTGCACGCACATACACTCTCATACACATACTGTTCCAAATGGTGCTTATTATAGTACCATGCTTAAACACAAAAGTTGACTATATAAGCATGAAATGGGACTTCCAGGTTGCATCCCATACAGCAGAGTGGATGACAGAAAGCAATCCTCCATTTCTCTGTGGGATGAGGTTAAGCTCTGTCACTGACAGATAAGGGAGAGCCACTTAACTGGGCAACATCTCTTCTGAAGAAAGGGTAAAGGCATGTAGGTGATCTAGTCACGTCTGTCAGGATGGACATTGATATTCCAGCAATGCTAAGACAACAAACCCAGATGTCATTTGCGATCATCCCTGAATGAAGGCAAAACCAGCAGGAAGGAGTTGCCAGACTCCGTCCCAGACATCCACACAGATAAGCCGGGCTGATGCGGGGCCGCCTTGACGGGCAGGCTTAAGAGCACTAAGAAACAAACTGAAGATCTGGACAGCATCACTATCAGGGAAGCGTATCATAAACCTCACAGTATGACATTGTCCCAAGAAAAACAGCAACCGAGAGGTCAGCTAAAAAACTGGAGATGCTGAGGAGAACAGCAGGTCAGTGGGAAAGCAGCGGCGGGTGGAGAGGAGTCTGGACAACAAGCTGGAACCAGGGAGGATGGCATAAGCCCTGCGGGGCTGAGATTATCTGTGAAAGAAAATATCTGCAGCTCCTGAGGAGAAAAAGAGACTTAGGGAACCATCAAGGAAGCAGCACAGTGATCCTTTGGGCTACAGATGCCAGAACAAAGCTAGAATTACTGTGGCTTGGAAGGTGAATCTAAAGGCCCCCGGAAGAAGCATTTCTTTTTCTTCATGACTCAGAGAAAGTCAGGAATGAATTCCCTAGACATGAAATTTAAGGAGGTTTCTGGCCTGTATCTGGAATATTTAGGAGTTGTCAGCCTTGCAATCTGATGGGCGCTGCAAGAAGCCCTGTGAGTCTGTGGGGCAGGGAGATGGAACAGAAAGTTATTTGCTTCTCGGGCTCTGCCTCTCCAGATGGGAATCTGAGGCTTGTTCTTTAAATTATAGGATTTTTGAAGGCAGAGGTCCCCAACAGGTCAATTATAATCCTCCAGCCGAGAGAGGGCACTAACTGGACCAATCCTCAAGTTATAGCTTTTGGCCATATCCACCCATCTGGCTCTTAAAATACCCTCCTGAAATTCTGGCAAGCATAAAAATCTGCAAGTCATTTGAACTCAGAATCCCACCCTGGGAACTGAATACAATTAAACCATCCACAAGCGGGGGAAATACATGTGCATGAAGATGTTCACATCAGCATTACTTATAAGCAGACTAACTCAGTGCTTTCCAATCTTTGATGTGCATCTCGTAGAAATCTTCTTAAAAGGCAGTTTCAGTGCATCTGAGGTAGCTTGTGACTCTGCATGTCTAACAAACTCCCGGATGGTGCCCATGCTACTGGTCTGCAGGCCACACTTTGAGAAGCAAGGGTTTACTTAATATGCAGCTGAACAAAAGTAAACTTTGGCAAGACATAACTAAATAAATGGTGAAGACATCCTCTCCTTGGAATGATACTGAGATCAACGTTAAAATGATTCTGAGAACTAGCAATATGAAAAAGTGTTTATGACACAACCCCTCCACTCCCCAAAGTGCCTCCATTAGTTGATAAATTCTATGGTCAAGTTAGACATAGGACATTGTGTACTCTCTGTGCATCTCTGAAGCATTTGAAAAGCTGAACTGAAATGCCTGGAGAGAGGGCACAGGAGGGCACCTGGTAGGCATGTTCTTTTTCAAAAGTGCATTTGGATTGTCATATAAGGCCTCAATAGTGTATATGTAGACAGCACCTGACAAATCATGAAAGCTAGACATTCTGAAACAAGGGGAGGTCCGTAAACCTTTGCTGTACTTTTTTAAACTCTCTTTATTTAGGTAGCCCTTTCTGACCTTTTCTCCTTATTGTATTCTGCAAATCATCTCATAAGATGATGTCCCATGAATTTCAGGGCAATGCATTTTTCTCCTGCTGCCACTGATTCTCCAGGGGTACAGTGAATGTTTGAATCAGTTGAATATTTTTTTTAAACAAGGTATTATTTAAGAGAAAAACTTTAATACAGTAACTGAATTAACTAAGTACAAACAAAATTTATTTACAGCAAATTCAGGGCACTATTCCAATTCCTTTATTGACTTGGAGTTTTATTATATTAAATATTGTTTTTAAAATGTGAGCCATCAATTGCAACTTGGAAAAATATCTTGCAAATATAGCTTCTGATATATTTTATTAATTTTTTTTTGAGACAGAGTCTTGCTCTGTTAGAGTACAGTGGTGTCATCATAGCTCACTGCAACCTCAAACTTTGGGGCTCAAGCAATCCTGCATTTTATTAAAATTGAATTTAACATTCAATGTTATTTTTCTTGTCTATGACATTCATCAATTTTTCTTTGTTCTTACAGAAATTATCTATATATCTACACACATACACACCCTGGTATGAAACACTGATGTGTTCAGTGTGCTGAGTCCTCGTCTGCTAACGATTAGGTAGGTGGGAACCCAGAGAATGAGGGAGTCTTTGTTCTGTTGTTCTCCCTGGAATAGATTCTATTTCATCTGAACAGAGCTAAGCTTACAATCCAATGAACAAATGACACTAGGTGGGTGACAATAGGAGATTCTATGTCGAGAACAGATATTCAGTATGGGTGTAAGTTCTGATTGGTGGTGCTTTCTGAAAGAAAAAATAGGAGCCCTTGGGATGGATATTAGACTTCACCTTTTAGGTCATTTTAAATAATAGTGAAAGAAAAACAGGGGAGAGAGACAAAGAGAGAAAGGGAGAGAAGCAATAGTTTGCCATTCCAAGGACATAGAAAAAGGGGGGAAAATACTATAGACAGAGCTGGAAAGCAATGCCTTCTTAAATTATACAAGGAAAAAGAAAGAAACAAAATAAGTGAAATCGAGTGTGAACAAAAGCAAGGAAATACTAAGAAATGCTTGGGGGACAAAGTGTTACTAAAGAAAGGAAATCCTAGCTTGTGAGACTTAATCTGAAACAAGAAGATAAAAATCCTTTATACAATCAGCAAACAAAAGCAAGGAAATATAAATTTTCAAATCCCATGGAAAGCCTGGAAGGGAAGTTAGTGAGACAATGCTGAGCGTGCAGTTGAGAAGATAAATCATTTCTTTACCTCGTTCCACACAGAAAGAAGATAACAGACCAGGGATGAGATGCATTTTCCAGCGTAAGGACAGGGAATTGTTGAAATGCTTTTCCTTCACCACAAAGAGCTAACAGAACACCCAATTCAAATGAACAGGATTCTCACAGAGAGACAAAATCCTTTTCTGTAGTTGACATGGGTGAGAAGGACTTGTAGAGTGCCATGGAGAAGAAAGAGGCTGTCCCTTTCTGCACCACATGAAATATTTGTCGACTCACTGATTCCTTCAGCAATTACAATTTGCTGAAGCAGCCTCTCTTGAGGAAAGACTTTGGGGTTTTCTGGGGATGCAATCCTTGAGCAATTGGAAGGTTGGATCACTGGAACGCTGTGGCCATCAATTTCTCACCCATAACCACAATTGTGAGAGGGAAGTTAAGATTACTTAAAATAAAGAATCAAATTTACTTAAAAACATTCACTTACATGCCTCAGCATTTACTTTAAAAACACACGCGCACACACACACACACACACAGCCCAAGACTCTGGATTCCAAGAAGTAGAAGTCCACTAAGGTCTTACAAACTCAAGAAAAAAATGTCTGGCATGAAATTGAAGCCAAACATATTTTATCTTGGCCACAAAGCATTTAGAGTTCATTTTTTTAAGATAAAACACAAGCCTGAGGAAGAGTTTAGCACATATATGGAATGTTTATTTTTTTAAATGGTTGGAAAAATAGGTAACTAAAATGGCAACATCAATGAACCTTGTACATTAATTTTCCAGGATCAGAGATATGGGGTAGGTCAAACGCAATCATATGAGTGGCATGTGTAATTAGATAGGACATTCTTATAGTTGGATTTTAGAACCACTAGTAATTCTTGACTCTGATATACTGTCCTTCATGTCCACCTGCAAAAATGCACTCTGCAATAATACTGGCTTTTTATTAAAACTTCTATTCAGATCATTTTTAAATGCTCAGAAAAAAGGTCTAAGCTTCTCTGAGAAACAGTTTTAAAAACAACTAAGAGCTTGGTAATTCAACACAAGTTAATTTTTATACAAAGCTCAATACTATAGAGAGAGGAGTGAGTTTAAAAAAATGAGTGTCAGGCCAGGCATGGTGGCTCATGCCTATAATCGTGGCTCTGGGAGGCTGGGGCGGGAGGACACCTTGAGCCCAGGAGTTGGATACCAGCCTGGGCAACATAGTGAGACCCCCATCTCTACAAAAAATTTTTTTAAAAAATAGTGGGGCATGGTAGTGCAAGCCTGTAGTCCCAGCTAATTGGGAGGCTGAGGTTTGAGGATCACTTGAGGCCAGGAGTTCGAGACAAGCCTGGCCAACATAGAGAGACCCCTGTCTCTACAAAAAATAGAAGAATTAGCCAGGTATGGTGGTGTATGCCTGGCTACTTGCTTGAACCCAGGAGTCCAAGGTTACAGTGAACAATGATCATGCCACTGCACTCTAGCTCAGGGGGAGGGGAGGACAGAGTGAGACTCTGTTTCAAAAAAAAAAAAAACAAGTAAGTTATATTTGCCTATACATACAATTCCTGAACCTTTCCTTTCTAAGTTGGAAATTTCTAAATAAGAAAAAAAGGGGATAAAAGGCGGAAGATCAAGATGTCAATGAGACTTTCCATAGCTGTAAAACTCCATGATGGTTTCTAACTAGAAAAGATTTGTCAGGAAAAAATACTCTCTCTCTCTCTTTTTTTTTTTGAGAGACAGGGTCTTGCTCTGTTCCCTGGGTGGAGTGCAGTGGCATCATTGTTCACTGTAACCTTGAACTCCCGGGCTCAAGCGATCCTCCTGCCTCAGCCTCCAGAGTAGCTGGGACTACAGGCATGCAGCCAATTTACATCTTCCCTGTAAAATTCTCTCACAGTTTGGAAGCAGTCTAGATCCTTTTGGGGACAAAAGAAGACCATCTCTCTCAGGGGGAACAAATAAGTAGTTAAAGCCTTTTGATGTGTATGAGCAGCAAGCTTAAAGAAGGTTATTGATAAGAGGATTTCCTGCTCTTTGAAGCACTGTGTGGAAATAGCCTTTTCCTTAATTCAAAAAAATGACTGAAGTTTAGGAAGGTATTTAATTTGCACCTAGGTGGTTATATATTTTAATTCTTTAAGAATTCGTTTAGATTGTGTGATCATGCATCTTATAAAAATGTCCTTTATGCTTTCTTTTCCTTTTTTTTTTTTTGATAGTACTACTATTGGCAAAGTAATGGCCCTTAATTTTTCTACATGCTCAACAGAAACCAAAGTTAACTATTTATATTAATAATTATTTCATTAAGGCTTTTGCCTAATAGATGTGGTTTGGGTGGTAAGTTGTAAATTTCTTTAAATTACATGTTTTGTCTTATAACTTTAGCTCTAAACTCCAACATATTAGCCAACTTCATTAATCATAAAAACTTTTTGAAATAAGAAAAAGAAACCTGTGCTATTGCAAGAGGATAAAAGGTGAGGAAAGAGACTATTTAAAGCATAGTTTTCTTGGTTTTGCTAGATGCTGACTATTTTGTTATAGAAAGCTCCTGTTAAACCAGGAAATCCTGTTGGAACTCAGAAACTTTTTTGGATTATCTGAGGCCAATGTACTTTTAGATTGTAGTGAATCTCTTCATTCAAAGCAACTGGGAATGTCTAGAAAATAACACTTACGGTTTCTCTGCAGGTTAAAAGAACTAATTTGTGGGTACTGGTTTCTTCTAAATCAAATCTCACTGACTTTTCAAATGCTGTTTTTTTTTAGATGCACCTAAGGGTCAATTGCAAGCAATAATAAGGAAGAGGCTGCCTCCAGGCCGCGTCCTCCACTCACTACCCACCAATCCATCAGAGCAGCACCTGCGCTCTGCCCCACCTGCCTTGCATAGATCACACTGGGCAGCACACCACTTACCCCTTTCTCCTCTTCATCCCTGCTTGTTCTTCCTTTGTTCCCTTCTCATTTTTTGAAAATAAGAAACTATAGTATATAATTTGATTAAGTAGGTATACCCAAAATTACCTTTCAGCTTTAAAACTGCTCCCAAAGGTAGGAAAAACTTAAAATTGTGAAATGCAAAAAGGCCATTGAGATGACTCTTTAGCAGTTTTAAAATATATATATATATATATATATGAATACCAGAATATCCTATTAATTAGGAATTTGTGATAATTCATAATTCAACCTGGCTGAGACTTTTTTTTTTTACTATTTATTAATAGACATGACTTTACAGGGAAGTAGTGCTATAAATAAGAGTATAGCATTAAGTTTAAATTACTTAAGACAAGTTTGGATATACTATTTAGAGCCAAAAGGACATTGTGATCTATCCCACAGAATACATCCAACAAGAAGTCTTGGTACATTTTCTTAGCAGATAATTGGAGTCACTTTTTTATTTTGAAGGCAAGAGATCTATATAACTTTAAAAAAATACTTTAAATCAGATTTTTAAAAAATTAATTCAGAATGTCTTCTCCTTTTGGGTTGTTCCAGATTAGTGAGGATTTACCGTAATTAGCTGTTTTATAGGCAGCAGGAACTTTTAAGAGGAGATGACTGTGTGTCTTCCACTGACTTCTACGAAGGAAGCTAATATATTGTATAGCAACAATGCACCTTTATAGAGGTCATCTTTCAGATGACCTTAACTTCAAAATATAATGTTTAGAATGAGGAAATGAACAAATAATCTCTGGGCAGTCTAAAACAACTTTTAAAAAGCACTAAATCTCATGCATTAACTCAGAAGGAAATCTCCCAGATGCTCAACTCATATCGTACTCATTTTTACTTTGCACATATTTCTAACTAACTTCCTTATCAGTTTTTCTCCCCTTTAAGAATTGAATTAACAAATCAGACATAAGGCAATGTTAAAAGCAGATGCACTGATTGCGGCAAAAAGGAACAACTGATACTCTTTAGATTAAAGGAGAAATAGGGAAAAAACAATAAAAGCAGAAATATTGTCTCCAAATATCTCTGTCTGAGGCCCTTTAATGTAGGGGCACACCGTTCAATATGTTTGTGTAATAATTGGCAGTATGGATGAATTCAGCATAGTGTTGGGATTGACAATTCTTAACAGTGGCCCTGAGTTATCATAAAAAGATGTACCTTATTTGAGGGGGCAAATTATTTTATCTAAAATAATTAAAATAATTTTTTAAACTTAAAGGCAAGAATCACAGTTATCTGGAAAATGTTTATAGTGACGAGCATGTTCCTTGAAGATACCAGAAAAATGAGAAATCTCTGTGACTGTCAGAACTGGAATATTTTAGAGAGAGCTGGGTAATTGCCTCTGAGCTACAACCTCTACTGTCTTCAGTTTTCTATTTGGAGGAGAAAAGCAAGCAGCATAGAGACCTCAGCGGTGTGTCCAGTTAGACCGTTAGCTGTCTTCTACAGTGCCCTCTGTGGGGTGAGGGGAGAGGCACGGGCTTTGATGTCAAATCTGCTTGACGCTGGTGCTGTCACTCTCTAGTGTGATAGCTTTGGACAAACTACTTCAAGCTCCAATTTTCTGTCTGTAAATAGGGGTGATGTTACCTACCTCGGTGAGCTGTTTTAAGTGTATTATGCCAGAGTCCTATTCTGAGCTTAATCGTGTACATTCCTTTCCTGTCCTTTTGCTCTCAGTGACCTGCTCTGGGCCATTACACAGAGTGGAAGTGGAGGAAGGACAGAGAAAGGAGGTGGCTTTTGACAGATGGTGTCAAAGAGTTGACTCAAATATAGTTGAAAGATTAGCCCATTCACCTCCCCACCACAAACGTGGCATTCCAGAATGTCTTCCTTCAAGTTCGTGGTGTGGAGCTTCTTTTACTCTCCAAGAAGGGTTTCAAATGAATAAAAACATTGAAAGGTGGGAAAACCAGGAGACATTATTGTATGCCCAACATACCTTGGGAATGATCATGAATCCTTCAATACCAAAGACATGCTCCTAATAGCACAGATTCATTTATTCATCCACTATTCGACCAACACTTGTTATATGCTTGTCGTGTTCCTGGCCCTGCACCAAGCACATGGTATTCAAAGGCGTAACCTCTGACCTCGGGCATGTTACACCCCATAGACAGACAAGTGCTGCATCAGAAAAGGCTGTATACTAAAAGTGACCTGCATGATTTCGCTAGGACTGCTGTAACAAAGTGCCACAAGCTGAGTGACTCAACAGAAATTTATTACCTCACAGTTTTGGAGGCTGAAGTCTTAAATCCAGGTGCTGGCAGAGTCGGTTCCTTCTGAAGGTTGGGAGGGACAGTGAGTTCTGTGATTCTCTCCTGGCTCCTGGTGGCCTCAGTCACTCCTTGGCCTGTAGATGACCATCTTCTCCTTTTGTCTTCTCATTGTCTTCCCTCTGTGTGTGTCTGTCTCTGTGTCCAAATTTCCCTGTTTTATAAGGACACCAGTCATTTTGGATCAGGGCCTACCCTAACAACCCCATTCTTAGCTTAATCATCTGCAAATACCCTCTTTCCAAATAAGGTCGCATTCACAGGTACTGGGGGCAGGACTTCAACATCTTTTAGGGGGATACAATTCAACCCTTAACATGACCCTTGACCCCAATTGAAGAAGATTAGGTGTCAGTAAAGCAAACTGGGGAGAGCAGGTGCTGGCCCTTCAGGTGGTGGAGCCAGCAGAGTAAAGGCACGAGTGAAGCAATCTGCTTAAGGATGCATGTGCCTCTCAGTAACCATGGCTGAAGAACAGGTGCGAACAGGAGGGGAGATAAGGAAGGATGCGGATCTCAAAATGTTGCAACAGAGCTGAACCCTCATTCTGTAGGTGACGGGGCATTGAAAGAGGGGATCTAACCTTTGGTGGCATGGCTAGGTTTTCAGCTCACTGGAAATAGGGTGGAGGTGGACTGAGTTTGCTTTGGGGATTAGAGTCATCTGTTACGAGGCCACTTCTCTGGTGGGAGACGCTGAGGACCTGAGCTAGGGCAACATCGAGGAAGGGTAGGAAAAGATGGTGCCGGGTGCCAGCCCTGGAGCTTGCTTAAATCCTAGGTTCTTCCTCAGTCTGTGGGTGTAGAGGGTGCTTAGCCTCAGGGGGCAGGGACTATCCTACCCCTGTTAGCCTTGGGATTTGTGTCCCTTCGAGAAGAGAAAGTTTGGCTCAAAGAGAAATCAAGACAAAGGATGCTCCCCACTCCACCTCTCTCTCCCCCCACCTCCCACTCCGTATTCAGCTCAGAGTCACCTCAGCAGACCAAAGATACTCCTTCAAGATACAGACCATATTCAGACAAAGCTGCAGCCGGAGAAACATTCATGACTCTCCTGGGATTCAGATTAAAGAACAAAGAAGAAGAACCCAGATTGAAAGGCAGTCTCTGTCTAACTGGAAACTTTAGGAATTAATTTAGAATCTTATCTTTCCAAAACCTTGGAAGTGGGCCAGCTCTTAAAGAAGAGTATTAGAAGAAAAACACTGTAGTATCAAATGGCTCAAAAGATCTGATAAACATGTGTGCTTGCTGAAAGGCTGGCTGCACTGGAAGCCCTGTCGTGGGCTGGGAAGTTAGAAGGAATTGTTCTACTTTGTGTTCAATCTAATTTTTTGCAAGCCCTTGGTTCTCCATCCAATGACCCACTGAACACAACAAATAGCACCACTGGGTTGGAGTAAGCCCTACCTGGACATGGTGCAGGAAACCCCCAAACTATACAAGGTTCTCATAGAGTCCCCGAAGGCAAAGCCAAAGTCTTCACCTGGGCCTACCGACAACACAGATGGACTTGGAGGGGGAAAGAGAAGTGGTGTGGCATCTAGAAATGAGAAACTTGTCATTATTGCACCTTCATGGCTTAGAAATTTCTACTGTAAAATGTCAGACAGCAAATATTTTAGGCTTTGTGGGTCACGTACAGTCTCTGTCCCATATTCTTTGCTCTGGGGACTTTTTTAAATCACACATTAAAATCATTTTTAGTTTGTGGGCCATACAAAAACTGGCCAAAGGCCCTAGTTAGCAAACCATGGCTTAGAGCAGGCCCATGAGGCCATAGATAACAACAGATAAGCAATCTGTCTTGCTTAATCGTTTGAAGACATTTGGGTTTTTCTTTCTGCCTCTTTCCACCATAGAGTCTGATTAACTGGACTCTTGCAGTTAGCTGACTCATTTGAGTGCTCTCCAAGAATTCAGGAGTGAGGCTTGTGTGGCCTGCTTTCTTATGAACATACCCCAAGGTCTCAGGACCAGAAGTGATTGACGTGCAGGAAGCAAATGGCATCTTGTCTTCCACTGACTACAATAAAACCATCAGCACTAGTGAGGAAATAGGACCCCCACTGAGAAGCAGAAGGAATGGGCCTGCCTCGAGGATGGTATGACTTTGCCTTCTCCAGACAGACAGTCATGGGTTATACTTCCAATTAGCTCCAACCCTCACAACATCCTATACAGGATCTCCTGGGGGAGCTGTCTGGCCAGTTCACACATGTCAGGTGTTATATTAGTAACACACATCATAATACCAATACAACAGACCTGACGTTTGCTTTCTGACTCACAGACATGGTTTCCATGAAACTGCAGCACGTACCACCAACAATGCCCAGTCTGTTCAAGGTACAGACTCTTTTAGCAGTGTCTGCTATAAAGCAGAATGGGAAAAAGGAAATAATCTGAGAAGGAAGAATTAAAATATATATATATATGTATATATACACACACATGGCTCTCAATTCCAAACCCAAATCTCTATTCCAACACCATATAATGCAGATTCAACTATGTACTTACATCGATACAATGGAATGAGTTAGACACATATGCAAAGACAAAATTATATGACGTGTATCTATCACCCCAGAAGGTGGTGGTATTTCGGAAGCATTGCCAAAGAAGTTGATGAGCTCTTACATAAAGATAGTTGGGTATTTTCCTGGCGACCTACAAGGGAAATAAACACCCAATAGATGTACTCTTCATGCTGGGGAAAAACAGCAAAAATTCCTTGGGGCACTCTTTTATCCTCCAACTGCTTAGCATGTGAGCTACTGTCGGTTTATAGTGGACACCCTGCCAGAAACCAGAAAGAAAAAGATGCATCTATCATTCAAGTATGAATTTTTTGTCCTGAGAAGCCAGAAGAAAGCCATTCTCTTCACAGAAGGTAAGGTTGTTCCTGGGCTATGGTCACAGGTATCTTTCTGTGTGCCTGAAAATCCTCACAAAGTGAGCTTGCAATTGTGTTGTCCTGAAAGGTGTGAGGTGAAATACAAAAGCCCACTTATCAGCTGTTGTATTGCCGGTTTGCTTTATCTCCAGGGCATTTGTAGAACTTTATATAACTTCAAAATTTATCACTAGCATTTCTATTAATAAAATATCAAGTAAATCTCATATTGGCTTGAGATTTAAACATGCCTATGAGCTACTATTGAACAGTACAAGTTGAAAACTGTCTACAAAGAAATCAAACTGACCAACATAGAAGGAGTACAGCACAATGATGAAAAGTAAATTACTCTTTAAATTATATTCACTTTAATAACTGAAAACATTGTCCTGCACGTAAGGGATTTTACAAGTCATAGCATTTTAACTGCTCTTTCTGAATACATCCTTCTATCTGTTCCATCTCCTTCTAAACTGCCGTAACCCAATGTCCTGCAAATACAAAGACAAGACAGATTTTGAGTTAGACTGCTGGGCTCTGCCACGCACAGCTGCCTTCTTAGAATAGTAAAACGCACTGCCAAAATAAATGAACAGCATCTTTTTGTGGGACTTAATTTAATGTCAGGAACGCTCTAGTCTCACGTCTGCAAGTTTGATTGGTAACAGCAGCAACCCAAGGAAAAATAAGTGATGCCTGCACTCTGCTTGCTTAATGGTGCTGTCTGTGCATTTGTTATTTCAGACCCAGATTTTCATAGCAACCACTGAATATGCAAAATAAATTTAGGGCTGCCAGAGTCAATTAACACCAGCTCCATCTGATGGACAGCTTTATAAACAATCAGGATTCTAATTTCTCTAGACTTGAATTTTAGAGCCTAACAATTTTTATCGCATGGAGTTAAGAATTTTGAATAAAGTACAAAAAAACAGACGAGTTTAGGTCGCATTTGCTTGCCAAAAGATGGAACACAGAGTGGTAAAGATGCTTGCACACACATAGGCTACTGGATGTAGGAAGATTTTCATTTTTAATGGCTAACAGTACTTCATTTAAATTCAGAGAGATGCCCAGGCTTTCCCTTCATGGAGTGGCAATAACATGGCTTAGAGCTGGGGCAGGCTCTTCAGAACTCCTAAGTGGCAACTTACTTTTGCTAAATTTTCTTCTATATACATCTTCAATAATAACTACCACTTTGTTGTCCTCAAAGTGACCATGCAGTTAGTTGGAGGCAACAGAAGAAAGTTTAATTTTTTTCCATGTTACACACAATGCCCTAAAGATACTTCGGTGGTGCCACATCTTGCCAAAGACAAATGTTCTCCATATTATACCCCCAGCTGATTACTTCACAGCTCCATATGAAGCAGTCCCCCACACAAATTCATTCATTTTGCCACAAAAATACTCGTCTCATATTTGACACCTGGCAACAGACACTCAATACTCACTCAGAAGTGATAAAACCAGGCAGGTTCTAATCTCTCAGTCGATAGTAGACTCCAGTGAATTTTCATTTCTCCAGAGATTGAATGTCCAGGTTGCTGCTCTTCCTCTGCCCACTGTCTTTTGGCCCTTTGCTATCCATTCACACCCCCACCAGAGCCCGGGTGAGAGAAAGAAATGATGTCAGAATTCAGATCTGCCAATTTTGTTCCTCAGTAGGTACAACCTGGTAAAGGACTTGACCATGAAGAGTGCTGAAATGTCTAAATCATTTAAATATATAAATCATCTATGGATTGTAGGCATTCATATCAATGACTAAAAAATTTTACACTTTTTGTAAATGAGAAATATATTCCTACAACCTAGGAGGAACGTCGAGGAGTCAGGATTCAAAGAAAAGGAATCAAGGACCAGAATATGGAGGAAGTTGAAAACTTTATTACTGCATCTGGAAAAAGAAAGGCTTGATGCTGACTGTTTCTTGACCTGAAATATGAAGGAGTCGTATTGGATGACAAGTGCATTTCCTTCCAGCTGTAACTTTCTATAATTTTATGGCTAAATGTAAGATCGATTATTATCTGCTCTGGTGGAGCGGTGATTATGCAGAAAGACCCTGGACATCAAGAACAGGGCTATCTTGCTTTTCTCCTGCTGCCAGGAAACAGCTCGTCCTAACAGTCACTGTGAATCCACCAACCTCTAATACGTGAGCATCTACTATGTACTGGGCACTATTTTAGGAGCCCAGGATGTAAAGATGAATGATACCCAGTTTCTGCCACCCAGGAGCCCAGGATCTGGTGAGGGAGACGAATGTAAAAACTATCCCATATAACATCCTGAGTGCTCATGACATGTGGAGGTCTACGAGCTAGCTGCATAAGAGAACAACTAACTCTAAGAGGAATCCGAAAGAATCCTGACATTTTTCTCACGTCTTAAGGGATAAGGCCAGAGTGTTACAGGCAGCAAAGAAGAAGAAAGTGCATTCCTGGGAAAAGTGATGAGGGAGGAACAACAGGAGCAGCTTGTGTGGCTGCCATGAGGTGAGAAGGTCAGGAAAGCACAATGACTGGAGACAAGCCTGGAAATGTTGGTTTCGAGAGTTTAAAGCGTCTTATAGAGCCCAATAATTAATTTGGATGTCATCTTTAAAGCTGTGGATCTCGACTGGTGGTAAGTAGTCATGGCAAAGCATAGAAGAATCCACCAACCATGGCCACAGATTGAATACATGTTATCATTCCAAATATATATTATTATTATTGGTCTAATAGATGTCAGTGGTACGTGTATTAATAATAAAATTAATTTAAAATTGATGATGAATTCAGAGTCGCTTTTGGTTTACATAATTTCTCAATCAAGAGGTATCATGTGGGCATCCACAACTTTTTTTGACATGAAAAGTCTCCATGCACGAATTGGGAACCACCGTTTTAGCTAATAGCAAATAGTTACACATTTTAAAACAGAAATGTAGGCTGATCAGATTGGTATTTTAGAACGATCACTGTAAACAGATGTTGGTGATGGGTTTGAGGGGAGTGAAAGGAAAAGCAGGGACATCAGTTAGAAAGCTGATCAAGGTGAAAAATGACTAGGACCTCTCACAGGGAAGGGGAGAGAAAGAGGACAGAACCAACCCAGGAAGTATGTAGAAAGCAGGTTGGATATGGTAGAGAAGGAGGGAGTAAGGACTACTCCCGGGTTTCAAGCTTAGAGTGTGAAATGGGAATGGAAACAGGATATGTAGGATTTTTGGGGAATATAATAATTTGATTTGGTATATATTAACTTAGAGGTGCCTGAGGGACAGAGAAGTAGAGTCCTAGGTAAGAGATGGGACAGGAACCCCAGGAAAGAGGAGTTTTATCCTCTGCCACAGATAAAGGTTTGAGAATCCATAGAACAATTAGGAGAGGTAGTTGAAAACTCAAGAGTGAATGACATTACTCAGAGAAAGTTGTTGATTGTTAGAATAATGTTTTCTTACAAGTCAGACTTCCACCCATCCCATTTTTTTTTTTTTTTTGCAAAGGCAATACCATTCCCAGAACAAAAAAATTTAAAGCCAACTCTTTTCACTCTATTTCATGTGCTATCTCCAAATTTTTTACATAGCCCCAACGTCTCCTTTGGGAGGAACTGTTTTACGGATACACACTTTCTGCTCCATTCCTACCGTCCCTAGACTATCAGGAGTCTCACTGCTTCGAGCTTAGATTGTTGCAATTGCCTCCAGTGTCAAATGCCTCCAAAACATGTTCTGTAAAGTCAGCCATCCTTCTAAAGCATGGCTTTCATGACCTTAACTTCTGGTCAAAAATGAATTATTAACACAGAGGAAACACAGTGTTTGATTAACCTTTCATAATATAACCTTTTCCATGAGCTAAAATATCTGTGAATGGAGAAAAACTAAAAACCAGGACTGTCAACCTATTTCTAAAATCTGGGAGGGAATTCTACTAAAGACACCACCTGTGGAACTGAATTAAGAACACTATAAAAGACTGACATATTTTCCATTCAAAATTGAACAAACCGAAGAGATTGCCATTTCTTCCCCACTTCCAGCTGCCTGTCAGACATTCAGGTACACACTTTTAAACAACCGGGCAGCTGTCTGCACTGTGTGGGCACTGCCTTTTGGAGAGCACATTACAGTCCTCCCTCATGTCCTCATAAGTTCTTCCCTTTCTACATCCTTTTAGAACTGACTCTAAAATATATTATTAACAGGATGGGGAGTTTAGGAAGACGGCCGTTAAGACCATACCTGCCTTAATGCAATGTGCCGTGGGCCAGATGCAGACAGAGAGAATTCTCTCTTAGTGTGGCAGAGACTCCTGGTTCCCCCCCCACCCCATCTGTCCTGGCTTTCCTCTACAGTGAGAGCCTTTAGCCAGATGATGGCTTCCCAGAATACAGACCACACTTCCCAGCTCCTCCACCACCTATGTATCCCCATGAACTAAGGTCTGATCTGGGGTATATACGCATGAATCTCTTTATGACACAACTGCTGCATTTCTCTTGCCCATTTTCTTCATCCCTTTTTCCATTCTACTTCCCAGAATTTTACTGGTTGCTTTGGATGCCACCCCCTAGGGATGTGAATCAAAAAGCTGGAAGGAGCCTAGGTTCCAAGGACTTTGTGGAACAGAACTGCCACCCCTGTTGTAATTTTTTTCTCTATTTCATGCATTGAACCAAATCCTAACTGATTCATAGGATGTACTGAGAATTATATTTCTCATGCACCATATGTTCTGAGCATCAGAGAGTAGGGGGGAAAGAGTGTAACAGTTCAGCATTCTGGAAAACTGGACTAGAAAGTATACTAGCCATCTTTACTCCTGCTGTAAATCTGAGAAAGGAAATCTACCTGCTCAAGAAGATAGCGAAAGGGATAAGGGAATCACCATCCAGTCTGTTGGCCAACACCAGATCTGGATCTTTCTCTTCCTATTTCAGGATAACTGAAAAAGTAATGTAAAATAAAATAATTACTGGGATCCATTTATATAAAGTTTTAAACCATAAACAACTAATAGATGGTGACAGCAGTCAGGATAGTGGTTATCTTAGGAGGTGGCAACTGGGAGAGGGTGTGAGAGGTGCTTCTCTGATGCTAGCACTGTTCTCTTTCTTGATTTGGGTGGTGGTTACATTTTGAGAAAATTCATGGATCAGTCCATTTACAATTTATGTACTTTTATGTACTCTAACCTGGGCAACAAAGTGAGACCCTGTCTCAAAAAAACAAAACACAACAACAAAAGACTTAGTACTTTAAAAAACAAACAAACAAACAAACAAAAACTACAAGGAGAAATCTAGAGATGTACAACTATAGTGATCTTTTTGATAAATTAGGTACACTTTAAAAATAAATGTCACAAATCCCAAGATTAAATAATTACATTAAATATGAAACCATTAAAAAATCTAGAGGAGTCAGGTGCAATGGCATGTACCTGTGGTTCCAGCTTCTTAGGAGGCTGAGATGGGAGGACTGCTTGAGGCCAGGAGTTCAAGGCCACAGTGTGCAATGATGGAACCTGTTAATAGCCACTGCATTCCAGCCTGGGCAAGATAGCCACATAGCAAGAACTTGTCTCAATAAAAAGGCCAGGTGCGGTGGCTCATGCCTGTAATCCTAGCACTCTGGGAGGCCGAGGCGGGTGGAGCGCACGAGGTCAGGAGTTCGAGATCAGCCTGAGCAAGAGCGAGACCCCATCTCTACTAAAAATAGAAAGAAATTATCTGGCCAACTAAAAATCTATATAGAAAAAATTAGCCGGGCA
Organism: Lemur catta; assembly: GCF_020740605.2. Lineage (NCBI taxonomy): Eukaryota > Metazoa > Chordata > Mammalia > Primates > Lemuridae > Lemur > Lemur catta. The sequence goes on from NC_059139.1 coordinate 41,082,502, forward strand.
TGATGGCGCATGCCTGTAGTCCCAGCTACCCGGGAGGCTGAGGCAGTAGGATTGCTTAAGCCCAGGAGTTTCAAGTTGCTGTGAGCTAGGCTGACACCACAGCACTCACTCTAGCCGGGGCAACAGAGTGAGACTCTGTCTCAAAGAAAAAAAAAAAAATTGAGGGGTAAAATATAGGTGAAAAATTAACTATTTTGGGAATAGGTATGTCTAAGAACAAAGGAAGAGTCAACAAAAAGGAGGAATGATAGACTTGCCTATATAAATTAAGAAATATATAATTCAAAAGAATAAACAAAATTAAAAGGCAAATGGCAGATGAGAAAAGTTACAACAAATAGGACAGACAAAAAGCTAACTATATAAAGTTTCCTTATAAATAAATATCAAAAGTACTAACATTCTGTGCTGGTGCTGTCCAGCTGAACTTTCTGCTATGATGGAAGTGTCCTGAATCTGCATGGTCCAATATGGTAGCCACTACTTGCAAGAGTACTCGAAATGTGGCCAGTGTCAATGTTGAAATGATAATATTTTGGGTATATTTAGATAAGTAAATTTTATTACTAAAACTGTTATTACTAAAATTATTTTATTAAAATTGATTTTACCTGTTTCTTTTCACTTGTTTAATGTAGCCATGAGAAAATCTAAAATTACATACATGGTTTGCATTAGGTCTCTATTGGACGATGCTGTTCTAGAATAATCATCAAGGAGACAAAGAAAATTCATAAAAGAAGAAGTACAAATGGCCAATAAACTATGAAAAAAAGTTCTGCCTCACTTATAATCCAAGAAATACATATTAAAACAAGAGACTATTTTTTCTATCAAATAGATAATGTTAAAAAAAATGTTATTGGCAAGGGTTGCATAAAATGGGCACTCTCATACACACTGCTGGTGGGAGTATAAATTGATTCAACCTTTTTGGAAAGCCATTTGGCAATATAAATCAAGAGCCTTATAAACACTTATACTCTTTGACCTAGTGTCTATATTTCTAGGAATTCAGCCTAAAGAAATAATTTTTAAAATGCGGTCAAAGTTTTATGTATAAGGATATTCATCACAGTGCTATTTCTAATAGTGAAAGATTGGAAACAACCTCAATAGCCAATAATAGAGAAATTGTTAAATAAATTATGGTACTTCTACTTTGTTAATATTCTATAGCCTTCAAAACTTTTTTCCAATGTTACCTTGTCATGAGGAAAATGTTCACAACAAAGAGAGGAAAAAGTAGAGCTTATTATACAGTATCATCACAGGAATATTATAAGTATATATTATGTATATGTAAACACTTTATTTCATAAAGTTAGGACAATATTTTATAACACATTTCATAGATGTAGGATCAAGGTTAGGTTATACAAAAAATGTCACACGTGGTTATGTCTGGGCAGTGGGATTATTTTATTTTCATCTTTATACTTTCCTGCTTTATTTCCCCAAAATGTTTATGAGTATTTTTTTACTTTTAAAATCAGAAAAGAGCAATAATTTTTGTTAAAGTATTTAGTACCACATCAATCCCCACCCTTTCTCTTAGGTCTTAAGGTCCTCTATAAACTGAGTTTCTTTTCCTTTCCAATGTGTTTCCCACTGTCCCACATTAGTCATGTGGCAGATCTATGAGATGTCTGTCCTCCCCTGCCCCTCCCATGCGGTCTGACTTCCCACTGAGCACCAGGCAGCACCACAACGCTCACAGACAGTCTCATTTATCCCATCTAACAATTCTGAAAGGTACCTATTATTATCCCAACTTTATAGAGAGAGGAGGGGGAGGAAATGGTGTTTTTTCCACTAACCTCCAATTTCTACCTGCTCTCCTCTTACTTTCCCCTTTACCAATGTTTTCTTTTCAGCTCTGCCATTTTCTTGCAGGGTGAGCTCAGGCAAGCTACTTAACTCGTATTAGGCTCAGTTTCCCCATGTATAAATGGGGGAACTAACAGTATAGACATCACAGCTGGTAGTGAAGATTCACAGGAGTGATCTACTTAGTCTGTTTCCATTATTATTATCACTACTACCTCAAGTCCCTCCTCATGTCCTGACTCTCTCCAATCCTCCAACCCAGGCCCCCCTTGCCTTGCAATGGTACTTGGTTGATTTGTGTGTGTTAACTTCAAATCCTCAACTATACTACAAGCTCCCAACAGGAAAACAGAGAGGCTTCTCTTTCTCCATCTCCTACCACATAGAGCACCATGGAATGTTCTTAGTCTGGAATCAATAAATATCTAATTGTTTGAATAGTCAGTAGCATTGTTTTTTATGCCAACTCCTAGACAAACTTTTCCATAAATTCTCTTGCAGAGTGAGCAGCCAACCATGTGGATTTGATGGGGGTCTCCCAGATATATTCTCACTTGCCAGCCAAAGACTGAGGAGAGGCCCATCCACTTCATTCAAGCAAACCTAAACAACCTGCATGCTGTCATGAGTTAGATACTCACTCTGCATTCATTAACAGGGCTCCGGAAGAATACCAATTTTCCAGCTAACTGCTTTCCTAGCCTTCTTATCCTAACCTTAAACATCACAGGCTAGATTTCAGTGAGATACAGCAAGTCAATAAGGAAATGCAGATAAGGGATTTCTTTAGAAAAGCCAAACCTGCCCTTGGGTCAGTGCACACTCACCCTTAACTCCTCCAGCGCTGCCGGCTACAGGACTCACTTCCATTCCCAGGCAGTCACAATCTGAGATCAGAATGATGTTCTGACAGGCCAAAGGGTTTTTAACTATCCAAGAAAAAAAAGAAAAAGCAGCTTTGTTTAGTACGCAACATACTAACGTAGAATTGATAAAAAGACATTTAATAAGTTGAAAAGAAATTGGGTAGGGATAATAAAAATGTTAATCACCCCAAATATTTCATCCTTAAAAAAATTCAAATATTTTTGGAGCATCTACTTTGTGCTAGCCACAGTGCTAGACCCCGGGCGCGCGGCGGCTTGACTGTGGCGAACCCCCTGCGTGCCCATCCCCTCCGTGCCATTCCCGCCCGCATCGCTCCCCAGGGTGACTTAATCCCACCCCCACCCACAAGCCTGCGTCCCCTGATAGCTCGGTGAAGAGTGATGTGAACACAGTAGGTAATCAACAAATATTAGTTGAAGGAATGAACTGGAAGGGAATCCGATTCTTCCATTTCCTCAGGCCTTAGGCACAGGACGCAAAGAACAGGCCCCGGCCCCCTGGGAGGCAGATTCCCCAAGGCTGTTCCCGGCACCGCCCGAAGTGGGGCGGGCTCCCTGCAGGGCGAGCCGCAGGCCGACCTGCGCCCGGGGGCAGGGTGAGCAGCACCTTTGGAGTTGACCTGGAGCCAGGGCCTTCTGAAAGGAGTCCTCCTGGAGCCATTTGAGACCTCCCACTTAAAACAATCTGTTTTCTGCGCTTCTCAGCACATTCAGGTTTCTAGTCAAAGTGCTGGCGGGAAATGTTAATTTTTTCTACCCCTTTCGGTACCACTAGGAGACTGTGTGACAGAATCCCACCGTCCGAGGGGCCCTCCGCTGGCTGAAAGGCCAGCCGCACGAAGCCCACAGTAACGCGGTCAGGGCCAGGCCTTCTTAGCTTTATGGACCGAGAAGACTGTAATACTTAGAGGACAGTAAACCCCAGACCCACGTTGCTCCATCAGCCTCTTCCTTACTAGGCACGACGCAGCACTCGGGCACCAGGAGCCCGGCTTTATCAGGAAATAATTCCGAAATGCAAACCGAAGAAAGTCTGCTGCAAATGGTATTTATTACTTCAAAAGAGAGAATTGTTTTCCCTTTTATGGTATCTAAGATATCCATTTTTTGAAAATGTTTTCCCAGCACATTACAAATTACTTCAGAGTTGGGAAATGCTCCTTGCTAGGAAGAGGCTGAGCGCTTTGAGGGTTGGTCCCAAGTCCTGATCGAAAAGAAACATTGTTTATTTGGGCAACTACATTCTTCTGTCAGTAAGGCCTGGGCAGTTTACTATTAATCCCAAATGTAAACCCCAGTTAGAGTTGCTGCTTACAAAAGGGGATTACTATTTAACTCTTCTGTTCACAGCACATCTTGTAAATTCTTCCAATAAAGGGGAATATAACTCTTACCAGTAAGAATATCTCACGTTGGAAATTCCAATTGCCCGCTTAGGTGACCTTAAGTTATTGCACCCATCTCCACTCCGACCTTTACTCTCTCCACTTAGTGTCAGACTTCCCCAGAAAACACCTGAGGGTTTAGCCTGCAGCCGAATGTGTACCCGTTTCAGAGGGGACAAAGGGGAGGCAGGAAATTGTGCCTGGTGGCACCATGAGAGCACGCCCCCTTCCTGTTTCCAAGGGTTGCTGTCTGGACAGGAACAGAATTAGAAGAAGCAGAAATACACACTGAATCAGGGTTGCCAGATTTAGCAAAACAAACAAAAAATATAGTGTGGGACATACTTATACCCAGAATTGGTCTTTGCTTATCTGACATTGAAATTGAACTGGGCGTGCTGGATTTCACCCGGCGGCCCTCTAGTGAATGGACAACCCAGACTTGGAAGAAACAGTGGCTGGAAGATAGAGGCCCTCACAATCCCAAAGAGAGATGTTCTCGAGATTTCTTTTCTAGGGCATCCTCGAGCACCCGAGTAGAAGTGGAGCGTCCGTGGCAGCCTGGAGGGCCAGGACCAGTCTTACCTAGAAGCCTGGCCCACCGTGGGGAGGAATCGTGTTGCACCGGAGACAGAGGAGGTGGAAGGACACAGGACTGAACGTCCTGCTTCCTCTCCTCACAGGTTCCCTCCACCTTTCTTCCTCCTCGCTCTCCCCCTGGGCTCTTTCTTCTTCCCCCCCCCCCCCCGCCCCCCGCTCTGCAAGAAACCAATAGAAGAGGTAACTCTTTTCACCCTAGTTTTACTGTGCCTAAGTGTAGATGTGAGTGAAGCAATTAACTGTGAGGGGCTAGCAGTGGGCAGAGCTTACTAGGCATCTGCGGCCCGGCCCCGCGCAGCTGCAGAGCCCGCCACGTCCCTGCGCCTGCGCCCTTCGCGCCGCCCCTCGCCTCGGCGGCCGCCCGGCCGCGGTTCGAGGCAGGCTTGGGGCCCGCGTGGGCCGCGGAGGGGCCGGGGACCGGGGCAGGGGGACGGTGCCCGCCCCGCCTCCAGGCGCAGGGGCGCTGCCGCCGCCTCCGCCATTGGCGCGGCCTCCCGGCCCTGCGGCTACAGTTGATTAAACTGCTCTCAGAAAAGGCTTCGAAGGACAACATCAACTTTCCAGGCGCCGCGACGCAGGCCTCCGGCCCTGGAAAGTTTGGGGACGGCCGAGGTCTCCCCGGGCACCCGCTCACACGCACCAGTCGTGCCCTTTCGGGCTTTGTTCCCTCTCCCTCGACTTCCCCGGGCAGTTTCCTCCTCGAACCAGGCCGGCCCCACCTGCCACCCCCCATCGAGCTGCGCCTCCTCGTGCGACAGGAACATCCATCTCGGGTTTTATTTGCTCCCGAGACACCCGAGGAAGCCTCAGGTGGGTTTCCATGTCAACCTCCACTGAAATCCAAACATTTGGCTTTCTCAAAGGCAGTTTAACCTCTGCCACCACATCCTTAGAGTGGCAGAGGATTTTCTTTTTTTCCCTTTTCAAAGATTAAAAAAAAAAAAAAAATTAAAAAAAAAAAAGGTTAGAGCTTTCAAAAGCCCCAGGCTTCTGGGGTTTTCTAGTCAGAGGGTGATAACACATCTTGAAACAGGATATTTATAATTTGTTTGGTTTCACGTTTATCCTCACAAAGCTAAACAGTAATGGCTGAGAGCTATGGAAACACTTAGGTAAGGAGAAGGGCTAGAGCAGAGATAAAAAGGATAATTGGAAACAGAGACGCAACCGCCGAGTTGCACCTTCCCTAACGCTGTCACGGCCCGGCAGGCCAGAGAGCTCGCGGCAGGCCGCAGCGTCCTTTAATTCTGGGCACTCCTCGGCCGCTCCTCTTCCAAGGTTTACTTATGCGAGCTTAGCTGCAATTTTCCACAGATACTTGGCCTGGTTCCGGGCCACCTTCCCTAGTCCGAGACCTCCTGGGATGGGAGCTAGGGGAGAACATGTGGTGAACGCGAGATCCAAGCTCAGGAACGGGCCACCTGGAAATGGGGAGATAACCTATTGAGATAAGGGGTTTAGCGAGGCCAGGGTGCGCCGGGGGAGAGGCAGCAGGAGGGGTGCGGCGTGGGATGATGAAACCGGGAGGTAAAATACGAGTCTAGCGAGACCACGCGGGAATACTATGTTCCTCGTCGTCTCCCAAGGAAGATGCACATAATGAGCTGGCTGCTGTTCAGAGAAGAGCAATTAGGATGCTTAAGGGGCCAGAGGGAGTGACTTAGGGGGAGAGATTAAAAGAATTAAGTATGTATACCTTGGCTGAGCTCAAAGCAGAGGGAATGTAGAAACTCCATAAGCATCCTCAGAATATAAACATAAGGAGAAGTGGAATTGTTTCACATGGTCCCTCAGGGATGGAACTGGAAGTAATAGGATGGAAGAAAAGAAAACTTAACTACCTGTTGGAGAAAGCTTCTGAACAGTCCCAGGTACCAGAAGTGTCAGAGTTGCACCTAATGTTTTTTAAAACGAACTTAACAAAGGGAGACACAACATGATAGGAGAGAAATAAGTTTAGATAATAGGGACTGGTCTCAGAGATGCTTGGAAGGGAAAAATAAATAAATAATATATGACAATTTCTTTTAGGGAGTATCCAAAAACTTTGAGGCTCCCGACTCACTGAAGGTTATTGTCAGATGTCTTAGCTTGGCATTCAAGGCCCTCTCCATCTGGCCAAGCTTGCCCTCCTAGAGTGATCTCTCATCAATCCCTGACATAAACTTATCTCCTGAATGTTCCTGGTGTAGTTCCTCCTCTGTGCATGAAATTCTCCAACCTGCAATTCCTCTCTCCAACCCCACTGTCCAACTATTCAAATCTTACCCACTTTTTAGGGTCTACTTAAATCCTGCTTTCTCTGGCTACCGCAGTCCACAGTGCTCCCTCTCTCTTCCTCCCTCTAAGAACTCATTTTGGTACCTGTCACACGCTACTTGCATTGTTAGTGATGTGATCTCATGTCATCTCATCAGGGAGATTGCGAGCTTCTTACAGACTAGAAGGCATGTCCTTGCCCTTCCACTTTCCCACCAGCTTTTTGGTCCTCCTGCGCCAGCTCTTCTAACCATTGTGAACAAGCATTCGCATAACAATAGGATTCTCTCCTGGTTTCTGCCTTTCTCTTGCTGCTTAGTCTTCTCTGTCTCTCCTTTAAATGTTGGTGCCCTCCAGATTTCCTCCTCACCCCTCTTTTCTCACTCTACATCCTTCCTGGAAGATCACATCCACTCCTGGGGCTGCAGCAAGCCTGTCAATGCAGATTACTCCCAACTCTGTCCAGTTTGGCTGTTTCTTCTATGCACTAGGCTCTTACTGGGCATCTCAAATTAGATGTCCCATGTGCTCTTCGACACTCCCAGGTACAAATCTGAACTCATTATCTTCTCTTTCAAACCTTCTCTTTCCAACCCTGTGTCTCCTATCTCAGAGAATGGCCCCAACATCCTCCCAATTGCCTAAGCTAGGAATCTCAGAGCCATCCTCACCTCATTCCTGCCCCTTCACCACAATCCATCAATAACCAAATTTAGTTAATTCTACCTTCTGAATATCCTTTGTGTCTTCCCAGGACTGCCAGCATCTCTCCACTGTCTCCCTGGCAACAGACCTTACCTCCTTGCCCATTAGCATGAGCATGTCCCTTAGACAATCAAAGTGCCTCTCCCCTTGGCCACAGAGTTGAGTCCAGGTGTAGGCACATGATCCAAGCCCAGAAAATCCCAGGCTTTCCTGGGACCCTATATTCTGAATCAGAGAGAAAAGGTCCCTGTCTTCTTTAGTCAGAAGACAGGATTTCAGAGCCACCAATAGGTCATGTACACTACCAGGAGTGAAAGAGTGAACAGCTAACTTTCTGAGATAAGCAGAGATGAGAACAAAAATAAAAAGGGGTTCTGCCAGCATTCCATTCTCCCCAGCCTTCCATTACAGGGCCAGCAGCCCCCTTGCCTTTCCATGATTCACTTTCTCAAGCCAAGAAGTTCCTCACTCCTAAATGAGCTTTTTCAGGTGGTTTCTATGTCTTTATAAGAGTTCTGATTAATATAATAAATCAAATCTGCTGTGTTCTCCATTCATTTGTATGTGCTGCCATCAGTCTCACCCAGGCCACTGAAAGCCTTCAAACTCATTTCTGCAAACAGCCTCCTTCCATTCTATGTCATTCTCCCAGTGAGCACTGTGACTTTGCCAGACCTCAATTTTATCAAGACACTCCTGACCTAGATGCCCAAATTCCTTCCCTAGGCTTATAAGGCCCTGCACGTCCTCGCTTCTGCTTGCTTCTCTCTCCCATCTCTTGAGTCGCTAGCTCTAGTATTCCTGGACTTTCCTCAGGTCGTCAATGGGCAGTGCTCTCTCTCCTCTTGGCCATCGCGCATAGTATTCATTCTGCCTGCATTTCTCTTCTCCAGTGAATTGCAATTTGTCCTTAAAGTCAAAGGGAACAGGTCACATTGTAGGGGGGGCTTCCTCTGACCCCTAATCTGGGTTAGCTATTCTGTATTTCCTTTACCACAGCACTGCTCATCACGCTTCTTGTTGTAATTATTATTAAATGTTCTACCTTTCCCCACTAGTCTGTAAGCCCCTAAGAGCAAGTCCATGTCATAGCATCTCCAGATGCTTAGTAGAGTGCCACACTTAGTGGATTAATCATACCAGCTACCACCTATGCAGACGGCTCTTAGATGTGTATTTCTAGAATCTCTTCCATGGGTTCCAGATGTGTACTGTGATTCTCGGTATCTGTAGGAGATTGGTCCAGGACTTCCCATGGATGCCAAAATTGTGGAAGCTCAAGTCCCTGATATAAAATGGTGTACTATTTGCATATTACCTATGCACATATTCCTATATATTTTAAATCATGTCTAGATTACTTATAATACCTAACATAATGTAACTGCTATGCAAATAGTTGTTATACTGTATTGTTTAGGGAACAATGACAAGGAAAAAAGTCTGTACATATTCAGTACAGATGCAATTTTTTTCCTAATATTTTCAATCCATGATTGGTTGAATCCAGGGATGCAGAACCCACAGATACAGAGGGCCAACTGTGTTTCTAACTACATCCCAATCTGTTCCTCCTCCTGTGGTCCCTTTCCTCCCAGAAAAACAATCTAGAAGCCTGGAGTCACTTTCTGATTTTGACACCTCCCCTCTCTCCTCCAATATCCATTCAATCAACAAAATTTGTCAATTTTCACTTCTGCTCTCTGTCTCTGCCAGCCCTGCCTTGACAGAGGTAGTAATCTCTTAACTAGTCACCTCCATTAACTGCCTCTCACTTCAATCCATTCTCTCCATTCAGCCAGAGTTATCTTTATATAAACACAAAGCTGATTATGTTATTCCTCTTCTTAAAGTTCTTAAATGATATATTCAAGGTAGAGCACTCCATAGCGATCTGGCCCCAGCTGACACTTTCCAGCTCATCTCCTGCCCCTTCTGGACACAGGCTGCCCTGACGACCTCAATTCTGTGCTCCTGATACTTGTCATTATCTCTCATGCCTCTTCCCTTTGCATTTGTAATTCCTTCTGCATGGAATGTTCTTTCTTCCTGCTCAACCTAGCCAGATTAAAACGTTGAGATCTGGCAAGCTTGCCATAACTTCCTTTGGCAGGTTTCAAATAATCTCCTTTCATCTTCTCATAGTGGCCAATCTATACAAGTGATGATAATGATAAGAATGTGTCACATGCATACTACGTGTTAGTCCCTCTACTACTAATCATTAGCCTATGTGGATTGGTATCTCAAAGAAGTTAGGAATTAAGGTGAAGAGGGGTTAAGTGACTTGCCCAAATCTCATGGTTAAGCTCTTTCCAGTGTCAGGATTCAAACCCAGGTCTTGTGGCTCCAAGGTCTGTGCTCAGGTCCAGTACACCATTGTCTTGGTCTTTTTCTTGCTGCTATGACAGGATGCCTGAGACTGGGTAATTAATAAGGGACAAAAATTTTTTAGCTCACAGTCTGGAGGCTGGGAAGTCCAATATTAAGGCACCAGCAGGTTTGGCGTCTCCGCTTTCAGGATGGCACCGTGAACGCTGCATGCTCTGGAGGGGAGGAACACTGTTCTCACATGGCAGAGGAGTAGGAGATCCAAGAGAGACAGCCCACTCCTGAAAGCTCTTTTATTAATGCATTAGAGTGGAGCTTTCATGGCCTAATCACCTTTTAACGGCCCCACCTCTTAATACTATTACAAAAGCAATGAAATTTCAACATGAGTTTTGGAGAGGACAAACATTCAAAACAACAAACCATGTTGCTTTGTGTACCTCTGTTAGTGCTCATACACTCTTTGTTTTCGTATCACTACACATGCTATTTGGCCTTATTTCTTGCAGACCTATGAGGTAACTTTTGCGCAGAATCTATTACTTTTACATTTAATTCCTAGTGCCTAGCATATAGCAGACAGCCAGAAATATTTGTTGAATAAATTGCATCAGTGAATGTAGGGTGAGAAGTAAGAATATTCTGAGACTTTTTCATCTCTGAAAACAGGCACCCTTGTGACCTAGGCAAGTTTCTCCTTAGTTCCCATGTCAGTGCACTCACCTTTGCTTTCCACTCTCGGGAACAATGTGACACCAGAGAGAACAGGAGAAGGCAGGGGAGCCGAAGATGACAGGGAAACTGTGCAGGACAGTGGGCACCGCTCCCATGGGGTTTAGTTTCCTAAACCAACACGTAATCTGAAAATCATGTAGAGTCAAAATCCCCTTTGACATTTTCTCAGGAAGATGCCTTATCAGAACCAAAAGTCATCATGCGTTCGTAAGTTCAACACAGCAAGCTTTTCCTCCAGAGTTGAAATACATTACTATTTCTTGATTTGAACCCTGATAAACACAGCTGACTTGTAATTTGGGGTCATATTATGTGAAAAAAAATATTTTTATACACAGAGTGACACTCAGAGTGACAAGATGCTCACACTATGTGATGCTTACAGAAAATGAGACTAATAGAATCATCAATTTATTTTTCCCGACTTACCCTCATTCAGTGAGTAGAGAGCAGGTGGAATCACTTACTACTGAAATTGTAAGTATACTTACTGTCTAGCCCCTTTTCGTGTTTAATATATGATAAATCACTTTTATTGAAAATAATACAATTAAGTGAAATTAGATCCTTTCAAGAAGTTTTTGGAATATACCTTTATGTCCATACCTGCATAGCCACCCCAATTTGATGTGCAAAAAATCTTTCTTTAACTTTACAAGGTCAATTTAATAATGTATAATGACATTCCTTGAGGGTAAAAATGTCATTCTTGTCTTTTACTCTTAACTTTTAATTTCCTTTCTCAATCTGGCTTTCAGTTTTTGGGTTTTTTCCCCCAAAATATTCACCATTTTAACCATTTAAAAGCATATAGTTTAGTGGCTTTTAGTATATTCACAAGGTTATATGACTATCACCATGATCTAATTCCAGAACATTTTCATCACTCCAAAAAGAAACCCTGTACCCATTAAGCAGTCACTCCTCACTCCCCATTCTACTCCCCCTCAACCGCCCGACCCAGCCTGGCAACCATTAATCTGCTTTCTGTCTCTATTGGTTTGCCTATTTTGGACACTTCATATAAATGGAATAATACAATATGTGGCCTTTGTGTCTGGCTTCTGTCACTTAGCATAATATTTTGAAGTTTCATTCATACTTGATTCCTTTTTATGGCTGAACAATATTCCATTATATGCATACACATTCATTTGTTGATGGACACTTAAGTTGTTTCCATTTTGTGGCATGCATGCACAAGTTTTTGTTTAAACACCTGTTTTTAATTCTCTTAGGTATGTCCCTAGGAGTAGAATTGCTGGGTCATATGGTAATTCTATGTTTAACTTTTTGAGGAACTGCCAAACTATTTTCCACAGCAGCTGCACCATTTTACATTCCTACCAGCAGTGTATAGGGATTCCAATTTTTCCACATCCTTGCCAACACTTAATTTCCGTTTTATTATAATTATTGCCATCTTAGCAAGTGTGAAGTGGTACGGTGTGTTTGTGTGTGTGTATATGTTTCATTTTCCTAATGACTAAGGATGTTGAGCATCTTTTCATGTGCTTATTGATCATTTGTCTGTCCTGTCTGGAGGAATATCTATTCAAGTTTTTTGCCAGTTCTTTAACTGGGTTACTCATCTTTTTGTTGTTGATTTGTGTTTTATATTCTGTATACTAGACTCTTATCAGATGTATAATTTGCAAATATTCTCTCCTGTTCTGTGGAGTGTCTTTTTACTTTCTTGATAGGGTCCTTTGATGCACAAAAGGTTTTCATTTTGATGAAGTCCAGTTTATCTATTTTTCCTTTTGTTGCTTGTATTTTTGGTGTCATATCTAAAAATCCATTGCTAAGTCCAATGTTGTGAAGATCTAAGAGTTTTATAATTTTATACTTTATATAAGGTCTTTAGTCCACTTTGAGTTAATTTTTATATATGATGTAAGTTAAGGGTCCAGCTTCATTTTTTTGCATGTGGATATCCAGTTGTCTCACCATTATTTGTTGAGGAGACTATTCTTTCCACCCATTGAATGGTCTTGCCACATTTGTCAAAAACCAATTTACCATAGGTATATAGGTTTACTTCTGGACTCTCATTTCTAGTCCATCGATCTACATGTCTATGCTGATGCCAGTACTACACTCTTTTCATTACTGTAACTTTGCAGCTGGTTTTGAAATTGGAAAGTGTGAGTCTTTCAACTTTTTTCTTCTTTTTCAAAATTTTTTTGGCTATTTGGTGTTACTTGCAATTCCATATAAATTTTAGAATCAGCTTGCTTATTTCTGCAAAAAAAACCAGTAGGAATTTCTATACAAATTATATTGAATCCATAGATCTATTTGCAGGGTATTGCCATCTTAACAATAGTGAGTCTTCCAATCCATGAACATGGGATATCTTTCAATTTATTTGAGTCTTCTTGAGTTTATTTCAACAATGTTTTGTAATTTTCAGTGTACAAGTCTTGCATCTCCTTGGTTAAATTTATTCCTAAATATTTTATACTTTTTGATGGTATTGTAAATGGAATTATTTTATTTTTGTATTTTTCATTGCTACTATATAGAAATGCAACTGATTTTTGTATTTTGGTCATGTATTCTGGAGTTTTGTTGAATTCGTTTATTAGCTCTAACAGTTTATGTGTGTGGAGTCTTTATAATTTTTTCTACATAAGATTATGTCATCTGTGAATAGAGATAGTTTTACTACTTCCTTTTCAATTTGGATGTGTTTTATTTCTTTTTATTTTTCCCTAATTGATTTGGCTAGAACTTCCAATACAATGTTAAATAGAAGTGGGTACAATGGAGATTCTTGTTTTGTTCCTGATCTTAGGGGAAAGTCTCAGTTTTTCACTATTAAGTATGATGTTAGTTGTGGGTTTTTTCATCTCTGGTCTTTGCCTTGTTGAGGAAATTTTCTTTTATTCCTAGTTTTTAAAGTATTTTTATCACAAAAGAATGGTGCATTTTGTCAAATGCTTTTTCTGCATCAATTGAGATAACCGTGTGGTTTTTCCCTTTATTATTCATTAATATGGCTATTATAATGAATTTCATGCTGAACCACCTCTGTATCCTGGGATAATTATAAATCCATGTTGATGCGCACAAAATATATAGGTATGTAATTTGTGACAATAACAGCAGGGGGAGAGGAATGGAACTCTGTAAGTACAGAGGGTTTTTTTGTGTGTGTGCTGTTGATATTAATTCAAACTAGATTTTATAAATTAAGATGTTAATTGTAATCCTCAGCACAACCACTAAAAATATATAGTAAAAAAAATGAAAAGGAAATCAAAATGATACATTAGGAAAAAAAAAATCTATCTAACACAAAGAAGACAGTAAGTAGTAGAGGAAGTGGGAAACAAAAAGAAGTTATGACATATAGAAAACAAATAGAAAAATAACAGAAGTCCTTCCTTATAATTAACAACATTAATTGTAAATGGATTGAATTCCAATTAAAAGGCAGAGATTTGCAGAATGAGCACTGCCTTTTAAATCATATTAAAAAAAAAAAAAAAGAAAGTTACAAACCAAAAATACATTAATACTGAGTTTTTATTTACCTATGTAGTTACACTTACTGGTATTTTTTATTTGTTTGTCTAGATTTGAATTGTTTTCTAGTGTCTTTTCATTTCAGCCTAAAGGATTTCTTGTAAGGCAGGTCTACCAGTAATGAACTATCTCAATTTATGTTTATCTGGAAAAAACAAGACTTATCTTAAGTTTTCTTTCCTTTCTGAAGGATAGTTTTGCTGTATATGGAATTTTTGGTTGATAGTTTGTTTTCTTTTTTCTTTCAGCACTTTGAGTATGTCATGCCAATACCCTTTGGCTTCTACGGTTTTTGATGATAAATCTATTCATCTTAAGAATCCCTTCTACATGGTAAGTCACATCTCTATTGCTGCTTTCAGGATTCTCTCTTTGTCTTTGTAATTCAATAGTTCAATTATAGTGATTTCATCCTTTTTGGGGTTCACAGACATTCTTCAAAGTGTAAATTCATATCTTTCATCAAATTTGGGAAGTTTTCAGCCCTTATTTCTTCAAATATTTGTTCTGTATTTTTCCTTTTCTTTCTTTCTGGGACAGCCATTCTGCAAGTGTTGATATGCTTGATAGAGTCCTACAGGTCTCTTAGGCTCTGTTTTTTTTTTTTTCCCCCATTCTTTTTTTCTTCTACTTCTACTTGGTAATCTCAAATGACCTATCTTCAAGTTCACTGAGTCTTTCTTGGGCCTGTTCTATTCTGCTGTTGAACCCCTCTAGGAAATTTTTTAATTTGGTTATTATACTTTTCAACTCTAGAATTTGTTTGTTTCTTTTTTTATAATTTATAAATCTGATTATTGATATTTTTTATTTGGTGAGACATCATTCTCATACTTTCCTTTAGCTCTGTGTGCATAGCTTTCTTTTGCACTTTGACTGTATTGAAAGTAGTTGACTTAAAGTCTTTGTTTAGTAAGTCCAATGTTTAGGCTTTCTCAGGGACAGTTTCTATTAATTTTTTTCTCCCTGTGTATGGACCATAATATTTTGTTTCTTGTCATGACTCATAATTTTTTATTTAAAACTGGACACCTTAAAGATTTTAATGTTGCAACTCTGGAAATCAGATTCTCTCCCCTTCCCAAGATTTGTTGTTTCTGTTGTTGTTGTTATTTTTGAACTAATTTTTTGAAGTGTATTTGTGTGTGGCCACAGAAGTCTTTGTTCCTTTAGCTTAGTGATCATCTAATGATTCAACAGAGATTCCCTTAAATGCCTGGAACAAAAACAAAAACAAAACCAAAACTCCCCGTCTTTGCAGATAGGCTCTGAGTGTAGTTGGGGCATGCCTTCAGCACTCAGCCAGGCAGTCTGCAACTCTGTCTTAGCCTTCACTTCCCACTTGCAACAGAGCCTGAAGGTAAATCAGAAGTGAGAGCTTAGGACTTTCTTAGGTCTTTCCTGAGCTTTCACGAAGCCCTGGCAATGTTTGTGGCCTTCTGGATACCTGGGAATATGTGGGAGCTTTGCAAAGCTCTTGTTCCTCAAAGAATTTCACTCCCAGCTTTTCCTCCCAAGCTGTTTTGTTTGCCTATTGTTTGTCATCAGCTGTTATCCCTTGCTCCAGGTGGTAATGGCTAGTACTTTTGCCTTTAAATATTTCCAACAAATTTCCCCTGTGTAGCCACCTCAGTCTGGGAGAGTTCCAAGTTAAATGACATAAAGGCAAGCCCTTTGAACTGGTCCATTAGAGAACCCTCAGAGAGGTCAAAACAAAGCCCCACAAACCTTTGAGAATAAGGTCTGCTCTGCTTTCCTTGGTATTAGGAACGTATACTGAAAATGTGGGCTGTTGTCTTCAGTGTTGCCACCAAGCTGAGGAATGATATCAGGGTTACGCTAAAAGGCCACAAAGCTCTCTTATTGAGACCCAGCTGTGTCTTTCTTCACTAAGCATTCAACTGTTTGCTGGAAACGTTTTATTCATTTCCAGAGTACCAATACAGTTGATTCTTTTAGTTTTGCCAGTTTATTTGCTATTTTGGAGGAGAAACAAAACTTTGGCTTTCTCTACCATTTTTGCTGATGTCACCACCTTATCTGGCCTTTTGATAGATGAATTCATGGGAATTAAACTCAGGATGATGTGACTCCAGCAAATTAATTGCATTTCAAAGGGGAGAAGGAAAGAGTTTACCTAATTCTCTTTGGAAGTGTTTAAGGAGTGGTTAACAAAGGCTTAACTGTTAACAATCTGCAGCAGGGCAGTAAGGTAACAGCTAAATAACAGGTGACCCTAGGGGGTTTGCAAGGAAAAGTTTGTGGGAGTTGCCAGGAGCTGCATGAAGAAGGATGAGCTAAGGTCTACTTGCTTATATTGAGGAAACTTCTCCATGGACCTTACATGAAAGGACTCTGATTCCTACCCAGGGTAGTCCCTAAGTGTCTCAGCACAGGTGCTGGCTGGTCTCCCTGCTAAAGGAGCCCAAAAGGCCTGAGCAACATTGGCTTATTCTCTGGGCTACTAGAAGTTATGATGGTTTCAGTGGCAAAATGGAAGAAATAGTATAGAAAATCAAAAAGAAGGAAGAGATTTAAACAAAAAAAAACCAGAAGAAACAATCAAGGTAAAATAATATGATCCGGTAGAAAACTTTGAGGAAAAGAAATTCTGCTTTCATAGTTATTAATGGCTATTCAACTAAAAATAACCTTTGCTTCAATTTGATTTTGAAGCCTGGAACACTAAAGCTTCCCAGATATCATCATGTCAAAAGGATCCATGCATTTGCCAGGGAAGAACACAGAGGTTGTATCGGCTGATGACTCTCTGCTCTCAGGATTATGGGAACAACCTTAGCTGTGAGCTCTGGAACGTGTACTTGAGTCTATCCATGTCTGCTGATTCACATGGAGAGAACTAGGTATAGTCAGAGAGGATCTGAGATGTATTTTTAATGACTGTGTTGCTGGATAGAAGATGGAAGGAAGATTTTTAAAAATCTTCTCTGCTATTTAGTGATTCGGACTATGAAAATTAAGCAAACAGCTTTACCAATGGTGTCAAGAAGTAGTTGAGCTTCCTGGACTGTGAACCAGAAAACAAGGGATCGAGGATGCCACAAAAGACCCGCAAGAATGTATTTGGCAGAAAACTCACCAAAGAAATCAAGAAGGTTGTAAATCAAACTTCAAGAGCAAATCATTTTAATAACAGCTAATTCTTCTAAGCTCTCACTACGTACATTGACCTTAGCATTTTAAATGTATTCACTTATTTAATTCTTTTTTTTTTTTTTTGAGACAGAGTCTCACTCTGTTGCCTGGGCTAGAGTGCCGTGGTGTCAGCCTAGCTCACAGCAACCTCAAACTCCTGGGCTCAAGCAATCCTTCTGCTTCAGCCTCTCGAGTAGCTGGGACTACAGGCATGCACCACCATGCCCGGCTAATTTTTTCCATATTTTTAGTTGTCCAGCTAATTTCCTTCTATTTTTTTAGTGGAGACGGGGTCTCACTCTTGCTCAGGCTGGTCTCGAACTCCTGAGCTCAAACGATCCACCCACCTCAGCCTCCCAGAGTACTGGAATTACAGGCGTGAGCCACCACACCTGGCCACTTATTTAATTCTTACAGCAACCTTATGATGTAGGTACTAATATTTTCCCCATTTTATAGATGAAGAAACTGAAGCACAGAAAGGTAAAGTACTTGCTCAAGAAAACAAAGCTCTTAAGTAGTGAAATCAGGATGAAAAACAGAGTTTAAAAGTATCTAATTTGTAAAAGTATACCCTATTGAGAAATAGGAGCACGAAGCATAGTGAAGAAGGTACCCAAAAATTCTATGTTGAAAAGAGAATTAAAGGAAGCTGAGAAACAAATTTGGCTTTGTATTAGTGTACCAATGGACTGGAGGTAGAGACAAGCATGGCAAACCAATGAAATATTAAATAAAATTTTTAGAAACATAAGCTTACATCAGTATTATTGAAAAAGCATAGTGGTTTTATGTGAAGAAATAGAATACTATAATGAATTAAGATAATTTGAAAGAGAACACTGAGATAGAATAGGGATTAGAAGAAAAGGACTTGAGTCATGACAGTATATACCTATCTGGGAATCCACAAACCTGAGAGCAGAAGCAAAGCAAAGAACATCTGGATGAAAAAGAAAAGAATTCAGAACGAGATGATAATGTTGTAGGAGCATATTGTAGACAGCCTGGCCAGACTGAGGATGTGAGAAATACCTTATTTTTAAATATTTTCTTAACACAGGTTATTAAACTGATATAATAATAAATGTAGGTAATGATGTAAAATAAAATATTTTAACCATGTAGACATGTGTTAGCGGTATTATTCAACTGAAAGCAGAACATTTAATAAAATCCTGGCCTTCCTTACCTGCAAGTTCATCTCTTTAAAAAATGTGTAAGCAACAGGGAAGCTGCTATTCTGGTCTTAATTTTGGCCAGGAAGAATTTGGTTGGTGATGGGGAAATAAATTACAAAAACTTTGAGATAAAGTGAGAGAAAGTAATGAAGTCATCTGTGAAATCATAATACTGAGCATATTTAAATGTTTCTCTTAGACTTTGGAAAATCAGATTTGAATTTTTTATTGACTTCTAATTTTATTGGAGTGTGGTGAGAGGCTGGGATCAGTGTTGTATCAATTATTTGGCATTTGTTGAGATTTATGTTGAGACTCAAGTCTAAATATTCCTTTTTTGCCCACAAAGGGTATATCTCCATCTTTTACATACAGGATTTAATGTATGCCCATTGGATTAAGTTTGTTAATTGTGTGGTTTGAATCTTCTCTATCCTATTAATTTTTAGTCTGTTTGATCTTCTAAGTGATGAGTTAATATCTTCCCAATTGCACCTTGTACATTTGTCATATTTGCTTATATCCCATGCTGTTAGGTGTGTATATAGGTTCAGGATTGGTATATTTGCCCAGAAAATTATTCATAACCTTATTAAGTAAAATTTTTATGTTTTCATTAAGTGAATAAATTGTTATATTATCATTAAACAAGTAGCCTTTTCATATTATACTGGTGTGTAAATTGTACATATTATTATTTAAAATTTTATATTATTTTATTCACATACTTTTTATTTTAAGATCTATTTTTTAGATATAATTCTTGCCACACTAGGTTGTTTTATTTATTTTAGAGACAGGATCTCACTCTGTCATCTAGGCTGGAGTGCAGTGGTGCAATCATACCTTACTGCATACTTGAACTCCAGGGCTCGAAGGATCCTCGCACCTCAGCCTCCCATATAGCTGGGACTACAGGCACCCACCACAGTGCCCAGCTAATTTTAAATTTTTTTAGAGATGAGGTCTTGCTATGTTGCTTATGCTGGTCTCGAACTTCTGGCCTCAAATGATCCTTCTGTCTCAGCCTCCCAAGTAGCTGGGATTACAGGCACAAGCCACCCTGTCCAGCTTCTTTTATTTAACATTTGCATGATACATTTTTTTTTCATTCCATTACTTTCAATCTTTCTGTGTAATTATATTTTAATCAGTCTCTTGAAAACATCAAATAGCTGTATTTTATTATAATCCAATCTGAGAATTGTTATCTTTCAACAGTTAAATTTAATCCATTAGTCTTTTTTTTTTTTTTTTTTTTTGAGACAGAGTCTCACTCTGTTGCCAGGGCTAGAGTGCCCTGGCGTCAGCTTAGCTCACAGCAACCTCAAACTCCTGGGCTCAAGCAATCCTCCTGCCTCAGCCTCCCAAGTAGCTGGGACTACAGGCATGCGCCACCATGCCCGGCTAATTTTTCTATATATATTTTTAGCTGTCCATATAATTTCTATATTTAGTAGAGACAGGGTCTCGCTCTTGCTCAGGCTGGTCTCAAACTCCTGAGTTCAAACAATTCGCCCACCTCGGCCTCCCAGAGTGCTAGGATTACAGGCGTGAGCCACCATGCCCGGCCCATTTAGTCTTATTGGAAGTACCAATAAATTTGAACTTATTGTTACCATCTAATTTTGTGTCATCTTTTAAAAATGCTTCTTCTTTCATTTGTAACATCTGTTTTCCTACATTCTTTTGGACTGATCCAGATTTGCTTTGTTTTGTTTAATTTTTTTACTTATCCTTTCTATTGGTTTGGAAGTTATAATCCTTTTATTATTCTTTTAGTGACTGCCTTTAAATTTTTTAGATCAACATTATTGAGGCTTGTCAACTTCTACACCCTACACCCAGCAGAATCCCATCAAAATTCTAGTAGACTTTTTTGTAGAAGTAGCTGGCAGTGAGGGTGTGAGAGACCCTGGAAATCATCCCAGTTAAAGAGAAGGTGAAGGACCGAGGACCAGAGAACGGAGGACTAAGGGGAAACATGGTGGTTATCCTTAAATATTTGAAGGCTTTTGGGTAAAAAAGAGAATAACTTGTATTTTGCTCCAAAGCACAAAATTAGGAACGATATCACTTGGTAATAGAATCTGATACGGTACAGGAACCACAACCTCCAAATATGGCCCCTTTGCATACTCAGTATTTTAAGCTGAAGGGAACTGAGAAAACCGCAGAAGCAGAAAGGTCTCTCCGAACTTCCCTGGCCCTCTTTCTTTTGAAGGCCCTCATGTGGCAGGTGTCCTGCCCCATACCCAGCGGGAAGGAGCGTTACACAGAAGAATCTGAACAAACAGGCCTTGCTAAGTCCCCCCAGTTCATCACCATTAGGTCACACCTCCTTTTTGTCCAGTCATATTTCTACATGACTGCCCATGCTTCATCGAACCTCAACATAAAAATATACAATTTTCTTTGGGTCTTTGGGATCCTTATCTCTGCAGGCTCTCATGTCACATAAAACTTTGATTAAATAAATTTGGTATGCTTTTCTTTTGTTAATCTGTCTTTTGTTATAAGGGTGTCAGCCATGAACCTTGCAATGGGTGAGCAAAGATATTACTTTATCTCCCCTACAGATTCCACAGAACTGTCCCATAGCCTGGTGCTGTTCAAGGGCCACTTCGGAAGGAAGGTATGAGGCAGGATTGGGAGGTTGGATTTGGTATTCTGCGTGGACTCTTTCAACTCTTAACATCTTAACATTACAATTTCCTTCTTACAAAATCTACTCCCAAACCTTTCATTCAGACGCAGGCATAAGTGATTGGTGATAAATTTGCAGCCTCCCCATTCCCCTGGTATGTAAATTTTAACAGAGTTGAAGACATACTAAAGAGTTAATTTGCTAGCTCGTGGTGTGAGGCATTTCAGCCTGCGGTTGGAGTGAACACGGGAGGGTCTGCTCCTTTCCACTGCTTTGAATTCGCACGGACATAGCAGTTTTCTTTCCCCCGTGAAGCTCACAGCACTTTGCTTTCCTGGCACAAGGAAAAATTCTGCAAGAATAATGTATTTGTTGTTAAGTCTGCTCTTCCAGCAAAGGCTGTCACTGCTTCCTGGGGAACATCTTTACATCACAAAAGCATCAGCCTCCTTTTAAAATGAATGAATGAATGAATGAACCAAAATGTCAATGCTTTCATTTCCTTTAATCAAAAGCCATGCTTACAGTAATAAAAGACAAACCAGGGTGACTGAGAACACATGAAAGGGGAGGAAGTACCTAGTAAAGCTTACATTATAAAAGCTCCTTTGGCTGAAAGATATGCCTGTCTAGATACAAAATTGGCATTTCAGAGCCATACAGTTTATGTAAACAGTAGCCACAAAGATATTTTATCTTGGTCATGTGCATAATCTGAAAAGAAAAAGCTCAGGATTCTCCTTCAGGACAACTTCCTGCTGGAGCTTTCTGGAAGATTTCTCACGAGACTGTATATGAGGTCACCTCTTTAGGTGGTGGACACTTTAGATCTAATAATTACGAGCACTCTCTGAGCACCGCTGGAGCCTGGGCTCGGGACCCGCCGCCCCCGCGCTCGCAGCTGCCTCCCCCCGCAGGCTGGGCCGACTGCGGCGCTGCCGTCCGCGGCGCTGCCGTCCGCGGCATCCCGCGTGGCTGGGAAGGATTAGCCGTCTTGGAAGCTCTTCCCTGCTGGGACCCGCTGGCAGCGCCTTCCTTCCGAGACAGCCCGCGTGCGCTCCTGGCGCGGCGTGTGCTGTTCGCAGAGATGTCTGGGGAGCCTGGCGGGCAGTTGACAGCGGGGCTTCGGGACAAACGTGGGGTTTGGGGCGGGTGGGGGTGGGGCTGTCTATGCTTAGTGTAATCCCATGGGGGGGTGAGAAAACAGCAGATGGGGTGAGTGGTTGGTAAAGAAGCGTGGTTAAGTTGAGATGGATCCCAAGCAGCGAGAGCACCCGGGGCACCTAGGCCCCATTTCTTTGGCCTTAAGTCACTTTAGGGAGGGAGGTTCATGCCCTTCCAGGCCTCCAGAGGACCCGCTTGGTGTCAGCTTCATTGTAGTTTCCTGGTGGACTTTTTACAGTCTAAAAACCAGCTGGAAAGCAAAGCCCGCCGTCCAGACGAGGCCCTGGGTAGCAGGCGGAGCCCCCAGCCACCGGCTTCCTCCTCGCCAGGCTGGGCTCCGCGGCACGTCGCCGCAGTGCACCCGCACCGGACGGGAGCTGTTGTGTTACGCCTGGGAGACACCAGCAACACCATCAGGGGTACCTCTATCTGCAAATTGTTGTGTGTGTTGTTTGTTTGTTTAGTTTTGAGACTGTTCTTGACAATTCCGTATTTCTAGCAACAGAATGATCTAAACCACTGATGTGCTTGGAAATCAAGAGAGTCTGTTTATAGCTTCTTTACTGAGACCTAATAACTCTGTTTCACACAATGGGAGGGCTTTAGCAGTGCAGCTTCCAGATAGTATCTGAAAGAAAAGAAAAAAAAAGCAGGAGAGAAAAAATAATTTGAGAGTAACCTGAGCCTCTCAGAAACTGATAAGATCTAAGAAACCTAAATCCCTCCTGACATGCAGGGCAACTTGTATATTCATTTACTGACTCCAAAGTGGTCTCATTCTTATTGAATAGGTTTTTGTCCTTGTTTTTTTAAAAGACACAAAACCCTTAACCACTAGCAACTTATTTTTAAATGACATGAGAGTGCCCTCCTTTAATTGGTAAAAAAAAAAAACCGATCTCTTGCATCACAGGGATGAGTCACTCCAGGACCCAGACGTCCCCTCAGGATCCAGTTTCCTCCACAAACACTTAGGTATGAAAGTGGGTCAGAAGCACCCATCATCCTAGGCTTATTCTTTCTTGTATGTTTAATCCAACATTGTTTTGTACTTAAAAGGAATTGTTAGACTAATCATCTTTTTGCCAAATTGGCCATAATATAATCCACCTACCACTGACCAACTACAGAAGAAAAATTAAACAAACGTTTTGCTGTTGTTACCCTTTTTTTTCTTAGGGGTTGAGCTTCTGAAGCCAGGAGGTCACTTGGATTATGTATACAACTTTGGTAATTGCATTCCTAGATTCTACAAAATGCCACGGCTCTCACTCGAGTCCAAAATAGCTGTTGCAAACAATGACAATTACTGCCCAGACATTTTCAAACACAGCAGGTTACTGGCTGAGGCTGTGATGGAAACCCTAAAAAATATATAAATATTTTGAAATGCTCTGTAAATCAAATTGATGCCTCAGACACAGAGTGGATTGTCTCGAAGCCGCTGAAGTCATTTGGTGGCTGAGCAGCTTTGTTGAAGGGTGTTGGAAAATTTTGAGCTTGTTAATATTTAACCCAAATATCATAATTAAATGATTTTTAAGTTTTCTTTCTCTCCAGCAATAGAGATCTCAGTTTTGTCTGGTCACCTGCACCCTACAAAGGGCCCTACTCTATTGAAAAAAAGATCACCAACCCTTAAATTCCCCCGCTGCTTCCATATGTTCAGTAATTCCAGCAACTGATGAATGCTATTGGGTGGTGACTTTGACAACTGTTTATGGAAGGGAGATCTGAAGCCACTGCCTGTGGTGATCTGAGAGGCCTTGAATTTAAGCAGCCAGGGTCAGAGAGCAACGACAATGGCTGCCAAAGGAGCCAGAGACACAAGAAATCCTGCTTAAACATTCCAACAGTTTCTGCTGCCCTGGGCCAGCCTGAGAAGGTGCAGCTTGCAGAGTCGTGGTACTTTCCGTTTGGGGTTTGGTGGCGCGGATTTTCCCGCGGCTGACTTCTGGAGGGAGGCTTCTGTGTCTTGTTGGGGTTGAAGGATAAGGTAAGAAATCTGGCACCGATATAATCCCATGGCGGCAGGACAAGCTGCCAGAAGGGCAGCCCCATCCTGGGACATGAAAGAGCCTGTGCAGACACCGCACGTGGCAGGCTGCCCTCGCCACCCTGCGGGACTGGGAAGCCAGAACCCAGCCCAGAGCACAGCCTTGCTGAGGCTCGCTGCTCCTCTGGGCTGAGTTTCTTTCCTCGTGAGTATACTTGCCATTTTAGATAAATCCCTGAATTCATGTAAGTTGTGTCCTGTAAGTGCTGCAAATTATTAAAACAAGCAAAATCCACTTATATTCTGTATTACCCTGGATGGAGCTGGAGCCCATTCTTCTAAGTGGAGTATCACAAGAATGGGAAACAAGCGCCACATGTACTCGCCATCAAATTGGTACTAATTAAGCAACACTGATGGGCATATATGGAAGCAACAGTCACAGCGCATCGGGCAGGTGGGAGGGAGGAGGAGGGGGTGGGTATATTCACACCTGATGGGTGTGGGCTGTGCTGTCTGGGGCTTGGGCACTCTTGTAGCTCCAACTTGGGCGGTGCAAAGGCAACTTATGTAACCAAAGCATTTGTAACCCAAAAATATTCTGAAATTAAAAAAAGAAAGAAAGAAAGAAAGAAATATTTGCGCCAGGTCCTGGGATACAGAAAAACACCAGAAGGACCAGACCGTGTCCTCAAGAAACATATGGTCTATGTGGGGAACTAGATATTAGATAGAGATGAGCTGAATAAGAAATTTACATCGTGAGTGAGTATGGTATTAATTTATTTACATCGTTCTGCCATCTTTTTATTTTTCACACGGCATGTACAATTCACTGTTTTCAGCTCACCAAGGCATAAACTGCGGAGGAAGGTATTGCTACTACGCAGTGGTGTGGAAGCTGGGAGGGAGCGCGTTAGTGCAGAGGACATCTTCGTGGTTTTCACTCCCCGCGCTGTCCTCAGTAAGCTGCTTCTTGGCCCTCTGTGGACACGTCCCAGGATGACAACTCACTTCTTAGAGACTGTCTGCTTCTTGTCATATAGCTCTTATAGGTCCTGGGTGGGACTCTTTCAGCTGCTTGCAACATGAATCCCACTCGGCTTCTTCACCAAAACAGGAAGTTCACAATTCATGTACCAAACAATAGAAAGGGCCAAGGCACACGTTCCCTGACAGGTCCAGCTTCTTGGGACATAGGCCTGTTGTGTGGCACTCTTACCAGAAGGGGTAGAAAAACTATACCAGCTCTGTAGAGTTGAGATAGCAACAGTGTTGCTTGTGTTGGATCAAAAAGATGTCCCTGCGGTTTATCTCTCCGTAACAACCCAGGAGAAGTCTAATTTCTCTCCACCTTGAAAAATCTTTAAACTATCTAAAGACAAATGTAAACACTAAGAAGCTGTCTTAGTCCATTCAGGCTGCTATAACAAAATACCATAAAAGGGTACCTTATAAGCAACAGAAATTCATTTCTCACAGTTCTGGAGGCTGGCAGGTCCAAGATCAAGGTGCTGGCAGATTTTGTATCTGGTGAGGGCCCTTTCCTAGATGGCAGCCGTCTCACTGTGTCCTCATACTCTAGAAGGGGCAAAGAAGCTCCCTCGGGTGTCTTTTACAAGAGCACTAATCTCATTCATGAGGGGGCAGCGCTCATAACCTAATCATCTCCCAAAGTCCCCACCTCTTAATACCAGACGTTAAGGACTAGGTTTCAATATAGGAATTTGGGGGGGGGGTAGGAGGATGTAGCATTCAGACTATAGCAAAGTCACCGCCAGGTCAAATATCCTCGGGCCAAGACTTCTTTAATGTTGTCTCTTTATGGCAGCACTTTTTTCTGTTCATTCTCTAGTTTGTCTGTGTCTGTTATTCTGTGTATTCCAATACACTGTCTCCAAATACAGCATGAGGGAGGAGTTGAGAAGTGCTGCGCTGCTGGAAAGGAAATGCCCCCCCATGCCAGAATTTTTCTAATATTTATATGTATTTGGGAAATATCTTTTCCTGGAACTATTTTGAAGTATACATCCATCCATCTGCAATTACCATACATAAAAGGAGACACCATTAATATTGCTTTTTTTTGTTGTTGTTGTTGAGACAGAGTCTCACTCTGTTACCCGGGCTAGAGTGAGTGCCGTGGCATCAGCCTAGCTCACAGCAACCTCAAACTCCTGGGCTTAAGCGATCCTCCTGCCTCAGCCTCCCAAGTAGCTGGGACTACAGGCATGCGCCACCATGCCCGGCTAATTTTTTCTATATATTTTTAGTTGTCCAGATAATTTCTTTTCTTTTTTTTTTTTTTTTTGGTAGAGACGGGGTCTCACTCTTGCTCAGGCTGGTCTTGAACTCCTGAGCTCAAATGATCTGCCCGCCTGAGCCTCCCAGAGTGCTAGGATTACAGGCATGAGCCACCGCGCCAGGCCTGCTTTTCTTATACTATCTAAACACTATTACTCTATAGCAATATTCTGAAAAATACATTACTTAGAAAAGATGGGGGTGCCCAGGTATCATTTCCTAAATAACAGATCATTTGATTGTTAGGAAGATTAGTGAGTGGTGTCAGCAGTTTTCTTCTCTGTTACTATTTACGGTGTCATGTCCTACACATGACTTAAGTCCTATCATGACTTTTTATTTTAAGAACCATTTATTGAGGGACGTTATGTGCAAGGTGTTGTGTCAGATACATTTCACTATTTTTTTCAGTGTACTTTGAGGAACTTCTGCTTTACTGGCCGTGCACTGCCCCCATTGCTTACAGAATAACGCCTAAGCTGCTTCATCTGACCCGCAAATTTCTTGAGTTAGCTAAAATTACTAAATTGCAAGTAGGAATGAACTCAATCTAGTGTAGGTCTAAAAAGGAGGATGTGGTATGAGGATTCAGGAGGGTCTCGTGGAATAGCAGTGAGAGAGCTGAGTTTCACGAGGGACTGGAATCAGATCCTGGGACGCCGTCTGGAACTAAGGCAGACACTCGCTCTCTCTGTGGCCAGACAGGCTCTCTTCTCTGGCTGTCTCTGCGTGTCTGCTTTTTCTCCTCTCTATTTAGGTCAACTTTCTCTGCACCGCCGTGCACACGGCAGAAGATATCCACCCCACAGAGCACGAGTTTAGGCGTCCTGCAGGCCCAGCAGCCCTGCCCAGACACTGGCTGCATCCTCGAATCCCGACTCCATGTTCCAGGGAAATTCCACTGGCCCATCCACGCCCAGATTCTGCCTGATCAGCTGCGGCCGTAGAAGCAGGGCACAGGGAACAGATCCGGCCACAAGGTGCTCACTTAGGGGAGGGGGAGGCCATTCTCCGAGGGGAAGGGCTGGGCAGACGGCCCAAACGCATCAACTCTAGTCCTTCACAATCGGACTTCAGCGCAGTTTCCATGTGTCTGTTTTCACACATCTCGAACTTTTCGTCTCATTAAGTACTGCATTTTAGTGTTAGTGCCGCTTCTCAGTTCCTTGCTAAATTATTGACTACCTCTGTTGTGGTGTTTCATTTTGTTTCCCTAGCTTTCCTATTTGCTGGTTTCTTATATTGGAGCTTACATATTTATATCTGTACGTGTAAATTCCCTTTGGCCTCTTCCCACCTTACCTGAGACCTGTCTGGAAATCACAGGTCCAGCAGGACTGTGCCGTTCTGTCTGCTTCTCTGTGACGAAGTGAGGGTGGTAGGTAGGACAGTAATTGTGTAAAGCCTTAGTTGAAGGACCTGGGCTGTGGTATCTTTTAATTTAAGAAAGTATTTGTACAAGGGTTCACTCTACCTTTCCTGTAGTAGATGCCCTTGGGCTGTGGCTGTGCATTTCATCATGGAGCCTGGAGTTCCTCAGCCTCCGCTGGGACAAACTTTCCTCACTCACCTCCTCAATCCACATCTCTCCAATGATATGGAGACAATAGTGCTGATTCTCAAGACTTGTCAAACGATGTTCTGTAGGATTGATTCTCCAGGGCAAGTTTAGGAGGCACTCAAAGCCTTGCCAGCATCTTCAATATCTTTGCTTGGGGTTGAATAGACCTTGGATTCTAGCGAACATGCTCCAGGAACAGGGACATGCACAGGGGTACTGATGCGGTCACTGGCTGACAATCGTCCAACAGGAGCAATGATCCACCCACAGGAATATCCAAAGAGGCGGCACCCTCACAAGGCCTCACACAGGGAGGGTAGAGTGGAAGGCCAAGACCCCACATGTGACGGGGATGGCGGACAGGACCACCATGAGCTCTACCACCAGCCGGGGCAGTGCTGCAGCAGCCCCGGGGCACCAGCAACTGGGAGCACTTACATCTGACACACAGGACGTCATCTGAGTCTCAATCAACACACGGGATGGGGAGGGATGAGCTCCACTCTGCCCAGAGGGAACAGAAGCCAGTGGAGTACAGACAGGTGGCAGAGGCAGAGCTAGGACAGAGCCCTTCTGACCCCTCATCTCATGCTTCTCCTGCCACGGTGTCACCTGGTGCCCTCTAGTTAACCGTGCTTAGAGGATTCTTCTCTAGACAGGGCCGCCTGTGCTTCCCAGGGGACTGGAGCCAGGTTTCTGAGGCATAGGGCTTGGATTGAGTATTCCAAGGAACAGATGTAACCAACTGTGATCGGGCCATGGCAATACCATCCAAAACCCGTCTCCCTAGAGGCCTGCACCCATCAACAACAATCCTGTCATTCTGGACAGCTGGTGTACCACATGCAACATGTCATGTCTCGAAGGACTGGCAACCCTTCCTGGCTTTGTATTTTATCCTCTCTGGTGATGTCTAATGAATTTTTTCAAAACTGAGCATCTTGCCTCTTTGCTTAAATTAGTTGGCTTCCATTTCAGTTTTTTCTTTTTTTGGTTAGGATAATTCAATGTATTGATTTTTCCCTTTGCTGGTAATTTCCTTGGCAAACATACCTGTGAGGAAGCCATTTAGTTTTCTTGTTTTAAGTTGGTCTAGGCATTTCAAACTGTCCCAGACCAGCTGAATGGAGGCAGCAGGTCCCGTGGGCACTTGGTTTTGGGGCCATGTGCTCATTTTCAGAGATGGGGCTTAGCGGAGCCAGCCAGGTGCGGAGCCTGTCATTTGCCAACGTGTCAGCTGGTGTCTCAGATGGTGACAGAACACCGAGGGCCGAGTCTCCCTTGTGCCAGGCTCAGCCATCGCCTGGGGGGCCCAGGTCTAGTGCCTGTCTGTCCCCTCCAGCAGAGGACACTGGTGAGGTGGAGCCGCGCTCACCTCCTGCTCTGCTGTTTGCCTGTCCCTGTTTGGGAAGGTCTCCCTTTCATGGCGCCAACTGTTTGCCAACTTGAACTCAAAGCCAAAGCCGTGTTGGGCCTTAGAATTTTTTGGATGTTTGGCGGGTGACATTTGTATCAGAAGAGTCCTATGAAAGAGGCAGGAGGTCTGAAAAAATGCCTCCCTTGGCTGGGAGGCAGGAAACCTAACTCTGGGGCTATTTGTACCATACAGCCACGGAAAAGCTGACTCACACGTCCATAGCTCAACTTCTCCTCCTCCAAAATGGGGATGATTTGATCAGTCAAAGCTTTCTGAGGCCACGGGGCATGTTCAGGAACTGTGTTCAAAAGCACCTCAGCCTGTGATATAAAAAGCTCCCTGCTCATAAAGAAGCATGTTCACCATTTCATCGCAACTTCTCAACCAGTCCAGACTGTGACTGCTGGCTGGATCCCACTTCTCTCCTGTGGGACTGAGTGCTTGAACTACTCAGAGAGCCAGTTTGTCCTTCCCTCCCAACGGCCTGCCAGCTCATCCAGTAATATTTATCAACCAGCCTGGTGCACAGGGCACACCACTGGCAAACTTAGACTGCAAACCCTCCGAGCACAGACTGTTTGTACCTCTGCGTTCAGTACAGTAACTAGAAATTAGCAAGCAGGAATAAGTTGAGATCATCATCTTGGGCTATTTTCTGTCTGGCAAGTGTGAGCCTCCAGGCCTCTGTCACTTACTAAAAGCCCTCTCTCATTCCGTCTGTCTGTTCCACAGCCCAGGGGACAGCAGCCTGCATTTTGTGGGCAGCAGCAACTCTCATGACTGTACCTATTTTGGTCAGACACTGAGGGAACAGGCAGGAATTCCTGTAGAGTTACATCGGGGAAGAAACGAGCTGCCCAGATTTAGCAACTTACACATCTTAAACGGGAGGAGTAGAAAAAGTATGAATATTGGAATAGGGAAGAAAACCAAAAACAATGGAGGGTGTATGTACATGGCTACAGACAAATGTTTAGAAAACAGGCTATGGTGAAGACCATTCCCCTCCACTCTGGGTATGGGCACCCTCGTCTCTCTGAACCAATGGCCTGTCCCTTCTGATGCTCTGGCAAGAGCTCCAGGATTTTCCCATTAGCTTAGGAGGATGAGCTCTTTTCATTTCTCTAGATAAATTGCAAGGAATAGTCACCCTCAGCTAGGAGCTGGTTCACAAGTATGGGAAGCCAGGCCTGTGGCAGGAAAGAACACCCTGTCTAGGGCAATACAGGACACATTTCCCCCACTGGGGCAGGTGAGGTTGAGGGGTATGGAGAAAAGAGCGGGGAATGCGCTGAAATGAGCATTTAAAATAGCAATCATCCAAGCAGCAGCTATTTGGGACTAGCCAGGGTCGCAGCAGAGGGAAAAAAGAGCGAGACAAACAGCTGCGGCCAGGATGCTGCTTGCTCACGTCCCATCGGCTAAACACAGTCAGTAGGACGGTGTCCCTGAGTCAGTGGGGCCGGGAAGCAGACTCTTTCCCACAGCAGGGACCCTGCAACGGAGGGGACAGTGGGCAAGGGCAAGGCGGGGGCAGCGGGGAACAGCAGCGCCTCCCATGTGGCCAGCACGCCCCTTCCCTGGGGGCTTCGATGTCCCCCTCACACCAGCGGCTTTAGGAGACGGCAAGTCCTTGTGGCTTGTCTTTCTTTTTTGTTCTTGTGTACAATACGTAACATAAAATGTACCGTCTTCACCATTTTCAAGCACACAGTTCAGTAACATTCAGTACGTCCACACTGTTGTACAACCATCATCGCCGTCCATGTCTAGAGCTTTCTCATCCTCTCAAACTGAGCCTCCAGACCTGTGAAACTCCCCGGTAGCTCCTCGCCCCAGCCCAGCAGCCCCATTCCAGCAGCCCCATTCCACTTTCTGTCTCTATGGATTCCCCTGCTCTATTAAATAGACAGCTCCTGTAAGTGGAATCCAACAGTGTCTGTCCTTTTGTGTCTGGCTTGTTCCACTTAGCATGATGTCTTAAAGGTGTATCCATGTCGTCGCATGTGTCAGAAATTCCCTCCCTTTAAAGGCTGAGCAGTGGTCCCCTGTGTATCTACACGGCATTTGGTTTACCCATCCGCCTGTCCATGGACGCCTGGGTTGCTGTCCCCTCCCGGCTACTGTGAATAGCGCTGCTGTGAACACGGGTGTACAAATATCTCTTCAAGTCCCTGCTCTCGATTCTTCTGGGTACATACACAGAAGTGGGATTGCCGGATCACACGGTAATTCTGTGTTTCACTTTTTTTATGAGGGAGGCCCATGCTGTTTTTCAAGGATTGTGGCCTTTGTTGTCTCTGAAGTGTAGCAGGCAGGGACATCTGCTCTCGTGGATTTTTCCTTGTTTTTCCCTGGGCCACCTATTCAGTCCCCCGGTCTGCTACTTCCCACATTTGAAAGTATTGATGAGAATTTTCAGGATACTGTTGACTCGTCTTCTTTTCTAAGTACCATTTTTCAATATTGTTTGCTTACTGATGATTTTTTTTTGGTGGCGGGGGGGCATGTCTTTTTATTCTCTCTCTTTTTTTTTTTTCAGGTTGGGGGAAGAGTAACTCCATATTATTGTTTCATTCTGTCTTCTTATCCTAAAAATCTGTTGCTTCAGTTTTTGCTTAAAATTATAATTTATCTTCTATATTATTTCAGTGATGGTGCAAGTCATGACAGAGACAGCTGCTACAGGCTAAAATGTGGTTTTAAAATCATTGTGGGTTGTGGCATTTTCCATAGCTCTTTCAGATAGTAAAAAGTTCATTTTTAATTATGCCAACAATTGTCACTAGAAGTTGTTACAATTTCCTTTATGTAGCAAAGGAAGGCCGGTTCTTTGGGTTTGAATACCTTTGTTTTCATGAATAATTCAATAGGCAGTTAATAAAGACAACTAATTGTTAATATGCAATTGGGGGTGAAATGAAGGGAGATTATTCAGGCTTTTCTCGACAGAGCTGTGATACCATTGGGCTGGGTTTCTTCAGGCTCCCTTGCAACTCGGTAAGACTCTGATAGTTATTTATACAAATCTCTGCTCTAAATGTGGAGGAAACTAAATAAAGCATGCTTTAGACTGTGCCCATGCACTCCGCAGGCACTGTGGGCCTCAGCGAGGGATGTTCTAATCAATTCACTCCCAAACATTGGGCTTCACTCTCATACCAGCCCCAGATGAGGCTTTCCCAGACCTGACGGTGACTCTTGGTCCCTGTGAACAGCCATTCCTCGTAGCCAAGGCAGATTCCAGTACAGAGGCAAAAAAGCTGTGATTGTTTCGGCCTCCCTGGCGCTGGGGCACAGGTGCACGGCTCAGTCCTGATCACTGTGTCCTCAGGGTGAATTTGCTGGGGCTTCTGGACACACTCCGCACTCCTTCTCCCTGATAAAATGTGGTAGAAACAGCCTGTGCTTTTCGCTAGCCACTGACTTTTCAGCATGTGTTCCTGGCATTGCTGCTGCCATCTTTCAGATGACAGCAGCCACGGCCATGTGGGGACGGGGTGAGGGGGTGGGAAACATGGAGAGGAGCCCCTGGGGCCCCGCAGAACAATGGGCTGCCCTGCTGTTGTGTTTTAATTCACGTGTTTGGTTTTCTATACTTGCAGCTAACAGCCTTCTTATTTGAAAAAGCCATTAAATAGAATAAGAGCAATGTAGTAACTTCTACTAAAACAAAATGTATTCACTTTTTGGTGTTATAATGTACTCTCTTTTAGAAAGGTAACTTTTATGGTGATCGTATTAATAAATGAAAGATTTTTTTTTTAATGGTCTTACTTGGCAAAATAAAAAGTCAGCAATCCTGCATCAGTCTCCAAAGTATTTTTGTAATTTCACTAGTCCATGAAATCTAAAAGTCTGGGAACCCCACTGCTCTGACTTGAGAAAAACTCATTCTTGGACTAGGACTCAGAATTGTTTTTAGCCCAGTTACTCTCCTTTCTGGCCACTGTCTCACATAAAAGGCTTGTGACTCTGAGTCCTGCCCTTCATTTGGTTTCCTGCTTAGAAAGAAGAAAAAAACAGAGAGGAGTAGTTCACTGAGCTTTAACTTTTTACTGAGCTATCAGTTCACCTTTGCATTCTCTCGCTCTCTCCTCCACACACACTTTTTCAATATGCTGATTGTCAAGGAAAATAGGGCTGAAACAATCTGCATCACTGTCTCACGCAGCTAAGGCTCAAAGCGGCCACGATCCAAAAGGGCCAAAGAAGGAATATCTGTTTTCTTCCTGAGTTACTCAGTTTTATACACTTTTCTGGACCCAACAAGCAGAGGGTGATGTCGGATGTTCATCTTCCTAAGTGTGATTCCAACAGAGAAATAGGCCAGGGACGGTGGTAGAAGGGCTTTCTTGTAAATTCTGATCCTCTGCAGTCCTGCTGGGCTCAGACTTGCCAGTGGGTGAGTCTCTCAACCTCTCAGTCTCAGTTTCCTTTTCTATAAAATCAATAATGATGATAAAATAATAGACAAAAAGCACCTACCATACTGCCTGGGATATAAGTCATAACAAATGCTCATTAGATAGTATACACAATTACTATTACTTGTCCCAAGTTTGGGGACAGTAGTTTTAAAGAGAGCAAACTCAATTCTATAATGCCAATATGAATCACTAGCAGCGTAGTTTTTAAAAAAGTCCTTATCTTTTAAGGATACATTCCAAAGTATTTAATGATGAAATGATATAGTACCTGCTTAAGGAATCCAAGGTAGAAGAGTATAGGTGGAAACAAGGTTGGTTATGTGTTGCTAATTGTGGAAGCTGGGTGAAGGATGAGGATTCATTCAACTATTCTCTCTACTTTTGAGTATGTTTGAAAATTTTCAAAATAAGTAAAAAGAAAACAAAAATAAACAAACAATAGTTGATCATTTCTTTTCTGAAGTACAGGACACCAAACTAAATACTTCCAATGTGTAGGAAACACTTCTCATTTTTTAGCATCCCTTGCCCTTATAAAGGACACTGCTTTAACTAAATACATAACCCCTCACTCTTTTCTTCATTAGAACTCCCTGAACGGACCCCATCTGTATTTTTCCAGGTCTTTTCTCCTAATCAGTAACCAGCAATTGTATTATGATGAAACTTATGGAAAAGATTGACCTGGTTAGAATATTTTGAGGAAGAAAAATTTAAACATTACTTGTAAAGTGAAGTTTTCTTCTTGCTTTAGAGACAGTCCACTCCAACAGTGCAGCAACCATAGCTGTCATTGTTGACTCTGGGAAATGGGAATTCCTGGCCACCCATGGAGCCTTTTTAAAAAGAGAGGATATGAATTAAAAATGATTTGGTTCTTTCAGGGGGAAAAAGATATAACATTTTGGGTTTTAAGGTAAATTCTAGCAAAAATGTTGGGAAAAATTATTCATCTTGAGAGATTTTTTTTTTTAATTAAAAAAAAAACTCACGAGGAAAATTCAAACTTCAAAGTTAAATAAAGGAGTAATTATCCTCTTCAAAAGATTCACTCTTGGAATTCCTAACAATAATAGTATTCTCCCCACAGGTTTGAGTATGTGTTTACATATCATTAACAACTTCCTTGGAAATTCTGAGAGGAAAGCAGGCCTGGGGAGAAGACACTCAACTGCTAGGGTGTTAGTTGGTACACACACCAATTAAGGACCAGCCCAAAGACAGGCTCGTTTTGGAATTATCATGTAAGTAAATGGGAAATGATTCAAGCTACAGAAATGGAACATTCATACAGTTGTGTGAATTGGGGCACATCCGGATGGTCCCATCTCCCTGACTCAGTGGTCAGGAAGCAGAACTCTGAGTCTTGCACACTCAGAAGAAGCTTCATTAATGTTGCTGACAGACCTGGGTTAATTAGCCACTAGGGAAGGAGAATTTTTACTCCAGAGATTCCTCCAGGAAAAAGAATCCTGTAAGGACAGCTGTTTGCTAATTTCCAGGGTCTGGAGAAGCAGTTTGGTTTCCTGGGTTTGAGGATTACTCAATCCTCAGAGAGGTCAGAGGTCTTTCTTCACCCTGACAGATAACATACTATTTAGGTGGTCCAGGTTCCAGCTAATTTTAGAATCAGAAATAAAACATTTAGTGAAATGTTGTATTACTTGACTTAAATATTTGAATTATCTATTTAAATAAACAATTTACATTACTTTAAGTTGAATTATGAAGAAATCTCAATAATTTTTAGATAAAAATACTGGCACTTTTGTATCCAAATATGTGAAATCCTTTAGTCACTTATCAAAGCATATTTGAAGTTCCTTTTGTGGTATTACCTGAGGTCATTTTGTAAGATACAGAAGCCATTTTTGGCCAAAATGATTATATGCAAACCAGATTTGATTTCGAGTAAGTTTGGGCTTTTGTGAGAATCAAATCTATCCTACCCTGGGAGACAGTCTAAAGAAGCAATTTTAAAACTAATTCGGGCCGGGCGCGGTGGCTCACGCCTGTAATCCTAGCACTCTGGGAGGCCAAGGCGGGTGGATCGCTCAAGGTCAGGAGTTCAAGACCAGCCTGAGCAAGAGTGAGACCCCATCTCTACTAAAAAAATAGAAAGAAATTGTCTGGTCAACTAAAAATATATATAGAAAAAATTAGCCGGGCATGGTGGCGCATGCCTGTAGTCTCAGCTACTCGGGAGGCTGAGGCAGGGGGATCACTTAAGCCCAGGAGTTTGAGGTTGCTGTGAGCTAGGCTGATGCCACGGCACTCACTCTAGCCCAGGCAACAAAACCAGACTCTGTCTCAAAAAAAAAACAAAAAACCTAATTCGAATGATGATTTTACTCTTAGAATAAGTACAGAGTGATCTCCAAGAACTACATGGAAGAGGATAACACTCATTTGGGTAATTAAGTTCTAACATGTTTATTTTAAAAGCCAGTAGGGGATAGTTTGTATAACTAGCTTCTGCAATTGAGTTTAAAGGTGGGATAAGATAAAAGAGTGAGCCCCGTTACTACTTCCTTCCAGCAGGAGCTTCCCAGACATGTGGGGACACATCAGTTAACAGCATCTTCCTGGCCCAACCTACATTCAGAAACTCTTCAAAGCTAAATGTGGCTCCAGGTTATCATCTTATTTCATAGTTTCAACATATAGTTTCTCTTTTTAATCTCAAAATAATATATTTTCTTTCTCGATTTTGCTTTTTTCTGTGCTAAAGTTTAAAACTATGAATTGAATTATTTCTTATAATTATTTGGCTGTGAAAACATTGGTTTTGCTACCCACTTTCGTTCTGCTCATATTATATTTTGGCTACTTCTGTGGGTGCTTTTTCAGTACATGCAATAATGCTCCTTTATGTTGCTAATTATCTAGGCACCTAGGATGGTTTCCCAGATACCCATTTTTTGAGGTTGGGTATCATCCTTTTTTGTCCTCATATTTATTATGCATACATAGCACCAGTCTTCTAACAATAACATGCATAACAAACAGGAACTAAAGTTCTGTTCATTTATGTCAAATTAACTTGAATGATTAAAAATAAAATAGCAAAATTGATGATATTGAAGGAAGGAGGAGCATAGTATGCTTTTCGATTGCCTTTGGGCCACAAAACTGGTTTATGAGTGCATTTAGTACATGGGATGTATTTAAGCTTTTGTTTTCCTTCTCCCCATCCCTGAGTGACCTGCTCAGGGAGAAGCTGGGGCAGAGGGCAGAGGCACATGTGGGTCCATCTTGCCAGGCTGAGTCAGGCCAGTGCAGCTGTTGGCCTGGGCACAAGCGTGGGTGGCCACCTGTGTCTCCCAAGCAGCTGTTTGGTAGAGGGCCAGCCGAAGCCCTGTCAGTGGAGTGGAGGCAGGCGGCCAGTTGGGCGGCTGATATGTTCTGGCATGGGCTGAAAGAACACCTGGTTCCACTCTGTGGACCCACCACAGAAGGTCAAAGAATGTGCTTGCTGGCTGCAACCTGACGGCCCAAGTTTTCAAGCCCTGATGGTCCTGCTCTGATCGAAATAGAGAGAAACTCACCTTTCTTCCTTAAAACTTATCCTGAAGTGAACATGGGAATCATTCTATTCCAGATATGTTGAAAGAGGTCAGGCAGGCCATCTGGCATGTCTGGAAATGGTGTGGGGGATTGTCAGACAGGGATAGACTCAGTGATTTACAACAAGGTGTTTCAGGAGAGGTGAGAGCCCCTAAGTTGTAAGTGTTTGGCTGCTACCTGCCACGGCAGACATCTTCCAGCCTAGAACATCTCTGACCTTCCTTTTCCTCCTCTTCCCACTAACTCTAACAACATGCTTAGAAACCATTTTAGGTCCTCATTTGTAATTTTGTTATCAGACATGGGGATTCCCATAGTCAACGCCACCACCTACCGAGACAGGAGCCCAAAGCTCACCCTTCCCAAGGTCTCTGGTCCACTGTTTCCCAGGAAGGAAGACCCTATTTCTTCTGGTCTTCTGGTGAGTCAGTTTCTCTCTGGCAGACAAGAATCCTTCCCAAGTTGCCTGCCCGAGATGCAGACCAGACAGCTCCTCCTCTGTGGGCTGAAGAGGTGACACTCCTCTCATTAATTCTGTGGCCCTTTATAACTTAACCTCTCTGAGCCTCAGTTTTGGCACTTGTAAATGGAGATTGATAGTATTATCATCCTCCTTTTGTTGTAAACCATTCAATGGGAGAATGTATGGTAAGTGCCTAGCACAGGGCCTGGGCACAGTAGGTACTCAGCAAATATTAGTTGTATGCATGAACTCCATGGCTGACGCCACAGAGGCCCACACCTGGCCTGGAGTGGCCCTGGACTGGGACTGCCTACTGCCACTTTTCTTGGGATTTCAGGAGCCTCATCTCACAATTACTGCTCTGCCAGCAAGAATTCCAAACAAAGTGAGCACAGTTCTGTGGGCCCATCGGTAACCAGCTATCCACAACTGCCCCCTTTGGGGGTACAGACCAGGCTCCTCCCAGAAGCCCATCAGCGAGAGCTGGAAGTCAACTAGTGCTGAACTGTTGACCTGAGGAAGGCATTCTGACTTTTGGAAGGCCTGGAGTTGATGGGATAACTTGTCCCCTCTTATGTGAAATTTCTCTGTAAGGTGAGGTATCCAAGCCAAGATCCAAGAAGAGACCTCCTGACTGATTTTCACAACACTTCAGCTCCCAACAATGAAATCTCACTGCTCAGGAATGATGTTCTGTGCCCTGAGGTGAATGGGAATATTTAGGCTCCCCAGTCCCAGGGAGCCAGGGACATCAAGTAGTATCAGGCCCTTGTGTGACCACACGGTGTTGGTCCAGTGAAGACAGGACATTGCCACGGGAATCAGCTTCACCACCCACGCAGCTCAAGGCTGTCAGTGGGCTAAGGGGAGTCAGTGACCAAAAGACAACTCAGGCACAACCTTGGTTTCCTCCACAGGGTGGAGCGGACTCTCAAACCACAGTTTCATTTCAGGCCTCAGTTATCATCTATGGATGAAATATGCTAGAAGTAACGCTCTGAGAAAGAGACAGAAGAAAAGACTATTTTCCTTTTAAGTTCAAGCTTGAGGTTTTGAAGTCAGGCACAAAACCATTATGAACAGCTGTTCTTTTAAAAAAACATGTTAGTTTATTCCACACATTCTGATACGAATGAGAAAGATTTCCAAACACAGCTTATCTGTCACTTTTTACTTAGTGACTAATCTTTTCTCTTTCCTGTGACCACTTAGAATTTTTCAATACTCTTGGGCTGTGGTTTTTTTTTTCTCTTACCTGAATATTTCTTTTTCCTTCTTTAAAAACTAATGAATCTCATTTCAGCCATGCAAATTCACACATCTTTGTTTCCAAGATCAATACCTAAATTTTTCCCTGATTTGCTTTGAAAAGCATCTGGCCTTTTGGAGTATAAAGGTGTGAGGATGATCCTACTGCTCCCCTGGGAGTGGCAGAGTCTCCCTGGGAGGCAGATTGTCCTTGGAGTCAGTATCCTAAGCAGGGAGAGTATCCTTCAGAGATTTCAAAGAGAAAAAAAGCATTTAACTGGAAGCTTGAAAATAATTGTAGGCCGGGCGAGGTGACTCACGCCTGTAATCCTAGCACTCTGGGAGGCGGAGGCAGGCAGATTGTTTGAGCTCAGGAGTTCGAGACCAGCCTGAGCAAGAGTGAGACCCCGTCTCTACTAAAAATAGAAAAGAAATTATACAGACAGCTAAAAACATACATATATATAAAATTAGCCGGGCATGGTGGTGCATGCCTGTAGTCCCAGCTACTGGGGAGGCTGAGGCAGGAGGATCGCTTGAGCCCAGGAGTTTGAGGTTGCTGTGAGCTAGGCTGACGCCATGGCACTCTAGCCCGGGCAACAGAGTGAGACTCTGTCTCAAAAAAAAAAAAAAATTGTAGATGAAAATATAAATTTGAAACTGAGGAATCTAAGCTAAAGTCTTGTTTCTTCGTATTCCTCCCTCCCCAACCCCCATTTACAAATGCATTGGGAGGTTAAAATGGTTGGTATCCACAGTTTTCTCATTTACTGAGTATTCACAATATTTCAGCCACTTTGGGCTCTTGGGATGACCCTGGAGAAATATTCTCCCAAGACTAATTATCTCACTTGGCCCAAGCTAATTTCTTCTAATGAATAAGACTGAGTGTGTGTATGGGGCATGGGAGTGGGCAGAACAAAGTACCACCATGCTTGAACATTACGCATCTTCTTATGTTATTGGTGAAGCTGTCATGAAAGTACTCAAACAGCTAAGCATGCAGGACGGCCACCTTAATATTAAAACATTTTCTGAGTTACCTTTGCATATCGTAGTTGCCTTCAGCTCAGCAAAAATTGAGCCACTAGTTCATCTCCAGCCTAAGGGGAAATGTCTGAGGTGAAGTGTGTCCATCACTTTTTTATGCTCCTCATTGAATGTGAGTAGTAAAATCCTTCAAACAGGAATTCATTGTTCAGCACTCTTGCCACAGTGAAATATCTTGCATCCTCTATTACATTAAAGAATTACACGGGCCAGGCGTGGTGGCTCATGCCTGTAATCCTAGCCCTCTGGGAGGCGAGGCGGGTGGATCGCTCAAGGTCAGGAGTTCGAGACCAGCCTGAGCGAGACCCCGTCTCTACTAAAAAATAGAAATAAAAATTATCTAGACAACTAAAAATATATATAGAAAAAATTAGCCGGGCATGGTGGCTCATGCCTGTAGTCCCAGCTACTTGGGAGGCTGAGGCAGTAGGATCGCTTAAGCCCAGGAGTTTGAGGTTGCTGTGAGCTAGGCTGACGCCACGGCACTCACTCTA
The DNA here is from genome assembly GCF_020740605.2 of Lemur catta. Lineage (NCBI taxonomy): Eukaryota > Metazoa > Chordata > Mammalia > Primates > Lemuridae > Lemur > Lemur catta. The sequence continues at coordinate 41,123,446 of NC_059139.1, forward strand.
GCCCGGGCAACAAAGTGAGACTCTGTCTCAAAAAAAAAAAAAAAAAAACAGGAAAGGAAAAAAAGGGGGGAGCAAAAAGTTATGCAGCAGTGATTGAAAGTGTGTGGCAGTGGCCAATCTGGACTTCCTTTCAAGCCTCAGAATACCTGGTTGGTGATGTCTGGGTATGTGGCCCCACCAGAAATACCTGAAGTCCTTGCATTTGGATAGGACTAAAATATGCACAATAGATATAATCTCCAAGGAGAATAATAAGGATATAGCAAATCATGTCAATCCTGGATAATACCTGGCTAATTTGGATAATGTAGGTGTGGTATCCCAAGGGATAAGATTCCTTCTACTGCAAGTTTAACACAAGCTTTTCAGGGAATAGACAACGTCCATCTGAATCATTCTTACAAGCTGAATTTTTATTTTTACTAAATTATCTATGTTAAAAAAAAATCTGTGCCTGGTGTGGAATTTCACCCCATCAAGTGTTACAATGACTTTTTCATTTTCATTACAAGCAGAAGAATGAATGTAGGACAAGTGTTAGGAAACATGGCAATAAATTAGAATATAATTTACAAAAGCAAAAAAAAAAAAACAGTGTACCACATTAATACTGAGTATAAAATAATAAGCAACAACTAATCACAATAATACAAAGGTAATTTCATTCTGTATTATTAAGGATACCTAGGTGACATTCACTCAAATAAAATTCCTAATGAAATAGATTGCTTTGAAGTCATGTGTATCTCAAGGGGTTTATTCATTTGGGTACATTTACCTTTCCTTTTTTGGTAGGACTTTATGCCAGTGGCACATACTGCTCCCAGCCACGGGGTACGAGTTTCCCTGGGGTTTCCTAAGTAGTCTATAGAGCTCACTACTTTTGGAGGGCCTGCCACGGTGGCCCAGCCTCCACTGACAATCCTATTATTATTTAGGAATGCGGCATCAGGTGGCCATCTGGGTGGCTACAGAGTAGCAGCGGTATTGTAACGTGCTGTGGGATATATATATATATTTTTAACGTACTCAGGTTTAAATGCAAGGCCTATCTGAACTGCTTAATCCTGTTACATTCTGTGCTTGGTTCCTTCTAAAAACGCAGCCTAATTCTGCCCCACGGCGCCGCCCGCATCCTGACCTCCGTGCTGGTGCGCGTCCCAGAGGCGACATGGCTGCCCTTCTCTTCCCGCACCGTCTGAGGCACTGCACAGTGCCCAGGGGGACAGCCCTCGCAACGGTAGTTTCAAGGTGAGGTAAAAAATAGCCTGTAGTCAGTAATGTAAGAAATCTTTTTCAAACAAAAATATGAGCTGATATTTATGTTGGAGAAAATCAGATCCGGATTGTAAACCTATGCCTAAAATGCCACAGAAACCCGCCCACCCTTTATTTATTTGTTATATTTCACCAGGGCACATTAGCACCAAGTTAACCATTCTTGAAAAGGACCAAGGGAATTCAGTGCTGAGGCCATCCATGCTGCCCGTGGGCTGCCTTCCCTTCACGGAATGGCTGAGATGGCACTTGGGCTGCTCTTCTAAGGGCAGCATCGATGGGGGCCCTGGTAATATCTCTTGTATCATCACTAGCTCTCTCTGGAAAGCTCAAGGATGGAGACTGTGGCATTGAGAGAGAAAGATGGTTGTGACTGAGTGTGCAGAAAACATCCCGTGCCGATTGTCCACAGCAAACTTGGGAGTTTAGGTTTAGCTTTAGTGTCTGAGAGTCTCTCTTCTTTTTGGAAAAAAAACTAATCATCCACATTAGATCATGCTACATGTGACACACTGACGTGTAGTTTCAGAGCACAGTGATGGAATTAAGTCAAACATGTTCTTTAACTGCAAGTATTAACTTTACAAAGTAGCCATTTAGTTTTGAGTTTTAGGTGTTGGTGTATGCATGGTATACACGCATGTATATCAAAGGAGGCATGTTGGACACAAAGCACATTCATCAAGAACCTGCTGCAAGCTACAAGTGTTCAAGTACAAAATATTAATATAAACAAGTACCCCTTTTTATTTTAAATCTTGCTGTCGAGTCTTTTGATGAGCAGGATGTGAAATGTGAGGATAGGGAAAATACGAGCTAGTCATTTTAATTTAGGTGGATATGATTCTAGAATTTGACTTGCCCAAGAAACTGGGTTTCACATTTAATTGCCATTCAGAATATCTATGAAAAAATACAAAATACTTGGCTGAGTGACTATTAAAAGTATGCTTTATGATCTTTTGTCTTCATGAGTTTTTCTTCTTTGGTTGTCATCCCTTGCCTACTTTAAAACTCACAGAAATAGCACATTTATGTGCAAGCACATTCATCTATCCACACACTGAATAGCACCCGAACGTGCACGCATGCATGCACGCGTACACACACACACACACACACACGCACACGCACACGCACACTTGCTCTCATATAAATAAATGCCCTTCTACCATATCAAAGAAGAGACATCTGGAACCCATCGTAATTGTCAGCAAATTGCAAAAGGGTCTGCCTGGTTGTTACTGAGCCAGTCTATCTTTTGCCTGGTATCATCTCAATAAGCTCAACACGCGTGCAACAATCCAACAGGGCAGAAGCCACTCTGTGGCTGGTGAGGATGTAAACACAAGCGAGGTGGAGTGACTCGAATAAGAACTAAGGCATCCTGTGTGATGGCAGCAAAGTGCCTGATACTTTAGTCTCTCCCATACCCCAGGTCTGGCTTCTGCATGAAATGGAAATGTTTTTCTCTTAAAGTTTTAATGGAAATCTCAGCTTCACTTGCACAATGGCAGGTTGGCCACAGTCTTTCAGCACTGAGTTTATAGACTTGCACAGCTGCAGTAACTGATGCACTGCTTTAAACTAAGTCCCTCATTATTGTTCAGTTTAATATAGTTTTATATATGGCTCACAGCAGTGTTCAGAACAGGGGGATTACTCCTAAGGAAATTAAGTGGAATGAAGAAAAATAATGCAAACTTTCATTACTTTTGATTTATAATTGCTTCTTAAATTACAATTCAAAGCCCATTTTATAATTTAAATTGTGGTGCTGTTTTAGTGAGATAAAGTATAGTAAATATTTTTAAGCTATGACTTAAGAATTCTGAATCTTCTTTACTTCCATAGTTGACCAAGTCATAACAGCTACATTTTAAACAGTTTTAAATACAAATGGATTCAGTGTCATTGCTAAGTCCATAATAAAAATTATCTTAATGGTCCAAGGAGGTAAACAGGCTATTGGATTTACTCGAAAGAACACAAACGTTCCACAGTAAGCAAGTCTCCCTGTGTTGTTTGGATCTCTCCAATCTGGCATTCCCTCCTAATACCATGTCCAGCACTTTGGATCAATAAATCCCACTTCACAGAAGTTAAAATAATATTGAAATCCTGTCAGCTAGGGCTGACCAGTGGTTACGTTTTCCACAGGGTAATGCACTTGCAAGGACATCAATCCTCTTCCTCTGGGTGGCTCTCTTTGATGGACGCATTTCCACGATGGAATGACAAGGCCTTCTCTCTGGCTTTCCATGGGTCAGTGTCCTTGGCAGGTTTTACAACACATCTGTCTGAAGTATGCTCGACTGCAGAACTTGAACTTCAGCACCAGTGGGCAATAAGCCACTTTGTTCACATCTTTGCACTCTAACGAATGGGGGCAGAAAATGGAAAACAATTAGAGGCACATAAACAAGTATATAAATGAGCCGATGCGCCTGGATGTTCAGCAAGGTCCGCCTTTGGGCCAATCCACCTTGGCTTCTACATTCATGTGGTTTTTGTTTTTGTTTTTAAGCATACCCTGGCCTGGTACAGTCTACCAGAAACATTCTTTTGATATATTTTAACACAAAATTTTTAAAAAAATGTTTGCAAGGCTTTTCTTCCAGACTTTTATAAGTATGGTGCATGCCCACTGTGTCTTGAAAGAATTACCATTTGTTGGGATAAGTGATCACTTTAGACAGCTTGGAAACATGAGTCATTTTTCTTACAGCACTTTTATTGCTTCTTTCTCAAGGGTTATTTTATTCAACAGTGCAAGGTTATCCAAAATCAAACATGAGTTGCATTGTTTGATACCAAAGTACACATGTCTCAGGAGAATCTCTGCATCTGTGAGGCGCTGGGATGGGCCTGGGTGAATGAAAAGGATTGCTGACAGTGGCCTACATTCAGCAATTGCACTAGACAAAGAGGAAAGCTTTGAGGGGTTGGCCTCAAATGGCAGCAGTCTGTGGGTTATGGAAACATGTAGAAATGTCTTTTTTTAATTTGGAAGTGAGACGTGGCCTTCTTTTTTCCTATGTGTATTTTCTCTTCAATGCTAGAACTGCCACGGTTGCATCCTGCAGTTCTTACAGCCAGAAGGTGAATAAATGATTCTTTCTCTATCTCCTCTTGAGGCTGGTTGCAGAAGGTGGGACTGAGGGCCCAGTGGAGAGAAAGGGACACAGGCCTTTGATTCTCAGCAGCCCCACTTCGAATAGCCGACCCCCAACACATCCCCACTGCTGCTAACAATGATATTCTTCTCCAGTACGCTGGTCATTTTTACCTGGAGATTTTAAGATACTTTGTAAACCTAGTAATGAAAGTTTCAGATGTCTCTCAGAACCAAAGTTCCACCCTCATATTTCCAGGTAGTCATACTGAAGCATTCTGAATAAATTGTTTAAGGTAATTAGGAATCAGGCAGCACACTGGGTGAAGTTTAGTGTTTCAGAACAGTTTTGTTGTCCTGTTGTTGTTTACTTGTTTTTTCTTGGCTTCAAAAATCTACTATGGTTTTAAGAGATCAAATACATGGTATGTGAACCATTTTCCATATAAACATGGAAAATTAAATGCAAAGAAATGGGCAAGTTCCCAGTTCTTTTTAAAAAGTAAGGTAATAATCTTGCTGATGTCACTTTAAAGCTCTTTCACTGAAAGTCTTAAAATTTTGAAACTGGAACCCCCAAATCCTCTGAAAATGTACACTCTGCCACCATCAAACTCCCTTATTCAAGATTTAATTTACAAAGAGATTAATAGCTAGAAATTTGAATGAAAGTTTTCACACTAGGATTCTCAATAAATTTAAGTTTTGGCTGAAAGAAGGCAGGAAGAACATGAAAAATGCCTTTAAACTTTGCACTAAAAAAAAAAAAAGAAATCATTGCCTCCTTGTGTGTGCCTTAAAAAAATTAGATGATATATTTGCTGGATCAAGTTTGAATTTGAGGTAAAAAGATTTCCACATACTTTAATTTGGAGGCCACTTTGTATTATGTTTTTCTTTTCCTCTCTAACAGTTATGATGAGTAAAAGAAACCAAAAAAGTTCAGACTGAGAATATTTTTGTGGGAAAAAAATGTTATCATTGTTACCAAGAGGGATATATTGTCAAGGTAATATAATTATGAAAAAGATGAGAAAAGCTGAGCATATCCATGTTGACACAATGTCATTCATCTTTAATTCCAAACCACTGTCCTAACTGGGCAGTCACACTTTCATACTCCGCAACAGAGCTTGGTGGGACCACTTAAAATACAAAATAAACTTTAGCTTTGACCTTCATTGCCAGAATATAAAAATGATTTAGTTGATAAACAGACAGAGAAGGACTTGTTGTTTTAAAGTACAAGGAAATAAAATTAAAAGCCAGACTGCTTGGATTTAATCCTAGCTTTACCGTTTACTAACTTTATGATACTGAACAAATCAAATCACTTAACCTCTTTGTATCTAAGTTTTCTCCTCTGTAAAGTAGGAATCACTAGAGTATCCACTTTCACATGAACATGTATAACTGCACGAATATCCTTATTTACATCAACTACAGCAGTGCCTGGTGCATAGAAAGCACTCAGTAAGTGTAAGATACTGAATTGCTATTATTATTATCATTAGTTATCAGCATCTCTTATTGCCTGATGTCAGGAAGGAAGCACAAAGTTACACTTTAAACATCTCAATGAGGATGCAGTATTTGGATTATTACTAAGAAAATACTGCCTTAGAGGCACAAGTTAGTTTGAAGACAAAACAAAGATGAATATTTCCTGGGGCACTACTTTATGAAGAGATTCATTACTTCATTTTTAGAAGAGTTGCTGGATCAGGAAAATTTTGACTTGAGCAAATTACAAGTAAATTCACAGACTTTTCTTTTAGATTTAGACTCTGGGGTCTGATTAACTAATAAATAACATATAATAAAACAGAATATTCATAAATTGCTTCTCCACCTGCCCATCCACCCACTTATCCAGGTGAAATGATTATATTACAAATATAAATAGTTGGGGGTTCTGTTCATTAGGTGGGTGCTAGAAATAAGACTCTCCTCACACACAGAAGCCCAGAGCATAGCTCTTTTTCCAGAAGGAGTACCTGGCCTATGTGTAGACTGGAGACCAGCCATCGGGATGTCCCTTCCTGAACTTCCCAATACCCTGCTAAATTAGCTCCCAACTAACTTGATTGAAAGCAGGAAGTCAGTTAGGTCCTGGGAACAAAATCAAGTTTAGGGAGGTAGGGACTATTTATGAGTGTTCCCTGACCTGCCTGCAGCAGCAACACAACACAGTAATTGGGGTGGGGAGATCTGCAATCAGGCGGGCTTGGGGGTAAATTCTGGCTTTGCCTCTTCTAGTAGTTGTTTGTCCTTTGCCAAGTTACTTTACCTCTCTAAATCTCAGATTCTTCATCTCCAAGATGAAGACTATGATAAGGCCTGCTGATAGGATGTTGTGAGGCTTGCATGAGGTAATACGTACAAAGCATGTGCCATGGCAAGTAAGAATGCTTACTTACTGGCTCAGAGTAAACATTCAGTTTATCAGCTCTCATTATTAACACCAAAACATCTGCCTCTGAGAACAATCATCATGTGTTATTTCTCTGGGATCCCTATCAAAATAAATATAGGCTCAGGAAGCAAATTAACGGAAAGCTATTAAACAGAAGTCAGGAAAATTATGATGGGGGCAGGGGTGGGAAAAGACCAGGGGAAGATCCAAGTACTGCCAAGACTCAGGCAATGGGCCCTGATGAAACGTTAAAATGGAGACTCCTAGGCTGTATGGAAGGTCCAGTTCCTACTTCTTGGTTTTGCCTTTTAGGAATTGCCCTCGCTGGAATAATCAGTTCATTACGTCTTTGGATTGAAGAAAATCTATTCACCCCAAAGATCAACCATGACTGGGCTTTTATTCTTTGTCTTTTAACTCCATAAGGGCTTAATTTAATAATGATAGCATTAAAAATGATAATTTATCAAGTGCCTCCTTTGTGTCAGGCACAATCTTAGGAGGTTTTATATATTTTTATATAGCACTTTTAAGTATAGTCATGTGTTGCTTAGTCCTGAAAAGTGTTGTTAGGTGATTTCATCCTTGTGTGAACATCACAGAGTGTACTTACACAAACCTAGATGGCATAGCCTACTACACACCTAGGCTATATGGTGTGGCCTATTGCTCCTAGGCTACAAACCTGTACAGCATGTTACTGTACTGACTAGTGTAGGCAGTTATAGCACAATGGTAAGTATTTGTGTATCTAAACATATGTAAACATAGAAAAAGTACAGTAAAAATACAGTATTATAATCTTATAGGACCACTGTTGCATATGTGGTCTGTTACTGACCAAAATGTCATTATACTGCACATGACTATATAAATATTGGCTTTACACAAACAGTAAAACTTAAGCTCAAAAAGGTTATGAAACTAATTCTGGGTCACAAAGCTAGTTGATCTAAGAACTGGGATCAGAACACAGGTTTGTCTGACTCTAAAGCCACTGCATTTTGGCAGCATTCTTGACATCTAAATCCAAAAGTTTCTACCTGTCTGACTCTATATTCTTGGCTGACGCCACTGATAAGTCAACCTTTAGGGCATCACAGTCAGATATTTTGTTTTTTGGGAGTTTGCTCTGCCACCTTAGAGAAGTGAAAAAAATGTTTTCAAAAGGGAGTTTTCAGGTCACAGGCATTTAGAATAGCCTAAATTATCCTTTCATACTTTTATTCACCATATCCTCCTCTTCAAATTTTGTAAAATCATACAACTGAAAAGGAGATTTTAGACACATCAAGAATTTTTAAAGCCCCTTTATTATAGATAGCTGAATGTAATCTTCAAAATATTAGTACCAGTTTTAAATAATATTGGTGTATTCAACCTATCTGCCACTTTTAGCTTAGCTAGAGAGGATTGATTTGTTGTGCTTTTGGATTGACTCTGACATCATGCTGATGTAGTTGAGAGGGCCTTGAGGGTGAAACATCATTTCATTAGTCTGCCTCATCCTTAAAGCTCATTGAATTTATGAAATAGTCTTTTCTCTTCCATCCTGGGGGCCAAAACACAGCACCAATTAGTTTGGTGAAAAAAACCACTCTAAAACAGCTGTACATAAATTAAATCACATTTCTTATTGAAATCCAAACAATAACAGAAATACTCTTTTAATTTCTGGATGATTTTCAGCTGGCAATGATTTCTAGCTGATACTTAAAACATTTAAAAATTTAAAGTTTCTCTATATGCAGGTAGTATATAATCTGCAAATAAATAATACTAGGAGATCTATTAAAAGTAATCCTTTAGTTTAAGAAGAATTTGTTGGTATTATAATCACTCTATAGTTGACCTGTTTTGAAGATTTGGTCTTTACTACCATATTTTCTTCATGCAGATATACTTATATCTCCTACTTTTTTTCAGGGTCAAGGATTTTAAGATGAAGGAGCCTGACTTTCTCTTTTACTATCATCATGTACCACCTAAGCACTTTCCTGGGAGGAGAAGGACAAAACACTCTTTCTACCTTTTTTAGTCTCAGGATATTGAAGCAAGAGTCCTTAGTGTGTGCTTTTTAGGAAACATTTTATAAACCTAACTAGTCTCCCCTCCATTTACACCCTACCCCACCCCCAAAAGAAAGTTGCATTTCACCCAAGGCCAGAGACTTCTGGTAGGAAGGGCAATTTGTGGAGTATTCCCAAATTTTTCTCAGGGACACTTGGGAACACATCAAGTGCTGAAAGCCAGGGCCCTGCGATATGAACTCGGTCCATTACTAGAATCTTACATAACTTGCCAGGCGTGCTAGAGTGGCTCTCATTGGTAATCTGCGTTTTGGTAGAGTTGAATGATAAAATTAGGCAACCTGTTTCGCAGGTGACATATGAATCTACTTATCACTGATGTGCCAATGAGTTTTTCCCCAGGTGCTTTCAATTAATCTTTCAAAACCCTGACCTAAAAGACATGCTTTCAAAATAGGCTGAATGGAGGTTTATGAATTTACAGTGCAATTGAATTCAGATTCATCATGATTTTGAAGGTTTGATTTGGTTCAAGAAATCCAAGACCAACTCCTCAAATGCAGTGCTCTTGTATTTATTTAATCACATGTTATGGAGCTTGCCTACTGTCTCACTGGAGTGAGTTGGATACCCAGGGACAGATCCTTCCATGACCAGGTTGGACCATTCTGCACTTCTCTTTGGAGAATGCATGCCCTCTGTGCCTGTAAACTCCTTAGGTAATTCAGAAGAAGAACATAGTAAGTGGACAGTTATGACTTAAGCACCTAAGGGTTTATCTTTTAGATTCAAAAAGTATAAACAGCTGTGCTTCTGACAAACTGCCCAGGAAATGCAAAACCTGGTGAGAGGTGAGATGGCAAAGGCCATGCATGTGCAGTGCAGGAGTTGGGGTGGGGGATGTGAACTCAGTATACTTTTCCTGATAAAATTGTACTTGAGCCCTTGACAGTTTACATAGTCATGCTAGAAAATGATGAAATAAGTTTCAATGATGAGTAAGTTTCACTTGACATTATTCATTGCAATGAGAACAGTCCACCAACTTCTTTTTATCCTTGAAGAAAGATGGTGTCAGCTACTTGAACTTCATTCTGATTTCACCTTACCATGGACTAAACCATTCCTTTTTCTCTTTGCTTTCTCAGTTTCTTTTTACCCAGTCTTATTCCCTGGATGCCACCCACATTCAACCTCGAGGTGGTATAATCTCAACCCAAATCCAGGGTTCTCTCCAAACCAGACAGCCAGGAATGCGAGCCTGAATGCTAAGTGGATTACGAGCTCTTTGAAGTGGCAAAGAAAAAAAACTGGCTTTCCTCACCTCCTTGAAATCAAAGTATTCAAATGACCTTTATCATTCCTTTCACTGATTTTAATACATCAGATTGCACATTAAAACTCAAATTCAGTGGCTAGTTTGTTCTAGGGATCTTGGTATGAGATTTCTGGAGCTGACTCAGCTTTCCCAGAGCTATTTACTTGGGGGAGACTGAGACCCACCGAAGCCACCATTAGACATCCCAGGCTGGTAAACTAATGTACACTAACCACACTTTTCCTGGGTTGGTTACTAGCTCATGGCACACCGTGAATCATTCATTACCTGGCAGCAATAAATACTGTATGACAGAGTGTCTTGTGCTATTGAGAAGCTGAAAAGACTCTATAAACTACAAGGGAACTTGAAACTACATGAAAGATGAATAAAATGGCATTTTGGATAGAATTTCAGGTGAACCTAACTAGGATGGTCCCAGCTAACATATGGTCTTTAAAAAATTATTCTTAGTATTTCAAAGGTACAAATACCCAGCATGTCTATAATTCATTCTTAACTTCATCAGTGGCAGTCTGTCAGGATTACGTCTATAATGCTTTAACCCTTTGCTGAAGCCTTCCAGAAACAAAAAACTAAAGCAGATATTGAACACAGCAAATTGTATCTCCCTTTTTCTTCCCATTTCTCTCTTGCTATTTTAATTTCTTGTAGCCCTACTTCCAATTTTCTTTCTCTTACTATTCTTCTTTGCTTAATCTACCTCCATTTCTTCAATCTCTATTTTTTTATCTTATTCAAATTCCATTATTTTTATTATGATTTTGGGGGACTGATGCCTATAGATGCCTGAATTCCTTATCATGACTAATGGTACACAAGTACCTAAATCTGAAATTTAGGAATCATCCTACATACCTCCATATCTCTCATCCCCATGTCTAACTGTTCATCAGATTCTTTTTACTCTCCTTTTCATTTTATTCTTCCCCCCCCCAATTCATCACCTTCCTTTTAATCTCTACTATATCTGCTTCGTCAAGTTCAAGCCTTCATCAACTCTAGGCTGAAGTCTTAGAAAACTCTTTCTAACTCTTCTCTCACACAAGGCTGCTTTCGCTCCGCCATCCTGAACATGTCACTCCCCAATTTCTTTCACGTGTTCCCTAAAACCTGAAGATACAGTCCTAACATCCTTCCACTGCATACAGAACCCTCTAAAACCAAGTCCCTGTCTCTCTCTCGGTAGCCTCATCTCCACTGCCTGCTCATGTGCCAATACACCGCAGCCAGGGTGAACTACACACTCCATGCCGCCCCCATGATGCACACACTGGTGCTCTGCCAGGCTGCCCTCATCTCAATGTCTTCTTGATAAAATGCTTCATACTTTCCAGTGCCCAGCTCAAGCTTGCCTTCTCTGTGATGCCTGTCGTTTCTTTCTACCCCTATTACAGTACTGCTCATATTATGAAAGTTATTTGTTTGCAAGTCACCACTCCTACTAAACTGTACCTCCCTTTGCGGATAGGGACCTTATTGTATTTCTCTCATAGTTTCAGTGCCTGGCACATAGTAAGGATGCTAACTAAATTAATTAATGACTGGATGAATGGAGTACATTATTTAAAAATCATATCCTTGAGGGATGGACAGGTGGATATATGTGTTGATAAAGCAAGTTCAGTAAAATGTTAATGCTAGAATCTAGATGGTGAGTGTTCAATGTAAAACTCTTTCAACTTTGCCATATGTTTGGAACTTTTAATTACTTTTATGATAAAATACATGACCTAAACCTTGGTAGTTAAAACAATTCTCAAGATTATATCTGAGTATCATCTGTAGTGATTCAACTGAAAGACTGTATTTTAGATCCCAAGAGATCTCCCCCTAACCCTACCCTGTCTTGGGGTAGAGCTGAACTGGTCTATCAGTGCCTCCCACTAGAAGTCACAGGAGCCTGATTCTGCTGGGGGAAAGGGAGTCCTCTTCTATTTTTCTGCTTTAACCAGAAACTGCTCCTTCTCCAGCTTTCCGTTACTAAGGAGGCATTTCTTCTCTCCCTGATCTGATTTTCACAAGCCATATCAGACCCCTCTCACATTATCTTCATGTAAAAGCCTCTTCTCTTTTGAAATCCATGTTATCTGTCCATTCTATCTCTCTATGGATGAAAACCCATGATTCAGCTCAAATGTTTTATTCACTTTTTCCAAGATTCACACTGGGTTTTTCCAACTACATGTTACAGCTGGCTCACAGACTATTTAACTCTATGAGGTCTGCCTTCATCCAAAAGGTTAAAAGTCTTTGGTCCTGCATTTGAGTTCCTTTAATATGTCCAAAGCCAGTTCTTTCAGCAATGATTAAGGCTTAATCTATTGCAATAGGCTGACAGCCATGCCAGAAGTGTCTCTACCTTATAACCAGAAACTGTTTTCATGTCAAAATACCCTACATCAAAGATTTAATTAAGAATAGCATGTAAATGTAGTTGAAACTGATGTGTACTTGGGCTCTGCCAAATCTGGGTTCGGATCCTGATTCTACTACTTACTAGTCTTTTAATTTGGGCAAGTCACCAAACCTCTTTGTGCCTCATTTTCCTCATTAGTAATACCAACTCTCAGAATATTGTTGTCAAGATTATATAAGGTATTATACACACATACACATATACTTACGAAGAGAGATGTGTTTATGTATATGATATGCATGATAGATAATATCCAACATAGAATAGTTTAACATGATAATTGTATCTTGCCTCCCACCTTAACCTTTTATCTTCCAATTCTGAAAAAAAATTAGACCCCAAACCCACATGATTAATTGCTAATATTAATAACTTTCAATAGATAAAAGTTGTTTTATCTTTTGCAGTCTTTTCTTTATGTTTATTTTTTATTTGTATATATTCATGGGTGTTTGTTGAAGTCTTATAGAAGAGAGTTTTTTTTAAAAGATCACTTAGAACACAGTTTTTCCAAGAAAAATATTTCTGTTCATCATGAATTTTGAGCCCTCATCACAAGAAGGAAAGCCAGATTTCCAGAATGTCCCTTACTAAAGGAACAAAGAAAAAAAAAGTAGATGGCATTAGAGCCAGAGATTTTACAAATCAAAATGGTGATTTTTGAATTATTGTAGTATAATAAGGCTATATTTCATTGAAAGAGTAAATTATGTGTACAATAAGTATCTTGCATTGAGGCTCATATATAAAAAACAGACAATTTGAAAAGATGCAAGGTGTCTAGATCTTGTCATACAAGATTGCTCTTCCTAAAACAAAATTCCTAAGGAAATATTTTAAAATAGTGAATGTAATTTTAAAAAAGCCTTTGAACTACATAGACCTGATCAAAAGGAATAGATCTCTCTTGAATAGGTTTATAAGCATATAATTTTTACTTGAAAAATACTAACAAGTTATTTGATTACATATTCATGATAGTTTTTTTTTTTGGCAGGCCCCTATACATTTCAAATTTATGGCTTCAGATGTTGTTTATGAGTATGTATTCGATCATGCTTCTATTTTCATATGCGAAGGCAGTCTGACTTCCTGACTATGCCATTTTGTTTCCACATTCCTGATAATTTCTGTCGTAGTTCCTTGCACACACAGTAGCATTTAAGAAATTTCTAATCAATGCCTAAATAAATAAAGTACTTTTACTTGAATAAGAGATAAGAAAATTCAGGATTTTCGCTGGCATCTGCTGATAATAAAGGGATTTCCCGATATATAAAAAAGGAGAAATTTCAGAGCACAAAGACTTTTGACCTCCTTTATAAACAGCCACATAATTATTATTTTTTTTACTTTTCTACAGTAACAAAATTAGCATTTAAAATGCTAGTAGTTTCAAACACATCTTTTCATTATATGCACAAGTGATGAATTTAATCTTCATGATGAGATCCATTGTCACATCAAAAAAGAAACAGAAGTTTTCACTTTAAGAGTGGTTCATTAGAAATAATCTCTAGATTTCTAGCACAAGTCAAACATAGAATGCTTGGACATGACCTTAGAGATTATCCACTCCAATTTTATAGATAGGTAAACTTAGCTCCAGAGAGGTTAAGTGACTTAACAAGGTCATTTAGTTAGTGAAAGAGTCGGGAAAAAACTTAGGTTTCCTGATTATAGTCCAGTACACATGAAGCTTTCACAAACGCTCTATACAAATAAGACTACAATGGTGTGTGTATGGGGCTCTCCAAACCCTGAGAACAGTGAAGCTGAGTTATTAGAGATCACAGCCCCTTCTCCATGGAAAACTCACCTTCAGTATTAGATATGGGGGTACTGTCACATTTGCTTTCACACTGCTGCATTGATGGAGGCCGAACAGTTTCTGGACAGTCACTAGATGCCTGTCCAGTGTAGGAGAGACACTGCACAGTTCTCATTTGCTGTCCAAGGCCACACTGAGCAGAACACTAAATTCAAAGACACAGAGAAACAAAATGGTAATCTCAACAATTTTCAGGAGGTAAAAAAGATACCACGTCATTTCAAATACAATATATATATTAACTTTTAAAGCCAATATGTGGTTCATCTTTGAAAGGTGTATGATTAGATCATTCTACTATAAAACTGATTTACACACTCAAGGATCATGCTACTATAATACTGATTTACAAACTCAAGGATCATGCTATTACCCTAGAAAATAGACTTAATGTTCCCAGAAGAAAATAGGTGATGATTTCTTGGGCTATCACTCCAACAATTCCAAGCAAGTCTGGTAAACTCTAGCAGGAGTGTAATGAGAAAATCCTTGTGATAAAGTAGAATCATGTCTAGGGCTAAGACATCACTATTGCTCCCTATTTATTACAGGCATGCAGGTAAATAACCTGATGGCCTATTGGAATGCTCTGTATCTGATCAAACTATTAGGTCAGTATAATAGCAGTGACTGCTGCGGGGCTTGGTGATGGGGTCAGTGGGAAAATAAAAAAAAAAAAAAAAAAAAAGAGGCTGGATGCAGTGGCTCACACCTAGCAATCCCAGTACTTTGGGAGGCTGAGGCAGGAGCATCACTTGAGGCCAGGAGTTTGAGACCAGCCTGGGGAACACAGGGAGACCCCATGTCTACAAAAAACAAAACCTAACTGGGTGTAGTGGCACCCATCACTAGTCCCAGATACTCAGGAGGCTGAGGTGGGAGGATCACAGGAAGGAGCCCAGGTGTTGGAGCCTAATGAGCTATGATCGTGCCACTGTACTCTAGCCTGGGCAATAGAGCAAGACCCTGTCTCTCTTTTTAAGAGCTTAAATAGGACCCATGAGTTTTCTAAGGTATTGCCAGCCACAAATCTGAGAAGTGGTCTGGTGTTAGCCAATTAGCATGTCTCCCTCTCCTTTTTCATCTGCTCTCAGGTATCCAGTACTTCAGGACTGAAGTTACTCTGAGAGGCTTAGTTTCAGCTGAGTCTGATCAGCTGTCCCAGTTGAAGAATGGAGCTGGGTCTATTCTTTGGGCCCCCATCCAGAATACCAGAAAGCCTGTGAGATTTGGGATTAAAGGAATGAGGAGTTAACTGGTGCCAAGACAGGGAATTGTGATGTTTACAAGGTAAACAAATTGAAGTCCAGTTAGATTTGTTTGCAAAAACTTTCAAAACACCCACAGGACTTGTAAGGATATTCATGAAGACACTTTCTTTTTTAACTTTCTAGTATAGAATGACAAATAAATGCACTATAAACATATATTAAAGCATCTTTGAAAATGTATTTTAATTGGTTATTTTGAATTTTAGGAAACTAGGTTGAAATATAGATGGGAAGAAAAGGATTTGACACCATTTAAAAGAATAATCTAAAATTGACAATTGTTTGGCCAAATCACTAAAATACAACTACTTTCAATTGAGCTTTATGTAACAGTGTATTGTAACAAAAAATATATAAAAAAGAAAATGCCTGCCTGGTTAAAATAAAAATCATGACAGCATGTCTGTATTGATTCTTTTAATAGTATAGTATCAACTATGTGTTGTGAAACTGTCACACTTCTATGGTAAAACACACTTTGATATTTAAATGCATACAAGGGTTAACTTTATCATGTGTATTCCACTGGAGCATTTTTAAATTAAGCTAAATATTGCTATTGAGATGCAAAGCATTAATTATTTTCCAGTCAAACTTCTTCTGTCTCCCCAAAGGGCTGAGCACAGAGCAAATATATTTATTTACCATAACGGGTACTGAAAATCTTTGCCCTCTCTCAAATGAAACAAAAGAGGTGTATAGATACTGCTATACTCTAGCAATATTGAATTTTGGCCAGAATTTTGGTAACTACTTCTATGAAATGATATTTTTAATAAGTAATGGTAGGCCGATAGCACAAACAAAATCACACTGGTACAGTTACATACCATTATGATTTATTTGGGTTTCAAATAATAGAAAATGACTAGCTATAAGGCCAATATGAACCACAGGATAAAGGCATTGACTGGCTAGAAATTTACTTTATGGGGCATTATTTTTTAATGTAACCAAATAGATTTCCTCTTCGACATTTAGAATAATAATACTTAATTTTCCTTCCATCCAAATATATAAACTGGGTTTATTTTTTAAAATTAAAAAAAAATTGATAGATAAAATTATATGTGTTTATCATGTATACGATGTTTTAAAGTATGTATACATTGTGGAATGACTAAATCTCGCTGATACATGCATTACTTCACATAGTTATCATTTTTATGGTGAGAACCAACTTGTTTTTATAGGATTGAAGGTGTCCTATAGCAAGATGACACAATTTAAAAGTAGATAAGAAAGAAAAAAGAAAAAACAGGAATTAGAACATAAAATGGAAATGAGTCTAACAGAAAAATACTTACCAAAAGTCCTCTATACTTATTTCCCAATTCATAGTGTCCATCAGAGAAAAAAATGAATCAATTAAAGAATAGGTATTAATATTTCAAAGATTATCAATCACATTATCAAGCTAATTATCATAAAAACTCTACAGTTTTTTTTGTAAGGCTAAGAGTAATTATCTCTATTTTGCAAGTGAGAAAATTAAGACACTGGTGTTAACTGATGTGTCCTTGAATTAATTGAGAGAGCTGGGTCTAGAATCTAACTTTTTGGTAGCTTGTTCAAATCTCTGGCTATCTAGACTATTTCTCTTTTAATTTTAACTTAAAATGGCAGAATACAAAGAGTAGTTAAAAGTGGGAAGTATATAGGTGTGGGAGAAACATTGGCTAATTGTGTATGTGTCCCTGTGTGGCTACTGCAGTTTATTCATTGTCACATTCATATTTCATACCTAGATTTCTATGTGTTAATTATAACTCATCTCTCCAGCCCTTACAATGACCAAATTAGGAACCTCAGGTTTGTGTCTCAACGTGCTACTTCAGCAGGAGCCCATATTACAAATGCCTTACCTGGCCCCAGTCTCCTGTTACCCAGCGAGGGGGAGGGCAGCGGCCCAAACTACAACGGATGCGGACAGGAGGTTTGCTTTCCTCTGGACATTGTGTAGCTGGGAAAGTCTTAGAAAGGTCACTGCTCTTGCATAGAACAATCCGATGCTTGAATCCTGGGCCACATTTTGGAGTACACTGGAAATAAAACAAATACTAATGAATAATGACAGTCTAAAGACAGAGGAAAATTTGAGGAAAGGCTTTCATGAACTAAATGTGCATTTGGGTATACAATAAACATACACACTAAGTTCTAGGCAAAATCTCTCAGATATGAAATTCCTTAGAAGTTTTTAAGCAGAAGTACTTTTATCTTTTCCCTAAGGTCTTTAAGAGCAAAAATTCAATGTTTGCTTTTCTTGGCTAACTTATTTTCTTCCTTTATTGGGAATAGGTTTATTTCTTTATTCTTCGCCATCCTTGGCCTCATTCAGCTGTGATAAGATTCTGCTAATTTTTGGAATGTGGAATCCTTGGTTTCCTACTTGCTGGGTGTATTCTTCTAAAAAGAATTTTTATGTTGTTAGTAGACCACAAGAACTTGTCTCTGTGAAGCAAGTTAGGGGTTGACTTAGATCAACTATTCGTATAGTGTGGTAGCTAAGAATACTTGGTCACAGGTAAAGGTTTATTGTACAGAAAGTTTCTGGACTTTTCACTGTCTACCAGTTACAAATATAATCAATTTGACTGTTCTTTAGAATTGGGTCTGTTTGTTCTTCATATTGAGGGAAAGATGCTTCTTCCTATATGATAAACCTTATTATTTGTCTCATCTCCAGGTGTTTCCAGAAGCCATCAATTTAACATGGTTTCTGACTAAAATTCTCCAGCTTTCCCCCTTGTATGTCTGGACACTTCTTTAAAATCTGTACTTCCTCTCTCAGTCAAGTGAGGGCCTTACTCACAACATTTGGAAACACTATATCTGTACCTGTCCTTCAAAAAACATTTCTAGATCTCCTACAGGAACTATACTAGACTGGGGAGATATAAAAATGAAGGAGTCTCTACTCTCAAGGAGCTCATAGTCTTATTTAGGATACCGACATGTAAACACAAGGTTAACGTTAAAAGTACCATAAAAGTAGATGTAGAATATACAAATTATTGTGCCTCTAATCACCATCACTCAATTTTATGATTATTTATTTACATGTCTTCTCATCTCTACCAGACTATAGCTCCTTAAAATTACTCCATTTCTGCTTCATCTTTGTGCATGCACACACTCACACACACCCCCAACCCCAGGATGCAGCTGAGGGCTTTGAGTAAGTACTCAACAAATATATGCTGTTCTTTATCTGGAAAGATGATCTGGAAAGTCCTCCACTGCTGCCCTAATAGCATTCAATAAAATCAATAGCATTCAATAAAATCATTGAATAAATACTGCATATATCCACTGCTGTGCAAAGTGGTATAATTTATACAGTCCTCACAAAATGCCTGTGAGATGGCAATTATTATTCTGTTTTTAAAATGAGGAAACAAATTTAGAGTAAGTGATCAATAGAAAGTTACATAGATTTTAAATGTTGAAGTCATTCTAATGCTTATTCTTATTGTTTCCTGAATGTTTGGCATTACACTATGTACTTTGCATATATTGTCTAATTTAATACTCATAACAACCCTATCACCTTATATTTCAAGAAACTGAGACACGTAATATTTTCTTTCTTTTTTTTTTTTTTGAGACAGAGTCTCACTCTGTTGCCCAGGCTGGAGTGCCGTGGCATTAGCCTAGCTCACAGCAACCTCAAACTCCTGGGCTTAAGCGATCCTACTGCCTCAGCCTCCCGAGTAGCTGGGACTACAGGCATGCGCCACCATGCCCGGCTAATTTCTTTCTATTTTTTTAGTAGAGACAGGCTCTTGCTCTTGCTCAGGCTGGTCTCAAACTCCTGAGCTCAAACAATCCATCCGCCTCGGCCTCCCGGAGTGCTAGGATTATAGGCGTGAACCACTGCGCCCGGCCGACATATAATATTTTCTGCAGAATGAATAAAGTCCTGATCCAAGTCTCTTCAGCTTGCTCCACGGTGTCTAGTCCTCTTGACTTCACACCATGTCTCCTCCATTGTCCAAGCAAAAGCCTTTGAGGGTTTCTGCCACTCTCTTAATGCTTACTATTATCATTGGTAATAATAACACTACTACTTTACATTCTATTAGAGATTCAAAGTTCACAAAATACTTTCAAATACATTATTAAACAAGTTTTTAAGACTATTACAGATGAAAAAAGCTTAACTAACTTAAGAATAAACAGGTAGCAAATGGTAGAGCTGGAACTAAATCCCAGGCCTTCTGACTCATACTTTAGGGCCTACTCATTATCCATACCTCTGTTATTACTGTATTCACATGCTTTTGGTACTAGCAGGAACAAATTCGTGAGAATACATAATAAATATTAACTAATTAGTAAAAAATAAATTGAGAGAGGTACAAGAGGATAGAAGGCCACTTTGTACTTTAAGTAGATAGGCAGAAACACATGAGATATACAGTGAATTCAGTTTTTGTGCTTCGAGATTTTGAGACTATGATTCGTTTTCTAACGAGAGCGTTCATTGAAAAATGCATTCATGCTATTCCCCTGCCTCCTTCCCATTTTAAAATCATGTGTATGTATCTTAAAGGCTAGATATTATGTGTCTTGCTTATTCTAATATCTTTTTCCAGTAGCAAGAAGCTTCTGTTATTATTTTAAGAATGTAGTAATATCCAGCAGCCTTTCCTAAAAGCAGATGCCAAGTCCTGGCTACAATTAGGAGATGCAGATAAGGAAAAGGCAGACAATTCATTCACCTGTATCTGAGAAGTCCCCAGGAAACCAAAACAAAACAAAATAAAACAATACGGATATGATTGATAATAATAAGATTGATAATAAGAAAAGAAAGCAGTACTAATATTTATTGCCAGGCAGTATTCTAAATCCTTTGCATGTAATAATCCACGTATTTAAAGAAACTCCATGAAGTAAGAACTATTATCACATCCATTTTACAGGTGAGGAAACTGAAGTATGGAGAAGTACAGATAAATCCAGATGACAGTGTTCCACTAGAATGAAGCTCTGAAAGATAAATGTAAAAAGACACAAATTCTCTGCAGGACAATGTGCAGTTATGTTCAGAGCTAAACACACAATGACATCTACTTAGGCAAGAAATCATTTTAGAAAATTACATCCCCAAATTCACTAAATTAGCCAAGGATATTCTATTCTATAGCAGTAGAGGTAGAGAGATAATCAATTGAATTTTCAAAATAGTGAATGACTGACAATTACATTTCTGTCACATTGTTACTCAATGAATACAACAGGCTTGAACCCTGCAGATCTAGTCACAAATATTACATGTCTATAGCCAGAACCTCAACTTTGGTCTCTGCAAATATTGTGATTCTTAAAGGTGATCATAAAATTAAATGTTTAAAAATTGCTTCTGAAAAATAGTGAAGGCACAGGGATGCCACTTAGACCAGGTTCATTCTAAGTAGAACTCTATCCAGCAAATCCTTCTGACCTTATGTTAGAGACGTTCAAGCAGAGACGTCCTCAGTTTGTGTTTATTTTTACTTCTTCCTTCTGCTTATTTTAGTATGAATTTCTTTGTTGCCTCTCTTAGCCTACTGATAAATACAGTAGCCCCAACTCCCATCCATCCATGGTTTTGCTTTCAGCAGTTTTGTGTTCCATGTTTCAGTTACCAGTGATCAAATGCAGTCTGAAAATAGGTGACTACAGTACAATAAGATAATTTGAGAGAGAGAGAAAGAGACAGAGGAAGGGAGAGAGGGAGAGACACCACATTCACATAACCTTTAGTACGGTATACTGTTATAATTTTTTATTTTATTACTAGTTATTGTTAATCTCTTACTGTGCCTAATTTATTAGTGTAAATTAAACTTTATCATAGGTATGTATGTGTAGGAAAAAATATACTGTATATAGGATTCAGTACTATCTGTGGTTTCAGGCATCCATTGGGGGTTTTGAAATGTATCCCCACAGATAAAGGGGGACTACTATAAACATGTTTGTCTATCTGACAGCATCAGTGTTATTTAGCTATCTAAAAACATAAGAAATTTTAGAAAAGCAAGATCTACATCTCAGCCATGTTTATGTATATGATTAATAGGCATGAATTTAATTATGAATGCTTCAGAGCATTCTCCAGAGATAATCATTGGTTTATACCCACATAAAGGTATGTTTTTGAACAAATTTTGAGTATGCAGTAAAATCCATTAGTAATAATTAGAAATTTGAATACTTAGTTCAACAACAAAAATTTACTTTGTTAAATTAAGGAATATTTGTAAATATCAAAATCCACCATATTCTTTCTCATGATAAACCATTAGGTAGCTGGGTGGAAGATATTCAGTGGATAGTCTATTATTTAGTAAAATTAATTCTCACTATTTCTCCTTATTGCAGGTAAATACCTATTTTTTTTTCTATTTTATTCATATAATTAGACTCTCACAATTATTTAAAATCTGACCAGACCATCTGTTTTTTGTTTTCATCTCAGTGGGATGTAAGAGGTGATTTTTTTGAGAGATGCATTTATGCTTTAGCTGAATGTACCATGATTAAGAAACAAAAACATATTTTGCTGAGAAAAGTATTTGAAACCACACCAGGGAAAACCATTTGGCTCTCACTTGTAAAGGATAGGAATATTAACATTTTGGGATTAGCCTGTTGAGTTCTCTCGGACAAGATGGGTTTAATTTACTTAGTCATAGGACCAGAATAGAACCTAGGAGTACACAAAGTGATGTCACGCTTGTCTTTTCAAACAAAACACAGCCCCTTGTAGGTAAATATTTCCCCCCATCTTTTTTAAGTAATTCTACCTTCATGTAAGTCCTATAAAGTCAGTTGAGTATGGTGCCAGTTACCTACTTGTCCAAGAATAAGTACAAGAAACAGACCTTTTTCAATGGGTACTCTGTGGGAGTCAACGGAACTATTCTGATACATCAAAAGAATGGGTTAGGACTGCTGGAGCCCATCCACAGTATGCAGCAATGCTTTCAAGAGTTACTTGCCAAGTGAGGGCAAAAAAACCCCATATAAAGTCCAACATAGCATGGGTGATCCCAAGAGTGAGGATTGATTATTAAGAACTGGGAAAGCTGTGGCTTCATTAGTTTCACAAAAGGCTGCCGATGAGCCATTTTCCACCAAGGTAATTTGGCTTTTTTTTTTTTCCTTTTGCCATAAACACTGGATGGGTTTCACTGATGCTGGCTTTACAACAATGGAATTTTATATTAGGGCAGCCGGCAAAGAAAAGAAAAGGGTCAAAGGGTAAATTCCTCTTGCTGCAAAATGTTTTCACCAGTTGAACCTCACCCTTGTGATTAGCAGAGCTCAGACAGCTGATAGTTCGAAGTAGGGAGGAGGCAGAAAGAGGAGGGAAGTTTTCATGGGTGTGTTAAAAAATGTGTGAAATATCTGCAAAAGGTTGACCGAGAGAGATTGAACACTGTTCTGATTTTCTGCTGGGATCTCCTCTCTTCATTAGATGTTCCATTCCTCTGGGAGGAACAGGCTCCTTGTTCTCCATTGATACTCAGACATTATTTCATTGAATGCTATTTATTCTTTTTTATTTTCAACCCATCTAAGGAAGAGAAGGCTGCCTGGTAAAGTAAGGGTCAGGGAACAGAAGCATGAGAGTGCAACCCACCGCTTTGGAAAACACACAGGAGAGACTGTATGGGGCACAAATCATCTTTCCTCTTGAACAAAGGATGATGATGGTGGTAAAGATGGTGTTCAACTAAAATCTTTGAGACAGTAATGGCAGCATTTTTTGACCTATGCTCACCCCAGAGTAGTCTTCCTAGGTTGTCTATGGAAAGACAAAAGCGGTGACCAATGCTTTATCTGAGGTAGACTCTACCCCCTCAGCACCACTTCTTTCTCCTAAGCTTCCACTCAGCTATCTTCAAGAAGATAGCAGAAATGTAATTAAACGTGTCCTCAGCTTGTACGTATTTCTTCATGTAGTCTCAGGAATGCCTAAGAGCCTCCTAGAGCCATTTGAACAAGTCACTTCAAAGACTGGATAAATAAGAATCAAAATGCTAAGAGCAGGGTAAGTACAACCTATGTGAAGGTGAATTCAGAAGAAAACCTTAAAATGGCATTTGGAATGGAAATACATCAACAATAATACATAAGCTATCTCTCAAGGTGATTATCTTTGGTTGTTTTATTTAAAAAATATATAATGATGCAGAAAAGTATAGGTAAGAAAATCAATGTGAAATGAGTCTGTACATGAGGAAGTTTTGATCTTTTAGTGGTTGACAGAAATTTCTTCCAGTTTTTGCTTATGAAGGATGATGTGGTATAGAGTTCTGCAATCAAGCCTAATCTATTCAAGTTAACCTATTGCTACTTTATTCAATCTTTCATTTATTCTTAAAAACAAACCCTTTTCTCCCACACTGCTTTCCTCACAGTCTTTAAGTTTCTGTTCAGCTGTTTCTTTTTTCAGGAATACCTTCTTTAGCTTCCTTATTGTCTTCCCTACTTCAAATTTGATACCTTTTAACATTCACTTCAACTCTCATCAACTAAAAAGGCTTCTGATCCTACTCTAGGGTACGCTGAGCTTCTCAGCTCTGAATTTCTATATTAATTATGTATTTATACCTCACAACCCACTGTTTTATTAAACATTGTCTTATGTGTATTTATTAAACATTATCTTATATGTATTATTCTCTCATTGTTTCATGTATATTTTTTATTTCCCAAGCTTACAGGATTATTTCATATTCCCCATAGTGCCTAACCTAGTGTGTTTAGTAAGTACTCAATTAAACTTACTGACTTGATGTGAAACCCTAAAACTGTTGTATCTAATCATCAGGTTTTCCATTATGGTTTTCCAGTAACAATGAAACCCTAAAACTGTTGTATCTAATCATCAGGTTTTCCATTATGGTTTTCCAGTAACAAATTTTCCATAATTATAATAAGTATTATGGATTTCTATAAGGGTCCTGGGCTTTACCATGTGTATAACTCTGCAGAATGTCTATTTTTTTAATCACTGGATTTTACCTTGCAAATGAATTTAGGCATTAACACATGTCCTGTTAGGGAACAGAGGAGTCCATACTGTTTTCCATAACCACTGACTGAATAGTATCAAGAATATCTCTACATTTGATTGAAACTACAAATAAAGTTAGGTAGGCAGAATGTAATTACTGAAGCTGGAGTATGGCCAGGAAACTTGGAAGAAACTCCCAATTCCTGCCAAAGATTCCATAGATAACCACAATTGGTCACCACTTCCATGTACCATCTTAAACACAGTCCCTCTTTTAGTCCCATGCCTCTAGCACAATAAGGCCACTTAAGCAGTAAGATCCACAGGGGAATAGTTACATCCAAAGATTCCTAAAGAACAATGTTTATTTTTATTTTTATTTTTTTGTTTTTTGACAAACTTATGAGATCTACAGGAAATACCCAGAGCAAGTACCACAATGTTTCTGGCAGGATATATAAGAATAGAGTCTGAAATGCATCCTGTTTTGCTAACTTGAAAGAATTATCTCTAGTTATATTTATATAGCCAGGTCTCATTTTTTTTTTTTTTAAAGAGATGGTATCTCACTGTATTGCTCAGGCTGATCTCGAACTCCTGGACTCAAGTGATTCTCCTACCTCAGCCTCCTCAGTAGCTGGGACTACCAGTGTGCACCATGGCCCTGGCTCATTCTTTTTAACACTAACCAACACTACAGAAGGATTCAGTTCTTCTTTGGGAAATGTGGAGAATGGTATGGTATAGTATATATATGTGTATATCTCATGCATACTGAGGAGTCAAAAATTAACTACCTCTTACCCCATTTTTCATAATTTTTCTGAGTGCCTCTGGATTATGTTAGGCTGTTTGGTAAACATCTATGCCAGAAAAACATTCCATTAGGTCTTCCTCACTGATTAGGTAAGTGAAGGTAATGGTAAATTCTGAATTTGACTTTCTGATGTTATAACCCTCAGATCTATTATTTCTTCCACAGATGCAATAGAAACAATTAAGATATGTATATATAGATAAGTCACAAGTGATAATGAATTGATAAAGATTCATATCTAAGAATTATGTAATTAGGCTGTACTTGAAAGGAAAGACATTAAAAAAATTGTGCCTTCCAAATGAGATCCTGGAAAAGTTCATTCCAGGTCTTCAATAAGTTTCAGGGTAAGAAAGGTTTATGACTCTTCTTTTGAACTTCAATTATTAATCACATATCACTAATTCTGAACTTGTGATGCTGGTTCAATAGTAAGAAGGAGAAAAACCACTTATGTGAGTACTCACTATAATGTTATTTTAAATTCACTTTAGACTTTTTAATCAAATTGATGACTAATTTCTCATTGATTCCCCAGACCCCCCAAACCCCTTATTTCCTGGCAAGCAGCAATAAAATATAACATGGCTAAGTCCACTGTTACGCAGTCCCTTATTTGTTGAGTGCGAAGACGCTCACAGGCTCAGGTGTCCTTAATATTAAATGCTTTGGTATTGATAGTTAAGACATCTCAAAACATATAGCCTCAGATTTCCTTACCTCGGACCAGTCTAAAGCCACCCACTGTGGTGGACATGACTGGTTGTTGCAGGGCTCTTTTTCGACAGGCCGGTGCGTTAAACAACCACTGTAGTCCAGCGTCTCCTCCTCAGAAGGTCCGATCTTCCTGATGCAGAGCACTGCCCTTGTGCGCATTCCACCGTCACAAGTCTTGCTGCACTCCAACCAATCCCCAATGAACCACCTGCAGCCAGAAGTGGAAGAAACACAGAAGAGCATTTTCTTAGTGCATCCAGAGATTTTCAGCTGAGTGAAGGCACTCTCACTGATAACCTACACTCTTTTCCTAGAAAAGCTGACATTTCAATGTTGGTTGATATGACAAATGGCAAACAAAGAGCTGCTAAAGAAAAGATCATTCACTGTCATTTTCCTTCTAAAGTGTATTGTATGGGCTTTGGAGCAGGCAGAAACTAGGTTCAAACAAGCAGTGCACTAGGTATTTTTAAACCTCTTTGATTTTTCTCCTTTTTTCTTTCTTTCCTTTTTTTTTTTTTTTGAGATATGGTCTTGTTCTGTTGTCTGGATTAGAGTGCAGTGGTGTCACCACAGCTCACTGGAACCTCAAACTCCTGGGCTCAAGCAATCCTCCAGCCTCAGCCTCTTGAGAAGCTAGGACTACAGGCCTGTGCCACTATGCCCAGCTAATTTTTCTATTTTTTGTAGAGACAGGGTCTTGCTGTGTTGCCCAGGCTGGTCTCAAACTCCTGGCCTCCTAAAGTTCTAGGATTACAGGCATGAGCCACCACACCTGGCTGGCCTTAATTTCTAAAATGAAGATAACAATTATCAATGTCATAAGACTGTCATTAAGATTAAAAAAGGTAAATATATAAAGGTCACAGGGGTGTGCTGGGAAATGTTTAACTGGCTCTTCATTGTAGGGAGGGAGTTCTGACTTGTGGTGTTTGCCAGTCTTTGTGGTGTATGGCCAATTTTAAGCTACTAACATGACGTAATAAACATAAACAAGAGAAGATATGCTAATAACAGGGTCTCATGAACCAGTACTAGCTGGCTTCAGTATACCACTGAATGCTTCTGACATAGTGTCTGGCATATAACAAACAAGAAACTGTAGCTATTTTTATTATTACATTGAGGCAGTATCTCCCATAATTAAGGATTTTATGCTAAAATCATCCTAAAGGAGCAGGGGATTTGTTTTCTGATTTCCAGAAATGAATTTCTATGAAGATAGAAGGATTTTAATATCCTTCCAGGGACAGCGAAGGCCCAGGTCTCCATACTGAGGACATGGGAGTCTTAAAACATCTTCAGCAAGAACAGATCTCTGAGCCAGCTCTATGAAAACATGGAGATCCCTTGTTTTGGCCCCATTTGCTCCTACAAACAATTTATACACACATAATGTGGGAGGAAACTCAAATGTCAAGCAAAATGAACATGTCTCACATTTATAGGAATATTACTCCTTTTCCCTAAAGTCATAAATAAACTTTCATATACATATAATTTCAGTGTTTTTCTTTCTTTCTTTTTGGTAATACTTCTATAGGACTCACTCTCCTGGACACATCAATTGGTCCAAGGGATGTGAATCATGATCTAAATCAGGCCAATGAGGATTCTGCTTTAGAATTTTTATATCTCAACTAGAGCAAAAGGGACCCTTTCCTTTCTGATCACAAAGGTATATAAAACGATTAGTCTAGAGTTGCAGTGACCAGTTTTCCTGTCAAGTGGAATTAGCTGATTTGAAAGACTACAGAGGAGCTAGAAAGTCCTGATGGTGTTTGAGTTCTTGATTCTCTAGCAATTCCTCAAGCTAGGTCTTCTCTAAGCTTTGTTACATAAACCTTATGTGCAGAAAGAAGCTAGCCCACATTGAAGTTTTGTTATTTGCAACTAGAATCTTGACTGATATATTATTGTATTTAATTTAATAAGTATTTTCTGAATGTCTACTATGTTCCAGACATTGTGCTTTGTTTTATAGAAGAAAGTAAGACACAGTATTAGAAAAAAGGGTTCTCTAAAATCATGAAAAGAGAAATGATGGATCCAGGACTAGATTCCCCCATCAATTGCTATTTCAACTACATTTCATTTTTAACATTGCTGAATAGTAAAATCTAGGTCACAAACATGGGGTCACTAGACATTTTCTTCACTCCATAATTACATATCATGCAGCTATGATTTATAATTAATCAATAAACATGCTCATTCTCTTGGGTGGGAGACTGCCCAGAAGAATATGAAAAGCTTAAGGACAAATTTCTCACTATTTCTGTGAGCATAGCTGCATTGTGCCAGTTCTGTATATGGAAGATAATACCTTAGTGAAGTCAGAATACTAGTAGCCTACATTTGAGCCTGTACTCAGCCAACTAAGCCACATGGCCTTTGTTCATTATCATTTGTATTATCTTTATTTATAGAGGAAAATCAGCATTTAGAAATATCATAGTTAACCAGTTTTTCATACTTAAAATATATTTTGTCAGAATCTACAAATTTTCAACCTAAAATTCATTCAAAGAATGACAATTTAATCTTGAACTTTTAAAATCATACATTAACATTTCTTTCTTGTCATTTTCCAAGGAGGTTTCAAGTGATTTTCATATTTCCTTTCTGTTTTCCACAGATGAGCATTATCCCAAGTTGTTAGTACTATTTTTGGTAAGGAGGAAAATGTGTACTGAGAATAATAACTTGCATGCCAGCCATAGTGAAACTCTGATTCAATTCGCAACAGTGATTTCATCACCAAGATTAGGAGATAAAACAGAAATGTGTAGAGCTCAGTCACACAAAGTTCAGTCATATTACCTCCAGCCATGATCTCATTGGTCTCATAATGTAAGAAGGATGGAGGCCTTCAAATTAAACACAGGTGCCCAGAGTAACAGCAGTGATTCAGGAGGTGTTGCTGTTTTTTTTGTTGTGCAGGGTCAGGGCCACCTCTGCCTTTTTATTCTTTGTCCCCTCTTTTATTGCCAACCATCTTGCCTCAGAAACTTAGCCTTGATGTATCACTCCCGCCTTCAATTTGGAATGTATGAAAGTAAAAGTATTAATCACCCTCCCAATGTCCTTTCTGACTTTAACTCTGATTTCAGACTTCACATTCAGTCCCTGTTACATCTTTATTGCTCATCATATCATCCCTTCCCAAGTCACTCTGAAGGATTAAATCACACCCTAGTTATTTAAATAGTTTTGCAATTCTACCACTGCAATTGCTTGTCTCAGTTTCTCCATTCTCCTGTCTAGTTTAAGACATACTGCTTCCTTTATTTTCATTCTCCATGTATTTGACCCTTTGATGGAATTCTCCCTATTTCTCTGTCTTTTTTTCCTCCTCTAGATTCAGTGGTAAAAATATGAACCCAGAAATTCCCTCTTGGAATATCAACTGCTGAGTCGTTATAGCCTGAACAATCCCAAGGTTGTTTCTTTCTGAGCTCTTCCCAACACCCAGTGATCAAACTGTCTTCATCCTCACAAGTGCCTTCATATTCATTAGATGCTAACAATTAGTGGGATTTATGTTTGAATGCCTGAAATAAGAATGGTTTGCTACACCCTCTGTAATTTGATCTACAGTCTAAGTCTCTTATTATTGTCAATGATAACATTATTTGGAGGAGGGAATAAGAGAGACACTATAAAAAATCTGCCCCAACCTTGGTAAACCATAATATTTTGAACAAACAATCTATCATAAAATCAGATTATTTCTGCCTTTTAATTTAAAGGAAAATGGCAGAGAATATGAAAATAAACTGCTATTAAATATTTGGATTAAAAGATAGAGATTTCCTAGCCTTTGTCCCAAAGTCAAGGGTCTAATCATCATCCCTTTTTATTAACACAACAAAGCAAAATTTAAAAAATCTTCAGAATTTGACAATTACATCTTTAATCAAAGAGAGATTCAATTATATAACATATTGTTTATTTACAAAGATACTAAAACTTTCCTAGGTTTTAAAATAATTTTTAGAAAAATTTTCAAAACAACAACAAAAATAATTTCTTTATTTCCTCAGCTAATTGAAAAATGAAACTAATATTAAGCAGAACTCCCTATGCTATAAACATTCCATAGTTAAGGTTTTCCTAAATTTTAAAAAGTCAAAGTAATAAACATGTGTGAAGTTGTAGCAATTGACTAAGTGAAGCAATCAAAATTAGATGTATTAAAGTGCCACCAGACATTTAATTTGTAACTTACAAAGTTAGTGATGTCTGGTATAATGGGAAAAACATCACTGGTGATTATCATGTCCTCATGTGTAAAATGATGGGCGTTGGCCTAGATGATTTCTATGATTCTTCCCAGGTCTTAAATTTTGTAGTTTTATAGACCACTCTGATGATTATGTTTTTAAACTTAAAATGACAGATTATAGTTGTCCATGGGTGAGGTCCAATGACTCAAAATAATTGTTAAACATTAAACCATAAGAGATACCATTAAATAAAACCTAGCCACTAGACAAAAATTAATCTCTCCCCCCTCTGAGTTCCCTATAGCATCTTTGTTTATAACTCTTATTGTTTTTATCATATTTTGTTTTCTACTATAGTTATTTTTATATGTATTTGCCCAATTAGATTATCCTTAGGAAAAAAAAAAAGGGTGATTTCTCTCAAAGTACAGTGCCTTACACATTGCACTTGACTAATAAATGTTTTTTAAATTTTGGTCACAATATCATTAAAATGAATAGGTCCCTTATTTTCACCTCTCCAGTTTTCATAATTTTAAAAACCATAGTATCCTACAGGAATAATATTACATATTCAAGGATTCTCTGCATGAGATCATATGTAGAAATATTCTTACTATTAAAACACAGCTTGGTAAAAACTGAACTCCTGGCCTTTCTCTTTGGATTCCAACTCAGCATTCCTTTCTTCTTTTATGGTGGGGTACTAGCTTCCTATTAATCAGATCCTTTTATATTAAAACTCGTACCTTTTCTTTTTTCCAATTATTTAAGCCTATCTCATGGTTCCCACTGTTTCACTTATACTCACTTCACCACCCTGACTACTACACTCTTTCTTATGACAGAGTTGCTGCTATGAGCATGCTAACTTTCCCTAGCAAGGCCTCTTCTGAACCTTCAAAGTCTTCCAAATAAACACTATTAGTATTTCTCTATCAATGTTCCTTTTGTCTATTCTTTCTAGTATCCTGTCATTTTCTTTACATAATAGAAGGGCAAATCTTACTGTTCTCTATTTTTCTATATACTATACTTATAAATTACTTCAATATAACTAAAGACATTTGAAATATTTCATTATTTGAAAAAATACTTTCTGATTAAAAATACCATTTAGGATTTTAAATTAATGATATTTGGAAAAATAATATTTGAAAATCAATATAGGTCTCTTCCTCCAATCAGGCAAATAAATTTCAGATAGATTAAAGATTACATTAAAAATAAGTAATGGAACTTTGAAAGTATAATCTTAGAGTGGGGAAGACCTTTCTAAACATTATACCAATGAAAGAAATACACAGATCAAAACACCACAAATAATATGGAAAACATATGAAAAACTAGGAAAAATATTTGGAACACAGAAGAGTTAATATCCTTAATACATTAAGCATTCATACAAATTAATAACAAAATGATAAATAGAACAGGGTAAGAAGATAAGAAGTAAAAGAGAAGTAGCACAAATGGCCACTGAAAATAATTTTTAAATGTTCAGCCTCCTCAACAATCCAAGAAATACAAAATAAAATAGCAATTAAATATCGGAGTTTTCCCCTATGAAATAATCAAAGATTGTTTTTTAAAATAATAATACTCGGTGTTGTTCACTTCTGGGAAATAGCATTCTTATATATACTCTTAGTAGGAGTGTACATTCATACAATCTTTCCAGAGAGCAATCCGACAATATATCTCAAAGATTAAAATATGCTTCTATACGAACCAGAAATTCTATTGCTATTTATTTAGCATAAGAGCATAATTATGGAGAGCCATTTTAGCAGCAAAAATGGTTAATGTTGTGGTATTATAGGGAATCAAAAGCAAGAATATAGCCAAAATTGTTTAACAGCGGAATACCAATTTAAATAAACAACATACCTGCTAACCTTGTTGAAGATATTTAATGTTCAATATGTTTTGTTTTGTTTTGTTTTTTTTGAGATAGAGTGTCGCTTTGTTGCCCTGGCTGGAGTGAGTGCCGCGGCGTCAGCCTAGCTCACAGCAACCTCACACTCCCGGGCTGAAGCAATCCTACTGCCTCAGTCTCCCGAGTAGCTGGGACTGCAAGCATGCGCCACCATGCCCGGCTAATTTTTTTTTTTTTCCTATATATATTTTAGTTGGCCAGATAATTTCTTTCTATTTTTTAGTAGAGGCGGGGTCTCCCTCTTGCTCAGGCTAGTCTCGAACTCCTGACCTGGAGCGATCCACCCGCCTTGGCCTCCCAGAATGCTAGGATTACAGGCGTGAGCCACCGCGCCCGGCCAACATTCAATATATGTTGAGAACTGACTCCGAAGCATCTAAATAGTATAATGCCTTTTTGTTACACACACATGCCTATGTATATATAGAAAAAAGACTTGAAATATACACATCAAAATACTAATGGTGGTATTTTAGGGTATTTTATTTTCTTCCTTTTGCTTATCTGCCTATCACATAATTATCTTAAAAAAAAAAACACCTATCTGCTTTCTTCACACTCAGGTAGACTTACTGAATTCAGTAGTCTTTCTATGATTTTTATCTCTATAATACCAATGTTCCTGGGAATCTCAGATGGTCCCTGACTTAAGATGGTTTGACTTACAATTTTTCCACTTTACAATGGTGTGAAAGCAATATACATTCAGTAGAAACCATACTTGGAATTTTGAATTTTAATCTTTTCCCCGGCTAGCAATATGTAGTACAATACTCTCTTGTGATGCTAGGCTGCAGGAGTAATCTGCAGCTCCCAGTTCAGCCACCCAATCACCAGGGTAACCAATATCTTACAGTATACTGTATTGCCACATGATATTGCCCAACTGTAGGCTAGTGTAAGGGTTCTGAGTACATTTAAGGCGGACTAGGCTAAGTTATGATGTTCAGTAAATTAGGTGTATTAAATGCATTTTCAACTTAAAATATTTTCAACTTACAATGGATTTATCAGGATGTAAGCCCATCGTAAATTGAGGAGCATATCTGATAAACATTCTGAAGAAATAAGATTTCCTTTGTCATAGTCTAAATTCAAAGCAATAAAGAAGAAATTTATAAGGAACTAAGAAAAAATGGACTAATAATGAGTAATATTTTAAATACATGCATTTAGGTCTTTCCAAAAAAGAAAACTGTCAGACTGAATTTTCTATCTTTCTCATATTCTCATATTCCCTGTATCTTTCTCTTTTGAATTTCATCCCTCACCTCCAAACTTAAATAAGTAACTTTATTTCAGAACTATGAAAGGAAAGGACATAGAAAACTTATTTTAATCATGTCAATTATCCTTAAACTGTTGAAAAAGAAACAACTCCAATTCTAGTGTAATATTGAAACCCACAATTTATGGAATGGAATGACCAATGATTGAAATCTCTAAGGACATTGGACATTTTAAGCATTTAAGTTTAAGCAAATGAAAAAGCTTAGGCCAAAATAAAACAGGTGTGATCAGGCCCATTCAGATGTCCTAAACGGCTGACCAAATGCCAAATATAATACTTAAAATCTTGAGTGTCACGGAATTAACTTTAGTTGAGGCTCACAATTACATGAAAATATACTGAAGTTACTGGAAACAAGGGAAGGGGCAAAATTAGCCTATGGATTTTGAGCATCACTTTGTTTTAGATAATTTTCAGTTTCCCTTGAGATAAATTTATAAAAATTATTGCAGAAAAGAGGAATACGAAAAAAATTAAATAATTTATCTTTGTAGTAGACATGATAGGTTACATTTCCATACTTTCCCATGTCTGGATTTTAAGGAATTATATCTATGGTGATAACATTTTGAAAAGAACAGATATAAAATTACAAAAGTCTTAGAATAAAAACTTCTATCACTCTAGATTCCTTGTGCTCGTTATTTGGTAGCCACTACCCTAAACCTTTTCAAGAGACTAATAGTGGATATCACCTTTAAGATTCAAATGTTTAGGCAGACACTGACTTTGGGTAATGAAAGTTCAGAGGGTATTATTGTTTTGGAACAGATATTATGAAATGCACCTTGCTTTAGCCGCATTAGGGACCTGGATTCTTTATCTATTGTTAAGTGCCAGGTTTTTGTAACTATACTGTGGTCATTTTTAGAAAAGGGAATTAATTCATTATGAAGCTTTTCTCTCTGGTTCTAGACAGTTTAGGGCACATAAATTCATTTGCTTATCCTTTTTCCTTATCAATTTCATGTTGGGATAATTAGCTAATCAGGTGGATAAAGGTTAATCTGATTTCTCAAACAAGAATGAAATGCCATTCACACATATTTTGTCTTGCAGTTGTCAGGCAAAAATCACTATAAAGACCAGAATTGTCATGATCAACTCAGCATCCTCTGTCTTTTTACACATAATTATTGCCTCTTGTTCATCAAGAAACATTTCTGTTCTTGCAGATTATAAAGTATGGCTCACTGACAGCAGATCTCACTTTTAAGCCACCATTAAGATGAATGGGCTCTTTCCTTGTGCCTCCCTTTACAGGGAGTTGTAATTGCTACACTAATCAACAGAAAGAGACTGAAGTATACCTGCATGCCTATGCCCAACACTCAGAAGACAGAACTTACAATAGAACTTAAAACTGAGTCAGCAAATTAAAGCACTGATACTCCATTCCAGAATATTTCTAAAACATTTCAAACATCTTTATGAGGTTAGGATAAATATCTGGAAAAGACAGGAGTGCAAACAAATCACTGTATTTTATTAAATCTAAGACACATTATTTTGTGTATCACTAAAAAGGGGGGAAAAAAGATCAATTATTATTGTAAGACACCATCAGTTGCAAGATGAATCCTAATTTCAGAGAGATTAAAATGTGGAAAGATATTGCCTTAGAATTGAGGAAATATGATAATTTCCAGGACCCAAATTCACTGAAGTTCCTGCTTTAAAAGAGTTAATGATTGAAACCTATGGATAAATAGAAATCTTTGCTCAGTAAAAGGGAAATCAAAATTCCACCCTCTAAGATGTTTTCTGCCTTTTCCCCAGTCTAATTTGTTCTTATTCCAAATATGAATACATAATGTTTTCTCTGTATACCTGAAGAAAATAATTCTTACTTCTTTCCCTTACTTACTCAGGTGGGCAGGGCTCAGTGTTGCAGGCTCTTTGATTTTCAGGTGGCTTACTGTCAGGGTCACAGTAATTGTTCTGCACAATGGAGTTGTCATCCAACCTTTTACAGACCACCTCCTGTCTTTGGACACCTTGAGAAAAGGAGGATATCATTAATTGAGGAGAAGTTTACCTTCTAATAAGTTAGGTATGCATTGCTTTCCTCTGTGGGGAATCAACCTCACTGGATCGCTGCTGTTTTATCTGTTCCACACTTGACTGCTTCTCTAAAAAGGAGAGAAGTCCTGGTCATTATACTGAAATTTTAGGCAAAATTATTGTTCTCATATTTAGAAACATAACTACTTTCAAATCCAGAAAAGAAACTATTGGTAATCTTAAACAATTAGCATTCCCATTTGTATATTCTTCATGCTTTCCTTAAAAACAAAACAAACAAACTTCAATTCCCCAAAATATCATCAGATAAAATATATGAATATACGTTTCAATGCAAAACAATGGCTATGTATTTATTTATTTAAAAATAAAACAATAGGGACAAATTTAATTTTTGACATTTTGTAGGACAAACCCCATCAATTTAGTCTTTCTTAGGAACACATCACATCCACACATTCATTTTTTTCTTCCATTTACATAATTATCTCTCTAAAAGCCCACTAGTTGTTTAGAATATAAACATTGCAGTGGGCTTCTTTGGGACTGTAACCAACTAGTCTGTTTTCTCTAATAGAGTTGGCCCCCTGTTGATTATACCATTGTCAAAGAAATACACATACAGTTCATTCAAATACTAACTTACAAAATACTTATCTCATTCCTAAAAATTAGTCTATGTGACCTCTTTATCACAGCTAAAAATATTCTCATTATAAAATTTATAAAATATTAAACATATATTTATTATTTACTAGCAAAGATATCCACCACAGCTTGCTCACATTTCACAAAATACAAAGACACACACACACACACACACACACACACACACACACACACACACACACTCTTATTTGTAAACATCCCTGGTGAACAGATTTCATATACAATCATTTTCTCTTTAGTGTCAAGGAATCAAAAAAAGTAAAGATAGGTAATAGCAAGATATCAAAAAGAAACAAACTACAAGACAACGCTGAACGTTTCAGACCATATAGAAGTAACAGGTTACTCCTGGAAATGGAAATAAAGGCACAAACTAAGCTATGCCCCCTACTCACACACCCATCCCTATAAACAGGTAGGCCAAATTACCCAGAAAAAGTTGTAAAAGCAGCATTAGCAGTATCCAGAAAACCATAGCTTAACACCTAGCTAATCCCACACAATCCTTCAGTTTTTCTTTTTTCCAGTTGTTTTTAAATAACAGTACCCCCCAAAAAGAGTTTGATCACAAATTAGGGAAATCTATGTGAGACAGGATCATTCATTGAAGGAAACTGTCACCTAAACAAATAGGCACCAAATGCTTCCCCCAGGGTCCCTTAAAGAGTCCTGGAAATTCTGCAGGTGGGAGTGCCTCAGTTATCATGTTATACACACCTTAACTAAGCCCTTTCAATTTAAAGACTGACAGGGAAAACTATTAAATCCACCAAGCTCATGAGACTTAAATCCTGTAGCTTCCACAACAGTGGTAAACAGTTGAAGAAAATATTTTTTATTGCTTGCAGTAACCCAAGGCTCCTATTGATTACCTTCAACAAATTTTTAGGCTTTCCTAAATTTAGGGGTCTTAAACATAGCCAAATAACTTACTGGCAAAATGTCTCAGAGTATGTATTGTTTTCACTCCCTTCCAATCCCTAGAATAAGCCAAACGATTCCGTTTATGAGAGGACAACAGTTTGGAATTTTTTAACTATTAAACTTTAGATTTTTGAGGAAAGAATGATTCATATCAGGCATAGCTGTGATCCATTCACAGATGTTCCATGATATTCATCAGATATCTCCCCATTGTGTCATTCCAGTGGGCAGATAACTAAATCCATGTGGTCCACCTAGACAGATATCTCTACCATTAGTCATGGGATTCAACTACCAACTGCAACAGTGGCTGAGATTATCCATGCACCCTGGTTCAGTATTTTGGTTCTATCAGGAAGATTAGGCAGTTGTTTTTACAAGTTAGCATGGTTATTTTTTAAAAGTCATTCAAATATGACTATAGTTGAAACAAGAACAATTGGTATTCAATACAGTATCTTGGTTGTTTCTCAAAAAGGGCTAAACATTTTCAGCACTACAAAATACAACTGATTTTGATTTATTTCAGTAGTAGAAACATTAATTCAGTTTATATAGGTCAAGATAAAATTCTACCTTCTTTAAATTAACCCTAGAAATGTTCAGCCATAATACATTCGTTTTCAAAAGTAGCCTTTCGTGAAAAAACAAGGCTCCTGCAATTTGAATCATAGATGAGATATGCGTTAGTAGAGGTGAGATTTATATTTCATTTTAAGATAAATTCTAGCTATGTATATGTCTTGAAAAAAATTTCCTACTTAACCCTTATTGTTAAAAATATACAAAACCATAAGGAACAAAATAAAAATTATTCGAAGTCCCATATCTTTGTTCTAAATCTTTATTTTCAGGGATATTTTGGTATTTGGTAGGATCCAGTAATTAGTTTAAAAATTATATACATACACAAAGTAAAACTGCCAGTTGAATGTAGTTGGCAGGTCATTCATTCATTCACTCATTCAACACACCATAGTTACTAAACATAAGGCATTGTGCTTCTTATGAGATATTGGCCTACATGCTAAGAATTACAAACTGACTTAATTTTGGTCATGCTTTCCAGACTTCTTAAAAATTAGGAATTAAGAGTATTTTGGAGTTCATTTCAGCTTCCATAGTTTCAGAATTTTTTTATGAAAAATTAGAAGTCTTTGAATAGACAGCTAAACGTGCTCTATATTTTATGAAGATGCATTTTTTCTTGCATTCATCTTTTGTTGATTTTCTTCTAGAATGTTATATTAGACAACATGGTATTTCACACTCAAGAATTGACTGTACCAGTAATCTATTCCAAATCTTCCTACAACATTGTACTATCTTTCTCCAACAGCATACAAATCTTCCAACTTTTACTCCCACACTTGGCAGGTTCACAGATTTTTTTTTTCCAAGTCAGTAGCAACAGGGTAACTCTGTAAACCAATGTACCTAAATGGATGGGTTTTTAAAACACATACTTTCAAATTAAGAAAAATGCAGCAATTTAGCTTTAGAAAGTAGAAAATACGGATCAACTGGAAATAATATAAACTAAGTCAACAAGAGAAATGATTGTGTTTAGATTCTTTTTATATGATCAAGTCTCTTGTACATAACTTGTTTTAAAGTAGTCTGTAAAACATTGCTAAGAAGTTGATTTCAAGTCCTGTCGGGAATAATTACATCCAGTTACATAAAACCACTATGCTTTCAAATCTAAAGACTTACAGTTTATAACCAAAACCATAAAATTTCCACATGAACAGTCAGTGTGCACCTAATTGAAAATAAAATTCTAGTGGCTTAGTGTCCATATCCCCTGGAGATAGGCAGATGTTCTGCAAAATTTAATCAGCCAAATTTAAGACTGCCGTAATTTTATTTTATTCTTAAACACCTAAAGTTACTGGCATGCAAACTGTGTACCTGTTTTTTTTGTTAAATGCAATCCTTCTTCCATGCTTAAAAAAAAAACTAATGGCTTCATGTTACAAAAGTTAAGTACAAAGATGCTATCACCAATACATATTTACTTTAAATCCTCTAGAAAAGCTTTATCTTGTCTAGAGATTTTTGCTTATCTTTTGATTCTTTGGTATTAAAGAATCAAATATGATGGTCCTTAACATGGAAATGCAACCCTCGCTTTTTGTCTGTAAGTTAAAATTTGTCAGACATTATATTTAATTTTGTGCCAATAGTTAAAAGTTAAAAGATCTATTTGCCCACCAAAGGTTCTCTTATGCAATAGGGAGGAAGAAATACCAAACTCGAACCACTGCTCTGGTTATACATCAAGAAATGGCTTTTAATGGCATTTTGAAGCATCATATACCACAGGAATATCAGCAAGAAGTCCACCAAATGGCAACCGAGTCCCAGGTGGACTCCTTCATCTGCTGTTCTTACTGTCAGAGGTGGTGATGGTCCAAGTGAGGAACCTGTACAATCCCAGTCTGAGCAAAGACTCCAGAGGCCGCAGCTCCTCTTCATTTCTTACCTCCTTTCCAGTCCCTCTACTGCCTTTATCAGCTGCCCAATGTTTTCATGTGTTCCCATCTTTCTCTTTTAGAGATTTAAAATATTTTATAAACTCATTTATAACACAATATTTGGCAATATATTGTTTTTCTCAGGGCAGTTCATCATTTTAAAAGTAGGAGGGAGATACTCAATGCACAAAAATTACCACTTGCTTTAACTTTAACAAGTAAGGGTGACATGTGTTAAACCAAGAAGGATGGGACTCAGGGTGCTTAAAGGCATGAGAAAGACTTTCTAGGCCTTCTCAAATCTACTCATAAGCCCCATCATTTCAGTCCTAGACCATTCAGTTGGTAAATGGGCAATACATAACCACATGAGAGTGAGTCAACAAGGAAAAGAAAGAGGAGTATAAATGTATCCTTGGGATTGATGGGCTAACCAACCTCTAGATAACTTAACCTAGTGGCACAGCACATCATAACTACCCAAGAAACAGTTTTCTGAAGAGAAAGGGAAAAGTTAAAAAGTCAGAGCTTATACTAAAAATGTGGCTGGTGGCTAAGGCAACAATTTGCTTAACCACAGCACCCAAAGTAGCTAGCAACCAAGACAACACTATATAACCACAGTATACAGAACATATGGCCAGCAATATTAATTTAATCTAAACCCTTAGTGCAGATAGCATCCAAAGAGTAACAAGTGCCAGGAAAAAAAAATGTCTCTCTGCTCTGCCTTTCACTGCTGGAATCTGGCTTTTGTGCCGTGTGATTATTGGCCAAACACAAGCATTTGCAGGGCAGAGCAAAGCCCATCTGCCTTGGATCTAACATCTGGCACCCAGGGTACCCAATCAGCTCCACCCATATGGTTCCTTCTTCTGAAGAATCTCCTGCTAGTTTTTATCTTTCAAAGCCTTCCCTTCTCTGCCTTTCCCTCTGTCCTAAGCAAAACTAGATATCATGAGAAAATATTAGATGATCAAAAGGAAAATGTGGCTCTAAAAATATTGTATTTTTCTACGGGAACTATGTTTAGTGATGGTAAGGCAGGATGGAGCATATATATTCTGAGTTTGTTTGAAATCATACTACCCCCCTTGGAGGGAATTCCTACTACTCATTAGATATTAGCAGTAATCTCTTCCATAAAAAGTGTCTAATTTAGTTTAACTCATTGAGTTTCTACTACGTCTACGGCATGGTTTTTCATTATAAGGGAGAAAGTGAGTAAGCTAGTCTTGACCTCAATGAGATTACATTAAAGTGGGGGTTGGGCATAAAGGCAAGTATCATTATAATTATATTCCACGATGGAAGATACCTTATCTAATAAAATGGTGCATTTTCTGGTCTAATGTTTTTAGTTTTACAGTCCCCTTATTTTGTTATTTTGCTGTCTGATTTCTCTTTCCCAGATCCTCACTGATCTGAAAAACTCATAGCCAAGTGACTGTGATATCACTCCCCTTTCACTTTATCTTGTTCCTACGGTTTTTAGTCACTCCAACTTCTGCCACATTTAGTTACCTCTTTTTGAGTTCTAGGTGGTTTAGGTTAAAGACCTAAGGCAAGTTTTCATTCTCCTTTGTAAAATGAGACAATCAAATTAGATAATTTCTAACATTTCTTCCAGATCCAAAATTCTATAAAAGTTGTCTCCTCTTCTCTCCTTCCACATTCCAATCATTCAACATTTTTTTCCACCACTTCTCTTTTCCTTCTCTATCTGCTTTTTCCCTCTACTCTACACAATAAGAAGTCTAGAAAACAGGGATCTTTTACTTTGCATTTGGTTTTGTAGTCTTGTTTCAGTGCCTGGAGTCCTTACCAGTGTGAGGTACACATCAAAGGAGTTAGACATGTCAAGATGCAGAATACTAACTAGAAATAGGAATTTATGAAAGCCAAGTGTCCTCATATAAAGAATTAAATCATATTATACTAGAAAGTAATTTACATGGTCTTTAGTAGGATCTTGTTTTAGATATTTTATTTAAAATCATAACGGAGTGAACAATATTAAGAGTACAAGGCCTTGAGCTTCTTTCACACAGTGTGATGTACTAATAGAGAGGTTTTTCTTTTAAACATATATAAAAATCTTTCTCAGAATGAAAGGGTAAATATTTCAGATTTGAGTTAAAATAAGGATACAATCATAAACAACTTGTATAGCTTTTAGACTAAAGTCTTCATTTTCTTCAAGTAAAAATAGAAATAGTAATATCATAAGGTCCTGTAAAGTCGGGATGATGATGCTTACCATTATAAAAGGCTTTATTTTTTCCCTAAAAGATTTTATGCATACTACCTTGGAAAGATGTATAATGTTTTGATTGTTAAAAATGCTACTTTGAACAGAATTTTTGTGATGCAAAACATGACCGGTGTTATATAGATCATTAATACAATAGGAATGCACTCAAACTGGTTTCAGCCTTACCTAAGGTTTTCAGTGACTGAATATGTATCCAAACCCTGTTCATGTTAGAGAAGAATATAATCACTAAAACAATAGAAATGATGAAAGAGGAAGAAAAGCAGCATTAGGGGGAATGTTGTGGGTTAGCAGAGATTTCTTGCTTTTGGCTATAAATCTTAATAGGGAAAATGCAACCTGCAATATGAACAAGTAAACAGTAAAAAATGTCAAGATTATCAAAATAATCCTTCCTATGTAAGACTTTTTACAAGAAGTTAGACAGTTTAAACTATACTGAAAATATACAGGAGAAATCAAAAACATTTTAAAGTGGATTTTACAGGCGAAGCCATATGCTTAAGGAAAATGACAAATGAAAATTATTATTTGTGTATTTATTATATATAAACAAATGAATAAACACATTCGTTCCTGGAAGTGTGAACCAACCATGAGCATGAGTTTGCATAGAAGACTCACTCTTTAATCTCAAGGGGCATGTTATATAAGAAGTAAGCCAAGTGAAGCGCAGCATTTCAGGAGCTGTGATGTTCACAGTTGCCCTGGTACGATGCCTGGTACAACTAATTCCATATTTTAAAGGGCACTCTTCCCTCCAAACATTGAAAATAACCTTTAAGGAAGGAACTGTAGGAGAGTGAATAGGGGAATGTTAGGGTCAATGCAGTGACATGCCATTGTCTAGTCCTGTAAATATTTTATTTTTCAAACACCAAAGTGAAAGTCAGAGAATAATGATGACCAAAGCTGAATGCAAATCTTTATTCTTTCTAAACTTGTCACTTTTTATAGGAGATTTGTATTATTAAAAATATCTCAGTGATCCACTTTATGCGTAAGTTTGGCATATATAGGAATCAAATGTAAAAGGATCTTCATAGTTTCAAATGATAATAGTACATTGTACAGCCCAACACAGAAAATATCTTTCACAGGAAAGTTTTTTTTTAAAAACTAATTATGTTTCTTTAAATGGAAATAAATGGCATTGAGTGAAGTGCTTTTAACTATTCAAACTAAAGTTTCCATCTGTCATCTTTT
Source organism: Lemur catta (assembly GCF_020740605.2). Classification (NCBI taxonomy): domain Eukaryota; kingdom Metazoa; phylum Chordata; class Mammalia; order Primates; family Lemuridae; genus Lemur; species Lemur catta. The sequence continues at coordinate 41,166,736 of NC_059139.1, forward strand.
ACTTAACCTCTGAAAGTAACTTTTGGATGGTAACTCCTAAGTCAAAAATAGGCAAATTTAGTTATAAGATTCAATCTTTATGTCTTTAACACCTTAATTTCATTCAAGTCTATTTTGAATCTCAAAAAACAAACAAAAAAACCCCAAATGTTGTTTTCCTCTGCTCCATTTTGGGAGCAGAAAGTTACAGTATATGTGTCCTTTATAAGCTGCAATACAAGTGTTAGTCATCATTTTTGTTATAATTTTTATAAAATTTAAGTCTAAAACACTTGTTTGCAGCACATGCTGTTAATTCACTAATAATGTGAACTGATCTTTGAGTGATATTAAATGTGTTAGATAGACATCTTAGAATTGCAAAGAAATTAAAAGGATATCTGTGAAAATGTAAAGTATTTGCTTCTGTTTTATCTGGTACTTTGAGAACTGTTCTCTTTTTGTCAGGTATTAGTACTGGCCTAAAGATTGCATTATATTTTTTTCTAATAATTACTTCTTAAAAACAATTAAAATTCTTATTTTAGAATGGACTTACTATATTTTCAAGTGCACATTATGCTTGTGTTCTATCATTCTTAAAGAAAATAAAATATATGACATGAACATGTAATGTATAACAATATAGGAATATCCAACTTTTTTAAAGAGGCCAAGGCTATCTGCATGATGGGCTCATTAAAATAATTTGAAAATTGTGTTATTAATAAATAGAATAGTATAGATTATTACATAAACTTGCTTGCTGCGAGAAGAAATTACTATCAGGGACTCTTTGACATATCTAGTTCCTTCTTTCCTTCCTTTTTTTTTTGCTTTAATCACCCACCAATCTTTTTTTTTAATTGTTACTACCAGGTGAAAAACACCCAGCAATCTTATACTGAATTAACAGAGATAGAGGAAGGAAACATATTCAGGAGTATATATAAAAAGTAATACAGATATTAAAGAGAAATTTGCCTATTATTCAAGATCTCTAGTTCCTTAACTGGAAGTGCAGAAGTCTCATTTTTAAATTCTGAACATCATCAAGGCCTTGAATAGTAAGCTTATATGCATTTTTTCCTCTTATAAAATTAAATTCAACATCTATTGAAAGGAAGAGAGGTGACCATTTTATCCAACTTTAATGACATTCATTTTACCTTAAATCAGAGGTTCTCAAACTTTTTTGGTTCACAGTACCCTTAGTGTCTCAATTGTTTTACAGCATCTGCTAGGCAGAAAAAAATGTCTAAGTTTTGCTTATTAAAGAGTTAGGTCCAAATAACTTAATTGTAATAATTTGTATAGTGTAAGATCAATGTCATTATGTTTCCCTTGAAAATCTACAATATTCTGCAGTGTCCCTGTGAGTCTGCTACAGTGCCCTTGGGCATCTTGGTGGACTTTGAAAAACATGACTCTAAAACAGGAAAATCCAAAATAGTAGTTGGAAACCATATAAAGCATCTTAAAAATCTCAAAGAGTAGAAACCAGCTCCAATATGTATAAGAATCCAGATGAGTCAAGTATAAACACAAAAAGTAAAATATAAAGAATTTGTTCTAGCTCAAAAGAAGAAACACATAAAATATCTTTTATGTTTATATGCTATTCACACACACACAGACAGACACTCACAAATTAGGCTGAAAATGACATCCAGAGAAGAAAAAGAATAATAAACAAAAAGTATCAAACATACAAAAGAAATTAAATAGACCATATAAATGTAAGAGAAAATATAATGACAAAATTTTAAATACTCAATAACAATTGATCAGAAACATTCCTGTATAACTACATAGTATATTTAAAACAAAATCTGTGCTCTTTGACCTTCAACCAAATTCAAAATTGTCTCTAACAATAAACCTGTCTCCTTCCTTCTGCTTCTCCTCCTCAATCTAAGTGTGGCTTAACTTATCTTTTTCCCCCTGAGCTGCAAAGCAGTGTTTAGCAGAGTGATACCTCTGTTTATTAGCAGAAACCTGACCAAAGTGAGTTCTTTGGTATGCAATTTTTGTATTTCTACATAAAGGGGAAGAAAGAAAACCCTACAAAAAACAATTTGGAGATGTGTGTTAGTAATGCTTCCAGTGGTATTTGCAACTGAATGTTAATTTTTTGAAGACTGCAACTTTTAATTAGCCTCAAAGGCAGTACTTCTCAACCTTGGCTGTACATTAGAATTACCTAGGGACTTTTTCAAAACCTGATGCCCAGGCCACATCCCTAACCAATTAAATAAAACTCAAGTATCATAATTGTTTAAAGTTCTCCTAGGGATTCCAATGTGTCCCCAAAGTTAAGAACCATTGATCTAGGGAAAGCATTTAAAAAAATAAAATTTCAAGCTAGCAAAGGAGATATTTATAAGTGGGAATATATCATGTTTCTCTATTGAGATTGCCAACTGTTACTTTGTTCAAGGTAAAAGACCATTTTTATTGTGTGAGAAAATGCTACATGAAAAAGATCACTAGAGACTCAATGGCTAGGTCTTGATTTCAGCAAGTTACTTTACTTGAATTCTATCTACAAAATAGGAATAATCATAGCAATGCCTATCCCATGCAGCTGAGGATGATCAAATGAAATAGGATACCAGAAAATGTTTTTATAAACTGTACAATTTTATTTATTAAATCATAGCTGAGCAGTAGAACCACCTGTCATTAAAAAGACTAGTAATAATATGTGTTCTAACTGTAATATGGATTATTACCAAAAAGGCTTTGTTTAAATAGGCCTCTACTTTAGGAAATCTATGTGTCTAGCCCAGAGTTTCTCCAAGTATGGCTCTTGAACTAGTAGCACCAGTATTACTTGAAAACGTGTTAGAAATGTAACTTCTTGGAGCCTAACCCAGACCCACTGAATCAGAAACTGGAGGTAGAATCTAGCAATGTGTGTTTTAAAAAGCGTTCCAGATAATTCTAATGCATGCTTACATTTGAGAACTACACATCTAGACAACCATCAGTAAAAAGAGAGCATATGTTACTAAAATCAAAGGATGAATATACAATTATTTGTTATTTGAAACTTTAAAAGCCATCATGTAAAGGTACACTGGCATAAATTACTACAAAAAAAACACTAAAGCTTTGTTTTAAAAGACAACACAACTTTCACTACCCAGCTAACCTTTATTAATTAACACATTATTACAATCACTAGTCTAATGGTAGTATATAAATGTGGGAGTCAGATAAGTTACAGAGTACACAATACTTTGGGTGAGGAATAAAGAAACAAACTCTAGTAGGAATAACAATTGTTCTGAAAATAGTCAAGTTTTTGAGCTTGGGTTTCTCTCTGAGGAAGAGTCCCAGCTCTATCTTAAAAATCACATTTATCCTGAAGACACACCCCATAGCATCTCAATGTTCCTAATCAGGCTAAGGAAGGGTTTCATCACTGACTCAGAGAAAAGATCGTTATTTGGACTGAATCACCAATGTTTCCTGTAGCATTAGATTTGTCACTGGGTCTGCTAAGCAACAGAAAAACAGTCCCAACATTCTTATCTTAAAAGATCTTATAAGGGAAAGCTATCATTATTGCTCCCAAACTCAATCAAAGGATCTGTGGCCTTCTGATTTCAAGATTGTTCTTTCTTAAGTACCAGAGGAGGCAACAAAAGCTTCATCGTTCTCTGCTGCACCCCTTTTAATGAAAGGATTTGTTCTGTAAAATTTGTATTCAGTCAAAAGGCTGCACTCAAAGATCCAGAAGGCCACGTGTGGCCCCAAGGCCCAGGTTCCCTGCCCTAGTACATTAATAAAATATGCAGGACAGTTAACAGGCGACAACATTAAAGAATCTTGTGAGACTGCCATTGAAAGTTCTTTGAGATCTTTCTTGTTTTCTCTTTTTCCACTTAAAAGAATTTTGACTGTCTCAAGACACCCAGCACTTCCCTGGAGAGATGAAAGTGGAGTATCCCAATTAAGAAATGAATTAAGTATTCATCCTTACTTTACGAGAGAAAACTAGCAAGAAATGACTTTTTCAAGAAAGATTTCTTAACTGCAGATGAAGTTCCATGTACTGTTATGGAGAAGATGACTCTGGCTCTCTCTTTGATGAAGGTCCTGAGCCCTAAGGGACTTTACTTTCCTCAATGATAAGCTCCCTGCATTTAAAGAACCTGGAGTTAAACATGTAGATAAAACAACTTCAATAATTCAACTGTACTCTGTATTCTAGAAAATATTTTCCACTTATTCAAAGTAAAGAAAACAAAACAGAGGAGCTTGGTTTTACTTACCCATGCTAATTAAAATTATATCATCTCTCCTTGGCAATATATTTGCCCTACCCTATAGCAGTTATAAACTCTGATTTCCCACACTGGAAAGAACAAGCACAAATACATAATTGCCAAAATTCCTTTCACACCTTCACTTGCCTATAAACATTTATTGAGCACCTAATATGTTCCAGATATTGATCTAGGTGCAAAACGAGTCTAAAAAATGCATAGACTTCAGTGATGAGGACATGGATTCTATGTGTCTAGAGTGCTAGGTTTCAGTTTATTTGTCAGCCAAGAACAGTGGTATACAAACTTGAGCAAGCAACAGAATCACTTGAAATGCTTGCTAAAACAGAGGTTGCTGGGCCCCTCTTGGAGAGTTTCTATTCAGTAGGTTTGAAATGGGGCCCCCTACTTTAGCATTTCTAACAAGTTCCTATGTGATGTTGATGCCACTGGTCCAGGCACTATGCTTTGAGAACCACTTACCAAGAAAAATGGTAGCTCTTCATGCCATGCCTGCCAACTTTCAAGCACTGTATATCTCTATTCCAAAGAAGGTAATGGTCTTATGAATGCTCATAATCACTTACAACCAAGCAGAATTCAAGTTCCCAGAACCACTTCAAACAACTAAGGTAAGTAGCTCCAGAATTAAAGAAAGTATAAATAACAAGGAAGAGAAAACTGTCTTTCCAGGGGCTTTTCTCCCTCCCTGTTTTTCTTTGCATTCTCCTCTATCACAAGAAATCAGTTCTATTTTTCAATATAAGGATTATGGAAAAGAATAACACTCATCTAGATTTCTCACTTTTTTACTTCAATAAAATTATAGTTTTTCTTCCAAATCCAGCTATGATCTTTTCTTTTTTTGTTACACTATTTCCTTTCTGAACAAACAGAATCATAGGGTTGAAGGAACATTGAAAATTCACTTAATCCCTCCTTGGCCTCAGACAAGACTGTGTCTAAACCATCCCCAAATATAGCAATTTCAGCACAAAGAAGAACAGGCACTAAGAACTTCCCATTCAACATTCTGTCACATACTTGAAGATACTAATATGCTTCCTTGTAGCCTTTTTTTTCTCTAAGCAAATCAACCTCAATTTTAGACCTTCCTCATTAGATTTCCTAAACTTTAAATTATTTTGACTCTTCTTTAGAATTTTTTCTCATCTTACCTCAAAGTCTGACTTACACATGTTATGTTCTAATGAAGACTTTTTGTTTGTATATGGAAAGGGGAAAGTTAATTTATTGATTGAACAAAAGGAATTTAATTGAAACAAAAAATATATATAAATGCCACTAAAATATAATGTAATGGCATTCACTTGATCAATTAGTTGCAAATATCTTTTGTTCATTAAAAGAAATGGTAATGCCCTATGGTTTTTAAAACCTTACATTATAAATCACCAGCCATTTCACACATAAAATGGATGGTAACTAGAGATCTTTTAAGATGTCACAAATTATACAGAACCGTGTTTCATGACACTTCACACAGGAGAGAACTTTAACATATTATTATTCATTTGCTTTTTTGTTTTTCCATATTATATAGTCTTTACTATTAAAATTGGAGTTGTAGTTAATCAATGATTTAATTTCATATGAGACCAAAAATACTGAATTGATTATATGACAATCATTTCTCTGAAAATAATTTCTCTGATTCAAGCCTCAAGGATCGGAGTTGTTTAGAAATTCAGTGAATACAATGGAGTCTATGAGACATCATATGTTTCTGCACAGTTTAGAAAGGGAGTGTAGGTAATATACTGGATGACTCACTTTATTCTGACTTTGCCCATTCTAAATATCACTAATCAAAATTTAATCTTTGCTTTTGGAATGGTGGGGTGCTCCAGTCCAGCCCTAGGCCTGAGAGATAGGTTTGTTTCCTTGCCTATTGGGATCAAGGTGTACGGTGGAGGCGATGCATTTAGTCTCCAGAGAGAAGGAAGATGCTGCTTGCACAGCACTTCTACTCACCAGTCCATGCAGCAGCAAGGGTGTTGGCTTTGAAGGAAGCCAACTGTCCTGCTCTCCCAGCCAGAGGTAAAGAATTGCATTGGTGGCCACTAGAGGGAGGAGGATTAGGAATAGAGTAAATTGTAGGGAAAAGGCACCCATGAAAAACGCACATGGGACAACCAACACATCACTAACCACCGCCTAGTAGCTACCTCTCTTAGGGACTATAATGGGGTCAGTGTACATCATCACCCAGAGACCCAGACACCAGTCATTGTAGCATCCCAGTATATAGCCCCTTAACTTTGATGGCTGGCGACGGGAGTTTGAATAGGATTGTGGGTAACACACAAGCACACAAACACAAACACACAAGCACACAGACATACATTCTCATCCCCCATTACAAGAAGTTGCATCTGTGATGTCTGATTCTTGCTCATTTTCTTATTTAAAACTCTTGATGTTCTTTACCAAGAATGTGTTCACGAAAAGCAAATAGCCCACCTTCAAGATAGTCTTGGGAGAAGCACCAGCAGAGAAACTCATTGTGCCAAGACGTATTTTACCAACAAATCTGCACAAATTACATGAGGTTAAAAACAAACGGAATATAATATAATTAAAGCAAAGTTTCTTTTGCTAAATTACAGCTTGAAGCAAACCTGCAAGAAATGTTTCCAATTAGCTTCTTTAACAAACACAAAGCATAGCTCAGAATATGTTTTGCTCTCCATCTGGCCCTCTGGGTGGGCTGCCTAGTGGGTGTCTTACCTCCAGCGCAAGTAGCTGAGCATTCTGACCAAGGCTGGTGATTCCATGTAAAGCCAACTTCATTATCTCCACTGCCAGTTCGAGTGATGGGAACGTTGAACTTATATCTAATTCCCAAATTCTGTTCTTGAAGCAGAACCTGCCATTGAAAACAACTGGTGAGGACAATTAAAATACAATGAGCCTTCCTTCAGATATTTATTATTTGTTTTGAAGAAGAAAATGTCATAAGGCAAGACTTATAGGAAATTTAAGATAAGACACGTGCATTTACATCAAATTTTCTCCTTCCATTTTCATGGGTAGTTTGGAGCCATTTCTCTCATCTGTCTTGTTTGGTTACAAAAGTATTATTCAAGCAAGCATTGAAAAGATCAAATAGTCATATGGGAAGAGCACTATGGCCTTAAATCTGCACAGATTTTACACCCTTGGGCAAATCATTTTACCTTTATTTCCCTTAATTTCACCACTTGTAAAACACAGATTAAAAAATAAAAAAAAACCCTGCCCCTTCCTACCTCACAAGAGGGAATTACAAAGAGTAGAAATAAAATGGCAAAGACACATTTACCATGACAATGAGATTTTCTGATGTGGGACCTAGAGCTTCCAAAGATTCTGGTTCATCAGTTGGTCTTTTATAGTGAAAAGCTGTCCCAGCAACATCAAACTTCCTAGGCCAGTCAATAGTCCAGGCACCATTAATATAGTAATCATCTCCTTCAGATTTTAAAGCTAGAAAAAAAATCACAATCCACCTAAAAACGTGAAACTTCATTTACCAAATTGTCATTGATTAATTACTACAATAAAGTGTACAATAAATACATATTTTCATTTAAGAGATATGATTCTTGACCATTTTCTTAAGTACAAATTAAAATGGTAATTTTTATGTGATTGTTAAGAAGGTATTACTTAAGTATTTATGTCACTGATAAAAAGGAAAGCAAAATTTACCTGGAGGAATGAGCATGTGGAACTGGCAAGGAAATTTATGATAAAATGAGTAACTAGGATGGGAGTAAGGGTAGGGAGCAGACTTTCCTTTCCAAATATTAGAACAGTAATTAAACGAATATGGGGTGTGAAGAACTTGTCATACTGGCACACAGACTGATGGAGCAATCAAACCGGAGAGTTAAGAAATAGACCCAAGTATGGGAATTTAGTGTATGATAAAGGAAGTATCTTAAATTAGTAAAGGAAAGATAACAAGAAATGGGGCTAAGACAAAAGACTAGCCTTTTGGAAAAAAAAAAGTTGCTGAATTTATATCTCATTCTTTATATAAGAATAAATGCCATAATTCCACTCCTAGGTGTATATCCAAAAGAATTGAAAACAGGTACTCAAATACTTGCAAACACAAGTTAATAGCAGCACTATTCCCAATTGCCCAAAACAGAAGCAGCCCAAACGTTCATCAATGGATGAATAGATGAACAAATTGTGGCATATACAATACTATTGACTATTATTCAGCCATAAAGGAATGAAGTATTGATACATACTATGATAAACCTAAAAAACTTTAGCTAAGCAGAAAAGGCCATACAGAAAAGGTCATATTGTGTATGCTTCCATTTATATCAAATATCCTAAATAGGTAAAAATCCACATAGACAGAAAGCAGATTGGTGGTTACCAGAGGCTGGGGGATGGGAAAAATGAGGAGTAACTACTTAATGGATATGGGATTTCCTTTGGGATGAGGGAAATGTTTTGGAATATACTAAATGCCACTGGATTGTTCACTTTAAATGATTAATTTTGTGTAATGTGAATCTCACCTCAATAAAAACAAAGTTAAAAAAAGAGAAAAAATAATGCCAGATGAGTAAATATTTTAAATGTAAAAATAGTTAAATTACAAAAGTTAAACATGTATTTATCATGACTCATCCTTTTCATTCTTACGCATTTATCCAAGAGAAATGAAAATACATGTTCACACGAAGCTTGTTTGTGAATGTTTAAAGAAGCTTTATTTATAGCAGTTAAAATCTAGAAATGACCCAAATATCTATCAACAAATGAATAGATAAACAAATTATGGTAATCTACACAATAAAATACTATTTGACAATAGAAAGAAATGAACTTTGAACTCAACAATATAGATGAATCTAAAAACATGCTAAGTGAAAAAAGCAAGATGTAAGTATACGTACTGTATGAGCTCATTTACGTGAACTTCCAGAATAAGTAAAAATAATATATATAATGTCAAAAAATAGATCAATGTTTGTCTAAGACAAAGGCTGAGGCTGAGGGAATTTAACTGCAAAGGAGAATGAGACCTAGTTTTGGAATTATAGAACCGTTCCATACCTTGCTTATGGTATTTAGATGGATATAATTTAAAAATTATAAAATTTTTATAAAAAAATTGATTTAAAAAATAAAATAATCAACCCAGTGAACAGTAAGTAAGCCATTAAACTACTAATTATTCTGTATAGCATTTTACATGTGGTCCTATAAAAACTTGGAACTTCCTGCATTTTAGTATGAAATTGATCTACCTCAAAGCAACATGCCTTTTCCTTCATGATACGGTGCTGCTTTTCCTCATTAATTTTTAAAATTTGTCAAAATAACCTACCAATATAGTTCTTTGACATGGCTACTTCTCTGACTTCAATGTGAACAGAGCCTCTTGGTATCTGCACCACTTCCATGTAGCCTAGAACACAGAGATAGCCCGTATTAAGCAACCTCAGTCAGAAAATGAGTGCTTAGTAACCATTCAGTAACAATAGTTACCTTATTATTCCATCCTGTCTTTGATTTTGCATTTCATAAATTATGAAATATGTGCAAATTAGCCTTTGAGTTCATGAATACATTTCAGAGAAAAAATAATAGTCTTTTTCTCTAAAATTATTTCAAGATATACTTAAAGCCTCAACATGTATAATACTAGTTCATTTTTTTTTCCTCAACACATGCCCCTCATATCAATGCTCTTTGGGAATTCACATCTTAAAGAAACATGGCTAAATGAAGTCAAATAGAGAATAACATTTTCTTAAAATATCTTACAAGAAATTGCATTTAATTCTTAAAGGACTGAAGCAATTTGGCAAAAACATATTGTCTGCCTAAATAAAGAAATATAAAAATTGGAGGGGAGGGGAAACCAAGTGTTTTGGCTATTCCGAGTATACCAGAGGTGTGAGGAAGAGTTCTCTATACACACTCACCTCCTCTGGGCAACGAATCATTGAAGAACCCTTCAATGGCATCACATGTACTTCCATCTCCTCCACAGACTCGACATCTATCTTCCCTAGCATCAGATCCCAAAATATTATCGCAACCTACATGCTGAAAACAGAGAAGAATATTCAGTGTGTCAATAAGAGAAATTCTTGGAATAACTAATCATATACATATAACTTATTTATCTACTTCTTTTCCCAGTAAAAGAAATCAAAATAAGAAATACTTTCTTCTTTCCAATTTATCTTCACTCTCCAGTTAAGTCCCAGCTAACATTTTTCAACATGCAAATTTAAAGAAAAAAAATTCTGATTCCCCAGGAATGTATGTCTATATTTCTAACCTAGACCTCTTCTTCATTTATTGATACCATGCTCTAATTCTTAAAATATTTTAATTGGTTACCAATAGGCTCTTACTTATACCTTCAATTAAGAAATTTAAGAACTAAGAAAAATGGCATACTGTATGGTTCTATACAGTAATAGCAGTGCCATAATGTTCCTGACTGAGCATTACGGCTTGTCCTTTCTAAACCACTGGCTTTTTCTAACTATCCAATTGCTAGTGCCTAAGATTATTTGTGGAATTCATACCTGGCTAAATCTTTCAAAATGAAGACCTATTTCCACTAGCTGAATAAAATTGCCATAAACAAAAACGAAATGTAAGCACGCAATTTAAGAAGCTAAAATTCCACCTTTTAATTTTGCATTTAATCATAAAAATGTAGATTTTCTATATATATTTGATACATACTGTGGCATGTAAGCATGCACATTTGACCTACAGCCATTGATAGTACACATGTAATCCCTGAATAAAGACTGTACCTGGGTCTTTGTTATCTGAAAAAACTTGAATACTGTCACAAAAATAACTTTTTCTTCAAGAAAGTAAAGTAATCCCCCATAAACATGCACACACAAACTGGACCATCAGATATGTATGGAGATAAGCAGCCAGAAGAATAGAAACTTTTCAAAGAAATTATGAGACTAAGTAAAGTAGACAGTACTTTTTATCTCTTCTTTCTCACTTTGTTGCACTTAATTTTGTGCTTTTCTTTAAAGAGTGGGTTTTGTGGCTTTTCTTATTATGACAAGATTGATATACGGGTCTAGGAAAATAGCATAGATTTGCTCCTACAATTCCCAACTAGTCTGATTCATTCCCTAATGTAAATGTTTTAATAAGATAAAGACTAACACTATAATGAAAACCATTGTAAATGCTTCAAAGAAAGATAAAGTAGGAGGAGCATAACTATTTCATACTTTGAGGAAGAATTATGCTATGAAATATATCAAATAATCTTCTAATGAGAACATATGGTAGCCATATAAATAAGAGCTCAATCCTTATTCCCTCTTTTTCTATCATCTTATTTGTAAATAGAACAGAAGAAAAACGGAAATTAAAGTTCAAAATATTTTTATACCTCTTGTAATCATTATAAACATAACTAGAATACCACAATATACCACATATGAATGGCACTTGGATATGAATGGGTCATTCCACCTTTAACTACTTATGCTGTCATCCTTAATGAAAACTGAAATTCTCTAAAATGTGGCTCTTTTTTTAAAAAACTGAACATATTAATAGTATTAATTAGGAGTACTATCTAGAAAAAGACAGAACTCTCATAAACCTCAACAAAAAGGAGCAAAATTTGAGCAACCTTGCATTCTCCATTAATACAGATGTCCAGTGAATCGGCATTGCACTGGGTCCCATCGATCACTGCAGGGGCACGTTCAGTGTAGAAATTGTAACCTTCAGCCAGGCAGTTTAATGCACAAGGTTTTACCCCACCTGGACAAATTACAGTAGAAGAGAAAGAATTGGAATAATTCTAATGAACAGTGATTGTATTATCCACAGCAAATTTATAATTCATATAGATATCATTTCCTGACTGTATACCTAAATGTGTAAGTTTCTTTCCTCTCTTTCTAAAATTTCACACTTACTTTCACTGCTTGTGCAACTTAAGGGAGGAACTACTCAGTGGCTTTAAGGTTTAAAATTTTCACATATTTCCATTAGGTATTTACAATATATTTTAGGGCAAAAGGGATCACAGTGGAGATAACTGAATGTTTAAGAAAAATGGATGAAAGAAATACAATTTTAAAAAACAAAGCAAGGAAATCAAGTTTAAGGACTCTTGAAATAATAACCTTGTATAGCGAAGAGGAATTTCTGCTACATACGTTACTGAAGCTGATACAAAAATTCTGCTACGTCAAGCAAGGATATGGTAATTGTAAAATAAAACTAAATTTGTACCTGCCTTAAACATATAAAAAATTCCATGAACTTGGCTTTAGCATGGAGACAAATTCTTGTGAGATTAGAAAATCAAAAATGAAATTAATTATAGCATTAAATTTGAATAGTTCTTATGAGGTTAATAAATCAAAGATAAATATTAAATACAATATTACATTTGAATAATTAAAACAATATGTAATTTTATTTGTGAATACAAATAATAACTTGGGCATTTTCATTTTGTGATTGAAATTTCTATTTTTTAAGGTTGAAGTGAAAAATAAGCATAAATAATAGCAATGTTTAAAAATAGTACATATCCTAACTTTACAGTATATTTAAAAAATAGCAATAAATGTGGATTTATTGTACTGAACACAGCACATGAGAAAGCTACTATTTATAAATATGTAATGGTTAAAATTATGACTTAAAATACATTCTTTTGGAACTTTATTTCATGAACTTTAAAACACTTTTACCTTGTCTAATTAAACTGACAAAATTTCTCTTTTAAATAAAGAAGACTACTTCTAGTAAAAAAAATAAAGCAGACAGATGAAATGACATGCCTAGGTCTCAGTGAAGTTCTTAGAAATCAGGTTTCTTCATGTTGAAGGTATGTAAAAGAGGAAAACAGACTGAGTGGTAGAGTCAATGATAAATTAGAGAGAGCACATTCCACTAAAGGAGATCACTGTTACAGGTGAATGCTGTCATGCAAGAAGATGGCCCATTATTGTTAGACATTCTGTTTTTTCAAGAAAAGATAAAAACCTAAATTTTTTCAATGTAAATTCTTCTAAATTTTAAGTGTTGCCAACTGATTCAAACTTTTCAAAAATACTGTGGAGGCTAAAATATATATGTAGTTAAAAACTGGTCCCTTAACTGCCAGTCCTCTGGCCTAAGTCCATGTTTTTTTTCATTTTTAATGTTTATAGGCTATAGAGCTTCTCTATAACTAAGAATGTTATTTTTAAGCTTATGTTAATGATAAATTTTGCTATACTGAGCACAGAAATGACAACTAATAAAATAATTTCTCCCTGAACTGATAATCAAACTATTTATATTTATTTTTATGAGAGTCTCATGAATAAAATCACTATAAATTTCCATGAATCTTACTGGGATTTTTTTGATTACTACCCAATATAGTTCTGTTCAGACTTTTTATTGTAATGCTTTGGAATTTAATACAGTATTTTATGTACCAGGCTTTAAAAAGAGAACCTGAGTCTTCTGTTTATTCAATTTTAACATAAGTCATATAAGGTAATATTTCATAGGTAGAACATATAAATACTATGGTTGTATTCCTTAGCCCACTACACTACATAATAAAAATGGAAATAAATTTCTTCTGTTTACTGCTGAAGATGTGTTCAGCTTGTGCTGCTATAATGAGCTTTCATAAGAAGTATCACTTAAGTGACATCAACAAGGTGGTAGAAGAGGAGCTTTCTACTGTCATCTCCCTGCAGAAGCACGGATTTTGACAACTACCCACAGATAAGAGGAGTACCTTTGTGGGAGTCCAGGAGTCCAGCAGAGAAGTTCCAGCACACCATTGGAGAAAAAAATCCAAGAACAGACACGTTGAAGAGGTTAAAGAAGAACAGTTTAACTTTACCTACATCACATCTCCCTGAAGGCAGCACAGCTCAGCGAAAAGAGACACCCCCTCAATCCATAATTTCTCCCACAGGGGAAAGTGAGAGCACAGAGAGTGAGCACTTGGCTCCCCTAGCTGTGTGGGACAACGACCAAGAGGTCTACTTCTTTCTTGCCTAATTCAGAATACTGATTGGCATAGCTAAGTGCTTGGAAGAGGCTGGGAGCAGAGAAGACAGGCCACAGACCCAACTAAGTGCTCTGCAAACTCTATTGGGAAGCCAACCCATGAGCCACTTGAGATGTTTTGCCTATTGGCACCCCTCCCTCAACTAGCTCATGGGCACCACAAAAACTCTGTGTGCCTTAGCACCCCGCTCCCCAGCTCCCTAGGTTGGCAGCCCGAGCATGTTCTTATGGACAGTGAGTGCAAGCGTTTCATGCAGACAGCCAGCTTGACTTTTCAGGACTGGGAGAAGGCACACAATTCAAGCATTTTAGGGCATCATCCCAGCAAAAACAAACAGGAAGCTCCTAGCACCTGGCCCAGCTTTGCAGGATCCTGAGAGGGCATACAATCTTAAGAATTCTTCCCCAAGAGAGAACAAGAGGTGTGCAGTAGGTGCACCCATAGAAAAGGTCTGAGAGAATCTCAGAATCCCCAGCTGGGCTGTTTGATGAAGATGTTTCTCTCAGGGAGCCAGTTAATAAAGACTAGAGGAGAAAACTGCTTCTCCAAATGCAAAGACAGCAATTACAAGACATCAATCAATAAAAACAATTTAAGAAAACATGACACCACCAAAGGAACACAATAATATTCTAATAACTAAACCAAAGAAATGCTGATCTATGAATGACCTGAAAAGAATTCAAAATAATTGTTTTTAGGAAGCTGAGGGAGCTACAAGAGAACACAGATCAACAACTCAATGAAATTAGAAAAGCAATGCATACACAAAATAGGAAGTTCAATAAAGAGACAAAAATTATTTTTTAAAAAACCCCAGAAATTCTGGAACTAAAGAATACAATGAATGAAATGAAAAATGAAATAGTGAACATCAACAGTAGACTTAAAAAAATAAAAAAAAAAAAAGTAGACTTAAGCAGAAGAAAGAATCTATAAACTTGAAGAAAGGTCATTTTAAAACATTCAGTCAAAGAGGGAAAAAAGAAAAAAAAATGAAAAGGAATGAAGAAAGCTTATAGGATTTATGGGAAACCATAAAGAGAGCTAAAATTTAACATTATAGGAATCTCAGACAGAAAAGAGAGTGGAAGGGGAATAAGGTTTATTTAAAGAAATAATGGCTGAAAACTTCCCAAATCTGGAGAGAAATATGGACATCAAAGTACATGAAGTTCAAAGGTCTCCAATAAGGTTCAACCCAAAGAAGACTTCACATACTATAATCAAATTGTCAAAAATCAAAGACAAAGAATTCTGAAAGCAAGCAAAAAGAGGTTCATTACATACAAGAGAACTCCACAGGTCTACTAGCAGATTTCTCAGCAGAAACCTTGCAGATCAGGAGAGAGTGAGATGATATATTCAAAGTGCTGAAAGAAAAAAAAAACTGCCAACCAAGAATACTTTACCTGGAAGAGTTGTCCTTCAGAACTGAAGGAGAGAGAAAGACTTTCCCAGACAAACAAAAGCTGAAGGAGTTCATCACCACTAGACCTGCCATACAAGAAATGCTAAAGGGAGTTCTTCAAGCTGAAACGAAAGGATGCTAATTAGTAACATGAAAATATATGAAAGTATAAAACTCATTGGTAAAGGTAAGTATCTAGTCAAATTCAGAATGCTCTAGTGCTGTCATAAAGGTGTGTAAATCACTTAAAACTCTAGTATGAAAGCTAAAAAACAAAAATATTAAAAATAACTATAGCTACACTAATTTGTGAGTGGATACACAATATAAAAAGTTGTAAATCATAACATCAAAAATATAAAATGGGAAGATTAAAAGTGTAGATTTTTTTGTATGTGTTGGAAGTTAAGTTATTAACAACTTAAAATAGACTGTTATAACTATAAGATGTTAGGCTTATGGTAACCACAAAGGAGAAACCTGTAGGAGATACACAAGAGAAAGAGAAAGAAATCAAAGCATACTACTACAGAAAATCATCCAATCGCAAATGAAGACAGCAACAGTAAGAAATAAACAAAAAACCTACTAAAGAGCCAAAAACAATTGACAAAATAGCAAGTCCTTACCTAACAATAATTATTTTAAATGTAAATGGATTAAATTCCCCAATGAAAAGAAGAGGAAATGGATTAAAAAAAACGAGTGGTTTGAATGGATAAAAAAACAAGACCTAATTATATATTGCCTTCACTTCAGATTTAAGGACACAGAAGACTAAAAGTGAGGGGATAAAAAAAAGATACTCCATGCAAATGGAAACCAAAATAGAGCAGGGGGAGCTATATTTAAAGGAGAAAAAATAGACTGTAAGTTAAAAACTGTAACAAGAGACAAAGAAGGTCACTACATAATGCTAAAGGGGTCAATTCATCAACTGATTACAATTTACAATTATAAATATATATGTACCCAACATTGGAGAACCTAAATATATAGAGCAATTATTAAGAGATGCTAGGAGTAAAAGACAGTAATATAATAATAGAGGACTTTAATAGTCTACTTTCAACAATGGGTAGGTCATCCAGACAAAAAATCAAAAAGGAAACGGTGGACTATACTTTAGAGTTAATGGACCTAAAAGATACATAGAACATTCCATCCAAAAGCATCAAAATGTATCCTCTCAGGCACACATGGAAAATTCTCCAGGATACATCATTTGTTAGGCCACAAAACAAGTCTTCACATATTTAAGACTGAAATGATACCAACCATTTTTCTGACCACCATGGTATGAAACTAGAAACCAGTAACAGAAAGAAAACTGGAAAATTCACAAACATATGAAAATTAAACAACATGCTCCTGAACAAGCAACAGGTCAAAGAAGAAATCAAAAGGTAAATTTAAAAATATCTTAAGTAAAAACAGAAACACAACATTCCAAAATTTACAGGATGTTGCTGAAGCACTTCTAAGAGGGAAGTTTATAGTGATAAATGTCTACATGTAAAAAAAAGATTTCTAATATACAACCTAACTTTACATCTCAGGGAACTAGAAAAAGAACAAACTAACTCCAAAATTAATAGAAGAAAGGAAATAAAGATCAGAGCACAAATAAATGAAATAGACTTGTTCACAAAAATATAGAAAAGATTAATAAAACTGAGAGCTGTTTTTTTTAAAAGGTAAATAAAATAGACAAATTTTTAGCTAGACTAGGGAAAAAAGACAGAAGACTCAAAGAAAATCAGGAATGAAAGAGGAGACATTAAAATTGATACCAGAGAAATACAACTGATCATAAGAGACTACTATGAACACTTCAGGGCTATCCAAATTGGCTAACCCTGAAGATATGACTAAAGTCGTAGAAACGTTCAACCTACCAAGACTGAATCATGAAAAAATAGAAAATCTAAACAGACCAATAACAATTAAGGAGATTAAACCAGTAATCAAAAATCTCTCAATAAATAAAAACCCAGAACCTGATGGCATAGCTGGTGAACTATACCAAAATAGTAACAGTTTTTCTCAGACTCTTTCAAAAATTTGTGGAAGAGAGAACACTTCCAAATTCATTTTATGAGGCCAGCATTGCCCTGATTACCAAGTCAGATAAGGACATTAACAGAAAAGAAAATTACAGGTCAATATCCCCGATGAACACAGATGCAGAAAATTTCAGTAAAATACTAACAAAACTGAATTACACAGAACATTAAAGGATCACTCACCATGATCAAGTAGGATTTATCATGAGAATGCAAGGATAGTTCAGCAAATCAAAAAATGTGATACAACAATTAACAGAAGGAAAGACAGAACCCAGATGACTTAAATGTAAGAACTGAAACTGTAAAACTACAAGAAAACATAGGGGAAAAGCTCGCAGACATAGGTCTTGGCAATGATTCTCTTGGATATGACACCAAAATAATAGACAACCAATACCAAAATAAACAAATGGGACTATATCAAACTAAAAAGTTTCTGCAAAGCAAGGAAACAAGCAACAAAATGAAAAGTCAACCCACAGAATGGGAGAAAATATTTGCAAACCATATATTCAATAAGAGGTAAATATTGAAAGCATATAAGGAACTTATAAAAAATATATAACCTGATTAAAAATAGGCAAAGAACATGAACAGACATTTTTCTAATCATCAGGGAAATGCAAATATAAACCATAATGAGATATCAGCTCACATCTGTTAAGATGGCTATTATCAAAAAGTCAAAAGATAACAAGTGTTGGTAAGGATATGGGGAAAAGGAAACCCGTATACATTGTTGCTATGAATGTAAACTGGTACTGCCATTGTGGAAAACAGTATGGCGGCTCCTTCAAAATTTAAAAATAGAATGACCATATGAGCCAGTAATCTCACTTCTGGGTATATATCCGAAGGAAATAAAATCACTATCACGAAGAAGTATCTACTCATGTTCATTGCAGCATTATCCACAAACAGGCAAGAAATGGAAATAACCCAGTGTGTTAACAGATGAGTGCATAAAAAAATTATGATGTATACTTATAATGCAATATTATTCAGTCTTTAAAAAGAAAGCCTGTCATTTGAGACAACATAGATGAACCCAGAGAATATTACGCTAAATGAAATAAGACAGACACAGAAAGACAAATACTGCATGACCTCACTTATATATAGAATCTAAAAAAAGTCAAACTCATAGAAACAGAGAGAAGGGTAGTTATCAGGGGTTGGGCCACGTGGGGGAATAGGGAAGTATTAGTCAAAAGATACAAATGTTTTGTTATAAGAGAAATAAGTTCTGTAGATCTAATATATTATAGTTAATAATAATATGTACTTGAAATCTGCTAAGAGACTAGATCTTAAGTATTCTCATCACACACACAAAAAATGTAACTATGTAAGGTAATGGATACGTTAATTAGCTTGATTACAGTAATCATTTCAGATACATGTATATCAAAACATGTACACTTTATACAATTTTTTTGTAAATTGTACTTTAATGAAGCTGAAAAAAAAGAGGTATGGATGTTAATTCAGAAAGGATGTAAAAGAATTCTCTAACTGAAGGGGCATATTAATCAATTACCTCAGGTTAAATCTTATTATTTAGGGTTAATTCACTATGTACAAAATTATATCTAATAGACAGTAATTATTAAATCTGTGAATTATTTCAGACACTTCTCCTGCACCAAGACAGAACAATCTCAAATGTATATGCACCTACTAAAAATGATTCAAATACATAAAGCAAAATCTTACATAAAAAGAAAGCAAAGCCATAAAATAGTTGGAGATTTTAACACACCTCTCCCAATAATTGATAGAAGAACTAGAGCAGAAAAATACACAAGATTGAACAACATTCTCAGCCAAGTTGACCTCATGGATATCTATAGAACATTGTATATCTAATAACTGCAGAAAACACATTATTTTCAAATATGCATAGAACATTCACCAAGAATATTCTCTAATCTTAATGAAATTCAATTATACATGAATAACAAAAAGACATCTAGAAAATCTCAAATATATGGAAATTAAAATAACACAGTTCTAAGTAACTCAGAGGTTAAATCACAATGTAAATAAAATATTTTGAAGGAAATAAAAATACAACATAAATTCTGTGAATGCAAAAAAGCAAAATGAACTGACAAGGAGGAAATAATAAATATAAGAGCAAAAATTAAAAATTAGAAAAAAGACAAATTAAAGAGAAAAGTACTAAAGCCAGAATTTGGTTGTTTGAAAAGATTAATAAAATTGATAAACCCCAAGGAAGACTGATCAAGAAAAACAGAGAAAATACAAATTGTCAATATTAGAAATGAAAGAGGATATATCATTACAGACTTTATAGATGCTAAATATGATAATAAAAGAATGCTATGATCTATTTTGTGTCAATAAATTGGACAACATGTATGTAACAAAAATTTCTTAAAGACACAAAATCAAAAAGTCAAACAGAAGAAATTTTTTAAAAAAACTTGAATATCCCTTTATCTGTTAAAGGAGCTGAATTTTTAAGAAAAAACATTTTCACAAAGAAAATACCAAGGCTGGTGGTTTTACTAGTGAGAGCTATTATAAGGAAGAAATAATATCACTCCTAAAACTCTTTCAAAATAAGTAAGGATTCTACTTTGGAAAGCCGGAGTATCACTGATACCAAAACTTGCCCAAAATATCACATGAAAAATATTTACAAATCAGTATCTTTTATGAATATAGATGTAAATATCCTTAATAAAACATTAGCAATTAAAGTAAATCCAATAACACATAAAAAATGACATATCACTATCACACAGGGTTTTATCCTGGGAATATAAGATGAGTTTGAGATTGTAAAATCTATGAAGTCATTCAGCATGTTAATAGAATAAAGAAGAAAAAAATACAATACATGCATAAATTATATGGGAGGGCCAATCTAGTACATTAGGCAAGAAAATGAAATAAAAGGCATAAAGATTGAAATAGATCTCTATTTCCAGATAACATGACTATTTACCAAGAAAATGATAAGCATTTACAAAATAACTGTTAAAACATAGGAATTTAGAAAGGTCACAGAATACAAAGTTAATATACAAAAATCAATTTTACTTTTGCATACTAGTGAAAACTATTGAAAATGAAATTTTCAAAAGTCTTATTAATGATAGTGTCAAAAAACATAAGTTACTCAGGAATAGATTTAATAACAGATGTATAGAACCTTCCACATAAAACTAGAAAACATAGTTGAGAGAAATTAAAGACGACATAAATAAATGGAGAGCTATACCATCTTCATAAACTGGAAAATTCAGTATTATGAACATCTCAGTTCTCCCTCAATTGATCTATGGATTCAAAATAATACCCAAATCATAAGCCCAGCAGGTTTTTCTGTCGACATTAACAACTGATTCTAAAATTTATATGGAAATCCAAAGCAGACAGACTATCTGAAGAACTCTTGAAAAAAGATCAAAGTTAGTGGGACTTATACAACCTGTGTTCAAGACTATACAGTTACAGTAGTCAAATCAGTGTGGTACTGGCATAGGATTGAAAAATGGATCTATGAAACAAAACAGAAAATCCATAAGTACACTACAAATACACACCATACTAAAAATTATTTTGAGAGAGATCATTGATGTAAATGTAAGGCTTTTAGAATAAAACATAAGAGAGTATCTCTTGAGTTTAGGTAGGTAAATATTTCTTAGGACACAGAACACAATAACCATACAGAAAAATTATTGAAAATTGAAAAATTAAAAACATATATACCACAAAACACCATTAAAGTAATACGAAAGCCATAGACTATGACAAAATATTTGTAAAACTTATCTGAGAAATGACTACCACTTGAAAAGATAAATAACCCAATTTAAAAATAAGATTTGAATGGACAGTACAAAAGAAGATATATAAATGGCCAATAAGTACATGTAAATATGCTTAACATAGTCAACCATCAGAAAATGAAAAATTGAAACTTCCTTGAGACACCACTCTATCCTCACCAGGAGACTAAAACCACCAAATGTTGGCAAGGATGTGTACCAAATAGAATCCTCATACATTGTTGGTGGGAGTGTATGGTGCAATCACTTTGGAAAAACATCTGGCAGTTTCTTTTAAAACTAAACTCACACCTACCCTGTTGCCCAGAAATTCCATTCCTAAGTATTTACCCAAGTGCAATGAAAACATATGCTCACAAAAAGATTGTACATAATTGTTCATAGCAGCTTATTCATAACAGCTAAAAACTAGAAACAACCCAGGTGTCCATCAATAGCAGAAGGAAAAAACAAACTGGTTACTACAATGGAATACTGCTCAGCAATAAAAAGGAAGGAAATTTTTTTTTTTTTTTTAAGACACAGAGTGCTCAGGCTGGAGTGCAGTGGCTATACACAGGCCCCATCCACATACTGATCAGTGGGGGAGTTTGGACCTCCTCTGTTTCTGACCTGAGGTGGTTTACCCCTCCTTAGTCAACCTAGTGGCCCCTCACTCCCAGAAGGACACAATATTAATGCCAAACTTAGTGCCAACAGCCAATCAGCATAGCACACTACTGCTCATAACTCCTGGGCTCAAGCAATCCACCTCAGCCTCCCAAGTAGCTGGGACAACAGGTACGTGCCACTGCACCCAGATATAACCAACTACTTTCTATTAATATATACAACAATGTGGATAAATCTCAAAAACATCAAGCTTAAAGAAGACTTACACAATAGAGTGTATACGGCATAATTTTATTTATATGAAGTTTTGGAAAGGCAAAACTAAACTATGGTGAGGAAAAAAAAATCACAACAATGGTTGCTTCTTAGGAGGAGTAGATAGAGGCAGCTAATCACTGCAAAGGACTATAACGACTTTTATGGACCCAATGTGTTCCCCCAAAATTCATATGTTCAAATCCTAACCCCCAGTGTGAAGGTGGGGCCTTTGGGAGGTAATAAAGGTCATGAGGGTTATGAATGGGATATGTGCCCTTATAAAAGGGACCCCAGAGAGCTCTTTCCTCCTCTTTCTGCCACGTGAGCATACAATGACAAGGTGGCAGTTTGCAACCCAGAGAAGGGCCCTCACCAGAATGCAACCATTTGGCACCTTCATCTCAGATTTTCAGCCTCCAGAAACTGTGAGAAATAAATTTCTAGTTTTTAAGACCCCCAGCTTATGGTAATTTGTTACAGCGCTCTGGACTGCCTAAGACAATGACAATGAGAATTTTGCAGATAATGGTAATGTTGTATATCTCAATAGGGATTTACAAGTATATGCATTTGTCAAAAGTCAGGAAAAGTACAGTTAAGATGTGTACATTTCATTGTATGTAATCTTACCTCAAAAGAAAAAAGTAAACAAATAATTGAACTGTGGTTAATGTTTTATGCATGCTTAAGTATTTAGAGGAAAGCATAATTAATGACTGTAATTTACTTTGAAATATATAAAAATAAGAGATTAATAAATAGAAAGATGTATAGACATGTATAAAGTATAGCAAAATGTTAATGGTAGAATCTTGGTGGTGAATATACAGTGTCACTGTAAAATTCTTTTAATATTGCTCTACTGGATAATTTTTAAAGTAAGATGTTAGAAAAACAAACAATAAATATTTCTTAAATGTATATTTATACCTAATGGGCACTACATATACTATACAGATGATAGTTACACAAAAAGCCCAGACTTCACCACTACACAATAAATCCATGTAACAAAACTATACTTGTATCCCCTAAATCAGAAATAACAATAATAAAAACATTTTTTAAAAGTATACTCAATTTTTCCAAGAGAAAATTTCAACAAAATTTTATATTTTCTAGTTTGTATTTTGGGAGTATACAAAAAACTTCTGGTTACTGAACAATTAATACTAGATATGTGCCCAAATTAAAGAGGAAAAATGTTTCCTAACTCTGAAAAAGAATCTGTGGAAATATCCTTGGTTTTTGATTAAGAAAGAACAGAGACTTTCCAGATTTATATTGTCATAATTTGTTTTAGGGTGATAATTGCAAATATTCAAAGACTATAATGTAATTTACATGTAACTCAAAGAAATCTCAAGCAGAATTCAAAAGTATTATATGGTTTTTTTTTTTTTTTTTTTTTTTGAGACAGAGTCTCACTCTGTTGCCCAGGCTAGAGTGAGTGCCGTGGCGTCAGCCTAGCTCACAGCAACCTCAAACTCCTGGGCTTAAGCGATCCTACTGCCTCAGCCTCCTGAGTAGCTGGGACTACAGGCATGCGCCACCATGCCCAGCTAATTTTTTTCTATATATATTTTTAGTTGGCCAGATAATTTCTTTCCATTTTTAGTAGAGACAGGGTCTCGCTCAGGCTGGTCTTGAACTCCTGACCTCGAGCAATCCACCCGCCTTGGCCTCCCAGAGGGCTAGGATTACAGGCATGAGCCACCGTGCCCGGCCTCAAAAGTATTATATGGTTTTGATGTGCAGATATCCTTTCTAGGAATTTTGTACCTTGTTAAACAGAATTAAGTTTTAAGAAATGATTTGTGATAATCTGTACTAACGTATAAACTTCATTATAGGGAAACTAAAACATGAGACCTTTATAGTACTATAGGCACTTTCCTGCTTTTATTTGCCAACACTGATTTTAACTAGTATGTGCGTGAATGTATGTGCATGTTTGTATGTATTTATATACTCTTTTATATTTGCAAAGCTCTCAAGCATGATTGCTCTGCCAGGTTATACATTACCTCCAGTATAGGGTTTCCAGTTATAATACTTTCCCCGGAAAGGCATATTGTCAAAGTCTGCACACTGTTTCTCTCGAAAATCTCGGGAACCCAAAGGGCATGGCTAAAATAAAATAAAATCATGAATGGTACGATTGTTGGGAAATACCAAAACCAAGGAGCAATGTCCCTAAAATTAAAATTGCCTGAACTCCATCATATTAACTTACTACCTTACTCTCAGGCTACAATTCTGGCATTTGCTTTACTGTTCTACAGTCAGTATTCAGATAGACGTGTTTGAATTGTAATCTTACTTACAGAAGTAATTTAAACAAAGTTAAATGTTAGTTCCATATAACTCTACACTCAGATACATGTCATAGTCCTGTTTGTAATCAATCTATCAGGTATCTCCTTATAAACATACATTAAGAACACATGAAAAAACTAAAACACAAAATCCTTTTTGGTAATAGTATTTGAGGTCTAGTTGCCATAGCTATTCCCAGATTTTTATTTTAATGAATCAAGAGGCAGGTTTATGGTTTGTAAGACGACATTCAGCACTATTAATTGTGATTTGGACCCCTACTACTATAGCTGTTTACTGTCTAGCAATGACAAAAAAACTCCCATATTTTAAATGTGGACTAACTAGGCAAAATGCTAGTCCTCAAGGCTAAACAACTTCGAATTCAAGGAAATTGGATTTATTAAGATTTACATTTAATCTATTAACATCACAGAAAATAAATTACTAAATAGTCCAAAACATGTAGATGTGTTGGGGGTGGGGGAGGATATTGAGAGGGTGAAGAGAGGATTATTTGTTTTTAAACATTTGGAATGCTTCTTCTACTTTTCTAATTGTTTGAAGAAAAAATTCTTACCAAACTAGCTAGGTTTAGATTCCAAATACCTCAGGGTCATCCTAACTCAACCTTTAAGTTCACAAGAATTATAACATCTCACAGTGTTTGAATAATATGACTACAACTGACTTATCTTTTAGAGTTCTGCAGCTATAGTACTTAAAAACTAAAGTTAATGATTTTGAAACTCTGAGAAAACATCCCCATTAAATATGGAAGAATAGAATATGTCATTAGATAAAATTCTTAATTGTGACTAAATGACAAGTATGTTACAGGCATTCTCAGAGATCATTTTAAGGGCTTTTTACTATCTTCCCTTGGATCTCTACATTTGCTTTGTATAGTTTTCTGAGCTCAGTACATTGTAAAGAATCCCTTTTAAAACATGTGCAATAATAACAGACCACAAATGTGCAATGTGCAAATATCTCTGTGGTCATCGTTACCTCCGATAGCCTATGCTTCAAACCTTTACCATATTAAGTCCAAAGCCTCCGATTCTGAAAATAGTGGCAGTAGGTCCATATTGTGTTATGAGCCCTGCATTTTAAAATATTTTCAGCACATTTAAATATGATACTCCAATGCCAAACCTAATGATTCTTGTCAAATTACCGTTCTTGCTTGCCTTTAAAAAAAAAACAAAACCATTTACCAAAGGCTACATGGTGTATCATGTTGGAAGGATATGCTTCCAGGGTCTTTTGTTTCATAGTCTGCTAATTTGTGGATCTTTGGGATGTTTTAGATTAGAGGAATTCCTTCCTTTTCTAGCTATTTTCAGGGAATCCCACATAAGGACCAAAATTGTCAGTGGCTTTTGCAACACAGCAAGACTACTTTTTAAAGCAAATATCATCAATTTTTTAAAAAATACACATAATTTGAATTTTAGCTGTAAGTTTTCACATAATACTTAAGCATTTGTGAAACACAAACCACCTAAAAGTTCATCTAAACATGGCTTTCAATACAGTTAAAGGAACAAGATAAAAATGGAAAAACTACAGGACTATTTAAGGCAATATAAATAGCATATGACAGCACGTTACAAGTTGTCTATGGGTGCTATATATAGGTGAAAGATCAACATGTCATGTGATCAGCTAGGGAAATATTGGTTGAGAAAGAAAATTTTGAGCATGCACCAAAGTATGATAAGAATTGTGCTAGCTAAGAAAGAAAAAAGACTTGGAGTGGGAGACTATGAAGAATGAAGCCAAGTAAAGCCTTGGGGACAGGAAGAAAAAGGTCATATATTGGGAATGGTTGGAAAAAGGCCATCCTAGATAAAAGAGAGAAACATAAGAGGAAATGACATTTCACATGTATAAGCACTGATACATAAAAAAGCCCTTGAATTAATAAACTAAAACATCATGAGGGCCATTCGCTTAAAGGCAAACCAAACAAAAATGCTGTTTTTTAGTATCTTCTAATGATTCTCCTAAATAGAAGAAAAGTAAAATGTCCAGTACGAAGATATTACTGTTTAATGAAACACTTGGGTAACATTTCATAAAATTTCTGATCTACTCTTTTCCTGTGATAACCACTTCAGGGTCAGTATAACAAAAAGACTAGCAGTAGCAATAGCTAGCTGGTATTTACTAAATGCAGACTGTAGCACACTTTTCAGAGATTTTTAGAAGTACTATCTATTTAATCCCTCTCAACACTCTTATGAGGCAGTTAAAATTAATAATCTCATTTTACAACAAAGTACACTGGGGTACAGAAAGGTTGCTTCATAATTGTTTCACGGTGTAAGGACATCCCCATGATCTAAGTGGGAGTCTCCTCTGGACACTCTCTAAATGCTACAATAATAGCATGAAAGGTTTTAACTTTATTGAGTTGTACAAAACCTAATAAAAGTAACCTGGCTTCTAGACCTAATCCTGCATTAAACAGCTGCAAAGTTCTTATATCCCCAAACTACTTTTTTCTCATTTGTAAAACAAAAGGGCTAAAAGCCTGAGTTTTGGAGTAAGGTAGACCTGGATTCCTTTCTAACTTGGTCATTACTTTAATTCATGGACCTGACCAATTTACTTAATTTTCTAGGCCTTCTCTATAAACTGGGGGTTATACTAGTATTTACCCAGTAGGTAAGGATTTATATAAATCTTTAGCTCTGTACCTGGCAGAAGATAGAACTTAATAACTATTAGCAGCTGTGCTGGTCTTGGGTCAAGCTGTCCCTCCACTTTCTACTATGCTCTGTATTTTAAAGAAACAAACCCTGTGGGCTCCATTTCCCAGATTTCTTTGTCAGTTGACTTTTGGTTGGAATTCAGGTAATGGAAGGCACTAGTTGGAGAAGCCAGGTAATTTTTTTCATTCTCCCTCTGTCTCAGGCGGCATTTCAGGCAGAAGCAGAATCTTTTTTGTGGTTCAACTTTAGGCAATAGCTTCATCCTCCCTGCCCTCCCGCCTATGATTCTGGTTTCTGTTATGTGATTCCTGTATTCAGGTTCTGATGAAACTACCTCCTTCCTGTGTCTTGCTGGTAGGAGTGGCAACATCTTCCTGCTGATGCTGACCTATGGGCTTATCAGCCTCTTCCATCTTCCATGTAACCAATTCCCTGCATTAAATTCCCTCTATTTAAATATTCAGAGTAGTTTATATTACTGTGGTTAGATCTTTATTGATACCAAAGTTAATAATGATAATGATGATGATAATATTAAAGTACTTGGGAAACTGAACAGAGATAGGTTTCCACATATTTTTTAGATTTAGGGAAGAAGTTGGCAAATTTGTTCTGTAAATGTCCACACAGTAAATATTTTAGGCTTTATGGGCCACGTGGTCTGTGTTGTGACTACTCAACTGTGCATTACAGTGTGAAGGAGGCCACAGACAATATGTAAATAAATGGTCACGGCTGTATTCCAATAAAAATATTTACAAAAAGAGATGACTGGTCAGATTTGGCCCAGGAGGTACAATTTGTCAACCACTGGTTTGGGGTGTTAACATAATAGATACATCTGTTTGGCAGCGTTTTTCAGAAGAACTAAACTCAATTCATTTTTTGAGTCAATACAGAATTATACCTTTTAAGAACCGATGTTGCAAGAAATATAATCTAATTTGCACAAGATGCTTAGGTTTCCTCTACAATTATCCCGAAAGTTGTCATATAACCTATATAAACATCTACAGAAAGACTGATCAAATACTCTTCAGATAGCTGCAATCATCAGCAGGTTCTTCCTTACTTTCAGCCAAAACCTGCCTTCCTATAACCCAGTGGTCTTTCTCCTTTCTTCTGGATTCACACTGCATATATCTAACTCCTAAACTGAAAGGTATGTAGACCCTGATGGCTTTCCTATGGATACAGCATAACTTATCATTAGTCCTCTTAAAACAAAGCAGCAAGAACTGGCCATAAGTATCTTTTTTTTCATTCATCAAGGATTCATTAAAATGCTTACTATGTGTCAGATATAATCTAGGCTCTGGGATTACACCAAAAGCCAAAAGAGACTAGGTCTCTGCTTTCATGGAGCTTACTCTGCTTGGAGATGAAAAAGAAGAAAAATAAAGCAGGGTAAGGAGATTGATACAGAGGTGGGAGAGAAGTTGTTTTAAACAGTATGGTCAGAGAAATTCTCTCTAAGAAGGTGGCATTCAAACAGAATTAAAAGAAACTAAAGGAATGACTTATGTACCTATCTGTGAAAAGAATCTTCCAGGAAACAGTAAACGCAAAGGCCCTGAGGCAGGAGTATATTTAGGCTGTTCACAGAATAGCAGAAAGAATGGAACGGATTAAGGAAATTAAAGTAGACTTGGGGACTTGATTCCACATCTTTCTGTTTCTAGAATAAATCAGCTAGTATTTTGTTCTCCTGATTTCATTCCATCAGTGAATGCTCTGAATTTGTGTTGATTAGGAATAGGCTCAGGAGGAGTTATATATGCTGATTCAAAAGAATGGAAGCGACCAAAGGAAAGAGTAATTTCTTAAGAAAAAATTATGTAAAATACTTTGTTGTTGTTGTTGTATAGGAATAATAGAGAATTTAAGGAGTAATGCTTTTTAAATTACTTAAGGATAATAAGTGCTGACAACTATGCAGAAACCATACAAGAAAACAGTGGGCATAAGCAACAGATTTTTTATGTAAAGTCTGACAGATTTTCTCCCTCCTAGTGCTAACACTCATCAAGCAACGCTTCTTCGAAAAATCAACCAGCAGGGCCTCACATAAATCAGAGAGATGCAGGTCTCAGCATCTTTTAATCTTAGTGTTTTCAAAGAAATAAAAGAAATTAACATTAGCATCTTTATCATCACATTTTTTTGAGATATCTGTGTAAGTTAACACATTCTATAAACTATCTTGTGCTCAAAACTATCCTGTTTAGAGGCATCTCCTTTTGAATAAACTTAATACTTTTTATTGGTAGATAAATCTACAAAAAGAATCATTCATTGAGGCAAAAGAAATCTTAGCTTCTGCTGATACTTTCCAGTACCATTTCTATTACTGGGGTTCTAATCCTGGTTTTGTCCCAAAGAATAGGGTGATCTTGGCAAGTCCAAAAATCCTTTTGTGCCTTCTTTTTCTCATTTGCAAAATACACTCCAAAAACCTTTATTTTCAAGAGAAATACATCTCAAAATGTCTTGCAAATGAGGACAATTCTGAAAATACTATTTCTTATGGGTAATAAAGAGCGAGAAGTAGGCAAACAATGAAAACTCCTTTGCCTCTTTCCCTTTCCTCTCCACTTCAGACAGGTTGGGAAGATACAATGATTCCTATGGCCTCAAGGAAAATTATAAAATGAGTAAAATTGACATTTTGTTCTCCTACTTCTTTCCCACTTCTGCTTCTTCTTTTCTGCTTTCACACCAAATGCACTTTTGCTTCATCCCTATTATGCTAGACCAGGCTTCCATACTTCCAAAATTTAATTTTTCTTCTTCCTCTCCCAGGAAGGTAACGTATTCTCAGCAGGTTGTACTCTGTTAGTTGAGGGAGTTTGAAATCCAACCCCTGTTCTCTTAGCAAGTCATGGACTTGACAAGGTACAGCGAAAAAGGGATACGTTTTTGTTTGCTCACCCAGACAGGCATCTTTTTCTAACTTACACAAAGATACCACATGGGCTAACAAAAGCCTTGCTTCTTAGGCCCTCTTTTATAACCCACAAACAAAATTCCTGATTCCCTATTTATCAGATATTATACATATCTGACTATCTAATTAAATAATTCATTTAGGGCATTTAACTAAAGTTAAATTTAGTGGTTAATGTGTGCAGTGAATCATCGCAACCCCAGTTTTGATTCAGCTTTCTCATCTTTTTCCCCCTAAATAGTTTCTGATTTTTTTGGCAGTTTCACTGCGCATTTACTTTTTTTTTTTTTTTTTGAGACAGAGTCTCACTTTGTTGCCCCGGCTAGAGTGTCGTGGCGTCAGCCTAGCTCACAGCAACCTCAAACTCCTAGGCTTAAGCAATCCTTCTGCCTTAGCCTCCTGAGTAGTTGGGACTACAGGTATGCGCCACCAGGCCTGGCTAATTTTTTCTATATATTTTTAGTTGTCCAGCTAATTTCTTTCTCTTTTTGGTAGAGATGGGGTCTCGGCTCTTGCTCAGGCTGGTTGCGAACTCCTGAGCTCACAAGCTCCTCCAGCCTTGGCCTCCTGGAGTACATTTACATTTAAAGTAAAAGAAAACAAAGGCCTGATAACTCACATTCTTCAGACAAACTTGAATCTAGGTGTCATGTTTGATACCATAATCTTCTATGCGAGTTTTTAAAATTAAAGCTACTTGTGTATGCCCTGTATAGTCTGAATTTAATTAAAATATCATCTATCTATAACTCATTTCACTAAATCTATAAAAATGTTTAGAAACAAACTTTTACTTTGTCATTTTTTAAAAAGTCTCTTAAGAATAAAATAAACAAGCTCTAGTCTGTGATTAAAAGCTTGTCCTTATTTCTCAAAACATAATACCCACCATAAAATTCTTATTAACCTATGAAAAATACTGATACAGCTCCTGTTATTTTTTGCCATATACAATATGTATATTTATAAGAATAGAGTGGTTGACACATATTTGTTTTCTAATTATAATTTGGGACATGGTTATAAGACTGTTAGTTAATGGATCAACTCTGTACCTTGTCATCACTTACCCCACACCTCTCCCTGGGGGCAAGATCTGTAGTTTCAGAATGTTCTCAGCTATCTGGTTCTGCTGCAGAGTAAGGTTAGACTGGAAGTAAGACAATGTCAAAGGTGACCAAACTCTTTCAGAGAAGCTTACCTTGTCACACCCACCTCCCAAGGGCTCCATCTCTTTAAGAGCACTAGATCAGTAATCAGAAATTCTGTGTCTTACTGGATTCCTTCCATGGTACTAGCATGTTGCTGACTTTTAGTTTCCTCTCTTTAAAAATACTTTTTAAAAATACTTGTCTTTCCTCCTTATAGAAGTGATTTGAAGATTTAATGAGGTTATGTATAAAAATATTGTAACCTACAAAACATAAATGTATATAGAGATAATAACAGCTACTCTATATTGAGTACTGATTAAGTACTAGCATAGCACTATGTGTTACTTCCTTTAATTCTCAACTCTGCAAGTTTGATACAGCCTATTTATATAAGAGTCAACTTAAGTTTAGAGAGGTTAGGTGACTTGCCAAGGTCAAATAGTAACAAGTGTCACAGTCAGGATTCAAACTCAAGTCAATTTAACTCCCAAAGTGCATGCTTTTTGTCACCACAGTCCTACATTCAAATATAGGCTATAATTTTTCCTGCCTACCATAGCCAAGGCAAAAATACTGTTTAATGACCTTAAGCAATTGATTGAAAAAGAAAAAAACTGCTGAATAATATACCCCTCTAGCAAAGCTGACTGAGAATACACCCAAGCACTACATAATCTATACTTAAATTTTAGAACACACTGCAGATGACCCAGAAATCCTTTTACTCCATACATTTTTTATAGCTTTAATGCATAAAGGAGGGAAATGAGCTGTTTAAGATGCAAGAATAATATGACTTTCCATCCCAGCCAAAGTGGAGCTTACATACTTCAACAGAAGTTCTATCCTAGTCATATTATCAAGCAAACATAAGAAAAACACAAAGATTATTTTGGTTTTGGAAAATAACCAAGCACTAGGAAGTTCTTTTTAGAAATGTAGAAAAGTTCTTTTCATAGTAACTATTATTTCTTCCTGAAGTTTTGATGTAAAATTTGGTTTCTAACCATAATATAGGCATACTTTTACTCTTTACAAAAATCAAGTTTTCTAGTAAGGTATTCACAACACTAACCTTTAAATTCTGCTGCTTAAAATAATTATAATATGTACACCAATTGTTACCCTCTTAAAACATTTTGCATGATAATTTTACTCAATGGAATAAAAATTGCTCAGAAAAACAGAAATGCCTGAGTACTGGTCAATATTCTTTTATGCCAGTAAAAAGAAGATTCTATACACATAATAATCAAAAGTCCATTTTTGACCAACTCCTAAGCAAACACTTTTCAGAGGATTGAGCACAGATCTGGGTGCTCATAATGGCTCTACCAGATAATCATGTTAGTTCCTACCTTTGCACATTTATAAAAACTGTCAGGACCTAATCGATCATTTATCTCCATGCCCAAAGAGACCTGTGTCCTCAACCAATGAACCCTTAGCATTATGACTTCCATAAAATTCTGCTCTCCAAACCCAAGTTCCAGTTAATTTAATGGACACAGACACAGTGGCATAATGCTCCTATATTAGCATCCATTCTTTGCTAACTGGAAAATACTGAACTCTTGCTTATATTATTTAATCTTAACTCCCATGAACTCACCCTTCATGATTTACCATTTAATTCCATGTCCTATAACATAGTTTATGTACTAGCATAATGGAAGCTCTTAGAATAGATTTTTAAAATATGGAACTTTCTGCTCTAATATGACACACACATTCATAAAAAAATCTCCTTCTGCAAAACTGCGCACTAAAAATAATGGGCATATGGGAAAAAAATCGGTTAGAGGCAGACGACCCAAAGACAGAGCACTAACAAAAACATTGACAATTCTAATAAACCACTAGCACAATTTTTTAAATACATGGACAATTCCTAACAAAGAAATACTGGAGTAAATATAGGATTTTATCTTTTAAAAAAAGTTGAAATAAGTTAATAAGGAAGGCATATCAGTTGAGGCTGCCGAGTTATAGAGACAAGAGGTCAATGTATGAAGAATAGGCAGAAACACACAAATAAGGACCTCTTACGACAGAGCATGTGATCAAACTGAGCAAAAACAAGAATGTGGGGTGAATGGTCATCATGTACAGTACAAGTTTCCTTTGCTGTTCAGCTGTGTTGATGTAGTTTGACTTCAGCAGATACATTACTTAGTCTCATAAAATAACTCAATCAAGAACTATTTGTGTTGCAGAAACAAGGTTGTAACAGAACAGATTACACCAAAATTTTATATTATCATAGTTTTTTTAGGTTTATGTTGAAAGAATGGAAATCTAAACTATTCCACCAAGCCAACTCACTACTGATGAGAAGGGGAAGAACTTCTGTCAGTATGGGAAGAGAATATCATTACTGCAGTCTGGTACATAGTAAGAGCTCAGTAATTATGAGCAGCAGCTACTTCTACTACTACCCGTACTTCTGTGGCTGCTACTTCTACTACTACCCGTACTTCTGTGGCTGCTACTTCTACTGGTAAAGATGGAAAATTAAAAGAGCTCTGAGGCAGACTTCTGGGGCCTACCTAACATCTATTACTCCCTGCTTTCTTGCTTAACAAAACTATGATTTTTTGCTCAGTAATCTACCTCTCAGAAAAGGTGACCATGTAATCCCATTTTAGAGGCAAATCAGGATTTGTCTAAACCAATTATGGTAATTTCATTCCTTTGCCAATGATGGGTTTAAAGGTGGCCACATGGCCTCCTAGCAAATAAAACATGAAGGAGTCTGCTGAGGGAGCAGGGGAGGAGATCTGGGAACACCATTCCTTATACTTAAGAAAAGACACTAGAACAGCTTATCTTTTCTCTTCCTCTGAATATTGTAAGGGCAAAAGTACTTCAGGTGATGCTCTACTCATCTTTTTGTATTCCCCTTTCTCACAGAATTTGAGCTTCTGGCATTTCCTTCATTAACTTGTCAGATCTTTGCTGATTTTAAATGATTTTTAAAAAATCTTATCCAGTATTTTTTTATTTCAGGCAGAATAACCTAGTCTGTCATTACCCAAAATGAAAGTCTCTCTACATTTATTTCAAAATTGAACTAAGATTGATTTGTTTTTGAGAATTTTTAGATAAAATATTTATAATCTTCTTTATAACAATTATTTTTCTATTACATAGCTAGTGTCTAGCTCTGCACTATCCAACATGGTTGCCACTAGCCACATGTGGATATTCAAATTAAAATGAACTAAACCTAAAAATTTCTGTTTTTCAGTTGCACTTGCTACATTTCAAGTGCTCAATAGCTAATCTGACTAGTGATTACTGGCTGGACAGTGAATACATAGAATGTTTCTATCACTGAAGAAAGTTCTATGGGATAGTACATTAAAGCAGGCCCTAGCTTACACAAAATTATGCTCAGAAAACTTTATTAACTTAGATAGCATGAAAATAAATTTTAGTATGATGGCTGAATTGTCTCAAGTTTGAACTAGTAGAGCCAAGATTAAGGGAAAAAATATCACTAATTATTTGCAAATCCATGATATAATTATGTTAATCTTATATTTAACTGTATCTCCTTATAATTTGCTGAAAGATGAAACAGAAGACAAAGGCAGTAAGAATCAACCCAGCAATAGCAATTTCTAAAATTTGAGCATCTAACATATAGCTCATGAATAAAATGTAACAAGCCTGAGATGTCTGGCATTTTTTTCTTTTTCCGTTACCTGTCATACATTATTAATATTACAGTATATAATACCTATGTTAGGGCCTAAAGGTGTGCCCACCCCTACAAATATAGAATAATGAATGGAATGAGTTCAGAATTGAGAGATGAGTTTGACTTTTTCACTCCTACCCAACAGCCTGATATACAGCAGGTATTCAACTCTTTTACCCTTGTATAAAACCTCTATTCTTCTGAGATTCATACCATTCATCCAAATTGCTATCTAGCTTCACTACTATCTTGCTTAATTAATGAGGGTCACTTTCCCTTATTTATTAATGAGTTTGATACCAGGTTCACAGTCTCATTCTATACTCCGAGTTCTAATATCATCCTTAATGACTTCAACATCCACATGGAAGACTATTCCCCCCACTCACTACTCTTAAAGTTCTTTGAACTCCTTCACCTCCACTCAGGTTAAGCATGCACTCCCGTGGCCACACTCCAGATTTGTCATCATTAAGAATATTCTTACTTGTCATTCCTTAAATTCAAATGCATTCCATTCTCTGATTTCCTCACCTTCTATCTCCCTCATTCTGTTTTTCCTACTACACTGATCCTTTTATTTTTATGGCTTTTTGAAGCTAGGTCCTTAGTTATCTATGTGTTAACCTTTGGACTACACAGTAATTCCTAGTATAGAGCCCATGGCTCAGGACTTCAATCATTCTTACCAATTTCCTTAAATTTTTCTCGACTTTTTTTATTATTTTGTTGTAATCTTGTCTTTCTCCAATCCATTCTCATCTAAAGCATGAATCTGAGGCTCTTTCAACGGTTTCTTAATGCCTCAAGGTAGAGATCACACTTCTTAACCTCCAGGCCTTGCACTTAATTTTCCTCTGTCTAGTGTGCTCCTGTCACTTTTTTCTATTCTGATCAGCTCTGATTTGCCCTTCGCATCTCTAGCTTCCTATGGGAAGGAATCCCTAAATTCATAATTAGGCCAATTCTATATAGCATCCCATCTCATTCCTTCATATCACTTATCACTCTATATTATGATTTTCTGCACCTAAGTAATTTCCAAAGAAATTATAAGGTCTTTAAGGGCAGAGTTGTCTTTCCCACTCTAGCACAGTCTGATATGCAGTAGGTACTCAATTATTTTTTGAATAAATGAATAAACAATGCTGGGAACTTGAAAAGATTATTATAATTGAAACTATATACAATTACTACAAGATATAAGTTTAATAGAATTAAATATGATAAATAAACTACAGAGTGTGTTATAAGGTGATTTGGTAGGAAAATAGAGCAGGGTAAGGAAGACTACGAGGCCCAGAGTTGTAGTGAGTGGGGAGAGTTGCAATTTTAAATACAGTACTTAGGCTACGTCTCAATGCAAAGATGACAGTTGAGTAAAGGTGAGGTGGGAGAGTCAGCCATGCAGATATTTTGGGAGAAGAGTACACAAGACAAAGGGAACAGTCAACGCAAAAGCCCTAAGGTGGGACCATGTCTGGCATGTTTAAGGTAAGAGGCCCAAGTTGCTGGTGCAGAGTGACTGAGGAAGAAAATAGTTACAGATGAGTTCAGAGAAGTAATGAAGACCATATTGCAGGCCTTTGTAAGGGCTTTAGATTTAACTAAAATGGGGAGCCATTGAGGAATTTTAAATAAAGGATAATCTGATTCATTCTGCTTCCTCTATTGAGGACTGTAGAGGGCAAGAGTAGTAAAGAGAAATCCTCATAAGAGGCTACTAAAGTAATCTAGTGAAAGACAGTGACTCAGATTAGAGTGGTATAGTGAAGGTAATAGTAAGAAGTGTCTATGACCTATTTTGAAGGCAAAACCAAAGGAATTTTCTGAGGAACTGGATGTCAGCTATCAGACAGAAAAAGAACTCAAGAAAGACTCTAGGATTTTTTTCCCTAAGCCAAATGCAGCTGACATCTGAGATGGGAAAAACTGCTGGAGGTACAGGTTGTGGAAATATTTGGGAGATAACATTTGGACGTGTTAAATATTAGATATCTATTAAAACTCTATTCAAGTAGTAAAATATGGACCTACAATCCATGAAAGAAGAATCCACGGGCTGAAGATATAAATTTAGGGATAAAATGACAAATAAATGGCATCAAAAGCAAGGAAACTAGATGAGATCACCAAGGAAATGAGTACTGGTAGAGCAGAGAGGAAGGCCAACAACTAATCCCTGGGTAATGTTAAGAAATCAGAGTAAACAGTAGAAACCACCAAAGGAGAAAGCGGAGTAAGCAGTAATGTAAAACAAAAACCAAAAGGTTGTAGTGTCCTGGAAACATTCTGAAAGTCAAATAAGATGAAGATTCAGAACTGAATACTGGATTTAGCAACATGGCAATCATCTGTGACTTGGCAAGAGCATTTCAATAGAATGATGGAAAGAAAAACCTGACAAGCAATTTTAGAAAAATAGAGAGGAACTGGATTCACTAAGCATAGACAAGTCTTTTGAGAAATTTTGTTTCAAAGGGGAACAAAGAAGTGGGAAAATAACTGGCATGGTTTTCTGGTTTGTTTGTTTTTAGACAGGAATATGTTTATATGCTTAAAAATCCAGAAGAGAACAATCATGTACATATTTATGAAATCAGCAAGAATTAAGACAAGAGTAAAGTTGGAGAGCATGAAAGTGACGGATAGTGGGTTAACAGTCCAATGACATGAATTAAAAGCTGCAGTTTTTAGATACAAGGGAGGAAGAATGATCTGGAAAGAGTAATGAGATATAAAGATAGTTAATCCACTTCTAGACCTAGTCGTTCAAGGATGAGGGACAAAACAGAAGCCCCCAGTTTGGAAACTATAAAGGAAGGAGTATCTTCAGAGGAGAGCCAGTTCCACTAGAGCAAAAAGGTGAAGAGAAGAATCAGAGAAGTCCAGGTATGAGGTACTTTGAATCCCTGAGAGCACAAAAGAACAGTTTCAGTCATTGGGCAGGGATGGAAAAAAGAACAGAAGAGGAGATATACAGAGTCTTATTGACTGGATGGCAAGAGATGAGGGATGATGTGGGAGTTTGGGGCTTCTTGCAGTGGAAAACATAAAATGGGACAAAGGGCATAACAAGATTAATTTTGTGGAATCAAGAAAGATAGTGGTGGTGAAGTTGTGGGTGTCGTGGGGCAGGGCAGTTCAGGGGGTGTGTGACTCTGTCTTGATATCTGTTGGGGAAGAACATACTTGCTCCTAGTGCTGGAGCTTTCCTCTTGACCCATGTTGATTGAAATGATGGAGGAAAGGCCAGCTCCATTCATTATTAACAATTTAGAAAATTCATTTGACTCTCACACACATGGATTTCTGATCAAATAGCTTGCAATTTAAAATTTTCCCCACTTTTGTAAGCTAATTTTTCACGGCAGAGTTTGACTTTACTTACATCTGTGTTACAGGAGCGATACCGTTTCCTTTCCCCAAGGCAATATTTTCCACCTCCTGAAGGTCTGAAAAAACATTTTGTTTAACATGTGAATATAATGTATCTATCCATACAAAGAGTATATATATTACTTGATGAAAACATATTAAAGTTTACTTTAAGAAAATATAAAATTTGATATTTTATTAATTATTAAAATAATCGTGTTGGTGATTGATAGCAATAATTATGGCTGTTGAACATAAAAATTAAGGAAATTTACTATGAGTAATTTATAAGACTATTAATTGTCATGATTTATATTCTAAAGAAAATGAATCAATGTATTTTCTAACTATCATACTACTCAGTTCAACACAAGTTTATAAATCACTTTTTTATAATGAAAAGCCATAAATCATATTCAATAAATACATTATCTGATGCTATCGGTTCACCAAGTAAGAAATGGAAAGTTTTTTTTTTTCCATACAGGAAACAAGGAGAGGATACTAAATAACTCTCTGGAAATAGCTTCAGTTCAAAGTAAATAATGCAAAAATAAATTTCTATTTATTTTTTAATAATTTAAAATATTACATGAAGTTTAAAAATTAAATCTAAAAATCAGATGGCTTTGCTTTATATATATTCATTATATTACACTCAAATTAACAAAAAAGATGCCAAGTATTTGATTTACATAAGTAAATTTTTTAAGTATTTAATATTAGGGAAAACCATATGCTATTATTCAAGCATACTGTCATCAAATGGAAAAAATCTAATTTCTTCCTTTAAAAGTGGTCATTCTTTTAAGTATCTGGGTATATTATTTCTCATAGAGCTTTATGCTTTTGTTTATTAATTTACAGTAGCCTACAGATGAACTTAGGCTAATTATTCTGCAAGTATTTTAAAAAGATCAATTCTAAGTTATAATTTTGGCTCACTTGTATCAAAGGGATAATTGAAGCTACATTTTGAATGCCAGTGAATACTCTAAGCAAGGAAAGGAAGAATAGCTCAGCTTGAACCAGCTTGAGAGAAATGTCTTGGTCAGACAAAAACAAGGTAGGAGGGATGGTGGTAGTATGAATGGTTTATGAGTGGGTAACAGGAAGCTCTGTTTAGCAGGAGGGTAATATTAAATAATTGATAGATAGAGGGAGAAAGGAAACACAGAACTAATATAAAAGGAAACAATTTCAAGCTAAAAACAGTAAAAGAGATATTTGGTGTGAGGAACCAAACAGAGGGGTCCTGAGTTAAAATGAGAAAAAATAAAAACAGATCATCTTTTATCCTAGAGGGAGAAAAAAAGGTAGAAGTGTTAGCATAACATCATTCTGCACCAAATATTAACTAGGAAAGAAGGCCCTGACCCTGAGTTCTAGACAAAAATGGGCACTTGACATGCAGCAGCTAAGGAGCAGTTTAGTCTCAAGGAGGACAGGAAAGTACAACTAGAGGAACGGTCCACCTGTAATGGGTCTTGGCATTGGCAGGAGGGAGAAGCAGTACAGCTAGCAAAGAATACTGATGGGGCTGGCCTTGCGCCAGGGGGACTCTGGCTGGAGAAAAGAGTGGTGGGAGAGGAGCAGTCTGACCTGCATAAAACAGTCATGGGGAGGAAAGTGGTGGCAGCTCTGGAAGATGATTAATGGGGGCATGTGAATGGAAACTATTTTAGCACATGGGCAGTATTCTTTTCATTGTGATTTGTGATGCGAATCAAGGCATTTCAACCCTTGAAGTGCTCTCATTGGTCCTTTTAATACTAATGTAGCAGTAATAATTTTATGTGACATGTGAAAAGACCTTAGGTTTCCTGGGAATCATGGTAATGTAGCTAAGACTAGATCTGGATTCATCCATAATTCAGTAGTTTTTGGAGGAGGAAATCTATCTGATTATTATTAGATTAAAAGTCTGGCTATATCTGGGACAGATACACAATACTTGTCCATTTTTTAAATTTTATTTTTAGTTACACAATAGGGGGAAAGGAAGAAAAAGGAAAGTCTGTCTAACAAAGCTTCTCCACTTTCCTATGCCTATTGCTTGTTCTGAAGACAAGCACTTGGCTCACTAGCGAAACGTTTTTACAGATAACATGTGAAACCACAGCTTTGAATCATTTCCAACTGTGTCTTTTTGTTGGCTCCGGCTTACTTTAGCTACTTACGCTGGACTGTCACAGTGTCTTAGGGATGAGGAGACGCCTCCCCCGCAGGTCCTGCTGCACTCTCCCCATAGTGACCAGGGACCCCAGCCCCCATCTATGCTCTGGGGCCAAGTGCCAAAAGGAACACAATCTCCCTGATAACACCACTGCAAGATTTCACAGAAAACACAGAATTAGCTTTTAGGTAGACAGAGCTATCAGGATAGAAATACATAAGGGTCAGGTAATGACCAATTATAGGCTTTAGCATTCTCCCAATAGATAACAGACAGATAGTTCTTTACTGTGTTTAGACATTGGTGAAGGTGCATGTCATTTGCAAATTATCTTAGCTAGGCCGTGATTTATAAATCTCTAACATGTACCATGAGTTCTGAAAAGTCTTCCTTGTTTCTTTTTCCTTGTTTCTCCTCCTTCAGACTTTTAGTGTTTCTCATTATGGAGCTAGCTACAGACCTCAAAGTCTTTTTTAGATATTTTAATATTTTCTTTAAAATTTTCTTTATATTCCACTATTATTAGACTCATGGAATGATAACGCAATATGGAAAGTTCTCCAGTAAGGAATTTTTATGATGGTAATTGCTCTTTCTTTAAAGAAAAAAAAAAAGACCAGTTGAGGCTACAATAGTAAAAGAATGTGTTGTGGCATTTCATCTACATGAGCACTGCAGACATAATAAAAGTTATGCCAAGACATTAGGGACTGGGTACAAAAAAACCCTTATATACATGGACTAGCCATGTGTATGGCCCCTGCATGAACATATGTACTGGAATTCTGCTCAGTTCTACTCTCTGCAATAAACCGCACATACTGCACCTAAGCAGAAAGCCAGGAATAATTTATTGAGACACAGACATCACATAATCAACTCATAACTCCCGCATAATAAATCTTATTTGCAGAATATGGCAAAATGAAAGTCTCTTTTTAAACCAAGCATTTGTAGGCTTTTATTGGTACATTTCTCTGAATTATCAAACTTTGACAAACTGTATTCATGCTATGAAAGGCATCTGTTTATATGAGTAACAATAGGGAATATAGTTATTAGAATTGAATAAATGTCAGCAATATTAGATTGTTAAATAAAAATTCAACTTTATATTAAAATGTAAAGGGATTATGACATGTGATGCTTAGAAAGTGATCAGTTTATTACACTAATTATATCACCAAGCTTTGTGGGTTGGATACCCCAGAATTCTTTCACTTTTCACCTTCTTCACTGCTAACACTCTAGACCAAACTGGCAAATGGAATGGCTTCATACATGGTCATTCTGTCATTATTTTTTTCTACTAGAATCTATTTTGCAGTGACCATTTAGAGAGATCTTTTAAAAACATGTTACCATATCATGTCTTTTTTTTTTCCTTAAAAAACCTCAGTGGTTTCCTACTTCCCTAACATTGGTCAACAGTGGACTTAGTGATCTAGCCCCTGCCTCCTTCTTTAGCTGTCTCTCTTGGACAGATGACTCCAGAAATACACTGGACTTCTTCCTTCATACACTAAGTTTGTTCCCTCCTCAGGGCATTTGCATTTGCTGTTCCTTCTGGTAATGCTCTTCTCTCACTTCCTTATATGCAGTCTTATCATCTTCCCGTCTCAGGTCAAGTGTCATTTCAACAGAGAGCTCCATCCTTTACTACCCTTATTCTGAAACGGTACCTTACCATCTTTTCCTGCCCTACTGTCCCCTCCCGCCAGGATATAATAGTTTATATTACCTCTTGTTTTAGTTCCCTCTTACCACTAATTTTAATTACCCTGTTTATTTTTCAAATTACTTCTGTTTCTCCTGAGACTGTAAAATCCTTGAGAGCCACATGTGGTAATTTAAATTTAAATTAATTAAAAGAAGAAATTCAGTTCCTCAGACCCCCTAGCCACATTTCAAGGGCTCCAAAGTCACATGTGACTAGTGGCTACTTTGT
Source organism: Lemur catta (assembly GCF_020740605.2). Taxonomy (NCBI): domain Eukaryota; kingdom Metazoa; phylum Chordata; class Mammalia; order Primates; family Lemuridae; genus Lemur; species Lemur catta. Next base: position 41,209,592 of record NC_059139.1, read on the forward strand.
TGTTTTGCTTTGTTTTTGTTTTTGAGACAAGTCTCACTCTGTTGCCCATGCTATAGTGCAGTGGTGCAAACCCAGCTCACTGTAATCTCGAACTGCTGGGCTCAAGCAACCCTCCTGCCTCAGCCTCCTGAGTAGCAAGTACTATAGGCACCTGCCACCACACCCAGCTAATATTTTAAATTTTTTTGTAAAGATGGAGGCTCACTAGGTTGCACAGGCTGGTCTCCAGCTCCTAGCTCAAGAGATCCTCCCACCTCAACATTTCCATCATCATGAAATGTTTTATTGGAAACAATGAATGCCTAAGATGGTGCCTGGCACACAGTAGGCATGTAACAGAAATTTACTGGCTGAACGAACTGGAGATAATAATTAGCAAATAAAAAAAGTCAAATTTATATTTGCTTCCCTGATAGTTGGTAAAAAATAGGCAACCAGTGAGTTTTAGTAGTTGTAACAGCCTAACAGATTTTTTAGAGGGGTGCTGAACAATTACCATTTGTCTATAAAAAATTAATCAAGAGGAACTCAAAATATGGTTGGCCATAAGGAAGAACATTCTAACCCTAAGTCTGATAAATATTAAAATAGGATATTAAGAAAGATTATGAGTTTTGAACAATGCAAATTTCCATGAAGAAAAAAAAATCCATCTGTGCAAATGATGAAGAGGGAGTTGGCTAAAGCAATAATATGGTACAACTCTTGGATTGGCACTGCTGATAATATATTCTTGAGAGGGAGAAAATGTTCCAGCTGATAAGTTTAAGACTTAGTTGGTCTTGAAGACCAACAATTTTTATAATATACCAATTGCATTAGATCTTCACCTATACAAAAGCTGCAACAATGGACCAAATAATCTCAGTTTGTGTTTTTGTTAGTACAAGTAGCTGTGTGTAAGAATATTTATGCCTACACCCACTTTCCTATGCAAATAACTGAGCAGTGTAGTCCTGGCCAGCAATTAACTGATACTTTTCATTTGCAATTAATGGGAACTGACAAGTTTAGAAACAAACCTTAAAATTTGCCTATTTTTTCAAGTTGGAAGCTTAGCATTATTGGTTTCAAATAACATTAAATCTTGATTTTACATTTATTTAATATAATCACAGAGTTGCAACTAAAACTCAAAGGAACTTTAGAATTCAGGTAGTCTAAGCACTTCATTTTTTCAGATGAGGAAACCAGGAGTTGACTTGCCCAAGGTTACTTACTAGCAGAAAAGGGATTATCTGTCCAAAAATACAAAAATCCATGGGAAAAAAATAAATTAAAGGTGTAGGATTATATGTTTGAAGACATTAAAGAATATTCCAATATACTTTACTGGATTGCTTTCATTACATAAAATATAAAATAACACTGGAGATTAAAAAAAAAAAAAAAAAAACTCAGCTTGGTGGGAGAATTGCTTGAGGCCAGGCACTTGAGACCAGGCTTGGTAACATAGGGAGACCTTGTCTCTATAAAAACTAAAACAAAAAACAAACAAACAAACAAAAACCCACCAAAAAACCACTCAGCTGTACATACACGTTATGTCAGACCTCCTGAGTATACCCAAGATTTGTAGAGAAAAAATTTCAGTTTTTTCATTTTTGAAGGAATAAAAAAATTGTGAGAAGCACAAGAATACTGAAAGATGTAGGTTCTAAAGTATTTAATAATATTACTACACGTTTCTAGGATGTTCACAAAATGTAGGGCAGTGAGAGAAGTCACATACATTCTTTTGTTTTTCTTTTAAAACTCATTCTTAAGGTAACATATAAATGTAATAGTCACTTTGAAAAATGCTACTCAGTTCTTATCATTAATTAATGTATACACCGAAGTAATAGTTCATAAGTGGTTTGCTAGAAGACCTTTTATTGCATAAATTCATGCTTTGGTTGTATCTATTCCATGGAGCTATCACATAATAGACAATTATATCAGAAAGTTAAATAACAAAGACTAATGGGCAAAGAATTAATAACAATAATATAAGTATTAGTCATCCAGCAGATGACAAAAGACTAGACTTTAATTTGATACTAGTTAACAAGTTAACAACTTTAGACTGTGTAGGGAACTTTGTTACAAACCTCAGTTCTCATTCTAGCAGTATCTTTGGTCCAAAGGAAGTCACTTGCTTTCTTTTCTTTGGTTTCCTAACTATAAAATGGGGACTAATTTTAGTTCTCTATTCCAATATGGTTTGGATTAGGACAACTTTAAAAATTAGTTCAATGTATACATAACTTCAAAGAAGTTAAATTAATGAAACAATTTAATTTTGATCTCTGGGAGAAGTTCTGTGTTTTGTTTTGTTTTCCCCCTTTGTCTTTATAGAAAAGGATCTCTGGAATTCTTGCTACTTCTCTCCTTTGATAGTAGTAAATATCTTGATGTAGTATATGATTTTAAGAGAAGAAACTTATTTAACTTCATAAAAGGGATTGAAGAAACTCATAGGGGATTTCATGTGGATCAAGTGATTTGAGCTCCTCTTCAAGATGACTGCATTATCAATACAGATTAAGATTTTAATATGTGTAAATCATGAATCGAATAATTAGAGTATACTAAATAAAGCAACTTGCAGTATATAAATCCTATAAGCACATAAAGATGAGATTTTGAGTGTTCTATCATCTATTTTTATCCTTTTTTTCTTTCATCTATAAAAGCTCTATTTCCAGAGGCATAGAATTTTGCCTTATTTCTTAAACTAGGGAAGTTAAATATGTAGATGCAAACTAGTTTCTAATCTTTACTCTCAAAGGTTATATCCAAACTATTCTAAATAATAGTCTTGGTTACTTCAGCCTAAATTATGCAGATAAATTGGCTAAATTTGGCAATCCTTTTGCTAATTTGGGTGTGTTTAACCACATTCAGAAAGGTAAAAAAAGTGAAACCATCACATTCTAAGAATAAAATCTCATATTGTTCATTCTTGCATTCCTTCTAAATTAAATAAATATGTTTTAAACACTATCTAGAAAGATGGCTTACTGCAGTGAGGCTTTAAAAGCCTTCTTAAGAAACACTATTATTAAATACCATCTCTTGCTATTAGACTACTAAATTTCATGGCCTACATTAGGGAATTGTCTTTAAGGAAGATATACTAATATTATAGATCAAACAATCTAACTTTGAGAATTTGTCGTATATCGACAAAGGAATATTTCAAGACAAGTATATGCAGTATTTTTAAATATTGTTTTTTCTTTTTAACTGGAACCATTTTAGGATGTGATTATGGTATACTTCTTAACAGCTAGCCTTGGTCCAGCCAGCATCTGAAACGAGAGACTTCCAAGGAAATTCTACAATTTTAAAGGATGTTATACTGGTGATTCAATACAGAACATTCTTCCTAAGTCAGAAGAGCTGAGGATTGGAGCACAGCACTATTAAAAGCCTTAACTTTCCACTGTGCAGGTGTGGGAATGGTAAAGCTACATTTCAGCCCAAATTCTAAATCAGAATTTGTCATCCCATACTATTAGGTCATTAAATATGCAATGTCTGTCTTCGAATCTAAAGTGTAGTTTATTATATCTTAAACAAGAAGCAGTGCAATTAATCAAGGTATGTGCCTAAACTATCGACACAGTTTTGCCACCTTAATGGTAGCTTGTTTATGCCAGCAGTGAAGAAGCCTGAAGAGCCAGTGGTGACAAAGTTGCGAAAGGCGTTTCCCACAGCTTGTTGAGAATTGAATATTTTTCCTTGCAAGAAGTGGTCCAAAGCCTGCCAAGAAGTGGACATCAGTTGGTGCAAGGTCTGAGGAATACAGTGGATGACAGAGTTTCCAAGGCCAGCTGCGGTAGTTTGAGCAGTGTAGTTTGTGCAACATGTGGTCGAGCATTGTACTGCAAGAGGATTGGCATGTCCCTATTGAGCAATCTCAGCTGCTATATATCGATTGACCAGGTTTCATGAAGCTGTAGTGGATAATACCAGTGCTGGACTACCTAACAGACACCAGCTTTTTTTGATGAATATTCGGTTTTGGACTGTGTTTCGGCACTTCACCTTTCTCCAACCATTGCGCTGAATGCTTGCGATTGTCAAAAAGAATCCATTTTTCATCACATGTAACAATACAGTGGAGAAATGGTTCATCTTTATGTCGTGACAGCAAAGAAAGGCAAGTTTTGAGATGATTTCTCTTCTGATGCTCTTTAATTCATGAGGTACTCTCTAAATAGCTTCTTTGCCTTGATGATTTGCTTCAAATGGCCCAATATTATTGGAATAGTAACGTCTAATCTTGCTGCTAATTCACACATAGGTTGAGATGGATTCACTTCCACTACAGCTTTCAACTCACCATTATCCACCTTGGTCTCAGGAGGCCCACATGGCTCATTTTCAAGATTAAAATCACCAAAACCAAACTTCTCAAACCATCGAGTTACTGTGCATTCATTAGCTACATCCTTCCCAAACACTTCATTAATATTTCTAGCTGTCTGCACAGCATTGGTTCCACAACAGAACTCATATTCGAAAATAACACTAATTTTTGACATATCCATGGTTTCACAAAAATTGCTCTAAAAAAATGTGAAAGATAATCACAAGCCAAACCATGCATTTGAAAGAATGAGAATGTACCTTCACAATAAAAATAAAAAAAGAAGTGTCAAAGTGAAATGTCACCGATAGCAACTGTCAAACTTAGTACTTAAGGAAATCAGATATTTCATACTTAGTAACCTAATATTTAAATTTCTAGAGCAATTAGAAGAACTATTCTTGCTTCACTTCCTGCGTTTACAGTTTGGGACCCAGTCAAAACATATATTCTACCCTATGTGATTAATATCTAAGGCTGCAAATGTCCTATTATATATATTCAGTGTTTTAGAAGGCATTTAATAAACCTCTTCTAATCCAGCCCTATGTTTCCCATGCAAAGCTATTAGGGATCAATGTCACTTATATGTAAGCCCACATACTGGACTATATCCCTAATTGTGTCCTGTAGAATCATTAAATCAACCTTTTGGTAATAAGCCAAGTATTTGAAACCTTCTTTGCAGTCACCAACAGGGATTATAAGGATTGAGTTTTGATTATCCTTAATATCCTGTTCAGTAACAATGCCAACACTACTATCGAAGATTTTACAACCTAAATCCTTATTTACTATTTCATCAAATATGGCATCCCTCTGATTCCTTTCCAAAGGGCTATCACTGATGCTATATCCAAAGCAAGTTCTCTGGCTCAAAGTAATATTGATTGATTTGTAGGAGACTGACCCATGGACACACAGTACCAGCGCACTGTCTGGGCTCATCAAATTTCCTCCTTTGGTTAATGCTACTGTCCCTGAGCACATCCATTTAGACCATATGGTTCTTATTCAATCCGTGAATGGCTTATTCAGGCAAACATCCAATGGCTGTAATACCGATGTCAGACCCCCCAGGACTCATGCAAAGATCAGTTTTTAATTTTTTGGCCATATTTCTTACTCCATCTGCTAAATGTGCATGGAACAGTTCCCATACTTACATGGAACATTTGTGGAACTGAGCCCCTGGGCAGGGATCCCATATCTTTTGCAGCCAGAGTTTGACAAGATCATCATGGATTCAATCCTTTGGATATGTCTATGCTATCAGTTGAGCAACATTTCTACTCCCTTCCTTTTTAAAAAGATTTATTCAGAAAACTATGAGAAGCTTTCGTTTTATTCTTCTGGCTAGACAGGGTATAGGTTCTTTCTTGTTCTTTCTGATGACAGTCGTTTTGAAACTCAGAGTTAAGATCAGAGGTCATGGATATTCCTTTTATGACTCTGAGACACATGAACTCATGTTTATACTCTTTACCTGCCAATTAAGACAGTCTGGCAAAGAATTTTCTGCCCACCATCATCTAAGACTGGCAAACAATAACAAAAAGTAGTGATGATACTCTAGCAATGTATAGCACCTTCCCTCTAAGGAAGCCCACAAACAGCTTGCTGAGGTATTACCTCATTCTCTATGAAATATGTAGAAATTGGTTTTCTCTCATTTTACAGCAGAAAGTCATTATTTTACCAATCGTCACAAAATCATATATTCTTAGCTCAATGTTCTACCCATATTGCCTTCTTATTTGTGATTCCTAAGATAAGAAACAATTATAGGTTGAAAATGAAAAATCTATTTAGTACTAAAGGGTAAAATACATTGATCCATTTTATTCTTGTGACAATGAGAACTTGCTTTTTTTCTCTGCAAGATTTCTCATCTGAAGATAAAATAAAATTAGAGGCAGTGCAGAGGGGCAAAGATTTCAACTCTGGAATCAGAAAGACCTGGGCTGGAATCTTAGCTATGCCCTTAAATTGCTGTGTAATCTCAGGCTTTTAAGTCTTACTTTTCTCATCTGTAAAATGGAGTTAAAATAGTGCCCACCTCATGGGATTTTTGTTAATATTAAACAGAAGAATGGCTGTAAAGCACCTAGCAATATGTGCCTGGTACAGTGTAAGTAATTATAAAATATTAATTATCATTGTCATCACTGTTACTGGGAATGTCAACTATTTTTAGATAGCAAGTATACAGACTAACTGCACAAAGTTGACTAGATCAATTGAAAATTCCATTTAATTTTGCCACTAGATCTTTACTAGCTCTTTGCATAGGTGTTTTGCTTTGGGTCAAAATTCTGAGCTCTGGTTTAATTTCCAGATGATATAGCACTAAGAGTAAGAAAATCTGCATTTGGCAACAACATCAAAAAATCCTTCTTTCTTAAGGAAAAAAAAATAACAGAAATTAACATCAACAACAATTTATAAAGGTGATAACGTGTTAAATACAGTTAGTGAAAGATAAATAAAAAATAAATTAAGATTTGTTCAGCTCACATGTCTAATTTTTGAAGAGTTTTTTCTTTTTTCCTTAAACATGCAGGTTGATTTAGTTCTCTGAAAGCTTCTTCATAAATTCAAAGTTAATGATAGGGATATTTTGAGGGTCATTTAGTGCTCTATCATTTTCCTTTCTAGAAGTCTGCATTATATTTGTTTTTTCATTCCTTCCTTCATTCATTCATTTATTCTAAGACTTGTTAGTGCCATTCCTAAAACTGTCTTTCATGTCTCTGGAAGAATGACAATATTTGTTTTGTAGTTTAATTTTAGATGGTGATATCCAATACATTGACCTTATGGCAGTACACTCTTTTTTTTTCTTTGCTTTTGCTTTTTTTTTTTTTTAAAAACAACCACCACCACCATCACCTGGGAATGACAGTACACTCTTATGTTGTGAATATAAATGACCCCTTGACACACAAACTTTGCTACACTCACAAGGTTCTTAAACAGTTTTTCACGGAGCCCACAAAGGTATGTTAAGAACTGGCAAAGGCCCACAGACAGGGTAAGGGGCAGGCAAGGGCTTTTTAAACTATAGCATTTCCATTTTTTCAAATACATGTATTAGAATTCTATAGACTTCATTTGAAGCAAGGATTTAGGGATCAAAAAGCTGACAACCATTAACCTAGATTAAGAATGTGAATCTTTAGAAATCAAATACAGTTTACTCCATTTTATTCACTTTCTCTTATCTGTGCTTATTCTTATTTATGCTTAGAATAATTATATTTCCCCTCTATTTGCTTATCTAAATTTAAATCAACACTGTTAGCTTTAATATTATTTGAGAGTGTTTTCTAAGTATCTCTCAAATTGTAATTTCTAAGAAATATGTCATCTCTATCATATATATGCATATAGCTATAAGATATGACATTTGGCTGGATGCAGTGGCTCACACCTGTAATCCCAGCACTTTGGGAGGCCAAGGTGGAGGATCACTTGAGGCCAGGAGTTGGAGACCAGCTTGGGCAACATATCAAGACCCCGTCTCTACAAAAAATGAAAAAATTAGCCGGGCACAGCGGCACACACTTATAGTCCTAGCTACTTGGGAGGCTGAGGCAGGAGGATCACTTGAGCCCAGGAGTTTGAAGCTGTAGTGAACTATGATTGCGCCACTGCACTCGCGACCCTGTCTCCAAATTAAAAAACATAATACATTTGAGGGTCCTGCTATTAAGAATAAATGATAAGATATTAAATATGTGTTACTATATAAATGATTGGTGGAGTTGAGCTATGTGTTCTCAGCCACTACACGTGGTTTACTTATTTGGAGTGATTACATAATTTATAGAATGCTTATAGGAGGGCTCTGAGGTACCTGAAAGAATGAATTATTTATGCTTTTGGTTAAAAAATAAAGTAAGATAAAAAGAGACAACAGACCTAGTGATATAGTAGTATTACTCTAGGCAAATAGAAACTGGACCATGGACTAGATCACAACAATAATAATCAATGGCAAATAAGGAAATATTCTCACTATGACTTTCCCTCCTTATAGTTGTATATTTCTTCTAAGTACAGATTGATGTAAATTGCTACTTGTCGTTGACAAGAATTACTGGTTCCAAAATAAACAATAAATTGTTCAACAATGCAGTTTCTAATATTTCCTATTACTTCAGTGAAAAAAATAGAAGGAATTTTTGGTAGTGTGTGAATTTCTCTGTATTTTTATTGGCTACTTACAAAATCTCAAAAAAAGATCCTTAATCCTTTTTAAATGATCCTATCAATTCATATATTTAGCATCATTTACCAACATTTCCAAACTCAGCATGGAAAAGCCATCAACATGGCACTAGGTCATGGGTTCTGAATGAAGCCGTCAGCAAGGATTAATAAACTGTGACAGCTGCCCAAGAGCTTTCATTCTTTTTATTTAAACATCAGATTGCAAGCTGAAATTCAGTGAAATTCTTGTTGAAACTTGCCCAGCTAACATGGAAGAAGTGAGAACTGAGAACAGATGACAGCAGTAGTTACTATTGCAAACTCAGTCCATAGCAATAAATTCTAAAGTTTACATTTACATATATAGCAATTTCTAGAGAATTTCAGGAACAGCATACAAACTATTTCTATCTGTTATTTATTTAAACAATTTTTTTTGGTTTCTGGTTTTTTGTTTCTTTAAGGGACAGAGTCTTGCTATGTATGTTGCCTAGGCTTGATCCAAACACCTGGGCTCAAGCAATCCTCCCACCTCAGCCTCCCAAGTAGCTGGGACTACAGGTGCATGTGACCATGTCCAGCTTGTTTAAACAATTCTTAATCATGATATTTTGAAAATTAGACTGATAAAACTAAAATTGTTTAGCTCCAATTTCTATGCTAAATATTTAATTTTTCTCCTACTATTATATTAGTCCGTTCTCTCATACTGCAATTTAAAAGTGACTTTAGTTAGACTATGGTTATAGTCTATTTTTGGGTCACGTAATTTTCCTGGGAATTATTTCTCAGAAAAAACTAGACTATATTATGTGACTAAACTGACTGTATTTATAGTATACTAAATACATACTACATTATATGACTAAACAGACTATATATTGTTGTTGGATTTTTTTTTTGGTACAAACATAACATACACATCAACATAAAGGTGAAACTGACCCATGAAATAGTTACCAACTATAATTTCCTAAATCATGCATTTTTGCAGATATCAACATATAATAACCCATTGGGCTACGGATTTACTATTTTTAAGTACATTTAAAATTAATACATAAGATTTCCTAGTGGTTGAATATCAGCACAAGAAATTTATCAGTTTAGTATACATGTCAAATAGCTAGTAAATCTTTTGAGCTTACCCCTTTTTCAATATTCCCAGTTTGACACAGTGTCCCCTCAGCTGCTGGAATACTGTTGGTGACACAGCGGTTGCTTTTGCTGAGGCACCAGAGCTCTCTACACACTTCCTAGGAAAGAAGGCAAAAGCAAGTTGATCAGAAATAGAGACTAAAATCATGTCCAATTCTTTCCTAAAATACACTCATAGTCACTTAGCACTACTTTAAAAAGAGATCCTAGTTCTCTTGCTGCTGCTGAAGCATCATCAGAGATGAGGATTCTGGAGGAGATTCTTATGGAAGATGGGTTACCCATTTTGCAGAATCATTTAGACATTTGTTTTTATGATTCTTAGTGGGTAAAGTGTAACTTAGCTTTTACTATTGATTAGGATCTTTTTTAAAATATTGCACAAACATTTCATTAATATAGAGGAATAGGGAGAACGAATAAATACATGGAAGGAAATATATGTTTATTACACTCAAGAATATACAACAGCACAAACTTACCAATTACTAATAAAGTGATGCCAGGTGAATGATTTCCTAGACCTACTATAATACTCAAAGACAATTTTAAAATAGAAAAAAGAAGAAAGATCATGGGAATGGATTGGAAAATATGAACTTAAAGAAATGTGAAGTATATTTTGGAGTAATTCTAAAGTTCATATATGCCTAAGAACAATCTAGCAATGTTATTTTCAGTCCATCAATGTAGCCTACCTCCATGGTTTTGAAGAAATGCTGCCTTTTATGGCATGTTTTGAATGTTGTTTGGAGCTGTCTGTCTCCTTTATATTTTTCACTATCCTACCTCAACATTGAAGAATTACAACACTTATTCTATTATTGAACAATATTTTGTTCATACTATGATTCTCAAATAAACTGTTCAATATTATCCCTAAGTGTTTCAACTTAACAGCTCCCCAAAAACTTACTCTTGAAGAAAATACTCAAAATTTTCAGTTTCTTTTTATATATCATCACTGACCAGCACCATTACTGATGTTATAACTTTTAAATTTAAACTAGAACTATTTAGTTTATTATCTATACTTATAATAAAAATATGATAACATAGGAATGCAAAAATAAATTCATATATAACATTTAATCCCTTTGCTTTTATTCCCCAGCTGATCTTTTAACTCTCAAAACACAATTATAAGAACTTTTATCACATTAACACCATTCAGAAATAAGGTAGTAAGATATTGAAATAACTAATTAAATCAGTCCTACAAATAGAAATGCCCCAGAGTATAACAAACTGAGGGGATTTCTTTTGATCCCTCTTTAAGGTGCCCCCCACCAAGCAGAGAGATGTATAATGTCTACTAGGCTTTAAAATACTTAAAAATTTTTAAATTCCATTTGGAGAATTAGTGAGTGAGAAGAGAAACAAACATTAGAAAAGTAGGTATTGTAGATCATAATATAAACATAAAACTTTCCTGTTTTTATAATCCAATTTATTACAAAATCCACTTTAATTTTTTCAAAGTTTTGGTTTCTGTTTTAAGAGAGTTTCTATTACTTTATTCTGCTTTTTCTATAGAAGAGTTTTCAAAGTTTATGTTCCTAAAAGTGTATTCTTTCAGTTTAATATTTAAAAAGCAGTAGGAATAACATTTAAGGGCTTTAAAATATTGTCTCATGTACCACAAATCTACACAAATCCTAAGAAAAATGTGTTTACAAAAACAGAGAAGCATTAATAGAGATTAATACAGTGATTACGAAAACTTTTTATCTATAGTCCTGGATGATACTCTTGATCTTTTGTGATCTTACTTAGGTTAAAATCTTACTTTAGACAAAAGTAAAAGAACCCTAAAGTTTACTTTAGACAGAACTATGCAATCAAAATTCTATCACTGAAAAGGACAACATTTATAAACATCTATCAGGAAAACATATTATTTAGCCAGGTTACAAAAACTTTCTTTCCCAAAAGCACCTTGAAAATCTCTATCTGAAGTAGCAAGTGCTCAAAATACTTTTTTCAAAGCTTTAATCTCAAGATTAACAGAACCCTCTTAACTTTTAGAGAATTATGCATTTTCAAAGTTAGATTCACACTTCTAACAGGATTTTGTTACCTTGGTGGGCCTCCAGGGATTTGAATTTTGCTAGGGCATTAACTTCTCACAGATCACTGTTTAAAGTATGGGACTACAAATCTATGTTGGGAAACATTCCCAAGATGTTAAACTAGTCAAAGAGAAGGCTCTGAAGAGTTTTCAAACAGATTTTGCATTGGAATCTCAACTTGAATAAGAAACATTTAAAGATTTTGATATCCAATTCAGGAAGATTTCGCAAGATTATATATATAAAAAAAAGGATACTCTCTGGAAAAATAAAAAGCAAGAAAATTTCATTTCATGCCAATAATCAGTAAGTATACTCCCTAAAAGAATTTGATGATAATTTCACACTTTCAGAAATAGCCTTCTTTCTCTAAGCTGAATCCTAGAACATGGATGATGTTTGCATAGGTATATCAGTTTCATTTACACATTTATTGACATATTTGTTGCTGAATAAGCAATCTAAGGTGGGTTCCAACCTCTAATAAAGCTTAAGGCATGGTGAAATTTTTACCTTGTGAAAAATTTGTAGAGCAACCATCATAGTAGGCAGATTAATTTCCCTAAATAAAATATAGAAGTGATGGGGTATAGTTAGTGAGAGAGAATGATGATTTTTTTCTTTTTCTTTTTTTTTTGACTAGCCACTAGCCTAGCTCTAGAGGAGCAGCTCTCTTTCACATACTTATGGTTCCTGTTAGGAGAAGGTAAGATTTATTGAGATTAGTTTCATGGCTTCTATGACCTAATAAATCATCATCTGTGTGTTAGGGCTCCTTCTATAATCCTAAATTTCATCTGGGGAAAACTCTCTAGGGGAAATTTGGGTCTTTGTGCTTGCCCTTTAGTTTAAAGAAGGAGAGAAAAGTTATCAACAGTCCCCACTAACGGACATTTCTGTGACATGACACTGAAAATTTGAAATGCAACCTCTAATTTTATGGGGTAAACTTCTAATCAATTAGGAGGATTGCCTGGCAATACAAAAATAACAGCATTTTCCTCCACTCATTCAAGAATATTCACTGAGAATCTATTATGCATCAGGAATTATGTTAGTGTTATAAAAACTAATACTATCACTTAGAATTTATGGGAACTTGAGAGAAGGTAGAGTATAGTCAGACATGTACCTCAAATGCCATGGATTGGTATTCTATGATAATTGCTATGATAAAGTTTTTAATATTGTATGACAAAATTAGAAAAATGATGTCAATGTGGTCAGGTTTTTTCATAAAAATAAAATATTTTATTTTAACGGGCTGTCCTTAAGTTTTATTCTTTTTAGTTTGCTGATGCTACTATAGATTGTAAGACTCCCAACAGCAAGGTCTGTGTGCTTATGGCAGTCTTTATAAAATGTTCCTTCTTGGCAAAATTATAATTTGGCATCCCTATCTTGGTCTGCCAGTTTTTTGAGGGAAATTTTTCTTGCCTATAAATGTCTAAAAGTTTGTGAACAACTCACTGCCCAAGTAAAATAGTCAATGTTTACTTAGATATATTTATGTGTTTACCAGTGCCTTTAATGACAATTGCTTCTTATATCCCACCACTATCTTCTGAATTCAATTTCTTTCTTTTTGACATACATCCTTTAGTAGTTAATTTAGCCAGGGACTCTTTTTCTTATTTTTCTGAAAATATCTTTATTTTACCCTCATTTTTCAATGCTATTTAAATTGAAGATACAATTCTAGGTTAACATTTATCTTACCACAGCATTTTGAAAGTATTAAGTTCATTTTTATCTGACCTCTATGGAGGCTGATCAAAATTACTTGTAAATATAACAGCTGTTTCTTTATTATAGTCTTTCCAGTTGCTTTGAAGTTTCTCTTTGTCTTTACTAAAAGTGTAGTTTCATCACTGTATCTAAGTATTCTTTTTATTTATCTACTTGGGATTTATGCTCTGAGGATTTGTACCTTTCCTTGATTCCAAAAAATTATCAGTTATTACTTCTTTTAATATGACTCTTTCTTGTTCTTTCTATTCTTTCTTCTAGAACTCCTTTTCAACTTATAGTGGACCTTATTCTAACCACCATGTCTCTTAACCTCTCTTTTTCTCTTGGAGTGTTCATATTCTTACTTATCAACTTTATGGTGGATTGTTTTCTCATATTGTTTGCTATTTTGTATTCAAGCTTATCTTCAATGAACATCATTTTTCTTTGAGAATCCAGTGCCTTCTAAGTTATAGAAGTATAGATACCTGCATTTGTTTCTATCATACATCTCAAGGTTTTCACTAAACCAGTTTTCATGTTGATTTATTTGGTCAGCATCATGTAGACTGTATAAAGTTTTACTTTGTTCTTATGCAGGTTACAATTCTAGGGCTTCCATTTCTTATGGGAGTCATTTTTTTTCCACTAAAATATTCACACAGTTAAATCCCTGCTGGCATTTTTTCCCAGTATTTCAATCTGCTGATCCTTTGCAGCCTTAAACCCTGTGGCTTGTGATGCTTCCTTCTTACAAATGTTGGGGTTTGAGGGCATTTGCCTACAATAGAGACCACTTTCATAAAAATTAAGAATTGGAACCAGGCTTTAGCTTCTTATCAATTAACTTTTTTTTTGGAGACAGAGTCTTGCTTTGCTGCCCGGGCTAGAGTGAGTGCCGTGGCATCAGCCTAGCTCACAGCAACCTCAAACTCCTGGGCTTAAGTGATCCTACTGCCTCAGCCTCCCGAGTAGCTGGGACTACAGGCATGTGCCACCATGCCTGGCTAATTTTTTCTATATATATTTTAGTTGGCCAGATAATTTCTTTCTATTTTTAGTAGAGACGGGTCTCGCTCTTGCTCAGGTTGGTCTCGAACTCCTGATCTCGAGCGATCCACCCGCCTCGGCCTCCCAGAGTGCTAGGATTACAGGCGTGAGCCACCGCGCCTGGCTAACTTTTTAAATATAACACAAAAAGGATGTATCTTCACAGCTTCATCATCTATCCTCATGACTTTAATAGAAAGCTTAGTGTTTTGGAAATGAAGCCACTAAGCCATCCACCACGTCCAATAAAAAAGCCCTTTCTGAAGAACTTTCAATTTTTTCTAAGAGTCTTTATATAATGCTATAGACTTTCTCTTTAGCTGTGAAAAAGCCTACCTGATAGCTTCAAATCATTAATATACTGGGAAACAATCACATATGAAAGAACAAGACATGCATTACACTGGTGTCAGTTTCCAATTTGTGAATTGTTCCTGTGTCTCTTTTTATCACATAAATACATGTTATAGCTAAATGGATTAAATTTAATTTTTTTTTCATTTTATTTTACCTAGCATTTTTGTTTTCATACCTGAAGAAGTGATTGTGTTTACTGTGTGTCATGTTTTTGAAACTAAAACTGTTTTCCTAGACTTTAGAAAGTCAACTTTATAAATGACTGGGAAAAATAATATGCATGTTAACTTAGAAGAGAAGCCAGTTCAACCAATGGACAAAGGCTACGGGGGAGCAGATTTTAGTTCAATATATAGAAGAACAGTCCAAAGGTCAGAATTGAACAACAAGGAACTAAAACTGAAACCCCACCACTGTAGATATAATTAGCACACACTTCATGACCACTTAGCAGGATGTTGTAGGCAAGAAGAAAAGAAAAAAACTAATAATTTTCAGGGTATACTGTCAACTACAGGGTTAGGCATACTCATATTTGTATCGCATTCAATAATCATGTCAATCTTCTTAGAAAGTGTGAGAAATTTTAGGATCAGAAAAGTTTAGCAATTTGTTTCAATTCTAACTAAATCTAGATATGAATTAGCTCTGCCTGATATCAATGCCCAAGATATCTCCACACAATTAAGCTAGTTTCCCATTTCTCTTAAATGTATCAGAATTGAATATCATCTCTGGTCAATTAAGGATAATTAGTAAAGGTTTACTTGTATTCTAATATAATATAAAATCTCACTAAATAATCATAAAACCCTTCTATCTTTTACTTTTAAAAGTACAATATCTCCAAATTACAATTATTATATACTAATACATAACATTCACTCAATATAGGAGCTTAGGCATCAATTTACACATTATTATTATTATTGAAACTTCTTTTTTTTTTTTGGAGACAGAGTCTCACTCTGTTGCCCAGGCTAGAGTGCTGTGGTGTCAGCCTAGCTCACAGCAACCTCAAACTCCTGGGCTCAAGAAATCCTTCTGCCTCAGCCTCCCAAATAGCTGGGATTACGGGCATGTACCACCATGCCCGGCTAATGTTTTCTATATATTTTTAGTTGTCCAGCTAATTGCTTTCTATTTTTTTAGTAGAGACAGGGTCTCCCTCTTGCTCAGGCTGGTCTCGAACTCCTGAGCTCAAACCATCCTCCCGCCTCAGCCTCCCAGAATGCTAGGATTACAGACGTGAGCCACCGTGCCCAGCCAGAAACTTCTCAATATAATATCACCACTTGTGTTTGGATTTTAAAAAGATACTGTTAACATATTTCACAAAAGTATTCCATAGTCTTCCAAGACATAAGATATTAAAAAATATCCCTACTTATTTAAAATTTTAATATCAACTCCCATATTTCCAGTTTATTTGATTTTTCAGATGAATGACACTATTTGCAAACATTAACAATAGTTTAAAATATTAGCAAATATAAGTGGTAATAAAGATACATTTAGAAAATGACCATGAATGTGCACAAATAAAAAATAAATGGAAAACAAATAAAAAAAGAAAATAGAGTTTTATAGTAATTATCTAATATAAAATAGTTTGCCTAATATGTAGAAAATAACTCTGTAAAGAAGTGAACTAGGGCTCTTTCCATCAGAATAGAATAATTGATTTTTTACAAAGATCCTTTCAGTACAATAAAAGATTAGAATTTATCTTTTCTAATGTTTCCATTCTTTTTAAGTTACTATATATGTTAAAACAGACTAAAAAAATGGGAAGAGAAACTCTTTGATCTACCTAGGAAAATTAAAATCAGTAGTTTACACAAGGGGGGAAGTGACATCATAAAAGTACAAAGTCATTTTATAATTACTATATCATTAAATAAAGAAGTATATGAAGAGAAAATGGTGCTTTTATTGCTAGATGGATTTTGGGTTTTTAAAAAAATTTTTAAACAACTTTAGAGACCAAAAAAGAGATATGTACACATTTTTTGTCCTTGGGAAACCCTAAACCCTATGCCACACTGAGTCCTTGATTCTGAACATGAAACATTCTCTTTGTCCTCATTACCCTATCAGTAGCACCTCTCAGCAGCTGTTTGCAATAAGGGATCATGATGGTAAAGGGAGAGAGCAGAGCCCTGAAGGTCAGGAGGGAGCATCAATGATTAGAAAGGTTACTTATCATTTGATCACACAAAGGAAAATTGAAAACCAACATATGGTGACCTTATGGCCTGGTTCCAGGTGTTTAGTAGCCATCTGAAGAAAGAAGGAGAATGTGCCCTTATTTCTGCCTTAAATAGTTTAATACTGTTACGTGGGCAATTTAAGTGCAAGAGATGCTAGAAAGGCCAAAAACAAACAAACAACTCCTAATCTAGAAATTCAACTTATGTAACTAATCACCAATTTGAAGGGGTTTAAAAACTGATTAAACGGCTAAAAAATGAAATCCCTAAGAAGCAAATGTGGTAAAACTACTGATATTAAAGGATACAAGTGATTATGGACCCATGATTTTGGCTTGGAGTTTATAAAAACTAAAAATCAAATCAACTTTTTCTTAGGTATATGTCTGATAAATATATATATAAATATTTACAAATATTTATATATATATATTTGGACTCCAAAAGAATATTGAGTTGCTAAAATACACCCACTCCTCTTATTCCCTAAATCCATATCAAACCATACTGTAGAATCTTTACACCACCTTAATATCTTCAAGGACAGTGATTCTATAATCTTTCTCAATTTAGCTTTCCAATATTTAATAACTTAAGATTCTTCCTAATACTTAATCTACAAACTTCTAGCTGTAAAAATTAAGACTCCTTAGGTTTTTTTATGCTCTTGGTAGAAAAGGAGAACAATTTGTTACCAGCAATCAAACTATAATAAGTGTTCCACAACCAGAGGATGGGTTGAGGCCAACATTTAGCTTTCTTTTTTATACTACTCACACTCATTTTCTTTAAACTTCCCTTTTATGTACTTCTCTGCATTTCATTACTATCCTCTCCCAAGCTATCTGCATCTCGTAATAAGTATTGCCAACAGTACCCTAAAAAGATTAGTAAAGTCAATATATAACATACAATCACATGAAAGAATGATTCTCAGTGATAAAGCAATATTGACTTAAATCTTATTTAATTGGTTGGATACAATAATAAACAAAATGGAGTAATCATGAAAACATTAAAAACTACAGTCTGAGAGACAAAATATGTTCATCTTTATTAAGAATTCTCCAGGGGGAGGATACCCTGATCAGAGAACTCAACCATCTTATTTCTAGCAGTTACCCTGACTGCAAAGAACTATCATCAGGAAGATATAGTTTGATGACACTATTATTAAAGTTATTAATTAATATATTAATAATCTATACTATCCCATGTCTTTATTCCATGCTTGACCAAGTAACCTTTTTTACTTTTTTGTGTTTTGACACAGAATCTCGCTCTGTTGCCCTGAATAGAGTGCAGCGGCGTCATCGTAGCTCACAGCAACCTCAAACTCTGGGCTCAAGCAATCCTTCTGCCTCAGCCTCCCGGGTAGCTGGGAACACTGGCACACACCATCATGCCCGGCTAATTTTTCTATTTTTAGTAGAGATGGAGTCTTGCTCTTGCTCAGGCTGGTCTCAAACTCCTGAGCTCAAAAAATCCTCCTGCCTCGTCCTCTCAGAGTGCTAGGATTACAGGCGTGAGCCACTGTGCCTAGCCCCAAATAACTTTTGATAATAAATTGGTCTACTGGGCAGATTTTTTAGGTGAGAAAATGTGCAGATTTCAGTATTTTCAATGAATATAAACTGTGTGGCTATATTTCTTACCATAAATTAATAAATCCAAGTATACCTATACATTTACTCCTTTGATCTTTTATTTCTAATATTAAATTCTAAAAACCTCTCATCACTTAAAGTTTGGAATAAATATGGTACCCAGCCATTTGTAGATTCTTCTTTCGTTAATCATTTAATTAAGGTATGTATGTAGAAGAGAAAATTTTCCAGTTTGATGATCTATAAGTAAAATATAACCCTTGCTACAAACACATTTCCCCTGGAAAGATTAAAAATTAACTAGAAGTCTTAAAGTTTTCAAAGTTACGTCGTATTTTCTTTTTATAGGTTCTTTTATGTTTCTGCCACAACACAGAGACTCTGCGATCTTAAAGTCAAAATTATGGAGCCTATATACCTTTACACATAAACACCTTCATTCATCTCACTAATGAGTTATGGCACAGCACCCACTAGTATAAAGAGAATGAATTTACATATACCTAGAAAAGCAAGGGCACTGCTACACTGGAATATCATCAGTAGCAGAGCTGCTTTAGTACTCTGTGTAGGGTATGTGGAGGGGAAGAGAAAAGGGAAAAGAGGAGGACACAGGTCACTTTACAAAAGCCTTTACTTTTACAGCATGGTTCTACCAGATTACATAATTAAATTTGTTTCCTAAGATATAATGTGCTTTAGAAATTCTATGATTTTTTTTTTGTACATCAATAAACTCTCTTGGTCTCATTCATCAAAAACATTACAATAGTTTCTCACTGCTTTTAAGATAAAAACCTAGAATCCTTAAACATGGCCTATAAGGTCCAAAGTTGGACTTGGTTCCTACCTTCTCCTGTTTCATTTATGTGGTATTTGTTTGAGAGCATCAGCCTGTGGCCTTCTCTCAGCTCTTCAAATACATAGCCTCAGGGTCTTCACAAAGTTCCTCCCTGCTACTATCTCTTCATCAGATAACTCTTCTCACTCAACTATTTATCAAATATTTACTGAGTTCCTATATGAACCAGGCATTGAGCTACTCACTATACAAATAGCCATAAACAAGTCAGATGGAATCCTTCCCCTCTCAGAAATTACAACCCTATCACAATTATCAGTCCATTCACTCAATAAGTATTTATTGAGCCCCTACCATGGGCTAGGCATTGTTCTAGGCACTGGAAATATAGGAGTGAATGAAAGAGACAAAATCTCTGTTCCCAAAGAAAATAGATTCTACTGGAGAAGACAGCAATAAGCAAGATGAACAAGTAAAATATACAGTATGCCAGAATGTGGTAAATGTTAAGAGGAAAAAAATCAAGCAAGGAAAACAATGGGAATTTTGTGTGGGGATGTGCATGGATGTGTGCATGTGCTAATGGACATGTACAATTTTAGGTAAGGTTGTCAGGGAAGGCCTCATCTAGAAGATCACATTTAAATAATTAATGATAATCCAATAAGCAAAACTATTATAGATTTTAATAACTGCTTTGAAGGAAATAAACAGCATAATATGAAAGAGAGTAACTAGGAGAAGCCTTTTTATAGAAAACAATCAGACAGAGGCATGTCTGAAGAGAAACTGGCATTTGAGCTGAGACTGAGACTGAACAGTGGGATTGAGTCAATGTTATCCTTGGAATATTTTAATATGCTCCTAAAAGTAAAAAAGGCTTAGATTCTCCTAAAGTAGTACCAGCATTATCAACTATACAAGAACGGTATCATGGATGACAGATATTCATAAAGCATATAAAGCATTTATCGAATGAATGTCTGTCTGCCATGTGCCAGGTAAATGAAAGGCACTTTGCATGCTTGTCATATCCTATTGTTATCTGAAGCTTACAATCTGGCTGCTGTTCACTGAAAAAAGTGTCCAAGACTAGGTAAAATTTATCAATGGTCAGTTTGAGGTCATAAGTAATAGTTTATGGTAAACATATTTTTTATTTAAAATATTCTTCTAACAGTAACTGCCATGTGAGTTGTATTTAACTCATGCTAGTTTTGAGGCCAGAGTCTCATAAAGCATATATAACTCATACGTCTCTTTACTTTGAGCTCTGTAAACTATTTTTCAAGCTGCATATAACTCATGCACAGAAAACAATAAAAAAATAACAATTTTTTCATTAAATTAGAAAGGATTGTTTTGTTTTTGAAGTTTGTATTCTATTTTCGTAATAAAACACTGTGGCCCCACAGAAAAAAATTTTTTTTCTAGTGTGGCAGTCAAAGTGTTAAAAATATTCTGTTTGTGAAACCAAGTATTAGATCATGTGTTCCCATTTATGGTTCAGAATACATGGTCTATTGATAAAACATTGCTCAGTTCTACATTAAGCAGTAACAATGTACAACACACTATTATATATTTATGTGCTCGTAAGTCCACGTAAACAGTAACAAACTTCATAGGTAACAAAAATTCTCCATAAATTAAACAAAGCTGTGTCTATAAAATTTCTCTGCTTTTGTGACCTTAAATCTATCTGTAGATGAACAATCATCTCTTGATGGTTAACAGTAAATTATGTACTGGATATTGTTTTCCTATACTAAACCATTAAGTATATTTGGAAATAATATTTGGGATATGATTTAAAATGACATGATAAAGAAATAAAGAGCTAAGCCTGAAGCTCAGCCCTGAAATAATCTATGCTCTTCGGGAAACATTCAAAAGATTACCCACAGCCCCTGAATTATATAGGCTCATTAGTAACTTCCTTCCCAAATTTAAACTTACTGTTACTACTGCAATATGCTTTTTGTCAATTCAGTTTTCACAATTCTTTTCTAATAAGAACAAGGAGACTAATGGAAAACGGAAGAAAAGTGAGACAACAGATTCTACAGTGTTTTATAGGAAAGAGTTTGTTACTAGAACTAGGCAAAGAAACATTTCTTGGGCATACTGACACTACAGTTTTATTTGTAATATATTTCTATCCAGGAATCATCCAAGTCCCCTTAGAAATCTACTAACATAGCTAGGAGATATTTTTAGATGACCTAATAGGAATATAGCTTTGCATGCTGCTTGTATGTACTTGCATCTTACCGTAAAGAAGCTCTACCTCTTTATATAAGGTAAAAGAAAATAAATCTACTCAAATCAAAGACTCAGTGTTTCAGACACCTGAGAATTTATGACCCTAAAGAATAAGTTTAGAAAATGTCTCCTAAATCACCTTTTTTACCAAAAAAGACTGGGACAAGATGGGCAGTTTTGAGAAAATTTTTAGTAACAGACACTACCTGATGAAAACCAAATAACAACTATCTTCCAAAACAAAATACATTTGCTACTTTTATTTTTTTTAACATAACTACTATACCTAGTAGAAAACAGAACTGATAGATATAGGCCTTTTTTTTTTTTTAACTTTGGAATAGGTAGATCACATTCTGTATTTTTAGTTTCCTAATTTATAAAATATAATAAAATAATTATGATTTTTATCAATGCATTCTGAAGAATCTCAGGGAAGTCACTATGTAAATACCAGAAATTATATATTATTTATAGATTACTACATTATACAACTATATTAGTCTGTATATTGTATAGTATTGTTTTGTTATTTGCATTTATAGCCATTACAATCTCCTCACAACTTCAACTGGAATTTAAGAACACATAGAAAATAAAAATAGATGATATACAAGAATAATAGTTGAAAATGTTTGCCCTGAATAAAATAAAAAATTTTCCCCATAAACCCCCACATGTAACTAACATGTATATTAATGAACCTACTTATTAAGAATTCAAGCAAGACTTTTCATAACTGCAGATGTAATCATTGGTAACCCAGCAATCAGTACCTGAAGACCAAAGTAGAAGAAATGGAAAGCTGATCACTGCTGTAGTTATGGATCATGCTATATACAGTTGTTTTAAAATCTTCCCTGACATCATGAGAGACGTGCTAGTAGAAAGAGGAATCATTTCATGACTATTTAACACCACATGCATCCTCTCCTGAAAAGGCCACAGTGTTCTCCTAAATCTGTAACAATTGTATTCAGAGTTCATCTCAGCATATGCTCCACTCAGACAGCTATCTAAATCATGGCTGGTGTGTTTTTCC
The DNA here is from genome assembly GCF_020740605.2 of Lemur catta. Classification (NCBI taxonomy): domain Eukaryota; kingdom Metazoa; phylum Chordata; class Mammalia; order Primates; family Lemuridae; genus Lemur; species Lemur catta. Next base: position 41,232,464 of record NC_059139.1, read on the forward strand.
CTTTAGCTACCACCTGAAGCATGCCTTGCTTACCTGACTGGACTTCAACCTTGAAAGCCACGATTGTTTACTGAAGTAGTATTTAGAATTGTTTAAAACCTTAGGGATTCAATAGATAAAACCCAGTATGGGTTTAGATGTTACCAATTGTGTAAACCCAATTTTTCAGGCACAACTTCAAAAGGTGGGAGCGATTATAAAGATTCTATTATGACTCAATAAACTTTGCTAGCAACATATAGCACTTTAAAAAACATCATAAGCATTTTCATATAGTACATGAGTCAGGGGAAACCATTATTTTGCTGTAAATCAAAGTGAAAAGGTTCATGATAAAATACATGAAATTGTATAGAAGTCTGCAAGATGCTAGTGTCTTTCCCCAAGTTTCCTAATTTTATATCTATTACAGAAGTCTTTGTAAACATATTAAGAATCTAAAAGCAGAACATGAAGAACATAATGGAAAATATACAATTTTGTACTGTTTATATCATTTCAAATCAATTGGTCTGAACTGAATGAGATATACAAATACACTGAGGTGAATCAAGTCAATTTTTTATTAATTTCTTTAACCCTGTTTCTAATAGAAAAACTAAAATGTAGATTAACTATTTCATTTGCTAACAAAGAATTGAGAGACAGATAAGAATAATCTAACAGAAAATCTCTAATCAAATTTGATCATGAATTTCAACCTATCTATCTACAAGTACATACAAAGACTCTGATTAAAGTTTGACTCACTTTTGATGGATAAACAACCTAAGAACAAAAGAAACTAGAACCATACAGAAATAAGAGTAGAAGTCTCTTTACAAGAAAAAAGGAAAGGCCAAAATTTTACTCAGGGTTCTACATATCCAGATAATCACACACAATCTTTCTTTTAAAAAAATCACTTCCCTTTGTACTGTTCCCAAGAGGAATAACTGGTTCAGTACAATGAGTATATTGTTTAGTCTTAATTACTTTAAAACTTAGTTCCTTTTATTGTTATTATTTTTTAAAAGGGATTTAAAAGACTATTTGCATAAAAATAGGAACCAATCCTTTAAACTTATTTTTTAAACCTGAATATTTTTAGCAAACAATTTCACATTTTAAAATCCTATTTCTTCATTCAACATACTTATACTGTGGTTCCTATTACACACATGTCCCTATATCAGACATTAAAATCTTTCTCTCTATAAGACTTAAAAGGAATTTTTATGTATTTTCTGATATAGACACTGTCATTTTTAGGCAGATGTGCAAAGTAAATTATGATGCCTACATTTTTTTTTTCCACAGCAATTTTTCTGTTTCATTATTTGGGCTAATGTCATCTTGTTCCCACTTGGTTGTTGTGTTGGAATGTGGGCAGGGGATGGAAGCAACATGAAATGACTCAGTACTAGCAACTATGAATTAAAGTGAAGGCACCTAGCCAATGTAAAAATGCCCTTTAGCCCAATTATAAGAGTACCAGAAAAGGAGGGTGCTGAGGGATTTTAAAATCATAACATTTCAGAAGATAAAATAAAATTGGCATCATAAACTTAACATTTAAAGAATAAACATACTAGAAGTTATTAAATTCTACCTGCATCACTTATAAGAAATTTGAAACTTGCTTAATTTAGGATTATTCAAACACTTAGAAATAAATATTATACAAATAATAGAAAAAGTGCACGGTCAAAAGCTATATTTAAATCAATGATGTTACTGGATGCAAACTACGTTCTTCATCATTCTCTCTTAACATTTATGTCATGGAAGAACACATATAAATGACCAAACATAACGATTAAGACTTCTTACCCCATATTTACATTGGCGGGATGTTGCTCCATACTGGAAACGACATTGCTCATCAGCATCATACACCTGACCTGGGGCCACAGCTGGATAAAGAAAGTCACGCTTGGGAGGCTCATTATCAAGGCAAGTACCACGGCCTGAACTGTTCAACATAAAGGATCAAAGGAAATTAGGTACTCTATGGACTATTTCAGTCACAATTATGAAACCATGTGATGAGTTCTTTGTTTTAATAATTTGATGCATGAAAAACAATATATTCTCCCGATGTATAATCACATGGCTTTAGTGAAACCTGAAGAAGAGGTCCAAATAGTTTTTGTCAGCACCAAGACACAATAAAAGCATCTTAGACAACAATCTGAAAATGTTATGTTGGCCTTTGATTTAAACTAATTTCTGAAGAAATCAAAACAGAATTTCATATTACTCTAAGCTTCTTATTTGTTTTCTTTGAAAATATAACCACAGCTGATAGTAGAATTAAAAACATTAAATGTAGAAAATTAAAAAAAATTATGGTCATAATCCTTAAAAACCTAATTTATATACTTTCAAACTTGTGCAGAACAAAAGATGCTGTGGTAAGACACATCCATAGGTTCTTGAAGTATTTCACTGATACACAGGCTGAATGACAGATGAGGCCAAGGTCCAAAGTTTTCTTCTCAAGTATATTAGAAGTGTTTAGTCTTTCAAAAATTTCATATTTCATCTAGGGTCATCAGATTGGAAAAGAGAATGTTCTCCTCTCTCTATAATTTCTGCTTTTCAAAGTATGTCTGCACTCAAACATAATATTTTAATTCAGTGGAACAAATAACATAAAGATCGCCAAAAGTCAGACAAAATACCTTAGTTTAAAGAGCTTTAAACTTTGCTAAATATAATTGTTCATTTTTATTTAGTCAGTGTGCATAAAATAGGACAGATGCTTTTTTACTTTCATTTCACATGTGAGTAAGTTAGAATTTTTAAAGAATTCCTATGCCAACATTTAAAAATTTTTTCCAACATTCCTGTCCATTGTGCCAGCACTTGTGTTTTTTTTTTTTTCCCAAATCTTTTCCATCCACTTTGCCAAAGGAAAATAATTTCACAAGTAGAAGTTCCTCAACTGTTATTTAGGACAGTACAAATTTTCATTTATAGATAAATAAGAAAGAACTATGCCTACCAATGAGTTTCATATTCACTTGAAAGTTTATCATATTCTTAAAATGTAAAAGTCAATTTGTTATATAAAAATGTATATTTGCACAGCGGCATATTAATACCTTTAAAAACCTGAACCATACTATTCCTAAGGCAATGGAGATTCAAAGACCAAAAGGACAGAATATTGACTTCTTTATAGCCTTCTCCTTTCATTTATGCCCTCTTGACTAATTTTTTAATCAACAAAAAATATTTAGATGAAATATTAAATATGGCACTAACATAGGTGGATTACACTATTGGCTATTACAATCACTTCAGGTGTCACTGCTCCAGGTATCTAACAAACAACCTTGTTTTAACCCAGTTATCCAGTTTTCATGACAGAACACTTATTTCCTTTTTATTGTACTTTTAGAAGTTGACATATATCTCAGCAAAAAAAAATATTTCTAGATGAATTTTGAAAATAGCAAGTACTTTTTATTTTATTTTATTATATAAAATATCTTTAACCTATATGGATAGGCAAACTTTAGGCAAATGTAATTCTACTAGTAAATTTGAAATTATATATTAAGGTTAATGACAAAGAGGTAACAATTGAATAGTATAATGGAAAAAGAAGGCCTATTATGATAGTATGGATATTGGGGAGATGACTGAATTAGTAGTTTAATTTTCCAGTATTCCTGCCAAAATATCAGTTTCCTTTCTATCTACAATAAAATTATAAATATCTTCATGAAAGGAATTAAGTATGTAATAAACATAAAATAACAAGTACTACTATAAATCAATAGAAAAATTAAAAATTATGCACTAAAGTACAGGCTCCTATAGGTAAAAAATATTTACCAATGGCATCACAAAAAAGTATAGGATATATTCACCTATGGGGTACCAACTTAGAATGTATTAAAAATGATTATATATATAATTACTTTTAGAAATACAAAAAATTAACCTAAACATTTAGAGGAAGAACTATGTGGACCTCAAAAAAGGGCTTAAAAATAGATACCCTTAGGAAAAAAGTTTTTGCTGATGGCACACTGAAAATTGGCTTACCTCAGAAGGAAGCAAGAATAATTATTTTATTTAAAGCTCTTGTTTCAAGGTATTAATGGTCTTCTAATCATAGTTCATGTTCTTTAAAAAATACCAAATCAGATGACCGTTGCAAGAGTCTTCAGACACCAAGAATACCAAGTACTGTTGGCACCTGTGGCTAGAACTCTTCTGAGAAAGTTTATCCCAAAAGTGTATTTTTGTTTCAGTTCTTTGGAAGCACCTATTGCTTTGTATTAATGTGGTCTAGGCAAGTCTTGTTCTCCTTTTCCAGTGTATTTTTACAGAAGAATAAAACACTACATGAAATAAAATATAAGGGAAAACCATATGGATCTTTAAAAAATGAACCTGTATTTAGGAACATCAAATCAACAAAGGCCTTTCGAAATGGGTTTGGCTATATTTGTAGAAATTAGCAAGGCTTACAAGTCAAGTGTCTTCTTGTAAAGCAAGTGTGGGGATATCTGCAAGGCTGATTTAAATTGTTTCTACATTTCTACACATGTAGTGCAAAATCTCCTAGTAACTATATCTGGTATATACAGTAAAACCTCAATTAAAATATTTGAGGGATGGGATAGTTTTCATATTTTAATTGTTAACTGAGGGGTAAGCAACAAAAATGCTTTTTGCGTGTTACTAAATTTGCTCCTTTGCTACTATTTTCAAGTAGTTAAGTCTATAGATCATAAATATTAATTAACTCCTAGAAAATAATAATTTTGGACATTTTCATGCCTCTGGTCATCAATTACCATTATGAAATATTACAGATACAGGGACAGAAGGTAGAGGACATGGATTTGAGAGATGTATATTTAACCCTGGAAGTGATTTTCCTTATTTTTTTTCCTATGAAAATTCCCAAGTGCTCAACTCCAATCATACCTCTCATTTCCCCCACAAAAGTAACTATTATTCTGATTTTTTATGATAATAATGTGCTTGCTTTTCTTAATAATTTTACTTCCAAATTATTTATTTGCCTGTTTTTGGACTTTACATATAAGGAGTCATACTGCAGGTTTTCTTTGGAACTTTATTCTTTTGCTCGATATTGTGCATATGAGATACTTCTATGTTGATGTAACTATATCCTGTTCATTTTTATTGTTCTTTAATATTCCATTTAGTACTATACAACAATTATATTTATCCATTCTTCTATTAATGAACATTTGGATTCTTTCCAATTTCTGACAATTGCAAATTACCCCAATATGGATGTTTTTTGTACATTCATATGTATGTAAATGTTTTTCCTTTCATAAAATATTAGATATGAGTTATTTTATACTTTACAATTATCTCATTTTAAAAAATAGAAATTATGGAAGATTTTTATTTAATCTAGGGTCCTAGCTAATTGAGATATAACTATACAATTCTTACAATACCGAACCTAGTGTTAATTATGCTACTATCAAAATACTAATAGTACTATAGTGATATTATATACAAATCTTCTTGAATTTTTTCATCAAATAACACTTTTAAACCGATGATTTGTGCCTTGGTATCATATGCAAATTTTCCACTCAGAAAACATAAACATCATTCATTAATAAATTAAATGGAGAATACTGTTACTCTCCCTCTATGAGAAGTTACTATAACTTACTATTGTTAAACATAGGTATATTTGTCCAGATCAAAACTGTATATATATATATATAAAGTAGATCTGTGATTATTTCCTAGCAACATATATTTCACAACTAAAAACCCAACTCTAGCCACCTGCTGTCATGGTGCATGCAGCTGCCGGGCCATATGACTGTGACTGGCATAAAAAACAAAAAAACCCAACCCTAGTTAACATCTAAACACTACAGCTAATTACTGAATTTATATACTCTACTTTTGTTATGTTTCTAAGACAAATCAAAAAAATACATATCAGTTTAAGAATATGCTTCTTCCTTGATTATGAAATTCATAGTAAATCAAAGTATATTTATATTTCCAGAAATCTCTGCAGCATGATGAGAAAGTCATATTTTTTGTATTCTACTTTTAATTTAGAGAGGTCTTATGTACATAAGTGCAAAAATTAGCCTTGAATATAGGAATATGAGCCAGAGTTCAGTCTTCAACTAAAATTTACAGATCCCTGTGTAAAATTGTACTCCTGGCTTTGTTTCTAGAATGCATGAGGACATACTCCTAATTGTGATTTTAGAATTACTTTCACTAAAACAATTATACTGTAAAGTATAGACTTTTAGTCTATAACAGAGGAGGTCAATCTAAAAAATGAATCTTTCTAAATAACCCTGTACATATCTTAGTCTCTTAACAACAACAACAAAAAGTTAACATTTAATGCCACCTCCTATTTTTTTTCCAAAGTTTTGCTGATACACATAAATTAAGCAAAAATGAATTAAGTTGATATTATCTATAGCAAATTAAGTGTCTTATCTACTATGTTCTCACAAACTATTTCATCAATCTTCATGAAACTAACAATTTATAGCCTTCTAAAGTCAAATCTTTTTCTCTCACCCTCTGTATGACTGGGGTGCTTGAATATAATTCAACTTGAAGCTTCGAGGATACAAATACTATACTGACAGTGGTTTACTCTTTTTTCCCCCAAATATAATTATGACTTCGTCTCAAAGATATTTATGGTTAGAGTGAGGTTCCCAAAAATGTCAGATAAACAGGAGGAGAAACCTGTTTTGCCAAGCTCTTTCTTGGATTCTACATTTTAAAAAAAGGTCCCACCTATAAAGAATGTTTTCCATCTAATAGACTGATGTTGACCTTTAAAGGTAATTGCTAGAGAGGAAATGTGAGTGCCTTGGTCATCTTATTCATCTTATATCACTTCTCTTGTAGCTCTACTCTCACCTTTCTTCCTAATTCATCTTTGACCATAACATTGCCTCTCTTAATGGATTCAGCTTCCATCCTTTCTGTGAAAATGGCTACCATGTATTTAATTTGGAACTGTAAGAAATTTTGATATGAATCTTTGACAGTTCAAACAATTTAACAGACTTTAATTTTCATAGAGCAAGAGTTGATTCACAGAGCCCCGTAATTTTTGAAAACTATAGGAAATTACTCTGTACTATTGCTAAGTGGTGGAAAACGTATGAAAAACTGGCTTAAATTACTTCTGGCTGCCTTCCACTGCCTGGTAAATTAGCCCATAGTCATCAGTCAGTATGAGCCATAATACCAGGTTCATCTTTCTCTATTTTCTAAATAAATAAATAAAGTCCCGCAGGCAGATAGGAAAGACACTACCTGCAAAGCCGTCGTCGGAAAACATCAGAAGCTGGCATAACACGTCCATTTTAACGGAAATGGGTTCTTTATTATTTAATCTGGACGGCTTCTGGCGATTCATGAACCACTTATTGAATCACCGAGTTTAAGAAATCTGAAAAAAAATATTGGGAGTTGGTAAACACCATCTCCTGACTGATCAATAGCATCTAGTGTTTCAGAATGACACGAGAGACTCTGTATTCTATTGGCATTTAAAGGCCATGGAATTGTTTTCAGTAGAACATAGTGAATAGTGAATCTCTATAAATCATAGAAAGCTCATTGTTAAAATCTACCATCATCTTTGGCCTATACAGTCACTAAGTAGAGAAAGGTATGCGTTTTGTTGGCTGGGCTGCAGTTCCTAAACAATTCATCTTTCAAGATTTCTTTTTCTTGAGAAGAGAAGCTAAAATAAAATGTTATGAGCCTTTTGAGCCAACTATAAAACATAAATGTAACCTCAATCCCTGATCAAAATATCACTGGATTTTTAAAAATATCACGCATAGCTGTTAAAGCAATTAAGTTCACTGCATTAATAAAAAGGAACAAAGAAATTCAACAAAGTTACTATTATGTCTTTGTGCTCCAGTGAACTGACCATTTTAAAGGACCTGTGTTTAAAAATCCTTTATTGCTTGGTCAGATTATAATCAGATTTGTTTAGTTTATTACTAAAGAAGGGGAAAAAAGCCAACTTTTCCCCAAGTCTCTACCCATTGTCTTTCACATCTATCTCTTATTAATGGTTTAACTTTGTGAACATTCCCAGGAGGATGCACAAGAGAAATATTTTTATAAAATACAGGATAAATAAGCTCATCATAACCCTGTCAACACTAATCATGCTTACATATACAAAATGCAAAGAGGCAATAAAGCTTAAATAATGCTTTTTGAATTAATTCTTTTAATTAATTCAATGAAATACTTTATTGCAACTAGTAATAATTTTACATCCCTCACCAAACTAGTGGTGAGTTCTTAACTGCATTTTACCAGCAATTGAGGGATTTCCTTTTGGAGTGTCTTAATAACCTTAACATGGTTTCAACTAGGCAGGATCTGGCAGGAGATCAAAACTGATCCTTGTATTTAGTAAACAGGGATGGTATTAGCAAATGAGCTGTGCAATAGCCAATGGGACAGAAACAGGATAGAGGAGAAAAGAAAATGGTAATTTAAAAAAAACCAGAAAATAGCAGCCATCAAAAATGCACAGGAATCCTGAGTATGTTATACAGTTTGTCTTTCTGGTGATAGACATTCAGACTCCATTATAAAAACATAAGCCAAGTCAAGGGAGAAATTCCAGATCTGACTTGATTTCTGGGGAGAGCAGATCTTCAACAACGTTTGAAATTTAGGTAAATGATGTCATTAAAACCATCTTGGAAAATGATATTGCTAGTGCTTTGTATTTAGAACTACTAAAAGATGTCATACAAATTTTCTGTGGTCTATCTTTATAGCACTTCACTCAGTTTTCATACTAGGCAAGTAAAATGTTATCATTATTTATTACTAAGATTAAAAACTGTTAGGTTATAAAAGAACTGCCTTCTGAAATAAATTTCCAATTCCTTCAACTTTATTATTACATTAATTAATTTAAAAGAGCCTATTTTAAAGATTTATTTTTTGATTTTTGAGTAAAGCATTGTGCTAGGTAATTTAAAATTTCTTGTTTGTGGTCTTTTAAAAATATGTAACTATAAGTTTTCAAAATAAGATCAGGCTACTACAAGATAAGAAACATAATTTTAATGAATAATGTTACCCTACATAACCTACCTAAATTCTTAAAATTTTACAATGTAATCACATTAATATAAACTTGGAACAAAGCCAAATTTTAAAAGGAACTTCCATTGTTTGCCTGTTATGTATGCCTTACTTTTTCACAAAGTATTTAATCTTTCCTCTCCAAGAAAAAAATTACACAAAACAGTTGAAGATAATGGTAGAGCAATAAAGCACTGAAACCTTGATATTGTTTAAAATAATGATATTTACCATTTAATGAATGTCTATTAAGTGTTTGTATATATTGTAGCATGATACATAATTATATATGTAATGCCTGATCATGTAAGTATTATGACTTAAACTCATTTAACAAATTAGGATATTGAAGATTAGAAATGTTAAGTAACATGGCCTAAGTCACACAGTTAGAAAATGAGACCCAAGTCTATCAGTTTCCAAAGTCCAGTCCTGAAGCCCTATGCAGGACAGATGCGGAAGAACATCTGCTTTCCTAAACATGGTTATACCTGAGCTAATTTATATTCTTCACATTTAAAAACCAGACTCTGGGAATATCCATTAAAGGACCAGAGAATAAGTTCCCAAACTGTAGAAAAGATGGATTGCTTAATAAATTTTCAAAGACAAATCCTTTTCTCTACTTTCTCAATTCCTGGATATTTGGTTTTTTGTTGTTGTTGTTTGTTGCTATTAGATACCTTGGCTCTCCTACAGAACTCAATTTCTTCACTAACAAAACAAAATATATAATCATTGTATTAAAGCTTGGTCTATGTGCTATTAAATTACATAAATCTAAATTCTTTCTGAAATTGTTTCCCATTTATTGAACAATTGTAACACTCACATCATCAACCCCACTTACATCCTTGCTCCATTTCCTCTAATCTATGCAATAAGTTCTATATGAAGAAAAAACTGTCACAATGATATATTAAAGTATTTGGGGAACAGCTGAAAAATCACTGGGCCTTAAAAAAGTTATTCATTATGCAAAGTTTGAAACACTACATATTAGGCTTCTACCAATGGCTTACTTCTGGAGCAATTTATCATCACTCTCCAGAGATTACTTACTCTAGAAAGCTGGTGATGTAGTCTCGACTGCAAGCAGACCAGGAAAAAGGATTGGTATTTGCAGTAATGTGAGCTGCCATAAGTTTTGCTGCTTCATGACCTTTTGTCCCACAAGAATTTCCAATTCCATCATGGTTCATACCAAAACTGTTTTAATGCAGAAGAAACATAAGAAATATAAAAGAAAGAAATAAGAAAAAATAAATAAACAACCCACCAACACATCCTTTATTTCCTTATTTTGGCCATTTATTAGGCTTATCAACATATGCCGTCCATCAAGATAGACCAGATCCTCTAAAGAAATACATGATTAAAGTTAAAGAGACTAAGGAATAATTTAATGATATATATCTAAATCTCTTTAAATTTATCATATATTCTCATGTTGTCACACATGATTTAATCTCTTTTTGAGCAGAAAGGGGAATATATAATTAATCCTCACTTTATAGAGGAGAAAACAGATTTAGCAAAGATTAAGGACCATTAAAGATCAGAGTTCACATTGTGAGTAGAAACTGCCTTTTAACATGCCAGTGTTCATCCTACCTCACAATGCTCAATCCAAAAGGGAAAAAGAAAGCTATGATCCATTGAGTTCTAGGTTATAGGCCAAACACAAAAGTCCTTTTTCTTATTAATATTGATAAAGGAGAATTAAATACACATTATTTGTATGTATGTGTGTTTTCAAAACACCTTTTGAAAAACTTTGACATACTTAAGGATTATGGTTTTTCTTTGTCATAGCCTCCCTTCATTTTTCAAATATTTTATTCGTCATTTTTTTCCTGTGTAGTATAGCTAACAATGTGCTAACAATGTGACTAAAAACACATTTCAATAAGAATTTTTTTCTGAAAGGGTTTACCCACTTCATATGAATACATTTTAACTTTTCTTCACAAGTAGCCAGAAGTTAAGGTTGAATATTACTTAAAAAATAAAGTGATGTCTCCATTGTGACATTCTAATACATGCATCATGATATGTGTTCAAGGAAATGTGACTCGAGTATAAAACAGATGAGGACAGTTGCTGGAGAAAAAGTCTGGAAATGTGGTTGAGAATACATAAGTACAAGATAATTAATTAAAGTAAATATTCATATCTGTCCTCTTGGCAGCATAGAAATATAGGAGATTTGTAAGTAAGACCAACTGAAGATTTCTGAGTCAGAGAATATGGAATTGATCCATATTTTAGACAGGTCATTATAGTAACTCTATGGTAAAGATATTTAAGTGGGAAAAGAAGGGAGCTGGGAGAGCAGTCAGAAGATCAATACCAATTGAGAAATGATTTTGGTCTAAATTAGGGCACTGGATAAACAGGTGGGCTTAGATTTGAGACATGTTTAGATAGCAGAATGAATTGGCCTTTATAAGTACACCATAAAAAGAGCTATACTGAAAACATATAATATGTTCACATATGGGGGACAGGGAGGAGGAGTTAGTAATTCAGGTGGAAGAACCAATATAAGCAAAGAAAGAGAAGAAGTATATGAGTACACAGAGCTCTAAATTAAAACATCAAATAACCTTCCAAGATCATCAATATTTAGTATTCTAGTTTGACATTAACACACTGGAGTCAACCTCTTTGAATGGTCTTCTAGGAAGTTGAAGGTGAAGTTTCAAGTGTGTTGAATCAGACATATATTGTGTCAAAAAATCAACAACAGATTTACATACCGAGCTAAGTTGTATAAATGTGTAATTCAAGAAAATTAATATCCCTTATTTCTCTCAAAAGTTGATGCTACTGTGTTAATACTACTATCATTCAAGTAATGATAGCTTTAAAAATATTATTTCCTTTTAGTAATTGTCTTATACATACCCCTGTGTCATGTTAAGATGGGTGTAAGACAGGCTTTAAGAGAATCAATTTTGAGATCTTCAACTTACTTATATACTCTTTCCTAAAAAAAGTAAAACTTCTACTTCTGAAATCGTATTTTCTCATCTTACAAAAGAAAAGCTTATCTTTCACCCATCCATAATTTTACAATAGTGTATTGCCTTGGAGTATAAAAATATGGGTGCTAAGAAAAGAGACAACTAGAAACATTGTTTCTAGTGTCAGTGTTAAGAAAAGAGAATGACTTTAAATGATTGGTTTTAATTAAACTAGGTGGTTTCCAATTCCTTACTTTCATCAAGTTTGCAAAAGGATATAATCAAATTAACAGCTAATAGATTGTTAAAACTATTTTTTGATAGATACCATGGTTGTGTTTTGATAAATAATTTGGAGGGAGTTGAAAGAATTGGGTGATATTTCTACAATAAACTCCTTTTATACTTGTCTACTTCTTTTGTGAATAAACATTCACATCTACAGAAACAAAATATAGAAATCAAATTGATGCTGCAATCTTGCCTCACTCTAGGAATAGAGATAAGTGCAGTAACTGAAAAAAATACAACTAAAGATACATCTTCTAGTAAAAAATTTACTTTTATATTTAATTATTTATCAAAATTTGTAATATGTGCTCCTTCAATCACTAATAATTATGTAATGTACATTAAATCCAGAAAAACTTTTAATGTAATTTTAATTTACTCATTTTTGTTCTAGAGATATATGATACAGTGTATAACTTGAAAATACTCATAAGCATAAAAATATATTTTAAAATATATTAGGATAGGAGGACCCAAGATGGCTGACTAGAGACATTGCTTGTCAGACTGTCTCGGCTGGAAGATGGGCTACTAGACTGAGGAGTACAGGTGTGGATCACAGAGACAATCAAAGAGTCCCAGCACAGGTGTGGATCACAGAGAGAATTTACAAAGATGACTAGGAACCCCATGGAGGAAAGCTGCAAAGCTGAGAAAGAAGAGGGTGGAGAGGAGAAGATAGCCTTGCTGATGAAACCCAGAGAGGCTCGGAGCCCAGAGAAAGGGTAAAGGGGGTTTCCCCTGCCCCACCTATGTGCCTTTGATGAATAGCAAGACACAAAATATACTGAAGGCTTTTCTACCCTCCATGAGCCCAGGTATGGTGGCTAATTAGGAATAGTGGGGTGAACCAGCAAGCCCCAAGAGTTTGGGCACCCATAAGGGGCACCATATGGGAGAGTGCCACAAGAGACTGGAGTGCTGGCTTTTTTACACCTAGATAATTCCTCTTCTGCTCCGGGCATCCAAGAAAGTAGTCAGACCTCTCAGGCCAACTGGAAGCCACAGCCTCTTCCCCACTCATTGAACCTCCGAGAGTAACTTGAATGGAGAAGCTCACGAACACCTGCTTCTCTACGGCAGCTGCCCACTCCAGACTGAGCTCAGAGAGAGTGGGCCCATCACAATTTGGGAGTTACTTGCCCATTGGTGTTTTGTGGGATTGGCACCGATGCCCCTGGACACAAGAACAGGTGAAGAGAGATGCAGGAGAGGTTTCAGACATGCACTTGGGTGGTGAGGGAGCCCTTGGACACATCCTACAGGAGAATGTGGTGGGGTTTTGAGGAACAGGGATCTGTGAACATCCACCCCATCCCAGTGCAGGAGAGCTACCATATTATATGGGCGTGTGGCATTTGGAGAGAAATGGCCTAGCTTCTGGTTCCATGACAACCAAATGTCTCAGGCTCCCTGGCTGACCATTAGCTGCAGCCCCTCCCCCAACTCATTACAATAGGAAATGCAGCTTGAGCCAAGAAACTTGTGAATGGCTGCTTATCTCTGGTGGGAGCATACCTCTATCTAAGGTCCCGGCAGACAGAGGAGCCCAATAACCAAGGAGGTGAAAGACCTCTAAAAGGAGAACTATGAATCACTGAGGAAGGAAATCTCAGAAAATGTAAACAAATGGAAAACATATTCTCAAAGGGATATGTACAAGAATGTTTATAGCAGAATTATCATGATAGCAAAGAGGTGAAGACAATCTGGGTGTCTGTCACTAGGACATGGGTAAGTAAACTTTTGCAGATGTATGTTATGGAATACTGAGCAGAAGTTAGAAGCAACAAACGTCTACACATATATATGAGTAGATATTAATAAAAGTGAAAAAATTAAGAAAGGGAACAAAGTCTTTAGCACTATATTATATAATGAAACAAATGTTACATATACACTCTTGGCTGACAAAAGAAGGGTTGAGAAATTATTCTAAATTAAAGACTAAAGAGACAAGTAAATGCAATGGAAACTGGATGAGGAAGAAAAAATGCTGTAAAGGACATTGCTGGGACAATTTATGAAATCTGAATATAGACTGTATATTAGATAATAGTAGTGTATCAATGTCAAATTGTACTGTGGTTATATAAGAAAATATCTTTTGTTCTCAGGAAAAAAATGCTGAAATTTTAGTAATAGGGACCATAGTGTCTACAACTTACTCTCAAAGTGTTCAGGAAGAAAAAAATACACACACACACACACACACACACACACACACACACACACACAATAAGACTATCGTATGGAGCAAAAAATGCTTGATACTTCCCATTTTGTAACACAGAATATTAAAAAGACATGTACTGAGGGTTTTGATTTAGTAAAATTAATAATTTTGCTGCTTCATCAAGGACATTCTTTTTTTATTTATTATTTTTATTTTTTATCTCATACATTGTAGGGTTTTTTTGTTTATTATTTCAGCATATTGTGGGGTTACAAAAGTTTAAGTTACGTATATTGCCCTACCCCCCCCCACCCCGAGTCAGAGCTTCAAACCTGTCCATCTAGACAGTGCACATCGCACTCATTATGTATGTATACACCCATCTGCTCCCCGACCCACATCTGCCTGACACCCGATCAACGTTATTCCTAAATGTGCTCTTAGGTGATAATCAGCATCAAGGACATTCTTAAGGGAAACTGGAATGTGTTTTACTATGAGTGTATGGTAGTGACAAATACAATAACTACTGGTATGATTGCCTTGATTCATACTAAGGTGTTAGCATTTACACCTACCATTGCTTTTGCACAATAAGTGTAAACAACACGTTTTTTTTTAAAAGGCATATTAAGTCTTAGTATATTATGAAAAAATATACATATATTTTTTTTATTTGGAGACAAGTTCTCTCTCTCTCTGTTGGCTCTGTTGCCTAGGCTGGAGTGCAGTGGCATGTTCATAGCTCACCATAGCCTTGAACTCCTGGGCTCAAGTAATCCTCCCACATCAGCCTCCCAAGTAACTAGGACTATAGGTGGGCACCACCACGCCCAGCAAATTCATTTTATGTAGAAATGGAGTCTCTTTATGTTTACCCAGACTGATCTTGAATCCCTGGTCTCAAGCAGTCCTCCTTCTTCAGCCTCCCAAAGTGCTGGGATTACAGGCATGAGCCACCAGGCCAAGAATGAAAATAGTTTTGATCTGAAAATGCCTCAGAAATCCCAGAGATCACTGCTCTAGGAGAGATGTACAAAATAAATTGTTGGGTCATGAGTTATATAAAATTCCAAAATTTATTAAATAATGTCAAACAGCTTTTCAAAGTGATTACACCAATTTATTAATACATTCTTAGCAACAGTGTGTAAGAATCCTGGTTGCACCACATTGTCACCAATATTTGGTATTGTCAGACTTCTAAATCTGTGCCAATCATGGTAGATATAATATGCCTTTCCCTAAGCATTAATTAGGTTTGATATCTTTTTTATATGCTGATTGACCATTTGGATGTCTTCTTTTCTAAAGTATTCAAGTATTTTACATATTTTCTATTGGGTTATTTGACTTTATTAATTTGTAGGAGTTCTTTATATATTCTTGAAACTGGACTGTGTCAGTTAAATGTGTTGCAAACATCTTTTCCTACACCGTGTCCTGTCTTTCCATTTTATGGTATCTTTCGATTAAACTCTTATGTTTAATGTGGTTGAACTAGTCAATCACATACTTCATATTCTCTGTTCTGTTTAAAAAAATCCTTCTTTATGGGCATGGGAATTTACTTCTATATTATCTTCTGAAATCTTAATAGTTTGATTTCCAAATTTAGGTATTGCTGTATCCTATGGTAAGAGTACACTTAGTTTTTTAAGAAACTGCTAAACTGTCTTCCAAAGTGGCTGTTAATAATAAATTTTTAAGTCTATTTATGGCTTCACACCAGATTCCATACTTACTAGTTATCTCATTGAGCAGAAAGTATGTTTTATATTTCATTTTATTCATAGTACCTAGAATATAATCAGAGTTTAATAATTGGTGATGAAGGATTAGAGGCTTAGTGAAGTGCACTAAATCTCAGTGGGAGCTGAGATTTAATTTGGATAAACTAAGGAGACTCACAAGGTTAAAATGTAGATCTAACAAATAATTCTCTTGTAAAGCATGGAATCCTTAGAACCTGACATGAGTTCCATATTCACTATGATGAACTTTGCCTTTTTCTGCTCCCCTTGTTCCTACAATTACCATAACTAGAGTTATACAATTACGATGTACAGGAAGGCTCAACTCTGACCATGGGATAAGAGATCAATTTTGTTCATTGTTAGGGAGAATTTAAAGAGATCAAAGGTCACTGGCTTTATGAGACAGCATTAAAATACGGCATATTGTTGGTCCTGTTCTATTCTAGTTTTTGAGGCAATTCTAGTACCTGGGCTCTGGTCCTGTTTCTTGTGAACAAGACACTACCTTACACCTCAGTCTTAGTACCTGAATCCATTATCTATTTCCCCTACTCCTGAGACTCTGAAACTCTGAGCAGTATTCCGCTTCTTTTGGAGTAGAAATTCCATTTGGCTTTGGTGCATTAAAGTCTTAGCTTCCAGAATTATGCTCCAACCTCTGGGACATACACTTAAACAGCTAGCCACAGGACTTCCATGGTATCAAAACTTTCCTGACTGAATCTTTATCTGAAGCTCTGATGCCAGACTAAACAAAGTTCTCACAGTGTGAATTGGATATAATGTGCCTAATTCATTAGTTTACACAATTTGCTTTAAATAGACTGCTATTGGTTACACAGCAGTGGGTACTGGGAACCAGATCAATTTAGAAAAAAAGCTTGCTTTAGCATAGGAATACATGGTTGCTTTATACACGTTATTTCACTGGAGTGTCATTTTACTCATGATTATGTGTGCTTTTGTGAAGAACTACTGATGCTATGTATTGTGTTCCAAGTAAAAATACAAAGTCAAGGTCAAAGGAACAGAGAAGTCAGTGACAGGGGAATGTGGCTAAAATAGGAAAAAAATGATGCAATTAGGTTTGTTTTGCCAGGTTTCATCAAAACCCTTAGTTATTTAATTTCTGTAGGAAAAATTACTGTAAAATTATGAGTTTGACACTCTAGTTGCTAATCATTTTTTTTCATATGCAAGCTATATCTTAAAACAAAATTTTAAATAAGATCTTAAGAACTGCAACTATTCCATTGGGGGGGGGGTCAGTTGTATTCATTTGGCCTGATGTCATCATCTGCCCCTATCCAGCAGGGTTTAAAATTCACTTTCTGGGGTGTAACTCTCCCTGGATGGCCCCCTCTTAATAAAGCTCAACCTAGGATCTTAGGTTATCTCTTATGAGAATAGTTCCTCCTTCAGTGCATGGGAAAACACTTAGGAAGCATGTAAATTTCCTGTTAACCCATCATCAAGGCCATCTGAATAAAAAAGATAATTAAAATCCTATCAGGTACTTTTTTTTTAGAAACCAACACTAAGATTCCAAAATTAATATAAAAAAGTAAAGAGTCAGAAAGAGCCAAGATGATTTTGAAGGAGGGGAGAACTTCAATATCTATTATAAAACTATGGTAATTAAAGTGGTATGATATTGGCACTGGGAACCTTTGAAAAGAACAACAGTAAAACAATAAAAACCCCTGAACAACTATAGGACAATATTAACATTTGTTAAATCTGAATAGCAGACACATGAATGTGTGCTGTAAACACACACACACAATATTTTAAAGTAAAATGTTTTAAAAGAAAGTGTCTATATAGTTAAATACACATACTTTGTTCTACAACTTAGCAATAGATGTCTCCTCTCAGATCAATTACACAAGACAGCCAACTTAGCTTTGTAAACTGATTTGGTTCTAAAGTTTAAAGCCAATTCTTGGGACCTTGAAACAATGTACTCTAGAAATAATGGTATAAACTGCTATTATATGTCCAGGAATGGCCCACAGAAGCCTATTTAATTTATTTTGTAGACTAAATCAGTGCCTGTGAAATGAGGAATAATACATGTTAACACTGTTGGAATTAGCAATTGAGCAAAAAGGAATATATTTTAAAGTTTTCTATAGAATTACTAGTAGCTGAAGAAAAGCAAATTTAACAAAGAAAATATAAATGAAAATTACTGAATATGTTTTAAAGAGGACTTTTAGGTATTATCGAAAGGTTCTACAGGTATATGGCTCTGATTATATTTTATGTAGAAATTTAAAATTTTGTATTGTTTTTATTTTTCTTCAAAAAGATATAACATGAACACTACATGCCCCTAGCTTAGCAATTTTGCTTTTTGTTTTGGTTGATGAATGTGAGTGCGTTAGAGGAAGATGTTCCTGAAATAACTGATCAAAAGATGGAAAACAAAAGAGACAAATGAGTATAAAAGTTCCTCCAGGATAGGAGCTTTGTTTTCACCCTCACTGTATTAACAATACATTGCATCCATTGTATGTAGCTCAGTAAATCTCTGGAATTAGATGCTCAGAATCTAAAATCAAATAAATTGTGCACGAGTGAGACTATCTGCTAATTACTGTAAACTGTGACACAGAATTTGGGAAACATTATATATGTATACCTCCCTTCATGGTGAATAATGTAACAATATTTATAATAAGCAATAAAAGGAGAAAGAGAGATAGTTGGGTCAAAACAAGTGGCATAATCAGTCAGAGACAAAGTGGTTGCTGTACAGAGACTGAGAGAGATTGTGCAATAACAATTATTCATTAAATTATGCTTCTGTAACTGACAGTCTATCAATCTATTACACACAAGCTTTTCTCAAATACTTTCTGTAGAAATTAGATAATTTTCCATGCAAATGACATTTTTTCTTTGCAATTATATTTTAAAAAACAAAATTTCCTGATATATGGTAAGCATACAATTATAAAGAACAGAATTTATGTCTTTTCATTTTTTAAGATGTATGAGGCAGCTCATTTGCAATTATATTTTGTGTCACTTCATCCTATGTTATATGACCACCTTAACATCGTGAAAGAAATATAATACATTTTGTAACACAAAGTAATAGCTTACTCTGAATTTTGGTACACAATTCTTACTAGTTCTTTTGGGAGCTCTGTAAGAATGAAAAAGTAAACATAGCCTATGAATTTGTAAGTGTATAAATTTAATGTGCATTTAGCCTAGAGAGTCTTTTCATAATCATAACAGATACCTAATAAAATTTTTGTGTCTAAGTAATCTTAATTTTTAAACTGAAGATAATTATGTTGCTTAGATATCAATATCATTGTTTTTGCTAGAAAATCATAGTACTTTAAATTCTGTCAAGCATTTTGTTAAACAATCACTTGTACATACAGCACATACTTTTAAAATTTGCAACTAAGGAAAAAATAAATAGACGATCATTTATTTCTTCAAAGAGATAACATGAAATTACAGGATTAAAGAATAGTTTCCTAATGTTTTCTAATATGACTCAATTTTTCTTTAAGAAGTAGCTTTTAAAAATAATGAAATAAACTCACAGCCAGCATCATACTGAGTGGGGAAAAGTTTGAAAGCATTTCCCCTAAGAACTAGAACAAAACAAGGGTGCCCCACTGACACCACTTCTATTAACCATAGCACTTGAAGTCCTAGCCAGAGCAATTAGGGAAGAGAAAAAAATAAAGGGCATCCAAATTGGGAAAGATGAGGTCAAATGATCCCTGTTTGCCAATGATATGATCTTATATCTAGAAAACCCTAAAGACTCTAAGACAAAGATTCCTAGAATTGATAAATAAATCTAGCAAAGTCTTAGGTTACAAAATCAATGTACACAAATCAGTAATACTTCTATAAACTATTAACAGTCAAGCTGAGAGTCAAATTAAGGACTCGATGTCATTTACAACAGCTACAAAAAAAAAAAAAACACCTAGGAATATACTCAACGAAGGAGGTAAAATATTTCTACAGGTAAAACTATAAAACACTGATGAAAGAAATCGTAGATGACACAGACAAGTGGAAAAACATCTCATGCTCATTAATTGGAAGAATAAACATCATTAAAATGTCTATGCTGCCCAGAGTGATTTATAGATTCAATGCAATTCCCATCAAAATACCAATGTCATATTTCACAGATCTAAAAAAAAATAATCCTAAGATTCATATAGAACCAAAAAGGAGCCCAAATAGCCAAAGGAATCCTAAGCAAAAAGAACAAAACTGGAGGCATCACATTACCTAACTTCAAATTATAATACAAGGCTACAGTAACCAAAAGAGCATATACTGGTATAAAAGTAGAACAGACCAATGGAACAGAATAGAGAACCCAGAAATAAAACCATCTTTGACAAAACAGACAACAACAAACACTGGGGAAAGGATGCCCTATTCAATAAATGGTGCTGAGAACATTAGATAACCACATGCAGAAGAACAAAACAGGACCCCTGTCTCTCGCCATATACAAAAAGTAATTCAAGATGGATTAAAGACTTAAATATAAGGCATGAAACTTTAACAACTCTAGAAGAAAATGTAGGAAAAACTCTTCTAGACATAGCCCTCGGCAAAGAATTTATGACTAAGACTTGAAAAGCAAATACAGAAACAACAAAAATAAATAAATGGGGCTTAATTAAATTAAAAACTTCTGTACAGCAAAGGAGATAATCAATAGCATAAATAGACAAACTACAGAATGGGAGAAAATAGTCACAAACTACACATTCAAAAAAGGACTAATATCCAGAAAAAGTAGACAAACAACATGAACAGAATTTTTTCAAAAGAAGATAGATAAATGACCAATGAACATAAAAAAGTGTTCAACATCACTGATCATCAGGGAAATGCAAATTAAAACTACCACCTTGCCTCTGTCAAAATGACCATTATTAAAAAGTCAAAAAATGATAGATGCTGGCGTGGATGTGGAGAAAAAACACTTATACACTGTTGGTGGGAACATAAATTAGTACAACTTCTATAAGAAATAAACGTAGACCTAGCATTTGATCTAGCAATCCCACTACTGGGTATCCACCCAAAAGAGAAGTCATTTTATAAAAAAGAAACCTGCACACAAATACTTACTGCAGTATAATTCACAATTGCAAAGGTATGGAATCAACCTAAACGTCTATCAATTGATGAGTGGATAAAGAAAATGTGGTATATGTATGTGTGTATTTGTCTCTCTGTGTGTGTGTGCGTGTGTGTGTGTGTATAAATCATAAAATACTACTTAGCCATGAAAAGGAATGAAATAATATCTTCTGCAGCAACTTAGATGGAACTGAAGACCATTATCCTAAGTACTGAGGGAATGGAAAAACAAACATATATGAGAGCTAAACAATAGGTACACATGGGCACAAAGAGATGTAAATTAGAAACCAAGAAGTGGGGAGGATGGAAGGGGGAGTGAGGTATAAAATTTACCTATTGGGTACAATGAACACTATTCTGGTGATGGGCACACTAAAAGCCCTGACTTCAGCATTATACAATGTATCCATGTAACAAAAACATTTGTACCCCCTTAATATTTTGAAATTAATTAATTAAGTAAAATAATGAAATAATTACAGTCTAAATTGTGACAACTATAAAATCTCAGAGTCAAGCCTTCCCATTGTAGGAGAAAAATACAAGGAAATAAAGGGATATTGAATTAGAATTATTTTACATTAGTGACCTGTTCTTATTCATTATTGATCTTGGCTATGAATTACTCATTATAATAAAGCAAAAACAGAATTTAAGGGATGTACTCAGAACCTTCTATACCCACACCTGGCAAACATTTTTAGATTTAGCAGTTACCCAATAGGATAATTATTGTAATTTGCTCGTGTGTTTTCTAAAGCAGAGTTTGGAATTTAATTCTACTTTTGAACTTTATGCATAATTAACTAAAACAAGTGAACTCAAGATACTAAACTTATGTAGGAAGATATTTAATGAGGGTCGTGCCTAGCATAATCTAGAACTCTTTTCAAACCTGTACAAAATAATGATCGCATTTGGTATATGCACTTCTAAGTTGAAAGTTAGGTTTTTCAAAAGCCAAAGAAAGCATTGTAACATATTCATATTTTTTCTACTACTACTTTAGACATTTTCCTTTTCATCTAACTGTAAAAATGCCAAGTACTATAGGAAACAAGCTATTAGAGATATACTAAGATAATGGGGTGTAAGTGTGTAGGGACACGTACGCGAAAGTCATTACAAAGATAGGGAAGATAGCTAGAACAAGGAAACTTTTCCCATTATAATTTTCCTTAGTACTATGGGCAAAATGTTGCTAAATTAATTCATGGCAGCTGAAATTCCCATTAGCCGATTAGGACAATGGTGTTTGTCTACAAATTCATTTCTTTATTTTTCCAGCAAAATGAAGGAAATGACTTATCAAAGTTCTAAAAGTTGACAGTGATGAAATTCTACTTCAGTGGGTTTATTATTTCTGTAACACACACGTACACACACATACACGCACACTTTATTCTGAAATTCTAGATGCTCAATGCAGTAATCATCAGACTGGCCTTATCTATTTTTGATAATTAGTTTGTATAGTGGCAAAAGCTTATCAAAACAATTTAATTGTTTGACTTTATTACAATAACTTTTCTAAAAAATGTCTTTATTGATTATTGTTTTAGCTACTATGGGGACAAGTCTACATATATGAATGTCTCTATATAAAAATGCATACTGTATATATAATATACATGCATGTGTACATATGTATATGTGTATGTGTGTGTGAATACATAGCATAATTTTGACATTTTACTGGCCCTAATCAAAATGTAATATTCATTAAAAGACAATATGGTGCACCATCTTAATACTAGTAGTATGTTCTAATTTGAAAAATATAAAAATTTTATAATGACTTTGAAATATAATATAAATGAGGAGACATAAGAAAATTATATTATCAGGCATGGTTTTACTAGTTTGGGTAAAAAAAAACTATGCCACTATAAAGCTCTGAAACTTAATCAACTGACAGAGTAAAATGCTTCAGTCATGCTACATTAACTGAAAATGTTTCCATACTAGAAAAAAACTGAATTCATTTGCTTCTTCCAAAGAGTATAAAGCCTTAAAGGAGCCACAAGTTTCATTATAGAGTTAGACTTTACAATGCAAACATGGATCATTAATTCATTCATTCATTAACAGTTACTGACAGAATGCCTACTACCTCACATTAAAAGATGATTTACATCAATACATCATACTGATATCCTGTTACCCAATACATCAGATCTCGCTTTCAATAAAACAAATTACAAGGCACACTGAAACACAGTCAAAAAAGATAAAACAAACATCAGAATCAGACTAGATATAACACAGATTTTGGAATTAACAGACAGTGAATTTAAAATAACTATAAGTAAGATGTTAAAGGCTTTAATGGAAAAAGTAGACAACACTCAAGAGCAGAGAGATAATGTAAGCAAAGAAATGAAAAGTCTAAGAAAAAAATTTTTAATGCTAGATATCAGAAATGAAGAATGCCTTTGATGAGCTCATCAGTAGACTGAACACACTAACAAAAGAATCAGTGATGACAGGATCAATAGAAACTTCACAAACTGAAATACAGAGAGAAAAAATGAATGAAACACACACACACACACACACAACCAAAATAGAACAACTATGAACTCTGAGACAATATCCAAAGGTGTAACTTACATGTAACTGAAATACTAGAAGGAGAAGAATGAAGCAGAAAAATATTTAATGTAATAATGGCCAATAATTTTTCAATATTAATGACAGACATCCAACTACAGATCCAGGAAGCTCAGAGAACACCAAAGATGATAAACACCAAAAAATCTACATCTATTCACATCATATTGAAATTGGAAAAATTAAAGACCCAGAGAAAATCTTGAAAGAATCCAGAGGAAAAATATACCCTACCCATAGAGGAACAAGGATAAGAATTATAGCTATTCCTTGGTTGGGTGCAGTGGCACATGCCTATAATCCCAGCACTTTGGGAGGCCAAGGCGGGAAGACTGCTTGAGCCAGGAGTTTGAGACCAGCATGGGCAACAAGACCCTGTCTCTACAAAAAATAATAATAAGAGAACATAGACGGGCATGGTGGCACATGTCTGTAATCCAGCACTTCGGGAGGCCAAGGCGGGAGGATCGCTTGAGGCCAGTTGTTCAAGACCTGGGCCTGGGCAAAAAGACCCCATCTCTAACAACAAAAAAGTTATAAAAGTTATTAGGTATGAAATGTCCGATTTCCTTAAGTACAAAATTTGACAGTTGATATCTCTGACATTTCACTTTGACACTTCTTGTTTTATTTTTATTGTGAGGGTACATCCACAGTCCTGCAAATGCATGCTTTGGCTTGTAATTATCTGTCAAATTTTTTAGAATAGTTTTTGTGAAGCCATGGATAAGTCAAAAATTCATGTTATTTTCAAACATTGGTTCCGTCGTGGAACCAATGCAGTGCAGACAGCTCAAAATATCAATGAAGTGTTTGGGAAGGATGTGGCTAATGCATGCACAGTAAATTGATGGTTTGAGAAGTTCCATTATGGTGATTTTAATCTTGAAAATGAGCCACGTGGGTGACCTGAGACCAAAGTGAATAGTGATGAACTGAAAGCTGTAATAGAAGCAAATCCATCTCAACCTATGCATGAATTAGCAGCAAGGTTTGACATTACTATTCTGATAATATTGGACCATTTGAAACAAATTGGCAAGGTAAAGAAGCAGGATATATGGGTTCTGCATGAATTAAATGAGCATCAGAAGAGAAATCGTCTCCAAGCTTGTCTTTTTTCTGCTGTCATGACATAAAGACAACTATTTATACACCATATTGCTATGTGAGATTACAAATGGATTCTTTTTGACAATCACAAGTGTTTGGCACAATGGTCGGATAAAGATGAAATGCTGAAACAGTCCAAAACTGAATATTCGTCAGAAACCTAATGGTGTCTGTTTGGTGGTCCAGAGTTGGTATTACCCACTACAGCTTCATGAAACCTGGTCAATTGATTACAGCGGAGGTGTGCTGCAACAAGTTGGACGAAATGATGAGGATGCTTGTGATTAAGCAGCTGAGATTGGTCAATAGAGACAGGATAATCCTCTTGCAAGACAACGCTTGACCACGTGTTGCACAAATGACGCTGCTCAAACTACAGAGGTTGGACTTGGATACTCTCTGTCATCCACCATATTCACCAGACCTTGCACCAACTGACTGTCACTTCTTGCAGGTTTTGGACCACTTCTTGCAAGGAAAAATATTCAATTCTCAACAAGCTGTGGAAAACACCTTTCATGATTTCATTGCCACTGGCTCTCCAGGCTTCTTCCCTGCTGGTATAAATAAGCTACCATTAAGGTGGCAAAACTGTCGACAGTTTAGGCACACATTTTGATTAATTGTACTGTTTCTTGTTTGAGATATAATAAACTACACTTTTGACTCAAAATTGGACATTTCATATTTAATGATCTAAATAATACTTCTTTTAAAAAAGGCTGGCAAGGTGGTGCACACATGTAGTTCCAGCAACTCGGGAGGCTGAGATGAGAATAGCTTGAGCCCAGGAGTTCAAAGTTGCAGTGAGCTATAATCACACCACTGCACTCCAGCCAGGCAACAGGACAAAACCCTGTCTCAAAAAAAAAAAAGGAAGTATAGCTGTTTCTCATCAGAGACCATGCAACTCCTGTATCCAATAAAAATATCCTTCAAAAGTTACAGAGAAATACTTTCTCAGACAAATCTAAACTGAGAGAATTCATTATCAGCAGACATATACAGCAAGAAATATTGTTAAAAGATCTTCAGGAAAAAGGAAAGCAATATAGGTCAGAAACTTGAGTCTACATAAAGACAGGAAGGAAATCATAAAGGTAATAAATATGCCAGTTACCCAGATTTGATCCTTACATATTGTATGCCTATATCAAAATATCACATGTAGTCCATAAATATGTACAACTATTACATATCCATAAAACTAAACATAAAAAATAAAGATATAAAGCTAAAATCTATTTTTCTTATTCATAACTGATATAAAAGATAACTATTTGTTTAAAGTAATAACAGTGACAATGTATTGGTGATTATAGTAAATGGATAAGTAAAATGAAGGACAGCAATGTCATAAGGGACAGGAACCAGAAAAACATTGTTACAAGGTACCTGTACTACACATGAGACAATACAGTGTTATTTAAAGGTGGACTTAGATTAGTTATAAATTTATATATGCACATTAAATATATTTTATATATAAAATTTTTATATTACAAACTCAAGAGCAGCCACTAAAATGTTTTAAAAGAAGTATTTAATGTAATTGATATGCTGAGAGGAGATAAAATGGAATCATATAAAATGCTCAGTTAAACCAAAAAAGGCAGAAAAAGAATGGAAAAAAGAAACAAAGTACAATAAATGGAAAACAATTACAAACATGTTGGATTTTAATTCAATTATATCAATGATCACCAACCAACTTTTTTAGCAAATTGTGCTGAAATAACTGGATATTCAGATGGAAGATGAACCTCAACCTGTACCTCATACCATAAATAAAAATTAATTCAAAATGGATCATAGATCTAAATATAAAAATTAAAAGTATAAAACTTTTAGAGGAAAATATAGGAGAATATCTTTACAATCTTGAAGTACATGAAGATTTCTTAGGACACAGAAAGTGCAAACCATAGAAGAAAAATTTTAAATTACGTGTCATCAAACTTTTAAAATTCTGCTTTTCATAAGACATCATTTAAGAAATGAACATTAAGCAACAGATGAGGAAAAAGCATTCTCTCTCTCTCTCTAGGCATACATATAGAGATAAACACTTTTACCCACAATACAACTGAACAAGAAGAAAACTTTTTAAAAATGGGAAAAGGATTTGAATAGACACTTCGAAGAAGATATATGAATGACAAATAAGCAAATGAAAAGATGCTCACTATCACTAACATCATTAATTAAACTAATACCATACTACTAGCAGTATAACACAAGAGAAAGGAAAGCACACATCCATACAAATACTTGTACATAGATGTTCACAGCAGTTCTATACATAATAGAAACTGAAAATGTGATATGTGATTGGAATACTATTCAGAAAAAAATGAACTATTAATACACACAACAACATGGATAAATATAAAAAACAGGCTGAGGGAAAGAACCAAGACACAAAAGGGTACCCACTGTGTAAGTCCACTTAAATTAAACTTTAGAAAAGATAAGTCTAATCTATAGTGATAGAAAGTAGATTCCTGGTTGTCTGGGGAAGGAGGGAAGAGATTAACTGTAAAGGGGAAAGGGGGACTTTTTCAGGTAATGGATAGGTTGCTATCTTGATTGTGGTGGTGGTTACATGGTTATACACATTTCAAAACTCATGGAACCGTACACAAAATGGGTGTATTTTTTACTCTGTGTAAATTGTACCTAAATAATGTTTTAAATGTACTCATGGGAAAGTGAACTATTCCAGATAATAAAATATTTCCTAACTCACTGCATAAGACTAACATTAAAACTCAACTCCTAACCAATCTTCCATAGAAGGTATTCTTAAGACAAAATACTTCCTAAAGCAAGACCAATATACCCCCACAGTTTTCAATAAAATTCTTAATATTTTAAAAAATTCTCTCAAAATCAGAGTTAAAGTTCACTCAATCACTATTAATTAATAAATGACTTAAGTCACACCTAAAAAATTTATGATCTTAGAATCTATTTTTTGTGAAAAAATCAGACAGATACAATAGCAGAGAGAGTAGCATAATGAACTGCCATAAACATGTTATGTTACTATTCTTGTTTTCTTTCTTTTTCTCCTTTCTTTTAAAAGCAAATCCTAGACATCCTGTCACTTTGGTCCCACATACTTCAACATATAGTTCTAAAAAAATGAGTATTTTAAAGACTTCATTTTAAGATTATTTGTTTTTGTGCAGTTTAGATAAATTAGATAACTTTCTCAATATTCTAGATATTTTGTTGAATTCTTGCCACCCCCATGACATCATAATTTTTACAACTTCTAAAACCAATGAGAACTATATAATTAATTT
Source organism: Lemur catta (assembly GCF_020740605.2). Lineage (NCBI taxonomy): Eukaryota > Metazoa > Chordata > Mammalia > Primates > Lemuridae > Lemur > Lemur catta. The sequence continues at coordinate 41,260,965 of NC_059139.1, forward strand.
TAAAAATCTTTCAAAGAACATTCTTTCCTATAAGGTTTCATTAATAACCTTTGGTTTATAGCCCACATTAAACCTAGACATGTCATTTAAATATAGAATAAATGTCAATTTTTCATTTGACTAGAAAACTAATTTCTTGTTTTCACAAAAGGATGAAGAGAAATAAAAGTGGTCACTAAGACCTAGCCAAGGAAAATGTTATCCCATAGCTATTTAAAATGGATATTATATCCCTACACAAGTACACACTGGGTAAAAAATCATATTCTACACAATTTAAAGAAAGGTAAAAAATAGTCACATAATCTAGTGACTCATGAGGGACTCTTCTCTGAAATTTATGGTCAAATATTCTTCACTGTAATGAATACACTGATATCATCACATGACTTATTCATTCTAGTAAATGATAGAAGTTACTAAAAGTTCCATACACTTGGATCTGAAAAATATATTTGATATATTTACAGTGGCTACTGCTGTGGTTCAGGAAAAAGAGAAATCGCTGTATCTTAATGATGACATGAGTTATATCAGAGATGACTTGCTAAGTTCCTGAACGCTAAACTCTAACATCTTAACAGCAAATAAGGGATCCTCATCCGTGAAAAAGATATTCCCTAACTGACCAAATAATAATTTGACACACTGAAAAAGACAATATGCTAAACACATCCTGCCTATCTGCGTGGGGGAAGGTAGAGAGCAACACGGTATTCAACTGGACATGGGGAAAAAGCTAAATTTTTTTTGTCTGCAAATTAACATTTTGGAATGCAATCATTCTTTTGGCTCTCAATCTAAGGATGTGGTGGAATTTTTTTTCCATTTTTAACACACAATTTCAAACAAGAGTTAACGGAGAAATAAGGATACTCTAAGGGTGCTGTCCCCAACCCCAGGCTGCCGGATACCGGGGCCGCAGTCTGTTAGGAACCGGGGGTGCATCACTACCCAAGCTTCTACAAGCCCTCCCACCTCCCACCCTCCACCCTGCGTCCGCCTCCCTGGAAAAATTGTCTTCCATGAAACTTAGGAACTGGCTGCACAGCAGGAGGTGAGCAAACAGCAGTGAGCAAGCCAGGGAAGCTTCAGCAGCATTTACAGCTGCTCCCCATTGCTCGCATCACAGCCTGAGATCTCCCTTCCCAGCTCCAGCGCCCTCCAAGCCTGCCCCCATCCATGGAAAAATTGAATTGTTTTCCCTGAAAACGGTCCCTGGTGCCAAAAAGGTTGAGGACAGCTGCTCTAAGGTAGCTAACACTTGAAAGGTATGTTCTGTTCTTTTTCACAAAAATTTTTCTACATAAGATACAAACCATTCATCTTAGGAAGAATTTAAAGAATTTACCCATAAAGCCAACAACAACAACAACAACAAAAATCTACAAAGCCTGGGAAGTAGTCCAGTCAGAATCTTTATAAAAGAAAAAAAAAAGAGATAAACTCTCATCTCAGCTATTTAAGTACATAGAACAATAGGACTTGAAATGTATGCATTGACATTGATTAATTTGTGACTACATGAGATAATAGTGCTTTCACACATTATTCACCCACTGTATGTTACTTGTCCTAACTTTTCAATTAATTGAATCTAACAGAACCTATTAAATTCAAATTGGTTGCATAAGATTATGACAGTCATTAATGAGCCAGATTTTGAAGTGAATTAAAGATAAACTACTTAGTTAAGAGGGCTTTTTCCTTTTGTTCCCCTGCTGTTTACTGCAATGGAAACTAGAATGCCAGTATTTTTAAGACTTTATTAAAAGTGTAGTACTGACTTTCCCTGTGTCTGAATCAAGTCAGGTTTTAACTTGTTGTTTATTTGAATTTCCACTTAAATCAACACCAACTTGATAAAATTTGATTGCAATTTTAAAATACAACAGACTGACCCAATTTTACTCTCCACTTGAAAAGGAAAAAAAAAGCTCAACTAAAGATTTAACTAAAGATTTATCTCAAAAATTACCTCTGAGGCAAGTGTATAATAAATATTCATTTTTATTTGTTCTGTTTTCCTCATCCACTTTGCGAGCAAAAGAGCAGATTATAAAACTTAAATCATACAAATGTCAGGAGTTCTTACAAACAGGCTGCTTATTTTAGCTAGAAATGCTTGACTATCCTTTTTTAAGTTTTCTCATTTTCTCATTAGCAGATATAACTGGTCATTTGATAAATGTTAATAGTTTCTATTTTAGAGGAAAGGGGCTTTCCTGCTAGAAAAACCCAATCTTTTAGTGAATTGCAAGCTCTTTTGTTTAGTTTTTACCTTTACAAGAGCATCAGAATCACATTAGAAATTGACTAAGGACAAGTCATATTTCAGTCATGAGAAGACAAATGTTTGAAATAAGGAAAAATATTGTCAAAATTCTCTCCCTCTACTTGAATAAGCTTTTACATTTACTATTGCCTCTGTTTGAAATAAAGAAAGGGTTTTATTTCCATTGGGTTGGGGGGGGCATACGATAGTTTTTCCATTGACACAGATTCGTTTAATGGAAATACTAAAAACTTCAGGTCCTCCTAAAAAGAATTAAGGATGAGATCTCGCTATACTTAACAGTTTGTTTCAATGACATACAAATGCACCTGAAAATACAAGTTACATAGCAATGTCTGCACAAACTTTATGCCTGTAGAAAAGGTATGCTCACAGCTGTATGAAGAATAAAAACTAAAAGTACATTTTATGGTAGTGGTGTCAATGATTTTAAAATATATATATATATATATATGTTTATTACCATTTGAGGAAAATAAAGATTGTTTAAACAATTGGACTTTATGAGGAACCAAGTATTGAAGAGACTGAGCTAAAGCTAAAGCATTTCAAATGTAAATACCAAAACTTAAGTATAGTGCATTCACCACTGAGAATACTAGTCACTGAATCACAAAGATTTAACAAGTCCCCAGTTCTTAAGATGATTTATCCCAATACCCAAAATGATAACATCCTCTATTGAAATCAGACAAAAAGGCAGTAAAATATGGTTGAGCACAGGCTTTCCACACAGTAGTTACAAGTTGCTCAAGAGTGGAGTTCTAAAATTTATTTTGATTTTCTTAAACTCACTCACTTGTGACCAATCTCATGTGCAATGGTAAAAGCTGAACCCAGGCCAATGTCTTCATTAATGCTACAGCTCCTTTCAGGCTCACACATTCCAGCCACAGAGGCCAAGCCTGAATAAACAGAAAGAGACACAAAGGGTCAAGCCAAGGTGTTTCAGTCTTAAAAAGCCCATACTTATAAATGCCTGGATTCTTTTTAATAACCTCCGTGCACAGAAGGAGCAGTTGGCAAAAGGTTAACTTTCTAGTCATTTGCAAAATCACTGGGGGGAATTTCACTTTGCCGGCTAGACATTAATATTTTTTGAACTGCAGTCAGTGCTGGAAAATGTCTAGACTAGGGGTTAGATTTATAAATTTTACTTCTGGTAACTTGGGACCACCTAGTAACTTGAGCCAGAAGAGGGAATTCAAGAAAGCATTTCTATTTTAACATTCTTCAGGCTGTAGAAAGCAAAATATATCCACATTATTTTTCTAAAGAGATCTGTTTAAGTTTAGTGGGTTCATAAAAATATACAAGCAACTTTTTAGTTACCAAAAAAGGGGGGAATCCCAAATGATTTTTTAAATGACACTTTTATATAAATAAAATGATTCAAAAGAGAAAAAGATTGAACTGTTAAAAACGGGAGGTTTTTTGCATTATTTTTATCTTTTGAATTTAGTCCTAATAGTGATGCAACAATTTCTTTTAGTATTTTAATGGGAGGAAAGTCATTGACACATACAGTGTCATTTTTCCTCTCTCCTATCTCCCTTCAATGCATTAGAGTTTTACTAATAAATAACTATGGTGTTAATTCACTGATTCCAGTGAAATGTTATGTTACTCAAGGTATTCTCCCCTTGGGAATTTTAATATGTAAAACTTTAATATTTACTTTCAAATGAATATCAGGCTCTGTGGATTAGTACAGAACTTTAAAACAGTGCTTAAAAAAAGAATTTTTGTGCAAAAGAAAAAAATGTCATCTGTTATAAGGAAACAGATGCCAAATCATACTTAACACAGAGACAAAAAGTTATTTAGAAGAAGTTGAAGGAAAGGTAGGAAAAATACTTTTTATGTTAGTAGTCTACCATCATCACCCAAATATTGATGATGACTTTCCTACCAAAAGTAATTTCAATTCAATTCAATGAATATTTATTGAGCGCACTAAGAAATGTTCTGTGCTAGGTACAATTTCCTAGTTGCACTAATTTGGGATAATAAATGCTATTCAATCCATACTTTTACTGGCAAGAAATCTCTAGAAATTGTGTTTCTCTGTATTTTCTAATGTAAATATCAACATAATAACTACATTGGAACAGAGTTGAGGTTAATGCTAGATTTGCTAATAGACTGCTTTTCCTACTGTTTTATGTGAGAGCGGTAGGGGTTGGGGAGAGCATTGATTTCTATCTCACAGAGTTATAAATACTGGTGATACCCTTGTGCTGCCTTTCCATTCACTTAGAGGTCTTGGGACTTGAAAATGAGGACATAAAAAGAGGGACTAGTGGAACAGGATAACAATTTGCGGGGGGGGGGGGGAGCCTAATTAAAACTATTTAATGAATGTCACTTCCAGTCTCCACCAAGAGAAAGAGAGACATTATACATACACACACAGAGTGAGAATACAAAAGAAATTGCAGTACGTCATCTGAATTTAAGCTATTGAGTTCAATGTGGCCCATCACATGGGAAGAACAAAATCACTATGAACATAGTTTCTGTTTTGAGCTTTATGAAATGTGGGTTTTTTTATATTAAAAAAACCAGAATTACTAAGAATAATAGTTGTTAAATTGACATGTCTTATATTCCTCCCCACCCTCCAAAAAATATATATATATTTTTTAGAGATGGGGTCTTGCTGTGTTGCCCAGGCTGGAGTGCACAGTGGTGCAATCACAGCTCACTTCAACCTCAAACTCCTGGGCTCAAGCAATCCTCCGGCCTTGGCCTCCCAAAGTGCTGGGATTACAGACGTGAGCCACCATGCCCAGCCCCAAAATATATTATTCCATGGGTTAGCTTTTGGGTTTTTTGTTGTTGCTGTGTTGTTTTTTGGTATGTGCCATGTGGCTGAGAATTGAGGATTCTCAATGATTACTCAAGGTGTATTTACAAGCACAAATTTACCTCTGCTATCAGATATAAAATTGCTAGCTCTTCTAAAAATACAACTTAACAAAGAATATGTTTGGGAAACTACTACTTGTTGAAATATATAGGTAAATCTTAACTAAAATGAAAGAGTATTTTAAATTCTAATATATTTTCACAACCCCCACCATTTTCTATGTCCGTATAAAACTGAAGCTCTCAAAGTTCTTATGTGTGATTGTGTTAATAGGGGTTTGATTACTATTTGGGCCAATTAGATTTCCTCAGTTTGATGGCCACAGTTTGCATCCTTAAACCTACTTAGCTATGTTACAATTGGTCATCAGAGTTACTAAGTAAGAGAATATGCAGAAATCAGTGTAAAAACCAATATGAAAGTTACTAAAAGGACAACTCAAAAAGTCATAATCTGATCAATTCTGTACCGATAATATATTTTTCACAGATGGAGGTCAACACGTGTATATATATGCAGTTTATTCAGTTTTCACTACAAGAAGTAATATAAAAATATATAATCATTTATAATTTGAAAAATAATTTATATTGAGCTTAAAAATGTATTGATATGTACCCAACTATTAATCTATTGATTCTAGAAATTAGTAAACTGTCAAAGTTAGAACACAATATTTTGAAAAAAAATAAAAGAAGAAGTAGGATAGGAAAACACCTCAAATCTTTGGCAATAATGACGGCAAAAGTACTAGGCAGTGCTATTATTAATGTTACAATGAAAAGTATATCTCAATATAATAATCTACCCTCAAAAGCAGAGCAGAATATATATATATAAAAAAAGAGAATGATACATATATGTCTATACGTATACACATATATATATAAAATATATTTCCTCAAAATATACATACTAGAAAAGCACAAGTTCTAGCTTACATGGGTACATGCTTTGAGGCTTAGTGTCTATTGTATCTAAAATGTATTAAGCACTTAGTAAATACTTAGAGAATTTTAACAGCAAATACAGGGAATAAGTTAAACCATATAGACAATTTCTACATTATATAATAACACCTGTTAATTTTTATAGTATTTCTTAACAACACATCATTCATTGTATTTTTTCCTTAAATGATTTTAACAATATCCCTGTAACACAGGGAAGATATTACTCCTAATTCATAGATAAGAAAATTGAGGAACAAAAAGCTTAAGTAAACTGTAAAACACAATGCACCGAAACTGTCAAAGCCAGTTGTTAGCTTCCAGCTCAGGGACTCCTCCGTTGGATTATGTTGGCTCTGTCAACCTAAAACACTACAGGGTAAATCTTTTTGATGTGAGCTTTCTCAGCAAACAGAGCTCTTTCTGTGACTATGCTTTTTAACTAGCAAACTTCTCCACCATTAGTACTCGGTATTTGCTAATTGGGATTTCTTCTTTTGCCATAAATCCTGAGGAAAATGGGGTAAGAGAAGCCTGGGAAGGCAGGTAAAATTATCAAGAGAAATGTTTATCTCTGAAGAGTGTTTCTCACTGAACTCCCCAGGAAGGTGGGTAATACTTTTTCTCCTACATCTACTTTTATTTGATCTTCCCCAAAAGCTTATGAGGTCCATAGGAATCGATTTCATAACTTTTCTTTTACAGATAAGATAATTGAGACTTGTCATAAGGAAACTAGAGAATTGACTTTCAGCTGCTTACCGTCTGAGTCTGTAAATTCTCTCTGACACTGAAAAATTTATCATAAAGACCCTGTTCTTTAAAATAACCCTATTTGCTTAATAATTTAGTCTACTGGAGAGCTACCAGTTTTGCCCATTTGTATTTGCAGTTAACTTTCAATCAATACATACGAAATTGTGTTCTGTAACAAAAATGTAATTTTTAAAATTCTAGAATACTACAGAAATGCATTTTGAGGAGCACAAGAAATATAATCCTGTCCTCTCTTCACCTCTGGGTATAATATTTTACAAAACAGTCTTCCTTTTTTTGTTTGGGTACTGAAAACTTCCAATAATATCTTAACTTATGGAAATATACTCTTTATTATTCTTCTTGATGCCTCCCCTTTAAGTATACCCAGATTTTTTTTCCTTTTCTTTTCTATCCTGGGATTTAAAGATGCCGATTGCTTTTGTTTGCTCTCAAATTCCTTGGTATTTTTAGAAAATATATCACAAAGATAGAGTATATGAAAATGAGTGATAACTTTGATTTATAATTATTATTTGATGATTTTGAATCATCTTCTAAATTATTTTTAATCATCATACCAGTTGCCATGCTAATAAAATTTACATAATATTTATTATGGGAATAAATATTTGTTTCCTAGTAAATGACATATCCATGAATGTCAGGTTTAACAGTTTTTAGATGTACCAGAAAGGAAATGACCAAATTAATAATAAAGATTAAAGTCATTGGTCCAAAAAGACAATCTGAACTATCCTCCCTTTATAAGAAAACTTACCCAGTGTTCCACAGGGCTTATTTTTATAAGTGCAGATATCATATCTATGGAGGAGAGAAAAAAAGAGATGAAATTTGTAATCTGATCAAGTTTGTAAAATATTCATCACATTTCTTTCTTGGAGTTCTGGTTGTCAGACCACAATCAATGCAATTATGAGCAGCCAGCTGGATTGTCGGCATTTTCAACACTCTGGGGGACACGGCAGGCTGCACTATACTCACAGCCTCTGGCTGCAAGCCAATAGAACACCTGCCAGTAAGAAAAAAACATTAAAGTGGATTTTTGTAATCGTAAGTTCCATAAAACCATCTACTGTACTGTTTTGAAGCTAGAATAGCTTATCTGCAGATTGCTACTGCTTCTACAAAAAGCAAATGGGTAGAGATTATTTCCAATCTCTTTTGAACCTGCTGGAATATTTTTTGTTATAGCCACAGAGTGTATTTTACATTTTTGAGCTATAAGCACTATATGGAGTTGTTTTAACTCTAGTACAGGTTCTTGTTTTAAAAATATATATATAGTATAGTACAACAATGGGAATAAATTGATTATCACATATTTTTCCTGGCTGCATACCACCAATTTAGTGTGGTTAAGATATAAATATTTTTAAATGTTTTACAAACAGCTAAATCAATTTCTCAATAGAAAGCTTTCCTAATTTTAATTCTATATTATACTGAATTATAACTCAATACAAAAGATTGAGTCTACAAAGTAATGTTGTATATTTTTTAAATATTACAGGTAGAATGCTAAGTCAATATTGGTATAAACATTTTAAACATTTTTATAATGATATCTGTGTAAACTAATCTTTAAAACCAAAAGTGTTTAGAGTTTCTAAAGTGAGAATAAAAAATAAATTTAAAAGACCGAAAAATTTTATCTGCCTATGTTTTATGTTAGAAATGAAAAGTTTTTCAGTAAAAAGTAAAGTTTCACAAACTACAGGGAAATCCAAGTTGTAAATGTTCTCTTTTATTGTATATAAATAATGATTACTCAATATTAGTGGAGGGATTAGTCATTAGTCCCATTCTTATTTATCAATCCACAGATCAAAATGTATTTTCATGAAACAAATATTACACCCAGTTGTATCACTGTGCTGTTGAACTCATTAAAATCCCTGGAGATTCCTTCTGCCTATTTTTAGAATGTCAGACTCTTCATCCTGTTCATCTTACATTTGAGAAAAGGGACTTTCCTTTCCTCTTGCATAAGTTTCTCTTCTGACCATTCACATACTCATCCCCTCTCTTTCTTCCTTTGCAATTGGTAAGCCATGGGATTGCGATGTTTGGAACACTCTTGAATGTAAGATATAGAGAGGGTACTGGTGTACTCATCAAAGCACCAGAAAGCATATTCTGGGTATCACAGTCAATTTATCTTGTGATCATAGTGTGTTATGCCTATTATGTTAGGCATATATAGACAACCCATTCCAGCAGTCTTCAAGAAAATGTAAACAAAGACTTTTTATAGGTTTCTAGATACAGATGTTTTAATTAGAATCTATTTCCAAACCCTCAAGTTCCATATGTGCTCTTTCCTAAAAGTGATCTGCCTGAGAATGCACTTAAAATCCTCCAGTTTTCCTTTCCTCTTTCCCCTTTTACAATTGCCCTGTTTCTACATTACAAACAAGAAAGAATACCTACTACGCATCCCAAACCTTGTTTCAGTGCATTGTTCCCTAGCATAAATGTCCCCAGAACATAAAGCAAAGGGATAATTCAAGAAAGCTTTGCTCTTAGGGGATACATGGGCATGGTGGTTCACATATGTTATCCCAGTGCTTTGGGAGGCTGAGGCAGGAGGATTGCTTGAACCCAGGAGTTCAAGGCTGCACTGAGCTATGATCAGGCCACTGCATTCCAGCCTGGGCAACAGAGGAGACCCTATTTCTTAAAAAAAAAGAAAAAAGAAAAAACCTTAGGGGATAATCCGTTAGGAGCAAAGCAAGAAAAAGTTGAAGGGGAGGACGCTTCCTTATTTCATCCTGGCAAGGCTCTGTACCTTTCTGCCAGTCTGTCTGTTTATAAATCAATCTATTAACATATAGGTATCTCACAGTTAGAATTCAGAAGTGGGATGGCTGTCACGGAGTGTTCATTTAATCTAAAAAATGAAGTCAAACTTGTCATTGACAGTAAGTCTAACTTAGGTAAGTAGTTTGTCGATAAGGACTGATTTAGACAATTAGATTATATGGTGAACATTTTTCATGATTAAATGAGCTAAAAATGCAGTTACAAAATAAAATTCATGAAAGCATATACACAATATATAATGTGTTAACTATGGTCTCTGCAGCTACTTAAAATTGTGATAAAAAGTACTGTGTATCATTTTTCAAAATTCATTTAGGAGGTACATTAAGCAAAAAGATTGAACACCACAGACAAATACAGCTTTTATTTCCAATTCATGGCAGTCCTTTCTCATCTTATTTTGCCTACATCTTTTATGTTATACTCATGATGAATATTATTTAATTCTATTACAATTGTCCTAAATAATTGCACAAAGGCTAAATCCATCAACCAATAGTATAAGCTAAAGCATCTTAGACAAAGATAATTCTATTTGCATTTTTTCATCTTTCTCAAATCCTCTAATATATCCACAGAATTCTCTATAACATATTCTATAGGAAAAAGACACTATTTCCTCATGGCTTTTGCATTCTTGTCACATTGTATCTATCTCTGTTCTATATTCATGGAGAACAGTTATCACCATGCATTATCTTTAATACTAAGTACTGAAAAGCAATGTTTGTACATTCATTCTTTCATACATGGATTTGCTGAGCACTTATCATATGCCCAGGTATAGTGCCATATATTTGGAATCTAAAGATGAATAAGTAAGTTTTGGTCTGTTTGGGGAAAAGTACAAGAAGATACGCTACAAAATAACATGGAAAGAAGATTAAATGAAATAAATGCAAAAATAGTTAAATTTACACAATACAACCAGTATTTGTTAGCTATCATAATGATTATTGTCACAATCAAGTTATATACAAAGTGGCCAGGCGCGGTGGCTCACGCCTGTAATTCTAGCACTCTGGGAGGCTGAGGCGGGTGGATTGCTCGAGGTCAGTTCAAGACCAGCCTGAGCAACAGCGAGACCCCATCTCTACTAAAAATAGAAAGAAATTATATGGCCAACTAAAAATCTATATAGAAAAAATTAGTGGCGCATGCCTGTAGTCCCAGCTACTCGGGAGCCTGAGGCAGTAGGATCGCTTAAGCCGAGGAGTCTGAGGTTGCTGAGAGCTAGGCTGACGCCACAGCACTCATTCTAGCCTGGGCAACAAAGCGAGACTCTGTCTCAAAAAAAAAAAAAAAAGTTATATACAAAGTATTATAGAAATACAGAGGAAGGATTAATTCCACAGGAAAAACTAGGAAACAGGTTCACATAAGACATAACATCTGAATCAAGTCTTAAAGATTTAGCCAGATAAAAAAGAAAAGTAAAGACATTCCAGGCACAGAACAGAATATTCAAAAGAACAGAGTCTGGAAAGGGTATAGGATATCCAAAGAACTATGAGAAATTCAGAGAGGATGAAACATTAAACATACAGAATGAAATATCAGAAAATAAATTGGGAGAGGGCACAGATTATTCAGTATTTTGAACACCAAACCAAATTTGTTTTTTCATATAGACAAAAGCAACTTGGAAAGTTTCCTATTAGTTTGCATAATAAGAAAGTTTTTTAAAAAGTATGTTTATGTGAATATATATTTATTTGAGATTGAGTTTATATATAGATATAAATATGAGAAGATAACAGTGGGCATCTGAGGGAGAGAAGGGAGAATATTATGATTTGTATTATATATCTTTCTGTATAACCAATATTTAATCAGAAAGTGTTTCAGCTATTCCTGTCTCTGGTGACCAACACAAGAGATATTTGAAAATCAGCTTAATGAATGTCTAATGAATGTTAAAAATGTGTTTGTTATTGAAGAAAAAAATTAGTGATGTTACAAATCTGTAGATGGGCCAAAATATTTCAAAGGCACTGCTTCACTTTGCATGAACACTTAAAAAAACCAGGAAGCATCGCTAGCTGTACACTTCAGTAACACATCTGAGATTTGTCCTGTGTGTACACTCATTGGTTTGGAACATTATGATGCCTGATGACAAATGTAAGGATGGCAAAATTCTGTTCCAAAAAATATTTTCATGTATATATTGAGAGCACTTTTCATGTAAAGTGTTGTCAGAGCACCGAAATAATAGAGACCTGGGATTTCATAAAGCTTATAAAATGAGGAGTACGAATTATTTTGTGCCTTTTTGTTTATTTAAAAAATATTTGTATTGAATGATGGAATTTGATCTATTAATAAAACTTTCCTTCATAATAACTGGTAACAACCCTCATTCATGAAATCCTAAGAGTTTGGGTAACCACATTAGCTTAAGTCAGTTTACAAGAATAAAAATTTCTGATTGATGGAAAGAAGATATGATAGGATAGTAAGAAAAATAATTTATCTATGATGATACCTACTTCCAATAGAGTTATCTTCTTTAAGCTATTCCTATAATTGTCTTCTCTGAATGTGTATCATGGAATAGTAGAAACAGACTGCGAGCAAAAGAAAGACTTCAGTCATGGGTTAAAAATTTTATACCATATTATCCATGAATTACATAATATAGAATCAAGTTGTATTTATATTATAAATTGGAAATGATAATTCCAAAAAACTAAAGTTTCTATTCAGTGTAAACTTCCTCAACTATACTGAATTTCCTTGTCAATATAAAAGTGATGAATGTAAATATTTTTCCATACTTTGATTGTGTATGCTTGCTCAATATGTTACCCACACATAAAAAAAAAGGTCTGGCATAAGTGTAAGGTAATCATTTGAGACATTTTTAAAAATTTTAAATTTCTTTAATTCTATTATTTGCAAATTTTATAAGTTTCCATTCTGTCATATTTTACCTTTTTAATTTTTTGTGGGTTATTTTTTATTCTGTCCCTTATCTTATTCCTATTTTTCTTCTTTCTTGTGTATAAATTCCTGATTCTTTCCTTTCCTACAAACTATTCTTTTTCTTATCAGCCCCATATTTCTACAAATGTAAAGAATCTTGAGAAGTCATCTAATGCAAGCTGTTTTACACATAAACCATTATTTCTCAAATTAGGCCAAGTATGCAACAGCTTATTTCAGTTCCTTGGTATCTCTCAGTCTTTTTCTATCTTACCATTAAATATCATTTTCAACTTCATGCCATAATTTTCCTCATAAACTTCACACCTTCCCCTTTCTTTCTCTTGACTTTCTCATGTTTACCTTGTATCATATTTACTGTATATCCCCCATCAACTCTTCTCTGCCATACTGTAGGTTTGCCTTATTTTCCTCCATACCTGAGCCACTTCAGGAAAAAAATACAAAGAAACACAATGCAAGGAGTCTTGCTTTACCTCAAAGATATAATCAATGTGCTTTTAGGACTTGTCTTGCTGCTGTACAAACTTAAAAAAAGAGAGACTGAGGAAAATAAGTTTCCATTCCCTCTCAGCACTCTTTACGCAAATCAGTCACTACTAAATCTTGACCAACCCAGATGTGACAGGGACCCTTAAACACAGGCCTGTGATCTAAACTTCAAACTAGGCTAAGAAGTAACATTGGAATCTTAAGAAGACAGAGAATAGCTGAAATATAATTAGAAAAGTTCTCTGGATTCTGAATTTGGACAGAAAAACAGCACCTTATCACTGTAGTACTCTTTTTGTTTTCTTTTCCTAAAACGATAATGAAGGTTCAGGGCAGATGAAAAAGAATTAAGAAACACGATCTTAGAGAATCTACATAAAGCCTGGTACTTACAGGAAATCAGAGTTCCACTTTTGGATAAGTAGATAAATGTGTATTTTGTCATTCCCTTACCCTAAATTCATAATGAGGTTGGATTGATTGAGCAAGATCAAAATCAGAGAATTTAGTTGAGACTGTAACATAGGTTAATTTTTCTGCTACAGCTACTTTCAATTCATTAATCTTCTAATCACTTTTGGCTAGGCATGGTGTCTTTGTCCATTTCTGTGTTGCTATAAAGGAATACCTGAGGCTAGGTAATTTATTTAAAAAAAGAGGTTTATTTGACTTATTGTTCTGCAGGCTGTACAAGACACATGGTGCCAGTAACTGCTTCTGGTGAGGACTTCAGGCTGCTTCCACTCATAGTGGAAAGGGAGCCAGGGTGCAGAGTCACATGGCAAGAGTGGAAGCAAGAGAAAAGGAAGAGGTGCCAAGCTCTTTTCAACAATTCAACTAGTTATGGTGGGAACTAAGAGCGAGAACTCATTCACTGCCACAAAAATAACACCAAGACATTCATGAGGAACCCACCCTCATGATCCAAACACCTCCTACCAGGCCCCATCTCCAACAATAGAGATCAAACCTTAACATGAGACTTGGCAGGGCCAAACAAACCATATCAAAACCATAGTACATGGCTTATCAGAAGAAACTGACCAAAACACATGATCAAGCTCCATTTTAAGGTCTACAAAATATAGCATGATCTTAAAATGATGAAAATACTTCGATGGGTTCTTAAAACCTTTTCCAAAACTACACTCCATTCTTATGTAAGAGAAATAATCATTGTAAAGAATAGTTCCTTTCAAATGATTTAGTTTTAGAAGTGGAATGAACCAAAATCTAGACTTAGAGTCTCATTTGTTTAACACTTAGTCATAGACATATTTCTAAATCAGAATGTTCTATGTACTATGTTGTCTCATTTAGTTCTCTTACATGTGGTGGTGATGGGGTTCAGGACACACTACCCCAAAATATGGCACGTTGGCATATTGAATATTGTAGGCTAAAGAAATTTGAAAAAAAACAAAAAACAAAAAACAAAAAAAAAAAAAAAAAAAAAAAACAGAAGAAGGTCACTCTGACCTTCCCCCAACCCTACTCTCCTGAAGCAAGTCATAAACCTAGGAAGAATTTCCCTGAAGTATAAGACTCTCATGTGAGAGGTGCATCCCTATACTAAGGGGAGAAGAGGAAAGAATATCTTTATGTCTGAAGATGAAGGGACAGAGAAAAGAATCTGAAGAAATGGGCCTTACTAAGTTTCCTCCAGTTTATTACCATTAGATCATATCCTTTTCTCCCTATCATATGTGTACACAACTATCCACTCTTCATCAAACCTACCATTTAAAAAACTTCATTTTAACTATTTCTTAGTCTCCATTTCCTTATGAAGGCTCTCAAATCATGTAAAATTTGTATTAAATAAATTTGTGTGTTTTTCTATTGTTAATATATCTTTTGTTATAGGGACCTCAGCCATGAACCTAGAATGGATAGAAGAAAACATGTTTTTTCTCTTCTACAGTGGTAAAAGTCAAGTGGTAATGACATAGCTCTTTCTACTTTCTTTACATGTACTGAGGCAGCAGCATTATAAAAGCAACTATAATTATAAAGATAATCATAATAAAATAAGAGAAAAAATTATTTTAACCCAAAATAGACAAAAATGCATACCACTCTTCAAGATAAATGAAAAAGACTGTAAGATGACCTTAAATAATAGGTAATTTGTTCAGTTTATGTAATTCACTTCACAGGTTACATTTTTGATAATACTCATCTCTTTATCTAAATGGCATTCATTTATCTCAGGCAAGTTGCTTTCTGATGATTTTTGAATGCTTAAAACATAAGACCAACCATATATATACTATCTAATGAGCACGTATGCTTGCTATTGTTATGTGAACCATCTCATACAATAGTGCTGAAAGATATGTCAGCGTCATTTGCTTAACAATTACTAGATACTTGTTGCTACTAATTCCTATAATATGTCAGATGCTGCCCATGCTTTTGCTCATGGCATGAATTAAAGATTTACTATTATAGTCTATAAAATACCTCCTTGGCTATTTACATCATAATATGAATTGTCCATTTATTATAGTAGGGTGTTTTTATTGGAAAGCATAGAGATAGTTAGTCAGAATGTCTTCTGCCCTTAGAAAATTGTCCTCAGATCATTGCAAAATACTGATTTAGCTGGCAAGGTTGAGACTTTTATATTTAAGTTATAAAAGCCTACCAACAGAGGGTTTTCACTCCTTTGCAATCATCAATAACCTCAGTTCAACAGACTGTAACATCTGTCCCTGTGGCCTTTCTTCATTACTATTCCAACCCTTTTTTCTTCTCCTGGATAACAAAGTAACTTTCTCTGCGATTGTTTTGTCACTAAATCATGTTACAATATTTATTTACTGATAATGAATAAATTATTACTATATTTCTATACATTCAAAAAAACAAGATATTATATCATTTGCTTCCTAAGTTTTAGTTACCAACATATTTTGAGTATCTTTCTAAGTCAGTAAAAATATATGCGCATCATATTAATGGCATTAACATATTCCACTGTATGGATGTAGTAACCAACACTTCTTTAAATAATTCCCTATTGTTGAAAACTTTTGTTTCCAAGTTTTCATTGATATAAAATTAATTACAATTAACATCACTATATTTTTGTATATTTTTCTGATAATTTTTCCATTACAATTTAAATTAAATTTCCACTTACAATTCCAATTGTAAATTCCTAGAAGTGAAACATATTTAAGGATTATCATTCATAATGTCATGATCTGGACCTTACCTAATTCTCTTGTCGTATGTCCACCTGTATCCCCTCTTTCCAATCTCAAGACATATTTGCCTTCTTTTCATCTATCTGGGACACTTTTCTATGGACTCCACTTTCCTTTCCTAGGGTTGCTCCTACCACTCTTTCAGATTCTTGATCAGTGCACCTCTCAAGGAAATCTTCCTGATTAGATGAGGTTCCCCTAATAAATACTTGTCCAGCTCTGTAAATTTTTCCTTCATACCTCTCATCAAACTATTAATAGTAATTTTATGTCTGTATTTTCTACTGGACTGTAAATTATTTGAGATTAGGGACTGGTTTCTTTTGCCCATTATTGCAGCTAGCAAAATTCCTGGAGCAAGTAAGTTTTTAGTGCCTATTGAATTAAATCCTCTAGAAAGGTTATATCAATTTACATTTCCTCAAGTCCATATCCCAAAAGCCTTTAATTCCAGTAACCTAATAACCATTCCCATTCCCATTCCCAATTTCCATTTCCCAATAACCATTAATAAGAAGAAAATTATTTTCAAGGCATCAAAACACAGCTGGATGCTGAAGTTCCTGTATGTTTGTCAGTAAAGTAAAAAATTTTAAAAGGTACATTTACTATAGTGTTGCTTTGGGAAGTAGATAATAGAGTAAGTTTGATTCATGTACAAATTTAACTGTAAAAAGATTCCTTCACATTAAAGAATCAAAAAATTAAACTTTTTTTCCAGCAAATATTTACTAAGAGCTTAACATGTATCAGGGCAAGAAAAAACTTGAGCAAGACTAACATAATCCCTTATTTTAGAAAGCTTAGAAACTTTTCTAAAATCAGTAAAAGCACAATTAAACAACACAAGAAAAAGAAAAGTGTTTTTACTGTTTTATATCATGGAATACAATTTATTAGACTGAATTTTGGTCATTTGGGAGTCACTTTATGAGTCCTCCCTTTCCTTTGTTCTTTCATATAATCGGAACAATCTTTCTTCAATGTAACTGTGTTTGTCCTTTCAATTCCAATCATACTTATTTACATCCTAAATTCTCTTGTTGAGATGAATGCAAATATCTTTTACCCAAATCTGTCTTATAAAGTACATGGCTTATTGTTCCTAAAGCATAGTTCTGCTCATGCCATTCTGCCACTCATAAACTGAATTGTCTCTAAGAATCTAAACACCTTAACTTGGAGTTCAAGATTCCTCATAATCTAGCTTCAAATTATCTTTATAGAATTGTCTTTTACTTCTCTCTACATATGTCTTCTGCTGTAGCCAATTTTGGCTTATCTAAAGAACAATTTAACTAGTCCTTCTCAAAGCCTTCCAAAAGATTGAAGAGGAGAGAAAACTTCTAAACTGATTTTACGAGGCCAGCATTACTGTGATACCAAAGCCAGATAGGGTCGTTACAAGAAAAGAAAATTACAGACCAATATTGCTGATAACCGTAGACACAAAAATCTTCAATAGAATACTTACAAATCAAATTCAACAGCACATTAAAAGGATCATTCACCATGATCAAGTGGGATTCATCTTGGGGATGCAGAATGGTTCAACATATGCATCAATAAATGTGATACATCGCATTAACAGAATGAAGGACAAAAATCATATGATTGTATCAACTGATGCAAAACATTTGAAAAAGTACAAAAGAAACCTTTCATGGTAAAAATTCTCAACAAATTAGGTATAGAAGAAATACATCTCAACAAAGTAAAGGTCCTATATGATATGCCCACAGCTAACATCATAATGGTGAAAAGTTGAAGGTTTTTCTTCTAAGATCAGGAACAAAACAAGGATGCCCACTCTCACCACTTCCATTCAGCATAGTACTCGGCAGAGAAATTAGGCAAGAAAAAGAAATAAAAGACATCCAAATTGAAAAGGAAGAAGTAAAAGCGTCTCTGCTGACAACATGACCTTACATATAGAAAACCCTAAGGACTCCACCAAAAAATTGTTAGAACCGGTAAACAAGTTCAGTAAATACAGAACAGAAAATCAATATACAAAAATCAGGAACATTTCTATACACTAACAATGAACTATCCAAATAGGAAATCAAGAAAATAATCCCATCTATCAGCTACTCAGGAGGCTGAGATAGGACAATCCCTTGAGCCCAGGAGTTCAAAACCAGCCTGGGTAAGACAGTGAGATCCTGTCTCTAATAGATAAATAAATAATCCCATTTATAACATAT
The DNA here is from genome assembly GCF_020740605.2 of Lemur catta. Classification (NCBI taxonomy): domain Eukaryota; kingdom Metazoa; phylum Chordata; class Mammalia; order Primates; family Lemuridae; genus Lemur; species Lemur catta. Next base: position 41,279,549 of record NC_059139.1, read on the forward strand.
AAAAGACTTAGGAATATATTTACCCAAAAGGTGAAATAACTGTACACTGAAAACTATAAATCACTGATGAAAGAAATTAAAGAACGTACAAATCAATGGAAAGATATCTTATGTTCATGGAGTGAAAGAATCAATATTGTCAAAATCTTCATACTCCCCAAAGCAATCTACAGATTCAATGCAATCCCTATCAACATTCCAATGACATTTTCACAGAAATAGAAAAACAATCCTAAAATTAAGATGGAACCACAAAGGACTCCACAAAGGACCACACCCAGCTATAGCAATCTTGAGCAAAAAGAACAAAGCTGGAAGCATCACATTACTAATTTAAAAATATACTACAAATCCATACTAATCAAAACATCAGGATACTATGCTGGGAACAGTGGCTCATGCCTGTAATCCTACCACTTTGGGCAGGAAGATCACTTGAGGCCCGGAGCTTGAGACCAGTCTGAGCAAGAATGAGACCCTATCTCCACAAAAAGTAAAAGAACAAAAATTGAAAAATTCACCAGCGTGGTGACGCGTGCCTGTTGTCCCAGCTACTTGGGAGGCTGAGGTAGGAGGATCACTTGAGCCCAGAAGTTTGAGGTTGCAAAGAGATATGATGATTCCACTGCACTCTAGCCCAGGCAACAGAGCAGGACCCTGTCTCAAAAAACAAAAAACAGCATGATACTGGCATAAAAACAGACACACAGCCCAATGGAACAGAACAGAGAACCCAGAAATGAATCCATGCATTCATGGTCCATTGGTCTTTGACAAAGGTGCCAAGAATACACAATGAAGAAAAGACAGTCTCTTCAATAAATGGAAAACTGGATATCCACATGCAGAAGAATGACATTGGACCCTTAAATCACATCATACACAAAACTGAGGACGCACTAAAAGCTTAAATATAAGATCTGAAACTATAAAACTACTAGAAGAAAACATATGCAATAAAAGCAAAAATAGACAAATATGACTGTATCAAACAAAAAAGCTTCTACACAGTAAAGGAAACAACTAACAGAAAATATTTGCAAACCATACATTTGATTAGTGGTTAATATAAAAAAAATATAAGTCACTCATACAACTCAATAGCAAGAAAACAAATCACCTGATTAAAAACGAGCAAAGGATCTGAATAGATATTTCTCAGAAGACACACAAATGGACAATAGGTGTAAGAAAAAATGCTGAACATCACTAATCATCATGGAAATGCAAATTAAAACTGCAATGAGAAATCACCCCAGACCTGTTAGAATGGCTATCATCAAAAAGACAAAAGATAACACATGCTAGTGAGGATATGCAGAAAGGGAGCCCTGGTATGTTGTTAGTCTGAATATAAATTAGTTCAGCCACTATAGAAAATAGTGTGGAGTTTCTCCCAAATTTTTAAAAATAGAACTACCATAGGATCCAGCAGTCCCACCTCTATCATAGGATCCAACAGTGCCACCTCTAGGTATATATCCAAAGAAATTAACGTCAATATGTTGAAGAGATATCTGCATTCCCATGTTCATTGCAGCATTATTCACAACAACCAAGATATGGAATCCCTAAGTGTCTATCAACGGATGAATGGATAAAGAAAATGTGGTTACAAACATATATACATACAATGAAATACTATCAGCCTTAAAAAAGAAGAAAATCCTGTCATTTGAGACAACATGAATGAACCTGGAGGATATTATGTTATGTGAAAATAAGCCATTCACAAAGAGACAAATACTGCATGACCTCACTTATGTGTGGAATCTAAAAAAGTCAGGCTCATATAAGTAGAGAGTTGAATGGTAGTTACCACAGGCTAGGGAGAGAGGGAGAAGGGAATGGGGAGATGTTGATTAAAGAGTAAAAAGTTTCAATTGGACAGGCCAAATCCATTTTTGAGATCTATTGCACAATATGGAGACTATAGTTAATAATGATGTAATGCATATTTCAAAATTACTAAGATTTTAAATGTTCACACCACAAAAAAATTATATGTATGTGAGATGATAGTTATGTTAATTAAACTGATTTAATATTCTGTAATGTATAGATATATCAAAACATCACATTGTACCCCATAAATATAATCATTGTCAATTAAAAATAAAAAATTTCTAATTTGTAAATATATAATAAAAAATAAATTTTGAAAAAATGTAATAAAATTTTTTAAAAAAGAATAGTTTTTGGAAATATAACATCCTCTAGTATTAAGAAAAAAACTATATTTGAGATTAACATATAATGGAAATGCTTTATAAACAATGAAACATTGATCAGTCTATTTTATATTACTTATAAAAACATTTTATACACATAACTTTACACACTTTACTACACCTAAAATGTTTTCTTTCTAAATTTTTGCTATAGCATCTTTTTAGTTTTACAGAACATGGCAGACCACAACAGTTCTTTGCCTTAAAATAAAGTACACAGCTTATTTTTGTCTTCCTTCTCAGAAACCTCAAAACCAAAGAAGCTATTTAAGTCAAGAAAGAAAAAGCATAATATAAATGTTAAGCATTGCTCTTGCTCAATAAGCAGAAGAATTTTTCTATTGTTAGTATATGGGTCTTTTAAATCTAGCCACAAGCAACCAATAGTCTAATTCTGTTAGGCAGTACTTTAGTAGTTGATTTGCAAAGATAAATAATTTTTATTTACAATGAGGCAAACTACTCAGCAACATTGATTTTGAAAGCCAGACTTCATATTAAAAATGCATTTGAATGGGCTACTCTCAGAAAAAAAACACAGCCGCAAAGCTTTCAAAATTTAAAATATGTATCTAAAAGTTAACATCTAGAGTAAATATATATTTAAACTTCACCAAAATCATTTCTCTTTTTTACTGATATTTATCACCAAACCAATTGATAAGCAACAGTGATCATTGTCTTTTAACGTGTGATCTAATTAAAAGAAGATGGATTAAAAAAAAGACTTTCACATGTCAGATTGTCTATCCTTCTGATGTAATGGACCATCATACTATTTAATACAGTGTCTTATAAACAAAATTGATATGTAAATCAAGTACATTACCTCTATTAAGTGAACCGAACATATTTTGTATAGGATTCATCATAATAAGTCAGAATTTCCACATCAAATGTTAATTTTCCTTACTCAGAAAAAAAGAAAGCTAAAAATGCAGATTTACCTAATGAGCTACTAGAATGACTAATGCCTCAAATGCCCTTTGAACTGTTCAATGTTGTCGAGGAGTATCTATAGTGTTATAAAAGCGGTCACATGTTCCATAGTCATCTACCCTAAGTGTAAAATTTTCCTCACGTTTAACCTAAATCCTTCATGCTTCAGGTTAAGTTGAATTCTTTTTGTTTGAACTTCAGTGAAGATTGAGAACATCTGGCCTCCATCCTTTATGCATAATAAGTTCAATACTTCTATTCTCTGGAATAATAATCCCTGCTACTTTAAATTTTTTCTTTTAGGTTTCTTTTTCAACCCTTTAATCATCTTTGTGGTACTCCTCTGAACCTTCTCCAAGTTCTCCATGTCCTTCTTTAGCAGTAGAACCGAGAACTAGAATCAAAGCTCACATATGGGTCTGACCAGTGGCAAGTACAATAGGAAAATAATCTCAAGTTTTCTAAATTTTTGATTCCTATTTATGTGACCAAATATTGTGTTTGCTTTAACCACAATATTATACTGTGAACTAATGCAAATCTTATTATTCCTTAATACGAAGGGGGTTTCTAACTTTATTTAAATAGAGTCAGTTATTCATCTTCTGGACTTTGTTATTTTTCCTCTCTAACCATATTGCTCTATGTCTGTCCCCTGCTATATTTCGTTACTAATCAATATTCCAATTTGCTATATAATTTTTGTCTAATACTCCTCTATACCATGATGTAAGGCATTTTGCCACTTGCCATATTTTTCTCCAATTCCAATTGCCAATAATTTATTAAGAGTATTGGAAACCTAATCATCACATATCTACAAGAGGTGTTTAAGTGTTTTAATAAGTGTTTTAAAAGACTGAGTACAATTCACGGTCTTCTGAAAAATGTATAATTATGGAAGCCTTGTTAAATTTGCTCCATCACCTTCAAGTTCCAATCCAACATTGACTGTTCTCAGGGGCTAAAGGGCATCAAGTATGAAAAGCCAAAATGCTTTAAAAACTTCATAAAGTCTCAAAGAGCTAGATTAAAAATTTTCCAAAATACTGAGTAGTTTCTTTTGCAGAAAACAATGAAAAGCTAAGAGGACTACAATATGTTATAACTATTTGGGTTACCTTGCTCTACTAGGCATTCTATTCTGTCATTAACTGAATAAGATCTGTTTGAATAAGTTTACTGATAAATATCTGAAAAATAATTTTCATAATGACCTTATTATTTAAGAAGTTATGCCAAATAAAATATGAGGAAAATTAGCCAGGTACAGTCCTAGCTATTGGAGAGGCTGCAGTATGCTCCCATGATCACACATGTGAATAGCCACTGCACTCCAGCCTGGGAAACATATCAAGACCCTGCCTCTAAAACAAATCAAAACAAGACAAGAAAATAAAACTGAGTTGATTCCCACTGGGTAGGAACCTAGATATTTAAATGACTTACTAACATGGAAGTCTACATACCCAGATAAAAATCCATCAACTAATCTACTGCTATTACACAGACATGAATTATTTATCATACACAGTTAAGAAGTAAATGTACTTAAGAAATGGAACACAGGGACTCAACTGCCATGGAGAAAAAAAGTAATTTATGGTGTTCTATGCTCTACCTGAACAAAGTTCTAGCTAACTTTTAAAAATATCTATTGGGCCTTGATATCATCCTCTACAAAATGCTTATGTAAAAGATGTTTATAAGTGATAAAACAACTAAGAGGTTAATTCAATGCTTAAAGTTAAAATGATAACCAAAACAGGAATTAAATACGATTAAACATATTAGGAAGACGGGCATATAGTCAGTTCTTAAAATCAGTGAAATTATCATCCATACAGGAGCAAATAAAAGAATGTCTCAAATTGACAAATCAAAAAATTGTGGTAAAAAATAATCTTATTTAGAAGTATGGCACCAATTCCCAGAAGTAATAGTTTGGAATTATGGCTGGTCTTGGCATCTCTTGCCTGTAATCCTAGCACAGTGGGAAGCCAAGGTAGGGAGTTCAAGGCAGACTGAGCAAGAGCAAGACCCTGTCTCTACAAAAAATTGCCAGATGTGGTGGCACATGCCAGTACTCCCAGCTACTTGGGAGGCTGAGGCAGGAGGATCACTTGAGCCCAGGAGTTTGAGGTTGCAGTGAACTATGATGATGCCACTGCACTAGCTGGGGTGACAGAGCAAGACTCTGTCTAAAAAAAAAAAAAAAAAAATTAACAGTTGTTTTAACTAAGCTACTGGACTATGAATGGGAAGGGATGGGGCAAGAAACTCTTGCTTATAACCATAATAATATATTACTTTGGTCAATAAAATTAATGAAAAAAAAAATCCTGTTCAACACAAGGATCATTAAAATACAATCCATGGCCAAAAGAAATTTAGAATAGATTAGATGACAACACTACAAATAAATTTAATATAAGAGAGAGTAATCATAGGGAGCCATTAATGGTTTTTCTCACCTAAAAAATATGCAAGACGCCATGAGGCATACATATAACTGTTCTCTTTTGTCATAATCCAGCTGTGTATATACATACATGAAACATAAGATCTCTTATCTTGATTTCTCTTCCAATTAAAAAGTACAATAACATTACCATCCTCAGTCGAAGAGTACTGTATTTCCCTTCTTATATAAATAAAAACAATAATATATACACTTACAAAAAATCCAAACTATTTATCATGGCCTATAAGATCCTAAATGAACTAGCCTTGTCTACCTCTCCAGTGCTACATTCCTTCTCACTACTATGAACTGACCAAAATGACCTACATTCTTCCCTAAATATGTATAGCTTATTTCTACTTGAGGATTCTTCCCTAGATTCTTATATAAATAAATGAATCTTATCCTATTGTATATACCTGCATTCCAAAATTAATGCCACAGTAAGGACAGGCTTAACATGTTGTTATTTATAAGGTGTGTGTTGGCCAAAAACCTTGTTAATATTAAAGACATGACTCAAAATACCTGGCATTTGTACAGTATGTTAATGATTCCCACAGAAATTTTCTCATTTGGACTTCACAACAATTTCCATGGTGGTAGGAAACAAAAAAGGATTATTTTCATTCTATGACTGAGCAAACTGAGATTTACAGAAATTAAATAACTTACCTAAGAGTATATAGTTAGTAAGTGGTAAAACATGATGGGATTCAACTCAGTAATTGTGAAAACAATTTGGGGTTCTTATCATTTGTTGAAGGTAACAAAATAAAAACTATTACTTTTGGAAGAAAGGAAATGTGAAGATTCTTACCCCCAATATTGAATCACTATGGAACACTGGGTTAACATTAACTCACTATTCTTTATTTTCTAGTTAAATATAATGTGATATTTGCCAATGATTAACATTTGGAAAATGCTTAAATGTCCTGAGATTAAAAACTGTGATGTTACTTATAAATTGTACATATTTATTTATTCATTCATTCATCTATCCAACAGATAATTAACAAGAACCCTCCATGTGCAGGGCACTGTTCTAGACTCTGTGAATATAGCAGTGAACAAGACACATAAGGTTTCTATTTCTTTGGCTCCTCTAAATGGAGTTATTAAGGTCGTTAAATATGAAATGTCTGATTTCAAATCAAAAGTGTAGTTTATTACATCTCAAACAAGAAGTACAATTAATCAAAGTATGTGCCCAAACTATTGACACAGCTTTGCCATCTTAATGGTAGCTTGTTTATGCCAGCAGGGAAGAAGCCTGGAGGGCCAGTGGCGATGAAATTGCAAAAGGAGTTTCCCAGTTTGTTGAGAATTGAATATTTTTCCTTGCAAGAAGTTGTCCAAAGCCTGCAAGAAGTGGTCATCAGTGGGTGCAAGGTCTGGTGAATATGGTGGATGACAGAGTTTTCAAGTCCAGCCTCTATAGTAAAAGCAGTGTTGTTTGCGCAACATGTGGTCAAGCATTGTCTTGCAAGAGGATTGGCCTATCTCTATTGACCAATCTCAGCTGCTTAATCACAAGCATCCTCATCATTTCGTCCAACTTGTTGCAGCAGACATCAGCTGTAATCGACTGACCAGGTTTCATGAAGCTGTAGTGGATAATACCAGTGCTGGACCACCAAACAGGCACCAGTAGCTTTTTTTGATGAATATTCAGTTTTGGACTGTTTCAGCACTTCATCTTTATCTAGCCATTGTGTGGAATGCTTGTGATTGTCAAAAAGAAGCCATTTTTCATCATATGTAACAATACAGTGGAGAAATGGTTCACCTTTATATTGTGACAGCAAAGAAAGATAAGCTTCAAGATGATTTCTCTACTGATGCGCATTTAATTCATGTGGTCCCCATCTATCCAGTTTCTTTACCTTGCCAATTTGTTTCAAATGGTCCAATATTGTTGGAATAGTAACCTCAAACCTTTCTACTAATTCATGCATAGGTTGAGATGGATTTGCTTCCACTACAGCTTTCAGCTCATCATTATCCACGTTGGTCGCCCATGTGACTCATTTTCAAAATTGAAATCACCCGAACATAACTTCTCAAATCATTGATGTACTGTGTGCATTCATTAGCCTCATCCTTCCCAAACACTTCGTTGATATTTAAAGCTGTCTGTGCTGCATTGGTTCCACGATGGAACTTATTATATATTTGAAAATAACATGAATTTTTGACACACCCATGGTTTCACAAAAATTGCTCTTAAAAAAAAAATTGACAGATAATCACATGCCAAAACATGAATTTGCAAGACTGAGGATGTACCTTCACAATAAAAATAAAACAAGAGTGTCAAAGTGAAATGTCAGAAGTATCAACTGTCAAACTTAGCACTCAAGGAAATCAGACATTTCATACTTTATTACCTAATAGTTCCTGCCAACAGGCAATAGGCAGTGTAAATTTTGGTCACTATTGACACTACAGCAAAAATATGTGCACAAAACCCCAAAACTTCTCTCTAGAAGAGTATTTAAACCTTTCTTTCCAATAAATTATTAAACTGGTATGGTATTAATACTAATGACTAATGTATATAAGCTTATTGTTCAGTTTGGACTGGCATCAAATTCAATGCTCATGCTTCTTCCACACATGTTCTTATTTTCTTTCCCTATATCTCTTCTATCATCTGTCTATACATATCTGATACATCCAACAGTTACTTCATCCGTGATGCATTTTCTGCTGACTCTTCTCTTGACCTCTCCTTTGAGCATCAGTTGCAAGTAAATTATGCAATTAATTCTTTATTGCTTCATGTTTTTCATTGCTCTTTTTACCATTTAATTTTATCTCTCCAACTAGTTTGCAAACCTATTGAGAGTAGAGGCAGTGATTTCTACTGCTTTTGCATCCTCCATAATAGGGTTCCAACTTGGGTTTCTAGTTCCAGAACCACCCCATTCCTCACCTACTTAATGTAACTTCAGTTTCTCATCTATAAAATGGGGAAAATCATAGTTACTATAGCTCCTTAGGATTACTTTGTGTATAAACTTAGATAATGTATACATACTGTGTATATTAGCCCAATAAATGCTTAGTAGATGTTATTGATATTTTAATTATTGTAGGTTTTGTCAGTATAAAGAAATGTTTGGGAACTAACCGATTAGGTTAGTCTAATTCAGTAGTTAATGGAAATTGGTATTTTGAAAATTATGTTTGATAATACTAATAATTTTTTTATTTCATTTCTTTACTAAAACCTAATCATAGATTTTAAATTTCACTCAGTAAACTGCTTTAATTTAGGAATAATAACCATTTTACTGAAGATTATGGAGGTTCTAACAATATCCTAATTTCTGTAGATTCTCACTTAATTAAATTCACAAAACAGTCACTGAAAGATGGCATGCATAGTATTTGTAACTAATATCAAGATAGGGACTGCCTTGCATTTTATTCTAAATTTTCAACAAGGTTTTTCTTAGAGGTTGCCAACCTAAAAATTTCTTAGCCCTAATATAGTTAAGATAAATGAAGTGTCAGGAAAGGTATTATGGTAACTATGAAGACATATTTGGCTTGTAAATTTTCTCTATCTGCCAATTTAAATACTCCTCAACGTTTCTTCCAAAACACTAGTATTTTTTTTGTCTCGTGAGCACTGTAAAAGTAGTCAATTTTTATTTTTTAAGAACAGTTACAAATCAAATTTGAAATCCCTAAAGTACTCTTGCTGTTTGTTGGCCAAATCAAGTATATTTTCTATTTTTTTTCCTGTACTTCCTTGACACTTAAACATTGCTTCTAAGACTAAAAATTCTTCGGAGCAAAACTCCTCATGGTCACTCTCATAGATTCAATCTGTGCCAAACGTATGTAGCAATGTGATGTGGTGATGTTTTGTCACAAAATCATGATATTAATGTGAACATCAACATGAAAATAAAGTGAAAATAAGTCATTTTGTGAATAGTTAAAAGGTGATTATAATGACATGTTAAAACTGTTACAAAGACAAGGCAATAATCCAACATGGTGACTTTTTTAGACAGGAAGGGCAACATTTAAGAGTTCAGTGTAACATTCCACATACCAAAATAGTTGGAACATTTATCTTCACCTGAGGTTTCAACTTCCATTAACAACTTACTCAATTCCTATGCTATTCAGAACATGATTCACCAAGAAATCATTATCACAAAATGGAAATTGAACTGTAACACCTATATCTGGCATTATTGAACCAAGAAAAAAAGTATGACCAAAGTAAAGATTGCTTTTTTCTCACTCAAATCCAAGCCTTCTCTACATCCATCTTTAGCCCATCATGGCACTTGGCCACTTAGGTTTCAAAATAGTGACCAATTGAGAGATAAAACACAAAGCCAACTTGGATAAATAAAATTGGATTTATTCTACCCAGGGGAAATAATAAATAAACAAGGGAAATGAAACACATCTTATCCAAAGCATGGCCAAGAAGTCTAGTTTAGAACCAACACTATTTTAATTCTATTAACATTATCAGCCTCATTTTAATTAATTTGTTAGAGTTTGGTTTAGTATTATAATTGGACTAGGAATGTTTCATAAAATTAATGACACACTTCAGGCATAAGATTATTTCAGAATATATGTTCTACAATATATATTTGCTATCAATGTTACATTATCTATTCTTATTGTTTATTTTTTAAGTAGTTTTCTGGATTATCTATTTTATTGTTTATTTTTTTAAATTGCTTCCTGCCATCCCCTAATTTCATTGTTCCATTTCTACATTCCTAGCTCAAACACAAACACACATGTTTACACAATAAAGGGATGCTAAAAAACTATTCATGACCAGAGGAAGGTTTTGTTTTGTTTTTAGTATCAGGCTCCTATATTTAGTAGACATATTCTTAGGTTACATTTAAATGACTAAAAATTTGTACCATTTCAGATTTTTTCAATGTATTTCATACATCCAATTCATCAATGTATTTATTTTGTAAACTCAATAGCTGGAAAAATATAAAGAATCATAAAAATAGTAGACCAAAACAAACATTTGTAATAATTATCCCCTAAAATATTATCAGGTACAAATATCTTATCTTGAAAATAAAATATTTTTGTGGATCTCTTGAGAAATGGCTGTCATCAATAGAAAGAGCTCTGATCTCAGCAAAGAGGAGAACTGCATCCTTGTTCTGGTTTTGATGTGTCATCAAACCCCACAATTTTGTCAAATTACAACTACTATTGTTTCCCTCTTGTTTCTCTCAAAAGGATATCTTATAAGAATGGAAGGCATGCAATGTAAAAGAAACAGCCAAACAATAGGACCAGAGAGCAGCTGGCTAGCTCAGAAGAGCCATGCTTTTCAGTTCTTTTCTTAGGAAATATGTTGCACCTTTTCTTGTTTAGCATTTAATATCTTTTGTTTATATGCATTATCATCACTGCCAAGGATCCCCTCTGCATATGTCACCTCAAATAAATCCAAGCCAATAACACCATACTAATATTTATCACTTTGCTCAAACTCTATCTTGCTGGGAAGTTGGACTCTACTGGGGATTTTAAGTTCCAACCAAATATTGATGCAGCTGCTCTCTTAAATTTTAGGGTATGTTAAAACTGTGTGTTTTGGACAATGAGCATTGAAGGTGTTCAGCTTTCTACCTCTGCTTTCCTTCCATACTCCAATTCCATTTTATTTAGCTTCTTATTTTAGATGAAGATATCACATGTTTTTCAGGAGTGATAATATTATTAATAAAATAACCTCTAGTGAAGACAAGGATACACACTAACTGGATTTGGTATAGAGTAAGCTGTGGGATATAGTAGGGGTAAAGGCAAAGGAAGAGAGGAGTATCAAACACATAAAGCATAAATAATAGAATTAGCCTTTCTGTCTGGTGGCAGCCATCAGGTAAGCCAAGATGGGTGCATACAACTACATCTGGAAGCTATGGAGGAAGAAGGAGTCAGATGTAACGCACTTTCTTCTGAAGGTCTGCAGTAGGCAATACTGCCAGCACTTTGTGCTCCACAGAGCTACTCATCCCACTGGGCCCAATAAAGTGCACAGACTAGGATACAAGGCCACACAAGATTATGTTATATATAGGAATATATTGGATTTGTGTACACCATCGTGGCTACAAACGCCGAGTTCCTAAGGGTGCAACCTACAGCAAGTCTGTCCACCATGGCATTAACCAGCTGAAGTTTGCTGGAAGCCCTCAGTCTGTTGCCAAAGAGTAAGCTGGCTGCCACTGTGGAGTTCTAAGAGTCCTAAATTCTTACAGGGTTGGTGAACATTCCATGTGCAAATATTTTGAAGTTATCTTCATTTATCCATTCCATAAAGCTATCAGAAGAAATACTGAGGGGTGGGGAACCCAGGGCCTCAAGGCCACATGTGGCCCTCCAAATCCCCAAGTGCAACCCCTAGACCAAATCCAAACTTCACAGAATAAATTGCTTTATTAAAAGGATTTGTTCTGTAAAATTTGGATTCAGTCAAAAGGCTACATTAGTGACTGCTAATATAAGTAATGTTTGTAAAAATTCATGTCTAATAAACAATTTAGGACAGTTATATTTGCTTAAAGTGTTATTTGTCTGTTAAAGCTAGTCTGGAGATTATTTCATGAATGCTTTGTCAAATTATGAAAGTTAAAGTGCAACAATGTTTGAAGACTATAAGTGATAGTGTATCTTGTTTCTAATAAGATAAACTTTTTTTGGTCTTTATTAGGTAGTTATATGTCATTGTTTAAAACATGCTGTGTGGTATAGCAGGTATAAAATTCTTTAAAAGAGGGAAAAATAATAAAATCTAATGGACTCAAAAACTGTATGAAACTACTTCATGTGTATCATGATATAAAACTAGAAAGAAATAGTAAGAAAAAAATTGCAAAACTCACAAATATGTGGAAATGAAACAACACACACCTGAACCACCAATGGGTCAAAAAAGAAATCAAAAAGAAAACTAATAACTATCCTGAGACAAATGAAAATGGAAACACAACATACCAAAGCTTATGGGATGCAGCAAAAGCAGTTGTGCAAGGGAAGTTTATGGCAATAAATGACTAAATTAAGAAAAATGTCAATAAACAACCTAATTTTACACCTCAAGGAGATTAAGAACAAACTAAGCCCAAAGTCAGTAGAAGGAAAAAAAAGATCCAAGCAAAATACGTGAAACAGAGTCTAGAGAAATAATAGAAAAGATCATTAAAATAAAAGTTGGTCCTAGAAAAGATAAACAAAATTGACAAACCTTTAGCTAGACCAACTAAAAAAAAGAGAATACTCAAAGAAATAAATATGAATGAAAGAGGAGATAATACAACTGATATCACAGAAATAAAAAAGATCATAAGAGAATACTATGAATAATTGAATGCCAATAAATTGAATAACCTAGAAAAAATGGACAAATTCCTAGAAATATACAAACCTATCATGACTCAATCATGAATAAATAGAAAATTTCAACTGACCAAATCAGTAATCAAAAAACTCTCAACAATGAGAACCCTGGACCTGATGGTTTCACTAGCCAATTACACCAAATATCTAAAGAAGAATTAATACCAATCTTCTCAAACTCTTCTAAAAGACTGAAGAAGAAAGAACTCATTTTATGAGGCCAGCATTACCAAGATACCAAAGCCAGACAAGAACATTACAAGAAAAGAAAATTACAAGCAAATATTCCTGATGAGCATAGATGTAAAAATCCTCAACAGAATACTTACGAACCAAATTCAACAGCACATTAAAAGTATCATTCATCATGATCAAGTGGTGTTCATCTTGGGGATGCAGGATGGTTCACTATATGCATCAATAAATGTGATTCATCACATTAACAGAATGAAGGACAAAAACCATATGATCCACATCAACAGATGAAAAAAATCTGAAAAAATTCAACAAACTTTGATGGTAAAAATTCTCAACGAATTAGGTATAGAAGAAATGCACCTCAACAGAATAAAGGTCCTATATGACAAGCCTACAGCTAACATACATACAATTTTTATTTGTCAATTATACCTCAATAAAACTGAGGGAAAAAAACAATGTGTTGTAATTACTTATAAAGCAAGTAGACAATGTAACTGTGTAAAAAAATTAATGAAATTGTAGATGTAAGACAATATTATATTTATAATCCATAATTCAGTACCATTTTCCTTATCTCATTGATACACTGAAAATTTACCATTAGAAAGCACTGTGATCTAGTTTTTTAATCCAGAGACCAAAGAGAGTGAATATTATGAGAATTCATAAGAGGAAGTAGAATATGTTCTCAAAACAACTCCAAATTTATCTACTTTGTATAAGTTGCTAAAAATACAATCTTAATGCTGTATCTTTTTAATAAAATTTCTCTTATTTTTTTAATAGTTTACCATGCTGGTTCAATGTCCCTTTAATGTGAACCTTTTGGAATGTGTTGATCATATCTCCTTTCTATCATGTCAACTTTCCTAAAAACTTACTGAATTCTGTGGATCCTCAATAATTATTTGTAAATAAAGATTATAATGGATTTAACCTAGTACAATAGCATGAACCTCTCTTGGGATCAGTCTAGAAGTGATTCAGCAGGCCCACTGAACATGAATCCCATGGTGAAAAAGGCAAAGCTGGCCTTAAACACAAAAACATAGACTATAGAAACAAAATTTTAGTAAGTTCAAAATGGCTTAGAACAGTTTATACAAACATGAAATCAATTTTGTTTGGATTCTAAATTTGCAGTGAGTTTACAATCCAGCCTGCTCCAAAATTCCTCTTTATAAGATGTGCAATTATGCCGAATGTCTCAGTATTCAAAAAACACTCAAATAGCTACTACTACCATCCACCTTAAAAAAATTGTTTTATATATATACATAAATCTGGTACTCAAAGTTCAGTACGAATACCACTTCATAGAACCAGGCACCTCAGTTTCAACCTACAACTCCCAAATTGTTTCCGTTTCTACACCACTGCAACTAACAATCCTGCCAGACTACACAAAACCATTCAGTGGTTTTGTCTGATGTGGAAAAAAGTCCATGAGGGACTAGGAGGTGCCACTAAATTCATGCCAGGATAAAGATCTAAATTGGTTGGGCTAGAAATTGGTGCCTTAACCTCAATGTATCACCTTATTAACAGTATCTTTGTGAGTAAATACAATTTTTATCAAGGTAATTTTTCATTTATCACTCAAAAAACTGCTTTGGGTGAAGTAATAGTAGCATACCTGAAAGAATCATTCTAGTAGATTTGTGAAAGAGCTAATCTCTATAATATTAAAACTTTGGCTTCATAGTGATCAACAGGTTATAAAATGAGACTATGGTTGGCTAAAGAGAACAAGAACTTGGCCTGTCAGGACATCTGAGTTCTAGTCCTGGTGCTACCTATTCGTAGCTAGTTATATAACATTTGGCAAGTCATCTCATTAGGCCATACTTTTCCCATATTGGCTCTCTCAACTTCACAGCTTTGCTAGGAAGCAAGATGAAATCTTCTACATAAATGGAAAAGTACTGAAACAATAAATTAACTAATGAAAATTAATAAAAATAACTTCATTTCACTGTTGCTGTTTTAACTCGAGGGAATTTTGTTAATGAATATTATTTTTCTTCCAAAAAATTAGCCAAGGTTTAATACTTCTCAGAGATTGTTTCCTAAAAAATCAAATTATAAATCTAGAAAAGTAAAAACTGCTCAAAATTATACTCCATAAATATTTACTATATTAATTCAACAATGGGAAGTAGAGGTTGAAGACTACTCCATGTTTCACACAAAAGTTACCATAATAGCAGGAATTACTGGGCTCAATTCTAGTATATATTTTCTTTTCCCACACTAACATCTTACCGACTTCAGAAGAGACTTCTGTCTTCAGTGCATGAGAGACAAATAGAACTTACTCTACAAGTTTCATTCCAGTAGAGGAGTCATTTATAAATGCAATTTAAAAACTATGTAGAGTTATCATATTTCAGTCAAGAAATTTTTCAAAAGGGAACTTTTAAATATTACTGAACAAAAATAACTTGCTTCTTAAAGTTTGGCATCAAAGAATGTAAAAGGAATATATAACAAACCCCAGTTTATCCAAAATCCAAAAGGTAAAATGAAAACAACTAGCATTTTTCCAAAGTATTGTTTAATATCTAGAATTCATAAAGATGTAGAAGACTGTCAGGGTTTCTGATTCATTATATATTAATTTTAGTTTTATATTAAATTAGTTTTTCAATGCATACTAATCTATTAATAATAATATAATAATTCTCATGTAAATAAAATACCCAATTCTCAATCTTTTGGGGGAAATAGAAAATACTAAAAAAACAAAAAACCAAAAGAGTCTTCTCATAGGCATTAAAAAAAAGAAAGAAAATACTATAATTTTAATATAAGCTGCTTCAAATGTAGTTATTTCAATTTTTCTACTTTTATGTCAATATGGTAACATGCTAAGATGTTTTAGTCTATGGCCAGAAAGGTTGTAACAATAGCTTCAAACTCTTTTACCCTAGAAAAATTACATATCCTTTATGTGTAGACTGAAAATAATGCTGTTTTTGGCAAAGGAAGCATTAGAAAAGTAAAATAAAATTTTGTCATTAATTTTAAATTTTAAAATCTTTACCTTTACCCCCCAAATTGTTACTTTCTGGTATAAGATAAAAAGTTTACTGTTGAATCATTTCAATCCAACATGTAGTCTTCTCTTTGGCAATGAGTGTTTCACATCTTGAAAATGCATTTAAGCTACTTTACTATTATTGACTCCTTTCATCAGCTCTAAAATGGGGTTATGCATAATCCACTAAATGCAAATAATTTTTGGAAGCATTGCTTAGTGAACTTCTATGCTGTGTAACATATTCAATTAAGAATAAGAGACTTTTAAATAATCTTTAGGGAAAACTACCTGCCAAACAACACAATGTTCATGGTAAGAAAATTATCTTTGGGATTTAGAATTTCAAATAAAAATAAATCATCAACTATCCAAAAAGAATGATTCTCTGTGTCAAATAGAAATGTTAACATTGTGAAAAACTTGTACCCAACTATACATCATTTAAAGATCATCCCAGGATATTTTAACTTTATCTAAGCCATAATTTAAAATTCTCAGAGCCCAGCTGAGAGCTACTACCTTCACAATCTATTTTGAATTTAGTAAAACTGAAGTGCAAAAATCACATGAAGATATGGCATCCTGAACTATCATCTTGCCTAACACAGTTCATCCATCTAAGAAGCAAACATCTCCGTGCTCGAAAGGGGCATAAATATCCTCAATTTGACTGCAGGATATGGCTCTCTCTTCAAATAGTGATGTGAAAGGCTCTTGGCTAAGTACAAGGACTATCTTTCCCTGGAGAAACTGCAGCTGTGACAGTTGACCTCAGCCTTTTAAGACGAAAAGATTCTGTCTGGGAAAATGACTTACTGATTATCAGACTTAGCAGAATAAAAGGCCTTAGTCTTCGGAGTTTCTTCATTGAACAACTGCTCTCTTTTAATATTGTTAATATATGTGGAATATTGCCATATTGCACAATTTCATAGGATAACATAGAGAATACACTATGAATACGCCCCCTGGTTCTGAAACTCAGACAGCCGTGGTATTGCCATCATCATTAAAGCTTTCTTGCTGCCTTTGTTAAGTTCTTGATCATGGAATCTTCATTTGTTTGGATATAGTCTACTTACTATAGACATGCTGCCTAAATCAGATCAACTTACCAGGTTATAGCTCTTACTAGCCTGATCAGGACCTGCATCTTTTATAACCTACAGCAGCTATTCCTGCCCTTTTAAAAGAGGTTTTGCTCGCTCAAGGCAGAGACATAACTTCTACTGGAAAGCAAAACAATTGATCATCCATGGGGGAAGAGAATGATGTGTTACCATTTATTAACAGATCACTCATCTACAGATTAGGGATAATAATAAAACTGTCTTAACAATTCCATAGAACTATTATGATAATCAAGCAATAAATATGTCAAAATTCTCATAAGCTGAAACGTATTCAAATATTATTTTGCAAGTAGGCAAATTTTTAATAGAAAAGTCTGCTCAATATTAACTGAACACAGCAATGTTAAATAAATTATTTGGAACGGAATTTCTAAGGGTCTAAGAACCCTATTCTAAGGACTCTATTTAGGGAGTCTTTTATAGATGGGTCAGATTTTTATGTAAAATTAGCTCAAATTTGAATTAGAGAAGCATCCAATAAAACTTCTTTCTATGCTTGCTAATTGTTTCACTTGGGTAGAGGCTTTTTAGCACTTTAGAGATTTAATATATCTGTAGTGTCAAGAAATGAGCATTTCTACATAATCAAATGCTAACAGACAAGTGTCTGGTTCTGTTTTTGAACTGGATAGTCATCAAATGAAACAAAAACATCCCTTTTGATGCCACAGGACAAACCCATTGACTAAACTCAAAAAACAAGAATCCATATGTTCCTGTTTTAAACCAGATCATTTAGTCAGATCTCAGATAAACCTGCTTATAAAATTAACCTAAAGAAAATTCAACTAACCTGGTGGATACAACACTCAAGGGATAAAGGGATACAGTAACTTTAGTATTACATAAAGGTAGAAGTGAAAATTATTGTAAGTTGTCTCTAGATATGCCACCCAAATCAGATCAACTTACCAGGTTATAGGTACATCAATGATATATTCTAATTTTTGCTAATGGTAATGGTAAAAAATGTTGGCAGGTCTTATAAAAGTACTATCCCTATTATTTCCATTCTCACTATGTCTTAAAATAGCCAAAGAAAAAGAAGAAAGAGTACAAAAGGCGCAGAAGAAAATATTTCAGATAGAAATTATACCAAAATCTACCAATGATATTTGAGTCCAACTAAGACCAGAAATACATGAACCAAGAAGTTAGTCACAATCCTCCTGGTAGCTGAGTAAAATGATGCTTCAGCCACTGCTGATTTTTTTTAGCCTTGTGGATTTACGCTCCAAAAATTCTAATTCTGCCATACAAAATATATGGGACTCTCACATAATTAGTGTTTCCATTATAATTCAGTTTCATCAAAATCAATGTTCCTAAAGCTATCATTTTACTGACCCCATTTTCTCACAAACTGGTCACAGATTTTAAATTCAGATTATTCTAAGTGTTAAATCAGTAAAATCTAAATTCAATCCATCTGACTGCTTTTCTTGCAGTAAATACATGCTCCAGAGGATACCCTCCTGTCCCCTCACCTCCTGCCATGTTCAGTAGTAGAGCTGCTCTGTTCCATAAATACTGTTGCTTCTGGATGACTTTCAGGGAAAGGCCAAAAGAAAATAAATTATAGCAGTCTATCCAAGAGGCAAGGAGGCATGGATAACAACCAAGACAGACTGCCTCCTTTCTAAGCTCCCAATCCAAGAAAAAGAATTGGGGTCGGGGAGACTCTTTTAATAAAGGCCAGTTATTTTATGAGACGGGACAAGGGAATGAACAATTATGTGTTATAACAGAAACCTTCAAAATATTACAAAGATAATCACGGAGCTGTACTAAAATGGATTATTCCCATGATCAAACAAGTAAAAACTAAACAAATTAAATGACAATTCACTGTTCTTATTTAGTATTCAGCATATATAGTATTCAGCTGTTACAAATAAGTGACTTAAACAGAATTAACTTGGTATTTGTGGAGCTGGGAGAAGTCTCAGGTGAAACTTCCACATTAATCTTAATAAAGCATTCTTCATCCTGAGTTGGAGTAAGTCACCTTTAATAGTCCAACCCCAGAGCCTTAATTGAGAACACATATGGGTAGATCTTGCACTTACCACACATAATATTCCAAAAAAGTGTGATGTAAAACTAAAATGTATTTATTTTATTCATTTATTTTTTTTTAGAGACAGAGTCTCACTCTGTCACCCAGGCTAGAATGCAGTGATACAGTTGTAGCTCACTGTATCCTCCAACTCCTGGGCTCAAGTGATCCTCCTGCCTCAGCCTCCCCAACAGCTAGGACTACAGGCACAGGATACCACACCTGGTTAATTTTTTTTATTTTTTTTTATTTTTGTAGATCCAGGGTTTGTCTAAATTCCCCAGGCTAGTCTTAAACTCCTGGCCTCAAGCAATTTTCCTGCCTAGGCCTCCCAAAGTGCTGGGATTACAGGCATGACCCACCAAGACCAGCCCCTAAAACTAAAATTTCCAAGTTAAATCTGATTTTCCCACAAATACAATTAAGTTTGGAGAATTTATTCCTCGACTGCTGTCAGCCCTCAGCTACCAGTCCTCTCTGAGGACTACCCTCAATTGTATAGATCACCTTGCCCCAAATCACATCGCCTCCTAGGGGCAACTTGAATCAAATGACTGGTGAATAACAGGGTGCAAAGACCCAGCCTCCTTATTTCAGTCTGGAACAACTCCAGACAGCCTTCCCATGCAGTTGTCTGAGGCCTTTGTTCTGAATGCATCACAGCCCAACTTCTCCTTCTGTCCAATCTTGCTTCCTTCCCTTCCATTACAGGTGTAAATCCCAAGAGTTCTCACTAACAAACTTCCTATATATTAATTTCCTGTTTCCTGAGGAACCAACCTACATCTGTTGTATATAAATCTAAGAGTGCTACATATATAACCAATGATACAAAATTCTATTTGAGATTGTACTATATCATATCCTACTATAAAAAATTCTTTTCCTTAATTCAGGCTTTTTTCAAAAAGCAATCAAAGGGCCAGGTGTGGTGGCTCATGCTTGTAATCCCAGCACTTTGGGAGGCTGAGGCGGGGAGATCACTCTAGCCCAGGAGTTCAAGACCAGCCTGGGCAACATACAAAGAGCCGCATCTCTACCAAAAAAAAAAAAAAAAAGCAATCAAAGGCTGAAAGTCTACCTTCACTAAAGTCATGAAATGCAAAAGATCAAAGGCATATATTTTGAAAAGAAAGATTTAATAAAGATAAAACTAAAGGATACTTAATTTTATAGACTTGGTCCTAGTGTGTCTGTTTTGCCCACTTATTTCACATTTCCCTGTACCAAGATGGTTATCAAAAATCAATTTGTCTATGTTTAAGAACAGAAACTCCTTTTGCTTATTTAAATTATCATTTCACCAATAACAGCATTTCTTTCGGATCCTGATGTTACACAAATCACACCTGCTGCTAAAATGCAAAAACCAACTTAATTGGTCTAGAATTTATTAGTTTTGAGCTGTTTACCATTTGTTGCTTCATATAGTGTCGCTCAATGCTCATTTCAATATCTCTTTTCCTTGCCTTCCTCTACTATAAAGACAGAAAACTAAAATACTCAACTGAAATATTTTCAGGCATGTAACACAATTCTGGACAATAAGATTTAGGCAGCCCCTGATGAGAACTTCCTTTCTTTGTAGGGAGTGGGAAGAAACCTCACAAGAATGAAGTTTTGGATTCTTTCCTTTTTCCTGCCTGGAAAGTGGATGTAATGCCTGGAAATGCAGTAGCCATCTTGGGTCTGAAGCAATAAGAAACAGAATGAAAGCCACATGCTAAAGTCAAGTGACATTATAGAAGGAGCTAGGGACATCCAAATTATTGCAGAGCTATTACACTTGCCCTTGGACTGGCTACCTACAGACTTCTTGTTACATAAGAAAAACAATAACTCAAATCAGTAAAGGAATTTTTTTCCTTTTATTTTTCCATTATACTCACTGTATAATAACAGGAAGCATTGTTACTGTGCTGAGAAAAACAAACTTCTTCAAAGATAAAATTATATAATCAGTCACCAAGTTTTTGCAGAGGGATACTGTATAACATTTTATTTGCGTGTCTCCCTGAATTATAATGTTAAGAGAGGACAGGGACTGAATAATACACACCAACTGCTAGTAAAACGATGAATGAAAGGCAGGAAAATGGGGCAGAAGGATTGGAAGGAAACTGAGCTAGGGATAGAATGAAAGGAGACATACAGCTGTAAATTGAGTCTTTGAAAGTTGTATTATGTAGTCTAGTAACCTAATTTGATATAAAACAACAGCTATCCTAGAAAGATGGATAGTTAACATGTCCTTTTGGATAAACCTTTCTAAAACATAATCTGTCTTCATGGGGCATCTGATAGGAGCTGGACAGCAGAAATTGCAAGACTAAGGTTGCTAAGAAATGCCATTTATGCAGGTGTTCTGTGTTGGTGACAATGTAAAAATGCATGTTATAAATTTTTTTTCAGTGAATTCACTGATGTATTCTTGTCTAGTTGAAAAACCATCCTACTTATGCAATGATAAACTGAAGAAGTTCTTATCGGGAAAGCCAGACTTCCTCCTAAAGAAGCAGTTTTATATCTGCTCAAATAAAGTTAATTTAATATCAAATTTTCAGAATGTTGTGTCATTCCAATAGTCCAATTACATAATGAAGCCAACTAACAGTTTGATTTTCTGTCTTTGTTTTTTTTCTCCTAACTGAACAATCAAATATCCATTAAA
The DNA here is from genome assembly GCF_020740605.2 of Lemur catta. Classification (NCBI taxonomy): domain Eukaryota; kingdom Metazoa; phylum Chordata; class Mammalia; order Primates; family Lemuridae; genus Lemur; species Lemur catta. The sequence goes on from NC_059139.1 coordinate 41,301,712, forward strand.
GCAGTAAGTGAGAAGAAACTTTTACTTATATATAGAATACTATTAATACTTTCTTCAGGTATGGCACAGTAATTTTTACCTTAAATTTTAAAGATAATTAAAGCATAGAATTATAAACTAAACTACTTTTGAAATCTGAAAATTCATTCTAATTATGTCAAAATATGTGTAAATGGGATAAATTGTCATTTTATAGCCCATATGTTAAAGGTTTACACAGAGGGTCTACAGTACTGTAACCAAAGACATTATTACTCTAAACAAAACAATAGGTATTGAACCATATGAAGTTGTCTATTTGACCTACAAAAATGGCAATTTTATATGATTCAAACTAAGAAGTACAGAAACTTCAGAAAGAAAAACTATCTCTCCTTTTTTTTCTTTGCTGAGCACTGAAATCTTCCTTATGTTCTTAGCCAGCTAAACCATTAATCACTGTTATGCTTCATCTAAAAAAAAACTAAAAATAAACACTAGAATCTTAATAAAGTAAACAAGAATTGTGATTACAGCCACTCAGATTATACAGAAAACAACTAATATATCAAGAAATTGAAAGCACCCACTTAAATGACCTTAGACTGAATATTAATCTTTTTATCATATTTAACCAAATTAGTAATAAAAGGAGTAAGTACTATAAATTAGGTATATTAGTAGCAAGAATATGAGCCATCTGGCTTCTTTTCAGCCTATACTTTTCCACAATGACAAATTTTCTCTTGCTGTGATTAATTCTGCACCAAGATAGCAAATGTGGAAGTCATATGAACCAATAAAAGTCACTTACATTTCACAGCTGATAACAGAATTAACTTCCAAGGCAAATGAAGACTACTCTTTACCAATATGTTCAAGGGAAGAGTTTGACAGGAAAACCAAATGGACAATATATACTCTTCTTGGAAAAACCACCTATATCAATGAGCCTCGAAGTCTGTATTTTCACTTAAAAAGGACAAAAAGTTTGTGGCTTAGGCATGGCACGTTCCAAAAAAATCATATAGTCACATGTACTTAAAACAGCTTTACTTTTCAAATTATGTCAAATATTTGGTACCTTAAATTGACCAATCTTCAAAACTTGTTCCTTAACAGGCTAAAAAGGGATGGGAGTATTCCCTTCATGGAAGATTTCCATATGTAAATATACCAGAAACCAAAAAGGAAAAGCAGATTAAGGAAAAAGAGAACAGTGTCTAAAATGGAATAGAATCCTGATCTCATTTCAATCATTAAAAAATTAAAAAAATCAGTAAAGACAACATCATTAATACAAATGCTCAGGTGGGACCTTTTAGGTGGGAGTGGCAGAGATAAGCATTTACTGCTCTCTCCCCTTTTTAAATTTCCTTTTATTACAGTGGGTCCTCAAAGCACTTGAGCATATGTCAGTGCCCACATGCTCTGTGACCCATGCTTGCCATGCTTACTTTGGGATCCCTATATTCTTCCCATTTCTACATGTCTAAGTTGCCAATTCATTCTGACATCTGAAATTCTTGAAAAGGTAGGCAATGGGATTCTAAATTGCCAAACAAACTGGAAAGACATATTATTACCTTTAACTAATCCCTAAAAGCATATGCAGAACATACACTCCAACGAGCTATTCCTGCAATCCAGAGAGATGATTTAGCTCATATTAAAATTTAATTTAAAGTGATGATGAAGAGAATAAAATTAGAATAAATACACAGATATGAAAAAATTTTAACACACTGTTCACTCTGACTCCATATACTTGTGTTTTGCATATTTTTTTTGTTTTTATTTATTTTATTTTCACAAATTTTTCCCAGAGAGGAAGTCTGGGAGGTAGTGGGGGAAGTAGTAAGAAAGAAGAATCAAAGAATAGTACCAGCATCTGTATTAGTTTCTCATGGCTACCATAACAAAGTACCATAAACTGGTCAGCTTAAACAACAGAAATTTATTGCCTCACATTTCTGGAGTGTAGAAGTTTGAAATCAGCAAGGCCATGCCCTCTCTGAAACCTGTAGAGAAGAAACCTTCCTTGACTGTTCTAGTTACTGGTGTTTGCAGGCAATCTTTGGTATTCCTCGACTTGTACATGTATCACTACAATCTCTGAGTCCATCATCGCATGGCCATTTTCTCCTTGTGTGTCTCTGTCTTTGTGTATCTTTTCCTCTTATAAATATGCCAGTCATCCAGTCATATCATATTAAGGGCCCGCTCTACTCAACTATAACATCCTCCTAACTAATTACACCCGCAATGACCCTATTTACAAATAAGGTCACATCTGAGGTACTAGGAGTTAGGACTTCACCACATCTTTTTAGAGGGATACAACCCAACCTATACAGCAGCTGATGAATGGACATTTCAAATTAGATGTAGAACTGTCACTTCAAATATAAAATACATTTTTTCCCGACAAATTTTTCTTTCCTTCCATTATTATTCTCCAATACCTCTTGGAATAATCTTTAACTTACTCTTCTCTATCTTTTCCCAATAGTCAATCAACTATCAATGACAATCAATTATTCTTTCAAAATAGATTTCAAATCCATTCTTTCTATTCCCATAGCATTAATCCAGTTTAGTCGCTAAAGTCTGATTTGCTCCAACAGTCTCTAAATTGACTTCTCTACTTCCAAGATCTCCCCATTCAGGCAATCCATTCTATATACACTGCTTTCTTCACTTTTCCCAATATGTGAGATATTATCTAATATCCTTAAAAACTCCTCCAACTTCATTCTTGCCTCCCTTCTTCATCTAAAGGGATATTCATCCACTTAAAGAAGCAACCTCCAAAACTTATCCCAATACCTATTCCAAACAACCTTTCTTGAACTTAAAAATGCCCTGATTTCTTTCTCTGCTAAATACCACAGCACCATACTATACACTGTAGTCCTTGGTTACAAATGCTTGTATCATTCACTGCTATTTTATAAAAGTTAAGCTTGTAACTCTGAGTATATTATATTCTCTGAAGACAAGGTCATTCTTTGTGCTTCTTTCTGTATTTTCCAGAATAGTAAAATAACCTGAGATTTTAAAAAGGAATCTCAACAAAATAAAAAAACATAATGCCATGATCTTATTGTAAAATCATGTCCTCAACATCTCTTTTTTAATAATATTTTTTCCTAATTATAAGATACATGTGTTGTTCATTAGGAATATTTGGAAAATACAGGCAATCATTAAAAAATAAAATAAAACCAATTCACCAAATAACCATTATAAAAATTTGGGGTACTTCCTTCTAGTCCTCATTTCAACCCATGTAAGAGTAAATAAAAATTCTTTTCCCAATTTATAAAAGGCAAAGAGGCCATTTTAGCCCTCTCCCTTTTGTTGAGTATTTCCTTGAAGACATAGTGAATTAAAGTCCTTACTGTAACATTTGGAATACAGATAAATCTCTCTAGGGATGGAACCTCATCTTTGCCCCCATTTTATAATAGAGGAATATGTGAAAGTTTATAGATCAAATAACCTCTACATATGAAAACACTCACTATCAGAATTAGCTCAGAGCTCTCATGAGATGTACAGAGGCCGTCACAAGGAATAAGCGAAATTATTCTTTCTTATTTTGCATATAAATTATGTGAGATTTCATCCTAACTTTTCAGTCTCTAGCAAGCTGCCTATATACATATATTCTGCTATGCTTACCTAATTATAGGCCAGTTTTCTTTCTTTTCTACACTGTGATAGGATTCTTTTTGTTGGCAGGACTTTCATTTCCCCATACCTGACAAACCATTGGTCCCTCTTTCTTCCCCCACCCCGCCTACATACATGTATACACTTACATATATGCACCTTTGAAACAAAACTGGGGTCACACATACGTATGTATTTTTATATATAATTATCATATATGTGCAATATATATTTTGAGATATATATTTGCCTTTTCATTTAAGGTTAAATCATGACCATTTTTTACATTTATTTTTAGAATTCCTAATATATGCACTATACTATTTAGAAGTGTGCTGCAGTCAGTTCTTATTGACTCAGGACAGTTGATTATACATGTCTCTTCCCAACTCCATTTTCAGTGACTGCATATCAGTAATATTATATAGGCCATGGTAAAAAGTATTTACATCAAGAAAATCTAAAACTGCTATAAATCAAGACTTTTTTCCACAGGGAGCCATTTCACCAGCACACCAGTAACCATATTGTATAGGTTCTGCACCTTGCTTTTTAAATTTAGCTATGTTTCTTACAGATTATTCATATCAGTACACATGGAGCTATAGTACACGATGAGCACTTTACAGTTCTATTAAAAATATATTAGAAACATGACTCATCAGTCTAAAATCTCCCTAATTTGATGGGCAAAAATTTTTTAAATTTATTTTTGCATTTCCTTGATTACTAGTGAGACAGAACATCTTTTCATAAATTTATTGGCCACAGAGTTTATGTGTGTGAAGTATTTATTCATGTCTTTCCCATTTTTGCTACTAGAATGTTCACCTTTCTCTCATTGGTTTGTAAGAGTTTTTTACTATTAAAGATATTAAACATTTCTCTAATACATACGATATATTTTTCTACTTTAGTCATTTGTCTTGTAATTTTTATAATAATGACTTATATTTATACAAAGTTCTACATGCAGTAAGAGCTCTGTAAGTGTTCTGATTTGAAATTGTGGAAATTCTGGTTGCTTGGTAAAGGAAGGACCAATAAATGAAAAGTAAGTAAAAATTACAGGACTTTCAGAAAAATATTTATATAATTAAATAAACATAATTATTGGCTTCTAAGTACAGTGATTCTAATTGAGATAATTCATGTACTTTAAAAATGTTAATTTTCTTTATTTCCAAAAACAATCTAACGAAGCACATACTAAATCTCTCTCTCTCTCTCTTCCTTTCTCTCAAAAAGGGTAGCAAAATGAAAAATTTTAAATGGTCAAGTAAAGAAAGAAGCAAATATGCTTGCCTTATTATGAGAGTTAAAATGGCAAACATTATTATATAATAATAAACATTAAATTTGGCCATAAGCTTCTAGGTAGTTAAAGTAAAATGGAAAATATGAAGGATTATATCATTTTTGTTGTTGATAAAAGAAAGCATATAAATCCTTTGAAAGACACACATTTTTCCTAAAGACACACATTTTTCCTATAGAAATTCTTCACAATGGAAAATTTAAAAACTAAAGAAAAGTTATTATAGGAAACTTCACTCAGGTAGCAGACAGTATCTTTAACAATAGTTTATAAATATAGAATAAAAGTCACTGGATGAACACCATTCTGTGAGAAGCTGAAGTTATTTTCAAATGAGCAATTATAGAACATCTACAATTAATCATACTAATATATCATAATCCTAAAAGCAGATTTTTGTCTACCTAGAAAACTAGCAGCTCACCTGGACAATTTTCCTTAAAAATCACTTATTTCAGCTAGACTTTTGTTTTTTGGAACATAGACAATTTAAGGAATCTTTGGAAAGACCTGCGCAGATAACTCTTGTATTTTCTAATACTGTAAAAAGCCATTTTAGTACTTTTACCTAGATGGAAATTAAGGAGTACCTGTGGGCAAAGCTAAAATTTTCCTCAAGGAGCAACTTTGGATCCACCGATTAAGACTTCTAAATAATGTTTAGAGGTATTAGTCATCACATGCCTTGGCCGTATAAAAAGTCTTAAGATTACTTCTATGCAATATCGAAATATCTGATATGAGCCACATATTCTCCTGAAATATAAGTCATTGAACAAGTTGAGCTCTGAATGTATTCATTTGAAATTGGGTATCATATTTTGGTTCATGACAGTCAAATTCAATTTTAAATTCTATGGATTGCTGTTGAGTCATCAGTTTGCAACCCTGCATCAAACATTTTAGAGATATTCCATTATATTTATAATAAAATCCAATTTCCTTCACTTGATAATTAAGAATTTCAAAATGGTGACATCAGAGCATTAAACAAAACATAGAGCTCTTCTAAGCATGGGGACCTGGCACATGTTTGATCTCTAACTTCATTTCATACCTCTTTTTTGCATCCCCAAACTGATGTCATCTCATATATGACCAGTCTCCTTCCTGTCTTAGGGCATACGCTATTCCTCGGCCTGAAATATTTTTTTCTTTGCCCTTCCTAGGTGACTTCTTATCCTTCAGATATCTGCTTAAGTGTTATTCCTAAGAGTCCTTTTCTCACCACCTTATCAATGTACATTCTCAATTGTTGTCCTTTTATTGTGTCTCAGTCCCTTCAGGCAGCTACAACAAAATACCTTAGACAGGATAATTTATAAACAACATTAATTTATTGCTCAAGGCATGTTCAAGATAAAGGCACAAGCACATGCTGGGTCTTGTGAGGGCCTACTTCCTAAATGGCAATCTTTTTGCTGCGTCCTCACTTGGCAGAAGGAGCAAACAAGGTTCTTTGGGTCTCTTTTATAATGGCACTAATCCCATTCACGAGGGCAGAGCCCTCATGACCTAATCATCTTCCAAAGGTTCCACCTCTTAATATCATCACCTTGGGGGTTAGGTTTCAACATATGAATACTGGAGGATATACATAATACATTCAGACCATAGCATTCCGTCCCTGACTGCCCCAAATTTTACTTCCTTCTCACATACAAAATACATTCACTCCATCCCAATAGCCCCTGAAGTCTTAACTCATTCCAGCATTAACCCAAAAGTCCAGAGTATCAAATAAATATCATTTAAAGCAGATATGGGTGAGACTCAAAGTTTGAGTCATCCTGAGGCAAATTTCTCCCCAGTTGTGAAATCAAACAAGTTATGTACTTTCAAAATACAATAATGGGGCAGGAATAAAATAGATGATTCTATTCTAAAGGAGAGAAATAGGAAGGAAAAAAGGAAAAACTGGTCTCAAGTAAGTCCAAACTTAACAGGGCAAACAGCATTAAAATCTTAAGACAGGGGAATTGTCTTGTTTGACTCTATGTTTCACCTTCCAGACACACTGGGGCAGGTTTTGGGCCCAGAAGGCTCCAGGAAATCCCAACCCATGGCTTTGCTGGGCAAAGCCCAGACTGCAGCTCTCAACAGTTGGAGTCAAGTGCCTGTGGCTCTCCCAGGCTGGAACTACACTTCAGTGGCTCTACTGTTCTGAGATATTGGAGCATCCCCACCTCCACAGCTCTGCTGGTTATTGCCCTAGTGGAGACTCTCTGCAGTAGCCATGTCTCTACAGCTCCACTAGGCATTGCCCTAGTGGGGATTCTTTCTCTGTAATAACCGCTGCCCGCCCCATGGCAGTACTCTGCCTGAGCCCCAAGGCTCTCTGGAGCATCCTTTTAAGTCTAGATGGAGGTAGCCATGCCCCCACAGCTCACACACTCTGCACAGTCATGGAAATGGCACTGCATGGACACCACTGTGATCTAGCACTCATACTTTTCGGAGAGGTGGCCTAAACCACAATTGAGGCTACCAAGGAGCACAGTAGTAGAATGCAGGGAATTGAGCCTTGAAACTGTTCTGCCTCCAAGGTCCTAGCATTCTGACCATGTGATGGGTGGGGTGGCTCAAAGATAACTGAAATGACTTCGGGGTCATTCTTCCATTGTCTTGGTGAATAGCATCTGGCTTCTTTCTATCCATACTAATATCCTTATCAAACATTTGCTTGGCCGTAGGTTTGGTGTTCTCTCCCAAATACATTTTTTCATTCTTTATGATATAGCCAGGATGAGAATTTCCCAAATCTTTAAATTCTGCTTCCCTTTTGATATAAAATCTGCCTGTAATTCATTCTCTCTCTCATGTTTTATAAGCAGTCAAGAGAAGCCATACCACATCTTCAACACTTTCCTTAGATATTTCTTCTGCCAGATATCCTATATTTCATCACTCAGAAGTTCTACCTTTCACAAAGCACTGGAACATGAATACAATTCAGTCAAGTTCTTTGCCACTTTATAACAAAGATCACCTTTCCTCTTGCTTCCAATAAGATGTTCCTCATTTCCTACTGAGACCTCATCAGGATTGCCTTCACTGTCCATATTTCTATCAATATTCTGTTTATGACCATTTAGCTAATCTCTAAGAAGATAGAGGGTTTCTCTATAGCTCTTCTTTTCTTCTGAGCCCTGCTGAAATCATCCTTATGACTCCTTTCATAGCAACGTATCACAAAACTCTTCCAGTCTCTACCAATTACTAAGTTCCAAAATTGTTTCCACATTCTTAGTTATTGTAATTGCAACACCCCATTTCTTGGTACCAATTTCTCTCTCGGTCACTTCAGGCTGCTATAACAAAATACCTTAGGTTTTTAGAAGCAACAATTCTGGAGGCTGGGAAGTCCAAGATGAAGTCACCAACAGATTCAGTGTCTGGTAACGGCTCTCTGCTTCGTAGATGGCACCCTCTTGCTGTATCTCCACATGGACCAAGGGCAAAAGGGGATAACAAACTCCCTCAGGCCTCTTTTATAAGGGCACTAATCACATTCATGAAAGTTCTGCCCTCATTAATCACCTCCCAAAGTCCACACCTCTTAATACCATCACCTTGGAGATTAGGTTTCAACATATGAATTTTGGAGGGACACATATATTCACACCACAGCATGCTGTATCTTGTTTTCTACTGTACAGAATTCATCACAATTATCAAATATATATTTCTTTACTTGTTTATTGCCTATCTTTCCCTCTGAGAACAGAAATTCCAATAAGACAGACTGCATGGATATTTTAATCACAAATGTAGACTCAGTTCCTTGCACAGTGCCTGGAATAAAATAAATACCAACAAATATTTGGACAACAATGACTACAAACTAAAGTCAGACAAACCCAAGTTTGACTCTCAGCTCTGCCATTTTTAACTAGGTGATTTTGAGTAATTCTCCTCTGTACCTCAGTTTTCTCAACTGTGAAGTGAGGTTATATAGTAACAATACAAACAATAAAGGTGCTATCAAGTTTAAATCAATTACTATGTATAAAGTGCTTGGCAGAGGACAGGTTCATAGTATCACTCAGTAAAAAATTAACTATTATCATCATTTTTATTATATTTATTGTTATTTACATTTTTATTTCTTATAATATTTACATTTTTAGTCACTCTTTCTATATGAAGATCAATTAATTTTGATTCCCAATCAATTTTAAAAGCAATGGGATAGAAGGATGTTTGTTATTCCTTTGCTATGGCTGGAACTTATCTCAGATTACTGAGTGTTTTACAAAGAAAGGGGCAAATACAGCAAATTTTATAATACCTGAGAAGACCAGATTGCAGGAATTTAAAATTAACATAAGGAATAATTTATGATGTCAAGTATCTCATAAAGTATAAGCACTGCCCAAATGCAAGGTTCAATGTGGTCATTAAAATTTACCACTAGTCTTTTGGTTGAGCATTAGGGAAGGACTACGACTTAAGAAGCAGTGATATCCTCTATGGTCAGAGAAAAAGATAAGCTGTGTATGACAACTAAATTTTGGTTATCAGAATCTCTCTAGCATGACATTGAACATTTTAATAATATGAACTATGCAATTTACTAAATAAGCTATAATTCTACCAGGATTATGAGTCCTCCACAAAGATTATACCAATCGTCTCTAAGCTATATCTTAAATATGTTTTCTTCTAATTGTATTCCAACCCATATATTATTATTACATCATGTCTGACATTGAAAATAACTCACTTTTTTCTGTTTACAAAATGTTCCTTGTTAAAGTTGGGTGATGAGTACATTTTTATTTTTACATAAATTTGAAAATTTACATTTAAACACCCCCCTTAAGTTGCATCCAACTTTTCTCTATAATAAATTATATGGCAGTAAATATTCTTGTATACAAATCTTTGATGACATATCTGTTTGTGCCCTTAAAATGTATTCCTAGAAATGTACCTGAGGGATCAAAAGTATATAAATGTTTAAGAGTGTTGATACATTAATAATATGCCTTTCAGGAATATCATGCCAATTTATACTACCAAACACAGGTACGTAAGGACCTATGACACAATACTTTAACAAGTATTGACTATTAACTTTTTTAATCAACATCTTAACAAGCACTGACTGTTAACTTTTTGCCTGTGATAAGCACAAAATGATTACTGGGAAACAAAGATGATTTCACCAGATTTGTTATGGAAAGAAAAACAATAATTAAAGTCAGATTGTATTTTACTTATTTGGAAATTGTACAATTTCAAAATTATCTCATGTTGACCTTCCACAGTACCTGAAATTCCATCAGTGGAGAGTCATTCTTTGGTTCGAAATATGGGTGTTATCATAGCTAGCATATAGTGATATCAGTATAAGTGGTCTATTTATTTTAATAAGAACATTTAATGCTAAGAAACAAAATGTACACTATTAGTCTGAAATTTAGTTCGAAAGCTAGAAAATTAGTTTTATATATACAATTAACCTTAAGTGCAAAAATACATTCATATTCACTTCATTTGAAACATTTTCAAAATAAGAGATAAAATGTTCTTCATACATTAATTATTCCTTCATTCTTTAGTCATTAAACTATTATAACTAAGTGCTTAACATAACATTTTTAAAATTTCATAAGTCTATATCCAGCACAGGACCAGAATTTCACACTTTATATATGGTTACAGTATCCCTTTTAAATCAAAAATTTTTAATGTCTGACAGGTTGACAGTAAGGTCATTGTAAACCTCAGATTCATGGTTAGGTCAAGCCAACCTGATATCTGAGTGATGGAACAGGGCACTGGATTGCATGAATAAGCTTCTTACTCTCCCAGTAGGTAATAACCCACAGTTTTATAGTGTTAACATTTATGGTCTTAGAAGGTGGTGAAGAAGGAGAGCATCAATAACTCATTTGATGTGCACCTCATGTGGATTAAACTCATGGGTCATCCCAGAAATTTCCACAATGATGTTTGTTGGTTAATCTTTTGTCCAATAAAAAAAAGTGTTGATTACTATTTACTACAACATACAAAAGACTATTCAATGAATTGGTAAAACCGGGAACTTAAAATACTATAACATTCTCATGCCTTAGAATACCTATCCAAGGAATGAGACCAAAGAAAATAAATAAATAAATGATAGAATTTGTATAATAAGTGATGTAAGATTGTTACTCTAAATATATCATGCAACTCAACCCTTATCATTCCTATAAATACTACCCTTCTATAGCCTACTGCATCTGAAGGTTCTAATGAGTTCCAGAGATAAAGTTGTAATCCTGAAACCCTCAGCCTACATTCAATTTAACTGCTAAATTTTGAGTTTAGGCAACCTGTTTTAACAGAAAGGGATGACTTTTGGAATTAGAAAGACACAGGATTAGATTTACTTTACCACTGTCTGACTTGAGGCAAGTTACTAAATTTTTCTTAACCTCAATCTCATTGGTAAAATAATATCAATCTATAAAAGTTATTATGAGGATTAGATCTGATAAAGTAGTGTCTCTTATCCTGGGAGTCCACAAAATCCTCCTATTCAAGACTTTTCTGATTTTTTTTTGTTTGAATTTTCTTTTTGATGATAATCTTTTAAAAAGTGAACATAAGTATATTTTGGTAAACATAAACATATAATGTGACTGAACATGCGAAAACAAACACTGTTGTGCAGTGTCAGTGCCTGCTTTGACATTTGTGTTCTGGGTCACATTGTCCCCAAATACTACCACTTTGTCACAGCCTAATGAGAAACAGAGAAATGCTTACGTAAAAAATGTTTTTGTGCCAAGTGAGGGCCAGATAAGGTCACGATGCTATATAAACAAATATTTCCAACAGCTTGAATAGAGAAAAATGATGGGAGAGTAGTCATCACACAATGGTATACACATGCTGAACTCAAAGAAACCTGTGTGTCATACTCACTTTGAGAAAGCAATTTAGTTTCGATAACGGTTTTTGCCTTCCTAGTAAGATGTGACTTTTATTGGTTTTGTACTTTTGTTATTAAAACTGTAATTTATTGAGATTATATAATTCTGTAAGAGCCATAAGCATACAAAATTATATTTTGTTTTATATTTGTACAAATTTAAACAATAATAAAAATAATTTAATATTGGAGGAGCTGAGACCATGTTTTCTCTTAAAAAAGAGTCTCTTTTTGAAACTGTGATGTTATATACATAGTGCCCAGCCCAAGACAGCTCTTAATAAAATTTAGTACCCATCCCTTTCTCCATATAAGTTTATTGTTACATAGGCATCTGGCATTTCCTGGGCTTGTTTTTTCCAGTCCATGATAATAATTGGCAAGTCTAATGGGGATAATTTGATTTCAATTTTTAGGCTCTACACTGCATAAATTAATCAATGGCTATAAATTGGCAGTTTTGGTAATCACTTATGCAGTGCCATTTGAGTGACAAAATAAAGAAACTTTTAATGGCCATTCCTGGAATTTTGTCATTAGAAATGTTTTCCTTTAATTTAATGAAAAGAACAAGATGTAAGGTGTTCAAGAGAACACTCAAATCTTGAAATCATAAAGTTTCTTAGAAGCACAAATAATTAGGGCCTAAAAGATTACATGGTAATTCTAGCCCTCTAAAATAATTCTGAAAGGAAGTCATTGAAAAAAAAACGGTTTGGTTTTATTCATTTATTTATAACCTGTCTCTTGTCACAAATAATGTGATACAAACATATCATTGTTAACAAGGCTATAAACATATGACAAGTTTCAGTATAGACCAGGTCCATTACAATGAGAGATTTCACCTGGTGTTGTGGCTTGGTTAGTCAAGCATTTTAAATTGTTTGAATTGGTTAAGATTCCTCTTGACTAAATAGTTCATAAGAAGAACTTTATCATAGGATCAAAGACAAGAGGAAAAAATAAGTAAGCAAGGCACAGATAGAGTAGGCTGCCAGAGAATTCTGTGAGCTGGTAAAAACCAGGCTGGGCGCAGTGGCTCACACCTGTAATCCTAGCACTCTGGGAGGCCGAGGCAGGTGGATTGCTCGAGGTCAGGAGTTCGAGACCAGCCTGAGCAAGAGCGAGACCCTCGTCTCTACTAAAAATAGAAAGAAATTACATGGCCAACTAAAAATCTATATAGAAAAAATTAGCCGGGCATAGTGGCGCATGCCTGTAGTCCCAGCTACTCGGGAGGCTGAGGCAGTAGGATCACTTAAGCCGAGGAGTCTGAGGTTGCTGTGAGCTAGGCTGATGCCATGGCACTCATTCTAGCCTGGGCAACAAAGTGAGACTCTGTTTCAAAAAAAAAAAACTAGAGTAGATTAGAGGATTAGCTAATCTAATTACAGAACTGCAGGACAGAAGAAAAAGGAGCTTTCAAAGCAAGATAGAAAAAACAGAATGGTTGATATACCAGCAGAGGTCAGGCAACTATTAATACTTTCAAGAATAAGAGTATATATACATCCATAGTCATTCAGACCATTGAAATAATACATGCTGTTTCTTCTCTAATTCTACATATATTCTAAAAGGAAAGATAATAGCTTCTTTTTTTTCTTAGTTATACACCTGAACACTCCAAAATAATAGAACGAATAAGGATATTATCAATAAGGTCATTGCCTTTTTTGTTTTATCTTTAAGACAACCTTTCTTTTCCTCACATATTTGGTTTTATCAGTTACAAAAAATCACAGAGAAAAAGAATCACAGGCACCAGAGCTAATTACATTATACTGTTCACTTTGATGCCCAGAAAGAATCGCCTACATGTCTTTATGTGATATAGTTTCAAATATCTCAAAGTAATAGATCTTCTACTAGTTTATTAAATTATGAAATTATCCCTTGGTAAGTTTTTCTGTTTCTGTTAGTTTTTAAAAATTCCAACATCTAGGTGTTTTGAAGTCCCTTTAAGAAAAACCATCTTATCTGAAAATAATTTTAAATTAACAAATTGCAAAAATGAAAATAGCACAAAGAATGAATATATACCTTTTACCCAGATTCATCTATTGATACTGCTAACATTTTACCCTATTTGCTTGATTATTTGCAGCTATGTCTCTCTCTCTCTTTCTATATATATATACATATATATATGTATATATACACACACACACACAAATTTTTTTCTAAACCATTTTATATCAAGGCCCTTTACCCCCAAATATTTCAGTATGTATTTTCTAAGAAATACACTTAGCGATATCCTCTTACATAACCACAGACACTATCACTGCATAAATTAACAGTACAATACATTTACCTAATCTATTATCCATATTCCAATTTTGTCAGATGACCTAATAATGTCTTTTATAGTATTTATTTTTTCGCCTCCAGTACAAGTTCCAATCCAGGGGTGGGTATTATATTTACTTGTCATATTCCTATAGTCTATTTTAATGTGGAAGATTTCCACAGACTCTCTTTGTCTTTTATGGACATTTTTAAAGGACATAGTCCTCCCTCCTTTCTTTTAATAAAACATTCCTCATTTTGCATTTGTCTGATGTGATTAGGTTGAAGTTGGGCATTCTTAAGCAGAATGTCACATGTGGAGATATACCTGGTCTATCTCTCCTTCATTCATTCTATAAACTTTTATCACCTGGTCAAGATGTTGCCTGATTTTGCCACTGCATAATCAGTAGAGTTTTTTCCTCTTTGGCATCTTAATAAACCACTCTTACACTTAAAGTCAATTAAATATCCTGCTCCTCATCAAAATTCTTCCCAAAATTTAGCATCCATACATGATCCTTGCCTGATCTAATCTTTGTCACAATTTCTCAACTCCAGATCTCTATATTTACCAGTCAGTCCTCAGCATTCTACTATAAGGAGGAATCCCTATTTCTCATCCATTTATGATCTCATCAAATTCCTAGTTTTTCAATGGTTTATAATTTATCACTGTACTTTATTTTGTGCTCAATTGGCCTCAGGTTGGCCAGTAGGAACACCTTCAATGGGATCCCTGTGTCCTTGTTATGTGACTCCATCCTTTTATTAAGCACTGACCCTAATGTACTCTTGAAATCAGCCAATGTTGTAGGGAGCCTCTAGGTCTTCCTTTTCTTTGCAAAATTAGAATATTGTTAAATCTTAGAATTTAAAGGTCACTTTCATCAGGTTATAAAACTTTGGAAAAACTGACATTATAAAATTGCCTGGTGATTTAAAATTTAAAAGTCTCTTCAATTTTTTAAGAGTTTAAATGTTTTAGCTATCAAGCAATCCTACAGCCATCTAAGCCATGATAATCATGAAATATTAAAATATTACATTTTACATTTCTTTCTAATTTATCTAGAATCTCAGGATGTAAGTAGTGAACTCTAAATACTTCCTGCAAACTCTGCAAAATTTTCTCAACACTTCCAATTGGCAAAGCTTTTATTTTTCTTGTTAAAAACTGATTTCCAAAATGTGCTCAATATATCTCATTTTACAGTCATTTGTCTCAAGCCAAACTGGAAAATTAGTTCAAACATGAAAACCAAAAAGATTATTTAACAAACTATTCTTTCTCCAGAGGACAAAGATAGATATTGAGCTAAAAAAGACTATCTTCTTTATTACTCTCTAGGCTTAAAATATTACATGTATTGAATGTATGGGTAGTTGACAATTTGTAAGATTACTTAAGGAAATTTGTAGGAAAAATGTCATTTCAAACTCCTTTTTTAAATGGGTAACCCTGAAACTGTTTTATTCCAATCATATTACTTTAGCATAATCCTTCCATGAAGCACATCCCAATTTAAGTATATTAATGTATGTTAATTTCCATACTTGTTACGCAAAGCATAATTTTTTATATCCACAATTTTAACACTATGACCTATCTCTCATCATTTCACCAAATAGCTGAATTATCACCTGACAACTTACAGTTCCCTGAGGTGTGTTAGGACATTTCATTATTTAGGCAGATCTCTACAATGTTCAAAATTTTTCTTACACGAAGACTGACTTTATAGAAAATCAGTGCTGTGGGAAGTAAGAATAAACATCCTCATTATATGTCAGAGTACAAATGGTTCTCCAAGTATGAGATTTCCGGAGTTTTAATGCAGGTCAGTGGCGCTTTTTTTTTTTGAAATGCTTTTTTTTTTTTTTTTTTTAATTTAACATGAGCTTTCCAAACCAATATTTAGGAGCACATCTTTTGTTAAGTATTTCTTCACGGAAAATTGACGTTTTTTTTTTTTCCATTATTTGTGTCAAAAAATCTTTCCAAATAAGGTTGATTTTAAATTTAAGAGGATATAAAAAAAGTGGTCCTATTACTTTTAGTTAGTTTTTACTTCTTCCTTGTTCATATGTAGCAGAACTGTGTAGTTGCAAAAGAAAAGGGAGAATAAATTATTTCATACTGCGGCCCTAGAGTGGTCAGGTTAATAGGCAGCAAGAGCTATATATGAAGTGATAGGATTAATCATCATCCATGTGGCAGATTGTTTTTTCCACAGATGGTCACAATAATATCTCCCATCCACGTACAACGTGACTTTGACATTCCTCTCAACTCATTGAGAGGTGAGATCTATGTTTCTTTCCCTTGATTCTTGGTTTGTGACATTGGAGGCTGAGTCCTACATCAGAGGCTACTTCTCTTGTGTCTCTTGCAACACTGGCCTTTGGAGCCTCCATGTAAGCAGGCTGACTGCTCTGAGGCCAGCAAGCTGGGAGAAATCCCAAACTAGTCCACATAGAAAAAACACATTAGAGATAATGATGTCTAGCCAGCCCCCAGCTGCTTCAGTTCCCTGCTGTTCCACCTCCAGCCAGTCTACTGCAACTGCATTAGAGACCAAGCCAGAACTGCCCAGCTGAGCACTTCCCAAACTCCTGACCCAGAGAAACTGAACAATAATAAAAGTGATTGCTGTTGTTTCAAGTCACTAAGTTTTGGGGTAATTTATCACATAGCAACAGATAACTAAAACATGTCGGCATTCCAGACAGTGAATACTGAATAATAACATGGACTGGGTTGAAGAGGAATGCTCAGGTAAGGACTTAAGGTGTAGCAGTCACGCTAAATGTTTACTGTATTTTTCATTCAAGTTTCCATAGATAGAGCTCTCACTTTTCTTCAAATTCTATTCAATAATATCAATATAATATAAAATCGAAAGCAAAAATTTTATGAAGTATATTGGTAAAACTAATTTTGATTTACTGGAAAGAGGTAGGAGCAACAATAAGTAGAGCTATGTTTTCAATATTTGGGCCTATCTACAAAGTGCCAGAGTCCTAGCTTCTGACTTAGCTATTCTAATCTAATAACAATATTATATATGCCAAGTGTATCACTTGACAAATTTACAAAGTGCTTTCATGGACATGATTTCATTTGATCTTACAAATAATTCTATGAAGTAGCAGAGTCTCACAGAGAAAAAAACTGAATCTCAGAAGTTACATAAATTGCTCAGGACTGAGGAACTAGGAAGAAAAAAAGTATTTAATCTAAGAAAGTAGAAGACTAGACCAGCTACTCTGACCTGGGAGTCAAGATCTAAGTATATGCATGGAACACACATGATATATTATTTATTATTTATTTATTTTTTATTCATTCATTCATTCATTTTTAGAGATAGGGTCTTTTTGTCACCCCGGCTGGAGTGCAGTGGAGCAATCAAAGCTCACTCCAACTTGGAACTACCGGGCTTAAGCTCCCCTCCTGCCTCAGCCTCCCTAGGGCCTATAGATGGGACTATAGGCCCAGGCTATCACACTCAGTTAATTTTTCTTATTTTTTATAGAGACGGGGTCTTGCTATGTTGCCCGGGCTGCTATGTTGCCCGGGCTGGTCTTGAACTCCTGTCCTCAAGCAACCCTCTTACCTCAGCCTCCCAAAGTGCTAGGATTACAGACATGAGCCACTGCACCTGGCCCACATGACATACTATACTCTAATTGTCACTGACCATGTGATACACAGTGCAAGGTCCCACTCTCCAAGGAACTAAGATTCAGGTATATATTAAATATTATGCTCTTAAGCGTTATGCTATTTTGCTTTTTAAATACTCTCCTCTGAAAATCTTACATTTTATTATACTCTGGATAATCAATAAATCTATTCCAAGGACTAGTCTCAGGAGCCTTATAATTTTTTAAATGTTAAACAAAGTAGGTGCTATTTCAAAGTCCTTTAAGGTTGAATTTAATGAATGCCAAGCATCTCAAATCCACAGGAAATTTTTTTTTAACACAACACTGCTGGATATCTTCTCAAAAGGAAAGTTAATGTATGCACCAAATGGAATTCTCATTGAGCTCCAAGTACTCCTTATCAGATGGAAGAAGTATGTTGCTGTCACTGTTGTTTAGTATGCCCAAACACTGAATATTATTTATAGGAAAAACAAGCTTTTTTAAATTCTCTATCCTGTTCTTTGCCACTAACCATGCCTCCCCAACCATTGGAATAGTTCCACCTCCTTTTAACAACTTCCCATTAAACCTCATGAACCATATCCTGTATTTAATGGCCTGTTAATATTTTAAAGCTTCTGTAGTTGTACTGTAAATCCCTGGTCTTTTTTGCAACATTGAAAAGATACATGAAAAAAATTCTTCCCAGCTGATGATACAAAGAAATCACGTAACTTAAATTTTTGACAGTTGAACAGTAAGTTGTAGTATTACAATAGACATAATCACAAGGGTATAGCAGGCACAGCAATTATGACAGCTATATATCTGAAAACACTAAATAGGGTTGGGAACATGCAGACATTTCACTGGCTCCAAGCCACATACTTGTCACAGTAGCCCAGCATAGGCCACAATGCACTTGCTTAATCACTACCATGGCACTTCAGTGCTTAAAAAATGAATAAATAAAATTAAGGTAATATGCCAAGAGAGTTTAACCTGATAATTGATTTCACTTTAGGAAATCTACAGAGACAAAAATGAAGAAGTAAACTAGTTAATTATATCAAGAAAGTAAACTAGAGCTCTAAAAACATTTTGTACACTCCACATTTTGGGGGCAAGTAAATAAATAGTTCAGTTGATGTCATTTCTAGTTTCTATTCCTGTTTTTAAGCATGTATACAACCATTTTAATAATTCTTGCCAAGAATTAGAATGGAGTAACAGTCTTCATCTAAATTCAGAAAAGGAAACATTAAGATAAAACTTAAAGGGATTAAAATGTCTTGATGATGGAATAAGAAAGCAAGCTACACTACTATCTGAAACAGACAGATATTTCCTATCTATGGCCAACTGTTTCTCCCCGGGTTACTTCTTGCCTAACCCATCTTACACATTCTATCAAATTCCCTCCTCTTTTCCTCTCCAATCCTCCAGCCTCCATTCTAACAATTAGAGATTTCACAGCAGAAATCACCTTGTTGCCCATCGGATAAGTGCTCAGAAAATTCAGTCTTCAATGACTCTGCCTTTAGAAAACACTAAAATATATTTAAAATACTTTTCCAAATGGCCAGGAATGAGAGTCAGATAGAACAGAAAGGCTAAACAATGCAGTGTTCAGAATTTTCCCATTAATCCAATCCTAAACTCTTATTCTGATAAATCGCACCAACTTATCCTCTTTCTGAGCAGGGTGGTAGAGAGTTGGCCACATATTCTCTTGTCTCCTTTGTCCAGTTCCATCACGTTGTATGGTTGCTCAGTTCCTAACCACTTGATCTTTCAACTCTATTCTTTATGTTTCCTGGCTCTGGTGTCCTTAGCTCCAAGAGGCTCAGAAACCATTTTGATATATATTACACAAATATGCCCCCTTTTAAATTGCTGGTTCTTGACTTTCAGTTTCACAACATCCTTTAATGTGTGCTTTCAGATGTCAAATTTACTGCTAGCTGCTGATAGCCCACCTATCTTAAATTCTATAGCTTTTTTTAATAAAAGCTCCACAATCACTCGACGTTAACTGTAGTTTTCTTTTATTTTTTAACCCCTGACAGCTTTTCTCTACTTATTTTTCTTCTCTGTTAGATTTACCCAAGATTTATATTACAGTATCTTTTCTTCTTGAATACTGTATCTGTGTGTGTACATATGCACACACACACATATATACATATATATGAATTATGCTATCCACACTACCACAAATTTCAAGATGGTTCAATGTTTTCCTGTACACTTAATGAGCATACTCTGTCATTACATAATTCATCTCTGGGAAATCATCTGAACAATTCCTTTTTCAGAGGTTCAAAATGACTACTTCCATTGCATAAGGTCAAACACACCACTTTATTTCATAATGTCTAAATACTTCAATAAGATTCCACTTGTTTGAAATAGCATCTAAATAAAATTTCTTTTTTTCCTCTAACTCCTCACTAATAAAATGAAAAAACAGGCAAGGTAATGTCTAAGAGCCCTTCTAATACTAAATTCCTATAAGACGAAATCCTAAATAATTAAGGTAGTACTTCCAAAGCAGGAAGGACTAAGGTAGATGAATATCCTATATCCTCAAAGTCCCAAGTTCTTTGTGGGTCAAATCCTTAGAAGTTTTTCAGTAATGTTTCCAACACTTTTCCTGTGTGAGTCAACTGCAGAATGAAAGAGGATTTCTAGGGGTATTAAACTTTGACACCTATGGATAACTGTAAAAAACTGCTCACATAATATATAACCACGTAGCTTATAGAAACTTTTTGCTCTTTATGGTTTCTTCATAAAAATGTTCCCCACTCATTAAAAAATCCAGAATTAGTTTTGACAGTGTTTCAAACACACCAAATTCTCGACTTTTATCCATCATGAACCCCAGTCTTGACTAATTAGTTAGGTAACTTATACTATTATGTTTAAACAGAAAGACTATCTCTTTTTCATAAGATAATTCTAATCTCTTTCATCTTTTCTCACAGGAACTTTATTTTCCCCTTAGTAATAACAGAATAACATGTATATTCTCTAGGTTTCAACAAATGTATAATGACATGTATCCACCATTATAGTATGATATACATTTATTTCACTGCCCTAAAAATCCTTTGTGCTTTGTTCATCCCATCCTCCCCCCAACACCTGGCAACCAATTATCTTTTTACTGTTTCCATAGTTTTGCCTTTTTCAGAATACCATATGACTAGAATCATACAGCATCCAGCCTCTCCATATTGGCTTCTTTCACTTAGTAATATGCATTTAAGTTTCTTCCATGTCTTTCCATGGCGTGACAGTGCATTACTTTATAGCACTGAATAATATTCCATTGTCTGGATGCACCACAATTTATTCATTCATTCACCTACATCTTGCTTTCAATTTGGGGCAATTATAAAAAAAAAAGCTGCTGTATTTGTGTGCAGGTATTTGTGTGGACATAACTTTTAAACTCCTTTGGGTAAATACCAAAGAGCATGACTGCTGGATTATACGGTAACAGAATGTTTAGTTTTCTAAGAAACCACCAAACCATTTTCCAAAGTAGCTATTGCCTTTTACATGCTCCCCAGCAATGAATGAGAGTTCCTGTAGCTCCACATCCTCTTCAGCTTTTGGTGTTGTCAGTGTTCTGAATTTGGCCATTCTAATTGGAGTGTAGTGGTATCTCATTGTTTTAATTTGCATTTCCCTGAAGATATATGAGGTGAGCATCTTTTCATATGCTTATTGGTCATCTGTATATCTTCTTTGGTGATGTGCCTGCTAAGGTCTTTGGCCCATTTTTAATTTTTTTTTCTTTTTGTTGAGTTTTAAGAGTCCTTTGTATATTTAAATAACAGTCCTTTATCAGATATGTCCTTTACAAATATTTTCTACCAGTCTGTGGCTTGACTTTTCCTTCTCTTGATAGTTTCTTTCACAAAGCAGAAAATTTTTTTATTTTAATGAAGTCAAGCTTACCAATTCTTTCTTGCATGAATTGTGCTTTTGGTATCATACTGTAAAAAGTTATCACCAAACCCAAGGTCAAACAGATTTTTCTCTTATGTTGTTATCTAGGAGTTTTATAGTTTTGCATCTTACATTTAGGTCTGTGATCCATTTTTAGTTAATTTTTGTGAAGGATGTAAAGTCTGTGTCTAGATTCATTTTTTTTTGCATGTGATGTCCAATTCTCCTAAGACCATTTGTTGAAAAGACTATCTTTTTCTCCCTTCTATTGAATTTGCTCCTCTGTCAAAGATCAGTTGACTATATTTATGTAGTTCTATTTCTAGGCTCTTTATTTTGCTCATCTATGTGCTTATTCTTTCATCAATATCACACTGTCTTGGTTACATTATACTATAATGTCTTGTAGTATTGTATTGAAGTTGGATAGTGTCAATCCTTCAATTTTGTTATTCTCCTTCTATATTGTGTTAGCTATTCTGGGTCTTTTGCCTCTCCACATAAACTTTAGAATCAGCTTGTCGATATTCAAAAAAATAACTTGCTGGGATTCTGACTGGGATTTAAGTGGATCTACAGATCAAGTTGAGAAGAACTGACATCTTGATAATATTGAGCCTTCCTATCCATGAACATGGAATAACTCTATTTATTAATTTCTTTCATAAGAGTTTTGTAGTCATCCTCATATATATATAATACATATTCTGTTCAATGTATACCTAAGTATTTCATTTTGGGAGGTGCTAATGTAAATGGTATAGTGTTTTTCAAATTCTACTTGTTTATTGCTGGTATACAGAAAAGCACTGACTTTTGCATATTAACCTTGTATCCTGCAAACTTGCTATAATTACTTATTAGCTCCACAAATTGTTTTGATTCCCTCAGATTTTCTATAATCATGTCATCTGTGAACAGAGTTTTATTTCTTCCTTCCCAATAGGTATACATTTTATTTCCTTTTCTTGTTTTATTGCATTAGCTGAGATATCCAGTACAATGTTGAAAAGAAGTGGTGAGAGAGGACATCTTGCCTCATTCCTGATCTTAATGAGAAAGCTTCTATTATATTATCATTAAGTATGATGTTAGCTGTAGGTATTGTGCTTTATCCAGTTCAGGAAGTTCCTCTCTATTCCTAGTTTGGGTAAATACTAAAGAGCATGACTGCTGGATCATATGGTAACTCAAGACCGTTGTTCTTCCTATTCCCTTTAACCAGAACGTCCTCCCAATATCCATATGGCTTAGTTACTCTACCACATCAGTTCAGTCTCTAATTAAATGTCACCTTAAGAAAGTCCTTCTTGACCACTCTGTATAAAACAGTAATTCCCACACACATATATAAATATATAGTATGACTCTATAGACTTCATCACCATCATGCATTTATCACTACCTACCTTATTCTATATGTATTTGTTTATCTTGCTTTTCATCTGTGCCCCCTACTAAAATGTAAGCTCTTCAAAAGACAGAATTGTTTGTTCACTGCTATATTTCAGCACATAAAATGCACAGTACATGAGTGCTCAATAAAAATGAATAACTTCATGAACATTACACATTCTCCCAATTTAAAATCACTGCTTAAGAATCCTCACCCAAGTTGTTCATTATATACAGAAATTACATACCAAATCCTGAAAAAATTTCAAGAGAATACATAACTTTTGTGATTTCAGAAAATTACTTCCAACTCTGTATGATTGAATTCATCATATTCTTTTGTAAAAATACACTTGTGATTGACAGAAGACAGGCAATACTGGGAACAGAGGAAAAGTGAAAAGGGTATCAAAAAGTTGGGAGTTCCAATGACAAACTTAGCTCATGTCACAAATACTGAAGTCCCAGACCTTGTAGATAACCAACTATGCAACATGTCAATGTATTATAAAAAATAACATTTCTTCTTATATTATTTATTATTATATACAAATTCAATCATGTTACACTTAAGTTTATATCGAGCTACTCATAATTCATTAAGTTAAATAAAATATAGAGAGAAGTTATAGCTAATAGTAGCTATTAGCTTTCTTTAATTGACAAGCAAAAACTGTACATATTTATAACGTGCAGCATGATGTTTTTATATATGCATACATTGTGGAATATAGCTGAATCAAGCTAACATATGCATTATCTCAAATACTTATTTTTCTACGGAAAGAACATTTAAAATCTACCCTCTTAGCAATTTTCAGGTATACAATATATTGTTATTAATTGTAGTCACCATGATGTACAATAGATCTCTTGAACTTATTCCTCCTGTCTAACTCAAATTTTGTGTCCTTTGATCAACATCTCCCTAATCTCCCCATACCCCAGCTTCTGGAAACTACCATTTTACGCTGTTTCTATGAGTTTGATTTTTTTATACTTCACATATAAGTGAGATCATATGGTATTTGTCTTTCTGGGCCTGGCTTACTTCCCTTAACATAATGTTCTTCAAGTTCATCCATGTTGTTGTAAATGACAGGATTTCCTTCTTTTTTAAAGCTGAATAGTATTCCATTATATGTTTATACCACATTTTCTTTACCTATTCATCCAGCAATGGACACTTAGATTGATTCCATATGCTCCAACGAACATGGGAGTGCAGACAGATCTTGAACATACTGATTTCCTATCCTTTGGATATATACTCCGTAGTGGGATTGATGGATACTATCTATGGCAGTTCTGTTTTTAATTTTTTTGAGGAACCTCCATACTGCTTTATGTAATGCCTGTACAGCTTTCTTTTTCTTAATAATTTTTGAAAAAGAAGTTTTTATTTAAAAGGAAAAAATATGTAAAAGCCAAATTTCTGTAAATGATTCTAATCTAATAGAATCCTATTATCTCTTTCACTAGCATTTTCTTCCTACTCCAGCTGCCTCCCATCTTTTGCTGCCAATCCTTCCTCATAGTCTTTCTGGTCCCAGTGCTTCTCAAATTGGAGTATGAGTGATAAGGGGAGTTTGGCAGGTTGGTGCAAGGTAAGAAAAATTGTAGGATAAATATGCTGCATCTTCTTGCTGTTTCAATTTTATTCAAAGACAGGAGTATAATTGGGAAAGGGGAAGAGAAAAACGATTTAACTGATAACTGAAAACATTTATATTAAAATAAACCTGGATATATTATGAAGCAACAGTTAAACAAAAGTCTTTGAAAAATTATGTATTTGTGGATGGCTGTCACAAACTAAACTTCTAGATGGCTCCATACTTCCACTTTCCTATGTCCTTAACTATAATGAAGTAGGGAATTAGAGATGCCCCACTATGTATCCCATTAAGTCTTCTACCAAGTCAATCAGTCCCACTAACATGCTAAATATTAATAATAGTTATCATTTATTGAGTGCTAATTTGAACCAGGCACTACTGTAAGAAATTTAAAATAATTATTTAATCTTTGCAACTACTCTATGAGTTAAGTTATTATTATAATCTCCATTTAAAGAAATTTAAGCACAAAGAAATAAAGTAACTTGTTCAAGGTTACACAGTTAGAAAAATGGTAAAAGGCAAGAAATATTTAATATTGCAAATGCTTAATATGTGATATACTCTAGAAGGATGTACATTTAAAAAATGATAATGAGATATCAAATGCTTAAAGTGTCTCAGAACCAAGAGATTAAACTGGAATAGTAGAATGACTAACCCTAATGCAGTCTCACCTGTTCATAAAATTAGTCCTTGGAAGAGTGAATTAGGATTACAGTGTCATATATAAGTACTTTTTTATGAAAATACATGCATACAGGCATAGTCACACACACAGTACTTGACCAAATACACATGATTTTATATCATAAAACAATGCCCTATAAATATTTTTAAAGCAGTTACCTTATTACTCTTTCCTTGACAGTGTGTTATAAGGTATCTACACATTGCGCATTGACAGGCCCACATCACCAATAATGTCTCTACACAAATAAATTTAGAGAAGAGGGCATTTTGCATATTATCTGCTTTGGCAATAAGTTATTGATAATTCATATTGGAAATATATAATAGTCTGGTTATTGGAAAATTATGGTCAAAACCAAATAGAAATGATTGTTTATGCAAAATATATTTATAGCAAATAACTAAAAATTAAATGATGAAACTAAATTAATAGTAATAATATAATTGAGAATCAGCAATTGAAGTAAATGAAAACCATGACTAGTTCAAAATAACACTGATACAAAGTATTTTTTGAAAATCCAATTATTTGCAGCTGAAAATCTTTAATATTATTAGTTTAAATTTCTCTATGTATACCTCATTACTCTCTGTTATGTTGATTAATTTTATGAGTATCAAGTTTTAGCAAACCTTTATAACTTGCTTAGTAGTTTACTAATAAACAGCCTGAACCTACACATCAAAAATCAAAGTACATGCAACTGCATTTACTGATCCGTTGCACCAGAGAAAGAACTTGTCTTTTTGATCAATTTCTAGCCTCTCTGAATGACCTTGTAAGACCTAGCAACAGGCCTCCTTATCTTTTTAAAGAATCACTGGCTCAAACAGGCTCAGCAGGACATCTTCTCACATGACAATGGTTTCTCTAAACGAACTCTGTGGTAAGCCTGTGTTTTTCTAAATCTCTTTCCAGTTTCAAAAAAGTGAATAAATGAAAACTTGGCATGATACCTAGGCAAGACTGCAAACCTTAACATAAGCTGTCAGTCACAGTTTTCCCAGGCAATTTTCTTCAGTAGGCAATGTATTACTCAGGTTTTCCAGAAACATTTCCAATAACAAACACAGCAGGGATTTTTAAGCACACTTTTTTCAATATTATCTATAAACATCTAATTGTAAAAGAAGATTAATATTTAAAATAAAACTTAAAATATAAGCAACATTATTAATCGCTCCTCATTGGCCATTAAGTTATATAATGCAGAATTCCTTTCTATCCCCAAAGAATGTTTTTATCTAATATCTGCCATTTCTAATCCCATCAAAAATTGCATTTGTAACTTGATGCCATAATGTTAAGGTCATTTTACAATAAAAGTATCTCCTATTTTTTACACATTAGAACAATTAAACTAATAGGACTAATAAAAATACACATTTCATATATTCACAGTGGTCAATGAAGACTGCTATTCTACTGGTGTTTAAGATTATGCTTATTCTATTTCTAAACAATTACAATTTCCTTTGCCTCCACTAGGCCAGGAGTCTATTATCATAATTCAGTCAACAGATATATACTAAATGCTAATGATGGGGTTCAGAACACATCACCCCAAACTATTGAGCTTTGGCATATTAAACATGTTAAGCTGAACGAATTTCAGAAAAGTCAGGGGCAGGAAGGCCTGTCTCACCACCCCCTTCTCCTCTGAAGCAAGTCACAAGAGTCTCATGTGAGAAGTGCCCTCCTTATACCCAGAGGAAAGGGGAACTCTAATCTCTGAAGACTAGGGACAAGGGACCCCAAGAGGAATCTGAATTAACAGGCCTTGTTAAGTTTTCCCCAGTTTACTACTCTTAGCTCATACCCCTTTGTCCTATCACATTGTCCCACAACTTTCAACTCTTTATCAAACCTAGTATTAAAATGCTCAGGTTTAACTGTTTCTTCAGGTCTTTATTTCCTTATGAAGGCTCCCATGTCATGTAAAACTTATATTAAATAAACTTGTATGCTTTTCTCCTATTAAACTGTCTTTGCCAGTTTAATGTTCAGACCCAGCTGGAGACTCTCAGAAGGTCAAGGGAAAGTTTCTCCTTTCCTGCACTAAACTAAAGGAAACATATCAAACTATGAATTTTCCTTTAGGGAGAAAATGCTAACACATTTACATAAACAATTATAATACTAGATAGAAAGCGACAAAGGTGCTATAAGAAAGACACAGACAGGCCCAGCCAGGGCTCATGCCTGTAATCCTAGCACTCCAGGAAGCCAAGGCAGGAGGATTGCTTGAGCTCAGGAGCTGGAGACAAGCCTGAGCAAGAGTGAGACACTGTCTCTACCAAAAACAAAGAACAAGAAAAAGAAAAAAAAAGAAGTTAAAAAAAAAGAGAGGCACTGATAAAGCCATATGAGACATTATTTTTGGTTTCTTGTGGGTAAAGGAGAGGAATTTTAAAAGGATTTCTGGGTATTTAAGCTAGACCATAAAATATAGATAGAATCTGGTGATGATTCAGAATGGGAAGAGACTAGCCCAGGTGCAGGAACACTTTTAAGGCAAAAATTATGAAAATGTATTTTGCATACAAGAAGGACAAAAAGCGTGCTTTGCCTCTATACCTCACATCATATGCAAAAGTTAATTGAAAATTAATCAAAGACCTAAAAAAATAGATATGTTGGAATTCACTGGAAGTAAAATCTTCCATGCTTCAAAAATGCTATCAAGAACGTCAAGACAATATAGAGAATGGGAAAAAAATTTCAAATCATATATTTAATAAGAGTTTAATATACAGAATTATTAAAAATTATTACAAATCAGTAATAAAAAGACAAATAATTCAATTAAGAAATGAGTAAAGGATTTGAATATACACTGCTCCAAAAAAGATATATACACTTGGCCAATAAGCACATGAAAAGATGGTCAACACCATTAGTAATCAGGGAAAATCAAATTAAAACCACAATAAGATACCACTCCATACCCACTAGCATGGCTATAATCAAAAGGACAGACAATAACAAGTGTTGATGAGGATGTACAGAAATTGAAACCTTATACATTGCAGATGGGAATATAAAATAGTGCAGCCACTTCAGAAAATAATTAGTCAGTTCTTCAAAAGGTTAAACAGAATTATTACTATATGACCTAGCAGTTCCACTCCTAGGTATGTATCAAAGAAAACTGAAAACCTATGTCTACACAAAAACTTGTATATGACTATTAAGAGCGGCATTATTCATAACAGCTAAAATGGGGAAACAACCCAAAAGTATGTCAAGTGATCAATGCCTAACTGCAATGTGGTGTTATCCATGTAATAGAATATTATTCAGCCATCAAAAAGAATGAAATACTGATTGAAGCTACTATATGGATGAACCTTGAAAACATCACACTATAAGAAATAGGCCAAACACAAAAGGCCACAGATTGCATGGTTCCATTTCAATGAAATGTCCAAAATAAGCAAATCCACAGAGAAAGAATATAGATTAGGTTACCTAGGGCTGGAGGGAATACAGAATGACAGCTAATGGATACAAGGTTCCTTTTTAAGGTACTGGAAATGTTCTGAAATTAAATAGTGGTGATGGTCATACATCTTTGTGAATATACTAAAATCACTAAATTGTACAATTTTGAAAGGTAAATTTTATGATATATGAATTCTATCTCAATTTTTTTAATGGAAAAGAAAAAAAGAAATCCCCTTTGAAGGCAATATGAAATGTTAGATGTAATGGGGAGCAAAGTTGGCAAGGTAGACTAAAGTCAGATGGTAAAGTTTGTTTGAATTCTAGTCTAAAATTTGAACATTATTTAAATGGCAAAAAAGTGCTACTGAAAATAATACTAAAGAGGAATAATTACAGGAAGAAAAAGTCAACAGGCTATTAAAAAAGTATCAAACTGAGTGACTTACTGGACTAAAAATAAAAATCTGTTTAGGTTCCTCAATTTTCATTAGTAGTAATAAAGTAACATAATTTGGATAAAATCCAAGTAATGTAGTAGTTGATAACTTCTTTAATACTAAAAACAGTTATTCCACTGGCATCTCCCTTTCTTTGGGATGCCACACCGTCTCCCTGCTCTCTTCCCCCCTCCCCCCCCTCCTCTCTCTCTGTTTCCCTTTCATTCTCTCTGTCCTTCTAAGGATAAAATAAACTTTTAACTTCGATATAACTTAAAAAAAAACAATTATTCTATTCTCTTTTAATGCCTGTAATTTGGCATTTTAGATTTAAATCTTTGATAACCTCGGCTGATAATCGATGGCAATTAAAAGCAAAAGCCTGTGTAAGATAGATAAAATATTTTCTTCTTGAGGTTTCTTGTATTCCAGTAAAACCATCTCAAATTTGTAATAGGGTGAAAATCATCAAAGAATAAACAAAAATATGACACTAATGCATCTTAAGTTATATATCTTTTATGGTTTGCTATTAAATTTTAATCATAAAATATAGAATGTAAACTATCAGTATCATTTTCCCCACCATTTATTTTATACTTTAATAACTGCTACTTTAAAAAAATTGACTCTAAAAGCCCATTTTTCAGAACCATTCCACATTTTACACATAAGAAGCAGTAACAACGATGAACAAATTTATGTAACTCAAATGTGTATTGACTATTCATCTTCATTTGTTCTCTCCTAAATAACAAGATAAAAAGCAGCAGCAACATTAATAAGAAATAAGCAGTTCACCAGGAATTACCTCATCACAGGTTTTAGCTGAAACAATATAAAACAAAAGAGTTCAAATTTGTTTTCCAGGCTGTGACTGCTTTTTCTATTCTTTTATTCTTAAAGCATAGTTCACTTTGATTTTCCCTCTTCATCACCACCCCTCTTCCCCTAAGTGTAATCAAGCAAGAAAAATTCCACTTTGAAGTACAGATCATGAAAAGAGAATAAATCAAAGCTTTTCTGAACCCTCTGTTCCCCAAAAGATCTACTATAGAACTCATGAAGTAGGCAATTAAATGGGCAGTTTTGGTTGGAAAATTGAATTTATATATAAAGACATATGCACTTATGAACCAAATGTATTGTTTGTAAATTGAGACTTAAACCTATTTTGTTGTATTGTCAGTAGATGCTGGAAAATGGATACATGGAGTTAACAAAGTCTCTTCATCTTTACTACTATACTATATGAACATTCTTGGATGTAAATGGATTATACATATAACAGTATTAAATGAGCATAGTCGGGGAGGGGCAGTCATTTCCATTACTGCTGCATTTTGGATTAAAGCTCTGAGATTACCTTTTCACAAATGACTCTATGACCATATATTTTGAAATACAATAATGGATCAAATAAACATTAAGGTTGCATTGATAAGGCAAAAATGACCTGTTTAGAAAAAGAAATATATGCACACACAAAAACCTCAAGTTAATTCTCTAAAAGAAAATAGTAAAACTTATCCTCTCAGTGGATTTATCAATTGTTTAACTGATTTTATTTAGCTTGACTTCTTAACTATGCTGCGTGTCTTGCTCAGTGGACTCTACATCCATTTCTAGGACCTAATTTTGATTATATCTCAGTCACAGACGGTAGTACTTTGTCTTTCTCCTTTTAAATTTAATTCCCCTAGAAACTGTTTTACTCCCTTGGTTTCAACTCTCCTGCCCCTGGCAATATACAAACTTTTACTTTTTGAATGCTAGATCTGTATTTTCTCCTACCTAATGGATCTTTCTATTCTTAAGTTCTACCCTCACTCTCACATTCTAAAGCAAATAACCTCAACTTTTCCATACCTGTAAATGTAAAAAACTATGGAGACAGGGACCTCCTCTCCTCTAACCATCCAATGCTGTAGACATAGCCAGCTCTGTTCCGCTGAATTAGTTTTTGGTGCAGGTGAGCTGCAAAACGGCAGTTCTAGGCTGGCATGGGGGGTATACCTCCAATAGGACTTTGCTCACCACACCCAAGTTCTGCACAGAGGGCATGGCTTGTTTTCCTCCCTTCACAGACAGGCAGTGTTTTTGCAGCTGTCCTGACTGGGGAATCTCATAGCCTCTGTGTCTCTACATCACTGGAACCACAGCCAATGCTTCCCTAGCACCCACTAGGACTATAGCAGCCTTGGGGACTGGTGGGTCCTGGTAGAACTGTGGGCCTCCCAGAGCTTATGCATTCAGGGAGACCTGCTTCCAGATGACAGGAGACAGCAACACACCAGAGGGTCCCTTAATGTTAGGTAGATAGCGAGGACTTCCGGGTCTGGTCTCCTAGAGACAAAAGCGGGTGTCTTGCCTTGGTGCAACTGTCGCACCTGGGAAGAAGGACAAGGGTGGGCCCAGGCCTTCATCTTGGTCCTGCCCCACCCTAATCCTCTCCTGAGTGACTGTCATACCTGGGAGATGAGGGAATACCCTACAAATCTGCCAATCAATCATAACTTAGCACTGCAGCTGCAAAAGAATGCAGAAGACTCTTTAGCCCACAGGCCAAGCAACACAGGTACCATAGAGTCCAGAAATTGACCTAGAACAATCCATATGCATAGTTAAGACTCAAGTCATTCTACTCCCAACTGTCCAAAGTGGCTCCATGATGACATCTGAGCCACAGGGAGGTCCCATTCCGGGCATAAAACAAGACTGAGACCATAACCAACCCCTTTTTGTCCTTCCTTTTGCTCTCCCTTTGCTGCGACAATGGGTCCAGTTATCATCTGTGGCATAGGTATCACACTCTGTAAACCTATATCTTAGTTTTGCTCTATAATCCAATCTTTCTCTCCTCAATAAACCTCATTTTTGTGCTTGCCTTACTGTGGCATGTCTGGTCATTCTTTGGCCGTGAGCAAACCAAGAAATGACATTTTAGACTGAAACATGAATTAGGACAAAGGGTACCAGGGCACCAGCTCCTCACCGTTTAGAGCCTTCTCCTCCCTCTTCCTATCCTCCACCCACTCCTTCTAAGGAAGTTGTGGTTGTTTCTGCTCAGGACCAGAAAGGGTTCCAAATGGGATGATTAAGCCAGGGCCCTTGAAAGCAGCTGCTCCACCTCTGACACAGCACCTCCCGGGATTCCACGGACCTTGGGGCTAACTCCTTTCCCTCTAAAAAGCTGCAGCAAGCCCTTTGGTGTGTCCCAGAGACAAAACATACCACCTCTTCTGAGGGAGGGTAGAGTTAGCAGCCCTCTCCCCAAGCTGCCTGTCTCTTCTGGGAGGAGACTACCCTTCCTGGAGGCAAGTCCTTGACAGAACCACACCTCTACCACTACAGCATTTTGGCCAGTCACATCCCATAGCCAGTCTGGCCCCACACGAAGCCATTGAGCTGCCTCCACCACCTCTGCTACAGCTGGGTAAGGGCAGGAGCTGGGAATCTGGATGCTTTTGTGCTCCCGAAGGATAGAGACTGCAGTCACTGCTAAGAGAGAGAGGTGTGAGCAGCTTGTGCATCTCACAGCTACCTGCCTCTGCTAACCTCATCAAGAGGCCCCACCCCCTCCTGTAACAAGCTCACAGTGCATCTGCCCTTCTCCTGCCTGGACATTCTTCTGGAGCAGAAGATCACCTACCCCTCACTATCAAAGCCAGTACTTGAACTCAGGGAGTCTTGAGGGCAAGTTTGCCAATTCAGTCTCAGTCTGGTTCCCCCAGGACTCAATCCTGGGAACTGGGGATTACATAATTTAGTCCACCACTCCTGGCACCTGAACACTCTACTAGGGGTCTGAGGTCCAACTGATCCCAATTGCCAGCAACAATACAGTGGGTACCTACATATATGAGCCACAAGGCAGTGTACCCCTCCCTCTCTACACTGTATAGTAGAGTTCCCAGGAAAGAAGAATAGGAGAACTGCAAAGCTATCTGTTTTACGCTGAGGGAACAGGTTCTATTAAAAGATAAGAAAACAGCAATAAGAACTCTGGAAATATGAAAAAGCAGGCTCTTCTGACACCCCCAAAGGAACACACTACTACTTTCCAGCAATGTACTCTAATCAAAAGAAAATTTTTGAAATGTCAGATATGGAATTCAAAATATGGATTACAAGTAAGCTCAATGAGATTGATGAAAAAGTTGAAAAACAAAACAAAGAAACCAAAAAACATAATTCAGGACATAGATGAAAAATTCACAAAAGACATAGATTAAAAAAAAAACATAACTTCTGCAAGTGAAAGAGTCATTTAGTGAATTTCAAAATACAGTGAATAGTTTTAACAAAGCACTAATCAAGCAGAAGAAAGAATTTCAGAGCTTGAAGATAAGGCTCTTCAATTAACCCAGTAAGTCAAAAATAAAGAAAAAAGAATTAAGAGAAATCAACGAAGTCTCTAAGAAATATGAGATTATGTAAAACATCCAAATATAAAAATCGTAGGTATCCCTGACAGAGAAGAAAAAAAAGGAAAAAGCTCGGAAAACCAGCTTGAGAGAATAATGGAGGAAAACTTACCTGGTCTTGCTAGAGATTTAGACATCCTGATACAAGAAAGTCAAGGAATTACTGGAAGATTCATTGCAAATAGGATATCACCAAGGCACATAGTCATCAGTCTGGCCAAAGTCAAAGTAAAGGAGAAAATTCTACAAGCTGCAAGTTGAAATCTTTAAGCAACTTACAAAGAAAAACCCATCAGACTAACAGCAGACTTCTCAGCAGAAACCTTACAAGCCAAAAGGGATTGGGCTCCCATCTTTAGTATTCTTAAACAGAGTAACTATCAGATAATAATTATGCATCTTATAAAACTAAGTTTCATATATGAATTAGAAATAAAATATTTCTCACACAAGTAAACACTGGGAAAATTTGTCACCACTAACTTGTCCTACAAGAAATGTTCAAAAGTGCTCTAAACACTGAAAAGAATGGCTGATACTCACCAATGTAAAAACACTCAAAAGTAAAAACACAGCTCTTATAAAATAGTAAGACAAGAGAGAATACAAATCAACTAGGTAGTAACCAACATGATGACTGGAACAGTATCTCTCACTTATCAATATTAACATTGAATGTAAATGGTCTAAACACTCCATTCAAAACATTTAGATTGACAGAATGGATAAAAAAACACAACCCAAATATCTGCTGTCTTCAAGAAACCATTTAACTCGTAAAGAGTCGCACAGCCTCAAGGTAAGGTTGCAAAAAAACTCCACACAAAAAGAAACCAAAAGTGAGCAGGAATAGATATTCTTATATTAAGCAAAACAGACTTTAAATCAACAACAGTTAAAAAATGACAAAGATGGTCATTATATACTGATAAAAGGATAAGCATATCAAGAAGATATAATAATCTTAAATACATATGCACCTAACACCAGAACTCCCAGATTCATAAAACAAATACTATTAAATACTAGGACTAAGTAATGAAGTAAACAGCCACATAATAATAGTGGGGGACTTCAATCCTCCACAGACAGAACTAGAAAGAGAGAGGCAGAAAATAACAAAGAAACACTAGATTTAAATGGGACTCTAGAATGATTGATTGGACCTAACACACATTAACAAAACATTCTACTCAAAAACTGCAGAATATATAGTCTTCTCATCAGCACATGAGTATTTTCCAAGATACACCATACCTTAGGCCAAAAAACAAATCTCAGCAAATTTAAAAAAACTGAAATCATACCTTGTTTCTTCTTAGGCCCCAGTGAAACAAAACTAGAAATGGATTCCAAAAGGAACTCTCAAAACTATACAAATACATGCAAATTAAACAACCTGTTGCTGAATGATCTTTGGGTCAGTGATGAAATCAAGATGGAAATAAAAAAAATTTTAATTAAATAACAATGGCAACACAAGCTATCAAAATTTTGGGGATACAAAAATAAAAATGTTAAGAGGAAAGTTCATAGCATTAAATGCCTACATCAAAAATACAGAAATTAACAACCTAAGGTCACATATCATGCAACTAGAAAAAGAACAAACTAAACCCAAGGCTATCAGAAGACAAGAAATAATAAAAATAAGAGCAGAATTAAATGAAATTGACATCAAAAAAAACAAACACAAAGGATCAATGAAATGAAAATTGTTTCCTTGAAAAGATAAACAAAATCAACAGACCACTAGCTATATTCACTAAAAAGAGAGAGGATCCAAATAAACTCAATCAGAAATGAAAAAGGAGACATTACAACTGATGCCACAGGAAAACAAAAGATCCTAGAAGATTATTATGAACACATCTATGCACACATACTAGAAGATCTAGAGGAAATGGATAAATTTCTAAAAACATACAACTTTCAAAACATAAATGAAGAAGAAGTAGAACTCCTGAACAGACCAACAAGTAGCAAGACTGAATCAGCAATAAAAAAAATCTCCCTACAAAAAAAGGCCCAGGATCAGACTGATTCACAGCTGAATTTTACCAGATCTGTAAAGAACTGGTACCTATCCTACTAAAATTGTTCCCTAACACTTAGGAAGAAGGAATCCTCCCTAACTCACTCTATGAAGCCAGTATCACCCTGAAACCAAAGCCAAGAAAGGACATAACAAAAAAGAAAACTACAGACTCGTGTTCCTCATGAAGATAGGTGCAAAAATCCTTAACAAAATACTAGCAAACCAAATTCAACAGCGCATAAAAAAAAATAATTTATCATGATCAAGTGCATTTTATTTCAGGGATGCATGAAAGATTCAACATATGCAAATCAACAAATGTGATTCACCACATAAACAGAATAAAATAAAACCCATATGATCATCTCAACAGATGCAGAAAAAGCATTCAGTAAAATCTAGCACCCCTTCATGATAAGAATGCTTAACAAAATAGGCCTAGAAGGAACATACCTTAAAATAATAAAAGCCACATATGACAAACCCACAGCCAACATTACACTGAATAGAGAAAAGTTGAAAGCATTCCCCGTAAGAACTGAAACAAGGCAAGGGTGCCACTGTCACCACTCTATTCAACATAGTACTGGAAATCCTAGTCAGAGCAATCAGGCAAGAGAAAGAAATAAAGGGCATTCAAATAAGAAAATAGGAGGTCACACAATTCCTGTTTGCCAATGACATGATCTTACATCTAGAAAACCCTACAGACTCCTAGAATGGATAAATAAATTCAACAAATCAGTAGTATTTCTACACACTAATCAAGTCAAGAATGCAATACCATTTACAGTAGCTGCAAAAAATAAAATAAAATACCTAGGAATATACTTAACCAAGGAGGTGAAAGATTCCTACAAGGAGAACTGCAAAACACTGATAAAAGAAATAACTGATAACAAAAACAAATGGAAAAACATCCATGCTCATGTTTTGGAAGAATCAGTATTGCTAAAATGTCCATACTGCTCAAAGTCATTTACAGATTCAATGTAATTCCCATCAAAATACCAATATCATTTTTCTCAGAATTAGTAAAAACAATCCTAAATTTCATATGGAATTAAAAGAGAGCCTGAATAGTCAAAGCAAACCTAAGCAAAAAGAAAAATCTGGAGTCATCACATTACCCAACTTCAGATTATACTATAAGGCTATCGTAACCAAAACAGCATGGTACTGGTATAAGAGTAGACCGGTGGAACAGACCAATGGAACAGAACAGAAAGTCCAAAAATAAAACCATATACCTACAATCACCTAATCTCTGACAAGCAGACAAAAACATACACTGGGGAAAGGATGCTCTTTTCTATAAATGGTACTGGAAAAATCAGAAAGCCACATGCAGAAGAATGAAACTGGATCCCTGTCTCTCACCATACACAAAAATTAACTCAAGATGGATTAATGGATTTAAGACTTAAATGTAAAACCTGACTCCACAAAAATTCTAGAAAACTTAGGAAAAACTCTTCTGGACATTGGCCTAGGCAAAGAATTTACGACTAAGAACCCAAAAACAAATACAACAAAAACAAAAATAAATAAATAGGACCTAATTAAACTAAAAAGCTTCTACACAGCAAGAGAAATAACCAACAGAGTAAACAGACAACCTACAGAATGGGAAAAAATATTCACAACCTGTACATCTGTCAAATGACTAATATCCAGAATCTAAAAGGAACTCAAACAAATCAGCAAGAAGAAAACAATCTCATTAAAAAGTGGACAAAAGACATGAACAGAATTTTTTCAAAAGAAGACAGATAATTAGCCAACAAGCATGAAAAAATGCTCAACATCATCAATCATCAGAGAAATGCAAATTAAAACCACAATGAGATACCACCTTACCCCTGTCAGAATGGCCATTATTAATAAGTCAAAAAACAACAGATGTTCGTGCAGACATGGTGAAAAGGGAATGGCTGGTTATATGCTATTGGTAGGAATGTAAATTAGTACAACCTCTATGGAAAACAGTATGGAGTTTCCTTAAAGAAATAAAAGTAGACCTACCATTCCATCCAGCAACCCCACTACTGGTTGTCAACCCAAAGAAAAGTCATTGTATCAAAAAGACACCTGTACCCAAATGTTTATGGCAGCACAATTCACAATACACAATGTTGAATGAACCTAAGATAAGTGAATAAAAAACACGTATACACACAAACACACACACACACACACACACACACACACACACCATGGAATAATACTCAGCCATAAAAAGGAATGAAATAATATCTTTCATAGCAACTTGGTTGAACTGGAAGCTATAATCCTAAGAGAAATATCTCAGGAACGGGAAAACAAATACTGCATATACTCACATAAGTGGGAGATAAACGATGGGTACACATGGTCATATAGAGTGGTATAGTGGACTCTGGAGACTCAGAAGAGGGGAGGGTGGGAGAGGTTTAAGGAATCAAAATTTACCGATCAGATACAATGTATACCATTCAGGTGACATTGAAAGCATTAAAAGCCCTGACTTCACCACTATACAATTCATACATGTATCAAAAAGCCACTTGTACCCCTCTAAATCTATTGAAATGAAAAAATTTAAAAAATAAATAGATTAAGAAAAAGACCTTTTGCTCCCTCAGGAAAAAAAATCAACCAACACCAAACCACCTAAAGGGAAACCCTCCATAAACAAGCTTTACCCAATGTAAAGAAGGCTCCCAATTAGCTTTTTTTGTTTTTTTCCAAAATAGAGAGGCAAGGGGGCTCAAAGAAAGTGAAGGCAAAAATAAACAGGGGCTAAAGAGTGCATGTGGTGCACATGTAGCAAATACTTTCATACAAGCCAAAGTCTTTCCTGCCTCATTTACTTACTAGTGTTTCTTTGTTATATACACATTGTTTTCTTTGCTTAGAACACATGCCATTGTCATTCTCTCCTAATAAAGTTGACTCATCTTTCAGAACTTTTAAATAAAGTTATATCAACAGAGACTTTTCTACTACCTTCTGTAGTATGTGTTTCTCTCTCTCTCCCCTAGATGCATATCACACATTAAAATTATGTATTTATTTGTTTGTCTACTCATTCATAATGTTTCTCTCTCCAGAATGAAAGCTAAGGAGGTGGGACTTTTGTCTGTTTTATTCACTGTTGTATAATCCTAACAACAGGTACATAGTGAACGCTCAGTAAATGTTTGTGGAGTGTCTCAATGAATGAATAAATACAGCTTTAAGGTATTCTTGAAGGAGATAACTATTTCTACAAGCCTCAAAATTATTTTAAAATGATTTTTCTATTCCTTTTTCCAGTCTTTCTACTTCAGCCATATAAACATTTTATCAGTTTCTTAGCCTTTGCTTTCTCAATATTCTTTATCATCACTGGAAAAACAAATGTTTATCTTTTGAAGGATCTTTTGAAAAGTTACTGTACCTCTTTAAAAATTTTTTATTGTTAATTATTATGAGTACATAATAGTTGTAAATATTTATGGAATACATGTGATGTTTTGATACAGGTATACATTGTATAATAATCAAATCAGGGTAATTGGAGTATCCATCACATTAAGAAATCATCATTTCTTTGTGTTAGGAACATTCCAATTCTACACTTTTTGTTACTTTAAAATATATAATAAATTATTATTAACTATAGTCACCCTATTGTGTTACCAAATACAAGATCTCACTCATTCTAACTGTATTTTTGCATCCATTAACCATCCCCACTTTGTCCCTCCCCTTCCTGCTATCCTTCCCAGCCTCTGGTAGCCATCATTCTGCTATCTCCATGACTTCAATTTTTTTTTTTTTTAATTTTTAGCTCTCACACATGAGTGAAAACATGTGAAATTTGTCTTTCTGTGCCTGATTTATTTCACTTAACATAATGTCCTTCAGTTCCATCTATGTTGTTGCAAATGACAGGATTTCATTCTTTTTTATGGCTGAATAATATTCCATTGTGTATATGTATCACAATTTCTTTATATATTCATCTCTTGATGGACACTTATGTTGCGTCCATATCTTGGCTATTGTGAATAGTGCTGCAATAAACATCGGAGTGCAGATATCTCTTCAAGATGCTGATTTCCTTTCTTTTGGATATATACACCCAGCAGCGGGATTAGGGGATCATATGGTAGTTCTATTTTTAGTTTATTGAGGAACCTCCATACTGTTCTCCATAGTGGCTGTACTAATTTACATTCCCAGCAACAGTGTACAAGGGTCACCCTTTCTCCACATCCTTGCCAACATTTGCTATTGCCTGTCTTTTGGATAAAAGCCATTTTAACTGGGGTGAGATAGTATCTCAATGTACTTTTGATGTGCATTGTGCATTTCTCTGATGATTAGTGATGTGGAGTATTTTTTTATGTTGGTCATGAAAAAATGGTCTTCTCTTGAGAAGTGTTTATTCAGATCTTTTGCCCATTTTTAATTGGATTATTTGATTATTTCCTATTGAGTTGCACCATTTTGAGTTACGTCTCTAAGGCCCCCCAAACCTGTGTATAAAGTTAAATCAAGAACTCCAGAGAATGGGCTCATAGGCAGGATCCCTTAAATGCTTCATTTCATATACCTTTTCAAAAACTTTAATTCATCTTCTTCCCTCTTAATTCTGTTCTTAAGTATGTATGTTTTGCTAATTTATCCCATGACATGTGTTAACTAACCATAGAAACATAGGACCAAAGATATGGGAGACAAGACAAAAAAATATCAAAGTAAAGCAAGCAGAGGAATTATTGAGAATTCTCTGAGAGCTGAACCTAATATATATTAATTTCCCAAAGTCAGTTTCCTGATATTAGTTTTCTAACTAAAATAACTTTTGTTCTTCTGTATAACAGACAAACATATTATAATTGTCATGTAGGGAGAACCTGAAATGAGAAAAGCTGCAAAAAGAGCAGTTTGGAGGAAAAACTGAGAATTTGGTTTTGGAAATATTAAGTTTGAGATGCATGAAATGTCAATTAGGCAAAAAGATATAAAAAAAAGGAGTTTAGGGGATGGATCAGGGCTAGATATGTATATTTGGACACAGATGATACTTAAAGTTGTATACATGTACTTAACTCTATAGATGGTACTTGAAACCATAAAAATGAATGAGAACACTAAAAGTCAATGTAAATTGAGAAGGAGATTGTGAGAGAAGTAGGTAAAATACTCAAACATCATTTTTTCTTAGTCCAGAAAGACTTTTCAGAATTATTTCTATCAACATTGCTGTAACATTGGCCTATTATAAAGGTGCTGAGAATTTACGAAATGAGAAAGAATAACATTTGTAAAGATGTCAGTCTCCTGTCTTTCTCCTTTACTATTCCACCTCACTCATCAAAAACTCCACATTTCCCAACATCAGAACACAAAGATTTTTGCCTGGCATCCAGTTCTTTGGGATAAGAGAAAAAAGAAAGCAAAATGTTAATTCCAATGGTTCTAAAAAGCCTTTCTGAACTACAAAGAGGCATTAAATTTTTTTCACGTATTTTTCGCTGCATACATTAGCATTTAATCTCTCTCTCTCTCTCTCTCACACACACACACACACACACACACACACACACACAAATCTATCCTCTACAACCCTGCCAGGGA
The DNA here is from genome assembly GCF_020740605.2 of Lemur catta. Lineage (NCBI taxonomy): Eukaryota > Metazoa > Chordata > Mammalia > Primates > Lemuridae > Lemur > Lemur catta. The sequence goes on from NC_059139.1 coordinate 41,343,197, forward strand.
CAGTTTTCTAAATCTGATCATGTCACTTTTCTGCTCAAATTTCTCCAATGTCATCCATTATGTAAAGTATTTAAAAGCTAAATTTCTTTCTTTATTAGTTTTGTTGAGTTTTTTAACATAAAAGAAATGTTTTATGATTTATTCTATAACCTTGTTTTTTTTTTTTACTTTACATTATATCATGCTCTGACCCCTGCAACTTCTCTAACATTACTGCATATCATTCTCCCCTTTGTTCACTGTATTTCACTTCTTTTCCTCAGGCCCACAAAGCTTATTCTTTGACTTATCCACTATTGATACCTAACAGTTAACAGTACCATGACATGTTATAAATTCAATAAACATAGGTTGAATGAATCAATGAATGAATGAATTTCTACCTGTTCAACCTCATTTCCTGTAATTCTTTACCCACACTTTCCACTCTAAAAATACTGACATTTTGGTTCCCCAAATGACACCATTCTCTTTCTCACCTTTTTCACATCATTACACTTACAGTACCTCCTTTTTGAACAGAGCAGCTATCATTTATCTAAATTCCTATTAAGGTTTAAGATCCCTGATAAAACATTATACCCTGAATGAAGCTATGTTTAGATGCTCCTCCATACAAAATTAGGTGCTACTTGTTTGACTCCATTATATTTTTTCTTCTCAAAATCTGGTGTGTGCCTGTGAATAACAGCTCCAAATTATTCATGTGCCTCCCTACCAGAGGCTTAATTAACACTGTACCGATGTGACACACACATTATGTCCTAACATCACAACCATCTGACAAACTCAAAAAGCTCTGGTGTCAGTCCCAGATACCAACAAACAGATGGCAGAGGCAAGATTCAAGGTCTGTATAACTCCAAAACCCACTTTCTTTCTACTATGCAACGTATCTATTGGATAAATATCTAAATAATTAATATACTCCAAGTGCCTATTTAACTTTGCATAAAGTTAAGTGTTCATTTTTATATAACTTTTCATATAAATGCAACACAAGAAATACAATCTAGCCAAATAAAAGTACCTTACATACTTCTCCAAAGAAGATATACAAATAGCCAATAAGCAAATAAAAACATGCACAATTAGCCATCAATGAGCTGCATGTCAAAACCATAATTAGATATCACTTCATACCCACTAGAAAGATTCTAACTAAAAAGACAGACAACAAAAAATGTTGGCCATGAGGTGGAGAAGTTGGAACCTTTATACATTGCTGGTGGTAATGTAAAATAGTGTAGCCACTTTAGAAAACAGTCTGGCAGTTCTTCAAAGGTTGCCATATGGCACAGCAATTCCACTCCTATGTACATATTTAAGAGAAACGGAAGCACATGTCCACACAAAAACTTGCTCATGAATGTTCAGAGAAACATTTTTCACAATAGCCAAAAAGGAGAAATGACCCCTATGTCCATGAACTGATGAATGAATTAATAAAATATGATATATCCATCCACACAATGGAATATCAGGATACAACATAGATGAACTCTGAAAACATTCTAAGTAAAAACAACCAGTCACAAAAGAACACATATTTTATGATTCCATTTATATGAAATGTCCAGAATAGGCAAGTCTATACAGAGACTGGAGAAATGGAGGGTGACTGCTAGTGAGTACAGGGTTTCATTTTAGTGTGACGAAAATGTTGTAAAATTGATTGTGGTGATGGCATAACTCTGTAAGTATACTAAAAACCATTGAATTGTACATGCTAAATGGGTGAACTTTATGGTATGTAAATTATATTTGAATAAAGCTGTTATAGAAAAAAAAAACTGATAGAAATGGACCTACCCTTGATTTTATTCATCTATGACATGAGACATCTATGACATGAGACACTGACTAAATGAGCCACTAATTAAAGCTGGAAACAAATGAGAAGCCAAGTTCATAATAGATAAATACATAAATTACTTCTCTAAATCTTCCCTTATTGTTTATTAGTAAAATTTTAGAAATAGTAAAATGATATCAACTTGGCTCCAATAATATTAATAATAAAACTAATTACTAACACTTATTGACTGCTTATAAGATATTTAGTAGTATAAAGAAAATTGGGGTAAACTGGAACTCTCCTACACTGCTTTGAAGTGTGTAAAGTGGTAAAACCACATTGTAGAGCATTTAGCCAGTGCTTAGTAGAGTTAAATGCTTATCCCTTATGACTAATCAATCTACTTCTAGGTATTTTCCCTCGAGGACTCCTCACATGTATTTAAGGAAACAGATATTAAGATACTGATTGAAGCATTTCTTCTAATGGAAAAATCAGAAATAACCTAAATGCTCAACAGTAAAAACGTGAATATATATTCATACCATACAGCAGTTAAAATGAGTTCATAAATCTATATACATCAAATAGAACAATCTTAAAAACAGAAAGATGAATTTTAAAAATCAAATTAGAAAAGGATAACTAGTTTTGCAGATAGTAATTAAAACACAAAATTAATCCCAAAATTAATTTTAAAAATAAAACAAAATAAAAACATATTTTATACATTGTTATATTCATAATCTTTGGGTACATATGCTGATGCAGCAAAAGAATAAAAACATGGATGTGAAGCATACATACAAACTTCAAGATAGTGGTTATCTCAAATGAAGAAACCAGGAAATAGAAGTGGGGTGCAAAACAACGTTCAAGTTTATGAATAATCTTTTATTTTTTCAAAAATTCCAAGAAAATATAGTAAAACATTTACATTTGATAAACCTAAATGGGTAGCATATTTTTTCTGTATTTTCTTTCAGTTTGAAATGTTTTAAATTAACATTGCATAAATGAGATTATGCAATGTTAATGTCCTGTTCTTGATAACTATATTATTGTTATATAAGATATTAACATTAGGAGAACAAGATGAGAATCATGAGAGAACTCTTTGTACTTTTTTTTGGTAATTCTAAAATTAGTTAAAAATTATGTTTTTAAATTTTTAATAAAAACAATAAAATATTAAAAAAATAAAAATGTATGCACTTGTAGAGGTCAAATAAATGGTGATAATAAACCTTATTACTATCTATTATTCTAAAAATCAAAATTATTTAAATTATTTTGAAGATATTTTTTAAAGCCCAATTAAAGGATTGAAGGCTACCAATTTATTTATAAAATTTCCTTCCTCCTCAGCAAATTGAAACATTATTTCAAGATGTGCCTTATTTTACCTCACCATGGAATCAATCCTAAGGTTTAAAGGAACCTTGAAAATTAATCAATAACGCCCACCTCAAGGCAGGCCTTCATTCAAATCATTTAGGAAAGACTATATTCCTTTATTTAAAAATCTTTCCAAATGGAAATAGCACTATGTTTATTAACAAAAAGTGCAATCATTATTGTCCCTTGGTATCCTCAGGGTATTAGTTCCAGGACCCTTGCAGATACCAAAATCCACAGATGTTCAAGTCCCTGATATAAAATGCCATAGTATTTGCATATAACCTATATACATCCTCCTGTATACTTTAAATCATCTCTGAATTACTTATAATACGTAATACAATGTAAAAGCTATGTAAATAGTTGTTATACTGTATTTTTTATTGTTGTACTGTTATTTTTCATTGTAGGGGTTTTTTTTTCTGAATATTTTCAATCTACAGCTGGTTGAATCCAGAAATATGGAACCGAAGGACAGGGACAGCCAATTGTATTTCAAACCTCCCAGTCAAGAAAATATTTTTAGTATTCAAGTTAAGGTTTTCTGACTATAATTTAAATATATAATTTAAATTTGATAGGGTGATGTGATTGAAGGGCAAGAACATTTATTTAATATTCAAAAAATGTTTCTTAAGAATTTGAAGACTATTCAGAACTAAGACAGTTTTCTCATCCCCAAAACTAAATAAGCCTACCTGGATTAGCCTCTCAGCATAAAACCTGTTTTCCAAGCTTTTATTTATTTTGCTGTTCACCTCAAACTGATTTTCAAAATGGAATAAAATATTTCACTAGAGGCTTCACCAATGCAAAAGAAGGATTCCCATATCATACCTAAGTATTTTAACAGACAGCATCAGAAGACTATAGTTGTATCTATTTCCTAACAAGAAAACATCTACCATTATATTTTAGAATATTTATGTTTGCTGATGAGGTCATTCTTTCTCCTGGACAGTGCTGCAGATACAGTATGCACTTTGGGATCCACTTAATTTGCTTTCATGTTAGCCATTTTCCTTCATTTTAATACACTTTTTACTTAGAACATAAACATGTATTTGAAAAGGTTTTATTACCATTTATTAGACCCAGTGTCATAGAGATTTGAAGAAATAAACAGTCAAACAAACAAAAATACAAGGTGACAACCAAGGTAGAAACTCTGGAATTTCTGTACAAGAAAGATTAAGGAGTGGAAGCAATTTGCTCCATTTAGCTACCTCCCTCCTCTTTCCTATTCTCAGTCTTAAGGTTTTATTTGCATAACACTGATCCTGTTTAACTTATTTGGGCAAGTTTGCAGGCTAGATGGCAGAGACTGGAGATGGGTGAAGGAGAGGTTATGTACCACTAAACCACCTCTAGACATTTCCTCACTAACCAAAACTAAAGAAAAAGAAAGATGTTCATTTATTTTCTTCTCATACTGAACAAATATAAAATATTAGGTTGGTGCAAAAGTAATTGTGGTTTTAGCATTGTGGAAATTTGCCATTCAATATTGGAATACATTCTTAAATAAATGTGGTTGTTATACATCATTTTAATGAGAATTTCTCACTTTATGTTTTTTTGCTAATGACTTATTACTTGCTATTTTGTATTTATTTTAGACTATGGAAATGATGTTATACAAAAAGCAAATTTGAGCAATTTTCTTACTCCAGTTCAAAATGGGTTGTAAAGCAGACAACTCACAACATGAACGATGCATTTGGCCCAGGAACTGCTAAAGAACATACAAGGCAGTGGTGGTTCAAGAAGTTTTGCAAAGGAGATGAGAGCCTTGAAGATGAGGAGTGCAGTGGCAGGTCATCAGAAGTTGACAGCGACCAATTCAAAGCAATCATTGAAGCTAATCCTCTTACAACTATACGAGAAGTTTCCAAAGAACTCAATGTCGACCATTCTACACTCGTTGGGCATTTGAAGCAAATTGGAAAGGTGAAAAACCTCAATAAGTGAGTGCCTCATGAGCTGACTGAAAATCACAACAAAAATCGTCATTTTGAAATGTTGTCTTCTCTTCTTGTATGCAACAACAACGAACCATTTCTCAATCGGACTGTGATGTTCAATGAAAAGTGGATTTTATACAACAACCAGCAACAGTCAGCTCAGTAGCTGGACCAAGAAGCTCCAAAGCACTTCCCAAAGCCAAACTTGTACCAAAAAAAGGTCATTGTCACTGTTTGGTGGTCTGTTGCGGGTCTGATCCATTACAGCTTTCTGAATTCCAGCGAAACCATTACATCTGACAAGTATGCTCAGCAAATTGATGAGATGCACCAAAAACCACAAGGCCTGCAGCTGGCATTGGTCAACAGAAAGGGCCCAATTCTTCTCCATGGCAACACCTAACCGCAGGTCGCACAACCAACGCTTCAAAAGTTGAAGGCCGGGTGCGGTGGCTCACACCTGTAATCCTAGCACTCTGGGAGGCCGAGGTGGGTGGATCGCTCGAGGTCAGGAGTTCGAGACCAGCCTGAGTGAGACCCTGTCTCTACTAAAAATAGAAATAAATTATCTGGACAACTAAAAATATATATATAGAAAAAAATTAGCCAGGCATGGTGGCGCATGCCCTGTAGTCCCAGCTACTCGGGAGGCTGAGGCAGGAGGATCGCTTCAGCCCAGGAGTTTGAGGTTGCTGTGAGCTAGACTGACGCCACGGCACTCACTCTAGCCCAGGCAACAAAGTGAGACTCTGTCTCAAAAAAAAAAAAAAAAGTTGAATGAATTGGGCTACCGAAGTTTTGCCTCATCTGTCATATTCACCTGACCTCTCGCCAACTGACTACCAACTTCTTCAAGCATCTTGACAACTTTTTGCAGAGAAAATGCTTCCACAACCAGCAGGATGCAGAAAATGCTTTCCAAGAGTTCAGACTCGTGAGGCATGGATTTTTAGGCTACAGGAATAAACACACTTATTTCTCGTTGCCAAAAATGTGATGATTCTAATGGTTCCTATTTTGATTAATAAAGACGTGTTTGAGCCTAGTTATAATGATTTAAAATTCAGTCTGAAACCACAATTACTTTTGCACCAACCTACAAAGTTTCTCTAACTTTAATAGCACTAATAATTATGTAATTATCTAGTTTATTTGTTTACTTATTTATTTCTACCTCCATACATTAGAATGCAAGCTCCATGAAAGCAGGGAATTTATCTGTCCAGTTCATCCTGAATCCCTGCATCTAAGATAATGCCTTGCACATACTAGGAATCTAATAAATATTTTAAGAATGAAAGAGAATGTATCATTACAAATATATCTTATTTTTCTTGTTGCTTAATATATTTCAGTATTTCTTTTTCAATTATTTGTACTTTAAGTGTACTGTAAGTAAAATTAGAGGTTTAATTTTATTTTACTAACTTCAATTTCTACTAAACAACTGGTCTTAAAGCATTTAGTCTCTTTGTCTTACAGTTAAAATAAAACATATACTTTAATACTAAACTCAAAGATAAACCTGTTACTAAAATAAAGCTGAGTAACAAAATATATAGTTATCAAATCCTTTTATAGTTAGCAGAAAACATTCCACTTACATAATACTCTTATTAATTACCTGCAAATTACTCACTAGTTGAAATTTGCCATGTAATACACAACTTTTCAGCATCATACTTTTAATTGTGTATTGGTTTACATGTACTCTTTTAATTTCCAGTCTCTATCTGATGCCTTTAACTATAAAAAAACAAACTTATATTTAAACAATATTAGCATTAAGAATTAAACTCCCCCTCAAATCCCCTATGGAATGTAAAATTAAGAAAAAAAATTCATTATTTCTTGATTCTAACTCAAACATTTCTGAAAATATGCCAAACTAATTAAGAAATATTATAGAGAAAGAGGTTAAGACACAAATTATTAAAGTTTCTAATTAACAATATTTTAATAGATTTTAGAGAATTAATATAACTCAAGAAAATCTTATGAGTTTACTATTTGTTTGTGTGTTTGTTGTTGTTTTCACTTTAACAGGTTAGACCTAAGAGAAGAATTCCTAGTGAGCTGGGCACGGTGGTGTGAACCTGTAGTACAGCCACTCAGGAGGCTGAGGCAGTAGGATCACTTGAGCCCAGGAGTTTAAGACTACAGTAATCTATGATCACACCACTGCACTACAGCCTGGGCAACAGAGTGAGACATCTCCAGAAAAAAAAAAAAAGAATCCTAACAGCATGCAATATGAAAGTTCACACAGTTACATGGCTAGTAATTTAAAAAATATATTTGTGGGAGTATATGAAGCTATTAATTACTGGCAGGGTGGTAAGATATAAGGCAGAATGCTGCAGTCTTACTGGTTTGAGGACTCAAAGGACAGAATACTACAGAAATGGGAGAGTTGTTGAAAAGCGGTGGGAAATCCCAGACACTAGGGAGCCATAGGCAGAAAATCTCCAAATCTCTATTAAAAAAGAGTATGAGTCCATATTTAAAGAAAAAAAGAAGAAATATCTTCTTCGGGAAGAATGCCAACTAACAAATATAGAGGGGATGATGCCAAAACTAGACAGTAAATGTTTGATAAGAGGATATTTACAGTCTCAAAGTAACTTGCTAAAAATTACTTATTAATTAAAAAAAGAAAAATACAAAGGAGAAACATGGCAGATGTTACCTGAACCAAATGATCAAAATTAACATCTCCAATATCTGGAAAAGCCAATATCGTATGCCTCATGCACTTAAAAGGACATAATATTACTTCAGTGTTATTCCTATAAAATGTGTATAAACTAAATCTATTCCTGAGAAAACATCGGAAACACTGACATGAACGCATATTTCATGAAAAATTGCTATGTACTCTTTAAAAATGTCAAAGCCAAACTAAAGAAAGGCTGAGGAAATTTCAGATCAAAAGAGACTCTTGAACAAGACAAATAAATGCAATATGAGATCCTAGATCAGATACTGCCTGCAGGGAAAAACAGCTATTAAGACAACTGATAAAATTCAAATATGAACTACAGATTAAATAATAGTACTGTATGAATATTAAATGTCTTGATGTTTTGACAATAGTACTGTGGTTATATAATATAGGAGAATGTCTTTGTTTTTAGAATATACAAACTGAAGTATTTAGGGGCAAAGGGGAATGATGTCTACAATTACTCTCAAATGGTAGAAAGAAATTTTAAAATGTATGCCTGAGACTTTTGCTTCTAGTCAAGATGGAGTGATAGGGATCGAATTTACCCTCCTTCTTGAAACTATTTTAAAAATGAATAAATTATATGAAATGTCAGTTTGAAATACACTAGATATCAGGAAACAAAGGACAGTGATCCTTGAAAAACGGGAAAGTAAAGAAAGTGAGCCCTATGATTGCCCCAGCCTACTACCTTGAGAATTTCAATGCCAAGGCAGAGTGGGAAAAACCAGGCAGAGCTCAGTGGACTCTTTGAGTTGAAGGGACACAGCAGAAAATACGGGAGGCCAAGACAACTAGAATTTATGTACCTGAGTACAGGAGCAGAGACAGCTACACAAAGAGAGAACTCCAGAGATTTGCAAAGGGTCCCCCTTAACTATTTAGCTGCGTACTGATCAGCTCATGGATGCAAAAGAAGCACTGAAGGCCAGGGAAAGAACCACTCTAAAGGATTAGAAGTAACAATGCCCAGCACTCACACAGCATTAGATGTAGGGCCTATACTCTCTCAGCCCAAGATTTGGCACTGGGTAGAGTACCCAGAAGGGACTTGCCTCATTACTGGAGAATAGCCCTAGACTGAGCACTGATCAAAACAAATTTTAAAAACAAGATACAAAAGAAGTAGTTTCCAAGGAACTTAACAGCATTCTAGAAAAAAGCTCAAGAATATTTATAGAAATACAAAAACATCTGGCACCCTACCAGGTAGAATAACATAATGCCTGGCATCCAATCAAAGATTGCCAAGGGCCAGGTGTGGCAGCACATGCCTATAATCCTAGCACTTTGGGAGGCCGAGTCAGGAGGATCACTTGAGATCAGAAGTTCAAGACCAGCCTGAGCAACGTAGCAAGACTTGGTCTCTACAGAAATTAAGAAAAATTACCTAAGTAGTACTCCATGGTACACATATACCACATTTTATTAAGTAATGGGTGCGGTGCTCACCATTTAGGGAATGGATACGCTTGTAGCTCTGACTTGGGCAGGGCAAAGGCAATATATGTAACCTAAATATTTGTACCCTGGTAATACTCTAAAATAAGAAAGACGGATGGACGGAAGGAAGGAAGGAAGGAGGGAAGGAAAGAAGGAAGGAAGGGAGAAAAAAAAATTAGCTGGGTGTGGTGGTGTACACCTGTAGACCCAGATACTTGGGTGGCTGAGGCAGGAGGATCTTGAGCCCAAGAGTTTGACGTTGCAGTGAGCTATGATGATGCCATTGCACTCTAGCTCAGGCAACAGGGGAGACACTGTCTTAAAAAAAAAAAAAGATTACCAAGTATGCAAAGAAGCAGTAAAATATAATACATTAAAAAAAATAAATTAGTCAATAGAAACCAACCCAGAAGGAGCAAAGATAATAAAATTAGTAAACAAGTTCTTTAAAATAGATTACAGGCTGGGCACAGTGACTCATGCCTGTAGTCTCAGCACTTTGGGAGGCCCAGGCAGGAGGATTGCTTGAGGCCAGGAGTTTGAGATCAGCCTGGAAAACATAGCAAGACCCTATCTCAAAAAAAAAAAAAAAAAAAAAATAGCAGGGCATAGTGGCACACCCCTGCAGTCCCAGCTACTCAGGAGGCTGAGGTGGAAGGATCATTTGAACCCAGAGTTCAAGGCTGCAGTGAGCTACCATTGGGCAACTGCACTCCAGCCTGTATAACAGAGTAACACCTTATCTCTAAATAAATAAATACAAATAAAATACGTTTTGGCTGGGCAAGGTGGCTCACACCTGTAATCCTAGCACTCTGGGAGGCCGAGGCAGGAGGATCACTTGAGGTCAGGAGTTCGAGACCAGCCTGAGCAAGAGCGAGACCCCATCTCTACTAAAAAATAGAAAGAAATTATCTGGACAACTAAAAATATATAGAAAAAAATAGCTAGGCATGATGATGCATGCCTGTAGTCCCAGCTACTCGGGAGGTTGAGGCAGAAGGATTGCTTGAGCCCAGGAGTTTGAGGTTGCTGTGAGCTAGGCTGACGCCACAGCACTCTAGCCCGGGCAACAGAGCAAGACTCTGTTTCAAAAAAAAATAAAAATAAAAATAAAATAAAATACATTTCATATTTCCTAAAGCCTAAATAGAAATGAGGAAGATTTTTAAAAAGACCCAAATAAAGCTAACAGAGATAAAATAGTTACACTGCATGACGCGAAAATATAAAGTAGTTGGGACTAATGACAAATTAGTCATTTCAGGAAAAAAAAAATTAGTGAACTTGAAGACACAGCAACAGAAACTACCCAAAATGAAAAACACAGAGAAAACAGAATTTAAAATAAACAGATCATGAGTGAGTCGTGTATAAGCTGCCAAATATATGTGCCACTGGAGTCACAAAGTGGGGAGTGGGGAGGACCAAAAAATATACTGAGGAAATAATGGCTAAAATTTTCAAAATTTGATAAAATCAGACCTAAGAAGCTTGACAACCCCAAACATGAAGAAAACTACTTCAAAACACATCATAAACAAATTGTTCAAATCAGTAAGGGTACAGAATAAGTAAACACCACGATCACCCAAATTGATATTTACAGAACATTCCATCCAACAACAGCAGAATGCACATTCTGTTCAAGTGCACCTGGAACATTTACCAAGAAAGACCACACTACTCTGGGCCTGAAAAATTGAAAAGCATTCAAGTCACACAAAGAATATTCTCTGATCACAATGAACTAAATTAGAAATAAAAAACAGAACAATCTCTAGGGAAAAACCAAAGATTTAGAACTAAATAACATAACTCTAAATAGCTCATGGGTCAAAAAAGAAATAATTTAAAGAGAAATTAGAAATAATCTTGAACTGAATGGAACTAAAAACACAATATATCCAGATTTGTGAGATATGATAAAGCTACCCCTTCTACCATAAGGAACCACAAAAAGAAAAGCAAATTAAAACCAAAGCAAGTAAAAGGATGGAAATACATCAATGAAACAGAAAAACAAAAAAGAGAATCACTGAAACTGACTTTGAAAAGATTATTAAAATGTCTGTACAGAGTAACTGGTGGGAAAAAAAGAGAAAAGACAAAAATTACCAATATTATAAAAAAAAGGTAATGTTTTACATTCTACAGGTATTAAAACGAAAATAAGAGATATAAGAGATTATGAACAATTATGCCAATACATTTCACCACTTAGATAAAATAAATGTATTCCTTGAAAGACTCAAACTACCAAACCTTACTGAAGAAAACCTAAATAGCCCTATATCTATTAAATAATTTTAATTGGTAGTTAAAAAATCATTTCACAAAGAAAACTCCCAGAGCAGATGACTTCACATGTGAATTCTACAAAACATTTGGGGAAGAAATAATACCAATTCTACACAAACTCTTCCAAAAAAATGAAAAGGAGGAAATATTTCATAACTCATTCTTTGAGGTCCACATGACCCTACTATCAAGACATTCTAAGAAAAGTACCGATCCCTCATAAATTAAATAGGGTCATGTGCGGTGGCTCATGACTGTAATACTATCACTTTGGGAGGCCAATGGCAGTTGGGTGGGGGCGGGGGATCCCTTGAGACCCGGAGTTCCAGACAAGCCAGAGCAATATACCAAGACCTCATCACCACAAAAAAAATTTTTTTTAATTAGCTGGGTGTGGTGGTATACACCTGTAGTCATAGCTACTCTGGAGGCTGAGGCAGGAGGATCTCATATAAATGTAAAAAAAATAAGCAAAACTTTGGCAAATTATACCTAATTATATTAAAACAATAATACATCATGACTAAATTGGGATTATCCCAGGAACACAAGACTGATTTAATATTCTAAGCCAATCAATGTAATTCACTGTATTAATAAACTAAAAAAAAAAAAAAAGGTAAACCATGTAATCATCTCATACAATGCAGAAAAAGCATTTGGCCAAATCCAACATCCATTTTCGACAAAAACTCTCAGTAAACTAGGAGTAGCAGGGAACTTTCTCAAACTGATGAAGGGCATCAACAAAAAACCCAAAAGCTAAAATCATACTTAATGGTGAAAGATCGAATGCTTTCCCCGCTAAGATCAGGAAAAAGACAGGGATGTCTGCTCTCACCACCTTTATTACACATTGTAGTAGAGGTTCTAGCCAGTACAATAAGGCAAGAAAAAGAAATTAAAGTCATTCATGATTAAAAGGAAATAGTAAAACTGTCTTTAATCTCAGACAACATGATCATCTTTATAGAAAATCCAATGGAATCTATAAAAAAGTTACTGAAACTAATAAGCAAGCCTAGCAAGGATGCAGGATACAAAATCTATAAAAATCAATTGTATTTTCATATACTAATGACAAAAAATTTAAATGAAATTCTAAAAACAGTATCATTCACAATAAAAAAATATGATTAAAGGTGTAAAAATACCAAAACCCACAAAATACTGCTAAGAGAAATTAAAGAAGACCTAAATAAATGAGAATACCCATCTTGTTCATGGGCAGGAAGACCCAATATTGTTAAGATGTCAATTCCTTAGGTCCAGCCTGCACTCAAGGGGAGGGGATTATATAAGGTCATGAATACCAGGAGGTGGAGATCATTGGAGACCATCTTAGAAGTCTGCCTACCACAGGTGTCAATATTATTAAAGGATTCCATATAATTTTTTTGTGGAACATCCTTATAATGCCTATAAAAGGACCCTATAGCCACATTACCAGGTATAAATCTTGGTTCTACTAATTACTGTGTGAACTTGCCAATGAATTAGCTTTCTAGAGCTGAGGCTCTCTTGTCTATAAAATGGAGATAGTAACATAACAGTACCTATCTTGTGCAGTTATTTAAGGTTTAAAAATGATTATGTATCTGGCCGGGTGCAGTGGCTCATGCCTATAATACTAGCACTCTGAGAGGCCAAGGTGGGAGGATCGCTTGAGCTCAGTCAGGAGTTGAAGACCAGCCTGAGCAAGAGTGAGACCCCATCTCTATAAAAAATAGAAAAATCAGCTGGGTGTTCTGGTGCACGCCTATAGTCCCAGCTGAGGGAGGCTGAGGCAGGAGGATGGCTTGAGCCCAGGAATTTGAGGTTGCAGTGAGCTATGTATGATGACTCCTCTACACCCTAGCAGGGGTGAAAGTGCAAGACTCCATCTCCAAAAAAAAAAAAAAACAGATTATGTTTCTGTGAAGCACTTAAGTATCTGGCACATAATAAGCACTTGGTTATACATATACATCAACACATCCATAAAACCAATATATATACTAAGGTTACTATTTAATAGTATTTTTTATAACACATCCTTCTTTACTTAATGATGCCTACAATAAATGAGGCATGCTTTTTAGTCAAAGTATACACAAAAATAATTCACTAAATTGTGTGTATTTAGGGAATCTTAGGCACTGAGAGAAAAGTATTCTCTTATTTCCATTTTTAGTTGAAGTTTAACAAACATAGATAATGCCTGGGATAACCATATCCCATTTTGCTGGGTTCTAGTTTGCACCTGCTCTCCAGGTATAACTTTTTACATTCTTAAAAAGTGCCCTATTTACATGCTCTGCGATTTCCTTCCTCAGTGTTTCATAGTTCTCCCTGTAGAAGTCTTTTACCTCCTTAGTTAAATATATTCCTAGGTATTTTATTTTCTTTGTTGCTATTGTGAAGGGTATTGAGTCCTTAATTTGGTTCTCCATTTGACTGTTACTGGCATATATGAATGCCTCTGATTTGTGTGTATTGATTTTGTATCCTGAGACTTTACTGAATTCATTTATCAATTCCAGGTGTCTCTTGGTTGAATCCTTGGGGTTTTCTCGATATAATATCATATCATCAGCAAAGAGTGAGAGTTTGATCTCTTCTGTCCCTATTTGAATACCCTTGATTCTGCTCTCTTGCCTGATTGCTCTCACAAGGACTTCCAGGACTATGTTGAAAAGCAATGGGGACAGTGGGCAAGCTTGTCTTGTTCCAGTTCTAAGTGGGAATGCTTTCAATTTTTCCCCATTCAGTATGATGTTGGCTGTGGGTTTGTCATATATGGCTTGTATGATTTTTAGATAGGCCCCGTCTATGGCTATTTTGTTAAGCGTTCTTATCATAAAAGGGTGTTGAATTTTGTCAAATGCTTTTTCTGCGTCTATTGAGAGGATCATATGGTCTTTGTTTTTGCTTCTATATGTGGTGAATTACATTTCTAGATTTGTGTATGTTGAACCATCCCTGCATCTCTAGGATGAAGCCCACTTGGTCGTGATGGATTATTTTCTTGGTAAGCACCTAGATTCGATTTGCGAGGATTTTATTGAGAATTTTTACATCTATATTCATAAGGGATATTGGTCTGTAGTTTTCTTTTTATGTTGCATCTTTTCCTGGTTTTGGTATCAGAGTTATGTTGGCTTCATAAAATGTGTTGGGGAGAATTCCATCCTTCTCGATTTTGTAGAATAACTTTTGTAGAATAGGCACCAGTTCTTCTTTGTAGGTGTGATAAAATTCGGGTGTGAAACCATCTGGTCTGGGGCTTTTCTTTTTAGAAAGGCTTTTTATTGCTCTTTCGATTTCAGTTCTTGATATTGGTCTGTTCAGGAATTCTATTTCTTCCTGGTTGAGCCCAGGGAGGCTGTGTGTTTCTAAAACTTTGTCCATTTCCTCCACATTTTCCAGTTTGTGTGCATAAAGGTTTTTGTAGAATTCATAGATGATATCTTGTATCTCTGTGGGATAAGTTGTGATTTCTCCTTTCATGTTCCTGATGGAAGTTATTAGAGATTTTTCTTTTCTGCTCTTGGTTAGTCTAGCCAAAGGTGTGTCAATTTTGTTTATCTTTTCAAAGAACCAACTTTTTGTTTTATTAATGGAAGACCATACCATGCATGTGGATCAGAAGAATCAACATTGTTAAAATGTCTATACTACCCAAAGTGATCTACAGATTCAATGCAATCCCTACTAAATTACCAACATCATTTTTCACAGATATAGAAAAAATAATTTTACACTTTGTATGGAACCAGGGAAGACCCCATTTAGCAAAAGCAATTTTAGGCAATAAGAACAAAATGGGAGGTATTAATTTACCAGACTTCAAGCTATACTACAAGGCTGTGGTTATTTAAACACCTTGGTATTGGCACAAGAACAGGGACACAGACCAGTGGAACAGAACTGAGAACCTGGATATAAAACCACCCTCATATAGCCATTTAATCTTTGACAAAGCAGACAAAAACATACTCTGGGGAAAAGAATCCTTATTCAATAAATGGTGCTGAGAAAACTGGATAGCCACACGTAGACCACTGAAACAGGACCCACACCTTTCACCTCTCACAAAAATCAAATCACGGTGGATAACAGACTTAAACTTTAGGTGTGAAACCATTAGAATTCTAGAAGAAAATGTGGGAAAGACTCCTATAGACATTGGCCTAGGCAAAGAATTTATGAAGAAGACCCCTAAGGCAATCACAGCAACAACAAAAATAAATAAATGGGACCTGCTTAAATTAAGAAGTTTCTGCACAGCCAAAGAAACTATCATGAAAGTAAACAGACAACCTACAGAATGGGAAAAAATTTTTGCATGCTACACATCCGATAAAGGACTGATAACTAGAATCTATTTAGAACCCAGGAAAATCAGTAAGAAAAAATCAACCCTATCAAAAAGTGGGCAAAGGACACGAATAGAAATTTTTCAAAAGAAGACAGAAGAATGGCCAACAAACATATGAAAAAATGCTCAACATCTCTAATTCTCAGGGAAATGCAAATCAAAACCACAATGAGATATCACTTAACTCTAGTGAGAATAGCCTTTATCAAAAAGTCCCATAACAATAAATGTTGGCATGGATGCAGAGACAGGAACACTCATACACTGCTGGTGGGACTGCAAACTAGTGCAACCTCTGTGGAAAGCAATACGGAGATACCATAAACAGATACAAGTAGAGCTACCATTTGATCCACCAATCCCATTATTGGACATCTACCCAAAAGAACAAAAGATAGTCTATAAAAAAGTCATCTGCACCCGAATGTTTATAGCAGCACAATTCACAATTGCAAAGATGTGGAAACAACCCAAGTGCCCATCAATACATGAGTGGATGAATAAAATGTGGTATATGTATACCATGAAGTATTACTCAGCTATAAGAAATAATGGGGATATAGAATCTCTTATGTTCTCCTGGATACAGTTGGAACCCATTCTACTAAGTGAAGTATCCCAAGAATGGAAAAATAAGCACCACACGTACTCACCATCAAATTGGTTTCACTGATCATCACCTAAGAGCACATTTAGGAATAACATTAATTGGGTGTCGGGCAGATGTGGGGGGGGAGGGGATGGGTATATACATACATAATGAGTGTGATGCGCACTGTCTCAGGGATGGACACGCTTGAAGCTCTGACTGGGGGGGGGGAGTGGCCAAGGGCAATATATGTAACCTAAACTTATGCACCCCCATAATATGCTGAAATAATAATAAAAAAACAAAAACAAAAACAAACAAAAGTGCCCTAGTTTACACAAGAAATTATAGTCACTCCAGTTTGTCACAGCCTCCTATTGTAATGGAAACAATCTAGATTTTAACACTTTTGAGTAAGGAACCAACATGGCAGGGACAAAAGGAAAAGAAACTGAAAAAGAGGAACGGTATGGGCAGTGGGAGCAGGGAGGTATGGTGGGACCAGAGTAGTACAAGAGTAATTAATATTTCAAAATGCCCCAACTACCAAAATCAATTCACTCACAGTCTGAATTCACACTTCCTATGCTGCCTATGAACCTAACATATTCTTAAACGCTTAGGAATAGGTCATAAAATATTTAAGTAGCATTTCCTTAAGGATTTAAAAAATCTATAAATAGATATCAAATAAATTTTAGTGTACTACCTTTAATTTCCCTTTCCTCTACATGTTCTAATATATAATCATGAGGCGAATATATAATCTTGATAGATACATTCTTTAAAAAATTAGAAAACTTGTTTAAATCTATATAATACAGGCCAAGTTTTAGCAATAAATCATTTTTACAGCCATTTTTAAACTCCCAACTGAAAACATTAGTTGATTCTGGAAATTCTAACTCCTTTATAATCCAGCAGCACCAAAGCAAACAGTCATGACCCCTTAAGAGGATAAATATGTCCATTTTAATTAAAGATGAAATTATTTGACTTTGTATGCAATTTTTAAATCTGTATTTTGAGATGTAGTTACAAATCCTGTGCTTTTCATTAATGAAAAACTGTAAAGTACAATAACTGAAGAATAGCCTATAAATAGAGGCATTCTTAAAAGTACCTTGATTTTTAAGAATTTAGGCTTATAAGAGGAATGAAGTACTGATACATGCCACATTATAGATGAATCTTGAAAACATTGTGCTAAGTAAAAAAACCAAGTCACAAAGGATCACATATTGTATGATTCCATTTATATGAAAGGTCTAGAATAGGCAGATCTATACGGACAGAGGTAAATCAGTAGTTGCCTAGGGCTGGGGCAGGGTGGGCGTGGGAGGAGTGAGGGGAGTAGCGGATGACTTCTTTTGGGAGTGATGGAATATTTTTAAATGGATTATAGTAATAGTTGCACAATTCTGTGAATACACTAAAAACCAGTGAACTGTACACTTTAAATGAGTAAATTGTATGGTCTGTGAATTATATCTCAATAAAGCTGTTAACAAGAAAAGAACTTAGGCTATAATTCCTACCCCAAATATACAAACTGTTATGTATTAATACCTTAAAAATGGAAAAACGTAATTCCAACAGTTAATAGGACAGAAAGCCAAGAAACGTATGCATTAGTCTGTTCCTGATAATTGCTAAACACTGATGCAAGTACATACTATGTCACTAAATTCCTACTGAATTTCAGCCTATAAATAGGTTTCTTGAATATTTTCTCACAAAATAAATTTAGAAATCGGCTTGAATTTAAACTTGTGGTGGCTATTTCTTGATTTCATGTGGAAATTAAAATAACTTAATCTGTCAAATTGTAGGGTTTTATTCTTTTTTTTTTTTTTTTTGAGATAGAGTCTTGCTCTGTTGCCCGGGCTAGAGTGAGTGCCATGGCATCAGCCTAGCTCACAGCAACCTCAAACTCCTGGGCTTAAGCGATCCTACTGCCTCAGCCTCCCGAGTAGCTGGGACTACAGGCATGCGCCACCATGCCTGGCTAATTTTTTCTATATATATATTTTTTTAGTTAGCCAGATAATTTCTTTCTATTTTGAGTAGAGGCGGGGTCTTGCTCTTGCTCAGGCTGGTCTCGAACTCCTGACCTCAAGCGATCCACCGCCTCGGCCTCCCAGAGTGCTAGGATTACAGGCATGAGCCACCACGCCCGGCCTTATTCTTAGGTAGTATTAATTTGCAGCTTGTCAACACCAAGTTTATGAAGTATGTGAGGCAATGCATATAAAGCTAATGCTTGATTTAGCCATCCCACAATGTATACATGTATCTAAACATCACATTGTATACCATAAAGACATACAATTTTTGTCAACTTAAAAAATAATTTTAAAACCAACAAAAATACAAAGCTTAATAAAAATGCTTTCAAAGTTCTACAGTAAGTTAACTTTTCAATTGTATACATACAGTGCTATTTTACCTTCTTAAATTCTATTTCTAGAGTTTCAAGTACAAAGTTTTAATCATTTCTTGACCTAGTTATATTTTACCATTTAAAACAGAGTTACTAAATGTCAAGCTGATTTAGGTAAACACTAGTAATCATCAAATAGTTCTAACAGATTTAGTCTACAGAAGCAATCAATACCAGTCACTAATATTGATATTTTAGCTAAAAACAGATTATAAAAATGAAAGATCGGTTTTACTACTCGACTATTAATGATTATTTATAATATATGGAATATAACTGAAAGATACTGTAACATATAGAAATACTGCCGTATTTCCACAAATTTATACATAATAGCACTTATAAGATGCTATAATGTATAAGCTAAGATGTCAGGTAGTTAATACAACATAAAGAAGTACGTATATCATTTAGAAAGTAACATGAAGGTGCTCTTTGGTATGGCATAATGTTAGATTTGATAAATCTAGGTGGTGGTAACAGGTATTTACTATATTATATATTATTTATATGTGTACACATATATACATATAATATCTGAAATACACATACATTCATATAAAAATAAAATATATATAAATAATTTTAATATGTTCTTTGGTGTTAATTCAATGTTATTGATACCAAGTAAAACAATAAGATTAAAAATTTATTTCTTTATGTCTAGCGTGATCTGATAGCTTTCGAAAGCACGGTATGCTTTAAATTTAAATCAACAAAAATCAACAAAAAAATCAATAAAACAGTAAGATATTATTTGCTAAAGGGAGATAACATTTTTAGCTTTTAAAAGTAACATTGTTACCTAAATGACTACAATTCCAAATGGTTTTAACTGCTTAAAACATTTAAGTTCCTAGGACAAAAATTGGCCTAGTGGAAAGATACATATCCATCAGTTTTCCTCTAGAATCCTTCATAAACATATCATACATTCTCCCTAGTGAACTGACATTTTAAGCAAACATAAATCATGCTCTTATCCATTAATGGTGGGGTCACACCCCCAAACATGTTAGTCAGTGAGTTCTATGAAGCAATTCTGCACAATAATAGAAAATCATCTGTGGAATTCTCAGAAATTTTTTACTAAAATTAGCAGTATGCTTTAAACATATATTCAATTTCACAAATCCAAAATATATAAAGGATATCAAACAGAGTCTGATGGATGGAAAAAATTATATATGTGTATATATATGAGAATTAAGCACTGGTAACTCCCCAAACCTCCCGAAGAAAAACCATATCTAAATATTAGAGATGATAGTCATCTCATTTTGATAAGTCACTCTGTGATCCTAGTAATGCAAAGATAACTGTAGACTTTTAAATAGGATAGAAGTTACTTTGAGACTTTAGTATTCAAAAAAAGATTCTATACTGCCCCCAAAAAGCATTTTTCTGACCTCTATTACATTAGCCAATCTAATATGATATATGAACTCTTTGAACTACTGTCCTACTAAATCCTGAGATCATTTTTAGTACTAGTGTGACCATTAAGAGATAAATTTAAAAAAAAAAAATTATGTTTAAATCCAAAACATCAAAGAGGCACTCAAAGTAGCTTACAGAAGCAAAGAAGAGAGTTGCAGAGAATCAGAATAATATTTGGGTGAATTCGGAGTAAAATGTTGGACAGCTACAGTAAATGTAGCCAGTGCAAAGAAAAGGGGGCTAACTACTTGAATACTTATGTATGTGCCTAGTATAACTTCTTGATGTAATGTCTTGTCATTTTATGCAAAAGTTAAAAATACAATGGAGATACAATAATGAAAACGTGAAGTATTGGGAACCCACTGTGCTCTGCAATTTTGGGAGAGAGGAAGGGCTTTCCAAATATAAATACAGAAGCCATATCTAAGATCATTTTGTTAACCATATATAACAGACATTTTCCTTTAGTAATTTCATTGACACTAATCATATCTATGTTTTTTTACACAAAAGTTTCTACATTTGCACAATCTCTAGTATATTTTTAACTCCTTAACTATATTTGTGAACATTCCAGGCCACAAGACTCTGAGGAATTGCGGAATTTATCAGACTGACGTGTCAACACATATGAATATAAAACCAAAAGATGTTTTTAGTCAGGAAGTATGCCATAAACCAAATTTTCTGGTTTATGATGTCAGGTAGATAAAGTCAATTAAAGTAAGTATAACTGTAAAAAAAAAAATAAACTCAGAAACTTTAACTCTATGATTCAGTCAACATGGGAATTTTTCTAAAAGCTAGATTTACCTTATCTTATAGGTCTCAAGATTCTGATCCTATATACTTTATACTCCCTCCATAGAGCTTAATGTAGAATCAATGGGCATACCCAGATAAGTATAGTTAAATACTGCCTTGCAAATTAACAGAAATAATCAAGATAACAAAGGCTATTGTTTTATTTCACTTAGCCAAGAGAAAATAATGCTTCCATTTTGCTTCTTGTTTGTTACTGTTACTTTGTTTTGTTTTTTACTTTAAAATACTGATAACAGGTCAAAAGATTCACTTATGTTAGCATAATGTTTCTAACCAATCATAATTAGAGTATTAAAAACTAAAACAGATGTAACAGTATAATCAAAGAAGACAGGACCATCAGGGTTTGAGCCATACTCTTTCACTCATCAGCTGAGTGATCTTGAGAAATTTACTCAACTATTTTAAACCAGTTTCCTTATTTCTCGTGTGTGTAAAATAATAATGCTATCTACTCAGAGCTGTTGCTAGAAAGTAAAGAATAAAATGGATCTGAATATAGTTTTGTAAAACTGGAAAGCAATGTATGAATTCATTGGGTTATCAGTGAGTACTAATTTTGCTTGAGAGACAATCTGTTTAACACATGGTGTAATCAATATGCTTCTTTATATTCATATATCTTAATTAAAATATTTCAAATTAAATAAACATTCAAGTAAATTATTTAACTGCCAATCTCCTCTCCACCTGGCTTTTTTTTTTTTTTTTTTTTTTTGAGATAGGGTCTTGCTTAATAAACTTTAACAGAACTTGGAGGTAAGAATAGTTAATATATTCTACAACCCACAGGGGTAAGTTAATTTTTAAAACCTGTTTTTTCTCATACTCTTTAGTCTTGCTTATCTTATTTTGTTCATTTGATGCAAAGACAATAATAGTTTAATACATGCTTTCTCAGTAGTGAAAAATAAATTACCATTTTGCTTTTTCTATACTCATTACCTAAATGAAGCTTTAGACAGAACCAAATATAGTTGCAATACTGAACAAACACAACAATTAAAGGAAAAATACTCGCAACAAACCATACCTAGTTATAAGAACTGCATTATCGTGGTGGGCAATCCCATTTTCTGGAATGGTGTTTCCATCACTTTGGTGGGAGAGAATGGATTTCTGCCACTTACAGAAGCTATCGAGGGACTTGTCTGCATGGTGGTTTATCTCCAAGTTTGGCTGCAATACAACATGCATACCAGAAATGTTCCAAACAAATTACTAAGGTCAGTTGTTAAAATTTTTGAAGACTAAAGTGGGACTATAATTAGAAGCAGTGGTTTCTAGGAATAATCTCTTGCCAATTTTTATCTCTGTAATATCTGACCTAAAGTTCATTTAGTGTATTATTGAACAGACATTCTTTCCAGTTCCAGCTTTAATGATAATGTGAACATATGTGAGATTATTAGCATACAAAACCAATGAAAACCATTATTATAAGGTATGCCATGCAAACGCCCATCCTTATACCGAAACATATAGCTAATGTACATATACATAGCTTTAACATGACAAAAGAGGTATATTCTTGTAAAGTATTTAAAATTTGCTCAGAATATTAAATGTCTAGAGCTAAAAATTATCTTCAACAAGAACTTTCTAAGAGGAGCAATAATAAAACATATTTTTAGTAATAAATATCTCTATAGCCTGTTAAGAATTTAGTTTTATAAACTAACTTATTCTTACCTGATCTTCTGTGAGAACAATTAAGCGGGCCACTATAATATTCACAACGTTTCCTAGGCTGGAATCACGGTAAAGTTTGGCAACCTGACCTCCAGAAAATAAGAAAAGACACAAAGTCAGACAAAAATCAAAGGGTGATAGTTTGATATTTTTTAAAAAGTGCGGAAACAATTTTTTATGAATTTAACCATTCTGTACATTAAAAGGTATTCTTTCATCCCATATCACTTAGAACTTTACCCTCAACATGCCTTGGTAAAAAGTTTTTATACAAATCTACCTTCAGAAATATTTTCTCCTAGACATGAACTACAACATAGAAATTAGAGGGTGAGCTGATAATTCAAGTTAAAGAAAACCTGTTAATCAAGATTTAACAATCCATTAAAAAGTCATGTTATTTGAAAATAAACAATATGATCACCTTTAAATTAATTTTCTATGGAACTAAAACATTAATAGACCAATTTTTAATCATTTTAGATAGGTGAATTCTTATTATTTATTTCACAGTAAAAATTTATGACCTTTGTCAAAAACACAACAAACTACTCAGTATAATATTATGAAGAGGGATCAAACTTACAATATTCATTACACTCAAAATGTAATGTTCAATGTCTTTGCGGCCATGGTAGCCCACCATCATTTTGTCTGCCACAACCAATGTCTCCACAAACCGTTCAATGCTCACTGATCTCTTCTGTCTGTGGCGGATATGTGTTTCATTAATTGTTAGCGACAAAGGAAAAGTAGATGTGTCATTCAGCCACCAAGGTTTGCCACTTCTTGTGAGGTCTACAATAAAAACAATTAACCAATTCAGATAGGTTCACTAAATTGAATATTTATTTTAGATATTTCATGTAAATATATGTCTCAAATTCTCCAATGTATTAAGATTTTTCAAAGTAAAGGAAAAGGATGAAAAAACACAGTAATGAGGAAAATTCTTTTTAAATTTTCAAAATAATCATGTTATCTGAAAAAAATTAAACGCTAACAACATTCAGCTGCTCATGAAAAAAATAAATCTACAATTATTACTTAATGAAAAAGAATTTTCAGGGCTGGACGTGGTGGCTCATGCTTATAATCCCAGGACTTTGGGAGACTGAGGTGAGAGGATTACTTGAGGCCAGGAGTTCAAGACCAGCCTGGGCAACATAGCGAGAACATGAGTCCACAAAAAATAAAAAATTAGCCAGGCATGGTGGTGTGCTCCTGAGGTTAGAATATTGCGTGAGCCCAGGAATTCGAGGTTACAGTGTACAGTGAGCTATGATTGTGCCAATGCACTCCAGCCCGGGTAAGAGCAAGATCTTGCCTCTAAAAAAAAAAAAAGAATACAATTTTCAAATAAGCATTTCATATTATTCCAGTGAGTAATTATATCACAATACATTTAAATTTGGAATATACATTTTAGAGAATCATTTAAAATAGTTTAAAAAGGAACTAGGGCACAAACTTTTGAAACACCCTAAGATGGCTCTCATGGAGAACACTGATATTGCAAAAAATCTATTCCTAAGATGCTTTTGAGGATTTATTTTGAAGTAAGATGCTTTTATTAAGCTATCTTAATTGGAACCAATGCTATTGCTCTAGAAATCTCACTTCTAAAAGGCAATAAATGACTTTTTCACTTAGTTTTGCAGTCTACAAACATTTATACTCACAGAGTACTCAAAATATTCCTTTTCCAAAGTCTAGAGGTAAGGGGCATTCAAATGAGAGTTGAAAGATCATAGTTTCAGCACAATTTGCTTTCAGCCACATTTAGTGTAGATTGCAGTGAATATTTTGTTTTTGAGACATTTGGTGCTTCACTATGAAAAAGCCTTTTAGTACTATGGCATTTGTAAACACTCGCCTCATTTATATTCATCTTCATTACATAAACCTGAGCAGGTAGAGGTCCTCTGCATACCTCACTTCTATATTCTTACATTGAACAAAAACATCTTTCTTACCTCTACTTATTGAGAAATTTAGTGGGAAAAATTAGATTAATATATATACTTGACAGAAAGCGGCACTATTCTCATTTTCCTAATTTCTTTAGCCTTTCTCTTTTAAAAACTGCATTGGGAGGTGCTATGGTTTGAATGTCCCCATCAAGACACATGCTAAAACTTTATGGCCATTGTAACAGTATTAAGAGGTGAGGCCTTTAAATGGTGTTTAGGACATGAGGGCCATTCTCATGAAGGCACTAATGCTGTTATTATGGGATTGGGTTAGTTATCTTGGGAGTAGTTTCCTGATAAAAATTACAAGTTCAGTCTGATTTCTTCTCTCTGTCATGTGCACTAGCTTCCCAGTCTTGCCTTCCACTATGGGATGACCCTCACCAGATGCCAGTGCCATGCTCTTTGACTTCTCAGCCTTCAGAACAGAGAGCCAAATAAACTTGCATTGTTTTTAAATTACCCAGTCTCAGGTATTCTGTAATAGCAGCAGAAAACGAACTAAGACAGTAGGATGGATAAATTTTAAGAAATAATACGTGGAAATGATCACGAGAAGTATCAGTTAAATACTTTTGAAACTCATGTAAGTTCACTAAGTGTCTTTATTCCATAAGGTAAAGAGAAGCAGAGACATAACACTTTTTATTTCGATAGTATATTCCCAAGGCAGCCAGTAAGTGTTTCCTTATGTTCAATTGTGGCAGATAGACTCTTAAGGTAGCCCCCATGACCTCTGTCTCCTGATGTTCATTCACAGCCTTTTGTGATACCCTCTTTTTGAGTACAGGTAGGACCTGTGATTTGCTTCTAATTAATAAAATACAGCAAAGATGATGAGATGCATGTGACTTTGAGTATATGAATCACGATTATGTTACATAATATTGTAGCACTTGTCTTACTAGAGTCTCTCTTTTGCTGGCCTGGAGAAAGAAAGCAATCATGCTGGTGAACCCTATCCTTGCTTCTAATCAATAGAATACACCAATGATGATGAGATGCATGTGATTTTGAGTATATAAGTACGTGATTATGTTACATAATATTGTAGCGCTTGTCTGACTTAGAGAAAGAAAGGAACCATGTTGGTGAATCCTATATAAGCAAGGAACTGTAGGTGGCCTCTGGCAGACAAATCCAAAAACTAAAGCTAACTACAAAGAACTGAAGGCTGCCAACAACTATGAGCGTGGGGAAGTGGATTCCAGATGAAAATCCAGCCCTGGCTGAGTGTAAGCAGATGACCCATCCATGCACAGACTCCTGACCCACAGAAATTGTGAAATAATAAAATGTTATTACTTAAGACATTATGTTTGTGGTAATATTATTATGAAACAGCCAAAACCTTTTCTCCATCACTCTAACTCCAGTTTCTCCCGCTAAGTCCTGTATAATCATAAAACCACTCATATATTCAAGTTATGCCTAGTCTTCTCTTTCTCTAGAAGGAAAGCTTAAATATCTAAGATATAGGATTTAATTTTCATTCTTTCAATCATTTCCACTTCTCTGATCCATTCAATTTCTCCTTATTTTTATTTAAAGTATTATGAAAAACGTTAGATATGATTGGGCAATAAATACTTAGCAATGGTGTTTCTCACTTGATAAGTATTCAGTATAAGGTAACTGTTGTTATCATCATCTTCATTGTCTTAATTTTCAACCTTTTAGCTTTCTTAAAATTTTTAGTTTGCTTGGCTATTACTCTATCAGACTATGAATTCTTTGAATATAAGGACTGTATCTTTTTACTTATGAATGTCTATAAAAAGCACTATATATATCTCACATATAATTATATATTCATATTACATATGATGAATAAAATCAAGACAGATAACATCTTCAGTTTCATTTTAAAAATTAACATTAATCCAGGATGACTAGCTTATTACAAAACTGTATCTGTATTCTGTAATTGTCAATTGATTCTTTAATGATCTGTAATTAATATTTTTTGCTCTAAAATAGAATACAAGATTGACTTTAGTTTCAAAATAAGGATTAGTAGCTCTTCAAATGATACTTATTAAATATGCTCTGACCAATCAATTTAACTTTGATTAGAGTACAGATGGTAAAGAAAACATTGTTCTATAAGTATATAAAACATGATAACTTTTCCCCAAAATTCAATACATGGATCTCATTGCCATCTGAAATAAGATTTTAACTTTTGGATCACTATCAAAATGTTTGAATATATACAGCCATTTGTAATTATTTCATTGATCTGCTTTATTTTTCATTCATAGCACTTATTACTATTGACAGTTGGCCATGTATTTATTTGTATGCTTATTTAGTTACTGTCTGTCTTTTCTTACTAGAATACAAGCTCCATGAGAGTAGGGACCTTTTCTGCTTTATTTATGGCTGTATCCCCAGCACCCAGAATAGCTTTGCATATGGGTACTAGATGAATATTTACTTAATAAATGTTTAAGTAGATAATGCAGGTATAATAATGTCTATATTAATGGACTGGAAGAATATTAAGTTGTCTCTGGGTGTTAGAGTAAGAGTGATTTTCACTTTTGTTTTTTCTAGTATTTTCTAAATTTTCTAAAAAGAGTATTTATTACTTCCATAAAATTTTTTAAAAATCATAGTTTGAATCCAATTAGAATGGGAAATTCATACCTGAATATAAGATAAATATATCCAGTTTCAAACGGGTTTTCATATCTTATATTTTGACATAAGACTGAAGTTCTGAGAACAGGCTATCTGGCAATGTATGCCTATAAATTCACACCTCTCACTTGACCTATATTGTTGAAATAGTGTTATAATTAAGTTCTTAGTCAGACATTTCCCAAATTTACCAACCACAAAATGCTTTTTTTCAAATGTCTAGTAACATTTCCCCAGAACTTAGGGAACTATCACTATATTCCCACCAAGAGGAAGTCGGTGAAGGAGACAGATTTGACTGAAGACAGGGAGATGAACCTGGAGACAGGAAGACCAATTAGAAAGCCAGTACAGTGATCTAGTCAAGAGGTAATGAGGATCTAAAGTAAATAATAAACAACTAAATATTTGAATCCTAGTTTTTAAGGAATGTACATTATACATAGTTGTACATATAGTTCAAATGTTGTTGAATATAAGATAAAATAAACTTATTTCCATAAGTTTAGTTTCATTACCAATACCAAACTTTTGTTTTTTTCATTATTTACTATGGAATTTTATTTCGTGTTTTAAGTAGATCGACTTGAAGTAGCCTTTTTCTAGTATCAGCTATTCTTGACCAACAAGAGTAATTAAAGGCCTGAGAGATCACTCAAGAAGAAAAATATGCAGAATGAGAACAGTCAGTTGAGGAAAGAATTCCAAAGAACACTCAACACTTGAGGAAGAAGAAAATGAGCCCATGAAGGATATGTAGAAGAAACAGAAGGATGATGCATTTCATTCACTAATTCACAAGGCAATTCATTCCATTTTTTACTAAATCTAATTGGTGAATTCTTCTTTGCATTAAGCTGAAATCTCCCTCTGAAACATTTAGCCCCTGGTTCTAGCTATGGGAACTAAATAAAACAAATCTTTCTTTAAAAAGTTTTTAAATATAATATCTCTTTAAATACTGTACTAGAAATAGTCATCCTAACAATAATGACAGCTACAATTTGACTGAGTAAATATGGTGTGCTGAGATGAGAACTTAGAGAGTTTAGGTAATTTGTCCAAAGTGACACCAAAGCCCATGTTCTTTCCACTATGCTATGCTATATCCACTACTTCTCTAGACTAACATCCTCCTCACTCCCTACCTCCAGGCTTGCTCTTCCCTAATTCAGTCTCCATACGGCTGCCAGAGTAGTCTTTCTAAAACACAAATCTGGTTATGCTATTCTGTCTGCTTAAAACCTTTCAATGGGTTTCCAGTGCATTTAGAATAAACAGACTCTTTAATGTGTTTTACAAGCCCTTCATAATTTGGCCACTTATCTTAACAGTTTTATCTCTCACAATCACTCCCCCAACCACTATGAACCTCTATCTCTCCAACCCACATTCTAATATCCAGTTACATGGACTCTTAATTTCTGGAAAATGACATTCTCTCTTTTGGTTCAGGAGCTCTGTAAATGCTGTTTCCTCTGTGTGGAACACTAACTACTGCTCCCTCCACTTTTGCCCAGCTACCTTACTTTTCCCTCAGGCCTCAGCTTTGAAGTCACTTCATCCCTGAAGCTTTCCCTGAACACTAAAGTCTAGGTTTGTTGTCTCTACCATGTATTTGAACAGTATCCTGCTAACTCAGTGCTAATATTATCTTTGAATACTACCTTAAGACTCAAGTCTTATTCAAGTGTCTATATTTCTACTCCTAGCACGAAAATATCAGGCTAACCAAACAGCACAGAGTAGTATGGAAAAGCTGTGCATGAAAGCTGTAACTTTCACCTGGCTAAAATAAGGTGGTTATTTTTTTCCCTTCAATCAAAAAAATAAAATTTTACACAAACTAATACATAAAGATTTCTCAAAGAGCTTCCAAATGGACATAAAATTATTGGTAAGTGACATTTTTAAAAAAGACTTTTGATATTATAATTCTAATTGCTAAAATTCCTATTTACTTTTATTATCAACCTTACTACATTTGTCAGAAAAAAAAGAAAGTAGCAATACAATACAATACGCTTTCTAAAAGCTACACACTCACTTACCTGAAACCCCACAATGAGAATGATCATATAGGTGCCGTTGTTGAAGGGCAGATTTTTTGTAAATAACATGGGGATGTCCATTTTCATAACTAAAATGCTTGGAATCCTCTGTAGTATTCTTTAAAGGTTCAATAAAATATTCTTCATCTTCTGTAGCAATAACACCATGCTAAAAAAAAAGAAACAAAAAACTTACTAAGAAGAATCATTTTAAATATTAACCATCATTACTATCAAGAGTCAAAAATAAATTGACACCTCTCCTAAGAGGAGGTTAAAACATATGTTAATAAAAAATGTAGTGAATTATCTGTACTTGGTAAAATATTACATAAATTTCCCTACCCTTTAGAAAGGACATTTACATACCTCTTCATGCTATGTATTATACTAAACAAGTCACATACATGATTTCCTCCCATCTTTCCAATAACTCTGTGAGGTAGCAGAGACCTTTATGTGAACAGTAAAACTTATCTCCTTTCCAAATTGTGCACATAACTTAACTACGTCCTCTGTGTTTAGTTATAGCTTTGTGATTGAGTTTTGGCCAATAAAATGGGCAGAGGGTTATACACCACTTTCCGCTGAGCTCCTGAATATCTCCTCAGTAGAATTTTCCACTCTCTTTCTCCTCTGCCAACTCAATGGAGAGAACTCCAAAGACCTAGGGGAGGTGGAAGCCAAAAAAGAAAGAACCTGTGTCTCTGAGTGACCTCTTACAAAGCTGTCTGACACAGAACAGACACTGATATAAAGGAGAAATGAACTTCTATTGTGATAAACCACTGACATTTTGAGGTTTATATTATACTAATCATTATGTCCTCAATTAAAATACACTTCATACATCCCCTTTGCAGATGAAGTCACAGGCTCAGAGGTTAAGAGGTAAGTGAAGGTGCTAGAATTCAATCAAGGCTCTGCTCTTATTCACAGTATTATATTGCCTCATACCTGTTTACTTAGCCAAGTCCTACTCAGCTCAATCATGCTTCCTCTTTAAAACCTATAGTCAAATGGAGTAGTTTCACCCTCCTCTGGGCTCCAATAGCACTTACTACTGTAGCATTTTCAATTCATTCTACACTGTTACACTGTTTTGTGGCCAGGCACTCTGGCTCATGCCTATAATCCCAACACTTTGGGAGACTGAGGTAGAAAGATCACCTGAGGCCAGGAGTTTAGGACCAGCCTAGGCAACATAGCAAGATCCCATCTCTACAAAAAATTTTTTTAGAAAAATTAGCTGGGCATGGTGGCCCACATGCCTGCAGTTCCACCTGCTCAAGAGGCTGAGGCGGGAGGATCCCTGGACTCAGGAGTTCGAGGCCGCAGTGAGCTATGACAGGGCCACTGCACTCCAGCCTGAGTGACAGAGAAAGACCGTCTCTATTAATAAATAAATAAATAAATCCATACTGTTTTGTTACATGTCAAGTCTTGAGGTCTTATTTAAATTTGGAATAACTTTTCAATTTCATGTTTTATCTTCCCAACTAGACTATTTGCTTCCTTAAGGCAAAGGTACTTCTTAGTATCAGTTATAGCCATAGAAAGTGTCCTGTATGTAATAGGTACAAACAAAAGTCTGCTGATGAAAAGAAATGAGATGGTAAAAGTTATCTACATCAGAAATAAGAACTTCCACCCTTGTCTAACAGTGTTTTCCTAAGTATAGCACATGTGAGGACTGCTCTTAAGCCAACTAATTTATCCTGTAACACCGGATAAAACATAAACTCTCTGGACGTATTTCCTCAGCTGGAAAAATGAAAGGGTTGTTCTAAATTAGTGGTTTTTAAAACAGCACTCTGGGGAGCCCTAAGGGTTCCATGAAAGTGCCCTCAAGGGATTGCCCCAGACAACAAAGGGAGACCTACATGGCTTGGATTTCTGGGCTTAGGAATCAGCTGTGCTTTTATTAATCTATATATTAAGTTTCCACATAACATTTCATTTAAGAGAAGGGTTTTGCTGCTTTAAAAAGAAAAAAGTTGAAAATCTCTGGTCTAGATAATCTCTAAACTCCCTTAGAATTCTAAGTCTCTATGATTCTGTTTAGGGAAATTCATGTTAAGTACCTCATGCTTGCAAGGAACAATAAGGAATAATCAGAGCTGCTCTAATTTATAGATGAAGTTGGCAGTCACCTACTTGAAATGAGCTGAGGAATGCAAAAAAAAAAAAAAGCAGCACTTAGTCACTTCACATTATTTTCACCATTGTTTGTCTTAGTTTAAGGATAACAGCCCCCATATTAAATGCAAATACTAGCAGAAATAAAATAATATGCCATTAACAGAATCTAATACCTGAGCATGAATTACTTTACCAGGTAGATTAACAATGTACTAGAAAACTGAGCACAGTTCCTACAGAAAGGGGACAAGTGTAAGTTTTGATAAGAGGGACTGTAGAAAGCAGAGTCTAGGTACTGCCCAGAAAGGCCAGGGCTCTAAAGTTATGCTGGTCTGTGAACACAAGAAAGTTGAAAGGTCCCAGACAAGAAACTTGGGTTGCTGGAGAAAAATGGAGTCAAAAGCCTGATAAGTAAACAAAATCTCTAATTTCAATAGAAAGACTATGGAAGGGCAATCCAGAGATTTTTATGTGTTAGGTATTCTGTAAAATGTTTACACACATTATCTCATTTAATCTTAATAGCTCTTTGAAGTAAGTACACTATCAGCTCCACTTTGTAGATGAAAAACTGAGATGGAGCAAAGTTAAATAACAAACTCATTTGACTGACTTTGGAACCTGGACTCTTAACCACTATTCTGTAATTCTCTTATCCTCTAAGTGCTGTTTCTGACTTTTATTTATTCACTTCACCAAATATGCTGAGTACCTACCTATCACATGGCAATATCATACTAGGTAGTAGGAATACAATAGTGAACCAAAATTCCAGCTCTATCATGGTGCTAACATTCTGGCCGGAGGAGTTAGAAAATAATTAATTAATTAGATAAATAAATGATTGATCAGGTAGTGATAAATGTTAACATAAAAAAAAAAAGCACCAGAAAAGGACAGAGAGTAATCAGAAGTGAGGGAATTAAACCAACTATTTTGAATGGTTAGGAACATCCTGTTTAATAAGGTGATATTTGAAGAGAAACCTGAACAAACTGAACAAGCCAAACAAACAGTGTGGGAAAGAGCAAACCAGATAGTGGGAGCAGCAAATGCAAAGGCAAAGGCAATGAGGTAGGAGTGTGCTTGTATTAACAGTATTTGAGAAACAGCCAGGAGTTACAATGACTGAAGGGAGGGAATGGGAGAATGAATATGAGACCAGAAAGGGGCTAAAAATCAGATGATGGAGGATCTGAGTTTAGTGCGTGTCCCAGCAATATGCGCACACCTGGTAAGAGCTCTGCTCTTACTTCCCTTAGCATCTTCATTCACCTTTACCCCTCTTGTCATGCCCCCTCTTTCTCTGCCACATCAATTCCTAAAAGCCCAAGCCTCATTTCCAAAACTCTAATCCCCATACGTTTACATAAGTACATCATGTTTTCTGATCCCGTCTCCTACCTCTCCCCACCATTTAAAACATTTCTACTGTGCCCTCTAGAAGTCAAACAAAGTCAACGTCAATTATCAACAACATCTCCTCCAGCTTCACCTGTGAACATTCACTTCATCTTGCTCTAAAAAAAAACCTGAATCTCCCTCAATGACACTCCTCCCTGTAGTTCTCTGGAAATAGTGGCTGCTTTCTCTTCTATATGCCTCCCATTGGACCCAGAGGTTGAGTAAGTATTCTTGCAACTCACTGTCATTTCTAAACAATTCTCTCTTCCTCCTCAAAAAAACAAAATACCAGCTTTGAACCTCATGCCACAATCTTCTCCCCATATCCATATAATCTATTTTTTTTTCTTTTTCCTTCCAAGTCATTCCCCTTCACTCCTTAGAGATATTAGCTTCTAGATCACTGTCACTCTCTGCATACCATTCCATTGATTTCAATATCTTCTTATTGATCAATCCCTTTGGAAGTCTAGAAGTGAAACCTATGGACCGCTTCTCAAAATATTTTAAATGCAGAAAAAATATGTAGCATTATAAGTAAAACCAATTATAGTGAAATACAGTTATAAAAATATTCTTTAAATATAGTAAGACTTTTTGCAAGATCTTCAAGGCCAGGTGCAATGGCTCACATCTGTAATCCCCGTACTTTGGGAGGCCGAGGTGGGAGGATCACTTGAGCCCAGAGGTTTGAGGGCAACATAGCAAGATCTATCTCTACAAAAAAACTTTAAAATTAACTGGGCTTGGTGGTGCGCACCTACAGTCCCAGCTACTCTGGAACTGAGGCAGGAGGATTGCTTAAGCCAAGGAGTTGGAGGTTGCAGTGACCTATGAACATGCCACTAAATTCCATCCAGCCTGGGTGACAGAATGAGATCCCATCTCTTAAAAGAAATCTTCAACACCTCTAATAACTACCATAATTTCAAAATAGTGATGAATAAAAATAATATTTAAAAAAACAATGAAATATCCAGACAAATTTGGTATGTTAAAAATAAACAAACACTCAAAAACTGTAATATGATATGAAAGTATCTGTGGTTTCTATTGGGGACAAAGTCATAGGTACTGCTATTACCATATTGGTTTGTTACCTGTATTTATAATTGAAGGAAATGTTAAATTTCAGTCAAGAATTAGTAAACATAAAGATGTAGTATTTTTTCCCATTCTAGTTCACAAACCCCCTGAATTCCATTCATGGATCTAGGTTAAAAACTACTGGCATAGAGAGTCCCTTCAATCCCTGCCTTCTCAATTCCTTGACTTCGTGTCCTTCACGTATCTTGTCCTTCACCTTATGACACTCATGGTCACGGTCCAATCCTAGAGTTTGGCATTATCAGTACCTGGAACCTTCCATAATCTTGATTTCAAGTATCCCAATCTTTTATCTTTCCAGCACTGTTCCTCTATATCCCAACTCCAAGAGACAGTCTTTTACCCCCACTGGGCCCCACAATCCATGGATTCTTCTATCAACCTTTGATTGTCCTTTACCCACCTCATGTCCTTAACTTCCCTAACCCAGCTTCAATGCCCCCTTCAATTCCTTTGCCCCTTTCTCACTTCGTTGACTTCAGATGGCTAAACCATAGCCCTGATTAAATTCAACTTTGTTGGGCCCTGCACCTTTGCAGCTGCACTATAGCCAGAGAAAAATACATCAACATGCTGACTTGTCTCCGTCTCACTTTAAATTCATCATCACTAATTTCAACTGCACCCTTAATTTAGCTTCAAAGAAATTATACTATATTTCTCTAGTTCATTCAATATCCCATTCTCCTGGAGAAATAGCTCATGTTGTCTCCTCTCTTCCTAATCCTCTAAAACTCCTCCTTCTTTATTCCCTTCCAAATGACAAAATTGTACAATCTCCTACAAACTCCTAAAACCATAAATACTCACCCACCTTCATCTTATGTCCATATAACCTATTTTTTCCTATTACTATGGATGAATTATCTATTCTAGCTAAGGATAATTATTCCGTTTGTGCAGATGATTCCATCCTTTCTCACCTACCAATGACTTCACTCAAGCAATTTCCCGTCTCTACATAATCATTCCCATCTTTATCAAACAAAGCAAAAGTAAAAACACCTAAAACCTCCTCTGACTCCACATCTCCCTGCAGCTATTGACTTCTCGCTTTTCCAAAAGTCCTTGAAATAACTGTCTATACATCTTTTCTCTTCTCCCACTCCCTCTTAAACCTACTCCAATCAGGTCTTTGCCTCTCCTACAAACCCCACCGGGACTTCACCAAAATGGCTTTTGTCAAGGTCTCCAATAACCTCCTCATTGATAAAATTCAATGATCAGTTTCAGTCCTTATTTCGACTCATCAGCAGCATTTTCCTCTTGAAATACTTCCTTCTCTTGCCTTCTGAGATGTTTGCCTTCGCCTTTCTTACTACTTTCTTCTTTTTTTATTCCTCTACCTCTCTCTGACCTCCTTGACCTCTTGGAATGCTCAAAGGCTCAGTCCTTAGACCTCATCTCTATTCTATCTGTGCTCCCTTCAAAGCAATTTCATACCATCTCCTGGCTTTAAATGTCATCTACATATTGATGACTCCCAAACTTATAACTCTGTAATTCTTATCTCTCTTCTGACTCCAGACATGCATATCTAATGTCCTATACAACATTTCAAGTTTAATATGTCCAACTGAACTCATGATATACACCCCCCAACCTACTTCTCCAAACAGATTTCCATCTTACTTAATTCTTGAGTCTTCTTCAACTCAGTTGATATCTGCCAGATTCTGCTAGTTACTCAGGGCTAAAGCTTAGAATTATCACTGATTTTATACCTTGATCTCCATAACAGAGGTCCCCAACCTTTTTGGCAGCAGGGATCGGTTTCACGGAAGACAATTTTTCCACAGACTGGGATGGGGAGAGGTGGGGATGGTTTCAGGATGATTCAAGCATATTACATTTACTGTGCAGTCAAACGTCTTTGCTAATGACAATCTGTATTTGCAGCCTCTCTCCAGCGCTAACATCACTGCCTCAGCTCCACCTCAGATCATCAGGTATTAGATTCTCATAAGGATTGGGCAACCTAGATCCCTTGCACGCACAGCTTACAGTAGGGCTCGCAATCCTATGAGAATCTAATGCCCCCACTGATCTGACAGGAGGCAGAGCTTATGCAGTGATGCGATTGATGGGGAGCGGCTGTAAATACAGATGAAGTTTCCCTTTCTCAGCCTCCTGCTGTGCGGCCCATGTCCCAATAGGCCACAGACAAGTACCTGTCTGGTCTGCAGCCCAGGGGTTCAGGACCACAGCTCTGTAACATTACATCTGGTCCCCAGTTCCCTTCTGACCTCAACTTCCATTACTCTTCTTCTTTTACTTATCTGTAGCC
This sequence comes from Lemur catta, assembly GCF_020740605.2. Classification (NCBI taxonomy): domain Eukaryota; kingdom Metazoa; phylum Chordata; class Mammalia; order Primates; family Lemuridae; genus Lemur; species Lemur catta. Next base: position 41,379,794 of record NC_059139.1, read on the forward strand.
ACAGTGGCCTCCTTGTTGGTCCTCAAATACTCTTAGATCATATCTTTATAATTGGAAATTTCTACCTGAAAATCTTAGTCCTCAGATGCCAGCATTTTCTTCCTCCTTTCCCTTAAAGTCTTTGCTCAATATTTTTTCCTCCTTAGCACTTATCACTATCCAACATGTTATGATTTTTATTTGTTTATCTTATTGTGTGTCTACTCCACTACAATACAAGCTATGTGATAACAGGGATTTTTGTTTTGTTTTCTGTTTTGCTCCTAGCACCTACAAGAGTAATGGAAAGTACTTACAAGTATTTAGTGAAAGAAAGAATGAATAATGAAAAAGGGAGAAAGGCAGCTGTGGACATAAATAAATAAAGAGAAAGTTTCATGGGATCACTGGGCTTTTAAGTAGTTGTATGGTCTTTGGTTTCTTCAGAGGGATTGAAGAAAATTATTTTTCATGAAATAAGAACAGAATGTAAGGAAAAGAAATATGACTGCTATAATTTTTAAATCAAATGAAGGAAAAGAAGGCAAAATGGGGAAAATCTCATAGAACTTAGAAAAAAAAGAAGATAACGGAAAAAGAGAAAAAGATAGAGAGAAGCAGAAAACCAATTCCAGAAAGAGAAATCAGATGGAAGAAAAAAAATAAGGAAATAAAATTATTAAGGAAATAATTTTAATTTCTCTAAGCTTAAGGAAGGTCTTTAAATTAAAAGCACCCATGAAAAGCCAAGCAGGGAGAAAAAGAGAGAGAGAAAGAGAGAAAGAATGAACGAAAGAAGGGAGGGAAAGAAAGGGGGGGAGAGAGAGAGAGAAAGAAAGAAAGAAAAAGAAAGAGAGGAAGGAAGGAAGGAATAGGGAAGGGAAGGGAAGGGAAGGGAAGGGGGAATGGGGAAAGGAAAAAAATTCCACAGGAGAAACTTCTGCAGGCAATAAAAGAAATAAGAAATGAAAAGAAAAACCAACCAGGGAGAAGGGAAGAATACCCATACCTAGCCACATTATAAAATTCCTGAAACAAGAAGGATAAAGAGAAGAACATACTTTCATTGAGGAAAAATTTTTTAAATAATAAAAGGACAAAAATCAGATGAACAGCAGACTTCTACTTGCCACTTAAAATGAATCAATGATAATTTTTTAGAACTTTATATCTTTTTCCTTTTTTAAAGACACAAAACCATATAGATAAATTTGATGCCACATATACTCTTTCTCAATTCCGCCATCCATGGTTCTCAAAGAAAATTATTTTTGAAGCTAGAATCTCACATTCAGCTTAATTATTAACCATACATGACATAAAAGCAACATAAAGTCACTTTCAAATAGGCAAAGACTCAGAAATTTTACTTCTCAGGCACCTATATGAGGTAATTATTTGAAGATGTTCTCCAGCAAAATCAGGATATAAACTCAGAAAGAGGAAGACGTGAAACTAAACTAGGAAAGAAGAAATCACAAAATCAGAGATGTGCAGTAGCTTACGAAATTAATTAACTGGTAAGTTCCATGCAAAATGCCTCCAAAAAAAGAATGGAATGTATTCAAAGCAATAGATATAACGACTAAAGATCTGGGTAATATTGGTCACTTAATAAAGAAATAATATATTTTTTCAATATAAAAAATTAAAATTAATTAGAAACTCCACACACAAACACACACAAAAACCTGGATAAAAACACCATGGTTGAAATTTAAAGCAAACTGAAATGTGACATTATTTGGAACTGGTAGGCTACAATGTTAGGAACTTTGTCCCTTCAATGGTGCAAGGGTTGTGACACTGAAACTATGGGTGAGGAAATATGATTAGAAAATACTTGTGATCTCTGAATTGAAAACTAATATATATAGAACAATTAAAAACAATTAATTAAAAGTAGTAGCCTTTGAAAAGTGGGATTTTAAGAAACTTGCTTACATATTCCATTTTATTAAAAGTGCAAAATGATACTTAAGAATGATGGTAACAGTTACTAAAACTAGTGTGTAAAAATGTGATAAGGAACAGGGTATTTACAGTCTCAAAATATCTGCTCACAAATTCCTTATTAATTGCCAAGGGAAAAATAGTAACTTCAGTGGACAAACCTGGCAGACCACATCTTACCAAGTAATGAAACCTGGTTATTAATAACATGGACCACGCAGTTTCAGTAAGAAGCAAAGTCAAACAGAAAGGTATTAACAGAAGGAAAGAGAAGAGACAGTCTCAATGAGGACAAAGAATAGATGGGTGATGCTCTGCCTCCTCCTTCATTTTCAACCTTATTCTCATTTTTGACTCATCAAACAGCATGTTTCACAATTTCATAAACAGTGACCTATGTTAATGACCCTCAAGTTACTTGTTTCCATAATTGAATTTTTTCTAAATTTCACAGCTATATTTCCCAAACGCCACTAGGCATCTCTAACCTTTATTTCTTCAATTCTTCTCACTTACTGTATCATCTTCCTCTCCAATCCAACACTCCTCTGGCATTCTTTCTCAACAAGTAACATTCATACACACCTTCATCCAAACGAGAAATCTCAGCCATCTTCAATTATTATACTTTTTCTCCTCATCCAACACCCAGCTGAATTCTATTTCAGTTTTTAAAAATATTATTAAATACCAACTATTTACTACGTGTCTTGTTATATGCCAAGGAAGAAAAGATTAATAGGACACAAATCCTCTAAATTTTCTCACCAAAATGTGGTTCATATTCATTTTATCGTCTCCATTCCCAATGCCATAGTCTTTGTATAGGCCTTCATTGTCTCCTACATGTTCTAACTCATCTTTTTATCTACAATCACCCCTCTTGCCTCAGATCCTACAACAGAATTTGTTTTGTTTTGTTTTTTTCTAAATATCAAATTTCCTCATTTCATCACCCGGTTAAAACCAGCAATGTCACAATTAATGTTAATGCTAAATGTAAAGGCTAAGAAAAGTCAACAACTAGAAAAAGTATTTTTCCGTGACAATTAACAGCATGTCATTTTAACATATGAGAAATTTTAGAACACATTTATTTTGGATAATTTTATTCAAAAAGGTAAATCTGCTTTTTATATAAAGTCATAACACTGCTTACAGAGAAACTAACAATAAATGTACTCAATATGACTACTTATAGGAATTAAACCTAAAACTGAAAGTCTAATTATTTTGGTTTATTTTAAGTAACAGTTACGGGAAATGGACAATCTGGGCAAATTGTTACATACAGCTATAGTGAAAATTTTTCCCCATCGTATAGTTCTTGATAGTTCCTTCCAATTTAAAACTTATTTAAACCCAACTCTGGTTATGTAGTTATTTCATATTGAAGTATAAATAAGAGTATGGGCATATTGCAATAAGGAAGAAGAACATTTTCTGAAAATACGACTTGGACATCAAAATATTCCCTTTTATCCAGATAAAGCCTTTTTCTTTTTTTCTTTTTTTTTGGAGACAGAGTCTCATTCTGTTGTCCGGGCTAGAGTGCCGTGGCGTCAGCCTAGCTCACAGCAACCTGAAACTCCTGGGCTTAAGCAATCCTTCTGCTTCAGCCTTCCAAGTAGCTGGGACTATAGGCATGCGCCACCACGCCCAGCTAACTTTTTCTATATATTTTTAGTTGCCTAGTTAATTTCTTTCTATTTTTAGTAGAGACGGTGCCTTGCTCTTGCTCAGGCTAGTCTCGAACTCCTGAGCTCAAAAGATCCTCCAGCCTCGGCCTCCCAGAGCGCCAGGATTACAGGTGTGAGCCACCACTCCTGGCTCCAGATAAAGCTTTAATGGAATATCTACATTAGCCTGAACAAAGTAAATGCTGAAGAGGAAGTATGGGAATATGCTTTGTTCTGCAATCATTACATGAAACTTTGAACTGTGTGTTTACCATTAGACTAGAATGGACTCAAATGCCTAACATAGGCCAGGCGTGCTGGCTCACACCTGTAATCTTAGCACTCTGGGAGGCCGAGGCAGGAGGATCACTTGAGGTCAGGAGTTTGAGACCAGCCTGAGTAAGAGCGAGACCCTTCTCTACAAAAATTAGAAAAATTAGCCAGGCATGGTGGCATGTGCCTATAGTCTCAGCTACTCAGGATGGTGAGGCAGGAGGATCACTTGAGCCCAGGAGTTTGAGGTTACAGTGAGCCATGATCACGCCATTGCACTGTACCGGGCCCACAGAGTGAGACCGTGTCTCAAAAAAAATGCCTAACATAAATCCTGTACTCCTGAACCCAACTTTTTCAGTAAAAAAGATTTATCAATCTTCATATAAATTTATGGAAAAATTATTTCATAAACATTAGTATAAAAGATTTTGCTTCAAGAACTTGTAAGCATAAGTAGGTCATAAGTAATTTTAAGCTATCTTACCTATCAGAAAAAGGTATTTAGAGAAAGAAACCCCGAGAGAATATCAGTGTCGTGGTTTCCTGCCATAATACACACATATATACAAACACACCATGAAACTCTTCACAAATGACTGAGTTTTGTTTATTCATAAAAGATACTTATTTGAACAGAAAAACTTAAGTCTAAGAGGAAACCTGAAGTTTCATTCATTTCTCTACTAATAATAGTTCTGAAAGCTGTTCTTTGAAAAGACAATACAAACATTATGAAAAAGATGATCAGAAGCAAAAGCAGCAGAAAGAGCAAAAAATACTCAGACTAATACTTCCTAATTAAACCACCCATATATATCTTTTAATCTGAGGAAAGACATTTACATTGTGAACTTATTTTCCCATCAGAAATTTAAAAGTATAACATCTACTTACCAACCCAACACAGTTGCTTAAAGCCACTTTAGTTGTACTACGTTGATCTTGCAAATATCCTGTGTAATGACAGTTGTCTAAAAAATCATGTTTCCACTGGGGTCCATCTTTACCCCAATATTCTACTGTAAAATATTTGGACACAAAATCTGTATTGAGAGTCAAGTTTAGATGAAAATGCTTGCCATAGGCTGAAAGTTTAAAAAATAACTTAGATACTGCCTGCTGTGGATCAATAGGGTCCATACTCCGTCTTCTCCTTGAGTGTTTATCATTTTTCACAGTAAAGCTGAGAAACGCTCCATTTTGATCAACCCTTATTGGAATAGTTAGCTGGTAGTGTTCAAGATAAGTCAGGAATTCCTCTTTGTAATCACAAGGCAGAGAATCCAGAAAAAAAAAAAGACATGAAAGAAAAAAAAATTTAACAGAACAAAGAAGAAGCAATATAAACAACTATGTCAGTTAAAACTCTGCATCATTATATGTGAGGTATGTACAAAAAATGTTATATTAAATAAAAATGAAAGAGTAAAAGTTTAAAATCTAAAGATTAATTAAGTCACAATTAGTTTAAAATTACTTGCAAAAGTAATTTTGTTTAAAATTTAATTTTAAAAACATGGATTCTAAGAACTAAAATTCTACAGGAAGTATGAAAATTTTACATTGAAATAAAAAACAATGAAAAGCACACATATGTAAAAGAAAAAAGTTTAGCTCAGATAAAATCTGTTTTTGAAAGTTATCCAAAAGAGAAGCTTTATAGCCTTTCAGAAATTATTATTTTAAAAAAATCAATCAGTGAGAATGCAAAATGCTGCAGCCACTTTGAAAAATAATCTGACAGGTCCTCAAAATGTTAAACATGGGGTATGATCCAGTAATTCCACTCTCAGTTATACATACAACAGAAATGAAAACACACATCCACATAAAAAGCTCTATGTGAATGTTCTTACCATAATTATGAAAAATAGCCAAAAATCGGCCAGGCGCAATGGCTGACGCCTGTAATCCCAGCATTTTGGGAGGCCAAGGCAGGAGGATCGCTTGAGCCCAGGAGTCCAAGGCTGCAGTGAGCTATGATCATACCACTGCACTCCAGCCTGGGTGACAAAGCGAGACCCTGTCTCTAAAAAAAAAAAAAAAAATGGCCTAAAGGAATCCCAGATTTCCATCAATTCATGAATTAATATGTGTTATGTTCACACAATGGAATATTTTGCAATAAAAAGGAATGCAGTACTGATACAAGCTATGACATGAATGAGCCTTCATAACAACTGCCTTCATAATCAAAGTTCATTATCTAACATTTAAAACATTATGTTAAGTAAAAGGAGCCAGTCACAAAAGACCACATATGATTTCATTTATATAAAATATCCAGAATAGGCAAATCTCTAGAGATAGAAGTTCAGAGATTTAGAGATTACCTACAGCTGGGAGTGAGAGAGAGTTTGGAGGGAATTTGGGAGTGACTGCTAATGGGCACAGGGTTTCTTTTTGGAGTGATGAAAATGTTCCAAAATTGATTATGGTGATGGTTATACAACACTGAAAATACTAAATACCACTGAATTATATACTTTAAGGGTATGTGTATATCTCAATAAAACTGTTAAAAATAGAAAATTGACTAAAAATTCAAACGACTATTAAACATATTTTCCTCACTTAGATGTACTAAATATTACCCATCTACTTTCTTAGCCATACCTTCCTTTAGCTAGGTTTGGCACTAAGGGAAACCAAATGTCTGCCTATTGCCTCATTGCCTGTACATGGAGTTTACCCACAAATATAAACTCCCATGAAACCATAACCTAATGGAAATAAATTAAAAGATATTATTTATTTCACTTCTTATAAACAAGAGTTAATACTAAATGTCATGGCTTCACTGATCTACTTTGAGAGCCACACTTCTTGCACATGGACTTCTAGACATATACATCAATCTATAATAGTCTTGAAAATCTGGCTCATCAGCACCAAAAAAAATGTGTTACTGTGCACTCATGGGAGCAAAATCCAAAAGGTATGCCTTTTAATAATTCCATAAGGATTAAACTGGTCCATGGAAAACAAAATGACATTTACTCCTGGGACCTTCTTTGTTAAGATCATTTCTATGATATAAAGTTCAATTCTATAGATTAAAAGTATAAGAATTAGAATTTGAAAAGTTGAACTTCTTACAATTCTCACTCTTTTACGTGGTCTTGCCATTAAACCCTAGCAATGAATGAGCCTACTAAAGTTTAGTACTCAGAAGAAGAAGAGGGCCTGGGGTCTACCATTTTCCAAGAAAGACTGGCTAACTTTAAAATCCACTGGATGTTAAATACTAGTAGGACAATGTTAAACAGACCCTTAGAGCCTTTAACATTTATGAAACCAGCACTGAATTGACACAGTAGGCCTCCATTCCTATCACTACATATCCCAAAGAAAGTGTTCACACTAACTACTTAGAATCTTTTCTTGTCCGATTAATAGCAATATTTCTTGTCAGTTTCAAAAGCAGAAATCCTACCTTGAGAACTGTATGAAAGCCTGTGGTCACTATGAAATTCCGATGAAGCCATGATGAGGCTCAATATCCAGGTCAACGTCTTCCACAAAATTTCCATAATTTAGAAAACTGGATGTTTTTTTGGAGGGCTACCTATGTGTTATAGAGTCGATACCATACCAAAATCGAAGCATAACAATTTTATTTCTTTATAACTTCTTGCAAATTAGCTATTAGATGTTTCACTGTTTAACAGGAACTTTTTTCCAACATCCTGTACTTTCTTCTATATCTGGATTCATTTTCTCAATCCAAAATGAAAAAATAATGATGGAAAAAATTTTCATAAGCAAAGCATTAGACTAATTAGTTATTATAGTATGGCCATTTTTAACCTAGAAAAACAAAAACAAATTTGAGTTAACTGAAAAATATCCTAAATGGACAGATCTACTATTTATCACTGAATGCTTGCCAAAAGACACAACTACAAAATAACTTAATATAGTTCAGTTAGACCATTGTTGTTCTTTATAATCTAAATACAGACTTAAGAGATGTTAGCAGCATGTTAGCTACTTAATAATCAAAGAAGGAATCTGCAGTGAAATCATAATTCTTTTAAATTTTTAAGAGAACTCATTTTTGTCTATATCAAATTAAACTTCTAAAATACCAAAATATACTTCTTATTACACTTGACTTTATCTGGAAATCTTATATGACTTATAAAGCAACTCATGTGAGGTAACTTCAACTCCCTAGAATGTAACTGAAAAGAAAAGAAATTTTTAAAACCTCATTTCAGGTATCACAGCAGATTTCAAGTCCTATGTCATGTACTTTACTTTCAGCTAACAACCTCACCAGGAGTCTGTGTCTTCATACTTTATACAGAACAATAGCATATTGGCTACCTGATTTTCCAGCATACAGAAGATTAGAAGAAAATAACTAAGGAACTAAAAACTAGCCAATAATATAGCAAAACAGTGACCAAAAAAAAAAAAAAACAGTTTGTAGTTTTAGAACCCTAAAGTAATATAATTTTGGGTAGAGGCAAACGGTTTTTATATAGTTTAATAGTTCCTATTGTATGTATAACTGTGTCATAGCTCAATATCTGACATTCATACTATGCCTGAATCTGAAATAAAAATTAAATACTTTCAATAAGATAAATTACTATTAAGTTAGAGAAGTACACAAAAAATATTAGAAAGATTTTCATCCCAAATCTCTAATATATGAAATTATCATATAATAAATGCTTACTACATATTTATTGGTCTAAAAAATAGATGAGTAAATGAATGAATAATTATCAAAATAAAATCACTTTAGGCATATAAAAGAGTATTTGGTGCTATTGCACTCCAGCATGGGCAACAGAGTGAGACTCTGTCTCAAAATAAATAAGTAAATAAATAAATAAATAAGAATATTTGTAGTTAACTGGAAAATTAACTTACGTGGAACACTTCATTCCCTATGGTGCTAGAAATATTGGTTATTACAACATATAAAACAACCACAACCATTTAAAATTCCTCTGTCTTTAAAAGTTATTAAACTGCTAAACCTTGGAAAAACTAATTCATTAATCAACAAATATTGACTTACTATGTTTAAAAGATGATGCTACAACATAAGAATATAGAAAAGAATTAAGGGATACAGAAAAGATTAAGACATAATCCTTGCGTTTAGGGAGCTCATAATTTAAATAAGGCAAAATTCAAGGCAGACAAATGCCATAATAAAAATATGGAAAGGTGATACAGGAGATCAGATGAGGGAGATGACTTCTGGGTCAGAGAAGGATGGATCAAGGAATGTCTATGAAAAAAGTAGCATTTGAGATAAGTCCTGGAAGATGAATTTCACAAGTCAAATTGTTGGAGGTAATCATTACAAAGAGAAGAAATGTGTTCCACAAACTCCATGAAAAAAAAAACAGGAAACAGTAAATAGTATTAGTAGTAATAGTAACAGCGCATTTGGTTCCTGTGCAAAAGACTAACAGGTAACATCCAGAAAGGTAGTTTAAGGTCAGACTGAAAATAAAGAACTTTAAATATATATTATTTCTTGTCATCTCCACAACACTGGTGAAGTATTATTGCCCCTGTGGCAGACTCTGATGACGCCAATAATTCTGCTACCTCATATCCATGCACTTATGTAATACCCTCCCCTCAGATAACTTGATTCTAACCAACAGAATACTTTAACATTGAGGGGATGTTACTTCTATGATTAGATTCCAAAATATTCTGACTTCCATCTTGCTAGCCAACTCTTTCCCTCATTGGTTTAGATGAAGCAAGCTGTCATATGAAGAGGCAGGCATAGCAAGGAACTGAGAACAGCCTCCAGATGTTACCAACAAGGAACTCAGGCTCTCATTTCAACAGTATGCAAGAAACTGAATCCTGCTTACTAACATGTAAACTTAGAAGCAGATTCTTCCCCAGTCAAGCCTTCTGCAGAGACATAATCATTGCCAACTCTTTGATTGCAGTCTCATGAGACCCTAAAGCAGAGGACATGGCTAATCCATGCCTGGACTCCTGACCCAAAGAAACTGTTAGATAATGTGTGTTGTTTTAAGTCACTAAATTTGTGGTAACTTGTTATGCAGTAATTGATAACTAATACAGCTGCCAATTTGTAAATAAAGAAGCTGAAACTCATAGAGGTCAGATAGATAAAAAACAAAACAAAACAAAACAAAAGCAGATCCCAGATTTACACACAAGAAGCTATCTGGATCTAAAGTCTAAAGTCTTTGTATTATATCATACTTTCAGTTTAAAGCACTCCAATTTAAACAATCAATAGCACTTGATGACAACCAATGTCAAATTCATAAATGGTATTGATTAGTTAATGTGAATAGTTTTTAAAACTTTACATAGAACAATTGCTTCATCTCAAAATTACTTATACAATGGTTTAGGCAAGACAGCAGACACTATAAATCCCTTCTCAAGTAAAAATCTGTAAGAGATTAAGTCATACCATTATTCAATAACAGTAATAAAAAGAATTCAGTTATCTTGGTTTCCAACCTACTTACATATAGTCTCCACACTCCAAAACTGAGATATTAAATAGTTGCTTCATGAACAACATTCATTCTCATTGTTTTGTTTTCAAATCACTGGAGTGTTTTAAGTAATAATGCCTGACATTAAATAAGTCCCTTATATACTTTAAATTGTAATCTTCCTTTAAAGAAGAATACATTATTAACATATTTGAGGTAATTTCCTAGTGGTGACAGATTTGTACTGAAGCATCCTTTTTTCTCCTATTTTCCTTTGAAACTAATGACAAATTTACAACATAGTTGGCTGGGGTTAGGGAACAACTATTTTTCTCCCTTGAGAAATTTCCTGCTCTTCTCAGTTTTGGAACTGTTACAGTTTTGTAACCTTCACTCTTACCTACTGTCCTGTAAACGCCCAAATTAACTAAGCCAGTAGCATGGAGAGAAATAGTAATAGGGAACTATTTGGCCAGAAGTAGACTCACATATGATTTAAGGATTTGCAGTAAAAAGGGCATTGGTGCATAGCAGAAAGAGCAGGAGCTTTGAAGTTAAATAAACCAGAGTTACAGTCTTCCACCACTAACTACATATTTGGTACATGGACATGCAATAAATTTCAGTTTCTTTCTCCTTTCTCACTCTCTTGCTCACTTCCTACTTTCTCTCAAGCCTCCAGTGCTCAGTGAAGACACTTAACACTAAGTAAATGAGTTGGCTAGAGCACAACTAAAATCAACACAATTAATGTATCTAACCAGTCTTAGTCACCTACACAGTAAGAGTGAAGGGGTTAACCTACTTCCTGACACCTGCTGGGGAGGTTAATCTGGACACCATAAACAAACATGTATAGGCTCTGACTTTTCCAGATATAGTTTTCGAAGTTCAAGCTAACATTAAAATACTAGACAATTGTACTAGAAATCATAACGCATTAACCCTTTAAGTTGCATAGCAGAAACTACCCTGTTGTGGAAAGCACAACAGCTTTGAGTCCTGGTCTGACTCCAAGTTATTTATATTCTCTGAATCTGTTTCATCATCTATAGAGTCATGATAGTAACATTCGCCTTAGAAAGATTTGTTGAGAGACTAAATTAGATAGCACGTGATATAAAAGTGTCTGCATATTTCATTTTAATGGCTAAATAAATGTTAGCCCTCCTCCCACCCATTATCTAACATCACTTTTTAAACGCCTTCCTTCAAAAATAGTTTCACGTTCCTCTTTTCCTAAAAAATGTGGAATAGTTGGATATGATGATGGAGTTAATCAATGAGATTATATTGTCTTTTAAAGCAAAGAGTAAAGAACTTAGATCATGATAATTGTACTTATAGCTATTTTAAATTTGAAAACAGACCCAAAACATACATTTTACTTTGATTTTGCATATGCTTTTTTCCCTAACACAAATGCACCAGTAAAGTTAAGGGATCATTTACCTGCTTCCATGCATCAAAACTACACTAGCTGAGCAGCAAAAGATCAGATTGATTCCCTCAGTAGACTGCCCTGGCTAAAAGGTATTACTTGTCTTTTTCCTCTATCATCTTTACTTCCCACTCAAATAATCTGGGAGAAGCCAAGGCAATAATTTCCTCTCATGAACTATTATTATAAAGCTAAAGAACATGTACAACATCCTTAACGTCTTTCATCCATCTTACTTCAGTTATTTATCTAAGGTTGATTTGGTCTCCATGGGAGAAGCAAAAATACCATGCTCCCTTCAGGTATTTAATTTTTATATGTGAAAACTAACTTCTCATTTCATTTTCCATTTATTCTCTCAACAAGTTACCTACGCTAAAGATACAACTAGGCTCTAATTATAAGGTTTCCAGATCATTGATAAACTTTGTGAGATTGGTTTCCATGGAAAGGTGTAATTAAACATATAAATTACTCAAAACTTACCTATCAAGAAAAGCAAATGAACCAGGAGCAAAAATACAAAACACAATTACAGAACTCAAGCTCTAAATTATTGTCCCAAACTTTTTTTCCAGATAACAAGGTAAATAATACGTTATCTGTATTATACCTTTTCCTGAAAAACAGAAACACCTTTTTCTCTTGAGATTAGCTTGATCATCAATCATGTCTTTTGTAGAGCCAAGAGAGCTTATTCATCTCATTCTGTCCCCCCCAAAATATTTGAAATATGTTGTTAACTCTCTTCGTTTTCTTATTAAAGTCACAAACAGGGTAAGATTTGGCATAGAGACCCATCCTAAACCGATAGTATCTACTCATGGTTGCTAAGGAAATAAAGAGGAAGTGGTAAGAGCAGACAAGAGCAGGAATTAATCTTACAGGTATTAGAACCAGATATGAAAAGTATTACAATATTTCAGTTCTTGAAGTTAGAAGTTTTTCCTCTTGGTAATCACAAAAATATTAATAGCACTACACAGATCTCATTTGCAGCCATTTATGGCAAATGAATAAATTTGATTTGTTTGAAATCAAGTTACTTGCCTCCATATACTATTCTTCAAATATTCAAAACACGAATGATTAAATTTAAGCATTAAATTAGTACAAACCAGACTGCAACTACCACTTTGCTGAAACACAGGAAAACAATTATCTCCAAAATTAATTTTCTTAATTTCCTTCAACTACACCAATTTTGTTACATTTCTTTTCCTGTCATGAATTCTGTAAATTGTCATTCCCACATCTAAAAGTTTCAGTCTACATAAGCTTAAAATTGAAAGAAAAAAGAAAAAATTAGTCCAAAAAATCTGAACATAAAAAAATATGTTGAAAATCACACTTCAGTGTCTTTTTAAAAGTTCCAAGCAATAGTTCAGTTTCCCTTTTCCTCTCTCTGCACACCCTCACTGCCCCCACCCTCCATTCCACTTAGCCCAGACAGAGGGTAACAGTCTGAGCTGCCCTGGTTGAGTTGATCCTAAAGTTAACATTCAGCAGCCCATTTCCAGACAGCAGCGCTAAATCTATTTGGATAAAACGCGTGTGACCCAGACAGTTGGCATTTGGCCCAAACGCGTTGCACCGGCAGCTCAAATAAAAACAAGAGTAAGAAACTCACTCTCTTGTTCCCTCTCAGTGCGCTTTCTCAATCTCTCACTCTCTTTGCCTCTAGTACAAGGAAAGAAATTATCAGAGCCAGGAACTGTAGCCCACGTTATCAGAAAGAGGCTTTCCAATATCCCCTCCAGCACTCTTGCTTCTCCCTCCCCAATCCCTGAACTTTGGTCCCAAACACCGTATATAGAGACATACCCTGATAAACAAGGCTCCGGAGGGTTATGAGTCTACCACATCCTAAGTGCCCAAAAGTAAATAAAAAACACACGCTTCCATCTCTTTGATTAGCCTATTAAGAGCTTAACATATCCTAGAGCATCAGGGCTACAGCTAGCACATTAATGCTACCCTCTGAGCCCAGGCATAAAATATGCACTTGTCTAAACACTTAAGACACTGACATGAAACTACAAAATGCAGAAGACTTTTCTTAAAGAAAACTGGAAATCAGTTTAAAACACACACATCATTATTACTTTCCCGATTACTATTTGGTGCTTAGTTAAAAGACTACAATAACCATAATCAAGTCCACTTCACAAAACATGTACTGTATATTCACATAATAAACGTATTTTTTTTTTTTTGCATCATAAAATACTTGCAAGTCTCAGAATTCTACAACCTCCGACTAGTCTGGAGTTAAAAAGATTTCTATCTGTAAAATGAGTTCAGTCAAGCTCACTCATTGCCATGAAAACACACACACACACACACACACACACACACACACAGATACACAGAAAAAAAGTTTTCTAAGCGTTATTCGGAAGACAAGCAAAGCACAAGTTTTTTTTTTTTAAAGGTTTCATTGAATATTGTTAAGTCTTCCTTACCGTTTTCATCTTCAAATTCTGATAAAAAGTAAGTTTCAAACAATAGAGATTGCACTGGACGACTCACGTACTCCCTCTCCTAACTTTTTTTTTTTTTTTTTGCCCCCCTTTGCAAAGCCACACCAGCCAGTTATTCTGCAGCCAGAATAAAACCCTATAGTCTGGCTAACCCGGGCTTTAGAACTGACTTTCCGATTTGGCGGAATAAGAGATGCCTTCAATACATCAAGGCTATCACTCTGAGATGCTGCCTTTGCAAACCCCCTCTCTCACTCTCCCTCCTCCCCCCCCCAAAAAAAAAGAAAGGGAAAAAGAAAGAAAAGAAGGGAAAAAAGACTTATTGGGGGTGGAAGTGGTGCCCTCTCTTCCAGGACAGCTTAGTGCCTTTGCTATGCAAATAACATGTGCAGAGCATCAAAAGGTATCAAGAGAAAAGAAGACAAGACGAGCAGGAAGGGCAGCAAAGTTTTGTTGAAGTAGCCCTAGATCTCACTACCGGCCCCCAGCCAACTTGAATTGCAGCAGGAGAAAATTTTGGCAGCTTTTCCTCGGAGGCAGAGCACACTGACGTCAGTCTGCAGATGTGCCTGGGCTGCGTCGGGTGCGCATGTGTCCTGGGTCGTCACGTGGAGGGGGAGGGGAGGTAGAGGTACAATCGGGGTAACCAACTACCAGCCATTCAGAAGGGCTTAGACAATGTCAACTTTTCCACCCAGTGAATGAGAGAAATTCTGGCCCCTCTAACCTCTCTCCC
Organism: Lemur catta; assembly: GCF_020740605.2. Classification (NCBI taxonomy): domain Eukaryota; kingdom Metazoa; phylum Chordata; class Mammalia; order Primates; family Lemuridae; genus Lemur; species Lemur catta. The sequence goes on from NC_059139.1 coordinate 41,394,808, forward strand.
CTATCCCACTCCGCCTCTTTTCCTCCTCCTACTCTAACCTCTTTTAGAAATTCTAGCCTGGTTTGTTATTAGTTGTTTCTTGGAAAAAAGAAGTGGGGAGGGAAAGGATGAATGACTTTAGAGGGATTAATATTACTGTTAAAATCTCCAGTGTCATTCTCCGTGTATTTTTTTTAAGTACACACACAAAAAAGTTAAAATTTGCACATAAAGAGTGCCTCTGAGTAAACTTAAAGTTTAGATCAGTTGAACAAGCGGACTTCAAGACTCGGTAGCTAAGTGTGTACAAAACGCCTGTGTGTTTTATATATACTTCAGCAAGTAAGGTGAGCACCAAAAGGGAAAGTAAACTATAGTAAACTAAGACCAGCACATTTTCCATCTGATTATCGACTTCAGGTTATGTAGGGCTTTAAAAGAAAAAAAAAAGGTGGGGGAGGAGGGAGCGGGGGAAGAGAGAAGCTTGCATTATTTCCAGATGAGGGTGAGACTGGATGGTGTTTTGAAGAGCAACCGGGAAAAGCTACAAGTGGAGTGTATTTTTTTTAAGTCAGTACATTGAATGAAACTTCAATGACTGCTCAAATGAAAATAAATCGGAAGTCAGACCCCCTCCCCCAAAAAGGAAGGAAAAAACAGGAACCTTGCTGCGATCTCAAGATAAACAAACAAGACCTCAAAACCAGTTCTTCAGGTTTCCCAATTCCACCCTTCCCCCCCCTTACCCACATACACACCAGCTGCCAGTCCAGACTTTAAGGATAAAATACCGCTACAATGTAGCACTTTCACTTTCATTTGCCCGGAGAAAGCCAATAAGTTTTCCATGTCCTAAGCAAGCAAACAAAGTCTGGCACACAAATCGGAAACAGGAAAAAAATGTGAAAATAGCTCAGGACAAATGTTGCCTTTCAGAGGTGTAATCTGCTGCATCATTTATCTGTCTCTACCGTTGAGTGCAGGGTAGGGAGCTGTTTAAGAGTTTCCGAGGTTGGGGGCAGGGGAAAACTGACGCCTTGAAATTCCAGTCCTTAGTTAATGCCAAGTCGATTTCCGATGGCCAGAACCAAAAAGGGGAATTGGACCGGAGAGAAGCGGGTAGTGAGGATGATCTTTCTGAATACTGGCTCTTAAATTTCAAGTTTCTGCTAACATTATTGCCCATTTGATTTTTTTTCTTCCTACGCCGGAGGTAGTAGGTGTAATTCTTCTGGTGAATCTATGAATAGTTGGCTAAAAGAAGGTATGAATCAGACTGAGAACGTCCAAGAATACAGTTACTCCAATTCTTTTCGAGGGTTGAAAGGAGAAAGTATTCTCATCTTGACCTTAATCAGCGTTATTTGGCTAAATGCCGTTAAAAACGTAGAAATACGTCCTGCGGTTGGCACTGATAATTTTAAATAAATACGAATCATATGGATGTATGTGTATAAAATATAAGACGTAGCTAAACCTCATAGCAATAAATGTAAACACCAAAAATAAGAAAAGTGGGCATAGAGTTGTTTTTGCATCAAATCACACTTTAAATTGTTTTGTACCCTAATCTTCCTTAATTTTTCAAGAACTGGAAGTAGATAGGTGCAGCCAGCACACAAAAAAAATAAAAGGTGTGAGCAGTAAACATGTATGTAAACTATCTGAAAAGTTTTTACCTCAACTAAGATTACCCTACAAAGTAGCCGCATTGGAAAGGACCTCATTCAGTGGGAGTGAACTTTGGCTAATTACTTATTCAAAGAGTGCCATCCTGCGTCTAAACAGAGTAATGAAAAATTTCCAACAGATTCCTTGTCTCCAAATGACTTAGCAATGGTGAAAAAGTATTAGCATGGGAAATGGTGAAGTGTCAACGTAACTTTATGTATGTGAGTTTGCGTTGTGAACATTTGAATTGTGTTGCAGAAAATTTCAAACATATACAAAAGTACAAAAATAATATAATGAACCCCAATGTAGCCATCATCCACTTTAAAGAAGTGTCAAAGCATGATCAATTTTTTCATCTGTATTCCCCATTATTTGTTCCATCCACCCCACTGGATTATTTTGAAGCAAATCTCAGATATCATTTCATTCATCCATTAAATACTATCCTATATTTCTAAAGTAAAAGGACTTAAAAAAAAAACAAAACTACTACCACACCACTATTATTCTTAAACAGTAATGTCTTTCATGTTATCAAATACCAGTACTTAGATTTCCCAACTGCGAATAGAGACTTTTTTTTGAAAGCTAATACATGAGAAAAACATGGAATATTTTTAAACAATGCTTAATCATTTCAAAAGGCAAGAAAAGAGAGAAAAGAAAAGGAAATATAAAACGAGTAAAACAAATAACAAACAATAAGATGGCAGATTCAACCCCAAACGTATCAATAATTATATAAAGGCTGAAGTTGTTATTTATTGCTACATAACAAATTACCCTAAAACTTAGCGACTTAAAACAACACACATTTATTATCTCAGAGTTTCTGTGGGTCAGGAATTGGGGCCCAGCTAGGATGGGTCCTCTGAGCTGAGGTCCCTCACAGGTTGCACTCAAGGTGTTGGCTAGGACCAAAGGCATTTCAAGATTCACCTGAGGCAAAGTTCACTTCCAAGCTCACTCAGTTGTTGGCAATATTTAGTTCCTCACCAGCTATTAGGCAGAAGCACACCAAGCTCAGCAGTAATGAACTCTACATATCCAAGATCACACCATGACAACTGACTTCATCAAAGTAAGCAAGAGAGAAAGAGCAAGAGAGTGCCAGAAAGACAAAAGTCACAGTCTTCTGTAACCTAATCTCAGAAGTGTTGTCCCATGACTTTGCTGTATTTATTCATTAAAAACAAGTCCCAAGTTCCAGCTCATACTCAATGGGAAGGGGTAACACAAAAGTCCTGGATATTAGAGGTGGGAATCACTGGGAACTGTCTTAGAAGTCTGCCTACCATAAATATAAATGAACTAAATGATTCAACAAAAATCCAAAAAATGTCATAGAGGAAAACAAAGCTGCTATAGATATATTAATACTGAAAATGTAATCTTTAAGGCAAAAGAGTATCAATATAGATAAAAATGGACACAGTATTAACTAAGGATTCAGTTTGCCAGGAAAATATAACAAGAAGTCAACTATGAACATAAAAACATAGTCTAAAATTTTATAAAGCAAAAATTAACAACATTGAAGGCAGAAACAGATGAATCAAAAATCAGAGTAGGAGATTTTAACACAACTCTCTCAGAAAGTCATAGAATAAGCTAACAGGATTGAAAAGTCTATAAATATTCAAGCAATATAATTAACAAAACTTATCTGTATAGATTACTATACATAGCGCAGAATGCACATTCTTTTTAAGATAAGGTGATCTTAGAATTTATCATCCTTTTTGGGATACTAAAACAAGTATAAACTGGGCCTATACTGGCCAACCAGGACATGTCATCCTTCTATTTCAAATGTGAATGGAACCTTTAACAAAATTAACCATATGGGTAAATACATAATACATATATTTAATTATATAAATATCTTTAAAAGTCTGTTTAAATTAGAATGGTAACAATATAGAATGAAGTTTATAAAATTTACAGAAATAAAAGATCTCACAACAATAGCACAAATGCCAAGAAGGAAGAAATGCAATTCTACAATTGTAAGCACCTTATACTGTGTGTATAAATGGTAGGAATTATTTTCCTACTATTTTATGTTGGATTTTGCATCTGTGCTCATAAGTAAGATTGGGCTATAAATTCCTTACACTATCATTTGCTACTCTAGCCTAGAAATGATTTACCTTTTCTATATTTTCTAAAATATTTTACATATTTAATTATATATATCTAATGTTATTTAAATTGTACATCTATATAATTCAATAAATATATGTATTTCTTGAAGGTTGGGAAAAAGAATTTATGTAACTATCTGGACTTAGTACCTTTTGGAAAAAATTTTGGTTATCAATTCGTTTTCCACAGTTACTGTATGTGTGTGGTGTGTGTGTGTGTGTGTGTGTGTGTGTGTTGAGTTACTGTTAACTTGTATTTTTCTGGGAAATTATTTTTTGGTAAGTTTTCAAATACATTAGCAAAAAGTTGTTCATAGTGTTCTTTTATTATAATTCTTAAAATTGCTATTGTGTCTGTGGCTATATAGACCAGAATCCTGAATTGTTTACTTATGTCCTCTCTCTTTTTTTGGTGATCAGTCTTAACTGGATATTTGTTTACTTTTTAAAAAAATAATTGCAAAGATATAACTCTTGTCTTTGTAAATTCCACTTTATCTTTCTTTAATAAGTCATTCATTTCCCTTTAATATAACTTCTTTTTTATTTTTTATCTTTCTAACTTTTTAGATTGAAAACTTAGTTTATTAAATGTTAAATTCTCTCTTTTCTAATGTTAACACTATTGCAATAACCCCTCGAAATATTGTTTTGACTGTATTGCACAAGTTTCCATATATATTTTCCTGATTATTCAATACTAAGTATTTTTTCCTGTGTTATGATTTCTTCTTTGACCTATGTACTATTAAGAAGTATATTTTTAAATTTCCAAAATATGGATTTAGTAGGGAATTATTTTTTCATATTTTTCATATTGATTTCAATTATAACTGCATTGCAGACAGAGAATATGATCTGTATGATACTAATTTTTGAGGTTTATTGGGAATTGCAAGTAATCTAGCAAATGGCCAACTTTCATAAATGTTCCAAATAGGCTATAAAATTTTGTGCTCATTCATTATTGGCTACAGGACTGTCTATATACATATACCTTTGATCAAAGTTATGAATTGATTTAAAATTCTCTATCTATAGAAATTTTTGTTTCCTTGAACTAGAAATTATTGAGAGTAGTGTGTCAAAATCTCCCATTTTGATAGTGGACATAACAACTTTACTTGTAATTCTGATGCTTAAAATATTTCATATTGCTTTCAAAAAGTTTAGAATTAGTATAATTTACTGGTGAATTGGATCTTTCTTATTATATAATAATATTCTTTACTTATAAAAATCTCTTTTTTTCTTTAAAGTTTATTTTATACCACATTAATAGCTATATTACTTTTCCTTTGACTAGAAGTTGCCTGGAATGTCTTTTCCAGTCTTTAAATTTCAAACTGTCTTGTGATTTTATGCTTAAAGTATGGCTATTCTAAACAGCATATCAAAGTTTGCTTTAATTTAAAGACATAATTGGTAATTAACAGACATTTACATTTTTTAAAAGACATTTAATTATTATATGGTTACTGATATATTTGAGTTTATTTCTATAAAATTATTTTGTGCTATTTGGCCTGCTTTTTAAAATGTCTTTTGCTCTTGTTTCTTTACATTTTTTCCTTTGGTTGAAGGATTTTGGTTTTTTAAAATTTCACTTATTCCCTCCATTGACCTAAAAGTTGTTCACTCTATTTCTATTCGTTTAATGGTTGCTATTAAATTTTCACAAGCATAATTACCTTGAACCCTAAAGTTTAGCAGTATTTCAAATTTCTGACTGAACAATACAAGTTTAGAAATACTTTAATATTTCCCACTCCACTCCACCTCCACCAAAATTATTGTATATGGTCATGCAGGAGCCATATAGCACAACTCTATGAAATGCCAAATTATGTATTATAATTATTTTATAGAGTTGGTGTTTATTTAGGTACATTATACAGTTAGCTATTTTTAATTCACTATTTCATTTTATAAACTTATATTTCCCTTCTATGTTCATTTTCCTTCTTTCAATTACTATACTTTGGAAATTCCTTCAGTCAGGGTCTGTTGCTAACTTCAAAAGGTTTTATCTAAAAATGCTTTTATATTGCCCTTGGCTTTGAATGATAAAGTAGCTACATATACCTCGAGAATATCAATTCCATTAGCTTTTTGGCTCTTAAATCTGGTGCCAGTTTAATTTGCAGGCAGTATGTCTTTTCTTTCTTGCAGTTTTTAAAATCCCATTCTTAGCATTCTAAATTTTCCCTACAATGTATCTAGATGTGGATTTTTAAAAATCTTGTTTGGGATTCCCTGTATATCCTGAATCTCAGCATTTAATTTTCTCATTAGGTCTATGAATTTCTCCACCACCATCTCTTTTCATTCTCTGTTCTCCTCATCTAGGACTCTTATTTAATATATTGCGGATGCTTTTATTCCATCTTCCGTATCTCTTAACTCTCATATTTTTCATCTTTGTTTATATATGCTCCTTTCTAGAAATATTTTACCAAAAAAATTTTTTAGCAATACCCTAGAAATAGGGTATAGCTCTGTCACCCAGGCAGCTGGATTGCTCCCTGTAGCCGCGAATTCTTGGGCTCAAGTGATTCTTCTTCCTCAGCCTCCTGAGTAGTTGGGACTAAAGGTGTGTGCCACCATGCCTGGCTGATTTTTTTATTTTTATAAAGACAGGATCTCACTGTTGCCTGGGCTGGTCATGAACTCCTGGGTTCCCAAAGTGCTGGGTGTGAGCCATTGTTCCCAGACTAATCTATTCTTTAAGTCACACACTGACTTTTTTTTTTTTCCAAAATATTAAGGGAGTACAAATGTTTTTGTTGCATGAGTAGCTTTTATAATGCTTAAGTCAGAGCTATTCGTGTGTCCATCACCCAAATAGTGTTCATTGTACCTGTTAGACAGGTTTTTACCCCTCCCCTCCTCCTCTCTTCTTGATTTCCAATGACTTTTAACTCTCTCTGTGCTCATGTATGCCCATCAATTTGTTCCAAATTATTAGACAGTACATGTGCTGTTTGTTTTTTCATTCCTAAGATAATTCACTTAAGATAATGGTATCCAGTTCCACCAAATTGCTGCAAAAGACATTAATTCATTCCTTTTTAATGGCTGAGTAATACTCCATGGTATATATATACCACATTTTATTAATCCACTCATAAGTGGATGGGCACTTAGGTTGATTCCATATCTTTGCAATTGTGAATTGTGCTGCAATAAACATATGAGTACGGGTGTCTACCTGGTAGATACCTAGTAGTGGGATTGCTGGATAAAGAAATCTCCATACTATTTTCCACAGGGGTTGTACTAATCTGCAGTCCAACCAACAGTGTATAAGCATTCCTTTCACTTTGCATCCACATCAGCATCTATTGTTTTTAGATTTTTTATTAATGGCCATTCTGACAGGGGTAAGGCGATATCTCATTTGGTTTTAATTTGCATTTCCCTGATCATTAGTGATGTTGAGCATTTTTTCATATGTTTGTTAGCCATTTGTCTATCTTCTTTTGAAGAAAATCTCTTCATGTCTTTTGCCAACTTTTTACTGGTTTTTCTTTTCTTGCTGATTTGTTTGAGATCTTTGTAGATCCTGGATATTACCCCTTTATTGAATGTATAGATTATGACTATTTTCCCCCATTCTCTAGAATGTCTATTTACTCTCTTGATTATTTCCTTTGCTGTGAACAAGCACTTTAATTTAATCAAGTCCCATTTATTTATTTTTGTTGTCGCTGAATTTGCCTTTGGGGTCTTAGTCATAAATTCTTTGCCTAGGCTGATGTCTAAAAGAATTTTTCCTACATTTTCTTCTAGAATTTTTGTGGTTTCATGCCTTACATTTAAATATTTTATCCATCTTGAATTCATTTTTGTAAATGGAGAGAGACGGGGTCCTGTTTCATTCTTCTGCATGTGGCTCAAATTTTCCCAGCACCATTTATTGAATAGGGTTTCCTTATCCCAGTGTATGTTGTCTGCTTTGTCAAAGATCATTTGGTTGTAGGTAGATGGTTTTATATCTGGGTTCTCTGTTCTATTTCATTGGTCTATGTCTCTATTTGTGTACTAATACCATGCTCTTTTGGTTACTATAGCTTTGTAGAATAATTTGAAGGCTGCTAATGTGATGCCTCCAGATTTGTTCTTTTTTTTTTTTTTTTTTTTTTTTTTTTTGAGACAGAGTCTCATTCTGTCCTCAGAGCTAGAGTGCCATAGCATCAGCCTAGCTCACAGCAACCTCAAACTCCTGGGCTCAAGCGCGGATTTTTTCTTGTTGCTTATGATTTCTTTGGGTATCTGTGCTCTTTTTTGGTTCCAAATGAAATGTAGAATTATTTTTTCTAGATCTGTGAAATACGACATTGGTATTTTGATGAGGATTACATTGAATCTGTAAATCATTTTGGGCAGTATGGACATTTTAACGATGTTGATTCTACCAATTAATGAGCACATATATTTTTCCATTTGTTTTTGTCATCAACAATTTCTTTCCTCAGTGTTTCATAGTTCTCCTTGCAGAGATCTTTCACCTCCTTGGTTAACTATATTCCTAACTATTTTGTTTTCTTAGTAGCTATTATGAATGGCTTTGAGTCTTTGATTTGACTCTCGGCTTGATTGTTATTAGTATACAGAAATGCTACTGATATGTGTACATTGATTTTCTAACCTGAGACTTTGCTGAATTTATTTATCAATTCTAAGAGTCTTTTGGTGGAGTCTTTGGGATCTTCTAGATACAAGATCAAATTGTCAGAGAAAAGCAATAGTTTGACATCCTCTTTCCAGATTTGGATACCCATTATTTCTTTCTCTTGCCTGATTGCTCTGGCTACAACTTCCAGTACTATGTTAAATAGAAGGGATGACAGTGGGCACCCTTGTCTTATACCACTTCTTAGGAGGAATGCTTTCAACTTTTTCCCATTCAGTGTGACGTTGGCTATGGGTCTGTCATATATGGCTTTTATAATTACAAGATGTGTTCTTTCTATGTCTAGTTTGTTGAGGTTTTTTTTGTCATGAAGTGGTGCTGGATTTTGTCAAATTGTTTTTCTGCATCTATTGAGATGATCATATTTTTTTTTTGCTTCTGTTTATGTAGTGAATCATATTTATTGATTTATGTATGTTGAACCACCCTTGCATCCTGGGACGAAGTCCACTTGGTCATAGTGAATTATTTTTTTGATGTTCTATTGGATTCTGCTAATATTTTGTTGAGGATTTTTGCATCTATATTCATAAGGGATATTGGTCTGTAGTTTTCTTTTTTTGTTGTGTCCTTTTCTGGCTTTGGTATCAAGGTGATACTGGCTTCATAGAATGAGTTAGGGAGGATTCCCTCCTTCTTGGTGTTATGGAATAATTTTGGTAGAATGGGTATCAGCTTTTCCTTGTAGGTCTGGTAGAATTTGGCTGTGAATCCATCTGATCCAGGGCTGTTTGTTGTTGGGAGGTCTTTTTATTACTGATTCAATCTTGCTACTTGTTATTGGTCTGTTCAGGAGTTCTATTTCTTCCTGATTGAGTCTTGGATGTTGTGTATTTCCGGGAATTTGTCTATTTTCTCTACATTTTCTAGTTTATTTGTGTAGTATTCACAGATGATATTTTGTATTCCTACGGTATCAGTTGTAATACCTTCTTTTTCATTTCTGATTGAGCTTATTTGGGCCTTTTCTTCTCTATTCCTGATCAATCTAGCAAGACGACTATGGATTTTGTTTATCTTTTCAAAGAATCAACTTTTTGCTTCAATGATCATTTGTAGTTTTTTCTTTTTTTTTTTTCCTGATTAATTTCATTTAGTTCTGCTTGGACCTCTCTTATTTCTTTTGTTCTGCTGGCTTTGGGTTTGGTTTGCTCTTCCTTTTCTAGTCCCTTGAGATGTGACATTAGGTTGTTAATCTGTGATCTTCCTGTCACTTTGATATAGGCATTTAAGGTTATGAATTTTCCCCTTAGTACTGCTTTTGCTGAATCCTGAAGGTTTTGATAGCTTGTGCCCCCTTTGTTGTTCAATTCAAGGTATCTTTTGATTTCCTTCTTAATTTCATCATTGACCCAAGAATCACTCCACAGAAGGTTGTTTAATTTCCATGACTTTGTGTAGATATGAGTGTTTCTCTTGGAATTGATTTCTAGTTTTATTCCACTTTAGTGTGAGAAGATACATGGTATAATTTTGATTTTTTTTAATTTGTTGAGATATGCTTTGTGGCCTAAGATATGTTCAATCTTAGAGAATGTCCCATGTGCTGATGAGAAGAATGTATATTCAGTAATTTGGGGGGTAGAATGTTCTGTAAATGTCTGTTAGGTCCATTTGTTCTAGAGTCTTATTTAAGTCCAGTGTTTCTTTCTTTATTTTCTGCTTTGATGATCTGTCCAGCTCTGTCATTATGGTGTTGAAGTCTCCAGCAATTATGATGGTACTATTTATCTTCTTGCTTAGATCTCATAGACTTTGCTTTATGAATCTGGGAGCTCCTGTGTTAGGTGCATATATATTTAGGATTCATGTTGAATTGCTCCCTTTACCATTATATGAACAGCTTTGTCTTTCTTTACCATTGTTGACTTAAAGTCAATTTTATCTGTTATGAGAATGACTACACCTATTCTCTTTTGGTTTCTGTTTGCATGGAATATTTTTCTCCACCCCTTCACCTTGAGTCTGTTTCAGTCATTGTAGTTTAGATGTTTCCTGGAAACAACAGATACATGGGTTGTGTTTTTTCATCCATTCAGCCAACTCATAGCTTTTGAGTGGAGCATTCAGACCATTAAAGTTGAGTGATTGTATTGCTATGTGGGTTGATGTTCTGTTCATCATTTTGGATAGGACCTTATTGTTTTGTTTTCCCTCTTGTGCTATCATTTTATATGAGTTGTGAGCTTTAGCTTTTAGGTGATTTTACACTGGTGTGTATCTATTGTACTGATCCACGTATAATGCAGTTCTGAGTATCTCCTGCAGGGCAAGTCTGGTCATGACAAATTCCCTCTTTGATTGCTTGTCTGGAAAAATCTTTTTTCTCCATCAATTAAGAAACTTAGCTTTGCAGGATACAAAATTCTAGGCCAGCAGTTGTTCTGTTTAGGAAGACTAAAGATCGGGTACCAATCCCTTCTGGATTGGAAGGTCTCTGCTGAGAAATCTGCAGTCATCCTCATGGGATTTCCTTTCTAGGTTAGTTGTTGCTTTCATTTTGCTGTTTATAGAATTTTCTCCTTCATTTTTGACTTTGGCCAGGTTGATTACTATGTGTCTTGGAGATGGCCTATTTGCTATGAAACTCCCTGGTGTTCAATGACCATCTTGTATCTAGATGTCAGAATCTCTGGCGATATCAGGGAAATTTTCCTCAATAATTCCCTTGAATAGACTGTCCATGCTTTTTGCTCCTGTCAGGAGTACCTATAATTCATATTAGTTTGCTTTGCCTAGTCTCATATTTCTCTAAGAGATTGTTCAGTCTTCTTTATTCTCTTTAATGCATCTTTGAATGAATGGGTTAGTTTGAGAGCCTTGTCTTCAAGCACTGAGATTCTTCTTTCTGCTTGGTTTAGTCTGTTGTTGAAGCTTTCTGCTGTGTTTTGAAATTTCCTAAATTACTCTTTCATTTCTTTACGTTTTATTATATCCTTTCTTATGCTGTCTAGCTCTTTAATGAGTTTTTCATCTTTTTCATTACTATCCTGAAATTTTTTTTGGCTTCTTTTTGTTGGTTATCAACTTTCTCATCAATTCTACTCAACTTATTTGCCATCCATATTCTAAATTCTATTTGTCATTTTGGCAATTTCCTTTTGGTTGAAGTCCACTACTGTAGCTCCATTGTGATCCCTTAAGGGTGTTGAAGCATTTTGTTTTTTCATGTTGCCAGGGTTCTATTGCTGTTTTCTTCTCATCTGAATCCTCTTTCTCTCATCTCAGGACTAATAGGTTTTCAGGGCAACTGTTCTCCTTTGCTGGGAATTCTCCTACTTAGTGGGAAGAAGGGGAGGTCCCCACATGGCTCACTGAGGACCTGCAGTGCAGCTGTTCTGTTTTGTCCTGTTCCCTGTGATTGTCACAGTTCAATCCAGTGCTGAATGAACTTTATATGGGGTGGTGGCTTGTTCCCCAGATGGTTGTTGGAAGTTTGAGTTGAGGGCTGGGTGAGATCCTCTCCATGGAGGCTGGCACTGTGCAGGATTGTTCCACCCAGGGTCTCCCCACAGAGGTGACAATGGCAGCTGGACAAGGTTATCTAGGCATTACTCATGGGTGTCTGGGCTGTGGGTGTTTGCTTGAACCAGGTCCAGGTGTAAGGGCAGCTCAAATCTTGGGGGAGTCCCTACTGGAGTGTTGGAACTCGGGGTTCTTCCACAGGCCCACCAGCAGTGGTGGAGACTTGGGGGTCAGTTCATGGGCCCAGTGGAAGCTCTGGAGCCACCTGGGTGGAGTTTCAGGCCAGTCAAAGCTTCAGAGCTGGAACTAGGGACTGCAGAGGCAGAGCCACACAGGCAAGGACCTGTCCCAGTGGCATGGAGACTGTGGATGCTGAGCTGCATGGGCAGGGGTCAGTTCCAGTGGCCCAGGGACCATGGAGGCTGGTTGTGCCAACAGATGATCAGGGTTTTCTCCCCACAGAGGTCCCACTGAGGCAGTCTCACAAGGCTCCCCAGGTCATGCCTGTGGCACCTGAGGTGCCACCTATGCTCCAATCCTGCAATGAGGGGAGGGGCACTTGGCTCCCAGTAACACACCATGGGGGAGGTCTGCTGTGCCCTATCCCACCCTGGCATGGTGGGATCAATGTGAAGGCTGCTGATGCAAAACCGAGTCCTGTGCAGACCTGGTGCCCTGCACCTGAGAGCTGCTATGCCTGCTCTCCAATGCAACGTCTCTGCGCAGACTCTAAGCAGCTCCCCAATCAGTCCAGAGGTCTGCAGTGGTGAAGACAGCCCCCTCACAGCTAGGGCCGCAGTGCCTGTGGAGTGAGCATAGAGCCCCAGGGATCTATCCTCACCTGTGTATGCCTCCCTACAAATCTCTTTGATCTCACCAAATGAATCGTCCTGTCACCTTCTCCTTCACTCTGAATGTCCCCTGTCACACCTCCAGAGTTTTACAGTGTTCTTTACAAGAAGAGACATCTGTAGATAGGCATCTGGCTGCAACTTTCAATCCTCTCCTTGAGAGTAGCACACACGGTCTGTTTCTAGTCTGCCATCTTCCCACAAGTCACACTGTCTTTTTAATTTTAGGATTAAGTTTTTTTATTTCTGGAAGTTCTTCTATTCCCTTCTTTTTGAAATGTGCCTATTTTTGATAGTCTGGTTTTTATCAAATGTTTTAAATTCTCTTTCAAAAGATTTTTAATCTTTAAATAGTTATTCAGGATAATTACCTTTAATAATTATAAATTGCAAAGGTAGTGGAGAGAAGTCACATGTACCCTTCACCCTGTTCCCCCAATAGGTACATCTTATGTAACTATACTTCAATATAAAAACAAGGAAACTGCCATTTGTGCAATGTATGTATATACTTCCATGCCATCTTATCACATGTATGTATCCATGCAATGACCACAGCAATCAAGACAAAGGGCAATCCATCACCACAAAGATCTCCCTCACAATACTTCTTTTTAGTCCGTCACTCTTCTCCACTGCACTGTCTTTAAACTCTGTCAACCACTAATCTATTTTCCATTTCTATAATTTTGTCATCTCTTCAATATTATATAAATAGAATCACATAGTATGTGATCTTTAAGATTATATTTTTTTTCACTCCACATAAAGCCAATGAATATAATTGGGTCATATTTTTTAATCTACTTTGTCATTTCTGTCTTTTAATTGATATCTAGACCATTTACATTTAATGTAAATATTGATTATTTAGGGTTTCAATATGTTATTTTTTCTTTTATGTTTGTTTCCTTTGTTTTATATTGTGTGTGTGCATGTTTCCTGCTTTGCTGTGGGTTGATTGAGCATTTTTTTAGAATTCCAATTTAGTTTATTGTATGTAAAGTTTTGGGGTATATCTATCCATTTATATATATATACATATATGGTTATTTATTACATTTACATAACACATAACTTATCATGGTCTACTGGTGTCAACATATTATCAGTTTGACAAAGGGTAGAGATTCAAATGGAGGTAAGGTTTCACTTCAAATTGAATCCTTACCTCCGTTTGAATCTCTTTACCCTTCCCCATTTATAATTGCCTTAAATATTTCCTCTACATCATTGAAAACCACATAATACACTGTTATACTTTTTGCTTAAACCATCCACACATAACTTAGAAAATTCAAGAAGGAATGTCTATTGTACTTGGTCGTTTTTGCCCATTTGTTTTCTTTCCTTCCTTGCTGATGTTCCAAGATTCCCCTTTATGATTTCCTTTATGTTTCAGGAACTTTCTTTAGTCAGGCTTTTAGAGTAGGTCTTCTGGCAACAAATTTTCTTAAGTTTTCCTTTATCCAGAATGTGTTTACTTCCCCTTCATACTTAAAGGGTAATTTTGCCAGATATATGGCTGACAGTTCTTTGAGAAATTGAAAAATGGTGGACCACTTCCTTCTGGCTTCCCGGGTCTCTGATGAAACTCTCATATCATTCAACTTGTTTTTGTCCTATAGTTAAGATGTCCTCTCTCCTTCACTGGTTTTAAGAATCTTTGCCTTCAGTTTTCAGTTTACTTATGATGTGTCTTGGTGTAAATTTCTTTAGGTTTATCCTGTCCTGAACTAGGGCTCCACTCAGTTTATTGAATCTGTAGGTTAAAGCTTTTTACCAAATTTGGAAGTGTTCAGCCACTATTTTAGACCCGCTCTTTTTCTTCTCTTTCTGAGACTTTGATGACACAAATGCTAAATGTTTTGATATGGTCCCAAAAGTCCAAGAGGTCCTATTCATTTGATTTTATCATATTTTCTCTCTGGTAATCAGATTAGGTACTATCTATTGTTCTATCTTTAAATTCACTGCTTCTTTCCTCTGTCTTCTTCATTTTGCTATTGAGCCATCATTTAATCTTTAATCTGGTTATGGTATTGTTTAAGATTTTCTATTTGGTTCTTCTTTATATCTTTTATATCTTTGCTGAGACTTTCTATTTTCCATTTGTTTCAAGCATGTTTGTAATATCTCATTAAAGTATTTTCATGATGCCATTTTAAAATCCTGATCAGATAAATCTGACTTCGGTGTCATCTGGGTGTGTTTGTTGATTATCTTTTCTCATTCAAGTTCAGATTTTCCTAGTTCTTGGTGTGTTAAGAGATTTGTATTATACCCTAGAAATTTTGGGTATTACAACACTCTGGATCTTACTTAAATCTTCTGTTTTAGCAGGCTTCTTCTGACACTGTTCTGGTCGAAGGAAAATAGGACATAATCTAATTACTACCAGGCGGGGGTGAAGGTCCATGTTCCCCACTCAGCCTTCTTTACATCAGTGTGTAGCGTGCCTTGTGTTATCTGGGCAGTGGTGAAATTTCAGGCTCTTCAAAAGGCCTGATGTCCATTGACATCACTCTGGCTCTGGACAGGAAGGAGCACCTTGTTACTGATTCCCAGGTAGCCTCCAAAAATGCTACAGGCAAGAAGGGGAGGCCTCCTAACCACTGGATCATGGCCCCACCTCTGATGAACAGGACGTTTGTCTCATTACCACTGGGTAGGTAGGTTCAGAATCACCATAGAGCCTTTTTATTGTTGGCAGGGAAGAAAGTCTTGCCTTCCAACTCAGGCTTCTCTGCTCACCCCAAGGGCAGGACACCATGTTACATGATGACAAGTGTGGAAGTTGAAGTTTACCTCTTGGCCTTTTACGACAAGGTAGTGGTAGGGTAGTGTTCTGTTTTTTTTTCTGTGGTGTATGGTTGAGGTACCATAGCTATGGTCAAAAACTTTTCTGTCTTGCTGCGTTGCCTCTTTCCTCATCCTTTTGATAGAGCAAGCTTTTGGGAGAGTTTTGTTTTCAGCTGGTGTTTTCAGAGTTACATGCTTCTCAAACACCTAGTCTGTTATACATAAAGGGGAAAAAAAAAACTGCTGCGTCATTCTTTGAGTCCCAAATTCCTAACTAGTCTGCTGCCTTCTCTCCACTTTCCAGATTTTTCCTAACATGTATACAACATATAATGCACAAATTTTTTAGCTATAAGAAATATGAAGTAGTCTATTCTCTTTTAAAGATGTCTTCCTTTTTTATAGATGGAAATTCATAATTTTAATATAGTCCATTTTAACTTTTTTTAATCTTTATGTTCCCAAGAGACTTTGCCTGTTTGCTATACTTTCTTGCTTTTTTTTTTTTTTTTTTTTTTTTTTGAGACAGGGTTCTCACTCTGTTGCCCAGGCTAGAGTGCAGTGGCGTCACCAGCTCACTGTAACCCCTCACTCCTGGGCTCAAGTGATCCTTCTGCCCCAGCCTCCCAAGTAGCTGGAACTACAGGTGCGCATCACCATGCCTGGAAATTTTTTTCTTGTTTGTAGAGATGGGGTCTTGTTATTTTGCCTGGGCTGGTCTAGAATCCATTAATTCATTAGTTCAGTAAAAATTCTAAGTCTTGATAGATTTCAGTGATTTCCAAAATCATCAAGAAGTGAAAATACATACAGGTTCTGAGCACTTGAAACATTTTCTCCAACACACTCAAAACCACAAAAAGCTTTAAGGGCTATAAGTTTAGATGGATTATATATCAAGACTAATTCTACTATACTTTGTTTATAACTCAGATCAAAATTGAGCAAGTAATCTTGCTATGTAAGAAGGCTGACTAATGAATTAAAGTGGAATGTAATGATTATTAATGAAACATGAAACAAAGAATTGCCAGATAATTGATCAAATTCTTCATTTGCCTTTATCTATAATTTGCAACACAGAGGACTTCAAAGACAACAATTGTACCTGCTACAAAGAATTACTGTCAGGCCTACACTGACACTTCTCCCCTGTTCAGTAACTTCAGGGAATAAAAAGAATCACTCATTCCTTCAATACCCAATTAGAGTATTATAGGAAGGTACTTTACATGTTATCTTTTCCTAAAAGAAGTTATATTCTCTAAAATATAACAGTATTTGTATTTTCTACAGAGGAATATGGTATACTTGGAATATTATATGTTCACTTTTAAAAAGATGAAGTAACTAAGGTAAGCAGAAACTTGGATGATATACAGTAGAAAGCATTTTCGAGTAAAAAAGTACACACAAATTTCTCTTAGAAAATGAATGATATTATACTAAATGGGTTTAGAATTCTCTAGTTTAGCTTGGATGTAATCCTGAATGAGTACTATATCTTAATTTCTCTGCCTGTGAAAAAGTCTTTTCTATTTATAAAAATATGCCATATCACCAATAGCTAGAGACTTTTAGAGGGAATTTTATTTACAGAAAATTCAAAGCATTAACAAAATGTCGTGAACACAATTTTGTTGCTAATAATTAACAGATTCAAGAATGGATTAATATAGAATGTCACTTGGTATATAATACAAATTAAAATATAATTTTCATGCTAGCTTTTCCCATTAGTTTTTATCCCAATTTTTCACAAATCTAGAAATAAGGCAGTACATATGAAACAAATTGCTAAACATTTTAAAATTATGCCTTCTCCATGAGATATTACTTCAATTTGAAAACTATCTTCAAATTAAATGACCTTTCCACTATAATTCTTAAAATATAAAGTACCAAATAGAACTCAAAATGCATAAAAGATACTGTTATAAATTTAGAAAGAAATATATTACATTAGCAATATCATAAATTAACAAAAAATTTTCCAAACATTATTGCATAAGGTAAGGTACATTAAATGTCTTAGTCTAGAATATTATTCACTCACATTCTTGTCCATATAATTTAAAACACCAAAGCACTGACTAAGAAATGACTATCTAAACATGAATAACAGATGGCAATGTGTATCATTTAAGGATAAAAGGAAGATGGACTATGTGCTTTAATTTGCAAATGATGTTCTTTATCCAAATAGTGCTGTGTTTCCATTATCCTTGAATGACAAGATCCTTTGCTATGTGAAAAAGAGATCATAATTTTACTGATGGAAAGCTTCTAATCTTATTTGAGTTGGATCTTCTGGATGTCTCAAGGCAATTCCATTACGCAGCAGCAGCTCAATGTAAGGTGGCCAAAAGGAATCACTAATTTTGACATATGGATCATGTGGAACATCAAATAATCTATTTATAAGAATCTAGGAGAAAATATCATTCAAAATATACTTTACTTGGGAAAAAATCAATACAGCTACAATAAAACAATAAAGTTTTCCACCAAAGAATGCTGACCTCTTTTCTCCTTCAACAACTGTCATAATTTTTATGTACTAATTTAAATTGTTTCTTTTTTAAAAGACTACAGATATTACTAAATGGAAAAAGCTTTAAAACATATCTCTACTCTTAACATTTCCTAAAAACTGGTTAGAAAGAATTTACAATTCTCCTACTCCTTTTAGGGTTAATAATTTCTTTAGGATAAAAACAAGACTCTTAAAAAATTAATATTCAACAAAATACACAAAGTTGAAAAGAAAGTTAGGAAGTGTGTCTTAATATTTGAAAGGAAAATAAATCACCAGTCCCATTTCCCCCACAAAACACCTATTCTTCTGATAAATCTTCAAAACAGTAAATTTTATCATCATCACTTCCTTTAACTTCATCCAGAGTATCACTGATTTCTTCATGAAGGATGTTAATGAGTTATAATCATAAATTGACAAGTTTTTTGAGTGTCTGTATTAAATTATATAGGCTAACATTTACCAGACTGCACATTCTATAGAATTGGTCTCCCTAAAGATGTTTTTAGTTGTTAAAAATGAGGGGTCTGTGGTCAAATAAGCTTGGGAAAGGTTGCTAATGCGAACTGAGAGTCAACTTTCTTTCCCAAATCCATCGACATTAGAAAAATTTTTTCAAGAAACAAATATTTCTAATTCTTGTTTTTTTGTTTGTTTGTTTTTAAGATAAGAGTGTTACTCTGTTGCCCAGGCTAGAGTGCTGTGGTGTCAGCTTAGCTCACAGCAACCTCAAACTCCTGGGCTCAAGCAAACCTCCTGCCACAGCCTACTGAGTAGCTGGGACTATAGGTGCGCACAACTACGCCCAAGTAATTTTGTCTATTTTCAGTAGAGACGGAGTCTCGTTCTTGCTCAGGCTGGTCTTGGAGTCCTGGTCTCATGCAATCCTCTGGCCTCAGCCTCCCAGAGTACTAGGATCATAGTCATAAGCCACTGTGCCTAGCCTACAATTCTTTGAATATTAGTGTTCTATAAAATACAGTGAAAAACACTAAACGTAGATCAATTATTTTGCCTCCTCAACTACCTCCCAGTGCCTTCACAAATTACAAAACTAGAACTCAGAAGGGTTAAGGGATTCCTCGGGGGCACATAATTAGTGGCAGATCATGATTAGACTCTGTATCTCTGAATTGCAAGGCCAAAACTTTAATTGAAAGATGCTATTATTACAAAGAACATGTTAAAGAAAACCCATAATTTATGCAAATATAAAGTGCTGTAGAAATGAATAAAATTAACCCATCAATCTCTAATCTGAATCATATTTTGAATAATATCAATATCTCAATTACTGAAATAAAATTTTCAACTATCATTAACTATTTCAAGGCCCACATCCTGAGGAAAAACTTTTGGTTTCATTTCTTTTTGGATGTCATGATGAAGAACTAAATATTATTTCTATTTTAGAGCAAATCCTTATTTTAATACAGTTTAAAATCTTTCTTATTTTGCATTTCTAATTTTAATTATAGTAACAAAAATTCTAGTAGATGTCTGAAATAGTTACATGCTACAAATAAATATCTATATTAAATTTTTTTTCATTGAATTGTGTTTTAATACCGGTTACTTTTATCACTGATGATAAAAGCCTAGGAGACAAACTTAGGATTCTAAATTTTGTATGGTATGTACTACGTACAGTGGTCAAAAATTACATATGTAATACCTTTCACTATTTGCCATGAGTGATAATATTTATTTAAAAAGAAAAAAGGTTAAGTGATACATGAGAAATAATAGTCTTCTTAGTTTCAGTATAAACTGAAATAGTTAAAAATATGTTAAAAGATTCTAATTACAAATTAATAAATATTTGTATTTTGCTTTTCTAAGCAATAATATTCTGTATTAAATCCTGAGGCACCAAAACTAGATAGCTGGGTAAAAACAGAGACTCTAACATCTAGTTCATTAAATTACAATGAAACGTTTTCTGAAATCATTCTTTCTTCTAACCTTACCAGTGGTTTTTAAAAGAGTACATTAATTGGTAAATACCCTGTTCTTCATACACTATTTTATTTTCCTGTCTGCCCAAATCACCATGGATTGTCATATCAATTATAAAACAGGGTAAATGTCAAACAGAAAAAGTTGGAATTACTCAGCACTTACATCACGAGAAAAGAGAATGATGTCATCTAAGAAAAATTATACACAAATTTCTACAACTTTGTGAAAAGAATCCTTAAGCTCATTTACATATTTTATATAGAGTAAAGCTGCCAATTAAAGATTCCATCAATGTAATAGCAAAGAATTTCATTATGCAAATACTAAATAACATCATAAAAATTATTTTACAGTGTTTACCTATAATAAATCTTAGCGATATGATTAAGAGTTAGACTTTAATTTCATGTTTTTATTAAAAGATCACAATAGTCTTCCCAGTACTGTAGAGAAGACAGAAACTTATTTTGTACTACTGATAAATTATTATAAATATATTTTCATAAAGATTGATGGATCCTTTAAAAATTAAAGCAGTATTTTTTTCTTTTTTAAGCCTGAGTATAATTCTTCACAAATGATTAATTAAGAGATCGCTTCAAGACAAAACTAACCACACAAAGCACTTACCTCTAACATTTCATGAAGTGTTATCAGCTGTGCAGTTGGCGCTTGAATGTTTTTCTTTGAGAGAAATGTGAATAACAACCAATTAACATTTCAATTCTGCCAATGGTAGAATACTCAACTGTGTTACAAGATTTTTAAAATTAATATTTCTTAATTGCAATGGCACAAGGTAACTAAAATCAAACACTCATAATTAGGTGATGTAAAAAAAATTTAGAAAGGAAACGACCTATTGTATTTAATTCAGATTTGTAAAAATGCAGTTGAAACAATTCTTAAGATAGTGAAAACTTTAATAATTACTGAAAGATAAAATTCAAACTATCCATAAACATATAATGGATACATTATACACATTACATATATTCATATAAAAGAAAGTCTGGGCCAGGTACAGTGGCTCATGACTATAATCCTTGCATTTGGGGAGGTCATGGAAGGAGGATTGCTTGAGGCCAGGAGTTCAAGACCAGCCTGAGCAATATAACTACAAAAAATAGAAAACTTAGCCCAGCGTGGTAGCACACGCCTATAGTCCCTCCTACTTGGGAGGCTGAGGCAGGAGGATCACTTGAGCCCAGGACTTTGAGGTTGCAGTGACCTCTCATGATGCTACTATATTTTAGCCTGGGTAATAGAGCAAGACCTTGTCTCAAAAAATTTTTTTTAAAAAGTCTAATGTTTGGCAGATCGCACCCCCACCCCCACCCCGCCACGCAATAAAGTTCCCCAAATGACATTCCTGGCTATATTTACACAGGTTCAGGACAGGAAAACAGCTTCCAAGACTTAGTCATCTTTCTACAGCTCTTGACAGTTCCTCTTGTTAACTCAATTTACTACTTCTTTTTTCCTTGGATTGACAGAAAATAAATCTTATTCTACTTCCATCCAAAAATTCTCCAATTTGAAGACAGCTGTTAGAAAGACCAAGTCCTCTGTGGCCATAGCACCCTGAACGCGCCCGATCTCGTCTGATCTGGGAAGCCAGAAAGCCCAAGTCTTCTCTTCTCTTTTCCATATTAATAATCTTTAGTTCCTTTAATTATTTTTCATATGGCCTAGATTTGAGGCCCCTCAATACCATGGATCTCTGAATGTGCTCTGATTTGTCTTTTTCCCCCATTGTCCAGTCTCCATAATGATCTAGGTGTGATTCAATTATCAAAGACAAAAAAGAACACTCATTTTCATGATTACAGATGCTGGAATTCTATTCATTAAATCTACATATCAAGTAGCTCACACCATAGGGTTGGGGAAGGGGGAGATAAACGCAAATGACAATAACAAAAGTATTTGATAAGAGCTAATTAAAGGACACCTAAATTTCATACAATGTTTCAGTCAAAGATGTTTGAGCTATCTTAACTACGAATTTGCTATCCTCACCAGATAGGAAAGGTTTTCTAGCAGAGGGAATAGAATTTTTAAGGCACAACAAAGTGAAAGGTCATTGCATACTTAATGGAGATACAATAGTATGGTTGAATGAATTCATGTAAAACTGCGGTCCCCAACCCCCAGTGCCACGGACTGGTGTTTTAGGAAGTGAGCCACAGAGATCCACCCACCCTCCTCATGTCCGTGGAAAAACTGTCTTCCATGAAACTGGTCCCTGGTACCAAAAAGGCTGGGGGCCACTGAAAACATGGAAAAAGAATGGTTGGAGATAAGGCTGAACAGAAAGATAATGGCCAGAGCATAGTGATTCTAAGGAGTTTATAGACTGCTTTCCATAGCGAGCCATGAAAGGTTTTATGCTGAAAAAGGATAAAACTATATATATATATATTTTAAGGAAATCATTCTGGTACCAGTTAAAATGCCTCTTCCAATTGCAAAAGTATTATTTATACTGTATATTGTATTAAAGAAAAACAATTAAAGTGGACATTCACAATCTTCTGTCACTCAATGAATATATATTTGCTTTTCTGGGCAAGGTTTATTCCATCATAACTACTATTCAAATAGTCAATAACTTACATTAAACCAACAGATTTTAAACATTATTCTTCTGATTTAAAAAGTTACATATGTTCATCATCGAAAATTTGGCAAATAGTGAAAAGCAAAAAAAAAAAAAAAACCTCACAATCCTAGCTCTCAGATATAAGTACTATTATATTTGTAGCATAGATTAGATTCGCACAATTTAGTCATCTGTGTTTTATCCATTTAACAATAAATTGTGAGCATTTCATTAACTCCTTTGATTATGTTAAATATATTATTTTTAAAAGCTGGTTTTTCTATCATATGGATATAATATAAAAAATATATTTAATTAATCCCATTTTATCAAACAATTAGGTTACCTCTAATTTTTTAATGCATATAATGTGATTATGGCATATTTTGGTACATGTGTATATATCTTTGAACTATAAGAAAATTTGCTTTTAAATCTACCTAAAATAATTTCAAATATGATTATCTACATGAATGTCATCTCTAAAACTTACCTTTTTCTTTTTCACATTTCCATCATCAGGCAGAGGAAAATGGTCTTCCAGAAACTCACCCAAGGTAATCAAGAGTTTCTCCTTATATTCTCTTATATTAAGCATTTTAGTTTTCAGTTCATTAAAGATTCTAATAGGTTAAAAAAATTAAGAGAAATATTTAACCCATAAAATACATATGCATATGTAAGTGGTTATTCATAAATTTGATCGAAAACTTTGTTGAAGGTTCATTTGCTCAAACCAAATAACTAGCTTTATGAAAGTAATATGCTCTATTTAACATGTAGGGAAACCAAAGTTAAATCAAGTCAAATCATTCATAAAAGATCATGTAACTACTAGTTGGCAAAAGTTAAGACAAGACTCCTGAGTCTTGGTAAATTTTACCTTCTTTTCATCTATATTTCATGTAACATAAAAAAGAAAATACTTTCTCCTATTAGAAAAACCTAGAAAACAAAATGAATACCTTGACTCAGAAAACGGCATGACCTTATTTTTCAATTCATTGTGTAGTACATTAAGAGAGTCCATTATCTGTTGCTGTTCATTCAACCACTGTTGCTCCCTTTAAACACAGAAATACAAAACAAAACAAACTATATCCAAATAAAACTTTAAATGTCAATTCAACATATATCAATCATTAATAGTAATTGTAACATAAATATACCTTTCCAAGTCTTCCTTTAACTTTTCATTCTTTAACTGAATAGTAGATAGTACCGTTTCAAGATCATGTCTCAATTTTTGGAACTAGAACAAAATAATTCAAATTAATTGCTTAGTCTTTAATACCGTAAATAGTTTTATTACAGAATGATAGTGAAATTTACATATTACTCTAGGATACTTACGTTCAGACATCAATAGTAAAAAAGCCTAGCAGAAAGGGTTTGAAAGAGTAAATACAAAGTAGGTGCCAAGTTTTTGCTAACATTTCATGCTTAAATACGAAATTATAAGGAGGGGTTTTGAGAAGTACATTTTAACTTCATACTGAAAGGCAAATTAATGGTGTGTTTTCAGTAATCAGGCAGATTAGGTATCTTTTCTAAGGAAACTACACAAACTACACTTCATTCAATATTTACTCAATCAATTATTCAATTAAAATTTATTACTCAGTTATTGACTACCAAACATTGTTGAAGGAGGCAGGGATGTAAAGATGAAAAAAACAAAGAGGAGAATCCAGACAAACAACATATAATTCCAGTGATGATAAGTGCCATGAAGAAAAAATAAGTCAAAATAAAAGTAACAGCATGAGGAGCAAGAAATGGTTGCTTTAGTTGGCAAGACATGGAAAAACCTCTCTGATCAGGTAACATTTGAATAGCAGAGAAAGACTACAAAGGGAAAACCATGTTTTTATCTAACAAAAGAATGTTCCAAGTAAAGGGAATGGTCAGTAAAAAGACCAAGAGGCCTAAGTGCTTGAGGCATTTGAGGAACAACAAAGATTACTAAGGCGAATTACAATAAACTCTGGCCTTTATCAAATGTCCTTTTGTTTCTAGAACGTATTAGCTAGTGTTCCATTCTTCTGATCTCAAGGGTTTCCATTAGGTTTTTCTAAATCTAAATCAGTGATAAGTTAAAGATGTATATTATAAACCCTAAAGCAACTAGAAAAAAAAAAAGAGAAAATAACTAATAAACCAATAGGGATAATAAAATGGGTTTATTTTTAAAAATACACAATTAGGCCACGGGCCTATAATCTCAGCACTTTGGGAGGCTAGGAGGGAGGATTGCTTGAGGCCAGGAGCCCAAGACCAGCCTGGGGAACATGGCAAGATCCTACCTCTACAAAAAATAGAAAAAAAAAAAATGTAGCTGGCCCTGGTGGCACATCCTTGTAGTCCCAGCTAGTCTCAGTTACTCAAGGAGACAGATATGAGGATCACTTGAACCTAGGAGTTGGAGGCTGCATTGAGCTATAATTGCACCACTGCATTCCAGCCTGGGTAACAGAGCAAGATCCATCACTAAAAAAAATAAAATACATAAATTTTTAAAAAAATACACGATTAATCCAAGAAAGTGGGAAAAGAGGAAAACAGGAACAGAGAAAAAGTAGGACAAATAGAAAAGATAAAGAACACATACTTCAATACAACCATATTGATATTAAATATAGTCTAACAATGGAATTAAATCAAAAATTAATCTAATTATCCTACTCTTATACCAAAGCCTAACAAAGACATCACAAGGAAAGAAAACCACAGGTCAATATCCCTCATGAACATAGATGCAAAAATCTTAATAAAATTTTGGCAAATTAAATTGAGCAATAAATAAAAAAGATTAATATACTATGGCAAAGTAGGGTTTATCCCAGGAACACAAAGTTAAATAAGCAGTAGAAATTAATTTTAAAAACCAGTCAATGTAATTCACCATATCAACAGACTAAAAAAGAAAAAAACTTAAATCATCTCAAATTCTGAAAGAACAAGTGACAAAATTCAATATTAATTCATAATTTTAACCAAAAGACTTCATAAAGTATAAGAGAAGGAAACTTCCTCAATCTGATTAATAGCATCTATGAAAAACCTACTGCTAAGTACAATTCTAGGACAGCAAAGTAAGCCAAGAAAAAGATATAAAAATCATCTAGAATGGAAAGGTAAGTAAAACTGTCTTTAATCTTAGATAACATGACTATCTATGTAGAAAATCCTACAGAATCTACAAAAAAACTATTAGGATAAGAGTCTCTCAACCTCACTGGATATAAGATCAGTACTTAAATATTAATTGTACTTGTATTTACCAGCAATAAATAATTAGAAATTGAAATTTAAAAAAATACCATTTTAATAGCATCAAAATTATGAAAAACTAAGGGGATGAATTTGACAAAAGATGTGTAAGATCTATATGCTGAAAACCAAATATCAGTGAGGCAAAATTTTTTAAATACCAAATAAATGAAGACTTAATAAATGCAAAGATTACATAGTGCTCATGGATCTGCATTCAGACTAAGTACGGTAAAGATGTCAATTCTCCCCAGATGAACCTATAAATTCAGGGAAATTTTAATCAGAAGTCCTGCAAGCTTTTTATGGGGTAGGATGACAAGCCAATTCTAAATTTATATGAAAATGTGAAACAATTTTGGAAAAAAAAAAGTTAGACAACTCATACTACTTGATTTCAACACTTATTATAAAGTTTCAGTAAAAAATACAATGTGGTATTGGCCTACAGACAGAAACACAGACCAAAGGAAAAGATATATCCAAGGTACAGAATGGAGAACAGAGTCCAGAAATAGATACACATATATATGGTCATTAATTTTCAATAAAGGTGAAAAGGAAATTCAAAAGAAAAAGGATAGTTTTTTCAACAATTACTGCTGGAACAATTAGTATGCATATGAAGAAAACGACCTTTTTCCAATAATTCATACCATATATAAACATTAACTCAAAATGGATCATAGACTTTGCATGAAACCTAAAATTTTAAAACTAGAACAGAAAACATACAAAATCTTTGTGACCTGGAGTTGGGCAAATAGTTCTCAGATTTAAACATAAACCTTAAAGAAAAACTTCATAAAATGGAGTTAATCAAATTCAAAATTTATATTTTCTAAAAGATACCATTAAGAAAATGAATAGACAAGTGTGCAGGAAAGAGTTAACTCAGCAGGCCCAGGTTAGGAAAACTTTGCACATTATCAAGAAAGGCTGGTAATTAGGGTCAGCTCCCAGAAAATGAACTCTAAGCCCTTGGAATTATTCTGCTTAATAAAGAATGTTTATATTATGCCTAGAGCCTTTGGGTCACATGGCACCAGTTTGATTAGGGAGTTTATCCTAACTATATGATCTGTGGTGAATGCACTTTTACTCTGGGGGCTGGAGTCTGAATAGTTAAAGGCAGTCACAAAGGTGCTGCATGCAACATGTGACTGACTCCCAGTAAAAACCCTGGACAACAGTCTTGATAGAGCTTCCCTGGTTGATAACTCATTGCATGAATTGTCACACATAGAAGCCAGGAAAATTAAGTAAATCATGCAACTCTACTGGGAAAGAACTCCTGTTAGATTATCCTACGTTCATTTTAATGTGTCCTCTCACTTTGATAAACTGCAACCAAGCATACAATAGTTCTTCTGAATCCCTGTGAGCCTATTCCACAAATCATTGAGCCTGAGGGTGGTCTTAGGGAAAACCCTAACACAACTAGCATCACAAATGAGATTTACTATAATGACTCCTGCTAGCTGAAATATGGTAGGAAAAGGAAGGAGCACAGGATGAACGATGAACTTTGATGCCTGATGGTTACTGAGTCACCAATGGTATAAGACAACAGCTGAGCTATGATAAGTTACTGAAGGTATGAATTACCAGTGAAATTTAAAAATGATAGAACCAAATTCCATAGAACTGGCTCACTGAATACACAAGGAAATGTAAACTAATGAGAAGCAAGCTAAATATACACTCCCTTTCTTATTTTTAGCTCTAATAGTTAAAATGGAAGTAGTGTTGGGGCAAATACTGACACTGCATCAAGTCTGGATTTTGGCCAGTCTAAGCTACAGGTGTTAGCCTAAGGACTGCTACCAAAGGGAAAAATTATACTAAGTCATCATGACATGGATCATTTTAAATTCACTATATTGGAAATTTGGTAGACCTTTTCAATGTAAAGAATCATTATCTTTCATTCTGAGAAAAATGTTCATGTGTAATTTATTTCTTCCCTTCCATTTGTTAATATTCTACAACTTCTAATATTCAAATTTCATAATTCTACTCTGGTTTTCTTTTTTCTATTGTTCCAATTTTCCTTTTCTTTCCTTCCTGACCTATTCTTTGGTTTCCATGGCTATAATTACCAACTTTTTGTGTGTGTTTTCATTTCAGCTATCATGTTTTCATTTATAAGGGCTCTCTCTTGTTCTCTGCTTCTTTTAAAAAGTAACAGCTTTTTTAAGATGTAATTCACATAACATACAATTCACCCAGTTAAAGTGTACAAGTCAATGGTTTTTAGTATATTCATAAGAATTATGCAAACATCACTATAGTCGATTTTGGGACATTTTCACCACCCAAAAAAGAAATCCTGTCAGTAGTATCCTTTCCAAACAGCCAGCCTTATGTAACAAGCAATCTACTTTCTGTATCTATAGATTTGCCTATTATGAACATTTCATATAAATGGAATCATACAATATGTGGTTGCTATAGTTTGAATGTGTTTCCCAAAAGTTCGCATTGGAAGCTTTGTCATTGTAGTGGTGTTAAGAGGTGAGGTCTATGGGAGGTGATTGGGTCTTGAGGGCTCTGCCTTCATGAATTGATTAATGTCATTATTGGGGGAGTGGGTTAGTTATTATGGGAGTCCAGCCCCCTTTTCCTGCCTGTCTCTCATGGTCACTTCTGCCTTCACTCCTCCACCATGTTATAACACAGCAAGAAGGTTTTCCTTCACCAGATGCCAGCACTATTCTCTTAATTTTCCCAGCCTCCAGAAGTATGATGTGAATGAACTTCCTTTCTTTATAAATTACAGTTTGTGGTATTGTCGTATAGCAGCAGAAAATAGACTAGGGCCGTGTTCCTTTGTGACTGGTTTCTTTTAATCAGCATAATGTTTTCAAAGTACATCCATATTTTAGCATATTATCAGTACTTCATTTCTTTTTATTGTTATATAATGTGCCACTGTATGGATATATCACATTTTATTCATTCATTAATCAGTAGATGATATTTGAGTCTTTTCCCCTTTTTGCCTATTAAGAAAAATGATGCTATGAACATTCATGTGCAACTTTTTGTATGGACACATACATGTTTTCATTTCTCTTAGGTATATTATATGTAGGAATGAAACTGCTGGGTCATGTAGTAATTCTTTCATCTTTTGAGGAACTTTCAGACTGTTTCCCAAAATGGCTATACCATTTTACATTCCCACCAGTAGTATATTAGTGTCCTAATTTCTCTACATCTTCACCAGCACATTATTGCCTGTTTTTTATTACAGCCATCCTAGGGAGTGTAACACGGTCCTTTTTAAAAATTGGCATTCTGTTTTTTCTTATCCCTTGGAAGGTATTATTTCTTTAAATTTTAATTTGTCCCCTGAATTATCTCTCCTTGGGGTTCATCTTAGTTCAATTGTTTGGATTTCAATTGTTTTGGAGGCATTTCACAGATGTTTATGATCCTTTTCTGGACATTCATATTTAAAACTCAAATATTTACTGAGAACTCTGTTTATGAATGGGGCTTTTTGATGTGTGGCCACCCTGCTTTTTCAGTAGGGACCCTCATATATTATTACTTATGGATATTTTCTCTTGGGTCATTTTGTTTACCCAGAGATTATTGTATCTTTTTTCTGAGGCTAGTTTATACCAGACAGGCCCTCTGCAGACAGGGAAAGGGAAGGAACCGGTAGTTCCACCATGCAGCATAAAACTGTTAACCTAATCTTTCTGACTTTTGACCTGCATGCCACTCCTACTAACACCCAATCTGGTGTTCCTGAGTCGAGAGGCTCACTAGTTTAATGTTTTCTCCCTACCATATACTTCTAGTTTTCAGGTGTGTGGGTAAAAGGTTGGCTGCTTGATCGTAAGAGAGTTACCTAAGAAGGTCTAAACATCTATATTCTGACTTTAAAAGAATCTCATTTTTAGCTCCATACTTGAATTCTGAATTTTGCAGTACCAGGTTCCTTCTGTAAACCAAAAATAAAATCCTGAGCTGGGACCCCAGAAAAACCTTAAAACTGAGCTCCTGGCCATGAAGGGAAGGGAGGTCAGACATGCCCCTTA
Organism: Lemur catta; assembly: GCF_020740605.2. Lineage (NCBI taxonomy): Eukaryota > Metazoa > Chordata > Mammalia > Primates > Lemuridae > Lemur > Lemur catta. The sequence goes on from NC_059139.1 coordinate 41,424,856, forward strand.
TACTCTCCTCCTTTTGGAGTTTAGACACACCAGCATTAATGTTAAAATAGAGGTCATAAGACTAACAAAACGCATTTTTTGTGGCAATAAGATACTAAATGAAAACAAAACCTAAGACCATGCAAGCCAAAGGTTAAGTAAGGCCTTACAAACCATAAAATCTCATTGAGTTTTTTTACCAACCTGGTATGATATGGCTTACTTTCCAACCTCACTGTGACATGGCATCACATGATAGCAGACTCCCTTATCTTAACTCAAGCATTCCTTTCTACAGACTCTCAAGTCCTTAGACAAAACTTTATTTCTTAAACCAATTACAAATCAAAGAATCCTTGAACCCACCTATAACCTGTAAGCCCTGGCTTTGAGATGTCCTGCCTTTTAGGAACGATCATATATACCTTCCAGGTATTTATTTCTGATTTTACCTGCAATTCCTATTTCCATGAATGTATAAAGTCAAACTGTAACCTGACTGCCTTGCTCTCAGGAGCTCTTGAGAATGCAAAGCTCTGGGCCTCAGTCACTCATATTAGGCTGAAAATAAACCTCTTTAAATTATTTTACAGAGTTTAGTTTTTACTCATAACATTTCAAATTCTAAGCCTTTCTTCAATTCTGTGGGGCAGACAATCTCTCTTTTCATTAGTATTTCTGTCTCTAGGCACACAGATACTTATGTCTTTCCATGCTCTACATCCTTGTTAAAATTTTTGTTTGCTTTTATCTTCTTGTCTATATTTTGACCTTATAGACTGAAATTTTAAAAACATGCTATTATTGACATTTGTGTTACATTTTGAGAAGGTGTCATAGTCCCTAGGCCCCCAAAACTCATGTCTTTTTCACCCCAAAAATCTTACCTTATTCTAGCATCAACTCAAAAGTCTTAAGTCTAAAATCTAAGCTAAATATTATGTAAATCAGATTCAAAGTACAATTTATTCTGAAGCAAACTGATCTCCAGCTGTGAACTTGTAAAATCAAATTTGTTATGTGTTTCTAGAATACAATGGTGGGACAGACATAGGAAAGACATTCCCATTTCAAAAGGGAGAAACAGAAAAAAAGACAGGGGTAACTGGTCCCAAGTTAGTACAAAACACAACAGGGTAAACAACAGTAAATCTTAAGGTCCTAGAATAATATATGGCTCAATGCTATCTTCCAGGCCCACCAGGGGTGGTGGCCATGCCCCTGCAGCTTTGCCTGGCAGGGGTTAGGCCTCCATAGCCCAGGGCATCCCTGCCCTTGCAAGTTGGCCAGATGGCCCCACAGTAGCTCTCTGTCTGGGCTTCACTCATACAGCATCTCTGTGCCTGAACACCATGTGTCTCCTGGGCTGAGGTCACAAGACTAAGTCTCTTCTGGGAGGCTCATTCCTTTGAAACCTAGGTGGAGCCAGACATGCCCCCTGGATTGTGCACTCTACAGGCTAGAAGAGATTTCACCCTCCAGAGGGAAGACCACTGCAGCCCACACCATACCTGGGCACACTGAAGCTGTACTTGGAGCAGCTAAACAATGTAAAGTCTGAGTGTAGGGAGTAGAGGCCACAATGTGAGGCTGGGCAGTGTGTCCTGAAGTCCTGTAGGCTCCTGTTTTCCTTACGTTGCATTCTTTAACAGCTCCTAGCTTCAGTTGAGATTGCTGATTAATCTCCTTATCAGATGGTCATTTGTCCACGTCCTTCAAGTTCTTTCCTCAAAAAGCTTCCTCATTCTTTACAATATGGATAAGCTAAGAATTTTTAAAATCTCAGGACTGGAGCTGGTCACTGGAAAGGCCAAGGCCTGATTAGATAATTGGGACTTTCAGCCCCATCCCTCAACCTCCAGGAGAAGGGCTGACGGAAAAGGTGATCATCAATGGCCAATGATTTAACCAATCACGTCTATATAATGAAGCTTCCATAAAAACTCAAAAGGACAAAGTTTGGGGAACTTCTAGATAGCCTGTACCTGTGCAGGTTCCTAGAGGATGGCACACCCAGAGATGGCATGGAAGCTCCATGCCCCTTTCACCATGACTTGCCCTATGTATCTCTTCCATCTGGCTGTTCGTCTGTAACCTCTTTGTAATATCATTTATAATAAATGAGTAAATTTAAGTGTTTCCCTGATTTTTGTGAGCTGCTCTAACAAATTAATCAAACCCAAGGAGGGGATCATGGGAACCCCTGATTCATAGCCAGTCAGAAATATAGGTGACAATCTACTGCTTGCAACTGACATCTGAAGTGGAGACGCAGTCATGTGGGACTGAGCCCTCAACCTGTGGGATCTGATGCTACCTCCAGATAGGTAGTGTCAGAAATGAATTGAATTAGAGAACACCCAGTTGGTGTTCACTGGAGAATCATCTACTGTACAATCTGTCAGAGACTTAGCTGTTGGTGAAAAGAAATCCCCATGCATTTTGGTGACCCAAGGTATTATACTGTATTGAGTGCAGAGACAAAATAGGAAAAACACTTTAGTTTTTTCCTTTACAGCCTTAGAAACCTGTTCCTGCTTTCTATCGGAAACCTCATCCAAATGGCCTTTTTGGTGCATATTTCTACTAACATTCTTTTCAAGGTTACTCAGGTATTCTCTAAGAAGATTGAAGCTTTCTCTACAGCCCTTATTATCTTTCTGAGTCCTCACCAGAATTGCCTTTAAAGGTCTACTCATAGCAATGTAGGCTTTCTCTAGCACACACTTCAAAATTCTTCCAGCTTCTATCTGTTACTCAGTTCCAAAGCTGCTTCCACATTTTTGGGTATTTGTTATAGCACCAATTCTCTGTCATAGTCTGTTCAGGCTGCTATAACAAAATATATTAGACAAGGCAGCTTACAAAAAATAGAAATTTATTTCTCACAATTCTGGAGGCTGGGAAACCCAAGATTCAATGTCTGGCAAGGGTCTTCTTCCTCATAGATGGTACCCAATACCTGTGTCCTCACATGATGAAAGGGGAGAAGTTTGGTCTTTTCAGTGACTTTTAAGAGCATTAATCTCATTTATAATGGCTCTACACTCAGGACCTAATCACTTCCCAAAGGTCCTACCTCCTAATACTATCACACAGAAAATTAGATTTCAGAATATAAATTTTGGGGGGACACAAATAGAAGGAGAGATGCATGTGTGTGGCCATTTAGCTATGATAACATATTGCTTTTATTATGAAATTTAATCAACTAAAAACTAGCTATGAGATCAAGGTTTACATATTAATCATTAACTTTAGTAATAGTTCTGATATAAAAATTGAGTTTAAAATTCAAATATTTAAAAATATTTTGTTCCATAAAATGTAATTAAAATAAAAACAGAAAATTTAAAATGGTTGTAGAGTAGTCTCATCTATGCCATGAATTTATCTAAAATAGCTTTAGCTATAAATTAGTTGGGGTTACCACAAATTCCTTATGTGACTTACCTCTTCTTTTGCTAATGTTACCAAAACATCTTCAGTCAGGGGAATTACTACAAAAACAAAACAAAACACAATTATACATATGTTTAGTTAATTCTCAGAAATTAAGAATTTGATCCAAGTGACACCAAAGACAAGAAAAAAAATCAAGAATTTGATTTTGTGATTTTCTAAGATAACCCTTTTCCTGTCCATTTATTTTTATTCATTTATTTTTTGAGACAGGGTCTCACTCTGTAGCCTATGCTAGAGTGCAGCAGCAGCATTACAGCTCACTGCAGCCTCCAATTCCTGGGCTCAAGCAATTCTCCTGCTTCAGCCTCCCAAGTAGCTGGGACTACAGGTACAGGCCACTACACCTGGCTAATTTTTTTTAATTATTATTTTTTATAAAGATGATGTCTCACTATAGCCCAGGCTGGTTTCGAACTCCTGGCCTCAAGCAATCCTCCCACCTCAGCCTCCAAAAGTGCTAGGATTACAAGTATCAAGCCACTGTGCCAGCCTCCTTCTCCATTTATATATTACACAATTTCTTGTGAAATGTGTGCAGTTTTTATAAAATTATTTTTAATTAACATCTGTGTAGATATAACGAACTGTATTTTAGATAAATCTTTATCACATTTATGTACTTTGTTTTTAGTGCCTTTTTATCCTGTTGTTTTTCCAAACTCTCAAAAGCAAAGTTAACAATCAACAGTATTCCTCAAATATTCTTCTCTGTAGTCATATGATCATATGTATACAAACATATTTATGTATATGTACACACATATATACATGCACATACATATACATAAAAGGGTTATTATTTATTTATTTATTTTTAGCAAAAGAAGTTTATTCTATCATACCTTCCACGTTAGTACAAATCTTGAAAGATGGTAGGCTGGTCTCCAAAGAAATTAGGATATAGACAAGTAAGCTTTATTTTTCATAAAAAATATATTTTATGATTTATCCTAAGTTTTATACATATAATTACATATAATTAAATATTATATATAAAATTTTGAAAGCAACGTTAAAAATAACAGAAAAAGGAAAACCATCAAATTAACATAACTTCTAATTTGCCTTTCTACTCTTTTTTTTAAATGTAATCTTTTATTTTTTCTAACTATCAAAAAACATATGCACTCTAAAAAATCAACATAATTCAGAAATATATAATACAAAGGGCATTTGTCAAATCCAGTCTCTTCATGTACATATTTCCATGCTTGTAATTGTACTATACATAAATTTTATATGTTGCTTTTTGGGCTTATTAAATCATAAGCCTTTTTTCTACATTGCTACATGGTCTTTATTTATTTATTTTTTTTATTTCAGCTTATTATGGGGGTACAAAAGCTCAGGTTATATATATATACCTGAGGGTTATTATTTTTATCATTGCTGGTTTTACAACAATGGGATCATATCATACATATTATTCTCATCTTGCTTTCACACAACAAAATCCCTATGGAAACCATTTCTATTCATTTGGTATAAATCTAATTCATAATTTTTAATGTTTGTATAATATTACAGAGAGTGAACAAACCATAACGTACTAATTCCCCTACTGACTGAACATTAATGTTGTCACTAATTTTTCAGTACAGCAAACAAGGAAGCAGTAAGCATAGTTTTATTATGCCTTTAGATATTGGTGTTTTCATTTCCATGGAAGAGATTCCCAGAAATGGAATTACACAGAATAAAATGTGCAGTTTGAATTTTAATAGAGGATGTCAGATTCCTTTCTAGAAACATTTATATGAGCACTAAAGAAAAAACAGGAAAAGATATTTTAAACTGTTCTAAAATTTTTGTCAGTCTGAGGAGAAGTGAATTTTTAATTTTATACAGCAAAATTTAAGAAGTGTTCAATCCTTAAATTAGAAAAATTTCCTTTCCTAATCAAGTGCTATTTGAAAATTCTTAAATGATATGCTACTGAAAACTTTCAAAGGTATCTGTTATTCTAGAGAGTCTTCTAACAGGAAACAGGTTTTTACACGTACTTCATATATAGGCTTTATAGTAGAACTGGTATAGGCAGCTCCAGGATGGCTACTAAATGATTTTAATAAATGCAATGAGAACAGTTTAACGATACAAAGTTTAAAAAAATCTCCCTCTTGGCCAGGCGTGGTGGTTCACGCCTATAATCCTAGCACTCTGAGAGGCTGAGGTGGGTGGATCACTTCAGGTCAGGACTTTGAGACCAGCCCCAGCTGGACTCTGTCTCTACTAAAAATAGAAAAAATTAGCATGCTGGTAGTCCCAGCTACTCAAGAGGCTTAGGCAGGAGGATTACTTGAGCAGATTCATCAGAGAAATCACTATTTATGGCAACTATAGCCTTATGAAATATATTTCTTAAATAAGAGTTGAGAGTTAAGATTAATCCTTGATCCATGGGCTGTAGAATGGATGTTGTGTTAGCAGGCATGAAAACAAAACTAATCTCCTTGAATATCTCCATCAGAACTCAAAGTGACCAGATACATTGTCACTGAGCAGTAAGTACTACTTTTAAGAGTGGGTTTAAAATATTCAGCAAACCATACTGTAAATAGATGTGCTACCATCCAGGCTTTGTATTTCCATTTACAGAGCACAGGCAGAGTAGATTTAGTATAATTCATAAGGGTCTAGGACTGCTGGAATGGTAAATTAGCATTGGCTTCAACTTGAGGTCACCAGCAGCATTATTAGCCCCTAACAAGAGAGTCAGCCTATCCTTTGAGGCTAGGTATTTACTTCTCTCTAGGTGTTAAAGTCCTAGATGGTATCTTCTGCCAAGAAGCTATTTTGTCTACATTGAAAATCTGTTATTGAGTATAGCCATCTCTATTGATGATCTTAGCTAGATCTTCTGGATAACTTGTTGCAGCTTCTACATCAGTACTTGCTGGTTCATCTTGTATTTTTATGTTATGGAGATGGCTTCTTTCCTGAAACCTCATGAACTGACCTCTGCTAGTTTCAGACTTTTCTTCTACAGCTTCCTCATCTCTCTCAGCCTTCATAGAATTGAACAGAGCTAGGGTTTTTTTCTGGATTAGGCTTTGGTTTAAGGGAATGTTATGGCTGGTTTGATCTTCTATCCAGACCACTAAAACTTTCTCCGTATCAGCAAAAAGGGTGCTTCACTTTCTTATCAGTTTTGCCTTCATTGTATTAGCACTTTTAATATTCTTCAAGAATTTTTCCTTTGTATTCACAACTTGGCTGACTGTTTGGTGCCAGAGTCCTAGCTTTTGGCCTCTCAGTGTGTCTTCCTCATGAAGCTTATGCATTTCTAGCTTTTGATTTAAAATGAGAGATGTGCAACTCTTTCTTTCATGTGAATACTTAGAAGCCACTGCAGGTTTATTAATTGTCCTAATTTCAGTAGTCTTGTATCTTAAGGAATAGGGAGGCCCGAAGAGAGGGAGAGAGATGGGAATGACTGGTCAGTGGAGCAGTCAAAATACACACAACATTTATTGATTAAGTTTGCTGTTTTATATGGGCATGGTTTGTGGTTCCTCAAAACAATTACAATAACAATCATAGATCATCATAATTTAAAAGTTTGAGATATTGTGAGAATTACCAAAATGTGACACATAGACATGAAGTGAGTGCATGCTGTTGAAAAAATGGCACCAACAGACTTACTCAATACAGGGTCGCCACAAATCTTCAATTTAAAATCGCAATATCTGCAAAGTGTAATAAAGCGAGGTATGTCTATATAGACATGCATATTGCATATAGAAACTTAAGCTTTCATAATAAAAAAAATTTACTCTTTGAGTATTACAACAACAAATTTTTACATCGTCTTCTATTTCACAACTAAAGGCAAAAACACAGTTGGCACCAGTTGCACAACACAAGAGATAGCATATGAACTATTTGGTCCTTTTGTAAATAAGTATCTAAAATAAAGTAACTTTTCTCATCCACTAGGAAAGTTTCATTCATTAAGAAACAAATTATTAAATTATCACATATACCCCAAAACTATAAACATTTATTATGTATGTCTCAATAAAAAATAAAGTAAAAAAAAGGGAAGGTTACATTTAAAAAAGAAAAGAAACAATTCACCATTTCTACTGAGCATGAAGATAAAATGATGACTGTAATAAGGTCTCCATAATCAAGATTATTATAATCTAATGTAAAACAGATGTTTATCTATAATAAAATTAGTGCAAAATAATACATAGAAAGAAAAAAAATGGAGTGGCTTCTTAATATCAATAGAATTTAGGCAATTTTAAGAAAGTCAAATGGATCTTGCAATTCTTGTGATCATTAAATTAATTTGCCATTAATTTGTTTACGAAAATACAAATCTAAAAATAACAATCTTACTTTCAGGGGTTTCTTTTTGCCATTGTCTGAGTTCAGCGGTCAAACATTTCACTTGCATAATTAATAATGATAGCTAAATAAAAAGAATGAGAAAATAAAGTCATTTCCTGTGGAATATTCATAGCTATTCAAAGAGAATATAAACATTCTTAGTACTTTAATATTCATTCCTAACATAAATGGCAAAATAGCCACCTCTAACCTATAAAAGATTATCACCACAAACAGAATTCTGCTTTAAACCATGCTAATTGTAACTCATAAACTGCCTGTTATAGCAGTAATATAGTATTAAAAAATGGAAATTCTTTACCACTCAAAGAATTTAAGTATATTATATTTATTTCCTAAGTAAATGTACCTTAAAATAAAAAAGGATGGTATTCTTGCCAACATTTTTTAGACACATTCCTTCAAATGTGTTCTTTTTCTTCCCTATGCCCTTTCAGAAAAATTATAACTGTTTTTAGCTAAGTAGCTAAAAATAAATTTTAACACATATACAAAGATAATTATAAAAGGAGATTGGCTCCACAAGCCACATATAAAAACCAGGTTTACTAAGTAATAGTTTGTAAACTGTGTACCCCTTGGCCAAAGATAAATTAGGGTGAGCATATTTTTGGTATCAGGAGATTCCACTCATTTTACTTTTGATAATTACAAATCTACAGGAAAATCTGTTGACTGATTGGATCATAAAATTAAATTCTATGTGGGTTTAAAGTTAAATTTCAGAATGATTTTAGTCTTCCATGTATAGTTCTTATTGGTACTCAGATCAAAATTTCACATTTCAAAAATGCAGTGGGGATTACTGCAGTATTTACACTATAAGGACACCAAGTACCATCTTCTACAACCCACAATAGTTCAAACACCCTGTTCCGTATCAAAAATTGCTTGTTAAAATATATCAGAAAAAAATAAACCTAAAATCTCTTTTAAAGCTTTATATGATTATATAAAAATGTATTTACATGTATTTGAAATATTTACCAAAGAAAAGTTTAACTTTTTCCACAGATAAGGATGTGAAAAAGATTTTTGTGAACTGTATATAAAGCAATTTATAAATATTATTACTAGGAAAGGACAATAAATTTTTAGAAAGTATTTAAACTAGGCAAAACTATCATAATGATAAGGAATCCATACCACTTCTACTCATATTAGGTTGAAACATGAAATTTATAGGTTAAAAATTCATCTTTAACCTACAAAAAACAGTAATTTCATATAGTTTAACCACATACTATATTGATGAAACACAGCTTTTAGCTTGCCAAAGCCCAGTAAGGCAACATCTAAATATTTCTTTTCTAGCTATAAAATTAAACACTTTCAAAAAGAAAATAACAGTAGTATTTCTAAAGTAATTTAAACACAAAAATTTGAAAACTCCTCCTATTTTCTCAGTTAAAATATCTAACTTCTTGCTTCAGAAAGTGGATTGAGTTTCAATATTGAGGGGGTTGTTTTGGGGTTTTTCTTTTTTTTGAGGCAAAGTCTCACTCTGTCGGCTAGGTTAAGAGTAAAGTAGCATTATCATAGCTCACTGCAACCTAAAACTTCTGGGCTCAATCAATCTTTTGCCTGAGCCTCCTGAGTATCTAGGACTACAGGTGCATGCCACTGCACACTTTACTGTGCCTAGCCCAATATTGAAGTTTTAAAGTTAACGGATATGGAGAAGAGTTAACAAACCAGACCTGAGACTGCCATCTCAGGCCTGCTTACAAGATGGGCCCATCACTGGCGTATGAGAACCTGGATTTCAAAATGGTTCCCACCAAACAAACCAATAAAAACAGCTCTGTGTGTCTACAACATTTATGCAAAGAATATGGTTTATGCCAAACACCTGCTTTCCTTCTAATAGTCTGATATTTTAGTACTTGCTAGGCAGAGGGTGCCTATTTGATCAGCTCCTACCCAAAACATTGGGCACTAGGTTTCTAATGAGGTTCCCTGGTAGATAACATTTCATACATGTCACAACTCTTTGCTGAGAGAATTAAGCAGGTCCTATGTGACTCCACTGAGAGAGGACTCCTGAAAGTTTGTGCGTGGTTTCCTCTGAACTTCAGCCCATGCTCTTTTTCAGTCTGCTGATTTTATGCTGTATCCTTTCACTGTAATAAATCTCACCCATGAGTACAATATACACTTAGTCCTGAGGATCATCAAACCTGTGAGTGATAGTGGGGACACTAAACACAGTGGGAAACCACATATTTGTGGATTTTTTGGATATTGTTATTGAACTATGTCAGGACACTGCAGGTTTTCAACTATGTAAGCAGTCTCCTCAATGCCAGTATTTGCCTGACTGCATGAAAATCATTCAGGAAGCTTATAGGACAAATCTCTATTGGTGATTCTGATTCAGTAGATCTCAAGTTCTACAATGTGGGAACCACATTTTCCAAGGAAAACCAGGTGATAATTTACCTACTCCATAACACTCTTCCAAACACAATATTCAATTTTACCTTGTACTACATAGATGTATATTTATTGATAGATTTCAAATTTTTTATGGATACAAAAGATGACTTAATTCTTTATCACCAACTTTTAGATTGTGGATCTGGTATAACGAGCATTTCCAAAAGTAACATGAGTTTTCCCCTTCTTTGTCTCTCTTTCTCATTTTTTATTATCATTAAACTGATGGACTTTTATTTTTTCATATTGTTATAATCAATCCAAGCCATTATTCTTCATGATACCAAATCTGGACAGCAATAGCACCTTCAAATTGGTTCTTCTGTCTTTTGACATGCAACCGCCAGTTTGGGGGAACTTCCTTGGAGTCATCTATATATTTTGCTTTGATCTTAGGATCTTTATCAATCAAATGTTTTTAGTTTTTTATATGGTGAAATACATCTAACTTTTCTAATGTCTAGATTTCTTTAAGCCAGAAGTCTCCCCCCATACCCAGTTTCCACAAATATTCTCCTAACTTATCTTGCAAGATTTTTTTGATAATCCATCAGGAATTTATGTTGTACAGGTTGAGCATCCCAAATCTGAAATGCTCCAAAATCTGAAACTTTTTATGCACCCACATGACACTCTAAAGAAATGCTCACTGGAGCATTTCAGATTTTGGATTTTTAGATTTAGGAAGTTCCAACCATAAGTACAGGCAAATATTCCAAAATTCAAAAAAATTCAAAAACTGAAATACTTTTGGTCCCAAGCATTTCAGATAAGGTCCCAATCTATATATGCTGAAAGATAGAGCTCCAATTTTATTTTCTTCCACAGAGATACTTAGTTGTAGCAATATCAATTTAGTAACTAATTCATCCCTTTCTCACAGATTTGAATTATCATCGTTGTCATACAGCCATCCCCCTTATTTGCAGCTTTGCTTTCCACAGTTTCAGTTATGTGCAAGCAATCTCAGTCTGAAAATAGTACATCAATAAGATTTTTGAGAGAGACAGAGAAATTACATTCACATAACTTATATTACAGTATTTTGTTATAACTGTTCTATTTTATCATTGTTGGTAATCTGTTACTGTTCCTAATTTATAAACTAAACTTTATCATAGGTATTATGCATAGGAAAAGAACATATATAGGATTCACTACTAGCCATGGTTTCAGGAATCCACTAGGGGTCTAGAAACATATTCCCTGTGGATAAGGGGACTACTGTACAGTTGATCCTTGAACATCAGTTTGAACTGCATGAGTCCACTGATACATGGATTTTGTTCTGCTTCTGCCACCTGAGAGACCAAGACCAACCCCTCCTCCTCCTCCTCAGCATACTCAACATGAAGATGACTAGGATGAAGACCTTCCTGATGATCCACTTCCTCCTAATGAATAGTAAATATATTTTCTCTTCCTTATGATGTCCCTTTTTTTTTTTTCTTTGAGACAGAGTCTTGCTCTGTTGCCTGGGCTAGAGTGAGTGCCGTGGCGTCAGCCTAGCTCACAGCAACCTCAAACTCCTGGGCTCAAGCAATCCTCCTGTCTCAGCCTCCCGAGTAGCTGGGACTACAGGCATGCACCACCATACCCAGCTAATTTTTTCTATATATATTTTTAGTTGGCCAGATCATTTCTTTCTATTTTTAGTAGAGACAGGGTCTCGCTCTTGCTCAGGCTGGTCTCGAACTCCTGACCTCGAGCGATCCACCCGCCTCGGCCTCCCAGAGTGCTAGGATTACAGGCGTGAGCCACCGCGACCAGCCCTTTGATGTTCTTAATCACATTTTCTTTCTCTAGCTTACTTTATTGGAAAACTACATTATATAATGCACATATAAAATGTGTTAATCGACTATTTATGTTTTTGGTAAGGTCCATAGTAGACTGTTAGTAGTTAAGTTTTTGGGAGTCAAGGTAGGCTAGGCATGGTGGCTTATGCCTATAATCCCAGTGCTTTGGGAGGCTGAGGTGGGAGGATGGCTTAAGGCCAGGAGTTCAAGACCAGCCTAGGCAACATAGTGAGATCTTGTCTCTACAAAAAATTTAAAAATTAGCTGGGTGTGATGGCATGCACTTGTAGTCCTAGCTACAAGCTGAGGCCAAGGCAGGAGGATGGAGGATTACATGACCCCAGGAGTTCAAGGTCACAGTGAGCTACAATTGCGCCACTGCACTCCAGCCTGGGTGACAGAGTGAGACCCTAGCTCTACAAAAAAAAAAAGTTAAACTCAGATTTTCAACTACACGGGAGGTCAGAACCCCTAACCCCCATGTTGTTCAAGGGTCAACTGTATTTTAATTCTTAATCTGTTCCACTGATCCAATGATCTATTCCTAAACCAATTCTAAAATTCTCTGATTATTATAATGGATATCTTAATTCTTTTTTTAACCCTACAGTAAAGTCAATTAAGATTCCACACAGATAGTAAAATATTTGTGGCTATTATACCCAGCACAAAGTAGAAGAGTCTTTGTTCTAGTTTTTAACAAAGCATCACGGCCGGGCGCGGTGGCTCACGCCTGTAATCCTAGCTCTGGGAAGCCGAGGCGGGTGGATCGCTCGAGGTCAGGAGTTCGAGACCAGCCTGAGCAAGAGTGAGACCCCGTCTCTACTAAAAATAGAAAGAAATTATCTGGCCAACTAAAAATATATATACAAAAAAAATTAGCCGGGCATGGTGGCTCATGCCTGTAGTCCCAGCTACTCGGGAGGCTGAGGCAGTAGGATCGCTTAAGCCCAGGAGTCTGAGGTTGCTGTGAGCTAGGCTGATGCCACGGCACTCACTCTAGCCCGGGCAACAAAGTGAGACTCTGTCTCAAAAAAAAAAAAAAAAACAAAGCATCACAATAGCAACCAATGAGCAATGCACTCAGATCTTAAATGTATCTATGGCTCTTAAAAGACAAATAATAAATAATAAAGAAAATGTTCTCTTATTTATACCGACTTGTTACAAAAAGTTTTGCAGAAAGAGTAAGCAGTTTTCCAACTGACTAAGCATACAGGTATTAACAAACCTATTAAATTTGGGATAAATATAGACAGATATACTTATTTTTCAAAATACAATGAATTCTACTTATCTAATTTTATGAAGAAAAAAAAGATTCATACCTGAGCATTTGAATCAGTGAGTGTCTTGGTTCCAGTAAGTGATAATTTATTCTGATACTTGATTTAAAAAGTAAGAAAAAAAGCAAGTCACACATCATAACCCACAGACAATTCCCTTCCCTTCCAATTTTGTACCAGTCCAATGTAATACTCCTAAAAATAATATATAAATATCTGATTTAAGAAAAAACTTTGTTCAAATTCCTTACTTTCTAAGCAAGAGGATTAAGAAGGCAGCCAAAAAGGCCCAAGGTGAATACATCAAAGGGAAAAGAAGATGCTAGAATGAAGTAAAAAGAACTAAACTAATAGCTAGGGTTAATTAAAAATCAGATTAATGGAAAAATAGGAGGTAAGAGAATAAGAGGGAAAAGCACTATAGAAAAGTAACAAAATAGGTAAGACTACAGTTAAGATTCTAAGAAAATAAAGCCTTCAGGAGACACTGATTCTATGTCATTAAAAAAATCCGAAATTATTAATGATTATCTATGAGAGGTTAAAATATGGATAATTTGAATGGTATTTGTGCTCATTTCTAGTTGCAGTATAATTCTAGGAAATTTTTAAGTTATTTTTAAATCTAAATTTCTATACTGAAAAAATACCAAAAGCAAAAAAAATTATATAAATTATCTTGAAAATACATTAATGATATAAAGTACCAAGGATTTGTGACAAAAATAATTTTAAGAAAAGAAGAAAATCCCCCTTATCTGCCTTACTCTGAAACTTTACTGGGAAGAATAGAATCCTAAAATGTCTGTGGCCTATATCACACATTATATTACTTAAGTAGAACAAATTTTTACCAGCGTACTGTAGTGTACCAAAAGCAGCTCCATCCGACTAACCCAGAAAATATACACACATTTCAAACTCAACATTTTCTAAATTAATTCATGTTTTCACTCATAATTGCGTGTTCTTCTCACTTCTATATTCTCTATTTTAGGTAATAACCCACCAACTACCCAATGGCCCAAAGCAGGAAGCTGAAACTAATCATATTTCCCTCCCATTTCATATCAATGAACTTCTAAGTCCTTTTGGTCCTACCTCCTTAATATCTCCTGAATCCATTTTTCAGTTTGCAATGACAGTATTTAGGCCTTCATTACTTTTTACCAGGACTACTATTAGAGTTTCCTAAATGCTCTATCTGTAGTCTCATTCTTCTGTATTCCATTTTCTTCAAAGGCACCACAATCATTTTCCCAGCTGCATATCTATTAATAGATCATGTCACTTTCATACTTAAAAACCTTTAATGGCTCCACAAAGGACACACTCAACAAAATCTTTCATGTTCTTGCCTGATAACCTCTCCAGTCTTACTCCAGAAGTCCTCCTTCTTCTAATTTACATTCTACTCAGAATTCTCTAACTCTCCCAATTTTTACAAACTATTTTCTTCCTGCTTGGTGTATCTCTCCACCTTTCACAGGCTAACTCGTACTTATCCTTTAGAAATGAAATCAGTAATTACCTATTTTAGAAAGCTATCCTTGATCCCTTCAGCCTGAGTTTAGTACTCCTCCTAAGTGTAGTCTTTACACTTCTACCATAATACTTCTAATATTGTATTACAACCTGATATAATGGCTGTTGCTTCTGTAAGATGATAGTTTCCTGAGGGGAGAGACTTCCATAATTTTTTCTCTTTCTATAGCTCATCTAGTATAATTTTCTTAAATGAATACTTATAGATCTAAAAACTACATAAATATTTATCATACATAATGGCTTTAATAAACTAGCATAATCATTTCTTTCCCACATCTAATTATTATTGAAATTGATTTAAACCTTATTTAGTGATGAGTACACTCAAAGCCCAGATCTCACTATTATATATCCATGTAACAATACTGTACTTGTAACTCCTAAATATATTCAATATAAAAAGAAAACAAAATCTTAATTATTACTTCTATCTTTTGGTACTTACTTCTTCCATATCTTTCCATATTTCTTCACATTTTTTAACAAGTTCTTCTTCAGTATCTGTAATATCTCCCACATCTGTAGTACTATCTGGATCTAGATCTTGCTGATTCACTGACATGTTCTTTGTGATTTTCTTAGCTTTATGATAAAAAAACTAAAGTAAAAACTAATTATTATATTTGTTCATTCAACAACATTTGTTGAACACTTACTACCTTCTAGATACTCATCTAGGCACTAAGGAGATAGCAGTGAACACAATAGAAAAAAAATCCCTCCTACCATGAAGCTTACTCTAGTTAAGGAAAACAGACAATAAACCAAAAAATAAAATATATACATATACATACTTACATATATATATATACACACACACACACAAACATACACGTATATACACGTGTGTGTGTATATGTACACACAACACACACTATAGTATATCAAAAGATTTGTAAGTGTCAAGGAGAAATGCAAGGCAAGGAAGAAACATAGGGAATGTTAGGGCAGGGACAATATAATTTTAAATAAAGTGGTCATATAAGGTCACTAAGAAGTTGACAAAGGAGTAAAAAGACATGAAGGAGATAAGGAAATGATCTATGAGGATATAGAGAGAAAGAGGCTCCAGGCAGAGGGAACTGCAAGTGTAAAGGCCTTCGGGCAGGAATATGACTGTCATGTTCCTAGAGCAGTGAAGCAGCCAGTGTGACTACAACAGATTAAATAGGGCAGAGAGTAGAAAATAAAGTCAGAGAGACAATAGAAGTAAGATCATGTGGGCTTTGGAGGTCATTTTAAGGACTTAGGCTGAGACGATAATCAATTAGTAGAGTTTTAAGCACAGGAATGACATCAATTGAATTACATTTTAACAGTACAACTCTAGTTAACTACAGCCAGTAAGGAATGAAGTAGGAAAACCAGTCAGAAAGCTATTGAAATAATCCAACCAAGACGTAGAGCAGAATTATATTGATAGAGAAAGTACAAAATGTCCAGTTCCGGGTATATTTTCAAGATAGAGGGCCAGGCGAGGTGGCCCATGCCTGTAATCCTAGCACTCCCGGAGGCGGAGGCCAGAGGATCAATTGAAGTCAGGAGAGTTCAAGACCAGCCTAAGTAAGAATGAAACCCATCTCTACTAAAAATAGAAAAAATTAGCCAGGCATAATAGCTCACCCCTGTAGTCCCAGCTACTTGGGAGGCTGAGACAGGAGGATAGCCTGAGCCCAGGAGACTGAGGTTGCTGTGAGGTAGGCTGAGGCCACGGCACTCTAGCCAGGGCAACAGAGTGAGACTCCTTCTTAAAAAAAAAAAAAAAAGAAAGAAATTAGCTGGACAACTAAAAATATATAGAAAAAAATTAGCCTGGCATGGTAGCGCATGCCTGTAGTCCCAGCTACTCGGGAGGCTGAGGCAGGAGGATCGCTTGAGCCCAGGAGTTTGAGGTTGCTGTGAGCTAGGCTGACGCCACGGCACTCACTCTAGCCCGGGCAACAGAGTGAGACTCTGTCTCAAAAAAAAAAAAAATTGATGAAGAAGTCTACCCCACAACATCAAATGCACACTAGAATAAATAACCCCCCAAATATTTTTATTTATATGGAACTTACAAATTTTATATTGCTTAATCAATAACTTGTTAACAAAGAAGTTTTACAGAAAATCCAAATAGATGGAAAGATATGACATGTTCATAGATTGGAAGATTCATATTGTAATGCTGTTAATTCTCCCCAAATTGATCTACTGAACCTTAATAAAAATCTCCTAAAAGTTTTTGTTTGTTTTTGTAGAACTTAATAAGCAAATTCTAAAATCTATATGAAGTACAAAGGGCCAAAAACAGCTAAGATCCTCATGAAAAATAAGATGGGAGGACTTACCCTACCAGATACTAAATTTATTATATAACAATACTAATTACGACAGTGTAGAATTGGCATATGAATAGGCCAATCGAACAATGGAACACAATACAAAGCCTTTCTTGACCGACTAGACTCACATATGTATGGACACATGACATATGACAGAGATGACAATGTAAATCAAGGAGAAAGAATAATCCAAATAGAACCATATTTTATACACAGTACTGCTTTTTTTCCATGTATATTTCAGCCTATATAACTCTCCCTCATTCTTTTTAATAAAATGAATAGTATTTAGGGAGAAAAAATATCTAACAAAAATGAGCAAGGACACAAATGGGGAATTCAAAGAAAAAAATAACAAATACCTCTTTTATACAAAAAAATACATTTTTAACTTCATATATAATTCACGAGAATGCAAATTAAACAAGCATTATTTTTCATTCAGACTGGCAATAATGTAAAATTGGATAAGAAACAATATTGGCAAGTGTGTTAGACAAGAGGCATGCACTGCTGGTGGACCAGTCATTTTTGTAGGATAATAAGTAATACAAATCAAAATCTTAAAGGCATTTCTTTTGAGCCTAGAAATTCTGCTCCTAGGAATAAGGCTATAAATATATTTGTGAAAGTCTACACAAGTACGCTTATCACTGCTTTTTTTTTTAAGAGACAGGGTCTCACTTTGTCACCCACACAGAAGTAGAGTGGCATGATCACAGCTCACTGCAACCTGAAACATGAGAGTTCCAAAGTAGCTAGGATTACAGCTGCATACCACCATGGTTGGCTAATTTTTTTATGGGGTCTCGCTGTGTTGTGCAGGCTGGTCTCAAGCTCCTTGTCGTAAGCGATCCTCCTGCCTCAGTTTCCCAAAGCACTGGGATTACAGGTATGAGCCACTGTACCCAGGCTCATTTATTTAAAAAAAAAAAAAAAAAACTTTAAAGATATGAACTCTGCAACCAGACTGTCAAGGTTTACATCCCACCTTTGATACCTACCAGCTGTGAAGACTTGGGCAAGTCACTTAAACTTTCTGTGCCTCAGTTTCCTTATCTGTAAAATGAAGATAATATTGTATACTCCATAGGGTTATTATGACAATGAAATGAGTTAATATATATATAAAGCTCTTCGAATTGTACCTAGCATATAAAAGAGCTTTATCAGTGTTAGCTAATAAAATTATTACTAAGAATCTGAATGTCAACTAGTAAAAAGCTAAACGTCTTACTTGCTATACCCCTAAGATATAGTTTAAGTTCACAAACCAAAACCAGTCATTAACAATTTTAGAATACTTTTAAGCAAAAAAGTCCAACATTAAAAATAAATATTTGTTTTAAATATACCTTAACTCAGAAATTAAGTGAAAATTGATCTTTTCAACTTTGCAAAATACTGACCACTAAAATACTTATCAATATGGATAATGCAAAACTCTGTTCGTGTGTTTGTGTGTGTGTGTGTCAGTGTTTGTGTCAGGGTAGATATTCAACAAATTAGCTGGCTTGGCAATTCAATGTCACATTAGGATACAAATAAATAGAAACATTTAAGGGTTTGATCTTTCCACCATGTGAGCATACAAGAAGTCAGCTGTCCGCAACCTGGAAGGAAGTGGGCCCTCACCAGAACAGAGAAAATACTGGTACACTGATCTTGTAGTTTCAGCCTCCAGAATTGTGAGAAATATGTTATTAAAAAAAAAAAAAGCCTACACATTTAAGTGTTTAACTTTATCCATTTCCCACATTTTGTATCCTTAAACCTATCTTTTTCGAATGAGAACAAGGAACTTTCTGAGGTCCCCAGTTAGGACTACAATACCTAACCATTTATTGAAGAACAATAATATCACTAGATTTAAGGATAATCCTATGCCACACCAACTTAACAAAACTAATACTATTAATTTAGAAAAGATTAATATATATGAAGTAAATAGAAAGTATCCATATATTTCTAAGATGTATTAATTTATTCAATAAACATGTTCTTAATGTGTGCCATTTGTCAGACACTTGCTATAGCTATTATGTAGGTGAAAAAGTCTGTCATCATGGAGCTTACACTCTCACTAACGAGAGACACTATAAATGGGCAGCTAAATACAAGACATGATTTCAGGTAGTTAGAAGTGCTATGAAGTGGTAAATTACACAACACAGACTGCAAGTGCTTTAAGAATTCAAGATAGTGAAGACAAGAGAAACCTATCTGGAAGAAGAAAGGGATTAGTACCTGAGAATGCTTAATAAATGTCAACTAGCTCCCTACTATTATTATTTTCATCTTCATCCTCATTATTATTGTCATGGTCTCTGAAAGATGAGGTGTAAACGTGAAGGTTATATTGTTGTGGAGGTACTTTCAAGCATAAAAACCTGAGACTGGGAAGCAAGAAGGCGCAAGGCCAAACTATGAGATACAAATGAAAGTGGTCTGATTAGAGCAGAAGTCAGAGAACAAGTGAGACTTGCTAGGTAGGACGGGTCAAACAATGTGAACCTTTGAAAGAAAAAAAAACTTTTAAAAAAAGTGTCTACTATGGGCAGTTTTTTCCCTGCATCTGGTGCCCTCCTCACGGCAAAAGTAGAGAAGTGATTTACGTGATTTACCCGGTTTGAAATTGGCAACCAAGAGGCTTTTGAAAGCAGTGTTTTAGGGAGGTCACTTTGACATATTGCATTTAATTGATTTTAAAAAAAGATTAAGGTGGTAAATTTTATGTTATGTGGGTTGTTTTTTTTTTATCATAAAAAAAAAAAAAGACGGAGGAGAAGATGAAGAAAGAGCCCAGATGGCTATTAAGAGAAAGCCTAGGCCAAAGTGAAGACCACCTGGCGTGGTAGGTTACTTGAGGTGGCTGGCTCTCCACCACCACCACCACCCCCGACCCCGAAAGAGTAACAAGCACTCACCACCTTCTTTAGAAAGTGTGTGAGAGAATAAAGAAGGCTGGGAGAAAAGAAATGTTTGGAGCATTTGAAGGGAAATGCAAGTTAACCAGTTCCTCCCATCCCCACCCCTCCATTTTCTCTGGTAATCCGAGGGGTTCTGGAGGCTGGCGTCTGCGCTGGAAGCCAAAAAGAAGACTCAAGGCCCGGCTTGGACGTGTCAGGTATCTAATTCCCCGGCGGGAAGGGTCCCACCTTCGGGGCTAGATCTCTATTTCCTGTGAGCTGCCAGCCCCAGCGGCAAGCTTCAACGGTTATGGCCCTTTCCCCTGCCCATCTCTTACCAGTACAAAGCCACGGACTGCAGTTCTCCTCAGCGCTACCTAAGTCTGCGCTCGGGCCCAGGGTCAGTGCCCGCGCTGCTAGCCGATTGGATCTGCCCCTGCACACGCCAGCCAATCCCGAAGCTTGCTGGGTTACGACTAGACGTCTGCGCCGCTACTTTGGGATTGGCAGCCGAGCTGTGTGTCGCGCTTTTTCTGACGATTCGTACAACATGGCGGCGGAAAGTAGCCTCGATTTGCCGCTGAGGAGAAGAAGGCGCCGGGACCCTGAGGAACCGGAAAAAACAGAACTCACCAAAAAAGATCTGGCAGTGGCAGTGACGGAGTCCCAAGAAAACGACGAGGAGAATGAAGAGCGCTGGGTTGGGCCTTTACCTGTGGAGGCTACACTGGCCAAGAAGAGAAAAGGTAGCAGTAGAGATAGGCCCGGGGCGAATTGGAATGCCGCGTCCACCGAGTGGGACGGTTCAGTTCTAGCACACACGAAAAGGGATGGAGTGTGATTGTGGGGTTTCGTGCCCTCAAAACGTCTTCTCACTTCTGGACGCTCCGTACTTGCACGTTTTCCGGAATAGTGATTTCGGCTTAGTACAGTGTCTTTTTGGTAATATCTAACACTTTTGATCACTGATTTGTTACATTAGACGCTAAAGCTAACACTTGCCTGTACTTGGCAGATGTGCGTGGCGCCTCTCCTTTAATCCCCACAGCAGCTACGCGTATAACATGAAAAATTCTGAGACAGCTTGTCATGTTAATTTATCAACTTTTTATAGGCATGTTTGGCCATCATTGGATTATTTTACTTGTTATACATAAAATCTCATTTTTTTGTGCTAGTGCAATTGTTCATAACTCACATAATAAAATCAATATTTCTTGACATTCCTCAGATTACCTCTCGCAGGTATTTTGCCCCTGTAAAAAATTTGAGAAGCACTCAACTGGATCTTCCCTATGATTTTCTCAGCTCTAAAAACCTAAGAATTTTTTAAACACAGTATCAATGACTTCAAAGAGGATAGGTGCCTTAAAGATAAACTGAGACATCTTACAGATGACCACTGGCCTCTTATTAAAATTAGCACTGATAATTGGATCTACATGGTTAGGAAAATGGTTGTGATAGTTTCATGGAATGTTTTTAAAGTTTTTTTTGTTTTTTTTTTTTTTAATGGAACCTTCACAGGAAGCGAGAACCACTCAGTTCTTAAGTCCTGGGGACAATTAAGCATCTATATAATACCTGCAAACTTGTCATAACTGACTAAATAAATGGTGCTATTCAGTGTCTGAAATAAAAAAAGTTAAAAATGACTTAGCGAGTAGTGGGGTTTTTTTATTACATTTGAATTGAAAGAAAATCTAGGAGAAAATACAAAGTTGAATATAGAAATTTTAAAGAAGTATAAAATAGAATTTAATTTGTTAAAAATAAATTTTTTACTTTATTTTTTTCCCCTTAGTTCTAGAGTTTGAGAGAGTCTATCTTGATAATCTCCCCAGTGCATCCATGTATGAGCGCAGTTACATGCATAGAGATGTTATCACCCATGTGGTATGTACCAAGTAAGTTTATTGCATCATTTTAATTTTTTTCTGAGAAGTTTATTTTCTTTAAAAAAAAACCTTCAACTTTGAGGTGGATTTATAAAAGTAATTTTAGAATTTTATATATTTCTAGTTAATACCATTAAGTTCTGTGACAGTTTAAGTTAAATAAAGGCTTACATGTTCTTTCTTATATCCTACAAAGAATGCATTCTCTAAGACAGAGCCCCTACAGACTTTATGTGTATGTCTTTGGAGATAAATGCTAAGAGGGAGATGAACCAGGTAGCCTTTGAGCTTTCCGGAAGAAGAGGGTATGTTAGTTAAGATAAGAGTAATTGGTACCTAGTGTCTTTGGCATTAGTGGAGAAAATGGTGGGAACTAAGACATCCTAAAATATCTAAAGACCTTCAAAACAGATGAATGGGGGATTTGGAGAAGGATAATAATAGTTCAGGTTGAGCATCCCAAATCCAAAATCCAAAACTTTTTGAGTGCTAACATGACACTCAAAGGAAATGCTTGTTTGAGCATTTCAGATTTTGGATTTTCTGATTAGGGATGTTCAGCCAGTAAGTATAATCCAAATACAGGCAGTCTCTGAGTTATACATTCCTGAGAACGTCTTTAGGTTGGATTTGTATGTAACTTGGATCCCTGATGAATAGTGCATATACTATAATAATAACAACACTATAATGGCTTATATGTGGTAATAATAATACAGTATAATACTGTAATAATAATACCCCTGTACTGTGATAATAAGTTACAGAAATTATGGTGTTCTTTCTTTTAATTGAAACAAACAGAACATAAAGACAAACGTATATAAAAAGTTGAAATAGGAGGCTTGATATGGTGGCTCATGCCTGTAATCCTAGCACTTTGAAAGGCTGAAGTGGGAGGATTGCTTGAGGCCAGGAGTTCAAGACCAGCTTTACAAGAGCAAGACCCTGTCTCTAGTAAAAATAGAAAAATTAGCCAGGCGTGGTGGTCCCTGTAGTCCTAGTTACTGAAGTGGGGGTGGTGGGCAGGATGGGTACTGAGGCAGGAGGATGGCATGAGCCCAGGAGTTTGAAGTTGCAATGAGCTATGATGACACCACTGCACTCTAGCGTAGGTAACAGAGCAAGACCCTGTCTCAAAAAAAAAAAAAAAGTTTAGATAAGAGATAGAACAAATTTTCAAAGAGGCTATTCAAGGTTAACACTCACCTAATACTGCATCAATACTAATAGGAATGTTATGCTTATTTTGATCTGACCAAATCAATAATAAGCTTTCCATTACAGTAACTAATCCACTGTGCTGCTTAGTAATAATTGATGCTTTCATTGGAGCACTGCCTTTCTCATGTTCCATTATTCTCACTGTATCCTTTATAATTCTTCCAATAGTCAAGTAACTAAAGCCTAATGCTTTCCCAGTGAATGATGGTGTCTTGCCTTTCTCCGAATGCTTAATTATGTCTACTTTCGCTTTCATTGTCATCACCTTTCTCTTTGCTGCAGGCTTACCTGGACTTTCAGTGGACTTTCACTTTGGAGGCATGGTCATAAGAATAAACACAGACTCACAAAATCAAATAAAAATGTTAGAATGAAAGTGATGATGTGCCTAAGCAACCCTATAAACAGTGAGACTAGCCGCTATGGTAAAAATGCTGTGCCAGTGAACCGCTTATGCCATGCGAGTTTGTTTACATGCGGGAAGAAACTAGTTCCTGAATTACTAATTTAATTATTTAATTATAAATTATCCTTAGGGGAGTCTTGGGACCCTGTTCGTAAGTACAGAACAGTGTAAGTTAAGTCATCTATAACCCAAAGACTGCCTGTATTCCAAAATCTGAAAAAATGCAAAATCCAAAACACTTCTAGTCCCAAGCATTTCAGATAAGGGATACTCAACTTGTGGTAATATTCCACTGTTTGTTGAGCTCATAGTATGTCCAGGTACTGTGCTAAGGCTTTTTTTTTTTCTTTCTTTCTTTCTTTCTTTTTTTTTTTTTGGGCATCCCTGGGTGGGCTCAAATAAGGCTTTTTTATAATTATCTCGTTTATCTTAAGAACAATCTTATGAGGTAATGTGTGATCTTCACTTTATAGCTGAGGAAACTGAAATTTAGAGAGGTTAAATGGCAGATGAGGCTGAAGAAAAAAGGCAAGGGCTTAATCCCAGAGGGCTTTCTATTCCTTATATAGATTTTGAACCTGTGAGCAGGAGAGTAACAGCAGATTTATTTTTTTAAAAGGACTACTCTGGCTGTGGTGAGATGAATGGATTCAAATAGGGCAGGAATGGATATAGGAAGAGCAGTTAGGAGGCTGGTAGAGAAATCTGGATGAGACATGTTGGTGGCTTGGATGATATTGGCAGTGAGTATGGAAAATAGATGGATTACTCTGTTTGGGGATCAGTCTATCTTTGATCTCTTGAAGACAAATTGCATTTTAGATATAAATCTGAATAACATACCTTTGTATTCCATGTATAGGATAATTCTGACCAAATAGTATCACCCTTCCTAGTCCAAAGTTGTCAGTATATAAAGCATAATATGTTACTAAGCATTGCTATCACTCTCTCCCTCAAGTGTTTTTTGTTTCGTTTTCTAAACCAAAGAGGAATGCAATACAAAGATTATAGATTTTGTGGTTAGGTAGATCTGAAAACCACTCATTAGCTATATGGACCTGGAACAAGTAAATTTTAACATTTTTTTAAAAATATTTTTTACCCTAACAACTTGAATGCAAGTGGAGACATTTTGAAACAATTTTCTATTTATAAATGGTAAAGATACTACCAAATAGAGTTGTTATAAAGATTAACTCAGTACTAAGTCAAGTACTTTACATATACTAGGTTTCAATAAACACTTTCTATTTTTATATACCTTATATAGGGAGACCGTTCTGTATAAAATCTGTTTGACAAATAACCAAACTACCCTGGATATATTATATAAAACAAACTTATGTTGAATTTTGCTATATATGAAAATAGTATTAATATGTTTATTTATCAACTTCTGAAAAGTACTACATTTTCTTATGAAATACTTCCTATAGGGTGATTTTAGCAATAAGGAATCCAAGTTTAGTGAAATTCCTTTTTTTAATGTCATATACTAGTTCAATTCTGATCCTAGCTCTTGAAGTTAAAATTAGTGCAGCAGCAACTATTATGATAGCCAAAAAAAGGGCTTCAAAATTTGCAGTGTTTTATCTATGCTAATACAGTGGTCTGCTTAAAGGAAGATTTTTTTTAAAACCTATTTTGAAATAGTCAAAGATTCTCAGTGAATGATTGCTTTGGAGATACTGACTGATTCATAGATCTGTATTAGAAATTAACTTTTAAAATTTTATATATGCAGGACAGATTTTATTATTACTGCCAGTCATGATGGACATGTCAAGTTCTGGAAGAAAATAGAAGAGGGAATTGAATTTGTTAAACATTTTCGTAGTCACCTGGGTAAGAATGTCACCTTTTTTTTTGGTAGCTCTTTTTTAAACTGTACTAATTAAAGTTTCTTTTATAATTTTGTTTTTTTCTTTGAATCATGCACACTTACTTCATTGGTATTTACTAGAATATTTTAATTTGATTTATTTAAATAGGAATTATCGAGAGTATTGCAGTTAGCTCTGAGGGAGCATTATTCTGTTCTGTGGGTGATGATAAAGCAATGAAGGTGTTTGATGTAGTGAACTTTGACATGATCAATATGCTGAAACTTGGGTGAGTCTTTTTTAAAGTATATATTTTTTAACTTACTGAAGTAATTTTTAAGCCAAACTTCACCATTTCATAGGTTATTTTTAAACAGTATATTACCATACCATTAAAAACATGCCTTTGGGTTTTGCTTGGGGAAATTAGATATAATGAATCCTTGTTATGATGTTTAGAAGCTTCTGCTATGGTTTTTGTTATTAATCACAGAAATTTCTAAACAGCATCACAACAGGGATTCATAATATCCAATTAATACTGCTTAGTAAATTAATGAGGTTTCATCATGTCTAATTACTGGTACTTAGAATTAACTTCCTTGCTTGTGCTTATTTCAGTAATATGGAATGTGTTCTTATGAAGTTTATGCACATTTTTTTTTTTTTTTTTTTTTTTTTTTTTGAGACAGAGTGTCACTTTGTTGCCCGGGCTAGAATGAGTGCCGTGGCGTCAGCCTAGCTCACAGCAACCTCAAACTCCTGGGCTTAAGCGATCCTCCTGCCTCAGCCTCCCGAGTAGCTGGGACTACAGGCATGTGCCACCATGCCCGGCTAATTTTTTTTTTTTTTCTATATATATTTTTAGTTGTCCAGATAGTTTATTTCTATTTTTAGTAGAGACGGGGTCTCACTCAGGCTGGTCTCGAACTCCTGACCTCGAGCGATCCACCCGCCTCGGCCTCCCAGAGGGCTAGGATTACAGGCGTGAGCCACCGCGCCCGGCCAATGCACATTTTTTGAACTGAAACTATTTCTTAGTGATTTTAAACTTTGGAGTATATTGATACCCAAGCTATGTGATTAAACTGTACAGTGTTAAGACTGATACTTTGCTTTAAGCGTGTCTTTTTTAAGATAACACACTGAATTTGTATACATTTAAATAAATGGCAGCTTGAAAGTCATAGCAGTGTCAGAAAGTTTTGGGACTTGCCTTGGTCTGCTTGGATGCCATAACAAAAAACCATAGACTGGGTGACTTGAACAACAGAAATTTATTTTCTCACAGTTATGCAGGCTGGAAAGTCCAGGATCAAAGTTCCAGCAGGATTTGGTTTCTGATGAGGGCTCTCTTCCCAGCTTTCTCTTTGTGTCCTCACATGGTTGGGGGAAGGAAGAAAGAAGAGAGAAGGGACAAAGAGACAGAGACCTGTCAGATTAGGTCCCTACCTTTATGGCCTCATTAACCTCCTAAAGACACTATCTCCAGAAAATCCTACTATGAACTGAATTATGTCCATAATTCAAATAATTTCAAATTTTGGAATTTCCTTCAAAATCACTTTAGGATTTCACGAGCCACTAAAGGAAATCAGTCTTAGTCTTTATGGTTAGAACTTATTTTTTGACCACAAATAGAATACCTAACTTGATCATCTATTTTATTCCCCAGCTTTGTTTCCGTTCACAAATACTGAACATTTACCCTTTGAGGATACTTGAAAGAGTATTTTTCAGACTTAGATAGAAATTCTAAAAGAAAAGTACCAAAAAGGTTTTGAGCGTTGACACCATGGTTGAAATAATAGTGTAACCTCTCAGAATGACTACTTTTAAGGAGACAACACTCATTTGAGTGTATAAATGTGGTATATTGATTAAATCTTTTATACTTTGTCCCAGTTCTTGTATACTTTGTTCACCAGGCAGCATGTTCAGAGCTTATAATTTTAATACCAAGATTGAGTTAGTAATAATGAGAGTGTTTTAGGAAAATGTTTTTCTTTTGAGCAGAGCCATAACTAAAATATTTTTATTTGAAATATTTCAAGAATGGATTTATAAAGTATACTCTCACATGCTAACATATTTAAAAGTAAATTATATGTAGACTGGTTTACAGAGATTCACAGAGCAATGCCCCAGAATATCTGAAGGCCCACATCTGATTAGGTTTCCTTATCTACCCAGTGGAATTAAATGGGCTGCTATATGCAGTTCTCATTTTATGGTTCAATAGATCCAAAGAACTTATTATCATTACATTGATGAAGTCAGAAAGAGAAATTAGTAACTGTTCTTAGGTGTTCCTTCCCATTCTGTATCTCTGTTACTTTTGAACAAGGAATCCAAAACGGTCTAAATTACTGGCCAAAATATTTTCTTGCTGATGGGTTAGGGAGGGATACTTGCTTGTGGTATTGACCTTTTTTTTCCCCCTCTCAATTCTTTATTATTTTAGTTATTTTCCTGGACAGTGTGAGTGGATCTATTGCCCAGGGGATGCCATATCTTCAGTTGCTGCTTCTGAGAAGAGTACAGGAAAAATTTTCATTTATGATGGCCGAGGAGATAACCAACCACTTCATATTTTTGACAAACTCCATACATCACCTCTTACTCAGATACGGCTAAACCCAGTTTACAAAGCAGTAGTGTCTTCTGACAAATCTGGAATGATTGAATACTGGACTGGGCCTCCTCATGAATATAAATTCCCCAAAAATGTGAACTGGGAATATAAAACTGACACAGATTTGTATGAATTTGCAAAGTGTAAGGCTTATCCGACCAGCATATGTTTTTCACCTGATGGGAAGAAAATAGCTACTATTGGTTCTGATAGAAAAGTTAGGATTTTCAGATTTTTAACTGGAAAACTCATGAGAGTCTTTGATGAATCACTAAGTGTAAGTGTAATTTAAATTTACTTTATTTTGTGTGGTTTCTGGAAAGATTTTTTTCTGTTTATGGACATTTAGGTTGACGGTTATTTTCTCTTAGCACATTAAAGATAATTGTTCAGTTGTCTTCTGTCTTGCATTGTTGCTCTTTGAAACTCTGTTCCCCAGGTTTATGATATGATATTTTCCAAGCCAGTTATCTTCCTATTTATGTAGATTTTTTTTTCATTTTATTTTTTCCACTTTTGTTTGCAAACTTATCCTCTTAATATCCTCAAAACTCATTCTAGGCCCTCTTCTCTTCTCACTTTTTATTCACTTCTGTCCACATGACTACTCCCAAATTAATCTCTCCAGCTTTTTATTATGAATAAACTTGGTCCTATCCTTTTTTTGCTGTCTTCATGGATAGCACCAATATCTATCTAGTTGCACAAACCAGAAACCTGAGTCATCCTTAACTCTTTTTCCTTAACCGCTATTTAAATCATCATGAGTCTTGCCAGTTTTACTTTTTAAATATACTTTAATCCGTCCATTTCTTTTTAACACAGCTTTGACTACCATAGTTCATGATCTTTTGCCTGACCTATTGCATTGTCTACTGTGTGTATCTATTCTGGCTGCCTCCTCCGTACCCAGAACAATCTTTTAAGAGCACTTATTTGATCATGTCATTCCATTGCTTAGAACCTTTCAGTGACTTCCTGTTGTTCTTAGGATAAAGACCAAAGCCATGGCCTACCGTGTAGTTCCAGCCTATTGTAAAGCACCTTTCTCCCTGCCTCTTACTCTGACCATTTGGGCCTTCTATTTCTTAAACATGGCTCCCACCATAGGGCTTTTATATATGTTATTCCCTCTTCCTGGAGTGAAAAACCTCCTTGCTCCTCACATTCCTCCATTACCTATTGAACTCATCCTTTATATTTCAATTGAAGAGTCACTTCCTCTGGGAAGCTTTCACTATTCATCCAGTCTGTAACAGCTTTTGTTTGTTTCTTTGTTTGTTTTTAAAGAGACAGGGTCTTACTCTATCACCCAGGCTGGAGTGCAGTGGCACAATCATAGCTCACTATAACCTCAAACTCCTGGGCATAAGCCATCCTCCCACCTCAGCTTCCCCATTAACTGGGAATACAGGTGTGTTTCAGATAAGATTTTTTATTTTTTGTAGGGCAGGATCTTGCCATGTTGCCCAGGCTGGTCTTGAACTCCTGGCCTGAAGCAGTCCTCCCATCTGGGCCTTCCAAAGTTCTGGGATTATAGGCGTGAGCCACCTCAGCCAGCTTAGAACAATTTTTTTAATGTAACTGTGTATCACTCTTTCCTTTAGAGGATT
Organism: Lemur catta; assembly: GCF_020740605.2. Taxonomy (NCBI): domain Eukaryota; kingdom Metazoa; phylum Chordata; class Mammalia; order Primates; family Lemuridae; genus Lemur; species Lemur catta. The sequence continues at coordinate 41,454,572 of NC_059139.1, forward strand.
CGATATGATCATATTATTTAATTAATATGTCCTCCTGTGGACTAAGCTCTATGTGATCTCTTTTGGCTCATGACTATCTCCAGCACTAAGAACAGTACCTGACACAAAATTACTTAGATGTCCGTTGAAAGAGTGACTCTAGCCATCATTTGTTAGACTGCTAACAAGAATTTATTATAATATATAGTTACAGAATAAGAGTTTTTATCCATGCAAAGTTAAGTGGTTTCTTTGGATACTTGGGTCTCAACTGTTGCCATCAGGTGGTTTTCTGACTGCTAATGGTATGTTGGATCCTTTGAGAGTCTGGATTGAACCTTCATAGCAATAGTGTTTATTGTATGACAGTGTCAATTCTGTAGTCCTTGGTAATGACCAGTTTACACTGGATTCCCACTTTAAGCTCTTCATAAATTCATTCAACTCTTATTAGTGGTACTCTTGTTTTGGTGACAAGTGGTAATGAGTTGGGTCTGCCTGAAGTAATATGATTCCAGACAAATGTAAAGATCTGTTTGTTAGCTAAATCATCCTATGACAGATTTTCTTGTCAGAAGAAGATAAATTAATATTTCTACTCTGCTTTTAAAGAGAAATCTTTCTTGGTGATGTTTTCTTATTTAATGGTAGCTGATAACTAGATATTACAATCTAAATATAATTTTAAAACAGCTCTTCCAAGATTTCTCAGGAAAAGAAACTTTTCAGAATGAGTCTCTGGACATAAATCTCTTAACACACATAACTCTGGGCTGCTCAATCTACTTTATTTCTTCATTATCTTCAACATTTGTTGAATTGATAGGGCTGAGGTGACAAGAGGAGGCCAGTAGTAAAGCTTAAAACAGAAGTTGAGATTCAGAATGAGAGTTTGCCAAAAATCCAAACATCAGTTAAATTAGTTACTTATAATGCTAGTGACTAGTAAATGTCTGGAATCTCACAGTTCCATGTTAAAAGAGGGAGAGGCGAGTTTCTACCTAGTTAAGAGTCCTCCTAGTTCAACAGACAAGAAGTTGAAGGGGATAGTGTGAAGTTGTATCTTTTACTGTTTTCTAACCAAGGTCACTGTACATAATTGTACAGCTGTCTGTCACAGAGACCCTGCTATGAAGACTAGAATACTCTAAAAAGACTGTGATAAGATACTTAATCAGATTGGATAAACATCTGTGAAATACTTATGTATGGACAGATGGCCACCTATAGACCTTATATCTTGAAAACTGACTCCTCTCTCGAGCAGAAATTATCATGAGTCCCTCACTGCATAAATGTAGTCCAGCATTCTAGGCTATTCGTGGCACACAAATAAGGAATAGAATATATATTACTGGGTCCTTGAGATTGGAAACAAGAAAACCTAACAACTAGGCTTTTTACCTGTTCTCTAAGACTTTGTAGTCTCATGCTTTTATACTAACAAATATACCTCATTTTGATTTTTGGAGTTTTGTATATTTTTCTTCCCATATCTACAAAAACTGGGGGAGATTTCTGGTTAACACAAACATGAAACAAAGAATTAGTTGGGACATAAATCTGGCTTACTTTTCATCTGCAATGGAGAGCTACTTTTGAATTCTATTGTTTGATTCCCTGAGTGTCTAAAAAACTAAATGTGAAGATCATCATCTTTTGCAAGGCTTGTAGTATGTTAATACAGAGTAATTGAGATATTACCGCCATCTTGAAATTTGTGTATTAAATAGCAAAAGAAAAGTAAACCAAATTTCCCAACTATAAAAGGCATTATATTGGATTACTTAATGGTAATCTGATATAATTGCCCTATTTCAAAATAACTCAAAACATTTTCTGAAATATTATGAATTTGTTATAGTGAGATAAGAGTTCATTTAGTAAAAATTGAGTGCTTGTTATATGTCAGGCACATGATCACTACACAAGAACCTCATAGTCTATAGATGTATTGTCCAGTATAAATAGCCACCAACCGTGTGTGGCTATGGAGCATTTGATAGGTGGCTAGTCCAAATTGAGATGTGCTGAAAGTGTAAAATACACACAAGATTTCAAAGACTTGATATTTAAAAAAATGTAAGTTATCCCAATTTTTTATATTGTTAATGTGGAAATGATAATTTTTTGATACATTGGGTTTAATGAAACGTTAAAATGAATTCCAACTTTCTTTTTACTTTGCTTAATGTAGCTACTAGAAAATTAGAAATTATGTATGTGGCTTGAATGCAGATTTCTCACTATTAAGTATGTTAAAAAAATAAAAAGCAGCAGATGTGTTGTTATTTCTATAGAGAAAGCAGTAGTTATATTAACCAACTGGGTTTTTAAATTAGAAAAACCAGTCACCATTTAGTTTAAAATACTGTTTTTTAATGCCTGAACTTCCTAATGTCTTTTTGTTTCATGCTTACAGAGTTTAGAATTCTTCTTAAGATATATAAGTACATAAGCTGTTAGGGCTCTTAATGTGTATTGTACTTCTATTTAAATTTCATATGTATGTATAAAAATGATACCTTCCTTTGTATATATATGTATATAGAGTTTTTGGTAATAAACCATTTGTTTCCTAGATGTTTACTGAACTGCAACAGATGAGGCAACAGCTACCAGATATGGAATTTGGCCGACGAATGGCTGTGGAACGTGAGTTGGAGAAGGTGGATGCCGTGAGATTAATTAATATAGTTTTTGATGAAACTGGACACTTTGTGCTATATGGAACAATGCTGGGCATTAAAGTTATAAATGTGGAGACAAACCGGTAAGCTTTAATATGAGATGTATTTTTTAAAAATGCACTCCTGGGCACCATTTCCTCCATCAGAGAAACAATGGGAGTTTTGTTTGTTCCAAGACAAGTGGAATGGTCCCAAATGTCTAAACTTAACCAAATGTTTTGACTGGATTTTTCTGTGGTCTCTCAGTTGTTTATAATCTTATGTAAAAAGTTTCCACTTATGTTTGCAAAAGAAATGGAAAGAAGATATGCATAGTTTCAAGTTTTTTCTTTTTTTAACAAGTTTCAGTCTGTCTTTTGCTTATTGATTTAAATTAGCCTGGATCATGTTAAATGTTGCCAAAGATTTTAACCACAGAATTCAGCATTACATCCTGCTAGACATAAAATCAGAAATTAAAATGCATGAAACCACAATAAGCCTTTTTTTGTGCAAACCAACCATTTGGTCTTAGTACAAAATAGCTACATTCAGATACTATCAATGAATGTAAATGAACTTAAAGAATATTTTTAGGAGAAAAAAATCTTGTGCTGTACATTCGCATATATAAATATATTTATATTGGAGTTCTTGGCAGTATAAATCTTTGAAGGCTTATAGAAAGATTAGTAGGAATAGGTTAAAATTGTATAAACGAATGAGTGGTTTTTTGTTTAATAGATTTGACTTTTTAGAACAGTTTTAGGATCACAGTGAAATTGAGAGGAAGGTATAGAGATTTTCCCATGTACAATCTGGCCCCACACATACATAGCCTTCCCATTATCAACATTCCCCACCAAAGTGGTACATTTGTTGGCAGTGATGAACCTACATTGACACATCATTATTATCCGCAGTCTATAGATTACATTAGGGTTCACTCTTAGTGGTGTTCATTCTATAGGTTTGAACAAATTTATAATGGCATGTATGCACCAATATAGTATCAAACAGAGTAGTTGCACTGCCCTAAAAATCCCCTGTGCTTTGTTATCCCTCCATACCCTATAATCCGTGGCAAGCACAGATGTTTTTACTGTCTCCATAGTTTTGTCTTGTATAGAATGTCATATAGTTAAAATAATACAGTATGTAGCCTTTCTAGAATGGCTTCTTTCCATTAGTAATGTGCATTTAAGGTTCTTCCATGTCTTTCTATGGCTTGATAGCTGATTTCTTATTAGCACTGAATAGTATTCCATTGTTTGGATGTGCCACAGTTTATTCATTCATTCAACCTACTGAAGGACATCTTGGTTGTTTCCAAGTTTTGGCAATCATGTATAAAGCTGCTATAAACATCTATGTACAAGTGTTTGTGTGGACATAAGGTTTTAACACCTTTGGGTAGACACCAGAGAGCATGACTGCGGGATCATATGGTAACAGAATATTTAGTTTTGTAAGAAACAGCCAAATTGCATTCCAAAGTGGCTGTACTATTTTGCATTCCTTCCAGCAGTGAATGAGAATTCCTGTTGCTCCACATCCTTGCCAACATTTGGTATTGTCAGTGTTCTAGATTTTGGCCATTCTATTAGGTGTGTAATGGTATATTGTTTTAGTTTGCATTTTCGTGATGGCATATGAGGTGGAGCATCTTTTCATATGCTTATTTGCCATCTGTATACGTTTTTTGGTGAGGTGTCTGTTAAGGTGCTTGGCTTATTTTTTAATTGGGTTCTTGGTGTTCTTATCATTGTGTTTTAAGAGTTCTTTGTATATTTTAGGTAACAGTCCTCTCCCAGTCTGTGGCTTCTCATCCTCTTGATGATTTTATTTTTTGTAACCTAAAAATTATAGCAGCCTACTAATTTAAAATGACACCTTTCTTTGGGTAGAGAAACATTTTTAAAAACCTTTCACTAGTTATTTTTTAAATAGATAAGATACTTGACTCCTCGTAAAGTTGTCAAAATGGGAGTTAATTCTGGTAATTTTATTCTATAAAACATTGTTATGTTTTCCAGGTGTGTGCGGATCTTAGGCAAGCAAGAAAATATTAGAGTGATGCAATTGGCCTTATTCCAAGGAATAGCCAAAAAGCATCGTGCTGCAACGACTATAGAGATGAAAGCTTCTGAAAACCCTGTTCTTCAAAATATTCAAGCTGACCCAACAATAGTCTGTACATCTTTCAAAAAGAATAGATTTTATATGGTATGTGGAAATACTAGGAGATAGACCCTAATGTTTCTTCCAGTTTGGTTGGGAGTTTTTTTCCTTGGCTTGTGCCTTCAACTGAAGAGAATGTTGGCAGTAATAGCAGACTTTCTAAGCAACCAGAATACCATCTTACAACACTAATATTGTAGCATTTTTAACTAGGAGTTGATTTTAAACATTTCTATACTGTTTTGCATCATGTTTTAAAAATTTTTCAAACTGGCTTCTACAGTAACTATTTGTGTTGTCTAAGATGATAGGAAGTTAGTGGTTATGATCATAATTGCATCCAAAATAGTTTCACTGTGGGATTTTTAAATTTCTTTTTAGTATTTTTATTATTTTTCAGCTTTTACTCTTGAACATAATTTTTCTCCCCCAAATTTGCACAGTTTCTTTTTCTAAATACATTTCCTTTTTTACCTTTTGACTTCATTGTGATGATGCTACCTTGGAATTATATATTCCTATGGAATTTTTTTTCCCTGTGGAAAACTAAAAGTTCTTTGCATGTTATTAATACTAAAATTGGGCTCAAAATCAAACTTCTAAGTTATTAGGAGTAGCAGGATCCTAATTGTTTACCTAAGAAGAAAAATTCAAAGTATGGAGACCTCTGCCCTGGCATTCTGTTCTTCACACTGCAGTCAGAGAACTTTCTAAGACCCAAGATGACTTATTTCTCAGCCTAACAGCCTTTAATAACTCCCTAGATATCTGATAGCTGGCCCTCCTCAATTCTGTGGCTTTATCTGTCTTCATTTTTAGTTCATTTGCTGCACTGACCATACTGACTATCCCATTCACAATAGTTGAATGTTTTGTATTTTTAAACTCTGGGCCTTTGCACAGGCTATTCCTTCTGCCAGCCACATACTTTCTACCCAATTCCTACTCATACTTCAGGTCTCATCTTGGAAACCTTAACATCAAGTCTGAGTTGATTTTTTTGGTTGTTGGCTTTGACACTGTCCTCTTCTCAAGATAATCTAAAAGCCATAAATGTAGGGGATTTTGTCTTCTTCACTATTAAATCCACAAAGTACAGTAAAGTGACTGACTCATTATAATATACACATTCATTCATCTGTATACTGCAAGCAGTTGTGATGCTATTAAAAGTTACCAGCATTTGATAAACGTATGGAATAGCAATTTCCCTACCACAAACAAGCTTTCAACCTAACATGGGTAAATTCTTTTGAGATGAGAATTTCACTTATAGCTTTCAAAGTTATTGCTTAAAAATTTACTAGTATCTGTTAAGGGAAAATAGGCTAGATGTGGTAGCTTATGCCTATAATCCCAGCACTTTGGAAGGCCAAGGCAGGAGGATCGCTTGAGGCCAGGAGTTTGAGACATGGCTGGGCAACATAGTGAGACCACGTCTCTACAAAAAATTTTAAAAATTTGCCAAGCATTGTGGCGCATGCCTATAGTCCCATCTATTCAGGAGGCTGGGAGGATCGCTTGAGCCTAGGAGTTCTAGACTGCAATGAGCTATGATTGTACCACTGCATTCCAACCTGGGTGACAGAACAAGATCCTCTCTCCAAAAAAAAATAAAATAATGTGTCTTGTTTTTACCTGTAATTTAACTGTTATGAAGTAAAAATTAATCATAAAAGATAATTGTTGATATACACTAAAAACACATATACTAATTCTCCATCCATTTTCTTTTAAAACATTTAAGTAACAAGCCATACTTTATTTCTTTTTCCAGAGTTTACCTTTATGCTGTTTAAAGCATACATATTCTTTATAAAGTTTGAGGAAATAGAGAAACAAAAAATAAGTCACTGCTTCCTTATGTAGCTAACATTGTTATGAATATCTTTCATCTGATTTTCACTTATTAGAAGTACATATTCTTAAGCAAAACTAAGATGGTATACATATATATGAATTTTGTATGCTTTTTTCCAAATCCAACATCATGAAATAAAACTAGTTTTACAAATCTATATGTGAGCTAAATCAAGGTAACTTTTTAAAACTCATAAATAAATAATAAAATAGACATGCCATTCCTTTTAAAACTGGAGAATAAGATGTCAAAGTGATAACATCCTAGCTTGGTTGTTTCTTTATTTGGAATCTACCCAAGTGGATCAAGGAATGATATTAGGCAAGACAAGGACTGGGGCACTAGCTTTACCTTCCTAGAACTCAATTGGCATCAGGTAGAGCTTTCTTGGAAGAGAAGATCTCTATTTACTAAGAGTAAAGTAAAAGAAACAGGCCTTGAGAAGTGAAGAGTTAACAACTGAAAGATTTTTCTCAGTTCTTCTTATACTCTGAGGATCCTGAGATTTCTACAACTTCACTCAAAATTTGCATTCTTCCTCCCAAGCTTCAGGGTTTGTATTTACATAGATCAGGTAGGACTCTGAAAAAAATGTAAAAAGTGAAGATCCATACCGATTCATCTTTGTGAAACCTCATCCTACCTAGCACTGGGTCCTGCTCATAGCACTAATAACAATTGTTAATATGTATATAGTACCTTCTATGCATCAGGCACTGTTCTCTAAGCACTTTATATCCATTCATTTCATCTTCACAACTACTATTATCCTCACTTATCAATGAGGAAATGGAAGAAATTAATTCACTTCCCCAACATCCTATAACTAATAAAGGCAGAATTGGAATTCAAACCCAGGCAATCTATTTATTTATTTTTATTTTATTTTATTTATTTATTTATTTATTTATTTTGAGACAGAGTCTCACTCTGTTGCCCAGCCTAGAGTGCCATGGCGTCAGCCTAGCTCACAGCAACCTCAAACTCCTGGGCTTAAGCAATCCTACTGCCTCAGCCTCCTGAGTAGTTGTGACTACAAGCATGTGCCACCATGCCCGGCTAATTTTTATATATATATGTACACATTTATTTATTTATTTATTTATTTTTTTAGTTGTCCATATAATTTCTTTCTATTTTCTTTTTTAGTAGAGACAGGGTCTCGCTTTTGCTCAGGCTGATCTCGAACTCCTGAGCTCAAACAATCCGCCCGCCTCAGCCTCCCAGAGTGCTAGGATTATAGGCGTGAGCCACCACGCCTGGCCCCAGGCAATCTAAATAGTGAAAAGTGAGCAACAGATGACAGGTTAGGACTTACCAGAAGGCAAAAATAGAGAGTTACAACACATAAAACCATTATCTTGTTAAATGTGTACCCAAGAAAATTTCTACACAAAGCAAATTAAATTCCATTTGAAATCAACATGTTCATTATATTACATGGATTACTTTCATATTAGACAAATGTAAAAATAATTTAACTGCCTTACCCTCTGATGGCGAGTGATTCCTGAAATAAGGATTTATTCTGATGTAAATTCTTACTTTCCTCAAATATTTCATTAGAAATTTTCTTGTTCATAAATTTTTACCAGATGAAAACTTTAATTCATTTACTCACTTTTTACTTTTCTTCTTGAGTTTACCAAACGAGAACCAGAGGATACAAAAAGTGCAGATTCTGACCGAGATGTATTTAATGAGAAACCTTCTAAAGAAGAAGTCATGGCAGCTACTCAAGCTGAAGGACCTAAACGAGTTTCAGATAGTGCCATTATCCATACCAGCATGGGAGATATTCACATCAAACTTTTTCCCGTTGAGTATGTACAACAGTTTTTGTTGGCTTACAAATTACAAATGTAAATGTGTAGATCTGAAAAAACTATTCAACTTAAAAATCTTATTACTTAAGGAATTTGAAGAATTGAAATGTTTGATACTCTATTCCTGAGCTTTCTGATAACTGTTAACACTAGAAAATGAGAACATTTTATATATACACACACACACACACATACATCACAGGTTTATTATGAGGAAAAAATACATTGACTATGAAAGTGCTGAATGCAGTCTGTAAAGTGATAAACAAATGTATATCACTATTACCATTAACCGCACATCCAAACTCTAGGTTTTGTGGCTTGTTGTGTAACTGGTTTTTCTCTCAAAGCAAATCTTTAAGGGAAGTATAATTATTTTTCCTTCCTGAAATGTGCTAGACATCTACTACCTTTTTCATCCCAGTAGCTGTATATTTTAAAAACAAATAACAACAAAAAACATAAGGGTTGACCAGGCTCACTGGCTTACATCTGTGATCCTAGCACTCAGAGGCTGAGGAGTTCGAGACCAGCCTGAGCAGGAGCAAGACCTCTGTCTCTACTAAAAACAGAAAAAATTAGCCAGGTGTGGTAGTGCACACCTGTAGTCCCAGTTACTCAGGAGGCTGAGGCAGGAGGATCACTTGAGCCCAGGACTTTGAGGTTACAGTGAGCTATGATCACACCACTGCACTCTAGCCTGGGCGACAGAGTGGGACTCTGTCTCAAAAAACAAAAAAGGCTTCAACTGAAAAAAAGCTGGAAAGTATTCTGGACAGTTTAAAAGTTTGTAAAATGAACATACAGTACCAAGTACAATAGACTATCTGCCCATTCTTGACCCAAAAGGTGACATTTTACAACACCTTAAAATACAACACGTATTTTGAATATGAATGTTTTGTACCATACCTTGATACCGAACAAAGACCTAGGCAGCTATAGATGGCTGGACAGTCTCCTTTTAAGTGCCAGGACCCATACACCCTGAACCTATTTCCTAATGTAGTTGGTGAATGAATCTCAATTCTCCATTCCATTCTCAGGTCTTAGAGCCATTACATGATAATGGACCATATGAAATCATTTCATGAGATTAGTTAATGTTATTAAGAAAGCTTCATACTCTGAATGTATGATTATCATTTAAAGTTGATTCAACTTAGAAGATGTGATTTCTGTAAATAAGTCCTCACTCAGGAATGTGTCACCGTACCATAACATTGTTTTTATAAAAAAACTACCTTTTCCAAAAACTTAATTCACTATATGCAGTAAGCTAAGATATATATATTAAATATATCTTAAGATGATGCTATGGCTGTATTTTTAAACTGCTAAATGACCTTGAAATCTCAATACTGTCAAACTCAAATATTAATAAGCAGTCATGATCTAAAGATAATTACATTAAACCAGGGGCCCCCAACCTATGGTGAGTTGTATAATTGTTTCATTATATCTTATAATGTAATAGAAATAAAGTGTACAGTAAATGTAATGTGCTTAAATAATCTAGAAACCATCCCCCCCCCCCGCCAGTCCATGGAAAAATTGTCTTCCATGAAAATGGTCCCTGGTGCCAAAAAGGTCAAGGACTGCTGCCTTAAACAATAAGAATATATTACCACTTATGTGCCCTTTTTCATGCTTCTCCTGAGATTAGATGAGGTTATGAAAAAAAGACTCCTTCTCAAACATTCAGAAGGCATTAAAACATCATTGGGAAGCAGAACTGCTAAGAAAACTGTCTTAAGATGCTTTAAATAGGCTTCATATTTTTAATATATGTCTTACTAGGTGCCCTAAGACAGTGGAAAACTTCTGTGTTCACAGCAGAAATGGTTATTATAATGGGCATACATTTCACCGTATAATTAAGGTAAGTTACACAAATGTCATATTGTTAAAGGAATAGCATTTATAGCATAACAAGATACTGAAACCTAAGAAATCCTCTTCTCTCACATTTATCAGTTTAATTAGAAGGGAACAGGAAAAGTAGACTATGGAAGCCAGAGAAAGAATGGATAGTCATGAATACCTAGAATCAAGGAATAGTGGCATGATTATCTTTTTAGAAATGATGCAGCAATATTTTGTCAGCAGCTAAAGCAAAGAGTAAGATAACAAGTAAAAGGTCATGCCAAGATAAATCCAATAATAAGGTAACCTGTTCCTAGTCACTATTCAATCATAGAGGAGCCAAAGTGCCATCTCATCTGTGAGAACCAGTATTATACCCGAGGAGCAGAGTGAGCTTAGCCCCTGGATTTTGTTGAGCAGCATTCCATAAAGTAGATGGGGTAACAATATAATTCTTTGTTATGGGCAGGTCAGAAATGGCAGAAGGAAAAATCAGATCTCAGAGTTCTAAAGGAATTAGTAAAATGGCCCTCCAGGAAATCCAGAGTATTTGGGGAAAGAGAGGAGCAAAAGAGGAGGGCAATTATATAAGACAAAAATACTATACAGATCCCGAAATGTATTTATAGCATTAAGTGGCTTTATTTAGCTTATTGTGAAAGAGTATGTCTACAAATGAGAAGACGTTTGCATTTTGGTTTTAATGAGTGAGTAAGGTGGTGGTTGAGCAATGGAAATATATCATTCAAATTTTAAGTGTAAGAGTTTAATCAAAACACATTATAGAGTGACTGTTAAGCAAGTTAATGTATCACTGAATATAAAGTACTCTCAACAAAAATAACTTCAAAGCATATATATAGAAAAGGACAGTAAAATATGCTTTTGTGTACTTTCTGTTAAGGGCTTCATGATTCAGACAGGAGATCCAACAGGTACTGGTATGGGAGGAGAAAGCATATGGGGAGGAGAATTTGAAGATGAATTTCATTCAACATTACGACATGACAGACCATACACACTCAGCATGGCCAATGCTGGATCAAATACTAATGGATCCCAGTTTTTCATAACAGTAGTACCAACGGTAAGTACATCATTTTCTATAGACCACAGATTTATAGGTTATGATCTAAGAGAGTGAATTCAGTGGAAGAGAGAGCTCTGTTCTCTATTCTTTGCATTATTTATATCTGCTAGGATATAAAAATGAAAATTATTTAGAGAAGAAAATGTAAAATTGCATAACAAATCAATTTAGACTTGTAAAACAGTACTTTCATTGTAGTAAGAAGTACAATACACTGTTTCAAGATACTTGAGTTTCAAGTCTCAACTCTGCCACTCACTACTAACTGTACAACCGAAAACAAATTATTTCACCTCTCTGGGCCTGTTTCCTCATCCTTAGAATGGAGGGAATAGAATATAAATGAATTCTCCATTTTAAGACCTTTTTTCTACATTTTAATATCTCTGAAATCAGAACACAGTTCATAATCAATGGCATTTTAGATTTGATGAAATACAGTGTAAGATCATCTAACTCTATTGCTATGCAGTTCTACAAAATTATAAAAATTACACACTTTTTGTTTGGAATTAAGCACCAAGCAATGAAAAAAGGAAAAATATTTATAACTACTATCTGCCAGGCATATAGTCTCATGTAATAGTCATAATACTTTTAGTATTACTATCTCCAGTTTTCAGTAATACATGAGGAAACAAAAGTGAGACATGATTAACTTTGCAAAGACCAAGTAAGTAGCAGAGCCAGCATTTGAACTGCCATCTGTCTAATGCCAAAGCACAAAGCACTATTCCAAGCTGCCTCTTAATTGTTCAGGTAAGATTCCTGTAGACAACTTTAAAAGCCTTAGCTACAATTCTTTAAGTCATGTCAAGTAACTTACTTTTAGGAAACATCTTCCAGCTCCCTTGGTCTGAAAGATGTAGATATTTAATTAAACATTATACTATGCTTCTATATTTTTTCATATAAAATGGTAATAGCTTTTAAAAGCTAACTTTTTATTGGTAAGAAATTATTGTACTTCTTCTTAAATATATAATAAAATGAAGCATAAATTTAAATTCTCTTTAATTTGCTCACTCAGGGGGTGTGATTTACTCATTTATAGATTTTTCATTTATCCTCCAATACAGCCTTGGCTTGACAATAAGCATACAGTATTTGGACGAGTGACTAAAGGAATGGAAGTTGTACAGAGGATCTCCAATGTAAAAGTCAATCCCAAAACAGATAAGCCCTATGAGGATGTCAGCATCATAAATATTACTGTCAAGTAAGATAAGACTTATATCACTGTATTTGTAAATAAAAATGCAGTATTAAACACAAGATTATTTTACATTAGGAAGGTTAAGACTTGCTGAACATACAAATCATGTTTCAGAGATATAATATTTTTATATTTTTCATTAAAGTTCATTTTTTAAAAACTGCCTTTGATTTTTCTTACAATATTTCTAATCCTGGGAAGTGATAAATGGAAAGGAACTAAATTCAGGCAAATAGTACTCATTAAAGGTAATTTCTCATAAGTCTCAAATTAAGTATTAAATATTTAATAATTACAATAGTCCCCCCTTATTCACAGTTTTGCTTTCTGCAGTCAACCAGTTTGAAAATAGGGTAGTACAGTACGGTATTTAGAGAGATAGACCATATTCACATAACTTTTATTACAATATACTGTTATAAATTGTTCTATTTTTTTATAGTTGTTAATCTATTACTATACCTAGTTGATAAATTAAAGTTTATGACAGGTATATAAGTATAGGAAAAAACAGTATATAGAGGGTTCAGTACTATCTGAGGCTCAGGCAGCCACGGGGGTCCTTAGAGCCCTGTGGATAAGGGAGAACGACTATATTAAATAATGAGAATGGTATGTATCTGTTCCTTCTTAAAAACATGCCAGATATTCTGCTCTTATATATGTAAAACAGGGCAGATCCCTCCTTTAAGGGAAAAAAATACCAGAATCTGATATTATATGCCATTTCAAACAAAAAATATCATGTTTTTGTTGTTTCATGCCAAATAATTTTGTCTTTTGATTATTGTAAAGAAATAGTAACAAGTAAAGCATCAATAAATAAATAGGAAGTCTCATTGGTCAAAAGTGTTATATTCCTTAATAATTATGAAATATTCTTTCAAATATAAGAATCAGAATAAATGAATACCTGAATGCTTGGTTTTATATGCAAGTTCATTTATTTTCATTCACATTCTTTTCTATTGTAGCTAAATAATTTTTTCTGTCTTCAAGTTATAGTATTTCTTACTTTAATAAATATATATCAAGATGTATACATAAAAATGTTGGTATCTAATAATGGAGATATTAGTAGAAAATGGAGCAGTAGACAATATGAACTCAAAGCCTTATGTTGATTTCATTTCTTCTTCACTTACTCTTATAACTTACTTCATAACTGTTAAGAACCACTGCTTCTAGTTTCCAGACACACTCTTCCAGAAACTTATAGGAGGAGCATGCTCAAAAACCTGTTTAAGGAATTCATATTTTAAGCTTTAAATCTAAGCTTATACTTTTCCTTCTATTCATCAGCAGTATGACGTCCTTTACCACAAACTTGTGAAATAGAATATGCCAAACGGTGCTACTTTAAACTAATGGTGTATCCTCCTTTTTAAAAGAACTTAAAGTTGGACATAAAATGACTTTTCATGTGACATTTATCTTTTCTTCTATTTAATTTTAAGTGTTTAGACTTACCTACCTAGCTTTAGTCATGCCTAAAAGCTTAATCTAAATTTTTGGTAATACTGCCACCAAGTGGTGATGATACCTCATTACTCCCTAAAATACACTGAAAATTGTATTTGACTAATGAATTTTTCCATTCATGTCAAAAACTTAACCTAATTGGCAGACCTAAAAACATACATTGCTGTTTTTTTAAAGCTTTTTTTTTTTTTTGAGACAGAGTCTCACTCTGTTGCCCGGGCTAGAGTGAGTGCCGTGGCGTCAGCCTAGCTCACAGCAACCTCAAACTCCTGGGCTCAAGTGATCCTCCTGCCTCAGCCTCCTGAGTAGCTGGGACTACAGGCATGCACCACCATGCCTAAAGCATGTTTTAAATTACACAATCTCACACTTATTCATTAGTCCTTTTCATTCTTTATTCTTTTAGGGAAGAGTATAGCTAGGTTTTTCTCTGTTATCACTTCGCAAATTGAGAAGTATCCCAATGTTACATAAAAAGCCTTTCTCTTACCAATGTTAGTTCATAAGTTACAGCTAAGTTTTCCAAGCCATTTTCTAATCAGTCATTTAAAATCCTATGTTCTCTTATGATACAAGGTTAAATTTAAAATTTAAGAAGCAATTAAAATTATAAAGTTTCACTTTGTTCAATGCAAAGTTTTAGCTCCCCTTTCAAAACACTACAGTTGTATCACTTATTTAAATGTGACCTGCATTGCAAATACAGAATAAGTTATTCTAAATTTTTGCTTCATTAAATAAACTACATCTTAAATTTGACAGGCAAGTCAATCCCCACCCATTTTGTTTTATTGTTTCTCTTAACCACAGCACAAATAACAACATTTTAAATTGGTTACTAGCAATAATACTAGATAGATGGTTCAAGAAACAGACTTTTTAGAATAATGGAACTTCTTTAAAATGATTTTAATGTTTTATTGCTGTCTATACTGATCATGTATGTAGTGCAAATAAATGGCTTCTGGTGGTTATAAAGCATTCCTCAATTATAGACCAGGGCTATACATTTGACAAACTTGCTTTACATAAATCATACAATAATATTTCAACTTAATACAGAAATTCAGAGCTAGTAGGCAAGTCCCACTATATTGTATTTAAAACATCTCTCTCATTCTTAAATTTGACATTTCCCAGGAAATATCACATTCTTAACTAACGATTAGTGAAAGAACACAACCACAACTAATTAATAGGAGCCTGAGAAAAATATTTAAGGAAAAAAATCACACAAATATACTACTGTTATATATACATTATAATCAGGTATAAGCACAGTTTTTAAATTGTGTTCAGTTATATGCTAAGGTTGTGAATTTAAAAGCTTAGCACAATTGGTGAAATAAACAATAACTTACAAGGGAAGCAAGTTCACATTAGTATTACACTTTTTTTTTTCAATTACCTAGTAGAGAAAACAGTTCAAGGGCTCACAGGCAATTGTAACACCTTTTTTATTTTTCACAGTTACTGAAATCAGTCAAATATTAAATAATTTAATTCAGAAGTATTATTTATGCACACAAACTACACTTGTAACAGCATGACATTTTACTTGAAAAATAAAGGATGAAATATTATATTTATTTACATGTTGCCCATAGCACTGATGGGCTTTTTTTAATGCTTTGTTTTCTAAAAGTTTTATTGTTTCTAAACAAACAAAAATACACTTGAAAAGACTAAACCAAAACAGTACCACCTAAAATCACATCTCGTTATCAGACATCATTGTCCTTACAATTTAACTAATAAGATTTAAGATTGACTTCATCTTAAAAGTATGAGAACATTTTAAAAACCACAAAATTTCAATCTAGCCATTTAAATATAGTAAATCGTGCTTCCATAGTAAGAGTGTATCCTTTAAAAATGAAAAACAGTAAAGAGCACAAAATTTTTATATACTTACAACACTGAATAATTAATGTAAACTTTTTAAATATTCCTTTGCCTTAGACATTTTTCCTCTTAATTTTTCAAGGCCTTATCATTAAGAGCCTTCATTATGTTCTCTTGTCAACATAAATGCACTTATTATGGGAAAGTAATAAGCATTCCCAACTGTTTTAATGACTTCTCTTAAGGTAAAATTAGTTTTCATTTTAGGTCTATACCTTTTATGTAAAGCTGAACCTGGTTCTCTGTGTAACTTTCTACATTTTATTCATAGTCATACCCACAAAGGATGCAATATTATTTTAGAAAGAAACACTACTAACTACTTCAAATATGTTGAAAAATAGAAGGACCAATTTAGAGCTCTTACGTAGGAAATAATACGTAAGCCTAGGTATTATGTAAGACTAATGGGTCTTTCCTAAGTGAAGATCAAATAACTTTCACAGTTTTATTATTAATTGTTCTTGAGTTTATTACTAATCTGACAATCAGGACCAGTTAGATAACATTTCAATGTGTCTCACTGTGTATTATACAAAATGCTTTAGAAGAAAGTTTTAATAAACACTGTATAAAATATTAATTTTCCATAGCTTATAGTTCTTAGCATTAAAGGTGTTGTGTCATACTGAACATAAAAGTAAAGTAATCCTATTACCCAAAGATGCAGATTGGATTCTATTTCATTAAGCAACTGTCATTTCTACTACTACATACTGCGAAAATTCAGTGAAAAGGCAGGGTAAAGAAGCAGCTGTACCTCCCTTGCTTCACACAGAGGTTTCATTAGGCACTCAGTTGGCTATTCTTTTTTCACTGAAAGAATAAACCTTCACCTACCCTTTCTCTGTGACTACTTCTTTACCAATATCTGGGTCACATATAATCTGAAAAACTTCAATAGCAAATGTACTTTTTAAAAGAATGTATATTAAGAAATCTCTAAATAATCCAATCTAATCTGCTCAGATATTTAAATTTTGCTACAAAATAATTTTAAAGCAATAATGTACTGAATTCCCAATCCAAGATTTCTTTTATATATGCATCCTAAATTATCATCTTTGAGATATAGAATTTCTTATATGTTATTGTGCAAAATAACTCTTAACCACAAAACTCTAAACAACTGCTGCATTTAAAATCAAGCGACATCCAATACTCCAGCAGCCACAAGTTGCCGTGAGAGCCAGTCCAACCCTTCGTACAGTCCCATACCGCTTCGAGCATCACAGCCCTGAATATACCAGCTACGGCCGCAACATAGTTTATGGAGACTGAGAAGTTCAGTGATTTCTTCTACTGACAGTGCTCCAGCAACATCCTGAAAGATATATATACACATAATTTTTTTAATCAGTCTATCCAAATTATCATTTTTCTAATTATTATTTATGGAAATCTGTTGATAGCATTCTAACCAAAACCTGAACAAAGGTTAAAACCTAGATTCATAGCACTCTGGGAGGCCGAGGTGGGTGGATCGTTTGAGCTCAGGAGTTCAAGACCAGCCTGAGCAAGAGCAAGACCCCGTCTCTACTAAAAATAGAAAGAAATTAGCCAGACAACTAAAAATACATAGAGAAAAAATTAGCCGGGCATGGTGGCACATGCCTGTAGTCCCGGCTACTCGGGAGGCTGAGGCAGGAGGATTGCTTGAGCCCAGGAGTTTGAGGTTGCTGTGAGCTAGGCTGATGTCATGGCACTCTAGCCTGGGCAACGGAGTGAGACTCTGTCTCAAAAAAAAAAAAAAAAAAAAAACCTAGATTCATCTTTCAATAATTATTATGACACTAATAAGAATAGAAAAAGAGTTTTAGTTAAAGTGATTTGTATATGTTTATGTATATATTTTTTGCAAGGGTAGCCTTACAATAAAATCAATAAAGGCCATGCAACCTGAATGAAAGATACTGCCTAAATCATTAAAAGGCACCAACTTTAAAAAAAAAAAAAAGAAGAAATTAAGACATATATACCATAAAAAATGGTTTATATACAGTGTTTACATAATGAAGAGTTCATTACGTTCCCACTCTGAACACCTCTTACCCTGACTTCCCAGGAGCAACCACCAGTAACCATTTCTTACATATTTTTCCAGAAAATGTTCGCACACATCCATGCAAATAAACACAAACAAGAACATACTTTTGGCTTTCTATATCTTGCAGGGTTTTTTTTTTTAACTGAAACATGTTGAAGATAGATATTATTCCATTCTCTGTACAAGCAAATTTTTCACAGTTTTATTAACACATTAGAATTGCATTCCATTGTACGGATGCAACATAATTTATTTAACCAGTTCTATATTGAATATTCAGATTGAAGTCATATGCTTATGTGCTATTATTAATACACAAATCCATATATATACACACACATACACATATAGGTCTACGTACATCTGCAAAATTATCTGTAGGATAACCTTTGGATATTTTCTATAGGATATATTACTAGAGGTAGATTTGCAGGGTTAAGGGTACATACATCTAAAACTTCGACAAATATTGCCAAATTGTCCTCCAATAAAACGTTTCAGTTTAATAACCACAATCAACATTGTGTGTGAGTCTCTGAAGATTATGAAACATTTTCATCTTTAACTATCTGATGGGTAGAAAAGGGTATTTTCACTTTGTCATATTTACATGTCTTCAATCACAAGTAAGGATGAATGTACCAGATCTTAATATTATAGTTTGCCCTTTTTTTAAGGGGAATATTCTTTATTCTTCATTCTACTCTTCCCCTTCTATGACATCTATTCTACTCTACTTCACCTAAAAGCATTCTCATCCTCCTAGAAGCTTACGTTCAAGATCTAGGAAGCTTCAGCTATTTCTAGTCCTTGATCCTACCCATTCAGTCACCAATTCTAACAATTCTACCTCCATAAAGTCCCTTCCATCTGCCCCCACCTTTCTAATCCTCTAATTCAGGCTCGTAAGTCTCACTTGAATTAGTTCATCAATTTATTGCATCTCCCTGTCTCCAGTACCTTCCCCTGATTCATTCTACATTCTACCCCCAGGATTACAGTCTTGATACAACTGATACGATCTTATCACCTGTTAGTCAAAAAACATTTTGATGGTTCTCCTTTGCTCACAGAATAAAACCTAAATTTCTCAGTCTACCCTGTCAGGTCTTCACATTGTGGCCTCACCTGTTATTCTAGATTTTCTTCCTCCTCTACCTGCACCTCACATATAGGTCTGCTTGATGCTCTCTAAAAACATTAATGCTGTTATGTTCTCCGCCTGTAATTGTTTTCTTCACATATTGACCCAAAGTTTTAACCATAGTTTCAATTCTTATCATAATTTCAACTCAAATCCTACATTTTACAAATCTTACAAGATGCTACCTTTAGAACTACTCCCTCTCCTAATTCTCCATTAACACTTTTAATATTATTGAAGTTACTTACCAGTTTTCTTTGTATTGAATCATACATATGTGTTCATGTATATACACAGGAATTTCCTGTAAGCATTAACTACCTTATTTCTTTTTTGTATACTCCAAGGTACCTAGCACAGCATTTTTCACATAGATTGTGCTATTGTACATAACAGAAACTTTGTAAATATCTATTGAATTGATTCTCTTTTGAAATTTTTCCAGCTGCTTTATGACATGGAATACAAAACTACTAAAATAATATATAAAAATGTATTACCTGTTTGTTGGCAAAAATCAGGAGCAAAGCATCTCGGAGTTCTTTTTCTATTAACAACTTTGCAAGTTCACTGTGTGCTTCACTAATTCTGTCTCTATGACTGCTATCAACGACAAACACAACAGCTACCAAAAAAAAAACCACAAAAATATTCAATTAGTCACTTATTAAGTTTCAGTAACTGGACCAAATATTTAATGCCCTCATTATATTTTGGTTAGAATTTGTCTACCATCGGTATTTTGACATAAAGGTTACCTATTATGGTAGGAGTACCTACAAATAATTAACAGTATGATCTCAAGTAGTTCACATAACTTCTCAGGTTTAGTTTCCCCATCTATGACAGGATTTACAGCACATGCTCTATCAAACACAAATTGCTCTGCATATCAATTAGTATTTTTCTCATAATGAATGAAAATGTGCCTCTTATGATCTTCTACCTACTGATGCTACTTGTTCTTTGAATGCTATGTCCTATACCAAAAGATAGTCTTTTAAGAATAAAAACATCACCATCTTTGTCTCTACAAAGTATTCTTCTCTCTAGGTTAAACGTCCCCGGACTTTCAACCATTCCTCATATTCAAAATTCCATTTCTTTCTTGATTATGGCTCATATTAATATCAAAAATCTCAAGTAAAGATAATTATCTACTCTCTCATCTTGGAAAGTAGGATGACATATGGAACAGATGGCATGAACATAAACATCATGTTGGAATGTAGGAGGCAAAAGTGTAGAATGGGGCCCAAGTATGAATAAAAGCTAGGTGGAATATATCTGATATAATACAGTTTGGACAAAAGAAAGCCACTATAAGTTCTTCTGCACATAACAACTATTTGTGAATGGATATGAGGGAGTGAGGCTATTGAGAGATTATAATGAGATAAATGTTGAACTGAACAGCAGAACCATACACCACAAATTCAACTCTATACCACCATATTGTGATCACATCCATATGAATACTGATATATTAACTGATAAGAGCAGCAAGAGGTAAGTACTTTTAACTGCCTATATACCTAAGCTAAGTATGGTTTTTATTCTATAATAATGGTTTATCATGAACAGACCAAAAGTACATATCCCAGTCTTTCTACCATCATTTTTTAAAAAATGAGGGACTGCCCACTGATACTTAAATGTATAGTCAAGTATTTAGTCATAAATACCAGCTTTGCTAGTTAAATCAGTGTACTGAAAACTGTTATCCTAAAACTCTGAAAAACTAAGATGTTATTTTTGACTCTTACCTTGGGTATTGAGGTAATAATGTTTCCACAATGGTCTTAATTTGTGTTTTCCACCTACATCCCAAATAGTGAATTTCAGATTTTTATATTCTACAGTTTCCACATTAAAACCTGTTTTTAAAAAAAGTTACTTTTATACCATATTTATAACAAATGACACGTCAAACACAAGCTGTTTTATAATTATGACTTACAAATCATCAACATGCAGCAACATCTACTGAAGCCAAATCAACTCCATTCCTGATCCTACATAGGGAATGTACACCTTCAACAGCTGCCAGCCCTCCAGACCTTCACCAGGGTCCTTAGGAACTTGGAATCCATGTACATGCCAGCTCTGCTCCACTACTGCCCCCTCACCCCTAACCTCAACCAGGGTCATCAATCCTCTATTCCTGCCAACTGTCCCCCCAATAGTTTGTTCCTTCTTATTATGCCACCATCTACATTTCAACCCCATAGCCACTGAATCTTATATTTTTTCTCTGAAATGTTGGTGTCTTAGAGCCAGAAAAGAGCTCAGGCTATCGTGACAGATCTGTATCAATTAAGACCCTGAGAACTCAGCTGTAAGGTAGGGTTTGTCCATAAAATGTCCATTAAGCTAAAAAGCAATACTCATACTTACCAATTGTTGGAATGGGCTGCATGAACTCATCCTGTTTTAACTTAAACAAAATAGTAGTTTTTCCAGCACTGTCTAATCCTAATGTAACAACTCGAATTTCCATTTTTGGTCCAATGTGAACTCTATTGTCCTAGAATTTAAAAATTTTTAAATGTTTTTAACTTGATATGGAATTAGAAAATAACAGCATTTATACTTTTCTCTTTATCAATAAAGCACCTTTGTTAATTATTTTTATGACTCCTATTCATTCCTAGACCCACTGCAATCTGAATTGTATTCTTCAAAATCCCCTGAATCTGATCTTCTCTAGGAGATGAATTCCTCCCAATGGCTGAATCTTTCATTAGTAAAACTGACCATTTTGCCTTTGTATAAATACAATATGCCCACTTAATTTTTCCAGATTTTCTAACTCAATTGAATCTTCTTTAAATCTTTAAACGTATTTTTATGTTTGTACTAAAAACCTCAAAATAGGGCCAAATTAATTAAAAATGAAAACTGCTGCTCAGTTCCCAGAAATATCCACTATTAACAATTTGATGTATATTCCTCCACACACTTTCCGATGTACTTAATGGCCAACATGCACAAGCAAAACAGGTATGCCTTTTTTAAAACTTAAAAAAAGAAAAAAAAAACACTACACACACAGACAATGCAATTAATGTTTTTCACTCAACAGTATATTATGGAATCCTTTTAATGCATATGGATCAACCTTTTTCTTTTAGTGGTTTCATTATAGTCCATGAACTACAGTTTAACCAATCCCCAACTGGTAGATTTTAGGTCATTTCTGATTTTATGATATTACAAATAATGCTGTAATGAACATACTTGTGCATATTACAACTGTATGACCTCTCTGCCTCACTGCTCTCATCTCATAAGAAAGAGGATAGAAATAGTACCAAATTCACATAGGATTCTTCTGAAGGATTAATTTTTAAAAATACACATAAAAGTCCTTACAACTGTTTGTGGTATATAAGTGATATTTTGCTTAATCCTTTGAGAACTCTGTTCTTAGCTTGTATGATAAAAAATTTTCCTGGTTTAGTTTTATCTACTTTTTGGATGCTCCTTCTCGTTTCCCTTTTATTCACCTCTTAAATGTTGGTATTCTTGAGTCTGTATGAGGCTCCCTCCCCATTCCACATATTTTCACTTACTCCATGAGCTTCCAAACCTACATTTAAGTGCAGTCCTAAGTCTCAGAAATAAAACAACATATGAACCAGAATAACTTTATGAGAACTCTACAGACCAGTTGAAAAGTTACTGGCCGGGCGTGGTGGCTCATGCCTGTAATCCTAGCACTCTGGGAGGCCGAGGCGGGTGGATCACTTGAGCTCAGGAGTTCGAGACCAGCCTGAGCAAGAGCGAGACCCCGTCTCTACCAAAAATAGGAAGAAATTATCTGGCCAACTAAAAATATACATAGAAAAAATTAGCCGGGCGTGGTGGTGCATGCCTGTAGTCCCAGCTACTTGGGAGGCTGAGGCAGTAGGATCGCTTAAGCCCAGGAGTTTGAGGTTGCTGTGAGCTAGGCTGACGCCACGGCACTCACTCTAGCCCAGGCAACAAAGCGACACTCTGTCTCAAAAAAAAAAAAAAAAAAAAGAAAAGTTACAGCACCCAGGCCAATATAAAACCAAGTAGAGATTCCAGTGTAAAGGATAACAAAATTCAAGGCATTCTGTGTACTCATCCCTGCCCTTCCCCCTATCCAACACAGTAAGGTGCAACCACCAGGAGGAAACTACAGAATATTAGCAAGCCGAATTCAACAACACATTAAAAGGATTATATACACCATGGCCAAATGGGATTTATACCCAGAAAGCAAGGATTGTTCAATATCAATCAATGTAATACACGGAATGAGACAAAAACCACATAATCATCTCAACTGATGTAGAAAAAAACATTTGACAAGATTCAATACCCTTTCATACTAAAAACACTCAACAAACTAGGAGTATAAGGAAACTACCTCAACATAATATAGACCCCTGGGGACCCCTGTCCCCAACCTATGGTGAGTTGTATAATTATTTCGTTATATATTACAATGTAATAATAATAGAAATAAAGTGCACAATAAATGTATTGTGCTTGAATCATCCTGAAACCATCCCCCACCTCCCCAATGCATGGAAAAATTGTCTTCCTTAAAAATGGTCCCCGGTGCCAAAAAGGTTTGGGACTGCTGATATAGACCATGAAATGCCCACAGTTAACATCATACCCAATGATAAAAACTGAAAGCTTTTCTTCTAAGATAAGGAACAAGACAAGGATGCCCACTCTGACCATCCTATTCAACAAAGTATTGGAAGTTCTAGCCAGAGCAATTAGGAAAGGGAAAAAAAAAAGGATCCAAATGGAAACCACTATGGAAAACATTATGGAAAGGAAGATGTAAAACTATCTTCACAGATGATATGATATTATATGTAGAAAACCCTAAAGATACCAAACACATACAAAAAAACCGGTTAGAACTAATAAATGAATTCACTAAACTTGCAGGACATAAAATCAATACACAAAAAACAGTTGCATTTCTATACACTGACAATGAACAATCCAAAGGAAATTAAGAAAACAATTGTATTTACAATATTGTCAAAAAGAATAAAACATTTAGCAATAAACTTAATGAAGGCAGTGAAAGAATTATACACTGAAAACTATAAAACATGCTAAAATAAAGTAGACACAAATAAATAGAAAGACACTCAACATTCATGGATTGAAAGACAATATTGTTAAGATGTCAAAACTATAGCAAACTATAGATTCAATACAATTTCTATAAAAATCCCAATGACATTTTTTGCAGAAATAGAAAAAAAAGGATCCTAAAATTCATGTAGACTCTCCAGTGATTGTAAATACCCAAAACAATTTTAAGAAAGAAGAACAAAGTTGGAGGACTCATACTTCCTCACTTCAAAATATATTACAAAGCTACAGTAATGAAAACCTTGTGGTACTGGCATAAAGACAGACATACAGACCAATAGAATAGAATAGAGAGCCCAGAAATAAACCTTCACACATATGGTCAAATGATCTTTAACAAGAGTGCCAAGACCACTCAATGAAAAAAAGAACCTCTTCAACTAATGACACTGGAGAAACTGGATTTCTACATGCAAAAGAATGAAGGTGGACCCTTATCTTACACTATATGCAAAAATTAACCCAAAATGGATTAAAGCTGTAAACTTAAGACCCAAAACTATAAAACTCCTAGAAGAAAACAAAGCGGAAAAGCTTCACGACATTGGATTTGACAGTTATTTCCTGGATATGATACCACAAGCATAGGCAATAAAAGCAGAAAGAGACAAATGAGACTACCTCAAACTTAATACTTTTGTGTATCAAAGGATACAATCAAGAGAGTGAAAAAACAATGTACAGAATGGGAGAAAATATTTGCAAATCATAAATGTGACAGGGAATTAATATCTAGAATATATCAAGAACTCCTACAATTCAACAACAAAAAAATCAAATAACCCAATCAAAAAAAGTGGGCAAAGTACTTGAATAGACGTATTCCAGACAATATACAAAATGGCCAACAAGCATATGTAAAGATGCTCAACATCACTAATCATCAGAAAAATGCAAATCAAAACCAAAATAAGGTATTACCTCACACTAATTAAGATGGCTACTATCCAAAAACAAAGAGAAAATAACAAGTGTTGGTGAAAATGTGGAGAAATCCAACCCTTGGGCACTATTGGTAGAACTGTAATATGCTATAACCACTATGGAAAACAACATGGTAGTTCCTCAAAAAATTAAAAATAGAACTACTATATGACCCACCAATTTCACTTCTGGTTATATATCCAAAAGAATTGAAAGCAGGGTCTCAAAGAGATATTTGTACACCCGTGTTCATAGCAACACAATTCACAGTAACCAAGAGATAGAAGCAACCCAAGTTTCTGTTGACAGATGAACAAATAAACAAAATGTGGTACATACATACAATGAAATATTATTCAGCATTAAAACAGAAGGATCCTCTCACATGCTACAACATGGATAAACTTTGAGGACATTATGCTAAGTGAAATAAGACAGCCACAAAAAACAAATACTGTACGATTCTACTTATATGAGGTATCTAAACTAATTAAATTCACAGATACAGAAAGTAGAATGGTGGTTACCAGGGGCTAAGGAGAGAGGGAGAAAGGAGAATTGTTGTTTAAAGGATATAAAATTTCAGTTTTGTAAGATAAAAAATTTCTGGAGATCTGTTTCACAACAATGTGAATACTACATACAGTACTGAGCTGTACACTTAAAAATGGTTACAATAGTAAATTTTATACTGTGTGTTTTCTACCACAATAAAAAAATTGTGGTACATCCTCACAATAAAGTACCTTGCAGGTGTAAAAATGAACAGAAAATGTCACTGTACACTGCTATGTAGTGATCTTTAGGATGTACGGTTAAGTAAAAATAGCAAGTAAGAAAAAATGTAAAAGACAGTCTACCTTTAAATGCAGGGAGTGCGCATACAAATATATAAACATAGTTCTATTTTTTTTAACTGATGAATAAAACTAACAAAAAATTCTAAATGGTTTTCTATGTGGAACAAAGTAAAAAGGGTAGAGGGAACAGAGATAAAAGGTAGACTTCTCTGAATGAACCTCATTTTGCAGATTTGACTTTGGACTATGTAAATGTTTCACATAATTATAAAACAAATTTTTTTAAAGCCCTTAAAAATAGAAAGTTTAAAAAAGCAGAAACATGAACCTTTCTAAATCAGGGAGTACCCCATTTAAAAGAGATAACTGTATCAACCAAATCCCAAGTATGTTCCTTGTTTGGATTCTGTCTTTAAAAAATTGTGGAAACAATCTGAAAATCTGAATACTAACTCAATAGTTGATATTAGTGAAAATATTAGAGATTAATTATTAAACTTTTTGGGTATAGTAACAGCATTTTGAGTTTTGGGGTTTTTTGTTTTTGTTTTGAGACAGGGTTTCACTAGGTTACGCAGGCTGGTATTGAACTCCTAGATCCCAATGATCCTCCCACCTTAGCCTCCCAAAGTAGCTGGGACTACAAGTGTGTCGCCCCATGGGGCAATTGTTTTTTTAAAAGAGTCCCTATCTTTTGGAAATTTACACTAAAAATTTCACTGATGAAATGATATGATGTTGAGAGGAAATGATTATGACATTAGGATTTGCTTCAAAATACTCTGGGGGACTGTAGGTAGGAGGAGGAGTGGAGAAAAGGGGATATGAAATAAGAAGTTTATAATTGTTAAAGTGGGTGATGGGTGCAGGAAAATTCACTATATCATTCTTCCTATTTTCCACTGATAAACGTTTTTCTTAAAAATTCTATAATTCATGAATTTCCTGGTTGTCTCTTCAAGCTAATTATCATGAAATGAAAATCAATCATGATTTATCAGAAAACATATCTAAAAATAAAGTATAGTACATTACCTTCGTAAAAGTGACAGGGATGCTGGCATCCAATTGAATATGATCTGCAACCTCTGTAAACTGCTGCTGCTGTTTCTGCAATGTTTCCAGTAACCTTGTAATTTCTTGTTTTGCCAAGACAACTCTACAATCATCCTAGAAAAGGGAAAATAGTATTTCTTATAAACTTTTTGTTAAAGAAATAAGGAAAAGAGGCCAGATGCAGTGGCTCACACCTATTAATCCTAGAACTTTGGGCAGCCAAGGCAAGAGGACTGCTTGAGCCCAAGAGTTTGAGGTTGCAGTGAACTATGATGACACCACTGCACTCCAGTCTAGGCAACAGCAAGACCTTGTCTCAGAGAAAAGAGAGGAGAGGAGAAGAGCGGAGGGGAGGGGAGGGGAGAAAAGAAGAGAGGAGACGCGAGGGGAGAAGAGGAGAAAGAAAGAAAAGAGATACATCAACAACTCACAATAAAAGCCCTTTTATCATCACAGTATTCAAAGTTAACTTAAATGTAATTATGGCTAGGATAATAATAATTGGGCATTAATAATTTATTAGTATAACCTCTACGGAAATCAGTATAGAGATTTCTCAAAGAACTAAAAGCAGATCTACCATTCGATCCTGCAATCCCACTACTGGGTATCTATATCGAAAGGAAAAAAGGGGCTAGGCCTGGTGGTGCATGCCTGTAGTCCCAGCAGTTTGGCAGGCTGAGGCAGAAGGAACATTTAAGGCCAGGAGTTTGAGACCAGCCTGGGCAACATAGTGAGACTTTGTTTTTACAAAAAATAAAAAAATTAGCCAGGCATGGTGGCATGCACCTGGAGTCCCAGCTACTTAGGAGGCTGAGGCAGGAGGATCATTTGAGCCCAGGAGCTCGGGGCTGCAGGGAGCTATGATCATGCCAATGCACTCTAGCCTGGGTGACAGAGTGAGATCTTGTCTCTAAAAAAGAAAGAGAAAGAAAAGAAAAGCAAGCATTATATCCGAAGGATATCTGCACTCATGTTTATTGCAGCATAAAATAATTCACAATCCCAATGATATGGAATCAACCTAAGTACCCATCAACCAATGAGTAGATAAAGAAAATCTGGTATACATATACCATGGAGTACTACTCAGCGATAAGAATGAAATAATGACTTTTGTAGCAACTTGGATGAACTGGGGTGAGAGGGTATTATCCTAAATGAAATAATTCAGAAACAAAAAAATAAATGCTGCATGTTCTCACTTATAAGTGGGAGCTAAATTATGGCTACACATGGACACACACAGTGGTATAATGGACAATGGAGACTCAAAAGTGGGCAGGGTAAGAGGGGGTGAAGATGAAAAATTACCTATGGGGTACAATGTACACTATTAGGGTGATGGGTACACTAAAAGCCCAGACTTCACCACTATACAATAATTAATAAATAAATAAATAAACTTAAAAAACAGTCTGTTCTGAGAGGGGAAAAAAAATCCATTCATGATGTTGCATGCAAAGAAAAAATAATAAGTTAAGAGCCTATCAACCAAAGAATGGATAAATTGCAGTATATTGATAAATGGAACACTGTATCACAATGAGAATAAACCACAACTACATGTGATGATACAGATTTCACAAACATAATGTAGAGTAAAAGAAGACATGGCACAGAGAATTCCTACTGTATGATGTCATTTATATTAATTACCAAAATAACCAAGGTATGCATTAGAAGTCAGGATAGTGGTTTACCCTCGGGGAAAGGCAGGCAGTTACCAGAAAGAAGTATGAGAGGACTTCTGGAGTTACTGACAATGTTGTGTTACTTGATCTGCATGCTGGTTACACACTAATGATCAGTTTAAAAATTCAGCCAGCTGAACACTTACACACACATTTCTGTACATATGTTCTACTTCTAGAAAAAGGTTAAAAATAATTTAAGATACACATATATTGGTTTAAAAAAAAAGGACAAAGGTCAACCTGTGAAAAGTCTCCCTCTCACTCTAGATCCCCAGGCCCTCCACTCAAAGTCAAGAACTTTCCACGTTCTTGAATATTATTCCAGAATATTCTATACATAACCAATATAGTCTTTATAGGCAAGACATCTCCTAGTAATATGTAAGCTCCATGAGAGCAGTAGTATTATCTGTTTTTGCTCACTGTTGGATACTCAAATTAGCTGACAGCAATTCCAATGTTCCAGTTGCTCAGAACCAAAACCTTGAAGTCATTCTTGCTTTCTCTCTCCTTCATGCCCTACATACAATCTGCCAAGAAACACTACTGAATATCTAGAATCTGGGCACCTCAACCCCCATTATTCAAGCCATTATTACTGTCTCTCACCTGGAATTCTACAGCAGCCACCTAACTGTTGAACTCCTTCTTTTCATCTTTGCCTTGCTTTAATCCATTTTATATACATCAGCCAGAGTAATACTTTTAACAAGTAAGATCAAGTCACTCTTGTGCTGAAAACCCCACCATGGTCCCCCTATCTCAACCAATAAAAGTTGAAGTCCCCACAAGGCGTTCCTTACATAAACTTCCCTATTACCTCTGACTTCAGTTCTTATTACTCCCTCCTTCACTTACTCTACTCCATCTACAGAGGCCTTTATTGCTGTTTCTTGAACATACCAGGCATGCTGCCCTAGGGTTTTTGCTCTAACCATTTCCTCAAGTAGAATGTTCTTTCCCCCATTAGGGCTTGAATTCCTTCACTTTCTTCTCCTTTGAGTCTTTGCTCAAATCTCACTTTTTCTCTATAATGCTTACCCTGACTATTTAATAATGCAATCTGCTATACAAACACAAACATGTAATCACATTTGTAGAGTTTTTTCCTTAGCTCTTATCACTTCCTAACATATAAGTTGCTTATTTAGATACAGTTATGATTTATTGCCTGTTTTCTCCTTGCTAGAATAGCAATTCCACAAGATTATGGCTTTTGCTTATTTTGTTCATAAATATACTCTAAGTACTTAAAATATACATAGCAATATTAGGTGCTCAAAAGATATTTGCTAAATGAATAAACAAATATTCCGCATCTGGCATAATGCCTAGAACTTAGATGATACATAATTTCTTTGAAGGGGGGGGATGATTAAGTTTTGTTCTCAAAAGTGAAAATAAATTTGTGATGTTTCATCTATTCCTTTGTCTATTTTCTCTGTGGTGGGAACTTTTAAGAACATTGGTTAAGATTCTGTGGCCATAAAACAGAAGAAAACTAATAGGTCCATATGAAAAATAAATACAAGACCCCGATTTCTTTTCCATTAACATAGTGAAGATAATACCGTATCATTAACAATTACAAGACGCTTCAGAAACTCTAAAACACTTTAAAATATTTAAGTAACTGTAGATATACTTTTTCATAAAATAAATATGAAAATACTTTTAAGTATTCAAGTAAATATGATTTAGGACATGATTCCATTCCAATTTTGCTAGTAGCCTGATTATCCACCATGAGTTGAACAAGTATTTATTAAGCTCTAGCTAGACACAAAGAATTTAGAGACAGTAAGATAAATAATACGTATCCAGTCAGCATCTAGAAGGATAAACAGGTATATTGTATGATTCAAGGTCCAATCAGAAGACACAAATCATACCAGTTATTTGAACAGAAAGAACTTAATATAAAGAACTGTTAACTAGGTATAGTTATTAACTAGGTAACTCAAAGAGTAGAAAGAACTCTGAGGTATCATGGAGACAGAAACTGTAGGAAATAGCTCCCACCTCCAGGGCTAAGGAAATAAAGGGAAGAGGTTAAAATTATTAAAACTTAGAAATTTGCAGGAGGGGCCCCAGGGAGCTAAACTCAGACCTCCAAGGAAGGTGGTCTCCTCAGAAGAGGAGTGCATTCACCAGAATGCCAAGCAAACAGGAACCCACAGAAGCCACTTCCCACAATCCAGTCTCCCTTCAGTGCCCTCCTGGTTGTGCCTAACACGTAGTCAGCTGGCAACACAGATATGTGGTTTGTAGAGTTCTAGCCCCAGCATCACAAAGCAGAGGACAGAAAAATAGGATTGGAGCTGAAAAACAACTTAATAAATGGCATATACATCAACTGCTACAATTCAATATAGTAAGGACCAAATGATAACTCAAGACTGATAAGGATACAGGCTGGCCACACTCATATAAGAGAAAAAGCTCTACAACAGTAAATGGTTTAGCCTACAATGATTTGAAATCACACAATTATTAGCAGCGTATCAATAAAGATAGACTGAAACTTTTCTGAAATTCTTATGGCAGCAATTATCCTTATATCTCCCACTTATAAAAGCAGATCCAAAACAAAAATGTGGGGCCAGGCGTGGTGGCTCATGCCTGTAATCCTAGCACTCTGGGAGGCCAAGGCGGGAAGATCACTTGAGGTCAGGAGTTCGAGACCAGCCTGAGCAAGAGCAAAACCCGGCCTCTACTAAAAACAGAAAGAAATTAGCTGGGCAACTAAAAATAAAAAAATTAGCTGGGCATGGTGGCATACGTCTGTAGTCCCAGCTACTCAGGAGGCTGAGGCAGGAAGATGGCTTGAGCCCAGGAGTTTGAGGTTGCTGTGAGCTAGGCTGACGCCACTGCACTCTACCCAGGGCAACAGAGTGAGACTCTGTCTCAAAAAAAAAAAAAAAAAAAAAAAAATGTGTAAGACTAACAGTTCTGTTACAATAATCTTGTATCTCACTTATTAAAAAGTAAATCATCTGCAAACTGGGTAATGAACTGCTTATGATACCTCAACTATCATAAAACATGTGTTTACTCTGATAGTGAAGTAAAGAACAACTGAATTAGAGCATAGGTAGATAGCACATGCTACAGAGGCACCCCCACCCCTGCAAAAAAAAGACCGAAGAAGAGCAAACATTTGAGCTGGACCTTGAAGAAGAAAAAAAGAGATATAGGCACTCCAAGCAGAAAGAATAGTACATATATGCTTGGCAAAGAAGAGTAAAAGGATTTGGAATGACTGAAGAATGATGTGAAGTTAGAAGGCTTCTAGAACCCAGGGCTTTATGGTGGGGGAAGGGCAGATCTTGAAGGAAGGGACACTGATACGGCTGGTGGAGCAATCTGAGGTCACAGACCATGTCCTAAGTGCATCAACACATGCAGCAGATATAAAATGTTCATCAAATTAATAAAATAGACTAGCGTGTACCTCTGTAATTACCTACTTAACTTTACAACTAAGGCCCCAACCACACTTAAACTACCTACCTGCTGCAAAGTCTTTTCACAATGAAGGCAGGCTGTTGAGACCTGGGACAACAAAATAGTCATATCTTCTTGTTGTTGCCTGAGCCAAATCAGTTTTTCACGAACATGAGCATCAACAACACTTAGAGCCATTTCTTCTTGACGACATAGAGTTTCATGTAGATCAGAAAAATAAGCTCGGACACATGAGCGGGCATTCTCTGCAGTACCTGGTACCTATGGAAGTCACAATAAGTTTTAAGCAATTATAAACTTAACAAAGATTTTATATGTAAAATATTGAAAATTTAATATAGATTGTATATTAAATTCCAAAATTTAAATTTCTATGCTAGATTTTTTCCCCTCAAATACAGACTTTGGATATCCCACTGTTTATAAATGACAAATGGAACATCTAACCTCCAGTCTCCCCCACCCCCAAACCTAGTTACCTCTCAGTAAATGGCAACTCCATCCTCCAGGTTGTTAAAGGCAAAAAAGAGCAGTAATTTTAACTCCAATTAACTCCATTAACACCTCTCTTCTATATCCCACATCTAGTCCCCCAGCAAATTCTACCAACTTCAAAATATATACAGCATCTGATCATGCCTCACCACCTCCACTTCTATAATACCAACCTGATCCAAGCCATCATCATCTCTCACCTGATTATTACAATAGCCTTCTTTTGGCCTAAGTGCCTGACCCTCCAAGTTACCTATCCAATCAATTCTAACAATTAATCACTAAGACCAACCCATTCTATGTCTTTAAAATCTCAAATCCATCTACTTTTCTTCATTCTCACCACCCTAGTATTACAGGCCACAAACATCTCTCAACTAGGTAATTTCAACAACATCCTAATGCATCTTCCTGCTTCCAAGCTTGTTGCTCCTCCAATTCATTTTCTATATTAGGAACAAACTTTCTTAATGTAAATCTGATTACATCATTCCCATGTCAATTCCTCACTGGCTCATCACAACCCTTAAACTAAGTACTGAACTCTTTAAAATGGCTACCAAGATCCTACATGATTGGCCTGTAACTTTCCAACCTCTTTTCCTGCCATTCTCTGCTCAATACTCAAAGCTCCAACCACAATAAACTTTAGTTTCTCCAATAGGTCCAGTCCTCAATTCTAGGCATTTTAATACATGCTTCCCTCCCTGTGAAAACTCACACCCTACCCCACCCTGCTCCATGACTGAATGCCTTCATATCTCAGCTTAGACTTCACTTCTAGGAAGTTTTCGCTGACCTCAGAGATTTTTGCCCCTGTTATCCACTGCCAAGGCACCCTGTACTCCTTCCCCACAAATAGCTACCACATTTGAAACTCTCTCTCTTCTATGATGAATTTTAAGTTCGATGAAGACAGAGACTTTTTTTAAAAAGCTATTTCCAGTGACTAGGGCAGTACTGGCACACTGTAATTGCTCAATAAATAATTACTAGAAGGTGAAAATGAAAAAAGAAAAAAGAATAAGCAGGTAAAAAAGGAAGGAAAAAAATCCATACATGTTCTGTGTGAGCCATTCCAATTCCATCTTCCACAATTTGTTCTCCTCCTTCAATGTGCTGAACAATTCCAACTAATTTTCTGGAATAATCTGAGATTTCCTCGGTGAAGGTCCGTATGCAATGAGCCATATCTAAAATTGATGCTCGGATCTGATTAGCTTCTGGTTCCAATACTGAATGCTATAAAATGCAACATAATTATAGAAAATAACTCAGTACTGACTAATGATATAAAAAACTATTTAAATCCTTCCTATTAAAACAGAGAAACATCAGCCATAAGCAGCTTTCATGTACATTAAGAAAAAATACAGCATAAAAAGGTAAAAAATACTAATTTACTTTCACTCTTTCATAAGGAAACTACTTATTCCACAAAGAAATAATTTAAAAATTTGGAAGTCCATTTATTGTTAAATAAGAGACCAAGAGATTGTCTCTAAAATTATAATAAGTAATAGTTCATCAATAGACATATTGTCAAAATAATCCAGTATATTATGAAAACATGCAAATGAAGAAGAGAATTTTTATTTCCTGTTGGAAAGCTATTTTTCAGTAAAGAAAGAATCATGAGACCTCTCTGAAATGTTTATGACATTCAGAAATTAAATCTCTCATTACTTTTCATGCAACCAAGCCCAATTCATTCACCAGTTAACTCTTCTTCAATTCCTTTTACATATACAACCTGGTCAGTGAAAACAAATGGTGAGCTGGTAAACTAATTAGACTCATCCAATTTAATTAAATTCATACCTTGTGACCTTGGTGTTTTCCATATTCTTTGCAGACACAGCACATGAGTGGGCTAGTTTGACAACCTTCTTCCAAGCAAACAAACTCAATGGCATGCACCTGGTGCTGAGAGCACATGGTTTTCTCATGAGGTTTGTCGGCTAGAGGCACTCGCCTGTGCTTTGCTAATGTCTTTGTAGAATGCGTAACCTGGGAACACTCCGAGCACAAATGAGTTGCACACACAGTGCAATACACAGATGCAACGTGAGCTTCATCTTCATCACAACGAATGATGCTCTGATAAACGAAAAATTAATGCCTTAAAATTGAACCCCATCAGTATAACATGACAATTTTTTTTTTTTTTTTTTTTTTGAGACAGAGTGTCACTTTGTTGCCCTGGCTAGAGTGAGTGCTGTGGCGTCAGCCTAGCTCACAGCAACCTCAAACTCCTGGGCTTAAGCAATTCTACTGCCTCAGCCTCCCGAGTAGCTGGGACTACAGGCATGCGCCACCATGCCCGGCTAATTTTTTCTATATATATTTTAGTTGGCCAGCTAATTTGTTTCTATTTTTAGTAGAGACGGGGTCTCGCTCTTGCTCAGGCTGGTCTCCAACTCCTGACCTCGAGCGATCCACTCGCCTCGACCTCCCAGAGTGCTAGGATTATAGGCGTGAGCCACCGCGCCTGGCCAAGATGACAATTTTTGAAATACAGAGGCCCACAATCTTTTCTAACTGACTAGCCTTTATATCAATATATGAAAATATAATGGTCATTAAGCACAAAGGTCATTCACTATTCATTAGAGGAAGTAGTCATTTCTATGGGTGAGAGGCTATTTCTAAAATTGGTTGTTAATATATGTTATAAATCAGAGGTCAAAAATAAAACTATTCTCATACATTTATTGTCAATGCAAAGATCTCTTCCAACAAATCCCCTCATTTTACTAAACCATGGTTAGAAGTATTTTTTTAAGACTAAAAAAATCTTATGTCTAACACATTCTCATTGCTTTAAACACTACTTGTCATGATGATGTATAGGAAGGACAGAAGCACAAATGCTATTTAGATAATCTGGGAGATGCATCAGAATTACCTGTGAAACTTTTATAAACACAGATCCCCAGACTCCAACCTGGGAAATTCTTATTTCAAGAGGTTGTGGATGAAGCCTGGGCTTTGTGTACTTTTTTCTAAATATACACAAGTGTAGTCTAACAGCTACACAGGTGAATCTAATGCACAATCTAATTTAAGCAAATTAAAAAAATAATAAAACCTACATATATGTAATATTTCTAATTTTTAATAATTACTAAAAAGCATTACAAGTAAGTAAAAAAATTATATCAGATAATGAAGAATGACTTTAACACTTTTAGGAATATTAAAAAGCCATAATTGGAAGGAGAGATATTTGGTATAAATTTTTTCAGAAATAAAAATTAAAAAACACATCAATGGTGTCATTATCACATTAAATAAAAAATGAACCATAGTTGAACAGTTTTGTTTGCAATTATGACAAATATGTAGATGTGCCATAAAAAATTCATGTCTTCTGCTTTACAGACCTGACAAATAAATAATTTACATGGTCAACATTAGATAACAGTCTAACGTCTTTTTTTTTTTTTTTTTGGAGACAGAATCTTTGTCTGTTGCCCAGGCTAGAGTGCAGTGGTGTCATCACAGTTCACTGCAACCTCAAATACCTGGGGATCAAGCAATTCTCCTGCCTCACCTTCCCAGGTAGGCTGGGACTACAGGCATGCACCACCACGCCCAGCTAATTTTTCTATTTTTTGTAGAGACAGGGTCTCACTCTTGATCAGGCTGGTCTTGAACTCCTGGCCTCAAGCAATCCTCCTACCTTGGCCTCCCAGAGTGCTAGGATTATAGGCATGACCCACCATGCCCAGGCCATAATGTCTTTTTAAATATAGATAAAAGATATATAGCATCTAAAAGAGCTACAAAAATTTTAGAAAACAATGTTTTGGTTTGAAATTCATTTCAATGATTCACTTTAATATAAAGAAATCATCACCTAATAAAAGGGAAGTGGAAATGAATCTGGCATTTTTTTCCTTGATACAAAATCTGTGGTTTTAAAGTCGATCACCAAGATCACTGTTATTTACTACAAATATTCTTATATCCATAAGTCTACTAAAGCTATGTCCTTTATTATATAGCTATGCAGATAATTCTTTAGGTGCTAAAAATATATATTAACCTTGTTAAAATCCACAGTTAATGAATTTTTCTAATATTTATTAGATATCTGCCCATCTGGATACAGAGTACATCTACACATAATTTAACCTTTTCTTGAAGATATTTAACAGTAATAATTCTATCAGAAGCTACTGCTATCTTTAAGGCATTTTGCCTCTACATTAAATTGCCTTTTTCATGGAGTTTTTCTTTCTTTCCTCGTACTTTATTGCTGACCGATTTGCATTTGCGTCCTCTGTTCTAACGTAGCTTACACATCTGTCTTAGTCTTCCATCTTCTTACTCTTTTCACTTTGTCTTTGGATAAAATGAAATTATGATAAAGACAACAGTTTACACAAAACATAATTAGGCATGGTATTTTAAGAGAATTCAAGATTTAGTTTTACTTTTGTTTTGTTGGGAACAGTATTGTCTTCAGAACAGTAAGGTTATGAAACGTGTTTCTAGAAATCTGCTTGCTGAAGGAGGCAATACTGTGCTATTAATGGCAAATATTTTACATTAGAAGAAAAATTCATATTCATAACAAACATTTCACCAAGTTCAATCAATAAATACCTCTCCAGATATCCCAATGGCTTCTTCTGCAGCTCCATACTGACCAATATGTCCATTCTGTAGTCGTTCCAAAAGCTCCAATAAAGCAAAATTTTTTTTCAATCCCCAGACACCTGAATCTCCTAGAATATACAAACAAAATCTAAATCTAACAAAATAGAATATTAATTTTACCCCATACCTCACAAGTAATTCCTATATCATATATAGTTCAGTCATTAATAATGTCTAAATTTTAAAAATTCAAATTTTCCCCATTTTCTTTTCATGACAGAACAATTGCTTTGTTAATGTACTTTTTAAAAAACAGAAGAACCCCTCAGCATTCCAAGTAGAAACATACGTTAAAATTCTATTATTTTTCTATCATTTAATATTATAAATCCTATTTTACATTGCAATCCATGAGCGCGCGCGCACACACACACACACACACACACACACACACACACACACACACACACTATTCTCGAGCCTATAAATAAAATCCAGATCCTTCAGCAGTTAGAAGGAATACCTGTTATTGTGAGCTTCTAATACCATCTGACATACCTGCCACCTAATATAGGTTCATTGAATGAATAAATGTATAAAAGGATGATGGAGTCATTGCCTGCAAGGCTCCCCTTCCTCTTGGCTCCTCTTTTCTTAAATAAAACAAAAATTCCTGTTGTGATTCTCCAAAAAACTAGGCTAAATATGTTTATCCTCCTCTCTGACTTCTGTGACCTTGTTTCCCAAGTACCACTATGCAGCCCACCCAGCATTTCTCCCTCAGCCTTGCCCCCACAAGGCCTTCCCTTAATGTTTATTATAACATGTATTCTACAACAAGCTGAATTCTATCTACTCTATTTATATAAAAGTCAAGAAATATAATAAATGACCATTTCAAAATATGGTCTTGACAATTTTCCAAATATTCAGTCATTATATAACAAACATATTAGATACATAAACTCCTAGCAGTATCTAGGTACTGCCAAATATATTACTTAATGTTTCTGTAACTGTCAAAACAACTCTACAATCTCGATAGCTTAACACAACAAAGACTTACTTTTTGTTCATGCAGCATCTCAGGGGTTGGGGAAAACAAGAGAGGCTCTGTACCCAACTTTCCATGGCCAGGGACACAGACTACTAAAGCTCCGTCCACCTAGACCACTTCACTGTAGCAGGGGGGAGGATTTACCTTGAACCATCATAAACTTCCTTCAACAACTTCAACCTGGAAGTTAACACTTCACTTCTTCTCACATTTCACTGGTTAAATGGAATCACCCAGCCATACCTAACTATAAGAGGGCAGGGAAGTGTAATTTCACCACATGGACAGAAGAGGAGAACCAGAAATATTGATGAACAGTACTAATAACTGCTGATATTCTCTTGAACTCAAGAGGAATTTTAATTATAATTATGACCTTTAACATTAACAGTAGTTTTCTCCTAGAGAGAAATTATAAATGATTTTTCTTCTTCCTACTTTTTATCTTTTCAAATTTTCCACAATGTATATAGACATTACTGCTATAATATATTTAAAAACAGATTTTTTAAAAAAAGAATGAAATCCAACTATATCAAGGGTCACTAATATACTCCACAGTAAAAACCTATGAGTTACAGTAATTACAATTTCTATCTAAGCCAGAGTTATTTTTAATGTTGATCTGATAGCAGTCATATATTTCAACGTAAGATATGACCAATCATTCACTGTGATAAATTCTAATTTGGCTAAACACTGAGAATGGTAACACCCCACATTGTGGTATTAACGTAGAGAAGGTAAAGTACACTCCAAAAAGATGGAAGAAAGGTTCTATCCACCATTTGCAAAACATTACCATTTCTATTAGTATTATATAAAGAAATGGTATGATACATGCATACATTACCAAATAAAACACCAAATAGGGCCGGGCGCGGTGGCTCACGCCTGTAATCCTAGCTCTGGGAGGCCGAGGCGGGTGGATCGCTCGAGGTCAGGAGTTCGAGATCAGCCTGAGCAAGAGTGAGACCCCGTCTCTACTAAAAATAGAAGGAAATTATCTGGCCAACTAAAAATATATATATACAAAAAAATTAGCCGGGCATGGTGGCTCATGCCTGTAGTCCCAGCTACTCGGGAGGCTGAGGCAGTAGGATCACTTAAGCCCAGGAGTCTGAGGTTGCTGTGAGCTAGGCTGATGCCACGGCACTCACTCTAGCCCGGGCAACAAAGTGACACTCTGTCTCAAAAAAAAAAAAAAAAAAAAAAAAAAAAACACCAAATAAAAGAATCTCAAAATAGAGATATTTCTCCCATCCCTGTTATTTCTTGGGTATTAGTAAGTTAATGTTACCTATAATAACGCTATCACTATCCTATATTAGTTGTCTGGCAAATAGACATACTACTTATTTGCTTCAAAGACCACCAAAACCTTAAGAAACCTATTCTTTCCTTACAAGAAAACATTTAAAACCATGTTTCTTAGCATTTTAAAGGCTTCCAACCTAAAAATATGGATACTTTTGCTTCCTTTTTAATGAATAAATTATTTTCAATGTATTCCACTTGGCATATAAAATGAATACATTAAAATGGTCTTAAATAGTATACTGACCTTCAAAAAAAAAGCAACCTGAAACTCTTTTGGGGAAAACTCCCCCATCAAAATGAGTAAGCTTACAGAACTTATGTTTGTAAATAATTGTTCAAATACTAATAAATGTTATTATTTCCAAATCTGGTATCCCAAAGTAGTAACTTATTTTGAAATATGTAATGCAAAGTTTTAAAAGTATGCAAGAAACTGAAAAAAATCCACAAAATCCTTTAACTAACTTTAACAGAAAATAAGGAGTAGTTATCACAAGCTACAAACACTTCTGTTTCTGATATTAGTAAATAAAAACATGCTGAGACTCAAATGACTTATTTG
Organism: Lemur catta; assembly: GCF_020740605.2. Classification (NCBI taxonomy): domain Eukaryota; kingdom Metazoa; phylum Chordata; class Mammalia; order Primates; family Lemuridae; genus Lemur; species Lemur catta. The sequence continues at coordinate 41,494,979 of NC_059139.1, forward strand.
TATTTTCATTATTTTTGTTTGTAAAGAAAACATTGTTTTACTGCGTTAATAGATTCAGGCAAATTATTTACTCTGTGATGAAAATTCTTATTTCTTTCAATAAGGGTAGCAATTTTTTCTTAGGTTTTGTCTTTGCATATAAGTATAGAATATAAATATCTCTGAAGATGAAATAAAATTAATAACTAAGAGTGGGATATTTTACAGGTAGACTACTAACCTTAATAGAAACCAGGCTTTCTGAAACTTCCTTATTATTTTATCATTTCAAAAATCAAGTGGAAATAAATTGTTTTCTATGATATTTGTATTACATGAATAATTTTCAATATTAAATCCATACAAATAATTTTCCTACCTAGGTCTGTTACTTGTCGATCAAATGGGCAACGGATTGCTCTTCCATGAAGAGGTAGGCGGGTGAGACAGTCATGACAGACTGTGTGACCACAAAGCAGAAGGCGAGGAACTTTGTCTCCTTGCAGAGAAAAAACATCTTCACACACTCCACACTCCAGCACCTAATATTTGAAAAGGAAACATGTGACATGTGTTCTTCAAATAATTTTACAAGCACACATATTTCAGGCTTTAAAGAAAACTGATCTAATGTATTGAATCAACATTGTTACTTTATTCCTCCATGAAAAAAAACTGTCTAGGCTGTAAAACCTTAAATCACTTTTTAGTAACTCCATCTGAAAAACCCTGCCAAAATTTTATCATAGTGAAATCTCCTTGAACACTAAGGGTTAGGGACAAAGATAATATTAACATCATCTTTATCTTTTGAAAATTACAGTTTGACTCATTACATCTGAATCTGTAAAAACAATATGTAATTCTACCAAAGTTGGCAACTACCTAACCCCCAAAAATCCCTCATTAACTTTGACAAAATAATCTAAAATATGGTCTGGGATGACAATTTCCCTTGTAAATGACAAAGAACTTGTTAAGAAAAGACTATAAGTAATTTTCACATATCTTCTAATATCCATTCATATCAAATAATCTAAAGACAAAAAAGCAATCATCTTAAATTTCAATTTCTGTTCTTGATTAATAAATACAGCTCTGGGTTAGAAAATATTTTGTCTATCTAGTTCCAATTACAGGTCCATGACTTGCTCAAGGCCAGTCAAAAGAAAGGCTGTAAGAATTGGCTTATTCTGATTCTCAGGTCTATAAGTTTATGTTTTATAAATAGACAATAAACTGTTCTTATAGCAATAAAGCATTTTCAGTGCTTATTTCTAAGTAAATCTGTAGTGTTTCACAATTTTAATTAATTAATTTTTTAAAAAAATACCCACAATGAGCAATTCAATCATATCCCAAACTCCTGTGTCTGCCATTCAAGACCTGTTACAATCTGGCACCTGTCTTACTGCTTCACTGCCACATCCCTCAGGCCATAAGCTCCAACTATATCAAACAGCTTGTAGTTTCCAGAATGTAACTGTTTTGTGTCTCTTTCTTTATGCTAATGCAGAGAAAAGGACCACACAATCCTATGGGGCCCCATGTGCTTTGGATAGGTGTCTACTGCAACACCCAAAACACTCTAATACCTTTGTTGGCCTGTCAGCCTGTCTTTCCCTGTTAGACCAAAGAGCCCTCAGGAACAGGGTATTCCTAATACCAAGCACCTACATGCTTAAATAAAGTCCAAAAATAAAAATATAAAGACAATTAGAGTCTGAAGGGTCTGGCAGGGTAGAAATCAGACTAAATCCATTACAATTTTAAATTTAACTCTGCAATTAATTTGGTCTTAATGTTTGAGATGCAAACATCTTTCACTGTAAATAAACAGATAATTTATAAATTTCTTGTATCTTAGTATGGTTCAGAAGAAACTAAAGCATAACATAGTTCAAAAAAAGGAAATGAAAATAACTTTCTAAAAACATGAAAAGATGTTCCACCTAACTCATAAAAGAAATGCAAATTAAAGCTACATTTTTTTCAGATTAGATCTAAAATCAGATTAGATCTGAAGATATGAGAGAGCAAACATTCTCATACATTGAGGACTGCTGTGAATTGTTTAAGAGATACAGACTGTATGGAAGGCAACCTAGCAATACATATCAAAAGTTTAAATAACTCAGTAATTCCCGTTGCAGGAATTTATCCTACAAATATATCAGACATGTGTGACAAGATCTATCAATTATTCCTAACACCACCATTTGTATTAGCAAAAGATTGGAAACAAAGTAAATACGCAGCAACACCAGACTGGAAAATAAATTATGGTACATTCATATACTATAAAACTACACAGACTAGGGAGAAAGTCTTGGGAAGTTTTTTTATGTACATAGAATGATTTCATATGAGAAAGGCAAAGTGAGAAATGATAGAGCACATTCATTTTTGCATAATGGTAGAGAAAGAAGAGCAAATATTTTTATATATTGTTATATAAGCATCCTATCTTTCTGGAAGCATATGCAGGAAACCAATAACATTGGAACACTGGTTCCCTATGAGAAAGGGAAACAGCTGGGGAACAGCTAGCTACTCACATATTGTATCTATTATACACATACATACGTATTTCAACTTATCCTACGTTTTTTACAAAGAGAAGAAAAAAGTTTCACTTTATCAAATTCAATTATATACAGAAAAGATATTCATAATACAATTAGATATTATAAAATAAATGCAATATTTTATAAACACTCTCATTATTGTGATACTATAATAAACTTATTTATGACAATAAACTCTAAAGAATGAAATTAGAATTTTGCTTAGTTCATTCATATCTTATATCTCTAACATATGTGATATGTAACATCACATACACTAGATAAAAGAACTTATGTTGCTACCAGATTTTTTCAAAAAGCACTAGTAAAATTTTATTGATTAGCGAAATAAATACAGGTCCACAAATAAAGTTATTTTGCAAACATCAACTCAGTAAATAATGGAGCAAGAAATTCTTTTCTCAGTATCTATGAATAGGAATTGTTGCTAACAGCATAAAAAGCTTTTAATTTTATACCTCATTAAAATGCCAAAGAAAGCTTCAAACTTATTACATATAAATCAAATTTTAATAAACTAGACCATATTTTAAAAAGACTAAGAAGGCTCACTAAGCAAAAGAAACTTTATGTGATTCCTTTTTAAATGAAAATTATTTCACAATATCAGATTTTTCTGTTTTTCCTAATAATAAAAAATCTATCATTATTAACCTGTCCATTAAGAAAGTGGCCATTTCGTACAATATTAGCATTATATACTTCAACATTTACTATCCAGTAAATACTTCTTGCTTTCATCTATAAAAATGATGAGATTTAAAAGAAAAATTTATTCTACCATATCTATTATAAATTATGGCATGAAGATCTTGTCAAAAAGGACTATCACATTGCACAGTTCAGGAACATTTTACATATTAAGATGAAAATAGGCCGGGTGTGGTGGCTCACGCCTGTAATCCTAGCACTCTGGGAGGCCGAGCCACGTGGATCATTTGAGCTCAGGAGTTCAAGACCAGCCTGAGCAAGAGAGAGACCCCGTCTCTACTAAAAATAGAAAGAAATTATATGGACAACTAAAAATATATATAGAAAAAATTAGTCGGGCATGGTGGTACATGCCTGTAGTCCCAGCTACTTGGGAGGCTGAGGCAGGAGGATTGCTTGAGCCCAGGAGTTTGAGGTTGCTGTGAGCTAGGCTGTGGCCAAGGCACTCTAGCCCGGGCAACAGAGTGGGACTCTGTCTCAAAATAAAAAAAAAAAAAAGATGAAAATGAACAAGGTAGGACTCTAATATATCAAATTCTGTCCTGCAACAAACTGGAGTTACATCAGGCTTTGGTACACATTTGAGATTATAAGGCAAACGAGGTAGCCAAAATAGAAACCACAATGAATATCATTCCAATTACAAAATAAAACAACTTAAACTTCAAGTTAATTCACAAAATACTCTGCAGATATTCTCCACTTAACAAAAGCACAATTCAGTAAATAAAATCTCAACCATACAACATGCCTAATAATGATGGCTCCTCTGCATCTTAGATATGCTATATACCTTCAGAATAACTTAATTAATATTTAAAGGTCAACTGAATCAACAACCACCAATGTTGACTGCTACTAAGTTGCAGGAAGAAATATTGCATTTGCAGTCATATAAAACCAACATTAAGTGAAAAATCATAGGTGTCTATTAATCAAGATATTAAAACAACTTCAGATATTATCAGGTTCAGTGGTTCTCAGCCCTGGTTGCACATTAAAATCACTCCTAGGAAATTTAAAAATATACTGATGTCAATCTAATCAGAATTGGGGAAGGACTGCATCAGTAGTGTTTTAAAAGTCCTCAATGGTCCTAATGTGTAACCAGAAATGAGAATTACCAAATCTCTTTGATTACAGATGACCCTGAAGATGACTCTATAAACTACTAAGGTCAGTTCGCCTTTCCAGATCTTTCCATACATACAGTAGAAGGGAAAAATGAGTTCCATATATTTCAATTGATCTTTTAATAAATATACTTTGGAGCATTTATACACGTTAGAATCTCAAACTTCAAGCATAAGGCAATTCATAAACCCTAGCATTAATGCCCAGCTATGCTGCAGTTGGAGACTTCTGAAAAGTGCTGACAGACCAGGAGTGGGGAACCTGAGGGCTTAAGGCCGCTTAAGCCTTCTAAAAGTCCTTAAGTGTGGCCGTTTGACTGAATTCAAATTGTATAGAACAAATACTTTTATTTTTTTAATACATTTTTGTTCTTTTATATTTTCAACAAAATAATCCTCCCAGATTGACCAGTGCAATTAGAACATTAGTAAGTCATAAGGGCTAAATTGATGGCTGCTATGCTTATGACTTCTAACGTCCCCCGCCTGACTGGCGCCACTACTGCACAAGGCTGGTTGGCAAGAGTTTTGGAGGTAGAGTATGCCAGTCTGTTATCAGCTTTGACAACCATGCACTGTGTTGCTGTCTGAATTGGACTTATGAATAGTTGCACAGCTCAACAGTATTTTTTAATTCTGTCTGCTTAATAGCCCACCATGTCAAAGAACACCAAGAGAATGCTTAAGGAAGAAAACATTTTTTAATGAGGATTGGGAATTGCATTACTATCTTGTTTCTGCTAAAGATAAGATGGTTTGCTTGCTTTCTGATACTGCAACACCAACATTAAAGACACTCAAGGTCATTAGCACTATGACACTCATAAAGACAACAAATATTTTAAATCAGAGGAAGAGGCACAAAAGGTTGCATTGCAGAAATAAAAAGACGAAAAGCAAAAGCAAAGACAATTCTTGCAAGCAGCAATAAGACGTGGAAATAATGCCACTGAAGCAACTTATAAAGTAACTTATATACTCAGGAAAAAAGGGAAGCCATTCAGTGATGTAGAAATTGTGAAAGAATGCATTGTTGAAGCTGTAGAATGCTTAGACCCTGAAAATATTTCAAAGTACAAACAACTGCCTCTTTCAAGGGGAACCATCCTGATTGGCAGCATGAAATAGCCTTCAACTTAACAGGACTTCATGCAATACTTCAAAAGGAAAATCTGTATTATTCAATTGCTTTGGATGAATCAACTGACACTACTGACTCAGCACAGGTTTATACTTCATTTTGGTCATAACAGAAGATTTTCTTTGCTTACAAAGAGTTACTCACTTCGGGCATTCTGGCAAACAGCATACAGGGAATAGATATCTTCGACAACTTTCAAGATAAATGTCATGAAGTTGGACTGAATTTGGTAAACTTAGTGAGCATATGCACAGATGGTGGACCTTCCATGACAGCAGAACATGAAAGGTTTATCGCACAGACAAAAAAGGTGTTAACAGATCCAAATGCTCTAATTTCTTTTCATTGTATCTTGCATCAGCAAAATCTCTATGTTGAAGCTACTATTTTAATGGACACTTTGCAACAAATTGTAACCATTGTTAACTATTAATATATTCATGCAAATGCCACATGGCATCAGGTTCATAACATGCTAAAGTTGAACCATGAGGTATTCAGTGTGGATTTGCCCTATCATTGTAAAGTGAGTTGGCTATCTCAATATTTTATCTCTGTGAGAACAGATAAATTTTATGAAGAACAGAATCAGCAATGTGAATTATTGAAAGAAGATATCTTTTCTCAAAACACTTCTTCAAAAGGAAATTTCAGATAGACATGTTCCCCAGCTAGCAAAAGTCATTGATGAGCAGTATGACATATGCAAGTCATTTGAAGAATACACAGCTATGATAGAGCTATTAACTGGAGAATACAATGAAAGGCTCACTGACTTTGAGAATCATGACATAACACGCAAATTAGCATTTCAGCCTCACATAGTTGATATCACCAAGACACCTAAGTAACTACAGATGGAATTGATTGAGCCCTCAGTAGTTGACATTTTAAAGTCATCGTTTGATGCTAAGAAAGATCCAAATGAAATATGGGAAAATGCAATAGAATACCCATGCCTTCGGCAACATGCCCAAAAAATGCTTTCTTGCTTTTCAACCACTTATTGCTGTGAATCTACGTTCTCCTACCTAACCCAAATCAAGATGCTCTTAAGGCCACAAATGAGTGATACCCCTCTATAGCTGTGGTCCCAGTCCTTGGGCTGTGGCTAGGTACCTGTCACTGGCCTGTTAGGAACCAACTGTGCATCACCGCCTGAGCTCCACCCTCACCCCTCGCCCTCCACGGGGAAAAATTGTCTTCTGTGAAACAGGAACCGGGTGGCACAGCAGGAAGTGAGCAGCAGGCCAGCAAGGGAAGCTTCATCTGTATTTACAGCGGCTCCCCATCGCTGGCATCACCCTCTGAGTTCCACCTTCTTCCTCCCCCCTCCATGGAAAACTTGTCTTCCGTGAAACCAGTCCCTGGTGCCAGAAAATTTGGGGACTGCTGATCTAGAGGATCAACCAAAACTGCACATCTTCATGCTGCAACCAAATATTCAAATGCTTTTCAACAAAAAGCAGACACAACAAAGTTGTTAACAAAGTTTGTTAACTTTGAAATTAAGAAATAGTTTTCATTTTTTAAAAATTATTAAGTATCTAGTAGTTAGACTTTTGCAAAATAATGTACATTTTTAAGTATATCTAATTGAAGTTTCTTGAATGTGGCCTTATTTGATTACAGCTAAATTAATGCAGCCTTCCAACATAAAAAGATTCCCCATTTCCTCTGATAGACTGTACCAAGAGCCAAGAGGCCAGCTCAACCAATAACTGATGTCTGAGTACAGAAGTAGAACAACAGTGAAAAAGACTTTAAGGCCCGTCAATCCTGGGCTCTGCCACACACTTGTTAACCTAAACCTGGGTTTCCTCCCCATAAAATGGGAAGTAACATCTCTTAAGTAGATATTAACAAGCTAAAAAACCTAATGTAGTACCTGGTAATTATAATGGCTTAATATGTTAATTTATGCCTGTTGAGTTTAACTAAAACCAGAGAACCTGGGATAAGACCGGTCCAGGTCACTCCCACATGCCCACAAGCTGCTTTTCACAGATGTTCCAGCTGTCGACGATGACATCTGGCATGAGCAGACCAAGAAACTTCAGGCTAGCGGGGATAAGGGTCGCAGAGAGGAGGACAAGCCTTGTAAAGCCAAAAGAAGCCTAGAGGCCGCGCATCCTTGCCCATCAAAGCCTGGGCCGCGGCGAAGCGGTTCCAGGATGAACCGAAGGTAGGCCGATCGTGGAAAACAGAGCACGCAAGGTCCCTCACCTTCACCACAGCCGTCCCCCGGCTGCCCTGCCGGCCACTGTCTAGGCCCGCTCCCGGCTTGTTTACAATCAGGGCAGCCATCCCGGGAAGAGCTGCGCCGCAGATGCAGCGGTCAGACCCTTCAACTGGGAGGCGGGGTTGAGCCACCTACCCAGAGGCCTCGGCGCACGCCGCTGGCGCACAGGCGCAGTACGGCGCACCGCCGCGCTCTGCCGACCTCTCCGCGCCTCCTCCCGTCAGTCACTGGCCTTGCGCATGGGCACTTTGTTATGTTTTTATTGAGTCTGCAATTGCTGGAAGAAAAGTCCTCAGTGAAAAGAGAAGAGATTAAACAGAATCAAAGTTTCGGGGTGAAACTCCCTCTCCTGTAATGGTTTCTCCTCTGCATTTGCAAACCAGCCGGAGAGGGAAAGGGAGGGGGATTGATGGAGGCGGGGGACTACAGCTCCCTGCATGCAATGCGATTTTTTCTGTAAACTACAAATCCCAGCATGCCACTCCCCCCGCCCCCCCCCCCCCCCCCGGCATTTGTGAGGCTGTACGTTGTTACTAACGAGTGGTTTCTTAAAGTCGCAATGTGTAATTGTAGGTAGACAACAGAATATTTTATGTAAAGATCTCTAAGAGACAAGGGCTGGATTTAGTGAAAAGAAGACATTGGGTCTGTAAAGGACGTGGTAAAAAGGGAATTTAAGGTCCCACCGACAGAAAGAAGCTGTTTAGAGTGGGTTTGACGCCCGGTCTTCCCAAACGCGCGGTGTTCTGTTTTCTTCCGGGCCGAATTGAACCTCTTCAGCTCCCGTAAGGCAGTGGGTCAAAAGTGCGGGTGAAAATGGAGGTGAATCCACCCAAACAGGAGCACCTGCTGGCTCTGAAAGGTAAATTTTCGCAAACTTCAGTTTCCTTATTCTGTTTTCTTCCCTTGTCTCGTTGTTTTTCGAAGCTTTTGCCACATAGACCTGGTCTCTGGGACATAGGCCTGGTTTTTCTTAAACGCTGTCAGTGCTCGCTCTCCTGCCTTCTCCCTTGGCGCCAAGCAGGAGGAAGCGATTTCTCCTCTTTGCTTTTTAGGTTTAAGAATTGCCTTCTAGAACGAAATAGATACCTGGTAAATTTATACAGAGATACTCTCTGTGATGTGTGCTGCTGCAGTCTCCAGATTTTAGCTGCCGAAGCTGATGCCCCTGTCCTACCGAGGAGATTTCTGTGAATGGGGGTGGATTACAGCAGACGTCTAAAGTGATTTTTACTCCTGTTTCTCGCCTCTTCAGGTGGCACCGACGAAGTTATCAAGCTTCAGCTTCATCTGTAAAATTGGTTTTGCATGATTTAACAATACACAAGGATTTAACAATACACAGCAGTACGGCATATAGCTACGACATACAGATTTGCTAAAATATACTGCAGCTTACTTCTATGTGGGAAATGTATTCAGAATTTCATGTCAACTTTCACTTTGTACACGGCGATTTTGAGTAAATTTGATGATTTAATTAGGTCATTATTTAGGAAAAACCCAGCAAGACAGATTTTTCTAGAATTTCTATTGTTTTCTGAAAACCTTTTATTTGAAATGGATTCAGCTTTATTTCATCTGTTTTATACTACCACGAATGCATTTTTTATTTCTTGGATGTTCTAATATGTGGTTAACAGTGTCTTCTTGGACTGAGCCGAGGAAATGCTCAATAGACATTTGGATTCGGTTGAATTGCACTTAGCTTCCTTATGGCATCCATTTTAAAAGATTCCATACCCCTCCCATTATGATGTAGGCAGCAAACATTCCAGAAGCTCATCAGTCCCATTTCGTAACATGTAACATATATACTGACGGTTGGAGTTAACAAGACTGTCTCTGTGGAACTAAGCAATTTTATAATGTTAAGTAACACAGCGATGGGACCTGTAAGCTTAGCCTGAGTAAATGATCTAGACTAAAATGGATTGTTACTCATGGAGAAAAGGGAAAAGAAAAAAAAGAACTAATTGCCATGTTTTTTTATCTCCCAATCTCATCAAGTATGTGGGATAAAAATTACTTACCTCTCATAGGTTAAGCAACTTCCCCCCCCATATCTAGTAGGTGATTGAGGCAGTATATCAACACAAGGCCTGCCTCCATCATTCCGAGATGCCATGTTGCCTCCCAGTGATTGAAGCAGCATTTTTAAAGATCATTCCTTTACTGACTACTTTTTTTTCCCTTTGAGACAGAGTCTTGCTCTGTTGCCTCAGCTAGAGTGCGGTGGCGTCATCGTAGCACACTGCAACCTCAAAGTCCTGGGCTCAAGGGATCCTCGTACCTCAACCTCCCAACTAGCTGGGACTGCTGGCACATGCCAAGAGGCCCAGCTAATTTTTCTGTTTTTAGCAGAGACAAGGTCTCTTGCTCAGGCTGGTCTCGAATTCCTGAGCTCAAGCAATCCTGCCTTGGCATCCCAGAGTGCTAGGATTACAGGCATGAGCCGCTGCACCTGGCCATTGCTGACTACTTTGATGAGAATTTGAAACAATTCTATTAGCTGCTAGGTTTGATTTATACAGATTAGAAGCTGTTAAACAGAGTTGAATTCCAGTGATAGGGAGACTAACAGCCATTGGGAATTTTTTGGGCTTTGTTATTCTTTATTTTCCAAAACAAAAGATACCTGGGAAAAAGTATTTAAACAGCCTAAAAAGACAAGTGAAGTGCTTTAAAATTCACTGATAATTTTAGCTTTATTAAACCTCTTTGATACCATTCTTCCCCATTGTCCTAGTTAATCAAGAATTTTTCACAAGTTTTAATTTTACTGATGTTGGATTTAAATATGTCAATTTAAATGGTTAAGTTCAGACAATAATGAAAGCATTCTTAATGCCATATGTTATAATGTGAAAGTGTAAGGAAGGTAGAGAAAAAAAATGAACACATTAATTCTTTTTTTTTTTTTTTTTTAAGACAGAGTCACGCTTTGTTGCTCAGGCTAGAGTGAGTTCTATTTCGTCAGCCTAGCTCACAGCAACCTCAAACTCCTGGGCTCAAGCAATGTAACTGCCTCAGCCTCCGGAGTAGCTGGGACTACAGGCATGTGCCACCATGCCCGGCTAATTTTTTCTGTATATTTTTAGTCGTCCAGCTAATTTCTTTCTATTTTTAGTAGAGACGGGGTCTCGCTCTTGCTCAGGCTGGTCTCAAACTCCTGACCTCGAGCGATCCTCCCACCTCAGCCTCCCAGAGTGCTAGGATTATAGGCATGAGCCACGGCACCCAGCCTAACACATTAATTCTTAAAAGAATGTTATCACATATTTAATGTTATCACAATATTTAATCCATATTAAAAATAATGGATTTTAAGGACCACAGTCATTTTTTAATTTGAGAGTTATCAAATCTGCTAGTGGACATTAAGAGTAGGTAAAAAGAATTATTAGTTACTTCTCCTGACTCTTCAGAATCAGACAGTGGTTCTATTGTGACATCATGATGGGAGTCCCCATTCACAGTCATCCTGGCACTGGGCCGCAGTTCTTTAATGATTTGGGGGGAGAAGGGATTCAGCGCCTTATTTTTTTCTAGGATATGAAAGAGCCTGTGTTACGGCTCTTACAGCTTTAGGCCTGGTTAGGAAGCCTGACTTGCAGATCCTACGGGGCTCCATTCTTGAGCCTATGTACTGTATGCTGGAATTTATTATCAGTGACTTACTCTGGGGACAACTTGAGGACTTCTGCGTTTTAAGAAAAAAGAAAAGAGTTTAAACTTCTTGTTCCTCCTCCAAATTGGAATTCGGGAGCCATGGTACTAGGATCTCAATACTGCTTAATTGTCCAAGTTATACCCAGAAGATTTTGTCACAAAATCAGTTGCTAGGCTGGTTAAAATGCAAAGTTAAACCATATTCATGTTTTTAGTATTTACTACTGAGAATGAGATAAAAAGTATTCTGTCCCTATATTTGGTGAAATTCATAAAATTTTAAAGTATAAAATTTTCTTCCAGATTCAAATTTAAAATGATTTTGTTGTCCTCAATTCAGATGTCTCAAATTTTTAAATATTACATTTTTTGTTATCTTCATATGACTCCAGTATTTTAAGAATCAATAACTTACTCTTTGTTTCTGCTACAGTCTTAGGATTGTTATTATTTAATATATTTATACTTCCGAGTCCTTTGTATCTGTTGAATTAAACATGTTGACTACTAGGATTTTTATGTTGGAAGTGATAGGGCATCTAATTCAAATCCCTTATTTAAGTGAGAGGGAGGATTTTCAAGTTTGTAAATTACATTCATATTTACCAGTAGCACTTTGGTAAAATATCATATTGGGGTTGGTTTTTGTATTTTGTTTTTCCTTTTATCCCTGCCTATTTATATGTAGGCTATCCCTGCCATATCTTATTCTTTGCAATACTTCCACTTTAGGTCCTGTTTCCTCTGATTTGTCAAGAGAGACAGTCTTGTCATAATAAATTACATTCTAGCTCTGAGGAGTTCAGCTAAGAATTTTTTCTTCAGTAAGAGTAACTGGACTACTACAGAATGACTACAGAAGTAATATTACATTATCGACCACATGAGAGTGATCCCACACAACTGCCAAAAATTGCAGAAAAGGCAATTCAGGACTTTCCTACTCGTCCACTATCAAGATTTATTCCTTGGTTTCCACATGATGGATCTAAGCTTCCACTCAAACCTAACAAATCACCACCTGTGATTTCTGGAGAGGCAGCTGAAGATGTGAAACAGTACTTAACCCTTTCAGAACATGATGTTAAATCACAGAGTTATGATTGCACAGTACACCTACTGGAGTTTCAACCTAGTTTGAAAAAGCAGCGCCTAATCTGGTCACACACAGTGAATGAACACACTAATTCTGGAAATCTGGATAAGCAATCAGAAAAAGGGAAACAGCACAACAGGAGGTCTTGGAGTGTTTCACTTCCTAGCAGTACTGGTACAGAAAATGTTTTTCCTTTGTCTAAAAAGTTGCAAGATAGTTTAAAGGCACTAAATTTGCACTCACTTTGTAGAGCAAGATGGACAATAGAACACACGATTTGTAACAACCAAACTCTGGAGGACATTTGGGCAAAACTCAATCAAATTATCAGGCACAAGGAACTTCCGTCTTGTAATGCTACAATTCAGAGACATTTAGGCCAAATCTGGGTGTTCTGTGATGTTAAGTATTGTGAATATGTGGGAAATCTTCTTAAAGGAAGATTAGCACTTACTGGAAAAATTAATTTATTTGTGCATAAATACGGTGTTATTTTTAGTATGTAATGAATTCCACTGATTGCCAAAAAGAAGAATATTCTGAATGAACCGAGTGTAAACTATAATAATGAGATGAAGAAATTTTTACTGGTTTTTAAATTTTTAATGACTTTATTTTTTTATTTGACCCTTTCTTAGTATAGCCTATTTATTCTGACATTGTAGAAAAATAATGTGTGGTAATATGTGTACAGTTTGTGTCCCAGAAATGAATAAGTATCAGATGAATTCTTAGGCTTACCAAGTAAGTCAAGAACTTTCTGGATTCTGCATATTAGCAGCCTTCTTTTAAATGAATTGTGTTAAAGTATTGCTTATATTGAATTTGAAGGTAAAATGTTCTGTTCCTTTTGTTCTACTACTTTCTAGTGATTGAATTAGATAGTCTTATGAATTAAGGTAAATAGTTTGGATTTTGGTGAATCCCTAAAATCTAATTTTACTGTATTTTTTCTTTACTTGCCTGAAGCATAATGATTTCTTAAAAAAATAAAACTCAGTGCATTTCTATCGGCAATACTATTCAAGTGACATGAATATAGTTGAAAATGGAAGACCACCCCAGATTTTTAATGCTTTTTCCAAAGATATGTAATAAATAACAGTTGATGTGTTGTTTTGAAACAAAAGCACAAAAAGTATAATTTGCCTAAGACCATAATGTATCTTTAAGGCTATAATTTGTTTTGAAGGAAAGTTTCAAATATGGATAAGAGATCAAGTTATTCTCTGTTGTAATACAGTCTTAATGATTGTTAATGCTAATTATTGCTTGGCTGATTATTGGAGTCATTGTAAGCTTCTCATAAGCATAAGTTATAAATTGGGTTTACACATTACACATCATCTCATAAAAATATTCAAAGTGATTAATAGAATAAAAGATTTGTAAAAGCATGTAAGCATGTATTTATTTAACAAATTTAAATGCCTACCTTGTGTTAGGGGCTAGGATATAGTAGTGAAGGAGAGAAACATGGACCCTGTCCTCACAGAGCTTAGATGGTGTTACTACACTTAAGTCAGAACAGGTCCCTGAGAAAAACCAGTAAGACTCTACTCAGTAGGAAGACAGAGACATATAGTACAGTGGCACGGTAGGAGCTCCAAAACACATAGTGAACGTGCCCTTAGGGATTCTTCATAGCCTGTGCTGACTGAGGTTGCTTATAATAGGAGTCCACTAATTTTTAACTAAAGCAACAATTTTTTCCTGATAGGTTTCACTCTATCCAAGCATTGTTTTGTTTTTAATTACTTCTGGTACCTTTTTACTGTATGAAATGAGACTCTTATCTAGAAACTAATCATTGTGTGCATGAATGCTTCCAGAAGTCATTGACTGAAAAAACACTGGGGAATGGGGAACTTTTCAAAGCAACTTCAGTAATTCCTTCCTCTTTCATTTCATTAATCTTTTTACTCTTCAATCAGGATTACTGGAGAAACTTCAGGGACTTATTCAGTATTGCCAGTAAGTTTGCAAATTTGTTTGATATTAGGCAATTATAGACAGTGTATTTGATTTTTATTCAGGTCTTATTCATCACAAGGTTACTAATCAAATGTTAGGTAATCATAACAAATTTTCTTATGATACAGTTTTATTCTTTTGGAATGATTTTACACAGAACTGAAAATACAAGGTACAGTCAGGAGTCATGGAATTCTTATGAGCAGTTTTTTGTTTTGTTTTGTTTTGTTTTGTTTTTTGAGACAGAGTCTCACTCTGTTGCCCTGGCTAGAGTGGGTGCTGTGACGTCAGCCTAGCTCACAGCAACCTCAGACTCCTGGGCTTAAGCAATCCTACCTCCTCAGCCTCTCGAGTAGCTGGGACTACAGGCATACGCCACCATGCCCGGCTAATTTTTTCTATATATATTTTTAGTTGGCCAGATAATTTGTTTCTATTTTTTAGTAGAGACGGGGTCTCGCTCTTGCTCAGGTTGGTCTCCAACTACTGACCTTGACCGATCCACCCGCCTCGGCCTCCCAGAGTGCTAGGATTACAGGCATGAGCCACCGCGCCCAGCCGAGCAGTTTTTTAATCTAAGATTCACAGGTTAAAAAGAGCTTCTTTGTCTTCATATGTGGCATATTTAAATTTTTCCAATTTACTCTATATAAATTGCTTTCCACCCCTCTGAAAACAATGAAATTCCTAAATGGGAAATTGAAGATTGAGTTTTACTTCAAATTGTCCTATGATCTTAAAAGAAGAGTCATTTTTCATCTACCTGGACAGTACTCACGTAATCAAAGCCTAAGAATTTAGAACCCACTATTCTGTAAAGTCTTTTTAGAGTATTTAGAACCTTAGGCGATGATTCTAGCACTAGCTAATAGTAGGGCCCAGCAATATTTCTGGGTCCCACTCTTAAGTCATAGACATGGAAATAAATTGGGGAAATAAAGAAGTCTATAGGAAGGTAAATCTGTGAGGGCATTTTGTAAAATACCATCAGCATTTATTCTTTAGGAAAGTAGCAGCAGTACCATAACTTTATTTTTCCCTCATGAGTTGTCTACCTTCAAGTAAGTGTTAAGTCAAATTCAAAGGAAAAAATAAGATGTGGAGGGCATCCAAATTTTGTTTTTTACTTTTGTCCTGATCCTAGATGAATCTAACTTCATCTGTCAATTTATAAAATAAAGACCACTTTTTGGGAAATTTCCAAGATGAGTTTCTGTATAATGATTTACTTTGACTTAATCTGCCCAGAATGCCAAAAATTAATCCAAGCTTTACAAACTTAAATGCTTTCAGAGACTAGACAAGGAAGGCTGTAGAATGTGGCAAAGACTCTGAACCTGAGGAAGATTCTACCTAATATTTTAATATTATAACCAACAAAAATGTCTTTGCAAGTTGAATTTAGTCAAGTTTACTAGTTTATGACTTCTGGCCTATCTTTTGTCTTAATTTACTGAAGATTTATAAACATTTTTAAATAAGATTTTGGATCAAAATTTCATAAATGAAATATGTATGTTTTGTGATTTTCACTGATAGTGTCTGTAGACATGGTAGTAATTGTGATGTGTGCAGTACACTTGACTAAAAATCACATATTTTTTTCCTCTTAATTTAGGAGGCTGAAATGGGTAACTTTTTTGACCAAGAACCTACTTTAACATTTAGGACAAAATTATTTAATAACCAGTATTTTTTATAGTTCCTCTGCCAGTTTTTTTTAACCTTCTTTTATAAGTATTAGCTATTTTCCAGCTAACAGTATGTTTAGTTTTTGAGGCCCATTAATTCATTATAAGACAGGAAATACTGAGTTTTAAACCTGTATTAGATATTGGCATATTTTGGATTATCATCTAGACAACTACAATGAAACCCTAGTTGATTTAAAAGTTCAAGGAATGAGATAGTTATATGTCACTAATGGCTTTCTCACTTTGTGGTTAAGTATCTGTTTTATAGTAATTTTCTTTTGAGTTCATAAGATAGTAGCATTTCCTACCAACTGCTTCCTTGTCCATTGATTTTTCCCCGTTTTTGAAAATATGAAGAAAATAAGTGCTTTTAACACCAATTTGGGATCTTTTTTAATGGAGAGTTGTTCCTTACCCATCTCCCACCATCACATCCCCTACTAAACCATAGAAATCAGGAAAAACTAAGCTTTATAGGACTTTGTACCTAATGGAAGTTTGAGCCTAAAATAAACAAATAATTTGGCTACACGTTTGAGTGAACCCAAGGACACTTTTTAAAAAAGTATTTCAGGCTTTCCTTCAGAGTGTATTTCCCTTTTTTTTTTTTTTTTTTTTGTTCAGATTGGTTATTTCTGAAGTTAAAAAAAATAATGGGGAAGAAGTAGAAAACATCAATTGGTATTATTAATAAAAGTGAGCTTAGAGTCTTAGATATTTGATTTGACAGAAACTACCTCCTGTATATCACTTTCAGGGCGCCTTTTTATCTCCTTCAGGTTCTCCTTAGTAATTTTAATCTGTTTTCTTAGGTGAAAGTAAGAGTAAAGGTTGGAAACACCTCTCCAACCACTTTACCCTTGTATCATTTATCTGTATCTGGTTAGTACTCTGTTTGCTAGAGTCCTACTTTGAATTCCCACAGGATGTTTCTGACAAGGCATGACATTCCAAGTTTCTGACCCTGGGCTTATAATTAGTATATTAATTAATTATTATAGAGAATTATTTTTTAACAAATAATAGACTCAAATCTAGGTTCTGCCATTTATCTACTATATAATCCTTTGTATGCAAATTCCCCCCTCC
Organism: Lemur catta; assembly: GCF_020740605.2. NCBI lineage: Eukaryota > Metazoa > Chordata > Mammalia > Primates > Lemuridae > Lemur > Lemur catta. The sequence goes on from NC_059139.1 coordinate 41,512,298, forward strand.
AGGCAACATCAGTGCCTATCTGTATAATGGGGATAATAATACCAATCTTGTAGTCATGAGAATTAAATGTGTTAATACTTGTAAAGTGTTTAGCATAATGGCTGGCACTAGTAAACACTCAGTAAATACTGGCTGTACAAAGTGACTGAAGAAATTTTAAGGTTAGCATTTATTAATCGTTTCAAAAGCCAGCTACTTAATATAACAAGTTGGTTAGTGACCTCAGTTCCTGAAACTTACATGTTCAAGATAATGCCAGTTAGTTGAGGACTTTAGGGAAGTGCTAATTCTTTCTTTAAGCAAAGATCTGTAGAATATACTGTGTACCAGAACCTATATACAAGAATATGCTATGTAAAAAACTGAATGTGGTACAATAAGAGCCCAGACCTCATGGAGTTTGGAAAGGAGTGCTATGAACAGTAAATAGATACAGTTCATGATAAATATAAGGTACTATAGAAAGAAACAGGGTGACCTGTTATTTCTTTTCTGAAAAAGGTGACATTTAAGCTGAGACCAGAATGAGCAAGGCACTAAATTTGATATGAACATTATAGCTAATTAGTGGTTAGGTGGTACATTTTTATAATGCCAGTAAATGCCACATATTATGAATTGACCATTTAGGTCTGTAGTCTTTTAAAGTTTTTTGGTTTTGATTTGAATGAATACTTTTAGTAGAATATAAATAGTCATCTGTGATTCGTTTTCTAAAAAATTTTACAAGCTTATATGATTTTTTAATTTTATGTTTTTGTATTTTGATGTGATCACATGACAGTTTTTAGAAATAATTGAAAAGGATATTAAAAAATAATTAGAATGTCCTCACTAGACTAGATTTAATAAATATTTACTTTCCCTTTTTCTGGTTTTCTGTACCTTAATTTTTATCTATTTGAATATATTCAATTTATATTTAAAATGAATTTATAAGTTAAATTTTATTTTTCCCAGATAGCTAACCAGATGTCTTAATAATGAACAATAATTTTTTTTATGCAGATTTTTTTTTCCAGCATCTTTTTTTAAAGTAAGAAAAAGAAACTAACTGATGTGTCTGTATGGTCTTATATTAATAAGCCAATTAGTTGATTATGGACTTAAAAAATATTTTAATATATATTACGTCTAGTTCTTCCTCATTTTTTCCAATTTATTTCCTTAGCTTATTTTCATTTGTTTTTCTAGATAAAATTTAGACAAAGTTTCTGTCATGTTGCAAACACAAATCTTAGTTTTGGTTGGAATTCTATAAACCTATACATTAACTGATATTTTTATAATTTCTACACAGAATTAACATTACTTAAAGAGATACTTATTGAGCTTCCAGTGACCAGTGATTATAATTGAGAGATAAAACTCATAAAGATCCTTTTGGCATAAAATTATTGTTTCATATTCAAAATGATGCATTTAAAGTTGTTTCCCTACCAGGCTAAAATTGGTTAATATTTTGTTCATATTGTTTACAGTGAAGTCACTCAGAATTTTTTTTATTTTTTTTAATTTTAGCATATTATGGGGGTACAAATGTTTAGGTTCAATATATTGCCTTTGCCCCACCCGAGTCAGACTCCAATCATGTCCATCCCCCAGGCAGTGTACACTGCACCCATTAGGTGTGACTATATCCATACCCTCCTTCCCCATCCATCTGCCCGACACCCTATGAATGTTATTACTATATGTGCACTTAAGTGTTGATGAATTAATACCAATGTGATGGTGAGTACATGTGGTGCTTGTTTTTCCATTCTTGTAATACTTCACTTATTAGAATGGGTTCCAGCTTTATCCAGGAGAGTACAAGAGGTGCTAGTTCACCATTGTTTTTTGTGACTGAGTAGAACTCCACAGTATACATGTACCAGATTTTATTAATCCACTCATGTATTGATGGGCACTTGGGTTGTTTCCACATCTTTGCAATTGTGAATTGTGCTGCTATAAACATTCTAGTGCAGATGTCTTTTTTTATAGAATGTCTTTTGTTCTTTTGGGTAGATGCCCAGTAATGGGATTGCTGGATCCAATGTTAGTTCTACTTGTATCTCTTTGAGGTGTCTCCATATTATTTTCCACAGTGGTTGCACTAGTTTGCAGTCCCACCAACAGTGTACAAGTGTTCTATCTCTCTGCATCCACACCAACATTTATTGTTTTGGGACTTTTTGATAAAAGCCATTCTCACTGGAGTTAAGTGATATCTCATTGTGGTTTTGATTTGCATTTCCCTGATGATTAGCGATGTTGAGCGTTTTTTCATGTTTGTTGGCCATTAGTCTATCTTCTTTTGAAAAGTTTCTGTTCATGTCCTTTGCCCATGTTTTGATACGGTTGTTTGATTTTTTTTCTTGCTGATTTTCCTGAGTTCTGTATAGATTCTAGTTATCAGCCCTTTATCAGATGTGTAGCATGCAAATATTTTCTCCCATTTTGTAGGTTGTCTGTTTGTTCTTGTGATACTTTCCTTCGCTGTGTAGAAGCTTTTTAATTTGATCGAGTCCCATTTATTTATTTTTGTTGTTGCTGTGATTGCCTTTGGGATCTTCTTCATAAATTCTTTGCCCAGGCCAACATTATGCTAAATATGGGGCAAAATTGAAAGCATTCCTACTTAGAACTGGAACCAGACAAGGTTGCCCTCTATCACCACTTCTATTCAACATAGTGCTGGAAGTCCTAGCCAGAGCAATCAGACAAGAGAAGGAAATCAAGGGCATCCAGTTGGGGGCAGAAGAGGTCAAATTATTGCTCTTTGCTGATGATATGCTCTTATATCTAGAAAACCCTAAAAATTTTGCCATGAGACTACTGGAATTGATAAACAAATTCAGCAAAGTCTCAGGTTACAAAATCAATGTATAGAAATCAGTAGCATTCGTATATGCCAACAGTCAAACTGAGAACCAAATCAAAGACTCACTACCCTTCATAATAACAGCAAAGAAAATAAAATACTTGGGAATATATTTAACTAAGGAGGTAAAAAAAACCTCTACAGGGAGAACTATGAAGCACTGAGGAAGAAAATAGCAGAGGATATAAACAGGTGGAAAACCATACCATGCTCATGGGTCTGCAGAATCAACATTGTTAAAATGCTTATACTACCCAAAGTGATCTACAGATTCAATGCAATCCCTATTAAAATACCAACATCATTCTTCACAGATCTAGAAAAAATAATTCTATGCTTCGTATGGAACCAGAGAAGACCACATATAGCAAAAGCAATCGTAAGCAAAAAGAACAAATTGGGAGGCATCCATTTACCAGACTTCAAACTACACTACAAGGCTATAGTAACTAAAACAGCATGGTACTGGCACAAGAACAGAGACATAAACCAATGAAATAGAACTGAGAACCCAGATATAAAACCATCCTCATATAGTCTAATATTTGACAAAGCAGACAAAAACATATACTGGGGAAAAGAATCCTTATTCAATAAATGGTGCTTGGAAAATTGGATAGCCATATGTAGAAGACTGAAACAAGATCCACACCTTTCACCTCTCACAAAAGCAACTCACGTTGGATAACAGACCTAAACCTAAGGCATAAAACTATAAGAATTCTAGAAGAAAATGTTGGAAAAACTCAGTATTTTTTTAAAGCCTTGTGCTCCTAAGATTCCTTAAGCTTTAAAATTCTTTTATTTTCCAGTTTTTCTATAATGAATGTCTATTATATTTGCATTACTTTTATAATTCATAGGTTGTAAATAAAAGCATAATTATCTTTTTTCTCATAAAAAATTCTTTTGTTACATACTAACATTTTTAATAAAGCACTGATGTGTGATAATCTTAGGAAGTATTTAATAGTTTAGGAAGTATTTATATTTTATATTAGTATAAAGTTGATGGATACAATATTCTGGACTTGAGACTATTAGCCCAAAGCAATATTAATGTTTTGTTTTGTTTTGTTGCTTTCTTAATCCATAGTGATGCGGCTGACTAAGCCTACTTTATTCACCAATATTCCAGTAACGTGTGAAGAGAAAGACTTACCTGGTATGGCATATACGTTACTCTGTTTGCACTTGGGGAAAAGTAGAAACATGAGTTGCCTACACTACCTTGGAATAAACCTAGCCTATGCTAACCCTTTGCTAGATTCTTTGTTACCTATTTTTGTACCATGTAAATGATACAGACCTTACTTAAAATCTACAAGTCAAAATCCTGTTGCTATACTATGGCAACACAAAACTTTTAGTTTAAGTAAAGATACACTTAAAATTGCCTTTATCCTCAAATGTTCCATCAATGTGTATATTAGCATTCCCTGTATTTAGAATTATTGGGATTTTCTATAGTATATATTTCATGACCTACATTTTTCTTTGTTTTTACGGTGTTCATTCTCTGTGAGATCAGAATTTTTTGACGTGCCTTGCATTAAAATCTAGATATTGGATTTTTTTTTAATATAATTTTTGTCAAGATATTATTTTTTAAAATTTCTCCACCAACTGCTGTTTTATGTAAGTAAAATTTATTTTAAAAGTAGATGTTAGAATTTTATGTTTTTCTTTTGCTGCAGGAGATCTCTTTAACCAACTGATGAGAGATGATCCTTCAACTGTAAATGGTGCAGAAATTTTAATGTTGGGAGAAATGTTGACTTTACCACAAAATTTTGGGTAAGAATGATATATTCACATAAGAAATGCAACAGTACATTAAAGCCATTATGAATCATGTTTTTAAAAAATAACTATGGAATGGGAAAATACCCATGATTCATTTGAGTGGCAAAAAGTTGTAAAAATTATACTATGTGATTTTGCCTTTCTTTTATTAAAAAATATACATACCAAAATAAAATGTTAATAGTGATTCCTATGATGAGAGGATTTTAACTTTCTTCTTTAGATCTTATTATATTTTTTAATGGCCATGTATTCCTTTTAACTAATTTAATCTAAAAGTTTTTTTCAGAAGCAACTTTTTTATTCAGCCTTATAGCCCTCACCCAACATCTGTTATCAGATTCATGAGCTAATCAGGAGCTCAAAATTTTTTAGTTTCTTCTCTTGTTCTTAGTTATTCTTTTATTCTAGATTATTAATAAGGTAGAAGCCACTGGTTCCACTCTCAAACTTGCAATCCACTCTGTCAGTTTGCAACTGAGAGAATTTGAGACAAAAGGAATTTTTCAGGTTTTTTAAAAAAGGCTTACAGAATGTAAAGACATTGACTAGTATCCTGGAAAACCTGGAAATGTATTTATATAAAAAGTATAAAACTATATAAAGTAAAGCCATTGGTCATTTTTATTAGGATAGTTTAGGTAATAAAATAAATTGATAGTCTGGACATGGTGCCTCACACCTATAACCCTAGCACTTTGGGAGGCTAAGCAGGGAGGACTGCTTGAGCTCAGGAGTTGGAGACCAACCTGAGCAAGAGCGAGACATTGTCTCTACTAAAAATAGAAAAATTAGCCAGGCATCATGGCACAAGACTGTAGTCCCAGCTACTTGGGAGGCTGAGGCAGGAAGATCACTTGAGCCCAGGAGTTTGAGGTTGTAGTGAGCTATGATGACGCCACAGCACTCTACCCCGGGTGACAGAGCAAGATTCTTTCTCAAAAAATATATATAGATAGAGACGGATGGATAGATAGATAGATAGATAAAAAATACTCTAAGATCAATAACTTGGGGCTCTTCTAGGTTCAGGGCACAAGTTATTTCAAAAATGGAAACTTGGCTTTTTCTAATCTGTTCAGATACAAATCTTAAGATTCTTAGCATGGATCTGATTTTAGTGACTGTTATTTCTAGGGGGACTGGCATTTTTTGCAGCAGTTGAGGGCCAAGATACAGCATGTCTTATAGATGATGTTTGTGTTTTGAATTGTTAACTAGGTAATGAATGAGCAGCCTAGTGTGAACAAAGGAATGTTAAAGCAGTATTTCACCTGATCTCTATCCTTTAGTAAACTTTCCTCCATTTAAAATTCTTGGTGATACTCAAACAGAATATTTATGATAAAATCTGAATGGATTTCTACCTAAAAACTTATTTTATTTCACAGGAACATATTTTTGGGAGAGACCTTTTCCAGTTATATCAGCGTTCATAATGATAGCAATCAAGTTGTAAAAGATATATTGGTAAAAGTAAGTAACATTCTTGTTTGGGGAATGTTTTATTTTAAAAAGTTTTTCCATTTCTATTATGTTTTTGGTACTTCATTAAGTGCATGTTTGATAAAAGAATTTTTAATTAACAAATATTAATGAATGCCTAAAGGTATAAAAAATACTAGACACAGAAACATTTTTCCTTTTCTTTTTGTTGTTGTTTTGTTTTGTTTGAGACAGAGTCTCACTCTGTCATCCAGGCTGAAGTGCAGTGGCATTGTCATAGCTCAGTGCAACCTCAGACTTCTTGGCTCAAGCAGTCCTCCTGCCTCAGCCTCCTGAGTAGCTGGGACTAGAGGTGCGGGCCACTGCCCCTGCTAATTTTTCTATTTTTAGTAGAGACAGAGTCTTGCTCTTGTTCAGGCTGGTCTCCAACTCCTGAGCTCAAGTGATCCTCTGCGTCGGCCTCCCAGAGTGCTAGGATTACAGGCATGAGCCACCATGCCCAGCCAGTTTTTCCTTTTCATCAAGGTTTGTGATAGCTTGAATGAGAAAATGTACTAGTCAAAGGTAAATAACAGCGTAAGTTTTTGTTAATATATGTGATTAACATAATAATATTTCAAAGAGGAGGAAAGATCATTGGGATGGTATCAATCAGGAAGGTTTATTGAAGGAGAGGGAACACAAGAGGATCTTGAAAGATTGGTAAGATACAGAGAAAAAGGCAAGAGGTACATGGTAATCAGAGGCAGAGACATAGGGATACATACATGTCCTTGTAGCAGTGCACAGAATTTATTTGATAAGAGTAGGTAAGGTGACAGAAATGTGTGGTAGTCATACAGTGAGGCATCTTGAGAGCCTTTTTTGAAAAAATTTTTAAAATATAATAGCAAAAAAATTAATTTCTTTAAAAAACAATGGGCAGTTAGAAGAGGCTTTTGAGCAGTGGTATTCACACTTTGTGTTAGGAAGATAGATATGAGCACATCATATGGGATGGTTTGTAGGAAACAGGCCATTTAGGAGACTCTTTAAGTAATTTAGAAATCAAGAGATAGAATATGCTAGCTCAATTAACAACCTGAAATTTCTTAAAAAGAGAAAGGGCATAGAGAGAAATTCACTGTATGTGGAAGAAAAATTCTTGTTAAAGCTGTCTTTGAGTGGTGAGTTTAGATCACTGGAGCATTGCCAAAAGGGAAGTCTAATTAGAATGAGTTTGAAGATGATTGTAGAGTTTTAGAATTCAAAAGGACTTGGGAGAGCAAATATTCCAAATTTCATATATGACCCAGCTTCCAGGAACTGAATGCGAATTTTTGCATACTTACATGTATGTTTGTCATGTATAGATGGAGGTCTCTGCTTTTCATTAGATCAGGGGCTGGCAAATTACAGCCTACAGGCCAAATTTGTTCCATTGCCTACTTTTATAAGGCTTTTGAACTAAGAATGGTTTTTATTATACATTTTCAAAATATTGAAAAGAAACAAAAGAATATTTCGTGACATAAAAATTATATGAAATTTAATAAAGTTTGACACACAGCGATACTCACTTGTTTACTTATTATCTGCAGCTGATTTCCAGCTACCGCAGCAGAGTTGTATGGTTGCAAAGGAGATTGTATTGCCTGCAAGATCTAAAATATTTGTTATATGATCTCTCAAAGAAAACATTTGCCAACTTCTGCATTTGATTCTGAAAAGTCTGATTTTCAAAATTTTGAGAACATACATTTTTTTCTTGGCATATGGTTGGCATTTAGTAAATATTAAATTTATTTTTATAGGAGAGATTAATAAATCAGCAAGGGCATATAATTTAAGATAAGTCAGTATTATAAAGATCAAATAATATACAAGTTCTGAGGCCGGGTGCGGTGGCTCACACCTGTAATCCTAACACTCTGGGAGGCTGAGGCGGGTAGATCGCTCGAGGTCAGGAGTTCGAGACCAGCCTGAGCAGGAGCGAGACCCGTCTCTACTAAAAATAGAAAGAAATTATCTGGCAAACTAAAATATATATAGAAAAAAATTAGCCGGGCATGGTGGCGCATGCCTGTAGTCCCAGCTACTTGGGAGGCTGAGGCAGGAGGATTGCTTGAGCCCAGGAGTTTGAAGTTGCTGTGAGCTAGGCTGACACCACGGCACTCACTGTAGCCTGGGCAACAAAGTGAGACTCTGTCTCAAAAAAAGTAAATAAATAAATAAAATATCTTTTGGTATTTAGGAAGGTTTGTATTTTTTTTCCTAGTTTTTACCTTTGTCTTTATGCCTTTTATAATGCCCAATGCCTGCCTCCCCAGTTCCCTGTTTTCCTACTTACCTCTTAGTATCAGGTTTTTAGTTTTTAACATAAAAATAACCTTTAACTCTCACCTGTTGCTTATACTGTGTTCCTCTTTCCCTTTCCCATGTTTTCCCATTTTTTATTTGCATCTTGCTCAGGAAGAGCTTGTGGGTACAATATTCTCTGAGCCCTGTTCAAAAATTTTTCTATACTTGAAGGACAATTTGGCTAGATTTAAAATCTTTGGTTTACATTTTCTTTTATGTTTTTTGAAAATGCTACCCCTTTGATGCTTATCTATTTATATTGTTTTTCAGAGGATTAATGCCAGTCTAATTCTCTTGTCTTGTAAATTTTTTGATAAGTTTTCCTTGAGGCCCTGGGGATATTTTCTGTATGTTTCAGAGTTGATCTTTGGGTGTGATTTCTGTGATACCAAAGCCCCTTTCAATATGTAGATTCAGATCTTTTGTTTCCCAGAAAATTTTCATGGATTTTATTTTTAATATTATAGTTCTATTCCATCATTTTGTTTATCATTTTGCAAACTCCAATTACATATAAATTGGATCTAATTGCCCGCTTTCCCTTAGTGCCCATTAGTAAATTTTGACTCAAATCTATTTTTCCTTGTGTGCCTTGTAATTGAGTCTTCATTTCTAATAAGATTTTCATCTTTTTCTTCTATTTCTCTTCTGAGTTTTATAGTATTTTATAGTTTTCTCTTATAGTATTTTTATAAAAATGATTGTTGGTGGCTTTGCATTCTGTGAAATGCAGCTTTGGCAGTGTGAACAAAGTATGGGTTTCTTTACTGGGTGGCTTTTTGGGGAGGAGGAAAAGTGGTGGAGGAAGAAAAGGTATATGATCTTCGGTTTTTCTCTTTTATGAATTATAGCATCCTAAATTTTTCCCTCTTCCTTCTTTTCCTCATTATTGCACAGTTTCCAAAAGGGGTCTCTTTTTAAAAAAACTGTCTTCTATTTCCCTTATTGCATTATCGTTACAAGATTGCCTCTTTACAATCAAACATACTATTAAGTCCCTTTCTTATATACTGTCCTTTCAACTTCTAGTAATAGACTTTCTAAGTATTTTCACACTTGGGACGGACTTTGTCTTTCTGTCAATGGCTTACATCATTCTTAGGTCTGGCAGTACTCACCTCTTCTCACTTCAGCTCATTTTTTCGTGAATTTCTTTATAAGAGATATGACAAGAGCATGAATCTGGTATTTGCTCACCTATAATTTTAAGTTTGGACATTTGCTGCCTTATATTAATGTGAGGTTTTGTATAGTTGCATTTGTTCTATTTTTATATTTCTGAGGATATCTTGGGAAACTCACATTATATTTCAGCTACCCAGAACTGCCCTCAAAACTTTACTTTTTTAAAGCTCTTTGAATTTTGGAAAAAATATTGTGGATTTGAACTCTTTTTTATTCCTTCACTGTCATCTTAGTATTGTCTTTGAGAATACAAATGCTTATATAATCTACCATGTTTAACTGGAAACCATAAGTTTTTTGCTTGTTTTTTAATTTAAAAACAATCTCAGCAGCAAGTCTGAAAACCTAGCGTGCTCCCAAAAAGAAAGTGTTCTATAAACAAAAAACAGTATAATTGCCGTGCTATAAATAAAAATAATAAATAACTTTTATGGTCTATACCAATGGTTCTTAAACTTTAGAAGGCATCAAAATCATCTGGAAGGCTTGTTAAAACACTGATCTCTGGGCCCCATCCTCAGAGTTTCTGCTTCATTTGATCTAGAATGGTGCCCAAGAACTTACTTTTCTAACATGTTCCCAGGTAGTACTGATTCTGTTGGTCTGGGAACCATACTTTGAGAACCACTGGTCTAAACTAGTCATTCACTTATTCATTCAACAAATATATATGCCAGACATGATTCTACATACTAGGGTTATAGCAGTAAACAAAATAGACAATGCTTCATTGTTCTCTTAAAGCTTATTCTAGATGTTTTTAGGTATTTTTTTCCTGTTTGTAAACACGAACCCCTTAACTATAACTTTGTTTGTTTGGTTGTTTGTTTTAAGAGACAGGGTCTTTACTGTGTTGCCAGGCTGGAATGGAGTGGCACAATCATAGTTCACTGTAACCTTGAATGCCTGGGCTCAAGCGGTCTTCCTGCCTCAGCCTCCCAAGTAGCTGGGACTATAGGTATGCACCACCATGCCCAGCTGATATTTTTACTTTTTGTAGAGACGGGATCTCACCATGTTGCTCAGGCTGGTCTTGGACTCTTGGGCTTAAGTGAGCCTTCCACCTCAGCCTCCCAAAGTGCTGGTGTTACAGGTGTGAGCCACTGTGCCTGGCCCTTAAGTATCATTCTTGATGGCCTCTGAAGACATCTTGATCTTTCACACATGTGTTTTGCTGGCTTTGTTCAACTTATTTGGAATGATTCCTCCTGCCCCCTTTCCTCTCTGCCTATTCAAATCCTACTCATCCAAAAACTGCAGTTATGATTAAAGTGACACATAAGACACATAGGAAAACATGTTGGACAGAAAGCTAGTATTTCTTTTTCCACTCACCCACCCCTGTCCCCTGCCATTCTCTAATTTCAAAAATGTTTAAGAAACTTTGAGTCTCAGCTTCATTAGTTATTAGTTGTATAACCTTTGGAAAGTTGTTACTTTTCTGTGCCTTGGTTTCACTGTCTGGAAAATAGGGATGATACTACTACGTACTTCAGGATTATGGTGATTAAATGAGTAATGTGCTTAAAACAGGGCCTTGCACATAGTACCCAATAAATGTGAGCTACTATTATTTTATAATTGAATACAGTAACAAAAGAGATAGCACTAATAAATATCCTACTTTAACAAAAGAGACAGCACTAATAAATATCCTACTTTAAGTGACGAGCATTGAGAATGTTAGATTAGAAATAACTGCAGAGTTGTTTTTTAAAAGAAACAAAAACTTAAAAGAAGGAATCCTAGCTCTTACATAAAAACCTCCATTAATCCACATGACCAGATGTGATCTTTGCTTTTTTCTTGACATTTGCCTTGAAGTTTTATCATAACTTCATTCATTCAGTATTCAACAAATATTTATTAATATGTGTCAGGCACCGTGCTATAGTGGTGAGCAAGAGAAGAGAAGAGGTTCCTGCCTCCATAGACCTTTCTGGTAGGGGAGACAGAAACAAACAGGTAAACAAAATCATAGATAAGGTAATTATAGATTGTGATAAATGTTACAAAGGAAGGAAAAGTTGAATGTAATGTAAAGTAACTGAGATAAGGGAGGGTGCTATTGATGACAAGTAGTGATAAATGTTCAAAAGGAAATAAAGAGGAATATAATAGTAACTGGGTGGGACAAAAGTGCTACTTTAGAGAAGGTGGTACTTTCTTAGTTGATAACTTCAATGTTCTCTAGTTCTTATGTAAATCAATTGGTCTCTAACATCTAACTTTATTGTTCTGAATGATTATCTTTTAGTGCTGTATACTAGCACATGCGTACACATCTATCTGTATTTGTTTTGGTAAAGTCCATCTGTATATATGTTTACAAACCGTATGTTCATACTGATCCCTTGTCTCCCAGTTCAACACCAAAGGCTTCATTGCAGCCTTCCACCTTTCCTTATTTATACCTTTTTTTCTCTGAAAGTAAGAAACCTATTTCTCGTTATCCACAATATATTTATTGTTTTCTTTACTCCTAGCATACACATAAAATAGTTTCAGGATTGCTACCCCATACCCCTGTGAAAAAACACATGTACTAGCTAGGGTACATTTGTGTACCATTCTTTTTGTCTTTAGCCTTAGACTACAGTCAAGGCTTTGTTTTCCAAACTTACCTAGGTTAGTTCTTTTTCTCCCCCTACCCTCCCCCTTAGTGTGGTTCTATTCTTTATTTGTAATATGGTTAGGTTCATTTGTTACTGTTTGTATTCTATTTTGGATTCTCCCTACTTCCCCTTGATTTTATTCTTTATTTTGTGTGTGTGTGTGTGTGTGTGTGTGTGTGTGTGTGTGTGTGTGTGTATGAAAACCATTGCTGTGGTTTTAAGCATCAGAGCTATAAAGAAAGGTTTACATAGAGAAGTGTTACTCCCCGTTCATCCGTCTGTCCTTGTTCCTATTCTCCTATTCTTTCCACCTATACCCGTTCACACCTACCCTGTAGATAATCTCATTTGGATTTTTTTTTTTTTTTAACCTCTTTCTTTCAAGGCTGATCTTCAGACAAGTTCTCAGCGTTTAAATCTTTCAGCCTCCAATGCTGCAGTGGCTGAACTTAAACCCGATTGTTGTATTGATGATGTCATACACCATGAAGTAAAGGAAATTGGAACACACATGTAAGGACTAATTTTACTAGTTCTCAAAGGCTTTTATTTATAGATTACTTTATTTGAAATTGTTGCTTTCTTTTCACGTATCATAAAGCCTAGGGACCTACTTCAAAAGAAATGTTGTTTCATGTTTACATGCTTTCCAGAAACAAACTTTAAACAAAATGTCTGTTTTGTAGGAAGAAAAACTAGTTTATCATCATTTATCTCTTCTTCCATTTTTCCATGTATAGTCTTCTCTAAAAAATGATAAACCATACAGATGTTTAAAACCCAGGTAGTAATCTGTCTAAAAGTACATTTATCATATTTTGAAATGTTAGTAACTACTGTACATAGTATTTATTTTTAAATTCAGTTTTTCAGTTTTGTATTTAACTGAGTATATATAGTTTGCCCTGAGAACTCAGAAATATAGAACCAAAGTAAGAAAGTGAAAAAAAAAAAAATCTCAAATTCTGTATTCCTGGCCTACATATGTGAGTGCTCTATTTTTCTTTCAGTCTGAGGGGCAAATATGGAAATTTTAGCCATCTGAAGTAATTCTAGATTTCTTCATCTCCTTTAGCACCCCATCCAGTCAATACACAGAATCCTATTAGTTCTGCTAAATATCTCTTACTTATCTCTTCTTCATTGCCACTTCCATCACCACTTTTGCATCTCTTCTTTGTGCCCCTTAGAGTATATAATATTAGCTATTATTTAATCAGTTAATTTCGGTGACAAACTCTGTTGTAGGCACTTTTTAATACATATTCTGTGATTGACATGAGCTTTGGAGTCAGATTTCCTGGAGTTCAAATTTCAGCTTCATGATTTATTATGTGATCTTGTATAAATCCCTTAAGTCCCATTGCCCGTAGGAAATTTTCTTTGTATATGTTTTACAAATCTATCCTTACCAACCACTGTAATTCTCACCTTTAACACTCTTCCCTCCCTCTCTACACTGCAGTCATATTGGACTTTTACCTCTAAACTCCATGGCTTCAAATGTGTTCTTCCTTTACAAAGGAATGCCTATGGCATTTTGTTTAGTTTACTAACACTTCTCTTCCTTATCTCACTTTCAGTATGACTTCCTCAAAGAGGTTTTCCTAACTTCCTAGACTAGATTAAATCCCCCTTTGTGGATATCCTGTAGCACCCACAACTTGCCATTTTTAAAATGTCTTTTATACTTATAATTATTTATTGAGTGCCTGCCTGCCTTCCTCATTAAAGTATAAGGTCCATGAAGTCTGCTATTTCTCCAAGATCGAGCAGAGAGGTCAATATTTGTTGAAATTAAATTTATTGAAACGGTAATAAATGTATAAAATTCACATTTTACAGAAAATGAGACTTGTATAATTGAACAGCTAGTTAAGAAGACATAAAATTCAAATCTGGCCAGGTGTGGTAGCTCATGCCTATAATCCCAGCACTTTGCGAGGCCATGGCAGGAGGATCACTTGAGGCCTGGAGTTCAACACTAGCATGGCCAACAAACCTAGTGAGACCCCCATCTCTACAAAAATAAAAATAATTAGCTGGGTGTGGTGGCACATGCCTGTGAGTCCTAGCTATTTGGGAGGCTGAGGCGGGAGGATAACTTGAGCCCAGGAAGTTTTTTTGGTTTTGTTTGTTTGTTTTGACACAGAGTTTATGGGCTACAGTGCCATGGCATCGACCTAGCTCACAGCAACCTCAAACTCCTGGGCTCCACTGATCCTCTTGCCTCAGCCTCCCGAGTAGCTGGGACTACAGGAGTGCACCAAGGTGCCGGGCTAATTTTTCTATTTTTAGTTGAGACAGGGTCTGGCTCTTGCTCAGGCTGGTCTAGAACTCCTGACCTTGAATAATCCTCTCACCTTGGCTTTACAGAGTCCTAGGATTACAAGTGTGAGCCACCATGCCTAGCCACCAAATTGCTCACTTGATTTCTTTTTCTGATTGTTTGCTGTTGGTGTATAGAAATGCTACTGATTTTTGTGTATTGATTTTATATCATGCAACTTTACTGAATTCATCAGTTCTAACAGTTGCCAAATCTTGACAGATGGAAAAATCTTCTATTTATTTTAATTTGACTACTTATGAGACTGAACATTTCATATTTTTGTTAGCCAGTTATGGTACTGTGATTTATCTATGTATTCCTGTCCTTATATTTTGAGTGGGATGTTGATGTTTATTGACTTACAAGAACCTTGTGTATATTACCATCTAATCATTTTCTCATATTGTTACAAGTATTTCATCCTAGTTTGTAGTCTTCTTTTTTGTTTTAGTGTTTTTGATACATGAAATTTAAAAATTTTTATATAACAGTCATTTCTTTTCCATTGCATTTATGTTAAGTCTGTTCTGGAATTTATAAAAAATTCATGTTTTTTTCTACTTTATATGAACTTATTTTTTACATTCAACTATTTGGTTATTCTGAAATTTATTTTGGAATATATTTCACTTTTCAGAGAAAAAGTTTCCAACTTCCTGA
This sequence comes from Lemur catta, assembly GCF_020740605.2. NCBI lineage: Eukaryota > Metazoa > Chordata > Mammalia > Primates > Lemuridae > Lemur > Lemur catta. The sequence continues at coordinate 41,527,551 of NC_059139.1, forward strand.
ACCAAAAATGCTATATCTCATTTTACTAATCAGAGCTTTCTTGTTTATATAGTTCTATCAACATCTGCTAGAACATTTTTTTTCCTGTTTTAATTTCATTTGGCCACACTTCCACATCATTGATATAAATGTTTTCCAAATGTGTTAGTAGAATTCAGGTGCATTAGATTTATTATTAAATAAAATTGAAAATGATTCAGAATCATTAAGACATCTTTCTGTTTCAGCTTGGTGTGTGCCGTGAGTTATACAACTCAGGGTGGAGAAAAAATGTATTTTAGAAAATTCTTCAAATTTCAGGTATTGAATATGACAGTGGGAAATAGTTTTCATATGCCATTTTTTCCCCTGGATGTATGCAGTTACTCCTGTTTATCTGCAGGGAAAACAAGCTCCAAATATTTTTGGATTTGTCATCCAACTAGTAATCTAAAGTCAGACTAAATCAAGTTAAATAAAAGCAGAGAGATTGTCACTGCCAATGTATTGTTTTGGTAATGAAACTTGAAGGTTTTTATCCCCCGAAAAAGCTTATTTTTATGATTTGACAAAACACAAGAATCTAGACAAGGGTTAAGTCCAATAAAGTGAGTGTAAATAGTGTCAAATTTCTAAAGAAATTTAAATGAGAAATTATTGACTTGGAGTAAGTGGACCTTTGCTTAAGGACTCCGTGAATCACTGGAACTTCAGGTAGAATTTTCTATTAATATATAATTTTCAAAGTCCATCAGAAATAGTTAAAAACCAGTGGTTTAACACATTTATCTGTATGGGTGGGGAGAGAAGAATGCCACATATATGTATATAAATATAGATCTAAATATGCTATATGTATAGTTTTCATTCCTCTGTAAGTAGAAGAAAAAGTACTATTAATAGGGAAAAAATTTTTGCCATTGTTTTGCTACATCATTCATTTGTATGCCTTTTGGAGAAAAAAGGTTCAGTTGCTTTTTTTGTACACAGTTTTTGTGTAATATACAAATAGAAACATACACAAGATATATGTGTTCAGTTAAATCAACTGTTATGGAATAAACACCCATGTAACTATCACTCAGTCAAGAAATGGTGGTAGCCTTTCAAAAAATGCATTGGGGACTTTTTTTGGCAAGACTATCTCATACTCATGAGAAAAGTCTTTAAGAATTAAAATTGGGGGGGGGTAGAGCAGGGGAAATATACGTAACCTAAACTTTTGTACCCCCATAATATGCTGAAATTGAAAAAAAAAAGAATTAAAATTGGAAAATGGCTTTGATAAATTCAAGCCCTGTGATTTAAAACAAATTTTTTAAAAATGGTAACATGATAAGAATCTCCTGATTGATATGTTTTATTTAACCAGGTTCTCAAACCACTGGATGTGAAAACCAAATTTTACAATGCAGAGGTAAGGATTGAGTACTTAATGGGATTTCAAATTAAACATTAAAATCTTATTTGACTAAAAATCTGATGTATTACATTCCTTATCATATTGAAATAAATTGCTGCTATGACTGTGAATTATTTGTGGAAAATATGGGCATAAAATTAAATTAAAAGTGAATCATTTCACTGTGGGTCCTTTTACTCTGCCTTTTTCGACCTACATGGAATCAGTATGTCTTGACTTTTATTCTCGTTGTTAATTTTGTAAGGTTTTCATCCCTTTTCTTTAAATGATTGCCCTATAATTCCACTTAATGGTGGTTGTTACTGTTTAACACTAGCAATTTGTTGAATGTTCACAGTGTGGTTCTGGATATTCCAAAAGTTGAATTAGTAGAGCTAACTCTTCAAAATAGGTTTAATATTCACATGAAAAAATATTGACAAGAAAAGCACAGCACATTAAACTATTTCCTGGGAAGTCAGTGTGCCAGCCAGAGTTAGGTTACTGAGTTTGGTAAAGTGGCTTGAGAAGCTCCTCGGGAGAAAGAAGTAACTTTTAGAATACAAGATGATCTATCTTCTGTCCTAACAAAAGAAATAAAATAGAACTTGCCATAGGAGAAAGGATTTATTGCTTGGATTTCCTTTCCAAACTTCTATTTTATCATGGCTTCTAGAACTGCAGAAAAATCAGATTTCCTGATGACCCTCTGATTCCCCTCAAAATTGTGTTTCCTACCTCAGTGATTAATTCAAAGAGATCCACATGCAGTATTTTGAAATGAGCGTTATATCTCTATTACTCTAAAACCTGAAGATCAGAAAATTGCAGTCAGGTGGCAAATCTGATACATATTTTTACTCAGTAAAAAGTTTGTATTACAACTAGGATTTCTAAGATTTGTCAAAGTTAAGGAACCTGACCTCTAGCAAAGACCTATTAGGAGAAAGGAAAAAAATGCATATAACAAAACTTCCCAGAATCGTATATATTGAATCTAAAACAAGAATGACATAAAAAGATGTGCTACAGGAGCTCTGCGGACAAGATCTTAGCGTAGTTCAAAAAAGCTTTATGGAAGAAAAGGGGAACAGGAGTAGAATCTGGAAGAAATGTATGTCAGAGCAGTGACATTGCAAGCAGGGTTACAAATGTACATGGAGTGTTAGGTACATAGTGAAGAGTATACATATTTGATGGGAGGGTACAGCCTCATCAAGGAAATTACTACATGTTTAAAGAATTGATGATTCTTTTTGGGGTATAGGTGAGTTGGGATACTACATATTTATTCCCCCTTCTTTTATAATTTATGGCATACTGTTGATTAATTATAGCTATTCAGCTTTGTGAATTTTAAATAGTCCAATTTATCATTTTGCTAGAAAATAGTTTTCATTTATACTATGAGAAGAAAATGTTAACTATTCCATTAGAATAAATATATTAGAAAATTAAAAACAAATAGGACTATAGGTGGATTTTACTTTTATAATTGGCTTTAGGCACAAATTAAGCTATTTTAGGTTTTCTTTGTTAAAAATGTGGTAGTACATTAAGATACTTGTCAAGTAGTTTTATAACACAAATATTCAGAGTGATTTGCAAATAGTTTTTTAAATTGCTAGATATTCCATAAATGTCATAGAAGTGACATGTTCCCCATAAAGAAATTTTAAAAATCCACAATTCCACCACACCAGCAAGGAATTGGTTTTTCATTAATCCATATTCTCTTACAGTCTTTATTCATTTATATATAATATTCTGTTTTTATAATCATGACAATTTTGTTTGCTGCCTTTTTCAGTTAACATTATATGTAAACATAATCTTTAAACTTTGCCAACAGACTTCAGTCAAAAAATTTTAGGTAAATTCTGAACTTTTGAAAATAGATATCTCTTTAAAAACCAAGAGTGAACAAAAAGCATTTAGGGTCTCTAAGATACTTCATATTACCTTTTGGGCAAACAAATACTGTTCCACTGGTAGCATGAGGCAGATTCTCTTGACTCCAACCAGGAATTTAAGGTAGATTGTAGTTTAGTAAACCATACCAATCAGTAGGTGATGCTTATTATTCTGTGTTATAGTCCTTGTACAATTACTATTATTGGGCCCACATCTGTCTGAAACATTATTTTTTGATGTTGCTTTTATTAATGCTAATAATGTATGAATCATCTAAAGGAAAACAAGTTCATGAAAAGCTTTGTTGTAGTCTTCTAAGATAAAAAAGCCTTGCAAGAAGACTAGTGAGATTAAAAGGTAGGATTCAACATTTCATCACCTGCTGGGTACAGAGCCCCCATTCCAGGTACTGAAAAGAAATAAATATAAACTGAACATCTTCCCAATCCTCAAGGAATTTGCATCCTCAGGGAGACTGACATGATATAACTATAATAGAAGCCCCTTCCACACACCTCCCGCCAAATCATGAAGTATACTTATACTCTGGGAACACAGGTGAAAAATGATTTCCAGCTATGCATTTGATAAAGCAAGTGTTGTGATTGTCCTTGATAAGTAAGTAGCTTTAGAAATAATATATTTTTAAAAGGCTAACCATGAAATCTAAGAAGAAGAGAATAAATTCTCAATCATTTGAAGTGGTCTAGCCCAGTATTCTGTGAAGTGTGATCCATGGGATTCTAGTTACCCAAAGTGCTCCTTTAAAAAAAGGATCCCATTATTAGATAAATTTAGGAGAAGGTTATCTATTCTGAATGTAGAAGACAGTGTATATCCATCCTAAGTCATCTATGAAGAATTACAATGTAGGTGAAGAATTTCTAGGAATTTCTAGAACTAGAAAAGTATGAGATATACCTCTCTGCCCCAAAATGTGCCCTTAACAATTTGCTCCTGTTTGAGTATTCAGCCATAGTGTTCTTCTCTATTCCATTGTCATTTAACCTTAGCAGTTTTACCTTTTTAGAAAAAGTTTGTCATATTTCTTTATGTTGCTTCCTGTTTACTTTCTTGTTTACTAATGCTGTCTTGTTTAGTGAATTAAAAAAATGCAGAAATGCATTTTATTTTAAAGTTATTCTTTTTCTTTAACATTTAACTCTGATTTTTCTAATTTTTCTTTTTTATTTTTCCATTAGAGTGACCTCAGTTCTGTGGTAATTTGATTTTTTATTATAAATTTTATATGCTTTTCTTACCACTTTTGGACTCTGCCTAACTAATCTCTCTTTATAAAACATAGTGGAAAACCAGTTAGTTGTGAATACCACCCATGTGACTTCAGAAAGATGTATATAATTTGTATGTACTTTTTGTATCATATCTATTGTCTTATTCTGTGGGGAAAAATATATCAAAAATTAAATTGTCACATTGAAACAAATTCTCATTTTTAGTGTTTCTTCTTTAGGTGATTTTTAAAAGAGGCATATTAACCTTGTTTAAAATAGCCTTGGGATTTTCAGCATCTTACTGTAAAATACCCTAGTATCCTATCCTTCAGTTCTTTGAATAGACTGTATAATTGAAATTCATTTTCAGATGCACAGTGGTTTTAGCCTTAGGTCTGGGTCAGGTAACAATGCCTTTTGATAAAATTATTCAGAAGAAATTTTCCCAAATTGGCTAAAATCTTATTTTCAAATTTACAATAAGCAGCATTTGCTTATATCACATTATATATGTAATAATACCAATTGCCTTAGCACTGAATTCTTAATTTTTTAAATGTCAAATTACTTTAACTGTTCAAACTAACTTGATTTTCCATTATGCTGCTTTTCTTTCATTTTATCTAAGCTCTTCTTAAATTTATGCAGAAAACTGCATTTTATAAACTGAAATGTGGATTTATGGGTTTTTTTAAAAAGCAATGGATTGATGGGATACATTATTTTTTAAGAAAAAGTAACAGAACATTTTTTGAACTAATAAATCATTGTATTTCTATTTTCATATGAGCACATGTTGCAAAGACTAAAGAATCTGTTTTATTTTAGATAATACATTAAATTACAACTTCATCATTATATTTTTGCAAATTATTTTTATTTTCCTGGCATTAGTGTTAAAGCTCATAAGTGCCAAATTTTTCTTGTTATAGTTTATGTTATTTCTGCATAATATATATATTATTATGAAACTTGAAAAAATAATTCTTGAATACCCTTAATATATTATTTTTTATGTATATTTGTTTCAAAGATAAACCAGGTTAGTCTATTATACTTCAGTTACACACAGAAAATAATAACCAAATAGCATAAAAATAAGAAAGTTTAGCATAATCAGGGAATTAAAAATTTATGTAAAATTATTTAAGTTACCCAATGACTGAAATATTGCAGAATAGCATCAGTTTTCAGATCTATCACTAAGGCTATGAAATACCTTTTGCTTAATGTAAAAGCTCTAAGATTATCAGGTATAATACACAATATCTTTTGTTACCTTTAAATACACATTTTAAATGAGCAAGAAATCACTAATGACCACTCACAAACTTGCTCTAATTTAAAAAGTTAAAACCTTTCAGATTGTAAAATAGATTATTCATATTTACTAGTGGTCACTAAACTATATAAATTGAAGTAATATGATAATTGAAGTTATAGTATGCTGGAATATTATAATGAAGACCTAATTATCTTAACACTGAAATTAAAGATGCATAGGTATATGTTTAATGCTAAAGCACATTTTAACATTTTAAATGTTAATGCCTTACTAAAAGATTTAGTATATTTGTGAATGAAATTCCAGTTAAATAAATATTTTTGGATGTTAATACAAAATATAGTTATCCCCCATCCATTGTTTGACAAGGTATCAGTTGACTAACACTTGACTTTGCCCCTGTTAATTATGTTGGGATGAAGATTTCTTTTCTTGCATTAATTATAATAACTTTGATTTGCAGGCATGAACTAATCACATATGTGGTTAATATTTTTTTCTTCATATAGATAAGATATTTTTGTTGAGATAAGTATTTTAAAGACCATCACACTTTGGTGGATATTTTTTTTCATATCCTCAGACTGATGAAGTATTTCTCGAAGCCCAGATTCAGAATATTACAACCTCACCTATGTTTATGGAGAAAGTTTCATTGGAGCCATCTATAATGTACAATGTAACAGAATTAAATTCCGTCAGCCAAGCTGGAGAATGGTAAATATTAATTGTGAAGTGTTTGTTCTTGTTTTGAAAGATACATGCTTTCTAACATCCATTACTCTTGAGTGGTTTATTTTAATTAATAGACTTTATTTTTTTAAAGAAGTTTTAGGTTCACAGAAAAATCAATTGGAAAGTAGAGTTCCATTTACCCTCTTCCACCCCTCACAGTTTCTATTATTTATGTCTTATGTTAATGTGGCACATTTGTTACAATTGATGAACCACTATTGATACTGATTATTAACTAAAGTTCATAGTTTACATTAGGGTTTACATTTTATGTTGTATGTTCTATAGGTTTTGACAAATATGTAATGAATGACATGTATCCACCATTACTATATTATATAAAATAGTTTGACTTTCCTAAAAATCTCCCATGTTCACCTATTCATCCCTCCCTCCACATAAAAATAAAGATCCTAGCCCTTTGCATTTTATGTTTCACTATTCAAAGCACTTGTTCTTTAAGTCTCATAATTCATTGAGGTAAATATAAAACCTATCATCGTTATTCTGCAAATGATAAAACTGAGGCATGAGAAGGAATGTGGAGAAGTTAGGGTAAAGGTGAGCATGAGTTTGAAAAAGAAATATTCTCAATATCAAAAGAAGTGGACATAATAGATGACCTAATTTTTTTGTGAAAAGGAAATACATATGTCTGTAGCTAATTTAGAACAGGAAGAATAAATGTAGGCTTAACAGTAAAATAGATAAGGCAATAGCTGGGGAAAGTACCTGATTTTCTTAATCAAGAATGAAAAGTTTGGCTTACACCTGTAATCCCAGCACTTTAGGAGACCAAGGCAGGAGGATCACTTGAAGCCAGGAGTTCAAGACCACCCTGGGCAGCATAGCAAGATCCATCTCTACAAAAAATGAAAAAAAAATTGAAAATGGCGGTGTACGTGTATACTCCCAGCTACTCGGGAGGCTGAGGTGGGAGCATTGCATGAGCCCAGGAGTTTGAGGCTGCAGTGAGCTATTATCAGGACACTGTACTCCAGCCTAGGGCAACAGAGCAGGACCCTGTCTCAAAAAAAAAAAGAAATGAAAAAGAAAATTACTTTTATATTATTATGGTGGTTACATACAGAAAAGTTCATAGCCTCCCTCACTTCCACTGAGGAAAAAACAATTTTCTATTCTTTTTCAGATCTTTTAGTTCATTTTGAAAATGATTACTTAGTTTAGAATGGTATATCTCTTCTTATTCTAAACTATTTGATAATTACAGAGAAAAGGGACAGGATACTTAAGGTTCTGATTTCTGTTGTACTTTTCAGTTAATTGATGTCCAATATTTTAGGTAATATGATAGACATCTAATATTTCAGGTAATACATTACATTTTGTTATAAAAGAACCACAAGATTTTCCATGTCAACTGGAAGAAATTAAAGAAAAATAAATCCTCTCATTATAATTTTTTTAATTTGTGTTGAAACTACTGACCTGTTCTATTCTAGATCTTTGGAGGGTAAATCATCCAGTTCTTGTCCAAAAGGAATAATCACAGGCATGATTTTTCTTTTAAAAGATGCTAGAGAATTTTCTTCATATCTCTCTCTCTCTCTTTCTCTCTCTCTCTCTCAGTGTATCAACATTTGGGTCAAGAGCATATTTGCAGCCAATGGATACACGCCAGTATTTATACTGCCTAAAGCCTAAGAAGGAGTTTGCAGAAAAAGCAGGCATCATTAAGGGAGTAACAGTAATTGGAAAATTGGATATAGTATGGAAAACAAATCTAGGTGAAAGGGGAAGGTTACAGACCAGCCAACTTCAAAGAATGGTGAGTTTGGAAAAAACTTCAGTGGAGGTTTTGGTGTGGAGGGGGAAAGGCAGTTAGAACAACTTACATTTTCCTACATCTATCGGTAAACTCTAGAGTACTATAAAGGCATTAATATTACTAGAGAAGAAAAGACTAATAGTTTCACTAATCTCTAGGTAGAAAACTGGTATTGGAATGAATGAAAAATGTTCAAATGTTAATATAATTTATCTCTGATACATGTGTTTTTTACTTTACCAAACAAAATTAACTGCCTATCAGTTGTTCCCTCCTTTGATAATTCATGCTTACCAGTCAGATGACTTCCAAATACATTAAGGTTTTCTTTTTTGCAATGTCCTGAACCTCTTGGACATACAACATTCACCTATTCAGTTCATACCTTCTTTAAGATGTTAAAAATCTGAGGCATCTGAAACTCAGAAGGTAAGTTCCACTAGAGTTATCCATAAGCATTGGTTGGATAATTTACTTAATTTCTGCTCTGAGAGTAGGGGTAGTTACTAGTCTTCCTTTTCTTATTGTTGTTAGAATATGCTACAGGATCCTCCTTTTATACTGAATATTATCTATTCTGACATATCCTAAATTTTACTTTTCTTTCACTGTTTGAGGCAATAATTTTTAAAAAAAGATGCTGATCCTACTGGACCTACTTTAAAATATAGCAATTAGTTATCTTTTTGCCGTGGCATGTTCCAAGCCTTGATGTTTCTATAGTCCATCCTTACCTATGTGTCTTGTGAAAAGACATGATTTTCTTCCTGCCTCATTTCAGTTGTGATCTTCATCTCTCTTCAGGCTGTAACCTTGCCTATTTAGAGTTACAGAATCTCTGGAAAGCATCCCTTCCACATCAGATTACCTGAAATGTCTTTACTGACTACTTAACTATGAGATTCATCTTAACTCTACCAAATAAAGGGGAATTATAACAAAAACAGTCCAGGTTTGCAGGGCTGTTCCACAGGTAGTAGCAGCAAAATAAGTTAGGATGAGGTTAACAGTAGAATAAATCAGAAGTATTTTCTCAGAACATTAGCTTGGGGACCCAACAACTGTTGCGTGAATGTGCTGGCATTGTACCTTCATTAAAATTGAAAGGTTTTGTAATAGATATATATTAACTGTGTTGCTTGTTTTCTTAGGCTCCAGGTTATGGAGATGTTAGGTTGTCTTTGGAGGCAATCCCAGATACCGTAAACCTAGAAGAACCTTTTCATATTACTTGTAAAATAACAAACTGCAGGTAATGCCAGTGTTTGTGGATGGATGTCCTTTCCTCCTCACCTACCTAAAAGAGAATTTCAAAATCTTTTTAATACGCTGTCTCTTTTTAACTTTCCTCTTGATAGCCTTCTCTGATGTTAATGTTGAAAAGCTCTTCATCTGTAGCAATATATTACATATTTTTGAGTGCCTACTGTATTAGGCATTTTCTGTATTTTATTTCATTCATGCATCACACTCTATGAGGTGGGCGTTAATTATTCACATTCTATGCAAGACAAAACCAACTCGGAGGTTAAGTGACTTATTCAATCTCAGAGAGCTAGAAAAGATGGGGACAGAATTTGAAACTAAGTGTATCTGACTTCAAAATTTACATTCTTTTCATTGTTTACATTTCCTTCACACTTCAGCTTACTAAAATATGAACTAATAGGTTCTTATGGAATAATACATTATAGATTTAAATTAGATAGATGTTTTGAGTCATATCTAAGCTGCATCTTAAATATTAAGAAACCAAAAATTGACTATGAATTTAATATAAGGGATAATCATAGATTGGAAAACAGGGTTTTAATAGTAAAGAAAGAGCATAATCTAGCTATTGGGAAGGAAAAGAACACAGGACTTTGAAACCAGAAAAACCTAGAATTAAAACCGAGTCTTATCACTTTTGCTACTACTTGTATTATATTACCACTTGATATGTATATATTATTTGGGGCATTTTGATAATATTGTAGTGATGAATCCCAACCCTCATAGTGTGAATATATAATCTTTTTAATTCCATATCCATTCTGACTTTTTGGTGTTAGGGAGATAAGAAATATTTATCCTTCAAAATTACAGAAATACCTACTTCCTCTATGAAGCTACCAAGAGCCTCCCAAGCACAGCTAATCATTCCTTTCCTATCATAGCAAATTTTAACTTAGTGTTTTAGTGACACTCATATATTGCTATAAGTATTAATCTCTTCCCTACTGGATTGTGAATTATTAAAGAGAAGGAATGTGTTTTGCCCAGCTTTGTAAATGCAGTGTCTTCCTCATAATAAGAGCTCTGTATACAACACACAGGGCAAACACTCTGTGCATAATGGGTGTTAGGGGATTTTTGTTTTTTTCAGGTACAGCAAATCAGTTTATTGACCAACAAAGTGCTGTAAAAAAAAATTTTTTAACTTTTTTGGTGTTCATTTTAACTTCTGGTGATTCAAATAAGTTTTCCTAAAAGCACTTTTTTCTTACTAGTTTCCTCATCTATGAAAATGTTATTGCCTATCTCTACGCACACACACAAAAACATCTATACATCTTACTAGATTTTTGTAGAATTAATGAGAAAATTCATGTAGTACCTCTACCCTGGTTTCTGAAATAGTGGGCATTTCAAATGTTTGTTAGGAAGATAGAGACATACAAAATTTAATATCATAAAGTCAATATGACTTAAAAAGTCAAATTAAAATTTAAACAAGTATTTTAAAATATGGAGCCAACTATATAAGCGGGCAAAAAAGCTAAAGAGGTAAAAGTAGCCATGAGTGGTGGTAGAGTAGGAGACTATTTTTCATTATGGGCCTTTTGATTATTTTTTAAAAAGCAGTGTACATATTTTCATTAATTTTTTTTAAAACTTAACATGTTTAAGCTGAACTAATATTGTCTATTATAAGCAGAAGCAGTCTTTTCAATAATACAGTGAGAAAACCTAAATAGTATTTACATCTTGTTAATCTTGTCAGTCATTTTCTAAGTCATCTGCATGGTAAAGCAACACAGATTAAATATCAAAAGCACTAGACCAGAATCAGTTGTCTTTTTCTTTCCTGTAGAGTACCTAACAGAAATAGCCACAAGATTAGACACAAATATCTGGAAGTCTCCCAGAAGAATGGCAAAGCTGTTAACAGATCAGCACCAGGGAGCCAGTGTTCAGTGATAGAACCAGAAAGCCAACATGTAGATTGGCAGATCAGTCTGGGGCCATTTTAAGCTCTACAAGGTGCCATCTCCTTTCATTTTCCGGATTCTGTCTTTTTTTTTTTTTTTTTTTTTTTGAGACAGAGTCTCACTTTGTTGCCCGGGCTAGAGTGAGTGCCGTGGCATCAGCCTAGCTCACAGCAACCTCAGACTCCTGGGCTTAAGCGATCCTACTGCCTCAGCCTCCCGAGTAGCTGGGACTACAGGCATGAGCCACCATGCCCGGCTAATTTTTTTGTATATATATTTTTTTAGTTGGCCAGATAATTTCTTTCTATTTTTGGTAGAGACGGGGTCTCACTCTTGCTCAGGCTGGTCTCGAACTCCTGACCTCGAGCGATCCACCCGCCTCGGCCTCCCAGAGCTAGGATTACAGGCGTGAGCCACCGCGCCCGGCCTCGGATTCTGTCTTAAGTGAAATAAAAATGGTATAATAGCTTTATAGCTCTCTTTCTGGCTTTTATTCTCCTGGACACCCAGAAAATAAATTTACTGGCAGTAGTGGAAGAAATATCACAGTCCTTCTTTGTGAAATGAACAAGATTTATTCCTGTTCTTCTAATTTTTCTAGCAGTGAAAGGACTATGGATCTGGTTTTGGAAATGTGCAATACCAATTCTATCCACTGGTGTGGGATTTCAGGAAGACAGCTTGGAAAGCTGCATCCAAGTTCTTCTCTCTGCCTTGCCCTTACGCTACTGTCTTCAGTACAGGGACTGCAAGTATGCTTCTTTTCAAAAATTCCAATATATGAGCACTGTTAACTTGTAGTAATTTATTATGACCATATTTTCCCTGAATGAATGAAAATTGAGTCCTTTATCTTTCTCTCAATAGAGCATCTCTGGCTTAAGACTAACAGACACATTCTTAAAGAGAACATACGAATATGATGACATCGCACAAGTCTGTGTGGTATCTTCGGCCATTCAAGTGGAAAGCTGAAGAAAATTTCCAATGTTACAGTTTTCATTTAGTTTTGCAGAACTGCTTTCTGTATCTTTGTCACCTTTGTAAAACGATCAAGTCAACAAAAATAAATATATATTATTTAAATTCCTGTCCTGTAAAACAGTTAAACTATTAAATATTTGTTTTGAAAAAAACTGTCTACTGATTTTATCTTATGTTCTAAATGAACATTTGTATATTTTCTACGCATATTATCTTGTTTCATTTGAGATGACTATTTAGACCATTTGTCTCTAGCAAGTATCTAGAATAGGGGTCAGCAAACTTTATGTAAAGGACAAGATACTAAATATTTTAGGCTTTGCAGGCCATATGGTTTCTGTCACAAATACTGAACTCTGCCACTGTAATGCAAGAGCAGGACAGTAGGCAAAAAAGTACAGCGGCGCTTACAAAAGCAGGCAGCTGGCTGGATTTGGCTTGCTGGCCATAGTTTGCTGACCTCAATCTAGAAGATACAGTTGTTTCTTAGAACTTCAGAATTCTCATAATACTTTGTTTAGAAATATTTCAGTTAACTCCAGGTTTTTTTCCTAGCTCCTCAGTCAACAGGAGTTTGTTTAAAATAACAGGGGTAGTCCTATAATCTGTTATTTTGCTAACACAGTATAAGCTTTTCTAGTTGTTTTCAAAATTACTGTATTGATATGTGTCTGTGTTTGTATATACGTACAAACACACACATCTCACTTTGAGGTACTGAACAGCAGATCAGAATTGGTTTTATTTCTTAGGTTGTCGATGATTCCATTAACTTTTAACTAAGAAGTCTAAGAATTTTCTAAGCCCAAAATTCCTGGGCTTTTTTCCCATTGAAAAATAAGCCACTTATTTTGGTAAGGTATATTTAAAGAATTCCTAGCTTCTGATATTTGATCTTTTTTCTAAAAAAAACTATTAAATAATCCCCTAAGAATGTGAATGGCATTTGATTTTGAACTCCACATCATGTATTATAAAACTTTATCTTCATGTAATCACATTTGTTCACCTAGGCCATGAACAAAGCAGTTAGAAAGTTAACAGAGTTGTAAACAACTTTGCAACATGAATGTAACAAAAAGTTTCAATATTTTGTCAGGAAAACAAAAGCTTATGTTGTTAAATAAAAGCTATCCTATTTTGGTAAATTGAAATTCAAGAATGTGTGTGTGTATATATATATATTAGTAATAATTTCTTAAGTATAAGAGTGTATTAAGTCAAATACAAAAATTGGTTTATATTAGATGCATAATTATTTATTGCCATGACAAACTGGTTCAAAATAAAAGCTACATTCAGAAGATTTGCACCTCAAAATGGAATAATAATGAATGAAATGTTTGTGCAAAATAAAGTGCAAGCAGTGTAAAATTGAGGTCTGTCTTTCTTTCAGAATGATTAAGATTGATTAAATGATGAAATAAGACTTTATAGCCACTACACTGGGTACTTGGATTGTTTTTCAAGTATCATCTCATGACCGAACCTTCTGTTTCAATGTGTTTCACATCTTAAAAGTAACATGATGGTCACTTGGAATCTGCTATATACTTTGATTTAATTACAGTCTTCTGTTTATAAGCGATAGCCTAGTCACATACTCATACTTTTAAGTAAGGGCTAGATAATGCCACCTCAGAAAGGAAGAATCTGTTTAAACTATATAAAATTAGATAAACAAGTTGGTCCATTAAATGAGAATGTGATTTGCATATAAAGGACATGTTCAGTTTTACATAGCATCATAACAACTATAGCTACTACAGTGAAATGTGGTTACTGGAAGTCAAGCATTTTGTAGAATGCTTAAAGATTTAATGCTCTCTTGTTTCTCTAGTTAGACAGCAACTATATTTTCCAGACAGGCAAGAAAATATATGAGGCATTCCTTATAATTTTAAAAGTAGCTAGCACAATCCAACCATGCAAAACTGTCTTGAAATAGCTTTCAATGCAATGATTCCAAAGTGATCATGGTATTTGAAGAGCAAAAATGCCTTAAATAGAATGGAATTTCAGGTAAGTGGAAATCTACATTGAATTTATTGTAAGTGGTATATTAGCTAAGAAACATTAGAAAAATGAAATGGAAGAAATATACCAATTCCCATTATTTCATGTAAAAATATAGCTAACTATAGATATTAGCACATGAAGACATTGTTTTAAAGTGTTTTTTCTTATGTCTTTGTCTGATTTTATCAGGGTAATACTGCCCAAATAAAATGAGTTAGGAAGTATTTCCTCTTCTGTTTTCTGGAAGAGATTGTATAGAATTGATATTATTTCTCTCATAAGTGTCTGGTAAAATTCACCACTGAAGTTTTCTGAGCCTGTAATTTTCTTTTCTGGGAGTATTTTAACTACAAATTCAATTTCCTCAATAAATACAGGTCTATTCAGGTTATTTGTTTCTTCAGTGAGCTTTGTTGGTCTGTATCTTATAAGGAATTGTTGGTCTAAGTAGCTAAATATATAGATCTAGAGTTGGTCTTAGTGTTTTCTAATTATCCTTTTAATATCTACTGGGTCTGTACTGTATCCCCCTCTTTTATTTCTGATACTGTTAACTTGTATTTTCTGTTTTCCTAGTAAGGCTTATCATCTACTGATCTGAAAGCATTTTTAATGCACTCAAGATAGTTATGCTAGAAACTTTAACTTCTTATTCAATACTGGATAAGAATGACTAATTTTAACTAAGAATCTACTTTGCCTTTTTTTTTTAAATCACAGTCATAACTTCTATGTGATTAGTAGTTGTCCTTCATTCTGTATCACACTTGAACACTAGGGGCTGATTCTAACTTCATGAAAAATTAAGTTGGGTTAGATGGAATATTGGAGATTTAATCTCAGAGGGTCTAAGGTTTAAGTCCTGATCTTCTCTGGCCAGAACTATGGGTTCGTATAGATCTTTATTTTAGCCTTAGCCCAGGGGCTTAGTATTTGCTGGTCTAAGTGAGAAACCTCTAACCTGGTGTTGCTCTAAATTAGAGTCTTGAACCTACATCAGAACCACCCGATGTGCTGTTTAACATGGCATTTCTAGGCCTTATTGTAGGAGCTACTAAACAAAATTGAAGGTGTGGCCCTGAATCTACATTTTTAATGAATTCCCCAGGTGATTCTTAAAGTGAAATTATATAACCACTGTTTTCTATTGTCATGAAGAGAAAAAGAAAAAGTTGGTTTTTAAACTTCTAAATACCAAATAATTAGCCTTTAGAGGAGAACAGTTATAGTAAAGGCCTGTTCATTACCGCTATTACTGACTTAATTTTATATTACTTTTTTAGTTTTCCCTCATGATACTTGTGAAATCATTTACATGTGAAGCCCTACTTCACTAATTTCATGATTAACAAACAAAAAATTCCAGTTGGAACTGAACTGTTTCATCCATCACTGTAATTAATACCTAATGCCACTTCTCTTAACTTCTAATATGGCATTTAATTCATAATAAAATATGTAAATCTCCTGTTATGTTTAAATTGCATCAAATTTAAATTATGTTAAGCATAAGACTGACATGCCAAGCCAAATTATTGCAGAGAATTACATGAACAAGCAATGTTAGTGACAGATGTGTTTTGTTATCTATCAAATAATTACTAAATTTTTAAAAACTCGGTGTTTGTGGGCACATAATTAAATGCCACTTAGAAAATCCTTAAGGCCAACCCTCTGGCTTATTTAAATATAGGTGTATTTGATAGTTTCCAAGGTAAGGTTACCACTGGGGAAATTGTGATAATTAAGTCAGTTATATGACTGATCTAACCAGTGCTATTAAGGATTTCTAAATGTATCTTATTATGTACTTAGCATAAGTGGCCACGCTAACGTTATCCATACCAAACTGCAGACGAGTTAAGATCTATGCAGAAAACCTGAGCATCCTACCTTCGCTTTCTATACATTCACATTATCTATTTTTTCTTTTTAAAACATCCATTGCACTGAATGCTACTTTCTACCAGCTCTTAAGATTCCCTGTCATTCATCAGAACAGCATGAAAGACAATATTGGCTCCCATGTTATGTATTCATTACTGATAGCACTTACCAAAGCTAAACCTAGATAACAAATGTCTTCTCTCTTGAAAAGCTGCTCAATGGCAAGTATCTTTCTTCTAAACCAGCATGGGAAACCTTTCTTTTGGTCATCTCCCTGCTCAGAAAACTTTGCTTCAAGGAATTCAGAACTAAAGAACTCACCAATAAGCAGCCCTACTGTTCAATAAATATACTCTGCTATTAAGTCTAATATACAAATATGATAAAAGTTTGAAAATGGAACCTTGTTCCAGTGCTATATTGGCACTTAACATGGCTATTCATCATTCATTTCCAAAGAAGTCATGTTATGCTCAAGTCTTTCAAAGATCAGATATGGTGTTCTGTTTGTTGTTTTTGTTTGGGGGTTAGGGGATACTATCTACAGGGAATACTTCAGAGCCAGAAACCATTTGCATTCTGGGCTAAGGTCCCTGGTCAAATCAGGAATGCTCGTCAGTGCTGCTGCTGAATGATCTGCTCCGGATGTGATTTCTCAGTTGCTCTATAAGTTCAGGATTCTGTTGTTGTATCTGCTGAGCAAACTGCTGTCCCCTGTAGTAAAGAAGCAAAGTAGTATGAACAGGGAATTGCCAGTCACGTAGGACCCACACAAAAAGAACTGTAGAAAATATAGGAACTACCCAGAGGGGGCTTTTTCTATAAAAATAAGTTTTAGAACCACAACTTTAGTATCTGCAAGTTTACCAGTGCCTCCATATAGCATTATTACATTGCAATGTTCTTCATAAGAAACAAAACACCCGAACTAAGAAATGATTGCCTGAATTAGGTGAAATCTACCCATCTAGTGCTTAATCACAAATAAACAAAGGGCTAAAACAATATGCTTTTATTGTATGTGCTCAAACACAATGCTTTTGTAGTTAAGTCTTAATAATCTTTCATATGACATGCCAGTTTGGGATGCTTACAAAGGTTACCTAACAACTGATTTTCAAAATGCAAACAAGTTTAACTCAAATTCCTGAGTGTGGGACCCTCAATTGCAAGTGTTAGACATCACTATAACCATGCCACTTAAAGATAATTCTAAAAATGCAATATTCTAAGTGGTTACATGGTCCTGATCACAAACAACAAATGGTACTTATGGCTTCATACAAAATTTCCAGTGACAACATCAGACACATTCAAAAAACAAAGTATCTTCAGTAATCTGGATGGAAGAGAAGGTAATGTGCTCAAGTAAAAGATAAAAGGATTTTCTTTAAGTGTTGACAAGCACTAAAAAAGTTTGAATAGTTTCCTAAATTGTCTGAACATTAAAATATGTAACATGATTTTAAAATATATATGTACATCTAAATTAATATAGATTTTAAGTAGACAACTGACTTTTGTCTGCACCCCTGAGTAGTTACTCAAGTCTGCTGAAAAACTTTTCCTTGGATCTTCATTGGGAAAAATGGGGGATTAACTGCTTTATACATGAGATCACAATATATTTAGGCATGTGATTTTTAAAGTTTCTCTCCACGCGCTCGAAAATACCAGGTTACCAATCCTTAAGACCTTCTGTACATAAAGATGATAGTATTGACATCCCCACTTAAGAAACTGAGGACTCTAATTTCATACTAACAACATAATCAAGTAACAAAAAATTAGGCTGCAAATCAAAAGACTACATGTGGACGTAGTTTTTCCATGGATGCTCTAACACCCTTAGTAAGTCACCAACCTGTACATCAGTTTCTTTAGCTATTGCATAGGGATGCAAATTACCTATTATTCTAATATCTCCCTCACCTGCCTTATTAAGATGGCAGCAAAAAAAAAAAAAAAGCATATTGAATACATAATTACGTTTCTCAAGAGACAGAGCTGGCCAGACAACCCAGGTCTGGATTCCTTCCCTTCAGTCTGGTAAGTGATTTGAATCTATGAACTACTTTAAGATTTAGTAACTTTAAGGAGGCTAATGAGCCCTGGTCCTTTACCTTAGAGACAAACTGTAAAATATACATTTCCACTATTTCAGTTTTTAAAAAATACTTACGCTTGGATGAGGCTTGACAGGTCAGTTAGGCCCCCAACTCCAGCAGCAGGTCCGCCAATGGCATTTGTCATCATTCCTGACATTCTAGAGTATGCAAGAGACATATCACTGGGACTGGCATATATTCATAATAAATACGATAATTAGCCAAGGAAAAGTAAGTAAAATATACTCACATTATATAAGAAGTTAGGCCAAATGTGTGTGGCTTTAACTTTAAAATGACTGACATTCAGGGTAGTTTTATCATTTTTGAGCTAATGTGGTCAAATTAGAACCCTGGCAAGTAGGAGGGGGTAATGTAATAAGTTCCTTCTATATACTTACAGCTGTTGAACTTGAGGGTTCTGCATTAAACTTGCTGCCTGGAATTGAGAAATAGCACCTCCCATTAAAGGTGGTTAATATTCAGGGATTTTTAACAAATATTTTTTTAATAGAGGAATGAAAGCTAAACCATGTATGTACTAACATTTTTGTAGAGTTTTAGTGTCCTATACAGAGTAAATGGGAATGTAAAAAAGAGGACCTACTAGAAAAAGTGGCAATAAAAAGACTTTGCAAGGATAAAGAGATTACAAAACACTATAAATTAAAGTTATTGACAGCAGTTTACTTATTACTACTGATCAGATCAATTAAGCTAAAAGGAAAAATAGAAACTTTATAGTTAAAGAATCTCTAACACTTGAGAGGGTCCACTCTAAAAGAGTACTCTTAAGAGATGTGACTTTGCTCCATGGGCCCAGTAGTTTCAATCCTTCCTGTGCTTACAGTTGGGTGAGTAATGATATGCACATACACTTTTAAAACTTCCTCTTGAAAGCATACCTGTTGTTTTTTTTTTTTTACCTCAAATTGGTACTGTCAACAATATCCCTATAAAATTTGAATTTAGTCTCAATCTTTGCAGACAGTACTTAGTTTTTATTTGCTGACCCTAAATGAGGTGTTGAGCAGAACCACCACTTTCTTTTATTACCAGAAACATAATTGTTTGACTTGCAAATAGTTCAATAACTTTCCTCAAGTCTCAGTCCAGATTGGTGCCTCTCAGCCAACCCATGAGTACTATAGGCATTACATAGGAAAAGCAGGATTCATGAGCTGTAAACACAAAGCATTTTATTTCACAATCCCTTTAAACCTGTTTTATGAAAGTAGTTCTTCCCCTTCTCCCAGAATCTAGGACCTAGAAGAAGTTTAGAACAGATTCTATGACTTCTCCGGTCACTTCCTGTCACTGTAAATTATAAAATGACCTCCAGTTCAGTAATTAATGTCTCAGTGTAACAACCAAATATATAAAAGTTCATTTACAGGTAAAACGTTTCCTCTCCCCAGCATGGGCATGCTAACAGATTGGCCAGTTGCAAGTGGCTGCTCTTTTTCCTATAGTGCTTCTACTCTTCTTTCCCCAGCTTCCTGACCTAGAGTTCTGGCCCTCCAGGGTCAGGGTTACATGGAGGGAAGAGAGGTGAAGGGAGCACGTGAGTTCTTTTTTGATGAGTGGTACTATCTTACTGGTTTGCCATTGGTGCTCTTTGGGTTTGCAAAGTATTTAAAAGTACCCTGGTTCTCTCAGGGGGCACTTTATGAGGCACTTCTTGCATCCCCATCCCCCTGGGGATTTCCCATCTATTCTCTCTGAAGGGTAATTTACCCTCTGGATGAATGTTAGGACTTTCCCTTCAATCTCTGGTTCTTAGCAGTCCTCCAGAGACTCTCTGTGTTGGGGTCCTGTCACCTTCCAGGAAGCCTTGAGCATATTTAGACAAACTATCTCACCAGTGTGTGTGCTCACCTTGGTCCACAGGAAACACACTTCTGCTCCACTGTTATCAATTTATAACTACCCAAACCACACAGCTAATTCGGCCACTGGCTTCTTTAACTGGCAAGCCAGATACCAGTTCACTGGCTTCCCTACTGAAGGCCAAACAGAAAGCTCTCTGAGTGAACCAAAAGAACCCCTTCTCAGTGGGCTTGAGATGAGAGCAGGCCTCCCTACTTCCTTCAGACATGGAGCACTGAAACTTCAATAGCTCTCTCTAAAAAAAAATCCTTCTTTAATCTCTGTCAAGCTGATCCTTTTTAAGTGTCACAAAACATGTTTTTAACCTGAGATTTCTGGAAATGGGGAACCATGTTTAAAAATGTCACAAAACCTACCAAAAAAACCATATATTTGCTAGCATGTAGGTAGGAAGACTGACTCAAATTTGATGAGTGGGATGGCAATCCTACCAATTGTTCAAAAACCTTCTTTATTCCACTGGGAATGAGTCATCTGTGCAATCTGTGCATTTCAGTCCAACTGAAGATTTAATGAATGCAAGGCACATTTTTGAAAGAAACAAAGATGCATAAGAACTGATTCCTGCCTTCCAAGGACATACCATGTGGTAGAATAGTTTTCATCCAAAGTATACAGTCTCTACATGGCCAGGTAACATCTTAGGCCCACTAAATCAAAGTTACCACCTATTGGACCAGAGCATGTATCCTTTCAAAAGCCCACTAAGTTATTTTGTTGGTTTGAAGAATAGAGTACGTATTTATGAGACAAAGAAACATATTAAAAGACAAAGAAACACTTAAGATAGAAAACAAGACAGACAATGCTGAGAGACCAGCTTAGGGAACCATGATGGCCAAACACTCAGACCTCAATTGTTAGATATGTTCCTAGGACCACTTTTATGTAAGAGAGTAGTTTTTAACCTTTCACATATTTTCAGGCCCCTGTACCAATCTGATGAAAAATATGGTTCTCTCCCTAGAAAAAATGTACATATACACAGCTAAACAAATTTTTATATATGTGATTTTGGGAAGATCCATGGGCTTTCCCACAAAGGTACACGGACAGGTTAAGAACCCTGCCATAGCCTTGCATCAACACTCTAATATGCCCACCACCACAAAACCTCTCATATTTGTTTCCAAAGTTTTGGAACTACATAGCTCGATGAAAAATAGAGCCAGAAGAGCAGAAAAGAAAATATACTCACCATACTAATGAAGGCTGGATTATTTATCAAGCTAGCCATGTCAAAGCTCAATCCAGTTCCTGTCTATAAAACAATTATATCTGAGAATCAGACCAACCACTACAATTTCATTATAATAAATTATGAGTGACAGAAAATATTTCACTCATTTGGCATTAACAACTTACAGGACTAGATACCTCTCTTAACTTCTGTTCTGCTATTTTCAGATTGGATTTATAGGAATCATTTTCAGGATCAAGATCTAATGCCTTTTGATAACTTGTGACTGCTTCTTCAAATTTATTCATGGCAGTGAGGGCCAGCCTGAAAGGAATACAGAGTAGAAGATATATGATTAAAGAACATCAGAACATCACAAACAGTCAAACGTCTCTGTTGGTACTCAGTTCTAATCCAGATGGCACTTAATTTATTCATTGTATTATGGTTCACAGGAGTATCACTAAATTCCCTCTAATTCCAAGATTCTGTAAATCGGAACTCTCTCCATCCTACTTACTGACAACCTTGGCTGTCTTGTGAATCAAGAGCTTAATGCTTAGAGATCAACCTTACCTACCCTTCCATTTTTTAAGCCTAATATGTGAAATAATTTGCTGTATGAATGCCTAGAGTGAGCTCCACAAAGATGTGAGCTGACTAACAAGCCTGTGGTCATGTAAATCTCTGATGCAGCCTGAGCAAGGCAGCTAGACCCTGTGTCTACAAAAAATAGAAAAATTAGCCGGGCATGGTAGCGTGTGCCTGTAGGACCAGTTACTCGGGAGGTTGAGCCAGAAGGATGGCTTGAGCCACGGTACCCAGCCTGAGATACTATTTTTGATACTGAGGATTTTACAATGAAAAAGATAAAGTTCCTGACTTTAAGACAATTTCATTCTACCTGGGGAAGAAAAGCAACAAACATGCAAATTAAAAGAGCAATATTAAAGGGAATGAATAGGAAAGCTGTTCACAACTGGCCACACTGAAAAGACCTGAGACATATGAAGAAAGCAGCCATATGGAAATCACGAGAGGAGCCTTCTAATAGAAGCAGAGGTACACACAAAGGCTCTGAGAAGGACACAAGCTTGGTATGCTTAAGGTACACAACAAAGGCTGATGAGGAGAGAACATAGAAAACAAAGTGTGGAGAGATGATGTCAGAGAACAGTTAGGTATCAGATCATATAGGACCATTGTTTGGAGTTTGGACTTTATTTTGGCTACAATAAAGTAACATGATCTGCCTGGGTGTGGTGGCTCATGTCTGGAATCCCAGCACTTTGGAAGGCCAAGGCAGAAGGATTGCTTGAGATAAGGCGTTCGAGA
The DNA here is from genome assembly GCF_020740605.2 of Lemur catta. Taxonomy (NCBI): domain Eukaryota; kingdom Metazoa; phylum Chordata; class Mammalia; order Primates; family Lemuridae; genus Lemur; species Lemur catta. The sequence goes on from NC_059139.1 coordinate 41,550,487, forward strand.
CCAGCCTGGGAAACACAGTAAGACCCCATCTCTACAAAAAATTTTAAAACTTAGCCAGGCACAGTGGTGCATGCCTGTAGTCCCGGCAACTACAGAAGCTGAGGCAAGAAGATCACTTGAGCCCAGAAGTTAGAGGCTGCAGTGAGCTATGATGAGGCCACTGCACTCTAGCCTGAGTGACAGAGTGAGACCTTGTCTCTTAAAATAAAAAAAAAAAAGGAACACAATCTGATTGATGCTTTAGAAATATCACTCTGGCTTCTATATAGAGGATTGACATGGGCGGCGGGTGGAGTGGAGGCAGGGAGACCACTCAGGAAGCTAGCGCCTAGGTAAGAGAAGTAGTTTGGACTAGGGTGACGAGCAAGATAGCAATCGACACTTGGATTCACAATATACATGGACACTAGAATTAACAGGACTTGCTGATATAAGCACTTGTGCCAGGCATAATGAGAATGAAAGATGACTTCTATGCTTTTGACGTGAGTACTGGGCAGAAGAATGACAGTACAATTTACTGAGATGGGAAAGATTTAAGAAGGAAAGAAGAGTTCTGTTTGAGACTTGTTAAGTTTAAAATGCCTATTAAACATCTAAACATGGAGATGAGAAATAGTTAAATATATAAGTATGGATTCAAACATAAACTTAAGAGATCCAATAACAGTTATAGTTGATTCTCAGTCACAGCAGTTATGTTCTACAAAGTCACCATGAACACCAAAATAACAAATACTGAAAAATTGTTCCTAGGGGAAATACAGGGTTAGGTTCCTGTGAACCTCTGGTCACATTTTCATCAACCAATCAATATATAACCTTGTTTTATGTGTGTTTCTAAGAAACCTTATTTAATGTACATATTCTTCTTTTTTTTTTTTGAGACAGAGTCTTGCTCTATTGTCCAGGCTAGAGTACTGTGGTGTCAGCCTAGCTCTCAGCAACCTCAAATTCCTGGGCTCAAGCAATCCTCCTGTCTCACTCTCCCAATTAGCTGGGACTACAGGCACATACCACCACATCTGGCTAATTTTTATTTTTAGTAGTGAGAGGGTTTCACTCTTGCTCAGGCTGGTCTCTAACTTCTGAGCTCAGGTGATCCTCCTGCCTCAGCCTTCCAGAGTGCTAGAATTATAGGCATGAGCCACCACACCCAGCCTAATGCACAGTTTTGATTCATTAGCATTGAACTCATGCCAATGGCACTGACTCCAGCCTGAATGAAACTTATTTCACACATCTATTTTCTCCATAAGGCACTTTACAGCCTTTTTGAACTTATGAACACTAAACAACACTTTAGCCTATATTTGGGGGCCACTGTAAACAGCAAAATCACAAACAAAAGCCACAAAATACAAACATATAGCAATAAATAGACCTCCAGCATGAGAGCTAAAACAAAAAGGCAGAGCATTGCCTAATTCAACCTCAGCTGAGATCTTGCACATCAGGGGACTCAAATTTTTCACTATTTGTGCAAGCCCATGAAATGCTGAGGTCTGATGGCAGGAGAATATGGATGTCCCAACTTAAGCAGAGAGAGTGAATTCCCCCTTCCTCCACCTATTTGTTCTATTCGGGCCCTCAAAGGATCAGATGGTGCCCATCCACATTGGTGAGCGTGATCCTCTTTACTCAGTCTACAGATTCAAAAGCTAATCGCTCCTGGAAACACCTTCACAGACACATCCAGAAATAATGTTTTACTTGCTATCTGGGCATCCTGTAACCCAGTCAAGTTGACAAAAATTAGCCACCACACTGACACAGACAAAAGCCTAACTGGAGTGAGCTGAAGAGAGAATGAGAGGATGGAGTCAAGACAGCAAGTGAAGGCCGGGCGTGGTGGCTCACGCCTGTAATCCTAGCCCTCTGGGAGGCCGAGGCGGGTGGATCGCTCGAGGTCAGGAGTTCGAGACCAGCCTGAGCGAGAGCGAGACCCCGTCTCTACTAAAAATAGAAAGAAATTATCTGGACAACTAAAAATATATATAGAAAAAATTAGCCGGGCATGGTGGCACATGCCTGTAGTCCCAGATACTCGGGAGGCTGAGGCAGGAGGATTGCTTGAGCCCAGGAGTTTGAGGTTGCTGTGAGCTAGGCTGATGCCACGGCACTCACTCTAGCCAGGGCAACAAAGTGAGACTCTGTCTCAAAAAAAAAAAAAAAAAAAAAAGACAGCAAGTGAAGACAACCATGAGGGGCTTTGCAGAGGAAGAACTGTGAAATGAGATGGGAGCTGGAGGGAAACACTGGGTAGAAGGATGGTTCCAATGAATGACTTTCTTACGACCTTTTTGCGTGTTAGCCATTATCATCTATTAGAGATGGAAAAACTACAGTATGGAAGATAAAGGGGATAATAACAATTGTAAAGTCCTGAAGGAAAAAGGCATTCTGTGTAGACACAAATGCAGGTAGACTGGTAGATTTGGAAGTAGGAAGATGAGTTACTTTTTTTCAAAATGCATCTATTTTCTCAATTAAGTGTAAGGCAATGTCCTCATCTGAGAGTCACCATGGAGAGGGTAGCGAAATTCTGAAGGGAGAGGAGGAGGTGTGAAACAGTCACATCAGAGAGTAGAAAGGTGAGTGTAAAAGGAAGTGTAGTAGACTTGTCTGACAACGTTAAGTGCTCATCTGAGGTTTGTGGTCATGGACATGAAATGAATCTCCTAAGAGGGTTGTATGATTTCTCCAACAACCAAATCAGTCATCAAACAACTAATCATCTCACTTCCAAATCACAGAAATTGCAGTCATTTCCTCTCTTATGTTTTGTTTATCTTTTTATTAGTTCAGAGGGTGCAATATTAGGCAGGAAATTCAAAACCAAGCCATTAAGAACAGTATCTTCAATACTACTTTGTACGACTTTGAACATTCTCCCAGAACTTACCCCATTCTCCCATATGCCTTGCTGTACTTTGAATCAATTGCTATTGCTTTTTCACAATCCTTTATTGCATCTGTATAGTGACCTAATTTGCTCTGAGCAGCAGCCCTAAGAGAAAGAAAAGAGATTTTTATTATAAGCAGCTTTCAAGGCATGAATTTACATTTCCAGGTACTAATGAAATTACATTTTCCTTGTCCCAGCTTGTAGATCATTCCCAGTAAAGTTCTAAGCAAACTAAGATAATTATACAATCAAATGGAAAAGAAAAAAAGCTTAGAAACTTCTGTTCAGACAAAAAAACAATATGCAGGCTGCCTTTCACTGTTTGCTTTGCTGTAGAAAAGACAAATATGCAAGTCATACAACTAATCTACCGCCTTACTACCTTTCTAATTTGCCCAAACTGAAAACTGAACACACCAGGACATCTGGGCTTCCAAGGAGGCACACAGAGTGACTGCCATGAGTGACTACACAGAGTGCTGTGCTGCTAACTGACCACTTTCACAGAAGGGTTCATGTACAAGTAATGTTCCAGTCCTCTGGCACTTTCTCCCATTCCATTCATTTCTGAGGCAGACTAAACTTTACTTCTTTCAGTCTTCCAGAAGTCCTCATAAACTTGCTGCTCAGAAAAAGGTCGAAAAAGCCAACTTTGGAAAAAGAACATTTGCATAGACTGAAATCTCTGTAATTGTGACCTCTCCTCAATAAGGCTTCCATTATTGGGAATAAGAAGAATTAACTCAGAGGAGAAACTGGAAAGGAGAAAAGCAGCTCCAAGGTGGATGCTCAGAAGACAATGTGGGTGCCAGCAACCAGGAAACAACAGACGGCTCTTGGATCAGGGCTGAGGGCTCATGTCTTGCAACCACAAAGTGGAATGCTATGCTGCATGCAGCCCCTCTGCCTCAAACACTGTAACTCCAAGACATGGCACCCTTTCTATTAATAAAGGTAAGGAAGCACTTTCTGGAAAACATTGCTTGTGAGCCCAGAGATTGACTTAGGCTCCTTCATGTTCTTGAGTCTATAGACAAAAGTCCCATGCTACCCCAAACTCTCTGACCCCTTGGTCCTCTCCCACTGCAATCTGACAAGCACTGCTCTTGCTACCCTTATTCTTGTCTCTTTACCCACATTTGTTGTTTTAACTGTCCTAAAAAAACTTTTGTTTAAACACCCAGTGAATCCTCTCTCTTCCTTGAAATTAATCAATGGTCATGTCTTTCAGGGACCTAGCTGGACTCTAACAAGCACACATGGAAACAATAAGACTGATTAAAACACCATCTATTTTCAAGTACCAGTGAAGGTCCTCCCTGATACTCTGCATTCCCTAAGTATCTTCTAATCTCCTTCTGTCCATCGAACTATAGATTAGAATTATCTAATACTACTTTCTATATCACAGCAAGTTTACTAGTGTACTCCACAAATACTGAATGCGCATAATAACAGATCGATTATTTGTTAGGTTAGGAACAGAATGTGTTATGTAAAATCAATCTTGGACAGAGCTAAAAGTAATACTGCCAATTCTGGAAGTTGACTCTGGGAATATAAACCTAGCTCACTGCTACCTCAAACTCCTGGGCTCAAGTGATCCTCCTGCCTCAGCCTCCCAAGTAGCTGGGACTACAGGTGTGCATCACCATGCCTGGCTAATTAAAAAAAATTTTTTTGTGTGTAGAGACAGGGTCGCACTATTACCCAGGCTGGTCTCCAACTCCTGGCCTCAAGCAATCCTCCCACCTTGGCCTCCCAAAGTGTTAGGATTATAGGCATGAACCACTGCACCCAGCCTGAGACAGAGTTTTTTTTAATGATTTTATTACATATTATAAGCATAGACACTGGCGGGGGCAGGGGGCTTGTCCACAAAGTGAGGATGAGATCTATACTAAGACTAGATCTTATCTCTAACTCATTAGGCAAGGCAATCCTACCTCATTCTTTCAGGCCTAGAGTCTGATCTGTCACTGATATCTCATTTCTGTAAATTTGCCATAGGTGATTTTACAGAACAGCAAATTCTCCAATCTCATTTCTTTTCTGCCAAGGGCCTGTTTTCCTAATCAGTTTATGTGCACGCCTACATGCATAGAATCATGCGTGAAGGGTAAAAGGGTTATTAATGGAAGGATAAAGGGAGGGAAGTTCTGAAAAAGGGAAGAAAGAACTATGTGGCTTAAAAAAAATACAAACATGTATACCTAAACATTTGCTAAAAGCCTTTAGGAAACTGCAAGGCAATACTTGTCTTTAGAAACCTGAATTGTGATTTTTAAAGTATAATCAGAAAATGAATCCCCTATACATAATACATAGGACTTAGCTACTCTAAGCATCTTAAATGTTATATACAAAAGTTTTCAATAATACCACATGGATTGTATTTTACATTGTTAACATACAGCTACATTCAGGATCTAATGTTAACTGCATATTTTTAATTACATTTCTTTAATTAAATTTTCTTTAATAAATGTATATTCATACCTTCTCAATACACTAATTCTCATTCTACAGGTACACATAACATTACCGTATATTAAGATTACTAGCAATTTTCAGGTGAAAAATAAAAACTTACCTGTGTGTCTAAATCTGCCTGTAAATTAAGGATGGCAACTGTTTCATCTACTTTGTACAGAGCAATTAAGGACCATTTATCTGACCTGTTAACCCTTGCTAAATTACCTCTAGCACAAAACTCTCCTAAAATGACTGGGAACAATGCTAACCAAGCATAATTATTGTTCAGATGCAAGTCCTTCAATTGAAAGTTTCCATGATGCCTCCTGCCCTCCATCCCACTACCACTCCATTCATTCTTCTCCAGATTAAATATTTTTACTTATTCATTCAACTAATACACCTATTGAGGTCCAGCTTATGCATACACATTTTTCTAAGAACATGGATACAGCAATAAGCTAAATAATATTGCTGCCCTCAACAGTGCTTAGACTGCAGTGAGGTCAGGGAGGGCCTGACAGACTATAAAAAAGAGATGCTCTGAGTCTGGCTTTGTCAACCTTTTTTCATACAGCATGACAGAGACCCTTTTCAGATTAATTATAAAAAATTTGTTTACTAAAAGATAAATATAGTTCTTTGCTTCAGTTAAAAAAAAAACTTAAATTTGATAGTGTAGCATTCAAACAAACCTGTTTTGGTAGTTTATATGAAAAAGAGGTATGGGTTTTGTTTACTTAATACTCAACATGAAGTAACAGCATGACAAAGATAACCACTGGAAGAAGAGATATAGAATGTAAAACTTCCAAATAATTAGAAAGAAAAAAAATGAAGCAAAGGAAATTCAACCAGTCCAATAAAAGGGGGAAAAGGTCAGGGGGGGAAGCCAAGAAAAAGGATGCTAAAAAAATAAGACAGTAGAAAAGAATTCAAATTTATCAACAACCACAAAGTTGCCCATACAAAACTGAGATTCCCTTGAATGTCATACTGTACTACGGAAAAACAAGAAACAAAAAAACAAAACTAAGGTTCTCAACTTGGATACAAAAGATATCACCTAAAACATAATCACACACAGGTTGAAGTTAGAGAAAGACAATCAGACAAACTGAAAACCAAGCAAAAGCAAAGAACATTAAGGATAGAAAGAGTCATTATTTATTAATCATCCTTTGTAATTTCATTTTACACGGCTCAGAAGTGAAACCTGCATTAAGTCTCACTCTCATCCTTTAGGGGCTGGGTGGGAATGGGGTAAATGGGATAGAAATGGGAAAGAGACTTCAAAAAGTTGAAAAGCAAACCTTCAAACTGGGCAAAACAGAAATAAAAGATCCTAATTGTATAGCAAGACAAAAGAATTCAAGTAACTTTCAAACACGGTATTCTGAATACACATCCTTAGTGAGATGTATTCTAAGAGAAAAGAAAAACTGCAAAGAAATCCTGCAGTTTACTTAGGCTCATTGGCGGTGTAATGTTGGTGCTGTGATTCCAACTGAAGGATACTGAAGGATAGAGCAAACGTGTAAATATACTGGTGTTGCTGGAAAGCAGGGTTTTTGTCAAGTCCGGCCTCTTGGTGGACTGTTGTCCTGATTCTTTGGCTCCTTGATTAGAAAATTCACAAGCAGGGCCAGTGAGACAGAGTGACCACAGACAGGAAGCAATTCCACACAAACAGCTTTTGTGGCAGAAAAGAAGGGAGCTATACAAAGCCAGAGAACGTTCCAGAGAGGAAGTTAGTCTCCACGAGTGGAGAAAGCCGTTGGGGATTTCCAGGTGATTTGCTTTTATTGGCCTGGTCCAGGGAAAGGCTTACGGGAGGTGTGGGATGTTACCAGGTGATTGATATACATGATTGACAGATGTTCTTATAACGAAGCTGCAGCTCCACAGGTGTGTCTGCCTCAAACCCTCAAGTTCCCGCCGGGCGCGGTGGCTCACGCCTGTAATCCTAGCACTCTGGGAGGCCGAGGTGGGCGGATCGTTTGAGCTCACGAGTTCGACACCAGCCTGAGCAAGAGCAAGACCCCGTCTCTACTAAAAGTAGAAAGAAATTAGCTAGACAACTAAATAGAGAGAGAGAGAGAGAGAGAGAGAGAGAAAGAGAGAGAAAATTAGCCGGCCATGGTGGCGCATGCCTGTAGTCCCAGCTACCCGGGAGGCTGAGGCAGGAGGATCGCTTAAGCCCAGGAGTTTGAGGTTGCTGTGAGCTAGGCTGACGCCACGGCACTCACTCTAGCCCAGGCAACACAGCCAGACTCTGTCTCAAAAAAAAAAAAAAAAAAAACAACAAAAAAACCACCTCAAGTTCCTGTTCTTTCTGGTAGTTAGCTGTGTTTTCCTGCAGTCCCTTCCTTGCTTCTCCGCCCCTACAAACCACCCTCCTGTATCTGCCACCTGCAGATTTGGTCCCTGCCTCCCAGTTTCCATTCTGGGAGAAGGAAGATACAAATATAAAATGGGGGAAGGTGAGAGAGAACTCTGTGACACTGGAATGTAAATTAAAGGTCTCTGTATAAATTGATGACTTCTCAAAAAGTATATTTATTTCCTAGCTCTGTCCACTGACAGGACCTAGAGATAATAACACCTTAGTAGCAATGACCAAGTTGTACAACCAGGTCTTGGTCTGTAAATACCATTTTCCACTAAAAGGAACAGAAACTCCATGGAGAAATAGGTGAGCTCAGGTCTAAAGCAGGGAAAGTACAAGGCAAATTTGGAATACCCTGTTGTCTCAGAAAGCAAGAAAGCATATTTTTAAAATGAAGTTACATAAAAGGATACGCAGCCAGTTTGAAGGAGCTCCACTAACCAAATGTGAGATAATTTAAGTGCCAAAAATAACGATTATGGTAATTGATTATAACACACTGAATAGTGAATATAAAAAAAATCATGAGTCCTAATGAATACTCAAATGATACTCAAAAAAGTTGCAGGAGGAGAAGGGAGAAAGCAGGGGAAAAGTGAGGAAAGCTCTTCTTTACAGAAATATGGGAGGAGATATATAAAGAGGGAAAGATAAAATTAGAAAAAGCACCCTTTTGCAATCATCAATGTTTTGGGGAAAGATCATGAACAGATGATAAACATTTCATAAAACACTGTAAGGGAACAATCTTTTATTCACATGCTCTAACTCAGCAGATTACATATTAATTACCAAAGGAATAATAGATCTGATGGTTACTACCTTAAGAGATCAAACTTAGAATCACCATTAATGGGACAATTTGAAAACATGTGCCTCCTAATATAATGCAATATGTGGTCACATAATTAGTTATGTAGGCCTCATACCAAAATTTCACCTAAATTTAATCATGAGGAAGCCATCACACAAATCCAGAATATCACCCATTCCTATGAGACAATTGGCCTGAACTCTTCAAAAATGTCTATGTCATGAAAAACAAATAATCAAAAAAGACAGGGATACTTTTTAGATTAAAAAAGACTAAAGTGATGGAATGAAATGCAATGCAAGAATCTTAATTGGATTCTGGACCAAAAATGTAGCTATAAAAGATGTTTTGGGGACAACTGGAGAAATTTCAAGATTAATACTAATTTTCTTACATGTGAATGGTATGATAGGTATATGGAGTACATCTTTATTCTTAGGAGATATAGCTGAAGTATTTAGGATTAGCAAGAAAATTATATATACATATATATATATGTATATATGTGGATGGAGCGCGCACACACACACACACACACACACACACACACACACCAATAGAGACAAAGAGAGAGAGAGGAAGTAAATGTGGCAAAATGTTAACTTGTATAGATTCTAGGGTAAATGTAGATGGATGTTGATTGCACTACTCTCTCAATAAGTTTAAATTGACTTTAAATAGGTTAAAATTTGTTTTTTAAAAAAATACACACTTACACACACATGCTGCCATGTGACTGTTTCATCATTAGAAGTCTTCAGGTAGAGACAGTTTTCTTTCTAAATTTCACTGAATCAATTCAACTCAAACTTTTGTTGAACAACTATAATATGCTAGACCCTGAACTCAAAAGCACTATACAGAGATGAAGAGGCTATCTCCCCACCCTCCAATCTTTAATAGTCTAACAGGGAAACAAACAAATAAATGAATAAATAATATTATAAGTGCAAAAATGGAAATATCAAAGGAAGAGGCAGCCTAGAGAATGGTGTGGTTAACCCTATGCAAATGTAGCTATCTAAGAGAATTTTCCGTGATAGAAAAGTTCTTTATCTGTGCTATCCGATATCCACATGTTGACTAATGAGCACTTAAATATGCTAATGGAACTGCACAACTGAATTTTTAATTTTATTACATTTTCATTAATTTACATTTAAATAGCCGCATGTGGCTAGCAGGTACCATATTAGATAGCATTGCTCCATAGGTCAGGAGCTTGGAAAGAAAAGAAATTAAGAAAGCCTTCCTCAAAATAGCAGTATCTAACAAGGTTTTGAAAGATGACTAGTAGTTGACCAATTAGATAAGCTGGGAAATATTGTAGGCAGGGGGGAGTACAGGCAAAGCACGAAGAGATGTCCCAACATGGCATTTTAAAGAAATCAGTAAGCTTCGCATTATCTGTGCACAGATACTAGAGAGAAGAGGAATGGGGTAGGAGGAAAAGTGAAGATAATAAAGTTAAGAGAAAAGAAAGCGCCTAGATTATAAAAGATCTTATCTATCATGCTGAGGAGCTTAAATATGATCCTGTAAGTATTTGGAACTAGTGAACAGAAAGCAAGAGTTAGATGATCAATTTTTTTTTTTTTTTTGAGACAGAGTCTCACTTTGTTGCCTCGGTTAGAGTAAGTGCCGTGGCGTCAGCCTAGCTCACAGCAACCTCAAACTCCTGGGCTTAAGCGATCCTACTGCCTCAGCCTCCCGAGTAGCTGGGACTACAGGCATGAGCCACCATGCCCGGCTAATTTTTTCTATACATATTTTTAGTTGTCCAGATAATTTATTTCTATTTTTAGTAGAGACGGGGTCTCGCTCAGGCTGGTCTCGAACTCCTGACCTCGAGCGATCCACCTGCCTCAGCCTCCCAGAGGGCTAGGATTACAGGCGCGAGCCACCGCGTCCGGCCTAGATGATCAATTTCCCATTTTAGAAAGAGCCTTTTGGCAGAAGACAGGAACAGGGAGTGCAAGTAGAAATGGAAGGCCACTGTAAGTCCCTATTGCGCTAGCTTAGCAAAAGTTATGAACCTGGACTAAGGGAGCAGTAAATAAATTAGCTATTTGAGAGTTATATGGAAAAGGGAAGCACAGAGAAAGACACACTGGTCTCTGGCTTCAGATACTAACAATAAGATAAGGAATGAAGCAAGGAGGATCAGATTCAGAAAGAAGAGTGGGTGTAAGAAAAGAGGACGACTGTGCTTCAATCTTAACAGCTTCAGATCACTAACTGCAAGCTAGGGTGAAAGCAGATTTGTGCAGCTCACAAAAGGAAGAGGAGAGGCGTCTGAGCCTTGGAGGCCAGGAAAGGAAAGAGAAGCCAGGCTATATTTGAATCTTCTGTGAGATGAAGCCAAACATGCCGAGATCTGAACTGAATAACAATGTGGTCTGTGCTCTCTGCCTCTGCTGTCTGGTTATCAGGCCATGACGAATGAAATTTCAGTAGAACAATACAGTCAGAGTCACCATGTTTCCAGACACCCTTGCTTTCTTTACCTTATTAAAAGTATGAATATAATTTATGTTCTATTTTTATAGAAAATAAGACAGAAAAAAAAGCAAGCTACCTTGTATTTCTCATATCATGCATAAATAAATTACATCAAAAACCCATTCCTACAACTAAAAGGGTCTTACACTGTTTTTGAAAAAAACAACCATAAGAATTCTAGAAGAAAACATTGGAAAAACTCTTACAGATATCAGTCTAGGCAAAGAATTTATGAAGAAGACCCTAAAAGCATTCACAGCAACAACAAAAATAAATAAATGGGACCTGATCAAATTAAAAAGCTTCTGCACAGCCAAGGAAACAATCATTAGAGTGAACAGACAACCTATAGAATGAGAGAAAACATGTGTTTTTGAAAGAAACAAATATTGCCAATCTAGAACTACTAAGGACTTTGTATATATTATCACTCCTTACAACCACCCTTTGAAGTGGTTAATATCCTTATTTTACAAGTGAGGAAACTGAGACTTAAAAAGATGAAGTGACTGCCCAAGGTTGCATAGCTAGTAAATAGCAGAACTGAGATTCAACTCCAAGTTCAATAACAAACTAAGTTCAAATCCCGCGAACTGACTACATACTGCTCATAGAGGAGGAGGAAAACAAAATGCAAAATAATGAAGTCTCTGTTCCAATCCTTCTTAGAGTGAGGACGGCTACATGCTGTCATTAGCACTTATTACAATGGCCTGATGCATCTTGATTTTGCCTTCTAAACTACGCTCTCCAACCTAAAATGCCATCCCTTCTCCCTTGCCTATCTAAGTTCTACTGGTCCTTCAAATACAACTTCAACTCAAATCCAACTCCAACTCAAGTTCTCCATCATCTGAGAGGCTTCCAGACAAACTCCCTCCATCATACTCTCTCTCTCTCTCTCCTATCTTTTATTCTAGTTATTGCCTTAAGTGATTCAACCTACTATGGGTAAAGTAATGTACTCAGCACCGAAGTTGTACAAAACTTCACATAGAAGACATAGAAATCTGTTATTCATTTCATATTGTAAATGATTGGAAGTGTTTTAGACCTATACTCAATCATTTGTTGTTTTCTGTATACAAGTGTTAATGTGAATGGCTAGTTGCTTCAATATCACTAGAAATTTCTTTTTTTTTTTTTTGTTTTTAGAGATGGGGTCTTGCTCTGTCACCCAGGCTGGAGTGCAATGGTGTGATCATAGCTCACTGGAGCCTCAATCTCCTGGGCTCAAGTGATCCTCATGCCTCAGCCTCCCAAGTAGCTGTGACTACAGACACACACCATTATGTCCAGCTAATTTTTGTTTAATTTATTATAGATATGCAGTCTCACTATGTTGCCAGGCTGGTCTTGAATGCCTAGCCTAAGCAGTCCTTGCACCTTGGCCTCACAAAGTGCTGCGATTACAGGTATGAGTTACCATACCTGGCCTAGAAATTTCTTATATTTCTTTTATAGCTTTCCATTCATCCAAAAAAAATTGGCTAAACTCCTTGAGACACAGTGTTAGGTGTTATAAGAGATACAAATAGATATAAGCCCCAATCACTGCCCTTTACCTGAAGAAATAAAACAAACATTCAGGCTGGGCGTGGTCAAAAAAATTCACATAAGGCAGAACATATGATAAGTGTATGATAAAACATGATAAATCTACATGAATGTTATACATTGTAGCAAGTGTTACAAGTATAGAAATAAAAAACAAAAATACATAATAAATTTTCAAGGAAGGACTCAGGTTTTCCTTGTGCTGAGCCTCAAGCATCAACAGGATCCTTAAAAGCCAAAATAGAAGATAATTACTAGAAAAGAAAGACTCATGCTTAAGAACTGTGCCAACTGATCATTTTCTAAGAAATAGAAAACGGTCACTTCTATAAAAAGGAAATTTTATTTCATCCTAGTGAGATTAGTATGTGAAAAATATTTTGATTAGTAATAAAACTGTGAAAATGAATATTAAAAGGAAGATTTAGATCTGCTATTCTGAGCCTCCAATTCTTAGCAACCAGTTGGCTAAGAAAAATAGCAAGGGGTAGTTGGCAAGACTACAGGCTATTGAGATATTTAAAGCTACTTGAGTTTCAAAAAACCCAAAATGATCCTAAAGCTTTATTCAGTATTTGTATTAAATATACAAATAAGGTTTTCCAGTTATTTAATATTAAATAGCATGCTCTATTACTGAGCTTTTCAGGGGAAAAGATACTATTTAACACATTGACTGCCACACTAGAAAAAATTTTTTCCCTTGGGCCCACGGTGTTTTATTACAAAAATAGAATAAAAACTTTGAAAACAAAACAATCCTTTCTAATTTAATAAAAAATCTGTTATTTTTTATTGTCTTCTGTGTGTGAGTCATATACAACTTGAAAAATAGTTCATACGGCTCCCAAGGTAGAAATGTGTGAGTTACATATGCTTCACGAGGCGCCAGGCTCAAAACTAGCGTCAGTTAAATACAACTCACACGGCAGTTAATGTGCTAAATGCAAAACAGAAGCATAATTATTGATTTCAGTTTAACAATAAACAAAAAGCAAGCATAGGTATTGCCAAGAATCTCCTCTACTACAGTACTAGTGAACAGACTATTCAGGAATCCTAATCTCATTAAAAATAAACTATTTAGGCTCACATGTTCCATATTCATACTTAAAAGTACACGGTTTACTGTGTTCAATAAACAATTTTATGATAACATTTATTTCTGGTTATAACATTTTTTGACACTCAAGTATATTTATTTCAAGATTTCATATGCTAAATTAAAACATTATGTATAGTCATCTGATGACCGAATAAAACTCCAACATCAAACCACATCTTGGGGAATTCATTCTCCACAGATTATTTGGATTTTCTATTTTTTTCAGCTAATTTGATGAAACAGGGTAATAAAATGACTTTTTTGTGAAGAAAGAAAATGAAGGTTTCCAATATGGCCAATTAAACTCCTTAAGGATCCAATCCTTCCACAAATAACAACTGTAAATTCTGGTCAAATACAAAGTGAATTTTTTAAAAAACTAGAAGCAGCCCAGATGACCATAAATAGGAAAAAGCAAACCATGATATATTCAAGCAATAGAATACATTGAATAATAGAAAAGAACAAACTATTGATAAAGGCAACAACATGGTTGACTGCTAAAACCAATATGCTGAGCTAAAAAAGTCTTACACAGAAATATATGTGTGGTTTCTTTCATATGAAATTCTAGAAGAAATGAATTTAATCTATAGGTGGAAAAAAACAAAACAAAACAGTGGTTGCCTCTGGTGTGTGTTGTAGGCAACTGACTGTGAAGGAGCAGAAGAAACTTCCTGGACATCTGATGGTAATTTTCAATGTCTTGATAGGGTTTTAGGTTACACAGGTGTATATAGTTGTGAAAACAGTGAAAGCATCGTTAAGATTTGTTCATTTTGTTGTATGCAAATTTTACCTCAAAAGAAAAAAAAGTAAATGTTGAACTGTAATTAATGATATGAATGCTAAGTATTTAGGGGGAAGTGTACTGATGGTTGCAATTTGCTTTAAAATGAATCAAAAATAAGATGGAATAATAAATGGATACAGGCACAGATAGGTAGATAAAAGTGTCATACAGGCCAAGTGCGCTGGCTTACACCTGTAATCCTAGCACTTTAGGAGGCTGAGGCAGGAGGATCCCTTGAGGCAAGGAGTTCAAGACCAGCATGGGCAACATAATGAGAACAGGCTGAGCAAGAGCAAACCTCATCCCTACAAAAAATACAAAAATTAGCCGAGCATGGTGGCTTGCACCTGTACTCCCAGCTACTTGGGAGGCTGAGCCAGGAAGATCTCTTCAGCCCAGGAGTTCGAGGTTGCAGTGAACTATGATGAGGCCACTGTACTCTACCTGGGCAACAGAGCAAGACACTTTCTCAAAAAAAAGAAAAAAATATATATATATGATATAGCAAATATACTAAAATAGTAATGATAAAATCTAGGTGTTGATATATGACTTATTCACTGTAAAATTTTTTCAACTTTGAAAATTTTCCTAATAAAATGTTGGAGACCAAAAAAAAAAAAAAGAAAGAAAGAAAATGACACTGGATTAATTCAGAGCAAGTCCTATCAGACTAGCATCATTTCCTTGTTAACAAGGTTACTACTAGATTGGTAAATCAGAGAAAGAAAACTGACAACATATTTAGACCCTGTAAATGTGGATCTCTCTTCATATTCTGATCAAGGCAAAAGAACAGGCTACATAAAGAATAATGACAATAGCTAGTACTTGTGTGCAACACTCTTTACTAGACACTTTCCTAGCACTTTACACTTATTAACTATTTGATCTCTCCAACAACCCTATGAGGTAAACACTACTATTATCCCAGATAGGGAAACTAAGGCATAGATACATTAGGTAATTTGCTCAAGGTCACATAGGTAGTAAGTGGCACAGCCAGAAATTAGAAGCCAAAGAATCTGGGTTCAGAACTTCTATTCTTTTTTTTTTTGAGACAGAGTCTCGCTCTGTTGCCCGGGCTAGAGTGAGTGCCATGGCATCAGCCTAGCTCACAGCAACCTCAAACTCCTGGGCTTAAGCAATCCTACTGCCTCAGCCTCCCAAGTAGCTGGGACTACAGGCATGCACCACCATGCCCGGCTAATTTTCTATATATATTTTTTAGTTGTCCAGATAATTTCTTTCTATTTTTAGTAGAGACGGGGTCTCGCTCTTGCTCAGGCTGGTCTCAAACTCCTGATTTCGAGCGATCCACCCGCCTCGGCCTCCCAGAGTGCTAGGATTACAAGTGTGAGCCACCGTGCCCGGCCCAGAACTCCTATTCTTAACCACTTACTTACAATAGCTCCATTAGTTGACCTGAACTGACATAATGTAAGATATGGCACATCTCAAGTTTGTGGATGACATGAAAATGAGAGCAAGACCAAACACATTACTTATCCAAAAAGATTAAGGGGCAGATAAATAGGAGAATGTAACAATATAAAATTCTATAGGGGTAAATATAAGATCCTATATTTGAGTCCAAATCACCAACTCTACCTCCAGTGACAATACTAATATATAGTGGTAGTTGGTAAGAACTTGTCACATGAATATATGATTGAAGGATACAATAAAGAGAATGTATGAAAAAGGTAGGATTTAATATACCAGAAGAAAAATTTAACAAATAATGAATTTAACAAATAATGCTAGAATATGCTGATATATAATTATGTAATATAGAAGTAGATTAAATGAGAGTCCTACAAGATTATTTATTGATCTGGTTAGACCAATGCCAGGTATACTGTCTTAACTTCTGGGAATACACTTTAACAAATACAGGTAAACTGGAACAAGTATTCAGTGACAGTACAAGACCTAAAGCTCTACTACCTGAGGTATAATGGAGGAAACTTCAAACATTTAAAGTGGAGAAAAGAACTCAAGTGAATACGGTAGCAAACTTCAAAATGAAAGATACTGTCATGAAAAAGAAGAATCATATTTACTCTTAAGAATTAAATAAAGCCAACTGATAGAAATTACAGAAGCTACAGGAAGACAAATTCAGTGTCAATATAAGGAAGACTTTCCCAACTGTTAGAAATAACTACCAAAAAAAAGGGAGAGGAAAAGGGTGCTATCTCAGAAGGGTATGACTACCCTAAATATGATAAAATAACTCTATGAAAGATTGGGCCAAATTAACTCAAAGATCTCCTTCACATCTATGAACCTACTATAAAATGAAAGGTAATTTTTATAAGACTGTCTTAACGAGTTTCAAATGGGTTACAAAAGTCATATCAGTTGCTAAAATACACATGCGATGATAAAATTTAAATGCAAAGGAAAAATAAGAAAATAGAAAAATATTTGTCAAGTCTGTAAATGAGGAGAGCTTTAAGCCTAAAAGCACTGGAATAAAATTCAAAGGAAAAGAATAAATTTGACTACATAAACATGTAAAACTTTTACATATGAAAAACATTAAAAGGCAAATAAGGTTGAGCACATGGTGCCTGTAATCCTATCACTCTGGGAGGCTGAGGAAGGCGGACTGCTTGAGCTCAGGAGTTCAAGACCAGCCTGAGCAAGAGTGAGACCCCATCCCTAGTAAAAACAGAAAAAATCAGCCAGGCATGGTGGCACATACCTGTAGTCCCAGCTACTTGGGAGGCTGAGGCAGGAGGATTGCTTGAGCCCAGGAGTTTGAGGTTGCAGTGAGCTATGATGACACCACTGCACTCTACCTGGGGTAACACAGGGAGACTTGTTCTCCAAAAAAAAAAAAAAAAGGCAATTAAGCTGTGCATATAGGATAAAGGGATTGTATTTTTAATATAGGGCTATGGGCTATGTTGTCCAATATAGTAACCATAGCCAGATGTGGCTATTTAAATTAATTTTAAATTAAACATTAAAAATTTAATTCTCAAAATTCTCAATTCCACTAGCCCCATTTCAAGTGCTGAATAGCCAATGTGGCTAGTAGCTAATGTGTTAGCACAGTTATAGAAGATTTCCATCATTGTAAAAGTTCTACTGGAACTTGAATATTTAAAACAGAATAATTTAGTCCAGGGAATTTATAACTTAAGGTGATAAAATTGCTAAGAGGCCAAACAGAGGGTTGCACAGCAATCTAGAAATTCACAACAAGGAGTCATTACTGTCCTCAAAAGGACAGAGTCCAAAACCCAAGGTCACCTGGCAAAAGCTAGGACCATAGTAGTTGTCTAAAGTGGGAGTGGGAAGACAAGGATGAGAAGCAGTAGCTGCTGAATATATACTGTGATATACATATTAAAAAAATAAATAAAAGGTGGGGGAAGAAGAAATACTGAAACTGCTCTCTTCCTTCTATCCTCCAATTTCCTGCCAGCACCTCCATGGCTGAACCCAGACAAAAGACAGGTGACAAAGGAGCCTGGCAAATGCAGCCTAGAGGGGGTCAGACCCCTGCTAAAAAGGGCAGAGCCAAGAAAGAAAGAGAAATAAGTCTGAGGCTAAAGCCTGGCACAGGTACTCTTCCCTGTGTCCCCACATGGCAGGATGAACAGGGAGCACTCTGGAGTTTCTGTTATAAGGGCACTAATCTCATTCATGAGGGCTCCATCCTCATGACCTAATTACCTCTCAAAGGTCTCACTTCCAAATACTATCACATTGGGGATTATGTTTAAAATTCATATTAGCATAAGAATTTAAGGGGGACATAAACATTCAGTCTATAGAAGGTATAAACAGAACATTTAGGACGGAAAAACCACATATGGTCAACACTTGAAAAATGTCCAACCTCAACAGTAATTAAATAAAATTAGAACAATTAATATAAAAATAATAATATTAAAATAACAATAATAATTTCAGTACTTAGTGCTGATAAAGGGTATAGCCAAAACAGATACACTCCTGGGGGAGGGAATTAATTTTCAAAATATTTTCAAAGAAGTTTGGACAATTTTGCAATTTGCATCAACAGTATTTTAAATGCTTATACTTTTAGCACATTTCCAGGGATAAATCCAAAGTCCAGAAAATTGGAAGCATGAAAAAAATTTTAAAAACCAGATTTCATTGCAGCTTTATAATATTGATAAAAATTGAAACAACCTTAATGTCCACTAGTAGGTCTATAGGTAAGTAAATCCTTCAGATCTATTATACCAAATGTTTAAGAACTGCAAACCTGCCACAATAGTGCTAGTTTACCTGTTGCAATAGTAAACCGCATTGTTGGGATCCAACTCTATCGCCTGTGTGTAACAATCCACTGCAGCAGCATAATTTTCTTCTTTCATGTGGTTATTGCCTAAAATGAAGCAACCAATGTAGACAGTAAGTATAATATACAGAAAAAATATAAAGTCTAACAGATAAATTTTAATCGTAGAAACTACAATGATATGAAGGTTGGCCTCATGATTTTTTGTCACACTGGAGATAAAGTTTATATTGTTCTATAGAGTCGATATTCTTTAGCTCACAGTGTGTTTGAACCATTTTAACAATCCAGAGTCTTAACAAATTAATGTTTGTATACCTTACAAAGTCCAGGCTTAAGTGAGTAAATGCAACAGTTATGACTATCT
Organism: Lemur catta; assembly: GCF_020740605.2. Lineage (NCBI taxonomy): Eukaryota > Metazoa > Chordata > Mammalia > Primates > Lemuridae > Lemur > Lemur catta. The sequence goes on from NC_059139.1 coordinate 41,569,685, forward strand.
CATGGCAAAAGTGAATCTCTTCTCACCTTCCTTATCTTCATCTCTCTCCTCCCTTTTAGAGCTGCCCCAGCCTGTTCCAGATGCAACACCCTCCCTAATCACCATCTCAATCTGGACCTGGTCTTCCACTCCTTCCCTGTCAAAATACACATCTGCTGAATAATCAAGCTCTCAGAACTCTGCCATGGGTAAGCTGGTAAAACTAATCATGATAACATCTTATTGGCAGATAATATTTTTATGTGTTATCCCTTCCAGGGATAGATTCTTTTTAAAAGGGGATTTGAGGGAGATTAATTTCTAGAAAGATAGGATTTCAGATAGCATGGTGAGCCTACAAAGTACTAATTTTCAGGAAGGGCATCTGCAGATACATCTGGCAATAATTTAGCTAGGTAAACAACTGGTCAGCAAAATAAGGGATTTCCTGTGGCTATCTTTTGTATTTCATTAAATGAAAAGCAAGTGTCCTGTGCACTTGTAAGAACTAAAATTCAAAACTGAAAATATTAGGACAACTGAGATTAAGAGGAAGAATTCACATCTCAAAGGCCTCTATAATTCCTTCCATCTTTCTCTAAACCAGAAGCTCTCCTATTAGCCTTGTTCTAAATAGATCATCAGCTACATAATGGGATGAAAGGAGTGTAAATTTGTAGGGAACAAAAACGGGAAGATTAAAAGAAAGGCAGGTAGATAAAAGCATCTAAAATCATACAAAAATTACTACAAATTGGGAATCAGAAATGAATATAAACAGTAACTGCCAATGGGTCCACGGTTTCTTTTGGGATCTACAAAATGTTCCATAATTGATTATGTTGATGGCTTCACAACTCTGTGAATATACTAGAAACAATGAATTGCATAATTTAAACAAGTAAATTGTATGGTATGTGAATTATACCTTAATAAATTGTTTTTTTAAGAGTAAAAGAAATTAATTTGGATTCCTTCCCTACCTCCCCAAAAAGAAATGAATATAAAGTCTCTAAGGAAGCTTAGAGGATAACATAGTTTGCAGTTAACTACATTAGCCCAGGTACTTAAATAGATTTCCATGTCAAACATTTTAATTTTCTGGGTTATTGAGATTTTGTTGTTCCTGTTGGGCTTTATTACTTGAGTGGCATTTTATGAGCATTTATTTATTTGTTTATTTAAGAGACAGGGTCTTGCTCTGTCGCCAAGGCTGGAGTTCAGTGGGGTGATAATAGCTCACGGCAGCCTTGAACTCCTGGGCTCCAGCAATCCTCCCACCTCAGCCTCCTGAGTAGCTGGGACCATAGGCACACACCACCATGCCTGGCTATTTTTTCTATAGACGAGGTCTTACTATGCTGCCCAGGCTGGTCTTGAACTCCTGGCCTCAAGTCATCCTCCCAACTTGACCTCCTAAAGCCACTGCACATGGCCCTTTATGATTTTTATTAATATTATTGAAACTTTATTGTATGGCTGGGTGCAGTGGCTCATACATGTAATCCTAGCACTCTGGGAGGCTGGGGGAGAAGGATCGCTTGAGGTCACAAGTTTGAAACCTGCCTGAGCAAGAGCAAGACCTCGTCTCAAGTAAAAACAGAAAAAATTAGCTGGGCATGGTGGCACGGGCCTGTAGTCCCAGATACTTGGGAGGCTGATGCAGGAGGATCGCTTGAGCCGAGGAGTTTGAGGTTGCAGTGAGCTGTGATGATGCCACTGAAAAAAAAAAAAAAAGAAAGAAAGAAAGCAAGACTCTGTCTCAAAAAAAAAAAAAAAATTGTATGTCTTTTCCTGTAAACCACCTCATATGTGTAAATACCATAATGTATATATATATATATATATATACCACAAATGTCATGTATGTTAACTACAATGTAAGTTAATGATAAAAAGCTACAAGTCACAAAATGATTCATTTATGCAAATTCAGAGGCCGGGCGAGGTGGCTCACGCCTGTAAGCCTAGCCCTCTGGGAGGCCGAGGCAGGTGGATTGCTGGAGGTCAGGAGTTTGAGACCAGCCTGAGTGAGAGCCCATCTCTACTAAAAATAGAAATAAAAATTACCTGGACAACTAAAAATATATATAGAAAAAATTAGCCGGGCATGGTGGCGCATGCCTGTAGTCCCAGCTACTTGGGAGGCTGAGGCAGTAGGATCCCTTAAGCTCAGGAGTTTGAGGTTGCTGTGAGCTAGGCTGACGCCACGGCACTCACTCTAGCCTGGGCAACAAAGTGAGACTCTGTCTCAAAAAAAAAAAAAAAAAAAAATTCAGGACACAAATGAAGAATTCTGTGAGAAAAGGAGATAAATATAACAATGAAGCACGTGTATCGCATTTTGTAGCTCCAAGGTATTCTCCTATAAATTGTTTCCTTTAATTCTCAGAACCCTATGAGATATATGTATACTTCTGTCCCCTGTCAGGGAATGAACACAAGGAACTCTGCTTGATTTATTCTGATCTTATTGCAGCCCTTCAGAAGCAAGGTGCACAAAATATTTGAAAGCAGTGTTCCTTCAGCCTTGATTAACACAGTCAGATAAGTGCATCAGATAAATGCAACATATAGCCTGGAATAACCCTATGCTTGACAATCTGTCATGGCTATTTGTTTTCACACAAATAGCAAAATCTGAATAAAAAGACAATCACTTTAATTTTATATGCAATATGTCTTAGATGTCACTGGTCCTAGTGAAAATAAAGAATACAAAGCTTCTGGTTAAGAGCAAAGGCAGTAAGTGATTCAGCCTACCCACGCTGCTGCCGTGAGTCTCCCTTTATGACGCACTAGCCCTCATCTTCCTAACATTCACTGTGTCCAAACTCTACAGGGGATGCAATCTCCCAGTGTTCCATCATTCAGAGGAATAAACGTGAGGGACAAAAATAAATGTCAGTAGAGAATATACTGCATCACTGAAGATTTCATACATTACAAAAATCTGGGTTAGAAACTAATATATGAAAAATGCATTTGTATCTGGATGGTTTAAATTCAAATTATTTGAGAAATATTATAACTCAAATGACAATGAGGAGCTGGTTGTTGCTTTATTTTACATGTAATTTATGTAATTCACACTATGCTAAGGTGTTCAGGTGGTATCCTTTCTTAGAGTAAATAAAACATCAAAAACTGAGACCAGTATATTTCTAGAAACACTGCACTTTATAAGGTAATCCTAAGAAGACAATCACACGGTATTGAAAAGAAATATAGACTAAGATAGTGAAGTCAGTGTTACTTGGGATTACAAAATTATCTGTCTAGGTAAATAAGTCATGCCCAATCAGTACCATGTAACACTATGCAGCCATTAAAAAGTGATATAGGTATATATTTATAGACCTAGAGAAATGACCAGGCACAAGGAATAGGAAAAACATACTTTTTTCCATATTTACCTTTTCAGATACCAAGTGATTTAAAAAAAAAAATACAATAACCATCATAACCATCTTCAGGGTATGAACTAAAGAAAAAGCCAGAAAATGGTTCTGTGCATAGCTTCTGAACATAGCATATTCCCCAATAACTCTCTGCCTAAATATAGGACAGGGAATTTATTGGCTCTTGTTCACTGCTAAAGATAAGGACTGTGACCAACAGCTTTCTAGTACAAATCTTATGGGTCTGACCTGGCTGTCCTCTATAGCTTAACATAATTGACATGATAGAAAAATTGAACACAGATCCTCAACGGTGACTTCTTTATAAAAAGCAAGAATGCTTCAATAGCCAGCTATTATGAAATGTAGTAATACAGTAAGCAAATGTGCCAGTTAATAAACAAGTGCCATATGCACACATGAACAAATTTCAAGGAACTAAAAACCATTAAATATATGAAAGCTAAAATAATACTGAAAATTATTTTCCTCTCTTTGATTAAGCATAAAGAAGAACTTGGGATCTTACAGCATAATTAGCAAATACAGTTACAAGTAATTAGCCATGAAATTATTTGTTCTGCAAGTTTTACTCACAACAGATCTGCTTCTCTTGAAGCAAGCCATACCCACATTGCCCACAAGCCATTCTGTATTTCCAGGCTTCTTACCCATCACATTCATTCGGTTTCATAAAGGCCATGTGGACTTATGATAATTCATCTTGGTGGTATAAACCAGAATCATATCAATTGGCAGTTACTTTCTCCAGAGTTTCATAGAGCTTTACTAAACAAGTAATTTTTGTATGAAATATTTACCTTCATCTTTTAATTGGTCAGCTTTTCCCACATCTTCAGGCACCGAGTTTGAGAGAGGCAGAACGTCATTCTGAAATTAAATAAAAATCAATGCACTTCCCTTTAGCTACATAAAGAGTGATCCTAAAATATTAAAAAGGAATAATAAATTACCCACATTTTAAATCATCTGTAATTCCATGTCATGAAATCTAACATATAAATAACAGAGTTAACAAGAAATAGGAGAAAAGTCCTCTTACCTACTTACATTAGAAATATGAACCAGCCTGAGCAAGAGCGAGACCCTGTCTCTACTAAAAATAGAAAGAAATTGTCTGGACAACTAAAAATATATAGAAAAAATTAGCCGGGTATGGTGGCGCATCCCTGTAGTCCCAGCTACTTGGGAGGCTGAGGCAGAAGGATTGCTTGAGCCTGGGAGTTTGAGGTTGCTGTGAGCTAGGCTGACGCCACGGTAGTCTAGCCTGGACAACAAAGTGAGACTCTGCCTCAAAAAAAAAAAAAAAAAAAAGAAATATGAATATGTGGAATTTTTCTAGAGGATACTAGGCAGCTATGAATCAATTTTTTTTAAATTTGCTTTCCCCATACCCAGCAACCCCACTTTGTAAAAAAAAATGGAATCAACATATAAAGAATATGAATAGAAATATGATCAAGGGATTGTATATATTAGTGAAAATTTGGAAACAAAATGTTTACTATCCTATCTAAGAAATACCCTAACTTGAAAATCACAGTTTACTAAAAAAGCATTTATAATATGATCATATTATTTCAGTATATTCACACAAACATACACACACAGATTAAATAACAAAGACTGGAAAGATGTACACCAGAAGTAAAATTTTCAGTCTCTTCTTTCTATCTTCCCATATTGCCCAAATTTTTTAAAACAATGAGCATATGTTAATTTCATTAAAACATTAAAAAACACTATAAAAACTAAAATTCCTGTTTTTAGTACCTACTATCATCCTCAAACCTCTTTTGTATTAATAAGGTTCAAACCAAAGGTGCTTATGAAACTACATTGAAAATTCAGAAATATCTTGAGTGGCACTGGGAACACAATACATTTTTTCATTTTTGAAAGACCGTTTGAAAACCACATTGCCTTTAAACTTGACTCTGAAGTTCATAAATAAGTTTATTATTTTCAAAAAAGCATAATTTGTAGCCATTGTGCCTATGTACTGTATTTAAAATAATCCACCATTGCCTGTTTTTTTTTCTTTTAGAGACAAGGTCTTGCTCTATTACCCAGTCTGAAGTGCAATAGCACAATCATAGCTTACTGAAGCCTTGAACTCCTGGGCTCAAGTGATCCTCCTGCCTCAGCCTCTTGAATAGCTGAGACTACAGGTCTGTGCCACCACACCTGGTTAATTTATTATTATTATCATTATTATTATTTTGTAGAGATGGGGTCTCACAATGTTGCCGTGGCTGGTCTCAGACTCCTGGCCTCAAGTGATACTTCTGCTTAAGCCCCCCAAAGTGCTGGTATTACAGGCATGAGCTACCATGCCCAGTACCATTACCTTTGTCTTCACTAAAGTTTCCATAAAATTAATAGATCTAACATTGGAAATACATTTTGCTAATTGAACTCAAATATTCACAAGTACAAAATCTCTCACAAAGTATATGCGTTGTCCTTACTAAAAAAAATAAAAATAAACTTTCTCTATGAATCAGTTTTCCTAAGCATAAAATATCAGAATAAAAACATATAGTAACAAAATGAGAACCTTCATAAGTGGAGGTCACTACTTAAAACTGACTGTAGAACCAGGCACAGTGGCTTATGCTTATAATCCTAGCACTCTGGGAGGCTCAGGCAGGAGGATCACTTAAGGCCAGGAGTTGGAGACCAGCCTGAGTAAGAGTGAGACCCCATCTCTACAACAAAATAGAAAAATTAGCTGGGCATGGTGCCTGCCTGTAGTCCCAGCTACTTGGGATGCTGAGGCAGGAGGATCACTTAAGCCCAGGAGTTTGAGGTTGCAGTGAGCTATGATGATGCCACTGCACTCTAGCTGGGGCAACAGAGCAAGACTCAGTCTCAAAAAAAAAAAAAAACCTGACTGTAGTTACTCAGGAAGTAAATGTGTTCAATGACACGTTAGTGTCTTAGTACTTGTTTTTAGAGTTCCTTCTATTTTAAATCTTCAAACAAGCCTAGGCAGTCTATATATGGGAACAAAAGTGATTTTAGGGGGGGTCAGAAAAATGGCATATTTAAAAATGGATTATAATCCATTCTGTCATCCAAATTATTCTGAATTATTTACCGAAATTGCCACAGTTTTACACTTTAAAACTAATTCTCATAATCACTGAATTAACTTGAGCTGCTCATGATATGGGCGCAAGTACTACCTACTTTAAATAAAGGGAATGGATCCATTAAGTATATAAACTTAATTGAGAGGAAATACAGAAAAGCAGTATCCCAAAAATGACATGACCAATATAACAATGAAGTACACTGGTGAGAGAAATAATTTCTTTAATCATAACAATCTTGATTCTGTTTCAAATGAGTTTTAGACTTTCTCTGCCATACTCTGTTAACAAACACAAATGCAATGAAGCCCCCAGATGTAAAATAGGACTACTAAAGGATTGTGATACCACAGATAACACTAGCGCAGATATACAAGAAAGCCAATTTCAATAACTATATTTTAAAAATAGTAAGTAACAAATTTCTTACAATTAAATGCAATCAGAGAGATATAGCAAAAGAGAAAAATAAAAGCTAAGCTTTCTTCAAAGTATAAAAGCCAACTGGAGGCCAGGTGCAGTGGCTCATGCCTATAATTCTAGCACTCTGGGAGGCTGTGGCAGGAGGATTGCTTAAGCTCAGGAGTTTGAGAAAAGCCTGATCAAGACCAAGACCAAAAATAGAAAAAATTAGCCTGGCATGGTGACATGTGCCTGTAGGACCAGCTACTCAGGAGGCTGAAGCAGGAGGATCACTTGAACCCAGGAGTTTGAGGCTGCAGTGAGCTATGATGACTCCACTCTACTCTACTTAAGGCAACAGAGCAAGACTCTGTCCAAAAAAAAAAAAGCACCAGTTGGAGCATCCTGAGAGGTTAAAAAAAAAAAGTTCTGATCTCTTCAGTTCTAAGTCAATGGTGACAGTAGCTAAAAAGTGAGCAAATCCAAGTGTTATCTCAACACAGGCCTCTAGCACTTGACAGCAAAGAAGGTCTGCTCCAACCATAGCCATAAACAGCTACTGAGACAGTGTTCCCTGAGGAGACGACAAGCCCAAAGGGAAGAAAAAGGAGTTCCCTGATGAGGAACACAGAGAAATGTCACAATCTCCATGTATCTTGTCATAGCATTAGAATCCTTCTTTTTGATGAATTAATGTATATAACTGCATTATTAGTTTACTGCCAAGTTACCATCTTCACTGCAATTCTTAGAACCTCTTCCGAAGATGTTCTAGAAACAGCCTAGAGAACCCAGTCAAGTGTGGTCAGCAATGTTCATGCCAGACTGATATATAAATTACATGTTTCACCTTCACTCCTGAACTCTTCATTATGTACTAAAGATCAAATACACAGCTAGAAAAACAAAAGGAGTCTACAAGGCACTGAAATGTAGTGAAAAAACATATGCGAAGTCACCCTTGGGATCTAACTAATCAACCTTAAAATTTTTCAACCTATGGTCTATTGTTGCCTGAAAGAGCTAAAAACCAAAGATCGTGTCCCTGGGAGCAGGGATGAGAACAAGGGTTTTAGTCTTAGTTTCTACATATTGACCCTTAACCTCCCCCCACCCCCTTTTTCAAAGAGATGGGATCTAGTTATGTTGCCCAGGCTGGCCTTGAACTCCTTGGGCTCAAGGGATCCTCCCATGTCAGCCTCCAGAATAGCTGGGACTACATGTACATGCTACCCACACCTGGCTCCTTCCTGTTTTAAAAGAGCCCCATAAATGGCCAAATTTGATGAAATGTGCTTCAGAAATGATGATTCAATTCCAGATGAATCTATTTCTGTACAGTTGCTATCTAGACATTAAAACTTTTGGTTTTAACTTGTGTTTCATGTTTTAGGGAAACGTCAAGTCAAATGTTGGAAATGTAAAACTACTCAGATTCACAGGAAGGCCATCCAAGAAAAAAATAAAAATAAAAATACTAAGATACTGGAAAGGACATAAAAGTTGACTAATACATATCATTAAATATAAAAGAAGGTGAGAGGATGAGAATAGCTACTAATATGAAAATCTAAAGCACATTAATGAGTTATATTTTAGATACCAAATTATATTCATATAGATAGACTACCTTATACCCAGGAAGAAGTTAGTTATAGGCCTGGCTCCTCAACTATTAACAATCTATTAACATAAAATTGTAGTCATACCTACATCAGATACCAATGAGGAAACAATGGCAACATACCTTACAGAAGGAATTGGTGAACATTTCTGTCAAAGGCTGTGAAACTGCTAGATGTGTATCTTCTGAGCTGATCTTAAAAACTGTCTCCAAGCACTGAATTGCAACTTGAAACAAATTTTAATAGTGAAAAAAAAATTAGCAATTTAAAAAAAGAAACAACCTCCTTTTTTCCCTGATAGGACTGCAATCTGTGGAAATTCAGTATTTATGATCACAGAACATAAGGAAAACTAATTGGTTCAGCTGCAAATAGATTTCTGTTTATAGACCAGCTATTGAAGGAGGACAACTTGATTTCTTATTTCTTACTTAAGGAAAAATGTTATCTAGAATATGATTTCTCAATATATGTATTCTGTCATACTCTTGTTGAAGACTACCAGAAAGAGCAGATCATTAATAACAACCTACTTCCCACTACAAACCTAAAATATTACCTTTTTTCAAGTGTGAGAAATAGAATATTCAACCTGATTAAATATATTAAGATCCAGAAGATCACAGCAGATAAGCAAGATTTAATAAAGTAAATATGTAAGAAGAAAGCTAAAAACAAAAACAAAAAGCAAAAATAGTAAGAGCAATAATCCCTGGCACATAGGAAGCACTATATATTAATCCTGATGTATTTATGTGAAGATAGGTTAGTTTTTAAAAATTCATTCATGAATTAGAATTTACCAAGTGCCTCCTATGTGTAAGGCACTGTTCTAGGATGGTAGAGAAACAGCAGTAAACCTAACGGAAAAAAAATCACTATCTGCATGATGAAGCTTACATTTAACAAACATAGTAAGTAAAATATATAGCATGTTAAATGGTGATAGGGACCTCACATCTATTTTTGGTGTATGACAAGATTTGGCTGGTACAGACAAGGTAGACAGACATGGTGAGGGATTATGTTAAAAAGGAAGTCTGTCATCAGATGACAAGGCACCTCAAATGACATTTTCAAAAGATCTGGACTTCAAGCAACAGGCAAATGGAGAGCCATCAAAGAAGTTAGTGACAGAGAATAACATAACTAGATTTATGTTCAGAACTAAAAGGCTGGTAGGAACATTGAGAATGGATTAAAGAGAGAAGCTGGGTGAGAAGGTGGAAGCAGAAACCAGCTATTAATAGATTCCTATTTAAATGATATACACAAATGAGGGGCCCCAACTAGGGCAGTAACAGTGAAGAGTGCATATCCTGTCCTCTCTACAGATACCCTTTGAGGGGAATGGAAGTATATTCTTACCCTGATAGCACTCCTGTTTGAAAAGAAATTCTTTTCTGGCCCCAGGAGATAAGATGTAGCTAAAATGCCCAGTGTATTTCCAGACAGCATAGAATACATTCCCTTACATTTACATGTGACCTTTTAAAGATACATTATATATTAATTTTGGTACTGAAAAAATTACCTTTGTCATTTAAAAAAACCAACCAAACAAAAATACTATTTTTTTAAAGCTACCGACCAAAAACAAAAGAAAAAAAAGAAAAAGAAACTCTATTACTTTCACTATCCACAGAACAATTCTCCTTAGAAAAAGGATTTAATAAGCAACTAAGTTACCAATTATAAAAAGTCAAAATGTCTTTTAGATACAAAATAATGTACTATTTACCCATCGCTCATTCTCTCCCTTTCTATTCTTGCCAAGTTGTGTTTGCAGTTAAAACATTGGGTGCCACATACACACAAAGGCTCTCAATGCCATGAAAGGATAGTTATTTTAATAATAATAATAATAAAAACAAATGTGTGTATGTGTATATGTGTGTGTGTGTGTGTAAATATATATATATGTATGTATACACACACATACATATATGTATTCTTAATGAAAACCTTCCTCCCTGATCAGACTGGTCATTTCCTTTACTGTGCCATGTAGCTTGCACAAGTTTCTATTATTTTACTTATCACACTGTATTACATATACTTAAATGTTTGTCTCTGATATTAGACTGTCTCCTTGAGGACAGGGCCAACATCTAATTCATCTTTGACTTTAACAGTGTCTGGCAAATAGTAGATGTTCAATAAATTTAATCTGCTGGTTTCTGTGTTTGCAAATGGAAGTAGTATTTTAATTTCAGAGAAAATAAAAACAATTAAATCTGTGGAAGAGAGCATCTTCCCCGACAAAGACAAACAAAAACACATTAATTCACAGCCTCATGAAAGATGGATAGTACCAAACCAAGCTCTTAATCAAAAAGGAGAGTATGGAACTTCAGTGCTAAACACTGACAGGTGAAAAGTCCAATGTGATGACTCTGAGAAATTTGTATGCCCTATCTTGTTTAGGTAGTCCAGTCCATCTTCTTCATCTCTGCTGCCACAAACCTTAGAACACAGATCTGGCACATAATAGACACAATTAAGTATCACTAAAGAGACTGGCTTTTTTTTTGAAAACACAATTCTGTTTTGATAAGTAAACCTAGTTACCAGAATGTTTAGTGCTCAACACTAATAGATATTTAAAAAGACATATGATTTAGTGAACAAACCTACCACAGCCTTGAAACTCAGGACTAACTCATTATCATTAGTAATCCAGCCCACCCTGTCTCCCCAAATTAACCTGAGTGCAATAATTTAAATTACTTTTACTTCAAGATTCTCATTTATGAAATAGAGATTATTATATTTGATCTTCCTTTCAGGAGGTTACACCCAGGAATAAGTCATAAAAATCTAAAGAAATACTATATATACTTACTGTTCCACTTTAACACCAAACAAAAACAGTTTGGTACTGATGACAAGAAAGATGAGTGAAGAATTCAATTCAATAATACCATATCCCATCTGGATAACAATGAATTCAAAAGTTTTCACATGCTATGTGCCAGCCATTCACTGATTGTGATTCTCTTCATAAATCTATTAGATGGAAAGGGACAGATATCTCCATCTAATAGACTTAGGACCTAAGATACAGACCAACCAAGTGACAAGCCCAGGATCACTAGATTCAATTAAACAAATATTTACTGAGCACCTACAACATGTCAGGCACTTTTCTAGACACTTTTATATATACCAATGAATAAAAGAGAAGAGATCCCTAAACCTCTTGGGGCTTACATCCTAGTGAGGGATGGAGGAGTGGATCAAAAACAATGAACAAGTCCTTAAAGGTAAGGAAGATGGAGACTGTGGAGAGCAGAGCAGAGAAGCAGCTGCAGATTTAACAGAGTTTCAAGGGAAGTCTCCCTGAGAAAAGAGATTTGACAAAGACTTGAATGAGATGGGGGTGTTACCATTACCTGGAGGAACCAGACAGAGCAAAAGCCCTTAGGCAAGGAGATTAGGTGGATTCACACTGAAGAAGCTAATTTGGCTGAAGCCAAAGGAGAAAGGCGAAGAGTAGGTGACTGGCATGTTCTTGAACTCTAGGAAAGTTCAACTTACCTAGATCTTTTAAGCAATGACTAAGTATCACAAGGTGTCATTGCAAGATTTTCAGTAGAGAAATGATAGAATCTGACATGCTCTGTTTTAAAAAATCACTGGTGGCTGTGTTCAGAATAGTCCATGGAGGGGCAAGAATAGAAGCGGAGAGACCCAGTGAAGGGCTATCAGAGCCAAACAAGTGAGAAATACTTAGGGGTGATATATATATATATACATATATATACACACACACACACACACACACACACACATATATATCACTTTTAACCACGTTAAGAGGTGGTCAGACTCTAGACATAATTTGAAGGAGTAGCCAACAGGATTTATTGAATGATTAGATACACAGTATGAGAGAAAGGGAGGAATTCAGAATAACACCCAAGTTTTTGGCCTGAACAATGGATAGGATGGAGTTGCCATCAACCGAAGTGGGGAAGCTGCAGATAGAACAGATCTGGGGTGGGAGAATCCAAAGCTCAGTTTGGGCAATGTTAAATTTGAGATGTCTATCAGGCATGCAAGTGGAGATATCTAGTAGGCAGTTGGATACACAAGTATGGAATTCAGGAGAAAGGTCTCACTGAGGGTACAAATTTAGGAAATATCAGCATATAAATAAAGGGTATTTAAGGCCAAGAAGCTGAGTGATAACACCAAACAAATGAGCGTAGATAACAAAAAGAAGAGGATCAAACAGCGGACCCTTGGCACTCAAGGCCAGGTCAGGGAAAAGAAGAGGAACCAGCAAAGGAGAAAAAGAAGGAGGAAACAATGAGATAAGAAGACAACCAAGAAAGTATGAGGTGTCCTGGAAGCTAAGTGAGTGAAGTATTGGGGAAGAGGGGGGAGTGGGAGTGATCATCAACTTTATCAATGGAAGCTAATAGGTCAGATAAAGACTAAGAACTGACCATTGAACTAAACAACACAGAAATCACTAATGATCTTAATGAGAATGGTATGGATTGAAAGGTGGAGGCAATGGCCTTATTGGAGTGGATTTAAGAAAGAATAGGAGAGAAATTAGAGAAAGCAAGTGTAGACAACTCTTTCAAATAGTTTTGCTGCATGGGATACATAAAATTAGGCAGCAATGGGGGGCATAGGAAGACAAGAATAATGGTTTATTGTTTGTTTTTGCTTTATTAAGAAGGAAGAAATAATAGTTTATGTTCTGTTGGAAAGGATCCAGTGGAGTGAAAATTTGATGATATACGTTGAAGAGACTAGAATAACTAGAGTGATATCCTGGAGTAGGTGAGACAGGATGGGATCTAGTGTACTAGTAGCGGGGTTCCATTTAGAAAGGAAAATGGATAGTCCGTCTATGGTAATAGACAGGGAAGCAGAGTATGTAGATAGTGGGTGGGTAGATGGGCAGTGGAAGTCTGTGGAAGTTGTTTACCTTCTTTTTTTTATTATTATCAGAAATGGGGTCTCACTATGTTGCCCAGGCTGAGTACAGTGGCTATTGATAGGCTCGATCATGGTGCACTGCAGCCTTGAACTCCTGGGTTCAAGTGATCTTCCTATTTCAGTCTCCTGAATAGCTGGAACTACAGGCACACACCACTGTGCCTGGCTATTTTCTTATTATTTCAATTTTCCTGGTGGAGTAGGAAGCAAGGTCATCAACTAAAATTGAAGACAGAGGAAAAGGTTTGGGGGATTTGAGAAGACATGAGAAAGTGTTAAAATGGTCATCTGGGAGCACAAAAGTATGAATGAACTTGGAACAGATAATATAATTGTCTGCCAGCATTAAAGGTCTGCTTGAGGTTAACAGCCATGAATTTAAAATGGGACTAGTTAGTTGTGTGGTTTTTTTTCCATCTATATATGGCCACATGGATGTGGGCACAGAGTAGGTGGAGAGTTGGATTTAAATGAGGTAGGGTTTTGCAAGAAAGGGAATGAGGGAGATACAAGGGAATGAGTATAATTACCAACCATGGAATTTAAGACGGGTAAAAAGACGTGTGGGGAAAAGTGAGGGATCAACAGATTGGAGATATTAGTGAGGTCAAAGAATTGTTGGGGTAGGAATTCTAGAGGGAGTAAACTTGGAAATATAGGCAGTAGTGGTCAGGAAGCAAAATGTTTAAGATAGAGATTATGGGAGGAATACAATTTTGATAATAATGTCTAGGAAGGGTTTCCCAATCTCAGCATACTAACATTTTGGACCAGATCATTCCTTGTTGTCAAGGGCTGTCCTGTGCATTGTAGCAGCATCCATGGCCTCTACCCACTCACTAGATGCCAGTGATACCAGACCCCCAGTTGTGACAAACAAAAATGTCTCCAGACATTGTAAAATCACCCCCAAATTCAGAACCACTGATCTAAGGATACGACCAAGTGTTTGAGGTCACTCGAGGACAGAAGATCAAGAACTGAGAGAGAGCCAGGGCAATTGGAAGAATCGTCTATGACTATACTCCAATTGCCAAGAATTCAGACAGCAGTAGTGCTAGAGAGAGTGACAGCGAGCAGGAACCATAAGTCAAAAAAATAAAGCAAATGTCAGTAGGTGACAACAAGCAAGAGGAGTGGGTAATAAAATGTGATGACAAGACTCAAAGCTGAAGCTACATCAGCTTCACAAGAGTGGAAAAGCTGGTACTAGAACTGAGACTCCTTCTCTAGGGCTTTTTTAAATGTCTAGAAGGTGGGCAGACACCTCCACATGATTTCATGTTCAATTAAATTAGACTCACAGAGTCAAAAATAGGGGTCAGTCAAAAACAATTGGCACCATTTCTGACTGCCATATATAACAAACAGCTGAAGGCACATATTTTTGGCTGAATACCATCCTAAAAATAGGATGTAACATCTTGGTTTTTAAAAAATTCTTCATTTTCTTTCTAGTCCTTAAAAGTATTAGACTGACTTTGAATAAAAAAGAAACATCTTTTCTTAAATGACTGCATTTATCTGTTTGCTACAGAGCAATCATAACTAACATTTTCCTTAGATACCAATCAACTTTATCTTCACACAGCTATCAACGAGAATAACAAGACCTTAATATTCAATGGACTGACAGCAATGTCTTCCAACTGTGTGTCACCTGCTCCTCTCGCTGCCACCTGGAAAGACATCATCTAACCAGACTGCAAGCAAATTTAGAGCAAATGCCCAATTTTTATCCCCACCTCCTAAAAGCATATTCACAGGGAAGTGCTTGTTGAAATTAATAGATGTGTCCCCATTATAGAAGCAGCTTCAAGATGGGAGATTCGAACTGTACTGGTGTTTATTAAGTTCTCCCAAATGCACTCTCATTGCAATAATTAAGTCTTTGGGCCACAAAGAAGCTAAACTCACTGAACCTCCACAATCCCATCTGCAGGATTCAATCTTCTTGTGGTTGTACTGAATTTAAATTTCACAATGCATAAACATGAAGCACAAAGATGATGTCAAGGAAACACATGATGTTATCATCCAGTCCTGTTCAATTTTATAGATTACCGAATCTAATATTGAAAGTTCACCTAAAACAAGAGTGAAATCCTTTCAAGTCCCAAAATAGGCACTTGTCAGAGCTCACTAATGGTATAATTATTAGACTTTTACATAGTGCTATTACAATGACTAAGGTATTTTCATGTATTATTTCCAAACTGTATGCTTTCCTGTTAGGAAAAGGAAGACAACAAGATCCTCAGGGTAAGAACCAAGATTTAAATCCCAGCTTTGTCACATATTAGCTGTGTTCTATTACTTAACCTATCTGGTTTCATTTTCTCATTTGTTAAATGAGGATAATAATAACAGTCACTGTGAAGAAAATATTCCCTATAATATACATAGTTCTGACACATAGTAGCTGTTCAATAAATGAACAATAATCCTCTTCTTGTTAACAAACAAAACAAGCATCAGAAAATGGAAATAAGATAACTTATAGTTAGGCCTCTCTTATTGAAAGTCCAACAAAATATTCTGATTTTGTTATAATAAATCATAAAGTTGGGCATACAGCTATTTTAGTCTTTATTTATAACACAAATAAATACAAAGGGATGGTACCTACCTTCCAAACTTTCTTGTTCATCCGATGTATAAGCATCCATCTGACTTTGTTCCCGTAAGAAATGAATAACTGCATAAACTAGGTGCTTGATAGATGACATTTTAGAAGCTAAACACTTTTCCTTGACAAGAAATACGAAAACACTGAGCTCAATTATTTTAAACAGTAAAGAAAGTTATAAATTACAAAGGTAATAAATAACAAGGGTTATAAATTACGTTATAAGTAAAAAAAAAAAGAGGGCAAACACGAGTGTAAAAAATTTTTTTAAGTAAAAAATGAAAAAACTATATTATTTTCCATATTTTCTCTTTTTAAAGAGTCAGGGAGCACCAAAATATTGTTATGGTAATTTATTACATATTTGCATTTATACCCAGTAGTATTATACTATGTTAAATCTTGCTTACATAATTTTTGTTCAAAACATGTATAACATAAGCTTAGACTCTCACTGAATTATCTCACTATATCTTAACAGTATATACGGTACAGAGACAGAAAAGAATAGGGGGACAGATATAGAATCTCCCAAAGGCCTCAGCACTAAGTTCAGAGAGATTTCATATGCTGACTAGAAGGTGATCGACACCAAACATCTTCCTCTATTTCATGAGATTAAAAAATATATTAAATAATTTACACTGCACCTACTTTTGTAGGTGGAGAGTTATTTGATGAGGAAACACATTCAAGAAAGGTTGTTTAACTGTTGTGTCGTTCTTAATAAAAATGGCATTTTATTTAATCAACAGACGGGTCAGGAAATCACTGCCTAAGTCGATGGATACTACCAACCGGCCAGCGCTCCCTGCAGTAGCTGTGCTCTCGTGGACAAGCTGGAAGCTCCCGGTCATGTTCATTCACATGGAATACTATCGCATCCAAACAGTGGCGCAGGGCCAGCCGGCATTAATGGCTTATTTCCACTAAATCGCATCATCCATCTGTTCCCCAGGTTCCCTAATTCAAAGCCAGGGTGTGGTACCCGCCACTAGAATGTTTATTATTTATGCACTTATTTTAAAGGCGATCTCAGCCCCTAGGCCATGGGGTTACAAGCACTAAATAAGCCTCCAGGGCAGAGAGTGAAAACAGAATGGGGGAGCGGGGGAGAAGGGGTCGGAGGAGAAAGGAGATGTCCAGCCTTCTCCTCTTTCCACTCTCCAGAGCACATCGACCTCCCTCTCCCTGCCTTCCTCCCTCCCGTACCCGGGCGTCGCCTGGGCCCTGACCCGGCTTGCAGCGGGGGCGCGGGGCAGGCCTCCGTCCGGGGCGGCGGGGACGCACCCTTCACAGTGGAAGCCCCTTACCAGGCAAGAGGACGCGAGACGACGGCCGAGGGCGCGCGGGCGTCGGAAGTCAGTCCGCCGGCCCCTTGCTCCTCAGGACTGGAGCTGGCTCGGATCGCAGCACTGGCGGCGGCCGCCCAAACTTCCCCGGCTCCCACGCCGCCTCCCCCTCAGCCCACTCAGCTGCGCACTCCTCTCCGCCCGCTGGGTCTCGCCAGAACCGCCCCTGGGCCGGCGCAGGACGCGCGGGGCGGGGCCGGCGCGGGGCGGGGCCAGAGTGGGGCGGGGCCGGCGCGGGGCTGCCGCACGTGGGAGGGCGCTGGCGGGTTCCGCGGCCGTGGTCTCCTCAGCAAGGCCGACTCCGCCGCCCGCGTCGTCCACCTCCGAGCCGAAGGATTGCGCGCCCGCCGCCGCCGGCTTCTCGGCGCTCCCATGATCGCCCGGTGCCTTTCGGCTGTGCGAGGCCTCCACAGGTACCTCCCGTGCGCGGGTTAACCTTGACCGTGGGCAGGGCGGGGTCTGCTGCCCCTGAGTGCCATGCACCCCGACCTAGCCCTTCCCTGCTGCACCCCAAGGCGCTTCTGGGATCCTCTCTCTCTCCTCGCGGCCTGCTGGTCGACCCCTCAGGGACACCTGGCGCGGCCGCCTGGGGCCACTTTCCCTCCTCCGCTCCCTCGGGAGGGTATCCATTCCCCTTTGTTTGGGACTGCCTCAGCCGCAGTCAGCCGGGCCAGAAAGAGTGCGGAAAGATAGTTCCGGTAAGAAAACCATTTCACGCTTGCCGCCGTCCAGAACTGCAGAGCTGGCGTTAAAAGTGCCGCAGCTGTAGACTGAGGAATTAACAATTCTCCTTTGCCCCTCGCACAGTTCATTAGCATTCCAATCCTTTAACATCCACTCGAGATGAAACCTCTTTGGTTTTGTTGCTTATTTCCGTCCATGCTTTCTAAATTTTTCTTTTCCTCCTCCCCATTAAAAATACATTCTGTCTCTTGCTAGGGCAAATTGACTTGGCCCAAAATGGAGAAATTATTGCTTGGACACGGCTTTGGGCAGCCTCAGCTGCTGTTTTGGATTGCTTCCTAGTTCTCTAACCACACCCCTCTGCAACAGACCACTAGCAGGATGGTGAGAGAAATTCTTTGCACGGATGCACGGCTTTTCCGAAACAATGCCGCCACCATCCCCATTCTCAAATCTGCCTAGAACTGTAAATCCAAATTAACATTCAACAGAAAAAAAGCAGTGTGTTTTTCTTGTTAGCTATCTACAAACTACTGTGGAACATATCAACATTTAAGCATTTTAACAGTTTTGTACATTACCAATCGTGGTTGGAGCTTTGTGTTGCTCAGTCCTTACGGTTAAGGTGCGTCCAGAGGACAATAGTAATTATAAAGAGTTAATGTGGTGATTGTGACCATATCCCAGGCTGTCTTTTTGTGCTAGTCTCCACGCTGCAAGTGATGTAGCTGTCAAATGAAGCTATACCAATAAACGAAGATCTTCACACAATACCAGGGTGAGAAGAGACAATAAATCTTCATATAAGACAGCAGTTCTCAAACTTTTTAATCTGAGCACCCCTTTGCCTTTCAGAAATTACTGAGGACCTGAGAGCTCTGTTTATATGGGTTCTACCTGTCCATATTTATCATATTAGAGATTAAAGCTGGGAAATGTTTAAAGTATTAATTTACAAAATAGCGATAAATGCACTACATGCATAAATAACATGTTTAATGAAAAATAATTATTTTCCACCCCCAAAACAGTGGGAAGAATGGCATTGTTTTTGTTCTCCTTTTAAACTTTTTTTTTGCTTCTTATTGTGGTAAAATACAACAAAATTTACCATTTTAATAATTTTAAAGTTTACGATTCATTATCACTAAGTGATTCACATTGTTGTGCAACCATCACCACTGTCTGTCTCCAGAACTTTTTTATCACCACAAACTGAAACTTTGTGTCTATTACACAATAACTCCCCATTCATTAACTTCTCCCTCAAACCCTGTTAACTGTTACATCTTTATTTCTCTATGAGTTTGACTATTCCAAATACCTTACATAAGTGGAATCATATATTTGTCTTTTTGAATCTGATTTATTTCACCTAGCAGATGTTTTTAAGATTTATCCATGTTGGAGCATGTGTCAGAATTTCCTTCCTTTTTAAGGCTAAATAATATTCCACTGTATGTATATACCAAATTTTGTTTATTCATTCATTTGTCAATGGACAGTTGGGTTGCTTCCACCTTTTGGCTATTGTGAATACTACTGTGATCATTGGTGTGCATGTATCTGTTTGAGTCCCTGCTTTTAATTATTTGGGATACCATATATGCCTATAAGTGGAAATTGATGAATCATATGGTAATATTATGTTTTAATTTTTGAAGAACCATCATAATATTTTCCACAGTGATTCTGCCCATTTTTATATTCCCACTGGCAATGTACAACAATTCCAGTTTCTCCACATCTTCACTAACACTTATTTTCTGGTTTTGATAATTGTTCTAAGAATGACGTTGTTTTGCATTTTGCAAAACTAATGTGACTTAATAGAAGATAGCTGGATTCTTCTGCATTTAATCTGTTCCACAGTTTTTTGTTTGTTTGAAGAGGCAAGTCTCTATCAGTCAGACTACAGTGCGGTGTCATGATCATAGCTCGCTGTAACCTCAAACTCATGGACTCAAGTCATCCTTCTGCCTCAGCCTCCTGGATAGCTAGGAATACAGGCATACACCACCATGGCTGGCTAATTTTTTTTTAAATTTTTTGTAGAGACAGGGTCTCGCTATGTTGCCCAGGCTGATTTCGAGCCCTTGGCCTCAAGCAATTCTCCCTCCTTTGCCTCCCAAAGTTCTGGGACTATAGGCATGAGCCACCATGCCTGGCTCTTGTTGCACTGTTTTATTTGGGTTTAGGAAAATTAAGAAAATCCCACCTCACACTCATGTGTAGTTGGAAAGAGAGAAATATTTTAATAGCTTTTAAAAGATAATGATGGATATTCTTTGATGTCACACCGAAGTTTGACAAAGGGTAGTTTTTTAAAGGTTAGTTGCAAAGTAGAATCTGAAACTATATCAGTGTGCTTTTCTTACTCTGTTACATTAAAATCTATTAGTGTATCTTACACTTTGAGTGGATCTTCTATCTGTGCATGGTTTTGTAACATCAAGTATAGGTCATTTGGAAATCAGTGGTTCACTGTGTTATACAAGTCTTCTTAATGTTGACATTTCATTATACATTATCAAACAATCGCATTCCTTAATGTCCTCATCCATCTTATCAGAAGTCCTCATGTATTAGGAAGCTGTCAAGCTCACAGTGGCAGTTATGATTTTCCAAAATTCTAATTTTCACTTAAAAGCTAGAATTTTATTATTGGCAACACATACTGTCAGTTGTTTTCCTTAAAGTGACATTTTTGACAGAATTTCTGCCAAATACTTACATCTGAATAACCCTGGTTTGTCTGTCAGTAGTTTTTTCCATTATGTTCCATGGAAAAAGCATCTATTTCAGCTCACAATTATTCAATCAGTTGCCCAAATGCTTTGGAGCAACCAAATCCTCTAGACAAACATCGCACTCAGGTATGTAGCAGAGCGCTTTATGCATACTTTGCCACATAAACACAGACACACACTCAATGGCTAAGATTTAATAAAATCATAATTTTTACTGTTTCATCAAGGACATTCTAAAGTGAAATTGACATTATTTTTACCATAAGTGCAGGACAATGAAGATTACAACTACTAGTACAGTTTGGTGACCTGCCTTGATTTGTTTTAAGGTGCCAACAATTTATCCACCATTGCTTTTTAACAAATGTCCATAAAGTGACAAAGATAAATAATGTCTTACTATCATTATGAAAGATTTTTAACCTCACAGAGTCTTTGAAAGGTTCTCAGGGACCCCTCCCCATACCTGTACCCGCAAGGTTTGTGGAGCACATTTTCAGAACTGCTGATATGTAGTATCCAGATTCTTTGTTTATGCATGGAAGAAAATAAGTTTATAAAAAGCCATACAATTGTTATCTTGTTAGAAACTACCATAAATTTATCAACTACTTTGTTACTTAAGGGCATATGTTACAGTTAATCATCATATACAGTAGTAGTCCTTAACTTAGGGCTTAAGTGACTTAATCACACAATTTGCTGTTTGTTTCAAAATCTGTATCCTCCAAAAACATTTAATAAATACTAGACAACATGTGTTCTCCTGATATGTTTTTTGTGCCTGTATGACACTTGGGAGTTCCTTTTGCTATTATAGGAGTAACCAGGCTTTTGCTTAACTAACCTATAGTTTCCCTTGGGTTTTCCTGTTGGCAGTGTTGCTATACCCCCTTCCCAAGGCCAGGTTGGCAGCCAGGATCGTTGATGGAGTATTAAGCTAATTTCTTGGGAATAAATGGATTGGGATTCTGGAGACTGGATTGTAGTTGTTCGACTCATTTTGTGACCTTAAGTAAATTGCTGCCTTGGACCTCTCTTAGGTTCCTTATTTGTAAAATGAAAAGAGCTATACTAAATGATGTCTGAGGGTCTTTTTTTTTTAACTCTATATTTCTGTAGCAATTGAACCAGGAGAATTCCCCCTCCTACCTTAGCCAGATTACAGCATGTGAGCCAGGCAAAATCTAATGTGTGTTATAGAATGGAGGGACGAGTGACATGGTCAATAAAACAAATGAAAAGGCTGATTCAACAGTAAGTATTTAGCCAAAGTGATAGCTGTGATAGCCCTAGTTTCCTCTTTCGATTAAAAAAGATGGTTTTAGTCTGGGAGCGGTGGAAAAAAAAATAAAAAAGATAGTTTGACTTTTAAAATTATGACAGCAATGTATGTTGATTATTGGAAACTTAGAAAATAACAAGCAAAAAATATTAAAAATATATATAGTCCACCTATCCAGAAGAGCCAATTATTAACAGCTAAACTCTGGGAATACAGCTGTGGGCAAGACAGAAACTAGCCCTGTGCTTATGGGTTTATGTCCTCACTCTAATCATGGAGTCAAAGGATAAACGAATAAATCTTTAAAATAGGTAGATTATGAAAGGTGCTGTCAATATCAGCTTAGCTTGCTCTTCCTCAGGGTGAACTTACCTAACCCCTACTAAATTCAGTTCCTATGAATCCTATAAGTACTTTCATAACACACACATTATTATTGATTAGCATTTGTCTTCCCCGACAGTTGAAAAGCTTTCTGAGATCAGGAGCCTATTGTTCATTTCAGTACTTCCACTACTTAGTATGGTATCGTTACGTAATAGAAGCTAAGTAAATATATACATTGAATGGATGGGTGAAAAGATACCATCAATAATAATAACTGGAATTCAGTGTTCACTGCTGATATCTTAGGAGTGTAGGCCTAGACTTGGCATTTTGATATTGACAATTACAGGTATAATTGTCAGAAGAAAGTAGATATTTAAAACCCTATATGAAGTAGCTGGATGCAAATTTCTGTATGCAAAAATCCAGTTGTCTATGTGTGTTAAGAAAACCAATATAACCTAGTTGTGTTTTCAGAAATTACAGTGTGGAGTAATATGCAATAGGAAGCTAACCTGAAAGTTAGCTGTACTTAACCAGCAAATACGTAGGAATTTTGAGTGTACACTTAGGTAGGTATGAGGCAGAGTAGAAGCCATGTATTAAAAGGCATAAACTTTTAATATTCCTTTGTCCTGACTGGGAGCATTCAAACAGTTACTTGGTGCCTTACAGACCCATCTGGTAGATCTGCAGAGTAATAATTAATTAATGAATACTCTGGGAGCAAAGCTTTTCTAAATATGTTGGCCTGGATATGAAAGAAATTGAAGGAGGTGCTTATCTCTGAAATACTGGGCCAGAAGCAATCAAGCTGAGGAGGAACAAAGCAAACTTCTCATGGGTGGGTCTGGGGTCTTCTCAGGGCAGGGAAGCCAGACTCTCTGGACATACATGACTTGGGAGTTACTTGGGACAGGGGAAACACACATCACTGGGCAGGGCATAATCCTGAGAGAAGCAGACATACTTGTTGGTCACACTAAGAAAATAGCAATATGCAGCTTGTCCTACTTGGTAGAAGCCATGATGGTGAATTCATATCCTGGAATGCATCATATGCCTGCTGTATTAAATTTAGCATCCTGTGCCTTAAGTACTGTGCTCTCCTAACTGCACAGAAGTAACTGAACAGAAATAAAAACATGAAAAACTTTCTTAGAATGACAAAAAGGGCTTGTTGGGTGCAGTGGCTCATGCCTGAAATCCTAGTACTTTGGGAAGCTGAGGCGGGAGGATTGTTTGAGGCCAGGAGTTCAAGACCAGACTGAACAAGAGCAAGACCCGGTCTCTACAAAAAATAGAAAAATTAGCTGGGCATGGTAGTGCATACCTGTAGTCCCAGCTACTCTAGAAGCTGAGGTAGAAGAATTGCTTGAGCCCAGGAGTTTGATTGCAGTGAGCTATGATGGCACCACTGCACTCTAGCCCAGGCGACAGAGCAAGATGCCATCTAAAAAAAAAAAGACAAAAAGGGGCCCAAGGCTACTCAGGAAGTTGTATAACTGCTCATCAAAAATGTTTTTAGTAAACTGAAAAATTATAAAGTTATAGAAATGATGGGTAGTGGAATATGGTTGCTTAAAACCTATTAATACGTATAAGCTTCAAATCTTCATTCACTCATGCTACAAACATTAGCTGAGTGCAGTTACTGTATGGAAGGGACTGTGCTAAATATGAGAATAGATGTATTAAAAAAAACTTAGATCCTATTTGCTAGGCACTTAGGTTGGTATTATTTGCTTGCAGAAATTTATTGTATACTCTTTTTTTTTTTTACCAAAATTAATTTGTGACTGCTTACCTGAAATATATAAGGATTAACAAAATAATATAAAGGGAAAAGAATATTAGACAAAAATTTAAAAGGAACATTAGAGTCAGTCTAGTTGCTTTAATTGGGTCCAGAATTTTACTATGAGCTTTCTGGCAATAAGGGCAAAGGGAAAACATATGGTTAAGAATTGTCAGGAACAAAGTTTTTCCTAGTACTTTTTGTGAAATAAATTTATCATGTGGATGCAATATATTGAGGGAATTGAGTAATACAATGAATAATAGCCTCAAGAACACTACTTAACATAGTAAATATGGACGTATTATAGGTTTCATAGGGCTATTTCTTATTTCAACATTTGTTAAAAGGCCAAGGCAATACAGCCTAGTAAGGATGATAAGGCACTTACACAAATAATCAAAATACAAGGGACAAGTTGATAAGTACCACAGAGGGTAATGAAGAAATTGCTGTGGGAGTTCAGGGGAGAAGAGAATACTTCCGGGACATAATTTATGTGTTGCAGCTGGGCCTTGTAGGATGGTAGGATTTGGAAGTGTAAAGATCAGGAAGAGGGTGTTCTCTCCCCCTGCGCACCCCTCCCAACTATTTGAACTTTTACCAGAACTTAAAAATAGCACATTAAGCTGAGTGCCCAAGCAAAGGTGCCCAAAGCTAAACCAAAGGAATGTGCTGTGGGCTTTAAAGACAGACCTGGGTTCAAATCCTTGTGTAGTCTCACTAAGCCTGTTTCTTCAATCCTAAAGTAGAGAAAACATTAAATACTTCCCATGATTTCTGTAGACTGCAGGAATTAATGTATGAAAACACCTAGGACAGTTCTTGATGCCAAGTAGGTACATAGTAAATTATAATTTCCTCCCTTCCATTCAAGGTAGAAAAAAGTATTCCTAAGGACCTAGATAATTAAGAACTGGCTGTATGTGGCTATTAAAAGTCACAAATGCTTTATCAGTGACTATGTATATATAGCTGATGTAGCGATAAAATTTTCAGGTGACTCTAAAATCTACATAAGGGTAGAAAATTAAAGTTCCACAGGACCTTTATTCACTAGAACACCAGTCTAATAAGATGATTCGTACTAGTATTAAACACGAAGTCTTGTATTTAAGCTAAGCAAATCACCTATATAAGAGCAGGATAACATGAAGCAGCACCTAGAAAAAAACTTAGTGTTTCCAGGTTCAGTATGAATTAACAGATTGATGTGGCTGCCAGAGAACAGGACAGGAAAGACTCACTGATCAGATGACTTGGTTGTAGTTGCCAAATCCAGTGGATGCTTTCCAGTCCTAACCTGACTTGGGTTCCGTGTAACATTTATACTGTTGGCCCTACCTTCTGTAACTTCCAGAGCAACAAATTCCTAATTTTCCTTTCTTCTGCGCATTCTTCAAATTCCTTCTAAGCTTCTTTTTCCTAACACCTGCCCCTCCAGTGCTGGCTTTTCTTAAGTTTCTGTTCTCAACTTCTGCTGCAAATCTCTTTTCTATCTCCTTTCCTTTAGCCTGTGTACATGCTCAAGCCTTTTCCATACACCCTCCAGTATGAAACCTTCCCTCAATCCAGTTACTGTGCAGTCTTTTCCTTTGTCTGCTTTTTAGACTCCTCCGCTGTTCTATAGATGGTTCAGTCTATTCTAAGAATTGTACATTTGAAGACATCTAGATCTTTGTCTCCCAACCAGAGCCCTCTCCTAATCTTCAGGTTCACGTATCCTGTTGTGAAATCACCACACTTTCCCACCCTGGCATGTCTTGCATGTGCTCAAAAATCAACATCTGAAATTTCCCTGGTAATACTTCCCCAAACTTGATCTTGTTGCTCTTGAATTTTCTACTACCTGGTGGTAAACTTACTACATTTTGTCAGTGTTACTACCTTCCACCCTCTCACCCAAACTAGAAACTTGGTGACATCTTATCTTTTACCAAGTCCTGCCAGTTTTACCTCTTGAATGTTTTTTGAATCTGTTATTTTGTGTCCCACAACTACCACCACTTTGAACTCTCAGTGTTCCTCTGGATTACGGCAGCCTCCTAACTGGTTTTTGCCCCCTGTAATTGACCTTCTATGCCTCCCAGCTACCAGAGTGCCTAGGTAAAATACAGATCTCACCCTCTCACTGCAGGTTCTCTATTGCCTACTATAGAAAGTTGAAGCTCTCTAGCATGACATAGAAAGATCCCACAGAATCTTGCCAATCAGCCCTTCCAGCCTTGTCTCTGCCCAGTTCCCACTTCTAAATTCCAAATTGGTTGTAATTCCTATAACCCTATGCCAGTGATTGAACCTGGGCCTTTGCTAGTCCACTCTTCCAGATTTGTTCTCATGATTCGCCACCCACCCCACTCCAACTTTTCCTGGATAAATCATGTTCATACCCCTCTCCAAGAAGCTTTCTCTGACTCCCCAGTCTGTGTTGAGTGTTGTTCCTCTATCAAGCCATAACCTCTTGTATGTTAAGTTTACATTACATTTACAACACTATATGTAATGTTATTATCTATGTGTGATATATATAAGTGATCAATAAATATTTGCTAAATGAAGTCTAATGTGTTTCTTTGCCATACTAGCCAGTAAGTTCCTTGAGGCTTTAAAAAATGAGTATCTTTTATCTTTAGCAACTAGCTCTGTGCTTATTACTTTTACCTGCACTCCTGATGTCTGCTGTGTATCTCCACTTGGATATCTCACCAGCATTATAAACTCAATAGATGTAAATCTGAATACATGAAAGCTCCTGTTTCCCCCAGTCTTCTCACCACCTCCCCCCAAAAAAGAGAAAGAAACAGTCTAACAAGCTTCTCTTGCTTCCTCTAGCTTGATGACTGGCACTATCACTCATCTCCATGCAGAGCAGAAACATGGTCATCATCTTAGACTCCGCCCTCCTGCCACCCACACTCCATCAAGTCACGTAGGCGCTGCTGTAGAAAGTGGGATCAGACTAGATGACCTCCAGTTCTAAAATTCTGTTATTCTTTTGGTAACCAAAAGTTTGGCTTGTAACATAATTAGAATAATATAACACTTTTAGGTTGAAAGAGGAAGCTTAGTAAATAGCTCTGGCTCTGGAATGCGATAGTTCACAGCTCAGATCTGGCACTTAGCTGTGTGACTTGGGAGCGATTAACTCACCCTTTCTCTCTCCACCTCAGTTTCTTTGTCTGTAAAGTAAGGAGTAAATAACAGAATGGATAGAAAACAAAGCAGTGTATGGGCATAATAAGTATTTCATAAGTAAATAAATGACCTTGTATTGTATTTAAGTAGGTGCTTTTTTTTTTTTTTTTTGGTTTCAATATGACTTCCAAATCTAAAGGACCTAAGGTTAGTAATTATTCATCTTCCATCTTTGTCAGGATATTAAAAAAAGAAAAGCGGCCTTTTATTGGTGAGGAAGCTCTCTTCCCTACTGTTTAAGAGTAGTCTTTTGATATGTAGATGGTCAGACAATTTGAAATCATTTTTATCATCTTGAGGTAAAATTTGCTAAATATCTACATGTACTACAGGGTGTTACTGTTTTTTTTTTCGTTTCTCTGGCAGACTGTTGATAACATTCTTACTTAAGTAATGACAGTTGGTAGCTTCTATGGTTTGCTGTGCCAGACCAACAGGGACGTCAGGACACAGCATGGGTCAACATGGTGCCATAAAGGCCATGGCCCCTGATCGTGTCCTTTCCTGTCTCTGAAAAAGGACAGGAGAACATAAAGACAAGTTTCAGGCACTGATGCTGTGTGCAGTTCATAGCTGTGGGCAACTTAAAGAGATGACAGAAATGCCCAAGTGATAGTGTGATTGGCTATATAGTATAGTATTTAACAGCATCGACTCAGGAGCAAGACTGCGTGGGTTATTAGCCATTTCTAGTTAAGTTTTTTAACCTCTCTGTGCCTCAGTTTTATCTTTGAAAGTGAGCATGATAATAGGGTTTATGCCATAGAATTGTTGGAAAGATTAAATGAGTTAGCATATGTAAAGCACTTAGAACAGTGCTTGCTACATAAATGTTTGACATTACCATGGTGGTGGAATTGGTGGTTCACAGTGTCCAAGCAGCAGCTAAAAGGCTTATCTGTTAACTAAATGAAGTAGCATGCCAGCTGATTGCAACATTCAAAGTTGCCAACCTCAAGTTTTAGATACACTAGAAACTGTTATTATCTGAATCTTTTCTAACAATCTGTTTCTAATATAACATTCATTATATCTGCAGTAAAGTAAATTGCTTAAGTCTGGGCCTATAGTTACTTGTGATTTTACATCACTGGGCTTCCCCCTAAAGTTAAGGATTTGGACTAATTGATTTCTAAAACCCTTTCCAACTGAATTTTTATGGATCCTCATTTATTGGTCAAATGTATTTTTTCTTACTTGTACTCTGGGATTTCATTTCCCTCTTTTCTCCATTTATTATCCCTGTCAATATGCTTATATGCATGAGTGTTTTAATGCTGAATTCATACAGTTTTCAGATCCCATGTTTGGATTTAGAATAACTAGAGCTAGGTACATGAACAGTTATTAAATACATTTTAAAACTTTTTATTATGTAAATTTTCAATCATAAACAAAACCAGTTATATAATGAACCTCCACATCACCAAGCTTCAAAATTGTCAGCTCATGCCAATCTTTTTTATATACTGCTGCTTCCCTTCAATTATTTTGAAATACAGCACTTTATTATTTTAATCATTAAGTATTTCAGTATATAGCTCAAAGAGATAAAGTGTTTTATCTTCTTTATGTTTAAATAAATTTATTTTTTTAATTGGAAGATAAAATTGGAAGTATTGTGTACAACATGATGTTTTGAAGTATGTATACAATGTGGAATGACCAAATCTAGCTAATTAACATATGCATTGCCTCACATAGTTATTTTTGTGGTGAGAACACTTTATATCCACTCTCAGCATTTTTTAAGACTACAATATATGGGGATGGGGTGTGGGCAGGGAAAGGGGAGATGTTGGTCAAAGGGTTTCAGTTTCAGTTAGGAGGAATAGTTTTTGGTGATCTATTACATAGCACAATGACTATAATAATAATAATATATTGTATATTTCAAAATAGGTAAAAGAATGAATTTTAAATGTTCTCACCACAAAGAAACATTACATATTTAAGGTGATGAATATTTTAGTTAGCCTGATTTGATCATTCTACAATGTATACATCTATCAAAACATCACATTGTACCCCATATATATATACTATTAGTATTATTTAGAAACAAAATAAAACTTAAACAGAATACAATATATTAACTATAATCACCATATTGTATAATAGATCTCTTTAATTTATACCCCTTTTCCCTGACTCCAACCAATCCAGCCCCTGGTAACCAGCATTCTGCTTTCTACAGTATGAGATCAACTCTTTTAGATTCTAC
The DNA here is from genome assembly GCF_020740605.2 of Lemur catta. Lineage (NCBI taxonomy): Eukaryota > Metazoa > Chordata > Mammalia > Primates > Lemuridae > Lemur > Lemur catta. The sequence goes on from NC_059139.1 coordinate 41,599,414, forward strand.
ATATAGGGGAGATCATGCAATATTTGTCTTTCTGTTCCTGGCTTATTTTAGTTAACATAATGTCCTCCAGATTCATCCATATTGTCACAAATGACAGGATTTCCTTCTTTTTATGGCTGAATAATATTTCACTGTGTGTATATACATTTTCTTTATCCTTTCATCCATTGATGGACATATAAGTTGATTCCACATCTTGCCTATTGAGAATAACACTGCAATGAACATGGACCTGAGAGTACAAATATGTCTTCAACATACTGATTTCATTTTTAAAAATTTATATATACCTAATAGTGGTATTGTTGGATCATATAGTAGTTCTGTTTTCTATTTTTAAGTTTCAAAGAGCCTCCATACTATTTTCTATAATGGCTCTACTAATTTACATTCCCACCAACACTGTGTGAGTGTTCCCTTTTTGCCACATCTTTTCTTTTTTTTTTTTTTTGGAGACCGAGTCTCACTCCATTACCCAGGCTAGAGTATAGTTGCATCATCATAGCTCACTGCAGCAGCCTCCAACTCCTGGGCTCAGGTGATCCTCCTGCCTCAGCCTCCCAAGTAGCTAGGACTACAGGTGGGTATCACCATGCCTGGCTGATTTTTTTTATTTTTTGTGGAGACAGGGTCTTGCTATTGCCCAGGCTGATCTCAAACTCCTGTCCTCAAATGATCCTTTTTGCCTCCCAAAGTACTGGTATTACAGGTATAAGCCACTGCACCCAGCCTATCTTTTCTTTTTGATAATGGCTTTTCTAACTAGTGTGAGGTGATAGTTTATTATGGTTTTAATTTGTATTTCCCAGCTGTTGATGTTAAGCATTTTTTCATATACCTGTTGGCCATTTATATGTCGTTCTTTGAGAAATGTATATTCAGGTCCTTTGCCCACTTTTTGATTTGGTTATTTGTTTTCTTGCCATTGAGTTGACTGAGTTACTTATATATTTTGTATATTAACCCCTTATCTGATGTATAGTTTGCAAATATTTTCTCCTATTCTGTAAGCTTTCTCTTCATTCTGTCAGTTATTTCCTTTGCTGTGCTTTTTGAGTTTGATGTAATACCATTTGTCTATTTTTGCTTTTGTTGCCTGTGCTTTTGGGGTTATATCCAAAAAATTACTGCCAAGACCAATGTCATGGAGCTTTTCCCCTGTATTTTCTGTCTTAGTTCATCTTCTGTTATATAATTGAATACCTGAGACTGAGCAGTTTATAAAGAAAAGGAATTTAGTTTTTTAGTTCTGGAACCTAGGAAGTCCAAGGTCAGGGGGCTGCATCTGGTGAGGGCGTTCTTACTACATCATAACATGGTGGAGGGCATCACATGGGGGCTGGCACTGAAAACCAAACTGGCTTTTATAACAGACCCACTCCCTTGATAACCCATAATTCATGAATGGATTAATCCATTTATGAAGGCAGAGCCCTTGTGACCCAGTCACCTCTTAAAGGCTCCACCTCTTATTACTGTACATTAGGGACTAAATTTCAACATGAGTTTTAAAGGAGACAGACATACAAACCACAGCAGTTTTGTTCCAGTAGTTCACAGTTTGGGGTCTTATATTTAAGTCTTTAATCCATTTTTGAGTTGATTATTGTGTATAGGGTGAAATAAGGGTCTAGTTTCATTCTTTTGCATGTGGATATCTAGTTTTCCCAGCTTCATGTGCTGAAGAGACTGTCCTTTCTCCATTGTGGTTCCTAGAATCTTTGTCAAAAATCAGTTGGCTGTAAATGAGTGGATTTATTTCTGGGCTTTCTAGTCTGTTCCATCGGTCTGTGTGTCTGTTTTTATGCTAGTACCATGCTGTTTTGATTACTATAGCTTTGTGATATATTTTAAAGTCAGGTAGTGTGATACCTCAAGCTCTGTTCTTTTTGCTTAAAATTGCTTTGACTATTTGGAGTCTTTGTGGTTTCATATAAATTTTAGGATTTTTTTTTTTCTATTTCTGTGAAGAATGTCATTGGTATTTTGGTAGGGATTGCATTGAATCTGTAGATTGCCTTGTATTTTTTCAAAACCATATATTCAATCACAGTACCATTGTCACATGTAGAAATAATATTAATAGATAGTTATCTGTTATTGAACCAGTCTTAAAAAGAAAAGCAAACTAGTTTTTATCCAGGCCTTGGATGAAGATCTAAGCATCATCATTCACACAATAAGATAACCATGTGTAAATGGAAAAAAAAAAAGCCCAAGTATTAAAAAATGTACTAAAAGAGGAGTATTAAATAATGTGCTGAAAAAGTGAGTGCAGTAAATGTACTCATTTTCCTGAGTAATTTACTGAGGATTTCAATTATGAAAAGTATGCCCCAAACACCAATTAAATGTGCCAAAAGCAATTTATTCATGTTTCAAGAGAAAAATAAAAGTGGAATGAATGTCTTTTTTGAGTTGTGATTTTCCATGTATGTGAATAGGCCCTTTACTAATTATTAAGGAACTCCTTGATTTCCTTTGCGAAGTGGCACTTGATTTTAGATGCTCTGTGGTCTTAGGTGGGATAGGATTTAAGCCAGGGATAGGATTTAAGAAGGGAAATTTTTCCATGTTGAGTTATAATAAATTTATTTAGAATTTGTAATCATTAAGCCAGTTGTCATATACAAAATGAGGAGAAATTAAACTATTATCTTTTGTTACTTAGTTTTTAAAAAGATCCTGAGAGTTTTCTGTTTCATTCTTTATAACTTTGTGTATAATATGAACCTTTTGTAAAAGTTCTGTTTGTCAAGGGCATAAATATTATAATACCAGTATTTCTAGTGTCACACATGTCCTCAAGCAGTTTCTTTCTAGCATTTATTTTCATTCACATTTCTTGGAAAGGACACTCGAAGAGTCCTTTTTTATTTATATATAATGAAATTTGGAAACAAGACTTATTTCCATTATAAAATCTAAAATAAAATAAATATACCTTCTTTTTTAAAATGGATCATGAATAATTTTAGAAAGAGATGAAGGTAAATCCTTATTCCTTCCTAGAGGAACCTTTGTGCTTTTGTGAAATTTGTTCTACTTTTTTTTTCTTTTTCCTATTTGTTTTTTATTTGTGTACATTCATGGGGGTAGAAGTGCAGTTTTGTTACATTGATGTATTACATTGTGGTGAAGTCAGTGCATCCATCACTGAAGCAACACACATTGTACCCACCACACAACCTCCTTAGGTCTACTTTTAAGTCTTACTGATAGAGGAAGTTATACACACTGAGGTTGTATGTGGTACTGTTTCCAAAATAAATAATATGTTTTCACTATATAGGACCAGGATTAGACCAATATAGTTGCCCTAGCCATTCTAGTAGTCAGTTTTTTTGTTGTTATTCTAGTCCCTCTAGGCTAGCAGGTCCTCCCTCTAGTCATCAAATTTAAATGCTGCATTTGTCCATACGAAAAAGGAGCTGTTCAATGAAAGAAAACTGATTGCTTTTGGCTTTTTCAGACACTAGAGGCTACTCACAATAAAGACTGAAATGTCTCCGTGCCTAGGGTAGTTCTTATCTATTCTCAAAATATTTGTGGCTAAGTTCATGGTGTACATTTTTTTGTGAATGGCTGTTGATAAGAAGTGTACTATGCTACCTTGGAAAGAGAACTTTGAAAGTTCAGTGTTTTCATAGCATTTTGCAAGTGCTGCTAAAGAATTTCTGCCCAATCTAGAAAATTACTTCCCTATACCAGCAGGTGGAAGCAAGAGCAGTCAAATTGTAGTTCTTTGCTTTTCAAGTGTACTGGCGTGTTCTGTAGATCTGCGGTCCACAAACCTTTTTGGCACCAGGGACTGGTTTCATGGAAGATAGTTTTTCCATGGACTTGGGGGGTTGGGGGTGGGGGTCAGGCAGTGATGGGAGCGATGGGGAGCAGCTGTAAATACAGTGAAGCTTTGCTCTTGCTCACCTCCTGCTGTGCACCCTCCCTTCCTGAATTTCGTGGAAGACAATTTTTCCACGGATGGGGGAGGGGTGAGGGGAAAGGGCACATGGGGGGCAGGAAGGGGCGGCAGCATGGCCTACCATAGCTGTAAATTATCTTTCCATGACTCAGAATATCTTTATGCTGTATCTCTCACTTAATTAATTCTTTTCAACAACTCTATCCTTGTTTTAGCACCTTCTTTTGATTGCTTTATCACTTGCCTTATGTACTTGGTGTCTTGGACTGAACTTAAGGATCATTTTAGGATAGACTAATTTAGATTTTTATCACTTTTCTATACTCATCGATTGAACAGTTAAAACACATATGCTATGCTAAACACATTCTTCCACATTTACCAAGAAATACAAAAATGACTATGACATGGACCACACTCCCGAAGAGCTGACATTCTAGTGGAATTAGAAGGAAAATATTTTCATTCCTCCCCTGACCTGGGGGATCAGATCAATCAGCCTTGCTGGCATATCTCCAGCCAACCTCTGGCTGGCATTGGGTAGTGATAAGGCCCAGTATTCACATAGATTTTTAATTCCATCAACAAATATTTACTGAGCATCAGATGCTACATAGGGGCTTAATTTATAAACATATACTTTTTTCCTTACAGATAAAAGGCTAAAACAATCTTCAAGAGAAGTATCATTTATTTTTAATTTTTCAATACAGGTTGTATAGAACAAGTAACATATAATAACAATTGACATATAGAACCTGAAACATTGAAATTAAGGAATTTTCAGTTAGAAGTACCTAATGTGAGTAACATTTCCTGGAATACGTTTAGAAGACCTTCCACAATGCTGGTTGAAATAAAATAGAAGTGTGATACTCTAGATCAATTCTGATAGCTATTTATTAATAGCCAAGAATAATAATAATAAAATAATTATTTTATATAAATGGTATGAAAGAAGAGAACCAAGTTCTAAGGTTATTTGTGTATATACGTATGTGTAGAGTGAAAGATAGAGAAGAACCTCGTATTAGGAAAAACAGAAAAAATGGCCCCAAAATTTCTTGCAAGATTTAGCAGCCACCAATATTCAGTACTGTCTTTAAGCTACAAACTGTCCATCATCTTAATACAGTGTACATAAAAAATTTCCAATCCAGTTAAAGGATTATATTTCCATCATCAGCTTGGTTATGAAACTCACTGAGAAGATATAGCCTGGGTCCAACCTATTTTAGCCCCACCACCCATCTGGCCATACCCCATTAAATCCATGTACCCACCATACCTCATAGTTATCTAGAAAGACTCAGCCAGCTCAGAAGTCACATCCTCACTGAAGTGTTTCCTAGAGTCCCCAGAGCAGAGTTAACCTGTGCTGTCTCCTCATCACTAGAACTTGCTACCTGCTATTCTATCTCTGTGTTTCTTCCCTGCAAGTCTATAAGCTTCTGAAGGCCAGTAACTATGTCTACTTATCTTTGTACCATCAGTAAATATTTGCTAAAGGAATGACCGAATCAACTGATTTATTTCATGAGAAATCCCTTTATAAAGACCCTTATTTTTTTGGTAATACAGGCTACATTGTAGGCATAATTCCAGATGATGGTAACAAGTCAATATCACTTATCAAGACATCACAAGGGAATAAAGAACCAGCATTTATTACATAGAAAGTTTTCTTAGAATACTTCAGCTGAACTTTATCAATAGGAAAAATAGATTATTTGTTTGCTTCAATACTTTAAGAAATTTGTATGGCACCCTTCAGGTGGTGAAAAAGAAAAGAAAAAAAAAGTAAGTTTGCTACTTCCTGGGAGTACATTTTTTTCAGGTGGTTTATTGATTACCTAAGAACAGTTAATTAAAGAGCTCTGGAAAAGAATGAGACCTGGGTGCAAAGGGCAGCCATCCAGGTCATCCCAGTTTGAGTTGCTTTACTCTTTGGAAATCGGTAACTAAAAGCCGCCTAAGCCTACATGGCCTGTTTTTCAGAGCTGGAAGAAAGCTGAAGTGGGGCACTCCTTGCAGCACTCCCTCAGGGAGCGGTATAGATAACACATCAGACCTGTCATGTAAGCATGTGTGCTTTAACTTACCTTATTCTCTCTCCATCAAAAGCAGGATGGAAGATCAGGGACGTGCAATTGGTCAGAAACTTGATGTTGTCCTTTTCTGGGATACAGTTGCAATGTCAGGATAGCATACTGAAGAATATGGGCTCTGGAGTCAGGCCTGGGTTTAAATCCCAGCTGCACACCTGCTATGTGACCTTGAGCAAGCAACTTTACTTTGCTATACCGAGTAAAATTGGGTTAATATTTGCCTCTTGGTTTGCTGGAAGGATTAAATAAGAAAATGCATTTAAACGCTTGGTGTAGTGCCTGGCACATTAATAGCTTTTAAAAAATATTAGGGTTGATGATGATATACACCAATCATATGTGGGCAGGTTTCTAGCCAAGGTGCCTAGATGGAGAGTGGCAATATTGGAGTTACAATAGATGATTATAGGTGGCCATTGAAGCCTTAGGAGTGAAAGGCTCTGAGAATGAATAAATAAAATAAAAAGAGAACACAAAGCACAGAACCATGGGAGAGTACAGAAGGAGAAGCCCACAAAGGAGACTAATAAGAAACGATCAGAAAGTGGAAGAAGAACCAGGAAAGAGGTTCTTGCCAAAGCACTTTTAGTGGAATTAATGATAGGCAAGGAAGTGGAGAGAGTAAGTGGGAAATTTGTAGGGTGTAGAAGCTAAAGACCGTAGATTAGGGGGCATCTCTTTAAAAGTAAAAGAAAGTAGGTGGGAATGAGTGCATTTATCATATTTAACTGTATGTAAATACAAACTCCTTCTCATTTTCTATAAACTCAGAAACCAAGCTAAAATGGTCTTTCTGAACATTAATTCTTTGTAGTCTACTAAAGAACATCAAAAGTAACAATTTTGGCTAAGGATGCAAGTCTCTGTTTACTGGTAAAAGTTGACTTATGCTTACGCACTTTATTCTAGAACATTCTGTGCATAAAACAATTTGATCCTTAACCAAATTAGAGATTCTTAAATGAAAAAGTTCGTTGTCTAGAACACCAGTGACTCAAGTACCAGATGCTTACTTTTGTCAGGAGACTGTAAGTACCCAAATTGGAGGGCTCAATAACTGTTGAGCATTACTCCTGAACCGGATTCCTCAATGCAGTAGTCCATTTGGAAGAAAAATTATTAGAAACATTCAGGATGCTTGAGTATCCAATATATGAAATTATAGCCAGCCTGCATCACCTTCACTAATTGAAGATCAGGGCTTTATATAATGCTCTGTGGAAGCTAAACCCTCTCAGGTTGGAACTACTTGTATATGGGACATGTAAATAATAGAGGAAAAGTATTACTACTATCATTATTATTATTGTTACAGACAGGGTCCTGCTATGTTGCCCAGCCTGGCCTTGAACTCTTGGGCTCAAGTGATCCTCCCACCTCACCTCCCAAGTAGCTGGGACCTATGGATGCACGCCACCATACCCAGCTGAAGAAAAGTATTAAATAAGCCTAAGCAGAATTTTTTTGGTAAACGTGTCCCAGTTAAAGTATATGTGTACCACAAAGTGTGTTAGATTCAGGGTCTGCAAATATCGCTAAGATATAATCTCTGCTCAAGGTCTTTTGGAGACACAGACAAGTAGATAGGTGAATACTGTTCAGTATGGTAGGTGCTGTGGTCTGTGTATGTGTATAGTACTGTAGAAGCACAGAGGAAGAATTCCTGAAACAACCTGAAATAGTCAAGGAAGAGTTCCAGAAAAGGGGGAAGTCTGAGCTGAGATCTGAAATATAAGAATGAAAGGGATAGGCCAGCGGTGTGGTGGCTCTCGCCTGTAATCCTAGCACTCTGGGAGGCTGAGACAGGAGGATTGCTTGAGGTCAGGAGTTTGAGACCAGCCTGAGCAAGAGTAAGACCCCATCTCTACAAAAAATAGAAAAATTAGATGGGTGTGGTGGCGCACACCTATAGTCCTAGCTACTCGGGAGGCTGAGGCAGGAGAATCTCTTGTACCCAAGAGTTTGGGGTTGCAGTGAGCTAAACGCCACTATACTCTAGGTCAGGTGACAGAGCAAGACTGTTTCAAAAAAAAAAAAAAGAATGAAAGAGATGTTCCTCAGGTGAGGGAGAGGAAAAGTGTTCCAGGCAAAGGAAAAAACACTGCAAAAGCCTAAAGAGAGCTTAATAATTTGAGGGAAATTTGAAAGTAGTTCATTATGTGTGGAACATAGATTTGAGGGCAAAAGAATGGCATTGAGAAAGCCAGCAAGGTAGCTAGGGGCAGGTACAGGAGAAGCAAAGTAGCTTGAACTTGATCCTGAAGTCACTGGGGAACCACTGAAAAGGAGTGCCATGGTCAAATTTACAGTTTAGGAAAATTTCTCTGCCTGCTGTCTGGAGAATGGATCAGAAGGCATCTGAAAGAGCCTCCTGGGTAAGTAGAATAGGAATAGTTTGCAAAATGAACAGAGAGGAAAAGAGGGCATAGAACTGAATCCTGAAGAGCATTAAGGAATCCTAAGGAAGGGGCTAAAAAAATAAAAACAAAAAACAGCAGATGATAGAAATTGTGAATGAACAGCCAGAGACATAGAATGAAAAGAAGAATCATTATCACAGAAGCCAAGGGAGGAAAAATTTCCAAAGCTGGAGTAAAAAAAGGATAGAAATTTCACAGTGATTTGAAAATTGTTTTAAAGATAGAGGAGACAGTTATGAAGGTATGGTTGAGACAGAAATAATAAAGAGCCTGGAAGTTTGTGTAAGAAAAAAAATCTAGTGTTTAATTAGATAGTCAGAATCTCAGATTTGATCTACATTTTCATTTTCAAATAATTGTGCATAATAACTCCTATAGAAAAAGACAGGCTCGTGCTATGTTGCCTGCTTTTGGCTTATGGTAACTCTCAGGTGCAAAAAAGTCAATGAAAATCTTCAGATTCTCAAAAGTACAAGCATAGCTGCTAGAATGACTGTGGTGCATTGGTTGCTGGTTTCCAACCCAGGTGCAGTTAGTTCTCCAGGGGCGGCAGCGCCAAAAAGGGAAGAAGAGATCAGCATCCAAAGCATTGAATGAGCATGAAAACATAACAAATGAGAAGATGAGGGATTCAGCAAAATGATGGTAGAAGAGGAAAAGCAGACATAATTGCAGAAGGAAAATACTCAGTAGATCAAAATATTTTAATTAGAAATATAAAGAATCCCCCATCTCCATTCCTTTTCTTTGGTAACAAGAATTATAAATCCTGAAAAGAAGGAATTAAGGTAAATTTTTAGAAGGTGAGAAAAGAAGGCATTAAGATAAAAATTTTAATTTGTTCTATTGACCCATGACATCATGATTTCTTTCTTGCTTGCTTTTTTTTTTTTTTTTTTTTTAGAGACAGGGTCTTGCTCTGTCACCCAGGCTGTAGTGCAGTGGCACAATCATAGCTCACTGCAGTCTTGAACTTTGGGTTCAAGTGATTTTCCTGTCTCAACCTCCCTAGTAGCTGGGACTGCAGGTGTGTGCCACCATGCACAGCTAATTTTTAAATTTTTTTTTAGAGACAGGATCTCCAGATTGGCCTCAACTCCTGGCTTCAAGTGATTCTCCTGCCTCAGCCTCCTGAGATGTGTACCACCAAGCCCAGCTGACATCATGATTTCTAAGTTTTGTTTCTTTTTAACCCTTCCATGATCAGGGAATAATATTACATTAAGAGAGAAACAGCTTTTCATTAGTTGCAATGGAAACTGTACAAGAGTGTATCCATTCAGACAAGGCGGAGGTACTGACGTCTTTATCAATTTAACTGAGTTCTCACCACAAAGAAATGACGTGTTTGAGATGATAGATAGTGCTAATTACCCTGATTTGATCATTAGACAATGTATACGTGTATCAAAACATCACACTAATACCACATAAATAGGTATGATTATTATGCATCAATTAAAAACAAAATAAAACTTAACAGACAAAAAATCAGATATACTGTGACCAAACACTCAATCTTTTGGTCAATGTTGGGAAATAAATGAAAACCAGTGAAGGTCATCTTATTAGTGAAAAGCTTAAAGTAATTTTCTTTTAAAACTTTTAACAATAATGAAAATTTGTCCATAGTCATTGATTCATACTAAGAGGAGTGGTGAAAGAACAGGATATTAAGATGCAGAATTCCTATGTTTTAGTCATTGTTCTTCTGTTTACAGTTCACACAACTCTGTAATCTCAGGGCCAACCCTTTCCCCTGTACTGGAACTTCCATGGACGCACAATCAGTCATAGTCGTGTCTGAATCTTTCTTAAAGGCCTCTGTTCTGTGTATCCATGAGAGGTTGCAGGAATAATTTACTTTGGAAATTTTCAGCCAACTCCATACACTGAACATCACATCCCTGTTATTTTGTGCTGACACCAAGCATGTAAGACTCTCTAGTCATTCGTCATTTCTTGTACTGTGACCTCCATACTGCTTTTCTTTTTCTTTCTTTGTTTTTTCTTTTAGAGACAGGGTCCTGCTGTTACCCATGCTGGAGTGCAGCAGCTCAGTCATAGCTCACTGTATCCTTGAAATCCTGGGCTCAAGTGATCCTCCTGCCTCAGTCCCCTAAGTAGCTAGGACTACAGGTGTGCATCACCATATCCTCCAGCTTTTTTTTTTTTTTTTTTTTTTTTTTTAGAAACAGGGTCTCACTGTGTTGCCCAGGCTGGTCTTGAATTCCTGGCCTCAAGCAATCCTGTTGCCTAAGTCTCCCAAAGTCCTGGGATTATAGGCGTGATCCACAGCACCCAGCCCTGTTGTTCTTTTTTATGCTTATTCCTTTATTGGTTTTCATTCCTTAATCAGTTGGGATCCTATATGAGTCAGATAATAGGAAACCATGTTCACACTGACTTAAACAGTAGAGGGGACTTACTGACTCATAACTGGAAAGTCTGTCTCTAGGTTAGGGCTTAGAATTAGTTGATCTAGGGGCTCAGTGATGTCATTAAATATTTATTCTGCCATTCATTTCATAGTGTTTATTTTATATAAATCAGATTCCACTCTTTCTCATGGGATAGCTGCCAGCTGCAATCAAGGACACAAGGTTACTCAGTTGCCCTCTGTGGGCATGAGACCCATATGTCACAGCATTCCTAGTGAGAGTTCTGAGGGCAGGAGCCGCCACCTTCAGAGAAGATGGACTATGGGCGGGGGGGTGTATGGGTATTGGGCAGAAAATGTGTGTGTAATTAGACAAGGAGAAGAGGTGTATGTAACCATCTGCTACACTCTGAACTTCTCAATTGTTATTTCCGGAACCCTTGCCTCATGGTAAATGAACTCCTCTACTTTTACACACCCTTCCCTAGATCTTCCTTTCTCTTCTTGACCTTTACCAAAATCCAAAAGCCACTCTACCCTGAAGAAAATACTTCCCATATATCTCTCTTTCTTCTATACCCCATACCACAAAGTAAGGAGGAAAGATGAGCATCTTTGTTCCTCAGGAGCCGCCTCTACCTGCAGTGATGCCCAACACTTCGCCATTGTATGAAAAACACCTTTAAGGCTCACAATCTAGTTTTACCATTTTTTACCCTGCTCATGATGTCCTCTCTCAATCACCTGGTTGATCTTCTCCTTTCTTCAAAGACTTTGGTTCCTAGTTCACTCTTCCTTCCTGCTCCTAGGGCCACCCGTCATCTGCAGACTCCAGTGTTCACATAGATAGACAATGTATCTCAACTAGACTCTCGCTTTTTTGCATCTTCCACTTGTTTATATTAATCATCTACTTCCAGGAAAATACCCTGGATCTTGCCATACTGCTTAATCTTTGAATTCTTAATTCAAATATCTCACATTTTTACTATAACCTGACTACTCCCATTTTACTGTTTTATTGATTTTACTAAGACCATTGTTTCTCTTCCTATCAAAAACAAATTGCTTTGCTCACGTTTTATATCCCATTTCTTCCTACCTCTATAGGATCTTGCTTTATGTAAATATTTTAATAATTAGTTAAAGAAGTGCTTTCAAGTAGAATCATAAAAAATGATAAATTTCTTAAATATTATGTTCAAATTTAAAACATAAATATATATTTATTCCCAAATCTTTTGATCTAAGACTAAGGCCTTTTGTTAAGTATGAATGACTTGATGGCATTCCTCACTATCTGTCTTGCATTGACTATACCTAAAATGCATCATCTTTGATTTCTAGTTTCAATTTCTTTAAAGTGGGAAAAGAACTTAAAGACATATGTTAGCTATCTGTCTGAATTCAGAAGCCTTCTAAATCTTCACAGTTCTTTTCCCAATCTTTTATAAGGACAAGTTTTTTTGTGGGGGTTAATTTTTTTTTAATTAACTGTCTTTTAAAAAGTATTTGTAAAACTTTTCACCTATCTAGAAATATTAGTAATAAATCCCTTATTTTGTATACATTGAATCAGCCCAATATTTAAATTACACTAAAACAAGTATAATAGGCATTAACAGGTTTTGAAACAGACTTAACCCTCAGTTCGTATGTAGCTAAACTGATAGAAGAAGAAAGTGAAAATATATTAGAAAATTGTCTGCCAGCCTTGAATGTAAGCATCAACCAGTATGTTTCACACAAAAGAGACATGAGTGGTTGTAGAGAGACAGTTGAGGAAGTCAGTATTCATGTCTCTCCTATCTTAGCAATGTATTAATATTTTTTCTATGCCTCAGCCCCTTCTAGCTACACTGCTTCAGCTCTCCTTATTTTCACAGCCAAATCTATACAGGATTGCTTAGGTGCACTCTCTCTACTCTAGTTCTTTACCACCTTCTCAGTACTCAGTTTTAGTAATGTGCCTTACAGCCCTAGAACTCCACTGATACTGCTCTCGCCAGAGTCAGCAGTGGCGTTCTCTTACTGGAGACTGCAGTCTAGTTGTGTACTTCCTACCTTTTTCACTGCTTGCTTTTCACGACTTTACCTAGAAACTATCTTGGCCTGGTTTTCTTTCCACCTCATTGATTATACCAGAGTTAGAGCATAGATGTTTTTCTCTTCTCACTCTGCAAACTCCCTTGGGCCAGTTCAACCATCCCTGTAAGTACAATCACTATTTAATCTTAATGAATTCTACTTACATACACCATAGCCGTTTCAAGCTTGGCATGTCCAAAATTGAGTTTCTCTATTTCCTCCAAAAGCCACCTTGCCCTTGACTCCCTTGGCTCTCTCACCACCACCCCTACATCCATTCAGTACCAAGTCATATTGATTCTCTCTCCTGGATAGCTTTTAAATCACTCCAATTCCCCCTATTTCCTAGTTTAGTATACACTAATCATGTGCCCCAATTGCAGTGACAGCTTCGCTCTAGGATGATCTCCCTTTTACAAACCTTTCTACTCACTATGTTGCAGTGATTTCTCTAAAATGTAAATCTTGTCACATCTCTCATGTAATCAAAACCCTTCAATGGCTCTGCCATTGCCTTCAGAATAAGGGTGGATGTTGTAACGATTCCCAAGGTTCTTCATTTGCTAGTCCTTACTTAGCTTTTCAATTTCTCTCTCCTTATGGCCTTGGCCTATGGGTAATTTCTACACTGTTCTAGATCTTGGCTTGCTCGTTGCTCCTTATAGAAAATCTTCCTTGACATACACACTTCCTGTCCCAAAACCAGAGCAGATGTCTCTCCTGTGGTTGTTCAGAGTGCTCTCTGCTTACCCTTATTAAGGCACTCATCTCAATGTAGTATAATTGCATGTTTATCCATTTGTCCTTTCTCCTATATCAGAATAGCAGAGTCCCGGCCAATTTGTCATTGTATCACCATGACTAGACACAGTACATACTCGTAAATATTTGTTGGGTGAATGACCTTAAACAAGTCACTTAGTCTCTCTGAGGCTCAATTGCTTTATCTATTAAAAGAGAATACAGTAATGCCCTGCCTACTTCATGAGGTCATTTTGAGGTTCTTCAAGGTAATAGAAATGAAGTTTACCATAGTGGTTAAGAATGTGGGTTCTGGATCCATACTGCATGATTTTTAATCCTAGCTCCCACCATAAAACTAACTATGGTTCCTGGGGCAAGTTACTTATCTGTGGTTTAGTTTTCTCTTCAGTAAAACCACAGTATGTAACTCGCAGGGTTGTTGAAGGACTGGGCGAGTTAAACTGCATGGAGAGCATTTTGAACAATGCCTAAACACACAATAAATGTTAGCTCGTAAATATAAAATTTTTGTTTATAAGCTCTAAAGTTATATATACATACACATATAGAGAGAGATAGATACATATGGCATCAATATTATTAATATGAATGTTTTAAGAGAGTAAAGAATTGGTATCATTCTTAACAATTGTTTTTTTCTTTTAGGACAATGCCATAGCTATATCAGAGTTTATTTTCCATGCCTTAAATTCAAACTGTTATTCTTGATTTATGTGAAGTTTTGGTTTTAAAAAAATGGTGTTCAGGATAAAAAGAGAACATCTTAAATGTTTCCTTGCTAAACCTGCAAAGTTTTTTTTTACCCCCCATGGAGGGTTTTCTGGTAAAAACTGGAAAACCTACTAGACAAATTCTAAAAGAGCTATAATACTTGCAGAGTTTTTTGGAGTCTGTATGCATAGTAGGTAGAAGTTAGCACAGGAAAAAATATTGAAATAAGAAGGATTACTTGTTTAATTCATAAAGGACAATTATTATATCTCTAATGCCTAACTTTTTTTCTATATGATTTAGTTAACAATTCAGTGTTTGGATCATATGAATTCCATTAAAACTATAATTATTCAAGAAAAATGAAAAATACAAAGGTATTTTATACACGTGTTCACCTGAGAGAATTTGCTCAGGTTTTTTTAATTTCTTTTTAATTTAAAATTAATTTTACAATACACATTTGCATGCTGACTTTGGACCAGCAGAAGTCCCTAATTTTTATTTATTTATTTTTTTCTAATTCTTTGTAGAGTTGGTGGTTCCAGGATTTTACTCAGAATGACGTTAGGAAGAGAAGTGATGTCTCCTCTTCAGGCAATGTCTTCCTATACTGCGGCTGGCAGAAATCTTTTAAGATGGGATCTTTCACCAGAACAAATTAAAACAAGAACTGAGGAGCTCATTGTGCAGACCAAAGAGGTGTATGATGCTGTTGGAATGCTCGATATCAAGGAAGTAACTTACGAAAACTGTTTGCAGGCACTGGCAGATGTAGAAGTAAAATATATAGGTGAGTAGGATGCAAAAGCACATCAATATTTTATTTTATGGATGTCTTAAACCATTTTATGCTTTTTGTCTTTCACATTTCCAGTTTTACAAGAGATTGATTTTTACATAATGGTTAATTAATTGCTTAGAATTCAGTTACCTAAGATTTTAAAATTTTATTATGTTGGCAAAGGCGCTGTGAAATGTACGCTCGTTACACTGCTTTCTGGAGAACATTTTGACAACATAGGTCAAAACTTTTAAGAAGTTCATACCCTAGCCTAATAATTCCACATCTAGGCACTTATTCTAAGGAAATAATCAGCTATTGGCAAAATTCATGTATCAATTTATGTATAAATAGGTACTCTTTATCATAGCAAAGGCTTAGAAACAACCCCCAATGTCAATGAATAGAATGGTTAAATAAATTATGAAACATTACAATACTATGTAACCATTAAACTCAGGGTTTAGAAGCAGTATTTCATGACATGGGGAAAAGGACAACACAGAAAGATGAAAGAAAATAAACAAATTTTATTAATGGTTTTGTTAGGATTCTCCAATGTATATGTGTGAGAGAAAGAGAGAGATTTATTGTAAGGAATTGGCTCACGATTGTGGAGGCTGGTGAGTCCAAGATCTGCAGTGTGGGCTGGCAGCCTCCATAACAGGAGAGCTGATGCTCCAGTTTGTCTGAAGACCAGTACGCTGAAGACCCAGGAGAGCCGATGGTGCAGATGGAGTCCAAAGGCAACCCGCTAGAGAATTCTCCCTTGCTCAGAGAGGCCAGTCTTTTTGTTCTCTTTGGGCCCTCGACTGAATGGATGTGGCCCTCCCACATTATGGGGGGCAATCTGCTTTACTTCAAGTTCACCAATTTTAATGTTAATCTCACCAAAAACACTCTCCAAGTTAACACATAAAATTTAACCATCACAGTGGTTAGTATCCTTGCTTATGGGTTTACAGTTAATTTTTACTTTCTTCTTTATGCATTTCTCTATTTTCCACAGCTTGTGAGTGGGGAACCTACAGCCTCAAGGCCACATGTAGCCCTCCAGATCCCCAAGTGCAGCCTCTTGACCAAATCCAAACTTCACAGAACAAATCTGTTTATTAAAAGGATTTATTTGTAAAATTTGGATTCAGTCAAAAGGCCGCACTCAAGGATCCAGAAGGCCACAGGTAGCCCCAAGGCCACAGATTCCCCACCCCATTGGACATATTTTGAAGGATAATTATGACTAATCAACCCTATCAGTGTATCCAGGCTTGGATAAGAGAACATAAGATAGCTGCAGAACTGGATATCATAAACATTCGTATGCATTCTGGAATTTGGAAGATTGTCAGAGTCCAGCACAGGCCTGGTGACCTGGGCATCTTTTTGCCCCAGCTAACCTTCATCACCAAGAGTTCCCTACCCTGTGTTCTACTGTGAGAAGGACTTGGCTATTTTCTCATATCTCAGCATTTGTTTCAGTTTCTGCCCATACTGCCAACTGCCTCACTCTCGTTAATGGCCACTAAATCTTGTTACAAGTCACGTTTAAACTCTTGAATAAAAGGATCTGCTTGGTCTCATTGGTCAAAGTCAAAGGGATGGAGTTGGTCCCTATTCAGCAGAGCTTTTCCAGCAGGCAACTTCATGTGCGTGTACCACCTGGATGTGCTTTGTCCTTGGTTCAGGTGCTCACTTCTTCAGTCACTATAGACAAGAGGGTTTGCCAGCTTAGTAACTTAGGCACTTGACTGATATAAAAATCAGTGGGGGAAAATGCAAACATAATCTTTTTAAAAGAATTTAAATTCTGGTTTTGTCCTCCAATATAGATCTTTAAACATATCTTCAGGTTCGTGATATTTGTTCTTAGTCTTCCATAAATTTATTTTTATGGGTTAGTGATAAAATTTTTTGAGTTTGGGAAGAGATTTCTTAAAAACTAACTTTCTCTTATCTGTGCATGTTCTCAGAGTTCATCATGCTTCCTCCTACAATAGCAGTTAAAACCTCATTTGTCTAGTGTCAGGTAGTGGACATCAGCATTGTTTCTAGTTTGGCAGTGAGAGCGTAAGTCAGGCTCCAGGTCTTTGTGGCAAAGTAAGGAAGGAAATGGCTTTCAACGTTATTGTTTGTTTAATTCCCGTTTTAGCCACCTACATTTTGTTTCATTTCAGTTCTTGAGCAATTTTGATTCCTTCATCATATCTTTTTGAGCTAATTTTTAAAAATATTTATAAACAGAAATTGCAACTGCACAATTAACTGTATCACTTAAATAAGTGCTTTATATGTCAGATTTTAAATCTTCTTTTCTATTCTTCCCTTACCCAACAGATATAAAATTATATTTTAAATCCTAAAAGCATAATTATGTAATTGGATCTTCAAAAACATACCATATGGATTTATTCTAATATTTGTGGCAGATATTTCTAAACAACTTTATTTGTAGCAGTATTTTAAGAGGGCTGATATGAGTAAGGCAGCTTGTTTAACTGTACACTTTCTTGGTGTGTAAAGGATAGCTCTATTGTCTACTATATATCACATGTGTAAATTTTACCTATATATATAATAGCTTCAATATACTGAAGATAATAAAGTTAAAATGTATTTATTGTCACAGCATAGCCACAGCCATCACTGTAAGCCATACACATTTTTGTTCTATAGTATTGGTTATTTCACTGACATCGGAGATTTTTGCCCAATTAAAGTCAAAATACAGATGTGTGAAAAACCCAAGAACCAACTTTAACATGTGAAGATTAAAGCAGACTAAATTATCATCATTATTTTATAGGAATATCCCCAATATCTAGCTATTTACTGGATGTATCCACTTAGATTTCTGGGAATCCTCTGAAATTATATGGAATTTTTAATGTTGATATGTTTGTGTGCCTTTGAGGTCGGATCCATAATTTGATTAGATTCTCTATGGAGTCTGTAGTAAAAAGTTTAAAAGTTCTAAAGAAACCCCTCCCACTAAATTGGTCTGCGTGTTTCTTGGCCATCCTGTCTCTGCCTGTCCCCTAGCTTGCATTCTCTGCTTTTCTACCTCCTCTGAGGTCCAGCCTTCTCCATACACGTTACCTAGAGCCCTTGCCCAGGCTAGCTGCAGCCTCTGAGTTAGGACAGTATCACGTTCATTTAACAACTCGTGTGCTCTGTCCTGTATTGTTCCTTATCTTTTGATGTACACTTTCCCCCATCCCAGATTGTAAGATGCCTCAGTATAGGAACCATGTCTTTATCTTCCTACATTCCCAGTTAATAAATTACACCCTTGATGTACTTTGGTAAGTACTCAGTGCACGTCCTTGTTCATAATGATACCAGCTGTAACAGCCAAGAGGCTGTTTTCTTCGTAGCCTTAGGAACCTTTATAGAAAGTATAAAAGAAAAACTTATATTAGCATAATCATTCCTCTAGGTAGGAAGTATTTGGCTTAATCCTGATTTGACAAGTCCTGTATTATTTATAGTTTTTTTTTTCTATTAACAGTGGAAAGAACCATGCTAGACTTTCCTCAGCACGTATCCTCTGACAGAGAAGTACGAGCCGCAAGTACAGAAGCAGACAAAAGACTTTCTCGTTTTGATATCGAGATGAGCATGAGAGGAGATATATTTCAGAGAATTGTGCGTTTACAGGTAAATGGTGTTACAAATCCCTTTAAAGGAAGAAAAAAAAACAAAACAACCCTACAACAAAAAAGTAAGAACCTTTGATCAGCAATCAAAAGCATTTGAATTTTCCTGTGTTTCCAGTGATTATAATAGGTATCACATAGTGTTATATAATGTTATATCATTGAGATTTATGTTGAGTTACTAATTCCATTCATTTGAAATTAAAGACCAAGTGTAGAAGAGTGAACATCTGAGAATCTAAGGCTTTTTAACAACATCATGAACTTGATGGTTCAATGTAAAAACCTCTTTGAATTTTCAAAATACTGCAAGGTTTACATTAGACCAAATCAATTAGAAGCAAATGGAATTGACTTATCTGTAAATATCTTGTGATTTGGGCCCAA
The DNA here is from genome assembly GCF_020740605.2 of Lemur catta. Classification (NCBI taxonomy): domain Eukaryota; kingdom Metazoa; phylum Chordata; class Mammalia; order Primates; family Lemuridae; genus Lemur; species Lemur catta. Next base: position 41,618,635 of record NC_059139.1, read on the forward strand.
TATTGATGACTTACTGTTGATGCTATCTGTATGCCACAGTCATTCCTGTCTGTCATCCTTACATTTTTCAGGACTCACAGAAATTATGGATAATGAATATTCTAGGTGGGTCTGTCTTGAGTGTTTTTATCTTTTCATCACCAATGTTGATTTGTCTCCTAGCAGTTTCATTATGTCCTTGCTTTCCATTTTTGTTTTTATGATACCTCAGCAATTTGTTTGGAAAATTACCAGTGTTTTATAATCTTAGGCATTTTTTGTTTAATTTTGCATGTTTCTTTCTACAAAAATCTCAAAAATTTTTAGCAAATTATGACAAGAGTTGAAATAAAATGTTTTGAATAAAATAGCTTTTTAATTTGTAACTCATTATCAAATATGTAATCATGACTTTATTTAGACACGTAAGATGTTCATGCTGTTTTTTCTCATGTCAGGTAAGCATTTTTACCCTATAATTGATATCATCTATGTGGTTCATAATAGTTCATCTTTGGCACTATAAAAATAATATAAATGAAAATAACTTTATGATTATTCTTCACTAGCTAAATTATTCTCTTTTCTCCTTTTGACCACTGTTATTCTAAGTGATTTGAATCACGGCTTTTATAGCATTCTAGTTTTATTTCATTCTCAAATAATATAATTTTTTTTCTAGCTCTATATTTTTTATATATTTTAGAATTTTTTCTAGAATTTTGAATTTCCTTTGATCAACCCTATTTTCATCATGATTTTTAAGTTCTCATTTGGAATAATATTTTTGTTACTATTCTACCTTCTTTAATTCTTATGAATATTACCAAGATATGGAAGGTTTGTCATTTTAGATTTCCCTGTCACATAGTACTTTTAAATTCTGTATGGATTTGGCACTTACCCACAAATTTGGGAACAAATTGCTGCCTGTAGAGTAGACTAGCATGCCACAGTGACTTCTCAGACACCAATGCCTTCATCACATTTATGTATTTATTAGAGCTGGTTTATTTCAGGGCTTTAGTTCAACAATTTAAGGTAGTGTCAGATTTGGTTCCATAATTTTACCGTTTCCAATGTCATAATTACTCTCATACAAATGGATTATTATGTAAATATTTTTAGGGGCTTCTACATGTCTGTTAAGGTTACATCAGAATAATGAAAAATAACTGTTGTGTTTGTTCTTGCACTGAAGCTCATTAGGTAAATTTAGTTACCTTTAAACACCTTACCCTGACAAATAGTTATGTTTATTTAAGCAATATTTTTAAAAATCTAGAATTATCAGTATTAGTTTTCTGCCAGAGTTAAACATTTTAATAAATGATAAACCTCATCCCATTCATACCTAAAGGACAAAATTAGATATAATCCAAATATTTTATTATTTTCTCTGTAATACTGTAAATGAAATAGGACAACCATGATGTAACACATAAAGCCTTCATTAAGCTGAATAAATAGGATCTTAAATGTATATGAAGTCAGCAATTTCAAACCTGCTCTACTAAAATGAGTGTGCTCTGAATAATGTTAAGTTCCTGAGATACTACCAGTGTAGACAGTAATCAAATATAATATCCAAATTTGGATATAAAATGTTATTTTAGCTCCTGTTTCATTTTTTACTTTTATTTATTAGGGTTAATAAATAGAAATGTCTGCATCTGCACATACAGGAGATTAAAAAAAACAAGAAGAAAAAATAAATAGAAATGTGACTTTGCTTTTCATAGTTCTTTGTGCAAATCTGTGCTCAATAAGGGTTCTAGTCATCTATTGATACATAACATATTACCCCAAAACTTAGTGACCAGAAAACAGCAACAATCCTTTTCTTTTCTCTCACAGTTTCTGTGAATCAGGAATTCAGGAAGGATTCATTTGGACAGTTCTGACTTGGGGTCTCACATGTGGTTTCAGGCAGTGGTGGCTGGGATTGAAGCAGGTAGGAGCTAACCAGACATCTCTCCTTCTTTGTTCAATCTCAGGGTTTCTTAGATCAGGCTGCCATGACAAAATACCATACACTGAGTGGCTTAAACAACAGAAATTAATTTTTTGACAGTTCTGGAGGCTGGAAGTTCAAGATCAGAGGGCCAGTATGGTTGGGTTCTAGTGAGAGAGCTCTTCCTGGCTTGCAAATGGCCCCCTCCCTGCTCCACATGGCCTTTCCTCAATGTGTGTTCGTGAAGAGAGAGAGAGAGAGATAGGATAGATTGGGGGGAGGGGGAAAGAGAGAGAACTCTCCCCCTCTTCTTAAAAGGCTACAGTCCTATCAGATTAGGACTCTACCCTTCTGACCTTATTTAACCTTAATTACCTCCCAAAATCTATCTCCATATACAGTCACATTGGTGTTAGGGCTTCAGCAAAAGAATTTTGAGGGGATACAATTCAGTCCATAGCACAGGGCATCTCCATGTAGTCTCTTTATGTGAATTAATTTGGGCTTCCTGGCAGCATGGTAATATCAGAGTGGTAGTACCTTTTTCATGAAGCTCAGGGCTCCAACACGAGTGTTTTCCAACAAACCACACAGAAGGTGCTTTGCATTTTATGACCTGTCTCAGAAGTCACATAACATCACGCCATACTATATTGGTTGCCCAGTCACTGTGCTCAGCCCAGGTGCAAGGGATACCACATCTCAGTCTGGGGAGTATCAGTTAGTTTGCAGTCATGTTTCAAAACCTCCAAAATAAATAATTTGCTGTCTAAATGGATGGAAGAAATTATAGTAGAGCATAAGACTGACCAGTGTACTGTGATCTTCCTTCCTCCTTCCCTCCCTCCCAATGTATGGCTAATAACACTACTTTACATTTGTATAGCAATAAGACTATCCAATTTAACCTTTATACCAATGTTGTAAGATTGAAGAAACTGAAGCTTAGAAATGGTAACTTTCCAAGAGCCACAGAACTGATTGATAAATGCTTGCCAGAAACAATGTAGACTCAATGTTAAACCCCTGAAGGGGCCAGGCACAGTGGCTCACGCCTGTAATCCTAACACTTTGGAAGCCTGAGGTGGGAGGATCTCTTGAGGTCAGGTGTTAGAGACAAACCTAAGCACGAGTGAGACCACCATCTCTACAAAAAATAGAAAAAAATAGCTGGGCATTGTGGCACACACCTGTAGTCTCAGCTACTTAGGAGGCTGAGGATCCCTTGAGCCCAGGAGTTTGGGGACTTTGAGCTTGCCGTGAGCTGTGATCATGCCCACTGCATTCTAGTGGGGGCAACAGAGAGATACCCTATCTCAAAAAAAAAAAAAACTTCAAGGAAGGAAAGGAGGTATTATGATTGATTCTATTTTATACCTCTGCAGAGTGCCTGGAAAAAAGTAAGCATTCAGTAAATGTGCATCAAACTAAAGTGAGAAACCAGTTAGTGGTAAATCCAGAAAATAGGCCTTCGGAAATTAGTGCTGGGACATGAGTTATCTATGTGGGAAAAAAATAAAGTTGAATCTCTTCCTCACAACCAAACTGAAAAAGAATTCCTAATGTATTAAAGTCTTAAAAAGCTATTGCATCTAGAAGTTTATATAGGAAGATATTTTTATGACATCTGGTCAGGGATACATTTCTTAAATAAGACATTAAAAGTGCTAACTATGAAATCTAAGTCTAATAAACTCGATTACATTAAAATAAAGAACTTATAGGGAAAAGACAAATACTGAGAAAAGAAATTTGTAAAACATTAAACTAGCAAAACATTCTAAGATATATAAAGAACTACTATAATCAATAACAAACATCCCAATAGAAAAATGAGCAGACAACACGAGATATTTCAGAAGAAGTACAAATGCCAAATAAACATATGAAAAAATATTCAACCTCAGTAGTAATTAGAGAAATGCAAATGAACACCACAATAAGTTACAATTTTTCACTTATAAGATTGGCAAAAATTAAGAAATACGACGACACCAATTATCTTTGCAGATGTGGACCAACGGGAATGTTTGTGCACTGCTAGTAAGAGTGCAGTGGATTAAAAATAATAATAACTAAGTTAGAGAAGAACTTAAAGTTGGATCTTACATTCTCTACAACCTAGCACATCCTCCCCACCTCCATTTCAATGTTTACCTAGAGATACTTTTGCATTTGTACCAGGTAAAATTGTACAAATGTTCATAGGAATATTATAATAGCAAAACACTGAAACAGCTCAGATTCCCATCAGCAAGAAAATGGATCAATAAATTGAGGTACATTTATGCAATGGACTATTTTGTGGCATTGAAGTAAATGATAACATGGAATAATAATGGCTGAATCTCGTAAAAGTGAAAGAAAGAAATTGCAGAATACTGGATACAACATGATATCATTTTATCAAGTTCAAAAAGAGGCAAAACTAAATATATACATGAGTGGTAAAACTGGAAAAAATGATTCATCACAAAATTAAGAGAGTAGTTATCTTTTGCACAGGTTACCTGTTGCATAGGTAAATGCAACAGTGTTGTTAATGTCCTATTTTGTAAGTTAAAGGGTGGATTTAATTTGTCCTGGTAACATATATAATTATACTCATTTGCAGATATCAATTATTGCATAAAAATTTAACATATTAAATGTATCCTTAATTCCACCAAGAGAAAAAAGAAAATGATGAAAACAAGGATTTTCTTATCCCTTTAGTTAAAAAATGGACAGGAGTCAAAAACCAGCAATTATGGCCACAGGCCTTGGTATTTGCCAATCCTGACAAAGGCTGCTCAGTTGTTGGCTAAAAAGCCAGCAAAGATTAAAGAAGGTTTTATACCTGCTGTTTCTAGCCATTTTGGTGAGAAAAATGTACAGTGTCTTCATGTCAAAACAATCAGGGATATTTTATTCCAGTGGCCTGCTAAGAAATGCACAAGAGGAATTCTTTAGTGAAACAGAGGCTGAATCAAGCAAGCTAAATTTGAGAAATACAGTGATCTATTGTAATATTGTTTATATTTTTTTCAGAGCTGCAGGCTTTGGTCTTGCCAATTCATTTTAGCCCATTAGTGATTTAAACGAGAAAATTTGAATGTTACAGTGCAAATGAATAGGTCATGGGATTAAGTATAGATGATTTTAAGCATTATGTGATCTCTCCTACTTGACCAGCCATGGAGATCCAGTGCCAGATTAAAATATAAAAGCCAGCGCCTTGAAACTGTGACCAAAAAAGAAAGAAAAAACACAAAACGAACAAAAAAACTACGTCTAAAATTCATTTACAATTAATTCCTTTTATTTACCATGCCTTCTTGATTTTGAAATTTGTAAGTCTAGTCATTGGTCTTAATCAGTACTGCTAAAACTGGTAAGTTTGTCAAGGTCTTAAAAGCCTGGCATCCAGATATAAAGTAGCAACTACCTGGGCTTAGTTTTCCCCATTGGCCAAGTGCCCCCTGTTGTGCCCTTCTCTTGTCCAAGTAGTTAACCTGTTCTTTTCCTTACACTATTGATATTGACATTATCTATCAATATATCCTTTTTCCCCCTCCATCTGACTTTTTAAAGCTCCGCAAGAATATTTATCGTTGTTTCCTTAGTGCCTGGCATAAATAGGAGCTCTGTAAATGTATGTTGAATGGAACTGAATTAGCCCCAATTATTAATAAAATGTGTCTTCATGCAGTGTGGAGCCCCACCTCACACTGTGGCTCCCACAAAAGCAGTGAATCTTGTGATGGCGTATTGAATTAGCTGTCAGCAAGGAGGCCTTTGTGCATCCCTCTAGCCCAGGGATGCAGGCAGCTGCCTAACGATGCTCTCTTCAGAGGAGTAGGATGGAAACCTAACAGTAAAGGTCATGGATTTGGTGGGGGGAGGGGACAGAAGAACAGTTATTTCTCTACTTTGGGTTTTGAAATAGGCTACAATAACATACTGTGTTGTCCAATTATAATTCCTTAGCAAATTCATGATTTCGTTTTTAAAATGATATTCAGAGGAATGTACTATCTTAATCTTCAGAGTTCTGCTGACAACATTGTAATTTCTGTTTTGTTTACACAGTATGCACAACACAGAAAACCCCACTGAAATAATTTTTTATTTACATATTTTAGAAACTGGAAATATGAAGGTCTTTTGAAGAAAAGGCCAAAGTCATGGGACAGAAGGTGGGGAGGATTTAGGAGAAATTAAGAAAATTTCTGATTCTTTATTATGAAATTTTAAAGAATGATAATGAATTCAGGATGGCAATATAGGAGTATGGCACACTGGGAAAAGCATTAAACTAAGAATTTGAAGAACTTATTTCTTTGCCATTTTTACCAATAGATAGTTGTGTGATCTTGAAAAGATCATTTAACCTCAGGTGTTATCTGTGAAATGAGTATATAAGCATATCTGTGAGAGATGGAGTGTATTATGTATATACACATTTATATAGCAGCTCATTGTTACAGGAGGAAATTAGGAGGAAACGAAATCTTGTCACCACAGAAATTAAAATAAGGGCTCCTACTGTCAGATCATATAAATTTAAAAATTACTCCTGAGAACTTTAGCCCTCCCCCTTTTGTAGAGGAGAAACTTCACCCAAAGAGGCCTGTGGCCTGGTTCAGATTCAAGAGGAGAAATTCTTGTTCAGGAAGGAAGGTGCAATTATAGCAAAACAGTCTAGAAATGTTGGCTGGTTCCCTCTTAGAAAATCCTTGGGCAGTAATTCTGACCTTGCCTGGGGATTATAAGGGAGAATATTATTGTGATCAGCTCTGGAACAGGAATGTGCTTAAGAAGCACATTTCAGAAGTGCCTTACTCCTACCAGAGACCTCCAGAGATTTCCCGAAGCCTCAGAGTCTGACTGGCAAGGAGCGTCTGGTTATAATTGAGTCAGAATTTTAAGTGTTATTTTTGTAGTAAGTTAAATATTTCAGTACAGTTAATTACTCGTATTTTAATTAGACCTAATTCAGGGCTGATTTTTTTCAGAATATCCTTCCGCCTGTTTGTACCTGTATCACCTATTTGGGGAATAAATAGTTTTAATTTTAATCTAGATCATTAATTTTGAGTTTACTATTCTGAATATACTTCCAGGCTTTCTGAAATAGTGGCCTTGCTACCTGCAGATATGACAAGTTCAAACCTACCTGGTGTGACAGGCCATCCTGATTTAGCACAGCCATAGAGTAGGAATTCTGCTTATATCAGCTGGTGAGATTTGTGATGAGCCTGTGTCCTAAGCTCAGCGCCAAATGTGGCCCAGGAACCCAAGCGTCCAGCTGGCTTATTTCCCTGCTGGGATGGCCCTCTGCTCTGGATCTTACCCGGCCTGCCTGGATCTTTAACAGCGTACCCAGCTCTTGCCAGGCCTTTCTCACCTGGGACCCTTCCCCATCTCTAGCTACACATAGCTACTGCCTGGATTCTCCCCAGCCCTACAACTGGCAGTATTGTACCTTCTAGAGACTCCTGTTGCCGTGCCTCACACTTCAGGACAGACTTCCTGGTGCTACTAAAGCCAGCTTAGGTCAAACCAAGTTAATCACATCCGTGTGAATACTGTGATATGTACTGCTGGCCATCCCTGAGGGAACCAACGTGTAGCCCAGTTATCTCCCTGGCCATTCTGGGTTTCTTCCCATTACAGGCACCTGCTGCTGGAATCCCAGTATGCACCAACACCAGCTAGAGAGGGTTCCAACTCCAGTCATGCCACCACACTTACACATTCTCCAGGGACACAAAAGGAGGTTATTATGGAAAAAGAAGTCTAACTGTTCTCTGCCTCCAATGAGGATAAACTCAGAGGAAACTGTGAGTAATGTATGCACAACAAGTGCTTTAATACTATGACACAAAATTATTTCTTGGTAGGCAAGGCGACATATAGTTTGCTGTATTAAGTGGTACCCCCAGTTAAAATATAACTCGGTTTACCTGCTGCAACAAAATGTGCAAAATTACAGAATTATTATAGCACAAGCCTAGCACCAACAATCTAAAATGCAGTCTCTAATGCTAAACACCATCCTTTTACAGATGTAATTAGTGGAACAATTAGGGATGCTCAGGGATAGACAGCCCAGGTCTTTCATGGAGAGAATGTCCAACCGATGGGAATCTGTAAGGCTCTAGAGACAGAGGTCCCTCACTGTCCGTCAACCAGCCTGAATCCATTACACCTGCTGAATCTGTCTGGAGTCCATTTCTTCCTAGGGACCACTAACTGACCAGCCATCCAGATGTGCCAAGTGTATTCTGCTACCTGTTTTGGAGAAACACCTGGTGCTTTTATTACTGTGCTGTGGCTGGGGGAATTTTCCATTCCCCTCTAGGGGCCTCTGTTCTTTTGAATGAGTGTTGTTTGTGCTGCTGCATACAGATTCAAATTTACTGTCCAGCTTTCCTCCTCTTTGTGCAATGCTAACTCATTTTCCCCAGATACTTGTTCATAGGCAGCTTGCTATAGTCCCTTGATCTCTCTTGGCAAATGACAATAAGGCATTTTTGAAGTGTTGAAAGCCTTTTGCTGGGGTTTATCCAGCTGTCCCTGTTTGGTATATTGGCAGAAGTATCCCACTCTGCATTTTTGTAGAATTTACCCGTTATTTCTATTCCTGCCTCTCAAGTGGAACCAGGTTAGCAAATGATAGAAAATAATCCAGGTGATCTGTGATAAGAACTATGTTCTGTGAAAAAGACCACTCAGTCATAAAGAATGCTCAGAATGAGATTATGCAAATGCTTCTATTATCACACTTTCAAGTGGTACAAGCACCCTTGATTCTGATGCAAGGCAAGAAAATTCTGGTTAGCTTTTTATTTATTTAATTTTTCTGTTGTAAATGAGCAGAAGCTCACTAAAGCATAACAGAAATGAGGTCTTCAAAACAGCTTGCTTCATAATCAACTATGTGCTTCATAGCCCAAAAGAGATGGCGAATAAATTTGCTGTGGCCTCGTAGTTTATAATTTACCCTTGCACTGTTACAGCCGAAATGGTCGTCACGCTCTTTAATTTCAGGAAACCTGTGATCTGGGGAAGATAAAGCCTGAAGCCAGACGATACTTGGAAAAGTCAATTAAAATGGGAAAAAGAAATGGGCTCCATCTTCCAGAACAAGTACAGAATGTGAGTTTATGTTTCTTTTTCTTATTGGGAAAAAAAAATGAATAAATAAAACAAAATACAGTTGAACATCCCTAATCTAAAAGTCCAAAATCCTAAATGCTCCAAAATTGGAAACGTTTTGAGTGCTGACATGATGCTCAATGGTCATGCTCAGAGGACATGCTTATTGGAGCATTTCAGATTTTCAGATTAGGCATGTTTGACCAGTAATCGTGCAAAAATTCCAAAATGCAAAATTCCAAAATCTGAAACACTTTTGGTCCCAAGCATTTCAGATAGGGGATACTCAACCTGTACAACAAAAGCCAGGAATAAGGAAACAAATAGGTTGTAATAAAATAACCCATAATACAAATCCATTTACAATGTATTTTACATTCATCGGCCTTAAATTCTATAACTCTTGTTAATCTCATGGTGATTGACAAACAACTGATAACTTAATCATTCTTTACTCCTGTCCAAGTTTTGTTTCATGTGTGTTGATCTTATTTTCGCTGATCTGTTTTACATTCTTTAGGAGCTGATTCCAGGTCTTATGGTTGATTTGTATTCGAATCCCTTGGTCATACAGAGATAGGGTGCTGGGAAATAAGATCCTTATTGATGGAGAGTTTTTAAAACCAGCACTTTGGAATGGAACATGCTATGATTAATACATGCCCCTTAAAAGAAGAGAGATTAGCTGCTGAATAGGGCCTCTAAAACTTTTTCTTTTGTCTAATGCCAGTAAGGTCTTCCAGGTTCAGAAATAAACTTGGCTGCAGAATTAACCTCTTTCTTCTTGGACAGGAAATGTAATCCATGATTTATTTCTAGGTCATTCTTCTAGCCAGCAGAACTGGAAATAAGTTTGAAAGAAATCCAAACCAAGTGATGTCAGCATGGTAGATATAACTGAAGGCACCACTGAGATAAGGACTCCTTTCTGCCATCTAAATGCCCCTTAATCACCTTGAATCCTCTCCATCCTAGTTAAAGGAACAATGTGACTTGATCTCACTTACCTGTTTGTCTTCCTGGTCAGTCCTCAGCTCAGTTTGGGGCATAAACATTGTATTATTTAGGTCATTAAATATGAAATGTCTAATTTCAAATCAAAAGTGTAGTTTATTATATCTCAAACAAGAAGCAGTACAATTAATCAAAGTATGTACCTAAACTGTCGACACAGTTTTGCCATCTTAACAGTAGCTTGTTTATGCCAGCAGGGAAAAAGCCTGGAGAGCGAGTAGTGATGAAATTACAAAAGGCATTTTCCACACCTTGTTGAGAATGGGATATTTTTCCTTGTAAGAAGTGGTCCAAAGCCTGGAAGAAGTGCTAGTCAGTTGGTGCAAGGTCCGGTGAATATGGTGGATGACAGAGAGTTTCCAAGTCCAGCTGCTGTAATTTGAGCAGAGTTGTTTGTGCAACACGTGGTTGTCTTGCAAGAGGATTGGCCTGTCTCTGTTGACCAATCTCAGCTGCTTAATCAGAAGCATCCTCATCATTTCATCCATTTGGTTACAGCAGACATCCACTGTAATCGATTGACCAGGTTTCATGAAGCTGTAGTGGATAATACCAGCACTAGACTACCAAACAGACACCATTAGCTTTTTTGGTGAATATTTGGTTTTGGACTATGTTTCAGCACTTCATCTTTATCTAACCATTGTGCCAAACGCTTGTGATTGTCAAAAAGAATCCATTTGTCATCACACATAACAATATGGTGTAGAAATGGTTCACCTTTATGTTGTGACAGAAAAGAAAGGCAAGTTTCAAGACGATTTCGCTTCTGATATTCATTTAATTCATGCAGAATCCATCTATCCAGCTTCTAAACCTTGCCGATTTGTTTCAAATGGTACAATATTGCTGGAATAGTAACATCAAACCTTGCTGCTAATTCACATGTAGGTTGAGATGGATTCACTTCCACTGCAGCTTTCAGCTCATCATTATCCACCTTAGTTTCAGGTTGCCCACGTGGCTCATTTTCAAGATTAAAATCACCAGAATGGAACTTCTCGAACAATTGACGTATTGTGCATTCATTAGCTACATTCTTTCCAAACACTATGTGGATACTTTGAGCTGTCTGTGCTGCACTGGTTCTACAGTGGAACTCATATTTAAAAATAACACAAATTTTTTACTTATCCATGGTTTCACAAAAATTGCTTAAAAAAAAATGTGAAAGATAATCACAAGCCAAAACACGTGTTTGTAGAACTGAGGATGTACCTTTGCAATAAAAATAAAACAAGAAGTGTCAAAGTGAAGTATCAGAGATATCAACTGTCAGACTTTGTACTTAAGGAAATCGGACATTTCATACTTAATAACCTAAATGGTTAAGATGTGTTTGGTTGCCCCTAACAAAACCCTGTTTAAACAATAGAGATTTATTGGCTTGTATAATTGGAAGGCCCAGGGTAGGTGGGCTTCATGGGTTAGTTTGATCTAGATGTACAGTGGTGCCATTGGCCACCTGATTTTTCTCTACTCTGTTGTCTTCGGTGTAAATGTTATCCAAAGGCTGGCTTCCTTTCATTACTAAAATGACTGTAAATCTAAAACACCACCGTCTAGAAGTCCCCCATCAGACCTCCCTTCATATCTTAAAGGCTTAGAGTGATCCTGTAGTTAATCTTTTTCTTCTTCTTCTTTTTTTTTTTTTTAAATAGAGTCTTGCTGTGCTGCCCAGGCTAGAGTGCTCTGGTGTCAGCTTAGCTCACAGCAACCTCAAACTCCTGGGCTCACGCAATCCTCCTGTCTCAACCTCCCAAGTAGCTGGGACTACAGGCATGCGCTACCATGCCCAGCTAATTTTTTCTATTTTCAATTGCTGGCCAATTTTTTTTTTTTTTTTTATTAGAGACTGAGTCTCACTCTTGCTCAGGCTGGTCTCAAACTCCTGACCTCAAGTTATCCTCCTACCTCAGTCTTCCAGAGTTCTAGGATTACAGGCATGAGCCACTGTGCCCAATCCCATAGGTAGTCTTGAATCCCTTTTTAGTCAGGGGAATACCAGGCCTGGGATATATGAACCAGTCACTAGGGCAGTGGGGAAGGAATGACTACCCAGCTGCTGTAGTGTTCACGTAACTAGAGTGGCAGACAGGGTCAGGTCCTATCGGAACTACATGGGTGCTGTACAGTAGGGTAAAAGGGGAGTTGGGGAGAAAACCAAACTGTCTGAAAACAACACTAAACAGTGTGTGTTAAGTCAGTAGTCTCAAATTTTGTGTGCATCAGAACTACCTGGAGGGCTTGTTAAAACTCTGATTATAGGGCTCAACTCCGAAGAGTTTGCACGTCAGTAGGTTTAGTGTGGGATCTTAGGAATTTGTATTTCTAACAAGTTCTCAGGGCCACACTTTGAGAACCAGTATGGTTTCAGTAAATTTCGTTATCTAGCATTGTCAGAAGAATGGGACAGATTAATAATTTCATGTTTTTTCTCATGGTTTCCCTCTTATTGTTTCCTTGGTTTCCCACCTAATACTTTTTATGCAAATGATAGGGTCTGTAAATTGTCTTTGTTCACAAAAGCTCTGTAAAACTAAGGCATCAGCTTTTTTCCAAAGCAACCATGGAGTTAATAACTCAATTCTTATCTCTCAGCTTACTTCACAAACAGATACTGATTGCTAAATTAAAATTTTAAATTGGAAAAGATTAGTATTATGCTAATTGGTAATGGGCTACTGGAGTTGTTCCTTCACTGAGCAACTATTTATTGTGTGTATACTATGTGTCAAATACTGCTTTTACTGTACCTCCTAAATTTATTTAGTTTTTCAGATTTGCGACTAATTTCTAACACATCACCAGGCTTGCCTTTCTGTAAGTGCTACACAGATACACATGGACATGACGTAGAAGACTACAGAAAGCTATTTTATCAAGCACATCTCTACGAAAGTACTTCCTGAGGGTTGGGAAGTCAATCTTCATACAAAAGTGAAACTTACTTGACTGATGGCAATCAAAATGAAAGTTTCTTTTTATTGTTAATGTCCTGTATTTTTATCTTCATTTCAGGAAATCAAATCAATGAAGAAAAGAATGAGTGAGCTATGTATTGACTTTAACAAAAACCTCAATGAGGATGATACCTTCCTTGTATTTTCGAAGGCTGAACTTGGTAAATTTTATTTTTCTAGATTACATCATGTAATTCAGGTAAATAATGTCACATCACAGTTTGCTTCACTTTCCAGATATAAAACCTAACGTTCAAAAGTATTCTTTAAAAATATGCTCCAGTACCTAACGCCACCACCCCTTCTACAGAGAAGACAACAAAACCAACCAAAATTAGATTTTAGGTGAATAAGGATGTAAACAATTCCTAGAGACAGTCCAGAGGGGATTTCTTCATCTTTTTTTTTTTTCTTTTCATAATCTTTCTTGGTGACTTTTGCTGGTGTTTAACAACCTTCAGTGCTTTAAAATTTCTTCTGCCTTGCAGTGTCCCCTACACTGTACCTTAATCTAGTCTTTTATTCTGTTCTGGGTCTTTATTAGCTTAATTTTGCCTGTTCTCCAATAAAACACCATCTGCACAAGTGCACTGAAGCCTATTCATATTTTGAATTACCATCTTCTGAGCCACCTGGCCTCTAACTGCCACCCCCATTCCAACACCATCAAAATGATACTATAAGGATTGTCATTATTTTTCTTGAATTTCAATTACTCCATAAAATTCCTAGAGCTACTTGAAGGCACCATGCCAATGCCACATAAACCAATAATAAGTGGAAAAATTGATGTGTGAGAAAATGATTTTTTGCAGGTGCTCTTCCTGATGATTTCATTGATAGTTTAGAAAAGACAGATGATGACAAGTATAAAATTACCTTAAAATATCCACACTATTTTCCTGTCATGAAGAAATGCTGTGTCCCTGAAACCAGAAGAAGGATGGAAATGGCTTTTAATACAAGATGCAAAGAGGTACCATAAATGTTTGTCTTTCTTTTGTTTTTAATGGAAGGTTTTGAGAAAAAGGGTTGCTTTGCTTACAGTGTCGAAGTCAACTCAAAAACTGGTATTACTGTTTGTGTGAGCATTGTGTCTCTAATTCCTCAGACCTGCAAGACTTTCAGCTTTTTCATTGCTCATTGGCAACCTGCTTGGTGGGGCCACAGACTAAGCTGTTCTAATAAAAATAGAATGGGTTAAATAAACTAGAAGTTGTATTCCTCTCCCAAGTCAACAGTCCCGTTCTGGTAAGGCATCTCTCCTTCCTCAACAAGTGACTTCCAAGTTCGTTCCTTGGAATGACCATTTCCCAGCCTGTTGGGAAGGAGGGAAGAGAGAATTCAGAGCAAACATCTTTAAGGAAAAGACCTGAAAATGCCATACATCAACTCCATTCACATCCTGTTGGCCCAGATTCCATCATACAACCACATCTAACTGCAAGGGAGGCTGGGAAATGCAGTCTTTAGTTGGCAGCCATTTGCATAGCTTAGGAGGTTCTATTATGAAAAGGAAAAAAGGAAGAATTGGAAATGGATTCTCAAAGTCAAGTAATCAGTTCCTCTGAAGCCCACTTCTCTGGCTATCCAAGTAACCATGATGAGCACCCTTTTTTCCACACATAGGACCCATTTACTATTTGTCATTTCCCGACCAGTTATTTCCTTGAGCTGCAAGGCTAGGATCTCTGGGTGATACACCTCCCCAGTTGTAGCTTCTCATGATTTAGCAACCTGTGAAAGGAAAGGCAAGTTATCAGCCCCTCACCTGTAACACACACCCCTAATGTTGGAATAGGAACAGAATAACCACATTAAAAACTCCCATTTTGTAAAAGGAAAGAATGGGAAACATAGCAGGCCCATAGCAATTTTCAAAAACTATTTGGCAGGAATTGTGAGGATTTCTTATACAGGTGAAGTTTCTTGGTTAGCCCACTGGACTTATTTAGGTCTGCTTTCTGGCAAGAGTTTCCTTATCAATTGTGCTGTATGGCTTCTGGTTTTGCCTTCAGGAAGTTCTTTCTTATCTGTTATCTTCCTTGACCATATCTTGGGGGACTGCTGGTATAGATTCCTACTGATGTCAGTTTGAAGCCTGAAGGTTGTTTTAGGGATCAAATAATGAGGAATCAAATAAATCACCAGATTTATGATATCTTTGGTAATAAAATTCCCTCAAAAACTTAGATTTCTTGTCTGTTTGCTTCCAATTAGATGCATGTTAAAATAACTACACTCAAATATCACTTTTGGTCATAGTTCATAAACCTGCCCCGTATTATTTCCATCCCACTCTTCCTCAATTTAACAGAGTCTGCTTTCAGGCTCTCTAAAACAGTAGGCGTAAGGATGAAGGCAGCATTTTCAAACTAATCTCTGCAGTTCAGTAACTCTGAGTGACAGTCTTTTCTCTGATGTCGAGAGTATAGAGCAATTGGATTTTCCAAGCATCTGAAGCCCTAGATTGTGGACCACAGGCAAAATCTCCCTCAGCAGAATTCTTTTCCTTCCATCTTTCCAAACTGGCCAGTTCTCACCTGAGCTCATCTCTCTCGTGTAATTTTTCTAAAAGCAACAAACGCCAACATACACACACTAACATTATTAGTTTTCCCAAACATTTCCTCTAGAGCTAAGACGCAGTAGGTACGTGGCCTACTTTCTAAGTTATGGCAAGCAACAGTTTTCACAAATGTTATTCATAGTATAAGGATCACCAGCTTCCCAGCCTGCAGTATCTGTGTCTTCACCTTCCATTCCCATACATTTTTCGCTTTTGTTACAGCAGCAGCCTATTCCTGGTGTTGATCTTTGTGTATATCAAGGTACAGGATAAGCCCTTTTATAAGGCAGTAAACCATTCATGGAGGCTCTGCCCTCGTGACTTAATTACTTCCTAAAAGGCCCTGCCTCTTAATACTATCACAGTAGGAATTAAGGTTCAACATATGCATTTGTAAGGGTATTCAAACCATAGCATGTAGCATTAGATATATTCACATTGTGAATATATTCACATTGTTGTGCAACCATCACCACCATCCATCTCCAGAGCTTTTTACTCTTCCCCATTAATGAAACTCTGTACCCATTAAACACTAAATCTACATTCCTGTCTTTCCCCAGCCCAAGGCAGCTACCATTCTACTTTCTGTCTCTATGATTTTGACTATTCTAGGAACCTCTTAAAAGTGGAATCATACAATATTTGTCTTTTTGTGTCTGATATATTTCATTCAGCTTACTGTCTTAAAGATGCATCCATGTTGTGGCATGTGTCAGAATTTTATTTTATTTTTTTTTTGAGACAGGGTCTTCCTCTGTTGCTCAGGCTAGAGTGCAGTGGCCTCATCACAGCTCACTGCAACCTCAAATTCCTCACCTCAAGTGATCCTCCTGCCTCAGCCTCTCAAAATGTTAGGATTGCAGGCATGAGCCACTGCACCCAGCCTTCATTCCTTTTTAAGGATTTATTTTTGCATTGTGTCTATGTATCACATTTTGTTTATCAACTCATCTGTCGATGGGCACTTGGGTGGCTTCCATCTTTTGGCTGTTGTAAATAATGCTGTGAACATGGATATATAGATACCTCTTTGAGTCTCTGCTTTGAATTCTTTGGGATATACACTGAGAAGTTGAATTGCTAGATCATATGGTAATTCCTCAAAAAATTAAATGTAGAATTCTATGTTTAATTTTTTGAGAAATTACCATTTTCTACAGCAGCTGCACCATTTGACATTTCCATCAGCAAAGCACAATGGTTCCAGTTTCTCCACATTTTCACCAATACATTATCTGGTTTTGTTTTTATAATCATCATACAAATGGATGTGAAGTCAAAATGATAAATTTTATGTATATTTTACCACAATAAAAACATCCCAAAAACATTAAGTACCAATACTGGGTGCAGTTCTATCAATGAGAAAAAACGTGGAGTCACTATTGTCCTTAAGAATGTATTTTCACTCTAAGTTTATAGTACCTCAAATTTTACTGAGACCTCATAGCTATCTCCTGAGGTTTAAAAAATCATAAATTATTTCAGAAATAATATTGGCTCATGAACCAAAAAGAATCTAACACTGAAATGAAAATAGAAGTTAAGATGGTCTAAAAATATTTGACAATTTTATGAACCTAAAAATACATATAATAACATTTCTTTTTAGTACTTTAGGCCAAATTAATAATTAAACTTTGTTTTTGTTGGTGGCGTTTATTACTAGGCAAACACCATCATTCTGCAACAGCTACTCCCACTTCGGGCCAAAGTAGCCAAACTACTTGGCTATAACACACATGCTGACTTCGTCCTTGAATTGAACACTGCAAAGAGCACAAGCCGTGTAACAGCCTTCCTAGGTTAGTAGTTGTTTTTTTAATACTTGTGTGGTTTCCATTTCTTTTTTTCTGTGACTGTTTTGCTGTATCATGTGAACTTGACAGAGGGCCTAATCTGCCTTTGAAGACATCCCATTTTTCATTCAATCAGGAGAAACGTGTATGTTAGGTAATGTGCTTGGTTCTAGGGGCTACTAATTGTTTATATTACTATTAAAGTCCTTGCTTCATTCTATCTTGTTTCTTCTTTGGGATTTTTATACTAATTCCTAACATGATATCTAGGGTGCTAACAGAGAGTATTATCTCATTGGCTTTGTCTACTGTCACTAGGCATTTAGTTGTCATAGCATAGCTACTTACGGATTCGTATGAAATAAGCTGAAAATTATGATGTAAATGAAAATAGAATGTATAGAAACAAAAAAAAATTTTATACTCTCGAAACACTTGTTAATATACAAAGTGATATAATATACATCAGAACTATATTATCTAATAACTATCTCTCACATTCATTTATAAACATGTTTTCATTAATATTTTAAAAGCCATTATTCTTATGGCCATGACATTTATTTATTTTAACAGTTAGAATTTTTTTTATTTTAATAGATATAAGGGGTACAAGTTAAATTCCATTACATGTATATATGGTATAGTGGTGGAGTCAGGGCTATATTCGTGTACCCATCACGTGAGTAGTGTACATTGTACCCCATAGGTACTTTCTCATCCCTCACTCCCCCTCACCCTCCTCCCTTGTAAGTCTCCAATGTCCATAGGTTCCGTATGAATTTTCCATATGAATATGAATTTTAGAATTGTTTTTCTAATTCTGTGAAAAATGACTTTGGTATTTTGATAGGAATCAAACTGAGTCTTTAGATTACTTTGGGCAATATGGTCATTTAACAATATTAATTCTTCTGATCCATCAGCATGGGATATTTTTCCAATTATTTGTGTCATCTTTGATTTCTTTCATCAGTGATTTGTAGTTCTCCTTGTAGAGATTTTTCACCTCTTTAGTTAAATTTATTCCTAGGGGGTTTTTTGTGTGTTTTCTTTGTACCTATTGTAAATGGGATTGAATTCTTGATTTGGTTCTCAGTTTGGTTGTTTGTGTATAGAAATGCTATTGATTTTTGTATGTTGGTTTTATACCCTGAGACTTTGCTGAATTCATTTATCAAATCTAGGAGTTTTTTGGAGGAGTCCTTAGGGTTTTCTAGGTATAAGGGCATACCATCAGCATACAGAGATAATTTGACTTCCTCTTTTCCAATTTGGATGCCCTTTATTTCTCTTGCCTGATTGCTCTGGCTCTGACTTCCAGTACTGTGTTAAATAGAAGTGGTGAAAGTGGGCATCCTTGTCTTGTTCCAGTTCTCAGGGGAAATGGTTTCAATTTTTCCCCATTCAATATGATATTGGCTGTGAGTTTGTCATATCTGGCTGTTATTTTGAGGTACATTCCTTTTATGCCAGGTTTTTTAAAGGTTTTTATCAGATGCTGGATTTTTATCGAATGCCTTTTCCGCATCTATTGAGATGAAATGTGGTTTTTGTTTTTAATTATGCTTGTGTGATGAATCACATTTATTGACTTACGTGTGTTGAATCGTCCCTGTATTTCTGGGATGAAACCCACTTGATCGTGGTGAATTATCCTTTTGATGTGCTGTTGGATTTGGTTTGCTAGTATTTTGTTGAGGATTTACATCTATGTTCAACGAGATATTGGTCTGTAATCTTTTTTTATTGCATCCTTTTCTGGCTTTGGTATTAGGGTGATACTGGCTTCATAGAATGAGTTAGGAAAGATTCCCTCCTTCTCAATCTTTTTGAAAGAGTTTCAGTAGGTTTGGTACCAGTTCTTTGTATGTCTGGTAGAAATCAACTATGAATCCATCAGGTCCTAAAATTTTTTTGTTTTGGGAATATTTTTTATTATTTAATCTCGCTACTCATTATTGGTTTATTCAGGAGTTCTGTTTTTTCCTGGTTCAATCTTAGGAGGTTGTATGCTTTCAGAAATTCATTTACTTCCTCCAGGTTTTCTAGTTTGCGAGCATATAGTTGTTTATGATAATCTCTGATGATCTTCTGTATTTCTATATCAGTTGTAATGTCTCCTTGTTTATTTCTGATTGTGTTTATTTGGATCTTTTCTTTTCTTGATTAGCTTAGCTAGTGGTTTGTCAATTTTGTTTATCTTTTTGAAGACCCAACCTTTTGTTTTCTTGATCCTTTCTTTTGTTTTTTTTTTATCTCTAGTTTATTTAGTTCTGCTCTGATCTTTATTTCTTCTGCCAGCTTTGGTTTCAGTTTGTTCTTATTGTTCTAGTTCCTTGAGGTGCGATGTTAGGTCGTTAATTTGTGATCTTTCTGCTCTTTTGATGTAAGCAATTAATGCTATAAATTTCCCCTTTAGCACTGCTTTTGCTGTAGCCCACAGATTTTCATATGTTGTGTTTTCATTTTCATTCGTTTCAAAAATATTTTTAATTTTCACCTTTATTCCATTAACCCAGTGATCCTTTAGGAGCATGTTTAATTTCCCTGTGTGTATAGTTTCTGAAGTTCCTCATCATATTGATTTCTAGCTTTATTCCGCTGGGGTCTGAGAATGTACTTGAGATTTCTATTTTTATAAATTTGTTAAGATTGTTTTGTGGTCTCAGATGTGATCTGTCTTGAATAATGTTCCATGTGCTAATGAAAAGAATGTATATTCTGTAGTTTTGGGGTGGAATGTTGTATAAATATCTGTTAGGTCCATTTGGTCTAAAGTCCAACTTAAGTCCAATGTTTCTTTGTTTATTTTCTGTCTTGATCTATCTAGTGCTGTGAGTGGAATGTTAGTGTCCCTTGCTATTATTGTGTTGCTGTCTGTCTCTTTCCTTAGGTCTAGTAATATTTATTTTGTGAATCTTGGGTCCTCTGATATTTGGTGCATATATGTTTAGGATGGTTAAATCCTGTTGCTGGATTGATCCCTTTATCATTATATAATGACCTTCTTTGTCTTTTTTTTTTTTTTTACTGTTTTTTATTTAAAGTCTGTTTTATCTGATATAACTACTGCTCATTTTGGGTTTCCATTGGCATGGAATATCATTTTTCACCCCTTTACTTTCAGTGTATCTGTGGGAGGTGGCAGTAGCAGTGGTGGAGCCACCCACTAGGATCCAAGTGATCTGTGCTGGTGTTACTGGTAGCTGCAGCGGGTTGGGCAAGCTAGTCCTCATTCACACAGCTGCATCTTACAGGGTGGTGGGTATTGTCCTAAGTGAGCTTAGGAGAGTTTGGTCTCCCCTATCCCTTCCTGGCCAAGTGGCAGCTGCAGCCACGTCACCTCGAACTCAGCCCAAGGGTGGGGCATGGCCCAGCATAGCATTAATCTCTCAAAATGGTGCCAGCTCTGGGTTTGCAGTCAAAGAGGGCAGGGCCCTTTTCAGACAAGCAGCATGGGCAAGGAACTGTAGGGAGTGTGGTATTCTTGTGTCTTAGTCTCACTGGAGCCCATAGCAGGAGTAGCAGGAATTGGCCCAGGTATGTGTAGGAGAGCTAGGGCTCCCCTGTCCCTCCTCAGATTGGCAAGGCTGCTGCTGACTCAGCCTGAACTCAGCCTGAGGGTGGAGCACTGCTCAGCTTTAAGCTCCCAAACTGATGCCTTGGACCTGTGACCAGAGAGGGAGGGGCTCTTCTCAGGAAGGCTACGCTGGCAGGAAACTGTGGGGAGTGCCATTTGCTCGGGACTTGGTCCCACAGCATCCAGCTGCAGGATGGCAGGCACTGTCCCAGGTATGTGGTGGAATGCCTGGCTTCCCTACCCAGCCAGGCAGGGGCTGCAGGAGTGTCAGCCCAAACTCAGCTGTAGGGCAGGGCACAGCCCGGTGTCAAACTCTCAAAATGGCACCTTAGACCTGGGACTAGAAAGGCTGGGGTCCCCCCCAGGCAAGCAATGTGGGCAAGAAACTGTGGAAAATGCTGTCCTTTTACATCTCAGTCTCAACAGCAGCACACAGCAGGGTGGTGGGGACCTTCCTAGGGGTGCATGGGAGTGCCTGGTCTCCTCTGTCCCCCCTCAACTCCATGCAGTGGCTACAGGTGTGCCCACAGTTCACCAGTATCTAGTTTCTCAGAATGGTGCCCAGCTCAACCTGCTCTAATCTGAAATGCCTGTGGAATTCCACATAGGTTCCCATTCCGGAGACAGGTCTTTGTGCAATCTCCAAACAGCTCCTTATGGCCCAAGACCTGCATAGGTCAGGGAGTTCTCTTTTAACTAAGATTGTAAAAGCTTGTCTTGGTAAGTGGAGCTATGGGGGCTCCTCTCTTACTGCCTCCCCACATTACAGAGCATCTCCTCACTGTTAGCCAGCCCCTGGCTGGGCAAGTTGCCCTATACACTCTCCTTACCCACTTTCGGTGCTTCCTGTCACTTCCCTGGTGAATCCTAGTGTTGCTTCTTAGACAATCTGTTCAAAATGTGAGAATGTGCTTACTATTGTGGTTCCTCTCCATGGAAGGGGCACATGCTACCTATGTCTAGTTGGCCATCTTGAGCCTGTATCTCCTGGCCATGACATTTAATCACTGGTATTCTTCCCTATCCCCCTCTCAATCTAGGTGTCATATTCCAACAGTTTCTCTGTTTTCTCTTTCATCTTAGTGAAAATGGTTGAATAACTTAGCCATGGCAAAGATACTAATTTCTGTTGTAATCATCTATAATCAGAGTTGGCCAAAGTATTATTTTGTTCTTATTTTCCTCACTAGCTCCTTTCGAACTTTACCTTCAACAACTTGTCAAAGGATTTAGTCTTTTATTAGCTTAATTAAGTTGGAAATAATAATGTGTTAAAATCAGCCTTTAGATTTATAATTTACTCCAGTGTGTCCTCAATGGCTGTACCCTGACTTATTGCCATATATATATAGTGGAATCATATGTGACATTTTTGTAATAGGTGCTCCATAAATGGCAGCTATTTATTATTATATAATTCATTTATTCATTCATGAGACATTTATGAAGTAACTACCCAGTATTAGGCAATATGCTAAGTAGTAGGGCTACAGAAAGGAAGAAAACGAGGTCCTTCCTCAGTGGGTTTTCCACTTGGAAACAGCAGAGATGTGAACAGGTAATAACCATACAGTCTGATGCACATTATACAAGAGGACAGCTCAGAGAGTTAACAAGCTTGTTGAGAATGTTTCCTTCAGTGGCAACTGTATATACTGAAGCTTTTCCTTAGCTTCCTAACCACCTGATTAACTAAATTTATTTAAAGGAATTTTCCCTCTAATTTGAAATATTCCTATGCAAATTGTCCTCCTGCTGCCTATATTCACATATTCTCTCATAGGCCTAATCAGAATTATATCTCTTTGTATCCTCCACGAGTTTCCTCCTTTGTCTTTACAGCATTCCTCACACTGCTGCCTCCATCTCTCACACTGGGGGGCTGCCTCCTGAACTGCCATGACTCTTGCAGAGCCAAGCACATTTTTATCTTAATGTATTTAACAAATTGTGAAAAATAAATACATAAGAGGTTACCCATTTAACCAAGTACAGCAGAGTCCAAAATTGACCACAGTATGTAAATTGTGGTGCCTAGAAATTTCTCTAGGTAAAAACTGGACTTTCTGTGTCCAAATAGGCCTTCTTCATAGGAACAAGGTAATGAGAAATTAAACCCGTGGTTGTCGGAAGCGTTGAGCAGTTTCTAGATAATGCTGACCACAGGTCACATGTGGTTTGTTGCCCCTGGCCTTTTGAGGCCTAACTAACCTCATGGAAGGATAATCAGGTACATGAGTTTAGTTTCACTATTGCTTTGTTCCCTGAATTATAACATTCTTGAGTCAGAGTTCTCTGAGATAAACTTCAGCTTTGTTGATACTGTGAGGAAGTCGTGGCATGGTGGTGATGCTAAAAGAAAAAGCCATAAAACAAATCACTTTGAAGAGAAAATTATGCTTTCATAACAGAGCTTGCTTTCCTTCCTTTCTTTCCCTCCTTCCTTCCTCTTTCCTCCGGATTTATCTATTGAGTACTACAAAGGAAGCCCCATTGTAAAACACTGGCAGAACGTGTGAATGTGCTTGCTCCCAACATCAATAGATCATTAACTTTTCCTACTCTTCACAGATGATTTAAGCCAGAAACTAAAACCCTTGGGTGAAGCAGAACGAGAGTTTATTTTGAATTTGAAGAAAAAGGAATGTGAAGAGAGAGGTTTTGAATATGATGGGAAAATCAATGCATGGGATCTACATTACTACATGACTCGGACAGAAGAACTCAAGTACTCTGTAGACCAAGAGTTCCTCAAGGAATATTTCCCAATTGAGGAGGTCACTGAAGGCTTGCTGAACACCTACCAGGAGTTGTTAGGACTTTCATTTGAGCAAGTGGCAGATGCTCATGTTTGGAATAAAAGTGTTACACTTTACACTGTGAAGGATAAGGCAACAGGAGAAGTATTGGGACAGTTCTACTTGGACCTCTATCCAAGGTACTGAGGATCACATTGTTGGAAGGGACCTTAGGGATTCAACTCCTACCCATTTTAAGACACTACTCAGGCCAGTTGTGGTGGCTCATGACTATAATTTGGGAGGATGAGGTGGAAGGATTGCTCAAGCCCAGGAGTTCAAGGCTGCAGTGAGCTATGATCAGACCACTGCACTCCAGGCTGGGCAGCAAAGCTAGATGCTGTCTAAAAAAAGAAAAAAAAGACTCTACTCTTAGCTGAGCATGGTGGTGCACACCTATAGTCCCAACTCCTCAGGAGGGTGAGACAGGTGAATCGCTGAAGCCTAGGAGTTCGAGGCTGCAGTAAGCCATGATTGCACCATTGCACTCCAGCCTGGGAGACAGATTGAGACCCTGTCTCTTTAAAAAAAAAAAAAAAAATTCTACTCCTATATTTCCCACATGTGGTTCTTAGTATAGGGGTTAAAAATGTGGGTTCTGAAATCAGAATGTCTGGCTTTATCACTTGCACAGCTTTTGGCAAGAAGTCTACTATAATTCTTATTTTGTCCCTCTATATGTAATGTGGTTTTTTTCCTTTTGGCTACCTTCAAGATCTTCTCTTCATCTCTTGTTTTTAGCAATTTCAGCATGCTTAGGTGTATCAGATCCTTTTTTCCATTTTTTTGTTTTGTTTTGTATTTATTTCCTTTGGTGTTCTTTTAGCTTCTTGGATCTGTGCTTAATTGTCATTAATTTTGGAAAATTCTTGGCCATTCTTTCTTCAAATATTTCTTCTATCTTGTTCCCTCTCTATTCTCCTGAGATTCTGATTACACATAGGGTAGATCATTCAATATTGCTCTACAGCTTTTGGTGCTCTGTTCTCCTTTCTTCATCCTTTTTAAATTTTTGTGTTTTAGATAGGGTGATTTCGACTAGCCCTTTTGGTTTAGTGAGTCTTCCTTGGCTGTTTCAAGTCTTCTAATGAGCCTGTCAAAAGCATTTTTCATCTCTATTAATGTGTTTTTCATTTCTAGCATTTTCAATTGTTTCTTTCTTACAATTTCCAGCTCTCTGTCAAAATTATCCATCTTTCCTTGCATGGTATCCACTTTTTCCTTCAGATACTTTAACATACTAATTTTGGTTAGTCTAAATACTCTGTGTGCTAACTCCAACATCTTTGTCATATCTGATTTTCTTGTTTGCTTTGCCTCTTAACATTGTATTCTTTTTTTTTTTTTTTGCATCCTTGAATACCTCACAATTTTTCTGAAAGCCGGACATCTTGTATAGGATACTAAAGACTGAAGTAAATAGTTTTGTGCCTGGAAATGGTCACACGTTTACTTCTGCTAGGCGTTTAGCGTGGGGGTTGATTTACTTAGTAGTTGAACTGGGTTTGGGATCTGTTGCTGCCATAATTAACCTCAACACATTACAAACTTCTGATTCCCATAATCCTGTGTTGAGGATAGGACCTGATTTGTCAGAGAGTTTTTCTCAGTGCCTGTTCCACCTTCAACTTCAGGTCTTTGTGCTCTGCCTCAGAGCAGGTCTCTTTTCAAGCCCTTGCTTCTCTCCCACCAGTAGACTGCCGTTTGTTACTGGGTGCCTGTTAACCTGCTTGGGGGGTGGGATTCTCTGTTGTTCTGATTAAGCATCAGCCTGAATCACAGAGTAGGCTCTGTGTCCTTGGGTCTTAGGAGTGGGGCCTGTTCAGTGATCCTGCCCCACCCTCAGCTGTAGGTCTGAGCCTAGCATATATTCTCACCCTTCTCCAAGGGTAGAGGGCTTTTTTCCTGTTCCCTTCCTCTGACAGCAGTGGGTTTTCGCCAGTGCTCTAAGGACAACAGGGTCTGTTGCCCTTATCCCAGAAGTTAATTAAGGCTTTTTCTCTGTAGGAGAGAGGAAAAGAGGATCTGGGCAGTGCTTAGATCCTTGGCCTTACACAGAAGCCGATCCTTTCCCCGACCAGTGCTTTCTCAGGGCTCTCACTCTGCCCTCAGTCTTTTTTGTGTGTACCCAGTGAGATCCATGGAGAAGAGCCTGCAAGTGGATGTAAACCTTCCCTTGTCTACAGCTCCTAGTGGCTCCTATTTTAGCTGGGCCACCCTCAGTCTTTAGCAATTCATTAAAAATTCTTCATACTAATGTCTTCATTGTCTGCCCCAGGTATTTAAAAAAAAAAAAGGCAGGATGGTGTTTTCTTCCTTTTTCTCCTTGGAAGCACCTGTCTTAGATTGTAGGTTAGTTGGTTGCCCTTCAGCCTCATCTCTCTGGTGGGTTCAAGAAGAGCAATTTGTAGATTGTGTGGCATGCAGCATGTTGTAGTAAAGAGTGGAGCAACGCCCTTTCCGTTTTGTACATTTTAATGGGAAGCTGGGAAAAGACTAGGGGCTTTTTTTATTTGAATAGCAGGAGAAAAAAAGAGTAATAAGAGTCACCAAGAAGGCCGGCACAGTGGCCCGCGCCTGTAATTCTAGCCCTCTGGGAGGCCGAGGCGGGTGGATCGCTCGAGTTCAGGAGTTCAAGACCAGCCTGAGCAAGAGCGAGACCCCGTCTCTACTAAAAATAGAAATAAAGTATCTGAACAACTAAAAGTATATACAGAAAAAATTAGCCAGGCATGGTGGCGCATGCCTGTAGTCCCAGCTACCCGGGAGGCTGAGGCAGTAGGATCGCTTAAGTCCAGGAGTTTGAGGTTGCTGTGAGCTAGGCTGATGCCACGGCACTCACTCTAGCCCGGACAACAAAGTGAGACTCTGTCTCAAAAAAAAAAAAGGAGTCACCAAGAAAAGGTAACACAGAAAAAAATATACAAATAAAAACAAAGCAAACTAAAAAAAAAAAAATCTCCAAACCTGAATATGCTGTTAATCTGCTGAGAAAAAAAAAAAAAGGAAACCTAGTCCTAGAATGAAGTCTAGTTGCTTGTAGAGAGACTATCACTGATAGAACATTGTCCAAGAATAGACTACTTTATAGTATAATTTATGCATTTTCCCAGGCTAACTAAAAGCATTGTGTTTTAAAAAAAAAAAAAAAGCCTGTCTAGTCTATAAAAGCAGCTCATTTAATTGTGATTACTGATTCTTCCCTCCTCAAATAAAAGGAAAAATCTTATTGTCTGGAATTTAATGTTTTTATCAATTTTAATTTTAAAGAAAAAACTACCTAGTGAGTCAAATTATATTTTTTATTTCAAATTTGCTTCAACATTGTGTAATGTTTAGTGACTCCATCTTTGAAAAAGAAAAGCTGGAGTTCATTAAAATAATTAAAATAAATTGGTCATTCAGCTGTATACCAGGTGCGGTGTACATTCTTAAGTCTCACTAAACCTTGGAGGTGTAACTCACGCAAAGTGATAGTAGGGTTATTGTTTGTTTAGCTTTAGTTTTTCCATTTTAGCAAAAATGACTTAATTCTCTCTGCAAGTTAAATTAAATGTTTAAAAGCACCATCTGGTATCAGATAGGACTTAATGACCAAGAGAAGCCATGCCAGTGCTGTTGCTAGAGAAGAGTTTTCACGTCTCACCGACGTATGTGTCTGGTTCCCAGGGAAGGAAAATACAATCACGCCGCCTGCTTTGGTCTCCAGCCTGGCTGCCTTCTCCCTGACGGGGGCCGGATGATGTCTGTGGCTGCCCTAGTGGTGAACTTCTCACAGCCGGCAGCAGGTCGTCCCTCTCTCCTGAGACACGACGAAGTGAGGACTTACTTCCATGAGTTTGGTCATGTCATGCATCAGATTTGTGCACAGGTGAGTGATTTTTTTTTTATAGTAAACCTACCAATCACTTTTCCAGAATTTTTTTTTCTCACTGCCGTCACATTTCTTCACTTAACATGTTTTTTCAGAAGCTGAACATGTTCAGGAATTTTGTAGGCCTTCTGCAAAAACACACAATTTTCTTTATCATGTCCTCTTTTACAACATATTTTTACACAGAGGTTAATCTACCAGTGAAAGAGCTTCATGGTGAATAACAGCCCATAGAAAAGAAATAAGACTGTCATTAAGGAAGGGTTACAAATGCTTTGCTTTTTCCTTTTAATTATTTTCTTCTCCATAGGAATCTGGTGTAGGTGTCACAGAAAAACTGTGCTGTAATCTCTCTCTCTTGCTTATTAATGCTTGTTTACTTCAGTGGTTTCAACCGTCTCAGACCCTTTACTCCTTTCTTAATAATAAATGCTTTGTAACAGCTCCCTTTACTGACCTCAAAATCACAGATAACATAATATCACCATGCAGAGAATTTGCCAGGGAAGAGGTGTATGTGTGCAGTGGATTAAAATTGATTTCTTTATTTCTGATAATGGAAAATACATTTATTTATTTATTTATTTATTTATTTATTTTTGAGACAGAGTCTCACTCTGTTGCCCGGGCTAGAGTGAGTGTTGTGGCGTCAGCCTAGCTCACAGCAACCTCAAACTCCTGGGCTTAAGCGATCCTACTGCCTCAGCCTCCCGAGTAGCTGGGACTACAGGCATGTGCCACCATGCCCGGCTGATTTTTTCTATATATATTTTTAGTTGTCCAGATAATTTTTTTTTATTTCTATTTTTAGTAGAGACGGGTTCTCGCTCAGGCTGGTCTCGAACTCCTGACCTCGAGCGATCCACTCGCCTCGGCCTCCCAGAGGGCAAGGATTACAGACGTGAGCCACCGCGCCCGGCTAAAAATACATTTTTATTTTTAACTTTGTAACACAGTCCCTTTAACTAGGCCCAGACTATTCTAGCTTGAACCAAATGAACTTGCTAATATTTAACCATTATTAACATATGAAAATGTCTAGTTCAATAGTTCAATCTAATAATTTAAATATACTGATAGTAACAGAAATGGGGGGATAGTTTTCCAAATTTGAAATCTCTATATGACTGTAAAAGTAAACTTTAAAAAAAATAACCTTTTGATTAGAATAGTTTTAGATTTACAGAAAAGTTGCAAAGATAGTGCGTATATTGTCCCTCTCACCCTCTTTCCCCCACTTTTAACATCTTACATTACAGTAGTTGTTTGTCATAGCTAAGAAGCCAGCATTGGTACAGTACTCCTAATTAAACACTACACTTTATTTGGATTTTACTTGCTTTTTCCCTAATCGTCTTTCCCCATTCAGAAAATCTTTTTTAAATCAATAGGTTGTCCTCACTGAATATTAAAAAAAAGGAATGTTTTTCAAGTGGTAATTCTTGGGCACAACTATGCAGTAAGACATAAAATATTCAGGGGGTTTGCAGTATATGTAAATAACCTTGACTGGAGCAGCAACAACTGCAAACTGATAGAAGTGGCTTGTGGTGTCAAGTCCAAAAACAGTATTGCCAATAGTGACATGATTTTTCAAAATGATGAACACCACCTGGGAAACTTCCCCTCCAAAAAGTAAACTAACTTTGATTGACACAGTAGATCCTAGTACTTATAGTCTCAGAAATTAAAATTGTATAAAAAATGCTTTGCAAAAATATGTACAGTGGAGTTAGTTTTGAGGCTCACTTATTTGTTCTTTTTCATTTATATGAACATCCAGCAGGACATATGAATGACAAGCAGGATACAGAGCAGGTTTTTTTGTTGTCTCACTGTGTGCAGGATCAGTTCTGTGCACCCAACATGCCTGGCCCCTAGAGTAGCCCTAGTTATTGTAATCACCAAACATGTACCCATTTATTTCCAAATACCACTGCCACCTTTGTTTAAAAACAATTTAGTTCTCTCAACATTTTATCTTTATATCCTGATGCTTCCATCTTTTATTTAAAAAAACAGGTGGGAATAGGATATAAATATGTCCAGATAAGTAAGTCCTCATCTAGCTATTTCTAACTTTTCTTTAATCCAAGGGAAAGAAATCTTTCAGAGTAATCTACCATTTTTTTCTTAGACAATTTTAAAGTCTAGTATCATAACACTAGGGCCCTGAAATATTTATTATGTGGACCTTCCATTATTGTCCATTCTGTGGCTGGCATTTCTTTTAATTAGGATAACCCCACGTTACATTTTTCTAAGATATTTGTATCAGTAATTTAGAAATGTCAAATACTTCATTTTAGACTTACGGGATATTACTTGGATTATCCAAAGATCTAATTATATATTTGTACATAGATAAATGACCTGCTTTTAGAACAGTGGATCCTCAATATTTTGAATCTGAAGACCCTATGAAAACCTGATTTAAGCTGTGGGTACCTCTTTCAGAAAAATAGACTCAAAATTATACATGGAATTCCAAAGGGCTCACAGACCCCTCGAAACCCAGACCATAATGAATCTCAAGTTAAGAATCCGTGGATTATACCAGTTACCTCATTTAGGTGTTGATTGTCAGCTGGTGATTTCACAAGGAAATAATTTGATGTCTTAATCCATTCATTAAGATAATAGTGATCTTCAAATAGGGTTTTTCAGTGCTCTTGATGCATGTGCTTTTTTTAGGTACAGTCCTCTTAGAACCTCACTGTGCTTACAATGTGTTCATAGTCAGTTCTCCACAACTCATTATGTTGTGCTCATTGTTTCTGATCTATGAGATAGCCACTTTAGTACTGGAAAATATTTTCTTGATACTATGACTTTTTAGACCTCTTTGACTCGTGACTGAACTGTGTGTATATATTGCATTCACCAGTTTGCTGTCTCTCTCCTAAAACAGTAGACTATTAATATATTCCATTCTTAAAGCTTTGCCTAACCTCATTCATGAGCACAAGATGTGTCATACTGATGAACAGTGTGTTGACACAATCCTTTACTTGGTCATCTCCTTACGAGATTATCTTTGAAAAATCTCTTCTTTGTCAGTTAATCCTTTCAGATGTCTTGTAATATTTTAAGAACTTTTAAGGTAATCATATTTGGAACCAGTGATCACTGCTTTTGTCTCTGTAGGCACAGATCCATATATTTGAAACTTTATAATAATTTCAGAACTATTTTGTTGAACTCCGAAGTCTAGCAAGAGAGAACTTTTTGTACTAACCTAAAATGGCTGGTACCAGAAAAGGAGATTCATAATATCTATGTTCAGTAATACTTCTAACTCATCTAAGAAATATATAATAAATAAAAGATTTGCCATACATATTCAGTAGATTGGTTTTAAGATATGGCAGCTCAGTGTTTGAGTTCTCCACTGTGGCAGTGTACAGGTTTGATGACCAGAAGAGCTCGTCTGAGCTTATCATAGTAATATTTAAATGTGTTGGCAGGAACATCCAGTTTTCAAATATGTAGATGCACTGGTTCAGCATGTCTACTATCTCATCATTCAGGAGATGAGTTTCACTCATATTTGCTTGTATTTATACTAAAGGGTAAGTAATTTAAAAGATAGTAATCAAGAGGTGGTATCTCTAGTATCTGTTTCTGTTTGATGGCTTTACTGTGGTTTGGGCTTAGTAATCACTGACCTTTTGAACTTCTATAGAGTAGACAAGTAATGCTTCTGAACAGCCTCCATTGTAATGTCTGTGTTGGGTTGTGCATTAAGAGCAGTAATGAGTTTTGAACTTTAAAGAGGTAATTATTCTTAGGAAGCACATCAGAATCACAATAAAGACTTCTTAATTAAAAGTGAAAGGGATGGATGGGCAGAAAAACTTTAAATTATGTGATTTCAAATAATCTGTTAATTTGATAGACTATTTGAGTAGCTTATCTGCTCTAAAGAGTTGAATTAGATACTGGTGTCAATAAATATCCTATTTATTAGTCCACAAGGCACCCTAGTGTTATGACTAGGGCACTGGATTAAAAATCATCTGTGTATCTGTGGGCCTGGCTGTGTGACTTGGGGCAAGTTATTTGACCTCTTTGAACCATCTTGTCTTTATTATTCAGAAAATGGGGACAACAGCAATTCTTGAATCTACTTCCCGGGAGTATTGGGGAAATTAAACAAATCTGTGAAAAGGCACTTGGAAAAGCATAAAGTGCTGTACATATTGAAGTATTCTTAAAATTGTGCTTATGCATAATTTAGCTGTTTTGGGAGCAATAAATAATACAAAACTCAGAACTGGAAAGGAGGAAAAAAGACCAGTTGCTGTGAGGCAATCTATTGCCACTTCAGGTTCTAGAGAATTCACAAACGCTTCCCTTCAGTGGGTTTTGAGTGAAAATCTATGGAAGGTGATTGGAAACCATCAGGTTGTATTTGTTCTGGCTGTGTTTTTTACTTTGTTGTGGAAGATGTTTTGATGACTGCTGCCTACTTAGAAGTTTGATTCCTGAAGCAAGAACAGAATGAGCAGGTTAAAGTATTGAGAGTGGTGGTGGATTAGTTGAAGAGAAATGGGGACATTTATCTTCAGCATTAACACCCAGGAATAAATACTTGGAGGAAGCCAACGATAAGCTTGGTCAGACCAGCCAAGACCATACCTGGTCAGGAAGACTGCGCAGGCTGAGAGGAAGAGTGGTGGCTGCAACTTACTGAGCGTGAACCAGGTGCCAGTACTGTGCACAGTGCTTTGCAGGCATTTATTAATTTTATCCTCACAGTACTCTCTGAAGTAGATGGGTACTGTTATTTTCCCTGTTTTCCAAGCAAAAAAATCTGAAACTTAGAAGGACCTGCCCAAGGTCTGACAGTCATGCCCTTAACAGCTCTGCTTTCTTTATTCCTTTCTGTGTGCTCTCATTCCATGCAGTGGAGACAGCACCATTTCGTGTGGTCTGAATTTGATCTTCCAAGTATGCATTCCTGTTGGATGAACTTCTTTCTCCTAAGTTTATTAAATGACATTCTATTTAATAATGTGGAATGAATGAATTTACACACTTCTACATTTCCTTCTGTGTGAGTTGACCATTGAGGTTTTAGTCCTAAAATACAGCAACCTGTCCCCAACCTTGTGGCCTCTGCTGACTGTTATCCCATCTCCCTAGCCCCAACTCCTGCACACTGTTACAGTTTGTAACTTTAACATCAGCCATGATTTCTTTCAGGATTTCATTTTTGCTATTTGTTTGTCTATACATACACAACCGCATACATACATGTGTCTGTAGCATAAATGTTGAGGTCATAAACCAGAATGTGAATCTATGTAATGTTTAGGAACGTGCTTATTTCTATCATTTGTGTACTACCTTTTTTTTTTTTTTTTTTTTTTTTTTTTTTTAATTTTTTGTGAGACTAGGTCTTGCTTTGTCACCCAGGCTAGAGTGCAGTGCCACAATCATAGCTCACTGTAGCCCTTGGCACAAATGATCTTCCTTCCTCAGTCTCCCAAGTAGCTGGGACTACAGGCAGGCATCACCACACTCAGCTAATTTTTCTTATTTTTTGTAGAAATGAGATCTTGCTATATTGCCCAGCGTGGTCTCAAACTCTCGTCCTCAAACAATCCTCCCACCTCAACATCTCAAAGTGCTGGGATTACAGGCATGAGCCACCATGCCTGTCCATGCATTTTCTACATCTACCGGTTTTTAAATAATTAGAAATATATTGTTTAAAGAGGGAGAAATGTTTGGTTGATTTCTCATGAAGCAGAATTGTTGGTTATCTGTTGTGTCTGACATGTTATGCTAGGTATGGTAGGATGGGATTGAAAAGAAAGAAAAGTTATAATAGCTTCAATGTTTATTTAGAGTTTAGCTTTGAGGACATGAAATGCAAAAATAAGAAAATTAAAAGCACAGTAATATTATGTAAAATTTTAAGTATTGAAAAAAGACAGGCTAAGAGTTTAAGTAAAGAACGATAATAAAAGAAAATATCTTAGAGTTAAGTTTGAGTCTTTTACAAAAGCATTCTCCTTACAATTTCACTCATTTCACAAACACATTGAGCATCTCATTTCTGGATGTGGGCTGGATTTTGGAAGTACAGTGGGGAATAAAGCATACTCCCTAACCTTCTTAGCATTTAAGTTTGAATAATGCCTTTGTTTGTTTTCATCTACAAAGAAGCAGTTTAAATAAGAAGTACCTAGATATAGGTAGTTTTGGGACAAGCCTATGAATTTAATATGCAGTATTCAAGCCTTCTCCAGATTATGTGTTGTATCCCAAATCCTTTAAATGATGGTAATGATACTGACCTGTTGAACGATAGGTTTGTTGTGAAGATTACTAAAAAAACTAACACATTCTCTTTATTACTATTAACATAATTACCTCTAGTGATCACTAGATATGTGTGAAGTTAAAGCTGTGACCTTTTAACCATGTATTTATGGCAAAGTCTAGCTGGTAGTGGCTGCTTTTTTTTAATACCTTGCCTTGTTACATAAACTTTTCCATCGTCCCTGGATTTAGGGCTAGATCAGACAGATCAGGATGTGGAATGACTGCTAGGAAATCAATAGTGGGTCACCTCAGACAGCCAGGGTCAGTTCTCCTGAGGCCTGTCCTTTTTCCTGAGCACAGTACACTTATTGATTTCAGTAACTGCCTTTTCTTTGAGTTGGAATTTGCTATCCTGAAAATAACACTGAGTTGCAACCACTAAAAGCAACTGGTCTCTTAATTAGAACAATAACCCTTAAGACTTTGGCGTTTATAACAAAAGCTAACATGAATTTTTAAGCTTCAGTTTATATAATTTTGCTCCCACTCTCGCTGCATTGTATGAATTGAGAAGTTAATCTCTATAGCATCAAGTCATCTGTTCTAAAAAACCTGTAATAGTGTATATTTTAGGTATTTTATTTTCTGTTCAAAAGATAATTTTTTAAAAATCTCATATTCAGACAACTTTCTTCCTATCAAGAACTTCTAACCAAACAGGAATCTAAGTTTACGTTGTTTTCTATGCTTTTATTATCAAAATATTTTCTGCAGCAAAATGCCGTAAAACTTTTTGAAGTGTCACCTGTAAAATGATTTGTTAATTGGATTATTTTGTGTGTTTCTTACAGTGCTCTGCTTTATCTGGGACGTATGTTAACATCAACAGATATTTATCATGGCCCATAAGCTACAATTATCAATACCTTTAAATTGGTCATATTAAAAAGTATATAAAGTACCTTTTAAGGTTCTTTGGATCATAGTTTAAAAACTGGGGAGTAGTATTTGCGGGCTGGTCAACAATGAGTACTAGTCAGCAGCCCAGTTACTCTGCATATGAGAACCTGTGGGCTGCTAGATTTAAGTCTTGCCCATGGTTTCTTTGTGGAAATACACAGTGGCTGACAATGGATTCCTTTCTCTTGAGAATTTAGTTGTTTGCTGGAAATTGAGCTTTTGAAATTTGTAGGTTCTTTGTCCTCTTCATTTGAAAAATACTTAAATGATGTTGCCCAAAGGGCTCACAGAGAAACAGCATGACTAACTTTCGGGAAATTAGTAAGCAGGGGGTTATTTTTAGCTTTTACTCCTTACAAACATTTCCTTTTGTTCTTTAGAAGACATTGTTGAATCTTTCATTCATTTGCTGTGCTCTCTTCCCACTACAAAATGGCTTTTGGATAGAATAGGCCCTCTCTTCTCTACCCTGCATGACATAACTGTGTTGATTCTTATTTTATTCAATTATAACTCTAACTCATGAGTTATTTATTTGTTCATGTTTTTTCTGGGTTCTGAACACTCTTCCCCCCACCAAACACACACGCACGACTTTTTTTGTTGTTATTTGGGGTTGATTTTCCCCTTCATCTTCTAATACTGACTTTAAAAAATCTTCACACAAGCAGGATATACAAAATGCATATTTTTGTCAATGTACTATATGATGGTAGCTGATGGGGTGATTTTGCCTTTATTTGTTCTCATTGTACCTACTTAAAAACCATAATCTCCAGAAAATTGTGCAGTGAAAATTACAGAATCCCAGTTTTACAATAGGTATTTATAAAGGCTGGCCTTTACACCTCAGCCTCATGTTCGATCTTTGAAAAATCTTCCAGTATATAGAAGAAGTCAAATTTCTAAGGAAGCATACTGAAAACTCACTTTAACTCTTCACATAGAGTTTGATATAAGACCCTTCTATTTTAGATCCCTTCCAGGAGGATTTGGTCATTTTGTAATATCATAATTTAATCTTTTTTCATTTTTCTACAAGATAAAGAGGCACTATAGCATTTATGCTTAAGATTGTGGATTATGGAATCAGACTGCCTAGTTTCAAGTCCTAGTTACGCTATTAATCTCTGTATGCCTCAGTTTCCTTATCTCAAAACTGAAGATAATAGTACTTACTTCATGCAGTTGTTTTGAGATTTTAACCAGATAATCCATGTAAAGCGCCCAACATACAGGCATACTTCATTTTATCGTGCTTCACAGATATTGCACTTTTTACAAAGTAAAGGCTTTTGGCAACCGTGCCTTATGCAAGTCTATCAGTGCTATTTTTCCAAGAGCATGTGCTCACTTCATGTCTCTGTGTCACATTTTGGTAATTTTCACAGTATTTAAAACTTTTACACTGTTGTTAATATATCTGTTATGGTGATCTGTGATCAATGATCTTTGATGTTACTATTGTAATTGTTTTGGAGCACTGCAAACTATGCTCCTATAAGAGGGCAAACTTAATTGATAAATGTTATGTGCTTGATAAATTCTGACTGCCCTACCAACTGGCCATTTTGTGTCTCTCTCCCTCTCCTCAGACCTCTTATTCCCTGACACACAACAATATTGAAATTAGGCCAATCAGTACCCCTAGAATTGCCTCTAAGTGTTCAGGTGAAAGGAAGAGTCACATGTCTCTCACTTTAAATCAAAAGCTAGAAATGATTAAGCTTAGTGAGGAAGCCATGTCGAAAGTTGAGATAGGCTGAAAGCTAGGCCTCTTGGGCCATATAGTTAGCCAAGTTGTGAAAACAAAGGAAAGTTCTTGAAGTGCTATTCCAGTGAACACACAAATGATATGAAGGTGAAACAGCTTTATTTCTGATATGGAGAAAGTTTTATTTGTCTGAGTAAAAGAACAAACCAGCCAAAGGTTGCCTTAAAACAAAGCCTAATCCAAAGCAAGGCCCTAACTCTCTTCAATTCTGAGAGAGGTGAAGAAGTTGCAGAAGAAAGCTGGAAGCTAGCAGTGACTGGTTTTTGAGGTTTAAGGAAAGAAGCTATCTCTGTAACATAAAAATGCAAGGTGAAGCAGCAAGTGCTGATGGAGAAGCTACAAGTTATCCAGAAGGTCTAGCTAAGATCGTTGATGAATGTGGCTACACTAAACAACAGATTTTCAATGTAGACAAAATAGCTTTCTATTGGAAGAAGATGCTACCTAAAACTTTCATAGCTAGAGAGAAGTCAAATGCCTGGCTTCAAAGGATGGGCTGACTCTCTTGTTAGGGGTTAATGCAACTGATGACTTGAAAATGAAGTCAGTGCTCATTTACCATTCCAAAAATCCTAGGACCCTTAAGAATTGTGCTACATCTACTCTGCCTGTGCTCTGTATATGGAACAACCAAGCTTGGATGACAGCATGACTGTTAGCAACATGGTTTACTAAATATTTTAAGCCCATTGTTGAGACCTACTGCTCAGAAAAACAGATTCCTTTCAAAATATTACTACTCATTGACAATGCATGTAGTCACTCAATAGCTCTGATAGAGATGTATAGGAGATTAATGTTGTTTTCATGCCTGCTAACACAACATCCATTGTGCTGCCCATGAATCAAAGAGTAATTTTAACTTTCAAGTCTTATTATTCAAGAAATACAAGTTGTAAGGGTATAGCTGCCATAAATAGTGATTTCTTTGATAGAGAAAGTCAGTTGAAAACCTTTTTGAAAATATTCACCATTCCAGATGCCTTTTAGAACATTCAAGATTCATGGGAGAAGGTTAAAGTATTAACATTAACAGGAGTTTGGAAGAAGTTGATTTCAACCCTCATGGTACTTTGAGGGATTCAAGACTTCAATGGAAGAAGGAACTGCAAATGTGGTAGAAATAGCAAGAGAACTTTAACAAAATTAGAAACAGATCCTAAAGATGTGACTACGTTGCTGTAGTCTTCGTGATCAAACTAATGGATGACGAGTTGCCTCTTGTAGGTGACCAAAGAAAGTGGTTTCTTGAGATGGAGTCTACTCCTGGTGAAGATGGCATGAACATTGTTGAGATGACCACAAAGAATTTAGAATATTACATAAACTTAATTGATAAAGCAGTGGCAGGGTTCGAGGGGATTGACTCTTTCAAATTGTTTAAATTGCTATCAAACAGTATCACATGCTACAGAAAAATCTTTTGTGAAAAGAAGATTCAATTGATGTGACAAACTTTATTGTTGTCTTCTTGTAAGAAATTGCCATGGCCACCCCAATCTTCAGCAACCACCACCCTAATCAGTGAGCAGCCTTCAGCATTGAGGCCAGACCCTCCACCAGAAGAAACATTACAACTCTCTGAAGGCTTACATGATAGCATTTTTAACAATAAAGTAATTTTAATTAAGGTTTGTACATCATTTTTCTGGACATGATTTTGCACACTTACTAGGCTATAGTATAGTGTAAACATAACTTTTATGTGCACTAGGAAACCAAAATATTTGTGTGACTCACTCTGTTGTAATATTCTCTTTATTGCTGTGGTCTGGAACCAAACCTGCAGTATCTCTGAGGTGTGCCTGTCATGCCTGACGTA
Source organism: Lemur catta (assembly GCF_020740605.2). NCBI lineage: Eukaryota > Metazoa > Chordata > Mammalia > Primates > Lemuridae > Lemur > Lemur catta. The sequence goes on from NC_059139.1 coordinate 41,657,146, forward strand.
ATAAAGTCTCAACAGTTGTTGGCTGTTAATACTTATTGTGTAAGATTGTCTTATCTATAACAGAGGCTGTAATCTTAGAATATTATATGCCAGAATGAGGCAAACTATTCAGTTTCTTTCCTTGCCTCTTTTCCTGTAAGAATTTTTTATTGGGACATCCACAACAGTCGTGGCCTAATTCCAGCACCTAGTGAATTCAGATTTCCTTGGCCCTTCAATATTTGCAGCTCTTCATATCTAGAATCAGCAAAATTATAATGGGAAGTCAAGCAAAACATTTTTTTGCATAAAGAGAGGAAGGCAGAATGTGAGATGGCGTTGACATCTGTGCCTCTGCCCTGGGCCAAAAGCAGAGTGGTTATTTGCTGCTGATTCGGCACCCCATCTGCTGCCTTCTCCGGTGGTTAAGGCCCTCTTCCCTTTCCCCTCCGTTTAGAGCCCCAGGGATGATGAAGTCAGAGAGAGGAGGTTGGAATGTAAAGCATCTGAGGAGGAAGACAGGGAGGTTCAGGGAAAGACAACAGATTGATGAGCCGCATTCTGCAGGTGACCCCATCGGTAAATGCTAAGTCTTCTCTGCGAATGGCAATTTTACAAGTGTTTGAAAGACTGTGTGTCATTGGCTGTTCAGGCAGAAAAAGAAAAAAAAAAAAAAAAAAAGACTGTGTGAAGGTTAAAAAACACAGCCTGTTCTAGTCAATCTCCATCTTTCTGCTTGAGAGCTTTTCTGACATCTGACTCAAGAATTTACTAAACTTTGTTTTTTTAAACTCTTAAACTTTTTTTTTAACTCTTAGTCTAGGCCCTCAGAATAAGTCCTTTATTTTTACCAAGGGTGCTCTAACTTTTGAATATATCCTTTGTTTCTCTTTTCCTATAACATTTAACTCATTCCACTTGCCAGTTAATGAATTTACAGACCTAACTTCCACTGAAGTGGTTTCTTATTTTATGGTAACATCTTCTACCCAATCTGAGAGGTACAACTTGGGCTTTCTATAACATGATTATCTGAGAACCATTCATTTAAAGTTCAGAATACAAAAAACATCACACACACACACAAAGGCTATCAGTCTGTAATGGCGTAATTGAACTGTTTAATTGATTTTGAGTAGTTAGGCAATAGAGAGATGAGTGCCCCAGAAAGGCATGTGTTGAGTAAACAAAAGGAAGCAATTAGGAAGAGGAGCTAGGGAGAAATTGCTTGTCTTATGGATCTCTTTATTTGTAATGAAAAATTTTTTAAAAACATTTTTCCTTTCAAAGCTTAAGGCTTATTTTTAGCTTAAACTGATTTTTTTCTCCAGTTATGATTTCCTAATGATTGTTCCAACTTTGTAATTCAAAAGACTTAAATTATTACCTCAATATAGAGTATTTGGGGGTTATTTTTCATGCTGCTCAGCTGCTATATTTTATTTTCACTTAAATTTGAGGTTTTTTTAACCCCTCATTCAAAGGGGCAGTTGACTCTGATTCTGCCTTTAAGTTTTGGTGGGTCTTAATTAAGTGCATATGTAGTTTTCATTCAGTGCTTTAAAAAATACCTTTATGTTTGCTTTCTAGACTGATTTTGCACGATTTAGTGGAACGAATGTGGAAACTGACTTTGTAGAGGTACCATCACAAATGCTTGAAAATTGGGTGTGGGACATTGATTCCCTCCGAAGATTGTCAAAACATTATAAGGACGGAAACCCTATTACAGATGATCTGCTTGAAAAACTTGTTGCTTCTAGACTGGTCAACACAGGTATGACTTGTAATTTTAGAGAAGGAAAATAAATTACAATCACTTAATGCAGAATTGCTGGCATCTTTGTCTATAGAACTTATTTTCCCTTTAATAATAATGATACCCCAAGAGTGCTAATATGAGGAGTGAAAATGCTAAATATATTGGAATGAGGAACCCTGGGATTATGTCTAAGAAAAAAAAATCACATCTTTTAAACCTTAAGTAAAATGAGATATGTTGCTCCCATTTTGTGATGAGTACTGCTGGAAGTAGATTTTGAAATCTATGCTCTTGAGTTATTGGAACACACAGTTCTCCCCTCTCGAAAACATGCTCAAGAGGCATTCTTATGTTATTAGGTCTTCTGACCCTACGCCAGATTGTTTTGAGCAAAGTTGATCAGTCTCTCCATACGAACACGTCCCTGGATGCTGCAAGTGAATATGCCAAATACTGCTCAGAAATATTAGGTGTTGCAGCTACTCCAGGTACGTAAATACTATGAGTTGAGTTCATTTTTCCTGTGAAGCCCAGGCCATTCTCCTAACACCACAGGGGAGGTGGAGTTTGTCAGACAGATTGCCTAATTTGTTTCTGGTTTCTGAAATCAGGCCATGACTTTCAGATAAGCGCACTGTGTCCTTATGAGTTCCCTGTTCAAATGTGCTTGAAGGAAAGGTGGCTCCAGCTTCGCAGCATTTTAGTGTAATCAGGCGTGAGCAGTTGGCCTCCACCCCAGAGCTGGGGAGCCCCAGAGCTGAGGGTGTTTGGCAGCACCCTCCTTGCTCCACCCGCCCTGTGTGCACCGTGACTTCCCTGTAATTTTCAGTAAGAAATTGACAGGAGGGGCATTTTTAGAGAGAAGCGTGAACTTCTACCTTGTTTCTGATTCAGAGGTCAGTTAAAGCACTTGACTAGGCGTTTCTAACCTGAGATTTATGGGATTCCTCTGTGTGTGTGTGTGTGTGTGTGTGTGTGTGTGTGTGTGTGTGTGTGTTTATATTTGTATATATGTATTTTAAACCAACATATCATTGTGCATTTATATGTAAGTGATAAGGTGAATTTTTTTCACCAAGGAAATTGTTATTATAATGAATCAGCCACATTTATAGAGATAATAAAGAATGGCCAGCTGAGTCAGTCTGTGCTCTTCACCTCCTTTGATGATCTGTTTATAGTAAACCATAGAGCAACTTTGTATCTCAAGCCACTTTGTAAAGTAGCCCTACAAATAGATTGAATTGGTAGAGTTCCTTTTCAGTAATGATCAACCTAAAATAAGTGCCATTCTGAGACATTTTAGATATAAAGAGATGTGGCAAAGAGTAGGATTGATATCATTTTTTTAAGACACAGAGGTGTTTAAGTGATGAGAAAGGGCTGACTTCAGTTCTAAAACACTGAGCTATCTGTTGGGCGTGGACAAAGCCTCTGAAACTATTGTTAGGCATTCCAGAGCTTAGGGCCGAAACCAGCTCTGAGGTTGAGCCATCAGTGGAAGAGACGTTTATAAACATCTTGGCTGAGGGCACACATAAACCCGGAGAGTACTAGAGGTGAGATAGTATCATTCCCTCTCTCCTCCCACAGCTGGACTCCCCAAAGGGAAACCTTAGCTAGCTGATAACCCGATAATTAACATTTGCTATCACATTGATTGAAATGTATCTTTTCTTAAAGGCACAAATATGCCAGCTACTTTTGGACATTTGGCAGGGGGATATGATGGCCAATATTATGGATATCTTTGGAGTGAAGTATTTTCCATGGACATGTTTTACAGCTGTTTTAAAAAAGAAGGGATAATGAATCCAGAGGTATTGTATTTTTTTCCCTCCTTTTGTTAATTTTGTAGTAGTTCCCTCCCCTTTTACTGCTAGTGTACAATATTTATTACACCTAGATTTTAGAGTAAGAGGTTTAGTAACAGCTTTAACTTTAAGGTCTTACATCTCAAATCATCATACATCATTAAGTTGCAGTGTACAAGTGATTAACTCTAGTTCTATAGGTTTAAAAAAAACCTACTTACTTCATTTTCTTGCTTATTAACATTCCAATATATTGCATAATTAAAAATTCAAAGCTTTGTTTGTGCGTTCAAGAATTTATAGCTGCTAGTTTTGACATGTTCCATCCAATGTTTTAGTTTTATAGTTATAGGAGGTCAGGAAAGAAAGGTAAACTCCTTCCCAATGTAAATGATCTCCCTGTTGTGATATTCTCTGCACGTTTTCTTTGTACAGTTTCTGTGGGAGGCACTTTTTTTCTGTGGCTGGCGTACTCCACCTACCACATAGTTTGTAACCTTAATGCCTTTAAGTAACTTAAGCTGCTTCATTAACCTGAGCCATTCCTTTCTGTGCCCAGTGAATTGCCTGCCAGGTGGCTGCCGGACAAACCTTCTTGAGTCACAGCCCCCTAGTCCCCACAGTCATGAAGACTCAGCTGTCAGGTTATTTCTAAGGCTGATGCATTTTCTGATGTGTTTTAAAATTCTGTTTGATTCCGATTTCCGAAGAACAAATAATCAATAGCAGGCTCTGTCAGCTTATTTCAACCAATTGATTTGTTCTCCAGACTTTGTTTGTTTTTGAGACAGAGTCTCGCTCTGTTGCCCAGGCTAAAGTGCAGCAGCAGCAGCATAGCTCACTGCAACCTCAAAAGCCTGGGCTCAAGCAATCCTCCCACCTCAGCCTTCTGAGTAGCTGGGACTGCAGCCACGCGCCACCACACCCAGCTGTCTCCAAACTTTTTGTTTCTATATTGCGTAGTGCCTTACACATAGGTATTGAAGTACATTGACGTACTTCAGTGTAGCTTAGATCACCATTTCCTCCCCACCTTCTCCCTCAAAAAATACCTCCAAGGTACCGATACTTTACACTCACTGTTCTTTCCAAGCATTCCATCTCCCATCCCACCCCACCCCACCCAATCTGTTAGCTCCCTTTAAGCCTCCTTCCATTATGTGGCCAACCATTTACCAAGGTCAATTACTGACTGTTGTTCTGATATCCTGACTTGTGCATGACCTTCAGCCAGTGCCTGGCCCTCAATTCCTTCACCATTTCTCTTGGAGATGGTACCCTTGGGATCCAGAGTGTTCTGCAGAAGATTATATGACTCCATTAACACACCCTATCATGAAGTCACGCTCCCCAACCTGAACTGGACACCCGGTGTCACCCTATGGTCTACTCCATTCCTCTTACTGGTTCCCTCCGAGTCCCCTCCACCTCTCTCCTCCATCAGCAGACAATCTCTCCTCTTTATTAAAAAAATCAAGATCGTTCCAAGTGAATACCTTCCTCTTTGTTTCTCTATACTTCAATACTTATCTTCTTTCTCCTGTCTCAGAGGAGATGTCTCTAACTCCAAGCCTTACTATTGGTTTGCCATCTTGGAAAAAAATTTGCTACTGACTTTGCTAACCCCAGTCAGTGCTACTACTCTGTTCTTCTTTTCACAGCCTAATTTCTTGGTGTAAGAAAGAGTCTTTGTAAACCTCAATTTCCTGGTTTTTGCCCCCACCAACTGAATTGGAAAGTTACCCTCCCTCCAAAGTTACTACCTCCAAAGGCCCTCAATCACCTTTTTCTTCTCCCTGCTTCTTGTTACTCCTCTCTTTGTTCACAGCCCTTAGCTTAGCAGTCAAACTCCTCCTTTACTTCCCAGTACTCCCTGTGTATCAGACAAGTGTATGTGTCCCTTGGGTTTTTCCACCTTGCCAAATTTATTCATTCTGTTTCATTCACCTAAAATATACACCTTTGTTGTCTATTCCTCTAAAAAGTCCTACCATTGTTAATAGCCCCACTCAGATTACCACAGATTTGTGAAATCTTCCAGATCATCCAAACAAAAGTGATCTTTCCATCCTCTGAAAGTAAGAGTGGACTTCGGCATGGGGGAAGGGCTTCAATAAGCTTCTTCTTGTGTCTGGAATATTTAATGTAACTATTACCAGGTGAAAAAAAATCATTATAAAATATTTTATACCACAGAATGCAAATTTTGATTTTAAAATGTGTTTAGAAAAAAAGCTGTCAGTGGTTATCTTTGGGTGGTAAGTTTATGAGGGATTATTAAATTTTTTTCTGTACTGTCTATGGAGGTTTTCCTTATTTTTACACAGTGCATGATTATTTTAGAAGTCAAAAGCAATGTTTTAAAGAGACAAAAGATCCAGATATGTAAAGATATAATTACGACATTTCACTGGCACTGAGTTGGTGAGGCTTCCTGGTATAAGTGTACATCACCTTTCTCAATTAAGCCTTCCTCGTTCACCTCCTCTGCTTCCACTGACGTGACCACATCTCCGGGTCCCTCTATCGTTTTACCTTTTCTCTTCCAGCTGTCAAGGTGGCAGCCAAATTACTGATCCCAGCAGATCCCAAGGAACTTGCAAGTCCAGCAGAAGCAATCCTTGCCATCAGTGCTTCTCTGTGCTTCCTCTTACTCTCAAGCTTCAGAGCTTGGCAGACAGCTGTGCTACTCTTAATTTAGGTTAAGGGGCTGGGTTGAACTTGGAGAAAGCAAGATCCAAACAACTTGGAGTTAAAACTTGTGGCGTTAAAAACATTTTCAGTTTTACTAAAATTCTGAATTCAACAGTGCTATGTATCATTAGACATCTTATGCCGTAAGGCTGGTATTAATCCCTTCCCTTTCACTTCTTTTTCCTTTCTACTAAATGCTCTGGAGTGTCTGGCAGAGCAATAGTGGACTTGGCTCCAGAGGTTAAGGAGAATCAATCCCTTTGCTCCTCACCCTCACACCCTTCGCTGCAGTGGCAGATACTGGAGCAGCTTTTCAAGTCACTATTTTATTCCCTCCTACAGTGTACTGGGTTTTTTTTGTGGGGGGGGAGTGTTTTGTTTTTTAACAAATATTTGTTCTAAAATAACACCTCACTTACAAAATACAAATACCCACTTATTAAAAATTAATACTTTGGGACAATAGTCCTATTCTACAAAAAATTTAGATTGTTATGACAACTATGTTGTGATCAATAGACAAAGAAATATCATTGTTCAGACCAGTAAACCATACACTGCTTATTTTATGCCATAACCACAAAGTCTCGTTATTAGCCAACACTGAAAAAGATGGCATTACCTTGGGTTGTTTCAGATTCGGTGCATTTGCTTTAGTCTCACGTGTCAATGGTGGTTACTTTACCAGATATATAAACAGGATAAAAATATGAATTTTCTGTTTTAAAATAATAATCAATTTGATCTGAAGTCATGGGAATCAGAGCAATCAAAATATATCATGCAGACATTGTTGTCTCACCCTCCCTAATATGTTTTTGGATCATTTTAAGAAGAGAGCGGGATGGCCCTTCAAAGACTCAGGGCCTGCTATTGTTAGTCCCCAAGCACTAGAGAGGCTGGGGGCTAAGAGATCACATATTGTTGTCATTATTGGTCATGCATTACAGAAAAATATGTCCAGGCCTTCTCTCTGTAACCTCTTGCCATCCTGCAAAGCCTAGGGTCTGCACTGGGAACCATTTCAGATCTTAGCAAGCAGAACTACAGAAAGTGTGCTGCTTGCTGGGAAAACAATAATAGGAAGGGTTAAATATAAACCTGCAACCTTCTGAATAACAGATAGTAGCGGTGGAATATTTTATGGTACAGTTGTTTTCATTCTGTTTTGAGGGCCTCTATCAAAGTATTGGTACTGGTTGCTTACGTACAATAGCCTAAAAGTTTACTACGTCTGGTTTTATCTATAGTTTTTTATATTATTCTTGCTAGTAAATAGATATCATATCTTGCTATTTAATTAGTTAAACATTACCTAACATCTTTGTTTCTAGAAGTACATGGAGAAATTGTCTCATTATCGGATGTATTTTTCACTTCTCCAGCTGTTCTCTTAAATAACTATGGAAGGGAACTTCTTGGGATTAACACTTTTCTAGCAAGCTCTAGTAGCTGTTTAAGGATATCTTTAAGGTCACCAATTGTAATTTCAAAATCCAGCAACTAATCATAGGGTTGAAAGAATGGGGGCTTTTTAACTAGGGCTGTTTTCTTTTTATAAGGCAACTTCATTGTGGGAAAATTTCCTAAGAGGTAATAGACATTGTGGATTCAAAGGTAATTATATTATTAAGCCAGTAGTATCTTCCTCCTCTTTTGCTTTGGAGAAATTGCTAAGCTTTGTTTCTTCCATCAGTGAAGGAGAAATACTACCAAGTGTCATTTCTGAAAGAAAGATACTTAACTGTCGTTTAGTCTGTAATGCCATAAGGAACTAGCTAGAATGATCTTACATGCAGTAGCAGCCACAGAAACATGAAGAATCTTGGTTAAACATGAACAGAATTGCTTGACAGATGATCTTATGAAGCTAAGTATTCCAGTGCTCTTCAAACAGAATCCACGACCCAGTTCCTGCTGTAGTGTGTTGCTAAAGGTGAATACGAAATTTCCTCTCCAGAAGAGCCTTACAAATGGATTCAGTTTTCTCTGCTTCAGCTCCCTGATCTACCACCCACTGCTGGTTTTCTTATACCTCAACCTTTCTAACAGCCTGAGGTTGTGCCTGATTTGAGGGAGGAAGGAAGGAAAGGGGATTGATTTCCAGCCCACTTCTTGAATATTTACAAGGCCAGACCTTCTAAGTCTTGAATCTCGACCAGCTGGAAGCAGTTTTTCTTCCTTTGTGTTCTTACAGGCTTTCTTTGTGTTTCTCTTAGAGCCATAATAATCTGCCTGTTTAGCTGTTTATTTCTTTATCTTCCCTTGATCATAAGACCCTCATAAAAGGAACAATTTTATTCAGCCTTGTGTTCCCTTCTCTGCTTCACAACTGTTTAATTAATTACTGTTTTACATGTGTGTACCTCTTTGGACCTAATTGCTGGTTCCCTCCATCCACATCCACTTCCACTTCTCTACACCCTCCTCCCCCATGCATATAACTACTCAGGGCACTTTTTTTCTGCTGGCCTCCTCCCATCCCATAAATAAAGGTTTATCCTTCTGTCCTTACAAATCAGAACTCTGCTTCAGGTTTCCAGAGGCCTCTTAGAATCAGGCAACAATTCCTACTACTATTCTTCCTTCCACCTCCCTGACTACCAGCACCAGTCCTTCACGCTCTGTCTCCTTCTTTGTTGTTATCAAAGGTATTCTTTTTTCTTCCACCCATAATCTCCCCACCCTCATAGAAAACACAGGGTGTGCTCTCGGGAGGGAGTTACAGGCTAGGGAATGAAAGGTTTCAAAGTCCAGTTTTAAAGCAGCCCGGTGAGCTTGTCAGCTGCCTGCTCACCATCACCTGTCCTGGGCTGGGTGCTCCCTGCGCTGATGCCTGTTACTTACTCTAAGGAGGGAGACAACTCTGGCTAAGTACCCCAGAGTCAACCAGGACAGGAAGGAGACAGGGAGGGAGGGTTGAAAGGCAGTGGGAGCTTGCGTGTGCTTCTTCAGAGACACTCGAGATAGCAGGAGACCCAGTTTCCCATTTGTATATTCTCATCGCTGATAGATGATGGGCATCCTTCACTTGAATAATTATGATTGCTATTAAAATATTGCCTCAAAGGGTGCATATTCCTGGATAAAATGAGTGCCTGAGTGCCTTGTCTCTCCTACTTAATACTCCTACTGAATTATATATTTCATATCTTACTAATAGGGGAAAGGAAGTCTCTTGTGCTTTTTTCTCTAGCTTTATTAGGAGACAGAACTAATTTTAAAGAAATGCCAAACCAGGAATGCATTTCTCTGAAGTGTATATGAGTTGCTGAACTTGAGGACAGTAGGAAAGGAAAGGAACAGTAAGGTTTATTAAATACCAGTATATGCCAGGTATTATGCTAGGGAGTGGATAATATACTAAAATGATCTCCTCTAATCGCCTAGAAACAGAGTGAGGTAGGCATATTCCCATTTTACAGATGGGGAAACCAAGGCCCAAGGTCACATAGGTGAGGATTGAGCCAACAGTCAAACCTTGGCCTGATTCCAGAGTGCCTGATCTTGCTTTAGAAGCCATTAGTGTTAGAGAAGCCTTGTAGGGTTTCCAAAAGATACATGCTAATCTTCTGGGATTAAAAACCACAGAGATGACTGATGCTGATTTTTCTTCATAGGCTAGCTAATAGGAGTTTTTACTATATGCAGATCCTCCTGAAGGGTGTTCGTAGCATGAAAAATTTTAGCAATTATCTTAGAGCTTCTCTTCCTGGTTTCCTCACAGTTAAAGTTCTTTTATTGTATAAACAAAGTAGAACAACTCATGGCAAAGACTCCTTCCACCTGTGGCATATGTCTTCCAGACCTTGTTCTCTCACCCAGAGAGCCTGGTACCTTCCTAAAACACAAAAATTCACTTAACTATTTTTTTTTTCTTAAGAAAAGCAAGATCCTGTTACCAAAATGACTCTTAAACTCTTCTCAAAACTTCATTGCCAAGGAAATGAAACTATTAAAAGGCCATTGCTCTATAATTCAGGAAATTGAATCAACTTGTTTGGAGCCATAAGCAGAGGAAGATTTGAGCTGTACTGAGACACATACTGTGAGACTAAACAGTGCCCTGCTCTAAAATGACTTTACCATTCAGAGGAGTCATGAGCTTTCTCTTTACAACACCATGTAACTCCTCAAATGTTTGCTTTTATTTACTACCTAAAATTACAGTTCTCTGCACAAAATGAGAATACTTTGTCAGATGTTAGCATTTGGGGTGATTTTAAAAAAACTTGCATTTGGATTTTCACTAATGTTTCTAAAATACTTGTGAAATGAGTATGTCTTTTTAATAAAAGATATATAATACACAGAGCTTAAGTTTTCCATAATAAAAGGTTTAAAATATTTTTATAATTCTGCAGAAAAACTTAACTCACATTTTCTAAGTTCTCCCTGTACTGCTGTACCCAGAGAGCACAATCTTTTTTTGCTCTACTCACTAATTTAGCACTGGTCAAATCTGGGCACATTGGGCAATGAAAGAAAGAAAAGGGAGGTAAATTATGGATGGACTCAAGAGATCTGATCTACTCCTTCTTAGAATAATAAAGTCTATGACAAGAATAGCTATCACTCACGTTTTAGATTTTAGATTGCTGCTGTAACGGTAATCCAATTGCTCAGACCAAGCAAGAAATAACACGTCATTTTTTTTCTAAAGCAAACTGAACCTAACTCCAAGCCCGCATCACCAGAGTTTTCAGGAAGTCCAACATCAATGATTACAAGCCCTCTCTTTTTAAAAAAATTTATCCAAAACTTGTAAATAAGACAACACAAGTACTGTGTGCCTTTCCAGTATCATACCAGAACACTGTCTAACAAGCCCTGCCTCCTAGAGATCGTCTTGCACTCTAGGCCCTAGACCGGTCCAGTATGGTAGCCACCTGTGGTTCTTGAGCACTTGAAATGAGGCCAGTGCAACTGAAGAACTGAACTGAGATGTGCCACAAATGTAAAAAACACGCTGGAGTTGGAGGACTTAACAACAAAAAAAACTCAATAATCTGCATATTGATACATATTGAAATGATAATATTGTAGATACAGCAGTTTAAATATTTTATTAAAATTTTACCTATTTTTTTAACTTTTTACTTTTTTTTAATGGCCACTGTTTTTTTAACTTTTTAAAATGTGGCTAGTAGAAAATTCAAAGTTATATATGTGCCTCATATTATGATTCTATTGTACAGTGCTACCTGAGCTTATTAGAAGTTAGGTTTGACTAATTATTTATTCCTGATTAGGGTCCAGACTGTGAGGTTAGATGTTAGCCTGAGGGTGATTAATAAGTTTCAGATGATTTCTGTTCATAACCGAAGAGTAACCCCCAAAGTTTTTATGTTATGGCCTTGGAGAACGTTAAATATTTTTGTATCTAACTTGGCAGATTTCATCTATGTTTTATTTTCCTTAACAGTTTAACTACACTTACCTCTGATATAAGATTTTGTACCAAGAAAACTTAAGTTAAAAGTTAGATTACTTTAGTCTCTAGAAATTCTGTAGCTCTTTTTATATTCAAAAAGATGATTAGTCCTATTGATCAAATGATATAATGAATATAAATTTAAGTGTTTCTCTGTGAGTTTTTTATTTTATGTGTTTATTTAAAATTGTGCTTCATTGAATTGTCTTTGTTTTCCTTCCCCAAAAGGACAGTGAAAGGGAAGTGAAAATATTGAACAATGCTAATTCCCAGTAACAAGTGTTTTCTTTCACTTTTTCTGTTCATGTGTTTATGTAAATAAAAGCAGAGGCACTGTGATTCGTTTTAAAATTTCCAGACCTCCATTCCCAGAGAAAACTTTAAGGTCCTCATTCCCAGCACCAGGTCCACAGAACTGTCTTACCCTGCACTCTGGGGCATGTGCTGCCCTCCCTGCCCCCATCCACAAGGAAGAGGGTTGGGTTTTTTCTTATGAGCCCCCATAAAGGCAGCCAAAGCCATTTGACAGTAGCTGTGCTGCTATTTCCAGGTATACAGAACCTCTCTTTGTATCCTCTTGAACACTTGCTTAGCAAGCCCTTTTGAATCACATTTGAGATAGGGTAACAAATGGGAACCTTTTCTATATATTCCGTTTGGCTACTTTTTGTTTGTTTGCTCATGTTGTCAGCTCACTACTGAGAATCTAAGGAGACAAGACCATAATAAAGGGCAGTGAATAAGACCTGAGGTTTTAAGCTCCAAATCGCTTAGCTACAAAAATAAATAAATAAATACCACAGAGCTGTAGCGTAGGCAAGAGAGAACATCTAGACACAATAAGGCTAAGGTCCCTTTTCCTTCACCTCTACCTCTTTCTCTGTTATATCTAGAGATTTAGAAAAGTGCTATAACCATGAATTATGAGGCATGATGTTTTATTTTATTAGGTTGGAATGAAATACAGAAACCTAATCCTGAAACCTGGGGGATCTCTGGACGGCATGGACATGCTCCAGAATTTCCTGGAACGTGAGCCAAACCAAAAAGCGTTCCTAATGAGTCGAGGCCTGCACGCTTCGTAAACCGGGGATCTTTGGTAGCAGTCCATGTCTGGAGGACAAGTCGACATCACCATGTGTTACTGGCCTAGAAACTGAAGGGAGTTTTTTGCAAGTGAAAATTTAGATTTCTATTGACTTCCTTTTGTTTTGTAATTTTAAAAATTATAAAGCTGTAAATGGAATTATAAATACTGTGACCTAAGACCCACTAGAAAGTAATTGTACCATAAAATTTCATAAAAATGGATTTGATTTCTTTTTATAAAAGTTTCATATGAATGTAATTTGATTTTTTACTATTATAATCTAAATAATATAATGGAAGAGGGCTAAGGATTCTTAAATTGAATCATATACATGGTATTATTTGATCCTTCTTATATCTTGATGTTTTGTACTTGGGACTTGTGGACCGGTAAATGAATCATCACATTCCTCTGGCAAATATTTTCTTAGAGCCCTGCATCAGCTTTGATCCTCTGTCTCACAGCAAGGTGTGACCGCTCCTTTGCCTGCACACCTCAAGGTCAGGGGAAGATGCCTCAGTAATGCGTTTGTCTGTATATATCAGGCCGCAGGATTCCCAACTTTCTGCCACACTTAAATTATGTTCCTCCATTTGGGTTTGTCTTTTCTGTCTAAAGTCCAGTCAGAGAGCATCAAAAAATCATATGTTTCAACTAGACTGGTCTAATGTATATTGTAAGTTTTTATATCTTATATTAGAGGATTTTATCTATTCTATTTTATCTATTCTGTTACAAGATAATATATTATCTTGTATTAGAAGCTCATTTCCCCTTCAGCATACAAGATCGCCAGTCTTTGGCATATTTGCCAATTAGAACACTAAGGCAAGTCCAGACATATTTTTCTATTCTCCCATTTCTAACAAGTGGTAGGGACTTTGCCTCCTTTCCTGCCTACCTTGCACAAAGTGGCAGGTAGACATGTCACAGTGGCTCTGTAGAGTGCCATGGGAAGACAGCCAAAGCTGTGCGGAGCATAAAGAGTTCAGAAACTCTGGAAGAGGAGTGGGTTCTGGCCCGAAGCGTCGAAGTGTTACTTGTGTGCTTAAACTCAGCCACAGGAAGGAGGCTCTTCAGTAGCCTATTTTGTCTGGTGATAAGTGAACCTTTGGATCTCTCTTTGACTCTCTTTATTATGGGCCTAAATTCCAGTTCTTCAGCAGACCAGTAGACTCACAGTATTTATTTTCCCCCAAGGAGTCTATTCAATAAAGAAACCAAACAGGATAATTTAAAAGAAAAAAAATTTTTTTTTTAAATTTTGAATGTACTTTGTATAGGTCTTCCAGTTGTTTCCCAGTGCATACCCGAGGCATGACTTTGCTGGCTGGGGATAAACTTTGAACCTTTCTGTGCTTTAGTCTAAATAGACTTTGTGCTAAATAACAAATTATTATGTTACATAATAAAATTAAAGATAGCAGGGAAAATCAACAGCTATAGCAACACACAAGGAAATTCTAAGATTATCATTGCCAAGCAAATACCTTAAACATCCACATGAAATCCTCCCCTCCCTTCCGAGACAATTTGCCCCGCCCATCTCTGCCCTACACTCAATCAACGTCACTCTCTCTGGTCCCCAAAACTGTTTTTGTGATCTTAGCAACCTATGGTAGTTTTCTTCTACCTTTTTTCTCCCAGATGCTTGTTTTCCAGTTTCAGACAAAAAAAACTCTCTTCAGCTTTTTCTATTGCCCAACGTGTCACCTTAACAATAACTTTAGCATTTTAAATCTTATTTCACATGGAAAAATTAATTGGTGTGGAAAAAGGCTGCACACAATAAAGTTACATTATTATGAGAATGAACTCACATTTCTTTCATAATTGAATGTTAAAACTGAAATGCATGAGAGAACAAAAGTGTTATGGTGTTCTTTTTATTTACTACCTCTAATGTCTAAAATCTACTAAAGAACAACAACAAAATTAAGTACTCACAAAAAAAGTCCTTCTAGCATAATTCAAAAGTAAGACCTTATTTTTTAAAGCCTTTTTGAAATTGGCTATCTACTTGGTTTTTTTTACAGATCTTAACATAGGGTGTCACTGAGACGCTCTGAATTGTGGATAACTATAAAAATTGTTATTGGGCAAACTTACACTTCAGATTTATGGACTGAGCCACATACAATAAAGTGTCTCTTGGTTTTTAACCCAGAAGATATAGGCCTATTTTGGGTTTTTTCCAGGCATTGTTATGTTGCTAAGGGTAAGTTTTTAAACATCTTATGCTAATTTATAGCAGGCATGATTCCTAAAGGTTTAATTTTAAGATTCTACAGAGAAGAGAAAGAAAAGTCCGGATGTTATGCTGCCTGATATGGACTTTTTTTCCCCTCTAATATAAATGTTGCATGTTACCTAGATAAGTACCTAAAAATTGTCTTGAAGAGTTACCACCTAAGCTACTTACACCAAGGTCTTGCCTTTCTACAGCTAATATGATGAAACGTGGGTATCTGTAGCTCTTTAGATAACAAACTGCATTGTATAAGAGGCCAAAATTGAGAAAAAATACTGATCGGTATTTGTACTTGCAAATGCCTTAACTGGTAGGGAATGACTTAATTTTTTACTTACCATTTTGCCTTGAGCTCTGGTGTATGAATTAGAGGTCTGTGGAGATCCTGCCTCCCCACTGGATCAGCTGGTTTGCATATGACCATTTATTCTTTTTCTGTCATACGCAGGTAGAATTTTTCATGCTTCAAGGGAATTGCATTAAAATTCTGCCTTCATTCAGGCTACTGTAACAAAATGTCATAGATTGAATGGCTGCAAAAGCAGACAATTATTTCTCACAGTTTTGGAAGCTGGGAAGTCCCACAATCTAGGTACTGGTAGATTTGGTTCTTGGTGAGGGCCCTCTTCCTGGCTTACAGATGGCCAGTGGCAGGGAGCAAGCAAGCCCAATAGGGTGTCTTTTCATAAGAGCACTAATCTCTTACGTGAGGGCTGCACCCTCACAACTTCATCTAAACCTGATCACCTCCCAAAGGCCCCACCCCC
This sequence comes from Lemur catta, assembly GCF_020740605.2. NCBI lineage: Eukaryota > Metazoa > Chordata > Mammalia > Primates > Lemuridae > Lemur > Lemur catta. The sequence goes on from NC_059139.1 coordinate 41,672,937, forward strand.
TACCATCACACTGGGGGTCAGGGCTTCAACATGTGAATTTGAGGGGGGTGGGACACAAACATTTAGTCCATAGTAAATACTAATTCCTCAAATTGAGTTAACTGAGCCCTAAAGGATGTTAAAAGAGAAACTGTTTCATCTGAATAGATGCAGTGACTAAGGCTTCTCTCTTGTTCTCTCTTGGATAGCCCCTTGAAATTGAATATGCCTTTTCTTACAAGTGTTTGGTAAGAAGAAAAGCAAAAACGACATACATACTTTCATTTTCTTTGAAAAACAGTCTATGTTCAAAGTTTATTTTTTCAGTCATCTTTAATGGGGAAATTTCCCCTGAAAACAGATCCACCTAAGTGATTATCTAGTACCAACTATATCAAGGCAAAGGGTAAAGATTAGATTAATGAAATCTAAATACAAGACCAAAGTAGCGTTCTCCAACATACCCACAATAATGCTAGAAGTAGAGACTTTGTTAAAAAAAAAAAAATTAGAAAAATTGGGATAATGAACATAACCTCTCACACACACATACCCACCAGTGAGTGATGCTTGAGTTTTTATTTGGTTGAATTCACCTTGTCATTCCCTTTCCTGATAAAATATAGATTCAACATATCTAATCCATGACGTACATACAAGAAGAGGGAAGGGGTGAATGTGAAGTAGACTATCTTGTTCTGCTCCCCTGAGCTGACACCTATTCTATTATAGCTGCTTATTTCATAGGGCTCAGAGGCCCACCTAAAATTGTACTCCCATGATAAAATGTCTCTAGCATTCGTCACTAGAAAAGCTGTATGGAATGATTTAAAGGAAGTGTTCACTGAATCCAACAAGACACATCCCTGTTAACATATTGGCATCTTTGTGGCTAAGATGGAGTATGACGCTGGATAATATTTAGCCAAGTGGATTCCTAGCTACTGAAACAGCTTAAGAGAGTTGAATAATGATTAACATTAATTGAGGGCAATTTCAAGTCTTTTGGAAACACAAGAAATCCCATAGCAAAGGTATTGTCAAATGTATATAGATAACAGAGCTGGAATGATTAAATATCATGATGTTAAAATTACTTCACTGCTGAGACAAACTTAAAATGAAATGAGAAACATTCCATTGCCCAGGTATTATAAAAGGAGAGGAAGCTGACTTGATAATAGTACTCAGGAAAAAAGACTTGGAAGCCTTATTTGACCAAATTCCTATCTAAGCCCACAGTACAACACACCTGGGAGGGGAGCAGGAGGCCAGAACTAAGGCCTTTTAAGAGTGTATTGATTGAAGTATGTATCCAGATCAAAAGAGTAATCCTTCTGGACACTGATGTGATAATATCAATCACAGCTGGAATATCGTGTTCCATTCTAGGTGTCACATTTTAAGCAGACTGGCCAAGTATTACAGTGTTTGAAGGAGCAGGAACAAGATGGTGATAACTTTGAAAATACTTCTCAAGAGGAATACATGAAAGAATTAGGGAAGTTCTGTCTGGAGAGAGAAATTCAGAAATACAAATGGTAATTATTTCTAAATATTTGAAGCATATGGGAGAGAGAATAGGTGAATTTTTCATTGCTTCTTAAGTCAAACTTAGAGAAGCAGTTGGAAAAATATGAGGAGGCTTTAGCTCAGTATGAAGAAGCAGTTTCTAGTAATTATTGTTGATTAAAAATAATATACTGCTGCTATTAATGAGTATTCAAAAAAAGCCTGTAACTTCCCAGAATGTTCAGAGGGGATTCCTCCCTTGTAGGTATTTGTACCAAATCAGCTTTGAGGTCTCCTCCAAAGTTTAAGACGCAACAATTATAAGTTGATCATTGGGAAAGTGTCAGATGAAAGTTTTATGTACTAGATCTTAGAAATGGCATTTTGGTGGTGCAGCTCCCTCAGACTGCAGGGATATGGTTTATAGTTTAAGATTGCCTTAATCCTCATCTGTCATCAGTCAGAGGTTAATTACCAGTCTTGTGGATAATCTAGGAATTGAGGATGGGTGACTAACAGTTGTATATGACCACGATAAAGCCAAAGGCTCTTACAGGATGAATAGAGGTTCGTTTTCTTCCTTCACAGAATTTATAGTTGCTCTCCGCTCGTTCCACCCACTACTATCTTCATCACACATACACACAGGCAATAATCTGATTCAAATGCCCAGGTTTATCATGCGTGCACTCCACCTTATTGTGATCTCTTTGAGTCTTATTTCTGTCCTCTGTCCTCCACAGTCCTTGATTGTTAGTGAATAGTTCATAAATGATTGTTAAATAAACATACATTCTTTAAAATTCACTTTTGCTATAAAGATTCATTTGTCTGCAATAAATGCAAAATACCTAATTTGTAAATGAATCTAAAACTATATAGATAAGCTCTTTTTTCACCTACCTGGGACAGATTTCTACATGAAAGAGCCCTTTTCCTTAGTGTACTGAAAGTTTCTGCATGAGGTAGATGAAAGAAACATGTTTTTTTGTAAAAGAAAACTTAGGAATGGGGAATGTTTCTAAAGATTTCTTCACTTCTCTCTATGATTACGTATTCTAAGCCTAGAAATTTTTTACTCTAGAATGTCTGGTTCCCTTGTGGGTCCATGAAAGGGGCAGACAGAGCAGCTGTCCCATTATTGCCTTGGAATTATATTTAAAAATTCTGTGTGCGTGGATATGTGCATTTTTCTGGGGAAAGGGTCCCTACCTCTAATCAGAAAAAAATTAAGAACTACTCTCTTAAAAAATTTCCTTTCAAACTTTTTAAATTCATTTCAAATACTGTAAAGTGCCCATTATATATCAGGAACTGTGCTTGGCACTGAAGATATAAAAATGACACCCCTGAACTCAAGTTGCTCACAGTATAGTGGAGAAGGCAAATAAGTTCATATTTCGTTGAGAGAATTTACAATAGAAAGGTATGTATCAAAAGCCTTTCTGTGTTTTTCCCCCAACCCTGGTTGACTCCACTATGCAATTCAATCATTGTGCCACAAAATTTTATATGGTTACCATGCCACCTGCCATCATAGGCTTTCATTTTTTAACAAGATTGTTGCTTTTCTCATTTCAGCGTTTCATGAGTGGGACTAAACAGTGTTCTTCTGTATCTGTTATACCCAGGAGTTTCTTATCCCATGTGGTTAAAGGGCTCACAAACAAGAGATGAAAATGTTCACTTTAACCATTTTTGTGATCAAATGGTTATAAGTCCATAGCTATTAGGGGAATGATGTGGGATGCCTCTTGACCTGATAAGTATTATATACCCAAGAGGCATTGGTACATCCTATAAATATAGCAAACAAGTTGTTAGGAAAGCCAATTGTTAATTTCCATTACTACCATAAGAGCGAAAGGAAAAGCACCCCAACAGTTCAATCTTTTACTCCCTATTATCTGTGACTTCCTTATGTAGGGACAGAAACTACCGTAGATCAATGGAAGTCCAAATAAAACTGCAGAGTTCCAGAGTTCATGACAAGAACTGGGACTACGCTTTCAACTTATACCCCATTTCCTTCTATAAATAATCATATGCTTTACGGAACTCCTTATTTTTATCTATCAAACCTATGTATTTTATTTTCTTGTATTTTGCTTATTCATGTAATTATTAAAATTTTTGATAATACATTTAATGAGAGAAAGTGGTAGGAGTGATTCCAGACAGGAATTTTCTTTCTCTCTTAATGATTGAATAGGTCCTAAAAGGAATGTAAGACTTTATCCCAGAACAAAGCAGTCATCAGTCCCTTTGTATTCAGGGCAAAGTGGGGAAAACCAAAAGATTCATTTTGTCATTCCTGTTCCAAATCAGATGCCTTTCTGTGGTCTTAAACATTTGTGTGACTGACAAGTGGGACTTCTGTTGCAATTCACAATGCAATCACTGTTCTAAATATGCACATGGCCCACTCTGTCTCGGCTTCAATTATAAAATCTTCACCCAGAGGCTATTATCCTCTGTTTTGTTCAGTCAGCAACATAGCCAGTGAATTTCCAACTGCAATCAGGTGGCAAGAGAAAAATTTCTCACACTTCATCTATCAAGCCCTTATACACCCCCAGCGTACTTCCTCCTTTGGGGGAGGTGGGGAATGTGCTCTCGATCAGAGAAATTTTTCTGAAGTCATTTGGGAAGGTGACTCAACACTGCATTTCCTTTCCTAATTCCACCTTACTTAAGGGTAGGAAAATAGGAATAGCTTAATGGTGTTGTTATCTAAATGAAGACACAGAAGCTCTAAATTCACAGAGCTCCAGCCTTCTGTTTCGTTATTTTCATGTCACTAATTTTTTAGTAGATAAGCTACATCCTTTGGTCTAACCAGCCATGCGAAGCATCTCTTTCTCTCCTGCCCTTCCTTCCTTTCTCCCAGAAGTCCAATTAGATCAGTGGAAGATCCTGGACAAATCTCTCCAAATCCTAGTGGGAACACAACGGAAGTCTGGGGCAAAAAATGTAGTCAGTGAGGCCATGAACAACATAGATGCTTTTTAATTTGGAAGTGGGGGCTTGGAGGCTTTTTTGCACAACACCCAGTTTTAAATTACAGTCAAGGTTCTAATGGCTGCAGGTGAAATGAGAGGTTTGAAAGGATTAGGTTAAGAGTAAATTATATACAACCTCTCCTAAAAGTAAATGTCTATGCAGAATATAGAAGAGCTCTGAAAGACTTGGCTTCTTTCAAAACTCAATAACCAGATTTTAAGTAAGGTTATGAACTTGTTCCAGGAAAGCCAGACTGCTACCTGGTTGACTTTTATCTACTGAAGTTCATGTTAAGGGGTCTGGGGGGAAGCTAGTTAAAGCCAACTTGTTTTATAAGGGTGGTGTGTCTTTGTGTTAAAGCCTACAAAGACCTGATTAGTTCCTCCACCTACTAAGTTTCTGAGTCCCCTATCTGAATGCAGCCAGGGCATGTTAGTACAGCCACACAGTGTTTTCTCTGGTGCCAGTAGACAAAATGTCAGTACGCCTGCTGCATTCCTCTGGTATAATAGAAATGAAGTCACTACATTAGAAAGTGAATCATGTGCCCAGGATACACTTCTGTCACCCTGAACACACTGACTTTAAGGTTAAGGTCATTGATTTGGCAGCTGTAGATCTAATAGCCAGAAGTGGGTGAGACAGAAGATCCACTTAAGGAACACTGAGGTTTTATGGTATTTGAGATGGCAAGGGGTTGGCATGGTGGCTGAAGTGCCAATGTGCTTATCAGAAAGTAAATGCTGGGAGGGAAGAGTTAGAATGGAGGGCTGAGAAGATAGTAGGCAAGTGCCGGCTGTGATCAAAGGCAATTGCTGGAATCTAAGGGAGGCACAAATATTCAAGAGAAGAAAATGCTCGTTCCAAAGATCTGCTTAATTAACAATTATTTTGTAATTCAAGGTGAGTAGGAGAAGTTTTGCTTTTCAAAGATTCTATTAATATAAGAGAATGTCTTACCACTTCCAAGAATTTTCAGGACTTGTTAACTGTGAATAATTAAAGGTACGGGTTAGAAGAAAACTCCTAAAACTTCCTTATTACCCCATATATGTATAAAAACTTTTGTAATTATGTTTTAATGAAATGTTACCTAAGTTCATCTTCACTGTGCATGCCAGAAAAATACAGCTGTCACCTTGAGACTCTGGGGGAAGTAAACAGAGCTGTTGGGCAGACTTGACAACAGTTTGTAACATTTCTAAACAGCCTAATCAATAGTCAAAAGGACAAATTGTGTGGCTCAACCCTGTAGGAACGTATAAACAATGTAAATAACTCTCCCTAATCAGAGGATTCTGTCTTAAATCTTGGAAATTATCATTCACCCTCTACCTCCACCCTGTTTATACACAGTCTCACACCATGTTCTTTAAGCAAGGAAAATACAGTTTCAAGTGAAGTGTTTCTTTTGATGCTAAGAGACATAAAACATAAGTGTGGAAAGCAACAGAAAGAAATGTGTATTCCTTTCCCACCTGGATTTTGCAAAGCAAACTGCAAGAGAAAACAGTACAATTGCAGTCGGCATGAATTTTATTTCCTCCTGTGTGTCTCTCAGGATTAAATGTTCCCCTGGTCCTCAACCAAAATGGAAATATGATCTCATGTTTGTTATTGTGTTGTCTTTGTATTTCCTAGGTCAATAGCCTGTAAATTTTGATTTACTGACGTAGCTTCTTTCCCCAAACACAGGGAAATTCTCCAGGGAGCTTGCTGTAAGCGTATCCAAGTACAGCTGAATCTCATAGGTAGACGCTGTGTAAAAATAGAGTGGTGCTTGCTGATGTGAAAGTGGCATCATTCAGTAGTGTCATCTCTGCACTCCACGTGCAAGTCCAAGAATTCTTGGACTTGTTGCCAAATAATAATTAAACAAATTGGCTATCAATGCTATTCTTTTTTTTTTTTTTTTTTTGAGAAAGAGTGTCACTTTGTTGCCCTGGATAGAGTGAGTACCGTGGCGTCAGCCTAGCTCACAGCAACCCCAAACTCCTGGGCTTAAGCGATCCTACTGCCTCAGCCTCCCGAGTAGCTGGGACTACAGGCATGCGCCACCATGCCTGGCTAATTTTTTCTATATATATTTTTAGTTGTCCAGATAATTTTTTTTATTTCTATTTTTAGTAGAGACGGGGTCTCGCTCAGCCTGCTCTCGAACTCCTGACCTCGAGCGATCCACCGGCCTCGGCCTCCCAGAGTGCTAGGATTACAGGTGTGAGCCACCGCGCCCGGCCAATCAATGCTATTCTTAAATCTTCTGATCTTGGGGTTTCTATAGTGAGAGGAAAAGGGGATATGTTGTTCCATTTCCCATACAAAATGCATAAATTCTGATTACTTTATATACTTACCAAGTGAGCAAGAAATTATCGAGAAAAAATTACCTTTTCTCAAATAACAACTTGGAGAGAAAATGACAAGTATCTGTACATTTATTTCTTTTTCTCTTGTCATTTTTCTATGTCCAATGCATAATAAAATCTATTTCAAAGGAAAAACATAGCCTGTTTCATATCAAGATGAAGAGATTCATAATAGCCACTATGATTTTTCATGATAAGGAAAAGAAAAAAAAATTCAATACAGTAAAATGGGATAAGTTCGACTGGAGAGTTTCAAATGCATAGGAAATATAAAGGGAAAAAAGAAATGATTATACTTCTGAAACCAACAATGCAATTCCATTTCACCCCATCATTTTGGCAGCAATCTATTAAGCTTGAGGGTAAGCACATCCAGTTATTCCACTCTAAGGTATGGACCACCAAACTCTTCTACTTATACACCATGAGATATTTGCTAGAATGTTCACAATAGCTTTGTTTATAGTAGCAAAACATTGAAAAACCACCAAAGCATCCAACAACATTAGAGTGGATAATGTATTGGGGTATATTTGAACAATGGGCTGCATTGCAATTACAATGAATGAACTGAAGCTACATGTATCGATATAGATCTAATTCAAGAACAATGTTGAGGGGAAAAAGTGCCATTACAGCACCATTTGTTCAGATTACCCTTTATATAAGTTAAAAAATATATATATATTCAAAATGATACAGTATATCTTTGATGGATCTATACAGAGTAGTATGAAAATGGACACAAAATTCAAGACTGTTGTTTCCTCTGGTGAGGGAGAAAGAAAAGAATCCAGGACAGATACACAGGGAGATGCAATTATTAGTACAACATGGTTTTATTCTTTAAAAACCCAATGCAAATATGACATAATGTTGAAGATTTTTTAAAGTTTTGGTTTTTATTGTTTGAACTATTTTATAATTTAAAAAATGCTTCTGAGGGACTTGTCAGAATGTGGCTTTCACAGCAAATTTTTACAAGAAGTCCACCTAACTTTATGCAAAACCCAGACTTATGCAATTCCCATAAACAAACTTTTTGCTTAAGAATACCCCTTGGATGCTTCCAGAAAAGCAAAGAATGAACATCCTAATCTTCTGAAAAGCTGAAACAGTTGAAGTCATTATATGAAAAGCATAGAAATTAGACGGCCTGAGTCCTGCCATCTTGGCTTCAGTGATACATAATTATCCTGAACCACCTTTTCTCGCTTTGGCATCACAGTGCTTGAAGCAGAGGGAGATCCACTGGGCTCAGCCTCTAGAGTTGGGTTGTAGTGTTCAACCAGCACTCATTATCATTCCCCTTTCCTCCTTCCTAACAGAGCCCCAATTTTTATCAAGTGTCCTGATTCATGTAAGGGTATTCTCATGCCCCTTGCCAATTATTGATTCAGGAATAGGCATGTGAATTAATCCAAGTCAGTGAAAGGTTTGCTAAGGATTTCTGAGAAACGTTTCCTAGTTTTCAATAAAAAGGTACAGAAAGAAACAATCTCTTCCTCTGGCATTATTGTGTATAGATTTGAGGCCCACAACTATAACACCCAATTAATTATCAGGCTGAAGATGAAGCCAACACGCGATGAAGGGTAGAGCCAAGAGAATTGCAGAGAAACAGAATCAGTGCAACTAAATCATTTCAACTCTGAAGACCATCTGACCTCTGAATACTCAGGTAAGTGAGCCAGTATACTTCTGCCTTGTTTAAACCAGTTAGAGATGACTTTTTATTACCTGTGGCCAAAGACATTCTAACTGATGCATGCATATGTGATTTTTGGCTTCCTCAGCTCTAAATAGGGATATGAATATCTGTACTACTAATTCACTAGGTGATTTTGAAAATCGAAATGAGTGAATGGATGTGAATGTACTTTGTAAACTATAAATTGCTATTCAAGGGCAAGCTGTTAATATTATTGATAATTCTGCTACTAAGTCTAAGGTACAAATTTTAGTTCACTATATGAATTAATATTTCTTAGGATGTATGTTATTTAACTCATTTATTTTAAACTGTTACTTCCAGAAACTTTATGAATATTTATAGGTCATTATTTTAAATCATATAAAGCAGTTATATATTTAGAGTATCAGTTGAGAATATCCTTAGCAATTAGGGTTTTTTTTTTTTTGATGGCTTACTGTTTTTTATTTTTGTTTTCATGGAGCTAATATGCAAAGCAAATATATATATCAATATGGAGCTTAGGCTAAGGGTACAAAAATTTGGTACAAAAATATACATATGAAGAAGATTAATACTTTTTGCATTTTTTTCACTTTTTTCTTTTTTTCAATTTATTTTCTGTTTTAAAAATTTCAGAATATTATGGGGGTACAAACATTTTGGCTACATATATTGCCTTTGTATTGCCCCAGCCAGAGCTACAAGTGTGCCCATCCCCCATACAATGCCTCTGCACCCATTAGTTATGAGTTTACTTATCGCCTCTTCCCCCATCCCACCTGCCCAGCAACCGATGAATATTACTTCCATGTAAGCACCTACGTGTTGATCAGTTAGTACCAATTTGATGGCGAGTACATGTGGTGCTTGTTTTTCCATTCTTGTGATACTTCACTTAGAAGGATGGGCTCTAGCTCCACTCATGATAATACAAGAGGTGCTAGTTCACCATTGTTTCTTATGGTTGAGTAGTATTCCATGATATACATGTACCACATTTTATTAATCCACTTATGTATTGATGGGCACTTGAGTTGTTTCCACATCTTCACAATTGTGAATTGTGCTGCCATAAACATTCGAGTGTGGATGTCTTTATTATAGAATGCCTTTTTTTCTTTGGGTAGATGCCCAGTAGTGGGATTGCTGGGTCAAATGGTTTTTATATTTTTAGTTCTTGAGCTATCTCCAAATTACTTTCCACTGAGGTTGTATTAATTTGCAGTCCCACCAGCAGTGTAAGAGTGTTCTTATCTCTCCACATCATGCCAGCATTTGTTGTTTTGGGTCTTTTTGATAAAAACCATTCTCACTGGATTTGAGTGATATCTCATTATGGTTTTGATTTGCATTTCCCTGATGATTAGAGATGTTGAGCACTTTTTTATATGTTTGCTGGTTATTATTCTGTCTTCTTTTGCAGTTTCTGTTCATGTCCTTTGCCCACTTTTTAATGGGGTTGTTTGATTTTTTTCTTGTTAATTTTTTCTTAGGTTCTATGTAGATTCTTGTTATCAGTCCTTTATCAGATGTGTAGCATGCAAATATTTTCTTCCATTCTTTAGGTTGTCTATTTGCTCAAATGATAGTTTTCTTGGCTGTGCAGAAGCGTTTTAATTTGATCAGATCCCATTTATTTATTTTTGTTGCTGCTATGATTGCTTTGGGGGTCCTCTTCATAAATTCTTTCCCTAGGCCAATGTCTGTAAGACTTTTCCCAGCATTTTCTTCTACAGTTCTTAATGTTTCATATCTTAGGTTTAAGTCTGTTATCCATTGTGAGTTGATTTTTGTGAGAGGTGAGAGGTGTGGATCCAGTTTCAATCTTCTGCATGTGACTATCCAATTTTCTCAGTACTATTTATAGAATAGATACTTTTCCCCAATGTATATTTTTGTCTGCTTTGTCAAAGATTAGATGACAATATGAGGGTGGTTTTATATTTGGGTTCTCAGTCCTGTTCCAAAGGTCTATGACTGTGTTTTTGTGCCAGTATCATGCTGTTTTGATTACTGTAACCTTGTAGTATAACTTGAAGTCTGATAGACTGATGCCTCCCAATTTGTTCTTTTTGCTTAAGATTGCTTTGGCTATATGGGGTCTTCTCTGGTTCCATACAAAGTGTAGAATTATTTTTTTCTAGATCTGTGAAAAATGATGATGGTATGTTGAAGGGGATTGCATTGATTCTGTACATCACTTTAGGTAGTATGGACATTTCAACAATATTGATTCTGCCAATCCATGAACATGGTAGTGTTTTTCATCTGTTTACATCCTCTATAATTTCTTTTCCCAGTGTTTTATAGTTCTCCCTGTATAGGTCTCTCACCTCCTTAGCTAAATATATTCCTAAATATTTAATTTTTTTGTTGCTATTGTGAAAGTTGTTGCATCTTTCATTTGATTTTTGGCTTGACTGTTATTGGCGTATATGAAAGCCACTGATTTGTGTGCATTGATTTTGTATCCTGAGACTTTACTGAATTCATTTATCAATTCCAGGAGTCTCTTGGTTGAATCCTGGGGGTTTTCTAGATATAATACCATATCGTCAGCAAAGAGTGAGAGTTTGACCTCTTCTCCCCTCATTTGGACACCCTTGATTCTCCACTGTTGTCTGATTGCTCTGGCAAGGATTTCCAGCACTAACTTGAATAGAAGTGGAGGTAGTGTGCAACCTTGTCTGGTTCCAGTTCTGAGCAGGAATGCTTTCAATTTTTCCCCGTTCAGTATGATGTTGGCTGTGGGTTTATCATATATAGCTTTAATAATTTTGAGATATGACCTATCTATGCCTATTTTGTTAAGAGTTTTTAATCATAAAAGTGTGCTGAATTTTGTCAAATGCTTTTTCTGCATCTATTGAGAGAATCATGTGGTCTTTATTCTTGCGTTTATATGGTGTATTACATTTATAGATTTGCATATGTTGAACCATCCTTGCATCTCTCTGATAAAGCCCACCCTGTCATGATGAATTATTTTGATATGCTGTTGAATTCAGTTTGCTAAGATTTTGTTGAGAATTTTTACATCTATATTCATAAGGGATATTGGTCTGTAGTTTTCTTTTTTTGTTGTGTCCTCTCCTGGCTTTGTTATCAAGGTGATATTGGCTTCATAGAATGGGGAGGATTCCATCCTTCTCAGTGTTATGGAATGATTTCCGCACAATTAGTTTTTGTACAAGGCAAGGCCTTTTGAATGACCGTTACATTAAAGGAGTTAAAAGACTCTGTCTGCAAAATAAGTCTTCTTGCTTAAAAACTGTATGATATTTAGCATAACCTATGTGTGTCTCAGTGTCTGCATGTATAAAGAGGGTTTTCATAAGGATTAAGGAAGAAAGTACCTGGAAAATAGTTAGAGCAGAACCTGCAAGATAGTAGAATAATAACAGCTCAACTTATCTAGCACTCACTATGTTCCAGACATGTTCTAGGTACTTCACATTTAACAACTTACACCGCAGAGATGTATTCTTGTGGTGTTGTCTTTTTAATTTTTAAAATAGCTTTATTCTTTTAGGGAAATGTCACATTCTTATTATTTACAAAGTTTGTATAATACAGGAAAGTACAAAATGGAATGAAGGTCCCCAAAATTTCACCTTAGTACCTGGATAAGCAACCAGACTTTTCTCTGTTTAATAAGGCAAGTACATATATGTATGTACACATATATACCATACATGTGTATGTATATATGCCTTTGTGTATATGTATGTACATGTATATACATGCATATGTATAAATTATATACATATATACTGTATACACATCTATTTTTATTAATAATAGGACAAAAGGAAGAAAATGGCATTATTGTTAAAACCATAGTTGATTCCACATCCTGGGGGATAAAAGAAGTCAAATTTTTCATATTGTTTGAGTTATTGTTTATAAGTGTATAGGGTCTAGTTGGCAGCAGACGCCTATATACATCTTTACATAAATAGGGTTGTATTTTCTTTTTAAATTGTCTGAATTTTTTAAAAATTTAAAATTGCCCTTCAGTCACATAGAATATCACCATGATTTCTTCATCATAAGTACTGATTCCTACCTAATGTTTCTCTTCCTAATTTGTTTATTAGTTGCCAAACAGTGATCTTTTTTTTTTTAGAACTTTTTCATTTTGGTAAAAAACATAACATGAAATTTCTATCTTAAGCATTTTTAAGTGTACAGTTCAATAGTGCTAAGTGTATTCACACTGTCATGCAACAGATTTCCAGAACTTTTTCATCTTGCAAAACTGAAACTCTGTACAACCAAACAACTTCGCTTTTCCTCCTCCGTCTGGTTCCTGGTAACCACCATTCTATTTTCCGGTTCTATGAATTTGCAGCAGTCTTATCTCTTTAAGTCAACTTATATTCCCCAGCACCTATTGTCATGCTCCGTAAATATTTGTTGAGTAAATGAATGAATCTATGTTTGAGCTATACACAAATAAAGAAATAAAAAGGTCACAGTCTTATTTGCACTAACAAATCAATACCCTCCAAATAACTGAAATTTATTAAATATCTGCTGTGTACCAGAAACTTTACATTAATTCTGCACTTGACCCCTACAGCCAATTTCCAACACAGCATCCAGTGATCTTTTTAAACATGTCAAATGATATCGCCACTCTTCTCAAAACCCTGCAGTGGCTCCCTATTACACTTGGATTAAAAGTCAAAGTTTTCCCAGGGGACTATAAGACCTTATCCTACCTGGACCACCTTCCCTCTCTTATCTTTTTTTGCTTTCTTTCTCTGACCCTTCACTCCAGCCACACTGGACTCTGCAGTTTCTCAAACATTCCAGCAGCACCCACCACAGGGCCATTGCACCTGCTGTTTTCTCTACCTGGAACATTCTTGCCCTAATACCTACATTGCTTATGCCCTCATTTCTATGAGATCTTTGCTCAAATATCACCTAACCAGTGAGGTGATCCCTGACTATTCTATTGAAAACAGCAACATGTGCCCCACCCCCACTCTGCTTCTCCCTAATCACTTCCCACTATTTTTATTATCAAACTTATCACCATTTGACCTACCATATATTTCACTTATATATTTTGTTTATTTTTTGTTTCTCTCTACATAATGGCAGCTATTTTTTTCTGTTTTATTCACTACTATAACCCAGCACCCATAACTGTTCCTAATACATAGTAAGTGCTCAATAAATATTAGTTTTGTTTTGGAAGAAGACATTTGTAATGAATTAATATATAGTGAGAGCAACAGTGCTTGCCTTCAGCTGGTGAATGGAGGGATAGAAGGAATTTATCCTATATCTTGATTATGTGTATCATTACACAGGTGTATAAATTTGTTTAAACTCATTGACATATACAGTTAAATGAGTGTCTTCTATTTTATGTAAATTATAGCTCAATAGGCCAGGTAAGGTGGCTTATTCCTGTCATCCTAGCACTTCGGGAGGCCAAGGCAGGAGGATCACATGAGACCAGCCTGAACACCATAGAAAAACCCCATATCTACAAAAAAATTAAAAAATTACCTGGGCATAGTGTCACACACATGTAGTCTGAGCTACTTGGGAGGCTGAGGCAGGAGGATCACTTGAGCCCACAAGTTTGAGGCTGCAGTGAGCTATGATGATACCATTGCACTCTAACCTGGGCAACAGAGGGAGACCCTATCTTGAAAAAAAAAAATTATAGCTCAATAAAGGGAATTTTTTTTTAAACTTTGGCAATTTGCCTAAGGTTTCAATATTTCCAAAATGGCAAAGTGGCAAATCTATTATTCAAACCCAGGTGTGTCTGATTCCCAGGCCTATGGTCTTTGTATGAGGTTATACCACCTCCCCTAATCTCTGCCCTACCTAGTTTCTACAACTGGCTCCTCTGAGTTCTTCACCAGAGGACTCTCTCACTCACTTTCAGATTTATACATCTCTGGGGTGGACAATACATTTTTGGTTATGTCTCACCCCCATTTTAGGATCTTAGAAACATTAAATCATAGAGATGATTACAATGCATTTGTCTCCCTCTGGAAGGCATAATACAATGCAAATAAACACAGTCTGTTTCCCAAGACAAGAGTCATTACCTCTCAGGGTGTCAGATACTTAACTGACACTCAGTGATACTTACCTGGTGCCATGGTCAGTTTTATTTGTCAGCTTGACTAGGTTATATAGTACCTAGTCATTCAGTCAAATACAAAATCAAGGTGTTGCTGTGAAGGTATTTTGTAGATGTGATAAACATCTGCAACCAGTTGACTTTAAGGAAAGTTAACTGGATAATCTCGGTGGGCCAGGTCCAGTCATTTGAAAGGCCTTAAGAGCAGAATTGGGGTTTCCCAGAGGAAGAAAAAATTCTGCCCCTGGACTGCAGCGTCAGCTCCTGCCAGAGAGTCTCCAGTCTGCCCTTCCTCGTGGCCTGCCCTGCAGATTTCAGATGCGCCTACCTGGCCCCACAATCCCACAACTAATTCCTCCCAATAAATCTCTCTCCTCTCTCTTTCTTTGTGTGTGCGCACGTGCGTGTGTGTGTGTGTGTGTGTGTGTGTGTGTGTGTGTGTGTGTGTGTGTGTGAGAGAGAGAGAGAGAGAGAGAGAGAGAGAGAGATGGAAAACACCCTGGAGTGTTAAACAAACCTGAGTTCTTCCGACTATTAGTGTCCTGGTGATAAGCCCAGGGGCTAATTAGTCCCCAGGTATTCACATTGTTAATCAGACTTAGGGTATCTGCAGGGATGAGCCCTGAATGCTGAATGAAGCATCTGCTGTCATCTCTTCCCTCTCCCTGCCTATGATGGAGTGGGCGTTGTATTGATCTCTATACTCAAATTATCCCAGACTGAACCCCTGCCCTCTAACCCCTTGCCCAATATTTCAGCCTTTAGTCTGAGTCCTGAATGGTCAGTTCCATCTGAGTTTCCTACTCATGTGCCCAGCCTGCTTTATTAGAAACCTAGCCGTTACCATTTCTAGAACTGAAGTAAGTATGTTCTTTGGACACTTCATGGGTAGCTCTGCCTGTGCCAGCTGGCTAGTCTTCCAGAGTTATCCTTGTCAACAAGGTCCACTTTTCTGTCCAACCTCATTGGGCAGATCTTAAACCTTCCCCATCTCAGCTACTCCATGCAGCCACCAGCAAAGCATCATACCTCCTAATCATGGCATAAACTATAAAAGATGCATCAGTAAAAAAGCAAATTAATCAAAATGTTTGTATCCCCATAATATTCTGAAATTTAAAAAAATCAGATTTGCAACAAAATATTTTCCTTTCTACTTGGTGTGTTTTATCACCAAAGTGATAAGGCGAAATTTTTTATGAAGATTAATCTATATAATTAATTTTGTTTGGCAAGCAGATAACAACAACAAAACTATAGAAGATGGCTAGAAAGACCTATTCCAATTAACCATAAGTGACTCAGCCACAGGCCTTTTCCAAAAGCAAGTAGAATTCAGTTTTCCAAAGCTGAGCTTAAAAATATTCTGTGTGGTTGGGCACCGTGGCTCACTCCTGTAATCCCAGCACTTTGGGAGGCCAAGACGGGAGAATCGCTTCAGGCCACAAGTTCAAGACCACCCTGGGCAACATAGTGAGAGTCCCCATCTCTACAAAAATAAAAAAAAAATACAAAAATTAGCCAGGTGTGGTGGCACACACCTGTAGTAGCAGCTACTCAGGAGACTGAGATGGGAGGATTGCTTGAGCCCAAGAGTTGAAGCCTGCAGTGAGCTATGATTGTATGTATAATTGTGCCACTACACTCCAGCTTGGGTGAAAAAGCAAGATTCTGTCTCTTTAAAAAAAAATTAGTGTGTTGTGTGTGTGTGTGTGTGTGTGTGTGTGTACATGCCTAACTTTGTAATGGAATATTTTCAGAAATCAAATTCACTTTTCAACTAGCTGAACTATTAATAGCTGTTTTGCTGTATTACCTATAGTTCTTAACCATTCTGTCTGTGCAGGTAATTGCAGTGTATACTAAGTTCTGTAAACGCTTAAATATCATGAGAATCAGAGAGTGTTGAGTGGATATAGAGTTTTAAAAATTGTTCATTTTAATCATGACTTTCAACTTCCTTCACCACAAAAACTTACATCCCAGTTGTGAGCAACTACCAAGAATGACTAATTTGAGATTCCTTTTCTCTCTTTACTTCTCCCCTGATGAAGGTAATTAAAGCAGTGATTGAAAACAAACCACAAAAAGAGAGAGTCTTAATTATCCCTAGACTTAATGGTGATTTCCACAGGCAATGGTTGTATTCTTGGTCAAATCACTTAATATCCTTGAATTTCATTCAAAAATTGAAGCAACTGGACTAGTTGTCCTTCAAAGTCCCTTTTAGCTCTGAAATCCCATGATCCCTGTGTATTCTAGCCTTGAGAGTCACAGAGGGTTGAGATGCCCATTCCCCTAAGGAAGGAGGAGCTACAGGCCAGGCAATGTGAAGTCCTAAACTCCACAGGCAGCAGGCAGTGGGTCAACTGCTAACAATGTGGCCAGTAAAAAGTGAGGGCCCCTGTGTATAACCACGGAAAACCTCCCTTCCTTTCTCTTTCCAGAAGAGAAAGTGATTCTTAAGCAAGAATAGGGCTTTGAGTAGTGAAAATAACTGGAACAGTGTTTGATTTTGTTTTATTTTTCTCTTGGTGGTGGAGGGGAAATTGTCAAAGAATAAAGATGGTATAAGGTAGATTTCCAAGTTCTGGGTATTGTCATAGAGTCTTATACAGAGAAGCAGGCGCTACTGAATTGCCTGGGTCTGATGAGCAGAGGCCAAAGCCCATCCTGCCCAGGTCTATAGTGACCTGGCCCTCTTGGGGTCAGTACCTCTCCACCCTCACCCTAGCCCCAACCCAAGCACCATCTGTCCACTTTTGTTTCACCATGGTCACTACAAACAGCAAAGGGGACCTTGGGACTGAGATTAAAGTTCTCCCACCAGGAGAGTTGAAAGCTGCTCCCAACCCTGAGGAGAGAGTCTCCAAAAAGGACAGAAACTTACCATGAGATTAAAGAGAAGGGGACATGTTCATTTGAGGCCATTAACTGAGGATGTTGTGCATGCCTTGCAGAGTGGTGCAGACTGGGCCCACAGCAGTCGTGACCCCACTAGCTCAGTCCCTGATTAAGTTAAATCTCTCCATGTCTATCAGGTATCTGGTACGATCTGGAGAAATAAAGGTCACATATAAATAAACCTAATTGGATTGAGAGGATAGGAATTAAGTCCCATTAATTTGGATTAATGTCACTAATATCTTCCAATGTAGGCCAAACTATGGATAAGAGAATATGAATTGAGATGAATATAAGTTTTCTGTTTTCTAAAGTCTGTAGATAGTTTTCTGAAAAGAAGTTAGATCCTGGCCGGGCGCGGTGGCTCACGCCTGTAATCCTAGCTCTGGGAGGCCGAGGCGGGTGGATCGCTCGAGGTCAGGAGTTCGAGACCAGCCTGAGCAAGAGGGAGACCCCGTCTCTACTAAAAATAGAAAGAAATTATCTGGCCAACTAAAAATATATATACAAAAAAAATTAGCCGGGCATGGTGGCTCATGCCTGTAGTCCCAGCTACTCGGGAGGCTGAGGCAGTAGGATCGCTTAAGCCCAGGAGTCTGAGGTTGCTGTGAGCTAGGCTGATGCCACGGCACTCACTCTAGCCCGGGCAACAAAGTGAGACTCTGTCTCAAAAAAAAAAAAAAAAAAGAAGTTAGATCCTTCCTTCGTCAAGATAGAAATAACTACCTCTATTTAGAAAACAATTATTTTTGTAATTGAGGTAAGATAATACATAAGAAAACATAAAATTCACCATTTTAACCCCTTTTAAATAAACAGTTCAATGGCATTAAATACATTCACTATCCATCTCCAGAAATCTTTTCATCTTGCAAGACTGAAACCGTACCCTTTACACAAACTCCCCATTTTCCCTCCCCACCCAGCCTCGGCAACCACAATTTTACTTTCTGTCCCTGTGAATTTGACTACTCTAGGTACTCATCTAAGTGAATCATACAGCTTTTGTCCTTTTGTATGTGGCTTATTTCACTTAGCACAATGTCCTTAAGGTTCATCCATATTATAGCATGTGTCAGAATTTCCTTCCTTTTTAAGGCTGAGTAATATTCTGCCTTGTATATATAATACATACACACACATATGCAAACACACACATACCACATTTTCTTTATCCATTCATCTGTCAATGGACATTTGGGTTGTTTCTACCTTTTGGCTACGGTGAATAATGCTTCTAGAAACACTTGGTGTGTTTGAGTCCCTGCTTTCAATTCTTTTGTGTATGTACTGAGAAGTGAAAGCCCAAAGATCTGCAGTAGCAAGTTAGAGAATTAAGAGAGCTGATAATACAGTTCCAGTCTGAGTCCAAAGGCCTGAGAACCAGGAGAAGTGATGATTTCAGTTCCAGTTTAAGTCCAAAGGCAGGAGAAGACTGGTGTCTGAACTCAAAGACAGCCAAGCAGAGAAAGTGAATCCTTCCTTACTCAGCCTTCTGTTCTGTATCAGTGGATTGGATAAGCCCACGCACAATGGGGAGGGCAATTTTCTTTACTCAGTGGACTGATTCAAATGTTAATTTCATCCTGAAACTCCCTCACAGGCACACCTAGAATAATGTTTAATCAAATATTTAGACACTCTGTGGCCCACTCAGGTTGATGAATAAAATTAACCATAACGTACAGTAATTCTATGTTTAATTTTTTTAGAAGCTGCCATATTGTTTTCTATAGCAGCTATACCATTTTACATTCCCACCAGCAATGCACAAGTGTTCCAGTCTCCCTACATCCTTGCCAACACTTGATATTTTCTGTTTTGTTCATGATAGCCTTCCTAATGGGTATGAGGTAGACTCCATTGTGGGTTTGATTTGCATTTCCTCAATAATTAGTGATTATTGAGCATCTTTTTATGTGTTTATTGTCCATTTATGTATGTTCTTTGCAGAAATGTCTATTCAAATCCTTTGCTCATTTTTAAATTGGATTGTTTGAGTTTTTTGTTGTTGTTGAGTTATAAGAGTTCTTTATATATTATGGATATTAATCCCATATCAGATACATGACTTACAGATATTTTCTCTTGAAAAAAATTGTTCAAGTTGGCATGTCTTAATTTTTTTCAAGCCAGAAGACATGTATTATGGACTGAATGTTTTGGGACCACCCCGAAATTCATATGTTCAAGCCTTAACCTCCAATGTGACTATATTTAGAAATAGAGTCTATAGGAAGGTGATAAAGGTTAAATGAGGTCGTAAGGGTGGGGCCCTAATCCAGTAAGGCTGATGCCCTTATAAGAAGAGGCACAGACACCAGAGCGTGCTCTCTCTGCCATATGAGGACACAGTGAGGAGGCCATCTGCAAGCCAGGAAGAGGGCCGTCACCAGGAACTGAATTAGCTGATACCTTGATCTTGGACTTCCCAGCCTCCAGAAATGTGAGAAATAAATTTCTGTTGTTTAAGCCACCTAACCTGTAGTATTTTTTTATGGCAGCCCAAGCTGACTACTACAATATATACTTTATGATTAAACAAGTGATACATGCTACAGAATAGTTTCAAAAACCATCAAAGGACTAGAAGTAAAAATCATTTGAAAACCTACAGCACAGGCATAATCACTTAATTTTGTTATCTATCCTTTCAGGCTTCTTCCTGTGCATGTAGGAAATTTTTCACAACCCAGACTATAGATGCTATTTTGTAACCTTTCCTTAGCAATAAACATAGTACTTGATTGTTTTAATGCACTATAAAGTACTCTATGGAACAGATACACCGTAATATATTTAAGCAGTCCCTTAGTGATAGAGATTTAGGTATTTCTAACTTATCCTTATTGTAAATAATGTTTTATGAAGGCCCTTTATGTATATCTTTGAATGTTTGTCCAATTCATTCACTGGGATAAATTCCCAGAAATTGATTTTCTGGGCCAAAGGATATGCATATTTAAAATTTTGATATCCTGTATATTGCCAAATTACCTTCCAGAAAAGCTGAACCAATTCATACTCCGTGTATGAGAGTGCCCATTGCTGCATACCCTTGCCAAATTGGCAAGCTTTCAGCAATGGTAAAAATAGGTTCTTGTCTGCTTTTCTCCTATGAATCCTGCCAAAGTGCATGATGTGAAACTAAATGAGAGGAATATAAATTTGACAGATGGGAGGTATTTTGGTCACTGTAATGTTTTATCTAAAGCACACCATTTTCCTCTCAAAGCAAATGTGATAGATAAGACCTCTTCATTTTTGAGTACAAGTTCTAGGACGTAATTTCCTAAATGGATTGATTCCTTAGAGAGAGAATATCTCAGAGGATGTAGAAATTATTGAAATCAAATGTGCTTTGGGCTGACAGAGGATATACATTTTTTGATATAACAGTGTCCACCTAATTTATTTTTTAAAGATGCAAAGTGTTCTGCTCTGTACTGTCCAAAGTGTCATACTATAGCCCATTCTGAATATGTTCATTCATCAGAAGTTCCTACAGACAAATTTTTTCCCCAAGTTTTTTTATATTTTCAAAAAATTTTAAAATTGAGATGTAATTTACATTCAATGTGAATAAATTTTTCTGTTTAAAATATGATTGCAAATAACTGCAAAAATTATTGCAAATAACTTTTTAAGATTATCTTTTACTACAAACTAGAGGAGAGAGAAGAAAAGCGTATATTTAAACATACTCTCTTTGAAAAGCACAAAGAAAAGAGAATAGCATTTTACATTCAGCTATTTCACTCCTTGGATATATGATTTGAAGCACATAGTTTATCACAATATGATTCTTTTTTTCTCATCTGATAACCTAGCAAAATGAAATTTGCCTTGCTTTCTCTGCAGAGTTGTTGGAAAGGCAGGAAAGTCCCTAATACTATAGTAAATTAAACTACACAGTTTTTAAAAATGTGTATCCAGTCAAATATATTTTATCTACTTATGTCTGACCTTAAAGTGTTTGTGCCTGAGAGGCTGCATTTCTTTTTCAAATGAAAACATATAAATCAAATGTATGTTTTACTGTGGAAAACTTGTTTTGGCATGAATATCAACTAAAAGCATTTTGAAACTGTTCAGCTTCACTGATAGTATTAATGACCCTTACATGAGAAAAAAGCCAGAAAATAGATAATTATAAAATGTGAATCATACATTAATAATCCCCTTTATTTTTTCCCTTTTAGCCACTTGATAAATTGAGTGCATCAAATTATTATAAATGTCATACTTCCAATGTTAGCAAAATTATATTTGAAAAAAGGCATCATAATAATATTTGTTTTAATCTGGAAAAAAGAAGGATCACTCTGAATCTTGTTATCCTAGCAATAATGTGAATAGAATTCCTTCTAAGTCTATATTCTAGTCTATTTTTGTTTTGGCAGACTGGTTAGGAGTGAATGCTTATCCCCTCAGCTCTGTCCCCAGGAGGGACAGCCTAGGGCGCTCAGGCTTCTGCCTTCTCTCTCTCTCTCCTTGGGAAAAAGCACCTTCTTTGGTAAGACTGACAGAAAGAACTGCTAATGTGTGACTCAGCTCTTCTTTCTTTCCTGGTTGCCTGACCTTAAGGACTTCCTTTGTGATAAGTTTACTAGACTAAGCCCTGCTCAGCAAGGAATGAAGTGTCAAGAGGTTTGTTTTAGTTCAGGGAAGAATTAGTAAGCCCATTTGGCCACATTCTCCAACCAGCTTTATGGGCAATGAAGCTAACTTTTTTTTTAATTTTGGCTTAAAAAATGCATAACATAAAATTGCCATCTTACCATTTTTCAGTGGTGTTAATTGCATTCACATTGTTGCATAACCAATCTCCAGAACTTCTTTGTCTTGCAAAACTGAAACCCTGTACCTATTAATCAACAGCACCTCATTTTCCCCTCCCTCCAGCCCTGGGCAATCACCGTTCTCCTTTCCATTTCTATGAATTTGGGTACTCTAGATACCTCATATAAGTGGAATCATATAGTATCTGTCTTTTTTGTGACTGACTCACTTCATTTAGCATAATGTCCTGCAGGTTCATCCATGTCGTGGCATGTGTCAGAACTTCCTTCCTTTTTAAGGCTGACATTTTGAACTGCCTGATTCCTGCTTCCGGTTCTCAACGGAGTCCAAACTGTGAGTGAAAGGGAAGGTACACTTCGTTTCCATTCCCTCAATCCCCATCAGACTAGATAATAGTGGGTTGAGGTAGGCATCTATCATTTTGTCTGGCCAAGTTCAAATTAAGAAACAAATCTGAACTGAGGTAAAGAGACTTTATTCGAAAGGATTATTACAATAGGAGGAGGGGAGCTATTATAATAATAAGAATGCTATGATAACAGACCATAACATCTGCAAGCATCTCAGAGTTCAGGCAGAAAAGAGTTTTTCTCCTAAAAAAAGAAAGGAAGAAAAGAGAAACGAAAAGAAAAGAAAAGTATGCTAGAAGGCAGTAAGAGAGAGGGATTGGGATGAGTGAGTGGCGTAATTCAGCGGGCGGTCAGGGAATGTTTCCCCTGAGGTGTGCTGGGTCTCAGCAGGGACCATTAAGGAAGGCTTGTTCCTAGTTCTAATGCTTAAAGGTGAGCCAAGTTCAGGGGCCTGCAGGAAGGAGAGGAGACTGGCTGAAGTTTAGTTCAGTTAGTGGGCATTTTTTCCAGATGGTCTAGTGGGGACAAACAGTTCAGCTAGTCATTTATGAGACAAAGAATAGAAATTTAGAGAGTCTATGTATGGCTTTGTCATAGGTAGACAAGGAGGTCCCTGAAAGTCTTATTTAAGTCATATGGGGAAGGGTGATTCTTCGCTGTAAGCCATTTCCTTGAACACAAAAGTATGGGAGGAGAGAGTTTCTTTACCCTCACTGTTTTCTAGTAGCACAGGGCTCAGGTAAAGATCAACATTGTCACCAATACCCTTTGCCACTCCATGTGGTGACAGAACCCCTCTTTCTTGTGAAAAATCCACCTCACTTGTTTTGGGTAAGGTTGATCCCACTTCCTACTTATATGGATAGACATGTGGCCCACGTGCCAATTCAAATATCTTATTCTCTGGTGAGTGTTAATGGTCCAGCAAAGGGTAGATGATCCAAGCACGACCAATCAGACTCTCCTGAGATTTGATCACATGGATGCTGGGAGAGAACCCTGGCATTTTTATGCCCCTGGACACAGCCATGCCCAGCCAACTTACACCTCTAAACTTCCCAGTTGTATGAACAAATAACCTGCCTTTTGCTTAACTGTGTGGTTGTTTTGGTTTTTTTCCCCCAAATAACTATGTCATGGCCCCTGGAGCCTTGTTGGCTTGGGATGTTTGAAGGGTCCTAACTACCTCTAATTATGAACATTTCCAAGGGTCTGTTTTAGCTCCAAGGCTGAGTATGTTGACTACAGAATTCTGGCTGTATTTCAAGCTTCAGTAATTCTATCTGCCCTCCCTGACAATTTTTACTGCAAGAATATTCAATATTGTTATCTTCCTCTACTAGACTTCTAAACATCATGGAATCTCTGTAGTCATGTTTTACTATTCAAAGCCATGTCCTGATTTGGGAAAAATGAATTTAGTATCCAAACATAAACTTTAAAAGAAATCATGTTTTAAAAAAATGAGCTGTAATGCCCTAGATGTTAAATTCATTTTCAGGTTCTATTTGATAAGTTATATGGCACGAGATTAACACAAAGAATGGAAGGAATTGTTTTTGTGAGTTTTTAGGGAGAGTGCATGAAAAGGCATCATAGAAGAAATACAGTGAGATACTAATATAAATGATGAAGCTTTTGCTTACATTTGACATTTTCCTGACTTAAACAGACATGTTTACTTAATGACTAGATTGGTCTGATAGATAAGAAAAGTCATGAAATGAAACACTAAATGATTTAAAATGTTTTAATTATGGAAGGGAAAACATAAGTAAGAAGTCGTAGCTACTCCTCATAAATAACTGTGAAAAAAGAAAAAGCTAATTCAACCAATATTTCTGGAGTGCCTATTATGTACCAGGAACCAGGGATACAGCAGTGAAAAACAGACAAAATTTTCTGCCCTCATGGTCCTTCTCCTAGTGGAAAAATGCACCAATAAAATGACAAAGCTCCAAAAATCAACAACATCTGGGTTCCCAGGGCAAGAGAGTCTCTGACCTGCCGGTTGTTTCACTGCTCTTTGCCTGTGAGAAATTGCCCTGTACCAAAATGCTACCATGGTCATACATCAGTGACTTTTTTATTTCTTCTTAAAATTTTTCTGTATTTTCAAATTTTCTACAGTGAGCCACTATTACTTTTTAATCAGAAAGGGAACTTATTAAGAGAAAAAGAACCCTGACAAACTAGAAGTTCAAATCCCTCAGTGTGGAGGGCTGACCCAAACACCTGCTGTTGGCACCGTCCTGAACTGAAAGTCTTTTTAAAAAACAACAGATGCCGGGCACGGTGGCTCACGCCTGTAATCCTAGCCCTCTGGGAGGCCGAGGAGGGAGGATCACTCGAGGTCAGGAGTTCGAGACCAGCCTGAGCGAGACCTCGTCTCTACTAAAAATGGAAAGAAATTATCTGGCCAACTAAAAATATATATAGAAAAGAGTAGCCGGGCATGGTGGCGCATGCCTGTAGTCCCAGCTACTCGGGAGGCTGAGGCAGTAGGATCGCTTAAGCCCAGGAGTCTGAGGTTGCTGTGAGCTAGGCTGACGCCACGGCACTCACTCTAGCCCGGGCAACAGAGTGAGACTCTGTCTCAAAAAAAAAAAAAAAAAAAAAAGCAACACATGCTGCTTTCACTTTGGTGACTCTCCCCGTCCCTTCTCTTGTTCTCAAGTGCTTCTGGTGTATTCTAAAGCAGCTTATTTTTACAGTTTCACGTACCTTTTTTCCTTCACTTTTAAATATTCTGGGTGCCTAGAACCTTGGCTCTTTCTTGCCTCTCTCTCTCCTTCCTGATTACCTAGTTCTTCTGCCTTTATTTTATTTTATTATTTTATTTCAGAGTATTATGGAGGTACAAAATGTTTTGGTTACATAAATTGCTTTTGTACCATTTGAGTCACAGTTATAAGTATGCCCATCCCCAAGATAGTGTGCGCTGGACCCATTAGATGTGAATTTACCCATCCCCTCCTCCCCCGTCCCACCTGCTTGATTTCTGATGAGTTTTATTTCCATATGTGCACATAAGTGTTGATTGATTAGTTCCAATTTAATGGTAAGTACATGTGCTGTGGTGTTCGTTTTTTCATTCTTGTGATAAATGGTCTTCACTTCCATCCAGGATAATACAAGAGGTATTAATTCACCATTTTTTTATGGCTGAGTAGTATTCCATGGTATACATAAACAACGTTTTATTAATCCACTCATATATTGACAGGCACTTCAGTTATTTCCACATTTTTGCAATTGTGAATTGTGCTGCTATTTTTGTCCTTTTATCTACAAAGAGCACCATTGTTTTACCTCTCTGTGGACAGGTAAACCTTATTACTGAATGTTGTCCTTGTCCCTTCCATTTCTAACTGTCACTTTTCCAAGAACTGAACTCTCTCGCTTGTTTACCAAGGTATCCCCTGATGAAATGTCAAAGCTCCCTCTTATTCACTTATATTTCTGAAAGCTGTTGAAGAAATATGTAAAAGAAATTTTCCATTGCCTTTTATTCTATGGAAGTGTAAAAAAAAAAAAAGAACTTTTCCAGCCCCTGTTAGGTTGAACTATTATGTTACAGTCTTTGAGACTTTAGGGTCATGATAGAAAGTTGTTTTATTTTGCTTAGTTTTATATAATTGGTTTAATCATAGTTGCTTTACTTTCCTCTCTCTTTAGTGTAAAGAAATTCTTAGTATTTTCCCTATTGCTTTGTCTCCTTATTGATTCTTAATATGGAAGTTTCATCCACTTTTATCAATGTAAAGGGAGAAGTCACTTGACATTTGGGTGGAATTTTTAAAAAATGATTTTATCTACTTTTTAAAAATTGGTAAGATGTATTTTTCATGCTTTTTAAAAAGTTTTTTTAAATTAGGCTATAACATACAGTAAAATACATTTAGTATATTTAGTGAGCTTTAGTGTATATGTGTATATATACGTGTATACCCATTTACCCACCACCAGTTCAAGATGGAGAACACTCCCAGCAACCCCAAAACTTCTCTTATCCCTTTCCCACTCAGCATCCTCCTGCCCCAGCCTCCCAGTCTTCCAAGCTGGGTCGTAGAGTAGACATATCTTTAGCTTTGGTCAAATCATTAACATATTTGCATGGCAAGGAATTTAGAAGGCACAAGAGAGTGTAGAGTGAAAACTCTCTTATCCTACATCTCAGTTCTACAGTTCTCTTCTCCAGAGGCAACCAATATTACCAGTTCCTTGTGTATTCTTACAGAAGCACATCTGTGTATTGAAGTGTATGTATGTATAGTCTTGTGTTTTACACCAAAGCTACCGCACAATACAAACGTTTTTGCACCTTGCTTCTTTCACTAAATTTGTCTTGGAGATTAGTCTATATCAGCAACACTGACCTCCTTCATCCTATTAAATGATTGTAT
Organism: Lemur catta; assembly: GCF_020740605.2. Classification (NCBI taxonomy): domain Eukaryota; kingdom Metazoa; phylum Chordata; class Mammalia; order Primates; family Lemuridae; genus Lemur; species Lemur catta. The sequence continues at coordinate 41,700,077 of NC_059139.1, forward strand.
AGTATGATATTTTGCACATATGAAAGTATATCTGAAGGATAAAAACAGCTTTGGGCATTTTAAATTTTGCCTTAGTAAGAATGCCTGTTCCCTCACACTCTCACCAACACAATGAGTTAGCAAGATTTTAATCCTTGCTAGTCTTTAGGTGGAAAATGGTATCTCATTGGAGCCTTTAATTTTAAATTTCTCTTAATATGAAGAGATCCTTTCCATATGTAAAGATTCATTTTTATTTCCTGTCCTGTAAACTGTCTGTTTATATTGTTTGTTCATTTTTATTAAATTAATCATCTTTTTTCTTAATGTTTTGTAAGAACTTTCCACATTAAGGAAATTAGCTCTTGGTTTGTGATATAAGTTGGAAATATTTTTAAGGAAAATGATTTAATACATAGCAATTTAAGCTCCCACATACATTAATTTAAAAAGGATGGCAATTCAAGAAACATTTATTGTGCCAGGCACCATGCTAAGTGCTGACTGAAAATACAATAAACATTTATTCCTACCCTTAAAACACTTTCAATCTAAGAAAAGAAAGAGACCCCAAAATAGAGCATTACTTTATCTTTTGGTAAATTATATTATAGGATAGACATGTACACTACGTGTACTTCCAACTCAACATGTCCAAAATTGAATTCATTGTCTTCTTCCAGGACCTCTTTTTCCATTGTTCCATATCTCAGTAAATGGCATCGTTAGTCACTTAGCTGCTTTGTTCAGAAACCTTGAAGTGACCCTTTACTCCTTTCTCTCCTTCACTCTCAAAGTGGATTTGCCATTTGAAAGATCATTGTGGAGGACTGAAGGAAGGAGACTGGTGGCTAATTACGTTAGTCCTAAGGGTCATGGATGAGGTAGCAACCACGAGAATGATGAAGAAAACACACGAGGGACTGGATGACTGCTAGACATAGAGAGTGAGGAAGAGGTCTGGTATGACACCCAAATACAAACTTAAGTACAGTACCACCAACTCTGACTTTCCTGAGGTCATAAAAAGCCATGTTGATATAGTTTATTAAAATCGATACAGGTCATTCCTAAACCTCCTCCTCTTTGTTGCTCACCATTTTCCTGGGCGTTAGCTGCTTCCCTGGGAGCCCTGATGCACCAGCCCTGATCTGGTCACACTTTCCCACAAGTACTCTTAAGAACCCTGGAACGGGCAGAGAATATAGTCTGGTTTGAGTCTCACAACTTTTTCTCTTAGGCAGAATTAAGGAGGCCATGTGGCCAAAACAGAAGCAGCAGGAGGGAATTGTGAGAGAGTAGCAAAGCAGTTGATAATGTGAAGCACAGATAATTGACTTCTGAATAATCATATTTTTAGAAAAGTATAACCTTTTTGAAATATAATATTACCCCAAAACTGGGAAAATAAAGGAGCGAGGGGAAATTACCTATAATCCAGTCACTCAAATGTGACCACTCTAAGCATTACAAAATACTATACTGTCTCCCATGTCTTTCCCAGCCCCCGTTTCACATGGCTATAAATCATAGTGTGACCATTAATTGTCTAAAATATATAGTAGAATCCTAGTGGCATAAGACAATTTGTAATGGCCTTAGAGGAACATTAAATATGAAATAAGTTATTGTTGTTGCCATTTTACATTAATATAAACTGGTACTCTCTTTAAGGACATAGAAGGAAATGTGGGCTTATGTTCCAGGTAGCTAATGTACAAACAGGAAGTCTCACAGACCCTGAGACGGTCTGGCTAATTAGCACTGAAATGGAACCAACAACTACTTTTTAAATTAGTAAGAACATTATTTTACTCATGTATGTTTTGTAGCACAGTTGTATACAAATAGCACTGGGCTGAGAGATGTGAGACTCGGGATATAGTCCTAGCATTGGCATTAACTGTGTGGTCTTGCACTTACTTTTTCCTTCTGTGTTGAATCAGTTCAGATTCTGCCTCATGCCTGCCAAGTGAGTGCGCTAATGTGACCCTGTTTATCCATGCCTGATTCATGCCCACCCTTGGAGTAGGGGGTTAGATCAGCCCTCTCCACTTTAAAAAGACCATGAGTCAAGAAGGGGTTCCCCTCACCCCAGAATTCCATGGAATGGATTCTAAGCAGTTAAAAACACTGGATGTCATTCAACTTTTATCGTAGTTTCTTGACCTGTAAAATGAAGGGGTTGGTGTAAAAGGTCTATTCTTACTCTCTGTAGACCCATCTTCATAGAATTGAAAGTGCAGTATTGTCTTAGTTAAAGTATAAGTAAAACTGTGGTCTTTTTTTTGATTTCTGATTTGTGATTTGTGATTTCCACTCCTTATGACTTTAGGGCAATTTCATGAGTTCAGACCAGGAGTTTTAAAGCAAGTTCCTGAGTGACTTTCCTGTTTTTGTGAACTGTCTGTGTATACTTCCTGCTGTAAGACTGTTTTATTAATAGCAACATACACCACGAAACAACATACTTCTTTGACCTCATCACTGTTTTTATCTTTGGAAAGCCTATGATGTGTTACTAAGTGTTAAAAATAGTTTACTCTTTAGTGTGCAGTTGCCAAACTGAATTTATTTTTACTCAAACTGGACAGGAGCTGGCTAATACAATGACTTCCCCAAATTCAAGTTTTTCACAGCATGTCTTCTTATTCCACAACTCTGTAGGAGTGGGTGGTATCAAAGGAACGTACAAACATACTTTCAGCATAATTTTGCCCTGACAACAGTTTTCTCTCCAATCTCTACTTCAATGATTATTTTTAATGGGATTGGCTCTGACAAGATAATCCTGGCAGAACCTTTCAATTATATAATTAAACAGGGTAAGTTAATGTCTAATAAAAAGTTTCCGGCTCTACAATTCTAATAGCAAATTTGTCTGTATATTATCTCCATTAGCAAACAGGGATATAAATAGTGGCTCCCTATCTCAGAAGGTTGTTAAGCTGATTAAAATGAGACAATGCATGTAAAAATAAATGGCACAATGTTTGGCACACACAGTGATCATAAATGTTAGCTATTTCTGGATTATTATCCATAAAAAGAATATAATACTTCCCTCAGAGTCTGGTTCTGAGGATCAAAAGGGATATAAATTGCTTAACACATATATAAAACACACATATATATGCATATAAAGTGTTTTAACACTGTGTTGGCACACAGGAAACATTTAGAAACAGCTTCTGCTGCTGCTGATAGAAGCAGCTTGTTTTTAACCAAACCAAACTGGATTCGTTTGCCAGCGTGCAAGGGAAAGCCAAACACTGAAGCACTGGGTGTTTGCAGTGAGATAGGGCCAAACAACCTAAACAAGGAGCTGAACTCCAATCTGTCTCCCCAAGCTGGTAGGTTTTATAGTCAGAAAGTAATGAGGCATGATCTGATTGGATCTTGTGATGGGGTGATGCCAGGAGACATGCTCTGACTGGATCCTCACATGGGGTGATGCCAGGGATCAATCTGATTGGATCTTGGATGCTATGCAGTGTGGGCTTCTTAATTCAGTCCCTGGGGCTCCTGAGTCCAAGTACTTAGGTTCCACCTGTGATTACATGCTTGGTTCATCTGGGCATGCTCAGGTTATGTGCCTTTCAAGATGGGGGTTCATGGCAACTGAAGAACATTTGTTATATAAAAATTGAACTGGATTGATCTGATGCAGTTCCAATAGTATTTCCAAAATCAGTAGCTATCAACATTTACCTTGCTCATGAATGTTAAAAATCTGATCAGAATATCAGTTTTACTGCTATTTAATAGATTAACCCTATTTTGAGTCAGCAAACTAGTGTTATGATTAATTAGGCAAAAAACATATAGTGAAATGCACATCCCAGCTCTGCCATCCATCAGCTATTCCCTCTTGGGCAAATTCTTCATTTTTCTATACCTTCATTTATACATCTTCAAAAGGGCTATAATAATACTTATCTTACACATTGCCCATGGTTATATTAATAATAAAAGATTATAAGATTGAGTTGATTAAAGAAACTTGTAAAGGGACAAAAGAATAATAATCTAAACATTGTGTGATTTGTTGGGCACCTACTAAATGCTAAGCCTATGCTAATTACTATGTTTATATTATCTCATTTAATCTTCATAATAGCCCCATGAAGTAGGTATTTTTTTTATATCCATTTTACAAATTAAAATCCTAAATGTTAGAGATGTTACATAACTTGCTCAAAGTCACATTGTACATTAAATGTGCTAATTAATATCTCTGCAGACTCCTAGATTACTCTTATCCCCTCTACTATGCAAATAGAAATTATTATTATTACTGTATGGTAATATAATAAGCAGTTTTTATGACATGGTGGCATGGGAAACATACAGGTGATTATTTCAAATAGTAATTTACTAACATGTTTTACTTGCACATTTTTGACATTTTGAAGGAAACAGTGCTAAATAAAAATGACTACCTCCTACAAACATGAGTTTAGAAAATAATCATTTTCTAGGGAGAGGTGGACTGATTTGTTTATGACGTAGGAGCCAGCCTAGACAAAGAATTTATGACTAAGACTCCAAAAGCAAATACAACCAAAACTAAAATAAATAAATGGGACTGACTTAAATTAAAATGTTTCTGCACACCAAAAGAAATAATCAGTAGAGTAAATGGACAACCTACAAAATGGGAGAAAATATTCACAAACTATACATCCAACAAAGGACTAATATCCAGAATCTACAAGAAACTCAAATCAGCAAGAAGAAAAACAAATAACCCTATTAAAAGTAGACAAAAGACATGAACAGATATTTTTCAAAAAAAGATATACAAATGGCCAACAAACATGAAAAAATGTTCAACATCAGTAATCATCAGGGAAATGCAAATTAAAACCACAATGAGATACCACCACCTTACTCCTGTCAGAATGGCCATTATTAAAAAGTCAAAAAATAATAGATGCTGACAAGGATGCGGTGAAAAGGGAACACTTATACACTGTTGGTGGGAATGTAAGTTAGTACAACCTCTGTGGAAAACAGTATGGAGATTCCTCAAAGAGCTAAAAGTAAACCTACCATTTGATTCAGCAATCCCACTACTGGGTATCTGCCTAAAGGAAAAGAAGTAATTATATCAAAAAGACAGATGCACTCATATATTTATTGCAGCACAGTTCACAATTGCAAAGATATGGAATCAACCTAAATACCCATTAACCAATGAGTGCATATACCTATACATATCAAATTTCCCATACCGTATGGAATACTACTACTCAGCTATAACAAAGAATGAAATAATGTTTTTTGCAGCAACCTGGATGGAACTGGAAGCCATTAACTTAAGGGAAGTACCTCAGGAACAATAAAACAAATACTGCATGTGTTCACTTATAAGTTGTAGATAAACGATGGGTATACATGGTCATACAGAGTGGTATAATGGACTTTGGAGACTCACTCAGAAGGTGGAGATATGAAGGGGATAAGGAATCAAAAATTACCTGTTGGGTACAATGTACATTATTCAGGTGACAGGTACACTAAAAGCCCTGACTTCACCACCATACAATTCATCCATGTAACAAAAAACCACTTGTACTCCCCAGAATCTATTGAAATTTTTTAATAAAGGAAAAAAAAAACCAAAAGGTTAAAAGGAGAAAAAAAAAAAAAAAAAAAAGAAATAGGAGCCAGGCTAGCCAATGCCTCTTTTTATTCTTGAAGCCATCCACTTGGTGGACATAGGACTTTGCAGGGAAAACAGAGAAGTTCTTTCTTCCAAAGAGAGTACAATTCATATTTGGGACAAATAAAATGGGATCTGGAACAGCTGCTCACTCCTAAAAGAGCATTTGAACTTTATGAGAAAAGAGGAGTATGGTCAAGCATGTAACTATTACTGTAAATAGACTGATTTAGGTAACAGATTAAATATCTTTTAAATTTCAAGCTATTCTATGGTCCTGGTCCAAAACAATTATTTTGCTTAATTTAAACTATAGATCCTGATAAATAAACCTCTTTGAAGAATTAATAGCTGAGCTTTTACATTATTAGACCCTTAGAGTCTTTGAAAGTAAATGTTGAGAAACTTGCAGTCCAGTATAAGCTGGGCTTTGCTGCTTACTTAGGCTTAACTTTGAGTAACAAAATGACCCAACTCTAATAATCACACTATTTTGGCTGTCAATTTATAATTACCCACCAGAAAACCAGGATTGTTGATTCTTAATGAGGGAGAGCCAGTTTTGTGATGGAGCCAGCTCCTACATGCTGGACAGAGCTGATTATTAAATATTTAAAAATTTTGTGAGCTGATTGTTAAAACTTGGTAGCTTGAAATCAGACATGATAACGGTATTTATACCACAGAAAATGGAAAATGCTACAAATCAGGCCCTCCATCCCCTGCTTCTATCCCTCCATATATGCCCCCCAACCTGCCCTGAGAGCCTATTTACCACCAGCACACAACTGGGTAGAGCCACTCTATTTCCAGTGAAGCATCAGAAAATGATTGCCAGGCCTGATGCTCTGCTGCCAGTGATTATCACCTGCTTCTCATCAGAGCTGGAAAGTGGCAGCCCTTGCAGCCTTGGTCACCAAACCAGGCCAGTGTGAAACTCAGGTTACCAATGGTGCGGTTTTCATCTCTGAAGATCAGAAGATCACTTTAAAGTATCAGCTGCTGCTTGGCAATGGTAGGTTGACATGGAGCATCGGGATTTTGTGAGGTCTGTGGGAAGTAAGTGACTCATTCTCCTGATCAGTGGAGTGAGGGAACATTCATCCCTCAAAACATGATGGAGTTTTCCTTCCAATATCATTAAGCACAATGAATATGTTTAAGGATTATACAGTAACAAGATGGGAGAAATTAGATCTCATGCAGTTGAAATGCCTGAAGAACAGTTCTCCATGGAACTAGGTCATTCATTATTCTACTAATGTTGCCTTGTGCAAATCTTGCCTTCTCTGTATGTCAGCCAGCTCAGATCTGTTTCAACCTATACATTTCATCTTTCAGGGAATGTTCTAAGCACCATGTTTGTTTATACTGTTTGTTTTGTGCAGATTTACCAGGCCTTTATTTAATTCACCAGAGGCCTAATGTAATGTCTGACTCAAGCCCAAGAATACTTAACGTTTCTTAGTCTTTGTAGCTCATGGTGTAGAAATGAAACTAAACCCTGGAAAACAATCCAGGGCCTTTGTCAAGAAAGCAAATCTATATTTCTTCAGTCTGTTACTATACATTACCTGGTTTGAATCTAGTGAGATCTCCCCCAAACATGGAATCCATAGATACTTTCGATCCTCATTCTTTTAAGACCTTAGGAAAAGGAAGCTATATCAGGCATTTTTAGGAGATAGGTGGGCATGGAGTAGAGGAGCTTTTAAAATTAACATCTAGAGAACATTGGTACTCTAAGACAGGAGTCTGCCAACCTCCTCATCTGCCAGCAAATTAATAAACTCCTCTTCCCTTCTTCTCAAACCACTTGTCCTTGTGGCCTCAGGGACAAGTGCCAAACTTTCAATAACAGAATTTGGCATCCCTGCATGGGGCCCATTGACACCTTGGTGGAATGGCACCCCACAACTGCTGGAAGAGGCAGGAAGCAGCCCCGGGTCAAAGCTGTGGGTCTTCATGGTAGGAGCAACTTCTTTTCAAGGTAAGAGAGCAAGAGATGGCCGCAGCAGCTGCTGGAGGCTGTTTTAGCTCTGGAGAACTCCCATCTCTGTTGCCCCAAAATAGACATGGCTCCCTGCAACCTGAACTGAGTTGAAGAGAAGGAAATGAATTTGGAAATGTCCAGACAGCCTCAGCCATTTGTTTGTTGAGTAAGTTCCCCAGGGTGCACCCCAAGACACTGATTCCACCCCTCAGGGGAGGGTTTCAGACCTTTCTGTTGGTTTTGTTTGTTTTGAGGTGCCTTTTGGGGGTGGATGTCACAAGGTTGAGTGGAACTAGGAAAACTGGTTTAAATTCAGAGTTCATTTGTAGCTCCCAGGGAATGGGGGGACTAGGCTACCATTTGGGGAGAGTTTCCTAGGGAATGGGAGAATTAGGCCACCCCATTGGAGAGGGTTTTGAACCTTCCAGTTGGGGTGGCATTTGTCCCCTTTGGATTCCCGTTTGTTTGATAGGCCCTGACATTTTGTGTTGAGGATCCTCCGTATTGTCTGTTTGTTGTTTGTGAGTTTTGTTGTAACTTAAGGAAGCTCCACCTCAAAGTCCTTTGGGAAAAACTTTGGCTATATGGTTAACTTCTAGCTACAAATCCATGTGTAAAGAGAATGGTGTTATTGTAATCCAAGGTATGTGCTGGAGTGTGAGGAGAAGCGGCCATTAAATGAAAATTCCCGTTTGATTGATAGGCCTGGGCATTTTGGATTGTATTGGGAATTCCCTCTATTGCTTGTGTCTGATTATGAGTTTTGTCTGGTGAGTTTTTGTACCTACGTCTAAAGATTATTGTGATACCGCTTGTGTGAAATGAGAGGAAAAGTGGTGATTGATGGTCCGTGGTTTATTCTGAGCTGTTGGTTCTTTTAAAATTCAGAGCTCAAATGGTCAACCTGCCACCATAGAGTTACAATGTTGAGTCTCAAGCTCTCTGCTTAAGAGAAACTCATTGTTTATGGTGTACAAAATGATCTGTGTTTGTTGTGATTTTTGATAAATGAGATCCTCCTTCCCCGGCCGGAACCCCCAACGCCGGCCAGAGGAGGCGCCGGGTGGGGCTGCAGCCGTGGGTGCACCGCCCACCGTCCCCCGCGGCGCAGTGCACGGCAAGGGGCGAGGAACGCCTGCTGCCGCCGCCATCTTGGCACCATGGGCGGGGCCGGGAGGGGCTGCGGGTGGTGGTGGGGGGCACGGCTTGAACTAACTCCGGTCTGATGCCCCGTAAATTATGACTCTGGATTTGGAATAGGCTCTCCCGGCAGCAGACTCAATTTGAGCCAGAAGTAACCCATAGCTGGGGCGGGCACTTTGCAGCAGTAGCAGAGAGGGAAGCTTGAATGTGCGAGAACAGCTGAAGGGTCCTCGAGACAGTCAAAAGGAATGGGCGAAAAAGCCGCCCCAGGCTCACTGTTTGTAAAGAAGAACCTTGAAAGGAACATCGCCCAAAATTGTAAAGGACTACAGGTGGCAGGAAACCTCTAGGAAAGCCAACAGTTTTTTTTTAAAGTCCAGGAGTCAGAGAGTGAAGGAGGGGGCCTGTAGCCCCTTGTTGCCAAATATCCCCGTAGGAGCCCTGGGCAGATTGATAGTTGGGGTTTGATTGACACTAGCGTCGTAGACAGCAGCAGTCTGGCGGGGGGCCCTGTCCCCCAGCTGCCACCCTGATCCCCGGCACGAGCCATGCCTGGTACTCTTGTGAGCCAGGCAGGAGGTGGCAGGGTAGGGGCCAGGTGGCAGTGAGACATCCGTAGACAAGCAGTGGCTGAGAAACTCGTCACAGCAGGCCCAGGAAGTGGACCTGGGCGAGCAGCAGAAACACTGAGGGTTGTTTCAGAAGTTGGCAGAAGCTCTCCTCTCCTGCTGGATGAATACCAGGTCCCGGTGAAGTATTCAGGAGACTCCCATTGTGCTTTGAAGTTAGGGCCTCAGTAAGCCTGCACATCATTCAGTACAGGGAAAGAGGCTGAGCAGATAGAAAATGGCACACTGGTGATGGACAGACAGCTGCAGAAACGGCTCAGCAGCTCCTCCTCCTACAGCAAGTAATCAGCAGCCACCCCATTGTCAAGAGGACCCAGGAGCACACGCCACAGAGCCCTGGACATTTCGCAGAGTGATAATGGACCCTTCTTTGTAGCAGAGGTAACCCAACAAGTAAGCAAAGCCCTACTCCTAGAACAGAAATTACATACATCCTGGAATTGGTATAAGAAACCCCTCTAAATTGAGATAGGGTGTTGCCACTTGAGGGTGTTGCCACTTGCCTTCCTCTGGATAAAGGTAGCCCTTTAGAAGCAGGCCTAAATTAAGGCCCTAAGAAATAGTTTATGAGAGAGCCTTCCTAGCACTCTGAGGTAAGTATGGTAATATAACCATGAGTAAAAGAAAATAGAGTAAAACATTATGTCAAACAAGTGGGTCAGGTGCTAACCACTATGCATGAGTTTGCCTCTTTGAGGTCTCTGAACTAGTTGGAAGCAGACAAGTATAAGGGACCCTATGAGGTGCCTCTAACAACTCACACCTCATTAAAATTGTCAGAAGTGAAACCTTGGGTCCATCATACCAAAGTAAAGAGTGCAGCTCCAGTGGAGGGGCCAGCCTTTAGGTGATCTAAAGTATCTGTCTAAGAAAAAGAAAAAAAATCAAAGTGTTGATATTTTCGCTAATCTTTCTTTGGTGATTTATTCTGTCTTTAGGATAGAGGGACAACTCCTTAGTGAGGATTTCCTCAGACTATCCCCTCTTCTGTTAATCTTACTGCTGGCTGTGTTGTCCTAAACCTCATTTGGTACAAATATTTCTATATGTGATTTCTGAATTTGCAGAAGCCAGTCTATCAGGTCACCAACAGGATATATAACTAATAGCTCTGTGCTCAGGGGTCTTATGTTTCTTTTCTAAGCCAGCCCTGTATCAGACATTGTGTGCAAGGTGACAGTCCATTTCACCTTGTCAGTCCTCATGGTTATAGTTATTGCTTATGCCCTTTTTCGCCTAATAATCTGTACTTTTCATCTAAAAGATTGCTCCAATTCAGCAGGAAGTAGCTTGATGACTACATCACCCCTGCTCCCATAGACATGGAATGGTAAAATTGACAGTGGGGAATATGTAACAGAAAATAGCCTGAAAAAGGATAAAAATGTTTTCCATCTCTTCAAAACCCCCCTACCCTTTTAGAGAACTAAAACCTACATTCCTGCCTCAGGCCAGTGGTCAGGAGGGGCAGGGGAGTGTCCTTTGTTCTTTGTGCCAGAGGAGATGGCTCAAGGGAACTGTCCTGAAAGAGGTCATGAGATTTTCTTAGCCGAAGATGGGATGAGTCAGAACCTTTAAAAGCTCTGTACTTCTGCTCAGAGGCAGGCATTGGTACTTTGAGGCAGGAGTCTGCCAACCTCCTGATTTGCTGGCAATTAAAAAAACTCTTCTTTCCTTCTAAAATAAAATAAAATAAAATAATAAAATGAAATAGACATCGAAAGCAGGAATTCTCAATTGTGGTTCACATTAGAATCATCTAAGGGGAATTAAAAAATCTCAAGACTCAGGCCACACCACAACCAATTAAATGAAAATTTTGGGGGTGAGACCCAGGTATTGATAGTTCGTAAAGTTCCCAAGACAATTTCAATGTGCATGCACCAAGCTTTGAGAACCACTGACTTAAAGCAATAAAATTAGTTTTCTCCCAAGTGAGATTTATTCTATGTTTAGTTGCCCTTCCTAATACATTAGAAATCTTTATTTCCTTAGTGTCTGATTACCTAGTTGTTGGCTTTAAGATTTTAAATAGACAATGAATCATGCGTTAAAAACAATGATCTGGAATAGGTCAGCTACCTGAAGTACCACAGCTATGATTATACCACATCCTTGCTCAAAAAGCTTCTTTGTTGATAAAATCTGATACTGGCAAACGTACAGAGAAAAAAACATTTGAATACCTTCTTTGAAAACTGATACAAATTTTCCAGAGAACAATTTGAAAGTACATATCAAATTTTAATACATGTATATCCAGCAATTCCACTTTTAAGAATTTAGCCTAAAGAAATAATTGGCAAATGTATGAAGATATTCATACAAAGATATTTATTGCACCATTGGTTATATTAATACATGTTTTCTAGATTTTATTGCATCTAAGCTTTGAAATGCTTGAGGCTGTTCAAAAGCCTTCATAGCATGTATTGACATGCAAAGGTGTTCGTGATACATTACTGAGTTTAAAAAAAAAAAAATAGGTGACCAAAAAGCATGTCTAGTATAATTCCACTTACGTTAAAAAGTAGATATATATTTTTATGCATTTTAAAAGGTTGGAAGGTTGTACCCAAACTATTAACAGTAATTATTTCTGAGGAGTAAAATAATAGTATGATGGGAGGGGAAACATTTGCCTTATTGTTTCTACACTTGTGTATTGTTTGAATTTTTAATGTACATATGTTACTATAATAACCGACATAATTTAAATACATTTTGTAAGTTTATAGCTGCCATATATGGTGATTCTTCTGAGGGATCTGGGTAAAGTCAATTGGAAGCCTTCTGGAAAAGATACACTATTCTAGATGATATTAAGAACATGCATGATTCATGGGAGGAGTTCAAAATATCAATGTTTTTGATATTTATTCTTCTAAATTTCCAGAAGTTTGGAAGAAGTTAATTCCAGTCCTCATAGATGACCTTGAGGGGTTCAAGACTTCAACGGGAAAAGTAACTGCAGATTTGGTAGAAATAGCAAGAGAATAAAATTAGAATTGGGGCCTGAAGATGTGACTGAATTGCACAATCTTATGATAAAACTAAGAGGTGAGTAGTTGCTTCTTATGGATGAGCAAAGAAAGTGATTTCTTGAGATAGAATCCACTACTGGTGAAGATGCCATGAACATTGTTGAAATGACCACAAAGGATTTAGAATATTACAAAACTTAGTTGATAAAGCAGTGGCAGGGTTTGAGAGTATTGACTCCAATTTTGAAAGTTCTACTGTGGGTAAAATGCTATCAAACAGCAACACATGCTACAGAAAAGTCATTTGTAAAAGGAAGTCAATTGATGTGGCAAACTTTATTTTTGTCTTGTTTTAAGAAATTGGCACAGCCACCCCAACCTTGAGCAACCACCACCCTGATCAGTCAGCAGCTATCAATATCGAGGTAAGACTCTCCACCAGCAAAAAGTTTATGACTCACTGAAGGCTCTGGCATTTGTTAGCAATTTTTAGCAATAAAGTATTTAATTAAGATAGCTATGTAGTTATTTTAGACATAATGTTATTGTACATTTATTAAACTATAATGTAAACCTAACTTTTATATGCACTGGGAAATCAAAAAATTTGTGTGACTTGCTTTGTTGTGATATTTGCTTTATTGTGATGTTCTGAAACAAACCTGCAATATCTCTGAGGTATGGCAGTATGAACATGGAATTATAATATTCAAACACTGCTGACATAAAACATATAAAAAAAACCATATGCTCTTTCTTTAGTGAAACCACAGAATATAGGGTAAGTCATTTTTAGCATTCTTTCACAAATTTAGTTGATACTTACAAGATGCTAGACAAGAATAGTGAATTATTTACAGGAAACAACAGATGAATTTGGTTTGTTTAATATCTTTTTGGCAGATAACACACCAGGCTTCGCTAGAAGGCTCCATGTGTTCTAGAGTTTTGACATATGGGACTTTATATGCAGCCATAGAAATAGAATGTTCTACACCAACAATCATAGCAAGAATGACCAAGCCTCAATATGTTCAGTTCCTTACTTTGTTCTAGTTTAAAATCACTAGTGGATTACAGATTTAAAATCTCAGTAAAGTTATTGGCAGCCTGATTGGAACAGTTTCTGTTCTCACTTAATCCCACCGGACAGACATGATCTGTGTGCCATGGCACAGTGCCATTGAAACAGCTGGAGTCACCTGATACAGTACATTACTCTAGGATAAAGAAAGTCAAATTGTTATTTTATCTTTGGAGGGCTAACAGATATTTTACTGAGCAAGGCTTCTTATTTATTGGTTTGTGTGTTTGAATACTACTTGATAGTTTAACAGACTTTGTCCCTCAGCACTGTGTGTCTAGCTTTAATTGTGTCTATTTTATTTTATTTTATTAATTTTTTTCTTTTTTTTTTCTTTTACTCCTGGAAAACCCTGACAGATAATTGTGTCTATTTTAGAGTCAATATCTTGTTACTTAATCAAAAAAGTTGATCAAAATGTGAATCATTAAGAAAAGATAATATACACCTTAAATATTTTATTTAAACTTATATAAATGTAACTAATTCAACAAACTTTTGATGCAGAGTCAAAGCCTTCACATTTAGTTTCCTGATTTTTCAGTTTTTTTTTTGAGACAGAGTCTCACTCTGTTGCCCGGGCTAGGGTGAGTGCTGTGGCGACAGCCTAGCTCACAGCAACCTCAAACTCCTGGGCTTAAGCGATCCTCCTGCCTCAGCCTCCCAAGTAGCTGGGACTACAGGCATGTGCCACCATGCCCGGCTAATTTTTTCTGTATATATTTTTAGTTGTCCAGATAATTTTTATTTCTATTTTTAGTAGAGATGGGGTCTCGCTCAGGCTGGTCTCGAACTCCTGACCTCGAGCGATCCACCCACCTCGGCCTCCCAGAGGGCTAGGATTACAGGCGTGAGCCACCGCGCCCGGCCTGATTTTTCAGTTTTTTAAGAGTGAGGTACTCAAACCAACCAACCAAAAAACCAACCAGCATATATGATATGAGTTCATTTATGTACAATGTATAAAGATGTTAGGAAAAAAAATAGAGTTAGGGAACTTCTAAAGCAAGTAACGAAAGCAGGTCACAGAAGAATGTGTTTGGTATAGTCCTGTAGCGGTAAAAGCAAACAAACCAACACCTTGCAGGCTGGTCCAAAGGTAGGGAGTTATCTCCCTTGATTGTTCACATTCAGTTACAGATTGAACTCCTTGTTCTACTACTTTCCCCCCTCCTCACTACTGCACTTGACTACTCTAAAAAAAAAAGCAAAACACCGAAACCTTGCAAATTGGTATATACACTGAATGAACAAGGAGAAAAATGTGAGAGGCTGTTAACACCAGCAAACATGAAGTAAACATGTAGACATAGGATGTGGAATGTAGTAGGGGAGGAGGGAAATGATTTGGTTTTGGTTTTAGACATCTTTGTATTGTAATGAATTAATATAGAAGCACGTTGTCCATTTGATGGTATGAAATAGATTTTATGATTACTGGCAAACTGAAAAGAATTTACAGAAAAGTTATTAGCATTTATGTAAGACATAGGATGTGGAATGTAGTAGGGGAGGAGGGAAATGATTTGGTTTTGGTTTTAGACATCTTTGTATTGTAATGAATTAATATAGAAGCACGTTGTCCATTTGATAGTATGAAATAGATTTTATGATTACTGGCAAACTGAAAAGAATTTACAGAAAAGTTATTAGCATTTATGTAAGAATTTAGTAAGATTGCTGGATAAAAATCAAAATTAATTGTATTTCTAAACACCAGCAACAAGCTGTGAGAAAGTATCCTTACAATAGCAACAAAGAGTAAAAAGTACCTGGGAATAAATATAACAAAATATGTGCAAGACCTGTATAGAGAGATGAATATAAATTTTATATGATAATAAAGAAAACTTCAATATCTGGAGAGATAAACCATCTTCTTAGGTAGGGAGACTCAATGTTTAAAACCATCAATTCTCATAAAATTGATCTGTAGCTATTTAATACGATGCAGGTATAGTGATTATGACAGTGTGGTATTGGCAGAAGGATAGACAAATAGACCAGTGGAATGGAACAGAGAGTCCAGAAACAAAACTACACATTAGGGAAACTTGATTTATGACATAGTGTCATAAATCAGCTGAAGAGAACCGTCTTGCCCAAGGCTATGCGGCCTCCCTTGGGGCAGCCTGCATCCAATGATTGGTCAAGTGGGGTTATAAAGGTCTAGCCTCCTCCTCATTCCAAATAGGGACAACTTTGAAGGGCTATCTCAGCTTCAAAGCTGTCTGTGGGGTGAGCTGAGGCTTTCCTTGAGATTGCATCACAGACCAACTTGTTCCTCCATCCAATCCTACTTCATTCCCTCCCCTTCCACAACTGTAGATCCCAAGAGTACTCCCTAAGAAACTTTCTGCATGCTAATCTCTGTCTGAGAGTCTACTTCCCTGGGGGAACCCTCCTTGCAACACATCCACTGCTGGTGGAATGTAAATTGACAGGAGCACAGTAATAGAACACTTGGGAATTTCCTGGTAAAGTTGAAGATGCATGCCGGGCACCAGGTGGTGCATGCCTGTAGCTCCAGGAGACTGAGGTGAGAGGATCGGTTGAGCCCAGAAGTTCAAGTCCAGCCTGGGCAACATAGTGAGACCCCTGTCTCTTGAAAAAAAAAAAGTTAAAGATGCATCTACCTTACAGTTTACGATTCCACTCCTGGTTATACATTCTAGAGAAACTCTCACACAAAATTCACAGTGGGAGTTCTTCTTGGGTGGCTGGATGAGGATGTCATCAGGATGGAGGGACATTGGGGTTTCAAAGGAGCTAGGAAAGACTAAATTACCTCAAGCAAGAACAAAAAATACCCCAAAAGAATGTTCGTATAAAATGAAGGGCTAACTTGTCTGGGGAACTGAGTGCTGAGGGACTAAGGATGAGCTCACTGAAGGTTGATTGGATCAAGGACAGTTGCATGTCTGTAGAAGCAGTATCTAGAACCGGGCCCTGAAACCTGCTCAGGGTTTGAATAGGTGGAAGGGAATCTGAGGGGGTGGTCCAGGTAGACGAAACAGCACCAGCAAAGTCTTTCTGGAGTGGCCAAAGTAGGATTCCTGCAAGTAGTCAGAAAGAATTTTTACTGCACAGAATGAGGCCAGTTAATGGATTTGTCTTGAAAGCTGATTAAAATGCTGCATATTTGCTACGTTGGAGAGAAGAGCCATGAATGGTTTCAAGCAGAGGCGAAACATACTAGAAGAGTTTCAGGAAGGTGAATCTGGCAGCAGTTCCTGTCCTTGGGAGTAGCATTTTCACTTTGATAAATATGTGCCCTTGTCCGGAATGAAAAACAAAATGCTTCTTGTAAATGGCATTGGAGAATAGGACCAGTAGCTAGCTTGGAACAATCTCTAAACTTAATAAATTACTGGACTTCTGTGTGATTGCCCAGTTTGGTGCTGGTCTCTGATGACTGCAGTGTATTCTCAGATGCAGCTGTTGTTGATGACAGCATTGTTGTCTTTGCATGCTAAAATGGTTAACATTATCCCTAAATGACTGCATGGAGAGCCACTCTGTGCTTCTGATGACAGTAGCATCTATGTTGATCTTAGATAAGCCAGGCTTATATTCATGATTACAATTAGAGATTCCATCCTGTCATTCTGTTATGTGTACTATGCCATTGATACTTTGTTTTGTTTTGTTTTTGAGACAGGGTCTCACTCTGTCACCCAGGCTGGAGTGCAGTGGAGCAACCATGGCTCGCTACAACCTTGAACTCCTGGGATCAAGCAGTCCCCCTGCCTCAGCCTCCCAAGTAGGCAGGACTACAGGTGTGCGCCACCATGCTCAGTTAATTTTTAATTTTTTATAGAGATGGGGTCATGCTATAGTGTCCAGGCTTGTCTCAAACTCCTGGGCTTAATGATCCTCCCACTTCAGTTACAAGGTGCTGGGATTACAGGTGTGAGCCACCACACCTGGCCAGCTTTATCTCAAAGATGAAAGCTATACAGATGAGAGACAAGGTCTCATATCCTGAAAAGGTTCAATATTGCTTTTGTTTTGAGTGCTTTTTACCTCTTCGTGGGACACGTAATTAAAATACATTGTGAACTAGATGGAACTAGAGATCATTAGATTAAGTGAAATAAGCCAGGCACAGCAATACAAATATCACATGTTCTCACTCATATGTGAGTGAAATGTTGATCTCATGGAGCTAGAGAGTAGAATGATGGTTACCAGAGACTGGGAAGAGTAGAGCAAGGCGGGGAGTTTGGGGTAAAGAGAGGCTGGTTAATGGGTACAAAAATACAGTTAGATATGAGGAATAAGTACAGGGTTTGATAGCACAGTAGGGTGACTATAGTTAACAGCAATATATTGTATATTTCCAAATAACTAGAAGAGAAGATTCGAAATGTTCCCAACACAAAGAAATGATAAATGTTCAAGGTGATAGATATCCTAATTACCCTGATTTGAATGTTATACATGTATGCATGTATCAAAATATCACATGCACCCATAAATATGTATAATCATATGTATCAATTTAAACACTATTTAAGATATGCAAATGAGTCTAAGGTTTCAGTTTATTCCCTTGATGGGAGCTGGTTACCTTTGGTTTCTGTGGCCTTAGACGGTATTTCTAACAATTGCGCTGGCTTTTTTTATGTAACTAGGGCCACACAGCAATCTTCATCTGTAGTTTAATCCCACTGCAGATCCTGTTCTTAGGCGTGGGAAATCAGAGACCCTGGGCTATAATCTCTCTGGTGCTCAGCAAGGTCATTGCTGCTTCTGGCCCACTTCTCTCCTTGCACCTTCTAGGCAGGAAAGGACTCTTTGTGGCTAAGCCTTCTTAGTCCCTGTAGCTCCGCCTTTCCTTTGGGTTCCAAAGTTGCCCACTCCTCTCCCCAATTTCAGGAAATGCTGTTCTACCCATGTACCCAGCCCCCTGGTCTGGGACTATGTTCTGTGCTGTGGTATTCGTGGCACCTTCACCACTAGGGGAAACGAAGGTTGCTCCTCCCTCCAATCCATTTCCTGAGGAAGGGGAGCTCAGATGTAAGTTGGCCAAGGCAACTTGCCTTAAAGTGTGTGTGTGTGTGTGTGTGTGTGTGTGTGTGTGTGTGTGGTGGAAGGAAGAGAAGGGAAATGAGGTTAAAAAGAAGTAGGGGGGAAAACATACATAAAGTATACAAACTTTAAATGAATAGTTTAATGAATTTCTAAATATTGGATACATCCAGATAACCTCTACCCAGATCAAGATATAGAACACTTCCCTCACCCCAGGAAGATTTTTTGACTCCCTTCCTAGGCAGTGTCTAACGCCCCCACCAGCCTGGCCCTAGAGATAACTACTATTCTGACCTTTATCACTGTACATTACTTTTGCTGTTCTTGAACTTGAAATAAGTGGAATCATACAGTATGTCTTTTTGTATTTGTCTTCTTTTGCTCATTGTTATGTCTGTGAGATTCACTGCTGTTGTTAGTCAGTGTTCTTTTAACTGATTCATTTTCCTTGGGCTTATCTATCCTTGGCCCATCTCATCACTGAAGTGGTGAAACCAAGATTTGGTCCTGGGCCTAGAGGACAGGGTATGCTTTCACGATAGGTTTCAGATCAGAGGAGTGGCAATCTGTGGCTCCCATACAGTCTAGCCCAGCTGCAAGACTCAAGGTTTCACGTAGGCTTTAGGGCTAAAACTTAACAGTGCCTTTCTTGGAATGTTGCAGTAGACACCTGGGTGATGGTCAAGCTCTCCATCTAGCCTCAGTTAGCACTGTGTTCCATTCATCTTTTGGCATCTTCTCTTTGTTGTAGTCTTCTGAATGTGACACCTGCCTAGACAGGTTTCTCCCCGATCATGAGATCTTGTATGAAATTCTAATTATAGATCCTGCTAACTAACTCCTAACCTGTTCATTGCTCTTGCTCCTGAGGAAGGAGTAAAAGAGCAGAGCTGGCTTGGTACAAATTCACTATTATCCTTCAAAAAGCAAGTCCTACTAATGAGGGGGAGCAGTAGCATCCTTATTGTGGACAAAGGGAAGCACATTAATTTTCTGTAAAATTTATTACCTCATTGATGTCACCTTTTGTGCTAGTCTTACAGAAGGTACATTAGCTTTCCGACACTTTGTTCTTTTTCCATGTGTAATTAAATGATATCCTGGTACAATTTTTTTTTATCGCTCCTATCCTATGCATTTAAACACCGATGGATAGTACTATTTTGGTAGTTTCTCATTTTATAAGCAAGAATTATAAGTCCACTCTTTCCTCTGCCTGACCCCTGAATCCACACCCTCCTCAAAGTGGAGAGAAGAGAGAAAGAGCACATGAGTCTGCTGGTATCTCATGTTGATCCTGAGTTCATCTTTGGTACAATCTTCCTAGAGCTTTTGCTGCACAAACCCTTCATTCTCACCAAGTTACCTGGCTTGTTTTGCCAGTAAACAACCTGCTATTCATTTAACTGTCTTCTACTGGGAAGGTTTGTGATTCCTCAGCTACTTAACTAGAGAGAAAATGTGTGTGTGTGTGAGCATGTATGTATCTCCAATGAAACTAGTTACTGGTGACTTTTATGATCTGATTTCGAAGAATCCTTCCTGCTGCTTCACATTTCACTCTCATTCTGGTACTGGTACTCTCACGGTTGTTTTAGGACAAACATGGCTTGTCTATATCCAAGTCATTTATTCATCTGTTTTCCTCATTAGATTAGCCTTCCTAGGGCAGGACAGTCTTTTCTCTCGCCCTGACCGGTGGACCTAGCATTGTGCCTGGTACACAGCAGCTTCTCAGCAAGTGACAACTGCCGTGTCACCAGGAACACACTGACTTCCAGGATATTGGCCAGAGGAGTTGACAGGACTCATTCACCCTTCACTGCTGCTTGGAAAATCTACTGCTGCTCTGCTGCTGGTTGCTACTCACCACTTGATTCATATCCAGACACAAAGGAAAAATAAATTCTGATGTGATCAGTATGACTTTTTCTGACACAGAGCCAAATATAGCAGATATTCTAATAAAGATCTATATTTCTTTTTCATAAAGGGCTTAGAACTTCAAAAAAGAGTCAAACAAAAGCCTTGTTTAAAGCTAAGACTTCTCTCATCATTCATCACTATTCAACAATATAGTCTGAGCACAAAGGTTGGTGAGGAAAGGATCCCTGGTTTCCAGAGTGAGATTAATTGTTCAGAGAGCCAGACTGACACATTAACATAGATGACAATTCAATGTGACATTATGAGAGCTATAATGAAAGGAATAAACTCAGGGCTGTGGTGACACAGAGAGGTGAGGGGCCAACTCCGTCCAGGCAATCTTTAGACCCCACAGGACAGCACCAACAAAAGAAATTAGCAGACTGATGGAAACTCATGAAAGCAGGATTCTCTATAAACAATACTTGCAGTTTGGGTGCCCTGGGAAGTGGACTCTGAAACATGGCTTACTGTTGGATATTTATCAGGGAAGGAGAAAAAGAAGAATCAGGCAGAGGGGAAAGTCAAGCTGTAATGCAAGCCTAGCAGCCTCAGCCAATTCCCTGGGGAACTCTGGAGCCGAAATGGTCCCTCAGAGTTGTCCCACACTAGGCCAATGAGGCAGACCCTTTGTACTGTCACTTCTGTCATTGGATATGGGCTACCTCCAAAAGGATATGACCTTGGAAGGGGGGATCTCTGCATCTGAGGCAATTCCTACAAGAACTGACAGTCAATTGCTCTCCCAGAAGCTGAGACAACAAATCCTTCCTCATAGGGGGATCTGGGCAGCTCATCACCATGTTCAGCATGGACCACCCCATGTGCTACTTCATGCATGTCCAACGGAGCTCTTTTCCTTAGAAGGGGAAGATTGGTGGAACAGACGACACCCACTGCTGCTGAGACTGTCCTTGGGGCTTCAACTGGTACTTACTTTATCTCTCCTCCCTAACCATCCTAGAATCCCCTGGTCCTCAGCTAGTGTCCCTGCTGGTTTGGTGGCTTAGCTGGTGGCATGACCCAGATTCTTTTCACTAAGGGGAATGAGCGCCAGTGTCCATGTCCTTCTCAGGCTGGGGATACTTTCCTTGTCTTTTTCTGTCACAATTTGTTAAGGGTGCAACAAGTGTGCCCACATAGATCACCTGAGTGCCACAGGATACTCTTCCATGTCCCCATTGTGTACTAGCAGTGTTACCTCCTCCTAGTGATCAGGGTTGATTATACCTCCTAGGTAGTGACTTCTCTGCTTGCTCCTTGGTCCCTCAACGCAAGGAGTTTGAAGTGCTCGAGACAACCTGCTTATGCTTTGATGGGACTGTTTTTGCATTCCCCAGGGGAAGTGTTTCTCCTTTGAGGATCAGAATCTCTAACCTGCAGAACCTAATGTGATGGGTATAGGCAGCACAAATTCCCCAGGTGGGTTATTGGGAGTGATGGGAAGGAGGATCATTCCTGCTGCAACCCCTTCATTCTCAGTCTCATGTATTCATCCTACTGGGGACATTGCACCCTGAGGATGACGCCGCATTCTTAGAAAGTTTTGGCTCTGAGCATGTTTTCAGCAAACCATTCCAATTCTCTATCTGGCCAGAAGCTTCTGATTCATGTGGTATGTGATAAAGCCAGGAAAATTCCATGGTCATGGGCCCACTCTCCTATCTCCTTTGCTGTCAAGTAGGTCCCCTGGTCTGATGGATATTATGTAGGATTCCATGTTAGTGGATGAAACACGCAATCAGATGTTGGGTAATAGTGCTGGCAGAGGCTCTGTAGGCAGAAAAACTAACATATAACCAAAATATTTGTCTATTACTGTCAGAAAAAATTGGGTGGAGAAGGCCCACTATATTTAACTTCTCACCAAGTAGCCGTTTGGTCTCTTTGGGGGATGGTGTTGAAGTGATGGCTCAACACTGGTTTCTGTTACTGACATGTGGGACATTTGGCAGTGGCACTAGTTAAATCAGACTTGGTAAGTGGTAGCCCATGCAAGTGCGCCAATGCACAGTCTCCACCTTTCCCCGTGGCCCTGTTCATGTGCCCATCATGTCAGCACTGGGGTGGCCAAAGACATAGGCTGACTAACATCAGCCAGCCAAGTCATTTTGTCTATTTGGTTTTTCAGTGCCTCTTCCACGGTGGATTATCCCTGGTGGGTGTTAATGTGTGACGCAAAGATCTTCACACTTTATGCCCACTCTCATATGATCGTACACAAATACATATGCTACTTAATGAGGAATAGTGCCAAGACACCCAAAACCAATTATTTCCACTTTAACCTCTGGGCACTCATTATTCAAACTTTCCCAATCTAACCTTTGAGTAACTTTTCCCACAAAGACTACCATTAATTTGGTAGCCGAATTGAGTGTCAAGATTCTTTCCAATTGTTTTTAGGAAAAAAAAAAAACATTACTTAAGCTTGTTGTCTGTCTATAAAAGGTGATTTATTACTTTCACCTTGTCTTCTAATATTCTAAAACCTCCATTCCTAATATTCATCTTTGAATATCAGGCTATATTATAAAATTTGATTTTTAGGATGTGTAACTTGGCAGGGCAGAGAAAATTTTACACCTTAAGGGATTAATATCCATTACAGGAAGGTGAATGAAAAGCAAAGCCTTCTTATTCTGAGCTAGTATTTTCCACATGAATTTTTGGACCATTTAAAAAATATTGCAGATTTACTTTACCTTTTCTGTCTTTTGTTAAGAAAGCAGGACTTTGGAAAACCACTCTCATTTTATAATAATGATCCTTGTGTCCTAACATTAAAAGATACTAAAATGTTATAAATTTTATTGCTGAAAGCTAGTATCTCAACCTCATTTTGTACATGAGTAAAGGATGAAATTATTGCTGACACCTACAATAAAAAATATATTGCTGTTGAATAAAGGGTTGTTATTAGAAAGAAAGTTATCCAACCAGTTAGGCCTATGGTAGTTGCATAACAGTTCCCTGTTAATGTTAGGATCCTACAAACCCTGTGGGCTTGTGTGATCCACCTTGGCTTATGGGTTTGTAAGGGTATTTCTCCCTAGTAATCTTGTTCTGATGTACAACATGAAAGATTTTGGCATTGCAAGAATTCTTGGTCATCAGCATCGCCCCATTTTCGCTACCCTCACCAGATTAATTATAGGATTATTAAGGTAAAAGCCTGATAAAGTTCAATGTTATACGCCTTGAACAGAGATGTAAAGAACTTTTCTGTAGTTTGCTTCTTTCCTTTAAGGCTGGAGATGATGTAGAAATATTTTTTGTTTCTTTGAAATAAGTGTTTAGTATTACTTCTTTTCTCCAGGATGCTTGGCATCTTCTCCCCCTCTTGTTTCTACCGAGACTTTTGTTCTCCCTTTCCTCCTCTTTGGGTTCTACATCTCGTTCCTATCCACTAGGGAGGGAAGTAATGCCAAAGGAAACAGAAGAAAAGATTTGGTTCAGATGGGGAAGAACCTGATACAAGAGAGGGGACTGTGTGCTTTCCTTAAAACCCAATGTGTAGCAAGTACTCTACCTGTACTATGTTCTTCCACTATGTGCTGTTGTCAGAAGTAAAAAGTCAGTGCAGCAATTGACGTCTCAAGAAGAATCCTGAATATAATTGACTGGAATGTACCTCATCGGACACTGTTGAATGTAACTAGGATACCAACCCTTTGTCAAATAAAAGGAAAGAATTAAGCATTTATTCTCTCTTAAACCAAATAGGTCTCTCTTAAACCAATAGTTGATGATGAAAGTTTGTCTTTACAGAAGCATTTCGGCTAATAAATGTGGAAGGAATGTTAGAATTAGAAAATAATGACTTCAAATCTCTGAAATAACTGATTCAGATCATCAGTGGTTGATGCCATTAGTTGAAAGGCTGATGGGGAACCTTACAATGGAGGGATCAGACTGCCACTATATGAACCCCCTGATCAATCATTAAGGACTCTATGGGCCTCTTTGTGTGATGTAATAGGAAGCTCACAGCACCTCCTATGAAGCATTCTTACAGCTTCAAAAGATTGAACCTGAATCTAATCAAGCCTGTAGAGCTGACTTCCATTCATAGAAAAGACAAGAAATAGAGAAACAAGTTAAATGATACTACAAAGATGCAAACAGATAATTTCAAAATGTAGGACATTCTTCAGGGAAACTTATCTGGTTTCTGCAACTAGTTAACAGCAGGCTGTGGGAAGGAAAAAGGAGAGAGATGTTCCAGAGTATAAGAGTGACATGACAACCAAATGCCACATTCAGATCCTGATTTGAACACACCAACTATGAAAAGATTGCTTTTCTTTTTTTTTTTTAACAATCTGAGAAATTTTTTAAGCAATGAATTTTAGATGATACAAAGACATTGTTAATTTTTTGTGTGTGGCAAAGGCATTATGACTATGAGTTAAAAGTTCTTATTTTTAGAGACTCATATATAGGTCCAGTATACAAAGGTGAAATGACCTGATGTCTGGGATTTACTCTTTTAAACATTTGGCAAAGGCAAAAAAGAGGCAAATGAAATAAGTGTGGCAAAATCTTTATAATTATATAATTATAATTACATGTGATTATCATCAGAGTGATAGGTATATGGAGGTTTATTGTACTATTCTTGCTGTGCCTGTGTGTGTTTGGAATTTTTTACAATAAAGATTCAGGTGTGGGAAAGAGAGGAGAAGGCAAAAAAGCAAGAACATAGACTAGTTGAGAGGACATGTAAATACTCTAAAACCTGAGAACCAAAGCTTAAACAACTTCAGCTTTTTACAGGAGCCCACAGATTTCAAATATCCTATTATGGAGGAAAAGCATTCAATAGGGAAATGATACAATGAAGGGTATGTGTGTGTATTTTTATATTTCTAATTTCTTAAACAAAAGGTGACCTGGGCACAGTGGCTCACACCTGTAATCCTAGCACTTTGGGAAGCTGAGGCAGGAGGATTGCTTGAGCTCAGGAGTTCAAGAACAGGCTGAGGAAGAGTGATATCCCATCTCTACAAAAAAATAGAAAAATTAGCCAGGTGTGGTGGCGTGTACCTGTAGTCCCAGCTACTCGGGAAGATGAGGCAAGAGGATCACTTGCGCCTAGGAATTTGAGGTTGCAATGAGCTATGATGATGCCACTGCACTCTAGCTGGTCAACAGAACAAGACTCTTAAAAAAAAGAAGAAAAGCAATTAAAGGCAATAAATCTAATCTTTAGCAAAATAATACATTTCCTATAGCCAGTATAGGTTCCTAGACAGACAACCTCCACACAATATACGAGATAAATATTTTAATCTTACTGCTCTTTTTAAACCCCCTCAAAGTCTTCATTTTAAAACAACAGTTAAGAGTCATTGCCAGTATAAACAGCAAACATAGAGATATGCTGTAGAACAGCTGTCTTATTTATTCATTGTAATTGTATACATGAGGACTTGAATGTACCAAGGCAAACAAAAACTGGTTTGGTACCTGGCTGACATTACAAAATGCCAGATCCCTGGGAATTAGAAGACCTGAGATTCATCCCTCCCCTGCCACTGACGTATTATATGACCTTGGGCATGTTCATTCATTTCTCTTGGCCTTGTTCCCCCATCTATTGAATGTGCATAACACTTTCCATCTACTTACTTTGGGGAAATGGAGAGGACTAATGAGAAAACATCAGTGAAATGCTTTGAGCTCCTCAGGAAAAAAAATATTTTTTCAGTACTACAGTATATTAAGTTTTTATTTTGACAGAGAACCACATAAAGTTTCTGCATTATAGATAATAAACCAAGCTTTAGAATCATTAAAAAACGCTATTGTAGATATGGTTTTCTAGCAAGGAATGCTGTCCAAATAACTTTTTAATTACACTCAGATTCAATTCACCTTTAAACCTCACAGTTTCACTAGAAAGGCTGTGTAAATTGCAGTTAAAAAGAGAAGATTTGCAAGATTTCAGCTATTCACTTAGAAGTCTAGAATGAAAGGTTTTAAAATGCTGAATTCTGGTTGGATGTGATGGTTACAAATTTTGATCTTAATTGCAATAACCACATGAGAGCAGAATAAGTTAAAATTAGTAATTGCTTTAATTTTAGTTCTTAAACAAAATTACTTTCTAACTCCCATTGGGTAGGAACAGTAAAAAAAAAAGTGCAGGGAATGTTCATTCTTCACCTAGAATCACTGATGGCAGTGATATTTCTAAGTTCTCCTTCAATTAAGGAAATACAAATATAATAAATGCATTTTAAAATGTCAGCAATTCATTCTGAACACTGAAATGCTGAAAAGCACAAATACATGGTTTTGGTTTAAGTAGAAAAGGTTAAAAAAATACTTTTTTTTTCACTTTTAGCTCCTACCTGCTCAGTTTATGAATTCAAGGATATTTAGGAAAAGTCAATCACTTGCTTAGAACCCTCCAGTGGCTTCTCAGTTAACTAACTGATTGTTAAACAGAACTGCCCTGCGCATAAACCCACCTCCCTGCCCCCATCTGCATCTACGCTCCCTTTGTTCACATGGCTCTTTTTTCTGTTCCTTGAACTTGCAAATGTGTTCTTTGCACTTGCTATTCCTTCCAATGAGATTATCCTTCCCTCTTTTTTCCCTTACATTTCTTTACATGCCTGTCTCCTTTTTACTATTCAGGTCTCAGTTCAAATGTCACCTCTTCAAAGAGGGCTTCCCTGACCCACTGTTATAAGCAGCCACCTCCCGACCCCCACCCGCTATCACATCACCCTGTTTTGATACCATAGCATTTATTACTTTCTGATTTTATCTTGTTGATTTGTTTGCTTGTTGTGTGACTCTTCTCTTCTAAACAGAAGAGGTATTGTCTCTTGTTCACCTCTGTTTCTGATATATTCCCATAAAAATATTCCAACTATTCAATCCATTCATTCAAAAACTCTGTCCCTGCATTGTTCTCCAGCATTAATCTTCATCTACTCGTGCCTGTCTGTTTTTCTGCAACCTAAGCTTGAAACCGTCTAATCCCTAGATGAATGCTCCAGTGAAGAAAAGAATAGAAAATTGACTTTGCCTAGTTTATAACCCATCTTGAGGATGAAGTTGCTTCTATCAGAATTAGGGATTAAGGGCTTTTTACAATTTACATGCCTCAGACTGGTAAGAGAACAGCTGGTTGTGGACTCAGCTGTCTAGGGCAGGCCCTACATCAAAACTGGGAGTCCTGATTTTCCCCAGTCTGGCCTAGGTCTGAAGGTTTACTTGCTAATCCAAACAATCAGAGTAACTCAAGCTTCATTTGTAAGTGTTCTAGCAGCCAGGGATCTTGTCATTTCTATAGCTTCACTCATTAGTTCAACCAATGCTAATTGAGAGCTTACTGGTTCCAGTACCTTACTAAGTCCTTTACAAGACCTTTATAAGATCACTTTTACAAGAGACATAAAAATAAACAAGACATTGTCCAGCCTGAGCAAGAGTGAGACCCCGTCTCTACTAAAAATAGAAAGAAATTATCTGGCCAACTAAAAATATATATACAAAAAAATTAGCCGGGCATGGTGGCTCATGCCTGTAGTCCCAGCTACTCGGGAGGCTGAGGCAGTAGGATCGCTTAAGCCCAGGAGTTTGAGGTTGCTGTGAGCTAGGCTGACGCCACGGCACTCACTCTAGCCCGGGCAACAAAGTGAGACTCTGTCTCAAAAAAAAAAAAAAAAAAAAAAAAGACATTGTATTTGTCCTTAGGGGGCTAACAATCTAGTTAGGGGAGACAAGTAAATAAAAAATTTAAAGACGATGTGCAGTGTACTCTGACAAGAGTAATCACGGAGTGTTCCAGAAGTATAGAGGGGGTGCCTTACTCAGTCTAGAGCAGACCCACTCTGAGAAAGCTTCCCAGGGGATGTGGCATTTACACTGAGATCTGAAACTGAGTCTAGCTGATAACCAGTATCAGGTAATGCAGAGAAACCAGAGTGTTCCAAGTGGTGAGTGTAGTATATGCAAAGACCAGGAAATAATAGAAAACACAAGAAAGAAGCCCATGTGGCTACAGCAAGGTGTGGGGGATAAGGAAGTGGGAGGGGGGTGAAATTGTAGAAACAAGTAGGGCCCAGATCATGAAAATCTTATAAAGCCAGGTTGAGAAACTGAGGCTTAATCCTGAGGGTAGTGGGCAGCCAGTATAATCTTTTGTAGCTGGAGAGTGACATTATTGTTTGTGCTTTGGAACAATCACTCTAGTTGCAATATGTAGCTTGGATTTTCGAGGACAGAGTCTAAAGACAAAGAGGTGATAGAAGCCTTTCATGGTAATAGAGGCAAGAAATGATAGTGCCTGGACTGTTCATGGCAATAGTGATGGAAAGAAATGACTTGAAATATGTTTAGCAAGTAGAATCAACAAGACTTGGCATTTGTATGTAGGGGATAATGAACAGGGATGTCAAAGATGGCAGTTAGGTTGTTGACTTGGGGAACTATGTGGATGGCAAAGCCACTTACCTAGATAGGAAGTTGAGAGAAGGATATGGGAAGAAGATGGTAAGTTTTGAATACATGTGTTTTGAAGCACATGAGGTGCTTCTGGTGCATCCAAATTGAGATATCTAGATTGCAGTTGCTCATCCAGGGTTCAGGAGAAGGGTTTGGACAAAAGAGGTAAACTGTGAGCCACTGGCATAGAATTGGTAACGGGAGCCAGAGGAATGGATAAGATCTACTAATCTATTAATACATGGGTCATGTTGGGAAAAAACAATCAGTTTTTTAAAAAGAATTGATTCCTTCAGCAAGAACAGCTAAAGTAGAATAGAAATGTGCCATCAAAAAGACAAAACAGGCTGATTGCGGTGGCTCATGCCTATAATCCTAGCACTCTGGGAGATTGAAGCCTGAGGATAGCTTGAGGCCAGGAGTTCGAGACTAGCCTGAGCAAGAGCGAGATCCTGTCTTCACAACAAATAGAAAAATTAGTGGGGCATGGTGGCATCTGCCTATAGTCCCAACCACTCAGGAGGCTGAGGCAGGAGGCTCGTTCAAGCCCAGGAGTTTGAGGATACAGTGAGCTATGATGATGCCATTGCACTCTAGCCTTGGAGACAGAACAAAATCCTACCTCAAAAAAAAAAAAAAAAAAGAAGAAGAAGAAGAAGAAAGACAAAGGATAGCACTGAAGCAGGGTATCATTATTGCTATCAGAATTCAGACTGCCCAAGGTGGCTCAAAAGTTTGAATGAACCAGATATGAGTAGGTTAGAAAATTTTCTTCTCGTAGGAGGGCCCTACACTACTAATTGAGGGAGCTCACATTAATACTTCTTCCCATGTTTCTTTTACCTAATGAGTTTTGAAAAGAGTGCTTTGAGATGTACAAATGCTGACTGTACTGGTTATTTCTCCCAAGGTAATACTTCTGTCCTGTCCCTGGAGACCAGTGTACCAGCTCTCAGGCTAACTGTCAAGAATTGAAGTTAAATTCACTTCTTTTTTCCAAACAGCATTTGTTTACATTTTTAAAAATGGATCTATAAAAGAACTAAACTTTTTGTTTGGGTAAGAAATGCTACAGGCAGAAGAAATGGAAGGAAAAGAATGATTTTTGAGCTCCATGATGAGCATTAGAAGGAAAGAGAGCATTTACAGAATACCTACTAAGCACTTTCTCCACCGTTAACTAATCTAATCAAATAGTCACAAAATCTAGTATCATCTGCAAGCTCTTGAAAACTGATTTCTGTACTGTTCCATTTGTATTGGGCTGTACAGTTATGTCAGAGGCCCTATTTCACTTTCTGAATGTCCTAAAGCTTACAAGTGCCTATGAAGACAAAAATTGGCAGCCTCTAAAGGAATAACGAGCTGAGGAGTGCAAAAGCTTTCTATGGAATTACATCCAAAAGGAAGAATGGCATTTCTGTGCAAAAAATAGGAGCAAAGTCTTTAACATGTGGCCCAAAATTAAGACAAGAATGTGTTAATTTATTTCATAAATTAAGAACTCAGGAACCTCATGCACTTGGAAGAAAAGCAAAAGACATATTAAGTAAGTCATAACCTATTTTTAAAGTTTATTCATTTTTCTTGGTTATTCAAAAATACAGCTCCCCCTTTGGAGAAACAGGAAAAAATATGAAAGAAGAAAACAAGAATTAATCATAATCTCACATCCCATTAACCTTAATATTTTGCTATATTTTCTACTATTTTTCTCCAAATATATGTACGTGTATGTATGTGTGTATTTAAGACACAGATTCTTTCATTGTGTATCTGAAATTGTGCTGAGTCTTAAATTTGATAGCTACATTTAATTTCATATTCTTTTTTCCTGAAAAGGAAAACAATTTTTTGGCATCTTAGAATTGAAAAACCATAATGTATGATTTTCTAAAAATTGAATTTCATACCATTTTATTCAGAGGTAAAGAATAACGTACTCATGTTAGAATAAAATACTATAAACTGGAAAGAGGTTATTTAGGAGCATTTTGTGCAGAGGTAGGGGCTATAAGAAAGAAAAAGAATAGTGGCAAGCATAAGGTCACTTTCAGGAAAACTTAAAGTTCTAATCAAATAACACTAGATGCCCAGGTATACTTATACTACAGAATTGTCTAACATCAGAGCCAGCCTTGTAAATGTGTGTCCTGGATATAAATATACCCTCAACTGAAAGGAAACATTCTAATGCTTTCCTTCCGGGAATTCAGTAAAGAACAATATTCAAGAACAAAACTATATTAACACAACTTAATAAATTAAATGGATAAGATCCATTTTTTCCATGATTTCTGCATTTCCCCATAGGATAATATTATTCAACAGTTGAGAAAGAATAGTTCCTTTCTCCAGGGTATACCTCTACTTGATTTAAGTGCTTATCCATTCCAGGAACTATGCTAAGTTCTGGGGATATAAGCGTGAGCACATGGGTAAGGTCCCTGTCTTCATGGAGCTGAGAGTCTTCCGTGGGAATCAGGGAAAGTAAAGTACAGTGCAGTGAAATAATAGACAATGAAAGGAAGCACAGGGTGCTTTGGAAGCACATAGGAAGATTTCTCAACTCAGATTTGGGGAACTTGAAAGGCTTTCTTGGTGATGTGGTATCTAAGTAAACTCAAGGATTAGTTCACTTGGCCAGGCAGAGATGGGGTGGCAGACTGTTCCAGGAGTAACAGAGGGCATGGGGAGTTCCAAGAATGGAGGGTGGCAAGATATGATGATGAAGAGGCAGAAGCCATGTCCTGAAAGCTTTGTAAGGAGTCTAGACTTGTCCCTGAGTACAATTATGAGCTGTCCAAGGGTTTTGAGCAGGAGTGACATGATTAGATTTTTGGCCACAATGTGGAGAAAAAATTAGATGGAGACAAGCTTGAGAGAGAGGCCATTGAGGAGGCTATGGGGGTAACCAGGAGAGAGCATACTATGTCCCAGGTTAAGTTAGTAGCAGTGGGAATGGAGAAAATTGGACACATTACAGAGGTAATAATTTAAATTACTTTTAGTCGTTTCTGCCACGGGAATTTTCCTACCAAGGTGTCACAATGACCAATAGCAAGCAAAAGAAGATGAATCTGCCTTAAAGTCTTGTCCTCAAAAAACATGGTAAATCAAATGGCTCTTTTGGTTAACAAAGTTAAAACAAGATCCAAATTATGTGGAAAGCAAGGAAGATTAAAACCAACAGAGCAATGGAAAAAAAGAATATAGAGTCTTTCAAACTATGATTGATCAAAACAATAATAAAAGATTACCAATTAATTAATTAATTAATTAATGTTGAGTAAGTAATACATATGATATAAAATTTTGAACAGTACTAAAAGGTATAAAATGAAAATTCTCCCTCTTACCCCAACTCCTGTCCTTTAGGTCTCCTTCCTGGAGAAAATTACTACTGATTTCTTGTATCTTCTTCCAAAGATACACTATGAATATAGAACCATATTTAAAGCATAGTATCTGGATACTTTATATACTACTTTGATATTTTCCTTGGAAATGTCAGGTCTATAAATTTTGTCATAGACTTGGCAAATTATCCAATGACATGTGATATTCTATTAGTAACATATGGTTATATTTTTATAAATAATATAATAATTCTTTTCTAGATAAGTAGATCTCATTTTACATTTAAATAAACATTTAAGAACTTATAGGAGTCTGTGACCTAAAGGTTTCATAAATATTTAATACCATAAGAGTTAGAATAAGACTCACTCATCAGTGTTCTGCCACTATCTCAAATTTCCTATTCTTTCACTCTTCTGCACACTTCTTGTTCCAGTCTAGTTAAACAGAGAACCTCTTACTACACCCATTATTCTCTTTACTCAATCCCAGCTGTGTGGTGTAGAACAATCTTTCATTGTTTCCCTGAAAACCATCTCATCCTATTCTTCAAAATATTTAAAAAAAAACAACCTCTTCCAAGAGAGCTACCCTAAAACTCTCCAACCTTTGGAGATAATTTGGAATGACTCAGGAATGTTATTAATTCCTTGCTTCTGTTGTATATTACCCATTTCCCCCTCAAATCTGAAGCCAATCCTCCCTCTGAATTTTTCAGTTTCAAAAGACAGTATATTCTCTTCAGTGTAAAAATTGGTTTGAGTTGGGTTCCACATGACTGACCTAGATGCCTTTTTTAGGTTTTGTTCTCCCTCCCATCAGACCCAAAATGACCCCCTTAAAGCTTCCATCCATTCTCATTTCCTACTTATAAAATGAGATTAAGACAATTCCCTCTTCTGCATAACAGATATTCACATACAGAATACAATCATGCCTATCATACACCATTGCCTCTTCTTGTCCAGATTAAATTCCTCCAGTTTCTTCAGCTTTTTCTTGTATATCATATTCTTTCTCAGTCTTTTGGCTAAGATCAAATGTGTACATATGCTCTGGTTTCTAGCTATTCAGTCATCTTCATTTCCCTTAGCTTATCGTTATCTGTCTTAATGAGACTCCCATAACCAAATACAATGTTCTATCATAAACCGACACTTGCCCAATCTCTTTCCAAATTACTGGGGCCCAGGCTTGATCCAATCCAGACGTTTTAGGGTGGTTGTGGGAGTGGACCTTGCTGGTTTGGGTCTCTTGAGCA
Organism: Lemur catta; assembly: GCF_020740605.2. Classification (NCBI taxonomy): domain Eukaryota; kingdom Metazoa; phylum Chordata; class Mammalia; order Primates; family Lemuridae; genus Lemur; species Lemur catta. The sequence continues at coordinate 41,733,607 of NC_059139.1, forward strand.
TAAAGCTCAGTTGATGGCCGTTTCACAAGAGTGGTGGGTAATTTTAGGTGTCAACTTGACTGAATTAGGAATACCTAGGAACCCGGTAAAGTATTCTTTTCGCGTGTGCCGATGAGGGTGTTTCCACAGAAGATCAGCATGTGAATCTTAGTGGATGAGATGCAAAAGATTCACCCTCAATGTGGGTGGGCATCGTCCAATCAGCTGGAGGCCCTGAGAGAACAGAAACAAAGAAAAAAATGAATGTGTTGATCTATCTGGGAAAGCTGGGATACACTCTTGCTTTCTTGTCCTTGGACATCAGAACTCCAGGCTCCCCAGCCTTTGAACCCTGGGACTTACACCAGTGCCCCGCCCCACTCTGGGTTCTCAGGACTCCAGCTTCCTTGGTTCCAGGGCCTTTGGACTAGGACTGAGCCATGGTACCGACATCCCAAGATCTCTAGTTTGCAGATAGCTCGTTAATGAGACTTCTTGGCCTCCATGATCATATGAGCAAATTCCCCTCTCATATATCTATAATACCTTATCTATCTATATGTCCTACTGGTTCTGTCTCTCTGGGGAATCCTGACTAATACACCAAGTAAAGGTAGTCCAGAAGTAAGGAAAAATCCACAATGCCAAATAAGGGTAACAGAAGGCAAGAATTGGACCTGAAACAAAGAATTGGTAATCAAGAATGATTAAAATTGGAATTTCTTGATCTGTTCTTGGTTATGTTTCTGTACGGGGTAAACATATTTCCAGTGATCGTAAAACACAGGCACACAAGGATAAGGAAGCGAATCATTTTACCATATCCTCCTATTCAAGACATTGGCCAAGGATATAAAAATGAAAAGTGCTGGGTTGAACAGGCCTTTCACTGCTTTAATATGTTGATTAATGTAGCTTCAGACAGAATTAGCTTTGCTAGTGTAGTGTATCACGTTGTGGGCTTAGCTGAGATTGTGGCCAACCAAAGGTATCAAGTCTCTTTTATATGAGTTGTGACTATTAACAATACACAATTCTGTACTTGTGCAACTTATTTTTGCCTCATAAGGGCAGGAATTTACGTTTGTTCCTATTAGCATTTCTTTTCTGAGTATTCTATCTAGTTTTGAGGTTAAGTGCTTTGAAGTTAGTCTGGGCTTCTAACCTAGCTCATCCATTTTCTGGCTGTCTGAGCTTGGGCACACTGCTTTAGCTTTTGAATATTATTTTCTTAAATAACTTTTTTTTTACTAATCATATTGATTTTCCCTCTAACTTAGTCATTTTTCTATCTATTCACTCATTTACTCACTCAACAAATATGTGCCTTCTAAGTGCCAGACACTGTGTTAGATATGCAGTAAATGCTTTTTCTGGGGTCTTCATTCAATTTACTAATAAAATTGTTGCACAAACTAGATTCAAGGATCAACCTCTGGACACAGCTCTTAACTCTAGCTTTTTCTCTAAGTGGATAAACAGAAATCTATTAATAAAAATGCAGAGAGTATGATAGTTGAACCTGATATAAATACAAGTGATTAAACTATTTCCCAGTCCACAGGCATATTTGTACAACTTCTGTTAAATGCCTTACAGTAGTGCAGACAACAGAGCTCAGGACCCAGTCAGTGTGATTAATAGAAGCACGCAAAGAAATACAGTCAACATATGTATTCTCCTAATGAATGTACCTTTTTAGCTGTTTTTTCCCCCAGAAAATTACTATTTTTAATGTCCAAAACTGAAAACAAAACCCAACATAAGAGAAATTAATTAGGTATATTAACTCATTGGAACAGTAGGAAGCAATGAAAAAGAACAAATTATAGTTACACACAACAATCTAGATGAATCTCATAAAATGTCAAGTGAAAGAAGACAGATACATTAATACACATTATATAATCCCACTTATATAAAGTACAAAAACAGGCAAACGTCATCTATGCTGTTAAAAGTCAGTCTAGGCCAGGCGCGGTGGCTCACGCCTGTAATCCTAACACTCTGGGAGGCTGAGGCAGGTGGATTGCTCGAGGTCGGGAGTTCAAGACCAGCCTCAGCAAGAGTGAGACCCCGTCTCTACTAAAAAAAATAGAAAGAAATTATCTGGCCAATTAAAATATATATATATAGAAAAAATTAGCTGGGCATGGTGGCGCATGCCTGTAGTCCCAGCTACTGGGGAGGCTGAGGCAGTTAGGATCGCTTAAGCCCAGGAGTTTGAGGTTTCTGTGAGCTAGGCTGATGCCATGGCACTCACTCTAGCCCGGGCAACACAGCGAGACTCTGTCTCAAAAAAAAAAAAAAAGTCAGTCTAGTAATTATCCCTGGGGAGGTAGTGACTGGAAGTGGGCATGAGACTTAGCCTGTATTTTGCAGCACTGCTCTTCGGAGCACCAATTCATGAGCCATGTTGCTGCCATAACTTAAGACTTTCTCATAGAAATAATAAATATGTCGTCCATAAAATATATACAAACACATAAAGAAGGCTAAAACATACTTTGCCTAAATGCAGCAGAAACACCATCAAGTTTATGTTTAAGTTACAAGTGATTACTTCTTCCTTCTTAATCTTTAATCATCACCTCTGTGTCTTCTCAGTCCTAATATGCATTTTGAGATTGGTTGCATGACCCAAGCGTCTGGCAGTCTTTCTGCCACACCAGCTGTCAATGACTGAAAAACAAGCAAGCTCTCAATTGCACAATGTGAATAAAGTCATGCAGTTCTATAAAAGGAATACTTGATTTGATCTTCGGCAGCCAGAGTCTGGCGGCCGGAAGGTGATTATAACTATGTCCGGTATTTTTATCAACCTCAATCACTCACTGTCTACCAATTGACTCTAATAAGATGCTCCCATCCCTATATTTAATTCCCATGAATTACTTGTTGATTATCCACACTGCAGATTATCTGCAATAAATTTTCTTTGTCCTGGGCCAGCTTCTTCTTGTACTTACTCTCTTAGATCACTTTCCCTACTGTCCAGCTGGTGTGCGCCCAGCAGAAAAGGCAAACTAATTTTTTTTTTTTTTTGAGACAGAGTCTCATTCTGTTGTCCAGGCTAGAGTACCATGGCATCAGCCTAGTTCACAGCAACCTCAAACTCCTGGGCTCAAGCAATCCTCCTGCCTCAGCCTCCCGAGGAGCTGGGACTACAGGTACAAGCACCATCATGCCCGGCTAATTTTATCTATTTTTAGTAGAGATGGTGTCTCAGTCTCACTCAGGCTGGTCTCAAACTCCTGACCTCAAGCAATCCTCCCACCTCGGTCTCCCAGAGTGCTAAGATTATAGGTGTGAGCCACCACGCCCAGCCAGGCAAATAATTTTGATATTGGCAGTAAGCAGGGATTTTCAACTGAAAGAGATTTTGCCTCCCCAGGGGAGAGTTAGCAATGTCTGTAGACATGTTTGGTTGTCACAACTAGGGGGTACTTTTGGCATCTCATGGTTCTAGAAGCCAAGGATGCTGGTAATCTCCTACAATGCACAGGGCAGCCCCTACAACAAAAAATTTTCTGGCCTAAAATGTCAATGATAGTGAAGTTGAAAAACCCTAGCCTAAATGAAGATAAAGTAGGGAAGCAATTTACAATTATCGAATATATTTTAAATTGAAATATGAATGATTTGGGGGTTATCCTCTGTTTTGGATTCTCTATTATTCTCTGTGTATGCCTTTCAATGGTTAATTAAGGGTTTGTAGCCTTCAAATCAGGGTGGTAAGCATGTGTTCTTTTCAAATGGGAACGTCTAATGCTGGTCATTTGTATAATGGTTTGGGCACATTTATGGGCAGTAGAAATTCATGTGAAGAACTTCTCATAGAGGCTTAATTAAGAGTGTGGAAAATATTTTCAGTGTCAAATCTTTTGGACTTTAAGAGGGTCAAGCCTCTGAGTTTTTTGGTTTGGGCATGTTCACCCAATTTTTATATGTTCTTTGTATGTCTCTAAGGCCGATTTCATTATCCTCCTTTGATTCTGATTAACTGAGTCACTTGCATGCTCAGACTTCACTTTGGCATGACTGGACAAATTCTTGGCATGAACTTTACTTTCTCATCCTCATTCTAAAAGTACAGTTAATGTTGATAATTTTAAATTATTTATCACATTTCTTTCAGTAGTGAGCTTGCCAAACTTCTAAGTTTCCATTTGTCTTGGCAACTCTTAAAATAGTATTCCTTTTTATTTTTATTATTTTTAGAAACTGAGTCTTGCTATGTTGCCCAGGCTGGAGTGCAGTGGCCACTCACAGGTATAAACATAGTACACTATAACCTTGAACTCCTGGCCTCGGTGGTCCTCCTCCCACAGCCTCCCAAGTAGCTGGGACTACAGTACGTGCCACTGTACCAGGCTCATTCTTTATTTTAAATGCATTCATTGTTATATTTTATTTGGGGAAATTAAGTCAATGTAATACAAAGTTATAAGCAGGCTTCCTGTACAGACACTGTTTCTTTTCATGGCTCATCTGCACTTCAAGCCCTACATAGCTTACTGTTAATACATCCCAAACTTGAGCCTTCAATGTCTGAAGGATCAGTTCAAGGGGCTCAAAAAAATGTGCTTCTATTCATTGTCCATCTAGGAGTGTGGCCACATGTCTGGTCCAGAATTAAAACTCATAATGGCATCTAGGGAGTAGAAGGGTTCCAGGATTCTTGCAGGAGCTCTAAGCCATGCCATACGATCCTGGTGGGTCTAAATTCCACCAACTCTTAACAGCATTCACTCCTGAGAACTTTGGAGTATGAGGGAGAAGTAAAGGAGTGAGTCTTAGAACTAATGCACTGTCCTTCAAGTATACTAACAAAGTATTATTATTTAAGTAATATACACATACACTTAAAGCTTCCAAATTGGAAGAATGTATGAGCTGACTATGTTTCTTAAACTCAGACCTTACCCAAACCCTGGTCCTTTCCCCTAGACTCCGTAGACTCAGATGTGGAAGAGTTTAGAAAGATGTTTGGATGATTGTTTTCTTCAGCATCTCCAGAAAGCTGCTGACTTCACCTTGGAAAAATATGTTCAAAATGTATCCCAAATTGCACCTTCTGTTGACTCTGTCTCTAACCAAAATAGAGTAAATGTACATAATTATAATTTTTAACATAATTACAAAGTTAATAAGAATAATAATCAGGCTTACGCCTATAATCCTAGCACTCTGGGAGGCCAAGGCAGGAGAATCACTTGAACTCTGTAGTTTGAGAGCAGCCTGAGCAAGAGTGAGACCCTGTCTCTACTAAAAATAGAAAAAATTAGCCGGTGTGGTGGCGCAGGTCTGTAGTCCCAGCTACTCAGGAGGCTGAGGCAGGAGGATCACTTGAGCCCAGGAGTTTGAGGTTACAGTGAGCTATGATGATGCCACTGCACTCTAGCCCAGGCAACAGAGCGAGACTCTGTCTTAAAAATAAATAAATAAATAAAAATAAAACAAAAAAGAATAATAATTATGGGAATGATGTTTTTGTATTTATTCATTTTTAAATATTTATTAGTTTTTTATGTTAATTAATTTTTTAAATATAGTGGAAACACAAAGTTTAAAGGTAAGTGTGGTGGACTTTTCAGTAAACTCATAGCTGGAAAGTTATGGAAGAATTTTTTATAACTATAGGGATGCTGTGTCCCAAGTCCCTTTATGGCAATACTGTATAGAGCTGTTGTAGTCAAATTGCTGTAACAAGGTGGTGAAGAGAAGTGATTTGGTGTCAAATAGACCCTGGTTTTGCTGCTTACTAGCTGAGTGGTCTTTGACAAATTACTTAAATTTTCTTAGCCTCAGTTTTTTCATATTGAAAATGGAAATAATGGTACTTATCTCATGGACTTCGGAGAATATTAAATGACATATTGTGTATAAAATATACACACATTTTGCTCAAAGAAACTCCACTCCTCAATAAATATTAGTTTATATTATTCTCATACACCAAGCGAGTAATAATGTTTCGGACACCTGTCTAAAGAACATAACTAAAGCATGGCAAGATCATGGTATTTAATAAGTTTCAACTAATACTAGGGATAATCTGTGGTAATTTTTTAAACTTCCTTTATCTATTTTTTATTGTACTAAAATATATATAACATAAATTACCATTTCAACTATTTTTAAGTGTACAATTCACAAGCATTAAATATATTTACATTGTTGTAAAACTATTACCATTGTCCATTTCTAGAACTTTTCATCATCCCAACCAGAAACTCTGTACCCATTAAACAATAATTCTACATTCATGTAGTCATTTAAAAATGATTATTTTATCTTTTTATATAAAGAAAAGCAAATTTCCCTTTTAATATTATGCAAGTTTATCATCATATAGAAAATTTAAAAGTATAGATAAAAATGAAAATGAGGCCAGGTGTGGTGGCTCATGCCTATAATCCCAGCACTTTGGGAGTCCAAGGCAGGAGAATCACTTGAGACCAGGAGTTTGAGACCAGCCTGGGGAATATAGTGAGACCCTGTCTCTACAAAAATTTAAAAATTAACTGGATATGGCGGCCTGCACCTGTAGTCCTAGCTACTTGGGAGGCTGAGGCAGAAGGATCGCTTGAGCCCAGGGGTTTTGAGGCTGCAATGAACTATGATCTCACCACTGCACTTCAGCCTGGGTGACAGAGCAAGACCCTGTCTCTAAAAAATTAAAAATAAAAATGAAATCATTTAAAATTTCACTCTTCACAAATAGTTAACTTCAATATTTTGGTATTTAGTTATCACTTGTTTTCCTCTTGTAAACATATATACATATGTAAAATGAAATCCTATTATGAATTATATTTTCTAACCATTTAAAAAAATCTTTTAACGAGGTAAGCACATTTCAGTAGAGGTGGTAAGTAACCATGAGGAAGAGTAGCAGAGAACTACTTCCCTATTTTAAAAAGGCTTTGATGGGGAAGCAGTGAGGGGAGAAAAAACAAAATGACTTGTTCTCATGAGGACTGCTTCATCTGAAGACTAATTCTTCCTCAATCTACAACTGTCATAATCCTAAGAATTACTGTAGCAACTTGGCCTAATGCCTAATTGTCATCCCACATGTCTCAAAATGAACATAAGTAATGAAAATCTTTTAAAAATATAACACTATCACTAATAAAAATGACTATCTCTAAAGGGAGGGAACAGGATGGCAGGAAAAGGAATGAAATGAGACTTCTCTGAATATATCTTATTGTGTATAGTTTGTACATAAATGTTTCACATGTAAAATAAAATGTATAAAAAGTAATTTATAAAAATTTAAAACTAATGAACCTAACTTGGACTGAAGTGAAAGAATCAAAACAAATGAACTTAACTAACAAGTTGGTAACACAAAAAGACACAACTAAAAAGACACAAAAGAATTATTTCAAGGGTACATCTTAATGGAACATAATCTAAGAATAAATAGAAGTGGAAAGAAATTATAAACTGTATCCTGTACCCTAATTATTAGAGGCAATATTGCCATTATTATTTCAAAACTTTAAGAAATATACTGTAGGTTAATGCAATAAGTAATTATGTTGATATTAGGAATAAAGATTTTCAGCATAAGAAAATCAAGTAGAGTGTCTAAGGAATGTAGATTTAAAAATCCTACAGGATTACACTGTTACAATGTAAAATTTGAACAGGAAATGTCATTACTATGATCATTTTTTCCCTTTTCAAATATATATTTCCTAGCATTATACACTGAAAAGGCTGAGAAGTGATGACAATCCAGTAGCAATGATGAAATGCTTGTTCAGGCAACAATTGTCATTGGATGAAATCATTAGTTGCTAAAAGCTGAGGGGGACGTTACTATGAGGGATAAAGCTGTCAGCATATGACTGATCAATCTTCGCATCCCAAGAAGTAGAACAACCAAATATTGTGTGCTTTCCGATATGATGCATTAAGAAGCACACAGTGCTTATCAAGTATCCTTGTGGGAAAAATAGTTGCCCCTGAATCTGATCAGTACTTCAGAGCCAACTTTCATTTACAGGAATTACAGGGAATAAAGGAGCAAGTTAAATGATAACCACAAGAAAGTAAACATTCCTGAGGCAACTTACTTGGTCTCTGCAACAGGTTGATGGCAGGGGGAAAAGGGGAGGAGAAAGAGTGACTGTTTTAGACTCAAAGAGACACAACCACGAAGTGCTGTTTGTGGTTAGCATCCTGATACTAACGACCATAAAAACACAATCAGGAAATTTTATTATGGCCTGGATATTAGGTGATGCCAGAGAACTACTGTTAATTTTGTTTCATGAAATTTACTTACATTTTGGTTATGTAAGTAAATTTCTATATTTTTGGATATTCATAATGAAGTCTCATATAATAACACAATACAAGTCTGGAATTCAGTTTGAAATATTTCAGCAAAGAAACAAAGCAGGAACAGATGAGGTAATTGTGGCAAAAATTTTAATAAGTGCTGAGTCTGGGTAATGTACAATGAGAGTTCTTTGTATGGTTTATTCTAGAATATGTTTGAAAATTTTCAGGATAAAATGTTTTAAAACTGAAAAATTGATATTTGTTCTATTTATTGCTGTAGGTCACCCCAAAACTTGCTGGCTGAAACTGCAACAATCATTTTATTACATCTCATATTTTACCTGGGAAGAAATTTGGGAAGGACTTGGCTGGGCAGTTCTGGATCTTGATTTCTCATAGGATGGGAGCCAGAGCTGTTAACAGCTGGGGGGAACAGAGGGTGGAGCAGCTGGAGGCTGGCTGGCCACTGCACATGCTCTCTCTCTCTCTCTGAATTCCTGTATGTAGTTGCAGAGTTGCAGGGCCTCTCCATGTGGTCTTTCCATGTGGGTTAGTTTGGCCTTTCCCACACATGGTGGCCTCAGGTAGTCAGAACACTCGCTTGGCAGCTGATGTCTTCAAGAGCAAGTATTGCAGGTAACAAAGTGGAGGCTGCATTGCCTTCTATGACCTCACTTGCAAAGTCACACAGTGTTGTTTCTTCTGTACTCTCTTTTTTTTTTTTTTTTTTTTTTTTGAGACAGAGTGTCACTTTGTTGCCCGGGCTAGAGTGAGTGCCGTGGCATCAGCCTAGCTCACAGCAACCCCAAACTCCTGGGCTTAAGCGATCCTACTGCCTCAGCCTCCCGAGTAGCTGGGACTACAGGCATGCGCCACCATGCCCGGCTAATTTTTTCTATATATATTTTTAGTTGTCCAGATAATTTTTTTATTTCTATTTTTAGTAGAGACGGGGTCTCGCTCAGGCTGGTCTCGAACTCCTGACCTCGAGCGATCCACCCGCCTCGGCCTCCCAGAGGGCTAGGATTACAGGCGTGAGCCACCGCACCCGGCCTGTACTCTCTTGAATGAAGCAGAATCAAAAGCCAGCCCATTTTCGAGGACAGGATTCACAGATTGCACCTCTTGGTAAGATTAATGTCAAAAGATTTGTAGACATATTTTAAAACTACCAGCCACACCATCCTTAGTAACTTTACGCATGTTGTGATCAGTACCCAACTCAAAAAGCCACAAAAGAATTGACAGTCTGTCTGTCATGGTTACTCATAAGTGAGGACTTTTCTGATTTTCAGGCTGATGGAACAACTAATTCCTCTTAGTTTTGCTGTATACTTTATGGATTTATCTAAAACTTAATAACTTGGTATAATTTAAATTACTTTGTGAAACAGTACATGTGAAATGCCCAGGCTATTACTGGGTCCATAATAGACACTCTGTACATATTGACAATATCTGATACTTGCTTGAACTCCTCAAAAGTTTCTACTGATTGAGCACACCATTAATAAATAGTAATTTGTGTTATCTCAAGATTCTCTGACATGCTTGACACAGTTACAGTTTAAAAGAATAGAACCTCTCTAGAAAACTAAAATTCAGTATAAATGGTTGCAGGTAGGCAATGCTTGGTGATAACAGAGAGTGAGTCCTTGCATAGGTCAGAGTGCCTATTGCATTTTCTGTTTTGTTTTACTCTCTATCAGCTTTCTTCTTCCCCAGATTGCCTTTTTAAAAACTTGCAACAGAAAAATAGGAGCATCTCCCTTATGTGAAGTACAAATACGGCATGCCAAAGCTTTTTAAAGAATACTAATGATGTTTAGAATCCAATCTGTTTTAACATATTTCTGAAGATAAGCAAAACATACACCAGATTTTTGAATCTACAGTATTTCTTTTGTCTATAAGAAACCTCAGACTTGCTTTTTAAGTCTTTTTTTTCTTTCTTTCTTTTTTTTTTTTTTTTTGAGACAGGGTCTTGCTCTGTTGCCTGGGCTAGAGTGCTGTGGCACCATCAAAGCTCACTGAAACCTCAAACTCCTGGGCTGTGATCCTCCTGCCTCCTGAATACCTGGAAGTGCAGGTGCACGCCACCACACCTGGCTAATGTTTCTATTTTTTGTAGAGATGAGCTCTTGCCATGTTGCTCAGGCTAGTTTCAAATTCCTGGGCTCAAGTGATCCTCCCACCTCCACCTCCAAAAGTGCTAAGATTACAGGCGTGAGCCACAGCGCCCATCCTTTTTAAGTCTTAAAAGTCAAAGATGACCTTAAATTATGGTATTAGACACTGTAATTAATTTGTAATGTAAATTTATATGTAATTTCCCAAACTAATAGAAATGTTAATCATATAATACCTATGACTACTTAAAGAAAGAAAATCTAATATTATATCAAACTAAAATTTCCCTTATAATTACAAGTCACATAAACAATAGGCTAATCACAAATTATGAGTATTTATTTATTAAATACTTTATTAATTGTCATTGATGCTACTAAATTACTTAACAAGAAAATTACCTCATAGTGTTCCAATTCTTCACTAATACAGATTTGTCTATCCTTCCAGCAACTATATAAATTTCAGTGCCTTCCCTTTTCCTATTTAGCAAACTTTATTACCTAGGGTTATTTGTGGAATTGATATTTAGCTCTATATGTCTTGGTTTAAGAAGCTTAAGCACTCTGTGTTCCCAATCAGTCAATTATGATATATCATAGGGCATAAAACTTCAGAGGTTCAAAAGCTGTTGACTGAATTGAATTGTGCTTTTTATATCACAGACACACATACAAAAACTCTCAAATATTACAAACAGATGAGTCTAGAACCATATAAAAGTCTCTTCACAGTCTCTGCAAAATGACTTATTTACCTTCTAAATCATGTCCTATAAGAAAAATGCTATTTTGTAAATGGCATTTTATTGAAAGTAACAATAGGCTTGGGGGAAAAAAAAGAGAGAAGTTCTACATATATTTTCTTTATTACATTCTTTGCGGAATATGTCCTGGCAAAATAGAAGGCATTACGGACATCATTTAACTGAGGAAGAAATTCTACTCTGCACAAAACTCCCATTGATGTCAGTGGGAGTTCTGTGAATGGAACAAATGTTGAACCTGACCCTGTAATGTTTAAACTGCAGTCTTCCCTGCTCTTGGCAGAGCCTGGCTTCCCACTGAAAGGCGTTGCAGTCTGGGCAGGGATTACACAGCGGGTTAATAGTCTGGTTTTCGCTTCTTTTGGAGCAACAGATGAAACACATAATACCTTCTTTTAGGGCTGTTACATACTTTTAAACACAAAAGACTTTAGATGAGGTGGTGTGAGAAAGTAAAAGGTAGAGTCTGTGAATGGAAATTTATGTTGGTAATGATTTTTAAACTACCTTCTCCACTAGTAGCTGAGAAGCATCAATAAGTTCTATATACATTAAAGGAAAAGAGAAGCATACCAAGATCGTAGAGACCACTTAGTATTGAAAATCAGTATTCAGTGAGCTGTGCTCACTGTTTTTGTTATGTTTCATTACACATTTGTAAAGAATGATTACTAGCAAGATTCCATTGCAAATGATTTTTGGTAAAATAAGATGGAATGTTTATAAATGAAGTTAAGAGAAAACACATATCTTTACCTCAAGGCAAGCTACTCCAGAACCAAATTAGAATGGCTCATTTTTGATTCAATCTCACAAAAAAAGATGTGACTCTAGTTATGGATCTAGCACAATCATTTATTGCTGTTACCCAAATGTGAGCATGATTTTCTGGAGCAAAGGCCGTGAAATCACCTCATCTATACACTTCCACTGAGGCACTTGAACAGCACCATCTCATTCGGGGTATTTTAGCTGTTTGTAGTTGGTGGAATTTTTTTGTCCTCCTTTGTATACTTTGTAAACCCTTTATTTTCTACAATGTATACATATTGTCTTTATAGCGGAGAGAAAAAAGAAAAGAAAAGGAAAGAAAGGGAACAGCTTTTGTTTTAAAGGAACAGAAGAGGACGATGAAGAAACAGGAAGTATTTCAAGATGAAATTAAAACTTTTTGTTTTTATTTGACAGAAGATTGTGGATTATGAAAAGTTCCCCAATGACTAAAAATGAAAATGATGGATTATATATGATGCAGAAAATCTGGTGCAGGCATTAAAAGTAGTTACAGGGTTACGTATACTTTAATGGTTGGTGTTTACACTTGGATCTCAGGTTGCTGGCTTCATATTCCATCCAGCTCTGCAACTTCTTGGCTGCACAATCTTCTACAGGCAGATTGCCAATTAACTAGCATCATAATTTATTATTCTGATAAGAATATATTGAAGAGGAGGAGGGAATAGAGGGCTTGGGAGAAGTTTAGGGAGGCCTGGCTGTGCTGCTTGGATCAGTTGCAGAGGTTTGAGCTCTCAGAAGTCAGATACTTGCTTCCATAGGTATCTGAGAACACTTGGGAGCCATGAGCCTAAGGGGCCCAGGGAGGTTTCAGAGTGGCCTTCTGTTTCATTAATTCTCTATCCAGAAGGCTCCTGGTGCAGCAGGACCCTGTTTCCTAATCAGACTCATTTAGGAAACAAATGGCCTCTAGTAGTTTTCTTTCTTTCTTTTTAACTAATTCAGAGTTGTTATTGTTGTATTACTTTTTATATTATAAACTAAAAAAAATTTTATCTATACTTCTCTTAACATCAATGCCATTTATTTATTTTTTACTTAATTTTTTTTCATGTATACAGTATACTGAAATTGATCTCATTTTCTGGCTTTTAGGAAAGTTTAACCCTAAATATTTTTTTTCTCCACTTGCTCTTTTGCATGACGTTTAATTCTCACATGCTGTCTCTCCTTATCTCTTGTTCTCTGCAAACTTATTTCAATCTTTTACAACAATTTTATTTCAATTGCTAGTTTTAGGTCTGCTTTAGTCTTTTCTAAAAATTATGTCAAGCCTTCTTAACATAAGTTTTTCACTTCTTCTTTTACCCGATCCCCAATTTTTTCTCTATCATTTGTGTTTATAATAGTTGGTAGGAAGCATATTCAAGGAAGTGTAAAGAGTGGAGAAAGTCCTCGTTATAAGTAGAGGCAGCAAGAGAAAGAATTTCTTCCTCTCCCACCCCTGATCCTACACTTGCCTCCTTGGATCCTTCCACAGGATTCTCTAGCCCCAACAGAACCTTAATACATCAGCCTGGGAGATTTTGAGAGTTCATTCCCTTCAGGGCCTTAAACTCATTACACAAATAGCACTTTTGATTTACTAGAGCAATTTGCTGCCATCTCACACTGTTCAGCTCTTATTTTGAGTAACCTAGTATCTTAAAATCTGTGGTTTCCAAAGTATATAATCATTGGAATTTGGGTAAACCATGGCCAATACCATACCCAGAAGTCTGGTGGTTCTGGCCTAGAGGAATATGCCCAAGGGAAGGGTTTACTATATATTATAGTATATGCCCAGGCCTGACCCTTTTGAGGTGGTGCTTTCTCAAATGTTATGCTTCCTCAAAAACTTCATGAACTTCCCTACCAAAGTTCATGGAGAGTGGCACCAGGGAGACTCTTGTCTAGTTTCTGGGACCATGTTTAAACCAGTTTAATTCCAACCTAGGGTCATGAGATTGATTCACTTCCCTTTCTGCCCAGGTCGTAGGAGCACCCTTTGATTACAGCGCAGTGGAGTTCTTTTTGCTTGAGAGAACTGAAAAACAATCACCAGCCCAACTACAATAACAACAGTGAAAGCTGGCTAGAGTTTCAGTGATCCTGGTTTTTAAATGGGGTTACTTCTCACCTGGATTTTTAAAGTCCTTACATGTTTTCAAATGTTTACTGACTCTTTATATTTCTTTTTTGTGAATTGCTGGTTTATGTCTTTTGTAAATAGTTCAATTTGATTGTTATTTTCTTCTGGACTTATAAAAGCTCTTTATTGTGGATATTAACTATTGTTTCTCATATTGTTTCTTTTCTCTTAGATTGCCATTGATCTTTTAACTTTGTTTTTGGTGTCTTTTGCCAACAGGAGTTTAAAAAATTTAAGCAGTTCTGTCAAACTTGTCTTCAGTGGTTTCTGGGTTGTTCCAAGTTTGGATTGCTATGTGGTGGCAATGTGGTAGAGTTGAACACGTACTGAGGTGGGAGAGAACTGAGTTCTAATTATGGTTTTGTCACTAACTAGTAGTATGACTTTGGGCAAGTGTTCAAACCTAAGTTGTCTCAGCTACAAAATGCAGTTGAATTAGAAACATGATGACCTCTAAGGTCTCCTCCTGCTTATTCAACCACTACTCAAAATTCTCAGATTCTAGAATTTAGAAACCTTATTTTCTTGAAGTAGATCAAACATGCTGCCTGAAACTAACACTTCTCATTTTCCTAGCAATATTTTTATGGTGTAAAATCTAGCTACTGTCTGAATTATCAAAATTTCTGAATTTTTGGCATCTAGATTAATAATTTGAATTTTTATATAAATTTGATGTGTTTATATCCACTTTCTCTTATAGGTTACAGACTTTATAGAGAATAGACACTGCAACTGGGTGTAGTGGCTCACGCCTGTAATCCCAGCACTTTGGGAGGTCGAGGCAAGAGGATTGCTTGAGGCCAGGAGTTTGAGACCAGCCTGGGCAACATAGTGAGACCCCATCTCTAAAATAAAAAAAAAAGAATAGACACTGCATTTAATCTGCATTTACTATGTAATATGTAATCTAAAGTATGCATATTATAGAGCCACTAAGTCAATGAACATTTAATATGGCTTATGATATTTTATTGGTGATAATAATGAATTATATTCCTACTGATATAAGAGAAAAAGGATAGGTTTTATTTATGTAGTGTTGATATTACTAGTATGCTTTCATGTTCATCTTGTTTAGTGCCCACAATAACCCTATGAGATAGACTAGATAGGGCTTGTTCTATTTTATAGATCATAAACCATTACATGGAGAGATTAAATGATTTATCCAAGGGTTAACAGCTAGTAAATGCTAATGCCAGTGCCCAAACTTTTTTGAAAGATGACAATATTGATGAGAAATAATTTATTGGCTGGGCACTGTGGCACATTCCTATAGCCCTAGCGACTCAGGAGGTTGAGACAGGAGGATTGCTTGAGCCCAGGACTGCTGGGCTATAGTGCACTATGCCAATCAGGTGTCCACCCTAATTTTGGCATCAATGTGGTGACTTCCCAGGAGCTGGGGACCACTAGGTTGCCTAAGGAGGAATAAACTGGCCCAGGTCAGAAACAGAGCAGGTTAAAACTTCTGTGCTGACTAGTAGTGGGATCATGTCTGTGAGTGGCCACTGCACTCCAACCTCGGAAACATAGTGAGAACCTGTCTCTTAAAAAAAAAAAAAAAAAGAAAGATTGCTATAACCAGTGAGTACCAAAAAAAAAAAAATTATTGGTTAGATTTCATTACTACAGAATACAGAAGACAAAATAGAAATGTCACTTATCTACAACATAGGGTGGCCAGATATCAGGTAAATGAAGTAAAATATCAAGAAAGAAAAAGCGGGCTGGGCATGATGGTGGTTCATGCCTGTAATCCTAACACTTTGGGAGACCCATGCATGACGATTGCTTGAGCTTAGGAGTGTGAGACTAGCCTGAACAAGAGCAAGATCCCATCTCTACAAAAAATAAAAAAATTAGCTGGGCATGGTAGCATGCAGCTGTAGTCCCAGGTACTTGAGAGGCTGAGGCAGGGGGATCACCCAAGCCCAGGAATTTGAGGTTGCAGTGAGCTATGATGACACCAATGCACGTTAGCCCATGTTACAGAGCAAGATCCTGTTTCAAGGAAAAAAAAAAAAAAGGAAAGAAAGAAAGAAAAAAAAATTACATTTGAAAATTATAAAATAAAATATTTAGGCCAGGCGCGGTGGGTCACTCCTGTAATCTTAACACTCTGGGAGGCCGAGGCGGGTGGATCGCTCGAGGTCAGGAGTTCGAGACCAGCCTGAGCAAGAGCGAGACCCCGTCTCTACTAAAAATAGAAAGAAATTATCTGGCCAACTAAAATATATGTAGAAAAAATTAGCCAGGCATGGTGGCGCATTCCTGTAGTCCCAGCTACTTGGGAGGCTAAGGCAGTAGGATTGCTTGAGCCCAGGAGTTTTAGGTTGTGAGCTAGGCTGACGCCACGGCACTCACTCTAGCCAGGGCAACAAAGTGACACTCTGTGTCTCAAAAAAAAAAAATTTAAAAACTATTTCTTCTCTACACATTTATTTCTATGTAAAGAAGTATAAATAAATATCCTTTGGGAGGAAAGTGATATTTCTATTAATAGTTTGGTATGCTGTTTAGGACGAAATATGAAAGATATACTATATAAAGATTTGTATAAGAAAACAAAAATTTCAGAGGGAATTTCAAGAGGTAGAAAGAAGAGAAATTCAGCATCCTGCTTAGAAGGAAACTAGAAAAACAAGAAAATTAAAGGAATTAAAAACTAAGAAAACTAAAATATCGTATGATTGATCTGATGGTTGACATTAATGGCATAAAAACAAGGCATTACACTATGGAAGAACAGAAGAGAGAAGAAACATTTTTAAATGTTACAGTTTAGGTCAGCATTTTTGAAGGAAATTTGCAATCAATTTCCATAAAATAAAATAAGTTTCTTTCCAAGGGAAGAAAGTATGAGTTTTATAGCATATTCAGAATTATTTCAGAAAATCCAATTGAAAAATAGCATTTTCTAAGTACTGATTAAACCAGACTTAGGTGAGATTTATCCAGTATTCTGGTTATGATATGGTAGTCCTTGATGATACAGAGAAGATTTACTCTGACTTTGAAATAGAAAGGATATGATGCTTAACTAAAAAGGAAAGTTTTTATGCAACATAGTTGTCATTTTAGAGCAGGGCATCTAGCCTCTTACTACATCTTAAATTGTGTTTAATATCCATGTATTGGCTATTTTCATGGCATTTTTGATGCTAAGCATTTTTTAGAAATAAAATACTATAGAAAATTTAAATTTATTACGTGTGGGCTTAAGTGAGTAGGAAAAGACCAATTTTTGTTATTCAAAGAAAGGTGATATTCTTAAGGGAAAGCCTGCATTGAAAGCCAATAAGCAGTCTAATTGAAGTCTAAATAGACTTTTATTGATTTAATACTGCTATGATTTGGAAAGAGGTATTTACCTTGTAATATGATAGGAGTAGATTATGATTCATATAGGAGGTCTGGAGTGGGGAAGTGGATCAGAAGGCAACATAGTTGGAATTATTGCTTTAGTTGGCCCAGGACAGTTTTGGTTTTACATTTGTTGTCTCTGTGTAATTATTAATAATATCTGTTTTTACTCTCAAAGTGTCCTAGTTTGGATGATAGACTATGTGGGCACCTTAGAAATGATGGAAGCATGGTACATATTATCAATGCATTTAAAAGAGCACTACTAGGCAGTGGCTTGCATTTAGCATCCTGACTCCTTGGGAGCTGAGGTTGGAGGATTGCTTGGGCCCAGGAGTTCAAGGTGGAGTGCACTATTATTGTGCCTGTGAATAGACACTGCACTCCAGCCTGGGCAATATAGTGAGACTCTCATCTCTAGAAAAAAAAAAAATGTACAGTACTAATAATAGCTAACGCTTCTGAGTATGCTAAGCACTTTATAAGTATTGTCCCATTTAGTCTTTCCGGTAATCTTTAAGGCAGTTAGTGTTATAGTCCTCATTCTAGAGATGAGGAAGCTCAAGTTTAGCCAGATTTCTAATTCAGGCAATCTTATTTCAGAAGCAATACAAATAATCTGGCAGGCATTATTTGTTTTCTCCCCACATTTAAAAAATTCATAAGACATCTGAAAGAAATTTAACTTTGGTAGTTTACAAAATGTATAAGATAGAAAAAAGATTATCAAGCATATACTAGGGTAAAAAGACTTAAAAACTTTTCAGAAAACTTCACAAATAGAGGCAGACTTTCCTTGTGATTCATAAAATATTACTGAAAATATGCTTGAAAGGTAGAAACATGTTTTGGGAGAGGCAATTCCATTCCCAAAGTATTATAAAATCACTAATATTGGTTCCTACATGTACTGTCTCTTTTGAGCCAAAGCATCTCTTTCGCACAGACTTGCCACGCTATAACCTCCTGCCGCCTCCATCAAGGGACTAGGCTGGAAGTGAAAATAAGGAAGCCAAATTCCTATTAAAAACACATTTTATAGTGCGTTATGACCTAATTAATTGATCTAATGCTTCTAGACTTCTTTTGAATCTAACCCTACTCTAGCCTGAAGATTCATGTTTTCCAAACACTACTCTGATGAAAACTTTGTTTTTAGGTAACCAATTTCTTACTAGGGTTTAAGAAAAGGAAGAAAGAATAATTATCATCCCAAACTTTTCCTTGCTCTCTGCTATCTTTGTCTCCCCAAAGCTTCTGCATAGCTACTTGGCTGGCATGGGGGAAAATGACAGGGAGACCATTTTTAAAACAGTGGTTAGGCTCTCAGAGCACTTTTTTTCTGATGGATGTTGTGTACATTCCCTGGAATGCCTAAGGCCTTAATGCTTTCCTTCAGATGAGGTGGCTTATCTCTAGCAGACAATAATTCTTTTCCTGTGCCCAGCCATTGGGAAGGGGAATCTCAAAGAAAAGACTTCCTGCCTTTCACAGAGAATCATTTAGAGAATCACAATGGGGAAGATGAAGTTATATGGGGAAGATGAAGATATACTGTCAATAAATATTTATTAGCTTACTCTCTAAGGTGGTCTTGGAATTCAGTTAATCATTACAGAATCACAGCCGGGCAGCTTTGTTTAACGTAGGGTTTTAGTTCTCCTTTTAATCATAATTGAAAAGTTAAGTCCATTTTAGTTCAAGGTCTTGTGGGAGGATTTTCAAAGGAAACTAATCCGTAAGCATGGAAAGGGAATGCCATGTAGAACAAATGGAAGATTTGGCTATATCTGTGTATGCTGCTCATGTGAGTTAGAACTAAATAATCAGTGATGAATAACAAAGGTGAGTCATTATTTCTGATTATTAAATACCCTAACCATATAGCTGTCATTTTGCCCTTCTGTATGAGCACAGATGCAGAATTCCTGAGAAGATACTTTATAAAGAGAGCATTAAAGATATATTTGCAAAATAGATAACTCCAGTTGACCCCTGAATGACTTGGGTTTGACTATGTGGATCTACTTATATATCTGGATTGTTTTCAATAAGTATATTAGAAAATTTTTTGGAGATTTGCAACAATTTGAAAAAACTTGCAGACAAAGATAGAACTTACATGGTACCGTTAGCAGTGCAGAGAAATGTAAACAAACATAAAGATACAATATTAAATCATAACTGCATAACATTAACTGTAGTACATACTATACTACTATAATATTTTGTAGCTACCTCTCGTTGCTCTTCAGGGAGCTCAAGTGTTGCGAGTATCCACTTAAAATGCTGTGTGATGCCAGTCATCTCCACACAAGCAGTTCATCTCTCCAGTAAATTTCATATTGAGGTAAAAAGTGATCTCTCACAGTTCTTGCATATTTTTCACTGTGTTTAGTTCAATACCATAAACTTTGAATAACATGGGACCTACTTGAAGTGCCACTAGTGATGCTGGAAGTACTCCCAAGAAGCAGAGAAGTCAAGACATTATAAAGAAAAGTTGAATTGCTTGACATGTACTGTAGATTGAGGTCTGCAGCTACAGTTGCCTGCCATTTCAGATATGTGATTCATCTTGTAAACAAACTAAACTTACGGTATTAATAAATACACTATAGTACTGTAAATGCATTTTCTCTTCCTTATGATTTTCTTAATAACATTTTCTTTTCTCTAGCTTACTTTATTGTAAGAAGACAATATATAATACCTATAACATACAAAATATGTTAATCGACTGTTTATATTTTTGGTAAGACTTCTAGTCAACAGTAGTCTTATTAGTAGTTCAGTTTTGGGGGAATCAAAAGTTAAACACCCAGGGGTTCAGCACCCCTATGCTCCGTGTTGTTTAAGGGTCAACTACATTGACAAGTGTATCCTGGCTTCCATCCTCTTAAGGCCAGTGTTTTTGGGGGCTCATTTTCACAGTATGAGTAAGCAGGACTTATTTAATCAAATGGGGGTCATTTTATTGCTTATACTCCTCTAGTCTCCACATATTGCTCTAAGGAATGAGACCACATTTCCCTTTCCTATCTACTCAACCTCAGCATATGTTATCTCTATTTTTCCCTTCCATCAAAAGCTGCTTTAGGGAAACAATCTGATGAATTGGGTATAAATGAGTAATAAGGCTTAAAATATTACCTTTCCCAGGATTATGGTTTTGTGCTAGAGAAGTAAACTACTTAAAGAGATAAAAGTCTAATGGCAGAATATCAGTGTAGTTGGAGAAGGGGTTTTTGGTCACAGGGACTTTTCTAGCTTGAATGGTTGCTCCTGAGTATGAGTTTAAATAAATAAAGGCTAGGACCAGGGCAAGTCTTAGTCTACACAGAAGTGGTCTGGTCCTACTGATTTAGGCTTGGAGGAGAGGGTTGGGTTTACTGGAATCTATGGTACCACACTTAAAGGGGTCTTGAATCAAACTGAGACTAGACGCAACACTGGGATCACAGAATTCAGATGGTTTCTCACTGGTATGGGAGATATTCCATCCTGGGATGATTTAGGAGAGTGACCCTTTCAGTTCAGAGCTATGCCACTGAGTTCTGATCAGATTCAAACCAGTTTTTGAAAGGGGAAGAAAAATTTTTTCTTAGGATGATTAAAAACAGCTTGTACGATATGCTAATTTTAGCTTTTCATGCAATGGTTAAGATTCATATTCACATAAAATGGATGTCCTGCTTTTACTAGTATACCCTCCTGCCATTTCCTAGCTTCCAGTTAATGCTCTTACCTCTTAATTCAGCACTGAATATGCCTGAACACTTTGGTACTACCTGTAAATCTCCAGCTTCTGCTCTATGCTAAGGAACTAGTACCTGCACTAATTACAGCAGTTCTAAAAGAAGTGAAAATGCTCTGAACCCTAACAAAATGACTTGATTATCTTTGGAGTTATTTCAAGTGTCTGTCACTAGTGTGTAATTAACTTTGATAAACAATTCTTTGGTGGACTTTATGAACTCTTCCCTTTGGTTGCAAGCCCAAAATTATCTGTAGGGCACATAGCTGTTTATGCAAACTTGGTAATAAATATTAATAGTTATCTGTGGAATACAGATGGAAGAACTGAACTAGTGACTTCAGGGACACAGAAACTAATTACCATCACTGTACACGGTTAAGTACAACATAGAATGAGGGTGGAGGATGTTTTTCTGTGTTCCTTCTCCGGGTAAAACAAGGCCGTCTTGTCTGTTAACACATTTAAAGCAGTAACTGCAAAAAACTGTGCAATGTTATGGTTGAGGCTTTCTATGCCATATGTGTTGACAGAATGCTTAAGAGTCTCTCTCCGCAATAAACGCAAACTCTTGCCAGGCTGAATTATTAGGGCCAGCGCAATTCAACGACTGCACCACTGAAACCGCTGGGGTTGGAAGCCTACGTCGCACTCGGGAGTGTATCCAATGTTTCCTCTAACAAAGGCACTATCTTGAGACAATTTAGCGGGCCAGTTCCCCCCTCTCAGCGCCAGCTTTGTCTCCCCGCCGGTGGGAAGCGGAGACACCGAGTCTCAGCTGCACTGCTGTGCGAGCAAGCTCGAAGGCCGGCGTGGGAAGCTCTGCTGAGCCGCCGCTGCGGTTTCCTGCAACCTGAGCGTGCCATTAGAGGAAGTTGGAGTGCCGCAGCTGAAAGAGATACCTGCTGCCTTAAAATCGGAGCTGGACTTGAACAACTCCTTTGCAGCGATTTACTGTCGTACAAAGAAACTCAATCGGCCGGGGCAGCGGAGGCCTGCGGGCTCTCCACCTCCCGGGCTGGGCGCGGGGCCGCGAGGAGCTAGCGGGGTCCGCATCGTCTGCGTTCCCCACCTTGGGCGCTCCGGAGCGGGTGTGTGCGGGGTCGGGGAGCAGGCCGGGGGCTTGCAGGCAGGCCTCGGGGGGCCTGCGCCAGAGTGGGCCTCACGCAGCGCCTAGCACGCGAACCCGCGGCCGCCGCCGGCCCCTCCCCCACGGCCCTTGGCCCGTCGCCCCCCGCCTCCCCCAGCCGCCGCCGCCGCCGACGTCGGCCCGCGCCGCCCCCGCGCGCTGACTGGCTCGCGCCGGCCTCCAGCGCGGCTGTTGGCGGTTGGGGCGAAGCCGGCGGGAGGCCGCCCCGCCCCGCCCCCGCCGCGGAGCCGCCGCGCGCAGCCTCTTCCCCCCTCGCCGGAGGGGCGGTGGCGCTGTGGCCGCCGCGGCCTGTGAGGCAGTAGCTCCCCTCCGCCCCAGCCCCGTTCCTCCTCCTTTCTCTCCTCTCCCTCCCTCCGTCCCCTCCCCTCGCAGTCTCTCGCTCGAGTGAATGTGGCGCGGCGGCGCGGGACGCAGCCTCGGCCCCTGCCGCGGCCCCGCGAGCTCCTGAGGAGACCAGGCTGCCGCCCGCCCCCACCCGCTGCGCTTCTCTGGGGAGCCGCCGCTGCTGGGGAAGAACGAGGAGGGGAGCGGAGGGGAGCGGGGGGACGGCGGCGGGAAAACGGGAGAGGGAGAAGAGGGTTCGAGGGCGAGTAGGGAGGACGGACGGAAGGACGGACGGGCAGACGGACGGCCCGGAGAGGGGGCCGCCATCGAGCCTGCCCGGCCCCTCGGCTCCGGCTCCGGCTCGGAGCGGCGGCGGCGGCGACGCGGGCGAAGGGCGCGGCAGGCGCTATCGAGACAATAAGCCCGCCGCCCGGCTCTGGGGGCGGCGGAGAGGAGGAGGAGGTGGCGGCCTAGCACGGCTGAGACGCGCCGAGCGCCCCGGCGGCGTCTTCGTCCCCGCCGGCGGGGTTCCGCGGCCGTCGGGTGTGCGGGGCGCGCCGGTCGCCCGGAGCCCGAGGCTCTCGGCGGACGCCCCCTCCCTCCCCCCTCCCCGGCGCGCGCGGAGCTGGTTTTCCGGGTTCCCCTGGACGGAGCTGGATCCTGCTTCTCGCCAAGGCAGGAAGTGAGTTTCGCACGGCAATTCCGGGCGGTGTCACGAGTGAAAAGTTTTTTTTTTTTTTCGGCGGAGATCCTACTTGGGACTGGGAAACTCCTGCAAAACTCGAGACCAGGAAGCCAGCCCGCGTCCCTGCCCCCTACCAAAGCAAGCCGCTCTTCTGCTGCGGGAGGCCACCCCACATCCGCCCTCACTGGAGAGAGAAATTCGGCAGGATCCTAAGTGACTAATGAAGAGAAGGAAATCATGTCAAGCGAAGCCTTGAAAAAGCTGCCCTGAGACGCTGTCCGACCGAAAGGTAATTTTCACGAAAAGAGTCTAGAAGTTACGAAGTTCATGGGCCAGAAAAGGATGATACTTTAGTGTCTTTCGCTTTTCCCCAAGTTGCCCTAAATTCTCCTTTTCTCATATCTAAGTGGATAGTATTTTGGGTGCTAAATAGACCTGTTTTTTCTCCTCCTTCTACCATCTGGACTCAGGTGATTTGGGAAGAGGTTGCTAGAATGCTGTGGGACGAAAAGTTTTCAGCAATCCGAAGAACGGGTGCCTTTGTTCGGCACAAGGTCCTGAAGTTTTAGCTTTCCGGAACATATACATTGTATATTTAGTTGCTGAATCTGGCAACTTTTATTTTGGAAGAAATTTAGGTCGCTGCAGCGAGTGTTTATTTTACTGTTATTGAGATGGCTGCCACATTTGTTTATACGGATGCCGATTGTTTTGGTTTTTGCGTTAATCGTATTATATAGGGATTTTTTAGTTCCAACCCTTATTTTCGTTGGATTTTAGAAAACAAAAACTTTGCCATCGTTAGTTGTTTTTCAGGGTGGGTAACATTTCTTTAGTTGGGTTCTTTTCAGAAATTTAGAACCTTATACTTGTTTGGTTAATTAATTGAAAGCAAGTATCTGCTAGACTTGTCACTAATCCATTGGGAAGAAAAAGGAGGGAGTAAGGATTACGGATAAAGAGAGCAGTGTAATTTAAAAACAAATACCCGTAGTAGTTTGATTTGTTAGGACTTCTGTGCAGTTCAGAACAGTATATAAGAAACGTAAAATGTGTAAAACGACTTTCATGGGAATCATACTGAATGGGGTAAAAAGCTGTGCTTTTTCAATAGCACAGTGTTTACATTTTCGCCTTGGTCTAAGTGTTTTTGGTCGGTTCTGCTTAATAAGTGATAGGTCCCTTCTGTGGGGGTAGGAATTTGTGAAGCATGGCAGACATTCCACTAGTCAGAGTTATGGACACTTCTGGACCAATAGGTAGGCTACATAGATGAAACTAGTGGCAAACTCAAGCTGTTTTTTCAGTGTTTTAGTCTTTTTAAGCTTAGTTTTCCTCCAGTATTTTTGTGTTAGAGGTAGGTGAAAGATAATACTGTACTTTAATTAATATCAAATAAATATGGTATCCTGTTGGTATCTATACCTTGAATATAGATTTATGTTTGGTTTGCCTATGCTACCACAAGTAATTACCGGAAACCTGAGCAAAGAGTTGACTTTCTTTAGTTCAAAGAGAAAAGGTAGGTTTATAAGATCAGGATCAAATTATTTCACAGTTTGTTCTTGCTACATTATTAAGTACATGTCAAAGAGGGAGTATTTAAACTATTTATTACCATATATTGTTTTGATTTTTTTTCCAGAGCATGGTCTCTGGAGATTTTTTTTCCATTGTTGTTAAGATTCGTGAACCATCAAGTAATTCCTGTTAAGTCAAACTAGCTTTATCAAGGGATTTAAAGTGCATAACTGATCTACTTTATGATTTTGGAACATATTATCAGGCAGCAAAAGAGGTTATTCTTGGGCATGTGAAAGAGCGGAACAAAATAAATGGCATTGAACTTCAGTTTCCTTATATGGTTTATACTTGGCTTCTGAGCAACAAAGCCTTAGTAAAGCAAGTCTTTTACAGAGAATTATCACTTTGCAAAGATGTTTCTCTTTGTTAGTAAATTTTATTCAAAAAATATTATAGCACTTGAAAATGACAGTTTAAACTTCTGTTGTTAGATATGGCTCTTGATCTTTTTCTGGGGCAGAGAAGAATGTTTAGATGCAGGCAACACATTTTTAAAAGTGAGGTGTTCACCTGTGTAATTGTCTTTGGTTCCCTTTTTTCCTCTCAACAAGGCATACTTGGTGGTTTACTTAGAGTTCTGTTGGTTTAGCACTGAATTAACTTAATAAACTTTAGGTTTTATACTGTTTCAAGTTATAAATATTTTCGAAACTTCTTTAAAACATGACAAAGGTTTGAAAAGAGGTTTAAAAGAAACAAGATATTTTAAAATGGCTTCAAAATTTGGATATTTTTAGTATTTTGTGGGTTTTTCTTAGATTAGATTGGCAAATATAGAGTACTTCCAAAGTGTTTGCTAAAATATTGCACAAAATGCTCTGTTTATTGAAGGTAATGAGTTTTTTAGAACTGTAATTCAAGTTGGATTAAGTTATGAAGTCTCCTTGTCATTTGAGGTCAAGTTATTGCAAACTTCATGTATAAAAACCTCACAGAGGTACAAATGTAGAAATCAAATTTTTATTGTATGCTGTTTCTTAATGAAGTGATAACATTTTGCATATATCATTGGTAAATCTCTAAAACTGAGTTATTTTAGACATTGTTAATATTGAATTATTGGTAGTAAATAACTCCTGAGAAACACACTTAAAAATTTATGCGTTTATTTGAAATAATTGCTTATAGATAATATGATTTAGACTTTAAGCTGCTTTTGTTTTAGAAATAGATCATAGTAGTACTTAAGTATTTGGGATTAGGCGGGAATTTTAGTGATATTGGATAGCAAAATAATTTTCTTTTTTGTAATTGCTACTTATTTGGATTCTCCTTAAACACCCTACTTTGTTGCTTGCATTTTCATTTTGACTCTGACTTGCTCATTCTATAATCTGTTATAATACATGTTTTCTTTCTTTTCTGGGAACACTTGTATTTTAACCCCCTAAAGATGTCCCTCTTTTTCTTTTCTGACAACTATACCATATGTAGTTTATCTGTTGACAATAGGTTGATTAGTCAGTTTTTGAATGCACATTATTTATTTATTTGCTGTTGCCATGGAATATGTCTACATGAATTATGCTCTTTAATATTTACTTTTGAATTTTCTAAGGAAATAAGTCCAGCATTTCTGCCTTACACTTTTCTTTGTTTTTCCCTACATTATTATCATTTTTTTCTTTCTGCTAACTCTTGAACTGTACTACTCCTACTCCCATTTTCCAGATTTACCCTTTAGCTTTCTCCTCTGTCTTAGGTTTCCTAATTGTAAAAAAGAAATCTAGCTATTATTCAGCTTTCTCTTCTAATTCCTTTAGCTTCCTATTTTTATAGTTAGCTTCATTTACTTACCCTATTTTCTCTGTGTTCATCTGTTGTTTCTTAATTATATTTTGTTCTCACTCTTTTTTCCAGACTTTATTAGTTCATGTTTATCACCTCAAAAAACTGCTCAAAACATGCAGTAGAAAAAATTTATTTGATCAGCCTATTTAATTCTGAATATTTCCTTTGCATTCCAACTCAGTGTGCGTGCTGGAATTTAACTTTGATGTTCATTAATATATTGTTTTGTGTTTCTTTTACTTTGTTTTCTCAATTCTCTTTTTCCTTGTTAATGTCCTCAGCATTAACTGTTAACACCAGGTTGTTACTTATTCTTATGTATTAAGACTCTACAGCCCCTTCTACCTTCTTGTTATACTTTTGTCTTCTTAAAACATACAGACTTCTCTGTACCTTCGTTCTTTATACCTTTCTCTCCTGTGCTACCTTTCAGATTAGATGTTTTCTTTGTCACAGTGTCCCCCAAATTTTGAAATTGTTTTCCTTTGCTTCCATGAAATCAGCACAGTGAAACTGTCACTCACTTTGTTCTTGTCCATTCAAATATTGTTCTAGACACTGCTGGATGAAGGCCTTGCCAGACTTTATAAGTGCTAATATGTAAGACAATAGAAAAGAAGAACATCTAAAACTCCACTTATTAATATTCTACTTATCTGGTTATTTATCTATAACTTTAGGTATATAAAATGTAGCAGAAAAACTAGAAATAATAAAAAATGACACCTAAGTAATCAAAACAGGTATAACAAAAGTCTGGGGACTTCATTCATAGGGACATCCTTATTCAGAGCCCATTTACTTATGTACGTAGTGAGTTGTCTCTTGGCTTTTTGATGTCCTAGAAGGGGTGAGAAAGGCACATTAGCAACATTGTGAAGTTGTTACCTATGGTAAGGAAATAAAAGAATGAAAAGAAGACTTTAAAAAATAGTCTGCAACAACTTACTTTGGGCAGAATTGCCTTATACATTTTGTCTGTCTGTAGGAGGATTCACTCTACTATAGCATGGTATAATTACAAGAAATAGTAATGGCCCTCAGGTAGCTGTTCTCAAACTTTTTGGTTTTACACACCCTTTATACTCTTACAAATTATTGAGAACCCCAAAGAGGTTTGGTTTATATGTGTTATTACATTTTCCCTATGAGAAATGAAACTAAAAAATTATAAACACAGCTATTGTATGTTAATGTAACATTGTTTTAATAAAAATATAACTATTTTCCAAAACAAATATTTAGCAAAAAGAGTGGCAATGTTTTATATTTTTGCAAGTCTCTTGTGTTTGTCTTAATAGAAAACAGCTCGATTCTCCTATCTGCTTCTTTATGCCATCTGTTGCAATATGTTGTTTTGGTTGAAGTTGCATGAAGAAAATTCAGCCTTATATAGATATGTGGTTGGAGTAGGGAGGAGTATTTTCATAGCTTTTTTAGATAATTTTAGATACTCTTTGATACCAAAATTTGACATATTTGGTACACCAAAATTTGACAAGTAGTAGTTTTTTAAAAGGTTAGTGACAATATTGAATCTGGAACCATATTAATGAATTTTTCATTTTTTGTTACCTTAAAATCCATTGGTTTATCTTGTACTTAGGATACATCTTTTACTTGTTCATGATTTTGTAACATGCATTATTTCTTACTGCTTCATTAAAGATACTCTTAAGTGGCATTTAAAAATAAATCTGGGAATATGTAGCGGTTCTTGAAGGCACTACCTTTTTTCTTTCTAAGGTGCTAGCAGTTTTACCTGCCATTGCTTTTGCACCATCAGTGTAAAACATTAACATAGTGGAAAAGGGAAAAATGACATCTCAGTATTATGAAAATAGTTTTGACCTTTAAGACTCCTTGAAAGTGTTTTAGGGACTCCCAGGGGCTGTGGACTTCCAGGGCCTGGGGATCACACTTTGAGAACTTAGGTGGATGTTGGGATTTATGGAGCTTTCATTACTTCCTTTAACTTTTTTGGTCTTTTTTCCAGATAAGTTCAGTATGAGAAATATTTTTTTTTTTGTCTTTTGATATTGAATTCTGGGAGAATCTTGAGGCTTGATCTTTTAGCTCACTTATTTGATGTTCACTTCTTTTCAGTTACTTTGTTACTTGTTTTTGGGATAGAGTGTCTAAGAACTGTGGTTTTTTCATTGGAGTTGATTTTTACTTTTTAGCTTTATTTTTGGTCTACATGTAATCTTAAATCTCTGAGATACTACTATTTTAACATTATTTTCCATTTCCTCTACTGACACACAAAATTTGATCTTATTGTTCTTGGTATATGTCATGCTTTTGGTTTTTCCTCAAATGTTAGATTTTTTTCATGGTGGTCAAAGTTTTATATTATGGCCTAGCAGAACCTATACGTATTGGTCATTTAAATGTATTTTCCCAGTCCAAGTGAATCCCTGTTCTTCTTGCTTTGGTAATTGCTTAGAAGAGGAAAGGGTATGTTTAATGGGTTTCTCTCCTTTAGGGCATGTGGGTAGCTTGACTTTTTGGTCACAGGTGTTTCCTGTCTTTCAGGAGATAGTCACCTATTTTCATGATTATACTGTCCAAGCATAAAATCTCCCACAGTACAGAGAGCTGTACTAGATGTTTTATCCATGAAACATCTTACTGTGGTTCTGTAACCTGGCTGACTGCCCAGGACACACACACCTCTCTTAATCCTCCGTGCTAAGAGAACTTATCTTTTTTGGACATCCCAGTTTATGCTTGTTTTGGTTATCTGGTCCCTCAGTTGTATTGCATTTTGTTGTCATTCTCCCATGCCCCAATCTACTTTGCATTCTCTATAATCCAATCTGTTCTTATTTGTAAATATGCCCCACCAGGTTTTTCAGCACTGCTATAGATTTTTTGTAATTTTTTTTCATATTTTAATTTTTGAAATAAGGGCATACAAAAAATTGGAACTTTTTTCCTGAACCATTTGTCAATAGGTTGCCGATCTGATACCCCATCACCCCTAAATATTTTAATGTTTATTTCCTACAAACAAGAACATTCTCCTACATAGTGACATCTTTATCATCAAAATCAGAAAGTTTACGTGAATCCTTTACTAACATCTAAACCTCACTAGTTGTTCCAATAATGTCCTTTAGAGCATAAGGATCCAGTTCATCCAGCACTATGGTTGGTCGAGGCAGGATGATCGTTTGAGGTTAGGAGTTAAAAAGCAGCCTAAGCAATATAGGGAGACCTCATCTCTACAAAAAATAAAAAAATAAAAAAATCTGGTTCAGAATTACATATTACATTTACTTGTTGTTTCTTTATTCTCCTTCAGTCTGGAACGCTTAGTCTTTTCTTTCAAGGCCTTGACACTTTTGAAAATTACAGGCCTAGTTATTTGGTAGAATCTCCTTTAATTTTAATTTGTCTGATATTTTTCATGATTGGGTCTTTGATTAGATTTGATGATTGGATTTTTATGGTTAGAACTTTGGCAGAATTATCATAGAAGTGATGCTGCATTCTTCTCATTGCATCTTATCAGGTGGCACACAATTTCAGGTTGTCACATTACTGAGAATCACTTTATGTGATTAAAGTTGTGACTACCAGACTTCTCATCTTTCAAGGTACTCTTTCTCTGTTTGTAATTAGTGAATATTTTGGGGGTAGGAACTTTGAGACTGTGTAAATATTTTGTTCCTCATCATATTTTTAATTCATTAATTTACATCTACATAGACTTATGGTTTCCTGTTATATTCACAGGGATATAACCCATTATTATTTATTTTTATGCTCAAATTGTTCTTGATTTGCCCCATGAGAACTCCTAACTTATTTTTTTGTTTGTTTTTGACATATTGGTTGCTTTTTTGAGCACTCCTTTTTAGCACAATAAGATATTCTAAACTTACTTTCTACTTTTCCTAGTTATTTTTAGTGGAAAATGATTCTTAGAAGCCAAGATATGGGTGCCTGTTGTGTTCATTACTCTTGGGGTGTTGCTGTTCGTAGGCCTTCTTAATGTATACAGATAGGGAATATTTTATGTATACACACATATTTACATCTGTGTATATTTTTATATCTGAAATATATGCAGATGTTCCCTGATTACAATGGCTCAATGTACAGTTTTTCAACTTTACCATGGATTTATTGGGGTATTAAATGCATTTTCAACTTAGGATGGGTTTATCCAGACATAAACCCACTGTAAATCGAAGAGCATCTGTATATTTCCACAATGATAACTGCAGTTCTAATCCAGCACCACAGGGTTCACTCTAGGTTTTTAAAAATTTATTTCCATATTTATATCTTTGACAGTGAGAACTAGTTTTGTTTCTGTACTTAATGTGTTTGTGTAGGAGTTAAGGTAAACATTTATTCAGACATTTTGAGCCAGAAATAATTCCCAAAGTATTTCTAAAGGAATAAAATTTTAAAATGTAAAAGGCAAACTTTAATTCTATGCTAAAATACACTTAGGTGAAATATTTAATTCTCCAATAATTCCTGAGGCTAGCATATGAAAGGTGGATGGAAAAAATCCAGTGCTTTTATTATCTACATTAGATAAGTTTCTTGTGGAGATAATTGCTCAATTTCAGTATGAGTGCAGAGATTTTGATGTGACTGTTTTTCATGTTGAGGTTATATTGTTTGCATGATCCTGATGTTTGGACATGTATCTATTTTCCTGATAATGATGTTTTTGGAATATCAAACCTTAGGTCACTTCTAGACTCTGTGGGGCATGGGGGAACGGGGAGAAGAGGGTATATTTGTATCAGGACCAGTGCAAGAAACCTATAATCTAAAAATGAATCTCCTTGCCAAGGCTGTCATCCAGCCTATAACAAGTTGATTTGACTTCTCCTTCCCTAGAGATTTTGGAAGTAATTTAAGAGGTGTACTGGAATATACTTTTGTGACTAGAATAGATCTACTCTCAGTTTTCTAGGAAAAGATAAAGATCCTGGCAGCATGAGATGGATCCTTTGGGTACCCTGTTAATCTCTGGGGACTTCAAAAGATTCAGTTAGTTGTCTTGGTGCTAACTGCAGGGGAGCAGGGACTGTATATAGTAGATGCTATTTGATTTGTCATGGATACCTGATATCAACATAGTGTCCTGTTTGCTCTTTCTTTTGAAAGCCATTCCCAAGCCAGGGACCCTGGGAGTCATCTTCCTTATTCTCCTTACCTTAGTAATTGAAATTCCTATAAGTTCTGTCTTATAAGTGTCTATAGAGTGAGTTACTTTAGGGTAGGATAGGAAGGCTGGATAAGATGAAGGGCTTTTGATAGGCAAAGGGCTAAAATAATTACCTTAACCTTTTTTTCTGATTATAAAAATAATCTTGCTATAACAATTCAAATATGGAATTATATAAAATATAAAATGAAAATTCTACCGTGTCCTATCTCCCACATATACTCCTAGGTGTGTAGTTAAAATTGATAAGTAGAGTCAAATTCCCTCTGAAGAATTTCTATCAATTTGTACTTCCACCAATAGTATACAAAATTACCTTTCTGTGTGCATTTTTGACCAAAGTATCCACTTTGGCTGTCTCATAATATAGCTGTGCAAATCTGAGACAGGCAATTTAGTATAGTATGTGAGAATAGGCTTTGCAGTCAGATTGCCTGGATTTAAATCTGCTGCTTTAATTATGACATTGGCAAGTTGATAAAAATTGGTAAGAATTCTTTTAGGTATAGTATGTATTTAGGAACAATATGCCTTTGTGTTCTACATAGTTTTTATTGGTTTATTGTTTATCTTTATGCCTTGGTTATGGTGTTTGCCATATAGAAGTTTAAATTTTAATGTAACCAAATTTTACAGTCTGTTTCTTTACACATTTTGAGTTTAATGCTATTCTTGGAAAGGACTTGAACCAAGATTATGAAAGTAATAACCTAAGTTTTCTTATTTTGGCGTAAGGAGCGAAAAGATCATTTCGCTTATTCTCCCCAAATTTCTAACCAATTGTAACTCCATTTGTTGAATAAATCATCTTTGAATTATCTTAATCAACTTTTGAAAATAATTCATGTTGGTATATTGATTGAGAGGGATATTAATGTATAGATTAATTTGGGAGGTAATTGATAACTTTATAGTAGCATATCTCTTTCTAGGAAAGTGGTCTTCCATTTATTTAATATTTGATGCCCTACAGTGGCACTTATGATTTTCTTCTTGTCATATCCATGTTTCTTGTTAATATGCATATTTCTTGTTTTTATGAAAGATGTTTTTTCTGTTAGGTGTATTTCTAAAAACATTTTGGAGGGAGAGTGATATTTGCTGCTGTTATGGGGCTATTTCATCAATTATATTTTTATCTGGCTATTTAAATAGAGGGAAGCAATTGCTTTTTCATGTTTATTACCTAGTATACTCTAGTGATGACTTTTAAAAAACTGCTAATAGATTTTTAGTTGATATGCTTGTATTTTCTAGGTGTATAATTATAGATTTATCAGTAATACCTTTTATTTTTTAATTGCATCATAAATATATTAAATGATATATTCAAATATTTTATAACTTAATATGCATACTAACAATTACTTTTAAATACAGTTATTTAATAACCCATCTTTAAAATTGATACATAATAATTATTCATGTTTATGGGGTATTTTTTTTTTTTTGTGGGACAGAGTCTCAGTCTGTTGCCCAGGCTAGAGTGCCGTGGCATCAGCCTAGCTCACAGCAACCTCAAACTCCTAGGTTCAAGCAATCCTCCTGCCTCAGCCTCCCGCGTAGCTGGGACTACAGGCTCATACCATGACGCTCCCGGCTATTTTTTCTATTTTTAGTAGAGATGGAGTCTTGCTCTTGCTCAGGCTGGTCTTGAACTCCTGAGCTGAAGCAATCTTCCCACCTTGGCCTCCCAGAGTGCTAGGATTATAGGCGTGAGCCACCATGCCTGGCCCAAGATTTAAAAAAAAAATTTTTTTTCTTACCCCATGTCAAGAGTGGGCAAATACATGTGATACTTTGATACATGCGTACAATGTGTAACGGTCAAATCAGGGTACTTAGGATATTCATCACCTCAAACATTTATTATTTCTTTGTTTTGGAAACATTCCAAATCTCTCTTCTAGCTATTTTGAAATACACAATAAGTTATTGTTAACTATAGTTACCCTACTGTGCTATTGAGAACATCAGTACTTATTCTTTCTATCTAACTGTATCTTTATACCCATTAACCAGCCTCTCTTCCTCTCTCTCCCAGCCTCCAGTAACCATCATTCTACTCTCTACCTCTGTGAGGTCATGATTTTTAGCTCCTACATATGAGTGAGAACATGTGATATTTGTCTTTCTGTGCCTGGCTTATTTCACTTAACATAATATGCTCCACTTCCATCCATGTTGCTGTAAATGACAGAATTTCATTCTTTATTATGACTGAATATTATTCAATTGTGTATGTATTCACCACATTTTCTTTATTCATCCATTGATCAGCACTTAGGTTGATTCCATATCTTGGTTACTGTGATAGTGCTACAGTAAACATCAGAGTGCTGATGTCTCTTTAATACACTGATTTGCTGGATCATTTCCTAGATCTAATTTTAGTTTTTTGAGGAACCTCCCTACTGTTTTCCTTAGTGGCTGTACTAATTTACATTCTTACCCACAGTATACTAGTGTTCCCCTTTCTCTTGCTCCTCACCAGCATTTGTTATTTTTTGTCTGTTTGATAATAGCCATTTTAACTGAGGTAAAATGATAACACATTGATTTTGAGTTGCATTTCTCTGATCAGTGATGTTGAGCATTTTTTCATATACCTGTTGCCCAATTTGTATGTTGTATTTTCCCCCAGTGTTATGTTCTTGGTGCCTTTGTTGAAAATGAGTTTGCTGTAAATGTGTGGGTTTATTTCCGGGTTCTCTGTTCTGTTCCATGTGTCTGTGTTTATGCCAAAATCGTATTGTTTTGGTTACTCTAGCTTTGTGTAGTATATTTTGAAGTCTGCTAGTGTGATGCCTCCAGTTTTGTTGTTTGGCTACTTGAGGTCTTTTGTGTTTCTGTATGAATTTTAGGATTTTTTTCTATTTCTGTGAGAAATGCCATTGGTATTTTGATAGGGATTGTGTTGATGTGTAGATTGCTTCGGGTAGTGTGGACAACGTCCATTCTTCCAATTCATGAGCATGAGATATCTTTCTGTTTTTTTATGTATTCTTTACTTTCTTTTAGGAGCATGTTACAGTTTTCATTGTAGAGATCTTTCAGTTTTTTAGTTAAACTTATTGCTAGGTATATTTTTTATAGCAATTATAAATGGAATTGCTTTCTTTCTTTCTTTTCTTGTTTCTGATACAGAGTCTCGCTCTGTTGCCCCACGCGATCCTCTTGCCTCAGCCTCCTCCCAGTAGCTGAGGACTACAGGCTCATGCCACCACGCCCAGCTAATTTATCTATTTTTGATAGAGACAGGGTCTGCTCTTGCTCTGGCTGCTCTTGAACCCCTGACCTTGAGCAGTTCTCCGAGGCCTCACAGAGTGTTAGGATTACAGGTGTCAGCCACCACGCCCGGCCGTGGAAGTGCTTTCTTGATTTCTTTTTCTGATTGTTTGCTGTTGGTGTATAGAAATGCTACTGATTTTTGTATGTTGATTTTGTATCGTGCAACTTTACTGAATTTATCAGTTCTAACAGTTTTTTGGTGGAATCTTTAGATTTTTTTTCTTTTTTTAAATATAGGATCATGTTGTCTGTGAACAAGGATAATTTGACTTCTTCCTTTCCAATTTGGATGTTCCTTATTTTTTTCTTTTGCCTAATTGCTCTGGCTAGGACTTCCAGTCTTATGTTGAGTAAAAGTGGTAAATGTTGGCATCTTTATCTTGTTGCAGATATTGCAGGAAAGGCTTTCAATTTTTCTCCATTCAAAATGATGTCAGCTGTTGGTTTCTCATATACGGCCTTTATTGTATCAGTACTGGCTGTGGCAAATCTGTTCCCATCAGGAGAGAATCACACAGGGGCCTCTCAAAGAATGCAGTGCAGTTATAGTCATTTCCCATTGCCAGCCAGATGGTATGCTCTGCTTGATGTCCATGCTGTTGATGACTTTGTTGTACCGTGTGATCTAACCCACAGAAGAACCACTATCTTACAGGAATACAGCTCCAAACTTCTTCCTTTCTTCCCCAACCATAGCAGTCCTTTTACTGTTGTCTTCTGTTCACCTGTACATACAGTTGCCTCTTGGTCACTCTTCAGGCCTAAGGATATACACTCTAGTGGTACAGTTTTCCTTCTAGAGGACTGATCTGATAAAAGAGTCTTTGAAAGTATGTTCAGGGCTGTTTGGACAGGAAATTTCAGAGTCTTGTATGCCTAGAGCAAGGTCTAAGAATTAGGGGAGGAAGCATGTACTCTAGTTAAACAAGTTCCGTTGGTCTCAAAGACCCCTTGGTACATGGGGAGGATTGTACAGCCAGTTTGGGGCCTTCTAATGCAAGGAGTCCAGGGCTGGGGCCACTGTTGTTTAAGTCTAAGGGATCTATGTTGCTACATTTTTCTTTCCTGAAACTATTATGGTCATCCAAGCCACAATACTCTACCTTTGGCCAGATTCCACTAGGATTTATTATACTTTTTTTTTTTTTTAGATAGGGACTTTGTGGGAATATTTAATTTCAGTAATTTCCTGAGTTGTTCTTGGCAGTGGTACATTACTGCCAAGTGAATTTTTTCTTTCCAGTTATTTGTTTTGAAGATAGAAGCCATAAGATGAAGCTTACAGATGTTAAGACATGGGTTACCTTAGAATAGTTTTTGGTTGTCAGTACTTTGCTATAAAGCAGAGATGCCATGTTCCAAAGCCAACAGGTGTCATATGCATATAATCTAGGAGTGTTTGGGCTATGGGGGATTGTAGAGCATTTATTTGCCATTCTTTTGTGGCTGTGCAGAAAATTAGATCTAACCAACCCCTCTAGAAGCTAGAGATCTAGATTCTTTTTAAAAAATGTAAAATTTACTGATTTCAAAATATTGTCTCCCCCTGCACACCCCCCCACCCCAAACGAAAAAACAAACCAAAAAACCTGTGGTGACCAAAGAGCACCTGAGCTACAAGTTGAGTTTGATCTACTGACTGGCAGTTTGCTAGTAATGAATAGAGGGAAAGCCTGGCTTGGACTGAGACAGTATATTAAAAGCATAGATAACTCCTCCCCACCCCGAACCATACTATTCTGTAGAGTAGTAAATTTTGAAAATGATCTGTGGGGAGGGGGAAGGAAAAAAAGGAGCTGAGCTGCAACTCCTGTCACAGAGATCATGTCCTGTGCTTGAACAATGTTGTAGGGATTGGTGAAAATTAGTCTTTTCGGTCTACATATTGACTCTCAGGAAAGTTATGTTAGCTAACAGATGAGAGTACTGTTCTGTATTAGAGACTGAAGCAATCACTTTGTTACATCTCAGCCTTAATCTTCCCAGTCCGATTTTGTTTACACAGGGACTTCGGGACATCAAATTTGAAGATACTGTTTAATGGAAATGATAAACATCATAAAATTTTAGTTTGATTTTTCTCACAGTGCTGCTAATACTGCTTCATACTGTTTTTTTGTGTTAATTTGCATTTGTAGACACAGAACACTTGTATTGGTAAATACACTACAAATATGATTATTTATTGAGATTGGCACTTCCCAGAAGACAAAAGTTTAAAAATTAAACTTTAACAGTTTCAGCAGGAATATCTTTGCTCAAAGAATGACGATTTTCAGAACTGTAAAAAAAAGTGCACTGTACATTCTTAGGAAAACTTTTATATAAAAAATGTTATTTAAAAATGGTTTGGATTTTTTAAAAAAAGGTGCCAACCATAATTCTTGAAGAAAATTATGCTAGTAAATGTGGGGACTAAAGAATATTTAGGAATTTTTGTGTCCACAAAGCATATACTGAATTGAAAACATTGAACTTTTCAGCTTTTGGCATTGCTTCTCAATTGCTCTTATCTGTTTCGCAAAAATGAAAAGAAAATCAACTCTGAAAGTGTGTAGCAATTCAGAATGTAGGCTAACATTTGTAAATTTTTATTTGAGAAAATTTTCTCATGCCCCAGGTAATTTTGGTGATAGGACAAGGGATAACTTCAAGTCAGTTAAGTTGTTAGAATTCAGTGACAGCTACAGTAGTCTCCCCCCTTAGCGCAGCTTAGCTTTTCGCAGTTTCAGTTACCCATGGTCACTGCAGTGTGAAAATATTAAATGGAAAATTCCAGAAATAATTGAGAAATTTTCAATTGTGTGCTGTTCTGGGTAGAGTGATAAAATCTTGGACTATCCTGCTTCATCCAGGGTGGGATGCAAATCATCCTTTTGTCCAGTATATCCACGCTGTCTATGCTGCCTGTTACTCACTTAGTAGCTGTCTTGGTTATTAGAGCAAAAAACATAAGTATATATAGGGAAAAAACATAGCATGTGTAGGGTTAGATACTATATGCAGTTTTAGGCATCTTTTGGGGGGTCTTGGAACATATCGCTCTCGGATAATGGGGGACCACTGTATAGCAAGAAGAGTTCACATTTGTCTGATGTTGTGTTGGAATGTGGCTGTTAGATATTAGGAATGCGCTCTGTGGTGGAGTGTGCACTGCACAGTTGAATCTTCTGGTAGTCTGAGATCAGAAACTGAAGGCTCTTGGCAGGTAGGTGGGTGTGGTGATTGTGGTGGTGCTTTTAAAATGCCCACGTAGTAGCCATATAGCTTTTTTTTTTTTTTTTTTTAAAGACAGGGTCTGAGGCCGGGCGCGGTGGCTCACGCCTGTAATCCTAGCACTCTGGGAGGCCGAGGCCGGTGGATCGCTCGAGGTCAGGAGTTCGAGACCAGCCTGAGTGAGACCCCGTCTCTACTAAAAATAGAAAGAAATTATCTGGCCAACTAAAAATATATATAGCAAAAAAAATTAGCCGGGCATGGTGGCACATGCCTGTAGTCCCAGCTACTCGGGAGGCTGAGGCAGTAGGATCACTTAAGCCCAGGAGTGTGAGGTTGCTGTGAGCTAGGCTGACGCCACGGCACTCACTCTAGCCTGGGCAACAGAGTGAGACTCTGTCTCAAAAAAAAAAAAAAAAAAAAAAAAAAGACAGGGTCTGGCTCTGTCATTCATACTACAGTGCAGTGGCACAAGTATAGCTCATTGCAGCCTCAAACTGCTGGGCTCAGGGGATCTTCTCACCTCAGCCTCACAAATTGCTAGGGCCACAGGCATGCACCACCATGATGGGCTAATTTTTAAATTTTTTGTACAAAGGGTGGTCTTAAAATTCTGGCCTCAAGAGATCCTCCTGCCTCTGTGTCCCAGTGTTCTGGGATTACAGGCATGAGCCACTGCGCCTGGCCTCCATATAGTATTTTTTTAAGGTAGTTTAACCATGCTGCTATCTATGTATGGTAGTAATAGTACAAGCAGCTTAGGATGTATGGTTGTACACTGGGGCTTCTTTGAACTGTATAGGCTTCAATGGTAGTTGAGTGATTCCCTATTGTAGTTACTTGAATAATCATTATTCAGTAATGCCCAGTAAATCTACATAGATGTTATGATTATCACCTTTTTCCTGCTTGAAGAGATTCTTTCTAGCCTTTGAATACATTGATTTTAATCATTACATTGGTTTTAAGCCATTGCAATAGTAAAATTTTCTCTGAGTCGCTAGGGTCAATAGATGTTGGCATATTTATAAAGGAGTATGGTATAGTATTAGTTTATGATTTGGAAACTTCTGAATGATCAAAGCAAGATCCATGACTTGGTTTTCAAAAAATCTTTAAATATCTGAGACACAACATAAACTTGAATGGACTATTTGAAAGGTGGTCTTTCTAATAGCCTATCTAACAAAGGAAAATAAACCATCAAACAGAAAGTGAGAGAAGTAAACTCACAACACAACTACCCTTTGTTTAGTTAAAACATGTGTGGCCTAATTTGTTATCTCTGAGTTCTTTCTCCGTGTGTACAGATTTCACACCCTCACACTGTTCATTTGCGTCTCAGAAAAAACCTGAGGTCTTTGTATCCTACGAAAAAACCTCATAGGAAGTTAGGAAGAAATTATATTGCTCTATAATAATGTTTTTTCAAAATGGAAATACTTTACTGTGTTATGAATATTTAACTAAAATTGCTAAGTGCCCATTGTAAAAAAAAAAATTACACACAATGTTGAGGTTTAGACTGTGAAAATGCTTCTTAATCTGCTCCTATCCTGCAAAGTTAATGTTTAAAACTTTCAGAATGTTCAGGTTTTTCTGTGAATGAATATAATTACAAAAATGCACTTATATTCTACATACTATTTAAAGTTTCCTTTTTTACTCAGTAATTTATTAGAGGCATTTATCTGTCATTTAAGTGTATTTTTACATATAAATCTCCCCTTTCTTATTTAGCTGCTTAACAGTAGTTGTTTGGATGAATCAGAATATATTTAACCAACCACTGCTGAGTGTATTTAGCTCCTTCTCCCACCATTTTTTGTTATTTTTTAAATTTTAATTTAATTTAATTTATTTTTTTGAGACAGAATTGCTGTCCTCCGGGCTAGAGTGCAGTGATGTCATCAGAGCTCACTGCAACCTCAAACTCCTGGGCTCAAGTGACCCTTCTGCTTCAG
This sequence comes from Lemur catta, assembly GCF_020740605.2. Lineage (NCBI taxonomy): Eukaryota > Metazoa > Chordata > Mammalia > Primates > Lemuridae > Lemur > Lemur catta. Next base: position 41,774,043 of record NC_059139.1, read on the forward strand.
TCTCCCAAGTAGCTGGGACTATAGGGTTCTCACTGTTGGGATCTTGCTGCTGCTAAGGCTGGTCTCAGACTCAAGTGATCCTCCTACCTCAGCCTCCCAGAGTGCATATTTCGTTATTATAATTTAACCCTTTTTTGAAACTGTGGAACATATGTCTAGGTGTACTTTCTATTACAGACGATTTTTCAACCTTATGATGGTGTGAAAGCAATATGCATTTCATAGAACCCATACTTTGAGTATCCATACAACCACTGTGTTTTTCACTTTCAGTACAGCATTCAAAAAATTACATGAGGTATTCAGCACTTTATTATGAAATAGGCTTTGTGTTGGATGGTCTTGCCCAACTGTAGGTTAATATGTTTCTGAGCATGTTTAAGGTAGGCTAAGCTATGATGTTTTGTAGGTTATGTGTATTAAATGCATTTCGACTTAAAATGTTTTTGACTTATGATGGGTTTATTGGTAGTTACTCCCTCATATGTCAAGGAGCATCTGTATTTCCTAAGGATACATTTTTAAAAGTAGTCTGGGTGCAGTGGCTTATACCTGCAGAGAAGTGGTGGACCTGGTTATGTACAAGCAAGTGCTCTGGTGGTGCAGCCTGACCCCTTGTGTGAGATGAAAGATGATTCTTGATTACATTTTTGTCAATTCCCTTATTCTACAGTCTCCTACTTTTGCATTTGAATTAGAGAATTTGTGATGATGAATTTTACGTATCTTTGGTGGGGAAGGTGCTTTTTGGTTTTGAGAGTAAGTAGCCAATTTGACACTATCCATGTGCTAGTATCAGGAGAGATCACACTAATGAGATTTCCTAGGGTGCCTTATATAATGCTGTATCTTTTTGGTGCTGTAGAAAACTAATTGGCATTTGATCAGAGAGTTGTAAATCCAAGTAAGCCTTCATATAAGTTATATATATTAATATTTAAATGAATATCTGCAAGAAATGCCTGTTAGAGTAATTACTAAAGTTCTTGAATGTGTCACATTTTTTAAAAGCTATGTGGATGGAAGAGCAGTTACTTTGTAAATGTATAACATATACCAAAGATGATATCTGAATAAAGAGAATCAACAGTGATTTTATTTTTGAATGCAGAAGTTATCTAGGTCAGTGACTTCCTTCCTGATCTCTGTCTCCAAATTTATATAAAATGTGTTTTATTAGAGCTTTTCTTGTTTTATATGTTAATTGCCATTTGGAAAATTTTATTTTCCAGAGACTGGAGAAATTGACTAATAAGCAACTAGAAAAATGTCAAAATCTTCCAGTAATGCTTCAGAGTTTAAAATACAGTTTACAGATGTGTACGTACGTGTGTGTATGTGTGTGTGTGTGCAATTTGGGTGTGTAATAACTAAAATCAAACATTAGTGCTTAAGTAATATAAGAGAAGAAACAATGAATTTGTACATCGTGATTGTGTTTAGAGTTTCATAACTTTTTTTCATAGTATACCATGTTAAATGAAGGTATATTTGTATTTAGGCATTTCATAAATGACAATGTTTTATATTTATGTTTTTAGATTTAATACTGAGGAATTACATATCAAATTATTTTTCTTCTACTTTAATAATTGTCATCAAGGCCCACAGTTTTCTTCAAACATAAGTTTCATCTTGAGATTAGGAAGTACTTGAACTGGCAAAATTATTTTTCCTTGACTGTAGTATTCTCTGTGTAACTATACAGTTTTAATTAAAGACTTAAAATCTGGTGTTGTTTATTTATCATTGAGTAGTTTGATTTAGTAATACTGATTAAAGTTGGTTTTAAATTTTTTTTTTTTTTTTTTTTTGAGACAGAGTCTCGCTGTGTTGCCCTGGCTAGAGTGAGTGCCATGGCGTCAGCCTAGCTCACAGCAACCTCAAACTCCTGGGTTCAAGCAATCCTACTGCCTCAGCCTCCCGAGTAGCTGGGACTACAGGCATGCGCCACCATGCCCGGCTAATTTTTTTTATATATATTTTAGTTGGCCAGATAATTTCTTTCTATTTTTAGTAGAGACGAGGTCTCACTCTTGCTCAGGCTGGTCTCGAACTCCTGACCTCGAGTGATCCACCCGCCTCGGCCTCCCAGAGTGCTAGGATTACAGGCGTGAGCCACCGCGCCCGGCCGGTTTTAAATTTTTAAAACATTCAAAAGTAGGATTGCTTCTTATTTGTAATTTTTACTTCTTTGTTCATAGGATACTAAATTTTCCAGTTAAAGGTTTCTATATTTGTTCTCCAGATGTGTCCTAATATTAATTTTTCAAAGCAACAAAAAATACATCTGTCTCATTTTAGTGTCAGATCATAATTCCATTATTCACAGAAGTGATCAAGTAATCCATGATTGATTACCTGTTAAAAGATAACTGTTTGGTAGAATTAATGAAAAGAACTATTTTCTTTTTTTTTTCTTTTTTTTTTTTTTCAACATGTGTGAGACCGAGCATCCCTGGCTGTTATGAGTATAGCAGACAGGTATAGTAAAGAAACACTTTATTTTGAGCAGGGGGAACGACAACACAGCACTTTACAGCTAAAAGAACTATTTTAGCATAGCTTTTATTACATAACAATTCTTATATCGATCCATCCAAATAAAGGTGAAGAAATTCTCCTTTTGTCCTTTTCTAAAATATTAATAGTTTCATTTGTGCATTGATATTTAGAAACTATTAACTGAATAATAATATTAAAACAGGCAACTTTGAGGTGGGAAATGACTATGCAAATGGAATTCTTAAGTTATTTGCCCTCAGTCAACCATTTCTAGAGTTTACTGTTGAGCTTAAAAAACTTCACATAAGGCAGGGTGTGGTGGCTCATGTCTATAATCCTAACACTCCAAGGCTGGCGGATCATTTCAGGCCACGATTTCAAGATACCGCCTGGCGCGGTGGCTCACTCCTGTAATCCTAGCACTCTGGGAGGATTGCTTGACGTCAGGAGTTCGAGAGCAGCCTGCGCAAGAGTGAGACCCTCGTCTCTACTAAAAAATAGAAAAAACTAGCTGGGCAACTAAAAATTAGCTTGGCCTGGTGGGCCGAGCACCTGTAGTCCCAGCTACTTGGGAGGCTGAGGCAGAAGGATCACTTGAGCCCAGGAGTTTGAGGTTGCATTGAGCTTTGATGATGTCACGGCACTCTAGCTGGTTGAAAGAGCAATGCTCTGTCTCCAAAAAAAACCAAAAAACAAAAAAAACAGTGAGACTGCATCGCTGTAAAAAAAAAAAAAATTGGGTGATATGGCAGGGTGTGCCTGTAGTCCCAGCTACTCGGGAGGCTGAAGCAGGAGGATCACTTGAACCCAGGAGTTTGAGGTTGCAATGAGCTGTGATGACACTACTGCACTATAGGCAGTAGAGTGGGACCTTGTCTCAAAACAAATAAACAAAAACTTCACATGAAATTCTTAAGGAAAATAAATAAGGAATATACTAAGTTACTTTACAAATGAAGGTATTGCTTTTGGTAAGTTGTATTTGGTAGTGAAATTTTAATGTAGACAAATTTGATTTTCACTTCTGTTTTGACTATTTCTTTTAAAGAATAAGGTCAGGTTCTGTGAAACTCTGATATTAGACACATTTGGGTGAAGAGTAATACCTCTCTTGTGGTTCAAGGCCTGAAATATAACTAAGCAATAATGAATCTCCATTATGTTTGCTTTAAAGCAGCTAGTTAGTGATTGAACTCATGTGTCATTAATTCTAGAAATTTTTTAGACATGGATTTTGTACTAATATTAGAGGAGGATACATACAGAAATGACACTGAGTAATGGTTTTAAGGCCTAATATTGGAATTAACTGGGGAGCTTTTATAATGTATATGTATCTGGACCATATCCCAGGCCTTTTGATGCAGAATCCTGCTGGCTGGAGGCCAGGCAATATAGTTTGGTAAAAATCCCCAGATAATTCTGATTAAGATTACTGAAATTAATTCTGAATAAGATTACTCATCTGATTAAGATTACTGAAATTTTATCCTTAAGGAATGTATAGTTTATCAGAGGAAGGAAAATTATATTCTTGCAACAACATGGGCTATGTATAATGATAGTAATAATAATAATTATAGCTAACATTTGTAGGGCACTTATCCTGTGCAAAGCATTGATTTTTAGTTACTGTAGATATTTGCACTAATCTTGTCTGTCAGTAGCCCATTCTCAGTATAGCATCCAGAGCAGTCTTTTAAAACCATAAAGATATCACTCTCCTTGTTTAAAACTCTCTAATGGCTTTTCATTGTGATTAGAATAAAATGTAAACTCCTTCTTATGATCTGTAAAGTTGTACCTGGTCTGGTTGGGTTCTCTGACCTCATCTTCTATGATTCTCTCTCTGTTCATTGTCCTGTGTTCACACTAGCATTTGTTCCCATGTTTAGGCATTTACACCTGCTCTTTTGGCTAGATTGCTTTTCCCTGGATGCGTGACAGGTTGCTCCTCATTATCAGATTTAACTTTCAGTGAGGTTTCTGTTGTTCACCCTATCTGAAATTGCTCTTCTCAGATTCCTCTCTCCTTAACATGTGTTTATTTTCTGGCATATACCTTAATCTGAATTTGCTTATCATTTGCTATAATAGTTTATTGTTTTCTCCTTCTTGTACTGTAAACTCATTAAGCCCAGAAATCTTGAACATCTTTAGTTTTGCCTGTTTCCCCTGGATAAATCCACAGGGTCAAATAGTGTGCCTTGAAACATCATCACATAAAAGTAAAATGATGGTGCAGTTATTATAACCTCTGCTATAACAAAGTATGTTAGGCTTTTTCCATGTTTCCTCATTTGAAAGTACTTACAGTTAGAGGTGAAAATTTTCTGTAAAATTATTTAATATACAGTCATGCACTGCATAATTATGTTTTGGTCAGTGATGAACCACATGTACAATAGTGGTTCCATAAGATTATAATGGAGCTGAAAAATTCCTATCACTAGTGATGCAGCTGTCATTACCTTGTAGTGCAATGCATTACTTATGTGTTTGTGGTGATACTGGTATAAACAAACTACTGTACTGCCAGTTGTATAAAAGTATAGCACTCCAGTTATATATAGTGTATAATACTTGATGATAAATGACTGTTACTAGTTTATGTATTTACTATACTTTTTATTATTTTAGAGTATACTCCTGCATATAAAAAGTAACTGTAAATCAGCCTCAGGTCATTCAGGAGGTATTCTAGAAGAAGGCATTATTATCACAGGAGATGACAGTTCCATGCCTGTTACTGTCCCTGAAAGACTTCTTTCAGTGGGACAAGGTATGGAGGTGGAAGACAGTGATATTGATGATCCTGACCCTGTGTAGGTCTTGGCTAATGTGTGAGTCTTAGTTTTTAACAAAAAAAATTTAAAAAGCAAAAAAAAAAAAATCTAAAAATAGAAAAAAGGCTTACAGAATAAGGGTGTGGTGATGTGCATCTGTAGTTCTAGCTTCTTGGGAGACTGAGGCAGGAGGATCCCTTGAGCCCAAGAGTTCAAGTTCAGCCTGGGCAACATAGTGTGACTCTGTCTCTTACAGGAAAAAAAAAAAATATATATATATATACATATATTTTGGTACAGCAGTATAGTGTGTTTGTGTTTTAAGCTAAGTGTTATTACAAAAGAGTTAAAAGTTAAGAAAGAAAGTTTATAAAGTAAAAAGATTTCAGTAAGCTAAGGTTTATTATTGAAAAAATAGTAACCCCTGGAAAAATCCTAAATTAGTGTAGCCTAAGTGTACAGTGTTTATAAAGTCTACAGTAGTGCACAGTAATGTCTTAGGCTTTCACATTGTCTCACTACTCACTCACTGGCTGACCCAACTCAATTTCTAAGTCCGGCAATCTGTATTCATGGTGAGTGCCCTATACAGGTGTACCATTTTTTATCTTTTATACTGTATTTTTTTTTTTTTTTTTTTGAGACAGAGTCTCGCTTTGTTGCCCAGGCTAGAGTGAGTGCTGTGGCATCAGCCTAGCTCACAGCAACCTCAAACTCCTGGGCTCAAGCAATCCTTCTGCCTCAGCCTCCTGAGTAGCTGGGACTATAGTTTTATACTGTATTTTTACTGTACCTTTTCTACGTTTAGATACACAAATACTTACGATTTTCTTACAATTGCCTATATTATTCAGTACAGTAACATGTTGTACAGGTTTATAGCCTAGATGGGTAGTAGGCTATACGATCTAGGTTTATGTAAGTACACTGTGTTTGCACAGTGAAAGAATCACCTAACATATCCCCTCATTAAGCAACACATGACTGTGTTTCTCCTAACAAGGATGCCTTTAGTTAATCAGATTTTATGCTAATTATCTCTTGTGGAAAAAAAATCTCAAAGTTAGTGATAAAAATCAAGAAGACTCATTATTATTACCTTTCATGATTCTAGGGCTTGACTGGGCTCAGTTAGTTGATACTTGCTCAAGTTCTCATGTGGTTGCAGTTAGATGGTTGCTGGAGCTGCTTTACTTACATGTCTGGTGGTGGATCTGCCTGTTGGTCAGAGGCTGTGAGCCAGAACACCTACATATGGCCTCTCAGATTTGGGTTTCGTTACAGCAAGTGGCTGGGTTCCAAGGGCAAGTGGATGAAAGGAAAAAGGCAAGGGCCTAAGTGGAAACTGTATTTTTAGCCTAACCTTGGATGTCGTGTAGCATCACTTCTATTGTATTTCATTTGTAAGAAGCAGGTTGTTAAGGCCAGCCCTTATTTCCAGTAGAGGAGAAGAGGATTTCACCTGTTGAGGGGAGAGAGAAGTATAAGAGAATTTGTGGAAATGCTAAAACTACCACAGACCTCATCCTGCAAAATAGTTGCATTTCGTTAGGATTAAGTTCTCAAGTCAGTGTATGTGGAAGATGTCACCATGGAGACCATCATACAGTCTCTCTCAACAACAACCAGGATTTTCTTTAGGTTCTGGAAAAGGTCACTGTTTCTTCCACTGAATATCAAGTAAGGTGTATTTGTGTTCAGTGCCTCTGCTATGTGAAAAATGTATTAAAACACGAGAGTAGCATCCAGCAAGGTGCAGTTATCAGACTGTGAGAGGCTCTGTGGAAAAGAAAATTGATACCACTATCAAACTCATTTTAAGACTTACATTTACTGAATGAAGAAAGAAGTTAGGCAGAAACACTTGCATTATTACTTTTATTTTGAAATTTAATTTTGGGAAAAAGGTATATTGGTCAATGCCTATGAAGTAAATACATGAATGATGTGACTCCTTTCTTTTCCCAAATCTTTGTTTCAAATGGGAGAGGAAATATAACTGAGAGGTTTCTTCCCTTCTTATACTAAAAATAATGCAGTATAGGGTTTAAGGAAGTATAAATGAATGAGAAATAGTACTGACTTTAAGCTAATGTAAAATTGTCAATTAAAAAATAAAAGCTAATGTGAGAACAAGCACTCCAGCAAAGGCATGCTCACCCAACACCAAATAAGACAAGTAAACAAGAAAACATAAACAAAGTACCTGTGAGAATGAGTAGTATATATAAAATATTTTCAAAAGAATGAGTTCTTTTAATTGAGTAGTAAGATCATCGAACTTTTATGTATCCTTAATAGAAAGGAAAAACTATTATTTATTCAACTTTCATTATGTCACATGTTCTTCTGTTGCTGATTGAATTACTTTTGGGAAAAGTAATGAAAATGAAGCCACTCAACATATCTTTGTGTTGGATATTCAGGTATTCTTTTTGTTTGTTTTGAGCAGATTCTCAGCTCTGTTGCCCCATGTAGAGTGCAATAGCATGATCATAGCTCACTGTAACATCAAACTCTGGGCTCAAGTGATCTTCCTGCCCCAGCCTCCCTAGTAGCTGGGACTGCAGGCGAGTGCCACCACAGCCGGCTAATCTTTTCTATTTTTGGTAGAGACAGGGTCTTGCTCTTGTTCAGGCTGGTCTTGAACTTCTGGCCTCAAGTGATCTGCCCACCTTAGCCTCCCTGAGTGCTAGGATTATAGGCTTGAGCCACTGTGCCGGATCTTTTCATGTATTCTCAGAACAACTAAAATAATAGGCATTATACTCATTTTTTTCCACATAAAGAAATTGAGATCAAAGAGATAATGTGTTCAGGATTACAGAATGGTAAATGGTGGAATCTAGAGTGGAATGTAAAACAGTATTATTTCCAAAGCCATTTTCTTTTGTGTTCAACTATATTGTTGTTCAAATTTGCAGTGGTTCATTGGTAGGCTTTCTGTTGTTTGGGAATTCCATCTATTAAAATTATATTGTCAACAATGTTGAGTATGCAGGGTTCTTTTTTTTTTTTTTATTGGTGGTGCCCAGGCTGGTCTTGAACTCCTGGCCTCCAGCAATCCTCCTGCCTGGGCCTCCCAGAGTGCTACAATTACAGGCATGTGAGCCACCAGCCCTGGCCAGTGTGCAGGTTTTAACAAGTTGCATTGACGCAGCTTAATTTTGCATCACTTGCAAACTTACCCCCTGCTCCCCCAGGTAGCAAAAACAAATAAATCCCACAAAAACAAAAACCACATACAAACATAGCTTCTGGGAACAGTAGTTTCAGGTATTTTCAGGTAAATTGTTGACATATCTTAAGCTTTTCAGTTCTGTTTGTTCCAAAGGTGGTCATGTATTGTTGTTTTTCCATAATCAGATTTAATTGTTTCAGCATTTTTGTTTAGGGAATTACTGCTTAAATTTTTTTTTTAATATTAAGCATGGTAAAACTTCAGATGTTCTTCTTTTTAAAGACCTGTTTTTTATATACCGAATGGTTTCACTTTAGTTACCTTGCCCCAAAGCAGTTGAATCTGCAACAGAAATAAATATGACATTTTAATTGTCCACATCAAATTATTACATAATCTAGTGCAGTATGAAGACTGCACTGTTAAGTTAATATGTTAATGAATTTTGTTTATTAAACCAGGTAGTGAGAGATGTGTTCTAGAGAAACAACAGTGAATTTTAAAGTCAGGGAAACTGGAGTCTAGTCTGAGCTCTGTCATTGTAATCTTGGAAAAGTTACCTTCTGTGTTGGTTTCATTATCTTTTCTGTAAAGTATAGGTATGATCAGCTACAGGGATGTTATAAGGATTTAGTACTTGAACATGTCTGGCATGCAGTAGGTGATGAATAGATTTTTGCTAAATATCTTTCTTTGCTTTTGACTTCCTACTTTTAAAACCCTGAATGTGAAATACTAAGTAACATACCCCTCATGTTTTATAAGTCACATTGCTGGTTAAATAATACCGGGATTGTGTTTGGCTCCACAGTGCTAACCAAATGATCTACCTAAAACTTAAATTAGACTGTATCTCTCCTTTGTTTTTAAGTCTTTAAAAACTGCCGCTTACCAGTTAAAGTCTACATTACTTAGCATGATATTCAAAGCATTTAAATTCTCCCTTCTGCTGACCCATGTAATCTCATTCCTATGTATTTCAAAATCTACCCTACCTACTTAATTTGATCTGCTAGGAACACTAATTACTTTTTTCCAGTATACACAGAGAACTCTTCTACACTTGGGTTTATATATGCTGTTCTGTCTTGTGTAGACTGTTCTCCCTTACCACCAGACTATTTGGTCTCCTTTTTTTCCAAATTTGTAACTTTGTATTATTTTTGATGGGTATATTACATTATATTATGATTATTTGCTATCATGTTTTACCTATAATTAGAAACTCCTTGAGGCAGGAATGCTATACATAGAGCTCAGCACCTAGTAACTCAGTAAATGTTTGTTCTCCTTCTGTCATATTTGTAGTATTTATATTGTTGAATTTAGCATCAGAAAGCCAAATGTAGTCATTCAACATTAATTTATTTGACTGATTATGTTTGTGAGTTTAGTCCAAAATTGCTACTTAGGTGTTTAGGTTTGACTTTTTTGTGTCCATGAAATCTAGTAGCTTTGACAATGGCTCTAAACTGGTTGATGTGTGATGAAAATAGGCTGAGTCAGGTGTCTAGAAATGACTATGAAAATTGAGATAGTATCTTTTTTTGTATATAACTTTTTTTTTTCAGTGGTTAAAGTCTGTGTTGTGTCAAGTCTTTAGGTCTCTTAACTTTGGAACACCAAGTTCCCTTTTTAGAAGAATAGGTATTGAGCCCTTCAGGATGGGTGGAAAGATGGAGACAGTGATTTGCAAAATAATTGATGGTCATATTTATATTTGACTTTTCCCTTATTTGAAGTTCCAGATTTTCAGCTCAGAAGCTTTGGTATAAGTAAAGTGTATTAATAGGACTCGTGGATGAAAGTAACAGAGACCAGTAAAAAGAGGGTAATAATAAGGATGTACCAGTGTCTGATGGACACTCAAGGGCTAGAATGCAGTTAGTCTCAGAAAGGAATTAGAACAAATAACTGGAAGACCATCAGGAACCCAGGACCATCACTCTTTTATATTTTCCTTTCAGATGAGCATTCTGTTTCTGTGTCCATATGGTGGAAGGCAGCAACTCCACAGATTCTGACTTCAGATGTTACAGTTCTACTAAATGTGGAGACTGACTTGCTATCTTTGAGTCCCACTTAAGCATCCTGGGGAGAGAGAAGATGATTGACTAGCTTGAGTCAGGTGCCCATCCCTTTTCCAATCTGCTGCAAGTAAGTGGGCACTGTTACCTGGTACTAAAATAGATATTAGTGGGCCACCCCTTTCAAATGGGAGAATAACCCTCAGAGCAGGGCTGTTGTATTGTGCAGGTTGCTTATTGCACATGCTGCTTGCCAAGCCATATGTCCATAGGGCTGTAGTTTTAAAATTTTCACGAAGATACTTTATGGATTTGTGGTGACCTTTTCTAAGAGAAAGAAGGAGTCATTGTGAATTGGGAGGCTATTCTAAGGGTGTCTGCTGTCATTTTTTTTGGTATCTATTGTCCGTCTTCATGTAGCCAAACTCTCAGTATTAAAATTTTAGAATGATTCTCACCCGTAGGCCATGGAGTTTTATTGCAGCAAAACCAAAAATCAACATGCATGTGTTTTCTCAACAGGAATATTGCAAATAGAATTATTATCATGGGGGTCCTTGATATTTCTGGACCTACTAAGGTGTCCTTACACTCAGTGAGAACCACTGATGCTATGGAAAGGCTGAGTGTAAGACCTCTTATTTGTCCTGTGACCTTTGCTTGTATTTCAACATGCATAAAATACCTAACTTAGAGGAATGTCAGAGTTCAATGTATGTGAGTGAACCTGGCACTAACCACCCAATAGTTTCAACAGAGAGATTTAAAGAATATTTGTTCCTTAAAAGTACATTCAGTAAAATGTTTGATTAGTAGAAGAAGCTTAAATTTTTGTTTTTCTTTTCCTCTCTAAATCTGTGATACAGCACAAATGTGTCTTCAGCCCTAAGGGATGTTTGGGATAGTTTAATAGAATTATGGATTTTTGTGCCTAAAATATTAATAGATCTGAATCCTACTAAAAGTGAATCTTTTTAAAGATAAGATTTTCATCAAGTGGTGGCATATTTAAGCTTTACTTGTAAGTGTTAGTGATCAACCTTTAAAATTCCTTCTGTAAGATGTTGAGAGTGATCTAGCTTTCTTTGGAAGGTTTATGGTGTCCATAATCATTGCCAGCCTAAATTAACACTGAAGTAAACATTCAGCTTGGGCTGAGGAAGGGGAAATGAGGGTTTCAAGCTGGCCACCTTCTTTTGCTCATTTCTACCCTTTTTCTGTTATTTTCTCTGGTTCCTTTATCTCTTTCACTTCACTTCAATTTAGGAGAAAAAAGACATAAAGAAATTCATCTTAAGAAATTAGGGCCTTGTCTTTCCTGGTGAATTTGTATTTTAATAGAGGTTGTTTGAAAAAGGGCCCCAAAGAAATAACTAATGGTGGAATTGCCTGCACTATAGCTCTCACATCCAGGATTCTCAAATGAGGTCATGCTTTTCAACAGATCTGGCTCAGTTTCTAGGGCAGTGGATACACTGCATAAAAATATTTTATTTGTAGTCAGCTTCATCTAAAATACCACTTAAAGAACCAAAAAAGTAATTAGTATATTGAAATGGGTAGGAGTCTGTAGTAAGGCAAAAGGCCTCACCTGAGCAAAGGGTTTGATTCAGTAGTAAAGTTGTATAGAGGTAAATTGAGAATAGATTATAAAGTTTTGGGGATTAAGTAATTTAAGTTTCTAAAGGGGAAAAGGAGATAGTAAAATCAGTGATTTTAAGGAAAAGATCAGGTGCCAAGTGAATTGAACTAGGAGATCAGTTTGGAATCTATTGTGTTAACACATAAAAGTGGCATTAATTGGTGTCTGTAATATTTTTCTTTTAAAGATATTTTTATAATAAATTGGAGTATAATTCACATACCATAAAATTTACGCTTTTACAGTATACAATTAAGTAGTTTTAGTATATTTACAAAATTGTGTAACCATCTTCACTATCTGATTCCAAAACATTTTCATCAGTTCTTACAAAAAACCCCATACTCATTAGCACTCACTCCCCATTCTCCTCTGCCCCCAGACCTTGGGAAGCACTAATCTATTTTCTGTCTCTGTGGATTTGCATATTCCTGACAGTTCATAAAAATTAAATCATACAGTATGTGCCCTTTTGCGTCTGGCTTCTTTAACATAGCATAATGTTTCCAGAGTTCATCCATGTTGTATCATGTATCAGTATCATCCTTTTTTATAGCTGAATAGTATTCTGCTGTATAGATATATTACATTTTGTTTATCCATTCATTAGCTGATGGACATTTGGTTTTTTTCTACTTTTTGGTCACTATGAATAATGCTGCTTATGAACATTAGTTAGTTATAAGTTTTTCTCATAACATGTCTTTTCAGTCATCTTGGTTATGCATTTAGGAGTGAAATTGTTGGGTCATATGGTATCTATGTTTAACTGTTTGGAGGAACTGCCAACCTATTATCCAAAGCAGTCGTACCATTTTACATTCCCATCAGCAAAGTTTTGAGAGTTTCTGTTTTGTTGTATCCTCCCAGCTTGTTATTGCCTGTCTTGATTATAGCTAGCCTAGTGAGTGTAAAATGATATATACGGGGGCTGTCCAGAAAGTATCCAGCCACGTCCTATGAAAAATAAAGATATGCATGGCTTGATACTTTTCAGACAGCCCCCGTATATCATTGTGGTTTTGACTTGTATTTCCCTAATGACTAATGTTAGCTTATGTGCTTTTTGGCATTTGCTTTATCTTTGAAGAAATGCCTGTTCAAATTCTTTGCCCATTTTTAAGTTTTGCTTTTTGTTTTTTTTATTGTTGAGTTGTAAGATTTCTGTACAAAGTCTGGATACAAGTCTGTCATCAGGTACATGATTTACAAATATTTTCTCCCATTCTGTGGGTTATCTTTTTACTTTCCCGATGGTGCTAATATTTTTTGTAATGGAAATGTCTCTAGTGTTTTTATTCAGTGTGACACTAATGGTTAGTTTCTTATTGAGGAAATACTCCATTTCTAATTTACTAAGATTTTTTTCAAGAATAGATACTGACTTTATTAAGATGCCTTTCTGTGTTTGTCAAGATCTACTTTTTCCTTTTTTCATCTGTTTGATATATTGCTAACAGATTTTTCTCATGTTTATTCATTTTGGCATTCCTAGAATCAATTCTTAGTCATCTGGGCATGGTGGCTCATGCCTGTAATCTCAGCACTTTGGGAGGCCAGTGGGGAGGATCACTTGAGTGTAGGAGTTGGAGGTTGCGGTGAGCTATGATGATGCCACTGCACTCCCTCAGCCGGGGTGACAGAACGAGACCCTATCTCTTAAAAAAAAAAAAAATTCTACTTATTCATGTTTTACTGTTGTATTTGAGTTTGCTTCTATATAATTATTTAGATTTTAATTGGAAGTATTCTTTTTTTTTTTTTTTTTTTAAAGAGACAGGGTCTCACTGCTAGAGTACAGTGGTATAATCATAGAGCACTGCAGCCTTGAACTCCTGGGCTCAAGCGGTCCTCCTGCATCTGCCTCCCAAGTATCTGGGATTACATGCATGCACTACCACACCTGGCTAATTTTTAAATTTTTTTGTAGAAACAGAGTCTCGCTATGTTGCCTGGGCTGGTCCATGAGGCCCACTCCTGGCCTCAAGCAATCCTCTTGCCTCTGCCTGCCAAAGTGCTGGGTTTTTGAAGTATTTTTGAATCTGAATATTATGGTTACTCGATGCTAACTTTGAGAGGTGTTGATGTCAGAGTTACATTAAATTTGAAATTTTCCATGTTTCTTGTGAAACCCTGAACCTCGTGATCAAATTTCATATTCTGAAAGTTTGCAAGCACTTGGGTGCATATTGTCTTTTAGAGAAGTAATTTTGATAAACTTCATCTATAATTTCACCTATGATTTCCTGTTTATTTCTTGAGAGAACTTTATTATTTATAAATTATAGGAAGTCATGTATAATAAAACACATCACTATTTGTTTGAACCTAGTAATTTTTTATTTTCTTAAAATACGTTTTATCTATGCTGTTAAATCCCCATTCTGATTCCTACTGGTATGTTTTATGTCTTTAGATACGCTGGGCAATTGTTCTTTATTTTTTTATTTTATTTTATTTTATTTTTGAGACAGAGTCTCGCTTTGTCGCCCGGGCTAGAGTGAGTGCCGTGGCATCAGCCTAGCTCACAGCAACCTCAAACTCCTGGGCTTAAGCGATCCTACTGCCTCAGCCTCCCGAGTAGCTGGGACTACAGGCATGTGCCACCATGCCCGGCTAATTTTTTCTGTATAGATTTTTAGCTGTCCAAATCATTTCTTTCTATTTTTGGTAGAGATAGGGTCTCACTCTTGCTCAGGCTGGTCTCGAACTCCTGACCGTGAGCGATCCACGCGCCTCGGCCTCCCAGAGTGCTAGGATTACAGGCGTGAGCCACCGTGCCCAGCCTGTTCTTAATGTTTGTTTCTCTACTCCCATCAACAACGGAACTAGCTCTTGGGTTCATTCATTATTTTTACTCTTTCTCTTTTCTAAATCATTAATTCTTGCTTTTTCTTTAAATTCCTTCACTAAATGGAAACATTAGATGAGGAGTTATATATGCAAGTCTGAAGTTTAGTGGAATGATCCAGGCTTCAGTATAGCAGGCATTTCTGGTGTCCTGCATTACATTCTCTTGGCTCAGGTCTGATATTTAATTAATCCCAGCTGCAGGAAACAGTACGCTGAAAGCTCAGACTCACCCCAGCCTGAGCTTTCTGCCTCAAGTAGATTTTTGGCCCCAGTGATTTCCTTGCAGTGGGAGTCCAGCAAGATTAGAAAGCAAGCATAGGTCGGTAGTGAGGTAGAGTTAATGCCTATAGAGGCAATCCTGTTGATGTCTCCCGCTGCTCCTCTGAGTGGGTATAAGCTTGCCTCTCATCCTATAGGCAGACAATTTTGAGAGAATTTCTGTATGCTTCTCAGGAGGTTTAAGTAGATTTGAGCACCTGTTATCCTTAGGGATGATTTTGATAATATACCGTTCCTATATTGGCTTTTCTTCCATCCCTGCCTTTCTTTGTGCTCTCTCAGGTCCTTTTCTAGACATGCTATCATTACTCAGGTCCTTACTTCTGTCATTGCTATTGGTAGAACCCAAATTAAGACATCAGTCATTAGAGTCCTTAGTATTTAAAAAGTAGATAATATTTCTAATATTGAAACTGGATGATCACCAAGGATATGAGTATATACAGAAAAGAGGGTCAAGATCTGTGTTCTATGTCAGAAGTTGAGGTGGGAGGATTGCTTGAGGCCAGGAGTTCAAGAACAGCCTGAGCAAGAGCAAGACCCCATCTCTGCAAAAAAATAGAAAACTTAGCCAGCTGTGGTGATGCATGCCTGTAGTCCCAGTTACTGAGGAGGCTGAGGGAGGAGGATCGTTTAAACCCAGGAGTTTGAGATTGCAGTGAGCTATGATGACGCCACTGCACTCTAGCTCAGATGACGGAGCGAGACCCTGTCTCCAAAAAAAAAGAGGTTGGCATAAAGAAGAGCAACTAGCAAAGGGGACTGACTGAGATGTGACCACCAGTGGTATAGGAACAAAACCATAGAAGGATGTGTGGTGTCTTGGAAGCTAAGTGAAGAAAATGTGTAAAGTGAAGGGAAAGTGATGCAAATAAGATGTGAATTAGATTGTTTATTGGATTTAGCAATGTGTAGCCTGCTGATGACCTTTGAAGAACAGTTTTCATTGAAATACGGGGACAAAAGTATGATTGGAGTGGGTTTAAGCACAATTGATTGAATAATTGAAGATAGTGAATATGGACAACTTGTTTGAAGAATTTTGCTGTAAAACGGAGCAGAGTAATGGGTTGGTAGCTGTAGAGAAAGTTGTTTTCAGGAGAGATTCTTTTTTTTTTGAGACAGAGTCTCATTCTGTTGCCTGGGCTAGAGTGCCATGGCATCAGCCTAGCTCACAGCAACCTCAAACTCCTGGGTTTAAGCAATCCTCCTGCCTCAGCCTCCTGAGTAGCTGGGACTACAGGCATGCGCCGTCATGCCCGGCTAATTTTTTCTGTATATATTTTTAGTTGTCCGTATAATTTCTTTCTATTTTTAGTAGAGACGGGGTCTTGCTCTTGCTCAGGCTGGTCTTGAACTCCTGAGCTGAAACAATCCACCTGCCTCAGCCTCCCAGAGTGCTAGGATTACAGGTGTGAGCCACCACGCCTGGCCAGGAGAGATTCTTTTTAAGATGGTAGAAAAAAATCCACCTGCTTGATATAGCATACTGCTGCATGTAGTCAAAATCAGTTGTTTCTTAGTGTATTTTAGATTGTCTCTTTTTATAAGGATAGACTTAACATTCTTTATGATAATTACGGTTCTCTCTGGTTAATTCAACTATCTTGATCTGGTCCCTTTAAGGCTCCTCAGATCATAAGTGGTGAATTCATGGAAGAAAAGAAGTTGTTACAAGTTACTGGAAGAAACAAAGGAATTTGGAAATTACTCTGGTTTAGACATAAACACTAGGAAGTAAGGAGAAGTGAGGGAATACATGTAAGGAAGTTAATTCTGCCACAGGATTGTGTATTATGGGGAAGACTTTAGAACTCAGTCAAAACTGTATAAGAAAGCTATTTCAAGTTTTGAAACACTACCATGATTTCAGTTTCCCTACCACGTTAAACAATAACCTGTTGATATACGTTTGTGACATGTATTATGTATGACATATTGCCACAAATGTCTTCTTGCATTTTTTTTATTGACCTGTTGTTGAAAATAATTGAGCCAATGGTATACTTTCTAGCATACAGGTGAGATTTGCCCACAGACCTCCAGTCTTTTGTGTACTGTTTCACCTTCCTCAGGTTTGGTTATGAACTGTACTGAGCTGTTTCCTTTCCTCATTCTCTCCCACCTTTTCCTTCAGATTATAGGATGATCTAATGTCAGTTTTTCAGATTTAATTCAATCCAGGATGTTTGCATTTGTTAGTAGTATTTCTAATTGTAGAATCAAAGACTTTTTCTGTAAAAAATAATTTGAGGCCTCTTGTTCCTTAAATTAAGTCAGTCCTCCTAAACTGAGATGGAGGAGAATCCAAGATTCTTCTACCCTTAACCAAGTTTACCCCTCCACAAAGGGGTGAGTCAGATTGAGTATCTTCTATGGGATTAATTTTTCTATAAATAGAAAAGTTTTTTGTATACTAAAAATCTGCTAAGATTTCTGCTTCTAATTAGGATGTAAAAGGGATGCAGAAGACTTGGTCCCCTGGTAACAATAAACAAAACCTGAAAATTATAAAAGTCACACTCTTAAAATAGGATTAGCAAAAATTAGTGGACTCGGGGAAGCCTTAGTGATCTGAATTCCAGAGATACGCAAGCTCTGCATAGGTGAGTGTGGCAGTTTCCCTGCCTGGGGGCGGTGCCTGCATAAGCAGATAGAGGAGTAAGACTGCCATATATGGGAAGACACTGAAGAGATGAGGAAAAATCATCTGATCCTGGAATGGCAGTGAGGACTTTAGGGAAGAGATGGAAATCTGACAGAGCCCCAAAGGTGAAATCAAATAATTAAGCCTGCTAATTCCATCCAGCTTTTCCCACTGCATTTTGCCAGGAAGCAGCAGGAGAGAAGAGAGTTGAAAAGTGCAGAGAAATCATGTAGTCCTGCAAATTCTAAGGGTTCTTGGAATTTGGGACCCTGTTCCACTTGAATCTGAAGGTAAACGAACCAAAAATATCTGGAACTGTAGCACAAACTCCTACTGCCTCAAATTTTGAGAAGATCTAAAATGTGGCTGTGGTCAGTGGTGGGGAAGGTTGGGAGTTGGGTCACAGATGAATTCAGTCTAAAAGCTACAGCCAGTACCAGCTCATATTGTCTTTACTAGAAATCTGAATCATCAACCATTTATCCTGGGGGAGTGGGAAGAACTTACACTCTTTGGGAAATATAACTGAAAACAATATTATGCTTAACTTTTGACTGTTATGTTAAAAACAGTGTCTAGAATATTATAAAAAAATTATGATACAAAGAAACAAGAAAAAGTGATTGCATAATCAAGAGAAAAGCAAACCTACAGATGGTCCAATTATTAGAATTAGGAGATAAGGACTTCAGGACAATTGACAGGATAATATATGAAGGATTGGGTATTTAGGAGAGTAGTGGAAACTCTAAAAAGAATCAGATGCAGATTGTAGAATTGCAAAATATAATATCTTTTTTTTTTTTTTTTTTTGAGACAGTGTCGCTTTGTTACCCGGGCTAGAGTGAGTGCCGTGGCGTCAGCCTAGCTCACAGCAACCTCAAACTCCTGGGCTTAAGCGAGCCTACTGCCTCAGCCTCCCGAGTAGCTGGGACTACAGGCATGCGCCACCATGCCCGACTAATTTTTTCTATATATATATTTTAGTTGGCCAGATAATTTCTCTCTATTTTTAGTAGAGACGGGGTCTTGCTCTTGCTCAGGCTGGTCTCGAACTCCTGACCTCGAACGATACACCCACCTTGGCCTCCCAGAGTGCCAGGATTACAGGCGTGAGCTACCGCACCCGGCCAAAATATAATATCTTAAAAAATTAATCAAATAGGCTTAATATAAGCAGGTCTATAGTAAGAAATAAAGATGGCAGGAAATGGTAAATTTGTGGATAAAAATGAATGTCTATTTTCTAGTTTCTCAATTTATATAAATGACAGTGGGTAGTATAAAGCAAAAATAATGTAGTAATATGTAGAAGTAGAATACAAGACAAAGACAGTAGCCCAAAAGGTAGGAGTAGATGTATGTATACTCTTTTATAGTAGTTAGATTATATGTGAAGAGATGTAATAGCATTTGAGGATAGACTATGATGAATGAAGAATGCATATTATAAATTCTAGAGCAATCAGAAAAAAGTAGTATAGCTAAAAGTCCATAGAAGGAGATAAAGTAGCGTTAAAAAAATTTTATTAGGAGGTATGAAAAGAGGAACAAAGAATAAGTAGAATATAAATAATAATGTGATATAGCCTTAAGTTCTGCCATAGCAATAATTATATTAAACATGAAAGGTCTAAGCCTACCTCAGATTGGATTTAAAAAAAAATAAAGCAGTACCTAAACATATGCTTCCTACAAATGGATACTTTAAATATAAAGACAAATTCGGATAAAAGTAATAGATAGGAAAAGGTATACCATATTAATACTAAAAAGAAAAGCTCCTATTGCTGTAGTGATATCAAGCAAAATATAAAAGATAAGGATTGGCCCGGTGCGGTGGCCCGTGCCTGTAATCCTAGCACTCTGGGAGGCCGAGGCAGAAGGATTGCTTGAGCTGAGGAGTGTGAGGTTGCTGTGAGCTAGGCTGATGCCACAGCACTCTACCCCAGGCAACAGAGAGAGACTCTGTCTCAAAAAAAAAAAAAAAAAAAAACTAAGACAAGGATTATTAGCAGGAAAAAAAAATATCTCATAATGGTAAGAGGATCCATTCATCAAGAAGATATAAGAACCCTAAATGTGTATTCATTTTATAACAGAGCTTCAAAATACATAAAATAAAAATAGACAGAATGAGAAATAGACAAATCTACAACTATAGTTAGAGATTTTAATATTTTTCAGTAATTTATAGGAAAAGAATGCCATAAATTGGTAAGAGTATAGAAGATTTGGGAACAAAACTCAACCACTTTACATAATTGATATTTATAAAACACTATACCCAAGAGACACAGAATGTGACATTCAAGATGCATATGGAGCACTCAGATAGATAGTATGTGGGGCCATTGAAAGCCTTAGCATATTTCAAAGGCTTGAAATGATAATACCGTGTTCTTGACGACAATGGAATTAGAAATCAGTAGCAATGAGAAGATCACCAAATATTTTGAAATTAAGGAAGAAATTCTGAATAACCCAGGAGTAAAACAATAAATCAAATGGGAAATTAGAAAGCGTTTTAAAGAAATTCAACAAAAGACGACACATAAATTATTAAGTGCAGCTAGACTGGTGCTCAGAGAATTTATAGTTTTAAATTTTAATGAAGAAATAAGAATTAGAATCAATTACATAAGTTTTGCCCTAAGAAGACAGAAAAAGAGAAACTTAAAATAAGCAAAAGGCAACAAATACAGAGAAAAAACTACAAATCAATGAAATAGAAAACATGCCATAAGAAAATGAACAAAATGTAACATTTCATCTTTGCAAAAATCGATACAATTGATAAATCTCCAGCAAGATTGGGGGAAAAAACACAGATTACCAATATCAGGAATAATGTGGAGCAGGTGGGGTGTATAGTTTCTATAGCTATTAAAAGGATAAAAAGGAAATACTATTTAAAATTTTTGTTTCAGTTATTTTATAACAACTAAAACCAGCTTCTTTATTACCTCATGTTCTCAGGGCAGCATTCAAATTTAAAAGCATTCACAGAAGGTAAACATTGTGAATCTTGAGGCATAGGCACTGTTACTTGCCCAATAAAACTTCCACCTCATTGAGTTGGTATAAACAATTCACAACGCCAGCCCGAATTGATAGGGTGGGGAAATAGATTCTATCTCTTGATTTTTGGTGGTGGTAACATATTGTGGCCATGTTTTTCAATTTACAGTCGTTAAGTCAGAAACAGTGAAGAGTCTGAGATTTTACTCTACTTACAAACTGAAAAGTTAAGCCTGCCAGACAAGACCTCTAGACTGGAGACAGATTATTGGTTCCTGCAAAAGCAGCAACTAGAGCAGTGTCTTGTGCCAGTTCCCCGAGCCTTAATCTCCACAGGGTGACAAAGTAAGGGTCAGATGGTACTTGCACATGCACTAGGGTGGTTACAGAACAACCCCAAATTAGGAAACCTGATCTTAATTTGGACCACTGGAGTATAAGCAAGTGTTTTCTGGAGAGGGGACGGTGGACTGTCTTAGTTAGGCACGCTAAGCATTATTATCCTGGAATGTCTCTTTATACAAACATCTTAAGTCAGCTGTAAATGACATTGCTCAGAAGACCCACACACCATGCAGAAATGTGAGATGATCATGGAGAATTTTCTTCCAACACACTATACTCTCTATCACAGTAATTTGCATTCCTCCCATATACAAAGTTTGGTCACTCTTTTCTCCAAAAGTCTTACACCATTAGAGTATAAAGCTTGAAGATCTATATCTGTCTCATCATCAAAATGAGGTCTAGGTAAGGACAAGGCTCCTCAATGCTAATTTTTAATTAGAGAAGTGCAAAATAAAAACAGTGAGGTGCTGCTCTACACCCACTACATAGGCTAAAATTCAGGAAGACTAAAATTACCAAGTGTTGATGAGGTTGTTATTGGAATTCTCATTGCTTGGAGTGTTAAGTTACCACTTTGTAAAATGATAGTTTTTAATAGAATTAAATATACTTATAGATTGTGACCCACGAATTTCATTTCCATGTACTTATCCATGAGAACTGAGGCCTGTGTTCTCATAACACTTTTCTACAAATGTCATAATATTTTTATTCAGAGCAGGTTGCCTTGATCAGGGGGTTGACTGGAAAAGGGCAAGTGTGAACCTTCTAGGGTGATGGAAATAGTGTATGTCTTGGTTCCTGTTGGTTACACAGTTGTAGACATTTGCTATCTATACTCTTAGAATGTGTTCATTTCATTATGTAAATTATATCCAAAAATATAAAAATGGAAATTTCTGCAGATGTGGGGTGGTACTTAGTAACTTTAGTATGTATGTCTGCCGCTTCATTGCACAGTAATTTTTTAGACTTGTTTAAGCTAACCATGATTTGATATAAAAGTTTTTAACAGTGTTCATATTGAAGAAACTCTCAACTTGCTACTTGATTAGAATTAGGCTAGTGCAGCCAGACATTGATGTTGATCTTCTATCTATAAGTGTGATTTAGCCATCAGCATCCTTTCCTCATTTCTTGTGTGTGTTGTAGGTGCATCACATTATGTATATTCAGTTTTTGACTATTGACCATCAGAATTACTCTTATATAACAGTTAGAACTTTTTCATTATGTAAATTTAAAGTCTTACTCTTCTTACCTTCCTATTCTTATTTTTTATATTACTATTTTAATTGTTTACTATTTGTGTACTTATCAGTAATAGGCTAATAATGTCTAGAAAATGCCTCAGAATTAAGCACAGATATACCAAATACAGATTGGCAACCACTGTGATAATCATGATTAAACTAAATGATCTTGTACAACCACTAAATATCACCTAATAGGTGTGGGCATCCCTGAGGAGCCTTTAAGTAAATGAAATATTGCACCAACATAAGATTTCTCTTAAATCTAGGCAACTTGTGATCTCTTTAGATAAATAGGGGAATATAATGTGCTGTATTTTAAAAAATCTTTATAGTGGTTTTACTTTTCAGTTTTTATAGCAGTTCTCAAACTAGGACTTTAGTCCAAATAATCCTCAGTAGAGGATGGGGAGGGCTAAATGATGGTAGCTTTGGTATAGATGAATTGGGATTGACTGTATTTGATTATTGTTGAAACTATGTGTTAAAGAATCACATGGGCATTTTACTTAAGATAAAGAATATTGAGTTTTATATTAACTCACTAAATCAGAATCTCTAGGGAGAGGGTATAGTAATCCCTAATTTTGAAAAATATTCTGAGTGGATTTTATTCGGCTAGTTATATATAGTTCCACCCAAGTTTGTTTTGTTTTCTTGCAGCTCTTTTATTGGTGGGTGGTTTTTCTAGGGCCGTGTACATATATGGTTCACCAAAATTTATCAATGAGCTCTTCTTTTTCTCTACTAGATTATTCCTATCTGCCTGCAAATCCACTGTTGTGTTTCGTGATTCATATTCTGCCCTAGCAACTGCTTTGCTTTTCTAATGTCCTTTATGGCAAAACTACCCTAGTCATCTATATTTGGTATGTCTAGTTCTGTTCTTTTTTGAATCCCCTCCAAATAGTGTTTTGCCCCACCAGTAAAACTGGTCTTGTCAAGGTAAACAAACAGTGACCTTTAAGTTAATACATAATGCCAGTTCTAAGTCCTGATTAACAGAGTTGATAATTCCTTCTTCCTTGAAACATCGCTTGGCTTTTAGGATGTCACACTTTTTTGGGTTTTTTTCTTGTCTCACTTGACTGATTCTCTTGAGTGTCCTTTGCTGGTTCTGTCCCTTCTTTCTGACCCCTAAGTTTTTAATGTGTTGGGGCCCAGTCATTGGACTTGTCTCTTTTTTGTCTACCCTCATGTCCCTGGTGATTTCATCTAATTTCATTGCTTTAAATACCATCTATAAGTAGATGACTTTCAAATTTATTCACATATCCTGAGCTTAGATCTCTTCCTACAGTCTGAATGCCCATATCCAGCTGCCTTACTCAGTATTCCACTCAGATATCCTTAAGGTATTTCAAACTGAAGTTTCTAAACACAAACATCTCATCTCTCTTCTCTCCACCTTGCTCCTGTCATGGTCTCATTCCATTTCAGTTTACTGGCAGCTCCATTCTACCAGACTGTTACATCTGTGGGAATAGTATGAATGACAGAAGATTTAGTGGCCATCTTTGCTTGCTGTACACACAGGTTTTTTTTGTTTTTGTTTTGTGGCATGCAGAATATGTGGAATTCTTAGAGAAACTCAAACAACTCAGTAGTCCCAAACCATTTAGCATAGAGACACATAGCTCCATATTTAGGGCAACTCTGAAATTCTGAAAGATATTTTCAGATATCACTCTGAATTCTTAAGAAAAAGATTACTTATGATATATACATATACTTTTTATTAAGACCATTGCTTTGGGCTTTAGGCTGTCTCACTTTGAAATGTATTGGCTGCAAGTACAGAAAACCTAGCAATAGTTTAAGCAAATAAAAGGATTTAGTTTTCTCACATACCAAGAAATCCAAAAGTAGATAGTAGTTAGCATTGGTAGGTACAGCTGCTCAGCAGTGCTATTTGAGACCCCCAGCACGTTCTGTCTTTTTCTTGTCAGCCTTATTTATTGGCGGGTTTTTAATCCTCATGCTTGTTGACTTATGGTAATAGGATGGTTGTTGCAGCACTAGCTATCATGTACAGATTCAAAGCTAGAAAATGGGAGAGTGGTGATGTCAGACATGTTTGTTCCCATTTATCAGGACCGCAAATGTTTTCCCAGAATTAGCCTCCATTCCATTCCCAAAGCAAACTTCAGAGTATAAGACTTTGATCTTCATTGTGTCACCTATCCCCTGTCCACCCCTCCAGGCCTGGAAAATACAAAAGTGAGTATTTAGCTGGGCCCATTACCGTCCTGAACAGTCAACATTCTTAAAAGGGAAGATAAATTCAATAAGCAATTAACAGTGCCTGCCACATAGAAGAATCAAAAACTACTAAATTTAAATATAATTGGTGATTAGCATTTATTTGCATGGAAAATTTTTTGTTATTTCTCAGTAAATTAAAAAAACTGGCATTTTAGTGGTACATGAAAGGGCATTTATTTATTTATTTATTTTCTCTTTGCCACTTTCCCTCGTCTGGATAAGAAAGGGTATTTTTTGATATAGATGAGGGCTCTCAATATTACAAATGCATCAACAATTCATTTGTTAAAAAGCTTGACATTTACTTAGAAGCTTGCAAATTTGTGTATGTATGCACATGCACCCATGTGTGTTTTTAAGAAGCTAATGTTTTGTTTGACTGTTTGGTCTATTTTCAGTTTACAATGGTCAGTTTTTGAGAAGTTTAATTTAGCTTTTCTTATGTATTAGAAATTAAGAGAGATGTTCCTTACAGTCATAAAGATCCATTTTTATTGTTAATTTTGGTTCTCTTTTTGTTTTCCGCAGAATGTTGGCTCAATTAAGAAACATTAGGGAGATAAATTCAACCCAGGGGTAAGTAGCTTTAATTTCTTTTGATAGAATGTTTTTGGCTTATCATTATTATGCCTATTTTCTGGGTTGACTCTGTCCCTCTATTGTGATGAGAAGATTGTTACATTTACTGTGTTGCTTCTAATTTATAAAGTGTTTCTTCCTTATCACATCCCTAAAATTCTGCTGTGTTTATCAGTTCCTGTTCAGACCAGGTTAGGCTTTCTCCTTTTTGGATTACTTTCTAGTATCATTGTCTAAGGGAAGATTGCTTTGGGTATTGTTACTTATTTACTTCTCTTTCATAATAGTACTTCCCTCCTCTGCCTTCAAGGATTAAGATCTCCCTCCTTTTTTAGCAATGAGCAGTTTTTAGTCTACACTACTTCCATCTGCAGGCCTCTTTTGAATGGGGGTCCATTTTTGTATTGGCTCTGGATTGCCAATGAATTTCATCTGAAGTCTAAACTGCTCTCTTCACAGCCTCTGTCCACAGGAGGTTTCCCTTTGAGATGTAAACTCCGTGCAGCTTCCTAGAGCCAAGCATCTAATCCTCCTTTTTCTAAATTTATTGTCCTTTCTGAGAAATTCTACAGTTCTGTTTTTCTGCAACATGATTAGCTCTACAGAAGAATCTTGGAAATTGTTTTATCTTCATTAACAATTACTCTGTAAATAGTGTTATACCTCAGGTGCCATCATCTGTAGCTATTTGGTCCAATATGGTAGCTACTAGTCACAGGTGGCTATTGGGCATTTAAAATGTGGTTGGTGTGACTGTGAAACTGAATTTTTAGTTTTATTTGATTTAACTTTAAAATTAAGTTTAAATAGCCATATGTGTCTAGAGGCTACCATATTGGACAGTGTAGACAGAATTCTTTCCCATTCTGAAGTGTCCTTCTGACTCACTGTTAGTTGTATTCTTAAAATATATAGAACAAGAAAATTTTGTATTCAATTTTTGGAATTTAAAAAATGATCTCATAAGCACACAAGTATAAGCTAAATTCCCCTTTAGCAATTAAAATCTTCTTATTAGATTAACTGTTTTATTCTTTTCGGTTAAACATGCCTTTATGTAAACATAGATTGTTCATAATATTTGGTAAACATTTTTGGATATTTATTTGTTGACAAAGATTTTACATGGAAACATTTGATGTTTAGCATCTTAGTTTCTTTTTGTGAATCCTGAAGGAAAAGTATGTAGCAAAGACCTACGGATACCTTAATTGCTCTGAGAATCTTAGTTCAAGTATATATTACTGTATATTGAGAAACAGTATAGAAGAGCAGTAGTCCCAGCTACTTGGAAGGCTGAGATAGGAGGATCTCTTGAGCCCAAGAGTTTTAGACCAGTCTGGGCAACATAGTAAGACCCCCATCTCTCAAAAAGCACAAACTCAGTTTCTGAATGGAAAAATGGGGATAATAGCATGTATCTTAGAAAGTTGTAGTGAGGATGAAATGAGAATGTGGATATAGTTTATCTGAAGAACTTAGCAGAGTGCCTGGCGCAGGGTGACTGAATGAGAATAATCAAATTTTTGAAAAGATTGCAAGGGAAATACTTATCTTGCTCATTGTCAAAGACTTTAAAAATATCATATAATTTGAAGTATAAGAGTTAGAAAATTTAGAAGCAGTGCCTTGTGGATCCATGTTTTAGCCCGAGGCAAAAGGAAAAATCATTAATACTGATCCTAGCTTTATTTAAACATTTGATGTTTTATTTATCCATATGTTGACCCAAATAACTGAGGCAAAAACCTCAATCAATAGAGGTTTGTTAAGCCAAGATTTTGAGGACACAAACATGTCAGTTATTTATTTGGGTCAATGCATGCATTATTTTTCAGTAGTTTGTATTTTTAAAAAAATACATTGTATTAGATTGCTTTATTTGTCTTGATTGCTGAGTTTTTTTGATATGTCCTTATATTTTGTGCCTGAGACCTGACTGGCTTTAACCTAGTCTTTGTCCTGGTTAGAAGTAATCTAATACTTTTTTTTGAGATTGTGATCTCACTCTGTCACACAGGCAGTGGTGCAATCATAGCTCACTGCAACCTCAAACTCCTGGGCTCAAGCAATCTTTCTGCTTTACCTTCTGCAGTAGCTGAAACTACAGGTGTGTGCCACCACACCCAGTTATTTATTTATTTATTTATTTTTGGTAGGGATGGGGTTTCACTGTATTGCCCGGGCTGGTCTCAAACTCCTAGCCTCAAGCCATCCTCCCACCTCAGCCTCCCAAAGTGCCAGGACTATAGGTGTGAGCCATCACACCTGGCCTAATAACTGTATTAATAGAGTCTCCTGCCTAGGATAACAATTGATGATTTTACATACAAAAAATTCATAACACCACTTATTTATTGAGATGGGTCTCTCTTTGCTAATACAGTGTTAGCCTAGTTGGAATTAACCTATGTACCTACGTTATATACTTAATAAAATTGGCCTTCAGAATTTTTACTAATTCAGAATTGTCCTTTTTTCTCAATTACTTTATTTAAGCAAGTTTATGATTCAGTGTGTAACCTTAAACACACGTAAGACCTATAAGCTCTTTAGAAAAACTATAAGGCCAATATTTAATTGATACAAAATATACTTGGGGTAAGTGGGAATTTTCATGTAGGAAAATTAAAAACGATTATTGATCCCCAGTGGCTGGTTAAAAAGACCTGAAAACATCTATGCATTCCTATTTCCTACTAAAACTGCACATAATAAAGTTCTTAGTTAAGAAACATCGAGGCCAGGGAAGTGGCTCATGCCTATAATCCTAGCACTCTGGGAGACCGAGGTGGAAGGATTGCTTGAGCTCAGCAGTTCGAGACCAGCCTGAGCAAGAGCAAGACCCTGTCTCTACTAAAAATAGAAAAACTTAGCTGGGCTTGGTGGCCTGTGCCTGTAGTTCCAGCTACTCAGGAGGCTGAGGCAGGAGGATCAGTTGAGCCCAGGTGTTTGAGGCTGCTGTGAGCTAGGCTGATGCCATGGGCACTGTAGCCTGGGCACAGAGAGAGACTGTCTCAAAAAAAAAAAAAGAAAAGAAACATAGAAGGCTTAGAGCCAGGACTTAAAGAAAAATCTTTGTCATGCTAGAGGTTTTTTTTTTTTGAGAACTAAGAAGCAGGTTCACAAATCAGTGTTTTTGTAGAAGCATGTTTGGTTACTTTACATTTTGTTTTGTAAGTACTAAAGTGCTTGAATTTAATTTGAAATCCAGTAGATATAAATGTGGATATTCAAGCAATGTTAAATGGGTTCCATTGGGTGCATGTAGTGTAAGGGAAGTTACTGTTTATCTGTGGCATGAATTGTGATAAATTGGAATAATTTGTTCTGAAAAATTCTTATGATGTATTTGTTTTAATTACACTTTATTTGAATATTGCAGTATCTAAAAATGACTACAAAACGAAGTTTGTTTGTGCGGTTGGTACCATGTCGCTGTCTACGAGGGGAAGAGGAGACTGTCACTACTCTTGATTATTCTCATTGCAGTTTGGAACAGGTTCCCAAAGAAATTTTTACTTTTGAAAAAACTCTGGAGGAGCTCTATTTAGATGCTAATCAGATTGAAGAGCTTCCAAAGGTATGCTAGTTCTTTCAAGAATTACCTTTGGTTATTTTTATACCTAGAAATATGATATTCCTAATATTGACATATGTATGTGTGTGCCGTTTCAATGTTTTCGTTTAATTTTATCTTGAGGTGAGCAGCATAATTCAATTTTTTAAAAATCTTGATCTCTTAAAGTTAATTGCTCGAATACTTGTGCAAATAACTTAAAATTTTGTATTTAATTCCCATCATATTAGGTAGATAATGAGACTGCACAATTTCTAGAGCCAATAAATTTAACTAGACAAAGAAATAATGTTATCTCTTTCTACTTTTCATAAAACGTTAATGTACATTGTTATAATTGAGAGTAATTGTCCTTTTAGTAACAACCATAATTTTATTGTTAAACAGCTCTTTAGAGATTGTACAGGTATTCCTGTTTTCCTCCATTTACAATTTGTTTGGAAAGGTTTGGGAGGACGTGTGTTTCTGAAATGTAGTAACAACTTGAAGGAGAAAGTTGGTTTATTGCTGTGAAACACCCTCTCAAATTATCACCTTGTTTCTTTACTAAAATTTTTTCAGTACTTTTTCTTCTTAAATCTCAGTCCTTCATTATCTTGTACCCAATTTCATGTGTTTTATGTTTATTATAAATTAAAGCTACAATACCTTTAATTTAATTGTTTGAATATTTTGCCACCCAAGCAGCAGTGTTTTTGAAACTCTACGTGGAGACCTATTGGTGGCTCATAAAATCAATTTAGTATATGTCTCCAGTATTGTGAAAAAGTGAACTGTACATTTGGATTGCAAGAATTAGAAAATAAAAATATAGGAAACTAAATTACATTAGAGTTTTTAAATAAGGGATAATTTTTTAGTATAACAATGTGTCCCATACCATATATAGGGTATACTTGTACCAAAACATTATTTCTTATTTACCTGAAATTCAAATTTAATTGGACAATCTGTTTTTAATCTGGCAACCTTAACTATAAAAGACTATAGGATGTGTTGCTCATAGCCATTGTTTCACAAAATATTTGTTTTAGATTTTTGTGTGTTTATACACATACTGGATGGCAGTGCACAAAAGGCTTTTTTTCTGATGGCCAGTAGTAAAAACATTTTGAAAGCCAGTGCTATCATAGGTTATTTTATAGAGGAATCTGTATATGGCTATGGATAAAACATTAAATGTTGCTGGTTCCATATTTATGAACTCCTTACCTACGTTGTGGTAGGGTGCTTTGTAATTTACTGTTTTTTCTTATGTGTTCTTCAGCAAGTAACTTATCTTCCGTAGCCAGTTCTCTTAGAGAATATAGGTAATCCAGATTAGTGTCCTTCTCTAATCACCACCAGGTAGGGTTTTGGTCTGGGAGCTGTGTTGAAAAAAGTGAGGCTTGCTTTAACAGTGCAAATAGCTGAATTGTTTATGTCTTTTATCGTACCTAACAATTTTACATTTTTAGAAGAATGCTCTTCAATAAGGCTTTCATTTTGGAATGCTAATTTTGAGGTTGCTTGAAAGATAAGTTCCAGAGTTTATCATATTTAACAGCCACTTATTTTTTGACTAGCTAAACAAAGCATACAACCATATACTTACTCTCACTAAGTGCATTTTGCTTAAGGTATAAATATGAAGATGTAAATGATTCTGAGTGGTTCAGTTGTACTCAGATCCATAATAGTATAACCAGAACAATGAGAGATCTTTCCTGGTATTACTGTAGGTACAACTCATTCAATTTTAAGACAACTAATTTTTATTTGTGTAAAAGTTAGTACATGAAATACTTAAGGAAATATATAATCAAAATTCTTTCTTTACTTTTTTCAACAGCAACTTTTTAACTGTCAGTCTCTGCACAAACTGAGTTTGCCTGACAATGATTTAACAACGTTACCAGCATCCATTGCAAATCTTATTAATCTCAGGGAACTGGATGTCAGCAAGAATGGTAAGATTTTTTTCCCCTGATTTTTTTGTACTTGGAAACATGCTTCATTATTAAGATTTCTACTGAGTTTTCACAAATAAAAATACAAAAATAAAAAGTCAAATTGTAATGTATTATCATACTAGCTTTGGCTAAGAATAAATCTGTTTTATGTATATTGAAAGGCATTTTTTCCACTTAAAGATTTTGCAACCTATTTTGTTATAAAATACAATAAAATTTTATATTATAGTGCTGGCTTGTAATTTGTTTATAAAATCTGTGATAGCTTAAAGTAGGTGGAGAATAAGTGTAAGTTTTTACATTATTATTAACTGCATTCACTGTGTTGTATAATAGATCTCTTGTACTTATTTGTCCTAAATGAAATTTGGTACCGTTTGAACAACATAATCCAATCCTCCATCCCCGCCTCCCCCACACTCCCCAACCACCATTCTACTCTCTGCTTCTGTGAGTTTGCCCTTTTAAGATTCCATATATAAGTGAGTTTGTGTGGTATTTTTTCTTTGTGTTCTTTGCTTATTTCACTTAACATAATATCCTCCAGGTTCATCCATGATATTGCAAATAACAGGATTTTCTTCTTTTTTAAAGACTGAATGGTATTCCATTGTGTATATATACCACATGTTCTTTATTCATTCATCAGTTAATGGACACTTAGGTTGATTCTGTATCTTGGCTATTGTGAATAGTGCTGCATAAATACGGGAGTGTAGCTATCTCTCCAACATACTGATTTTGTTTCCTTTGATACATATCCAGTAGTGGTATTGCTGGGTCCTGTGGTAGTTATATTTTTAATTTTTTGAGGAACCTCCGTACTGTTTTTCATGATGGCTGTACTAATTTACACCCCACCAACAGTATGGGGGTCTTACTATGTTGCCCAGACTGGTCTAAAACTCTTGGGCTCAAGAGATCCTCCTATCTCAGCCTTCCAAGTAGCTGGGACTACTGCTCTTCTATACTGTTTCTCAATATACAGTAATATATACTTGAACTAAGATTCTCAGAGCAATTAAGGTATCCGTAGGTCTTTGCTACATACTTTTCCTTCAGGATTCACAAAAAGAAACTAAGATGCTAAACATCAAATGTTTCCATGTAAAATCTTTGTCAACAAATAAATATCCAAAAATGTTTACCAAATATTATGAACAATCTATGTTTACATAAAGGCATGTTTAACCGAAAAGAATAAAACAGTTAATCTAATAAGAAGATTTTAATTGCTAAAGGGGAATTTAGCTTATACTTGTGTGCTTATGAGATCATTTTTTAAATTCCAAAAATTGAATACAAAATTTTCTTGTTCTATATATTTTAAGAATACAACTAACAGTGAGTCAGAAGGACACTTCAGAATGGGAAAGAATTCTGTCTACACTGTCCAATATGGTAGCCTCTAGACACATATGGCTATTTAAACTTAATTTTAAAGTTAAATCAAATAAAACTAAAAATTCAGTTTCACAGTCACACCAACCACATTTTAAATGCCCAATAGCCACCTGTGACTAGTAGCTACCATATTGGACCAAATAGCTACAGATGATGGCACCTGAGGTATAACACTATTTACAGAGTAATTGTTAATGAAGATAAAACAATTTCCAAGATTCTTCTGTAGAGCTAATCATGTTGCAGAAAAACAGAACTGTAGAATTTCTCAGAAAGGACAATAAATTTAGAAAAAGGAGGATTAGATGCTTGGCTCTAGGAAGCTGCACGGAGTTTACATCTCAAAGGGAAACCTCCTGTGGACAGAGGCTGTGAAGAGAGCAGTTTAGACTTCAGATGAAATTCATTGGCAATCCAGAGCCAATACAAAAATGGACCCCCATTCAAAAGAGGCCTGCAGATGGAAGTAGTGTAGACTAAAAACTGCTCATTGCTAAAAAAGGAGGGAGATCTTAATCCTTGAAGGCAGAGGAGGGAAGTACTATTATGAAAGAGAAGTAAATAAGTAACAATACCCAAAGCAATCTTCCCTTAGACAATGATACTAGAAAGTAATCCAAAAAGGAGAAAGCCTAACCTGGTCTGAACAGGAACTGATAAACACAGCAGAATTTTAGGGATGTGATAAGGAAGAAACACTTTATAAATTAGAAGCAACACAGTAAATGTAACAATCTTCTCATCACAATAGAGGGACAGAGTCAACCCAGAAAATAGGCATAATAATGATAAGCCAAAAACATTCTATCAAAAGAAATTAAAGCTACTTACCCCTGGGTTGAATTTATCTCCCTAATGTTTCTTAATTGAGCCAACATTCTGCGGAAAACAAAAAGAGAACCAAAATTAACAATAAAAATGGATCTTTATGACTGTAAGGAACATCTCTCTTAATTTCTAATACATAAGAAAAGCTAAATTAAACTTCTCAAAAACTGACCATTGTAAACTGAAAATAGACCAAACAGTCAAACAAAACATTTTAATTTGATCATTGTTTGTTTTCTAGGAATACAGGAGTTTCCAGAAAATATAAAAAATTGTAAAGTTTTGACAGTTGTGGAGGCCAGTGTAAACCCTATTTCCAAGTAAGTTCTTCTCAGTTGAATTGTTACCTATGTGATTAAAACAATTATAAAACAGTAGTAGAATATTACTTTACATATTTTAATGGAAAATATTTATCAGCATGAAGTCTATACAAAATTTCAATTTTGGAGTAAAAAAGGAATTTTTAAACAATCTTTCTAACCTCATATATTACAAATGTAAAATTGAGATCCAAAAAAGATAGTGCAGGTATTTTGCTCCTGGTCTCACAGATACTTATTGTCACAAGTGAGATTAAAATCCGGGTTTCCTCACTCAATGTTATTTTCACATGTAAGAATGTCTTTACCTTTGAATCGGATATTTGGCACCTTCAGACTTTTGAAAGTAATAAAAATAAACTGAAAGGTCAAGAAGGTAAAACAACAAAAGGAAAAAACATGATTGGTTGCAACATATAGCAAACATATGTTCTTTATTGATGATAATGGCTATAAACAGGAAGTTTTCCTGGCACCAAAGCTGTTAAATTTTGCAGAAATGGAATGGTGAAGCAAAAGATGAATACAGTGAAGCATAGCTAAGTATAGCTAAGTTGAAAGTTGAAACCAGATTCCATATGTTTCTTTTTCTTTCTTCCTTTTTTTTTTTTGGAGACAGAGTCTCACTCTCACCCCGGCTAGAGTGCAGTGACGTCATCATAGCTCACTGCAACATCAAACTTCTGGGCTCATGTGATCCTCCTGCCTCAGCCTCCTGAGTAGCTGAGATTACAGGCATGCACCACCACGCCCAGCTAATTTTTGTATTTATTGTAGAGATGAGGTCTTGCTCTTGCTCAGGTTGGTCTCCAACTCCTGAGCTCAAACAATCCTCCCGCCCCGGCCTCCCAAAATGTTATAATTACAGGCATGAGCCACTGCACCGGGCAATACTGTATTTCTTGATCAGTTTTTCCCAACAGTTGTTTCACTTGCTGTCAAGATGGAGGAATGGAGGTAGAGGATGAATAAGATGAGTCAAAAGTCTGATGTGTCTTACTGCATGAGGATTTTGTACTTGTTAAAAATCTGGGACAAATATGTAAAGATAATGTATATTCTCTTCATTTAAAAATACTGCTCTAGCATCAAGTTTTAGATTTGTAACTTGTTTCATAATCAAGAAGAAATACAAGTAAAGCTAATACACATAGATTCTTACATGGTCCTAAAATATCATTCAACTTTTAATATTATTTTTTCTCATTTGCTCATTGTAAAATTCTGTGATCTTAAAATTATTTAGGAACCAAATGTTGATATCGAAAATAATCTAAACTAGTGGTTTCAACGAGAGGCCATTATGCCCAAGGAGACATTTTGCAATTTCTGGAGACATTTTTGGTTTTCACAGTGGGGTATGTGCATGTGTGTTACTGATACCTAGTTGGTAGGGGTCAGGGTTGGTTGTAGCTAAATATCTGACAGCTCACAGACAGCTTATGCACAACAAAGAATTATTCAGCCCAAGATTTCTTTGCGAAGGTTTAGAAATTCTTATCTAGTCCTTTGAATTGATATTAGAAAAGGCACATTTCACCTGCTGATTTCATAGTTAATGTCCTAAATATACTTCTGTGTATTGTGGCTCATTCATAGTTGACTATTTTGTGTAGATTTTATGTTACTAAAACAAATATTACCACACTTGGTTTTTACAAAGTAATAAAGATGCAAACCTTGAGACAGGTAAGTTATTACAAAAGGCAAATCTTAATTTGAAGGCTACTGATAAAAGAGGTGACTATCGTCTGTTGAGAAAATATCTTCAGTAAGAGACTAAAATTCTATGTATGAACTTAATTTGAATTCTGGTATGTTTTATATAGGCTCCCTGATGGATTTTCTCAGCTGTTAAACCTAACCCAGCTATATCTGAATGATGCTTTCCTTGAGTTTTTGCCAGCTAATTTTGGCAGGTAAATTATAGTTTCTTTGAAAACCATTTATTGTTAGCTCTTGTAAAGTGTACAAAACTACAAACTGCTTTAGAAATACTGTTAATTACAGTTTCATAGGCTCTTCTGTAATTATTTCCAAACATTGTAGTTTTTTTTTTTTTCTTTCTTTTTTTTTTTGGGGGGGGGGTCTTCCGGTGAGAACCGGAAAACCTGCTAGACAAATTCTAAAAGAGCTGTAACAATGCCAAGCTTTGTAGTTTTTATAGTTTCTTTGGGTGTTTTGACATAGTTTTGTCAAGTAAACAATAAACAATGAGATTTTTTTTTCTTTTTTTTTTTTTTGAGACAGGGTCTCACTCTGCAGTGGTACACTGTTGTAATCGTAGCTCACTGTAGCCTCAAACTCCTGGGCTCAAGCGTTCCTCCCATCTTAGCCTCCCAAGTTGCTGGGACTACAGGCACACTCACCACAATGCCCAGCTATTTTTTAAACATTTTGTATAGATGGAGGTCTCTCTTTGTTGCCCAAGTTGGTCTCGAACTCCTGGCCTCAAGCCATCCTCCCTCCTTGGCCTCCCTAAGTGCTGGTATTATAGGCATGAATACCCAGGTAACAGTGAGAATTTAAAAGGAAAAAAATAAATTGGTTTTTAAGGTGGCAAAAACTGAGTTTTAATGGGGGTGTTTCTGTTCATTTGAGATACTGAATGCTATTTTCTTAGCATTACATTCTAAAATGATTTAATATTGGGTCATTAAATATGAAATGTTTGATTTCAAATAAAAAGTTTTATTATATCTCAAACAAAAAGCAGTACAAGTAAAGTATGTACCTAAACTATCAACATGGTTTTGCCATCTTAATGGTAGCTTGCTCATGGCCAGCAGCGAAGAAGCCTAGAGAGCAAGTGGTGATGAAATTGTGAGCAGAGTTTTCCACAGCTTGTTGAGAAGTGAATCATTTTCCTTGCAAAAAGTGGTCCAAAGCCTGGAAGAAGTGGTAATCCATTGATGCAAGGTCTAGTGAATACGGTGGATGACAGAAAGTTTCCAAGTCCAACTGCTATAATTTGAGCTGCATTTGTTTTTTTGTGGCATGTGGTCTTGCAAGAGGATTGGCCTGTCTCTAGTAACGAATATCTGCTGCTTAGTCGCAAGCATCCTCATTGTTTCATCCAAGTGGTTGCAGTACACATCTGCTGTAATTGATTGACCAGGTCTCATGAAGCTGTAGTGGATAATACCAGTGCTGGACCATCAGACAGACACCATTAGCTTTTTTGATGAATATTTGGTTTTGGACTGTGTTTCGGCACTCATCTTTATCCAGCCATTGTGCCGAACACTTGTGATTGTCAAAAAGAATCCATTTTTCATCACACATAACAATACAGTGTAGAAATGGTTAGTCTTTGCCCGGGCGCGGTGGCTAACACCTGTAATCTTAGCACTGTGTGTGGCCATTGTGGGCGGATTGTTTGAGCTCAAGAGTTCGAGACCAGCCGGAGCAAGAGCGAGACCCCATCTCTACTAAAAATAGAAAGAAATTATATGGACAACTAAAAATATATATAGAAAAAATTAGCCAGGCATGGTGGCTCATGTCTGTAGTCCCAGCTACTTGGGAGGCTGAGACAGAAGGATCACTTGAACCCAGGAGTCTGAGGTTGCTGTGAGCTAGGCTGACGCCATGGCACTCTAGCCCAGGCAACAGAGTGAGACTCTGTCTCAAAAAAAAAAAAGAAAAGAAATGGTTAGTCTTTATGTCATGACAGCAAAGAAAGGCAAGCTTTGAGATGATTTCTCTTCTGATGCTCGTTTAATTCATGTGGAACCATCTGTCCAGCTTCTTTACCTTGCTGATTTGTTTCAAATGGTCCAATATCGTTGGAGTAGTAACGTCAAACCTTGCTGCTAATTCATGCATAGGTTGAGATGGATTCGCTTCCACTGCAGCTTTCAGCTCATCATTATCCACCTTGGTCTCAGGTCACCCACGTGGCTCATTTTCAAGATCAAAATCACCAGAATGGAACTTCTCTAACCATTGACATCTGTGTATTCATTAGCCACATCCTTCCCAAACACTTCATGATATTTTGAATTGTCTGCACTGCATTGGTTCTGCGATGGAACTCATTAAAAAATAACACAAATTTTTTACTTATCCATGGTTTCACAAAAATTTCTCTAAAAAAAAATAAAGATAATCATAAGCCAAACCATGTGTTTAAAAGAATGAGGATGTACCTTCACAAAAAAATAAAAATAACAAAAGAAATATCAAAGTGAAATGTCAGAGATATCAACTGTCAGACTTAGTACCTAAGAAAATCGGACATTCCATACTTAATGAGCTAATACTTGGTTAATCTATCTTCCTTACTGGAATCAAAATTCTTTTTTGTTTTTTAGAGACAAAGTCTCACTCTGTTGCCCTGGTTGGAGTACAATGGTACAGTCATAGCTGACTACAGCCTTGAACTCCTGGGCTCGAGCAATCCTCCTCCCTTCTTCTGATGGTGTTTGCCACCATGCCTCGCTAATTTTTCTTATTTTTTGTAGAAATGGGGTATCATTATGTTGTGCAGGCTGGTCTTAAACTCCTGTCCTCAAGTGTTCCTTCATCCTTAGCTTCCCAAAGTGCTGGGATTATGGCCACGAGCCACTGCCCTCAGCCCTTGGAATCAAAATTATTGAGAAAAGGGAATCTGTTTTGGGGATCTACCTCATTATCTCCCCATATCCTTCAAGTCCCTTAGTAATTTTTAAACAGGTGAATCAATAATAGATATGAAGTTATTATTTAGTTGAAATTACTTGAGAAAGTTTTAGCCAACTAAAAGTTAATTTTGTCATCATTTTTGTCAAAAAATAATTAGTGCACTTGTCACATTATTCTTCTCTGTCTGCCATTTGCATCACTTAATCTCTTAATCTGCTCATTTTACCTCTCATTTTAGTGGAATGTACATCAGTGAAGTGCCAGAGTCTTGTCTTCCTTTTTGTTTTATTTTGTACTCCTTTGTAATTTTTAATATACTGCTCTGCACACATAGTAATTACACAGTTATGTTGGTTGCTTTAAAATTTTAGAATATGAAATTAATTTGTTGAATTCCTTTTCTTTGTTATAGATATTTGATTTGTTATTTGTTTTGCAGATTAACTAAACTCCAGATATTAGAACTTAGAGAAAACCAGTTGAAAATGTTGCCTAAGTAAGTAAAGATGCTATCATTTTAAGAATTCAATTTAGAATTTTTAATCAAGTCCTTAAAAAATGTTAATTTTTTATTATTATAATGTGATGCAAGTTATTTTTAAAACCCAACATTTGTGATCATCATATTTGAATTAGTGATATTAAATATAAAACTGTATTCATCTGTTGTTGATGTTTAACTTGGCACTGCTGTGTTGATAATGATTTCATAGCTCTCTGAAATGCAGTCTTTTGTATGACATTAAAGTCAAAATAAGTATATAAAGTCCACCTGTGTCTCAAATAGAGATCCCCAGTTCACATACAAGAG
This sequence comes from Lemur catta, assembly GCF_020740605.2. NCBI lineage: Eukaryota > Metazoa > Chordata > Mammalia > Primates > Lemuridae > Lemur > Lemur catta. Next base: position 41,812,953 of record NC_059139.1, read on the forward strand.
CTCATGCATATTATTCATTAGAGTAATCCATGAGATCTTTATGTGAAGCCTGATAACTATAGAACTTGGTCATCTGGCTTTTTAGTCTATTGTAAATTAGAAATGGATGATTGGTCCCGTAATGGTAAGCTAATATCAAGAAGAGATTGCAATCCAAAAGCAAATAATGAGATTTAATTATAAAAGAAACAGGTCTACAAACTAAATGCACTGTGTAGTCTGTGGGCGTTTATTGAACAGATGTCTTAAAACACCTTGAATGCCTTGCTGTGGTGTTACAGTTTAGGGGTTGGCAAACTATAGTCTAATTAAATCTGGACCACCAGATTTTTTTGTAAACAAAGTTTCGTTGGAAAATGGTCACATTCGTTCATTTACATACTGTCTGGTTGCTTTTGCCTAAGGGTGATAGAGTTGAGTAGTTGTCACAGAGATTGTATGGTCCACAGGGCCAAAAATATTTACTGTTTGGCCCTTTACAGAAAAAATTTGCCAACTCTTGTTGAAAGTATATCATCAAGACTTGGCAGCACTTGAGGAGAAAAACATCTCCAGTTAGTCAGGAGATAGTTGTTTTGAGTACTCAGCTTCTATGATATCGTAATTTAGATGTGTTATGGTATTTGCCACATAATTTTAAAGTATGTTTATACATATGTCACTTTCTTCCTCCCTGACCAACATATGCACATTGATGCACATGCGTATGGGTCTCCCACCTTTCCCCCCATGATTTTAAGTCTTTGAGACCATGTCTAGTTTTTATTCCCAAACGTTAGTATGTTTTAGCTGAGTAATTGTTCAGTGCATGAATGAATGAAGCTTACAGTGGTTGTGAGTATAAATTAAAGTAGAAATTATGATCGATATTAAAATTCAAAAAGGTCTATATATTTTACAGATCTGGTACTCACAGTGATAACTCCTTACCTTGAAACTTGACTGGTTTCTAAGAGGTTAGAATAACCAAGATGCAAATTGTTTATTGTAATAGCTAAGTCTACAATTAATATGGTCCCTCTGATATCATAGGCAATTCAACCATTTTAACTCCTTTTAGAGATTCAGATTAGGCCCTGTCAATGAATTTGCTAATATAATTCTTTCCTCCTTTCTTTTTTTTTTTGAGACAGAGTCTCACTTTGTTGCCTGGGCTAGAGTGAGTGTTGTGGCATCAGCCTAGCTCACAGCAACCTCAGACTCCTGGGCTTAAGCGATCCTCCTGCCTCAGCCTCCCAAGGAGCTGGGACTACAGGCATGCGCCATCATGCCCGGCTAATTTTTTCTATATATATTTTTAGTTGTCCATATAATTTCTTTCTATTTTTAGTAGAGACGGGGTCTCGCTCAGGCTGGTCTCGAACTCCTGACCTGAAACGATCCACCTGCCTCGGCCTCCCAGAGGGCTAGGATTACAGGCGTGAGCCACCGCGCCCGGCCCTGTAATGACTTTTTTTAATGATCAAAGATTAATGCAATGGAAGGAACTGTTGTTTTAGATCCATAGTTACGTGAAATTTAGTACCACCTAGATATTGGAGGGCACAGTACCAAAGACATAAAGTATGATTTACTCTTCCTGTGGGGGGAGGAGAAGATAAAATGAGTTAAATACAAATGAATTTTAGAGGTAGAATGGAGGAAATTTGGGAGTTATTTCTATTTTCTCTTTGAAGTAGGAAGCTGAAGTAGGAAGCTGGACCTTGAAGTAGGAAGCTACATCTCTAAGATGCAATTTTGTTTTTGAGATTTCTAAACAGTATGAGTAGCACCAAAGTTGTTGGTGTTAGCTATAGAAACTTGAGGTGGATACATATTTTTGACTTTATATTTCCACTTTTTTATTGTATATGCATCATTCACATTTTCCTAAAATTATTTTAAAAGTTAATTTTTCTAGGATGTCATTTGTAATTGGATTTTTCCAATGCACTGACTTTTATTCTTGTGCCCTTTTCTAAAACTGTTATGCTTTATTTTTACAAATTACCCCCATGTGCTCAGTTGCCTGTGAATTTTCTATCTTGTCATTGTAACAGTATTGAAGCAAGAAATGTAAGAGATTATGTTTTGTTCTTTCAATCTTCCCACCTCCTCACAGCCCTCTTTACATTCTTCAGATCTCCACCTGGTATAGTTATTTGAACATATGAGCTTACTATTACAGCATGTGATTTTATACATCTGAAGAAAGAGCCTAGAAATACCTTTTGCTTTGTTATGAAGGAAACTAGAACTTACAGGTTTTCTGGACAAAGGCAGATATGAGTAAGGGAAATAGAATTACAGTACTTGAGAATAGGCACTGAATACATCTGACTTAAAGTAGCTTTGTAAAAAAATTGACAGTGTGAGATGAATTAAATTAAAGGGTTGGTGAGAGAATGACATATGTAAAATGTAAAGGTTGGGGAAGATTAGCTTCTTCTAATTTAGGTCAGTAATAATGTCATAACTGTGGTGTTTCCTCTTATATTGCTTCACTAAAAAGCTGGAGAAATGTTTTAACTGAGTTTTACTTTACTTATTTTTATTTGTTAAAATTCCAAAGAAGCTAGAAATAGTTTGTGTTTTTGTGCCATAATTTAAGGTGCTGGTGGATTTTAAATGATGTCCATTTCCAAAGTATTAACATAGTAATGTAGTATACTGATGATATGGTAATAACAATATTTTGCTATCATTTTGTCATATCCTCCAAAATTGTTAATGTGGAGTTTCTTATCTGGATAATTGGTAACATCTCAATGTATTAAATAATAGGTTTTTCTAAAAATAGCACCTAAGAGCATAAATATGTGAATTACTTAGCAATTAGTTTCAAAAGGTACCTTTGTGAAAGGAGAGATAAGAATACAATATAATTTTTTTCATTACAAAACCAGTTTGTGGCCGGGTGCGGTGGCTCACGCCTGTAATCCTAGCACTATGGGCGGCCGAGGCGGGTGGATCATTTGAGCTTAGGAGTTCAAGACCAGCCTGAGCAAGAGTGAGACCCCATCTCTACTAAAAATAGAAAGAAATTAGCCAGACAACTAAAAATACATAGAAAAAATTAGCCGGGCTTGGTGGCGCATGCCTGCAGTCCCAGCTACTCAGGAGGCTGAGGCAGAAGGATTGCTTGAGCTTGGGAGTTTGAGGTTGCTGTGAGCTAGGCTGACGCCATGGCTCTCTAGCCCGGGCAACAGAGCAAGACTCTATCTCAGAAAAAAAAACAAAACAGTTTGTACATTTTTCAAGTTCTTATAGTTGCAAAGAAGTGTTGATGTTTATTTGGAAATTAAGAATGATATATTGTTGCTTTTAAAATAAATGTCTACTAATTATATCTTTGAGTCTTATAAAATGTTACTTTGAATTGTATTGGATTTAATTTGAAATGTGGGGAGCAATGTAATGTTTACTATTCCTCTTAGCATTTTGAAAATAAATTTTTGGAGTTACAGTTATCTGGAAGTTTTACAAATATATGAGCAGTGTTGAAAAAGCCTTTTTGCAATTATGATAGTAATTATTTATGTATCTGCCAAACAGTCTAATTTATTAGCTGATTTTTACTATATGAAAACTTATTCTATGAAAAGCTGGAAACTCATTATTCATTTTACAGCCTATAGGTTTAAATTTGTTGCAGTTGCGTCTTGAGAATATAAATGAAAAGACTGGTGAGAAGCCAAAATTAGAGAATAATTGATAATTTATATAGAAATTAAATGTGACTTATTTTTCATAGAAAATTAACATTTTTGTTTTGTCAACATTTGAAAACCCGTATTTCATTACACGTTACATAAGAATGTTTTAAACTAGTGGTCCCCAACCTTTTTGGCACCAGGGACCGGTTTCATGGAAGACAGTTTTTCCATGGACCGCCCAGGGAGTGGAGGCAGCTGTAAATATAGATGAAGCTTTGGCAGTATGTGGTCCAACAATTTTTCGGAGCTTGGGAGGGGAAGAGCTCAGGCTGCGATGCCTGGTCCAAGTTTCTAACAGGCCATGGACCAGTCCTGGGTCGCAGGCTGGGGGTTGGGGACCGCAGTAACCATGAAATCTGAAAACTTCCATGTAATTGAGATTTTTGTATAGTTAATTCTTTATTATTCCATTATGAATAGAACCATGAATAGACTGACCCAGCTAGAAAGACTGGATTTGGGAAGTAATGAATTCACGGAAGTGGTAAGTTCTTATCAGTCTCACTATCTGTAATTGTTATATTTGATCAAGAAATGTGAAAATTAAAGATTTCTCCTAAAAATTTCATAAAGATATATATTTTTTGAGGTATGAAGTATGAATTCTTAACCAGAACTTTTCAGACAGAAACATATTCAGACATTTAAAAACCTCACCTAAATGAGGATAAAATATAAAATTGATGAGCAGTTCATGGAAGAGATATCTAAAAGTTAACTCCCTCGGGTGTTGCTTATGAATTTATTCAGTGATAGAATACTTCTCTATAATTTTACTTAATAGCTAAGGGGAAAATCATTGAGTGAAACAACTGTTATTTTAGAGGTGGTAATAAGACCTCTTCGTTGTTCGTGCTTTATATGCTAAGTGCACTATAAGGCTGAAACTAAAAGGAAAGCAATATGTAAGCAGTTTTTGTCTTTAGTGAGTTTTCCAAGAGAACTCAGAAAATAAACTAGGTTTTTTTTTTTTTGAAGAGGAAGTAATCAGGCTGAATATCATTATCATTAAAATTTTTTAAATTAGTTTACAAATTTGTTGTTTAAAATTGTGTAGCTTTCGAATGATAGTCTTAAGAACAAGGATTTCTCAGAACTGTTTTCTGTAGTATTTCTTTCTGAGTATTGTACCATGGTGGTTTGGAGTACCTCATATTTTCTCTAAAATACTCTAAAATTTCTCTCTAATACATGCTGTATTTCCTAAATTATCTATCTATTATGCCCTTTCTTGATGTTTGTGTTATGTATATTAATTTATTTCCATATTAACTATTTTAGAATTCTCAGTAATTATTAATATTCAAAATCTAGTAAGCTCTCAAAATCCAGTTTTGTACCAATTTGGTCATCTGATATTATGCATTTTTAAAAAAACTTACTGATAGAATTATAATATAGTACAAAAGGAAATTTCTTTCAATCCAAGTTACATCTAGAATTCTTAACTATATTTATATGTTAATGATAAATCTGAATGACATGCCTTTTGTGTATGACTCATGTTATTACTGTGATGAGATATGATGGTACTCTACCATTACATGATCATTGATTGGACATAGCTTTGTGAGGTGACAGAAATAACCTTGAAGAGGGCATTTCAGCCTTCAGCCTCAAAGGGCCAATGCCTAAGAGCAAATTTTTGCCTGGATATCAAGATCCACCACAACATTTGGATTAATTTTTAGGTCCTCAATACTATATTATAAACAATTTTCCACCATGAAATTAGAAATATTTTCTAGGAGTTTAAATAACAGAACGTTCTTATCATGTGGTAATGTCTTTATTTACCTTTTTTTTTTATTATTGGACATTTAGGATATATGTTGCCTTTTTTATCCCTTTTAATTGTTACCAGGGAACATCTTTGTGATTTTCCTGAAATTTTCTAACAGGTGATATCTTTTTATTGATTATGAATGAGAGTATGCTTTTATTGTACACATCCAAGTAGTAGGTGCTATTTTTATTTCTTCAAAAATTTTGGAAATACTTGACCCTATTGTGTAATCCAAAGTGTAAATGAGTTTTATGTGATCTATGCTTATGGAATGTTGTCTCTTTGATTTCTCTCTTAATAATGTTATTGTAGTAACTGTAATGTAGTGCAAAGGCTCACATCTGGCTCTGCTTTTTTATTTTTCCTATTTTTTCACCTTTATTTAATGTTTTGAAACTAAAAGTTACCATTAGAAATTCCCAGGGCTGCTTTTGTCAGATAAAGACATTCACATAACTTAATTGGATATCTCTCCCCCTGCCTTCTATCCAAATAGCCTGAAGTACTTGAACAATTAAGTGGACTGAAAGAATTTTGGATGGATGGTAATAGACTGACTTTTATTCCAGGGGTATGTATATGAAATTTTTAGTGGTTTCACTTATTGCTGTCTCTCCTTTGCAGTTTTGTGAATTGTGCATTTTGAAATTACTTTTAATTAGTAAAAACCAAAAAGGATTGTTATTTAATTCTTTATTAAACAGAAGCAAATTACATTTTTTTTTACTATGAACACATTCTTGATTAAATTCTGAAAATCCTCATAATAACTTTTGCAAAATAGTCTCTTTTTAATACTGTAGAATGTGTCCTTTCCAGTACCAACTGAATCTATTTGGGTTACTAAGTATGAAATGTCCGATTTCCTTAAGTACTAAGTTTGATAGTTGATATCTCTGACATTTCACTTTGACACTTGTTTTACTTTTATTGTGAAGGTACATCCTCAGTCTTTCAAATGCCTGGTTTGGCTTGCAGTTATCTTAGAAATTTTTTTTAGAGCAACTTTTGTGAAACCATGGATAAGTCAAAAATTTGTGTTATTTTTTAACATGAGTCCTGTTGTAGAACCAATGCAGTGCAGACAATTCAAAATATCAACAGAGTGTTTGGGAAGGATGTGACTAATAACTCACAGTAATTAATAGTTTGAGAAGTTCCGTTCTGGTGATTTTGATCTGGAAAATGAGCCATGTAGGTGACCTGAGATCAAGGTAGATAACAATGTTCTGAAAGCTGTAGTGGAAGTGAATCGATCTCAATCTTGCATGAATTAGCTGGAAGCTTTGACGTTACTATTCCAACAATATTGGACCATTTGAAACAAATTGGCAAGGTAAAAAATCTGGATAGATGGGTTCCACGTGAATTAAACAAGTGTCAGAAGAGAAATCATCTCAAAGCTTGCCTTTCTTTGCTGTCACGACATAAAGGCAAACCATTTCTACACCATATTGGTACATCTAATTGAAAATGGATTCTTTTTGACAGTCTCAAGCATTCAGCAGCACAGTGGTTGGATAAAGATGAAGTGCCAAAACATAGTGCCGAATATTCATCAAAAAAAGCTAATAGGCCGGGCAAGGTGGCTCACGCCTGTAATCCTAGCACTCTGGGAGGCCGAGGCGGACGGATTGCTCAAGGTCAGGAGTTCAAGACCAGCCTGAGCAAGAGTGAGACCCCGTCTCTACTAAAAATACAAAGAAATTATCTGGACAACTAAAAATATGTATAGAAAAAATTAGCCAGACATGGTGGCACATGCCTGTAGTCCCAGCTACTCAGGAGGCTGAGGCAGAAGGATTGCTTGAGCCTGGGAGTTTGAGGTTGCTGTGAGCTAGGCTGACTCCATGGCTCTGTAGCCCGGGCAACAGAGCAAGACTCTGTCTCAAAAAAAAAATAAAATAAAATAAAAGCTAATAGTGTCTGGTGATCCAGCGTTGTTGGTATTATCCATTATAACTTCATGAAACCTGGTCAATTGATTACAGCGGATGTCTGTTGAAGCCAATTGAATGAAATGATGAGGATGCTTACAATTAAGCAGCCGAGACTGGTCACTAGAGACAGGCCAATCCTCTTGCAAGACAACGCTTGACCACATGTCACACAAACACTGCTGCTCAAACTACAGAGACTGGACTTGAAAACTCTCTGTCCTCCACCGTATTCACCAGACCTTGCACCAACTGACTACCACTTCTTCTAGGCTTTGGACCACTTCTTGCAAGAAAAAATATTCAGTTCTCAACAAGCTCTGGGAAATGTCTTTCATGATTCCATCGCCACTCACGCTTTCCAGGCATCTTCTCTGTTGGTATAAACAAGCTACCATTGAGATGGCAAAACTGTGTCAATAGTTTAGGTACATACTTTGATTAATTGTACTGCTTCTTGTTTGAGATATAATAAATTACACTTTGGATTCGAAATCAGACATTTCATATTTAATGACCTCATGTATCCTAATTCAGTTTGTCAAGGATAAACTATGATATTTTCCATCAACTTTCTGTTTTAAAGACTGACAAATTGTTTACTTCCATTTCTAAAGAAGTCATAAGAATCTCCATGTATGCTGTATCACCAGAGGATGATGGGCAGCCTAGTTCTCAAAGAAAAGTATATGTCCTTTGTCACTCTGCTAGGCTAAAATTAGTAGAAGTTATTAGCTTTATTGCTGAATATATTTCTACTGGCATTTTAAAAACAATTTGAGCTGGGCGTGATGGCTCACACCTGTAATCCCGGCACTTTGGGAGGCTGAGGAAGGTAGGAGGATCGCTTAAGGCCCAGAGTTTGAGACCAGCCTGGACAACGCAGTGAGACTGTGTCTGTATAAAAGTAAAAAAAAAAAATTAGCTGGATGTGGTGATTCATGCTTTGTAGCTACACAGGAGACTGAGACAGGATGATGCCTTGAGCCTGGGAGTTTGAGGTTACAGTGAACTTTGATCCAGCCTGGGTGACAGAGCGAAACACTGAAAAAAAAATGAAACAATTTGGGAGTCTTCTTTCTTGTATTAATGTTTAATTTTGAATTGAAACTTGGTATCAGGTTTATTACTTTTTATAAATTACTTAATATTGACAGAGTCATTAGATTTTCTTTTTTTACTTATAGTTTATTGGTAGTTTGAAACAGCTCACATATTTGGATGTTTCTAAAAATAATATTGAAATGGTTGAAGAAGGAATTTCAGCATGTGAAAACCTTCAAGACCTTCTGTTATCAAGCAATTCACTTCAGCAACTGCCTGAGACTATTGGTTTGTATTGCTTTCAAACTCATGTAATTAACTTTTAAAGTAAATTCAAGGCTTCCATATAATCTCAGATTTTATTTGTTATGAGGTAATTTTATTGCACTGCCACGGTGACAGATCTTAGTTAAATTTTTCCTGATGTGATGAGTTGTACAGTTTACTCCCTTGTTAAGGTTACTATGTTTTTATTTAGTCTAGGAAATCTCATTTTTATAACTAATAAATTTAAATTCTTTAAAAAGAAGTTAGGCAAGTTCAGTGTAATCGTAGCACTCTGGGAGGCCAAGGTGGGAGGATTGCTTGAGCTCAGGAATTTGAGGTTAAGACCAGCCTGATGAAGAGTAAGACCCTGTCTCTGCTAAAAATAGAACAGTTAGCTGGGCGTCAGTGGCGTGCCTGTAGTCTCAGCTACTTGGGAGGGTGAGGCAGTAGGATCCCTTGAGCCCAGGAGTTTGAGGTTGCAGTGAGCTACGATGACACTACTGCACTCTACCCAGGACCACAGAGTGAAAGTCTCTCTCAAAAAAAATAAAAAAGGAAATTGAACCTCACTCCTCTCCCCTTTAAAAAAAAAAAAAAGTTAATTTGTCCACCTTTGATTTAACTCTGGATTATAGCCCTTATTTGGTAAGTTTTTTCAGTCCTACTTCACTGTAGACATTCAGACAAGAAAACAGACCAGTTGAGCAAATCCTGAGAGATCTATAATTGTTATTACTGAGTCTATGTGTGTGTAGTCGTTTGATGATATATCAAGGTAATTGAATTATTTTGATGAAAGTACCAAAAACTTCAATCTTGGCATCTTCATGATGTTTTAGTATAAAAACTAAAAACATTTTTACATATTTCTCAATTGAATTAGGTAGTTGTTTTAGCTAAGGTTACATTTTTATAAATTCATTATGATTCTACTCTAATCAATACTTTTAACTTTAACAGTAAAAGATTTTTTTTGTTTTAGTGTTTAATATATATAGAACATTTTGTTATATACCTATTATAAACTGCCTTCACACTAACATTTCTTTAATCCATTAATTCAGTGATTATGTATTGTCTGTCTTCTCTGTGTCCTGACTTTGGTTTTAGGAGCAGGACTGCAGTAGTGAATAATGCAGACAAAAAGTTCCCACTCTCTTGTTCTACATGCTTGCCAGTGGGCTGGGGGGAGTTCCTGCTCATGTAGATTACATTCTAATAAATATACACTATTTTAAGTGATGGTATGGGTGAAAATTGAAAATATAGGGTAAGCAAATAGAGTGTTGGGGTTGGGGTTGAGGGTGGTGGTGGTGTGTCTTTTAGACAAAGTGGGTTAGGAAAGTTCTTTCTAATTCTTGTCAAATGTAGTATGTCTCACATTGAATGTTGGTGGACTTCTAGTTTAAGCTGAAAATTATATATTATTTCTTCTCTCAACAGGTTCATTGAAGAATGTAACAACTCTTAAAATAGATGAAAACCAATTAATGTATCTACCAGACTCTATAGGAGGGTAAGTTTTCTATGAATGTTTAGACCTTTGAAGATTTTACTTTTAGTTCAGCATTCCTTAAATATTTTCAGGTGTTAGCATAAATGACATCTAAAGGAGATTCCATAAACATTTAAATAAATAATTAGTATACAGGTTGGGTGTATTTATAATAGTAAGACCTATTTATTATTGGTGGTTTAGCTTTGTGAAATAGTTTCACTACGTTTGTCAAAAGTCAAATTCAAATGTTCATATGTTCTTAAATTTTGGATTATATATAGGAAAACTTACTTTTAATGTTTATTTTCTTTTTTTATTCAAGGTTAATATCAATAGAAGAGCTGGATTGTAGTTTCAATGAAGTTGAAGCTTTGCCTTCATCTATTGGGCAGCTTACTAACATTAGAACCTTTGCTGCAGATCATAATTACTTACAACAGTTACCCCCAGAGGTACTGTATTTTAAATTTGTTTTGGATTTTTGTCTTCGTCTTTTTCTAATTTTCATTATGATAGCCATCCCTTCTGGCTTCACTTATTTTCTTTCTAAAATAATTTATTAAGTTATTTATTTTTTGAATAGTAACTAGCTCTGTTAATTTAGAAGCGGTTCCTTTGAGGAAAGTCAGGGTTCCCTAAAAAATAAAAAAGAGCTTCCTAAGTACTTTCCTTTGTACATGAAAATTAATAAATAAAAGTAGAAAGTCTAAGCATTATTTCTTTTATAAATATGAAGAACATTTTTTATAACTTTTAAAAATGATATTCATATGTTGATCAACCCATAGGCCAAATTTTTTATCCCCAGTTTATACTTCTCTTTCAGATTGGAAGCTGGAAAAATATAACTGTGCTGTTTCTCCATTCTAATAAACTTGAGACACTTCCAGAGGAAATGGGTGATATGCAAAAATTAAAAGTCATTAATTTAAGTGACAATAGGTTTGTAATACTATATTCATCAATTGGTTTGGTTAAATAAAGTTTCATTTGATATGTGATAAAATAGCTAATGCTTATTTCTCTTTTCATGTATACTGTAAGTCCTTACAGAATATCATCAATAGGTTCCTGGAAACTGACTTTAAGCAAACCTTCATATGGTAGATTCTTTTTTTTTTTTTTTTTTTTTTTTTTTGAGACACTCTCACTCTGTTGCCCGGGCTAGAGTGCCGTGGCATCACCTAGCTCACAGCAACCTCAAACCCCTGGGCTCAAGCAATCCTCCTGCCTCAGCCTTCGGAGTAGCTGGGACTACAGGCATGCGCCACCATGCCTGGCTAATTTTTGTACATATATTTTTAGCTGTCCATATAATTTCTTTCTATTTTAGTAGAGATGGCGTCTCCCTCTTGCTCAGGCTGGTCTCGAACTCCTGAGCTCAAACAGTCTGCCCGCCTCAGCCTCCCAGAGTGCTAGGATTACAGACATGACTCACTGCGCTGGGCCACAGATTCTTGATTAATGTTGTTTCCTTATTACATTGATGAGAAAAACAATTAGTTTCATTATACATTGTTTCACAGAAAATGACAGTTTTCAAGAACCTATTGACAATGTTAAGTGAGGACTGACTGTGTATATTTTTTTTTTAAATAGGGTGATCTAATTTTATCTGATGTTAATTTATCATACAGTGGTTGTTACTATTCATTTTGGATTGACTTGTCTATACAACCTTTATTTTCTCCTTCTGGTAGCATTTGTTTTTTTATTTCAGAATATTACAGGGGTACAAATGTTTTGGTTACATGGATTGCTTTTGTACAACTTGAGTCAAAACTATAAGTGTGCCTATATCACCCAGATAGTGTACATTGTACCTGTTAGGTGTGATTTCTCCCATGCCCTCCTCTGTCCCACCTGCCTGATTGCCATTGAGTTTTACTTCTGTATGTGCTCATGAGTGCTGATCGGTTAATTCCAATTTAATAGTGAGTACATGTGGCGTTTGTTTTTCCATTCTTGCGATACTTTACTTAGGAGAATGGTTTCCAGTTCCATCCCATTTCTTATTCCTAAAGTCAGATTTTCTTGAATACTGCTGTTAAAGCAACTTTTGAATCTAATCTTTTCCTTATATTTTCTTGGGCAGAGGTATGGTTATGTGCTCACTCACATACCTTGGGCAACAAAACCAAGGTTCAAAGCAAATTGATCACTAGGGTTGCTAAGTTGAAATGATGTTTTAGTTAAAAACACAATGTCCATACTTTTCCCAGAGCTAAAGATATTAATGATGATAAAACAGCATTTGTACATCTTGCTTTCATATCATATGAAGTCTTCAAAACGGCCCTATGACATAGTACAATAGGTATTCCCATTTTATGTGGGAGAAATTTAAGACTCAGATTTGGGGTGACTCATATAGCTTGTAAAGTTTTAACTTAAACTCAGTTATTTTACTAGTTATGATATTCTAACCTCCATTTTACTTAAAAAGGACCACTGGTTTCTTATTAAATCCCTCTTTTGGCCTATACTTCCTTACCCCCAAACTAGAGCACTAGGTTGTCAGAAATTGCCTTGAAAGATTGATACAGAAAACTAATTAGGCATCAGATATCAAGGCTGATGTATATATTATTTTAAATAGGGTACTATTTTAATTTAGCACTCTGATGAGTATTTATATTACAGTTGACCCCTCTATATCCATAAGTTCCACATCTGTGGATTAAAAATATTTGGAAAAAAATTGCATCGGTATTGAATATGTGCAGATGTTTTTCCTGTCATTGTTCCCTAAACAATACAGCATAACAACTATTTACGTAACACTTATGTAAATTATACTATTAATAGATATTATAAGTAATCTAGAGACGATTTAAAGTATACAGGAGGATATGCATAGGTTATATGCAAATACTGTGCTATTTTATATCAGGGACTTGAGCATCTGTGGATTTTGGTATCCACAGATACTGAGAGACAGCTGTACTTGGTTTTACTCAATATCATATTAGAATAGTCTTCTTGATTATGCAAATGCTGGCTCACAACTATAGAGTAGTATAACAAACTATCACTAAGAGTGCTTCTTATAATAGTTTGTTCAGTCTAAATACAAATAAAACACCAAAAAATAATACAGCTTTATAAGACATTGCTTAATGTGTCCTTGTCTTTTCTCTAAGGCAGAGATAGTTAACTGTTATTTTTTAACAGATTTTTTTTAGTTAATTAGATTATTCATTTTTTTTACCAGCTAACTTGATTCCATTCAAAAATTATATGTATATATTAATTTTTTTTTTTTTTTTTTTTTTTTTGTGGAGACAAGAGTTGTGCTCTGTCACCCCAGTTAGAGTGCAGTGGCATCATAGCTCACTGCAACCTCAAACTCCTGAGCTCAAGTGATCCTCCTGCCTCAGCCTCCCAGAGTGCTAGGATTACAGGCATCAGCCACCGCATCCAGCCAAAGAATTATATTTTTAAAATTAATTCTTATAAAATTAGGTAATATTTTGCCTTATGTTTTTATACAAAGACCTATATTGGGCTTTTCTCTCCTTTTTATCCTATTTCCATATGCAATTATATAGCATTGTTCAGAAGACCATTAGATTTAATTCTCCTTTTAAAGTTTAATTTTTTTTGTTTTTTTTTTTCCTACAGATTAAAGAATTTGCCCTTTAGCTTTACAAAGCTACAGCAATTGACAGCTATGTGGCTCTCAGATAATCAGGTGGGCATTCTGATTTTATAAATTACTAGAATTCCAATTGTGTTATATAATTATGCACCCTGATTTACATAGGGTTATTTAAGAGCAGTTATACACTGGTACACATGTAAAAGTGTATTAATATATGTGTATAAAGAAAATTGTCTAAAATATTTAGAAACATAATTTTTATAAACTAGGTGTAGATTCATAAATGATCCTGTTGGACTGGGCTAATTTCTTCTAAATCCGTAAAAATAGAGATTAAGAAATCAGACTCATACTCCCTAACTTAAGTAACATTATCATATGTACTAGTCATTTTTTGTGGTGAGAACACTTAAAATCTACTCTCTCAGCAATTTCAGAAATATAATACATTGTTAATAATTATAGTCACTATATTGTACGATAAATCTTTTAAACTTACTCTGTTTAACTGAAATTTTGTACCCTTTGACCAATACATCCCAATCCATACCCCTTCCTGCCCTGTCCTTGCCAGCTCCTGTTAGCCACCATTTAACTTGGTTTCTATGAGTTTGTCTTTTTTAGATTCCACATATAAGTGAGATCATACAATATTTGTCTTTCTGTTTCTGCTTATTTCACTTAACATAGTGTCCTCCAGGTTTATCCATCTGTTTTGTTGCAAATGACAAAATTTCCTTTTTTAAGGCTGAATGGTATTCATGTGTGTGTGTGTCTTTATTCATTTATCCATTGGTGAACACTTAGATAGATTCCATATATTGGCTATTGTGAATTTTGCTGCAATGCACATGAGAGTACAGGTATCTCTTCAACATACTGATTTCATTTCCTTTGGTTATATATCTAGTAGTGAGATTGCTAGATCATATGCTTGTTCTATTTTTAATGTTTTGAGGAACTTCCCTATTGTTTTCCATAATGGGTGTACTAATTTACATTCCCACCAACAGTGTCCAGGGGTTCCTGGTAAATTTTTTGAACTAAAGGGTGTATATAATTTTCTGACCTTTTTAAAACGATCAATGTTTACTATTTGATGTTTAGCAAAACCTTATAATAATTTATCCAGAGCTATATTTTCCCAGGTTTATATGCATTGGTCTCATGTGATAGTCATAAATTCCACAGCCAAATTTGCTTGGGAAACTGTATTATATCCCTCTTTTGGATTAATGACCCTGAGATACTACTGCAATAAAGAAATCTACTTATCTATATTTCACAATTCTCCAAACTTTTGAACTGGGGTTCCTTTCTTACCTAACTCTTATTAATATCCTAAAAGCCTTAATTTGGTGTCAATTCATGGTTATGAATCAGACTATAGTATTTACCTGTTTTGCAAATTCGGAAAGAAAATATTAAATTGGTACATTTGCTTTTATTAGAACTTTAACACAAGTGATTACTGTAGCTGTTACATGTGGAACTGATTTCTCTTAATTGACTATTTTAAGTTTGAAACTTTATTTGAAGTTTTGCAAATAGATTCAGAAAACATTTTCTGGGCCCTGTCTTATGCCAGTTATTAACTACAGTATGAATGAGCCATAGTTCCTGATCTTAAGGAACTCTCGGACTAACTTTATTAGTACAGTAGCACTTTTGTGGATAAATTAATACCAGCAAATTATGCCGGATGGTTCATTTTAGTGAATTGTCAAGTACCTATTACAAATTCTTCGTATTTGTAGTGTTCTCTCTTTATCTCCTAACTCTCTACTTAATTGTTTTAAAGCAAAAATTATATGGTGGGGGTCTTTGTTCCTCTAAGTTTGATGAAATATTTAGTAAAGCAGACTTAGCTAAAAAAAATTTCCCTTACTGTGTGAAGCAGTAATTTTGCTGTAAAATAACAAAGTGTAGGGGAGAAGGCATGCAGACAAGTTTGATTATAAATTATGAAAATAAATTGCTTTACTATATAGAACAGTACATACAATTACATAGTTTTCATGACCTCTTGAAGGCATGAGCAACGATTATTTATTAATTTATTCCTTCATTCACTTTGTGATTATCAAGAACCATTTATTGAACAATTGCTTTGTGCCAGGGGGTCTAAGTTGGGACAAATTTAGAAAGTCATTTTAATATACCAAGGTAAAAGTCTTAATAGGACTAGGCTTCGGGATCAGAGATGAGGAGGATAACTGAGGGATGTAAAGGCAGGTTTCCCAGAGGAGGAAATGCCTGCAGTGCCTTAATTACCTCTCAAAGAGGAATGGAATTTAAATAAAGGGGAACAGTTTTCCGGTTAGAAGGAATATCATGATCATTTAGGAGTGAAGCAGCTTAGTATATTTCTAAACTCTACAAGCCTGTTCTTGTGACTAGCCCATAACCTGTGAGATGGAAGAGGTAGGAAATCCGGGCCACAGAAGGAGACAGACCAGTTCATGGAGGATCCTGTATGCTATGCAAAGGAATTTGTATTATATTTTAAGGATGGCAAATAAGATTTTTTTTTAATCTTGCATGTCTACTCTGATCAATTATGAGTGGCTTCCTGAAAATTGTGTTGAAGATTCTGAGATGAAATTCAGGCTCAGTGGAAAATTGTGACTAAGGTGGCTGTGTAACTTATTATCCCTGAATAGGACACTTTTAGGGAGTGAAAGGGGCTCCACTGATAATTATTTGAGAACAACATGTGTAAAATGTGTCTGTCCCAGGCAAATTGGGCATTTGGTCATTCTAGTCATGATCAATTATTCATATCTGCCATGAGTATAAGAAGTGATTCTTGTGATACATATAGGATATGGGAACCAGCATAACAGGCAAATAGAATGATCATATGGATATTTAGGAAAACCTTTTTGGCTGCATTGTGAAAGATGGATTTAGCAAGGGTTAATGCCAAGCCTGAAGGTAGGTAAGGAAAACTGAATTGGAGAACATGGCCATACTCTGGGCAATGGAAAATATTGCCTTGAGCTAAAGTAATGATAACAGGGCCAGAGAAGAGCAGGTATTTTTAAGGAATAATTTAAAAGGTGACATCAGTAGAACACAGAAGAATGCATGTATGTGAAACAAGAGTAAAAGCAAAGATGAGTGTCAGATAATTGGCTTGAGTGACTAGGTGGATGTTGCTACCATAACCAAGAAAGGGAACCAGAAGTTAAAGAAATATCTTTATGGGAAGATTTTAAGTTCCAGTTAAGCATGTTGAGTTAGAAGTACTTTTTGGCAAATCCAAGTATATATGTATATAACAGGCTGGTGGCCATGAACCCCCTGACTTTGTTTTATGATGTAGTTTCTGTGCTTATGCATTTTTCCATTCTTTTAATTTCTAACCTCAGAATTGCTCCTGAAGGCATCATTTCTTTTTTGCCAGTACTATTATAGATTTATTCTTCTTACTTATTCATAAAATTTCTTGCCTTTATTGTGGCATAAGAGATACACATTTGTGTTCAGTCCATTATCTTAACTTTTTCTAGGCAGTGGTTTCACAGCTTTTATTGTTTCACAAAAGGGATTATATAAAGTAATTTTATAAATTTTAGGGACGGATGAATCCTGAGGAATACTAATATTTAAGTGGCAGGTGGATTAATAAGCTTAAAAAGAATAGCAATAGAGGTAGAAGGAGAATTAGATGATGTTGGTTTCAAGTCAAGGGTGAAGACAGTGGCCTGAAGGAAGAAGTTTTTAATAGATTAAATGCTGTTGAGAAGTCAGTTCAGGTGAAATCTGAAAGTACCCATTATATTTGGCAACTTACATTTAACTTGCCATCTTAAATTGACTAGCTAGAGTAATTGTAGACGTATATGTCAAAAGCCACATTGACGGCCTGATTGATGTGGTGATGTCACGTTCTCCCTGGCCTTAAGCTGCGTGCCAGGAGAGGGACAGGCCATTCCTGGTGAATGGGAATTTTTAATTTCAAAAATAAAAAAAAAAAGCCAGATTGAAGCAGTTAAAGGAACAAATAGATAATAGAATGGAGCCACATAATGTTGATTAGTTTTTAAGAAGGTCAAATGAGAAGGAAAAGAAGTCCATAAAGAAATTGGTAGGCTGGGCACTGTGGCTTGCACCTGTAGTCCCAGCTACTTGGGAGGCTGAGGCAGGAGGATCACTTGAGCCCAGGAGTTTGAGGTTGACGTGAGCTAGGCCAATGCCACGGCACTCACTCTAGCCTGGGCAACAAAATGAGACTCTGCCTGAAAAAAATAAAAACAAAGGAAAGAAAAAGGAATTGGTAGCTAGCAGCAAGGTAAGCAGGGATCTTTTAATGTTAGAGAGTGTGTTTACAGGTTGTTGGAAAGAAGCTGTGTTGAGAATAAGATTAAGAATATGAAAGGGAGTTGGATAACTGGATTGTAAACTGATGAAATTAAGAGCTATGACAGGAATTCTTACCCTCTTGGAGGAAGTTTGGGTCTGAATGTGAAAGAGGGAGGACTAAAGATGATACCTTCAGAATACAATTTAGGAAATGTAAAATGATTTTCAGGCAACATTGAGAGCCCAACTGAAGTACTATCAGTGTCACTACACAGATTGTGGTGATACTGTTTTGCTCAGTTGTGTGATATGGAAAAAGCACACAATTGGAATGATTCTGAGCTGCAGTTTTCTCAAGCCAGGTGTAAGAAAAGGACAATGCAGCAAGGAGGTCTTGGTTATTGGCAAGAAAGTGGTTGAAATGAGATATGTAATGGTACAGAAAGGGAATCAAAGATAGGAGCAAATAATGAGAAGAATGTCAAAAGGTCAAGGGACTAGCAGTCTTTTGTTTGTTTGTTTGTTTGTATTTATCATAAATTCAACCAAGTGGTAAGGACTCACAGTCTTGGTGAGTATTGTGGGAGCAGTGGAGTGAGAGAGCTGCATGGTATTTGTGTTACCATACTCTGCTGGTTGTCCTTTTGACTTGACTATTCCTCAGTCTCCTTTTCAGACATTTCTTCTGCCAGTGTCTTATATGTTGGTGTTTTTCGTAGTGCTTTAGGCTTTGCTTTAGTTTCTTCATACTGTGTCTGAAAATTACTGTCTACATCCCCTTTATTCCTATCAATATCTTCATCCCTATTCTCATGCTTGAACTTCACATTCAGATAGCTCAATGCCTACTTTAACATTGCCACCTAGATGCCTCAAATTCAACCAGTATAAAATTGAGTGTACCATTGTCTGCTCCAGATACTTTTTTTTCCCCTGCGTTCCCTAGCTCAATAAAAAGTTCTTGATGGAGGCAGAGACCTGGGAATGTAACCCTTAACTACTGTTTTTCCCTATACTTCAGTCCAATTGATTGCCACACACTGCTGATTCTTAACATAAACGTCTGAGATATTTATGTGCTTTGATTTATCCCTACTGCCACTTCCTTAAATACTACCTACCATCATCTTTCACTTAGACCTGCACTGTCTAACACAGTTGCCACTAGTGTCATGTGACTCGTCCAAACTGAGATGGTGGTATAAGTGTAAAATGCACAGTGATTCTATATAGCCTTAGTACAAGCACAGAATGTAAATTACCACATTGATGAATTTTTTTTTTTTCTTTTTTTAGAGACACAATCTCACTTTGTCACCCCAGGTAGAGTGCAATGGCATGATCATAGCTCACTGCAACCTCAAACTCCTGGGCTCAAGTGATCCTCTTGCCTCAGCCTCCCCAGTAGCTGGGACTGCAGGCGTGTGCCAACCCACCTGGCTAATTTTTTCTATTTTTGGTAGAGATGGTGTCTCACACTTGTTTAGGCTGGTCTCAAACTCCTGAGCTCAAGCAATCCTCCCACTTCGGCCTCCCAGCGTGCAAGGATTATAGGCTTGAGCCACTGTGCCCAGCTCACATTCATAAGTTTTATTTTGGATTACATGGTAAAATTATAATATTTTGAATATGTAAGGTTAAATTAAATACATTATCAAAATTTCACCTTTTTGGCCTTTTAAAAAATGTGGCTCCTAGAAAATTGCAAATAATCTGTATTTCTCATTTTTGTCTCACATTATAGTTCTATGGAACAGTGCTGTCTTTACTATTAAGATAGCTTCCTAACAGGTTTCTGCCTCCTGTGTTGCCACCACTTCCAATCCCTTATCACCCTAATTCCATTCTGAACCACATTGCAATTCGTGATCCTTTAATCTGATCCTAGTGTTAACCTACTTAAAACCTTTTCAACATTTTTTTTTCTTTATATCATATGCCTCCAGACCCTTCTCATCCTGTGCCTTCATTTCTACCCCTTACACATTCATTGTCATTTCTTCAGATGGTTTCTGCTCTCTTGAAACATTCTTCCTTCTCTTTCTTACCTGGCTTATCTTCTTTTCCTCACCTTTCTTTCAGGAATGCTTTGCTAATCATTTAAGATTGTGATAAGCAAATTCCTCCTTCTATACATTGTTTTAACTTCCTATACCCTATCTACCCTGTAATTACACTGTATGGCAATGACTCGTATTGTTCCTCTCATATACTGTAAACTCTATAAAATCAGTAAGGATACATGTTTAACTCACCCTCTATACCCAGTGCCTGCCATATTGTTTGCAATATAAAAGGCTTTTAGTAGATATTTGTTGAATGAATGGTTTTAGGTTTCAGAGGAAGGGTATTTACAGGTGATATTTTTTAGTAATTAAAGATTACTGAAGTTAGGTGTTCAGGAGGCTGAGACTGGATGAATAGTCTCAACCCCTTTTTCTGTCCTTGTGCCTCATAAATAACAGGTGATTAGTTTTCTTATAACACCTTTACTGAAATATAATTCACATGCCATACCAGTCACCCTTTTTAAAGTGTAGAGTTCAATGGTTTTTAGTGTATTCAGAGTTGTATAATAATTATGATAGTTAATTTTAGAGCATTTTCAGGGTGGTTAGTTTTTAAAAGCCTTCCAGATAATTTTGATATGCCCATCTAAGAGGACTTATTTTCTCCTTCCCACACATTCCTCATCCACTAAGAAGCCAAGAGTATGACAATGTCATGTACATTTTATATGTGTTGAATAGCCTTGACTGTGGAAAGATTTGGAGTAAAAGAGTCAGGAAGTCAGTGGATAATAGGAAAAGAAATGAAAGTAGAAGCAAGGAATCTATGCCTCAAAGGAACAGAAGTTTAAATCTGAGGATAGAGAAGTAATGATCTCATGGCATTGTTAGTGCTACCCCCCACCTCCTAGGGGGAATGAAGTATGAAGAACAAGCCACCTGTATTTGAGGCTTTGGGAAAAAGTAGAGTTACCACTATCATTATCTGAGGAAGTCAAGGAAAATGTTTAGAAGTTTGAGATGTAGGGCAGTAGGGCAGTTTGTTTACTGCATGACAGGGCAGAGGTACAAAAGAAGTGTTCGAGTGGGAGTAAGATTACAGGATGGAATTAACTTAGCTAGAAGGTTTTCACAAGAGGACATCCAAACAATTAAGTGATAGTATGACATGTGAGGGGAGGATTGGATCATTCTCTGTTGGAGTCAGCCAAGGCTTTATTGATAGGATTATAGGTGTAAAAAAAGGCAAATAGAGTTAGGTGTCTTAAGAAATAAATTGATAACATTTGTTAAGCAGTTAGGAAAAAAGCCTTTAAAAAAATGAAGTCCCAAATACCTGTAGGCTCCACCACTGAGTGACTTGTTGGTATCATTAATGAAGACAGGAGACACAAGAGGAAAGAGAAGCAGTTTACAACTTAATGGTTGTTTAAGCACTCTTTTCAGCTGCTAACTGGAATAAACAGATAACTAGACTAAACCTTCCAAGTGACTTTTCCGGAAGCATCTTTGTGAAGGAGGGGAATACCAAAGAGAACAAAATAGCATAAAATGGAAAAGCTAATTTTATAACTTTATTAAATAAATCAATGTGATAATAATTATTGGACTATGGATATACTTAGTATATGAAATCTTGAAAACTATGGATATTTCAGGGATAATTGTAATACAGTATGAATTTGCTTTATACTAAAAACTAAATTTTATTTTTTAGATTTTTTTTAATGGTTTCAAATTAGTGTTAAAAGTGTTATATAGTTAAATTTGTTTTTGTAATCTAGACATTGATAATTAATAGAAAAATGGTGAGTACTTGTTGAGAGGAAATTGCTAAATATATATTTGCTTTATGGTTATTGAAAATTAAACATTTATTTTCTTTCTCTAGTCTAAACCCCTGATACCTCTTCAAAAAGAAACTGATTCAGAGACCCAGAAAATGGTGCTTACTAACTACATGTTCCCTCAGCAGCCAAGGACTGAGGATGGTAGGAATTAAAGAATCTCTTTTCTTTTTAAAAACAAATACTGACTAATCAAATCAAAGATGTGAAGTGAATTTTAAGTCTCAAAGACTTTTACTAGTTTGACACGACGTTGGAGAATTGATCAAAAAAGTTCTCTCCAAATAATGGAAAAATAGGACATCTCAGGGGTACAGACGGTTGAATTTAGAGGTATAAGTATAGCGTATATTTCTTTAAATAATTCCTTTAAATTGCTAACTTAAAAATCACATTTAGCTAAAAGTTAGGAAGTCATGTTAAGTGTTATGTGATTAGAACTATTAAACCAGGAAATATTTTGTTAATTTCTGTTGTAAACTTAGCACTACCGTTGGATCTATACACTAGATCACTAGAACTCTATGAATGTTACTCCTAAGTCCTTTTCTATATTTTGCCCAACACAGCGACTATACCCTTTATTGCTGGCCACAAATTTTTTTTTTTTTTTTTTTTTGGATTATGGTGTGAAAGCATTTTAGACTAAAGAGCAAATTGTTTCTAATACATGTTGTACACTGTGTATATGTGTATAACTTTTATTATATATACTATAAAGTATATAATTTTTATATATGTATCTTCTTTTTGAAACCAATGAAAACCTCTTTGATTTTGTTATTTATAAATTAACTCTTAATACATAAAAACACTGAAAAAAATGTAAATTAATCATTGGTCTTAATTTGTAGAATAATGCCACAGGTAAATTAAATAAGTTCTTCAACTTTAGTTTCATTATCTTGAAATGATGATAATAGTTCTGTTTGAACACAGGCACATTCATTCATTTACATTTTGCCTGTGACTGCTTTCAAGTTACAGTGACAAGAATTGAGTAGTTGCTACAGAAACTTTCTGGTCTACAAAGCCTAAAATATTTTATGGGCCTATACTGAAATAGTTTGCCAAGCTGTGTAATAGGACATTAAAGTCTTTTCTCTAAACTAAGAATTCGTTCCATTTTTTCCTCATAAATAAGTAAAAGTTGAGTATCCCTAATCTAAAAATCTGAAATGCTCCAAAATCTGAAACCTTTTGAGCACCAACATAATGTCCGAAGGAAATGTTCATTTGGAGAATTTTGGAATTTTGGATTAGGGATGCTCAGCCAGTATTATGTACATAAAAATATTCCAAAATCTAATATCCTAACCACTTTTCATCCCAAACATTTTGGATAAGGGATACTCAATCTATATTAACATTGTATTCTCCCACATAAAAGAACAATTATTTGAATATATTATGTAGCTGATCCTAATATTATTTATAGGACACTCAACCTTTAGTACTTCCTATTATCCAAAAATCATCTTCACAGCCAAAGTAAAGCAGGAAATTGAGACATGAGTCCCAGTGAATAAGGCAAACAAAAAAACTTGTATTGATGCATCCAAGTATTGGCTATAATTCTTCACACTGCACTATTAGTGGCAAAAGGAGACTTCGTGTGTCTGTTTTTAACTTCTTAATTTCTAATGCATAAAATTATTATTTGCATAAAACAGGCTGGGTACAGTGCTGTAGGCCTGTAATCCCAGCACTTTTGGAGGCTGAGACAGGAGGATTGCTTGAGGCCAGGAGTTCAAGACCAGGCTGAGCAACATATTTTTAAAAAAATAGCGGAGCATTGTGGTGTGTGCTTATAGTGCTAGCTACTTGGGAGGCTGAGGTGGGAGAATTGCTTGAGCCCAGGAATTCGAAGCTGTAGTGATCTATGATCAGCCTGAGTGACAGTGCAAGAATCCATGTCTTTAAAAAAAAAAAAAAATCACTATTGACAGTTTAAAAATCAAGTATACTGTATTTTGCTATGGAAATATATTTACATATTTTATTACATTGCTAAATATGGAGGTGTGAGGGATGGATTTAAATACATGGATGTCAAACAAATAGTTTCATTTATTGGAGGATCTGTAATTAAGCTTTGAGAATAGGTTTATATGACATTTCACAAATCTTCTAATTTAATTCAAAAGCTACACTTAAATAAATGTCATCAGATATACCTGTGAAATAATAACTTATTAAATCAAATCTTTTACTCCTTGCAAAGAGCAAGCAATAAATAGCCTAGAGAAGAAGTGAAAGAGTTTTCTAATTGTTTATCACTAGTTCTAGAACAGAAGTTAAATGAGTTAAAATTTTGATCTATTTAAGTATTTCAAAGCTGTTTGCTAAACCTGCCATAACAATGTAAGAATAATAGCCAATTTGATTTGAGTCAGACACGGTGCTAAGCATTTTATATCCATAATTTCTCATTTTTCCAACAATCCTCCAAAATAGATACTGTTATGATTAACTGCCTCTTGGCTCACAAAGCTTAAAAATATTTATTATCTAGCCTTTTACGGAAGAAGTTGCTGCTGCTCTAAACTGTCTTACTCATAGGTGTGTATTCATGCCTTATTCTCTCCCCCTACTGTTTCCACTTTGATAATTCAAATCTACCTTGCTTCCTTTTTCCATTTTATCATTTTAGTTTATTCCTTTCATGTTTCTTCTTAAGAGATCATAGTTCAGGTAAGAAATTTATTTGTGATAGGAAGAAAAGAAGTAACAAAATCTTGCTTTTGCTGCTGCTAATTTTTTGAGATTTGTTTTAGAATAGAAGGGTCTCTAATGGAAAACTTTGAAATACAGGTATCACCTATGATATTTTGAGTCTCCTTAGAGATCATGTGTTACTTAATGTATCTCACTATGGGTATGATAAGCATAACACTGAATAAGGTGGGTGAATTTTCTGTCAACTGCAAGAAAAGCTTTTCTCTCTATCTCAGTGTCTCTAAGAAATAGGTTAATCAAAAAATATGATCTTGCATTGGGGTTTTATACCAGTTTAAGAGAAGTAGATAACTTTTATTCACACTTAATTCATTCTGTTTTTCATCCCACCTATGTGACAGGCATTGTGCTAGAGCTAAATATTTACAGACAAAAGTCATTACCTTCAAGAATCTAAAGGTGGATAGTGAATAAATTTGAAAGAGTAGGGAAGAGATCTTGAGCCTAGCTAGAGAAATCAGTCTTAAGCAGAAAAAGGGGGAAGTATGCATCCATATGCAACAAATTTGTAGCTGAGAACACAGAGGAATACCAGTCAGAGGGTTTTTATTGTATTTTTTATCACAGTGGAGTCAAATTTGCTTCTGGAAGTTGAGGGAAGGGCATTTGAGGGAAATGGTAGTGATTAATGTGTCATGGACTCTGTAGAGAAAAAAATAAAACCTAGAGTGGTTTTACAAGGAGAAAAAGAAAGGTGGCTAAGGAACTGAAAGTTTGCCAGTAATAATAAGTAAGTGAATGATTTCAGAGGACAAGCATAGTGGTCAAAGAGGTATAAAAGTCTTATGGAAGCCAAAGTCTTGAATTCACCGTGGTCGTGAATCACTTAGCTAGTATGCAGATGGATACTGGGATTGAGGACATCAAGGAACTATAAAATTGTGGTGTTATGGGGAGAGTTATCACACATTGACATCATTCAGAATATTGGCAGGTCTTGACCAGGCATGGTGGCTCACACCTGTAATCCTAGCACTCTGGGAGACCAAGGTGGGAGGATCACTTGAGGTCAGGAGTTCGAGACCAGCCTGAGCAAGAGTGAGACCCCGTCTCTACTAAAAATAGAAAAATTAGCTGGGTGTGGTGGTGTGCGGCTGTAGCTCCGGCTACTCGGGAGGGTGAGGCAGGAGAATCACTTGAGCTCAGGAGTTTGAGGTTGCTGTGAGCTAGACTGATGCCACAGCACTCTAGCCCAGGTGACAGAGCAAGACTCCATCTCACAAAAAAAAAAAAATGCCTGGGTGATCAGGTCAAGTAGCTTGTAGAATGGATAGAGAGTGATATTATCTGATGTCCTGAATGTTCAGAGGTGTGAGATGTATACTAAAGAAGAGAAAGTGTAGGTGACCAGAAGTTGACGAGTATGAGAGGCATGGTAAAAATTATTTACCTTGGGGTTCTGAATAAATTCTCGTGTGAAATTGCTTTGATATAGTCTAACATTCTTAGGGATCTCTGGGCTCAACTGGTGATTGAAATCACTGCCTAAGATAGGAGGGGGAGTTACATAAATCCTAGAAAGAGACTTTGTTGGAAACTGGTTGGCTATGCTTGCCTTTCCAGTGATACCTCAAAGGTATGTCAATAGGAATTTTAATCACATCCCACATTTGTTTTGAACAAAAACCAATAGTCTGATTCATTAAGTAAATGTTAAGCAATTCAAAAAAGCAATTATAAGAAAAAAATCTTGAACTGAGTAATGAAAACAGAGAAAGGCTAAATCAAAAAATTACATTCCCATTGTTAGTATTTGGTTTCATGACATCTTTAGTTTGGATATGAGATTTAGAAAGATTAAGAAGCCCAAAATAAAACTTTAATATAAATGATAATTAGAAGTTTTGTATCATGTTATTTTTGCATAAATATTCAAATAGGCCATGTTTAGGTATTTTCAGTAATTTCAGTTTTACTATTAGCTAATTTTGGGTGCTTCTAATCTCTTTGTTTTGAATAGGGATAATCATTTTCTTTTATTAGACGAAAAAGTGATTTTATTTTGTATTGCGTAATTTCTATGAAGTGATATGTAATAGTTGAATGAATTAATTTTTTAATCTTAATATATTTTTTAGATGCCTAGTAATAAGAAGCCAAAAATTGTAAGAGTTGTTAAATCTTTACTTTTAATATTAGAGAATGAGTATCCTTTATATGAAATGCTTGCGGCCAGAAGTATTTTGGATTTTGGAATATTTGCAGAATATGTACCAGTTGAGCATAACTAATCCAAAAATCCCAAAGTGTTCTAGTGAGCATATTTCCTTTGAGTGTCATGTCAGTGCTCAAAAAGTTTTAGATGTTGGAGCATTTCAAATTTTGGATTTTTGTATTAGGGATGCTCAACCTATTTATCTGATAGCAGAATACATGTGTTGAGTTTACATTGAAATTCAGTGTTTTTTACATTTTGATATAGCAAATATATTTTAAATACTTTACTTAATAAGTGTAACCTATATGATGTATAATGTTTAATGCAGAGATGAAATTTCATGCCATCAAGTAATCCTTTCTTACCGTTCTCTTTTATCTCACTGTTATCAGACTTTTCCCCCACTTCTGTATACATAATGAACTACTGGAATTAGGAAGGTACAAAAATAAACTTGGATGAAATGATTTATATATTAATAATACCTTTTTAGGGCACTGCACAAAACTCTACATAATCTGTAGTGTTTTAATTGGTAGATTATCTTCACGAACCCTTCTGGTAACAAAATGACAAATCAGCTTCAGGAAAGAAAGGATATGTGATTGACATTGTAAAGAAATCTTAGGGTCACAGCCTAGTCATTACCCTAGGACTTATAACTTCTGACATTAACAAGCCTTAAGTATCTCAGACTTATTGTAATGAACATAACTTATAAATTATCAGCAAGCAGTAGTTTTTCATAATTACAGTAAAATATAGTAGGTTTTTGTTTTTTACTTTTCTCTAGTTACGTTCATATCAGATAATGAAAGTTTTAATCCTTCATTGTGGGAGGAACAGAGGAAACAGCGGGCTCAAGTGGCATTTGAATGTGATGAAGACAAAGATGAAAGGGAGGTACCTCCGAGGGTGAGTCTCTTCTTTATTCCTTCAAATTTGAAACAGGTCTGCTGATATTTAAATTGGTACTATATACCTATACTCTGATGTTTTGGGGATATGGAGAAGTATTGGATTCATTCCTTGTCCTCAAGGCACTTGAAGTATTACTGATCCAAAATACTTCACATACGAAGGAATTTAAGAGCAATGTAAAATTATGTGATTAAAAGCTAAATTTCATAGTACATATTATTATTAATATAAATAGAAGAGAAAAATTATTATAGGCTAGAGAAGTTAACTAGAACTTTATCTTGAATAGTATCCTTTTTATTTAACTCCAGAATTTAGTCAATCCCCCCGCCATATTTACAGTGATTATTTTCCCCCTTTCTTTAATGATTTATTTATATAAATCCTAGAGATAAAGTGCTCTTTGTTAAGAACATTTTGTTTTTTTGTGGTATTCAAAACATCGCAATGATACATATTTCCAAGTTACTTACAGATGTCATTACTTGCCCCTTATATAAACTAGCTGAATCTCAGAAAATGACAATTAGGCTGACTCTGGAAGAGTTTGATTCCTGGCACATAAGACGTAAATATATGAATGTCTCAATTTTACATGTGTCTGGATAAATATCTAGCTGGAAAGTATTTATCTGTTTCAAAGCTAAGTGACAACTTTTGGCACTATCCACACTATGTATCTCCAGATAGAAAATATTTGTCTGCTAAAAAAGCTTTTAAAACATTGAAATTTATTGTGAAGTCTTTGACTGTTTTGTGATAAAACCATATTTTTGTCAATCCTAAAATGCCTTCAGAACTGATCATCTGTCTTCACAGTTATCCCTATGAGCTAGATATCAAATATAATTCATATGGATTGTAGATTAAATTTCATTTGATTGACATTAGAAGTATTTATCTATGGTTTATATTTCACATATTTTATTTCTCTAGGAGGGAAATTTGAAGAGATATCCAACACCATACCCAGATGAGCTTAAGAATATGGTCAAAACTGTTCAAACCATTGTACATAGATTAAAAGATGAAGAGACCAGTGAAGACTCTGGAAGAGATTTGAAACCACATGAAGATCAGCAAGTTGTAAATAAAGACGTGGGTGTAAAGGTTAGAAAACTCAATTCAAAAGAATTGACTAGGCCGGGCGCGGTGGCTCACGCCTGTAATCCTAGCTCTGGGAGGCCGAGGCGGGTGGATCGCTCGAGGTCAGGAGTTCGAGACCAGCCTGAGCAAGAGTGAGACCCCGTCTCTACTAAAAATAGAAAGAAATTATCTGGCCAACTAAAAAATATATATACAAAAAAATTAGCCGGGCATGGTGGCTCATGCCTGTAGTCCCAGCTACTAGGGAGGCTGAGGCAGTAGGATCGCTTAAGCCCAGGAGTTTGAGGTTGCTGTGAGCTAGGCTGATGCCACGGCACTCACTCTAGCCCGGGCAACAAAGTGACACTCTGTCTCAAAAAAAAAAAAAAAAAAAAAAACAACAAAAGAATTGACTAAAGCCTATTTCAAGTTCTTTAAAATTTTTAAATGAACAATTGCTGTAATGACTCTCTAATATACAGTAGATACACAGTCATGTGCCACATAACAATGTTTTAGTTGATGAATTGCATATAAGGTGGCGGTCCCATAAGATTATAATGGAGCTGAAAAATTTCTATCACCTAGTGACGTCATAACACAATGGTTTACTTTTTCTATATCCAGATATGGGTAGATATACAAATACTTATTATTGTGTTAGAATTGCCTACAGTAACATGCTGTATGGGTTTATAGCCTAAGTATGTAGTAGGCGATACCATGGAGGTTTGTACATACTATGATCACACAATGACAAAATCACCTAACAATGCATTTTTCAGAACATATCCTCATTGTTAAGTGACGCATAACTGTACTTCCAAATTTATGGTTTTGTTCTTAGTTACCTGAACTGGGAAGCTATAATAATCAGTGAACTTCCTAATTGCAGTTATTACCTCTCAGGCTATAGAATGCCCAGGTTGCCAGGCTAGTGTCAACAAAGCCTTTCAAAGATCATTGCCTGAACAAAGAAGATAATTTCAGAAAAGTCATTATTATGCAAATATTCTTTTTTTCCCCTGGTAATATTTACCCAATTCTAATTTTAAATGTAATTGCTATGGCAGACATTTGGCATTTCCTTGGGATATTTCAGAAACTTTCACAAATTCCTAAGTTGTATATTCCTTTAGTGGTCTTTGCCTCCACATATAAAGTATCACAGAAACAAAAGTTTTATCATGTCATTAGAATTACCATACATTCTACAATGAGCAGAAAACAATCTTACCCATTCTGAGATGAGTCTACTTGAGCTAAGGGACTCACTTATCCATACCAGCCTTGCAGCTTCTAAAAGGAAAACTAACCTTGGTTAAATTATAAATGTTAATGTAGCTCATGGATTTTTGAGGGCCACCTGTTCCCCAAATGGGCATTTTATCTACGATTGCCACAGGTTTCTGTGTTTGAAGTTTCCTTGTTTGAGATTTGTCTAGAATTGGAAGTTTGTAAATCACATGTAAATTTTTATATGAACTTTAGTATAAGAATAGATATAAAACTTAAAAGAATATGAGTTCTTCATCTTTTCTTTTACTTAGACTTCAGAAAGTACTATTCCAGTAAAAAGCAAAGCTGATGAAAGAGAAAAGTATATGATAGGGAACTCTGTACAGAAGATCAATGAACCTGAAGCTGAGATCAGTCCTGGGAATTTACCAGTGACTGCAAATGTGAAAGCCTGTGAGAACTTGAAGCATATTGTTAATCATGATGATGTTTTTGAGGTATGACATTTTTTATTATTCTGAAGCAATTGTAAGAACTTTAATATTTCATTGTTGCTAAAGACCTGATATTGATTGCAGAAAATACGTTAATGAATTTGTCCCTGAGAAATTTCAAAATATTGGCTAAAGTATTGCTCATTTATCACTTGAAACTTAGCACTTTTATACCCTTTATGCTCAGATGTTTAACTGCTATGTAAATTTGATTATGGGGGGGTCAGTCTACTGTAAAATACATAATTACTATTGCTTTTATTTCTCTAACTTAAAAACAAAAAGGCTACTATCAGTAAACTCAGTTATTCAACTTATTTAAGCATTTTTGTCATTGAATTTGAAGGTTTTTTTGTTGAGTGTCTGAGACTTTTTAGCTGTGGAATTTCTTCTAGTGGATCCATAAAAGCTGTAATTTTTTTAAAAAATACATCTTTATTGAGATATATACCATAACAATTCACCCGTATAAAGTATATATATAATTCAGTAGCTTCTAGTGTATTTACCAAGTTGTGTAAACTATCACCACAATCACTTTTAAATTGGTCTTCCCAGAAAGAAATCCTGTACTTCTTAACTATTACTCCCCAATTTCCTCATCCCCCTTAACCCTAGGCAACCTAAAAATCTTTATGTGCCTCTATAAATTTTCCTGGTCTTGACATTTCATATAAATAGAATCATACAATATGTGATCCTTGGCCGGGCGCGGTGGCTCATGCCTGTAATCCTAGCACTCTGGGAGGCCGAGGCGGGTGGATTGCTTGAGCTCAGGAGTTCGAGACCAGCCTGTGCAAGAGCGAGACCCCATCTCGACTAACAATAGAAAGAAATTATCTGGCCAACTAAAATACATATATAGAAAAAATTAGCCGGACATAGTGGCGCATGCCTGTAGTCCCAGCTACTCGGGAGGCTGAGGCAGTAGGATCGTTTAGCCCAGGAGTTTGAGGTTGCTGGGAGCTAGGCTGATGCCACGGCACTCACTCTAGCCCGGGCAACAAAGCAAGACTCTGTCTCAAAAAAAAAAAAAAAAAAAATGTGATCCTTTGTGACTGGTTTCTTTTACTTAACATAATGTGTTCAAATTTATTCCATGTTATAGCATATATCAATGCTGCATCCATTTTTATGGCTGAATAATATTCTGTTGTGTATATGTATATATATACCACACCATTGTTTATCCATTCTTCGAATGATGGACATTTGGGTTATTTCCACTTTTTGGCTGTAATGAAGAAGGCTCCTGTGAATATTTGTGTGCGGGTTTTTGTGTGGATATGTATTTTCATTTCTCTTGGACATAGGAGTGGAATTGCTAGATCATGTAAACTCTATGTTTAACTGTTTGAGAGAGTCCATATACTTTTCCAAAGTGGTTTCACCATTTATGTTCCCCTCATATACTGCTGTTGGTAATGTAAAATGATGAAGCTATAACTTTTAATATGAATATCTGAAATATTTTTGTATTTATAGCTGTATTGTCCACTGTGGTACATGATAGCTACAAGTAGCTATTTAAGTTGAAATTAAATTAAATTAATTTAAAATCGAGCCTCCTACTCATAGTAGCCACATTTCACATGGTTAGTAGCCACATCTGGCTAGTTAGTGGCTACCACTAACACACACTAGCACAGATATAAAGATCATTTCTGTCATTGTAGAAAGTTCTTTTGGACAGCATTGGTATAGAGAAATAGTGATATTGTGGGCTATAATAACATCTTCTGAAAATTCAAAATGCATTCAGAGCACATCATTTATTTTGATGCTTATCCTGTGAGTTAGCATTTATTACAGGGGAAAAAAACCTCATGGATTTTGGATGTACTTTATTTAGATGGTTAACATCACTCAGTATACTACTGTATGCATTAAAGCTAATATAACATAGTCTGCAAAAGTTATTAAGTTTGTCCCAGTGAACTTATGACTCATTTAGTGTAATTTCTATGTGTAAGACACTGTGTTTGGAGCTGTAGTGGCAGAATGGATAAGTGGATATATAGATTAAAATGAGTGCAAATATGTAGAATCAAGTATAGACTATGCTAAGTGCATAAGCAAAGTATTAAGTGTTATACCAATTTAGAAAAGAGGTCTTTTCTGGCTTTGAAGATCCGTGGATCTTTTAAGGAGAAAGAGGCATTTGACCTGTATTTTGAAAGATTTCAATTGGCACAAAGAGAACTAAATGAAATGTGGAAGGAATAATGAGAACAAAAGAATGCCATTTGAAAAATGTGGAAGAAAATATGTTTTATCTTACTGAATATGTCAGGGCAAATATTATGAAATAAAATCAGTACAGTAGATTGAATCCTGATTATGAAGGCCCTTGAAAGCCACACTAAGAAGTTTGAACTTAGTGTTCTGTGGTCCTTGGGAGCCACAGAAGGCTTTTAGTAGAGTATTACTATGATAGAGCTGTGTATTAGAGTTATGTTACAGTGGCTACTGAATTCTCAGAGTTTGACAGCTGGGTTTTTTTGTTTGTTTGTTTGTTTTGTTTTTTAAGAGATACCTGTCACCCAGGCTAGAGCGCAGTGGTGCAATTTTAGCTCACTGCAGCTTCCAACTCCTGGACTCAAGTGATCCTTCACCTCAGCCTCCCAAGTAGCTGGGACTGCAGGCATGCGCCACCACACCTGGCTAACTTTTAAAATTTTTTGTAGAGATTGACCAGGCTGGTCTTGAACCTCCTGGCCTCAAATAATCCTGTCACCTCAAAGTTCTGGAATTATATGCATGGGCCACTGCACACAGCCAGCTTTTTGAATAAAGATAGCAAAAAACATGGGCTGAAAGTTAGTTGTGAGAATATTAGAGGAGGAATGTAACATGTGAATATCTCTTACCAAAAAGGGAGTAGAGTGAATAGTGACATAACAGTGACTGATTAGGGAGGTGATGCCATTAACAGGATGAGGTGTTAAGAGAACAAACAGGCTTGGAAGGACCAGTTTGTTTATGGGTATGTGGAATTTGAACAATTGGCAAGACTGTCAATTAGACATATCCAACAGATACGTGAATCTTCAGCTCAGAACAGAAATCAAAGGTAGATTATAAATTAAAGAATTGTCATAATAAATATAATCATTGAAGAAAACACAATATCCAATGGGAACAAATAAGAAAGGGAAAAAATGTGGGCTGTTAGAAGATTGACATGACTAAAGGAGGCAAGAGATTTAGGAAATTGCAGTTCCCAAAAGCCCATGTGTAATATAAATTCTTGAAGAAGAAAGAGTGGTCAGTAATATAAATGCTGTGGATATCAGAGATTAAAGTAGACAGTTTGCCCTTCTCCTTTTCTCTCGTTCTTCACACTTATTCTGTCATTGAGTCCTGATAATACCAGAATTTCTATGAAATTCTTTTTCTGTTTATCACCCACCACTGCCATTGCCTAAGGACATACATAATCTCATTTTCTTCAGGACTGTGGTGATAGATTTCTTTCTGCCAGCCTCCTCTTCTTCCTGTACATTCTTAATACCAGAATTAACATTTTAAAATATAATTCTGATCGTATGAGTTCCTGGCTTGGCAACTTCCAGTAATGACTAATACGTACTTAATTGAGCCCATTTTCAGAGAATAACCTTTCACCATGCAATCCAGTCTACCTTTTTTGTCTCTCCTGCCACTTACCTTGAGCTCCAGCTGCACAGTGCTAACTTGCCATACTGTTTCTTATTTCTGTGCTTCCCACTGTTCAAAATGTCATTCCCTTCTTTACTCATTCTTCAAAACTACTACCTCCTTTTCATACTCTACTAACCAGCAGCCTTTAACTCTTTCCATCGTAGTACAGTCTTGAGCAGGGTTGGCAAACTATGGCCTGTGGGCTAAATCTGGCCCATTGCTTGTTCTTGAATAGCTCGCAAGCTAAGGATAGCTTTACCTATTAAAGGTTAATTAAAATCAGTAGAAGAATACTATTTTATCACATGAAAATTAAAGTTTTATTGGAACATAGCCATGCACATTTGTTTATATATTGTCTATAGCTGTTTTTGCACCACAACAGCAGAGTTGAATAGTTGAAACAGAGACCATTTGGCCTGCAAAGTCTAAAATACTTAATTTAGCCTTTTATTGAAATGGTTTGCTGATCCCAGTCCATATGTTTATTATAGCACTTATGAATACCTAAAAGTCTTAGTGCCTTTAACGGAACATCTTTTTTAAGGACGTTTGATTTATTTTCACCATATTTATTTATTTCCATCATGTTAACTGGGAATGATTTAGCCTGCAGAAGATCTGATTTCATCTACAGCATATCAATGTTAAAATTTTTCTATTTGTTGACTAACAAGTCATTTTGTTTGCTATCTGGCGGCACTCAATGGGAGATAATCTGGGACTACTGCTAAGTGTTACAGAAAAATTCGTGGAGACTAATAAAAAATTCTGTCTTCAAATTGGGTAAAAATTGCCATTAGTTCATTTTGATGGCAGAGCATCTCAGTCCATCTGATTCCCTTGAACCCAATGATTCATAAGAGAATAAATTTGAGGATTAGGGAGAAACTTTTTGTTGAGTCACCCTTACTAAACTGAGTTTTTCAAAGACAGGGATTGTTTTATTCATTTTTGTTTGTCTAGCACGTGATATAGTACCAGGCACATAGTAATCATTAATATAATTGAATTAAGGCTTGCCAGAGGAAATTATCCCATAGGCATGTTGGCATATTGTTAAGAATTATCATAGTTTTATTGCGATGTCTTGAATTAGTTAGATCTTACACTAGTTTTCGTCACTAGTACCATGAAAATATTTCATGCATGTTCTTAATACTGTTTGTTTTCCTATTGAAGTTCTTATGACTTAACATTTATTCATTTAAAGAAACCAAAATTTAATTTTATATATATTTCCTCCTTTTTTCTTAAACTAGGAATCTGAAGAACTTTCTTCTGATGAAGAGATGAAAATGGCAGAGATGCGACCACCATTAATTGAAACGTCTATTAACCAGCCAAAAGTTGTAGCACTTAGTAATAACAAAAAAGGTTAGAAGTTAAAGCACTAAGAATAGAAATTGCCTGAATAAAGTTTATAAATTTTTTTGGAATAAATTTCATTGAAATGTTATTTGAAATATATTTTTAAAATAAGTTTTTAATATGCCTTTCTGAAAACTTCTCCTTCCTTATTATTCATTTTTAAAGAAAGGTCTTCATAGATCTTTTCCCTCCCCTCATGCAAATTTACTTACAAAAGCATGGACTTTACAGGCTAATAAGCCTACATTATTCTATTGCTTATCTGCTATGTGATCCTTGAGTTACTTAAGTTTATCCATATGTAGGTATCTAATTTGACATGCAGTGAGGCTATCAAAGGATTTTATATCCAAATGGCTAGTTTATGGAAAGTATTCAAATCTAGCACAGTAATTGATGCTCATTGTTATTTCACTCTTAACTGTCTGAGAACATTGTTTACATTCTCCTCAACCCCTGCCAGCCATTCTTCCATATAACAGAATCTTAGATTCTTGAGATAAATTAAATCTTGAAGGATATCTGTCTCTTCCTTCACCCCTCCCCACTAGTACCTGACTGTCTCTACACCCTCTTCACCAAATGTTTATCCAGCCTTTTGCCTTTATGGCATCAGTGATACTTTCAGGGTGGCCCTTGGGTAGCTTAGGTTCATAATAATTTTGGCAGTGATACGTAGTATTTGTTGAGCACTTACTAGTTGCCAGGGTACTATGCTAAGTTACATGTTATTGTCAGTTGTCACAATAACTCCAGGATAAGGAGGAGGAAGAGGAATATATTTATGAAAGAATTTCACCATCTAGTTTAATGGTATTTTAAAAATTAGGAATCCAAGACCCAAATACCTTGAGGTTAAGGTTACAGAGCCCATATGCTGTTATTGTCAACTGTAAACTCAATCCAGACTACTTAAGCTGTGCTATTAATACTAAGATCTAAGAAAAGCAGAACAGCAAAAATATCCTTGATTCATATAATCTTCTGTGGATGTGTCTTATACACTATTTCAATGATTTGGCTAGAATTAAGTTAGTTAAAAACAACTTATTTACCACTATTTAAAAAAAAATACTACTTTTAATTGTACCTGCCTATCATAGGATATGAACACTGTCTATTTCTGTTCATATAATTGTTACATACACAGTCACCTCACATATTGAGAGTATAACATTCATAAACAATTCTGTGAACAGCTTAAAAAATGTGAAGAAATGAGAGGGCTGACCTTGAAAATCTGTTGATTTTTTTGGTAATTGTGTGTGTGTCAGGGGAAGCAGTTGGCTTCATTGCTCATTTTTATTACCAGAAGAGATGAAAAAAATTCCCCACATGTATGAAATAATTTTTTTCCCAGATAAGTTTACAAAGATTGTGAACTGTAACTATACTTTTTATTATGAGTCTTAGAAATTATACATGGGTAGAAAGCATGTTCACTAAAATTAATTGGCTTTAGAAAACATTGCATAATACCATCTTGTCAGTAAACTAAATCAAATTCTCAGTAACTTTAACATTAGTTACATTTTAAAAAGTGGTCTGTTTTAAAATTCTTTAATCTTTATGTGTATTAGGACTGAATTTGCAGGGGTGCCTCTGGTTATCTTCTTACCCATATAATTTATTACCTCATCTATGGAACCAGGGCAATATAAATGCCATCTGTCGTTACTGGAAAGTATTTTGCGCAATTCCTGGTGAATTTATCATTGGTCTTAATATTTTTTTGTTTGTTGTGTTTCAGATGATACAAAGGATACAGATTCTTTATCAGATGAAGTTACACACAATAGCAATCAGAATAACAGCAATTGTTCTTCTCCATCTCGGATGTCTGATTCAGTTTCTCTTAATACTGATAGTAGTCAAGACACCTCACTCTGCTCTCCATTGAAACAAACTCATATTGATATTAACTCCAAAATCAGGTTTGTGAATATATTATAAAATTTTTTATTTGTACAATAAATAGAAATAGTAAGGCCAATAATAATTACATAACTAAAACATAAAGCATTTCACAAATATTATAGGAGTGGTTCAGGCAGTATATGCTTTCTTTCCCCATTTTATTACTAATTAACTATTTAATTTTTATATACTTCCATTTTAAATTAGTTTTCTAAATGGGGAAGAATAAACAAAATAGATTCTCAATCTCTTGATTATAAGATTGAACATTTGTATAATATTTATAGGTGTTACAACATAAACAGCCTATTTGGGGTATTTTTATAGTTAGAAATGCAGAAACATTTTGGGAGTATGCCATTGAAGGGTTCTTTCAAATACTCTTGACTGGTGTATGTTTGGCTTAGACAAACTCTCAGAGAGATGTAAATGTTAAGTTCTGTAGTCTGCAATTTAACAAAAGTTTAAAACAAATTTTATTATTTAGGGTCTCAAGAAAGGTAGCTATCAAAGCAAGACCATGCCATCATTCTGCGTTGGTGTTAGTCTGTCAGCTAGGGTATGCTTGAGAGAAAGATTTGGTATACTACTAAACCAAAAGCTTATTATACAGATTTTTGAGACAGAGTCTCACCCAGTTGTCCCCACCCCCTGCCCCCGGCTAGATTGCAGTGGCGTCATCATAGCTCACTGCAACCTCAAACTCCTGGGCTCAAGTGATTCCCCCTGCCTCAGCATCCCAAGTAGCTTGGACTACAGGCATGTGTCATCATGCCTGGCTAATTTTTCTATTTTTTGTAGAGACAAGGTCTCGATCTTGCTCAGGCTGGTCTTGAACTCCTGGCCTCAAGTAATCCTCCTGCTTTGGCCTCCCAGAGTACTAAGATTACAGGCGTGAGCTCCCACGCCAAGCCTAAAATTCTTATTTTTATAACCTCTTAGATATTAACATAATGATTAATTTGTTGAATAATAAAATTTTACTTATTTATTGGGAAATAGCATGGTATTTTATAAATCGTGTTTTTTATAATTAAAAGCTAACCTTTTGGTGCTACATTTTTGATAATGTTATCTTTTGCATAATAGGAAAGTCAATATTAAGGAATTTTTGTGTAAATATAACCTGAGTATTTACTCAAG
The DNA here is from genome assembly GCF_020740605.2 of Lemur catta. Classification (NCBI taxonomy): domain Eukaryota; kingdom Metazoa; phylum Chordata; class Mammalia; order Primates; family Lemuridae; genus Lemur; species Lemur catta. Next base: position 41,851,679 of record NC_059139.1, read on the forward strand.
AGAACACAAATGTTTTTTATCACCAAGTAAAAATAAAATATTTTCTATAATTTTGGAATGGCACATTTATAAAATGCTTGCCAAATACAACTAGCCACTTAAAAGAGTAATTAGACTTAGTTCTCTTTTGATCCCTTTTACATATTTAATATAAAACTTTCGGTGATTGTTCAGTTCTTTGTTTTATACAATTTTCTTATCTATTTGAATTTAATAATAACTGTGTACTTAGTTGATATTATTAACTGTGGTTAACATGGTTAATAATGTAAGGCTTCAGAATTATCCAGAAAAATGTCCTGTATTCTTAGCTATTCAAGTTATTAGCTTTCTCCCCATTTATCTGCCTACATTCAAGCATTTCATTTTTTTAGCACATTTGTGAAAAGATGCAGCAGCAGAAGATGCATAATATACTTTTATACATAGTTTAGCCCTATTAAACTAGATTGAGTTTATTGATGAAAATTAATCTCAACTATGAATTTTAATTGTTTTATTCATCTCTGACTTAAAGCTATATTACTTAACTACTAAGATAATATGTTTAAATTACTTGCTTGATGATAAATGCTTTTTATCTGTGATCCCATGAACTTTTTTTAACTTGTCTACCTACACAATTTAACTAGTTATTTATTAATGCTCCCTGTTACTAAGAAAACTTTGCTTTATTATGTTTTTCACAAAATTATCTTTATTTTAGGCAAGAAGATGAAAATTTTAACAGCCTTTTACAAAATGGAGATATTTTAAATAATTCAACAGAGGAAAAGTTCAAGGTTCATGATAAAAAAGATTTTAATTTACCAGAATATGATTTGAATATTGAAGAACAATTAGTTCTAATTGAGAAAGGTGTTGAGTCAACAGCCACATCTGATGAATCTCACAAATTAGATCACATCAATATGAATCTTAATAAGCTTATAACTAATGATACATTTCAACCAGAGATAGTGGATAGATCAAAGACACAGGATATAGTCCTTGGAACAGGATTTTTAAGCGTTAATTCTAAAGGGGAAGAAGAGCACTTGGAAAATGGAAACAAGTATCCTACTCTGGAATCTGTAAATAAGGTAAATGGACATTCTGAGGAAACTTCACAGTCTCCTAATAGGGCTGAACCACAAGATACTGATTCTTCTGTTGACTTAGGTATTTCCAAAAGCACTGATGATCTCTCCCCTCAGAGAAGTTGTCCAGTTGGATCTGTTGTGAAATCTCATAGCGTAACTAATATGGAGACTGGAGGGCTAAAAATCTATGACATTCTTAGTGACAATGGACCTCAGCAGCCAAGTACAACGGTTAAAATCACATCTGCTATTGATGGAAAAAATATAGTCAGAAGCAAGTCTGCCACACTGTTGTATGATCAACCATTGCAGGTGTTTACTGGTTCTTCTTCATCTTCTGATTTAATCTCGGGTACAAAGGCGATTTTCAAGTTTGATTCAAATCATAATCCTGAAGAGCCAAACATATTAAGAGGCCCCACAGCAAGTGGACCACAATCTACACCCCAAATATATGGTCCTCCACAATATAATATCCAGTATAGTAGCAGTGCTGCAGTCAAAGACACTTTGTGGCCCTCTAAACAAAATCCCCAAATAGATCACATCAGTTATCCTCAGCGCCTTCCTAGATCAGAGAGCACAGAAAATCACAGTTTTCTTAAACATTCTGCCAATATGAATTTTTCTAACCATAACAATGTTCGAGCTAACACTGCATACCATTTACATCAGAGACTTGGGCCAGCAAGGCATGGGGAAATGTGGGCCATTTCACCAAATGACCGACTAGTTCCTGCTGTGACTCGAAATACGATTCAGCGACAAGGTAGTGTGTCCTCTACAGCCTCTGTAAATCTTGGTGATCCAGGTCCCACAAGGCGGACCCAAATTCCTGAAGGGGATTATTTATCATACAGAGAGCTACATTCAGTGGGAAGAGCTCCAGTGATGTCAGGATCACAGAGACCTCTCTCTGCACGAACGTACAGCATTGATGGTCCAAATGCATCAAGGCCTCAGAGTGCTCGACCCTCTGTTAATGAAATACCAGAGAGAACTATGTCAGTTAGTGATTTCAATTATTCACGGACTAGTCCTTCAAAAAGACCAAATGCAAGAGTTGGTTCTGAGCATTCTTTATTAGATCCTCCAGGAAAAAGTAAAGTTCCTCATGATTGGCGAGAACAAGTACTTCGACACATTGAGGCCAAAAAATTAGAAAAGGTAATTGAACATGAGTTTTTCATTCTTCTCTTTATCAACTTACTTATTTTCCTTAAAAATATTTGGCATTCTTTGTTTTTTACAAAAGATGAAAACAAGGTAACTCTGAATTATTATCTATTTATATTCTAGGAGTTTTTTTTCTGGTACCTAGGAATAGAGTTTCAAATTTAAACTTACACAGGAAAGTTGATGATAGTGGTAACTTCTTTCCCTACTTTTATTCCCCAGAATTTCTAATAAGAATGTATTCATGTTATTTTATGTGTGTATCTTTTTTAGATTGTGTACACATATTAGAAATATGTGTAACATCTGTACCTCTGTTTAGCATTTTCTGACCCCCTGCTCTCTATTAATAATTGTTGATTATGTAAACATTATAAGAAATAGTAATTTACTATACAGTTAACAGAATAACAAGATATGTGTTGCAAATGTATATTTCATCTAAGATTTTTTTCCCAGTCCACATTATGTGAACTAACATTGTCACTGACACAGATGGCTTCTGGCATGGCATTTATTCTTGACTTTTCTAAACTGCATTTCTGACCTACTTCAACTCAGTTAAGTATTTCTGTGACTCTAGTGTAGCTTGGCAATAGTTGGTAAAATAACTAATGCTTATGTTGAGTTTATAACTGTATGTGTAAACATTCATCTTTTGAACAGAGTTAAAAATTTTTTTTTAATTATTCTTGTAAAATCGATATGAGTGCCATGGTCATGTGGCCCAAGTGTATAAGTGTGTTCTTTCTTTAAGATTTAGCTTTATATCTCTCACTGGATTTTACGCAAAAATTATCTTTTCTCTGTTTATTAAATATGAAATGTGTTTTTTAAAAACAGCTTGAACATATATACCCTCAATAAGTCATTATTTTTAAAAATTCCTTAAATAAAATTTTTTTGAAATGCCAATATATATGATTAGTACGTTATATCAATTCACATTAAATCTCAGCCTATAATTGTTAGCTGTTTTTAGCAGGGCCTTTTCAACTTTAAATAGCTAAACATCTATAAGCATTAGGTTATTTTATTCTCATCTGTCCATTTTGTTTTACCTTTAAGTTTATACACACTGAACTTGTATGCTTTTTCTAAGGAATTTGGAAATTTGCCTTTCTTTCCTTTTTTTTTTAATTTCGGAATATTATGGGGGTACAAATGTTTAGGTTACATATATTGCCTTTGCTCCACCCATGACCATTGCCCAGACAGTGCGCATCACACCCATTAGGTGTGAACATACCCATCCCCTCCTCCCCATGCCCACCTGCCCAAAACGTGATGAATGTTACTTCTATACGTGCACATAAGTGTTGATCAGTTGGTACCAATTTGATGGTGAGTACGTGTGGTGCTTGCTTTTCCATTCTTGTGATACTTCACTTAATAGAATGGCCTCCAGCTCCATCCAGGATAGTACAAGAGGTGCTAGATCACCGTTGGGTTTTGTGCCTGAGTAGTACTCCATGGTATACATATACCACATTTTATTAATCCATTCATTATTGATGGGCACTTGGGTTGTTTCTGCATCTTTGGAGTTGTGAATTGTGCTGCTAAAACATTCGAGTGCAGATGTCTTTCTTATAGAATGTCTTTTTTTCCAGTGCAAATTTCTTAAGCAGTGGAGTAACATAACTCTGTTTTATAAATTCAATTCTGTTGTCAATGTGGAACTGGAGTTTGGAGGAAGAGGCTATAGTCAAAGAGATTGACTCATGAGGCCATTTAGTGATCTTGATAAGAAACGAATGTGAACTGTCGTCAGTGGAGTTGAGACTAAGGAACAAGTTAAAGAGACAATTCTGAAATAGACTTAACAAGATTACTGCTGATTGAATATTCCTGTAATCCGTCATTGAGGAAAAGGCATAAAGCTTGAGATTTGTGCCTTGAATAACTGGTTGTTGGAAATGCCTTTAACTGTCATTGGAGTTATAGAAGGAATGGCAGGTTTGGACAAAGAGATGAGTCTGGTTATTCTGTATAGGTTACATCTTATATGGCTGTTCTCCCACTTCTTTCCTATCTGACAGAGATGTGCCTGGACTTTAAACAGGAAATAAGTAGTAGCCATCTCATTGTTCAGTGTGCTTTCTCAGCTTTTTTTTTCATCACATAAAATATTTACATATTTTAAAATTTGCTGTACATCTTCTTGGAGAGTGTGTGACAGTAGTTTCCCAGTTATGCCCACTGGTAATTTAGAGGTGCACATTAGTTCAATGAAACTAGAGAAGCCTTGTGAAAAAAGAAACAGGGCGGACTTTGTCTAAACACAAATCTGTAGCTGTCAGGATCACTCCCATTTCCAGTACATAGATCATACTTTGAAATTAACAGTGTGCTCTTTCTCATAATATACTTGCCAAGGCACCCACCTGTCAGACTGCTAGCTGACTACACTGCCCTATGTTCCATCTCATTGATGGAGGAGCATTTCTAGCAAATACCAAAGTATCTATTCTGCTGTTACTGTAGCTTTGTTGTATTCCTTTTCAGGTATTATTTTATTCTTCACGTCTTTCTTAAATAAATTCTGTTTGCTTCTTTCAGCTCTTAAAAAGTACTCACGTATAAGACTGCTTTTACCTAATTTATGTAAAAGTTTTATCTTAAATGGAATCATATGTTTGATAAACCACACTTTAAAAGAATTTAGCAGAAAGTAAATAAATATGTTACTTCTCTTTGACCTTTTAAGTTAAAAAATATTTAGTTGCTATATTGTATAACATTTAGAGAGACACCATAGTCTTACTATTCAGAGTCCTTGCTCTGCTACATAGTTAGCTAATTGGACAAGTAACTTAGACTTTCCTTATCTTAGTTGCTTCATCTGTAATATAGGTGCAGTGAAAGGAATTTCTTACTTTAGGATTGTTTAAAAAAATTATATACAGCTGGGCGCGGTGGCTCACGCCTGTAATCCTAGCCCTCTGGGAGGCCGAGGCAGGTGGATCGTTTCAGGTCAGGAGTTCGAGACCAGCCTGAGCGAGACCCCGTCTCTACTAAAAATAGAAAGAAATTATATGGACAACTAAAAATATATATAGAAAAAATTAGCCGGGCATGATGGCGCATGCCTGTAGTCCCAGCTCCTTGGGAGGCTGAGGCAGGAGGATCGCTTAAGCCCAGGAGTCTGAGGTTGCTGTGAGCTAGGCTGACGCCACGGCACTCACTCTAGCCCAGGCAACAAGGTGAGACTCTGTCTCAAAAAAAAAAAAAAAATTATATGAGTTATTACAAAGCACTTAGAATGGTACCTGACATACATAACTAAGTGCTGAATAAGTATTTGGCCATCGTCCTCATCATTACCATCTCTTAAAATATTTTTTTAATTAGCTGATTAAAATTAATATTTTTGCTTCAGAAAAAAATTAATATTTTTTATTTAGAACACCAAAGTACTTTATTGTAAAATAGGTTATTATATGGTAGTAAAATAATTGTGTCTTTCTTAAATTAAAGCACCCATTTAATATGGTTTATAATTATTAAATATAAGCACATTTCTTATATCAAAGATAAAGGCCTTTTCAAAAAATGAAGATAGTGTCTATATGTTGTTTAGCTTGTAAAAATTTGTTTTCAATATCCATCTCTCAAGGGTGATGATCTTAAATACTATTTTTATCATATATACTTATCTGATAGGAAAAATATCAATAAAATATCAATAGAGACTTTTGGGGGGCTGTATATTTATTCATATACATGTACACATACAAATATACACATAAAACTACTAGGAAAAATAGAAATTTTAAGAGAAATTTGGTATTTTCATGGCATTATTAGTCATTCAGAAAATATAATTATGGTACAGAAACTTATAATAGTTCAGGAAATATAGTTCAGAGGATGAAATTTTAATATAATAGTAATTATCTGTCAGTGATGAGATTTTGGGACTTTTTGATACATTTCTATAGTGTTTTCATTTTGAAAGATTAAACACTAATTATAAATGTAAGAGTAATCACAGAAGATGGGACTGTTCAAGGAGAGTGCTACTTTTTGAAGCATTGGTAAAATTTTGATAAATAGGATTAATATTAATAGATTAAGGTAAAAATTATATCAGGAGGGAGTGCTGAGAGCAGGGAGAGACCAGTACTTGAACCTGGTTGAATTAGGTGTAGGGATTTTGAGAAGATTTGATAATAAAATTTGAGCCAGATTATAGATATTAGAAAGTCTTGGTAACAGTTGAGTGTATTTAGTGCTTACTAAGTGCCAGGAACTATCACTGTACAATTATCTCTTTATACAAATGTTTCTGAATTTTCACATGAGTCCTATGTGATATTTTTATTATCCTATTTTACAATAAGAAAATTTAGACACAGAATGTTAAATAATGTTCCCAGGATGATATATATGTTATGTGGATGAGAGAAGAACAACTTTAAAAGCCAGGCCAAAAAAACAATAATTCAATTTGACACAATAAACACGGGGGGACCACTATTATTTCATGGGCAGATGTGGTATTTTAGGATATCTTGGGCAAAAGTGTTCAGGATGAATTCCAAAGAGGTAGTTTAGGAAACAATTTCAATAATAAAACAGCCAACTGATGCATACCTGGGCTAGGATTATGGCTGCAGTAGGAATTAATCTGAAAAACACTTTGACAAAAAAATTATTTTTAAGGACTGGATGAGAGAAGGGATTCAAGAAGCAGCTAAGGTTTCTGGTTTGGATGTTTGGTCATTAACATTTTTTTTGAAGTTCATAGGAGAATAGAGTCTTTAAAGTAACGTGGTGCAGTATAGAGATCTGACAAAAATAACTTACGTTTTTTTGAATATATTGAGTTTGATGTAATGATAGTGTGTGCAAATAGCTTGGAATACTATATGAAATCAGGGTTAGTGATGCAAATTTGAGATACAAACTGTGTGAGTGAGTGAGTTTTCCTAGGCAATAATTATGTAGGATAAGAAAAAAGTGTTTTTCTGAGAGATACTGAAAAGATAAATATATTGTTGTTTTAAGTATTTTAAATTGCTAATGTTAGACATGGTTATTATTCCAAAGGGCAGTCTGTTTGAGTTCCATGATACGTACACGCAAGTCCCCAGTGTGGGGGTGCTTGCTCTTCATATGTTCAAATGCTCTAAAAACATTAAATATGATTCTGAAAGTTTTCTTCCTTTTTTTTTATTTATAGAAACTACTTTGTGCTGCATTCATTTCACACTCTTGTTCATTAGATGTGGGAATCAGAATGAATGGGCAGCATAAGTATATTGAAAGTGCTACGTAAATATATTACTAATTAGCTACTTTAATAACAGCATTATTTAGACGCTAAACTTCGAAGCATTGGTTCAAAGTGGTGGAAGATGATGGAGGATCACTTACACACACACACACTCTCACTCACTCTCTGCCACCATAATAATTCTGATGGCATTGTGGACATTTAAGAATTTTCCCCAGAGGATTTCACAATGTTTCATGAGGTTAGTCCTCAAATTAAAATTTGCTACTTTGCTCAGCTGAGAGTTTAGTAATAATTGCTTATTGAAGCTTAGGTGGCTTTTAAACCTTCTAGTAGTTATCCTGTGCCCCCACACACACCATGCAAAAAAAAAAACAAAACTGGATCTGGAATCCAAACATATAAAATACATGTGACCTTGAAAATCTCAAGACTGACTTGGCTGGGCACAGTGGCTCACACCTGTAATCCTAACACTTTGGGAAGCTGAGGCAAGAGGATTGCTTGAGGCCAGGAACCAGCCTGGGCAACATAGCAAGACTACCCACCTCTACAAAAAAGTAGGAAAAAAGTTAGCCAAGTGTGGTGGTACACACCTGTGGTCCCAGCTACTTGGGAAGCTGAGGCAGGAGTATTGCTTGAAACTGGGAATTTGAGGATACAATGAGCTATGATGATTCTACTGCACTGTAGCTCAGGCAACAGAATGAGACGCTGTCATACGGGGGGGCGGGGCGGGGGGGATTTAATTAAACTAATAAGCAAGTCTGAAAAAGGAATAAAAACTATTGTTGTTGTTTTTGTTTTTAGAGATGGGATCTTGCTCTGTTGCCCAGGCTGCAATGCAGTGGTATTCACTGTAACCTCAAACTTCTGGTCTCAAGCGATCTTCCCACCTTGGCCTCCCAAAGAACACTGGGATTACAGGCACGAGCCACTGTACCCAGCCTTGGAATAAAAACTTTTTATTTCAAAGTTGAATTATTACTAATATCAGCATTCATTAATATTCCTTATTATATAAAGACTGAGATATGAAGCACTCCAAATCTTAAATTATGGTAAACACAAAACGATAAATGTCATGTTCACTTGTTATTATACAACTGTCAACATATAATGAACAACATTGCCCAGGGACATGATGCCTAGCATTTAATTGAGCTCTGTGCATTGTGTTGTGAGGATGCAGTTTTATGTGGATGTCTATGTACAAGTCTGGATTCAAAACCAGACCTGTTTAGTCAGTGAAATATTTACAGTAAGCTCCTATATGTTCAGAGATGACAGTAAAAGCTTTGTTCCAAGACCTATTCATTAAAAGGATGAATCAGGCCATTCAAGTTAACATGTTAAAGCTCTGTGTGTAACAAAGGAGTGCGTGTTATTTATTTGTGTGTGTGTGTGTGTGAATGATTTCTTTATTTTTATATTCCAATCGAATGTTTATGGAACCTCTGAATTGTCCTTATTCCTGGTGAATTGGTATAAGGCTTGGAAAATGCAGATCTGGGCTATTAAGTTTAGCTTTTTCTTTAGTCATTATTGTAGAAGCCACAAAATAACTGAATGTGTACGTGGTAATTTGATAGATCCTTTTCTTTCTGGAATCTTGCATTAATGTTTCTTGATATTAGATATCAACTTCAAAATCTGAAGAAGGAATGTATTTCCCAAGAGTAATATAGAAATGCTTGTTATGACATTTCTGTATTTCTTAATAACAAGCCATGCCCAAAATGTAGTTTCCCCAGTTTGACCATCAAGCTGTCAGTAAGTACTGAAGGACATGACTAAAAGTATCCACATTAAAGGACAGCAGTTAATAATGCTGGGAGTAAACTAGTAGAACGATGAGAGTCAAGCAGTTCTGGGATTAGCAATTAGGTATTCGTGTGAACTCAACAGTTAAGCAGCAAAGACCACCACTAACCCTTAAAATATAGTTATCTTTAATATTTATTTGAATAGGAAAAATTTGTGACACATGCATTTTCTAGTCTTTTTTCTGGTAATTGTAGAGCAGCCAGTAACTTTTTAAAAGGGAGGCTGAGATCAGAATCGCTTGAGCCCAGTTCAAGACCAGCCTGGGCAACATAACAACACCCTGTCTCTTAAAAAAAAAAAAAGATTATATTCTAACATTGTGTATATGTTAAACTTTTCTCTAATGTAAGATTTTTGTAAATGTGAAAGATAATATTTTTAGAAATTAAAATGAGCCAGGTATTTTTTTTGCAAATATATTTAATGTTTTGTGCTATAGTATATATGTTTAAACGCTCGGTTTATTTAATAAGATAGAATGAATTTCTATAATATGAAGTGGACTTTCTAGAAATTCATTTGACTTAGAATTACCAGGTGTTTATAAAAGTTATCTTTATATAGAGAAATTAATTTGTGTTCTACGTATGACTGTATAGATACACATACATCTGGGTATGACATCAATTCCTATTTTCTGACATATAAGATGTGTTAGGAGTAAAGGAAATAGTACTATAAAAGCAGGTATATGTCTGCTTTCTTCCTTGGTGCTTAAATATGTAAATGGTTGTATTTACATGTAATTTATGTATACAATATATGTATATTGTCATGTAAATATGTGGTAAATAGTGCCAATTTCTTTCAGTGGCTCTGAAAATTCGTTGTTGCATGATATTTCTGTGTGGTATTGGGGTTACTTGTAAATAGTCTACGTACATAACATGTCTTGTGGATTTTGCATGCTACACTAATCTCTGTTAAATCTATCCCCTCTTTATTCAGAGTATGCTGTCAAGGTCCTTTAATTCCAATTTTACTGCTGTAAGCAGTTTTCACTATGGCAGCTCTAGGGATCTGCATGGCAGCCAAGGCAGTCTTGCCTTGAGTGTTGCAGACGGAAGAGGTTCTGGTGGGCACATTTTTCGAGTGAGTACCTGCAGTAGACCAATACTTTTAGCATGTAGAGAAAAAACCCAAAATTTTAAATGTTTTGGTGTTTCTAGAAAAAAAATTTACTGTGGGTTAGAAACCTTAATTTCCTATGAGTTCTTCCATGGCTTAGTTCTAAAACTTTCTTCAAAGCTGATTTACACTTTATCTTCTAAAGTTTCTTTGGTCATAAACAAGTGATGTAGTCAGCTTTTGTATATTTATACAAAAAGGGGTGAATAGTAGGAAAAATCATCTGAGAGGTTTTTAAAAACTATTATTCTTTGCAGGATTTTTTTCTTAATATTAATTTGCTGTTCCTAACTCAAGGTTTTAAGGCTATGCCATATGTAATCCAGAGCTGTTATAGGGAGAAGTAATTTTAAACCTAGGTGATTGAGAATTGGCTAATAAAAAGTACTGTAACTAAGTTTAATCATAATTTGCTGGATATGATTAAATGTGAGGCTGAAGAAACTGTAATAAATACTAATGAAAAGGCAAACCCATGCCTGGCACGTTGGCTCATGCCTGTAATCCCAGCACTTTGAGTGGCCGAGGCAGGAGAATCACTTCAGGTCAGGAGTTCCAGACCAGCCTGGGCAACATGGCAAGACCTCATCTCTACCAAAAAAAAAAAAAAAAAAAAAAATCCAGGTGTGGTGGCATACACATGTAGTCTCAGCTACTCAGGAGGCTGAGGCAGGAGGGCTACTTGAGCCCAGGAGTTAGAGACTGCAGTGAGCTATGATGAGGCCACTGTACTCTAGCCTGGGCAACACAGTAAGACCCTGTCTCTTTAAAAAAAAAAGGCAAAACCCAAATCCTTTACCCACATTTTACCATAGTCCTTAGTAGTAAAGAAGAAAGGTTTATTATTTTAATGAAAGTTAAGTGTAGAGGATAGAAAGGCAAAAAACGAGAAAGAACAACTCAGGCCTGGCTCTGTTTCGAGATTTTTCTCTCTATAACAATTTGAGGTGGTAGCATGGCCTCTTGACAGATATTTCCTTCTGTCCCTCTCCTTCCAACTTGTAAGGATCTTTCCCCCTTATAACCCTATTTTATCCCCTCCCCAAAGTTTCCGTATTAATTTAGTTCTAAGTCCTTTACTTTTTCCTGGTTATAACCACCTTCCCCCATTTTTATACATCCCTAGCTTTTCTCTGTTGTGTTCTAGAGTAGGAGCAGTTCCCTGGATTCACTTTGCTCTGGCTACACCTGATGTAGCCTTACCCTGTCCTCTGTCACCTGCCACCATATGGTTTCTATGCTGTTATGGTAGAAGCAGCCATTTCTCAGTTTAAAGAGGGAGAGAGAAAGGTGGTAACTTTAATCCGTCATTTAAACAGAGTACATGTGGTAAAGACCAGTGTCTTTTATTATATTAACTCCAGGGGGAATTTTTGCCATTTATAGTCATCTGAAATGTTCTTTCTAAATTCTTTTATGGTAACATTTTGTGCTTGTTTTTCTTAAATTCAGAGCCTTTGAGTCCATTGAATTTTACTTTTTCACTCATAATATGCTTGTTATTTTAAAAAATAGATAAGCATAGATGTATATTCAGGCTTGAATTTAAATTTCAAGCTGTGAGCTAAATTGATTAATATGTGTTTTAAAAGCTCATCTCAAAAAGGGAGAAGGAAAATAAAGTATTCATTGTGTAAATATACAAAGTTAGATCAAACCACAACCAAAAATTCTAAGCCATGGTTTGAACTAGCAACTAACTGCATGTGATAGATCTGTAGCAGATATACTTTCTAAAATTAATTATAAATCCTTGAGTTTATAAGTATCTTGTAGTATATCATAACAAAGTAGATTTTAGGTTATTTTTATAAGACCATAAGTTTATTGATACTGCTTATCATTAAAATTTAGGGGGAAAAAATCCTGTGTGGTATTATGGCTATTAAAAAAACAATTAATTTTTTTATCAGAAATCTTTTTGTAATACTCAACAGGAGTATTTTAATTAGTCCTAAAATTTAAGACTCTTTGATTAATAACTAAATTTATTGTTAAAAGGTGTTAAAAACTAGGTATTACTATAAAACTAAAAGGAAAAAACATGTTGGCCAGGCGGTGGCTCACACCTGTAATCCTAGCACTCTGGGGGACTGAGGTGGGAGGATCCCTTGAGCCCAGGAGTTTGAGGTTGCAGTAAGCTATGATGATGCCACTGCACTCTAGCCTGGGCAACAGGGCAAGACTGTCTCCAAAAAAAAAAAAAAAAGAACATGTAGTTTGTCTTCTACATCTGTGCATTATAAAGAAATACATTAACAGCATCTATCCATGTAAACTTTTCACACAAGAACAAACATCTTACTGTGTACCTTTGGAAGAAGAATATTAATTGATGGCGGTGATGATGGTAATGTTTGATTTGGGACTTCATCTTTTCACTGTCTAGTAGTATTTTTTCCTAATCTTCTCTCAAGTGTCATCATCGTTTTGGTTTCACATCTTAAAGAGCATTATTTGTTTACTTTTTATTTTCCCCTCATTTGAAGCATCCCCAGACATCCAGTCCAGGAGATCCTGGCCAAGATGATATATTCATTTCAGGACAGCAGAACTACTCGTCAGCTACACTTAGTAACAAAGATGTTCCTCCAGACAGCTTGATGATGAAAGTAGGTGCTGAGGAAATAAATGAAGTAGTATCTGTGAGCTTACTGTGTTTTGCAGCTTTTGAACCAGAAGTATCATATGTGCTTTAACTGAAAATACTTTTTGAGGGCTTCTTCCCTTTATTGGTAAGAATTTCTTAAAAATCAGAAATACAAAATAGAATTTGACTTTGTCTTCTATATCTCAGTTTATTCCATGATTTTTCCACACTGCAGAATCATTTGGTTGCATTTGCATTTCTGTAGTACCACCTACTTATTCTATCATTTGAATCAAGGGCTGTTTGACATTCCAAGTAGTAAACCTATTTGGAGAGTTGAAGATGAACTTGTCTTAAATTCTTCATCCTAGGATCTTTTACTTTTATGAAAATCATTTTTAAAATGCTCCAAATGTAATTAGAAGTCATCTCAAAAGATGGTAGAATAGATGATGGTTGTATTCTTAGTACTTTCATAGCAAAAAACTGTCATTTAGAAATAGATTGTGTAGGCCAGGCATGGTGGAAATTAACTGGGCATGGTGGCATATGCCTGTAGTCCCAGCTACTCAGGAGGCTGGGGCAGGAGGATTGCTTAAATCCAGGAGTTTGAGGTTGCGATGAGCTAGGCTGATGCCACAGCACTCTAGCTCAGGCGACAGAGCAAGACTCTGTCTCAAAAAAAAAGAAAAGAAAAAAGAAATAAAGATTGTCTGTGGCCAGTGCCAGACAGATAATTCTTTACTATTCTCCCTCAAGCTATTCTTTCTCATTTTCTTAACTAATTTCATGCCTCTAGTATAATCAGATATGATTGTGACACATATTTATTATATAAAACTTTTACATTGCTCTTGAAAGTAGGCAACCAGCTATCTAATGTGTAAGTTCATATGTATCTATTTATTTCACCCTTTTTTCTTTTAATTAAGCTCTGTCATTCAGTTTCCTTTTCTTTTTATTATATACTTTATGGTTTAGGTTACTGAGTTTGTTTTATGCTTCTTATTCTCCTGAGCCATCCGCTATCAGAGGTTAATATATTCCATGTGTATCTTTAACATTGATGTAGGCAAGACCAAATATCCACATGTCGGGGAGTCTTAAGAAAAGGTCAGTAGTAATTGTCATCTGGATTTTCCCCAAAAGACAGATTCTGAATCTGCACATAGGAATAAATGGTATAAACATAGGGAAAAGCAAGGGTGATCTACAGAATGGTGCATAAGTTAAAAAGCAACAGCACAACCAGTTAATTGCTCCTGAGCAGATCAGTTGCATTAAATCTATAGTGCATTAAATCTACTTGATCTACAGTGATCAAGTAATAAACAACCACAGGGGTTTTTTCCTCCAAAAATATACAGATAATATAGTGCCTTATTTCCCTTCTCCTCCACAAATACAAGGATTGTTGTAGAGTAATATCATCCTTGTGTCCTGTCACAGAATACCCGTGTGTGTTCCCAGACTTCAGAACTAAGTTCTCAAGTAGAACACAGTGTAACAGTAAAAAAAGAGTATCTTTTTTAAAAAGTACAAATCTTCACCAAATTTAAACTTCTTTGTATCTTTCAGTAAGGTTCACATAAGAAGAGCATACAGTTCTGAAACTGTTGCGATATCTTTCTCTAAACTTTTCTACTTTTGAATAATTTTAGGGAAATGCAACTCAACAGTTTCCTTCATAGTTTTCCCATGATTTTCTTGTGAATGAAGTTACCTTTCTGTTAGTAACAAATAGGGAAGTTTTAAATGTTTGAAAAGGGTAAGCACAGTTATCTTTTTTTCTACACAAAAATCTTTTTATATGCAAATATTTGTAGTATGATTTTTTTTTTAAGATAAATTCCTCACACTAACAGAATAAGCTATTAGCCACATTTAAGCTATCAGCCACATTTCTACAAAGGTGATTTTAAGTCAGGTTCAGTCTCTTAAGATGAGAGGCATTAAAACAAAGTTCCTTAACAACAACAAACTAATAATCTCAAAATTTTTGTTTAACTTATGAAGAATAAACTAGAATGTCAGCATTTTAATTTAGTGGTACAGATGCACACACAGAAGTAATAAATCAATTACTACATAGCTGAATTGGCTTGTTAATTCTGGAAAGAAAGGAATAAAGGTATAAAAACATTCAAATTTGGAAAAATTGTACCACAAAATTACATTTTTCTGAAGAAAAACATTGACAAATGTACCTTATGTATGTATATGTGATCATGTATAGTATGGGAAAAAGATATGTTTGTAATAGGCTTGCTTAAATTTTAGAATTTTGACATAGTATTTGCCATTTTAACAGTTGGTTTGCTGTAAGGTGTATCTAACAAAAGATAGGTATATCTAACAAAAAAGCAAATAATTTAAAATGTAGATATGATATACTTTCATTTGAAAGCTAAAAAGAGTGAATCTATCAGCAAGCACTCAGGCAAGTTTAGAAGTAAGACATTAATAGTTTTTTTCTTTTAAGGTTTAAAATTAGAGAAAGTGGCATGATACTGTGTGATTTATTAGAATGTAAATACTGTCATGCTCTTGTAATGCTTCAAGAAGAAATCCAAATATTTGTAATAAGACATTATTGTTGGTCATTTTAAGATACTTCATGTTTTTCTTAGATGCCTTTGAGTAATGGACAGATGGGCCAGCCTCTCAGGCCTCAGGCAAATTATAGTCATATACATCACCCCCCTCAGGCATCTGTGGCAAGGCATCCCTCTAGAGAACAACTAATTGATTACTTGATGCTGAAAGTGGCCCACCAGCCTCCATATACACAGCCCCATTGTTCTCCTAGACAAGGCCATGAACTGGCAAAGCAAGAGGTAAGAATGATCAAGACTGTTTGAAATATGAGACTAAGCTTCTTATGTATTTTTATAGGTTATTTATTACCAGTAAATTCATATAGAATTTTAACATAGTTTTTACCATTTTGTTTGAAGTTTTCATTTTATGTTAAGTTTATAAAGGATAAAGTTGGTAGTTTTAATTTGACTTTATGATTGTATGATATAGGATTTAGTATTTTCGGCATGATTTTTTAATTCTAAGGAGGTTGCTGTCCCAAAACTGGTTGATACTCTAGTAATCAGACATCCCTCAGGAATAGAAATAGACCATTCAGCTGAAATGGCATATTGTTCTGTAACACTTAAAATCTTAATTCCTGGCCGGGCGCGGTGGCTCACGCCTGTAATCCTAGCACTCTGGGAGGCCGAGGCGGGCGGATTGTTTGAGCTCAGGAGTTCGAGACCAGCCTGAGCAAGAGCGAGACCCCGTCTCTACTAAACATAGAAAGAAATTATATGGACAGCTAAAAATATATATAGAAAAAAAAAATTAGCCGGGCATGGTGGCGCATGCCTGTAGTCCCAGCTACTCGGGAGGCTGAGGCAGGAGGATTGCCTGAGCCCAGGAGTCTGAGATTGCTGTGAGCCAGGCTGACGCCACGGCACTCTAGCCCGGGCAACAGAGTAAGACACTGTCTCCAAAAAAAAAAAAAAAAAAAATCTTAATTCCTTAGATTTTGAAATTTGACTATAGATTCCAAACTACATTGAGTATTTGATCTTTAAAAGTACTTAAGTCATGAGCCATACATTCACGTACCTTGATAGTTTATTGATAAAATGATCAGTAATATTAGAAACTTAGATAGAGATCAAATGTTTTATTCATTTTGGTTGACTTTCTGGTAAAAGGGAGTGTTTTGTAACAAGTTTAATTCTTGCATCTTTTTTGCTTAGTTATAAAAACTATCTATTGGTCATATTTTAAAATCCCAACTCCTTTGAAGCATTTACTTTGACACATTCAGGAAATGAAGAGTTAATATCCCCAGACCACCAGTGGATCTTTAGATATCTTATGAAACAAGCCAGTAGACATAGATACTGTTGTAATTTAGATGTTACACAAGTGGAAAGTGATAATGCACGTTTTGTGTTTATGCATTGTCATTAAAATCCATGTCTAAAAAGTAAAGTAGTTTTAGATCAACATTAAGTAGTTCTCTATGCTCATATGTATGACAAGCAATAAAATTAGGAGCTATGCTTTATAATCCCAGCTGTGTCTTTAACTAACTAACTCAATAACATAATATTCTGTGTTGAATTTTCACTTCATCTGACCAGATGTTTATTTCTGATGAATCCTTAATTCACCAATACTTAAATATGGATTTTGTCATGTTATAACTTTTTCTGAAGTAGTAATAATAGTTCCTTTTGTTTTCATACTAACTCAGATTCGTGTGAGAATTGAAAAGGATCCAGAACTTGGATTTAGCATATCAGGAGGTGTCGGAGGTAGAGGAAATCCTTTCAGACCTGATGATGATGTAAGTTTTGTTTATCCTTGAAACACCCACAAAATTTTATTCACTAATTCAGTACCTCTTACATGTAAGTGAAGATCTAATAGATATTTATGTAACTCTACATAGACATCACTTTTATTCCCCTCTGTATTGTTTAGCTTTTGTTTGAAATTTGATCATTCAAGTTAATTGAGGGAAAAATTTTAACCAAAAATTTTGAGTGTTTATGATATTATCAAGTGATTTTTGATTTTCATTTTACTTTTCTGAACATCTATAGAAGTAATTTCATCACCAAAGTCAGAATTAGTAGAGGGAAAAATAACTTTGATTTGTCATAGTATTACTCAGAGAAGTCAGGGAGAAACTTGTACCATGATTCAAATATTTGCATGATGTGGAAGAAAGATTTCTCTTTGGCATTCTGTTATTTATGCATACTGTCTTTGGTTAAATAATTATCTTTTTTGTTGTTATTAAAGGGTATATTTGTAACAAGGGTACAGCCTGAAGGACCAGCATCAAAATTACTGCAGCCAGGTGATAAAATTATTCAGGTAATTAAGATAAATCTTTTTATTATTTTCTTTCATTTTATAATGGTCCTCTAGGGTTTTTATAGTTTACAATATTTCTCATTTATACTTGAAAATCATGCCTCTATGTTTGATATATCTTTTCTTTAAGTTCAGGAAGGGGGATCAGAGCACTACTTTTTGGGAGTGGGCTTTCATATGAAAAATAGAGAAGAGAATTTCAAATCTGAAAAGTCCTTTTTATTTTCCCATGTCCCTCTCTTTTCTCTGTTCCTTCAGCTACCTAAACACTTGCAGTGTAGCTCTGTCTTCGCAGGAAGACGAACCTAAGACACAACTCCCCTTCTCTACCTCTATTTTCACTGTTGTTGGTTCAGAAATTAATCTCTTAACATTCAGAAATCTCTTTTTTTATCATGACAGCCTACCATTGAAAAGAAGTTAATCTTTAAAAAAATAAATAACTCTTGGCCAGGCGTGGGGGCTCACGCCTGTAATCCTAGCACTCTGGGAGGCCGAGGTGGGCGGATTGTTTGAGTTCAGGAGTTCAAGACCAGCCTGAGCAAGAGCGAGACCCCGTCTCTACTAAAAATAGAAAGAAATTATATGGACAGCTAAAAATATATATAGAAAAAATTAGCCGGGCATGGTGGCACATGCCTGTCCAGCTACTCGGGAGGCTGAGGCAGAAGGATCACTTGAGCCCAGGAGTCTGAGGTTGCTGTGAGCTAGGCTGATGCCATGGCACTCTAGCCCAGGCAACAGAGTGAGACTCTGTCTCAAAAAAATAAAAATAAAAAAATAAAATAAATAAGTAACTAACTAACTCTCAAATCATATAGACATTAGCATTTAGTAGCAAAAGTACAGACCCTGATGCCAGATTGCCTGAGTTTGAATCCTGGCTCCAACACTCTTATAAAATATAATTTAAAACATTTTTTTAAAATTTTTAAATAATTTCAAGCTTAGAGAAAGCTGCAAAAATAATACAGCAAATATCTATGTATACTTCATTTGGTCACCAGTTGCTCATATTTTGCCATATTATCTTTAGCATTCATCCTCTTTTCCCTTTCACCCTCCTCCCTCTCTCTCCATACACATTCACTCACTCATAAACTCACATACATTTATTTTTCTGAACCATTTGGGAATCTATGATTTCAATTTTGTGACTGAGGAAGTTACTTTACTTCTCCATGCCTGGGTTTTCTCTTCTCTAAAATTGGATGATGAATCTTCTTTGAGTGCCGTTAAGAGAATCATAGGATTTAATTCATGTGGTGTGTGTAGAACAGTGTGTCTTGTACATATTAAGACCTCAATACATATTACCCCTAATTATAGGAAGGTGATCTTGATCTGATGGCAATGGGAAGACTAGGCCTTTGTCCCCTGCTATCCCTGCAGTTTGTTCGCCTTTAGCACATACATGCATAAGAATTGTCTGAAAACTTGGACAAAATACAGATTCCTGGACCCTCATCTTCAGAGATTTTAGAGGTATACAGTAGGGAGTCTGTATGTTGTTTTAAATTCCCAAAGTGATTCTTATTTTCTTCCAGGTTTGTAAACTACCTGGCAGAAATTTAAGTGCAGAAATGCAAATGAATTACTGTAAAATGTTTTTCCTAAAAGCATTTTTCCTCTTTCTTCTAGGCTAATGGCTACAGTTTTATCAATATTGAACATGGACAAGCAGTGTCCTTGCTAAAAACTTTCCAGAATACAGTAGAACTCATCATTGTACGAGAAGTTTCCTCATAAGCACTGTGGACAAAAAAAGGGGGAAAGACAGCAAGATTTATTGGAAGATACTTGCAGGGGAAATTAATATTTTGACTATTTTTATATATAAAGAACTCAAAAAATTATGTTCACATTTGTACATTAATGAAGTGTAATGGAACTTGTGGTTAGAGGGAAAGAACCACTGTACAGAATATAAAGGAGACTGTTGACTTCATACCATATAAAACTTGTTAGGTTTTTAAACATAGCAATCAAGGCTACAAAAACAAACCTGTGTTGTTTTTGTATAGATTGTAGGTTTATTTTTGGATTTCATACATATAACTGAACTGTTTGCAAGGCAATAGTTAGCCTTGATTTTAGCCCAGAGACAGATGGCAGAGCTATCTATCTCATAGCTTTTATGCCTTTATTTTTATTCAACTGGTATTAATGTTTTTCTCCTGAAACTACTTTTTTTTGACGTGGGCAAGAGATTTGAAGTGTTGGCTTTTGCTATGTGCATATTGAATTGAAGAGTGAGTAGGTGAAGGTGGTGCTGGTGGGTTCACTTTCCAAGGCCAGATTAAAACAGTTATTTCCTATAAAAATCTGGAAGCAAAGAATGAAGAAAATGTGTTTTTTATTAATAGAATCATGCAATAAAATATATAATGTCTTTTTAAAGAAGTAGAAAAGACAATAATTGCATTTTATGAGCTCTACAGGATCTGTTCTTGTCATAGCCATGGACTGTACATTTGCTACTGGTGATTCAGTTTTTAATTTTTTAGTCACAGGAAATTTTTAACTCTACTGTAGATGCATGTTCATGCATTTTTTTGTGCTATGGAAATCCCCTGGGGTTTTTTATTTTTATTTTTTGCAAATGGTGGTACTTGCAGTCTGTTTTATAATTAGCGTTCCATTTAATCTAATTTATAATTTTAGTTTTAAGCAGCAGATCAAACTAAAATGGCCAGTTTTAAGATTGTGTTACCTGTAACACAAAATGTTAAGAAGGTTTAGGAAAGCCTGTTGATTATTGTTTGGCCTTGCATTGCCTTGGTAAAGTAAAAGGAAACAGTGTGCATGGAGCTAAGAAACCAAAGCAAGTTTGTGAAACTGGCACAGTGATAGAGAATTGCTGTGGAGAGTTGTAGAGCAAAGGGGTCGGTCCTTGAGGCCTACCGGTGTGTAAAGTTGTTCAAATAAAGGGCTGTTCTACAGGTAACATTAAATGTGAACTCAACACTTCAGAGTCTTTAAAGGGTTTCTAAGTGTATCAGTGTAATAGTGTTTTACCACCAACTGCCTTTGTTCCTAGTAACTGTAACAAATCTGTGATGATAGAGGTTTGTTAATTTTGTTTATCCAAACCATTAATTTTATTTGTTTTTGTTCTATGTAATCAAATAAAATTTGAGTAACATGCAATGGTAAGAATTAATGCATGGTTATTTGGACCAGAAAAAAGTGCCATAGAAGACCAATGACTGTTTTTAGTTGAGGGTTATTTGGAACCTTTCATTAGAGCAATATTCAGTTATTGCAATTTGTTTTTAATTACTAAGAAATGTAATTTGGGAATTTTTAATCTGTTATGCCTTGTTCTTCAACCTTGATTTAATTAAGACTTTTATGGGACTAGCTAAAACGCCAAACTACATTATTTTTACAAAAGTGAATTAGACTCACTTTCCATTCTTGCTAGTCAGAGTAAATGGGCAGCACTTTTAAATATGTGAACTCAAATATTGCACTTCTTTCAAGATGTTATCAATTGGTTATTGTACTGTATAGTTTTAATAATTTTGATTGAAACCCTTTAACAACTCTTTGTAAATTTTAACTCATTTTAGTTGATTTTCAGTACTATTTACATAGGAATTGATTTTTATGGATATGGTAGAAGAAATGTGCTGTATTTTGATAAAATTCACTTATTGTATGTGTGTTGTAATCTCTAAAGAAAAGAATGACAAACAGCTTCTTTAAGTCAAGTCTTGGTGTTCCCTTTATTCTTAATTTATTTTAAAATATTAATTTGGCATTGTAAAATAGTCACATTCTTTTTATTTCAAATTTTCACCGTCACATTCTACTTTTAATCAGGAATACATAAAATAGGCATAATTCTGGAGTTTTCAACTACTTTACCTTGAACCAGATACATAGATACAATTTTGGAAAAGGAAGTAAGCTCCATAGAATAATGCATTCATCAGTGATTGAACATTAAGTTCACTGAATATTATATTGAAACATTACAAGTGCAACAAATGTAATATGCACTATTGTGTTCTTTAGTTAATTAAAATTTGTAATGTTCTTACAAAACAAAAAGTTGAGTAAGAAAGTTTGTTACCAAGAGGAATATTACATGATATTAATATATTAATAATCAAAAAAATGCAAAAAAGCTTGCACTTAAATTAATCGCCAAAGTTTTCTTCCAAAATATTGGAAAATTAAAATTAAATGACAAGACTCTTCATTAGAATTTTTATTATGGTAATAATAAAGTTTCAAAATCTGAATAGAAGAGTAATAATTTAAATCTTTTGAGGAAGCTGAGAAGACATTTTTAGTTTATATTACTGTTGAGTGAATTGCAGTTAAGGCCTATACCCATAGCTGATTTTATTTTAATAAGTATTGTGAAGCAAATCATCAAAACTAGAACTGTGTATTTTTAGTAAGTGTTTAAAATTTCTTACCTAACCAGTAAAGATTTATACCAGTAAATATGATCAGAGGAATTTATTCAGTTTACAGTTGTTGACAGAGTCTAAAGTTTTACACTGTTTCATTAAGGAATCTTCAGTTCATCTGAATCAAAGAAATTCTAAAATTCCTTACATATTTATTTTGTAAATATTTTTCTCTCCTCTTTGGGCTAGACTTGAAGATGTACATACAACTGAAAAATTCTTTTGAACACAAACGTTGCCACAAACAGAACTAAACTTTTAAGTATTAATTTGCTATGCTTAAAAATCTCCGAGTCTCAGCCATGTAATATTTTTTTCAATCAACATTTATTCAACATTCCAAATTTTTGTACATAGATGGCTTGAAGTAACACATAGAGGATAGATAATAAACTAATGTTATTTAAAGTTGTGTGGTTTATTTTATGAAATTCAGGGTTAGAGGAATTCTCATGAGAAGAAAGACATACAACTTTTTTTTTTTTTTTTTTTTTTTTTTGTCTTTTAAGCATTAAAACCCTTTATGTCTGGGTATAGAAAAAGGAGAAAGTGTAGTTTATCTCAAATTTTATTTTTTTTTATTTTTAATTTTATTTGTTTGTTTTTTTTGAGACAGTCTCGCTTTGTTGCCCGGGCTAGAGGGAGTGCCATGGCATCAGCCTAGCTCACAGCAACCTCAAACTGCTGGGCTCAAGTGATCCTCCTGTCTCAGCCTCCCGGGTAGCTGGGACTATAGGTGGGAGCCACCACACCCGGCTGATTTTTTGTTTCTATTTTTAGTTGACTGGCTAATTTTTTTTTTTTTTTCTATTTTTGGTAGAGATGAAGTCTCACTCTTGCTTAGGCTGGTCTCAAACTCCTAACCTCAAGCTATCCTCGCTCCTCAGCCTCCCAGAGTGCTAGGATTATAGGCGTGAGCCACTGCGCCTGGTCTGTTTTATTTTTTTTTAGAGACAGTGTCTCACTATGTTGCCCAGGCTGGCCTCAAACTCCTGGCCTCAAGTGATCCACCTCGGCCTCCCAAAGTGCTGATATTATAGACATGTAAGCCACCATGCCTGGCCTGTTTTTTTTTTTTTTACTTCTAAAGGAAGCCACTAAGATGGGAAATGTTTTTCAGGTGGAGATTGGCAATAAATCAAATCTATTTGGGAAGGGTATTTTTTTCATTCATTCTGTTGCATTCTTATTAATACAGTCTTTTAATGTTTAGTAAATAGATTTCTTTGAAAAAGACATTGAAATTAAAAGTTATGATTCATCAAGAGCAGTGATGAACAACCTTTGGAAAAGTTTGGCCATCTTATATCTCTAAAGCTGCTAATTCTCTACAAAATTTATAAACCCAGAGGATAATAAGCATAGTCATTCAGTTTTGGAAAATTGTTAGGAGAATACTATATTCTTTCTAAGACTATGCAGTCTCTTCATGAGGCAGTTTTCAAGATGAGAATTTATGTTCTACAATAATGTGCAGTCCTAGCTTCCAAGCACCTGAGAAGCCCATTCTAAGCTGAGAAAGCGCATTTTACAAAAAAACACCTGAAATTTATTTATTTATTTATTTTTTTTTTAAGCAAACAACCTAGGTTTTATTGTAGAAAGCAATCAAGATGCTCCTGAATACACCTGAACCTTTCTATAGGCTTGTTAGGGAGCTGTTACAATTTTCAAATACAACAACTAGGGCATTGGTGATCTTCCATTAGACAATATGTGGCCCCACAATTTCAGGATTAAATTTGAGAAGCTCATGTATCACTGGTAAAGGAAGAAATCTAAGCTGTGAAATTGTTTTTCCCCTCAAGGGATTTGGTAAAGCTGTTTCATTTTTCATGAAAATAAGCCTGTAAATATTTTTCTGGAACTGACCCTCCTTAGATCTAACTATGTTCCTTCAAGGCATAGCTTTGGAATGATCTGTTATCATTTGTCTTTTTCCTAACTTTCCTTGTCAGAAAACCTAAAGAAAAATAAACTAAGCTAATAAAAATTGGAAAAAAAATTAATACATAAGCAGAGCATGGGTTTCAGGACGGATGCGTGTAAGTCTCATCTTCATGAAAGGGCAAACCTAATACTCTGAGAAGTATTGCCTGTCCAAAATAGATACTAAACATCTTTCACATGTGGGTTATCCCTCACTATAGCATCCCTCAGAGGAACATTCATTCTCCCGTGAGTAGGAAAAGTCATTTGCAGACTTGACTGCCACAAAGGAAATTGTTTAAGGCAGAACACTAGAGCATGTTTCAAGTTCCCCTTCCTATCCACATACTTAGAAAGGACAAAGAGGATTATTACTTAATACTATGGTAGGTAAAATTATTACTTAATAAGATCAACAGCTTTGGAAAACAAGAAGGGAGTGCACTGGGTTGATAAATTTTGAGGAATTCTTTGAAAGCCTAAGGCAGATAGGGCCAGAGAATTCTACCATGAAAGGTGGATTTGGCCTCAGGATACCTCAAATGTGCAGACAGGTTAAAGGATCAAGAATGGTTTGAATATTGCATCACAAGAAATTTGTTAGGGCCGGGCGCGGTGGCTCACGCCTGTAATCCTAGCTCTGGGAGGCCGAGGCGGGTGGATCGCTCGAGGTCAGGAGTTCGAGACCAGCCTGAGCAAGAGTGAGACCCCCGTCTCTACCAAAAATAGAAAGAAATTATCTGGCCAACTAAAAATATATATACAAAAAAAAAATTAGCCGGGCATGGTGGCTCATGCCTGTAGTCCCAGCTACTCGGGAGGCTGAGGCAGTAGGATCGCTTAAGCCCAGGAGTCTGAGGTTGCTGTGAGCTAGGCTGATGCCACGGCACTCACTCTAGCCTGGGCAACAAAGTGAGACTCTGTCTCAAAAAAAAAAAAAAAAAAAAGAAATTTGTTAGGTCAACCGCCTTTTTTATGCCAAGCAGTGTGCAGAAGGGACATCTGGTTCAAGGCAAGAGCAATGAGTGGATTCTTAGATTAAGAAGGAAAACCAGTGCAGCTCTTTAGAGCTATCATGGTCTGCCCAGTTGCATGTCCTGCTGTTAGCCCACCATTAGTGCAGATAGTTGGCAGTATGCAAGTAACAAACATTCTCAGACTCATAGTAAGATCAAAACAAAATAGGAACGTTTGAAAATAGCACCATGAAGAGAGCCACTAAACAAAAGCACCAATGTCTGAAGAAATCAATAGTTAAAACTGTATCTTCTGAGGGATAAATGAGGATACTGAATTTATAAAACAAGCTGTTATGAAAAGGCTAAAATATCTTTGTAACATAGAATAGTATTGTCAAATTCAACAGCTGGGCTGGAGGGTAGGAAGGAGACATCTAAAGGGCAAATCAAAAGCTCTTTAAGTTTAGATTCCATGGAATGTAATGCAAATGAAAAGTATGAAATGAGACATGAAAGAGAAGTCCGCATGTTTCAACATGAGTCCTCCCTTTGAAGGACTGTGGAAACAGAATGAAGGGGGGAAAATACTCAAAATTTCCCGGAGCTGTGACAGAACATAGTTCTCAGAGGAAATGGGCCCATTTAGTACCAAGCAAAAACTATAAACATGTTCACACTTCTAGATACAGCTTCATGAAATTTTAGAGCAGTTATAAAGAATATCCTAAAAGGTTCCAACATGTGAAGGAAATTATTACAAAATGCACAGAATGCTATTATCATCAAAACTTTCACCAGCAATTTGGATGCAAGAAGACAGTAAAGCAATACATCCAAAATTTAAAAGTTTTGATTCAAGTCAGAGGGCAAAGTAAGACAGTTTCAAGAATTCAAGGACTCAAAATTTACTTCTCCGTAATAAGTACCAAGGGACATGCTCCAACAAAATGAAAAATAAATTTTATTTTTAAAAATTTCAGGGCCGGGCACGGTGGCTCACGCCTGTAATCCTAGCACTCTGGGAGGCCGAGGCGGGTGGATCGCTCAAGGTCAGGAGTTCGAGACCAGCCTGAGCAAGAGTGAGACCCCCATCTCTACTAAAAATAGAAAGAAATTATCTGGCCAACTAAAAATATATATAGAAAAAGTTAGCTGGGCCAGGCGCGGTGGCTCATGCCTGTAATCCTAGCCCTCTGGGAGGCCAAGGCGGTTGGATCGCTCGAGGTCAGGAGTTCGAGACCAGCCTGAGCGAGACCCCGTCTCTACTAAAAATAGAAAGAAATTATATGGACAACTAAAAATATATATAGAAAAAATTAGCCAGGCATGGTGGCGCATGCCTGAGTCCCAGCTACTCGGGAGGCTGAGGCAGGAGGATCGCTTAAGCCCATGACTTTGAGGTTGCTTTGAGCTAGGCTGCCGCCACAGCACTCACTCTAGCCTGGGCAACAAAGCGAGACTCTGTCCTAAAAAAAAAAAAGAAAAAAAGTTAGCTGGGCATGGTGGCACATGCCTGTAGTCCCAGCTACTCGGGAGGCTGAGGCAGTAGGATCGCTTAAGCCCAGGAGTCTGAGGTTGCTGTGAGCAAGGCTGACGCCACGGCACTCACTCTAGCCCGGGCAACAGAGCGAGACTCTGTCTCAAAAAAAAAAAAAATTTTCAATGGATTTAGGGGGTACAAGTGTTTTTTTATGTGGATGAATTTTATAATGCTGAAGTCAGAGATTTTAATGTACCCATCACCAGAATAGTGTACACTGTACCTGAGAGTTAATTTTTTATCCCTCACCCCCCATCTACTTTCCCCCCTTCTTAGTTTCCAATGTCTATTACACCACTTTATGACCATATATACCCACTGTTTAGCTCCCATTTATAGGTGAGAGCATGGTATTTGTTTTTCCATTCCTGAGATACTTCACTTCTGATGGTCTCCAGTTCCTTCCAAATTGCTGCACAAGACATTATTTCATTCTCTTTTATGACTGAGTAGTAGTACTCCATGGTATATATAGAGAGAGCACATTTTCTTTATCCACTCATCAGTTGAGGGACACTTAAATTGAGTCCATATCTTTGCAATTGTGAATTGTGCTGCAATAAACATTTGGGTGCAGGTGTCTTTTTGCTATAGTGACTTCTTTTCCTTTGGGTAGATTCCCAGTATTGAGATTGCTGAATAAATGGTAAGTTTACTTTTAGTTCTTTGAGGAATCTCCATACTGTTTTCCATAGAGGTTGTACTCATTTACATTCCCACCAACAGCAGGTAAGTGTTCCCTTTTTACCACATCTGTGTCAACATCTGTTTTTTAACTTAATAATGACCATTCTTACATTGGTAAGGTGGTGTCTCAATGTGATTTTAATTTGCATTTCCTTGATGATTAGTGATGTGAGCTTTTTTTTTTTTCTTTTGGAAATGGTCTTACTCTGTCACTAGTTGAAATCCAGAATAATAAATTCTGCATTGTACTTGCTTAGCTTGGAAGATTTAGAAATGCCCACCTGTACTCAGGAGAAAGGAGTGTGATAGAGATAAAGATTTGGAGGCCTTCAGTTTATTACTGACATGATGATAACTATGTACAAGGAGATAGTCCTCTTCATGACTTTTCTGAACTCTGAACTTTCCCATTCTTTGGCATTTAAAATTTATACCACATAATTTAATACCAACGTATTTATTCTCATATTAGTTTCATTTCCAAAACTATCGGAAACTCTTGACGGGAGAGTCTTTTATATCTGCTCTGGTGTCCTGGGTATGCAGTAGGTACTCAGCACTGTAAAAATGGCCACTTGTTCCCCTGCAATGGAATATTATGTTCCACCCACTCACCTACACACAGCAGGGGAGAGGGGGAGGGAGAGAAGAGGTCATGATAGTAGACATAGAAGTTTGTTTGTGTGGGGTCTTTTAGGCCACTGTGAGGACAAAATCACTGCATGTGAAAAGGAAGTGGCGAGT
Source organism: Lemur catta (assembly GCF_020740605.2). Classification (NCBI taxonomy): domain Eukaryota; kingdom Metazoa; phylum Chordata; class Mammalia; order Primates; family Lemuridae; genus Lemur; species Lemur catta. The sequence continues at coordinate 41,879,903 of NC_059139.1, forward strand.
GCCCTGAAGAGGTGTTGGAAGCAGAGCTGTGGGGTTCATAGGAACCCCCATGCTGACCTGCAGCAGAGTCAACTTTGAAAACAAAAGTTGTGTTATGTATATATTGAAGCACTCGACGTTAGAGATCAATAAATATTGGTAGATGAATGAATAAATTATGCACGTGCTGCTCAGATTGTGACATACTGTCATACAAAACAGCAGCATTTCTCACTAGCAGTATTTCTAGGCATGAACGTACATTCATTGAAAAACTGACATCAGCAAGCAGACTGTCTAAAGTGAATCCAAAGTTGGCTGCCTGGCCCTGTAGGAGGTTACAAAGGAGCTGCTCTTGGCATTAAGAAAGAGTAGTTAAGATGTCTTCTGACTGGCAAATCCTGGCCCGCACTTCTTTAATTGACTGAGGTATTATCAGCACCGTATGCTAGAGCATTAGCCAGTTCCTGCTGCCAGCACTCAGACTTGCCTGCTGTTTGCCAAAAATCCCATCTGCTCTCTATCCTCAGTTTCTTCTCAAGTCAATGGCATGTTCATTATCTTTAGGAACAAAGGCAAAAAATCCCTACTTTAATGACTCTATTTATGGTTTAAAAATGACTTGGACTTAACAGGTTAAGTTTTTCAAGTGTTATATATTAATATATCACATAACTGAACATATGTCAAGACATAGAATATTAGCTTTTCTGCTAAATATTTTTGAAAACCTTGCTACTGTGCTGAGAAAAGGTATACAGTTGTACATAATTGTTTCTTTTTAAACATCATTATTTGTGATGCTGTCTTGGAGACACTACCAATAAACTAAAAATTTCATTTATCAAGCATTGCTATATTATAAAACATAGGTTCCTGCGTATGACAGATGGGAATTCCAACACCCTCACGAGGCAGGAGATGAAGCTTCAGCCACTGGGTTTTGAGGGAGCTAGAACCACACCCTGGCATAGAGCCTGGTGCTTCCGAATGCTTGCCCTCCTGGACTAGGAAAACTTCCCTACAGGAAAGCCATGAAGAAATAGCTCTTGTCTTGAATGCTGAGTGAGTAAAAAAATCACACGACTGATTACCTTGTGATGGAGTAAGCCCTTTTCAGCCTATTCTATCACAGATTACAGCTAAAAACTGTGGACAGAATGCAGAAAGCATCCACGTGAACCCTGTGGAAAGTTAGCAATAGCAGGCAGAACGAGAGGGTAACCAAAATGTGAAGAATGACCCGAATGAATGTGAGTCACCCAGGGTTTATTCCCCCTATTTTATCTCCAGCTTTCACCTGAGAGCAGACATGATGTAAAGCATGAAATGAGCATAAGCAGCAAGAACTCTGCAGGAAACCTCATTGTTCTGTCCAGAGGAAGGAAAATGGGGCCCCGTGAACTGGAGAGTGTGTGAGGAAATCTGGTTTTTCCTATTTTTTCTCCCAGCTTTGCCCCAAGGGTGGCTCGTGTCACAGAGCTGCACTGTAGCGGTGGAGGGGCCGGTGCTCAAAACTCCAAGAGAAAACCCATCTTTATGGCCAGAGAAACTGGGAAACTGGGAAAGGGGATCCTGAGTCCAAAAAGTGTTAAGAGAATGAGGATTATTTTTTCTCTTTCACCCTCTCCTTTGCTCTAGGGGTGGCTCCAGTCACGTGGATCTGCATGACAGTGTATGCAGTTCAAGCTCCAGGAGAAACCACATTTTTCTAGCCAGAGGACCAGGACAGTGGGGCCCTGGGGCTAGAGAGTGTGGGGGAAAACGGAGAGAGGAGAGAGCTGGGGAAGGGGATCCTCTAATTCTATGAATGAACAAACAAGTTTCATAGGTAAGTAGTGGAGGATAATTATACTATTTTGTTTACTTTGTGTATGTTCAAAATTTTCCACAGTAAAATATTTTTTAGAAAGAACATCTACAAAAGACCTACAGCTAACATCATGTTTAATAATGAAAAACTAGATGCTTTCCTGCTAAGATCAGGAACAAGGCAAGGTGTTCCCTCTCACCATTGCTGTTCGACATTGTACTGGATGATACTAATGCAATAATATAATAAAAAGAAATAAAAGGTACATAAGATTGGAAAGGAAGAAATAAACTTTGTTCATAGATTACATGATTGTCTATGTAGAAAATCCAAAAAAAAAAAAAATCAACAAAAAAACCCCCTGATATTAATACTAATAAGTGATCATAGCAAGTTTGCAAGATACAAAGTTATACAAAAGTCAGTAGAAAATCTGAAGAGACCTATAACAAATAGAGATAGAATCAGTAATCAAAAAATTTCCAAGGCTGGGTGAGACGGCTCACACCTGTAATCCCAGCACTTTGAGAAGCCTAGGTGGGAGGATCACTTGAGGCTAGGAGTTTAAGACCAGTCTGGCCAACATAGCGAGACCCTATTTTTCTATGAAAAAAATTAAAAATTGCCAGGCATAAAAATTGACAGCTATTTGGGAGGCTAGGGCAGGGTGATCACTTGAGCCTAAGAAAGAACAGTCTAGGACCAGATAGCTTCACTAGTGAATTATTTTAAATGATTAAAGAAGAGTTAACACTAATCCTTCTCAAACTCTTCCAAAAATAGAGAAAGAGAGAATACTTCATAATTCATTCTATAAGGCCAGTACCCTGATAACATAAACCAAAGACATCATAAAAAAAACTATAGGAGAACACCATAAATATAGATGCTAAAATCCTCAACAAAGTATTAGCAAATTGAATCCAGCAGCATTGTAAAAGGATTCTACACCATGAAGGAGTGAAATTTACCTCAGGAATGCAAGGGTGGTTTAATATACAAAAATTAATCAATTAAATACACTATATTAATAAAGAAAAAACTCCACATGATTATCTCAATTGATCCAGAAAAACAGCATTTGACGAAATCCAACACCCTTTCATGGTAGAAACAAAGGAGTTTTCTGTCTTCCCTCCCTGAGCTTGCCTTCAGACACTTCCATCACTGTTTTCTAGGGATACTACCCCAAACTCCCCACCTAGCACTGTCTTTGTAACTGGTCATGCCCAGCTGCTGCAGCCAGGCTACTAGTGAGGGCCAGAAGTCAGATTCCCTTGGTACTCAACTCCCTGCCTCATCTGATCAGTGGAAAAACTATTGTTCCACCTGGGCAGGATTCTGACTTGGAGGCACTCAGTCATGATCTCACAGATGGCAGCTTCACTCCATTGGCTCCTCAGTCATGCATACACACCAAATGTTTGAGCCTGCAGTCCTGAACAGGATTTCCATGGCAACAGCACATTATCAGAACATCTCATGATGGTCTAAATTAACTCAAGGTCTATACATGAATAATTGATCTTACCCCCATTCCCTTCTTGGGACAAAAGTGTCAGTGGCTTTACTCTAGGCATAAAGGTTTTTCCTTTCTGGTATTCAGTCTAATTATTGGCTTACTGTTTTTTCACACTAGTGAAACTTACAGGGTGACATTTTCTGCACACAAAGAACTTCAAATTGACTTTCTGAGCTGGGAAGTACCCAGGAAGAAACAGCACATGAGGAAAATCACACTAGTCACTAGTCCTTCATTCATGTATGTAAACTGACAACAAAGAATCACAAGATGTTAATATATGCAAGCACTTGAAAGAAAAGAGCAAGATAAAAAAGAGAACAATGAAAAGAAAATAAGTTGTATCTTAAAGATTTTTGAATAAGTTCAATGATTCACTAGGAGGACTAAAAAGAAAAAAGAAAAAAGATTTTTGAAGATTCATGAATGAGATGCTTTAATAAAAAGAACACAGAACAAGAAAGCACATTTAGAAATTTAAAATATGGTTGCTGAAATTAAATATCCAAAAGTGACTTCTGTCTGGTTTAATGCAGATTAGAACCCTGGACTAAATTTCACAATGAAAAAAATTCTGGATAAAATGTTTTTGTTTTTGTTTTAGATAAAATCTTAAATACATCTATGAATTGGCAAGGAAGGACAGAATTCTCAGACAAAAACCAAAGTGAGTACGAGCACTCAGAGAAGTAAGCTGTCTAGACACAAATCTACATGTTCAGAAACCAATGAAACCCAAGCAAGAAAAATAAAATGTTATAAAAATAGGCTGGGCATGGTGGCTCATACCTGTAATCTCAGCATTTTGGGAGGCTGAGTCAGGGGGAGGATCACTTGAGGCCAGAAGTTCGAGAACAGCCTGGGCAACATAGTGAGACCCCCATCTCTACAAAAATAAGAAAAATTGCCAGGCATGGTGGTGCACACCTGTAGTCCCAGATACCTGGGAGGCTGAGAGAAGAGGTTTGCCTGAGCCCAGGAGTTCAAGGCTATAGTAAAACATGAGTATACCACTGCACTGTAGCCTGGGCAACAGAGCGAGACCCTATCTCTAAGTAAATACATAAATAAATAAAGTAAAAATAAAACTTTAGAACACAAAAATAAAAGAAAAAAGTCTTAAAAGCAGCCGGGGGTGGGGGGGAGTGGAGGGGGGAGTGGGCGGGGGAACCCAGCAACAACAGATTATCCTTAAGGCAAGTAATTAACAAATAGATTGACAGTTAACTTCTCAACAGTAAAATGGAGGCCAAAAAGTAACAGAACGAATAGAACTCTATACTTACAGTATTTTAAAGAATGAGGTTCACTAGCTGCAATTTCTTTCAGCTTTCCTTTCTATAAAAATGTCTTATTTAACCTTCATTCTATAATCATATTTTATAGGATGTATGCTTATAGGTTATTTGTTTTTCTTTCAATATTATAATTTTTCCTCTATTCACTCTGATTTGCACTAATTCAGATGAGAAATCAGCCACTATTCTTGTTAGTGTTCTTCTGTATGGAAGATGTATTTTGTATGGAAGATGTACTTTGTTCTTTATCATTCTTTTTCAGAATTTGACTACAATGTGACCAAGTGTGATTTTCTTTTATTATGCTTATTGTTTTTAAAGTTCTTAGATTATAGTGAGATTGATTATGGAAAAAAAGAGAGAAGGCATAATATAATAATTGAAAAATGGAACATTATTACATATCTTACAAATATGAAAGACATCATAAAGATATATTATGAACAACTTTATGCCAATAAACTTAGAACTGTTTTGAACAAGATAATTCACTAAATAAATATACTAACAAATGTAGTCAGTAGTCCTTGGAAAACACTTATTGATATCAACCTCTAAATATTACAGGAAAATTCTTAGTACTATTTTTAGTAAAATCATTTAGAATTTCAACTTGAGGATGACAAATACAGGATAGGTACATTTAACTTAAAATTTATGACAATTGGAATTAAATATTTTTTAATATTAACCCTTTCTCTTCTATTCAAAGATTAAAGGCAAACTCAGTACTTCAGATTTTCATTGGTTCTTAGATCAACAACTTCTCCACTAAAAGAATCTCAGTAGATGCCAAGGAAACCTGTGACTTGTGATTTCAAGTATAATTGTGAACAAGGCTGATTTTATATATCTGGGATATATAATAATTCTATTTTCGTAGTTATTGCTTCTTGTTCTGAATTCTACCTGAACCAACATAAAGATCATGATCTCTGCTTTTCTTTAGCAAAACATTATTATTTTTACACATTCTGTGTCACTTTATTTTATGTTCAGTACATAGTTAATGTATCTGTCAGGTGCCAGAAACTGCTGTAGTTATTTTCAGCAGAAAGGAATTCAGTACAGGGAACTTGGTGCTTATAAAATCTCTGTAAGGGCTCTAAGCTGCACCTCCTGGAATGACTCTTAGAGAAACATTACAAAACTAGCCTACTTGGGGAGGTTCTGTCTTTGCCACAATTGGTAATAAGCTGTTGGATCTGGAAGCTGCCCCTGTAGCTCTTGGCTTTAGAAATACACTGCTTTATCTGTGATCCAGGCATCAGAGCAGCCACAAAAACCATTACATCCAGGAACAAACCACCGTAATCCCAGGGACTAGGAATCTGTGGCCAGAACATTTGTGGGGCCATGCTGCACCTGCCATGTCTGTACTGACAAAAATGGGTGCCCTGTGTCCTGCTTCTCAGCCCACTGAAAGCTTGGTCCTTGGGCCCTTTTATGCAGCTGCAAAAACAAAGAGCCCTGTGCCTCCACAACCATGTTGGTCAACAGAAACACCAGAGAGATGCAGAAACATGGCCATCCTCATTTCCACCTTCCAAATTTGACACTTTCTTATAAAATTAAAAAATTATCCATATGACCTAGCAATTCCCCTCCTAGGCATTTGCCAAGGAGAAATGAGAACTGTATATGAATGTTCTTAATGATGTTATTCATATAGCCAAAAACTGGAAACAATCCAAATGTTCACCAACTGATGAATAAATAAACAAAATGTTGAATATTTGACAAGGACTGTTATTCAGCAATAAAAAGTAATAAACCGCTAATACATGCTCCAACATGAATGAACCTCAAAAACATTATGCTCAGTGATAGAAGCCAGACACTAAGAATATTGTATAATTCCACTGATATATACTTTCCAGCAGAGGCAAATGTATAGATAGGGTTAGAAAGCAGATCAGTGGTTATACGAGCTGGGGAGTTACTAAAGTTGACTTACCTTATTTACAGGTAGTCCATGAATGTCTGCTGCTAACATTCCCAGAGCTTCCCTGGTCATTTCCCTTCCTAAGATTTGTTTGTGCAACTCTTTCTGCAATTCTATTAGGTACCTTAGTCATGTTATATATTTTCTGGGGTTTTTTTAGAGTAGCCACAGTCTGTTAAGGTTTCTAAACATGCCTTAGTCACATCCCTTCTCAAGGTTTGGTTGTGCAATTATTTCTTCCACTCCATGGAATACCCTTGCCATCATTGTCTGCATTTTCGTTTCTGTTTAAATTAGACAAAGTCATTTTTTAGTAATTAAAAAAAAAGTAATGCCAATGATAAGGTTCCAGAACCAACGCCCTAGAGACATCATGAATTGAGAGTTTTGGATCCTGAAAGAAAAAGGTCATGTGGCACAGGAGCAGCACAGAAGACCAGGAGTTTCTCCTGCATTTCTGGAAGACTCCTACTCCAAAACACACCACACACACGCACATACACTCCTATGTACGCAGAGTTCTTACTCCTTTTCTGATTCATTCTAGTACAATCTTTTAACCTTTCTCCCTGTCCTAAGACTATAAATCAGCACTCCTTCAAAGATAGAGCTACTAATAGATCCTTCCTTTCTTAAAATTACTTCTAAATTATACCCTACTGTCAAAATTTCCATTTGAATTCCATAGAGTAGATTCACAGCCCATTCCACCCATTTGAAAGCAAAACAAGAAGACTAAACAAAGTCAACAAAGCCTCTTGTAAATATAGTCTACACTCTCTGCATACCTTCTCACTCAAGCACTCTCTTCCTGTCTCTGTTGTCCCTGTAACTACTTTCTCCAAAGTCACCTCCTGATTCTCAGTCCAGTAAGTAGGTAATATTTTAAATGTATATCTTTCTCATTTTTTCCTGTTTATTTACTGGAGTTTAGTTTTCTTATTTTTGGTTTCTGGTTGGCTCTCAAGGGCCTGAGCCTGCTTGTAAGGACCCTTCGCTTTCTTCACTGAGACTTTGTTCTGGTTTGTCTTATTATTTTGTTTTTGAAGGTGTTGGGTCAGTGTGCAGATGAAACCAAGAGGCCTGGTGATAAAGAAATATCTGCAGATTGTAGCCATGAAAATGCTTACAGAGTTTGGCAACAGAACATGGCATGAAGGTTGGAATTCTAAAATGTATCTCAGAGATCTGGGTTGGAACAGTCTGACATTGGCCACAGTAGCAGGGCTGGGCCAGGCCCAGGATGGAATACCCTTCCCAGGTTTGGGAAGTTTCACTGAGAGATTTATAGAGTGATACTGTTGCCTCTTCTTCTCTAAAATGGTGTATGTAGCTTTTGTCTCAATAGCCACATTGTATCTATCAATGGACATAATTTATCCCTGCTACTGTTATCTTTGTAGAATTTGACACTTTTCACCATTCTTTCCTCCCCATTTCTCACTTTCCATATTAATTTTTTTCTTCCCTTAAATGTTGTGACTATTCTCCCTCTTTGTTTTCCTCCTGGCTTGATTTTGTTTGTTTTTGGCTATTTGTTGTATTTGTCCCTGTAATGTTGTCTACTGTACTTCTCTTGCTACAAGTATTCCTGGCATATCTGTATCTACTCTCAATCTTAAATCATGGATGTGTCTTAGTTCTAGACATTGTTGTAAGGCTGGTGGCAGGCATCCCTCCCCTCCCTAATGGAAAAAGAAGAAGCCCATGAGACCTGCCAAGGACGCCCCTCCTGTGGACTCCGTTCCTAAAAACTTACAATTGCCCCTAAATTTCATTTCAAAAAGTTGTCCATAATGGATCTTAATATTTTCTGCTCCTTCCTCACAAAGCTGCTCTTCCCTCATATTTTTGAACCTGAATTATGGCATTGTTTATTCAATTCCCCAAGCCAGAAATCTAAACTCCTCCTCTGCTGTATTATCAACAGATTACTAAGTCTGCTGAGTATACTGCTTTTACAACCTTCTAAACCTGTGGTTCTCAACACGGGGTTTGTAGACCAGCAGCAGCAGCTAAGCTGGGAACTTGTTAGAAATTCAAAATTTCAGGCCCCACTTCACACTCTCTGGGGATGTGGGATGTGGCCAGCAATCTGCCTTTTTCTTTTTTTAACAAGACAGGATCTAACTCTGTCACCAGGGCTGGGCTGGAGAGCAGTTCTGTAATCATAGCTCACTGTAACCTCAAACTCCTGGGCTGAAGCCATCCTCCTGCCTCAGCCTCCCGAGCAGCTAGGACTGCAGGGACATGCCACCACACCTAGCTAATCTTTTATTTTTTGGTAGAGATGGGATCTTGCTATGTTGCTCAGGCTGGTCTCCTGGCCTCAAGCCACCCTTCTGACTTGGCCTCCCCAAATGCTGGGTTTATAGGTATGAGCCTCCATGCCTGCTGTCATCTGCTTTAAAGTGCCCACAGGTGATTTTGATGCACACTAAAGTCTGAGAACAACTGTCTTAAACTAGTTGCTATTAATCCTAGGGATCCATGGTTGGGCTTCCAGAGGCCCCAGAAGCACTGGTAATTGAAACTAAAACTGAGTGTATGTCCGTATATATTTTTCTGAGTGGACAGCTTTGATTCCTTTTATCTTCAAAAGGGTTCAATGATCGCCAACTTGGGACTGTTCCTTGCTTTCCATTATTACCACCTCTTACTTTGTTCAGGACCTCATTATAGCTTATCTAGAGTATTGCAACCGGTTCCTTTGCCTCTAGTCTCCATTCTTTTGTGTGTGGGCTTTTTTTTTTTTTTTTAACTGAGTCTCGACCCTTTTCAATGTATCTCCATGTTGCAGTGACAGTGATCATTTTAGAGTATGAATTTGATCATAGTCACTGTCCTGTTTCAAGGTCTTCAATGGCTCTCAAAAGCTTATGATAAAGTAACCTCTTAACATGACAAACAATAAATACCCTTCATCAAGGCTTATTCTTTTGCATGCATCTCTAGTCATTTGCAACCTTCAGTACCACAATAATAAACTTTAAGGATTCTGGACCCCACTTGGGCTCTCTCATACCTCCCTGCTTTTGTATATTCTATATGCTCAGTGTGTAGAACTGTGTATGTAGAATATATATTCGTTCAAGGTTCAGCTCAAGCACCATCTCTTCTGGGAAGTCTTTCATTAGAACTAAGTGGCCCTCTTACATGCTCCCAATTCCCGTGGGCTTATCCCTATGGTAATAGTTCTCAAACATTTTGGTCTTAGGATACCTTTACACTCTTAAGAATAATTGAGGACCCTAAAAATCTTTTAATTTATGGGATATCTATCCATATTTACCATATTAGAAATTAAGCCTGAGAAATTTGATATTTTGAAACTCATTAAAAATAACAATTATAAGCCCACTATGTGTTAACACAAATGATGTATATTTATGATAAAATCTTTTCCAAAAAAATTGGTGATCAGAGTGGCATTGTTTCACATTTTCAAACCTCTTTACTGTTTGGCTTAATAGAAGACAGATTCTCGCATCTCTCCATGTATTCAATATGTTGTGATATGTTTTGGTTGAAATATATGAAGAAAATCTGATCTTATGCAGATCAGTTGGAAAATGAAAAACTATTTTCATAGCCTTTTGAGATAATTGGAGATATTCTTCTTGGATACTACACCAAACGACATGTAATTTCTTTGAATGCAGTTGGAATGCGGACTGAATCTGGAACCACATCAATTAACTTATTGAAATCCATTAGTCTATTTTGCATGTGCAAGAATCTTTTTAATTTTGTAATAGCACTCATCGGTCATTTGGAAAACAGTTGTTCATTGAGTTGTAGACATCATCCAAATGTTGACATACTACATAAGGTCAAAAAATGCATTTGTTATTATAATATCAGTGGTGATTTTAGCAGAAAAGTCTTTAAGTACTGACGGGCTGTTAAGCTTAAGGTAACAGATACAAATTTAGCAAAATTTGTATTTTTGCATAAAAACTCAATTACACAAATGATTTTTCTGGAGAGAACTATCCTGCTGGGGCATGTAATAGCAGTAGTTTCTATTTTTTCACACATTTTAAAGATGTGCATGCTAGGGCGAAGATTTGATAAAATTACTATAATTTTTACTCCTTTGTCAAAGACATTCTTTAAGTGAAACTGACTTATTTTAAAATCTTCAGTTTTGTATGCTGTGAGTGGAATGAGACGAAGAATACAAAATACAGTGAGTACAGTTTGGGCCACTGCCTTGTCAGCAATTTAATCTTTTACACCATTAGTGCAAATGTTAACAAGGTGAAAAAGGTCAACAAGCTCTTAGTATTATTATGAAAATCATTTTGACCTTGCCCACCTGCTGAAAAGGTCTCAGGTCTGGGGTCCCTCAGGGATTTGCGGAGGGCATGTTGGGGACAGCTGCCCTAGTTTCACATATATTACTTGCCTCTCATCAGGTTTCAAGTTCTATGTGGACCGTCTGTACCTGTGTTTTATGTGCCCTTGTCTAATAGTGTCTCGGACATTACACTCAATAAATATTAATACCTGTGGAACAAGCGAAAAAATTACATAGTCTTCCTGCCTCCTTCCTTAACTGGATCTGAACCTACACGTTTTGTATAATAAAATTTTCAAGTTTTTCACAATTAGGACGCCTGCCAATTTTTTAAGCCAGTTGGGGAGGAGAAGTTGCCTGTATATAATAACGACGCGCCAGAGTTTGGTCAAGTGCTCATCTGCGATGAGGGGAGTCATTCCTCCTTTCCAGCCTCGCTCCAGGCCAGGCCGCTGGGTTTCCCAGTCGACTCTAGAGTAAGCCTGGAAAGAGCTGAGTCTCCCACGTTGATAGGAACACAAGAATTTGATCGAGTTTCAGCGGAAACAAAAACCCTGATAAAAATCTTGGCGGAGGGAAAGAGCAGCTGCAAAGACCCCGAAGACCACCCCCCCCCCAAAGCCTCAACAGCCGCCGCCCGAGACCGGCCGCGTTGCCGGGGCGACGCTTCCGGCCGGCGCGCGCAACCCCGGGAGCAGCGGAGTTGTGAAATGGGCGGCTAGACCTGCCCGGCGCTGTGCATTCGCCAGCGGGAGCGCGCTCGCGGGCGCGCGGTCTCCGCTTTCCCGGCTCCGTCGCTGACGCGTCGTAGACGTTGGGGAGCGGGAAGGCAGCGGCCCGAGGATCAGGATGAACAGCGGCGGCGGCTTCGGGTTGGGCTTAGGCTTCGGCCTCACCCCTACGGCAGTGATTCAGGTGACGAATCTGTCGTCAGCGGTGACCAGCGAGCAGATGCGGACGCTTTTTTCCTTCCTAGGAGAAATAGAGGAGCTGCGGCTCTACCCCCCGGAGTAAGTGCTGGAGCTCGGCTGGGGGAAGGGCGCGGGCGCCATAGAGACCTCGGGAACCGAGGCGTGGGGGAGAGCGCGGACGTGGGCGCGCGGTGCCTGTCACGTGACCGCCCGGGCCTACCTTGGTGCCCATGTTTGATAAGGGCACGGGGGCCCCGCGGTTCCACTCTCCGTATGAGTCGGATTTGGGGGTTAACCTTTGCTTCGAGCCCTTAGAGAAGATTTAGATTGGTTGCCTTTTCCGCGCCTCCGGGACTTGTCGCTGCCAGGTCTTCGAATTGAGTGCACCCCTCTTCCATTTTTCCCCCCGAACTTAAGATGGCCGCAGGTGGGCCCGGAGTAGTCCTCATGGCAAACGCCTGTTAGCGTTTTTGCGCTCTGAAAATCGCAGGAACTGCGCCTGAGCAACTGATCGGTTCTTAAGGCCTAAGTGTCAGGCCGTTATTGCTGACGAGAAAGCCTGCGGCTGATGACATGATAGGATTAGGACTGTATTTGTTCCCCAGGGCGGTCTCACAAATTTAGCATCTTGGTATTAAAGATCGTGTCTATTTACCCTTTTGACAACAGATTAAATATTTCTCCTGGAAGGTCACGCTGCCCCAGACCTTTCAGAAAAGGTGCAGCATTATCCCTGCTTTGTACTTTTTAAAGTCCACATCTTGGCTGGCATTCACAGGTCGTGGGCACTTCCCAAGTGGTGTATTTTGAGGTGGTAAGATTTTCCCTTGTACAATGTTATCTACTCAAAAAACTTGTACGGGTTTGGGTGTTGTTCATATTCTCACACGCATAAATATCCTTTTTTTAAGGTCTTAGAACCTTAAGATTCTCAGTTTTTTGTTCATTATGTGAAAATCCTTTGAAGGAAGAGGTAGTTGTTGCCCAAGGTTTCTTTCTTTTTTAAAAAATTTGATTTGACTTATTTCATAGTGATGCCTATAGACCTAGTTTTCTTTAATTTTCTACTTATAAGTTATAGCAGTGCTACCGTATAGATATGTTATTTGGATATTTAAATTTTGCCTTTTACATTTTTCTTTTCTACTTTTGATTTTGAAATATTTCATACGTGCAGAAAAGTCGACAGATAACATAGAACACCCATGTTCCCTTAACGTGCGTTTGTCCATTTTTTGCTATAGTTGATTATTAAAATTTCCTGTTGTTCTAATAAAGCTTTTTTTCTTTTGATCGAGTATATAATTATACTATCTCCTTTTAAAGCTCCAACTAATCCTTTTAGTTATTTCCCTTAATCTAGAACAAATCCCATCACCTTTTAAAAATCTTTCATACATTTTGCCTTGGAGTTGGCTTTTGCTTGTAGAATGACCCATAGTCTGAGTTTATGTAGATCGTTTCTTCATGATGAGATTCAAGTAATACGTTTCTTGGGAAGAATACTTTATACGTGCATGCACATACATTGTGATTGATTAGCCATGGCATTTATAGCTTTGAATATCTTATTTAACTTTTTTTTTTTTTTTTGAGACAGAGTCTCACTCTGTTGCCCAGGCTAGAGTGTCCTGGCGTCAGCCTCGCTCACAGCAACCTCCAATGCCTGGGCTCAAGTGATCCTTCTGCCTCAGCCTCCAGAGTAGCTGGGACTACAGGCATGCGCCACCATGCCCGGCTAATTTTTTCTATATATTTTTAATTGTCCAGCTAATTTCTTTCTATTTTTAGTAGGGACGGGCTCTTGCTCTTGCTCAGGCTGGTCTCGAACTCCTGAGCTCAAACGATCCACCTGCCTTGGCCTCCCAGAGTGCTAGGATTACAGGTGTGAGCCACCGCGCCTGGCCTTATTGAACTTTTGAAAATGCTTTCAGCCATCTTGATTTAAGTACTCAGAACATTTCTTTTTTTTTTTTTTTTTTTGAGACGGAGTCTCGCTGTCACCTGGGCAATTGTGCTGTGGCATCAGCCTCAAACTCCTGGACTCAAGCGATGCTCCTGCCTCAGCCTCCCGAATAGTTGGGACTACAGGCGCATGCCACCACACCAGGCTAATTTTTCTATTTTTATGGGGGGGGCGGGGCCCACACTTGCTCTGGCTGGTCTGGGACTCCTGACCTCAAGCAATCCTCCCACCTCGGCCTCCTGAAGTGCTAGGATCACAGGTGGGAGCCGCTGCCGCTGTGCCCTGCCGGAACATTTCTTAATTGAGAAGTATTTGGAGGAGTGCTGGTATCTTGCAAGAATCGGAATCAGTCAGTAAAATATTTTGTACGTGAACCTTTGTAAAGTAACCTTGCTTTCCATGTTGTGGTAATATCTTATAGGTACAAAAAATATATCAGAATATTCTTAATTGCCAACATACTACTTATATGGTTGACACCTGGGTTTGGGTGACAATATGCTGCCAGTTATTAACTGACACATCAAGAGTTACTGGTGTTTAAATGTCAGAGAAAATAAGAAGCTTTTTACTTAAACATATGGAACATTAAAGTGGAGTTAGTCACAAACTGTAATACATTTATCAAAATTGTAGCATAAATGTAACACAGGCCAGGCAAAATCCTTAACCAGTTTTTCCATAAGTGCAACACTAGATCCCTCATTCTTGTTTTGCCTCAATATTGACATGCTTTATTAACAGGTTCTCTGCTTTGTAATGAAGTTGTCATTACCTGGTTCTTATATTAAAGATGTGTTTGCAAATTGGGGCTTAAATGGATAAAAACACAGTAGTAGTAGGTTGTATTGAAGATAGAGATAAATGTTTTGCAGTGTCACATAAACTATTTTATGATTGATCTTTAGAAGCTGAGCAGAAATTCAGTGGTTTTAAAATTGGAAATATATTTCTTCAATAGAATATGAAAATAATTTCTCATTAAAATTTTATGATTTCCGTTGCTAATATGAAAATTTACATTTTAAGTTTAATTCTTTGGCATGAGGCAGTGATTAGATTTATTTTAAATTTTAAACATTAAGCATTCATGTAAACATTCATTATAAGCATTAAGAATTCTTATTTGTAATTTGTCGTCCTTTTTTGTACTGCCAGATAAGTATCCAGAATTACTATTGTAATTTTTTGCACAATAAATGAATGTCATAGCTGATGAAAACCTTTTTACATTAGTAAGAAATCTGGTTTTTCAGTAAATTTTTCATTGAGGTATAATGTACATACAGAAAAGCGCACGTAAGTGAAGCGGGATGAATTTTTACAAAGTAAACATAGCTATGTAACCACACAGAGCAGGATTATCTGCACCGTGGAAGTTCCTTGTGCCTCCCTTCAAGTGACTAACCCCCAAGGGTAATCCTGTCCTGATTCCTAACACCAGAGATTTTTGCCTGTGTTGATTTTTTTGCTTACAGGTTTCCTTCACTTCTCTGGTCTTCAAAGATTCTAAGAAAGAAAGATAAAATATATCAACTACTTACTTATTTAAGTTTATTTAGTTAAAAAATTAATATAACCAATATAGATACCTTATGGAAAATAGAGAAAAGGAAACACTTGTGATTCTACCACTGTATCAAAACCTTTCTCCATTTCCTTGTATTTCCTTCCAGTCCTTATATGCATTTATTGTAATACAGTGCAGTTGAAGGAATCCTACACTGTGATTGTAACTCTTCACTTAACCCGTAATAAGCATGTTTCATATTGCTGTTTTATTTATAGTAATATTTAAAGACTAATTGTTCTAAGTGTGTTGTGTTTTGCTGGATATTTTGGTTGCTTTTTTTTTGGTATTGCAAATCAGTCAATTTTAGCTAGAAGCATTTGGAAGTGTGTATTTATGATTGCTATGATTGGAAGGCCTACTGGCATTTAGTGGGTGTCAGCAATTCATAAGAAAGTCTTGTACAAGGAGGAATTGTGTTACCAAAGGACCATTGAAGCCCTATTATAAATAAAGTGTCGATTAATATTTTTGTCCTAGAACTATATACTTTGCTCATGTTTTGGATTATATCCCTTTTGATAGATCCTCTAAAGGATATATTAATGTAATGTAATGTACTAATAAAATACTGGACATTTTATTACCACATTGACTTTTAAAAATATCATACAGGACCATCACCCTGTTTAATGAAAAACAAAATAACTCGTTAGGGCCCAGGAAATTTAACTGATGGTCAAAAAGTTGGTTCTTTGATTTCTGCATTTACAACTCAGAGAGAAATTCTAATTTTTTTTGAAAAATGGTAAGATTTTATATTTAAAAAAAAGTTTGAGTCATTAAATGAGGTCAAACTAAAATCTTCTAAATTTAAGTACTGCTACCTTCTATAGATGTATACATTTAGACCAAATGGAATATGTAACCCTCCTTTTAAAAATTAAAACTGTAGATCAAAATTACATTTTTAAATGATTAATTAAAAAAGTAAATCTATTTGGTAGTTTAGATATACTAAAGAGAAGGATCTAAATACAAGATTTGGAAACATACGGATTTGTAAATAAGTACATATTTGTTTGCTGGGCTATTTATCATCTGTGTGTAGGCTTGCCACCGTATCATATTTTAGTCCATAATGTTAAAAATAAAAGTGTTATGGCCGGGTGTGGTGGCTTACGAATGTAATCCTAGCACTCTGGGAGGCTGAGGCAGGAGGATGGCTTGAGCTCAGGAGTTTGAGACCAGCAAGAGCAAGACCCCATCTCTACTAAAAATAGAAAAATCAGCTGGGCATGGTGGTGCACCTGTATGTAGTCCAGCTGCTCAGGAGGTGGAGGCAGGAAGATTGCTTGAATTCAGGAGTTTGAGGTTGCAGTGAGCTATGACGACGCCACTGCACTGTCTCAAAAAAAAAAAAAAAAAAAAAGTGTTACTCCCTCTCCTGAAAAGCCCAGATATTTATATAAATTAGCCTTTACTCTCTTATTTTAAGGGAGGTGATTTCAGACGAAGATTAAGAAAATTGCTTAAAGCAATGGGGTAGTCCTGCCTACTACCCACACTTCCATTATGCCATTCAGAACAGACCAGTGTTTTTTTTAACCAGTTTCCAGGCTTTTCAAATCTTGGTGACATGTCTATTTATATGTAGTTGCTTTACAAACTAGGCTCAGATTTCCTATTTCTGTTGATGTTTAAGTTTGAAATGAAGTAAGTTTCAACTAGGGGTATTTAGAAATGTGATTTTAGTTTTCAATAGTGATTATTTATGTTTACATTCTTTCAGAAAAGGATCTTTCAGTTTAGGAAACGTAGCTTCAAAGATGGCTTGTCAGGCTCTTGATTTCAGGGCTAAAAGAGTATTCCTGTTCCAATTGATAGGGCTTTAAGTAGGTCAGTGTAATCCTAAATTTTTTTGGTTGCAAGGAACAGAAAAAGTGTTACCCAGTCTAGTTCAAGAAGAGGTATTATTTCTTAAAAAGAATTTCATTAAATTGAAAAATGAAGATTGTAGTACAGCCAGACCTCCTGGGAACTAGGACTGGCAACCAGAAAGGTATCAGCAATCAAGGTGACTATCTCTGGCTTTCAAGAGTATTGTCAGTTCAGTTTGTTTCTGTGTATCTGGCCCAAGGGGATTCTATGTAACTTTCCAGCCCAGTAGAGAGAATCTGATTGTTCCAAGCTCATTTGGTTAAGCCTGACTACTCAAATTGTGGGTTGCTGGTCAGCCCAGTGAAATGGGCCTATGTGACAGGTGGCTAATCAGTTGTGGCTAGAGAAGTTTACAAGATCTGTTGAAGATTTCACATAAGGAAACTGTGATAAGGCCTGTGTTGAAGTTTTACAGAATGTCTTGGTAGCACATATAGGAGGGGTACCTAATCACTGTGGTATTTTTTTTTTTTTTTATCATTGTGGTATTTTAAGATGGCTTACCCACTTGGAAACCTGAGCCTTGAGGAAAAATGGAATTACCGTTCAAAAAGGGAGTTAGAGGACATCACAGCCAAATGGAACAGCTTATAGAAGACCCAGATGTTCATCATGTGTTCTCAGAACCACAAGTATTTGTATGCCTGGATTTTTGGGTGCATTTAGATGATGAAGCAAGAACAGAAGGTTGCCTTTGAGGAAATTTAAGCTATGGAATGACATGATGAAATTTAGGGTTTAGAAAGATCACTCTGGGAGCTTTTGTGGAAGACCATTAATAAGGGGTTGAGGTTGGGTGCAGTGTGGGTGGTTAGGAGCCATGGTAGTAATCCAGATGAGAAATGATGAGAGCCAGAATTAAGGCACTGATAGTGAGAATGATTAAATTAATTAAATTAATCCATTAATACTTAATGTGATAAATATTTGGGAGGTACTCTTAGCAGGATTTATGGACCTATTGGATAAGGGTACAAAAAGGTCTAGAATGGTTTATCAGTAGGATAGGCAGAGTTTTGGAAACAACCCCAAATCTCAGTAATTTGACAAAACAGATTATTTCTTACACTAAATTGGTAGAAGTGTGAACTCTGCTTATTGTGATCACTCACTCTAGGGTGAAGCTGATGAATCTTCTGAATGTTGATGGTCACTGTGGCAGAGGAAAAGAGCCTAGCAATTGCTCTTCACGCATCTTCAGAATAGTGACACATTAGTTCTGCTCATACTTAATTGGTCAAAGGGAGGTTATGTGGCCACACCTAACTTAAAGGAGCAGAAAAATAGAATTTTATCATGAACCTAGAAAGAGCTTTAGAAATACGTGGTAAACTGCACTAATGACTATGACGCTAGTGACTCCCAGATTTAAGGCTTGAGTAATTCGATGACATCTTTCACTGAGATATGAAATAAAGGAAAAAGGGCAGGGTTGGTAAGGAAAGAGGATGGTGAATGTATTCTGTACTTAATGATTTAAAGGTGACCCTGGTAATCATCAAGGTGTAGTACTCCAGCAGGCACTTGGATCTGGGGGACTAGAGCTCACTCGAGGCCTAATAAATTGGAGATTCAATGATGTAGCGTGGTGAGTTAAGTCTGGATGGGATCTATTTACCTCAGTGATAACACATAAAATGCTTTGACTTAGATCTTGAATTGGATAAGGGGCGATTTTTGTGAGAGCTGGTGTGAATACTGAATTGGATGGCCTTAGGCCGAAGTGAGTTGAGTTGGGTGTGAAAAAGGTAGAGGTCTTTTTTTTTTTTTTGAGACAGAGTCTCACTCTGTTGCCTGGGCTAGAGTGAGTGCCGTGGCGTCAGCCTAGCTCACAGCAACCTCACACTCCTGGGCTTAAGCGATCCTACTGCCTCAGCCTCCCGAGTAGCTGGGACTACAGGCATGTGCCACCATGCCCGGCTAATTTTTTTCTGTATATATTTTTAGTTGGCCAGATAATTTCTATTTTTTAGTAGAGACGGGGTCTCACTATTGCTCAGGCTGGTCTCGAACTCCTGACCTCCAACGATCCACCCGCCTCGGCCTCCCAGAGTGCTAGGATTACAGGCCTGAGCCACCGCACCCGGCCGTAGAGGTCTTTTTTACCAAGTTTAATTAACTAATTATGTTAATGTGTAAATAGTTTCAAGTTCTAAATACAAATACATTTTATCATCACAGTGTTTGGTTAATAGCATAAATATGTATAAATTTAACCATTATTAATGTGGTTATTCTACATTGTTTTTAAAGATGGATTTGTTGCTATATGTGAAGGATTGCAAAGAAAGATTTTTGAATTTTAAAAATGACCATTTGTGGAATTGCTAATTAAATAATATATCAAAATTATATTTAAATTCTTGATTAGTTGAATAATTATGGTTGCATGAGATTTGGAATTAAGTGATTAGATTTCAAATCTTTTCCATTTGCTTGTTCTGGGATTGTGGTCAACTTCCTTGACCTGTTTTGTAAACCAGAGTAAATTAATATTATTGTACAAGTCATATAAGATATTTTTCAAGTGATCTCTATGTTTCAAATGATTGTACATTTATGTTATAGATTAGATATATATTTAGTTTGGGCCTTTTTTTTTTGCTAAAGACAATCACAGACTTTAATGAAAAATAATTATGGATAGGTTGACAAAATGATTGTCTATGAAGATAGTATATTTTGGAGTCTAACAAGATGGACTCATTAGGAAAAGTTCCTTTCATTTATGCTGTGTCTGGTTCCTTTTTACCATAGGCCTAAGTTGAACTGAATCAAGTAAGGCTAGAGTCTATGCTGTTTTGCATATAAGTATGTAAAATTTTGTTTGTAAAATCTTTTTGTCTGGAAAATTACATTGTCCAGCTTAAAGCAGTCTGGTATAGGCAAAAGACCTTGATTTTAATTCTGTATTGTCTGATTGTTTCTAGGACTGTTGTGAAGATTTTAGTAATTTAAATGTTGGGGAATCATATTTAGGAAGAGTTGGAGTAGTTATAAAATTTGAAGTTTTGAGGACAGGAGATTTTATAAAGATTTTGCCTACTTATGATACACTGGTTGAACATCTTTGGGTTATATTGGCTTAACATTATACATTACACTCAGATTAAGGACAGATTAATTTTGAGTTTTAAGTTTTACAAATAAGGCTGTAGGCCTGCCTGCATTGCCTTCTCTCTTGGCAGACAGATCACCATCAAATGACTACGTTTTGCTATTTTATGTCTTAATGATCCTTAGCAACAAAAATTTCTTAATTGATTATGTGAGATTATGTAAGAATTAAGAAAGAAATTTTAAATGAAAGTGACAAAACCAAGCTAATGTTTATTAGTCTAATTATTTTTCTTTTTATCTTGCAGCAACGCACCTCTTGCTTTTTCCTCCAAAGTATGTTATGTTAAGTTTCGTGACCCATCAAGTGTTGGCGTGGCCCAGCATCTAACTAACACGGTTTTTATTGACAGAGCTCTGATAGTTGTACCTTGTGCAGAAGGTTGGTATCTCTCATGTTTTTTCCCCATTGTTTTAATCTCTGTCCTGTCTGTTACTGCCTTTGGCTTTCCTAGAAATTGGCAAGTAGACAGTATTCGTGTGTGTGTGTGTGTGTGTGTGTGTGAGAGAGAGAGAGAGAGAGGAAACAAAAATGAAATTTGAAGGAAAAAATTTTTACCTAATAGTAAATTATATTAAAATGGTTAATTTTTGGCTTATGTATGTTTGAGATTTTACAACTTAACATTTAAAAAGTTCATAAATTATTTGGCTTCTCTGGTTTGCTTTGGCTTTCTGTAGTCAACTTGCAGAATATGAAGAAATCTTTCTAAAATTAAAAAAATAGTTGATATGGGAAATTATTTTAAAGCATTAGTAAGCCTTTACTCCATGTGTTCCCTATTAGTACTATTACAAATTAAAACAGTGTACACTTTCTGCCAAACTGAGGTTAAGTGATATTTATAAGAAAAATACTCATAATGTATACTTTCAAGAACCCTTTTAAGGTAATTTACCTTAATTGTTACTGTGACACCATTATTTTATACTCATTGTAATTGTTTACTATGAAACTGGAACTTACTTTTTTCTTTTATTGGCTTTTTTGTTGGGGGAGGGTAAAAACAAAAAGCAATTTTCTAGAGTCTCCATCAAGGAGATAGTTGTTCAAGATAAGAATAAAGACCTTACAGTTACTTGTTAAATTTTATGACTCAGACTGCTTTAAGAACTAATTATTACTAATACTCTTTAGTAACTTCTATTTACAGAGCCACTCATATAATAAGCTGTGCTGAATTTTGACAGGTCTGGTGTGTAATTAGCTTTTATTCAGAGTACTGACTATGGCATGTGTACTTGGATTTTAGAATTGGGTTATTGTAAATTTAAATGTCCTTAAAATAGATTTTCTCTCATGGATGATGGTAACTATTTTACAGTATACAAGTTTACCTAAAACAGTTTAATGGGATTTCATATGTAATTTTTAAACCCTCTTTTAGTGGCCAGGTCAACATTAAAATATCTTAGTGGGTAATAAGCAGTTTTCTGTACTTACAGAGTTTATGCTTATTTCAGAATTCCTATTCTGGGATGTCAAAAACATTACAATCAATTACAGTGAGTTCCAGGTTAGTATTTTTGAAGTCCCAGAATAGGACATTCGGGATTTTTTCAGATAAATTTGAAAGTATGTTTCCCATGCTTCAGGTTAAAGTGGTTAGAGAAAATAAAAATGGATTAAAGTTAATTATTTGCTAAATATATTCCTGTCTGCTGATTTGTAAGGATACAGTGAGCCCAGAATTGGAGAGTGAGATGGAAAAGGAGCTAGTTAATTGTTTAATTCTACATACTTTGTACTGAAATTTCATACCAAGAAACTGCATGGGAAAAAAGAAATCAGGTAGAAGGTTTATTAAACTGGAAATTTAATTATATCAGAAAATTATACCACCAACAGCACAAGATGTGTTATGTTAGGTCATACTGAATTGGAAGGAAGGATTTCAACACGGTTGCTTGGTTGGGACCTTGCTATATTCCCATAGAATCTTTCATAGATCTGAGAAGCCCTGACAGTGATTTGTTGTAAATATTCAAGGCTATGGACATCTAAAGGTCCCTTTCATTGTTTGTTTTACTAGATAGGGATGAATACATGCACATTCAGATACAGCTTTTTGATATTTTTAATACTATTTTGATACAAAGTTTTACTATTTTTGAACATGAAAATTTAAGCATACCTTTATTGCAATTTAGTTTTAAGTAAGTCAGTATTTTAGAACACTAACCTATAAAATAACCGGAATTAGCAAAACAATCAGATACATATTTTTTATTGGTTACAGCAACAGAGTTGTATTTAATACATACAACTCATATATGTATGGAATTTATGGAACTTGAAGAATTTGTTAAGTCTGATTATGCACTGTAAGCAAAGAATGTGTTATTTTGCTAAAAATAGCAGACTGATTTTGAAATAACCAAAGAAAAGTGTTCCAGTGGAGTAGAGTAAGTTCTGTAAGAGGAGATGTATGTACTATGGTGCTGTAAGCAGTCTTGACTGCATCCTTTCCTTGATGTTATACAAACAGCATCATGACATAAATGAGAAGAACCTTAGAAAAAATTTTAAGTTTTTTCAGTTTCTTTCAATTTGCTGTTTTTTAGTGCAAACATAAATGTGTGAAGATCATAAGCTGTAAAAGTAATGTTTGATGTGTAATAGGTTCATGCATATTAAGCATTAACTATTAATAAAACATACCATTTCAAAATATACATTCATTATACTTGTCCAAATATGACCTCTTTTTGTTGTTGCGTGCACTTCAGATTTCTTTTTATAAATGTTAACACTTGAAAAAAGATAAGGTCAAACATAACAAGGTGTCAGCCTAATCATCAGTCATAACTTTATGTCCACATTTTCTGGTAGATGGATTTTGACTATTAATTTGGTTTTGTATGTTTTCTCTATGTGATATTTGTGCATTATTAGATGACTAGACTGGCCAAGGCAGACCTGTTACACTTGCCTGAGTTAGGCATTGTTTGCCATGCCACTAAACCTGCCGTCAAGTGAAACCTTCATTGGGGAAATGAGATCGAAGTCTGAACCGCAGAAGATGGACGCCCTGTCTCTGTTTTTTATTGTTTTACTTTAATTTCATTTCTTTTTCTTTATTTTGTCCCTTTTTTTTTTGTTTTTGTTTTTGTTTTGTTAAATCTCTTTCACTTTAACTTGTGAGCTGGTTTTCCAGTTTTTTGTAAATGGTATTCCATTAAGGGTTCATAACGTGTTGCAGATTATATTGGGAGATGATTAGCAGAGCTCAACCTTAAGATAAATTAAATTTTGATGAAGTAAATTAGGTACAGTGTTGTGAAGCTCATTGTGAGTCTTGATTGGTGTTTATGAATGATCAGGTACATTTTGTTCTTGAAATGTTACAGCACTGATAATAATCTTAGGTAATCTTAGGAACACTACAACATTTTTGTAGTTTTTTTCAAGTCTACATCTCTCATAAAAATTAAAGATTTTAATTTTCATCCTTCCCCCAGGAATTTTAGGCATACAAAATCATCAAGGAAAATAAGGAAATTTGTTACTACAATCTGGGAGTTGAGAAGAGCCTTTCACTTTTCTGACTGTTATTAATTACAGAACTTATTTCCTTGACTTATGAAGACTTTGTTGCCTATGTGGGGAATGGATATCTGAGAAACTGTTGATTATTTATTTGCGTGTGTGTTTTTGTTTGCTTGAATTTTTTGTTGAAAATTCTTCAAAGATTACCAGCTTCTAAGTGGATTTTGAGATTAGGACTAACAGTTTAATACCATGAGAGATGATGTTTTCCTCTCAGTTGTCTTTGAGGAGTGCAGTTTGGGGAAAATGCCAAATGCTTATTTGTTTTATACTTTTATATACTCTGATAGTATTTGGAGGGTAAATTTGATAGATCTTGGAAATTAAGCAACAGAACTTGTACTTAAAGTACCTTTAATGATAATTAGAATAAGGCAAACATTATTGTGCTTACTGTTAGAGTTATAGATTTATAGTAGTTGATTACTATTGTGAAAGTCAGTGACAGTATGACAACTTACTGATACTTTATTTAAGGCAGAAGTGAAAGACTTCATAATACTAAGTAATTAACTTTTGGCCTGTGTTGAATACCCTTTTTGTTTGTATAGTCTTTCTGCGCTGCCTTCAATGGATAGATTTGCTTATTGACAGGTAATACTAAATTTGGAACATCACTAGATTGGAACTCTTCTTTATTTTTTTTAGGTGCATACTTTAGGGTAGTGAAGCTTAGGGTTTCCACCTCAGGACCTCAGTTGATTTATCAAGAATGTTAGGTTTTATAAGTATTAGGAAAAAAAACCTATTTATAACAGATAAAACAGGTGTAATATCAACATAAATAGTATAGTGTATATGTGGGTATACATAAATACATGTGTTCATACTAATAACTAATACATATAAAATAGATTATTGTTATTTGATGTTTTCATTAAGACCTACCTTTTGTTTATTTTTATGCATGTTAAGAAATCTGAAGAATTACATAGAAAAGATAAAATAACTTTGTTTTTGAAATTAGTAAATTAAAGTAGTAAAAACTTAGATGCTGCAAAATTAGAAAACAGTAGGCATTTGCTAAAGCTAATAAAAGGTAATTTTTGGTCTGTTCCTAAAATAAGACATAGCATTATTTAAAGCAAGTTTTAAATGTCATCTTGAATTCCATCTATATTTAAGGGATATATTCAGATAATATTGTTGAGAGAGTTATCTCTGCACATATGGTTGTTTTAAATATAATTTTTACCACTGAAGCCCGGCATGGTGCTTTTGAAAATTTACTGCATATGCTGTATTTGAGTTTAGTGTGATTTAGTACACTGTGTGTTTTAAAACACTTTGGAAGAATTCATAATGGGAATGCATAGCCAATTACCACATGAGTAGTTCTTCTAAATGTATCCACATGTCAATTATTTAAGGATTTTTTTTTTTTTTTTGGCTAAGAGGGTAAGGAAATGTGTGAAAGTTGCAGTCCTTATCAAAATTAATTGATTAGAATTCGGCAATTTAATATGGCAGATTGGACTTATTTCAGAGTAAGTTTTTTATTTTTTAAGTTAGGGATTTTTTTCTTTTTAGTGCCTAAGATAATTTTGTTGTCCCTGTTTTTATTGCTGTTAGACAGTTGAAATGTTTATAAGCAAGACATTTAGACATTAACTTCCTTTCTTCAGATAAGTGTGCATAAATTAGTTGTAAGTTAATATTTTAAGTTTCCTGGGACTAAGGAACTTTTTTTGTTAGTTACTCTAAAAATTTTTTAGCAATTTCCCAAGGCATATATTTTGGAACTGAGTTCTCAGGCATCTCTTATATTGGTGAGATGCCTTATTAACTGAATGGATGTAGGCTTCCTTTTAAATTGAAGCTGATTACATGAAGTAGGTTTTTGTTTTCTTCTGTTTGAAATTGAATGGAATCTGTTGGAGGGTTATCAAAATTGTTTGCATCACAAGAAGGAAGTTCAGTTACAGGATAGGGGCACTCATTAAGGAACAAATTTCAATTCGCACATATTTGTTTTTTCTTTTTCTTTTTTTTGACTAATTTGGTTATTTGCCATTTCTGGGGATTAAACTTTAAAAAATGTTCTTCTTTTCTGTATCTGATGTTCTGTGTGCTATTAGTGATGCAGCCAACACGAACGGTTGTCATGTGTAACACAACTTTCGATCACCGCGAAAACACCGTCCTGGGAAAGCGTCCATGCTTGATATCGTTTGGTTCATGAACATTAAGTTTCCAGTACAGGTGACCCATAGCTCAAAGTGTTAAATAATTGTCTACATTATTCAGTTTTTAAAATAATATTCCATTAATGAGATTGTTAATCTTTGAAGTTTTGCTCACTTTTATTTTTCCTAGTAGAGCAGGATAAAAGGAAAGACTTAAGTTTTTATTTATTTCTTTATATGGATCTGATAGATAGATTCATTTATTATTATTGTTTTTTAAGTGCAAGGGTAAATTATAAAATCATAGTGTAAAGTTTGTGTGGTGTTTCTGCTTTCTGTAATGTTTGGAACTTGCCTCTGCAGGTAAAATCCCAGAGGAATCCAAAGCCCTCTCTTTATTGGCTCCTGCTCCAACCATGACAAGTCTGATGCCTGGTGCAGGATTGCTTCCCATACCAACCCCAAATCCCTTGACTACAGTAAGTACTATAAGCTTTTTTATGAAAGGGGTGAAGTTCAACTTTATAATCAGTTGTATAAAGAGCTTAGAAAATTATTTCCATTAAGTGGAGAGAATTCAAAATTGTTACTTAAATTCTTTTCCCACGTTATCACTGACTTGAACTTTTGGAATTACTCTTCAAGTAATTGGGGATTCACTTAATTGAGAATTCAAATAGATTATTCATTAGAAAATCAGTTATTGAAGCAGTATTTTGGATAGTATGGTGAATTGGAGGATGTAGGTAACTGTATTTCCCAGTTCATGAGGACCAAATCCATTTTTTAAATGAAATGATCCACAACCTTGGTAATGGGAAAAAATATCTGAGAAGCATTTGTCTGATATTTAAGAAATGCAATAAGGTGAGAACATGGCCAAAATATTTTCCCATTAATTATGCAGAATTAAATAGTAATTTAATGCCTCCTTTGTGATTTCCAAGTAGGATATTAAAAAAGGATATTACTGTTACTGGGCTCTTGGTTTTTGTATAAAAAATTCTGGTCATATTTATTTTAAAAGAAGGGCCATTTTCTTGAGAAACCTAAAACAAAATACAAAGCTCAGATTAATTGGAAGTTGAATATAGATTGGTGGTGCTGGATAGGGAGTAAACTTTTTTTTTTTTTTTTTTTTTTTTTGAGACAGAGTCTCACTTTGTTGCCCAGGCTAGAGTGAGTGCCGTGGCGTCAGCCTAGCTCACAGCAACCTCACACTCCTGGGCTTAAGCGATCCTACTGCCTCAGCCTCCCGAGTAGCTGGGACTACAGGCATGTGCCACCATGCCCGGCTAATTTTTTTTGCTATATATATTTTTAGTTGGCCAGATAATTTCTTTCTATTTTTAGTAGAGATGGGGTCTCACTCAGGCTGGTCTCGAACTCCTGACCTCGAGCGATCCACCCACCTCGGCCTCCCAGAGTGCTAGGATTACAGGCGTGAGCCACCGCGACCGGCCTGGGAGTAAACTTAATAGATAAGCTTTGTGATTGTAGTTAATTTAATCCAGATTGTAAAAGTAGTTTCTGAAACTTGAAAGTGCAGAATTTTAGGTTTTTATGTAGGGCTTTTTAGACCAGGGAAAGGAGTTGAAATTTATTCTTAAGGTAATTAGAAGCCATTGTTGAGTTTTAAGTAGCAGTGTGGCATAATTTGGCAATTTGAAAAGATCAGACTGGCTGTTACAACAGCAATAGTGACTGACATTAGTTTCATAAGCTTGTGTTTTCACCTTTAGGAAGTGTGCTGTTACTTAACAGTTGTTACATTTTAGTAGTTTTCCAACATATTCACATGTATAGTCATTAGTGGTCAAAATTTTCTTGAATAGCATAAGCAGAAATGAAAAAAGTGGTTGTGTTTTCTTTTTTCACCCATGGGAAGGTCTTTTTGTTATTTCTGAAAATTTTTTTTGTTTTCAAATTCTTATATCTCTGCTGGTTTAAGTTAACATTAAAATTAATATTTTCCTTTATACTTGAACTAAAAACTGAATTTAGTAATAATGTTATGGAAAGATCATTAAAAGGTTTTTGTCGTTTTCCTACCATAATGTAAGTAAGGAGCTTAATATTTTAGATTTATTTTCTTGGGTAAACTTTGTTTCATTCTGTGATGGTGGTACGTTGCTTTTACCACTGAATAGCTTTAGGCAAATCATTTAATCTCTTTAAGTCTTTTTCTTTATCTGTGAAATTGGCATAATAATATATGTTTCAAGGTTGATATGAGGATTAAGTTTTAATAACTCAGCAAAATTAGATGCCATGATAATTGTTAACTATTTGGAACTCACACAATCTGTGTTTTTGAGTGGCCATGGTACAGTTGATCCTCATTTGTGAATTCTGTGTTTATGAGTTCACTTACCACGTAAAATTTTTTAGGAACTCCCCACATCAATCCTTGAAAGTGCTTTTGTGGTCATTTGTGGACACAGAGTGATGAAAAAT
The DNA here is from genome assembly GCF_020740605.2 of Lemur catta. Taxonomy (NCBI): domain Eukaryota; kingdom Metazoa; phylum Chordata; class Mammalia; order Primates; family Lemuridae; genus Lemur; species Lemur catta. Next base: position 41,908,341 of record NC_059139.1, read on the forward strand.
TTGAGTCAATTGATGTGCATTTTCCCAGATGAGGTCAAACTCTGTCTTGTTTTGGTACTCATGCTGTAAACAAGTGTACTTTTCTTCGCGGTTTAGTGCCACATTTTTTAAATTTTTGTGCTTTTTGTTGGTGATTTGCCCCCACGTGTAATGCTAAAATTCTCTGTAGTGCAGGAAGTCTGTGATGTGCCTTGTGGAGAAAATACAAGTGTGTTAGCTGAGCTTCATTCAGGCATGACTTACGGTGCTGCTGGTTGTGAGTTCAGTGTTAACGAATCAACAATGTATAACAACCAAGGCATCTTTAAACAAAAACACACATAAAATAAGGTTACGTATTTATCAGCTGATGAAAATGTTGTGACCAGAGGCTGGCAGGAACTTCACCCTGTATTTTCCCTGGGAACAATGGTTCAGTACCTCAAATAATGAGAATCGACTGTTTTCAGCGTCAAGTTGAAAAATAGCTAAAATATCTGACAGTTAAGAAATACATTTCTAATTACATTTAAAACTAATGTGACCTCACTCTCTTAATAATTCAGAAATAAACGTGGCTTAAAGTTAGGGGTCCCTAGTATCCTTCCGTTCTTGTTGAGTTGATCCATTCTTTTCAAGATTAGAGAATGGTAATTTTGGACACTAACAGAAAATATGTGCTCTATGTGTTTTTTTCTTTTAATAGCTTGGTGTTTCACTTAGCAGTTTGGGAGCTATACCAGCAGCAGCACTAGACCCCAACATTGCAACACTTGGGGAGATACCACAGCCACCACTTATGGGAAATGTAGATCCCTCCAAGATTGATGAAATTAGGAGAACAGTCTATGTTGGAAATTTGAATTCCCAGGTAACTAATTTAAGAAGATGTTTAGCAGTAGAAACTCTTACTCTTTTTCTCTTCATAAAAATCATATCAGTTCATAAAGTAGTATTGACCTGCTTTTTGAAAGAATATATTTTATTAAAGTGTCACTTTGTTTCCTCAGACAACGACAGCTGATCAACTGCTTGAATTTTTTAAACAAGTTGGGGAAGTGAAGTTTGTGCGGATGGCAGGTGATGAGACTCAGCCAACTCGGTTTGCTTTTGTGGAATTTGCAGACCAAAATTCTGTCCCAAGGGCCCTTGCTTTTAATGGAGTTATGTTTGGAGACAGGCCACTGAAGTAAGAAATCCTAAACAAAGAAATTTTAATGATTTTGAAAAATGTGAAGTTTTTTTTTATGTAATTAAGGCTTTTTTTCTTTTTGATATTAATAGTAATTGGCAATTTGTGGAAAGAAAGACTGTTAAGTACAAATGAAATACATGAGATACTTATCATTTTAGCCTTTAAATACCTATATCTAAAGACATTTACGTCATCATTTTCTATTTTATAAGGTCTAATTTAATGTTAACATTATTTATATACCCTACATAATGGTTGTAGGTCTTTTTCCATAAGCTTTAACAAGTCAGTTGGTTTTGCATTATGACTCTAGACTAATGGGCAACTTAACGTGTAAGTTGAACCTACAATACTTCTAGTTATAAGAAGTTTGGTAAATTCAAAATCTCAGGAAGAAAATAAAATATTAAGTACCCAGAAATGTTGTAAACCAAACATTTTGACTTTTAAGGTTTGCTCATATCCTTGCAAAAAATTGATGTAGCCTTTCAGATACAGAAATTCTATTTTATGCAGATTATTGAGGCAAACATAGTTTTGTCTGAATTTCATAGATGATTGCCTTAGTTACACAATTTGATCAGAATTTTGCTGTTAAAGGTTAAATAACTTCTTAGTGGATATTTGTCTTCTCTGTGTGGAAGGGGTAAAGCAAGACACATCAAATTCATTTAGGTGCATCAGAGAAGCCACTGTTAGCTAGTAGAGGAAGGGTTTTGTCAGATGCCACCAACATTCTAGTCTGTGTCTGACTTAGCCGTGGTTGAGGGTCACTTAAAGTGATGCACATGATAAACAGCTCTCCCTTCATCCTCCCAGGGTGTACAGGTTATCAATAAAATCTTATCTAAAAATACAAATGATTCATTTTAGTATTGGTATCAACATTTTAATATAATTCTAAGCTATATCAAAAAGCACTTGGTCTGGTCTGTTGGAGTTTTTAAAAAAGTCAGCTGGGGTTCAGTTTTTCTCTATTCCTTTCTCTTGGCTTTGTTAATGAGATGATGGGAGGTAGAGATGAGAGATTAATCATGGTTTTAAGGTTGTTTTTGGTTATTCTGTATATAGCTATATCATTCTTAATGTGTTTCTAAGATGTCCTCAGATTTATAAATATGTGTATCATATAAACATTTGATTGTTTCATGTTTTATAAAATATGGTGTGTGTTTGTGATATGCTAATATTTTTAATTTAGAATAAATCACTCCAACAATGCAATAGTAAAACCCCCTGAGATGACACCTCAGGCTGCAGCTAAGGAGTTAGAAGAAGTAATGAAGCGAGTACGAGAGGCTCAGTCATTTATCTCAGCAGCTATTGAACCAGGTAAGGCCATGTAGCGTTGTTGCATAGGTCATAGTTTAAAGATTACAGACTCTTAGAACTGAAAGGAATTTTAGAAGTTATCTTGTTCAGTCCCTTCGTTTTACAAACAAGAAGACTGAAACTCAAGAAATAGTAAGTGACTTACTCATGTCAAAGAACAACTTAGCACAAATCCTGTCTTTTCCCATGATACCGAATCAAGGCACATTAGTCTGAGTTAATCAGCTTTAAATATTATATTTTAATAGCACAATCTGCTCAAAACTGATTTGCTAAAAGCAAAATATAAATGTTGAGAGGCTAAAAAGAGAGTAAATATATTTAAGATGTTATGATTCTGTAGGTTTACTTTTCTTCAAAGTTTTAGCTTTAAAAATAGAAAAGAGAGTCCATGATTTAGGAAAAAACCCCACAGATATTGTTTTAGCATGGTAGAGAAACACCTATTCAAATTTTTGTGTTGCTAACTAAAATAATTTAAAAATCCAATCTAAAAATGTCTAGGTGATTTACATTTGAGCAGATTTTCTAAATTAACACTCATAATTTAAGCTTCAATTCTAGCAGAGTAAATGGAAAAAGGTCTTAAAATCACTGTCATAGGAATTACAGACATGTTATAATCGTACGTTATGGCAGCAACAAAATATTACGAACAGCTGTTTATAATCATCTGGTTTATATGTACTGCTGCAGGGTGGCTGCACTCAACGAGTTTATGCAATGACTTTCTTGGATGTTTCTGAAGGATAATTGCACAGGAGGAGGATGTACAGAGAGTAGGCCCCTTGCACTATATGTGGTACATTCCACTTGTGCCTAATTATTAACTGGGATCTTTAATTGTTCTGAGCTTACACTGCAAAGTGGTTTTTTCCTCCCAGAGTCTGGAAAGAACAATGAAAGAAAAGGCGGTCGATCTCGTTCCCACTCTCGCTCAAAATCCAGGTCTAGCTCAAAATCCCATTCTAGACGGAAAAGATCACAATCAAAACACAGGTGAGAATTTCTACCGTCTTATTTAAATAGTTTTTTTTAGCTTTGTATTTAAAATAGTTAAGATTTTATGAGTTTTTTGTCAAAATACTAGAATTTAGAAATTTCAGTAGTGTTCACCTGGAAGTATGTGGTTACCATTAAATATTGCTCTAATTATAATACTATAGTTTAAAGAATGAAATTTTGTCTAATTATATTTAATTTTTAATATTTCAACTAATTTTTAATTTTAGAAGTTGGTTTTCTGTCTAAATATACTTTATTTCTGAGTTTTCTGAGAGTGAACTAGTCCTTATGTATATGGAAGTTGCAGAAACTTTTTATTCATCATATTGAGAAAAGGGAACATATTTAGTGTCCATGCTGAAAATATTATTCACGTTGCAGGTTTTTTGTTTTCTTTTCCTAGTCCACTCCAGGTCTGGGGAGCACCACCCCAGATCTTGGTTTCAAGCAATTCCCTATCTCCAGTACCATGTGTCCAGTGGAACACTTTGAGTCCTTGGTACTTCTGGTGATAGGAGCCTCCGCTGCCCACTTTTGGACTTGAAACACAGGAATAACTTGCAGTTTGAGCTCCAACTGGTGTACTTTTCCTAAGCTCAGTTTCTCTGTTTATCTTATTTTTGATCATAGCTTTGTCATTTTGATTTTCTTTTATTTTTTCTTTGTGTTTGGTGCAAAGAGGACCTCAAAATGTAAACTTGCAACACTATCTTGATTGGCAGTACCTTGAAAATCATGTCTAAGTTAAAAATTTTGTCTTTAAGGTATGGAGGGCAACTACTGTTGAAATGTGAAAGTGTCTATAGTGGATCCTAATTGTGTATTATGTGTGCTCATACTTATGTCTTGAGAAAGGAGGTGGGGAGGAGTGTGTGTGTGCATGTTGTGTGCATTAGAGAAGGGGAAATGTTTCAGGGGAGGCAAAAAGGAACCCAGTGTGCTGTACATTGAGCCTTACCGTCAAGCTCAGTTTAGTCTGTTTTTCTGTGATGATCGAGAAAATTCAAAGAATGTAATAGGAAAGTAGGATGTTCTTTCTTTAATTCTAGTGAGCTGTACTTCTCGCTATACTGGTGTATACATCTCTATTATTCTTAGTTTGCAAAATCTCCTTTGGAATATGGTTTTACTATCTCTATCCAGGGTCTTATAGTAAGGCACATTCAGAACCAAGTGAAGGAAATTGTTTCATGTACAAGGAGTAAGACAGTGCAGCAGAAGCCAGAATTGGAGAAGGGAAGTAGAACAGAAGCAGCAGTGGTACTAGACTATGGATATCTCCATATGTTGACAGGATGTGGTGAGGGTAAAGGAGATAAAGGAAATATAAAATTGGGCTGAAGAGTAATAACTTCCTTTCGGAGGAAAAAAAGGGCAATGACCTGAATCTCATTTTTGTGTTGATTTTTAAGAGAGCTAAGTTCCAAGGAAAAAACGAAAACTTGATTGGTAGTGTCGTTGTTTCTTTGATAATCTGTGTGAAGCTTTATGTGCATATTGAAATTATGGCAAATAAGTTAGCTGTCTACTTTAAGGTTTTTGTTTTTATTTTAAGTATATTTGGCTATTTTCCCCTTCTAAGGGTTAGTAGGGAGGGGTTATTCAGTCTAAATTAAAATCTGTTGATTAGTGTTCTCATTCATGGGAGTACGTTCTTGTAGATATGTCTATATAGCATTAGAAATTGTTAGCTCTTGGCACATATATATACATACATATTTTTGTTAGCATATTCTGTTTTTATACGTGCATATGGAAACCTTGACTAAGCTCTCATAAACAAATGCTAATGTAAAAGAGGATGAGGTCTCTTTAAAGGAGAAAAAAGAGAATCCCTTACCTAAAAACATTTGGCTTAAGGGTCCTGACCTAGAAGGACTCCAACCCCCAGGCACCTGGGAGGGAATGACAGGCCTTTCTTGACTTTTCCTCCCATGATAGTGGGAGTTGATGTCCTCTGGGCTTGCTCTGACCTATTAGACTTAGCAGGAGTGTGGGTTGTAGGAGCCCTTTCTCTTAAAGGCCCAGCCTCTTCTACTTTTTCACCATCTTCATGTGCTTCCGGAGCTGTGCTTCCTACCTTCTAGCCACCTGTACAACCTTTCTCTATTCCTTCCCATACTTACTATAAAGAGGGAAGAAAGGGTTTCTTGTTACTGTGACTTTGGCTAGGACTGAGGAATTGTGTTTCCATTTTGTCCAAATTTTGATACATGTTTTATTAATAGAAACAGTGTTAGAAAAGGTGTATAGCACTATAATTGTTGTATTTTTAAGTTAAGTAACTTTACAGATCAGCATAGAAACTATTAGACATTTTGTAGTGATTTAATGGAAAACAACTGATTTACAAATGAACTTTGATGCAACATAATGGTAAGTTCCATTTATTTATAGTTTAATTTAAAAGTATAATTTTGCATTATTCAGAACAATGGGAATATAATTTGTCATTATTAAAAAATGGGAACTGCTGATAACACAAATCTTTATCTTTGGTTGGATTAGATCTGCTCTTGACTACTTTTAGCATTCTTAATCAGAAAACTATTGGAGTGGGTGAGATAGAGACGTGAAAATACTTAATGTCAAAATTAAAATGTAATAGTTACCCTTGAGCAGTGATTTTTGGAATCTCAGGACCTACAGGGTAAGATGAGAAACCAAGTGATAAAGAAGTTTCTTTGCTTAAGATGGGAAAGCACTGCTTTGAGGAAAAACTATTTGTATTTTTAGCAAGGATAATTGGAACAGAAATCTGTATATTAAGACTTTTTATTAAGGTACATAGAAGCAAAGGCACTTTAAAAGAGTACCCTATGTGGATATCTGTAAATGGACTAATAATGTTCTAAGTTATACGGTTTTGCCTTAAGATTTACTCCTTTACTTTCATGTCTCTTAAGTTACTAATGATAAAGACTTCAATAAACTATGAATTATCTTGTATTAAAAATGTGACTGGATGACAAGTGTATTATTTTAAAGCCATACAACAAATGAATGTTAGAAAGCACATTTTTAAATTTTTAAAAATTTTGTTTTAACTAATTATTTTTTAGAGACAGGGTCTTGCTCTCTTGTCCATGCTGGAATGCAATGGCATGATCATAACTCACAGCAGCCTCAAACTCCTGGGGTCAAATGAGTCTCCTAAGTAGCTGAGACTACAGGTGCACATCCCCACATCTGGATTAATTTTTTAATTTTTTTGTAGAGGCGAGATCTCACTGTGTTGCCCAGGCGGTCTTGTACTCCTGGCCTGAAGCGATTCTCCCACCTCAGCTTCCCAAAGTGCTGGGATTGTAGGTGTAAGCCACTGCTTCGGGCCTGGAAAACAAATTTTGACTAACTTAAAAATGTGTTTAAAAAACAAAGTTTTGTCATTAATTGAGGATTGTAGAGATTATTCTGGTTCATGGCATACCACAAGCATGATTATTTAAGTATGTTTTGTAGATATTTGCTCAGTTGAGTTTTAGTTATAGAAAGCATACTGTGGAAGTTCATTTGACCTCCTTAGAATAAATATTTAAAGATTACATTTATGTTAATTTTTAATGATGATATTGAGAATTAAGAGTTTCAAGCATTAACTCTGTGCTAGAGGCTGCTAGGCAGTTTTGCATACATCCTCAGATTTAATCCTCATGACTGCCCTAGGCGATGTAGGTATGATTCTTACTTCACTTTATAGATGAAGAAACTCAGACTTAGAGAGCTTAAGTGACTAGCCAGAGTTCTCACAGCTAGTGTATGGCAGAGCTGAGTTTCAGAGCCAGATTGTCAGACTCCAAAGCCGGTGAGTCTAAATCACTTTCCTATTTAAGTTGTGTGCATCTATTTTGTTACATTTTAATAAATAGTGCTTAGGATACCTCCTTATGGAGGAAAAAGAATCATTATTAAAACAGTTATTTCAGTGGGGGGTGGGGAGCTAGTCAAAATTGAAATAACAGTTGTTTTTCTTGCAAGAATTCCAATAATAGTTTTTTAAAATACAGGTTGAGCCTCCAAAATCTGAAAATCTGAAATGCTCCAAAATCCAGAACTTTTTGAGTGTCGACATGATGCTCAAAGGAAATGCTCATTGGAACATTTTGGATTTTTAGAGTTTTGCATTTGGGATGCTCAACTGGTAAATGTATATAAATGTATGTATTGCAAATATTTGAGAATTTGAAAGAATCTGAAATTTCAAACACTTCTGGTCCAAAGCATTTCAGATAAGTGGTACTCAACCTGTAGCTATGATTACAGTTAAAGCTATAAAACCAAAGCATTGCAGATCTAACATTTGATTATATCTAGTTTTAACTTATGAGTAATGATTTTTATTTTCCTGTCACACTAGCCACCATCATTAGTAGTATGCTTCCTTATATATTCTTCTTAATATGTTTATGACAAACAGCACACAGCCATTTGAACTATATAACCACTACTCCCTGTTAAGATGCATTATAACCAAATTACATGGAAATCAAGAGCTAAAGACAATTTATAGTATGAAAACGTGGACCATGGGAAAAGTTTTCTATACTAATTTGAGGCGTATGATTAGCAAAAGAAAGCCACACCTTAAAATATCAACTTAAGTCTGACATAGGAAATAACTGTTAAATTCTTTGTTTCTGTCTCTGTGGTTTAGACAACAAAAATATCTGGTAAAGTTTCTAATAAACTTAGTTCAGATAATCCTAACAAAAGCATTATATATAAGAGAAAATTTTAAAATATTGATAAGTACTCTTAGGACAGATTATTAAATTCTCTTCTTTGAAAGACATCTTAAATTTTTTAAAAATTGAAATTCTAAGAATAAGTTTTGATATTCTAACAATTTGTTTTTCTTTAGGAGTAGATCCCATAATAGATCACGTTCAAGACAGAAAGACAGACGTAGATCTAAGAGCCCACATAAAAAACGTTCTAAATCAAGAGAGAGACGGAAGTCAAGGAGTCGGTCACGTTCACGGTGTGTTTTAGAGAAATTAAGCATAATTTTTTCGTTGGCTTCACTTGTTAAAAATCTGTTGTGGGTTAGGCTTTTAATGAGAGAAATAAATTTTTTTCCTGATTCAGTAATCTAGGATTAATATTGATTGCTAGTGATTTGAACTGGATGTCAGTATGACACATGACGTTTCCAAACTACTCAATTCAGCTTGATAATTGCTTCATTTAGTGGCTTCTCGGACACCTGAATTATATAAAAATTTATATGTAATGTCTATATAGCCATTATAAATTGTTTTGTGTTGGTGATTGTTGAGGAAAAGGAGGATGGTACTTTTGGGGTGTGGAATTATTTTAGTTACAAATTTATTTTTGTTGTTTTTAAAGGGACAAGAGAAAAGACACTCGAGAAAAGATCAAGGAAAAGGAAAGAGTGAAAGAGAGAGAAAAGGAAAGGGAAAAAGAGAGAGAGAGGGAAAAGGAACGTGAAAAAGAAAAGGAACGGGGTAAAAACAAAGATAAAGACCGGGACAAAGAACGGGAAAAGGACCGGGAAAAAGACAAGGAAAAGGACAGAGAGAGCGAGCGGGAAAAAGAGCATGAAAAGGAGCGAGACAAAGAGAAAGAAAAGGAACAGGACAAAGAAAAGGAACGAGAAAAGGACAGATCCAAAGAGACAGATGAAAAAAGAAAGAAGGATAAAAAATCCAGAACACCACCCAGAAGTTATAATGCATCAAGAAGATCTCGTAGTTCCAGCAGGTTTGATAATGCTTAGTATTTTTACCAAAGGGTTTACTGATGACTGTGAAAACAACTTTTCACTGAGTGGGGAAAGGTTATTCTGTATAAATGGAACCAGTACGGTAATACCAGGTAATATCAGAACATTCTCCCCTAATTACAGAGTAAACATTTCTCTAGCAGAGGGATTGCCACAGTATTGATCGACTATTTGGAAGAAGAAATGATACTGGGCAACATTATTTTTAAAAGTTTCAACTATCCTTTGTAACCCACTATTTTAATCTGGCTAAGTGTTGTTATTAACATTGCTGCTGTTATTTTCTTGGTGGGTGGGATGGCGGGGGAAGGTATTTTCTTTTTAAAGAGTATAGAAGAATTGACCTCTTTAGACTTCTATATTTGTTTGGAATGGTGTGGTGAATTTTAATATGCAAATTTTTTTCTAAAATTGCAGTGTTAGCCTTTTTTGTCATCTGAGTAATTTTTTACCTCTTTTGTTGACTGGATTACATTTAAATTTTGGTTGTCTTTTATTTGTCAGTTTTAATGGTTAGATTTTCATCTTAGGACTGTTCTCTCAATTTGTTAATAGGTACATTGCCACCAGGTGGCAGCAAGTTGCCATAGTAACAGCTGCAAAATGAGAACCAACTTTGAGATTTGAATGTCTCTTACTTTGGATGATAGGATGACTATAAATAAATAGAAGTTTCTAACTTATGTTTAACTATCACATTTAAAGATATTAAATGTGCATATATTTTTAGCAAGGTTTAAAGATATTTTAAAAGATGATTTTCTATAGAAAACAATTTGAGATAAAGGAATGTATATTTCCTAGTTTTTAAACGTATGTTTTGATGGTTTATTCTTTTTTTTTTTTTTTGAGACAGAGTCTCACTCTGTTGCCTGGGCTAGAGTGCCATGGCATCAGCCTAGCTCACAGCAACCTCAAACTCCTGGGCTTGAGCTATCCCTTCTGCCTCAGCCCTCCGAGTAGCTGGGACTACAGGCATGTGCCACCATGCCCGGCTAATTATTTCTATATATTTTTAGTTGTCCAGCTAATTTCTTTCTATTTTTTTAGTAGAGATGGGATCCCATTCTTGCTCAGGCTGGTCTCGAACTCCTGAGCTCGAAGGATCCACCTGCTTTGGCCTCCCAGAATGTTAGGATTACAGACGTGAGCCACCACGCCCGGCTGATAGTTTATTCTTAATACTAACCTTTGACTAGGTAATGAAAGATAATTGCAGGCATTTATTGGGTGCTTTACTATATGCTAGATATTATGTCTCAGCAGATTTTTTCATGTCTCACCTTATTTAATCCTCACATAGAAGACTATTATCATCACTGTTTAATACACGAGAAAAGTGAAGCTTAGAAAAAGGTTTTCGTTCACCCCTATACTTTAATATCAGAAGTATAGTAGCTCTTTCTCTTCTTCATAGAGATTAAGTTTGAAACATTTCTAACTAGTACTTGGTACCTGCTTTTAAAAGCTGCCTCAGAATCATAAATGGGGCTCAGAGTAAACAGGTCATTGTAGAATTTTGGCACATTGAACCAAAAATTGAAAAATGAGTTAAACCTCTGCTGTGGGTATCATTTGAGCCTTATAACTGTACCTTTACTACAAAGTGATTTTATTGATTGTGTGTTATTCATGCCTTTTTGTTTATGTGATTGTTTAGAAATTACCCTTTACAGCACCAGATAATGTTTTGATTCCTTTTTAAGAACTTGAATTTATTTTTTCTGACTAACTTTGAAATGTTTGATTTTTTTCACAGGCCATTTTAAGTTGCTTGGTTTATAGGAAAGTTCCAGTGTTCACATTCAGTCCTAAATGTGTTCTTAAACGGCCTCCGGGGTCTGGAGAATAAAAGATGACTGACATTAGTTCATGTTTCAGCAATTTGAAACGTTCCCCGCTTTCAGAAGAGCTTGTTAAAGAGCTATAGTTTCTCATCTTTTAGCTGTTTTTTTTGCTTATTAGATGCTCTGATTTATTAAATGGGAAATATTTTAACTATTCAGAAAAACAGTCTACTTAATATTTTAATTTTCAACATTGTCTCTTAACCTATATTTGTAATGAAAATTTTAATATTTAAAAAATGTTTATTGCTTAAAAGTTATTGTCAATAAAGGTAAGACCAAGAAAGGGAAGGAGAGAATATTTATTGAATACCTATTGTATGCCAGACTCTCTACATAGTGTTTTCCAGGTATTATCCCATATCCTCAAAACAACTCTAAAAGGCTCGAGTTATTAATTATCTCCATTTTGCTGTTGAACAAACAGACTCAGGTTAAATAACATGACGTTTGTTGTGCAGCTAGTAAGTTGTGTAACTAAAATTTAAGTAAGTCTAAGCAACTCCAGTTCATACTATAGCTTACAGCTTCTTTCTTAAGTAATTGATTGTCTAGGTTGCTGTCTATTCAGCCTTAGCTCTTGTTATCATCACCTGGTAGTAATTAGACATCCACCTGTACATTGTGCTTTCCGAACACACAAATGAAGAATTAAACTGATCAAGGCAGAGCCATTGTGTGTAAACTTAAAGTCTGGATTATGCTGACATTTTCATGCAATGAAAAAATTACTTTTGGTTCTCACTGTGAGCTGCTACAGATGGCATTGAATGAATGAAATATCATTATCTAATTTCCACATTAGTTAGGAAGTATGATTTTGGAATGTCTTGGGAATAGAAGTGGGTAATGGAGAGAGAGCCTTAGGTCAAGTTGGAATTGATTGATTTGTGTTCTCAAATTTCTTGAGCTTTTATAAGGTCTTTTACAGACATCTGCCATATATACCACATGGGAACATTATTTAGTTTTTTATTTTATAATTGAAAAACTTAGAGAAAAGTTTTATTAGTCTCTTATTATCAATTTACTAGGGTGATATGATAAAAAGAACTTGAATTCCAGAGGATTTGGTTCTTTCAGCCATGTGGTCACTGATTATCAGAGCTCCTTGTGAGATAGATGATTGAATACATCAATCATTTAATACATCCTCACACCTCATCTAAATTATAGACATAGTGAAGTTCATTGTTTCTAAGTTGAATGCCCTTATCAATGAAATAATTTAGAGTATTCATCATTTGCTAATACGTTAAACAAAATAGTTTCTAACAGTAAACATTGTTAATCTATTTACTAATTATTTCTTACTTTGTCATTTTAAATTCCAGATTTTAACTTTTTAACTTAAACATCTTGTTTACTCAATTTCAAATTAGTTGAACAACAATAATGAAATGGTAGGAAGTTGGAAGGAAAAGCAATTTCCCTATAATGATATAATGTAATTACTTTTTGGAGCCCTTCTAAATATTTGGGTCTAGAAAGTTCACATTTTGCAAACTTATCTTTCAGTTTTTGAAAAGGGCCTGTTAACTTTGTTACAAAATAATCCACAGTGGGGCAGCAAGGAGCTAGATGCATGACAAAGGATCTGATAAGCAAAACATGTTTTAGGTGCTAAGAAAGAATATAATTGAGAGAAACTGAAACATCATTAATATTTTTTCTACTCAATAAATTATTGTTCAAGTAAATCAGATGAAAAGGACACCCTCTACCCTAGTTTCTAGTATGAAATTATAGGTGATATTTTCATCAGTCATTGAAATTCCTGGTTCACAATTTGACCTGCCCTAAAATTAGGTAATAGACCATGTTCATCAAGGACATGAGTTTTAACTGGCCTCTAAGGCATACTATTCACTTGAGCATCTCAAGGACCCTTTTGCTATTATGTATTTGAATTGCTGTTTACTTCAATTACTATTTTCTGAAATGACTTTTTTGGCTTTCAGGGAAAGGCGTAGGAGGAGGAGCAGGAGTTCTTCAAGATCACCAAGAACATCAAAAACCATAAAAAGGAAATCTTCTAGATCTCCATCCCCTAGGAGGTAGGTTGCAAGCATGTGCTAAAACTAAAGAGGAGGAAGCAAGCAGGAAATATGAAAAAATTTTTAAAAATTCTCTTTAATCTATTAAACTTTATCTTTTGAATGAGTAATACATTTGCATAATCCAGAAGTTAAATAATATAAAAAGTTACACTTTGAGAAATCTTCCACTTATGTGCCCATCTACTCTTATCCTTATAAGTGATGACTTTTATTAGTTTTTTTGTACATCCTTCTAGTTTTTATATACAGATACAAGATGAGAATGTATCATGTTTTCCTTATATCAAAAGTAACACAAGATATACACTGTTGTGCACTTGATTTTGTCACTTAGCTACCAGATCTTTCCATACTGGTCAGAGAGAGCTTCTTCATTCCTTTTTATAACTGCATCAGTTATAACTGCATTGTATGGAAGTACCTTGGTTTATTTAACTAGCCTGCAGTAGAAAGGGTTTTCTGAATTTTCGTACTATAAATTATGTAATACTGTACTGAATAGCTTTGGATTTAAATTGTTTTGTTGTGTGCAGATGTGTAGGAAAAATTTCCAGAAATGGCATTATTAGTTTAGAGAATGAATGTGTTTGTAATTTTCAGATATATTTCCAAATTCCTCTTCATAAGAGTTGGCAGCAGTTTGCACTCTACCCAACTATGTAATGGATTGTTGTTTCCCTATAATCTTCAGGGTATGTTATTTTTTAAAAATAATGGATATGGTGTTTATTCCATCATCTGTTTAACTTTTGCTCTTAAATGTGTGAGACTTCTTTCTAATGGTGGATGAGGAGGGCAGGTGTCACAGTAGGTTATTTGAAGTTCCAAGTTTTGCTAGTAATCATTCAGCCCCGCCTAGGAGCCACATTTGATTCTTTTTAATTCCTTTCTTCTTTATTTATTGCTTTGGAAAGTTTCGTAAGAAAACACTGTATTTGGTTTTATTTTATCCTTATTACAGTTAGATAGATAAATCTTGAGTATTTCAAAACTAATAAACTGGCAATGCCAAATTGTGTTTTCTGTGAACACATGGTGGCCTCTGCAAAAAACACTTATGTAACTTTAAAAAACTGAGTAGGGGTGGAGAAGGTTGTGTTATGTGACTCGTTCATGCTATTTTGTCAAACTACTGGTAAGTATACTTATTAACAATGAATTATTTTATATACCCTTTGTGAGATAAGGATATTTTGTCAAGAATATAATAGGTTTTTAATTTCCTAGAAGTTAATTGACATACCAATATTCTTATAGCAGAAATAAGAAGGATAAAAAGAGAGAAAAAGAAAGGGACCACATCAGTGAAAGAAGAGAGAGAGAACGTTCCACCTCTACAAGAAAGAGTTCTAATGACAGAGATGGGAAGGAGAAGTTGGAGAAGAACAGTACTTCACTTAAAGTAAGCAGCTGTCATTCAGTGTCTGGGCATTGTCTTTTATTGCATAGAAGTAGTTTTAGACTAAAAGGTTTTTAAGGGCAACAGTGTCTTGTACATTGTTGGTATTTTTAAATTTTTGAAATTGATAATTTTTTTAAAGTAAATTTTGGAGAGATGAGAGCCAATTAAAATGGAAACAATTGCATTCCTTATTTAAAGAATCATAACATGGCATGCAATATGAACATTTTTAGAAATCTATAGGTAACAAATGTATTTGATTTTATACTGATAAGCTTTCTACCTTATGCCATTTTCCTCAATATATGTTTCAGCAAATTTGAAAAGACTTTCTGTTAGCATTGGTTTTGTAAAATATAGTTAAAATTAGGCTTGTTGAGTTAAAATACTTAATGGAAAACCAGATTTCACCAAGCAAGATTTTTTTTTTTTTTTTGAGACAGAGTCTTATCTGGGTAGAGGGCAGTGGCATCAGAGCTCACTGCAACTTCCAACTCCTTGGGCTCAAGTGATCCTCTGGCAAATTTTTCTGTTTTTAGTAGAGATGGGGGTCTCACTCTTCCTCAGACTGGTCGCGGACTCCTGAGCCCAAGTGATCCTCCCGCCTCAGCCTCCCAGAGTGCTAGGATCATAGGCGTGAGCCTCTGTACCCAGCCAGTAACCTTTTCCTTGGATAAATATTTTAAGAAGTTGTGAATTATGTTAATTTTCTTATTATGCTGGTATAATATACTTGTATTTGGAAGTTAATTATGTGTTCTTGAGCTTTCATCTTACAGATTTATTTATTCTTATGCTGATAGAGGTTTATCATAATTTTCAATTACATTGATAGCATTTATTGAGCATTTACTATGTGCCAGACATTGTTCATTTCCATTTAATTCTCTGTTAAGCTGAGGGCAGAATTTGGAGTGTTCCTGAACAGTTCTTTTTTTAGGAGGAATAGTGACTTCCTTTTCTGTATTCCCTTATTTTTGCTTCTTTGATATCCAGGTTACAAATCTATCCTGGCATGTTTAGAAACTGTTTGGCTCTTTTAGCAGATCTATCCCACTTTTTCAAGTCTGTCAGTAACATTTATTGAGTGCTTCCTTAGAATTTATGTTTACCTATTTGATTCTAATTTAGTTTCCATGGATTGTCCATCTTTTATGAGAATACAAAGGGCAAATTGATGGTGTTTGCATATTCTTTTTATATGAAAAGTTAGTGGGAGAAAATATTCAGTTTTATTAATTCACAAAAGATTAAGTTACATATTTTAGCCATAATAGCAGGAAACTCTTCAGGAAAATATTAAACGTATGCTTTAATATTCTTTGTAGGAGAAGGAGCACAATAAAGAACCAGATTCAAGCATCAGCAAAGAAGTAGATGACAAGGATGCACCAAGGACTGAGGAAAACAAAGTACAGCAAAATGGGAATTGTCAGCCAAATGAAGAAAACCTCTCTACCAAAACAGAAGCAGTATAGGACCAACAAGTGCACCTTTACACTCAGTGCTGGAATAAAATCCAAAGCTTTTCATTTTCTCAACAAGATGTAGACATGGAAGAATTCTAGTTGAGCATAAAGATAGGATCTAACAGCTTTTCCAGTTGTTAGGTGACACTGTGGCCATCTTGTTGCTGAGTAAGAAAATAAAGCATGGACATCGTGAAAACAACAGATGTTACCCAAACTCATCTTCTAAAATCTGTGCATTTCCATGGTGGCTGACGCACTCGTCATGTGGTTTGTTAGTGTTTGCCAAGAACCATTGCAAATAAATCGAACATCAAAGATCCAAATTTGTACCATCCTGAAAGACTGGAGATAAGCATTGGAGGCTCTTTTAAAAAATGCAAGTTACTGAATTTTGTATTTTACTTTTTTTTAAAAAATTCAGTATATACAGTTTGATGATGTGCTTGAAATTGGTGCAAACATATACACATCCTTGTAAGTGCAAAGTATGTAAGAAGTTTTAACATTTACTTCACAGGATTTACAGTGATTGTGTTAAATTCTCACTATTGTGTTTTCTTTTGCTCACTGTTTAGGACAACGGTTTTTCTTTAAAATAGTTTTGCAGATTAAAATTGCTTAAATAAGTGGATTAAAAATACAACTGACAATGCATGTTACTGTTATCTTTCAAAAGGAAGAACAACTGTGTTGAATACTAATATTAATGTATTAGTATTCAGTGTTTAGAATCATTGGGTGTACCCACAAAGTGAGCATTTCTTTTTGAACTTTCTTGACATTTCCAAGCTTACTATGAATAATATTGCAGTGTGTCTTGTCAGCTGTAGGTGGCAAAGGTGCCCTTATAAAAAGGAAACTGGGTTTTCAAAATGGGCTATGGGAGCACAAGCTGAAGCTTTAGTGCCTTCTACAATGTGGTATACTGTTTTCTAGAATTTTATATGTGCTAGTCATTCTCAATCATATGGAATCTAGATGGATATTTCATTCATACCCATAGAGAAGTGTGCAAGTGGTATGTCAGAAGAGCTTCTTACTTGTTTCACCTAATATGAGAAGGAAGTCCTGTTTTCAAGAATGGCTTTATTTAGAGTCATACAGTTTTGGGACCATCAGTTTTATACTGTGATAATTGAAAATGAAACGTGTTCTTATTTTTCTTAAATCAAAGGAAACCCTTTAGTTGTCTACATTGGATGGCCTTAATTATTACCTCTCAATCATATTCTCATAAATGATGTGCAGAAATTATACTTTAAGGGAGGAGTAGGACTACACAGGAGGTTATTTGTTTTATGTTTAAGGATACATTTACTTGAGTTTATCATATAGGTCATCCATCATTCTAAGGTTCACTTTTTGCATAAAGTATGCTAATAGTAAAATGATAACATTGTTGTTTTTTCCCAATCTATAACTTGTCATTTCTGAACTCTTCATTGTGGTTATATTTCCCAAAATGTAATCTTTTAATTAGCATGTTACTAAAAAAATCAAGTATAATTATTTTAATGCAATCTAATACAATCAAATTACTTGGTTGCCTTACCTCATGGGAAGAGTTACTTTTATAGATTTAAAAAGCTGAGTAGCACGTTAGTTACTTGGTTTCAACTTGAGTTTTCTTTTAATGTTAGTACTATTGAAACTTAAGTATTTGGTGGAGAATGGAAAGAGTTGCTCTTATTGCAAGTAATGAAGCCTGGTTTGATTATGAAGCTGCTTAATCACTCTTCATGTGTTCAAAATTACTGTTTTTGTTTTTTCCTTTTTGTCACTGTGTACATTAAAATTTTGGAAAATGCTTTACTATGTAAAGTATAAGATGGTCATTTTAATCATTCAACCACATACGGTTGGCTGGTAAACGGCTTATTCTGATATAAGAATGCTTGGGTGCATATGGAAAGATTGTGAAAGAGTGTGTGTCTTGCATCAACAGCTATCTTATTTATGATATGTAAGTAGCATAGAGCAAATGTTTGAAATCTTTGTTATTTTTAGTACTGTTTCTTTAATAAAGCTAAGTATTTTAGAGGAAAATATTTGTTTATGCATTTCAAAACATTTTAGTTTCATCCTGCTCTTGTTTTAGTTGGCATAGAGATTGTTTTGACGTGGAGAGTGTGTTTGTATGGTGTCTATAAAACAGTCATTTAAAGTTTGAGTGTTTTTTGTGCTCTGGACTAGTTTTTTATGTTGGTTATTAACATTCAGTTTGGTTTATGCTGCTAAATATTTTTCTTGCTGATACTTATTTAGCTTTAAAATAACCATACTAATCTTGAAAGACTCTGATTTGTAAAAGCAGAGAATGAATAGGAATACAAGTGATCTGGAGAAAGTGAAATCAGGTTATTATGTGGGACTTGACATTTCCTTATGTGGGTTTACGGAAGCAAAGCTTTCTAGGGTCTAGGGTGTTGTGTGTGTGTGCGCGTAGGGGGGTGTGTGTATGAGAGAGAGAGACTTATTTTCTCTGTTCACTTATACGAGCTCATTTGTTTCCATTTATTATTTTCTTTGAAGGTATTTTTTTTTTAAAGACTATTCTTTTTAATCTCAGGTAGATGTCAGGAAAACTTGAGGTAAGGCCAAGAAGACAGCCATTTTACGCTTGATACCTTCTGTAATTATCTTTTTTAGCTTGATTATACACAGAGAGTACTACTCTTCCTTAAATTGCAGTTGCTGTTTATCATTCTAGACAAATTCTGTTGGTACTTATTCTTGCTTTTCAGCAATGCACACTGAACTGGTAACAGAAGATGATGGTCCTTCATAAGCTAGCCAGTCAGTTCCATATGTCAAAACTTACAAATCCCGAGGATGGCAGTCTTTGAGATGCTAGTCCACTGCCTTCCTCATTTACTGGTAAATTAATAAACTTCTCTTTCCTTTTACTTAAAAAAAAAAAGGAAAAAAAAAAACCCCAAACTTATTCTTACCTTCATTATCATCTAATGTAATTGGCTTATAATTGCAAACACTAGTCGGCTTGTGATCTTCCCTGTGTTTAGAATTCTTTTTTGGAAGAGTTTTAATATCTGGTATGTTGATCTTTAGACGTCTCATAGGTTTCAATTTTGACATGCTCAGTCAAAAGTAAAAACTGGCATTTGTAATCAAAGGGGTTTTTTGGTCAAGAGAGTAATTTCTTTTGCGATAGTAATCACTTTCAGGGCCCTCAGTCATTCCTGTGTATATGTTGATAGCTGTATTTTAAAACTTAACAAAAAGAAAAAGAACCCTAGTCCAAACTTCCTTCCAACCGAAGATATTATTTAAGTTTAAGGATTATAATGTATACTTAATAGGCTTTTAAAAGCGTTTTCAATCTACCAGAAATAAAGCATATGATTTGATTTAATCATCTTTAGTTGATGAATTGGCAATTGAGTCCTTTTGGAGAGATGCATTGAAGAGCTTAACATTTCTGGTGAGTCATTTCTTTTCCTTAAAAGATAGTGTATGATTTTAACGGGCTGGGTTATGAAGTAGAGCCATTCCCCAAAAGTAAACATGCAGTGACCATATTCTTACGTCTTTAAATATTTTTAATTTTCTTTACATATGTACTTAGTATTTTCTCATATTTATTTACTAGTGTAGTGTTCACTTGAAATTAAACTTTATTTTCAGATTTCAAAAGGTAGTGCTCTTAAAAGGGCTAAGTTATATTTCTGAAAGCAGGCATCTAGTATAAATGTAATAAAAAAATCTTTTAAAATAAAATTGACTTCCCTGCTTAATCTTGGGTTTTTCAGTAATTTTGTTTGTTTTTAGTATACTTTTATTGGTGGATTTGCCTAAACAGTAATACATTATTTTAAAAGTCAAAGCTAAAACTGTTTATGATTTTGGGTCATATTTAGTCAGGTTGGATTTAGTACCTAATAACTAGCTTTCTTTCGATTCCATTCTAAGATACTTTCATGGTTTCTAGCCACTAATTTGTTATAATTATTAGTTTATATCTAATATAACATTTCTTAATATAATGTTTTTAAAAGTAGGTTTGTAGTCTGTTGCTTGATTTTTAAATTGATATCTAGCTAATATTTTAGTTTTGAAAATTGTCAACTTTGGGGAGACTTCACATATTTTACCTCTAAATTTTATTTTTCCAGGATTAGAATGGATTAGTAGTTCCATCTATGGTTGATTAGTTTTTATTTGCTAGACAGATAATTTCTTAACTATATATATAAGTTCACATTCATGAAAATCATACTGGAAGAATTACAAGAAATTTCTACCAGTTTGAGGTTACTGGTAGGCAGCACACTGTTGGGGAGTAACCTAAAGAATTCCTGATTTATTAAATTTGAGTATACTGTGTAGCTGTATAGATCAATTTAATGGTTAAATAATTACCTCCTTAATCTAAATTAGTTTAATAGAACAGTGCTGTGGATTATCAAGGGAAGAGTTTAAAATGTAAACATAAACATGCTGCATAGGTGGTGTATATTTGTGAGTAGGACTACTTTTAAATGGTACTAGTAAAGAATTATCAAATGCTGCTATTATGTTGCTATATTTTTAATAAAATGAAAATCTTAAAATCTTGCAACTGTTGAGTAATAATTTCACCTGTTTCTGGGATGCTTATTTGCATATTTATACCTTATTTTTGTAACTAAAAGATGGTAATAGGTTCTTCCAGGTTCAAAATGACTACCAAAATTGAGGGGTTTGTATATTGGGCAATCTTCATGTTGTGTGGCAATAATTCTAGTTCAGCTTTTCATACTAAACATTTTATAGTGTTTTGAGTAAGTGATAGCTGCTCTCTGAATCTCCCTTTTTTTTTTTAACCATAGAATCAGCTTCTTAACTAGTATGTTTGTACAATGAAAATTGTTACTGTCTTTTAACAGCAAGTGGAATACCTTCTCCCATTTATCAAAAGTGTAGCTCATCATTTGGTGGATGAGCTGTGTGCTCAGGGTGGTTATTTAAGTGAGACAGCCTATTAGTCAAAAGTGCCTCTAAAAAAAATTACCTGTCAGCTATGTAAATTTAGAATCCTGTATGACCTGATGGGTTAGTTGGCCCAGAGATGATGAGGCCATGTATATTGATTTTTCTACGCAGGCCAGCTATTACAGCTCCTTTCTGTGGTTAAAGGCCATGAGCCATTTTGGTTTTCAGATATATTAAACTGTAATTGTGGGGTAGGAGAGGAGAGGCCTTTAAAGTGTACCCTTTGCCCAGTAGTGGGATTGGGCTTCTCTGTGTGTGACCTTCTCACAGGACTTCCTAGAGGAATGCCAGGTTGAAGTAGAAGCTGCTTTTGACAGCTGACTTTCATACAGAATCTCTTATGTTGCTATCTTTGAAGGATTACTAAGTTATAATTACTTGAGTGTAACGATAGAACATTTAGTTTTTAAATATATCGTTTTCTTACCTTTGGAAAAACATCCTAAGATTGACTGAAATGTAGTTAAGTCTTAAAAAGTATGCTACTCTATTTAATGTAGTAATAGTGACAGTATGATAATCAGAGGTGGTATATGAAATCAGTTATATAGGTATGACCTCTAGTACTGTATGTCCCTCTCTTCTGAGCTTCAGCCTTAACTGTCCCACTATCTCATACAAAGAACTGTTTGAATATTAGCTATTATAATGCTGGATATCTTACTACTACCCTAAATTCATCCTGTTCCAAACCATTCAATTTCCAATCCCAAGGACATCCCTCTGCTGTTCATTATTTTTCACCGCACTAAGTTCCACGTTGCTGCCATTACAGGCATACTCCATGTTATTGCATTTCACAGACACTGTGTTTTCCATGAATTGAAGATTTGTGGCAACCCTGTGTCACCATCAGCATGTGCTCACTTCATGTTTGTGTGTCACATTTTGGTAACTTTTTCATTATTGTTAAATCTCTTATGATGATCTGTGACCAGTGATCTTTGCTGTTACTATTATAATTGTTTTGGGATGCCAACAACTGTGCCCATATTACAGTGAAATTAACCAGTAAGTATTGTGTATATTCTGACTGCTCCACTAACTGGCCGTTCCCCCATCTCTCTCCCTCTCATTAAGCCTCTCTATTCCCTGAAAACAGCAATATTGGAAGTAGGTCAATTAACAACCCTACAATGGTCTCTAGGTGCTCAAGTGAAAGAAAGAGTCACGTATTTCTCACTTTAAATCAAAAGCTAGAAATGATTCAGTTTGTGACGAAGGCATGTCAAAAGCCAAGATAGGCCGAAAGCTAGGCCTCTTGTGCCAAACTTTATAACTGAAAGATGGCAATAGGCTTTTCCAGGGTTCAAAATTACTACCAAGATTTGAGGGTTTTGTATATTGAATTATGAATTTAAAGGAAAAGTTATGAATTCAAAGGAAAAGTAGAAGGAAGTTAAAAGTGCTACTCTAGTGAACACACAAACACTAAGAAAGCAAAACAGCCTTGCTGATAGGGAGAAAGTTTTAGTGGTCTGGTTAGAAGGTCAAAACAGCCACAATATTCCTTGAAGCCAAAGCCTACTCCAGAGCAAGGTCTTAACTCACTTCAATTCTGTGAACGCTGAGAGAGGTGAGGAAGTTGCAGAAGAAAAGTTGGAAGCTAGCAGAGGTTGGTTCATGGGGTTTAAGGAAAGAAGGCATCTCTGTGACATAAAAGTTCAAGGTAAAGCAGCAGATGCTGCTGGAGAAGCTGCAACAAGTTATCCAGAAGATATAGCTAATGTCATTGATGAAGATGGCTACATGAATCAGTAGATTTGCAATGTAGACAAAACAGTCTTACATTGGAGGAAGATACCACTTAAAGACTTTGACAGCTAGAGAAGAGAAGTTAATGCCTGGCTTTAAAGCTTCAAAGGACAGGCTTCAAGGACAGGCTGACTCCAGTGGCTAATGCAGCTGGTGACTTGAAGTTGAAGCCGATGCTCACTTACTATCCTGAAAATCCTAGGGCCTTTAAGAATTACGCTGAACCTACCCTGCCTGAGCTCTGTAAATGGAATAACCAAGCCTGGATGACAGCACATCTGTTTACAGCATGGCTTACTGAATTTTAAGCTCATTTTGGAGACCTATTGCTCAGAAAAAAAATTCCCTTAAAAATATTACTGCTCATTGAAAATGCACCTCTCTGAAGGAGATGTAGAGGGAGGTTAATGTTTTCGTGCCTGCTAACACAACACCCATTCTGCTGCCCGTGAATCAAGGAGTAATTTCAGCTTTCAGGCCTTATTATTTAAAAAATCATTTCATAAGGCTGTAGCTGCCATAGATACTGATTTTTGTGATAGATCTGGTTGAAGTACATTGAAAACTTTCTGAAAAGGATTCACCATTCTAGATGCTATTAAGAACATCATGATTCATGGAGGCATAAAGATGTGACTGAATTGCTGCAAACTCACGTTCCAACTTGAATGAATAAGGAGTTGCCTCTTGTGGATGACCAAAGAAAGTGGTTTCTTGAGATGGAATCTACTTCTGGTGAGGATGTTGTGAAATTGTTGAAATGACAACAAAGAATTCAGAATATGCCATAAACTTAATAATAAAGCAGTGGCAAGGTTAGAGAAGACTGACTCCGATTTTGAAAGAAGTTCTACTGCGGGTAATATGCTATCAAACAGCATTGCATGCTACAGAGAATTCATGAAAGGAAGCCATTTGATGCATCAAACTACATTATTGTCTTATTTTAAGAAATTGCAGCAGGGTGTAGTGGCTAATGCCTGTAATTCTAGCACTTAGGGAGGCTGAGGTGGGAGGATTGCTTGAGGTGAGTTTGAGACCAACCTGAGCAACAGTGAGACCCCATCTCTACAAAAAATACAAAAATTAGCCTGGTGTGGTGGCACATGCCTGTAGTCCCAGCTACTAGTGAGGTTGAGGCAGGAGGATTGCTTCAGCCCAGGAGTTTGAGGTTGCAATGAACTATGATAATGCCACTGCACTCCAGCCCAGGTGATAGAGCAAGATACTGTCTCAAAAAAAAAAAGAAAAAAAAAAAAAAAAAAGAGGGAGACAAGATGGCTGACCAGAGACATCAGCTACCAGATTGTCTCAGAAAGAAGAAAAAGTTTTACATGAAAAAGAAATAAAAAAAAAAAAACAACAACAAACAAACCAAACATAGATCAGGTGTAGTAATTCTGAGGGAAAAGTGCCAGAACCTACCAGAGATTCCACAGGAAGAAGTTGTGGAGCCAAACAAGAAGGAGCTAGATATTGGCAGAGATCAACCCCCCAAGAGGTTTGGAGCCAGGTGAAAAGGTAGGTTGCGGGGTGGGGGGGTGGTGTTTCTCCCTCCTTCACATCTCTGGCAGTCAGCAGGCTCCCGAGCTGCTGGAGAGCCTTTCTACCCTCAAGCCCCGAAGCTGTTGCCACCAGTGAACTGCGAGCTTCTTGAGGACAAAGCACCAGGCTGCCAGCCCCGCAGTGGCGCTTCCCATTACCACAGACCCAAGCCAAGACGGCAGGCACCACGTTGCTTCTCTACCCACTGTGTGATTTGTCCTCCCCAGGGAGCTTCAGCCCCTCAGTTTTTGTCTTGCTGGTTCCCACACAAACATTTCCCAATGCTGGCCCAGACTGTGGGAGCCACAGGGGTGGGTGGGTCCCAGGGGATCTGTGTGACCCCAGAGTCTGGACATTCTTGGCCGGCTGCCTTCCGGAGACAGGGACAGAGATGACCAGAGGGCTAGCTGTCCTCCATTCAAACTCTTTTCTTCCCTTGCTCCTCCCCTGCCCGTGGCTGCTGAGCGAGACAAGTGAGCTGCGGCTCTCAGGTGTGGCTGCTTGACCTCTCGGTGTGTACACCACACTGAGGCTTCCACAGAGAGCAGGGTTCAAACCTTTCCTCTTAAAGACCTGCAGCGGACTAAGGTGTGCTCAGACCCTGAGTTTCCCCGTTCACTGGCCCTCCCCGGTGCTGCTTGCCTGGTTGCTCCATCAGAGCAGGGCACGCTCTGAAGCAGAGGGACATCAAACCTGCTTGAATATCCCATAGGCAACTCAGGATCAGTACGCTTCTTCCTGGCACACTCAGGGCTTGATCTTTAGGGACCCGGGGACAGGCCCACAGGCCAGATCCTGTACCCCCAGGACTCAATCGTGTTGCTTAGGGACATGGAGGTGAGTTTTGTGAACTAATCTCTGGAGACAAGGGAGCCTGTATGGGCAGAACTGAGAGGAGAGTGCAGTGTAGGTCCTAGCCCTGGCATACTTGTGGAGTACCCCTTCCCCCACAGGAAGGTCGTGCTCTCAGCCCAGGGTGGGATTTGGGACAGCGAAGCTCCCAACCTGCAGTGCCACTGCTGGGGAGCTCAACTGGTTTGGGTTCCTGCCTGCTGGCAGATGCTGAAGGGAGATCGTGGAGCAGGGGCATTGAGGGAACAGTGAAATCTGCTCCTGACAGCCAGATTGTGAATCTCAGATGGACTTGTCCCCACAAGGAGACTTTCTGGCTTGGTGGGGCCATTTCAGCTCCTCCCTGGTGGCTTTCCCCAGCAGCCTGGGAGCAGACCTTGGGCCCCTGCCAAGACAGCTACCTCACCGGCTTATGTGGAGCCTGAGGGCACGCTCACTTAATCCAGCCCCACCGAGCCTCACTCCCCCACCTGCCTCTGCTGTAGTGGAGAACTAAAGACTCGTGGAAGTTCCAGGGTCCTACCCACCACCTTAGGCATTTGAGTGCTTCTCCTAAGGGGCTAGAGCCAGTTACAGGTCCCCAAAACAATACTGCAGCTGGTTCTTTCTGGCAAGAACCACATACTGGCAGGGAGGTCAATTTGTACAGCCCTTTACGACACTTACTGACTCAATCATACAGGGTGTGGTTGATTCTTACCCACAAGCTCCACCTACTGTCTCAGAGATTAAACTGGGCATCCCAATATAATTCACACTGTTAAGAAGACTACAGGGCTGGGGAAAGAGAAAGGATTTCAGAGACCTCCATCCTCCCTCATCAACAAGAGACAGGGAATCTGCCCACACACACACACAGCTAGCCACTGCTACACCCTACAAACAGCTAGCAACTGAGAAAACCACCACACTGAGGATATCTATAGCCAAGGCATCCATCCAGAAGCTGGACCACCATCAAAGCACCCACAAGCAAAGCCAAAGGTGCCTTACCCAACATATGCTACAGACACACCCTTATGAGTGAGGGGTGGGGGAAAGCCTTATCTAAACAAAAGAAAATCCAAGACTGGGCATGTTGGCTCATGCCTGTAATCCTAGCACTCTGGGAGGCCAAGGTGGGAGGATCGCTTGAGGCTAGGAGTTCAAGACCACCATCCTGAGCAAGAGCAATACCACACCTCTACAAAAGATAGAAAATTTAATTGGGCATAGTGGTGTGCACCTGTAGTCCCAGCTACTTGGGAGGCTGAGGCAAGAGGATCACTTGAGTCTAGGAGTTTGAGGTTGCAGTGAGCTATGATGACACCACTACATTCTGGCCTGAGTGACAGAGTAAGAGTCTGTCTCAAAAATAAATAAATACATAAATAAAGAAGAAGAAGATCCCCAAACAGGAAGTGACAGCTGCTCCAGATTAGAAGGAATCAGCACAAGAACTCTGGAAGTATGGAAAATCAGAGCAAAAGGACACTCTCAAAGGGGCACATCAGCTATCCAGCAATGGATCCCAATGAAAATGAACATACTGGAATGACAGATAAAGTATTCCAAATATGGATTATAAGGAAGCTCAATGACATCCAAGAGAAAATGGAAAACCAACTCAAAGAAACCAGAAAAACAATTCAGAGAATGAATGAAAAATTTAATAAAGAGATACACATATTTTTAAAAAACCAAATAGAACTTCTGGGAATGAAAAATTCATTTAAGGAAATGCAAAACACAGTGGAAACCTTAAAGAATAGATTAGACCAGGCAGAAGAAAGAATTTCAAAACTTGAAGACAACTCTTTCGAATTAGTCAGTCAAAATAAAGAATAAAGAATTAAGAGGAATGAACAAAACCTACAAGAAATATGGGATTATGTAAAATGCCCAAATATAAGAATCACAGACATCCCTGAGGGTGAAGAAGAAAATGCACAGATTTTGCAATCAAGGTGTCAGCTAGGAAAAAAAAGTGCACAAGGGCTAGAAAACCTATTTGAGGGAATAATTGAGGAAAACTTTCCTGGTCTTGCTAGAGATTTAGACATCCAGGTACAAGAAGCTCAACGAACACCTGGCAGATTCATTGCAAAGAGGCAATAACCAAGACATATATTAATCACACGGGCCAAAGTCAACACAAAGGAGGAACTCCTGTGAGCCATGAGGTGAAAACATTGAGTAACTTACAAAGCAAAACCCATCAGACTAACTGCAGACTTCTTAATGGAGAGCTTACAAGCCAGAAGGGATTGGGGTCCCATCCTCATTCTTCTTAAACAGAACTACCAGCCTAGGATTTTGTATCCTGCAAAACCAAGTTTCATGTATGAAGGAGAAATAAATAATTTTTGAGAGAAGCAAACACTGAGGGAATTTGTCAAGACTAGACCTGCCCTGCAGTAAATACTCAGAACTGCATTATACATAGGTCAGCACAATAGACACCCACCACTGTAAAACAACCCAAAAGCTAAAGCTCAGGGCACGTATAAAACAACATCACAAGTGTGTAAATAAAGCAATAAGTTACTACCCAACATGATGAACAGAACAGCATCCTACATATAAACTCTACCAATGTACGTGAATGGTCTGAAAGCCCCACTCAAGAGACACAGGCTGGCTGAATGGATGAAAAAATACAACCCAAATATCTGCTATCTCCAAGAAACACATCTAACCCACGAGGACTCATACAGACTCAAGGTGAAGGGATGGGAAAAATGTATTCCATGCAAGTGAAAACCAAAAGAAAGCAGATGTAACCATTCTCACATCACATAAAATTGACTTTAAATCAACAATATTAAAGAAGGGCAGAGATGGTAATTATTTGATGGTAAAGGGAGGTTTAACAAGAAGACATAACAATCCTAAATATTTATGCAGCTAACACATGAGCACCCACATTCATAAAGAAAATTCTACTAGATCTAAGCAGAGAGATAAATGGCAGCATTCTAATTGCTGGGGACTTCAACACCCCAATGACAGAGCTGGACAGATCATCCAAGGAGAAAATAAATAAACACTGGACTTAAATGGGACTCTAGAACAAATGGACCTCACAGACATTTATAGAACATTCTACCCCAAAACAACTGAACATACATTCACACTAGCTATATAATTTCAATCAAAAACATCTGTACCCCTTAATATTTTGAAAAAAAAAAAAAAAAGAAATTGGGCTTCCAACCTTGGCTTTTTCAAATTCATTTCAACATAGATTGCTACTTGATTAAACTTCTTTAGTTGGTCTGTAGTTTTCTTGTAATGCCTTTCTGCTTTTGGCATAAGGGTCATGCTAGCCTAATAGAATGAGTTAGAAAATGTTCCCTCCTTTTCAATCTTCAATTTGTGTCAAATTGTTAGGTAGAATTTCCCTATAAAGCCACCTGAGACTGGAATAAACTTTTCATACTACAAATTTAATATTAAGAGTAGATATAGGGTTATCCATATTATTTATTTATTCTTAGGTTTTTTGTTTGTTTTTTAGAGACAGGGTCTCACTATGTGGTCCAGGCTGATCTTGAACTCCTGAGCTTAAGGCATCCTGCCACATCAGTTTCCTGAGTAGCTGGGTCTACATTGTTTGAGCTTTGGTGTTGTCTGTCTTTAAAGGGATTGGTCCATTTTATTTAAGTTGTCAACTTTATTGACATGAAGTTGTTCATGATATTGCCTTATTATCTTTTATTAATAGTAAGATCTATAGTGATGTCCTCTCTCATTCTTAATGTTGTTAACTTGTGTCTTTCTTTTTATACTGATCAATATAGCTAGAGGTTTATCAATTTAGTGATTTTATCAAATAATCTGATTTTGCATTCATCAATTTTTCTTTTTATTTCACTGATTTCTGCTCTTTATTATTTTTCTACCGCTTTTTTGGATTTAGTTTGCTCTTTTTCTCTAGTTTAAAATGTGAGCTGGAGTCATTGACTTAAGAACTTTCTTTTCTAATACAGGCATTTTTAGTGCTATAAATTTCCCGCTAAGCACATTGGAGGAAATCTTTAGCTGTATCCCAACACATTTTGTTATGTTGTGTTTTCATTTTCATTCAGTTCAAAAATTTCATAATTTTTCCTTAGGTTTTACCTTTGACCCCTAGGTTATTTAAATGTATGTTATTTAGTGTCCAAATATTTGGGAATTTCCAAAGATCTTTCTGATTTCTAACTTAATTCCATTGTGGTTAGGAAAATTAGTTTGTATGATTTGATTCCTTTTAAATTTTTTGAGATTTGTTTTATGGCTCAGAAATAATCTACTTTGGTAAGTGTTCTGTGTGTGCTTGAAAAGAATGTGTCTTCTGCTGTTGAGGGTGAAGTAATTAGGTCATGGTGGTTGAATGTGACATTCATGTCTTCTATAGTCTTACTGATTTCCTATTTTTTTATCAATTTTTAAAAAATTATTATTGTTATTATTTTGTAGAGACAGTATCCTCCTATGTTGCCCAGGCTGGTCTCGAACTCCTGGCCTCTAGTGATTTTCCCACTTTACCTGGGATTACATGCATGAATCACCATGCCCAGCTGCTTTTTCTATCAATTAAAAGTCTTGAAATCCCTAATTAGATGGTGGATTTGTTTATTTTTCCTTTGAGTTCTATTTTTTCTTTATGTATTTTGAAGCTCTGTTATTAGGTTCATAAATATTTAGGATTATTGTGTGTTCCTATCAAATGGACAATTTTATCATTTTTAAATTACCCTTTTTATTCCTGTTGATATTCTTTGTTTTGAATTTTTTTCTGATATTAGTACTAGCATTGAGTTAAGAAAGATTTTTTTTTAGTACTGGCATTGTATTATCTTCTCCCGTCCTTTTACTTCAAACTTACTTGTGTTTTTATATTTAAAGTGTGGTTCTTGTGGGTAGCATATAGTTTGGTCTTTAATTGGATACTTTTTATTATCCCATTTTATCTTCTTTGTTGGCTTATTAGCTATAATTATTTGTTTTAATTTTAAAGTAGTTTTATGGTTTATTGTGTGTGTGTTTGTGTATGTGTATTTTTAAAGTTATTACAGTTTACTTTTTTTTTTTGACACAGAGTAGTCCCATCTGTTGATCTTCAAAGCTCTGTCTCTGTGAAGCTCTTTCCACCATACTCTGTCCTGTGGTCTCTGGTCACCTTGGCTTCAGTGGACTCCAAACTTCACTTATTCAACTCAGACCACTGGGTTCAGCCTGGATTCCTTCTCCCTTTACTTTAGCCTGGAAGGTTTTTCTAGGCATTAAGCTCATGCAATCACAGGGCTTACCTTGTTTGTTGCAAACTAACCTACACTGCCTGATGTCCAATGTCTGAAAACCATCATTTTACACACACACACACACATACATACACAAACACACACATATATACTGCCCTCCCCTGCCCAGTTTTTTGTTGTTTCAGGTGGGATGGTAAACACAGTTCTCATTATTCCATTTCACCCCAAAGTGGATGTCCACTGTCATAATTTTTAGCCTATGTTTTTTGGCTGCAAACTTTTTGCTGATAATATATTTTACTTCCTACAAAAAAATTGACCATGTAGATACATTGCTAAGGTCCCTCCCAAAGCCTTGGAAAGGCTGTACAAGTGAGGAGGTACTGAAGCTTAAACTTTATTAACTTCACAGTAAATCCATCTTTGGGTCTTATTTAGGAAAAGAAGAAGGACAAGAACCAGCAGGATGGAGGCCTCATCCCGCCCAATTAGACTCTCCCTGAATGCAACATGGCCAATGACAACCGATGAAGGAGGCAATGTTTGCAAGGACTAATTCCTCGACAGATCATAAAGACTCGTTTCCTTGAAGATCCAGGTAAGCCTCTCAGCCAGTAGCTTGGTATCAAGATCCAGTGGATCTACCTGTGCCTCCAGAGTCAAGCAGCTTAGGGTCCAGGTGGCTCAGGGGCAGGTGGAGGTGGGGCCATCCACCCAGGCGTTGCTCACCTGCCTAGAAGAGGTATCACTTCACAGTACCACTTGAGCTGAATCTGTGTTGCGTGCCTATATCTTTTTTGTCCTAACCTCAAGCTCCTACTTAATCCTAACTTCACTCCTTGCATGGAGTGAGAGCAAGCTAATATCAGAAACTTGAATAGAGGTTACAGTGAGGTACACTGAAATCACAATAATGTGATTATAGAACAAATCATGAAACTAACGATTCAAGCTAAACAATTTAACTAAACAACTAACAACTTAGATTGTTGTCGTGTATAGTCTGGTGATTTAAGGACAACTAGAATTTTGAAATTATATAGCTAGTGTGTTTGTTTGGAACATTCTCTAGGTTCGTGGGCATGTAAGCTTTTCATAAGTTCTTAAGAACGGTGATAATAAATAGTAATAAATTAACAGTGATAATAAGAAATATATTTTTTAACTGTCTTCTCTGAAACAAGAAAGGAATCTGGCAGCCTCTCAAAGAAACTGTGGAATCCAGGGAGGTGGGAGTAGGGCCGCTGCTGGCCTCTTTGGTGCCTTGGTGAATTAGGAAAGGGTGCTGCCTCACAGGTGCATGGCTTGGCAAGTGGAGCTCAGTCTGGAGTTCAGGCTCCCTTGTCTCCTGGACTGGGCATTGTCATGCAATAAGGAGACTACACAATTGTAGGGGGTGCCAGTGGCAGGAGGCTGCTTCAAGTCTCCCTCTTCCAGTAACCTGCCTCTGGTTGGCCTGTTTGACAGGTAGATGGACTGACAGTTCAGTAAGAGATTTATTGGCTTAAAAAAGGATGAAAACCTAATGTGAAATCCTGAGCCCGTATAAATATGCTGCAGAGAAATAAGAATAAACTGTCCACAGACAACAGTAGTTGAGAGCTTGAAAGGATCTTGGAAATGATCTAGTTCTTCCCTTCCTACTCTGACTTTACATGTTAAGAATTCCAAAGCTCAAAGAGGAGGTGAGAAGCCCTGGGTCTCACCACCAGGTGAGTAGCCGAGTCTGGAGAGGACCCGAATGTTGTGATTTTAGGCCATGTTCTTGCCATGACCCAGAACTCAACCACTAGCCATTTCCTTTCCAATATCTAACTACCGTTTTTATAAATTAAAATATAAATAGATTTTCTTTCAAAGTGCCCCTTATGTTACAATTCATCTTGAAAATACAGAAAAAATGTAAGTTCTCTGATTCAATGATTACAGGACTTCCAAACATCATTTATAGTATTTGGAAAAATACAATTTCCATTTCCATGGAAATCATGGCTTCTGGCAGTAATAATTCCATTACTCTTAATGAACCAAGTGAGATAACCCAGTTAATGCAATTTGTGTTCAAAGATGTCCTGAAAAGGCCGATGTAACTTTATTATCAGTACGTGACTTTTAGAAGTACTGTAGCTATTAAAATAAACAATGAGAACATTTTCTAACATCACTCTAATATGATTTTCTGTTCTCTCAGGTCAGGTGGCAAAAGTTTAATGAGCAATTTAATCGTTTGATGAATCATATAGGTCTTATTTTCTGCTCCAAGGGTTGGGGTAACATTGATGCAGATGAAATATTAGAGTTTTGGTTAGAGTATTTTACCTTCAAGGAACAAGACATGCCTTAGAAATCATTTCTGATCCTCCATATCCTTTATTGTGCTTACCTTCATTCCCTTACTAGTTACTATTCATAAAATCCACACACCTCAGAGCTAGATTTCATTTTAGAAATATTTCTATTATCATCTTATTTTACCCAAATGGCAGATGATAGGGCTGCCGTAACAAAGTACCACCAACAGGGGGCTTAAAACAACAGACATTTATTCTCTCACAGTTCTGGCTCCAAGTCTGAAATCAAGGTGTCAGTAGGACATGCGCTGTCTCTGAAGGCTCTAGGGAGAGTCTGTCCCATGCCTTCCTTTTAGCTTTTGTATAGCTGGCAATCCTCAATGTTTCTTGGTTGTGAGGCCATAGCTTTCCAATCTCTGCCTCCATTGTCACATGATATGACATTCTCCATTGTGTGTTTTTGTGTCTCTCCTCTCCTTTTTTTTTTCTTTAGAGATAGGGTCTTACTCTGTTGCCCTGGGTGGAGTGCAGTGGTGCGATTATAGCTCACTGCAGTTTTCAAGCAATTCTCCACCTCAACCTCCTGGGACTACAGGCACACATCACCACACCTGCCTAATTTTTAAATTTTGGTAGTGGTGGGGTCTTGCTATGTTGCCCAGGCTGGTCCCAAACTCCTGGCCTCAAGTGATCCTCTGTCCTCAGCCTCCCAAAGTGCTGAGATTACAGGTGTGAGCCACCATGCCTAGCTTCTTTTCTTCTTATGAGGACACCAGTCATACTGGATTAAGCCCCATCCTACTCTAGTATTACTTAACTAAATATGTCTGTAACAACCCTGTTTCCAAATAAGATCACATTCACAGGTACCAGGGGTTAGGGCTTGAAAATCTCTTTTTGGGGAACACCAGTCTACCCACTGCAGCATGCAACCCTGCTACTTCTAAATACAAAGACACTATGGGCAGGCATTAATTACCATAACTTTCTGTGGGGCTTCTTGAGTTAGGTGAAAGTAGGATGCAGGGCATAATTGCATATATAAACCATAAGTCCTCAGAAAGCTTACAGTCCCATGAAAAAGCTGGTGATAAACAAGTCAACCCATAGATATTCATTAGAAGAAAATATGTATAATGCCTTAGTCCATTTGGGTTGCTGTAACAAAATACCTTAAACTGGGTAACTTATAAACAACAAAAATGTACTGTTGAAGGACCCAGCAGATTTGGTGTCTGGTGAGGGGACACTTTCTCACAGGTGGCACCTTCTATGAGTCCTCACATGGCAGAAGGGACTAACAAGCTTCCTCAGGCCCCTTTGATAAAGGCACTAATCCCATTCATGAGGGCTCTGCTCTTATGACATAATCGTCTCCTAAAGGCCCCACCGCTTACTCCTGTTGCACTGGGGATTAGGTTTCAACATATGAATTTGGGGGGACACAAACATTCAGACGATAGCACGTAGTGATGGAAAATACTATGAGAACATGGTTTACACGCTGTGGTCAGGGAAGGCCTCTCTGAGGATATGACATATAAACTGGGACTTGAAGGATGACAGTGAGTCAGCCATGGATAAGGATAAGGAGAGGAGTGTTCCAGGTGGAGTTAACAGCAAATACTAAGGCTCCAAGGTGGGAAAGAGCACAACACTTTCCAGGCACTAAAGGAACAAGGAGGGGGAGATGATAGAAGATGAGACTAAACATATTGGCAAGGGCCATAACCCAGTGGGCACCGAGTGGCTTCCAAGCTTTTTCGACTGCAGCCCTACAGCTAAGAAATACCTCTGACATATTTCCTGGCATGCAGCTGCACAGCTGGATAGTGAATGAGAAGATAGTGAGTAGTGGTGAGATTTTTCTTATCTTTTGGAGGTAGTATCTCAGAACACCAATTGATCATGTGTGGGAAGGTGACAGAATTCAGGATGAATTCAGCATTTGGGCTTCAGCTCTTGGGTTGCAGGATGTGCCAATACATGAAGTGGGAATGCCTGGGGCAGGAAAAGGATTTTGTTGGGGAGAATGTGGCTGTAAAGAAACAGTTCAGTATTTGACATATTAAGTTTAAGACACCTGCATAGCAGTAGGAAAACAACAAAGTGTTTTCTCCTACTATACTCTCAACACTCAACACAGAATACCTCACATCTGGTCACCAAAATTTGTCGGAGGATTTCCCCCAACAGCCAGTTCTCCAGCAGACAGCAACAGGGTGGCCTGTAACTCAGCTCAATTCTCACACCATCTGTCTGGAGTTAGAGTCAGACCCCAGAGGTTAAGGGCTCAGTCCCCCAAGACTGTATCCCACTTCAGACACCGATCCCAGGTCGTGAACTGTGCTTCTGATGACCAGCTAGAAACTGGGGTTCCTGTGACCTCTTAGGGTTCATCATTTCCTAGAGTGGCCCACAGAACTCAGAAAAGTGCTTTGCTTACATTTACTGGTTTGTTATAAAGTATATCACAAAAGATACAGAGGAACAGCCAGAAGGGAGAGATGGAGAGGACAGGGCCTGAGGGAAGGGTCTCAGAGCTTCCATGCCCACTCTGGGCGTGCCTGGGCGCCCCCTGAACCCTGTCCTTTGGGTTTTATGGACACTTCACGACAGAAGCATGATTGATTAATCATTGGCCATTGGTGATCAACGCAGCCTTCAGCCCCTCTCCCCTCCCTGAAGGAAAGGGGTGTGTGGCGGTTTAAAGTCCCAACCCTCTGAACACACAGTTGGTTCTCCTGACATCTTGAGACTGTCTGGGAGCCGCGGCCACCAGTCGTCTCCCCAGCATGCAAAAAGATACTTATAACTTGGGAAATTCCAAAGGTTGGAGGAGCTCTGTGCCATGAAACTGGATGAAGACCAAACTGTATTATTTCTTCTTATAAATCACAATAGCGTAGTTACCGAGGTCGAAACCACAGAGACTATCACTTAAATAAGAGGAAGCAAGCTTCTTTTGCTTCTTTCATGCTGAATAAGCCTGAATCCCAGTCCTGCCTTCTGTGAGGGGGGTGCGTGTGTGCATGAAAGGCTGTTCTGAGGTAAAGCGGAGTTCATGAGCCGAGACTGAGCCGAGCTGTCCAAACTGGTTTCAGCTGTCGGCCTTTGTTAGTGGCGTCGGCACTCCTGCCATCTGTCTTGTTACCTTTCATTTTCTTTCTAAATTCATTTCTGGAGCTTGGGGCCTCACAAATAACAAGCTTTTAAAATGACTGAGCGTGCTCTCTGGCTCCACAGGGCCCAACTTCCCCGCTGCGTGCTCCACGCAGGCCTCTGAGTCCTTGTTTCCAGACCAAGCCCACTAGAACAGTGACAGGGAGCCAATCCGTTCGTCCTCTGGCTGGGGGAGGAGGGGGCTGAGGGTGGGGAGGAGGGAGGGGAGGGTGGGGAGGGCAAGAAAGCAAGGGTAAAATGGTGAGCCTGAGGCATGTGAGATGCTGACAAATACTGGGTAAGTTCTAAAGCAAGCTTTAGCCATTTTAAGATCGTACACAAGTTTGGAATTGCTTAGCAAATGCCTTTTGGTATAGATGCCTCTTTGCTCTGGCCCTCATCCTCTTGGGCCATGTGGCACCTGAGGGAACCTGCCCCACACTTACAGAGGTACAGCCTCGCCAGATGGCATTTGTCCTCTTCAAGATCTGCCCCCACCAAGACTTGCCTCCAGATCAAGACCAGAGGCAGCAGGAAGCATGGCTCGGTGCCCAGAGGAAATACTGAACACAGTAAAAGTCGAGAGGCCTAAATAGTAGGTGGCAGCAGCGCCTGGGGGCCGAGTGTGAAGTAGATCTTGAGGGGTTGGAACTGGGGTTGACAGAATATAAGAGTGGGAAGGGGAGAATGTGTTGACATACCAGCCCTCCTGGAAAAGGCACCTGGGCCCATCCCAACAGGCTGCTGAGTTGCTCTCTGAGACATGGACAGGGTTGGCCTGCAGTTAGTGAGGCAGAAAGCAGAGCTCCCTGAGCAGCGTGCCAAGGAAGAGAGCTCGGGGCACTGGGAACGTTAGAATGGATTTATCTGGGAAGGCCAGAGAACCACCTGACTTGCTCCTCCAGAGAACCAGAGGACACTCGCTCCCCAGGGCAGCAAGGCGTGCACCGGGGACAAGGCTGGGCATTTCCCAGAGGCTCAGGCGCTGGGGAGGGG
This sequence comes from Lemur catta, assembly GCF_020740605.2. Classification (NCBI taxonomy): domain Eukaryota; kingdom Metazoa; phylum Chordata; class Mammalia; order Primates; family Lemuridae; genus Lemur; species Lemur catta. The sequence continues at coordinate 41,945,197 of NC_059139.1, forward strand.
GTGGGGGCTGAAGGCTGGGCTGACAGTGGGCCATGCTGCTACCCACCTGGCCTCCCTAGTGTTAGTGGGTGTGACAGGATCGCCCGGTGGCAGACACAAGTGGATGCAATTAACCCGACAGGCAGGGGAAAGTCAGTGCCGGTTTGTAGTGGTAAAGACTGCACAACTGCAGACTGGAGCTCAAGCAAGCTCTTCTCGTCCCACAGTCCGTCTCCCCGAATGGTATCACCATCCAGTGGCAGCTCAGACCAAAACCTGTAATCAGTAGCCCCGATTCATGACCCCACTGCCACCACGTCCTGCTGTCTGTGAACGTCCCTCACACAGGCGAGACAGCGACAGCTCTCCACCCTCTCCCCTCCTGCCTTGGTTCAGATCCTCGTCAGTCTCATTCCAATTGCTCGAGCAGTTTCCCATCTGTCTCTCCCACCCACGTCTAGCCCTTGTGCACAGCGGGCTTTCTACACTTGGGGCTGCTCCTGCCACTCCCGTGAATGCATCGTTCAGTGGCTTGCCGTTGCCTTCAAAGCACAGCCCCGGCCCGGCCTGCATGCCAGGGCCAGGACTGGGTGCGCACCCTGCCTTTTACCACTGGGCTGCCTGGAGGAAGTTGGCCTGCAGAGGGGGAGAGTGAGGCCAACACCGATCGGGGAACACAGCTGAGGAAAGGGGACAGAGGGAAACTGGCGTTTTTTAGCACTGCCTGAGGCCTGCTGCATCCCTGGACAGGCCAGTTAGGAGAGATGATGAATTCCCTCTTTTTTTGGATTCGCCTAATTTGAACTGGGTTTCAGTTACTTCCACGGAAAGAGTCCTGCCTCCTGCAGGCCCCATCAGACTTTCCAGTCCATGTTCCTTTCTCTGCTGTTGATTACAGACTCTGCTCCCAACCACGTGGCCCTTTCCTGTCCTTGTCTTCTCAGCTTGGCATGTCCTCTGCACCCAGCCCCTCCAGTCCCATTTCCACAAGTCCAAATTCCAGTTCTCTTTCAGGGCCCATGAAAAATTCCCTCAGATATTATGATTGAATGGTTAGTTACGGTTTTCTTCCCTGCACGCCGCAGCTCAGCCTAAAACATTCAAAGGTAACAAGTCCTTTATGGCACACGGAGAGCTGTGGCCTTTCGGGAATGAATATTCTGTGCTCAGACAGGGCTGCCAACGCTGCCCCGAGTCAAGACAGGATCCACACCATTTATCATAGAAATTGATTTTGCTCCAACACGTATTGCTAAGATAGATCCATTTTACTTTGAACTTGGAATGTGCTGCAGCACAAAAATCACAATAAGTATTCAGCAGTAAGGTCAGTCAAAGGCATTGATGCTCAGAAACGTAACTTGTTTCATCCCGATCTCAGTGAGAATCAAGAATGGCTCTAGGGTTTGCACAAAGCTCCTTCCAACCACCTCAGCCTTTTCTGGCATGTTATTTGGGATCCGAGAGGAGGCTTAAGAGTCATAGCCAAGACCTACCAGTTCACAGAACTTTTATTGGCCTGTACTTCTTTTGGGTCTATGGGTTAAACTCAAGTTTGGAATAGACCAAACCAATCCCATTTTGTCAGTTGTACAAGCACATTGCTAAGGTCATTCCAGCTTGGATTCTGTGAACCAAGAAGATGCTCCAATGTAGATACAAGTTAACAGAACTTAGTAAGCCTAATTATTGTAGATAAAACAAGTGTAAAAATCACTGTAACACACTGAGTCTATTTCCTCTTTGGTCGGGTGAGGGATATTATCTACCTCACAGGGTTTTTGTAAAAATTAGAAATAATCCATGTAAAGTACTTAGCACAGTATCCAGTGGCAAGAAGATACTTAATAGTTGGTGGCTGCTATTATTATTACCATTTATTATTTACTTTAAAGACCCACAGAGAGTTATAAACCAAATACTAATAGGGTGATGTGGAAGAAGGTGAGAAAAACTTCCCAATGATCTCACGGATTTGGAAGGAAGGAAGGAAGGGTGTATAAAGTTGGATTTTGGTAGGTGAAGGTGGGAGCAGCCCTTTTGGTCACAGGTCTTGCTGTGGTCTGGAGAATATTCTCCCTGCTCCCAATTTGTATCTAGAGCATAAATATCTTTCCCATTAATAAAGTTCTATTCTAACCTCACCACCACACAGGTCCCTCACCCTCCTCTGTTCACGCTGTGGTTGTATATTGTGCCTGTTTACAACAAAACCCCCATCAGACAATGTTAGCTCTTTTCAACTTTCATGCATATTTTAAAGAACCCAAGAGGAGAATAATAGTCTATTACATTTATCAGATATTTACCATTTCTGTTTCTCTTCCTCTGTTCCTGAAGATCCAAGTTTCCTTGTGGTATCATTTCCCTACTGTCTGAAGAACTTCCATTAGCAATTCTGTCAGAGCCAGTCTGTTAGCAACGAGTTTTCTTCGTTTTCCTTCATCTGAGAGTATCTTTATTTACCTGCAGTCCTGCGAGATATCATCCTGGATATAGAATTCTGATAGTTCTTTTCCTTTTAGCGCTTAAAATGTAGCTCCTTTTCCTTCTGGCCTCTAGGGTTTCTGAGGAGAAATTTGCAGTTATTCAAATTGTCGTTCCTTGTCAGCAGTGCGTTTCTTATGGCTTTTGGGATATTTTGTCTTTGTCTGTCAGCAGTTTGATCATGACATGTCTCAGTGCGATTTCTTTGGGTTCATCCTAATGGGGTTGTTGAATTAGGTTTATGTCTTTCACCACATTCAGGAAGTTTTCAGCCATTGTTTCTTCAAATATTTGTTTTACATTACAATATTTCCTCTCCCAAGACTGTAATGACATGAATGTTAGACCTTTGGTATTGTCTTGTGGTCTCTGAACGAACCCACAGATTCATTCTTTTTAATCCTTTTTTCTCTTTGTTTCTCAACTTGTATAATTTCTGTTGATCTATTTTTATGTTCACTGACTTGTTCCTCTGCAATCTCCATTTGCTATTAAGCCCCTTTAGTGGGCTTGTGTCTGTAATAGTAGCACTCTGGGAGGCCAAGGCAGGAGGATCGCTTGAGTGCAGGGGTTCAAGACTAGCCTGAGCAAGAGCAAAATCCTGTCTCTACTGAAAGCAGAAAAATTAGCTGGGCAACTAAAAACAGAAAAAATTAGCCCAGCATGGTGGCCTATGCCTGTAGTCCCAGCTACTCAGGAGGCTGAGGTAAGAGGATTGCTGGAGCCCAGGAGTTTGAGGTTGCTGTGAGCTAGGCTGATGCCATGGTACTCTAGCCTGGGCAACAGGGCAAGAATGTGTCCCAAAGAAAAAGCCCCTTTAGTGAGTTTTTAGTTTCAGTAATTGTATTTTTTGGTTGAAAATTTCCATTTGACTCTCCTTCCTGTCTTTTGTTCCTTTGCCGAAGCTTTCTATCTTTCTGTTCATTTCAGTGATGTTCACCCTTACTTGGTGGAGAATTGTATAATAGCTGCTTTCAAGTTTATCAGATAATTCCAACATCTGTGTCAGATCATCTCTGTGTTAGCATCTGTTGCTTGTCATTTTTCATTGAATCTGAGATTTTCCTGGTTCTTCATATTCCAAGTATTTTTGGATTTAATATTGAACATTTTGACTATTCTGTTATGAGACTTTGTTGTTTAAATCTGTGGAGTATGTTGTTATTTTTTCTTTGGAATTTGCATATACCTGCACTTATGCCAAATTAATCACTATCATTTAAAAATGTATATTAAAAGCCAATTGACCCACTAGGGTTCAGGCTGCAAGTTCTTAAGCAGCCTTTTGTGGGTTGTGGTTTCTAAGCCTTTGAAGTGCTGTCCCATGTGTGTGTGTGTGTGTGTGTGTGTGTGTGTGTGTGTATGTGCATGCATGACCTAGTGCCCACTCTGACAGTGGGGCCCTTACCTCGGTTCTCAAAGTCATTGCAATGCTGGTTAGGATCAAACGATCCTCCCGCCTGAGCCTCCTAGAGTGCCAGGATTACAGGTGTGAGTCATTGACCCCTGCCCACGACTGGGATTTTACTGTTACATGGAACTCTATTGGATTAAGTCACTGAAATTTGGTGATTTATTCTTTAGAAAGAATGATTGTTAACATTTTGGTGTATTTTTCTCAGTTTGTTTTGTTCCTATGTACTTTTTTCTCCTTACTTTAGATCAGGGAATGAATTTTTTTAAGGCTATTAGAATGGATTACCAAAATGCTTTTCAAAGACGTTGCTTTAATTTATTCAAGCAAGTCATATTGTATATGAGAATGGCTTTCTCAGCATTGTTTGTTTATAGTTGCTATATTTTTATGCAGATTCTTATAACAGACTACTTAAAAAAACCCTCTAGGATATGTGACAATCTTTTAGATATCTTATTTCTCTTATCAAACTGTAAAGTTTTTTTTTTTTTCTGAGATAGAATCTCGCTCTATCACCAAGGCTAGAGTGCAGTGGTTTCATCGTAGCTCACTGCAACCTCAAACTCCTGGGCTCAAGCAATCCTCTTGCCTCAGCCTCCCAAGTAGCTGGGACAGGCCAGGCGCACACCACCATGCCTGGCTACGTTTTGTATTTTTTTAGAAATGAGGTCTCACTGTCTTGCTGAGGCTGGTCTCGAACTCCTGGCCTCAAGAGATCCTGCCACCTCAGCCTCCCAAAGTGCTAGGAGGCATGAGCCACCAGGCCCTGCCTTCAAGTTGCCTGTTAGAGGCTTGTCATCAGTCACTTAATCTGAGTTCATCTGGCTTCCCAGGCTCCAGGAAGCTGTTCCATCCAGTCCCCCTTTATTTGTTTGCTTAGTCAGTCATCAAATATTTATTCAGCACCTACTGTGTGTCAGCACCTACTATGTGCTAGATGTTTGGGTTATGGCAGTGAATGAAACAGGATTCCTTTTTTCACAGAGCTTATGTTTTAGAGGGGGAGATGGACATTAAACAATAAACATAATAAGTAAACTATAGATACGTTAGACGGTATGGAGAAAAGAAAAGAAGAGCAGAGTAAGAGGAGCAGGAAGTTGCAGATTAAAATACGGTGTGTTAGGGTAGGCCTCACTGAGATGGCAACATTTAGGCAAAGACTTAAAGGAGGTAAAGGATATCTGGGGAATGAGTCATTCCAGCGAAGAAAGCAGTCTATGAAAAGCCCTAATGCAGGACCGTTGGTGTGTGCTGGGGACAGCAGCAGGAGGCACTGTGTTTGCCACAGGGTGAGCGAGAGTGGTCAGGCCAGTGGTGCAAGGCAGGGGAGCACATGAAGGGACATTCTAAGGGCTCTAGATCTCACTCTGAGTGAACTGGGAAGCAGAGGAGTGACATGGCCTGACTTAAGTTTATTAGGGTTGTGCTGACTGCTGGGAGAGGAGGCTGCAGGCAGGCAAAAAGAGAAGCAGGGTGTCCCGACCCGCAGGACTGTCAATGCGAACCCTGGAAGAGGGAGTGGGAATTGGGGGGACAAGAGACGCGAGAAATGGAGACAAGACAGGAGTCTGATCAAGTCTCATTTATTGTACGCTGAACAGCAGGTTATATAGGTCAGCAAGGCGGGAAAAGAAAAGGCGGGGTAAGGGCAAACCGCAAGGCGGCCGTTAAGTAAGGCGGGAAATGTCAGCTCCTCCCACAGTGGAACTGACTGTGCTGCTGCTTGTGGAGTGGAAAACTACTGAGCTCAGGCGTCAGAGCAATGCTGTAGCCGGGCCTCAAGGCTCCGGACAGCAGGGGACCAGATGGAAGCCTTTTTCAAAATCCAGAAGAGATGATGGTGGCAGTGGCTACAGGGAAAGAAGTAGGAACTGCGATATATTTGGAATATAGAGCCCGCAGGACTTCCTAATAGACTGGACGTGAGGGTGCTGGTTGTAAGAGAAAGTCTCCACGGTGCAGATGGAGAGAGCTTCCTAACGTGCAAATCTGAATGGTCCATGGCTTAACTCCCGGCAATAGCTCTCCCTCATCCACCGGGAATAAACGTCAACCAAAACAAATGTTTAACAAAAGCAGACTGGGCTTCCCATAATCTAGCCCAGGCCTGGTCTCATCTCCCTCCTGCCTGCATTTTATACACCAGCCCGGATTGACCAGGACTCCTCACCTTCCCCACTCCCTCTGCAACTCAGCTCAGGCATTTTTTTTTTTTTCCCTGGAAAGTCTTTCCCAACTTTTTGGTGTATTTCCTGTGGCTGCTGTTACAAATGACCACAGACTTGGTGGTTGAAAACAACAGAAATGTATTCTGTGACAGTTCTGAATACCAGAGTCCAAAATCAAAGGGTGGTCCGGGCTGCATTCCCTCGGAAGGTTCTGGGGGAGAATCCATTCCTTGGCTGTTCCAGCTTCTGGTGGCCTCTGGCATTCCTTGGCTTGTGGCTGCATCACTCTCATCTCTGCCTCCGTCTTCACATGGCATTGTCTTCTGTGTGTCTGTATCAAATCTCCTTCTGCCTCTCTCCTATGAGGACACTTGTGATTGGATTTAGGGCCCATCAGGATAATCTCCCCACAGCGAGATCCTTAACTTAATCACATCTGCAAAGATCTGTTTTCCTTATGAGGCAACATTGACAGGCTCCAGGGGACAGGACCTGACCTCTGTGGCCGGCCATTAGTCAGCCTCCTACATGTGTTACCGGCCCTCGTATCCCCAGCCACAGCACCTGCACACTCGATTGTAATGACTGACTTTGAGCACGTGCACACACACAGGTCTTCCCACTTCTCAAGGCTTCTCAAGGCCAGGGATTGTGTCTTATTAGGAATCACTGTTTTCCCCACCCTGGCACGGCTTCTAGCTCGCAGCTGACGGTCGGGACGCACTGGTTGGGCGAGAGAGTGAAGATTCGTGAAGCAGAGTTTGTAACTAATAATCTTATGAAAATGAAAACAGGATTGCATTCCTCAGATATCTACACCCTCTTTACCTGAACCTGCTCAATCCAGGCTTTGGACCCAGTTGTAGCCTTTGATAAACATAGCTATAGTTGGATAGAAGAGTACTATGTTTTCCTTTGATTGGTGTATGAAATCTAGAATTTAGTGTCTTTGAGGTTAGCTCTGAGAGCTGAGTTGATCACGCTGCCCGTTTGAAATATCAGATCCCTTGGGATTATGGGCAAGGGAGCAGGGCATCCCCGTAACTGCCATTCCTCTGTTATATGGGAGTCATGACATTGTCAGGAGGTGGGTGAGACTGCAGGGGGGTATTTGGGAAGTCACTATGACTTTGGCCATAAAACATTTGTATAATCCCTGCCTACATGGGGTAGGATTTACCCGCAGCGTTGGTTGGCTTAACATAGTGAGACACAATGAAGGACACAAAGTCAATATAACCTCTCAAGATGCTACTTGCCAAATGGTTTCTGATTTTATTTACACTACCCTGGGACTTAGTCCCACATGGCTACAGGAAGGATAGGTCCTGGTGGCTCAAAAGCAAATCAGTGTTGTGCTTTTGCAGTGGGTTCTATCTGTCTAAAAAAGGTACGTTATTTGATTTTCCACCTTGAAATTTAGTTTCCCATCATTTTCTCTCTCTGTTCCTTTGATTACCGTGAGCTGTGTTTGCCGACAGCAGTGACCTACTTTGCTATATTTTAGTAAATCAAATTTATTATCAACCTTGACGGAGGCCAGACACACTCGAACATTCCACTGGTTAACATCACATGTGTTTTCAGACGCCTATGGGGCAAGCTGTGGCACATTTAAAAATTGTTGAGCGAAGTCTGAATAAATGAAATGATAAATTTCCCCTACTGTTATGGAAATGCAATGATTTATATTAATAATCTGCCTCATGGCAGAGTCCTCCCGAATGAGTTCTGTTTTTTTTTTTTTTTTTCTAGCCTTCCTTGCATACTAGCAACTTGTCCCAAATATCCATTAGGTGGTCCCCCGCCTAGGGAACATGGATCTCATTTTTATCAATGAGAAAATTCTAAATGTGTTGACAATGAGGGATTAGGTGGAGAAAATTAGACTTGAAGAGGAGAGGGAAATGGAAGAGAGCTACAAGAAAGAGCTTTTTCAGCTGGGTGCCTTTGGGTCCCTTTAAACTTGCTGTCACTTCTCATGATGTTTTTGGAGCAACTCTCACTAGAAACTGGCATAATGGCTCTGCTGTGTGTGGGTAATTTAAAAGAGCCAGGGAGATCATGAAAGCCAAGCCTCGCACTTGATTAGTGGACGGGGAGCAGAGCAGGAAGGACCTGGGTAACTAGAGCAATCTAGAGCCAAGGACACGGACCTGCCCTTTGCACACATATTCTCTCTAGAGTCCTCTGCTGTTATTGCCCACTGGCAGTGCTTGTTGTTTTCCTGTGGGTCCCTTCAGAGGCCCTCTCCTCCCACCCCGCTACATGCTGGGTCTTTTGGACCTGGTCACACTTCAGGCTCTTATCTGTCTCTCAGCCTGTGCCCAACCAATGTCTCCTCAAGAGAGCTCTGCAATGGGTTAGAATGAGGAATCTTCCTGAGAGGCATTTGCATTTTGATAGGAGACTCTTTTAAACAAATCTAATTCTTACTATTATTTTGCAAATATTGCCATTGTAAATATTACTAAATGTAACATAAATAAAGCAAAGAGCCCAAGTTTAAGTGTATATCTTGAAGTTTTGTGTTGTAAAACCACAACCCCGGTCAAAACCAGTGTGTAAGCGGCACCCTAGAGGCCTTCCTTGTGCCATGTCTGGATCACCCAGCCTGTTGTCAAAGACAACTGCTATTTTGATTTCTATAATTACAGATTAGCTTTACCTGTGTTTAAACTTTATATCAATGGAATCATAGGTATATACAGTTGACCCTTGAACAAGGAGGGGATTGGGGGGCTGTCCCCTGTGTAGTTAAAAATCCACAAGTCTTCAAAAACTTAACTACTAATAGCCTATGGTTAACTGGAAGCCTTCCTAATAACATAAATAGTTAATTAATAAATATTATCTATGTTATATGTTATATGTATATGTACTTTATTTAAGTAAGCTAGAGAAAAGAAAATGTGATTAAGAGAATCATAAGGAAGAGAAAATATGATGACTATTCATTAAATGGAAGTGGATCATCATAAAGGTCTTCATCCTTGTCATCTTCATGCTGAGTATGTTGAGGACGGTCTTGCTGTCTGGGGGGCGGGCAGAGGTGGGAGAAAATCCATGTATAAGTGGACTTGTGCAGTTCCAACTCGTGTTGTCCAAGGGTCAACTATACGTTTATTTTTTGCTCTGGTTTTTTTTTTTTTTTTTAAATTCAATCTTATGTCTGTTAGATTTATCAAGGTTGTTGCTAGTAGCAGTATTTGTTCTTTTTGTTGTAGTGTAATATTCCATTTTGTGGAAAAAAACTTCACAATTTAGAGATGGCCCTCAACTTCTGACGGTTCAACTTGGCGATGTTTCCACTTTATGATGGTGTGAAAGTGGTACACATTCAGTAGAAACCATACTTTGAGTGCCCATACAACCATTCTGTTTTTCACTTTCAGTCTAGTGTTTGATAAAGTACATGAGATATTAAACGTTTATTATAAAATAGGCTTTGTGTTAGATAATTTTGCCACATTGTAGGGTAATGTAAGTGTTCTGAGGACTTTAAGATAGGCTAAGCTATGATGTTCAGTAGGTTAGGTGTACTAAGTACATTTTTTACTTACAGTATTTCAAGTTATGATGGTTTGAGTGGGATGTAACTCCATTGTAAGTTAAGGAGCATCTGTATTTATCCATTATCTATTATCTATTGTTGATGAACATTTAAATTGATTTGGGCTATCATACACTTACACACTTCTGTGATATTCTTAAACATGTCCTTTGATGCACATATGTGCATTTCCTTTGGATATATTTTACCTAGGAGTGAAATTGCTAGGTCATAGGGTGTGCATGTACTCAACTGAGTAGAAATGGACACATTCCATTCCTGGTGACTAGCTACTGAGCATCTTTCCATAGACATATTGGCCATTTGGATGTTCTCTTTTGTGTTGTGCCTGTTCAGTTGGGTATAGATTTCAGTGGATGGCCTATGTATGTATATACATATATCACATAAAATTTTTGATGAACGCATAATTGGGATAATGTAGTACACACTTGTGATAGATTGAAAATTGGCCCCCTCCACCTTTCCCTGTAAATACAACCTTTGCAATGTGATTTGGAAAATCCTCCCATCAAGAGGCAGTACAATTTCCCTCAAATCTCTGCTGGCCTGTGACTCGTTTGGGCTGATGTGATGCAGTGGAAGTGATTGTGGCCTAGGGGGCATCCTTGCCTCTGCCGTGGTAGCAAGCGGGGGCTGGCTTGATGAAGACTGCGGAGGGCTGGGGCACCCAGCTGATAACCAAAGACCCTTATGAAGGAAACAACCACAGGTTTGGTAAATGAACTTAGTATTGTATCTTAATTTCTATTCCTTTGATTACAAGTAAAATTGAACATTAAAAAATCTATTTAGTGGCCAATGCTTGTTCACATCCCTTGTATATTTTTCTCTTAAAGAATTCATCTATTTATAGAGCTTTTTATATAGAAAGAATATTAACTCCTTGTATACATAAAAATTGTTATCCAGTTTGTTATTTCCTTTTAAATTTTATTTAGCACATTCCTATAACCAAAAGTTTTAATTATTTTTTTTCACATTAGATGGGTAATGTGACAATGTCGTAATAAGGTTTGAGGGAGGCACATTCCACACATGGGTATGAAAACCCAGTCATCACACTTATGAACTACAAAGGATCCTTTTAACTTTTTATGTAGTTAAATGTATTAATATTTTCTTTTATAAATCATTTTCTTTGGGGCAATGCTGAGAAAATTAGTTCCCTCTCCAAAATTATATAGTTATTTACCTATTACCTATTAGGGAACACAAACATTCAAAGGAATAAATCTCGAATTGTGAGGCACAGGACTTGGTAGTGTACTCAAGAAGCTAATTTGGGCATGGAGCCAATATCAGTTAGGATGCTTTCATATGTCAGTGACAGAAACTCTGCCTTAAATTAGTTAAAAATAATGGCACAATTTACTTCACATAAGAAATTTAGAAGTAGGACAGTTTCCAAAATTGGTTAAGTCAGCAGCTCAATGGTTTTTTTCCCACAAACCCAATTTTTTCTTCCAGTTTGCCATAATGCCATCGTTGGGGTGTTGGCTTTGTCTTTAGGTTCTCTTCATAGTCACAATATGGCTGCCAGTAGCCAGAGGGCAACACGCTTCCTTTTCTATGCAGGAGAAAGAGAAGTCTATCTCCCAAGCACTGAATATATGCTCCTCCCTTCAGTATAGCTGGGCCATCTAAGGTCACGTGCTCACTCATAGACCAATCACAAATGCTAAAAGAATACTAATCAAGGAACATCTTAGATCAATCAGAACTCCCTTTGGGAATTAGAAATCACATGATTAATATCAAACATAATTGAGGTTTGGGCAGGAAGGAGCAAAGGGAGAATGGATATTGGACAGGTTACTAACAGGTTTGCTTTAGGCATATCTAGGCATACCTCAGATTGGGTGCCATTTTCCAGTTTGTAGTCTTAAAAAATTGTAGCCATTTCTAGCATAGTCTAAAACAATTATGGGCTTTGTGTTCTATTCAACCCTGGTTTTTGTTTTTTTGTTTTTTTTTTTTTTTGAGACAGAGTCTCACTTTGTTGCCCAGGCTAGAGTGAGTGCCGTGGCATCAGCCTAGCTCACAGCAACCTCAAACTCCTGGGCTCAAGCGATCCTACTGCCTCAGTCTCCCAAGTAGCTGGGGACTACAGGGATGTGCCACCATGCCCGGCTAATTTTTTCTATATATATTTTTAGTTGTCCAGATAATTTTTATTTCTATTTTTAGTAGAGACAGGGTCTCGCTCAGGCTGGTCTCGAACTCCTGACTTTGAGCGATCCACCCGCCTCGGCCTCCCAGAGTGCTAGGATTACAGGCGTGAGCCACCGCGCCAGGCCTCAACCTTGGTTTGAATTCAGGCTCTGCTATTTATCATCTGGGGCATCTGTTGCAAGTTATTCCATCTCTTTAAACTTGTTTCCGCATTGGTAAAATGGAAATAATATCTATCTGGTTTGGTACATAGTAGATCACCAATAAATTATCATTTTTTGTTATTATAACCAGTCATAAATCAGCTCATAGTTCCAGTTTTCTTAGCTCTATTTTGTCTCAAGACATTTGAGCGAATTTGTGATTATTATGCCATGTCATATCTGCTTTGAGGCCAATTTTAAACACTGAGCTGGCTTTTCTTTACAACCACAGTCCCACTTGCCCTCCCACTGCCCTTCTAGCTCTCTTGAACTCTTATGGGTTTGGGTGTTTTCTGCACTTTACCCATGAATGGCATTGATTTTTTTTCTCTAGTGAATTACGTCTGACTTGAAGTTCTGAGGTTAGCATTTACAAAAAAATGATTCTGTCTACCGTGAGGTTGCCAACTCTCTAACATGTTTTAAATCATTCTTTGGTTTAATAATAAAAACCAGCTCCCTTTTCCCATATGAAATTACCTATGTAAGCAGCGTTCCTTAATTTATATTACCTCATGCTTTTCACGTGAAGCTGGGCTTCCTTGAGGCATCACCTGTTTGTGTGTGTGTGTGTGTGTGTGTGTGTGTGCACGCACGCATGTGTTTTTCCCTTAGTATGACACAAGGCAATCTGTCATTCTGGCACTGAAGAATGAGTCTCATAGAGAGCAGGACTGAGAAACAGAAAGTCTCCTTGTGCTGTCATTCTGGGCTGATAACCTGGAGCCTCTTCACACGTCAAAGCGGTCAGCACTAACGTGCGGGTCACGACCAAATGAATTGTTTCTGCAGCTGGCAGCCGTGGTGAGCTGGTCTGGAGCTGAGACACACCTTTGTTTCCTCTTCCCATGCTGGGGTGACTGCCTCCTTAGTAAACAAACAACACACCAGCCGTCTGGGCCTCCTTAGCATACTCCAAAATATGCCACACCACAACTATGTGCGGTGACTGCCACCCCTACACAAAAGCAACGTGGCCCCTCCAGTATTTTCAGAGGCATCTGGGTCTCCCTCCCTTCACTGTGTTTTCTGTTTCTCCCTCAAGACAGATGTCCCATTAGGCCATGAGATGGGAAGGCGGTATAGACGTGTGATCAATCAGCCTACCCAGGTTACTAGTTCCATGGTCTTGTGCAAGTTAATTAACGTCTCTGAACTTCAGTTTTCCCATCTGTATAAAAAAAGAGAACAGTATCCACCGCACAGGGTTGTGAAAATGAATGAGTCAATCCTGTAAATTGTTTAGCACAGTGCCTGGCCCATTGTAAACACTCAATAGGTGGTAGTGTTGATAAGGGTTAGGATTTCTTTTAAAACTGCAATTAGACCAATATATAGAAGAATTATACCTGCTTACTCACTTGGGAATCATTATTTTATTTCCAGTTGATTTTTGTTCAAACATTCAGCAAGCCAGCCAGTTCTAGACACTGTTTTGAAGAGCAGTTGACGCCACTCTGTTTCTCTGTGGGATGGCATTGATCCTTTTAAATGAGTTGTGGAGAAGCACATCTTTGTCGATTCACTGAGAAAAACCTACCTATTTAGCTGAAGGTTTTGTTGTTGTTGTTGTTGTTTGTTTGTTTGTAATTTTCATTTTCCTCTCCCGGTTGGTCCTCTAGGGAGAGAGCTAACATTTTGATGTGGTTGCATCCTGCAGGGTTGCATGGGGTCCTGTGTGCCTCGTAATCCCTGCGGCAGAAAAAGGGCTTGGAGGCAGGTCTGGGCAGGGGGCAGGAGGGAGGCAGTTAAGTCTTCTCTGTGTCTCGCTGGACCATAGAAACCGAGCGTGTATTTGAGGAGGCTGGTTGTCCTAAACAAATGGTGTTGAATATCTGGATGTAGAAAGCTTGACAACCATCAGGCACTTAACTAGGTTTGGCATGTGGCCTGCATCATAGATCTTATCACTTGGACTCTGAGATAAAATTAATTGGTAGAAATCATGCTTGTTTTGTCTCTAAAATGTCCAGAGGGCCTTCAGTTTGGCTGGGTTTTATTCTGCTTGAGCAACGGTTTTGCAGACTACACATTTCCGAGAGAGCCTGATAGAGGTGGGAGGACCTAAGCCAGGGGGCTCCAGCCTGGTGCCGTTGGGGGCTCCATCCAGAATGGGGCGCAGCCTCTGCGTCTCTGAGGGGTCAGGAGGATGTAGCTCGGCAGCACTGCTGAGCTCCACACAGGCTGTGAAATGCGCCAAGAGGGAAAGTGTTTCCCGGCTCCATGCCACTCGGAGGCTGTGGTCGAGGCCTCTCTGTCATGGTCAGGATCTCCTTCCTCCCCCAGCCCCCAGGCCTGAGCACCGACAGGGCTCTGTCCTGTCTCAGCACCACAGGCCAGGACGTGAGTGGCAGCTCACGGAGGGCTTTGTGCTTAGGGGCGACATCTCCGAGCGCTAGGCTGACGGCTCTGGAGGTCTTGAGCAGTGTTCTCTGACTGTCACATACGTGGGAGCCCCGGAGCTTGTTAGGCTGCAGGCTCTGCTGCAGGAGGTCTGGGGCAAGGCCCAGGATTACACATTTCTAACAAGCTCCCGGGTGATGCTGCTGCTGCTGCTGGTCTTGGGACCACAGGTTGAGCAGCAGGGTCCAGGGCAGAAGGTTTGCAAGTGCGGCACCCAGCAGCAGCAGCTGCACCCCCTGGGAACCTGCTAGAAATGCACATTCTTGGGCTGACCCCAAATGCACTGACCCAGGAACTCCGGAGGTGAGGGGCGGCAGTCTCTGCCTCAACGCGCTCTCCAGGGGGTTCTGTTTGCTCAAGTTTGAGAAACACTGGCCTGGGGGACAGGCTCACTTAACCATTCTGACATCACCAGTGTCCTTTTTCTTAGAAATGACAGAGGGAAACTTTTAGAATATTAATGTATTGATGTTTGAATATAAAGTGCCTGGACCAGATCACAGTGTAACAAACCTTGACATCAGCTATCCACACCTGGTGGTTTCCATTTGGCCAACAGCTGTGAAGGAGGCAAAAAACGGTTGTTTTTTTTCTTTTAATTACAAAGGAAGTCCGTGTTCTCTTTTTGAAATTCCCACAGTACTGAACGTTATAACAGAAAAAGTGAAGGTTCCACCTCCCTCCCTCTCTCTCCGTTTCTCCTGGGAAGTAACCACTGCTCACAATTTGATATTTAACATCAGAACTTTTTCTTTGAACAACTAAAAGTTCACAAACACACTGTCTAGAGCCCATTTTTAAATACAGAAATGATATTGCCTTGATATTTGTGAAATATCCTGACACAGAACTCATAAAACTCCCCTAATCTCTTGAGGGATAGGGGTGCTAAGAGCATTTGCGCTCTAGTAGTTGACCCCAGTTCCTCACACGGAGCTCCCAAGGCCTTGGAATCTCCTGGGTGACAGGAGTGGCTTTTGTTCTAACGAGGTGAGTCTGGGTGGCCTCCTGGGTGGGGCTGGTCACTGGGAAGACCAAGCCCTGCCTGGAAGCCTGGAGCTTTCAGCTCTACCCTCCGTCCTCTCAGAGGGGCTGGAGAGGGAGTTATTAGTCTGTTGTGCCTGTGATGAAACCTCCGTCACAATCTCTGAAGCACGGGATGCAGAAAGCTTCCAGGCTGGTGGGCACATCCACATGGCAGGGAGGTGGCACAGCCCAAATCCACAGGGCAGAAGCTCCTGCGCCAGGGACGCTTCCAGACCTCCCCCTACGTACTCCCTCATCTCGCTGTTCATCTCCACCCTGTATCATATCTTTTATAATAAGCCAGTAAGTGTTAAGTGTTTCCCCGCGTTCTGTGAGCTATTATAACAAATTATTGAACATGAGGAAGGGGCCATGGGAACCCCCAATTAGTAGCCAAGTTGGACAGAATTGTGGGTAGCATGGGGACCCATACTTGTGATTGCTGCCTGAAATGGGGGGCAGTCTTGTGGGACCGAGCGCTGGACCTGCGGCATCGCCCTGACTCCAGGTAGGGTTGCAGTTGTATTGTGGGACAGTCAGTTGGCATCTGGAGAGGGGGCGAGTTGGTTGGTGAGAAAACTCCCCACACATCTGGTGTCAGAAGTAAAGGGTTGTGAGCGTGTGTAGAGATAAATGAGTTTTTCCTTTTCAATATTGTTTTCTAATCTGTTAATTGCATTTCACCTCATTGCACAGGCATGTGAAAATTTCTGAAAACCTCAGGACCCCAGTGGAGCTAGTTCTGTGATTGTCCCGTGTTCACGTAGGCGTCCCCGGGCAGGGCTCTTCCTCATGCTGAGCTCCCTGCGTGGAGGCAGAACCTGTCCACCGCGCCTTCTCCCTCTGCCTGCTGTCCTGCAGAGGGAGGGTTAGGAAGCACGGGCCTCCCTGCCTGCTTCTGTCTCAATCTGTTTAAATCTCTGTCCTTCCACACTCCACTTGGTTGCAAAGGACAAGCCTTTCTCTTCTTATTTAATAGAATCAGTCTGAGATCATATCTCGAGTCTCTTCTATGCTATGAAAGAGACTTGATGATCTGAAGTGGCCGGTCAGGCGTCTAATAAAGGAGCTGTGTCAGTCAGGGTTTCAGGTGGCAGCAATCACTCTGATTGGTTTTAGCATTCACGGATTTGATACATTTTGTTGGTTGGGCTAGGGGCGGAGGTTCCAGAACAATAGTGCAGCATTAGCTCACCAAGGGTGCTGCTTCCACTGCTGGGGACGCAGTAAACCTCGGCCTCAGCCAGCATCTGAGCCAATAAGCCGGACCCTGTGCTCTGCCAGTGCAAAAGCCACCTCACCGAGGCTTTGCAAGTATCATGTGGAGTGTCTGCTTGGTGGCAGCCAGGTCCTAGGCAGAGCCTGAG
Organism: Lemur catta; assembly: GCF_020740605.2. Taxonomy (NCBI): domain Eukaryota; kingdom Metazoa; phylum Chordata; class Mammalia; order Primates; family Lemuridae; genus Lemur; species Lemur catta. The sequence goes on from NC_059139.1 coordinate 41,961,999, forward strand.
TTCCAAGGGGTCAGGGAAATGCAGTCTTGCTCGCCAGCCTCCAGCGTGTGCAGCAAGGCTCCCAGTGCGTTGGAATGGAAGTGACAATCTGCAGTCTCTACCCGTATCTGAGGACTAGAGAAAACTATGCTGGCTTCCTAGTTCCCGATATTGGTATCTTAATTCCACAGCCGCAATGTCCTTAAGCCTCATTTCTTTAAATGCTTCCAGAACTTGGTTAAAAAAATCTGTGTTACTTCTCGAGTTCAGAAGTTTACCAGGCACTATGTAAAGTGATGTGTCTTTTCACTTTTCTTTCATAAAATGCCCGGTACAGATATCTTCAGGCCAGAACTAGGTGTTAGGGAGACCCCGAAATGGAAAAAGAGAGAGCCCTCGACCCCAAGGGATGCACGGTCTAATGGGGATTCACAGGAGCTACCTAGTAACAATAACTGTCACTACTGAGAACTACCATGTACAGTTTAGTGGCTACTTTACACACACTTCTCATTTATGCCCTGTAACAGCCCTGCCAGATCCCGATTATTTATCCCTTTTGACAGATGAGCAACCTGAATTTCGAAGAGATTGGGTCATTTGCCCAATGTCACAGCTAGCCCATGGCAGCAGGGCTGGAATTTGGACCCAGAACTGGGCAAAATCAAAGTTGACACCTCACTTTTTATCACTGCTTCCTGTAATTGCCTAAGATTTGGAACATATTTAGACATGCAGCCTAATCACGTTATTACAGATTTAAACGAGGAGTCAGCAAATTATGACCTGTGGGTCAAATCCAGTCAGCCACCTGTTTTTTGTAAACACAGTTTTATCAGAACACAGCCACACCTACTTGTCTACGCATTATCCATGGTCACCTTTGTGCTACAACAGCGGAGTTGAGTCGTTGATAGAGAACAAATGGCCTGCAAAGCATGAAGTATTTACTGTCTGCCTTTTTACCAAGTTTGTTGTGGTTTAGATAATTCCAAGCTGCCTCTTTTTTGCCTTTCCAATAAGAGCGTAAGAAAGTCATCATTCAAGCATTTCCCATTTCCGACTGTGTCTCGTTCCGCCTGCTTTCCCGAGCATATGATTATGTGAGTGCAGCTTGGACTCGGATAAGTGTGCTTGAGCTCTGGTTCTGCCGCTCACTACTTCATTGACCTTTGAGAATTTGCTTCATTTGCCTAAACCTATTTGTTCTCTTTTATTCACCCATAATTAAAAAATACTTATGGAGTACACACCGTGTGTCAGACACTGCTCTATGTGTTGAGGACACAGCAGTGAACAAAACAGGCAAAAATCCACACCCTCATGGAGTTGTCATTCCACCAGGTGGAGGCAGACACTCAAGAAAGAAGTGAAAGTTTATAGTATAAAGATGACAATAAGTGTCAGGATGAAAAATAAAGTGAGAAAGGGGGACAGGGAATTTCAGGGAAGGGAGATGGGGTGTGGAGGGGCTGTAATTTTAAGTAGGGTGGTCAGGGAAGCTTCAATGAGAAGGTGATATTTGAGTAAGGGTTGGAAGGAAGGACAAGAGGAAGGCAGTGCATATCTGGAAGGAAGAACATTCCAGGTGGAGGTGAGAAAAAGAATGAGACCCCTGAGGCAGAAGTGTGTCCAGCCTGTTGAAAGAACAGCAAGGAGACCAGAGGGACTGAAGTGGGATAAATGAAGGGGTGTAGCGGGAGAGGGGGTCCCAGAGGTGCTGGAGGCAGCAAATCTAGGGTCTTGTTAGTTATCATAAAGACCTTGGCTCTTACTTTTAATACGATGAGAAGCCAATGGAGGGCGTTTCAGGAAAGAGGGACGTAAGCTAACTTGTGTTTTAAATGGTCCACTCTGGGCACTGCATTGAGAAGAGACTGAGTGTGGGGAGAGTGGGCCAGAGTAGCAGCCGTGGCCAGGTAGAAGGCAACTGTAATAACCCAGGTGAGAGGTTATAGGGGTTCACTCCAGGGTGGTCATGGTGAGTTGGTAAGATGTGGTTGGATTCTGGTTATATTTTGAAAGTAGATCCAACAGAATTTCTTAATAGACTAGAGATGGGGTATAAGAAGTATAAAGGTCCACACATGTCAAGGATGGGGCTGCCCTTAACCAAGATGGGAAGACAGCAGCTGGAGCAGGTTTTGGGGAGGGATCAGGAGTTTGAGTTTGGATGTGCTAAATTTGAGATGCCTACCAGACAAGGGAGATAGTAAATGGGCAGTTGGATATACGAGTTGGGGTGCTGGAAATCGGCATTTGGAGGGATGCTGTCACTGTGCTGTGACAATGGGAGTGAGGCCCTGAGGTAGGGTGGAGGACAAGATCTTAAGGACCTGAAAAGATCATCCATGTGGGTATTAAAATCACCGAGAATTTTGATAAGAGTGCTGTTGGAGGACGTGGTAGCGAGCCCAGGGCAAAGATCTTAGAGGAATGAGGGATTGATGTTGGGCAGGGGCTCGGTAGGCGGCTGCCATGATGAGGGCTAGTGGGTGAGAACAGTGTGATGACATCAGACACAGAGCCCAGGGTGGGGCTTAGGAAGAGGAGAGGTCTAGAAAAGGCAGTGAGGAGCAGAGGAACTGTCCCATCTCCGTCCAGGGGTTTAAGAGGTATGTGGGAGAACATGTGCAGCACTTGAAAGGGCCGCAGGCAAGACAGTGTCCCCAGATTTGAGTTAGAGCAACAGGTGAAGGAAACTGGCCCAGAGGAGGCTGAGAGGCGATTTTGCTGAGGACGGGCTGTGTGACCCTGCCGGCCCCGTGCAAGGATTTCAGAAGCTACTGGTGGGTGCTTCAGGGAGATGGGGTCAGAAAAGGGGACATACAAATGCTTTGCAGTTCTGGGCTTCTTGCGGTGGCTGATGTAGCAGAGACAAAGGATCTGACTGTCACCAGGCACCTGGCTGTCGTCAGGGTGCGAGTGATGGGAGGAGAGGGGGCAAGGGGGTCTTGCCAGAGCAGGTCGAGTTCTGGGGCTCCTTCTTGGCTCCTGCAAACGAAAGTGCTGAGGCTGGAGTGGGTACAGTCTTCCTTGTGGCTCAGCTCCCTCTTGCCTCGGGGCCATCAGAGTCATGGAGGTCACAGCAGGGAACAGAAATCTAGCTTCAGAAAAGGGAGCTTGCTGGAAGATCTCTCCCAGGCACCAAAAGCAGTGTGGACGTCAGCAGCCAGAGCTCCTGGGGTTCCTTTTCAGTCTCGGCTGCTAACACTCAGCAACCAACTTCCAGTCTCTCTTGCTCTCAGTTCCAATTTGGGCTTTCGAATGGCCCCCCTGACAGAATCAGGTGGTATTACTACCGACATGTTTTTTGGGGAGCCACCTCTTTGGATTGTGTGACAAAGACGGGGGGAGTTTGAAGGATGGAAATCGATTGTGAATTGGGCAGACACTTGCCAGTGTCTAATTCACCAAACTTCAGGCTCTCATCTACAAAAGTGGGGAGGGCAGCAATACTATTCTCCCCGTTCGGTTGCGATAATACAGAGACAACATTCAGCACAGTGCCTGGTATCCAGTTGGTACTCCACACCCATTAGCCATTGTTTTTATAATCCTGGGATCTAGTAATTTGTCATCTTGCTGAAGGACAAATTTGACTTGTCCCTGCTGTGGGAATCATTCGGCTCAGGGGGAAGCGGGGATGAGGTGTGTGTGTGCTGGACAGGACGGGAGCGCTGGGGTCTGGCTAGGTCCCCAGTAGGATGCCCAGCGATGAGCACTGACATTTCAGAGTGCCTTTGTTGTCCTTTACCTGGGTCTGAAGGGGACACACTGCATTTCTATTCACATTTTATTGCTTTTTATTGGTGAATTCTCCTATAGAAACTTCTTTGAACAAGGGACCCCAGATGGCCTGGGGACTCATTGCCAGCTAATGCTGAGGGTCTCAGTTGGTCTCCTTTGGCGCTGCCTGCTGTGGCAGCCCCTTCATCTCCCTGACCTTTATAGCCGACCTCTGCTGGCTTGCTTTTGTCTGCTTTTTCTCTTAGTTTCTATTAGGACAGATCTTGAATGTGAGCAACCATGCATTCACCCCCTGGATAAGAATTTTAGTTAGCTCTTTTATTTGGTCATTTAGAATTTATTGGCTTCTGTATCTCTCTGAGCACTTGTGGATAAATGTGGGCATGATGCATAGGTGTGCCCTCTATTGTGTGCTTTAAAGAGATCATAAATGTATTGATGGAAACTGTATGATAAGAAAAATGAGGTTTGGGCTGGAATAATTTTGGTTCCTACGGAGAAACCTTGAGGGCACCAGAATGTACTGAGTCTGTAATGTATTATTGAAGAGGGGACTATTTTAATTCAGATCACAGTGATTTGCAGCTGCTACAAGGTCACAGAGACCCTTTCTGTGATCGCCTCTGGATTGTCCCAGGTAGCAGAGAATGTTAAACTGTTGATATCGAATGCTGATTTTCCTGATTTCTTGCTTTATTGCTGTGGATCTTGCTGTAAAACGTGGGCACGATTTTGGGGAAATAAACTGCTATAGATTTGAGGAGCAAAAGCCCCAAGACATTTTTTGACATGAGCCATAAATAAAATATGGTTGTAACTCAGAAAATACATGACTATAAAAATTCTTTGAGTATGTTACTGAGGATATTATTTGATCAGCTTCTTCCAATTTATCCTATCAGATGTCTGAAAAAAGTAGATAGGTGACTGAAGACACGTGTTTTAAAATACATGATTTAAAAAATATTGGCATTTTTATGCCTACCCTCTAGCAACAGACTAAGTTTCTCAAGCCAAGTGTTTTCCTCACAATTATGTATGACAAATGAGCCTACCAGAAAGTCTTATTAATACTCATGTTCAGCCACGATTGCTGTTGAAGGCGGCATGGAATGTTCTGTTTTTCCCTCTTTACACTATCATGGTATTTTGTTACTTCATTCTCTCTGGTTTTAAAGGATTTCATGGCAAAATATATACCTTATTATCATACTTTAGGTGGATTTTAAAGTAACCATGCTGTGAAATATTACATGGTTATTATTTTGATTCAATTTGCCTGATTCTTGGAAGAGGCAAATATATAAAGTTATCTTAAGTTATCATTTGAATTGAAGAAAACCGTATTTTTATTATGTAGAACAATTCATTAGGGTAGACAGGACAGAGCATTAGACTCTGTGTAGGGGAAAATGTTTCCATTGTCACAGACAATACAATGCAGCACCCATGGCATATAAATCATCTTAAACTCCACACTGAAAAGCAAAGAATGAATCTAGTTTATTCCCTGTTCTTTGACCCTTTGTTGGATCCCTCCTCTTTGACCTGGCTACAGCCTGATAGATCCTCCATCCTGGTTAGTGGCAGGTCAAAGAGCTCCTGGGCCACAGTGGGGTGACTTCCAAAGCAGCTTTCTCACAAGCCATCAAAAGAGAATGGACAATGTTTCTAAAGGTATATTTGGGGCAGGATCCAACCCTGGAATCTGGATGGCTCTTCATGAGTGGGCAAGGCCAGTTTTTGTATGTACTTGTCAAAGCTGGTGCCAGTGTCCTGAGTCTCTGAGACTACAGGCATGCGCCACCATGCCTGGCTAATTTTTTCTATGTATTTTTAGTTGTCCAGATAATTTCTTTCTATTTTTTAGTAGAGACAGGGTCTTGCTCTTGCTCACGCTGGTCTTGAACTCCTGACTTCGAGCTATCCTCCTGCCTCAGCCTCCCAGGGTGCTAGGATTACAGATGTGTGCCACTGAGCCTGGTCTAACTAAGTTTATTTTTAAGCGCTATGCTAGATGTCCACATATAGGAGAAAGCAGTGCATTGCAAACCACTGCCATCCCCATCTTCCTATGACACCATTTCACCCAAATTAGTGCCCTGCTCAGAACCTTTAGTGACCCACCAATGTTACATAATCAGTTCCACATTCCTTGCCTGAGATTCGAGACCCAAGTCTTCTACCCATCCCCTAAATAAACCTATTTTATATGAGTTTTAGAATATTTCACTGTAATAATTAGTATCAATATGCATTGCGCTAGCGCATTTCAATGCCTATGAAGTCACTAGGCGATTAGGAATTTTTCGGCTCCGTGATAATCTTATGGAACCATCATTGTATGTGTGGTCTGTCATTGACCAAAACGTTATGTGGTGCTTGATGGTACACCACCAGGTCTTCCTTCAACCTAACTCCTTCCCAAATCTTTTAATTCTTTTAGCTGATACCAGTCCTTAGCCCTTATCTTAGACTATTGCTCCAGGCTATCTTCTGGTTTTAGTTGATCTGTTTCACCAGCAGTACATTTAACTCTGTGAGAGCAGGAAGCTTGCCCAGTAAACTTTGCACTTTCTGATAATACTTAGCATCATCTTTTTCACACATGAGGTATTTGATATTATGCTGTTGATCTCATTGCTTTATGGATAAATTAGCCATGTGCAGTTGTAAAATCTCCATTTGTCCCCACCTTATAAAGATGAGCACAAAAATGCCAACCAGGCTCCAGGTGATTGGGACTTTATTGTGTTTGCCTAGTACAGACTCCACTGACTTTGGGGGCTGTAAAACTCAGTGTGACCTTGGCCTGCACTACTCACATCTCCAGACTCACTTTCTTTGAAAAGATCATCTCTGGCTGTCAGAAGCCTGGCCGCCCACATCCAAGTATCATCACTGTACAGCATTACTTGCCTCCCCTGAGTGGCCTCATCCTTTCCTTACTCGGGAGCTCTGTCTACCTGTTGAATTTTGAATGAAAACCCAATGGACAGAATCTCTGCGCTGAATTCTATATTTTGTTTCTTGCTGAGCTTCCATGAATATAAAATACCAGCACAAAGGGGAGAGCCAGCAGGCAGAGATCAACACTATCCATATTTAATGGAAAGGGAGTCTAAGTTCATAGGTGTGAAAACTGAGGTAGAAGAAGGCCAAGTTCAATAACTTAGGCACACTCATGGAGGGAGTTTCTAGCAAAAAAGGAATAAATATCTTATAACAAATTTTTATGATTTTTGCTTTAAAGTAACACCATCATTTTAGCGCCTAAGGAGGGGGAAAAGCAAGCCAGAATGGGATTAAATAGCCATTAGTAATTGGGAAACTTCCATGATCCACAGTGGAGTACAGAAGTGGGGACAGGGGCCCACATTCTTGATTCCTTGACCAAGAATCTGAGCTCTCTGTAACTTGGATGGCCTAGAGCCCTTCACCCCCATTTCTTTCTCCTTAGGAGAAATACACTGAGACACCCACAATCTCTACCCTCCACTAGAGAGTCAAGATTGCAGGGTAGAGCAGCCTGAAGCACAGTGGTCTCCCTATTGGTCCCCAGGTACATGGCTTTCAATGTGGAACCCACAGTGGTTCTGGCCAGTGGCTCCCAGAGTGGCTCTTGGCAAGGCTGTCCCAGTGACAGCATGTCCCAGCACAGTTTCTTCTCTGGTTCCAGTGGCTTTTGACGTCCTCCTGAGGAAACTCTTCTGGTGGCAGCAACATGATCAGTAGCAGTGGCTTTAGTCACAACACCTGCAGCTCCCAACAGCTGTTGCTTCCAGAAACTCTCTTTGGAGTTCCCAGGCTCCCTTCTGTGTCTTCAGCCTTCTCTGCCAGGTTTCTCAATAGCTAAGCAACCATCAGGACTCTTTCATCATCAAATATACAAATACATATGTTCTTATAATAACTACGTGAACAAATAAAATATGGGTCCCACTACCATCCCTACTTCTATTCACACATATTCCTTTTGCATTGGACATAGAAGCACCAATGAATATCATGACCAAGAAAGATCTCGTAAGTTTTCAACCCAGGTTTGCTGGGACTATGCGTTGCATTCTTGTTCACACAGCTGCTTGCTCATGCAAATAGTTGATCCATTCATTCAACCACCCACCTGATATTTACTGAGCAGCTATTATGTGCCAGGCACCGTGGCATGGAGAATTAGACCCAGTCCTGCTGTTCAGGTGCTCACAGTCTAGTAAAAGTAATGGTTATAATAATAATGGCAAATACTTACAGAATGCTTAGTATGTGCCATTCCTCAATAGCATGAGGTTAAATACTATTATTCTCCCTACTTTACAGATGAGAAAACCAAAGTCAAGTTGCCCATATTCGCACAGGTAGGCAAGTAAATAGACAACCGCTGTTTCCCGTAGTAGTCAGTGATGCAGGGAAGCCACAAGTGCAGAGTGTGCCCACAGTAAGGTGTGATTCAAACCTAACCTGCTTATACACTTGCACCCAGACACCTAATTCTGGGATTTCCCAGAGGTAATCAAATTTTAAAAAGAATGAATGCTTGTTTTAAAGAGAAAGCCACAGAAAGGCACTAACAATAAAAATGAAGTGTTCATTGCAGATGGAAAAAACAGTCAGTTCTAGGGTTAGCGTGCCCCTTAATTTGCATGTGTCTTCCAGTGCTTCTGGCAAAACTCAACCCTGTGTGTGGAGAAGTGGTCTTTACAGTGATGAATTAGAAAAAGTCAGAAAGATTTGTGATTGCTAAAGAATTCTCAGAAAACCTTTTCAAAGCAGAAAAGACCAGACACATGGAGCCAATTTCCTTCCATGTGGAAGAAGGTCTGCAGACACAGAAGGGAGAGCCTTGAAACAGCAAAGCTGCTCTGACACCATGGTGTCTGCTGAACTTCCCCTCCCTCCATCGTGCGGACGCTGGCTGCTTTGTGAGCCTGAAAGGCTGCCAAGTCTCCTTGCGAGGAGTTTTTGAGAACTGAGAGAGGGCATTTGAACCCAATCGTATGAACAACAGCTTGAAATGCTTAATAAATACACACTCTGGCTATAGCTGCATGATTCCAGGTCCCTCGTCAGCTCTATCAGCTCAGAGAAGGAAAAAAATCAATGCGGTGCAAACTCCCCAGGTTTCAGAGGATTGGAAGGATCTGAGACTGACACAGTCAGCCGTTTGTTTTGTTGTCATGTAGAGGCTGCCGTTGTTTGGTTTCCGTCTTTCTGTTGCTGTTCTGCTTTGGTGATCAGCTATGAATGCTCACCATGGTGAGAGCTGAATCCTTTTGGTAGTATTTTTCCACAACAGTTTGGGACTTGACAGAAGCGTCGCCTGTCAGCAAGCACAGAGCATGATGGCAATGGGAAGCAGCTTCACCAGTTAGCGGCAGTGATGCCACACTTATCTCCAGAAGAAAAGCTTAGGTTCCAATGTGCTTTTGCAAAGCAGTAATTCTTTGTTGACTTCTCCTTAACCATGCATAAATAGTTACAATTAATCTCTTTAAGTAACAAGGGGCATTTAATGAAAATAATATTTTGTTTGATACTATTAATAAGAGATTTTTGGGGGCCTTTTGGAGATTTGAACTCAAGTATGAACCACTACCCAATTTTGGCTTTAATAAAATTCCTTGCCTTCGTAGCCTCTTGCAGATTACGGAGCATTTTCACGTACATCCTGCTGTTTTATTCTTCAGACCACTGAATGAAGTGATTAGGGCAGGCGTTACAATAGTTTAAAGATGAGGAAGTGATGCTCAGGGGCGTTAGGGTCTTATCTGAACCCTTTAAGTGGCAGAGCTGGGACTGGAATCCATGTTTTCTGCACAGTAGGTATAGATACACAAACTTTTTTTGTATTGTACATTTTGATTTTTATTGTATTGGAGTTAAATTTTATTGCTTAGGGTTTCCTGTGATTCTCTGCAGATTTCGCAATGTAGGTATTAGCTCCTCAATAGGATTCTAACCTCTCTGAAGGTGGCGATCATGTCCTGTGAGGATATAGAGTTCTGGGCAGGCATGACGAGGGCTGGGAAGGTCCTAGACCGAGAGTCCAGAGACTGAGGTTTCGCCTTGATGGTACCACAGACTGGCTCTGTGACAAAGGGCAAGCCGCTCACCTTTTTGTACCTGTGAAGCAGGGGTCACAAATACTCAAGGGACAATAATGAAAGCACACTGAGGCAAATACAGTGTTGAACAAACATTGCAATAAGAAGTAGGAATGCATTGTGCACATATGAGGTATTAATTGTTAAAAATGTTTCATCATAGAACATTTAAAACACATTTGAAAGTAGGGAGAACAGTATGATGAACCTCTCCATACCCATCACCTCACTACAATGATCAGCTCAAGGCTTAACTTATTTCATTCATACCTCCATCTGTTCCCCATCCACCCTGTGTTACTTTGAAGCAAATCCGAGACCTCATATCTGTAGTAGTTGTATCTGTAAAGCTGCCATGACAAAGTACCACAGACTGGTGGCTTGGAACAACACAAGTTTGTTCTCTCATAGTTCTGGAGGCTAAAAGTCTAAAATCAAGGTGGCATAATAGCTGGTTCTTTCTGGGCACACTGAGGAGTCTGTCCCATACCTCTCTCCTGGCTTCTGGTGGTTGCTGGCGACCCTTGGCATTCCTTGGCTTGAAGATATGTCACAATCTCCATCTTCACTTGGCATTTTCCCTGTGTGTCTGTCTCTGTGTCTCTTCATTTCTTATAGGACACCAGTCGCAGTGGATTAAGGGACCACCCTACTGCAGTACGACCTCGTCTTAAGTAATTATATCTGCAATGAGTAATAATTCCTTAATATTGTCAGATATCTAATCAGACTTATAAATTTTTTCACGTTTGTCTGAATCAGGATCCACATTGTTTGATATGTGTTCGAAAGATCTTTTAATCTATATCACACCTACTTTTATTTCTTTCCTTTTAATTTTTTATTGTTGGATAAACTGGATTGTTCATCATATAGTTTCCAATTTGACTTTTGCTACTTGCTTCCTAGTGGTGTCCTCTCTAGGTGATTGATGGGATTTAAAAAATCACATGAACCATGGGTTTAATGCTATTTGATATGTTTCAATCCAATGTAATTATTAACCTATTAATACTCAAATAGCCTCATGTTTAGCCAGTTGGGATTTGAAGTTGACTCCTGAATTTGTTTTTGTTTTTGACATGGATCTTGCAGTGTTTAGTAGCTTCCTTGCCATGACAAGATGTTCTGGGCTCATCTTACACATTTCCCACCCCAGACACAGACTCAGCCATGTCTTTAAGAAACCCTGGTTCCTTTGAGTGAGAAAAAGTATTCAGAGATCACAATCTGGGCATGAAGTATGCTCAGCATACATAGGCCTTGTCGTAGGTAGAGCTAGGAATTTTTATTTCAGATAAAGTATTTATTTATTTCAGATAAACTATTTATTAGTTCATACTGATCCTTGAAATTAAAATTTAGAATATCAGGCTTTTTACACCACATCCACTGTACATCAACATCTCCTTTCTTCAAGCTAAAAATCCTGCTTCTCAATAACACCGAACAAATTGTCCATTTGTTTCTTTCCCACAACACATACATGGTAGTTTTAGAACACCAAACCAACACCACAACGATCAATAATTTGATTACGGAAAAGAATTTAAGATTATTTTTGTAGTTTGTCATTAGGATACGTCCCACTAGAGATGTACAGCCAAATTATTGTGTTTTGTTTTCCTTTATAGTTTAGTATTCACTTCTGAAATAAAACTTTCTTTTGTTTCTAAGCACTGTCACCTCCCCTTTTTAATCTTCTTTTTCTCTACTTGTAATTGGCACCATGAACAAACGCAAAATAACATCCTCCCCCATGTATGTTTTCCCTGTAGCTTTCTAATGCTTTGGATTCCCAGGCCAGTAGGGCTTAACGACTAGAACATTACAATCTTTGTGTTCAACTAGCACTTTTACCTTTTGAGTTGCCTCCCAGAAATGGCAGACTCTTCGCAGGATAACAATGCCAAGACTCACCATCCATCACTAACCTGTGACTTCTGAATTAGACTTCCTGCATGAGTTGCTTTCAACACAACCTGCTCCAATACTCATAGTCACCTTCCTGAACCCCTTATAAAACTCCCCCAGCCTCAGTTGGTCAGGGAGATGGATTTGAGGCAGTTCTCCATCTCCCAGGCAATGTCATCTGTAATAAATTACCTTTCTTCCTTGGCACTCCTCATTGTCTCGGTAATTGGCTTTCTGTATGGTGAGCAATCAGACCTAGACCAGAACACCCTTGTGGTTTTGGTGACATTATCATCTAATTTATAAGTTTTTCTAATTCTGACTTAAATTGTTGTTTCACAGCTTCTATTATTTTCTTTCTTTTAGTGTTTTAAAATAGTAAGTTCACTTTAATTGCCTGTAGGAATGTTGTTCTGATCCTTATTCTTATTTTCTTAGAATAACTTTGAATGGAATCACAAGTAATTTTTTCTCTCATTTTTTAAGTGAAATGAGTTTTCTTGTACTTTTATACAAGAGGTGAGAGGAGAGTAGGCCAGAATGGTATTTTTAGAGTCATAGTTTTGGAGGTTCCTCTTGCATTATTTTTGTAGAATGATGAAAAACTTTGCCTGAGATCTGTCTCCCCTGCTCTTAACTGGACTTTCTCTTTGCTTTTCCTTCATCTGTTAGATTTGGAACCAAATGTTGGTCACTGATTTTTCTCTATTGTTTTTCTATTCTCTTTGTTTATATCTGATTTAATCTTTATTATTTGCTTCCTTCTTGCTTTGGGTCTATTTTGCTTTTCTTTTTCTAGTTCCTTAAGGTGGGCAATTAAGTTATTCATTTGCGATCTTACTCTTTTTAAAAAGTAGGCCTTTAAAGCCATGAATAACCCTCTGAGCACTGCTTTTGATGCATCTCATTGGTTTTGCTATGTTGTATTTCTTCTTTCATTCATCTCAATGTATTTTCTAATTTCCCGTGAGATTTTTTTCTTTGACCCATTGGTTTTTTAGGAGTGTGGTAGTTAATTCCCACATATTTGTGAATTTTCTAAATTTTCTTCTATCATTGATTTCTAATTTTATTCCATCATGGTTGGAGGACATAGTTTGTATGATTTCAATGTTTTTTAATTTACTGAGAATTTTTTTGTGGCCTAAAATATGGTCTGTGTTTGAGAATGATCCACTTGGGAAAAATGTGTATTTTGCAGTTTCTGAGTGGAATGTTTAACAGATATCAGTTAAATTTAGTTGGTTTATAGTGTTGTTCTAGTTATTTATTTCCTTGTTAACCTTCTGTCAAGTTGTTCTAACTGTTATTAAATGTCAGTTAATAAAGTCTCCAACTGTTATTGTTGAACTATTTATTTCTCTTTAATGCTGCCAATTTTTTTTTGTGTGTTAGGGCACCATTGTTACATACATATATATTTATAATTGTTACATTTTATTATTGTATTGACCATATTATCATTATATAATGTCCTTCTTTGTCTCTTGTGACACTTTTGGTTTTAAAGTCTATTTTGTCTGAGATTAGTGTACCTATTCCAGTTGTTTGTAGAGCTGTTACTGATTGCAGGGAATATATTTTTCTATCCATTTACTTTTGACCTATTTGTGCCTTTCAAAATAAAGTGAGCTTTTTGTACACAGCAAATAGGTGGATCATACTTTTGTTATCCATTCTGTCAATCATTGCCTTTTAATTATAGAATTTAATCCATGTATTTTATGTGATTATTATATTATGTAAAGAATTCCTTCTGCCATTTTTCTATTTACTTTCTATATGGATTAGCTATTTTTTACTCCTGAATTCTTTCATTACTGCCTTTTTGGTGTTAAATAATTATTTTCTGGGGTGTCATTTAAATTCTCTTCTTTTTTCTTTTACTATATATTTTTGAGTTTTTTTCTTAGTGGTTGCCCTGGGGGTTAAAATTACAACTTAATTTATAACAACCTATTTTGAATCAATACTGGCTTAGTTTCAGTAGTATACAAGGGCTTTTTTCCTATATAGATCCACCCACTTTACAAATGCTGTTGTTTTTACAAATTACATCTTTATACACTGTGTGATCATCAATGTAGATTTATGATTGCTTCATATAGTTATCTCTACATTAGATAGGAGAAAAGAGGAGTGACAAACAAAAAATACATTAATATTATCTTTTATTTTTACCTATGTAATTTCCTTTACTGGAGTGTTTTATTTCTTCATGTGGATTCAAGTTACTGTTTAGTGTTCTTTCATTTAAGCCTTTAGCATCCTTCTAGAATAGGTCTGCTAGTGACAAACTCTCTCTGTTTTTGTTTATCAGGGAATATATTAATTTTTCTTTTAGTTTTGAAAGATTGTTTTGCTAGAATTCTTGGTTGGCTTTCTTTTTCTTTCACCACTTTGAATATGTCATCCCACTGCCTTCTGGCCTCCATGGTCTAATGAGAAATTGACTGTTAGTCTTATTGAGGATACCCTGAATGTGGTGAGTTGCTTCTCTCTTGCTGCTTTCAAGATCCACTCTTTGTCTTTGACTTTCAACAATGATGTGTTTGATTTGTGTGTCTTGGTACAGATCTCTTTGAGTTTCTCTTATTTGGACTTTGTTGGTTTCTTGGATGTAGAGATTAGTGTTTTTCATCAAATTTGGGATTTTTTTTGCCAATCATTCTTCAAATGTATTTTCCCTTCCTCTTCCTCCTCTCTTTCTGGTACTCCCATTGTGTATATGTGGGTGTGCTTGATGGTGTCCAACAGGTTTCACAGACTCTTTCTTTTTACTTTCTTATTATTTTTTCTGTTCTCTAGATTGGATAATCTCAACTGACATATCTTCAAGTTTACTGATTTTTTATTTTGTTCGAAATTATTTGCTGTTGAACCTCTATTGTAAAATTTTAATTTCAGTTTTGTACTTTTTAACTGTAGAATTTCTATTTGGTTTCTTTTAATAATTTGTCTTTTTAATGGATATTCTCTATGTGGTGAGACATTATTCTCATCTTTCTTTTAGTTCTTTAGGCTTTTTTTTTTAATTCCTTGAACATACTTAAATAGCTGATTCAGAATATTTTTCTAGTAACTTGCTACTTCAGGGACAGTTTCTATTGATTATTTTCACCCTCTGTATGGACCATACTTTCTTGTTTCTTTGTATACCTCATTTTTTTGTTGTTGTTGTTGAAAGCTAGAAAATTTGAATATGATAATGTGAGGACTCTGGAAATCAGATTCTCCATCTTCCCTAGGGTTTTTTGTTTGTTTGTTTCTTCATGTTGTAGTTGTTGTTTGTTTTTTTGTGGTTTTCTTGAACTAATTTTTAGAAGTCTATATTTTGTCATTGTGACCACTGAAATTTATGTTCCATTAGCTTAGTATTCAGCTAATTATTGGACATAGATTTCCTTAAATGAAACAAAAAATCTCTCAGTCTTTGCAGAATGGCAGTATATGTGCTGGGGTAAAACTTCAATACTCATCCTGGCAGTTCATAACTCTGTCTTAGTCTTCACTTCTTGCATGTGCAGAAAGTAAGGATCAGCCAACAGGAAGAGCTTAAGATGTGCTTAGGTCTTTCCTGAACATACACACAATGCTGTTTATGTGTGTGGCCTTATAGATTGCCAGGAATGTGTCAAAACATTTTGAAGCTCTTTTTCCCAAAACATATTATTCCCCAGCCTTTCCTTCTAAGCTTTTTAGTTAGTCAATAGTTTACCCCAACTATTATCTATCATCTCAGATAGTAACAAAATAAAATATTTGCCTATAAATGTTTTTGATAAATGTCCCTCAGGTAGCAATTATAGTGCTCAGTGAGTACCAGGTAGGTGATGAATCTTTTCTCTTACTTACTTCTGGATTTTGAGGCACAGTGAGAAAATTTTCCTTCTGTCTAATTCTAGAGATATTTACCTATGTTTTCTTATGGTATTTGTATAGATTTGATTTACATTTAATCTATAATCCATTTGGATTTGAACATAGCATGTGGTGTGAGAAATGTATCCAATTTTATCTTTTTCATATGGCTATTCAGTTATCCTCTCAGCACGTTCTCGTTGATTTGAGATGCTTCGTTTATTGTGGACTAAATTTCCATGTGAAATTAGATCTATGTCTCAATTTTCTATTCTGTTCTATTGGTTTCTCTAGTCAGGTGCCAATACCACACTGTTTTTAATTATAGAGGCTTTATTATATATAAACTAGTCTCCTGTACTCTCCACATTGTTTTTCTTTTTTAGTTGTTTTTTCCTGATTATTCTTGCTTGCTCCTCCAAATGAACCTTGTAATAAACTTGCTTTGTGCCAGAAAAAAATTATCACGATGCATATGCTTCCTGATTTATGATGGTTAGACTTACAATTTTCTGACTTTACAATGGTGTGAAAGCAATTCACACTATTGCAAAAGCAATTCACAATTTATACATTCAGTAAAAACTATACTTTGAATTTTGCTCTTTTCCTAGACTAGTAATATGCAGTATGATACTCTCTCATGATGAAGCTCTCAGTTAGCCATATGATCATGAGTATAAACAGCCAATACTGTACACTGTGGTGTGTTGCCAGTGTTTTCTGGATGTTGTATTTTATGTTTTTGTCTACAAAACACTCATTTTTGACTTACAATATTTTCAATTTACAGTAGGTTTATCAGGATGTAACCCTATTGTGAGTCAAGGAGCATCTGTATTTTATACTGGGATTGTGTTTTATGTGTATAATACCTTTATAAGAACTGATATGCCAAAATATAGTATGTTTTTATATTTCTTCACGTGTGCTTTGGAACTTTAAGGAGTGCTTTGTAGTTTTCCTTATATAGGTTTTGGGCATTTCTTATTAAGTTTGCACCTAGGTATTTTGTTTCATTTTCTGATGTCATTAATGGGGCATTTTCTGCAATTCTCACTGATTTTTGTTTGTATATATGAAACCTATTAATTTTATTATATAATTTGCTATTTTACTATGATTTTTAGTAGTATTACATTGATTCTTTTGGGCTTCCCAGTTATAAAATAATATCAGCTGCTAGGGCATTACATTTTGGTGGCTTTGGCAAGAACTGTGAAAACCCCATAAAAACAAAGTTCTGGACATTAGCATTCAGTAATAAGGCTCATTAACCAAGTTATTCTCTCATGTGTTTCAACATTTCCTAAGATGTTAGATTTGGGGCCTAAATCAGCCTCTTCAAAAGTGAATTTAAAAAGTGACTGTCTTAATCTGTTTGGACTCCTATAACAAAAGGCTTATGGACAACAGAAATTTATTTCTCGCAGTTCTCGAGTCTGGGAAGTCAAGATCAAGGCTGTGGCAGTTTCGATATCTGATAAGGGCCTTCATTCTCATTCATAGATACGGCCTTCTGGCTGTGTCCTCTTGTGGTGGGTGGGGAAAGGCAGCTCTCAGGGGCTAATTCTATTCAGGAGAGTTCTGCCCTTGTGATCTAATTACCTCCCCAAAGTCCCACCTCCTAACACCACCATCACATTGGTGATTAGGTTGCAACCTATGAATTTTGGAGAACACAAATGTTCAGAACATAGCAACAACCCTTTGTGTCTTCAAACGCACATGTGTACACAGTCACACACATGTACACACAATCTTCTGCTTTGCTTTTGAGAACTAGATGTATGTTTGGAGCTGAATATATTCTACCCAATGAAGCAACCAGGTAAGTTATAACGTGTAGTATTTTTGAAAATGACATCAAACCCTTCACCTATCATTTGTCAAAGCTGAGATAATAATTTCTTAAATTTTGCTAACACTCTTCAGTTTTAACATGCAATTTTGTGCCTATCACTGCTTTTTATTCTCATAGTAGTCCTATGGCAGTAGGTGGAAGGTTGCTATCCTATTCTAATTCCATGAAACAGAGGCACAGAGGCTTGTCAACTGGCTAGCAGAGGAGTCGAGATCAAAACTCAAATTTTTTAAGTCTTAACATCTGTTCTTTCCAACATACTCAAATACCTGCAAATCCTTCTGCTGCTATTAGAGCCCATTTCTTACCTGTCCAGTGGAATTGGGAAACAGTTGCTTAGCTTCCAATATTATAATAGCACTTCATATGCACGAAGCCTGCCAGTTTGTTTCCTTCCCACTTCCCCTTCAGCAGGTTAAATAGCTCTGACTCTGTTCCTCATAGAGTTTATCTTCCAACTCTTTTGTCAGTTTTAACAAAGAGGTTGTGACCCTTGGGTTCCTCCTCAACAGAGCTCTTCCTCATTATTTTGTAACCTTTATACCTCCTTTCAGGGAGAGTTAAATAAAGCCTGTGGATTTTTGATCTGAATGTCTGGCAGGCTCACGGCTGCCCAGGAAGGCTTCCTGCAGGGCTTGCTGATGAAAGCCCTGCTCCCTCTGCCGAGTCTCATTCATGGCAAATGAAAGGCAGTAGCATCTCTGCTCCATCCCAAACCCACAAACGGGAACAGTGCCCACATGAAGGTCCAAATTCCAGAGTAAGTCCCATTTTGGCAGGGAGAGATAGGTTGTAATGAGAATATGTAGAAGCTAGGGACCGCTGCCTAATTACTTCAGGTGAACAATTCTTCTTTGGAAAGGCACTGCCCCTTCAGCTTGCTAATCATGTGTAAGAATTACCCCTGACCCAGAATTTCATTACTGCACCTGAGCCAGCCTGAAAATTGGAGGAATTAAATGCCATAAAATATGAGCAATAAAAATGAGAATCAACCTTGAGAGTTAACAGCTACGCAGTATTCTGGATGCTAAAGCACGAAGCATGTCAAGCAGGCTTCAGCAGGTTTTTTAAACTGACCCCAGATGCCACTTCTCTTTCAGCACCCTAGGGTCTTCTTCCTAGCTCTTCTCTGTCCACACGAAAAGGGTGTCAGATTTGGATGATGGGAGGGTGCTTTACCCTCCATCAACCAAGTTACTTGCTTCTCTTTTTGGGAGTGACATGTGGCTGATGTTACTGCCCTTCACAGGACATTGATCCACGAGTCAGAGAAATGGGTTTGTGTCAGCCTCTCAGGGGAAAGCCTTGTAACTGTCTACATGAGCAACTTCTCCCCTGCTTAGGAACAAAGTCTCCGCAGCCTAACACTGACCTCTCTCCTGGGATCTCTGGTTATTCTGTCACTGAGCCCTTTAGGGAACATAAGAACCACTGGATTCTGAAAGGAAAACTCTCTTCAAGGTTAGCATTAGCCCAGGTCAAGAGGAGAAAGTGGAAGGGGATTGAGGAAACTCCTTTGCAAAACCGTGTTCCTTATCTTAGTGTGAAGAGCTAAGACTGGTATAGAGCTCATTATTTGTTTGTAAAGGATTTGGATAATGAGGCAGGGGGGAACTTTCCAGAAGAAGGCCTGTGGTGAATAGAGGGTAAAGGTGTGAATGATGAAGCTGACTGAGGACCAGGCGTCTACCCACTGTGGTTCCGGGCAGTCTGATCTGGGTGGAGTGGGGCCTGACTGGAGTGGCCCTCGATAGCATGATGGGGCAGGGGGGCCTCTCTTGCTTCTGGAGCAGGGAAGGGACGTTGTAAAAGTGGTCTTTTAGAGAAAGTCTGATGATGGTGTGGCATGTGGCTTGAGGGGCAGCGGTGACGGGAGAGGATGACACCAACACCTATTATGAAGGGAATCTGCTTGGACCTTTGATGAAAGGAAGCTGTGGGCGAGTGGAGAAAGTTCTGGTCTGGGAGTGAAAAGGCTTTAGTTTGAATTCTCGCTCTGCCTTCAAGTAGCTGGGTAGCCTCTAGAAGCACCGCCCTGAGCCTCTAAGTCCGAGTTGCAAACTGGCTCTGTGTGTGCATCAGTTTTCACCCGCAGACCATGCTTACTGTGGCTGACACAAAGTTGTCTTTTCCACAGTCCCCACCACTCCCTATCACATCAGACTACCCTGCTTCACGCTTTGACATCGCCAGCCTGGCCCCTCTAGGTGTTCAATCTCTGCTATAGATCTTGTTAAAATAAGTGTATTTATGTTTGCCTAGTTTACTGTTGCTCACTTTAGGTTACAAATTCTTAGAGTCAGGAAACTATTTGACTTATTTTCTTCTAGCAGAAGGTTAAGGGCACATTAGTAATGAATACTCACGGATAATATTCACATATGCTAACATACACGCTCTTCCTTCCCCTTGCTTTTCCTCTACTTTCTGGGAAAACCTCCAGTGGTTAGAAAGCATGATTGGGGAATTGTCATAAGGTCAGATTTTATTTTACTTGAATTTTCCCTGCTCCAGTTTGGACCTTTCATATATTTAGAGCCACAAATGCACAGGTATCTGTGTTTGAAAAGAAATTGGTTCTGGCCCCTTTTGTTAATTTGAGAGAGCCTTGAGGATTGTGATGAAGGCAGAATAGATGTAAAAGTAGAGCAGAAGGCGGTCTGGAGATTATCAGGCTCAACACCTTTATTTGCCGAGGGAACAACCCAGGCCCAGGTAGGACAAGTGGCTTGCTTAGTCCCCACCTTCAGGGCGACAGCCCAGCTGAGCTGATGGCTTCTCTGATTAGCCACTTCCAGAGGCTGCATTCTGCTTGGGACTCAGCGCAAGACATTCATCTAAGGCTAATTAAATCCTTTAAATTGAAAACCTATACTGAGTAGCTAAAATTGCATTTTAAAAAATGAAAGTAATGATGTGTTCTCATAAAACTAAAAATCCTGTAGGCTAAGTTTACTTTACCCCCAAATTTTAAGAGCTGAGTCATAGAAACCAGATGATTCACAAAATGTAAAGATTAACTCAATTATCATAACATTCCAAGTATTTAATCACATTTGAGATAATCATTTAGTTATGCTAAGTGATTTTTGCTTCCATTTTTCTTTCTTTATTTTACTTATTATGAATTCTTTTATTGTTCCCAAAAGAGGGTATAACTTTAAAATGAGTTAAAATGTTACATTGCATTTTTTTTAGTAACATGAAATTCAATTATATTACATTTAATTCACTTAAGTGTTCATTTAAAGCCTGGATTTTTTAAGTGCTTTTCAAGTTACTAGACATAGAACTTCTCCTTTTTTTTTCCTCATTCTCTTTTCCTTTCTCTCCTTTTCTTCTTTCTTCTTCCTCCTTCCCCTAAAATAAATTCTTCAGTGTTCTCTCCTGCTCACAGGCTTACACAATTACAGCATATGAAGGCAGGAAAAGGCTGTAGCGCTTCTCTATAGCCTTTCTTAGGGGTTCCTGTTGTTAACAATTGTGACACCCTCAAACCTGACTTTGAAGCCATAAGGACACTGGGCACCACTGCCAGGAACCACCATGTCACGCAGCACTCTCGTGTAAAACCTGCAGCCCCCAACCCCTGGGTCCAAATCAGGCCAGAAGAAGACAGTGCTCTTGGTGGAACGCACTAACAGTTCTTCCAGCACTCCTCATGGACAGCCACACTTGCCTGGGTGCCACGAGCCTCCCTGTGGGCTGTGTGACCAGGAAGCTTCCACTATCCTGCTCTCCACACTTCACGTTAGCAGTTTCATCAGGTAGTAGAGACTTCTAGCTTCGTTGTCCACATTAATGCAAATTATCTTATTTTCAGACACAAATATCAACTCCTTCCCAAATGTTCTGATCACGGCCGGCTCACTGAGTATTAACAACCATGAGTGGATTTAAAAATTTCTCTCCGAGCAGAGGTGCCGTCTTCAATATGCAGAGAGAGGCTTTTTTTCCCTCCCTCTGATGGTGATAAAGATGATGTCTTTATCTTTTTTTCTCATGTTCTATATTCTAATATAACGGAGACGAATCATGCCAGGGCGTTTAATCACAGCTGTCACAATGGAGACTTTCATCCTTTGGATTCTGTTTTATTAGCAGTGTTTAAATATCTGCAGCAACTCAGATCACTCAGGTCAACAGCTTGACATAAACTCTTTCCAAAAAAAAAAGATGAAAATAAATAAAGGAAGGAAAGGAAGGAAGGAAGAAAAAGTTAGCTGTGTGACAATAGGCCATTTGAAGCACTGGGCCAGGCTGTGTCACCGCATGCTGCTTGAGAGGGACGCAGGAGCTGAGGGCCTGGAGGGGCGAGGCAGAGGGGGTGCTGTCCCTGGGGCCACTGGACACACACCTCTGAGTCAAGGGCCTGTGAGACCTTAGGTGTGTGTGTCCCAGGGAGGACATTGAGGTGAGGTCCACTCTGGGGTTTTCAAGTCTGGATTTCTCCTGCTTTGGGTTGCCATCTAAGTCTGCCATCTAAGACCTCAGGATTATTTGCACCTCCATGACTGATGTCTTGGTGGGTCTCGACTGTGGAGGGCTCCTCAGATCTGCCCTTTCCCTTAGCAATTGGAAAGTCAGGTGATGCTGCTGCTGTACTCCCCCTCTGGATTTGCCATCCCTCTCTGGGCTACCAGGGCAGGCAGTGAGTTTTGGCAAGATTAAGACCTCAGCAGCACACAGAGGTATCTCTCTCAACTGGCTGGGGTTTAGCAACATTTACCAAGCCCCTGGTTATCATGGCGACTGTGCGGCATCATGTTCTGGGGCACACAGCACTTAGTTGCAGCCCACCATCCTCAAGAGGGCAGTGGGGAAGAGTTTTAAATACATCAAGACCGTTATTTGGTTTGTGGGAAAGATCATCCACCAGGATCCATTTCCTGGGTGGTGGGAGGGAGAAAGATGTTCCCCGGTAGGCAAGCTGATCACTTATATTTCTTTGGCTTATGGACTTAGAGTCTGAGTTCAAACTTTAGGTATTACCCTGTGAACCTCCCAATATATGGGTGGCCACGGTGATATAGGAATGAATCTAAGCACTTGATGGCAAAAACTTACTTGATTGACTTCCATACATTTTTTTGGCAGAAGCCTTTAAAATTGATTTTCAGAGATTTTTTTTCATTATTGACATCAAAATTAGATGGAAAGGAATTTTAAATCACCTGGCATCAGTGGTGTGTGTGTGTGTGTGTGTGGGAGAGAGAGAGAGAGAACATTGATATTGAAAGGGGGATAGCCGTAGAGTCTTTTGGGGGCAGTGTTTGTGAGGAAGCGTTATGAATAAAGAGACTTCTGGTTTATTTCTTACTAAAATATCTGCAAAGATGAAGTAAAATATGAACATTCATGCCATCACCACAAACTAGACAACCTGTCTCAGTCTGTTCAGGCTGCTATAACAAAACACCGTAAGTGTACTGTGCAACCCAGTGACAGAATCTGGGAGGGACTGACCATAATTATAAGGCGGATAGGGTTGGACTAGGAAAACTCTACTCAAGTTTAAAATTTAATTCCAAAGCAGATTTCTTGAAAAGTAAAAGTCAAGAGATATTACTAGTATATATGCCCCCACCATTTGTCTTCTCACTAAGAGAACTTAGGTCCTATGTAACTTGTCGATGATCAGTTACACCTGTTTGGTCCCCCTCTTTTTCCCAGGTTCCTCCCTTACCATCTTTCTACATCTAGGCAGACACTAAAAAATCTCAAAAATCATCTGAGCATGAAGTATGTGTGAGTGTATGAGAGACAGCATGCACACGTATGCACAATAGTACTATATATTTGGAGGGATGTAGTCTCCATGAATAAAGCACTAGGTTAGGAGCAGAGATATGAAGACCTTGGCAGTGGCACATGCTGGGAATTCCAGTCCTTCGTGTATTCTGTTGGTTCAAGTAGAAGGGAACGAGGAAGAATACACCTCCACAGTAAATCAAAGGATTATTAAATGAAGACCCATGTGAAACAGCATTAGCCTGAGAGATGAGCTAATTGGATATTACACTGTCTGTTGACAAGCTGAGCCTAGATAGATGCTTCATTCAAGGAAGAGAGAACAATATCATGGGGGACATGAAAAATCGTGCTGAACAAAGGAAAGGATTTAATATGTGGGCAATTCAGAGGAAAAGCTCACCGTTAAAAGTCATCACAGAACACAGAGAACAGAAGAAAATTTCACAAGACTTTTTGACATTCTTAAAATAGTTCAGAAAGACTTGCTCTCTATGAATAAGGAGAGAAAGCCAAAAGTAAAAAATAGCTGAAACAAAAAGGCACTTGGATAAGATAAAAAGGGAATTAGATGAATCAAGAAGTTGGCTCACAGCTGGGATGCAATTGCAGACCTAACAACTATTAATACACTGAAGACAGCGAAAGGAGAATCAGGCTGAAAAAAGCAGAATGCAAATATCCCACAATCTCCTTTAAAGAGAATGTAGATAATATAAAATGAACAAGAATCTGGATTTTAAACTCCAGATTAACAAAAAAAATTGGAAGTGGATAGAAGAGAAGGAGAATGCACTTAATTCCTTATCTCAAGTAAGGGTGACTGAAAAAATTCAGTTATTCAATTTAAAAATTATCTCTTGGTTCTGACAGAGAAATATGGCTAAAAAATTAATTTCAGAGGCTTAAAGTTATTTAGTGGAATAAAAAAGAAACTAATTTTCAAATCCTGGAGGATAGAAATAAAAATCAACCAAATAAGCATAAAAATTTTTTAAAAAAGGAAGTCTAAATAGTGAGACATAAAACTAAATTAGCATTTAAAAAGCATAGAATATGGAATAAAATATCTTTATGAAAAACAGATTCTCATATTAGGTCAAAAAACAGAAGCCAACCTTATGCTGTGGTAAAACAATAGATCTAAAACAAAGCAAAGCAAATGTTTAAAAGGATAGGTATAAAATAATAATGAAAAAAAAAGTTGGGAGATATAAATATAATTAGGTCGAGTTTAAGGAACAAACTAAGTGAGATTATGGGACATTTTATGATGATAAAATAAAGAACTTGCCAAAAAATCTGTCATGAACCTTTATGAATCAAATGATAATTGCTTTAAAATCTACAAAGCAATTACTGTTGGGAGTAGAGAATCTGAACATCAATAATAAGGGTTACTTTGGAATCTACGTCAGTGCCATTGAAGAATTAACAATTCTGCAATTTATATATAAAATTTGGTTTGTGAAAATGAGAAATTCCTCTTTTTCATACATGGAAATATTATTGAAATTACTTCAAATAGATCTAAGAGAAATAAATTTTCTAAAGACTAAAAATTAATAAAACAGAAAATTCAACCCAGTATAGAAATTACGAAACACTTCTCTAATTAACTTTTGAATCTAAGTGGAAATAAAAACTGCAAGTACAGATGGAGGAAATAAGCATGATCACAGAGCCTCATTATACTCTTATTAATTAGAATGTTCAATTTAGGGAATTATGGAAACTTTTCTCTGAATATCACTAAGAAAATAGTAGAACCACCATTCTTAGAATGATTTATATAAGATTTCTTATAGGCAAGGGTATTCTGAGGTTTCTAAATTTGCCTTTTAACTTTACTGGGACACTGATATGGTTTGGATGTTTAGCGCCTCCAGATCTCATGTTGAAATTCAATCCCCACTGTTAGCGGTGGGGCCTGGTTTGGGTGATGGGGGCAGATCTCTCACGAATTCTATATTCCCTTGAGAGCTGGTTGTTTAAAGAGGTTGGCACCACCTTCTCCCTCTCCTGTTCCCACTCTCGCCTTGTGACACATCTGCTCCCCCTTCACCATCCACCTTGATCGGAAGCTCCCTGAAGCCTTCACAGGAAGCAGTTGCTTGGCACCGTGCTCCTTGTACAGTCTGCAGAAACACGAGCCAAATAAACCTCTTTTTTTTATAAATTACCCAGCCTCAGGCATTTCTTTTATAGCAACGCAAGACAGACTAACACAGATGCAGATTTGCCCCCTCCCCCAATGAAAAAAAATTAATTCTTTCAATGTGAAAACAAGATAAAACAGACAAAACTCAATTTCCAAAACAGACAAAAGCAACAAAACAAAAGATCCAGACAAACCAGAACCAACCCTTGAAAAAAACTGAAACAGAATAAGACACCATCACCACCACTATCCTTGAGATCTGCAAGAACATTTTCCAATACACAACCTCTCTAGGTCTCCAGTTTGCCCTGGAACTACACTGATTGTTTGACTCATTTAGGTAACCTGTCTGGCCCTGTGCATTTGAATTTGCAATCCTTGACAAAGGCTAAGAATTTAAGAATGTAGAAGGACTCTTATTAGCTTCTTTTGGGTTAATGGCCATTACGCAGGAGTTTGCACTCACTAAGTGGGCTGGAGACAGGGCTGGGGGAATCTCCCACAGTGCAAAGTAACTTCAGGATTGGAAGGCTGCAGCAGGGCCCTGCCAAAATTCTAACAAGGGATTCCTGTTCAATTGTGATTGAGAGGAGAGTTAACTCCATCTTCCTAAAGCAAAATAGAGACATGGAAAGCAGGTTAAGCGATGATTGATGGTAGTTGTAGATTTATTAGAATGGCTTAAATACGATTTCCTATAGGCAATGGTATTCTGAGGTTTCTAAATATATTTCCTAGGCATATTTTAATTCCTAGGTATTTTGTATCCCTCTATTTATACTTGTGTCATTCTAAAAAGGATTTGAGGCAGTTATTGAGGCTGTGGCATAACAATGGATGGGAACAGCCAGCTTCAGGGACA
Organism: Lemur catta; assembly: GCF_020740605.2. Lineage (NCBI taxonomy): Eukaryota > Metazoa > Chordata > Mammalia > Primates > Lemuridae > Lemur > Lemur catta. Next base: position 41,988,248 of record NC_059139.1, read on the forward strand.
AGCTAGAGAGAAGGAAGCTTAAGATCAATAATAAAACTGACTGAAAGTCAGTCTGCTTTTCATTATCACTCGCACTGGCAATTCTAAATAATGTCAGTGATAAAATATTCCTCCTTGCCAAGATGGACCACTCCACTATTCATTTTAAATACAAATAGTGTAAGTGTTTATATTTATTTTAAATTGCGCTTCAAAATTGTGTATCATTTCATATAAGTTGAAATATAGTGTCAATGCTTCATCTGTAATAAAAATTTATATTCAGTGAAAAATGTATGCAATATGCCTAAAAAATAACGGGTTATTTTTCTATAGAACTTAGCCCGTGATTTGCTTAGGTAAATTGATTGCCCAGCTGAGCTGCCTTTCTCTTCAGAGCATTGATCAGCCATCACCATTATTAGCCTAGTCCCAGTTGCTGGTTAAGGTTGAGGAACTAGGAAAAAAATAAACATTTTCATATGTGCTAGTGCCTCAAGTCTATAATTTAAAAACCACAGGAAACATCACCTTAATTTCTATTTCTTAAAAAATTGTCATATAGAATGATGAGCAGAACTGATGTTGTGCCACATTTTTAGACTCTTAGTAAAATATTTGATGGATAAATCTTTCCCTAAAATGGCGGTGCATTTCTATAACTTATATCTGTATGTATTTAATCCACTTTAAATTAGAACTCAAGCCAATTCCATATACCGTCTCATTGGTTCTTCTTCATCACATTGGGATGTTTATCTCCCCTTGATGTAAGCGGATGTCACCTTCTCTTTGATAAAGTATTTGCTCAGTGTTTCATTTGTGCTCTCTCTTTCCATAAGAGAAAGAGGAAATCTGCAAACTGAAAACTTTTTCACTCTTTAGCGTCTTGCTGTTTCTCAAAAGTTAGGAAGCAGGTTCCAGAAAGGCAGATCAAAATAGTCACTTAATGTGGAAGTATTAACAACCTGCCTATATGACTTTTTAAAGATATTAAACTCTTGACTATTCTGAGGGAAAATTAAGATAAAGTAAATGTATTTTAACAAAATATAATGCATTCTGCACCCACTTCTCTTCATTTTGAGTGATAGACCCCAATGATATCTTACTTCTTAAGAAAGTTGCAGTCTGTTACTCAACTTTCAGGTACAAAATGATCCTCTCCTTCTAGGTGGGTGTCTACCAATTCCTTTTGGCAGTGGCGTGCATATGACATGGTGGGACAGCGGAAAGGGACACCTGTGTCAATTGGACTGAAGATGTGGCTGTAAAAGCTGCAGAGAGGTGTATTCCTTTGGTGTTATTTTGATGCTCTTCTTCTAAGTTGGTCTGTCCCCATTAGGCTCATGATGAAAGGGACCCAGGATAAAGCAGAAACCAGTCGGAGCGCTCAAGGGTCTTATGTGTTGCAAAGAGGAGTGAAACTGTTTGCTGTTGCCAGACTCACTCCAGTGCCAGGGGAGTGCAGGAGGGTCGTGGACGGTGCCCAGGCTCATCCTTGTAGATTGTGCTTGCCACAGGCAAGGGGTTTGGACATCTGAGCCCAGTTGTTAGTATATAACCCATACAAATTGTTCAAAAGGGCCGTGGACACAGTGAGACATAACTGCTGCAAGGAGAACAATGCATCTGAGAAAGAAGATAGAGGGGGACACAATCTCCTATTTTATAGACTTTTCTGTTCCCTTCCTTATCTTTTGAGAGGGGAAAAAAAGGCATTAAAAGCAGTCATTTTATAGCTTGCTGAGGATTGACTTTGACAAGTTTTGGAAGGACCATAAAGGACTTGGCTTTGGGGTATAGAAATTGCTAATTGTCAGCAGGAGGAACAGGTCTAAAGGTTTTTAAACACCTCTTTAGGGGATAATTATGAATATGACTTGGTACATCTCATATATTCTTGCAGATGCATTCAAATCCACAACACACTTCCCTTGGTCATCTCTCCTTTCTTTACGCCAATGTCAGAGCCCTTGAAAATTGGTTCCCTAGTGTTATCACACAGCCAAGTACTCAGGCAAAGGGTACAATAAGGGTTATATTAAAACTATTTAACAACTGGCAGTGCAAGTACCAGCCAGTCAAATGGGGCCCCGATGAATCAATGCAGATGCACACGGCTGGCACAGCTGTGTCAGTACAAGCCTGCTGAGTGTCAGCCCAGGGACAACAAGGCATGGGCTAACCTTGGGAATATGTGAACATCTTCATTAGCCACCTCACCCCACCAGAAAACAAGCACACTTTCTCTCTGCCTCTCTCCCCCTCTGTCTGTTTGTCTTTGTCTCTTTCTCACAGGAGAGAAGTGAGATTTATCAGAACCAGATTAAAGGTCAGGCATACCAAGGCAACAATCTATAAACGGCACTAAAACATCACTGAAATAAAAGGCAAATATTATATGTAATTCAGGGCACCTTACATAACTGGTGAAGTATAAACCTCTTTCTCTCTTATCGAAATGAATGTTACCTTTAAGTGGAAGTAAGTATAAGGCACTGATCTATTTCTATTTGTATTTCTGTATGGGGCGAGATTCATGGAGTGAAAGCAGATTGTGCCAAGAACTCTGAAACCCACCAGCTGATGATTGCCTGAAGTCTAGTCGAGTCCTGCTGAGAAATTGGAAGTGAACAAACCATGGTGTATTGCTCTATGCCAGAGTTGGTAACAGTGGCCATAGAGGCCAGGGATTCCCAATAACTGGTATGCTGATGCTGAGATGTCACAGACAGGTACATGTGTGCCGTAAGACAGTAGTCCCCAACCTTTTTGGCACCAGGGACCAGTCTCACGGAAGACAATTTTTCCTACGGACATGGGAGTTGGTGCAGCTCCGGCGGTGATGCGGGAATTGATGTAAATACTCGCTTGCCCGCCCCCCACCTCCTGCTGTGCGGCACCCCTCCCCCCAGGTTTCATGGAAGACAATTTTTCCACCGATGCTGGGGGAGCGTGGAGCATGGCGGAGCTCTGCGGCCTGGTCCCCAACAGGCCAGGGTACTGGACTGCAGCTGCAAGCCATTGTTCCACTCAGCGCTGAAGGGGCTTTGGCAGGGCCTGCCGAGGTGGAGCTCCTGAGCAGCTTTGTGTGGGGCGCCTCGGAGGACAGCCCAGGGGATGTCTGCCTGGGGCTGGGGTTGCCCTGTGGTCCCTCGCCTTGGGTGGCAAGCGTGCTGAGTGACACTCAGCATGCATGGCTCTAGGTGGACGTGCTCTCTGAGGTCAGGGTGCTCTACCAGTCAGAGTCCTACTTCCGCAGCCGTCTGCGAAGGGCATTGCTGCTGCCTGCTGTGGACAAGGGGCCCGTGGAGCTCTTAGGGGATTTGTGGCTTTGGTGTCTAAGGAGTGGATGGTTGGAGGTAGGGGAGGGACAGAGGTTGTGTATGGTTCCTTGTGGGCCTAGCACCAGGTCCTGCCCCAGCGTTAATCTAAACACACACATGTTTTCGATTGCTGCGTAACAAATTACCATAAATTTAGTGGCTTAAAAGAACACAGATTTATTATCTTATAGTTTTAGAGGTCAGAAGTCTGAACTGGGTTCCATTAGATCAAAATCAAGCTGTTGACCAGGCTGCATTTCTCCTGGAGGCTCTAGGGGCGAATGTGTTCCTTTTCCTTTATTAGCTCCTAGAGGACACTTGAGATCCTTGGCTCATGACCCTCTTCTCCACCTTCAAACCCAACAGCACAACATCTTCAAGTCTCTCTCTGATTCTGCCCTCTGTTTCCGTGTCACGTCTCCTTCTCGGCCTCTGCCTCGCCTGTCCACTACTTCTCCTTATCAGGACCTTTGTAATTACATCGAGTCCACACAGATACTCAGCATAATCTTCCACTGAATTCCTAATTCAATCACACCTGTAGGATCCCTTTCGCCAGGTGAAGTGACATTCACAGGTTTCGGGACCTGCAACACAGATATCTTTTGTGGCCTATTATTCTGCCCGCTGCACACAGGCAGCTGGTCAGCTGATTGGCCCTGAAGGGTGACATTCATGCTCTCCAAACTAGAGTGTTGTCATTATTTGAAAATACTTAATGTGAAAAAGTTCATTGGGTTAAAAATCTGTTCCCATCACAAAAGATATTTCATTATTATATTAGCCAAGGGAAAAAAAAGGAAGAACAGTTAGATTTTTAAAATATAATTTTAACTTTGTGAATTTTTCAAAGGTTATAAAATGGTTTTAAAATGTGTATTATTATAATTGTGTGAACAAAATTTCCCACTGATGTGACTTTCACAGATTTGAAGAGTCATCATTGAAAACTCTTAATCAGGAATTGTGTATAGCCATTTCAGCCTTAAAATCTTATATAAGAAAGTTATGTTTGTTATGTTCATGGAAGCAAACTCAAGATTATTTTTAAAAGTGTAGAAATCGTTGGGAAAATTTTATTCAAATTCAATATTTAATATCTTTAATATTTAATATTTTATTTTTATTGTGATTACCTATAAAACCAAAAAAAGTCATGAGGGTTTTGTTTTTACACCAAGCTCCAAAAAGATATGCCTATATTTCCCCCATTACCTCAGTGTACTGTACAAATATCATTTTCTATGTGTGGATAATGTGGAAAAAAGTTGGAGAGCATGGTGTGAGTGACGCCATCCTTCGTGACTGTGTGGGACAGACACATAGCCGTTTCAAAGAAAAAAACTACAAGATGATAGACGGTTCCAATATAAGACCAATTGCTATGTTTAGAACACATAATAAATCCATTATTATGACTATAAAGAAAGAAGTCTATAGTTTTCATCCACAAAATATCAGCCTTTCCCCATCCCTACTAGAAATGGTGAATAAATTCTTATCATATGTAGGGATGCCCAGTTATTAGCCTTCTGTGGGTCCCCCATGTTTTGGTCTTTCCAAATCATTTTTGAAAATTTCCCTAGATTCATCTTTTTTTTTTTTTTTTTTTTTGAGACAGTCTCTCTCTGTCACCGGGGCTAGAGTGCCGTGGCATCAACCTAGCTCACAGCAACCTCAAACTCCTGGGCTCAAGCAATCCTCCTGCCTCAGCCTCCCAGAGTGCTAGGATTACAGGCATGAGTCACTGCACCTGGCCAGATTCATCTTCGATTATAAAATAAAACTATAAATTCTAAGGGGGTTGAGTCAGTGTTGAATAAATAAATATTTTAGTAAAGATTTCAGTGGACACTTATTTTTATTAAGAAAGGCAGCAGAAATGACCTGTAAGCCCCTGTCCTGTAATGGGCTCCCTGTTCTACTGCTCAGGGGGTGGAGGCAGGGAAGGGGGTCGAAAGGCAGCCGCACAGGGTCCTGGGCACGTAGGAACGGACCGTGGCCTGGAACACTTCCCTACCGAGAGATAAAGAGCCCCACGGCCTGTGCTGGGCTTACTGCCTGGTGTGGGAATGTCTTTCCTTGTTGCAAGCCCAGCGTATGCTCCTTGGTCCTGCCTAAGCATGTGCATCACATGGCACTGGGCCAACCCTGCTGCTATATCTGTCCTCCACTGGGAGAGGACCGGGTCCTTCTGCAACGGCTTGGGTGTGTGTAGCCAATTGCCCGGTGTGGGCTGTCAGAAGATACCTGCCGGCTATGGGGGCCCAGCACACACTGCTGAAGTCTTGCTCTGTCTCTTCTCTGTGTGAGTAAAGCATCATTCCATTCGGTGCTTGGCTGCGTAGTGTTTTCCTGCTGACTCCGATACTGTGATGCAATGGGCAGAAGCATTTGACTTCTCTTCCTGGTGGTTGGCACAGTGATGATCTTCGCTATCCTATTTGCAGGAGGAGTCGGGGTTGGTGTTCTCCTATCCTGGGAGTGATAATTGGTGCACAGTATTTTGCTTACCAGGGAGCACAGTGAGAGCCCCTTGGCTGCGCAGGGAACCCTGAGAGAGAGAGACCAAGAGCAGCTTCTGCAGCCCTGGGTGGGATAGTTGTAGGAAAGGACCATAGGCCTTACTTGGATAACCTCTGGCCTTCCTCTGTTTGGGGCATCTGTCCTCAGGTCAGCAACCCACTAACCTCCAGCCTTGTCATCCCCACACTCAGGATCTATCTGGAAGCTGGCGCTCCACACAGAGCTTTTGGCCCCATTCCACCCTGCAGAAGTAAAAGACAAAACTCTATCCAGGTAGTCTTTCTGTGCATGAAGCTGGTGCAGTTTTGTTCTTTGTTTTCAATTCCTTTTCTTCACTGCCTGATCTTGCTGTCTACCACCTCCCACTCCCGGGTCTAACTCCTCTGTTTATGACGTAGGATGGCAGACACAATCTCTACAGCTCTTTGTTTCTCCCCGACATCCAGAAGGGCAGAATCCCCAAGCTGGGGCCGGGGGCATCTCAATGCTTGGTCTATAGGCAGTGCTCAATAAATACTTGTTGACTGAGTGAATGGGTAAATAAATGAAGACATGAACTTTATGAAACAGATTAGATTACTTATTAAATCTTTCAGAGAAAATGAACAGAAACAGAAATGTACCAAGAGTAAAATCCTTAGGTCCCCTTTTTTTGATTTACCCTTTTTAGCTTGTGTTTTTAGATCTTAATTATTTTTATTAAAAAAGTAGTCTATGCATCTATGCTCATTGCATATATTTTTAAAAAGTACAGAAAAGTATAAAGAATAAAATAAAGATTGTTTAGAATCTCTTGTCTCAGAGATAATCACTCCTTATATTGGTGTACATTTTTCTAGACTTTTTTCTAGTCACATACATACCTGCATATATATTTATGCATATATATACTTTTTACAAAAATGGAATTCTATGATGCTGTTTTGTAAGATGTAACCCTTAGGAGTACAAATATAACAGTGTATGAAAATGTCATATTAATATAGATCAACCATAATCCTTATATTTTTAGTTTTTATATATATCCCTATATGTGTTTGTGTATATATGCATATATATAAGTATATAGATACATATATGAAGAATCTTATTTCAATATCCCACAACTCCAGCCTTTTGCTGGGCTTCCTGAGGCATGGGAGTCAGACAGGCTGAGGCATATTTTGGCCTCCCATGTCCTTTTGTGGGCTCTGGATTGGGTTTGTTGCTTAACTTGCAGAGTGCCAGTGTAACAGAGGGAATGGACTGCAAAGGGTAAAATGTTTTAGGAGATGTCTCTTTAATACCCCTCCCCCTAGTCTTTTGGGAATTAAAATCTGCATCCTTGCCCAGAGGCCAGTAATTAGAGGGGCAGGGGAGTGTCCTCTGTTCTTTGTATCATGGGAGATGGCTCAACAGAATTGTCCCTGCAGAGGTCATGGGATTGTCTTCACTGGAGATGAGGTTGATCAGTACCATCAACTTAGTTAAACAGCAATAGCCCCAAGCCGAAAACTCCTTTTAAAAGCTGGTATTCCTGCTTATAGATAGCACTAGGGTACTTTAAGATGTGAGTCTGCCATATTCATCGTTTGCTGGTAAATTAATAAACTTTTCTTTCCTTTTCCTCAAGCCGCTTGCCCTCGTTCTTCCTTCGGGCATGGGGACAAGTACTGAACTTTCGGTAATACCAGTTTCTACCTAACATCTGTTGTCTACTTCATAGGATTATTATGAAGGTTGGAGGAGATTAAGATGCACAAAAGTTTTTGTGACAACTCCTGATGCTAACAGTGATCATTCAATAAATGTTAATTCTCTTCCCTTTAACCTCTTTGTTAAGAAAATGCCTTTAAGTTATGGGTCTTTTAAAGTAGAAAAGACCCATTTTATGGATAGATGAACTGCAATGACCATTATTGTGATAGTAATATCAGAATGTCTCACCACTGAACTGTCACGGTTTGCATAAGTTACTGCTGCTGCCCAAGGCTGGCCGTAGGGAGCTCAGTGCAGCAGCAAGGCGGTTTGCCACACCTTCGTCTCTTTCTTCTCTGCTGCACAGGCATAGGCAGTCAGTTCCAACATGAATGACAGCAAACAATAACTGCTAAAATGCACAAGCTGTGGAGTGAGCCTGCCTTCAGCTTTTCTTTGTACGCTAAAGGCCAGGAGCCCTGCCAGGGCAGGGAGGCCCCACAGTGTGTAATTATTCTAGCAAACCTATAGGTATTCAGATCGAAGTCATCATGGTCCATGACAAATAATTATTAAGTCCCACTTTGTGTTTGGTTTCTAGGTATAATGAATGAGGTGGCAGAAGGTTTTAGGTTAAAAGGCCTAAAATCCATTTAATGCCTGGATGGACACCAGAATTAGGTGACAGATGAATCATGTGAAAGTCAAGGCAAGAAATGGTCTTTTCCAAAGTGAATGTGAGCACTGAGGTGACGGTCTCCAGATCATTTCTTATGCTTTATATTCCCCACACTCCTGGGGACCTGGGTGTTTACTTGGAAAGTGCTTGTTGATTTATTGTGTTTAGTATTTTAGAATTAAGTAAACTGTTCTCTACTTTGAAAATGTGCAAAATAGTTTATAAATGTTGATAGGGTATGAAGATGTCTACATTTGCGGTCGGGAAGGGATTTGGAGGATTAAAAACAGATGTGTGTGAGCAGCCTCTTTAGATGAGTGAGGGTGGCTGCGCTCAGGTGTCCACCTGTGGACAAAGTAGCTCATCCTTGGGCACAGGGGCCTAGTCGGGAGGTGAGACTATTGCATAGCTTCAGTTTGGGCATAAATTAACAAAAGCAAAAAGGCCTAGGTTTTGGCATAGTTTTGTCAGAGGACCAGTGCCTGTTGTTAAGACTTCTAGACTCTTGGATCCTGGGAGGCAGCGAGAAGAGGGAGGTGGGGGGACAATGACGATGCTGCCTTCTGTAAATAAATGTTCTCATCTGCAAAATGTATGGGTTGCGCTGTGCAGCTTGAGCTCAATGCCCCTTTCCTTCCTTTTCCATGGCTACTTCCTCCCTTGCCTATTTCCCATTTATTCACTCAACAAACATTTACATGATGCTGGGCCCTGCCCCTCCATGTGGCAACAGGTGTAAAAGATAGATAAATGAGCAGATGGCCACCATCTAGGGGAGGAAGTGACTTGCAGCCTGAGACCTGAAAGGTGGGTGGCAGATGCCAGGCAAAGGGCCAGGGTGGGACTTAAGGCAGGTGGAAGGAGGAGTGTGCCAGCAGCATGGCATGTTCTGTCTCTGACCCAAGATCCTTCTATCTCTAATCAGGGTCTCCAAATACAAGAAAGGGTGTTGTGGAGAGCAGTAGAGAGGCCAGAAACAGGCAGGAAGCTGGAGCCTCTTTTCCTTTCTTTTTGCTTACTTTTCCTTTCTTACTCTTCTTTACTTTGAAACTTCTCAATTTATATGAATTTTCTCTGGCATGGGAATGTGGGGACTCAAAAGCAGCACATAAATGCCCTGCCCCCCAACTGAGGTCAGACACACTGGTCAGGTGGGAGGAGAGGTGTGCTGTGCTTCATCCTCTAGCAGAGCAGTTCCTCAGTGCTCACGTACCTCAGAACCTCCTGGAGAGCGCGTTGAAGCACAGACTGCCGCCCCTCACCTCTGGAGTTCCTGGGTCAGTGCATTTGGGGTCGGCCCAAGAATGTGCATTTCTAGCAGGTTCTCAGGGGGTGCAGCTGCTGCTGCTGGGTGCCGCACTTGCAGACCTTCTGCCCTGGACCCTGCTGCTCAACCTGTGGTCCCAGGACCAGCAGCAGCAGCAGCATCGCCCGGGAGCTTGTTAGAAATGTGTAATCCTGGGCCTCGCCCCAGACCTCCTGCAGCAGAGCCTGCAGCCTAACAAGCTCCGGGGCTCCCACGTATGTGACAGTCAGAGAACACTGCTCGAGAACTCCAGAGCCGTCAGCCCAGCGCTTGGAGATGTCGCCCCTAAGCACAAAGCCCTCCGTGAGCTCCCACTCACGTCCTGGCCTGTGGTGCTGAGACAGGACAGAGCCCTGTCGGTGCTCAGGCCTGGGGGCTGGGGGAGGAAGGAGATCCTGACCCTGACAAGAGAGGCCTCGACCACAGCCTCCGAGTGGCATGGAGCCGGGAAACACTTTCCCTCTTGGCGCATTTCACAGCGCGTGTAGAGCTCAGCAGTGCTGCCGAGCTACATCCTCCTGACCCCTCAGAGACGCAGAGGCTGCGCCCCATTCTGGATGGAGCCCCCAACAGCACCAGGCTGGAGCCCCCTGGCTTAGGTCCCCCCATCTCTGTAGGACCCTTTCAGAAATGTGCAGTGTTGCATCCAAAACATGTAAAGAACTTCCCTAGATTAAAAATAAAAAGACAGGCTGGGTGCAGTGGCTCATGCCTGCAGTCCCATCTAGTTGGGAGGCTGAGGCGGGAGGATGGCTTGAGCCCAGGAATTTGAGGCTGCAGAGAGCTATGGGGGGGGTCAGATTATTGCATACCTTAGAGATCATGCCACTGCACTCCAGCCTGTGTGACAGGGTGAGACCCCATCTCTAAAAATAAATAAATAGATAAACAAAAATAAAAAGACAAAAAACTCAATAAGAAAATGCGCAAAAGATTTGAATAGACGTGACAGAAGATATACAAAATGCTAGTAAACATGAGAAAATATGCTCACCATCATTAGTGAGCAAATTCGAATAAAACCATAATGGAATACCACTACATTACACCCATTAGAATGGCAAACAAATAAAACAAAATACAGCACAACAAAATGCTGATCATGCCAAGTATTGGTGGGGATGTGGGGCAACTGGAACTCTCATACACTGCTGGTGGGAATGTAAAATGGTACAATCACTTTGGAAAGAGTTTGGCAGTTTCTTAGAAAGTTAAACATACACCTATCAGACGACACAGCCCTTCCACTCCTAGGTATTTACCTAAGGAAGTGAACACATGTGTGCAGAAGAACTTGTACACAAATATTCATATCAGCTTATTTTGTAATAGCTCCAAACTGACAACAAACATCCATCAACAGGAGCATGGATAGACTGTAGTATAGCCACACACCAGAATGCTATTGGCTATAAAATAAAATGCAGTACTGACATACACAACAACATGGATGAATCTCAAAACGGTTATGCTGAGTGAAAGACCCAGACTAAAAACAGTCCATCCTGTATGCCTGCAATTATATAAACTCTAGGAAGTGGAAAGCAATCTACAGGGATAGAAAGCAGCTGAGTGAGCGACTGTTGCCTGCTGAAAGAGCACAAGAGAATTTTGGTGGTGATGGAAATGTTTGTTGATTGTCTTGATTGTAGTGATGCTGTACGTGTCTAACTGATCACACTGTGCATGTTAACATGTGCAGTTTGGTGTGCTTCCATATGCCCCAGTGAAGTCCCCGAGTTAATCTGAACTGAGTGGGTGGTGAGGTCACTCTGTGGGTATCTGATGTTCAGAAGCTGAACAGAGCCTTGGGAGTAAGAAGTGGTCTTGGCAGCATAAAAGCCCACACAGTAACAGGGAGGCTATGGTCAAGTCTGTGGGTCTGTTGTTGACCAGGTCAGAAGCTTGAATAGATTAAATTCTTACCCGGGCCGGGCGCGGTGGCTCACGCCTGTAATCCTAGCACTCTGGGAGGCCGAGGCGGGTGGATCGCTCGAAGTCAGGAGTTCGAGACCAGCCTGAGTGAGACCCCGTCTCTACTAAAAATAGAAAGAAATTATCTGGCCAACTAAAAATATATATAGCAAAAAAAATTAGCCGGGCATGGTGGCACATGCCTGTAGTCCCAGCTACTCGGGAGGCTGAGGCAGTAGGATCGCTTAAGCCCAGGAGTTTGAGGTTGCTGTGAGCTGGGCTGACGCCACGGCACTCACTCTAGCCTGGGCAACAAAGTGAGACTCTGTCTCAAAAAAAAAAAAAAAAATTCTTACCCGACCTTTATTGGATCCATGCTGGCTTCAGAGACGGAGATCAAGACCAAGACATATGTAAGAATCATTACATGGAGAAAGAAAGAGAGACATGCATGAGAATATTACAGGGAAGGCACGAATTGTTGGCAGGTGTTGGGACACACAGGGTTTGCGTGAGGGCTGGTGGAGCCCTGCTCGCTCCTGGGTCCTTGGCGGGAAGTGCAGACGCTCCTGGGTTTGCTGCCTGGAGCTGCTATTGCTTAGTTGTGTTGTATCACCTTTGTTATCTACCTCTCTGTACCTCAGTATCCTTATCTATGAAATGGGGATAATACCCATCCCATAGGGTTTTAAAATTTTTTATTAATAGATTTTAGTGTTTTTTTTAGAGAAGTTTTAGGTTTACAGAAAAATTTTGCAGAAAGTACGGTGAGTTCCCTCTGCACCCTTCATATTTTATAGTTCTATGGGTTTTGACAAATGTATGTCATGTGTTCACCATCACAGTATCATACAGAACAGTTTCACTGCCCTAAAAATCCCCCGTGCCTCCTCCCTCCTCTACAACTCCTGGCAATCACTGATTTTTTTTTTTTAACTGTCTGTATAGTTTTATCTTTTCTAGGATGTCATATAGTTGGCATCACAGTAGGTAGCCTTTTTAAGACCGGCTTCTTTCACTTAGAATATGCATTTAATATTCCTTTATGTCTTCTCATTGCTTGATAGCTCATTTCTTCTTTTTTTATCATATTTAAAAAAAGTGGTTTTTGTTTTTTTTTTGAGACAGGGTCTTGCTCTGTCGCCCGACCAGGCTAGAGTGCAGTGGCATGATCACAGCTCACTACAGCCTCAAATTCCTGGGCTCAAGTGATCTTCCTGCCTCAGCCTCCCAAAGTACTGGGATTACAGGTGTGTGCCACCATACTCAGGTAGTTTCTTCTTAACACTGAATAACATTCCATTGTAAGTATGTGCCAACTTGCTTATCCACTCATCTATTGAAGGATATCTTGGTTACTTCCAATTTTTGGCAATTATGAATGCAGCTACTATAAGTATTTGTGTATAGGTTTTTGTGTTGACAAAAGTTTTCAATTCATTGGGGTAAATGCCCAGGACTATGATTGCTGGAAAGTATGGTAAGCCTATGTTTAGCTTTGTAAGAAACTGCCAAATTGTCTTCCTAAGCAGCTGTACCATCTTGCATTCCCGGTAGCGATGAATAAGAACCCTGTTGCTCCACATCCTCGCCAACATTTGGTGTTGTCAGTGTTTTGGATTTTGGCCATCCATAGAGTTTCTGTGAGCATTGAATGTAAAGCTCTGAGCATTGGGCCTGGTCCAGAGGCATCGCTCAGTGTCCAGCAGCTGTCGCTACTCTTTGTGAGAGCTCTTCCTCCTTCTCCCTGGCTTTTCCTCCCTTTCGTGGTCTCCTTCAAGCTTCTCTTTTTGAGACATAGTTCTCAGTCCTTAATCTCTTTACTGCCATGTAAGTCCCTGATTATGTCAAATGGCCTTTTTAATAACCCTAAAAATGTATTGTTCAGGTGCCGGTCTGTTCCACTGCCACCCAGGTAAAGCACGTGTGCCCTGGTGTACCCAATTCTCTCTCTCCCTCCCCTACCCCTTTGAGAGAGGCATCGTGTGTGAGGACAGCAAATGTCTGGACGTGCTCATAGCCCCATGCAGACACAGGGAGGGAGACACCCAAGTCCAGCTTATGCTTCATGATGGCCCCACTGTGGGGCCACACGCCTGCCATCTCCTACTTCCTGGTGTCTGTGCCCCACTTCTGATGGCATAGGTGGGACCCAAATGTTAGGGCTGGGGGGAGGTGGGAGGTTAGCTAAGTAGGGTTTTATCTTCTGCAGAGCAGTTTTCCTAGTGCTCAGAGGTGAAATAAGAAGGGAAGATATCATGCTTGCATTTTTATAGTCTTTACTCTCTGTTGTCCTTTGGAAGAGATTTGAGGGCCGAATGAAATATTCATAATCACCCACGTATTGGCTTCAGTATCGATCACTGCAGATGTGATCCTTGAACAGCAAGGATCTGTGCTTTGGCTTAAATTCCTAAGCTTGTATACAGGCATCAGGAAGAGAGGGTATTCTTTGGTTGTAACTCATTGCTGACCAGGGACATGGTAGTGGTGTGAGGGTGGGGAAGAGTGGGATTCTTCCTTGGAGGCAGGTGCTGGCAGTCTCCAGGCAGCACATTCAGAAATGAGATGTACGCCTGTAGCTACCCTGCATACTCTGGCATCTTTCCAAACTAGGTCTGGTAAACTGCAGGACGCTTCCCCTCTCATTCCTTGGAAGGTGGTCTCAGGAAGATGAGGAGAAAAGGCAGAAACACTGTTAGTATTGTAACACTTTGTGCTTTTGTTGCAAAGATGATCAATAGTAATAAAAAGATTTATTTGATTTGTTTGCTAGGGAAGCACAAAGGAATCAACTCTTTCTTTCTAGCTTCATTGAGGATGACTTCTGGGGAGGTATCACAAAATTTGTTAAAAAGATGGGGATTAGGCCAGGGATGCGGGCTCACATCTATAATCCTAGCATTTTGGGAGGCCGAGGCAGGGAGATTGCTTGAGGTGAGGAGTTCAAGACCAGCCTGAGCAAGAGCGAGACCCTGTCTCTACAAAAGATGGAAAAATTAGCCAGGTGTGGTGGCATGTACCTGTTCTAGCTGCTTGGAAGGCTGAGGCAGGAGGATCGCTTGAGCCCAGGAGTTTGAGGTTGGAGTGAGCTATGATGACACCACTGCACTCTAGCCTGAGTGACAGAGCAAGACCCTGTCTCAAAAAAATGGGGATTGGGGTAATGGGGAGAACATGGAAGAAAGGCCAAAGCAAACAGAAGGAAAAAAGATATGGCCTATGTGTGAACTGCAGGCAATGCAAAGGGAAAAGTGGCAAACTCTTGTGAGTGTGGTTTTGAACTCTACGTGTATGTGTGACCACCAGATAGTAAGTAATAAACTGTGGCTTCCTGCCCTAGTAGGGGTTATCTGCATAGTCTGACCCTTCCTCTTTGATTTCATGAGTCCCCTGCAAAAACGTGAACGATCTTGAACGTCACATGCCCTTTGTCATTCTCAAAGCCAGCACATGGTCCCTATGTCTCTTGACCTTGGAGGCAGGGGCAGGAAAGCCCCCCATGCTCTCTTCTTTCCCACAGGGGCCTGGAATCTGCAAACCACACTCCCAGTGCTCCCACAGAAGGGGACTAAGTTCAGGGCAGGTGGAGAACCATCGTGTCTGCCTCAGTGGAGCCTCTGGCAGCAGCGAGTGGCTGAGGGCCAGTCTGTCTGCAGCAGCTCCTCCAGCAGCAGAGCCGAGTGTAGGCTCCTGTCCACAGGCAGCTGCAACTTTCTGACTTTGGGATAAATCCCCTTCTCCTTATGCTCTGTGGCCACACCATGCCTTTGCTTTCTCTCATGTTCTTCCAGCTCCTCTGCTGCATCTATAACCAATTCCCTGCTTAAACCCCTTTCTCCTCAAAATATCCCCAGGGGTTTTGTTTTTCTGAGTGAACACCGACCCAGCCAGTAATTTTCCCCCAAGTCCAAGAATGTTCTGGAAAAACTCAAACCCAAAGTGCTTTTTCCTATTCTCTCACAACACAACAACAATCATCACAGAAGACTTCTGTGACCAAATGTGGGGGATTTCTCCCCACCACCAAGCAATCAGTCCTACAGCGGACACCAGCTGGGTGTCCTGTAATTCAGTTCGGATGCTATCCCTAGAGATAGCGTCAGATCGCACAGGGTGATGGCTCAGTCCCCACTGCCCCTTCTCACATTGATCACCAGTCTGGGCCTCTGGAACTTCTGACGGATGAGCTTTAAGTTGGGGTTCCCATGACCCCCTCTTTGGATCCCATTAAACTTCTGGAGTGACTCACAGCACTCAGGGAAACATTTACATTTATGGACTTATTATAAAGGATATTATAAAGGATACAGGTGAAGAGAGTTATAGAGTGTAGAGAGGAAGGGGTGTGGAGCTCCCATGCCCTCCCTGGGCACACCACCCTCCAGGAATCTCCGCATGTTCAGCTCTCTGGAAACTCTTTGAACTCTGTCCTTTTGAGTTTTTGTGGAGGCTTCATTATACAGGTACAACTGGAGCATGGGCCACCATGTTGAAATGTGATCAGACAAACAGGGTTTCACATAAATAATCCCCGCAAGGCCTGTCTGCTCAGGTTCTTCTTGGCCTCTCTGTGCAACCTTCCTTTCTCCAGGCTACGGGGCAGGACCCTCTGTGGCAGGTGAAAGGTGGGCAGGAGAAGGTCAGAGATTTTGTTTACTATAATGAGGGATATGGGAGCTATGAGCTGGGAACTGTGGATGAAAACATATGTATGTGATATCAATCATGATATCACAAAGGCCATTCCCAACAGGGGCCCAGATTTGCTTGTTTTTGTTCTCTAAGCTTTCAAGTTTGGTTTGGCAGCTCTGTGGAGCCTTACTCTGATGGTTAAGAGCTGTTGACTTTATTGTTTCAGAGTTAGTATTTTTTGTAAAGGCAACCTATCAAGAGACTGATGGACACATCAATAAACCGTAGTGACTAGAGCCAGGGAAGAAGTATGGGGCCGTGCACGGTGATAGAAATTTGAACCTGGACTCAGTTCTGCCGGGCCTCTATCCTTATACTTACCAGGATGTTAGCTGTTAGACAAGCTTTGTCAAAGGGTGACTGAATCTGTCAGTCGATGTTGTGTAATGAACTTGAGCTGACATTGGTTACTCTACCAATTTCTCTTAATCTAATCTACAGCAGGTCCTCCAGTAATGTCGTTTTGTTCAATGTCATTTTGTTATAACATTGATGAGGAAAAAAAATTGCTTTCTGAGCCGGGGCCACTGTCTATGCAGAGTTTGCATGTTCTCCCCACGTCTGTGTGGGTTTTCTGTGGGTGCTTCGGTTTCCTCCCACCTCCTGAAGATGTGCACGTTAGGGGAACTGGCGTGTCTACGTGGCTGCAGTCCGAGTGTGGGTGTGAGCGTCCTCTGCCATGGGCTGCCTCCCACCTTGCGGGCTGAGCTGCTGGGATAGGCTTCTGCCACCTGCGACCCCGAACTGAAATAAACGGGTAAATAATCATCTTACTTCTTTTTATTAATCCTTCTTAAATGTATGTATAACTCATATTTATTTCAATGTTTAATTTTAGAAGTGTTCGGGTATTTAAAAGTTTGTTGATGTTATTGTGACCAGAAATAGGCCTGAGGAACTTAACTCTTATTTATGTCAATTAGCCTATAGTAAGACTGGTTTTGTTGTACGTCATTTTGCTTAAAGTTGCAGTTTCCAAGAACCTATTGATGGTGTTAAGTGAGGACTTACGGTCTATTTCACAGACAAAGGGGAAGGGTGATAGAAACATGGTTTACTTTTAGATAAGCAAGCAGGCATGAGTGATTAAGTGATATTTTTCAAATGCATGCATATGTATATTATTTTGAATATATGTTTCAGGCAAGATGATTTTAATTATAAGAACAATGGCGTAAAGAACTCAAAAGGACTTAGAAAGAGGTTTATTGGGCTTATATCTCTGGAAGTCCCAAGATAGGGTGGGCTTCAGTGTTGGCTTAATCCGGGGGCTCCTGCACTGTTTTCCTGAGATGCTCTTGGCTCTGCTGGCCTCTGACTTCTTCCTGGGCTTGTAGGTGGGCTGTATGCCTGCATCTGGCAATGTCCAGAGAGAGTAAGTAAGGGCTGCTTTTGGAAGCTTGAGAAGCCTTCAGAAGATCTTTTCTCATGTCTCATAGGTCCCAACTCAGTCATATGTCTCTCTGGAACCAATCACTAGGAAGGCATGGGAATGGCATTACCTCTGGAACTTTCTGGAACCGGGAAAGTGATCAGCTTTCACATTTGGGCTGCATGGAGGAGGGTGTTTCCCTGAAGGAAATCAGTGTTTGGTTAGGGAGGAAGAAGAAGGAAAGGCATGCAAGAATAATTAAGACCACAGAACAGCAAAGTGGTATTCACAAGTCCTTTTATTGTTCTGCCTCGGAAAAGCCCTCTGTGTTGTTGATGTAATTGATGGGCTTACAGTTTTTGTTCATTCAACAAACATTTATCGTGTCATTCAATCAGTGGTTGGCACCATGCCAAATGCTAGAGCTACAGAGAATAATAAAAGTACTGTCCTATCTCTTGAGGATTTTGCAGTGTAGTGGAGGAGACATATAGGTGAAAAAATTATTATGAGAAATATATGAGGAGGTTTTTTAATAGAGACAAAGTAAAGTTTTATGAAAGCTCAGAGGAAGGAGCAACTAAATCCACGGGAAGGAGGCTGAGGGGAGAGCGGAAGTCTGGGAAGATAAGCAGGGCGTCCCAGCGGGAGGAAACAGCATGTGCAACGGCACAGAGGCCCGGGGCAGGGTGGAATGTTCCAAAAGTATGACCACTTGTGTGAGCACGACACACTGAGCACGTGGGGGATGGTGAGGGACGAGCCCTAGGACCCAGGTGACGGGGAGACGGGGCCTTCATCCTGTGACAACAGGGAGGAGAAATTTAGCAGGTGGGAGGGCCATGGGATAGGAATAGTAAGACTGTTGTGGCTTCGGGGTGGAGATTGAATCAGAGGAGGCGAGCCTGAAGGCAGGAGGTTCTGTCAATGGGCAAGTGAGAAGTAAAAGGCAAGGAGAGCCTGAAGTGAGGAAGAAACGGAGGGACTAAGCAGAGGGACAAATCAGAGGAGATTTAGAAGGAAGAATCAGCAGGTCCTGATGACTGCCTGAAAGGGAGGGGGAGCAGAGGGGGAGATGAGAGAGAAAGGACGCAATGAGCCCGGAATGTCTGCTCGAGTGTCCAGGAGGTAATGGTGCCAATGACTGAGAGGAGGAACCCAGGAGGAGGAGGAAGAGCGGTCTTGGGGCAGACGAGCAGTTCAGTTGTGGACATGTGGAGGATAAAATGCTTGTGGCACATCTAGGTGGAAATTCCATCAGCAGCCAGGACTACGAGTCCAGAGACCAGGCAAGGGCTCTGGTGGTAAGTGGAGGCAGGGTGGGATATTTGAAATAGATGGTCAGAAAAGGCCAGTCTGAGGGGGAAACATTCAGACACGTGAATGAAATCACTAAGCAAGCCATGCAGATATTTCGCGCAAGCAGCTGGCCAGTTCTCCAGGTTGCTTTTCCTAATTGCTTTAGAGCTATGGAGCCAAGCGTTGGGAGGAAGATGCTCACGGACCCATAAAGGCATGACCTCCACCCTCCTCCTTTGAGTCTGTGGGTCAGGAGGCTGTTCATCTGGGAACCCCAGTGAGGCTACTGGCCTTGCTGTTGAGTGTGCTGGAGACTACAGGATTCCCCTGACTCCTGCTATGCCGCCTTCTTCTCCCTCTTACCCTTGATTTTCAGATTGGGCCCTAGAATCTTCCTTGGGGTTTGGCTGTAGCCTAGAATGAGCTGCAGTATGAGCTCCACTTGTTGCAGATACTGCCCCTGAGCACTAGGGGGCTCTCCTGAGGACTCCAATCAGTCTGGATAGGATCTAGGGAAAGGCGTCTTGAGAAAATTTCTTGTAGGAATGTGTTAACAACGGATTGAAGCATTATACGGTTTATTCAAGCTCAAATCATACTTTTAATTTGGGCCCAAGACCTCATCTGGTAAATGCAATGACTAAGACAAGAAAATCCCATAAAACCCTCATTTCTCTACTGATTTTGGTCTTGAACTATTTGTTGAGTGAATGAATGAATGAGTACTTTTGCAAAATTCCAGGGGAATTTCCAAACAGGGATGAGAATGAGAAGTAAAGCAATATCCGTTTTCCTATACTCGAGGCAAGTCCCATCTGAGTGCTATTCTCTGCCTACTTGAAACGACTCTTTGTTTGTGTCACTGCTGATTTGCACAGAGACCTTCACCAGTTTCCTGATAATAAAGGCCTCACAGGAGAGGGTGAGAAGGTTGTGGCCACTGGAACACTTTGAGTTTTCTAAGGTACCCTGGAAAGGTACTGTCTTGCTACAGTGAAGCCTCACTGTCCCAGAATATGCGAGACTAGTAACATGGAGTTTATGCTAGGCAGGTTTGGATGGTATGATGTTAAAAAACATTAAGTTCATTGTGTAAAAGGAAGAATGGCTATGTTTATTTGGATAAAAAACAATTTTTTAAAGTTTTATTATTTCAAAAGGGAATATGCTGTTCATTACTTGAACAAGGTCATTCTTTAATGCCACTGTGTTTTTAGCATACTGTTTGCTGAGCTAGGCCGGTACCAGACAATGCATCTTAGATTGTTGGCCCACAAATGCCATATTCTTGCCAATACAATCATCTATCATGTCTTAAGGAAGCAGATTTATGATAAGCACCAATTTAAATAAAAATGAAAAATACAACAGGCCAGTTCTGTTCTTTTCCATTATTGCTGCTACCATATTTTGCCATTGGATGTGATTTCTCAAGGTCTGGTCCCTAGGGGATGGGCAAGTGAGGATGAGAATTGCAAAAAACTAGACTTCGACCAACAGGCAAGTTGGGTGAATTCATTGTTTTACCATCCTAAAAATAATACCCGTGAAGGCTTTCATATCTGACACCACTAGATGTCACTAAATATCAAGCTTCTTAGAACAATTGCCTTAGAGGCTTGAACAACCACTGTTTCCCTCATTCTATTAAAACGGTATTGTAAAAATGTATTCATACTGTGTACATTTTCCACATTGAATCTTTTACATTTAATGTGACATTCATTCCTAGGAACAGCACTTCATCCTGAGCATAAGCCAGCTTACTGTTTGGGTAAGGACAACTCTGTACAGCAAGTGAATTTGCATTTCATTTGCTATTAAAATATCCTGGTAAAAATGTACATGGTTCTGTTTTTCATGTTGGCCAAATACTTATTCTCTGGCAGGTTTTGGCTGACCCAGTGCAATGAGACAAGCTGGAAGCTTGATTGCCTTGCTTCTGTTTCAGGCTCCCCAGAAAGTATGATGCTTCCATAGAGGTCATTTTGGTCATCTGGGGCCTTCAGACAGGGCCACCATGTAAACCATCTGGGGTGGGTGAAAAGCCTCTACTGGTTTAAAGACCTCTATAGAAAAGGTCTTTGTTAAAACAAAACCCCTTTTCTTTGAAGTCCCTTAATCCCTTTATCTTTCTCTAGGCTTCCTTGTCATATTTTCTATGACAGCTCTCAGGGGACCAAGGCCAGCAGAATTTTCTATGCCTTGGGACTATCCATCCCCATCAGTAATTCAGACAGTAGGAAGAGAACTTGTGTGTTCCCAGAGGGACCCTTCAATTGTGCATTTGATGTTGACGGCTTCCTTTGTCATGAAGAATGGAATTCAGGGGTACATGGATCACACAGTCTAATGATAAAACCTTGGAGTTATATCAGGCTTTACAATTTACAGAGCTCTCTCACATCTGTCACCTCACATTATTCTCACAACAATCTATTAAGGGAGGCAGGATGGCTGTTTTTATTTCCATTCCACAGGAGAGGAAGCAGAAGCTCCGAGAGGTTAAATGGCTTGCCCAAGGTCTCCCAGCTGCAAAAGGCAGCACCTTAACACTCACGTGCATCTCCAGGCCCCTGGGCTGTGCGTCCCCCCTTCCTGTGTGACACCAGGCTGCTTCCTGCAGTGGAATTGTTAAGGGCCACGAGAAATGGACTTCTAGGAAGGCTGCTTCCACACAGATCTGGCGTCGAGTTCAGGGCAAGAGCAGGGGAGTCCCTGGTCCCTTTGCTGCCAACTGCCCACTTTCCCAAGGCATCCACCCAAGGCTCACCAACTCTGGGAGATTGCTTCGTTGCTGCTGCTTGCCAAAATTGTTATTTAAGAGGTGTGAAAAAGATGGAAAGTACAGAGGAAGCCTCTAAAAATACCTCAACAACTGCAAGGCACTTTGGGAACAAAAAGTATTCAAAACATAATCTTGTTTCATTTAGAAAAGAAAAATTGAGAAGGAGAGTTTGAATATTGTTTTCAAGTCAGAATCTAAGACTTATCCTGTCTTTGGAGTAAAAGAGGAGGTGGAAAGGATGGAGTAGACTGAGGCAATGGAAACAACAATAACAGGGTCTGCGGGATGAATTTACTGCCTTCCCAGACCATGAGGGTCAGACAGAGTGGGGGAGAGGTGCTGGGAGGCAGCTTTTGTCAATATCAGGAGCTACTGCTTGACCAAACCACATCTATAAAGCATTTTGCTAACCTGATGAAAACCACTAGCTAATCACTAAAATAATCTGTCAGTCTGTTGAGTGGAATCCCTTTCCTGATGAATAGAGACTTTGAAAAATACTGCTTAATCAATGATGACGACTGAGCTAATTTTCAACCGCAGCCGATATTTGACTGAGAATGGGGCTGAAATTTCCTATTTATCAGCCGTGGCTGTTGAAACTAAAGGCATCTGTCTGGTGTTAATTCTGAAAGAGGTCCTATGTGCAAGATCCGTGTTTGTGAATTCCAAAGCAGCTTTATCTTTGCATACATTCTGAAATACTGGTCTTTTCACCAGATGTCTAATTATTTCTTAGGTCCAGCCTAAGTGCCATTTAGGAAACAGGCAATAATGTTTGCCTCTGCTTTCTGGGGTTTGTTTTGCAAGACTAGCCCCTCAGTTCTCATTAAAGCCAGTAGTTCTCCATCTTGGCTGCACATGGGAATTGCTTGACAAGGTTTTAAAAATTGCTGATACCTGGGCTCCACCCCTGGATGTTAAGATTTGATTGGTTTTGGGTGGAGCCCAGGCAGTGGTGTTTTTAATAAGTGTCTCAGATGATCTAATGTGCAGTCAGGGTTGAGCACCATGATGTTAGAGCATCTACCCTGGGTTAGCTGTGTAGAGGATGCCCTACCCACAGGTGTGGGTAACCAAGAAGTCCAGCTAGCATAGCTTTCTAGTCTAGTTTTTTGTTTCAGTGAAAGAAACTTTATTCAAGTAGGTAAGTGCAAACATCCAGTAATCAGTAATTTCATTTAAAAGCTAAGTCGTATTTTAGTACTAAATTGAAATACCTATCATCACCTACATATAATTTGCCCCCAATTTAATACAGCATTTCTCAAAGTGTGTTTTTTTGGCAATTCATATCAGAATAATCCAAATGCCTGTTAACATGCAAATTTCTGAGCCCCATTCCAGACCTACCAAATGGAGCACTCTGAGTGGAAGCCCAGGAATCTGCATTACAGCAGTTGCTCCAGGGGATTTTGGTGAGAGTCAGCACTAATGCTTAACTGTTGTCAGCTGGTATTAACCCTGTTTGTCCTGAGGGCATTAGTGAATCTCAGTGCTTATGTGTTTTTCATTTTTACTGTTGCAAGTCTTCTAGCCCTGCAGTGCCAGTCCCCGCCCCTTCTCCATCAGAACCATACATATTTTGTATATAGGCTGTTGGCTACTGAGAGTTGGCCAACTAAAATGTCCGCTGTACCTTTCCTCAGTTCTGTCACAAAATGGAAAAGAAAGAAAAATGAAGTAGCAGCATGATGTCACTGGTCTGCTTAAGAACCCCATGATTGTCGATTTCCAATTAGCAGTTTCCCTGCCAGCTGGCCTCTGAGTCCTCCAAGCTTGCCCTGGCATCGGCTCTCCAGCTGTGTAGTGTTTGTTGATTTATTTGCATCAAATAGTCTCTTAATAACTATCTCTCACAGGATCAAACACCGCTGATTTTTGGCATAGTTTTCTCTCAAGAGTTTGGAGTTACAAAGCCAAGCTCTATCCTTGATATTGAAAACCTATTATTAGAGAGCACAATGTAATTGTAAAGTAGCTGTGAACATGGTTTCTCCATACTTACAAAGTTTTTAGATTCCTGCTTTGCTATTGTTGCTCTCAGGTTCTGGACTTATAATAAACAGATTCTGGGTGCCTTCCACATATTTCTATTATCATATCTTCTTAAAATCAACATGCCTTAAATCTAATTCCCAGCTACACTAAAGAATTAATGTAATGACTTCTGAATCAAAAGGTCAGATTGAGCATATGCTAAGAGACCCTTTTCCCAAACACAGAGAAATGCCAGAAAAAATAATAAATTATTCAAAGTCAAATTAAAAAGAACCAAGTAGAAATCTTAAAAATGAGAAAGTCATTAAAATTGAAAGCTCGGTAGATGGGTTATAGTATAGGTTAGACAGAGATAAAGGGAGAATTAATGATTTGGAAGATAGGACCTACAGAGTTTTCCACGTATAGTACAGAGAGCTCAAGAGAAAGAGATAGAAATATGGCAGAAATTAGGAGGCATGAAGGATAGGATGAGAAACTCCAATATATATCTAATAAAAATTCTAGAAGCAAAGAATAGAGCTAATAAGAAAATAATAGAGATAATGATGGAAAGCCAAGATTCAAAGAAGCAATGGCTGAGTATTTTTTAAATATGGAGACACAAGTTTCTAGAAAGAAAAAGTCAGAATACCAAGAAGGATTGAAACAGAAAAAATTCTGTTGGTGGATTCTATTGTGGTAGAACAGCAGAATATAAAATCCTAAAATCTACCAGAATTACCTATAATTTGATATCAGTCAAACCTGACAGCAGACTTCTCATCAATAGATGTCAGAAGACAATGGGTACTACCCAGAAACACTCTGAACACAGAATTTCATATCCAGCTTTTAAGAACTAAGCCTGTTCAGTCACTGCCTTATTCTTTTGGTAAGTTTTGGTGGCCTTCAGTGATTAGTAGTGAGTGAGGTCCCTTTCTGTACATTCATGCCATCAGGTAGAATATTATAATGAAAGCAAGTCTCAGACTGAACTCTGCCACACTTACAAACATTTTTTTAGTAAGCAGGCACAAATAATAGTCATGTTTGTTCTTATTAATGAAATTCTAGTTCTCCATTCTTTAGGCATTTCTGCCAATGCATAAAACACTCTGTGGAGGCAGATGTGACAGTATTCTAGAAGCAAGATCAGCTGACCTTCCTGTTGGATCAAGTGACAGAGTCCTCTATTAAACTGGTAAAACACAAGTAGAAAGAGAGCCCATTGCTCCACAGGGAGTTCAGGGGCTGGGCCAGCCTGATTCTATACCCTGTTCGTGCAGAAGTGAAGGAAGTGTCTGTACAATATCCTTAACCAATCCACCTAGCTTGACCCCCAATTATTTCAACAATGAAAAAAAATTTCAATATCATTATGCTGATTAACATGACCTCACTGTGGTTTGGATAGCAGTATTTACAGGGCTCATAGAAGTTGCTTCTGCAGAGTGGAATCTTGAATAGGATCTTTCAATTCTAATTAACCACCCTTGGAGTATTTCTCATTGATTGGGTGTGTCCAATTTTAACCAGTCATGACCATTGTTTACAATTGTTAATAGCATACATTTACAGATATGTGTTATGCTATGTCTTCTAAAATATTTTAAAGCACATCATAGACTATATAACACCAGCCAAAGGATATTTTAAAAGTGAGGGAAAAAGAAGGACATTAGACATGAAAGCACTTGAAGAGTTTACCACTCACAGATAGAAGGAAATAATAAAAAATGTCATAAAACAAGAATAAAAATGAGCTAGAAAAAAAGGTATGGGATACAAGAAGCAAACAATAACTTATTTATATGTTTAAAAGCAAGATATAACAAAGCTTTGGGATTGAGTTCATTTGGGAAGGGAGTTGTATATGGATACCAAATAACTTTAGTCTTGATTGGAAAAATGTAAAGTTAAGTGTGTATTTTAAAATCTTAAGAGTAACCAATGAAAGAATAGAAATAGAAAGTGAAACTTTTAAACCAGGAGTAGAAAAATAAAAGATTATGAATGTAAAATTGTAAAAAGAATGGACTGAAAGATACACACTAAACTCATGGTGGTGATTTTCTCGGGGTGCAGGTTGGGGAGAGAGGGAAGAAAAGGGAAGAACAAAGAGACAGCACATAAAATCGTTAATTCTGCATGTTGGGGATATGGAATGTTAAAATAGTATTCTTTGCTACTTTTTTGCATTGTTTTAAAAAAAGGAAGTCTTGAGAAAAGCACATGTTGCAACTTTGGATTAGTTTAAGGGCAAAAGCCTAGAGGCAATCAAAGGCTTGGGTGAAAGGCACATGGACTGAGCACTTTAAGGGCAAGAACCAGGTGTTTTAGTTGGGGCATGAAGCTCATAGTGGTGCTCAATAAGTGCTTGTGGGTGCAGGTGTGACTCTGAACACCACTTTTCTTCCTGGGAATTCCAGACCTCCAAACAACTATCTTTCTCTGGAGGGCCAAGATCGCTCTTGGGATTCTCTGTTATTGGCTTTCTCCATCGGCCCTTCCTGAGGTTCCTGCCCTAGCACAGCTTGGAGTGATTATAGCTCTTTCATCTGATCTCAGAACGTTTGGCCTTCAAGTGTTTTCAAGTCACGTGGGCCCACAGAACCTTATAAACCCCTCTGTGGAAGACTATTAAACAAATTCCCGGGAACATTTGAGGAAGCATCCTCAAAAACCATTCCTCAGCCAGGTGCAGTGGCTCACACCTATAATCCCAGCATTTTGGGAGGCTGAGGCAGGAGAATCAATTCAGGCCAGGAGTTCAAGCCAAGCCTGGGCAACATATCAAGACCACATCTCTAAAAAATTAAAAAAAAAAATTAGCTGGGGGTGGTGGTGTGCACCTGTAGTCCCAGCTACTCGGGAGGGTGAGGTAGGAGGATCACTTGAACACAGGAGTTTGAGGTTGCAATGAGCTATGATGATGCCACTGCACTCTAGTCTGAGTGACAGAGCCAGACCCTGTTTCAAAAGAAAAAAACAAAACAAAACAAATCCATTCCTTATCAACACTGACATATACCTGGGATGAAATTCTGTATCCCTTACCTTCACCTATCTGGAGGTGAATTCCCTGCCTTCCTGGGTGTTTATGAAAGCCTTCATCTTTCTTTGTAGAAAGAAGTGTTGTCATCCTTTCTCCATGACTACAAGAGAAGCTTCATTACTGGAGGAAGAATATTCTACCATTTAGGGATGCCCCCGCACAGAAATGGGATACCAAAAGGAGTGAATTTCAGGTCATTGGAGGTGGCCAAGCTGGATGGCAACCTACGGAGACACAGTGAGGCTGGAAGGCCTCTAGGATCCCTTCTAATTCTGAGATTCAAGGATTCTGGGATCACTAGGTGAACTCCTAGAGTCAAGTTACCCTAGAAAACATGCACATATAGGGGGCCTCTTAGCAAATAATAAATGCTTCATGCAAAGAAGTAACACCTTTGGTAGGGATTCTGAGGTCAGATACTTTGTCAGAGTAGCAGGGTATTTTCTGATGCCTCTGAGAGAAGTCCACTATAGACAAGCATAAACACCGTCTGTGAATGAAACTCCTATGCCACTGCCTCCCCTTGCAATGCAGAACTGACCAGGGATTCCTCTGATGGAAAGCTATTTTCTTTGCAGTTAGCAAAGGGAATAAAATTCTCTCTGAACTCTTTGATGGGATATCCAGAAATTTAACTTGTTCCACTGTTCTTGAAATTAAAGTCATATGACATCCATTTGGTATTTATTGCATGACACCTTGCTTTATGAGTTACTGTTAGGTACACAGATATTTTTTGTCCTTGGTTTTGAGATAGGACCTTGCTCTGTCTCCTGGGCTAGAGTGCAGTGGTGTCATCATAGCTCACTGTGACTTCAAACTCCTGGGCTCAAGTGATCCTCCTGCATCATCCTCCCAAAGTGTTAGGATTACAGGTGTGAGCCACTGTGCCTGGCCAGGTACACAGGTTTTATTTCCTCAGTTCACTTATAACCTTCTATAGGGAGGGGCTGTGGCTTATTCTTTGTATCACCCACAGCATCTAGCAGAGTATTCTACACATACCTGTGCTCAATAATTGTTCATTGACTTATTGGCAAGAGCCAATACAGAACTTGACAGGAATTATTAAGGTTAAGTTTGTTTTAAAGAGGATAGTCAGCGTGTCCCTTCAACAAAAGCTCTGGTTTTTATCTGCCATTGGTTTTTTGCTCCCTTGTCTCTACTGTCTACTTCTGTGTGTTCTCCGGTGAATCACAGGATTGTACATGCATCCATGCAAAGTACGAATCGGATGACATTCAGGAATGAACTGTGGCAAAACAACTCCAAACCAGCCAAGAAGACACACGCAATACAGAAGGAAATTTCAGAGTTAAATTAAATATTCAAAGTAATGCCCTCCAAAGCGGATTCCAAAACAAGGATTTGAGGGCACATAGCTTATCTGGGAGGTCACCCTAGGAACCACCAGCACAGGAGTGGGAATGAGGCAGGAAGAGGCCAGACAAGGGCGCATGACAGCCAGGTGCTTCTGAAGGCATCTGGAGCCCAGTCCTGTGGGAGAATGTCACGAGGTGGTGTAGGACTTCCCCAGGGTTATCCTAGCTGAGGGCTTGACTCCTCAGCTTTCATCACTGGTTCAGGCTCCTCTAGAGGCATTAACTCCGGGCTTTCCCAGCTTCCCCTGTGTGTCAGCTGAGTGTGCTCCCAAGGTCAGGAAAAGAGCCCCTCCTCAGTCAGTCTCAGGGGTTCCCAGTAAGCAGTGCTTGTCGTGTTGCATCAAAGAGAAGCCAAGGGGGCTGGACAGGCATCAGAGTGTCCATGACAGGTGTGCACACATGCTGCCCCACGAGGAAATGCTAGTGTGAAGGCTGGAGGGCCTCCTGTGGTGGCAGCTCACCTTCCACCTCCCCCTGGGAACTCGTTTGTCCCTATCTCATGATTCCTGACCTTGGTGAGTCAGCCTTGGCTCCAAGATCAGCTCCCTCTGCCGCACTCTCTTCTGAGCATTAGGGCAGGGCTGCAGCAGCCAGGGACAACCATTTCTGGGCTCAGCACACTGAGGGAGCTAGGAGGAGAAGAGTGAAACAAGGCTGTGTAGCTTTGGCCAGTTGTCACCTCTGCCAAAGTGCTATTGGAGGAGGAACAGCTCCCAGAGGTATTGGCATTTTAATAGGTGGCTCTCCGTGCAGAACAGTCTACAGAATTGCAAAGAGTCGATCTTTAAGGTGCATTTTGGGCATTTTGACAGTCCAGGGGGTGGGGAGGCCTCTGTGACAGGCAGAGGGGCAAAAGGGGAGCTGGCAGGGTAGGGGAGAGACCGGGCTCCCTGCAAACAAGGAAGACAGCCATCCTTTGAGAAATAGCCATATTGTTATGAACTCCACTGGATTTCAAAGGCTGAAAAGAAAAATCTGCTTTTGCTTTCCTGGGGCTGGGGGCATAAGGGTATAGACTGGAGAGAATTGAAAGGGTCAGAGGGTTCTTGCTATGTGAACTAATTCTGATGGAGAGTCCTTGGAACTGGGGGATGACGGGCAGAAGAGAGAGAACTGCCATCCTGGAAGCCCATGCTGGGGGTGGGCAGCCTTCCATGAACTTGGCATTGAAGTTGACCATCCTCCCTCAGAGGACCAAAGGTACAGGGCCAGCACAGGCGGATGGGCCATTTCAGGCTGTGGGAATCCGATTTCAACAGCCACTTTGGTGGCAGCAAGGAACCCGGGCAGGAGTGGGTTGTCCAGAGACCAGTGGTCCCCTTGCTGAATGTGGAAGGCAGACTGGCCGTTACTTTGGGGCTGTGGTTATTAGGAAAACACTGGAATTATTGCTTTAAGGTAGGTGGATGATTGAGCCAGTTTTACTTTATAGAAGAGAGAGAAAGAGAGAGAGAGAGAGAGAGAGAATGCCAGCTGTGGTCTGAGTTAGCAGAGCAGGTCTTTGCTCTGTGTCTCTTTGGAGTAAAAACAGGAGAGTTCTTTAGAGCCATAGAGTTGTCAGGAAAGTGACCATTCTGTGACAAGAAATCTAGGAGCTGGACCTGTGCCCCTTCCTCACACAGGGTACCTGCAACAGGCATTCATAACCGCTTTGAAATTCATACATGACTTTTCCCATTTAATCCTCACAATAACCCTGCAAATATTAATAGATATTTCTCTCTGTCTTAGAGATGAGAAAACTGAAGGCTAGAGAGATGCAGCAACTTGCCCCAGGCCTCACGGTGGAGGTGGTGCTCCAACTCCGGCTGTCTGATTCCCAATTCCACGTTGCTCCAGTATCCCATTGTCCCTCACAGTTCCTGTGCACAGTGTTCCGAACGTGGGAATTGAGTCCAGTGGCAGTTCCACTGCATACGTTTTTTTCTTTATTGCCGGGAGTCTAGGCTTCTTTAAGTGCATAAATAATACATAAATTAGTATGTCGAGCTGATTCCCACACTTTTTCAACAGGCCTTCAGTTCTTCCTGAGATCAATAAAGCTTAAAAGAAAAGAAAAAGCCAACTCAGCTTGTGTGTGGATCCTGGACCTTGCTCTAATACAGACCCCTCTCCTGGAGTGTGAGCCACACTTGACAGCTCAGCTTTCTTGTCACTAATGAGTTGGGATGTGGTTGTGCATTCAAAATCCAGCAAGAGCTAAGTAAGCGCACTTGGATCCATACCACTGATTACACACAGAAAGAAATTTCTTTTCAAGGGCCTGTGTAAGAGGAGAGGCGAGAGGGGTATATGGGATTTCTGGTTTGTGCAGTGTTTCCCCTGAAGCATGGCTGCCGAACTGTCCACAGGGGCCATCAGAGATGAAATCACACAGATGGAACAGAAGGGAAAATAACCAAAGGAGACAACAGCAACCACTGGAGGTATCAGAACAAGCAGCAACAGTATATCCATCCTGGGCGCAACTCAGTATCAGGGAGAGAACGCAGAGCTGCCACCAGCCAGATGGCACCTTGGTGCAAAGTGGAGAAGGCCCCCTCTCCGGGCACACGCAGTCCTGTGTGGGCTGAATTTCGGTTCGTGCAGAGAACACCCTGCCTAGCTATACATGGCGCCCCGAGTAGCCACATGTAATTCTCTTATATTTCCAGCCATTCCTTTCTCTTAGATTTTTCCTTTTTTAAGAGGCTCAGTAGCTACTTTTTTTTTTTTTAAGGACTACGAAGCTGCAGCCTCTGACATGATATGTAGATAAAAGATGTCACGGGGATAAGAGCTAGAGAAAGCTGTAACGAGAAGAGCTTAGACCATTTTCAAAGCTCCTCCACAGTGCACGGAGGGGCCCCAGAGCCGGCGAGCGCCGGGTGACACGCGGTGTCAGTGGGCTCCAGCTCGCGCCAAGGCCTCGCTCTGATGAGCTGGGCAATTGGGGGACTGTTTGAACAGACCAAAGAAAAATATCAAAAGGCAAATTGGAGTCAGGGAGAAAATGAATAGCCCATGATCTCCAAGGGAGATTACAGAAGTAATGACAAAGTAGTCAGGTTTTTAAAGGGGCTATTATTCCAAGAAAGGTAATTTTGTTCAACTTTTTTTTCTCCCGTGGAAAAGAGGATGAAGAGATCAGCACCGGCTAAATCATCACTGTCAGATAAAAGATAAATCTTTCATTAGGAAACACATCTTTGCATGCCCTTCTGACATTGAAGAATATATTTGATGTAAGGATTTGGGGCTTTATTGAAACTGTAATATGCTAAAATAAACAAAACCACAATGTCATGTTTTATTGGAGAAGAGGAGCTATAAAAAAAAAGAAAGGAACTTTTAAGATTAATAGTGCATTTTCCCTATAGGAGCTTTGCTCCTTTTGATAGTGTTTTAAGATCCATACTTGCTGAGTGTTTGCATACTCAGCAAACACAGGCTCGTATAACAAGAGGAGCTGCTTTGACCCCCTAGAGATTCAGATACAAACTCTTACCCAGAGTTTTCTAATGCCTGCAAAACTTGAGAAGGGATAAAAGAAACCCTCACCAAGAAGGCCACCCTGCTGCTCATCTTGTGGGGACCTGGTGCTTCTGCCAAGGCTTTCCTTCCTTTTGCCATTCTGTCTCTCCCTGGGCCCCCTCCCACCAGGACAGGAATGTGCACCTGCCAAGTCTCCCTGGGACTGGCATTGTGTCCCATATCATGATTCCTGCTTTTGACTTCCCTATGCCTGTCCCAAATCACCATGCAGTCTGTTCCCATCTCCCTGGGGAGAACTCTACCACCTGGTTGGACCCCTCACTCTTTACCCTTGGCTGTAATTCCCACGTTCACTGTCTTTTGTCAGCCCCTTGCTTCTCTGGATGCTATCTTCTGACTGCTGAGTTTCCCCTGCAACTGTGTTCATGGCCCAATATCTTTCCTACTCTGGTAGACAAATGTTTTCCCCAGGTTTCCAAACCCTTGGTCTGGCTTATAAAACTCCATCCCAGTAGGAGGAGTTCATGGCTCTTTGTAAAAATTGGTACGCTTTGGGTAGCATAGACAATGTTGATTCTGCCGACGCATGAGCGTGATATGGTTTTCCACCTGTTTACATCCTCTGCTATTTCCTTCCTCAGCATTGACTGCTAACAACTCACAGCTGTTCCTTTCTCTGGTGAACCATCCACTGCTGACAGGACAGCAGCGCCCACCACTGCAGGGAGCACCTACAGCCAGAGCCCTTCAAGCCAAAACTAGACTTTCCTGAGGTCACATCCTTGCCCAGCACTTTCCTTTTTCCTATACTGTTTATCTTATTCCCTCATAGGTTTTTCCTGAAGAGTACTCACTCAATAAATCATGTGGACCTGAATCCCTGTCTCAGGCTCTGCTCTGAGGGAAATGTGACCTAAAACAGTGACTCAGTTTCTGTCTTTGGGAAGTGAAGTAGGAGGCTGGGTTGATGAGCTCTGCAGTCCCCTTCTACTCTAATATTCCTGGGTTCTTTTGCTGTGCATTGTCTCACTTCTATTTTAGACAAAGCTTAGGAGAAAACTAGTGATAGTATTGGCAAAACCATGTTTCTAGGTAGCTTACTACACAATTGACATAAGCTAAGGGTGTCTTAGCCAATCAGATCTCAATACTTCCTTTGGTTGCCCCTGGCAATAGGATTTGGAAGAGTTTCCAGGAGTGATTTATTGGCTTGCTATATTATGTGCACACAAAGTTCATGACTTGCTGAACCATGTAGACATTTCAGGGTGCCAAATTCCTGAAATGTGGACCTATCCAGTCACTTATATCAGCCTGACTTGGTACTTGTCAACACCTAGGCAGATATTTGGAAGTCTCACATGGTGTTCTTCACGTACAGCAATGTGTAAGTCATTTAGAGCAATAGGCAGGCTGTGTTCCAACTTATTTGTATCTAAAAAATGTTAGTTGCACATGATTGTATTATTTTCAGTCTTGGCTTGGGTCATGGAAAAACTGAAGATGAATTAAATCATTGAAGTTGATAGCACAAACAACCCTGCAAAAGAAACAATCTCCCAAATTGGATCTCTCATAACATAATTCCTCCAGAGTAACTGTTCTAACCATCCAATGTCTCCCTTTTCTGCCCTTTAAAGTTAACAACATTTGCCAAAACTTTATCACATGACCATTGTCAAGTAGTCATAAGTTACTTTCACTTAGGAAACCTTATTAAACTAAACTACTGAACAGGCAGTTGTGGAACTCAAGATCTGACTGCTTTCTCTTCTACCGACTTCACCTTGTTAGCATAACCAGGCACTCATGTGGCTGAGGGATTTTAGCCATCTGTGGGCGATGGTAGTTATTTCCAAAGGGCTCTGTGAGAGTTGCTTAAAAAGAGCTTGCCACACCTCCAATAGGGCTCCAAGTCAGCTCACAATGTTCCCCCCAAACACACATATTAATACCTAGCTGGGGGTTATAGCAACATTGAATTCAGAAGTAAGTAGTTCTCTGGTGACTGTTCCTCCAGATCTGAGCACAGTCCGAAGCAGAGACCTCCTAGGGAGCTCATTCTGCCTTGGGCCGCACTTTGAGCTCCAGCGGTTGGTGGGAGAAGGAAGGATTGTGAAGAATTGGCATCTACTCATGCTAACAGCCTTGCCTTATGCCAAAGGGAACCATGGTGTGGACTCTGGGCTCCTTCTGTTGTGTGCTGTGTATCCTCTTCATTTCATTTTCCTAAAGCCCAAGGCCATAAAGCTCCCAGGGTCCAGGAGAGGCAATCTGGAATGGTTCAATGGAGTTAGGACCAGGAGGTTAAAGACCACTGTGAGCTTGGCCAAATCAGTTTACACTACAGGATTCAGAGTTCCTGATCTGAAACAGAAGGGGTTGAGGAGAAAAATGGCTCTTTCCATCATAGAATTGTGTCATTTTAGACATGGTAAAGCCCCAGAAGTCACCAAGACCAACCTCCTCATTGATGGATGAAGAAATGGGGCCCAAAGAGTCAGTTTCTCCTACCTCCCAGATCTGGGCTCAGAGTTCCTTAGCATTGCAGCCGTCGCCACCGTAACTCCTTACTGTGCACCTGCCAGGTTTGGTGCACTTGGCCAGGCCACCCACCCTCAACTTTGATGATGTTGGTGACCCAGAGTCAATTTCAGGGTTCAGTTTGAAAGTGGACTTTGGGACCCTCTGGACAGTTCCTGGGACCTTATTTACATGCACTTTTGGTGTCCAGTGTGGGTAGAGTGGGTGTGTAAGGAGAAATTTAAAAACTTTAGGTTGTTGCCAAGTTCCTTAAATACCTGATGCTATGGTTTGAATATATTGCCTCCAAATTTCAGGTGTTGCAACTCAATGGCCAATGTGACAGTATTAACAGGTGGGGCCTTTAAGGGGTGATGAGGCCACGAGAGCACCTTCTTTAGAAATGGGATTAAGGGCCTATAAAAGAGGCTTCATGCAGCACTGGGCTTTCTTGCCCTTCCACCTCCTGCTGGTGAGGCTGCAGCGGTCCTTCCCTCCCAAGGACACAGCAACAAGCCACCATCTGGGAAGCAGAGACATAGGGCCCTCAGGATCTGGCACCTTGATCTTGGACTTCCTGGCCTTCAGAACTGTAAGAAATAAAAATTTCTGTTGTTTATAAATTACCCAGGCCCAGGTATTTTGTTATACCAGCACAAAACCAAGACACCTGAGGAGAAGGTGTGGGGTTCAGTGCTGCAGTACTCAGTTGGGTTGTGGCCGCAGCGGGCACGGACGCCCTGGGTCTGTGCCCTGCTCAGAGCACAGCATGGGAGGTAGAGGGGAGGTGACGGGTATGCTGCCGGGTTGGTGGCGGAGGGGGCTGGGTAGTCCTCAGCACGCCCCCGGTGACGCTAACTAAAGGGCTGTGGACCACTTCCTTGAAAGGGCTCGGCAGGTTTACTAATCCGGTGGGCGGGGACACTGTTTTGAGTTGTCTTCCAGAGCTGAGCTGAAAGGACACTTAATTGTTCTACCAGGATGGAGTTAGAGCACTGGGTCCCAAGGGAGGACATTTCCAGTGAACTTACTGGGAACCACTCTGGTGTGTGCGAGTGTGGAGAGAGGAGAGAAAAACAGAGACTGAGTTTGAGGAGACCTTTGTAAGTGAAGGTTTCCACCAACCCTGAGTGACTTTGTGCCTTTAAGGGAGAAGCAGGCGGGCTCCCATTCAGATCTGCTCATCCCTGGGGAAGATAGCAGAATTTTCCATTAATAAACCTAGGAGTTTAAAGATCCACAACGTCTAAGTAGGGAATTGAGTTGGGAGTCAAAGCCTTGAATTAAAGCTTGGTTGCAGAGTCTCTGTGGGGCTGGGTGGGGTGAGGATGGTGTGGGTGCCTCATTTAAACAAATGAATCCTAGAAAAGACCTGGAATCATCTAGCTTCACCTCCCTCTCACCGTACGATTCTCTCACGGATGATCATGCAGCTTCTGCTTCAATTCTTCCATTGACAGGAAATTTACATACCTCTTAGTAATAGCTTTGAAAGCCCAGCTGTGGGCCAGCTTTAATTGTTAGAGCCTGCTTCCTTGCGTGGCATTAAACAGCCACCCCTTGGCCATAGTTTTCTTCTAGATCTAATCATTTACACTGACTTTCAACATACTGTCTTCCAGATTTCCAAAGAGAGCTATTATTTAGCTACCACCTTACTCTTCCCCCTTATCAAGCGTTTTCTTTTTCAGGCTAAATATCCTCAGTTCATTCCACTGTTCATCACAGAACTTTAGGCTCCTCTGTGCTTCTCTGGATGTTTTCTGATTTGTCCGTGTGAGCTGTGACCTGGCTCCTTCTCTCTGCAGGCCAAGAAGATTGTAGCACTGCCTGTGGTGGGTAGGAGTTTTCTGAGTCTTGCTGAATGATTTTCTGGCACAGTCTGGCATGTCCTATGCCTAGTGACTATTTGTGGCTGCCCAAAGGTGGGGACTTTGCCCAGGGGTGTATACTCTGGCCTGGGCAGCTGGTTGTTCCCCAGAGGTATGGAAGAACTAAGTCAGAAAAGACTGCCTGTCCTCTTCAGAGATCTGCCTACTCCCCAGAATGGTCCATGCTTCTCATTTTCTCCAGGACAGTGGCTCCCCGAGGCCCAGGCTCACAGCATATAATTAATTTTGGCCCTACAGAAGAGTAGATAATGATCTGGCATCCTTGACCTCCATCCATCCATCCATCCACCCACCCACACACACATCCAACCATTTATCAGCTGTACTGAGCACTAACCATATGGCAGGCCATGGACCAGGAATGGAGAACGGGCCTTTGAGACGCAGGTTCCTGCTGACTGACCTGTCTTCTCTTCCTGAGCCCCACACATCTGTGGGTAGCCAGAGACCCAAAGACGATTTAAGAAGATCCAGGAAGTGGATCTGGAGGACATTATTTTAAGTGAAATAAACCAGGTGCAGAAAGACAAATATTGCATTTTCACACTCACATATGGGACCTAAAAAAAATTGATCTCAAGGAGGTAGTGAATAGAATGGTGGCTACTAGAGATCGGTAAGGGTGGTGGGAAAGGGTAATTCTGTTAAATAGAAGGAAAAATTCTAGTATTCAATAGTGCAATAGGGCAACTATAGTTAACAATAATTTATTGTATTTCAGAATAGCTAGAAGTTTTCAAATGTTCCCAACATAAAGCAATGAAAAATGTTTCAGGTGAATCATGTCCCAATTACCCTGATTTGATCATTATATGTTATATGCTTGTATCAAAATATAACATGTACTCCATGAACATGTTGTACAATTATTATGTATCAATAAAAGATAAAAAAAAAAGATTCAGGAAGATTAAAGCAGAGCCTCAAGTAGATCACTATCTAAAGTAAGTTTATAATGAAAAATTTCAGTGAGGGGGCAAAAGGGAGCATCCCACTGAAGGGGACATGGGAATCTCAGGCAGTGGGGTAGAATGAGGAGAGGAAGACTGGGGGACACAGAAGCAGCAAGCTTAGTTCCCAAAGCATGTGCTTATTAGATTATCATTACATCTTTTATTGAATTGAAGTCAATATACTTAATTTACCTAAAATTCATACAACTCTAAAAGAGTGAGATTTTAATATTTATCACAAAGGGGTATGGATTTTTAAAAATGCCGAGAACCCCTGGCTTAGAGCTTATTTGGAAGGGTTAGGCCCTTCCCTCCCTGTTTCTGGTCTCCCTTCCTCCCGAGATGGATGGAGCTATTTTTACACTCGCTGCTTATGGCTCACAGTTCACTGATTCTGAAGAATTGGGGAATATTTTCTTGGCACACCCTATTGATCAACGTCTGGGACCTTCTCCTTCCACTCTCTGGCTGCTCACGGAGGGGCAGGGCTCAGGAACAGAAGAGAGGTCAGGCCGCAGGAACCTGCATCTCGCCCGCTGAGCCCTCTGCCCGTCGTCCGCACCCTCTGCAAGCCACTTTCTTCGAGAGAGCGTCAAACCTTAGCTGCTTCTGTGCCTGCAAAGGCCCAGGGTTCTTGGGCCACCCCAAACCCTTTCCGTCAGGGAAGTGAGTCCGGGCTGAAGGTGGCAGCTATTCCGTCCCCACCGCATGTCACGGTGCTGAGGTCCCAGAGGGCGCTGCACATGGATGCAGAACAGCCCGCAGTAATGAAACTCAGAGCAGCCAGGGGACCTATTAATAGTGAGCAGGGACCGTGCCAGCCTCTCGGCTGCCTCCCGCCAGCTGCTGGAGCCAGCAGGTACACAGCCCTACCTCCACGTTCTTATCCCTATTTCCAGAATTTGCTCCACCTTTCAGGTAAAAGTTTCCCAGGTCAAATTGCCCTGAGGGGACATTGTCCCCTTAGCTTTGGTTCCTTTAGCCAAGCACCTGTCATTTCCAGGTGGGATTTGCCTGCGGGCAGGAAGAGAAGGGTCAGCCCTACCCGACTGAGTTCTGGTACCTAGTAGGTGCGCAGTAAATGTTTGTTGAATGAAAAGTGCACTGGGCTGACAGCAGAAATAGCCTTTGCCAGGTAGAATTCTGGAAATGATTTTCAGGGAGGGAAACATTCCCTTGGATATATTCCTTTAGTACGTATGTATGTATTTACTTAAAAATATTAAGGGGGTACAAGTGTTTTTGTTACATGTCTTATTATGTCTTGTATAATGCTTAAATCAGGGCTTTCAGTGTGCCCGTCACCAGGATAGTGTTCATTGTACCAAATAGGTAGGGTTTTATCCTACGTCCACCCTCCTGTCCTCCCCTCTTCTTGGTTTCCCATGTCCTTTACATCACTTGGTGCCCATGTGTACACATCTATTAGCTTTCACTTATTAGTGACAACATAAGGTGTTTGGTTTTGCCATTCCTGAGATACTTCACTTAGGATAATGGTCTCCAGTTCACTCCACATTGCTGCAAATGACTTTATTTCATTCCTTTTTATGGCTGAATAGTACTCCATGGCATGTGTGTGTATATGTGTGTGTGTGTATATATATACATACCCACACCACGTTTTCTTTATCCACTAATGAATTGAAGGGCACTTAGGTTGATTCCATATCTTTGCAATTGTGAATTGTGCTGCAATAAACATTCTAGTACAGGTGTCTTTTTGATTAAATGACATCATTTCCCTTGAGTAGATACCGAGCAGTGGGATTGCTGGATTGAATGGTAAGTCTAGATTTATTTCTTTGAGGAATCTCCATACCGTTTTCCATAGAGGTTATTCTAATCTCCCGGCCCACCAACAGTGTATAAGCATTCCTTTCTCTCTGTGTCCATGCCAGCATCTGTTGTTTTTTTTGCTTTTTAGTAATGGCCATTCTGATAGGGGTAAAGTGGTATCTCATTGTGGTTTTATTAATAGTTTGCATTTCCCTGATGGTAATGATGAGCATTTTTTCATGTTTGTTGGCCATTTGTCTGTCTTCTTTGGAAAAACTTCTGTTAATGTCATTTGTCTACTTTTTGATGGGGTAGTTTGTTTTTTTCTTGCTGATCTGAGTTCTTTGTAGATTCTGGATATCAGTCCTTTGTCAAATGTATAGTTTGTGACTATTTTCTCCTGTTCTGTAGGTTGTCTATTAACTCTGTTGATTATTTCTTTTGCTGTGCAGAAGCTTTTAAATTTAATCAAGTCCCATTTATTTTTGTTGCTACATTTGCTTTTGAGATCTTAGTCATCAGTTGTTTGTCTAGGCCGATGTCTAAAAGAGTTTTTTTCTATATTCTATAATCTTTATGGTTTCATGCCTTACATCTAAGTCTTTTATCCATGTTGAATTAATTTTTGTATATGGTGAGAGAAGGATCTTGTTTTATTCTTCTGCATGTAGCTATCCAGTTTTCCCAGCACCATTTATTGAATAGGGCATCCTTTCACTAGTGTATGTTGTTGACCGCTTTGTCGAAGATCAGGTGGTTGTAGATAGATTTTATTTCTGGGTTCTCTACTCTGTTCCATTGGTCTATGGCTCTACTTTTATACTGGTACCATGCTCTTTTGGTTACTATAGCCTTGTAGTATCATTTGAAGTCAGATAATGTGATGTTTCCAGATTTGTTCTTTTTACTTTGGGTTGCTTTGGCTATTCAG
This sequence comes from Lemur catta, assembly GCF_020740605.2. Classification (NCBI taxonomy): domain Eukaryota; kingdom Metazoa; phylum Chordata; class Mammalia; order Primates; family Lemuridae; genus Lemur; species Lemur catta. The sequence goes on from NC_059139.1 coordinate 42,027,784, forward strand.
GTTCTTTTTTGGTTCTAAATAAAGTTTAGGATTATTTTTTTCTAGATCTGTATAATACGACACTGGTATTTTGGTGGGGATTGCATTGAATCTGTTAATTACTTCTACCAATCCATGAGCAGGGGATATTTTTTCCATTTGTTTGTGTCATCTGTGATTCCTTTCATCAGTGTTTTGTGGTTCTCCTTGTAGAGATCTTGAACCTCCTTTGTTAAGTATATTCCTAGGTATTTTATTTTCTTTGTAGCTATTGTGAATGGCTTGATTTGACTCTTTGCTTGTCTGTTATTAGTATGCAGAAATGCTACTGATGTGTGTACATTGATTTTGTAACCTGAGACTTTGCTGAATTTATTTGTGAATTCTAGGAGTCTTTCGGTGGAATCTTTAGGGTTTTCTAGATATAAGATCGTATCATATCATGATCTTGTATCTAGAAAATCCCTTGGATATTGAGAGTGATAAGCTGGCGCAATTTTATTACCCAGTCAATTTCTTGCAGAGAAGCTGGGCAGGTCATGTGGATTGGGATGTCTAGGAGTTGGAAAGGAAAACCTAGCTCACTCTGTGCCCACAAACAGGGATATCAGAGGGATGTCTGGGTCTGACCACCTCAGGAGGTCTTGGAAAAGGGGGTGGGCTGCCTCAGAGGAAGCAGTTAATGAACAAAGCCCCATCAGTCTCCGTGAGTGGGAACAGGGCTGGCTACATAATTTTGTGGGGCCAAGTTAAAAATGAAAATGCTGGGTCCCTTGCTCAAAAATTATTAAGAATTTCAAGATGATGACAGATCATTAAACTGATGGCTAACTCTTCTAAGTGTGAGGCTCTGTGTGACTGCATGGGTCATATGCTCAGGGTCTCCATGGCCCTGGGTGGGTGTCATTGCCTGTCTCTGTTTATCCTCAAAGGTGGGCTAGTGATAGTGTTTCGGAAAGTAGCTTGAGTCAACTCCTCTCTGATGCATTTGCTTTTTACTCTCTCCTTGGCCTAACAGCATTAAGCCCATTTTGCTCTGGTTCCAGCCCCACATGTTTGGTATTCCCTTGCTCCACTGTTAGCTGCTAACAAGTCTGAGGTTCTCACAGAAAATGATGCTGAGATACCATTTATCAAGGTCTACCATGCCCCAGGCAGAAGTGCTTCATATATGTTATCTCTAATCCTTTCAGAAACACTCAGTGGTATTTTTAATCCCATTTTACAAACAAGTAAAAGTATGGTCAGAGACGCAAAGTGAATTGGCTAAGGCTACACAAATAGTACATGACAGAAGCAAGATCAGGATGGCTTCACAAACCCAGACTCTCCGTTCACTACCTGGGCTTTGAGGGCACAATTTTGTCTTGTTAGCTTTTGTGTCACCTGCAGGGCCTTGTACATAGGCTCGCAATCCTTTTTCCCCCACCCGCCACAATGCCAGGTTTGTGATAGGAGAAGCAGTCAGAGGTGAAGCTCAAAGGAGAATTGGGGACCTTGACTCCGGGTAGCACTCTGCTCACCTGAGTGTGGTGCCATCCTGTCCATTTCTGAGTATCCTAAACCACAGACAGCTGCTGTATGTTAGGGGCTTCCTGGGTTCTGGGGCTCCATTAGTGTTTGGGGTTTCCTGACTCGGGCAGGCTTCATTTGCATGTCTTCCTGCCTGTCACAGGCACTGAGATCATTCTAGCCAACTGCATTCTCCTGGGTGGGTCCTCTGCTGAAATCTTACCTCCTCTGCTGCCTTCGGGAGCTGGGCTGGTATGTAGAAGCCTAAGCAACTTGCTTTCCCCTCTTTTCCCAAAGACTCAGCCAGAGCAAGTCTCTACCAGTGAGCTCTTTGCTCCTTTCCCCCAGGCTTCCCCCTGAGCCCTCTCAGCTTCCAAAGGTCCCTCCCGAGCAGAAGACAAGCCCAACCCAATCATCTCTTTGGGGAAGAGAGGAAAGGGGCAAGTGAACACAAGAGCAAGGAGACAGTTTTTAAATGATGCCAATGAGTCCACTCCCCACTCCTGCAGTGTTGGAGGGGAAGCTAGGTGAGCAGTATTCCAGGGAAGGTCATAGTGTGTGTGGCTGATGCCTCATTTTATGCTAATCAGAGCCCCTTTCAGGAGCCTGCAAGAAATTGGAATGGTGGGTTTGGCCAGTACAGGTAGAATTCATGTAAAATAAAGCCTTGTTGCCCTCCTGCTTTCTGAAGCAAGACTCACGTGTACAGATGCACCTCAGCTTACAATGGGGTTACATCCTGGTGAACCCATCGTAAGCTGAAAATGTCTTAAGTCCAAAATGCATTTGATATACCTAACCTACAGAACACGACAGCTTAGCCTAGCCTTCCTTATACACGCTCAGAACATTTACATTAACTTACAGCTGGGCAAAATCATCTAACTCAAAGCCTATTTTATAATAAAATGTTGAATATTTCATGTAATTCATAGAATATTGAAAGTGAAAAACAGAATGGTTGCATGGGTATAGGAAGTATGGTTTCTATTGAATGCATATCACTTTCTCACCAGTGTAAAGTTGAAAAATCCTAAATCGAACCATTGTTAAGTCGGGGACCATCTGTGCACTTCACTGTGCTTAACACACACACTCCATGGGCAGGTAATATGGCCTGAGAGCCTTTGCCTCTCTCTGCCTGGCCCTACGGCGTGGCCATTAGACCCGCCTCTCTAAGTTATTGGTGCCTTGCCTCACTAAAGTCCCCAGAGTCTCTGAGTTTGCTCACTAATTTGAATCTCTGGTTCAAACTCTACTCTCATTTTCCTTTGGATGGGGTTAGGTTAGTGCCTTTGTGCGGCTTGGGATCTCAGCTGAGTCCCTTCCCCACTGGCTTCTGATGAAGAATAAATTGAGAGGACTGATAGGGATGTTCTGATTCTGACTGTGTGGGGACAAGGGGGTGTTTGGCAAATCTCATTTTGAAACTGTTACTACTATGTCCAGAATATTCAACAGGACAGATTTTTACATAAATAATGTGGAAAATTGATTGTATGTGCCTGCTGGGCCATAGGGGATTTCCTCTTTGGAATCACAATTTAAGCAATGAGATTCTGAGAACACTGCAGCGAACTGGAGCTTCCATTTGGAAGATCCGATTCTCTTGAGTCCTTGTGCGTGAGCTGGTTCAGGTTTCACGCTGTTTTGCTCATCTCTGTTCCTGTGTTTAGTAGCAGCAGAGGAAGGAAAAAAAAGCCCTGCTCTTCTGATGTTTATTTGACTATTGAGGCTAATTGTTCATTTGCTGAAAAGAATGAAATCAAAGACCAACGATCTTTAAAAGATTGTATGTGTGTGTGTGTGTGCATGTGCATATATGAGTATGTTTGTGTGTACATGAGTACATGCTTTGTCCGTGTGTTAGAAAGTGAGAGGTGAGTACCAAGCCAAAAATAAAGACAGCATTTTATAAAGAATATTTCCCCTGTTTTTTTCTTTCCTCCCAAAAGACATTGCCTTTCAGCTGTAATTACACTCTCTTTTTACCCCTTGCAGAGAATCAGTTACACATGTCCCTGCTTACTGTTGCGTTACCATGTTTATCTTTCAATATATAATTGTGGTAGAAAGTCAAAAGGGATGATCAGATTTCAGGAGTAACAAGGAAGACAGAAGCGAATTGAAATCTGAGATCACGGCTCTCTGTAAGTGTTTGACTCAGGAAAGAGAATTCTGTCTACCGGACTTGGTGCTGAGACAATGCCTCAAAACACAAGTAGACCTCTGCGGGCAGTTAGAAAAACCATTTCTCCAGAATACGTATGTGTCCATCTAGGGAGGAGGAGGAAAAGGTGGTAAAAGGCTCCCTGAGATTGTAGCCACTGGAGACTGCTGATGAAAATTGTGCATAGCTGAAAGAGCAAATCGCCCTCGTTTTTCAGTGATTGCACTGGATTTTGAAATTAAACCCAGCAGGGAGAATGTACCTGCCTGAGCTTTGAGAGAGGAGTGGGCTTTTGTGGGCTTAGGAGCTGTGAGCATCTATTTTTCAAGCTCTAGAGTTCTGTGCCTGTCCTGCTGGAGCTTCCAGTGTTGAGGCTCAGGACTGGTGATCTCTCTTTAGCTCTACTGTAGGCAGAAAGGAAGCAGATTTTGCCTTGGGAAGGTGGGTGGGGGAGGATAAGGCGGTGGCTCAGGTAGTAGTAAATCATAGCCCCTTCTTTCTTTTTTTACTACATCTGGGAGGTTTTAATCCTATTCCTCAGGCTAAGCTTAAGGGTGATTTAAACTGTTCAAAGTAAAGCCCAGCTCTCAAAGAGCCTTCAAGGTTTCTAATTTGATTAGAATTTACTCAGTCCTAAACTGACAGTAGTGCTGGGACGTCGTCTTTTTAGCAAGGGTTGGGTTTTAAAGTCAGCTTGAAGGGTGAAAATTGTGTGTAATCAATATTAGGCTTGAAAATCCCTTAACAAAGTATGCTTCAAGCTGCTCAGACCAGGGACAGGTGGGGAGAGCCGAGCCATCGGAGGGGAGTGCCAGTGCTCCCTCTCCTCTCTGCTCGATCTGGGGCATGTGCTCTCTGAGAAGAGGTGGGTAGGACGAGCAGTATCTGAATTATTTGTCTCTGTCTCATCCAGCAAGCTGGGCATTCCTGGATTTGCTTACGTTAAATCCATGGGGGAAGAGAAGGGGGACAGGGAGCAATTTGTTGAAGAAGACAAAATTATAGCTAGATATGAGGCATAAGTTTTAGTGTTCTATAGCACTATAGGATGACTATAGTTAACAATAATGCATAGTTTCAAATAGCTATCAATAGGAGGATATTGACTGTTCCCAACACCAAGAAATGATAAATGTTTGAGATGATGGGTACACTTATTACGCTGGTCTGATCACTATACATTATACATATCAAAACATCACTATGTGTCCCATAAATATGTGCAATTATCATGTGTTAATTTAAAAAATAATTGTGATTCATGGGAGGAGGTCAAAATGTCAACATTAGCAAACAGGAGTTTGGAAGAAGTGGATTCCAATGAGGAGTTCAAGACTTAAGAAGTAGAAGTAAGTGCAGATGTGGTGGAAATAGCAAGAGAACAGAATTAGAAGTGGAGCCTGAAGATGTGACTGAATTGCTGCAATCTCACGATAAAACTTGAATGGATAAAGAGTTGCTTCTTATGGACGAGCCAAGAAAGTGGTTTCTTGAGATGGAAACTACTTGTGGTGAAGATGCCACGAACGTTGTTGAAATGACAACAAAAGATTTATAATGCTATATAAACTTAGTTGATGAAACAATGGCAGGGTTTGAGAAGATTGACTAATTTTGAAAGCAGGTCTACTGTAAGTAAAATTCCATCAAACGGCATCATGTGCTACAGAGAAATCTTTTGTGAAAGGAAGAGTCAACCTATGCAGCAAATTTCACTGTTGCCTTGAGAAATTGCCACAGCCACCCCAGCCCTCAGCAACCACCACCCTAATCAGTCAGCAGCCAACAACATTGAGGCAAGACCCTCTGCCAGCAAAAAGATTATAACTTGCTGAAGGCTCAGATGATTGTTAGCAGTTTTTAACAATGGAGTACTTTTTAATTAAAAAGATAATAAACCGATGTAGGATGCAGTTTCACTGTACCAATGGGTGGTCCAAAAATATGCATTTGGCTTATCTGGAAGAGGAGAGAGAAGGTGGGGGGAAGCAGAAAACCTGGGTCTTGATAAATCCCTAGCCTGATCACAGAGACCTCTAGCTTCACTGTTATATATTTACAGGGCCTTTAGCTAATAATAATTGTTAATATATAACACTGAAAATGCCCTAGGCACTGACAAAAAGCATTTTACATATATTAACTCATTCAATACTCAAAATAACTTTATACGATAAAACTTTATTATTCCATTTTATAGGTGAGGAAACCGAGACCTAGAGCCCATTCGCAGTTTTGTCCCTGAAGTTGCTTAAGAAGACGGGTGTCAGGAGCATGTAGGCAGAGGCTGGGCAGAGGAGCTGGACCTTGCAGCCTCTTTGCTGAGGTCCGGTGAGGATGTTACAAGTGGGAGGACCTGCGCTGCTCGTCCTCTGGGCTCAGCCATGCAGTGGATCCAGCTGTCTTCCTCTGGGTCTGCAGTCTGTCTTTTGCACAGGTTGTTTCCTCTGCCTGGCGCACTCGTTCCCCCTCTTTCACGTTGTAACTCTTACTCATCTCTCCTCTGCTCCTGCAGCTGGATTAGGGTTCTCCCCACCTGCTGACCCCTTCCACAGCTGTCACTCTCTCTGTCCCATCCCCTAGACCAGAGCTTGTGGCCAGGGATGCTGGCGTTTCCTTGGTGTAGTCACAGCAAGTCAGCACGATTCCTGGCTCCCTGTGGTACTCGGGGATGTTTGCTGAATGATATTGAGTAAGCAAAGAGCTACTTTGTATCATTTCCTAACCAGTTTCTGAAACACAGGGAACTCCCACTTAACATCAGTAATCTACACCTAAAATCAGATATTCTGCACAAAAATGCAAACTATAGCCTAGTTCCTCTTATTTTAAATGGAAAAAATTACAATGTGTGACACATCAACCCCAAGTCCCTAACCAATTTCCTAAAACATAACTGAAACATAGTAAAATGCCTGTATGTAACTAAAAGATTCTGCTATTTGAATGTAAAATGCTTCAGCATCCTTTCCTGATCTCAAACTATTAGTGTGGTTGTTGACAAGCAATTGCTTTGTGTGTGGTAAAATCCTCTCTTGCAGGGCCATGGCTTTTTCCCTGGCTTTACTTTCTTCTCCAAGTTTTTCTTCAACGCTTTTTCAAGTTTTGGGGGACTTTTATAATATCAAGCAAAAATTAGGGCAAATGAGCTAAGGCTGTGAAATATGTTCAGGGCAAGCACACAACAGGCAGGCAATGGCTCACAGTGAATATGAAATCTTATCCACTGAATTTGGAATTTAACTTAAGGCTTTTCCCACACATTGTTTTGTTAAAAACAATGCATTGAGTTTTGGGGATGTTAATGTAATTATTTTTTTCTACAATTCATGCTTCACTTGAAAAAAATGTTTTATCATAGCCAGTGCCTTCCTTTCTTCCTTCTGTTCTTCCTGTCTTTCCTTTTTTCATTACTACTTTCTTTCAAAATAATTGAGTCCATAAAATTTGGCTATGACCAATGAAGGGACCAGAATATGCCACCATGGCATAGAGATTATTTTGAGATGAAGGCGTTTGAGCCTTTCGAAAGAATTCTGTCATAAATCCTGTTTTAAGGGAGGCTTCCTATACCAGGGGAAAGAGTGACTTCTGTCACCAGAGATGAAGAGTTGACACCGGATGCATAAACCACACATTACTGAAATAAACCTTATGGTTTTATAAGGAATTGATTTATGCGATTATGGGGGCTGAGAAGTCCCATGTGCTGTCTGCAAGCTGGAGACCCAGGAAAGCTGGTGGTGTGGTTCCAGGCTGAGTCCCGAGGCCTGAGAACCAAGCGCTGACAGTGTAAGTTCTAGGGGAAGTCTGAGGGCCTAGAACTAGGGGAGTTGATGGTGTAAGTCCTAGTAAGGGCAAGAGATGAACGTTCAGCTCAAGCAGTCAGGCAGGGAGAGTGAATTCTCTCTTCCTCTGCCTTTTTGTTCTATTCAGACCCTCAGTGGATTGTGTGAGGCCCACGCACATTGGGAAGGACAATCTGTTTACTCAGTCTACTGATTCAATGCTAATCTCATGCAAAAACACCCTCACAGACACACACAGAAATAATGTTCAACCAAGTATCTGGTTGGTTCCCTGTGACCCAATCAGTTAACACATAAAATTAGCCATTTCACTACCTTCTGTTGGTTTCCCCTGATTTTTCTGAGCCATTTCCCACCACTTATTACCCCTGGAGATCCTAATCCTGTCTCCTTATTAAGATGGTTTATAAGCACCAAGCTCTAACTGCTTCTTTGAGCTACTTTCTTGGTATTAACAAGTTCCTGAGTACCTACATGAACAAACTGTCTTTTCTTTTGCCAATCTGTCTTTTGTCAGTTTAATTCATAGACGCCAGATCACTGAACCTAAGAGGGTAGAAGAAAAGTTTTTCCTCTTTGACATCAAGAAATTTTCTATTAGGAAACTATAAATCGGGGATAATTCTGCAGTGCATGCTTCATTTTCAAATGTTTAAAAGTCCATGTATGCCTAAAACAGGCCAGAGAACTGTTTTTTTTCTCAAGTTACCATGAATGGTGATGGTGACATGGTTCACTTGTCCTTTAGAGGTCTGAGACCTGCACCTAACTCTGAAACCGTGGCCTTGAAGTAGGCCTGGGTCCCAGTTAAGAAATCTGCCTTACATGGCTCTTGGCTCCTGGCCGATGGAGATGCCCAAAACTCTTGACACATCGATGTAATTAAGACGCTACATCTTTTGTTATAAAAGCAAATACCTTACAAAACAGACACTTAATATTGGTTTTTCCCTTCCTTCACATGGTAACAAAACCCTTAAATTTTAACTAGGCATAGAGTGAAGATTCCATTTTCTAGCCTGCCTGGCAGTTGGTGTGGCCACGTGACTGGCTCTCACCAAGGGAATGTGAATGGAAGTGGCATGTGTCACCTCTGGGGTGTTGATATTTTTAGAAGCTAGGGGTCAATGACTATCCTCAACATTGTCATAAAGTGGTTTTGCCCAAGATGGGCCCTGTGTAAACTGCCAAGAGCTCAAGTTTGCACAGTTCATATTTAGGGAAACCAGGAGCGTGTGGGAACTCACAAACACATGTGTTCAGTGAGTGAATGGTTGAATAAATGACCATAGAGATCTAGGTGTTCATGCTGAATGGGGGTCATCTTTCATTATTCAGGATGGACGACTTATGAATCAAAGACAGTTCAGCTTTCAGCAGCCCTCAGGCTGCCCACCTCTGTCATCTGCACCTTTTCATTACTGGCATGAGATCCCTCTAGAAAGGTCATGGTAGCATTCTCCATATTTTGTGTGCCCATGCATGACCCCAGTCGTACCTCCTCATAGTATTACTATACTGAGGCCTATAAAAGAACAGCATTGAAACTAAGGCATGCTGTTTGTGGAATTTGCCAACCTGTATTATATCATAGCCAGTTTCTTTTAAAAATTTATTCCCTGGATTCAAGCACAGATTATCAAATAAAGGAACAGAAGCTCAGTCCTTGTGAGAAAGAAGTGAATACAGTGCTGTGGGGGTAACAACCTTTCCCATCCACAAGATACAGCAGACGGCCCATTTGAAGCCTTCCAGGGCTCAGTTGCAGTGGAGTGCTGCAGTTGTCAGATGTTAATTTGCTTGTGCCTGATGTCACTGGCTTGAACTTTGCTCTCAATAGAATCGGGCCTTAGGGTGCATCATCTCTCCTGCTTGGTGGCTCTAGCCATCAGGGAGATAAGCCTGATGCTGGCTAACAGAGGCCTTCTGAGCAGCTTGCCTACATCCTTAGCACTATGCCCTTGGATTTTTATCTTTTTTATTTGGAAAAAAAATCACAAGGACATGGGGCCTAACAGCATTGATTGTCTTGATAGTTTGTTGATTAAGTCCAGGAGATGCTGGCATTTGCAAATATATCTTATTAGGTGTGATCAGGCAAGTAAATTGTCCCTGCCCTCCAGCATGCTCCAATAATTAACTCGGATACTAACAACTGAAAGTTAATCACAGCAGGTGCAAAGCCAGGCTGTCTTTGCGTGCAAAACCTCTTTCCCACCATGGCTTCAAGGTGTTAGCTCTGAGACTTGGAACAGGTCCTTTGAAAAAGAGCCTTGCCTTTCAGTAAAAGCATTCCACATATTATTATTTTAATTTAATTAGGTTTTAAAAAGGTTAACCATGACATTTTAATAGCTTGAGCTCACATTAATATTCTGAGAACACTGTTTAGCCCAGCCAATTGTGATTCAAAAAGATGTTTTTCCAGAAAAGAAATTGGCTTTTAGGACAATTACTGAAAAATGGCTTTCATTTGATTAAGATGGGCATTTGGCTATTAAAAAATGTTACTGAGATGAAATACATATAAGACATACAAAAATGCTTAAAATTTTAGTTTGATGTAATTTCTCTAGGAGAAGGGGAGACTGGGCGGTGTGTTTATGGAGATTATCCCAAAGGTGGCTAATGTCCTTCAGCAATGAGCAAATTAGTGGACTGTGCTTGTGATGTGTTGTGTGTTGTCAACCTAATGTTTTATTTATTTGCCTGAGAGCTGCTATCTTCATTAGGGAGTTTAGAGAACAAAGCAAGATGATATTTACTAGCCAGGCAAACTAATAAGCTCTTCTCATGTTTCTTCTTTTGCTATCATGGCTAATCGTTGCTTTTTAAAAAACAGCTATTCAATATGCTAACGGATCCCGTGGGAGCAGGAGGAAACCGTAACTTCCTAGAGAGGGAAGCAGCAATTCAGTCGTACGTGTGCGTATGGCTACTGTGTGCCAGCTTCAGGGGCACAGAGATGCTGAAGCCATGGCCAGCCCTCCAGATACTCACAATGAGCAGGGAGCTGGCGTTGATTGTACAACTAACTTCCATGAGTCAGAGTCATAGGTGCTTTGCCCGCCCCAGGGAAACACAGGGGACAAGTAATTAGTTCAGCCTGGTGTGATTGGAGATGGCTGCAAAAAGTAGGGAGGAACTAGAAAGATTTTGCCAGAAGAGAAGTCATGTGAGGCCGACTCCAGCTTAAACTGGTGGTTCTCAAAGTGTGGTGTCCAGCGTCAGCATCACCTGGAATTTGTTAGAAGTGCACATTCTCCGGCCTCACTTGGGACCCACTGAATCATAACGTCTGTGGAAGGGGGGGTGTATATGTCCAGCAGTGTTTTAACCAGCTTTCCAGGTGATTCTGATGCTCACTAAAATTAAAGACGTGCATTCATGGCCCTTCTGGTCAGCTGCGAGACGTCAGACTTTACCAGAGCTTCCAGATTGGTGGGGGCAAGGGTGGGGTCCGAGGCTGTGAAGCTGGAAAGGTCAATTTGGAAGGAAGGAAAAGGGGAGAATATTAATATTTATATTAGCTATCTTTATGTGCGCTTTTGTAATAATGATGGTTCTGGTACCACGTAACAGGAACCAACTTGAACTATCTTAAACGAAGAAGAAATTTATTAAAAAGATACTATGAAATCATTGCTATCCAAAGGAGAATTCAACAACCAGGCCTCAGCGAGGTATTTTTTTTTCTTGCTCTATTTAATATTATCTCCTTAGGATAGATTCCCAGATGTAAGATGACTGGTTCAGAGTGTGAACAATTTCACGGCTCTTGATGCGTATGGCCAAACAGCTTCTAAAAGTTTATAGCAGCACATGAGACCTCCGGCTTTGAACACAAACACCAGTTTGACTGCATCCTTATCAACATTTTTATTATTTCTAACTTGATAGGAGAAAGGGGTGCATCGTTGTTGTTTAGGTGATCGATTATTAACAAAGTCAAATATTTAAAATCATATTTATTTACCAATTGTGTATCCTTGAAAAAGATTTTTTGCCCTTATTTTGTGAGGAGAGGCTCTCCTCTCCTCTCCAGGGATTCAGGATAACAGTAATTTTATTAATAGCAAAATAAAGAGGAAACGATATTGATTTTGGTGGCTGCAGAGGCTGTCAGCTCAACAATGGGAGCATCCTCCTGTCTTCATGGGCAGCTGAAAGGGCCCAGGTGTCAAGAGAACTGTGTCCCAATCCCAGCCCTGCCACTTCCAGGCCTTGTGATTTGGTGTAAACCTCTGCTCTCCTCCGAGCTCCCGTGTCCTCACTGGCATATGGGAACAATTCGCTCTACCTACTTACATGATATTTTGAAGATCAGAATGAAGTCAGATACTTGACAATGCTTGACAAACTATTAACATAAAGCACTATAAAAATGTAAGATACGCTATTGTAACATTGGCTTGTGCAAATGAACAGTCTCCACGAGGTCACACCAGATCAGGACTTTTGCTGTTGCTCAATAAGCAGAAAATTCAGCTTTTTTACTTCTCACACAAATGGGATTCAATTCACAGATGCAAATTCAGGAAAGATATAGGTGGTGTTTCAGGTGATTTCACTCCCCCTGGCAGGTGATGCATTTCACAAATATGTGGAAGGAGCTGACGTTTCATACCTCTGGATGCATAGTTTTCTCCCTCCCTCCCTTTCTCCCTTTCTCCCTTCCTTCCTTCCTTCCATGTGTCAACACTGGGGATAGATAGTGAGCAAGAACCCCTGCTCTCACGGAGCTTATGTGTTCATTCAGAAGGACACACTGCCCAGTGTCCCTAGGGTTGACATGAGCCTTTACTTGACAGAACAGTGCTTTACAGGTTATATGAGGTATGTTTATAGCAATAAATGCATTTGATTCTGCCAACTTGGTCATGGGGAAGGCTGAGAGGCATAATCTTCTGGAGTCAGTCAGGCAGGTTGGGTGACTTGCCTAAGATCCCATGGCAGAGTAAGCTGTGGGGCCAGAACCCGGGCCCAGTTCCCCAGCATCTAATGCAGTGCCTTTTCCAGGGCACCACCCTCCCCACTCCTTTCCGTTCTCATATTTAATATCAGTGGGTTAAACGTAGCTCTGTTTTGATGAGGAAATTGCAATGATGGGATTCCCCTGCAGAATCCTAACTCACCTTAAAACTGGGCTGGGCCTTTGTTGTGAGAAATGCAGCTCCAAATGTAATTAAGAAAAGAAAGCCTGGCAGCCAGAAATTAAAAGGCTAACAGAAAGAAAGGTACGGTCTGGAAAGTCCCCACTGACTTGAGAAGCCAGGCAGCGGGTCGCTGGGGGCAGAGGGGCTGTCGAGGGGAGGGGCAGAGGCGCTGCAGCGGCTCAGCTCTGCGCTGATGGAAGCGTCCCTGCCAGTCAATGGAATTACTGGAGATGGTTCTGAGGGATAAAGAGAGATAAGTGAGCCAGATAGGAAAGCTTGCAGAAAATTGAACAAAACCAGGAGAAGATGAGATGGGCTAAAAAAAGCACCTCCGGAAACCTGGGTAAGACAGGTCTGCGTTCCTTAGCTTGTCTTCAGTGAGCAGGGAGAGGAGGTGTAGTCTACACAGCCGGTCCGCCAGGAAGGGTCAGCTTGAGATATGGGCCCAGGAATGGCAGTTTCACCCTGTCCCCTGAGTCCTCTGTGCATTGTGGCTGCACAGTAGGACGATTTACCCACCTGATGATCTGTCTCCTCCACTGGGCTGCGAACCCTCGCGGGGCAGAGCTGCCACGTTCGGCTTTCACGTCCAGCACCTGGCAGGGCACCTGGGGCACACCCATGCCAGCCAGCCAGCCAGCATCGTCGGGGTGTGCGAAGCCATGCCTGCTAAATCCCTGTTTAATATGTTATGGTTTTCAAGCCACTAAGATACTTTTTAATACAAAGTGAAAAATGCTCTTACGTAATATTCCTTGACTTAAGTTAGGGAAGGAGCATGGATCGAGGTTTAGGGAATTATTCTGGCCCATGAATCTGTAGGTGAAACACAGAGGTGGGGCAAATACCCAATAATCCAGGTTGATTATTTTAAAACCAAAATTTCTGGGACATCGCTCCATTCTCTGCCTTAATCTCAGGCAAGAATGGTTTGATTGGTGGCTTCTGAGTGGGACATGGCTGTACCATCCTGCTTCCTAGTGGACAGAAATAGCCAGCTCTCTGGCTTCACCTTCTGAGGACTGAAACAGGAGAAGGTAATACAGAATCTCCTTTCTGTGCCTGCCTCCCTGCTCTCCTCTTCCTCCTCCTGCCTTCTCCAGCCTCATCCATACTGTTAGTCTTGTAACCTAGATAGGAGCTGCCTGAGTGCCTCCAATATCTCCAGCTTTTTGGGGCTACCTTCCAGTTGGCAGTTGAAGGAGCTCAGGAAATTTCACCCCACAATATGACTCCTTGGTATTTTGGATTGTCTTCTATGAAGCCAGTCCCTGGTGCCAAAAAGGTTGGGAATCACGGGTTTAAAACATAATACCTGTCTCTAAAGTTAATTTACAAGTCAATCTGTTTCCCCCATCCATTCATCATCCTCCTTAGCAACCATTTATTGCACCTAAACAGAATTACCTATGCTGCTCATCTCCTCTGCCCCTCTAAAAGGTGTGTATAAAAATATCTGGACCCCATTGGGATATTGGGTACACTCTGTGATTCTCCCCATAAGCTTGTTTATTATTAATCTGCCTTAAATGTGAGCTGATCTTTTGGGGGAAAGGGCAAGTTTCCCCTCACCCCTACCCAGTCCAGTAGAAAGACTTGCATATCCATCTCCTTCTTGGGAAGCCCAGGATTCCCCCAATATCTCCAGGAATTATGGATAGCCCTTTGTTTCTTCTCTAGCTTCATGTTCCTGCTTTTGGCAAATTCTTTCTTGATCCCTTCTCCTGGTCTTTCTTCTTATATAAACTGTCCTTTTCTGTACTTCATCTCCCCTCCATGGGCACAGGCCCCTCTTTGCCAATTCCCCAAGGCAGCCACAACACAAAGCCATGACATGTGGCAGACTTTGTTGAAGGAGCATGGTGTTGATGCTGGTTACACTGCCATGTCACATGACAGATGATTTTCACAAAGTCAGAAAAAACTGGATGTTAGACATCCTTGTTATTGGAACGCCCTCATTTTCATTAGCTCTACTCACCACCATGTTGTTTTGGGTCTTCCACTTTCTTTCCTTACTCACATCTCCTTTTTCCCTCTCCTGCTTGCTTTACCCTTCCCTCGCAGTTTGCCTTTGGAAACTGAGTGCCAGGAGGAAGAAGAAGAGGGGCAGAGCCGAGCCCACCCCAGTTACTCTTCTGAAATTTACCAATCATGGGCATATTTGGGAAGAATATGTCCCAGGAGGAGGGATAAGAACCAGGGCGGAGAGAGGCCAGAAAAATTCCTCATTTGGAAACTATTCTAAACCTGTCTATTCTCAGCCTAGCCTGACCAGCTTTTATATCTAAATGTAAAACAGTGGCCAAAAAGAGTGTGTGATTTTCAGTGCTTCACTGCTTGGAGAGTTTCATAGAGTGGATTCCTTTTACTCTTTAACTGCCACCATCCTTCTTTAGATGTTAAATGTCACATGCCAACTAGCAGGCACCTGGAACCTTTACTGTTAGCTTTTGTTTTGCTTTATTTCCTGACAGCTGTCGTTTAAAAATCAACATTTAGGGCTGGGCACGGTGGCTCACGCCTGTAATCCTAGCCCTCTGGGAGGCCGAGATGGGTGGATCGCTCGAGGTCAGGAGTTCGAGACCAGCCTGAGCGAGATCCCATCTCTACTAAAAATAGAAATAAATTATCTGGACAACTAAAAATATATATAGAAAAAATTAGCCCGGCATGGTGGCGCATGCCTGTAGTCCCAGCTACTCGGGAGGCTGAGACAGTAGGATCGCTTAAGCCCAGGAGTTTGAGGTTGCTATGAGCTAGGCTGACGCCATGGCACTCACTCTAGCCCGGGCAACAAAGTGAGACTCTGTCTCAAAAAAAAAAAAAAAAAAAAAATCAACATTTATTGAACACCTAAAATGGTAGCTCTGCAGTAGAAATGGTGGAATATGCAAATATGATTAAGACATGCTCCCTGCCCTCAAAGGAGTCACGATCTAGTAGAAGTAAACATAAGGTTGTGCTATGTCCCATAAAGTACGTTTGAAAAGATTACACTATAATACCTATGAAGCAGGGAAGGCAGATGATCTGACTTGAAGAATGACAAAGGAGAGACTCAGAGCTATGAAGTGACTGGTCCAGACTTTCACAGCTAATAAGTGATAGAACCAGAATAGGACCTGCAGTTTTTGACTCCTGATCCAATCCCCTTCCTACCATATGCCCACACTGGGTGCATCATATTCCCAGAAAAAGAAAAGAGTATTTTGAAAATGATTGGATGGGTTCCATACATGGAAGAAACTTACCAGCTCTTGAGGAAAAGAATATGTTGTGGTGGGCAGTAGCTTTCCTCTTTATTTATTTATTTATTTATTTATTTATTTTTATTTATTTATTTATTTTTTTGAGACAGAGTCTCGCTTTGTCGCCCAGGCTAGAGTGAGTGCCGTGGCATCAGCCTAGCTCACAGCAACCTCAAACTCCTGGGCTTAAGTGATCCTACTGCCTCAGCCTCCCGAGTAGCTGGGACTACAGGCATGTGCCACCATGCCCGGCTAATTTTTTCTATATAGATTTTTAGCTGTCCAAATCATTTCTTTCTATTTTTGGTAGAGACGGGGTCTCACTCTTGCTCAGGCTGGTCTCGAACTCCTGACCTCGAGCGATCCACCCGCCTCGGCCTCCCAGAGTGCTAGGATTACAGGCGTGAGCCACCGCGCCCGGCCTATTTATTTATTTTTTAAGCCCAGTTGCCAAATCTATCAGCCTCCGTAAGTCATACTGGGATGATTTTCAGTTTTTCAAGTTAGCTAGATGTGTATTTTTTGTTTTATGAAGATCGTTATCCTATCCCTGGGTTGGTTTTTAAGCAAATATTACTTGTGAGAGGCTGAATAATTGTTGATACCCCAGAGTTCAACAAATGCTTACTGAATGCAATAATTAGGTAAATTATATGATAAAGTCTGTTTTGACACAATTCACTATTTTTAAAAACTTATTTTGACCTCTCCTGGTCAGAGAAAACCCAGTGAGAAAGATGTGAACCATAAATATACAAAGCCTGTGAGGTGGAATAATCCTAGAAAACAGAGAAGCAGAGCAGACACTAAATTGCTTTTCAATGTCTCCCAAATCACATTTTCACAGCCAAGTGTCATTTTCTTTATGCAAAGCTTTGTACATCCCAGAGTAGCCATTGACCATATTGAGGTATATGTGGATTCTGTCTGGAGACCCACAAAGAGAGAAAGCGAGAGAACCTTTATGGCATCATTGAGCAGCTGAACAAACAGCTCCAGAAGACTGTCCCATCCTGGACTTGCTTCCTTATTATTGGGTCAGGTTGATTTGAGCTGTTTGAGTATTTGTAGAACAAACTCCCAAAACAAAACAAAACAAAAAAATCTAAACGAGAGAACATTTATTTACCATTTTGATTATCTCTTTTACTTTCCTCTTCCATTAGCACAAAGAATTGAGAATTGGACTATTCTGTGATTTCCGTCCCTGACAGTGGCAAAGTTCTTCTCTAGTGCTGTATAAAGATTATCAAAATATGTGGAGGTCCTTTTTCTGCTCTGGTCCCAGATAAATGTAGGAAGGTTGTATGTGCATGAAGTTGTAGCAAAAAAGTCATGGTGGCTGATATAAATTAGCCAGTCCCTAGCATGCCCGGTTCAGATGCTCAACAAATACTTGTTGACTATCCTCTAATAAACTAGTCCTCTGATAAACGTAGCATACATTATCATCTCTCTCTTGAAACCATCACCATATTAAATACTTGTCCTCATATGGCTTGTAGGGTTTAAGTATGTCTTGTCATATTAGTATTATTTGATAAATGATAGAATGCTGTTCGAGAACAATAACAGTAGTTACTGTTTATTGTTTTCCAGTGGCTAGGATCTGTGTTAAGTGTTTTGTATATGTTGTTTCACCTTATTAGAATTCTACAGGTGGCTATTATTATCCCCACTTGCACAATGAAGAAATTGAGGCTATCTTTTGATGGAAAAGTTCTTAACTTTAATATATTTAAATGTATCAGTCTTTCTGTTTATAATCAACACTATCTATATCTTCTTTAAGAAATCTTTCCGTACTTTAAGGTCTAAAATATATTCACCTACATTTTCTTCTAAAAGTTTTAATTTGTTTTTTTGCCATGTAAGACTAATTTATCTGGAGTTGATTTTTACATTTGAGATCTTTTCTCTTATTCCATATGAACAATTATTTTATTTTCCAGCCTTACTTAATTAAGTTTTTCCTTTCCCCACTGACACGTCTTGCTAACTCTGACACATACGAGTTATCCATATATGCATGCACACAATGAGATATTCTACCATGGTTTACAACAGTCCACATGGAAACATGAATGAATCTGTGCAATGGGATGGACTAACGAGGAGTGTGACAATCCAAAATTAGTGACTGAGGCAAACATCTCAATCAATGGGGGTTTATTAAGTTTCCTTCCCTTTTGCATGAAGAGTTGGAGAGATGGTCCTGAGATTTTAATTTTCCTTCACAAGGGTATGTCAAGAACCAAGGAGTATGATGAACCAAATTCTGCCCATCTGAGATTCTAGGGGAAACAAATCAACCCAAAATTAAATGACTTGCCCAGACTCACTTGGCTGGGAAAGCAGTAGAACCTTAAAACTTTGGAAACCAATTCATCTAACTCGAAACACCAAGCTTTTCCATCAGACGGTGCAGCACTGCCAATTCATAACCTTCCTTTAAAGCATGTCATTCTTATGATAACAACACTGGAGATACAGCTGTATCACCCTGGGGAACAGAACACCACACAGCTAGAAGGGTCTACATGTTTCTCTCCTCCTGGGTCCCTGAGGTCCTCAACCCATTAGCTGTGCCCTCTCTCCCCCGTGTATTCTACCTCTGTCTAGGCTGCTTTCCACTAATGAAAATGCTTGAATTCCTGGTTATGCTTGGGTATGCGTGCATCTTGATGAAAGAAGTATGCAACCCCTTTGATCACTTCCTCATGCCCTCCCGGCACTTGACATATCTTGCATAGTTGTCACTTGTTTATATGCCTCTTACACAGAAAGCTCTGCAGGCCAGGGCCAGCTGCCTTATTCCCTGCTGTACCTAGCACCTGGCACAGCGACTGACATACAGTAGGCTCTCAATATATTTGTCTAATGAATGAATAAAGGTGAGATTCTTACATGTTTCTAATTCACCATTTCTATTAATAGTTTCTGCCTTGCCCCACCTCTCGCAAGAGTCCTGTTCTGAGGTGAGGGAATTGAAAGTTTGGAGAGCTGACGATTTAAGAAGCCAGCGTTGTTGTCAGGCACACTGCGACCACGTGTTCTTGCTTCATTCCTGGTTAATGAGCTTCCGCCTCTTATCTCTGCGAGGGTAAATAGTCCCTGCTTGGTTGCTCCTGCAGCCCTCCAGCAGACCTGAGCCGCAGAGAGCCTTGGTCCTCCTGACCGAGTCCCTGCCACCCTCTCCACATGCCCCCACACAGTTTTGCCTGCAGCCTGTCACCCATGGACTTCTCCCTGTGGCCTGAGCCCAGACCCCCTGCCACACCCGCCCTGTTCCACTTTGTGCCTTTGCGGGGCGCTCCGGGGAGCTGCCGTGACTTACGCTCCTCTGCACTCTGCTCACTCTTCTCTGTGCAAGTGGCCATTCGTGCTGCTGAGCCTCGGAGGGACCTGGCTGCCATCTGGGAGGTCCTTACAATCACCTCAGGCAGAACCACTGTTCCCGGATTCTTGTTCTCCACGAAGGATGGGAAGGTTAGGGTGTAGGGGAAAGAGGGTGGGACAGAGGCAGCAGGGTGGCAGACAAGAGAGCCTTGGGAAGCTGGTGGTGGCCAGTCTTGCTGTAGGTCCCACACCCTGACTGGGGAAGAGATCGTGTCGTGGTGGGAGTGGGTGGCTGAGGCTGAGGAGGGAGTGTATCTTATTTGTCGTCTTATCCTCAGTACCTCCCACAGAGCCTGCCACCAACAGGTAGTCAGTAGATGTTAGGGGAATGGCACGAATACATTCCAGTGCGGGCTGTGTCCCTAAAACTCTGTGTGACATTGGACTACTCAAGTCACCTCTGAGCTTCAGTTTTCCCATCTGTTAATTGTGATTCATAGTGACTCTCACAGTGTTGTTTCAAGGATGAAATAATTTAATGCACTTGGGATTATGACATCAATAGCCTCCAATATTTTTTCAGCACGTCCTCCTGTCAGGAGCTTTTAAATGTATGTATCCCAGTGTATGTATATTTATTTTTAAATTACATCTATGTTCTATTACTTATTTACATAATATATATTGTTAAAAGATGAGGCAAAAATAAATAGAAGTTTTAACATATTCTTTCTGTAACCCAATGAATAATTTTGGGCACTCCTGGGTTTGTGTTTATCTTACTTTGGAGATCTTGACTTTAAAGTCTGATACACACACACAAGGGGGAAAATCATCTAAAACGTGAGACTATTTTTACTCACAACATTTCTGACTTTGAATGCCTGGTGTCTTTTCTAACACCACTTCAAATCTCAATTCAATTCTGACATTATCTACCTAGAATCATCATCAGATCCCACAAAGCAAGGATTTAGTCCCACAAGACTGCTCCCACATCAGATGCCAGTTGCAAGTCCCAGGTTGTCACTGGTACTTCTGACCAGCCAGCTATAAATTCAGGGGGTTCCCACAACATACCCCTCAGGTTCAATAATTTGCTAGAATGACTCACAGAACTCGGGAAAGCACTTTACTTACTATTACCGGTTTATTATAAAGGATATGGCCCTGGAATAGCCAAACGGGAGAGATGCACAGGGCATAGGGCAAGGCATGGGGGAGGGGCAGGGACCTTCCATGCTCTTTCCAGGGGGGCCACCTTCCCAGCAGGTCCCTGTGTCCACCAAATTCCATGCTCTCCAAACCTCTTTGTTGAGAGGTTTTTATGGAGGTCTCATTATGTAGTCATGATTGATTAAATCACTGGCCATTGATGATTGAACTAAATCTCCAGCCCCACCTTCTCCTCCGACGTCCCAGGGCAGGGCTGAGAGTTTCAACCCTGTAATCACATGGATGATTCCTTTGGCAACCAGCCCCCCTCCTGGAGCTATCTTGGGGCCCACCAACAGTCACCTCATTAGCATCAACCCACGTATGGTTACAGGGGCTTGTTATGAACAACAAAAGATGCTCCTATCACCCCTTTCACTCGGGAAATGTCAAGGGTTTTAGAAGCGCTATGTCAGGAACCAGGGACAAAGACCAAATATTTATTTCTTACTGTTCCACAGATATCTACGGATTGCTGTTAATATTAGCATTTTAGTGGCTAAAATGTGATGCTCATTTGCTCATTGATATTTGATCAATAAACGACATCATCTCAATGGTAAAAATCCACCACCTCCTCTACCCTCATAGGATTCAGTAAAGTTACTTTCATATTAAATTTTAAAATGCTGATCGTAAACATTTATGCTTTTCCTGATCTGGCTCTCCACCAGAAAAGGTTGCTCACCACTAGTTTAATGTCACTAGTAACCACGTGTGTTTCTTGGAAATGTAAATTCTTGGGCTTGTTAAAGCAAAATGCTCCTTAGGGCACTATAAACAGATGTTGTGGAGGCATTACCCACATCAACAGAGAAAATTTCCCTCTTCTTGCTCCATCAAAGAAGTTACATTGGCAATAAGCTGGGGTTCATTCATTGCTTCATCTAAGAAATAGCTATTGAGTGCGAGGCCCTGGGCTGGTCCATGGAAATGATTGAACGAGAGTGAAACGGGTTTTACCTCATGGACTTACACACTAACTGAGGTGAAAGAGCCACACAGCACAGCGATGTACAAATGAGGGAGTTACAGGACAGGAAACACTCTCAGTGCTGAGACAGCTGTGGGGATAGGTGTGGGACCCTCCTGAGGGTCAAGGAAAGCTTCTCTGAGGAGGTGACATTTCAGCCCTCAGTGAAGGATGAGAAAATACCTGGCCGTGGGACAGAGTGTTGGAAAGCACATGGTGGGAAAGGGAAAGGCTGGAGAGTGGTGAGCTAGGGGGAGAGCTGCATGATGCTCAGCTGGGGAGGAGGTGGAGACCGCACAGTGCAGGAAGGCAGGGACCCTCCATGGATGAAGGTGGGGACCATGTGATGCATGAAGGGAGAGGCCATAAGAGGTTTACCTTGTTAAGTCAAGGTAGAGAACCGGGATTTTAAGTGCAATCAATGGTCATTAAAGGGGAAGGAGAGGAACACAGAGTAGGGAAGCTGCTGTGAACAACGGGCTGCAAACCTGGAGTTGGGGGTGGGGCTGCTGTTAGTAGGTACCATGGATGTGAGTCAAACTAAAGTATGCTGCAGAAATGTAACTGGCAATCATTTTTTTTCTCTAACAATTTAACTTCTCCATTCTTCTGGGTAGTAGAAACTTCATCTAGAGCCTAGGTTATCTAAATTCTGGACAATTCAAGATAAACACAGTCACTGCAGTGTTTTCTTTACTATTTTAGTGTTTCACCCCCCCCCTTTCCCCCAGGGTTGGTCTCAGTGCAGGGGTTTATTCCTATGCCTTCAGGGCCTGAGGAACTGGACCTGCTCCGTGGGCATCACCAGCTTCTGTACCGCTGCCTTCCCTGAGGTGAACAGTCCCTGTTGGATTTTTATCATCTTGTCTCTCACCAGGTTCTTGCAAGTCAAGAGTGCCTAGGTTGTCGAGACTACTACTCTACTACTAACTCTACCATGAACTCTACCATGAATTTTAAAAAATCTGCTAAGAAATTCTTCTCTCTTCACTGTGGTAGGTACAAGCACACGTCACTCAGAGCAGTGGACGAATGCTGATGAATCTTTGGGCATGGGTTGGGAGGAGGAAGAAAGCTATGAGGCAAATGCAACAAGAAAAAAAAGGGCTAATAATTTGACACTTTATCCCTCTACGTTCTTTCCTAGCGAAGCTTTGAATATCTTCTTACGTCCTCTTCCAGTCCACTCCTCACCTCCCACCTCATCGTCTAGCAGCAGGAAGCTGGGGCAGAAAAATAGCAGATAAGTTGTTTTTGTGGATATGTTCTTTTCATGCAAATGTTCCTCAGAGGCTTCTGTTGCATGAGGGAAGATTAGGACATCATATCAGGAATGCAAAGAGAAAGAAGCATCTTTGTTCTGCTTTGGAGTAGCAAAATAAGATCTTAAATATCAACACAATAATGTCTTGAGAGAAAAAGATGTTTTGAATATCTACTATCCTGGACTGAACAGTAGGCAAAGAATATGGGTCAGAACAAGCTTTCTCTACTCCCAGAGAGCAGGTAAGGATTTCCCAGGCTACGAGAGTAGAGGTGAGGGGAAGACCAGTGCCCAGGCCCCTTCACAGAATATGGGGGTCTCTGGCTTCCGGAAGAGAGTGAGGGAAGGAGGGAAAAACGAGGCCTGGCTTTCCATTTGGGGTGTGTGCCGCCTTCACACCCTGAAGTACTAGGCTGTGGAGAAGAGGGTGGAAATCCAGCTGAAAAGGAAAGGGGTGTCCTCAGGTCAGAGGTAGGTTTTGGTTAAAGCCAGGAGGCCGAATAGGCTTTTAGGGAAAAGGATCACGGAATTTGTTCTTCGTGGAGTGTGTGTTCTGGTGTTAGGCAGGGCAGCTTGGGAGCCAGTATTGTGAAAGGAGATTGGGTCAGGAGGAATGAACATGAAGGTGGGAGAGAAGATAGAGAATCAGAGGGTCTCGGGTCTTGGGAGGAGGTACCAGGCTACTGGACTGTGAGGCCTCGTGGATTTGTGTGACTGGGAGGCTTTTGCCTCAGCAGCCTGGCAAGGACTCAGGCCTCCAGAAGGAGCCTGGTACTTTCCATCGCAGCCCCGTGACTGAGGGAGCATTGATGAGACTGTGGTCCCTGGGGTGAGAATAACTGTCCCTGGCAACGTGAAGCTTTATGTCCCTCAGAGCACCTTATGCTTTACCTAGTCCCTGTGAGGGACTTAGGGAATGTGTAATGAATGAACAAAAACATGGCTTTCCATTGTATTAGTTTGCTAGAGCTGCCATAGCAAAGCACCCCAAACTGTGTGGCTTAAACAGCTAAGTTCATTGTCTCTCAGTTATGGAGGCTGAAGGCTGAGATCAAAGTGTGGGAGGATGGATCCTTGTGAGGGCTGTGAGGGAGAAACTGCTCCATGCCTTTCTCTTAGCTTCTGGTAGTTTGCGGGTACTGTTTGGCATCTGTTGGCTTATAGGCACATCACCCCCATCTCTGCCTTCATGTGCAATGCATTTGCCCCGTGTCTTTGTCTTCACAAGGTCGTCGTCTTAAAAGGTCACCAGTCGTGTTGGATCAGGGCCCATCCTGCTCCAGTATGACCTCATCATTACATCTGCCATGATTCTATTTCCAAGAAGGGTCATATTCTGAGGAACTGAGGGTTAGGACTTTAGCATCTGAATTTTGGGGGGACACAAGTCAACCACAACACTCATCTTTTTGAAATCCAGTGCATCAGGGTGTCGCACAAATACTGCCTCTGAAATGCGACTTAAAGGCACCCGCTTCTCTCTAGCTCCTCTTCTCCTGCACGGTCCAGGCTGCCATCAACACACACTTGAACTACTGCTATAACCTATGTGGTTGGCTTCACACTTCCCATGTGCAAAAATGTAGCTTTTAAAATTTTCCTGTAGCTGTGTTAGATTTCTATCTCCAGTAACCATGGTAACTGATGCTGGAAGCTCCATCTAGTCATGCCCGGGTCCACTGAGTCAGATTGGGTGACTTCCCAGTCTATTTGGGTTTAAGCTCAGTCATATTCAGGTATTTCTCACTCCCTCCCTCTCCTTGGCAGGGAAGACTGTTCTTCCCTTTGGGGGGATGTCACGGTGCAGTGGCACTGAGGAGGTACCTGGATTCATGGTTACGCAGGGCTGGCACCCATGTTGTGTGTGCTGTCTGGTCTGGATCATTGGCTGTTGGTGGAGATCCCTCACAGGTGTTTGCTGCAACAGGCTGGGCCCACGTTTCGGGACCGTGCTGCCATCCATACCATCTCATCCTCATGTCCACAGGCTCCTGTCAATTCTGTCTTTCCCTGGAACATGGGAGAATTTGGTCACTCTCCCTACAACTGCTGGGATCCATACGACCCTGGCTCAGTGGTCTGGACTCTTCAAATAGGCATTCATTCTCTGTGGGTTTATCTGCAGGGTTTGCTGGTGTCCCAGAGCCCCAGGTAGAAAGTCGGCACCAGCTTCTTTTATTTTCAAATGTCCTAAAACATAATTGAGGGTTTAAGTGTCTGTTTTCACAGGGTGGATTGTTTATTGACTATTATTTCTTAGTCTTCCTTTAGTAAGTGATACCTTTGTATCCCCGTACCTAGCACAGTGGCTGACATGTTCTAGGTGCTCAGTGGAAGATGTATTCAAGGAAGATTCTGGAGAGCTACCTTCTGGGGAGAATATGTGACATCTGTGGTGGATACTGTGTCTTAGGAGTTCAATGTAGTGGATAAATCGTGGGCTCTGGACGCAGAGCAGACCCTCATTCAGATGCCAGCCCTGCCGTGTGCTGGCTGCACCACCTTGGGCAGATGTCCTTAGCTCTATAAGCGACAGCTTTCTCAGACATAGATGGGAAACTACTGCCTAGGTTGGGATTGGGTGTAAACTAGATAATGTATACAAAGCACTTAGCATGCCTCCTGCTGCTTTAAGTAAGTGCACTATAAAAGGCTGCTTTTATTATTACATTTACAGTGCTTTCTTTAGCTTCTGCGAACTCCTCAGAGCTTGCAGATAAAATGATTACTGTGAGCTCCGGAGGAGGGACGGATGCTGCTTTGCCTGGGAGCCACAGCCAACTTGGGTTTGACACTTGCATGTCAGCTGGGAGGATACGTGATTCTGGCAGCTGTTCACGTGTTCAGGTAGAGGGAGAAAAAAACGTTACCGTGGTTGAAAAACAAACCCACTTTTTTCCTAAAAGGTACCAGAAGATGAATCTGGACTTCATTTCAAGTTCCAGAAGTAGCAGAGATAGACAGAGAGATACAGTGGGCGTGGAAAAGATGTGTTTTGCTGGCAGGAGTTCCTTTTGGACTTAGGGTATAAGCTGCTCTATGGCCATGTGCTCTAATCATTGTAATGAAATGGTGGGATCCGCAACCTTAACTCCACTCTTTGCTCTGCCAAGTATGTTCGGAAGGGTCAGAGTGGGATGGGGAAGCAATGACATCACTATTTTCTGTCTCTAGGTTGAGCAGATGCCAAGTTGAAGGCTGGCTTCTATTTTCACAATTAGGTCTCACTTTGTTGGGGAAATTTTCCAATGTGCCATTCTATTCTGAGCACCGTGCTTTTATTTTTATGGAGGAAACTGACAGGAGTCTAGCAAGTCTGAAATGGTGGGTGAGTTGTCCACGAGTACTGACCTCCTTGTTTCCAAAGTGCACCAGGAGGACATAAAATCACACACTAGTACCCACACACCAAAAATCAATCTTATGTTCAGAGTGGAGTTTAATGGAATAAATAAGCAGTTAAACAGAACGCTGAACTTCAGACCCAACTCCTGCAACAACTTGCTCTCTTGATTTTCTTGTTCATAAAACTGGGATAAGAATAATGATCCCAATTAAATCAGTTTTCATTCAGCTCCAATACCAATAATTGATAGCATTTTTTTGAGAATGATGTGCTAGGTGCTGTTCTTTACAGCAACCCTTGGAGATGAGATAGGTTTTATTTCCATTTTACAGGTAGAAGAAACTGAAGCAAAGGGAAGTTAAATAACTTGCCCAACTAAGTTAGGAAATACAGGACCAGGATGTGGACCCAAGCGGGCTGACCTGGGTCTGCCTGTCCCTACCCATACTTTTATCTGGCTGCCAGCCAGTGAGCAGTGTGAGGTCACCCTCTGCTAGAAGTGAACTGAAGTGATGCAGGAATAGTATATTTTCTTGATAAGGGAAGATTTACTCTGTAAGGGTCAATCTAATATTAGCCATTTGATGAAATCTTTCTATGAACATATCTCTTTTTCTCTATTCTTTTAACAGAGTGTACAAAAAAATGACATAACCATATAAACCCTAACATATGTAGCCTATCGTGCCTACCGCAGCCTAGATGTACCAAACCTGTTCCAAGTGCTTTACCTGCATCACCAGGCACTTCAGTCTACTAACCAATGTTAAAGGAAAGAAAAAAAAATTTAGATAAGTTAAATTTGGAGAGTTTAATTGAGGAAAAAAAAACCCATAATGATTTGTATGTTGAGCATCCCTCAGAACCAAGAACAGGTTCTGAGAACTCTGGCCAGGAACAGGGTTCGGCAGTATTTATGGATAGAAAATGGAAGTGAGGTACAGAGCTTAATTAGTTAAGCTCGAATTTGCCTTATTTGAATCAGTTGGTTGCCTGTGATTGATTGTTGTTCAGCTGGCTGAGACTCAGCTGTTTTTACAAAAGTATATTCCTAGAGTAGGCTAGGCATTCAGTTAGTTTCCACACTAGCCCAGCCTGTAGTCCATTGTGGATGCATCCTCAGGCCAAATTGAGGTTACTTTCCACCAAGGAAGCAGGCATTGATATTGATTCCTTTCTTTGATTATATAACGGAAACACAGGGAGATTAAGCAACTGACTCTGGGTCACAGAGCCTGCCCTGAATGCAGATTTTCACTTTGGCAATTTGGCTCCAGGACCTGTGCGCTTCCTGACCAGCAGCTTGGAATTATGACACAGTGGAACGTACATGGCGTCATGATAGCAATGATCGTCTTTGCCGTTTATTGATTCTTGACTCTGTGCCAAGCGCTGTGCTAGAAGCTTTATGTGCCTACATCACTCAGTCCTCTCTACAGTTCCTCTGACTTAGGTGCTGCTCTAACCCCGTTTTATAGTTCAGGGAACAAAGAGGAGTTAAGTTAACTTGTCCAATATCACATAGCTGGAAGGTGGCAGAGTTAAGGTTCAAATTCATGTGTATAGCACCAAAACTCATTCAACTGTGCACCTCTGCCTTCAGATATGGGCATCGATAAAAAAAGGCCCTCAGAAGTTGCTCAGGATTCACATGAGGTTGTCCTCCATGCGTTGGGCACGAATTCCTCCGCCACCATCTTCCTGCTCAGCTGCTTTTGCCTTCCCCAGAGTCCCAAGCCTTGGTGTCTTGCTCGGCAGTTCCCTGGCCCAGTGGTTTGCGCAGAGACTGAGCAGTGCTGGTCAGAGCTGGTTACATCCAACTCACCCTCAGGCTGAGTCTGTCATTTGGTAATTCTGCAGGATGACCCAATACCCAGTCCCCCTTCCCCACCTCTGCTCTCTCTTTGGAGCAGCAGTTCGATGTTTTTAAAAAAAACCTGTTAGGAGCCATTATCAGCACAATTCACAGATAAGTGGGGACCCTGAGAGTAGTCATGTGCTCCTTCGCACAGTAGCAGTAGAGTGATTGTTTCTTGAAGGAGCAAAGTCAAAGTCATGCCAATAGAGGCACATGCCATCTTCACATGGAATCAGAAGATGTTGTCTTTGGAGAAAAATTAGTTCTCATGCAGCAGGCATAAACGTCTATATTTAAATTGAGGTGTTCCAGAAATAAAACCTTAAATGTTATAACAGAACTTAATTTTGATTTCTGATGCGCTCCCTGGGGGTCCCTCCCTACCTCCCAACTCTTCTGGTTCAGCTAAAACACTGCCTTTCCTGGGGTTTCTCCCTGGAGGATATGCCCCAAATCTGGAGAGTTCCCCATTGCTCAGGTGCTGGCTCATTTGGCTCTGGGAGACTGGCCACACAGTGGGGCTTGTGAACACTGTCATCCTGGTTCTCGTGGCCCTGTGGTATGATGATTCTCTGCTGCCTCTGCTGTGCTTGACTCATGGATAGCTTTGATTCTAGTCCAGACTACCATGAAGCACTGTGCAGTCATTTTTATCTGGAGTCTTTCTGCTTTTCCACTGTGGCTGCCAGGATTTGGCTCTTTTTCGCTTTTAGAACCCAGAGAACAATTGATCTCTTTCTCTTCCTTTTCTTCTTTCTTTTCGCCTCCCTCCCTCCCTCCCTTCTTCATTTCTTCTTTCTCTCCCTTCCACTCTTCAACCCAAACCTGAAGAAAATATTTTCTAAAATTAAGAAAATTCTACTCCAGTGCCTACATCACTCAGTCCTCTCCACAGTTCCTCTGACTTAGGTGCTGCTCTAACCCTGTCTTATAACTAAGGGAACAAAGACTTAGAGAAGTTAAGTAACTTGCCCAACACTCCATGTCAGTAATAAGGCTGTTTCACTTTCTGATCATTCGTGTGTTCACTGGAGTAGTGCTTTTAATTTCTTTCAAGAAGTTTTCCTTTGAATTCACAACTTGGCTAACTGTTTGGTGAAAGAGGACTAGCTTTTAGTCTACCTCTGCTTTCAACATCCCTGGGTCCTCATGAAGCTTAATCATTTGTAGCTTTTGATTTAAATTGAGAGACATGTGACTCCTGTGACTCTTCCTTTCACTTGAACATTTGGAGTCCATTGTAGGGTTATTAATTGGCCTAACTTCACTACTCTTGTGTCTCAGGGAATAGAGAAGTCCAAGGAGACGAAGAGGGATAGGCAATGGTCAGTTGATGGAGCAGTTAGAACACACTCAACATGTATCTATTAAGTTCACCCTCATATAGGCACAGTTTGTGGCATCCTCAAGCAATCACAAAATTAACATCAAAGATCACTGACCACAGATCACCATAAGAGATATTATAATAATGAAAAAGCATGAAATATTGTGAGAATTACCAAAATGTGACACAGAGACATGAAGTGAACACATATTGTTGGAAAAATGGTGCTGACGGACTTGCTCAACGCAGGGTTGCCACAAACCTTTGATTTGTAAAAGGAATAATATTCGTGAAGCACAATAAAGCAAAGTATAATAAAACAAGGCATGTCTATATTTAAATGCAGGGATATGGGGGTAGAGGATAGAAAAGAAGGATACACAAAGAAAATAATCATAGAATCATATTTTAAAATGCTATAGAGCAGCATTCCCTTTGTTTAGGTGTGCTTCCTTGGTAGGTTCCTGGTACACTGCCAGGCTGTGCTCTTGCTGCCAGGGAAATGGAGCTATGTGTGCAGCCCCACCCCAGGACTAGAGCCTAGACTTCCCTCTGGAAGCTCTTAAAGTCTGAGGCATCAGGCATCATAAAGGAGTAGGGGGAGGGGTGCTGGGCTTTTTTCTTTCCTGGAAAGGTTAGCATTTCCTGATTAAAGATTGGGCTCTGCAATCAGGCAAGAGAAAGAAATAAGGGGCATCCAGATCAAGAAGGAAGAAGTCAAACTATCCCTGTCTGCCGATGATATGATCTCGTACCCAGAAAACCCTAAAGACTCCATCGAAAGATGCCTGCTGAATAAATAAATTCAGCAAAGTCTCAGGTTACAAAATTAATGTACACAAATCAGTAGCATTTCTATATACTAATAACAGTCAAGCTGAGAGTCAAATCAAGAATTTATAATAGCTGCAAAGAAAATAAAATACCTAAGAGTAGACTTAACCAAAGAAGTGAAAGATCCCTACAAGGAGAACTATAAAACTCTGATGAAAGAAATCACAGATGACACAAACAAATGGAAAAATATCCCATGCTCATGGATTGGAAGAATCAACATTGTTAAAATGTCCATACTGCCCCAAGTGATTTACAGATTCAATGCAATTCCCATCAAAATACCAACATCATTTTTCACAGATTTAGATAAAATAATCCTAAACTTCATACAGAACCAAGAAAGAGCCCAAATAACCAAGGCAATCTTAAGCAAGAAGAACAAATATGGTAGCATCACATTACCTGACTTCAAATTACACTACAAGGTTATAGTAACTAAAACAGCATTCTACTGGTTGGTATAAAGGTAGAGACATAGACCAATATAACAGAATAGAGAACCCAGAAATAAAACTATATAGCTACAACCAACTGATTTTTGACAAAGTAGACAAAAAAATACACCAGGGAAAAGAAGCCTCATTCAGTAAATGGTGCTGGGACAACTGGATGACCACATGCAGAAGAGTACAACAGGATCCCTATCTCTTGCTGTAAACAAAAATTAAGTCAAGGTGGATCAAAGACCTAAATGTAAGACCTGAAACCATAAAAATTCTGGAAGAAACCATAGGAAAAACTCAACCTAGGCAAAGAATTTATGACTAAGACCCCAAAGACAAATACAGCAACAACAAAAAGAAAATAAATGAGACTTAACTAAATTAAAAAGTTTCTGCACAGCAAGGGAAATAATCAATAGAGTAAATAGACAACCTACAGAATGAGAGAAAATATTCGCAAACTATGCATCTGACAAAGGATTGATATCCAGAATCTACAAAGAACTCAAAGCAGCAATAAAAAGGGGGGAAAAGACATGAAAAGAGATTTTTCTAAAAAAGATGTACAAACGGCCAACAGCCATGCTCAACATCATCAATTATCAGGGAAATGCAAATTAAAATCCCAATGAGATACCGCCTTATGTCTATTAGAATGGCCATTGTTAAAAAGTCAAAAAACAATAGATGTTGGCATGGATGTGGTGAAAAAGGAACACTTATACACTGTTGGTGGGACTATAAATTAGTATAACCTCTGTGGAAAACAGTACTGAGATTCCTCTAAGAACTAAAAGTAGACCTACCATTCGATCCAGCAGAGAGTCAGGAACATTCCAGAGGGTTGTGGGAGGGGAGGATGGTGGCAACTTCCCAGTCACCTCATGGGATCCAGCCAAGACAGAGTTGCCCCTCCCCTGGTCATCACTGATTGCCCCAGATGTGGAGGGACCTATGGGCCAGGTGTGGTCAAGATGATTTCTCACCCCTTGAGACCTCTTTAAGACTGAGGTCCCTGAGTTATCTCACCCCCACAGATGGACAAATAACCTAATGACAGGAGAGAGGGGCCTTGGCATACTCGGGTTACACATTTATTTATTCAGTCAACATCTATTGAATACAGCCTATGTGGCAGCCAGGGAATTTCTTTTTCTTGTTATACAAAGATTAATGAGGTAGTCCTTGCCCTTGAAAACCTCAAAGTTCGCTGTAAGAGATGGAATTCTGTACAGAAAATTACAGTCTCCAGGGCTGTGTGTGTGTGTGTGTGTGTTGACTATTTTCTTATTATACTATTGTTGTGTCTCTCCCCCCATCGCGACCCCTCTCTCCACCCCCCATCCGTACTCCCTTCCCTGGAATATCAGAAATAAGGTTCTGCCCTGCCTGCCACCTGTCACTTGCTCTTCCTTGGAGCAGGAGAAATGATTTACCTATTTTCTGGGAAAGGGAGATATTAACATCCACTGCCCAGCATTGAAAGGAGTGATGTTTTAATTTAAAGGTCCCCATTCCCAGAAAGGCCCTTTTTCCTTCTCTTTGCAAACAGCTTCCTTGTAGCAGGCGTGAGCGCGCGTCCTCCTCTGTGTGCCAAGATCCGCTGCGTGAGCGCTCCCGCTGCTAGGGAGAGCGGCAGGCAGGCCGATAGGGGTGTGCGTGTGTGGGGGCGTGTGGCAGAAGACGACGAAGCTCCTTCGGCTACAGTCCCGCTGCTTCCTCCCATCTGGTTTCGCTTGTTATATACGAAGCTGGTAGTGTGAGCTCCATCTCCAAGACTCCTGTGTGTTTCTCGGCTGATTCCAAAATCACAGGGGACGGATATGCTTTGTTTCTCTTAAGTCCTAGCACACATAGGACTGTAACAGAAATATGAACAGAGGGCCGTGGTGCCCAAGAGGAAGGGGTACTGGTCAAGTCAGCCTTCACAGAAGAGGTGACAATTGAGCTGACACTTGGGTGGAAGGGCACGAGCCGGGTGTGGCCCAGAGGCCTGACAGCCCTCTGACTGGTCTTTGTCCTCACCTCGGCCTTAGCACGGGGCTCCGTACCTGTCTGTGGAATGGAGAGATGGTGACCCCGGAGAATGCTGTCTGAGCCGGAGGAGTCCCTGGGGACATGGGAGGGCCGCCCTCCTGCCACGCCCACCCGCCGCCTCCAACTGCACAAGGCCAGGTGTGTGGTGCCCCGCAAGGAGCGCAGGGCCCCACCCAGGCTGACCGCAGGCGAGCAGAGCGTGCGAGGTGCTGGGAGGAAACTCACAGGGCGGAGATGGGGGCCGGACGCGGTGGCTCATGCCTGTAATCCTAGCACTCTGGGAGGCCTAGGCGGGCGGATCGCTCGAGGTCAGGAGTTCGAGACCAGCCTGAGCAAGAAGGAGACCCCCGTCTCTACTAAAAATAGAGAGAAATTATCTGGCCAACTAAAAAAAATATATATATATATATATATATATATATATAAAAATTAGCCAGGCATGGTGGCGCATGCCTGTAGTCCCAGCCACTTGGGAGGCTGAGGCAGTAGGATCGCTTGAGCCCAGGAGTTTGAGGTTGCTGTGAGCAAGGCTGACGCCACGGCACTCACTCTAGCCCAGGCAACACAGCGAGACTCTGTCTCAAAAAAAAAAAAAAAAAGGCGGAGACGGGAGCTCGGGGTGTGGGGAAAATCTAGGGCTGAGAGTGGGGAAGTCAAGAAAATGCTTGCGCGCTCACTTGGGAAAGGAGGCAAGGAGCAATTCAGGGAGGTGCCGTGGAGTCGAGACTTTCTGGTACCGAGCGCCAGTTCTGCTAGAGGCTTTCTCCTGGGAATTGATGGTGGGTAAAGGCATCAAAGGACTCAAGGAAAACCCACTGCACAGGCAGAAAACCAACTTGAGCTGAAAACAAAGGACTAGAAAATTATTATTGACAAATTGTTTTTCTGTGGTTAATCATTCTACATTTGAGAGCTGGCATTTTTTCATTGATGTAATTAGTGATTACATTTTCGAGAGGACATTTTTCATGTCAAGCAGACAATGGCTCTAAAGATGAGGGAGGACGGAGTTTCATGGGAGGAAAAAGAAATGCCACGCTGACACAACGGAAGGGTAAAACTGCATTTGACAAAGGCGCCCTCTTGCACCGTCAGCTACCCCAAAGTACCAGCAAATGGGAGCTAATCTTTGAAATGTAGTTGAAGCCTTGTAATAATACCTTGTAATAAAACCTTGGGGATCTCCAAGGGATTTGGCTGTGCTAGGATTTTGCTGGTTCAGTTCAAGTTCACTTTCTCTCTCTCTCTCACCTCTAATACATACTGGAATTAGAAATACACAGGTGAATAACACATAGCCTCTGTCCTTATGGGGGAGAGGAGTGTAAGTAGACAATAACAATATAGGCTGATAAATGTTGTGAAAAGGGTAACACTAGAGGAAGGACACCTGACCAAGCCCAAAGGAAGGGCACTGAAGGTTGTCAACGGCCAGTGTCTGAGATGAGCTACGAGAGGGCTTGTGATGCCTTACTTGGTGGTAGCTGTTAAAGTCTTCCTTGGAGCTAATGCTTTGAACCTGTTCTTCTCTTTGTTTCTCCAGGATGCATCTCTAGGATGGTGATGCATTGTGAAGGTCGTGGGAGGTAGTGGGGGATCAGATATTTCAGCAGCTGTGCAATCAGGGCTCCTGGAGATCTGGAATGTTCTTTCAGAGCAGGCAGCCTGGCACTTGTAATGGAAGTGCTGGTCACAGGGCCTCCCTTGTACTTGATGTTTAGCCTCTTGGTCTCGGAGCTGTCCCTCACCTCTGCTGCTGCTGTTCGCCCCTGCCCTTCTCCCCCATTTGCGTTTGAGTATACTCACGGAATTTCTTCTCCAAACCCTGGGTCCAGCTGGCATTTCTTGGGTACAGCTTTTCTTGACACAGGTTTGATAGTGTGAGTGCCAGGAGCCACCCAGTGCCTGCTTTGCCTGGAAGGTGGCTGGGGCATGGCTGCAACCTAGGTCTGCGCTGACGGGTACTGGAATTTCCATTCCTGACCATGCCCGTTGTCCCAGAACAGCCAGACATTCTGACCTGCGCTCGCAGAGTCCAGCCTGTGCTAGGATTCCTATAGGAGTCTCTCGCCTGTACTCCTGGTCAGATTCTACCCTCACTCTGACAGCACAGGTCACAGCCACTAGCATTTTACCTTGTTACACTACTACTGTTTTAAAACAACACTATCATGCCTCAGGATGGACCATGAGGGCCATTTTTTCTAGGCTTAGGGACTGAGCAGCCTTGCCCCAAAGGCTCTCAGCCTGCCAGTCGCAGCTCAGCTTCAACTCCTCACGCGCTCAGGGTACTCACTGGCTGCTTAGTGCTTTCTCCTGCCTCAGCAGACTTCATCTTACTCCTGTCATCCTACTTGTTACAGTTCTAGGTTATATTCCTCAAAAACATTTTTTTTTGGTTCCTATCACCAGTTTAAAGCCCCAGTCAGGGGCCCAGCCCCGGGGCTAACCCAGGTGTGGACAAGGCAGACCAGCTCCGCAGAGAGCCCCGTCCCCCGTACGCTCTCCTGTCCTGTCCCAACGCAGCCAGGGAGGACCTTTAAGTGACTGGAGCACATTTTACATCACTAAACTCCATTCTATTCAACTGATTCACCTCCAATCAAAATAGGACTTCTAGAGGATTCTCCTTGCTCCAGCTCCTCCTGATGTTTTATCATTGTGGAAACTAAGGTCATTTTCACCAGGAAATTCAGTTCTTTACAAATGATAGACGTCAAACACTCTCAACTCAATAAATATTTGAGTGTTTACTATATGCAAGGTGGCATGTGACATGGTATGGACGGGACACTCATGGCCCTACCTTTAAGCAGCTCCCTTCCCCTGTGAAGTTACCAAGGGAGGTGTATTGACAGAAGATGATGTCAAAGGAATGCATAGTTCCACTTACTCTGATACGGTGTTGTGCCAGAAACCCCATGGAGGAAGTCTATGGCTTAGGATGGAAACCTTTAGGGAATTTCTCCTTCCCCTGAAACACAAATCTTCTGACCACTCATCAGCCACATCAGAGGATGGAAAACGAAACAGACACAAGAACATGGGAGAGAAGAGAGAGAGAGAGAGAGAGAGAGAGAGATGGTTAGACCTCCACTGGCCCATGTACATCTTCTGCATGCAGAGAAAAACGTTGATGTGTAGGAAGTTTGAACATGCTGTGACTTCATTCCTTGGTAAACAGGTCTAGCTGTGTCCTGGAATTTCCAGTTCAGACCGTCCCCACAATGGTCCATGCACGGGGAGCAATAAGAAGGGACCATGGAGAAGCCTATCTGGAGAAAGTGGCCTTGAGGCAGATCCCTGAAGGGTAATAATGTTTCCAAATTCATGAGTAGATTTAAAATTCTCTTTTGGGACAGAAATGCTGGCTCTTTCTTTCTGCCATCACCTCTATGGCCAGCCCATTCATTCTGTATCCAAATAGAAATCAAGTCCACAAATATCCACAGTAGAAAATTACTATGGTAGGGATCCCTGGAACAATCTCACCTAGTGCATGGGTCCCTTGAAGAAAATGCCACTGTGCAGTGAGACTTTTTCTTTGGTCACTAGTCTGTCTTGTAGAGTAGGAAAAGTATGTAGCCTTAGCTGTGAGCCTGGATGACGCACATTGGTTGGAATACTGCAGTGTGAATTCAAGTGACAATGCTACGATGGACTTATTACTACATGATTGTCTTCTATCTATATGTACATTTTGTAGGCTTATATTTGAAAGTGTCACTCAGCAAGAGTCAGGATCATACTCAGGTGATCGCATTTGAGGAGAAGCATAATGCCCATCCCTTGAGGACAGCTTAAGCCAACAAGGAACTGCACAGGGTCCTGGCCACTGCTGTTCCACCTGCTGGGACCCTATGAAATGTTGAGATGGCATCACCTGCCTCTTTCTGCCATCAATGTGGGCATAACTCTGCCTAGAGTGGTAAGAAATTATAACCCTGAACTCCCAATTTCATCTAGGGACTCCTCCCATTCCTCCCCATTTGGTCTGGGGAGAATGGGGGTGGAATGAAAGCTGTCTCGGTTTTTGTCCACATTGTGAGTCTGACTGTTTTTGTAAACTCCCATTAGCGTAGAAGAAAAAGAACCCATTTTATTTCTACCACAGGAATGAGCAAATTAGTCCTTAAGTAGATGAATTGACTCTGCCACCAGCTCACCAGATGTCTAAAGAGAATGAATGACTCTTTAGACAACAACAAACAGAGCACTTCATATACTTGTGAGAGACTCAACTAGAAGTTGTCTGCAACCTAGCAATTGCTAAAGGCTACTTGAGACATCTGTCACTTGAAAGAGTCTAGGGGACATGCTCCACATCACTTTCACTATATCCTCTAAGCACCATTTATGTATTAATTCAGGCTTCCAGGAAATAGGAAGTGCACACTTTTGAGCTCCCTAAAGAAAAGCCTAGCAGGAGTTAATACTGAATATTATGCTTTTGAAAATCCTGAGAGTTGATGTAGCAAAGGAACATTTTCCAAGTGTTTCTGTATTTTTTGTATGTCTGTTTTTGAAAGTGTCACTTGTTACGCAATTCATGTTACATTTCTTGAAATTCATTGATAGGAAAAAGTGTCTTTGACCAGATTAATTTATTAATTCTCCAAAACAAATTTATGGAATGTTTTTTATTTGCCAGGCACTGGGCTAGGTACTGGAAAATGGGTGAACGATGTATGTCAAAGAGCTTATTTTGTTTGATATAAGTTCTGTGTAACTTAAGCTGTATTCACTTTTGCTACATTTGGCAGAAGCACCAAATTAAATTTGGCATTCAAATACATTAACTACCACTTCCCAGATACAGCTATTTTATTTTTATTAATAAAATTATTGTCTTTCATTGGTAAAACTATATTATAAAGAAATATATTCTCATTTTAAAATTTTCATGTAGTACAGAAAACTTTGTGAGCTCTCTGTTCTTTATATATCCTCAAATTCTATTCCTTGGTGCAACAACTATTAACTGTGTGTTGTATGTGAATCCAGCTGTGAAACATATACACACACTATCACACACACTTGTGTTCCATTCCAGATGCCACGCACGCACGCACACACACACACACGCGCGCGTGCACGCGCGCAAACTAAGAGCAAAGAGAGTGGCGTGCTCTACCCCAGGTGCAGGCAATAAGAAGGTACATTGTTTGAAGAGAATTGTAAAAATAATAAAACTTCTGAAAGTCAGTCTGCTTTTTATTACCATCATGCATCAGCAATTCTAAACAATGTCAGGGATAAAATACTCCTCCCTATGGAGTGGATTTCTCTCTCTAGTGCCGTCTTCCATTGCTATACCACTGAACATACCCACATTTGCACATAGACACACACATCTATATAGGGAAATGCATACAAATGTATGTGTATAACATATATCCTTTGTAAAATACAAATGGAATAATACGCATTATTCTTGCAATATTTTTCCATTAATTTATACTGAACTTCTTTCTACATCATTTCTTATATATCCAATTCTTAATGACCACCAGATAGTCTATTATATGAATGTACCATAAATTTTTTATCCAAGCTCCCCTCCTTTTTTTTTAACTATTAGCATAAAAGATAGATGAGTTTTGCTAATCCAGACTTATACTGTTTTTCTTTTATTAGGTAAGTTTATCTCATTTACATTTATTTTTTATAATAGATATTTATAATAGATTTATATAATAGATATATTTGTTATGCTTAATTTTGTCACACTACTATTTCTTTGGTTATAGTATATTTATGTTTTCTGTTTTTATTGTTTCTTTAAAATTTTTTTTTTTTTTGCTATTCTGTGCTTGCTTTCTTTTGCCTTGTCTTCTAATAATATCTGAAACTTTGATATAGTTAAACCTCTATTTCTATCAGTCTTGGACAGTTTTTATACCACATCATAAAAGAAGAAAATTTATATTTCACACTTTCTTCCAGCTCCTTCCCCTCATCTTACTTTTTATTTTTTTTTTA
This sequence comes from Lemur catta, assembly GCF_020740605.2. Classification (NCBI taxonomy): domain Eukaryota; kingdom Metazoa; phylum Chordata; class Mammalia; order Primates; family Lemuridae; genus Lemur; species Lemur catta. The sequence continues at coordinate 42,066,282 of NC_059139.1, forward strand.
TATTACCCAGATTTATAACTTATACAGAGCTGAGCTCTGGAAACATTATTACACACTCAGTGGTCACCAACTGTCCTTTCATCCATGGCTTTCCCATTCATGACATGACTTTAAACATTTTTCACTTATCTTTGGGTTGGTTGGATTGTGTTATCAAGTGTAAGTGCTATTTTGTCAGAATTTTTGCATTATTAAAACTATTCTTCTGCTACTTTTAAACATAAAGCATGTATTTCTTGAGCCACATATTTTCCCTGCCAGAATTCTGTAGATATTGTTCTACCAACTTCTTGCAGTGAATGTTGCCATGGAGAAGGCTGAGGTCAGCCATTTTCTCCTTTTGGGAATATGCTTTTTTAATTTCTGAATGCCTGTAGGGTTCTCTCTATATTCTTAAAATCAGGGTCCCCACTAAGATATGACTCAAATTTAAGATTGTATTTTTCTTGAACAAAAATCTATGTTCTTTAAATTTTAATCAGTGGATTGATATCTTTCTTTCAGGAAAATTTTCTTTTTTATATCTTTGAATATATGTTTTGTTTTCCATTGTAGGAAAATCGTGTACACAAAGAAACTCCTTATACTGATTGTGTTTTCAGTATTATCTATTCTTCCTGCTGCCTCTAATGTGATTATTTTCTCTACAATCTCTTTGATCTTCTGTTGTTTTCCATTTCATTTTGTGTGAATTTATTAAGCTATCCCTCCATATTCCTGCCTGTGTTTTCAGCATTATCTATTCTTCTTGCTGCCTCTAATGTGATTTTTATTCCTATGTTTTTGTTATTTTAAATTTATTCCAATGCTACTTCTGATTATATTTCCTCTTATTGTTTCATACTCTAATCTTTGATTCCATGGTTTCTTTTCTTTACTCTCTCTCTTTTCCCGAAGAACATAAATTCTCTTTCTCTATAAGTAGAGTAAAAGAATATTAAATTGCTTTCTCTTTTCTGAAGATTCTTTTTTAGAATAGTTTTTTTTTTCCCCAATCTGCTCATTGTTTGGTAGGTTTGTTTATTTTTAGGTACTATCTTTACATGGATCCTAATTTGTATTTTTTGTGTTAACATGTGAAGAGGGGCAGTTCTATATAAAAGGATCATAATTGGGGTACACCATGAATGCTAATCTGGAGAGTGTCCTTGAGAACCCTTTTCAGATTCTCTTCCTCTGCCTCAAGGGTACATCTCTCCTTAGTTTTCTGATCTTCGCCAGTTGAGGAGAGCAGATCACCTAGATAGGAGGTTACTGTGGCTCTCAATGAAGCCTCCAACTCACAACTGATTGCTTAAAAATTCATTATAATAAAAATTCAAATAACATAGAATGATGTAGGTTGAAAAAGAAGTCTAACCACTTAACCCCTTCCCCTGAGGTAACCACTCTTGCCAGTTTTTGTTTATCCTTCTGGATCAAGAGTCTATGCATATACAACTCTATTATTCATAATAGTAGCATTGTATATACATACTTGAGTTTTCTTCCTTTGCAAGATATGCCAGCAGCTGTTGTATATGAGCCTGTACTGCATCAATCTACTCTTGTTAATAGCTACAGGATGTTCATTTAGACTCACACTCAGGGCTTCCTGTACAAGTTCAGGCTTTCTCAGCCAGCACAAGTTTTCCAAATGATGAAGAGGAGGTATTTTCTTTCCTTCTTGGTTTTTTTCCATGTATTCTCCCACTTTGTGAGCTCTAGAGTTGCCAGGACCTCCTGGAGGCCTAGTAAGGCCCTGTGGACAGAGCTGAAGTCTAAAGGACAGTTACTGATGGCTGCTCATACCTATGTCTGTTCAAGCTTCAAACGCTGGACTAGGAGAAACTTGACTGTGATAATAAAACAAGTATTAAAATGGGAAAGAAGGTTATGTAAATAAATATGGTACTTTAGGGATCTTTGTTTTCTCTCTAGTTCCCCTTCCTATGAGAGGGGATGAAAACCCAGAAGACACCAAAATATGTTTTGTTTTAGCATATCAGAGGCTTGGCTTATATAGCTGGCTTTACTCTGCACTTAAAATGTTTTCCATGAAAACAATATAGTTATATCTGAGATTGGGACAAAAAATAAGTTAACAATATCAGATAGATTGAATAAACAGATTTAAGAAGAGCTGAGATGAATCATCGAAAGTTTTAACCTCTACAGGAAAGATTTTTAAAACACAGATCTTGGTGTCAGGGCACTGTCAGAGAGTTGTCCTAGTTCTTTGGCCCCTTGCTTGGAAGAATCACAAGCAAGGCCTGTGTGACAGAATGATGCCAGACACGAAGCACTTTCACACAAGCAGCCTTTATTGCAGAGTGAAGGATACAAAGTAAAAAGTGTGTCCCAGAGGAGGGACAAGTCTGTCTCTGCTAGTGAAGAAGACCCTGGGGTCTTAACACACTTCTACTTTTATGTCTACATCTTATGATAGCTAAATGGTGGGTGGAATATTCATTATTTTTCTGGGAAGAGGGTGGAGAGTTATTGGAGCTAAGGGCCCTCCCCAATTTTATCCTTATAGGGTAACTTCCAGGGGTTGCCATGACATTTGTAAACCATCATGGCGCTGGTGGGTGTGATTTTTACTATGCTAATGTATTTTAGTGGGAGAAAGGTTACCTTTGGTCATGAGCTCCTAGTTTTTGTGCATGCTCCTGACTGGGAAAATTCCCTAATCTCAAGTTTCTGCCATTGTGGGTTTGGCTCTAGATGTTCAATGGCTTCTTCATATTTACCCCCCTCCTCTTTTCCTGTGGTTAGTGCTGCCAACCTGGGCCTGTCCCTATCATTGGGTCTGATCTCCCCACTCATATTTATTATCCTCCATTCATGAGGACAAACAGAAATTTCTCCAGGGGGTTCTTGGGAATGCCTTTCCTGGGAAGGTAGGACTCTTCCCTGTGGTACTGTTGGCTGGAGTAGAATTCAGTGTCTTGTGCCCACACAAACTTCCTACATAGCCACCAGTAACTGTTGTGGATCTGGTGGTTGTAGTGAGAATGGAGAAAGGGTGGGGCATTCTTGTTTAAAAGGATCTTTTAAAATATGTGCAGTATGTGCTTATTATATTCTTGGCACTGTGCTAAGCCATTTATATGCATTCACTCATTTAACTTTCACAAACAACATGATGAGGTAGTTAGACACCTGGCATCCCTTTCCAACTCTGCCATCCCTAATTCTTGGCAAGATGGTTTAACTTCTCTGCCTCTATTTTCTCCTGCATAAGACGGGGCTAGTGATAGCACCTGCCTCATAGGACGGTTGTGAGGATTAGATGAGGTGATTCATGGAACACTCCCAGCGAGGTGCCGGCCACCTGGTCAGCACTCACAAACTGTCTGAGCATATTTGTATTATTACTGTTATTCCTCCATTTTATAAATGAGGAAACTGGGGCCCACCAAGTGGGTGTTTTTGCCCTGTTGCCCAGCCAGGAAAGTGGAGCCAGGGCCAGGATGGATGCTGATCTGGCTGATGGTAGAGACTAAGCATTTAAATATGATCCTGTCTGGCCTCATCCACATATCCACCATCACCTCTCTGGGGCTCAGTGCTTTCTGGGGACACCCTGTGCCCTACCCAGACAAAATGCCTCTGAACTTCTTCGTATGATAGATGCATTCCCACAAACCATATTCATGTTGAATCCTGTTTTTCCTTGGCTTTCATTATATAAATAATTTTATGATTGTACCTTTCTTTCCTGATCAGTATTTTCATTCAAAGACTCATAAAGACGTTTGAATCATAGGTTGGTCTCTGGAATCTTTATTATTCTTTCAGAGTTTTTATCTATTTACTGAAGAATTAAGCCTCCGCTAGAGTTACTCGTAGGAGGAGCTCAGAAGCTGTTCATTGAATGTCACCAGGAGTCTCACTAATATGTGTCCCTTCACTAATTAATGATTGCATTCCTAAAATGTTTTGCTTAGAACAAAATATTGTTTTGTGTAAAACCAATTGCGTACTCCTGTGAGAGAGAGGTTGTTTTTGTTTTGAGTTTTTCAAGTATGCCATTAATTATATCTGGAGACGGAATACAGCTTTTGTCATTTTACTATCTTTTTTAGAAGATAATATTCAAAATAAATAGAAGTACAGCTGATTCTCGTTATTCCTGGCAATCATGTTCTATAAAATCACTGCGAACACTGAATTAGTGAATACTGAACAAGGGAAAATATAGGGTTAGATTCCTGAGAGCCTGTGGTCACACATTTTTGTCAGTCAATCAGTACGTAACCTTGTTTTAGATGTGTATCTATTTAAAGACATTTAATATATATAGTTGATTCACTAACATTGAACTCACGGCCAACAGCACTAATTCATGCCTGGAGGAAGATTCTCTAAAACACATATTTTCTCCTTAAGGCACATCAGTCTTATTGTGCTTGGGAACAACAGATAGCACTTCAATACTACACTTGGGGGCCATTTTAAACAGCAAAATCACTAATACAAAGCACAAAAATGCAAAAAATGTGATACTAAACATACTGCGAAAAGAACACGTCTACTGTATGAGAGCTCAGATGGAAGGTGGAGAGTTGCCTTGTTTTAACTCGGCTGGGAAGCCGTGCATTGGGCAGCTCAAACTTTTCATTGCTCTGTGCATGTCCATGAACAACTGTGAAATGGACACACACAGAATCTTGATTTTGAAGTTACAAATAAATTTTAGCAGATAGGCCAATTTGCAAGTTTGGAATGCACCAATAATGAGGATCAACTGTATTTTGCTTTCAAAATGTCCCTTTTTGCCCAGTCTTAATTCATGGACTTTGGTAGATTGCACGAATGACCTTAGTATCAATTTCCCAGTATAAGGCAGGCCCTCTGCTCTGCAACTCTTGATCTCCTCTCACTTTAATGCCAGGCTTGGACAATGGGATGATAAACCTGGTGCAAGCAGAAGCTTGCAAAGCACATTTGCACCTCCTCTGTCTCTTTTGGATCCCTGCTACCATCATGAGACCACGCCAGGCTAACCCAAAAGAGAGGTGTGAGAGGCACGTGGAGGGGAGCAGAGTTGTCCCTACAAGGCCAATGTAGACCAGGAAGCCCCGAGCTGGACCACTAGCTGACCACAGATGCATGACAGAGCCCAGCTAAGATCAGCCAAGCCTTTTGCGCTGGTTCTAGACATCCTGAGAAATAATCAGTTGTTTTGTTTTAGGCCACTACGTTTTGGTCGGTTTTATGTACATCGGCAACTAACTGATACTGGGGACATGAGCATCTCTAGTTTCAATATGAGGACTTCGGCATTCAAGATCCTTTAGGAGAGCACCAGGCGGCTACTTCAGCTGCAGATCGATGTCTCTGTCTCTCCATCATGTGGAAGGTGGAAAAGAGAGCAATCATTTCAACACAGACCAGAGAAGTTAGAAGAAAAATAATGGCAAGAGAGAAAGGAGGATGAGATTGGGATAGAACTGAGTGCGGTTTTGCACATCTGGTTTCCCAGGCCTTGATGAGTGGCTGCTCATTCTTGTAATTTAATTTTAGCTTGGTTAAAACACAACCTGTTATTTAAAAAATTTTTTTCCACTGATAGTGGTAATTATTTTATTTATTTTGCACTGAAAGAAAAAAAAAACAGGCAGGAAAAAGGAGGGACAGAGGTAGAAAGAAGGGAGTGAATTACATATAAAAAATAATTTCTCATGTTCCAGCCTCAGAACACGAAGGGAAATTCACAAGGGGTCTGATACATCAATAACTACAGAATATTTCTCTAGAAAAGCTGCTGGCCCCAAGGCATAATAAAAGTTACACTTAAGAAGACCATAAACCTTTTAAAAGTCATATTTTGAATCAAAATACTTTTCTTATGAAATATTAATTCTCAAAATGAGTTGTAAAATATGAACACAAAATGGTATAGGCTATTTTTATTTCAGGCAATAAGGCAAAATTTCTTAGAGAAAACGACAGCTACTAGACTGTAATTCTCAGAGTCAATGAATGAAAATGTAAGTCTGAAATTCACTGTGCTAGGCACTCACCGATCCAGGTTTCAAAGGGAAACCTCAAAATACAGTTGGAGCATAATTTCAAGGTAACTCATCATTCTTTAATTGTTCTGAACTTATTTCCTGGACATTGGCTTTTAAAAACGAAAAGGTAGATATGACCTCAAGACACAAATCAGAGGCAATTACTTAAAAATGTAGGGGAAAAAAATGAACTCACGTATTGAAGGACAGCTCTGAGTGGAACTGAAAATTCTTTAATTAACTGAAAATTACCTTACAAAAGTTTGTGCAAATATAATACCTTTCAGTTAATGCTAAAAGCATTAGTTCTCTAACTTATAAGTTTTACTGTTGGGATTTTTTGTACAATGAATATTGATATGATGACTCACTCCTATGGGTCTCTGAAGTCAGCCTCCGTGTGTTCAAATCTTAACTTTAGCACTTGTAAATTACCAATCTGAGGCGGGGCCTGGTGGCTTATGCCTGTAATTCTAGCACTCTGGAAGGCTGAGGTGGGAGGATGGATTGAGGTCAGGAGTTCAAGATAAGCTCTGATCAAGAGTGAGAGTCCTCCTCATTCCTCCCCACCCCCTACTCTGATCTCTAAAAATTAGCCAGGTGTGGTGGCACATGCCTGTTGTCCCAGCTATTTCGTATTTGGGAGGCTGAGGCAGAAGGATGGCTTGAGCCTAGGAATTTGAGGTTGCAGTGAGCTGTGGTGATGCCACTGCATTCCACGTGGGGTGAAGAAGTGAGAATCTGTATCCAAAAAAAAATTACCAATTGGCAATTTTAGGTAAATTTCTTAACCATTCTGCCTCAATTTCCTAATCTATAAAATCTAGATTATTCTATCAACTACCTCACGTTTGCAATGTGCATTAAATGAGTTACATGTAAGTGTTCATTCTTTGTCAGCTATTAATAAATATACATTAGCCTCAGCTAGGACACCAAAGCCTTCATCTGACATTTTCCAAATCCATTCTCGGACCCAACCCTAGTGTTGGTTCCAGTTCCACCTACATTAATGCCCTCTTCTTCTCCCCAATAGTAAATGAATTTTCAGGTGTTCCTGTGAGTGTCCTACCAGGTATACTACCCTCCTTGTGAAATGTAGAATCAACACAACCCTTCCAGATTTGGCTGACTACACCTAAATGTTTTTTTGAGTGGGAGACTAGAGGAAATAGGGGCCAATCACCAAAACTGTTCAAAAAGCCCCATTCCTTGGCTGCTGAAGAACCAACCCCATAATGCTACTCTGCTGTCCTCCCAATCCCTGCCCAGCTCTGCCGGCATCAATTTCCCTGCTCATGTGTCTCAACCTAGAAATTCCCTCTGGTTGCAGGATCTGCGAAATCCCTGCCCAGGGATGGGCCCTGGTGATGACAGTCTCTGAGGCTATTTCAAGTATTTGTTTACATCTTTGTTGGATTTCTATGTGCTGTACTTGAAAATAACTGAACTTTAATTCTTTACAAATTCATTCATATTTTCTCTAAATTGAAGTGATCTACTTGTTCGTGGCTCCAAATCTCCAGGGATTTCCCGCTCAACCCTAGGAAATTCTATGCACCTGGTGGACTCTGAAGTCAAAATATACCTGAGTAAACTGAACATACAGTCTTGCTTTCCTCCTAATGCTTTTTCAAGTCTATTTAAGTGCAATTGCAGTCCAGAGCCTCTAGCAACTCCCTGTCGGACTTGCTGAGCCAGCCTCCTGATTGGCTGTCAATAGATCAGTTCTCATCTTGCCTTATTTAACTCATATGCTCTCTTGAGCTCCTGTTACACAAACAATATCAAGTGTGGGGGGTCACCAGGGGTAAGAAGTAATTTAGAGTTGGACGATGAGGTATAATTTGGAAAGGCCTGACTTCAGCTGACCTGGCCTCCAGCCATAATTCTACATTGCCGTCTACACTGCCCATCATCAATCTTTCCTCTTCCAGTCAGCCCCCTTCCCTAAAGAACAGCGACTCACCCACAGTTACACAGCGTCCAGGAACAAAGTTAATTAGAAGTTAGGTCTCTGAATAGTTCCTCCTTTCCTCAGGAAAAAAATTCCTCCTATTTCCAGAAAATGGGGTTTAAAACAAAGCAAAACAAAAAATGCCGAGATAGAGCATAATGACCTCTCTCTGGGAGTCATGCCCACATGTGTGTTTGGGATCAATAAAAAGAATGAAGGAAGACTGAGGCAGATTGTGGTATTGTTTAAATAATAAAATAACAATAATGGCTAACATTTTATTAAGCATCTACAATATACCATACTTTGTGGCAAGAATTTTCCATATTTTATCTCATTTTGACCCCCACAACAACCCTATTATTCATTTAAAGCCTATGTGTGGTATTTACCATGTGCTTAATAAATAAATAAATAAATAAATAAGAATATAGGTGTGAAAGGGATAATATTTTCAAAATATTAAGCCAGTATATTTTAGTTTTTCTCCCTCATAGTCCTGGCAGCCATTCTCTCCCCTATTTTGTCCTTGAGAAAAGGGGCAGGGTTGTTGGATGTGACATAGGAAGGTCCAGGAGAGAAAGGAATAGGAAATAGAAATCCTGTGCCTTCCATCCCTGGGGGCTGTGGGACGAAGAAAGGGCTCCAACAGGGGAATGAGGTGGTAGAAACATGTGGGCTCTGACTTTGCTTCATCGGGTTGCAGTCCAAGGGGGATGTGCGGATGTGTGTTTATGGTGGGGTGGAGAAGCACTGTTGGGTTGGGGTAAAAGTTAAAATCAGAGATCTTGGTGAGATGTGCTGTTTGGGACTCATGGTGCAAACTGCGTTGCTGCGTGAACCACAACCTCAATAGCCATGCTGTGAGGTGGAGAGAAAACCTGAACCCTAAATGTCATGAAATGGGTCAACAGCGATGACTGAATATCCCCCCAGGATCCATGCCTTTGTCTTCCTAAGTAACAGAAACCCAATTTGGGTGCAGTCATTGACCCTGTTAAAAAGACTACATTTCCCAATTACCATTGGAGCTGGAATGGCTATAGAACTAAGTTATAGACAAGGCCTCTTAAAGGAAGCCAGCCTGGTAGGGCGACACTTCCCATTCTTCTTTCTATTATATCCTATAATTTGTATTGCATTAGGGCCAGGAAGCTGGACATAATAGCTGGAGCTCCAGCTGCCATATTGTAACGTGAGTTGATCTTGGGAACAGAAACATGCTCAGGAAAACACAAACATATAGGATACATGATGACTTCATGGAGCCACCACACAAACCCCAGATTATCTTTGTCTAGATTTTTTAAAGAGAATAAACCTCATGGTTTAACTCATTACTATTTTAGATTTCTGTTAGCTACGGTTGAATATTATCCTAAGAGATATTCAGAGCACATTTAGAGTCAGGCTGAAGAGATTGTGGGGCAGGTGGGTGTAAGGAGATGGGTTCACAGTGACTGGAATAAAGTGAAACTGCAGCTAAGGTCTATGGTCTGGGGATTGAATGGTAATCACAGCAGATCCCAGGAATTCACAGTTCCAGCAAGGGCCCAACTGAGGCCAAGGCAGCAGAGAAGGTCCACATGGCTCTGATTTAGCCACGAGAACAGATAACATGAGAGACAGATAGTGGCTTTGGATAGCAGTAGGCCACCCTGCAACCAGGCAGAAAAGAGAGACCAGAGGAGTCTGTAGACAGTACAAGGACATGCCCAGGTAGACCCTATTTGCCCAGGAAAGTCTCCAGAGGCCAGCTCTCATCATGGGAAGAAGAAACAGGAGGGAGGGGAATGCTGAAAGATTTGGTGTTAATCTGAAAGAGATTGAATTAACTAAAGAAACTGCTCTAAGTGTTGAATTGGATTGATTCTCTTTGGATTGGATTAAATTTGTTTTCTAACCCTACTATCTAGTTGGCAGTGGAGGTTGTGAGGAGGATCAGATCAGATATAGGGAAAAAAAGACCCTAGCTACATTTGTTTTGCAGACCTGAGTATAGTGCCTAAATTGGCTTCACCATGACGTGGATACTTTTACCCTGATTTCACAGATGAGGAAACTGAACTTGGAGAAGTTCAGTAACTTTAAAGTCACACAGTTGTTAATCATGTTCATATTTAATATTTCTATTTCTAACAAGTTTTAGGTTTGGGAGCCCAACCTGCTTTGGTCCAAGAGAAGGACTGGGTAGTTGCCATGGACATAGTTTACTTGCTTTGTTCAGTGTTGGGTAGTGGGTTGAACTAGAACTCATTTTCAGAGCCTCTCCAAATTCCAAACTTCTTTCTGCTAGATTATGCAGCATTTAAGAACTGAGTGATCTTGATCTGACCCCAAAATCTATCAGCATATGGGTAGAAACCTATCATTCTTGGCTACTGAAACTTTCAACATATACCTGATTTTTGAAGTGAAAGTCAAAATCCTATAGATAGATCCATACATAAAATGGCAAATCTAATAGATTTAAGCGGTATTGATTTATCAGGGCACAGCTAAAGGGAGATTAGAATGGCAAAACTTAAAACAAGGTCTTGGATCCTTGAGCAGGTGCCCATAGCTATTTTTCATTCATTCATTCATGGAATATTTTGTGAGTGCCTACAATATACCAGGCAAATTGAGTGGGGAAGAAAATAACTAGGAATAGCTGGGTAGAAGCTGATCTCTCAGTGCTCTATTATCTCTTTATCAGTTCTGCAAACTTTCCTACCTCAAATATATCAATTATTCCAGAAAATTCTATTTAACCCCTCAAAATAGAGAACATCTAAAACATAAACATTTTATAAACAAAAATATCTAGGGTAAGAGAAAAGGTGTAAGGAATGTATACATAGTAACTCCCAGAAGACTGATGGTTCTCATTTGTTAAATTATAGAGTTCAGTTCTGTAAGTTATCAATAAGATCTATATTTATGATTTATACCTTATTTACCTATACTTATCTAGAAAAATGTTAAATGAGCATACCCTTTGGCCCAGCAATCCCAATTCTAGTATCTTTATAGACACACTTGAACATGTGCTGGAAGGTATTCACTGTAGCATTGTGTGAAATAACAAAGTCTGGAAACAATCTAAATGTCCCTGAATATGGAAATGATGGAATAAATTAAAGTATATCTCTGTAGTGGAATACTCTGCAGCCATTAACAAGACTGAAGTAGATCTATAGATCTAACATGGAACTATTCTAGCAAACATTGTTCAGTGAGAAATTTCAAGGGGTTGCTTGAGTTTTCTTCCTCTGTCTGTCTCAGTCCCATCAGGGACTCATCCATACTGCAGAGGAGCAAATTCATCATATTTGTATGATAAATATGCTATTTGATAATTGCCCATGAAGTGGGAAAATTTAAACAGGAAACCAAAAAAGAAATGTTTCCTTTGCATTATTGGAAAGCACTTGCTTGGTGAGAAACCCCGAGTTTGTACGGTATGCCCTGAATGTGGGTCTGAAAGATGAATTGCTTCCTTATAATAATACAGATCTCTACTTTCAGGCAAAGATTTTAATGATTATGACATGGCTGAGATAAGCATGGCTGCAAATCAGGAGTCAGACAGCCTGTGGGTTGCCTGCCATACACCATGCCTGCTTTTTCCCTGCGTGAGGGAGAAAGGGGTCTGAGGGAAGGAGAAGGGAGTTCAGAATGTGGTGGAAACCAAAGTGGGAAAGGGTAGTGAAGACTGTGAGACAAATGCCCTGCACACCACAGGGTGGAGAGCTTGTTTCTCTGATCTACTCTCCACAGAGGTACCTCCCAGCTGAGAGATGTTGCCTCCTCAGCCATATTTGGAGCTGATGTGCTGAAGGATAGGGAGGGAAAGCTGTAGTTCCTCACCAGGGCTAGGCAGCTTCTCGGAGTGGGAGGCCCCCAGGCTGGCCCTCAGTCCCAGCCGTCTTTATGTGCCTGGCATTAGAATTCATTAATCATTCAGTGGGACAGATTCATGGTGGGCAAACAGCTCCGTGTCCCCATTTCCCTTGTGGATAGAATATGAACATAATTAAATATTTGCAAAAGGTGGGTGACAGATGGGCTGTTTAGAACAGCCTCATTTGTGGTCATTAAATGGGACCTTTTGAAACAGAGCAACTGGAATGTTGACAGTCTCTTTCCAGGAAGCAATTATGAACCCCACACTATCTGGTGTCTGATTCCATAAGCTTTCCCAGAATCCCAAGCGACTTTCCCATAATCCTCCACCCACGTCCCACGTCTCCCCTCCCTGACACAGATGCCGCTGTGGATCCTACCTTCTTCCTCTGCCTGTCTCAGTACCATCAGGGACTCACCCCATACCGCTAAGATCCTTCACTGCAGAGGAGCAGATTTCAGGGGACATGGCCCCTCACCTCAGAGGAGCGGTGCATAGTCACCTCTGCCTTAGCTTGGCCCATTCCTGAGTCTTCTTCCTTTCCTAATTCTGCTTTGAAAGTGAGGTGCAAAAGTGAAAATATTGGTATGCAATTCATTTATGAAAGTAATTAACAGCCCTTGTGAAGGCTGACATGCATTAGGTACTGTGGCCATGGGGATGTCCCCAGAGTTGTGGAATTTGCATGTTAAAACTGCAAGGATAAAGGCCTGACTCCGCCCTCTGCATGTTTGGGTCCTGAGTCCTAGAGGTGTAAGGTGCCTTCTAAGGTTACACAGCTGGTCCCCAAACACGGATGCCCTAGAAGCCAGCTCTCCCAATTTCACAGGCGTGGTTGCTCCCACGTTGCATAGACTTGGTGATGTGATGTGTGAGTGTGAATGTGGGAGGGGCGGGAGGAGGTTGGTTTTCCAAGGAAAAGGGAGAGGCTTTACTTTGTGTTTTTTTCCATTCTGTGGTGACATTAGTGCCCAGCAGGCGTCAGGCCCAAGGATGTTAAATCCATACAAAAGGAGGGCTCACGTGTTCCTTCACACTCTCCTCCTAGGGTGCCCAGTCCCAAGAGCCTCAGCCAGGAACCTCCCAGTGACACCCTCCCCACTCTGCCTGACACAGCCACCCATCCCTGCTGAAGGCCCGGGTTGGGTTCTCCCTCCAGACAACCCCCTCCAGCTTCCGCTACTTCTGAGGAACTTTGCATACTCTGACTCAAAGTGCTGGTAGATTTTGTGTGTCTGTCCTCTCTTCTCAACCTGCTTCGAGGAACCTGCAAGCCACACTTGAAAAGGGCTATGAGTGAGGTCTGATGCAGCAAGTGCCACGAGCTTCAGAGGGGCCTCGTGGGGCCCAGAAGTGACCATAGACTCGACCTCCTCCTCCATGGCATCTGTTTTTCCTGTAGCTCCAGTGTTCTGGGATTCCCCTGAGGCACAAGGGTAGGGCCCTGCAGCAGGAGGCTCCAGGAAAGGCCAGGGTGGCAACAGGCTGGCTCATGCCTCCTTTCTCCTTTCTATTCATGTTTTTCCTCTCTAAAATGTGGTTCGTGCCCATATCTGAACTTGCAGCCTTTAGTTCTCAGCTGGTTTCTGTCATGCCATCTAGAGAGTGCAGCATTAGAGGAGATGGGCTATTTCTAGAACCATCTGTTGGGAGGTCTAGAATTCCTACTTCTGCTGCTATCAACCACGGATCGCAATATGAAGAAACAGAGTAAGATGAGAGATTTAGGTGTGATGTGTAAAAGAACTTCTCGGTGATACTGGTACCGACAGGCATTGGCACCCTCAGAATTTTTGGAACTCTACCCAGAGAGCTGTGAGAATGGCATACAAGTAATCTATATCATCTAGTTTAGGTGTGATTCTATTCTGAGGTAGAAGGATGGATTAGACTTGTGTTTTCCAAAACATGGTATGCATCCAACAAATAGTATATAAAATTTTAGATGATATATGGACCAACATTGCTCATTTTAATATTAAATATCCTAATTTTAATTAATCAAGTTAATATCGTAATTTTAATATGTATTAGAAAAAAGGATCACTAGCACATTTCAGCTCTAATTTTATGGCTATTATTGCCTGGGATGGGGCTAGATAAAAGTGAATCAAAATACAGTTGATTTAAGAACAAATATTAAGTGAGTAGAATTACAGGTATGGTGCAGAAATGGCAAAAATCATGGAGGTGGCACGCAGAGGACAGAAGCTGGGGAAACGTTCGAGCAACAGAGCTCCCACCTCGATTTCTCGCTCCCATGACCTTTGTAAGAGTTTCAACATCATTTAGATCTTGAAGGTCTCCTTCTTTCACCCACTGACAGTGTTTAAGGCATTGTGACAGGAGAGATTTCGCCTGGCTAATGTGATTTTCAGGTGTTTGGTGAGGAGGCCCCTCAGCCCGACCTGGGTAATGAAGAGTTCTTCTCCCCGGCAGCGGAGGCAGCTCATCATCCGCTGTGCGGTGCGGGATGCACGGCCACTGATGAAGATAGAATGGCCAGGCTGCGGTGTTATTAATGCCGGCGTCGGATCTGTGAGCATCTGCAAGGGAAACAGTGACATGCCCTTCACTTAAGCCCAGGAGGACAATGAAAGCTAGTGTGCAGCTTGGATGGGAGCCAGAATCAGGGTCTGTTGTCAGAGTAAAGAAATTCATTAAAGAAGCTCTCATAGCAAGGGCTGAAGAGGAGAAAAGGAGGAGTGGGTGCTGATCAAGAGACAGCAAATTAAAACTTCGTCCCTTGCTCCAGGGACAAAGTCTCTGCTTCTCGAGGAGATTTATGACACAGAGGCCTGGGAGGGTCTTGCAAAAGCCTGTGATCACCCAGCCACACATCTGCTACCCGCTAACCCTCCCCAAGCCATGGGCCCACTTGCTTCCTAGAGTGAGAAGAAGGGGCTGTCATGACATCTCTGTGCAGATGGTAGAATTCTGAACAGGAGGATGTACTGCCAACAGAGAATGAAAGGGGTCTCAAGTCCATTGATAGTAAAATGATAGTGTGAGATACAGACGTTAGTAAGATACCTGGTACAAGTTTGCAAACTTAAGGGGGCAAGGCAGGTCACATAACCTGAAGTGCGCCAGGAATACAGGCAATAGGAAGTGCTGGAGGTCACTGCCGCCTGGAGGGCCCAGTGCCCCATTCGAAGGGGTAGCCATGGCTCAGCACCAGCTGATCATTTTGGCCAGGGAGTCCAGGCCCTCGTTCCTAGACCGCCTCAGGTTACAGGAGAAACTAGACACGTATATTTTAGAAATATATAAAATATCCCAATTTAAAAACATTTAACTTAAAATTTTAAGAAAATATTTGGAAATATTAAAACAAAAAAGGAAAGAAAAAGGCTGATCAAATAAAACATGCCATGGACTGGATTTGGCCTGTGGGGTAAGTAGAATATTGGTCCCCTAAAGATGTCTATGTCCTAATCTCCAGGACTTGTGAATATGCTACTACATCGTGAAAGAGAATAAAGGTTACAGATGGAATTAAGTTGCTAATCAGCTGACCCCGAGATGGGGAGAGTACCCTGGGTTACACAGGTGGGCCCAATGTAATCACAGGGTCCTTAAAAGTGGAGGAGGGAGGTATAAGAGTCAGAGCTATCTTGAGGAAGGCACAGTGCCGTGTTGCTGACTGTAAGATGGAAGGGGCCCCGAGCCAAGGGACGCAGAAGGCCTCTGGAAGCTAGAAGGGGTAAGGAAACAGATTCTCCTCTCCTGCAGCCTCCAGAAGGGACAGCCATCCTGCTGACACCTTGGTTTTAGCCCGGGAAGACCTATTTTGGGCTTCTCAACTATGAAACTGTGAGATGATATGCTTTTGTTGTTTAAGCTACTAAATTTGTGCTAATGTATTACAGCAGCAATTGGAAACTAATATGGCCTCTATTTTCAAACTCCAATCCAGAGATTGAGAGAGAGGGAAAAGTAAGTGCAGTGAAAGCAGAGGAACACTGTGAAACTCTAGCTGCCCTTTATAATAATGAGGGACAAATGGAGAGAATAAATGCTACGCTTGGCTATTTAAAATTTTTAGTGACCATTTTAATAAAAATACCTGCTTGGTTGAGCAGATGCAGCTGAGCTTTTAATTCTGAGACACCCAGCCCTGTCCTGGGGCAGTTTTGGAGCAATGGTCCAGAGGATCTCTAGGTCAACAGTACAGTGGCAGAGACCCTTACTGCTCTCCACTGTCTGTGGGATCTGCTGTAACTTTCAGCCTCTCTCATGGCTGGGTTGGGGCCACATGGCCAAAGGGACATAAGCTACTTCCAGGCCAGGCCCTTCAACAATCCCATATGATCTCCAGTTCCTCTCTTTCCCTACCATGGTGACCCTGGAGGCCTTGTGTTCTGGATCACTTAGCTACAGGACGGAGGAGGGCTGTCCCCCTTGTGTTATGAGCAAGAATTACACTTTTGTTTTGTTGCACTACTAAGATTTTAGGGTTGTCTGTGGCAACATTACTTACTCATCAGTTACTGAGTCTAAAAAATAGACAAAATAAGATGGGAGGGTGGATGTGGAGACACAAGTGAGTTGGGAGAGATGCGTGCGATGGCTCAGGGTAGGATTGTGTTTTTCCAAATGTGGTCTGTGAACCACTCATAAGAACTGAGCCTCTGTAGACAGCAAGCAGAACAACACTTTAAATTTTTTCATAGGCATGCATTTATTTGACTATGTATTAGAAAAAAATTTATATAGCATGTATGACCACTGTAATTTCACAAATATTTTTTGCTTAGGAGTCAGAAGTAGATGTGAAGAACAAATTAAATAAAAAATATACAAGTGGTATATAGATATGGAAGAAAAATCTGAGGTTGGCATTTAAATAACTGAAATTTGGGGACTATGGCAGTCAGCATAGGGAAATAAGGGTGGCTTGGAGTATATCTCTGAAAAGAACAGATAGCTGCCATTGCTTTTGCTATAGGTAAGTCACATTTTTTAGCTCTAAAATTCTAGGACTTGAGGGAGACCTAAAATTACCAGTTCCTTGTTGCCTTTAATAATGATGTCCAACTTCTTCTGCCTGGCATTCAAGACATTCTGGATGCATGGAATCCAACAATAACTGAACTTGCCGGTTTAATTTCTGTTGACCTCTGTACAGGGTTCCACCCAACTTATAAGGCACAGCTCACATCCCATTTCCATAAAAATGATCTCACCCTCTTTAAAAGTCTTAGAGCATCTATTCCTGGTACCACCCAGACATACAGTCTTGAAGTAGTGTTATTTGTGTAAGCATCTTGCCTTCCCATTTAAATTGTAAGCTCCTGAACAAGACTGCATCTTATTCTTACAATATTTTGTTAAAACATTTACATTTCCTGATAATTTTCAGTAACATACAATCAACATATTTGTTGTTACTTTTTGTTGTTAAACATCTGTTTCTTATGCTTCAGAGCTTTTCAAAGCACAAGCCAAGAATTGCTAGGTGTAGCAGAATTGAGCTCCCCTATGACATGAGGGTAATTTATTGAGCTTTGTTTGAAGAAACTTCTAGGCTTTAATGAAGATGACTATTGGGAATGTCGTGATGTTTGCTATTACCTCGTTTGTTAAAATGGTCATTTGGTGAAATTTTTTCAGGCAGGATGTTAAAATAACATAGGTACTTAAACAAATATACCTCAGAATTAAATAATAGAATTTTATTTCTCACATATAATAGTTAAGACAAGTCAGCTTTCTTCCATGGGGTCACCCAGGTTCCTTCCACCTTATGGCTTAGCCATTCTCTAAGGCCTTATCTGCGTCCAGCTGGCAGAAGGTGAAACAGAATATCAGCTGGGTGTGATATCACACACCTTCGATCCTAGCTATTTGGGAGGCTGAGGCAGGAGGATGGCTTGAGCCCAGGAGTTTAAGGCTGCAGTGAACTATGATTTTTGCCACTACAGCTTGGGTGCCAGAGAGAGACCTTGTGTCTTAAAAAAAAAAAAAAAAGAAAAAAGAACGAACGAAAAAGAAATGACCACGTGATTCCAACTCATAGTCCATGGTGAAAACTAGTCACATGGCCACATCTAGATGTTATGGGAATGGAAAATGCAATCGCTAGGTGCTTTCCATCACAATTCTTAATTATGTACTAGAGAGCCTGAACTTCTGGCACACAGCAAGGGCCCAGCCTACCCTGAAACCAGTCTTTCAAGTTTACCCACCACTTCATTTGATTTACAAAGAAATGCGGAGGAGTTTGGGAAATAATTGGAACAGAGGAAAACACAGTGGAATAAGATGACCTGAGACATAAGTGAAACATAAACAAGGCCCATCTGGGTCTTTCAATTACTTTCTTAATCTTTTTAGGAGATGAAGAAAAGCATAGCATAGGTATTAGAGCCCGGTTATACTGAGTTCTGGAACATAAGAAGCATGGGTGGAGAATGGCTCTTCTAATCTGTGTGTTTCTAAGAAGAGTTGTGTTGGGATTCCAGTCAAGTTGCCAGGCACTTCCATTTGGACTGCTGGCCAGGCTCTGCGATTGTAACCACTGGACATAGGAGAGAAGAACCAATAGCACTGGCTCTCAGGTAGAACACTATATATATTTTCTGTTGCATTTTCACTTGTTCTCTTATTTGAACTGTGTAATAATTTGGTATAATAGGGTATATTACCATTTAACAGATTAAAAAAGTGAGACATGGAAATAACCCGAGCCCTTAGGGTCAGGACTAGACCCTAAATCTCCTGGCTTTATGTTCAAGGCCCGTTCTGTGATAGTACAGTCTCCTCTCTGGGAAACAGTTGGTTTTCCAGGTTCTCTTTTCTATGAGCTTTTGCTCTCTCAAAGATCAGTTCCCTAATTTCAATCAAAACCTGCTCTTATTCCATTGGTTGTGCTAACTTGTCCCTCTCCTACAGGCATTGGTGTTTTTTCCTAGGCTGGCTCTAAAGAGAAGTGGTTCTATTAGCCGACATCGTCTGGGAGGATGTTGGTGAGCGTGAGGGTCTGTTCCAGCACCTACGAAACACAATTAAACAATCACATGCTCCAAAAATCCAGTTCTGCCTTTAGCCAGCATCGTCGTAACTGTTACTTCTTGCCAAAATATAAATCTCACAAGTCAAATTTTACAGCTCTGAAGAATTTCAGAAATCAGCCAATCTAGCTATTTATGTTTGGGCAATAAATATATGAGTATCTGAAAAGATGCTCAATTCCACTAGTGATCAGAGCAACGTTATTAAAACAAGAAGACAAAGTTTGTCCCTATCAGATTGGAAAAAAAAAAAACCAAATTTATGTCGTGTTAGCAGGGGTGTGGGAAAATTGGCACTCTTAAGCTATTATGAGTGTAGATTAGTAACAACCTTTCGAGGGGGATACTTTGGCACATTTCAAAGCAAAAATTTAAATATCCTTTGACATAGCAATTTCACACCTGAGAATCATTCTACCTGTGGAGGTGCATAAAGTTATGTGTTTGTGAATAATCATGATTATAATCATGAAAAAATGGAGAAAATCTAATTGTATTTCAATAGAGTAAGGGTTAAATTAATTATAGGACATCCATCTTGCCAAACTGTGGAATTTGGTGCAGCTATTAAAAAGAATGAGATAGAAATATAAAATGGTACAGCTGCTTTGGAGAATACTTGGCAGTTCTTTAAAGAGTTGCCATATGACTCAGCAGAATATACCCAAGAATATTGAAAACATGTCCACACAAAAGCTTGTACATAAATGTTCACAGCAACATTATTCATGATAGCCAACAAATGGAAAGAACCCAAATGTCTATCAGCTGAAGAATGAATAGGCAAACTGTGGTATAGCCTTATAATGAAATATTATTCAGCCAAAAAAGGAATGAAATATTGATGTGTGCCACAGTGTGGATGAACCTTGAAGACATTATGCTAAGTAAAAGAAACCAGACACCAAAGGCCACATATTGTATGATCCATTTATATGAATGTCAATAAGAGGCAAATCTAGAGAGACAAAAAGTAGATTGGTAGTTTCCAGAGACTGGGGAGAAAAAGTGCAAAAGGAGCGACTGCTGGTCAGTATGGGGTTTCTTTTGGTGGTGACTGAAATATTCTAAAATTAGATAGTGGTGATGGTTGCACAACTTTGTGAACAATATACTAAATCAATGAACTGTGTACTTTAAAAGGGTGAATTTTATGGTATGTGAATCGGGTCAATAGAAAAGAGAAGAATGAGTTAGCTCTGTTTGAAATGGAAGGATGTCCGTGGTACACTGTAGGGTTAAAAAACAAGTTGTAGAACAGAAGAAAGCCTATGTTTATAGCAAAACAAAACAAACTATATGAGTCATGATCCAACCAGGAAAATAGAAAGCCCTCTAAATATTTAAAATAGAGGGAATTTAATACAGGGAATTGATTACAAAGGCGAAAAGCACTCCTACAAACTGAAGAGACAATATTATCAGAGCCGAGATGTTGTGGCCACTTAACTGTGAGCAAGAACTAGGGAAGGCCTTTCCAGTGGGAGCTGAAGCCATGGAAGAATTGTAGCCACTGTCAGAGATGTCACCAGAACCAGGAGACAGGGAGAAACACTTTCGGCTTCTTTCCTCCTCCTACCCTCCTGTCTTCCCCCAACATCTTCATAGGTCATATCTACTTGGAATCCAAGTAGATGGAAAAAGATCCTGAGAAATGCAGTTCCCAGAATAGAGCAAAAGGGGAACAGAAAATGGATATAAAAACAAGCAGTTGACCTACACAATCAACTCCTCTTGCCACCTGGCATCCATCTTCATTTGCCTGACACAAGGCATGTGTTACACAAACCAAAATGTTCCTATCCTCTTCCAAAGAGGGGGGGCTCAAGGTCCCATTAGCTGACATAATCCTGTTTCAAGTGCACAATTTCCAGCTGATATTATCCTTTCCAACTTAATGGTAAAGTTAAATATCACTAACACTTATTATAAAAAATAAGGGAAAAGGAAAGAAAAGAATAGTGTATACTTAATGTATCATATATAATAGCTGGAGTCCTCGTTTCTGTAGCTGGTCATGAGACCACAGTTGGTACTTACCACTTCCTCTGCCCACCACTCATTCCCTGTCACCTGGCCCTAGGCCAGCACTCCACCGGGGTAGGTGACTGAGTCTTGAGTGGTCATGCCTTTATCGGACTGTTGTAGTCTTCTACTGCTCTTTACTTGGAAGTATTAATACTAAGAGGCATCTTGGAATACCCCCCAAGCTCCAGTAATGGCCTCTTTGCCTCCATTGTGTAGTAGCAACCCAGTTTCCCCTTGATAATTTAACCCCATTATCTGTTTTTTGGTGCAGTGATATAAGGAAATCCCAACAGCTACATGGAGTTTCCCTTTCCACTTCCTGTGGAAGTAGTCCTCACTTGGGGACAACTCCAAAATTGCAGGGGAAGCAAATCTCTGAGAATTGGATATAACAGTGAGTGGGGGCCAGTCTTCAGCCTTTAGTTCCCAGACTCATGTGTTCTGGCTACACAAGAAAGAGCACCAACCATTTGTTGAGTTTAAAGCATATATTATACCCTATAGCATAGTACCCAACCTCATGAGGCATTGTCTTTCACCTGACACTGTAACTGAGTCTGCAACAAGCCATTCAGGCCAGCTTCTTCTGGGCAATTGAGGAATACAGTGAAGCTATGAATTCTGTGAGTGTGAGTGTGAAGCCACTGCTGCATGTCCTTCACTATAAAATGTACTGCTTGCTCAGAATGTTGTGTGAGATATCATGGAGATAAAGGAGGAATCCTCTAAATCCATGGACAGTGGTGCTTGACAGAAGAATGCACAGCTCATTATACCAGGGAAGTT
Source organism: Lemur catta (assembly GCF_020740605.2). Lineage (NCBI taxonomy): Eukaryota > Metazoa > Chordata > Mammalia > Primates > Lemuridae > Lemur > Lemur catta. The sequence continues at coordinate 42,087,960 of NC_059139.1, forward strand.
TCAGCATCCTGATGTAATTGAATATAGGTGGCTGAATCCCAGTTTCAGTCAACCAATCAAAGAAGCTGTTGGAACTGTTTTCAGCTGCATGAGGTAGAACATGAAGTCTGGAATCTTGAGTAAGTACATCCCTATTGATAAATTCAGCCTCCTCTCATGTTATTTTCTATTATTGGACTGCCACACTTAGAATTCACATGCACAGCTGTTCTCCAGGTTCCTGCTTATACAAATTAGCAAGATCTTACATTTCCTTTGGTGCTTAAGATACCTTTTCCCAGAACAGACCTTGCAATTCTCCCCCCAGAGTACAATGATATCTGATTCTGTTTATCGGTCCAGAAGCAACGAGGACTTGTGGAAATAGGTCTAGAGCAGAATAGTATCCCATTGCTAGCAGCTGCCTAAGATCAGATCATTGTATTACAGAGACTGTGAGCAATGGCAGACGGGGAGATGGACTGGCTCCACAGGAAAGCGGGGCTCAGAGGCACTGTCAGTTCAAGCTTCTAAGCATCTTCAGACTATCCAAATGTCCCCGTCTCAAGGCTCAGGATCCCACATCTTCTCAAATAATTGTCTTAATGTTAACATATGAGACATGGCTGGATTTTGCATCCAGTTTACATTGTAATTCTGCAACATGCACAATTAGATTTTGCACCAAATCTTCACTTGTCTACCCAGTGGCTACTAGAAATAAGAGATTATTTTAAGGACACTAGAGAAGCCCAGGGGTTCTGTACCTGTGCCTGAGCTGGTAGTTTTTTTTCCTGTAAGCTCTCCACACCTTTAGAAGCAGCAGCCACCTAACAGCTTATATCTGTTGAGAGAAGGAATTAGAGTCGTTGCTTAATGACAGCGGTATATTCTGGGAAATGTGTCGTTAGGCAATTTTATTGTGCGAACATCACAGAGTGAGTGTGCTTACACAAACCTAGATGGTAATGCCGCTCCAACCAACGTCATATATGTGGTATGTTGTTGACTGAAACATTGTTACTTGATGCATGACTATATTTCATTTTTCAAAACCTTAACTTAACTGACACATTATCCCAAGCAACCTTTAGGTGATGATTTAAGTAAATGTGTGGCCATTGCATGCCACAACTGACTTCCATTTGTGAGGAGGTCATCACTATATTCAGGCTGTAACAGGTGAGCAACCCAAGCCAGAATTTTATCTTGAGAATCTGTTTCTTAAAACCACCGCAAGAACCAGAGAAATAGAACCTCTCTAGTACTTAAAACAGAATGAATCTACAAGGTGAATATATTTAATACTACTGAACTGTACACTTCGAAATGGCTATGATGATAAATTTTAGGTTATATGTTTTTTACCACAATTTTTCAAAACCAGAGTGAATCTAGTATAGAGAATTGGTTTCATGAAATGAAAGAGCAGAGAAGCAAATAGGAAACCATCCAGCAATTAGCAACAGCAGAAAGCTGCCACTGTCCCTCTGCTAAAGGGTGTTTCTGGACCTTCAAATCAGGATTGTCCTCTGGGAGCTGTTATGTAGGTTCTGAAGCTATGGACAGATGTCACAGGAAGCAGAAAGAGGCTCTTCCTGCCTCCTACCCTTCAATCTCTATTGGTGCCTCCCCTTGGCAGAGCTGACCAGGAGCATAGATACAGGAGCAGAGAAGGAGACAGACTGACAGACACTCGAGCTGCACACCAGCCTCTTTGTAGATGTATATAAATGCAGAGAAAGTCTCCAACAACAAATTATTTAATGCTACTAAAAATAATACAATATTCGCTAACATTACTAGTACATTACTAGGTGCTGGAGAGACAACATAAAATCCCTGCCCTCAAGGAATTTATCTGGGTTAGGGGTTAAGGGAGGGAACAGACTTATGAAAAATATAATACAAATAGGTACTTGAGATATATAACACGTGATGAAAGAGCGCAGTGAGGAGAACTATGCTCTCTTCGGGGTTAGGGGTTAGTAAATGAATACCTCACAGGGTAAGTAAATTCTGACCGGGCTGTAAGGCATGACTAAGAAGTTTCCAGGCAGAAAAGGGAGAAGATATATTCCAGGCAGAGGAATCATCATATGCAACTATGCAGTTGTATAAGGATGAATTATTATTGACTAGTTATTCTAAATGTGAGGTTCTGTGCATGGTTAAATAAATCTATACTAATTCAGTCAGATTTCTTTTTATTTTGGAATTTTTGTTCTCAAGTCTGACATTTTCAGAGGTCCTTAAAAATCCCTTGGACCATAGCACTATACCTGTGGTGCCCCAGAGAGAAGCCATAACCGTGTCAATAGGTTGTCCCCTTCTTCTGAGCCAGGACATATGGCAGCTCAGAGGGCAGGGAAGGGTCCATGCGTCCTGCCTCTGTGGGTCTCCACGCACTCCTCTCTAGCACATCTTTGTCCTTTCCAGGCTGCACACGCAGAATAGAAGCCCTCAGAACTCTGCCCTTTGTTTTGGGGGACAGGAAGGACAGTCAGCACCAGTGATGACTGCTGAGTGGTCAGCCAGTTGACCCCATATGTGCTCTACTTCACTTCTCCACCCGCACGATGGAAAAACCTGCTGCTGATATCAGGGGAAAAGCAGAGAGAAAAGTGTCCCAGCCCTTTCATTCACAAAGTCAACATGTGCACATGCTCCTTAAGAAAGTGTAATTCAGTCTGTGTGTTGTGGACTGAATTGTGTTGTCCCCAAGTTCACATGTTGAAGCTCTAACCCATAATGGGACTGCATTTGAGGACGGGGCCTATAAGGTGGTAATAAAAGTTAAATGAGGTCATAGGGTGGGGCCTTAACGTGACAGGACTGGTGTCCTTATAAGAAGAGGAAGGAACACCAGATCCCCCCCCCCAACCCTGTGCCTGCAATAGAAGAGGCCATTGTGGACACAGTGAGAAGGCAGTTGTTTACAAACTATTAACAGAAAGCGATCCCTCACCAGAAACCAACCCTGACAGCAACACCTTGATCTTGGACTTCCAGCCTCTAACACTGAGAAAATTTCCTGTTGTTTAAGCCACATAGTCAATGGTGTTTCGTTATGGCAGCCTCAGCTGACTAATATACTGTTCTCCAGGCTTAATTGATGTAACCCAGATTGCATACAAAATCCAAAGGGTGTTAGATTGGAAGTCAGGTCCAGAAGCCTTGCAATCTATTACAGTCTGTCTAGTTTCTTGGGGTGTCTCAAGTCACCATTTGCTAAGCCAGGAAAGAACAGTGATTCTGTGCCTTTCCCCTTGTACTCACTTTCTCCCCTTTCCCATGGCCCTTACTCTTTATTTCTTCTTTTCTCCTTCAAACTCTCCCTGCCTCCCCATCCCACATTTCCTGCCACTTCTTGAGTCACAGCCCCTGGCATGGATTGCCTGTCACCCTCTATTCTGCCTTGGACTGCTGCCTGAGATGGGGAGGAAAAAGCTTTGGATCCTGGTGTGCAGTGGTGGTGGGAATAGGGGTGGGAATTGCTGAGAGGCCGTCACAGTGACGGTGGGAGAGCTTTTTAGAGGAAATTTAAAAATCTCATCCACTGATGTATAATCTCCTGCTAGCCTAAAAGCCTGTGCTTTATTTTGCTAGAAGAATGCCAATCTCTTTCCCAACTTAGAGTTCTTGAGTACCATCATGGTATGTTACATTACATTTCAAAGAAGGCTCTTGTGTTTCTAATACTTTGTGGACACAGTAATGTGCCACTCAGATATTTCTCCAAGGAAGGGCCTGCTGCCAGCTGCTGGGAGTGCTGTAGACAGATGCCTTCAGCTGCCAGCCCTTTTGGGCATGGCCTCAGCTGCAGGGAGCTGCTTCACCCAAGGTCAGCACCTTCCCGGATGCTCAGATCCAGTGACTGATTTCAGCGGGCATATAAAGGCTGGCCGTTCCAGCCCAACATGGACAATTTTAGCTCTAGAAATCCCAGGGAGGCTGTCCAAGGCTCAACTTCTCCTTCTGCACACTCCTGCTTCCTTCTCCTTCCTTCCACAGGTGTGATCCCAAGGGAACTCCCTACTAAACTTCCCATATGCTAATCTCTGTCTAGAGTCTGCTTCCTGGAGAACCCAACCTGCGACAATTCCCTTCCTTGGAAGGTACCAGTTTCCACGCATTTAAGGAACAGGATTGAGGACAGTTTCTTCGTATCATAAAGGGGAAGAGATATTCTTTGCAGTGTTTTGTGCTTGAGTGAGTGCCTTTAGCAATTATCTGTGAAACGGAAAACGTTGTGTTTCATCACCTGTTGCCACCAGAAAACTTTCCCTACTTTTCGGTGCTACGATAACTTCTGATTTTCTGGACAGAGCCCTCTTTTCTCCACAAGTCTTGTTTCTTTTAGAGACTTTCCCATGGGGCTTGGTGAGAGCAGACTCTGCCAACTCCCATGACTCTGAGCCACACAAGCTCTGCTTCCCTGAGGCGAGAGGTTGCAGGATGACCAAGGGAACCGATAGCCAGATCTCTGGCTTTAGCTCCCATCTACTCCCAATTTCCATCTTCCAGTTATAATGGCTTTGCAAATGTATGCTTTGATCCGTCTAATCTGTTTCAAACACATGTAATTAGAGATAAACTATAAACAGATAAGATGAAAAAGGCATGGGCAGACTTAAAACCAAGATAAACATTTCCTGAAGCAGAAATGAACCAGCAATGAAAAGTATAAGCCAGGCTGAGACCAGAGTCAGGTCCTGGTGACTGGGTGTTTCATTCCTGTAGAGTAAATGTGCTCAATGCAAGACGGAATGCCAGACCAGTCATTGTTTAAAGGCAGGGATTGGAATAGGGCTGTCCTCTTAAAAAAGGGAGCCAGGAAAACTTATTTGTGCTGACAGCTGTTGAGGGGCTATGGCTTTATCAGAAGCTCTGGGCCTGGTGGCAGTCTCATGACAGCCTACTGATTTGGTGACTGGAGTAGCTACAACACCCTGAGACAGAGGCTATAAACCACATATGAAAACTAGTTTTGGACTTGAGGATCAAGGATCCAAGAGGAGATAATTATGAGATAGAAAGGAGAAAAAAACCCCAAATGTCATGCAAATGCAACTCCCCAATGCTCAAAAAGACAGTCAATACAGTGGACAATTAGAAAAAAAATTCACCCTGAATAAAATTAATTTCATAGAACAATCTTACAAAGTCTTTATAATAGTGATTAGATATTCAAAGAGCTAAATGAAAAAAATATCCTTAATCATGAAATTGTGAAACAGCAACAAACAAGGAGAAATGAAACAATAAGAGGTGCATATGAGAAAAAGATTAAATTAGAATGTTGGAAATGAAGAAATATGCTAATTGAAAATTTAAAAACCCAACAGATGGGATAAACTTTAGACTGGTCACTCTCAAACAACAAATTAATGGATTAGAATATAGCATTGAGGAATTCACCAGGATGCAACATAAAAAGAGATTTTTTTTTTTTTAACCTGAAAGCACACTTATGAGACACAGTGCATACATTGAGAAACTCTAACAGACATATAAACAGGGGTTCCAGAAGAAGAACATGAAGGGAATAATAGAAGCACAATATTTGAAATATTGCTGAGGATGTTCCTGAACTGAAGGAAAGATATGACTCCATTGAAAGTGCACCCTGAGGAACAAGCAAGATAAATAAAAGTAAACCCACACTGAGACATGTTGTGATGAAACTGAAGAATACCAAGTCTAAAGCAAAAAAAATTCTTTACAGACTACAAGAAAGAAAGGACACTTTATCTACAAAGAGAAACCACTAAGACTGACAGCAGACTTCTCGTCAACAACAATACATGCCAAAGAGGGTAATTTCCTCAAGGCACTCGGGGGAAGTAATAGCCTCGTATTTTATAGCTATTTAAATTATCATTCAGGAATGACAGAAGAATAATAAAATTGTTAGAGACTCAGCATCTAAAAGAGTTTACCACTTTCAGAAATAAATCGTTAAAAAATATCTCCTGCAAAATAAACGTAAGCACAGAGGGAGGCTGGTCTACAAGAAACAATTGTGAGCATACAAATAAATAAACTTTGCAAAAAGGTGGTAAATTTAATTAACAATTTATTTTAAAAATCAGATTTTTTTGGGGTGTGTGTTGACAATTTCAGGGTTAAAAAAAGGATAAACAAGATGGGGGAATGAAATAGTCAATATTTAGTGACTATAATAAAGTGTGCAAAGTCCTTTTCATGTTCTACAAGGGGATAGAAATAAAGTACAAATTTAGACTTTGTGAGAAAATTTATGGCTAAATGTTTATATTAAAAATTTAAAGATAACTACCAAGAAAAGATAAACACAATTTGTAGATTGCAAGCCAGCGGAGGCCGGGAAAACAGAAATAAAAATGTTTTCCAACAGAAGGCAGTAAAAGAGATCAGAAGCAAAGATAAAGGTTGGTAAGCAGAAACACAAAAATGTAGTGGTAAAAATAACTCCAACTCCATCAGTGACCAGAATAAATGTAAAAAGATTAAATTCACCTATTAAAAGATAGATTATCTGATTGGATTTTAAAAAGACAAAGACAAGTTATAAGCTGTGCACAAGAGCTGCACTTCAAACAAACAAAGGCTAAAAAGAAAGGACCGGGAAAAGCTATGCCTGGAAGAAACTGCTCAAAAGAAAGCTGGAATTTCAGGCTAAGGTAGAAAGCAGATGATTCTAAAACCTCAGGTGTTATCTTTGGCCTCTCAAGGGTTCCATGCTGACCTACTGCACATCTATTCAGGGCCCCACAGGTAGATCTCCAAGTCAACTTTGCAAAACTGACATCGCCATTTTTCTTTCCAGTCTGTCTCTGAATCAGGTACTGACTGAGCCTACTGTCCACACAGTTGCCCAATTACCTTTGGTCCCAAGGCCTGTCACTTTTTTTCAGCTGGGCTTGCTTTGATTATGAAGGCAACCAAAATATAGACCGAATCTCTCGCAAGGTCCCAGAGCCTTCCTGGAAAAGGCAAGACCACATGCTTTTGAAGGGAGGTCCCCATTGGAGTGCCAAGAGCAAGGCAGGCTCCCTGTGGCAGATGTCGTCAGCAACAGAGAAATGGCGAGTGGGGACTGAACTCTCCAGTTTAAATTGGGTCCTGCCACCCCTGCCTTCTCTGATCCAGCTCTGCCCAAGGAGGAGCAGAGCACGGTAGCAGTGCTGGCAAAGCCAATGGCAGAAAAGAAAGCTTTGCTGAGTGGTGAGAAGTGGCTTTAGGGAGACTGAGTCTGGAAGAACAGTGAGTGCTGTAAAGGGAGTGGGTGGGTGGTTTGGAAGGAGACTGTCAGATACAGACCTCTCCCCCCACCACACTGTCAGAGTGACAAATCTCAGTCCATCTGCATGCCTGCCTGGGGGGCGGGGGGAAGGGAGTGTGGAAGCCTCTGAATACTTTGGCCCTCCTTATATTTGACTGTGTCAGTTCCAAGATGTTCACCTCAATCTGGCAAGCGACAGTGCCTTTTACAGTAGCACAAATCAAATATTCTATTGGGTTGATGCAGAGCAGTCATTAAGCGACCCACCTCAGGGAATTGGATGCATCATTGTCATCAAACTGGAACTTTCCTGTCAAGCAGGCACAAATCCGGCCGCCAAGGCATGGTTATTTCATGACCCAGACTTGACCAAAGGGGCGGTAGCTGCGGTGCCCTTATAAACCCCAGCCTTCGTTCTGTGTAGATCAGCAGTCTGCCTTAATTGAATTACATAAATGTTCATTTTTTAAATGCAATGATGAGGCAATTGCTTAAACAGAATACACATATTTTGGATGGCTTGCTCTCCTCTGTATTTAAGGGGACAAGGGCAAGGCAACCCTCAAACAGTTTCCAATCCTAGGTATGGCCAGAATGGGGACAGTGAAAAGCAGAGAAGAAGCCTCCCGCTTTGACAGGCCTGTGGGTCCCCCCAGGGGCTCAATTACTCTTTGTCTGTGTTGCTCTGTTGCCGGCCAGGGACCGAGGTGTAGACAGACGCTTGCACAGTCTAAATGTGTGCCTTCCCATTTGGGTCCCCGTTTGAAGGGGAAGCCATGGGCCCTGGGACCCAGGAAGACCAGGGGAGACAGGGCCCCCCTTCTGCAAACTCCCAGTGGTGGGCCACTGAGGCCTGCCCATCTGCCACACTGCCTCAGTTTTAATGAAGACTGTCCGTGTGTTGCTACTCACTCCTAATTATCTGTGCTCTGGCCTGGCTGGCTGATGTGTTTGTTTTGTGGCTGCCAGACTGGTGGAGACAGTTCTTTCATAAAGAATCACACCCCTTTCAAGTTGAGTTTTCTTTTTGCCCATCATTTGTTTTTGCAAACATTGCAGGATTAATTGAACACTCTTCCCCTTTCCAACCAAAACACATGCTCGCCTTCCCTGCACAATATGGCGATCTTGGCATTTGATCATCACTGTACTCTTTCATTACTGAGTCCCCAGTGCTGACAAAAGACCAGTCTCAAGTCACCTCAGGCCGCTGTGTTGGAGAAAATTGAGTTTCATTTTAGATTGGCCTCTTCAGTTTCTGCCTCTGAAAAGCTCATTTTCTATAAATCTAGGTTTGGATAACTTCAGGCTCACCTTGAGCATGCGGCTGCATATCTTTTGCTCGTCTTTTTAATTATAACTCTAGGTGTGGAAGCTTCTACAATAAGTCATGTTTTGAGTAAGGGAAGAAGGGAGAAAAGAGTTAGCTCTGGGCAGACTTGAGGAAGTGTCAGATAAAAATTGTTCTTCTCTAACATCATTTTGCTGTTAAGACTCCACCGAAAAAGGTAGCTAGGGATTGAAATGATTGTCTCTTTTATTTCTCCTACTGCATACTCCATCTTGTAAGACAAAACCAAATGAAAAACTCTCTATCAATGCCGTTATCACCCCCCTCTCTCTTTTTGGTGTTGCTTAATCCCAGCTGGTCAAAAGAATCACCGGGGGTGTTTAAAAATGTTTCTGTGTGTGGGAGGCAGAATGATGGCCTTGCGAAGACGTTCACAGCCTGACCTCCAGGACCTGCTCCCGTGGTTAGGTTAAGGATCCAAGGTGGGGATTATCTAGGATTATCAGAGATTATCCAGGTGGGCCCTAACTGTAATCACAATGGCCCTTACAAGTGGAGAAGTGAGGCCAGAGAGTCAGAGGGAGAAGTCACCCTGGGAAAAAGGCACAGAGAGATGCAATGTTGCTGGTTTTGAAGATGGAGAAAGGAGCTCTTTAGAGGTTTGAAAAGGCAAGGAAACAGATTCTAACTTTCTGGAAAGGTCCATTAGCCCTCCTGGCACATGAGATTTAGCCCAGTGAGACCCATGTCAAACTTCTGACCTACAGAACTGCAAGATAATAAATTTGTGTTGTTTTAAGCCACCATGTTTGTGACAATTTGTTGCAGCAGCCAAAGGAAACTGATGCATCATGTGAATTTAGTCCAAAGAAATCTGAATTGTGTGAGGTGGGGCCCAGGCGTCAATAAGAGTTCTGAGCTCTGCAGGCGATTCTCCTGTGCAGCAGGGCTGGGCTGCACTGATGGTCCCCAGGCCCTCACACTGCCCTGCCTCTCAGCCCCCTGCAACCTGCTGCTGGGCCCACCATGCCTCTGACAGCTCTTCTCTCACACCAGTCGCTTCCTCCCTGACAAATCCTGTGGACACATCTCCCTCTTTATTTTACTCAACATTGATACCTGCCATTTCCTCATCATGAACCAGCCCCCTACTTCACCCTCCCTGACACCACTCATCCATTGTCCCTTTTACCTCTCCTGTCATCCTTGTGATTCTCCTTGGCTGCTGCTTTCCTTTGGCCCAACCCTTAGGTGTCAATGCTTCGAGGGCTCCATCTTAGGGTCTCATCTCTCCTCATGCTATATGCTCCTCTCAGCACGTTGTATCTGTCCCTTCAGCTTCCACGTAAAAAGTCGTGCTTAACCTGAATCTTTGGCTCACATCTCTTTCCTGCTTTTCAAAGCCATATATTCAATAGTCTACTTCAAGCTCAATATGTCTAATGCTGAGCTGCTTTCCCCCACCATCATTCCCTTCCTCTCTCTATGGTATTATTATCCATGCAGCAATTGAAGCCAGAAACCTGGAAATCATCCTGTCTCCTCCCACCCCCTCACCTCCTCCTCCGCTAAGTCTACTGAATCACATCTCTCCATCCTCTCACTCTCATCCTGGTTCAGGCTATCTTCATCTCTACCTGAGTTACTACAAGAACCAAAGCCATCACTCAAAAACAAAAACGTCACAACTCTACATAAAACACTTTAAGATCGCCCTCATCCTCAGGAATAAACTCCAAGCTTTTCACTTGTCTTCAAGACACAGTGAAACATTGCTCCTGTTTTCCTATCCTGCATCATCTCCTCCCACTCTGGCCTCCTTATCCTCACCCTACCCTGTCTCCAAACTATGCCAGGGCCATTATGAACTACAGTACATCAGCCATCTAAGTTCACCATGCCTCCTCTTGTCCCCGGACTTTGCACATGCTGGTCTCTCTTCCTGAACATCCTCCTTTCCCACTCCGGTACTATCTAAGTCTTCCCATGCATTGGTCTCAGCTTAGCTGTTGCCATGCACTTTTTGTCATTTTTTGGCAGCTTAGCATCCCTTCGCTCTTCTTTCAGCATCCTGATTTCTTTCTGCAGAATTAACCCTTTTTCCCTTGGTGTCTCCTTGGTTAGATGGTAAATCCAATTTCAGACCCCTATGGCAGGAGCCAAAGAGAGTTAGCTATTTTCTCCTATGGCCCTCGTACAAGCAGGTGGATGATGCTTTCTTCCAGGACTTTGCAATATTGTACAAATAGTGCAAACATGAAAGAATTTGAAAATCCTCCATGTCAATGGTAGGACTCTGACCAGAGTGTTCTGGTTCAGAGACCCTGCCTAGGTTCCTACTTCCCAACCCTTCAAAGCTGCTTTGATTTCTGCCCCTTTGTTAGCCAACTTCTCCAGATATTCTGTTTGTAATCACTACCCTTCCATTAAATTCCTTTAAATTTAAGTTAGAAAGAGTTGGTTTCTGGTGGCCTTCATTTATAATGTCTTCTCTGACTCCTAGCCTGTCCAAGCTTATCCTTCTCATAGTATTAAAATGGCCCTTCTGTGTCTGTGCTACTGGACATAAACTTTTTGAGGGCAAGGAAAATATCTTGTTCATTATTGTACACCTGGAGCCAAGGACAGTGGCTGGAATATAGTAAGCATTCAGTAAGCATTTGAGGAATGTGTAAATGCAATTTCATTCTTTGATGTGAACAGAGTAAATGTAGAAAAGGCTTATAGTCTACTGGTTGCAGTGTTTCCAAGCAGGCTATTTCTCATTTAGAGAAATTAACACCAGAAAGATTCATTAAGGCTTCCTCTGCCTAAAGACAAAGCATGCAGATAATTGTGCAAAGTATAAAACAAACCAAATCAAATAAAAACTGAAAATATCAAAACAGGGACTTTCAGAAAAATCAGTAAACGTATTTTTCCCTATTCCCTCTATTCCCAGCAAAAATCCCTGGGGGAAAAATATAACTAATTGATCACAATCAGTTACAGAGTCCTTTGTTCCTTCTCCACTCCCACTGCTTCACTTGACTACCCTTAAAAAAATAGTAAAAAATAAAAAATAAATTTAAAAAGAGGCAGCATGAGGAGCTCTTGTGGTCATAGGATGTTCTGTATCTTGACTGTATCAGTGTGAGTATCCAGGCTGTGATATTGTGCTGTGTCATGTGTACTACACAGTTATGGACGATGTTAGCATTGGGGAAAACTGTGTAAAGGGCAACAGGATCTCTGCGTATTATTCTTACAGCTGCATGTGAATCTCCAATTATCTCAAAATAAAAAGTTTACATTTAAAAAATAAAAATAACTGATTTATTTAGACATGAGTTCTGTTTCTGGCCAAGGTAGAGTTAAGTCCACTACAGCTTAGCTCTCCCATCGATTACAACTAAAAATTGTGGACAAATACAAAAGGCAACTACCTGAGGATGGAAAGTAAACAGAAGCGGGCAGATTATGAAAAGGGGTCAAAACTTGTAAAAATGGTACATATGGAAATGAGCTTCTCAAATTTTTTTCTATCCTTTACTGGCTTTGCCTTGAGGGGGAGCCTCAGTCAAGGAGCTATGAGGGTGGCAGTCGTGCCACGTGTGGCTAAAACTCAAAGAGAAATGTCGCCTTTCTGGCCAAAGGAACTGGGAAAAGGGGCCCTTGGGTGCCGGAGAATATGGAGGGAATCCCAGAGAAGAGAGAGCTTTGTATGAACCTCATTCAGTGTGTGAACCTGTAGATGTTCTTGGAACAAACCCTAGCAGCAGCCCAGAAGAGGCTTGGAGTGTTGAACTAAGATTTAAACCACTGCCTAAAGACTCAGATTAGTCTTGAATTGTGCACGTGCAGAACAGACCTAAAGTAGCATAGTAAAGACTTGGAAACTCAACTAAGAATTAGTACCTACAGAAAGAAAGTGAGACAATATTTGCAGTCTGAACCTAAGCAGATTGATGGCCTGCTAAAATAACAACAGCAGCAGCAAAATCTACATTCTGTGAAGGATTTGAACTGGATCTAACTAACATCTATGCAGCATAACATCACATTGTCAGGATCCAATCTCAAATTACTCAATATACAAAGAATGAAGAAATGTGACCAATTCTCAAGGGAAAAAACAATCAATAAATGCCAACCCACGTAAACCAGATGTTCGATCTATCAGACAATGACTTTAAAGTATGAGTATGCTCTAATGAGGGGAAGGGAAACATACTTGAAATGAATGGAAAGATAGACATCCTCAGTAGAGAAATAGAAACTACAAAAAGAATAAAAATGAAAAAAACCTGACAAATACAATATCAAATTAAGAATTCACTGGATTGCCTCAATAGCAAAATGGAGATGACAGAAGAATCAGTAAGCATGAAGATAAATCTGTAGAAATTATCCAATCTGAGTAACAGAGAAAAAAATGTTCAGTTCATTAAAAATGTGTATGATAACCAGGTATGGTGGCTCACGCCTGTAATACTAGCACTTTGGGAGGCTGAGGCAGGAGGATTGCTTGAGGCCAGGAGTTTGACACCAGCCTGAGCAAGAGCAAGATCCCATCTCTGCAAAAAGCAGAAAAATTAGCCAGGTGTGGTAGCGTGTGCCTGTAGTCCTAGCTACTTGCAAGGCTGAGGCAGGAGGAATGTTTGGACGCAGGAGTGTGAGGTTGCAGTGAGCTATGGTGATGCCATTGCACTTTAGCCCAAGCAACAGAGTGAGACCATGTCTCAAAAAAAAAAAAAAAAAAGTGTGTGACTGTTGAAAGAAAAACTGTAACATTGTCTGACGGGATATTCAATATTCAATGTATGTAGATAAAATACATATGTATGTAATACATATGACAACAATAACATAAAGGTCAGTGCTGGAGGGTAACAGGATCTGTATGGTTGTAAGGCATCTACATTTTTGAAGTGGTAAAATATTAATTCAAAATAGAGCGTGACAGGTTAGGTAGGTATGTTGTAATTCCTAGAGAAACCACTGAAAAAAAATAATTCAGAGATATATCCAAAATGCCAATACATGAATTAAAGTAAAATTTTAACTAAAATATTTGAATTAAATTTAAAATGTTCAAATAATCCAAAAGAAGGCAGGAATAGAGAAACAGGAACAAAAACAGAATGAAACACACAGAAAACAAACAGTAAAATGATAGACCTAAATCCAGCCATATCAATAATTAGATAAAGTGTAAATTCTTGTTTGCATCAAGAAACTCTCTTTAATTATAAAGACATGGACAGAAGAAGATGCATTGTATAAACAATAATAAAGCTGTAGTGGCTACATTAACAATCAGACAAAGCAGACTTGAGAACAGGAGTGTTGCCAGTGGTAAAGGGGGCATTAAATAATGATAAAGGTATCAATTCACCAACAAGACGTAACAATTCTAAATGTATATTCTGGATTTGTTGTAGTTTGACAAACTAGTTGATTAGTTTTTTTAACTGCTTACTTTCTCATTATAGACAGAGTCTAAAAAGAATGAGTATAGTCTTTATCAGAAATAAAAAGTCATAATTATTATATCCTGCAAAAACTTCCAAAATTGTGTCAGAGTTGTTTCCTAGTCAACAAAACATCCCTTGGAAGTGCGTATTCTCTAATAGATGTGAGTGTTGGAAGCTATAACCGAGACCTGGAGTGTGTAATTGTAAATGATTTCACATGCTAAGAACAATACTCTACTTGTTGCCCTCAGTCCTAGTTTGCAGGTTGCTTTCTGCCTATCAACTTAATGAATAAGACACCTCTGGAAACCAAAGCCGTGGTCTTAGAGATTCTCTGAACTCCCAGCTTCTATGGCGCCCTCCTTATTGACTGCAGGAGGCCTTGATGGGTGTGTCTGAGCCCGACATACCGCTAGGGAGTATTTCTTGAGTGTCTTTCTTTCATGGGATGGAGAGTCATTATCTGACACTGATTTCTTCTATATTTTCTCATAAGGTAAGGGAGCAGTTACAGGCCAGCCTATCCATTGGTGTGGACCAGCTGCCAACTATTCCTTCAAGTCACAGAACAGGATCTATAGTGGGAAGTCAGCAATCAAAAAGATGTTGGTAGATTGCTGCAACAAAATAAAACCATGATAAAATTATCAGGAATATAAACATCAAGATCAGTTTTTCTGTTTCAAAGATCCATTTCATTCTAATCAGCATACAAGAGGCACCGTAGGAAACCCTGAGGAAATTGGTAGCAAGGTCACTATCTGAGAGTGAAGCTAGTAAAAATCAACTTAAAATGGATGAGGACAAAGAGCACATGCATACCCACACGTACACAGAAACCTACAGACTGTTCATGACAATCATTGCTACAATCATTGCAACCATCCTAAATAAAATATGTGCAAACAGATAGCATATTGAAAGATTAATATTACATGACCAAAGAAATTTATTCCATGAATGCAAGGATATCTCAGTATTTGTATATTTATTAAAATATTTCACATTAATGGCCAAATAGAAATATGATCATTTCCATAAATTTTTTGAGAAAATTCTACACCTATTTTTGATTTAAAAAAAATTTCAATAAAATGGGAACCAATAGATATTACCCTATTACACAAAACCCAGCATTTGCCTAACAGGGAAAGAGTAGAAGCATTCCCATTAAAATCAGGAACAAGGAAATGACACACTATGACCAGTGTAAGTTACCATGGTATGGTGGTGTTTTTCAGCACAATTGAAGAGAAAGAAATGAGTGGTTTAAAAGTTGGAATACAGGATGTAGAATTATAATTTTTAACAGATAACATGACTATTTGCCTCAGAAATCCAAGATAAAAAATAGAATACAATTATAGTCAGTTAATAAGGTAACTGAACAAACATCATAACTGGAAATCAAGACTTCATATATGCAAACTAAATAAGAACAAGAGATCTCAAGAGCAAATACAAAATACATGAAAGACTTATGAATAAACTGAAGAACTGTGCAAGATCTACAAGATGAAAACTTTAAATACTAGTGAGAATCACACAAGGACACTTGAACAAATGAACTATATACTAGACTAATAGAAAATTATGTCATAATCAATTCTTGCTAAGGTCAACTCAAACTGTAATGTTAATGTACTGTTAATAAAATGCAAACTGGATTTTTTTCTAACTAGACAAGCTAATACTAAAATTTATATGGCCCCCATCACCTAATGGATAAGACATTGGCCTCCTAAAATTTATATGGAAAAATAAACAATCCAGGAAAGCTCGGAAAATTCAGAAGAGAAAAAATAATGAGAGGGGACTGTTTCTACTAGATATGAAAACAATATTCAAAACAATGTGACACTGGACCTTAAATAGATAGACTCATGGAAAAAATTAGAAAGTCTAGGAATAGACCCCTTAACATGGCTTTGCAAATCAGTGGATGGGCCGAGTATTTTTTGGCACTTAGCCCCATTCCCAACCTTCCCTGCTCTTGCCTGTTACAAAGGTGCTGGCCGGGAACCAGTGTATGCTCCGTTTCTGGATTTCTTTGTCAGCTGCCTGTGGTCTTGTCAGCAACTGAGAGGCACTCACTGGTCGGGACTGAGGGGCAAGAGGTAAGAAGGAGCCATTGTTTTTGGTTCTGGTGGTTCTTCTGGCAGTAGGAGTAGCAGCAACAGCAGGCAACTTGGGCTCCACCAGCATTAGTGAGAATGGTAGTAGCATTAGGGTGCAAGTCCCTGGGTCACAGTGTCCACAGTGATGTTCCAAAAAAATCAATGGCCATGCTACTGGCAGCTCAGCAATGAGCGTAAACTGATGGTTTCCAAACCCTGAGGTACTGGCAGCATCATGACTGCGGAGTAATATCCCTTTCCCCCTTTGCTTCTTTGTCATCAATTCTTTGCATAACATTAATTTTCTGCTTGAAATATCTAGGGTGCTTTTATACTTCCTGACAGGACACTAACTGATATAAGGAGAAAATAGCAATTTTTCAATAAATAATATTGGTGACACTAGGTACAGTAAGTCCTCACTTAATGTCAATAGGTTCTGGGAATTTGCAACTTTAAGCAAAATGAAGTATAATTAAACCAATTTTACCATAGGCTAATTGATATAAACAAAAGTTAAGTTCCTATGGCATATTTCTGGTCACAAAAACATCACCAAACTTCTAAGGACCCAAAACACTTCTAATATTAAACACTGAAATAAATGTGAGCTATACACACATTTAAGAAAGAGTAATAAAAACAAGGTAATTATCCAATTTTTGGTCAATGAGTGATAGAGGTCATAGCGTCAGTGTGTTAAATCAAGGAATAAATAATTGCAAGGAAAAATTGTAAGGCGCACCTACCTCCTCCTACCACCAGGCAGTTCAAAAACAAACAAGAACAAATATGTTTGGCTCACTGAGAGCCTTTGTACCTCATCTGTGAATTTTGTTTATATTGGATGTTTACTATCTAGATTGTGGTGATATGATGGGTGTTTTCATATGTCCTAACTTATCAAATTATATACATTAAATATGTGCAGTTCAGGGCGGACACTAGGGCTCATACTTTAATTCTAGCAGTTTAGAAGGCTGAGGCAAGAGGATTGCTTGAGGCCAGGAGTTTGAGGCCAGCCTGGGCAATATAGCAAAACCCATCTCTACAATAAGTAATTTAAAAAATTAGCTGGGTGTGGTGGCACATGCCTGTAGTTCTAGCTCTCTGGGAGGCTAAGACAATAGGGTTGCTTGAGCCTATGAGTTCAAGGTTATAGTGAGCTATAGTCATGTCACTGCACAACAGCATGGACAACAGAGCAAGACCTCATCTCTTTAAAAAAAGTGCAGTTCTTCATATATCAATTATAACTCAATAAAGCTGTTGAAAATATGGTATCTCACTGACATTAAGGAAATTATTCATTAAAATCACAATAGATAACATTTCTACCTATCAGATTGGCAAAGATAAAAGCAGGTTTGATAACTCACTGTGGTAGTTCTAAAATATATCCACAAATTCTTTGATAGTCTTCTCCTTCAAGAGGTGGAGCTTAATTTTCCTCCCCTTGAATGTGGATTGGAGTTAATGATTCACTTCTAATGAATAAAACACAGCAGACATGATGGTTTGTGATTTCTGTGACTACATTGTGAAAGGCATTGCTATTTCCCACTTGCTCTCTCTCTTGGATTACTCGCTCTGGGAAAGGCCAGTTGCTATGTCATGAGGACACTTGAGAAGCCCTGTGAAGTCCATATTGCAGGGAACTGAGGCTTTCTGCCAACAGTCATGAGAATGAGACATTTTGGAAGCAGATCCTCCCGCCCCAGTTAAGCCTTAGGATAATTGTAGCATTGGTCAACCTCGTGAGAGTCAGTGAGGCAGAGCCACCCAACTCAGTTCCTCTTAAATTCCTGACTCACAGAAACTGTGAGATAATACTTGTTGTTTAAACTATTAAGAGTTGTGGTAATTTGTTACACAGCAATCAATAACTAATGAACTCTCTGTGGTGTGTGGGAATAGGCACCCTCATGAATTGCTGGTAGGAATATAAATCAGGTCAATGCTACGGAGACATATTAGACAAATCTATTAGAGTAAAAAGATAATTTCACATCTAGAAATACATCCAAAGATGTGTTTCCACAGGTGTGAAATGTTAATTAAACAATGCTATTTATTGCAGCAGTGTTTGTAATGACAATCTGCTGGAAATAATCCAACTATGCATTGTTCTTGGGACTAGTTAAATAAATATGGTACATACATACAATGAAATTCTGCATAGCTGTTAAATAGAATAATTCTATTTTTTTTTTTTTTTGGAGACAGAGTCTCACTCTGTTGCCCTGGCTAGAGTGAGTGCTGTGGCATCAGCCTAGCTCACAGCAACCTCAAACTCCTGGGCTTAAGCGATCCTACTGCCTCAGCCTCCCGAGTAGCTGGGACTACAGGCATGCGCCACCATGCCCAGCTAATTTTTTCTATATATATTTTTAGTTGGCCAGATAATTTCTTTCTATTTTTTTAGTAGAGATGGGGTCTCGCTCTTGCTCGGGCTGGTCTCGAACTCCTGACCTCAAGCGATCCACCCGCCTCGGCCTCCCAGAGGGCTAGGATTACAGGCATGAGCCACCGCGCCCGGCCTAAATAGAATAATTCTATAAACGAGAACAAAAACAATGTACATAGTATACTACCATTATGTAATACAAAAGAAAATATATACAGATTATCTTTGGATGGATACACAAGAGACTGACAGCAATGGAAGATATGGGAATCAGAGGTGGGAGAGAACTTTTCACTATATGCCTTTTTGGAATATTTTTTGGAAAAAAAAACTTTTATCATGTACATATATTACTTATTGCAAAAATTAAATAATTAGAAAACTAGATTAGATGAACAGTCACTCATGTTAAGACAGAGTTTATAAATGTGTTGCTGATACAAAACTGGAAAGCCTTCTACTGCAATTTTGATAATTAGGAGAATATCTTCAAGCATGGAATATAACTTAAGAAAGTTATGACCTAAGCCATCGTATTTTCTTCTGCCTAGAGAAAGAATAGATTTATAGGAAGTGGATGGTCTGCTTAGAGTCTAGATAAAGAGAAATCAAATAGTAAGAATTTGTCAGTGTTTACCCAGACCAAGGGAGAAAGGCAGTATTTAGCAGACATGAGTACTTGAGTACTAGGGAGATATGTTTTATATGATTCAAGAACATTCAGTTCCCTTTGTTTAGATTCTGTGCTCAAAAAAGTAAACTTTTAATTACTAATTAACTTTCCCTAGGTTTTTGCAAGAGATCTACTTCATATTAGACACAATTATCATAGTCACTGCAAAAATATAGACCTAATTAGAAATTTTAAAAGGACATTATAGTCTACGGATGAATCTTTTTGTAGTTAGATCTGTGTGAATCAGGCCCAAGAGTCTGAACAGCAGCAATGACTGCTCTAATGTGATGGAATTTCTAGACACATAAAACTGAGGAGCAGAATCCATTTAGATCCCACCTCCTTTTGAGGCCAAGTGGAGTAGCCAGCCAATCTCTTTCAGAGAGTTTAGTACCAACTTTTAAAATGCAATAAGCATAATAAAACAAAACGGAGAGCGTTCTGAATAGCAGTTCATCTGAAAATCCTTGTGTGATCTGATGATGTGATCCAACCAGGGAAGCTGATGGAAGCTCAGGTACCATAATTATATGGGGATCAGATAATGGAAAAACATCACCCCACTAGGTTTTTTGTTAGTCCATTTGGGAAATCTTTCACCTTTATAATTTGAGAGGACTATGCCCTAAGATCTTGCAAATTCCCAGATTTTCTGATACCCCTGTAGAATACTACTTGCATTGTAGAATACATGAACTATAAAAGTCAAATGGAGGCTTGGATGTTAGGAAGTCAGCTAGGCTCACTCACTAGCTAGATGATTTTAAGGGCTTACCTGTCACACTAACTTGGTGGCATCAATCCAGTTTTGTTTTGTTTTTTCCATAACCGTAAGTGACTATATTGTGCAGGCCTTTAGAGTCACTCACAAATAATTGAAACTGCAAATGTTATCTTGGTGGTTGTCAAAAGTCAACCGTACTGAGCCTAGGTCTGGGCACCTCACTTCAATGAATCATTGACTAACTTGAGAGGATGAGCAGGTGAGTATTTGTGTCTACCCATGAATTGTCCCTCCATTCATTTATTCATTTATTTAACTTACATTTATTTGCCAGGAGCTATATTATGTTTCTGGGTACTCTGCTATAAGAAACAGCTGAGGGAACTTCAGATGCACCGCCAAAAGAGAAGATTTAAAGGGGACATGACAGCTGTTTTCAAGTATGTGAAGAGGAGGAGGCTTATCTATGTTTCTCCAGAGGGTACAATTAGGGAAAGTGAGTAGATGATAAGAGAAGTCAGACTTGGGCATAAATCACAGAAGAATCTTTTGACTTTGCAAGCTGACCAACAATGGAATCTGCTGCTTTGCAAAACAGGGATCTTCCGGCAGGTCAAGGGAACTGCCAAAGCACAGATAAGGAAGATGAGGCCCAGAAAGATTAAATGACCTGGGCCAGGGCATGGGGCCAGTGAATGGAGGGCCTGGCTTGGGACCCAGAGTGCAAGGCAGTCCAGGCCAATCAACCCTTGGCAGGTAATGATTTTACCTTTTGCTTTTTCAACCCCAGAGCTTCGTGATGTGTTGTAATTTTGATGAAGCACATGCTACAAGACTAATGTATGTGAGTGAGTCCCTGAGATACCAAGTAAATACCCGAATCTCAAAACAGACTTTGAAATTCTAGGCTTATGGAATACACAGTAATTCTCGGGGTGTATAACAATTACTTTTTTGTTTCATTGTGAAAAGTAATTAATGATTTTTGTAATGAACAGAAAGAAAACTAAGCAAGGGTTCTTATCAGAAATATGAAGGTTTGCATAAATTAGAGAGGCATGTTAAATTCAGCAGTGATGTGGATCTGTGAGGTGAAATTGTTTTGTGGAATGTTTCACAGTTTTGACTGTCTGCCACAGAAGAGTTTGAAATGTTCAAGGAAATAATCAAGAAGAAAAAGAGTGTTCTGTACCCATTCAACTGTATTTTGCTTGATCTTTTGCTCTAAATAATTTGAAGACTGGTTGTGAGAAAGGAGAAAGAATTCCTAATCAGATCTTACCATTCTGGTAAGAAGTGCGGGGAGGCATTACACAAAGGTGTCTCATGATGTGTGGCTTCCCTGCAGGTCTGCGCAGCCCATGGGAGACCTAGGCTCCCTCTAACCTGTCAGATGTTCCAGGCCAGTGTGATTCCAAAGGATGAGAACAGAGTCCAAGATGTTTCTGCCTGTCCCTTTAAGGAATAGGCCTATTCCTGTGGCCCCAGGCCTGAGGGTGTTGTGTCAGAGTCAGCCACTTTTTCAGTTTTCCCCAGGATACCAGAGGCAGTTCAAGCTTAAACACAGAAGGACTTTTACAAAACTTCCTAGGCCCCAACTGCCCCAATATAGTCCTTCTCAAAGTGCAATCCCTGGACCAGCAGCAGCACCTGCATCTGGGAACTTGTTAGAAATGCAAATTTTGAATCCCCACCCCAGAGTCACTGTATCACAAACTCTGGGGGAGGCCTCAGTGATTTGTGTTTTAACAAGCCCTCCTAGCGCTACTGTTACAAGCTGGAATTTGAGCATTGCTGGAAGACCTACAGGAGTAGGAAGGGTGACTTGGGTTTAATAGTTGGTTTGGTGTCCAATCTTGACTACCCAGCCTTTCTCTCCCCCAAGAGGAGTGTGCTCATGGAAGCCAGCAATGACCCTGACCACCTGTATGCATCAGGAATCTACAGGCTTTGTCTGGGATTTCCTGGAACACAGAGCAGTAAGCAGAAAATGCTGTTAGAGGCTTTCTGTTTGGCACCCCGTGGCTCTGCCAAGGTTTAAGTGGCACCCAGGTTTTTCTTAAATGGAAATGGAGATGTCAGCACACCCATGATGAACCATGAACACTGATCCAGTTTGCAGAAACTGTGCTGAGACTCCCTAAACCAGCTGCTTTTTGCATATTTCTACCTAGAAAGCTGTCAACACAGCACTTTTGCCAGCCTCAAACATGAGAAAGCCAAAGCCAAACCATTTATATGATTCATACATTTTATTACTAGAACTTTACCAAATTAAATGTTTAATAACCAAAATAACAAATTCTTTGCCTCTGTGTGTGTTGTCTGCCTAGTAAATATTTCAATCTCAGTCATTCCCCTCCTCCCTTCCTCACTTGGTTCTTGTTTTTCTTCTTTATGGCAGGCTGTGTTTATGTGACAGCTGTTTTACATTGAGATAAACATTCACCCCACTCCAACTGAATAAATGTCAAGAGGACAGCGGGAGGCCTATTTCTTCCTGTTACATCCTATCTCGGCTCTAAATGTGTGGGCCGCTAATGACAAGCAACATTTGCAGTGTCCACACCTGGAAGCTAAGAGGTTGTTCACATTCTAAGAAGAGCCCAGAGATGAGGGAGGTCTGGATTACAAACCCGGAGTGGACCGTCCACAGTGACACTTGCTTGCACCCACTTGCTGTTTACATTCTCAGCGTGTTTACCAAGGGAGGCCGGGGCTAAAAACCAGAGTGCTGAGCGGGAAGGGAAAGACCTGAATTCGCATCAGCAGCTCTGAAGCAAGGCCTCCATGATTCAGCGGCTTGTGATCTGGGGAGAGGTCACAAACACCTCAGGATTTTATAGGATTTAAAAACTGTAATACCGGTTGTCTCTGAAGTATGGTATTTCCAGGTGGTGCTTTGGTAAGCAGACGGTTAACTGCTTAATAAAGTCTTTCTCTTTTTGTTGAAGGCAGCTGATTTTGGAGTTTAACCTTAAAATCTCGGTTCCACACCCCCCTCTGAAGGAAGAGGGGGAAAAATACCATAATTAGAT
The DNA here is from genome assembly GCF_020740605.2 of Lemur catta. Classification (NCBI taxonomy): domain Eukaryota; kingdom Metazoa; phylum Chordata; class Mammalia; order Primates; family Lemuridae; genus Lemur; species Lemur catta. The sequence continues at coordinate 42,110,915 of NC_059139.1, forward strand.
ACATTCATAAATTATAGTCATAGAGTCCCAAATACATGTTCTCACTGAAAAATGAACTTTAAAAATTTGAAGTGTGGTTCCCTCCAGCGGGAAAAGGATCAGGGAGGCTGTGTCATGTGCAGCTGCCCTCTTGTCCCCACTGGAGCACTGGGGGCCACGTGAGGAGCTAGTCCTTGTTCCACCGCTTAGGCGACGCCTGTTGACAGCCTGTGTGAGGTAAACGCTGGGTTTGTGGGTGAAAGTGGGCCCCTTCCTATAAACCTCTCTCTGGTGGTTAAAGAAAGGGCAATCTCTTATGAATAGACCAATCTGGGTTGGCCTTTACCTGGCTGGCAGAATGCATTCTGGTAGTGTGCGTGGGTTTTTATGCGAAACTTCTGTGTGCTAAATAAAGGTCAGGGGAACAGTGGGCAGCCTGTTTCATCCCATTATGTCCCTGTCTCGTTACAAACCAGTTGAGCCTCCAAACCTTCCTGACAATACAAGGCTTTGAGGGTGGCAGGGCTGTCCCGCTGTTCTATTCAGTCATGTTCCTGAGCAGTGCCAGGATCCCGTGGGAGCTGGGGTGGGTGAGACTGTAGCTGAACCATGGGGCAGGGACTGACTCAAGCTCTTGGAGGGTCTTGGGCCCCCAGTGGCATCCCTGAAATGAAAAATTCCCCCCTAAACACAATTCTGGGAGTGGAGAGTAGGGGTGGCTGGGGGTTGTTTGGGAGTAAGGATCCACAAGAGGGCGTGGGTTATGGAATGGAAGGCATTCCTGAAGAGATGGGAACCCCAGAGCAAATCAGTTTTATCCCCCAAACATTTTACCATGTGAAAGTACATTAGAGTGAATCACAGGAGGGCACCTGAAGGCAACGTGATAGAGCACGTGCTATGTGCTAGGCATTGTTCGTAATAAATACATGAATTGTTTCTCCTAGTTCTTAATACAGTGGATGCTCTCATTTGATCCTCATGATAATCCTCCAATGTAGACAGTCTTATTGTCCCCAATTTCTCAGATGAGTGAATGATGTTTAATGCACCTAGGGTCACATGGGTGGTTTAAATGGAGAACCAGGGATTCTAATTCAGGTGCTGCGAATCTAGCCTCTGCACCGGACCACTGTCAGGAACGAATAGCGAACTTTAATGGGCATACAAGTCACCTAGAGCTCTTGTGAATGGCAGAAACCGACTCCTTAGGTGCATCTCTCATCTGTGCCACTAGTGTAATGGCAACAGCCCTGGACTGGAAGGCAGGGGCTTGAATCCCAACCCCAGGTTACATTTTCATTTGCTCAGTGACCGGAAGCTAGTAGCTCAACCTTTCTAGGCCTTTGTTTTCTCTGTCTTTACATGGAGCTAATAAAACTAATCTCCAATCTGTGGCCTAGGGATACTCCAAGAATTAAGGAACTTGCATTTATAGGACAATTTGGGCTTCCTTGGAAATAAGTTCTTACCATGGACATGTATAAATAATAATATCACAATTGCCAAAGTCTGTGAATGCTTTCTGTGCCATTCAGCAACTCATTAGGCTTAATGACCAGCTCTCCTTCCCTTTGGTTTTAAAGACCTCTCCTCATTACAGCATTTCCCTGAAGTAGTCAAAGGAAGTGGCCTGCTTGAAATTCACACTCGATTTCACCATCAGTCAAACCCCACTTCAGTGCCAAGTTGCTGCATTTCTGAAGAGAGAATTCCACGTCACCAATCCAGGCTGCAGCAGAGAGTGGCTGGACTTCACTACAGAAACAGGTAAAAAACGAGACAACCCCACCAGCTGTGCTAGGTGCAGACACCCTGCTGTGGAACCCAAACTGCTTCTTGGTTTCGCTAAGAATAGCCATTTGGCCAGTTCCAGGCAGGTCCACATTCCCATTGACAGTGTGCGGGGTGGATTAGTTGGAACAATTAGAAAGAATTCTCCCTGGCGCCCAGAGCCTGGGAATGACTGCAGGCTGGAGAATGCCTGTGACAGGCACGTTCAGTCCTTTATCCAGAGTGCCACTTCTCACTTCCTCTGTAATATGCAGGGAAATTGTTCTCGTCTTAGGGCACAATTGCTTTGTTCAGAAAAGAAGACGTTCACCTGGAGTATTGCCTGCCAGGGAAGCAGGCAATCGTGTTGTTGAGACGATGATTTATCTTGTACCTGAGATGTCTTAATCTTTCTATCATTTCATTATAAAGCTATGTTTTTGCTCTCTGTGCCTCTTGACACACAGCATGGAGTTCTCCTGCCTTTTCCCATTTGATTTTCACTTGTTCCCCTGCCAAATGCATTGCAAAGTCGGGGTTCACATTGCTAGTGACAAGGCTATGGACTTAGAAATCATTTATAAGCAGCCGGGGCAGGGCTGCACAAATCCAAAAGCACTAAGAGACCTAGAAGGTAGGTTGGTTGGTTTGTGTCCTGCCAAACAGATTATCTTTCATTTTCCTGTAAAGAGGTAAAATGGTAGACAGGGGTTTACAATTCTCCAAATGCCTCTCAACCTAATTAGTCACCCCTCACAAAACACATCCCTAAAGGCCGGTGTGTCCGGCTGCTCTGCTCTGCTTCTCTGGTCCTTTAGTCCTGCACCCTTTTCTCTGTTTTCTTGTCCCCTTATTTTCCTCTCTTTTTCTAAGTCCTTGCTTTGTATCTGGCACAGCCTCCCACTTTCTTTCCCACCTCACTTAAGACTGATCCCAAGCTGTTTTCCTCTGGTAAATCTAACCAAATAAATCCACTATGTAATTCCAGCAATTTCCACCTCAATTTCCATCTCCGCTCATTTCCAATTAAATATCTTTAAAAGTCAGAATTGACCATTACCTCTCTTGATTGCTTTGAATCCATCATAGTGTTCCAGATGTGAAAATATGCCTCTGGATGTTGTGGAAACAAAACCAACCAAATTCCTTATAAAGTGCACAATTGCCCCCTGCACCCAGGTTCTGTCTTGGTTCTGCCTAAATTGACCAGTGCTGTCCTCTGCCCTGTTTCCTTCTTTCCCTCTTTAGGGAGCAACATGTTTAGGGGCCCAGGGAGAATTGGTTTACCCCAAAGTTCAAGATGGGCTATTCTTTATGGTAGACCAGAACCTGACTCTTTTCTTGTGTGGTTTCCTCGAGTTGCTGGCTACTGTCTGGAAGCATGGGTTTTCCCACCAGCTGGCTCCACCTTTTAATGGCTATTTGACCTTGAGCTTAAATATCCCTGCCTGTAAAGCAGGAATGATTGTATATACCATGTGGAATAATTGGGAGGCTAAAACAAAATAATTTATGTAAAATATTGAGCATGGAGCCTGCCATATATTTATGGAAATGATAATTTATTGTTTCATTTATCAAATACCTACAAAGCATGGAAAGAAGTTCCATTTATGACATGAAAATGCCTTTTCCCACCCTCCCCTGCCACACACAGTCCTTCATCTTTCTCTCTACAAAAGGATTTGAACAGGTCACTTCACAAATCGGTGCTTGCTTCTGTACCCCCAACTTTTTATTTTTGGTCCTGGATGCTGGTGTTTTCCAGTATCCTGGGTAGAGCTCACTGTGACTCTATCCCACCTAACCCCAATAAAATATCTTTCTTCTCAACAATTTTTTTCTGCCAGTGAAGAAACATAATGATCATTAGTGCTACGATACAAACATAAGCCCCTTGATGACTTTTGGGTAGGACTTTTTCTATATGGCTTTGGAATGCTCTATTTTTACATGTATAACCTCAAAGAGTTGACATAAAGCATATAACATAGTTTGCATTTTCTGCACATTAAGAGGCCTTCTCTCACTTATCTAACTTAGTGCATTTGGTAAAATATATTTTTTGAGAAAGCTTTTCCAACAGTGGAGCCAGCTGCTAGATAGTTTATGTTTCTTCTTAATAAAACCACTCAGGACACACTGCCCGGGTCCCTCATTTATATGTTCTTGCTGGTAATATACTTTGGAGGCACTGTTTTATTTTCCTTTTAAGTGCTTTGGACTTTAGGGAATTGAGTCTTGTTTTGATTTGTTTTGGATGTTGGTGTTGTGTGTGTGTGTGCATGTGTTTTACTGCCTGCCAGCCTGCCTGTCCTCTTCCCTCCTTCTCTCCTTTATTCTTTTCTATCTATCCTTTCTTAAGGTTTCTTTTCCCTAAAGGAATGAATGACATCTATGTACTTCTCAAACACTCAGACTCAGCACCTATTAAACTCTAGAAAGTCGTTCTTAGTCATTTAAAATAAGGATGCAGAGAGCAGTGGTCTTGTATATTGAGCCCTGTCCAAGCTCTAAATCAGTTGATTCAATGGTCAATATCCTGACCACATTCAGGTCAATTGCTCCATAATCACTGAGCCCTTGATGTGATTTGATTTACCTAGATTGACAATCTTGCCTCAACAGCTTAATTGTTCCGCAATTTAATATACTGTTTTTCTATTATTAGTTCTGACTGTGGAAGTAGCCAATTAGAGAAGAAAATTATGAAGTAGGTATACCAGGAGGACACTTCTAAACGTCTTTGTCAAAATTAGGGTTATAGTTGGAACAAGTGAACAGTCATGAACAAAATTTCTGGGTTGATCATTTTTGACTGATTTGACTGCTTAATTTGGTCAAAAAATATCTATCAATTTGATCAGGTGACCAATTTGATAGTGTGTACATGGCACTGAATTTATGCAACAGTTTGTTCACAATGGCCTCTACAGCAACTGCATTCATTTATTCATTTACTCCTTCATTCATTCTGCACATATTTCTTGAGCACCCTATTGTGCTCTGAAAACTGAGGATATGGTAAGGAACAAAATAGTTCTTGCCCTCGTGGAGTTACATTCTAGTGGAGAAATAGACAATAATCAGGAGAGCAAATCATCCATATAGTAGTTTTAACAGGCAGACATGCTCTAAAGAAAAAGAAGCCAAGGGGTTGGAGAACAGTAAGGAGGATCATTTTATATTGTGATGAGGGTGAGCCAGTCTGCGAAGGTGATGTTTGAGCCAGCCAACTTTAAGTATGGTGAACTCACAGTGTTGTCCTTTCTGTCTGTCCACCCATACTTTTCTGGGATGAAGCCTGGAAAATTTTAGTTTTAAATCAATTTCCCTATAATCTACAAAAAAAAATTGCTTCTAAGCTGGCACACCACTGCTGTTTCTAGATCTTTTATTTCTGTGGGGTTTTACAAATTGTAGATGGTGTAGATGAGCAGATTTTTCTGACAGCCGCAGAAAATACTTTATGATCTCTTCTTTGTCCATTCATATGTCTTCTCTAATTTTTTTCTTTCATTTGTGATTTAAGAGCCCTTTTTATCTTCCCACAAAATAAGGGCTATTGTAAACAGAACTTAAGCAAGTGCTCAGGCAAAAGTCCATTTCAGGATGTAGGGATGAAATAATTATACCGCAAACAAAAAAAAGCAAATGCCTTTGAAATTCTTGTAGTTCCAACCATGAAATGCGTCTGTTGTGAGTTTTTGGTTTCCTTTCAAAGGTTTTTTTCTCCCTTACTGAAATCATCTAAATGAAGTATCTGAAGCAGTTGGGATTTTTCCATAGTTTGTTTAGTTGAACTGAGATGCTAATTGAATATAGGAGTTTTTCCAAAGGGAGATCATGGTTGCATGAATGCATCATTGCCTACCCATGTGGATTCAACATGTCTAAAGGAGCGAGACTCAGTTCTGTGTGTGTATATGGAGCCAGATTTTCCCAAGGCCTAAGGCATTTTTCAGAAATAATAACTAGCATTTATTAGTGCTCTCCAAGTACCAGGCATTGTTCTAAAACTTATTTTTCAACATTGTGATTATCTTCATTCTGGAAATAAGGAAACTGAGACACAGAGAAGTTTAGTAACCATCCCAAGATCACACAGCTAGAATGTAGCAGAACTGAGAATAGAAGCTAAGTGGACTGGATCTGGAACCCACCCTCTTAACCTCCCCCTTAGACTGTCCCTCAGTGGGAATCAGTGAGGGCCTTGGGAGTTGCACATTCAGCCAGTATGCACAAGTGTGACCTTGCAGGTTGTTTATGTCCCGTATGCCTCCTGGTTAGTTGGTGGCCCATTCTAATTGCTAGGTGCCCATGGGTACTGATTGCTATAAATTTTTGATTCTATGGCAGATTTAATCCATTTCCTTCATCTCCAAGCTCTGCCTGAATATCTCATTTCTCATTCGCCGCAGAACTCAACAGGATGGGGATTTTGCTGCTTAGTTGTAGCAGAAATACAGTCCATAAGCTGAGGGTGTCCTTTGCATTCTTTGAAGATTAGCTGTTTCAACTTATTCAATTGATAAATGAGGAGGCTGGGCTCATAAAGTGAGAAGAGGTCCCCAGACTCACGCAGCTCAGTCCTTAGTCTAGAACCCAGGTCTCCTGATATTGGGCTGCCTCCTGTACACACCTTCTTCCTCTCTTCCACGCCTTCCGTGGATTGTGGCCCCTGGAAAGCTCAGAAGCATAGACAGAGGTAGGGGGAGGTGGAGAAGGCAAGTAAACATTTTACTGTATGGTATTCTGTCAAAGATTTTGAGATACTGCTATTATAAAATGGTTGATTTCCATGAAACTGCTCTGCCTGGTCCTACGACACCTCTCTCTGGTATCCTGTGCGGCTGCATTGCTGGTCCCCAGGGGTCCAACCTCAACCCACTTGTCTTTCAAAGAACACATTCAAATACATTCTCCTGGCAAACTTTCAGCTGACACCGCTTTATTTACACTGACACATCAATGATTTATGTCTATTTCCAGGCTCCTCTCAAGATGCAGACCCTTATTTCAAGCTATCTATTGCCTCAATGGCTCAAGCTAAACATATCCAAAAATAAAATCCATTATTTCCCCCCCAAATCTACTCTTCCTTCAATATCCCTTTTCTGTGAACGCTGCCTTGGTTAAGGCCAGCACTATGAAACTGGCATCCCAAACACTGTGTCTCCCTTGCTCACATTCTGTTAATTGTCAAATCCTATTGATTTTACTGCTGAAATCTCTCAAATCTGATGACTTCTCCCCACCCATACATTAAGGCAATCCTCCTTATCTCTCTCCTGCATTTAAAAAAATGTTGAATTGAAGTCTACCATACATGTAAAGTACACAAATCAGTGTACAAGCGAACACACCCAGAATCAACACCCAGAATCAAGCAGCACAGCATTACCCCAACTGCGTCAACGCTCTCCTCCCCCTCAATGGCTCCTGCTGAAATTCCTCTGCTGATAGTGAATGACTTTCAGGCCCCAGTCCTTATCAATATGCAAGGTGGAATAGCATTTTAGGATATCATCAGTTATGTATAGCTAGGTATGTGTGAACAACTTAAGAGTGCAGTTTAGTAAATACGGGGAGAAAGAACATGGGCCACTGAGGAATTGGGAGATGAAAGTCCACCCAAGGGTTAGAGGGTTCTGAGAGATGTGGTTGGAGATGCTGACCCTCACTGCCAAAGACAAACTGCCTGTTGGACAGTGTTGCTGTGGAAAGACTCCTGTGGTAACTATGTGGGGTGATGAGAACCTCCCCCTTCCCCCAAACGTTCTGCTACTTATTTGGATTCAGCTTTCTGTTGTAAAACTTTAAGGAGTCAGAAATAATAAGAGCAGAAATGAAAGTCAAGGTGAAACTCACTTTCAAAGTCAGAGTAGGTGAGGCCAAAGAAGTGAGAATCCATTTATGTGAATCTACCTAACTCATGTAACATTAAATTCATTCTCTGCCTCATGATAGATCAAAGTAAAATTCTGGGTATTGAACTTCATCTGAGGAGAGATCCTGAATGGCACGTTACTTACCCATCCTCTGGTCCATGGGAAGCAGCACTTCACAGCATGGCTTCTATAGGTTCCTTCTTCCTCTCCTGGAGGACTTTCTCTAACCTTAGGATTGCAATTTTTCCCTCAACTATATTTATGCTTTTGGCCACTAGTGCCACAATCCTACCCATTTAAATAGTTATTTGTACAAAAAACACTCTCCAGCTTTCTTTATAGCCATTAGAAGAACACTTAGATTTATTTTTAGTGACCAGGAAGTAGATTAATATTGCTGGTCAAAAATTTTCATAAAGGGTTTTCCCTAGGCTGGCTTTCATGCCAAGAAGAATTGTTCCATGCCATGGAGTTATGCCAGAATAATTTTTAAGCCCAGTTGAATAGTGAGAAGAAATTTTCAAATGCAATTCACTTGCTCCCAGCTCTATCAGACACTCTTCAATTGCCTCTGAAGATATCAATGGGCAACTCAATTTCATCTGATCTCTTCAGGAACAGTTGGATTGCTGCTGAGTAACTCAACTGACTCTCACCTTCTCAGGTAGAGCTCAGCTGTATAAAAAATGAAGGACATGTGGTTAAGGGAACACTTAGGGGATATCGGCTAAGAATTCATCAGATTTCTTTTTACACTGCAAAAATTGTTGGGCTGCAGCAAGAAAAGGAAACACTTGGGATGCAGTAATGCTCACATTGCACACATTTACTTTTTCATAGAACAGTCTATGCTATGCCAGAAGTGTGCTAGGTGCAAAGGCTATAGAGACTAGGTAGAAAGACCACAATCAATTCCCTCCCCAGCTCCATTCCACTTTTTCTGGTTATAGTCCCTACTCTCAGGAATGGAGAATCCATCCTTCATGCTGAATCTGTGCAATTTGGGAAACTTCACCGAAGATTTAGGGATAGAACATGTGATCCTGGTTTAAGCCAATGACTGCATCACGTTCCCCTGGCCATGATGATTGATTCAAGAAATGTCAGGTGGCCTCACCTGATCCAGTCAGAGTGAACCTCAGACTTTTTAGAGAGCTGTCCAAAGAGACTCTGGCTCTTTCTGTTATCTGAAAGAACGCTGGGTCTTTTGTCCACCTGAAAGGTGTTAGCAGCTCCGTGCATTTCACCGCCTAAAGAGAGAGCTCAGGGCAGTCAGAGGTTATCATGGAAGTTAAGCATTAAGCCAGTGTAGCAGGAGGCTCAGCAATGGGATGGTGAAAAGCAGTTACAGTGAATAATAGGAGCCCTGAATCTAACTGTAGCTGAAGCCCTATATCCTTATACCTTATGGCATAATATCCAACTTTTCAAATTAACAGGTCAAGGTAAATTTTTCAGTGGATGTAGACAGAAAAAAAAGGCTGAACTGAGCCCATCTTCAATCAGAATAAACTCAGGATCAAGGAAACTGAAGCTGGTAGAAAGAAAGTAATAGAATATAGCAATATTTATGAGGGGAAAGGAGTGATTGGGTTCTTTCCTTCCCTCTGTATGCTTTTCATCTTCAGGATGATACTGACCCAACTGGATGAAAAGTGACAAAAACAGTCAAGATTTCTAAGTGTGCGGCCCCAAGTAACCAGTGCAGCTCCTGGTTTTTTAGTGAATTAATTGATCTGCTGTGTGCTTGACCTGGCTAAAGCAAGTAGAAACAGCCTTAAGATAAGGCTTAAGAATGTAAAATACATAGAAGGTAACCAACAACTCTGAATGATCTTAATGTCAAGCTATGGAATGGAGTAGAGAACCTCCTAGTTCACCAAATTTTTTTCTCTCCTTGACAAAGAAAAAGAGCAAGAACTGTTAAATACAACTTAGAGCAGAAGAACAGAGGGCTTGGTTACTGAGAACAGCCTGGACAGACAGTGGGTGGTGTCTGACTCTGGAATAAGATTTGAGGGCCACAAAGAAAATCAATTTTTTGACCTCATGATTTTGTTAGGAGTTTGGGTCTGTTTGATGTAACAGGAAAAATGTACTACCCGATAATAATCTAAGAGGAGGCGATAAAATTATGAAGCCATGTCATATGGCTTCAAATGCTGCTAGGTCATTTATATGGCAGTGACAGCTGCTATCCTGTGTATATAGATTTTAGCCTTGTCATGATCACTTTCATCATGGTAGCAAATATGGGGAAAATGGGGGATAGGCATTCAACTTCTAGCTTTCCCTCTGGTATGCATTCCTAGTCTTCACAGTCTGGAAAGCTAAAAGAGGCATTTGCTAAACCCCCCTACAGCTAAAATTCTTGACAAGATTTAGGTTTCTTCAACTAGATATATCCAAATGAGATTTGAAAGGCAAGAATGAGGCATTGAACATCTTTTTTCCCTTTTTACAGCATTTTTCTGGCAAGCACACTTGCAGAGCTGCTCCACTGTTTTTTTTCAGCAATATTCCAGGATACAATCGCTGGCTTTGTGGGTACCAAGAGGCAGAGTGTAGAGCTTCCATTTTTTGCCAGTGCACATCTAGCAGGCATGGATATGATCTGATCCCTAAATCACAGAGAGGGGCCATGTGGGAAGTCAGCACCAAGGCTGAGGTAGCAGTTCCCCTGATGGCCAGTTCTGCAGGGTTGTTCCTGGAGGCCCAGTCTGGCCCCCTACTCTATCCCTTCTTGTGAATTTGCAAACACTTGTGGTCCTTTGTTAAATCTGCTTCTACTTAAGGTAGCTAGAGTGGTTTGTTCTCTGCCATTGAACCCTGATGGAAACAATCACCATGATCAAAAAGCATTTATGCAGCAAGGCTCTAGTTTTGAGTACTATACAAACAGAAATACAAAACTCTTTTACTTCCTTTGAGATTATATTCTAAGACAAAGAACAGATACAGCTATATCTCTCTAGGATACAGAGAAAAATCAAAATATTATCTACAGAAAGGAATAGAAAATAGTGAGGAAGGGGAGAGAATACAGCAAGTGATAGAGTTTGGTGCCCAAACTTAGGTGAGAGGTAACTAAAACCAGGAAATACACAGGCCAAAAAAAAAAGTAAGACTCTTACAGTATACACAAAAATTAACTCAAAATCTATCAAAGACCTAAATATAAAACTAAAACAATGAAACTTAGTGGAAAAGATAAAGGAAAAGTTTTCATAACATTGGATTTGGCAATGATTTCTTGGATATGACACGAAAAGCACATGCAACAAAAGAAAAAATAAGTGGGCTTCATCAAAATTAAAAACTTGTGCATCAAAGGACAATATCAACATTATCAATAGAGTGAAAGTCAACCCACAGAATGGGAGGAAATATTTTCAAATCATGTATGTGATAGGGATTAATATCCAGAATATACAACTTCTACAACTCAACAATAAGTAAACAACCTGATTCAAAAATGGGCAAAGAACTTGAATAGATATTTCTCCAAAGGAAATATACAAATGGCTGATAAGCATGTGAAAAGATGCTCAACATCACTAGTTCATTAGGGAAATTAAAATTAAACCATAGTGAGATACCACTTCATGCATATTAGCATGACTATTATAAGAAAAGAAACCAAAAGATCAGAATATAACAAGTGTTGATAAGGATGAGGAGAAATTGGAACACAGGTGCACTGTTGGTGGGAATGTAAAATGGTGCAGCCCCTGTGGAAAATGGTATAGTGATTTCTCAAAAAATTAAAAACAGAAATCATATGATCCAGCAATTCCACTTCTGGGTATTTACTCAAAAGAAACAAAAGCAGAGATTCAAATAGATGTTTATATATCCATGTTCATAGCAGGATCATTCAGAATAGCCAAAAGGTGGAAGCAACTCAAATGTTATCAAGGGATAAACAGATCAACAAACTGAAATATACGTACAATGGAATATTATTCAGCCTTAAAAGGGAAGGAGACTCTGACTCATGCTACAACATGGATGAAACTTCAAGACATTATACTAGGTGAAATAAGCCAGTCACAAAAGGATAAATATTGCATGATTCCACTTTTATACAGTACCTAGAGTAGTCAAACTCAAACATAGAGGCAGAGAGTAGAATGGGTGACAGATTGGAAGCTATTGTTTAATGGATACAGAGTTACAGTTGGGGAAGATGAAAAAGTTCTGGAGATGGACGGTGGTCATGGTTGCACAATAATGTGAATGTACTGAATGTCACGGGAGTGTACACCTAAAAATGGTTAAAACAGTAAATTTTATGTTGTGTTTATTTTACCACAATTTTTTTAAAAAAACAGGAAAAATCTAGGACATGGATTTTTATTAGGAAATATTGAAAGAGGCAGATGTAGTAGTATGATGTGGAGAAAGGAAGAATTAAGAAGGAGAAAACAACATAATAGAGATATTCTTGGGTAGCTTGGAGAATGGGTTTCATTATTTGAGAGTCATAGATCTCTAAGCTTTCAAAAGAGCAACACATGTATGTACTTAGTAGTTTTTAAATGAGAAATAATATGCATTTGCACAACAGTATGTTATACTCAAGGCAGAATTTCATGGGTACCATGTGTCCATGTTTAGATCTCAGGCTTAATTCCACAGCAGGACATTTTTATCTCTTTACAAGGTAAAATAATAATAATAATAACGATAATAATAATATCATTTGAAAACTGGCAGGTAGTGATTGTCCAGGTTAACTTGTAATGATATACCACGTACTGGCTCTAACTCTTCTCTGTGACATTACCGTGAAAATTTGATTCAATAATGGAAGATAATCTATTGGGAAGAAGTGCTAGTGATGTTTTTAAAAGGAGCTGTGAGTCCAGGAATACTTTGATTTCAAAGTAATTAATTCCAAGGGGAACCTTTCTGAGATGAAATAGTGGAGGTTATTTGGTCATGAGAGCTTTCATAGCCGTGAAGAAAAAAGGAAGCACCATTCTTTTATTAAATTGGCATTGCATCAGGAAAAAGAGCTAAAAAATGATTGATTGCAAATATAATGTAGGGGATAGAAGCATCTGTTTCAGGCATAAATAACGAAGGCTCTTCAACATATGGCACTAATTTGCGTTTATGCCTCTGTAATCTTACCTTTTCAAATTGCTATGCTTTTCTCAAGACGGGCTGCTCTGGGTATCAATGTGGAGCAGATAGCACAGGGAAGACCCAGTGTCTCCCTGGCCTCCTCTGGACAGAAGAGGTGTTTGGTGTTAATACAGGGATTTGGGGCGTGTGTGTGTCTCTGGCTCCAATTCATCTGCAATCATAGCTGCAAACCCAAGAATGAAATGGCATTTAGTCTAGTAGCCTTGATTACAAATCTCACTCGAAGTGTCGAGGTAGAAGCCCTTCAAAGGTTTAAATTCTCCCCATTTCTAATGCAAAACTGAAAAACTAGCTTTGGCAAAGCACAAAAAGATGGGATTTTTTTTTTTTTTCAGACCTGCATCTCTGTCCAAAGAGAGTTAGACTTCATTTAACTTTAACAAAACCATAGAGGACTAAACAGTCCTTTCAAAATTGGTGGCATCAGGCCGGGCATGGTGGCTCACGCTTGTAATCCTAGTACTCTGGGAGGCTGAGGTGGGAAGATTGCTCGAGGTCAGGAGTCTGAGACCAGCCTGAGCAAGAGCAAGACCCCGTCTCTACTAAAAATAGAAGGAAATGATCCGGACAGCTAAAATTATATGTATAGAAAAAAAATAGCTGGGCATGGTGGCTCACACCTGTAGCCCCAGCTACTTGGGAGGCTGAGGCAGGAGGATTGCTTAAACCCAGGAGTTTGAGGTTGCTGTGAGCTTGACGCCACGGCACTCTAGGCCAGGCAACAAAGCAAGAATCTGTCTCAAAAAAAAAAAAAAAAAAAATTGGTGGCATCAGATGAATCTTTCTTTCATTCTGCAGCACCATTTCTTCTGACTCTCCCGTACTCTACAGTGGTGGTCCTGCCTTTAGGCATTCTCAACCTCCAGGCAGCCACACAAACCCTGGACATTGGACCTCTGCTCTCTGCTCCCAACAGTTCACAGAATCGGAAACCAGGAAAAACCACATTTGCCGAGGACTATAGATGACCAATATATGTGAGATAATAGAGGATAATATTTCCTTTGGATTTAACTATTGAGAAAAATGTCTCCTCCCTCTTTCAGGAAATGCCACATTGAGACCTGACTTCCCTCCGTTTTCTGAGGACAGGGCTCTAACTCACGGTTAGAGGGCTCTAACGCATGGTCCAGCATGCTCCACTCTCAGCCTGACCTCGACTCAGGCAGCCCAGTTACTCAGGCTGCAGCCATGACCTTTTGCGTAATAATTTCAGGTTACATCCTTGCTGATCTTGGAAAACAAGTCCTTTTCTTATAAACAGCCATACTGTCTTTGCACAGGAGAAACTACTCAACTTTTCATGACCTTTTCTCATAAATCTAATTTTTAAATTAAATTTTTTGTTGTAAAATAAAACAATTTTAAAAAAATAGCTGTTCTCCAAACTGACAGGTTTTCTGCTTCTGTCTGGTCAGCCCCCTACCGCTGTTGAGCAGAAATCTTTCATGAAGTCCCGAGTGTCCAGGGCTCACCAGGAAGCTTTACTAAGTCCGAACTGTTCTGTATACATTATTTATCACATTGAAGATGAATATTCATCTTTTCACTTTTTGGCTTCATTGCTGACACATCTGAAATTTCCTGACAATAAAACTCCACGTCTTACCTTTTTGTTGGGGCAGAAGCCTCTATTTCATGTTCTAATCCAAGGAAACGCAAGCAACTGATTGAGTAGAATTTTCTCCTTCAGAAATGGCTCACGTGAGTGTTTTGAGAATATGCAGACATAGCATATAGTTTCCCTACTTTTTTCATACTTGAAAAATCTCATACTGGTGTCTAGTAAATTCTAAGTTACTGACTTCAGCTCAGATTTTCAAATTATGAAGCTCATCCTGTATCTTAAAGTTATCTTCTGAAGATTTATAATCTTCATGAAAATCTGTCAACTGAATAGTAAATGAAAATATAAGTTTTGGATCCATAATAATTCCCTGCTGCAGGGAATACAATCAACCAACTGAAATACAAACAAACAACACCTTTATGTCCAATTTGTTTTTTCCTGTAAATGTAGTGGCTGCTAAAACACTTTCATTTCTCTGGGAAATTGCTCTTCTCAAAGGACAATACCTCAATAGACTGAGACGGGATCATTTAGATTAGCAGTCCCCAACCTTTTTGGCACTAGGGACTGGTTTCATGGAAGACAATTTTTCCACGGATGGGCATGGGTTGGCGGCTGTGGAGGATGGTGGATGGTTTTGGGATGATTCAAGCACATTACATTTATTGTGTACTTTATTTCTATTATTATTACATTGTAATATATAATGAAATAATTATACTATTCACCATAATGGAGAATCAGTGAGATCCCTGATTTTGTTTTCCTGCAACTAGATGGTCCCATCTGGGGGTGATGGGAGACAGTGACTGATGTGACAGGAGGCAGAGCTCAGGCGGTGATGTGAGCAACGGGAGGGACTGTAAATATGGATGAAGCTTCGGTCATTCACCCACTGCTCACCTCCTGCCATGCGGCCCGGTTCCTAACAGGCCACTGACCCATCCCAGTCTGCGGCCCAGGGGTTGGGGACTGCAGATTTAGAGGACAAAAGATGAGTTAAGGTGTATGTATGTTAAACTCTGTGTGACTACTCCTATTCTGGAAACTGAATTATATTTACCCAAATTACAAAAATTGGTTATCTGCTCACGTTTCTGGCAAAACTTTGGAAATGCCAAATTGTATGAGTTAGGACTTGTAGATTGTAGGCTGAAAATGTGGTCAAATATATTTGTTAAACATAATAGCTGCTTGTCTCTGTGGCAGCAAAGACTGGGAAAATCTTCAGGGAGGAAGAGGATGAAAGGCTTTGGGCACTTAGTACTTTCTAGAATGGAGTCGTGGCTCTTTATACAGTAGTTTAGAAAGCCAGAAGCAGTTGTCAGCTTGGACAGGGTGGAAAAGTACATGAAATCAGCTCAGTATGAGCTTCTCTCATTATTATGCTTCATCTGAGTGCTAAATCTGATTAGATCTAATGGAATTAAAAGAATAAACCTCAATATAAAAATTATCCATAGCAATGATGGTTATCCATGTAAATATTTTGGAGGACTTTGCATGTTTACTAGAAGATTGAGAAAGTGACCCTGCTTTTTAGCAAGCTGTTTAATTCTTCTTTTTCCTATTCACTTTGTCACCTTATCATTACGGAAAAGAGGCACTATGCCAGAAGTTAGATAATGTGAACAAAATCTAGGCGTTGTTTGTGTGTGGGAAATACAGGTAATTAAGTTAAAACATTACTTATGTAAATATTCAGTAACAGATGAATCCTGTGGGAAACTTTTGCTTTGTTTGTTCCTGTCTAAATGCGCCTTTTGGTTTCCTGCCCCTTTCTATTTGTCCCAGCTTGTATTTTCTCCCTGTCTCTACCTGTTAATATTACATGATGTTATTTACCACAGTATAAAACATGAGCCTTTATGAGGCCAGACATGATCCCCTCATTTGACCCCTGTACAACTTAATTTCTGTGCCAGGCGTTTGACACTTATCCTGCAAAATGGCTTGCATTAGAGTTAACATGACATAGGTCCTGGTTTAACTGGGGGCTGTCCACATTTACCTCTATTCCTGCATCACTTCTTATTTAGCATTTGTCCCCAATTTTTTTTTTAACAAAGTCTTATTATTAAGAATGACATTAAAATGAGCCAGGGTGGGTTTCCTTGACCTCCACTTTGCGCTTCCATCTTCTGCCTTGGCCTCGCCCAGTAATGTGGGGGGTACACGTGCAAAGAACAGAATTCTCACCTGAACATGTAGTTAAATATAAAGATGACCTGTCTCTCTTTGTCTGACCTTTTTAAGGGGTAGTGTCAGCTAGCATTTTCCTTTTAAGGACAGTTTGCAGGACACTCATTGATAAAAGCAAGAGCTTGAGAACACAAGTAGTAAAGGACAGCTTGCTCCTGCAAGCCTCAGGTGGTGGTGGAAGGGATTGACTCTGTCATTCCAGCTGGACACTTGGTGTGCCAGCCGGTTGTGCCAGGGCCTCCAGGAACAAGGAGCAAGGCCTCAAGACCACCTGGCATGAGGGTCAGTGGGAAATTAGGTTTGACCATGGACTATGTCCAGAAAACAGAGGCTAAACAGTCCTGCCATAGCGCACAGAGAGAAGATTGTTGGAACGCTTTTGCTGCAGCAGTTCTCTCCTTTGTCACATGGTATATACTAACATTGATTTTTTTATTGTTTGGTAACACTTTCTAAATTTTATAAAAATAACTCTGTCATCAGCATGAACTTTAATATTATTAATATTATTGAAATAAAATCCACACACAAAATTTACCATTTAAATAAGGTGTACAATTCAACGGTTTTTAGTAGATCCACATGTTGTATAACTATTATCACTAATTCCAGGACATTTCCATTATACCAAAAAGAAACCCTGTACCAGTTAGTAGCCACTCCCAACTTCCTTCTCCCCCTGTTCTCTGGCAACTACCAATCTACTTTCTGTCTTCATGGATTTGACTATTCTGGGAATTCTGGGTAAATGGAATCATAGAACATGTAGCCTTTTGTGTCTAGCTTCTTTCACTTAACATAATGTTTTCCAGGTTCATCCATGGGGTAGCCTGTACCAATACTTCATTCTTTCTTATGGTTGCATATATTCCCCTATACAGACATACCACATGTTGTTTATCCATTTATCAGTTAGTGGACATTTATGTTGTTTTCACTTTTTAACTACTATGAATAATGCAGCTGTGAACACTTGTGTATAAGCATCTGTGTGTATGTATGTATGTTTTCCATTGTCTTGAGTATATACCTAGGAATGGAATTAGTGAGTCATAGGATAACTATGTCTAATTTTTGAGGAACTGCCAAACTGTTTTCCAAAGTGGCTACATTCCTACCACGAATGTATGAGGGTTCGAATGTCTCTATGTCCTTGCCAACACTTATTAATGTCTACCTATTTGATCATAGCCATCCAAGTGGGTATGAAGTGGTATCTCATTTTGGCTTTGATTTACATTTATCTAATGACTAATGATGTTAAAAAACCTTTTCTCATATGTGTAATGGCCATTTGTTTATCTTTTTTGGAGAAATGTGTATTCAAATCCCTTGCCAATTTTTTTTAATTATGTGGGTTATTTTTTTATTATTGAGTTGGAAGACTTCATTACATGTCTGGATATTAGACCCTTATCAGATATATGATTTGCAAATACTTTCTCCCATTCTGTGGATTGTCTTTTCACTCCCTTGATAGTGTTCTTTGAAGTACAAGTTGGACTTAAGTCCAATTTACCTATTTTTCTTTTGTTGCTTTTGATTTTGGTGTCATATTTAAGAAACTGTTGCCTAATTCAAGGTCATGAAGATTTATACCCATGTTTCCTTCTGAGAGTGTTAGCTCTTACATTTAGATTTCTTACATTTTACATTTCTTAGATTTTACATTTACATTTCTTTACATTTAGATTTAACAATTTTGAGTTAATTTTTGTGTATGGTGTAATGGTCCAAATTATTCTTTTGGATATAGATATCCCATTGTCCCAGCATGATTTGTTGAAAAGACAATTCTTTCCCTAGATGGTCTTGACATCCATAGTCATGTGAGTTTATTGCTGGACTCTCGATTTTATTCCATTGATCTATATCTCTATCCTTATGCCAATAGTACACTGTTTTGATTACTGTAACTTTGTAATAAGTTTCAAAAATCAGGAATTATGAGTCCTCCAACTTTGTTCTTCATTTTTTTGATTGTTTTGGCTATTCAAGTTCCCTTCATAGCCTTAGCTTGATGTTCAGTTAATGATTAAACAGGAAGCACTTTTAATGCCTACAATCAAAAAAATCTTCCAGTCTTTGTAGAGGGGCTCTGTTTGTTAGGGCATGCCTTTGGTGCTTAGCCAGGAAGTGTACAACTCTGCCTTAGCCTTTACTTCCTATGTCTGCAGAGCCCCAAGGTCAGCCAGAGGTTTTAGGGCCTTCTCAGGTCTTTCCTGAGCATGCACAGAGCTCTGGGGTGATGTGTAACCTATGCTTCCCAAGAGAGTGTCAGAGACTTTCAAAGCCTTCACTCCCTAAAGCATCTCACTCCCAAGACTTTTCTCCTAAACATTTTGGTGCATCTATTATTTTTCCCAACTGTTATTATTGCATTAGGCAACAGGGACTGAAACGTTTGCCTATAAATGTTTTTCACAAGGGTGCCCCACTTCTGTATCAGCTTGACCACAGGGGGATAGTTTCAGTCAGGTGAGATAAAGACAAAGTCTTTTGATGAGGTCTTCCAGGGAGCCACCAGACAGATCAGCTAAAGAGAATTTACAGATGATGTCTGTTCTACACTCTCTTCTACTGATAAGGTATGGGGTATGCCCACTGTTATTTTCAAAGAGGTCATAGAGCTGAGGAATGGAGGATGGGACTAGGTAAGTTAAGATGCCGTGAATCTCATTGTTCTCACTGAGATTCAGCCATTTTTTTTTTTTTTTTTTTTTTTTTGAGACAGAGTCTCACTTTGTTGCCCGGGCTAGAGTGAGTGCCGTGGCATCAGCCTAGCTCACAGCAACCTCAGACTCCTGGGCTTAAGCGATCCTACTGCCTCAGCCTCCCGAGTAGCTGGGACTACAGGCATGAGCCACCATGCCCGGCTAATTTTTTTTGTATATATATTTTTAGTTGGCCAGATAATTTCTTTCTATTTTTAGTAGAGACAGGGTCTCACTCTTGCTCAGGCTGGTCTCGAACTCCTGACCTCGAGCGATCCACCCGCCTCGGCCTCCCAGAGCTAGGATTACAGGCGTGAGCCACCGCGCCCGGCCCAGCCATTTTTCTTGAATAAGCACCTTCTGGGTTGCTACAAGCTTTTGGTTAGTTTTCACCATTTCAAAAAAATTGCTTCTGATTGTTTTTGCCAGTTTTTTCACTACTTTTATGCAGGAATGGGCTTTTGGAGTTCCTTACCCCCAATTTTCTCTCAGCAATGAGCTTTTTAAGATCACGTTTAACAAAAATTTAAGAACTGAATTTTAGTTTCTCAAGAAAATCAGTGGTGGATATGTAGTCTCAGCAAAATACAACTCATTCTTACTATTTGCCACGGAGGCAGTGGTGACATCTCTGACCACCTGAACACAAGGGATACAAATTTATTGAGGAATTATCAACACCTATTTAATACTTTAAATGTAGTTACTCTACGAAGACTATATCTAAGACGATTCAACATATATAGCTACAGAAAGTATGTTTGCATATTAACTCTGAAATATGACCTTTTTAAATAAAAATAACTATTGTTCTATATTAATTTCTCTCATTTTTATTCCAAAGTTGTCTTGTACATACAGAAAAAATGAAATGATAATTGTCAACGTGTTGGCAAAAGAAGAAATTTGCAAACAGATAACTGATGCCTGTTTTACATCCGTGGCATCAGACGCTTCTGACAGAAAAATCAGTCAAGTTAATGTAAATAATGGTTCATTTTTGTCACCAGATCCACAGAGTCAAAGTAAAGCTTTTGGAATTTCATTGTGTTGAATTTGAAATATTTGACATGAATGTGGATTTCATTATAAATATAGTCCAAAAGTTTAACACTGAAGACAAAATGATTTGTTTTTATAGTTCTAATACAAATACAATTGTTGGTAGGCACAGTATCATAGCAATGGCAATGTTCTTACTAAATTAGAAAACAGTGGAGCAGAAATGTATTTGAAATTGATTGTGTGCACACAATTGATAGTTGTGTATTCAAACAAGCTTCAGTATTCCACCAAACAAAATAGAAATTTTAGTTGCTAAGATTTACATATATTTTTATATATGTACAGTGTAACAGAACTACAAAATTTTTTGACAAAGCTAACGCTAAATACAGAATATATTTTAGTCTGGCTGTATATGTTTTCTCTCTTCATTGTCCATCATAAATTGAAATTTAGAAAATGTTGGGCGTTGGGAGAACTACTTTCTAAATCCACCTAAGTGACCTAATATGGTATTATGTTATTTTGTAAACAAGTCTTTCAAATCTTGGTTGCATTTTGTTTAAAAAACAGCCTTTAATAATAAACAGAGACAACATATTTGACAAGTTTTATCCTATACAATTAATTGCCAAAGAAAATTACTCCAAATAGAGGCAAAAAGTGCTAATAAAAATATCAAGCTCAAATGTTTATACATTTCAATTCTAAAAAGTAAAATTGAGAATATCCTTCATTTAGTAGAATTTGCTCTAAGTTTCCCATGTACCGCAGCCCCTGTACAGAGTGTATTTTCTAATCTAAAATATTGTGGTCTACCAAGAAAAGTCAATTGAAGGTGTCAACAATTTCAAATTTGGTAACTATATAAATGCAACTTTGAAAATATTATAGTAAATGTTATGAAAAAATGTAGCATAATTATACTAAATAATTATAATTAAAAAGTATGTTGGCCAGAAAAACAGTACTGGCATGTTCTTAGAAACAAATATGACTAAAAAACAGATTCACATAAATGAATATGTTCCAGGAATCATCATTCTGTTTTTTGATATTCAGAAAACCAGTACAAGGAATTTTTAAAAATTTTACTTTAATGTACATGGACATTATGTAATTATATCTGTGGAAACATTAATTTAAATTTTCTAGAAAGTTTTTATATTTGAAAATTGTTTGAACAGAACTTTTTTATAGATCCACATATCATAATATCAATTTGTTACTTAATTTAAAAAGTCTGTAAAAATTATATAATTGTAGTTATTCTTAGTGTCCTTTCACTCTCAATGATTTTCCCGTTTGGATGATAAATTATATAACCATAGTAATAGTTATATGTCAGGTACTCAGAATACCTGGACTTCTGGGTAATCACAGCAAATTGATACATTAAGTTATCTCTCTTCTATTAATCCCACCAAAATGACTGTAGGGGAATACAATGCTTTCAACTTATTAAAAGAAAAACTTCAGACAAATTATCTTTAACAGAGTTTAATTGAGCAAAGAACAATTTGTGAATCGGGCAGGGCTCCCTTTCCCTCAAACAGAATAGGTTCAGAGCTACTCCGGGACTGCCACGTGGTCAGAAAGGATTTATGGACAGAAAAAGGAAAGTGACCTACAGAAGATGGTAGTGAGGTATAGAGTCAGCTAGATTGGTTACCGCTCAGTGCTTGCCTTATTTGAACCTGGTTTGAACAGTTGGCTGCTTGTGATTGGCTGAAACTCGGTGATCGGTACAAGAGTAGGTTACAGTCTGTTTACACGTTCAGTTAGGTTATGGTGCACTAGGGATGGAGAAACTTTCAGATCAAACTTAAAATATGTAAGAAGGCAGCTTTAGGCTAAACTTCATTTAAGAAACTCATAAAGCCAAAGAGTAGAGGCATGGAGACAACAAAGAAGGCAAGATGGCAACAGATTGCTGTCAGATCCAAGGCAGATGAATGGGGGTAGCTGGTGAAGAGGAATTGGGAGGCTTCAGTCCAACCCTGTGCCTGCAGTGGGGTGAGCCCACCACCCGGCAAAACCCCGGCAGCTTCAGGACTTGTAGAAAGGCAGGGTGAGGTGTGGAGCCGAAAACCAGGGGAGTGACTGAGCGTCTGAGTAATGTAATTACTACCTACCTTTCTCGACTGCGGATTCTGCAAGAGAATTAAACTCTGCAGAAAATCGTTTGAGCTACTATTCTCTCAGTTCTCCCAAGGATGGTACAAAGTTAGTGTTACTCTCCCCGGCAAAGGAGAGAAATTTCTTCCTTCCTTACAGTGGCTGCCTTAGCTCATCAAAGCTGAAGCCCCCAGCAGCACCCAGATAAAGAAGGGAACTTCAGGGCCCTCTGCTGCCCTGAGCAGCTACTCTTGAAAACGTGAATTATGAGACCCTTAGGCCCCTTCCTTCAGCCACTTTCCTGAATGCCAGCAACTGTATTTATACCTTCCGAAGCAGATTAGAAGTTTCTTCCCTGGGGTGATTGAAGAACTACAGAGGAAAGACCTAATAATACTGACAGTGAAACCCTCCAGTTGACAAGCCCTGCCAAGACCCTAAGTTTTCAATCAACATGTCAGTGTGTCTCGATCACATATGAGTGTCAACAGATCCCCAGAGGTTTGAAGAAGCTTTGTGTGTCAAAGACAAAGGCCAATATCAACAAATAGAAGAAAGGAACCCTGAGGAAACAGAGACAATGAGAAACTGCAAACTTAAAGTAACTCTTAATTAAAACCCTCAGAGAAACTGCAAACTTTGAAGTAACTTTTAATTAAAACCCTCAGAGATATATTGCATCTATGAGACAAAAGGAGCCAGAAATATGTTGGAAATTGGAAAATAACAGCAAAAATAACAGTTTCAGAAGAACATCTGAAACATAAATTTGAGGAAATCTAGAAAGAAATAGGGGGAAAAAAAGGAATGGAAAATAGGAGAAAAAAATAAGAAAATTAAAGAGTGAATTGAGGATCTAAGAAGAATTTTAAAAAGATAAAACAGATAAAATGAAGAGGAAATTATTAAGGAAAGTATATAAGAATTC
This sequence comes from Lemur catta, assembly GCF_020740605.2. Taxonomy (NCBI): domain Eukaryota; kingdom Metazoa; phylum Chordata; class Mammalia; order Primates; family Lemuridae; genus Lemur; species Lemur catta. The sequence goes on from NC_059139.1 coordinate 42,134,249, forward strand.
CCAGGACTTTGGGACTCGCATCTCCAGACATAAAGGATCCACCAAGTTCCCTACACAAAGAATAATTTCAAGAAGATCCACATTGACGCATATTAAGGAGGGGAAAAAAAGCAGGTCACACACAAAAGATCAGGAATCAAAGTGAGATCAGGCTTCTTTTTTTTTTATTTCAGCATATTATGGGGGTATAAAAGTTTAGTTTACACATTTTGCCCTTGCTTCCCCCCTAATCAGAGCTTCAAGAGTGTCTATCTCCTAGATGGTGCACATCACACTCATTATGTATGTATACACCCATCCTCTTCCCCCCACCAAACATCTGTCCAACACCCGATTAATGTTATTCCTGAATGTGTTCTTAGGTGATGATCAGTGAAACCAATTTGGTGGTGAGTACACATGGTGCTTATTTTTCCATTCTTGGGATACTTCACTTAGTAGAATGGGTTCCAGCTCTATCTAGGAAAATACAAGAGGTGCTATATCACCATTGTTTCTTATAGCTGAGTAATACTCCATGGTATACATATACCACATTTTATTAATCCACTCATGTATTGGACATCAGGCTTCTTGTTAGCACAGAAAGCTCGAAGGCAATGAATGGAGCAAGTCCTTCAAAATCTGAGACAAAGTGACTTCCAACCTAAAATTCTTAACTAAGCCAAATGATCAATCAAATGTGAGGGTAGGATAAAAACATTTTCAGACACTTACATCCCATGCACCATTTCTTAAACAGCAACTAGAAGATGTTCTTTTAGTAAAAGACAAAAGATTTATACGATCTGAAGAGAAAGCAGAGTGTTGAAGATGTTCTTTTAGCAAGACAAGGGAGTAAATCAAGAAAGGAGAAGACAAGGAAAAGGAAATTGGAGAGCAGGGGAGAGAAGTCCCGGGACAGTGGCATGTAGCAGCCTGGGTGTGACTCAGCTCCTGCTGGAGCAGAAGGACCAGAGATGCCAGGAGGGAGGTCCCCAGGTGTGAAATGCTACCCATAGATGGTATGATAAGTCTGACCTAATGAAAAATAGTGTCAAGAGCAGTTCTACAGAGCTGTTGGAACTGTGGGAGGAATCAGTGAAAGGTACATAGAAAATTAACCAAATGGGAAACAATGACATCAATGAAAGGAAATCATAAACATGACATGGCTCAGCAATACACAACATTTCTTTAACCGTAATTGTATACACCTTAGTATTAAGTAAACCAAAACTCGTGATTTCAGTATGTTGGGAGGATGCCAGTAGAACAGAGGACCCAAGACTTAAATGAGTCTGTTTGTAAAAAATACATTCAACAAAACTTTACCAGGCTCCTATTGTGTGTCCAACTCTGTGCCCGGCTTAAGAGAGTAAGGTGACAAAGATATGCGTGCAAGGACTGCACAGTCTGACAGGAGAGATTGAAAAGTAATTTGTGTTAATAAGATGTTTCCAGCACATTCCCTAAGGCCTGGGTCACAGGTGTGCCTACTCCTTCCTGAAATCCTGGATCTTTTAAATGGATGGCAATTTACACTTGAAAGAGGATTCTTAAGTTAGCAATATTTTTACTGCAGGGTCCTTTTCATTGTGAGCTTTTGGTGCATTTAGTATTTATTTACACACGATTAAGTGTTGTAAAAAGTGTAGGCTACAATCCTAAATTTCCCTTCTTGACTAGGGAGAGAGAGCTATATCTTTGAATCTTAAGTATGGTCCCCAAATTGCTTACCTGTCCCCTCACTATTCTATACTTCTCTCTTGGCAGAAGACTAAGCTCCACTAGGCTTGCCCATTTCCTTGAGTCTCTATGAGTACTATAGTTCCCCTAAGATTCATTATATTTATGGAGCACTTTTATATGACTGGCTTGATTCTGAAACAGGATGACTGTCCCACTTTAACACACCACTGGGAGGAGGTCTGGTGAGGTCTGAAGGTGAAAACCTCTTCAACAAGAGATGAGGGCACTTCCTGAAAGGAAAATGTGATAAAACAAAGGCATTAGGCCTTTCTTTCAGAGAATGGAACGTAGAATAGCTCTCTGTCCAAGAGAACTTTCTGTGCTGGTGGAAATTTCCTGTGCTGTCCAATACCTTATGGCACTGGACATGTATGACTATGAGGCACACTGGACTATGAGGCTATTGAGTATTTGAAACATGGTTATTGAGACCAAGAAACTGAAATTTTAATTTCATTTTATTTTAATTCATTCAACTTTTATATTTAAATAGCCACATGTGGCTAGTGGCTACCATATTGGAAAATGCTGGTCTAGAAAGAAGCTATGTTTCTGATTCAATAAGTCACTATATAACCATTTAGGACTTCCTGAACCTCTCATTCCTTCCCCTTTAGGGACTAATGATAGAACCTGGAACTACAAGGGCCTGACTGATGATTTTAGAGAGAATGTAAAGAGGGAGAAGTAGAGATAGGTTTGGGGAATAAAATAATCCAAGGTGGAGGCTGTGGTAGCAGCTTTTAATAGAAATAAGAAAGGCAAAAGTACTGTCTTTGGAAGATGAGAGTGAGAGAGATGAGGGAGGGAAAAAGAGAGGCAGGAGGCAGGTGCAGCAGAGAGGAGTGAGAGAGATGAAGGAAGAATGGACGGACTGATGATAGCTTAGCAAACATATCATGGATGAATGACTGAGCCTGTGGGCTGCAGGCTGCTAGGGGAACCCAGGCAACTGAGGGATCATGCTACAACTAGCGTGAACTCAATTCTTTTATTCATTTTATCAAAATTAACCACTCATTTATTCGGAGTAACGTCTTCAATTTAAACATTTAAATTACTATGAATAAATGAAAATGTATTTTACCTTGGTTAGCATAATCAATGCTATAATCTTCTTTAAAATTAATAGATGAAGTCTAACATATGCATTTACTAATTAGCTATTTGAACTCCAAAACGTGTACAAGGGCACATATATGCACGTGAGCACACACACACAGATAATATTACCTTACTTTTCAGTAAATTATCTAAATCCTCCCTTAATTTATTGACTGAAAAATATCTGAGCAAAGATCCCAAGGAACTTCCTGTCGTTTCTCTAGAATGCATGATGTCTTTCCCTCAGCATGGCAGTAAGGCCTGCAATGTACAACGGGGACATTTTTCACACACACACAGATGGGCTGCTTAGTTTTTTCCTAAATCTTTGGGTAAATGAATAGATAAATCTGCATCATCTGGGGGCTTACTTTCTATCAGAAGAAATAGCAGTTTTCTTCAGTCTGGATTTGGTCAAATGTCTTTTGTCTTCAGAAAAGTATCAAAATTTATCCTAAACTGTCATAGATCTGTAAGTCCAGGACCTGACAGATATTCTCTTTGGAAAGTAAAAAGTAATAAAAATTTAAATAATTCAAATTTACTCACAGCATTATTACTAGGACTCATTGGCTCAGAGAAACCATTACTACATCATAGGGGACTGTGGGAAGAATTAGTGAGAAGTTGAAAAAAATGATTCAAGGGTGTTTATTGATGAATATAATGAACCCACATAGGTATAGCATTATTCAAAGTAATATATTTAGTTATATTTGGAACTTTAAATTGTATTCTGGCCGGGCGCGGTGGCTCACGCCTGTAATCCTAGCACTCTGGGAGGCCGAGGCGGGTGGATCGCTCAAGGTCAGGAGTTCGAGACCAGCCTGAGCGAGACCCCGTCTCTACTAAAAATAGAAATAAACTATCTGGACAACTAAAAATATATATAGAAAAAATTAGCCGGGCATGGTGGCACATGCCTGTAGTCCCAGCTACTCGGGAGGCTGAGGCAGTAGGATCGCTTAAGCCCAGGAGTTTGAGGTTGCTGTGAGCGAGGCTGACGCCACGGCACTCACTCTAGCCCGGGCAACAAAGTGACACTCTGTCTCAAAAAAAAAAAATTGTATTCTGAAACGCTCTTTCAAAAGTCAAAACTTGCTCACCAGTCTTTATTTAAAGAGCTCAAGAGATTGGCAGGTTAGCAAATTTCAGCAGATTAACTAAGAAGAAAGAGTACCACTCAGGAAAAGAAAAACAGACATTTTTGGATAAAATGTTCTTCAGGGAGGCCACAATTTTAGCACCTTTTCTTCCTTAGCATCTTCAGTTCTTGTACTAGAAGAGTACGAGGGTACCGGTACACTTATAGTCACCTACATTTGTCAGTCAGTGACATTTATTGGGTCTGTCCTGCAGAAATGTGAACTCACATAGTGGGAGGGATTCAAAAGAATTGCAAGACCAGATCTTCCTCTCAAGAAACTGCACATGAAAAGAAACGAAACGCATATTCATAGAATAACATAGTGAGAGCGTATGAATAGAGTAAAATCTCTAGGTACATAATTAATGAAGGCTCATTGAGTAGAGGAATTAAGAGAATTGGGTCAAGTTAATCAGGTAAAGTTCTTACGGAGTGATTTTGAAGCTACATTTGAAAGGTGAGAGAGAGTTTAATGGAACGGTGAGAGGAAGATACATCCTTCATTGCCTGCCCATCCCCACTTAAGGATGAGTGTAATTTTGAGCTTGTGTGGCCAATGTCATTTGTCGTATCCGTTAATGGTGCAATTGAAGCAAGGTGGCATTATGCTGGAAATGCTGTTCAAGTGCCATATTACGGGGCAGGCAAGGGACAGGGTGGTATTCTTTGAATGCCAAGTTCCAAGCCAACCTCAGATCAGATGAGAGTGCAAAGACTTCTTAAGAGAAGAGGCAGTTGAGAGCAGGAAAGCAGGCTGAGACGAGTTGCCAAGCAGAGCTGACTTCGGAGGCGCCATGGAAGGAGGCGGGTCCTTAGGGGAGAGCGCCCCCTGTGGACTGCTGGGTGGTGGTGGAGTGAAAGGAATCCAGGTGTTCCTACAAGGTTGAGGGAAGGGTGTTGCCCTCCTACCAGGTGCTGAATTCCTGTTTCTGCTCAGATGATTGCTGCTCTCCAGGAGTAGGGAGGGGATGGAGGTGGTGGGCAGCAGGAACATTAATGAGTTCAGGCGATTTTGATATGGGGTAGGAAGTCTACCCCAGAGGTGAGCGAGGCCACAGTGGGGACCCAGGGATGTATTCTGCCTGGGGGATGTGTGAAGACTTCACCGTGCTGGTGAGGGACATTTGACTTTTGCATCGGGCCTTGAAGACTCAGTAGTTATTTTCCAGGTAAAGGAGGTTGGGAGGGCATTTCAGGCAGTGGGACAAGCTGGTGAGAAGATATAGAAGCATGGAAGGGGTCATGTGTCTAAAAAGGCCCAATCTGTCTCTGGGGGGGAAAGGCTCCTACCTTCTTCTGGGCAGGAGAGCAAGAAGGAAGAAATTTTTGTCACCAGACACATGAAATTCTCTTGACCCAATTCTCTTGACACAGTCTCATGAATCCGACTGCTCATCTGTAGGAAATCTCAAGGCCAGGAGAGCATGTTGGATGGCACCATTGGTGAGCAGTCAACCAAATCCAGACTGGGCTACTCCACTGGGCACACTTCCTGAGTTCTTCAACAGATACATTATAAGGAGAAAAACAGGATTGAGGTGGTATCTGAGGTCAAAAGAGCCCTAACATGTCAGTAAAAAAAAAATGAGCAAGACTATAGTTTTTGTCACTTGGGTTAAAAAAAAGAATCCTAAAGAAACACAAGAAAAGATTTCTATAAAAGTAAAGAAGCCAGTGGTGTGCACCTGTAACACTAGATTTTGGAAGGCGAGGGGAGGATCACTTGGGCCCAGGAGTTCAAGGCTACAGTGAGTTATGATCACCGCACTGCACTTTAGCCTGGGTGACAGAGCAAGATGCTGTCTGTAAAAAATTTTTTTTCTATATATATATATATATTTTATTTCAGAATATTACAGGGATACAAACATTTTGGTTACATAAATTGCTTTTGTACCATTTAAGTCAAAGTTATAAGCATATCCATCACCCAGATAGTGTGCATTGTACCCGTTGGGTGTGAATTTACCCATCCCCACCTCCTCCCTCCCACCTGCTGGATTTCTGATGAATGTTATTTCCATATGAGCACATAAGTGTTAATCGATTAGTTCCAATTTAATAGTGTGTACATGTGGTGCTTGTTTTTCCATTGTTACAATATTTTGCTTAGAATAATGGTCTCCAGTTCCTTCCAGGTTAATACAAGAGGTATTAGTTCACCATTTTCTTTTATGGCTGAGTAGTACTCTGTGGTATACATATACCACATTTTATTAATCCACTCATGTAATGATGGACACTTGGGTTGTTTCCATATCTTTGCAATTGTGAATTGTGCTGCTATAAACATTCGAGTGCAGGTGTCTTTTTTATAGAATGTCCTTTTTTCCTTTGAGTAAATACCCAGTAGTGAGATTGCTGGATCATCTAAAAAATTTTTTAAAATACTGACAGTACTAAGAATTTTTTTTGAAGGATAGCTTTACTGGATATCAAAAAAAAGTCAAAAGGGTTTGGGACTGGGTGCACGATGGAGCTTTGGGGATCACTGGCAGAGTTCTTTTCTTGGCCTGAATGGTGGTTATAAGGGTGCCTGCTTTAATTGTTCATTAAGCTACAAATTTGTTAGATTTTTGATATAAAATATTTTAAAATAAAATTATGAGGAAAGTGTTTCCAAGAGTGAGCTGAGTTTCATGCAGAGATGAGTCTTTGATATGGACAGAGATCTTGCTAGAACCAAACCCAGTACCGTCTTAACTGAGTCAGAGTGACGCCAAAAGGAAAGACTGAACCTGCTGATGATGGCAAAGATTAGCTGTGCTTTATCCTGGCTGCCCAGAGCACCAGCGCTGAAGGCACAGTGTGACCTGCCTAGGGAGCCATCCGCTTCCACAACCTGCCTCCCCAAAGGCAATAGCTTGTATCAAAAAAGCAGCCAAATAACAAACTATATGTTAATACATTACCCCAGGTCCTCCTTGCTAGAATGCCCCAGATCTTTGCATCCTACATCAGCTGGGTAACTTAATTTTGGTTAACTTGGCTAAAAGTGTATTCATTATTTCTTCAGTTTGTCTTTTAAGATGGAGAGCAATGTAGGTCTAGGGCAGAAAAAAAAAAAGTATGTGCATGAAAATCTCCATGCCTTTTTCTCTCTTACCAATAATCTATGCATTGTGCAGGCCTGGTGTTGACTTTCAGATCACATCTCCCAGTTCCTGAGACAGTCACACATGTTTGTTTTGTAGTAAGGAGTTAAGCATCTCAAACTGTGGGTTCTGGCACTGAGTATACACGAGTGCAGCCAGACATTAAGCAGGATAATAATAAAGCAATAAGTAATATGGTTAAACAAATATGTTCCCAATTGCCCTTGTCTTCTTCAAACATCTAATGCAGATGTCTCTGTTCTTATTAAGCAAGTGCTTTGGTCTCCATCTGCTTTCCCCTGGCATGGTGGAAGCAGCATGTCTTGAAGACAACTTTTGCACAGAAAAGGCTGTCAGCCTCTCTTAAATATAAACAAGTAAAAGTAACTAAGGACTGTTGTGTGTGTATGATGCTTTGATAATGGTCCCTGTAGTAATTCCAGCTTGCTCATTTTAATGAGTAAGACTTGGACCTTGCTGTTCTCATATGTATTATTAACTCCACACGCAGGCAGGGAGGATATTGTGGGAATAACAAATCAAGGATCAGATGCTTCAGGTCAACAGGACATTCAGAAATGAACGCTGTTCAATGTCCTGGCCAAGGTCAAATGAAACTGTAACAACACGGAGCAGAGGAGAAGAGATATAGAAAGAGCCTTCAAAGTTTAGAGAGAATCAACCAGCAAAAGTTAGCCAGCACGTGTTAGCTATTCCTATAAAAGAAAGCTCACTTTAAATAGTTTTCATGCTGATCTCTTGCACAGAATTTATGGGAGACTAAAGCCTCAGCTTTCTAGTATCCTTTTGAAATGATGGATCATTCCAGGTAGCGAAGCATAATGCTTAGCCAGAAATTCATCTGATTAAGCACAAAATATTTTTAAAAGCTTGTTGAGTGGAAAACTTTCAGGAAAATGGTTTCCATACTCTTCCAAATGACTAATAGAAAGAGTGCAGACTTTGGAGGCCAAGAAAGCTGAAATACTCACAGCCCCATTTATTAATTGAATGTCCTTGAGTAAATTAATTATCCTACTGAACCTCAGTTTCTTAACCTGCAAAATGAGCATAATTGTACTGTATTGTAAGCATTCAGTAAGTATTGGTTAATTGTGCCACATAATAAGTACTCCTTATTAACTGGCCTCTCTTCGGCCACCAGCCTGGCTCCAATCTTCCGTGTTTTAGGTAGACATGATCTGAAAAAATGCTAATATTTCACCTGAAGGGTCACACCTGACTAAGTTGGAAGGATGCATGGTTTGAGGGGGTGTAGAGGGAATTGAGATGTTTGGGTAGGGCTTGCTCTGAACACTGAGTATGTGGCATCTGTGTGATACGCTTTGAGAACTGAAAGTTTTCCCTGCCATCTACTGACTACAATCAGGATGTCCCCTGGGGGGCCAGACATTGATTCTGTAATAATTTCCTGTTATAAAGGGTCTTAGAGGGTGTGGCAGACACGGCAAGGCAACACACAGATTCTTCATCAAGGAAGTACACACTGCCCAGGAGTGTGATTAGCTACAGCTTTCGGCTGTTCCTTTGGAGTTGGCCTTAGCTTACTGACCAAGAACACACTCTTCTTGGAGCATCCACCAGCCAATATCTGAGCAAGGGGATGGTAGCTGAGGGCACATTTTTTTCTACGTGGCTTCCAGCCAATGACTGAAGAAGACAGGGGTACTAGGGCCCAATGTTGGAGCCCCCTAAGGGGGAGTGGCTCGCATTGGAATGGCAGAGGGTTTGCCGTGTCTGTATCATGGTCTGAGTTCCTCCTGCCCAATCTTGTTTCCTCCTTTTTCCTTTTATAGTGTTACTTTCCAATAAACTTTTTGCACACTTAACCCTGTCTCAGCATCTGTTTCCTGCCACAGAATGAGTTGCACATCAGCTGGGGTGTGGAGGAAGAATTAGCACAGCATACATTACTGAGTCAGTGGCCAAGAATGGGGCAGAAAGCTCTGCACAATTTAACGAGGACAAGAAAAGTTGTGAGGGCACATTAGGAGTGATTTCCAGGATAGCTTCCAGAGTCGAGGTTTGGAAGAGGGCAGTGCAGAGCAACACTGTCTCCTTCACCACGGGCTGAGCACCGGAGTTAGAGGGATCCACTCGGGGTCCCAGGTATCAGCCAGGATCAGAGACAGACACAAGGGAGGCAGGGGGGTAGACGAATAGTGCTTTACACAGGTGATCTTCAACCTCACGCTAACTCAGCCAAGTTCGATATAAATAAGAAAAAATGAGATCCGAAAGGATTAGATACTTGCTCAAGGTAGTAAATGGTGAGAGTCTGTCTGACTGTAGATCCTTTGCACTGAAATGCCTCTGGAAAGAATGAGATGCATATTCGTTAGTCTTTTGGGTCCGCTCAGCATCTTTTGCCTTTCAGAATGGACTGTCAATCATGTAGTCCCACCTTTTTAATCATGGAGGGTGGGTGGGGAGGAGTGGCAGGACTCAGTCTGGCCAATCAGATTACTCAAAAGCCCTGGACTTCCTGAATGGTCTGAGGAGAGCATGTGACCCAAAGGGGCCAATCAGTATTTTTAGGGGTTGCTATGGATGCTGAAGGAGAAGGGTCAGCTTTCTTCTTGCTGGAATTGGAAACTAAAAGATAATATAAACCTGATTTTCTGGAATATCTTTTTCCTGTCTGAGGATGAAGCCATTGTGATGGCATAATTTGAGGAGATTTTAAATAAATGGGGAAAAAAAAGTATTCTTTTTGTTTCCTTGAGCTATTTTGGCCAAATCTGGCCACTACCTGTTTTTGCAAATAAAATTTTACTGAAACATAGCCACACTCCTTTGTTTATGTAACATCTATGGTTGCTTTTGTACAACAACTGCAGACTTGAGTGATTATGACAGAGATTATATGGCCCATGGAGACTACAATATTTACTGTGGTTTCTTTACAGAAAAAGTTTGTCAATCTCTGCTCTAGATCCTCATTCTGGAACTTCTAATGGACTTAAATGGACTTCTCATTCTATATCTTGTGTCTGTCAATCTCTAGTTCTAATTTTTTATAATTTTATTTCTCTGTACTACATTCTGTGTAATTTTCTCAGGAGTATTTTTTTGGTTAATGAATTCTCTTTATACTTATGTGTAATCTAATATTTAATCCATCAACAAAATTTTTTATTCAGCTATATATTTCATTTCTGGAATATTTTTTCTTAAATTTTTAAATGTTATTTTTTTCATTATGGCTTCTATTCTCTACCTCTGTTAAGCATTTAAAATGTTTTTGAATGGATTAATCACCTCCAGTTTTTATGGGAATTAACTTTTTGTGTGTGTCTCTACTGACTCCTGTTATAGTTCATCACTTCCTTTAGTAGCTCATTATTTTTGTTTGTGAGCTCATCTTTGGTAAAGATTGATTTTTTTTCCTATAGTATTTTAGTGTGACCTGGGTTCTGAAATGTCCCAGTAGAGAAGTTTTAAATTTTCTCTTTTCAGACACCTCAGGGATTCACTGCTCTGGGACCATTTTTTACATTATTTTTTTGGCTTAATAATTCCTGCATGTGTGAGTAATGAAAATTTGCATTACATGTTGGTACATGTATAGGCTTGGGATTTGTTTTTGTTTTCTTTTTTTAAACTGGAGATATTTACTTTCTACTCTGACCCCTCAAGAGAGATAAGCATCCTGTGCCTTATTATTTACTTTCCTAAGCCTGTGGCAAGAGGTTTGAAGTTTTGGGGGGCATCTTTTCACCAAGGAGGCAAACTCTTCCAGAATTCTGGTTTAGAATGGAATCTCATTTCCATCATTTTACCTTGAGGAGACCAGGGACACATTTTATATTCTTTATTCTGACTCCTAGCTTGGGACAGTGGCTTTATCTAGGTTCAGTTACCACCCCATTCTATCTACCACCACATCAGCTCATAAGCATAGCACTCTGATTTCAGTTCTCAGTTATTTTCTTTAATTAAAAAAAACACTAATATGTAGTAAAGTCATTTTGGAAGGTAGAATTCTATGAATTTTAACACATATATAGGTAGATTTGTGTAATCACCACCACAATTAGGATATAGAACAACTTCATCATGGTGAAGTTTCTCATCAGTTTTTGTGGTTAGAGATTTCTTTTTTTTCCTAAGTTCAGCATTGTACTAAAGGTTGTATTTTGTGTATTATATCTACATATGTGTATGAGGAGTGGGGACCAGTTGTCTCAGTCTGCCATGTTTTCAGAACCACAAGTTTGCCCATCTCTTTGATTCATTATCCTAGCCAAAACACCCATGGCAGCCATCAACAAATAATCTGATTATCTGGTGTATTAGTCAGGGTTCTCCAGGGAAATAGACCAATAGAACATGTGTATATGTAGAAAGAGATTTATTTTAAGGAATTGGCTCATGTAGTTATGGAGGCTAGCAAGTCCAAAACCTGCAGGGTGGGCTGTCAGTCTGGAGACCCAGGAAAAAGTTGATGTTGCAGTTCAAATCTGAAGGCCGTCTGTTGCATAGGTCCCTCTTGCTCAGGGAAGGTCAGGCTTTTGTTCTATTTGGGACTTCTACTGATTGGATGAGGCCCATCCACATTATGAAGGGCAATCTGCTTTACTCGTAGTTCACCGATTTAAATGTTAATCTCATTCAAAAGCCACCCTCACCAAAACATTCAGAGTAATGTTTGATCACTATCTGGGCACCATGGCCAGTCAAGTTGACACATAAAATTAACCATTATAAGCCTTCCCCTTGTCAACTTTGCACACATATGCATCTTCCTAAACCATACTTAATCTCTAAATAAAGACAATAACAGGGTCATACTTCCACCTACTGTGATATAATTACCCCGTGTATAACTGAAAATGTACTAACCCTTTCCCTAGAAGAGGATGCAAAGTCCTTGGGTGATACTTAACTTCTCCTTGATACTTCATAACTTAAATACTTTGATATAAAGTTGGTAATAGTTAAATACTATGATGTAAAGTCAGTATATCTCATGTTACATGATAAGGGGCTAAGAGTAGGAAGAAAACTAAGATGTTTGATACACACACACACACACACACACAAACATATTCATAAAAAAATAAGGAAGAAACACCAATGCCAATTACAGTCCTCATTTCTGTAACTGGTCATGCTGTTGTAGTTGGTATTCATAACTACCTTCTTCCACTACCCATTCCATATTCTCTTTGCCCTCATCAAGCATATCAGCTGGTTATAGTTCTATGCCTGGTGGGGTGACATCCAAACCTTTGTTCCTGAAGACTCTGGGCTATTTATAGTCCTCCCTAGATTGGGTTGTTGTAGTTTTCCATTGACTTTTTTTTTTTTTTTTTTTTGAGACAATGTCTTGCTCTGTTGCCACAGCTGGGCTGTGGTGGCGTCATCATAGCTCACTGCAAACTCAGACTCCTGGACTCAAGTGATTCTCCTGCCTCAGCCTCCTGAGAAGCTGGGACTATAGGGCCACCATGCCCAGCTAAGTTTTCTATTTTTTATAGAGATGAGTTCTCTCTATGTTGCTCAGGCTGGTCTTGAACTCCTGGCCTTAAGTGATCTTCCTGCCTTGGCCTCCCAAAGTGCTGAGATTACAGGTGTAAGCCCTTGTGCCTGGCCTCCATTGGCTTTAATTACAGGGCATGGTAATACTAAGAGATGCCCTAAGGGAGTGCCTATATTCCAAACATACTCTTTGTTACCTCCATTGTAGAATGGCAGTGCTATTTCTCCTTGGTAGTCAGAATCAACCACCCCAGCCAGCATGGTAATCTCCCATTTTGCCTATCAATTTAGAGGCATAAGGAGCCCAAAATGTCTGTGTGGCTGTCTTAACTTTCAGTTCAATAGAATCATCGTTGTGTCTCCTGGTGAACTAAGACCTCAAGGCCAGGAGAACATAAGGTCACAGTGACAGAAAACAAAAATTTTGCTAGTGAGTAATGAGGGGTAACAGTGAGTGATGCTACTTCATTTTTACCCCTTGGTTCCTGGACCTACGAGTCCTGGCTGTGAGAGAATTAGTACCATGTATTGGATGCTGATTCAGAGCATATACAGCTTTCTGGAGAACCTTGCCCAAGCCCTGCCAGGCATTGCCACGTGGCTGGCATGAAGCTGCAAGTCGTAGCTGTAACAAGAGTCTTCAGAAGGCCGTTTCACTGTTCTTTCAAGCCAGCTGCTTCAGGACAGTGGGGAACATGGTAAGACCAGTGAATTCCATGAGCGTGGGCCTATTGCCGCACCTCATTTGCTGTGAAGTGATTTTCTTGATCAGAAACAATGCTGTGTGGAATGCTATGGTGGTGGATAAGACATTTTGTAATTCCACAGACGGTAGTTTTGGCAGAAGCGTTGCATGCAGGTACGGCAAATCTGTATCCATGATAGTGTCTATTTTTCCTGGCACCGCAATGTTCTGGGTCAACCATGCTTTCTAAAACAGCATATAAACATAAACACAGCTGATCGACTAGTTGCAGGAACCATAAAAAAACTGGAAAGCTCATGAAAGAAGTAACAGTATTTAAAAACTAGAACGAATGTAATAAACCTTTGTATAGCATTACTGAATCCACAGAAGTATTAAAGCATTCATATTCCAGAAATCAACCTGAGCTACAGACATTATTAAAACCTCTACAAATACATACTCATTTCCCTTGTACTAAACGTAGTCAAATTCTAGAAAGAAACACCAGTGACCCATATTTTAAACTAAAGCACACACTGCTTTTAGTGAAAAAGCAAAGTCATTTAAAGCAGCTAATTAAAACACCATTTAAGCAGTTACAATGGGTAACAGGATCATAATATCGTTAGCAAAGTAGAAGCGTGTTACTGAAGCTTCCGTATCTTAAAGACTAGAAGTAGACCGGTCAGGCTTTGTAGACATCAGATAAGTGAAGGCACCAAACTCCATTAAGTCCTCAAATTTCAGTGTCCTAGTTTTTTTCTAAGCAGGACTAGAGCAAAAAAGAAAAAGCAATGGTAAGAAAAATACACCATGATCTATGGTAAGGATTGTTCTGAAGTTTTAGGCAGACAAGCTCCGTGTTGGTTTTGCATATATAACCCATCTGGGTCAGGTACTTACTGGATACTTATATGTGCTAGTGCTTTGCTGGCCACTCTGGGGAAGAACAAATGAAGTATCAAATGCTATGAGATTGATTCAGCCTAGTTGAAGAGAGAAAACTTAGACAAATGACAATTAAAGCCCAGAACGGTGTGTATCGCAGGGCTATATCATGCAGTCCCAACCATTAAGGAAGAAGGGCTTTCTACATGACAGAGCACCAGTGAGATGTGAGAGGCCTGACTGCAGCAGGTCTCCAGGGACTGTGAGATGCTGACCGATGGCATCCTACCCTTAGCAGCTATTGACACCAGGGATAAACTCATATTCAGAAATAAATTACTATTTGGTTCAAATTTGCATAGAACCTTTTTATAACTTAAAGTCACCCAGTCATTTGAGTTGCCTGGAACAAGAGCTTTTTGGAAGGTCTAGCAACTCTGCCCCGCTTCAATTACAAATTCCATGCCCCAGGGAGCTCTTATTCTTATATCTGTAAGGCCTGGACTAGGGACCCACAAGCAGGTAGCATAAAGTGCCAAAGGACATGATAGCAAACAGCGTCTGCCCTGGGAGCAGCACATATCTTGGTACACCCTTCTTACCAGTGCTATTCTTAACTCTGGACTCCCGAGGCCCCTGTGCCTAGACCTTTTAGCTGTGCCTGATCCTTTCTAAATTTCCTGTTCTCTGGAAGCCACTTGGCTGACTGCTGAGGTTGGCCTCCTGCTTCCAATTCCATCTATTTCCCTCCATGTCTTTCACGACTTCTCAGACCTGTCATGCCAACAGATTGCTCATGTCGGTGGAACTCTGAGTCCTAAACAGCCACCCTGAAACCCAAATCTGCTGTGCCCAGGGTGATACACTCTGATGATCTGGAATAGGAAGATTCACCTTTATGTGATTGTCCTCAGAGGTACAGTGTTCTGCTCTGCTTGCCCTTGACATGTGGCTGTGTCTCAGGGTCCTGTCCTCAGCCCACTTCTTTTTTCACCCCTACACTCTCTCCCTGTACAATCTCATTACCCCAATGGCTTTAATCTTCATCTTTTTTCTGAGGAACCCCAGTACCCCCTCCATGCTTTAGAGTATCTGAGCTGGCAAGGGGCCTAAGCTGCAAGCCACAGAGGCTAACTTGAACCCTAAAGTTCAAGTAAATTATTGAGATATTGTGTAGCTTCTACAGTTGTTAGAAAAATTGAACAAGACATGGAAAATGGGCTGGAAGAAGGGGAGGCCACAGCTAAGCCACAGCATTTGTCCAAGGAGGTCCCTACTGCCCCAAACTCTGTATGCTGCAGTTTGCTCTGCCAGTGTTGCTCCTTGGGAACCAGGTGTTGTTGCCACCTCCAGAATGAATTCTCCACTGATCTTGCTTCTTTGAATCACTTGTTCCTAATTCAAAGTCTCAGATGGGTGCATCTGATTGGCCAAGCCTAGATCACATGCACATATCCTAGCTGCAAGGAGGCTGGGAAAGCAAAAATCTGGCCTTTTAAGATGTTGCGTTGGGGTGTGAGCTATCTCTCATCAGGACTCATTCAGTGGGGAATTTCCCATCTCTCCGGAACAGGTGACATTGGCAATAGAAATAAATGAGGGAGAAAGGGAAAACAAACAAATATCCACCACAGAGACATTTATCCAATTGCCCACTATACAACTTCATTACATCTCCTACAGACACCTCAAACTCTGTATGTCCAAAAGTGAACTCTCCATCATTTACCCCAAACTTACTTCTACTCCTCTTTCCTTCCTTGGTATCTGGTTATATACTCATTCATCAAGTCACTAATGTCCCTAAACTCAGAGTTATTCTACCCCCTCCCCTTCTTAAAGCCATGGGTAATCAAATCCTATGGATTACATACATTTTACAAATGTTTCTAAGATACATCTCTTTTTCTGAAAGCCCACTGCCATTATTTCAGTCCAGAACTCATCAGTTTTTGCCTAGATGGCCCCAGGAGCTCTCTATTTTCTCAGCGTCTAACATCGTTCATTGGTACTTGTCAACAGTTGTCATTCCATTTGTTACAGGATTATTCTCTTGTTCTACTTTCCTCTGCCTCTTCATGCCATTTCTTCAGTTATCTAAAAGTAGAATAGTGAGAGAAACATGTCTAAATAAATTGTTTCATCATAATCTCAGATTACCATCTTCTGCCTTTTCTTGCCCTGAGATCAGGAATGCTATGGAGTCATAGTGTTCCCCTGTACAATTAACTCTTCAAAAAAGGTAAACTGAAAGGAAATAGATGAGAAGTACATAAAGTTTCTTATCAGGTCATCCTAACTTCACTAGACCTTGAACTTGCATGGTGCTTATTCTCATTGTTGAGCTGGGGGTGTGGTAACTATTCTGCCATGGTGCCCAGTGGGCCATACCTCCCAGTATGTATTCTTTTATGTTCTCTCCTACCTCGAACCTGGGATGGACCTGGGACTCTCTTGAACCCATAGCATTTGGCAGAATCCTGTGCCAGTCCTGGGACTAAGGCTTGAGAAGACCTGGCAGTGTTTACTTCTGTGGTTTTGGAACTCCTGAGCTTCCGTATTAGAAGTGTGGTTACTCTACCAGAGACACCTCATGGAGAGGACATATGGAAAGGGGGAGGCCTTGAGGCTACATGGGGAGAGAGAGAAAGAGCCGACGGCCCCAGAGTCCCAGCTGTACCCAATCTTCCAGCTGTCTGCACCAAGGCACCAGACACAGGACAGAGCCAACTTGGATGTTCCAGTCCAATCGAGCCCCCAGATGACCACAGCCCCAGCTGACATCATGTGGGGTAGCAGAACTACCCAGATGAGCCCAGCAAACCTAGTGAATCATGAGAATAATAAAATGGTTTTTGTTTAAATCTGCTGTTTTGAAGTGGTTCCTTACGTCAGCAATAGAAATCTGAAACAGGGGCATTGATTACATGTGTGGTCTTCTTCAATTATTCATTTAACTGAACTCCACTTCTAGACATTTAGTGTGTTTTTCTGTGTGTTGATATTAGCTATTCAATGCAAAATCCCTCTAGTTCACAATCAGCACAGGGCTTTGATTTTTTAAAAAAGATGAATTCTTTGGTGGTCCTTATCAATATTTGAAGCCCAGAAAAGCGCACACATAACAAAACCACAAGCTTCAGGCTATACATTGAATTGGCTAGATTCTTCCTACTCTTTTCTCCCTCAGACTTTGCATAGCACAATTACCTTGGTCTATGAGTTAGTTGTTTAGGGCCCTGAAATAGATTGATCTGAAATTCCCTTGGCAAGGAATAGGGACAATAATAGATAGAAGAAGGATGAAGTTTTAATTTGGAGAAATTTTATGAAATAAGAGGGGAAATAAAAGACAGCTGCCAAATTGAATAATGCCCATTATGTTTAAAGATGCTATTATTAATATTTTACCCATTGGCAGCAGGGAATGAACCTTGAAATATGTTGACTTTGTGTTCCCCCTTACATAGAAGGAAGTTGTCACTGAGAAGCAGCTTCCTGGCCAGGGACTGTGTCTCCCAGCATGCTTTGCATCTAGGCGTGGCCATATGACTAGTTCTTACTGATGGAGCGTTAGTGGAAGTGACATGTGTTACTCTGAGCCACAGCTTTTAAGAAGTCATCTGCCTTTCCCATGGTCCCTTTCCCATTGTGCTGGCTGGATTTAAATGACTACAAAGCCCTAGGGGATGGCAGATCTCCCAGAAGGAAGAAGCCTGGATATCTGACTCACGGTAAGGAGATGCATTTGCCAAGTGGGAACATCCACCTTGAAATGTAAAATAGAAGAAATAAACTTCTGTTGCGTTTGAGTCTTTAAAAACTTGAGGTTTATTTGTTACAGCAGTTAGCATTCCCCTAACATATATAGTGGTTCATTTATTTGAAAATTCACTTAATTTTTTCGTAGATGAGACCATCACTAGCTTTGAAATTGTGAAGAAGTTAATTCATTTTCCTCAGCCTCTATTCTCACATCTATAAAATGGGGCTAACGCTCTGCACCTCCCAGGATTGGTGTCATACTAAATGAGGTATGCCAGTATCTCATTTATTGAACATTATCATGTGCCAGGCCCACTGCAAAGCACTTTACATACCTTTATTTCACTGAATCATCCCAATTACCCTGTGAAGTAAGTTCAGTTAGCCATCACATTTCACAGGTGAGAAAACTGAAGCTTAGAGAGGGGAAGTACTTGTGCAGTGTTACACAGCTAGTCATGCCAAAGCCAGTGTTTGAACCCAGGCAGCCTGACTTCAGAGGCCGCAAGCCCGGCACTAGGCTCCTCTGATTGGGACCATATAGAACACCCAGCACAGAGCCTAATACACAATAAGTGCACAATAAACAAGAATTTTATTTTCTCTCCACTTCGAGGAAAGGAGCAATATAAAACATCAGTACAAATGACACATTTTTGGCTAAGTGCACAAAACACCCACATACCCAAATTTACACAACCTCACCTTTATTCACACTCACATTCTGCTCGATGTGTTTAAACTAGAAGTGAAACTAGAATTTACTGGAGTTCTTTGCCCACCCTGCTCCACAACATACATAGGTCATCTCAACAGAGAACGTTATTACTTTGTGCTCATAGCCCAACTGCAGCTGCATGATCAAAAGGAGCAGCAAGAACACTAAAGAAATGAATCTCAAAATGACTAATGCATTTTAAAGTTGCTTGTGAAACATTCATGTTATCGACCTGCTGGAGGAAAATTGACAGAAAACCTAGCTTAGGATGAACATTACTACAGGAAGTCCAGGAATGCTGGGTCCCTAAAGTCTTTCTCATTGCATTTACTATGCCACATATTTCTTGAAGCAAACTAGTTTAAACATCTAGTCTGAAGTATATCTTAGAAATAGACTGACTTTATAGTTTTGGTCATGTGGCACTTTATATACCTAAAGTACTTTAAAAAAAATTATAGAACCATAATGGGAATGCTGGTGCTTTCTCTAAAGTCATATCAGCTGTTATTAGATGGTCTAGGGAACCAAGTTCAAAGTGCTTTTTCAAAGAAGGTACAGCAATGTTCCCCATTCTAATTGCTATACCAAGAGTTATTTGTCTTCTGGGCTTTGGAGCTGCTGAACCACTTTATTCTTTTGCCTGAAGTTTCATCAAGGCAATATGCTTAATCAATGTTTGCTGATGTTTATGGTCTAATGCTTACTGACAGCAGGTGAAAAAAAAAAAACAAACAGAAAAGTGAATCTCCATCTGCATAAAAATCTTCCTTAAATTCACCAGCATGCTGTTTTGCTGTAATTTTAGCAGACACGTGATTTTTCATGGCACCCTCATGAGCTGCTTTCTCCCCTATAGTTGGCTCTATTTCTCTCCCTGCTATTCCCAGAAGCTGTGGTCTTATTTACACCACATGTGGTAGACCTTTTTAGGCTACTTGGCTTATTGATCAACTCTCCTTAGTGCTTGATGTTGCCATTCTGGTCCAGGAAACAGACTCCAACCCTGAGTAATTTAGAAGCTGTTGCTGACCTATCAGTTAAGCCAAGCCACAGGTGGGCTGTGGGATTGTACAGGCACACCTCAGAGATACTCGGGTTTGGTTCCAGACCACTGCAATAAAGTACTTGTTGCAATGAAGCAAGTCACACAAAATTTTTGGTTTCCTAGTGCATATAAAAGTTATGTTTACATTATATTGTAGTTTATTAAGTGTGCAATAGCATTATGTCTAAAGAAACAATGTACACACCTGAATTTAAAAATAATTTCCTGCTAAAAAAAAATGCTAACTATCATCTGAGCCTTCAGTGAATCATGATCTTTTTGCTGGTAGAGGATCTGACCTCCACGTTGATAGCTGCTGACTGATCAGCGGGGTGGTTGCTGAGGGTTGAGGTGACTGCAGAAATTTCTTAAAATAAGATAGTAATAAAGTTTGCCAAATCAGTTGACTTTTCCTTTCATGAAAGATTTCTCTGTAACACATGATGCTGTTTGATAGAACTTTCAAAATTGGGGTCAGTCCTCTCAAATCCTGCCACTACTCTATCAACTAAGTTTAGATAATATTCTAAATTCTTCGTGGTCATTTCAACAGAGTTCACAGCATCTTCACCAGGAATAGATTCTATCTCAAGAAACCACTTTCTTTGCCCATCCATAAGAAACAAGTCCTCATCCATTCAAATTTGATCGTGAGATTGTAGCAATTCAGTCCCATCTTCAGGCTCCATTTCTGATTCTAGTTCTCTTGCTATTAATATCTCTACCACATCTGCAGTTACTTCCTCCACCAAAGTCTTGAACCCCTCAAAGTCATCCATGAGGGTTAGAATCAACTTCTTCCAAATTCCTATTAATGTTGATATTAAACTTCCTCCTATAAATCACAAATTTTCTTAATGGAATGCAGAATAGTGAATCCTTTCCAGGAGGCTTTCAATTTACTTTTCCCAGATCCAGAAGGGGAATCACTATCTACAGCAGCTAAGACCTTATGAAATGTATTTCTTAAGTAATTAGACTTGAAAGTCTAAATTACTCCTTGCTCCATGGGCTGCAGAATGGATGTTGTGTTAGCAGGCATGAAAACAACATTAATCTCCTTGTACATCTCCATCAGAGCTCTTGAGTGGCCAGGTGCATTGTCAATGAACAGTAGTATTTTGAAAGAAATCCTTTTTTCCCCCCTAAGCACTAGCTCTCAACAGTGGGCTTAAAATATTCAGTAAACCATGCTATAAACAGATGTGCTGTCATCCAGGCTTTATTCCATTTACAGAGTACAGGCAGAGTAGATTTAGCATAATTCTTTTTTTTTTTGAGACAGAGTCTGACTTTGTTGCCCAGGCTAGAGTGAGTGCCGTGGCGTCAGCCTAGCTCACAGCAACCTCAAACTCCTGAGCTTAAGCGATCCTACTGCCTCAGCCTCCCGAGTAGCTGGGACTACAGGCATGCGCCACCATGCCCGGCTAATTTTTTCTATATATATTTTTAGTTGGCCAGATAATTTCTTTCTATTTTTTTTTTAGTAGAGACGGGGTCTCGCTCAGGCTGGTCTCGAACTCCTAACCTCGAGCGATCCACCCGCCTCGGCCTCCCAGAGGGCTAGGATTACAGGCGTGAGCCACCGCGCCCGGCCATTAGCATAATTCTTAAGAGCCCTAATATTTTTGGAATGGTAAATGAGCATTGGCTTCAACTTAAAGTCACCAGCTTCATTAGCCCCTAACAGGAGTGTCAGCCTTCCTTTGGAAGCTTTGAGGACAGGCATTGACTTCTCTCTAGCTATGCAATTCCTAGATGTCATCGTCTCCCAATAAAAGGCTGTTTAATATACATGCAAAATCTATTGTTAGTGTAGCCACCGTCATCAATGAGCTTAGCTAGATTTTCTGGATAACTTGCTGCAGCTTCTATAGCAGCACTTGCTACTTCACCTTACACTTTTTGTTGTGGAGATGGCTTCTTTCCTTAAATTTCACGAAACCA
The DNA here is from genome assembly GCF_020740605.2 of Lemur catta. NCBI lineage: Eukaryota > Metazoa > Chordata > Mammalia > Primates > Lemuridae > Lemur > Lemur catta. The sequence continues at coordinate 42,155,885 of NC_059139.1, forward strand.
CTTCTGCTAGCTTCCACCTTTCCTTCTGTAGCTTCCTTACCTGTCTCAGCTTTCACAGAATTGAAGAAAGTTAGGGCCTTGGTTTGGATTAGGCTTTAGCTTAGGGGAATTTTGTGGCTGGTTTGATCTTCTATCTAGACCATTCAAGCTTTCTCCATATCAGCAACAAGGCTGTTTCACTTTCTTATTATTCATGCATTCACTGGAGTAATACTTTAATTTTCTTCAAGAACTTTTCCTTTGCTTTCACAACTTGGCTAACTTTTTGGTGCAAGAATTCTAGCTTTTGGCCTATCTCTGCTTTTCACATGCCTTCCTCATGAAGCTTAATCATTTCTAGCTTTTGATTTAAAGCGAGAGACGTGTGACTCATGCGACTTTTCCTTTTACTTAATCACTTTAGAGGCCACTGTAGGGTTATTATTTGGCCTGATTTCAGCATTGTGCCTCAGGGAATAACGAGGGAGGCCAGAGGAGAGGGAGAGACACAGGGGAGTGGGTGGTGGGTGGAGCAGTCAGGACACACACAACATTTATCGATTAGGTTTGCCATCTTGCATGGGCACAGTTCATGGTGCCCAAAAACAATTACAATAGTAACAACAAAGATCACTGATCATAGATTGCCATAAGAAATATTTTTATAATAATGAAAAAGCTTGAAATACTGCAAGAATTACCAAAATGTGACACAGAGACCCAAAGTGAGCACAAGCTCTTGGGAAAATGGTGCTGATAGACTTGCTGGATGAAGGGTTGCCACAAACCTTTAATTTGTTAAAAAAAAAAAGAAAAAGAAAAAGAAAAAATGTAATAATTGCAAAGTACAGTAAAATAAAGTATGCCTGTACCTTTTCAGAGAGCTTAAAATAGCTTCACTGACCCAAAGGATCTATTTCTAATGGTAAACAATGGAAAGGAATTTAACCTGGGGAAGTCCATTAACCTTAATGATAGCCACTTGGCTAATTACCCAGCGAGGCCCTGGAAATCTGTATCTAACTACAGCGGCCTCCTCATTATCATTTGTTTACTGAAGCAAGGGAGGCTGGTGGCTCACCTTTCTGCTCCCCATTAGGAAAGGGTAGTTTATAAACTGAAGACAGTGTACAATGCTCCAGGCAGGCATTTTTTCCACTTTGGCTTCTTCATTTCAGTAGACCTTAGATTCTTTTGGGCAAAGGTGACAATTTATCATCCATTTCTGCTGACAGGGAAAAAAGGAGGAAGGCTTGGCCTCATGGAAAGACTCCTATTGACTCTTCTGGGTCATCAGTGTTTCCATGTCTCTTCCTGTCCTGCCAATACGCAGGGTTGCTCTGAAAATCATGTGAACTCCAATGCTGATCTTATACTTTAAAGTATTGTACAAAGTTAAGGCATTATTTTACCATGTAGAGCTCTTAAAATTTTGGTAGTGCCATGCATTGACAGTAGGCTTGCTCCAATCTCAGTGAGCTGCAATGAAGGCAGCAGAACTAAATCACGATGTTGCATGACCGTTTGGTTTGCTTGTTCTTGAAACTGGAAAATACACAACTGCCTTAAACAGGAGCAGTCCACAGACTCCCCGAGGATATTATACACATTTTAAAACATAACTGAGTTGCAAATAGACTGCTGCTTTTTTATCCATGTGGTTTCCCCCTCTATCACACATTGTTTCTAAAACACTATATGAATATCTTGATAAATTAGCTTTAAAAATAATTTAAAAAAGAGAAAAGGGGATGGGGGTGGAAATCAAGTCTCTTACGGGACTCAAAGGCCAGATGTAAAACAACAAGAAAGAGAGAATTAAACAACCCATGTGAGAGAACGCTCAAAACAGCCGCATCAGAACCAATAGAAATGCAAGATCGATTGTGTCAGCAGATCAAAGACAAGACCTGGCATAGGGAAGAGCATTAACTGTCATCGGGGAGATGCATCCTGCTTACCAGAGTGACACAGACACTTTGTTTCTCCAAGGTGGTAAGGCTGGCTTTTGAGTAAAGATCAACCAGATTGAGCAAAGCAGTTACCTTTTCCCATAAGACTGTGGTTAGAAACGGAGGAAGAGGTAAATTAGCTTTATAGAAGGCATTCTAGGACAGCCTAGGTACCAGAAATTTTAGAGGCTAGAGTTCAGCCTCTCTGTTAGAAGGAGCTATTCTACCTAAACAGCATGTATGTTGCCTTGACGGGTATTTTGTAGCAAGATTTCCTCTGACTGTGCTTCACTGAGTGACCCTTGCTGTTTATCTGGCAGGTAAGCAAAAAACCTGTTTCTCAATTTTAATTTAGCAGACTTAAATAAATGTATTGTTGGCTGAGAGTCAGGACCATGGTGCGATGGTAACCGGCATGGTAGAGAGACTTGGCAGGAACTACTGCACAGATTTGTCCAGACTCTATTTAGAGACCTGCAGGAGATGGAGAGCGGTAGACTGCCAGTACTCTGTCTAGCTACCGGGAGTCTATATTCATCTCAGTACCGGAACACTTAAAACAATGCTTGAAATGAACCATGCTGTTTATGCAGTGCCAGTGATACGCATACCTAGAAAAGTAAAAAGGTAACCAAGTATGACTATAAATTGAAGTCTTCTGAATGTTTACCTTTTTGGTTAAGAAAGGGTACTCTCTTACCAAGATATGACAAGGACCCATATTCCTGATAGCCTATAGTCAATAGTAAAGTAATTCTCAGTTCCTAAGGAGCAGATGGTGTAAACAGAGCTAAAGCACCATGAACAACAAATGTGATTAAGTAGATGATTCAAAATGCAATTGAGCTATCACATAGTTGTTATCAATGTTGATAGCCACTAATAGTGATTCAGTTGCATTTTTAAATAGATGAAGATGGAAAAATGGGACAATTTGGCTGTTAATTGAATATTTGTGTGAGCTGGATAATTATTGATATTGGGAAGTTAATTATCATCACCACGGGGTACATGAGAAAACTGAGCCACAGAGGAGTAAGTTCAGCCGATTTGCTCTAAGGAATTGGTGCATGTGTCATGCATGATAATCCAGCTTCGGATGTGTTGATTACCACATTGTAACGTAGTGCCTTACCACTGCTAGATGCATGTCAGGAAATTTTTTACAGACACAGTCACATAAGTCCATAAATAGGTGCTGTGAAAAATTATCTCCATGAGACTCTAGACAGCTAGTCCTCCCCAAACCCTCCAAAAATCTCTCAGTTAGTAGAGTTTAGACAGAATATGGGTGAGAAACCTTAAGATTTCAAATCAAACTTGGGCCTCACCTTAATTTCTTTGGCTTGAGTTATCACTTGGAATGATTTCTTCAGTAGATCTTGTATTCCACCCACAGCAAAGCCTCTAGCACAGTTCTTACTGGTTCAATGAGGATACCAAAGGGATTAAATGAACAAATAAGCTAACTCTCTGGTCCTCTCCCCCACCTCCACCCCTGGCCACAGATTGGTACAAATTAATACTTTTACCTCTTACTGGCCAGGGAAAAGACTTTAGAACACTTCAAATCTCTCCATTCTTACATGTATGCCACTATTTTCATGTATTTTAATTCTATATCTGATTTAAATCACACAAGAAATTATTATAGCGGTTTTATACAGTCAGTATTCATTTTTATTTTTCCACACATTTGCCCTTCAGTTGCTTTTCATTCTTTCCTATATCTTTGAGCTCCTAACTGGTATCATTTTCATTGTATGTCCTTTAGTGTTTCCTATAATGTATTTCTGTCAGTAACAAATTCTGGTTTGTTTGTTTTTGTATAGTTCACTTTTATTCTTGAAATATTTTTTTCTGAATATAGATTACTATTTTGCAGGTATTTTATTTGAAGGTATGATTCTATTGTCTTTTGACTTCCATTGCTTCTGGGTGAGAAGTGTAATGTCCATCTAATTGTTGCTTCTTTGAAGATCTTATGACTCTGGATACTTTTAAGATTTTTCTTTTTGTTTTGTTTTCTATTTGGGTTGTTTTTTTGTTCATTTGTTTGCTTGCTTGTTTGCTTTAGTAGTTTTATCATTACGTGGCTCATTATTGTATTTTCTATTGAATTATTCTGCTTGACATTTTTAGAGCTTCTTGGAAAGGAGGCTTGATGATTTTCATTATTTTTTGGAAACTTATCAGCCATTATCTCTTTAAATATTGTTTGTATTCTTTCTCTTTCTCTTATCCTTCTGGTACTTCAATTACATGTATTTTGGGCCTTTTTCACTGAACTGCCATGTCTCTTACATTCTTGGTAGGAAAAAGATCCCCCAACTCTAATAAAGGTTTTCTTTCATTGACAGTGTTGGGATCCTAACATCTACCTGTCCTAATCAGTTTGTTGATATACTTATTTTAATTTCAGGAGGTTCATTTTTATTTGTAATTTCTGGTCAGTTTTAGATGCAGTTTAATATCTACTTTGGGGCATTATGGCATATCTTAATTTGCATCATAGCTTTGAGATTGGATGAAATTTACTACATCAGGGTTTCTCTCACTGGTAATGTTGTTAAAATGCAAATTTAGATTCAGTAGTTCTGGAGAGGACCTGAGATTCTGTATTTCTAAAAAGTTCTCAGATGTAGCCAATGCTGTAGGTCCTCAGACCACATTTTGCAAGGCTCAACAGGAACATCTTGTGGAAAGAGTTGTTCTTAAGGCATCTGAGATCTCACCCTGGGCCCAGAAAAATCTCTAGATTTATGCACATTTAGCAAAAGATTGCTGAGGAGCATCTGGGATACTGCAATGTATGGCTTGCTCCTCAATGCCATCCTGGAGAAAGATGAACATGTTCCACCAAAGAGCTCCCGTGTAGGATGTACTGGTGCTGGCTCACATCTTAGCCCACTGCATGCATCTCATCCCAACTCCATGTTTAGTGGTGGTAGTATTTCCACCACGGAAATCGTCAAATGCTGTAATTTAGGGCTTTTTCTCCCCAGAGAGCCAGTCTACTAGCACACCACTCTGACCAGTGTTCAGTGGGAAGACTACTGCAGATCACCTTGGCATGACCCTGAGCAACACAACTGGGAACTATAATTTCCCAGCATGGTTTCTGGTTAGGAGAAGAGTCCAGCTTTAGAGGAATCAAGTAATAACTGAGTTCACCTAGAAAGGTATGGAAGAAAAAAATAGAGAGGTACACAGGAACATAGAAAATGGGCTTTAAAGATAAAGTTCATTTTCTCTACACCAATATTCCTCACTCCAAGCAAATATAGGCCAACATTAAAAGAACATTATGCTTGCAGCAAGGGGTCTGTAGCAGGAGATGATGAATTCTTAAAAGCAAATACATCATTTTAAGTATTCATACATATTAAAGTCAGGGAGGGAAAAACAGAGAAAATATATTATTTAGAACAAGAACACTTTCATTAAAGAGTTAGTAAGTCTTTAGTGTTAGCTAAGAGCACAGAGAAATCAGTGTGGTAACTTGGGAGTTGAGTTCCTATTAAGAGATCACTACTGCAGCTAATGTAATGGCTTTACACAGTTCTGTATATATATGTATTATTTTTGCCATACTTTCCTAACTTGTAAAATAATAGTAAAAATAGCTTTCACCCATCTCACCTCCTCACAAGTTCCATAGCATGTTGGATAATAAATGAGGTTGAAATGGAAGTTGGGAAATATCTGCAAATTACTCTGATTTAGGAAGAAATGCCTATGTGTAGGCTATTATTACCTGCAGTGAGAGACCTGTGTCTTCTTTAGGTAGATTCAATCCCAGTAAAGCCCAATTAGAAAGTATAGTAAGTATATGAAAGAAGTATGTGTTATGGAAAACCTCACTGAACCACCACAGGAATGAGCAGAGATCGACTGACTTCCCTCATCCTAACCACATGCTCTCTTCATTGGTACTGTCCTGTATTACATGAAAAAAAGTTCTATATTATAGCCAACACCTGTGTAATGTTTGTTCTGTGGCCAACTCAGGGCTTTCATTCCTTCTCCTATGCATTTATTAAATCAACAATTAAAAACGTATTTCAGGAAGTTGAATTTTGAGCTGCCTTTTCAAGGAATCAATCTCATCACATATAATTTTTATTTTGATTCAAAATTATAGAACAAAAGCCAGTTACAAGACATACAAAATATGATGTTAAGTCTGTTAAAAACATAATCATATGTGCCTTCCAAAATATAGGAAGCTAAATCTTTACCAAATTATTTCTATGATTATCTCAGGACTCTGGAGTTATGGATGATACTTCTTTTATTTTCTTTTTTTTTTAATTTTAAAGAGATTTATTCTGAGCCAAATTTGAGGACTATGACCTGGAGACAAGCCCAAGAAGCCTTGAGCAAGTGCACTCGCTGTGGTTGGGTTACAGTTTGGTTTTATACATTTCAGGGAGACAGGGGTTACAGGTAAAGTCATAAATCACTATGTGGAAGGTTTGGCCCCAAAAGGAGGGCCATCTCAAAGTGGGGGGCTCACAGGTTATGGGTGGGTTTAAAGACTCTTTGGCTTGTAATTGGTTAAAGACATGAAGCTTTTGTCTAAAGGCTTAGAATGTTAAAATAAGTAAGTCTGCAAATAGAGACAAGCCACCAGACATCTATTTGGTGTGTACATTGAGGACCTGCAGGTTTGTCTTGCATAGCCTTGGGCCTGTTAATGGGTTACAAAGGATGTCTCCAAGCGAGGGGGGCATGATGAGACATGTCTGACCTCCCTTCCTGTGGCAGGCAATTTAGTCTTAGGATATCTCCTTGGCCAGGAAGGGGGTCCATTCAGTCAGCTTGCTGGGGAGAGGGGGAGCCTGAAGATTTTCTTTAATATACTTTGCTCCATTTTCTAAATTTTCAAAAATGAAGATTCATTATCAGAAAAAAAATCCACATATTCTTTTTTTTTGGTCAATTTCCATGTTTAAGCCTAATCCTTTCAACAACACTTTACAAGACCTGTCTGAGATGTATTTTGAAAGCATCTACTAAAGCATGTAGAGCCCAAGAGCTCTACAAGAGGCTTTCACTTAGATGACGAATTGATGTTTTAGAAAAAGTTGATTTGTTGAGTCACTGTTGCAAGTGAAGATTTTCTATCTGTCTCTCCCGTACTTCATCATTTAGTTCATGCTGCTTCTCTCAGTCCTTAAAATCCAACAACGTGCGCAGACACGACTTGCCAGCTGGAACTGGTGTTATGGCAAACTAGGTATTGACATCATCCGGCCAAACAGCCAAGGAAATGAACATGCCTGATATATGTGTGCCCTGGTTTACTTTGGAATGCCACTCCACAGTTCACAGAAAGGCAGTTGTACTTTTTCCGTTTTGCATCCCAAAACCTGCATACCGCTGGCCAAAGTTTAGAGCGTTGCAAATGGTAAGGAAAGACAGGAAAACCTGCCACGTGGTGTGTACTCGGAACTGTCTGATTAGGGAAAGGTTATGTTCGGTGTTATGTTTAGAATATTTTACTCCAGGATTTCCATTCTAGACTGTGACTTCACCTGATTATAATTTGCATTTTACCAGTAGAGTCTGTGCAGCACTAACCCCTCGGGAGACATTACCTCATTGACCCTCCCCATGGTCCTGTGGGAGAGGTGGCATGTTAGGGAAGAGAAAGCAGAAATTGGCTTTCTGTCAGGACCTAAATTTAGAGGCACGGGCCCCAGTTCAGAAGGATCACAGGCTCCTGAGTCCACTGCCCGGGCTTCTGCACCGGGGAACCCCTCAAGGAAGTGGCTCCTGCATCTCAGCGCACCCCTGCCTCTGAGCCATACAGTGGATCCATGGTCCCTTCCAGCTCTATTTTGTCTTTTTCTTCTCCTACAATTTCTTTAACTCCCCAGCACATCCCCAGATCCATTTTGAATTTTGTTCAAACATATCAACTATTTCCTTTGGTCCTCTAAATGTTGACCTGCGGTTTTTAGTCTCTTCATCCAAATCGTAAATTTTTTCTAACACAGCAATGGTATTTTATGATTTCTGCCCACCACTCCCAGCACCCACCTGGCACGGCACAATGTATGCCTGCGTCCACCTATCTCATCCTTCTCTGTCCCTTTACCCGGTGTTATTTTTCCGATTTGTGCTTATTGCTTATTGCTTATTTGGTGTCTTCCCCCTCTAGGTTGTAACTTACCCAAGGCAGAATCTTTCTCTGTTTTGTTCATTGCTGCATCCTCAGTGCTTAGAATAGAGCCTGGCACCTGGGAGGCCCTCCATGAATATTCACTGAAGAAAAGAACTAATACTTAAAGGAGGAGTTTGATAAATGTGTGGATGTATATTTTTGTCATTATTGATTGTTGAAAGCTGGTTCTTCAGTTACTCTGCTCTGATACCTTTTTGAAGAAATCTTGCTCGAAAAGTGACCAAGCAAAAGATTACAATCGATGGCTCTTGGGTTTACAGAGATTATGAGCCTGTTTGCAATGGAGACTAGATGGATGAGGGCAGAGGAAAATCAGTTGAATTTTATATTTAGAGAAGACATGTTTCCGGACATTGAAGGAAACTGTCAGCCCAAATGATTCAGAAAAATGTAGCACCTAATATAGGGGCCAGAGAAAGGTGCCACTGAAATACTAGAAGGGCATAAAGCACTTTGCATTTCCTTAGGCTTAAAGAACCTCAGCACAGGCAGCACCTGAGAGACACCAGGGTGGGGAAACTGGGATACAGAGAGATGAAGTCATTTACTCAAAGTCACACAGCTGCATAATGTCTGAGCTGACTTCCAGTCAATGCAGTATAGTAAACAATCTTTAAGAAGTATTTATTTAAAAATAAATCTATTGGGATTCCACACCTAGTAAGCTTCCATGGTTTCTCAGGATCCAAAAAGTATCTTAGCTAGTTTTATGGAGTCACTGATCATGTAGAATCAAGTGCAGTATTTTGTACAGCGTCTGGTTGTATCAGTTCAAGCCAGGTTATAATTTGGTTTAAGTAAGTGAATCAAACCTTATAGGATGACACCTAAGTAGGAATCACTCTGTTCCAGCAGACACTTAAAGTTGCCTCCAGCCAGTGAGCACACAAATAATCACCACACAGCAGTGCTCTTCAGGGCCCGAGCTGTGGGGCTCTCTTTCCAAAAGCTGAGCAGGACTAGAATCTGGCTTTTGCTACCAGACTGATGGCTTGAGTGTTGCTGATTGAAGAGGAACAGGACAGAAATGCTGTGCAGTCACTGTGTGGACTTTGAACTCAGGGGGATGTTCTCCTTCTCTATTCGCAACTCATGCTAACCCCTGCCCTTAGGGTGGCTCTCTGAGCTGCTCTCCTCTTAGGCCGTGCATGTGATCAGAAAATGACACTGCAGTCAGTCTATGTGCTTTAGAAACCAAACTTCCTTTCCAACAATTTGAATCAAGTCAATATTCTTGGTGGGTACTGTATTATGGAAATATTAACTTTGACATTACCCATTCATTCAGGAGTAGACTACCTAGAAATATGTCTTTCTTAGTGGACAACAGTTACCAGCAAGGTACTGTTCATTGTCACCTAAATGTTCTTCTTTGTCTCCTCCACATTTATTCTTCTATCCATCCTTTTCTCTTGATTCCCCCTCCCTCCCTTCATTTCTTCCTTCCTCCCTCCTTCCTTTCTTCCCTTTCTCTTTCTTCCTTCCTCCCTTCTTCTTTCTCTCTGACCCCCTCTCTTTTTTCATTCTCCTGCCTGGTTCTAAGCCTGCCTGTGACACTCAGAGTCCTTACTTAGCTCCTGACCTCTCCACTAGCAGCTCTCAAGATGCTCTTCACTAGATCCTTTCTCTTTATTCAAACAGAGAGAATATTCAAGGTTGTTGTGTTAGTTTCCTAATGCTGCTCTAACAAATTATCACAAACTTGGTGGCTTAAATCAACATATATTTATTATTTTATTTCTGGAAGTTAGAAGTCCCAGAAGTCAAGTTATCAGCAGGGCTGAGTTCCTTCTGGAAAACACGTTTCCTTGCCTTTTCGAGGTTCCAAAAGCTACTGACATTCCTTGGCTAAGGTCCCTTCATTCATGTTCAAATCCAGTGGCATAATCTTGAAACCTCTTTCTCTCCGACCTCTGTTTCCATTGTCACATCTCCTCTGATCCGACCCTCCCACCTTCTGATACCGACCATTGAGATCACACTGGGCCCACCCTGATAACCCAGAATAATCCCCCATCTCAGATTCCTTAGCTTAATTGCATATGAAAAGTCCCTTTTGCCATGCTACATGGGCATCTTTGGGCACCACTATTCTTTGTACCACAGCTGTGGCCAGTGATCCCAGAAGCAAGTTACTGGCTTGAACATTCTCATTCAAAAAACAGCAGCCTTGAGTCCTCTTATGGGTATGAGCTCAGTTTCCCACAATACAACTAAATAAATACATGGGAATAGTCTTGTGTAGAGATAGGATTATAGTTGCTTCTGGGTAAATTTGGTTTGGAGAAAGTTGGAGCAGTGGCATGGTTGAGCAGAGCTTCAAGATAAACCAGACTCAGGGTTTAAAGCCAGGCCCTGGCACTTGCTATAGAACCTTGGGTATGCTTGCTTAATTATAAAGTGGGATTCATAATTCTTCCCTCATAGGGTTATGGGATTAAATGAAATTATGTATGTAATATGCCTAGTATGGTAACTGGCCCATAGATAATGCTTCTGGAAGTTATTTCTTTTACTTTCTTTCTTAGTGATTTGACAAAAGGTTAAGAATATAATTACAGTGTGGACAAAAGTAATTAAGTTGAGAGTAATCAAATGGATGTTGAGCAATGGAATTTTAAAATAAACTTGAAGGACACACCCACATAATCCATTGGGAACTGACAGAATCTATTTCTTCTCATCTGGCTTTAGTGTAATTACATTTTATGTCTATAAATTGAATGAGGATGTACAAGGGAAGATCTGACTTGTCTCATGCCTATGCCTGAAGAATTATAGAAGCCAACTGGTGTTTCTCTCATTTCCAAATTTGATAGAAACATATGATCTAAGGATCAATGATTCTTTTTTTTCTTTTTTCCAGCACCTTTATCTTGGATCAATGATTCTTTAGGTACAATCCAGAACAACCTTCCAATAAATTTAAGCACTCTTTATTTGCCTTCACTTGAACACTGTCCACAATGAGTTCATACCTTTTGAAATAGTTTATTGCATTGTTGGCCAGTTCTCATTACAAAGTTTCTCTTTGTTTTTAGCCAAAAAAAAGCCCCCCCAAAACAAAAAAAAAACCCTGCTTACCCAAAGTTTCTATCTTTTGATTCTAATTCTGCCCTCTAAACCTAATATAATTTTCATATAACAATCCTACAGGTGTACCCCACTTGAGTCTTTTCTTCTATAAATTAAAATTCCAAAGTTTATTCAACTATTTGTCATTTACTATTTTTTTCAGATCTTTCCAAATCTTCCAGTTGCCCTTTTCTTACTGTTTTCTTGTTTATCAATGTCCCCTGCAAAATGGGTCACCCAGAGCTAAACAGAGTATTCTGGATGTGGTTGGATTCATGCACACTATGTTGGAACTTTCATTTTTGTTGGATCTGAATTATATGCCCATTGATGAACTCTGATTGCATCAGTTTTTTTAAAAGTAGTCGCATAACACTATCATTTGGCTAATTCTGAGCCTGCAGTGCATCAAATCCCCAAGCATTTGTTTCCCCTATCTTTACCGGTTCAATTGATTTATTATAATGATTAGTGTACAAACAATATTATAAAAAGATTAAAAATGAAATAAGTAACCCAGAATCTTAATATCTGGACATCAGCAATTTTCAATTGTCCATGTTCCTTTCTAGTTCTTGCTCATATGCTTATATAAATTTTATACAGTTTTCATCATAACCTAGGTAACTTTTCATATCCTGACTTTAAAGTCTAACATACTAACATTTTCCCAAGCTACATTATCTTTCATAATTAGACTTTAAAATAGTTGCATTAAATTCCATAGTAGGATGTACCATATTTACCCAACCATTCTGTGTCTCAGACAGGAGGTTGTTCTATCATCGTACATAAAATGTTTTCCTTTGGGGGATTTTAATATGGTCCTTGAGATCAAATGACTCTTTGGACCCAAATCAGAATTTTACATTTCTCTATTTTAAATTTGTTCTTTTTTAGTTTTATTCCTTGTCTAGACTTCTGTGGGACCATTTCTCCAATCCCCTTCCTCGTTTGCTCTTAACCTCATCTTTCAATTCAGAACAACTGAAATAGAGAGTCAGACAAGACTGAGGTTTTGGGCTTTAGTAATCCATATTAGTTCCTATGGGGAGTTCATGACTGTCTCACTGTCATACAACAACCTCTATCAGTGCCAGGCGAAGAGCTCCTATTTCAGGGGCAATTAGAAAGCCATGCCCACTTAAAATGCTCCTTTCTTACTGGCTAGCTGGTGCCCGCAATTAATGGGGTCAAATTTTCTAAGTTCCTTAGGGCGCAGGCTGTGTGTCACTTTCACTTACCATATTCCCAACTTAGTTATTGGAGGCTCTCAGTGAATATTTATTAGTAGAAGGAATGAGAGAATACAGTATAATTAAAGATAAGACTTAACAGTTTAAATCCACCTGGGGGAGATACAACTTCATTTGCACTAATGAGTAAATTGCTAGTATTAGTTATTTCCCTGGGAACAGGTTTTTCTATAAGGTAGAAGGGGTAGGAAGCAATCCTGTTCTGTTGGAGAGAAGAAGTCCATGAGCTTGGGACGCCTAAGAGAGGTACCTTATAATTTTGCCTATGGCCAGCCTCATACTTTATAAACCCAACCATTAGTGCTGTAACTAATCACACACAGAGACTGGAACTTGTAGGGCCCGTAGATTCTGCCCTACAAAATGCATGGGATGCTTTTGTAGCCTTCTGTAATTTCTGACTGGCCTGTTTAACTTGGGCTGATGCTACCAAATAACAGAAATTGACTTTGATGTTACTGCTTAATAGAATAGATATTAAGCTCTACTGCTTCTTGCTGATGAGCTAGCAGGGTACAGATTGATATCCTTTCCTGGTATCCCTCACTTGAGTCAGGGCCTGACCCAGGTGGGGAGGAATGTTAGGGTGACCAACTGTCTGAGTTTGCGTAAGATTCTCCTAGTTCTAGTTTTAATACTGAAAGTTCCCAGGAACCTCTCAGTCCTGAGTAAATTGGGACAATTACCCAGTTAGGAGCTGCCAGAAGTCTTGACTGGACTCTCTGAGAATTAAATTGAAAAATGGCAAAATAGCTACTGATTCCTGGACCTCTCTCAGCCTTCTGTCTGTACCCCTTGGCATGGTCTGCGGAGGGTAAAGAGAAGTTTTCCTCCCTGCCTCCCCTGTTCTAGCTGTATCAAAACCTGATGGGATGTGACGTAAGAAGCTGTGCCCAAGGAACTCCCCCATCCAACTTTCTCTGCCCTACTGACCTGTCACATTGGCGGAGGTACCTTTGGAGACTAAATGATCCTTTCTAGAAAATCATCTTTGGATATAAGTGCTACTGCAGATTAACTCATTTGTATTTCCATTCATATTAATATTTGTATGAGTAGGCTTACCAAACAATCACTCAGTTGTTGTTTTGTTTATTTCTTTGTTTTTTAGAGACAGGGTTTAGCTATGTTGCACAGACTTGGCTGGTCTCGAACTCCTGGCCTCAAGGTATCCTCTTGTTTCAGCCTCCAGAGTTCCTGGGATTACAGATGTGAGCCACAGCACCCATCTCCAAACCATCACTTAGAAGAGTGTTCTAAAATTAGAGGCGAGCAGATAGGAATATTCTGATGGGCCCAGAGCAATAAGTATATGTCTGGGAGTTTTGCTCTAGTGAGTAGCTCAGTAGAACTTTCTGTCCAGCCCGGGGAGAAAGAAGCACTGTGTCCCTTGGAAAAGAGTAGAAAGGCACCAGTTATTTATAATCCAATTTATGATTCATGTTGACTCTTTTTTAGGTTCCAGAATAGAAACACTCTCCAAGTTATCAACTTAGACTTTGAACATTCATATCATTAGTTGAACACTGTTTTTCCCTTTGCCACTAAGCAGCTGCACTGCTCCCAGCATTTGGGTCTCATTTAGTAAACCATCACCTGCCCGTGCTGGGTTGGAAACATCTCCTGGTGCTGGATTTATGTCTTTATCCTCTTTTCTTGTCCCCTTTTGTTTTTGATATTCACAGATCAATTCATTACCTCTTCTATACATACGTGTTGTTTTTAACTTCTTTCCCCTTTCTGCCTAATTTTCTAGTTATCTTAGAAAGATCTTTTGTCATATTATCCTCTTTCCCTTCCTGTGTTCCTTTTACAAATAATACATTCATGTGTCTGTGTGCAGATATGTACGCATGTGTGTGTATACACACATGTACATCCTCACAGCCCGCTTCAAGTAAAAAGCAGGGGCAGAGATTTTAAGTTCAACATAGTAAAGGCTCGGGAACTTCAATTTCTAGAGCACTTGGAAGTGCTCAGAGGATTTCCTTCATAATTTTTCCAAAAATTTCCATATGCTCCTTTATCCTCTGCTAATTTAACCAGTTTTTTTCTCAAGCACGAGTATTCAAAATAAATAGAAGAAAATAATTTCCTACTCATTTTTTCTTTTTTTCTTTTCTCCTTGTAAAAAATGATAGCTAGCATTGTAGTAGCACCCTTTCTATTCTTCATTATAAATCGAAGGCACGTGCAGCAATATTATGTGTTAAATAAGGCTTTGTGGAATATGTGAAAATATAAGCACTATTAGGAATGATTAGAAATAGAGGGAAAGCAGGTGGTGAGGGGGTTTATAAAATGAGACTAAAAGACACAATTACACCAGGATTTTGAACTGTAGTCCTTTATTTGTTGTGGTAAGGGGCTGAGAAATCTTTGAGAGAGACCTAAAACCCAGCACGTGCTTGAAAACACAGCAGAGGGTCCCAGTGTGTTCCAGCAAGTTCTATTATGTTCCAGTGGGCTCTGGCCTGAGACCACCACGGACAGTGGTGCTAAGAGGATGCAAGTGCTTTGTGAACAAGAAATCAACAGAACTGCGGGTCTGACCTGCAAATACAACATCTCCCGGGCCACAAAGAAGGAGGGTGCACCTTTTTGCCCTTCCAGCTGGATCTGCCTCCCTGGGGTCCTGAATCCTAGAATGAGGAGGGCAGTTCTAGGCCATCCAAGCTTCCAATAAGGACTTAAATTGCATTTGTATGCCAGAGACTTCGTGTATTTTACAAAGGTTTTTACATTAATTCACACGGCAAACCTGTAAAACATAGCTATTATCACTATTTTATAGACGCTAAGTAATTTGCCCAAGTTAATAGTATATTTGACTTCTCTCTCTCCCTCAGCTCCAAAGAATCAAAGCCCTGTTGATTCTTCTCTTAACATGCTATGCACACTCGTTGCTCCCCTTTCATTGCCATGGCTGCCTCCTGTTCCAGGGCTGTGTCACTTTGTGCCTACACCCTGTGACAGCCTCCTAACCAGGCTCCTGGCTCTAGCCTGCCTTGGCTTTAATACGTCCAAATATCCAGATATCACTGCTAGAGCTCGACATTGGATTCGTTATCATGAGATTGCTTTCTGTATGTCACTTCCCTATGCAAATCATTAGACGACACCCCCATCCCTCTACAGGATAACAAACTAGAAAGCTTGACATTCAAGGTCTTCCATCATATTCCCTTGGCCTACTTTTTCAGCCTTTGTTCCTCTCACCCTGCATGACAGTCAAACTCTTTGCACCTTAAATGACACTGACACTCCACATCCACACTTAGGCTTGTCGAGTTTCCCCACCTGAAATCCCACCTCTCCTCGCATCCATCTAAATCTATGCAGCTCAGACCTCACCTTTCTGCCAAAAGCCACACTTAGGGTCTATACCAGCCCTCACCTATTAATCATGTAGATCCAGGTGACATCTCTTTCATTTCTGCTTAATATTGTTACTTTGCTCTTTATGGTTATTAATTTTTACAAATTTACCTATTTTTTCATGTGTTTTCAGTTATATAGGCAGCTTGGAGGCAAGAACCATGTTTTCTACTATTTTGATATAGCAAAATAATATCTTGCAATATTAATCTTTGTGCTTTTGTTTTCTTGTGCTTGTAAGTGACTTTTCCCCTCTCAGGCAGAGGCGTCCACACTGCCTCAAGCAGAAAGATACAAGCAAGACACTGTCAATATTCCCAGTTTGTTCTTTTAAGTTCCAAAACAGATTTTTTGTATTTTTTGAGAATCAAAAGGGAAAGTCTGGGGTTTTATACCATGCTCTGAGTTTATACCATAACAATGGGATTGGAAAGAGAATGTAGCTTTGGAGAGGCCTGCCTATTACTCGTGGTACACTCACCCAAAGGAGGCCTGCATTGTTCTGGTACCTACCTGAGATGATCCACGTAGACACCTCCTGCTAATACTGTGGTCCAGGACACTCATGACATCACCAACCTTCAAAGAGGACGAAGGCTCTAATATCCTGGGGGAGATGGAAGCAGGAAGAAAAAGCCCAGCACTGAGATACGGGCAGAACCTTGTACTCCAGTGTCCTTGTATCTGTGCTGTCCCATACAGTAGCCACTAGCCTCGTGTGGCCATTGAGCCCTTTGAATGGGGGAGTGTGACTAAGGAATTGAATGCAGTAGCCACACCTGGCTAGTGGCTACCACAGTGGACAGAGCAGCGTTAGAGCACCAGACCCAGTCTACCTGCTTCTAATGACTAGCAGTGTCCAGCACAATTCCCAACACACGGTAGGCACCCAATAAATATTTCTGGAATGAACTGATGACTCACACTGTAAAAGCAATAAATACATGTTGACTACTGGTTCAGGATAGACCTGAAGCTTCTCTCTGAACTTCAATGTTCTCTATTCTCCTGATCTCATAGAAGATACTGCAGCTTTCTCCATTTAAAAAACTATAGGAATTGATTTTTCTAGGGGGTGCATAATTCCCAAACCATCGATGTCAACAGCTAGCTAGCTATTGGGCCTGACAACCGCTACGCTGCTTTGAATCTGAAAGCATGTAGACCAGGCTTGCCAAAGCTTTAAATTCCTCTCTCTGTAACACTCTGAATAGAACTTAGGTAGCAAGCTTTTTCACTTCTCCTGGTTAGTTTAGTGTTATCGTATATTATATTTGTAACCGGAGTGTCTCGGACCTTACCAACCTGTAGATGAAGAGATAAGGTCATATTGATATTCAAATCACAACAGCTACAGTAGTTCAGCCTCTAAGTCTCTCTGGTGTTCTTACCATGATTTCTCCTGTTGCTTTGTAAGAAAACACTCTCCACAGGGCACAGCCAGCCTCCCCTGGGAGCCACCCCAGTGCCCAGAGGGCCCAGACTTCAGTGCGGTCATTAATGGGTATGCGAAAGAACGTGCCACCCGGGCTGGGCTCCACTTGCTTCCCAGGCCCTGAGGCAGCTGCTTATGGTCCAAGTCTCATGTCAGGTGTTTTGTTTCTTTGTTTCATTTCATTTTGTTTTGTTTAAATGAACACAGACATTTCAGTTTCTGGCCCACCTTACTGCTTTGGGGATCAAAACCAATTCATCAAGCCAAAAGACTAGGTTGAATCAAATAATCAACAAATACTTGTGGATTCTATTATGTGTAAAACTTCTTTTTTTTTCAATTGATAGATATTGAATACACATCATAATGCTTAATATTAATATCCACACATCTGGCTACACTCCCATCTTCCATGTCTGTTTCCTGCATCTTGAAACCCTGAAACTTCTGTGCTTCTCAGCTCATGTAGTCAGAGGCCCGTAAGGATCCCCTGTTACAAGAGCAGCCAGATGCTGAAACCCAGATCCGGTCATTGGTTTCATCCAGAGGCTGTCAAACCATAGTGTGGCTCGGAACCACCTACGGGGCTTGTTAAAACACAGATTGCTGAACCCTACCCCGGAGTTTCTGATTTAGTCTTGGGTCTTGGGTGCGACCCAAGATTTTGCATTTCCAGCACATTCCCAGGTGATGCTGCTACTCATCTGGGAAAAACCACTTGAAAAACCATTGCCTTAATCATTTGGTGACTAGCCTTCTGGGAAAATAGCTTTTGAATGCATGACAGCCCTCCAGCCTCACTTAATCTTTAGTTTTCATATGCCCTAAAAAATTAATCGGTAAAGATCTTTCTTGCCTGACTCCAAGAAGGTAACAAGTTTGAAATAGGAGAGTTCTCAATACCTTCATTTTGACTTGTTAAAAAAAAATGATCAGTTTGTTTAGGGTTTCTATAAGCATTTGGGCAACTTGGCTTCTAGATGGTAGAAAGCAGTGATTCACTGGGGTGTCAAGACATTGAGTCATTTAAGTAAATCTCCCTATAACCTCACTGTAGAGATGACTGATTAGGTGGAGCTCTGTCTGCTGTCTGAGCCCAGAGAGATTGTTATTCTAATTATATAATATAAATTACTCCAAAACAATGTAAAACAGAATTCTACTCCTTTGCTTTTCATTATTTAGGTGAAATTTCCCCAAAGCCACAAAACATTTACTTAGTTAAATTAATCCATTAAAAAATCCAGTTATCATACAGATGTTTTATCCACATGACTTTTAACAGCTGGATGAAATTTTCACTATCACGAGATGTTTTGCTGTCAGGGAGACACAGCTTCACTGGAAATGTGTTAGGAACCTGGATTTTTCTCTGTGCTTAATTACTCTTCTGGCCAATAAATTCTACTTTCAATGTATCCAAATTTCATTGTTGGAATTTAAACTCATTTCTTCTTTGTTTCTATCTTTCGTATAGGGAATGAGCAATTCTGTTCATTATCTATCAGTAATTATTCTTAATTTATTTGCAGACAGCTAGTCACTCTTTATCTTTTTCTTTGTCATGCAAAATTACCTCCAATCCCTTTTAAACTTTCCCTCATAGATCCTAATTTCAATCCCTCTAATTTATTCATAACTGTCCTCTCGGCTCTATTTTTTCCAGGCCCTTTAAGAGCTCAGACCGAAAATGTGAATTCCTTGCTCCTCACTGATGTGCCTTCATCACACGGGCCCTGAGCAGTGAGGGCTCCAATCTAGGCTGCTCAAGGAACTCCTGGGACTCTCGGATCCTCAAGCCTTGGTCTCCAAGTCTCTGTCCTGTGCAGTGCCAAAACATGATATCCATGTCTCATCAGGTTTACGGAACATGGTGATGTTGCAGGGTTTTGCCTTTAATAGTTAATTTTTAACAATATAGTAATTCAAAGGCGCCATTCGTTGTATACAAGTTGATGCAGTGCACAGTTAAGTAAAATCAATACTGGTTCCAATTAATGAATGTAACTCTGCTTGATTTACTTTCATTTGGGGTTCACTTTGGTTTATTTTAAGGTGAGTTTTACATATACAGAAGTTAAGACAACTCTCATGGATATGTGATGAAAATTATTATTATTTTTTTAATTGTGAGAAACCTATTGCTCTAGACTAGTGGCCTTTTCCTAGGGGAAAATCAAGATGTAGGTAACAATTGTCCATTCTAATCCTCACCTACCCCCTTCGTTACTGAGGCCTGGGGCCCTCCAGCCTCCTTTCTTCCTATGGGTTCTATTCGGCTCAAATGCCTTGATAGCAGTTATCATTTTTTAAAATCACTCTACTAGTTATGATAGAACAGGATGAAGTTCTCTCCTCACAAATTACACTTAGATCAGCAGTTATCAACCTTGGCTGCTGTGTTGGTTATTGCTGCGTTGGGTGGCTTTAAACACCACTTATTATCTCACAGGTTTTGTGGGTCAAGAATCTAAGCACAGCTTGACTGGATCTTCTAGCTCTGAGTCTCTCACAGGTTACAATCATTTAAGACTCTAGGGGAAGGATCGACTTCCTGGCTCAGGCACGTGCTTGTTGGCAGAATTTGGTTTCTCATGGAGTGTTGGGTGGGAGGTCTCAGTTCCTCCCGACCTCTTGGATGGAGACTCCCTTAGTTCCTTACCACATGGTGTCCCACAGAGGATCTTCCTACACGGGACCTGGCTTCATAAGCCTGCAGAAAAGAGCGCAAGACACAAGACAGCAGTACCAGTCAGATGACAGTTGCAGTCTTTTATGATGTAAGCACAGGAGTGGCATCCCGTTGCTTTTGCTGATTTCTATTTATGAGAAGCAAGTTACTAGGGCCAGCCCACACTCAAAGAGGGGATTACACAAGAGCAAGGCTACCCAGAGGCAGGGAATGTTGGGGGGGGGGTCTGCCTATCACCGCTGCAGCCCAGACTGTTTAAATTAGGTTTTATTCATTAATGTGGAATAATTTACATATGATAACAAAAGCATACAGTGTTTAAATACCACCACAATTGTAATATAGATTATTTTCAACAGCCTAAAAAATTCCTTTTATGCCCTTTTATAGTCGATCCCCCTCCCGACTCTAGCTCTTGGTAACCAATGATCTTACTTTCCATCACTGTAATTTTGCCTTTTCTAGAATTTCATATAAGTAGAATTATATAGTATATAGTCTTTTGTGTTTTTTATTTAAAAGAATGCTTGAGATTCATCCATGTTGTTGCACGTATCAGCAGTTGCTTTCTTTTTCATTGCTGAGTAGTGTTTAATGGTAATTTATTTGTCCATAAACCAGTCAATGGACTTTGGATTGGTGTTTAACTATCATGAATAATGCTGCTATGAATGTATGAGAACAAGTCACTATGCTAACATACATTTTCATTTCTTGTGAACCAATACCTAAGTGTAATTGTGGGATCATATGGTAAGTGTATGTTCAACTTTACACATAATTACCAAGTTGTTTTCCAAAGTGGCTATCCCATTTTGCATTCTGACCAGCAGTGTATGTGAGTTCCAGTTTTTCCACACTTTCACCAACATTTGGCAGCCTTGTAAACGTTAGCCATTCTGATGAAGTTTTATAGTTTTAGCTATTACATTAAGATCTATAATCCATTTTGAGTTTATTTTTGTGGGTGATGTGAAGGAAGTGTCAAGGTTCATTTCTTTGTTTATGAATGTTCAGTTATTCCAGATGATTATTTCACCCCTGAATTACTTTGGCACTATTATTGAAAATCAGTTGGTCATATGTGAGTGAGTTTATTTGTGGACTGTGTTCTGATCTATTGATTTAAATGCCTATTCTTACAGAAATATCTTACTTTCTTGATTATTGTAGCTTTATAGTAAATCTTAAAATTAGCTAGTGTAAGTTGTCCAACTTTGATCTTCTTTTACAAAATGCTTTTTACATTTGTTTTTCTCTATAAATTTTAGAAAAAGCTTGTAAATGTCTACAAAAAGACAGCTGAGATTTTGATTGAGATTGCATTGAATCTGTAGAACAATTTGGGGAGAATTGACAACTTAACAAAATTAAATGTTCCAATGCATGAACATGGTATATCTCTCCATTTTACATCTTGAATTTCTTGCTACTATGTTTTACTGTTTTTAGTGTATAGATTTTATACAGAGTTTGTTAAATTTATTCCTATATCTTTCAGTCTTTTATTTTTAATCCTATTGTAAATGTTATTGGTTTCTAAAGTTTTAATTTCCAATTGTTCCTTAATAGTATATAAAATTACAGTTGACTTTTATTTATTAGCTTTGTATTCTATAACCTTGTAAAGTCACTTATTTGTATCAGTAGCTTTCTTTTTAGATTTTTAAAGGATTTTCCACATAGATTATTTTACTGCCTCCTTCCTGATACATATACCTTTCATTTCTTTCTACTGCCTATTGAAGTTTTACTTCTTCTTTTCCAATCTGTATGCTTTTTATTTCTTTTCTTGCCTTTCTGCATGATTTTAAGCATCATTTTAGCTGCAGGTTTTTCTATACATGCCCTTTATCAGGGTAAGGAAATTCCTTTCTATTTCTAGTATGCTGACAGTTATTATTATTAACAGATGTTAGGGATTTTGTCAAATCTTTTCCTGATGTTTATTGAGATTATCATCTGTTTGGTTTTTGTTTTGTTTTTGATCTGTTAATATTGTGAATTACATTAATTGATTTTCAAATGTTAAACCAACCTTACATTCCTGGAATAATATCCACATGGTCCAGATGTATTATCTATTGTATATACAGCTGAGTTTAATTTGCTAAAATCTTCTTAAGGATTTTGGGACATTTGTTTAGGAGGGATATTGTTCTGTTGTTTTCTTTTCTTTTGATTTTTGTTCTGGTATTAAAATTAGGATAATACTGACCTCTTAAAAAGAAGTAGGAAGTGTTGCCATCTTTTTTGTGTGTTTTGGAAGTGCTTGAATAGAATTGGTATTATTTCTTCCTTAAGTGTTTGGTAGAATTCACCAGTGAAACCATCCGGGTTTGGCATTTTCTTTGTGAGAATGTTTAAATTACAAATTCAATTGACTGTTCAAGGTATCTACTTTTTGAGTGAGCTTTGATTATTTGTATATTTTCAGGAATTTATCCGACTAATCTAAGTTGTCAAATTTATTTTCTTATTATCTTTTTAATATCTATGGGATAATTCTTGATATTGGTAATTTGTGTATATCTTTTTTAAAATAATCAGTCTGCCTAGAGCTTTATCAATTTTATTGATCTTTTCAAGAATATTATTTTAGTTTCATTGATTTTGCTCTGTTGTTTTTTTTAAAATTTTCATTTATTTCTGCTCTTACCTTTATTATTTCCTTTATTCTACTTATTTTGGGTTTTTTTGTTTGCTTTTTTTTTTTTTTTTTTTGAGACAATGTCTTGCTCTGTCCCTGGGTAGAGTGCAGTGACATTATCATAGCTCACTGCAACCTCAAAGTCCTGGGCTCAAGTGTTTCTCTTGCCCCAGCCTACCAAGTAGAGTAACTGGAACTACAGGTGTGCACCACCACGCCCAACTAATTTCTCTACTTTTTTGTAGAGACAGGGTCTTACTCTTTCTTGCTCAGGTTGGTCTTGAACTCCTGACCTCAAGCAATTCTCTCACCTTGGCCTCCCAAAGTGCTAGGATTACAGGCATGAGACACTGTGCCTGGCCTTATTTTGTTTTTGTTTTTGTTTTTTTGAGACACAGTCTCACTTTGTTGCCCGGGCTAGAGTGAGTGCTGTGGTGTCAGCCTAGCTCACAGCAACCTCAAACTCCTGGGCTTACGGGATCCTACTGCCTCAGCCTCCCGAGTAGCTGGGACTACAGGCATGCGCCACCATGCCCGGCTAATTTTTTCTATATATATTTTTAGTTGTCCAGATAATTTCTTTCTAATTTTAGTAGAGACGGGGTCTCACTCAGGCTGGTCTCGAACTCCTGACCTCGAGCGATCCACCTGCCTCGGCCTCCCAGAGGGCTAGGATTACAGGCGTGAGCCACCTCGCCCAGCCTTATTTTGGTTTTAATTCACCCTTATTTTTCTTATTTATTAAGATGGGAAATATAGATAATTAAGATCTTTTATTTTTTCTAATATAAGTACTCAATGCTATAAATTTCCCTCCAAAGATATATTTAGCTGCATCCCATAAATATTGATTTGTTGTGTTTTCATTTTTATTCAGTTTAAAATATCTCTCATTTCTCTTGTAGTTTCTTCTTTGACTCATTTGTTATTTAGAAGTATTGTGTAATTTCAACATATTTGATTATTTCCCAGATATCATTTTGGTATTCATTTCTAGTTTAATTCTTTTGTGGTCAGAAAATACATGTAATATAATAATTTATTGAATACTTGTTTTTTGCTGAGCATATTTTCCATTTGGCAAATTTCAACGTGCGCTTGAAAAAAATAGATATTCTGTTGTTGCATGAAGTATTAAATATGTGTCAATTCTATTACTTTGGTGGATGGTGTTGATCAAGTCTTCTGTATCTTTACTGATTTTCTGTTTACTTGTCATTCACTTAGTAATTGATAAACAATTACTAAGAGAGGAATTTTGAAATCTCCAATATAATTTTGGGTTTATCTATTTTTCTCCTTTTAGTTCTATCAGTTTTGCTTCACATGTTTTGAATCTGTATTATTATTGCATATACTTTTAGGATTTTTATGTTTCTTGATAAAATACTCTCCTTGTGAAATGTATTCTTCCTTCTTCTAAAGTCTGATGCTAACACAACTACCCCTGCTTTCTTTTGATTAGTGATTGCATGGTAAATATTTTCAATCCTTTTATTTGTAATGTATCTGTGACCGTATATTTAAAGTTTTTCTGTTTTGTTTTGTTGGTTTTTTTGAGTTAGCATGTAACTGGCTCTTGGTCTTGTTTTTTCATACAACCTTAAAATCTCTGCCTTTTAATTAAAGTATGTAGACTACTCGCATTTAATGTAATTATTGATATGGCTGGGCTTAAATCTAATATTTGGCTATTTGTTTTATGTTTGTCCTATCTACTCTTTGTTTCTTATTTTCTATTTCCTGCCTTTTTTTGGATTAATATTTTTTAAATGATTCCATTTTAGTTTTACTCTTGTTAGTTATACCTATTTGTTTTATTTATTTTTTAGTGATTACTCTAAGGTTTGCAATTAAACTTTTAATTTATCAAAGACTAACTTCAAATAATATTGTGCCACTTTACATATGGTATATGAACCTTACAACTGGTACAGTGCACTTCTGTACTCTTACTGTTTGTGATGGTTATTACAAATTTTACTTCTTTATATGCTGTAGTTTGCATTTTCAGAATATATTGTTATTTTTATTTTAAGCAGTCAATATCTTTTTTATAAGTTTTACTAAAAGAGAAAACAACAATATATTTACCTATGTATTTACCATTTTGGGCACTCTTTATTCCTTTATGGATTTGCACCTGGTATCATTGAACTTCCTTCAACTTTGCTTTTAATTCATGTTGGCTGATGATAAATTTTGTTTGTCTAATGTATCTTTAATTTGCTTTCAAATTTGAAAGATATTTTTATGGGTAAAGAATTTTAGATTGACATTTTGTTCTATTCATACTTTAAAGATGACTTTCCATTGTTTTCTGATTTGCATAGTTTCTTATAAGAAGCTTGCTATCATTCTTGCCATTATTCCTTTTTACGTACAATATTTTTTACATACAGTTTTTCTCTGGCTGCTTTTATATTTTTTCTCTTTATCATTGGCTTTTAGTAATTTAATTATAATATGGCTTTGTATGTTTAGTTTAGGATTATTCTGCTTGAATTTATTGACCTTCTTGAATCTATAATCTTGTAGATTTCATCAAATTTGGAAAATTTTAATCATTATTTCTTTAAATATTTTTTGTTCCCTCTTTTTTTTCTGAGGCTCTAATTACATGTATGTTGGCCCACTTGATAGTATCCCACAGGTCACTGCTACTTTCTTCATATTTTTTCAGTTGTTTTATGTTTCATTTTGGATATTTCTATATTATGCCTTCAAATTTATTGCTCTTTCCTCTTCATTGTCTATTTTCTATTAATCCAATGCAGTGTACTTTTCATTTAAGGTGTTGTATTTTTTTCTTCAGTAGTTCATTTGGGTCTTTTTTTATATCTTCCATTTTTCTCCACATCATGGTCATATTTTTCTATACTTTCTTAAACATATGGAGCATATTTATAATAGCTATTCTAACATTTTTGTCCAGATTCTTGTCTGCTAGTTCCACCATCTCTGTCATTTCAGGGTCTGTTATGATTGAATTTTCTCCTGTTTTTAGTTCTTGTTTTCCTACTCATTGCATGCCTATTAATATGTTATTGGATGCTAGATGTTGTGAATTTTATATTGTTGATTGTTGGATTTTGTGGTATTCCTTTTATAGTATTGGCTTTTGTTCTGATGCACAATTTATTTACTTGGAATCAGCTGAATTCTTTAGAGATTCCCTTTTAAATTTTGTTAGGACAAGTCCAGAGTAGCATTTAGTATGGAACTAAAGAATATCTGAGGAATTTACCCTATATTTTGTAGATTATGATCACTCTCCATTATTGTCCTGTGTGAACTCTGGGAATTGTTCTGCCTATATATCCTGATGGTTTTTCCCTGGCCTTAGGTAGTTTCTGCTCAGACATGCATGTTTCTGCTTAATTCTCAGTCAAAGCCTCTAGGGGACCCCTCTACAGATCTCCTGAGCTTTTCCTCTGTGTAACTAGTACTTTGATGAAAAAATTCTTACTGCCTCAGTCTATCTGAACTCTTCTTTGTATATTTTTACCTCATAGAGACTATTGGACTCTGTTTGATTTCCCTTTCTCTGGACTGCAGTCTAGACTGCCTCCTAGTACTAAGCTGGTACAATTGTTCAGCCAACCTTTGCCTTCTGTCAGGAAGCACAGTCCCTTGCTACCTTCTGTTCAATGTCTATGTATTATAGTAGGTAACTTCTAAGATGACCCCCACTGATCTCAGCCTTCTAGTATTCACATTTTGTGTAACCCCTTCCTCTAGAGTGTAGGCTGGGTCTAGTGACTAACAAATAGGATATGGCAAGTGTGATAGGATGTCACTTCTATGATTAGGCTAGCGAAGACTATGACTTCTAACTTGCTAGCAGACTCTCTTTCTCTTGCTGGCTTTGACGAACCAAGATGTCATGTTGCAGAAGTTCACATGGCAAAGAACTGAGGGCAGCCTCCAGCAAACAGCCAGCAAGTAACTGAGGCCCTCAGTCCAACTGCCCACAAGGAACTTGAATCCTGCCAGCAACCACATGAGTGAGCTTAGAAGTTGATCTTTTTTTTTTTTTTTTTTTTTTTTTTTTTTTTTTTTTTTTTGAGACAGAGTGTCACTTTGTTGCCCGGGCTAGAGTGAGTGCCGTGGCATCAGCCTAGCTCACAGCAACCTCAGACTCTTGGGCTTAAGCGATCCTACTGCCTCAGCCTCCCTAGTAGCTGGGACTACAGGCATGAGCCACCATGCCCGGCTAATTTTTTTGTATATATATTTTTAGTTGGCCAGATAATTTCTTTCTATTTTTAGTAGAGACGGGGTCTCACTCTTGCTCAGGCTGGTCTCGAACTCCTGACTTCGAGCGATCCACCCGCCTCGGCCTCCCAGAGCTAGAGAAGTTGATCTTTTCCCAGTTGAGTGTTCAGATGAGACCACAGCACTGGCCAATCCTTTGACTGCAGCCTTAGGAGAGACCCTAAGTCATAGGACCCAGTTAAACCATACTGGATTCCTGAACCACAAGAACTGTGAGACAATAAATGTATGTTGTTTTAAGCTGCTAAGTTTTGGATTAACTTTGTACTCAGCAATAGATAACTAATACAGTCTGAAAATCATTGTTTTATATATTCTATCTGTTTTTGTTCTGTTGTTTAAAGGAGGAAGATAAATTAGGTCTTTGTTACTCCATCTTGGTCAGAAAAAAGTCCCAGACTATTCAAATTAGTATCTCTAAAGGTGGGACCCAGACATCAATATTTTGTAAATCTTTCCAGATAATTCCAATATATAGCCAACTGTGAAAGACACTGGCTTAGGTCCATGATTCTCAACTTTTAATGGGCATGTGAATCACCTGGGAATCTTGTTAAAATAAAAAGTCTGATTTAGTAGGTCTGCAGTGGGACTTGGGATTCTGCATTTGCAACAAGCTCCCAGATCATGCTGATGCTGCTGGTTTGTGGACCACACTTTGATTGTGAAGGAGTTAGATTATTGGGTAACTTCTGTTTAATCCATTTGTTGAGAAACTTGAAATACCTTTCTCAGCATCTGTACCAAAGGATATTTGAGTAACTCTACTCTCTATCTTATACAAAAACATCACTCTCCATAACTGGTGTTTCATTCATGAATTTATTAGTTCAGCAAATATTTATTTTATATTTCTTATAAGGTAACCCTTTTGCTGGATGAATGAGAAACTGCTCCCTATCCCTTGCAATCTGCAGTCATTCTCAGTTTAGTGGATAAAGTAGACATGTAAAGAAGTATATTATAATGTAGGCTAAGTGAAAAAATAGAAGCACAAATTGATTATGAATTCTGTTTTATGGTAGGTATAGTGGTCAGGGAGATGTGAATGGTCTTCCCAGTGTGTGAACTGGAGAACAGTGTTCGAACAGAGTAAATACTGGGACTTCCATCCACCTGCTTCCTCTCACTGCTGGAGAGCCTTAATCTTGGTGTCTCAGGCCTGGCCTTTGAGGCCTCAGGCCCAGACAACTGTTTGCTTTCATGCAAATTGGATTCCTGGTAGACTTACCTGACATCTCAGAACCCTGAGATAGGTATACAGATTAGGTCCCTACTGCAGCCCTTACTGTCTTCACTCTCTGTGTTTAAGCAAACAAATTTAAGAAATATATTATTTTTAGCCTCAAGTTAGTTCTATTGTAGAAACGTTCCAACTGTCAAAAATTATCATCTTTCATTTTTATCTCTACCCATTTCTCAGAGTAGGGGAGGTAGGGAGTGCAGCAGATAGACAATATCATGTTTCACATTTATTTTATACATAGCAGCATTCCTGACTGTTCCCATCAGGAGAATTATATGTTATGAAACCCCCTTTCAACACCCTCCCCAAATATTTCAGATTAACTAATGAAAGTTACAAATGAACCTATGTAGAAAACAAAGCAGAAAAGTGTAAGCTTTTCTCTATTGGGATCATAGGTAAGAGATCATTAGTGTCCTTTGTAGAATAGCTAGTTCAATGTAGGCTTGTGAACTAATGATCACCAAGAGTTTTTCCCCTTGAAAAACTCTCTCTTCATAATTTCTCAATAAAGATTGGAGAGGAGAACAAGACTGGTCACCCCCACAGTTAGAATATGAGGACTCTTTGCTGCTACTACAAATCTGAGCCTAAACTAACTCAGTGTCCCCAGAAAAGGTGTGGTTAGAGATACAAGAGAGCTGATTGGTAGTCCACAAAGTGTTGTGCCTATTCACAATTATTAGGGCATTGGAATCCTAGAATTAAATAGTAAAAAGTTTGGCATCCAGGTTTGGAAGATTATTTTCTGCTAACCATGAAGACACACTGGTTTACTCTCCCAAAATCTAAGAAGAGAATCCATATTAATAGTTGCTATCTGATGTTCATGATTCTGATTGTGATAATGATGAAAAGGGTAAATAGAGCCAGTGTATCAGTTAGCTTTTGCTATGTAACAAACCACCCCAAAATTTAGTAGCTTAAGGCAATAAAAATGTATTGTTTCTCACTATTCTGTGGGTTTTGTGGGCATTTCTTATCTAGGCCAGCTTAGCTGACGCCAGATGATTTGTGTTGGCATCACTCATATATGTCTGGATGATTTAGAAATGGCTGGGATGGAGACTCTACCTGACAGGTCCCTCATCCTTTGGAAAGCTAGCCAAGGCTTATTCACACAGTGGTGGAAAGTTCCCAGAGAGCAGCAAGAGATGGCAAACCCCAATGTGCCAGCAGTTTTCAAGCTTCTGTTTGCATAACATTTGCTAATGACCCATTTGCTGAAGCTAGTTATGTGGCCAAACCCAGAGTCAAGTGGTAAAGAAATTGACTGCACCTCTTAATGGGAACACATTGAAAAGGGCACACGTATCAGGAATTGCAATCTACCAGGGGCAGGCACATCTTGATTCTATTCTCAACACTCAGGTTCAATCATCCCACACGTCATTCTCAGCCAGCCAGGTAAGTACAAATTGGTCACTAATGGTAACTTTCAGAATTGTTATTCATCTCCAACCACACCCCATCTTGTGTTGTTCTTGTCTTGTTCACTCTCCCTCTTGTCTTTTACCAAAAACACCTTACATCTCTGGCCTGTTCACATGTGGTTTCTTTAGGCTGGAAGGCCCTTTTGCAATTTATTCTTCTAGTGAACTCCTATGTATGCGCTAATCCCTAGCTCAGGTACCACTGCTGTTAAATCCTTTTGTGACCCCCCTCAGTTGGATCTAGATGAGCTCTTACACATGGGTTAGGAGAAAAAGTGTCCTAGGGTTTCACTGAGATATCACATCAAAATCCTTTATCACTCCCACTGGGCCATAAATCTCTAAGGTGAGGAAAAGTATTTGGTCTTCGGCTTTCCATTCCTGGTGCCTAGCCCAGGGCCTGGCAGGCAGTAGGTGCCCAGGAATTGCTGACTGAGTATATGATACATAGACAAGTAAGACATAAGGAATCCTGTACTCAGGTAGTTTATGTTCTGGCTGGAAAGACAAATGTATTCACCTGCAAAACATCCAGAGAACAATATAAATTTTTTGCTATAAGAATTAAAGAGGGGAAAAATATTTCATGATTCAGTTTATGGCATCTTGTCCTCCTTAAATTCTTCCCTTTCCATCATGTCTTTTTATCTCCCTCCACCCCCAAATCTACTCTGTCATCATTTTTCTGTGGCTCTGGAAATAGACCATTTAGGTTCCAATTCCGGTCACTTTCTGACCTCATACAAGTTACTTAACCTCTGAAAGTCTCCTTTTCCTCGTCTGTTTTCCGAGGATTAAATAAGTCAAGACACCTAAAAGCACTTGGCACAGTGCTTGACTCATAGGAGTGCTCAGTAAATATTAGTTTTTATTAATGTGCATGACATCGTTATCACTATTATTAATACATTTCCAGCTCTACTCCTACTGCTTTTATTCTGGCCCTTGTCACTCCTTTCCTGAACCATTACAATCACATTCTTGAGACTTTTTCTCCTAACCCATTCTGCAACGTTCACCTGATTGCCTTTACTAAAAGAAATCTGACCACCTTGTTTACATGCTTGAGAACCTTCCTTGCTCTTCATTGCCTGCAGAATTCAATTCGAGCTTCTCAGCATTCTTCCAGCAACACTAGACAATTTGCCCTTCTCTCAATATGCCCTGCTATTTCAAATACATCTGCTTTGCACAGTGGCTGATTTGCAATGATGCGTGAGGCTTGTGGTTCAGGGACCCTCACTGGCTGGTGTACCTTCCAAGGCTTGGCATATTCTCCAGGACTCAGGGAGGAAGCAGCAGCCCCATAAGAGTCCGGAGCCAAAGGAGCACTGTAGTACCCCGGGGTGGTAGTCCTGAAGCTGCAGGCAAGGTCAGTGGTCTGCCAGCACCCCCTCCCCATCTTCCCAGATCTCAGTGCCAACCTGCCTTGGAGACCTCAGTGGGCATCCAGACTCTATCTTTGACCCCCAGAAGAAGATCTGAAATAGAGAGGCTGCTCTCTCACTGCTTGGGGGCCACTATGACCCCGGTGCCAGTGATATCTCATGCTCCCACTCCCAATCCAGGGTCTCTTAGGGCTTTACTCTGGGTGGGAAGTACTTACTGCCTAAGCAAGAAACGGCGCAGGAGGAAGTTACCAGTGAGGCATGACCGACAATAAAATTGTGAAGCCAAAAGAAACTTCTAAAGCCATCAACAACAAAAAACAGATTTTTTTCTCACCCATGGGAGATAAAAGACTGAATTGTCTTCCCAATCTCTCTACAGAAAATGATGTTACAGAATCAGTCAAAGAGTAGGATGCCAAAATGTAGGGGTGGGCTGGGGAATTATCACAGAGGTCTTTCAGGCAGCTCACACACTAAGAAGAACAACAATAATATATTGCTCTTCTGGAATCGGTGATGCTCATGATATTTATCAGCTTTTGAAAATTTGTAATTTTTCCTGACTATTTATTTATAATGTTGCATTCTTTTTAATAAAGGACCCCAAATTGCATTAGCTTCGGGCCTGTAAACCTGAATCTGCTCCTGTAGCCCACGTGCTGCTCATTCTTTGTAGGACACCTGTTGTCTCTGAATGTCGTTTAAATGTGGTCCCCTCTGAAGGCTTTTTGGATTCCCCGTCTGCCCTGACAGAACTGACCGTTCCCTCTCTGGGGCTGTCACACACCCTGTGCACCTGCCATTCCTGCTGCATGTGGCACGTTGACCGACACTCACTCGTCACCACCCTCTGTAGCCTTCTGCAGGGAAGGAGGCTGTTTTATCTCATCTTTGTATTCTCAACACCTAATATTGTGTCTCTGTTACATTAAAATACTTAATAAATGTCCTCGAATACATGAATGTCCTTGAAATAAACATGAATAGCTGGATAGATGGACAGTAAATGGGCACAATCAGAGACGTGGATTCTGCACGATACTTTGAAAGATGATACTGTGTAATTTGGAGGGGAGGAGATGTGTGCACCTCCTAGGTAGGAAGATAAACATAAACAAAAATGAGGCCAGGATGTCAGGGGTTATGGAGGAAGGAAGGGGTGGCAATGAAGGGACAGCACTGTAAAAGGAGTCTGGGGCCGACAAGGTGTTCAGCATCATCTTTACGACGCTGGCAATCTCATGAATCTCTACACGCATGAGCAGTTATTGAACTGCAAACTAAAGAAAAATGCGAATTTTACTGTCTAATTCAAAAAATAGAATTTAAATAAAAACGAGGACCACAGAACGCCTGGTGTTCGTGACAGACAATAAGGAAATTAGTTTGACGAAAAGTAAGGGATTAAGCTTTATGACTTGTGTAATACAGTTTTAAAAAATGAAGCAAGTGATTTATATTGAAAATGGTGGAAGAGGAAATTGAATAGACAAAATGATTCTGCCCTAAGTCAGGATTGATGTTTGACTTTGACCCGATATGTAACAGGGTATTTTACCTGAGAGACACCTGTGTTAGGAGGTTCATGAGAGACCACAATGGGCTTAGGTTGTGGGGATGGCAACAGTAACACCATGACAGTCACAGAGCAAAGACAATTTGAAAGGAAGAGTTGGCGAGAATTAGAGATTTAAAGATACCTTCAAGATTTCAAATATGAAACAATGACTATAGAGGGATAATGAAGCTGCCAGAGAGAGAAATGGTGGGATTGGAAGGAGAAGGTGATTTGTGGAAAGAACAGAAGGAGGCTCCTGGAGAGTATGATGCATTGTCCCCCTAGCCCAGGAGAAGGAGGACAGACCTGATGGAGACTGGGACTTCTGGAGCAAGAGCCAGTGGGAGGGGGCCCCTCACCCGGCCACCACATCCCTGCTGGAGTGAAAGAGAACTGCCCCTCCCGAGGGCTCTCGTCTGGAGTGCTTCCTGTGTGCCAGGATCGGGTGCAACACTTCACCTGCCTGGACCTCCTTTAATTCTCTTGGTAGCCCTATGATGCCAGTGCTATTGTTATGCCCATGTTATAAATGAAGAAACTGAGGCTTAGTAAGTTGCCCAGAGTTATAGGTAGGAAAAAGAAGTGCCAGGGTTTTTTAAACACTAGACTTCAGCCAGTGTATCGTGTTACCTTTCTCTAATCATCTCAAACCATTTTAGGGTCTATTTAAGATGTGATTGACCCAAAAAAAAATGCCTAAACTAGTATTTAATGCTTAAAGACATCACAGTTTCTATCAAAGTGGCAGAGAGGCTTCATTTACTCTTGTTACTTCATTTTGTACCAAGATTTTCTTGTGTAATAAGCTAAATTTTATTGTCTTTTGTGTACATACCAGACCACAGTTAAATCTTGGTATTTGGGAGAGGCTTTTCCCTAGCACCAAGTTGCTTACGATTTAAATCTTTCTAGAACTGTTTGTGTTCCTGTAGGGAGGATCCCTTCCCCTGGAGTTCTCTGTAGCTGGCTCTGGGAATGCTGAGAGTGCACACTCTGTCCAAAGTATGAGTGTGCACGCCTTCTCTCCAGCCAAATTGCGCTTACCCATAACTCTGTTGTACCTGGCTTCATTTCCCCAAGTACGTGGCTCTCTGCCCTTGCCAAAGCCGAGGATGAGTGCAGCAATGAGTCACACGGTGATAGTCACTGTTTTCTCCATATTTTACAAGAGAACCCACAGACACTTACCGGTTTCCATTCTTTCAATTGATCCTTCTTCAATAAAATAAGAGATCAGAGCAAAGGGGTGTGAATCACTTGGAAATGATGAACAATGGCCTCCAGCAGAGAAAAGTGTATGTGAGGGGTGTGGTTTTTCAAACCTAAAATATTTGCTTTCAACACACTTAGCAGGGTTATAATTATAGGGTGTTAAACTCCCGAAGTGTCATGCCTACTCAGCACTCCACTTGGTGATCTTTTTTTCTAAAAAAGTTAACAGCTTTATTGGGATGTAATTTACATATTCACAAAGTTGTGCTACCATCACCGCTATCTAATTTCAGAGCATTTTCATACCCCAGTAAGAAGCTCTGTACCCATCAGCTGTCACTTTCCATTCCCCTTGCCCCCCAGCTCCTGGCAACCACTACTTTTTGTCTCTATGGATTTGCCTATTCTGGACATTTCATATAAATGAAATCATACAATGTGTGGTCTTTTATCACTGGATTCTGTCACTTAGCGTAATGTTTTCAAGGTCCACCCATGTTGTATCATGTACCAGTACCGGATGCCTTTTTATTACCAAATAATATTCCATTGTATGGATATACCACATTTTATTTATCCACTTACCAGTTAATGGATATGTGGGTTGTTTTCACTTTTTGGATATTATGAATAATGCTGCAATGAACCCTTGTGCAGTTTTTTATGTGGATGTATGTTTTCAGCTCTCTTAGGTATATACCTAGGAGTAGCCTTGCTGAGTCATATGGTAACTCTGTTTGGATGTTTGAGAAACTGTTAGACTATTTTCCTGAGGGGCTACACCATTTCATATTCCCACCAACGGTGTATAAGTTTTTGAATTTCTCTATATCCTTGCTGACACTTCATTATTTGTTATTTTGATTATAGCTATCTAGTGGGTATGGAGTTAGCATATCACTGTGGTTTTTAATTTTTATCTTGTACAATGGATGGAATGTTTGTGCCTCCCCCTCCCCACCTTCACCTGCTGTATGAGGAAATCAGGAAGAGATTCTCACCAGAATCTGACCATGGGAGACCTTCCAGCCTCCAGAACTGTGGGAAATGAATGTTCATTGTTTATACCACTCAGTCTATGGTATTCTTGTTATAGCAGACCAAACTGGCTAAGACATCATGGTAAAATATACATAACATAAAGTTTATCATTAACCATTTTTTAAGTATACAAGTCAGTAGCATTAAATATATTTACAATGTTGTGCAACCATCCAATATCCACTTTGAGAACTGTTCATCATCCCAAACAGAAACTGTACCCATTAATAATAACTCCCCACTCCTTTCTTCCCCCTCATTGAAGTTTTGACTTGTGTTTTGCTAATGGCTAATGATATTGAGCATCTTTTCATATACTTATTGGCCATTTGTATATCTTCTTTGGAGATAGCTCTGTTTAAATCCTTTGACCATTTTTAAATTGGGTTATTTGTCCTTTTATTGTTGAGTTATAACAGCTCTTTATATATCCTGGATACAAGCCCATTATCAGGTATATTATTTGCAAATATTTTATCTGATTTCATGAGTTCACTTTCTTGGTGAATAAAGCACAAGTTTTAAATATTGATGAACTTTGATTTACCTACTTTTTCTCCTGTTGCTTGTGTTTTTGGTGTCATATCTGAGAAGCTATTGCCTAATTCAAAGTCAAAGATTTGCTCCTATAATTTCTCTAAGAGTTTGGTAATTTTTGCTCTTATATTTAGCTCTATGATCCATTTTGAGTTCATTTTTGCATATGGTGTGATGTAGGGATCCAATTTCATTCTTGCATGTGAATGTTCAGTTTTGTCTCAACATCATTTGTTGAAAAGACTATTCTTTCCCCCATTGAATTGTCTGGCACCATTATTAAAAATTAATTGACCATAAGTGGACTTTCACATCTATTCTACTGATCTATGTATCTATCCTCATGCCAGTAGCACACTGTTTTGATTATTGCAGCTTGTATTAAGTTTTAAAATTGGGCAGTGTGAGTCCTCTAACTTTGTTCTTATTTTTCAAGATTGATTTGACTTTCTTGGTTCCCTTGCATTTCCATATGAATTTTATTATAAGCATGTCAATTTCTGAAAAAAATTCCAATTGGGATTTTGATAGGGGTTGTATTGAATTTATAGATCAATTTGGGTAGTATTGGCATCTTAATAATACTGTGTCTTTAGATCCATGAAGATGGGAGAACTTTCCACTTATTTAGGTCTTCTTTTGTTTCTTTCAACATTGTTTTATACTTTTCAGTATATAAGTCTTGCGCTCCTTTTGTTAAATTCATTCCTACGTATTTTATTCTTTTGATGCTATTATAACTGTAATTATTTTCATAATTTCATTTTTGGATTGCTAGTATACAGAAATACAATTGATTTTTGAAGATTGATCTTGCATCCTGAAACCTCGTTGAACTTGTTTATTAGTTCTAATAGTGTTTCTTGGTGTATTCTTCAGGATTTTCATGTCAAGATCATGTCATCAAAAAAAAAAAAAATCATGTCCTCTGCCAATACAGATAGTTTTACTTCTTCCTTTCCAGTCTGGGTGCTTTTTATTTCTTTTTCTTGCCTAATTGCCCTGGCTCAATGAACATTTTAAACCCAATTTAAGGAGAGCCAGGAGAATTTAGAACTTTTTTTTTTTTTTGGTCAGAAAGGAAAATGTCAAGAAGGGCAAGGCCAAGAATGTTTAGGACCCAGTATCTTGCAAATAAATCTATTTGTTGATGTTCTTATTTTCTCATTTCTGATTAAGCCATCTCTCTTCTCTGATTCCTCCAGTTAGGAAGGAATGTGTACTTGAGGCAGGGTACTTTTTTAAAAGTGTGTTCTTGGATATTCATCAATTTGTGTTTCACCTTCAATCTCCTGTCTTATTCTAAACCACTACACCTGACACAAAGGGCAGAGAAATGTATTAATAAAATTTAAACAATAGAAACCAATAAACTTAGGTTACTTTTCATTTATATACCCCAACCACCAGATTATGGCTATCAGTTTTTTCCTTTTCGACCTCCTCACCCTGGCTTGAGATATCTGATCATTTTTTTTTCTATATCCCCATCTATGTCAACATTGGGAAATAAATGTCCCAACCTTGGAGGCTATGTTTATCATCTGGCCTTTGCTGCACATGTATTATTTAGCCTCTTTATTACCTGGCGATGACATGTATTATTTAGCCTCTTTATTACCTGGTCGATGTAGAGAATTTAAAGTTCCAACATAACTCTAATTTTAATTTTCTCCCAATAAGAACTGAAAAATATGTCTAATTATAATGATGCTATAGATTACAATGGGAGAATATTCAATTCCTACTAATAACCCTGACAAGTCTGAAATCATGTGTTATTTTTGGAATTGCTATATTACCCTTTTAGCTGGCAGGGCTATTTTTCAGGGAAGCCGCTGTAAAATAACGGAAAGAGCAGCACGCTATGAGCACAGTCCTGGATTCTGGTTCTTCTGCAGTTAGCTCAGTGTGTGGCCTTGGCTAAGTTGTCCCTTGAGCTCTCTGGGCCTGAAATAAAGGGATTGGACTAATATTTTATGATCCTGTGAACGAGAAGTGTGGTATACAAGCCAAGTAAAACAGTGCTTTATGCAGGCCAATGCAAGAAGCCTGTGGCTTTCAGGGAGCACACTGCAGAAGTGATGTAATCAAAGCTACCAGGGCAGCAGAGTCTCTTGTAGGAGGACGGGTACGAGAGGTTCAATTTTAAATTCCTACCTACCAGCTTGTGTAGTCTTTCCCTTCAAAGACCATGGAGGGATGAAGGAAATATATGACATGTGGTATTAGAGCATGTATTCTAGATGAGGATTGGTTTTTCCAGATAATTATTAAGAATAGAATTGATCTAAGCAGAAGGCAATATCAACTATCAATCTCCTGAAGATTGTAAATGTACAGACTAGAGAATTTCCTCGTTGATGCTCCTCCCACCCTAGCCTAACGGCCAACCTGAAGTAGGGGCTGATGGGTCAGGCAAAGGCCCAGAAAAGGTTCTGTAGCCATGGGCTCAGAACCTTTGTTTACAAGTATGTGGCATGCCCTGGCTTGCCCATGAGTCTGTTTATACCTGTTATCCCAGAATAATTATTAATAGGACCCTTTTCCTCTCTAAAGTCTCCTGGTTTAGATAATAAATTATATAATCACTGTAAAAACTTATTTATTCCTAGGTCCATTTCCTTAGGTCTTTTTTAGGTAGTAAAATAATATAAAATATTGATTAATTAAATACCTTCACTTGCTTCATTTTCTTGCCTTAATAACAATATTAGCTCCTGTTTATTGCACACCCACTTGCAGCATGCTCTGGGCCACGTGTTCATATTTTACATACGAAATCTTATTCATAGCACCTTGACAGGTGAGTGTCACTAGCCCCCTTTACGGGCCAGGAAACCGAGGAGAAAAGTAGCAGATCCAGAGTTTGAATAGGTTTGTCAGCA
Organism: Lemur catta; assembly: GCF_020740605.2. Classification (NCBI taxonomy): domain Eukaryota; kingdom Metazoa; phylum Chordata; class Mammalia; order Primates; family Lemuridae; genus Lemur; species Lemur catta. The sequence continues at coordinate 42,194,079 of NC_059139.1, forward strand.
TCAGAAGCCTTTTGTCATTATGTTAAAAAACAAAACAAAGTATTTTTAACCTTCAGGAAAGGTAACGTCTCATTTTTTAGATTTGGAATACCGATAATAAAATTAATGAAGCACTTCAAATCCTGGCATGGACACCCATTATGTATTCTTTCTGTTCCTCAGTCTCCTCTTCAGGAAAATGGGGCCAATAATAGCTCCTACCTCATGATGAGAGTGTCGTGAGGATTAGGAGCTAATAGTGTAAAGTGCTTACAACAATGTCTGGCTCACTGCAGTCTCTCAATAAGAGTCAGTGTTAGTGTCATCGTCACCACCATCATCATCACAATGTCATCATCTATGCTTGAATGTCATGTCCCCAGTATGCGTGCCTCACTAATAAAGCTACTGCTCTCTGCCACCTGAGCTCAGCTTTGCCTAACTGCCACGCCTTATCCTGCCTGCCAGTTTGCATTTACCTTGCCATCTGTCTCTGGTTATATTCATTTCTCATTAACACCTTTTTGCTGTTATAATTTCAATGAATACAAAATATGTAAAAAAATTATGTTTTTACTGTGGAAACATGTTTGTTTTTTCTTCTACCTACCAACTGATTTATCCAGCTTTGAAAAGCTGAAAAGTTCTGTGGTAATACTTGAAACGTTATAACTTGAAAAGGTGAGAAAATTACCTGAGGGATCTGTAACCATTTCTCAATTTTGCATTAATTCACCATATTACTTCACCCCTCAGTCTCTCTACCTCTAAAATGGAGAGGACAACAATTAGCTCCAAGATTCTATGTAAGATTCTATGTAAGAATATGGAAGTTACAGTCTTAAGGTAAAGAATGGGTAGTTAACTATTGATTTAGGCATCATAATGTTTGAAACACTTGAAATGCTGAGAATCATATAGAAAACATAATTTTAAAGTTCAAAATAACCTTTGTCCTATTATCCAAAAGAATAACATGTTCTTTGTTATATATATTCTTCATGCATGTTTATTTTTTTATTGTGTGTATATAAGCATATATAAACAAAATGAGATCAAACTGAAGTAGTATTTTTCAGTCTGCTTTTTCCACATTAAAAAGTACTGTAAACATCTTTCTATTCTAATAATATTCAGTTCTTTCCCAACTATTTTTGGCATCAGAGCTAATTGTCTGAAAGGAACCATCCCACATAAGACATAAAAGTGAAGCTTTTGAGGTTGGAACATGAACGTGAGGTCCAGGGGCCCATTCACTCAGGCTCCCGCCATCTTCCTTTCCCAGTCTTCACTCATGGCCCCTGATATGATTTGTGTATAGTTTGTTTGTCCCCACCAAAGCTAATGTTGAAATTTGATCCCCTTTGGGGTGGTGTTAGGGGGTGGGGCCTCATGGGAGGTGTTTGGGTCATGGGAGTGGATCCCACATGAATGGCTTGGTGCTGTTCTTCTGGTGGAGAGTGAGTTCTTATTATTGAGGCTTACTTCTTGGGAATTGATTAGTTCCCATGAAAGTGCCAGGATGCCCCTTGGGTTTTTCTCTCTTTGCATGTGTCCGCTTCTCCTTTGACTTTCTCCACCATGTTGTGATGCAGTGGCATGAAAGCCCTCACCAGAAGCCAGGACTATGCTTTTGAATAGTTCAACCTTCAGAACCATGAGCTAAATAAACCTCTGGTCTTCATAAATTACCCAGTGTCAGGTATTCTTTTATTGCAACACAAAACAGACTAAGATAACCCCTGAGGTACCACCAAAGGACCCCATGTATCTGAGGATCATTATAGTATGCCATGATATATTTAACCAATCTCTCATTGTTTAGATTATTTTCACAGTTTTCCTGTTATAAGCAATACTGCTAAGCTTGGCACATATGTCATTTATATGTGTGTGTGTGTGTGTGTGTGTGTGTGTGTGTGTGTGTGTGTGTATTTATTTATTTATTTCCTTAGGATACTTTTTTAGAAGTGGAATTTCTGGGTCAAAATGTGTGCACATTCTAAGTGTATTTAAGTCAATATTGCAGAAAATGTCTTTTAGAAGATCCGCACAACCCTGCTAACCTTGAGTATTTTCTTTACAAAAAAATCTTGGCCAAGTAGCTTTTTAAAAAAATATTGTAATCTCTAATTTTTATTATGCAAGCTAGAGGAAAATTTATGAGGAAAACCAGTAATAGAAGAGACATCTCTGGATCATTTCTTCAAAAAGCGAAAATCTAGCCCCAAGTCTCTCCAAAGTCTTTAAAAAGATGCCTGTTAAATTTCTTCAGAAGACTATATGGATCTGTATTCTTTGAATTTGGGCATTTTGTTGTGCATTTGAACATTAAGTAAACATTTCATTTTCAACAATCACATCAGTAAATCCTATTTAAATCCTCTGATTTCTTGAAGGTGTTTCTTTTTTTATGTCAGAATATTACAGGGCCACAAATGTCTTATTACATGATTTGCTTTTGTGCAGTTTGAGTCAAAGTTGTATGTGTGTCCATTACCAAGGTAGCATGCATTGTACCTGTTAGGTGTAAATTTACCTATCCCCTTGTACCCCTTCCAACCTACTTGGTTTCTGTTGCATTTTACTACCATATGTGCACATAGGTGTTGATCAATTTGTCCCAATTTAATAGTGAGTACATGTGGTGTTTGTTTGTCCATCCTTGTGATACTTCACTTAGAAGAATAGTATATAGTTCTATACAGGCTGTTACAAAAGGTGTTAGTTGACCATTTTTATGTCTGCATAGTACTCCATAGTATACATATACCACGTTATTAACCCATTCATGTACTGACGGGCACTTGGGTTGATTACACATCTTTGTGATTGTGAATTTGCTGCAATAAACAGTCGAGTACATGTGTCTTTTTAATAAAATGACTTTTTTTCCTTTGGATAAATACCCAACAGTGGGATTGCTGGGTCAAACGGTAGGTCTACTTTTAGTTCTTTGAGGTATCTCCATACTACTTTCCAGAGAGGTTGGTTGTACTAGCTTGCAGTCCTGTCAACAATGTATCAGTGTTCCCTTCTCTCCACATCCATGCCAGCATCTGTTGTTTTGGGACTTTTTTATAAAAGCTATTCTCACTGGGGTTAGATGATATCTCATTGTGGTTTTGATATGCATTTCCCTGATGATTAGACACTTTGAACAGTTTTTCATATTTATTGGGCATTAGTCTATCTGCTTTTGAAAAGATTCTCTTCATATCTTTTTTCCACTTTTTTATAGAGTTGTTTGATTTTTTTCTTGCTGATTTGTTTAAGTTCTTTATAGATTTTGGTTATCAGCCCTTTATTGGATGTATAGCATGCAAATATTTTATCCCATTCTGTAGGTTGTCTATTCACTCTATTGATTGTTTCCTTGGCTGTACAGAAGCCTTTTAATTTGATCAGGTCCCATTTATTTATTTTTGTTGTTGCTATGATTGCCTTTGGGGTCTTCTTCATAAATTCTTTGTCTAGGCCAACGTCTGTAAGAGTTTTTCCAACATTTTCTTCTAGAATTCTTATAGTTTCATCTTTTAGGTTTAAGTCTGTTATCCACCGTGAGTTGATTTAGAGGTGAAAGGTGCAGATCCTGTTTCAGTCTTCTACATGTGGCTATCCAATTTTCCTAGCACCATTTATTGAATAAGGATTCTTTTCCCCAGTGTATGTTTTGTCTGCTTTGTCAAAGATCAGATGGAAATATGAGGATGGATTTATATCTGGGTTCTCTGTTCTGATTCATAGGTCTATGTTTCTGTTTTTGTGCCAGTTACCATACTGTTCTGGTTACTATAGCCTTGTAGTATAGCTTGGAGTCTGGTAAAGTGATGCCTCCTGATTTGTCCTTACTGCTTAAGGTTGCTTTGGCTATTTGATATCTTTTCTGGTACCATACAAAGTGTAGAACTATTTTTTCTAGATCTGCGAAAAATGACATTGGTATTTTAATGGGATTGCACTGAATCTGTAGATCACTTTGGATAGTATAGACATTTTAACAATGTTGATTCTGCCGACCTATGAGCATGATATGTTTTTCCATTTGTTTACATCCTCTGAGATTTCCTTTCTCAGTGTTTCATAGTTCTCCCTGTACAGGTCTTTCACCTCCTTAGTTAAATATATTCCTAAGTATTTTATTTTATTTGTTGCTATTGTGAAAGGTATTGGGTCTTTGATTTGATTCTCAGCTTGACTGTTTTTGGCATATATGAATGCTACTGATTTGTGTACATTGATTTTGTAATCTGATACTTTGCTGAATTGGTTTATCAATTCCAGGAGTATCTTGGCAGTGTCTTTGGAGTTTTCTAGATGTAAGATTATATCATCAGCAAAGAGGGATAGTTTGACCTCTTCTTTCCCCATTTAAATAGCTTTGATTTCCTTCTCTTGTCTGATTGTTCTGGCTAGAACTTCCAGCACTATGAAAGTTATTCTATGACATTGAGTTATGGAATAATTTCTGCAGGATAGGAACTAGTTCTTCTTTGAAGGTCTGGTAAAATTTGGGTATGAAACCATCTGGCCCAGGCCTTTTTTTTGTTGAAAGATTTTTTATTGCTTTAATTTTGACACTTGATATTGGTCTGTTTGGGAACTCTATTTCTTCCTGATTGAGTCTATGGAGGCTGTGTGTTTCCAAGAATTTGTCCATTTCATCCACATTTTCAAGTTCATGTGCATAGAGATTTTTACAGTGTTCAGAGATGGTATTTTGTATTTCTGTGGTATCAGTTCTGATTTCTCCTTTTTTTTGTTTCTGATTGAGCTTATTAGAGTCCTTTCTTTTCTGGTTCTGGTTAATCTAGTGAGAGTCCTGTCAATTTATCTTTTTAAAGAACTGACTTTTTGTTTCATTAATCTTCTGTATAATTTTTTTTGTTATCAATTTCATTTAGTTCTGCTCTGATCTTGGTTATTTGTTTTCTTCTGCTGGGTTTGGGATTAGTTTGCTCTTCCTTTCCCAGTTCGTTGAGATGATTCATTACATTGCTGATTAGTGATCTTTCTATCTTTTGGAGGTAGGCATTTAGGGCTATGAATTTTCTTCTCAGAACTGCTTTAGCTGTATCTGACAGATTTTGATGACTTGTGTCCCCTTTATCATTTAGTTTGAAGAATCTTTTTGTTTCAATCTTAATTTCCTCATTGATCCAGCTATCATTTAGTAGTAGGTTGTTTAGTTTCCATGACTTTGTGTGTAGATGAGTCAGGTATTTCTGTTAGACTTGATTTCTAATTTTATTCCACTGTGGTCTGAGAAAATACCTGGTGTAATTTCTATTTTTTTAAATTTGTTGAGGCATGTTCTGTGACCTAGGATATGATCAATCTTAGAAAATGTCCCATGAGCTGAGGAGAAGAACACATACTTGGTGATTTTGGGGTAGAATGTTCTATAAATGTCTGTTGGGCCCATTTGTTTTAGAATTCTGTTTAAGTCCATTGTTTCTTTGTTTATTTTCTGTTTGGAGGCTCTGCCCCATTCTGTCAGTGGGGTATTGAAGTCCTAGCTGTTACAATGTTGCTGTTTATCATTTTGTTTAGATAAAGTAGGATTTGCTTCAGGCATCTGGGCGCTCCTGTGTTAGGTGTGAAAATATTTAGAATTTTTATAGCTTCTTGTTGAATTGTTCCCTTTACCATTATATAATGACCATCTTTGTCTTTCTTTTGTTGATTTGAAATCTAGGTTATTTGATATGAGAATGGCTACACCAGCTTTCTTTTGGTTTCCATTTGCATGGAATATTGTTTTCTATCCCTTCACCTTGAGTCTGAATGAGTCCTCATGGGTTAGATGTGTTTCCTGGAGACAGAAGATACTTGGCTTGTATTTTTTATCCATTCAGCCAGCCTATGTCTCTTGAGTGGGAAGTTTAAGCCATTCACATTTATTGCGAGAATTGATAAGTGGGGTGGATTTCTGTTCTTCCTGTTGAATAGAACTTTATTGTTCTGTTTTACCTCTTGAGCCATTGTGGTATCTGAGCTCTGAACTTTAGCTTTTGGATTATTTTACACTGGTGGATGTCTATTGTGCTGATCAGTATATAGTGAAGTTCTGAGTACTTCTTGCAGGGTGGGTCTGGTCTTGACAAATTCCCTGAGCATTTGCTTGTCTGAGAAGGTCTTCCTTTCTCCCTCATATAAGAAACTTAGTTTTGCATGATACAAAATTCTAGGCTGGCCATTATTCTGTTTGAGAAGACTGAGAATGGGGCCCAGTCTCTTCTGGCTTGTAAGGTCTCAGTTGAAAAGTCTGCAATTAGTTTGATAGGTTTTCCTTTGTAAGTTACCTGAGTTTTTCACCTTACTGCTCATAGGAGTGCCTTTTTTGTGTTTACTTTGGCCATTCTGATGACTGTGTCTTGGTGATTGCCTCTTTGCAATGAATCTCCTGGGAGTCCTTCAGGCTTCTTGTATCTGGATATCTAGATTTCTAGCAATGCCAGAGAAATTTTCCTTGATTATTCCTTTGAATAGATTTTCCAACCTGGGTGTATTTTCTTCTTTACCCTCAAGAAGGCCTATGATTCTTATGTTTGGTCTCTTTACATAATCCCACATTTCTTGTAGCTTTTTTTCATTCCTCTTGTTTCCCTGTTCTTTCTTTTCAACTGAATTGTTTAACTCAAAGGTATTATCTGTAAGCTCTGAGATTCTTTCTTCTGCCCGATCTAGCCTATTCTTTTTTTTTTTTTTTTCAGCTCATCATGGGGATACATAGGAGGCTCTGACTCGGGGGGATGGGCGGGAGATGGACAATGTATATAGCCTATTCTTAAGGCTTCCTGCTGTGTTTTGTAATTCCTTGAATGAATTTTTCACTTCCAAACATTCTTTTTGGTTTTCTTTAATAATTTGATTTCTTTAGAAAATTTTTCATTCACTTCCTGCATGGTTTTTGTGACTTCTTAGTGTTGGTTTTCTATTTTCCCTTGTATTTCATTGAGCTTCCTCACAATCCATATTCAAAATTCTTTATCTCTCATTTTAATCTTTTCATTTAGGTTGGTAACCATTGGTAAGTAGTTATTGTTTTCTATTGTTCCTTTTTCGTTGATTTTTCATATTTCTGGAGTTCTTTCACTGGTTTCTTCTCATCTGTCCTCTCAACTTAAAGTGGAGGGTGCTAGGGCTGGCTTATGGACCTGTCTTTGAGTCCCTGAAGATCAGTCCCTGACTGTGCCAGGGGAGGAGTGCTGGTCCTGAGTTGCCTTTGGGGTGCTGTAGCAGGTTTGATGAATCTCTCAGGTTATGCTGCTGCGGCGGCTCCGCTCTCAGTGGTGGCTCTACTGGGAATGTGCCCCTTCTACGGTGAAACAGGCCTCTCAGCACCAAGTACTCTTGTAGTTACTATGGGGGAGGGTGGGTTGTGGTCTCCCTGCACTGGGTCCTGCCCACCTGTCCAAGCCACCAGCAAGCGATCTTGTGAAATGTCACTGCAGCAGCTCCATTCTCAGTGTCAGGCTCAGCCAATAATGTGCCCCTGCCACAGAGAAACAGGCTTCTCAGCACTGAGCACTCTTGTGGTTGCTATGGGGGTGGAGGGGCACAATCTCCCTGTACTGCTCTCATGTCCTGGGGGCACTGGGTCCTGCCTTCCTGTCCAAGCCTCCTGTGGGCGATCCCATGAAATGCCACTGCTGCAGCTCTGCTCTAAGTGCGGGGCTCGGCCGGGAATATGCTTCCTCTGCTGAGAAACAGGCTTCTCAGCACAGAGCACTCTCATGGTTGCTATGGGGAGAAGGGCCCGCAGCTACAAGCCAGCTTGAGCCAAAATTACTTTCTGTAGTGCCAGGAATGGAGGAGGTGCAGAAGAGGCGGTGTCTAGGCATAAGAATGCTGGCTTTCTGCTCTCTTGTGACACTCTCCTGGGGGGTAAGAGTTTTGTGTCCCACTGCTCAGCAGAGTCACCCAAGTGGGGGAGAGCCCCCCCTTATGCTTTCACTGGGTTCTAGGCCTCTCTTGATTTGGTTCATGGCGCTGTCCTCTCTTCTCTCTCTTCCTCTTTCTCAGCTTTGCAGCCCTTCTTGGTGGGGTCACCGGACACTTCTGCTGTCTTTCCCTGTGATCCACATCTGAGCTGCAACTGTTCTCTGCTCTCCTCAGTCCAACCTTCTATGCTTCAGCTGGGACAGTCCAACAAGCCGTCTCTAGTCTGCCATCTTGGCTTCTTCCTCATATAGGTGGTTGGCCAAATGTTTTGGTTAATGGCAAAACCAGAAAATTTAGAAGAAACACCACATACCATTAAATAGAGGAAGAGAGACAAGCCTCTGTCACCTCTACCCCTATGTCCCTCCTACTATTTCCTTCCCCAGACCTTTCTTCCCTCCCAAAGGCATTTTGTTCTTTAATGCTTACAGAGAACTTGAGAGCAAAGGCCCTACCTTCAAAGAGTTTGTGTTTTAAGGTAAAAAAAAGATAATAAAATGTGGATAGAAGCTTGCTCCTTCCTAAGAACTGATCTTAGTACAAGGTCTAACACAGCAAACACTCTTGAAGTAGGAATTCAAGAATCAAATGGCCCTAATAATGTTGGTATCTTTGCAGAGCATGGCTAGTAAAGGCAGCTATGACCTGACCGTACAATGTAGCCTTATTCACCACGGTAATCATACATTTGGCCCACTGAGCACTGGGCCTATCACTTTAATGGTCCCATTTCGGGTCAATGGGGAGTCCTTGACAAAGCCATTGAGGAGACCCTCCATGAAATCACTTCTGGCTATGGAGGGTGCTGTCCTGATCTTGGTCATCTGCCTCACCACCTGTCACCCTGAGATATTATGGCGTCAATTATCCCCCATAATTACACTGGGTTGGGGAGCAGCTGTAAGTGATGTAGCAGTGAAATATCATCTCCTTCAAGTTGGGTAGAATTTTTCTTCCCTTTTTTCTTCTTAAAGAAGAAATTGGCTTACTTTTATCAGGAGTTTCTTGTGTACTTTGCATTGCATATGTTTTGGAGTCAGTAAGATCTCTACAAATTTCTCTGCAGAGAGAAACAAACCTGACGAAAGAGTTGGTAGGGGAAACCTTGGGTACATAGCAATGCTTTACTTTTATATTTAATTCCTCCTGTTTTAGTAGGTCTCTGAAGGTTCTTAAGCTAGTATTGTGCATAAATTTGAAAGGTATTCTAAATTAAACTAAAAGTGTTTCCATAGATAATTTCCTCAGCTATAAGTCATCTTTCATGCTATACGTTACCAGCCTCAATACTGCACCAGGGCAGTGGTGCTGAACCAACTGCCCATTCGGAAACCTAAAGTGCACCTCATCTACTTGACTCTACTTTCCTAAAGAGTCTCAATGCACACTGGCATCATTCAGAGGACTTTCAGAACAGGTGCCCAGATCCAGCCCCAGATATTCTGACATATTGGCCTGGGGTGGAGGCTGGACACAGACTGCTTTAAGAGCTCCCCAGGGGTGATTCCAGGATGCAGCCAGGATTGAGAATCATGAACCTAACCCACTATTCCTCTACTGTCATATTTTTGCCTAAAAATTGGGTTGAATGTAAAGAAGTCATCTTAAGGAAGTTAGGAAAAATAAAGAGAAAGATTGGAAGAGAAACAATTTCTGTATTTTAAGAATGTGTTTTACTCTCTTAAAATAAAGCATAAATATTAGGGCAAGATCAGGGCTCTCTGTCATTAATTTACCTGGAGGGAGGTTGAGCACTGGGGCAAAAACATGAGCAGCATGGGAGGAGACAATATGAAATTAAGATCAGTTTAAATTAGTAACGTCTTCTATAGTGTCATTGCTAAATAGCCAGAATGGTTAAGAGCAATCATTCCAAGCCACGTTCTTGGCACTTCAGAAGGCTGCCACACTTTTTCCTCCGGATCAAGTGCTTAATTACTTCATTTGTCTGGGATCTCATTGTGGAACTCATTACTAAATCCATCAGGACCCAGAGGGTGTCAGAATGATTTAGCAGTCTTATAAATTTCTCTATATTGTCTAGTAATTCTCATTGTACATTAAATGCTTCAGAATGACAGGAAGATGTAACTTATCAAAATGACTGGGAATGACTTTGAAAACATCTTTTTCTCTTTTTAAGAGGAGAAAAGAGCTATGGAAAGAGCCTTTTAAATCTCCAAATTAGTATTTAACTAAGTTAGCACTAAACCTGCTCTCGTTCAAGCCCTTGATTTCTTTATTAGAAGTAATTGCTTATCTCGGTTTAAGAAAATTGGCTAAGACAGGTTACTCGCTTTCTTGTCTCACTCATATAAACTTTACAGTTAAGTATTTTGAATGCATTTTAACTCTTAAGGTTGTGCAGGAACCTAAGAAAGAAGAGGTATATCTTTTTAGCATTAATATATTACTCCTATTAAAAATATCATTCCCACTAATGTCAAATGGTCTTTTGGTGCCTAATGATCTTGGCAAGAACAAATACAACCATGTGGATTTGGAATCAGGAGAGAATAGGGTCATTTATCTGCGGTGCTGTGGGAGAGACATTTTCTTTTTCAATTTTCTTCCTCTGTTTTCTTATTACAATTACTGTTTGTGTTCATTATGACAACTCCCATCATTATGACTTTTCCAGCTCACAAGCCAGCGAAAGATTAATGGTAGAAGAAAATACAGTCTTTGGCATTGGAGCTACATCTAGTTGTTAATATAACAGAGTAGAAATACATGAAATCCATTTATAAGATTTATGCTTGTGATGGAGAAAGTGATACAAGGTATAAAATGTTAAGATGTAGAACCTGGAATGTTGGCAGGTAGAATGTGAATTTCAATCATTCACTCATTCGCTCATTCATTCAACACATTTCAAGCATAAGTTATATGTAGATGTTGTACACTTAGCTTAACATAAACCCTAATCAGATCAAATCTAATAGGGATGTGGGGTAGGAAGGAAGCATAGGGCTGCAGTTGGGGGTGGGGGGATTGCCTACCTGGTTTTGACCATTCTGAAGACTAGAATTCTGATTCTAGTTACCTAGTGGGAGCCCCTGGGTCTAGGTGTCTATTATAATGACAACTAGAAGTTCCTTAACACAAAGCTTTGTTGAGAATAACTGAATCTATAAATAAGGACTGTATATTTATTAATTCATTTTGTAGTACACAAACAATAAAAGCTCCACAGTTAGTCTAATATAAGCTTCTAATTTCTCCTCACCAAAGAAATTGATAATTCTTCTTTAACCATTGTAACAGAAAGAAAAGTTCTGGTCCAGGGTGGGTTACTTTCTTTCAACATGGTAGTGTATCCATATTGTCCCCCTTTGATATGTTTGGAGATGGCTTTCTTGCAGCAAGTCCCTTATTATTAACCCCAGAGAGTTAGATTTTGCTTTTTAACCTTGGGAAGGACTGCTCTAGGTCTTGCTTATGAGAGATCTCTGAATGTTCTCTCTGTGGGATTTTCCTTCTCAGCCCCATGGGTGGGGTGTTTTTAAAACCTTTGAAATGGAAGAGTCATTTCCTGTTTGGAGGTCTATGTGTAAAGGCCTTTGTCATTGCTCAGAAATGGGGAGTCTATGACAATTGTTGTGTAACACCATTCAACACGCTCCCAGGTAGAAATAGGTTAGTAGCAGCTCAAGGGTGTTGCCCTTTAGTCACTTCTTGTTCAATCTCATGCAGGTTGCCGTCAGCGCTACTGGGTACTGGAGATGCAACAATTAAAGAGAAGTGTTCCCATCCCCAGGGAGCTTACAGTCTGGTGAGGGAGTTAGGCAATTACAGAACTGTGTGATTAGTGCTGTGACAGAGGTACGGGGGGATGTGGGGGGAGGATTATAGAGAAGAGTTACTTAATCCAGAAAGGTTAAAAGCACTTAACGTTTTGTTAAATAGCACAATTTTTAGAATGTTCATTACTCTGAAATAAGATGGGAAATGTCTCCAAGATATCTTGTAGTTCTACATTGAAATATAAACTGGTAAATTTTGTACTGTGTCTATCATGGTAGCATCCTGTTATTCAATTCCATTAGCCCTTGAAATGTGAGAAGGGGGTGGTTGGGGAAGATTTCCCCAAAACATCCTGCCAGAGCTGAGGCCCAGAGAACCAGTGGCAGGCAGTAAGCCAGAGAAAGCCAAGAAGGGGAGAGGGCGAGCTCTGTGCAGAGGAAACAGCACGTGCAAAGGCTGGGAGGCGAGAGGCGGCGGGTTGGTGCCTCCCGGGCTGCACTGAGAGGGGAAGCCTAGGGTTGGGAAGGGATGAGGCTGGCAGAGTAAGCAGGGGTGTGTCCACGGGGAACCCCACATGTACTGAATAAGGGGTTCAGGCTTTATCCTGAAGGCAATGGAAGAAGGGAGATAATAAAGGCCTGTGTACAGGAACTAATGAAGCAAGATCGGATTTCTAAAGGGTGAATTGGAAGGACAAGACTGAAGGCAGGAAGACCAAGGGGAGGCTGATGCAATGAATCAGGGAAGAGAAGGCGGCGCCTGAACTTAGGCATGGGTAGTGGACGACCGAAAGAAATGATGAGCTGGACAGTTCCCTGGACTGGATTTGGTGACTGGACCTTGAGGGGATGAGGAAGAGGGGAGAATCCTATTCAGCCTTGGCCATGAGCCTGTGGGTCCAAGGTGTTTTAAAGATGAAAACAAGTTTTAGATAAATGTGTCCAGTTATACACATTTTAGATAAATTTGCTGTAGAGACAAGATAGCTTTTCCTTTCAAATCACTGCTGTGTGAAATCAACCTCTAGCTTACGTGTCTTACAATGCAACTTGCATGAGGCCTGCTCCCCTGCTCTCCCAGGGAAGTACCTCTGTTCTAGCAATTGGCCTGGGTTTTCCACCTTGTTATCTTTGAAACAGTTGCAGTCTCCTCGCCCGCCCGGGGCACACAACATTTCATTACTGGCAACATTGGAGTCAAGGAGCCCTGCCTATCTAACTCCAGATGTGGAGTTAGAGCTGGTGGAGTCTGTGGAAATTTTATTTGCTTTTGCTATTGAGTCCGTAGGAAAACCAAGAGGATATTGAATTTTACTAACTCTTACTTAGAAGCACAGATACTGCTTGGATTGTGAACACTTTTGAGTCTTCATCAAGAGAAGAAAAATGTTGTGGCAAAAGGGCGGGTGTTGTCTTTGGTTCTCCTTCAGGTGTGGCTCACTTTAAACACAAGCCCCTCTCCCTTGCACACCCGCCTGTCACCTGGTTTCTACTGACCTTCATCACGCCCCAACCTGCAAAGCCCCAGATCCTGAGAATTTCACATATTTTGTCTGTTACATTGAACTGTGTCTATGCCCTTCTACCCTTGCTGCCGCGGCCATGCCTGTGCTGTTGCGTCCATCACAAGATGGGGACTCTGCCCTATTCCCACCTTTAAACCTCAGTGTGCTTCAGAATCCCTGGGAGTGCTTGTGAAATTCCTGGGCCGCTGCCTTTGCACAGCAGGCCCCTCCGCTGTGATTCTGACGTGATGAGGAGACCATATTTTGAGCAGCCCACACTCTGCAGTAGCAGAGCAGCCCTGTTCTCTGGTCGGGAGGCCTTGGTTTAGTTCTGGTGCTGTCTTCCACCAGTTCTGTGGCTTTGGGTAAGTCATTTCAACTCCCTGGGGGAGCAGGGAGAGAAATTGCACTGGACATCTTAAACTCCCGTGCCCCGACGTCTTTCCTCCTCACCTGCCTGGAAAACCCCAACCCGGGACCGCCCTGCTCTCTGCCTGGGCTGCTGAAAGTGCCAGGCCGCAGTCACAGGCCCAGGCCAGTGCCCTGCTCAGCAGAGCTCTCAACACCATGCCAAGTGCCACCACGCTCTCCTGTCAGCACTCTCTCTCCTTCCTCACAAGGACCGCTCCAAATGCTCTTCTCTCTTCTCAAACTTCAGGCCCAGCTACTCCCCTGCATCCTAACATGTGAACTTAACTTCCAATCCACAGAGAAAGTAGAAGCCCAGAGAGGAAATTCCTTAACCTCCTCCCACCACTCCTACAAATGCGCCGATGTCCACCCATGTCCTTTCTTGCTTCCTTCAATTGCATCGTCTCTCCTGGCTGCACCACTGTCTTCTCAGATGCTCTGGATCACGTCCCTTCCTGTCCTTCCTTCCTGTCAAGGCTTCTCCATCTCTCCTATGTCTTCAACCTCTTCCTCCCTACAATTATATTCCTACCACCCAGAGATCAGCATTATTAACATGCTGACATAATCATACATTCTATACATCATTGGGATTTTTATCAGTTAATGTTCAGACAGGGGAGCAGAGTCATTTTGTTATGGGATTTATTATATAAATCGGGCCTTCCACAGTTGTGGGAGGAGAGAAGTAAAGGTCTAAGATGGGAATATTGGAGGAAGAGAGGAGTCCTTTTCCACCGAGAAGCCAAGTGCCTTGTCCTGGGTTATCCAGGTAGGTCCAATGTGGTAAGGAGTGTCCTTATGAGAGGGAGGTGGAAGGATCTGACTATGGTAGTAGGAAATGTGACCATGATGGGAGCCACATGAGGAAGGGGTCCTGTGCCAACAAAAGCAGGTGGCCTGCAGAAGTTAGAGAAGGCACGGAAATGAATTCTCCCTAGAACTTCCAGAAGGTACAAGCCCTGCTGATACCTTGACTTTAGCCCAGAGAAACTGATTTCTGACATCTGGCCTCCAGAACTGTAAGAAAGAACTGTGTTGTTTTAAGCCACTGAGTTTGTGGTCATTTGTTACAGGCGCAAGAGGAAACAAATACATCCATCCAGCCACAAAGGGTGAGCACTCAGGGAGCATCTCTGAACAAGCCTATCGAAAGCAGTTGGGTCTGTAGTTAGGTCCCTGTGGATCTGTAGATGAGCATCCGAGGCAGGGGCTGAGACCACTGCAGGGCCAGGAGCAAGGGGAAGTGCTGGAGCCCACCACGCCCTGTCTGTCTGTCCTTACCACGTCTGACCACAAGCACTTGCAGAAAGCAGTGGCTACTGTGTCACTTTTGCCTTCTAAATTTCACACAAGTTTCTCTTCAGCCAGCTTTAACCTACCCAGAACTCTGGGACCCATAGTTACCAGCTTAACCAAGTTGACACAGCACATTCCAAATGGTTTTATAGGTTTTCACTGTCTCCCCCACCCCACTTAACATTTTAGCAAGAGCATCTTTCCATATCATTGGAGAGTCTTCCAAACTAACTTAGAAAAAATTCTGATGAAGCATTATTTATTTAACCATCCTGTATTATTGGTAACTTAGGATGTTTCCTGTTTTTCTGTATCACAAACAGTGCAGCAGTAACTCTCTGCACATACAAATATTTTCAGTATCTCTAAGATTTCCTAGGAATAGATTCCTAGAAAAGGGATTACTGAGTTAAAGGAAGTGAATTTCCACAGATCTTGATGATTCTTCCCAAATTGCTTTCCAGAAATGATGTATCAGTTTTCCTTCCTATTAACACTGGGCTCTGGCCAGCATTGAATACTATATTTTAAATCATTTCCAAGAGGCACTTCTTGACTACTTCTGATGCTGGTGATCGCTATTGCTTAGGAGGTGAGCTGGCTGCACCATTCATCTCTGGCTGGCTGGCTGGTGACACCTTCTTCCCTTTACCTCTGTGGGTACCTGCACCTTCAGAAACTGCACTCTTAGTGAAAGGGGACAACACGTTTTGACAAGGAATCCAGCACTTCCAGCACTTTTTGTTGATAACTTGAGAAAGTATGTTGCTTAAAAATTAAATATGATGAGGCAAAGGCATTACATGTAACCAAAATGTTTGTACCCATAATATCCTGAAATTTAAAATAAGTAAATAAATCAATCAGTAAATAAAAATTAAATGCATCCTCAATAAGCACTTTGTACACAAGAAAAACTGCTGTTCTGATATCACAGAAAGAGAAACAGAAATAAAAAGAGAGTAGGTGACTTCCCCAGGTATAGCCAGCAAGTCCCTAGCAGGGTCACGATTAGCGTTCACTTTCCAGAAGTTTTCAATCATGATTTAAGACATTTCAAAGCATCTATATTGTACCAAAAACTAGATTCTACGTCACACAGAGAAAAGCACAATCTCTGGTTTATTGCTAAAACACTAAAACACATTAATTGGCTGATTCCCATTGCAAACATTTGAATTAATAAGGATCATTTTATTGCACATAATTTTAAATAATCATTTTGATTCTCAACCTTGCTGCAGCAGAGATGAAAATAAAACACAATTGTGTAATGCTGAAATGACCCAAGGAGAAAACCTCTCACATCAGAGAATTTTGTGCAGGGAGTGATTAAGCAGTCTATGCCACATGTTTTCCTAAATTTATATTTGAGCTGAAATTTAATGGCTAGATGGATAAGCAGTAATTGGTATACTGAGAAGAGAAATGAGGACTGACTTATCTTCTCTCCAAACTGCAAAGTGTATTTTTTATGTACAATCTCAGAATGCTAATAAAATGATCTAGTTTCTATTTATCAAAATTAGAGATGCCTGAATTTCTGATGACTGGCTTGCTTTTTGAAAGTCTACTTTAGAGTTATCAGACTGAGATCTTTGGGGAACTTCTGAATTAAGTGAGCCAACCAGCAAACAAACATGCACTTAACACATACAAAATCCTGGTAGGCTAAGCTATGAGGAATGTGGCAGAGATGACTAGTGGTTCTCAGAGTGGTCCTTAAACCAGCAGCATCAGCATCACCTTGGAACTGATCGGAGATGCCCACTGCAGCCCTAATGGATCAGAAGTTCCAGGAGGCTCTGGGCATCTGTGTTTTAATAACCCCTGTGGGGTATGCTGAAGTTTATTTAAAACTACTGATCTGGAGTGATGCCTTCATTCTACAGATGAGGAAGCTGAAGCCCACAGAGGTTAGGTATCATTCCCTAAAGCAGCCAAGAAGTCAATGGGTTAGCAAGACCAGACTGCTCAGTATCTAGACAATTTCAATAGTCTTTCTACAATAAGCAGCTTCTCTGAGATGTCCAGTACAGATGAAAGTCTATTTAACATATTACGCCATTGCAGCCGGGCAAGCAATGGGGTAATGTATTTTAGAGGGGAAGGCTTAGTGCTACAAGAAGCCACTTACACAAAGCTCAGCCGCCAACGTTTCAATGAGCTGGCTGAATGAATGATTACTCTACCACTGGATTTGATATTTTAATCAGAAGCATTAGGGAAATTTCTATATTGAGATCACAAAAGCTCCCACAGAGGTATATGTAAAATCTGCCCAATTACCTGTCATGTCAAACATGAAAAACTGTGTAACTCTACCCCTTTGAGGGAATTACCTTATTCAAATGACCTTATTCATTGGGGGCAAGAGGAAAAGTAAAGCAGTTTGGCAATTGCACAGTTCATCTCTATGATCTCTAACCAAAGGGAACTTTTCTTATTTCTAAAGGAAAACTCTTGCCATGATAGCAATTGGAAAAGACTTTGATGAAAATGATTTTTATGGTATATAAAGAATCTCAAAGATGTTAAAGGAAAGAAAAAAAAATCAAGTCACTTCTAACTGATATGGTGACCTTATTAAACAATTAAGTTTCTCTTCATTTAATCAAGTTATATTTAACCAGATGGAAGAAGGGATTTATTTGATTGAACTTTTTTCATAGTCAGCAAGGACACCTTAAACCTTACAAATATCAAGGATATGATATCTTCATTCTAAGATGTAGTTTCCTAGCTCAGCAAGGACCAAATGATCCATGTGACATTGTCTTTGCTAAAATATAAGTCTATCTGCACAATGCAAACACCATACCCAAAATACCCAAGATATTGTCACCGTTTTTTTTTAAGTTGTGGACATGGTCTATGCCAATTAGCACCTTAAGAAAGGCTTGTAGCAAATACCTACAGAATTCTCATATAAATTTAAATGCCTGTGCAGGAGGCCCTAATATGCCACACTGCATTTCTGGAAAACCAGGATGAGAATGTGGGAAAAACATTATAGACCAGCACTGCCCAGAAATATAGTGTGAGCCACGTATGTAATTTTAAATTTTCTAGTAGCTACATTAAAAAAGTACAAAGAAATAGGTGAAATTAATTTTAACAAGTTTTACTTAACCCAGTATATCCAAAATATTTTCATTTAAACAATGACTAATGAGAATTTGCATTCTTTTTTTGTACTAAGTCTTCAAACTCCAGTATGTATAATATTTTGTACTTATATCTCAGTTCAACAAGCCACATTTCAAGTGCTCAGTTAGCCACATGTGGCTGTTGACTACATATTAGCACAGCCAACTGAACATATTTCCCCATGCTTCCCTACCCTCATTTTACCCCAATCCTAACTTTCAAATTGTCATCCTTAGTCTCTTATCTCCATAAGCAACTCTTTCAAAATGCTTCTGGGGCTTCATTCTCCACTCCATTCTATCTTTGCTCCATATTCTCTTTTTAGATCCTAAGGCTTTAAATACCAGCTGTATTGCTGATGACTCTCAAATTCCCACCTCCAGCCCAGAGCTTTCCTCTGAGCTCTAGACCCTCATATCTGATTACATATTCAACATTTCCTCTTGGATGTCTAATAGATACAAAAAATATAGTGTGATCAAAATAGGGATTGATTACCAACCCCTAGCATCACCACCATATTTGCTCCCTGTTGGTGATAAATGGCACCACTACCTACCCAGGTGTTTGACTAAAGCCCTCCCTTTCTCACGCCCCACATCCAATCCATCAACCAACTCTGTTGCCTCTACCTCCATAAAGTATCCCTATCCAAACCCCTTCTCTCCAACCCCACTGTTATAACCCAAGTCCAAGACACCATCATCTCCCTCCTGGATTACTGTAACCATTGCTTAACTAATCTCCTGCCTATGGTCCGTTTGCCATTTAGTAACCAGATTGGACTTTAAAGCACGAATCATATCATGTATCTTTCCCCTGCTTACAACTCTTCCATTGGTAATGAGGACATGAAAAGATGCTTGACATCATTAGTCATTAAGGAAATGCAAATGAAGTCCACAATGCGATACCATTTCATACCCACTAGAATGGCTACCATAAATAAGACAGACTACAACAAATGTTGGTATGTATGTCAAGAAATGAGAAGCCTCATATATTGCTGGTGGGAATACGAAATGGTGCAGCCACTTTGGAAAACAGTTTGACAGTTTCTGAAAATGTTAAACCTAAAACAACTATATAACCCAGCAATTCCTTTGCTAGGTATCTATCCAAGAGGAATGGAGGAAAACATGTGCAAATACTTGCATAAACTGTTCATAGCAGCATTATTCACAATAGTGAAAAACCGGAAACAGCCTACCTGTTCATCAACAGATAAGTGGATAAACAAATTGTGGTACACCCATACAGCACTGTTCAGAAATAAAAAGCAACAAACTGCTGACACGTGCTACAGAACCTCAGAAAACATTATTCTAAGTGAAAGAAGCCAGACACCAAAGACTATAGATTGTATGAATCCGTTTATAGAAATGTCCAGAAAAGGCAAATTGTTAGAGGCAGGATGTAGATTAGCAGTTGCATGGGAAAAGGAATAACTTTAAGTGGGCATGAGGGATCTTATTGGGAGGATAAGAATGTTCTAAAAGTGATTTACGGTGATGATTGCACACCATAAAAATCATTGAATTACACACTTGAAATAGGTGATTTTTAGGATATGTAAAATAAACCTCAATAAAGATTTTTTTTAAAAAAACTCTTAACTTCCCATTACTCTTAGAATCAACCCCCAAATTATCAAACTCCTTATCATGGCCCACAAAGCTCTGTATGATTGACTCTCTTTGTTCACTGTGTTCCGACTATGCTGGTCCTTTTTTCTACCACTCTAACAAGCCAAGTTCATCCTGCCTCCAGATGCTTGTTCCTGTGGTAGGGCTGGTTTTCCCCCAGGTCCTCGTGTGCCTGTCCTCTTCTCAACATTCCCATCTCAATCCCAAGAACTTCCCCAATGCCACCTGGGCTAAAGCAGCAAGCCCCCTCCCGCCACACCCCAAGTCATCCTCTGCAACTTTACTTCTGTTATCCTCTTCATGGCCATCACCAGCACCTGAAATTATCTTTGTCGCTAGATGCTTACAAGTTTACCACCCACCTCCTGCTGCTAGCCTGTGAATTCCCCGTGGAGGGACCTGCCTGCCTTTTAAAACAATGTGTTCAGAACAGTAAGTTCTGACACACAGGTAGTATATGCTGAACCAGAATAACTTGCTGAATCTTCTTGGGCGTTTTATTTAATCCTCTGAGCCTCGAATCATTCTTCTGTAAAAAAACAAAAACAAAAAACCCAGATAATAATTATATCTCTTTCTTACTTCATAGAACCGTTTGTGGGGCTTGAATCAGAACTCTGTGAACACTCACTGTACACAACGCTAGTTGTCACTATTTTATGAGAGGATTACCTCATGATTCCTTTGGCTCATTCTTCTGTCTACATATTTCAGGGTCAAGAAACTACTGTGAATGAACGACTGAGTTGTACGCTCTGTCTATACCAGAGTAAGGGAGACAAAGTGGGCACAAACAACCATCCTATGTCACGTGAGGAAGCCAACACTCCACTGATGTGTAGGATGTACAATGCCCTTTCCTGTCCCCTAATGCCATAAGTAAAAGAAGACCTCATATAGTCTCTCTCTGTTTGCTGGCCTTTTGCCCTTACAGTAGAAAGGAGGACAAGGACGGAGCACTTGCCTGACTTGCTGAGAGTGTAAAACCAAAAATTCCAAGTAGAGGAAACTGGACTTCAAAACTGGTTCATTTCAAACAAACCCCTAAACCAGTAGAGTAATAACATTTCACTGCCACTTAACTGAGCTGCTAAATAAGAACTTGTCCCTAACCTTTTCATTCTTTTCTCTCTCTCTTTATTAAATGTGTAACTTTGCTAAATATTCTCTTGGAAATTATTTCAACAGTAATCAAAACCCTTCTTTTTCTCAAACTAAAATACAGTTTCCCAACTGGCTCAGTATTTTTAAATTTTAATCTCCTTGTAAATTCTTTAGTGCAACAAGACTTTCTTGTACTTAAAATTGTCATTTTCTTGTTCCTTCTAACTTGAATTCTAGTTTTTCTAGGAACAAAATACTTTGTTCAAAATACTTTTCCCTTAAAATTTTGAAGAGCTTCCCTAGTGTCTGTGACCATGCAGCATTTCTGATGAGAAGTCTGATGCCAAATTGATTCTCGTTCTTTTATAAGTTATCTTTTTTTCTTCTCTTTGGAAATTTTCTCTTCATCCTTGGGGTATAGAATTTCATCAAAATGTGTCCATTCCAACCTGCTTAGCATTTTTTGTATACTTTCAATCTGAAAATGTGTCATTCAGCTCTGGGAATTTTTCTTATGTTATTTCTTTGATTTTTTTTTTCCTCCACCATTTTTAGTATTCTCCTATTCTGGAGCTCTTCTTAAACCATTCCCATTCCCTCAGTAATATTTTTTTCAACATAATTTGGGCTGTGGTTTCCTCTGCCAATGTGATCATATCAGCTTTGTTCTTTCAGAGTTTTTTCAAAATTTCTGATTTGCTAATGACATGATATTTCTTCTTTTCCAGAGTTGACAGTGTGTGTATTTGTAGGATGCTCGTGTGTGCACACATGCATGTGTGTGTATATTAGGTTGTTTCTTGGATCTGAGAATGGGAATTGGAATATGTAACCAATCTGCCATATCGATCCAGGTTTCCAAGTGGTCATTTCTATAAGGCTGGATTCTGCCTGTCCCATGTGTGGAAGCTCTCTGTTTGGAATTTCACGGGGCCTTCCTCAGTCAAACCTTTGGAAGAAGTATGATTTTTTTCTGGATGTAGAATGCAAAAATTCTTCCTTTGTTGCTCTGGTTCCGATATGTTATCCTTTTCCATTTTAGTTTGCTGCATTCCTTTTGGAGTTCTACTTTCTGTTAATATTTATAACTGTTCTTAACATTGTATTATTTTGTGTGGAATATAAATGCAGTTATCACAAAGAGAACAGTGTTAAAATTTTCATCCCATAATTATTGAAGATCTTGAAAAGAGGTGGTCCTTTTATCTAGCTTAGGACTGGAGGTAGGGACCTTTTTAAAGCATGTGGCTGGGCTCCTAAGAGTTAACCTTGTGTCAGCAATACCTTTATATGTTTTCAACATTTTAAGGGGAAGAAAGATCATTAAAGAAAGAAAGTGGTCATGCTCCTCAACTCCATAGTCCTGGGAACCAGTCAAAGGAATAATAATGTTCTAGCCAGAGTAATCAGACCAGATATGGCTAATAGATTTCAACTTGAGTTGAAATAATAAATGATTGATAGGGGATGCCTGGAACACAGCTGTGTTGGAAAAGATTTTGAGGCCCCATCTGGGTTCACCGGACAAAGTGTGATTTATGATGTCTGCCATGGTTATGAGAGGAGGTAGTGGTGGTAGCCATGCCATGTATTTTTAATCCCTGAATGAGATTCTTCTGATGAATGCAACTATTCATCCATGAAGTTGCCAGATTGCAGTCGGAAGATTATGGGCATGTTCCAACAGCATGGGGATAAGATGCTAATGCTATTTGGGCTGATTTTATTCAACTTGTAGCCAGAATGATTTCCTGACTTGCCAGATCCAGTAAGTTGGAGAATAAAGTATGTCATATCTGTACTCCCACTGCTTGATGTAAACTTAAACACAGGACCATAATGCATCCCAGTGCAGACACAAATAGGATGTTACGTGGAAAACAGGATGTTAGGCCACTTGAATTATCATTCTAATAAAAATCTTCTTGTGTCCTAGAAGGTAGGGATGGATTCTCTTTTACTTGCCTTATTTTATGCTTTGTGTATCAACAGAGAGATTTAAAGAAGAGAGTAATATTTACCCATAATACCTCTGCCGGAGACAAATATTGCTAATATTTTGGGGGTGGAAACTTCTAGAGTCTTTTCTATGTATATGTTGAAATTTAATGGGATCATATCATAGATCCTGTTTTTAGCCTAAATTTTTCATTGAACAAAATGTAGACTTCTAAGTTAATAAATATGGCTGTGGTATGGTATTTAATGGATCAATACTATTCTGTTGTGTGTATGTATCATCATTTATTTAATCAAACTCCATAGGTTTCTCATACTTTCATATTATAAACATTTTGATGAATACCCTTGTGAATAAATATTTGAGCACTTATTATTTCCTTAGAATAATTTTCTAGAAAAGCATTTGCTGGGTCAAATTTATGTTTTCCTTTTTATTCTAAGAGTTTTGATACTATCTTCCAAAAATGTATTAACAATATATTTAATAACTTTTGAAGAGAGTGACACAGAAACCACGATAAAGTTGCTATGATGACTACCCTGAGTAAGAGCCTGAACTACCCCATCCACACACCCACACGGTCTCTTTCTCTACTCCCTGATATTGTGTATCTCAATTGTAGACCATAATTCAAAACTGCAGCAGCCAATTCAGAAGTGGGTATGTGCACTTGGAGCCTGTGGAGTGGAACCAGGTATAATGACAGAGGGTTGCTTGATTCTACAGACCAAGCACAGTTCCAGCTGTCCCAAGACTCTTGAGCTCTCTGGAGGGACCAAGCATTCTGCCCCGTTTGTCCTAGGACTTGCAGGCTCATGTCAACAAATTATGCGGATCCCCTAGTTCCTTCTATTGATTAATCTCTGAGATTACGTGTAGGCCTGCAGAGCTTGGGAAACTGGGGAATAGAGGAGAAGTCTAGAGCAAGACTGAGCTACAATTCCCTGGGCGAGGGAGAAGGCAGAGCGGTGCCCCTCAGGGTGAACATTATGAAGAGAGTTGAGTTAGCAACCTAGTTCAGGGACGATTCAATCATCAGTGGGTCAGGACAGTGTTATTTTATCTAAATGTCTTTTCTTTATTCCTTCTGAGATACATCTCTTTTTATCTCATTCCATTATTTTGTTTTTCCTCAAAGGACTTTCTGACCTTGAAAAGGTCCCCTTTGTCATTTGTGGCATCTGAACAAGTGTTTAGTGTTGTACATAAATACCAGAATAAATGACTCATAAATCATAGTTAATATTATCTACAAACAGTAGGAAATTAAACCTCAAATAAGCTATATCTACACATTTTAGAGGAAAAAGTTGTCTCTGGTTCATTTTCAAATTATAGCCTATTTAGTGAATCCACCCTCAAAAATTGCATTCTTCCTATAAATTGTTGTGTTGGTACCTTTTTAAAACTAGTAACCAGAGCAACTAGGGCAACTACCTCTGCACATTGGAATGAAGGGTGAGCTGGAAGGCGCAGCAGAAGACTGTTAGCTCACATGATTCACAGGGCCAGTTTCCAAACACACCCAGCCTGAGTCCAGAGAATGAACAGTTATTATCAGTGATAACTGAATTTAGATTCAGACCTGGAAAATCTTGTGTGGCAGAACACACATACGCACACACCCCTCCCAAGAGACTAGGAAAAAATGCAATTTTCAAATTCCATTTGTTTTCTAAAAACATGTTAAAAAATTTTAAATTCCTTATTACTGAGCTATAAACAGATCTGATTCTTTTTTCAATACATATGAACCATGCTATATAAAGTTTGGAATTGTGCCATTTAACTTGACATCATTTTGCAAACACTTTTCAGTTTCACTAACTATTCTTCAAAAATATGACTTTTAATGACTGTATAGTTTTCCACAAAATAGATATATCACATTAATTTGATAAATTTTCAAATTATCTTTCTTTATATTATAATAAAATCTACAACAAACATTTGTGTACATAAATCTTTCTATGTATTTCTCATTATTTTCTTAGAATAAAAATTAGAATTGGGCCAGCCTGGGGAATTTTATTCTAAACATTTATATTTTAACTTAGTTTTTAAATTGATATTATTCTGTACATATGGATTGCCACCTACAGTTTTCACTTAGGAAATTGTGGGTACTATGCCATGTCATTAAATATTTATTGAAAACATTATGGTTTGCTTTAGTGGCTACATGATAATTTACCTTTTCAATATACCATCATTTATCCTTTTTAAAGCCATTTTCCTATTATTAAATAATCCAGCTGTTATAAATATTACCAGTGTTATAAATATTACCACTCTACATGTATTTTATTTAATTAAGAAAATAGAATAGAATAACGAACTTCCACATTTCATCACTCAGTTTCAACAATTATTAGCACATGGCTAATTTTGTTTTGCCTATAACCTCCATATCTCCACTCCGCAGTGGATTATTTTGAAGCAAGTAGCCCAGGACATTTTTGTTTCATAAGACACAATAGGAAAATGATCATTTGGAGCACATAACAGCCTTAGAAGATCCTTTTTGTTGGACATATCTGAAGTTTTTTAACTCAGTAACTTATTAGAAACTATTAGAAGATTCACAAGAAGTAGAGTGCAACATTGTTGAAAAAATATGGTTTTCAAATAAACACAAGGTTTTTAATTTTATGTTAGTAAATTGTAGGTTTCCTGATGGTCTGAAAGCAAAGGAGTCATCATTAGGATACTTTGGCCAAAAACTGTTTGAAATAGAGGAAATAGGTGTTGGCCTTCCTAGATAAACAAATATCACCTTTTGCATCTCCATAAATGGTTAAAAAATGTTAAAAAAATACCTAGAAGACTTATTTACTTTATAAGTTGCACAAAATTTTCTGTAATTTCATTTAATGCTTTTAGTGATGCAAGTAGGAAGAAAGAATAAATGTATGGTTCATATGAGGAGAAAAATTGTTCCATGCAGTCCTTTAGAAATGCAGTACCAGGCTTTTTGAAGTTTTGTGTGTCACATATCCACCCACTCTGAGCCATGTGAGGGAGACTAAAACTATAAATGCAGCCTTAAAATATTTAAGTACATCAGAGATCAGGTATCAGTAACAGACACTCCCCTTCCTTATAATCCAGCCGTACTCTCTCTGCACAGAAAACCGTCAGCCCCTTCTGTGTCCACACTCTCTGGCTTCCTCCTAGAAGCTCCTTCCCTAGTTTTTGTTAGTCAACAAATATGTATTAATTACCCACAGGGGATCCAACAAGATGTTAGGCACTTGCTTTTAAATCCTTTCATTCACAGTAATATCAGAACAAATTTAATTTTTCCAAACATGCGACCAATATTTCCTTAGTTCTATTTTGAAAGCATCCATTTGCTTTCTTTTTTCTTCCCTTCCTAACTTGAAGCACTTCGGTCTCTCTTTGAAGCAATCAGAATCAGCCTTCTTTTTCTCTCTTGTTTTCTTTAGCAGTTTTTTGTTTCCTTAATTATTTCTCCCACCATTCTTTTATTTTCAACATTTTTTTCTACAACATTGTTGTATTTTCAGGCTGCCAGCTAAGAATTGGTTGTTCTCACCTCATCAACCTCTCTATCTTCTTTTTCTCGTAAAAGACAAAAACAAAACACAACCAAAACAAACCACTGTCAAGGCCAGACATTCATTCCTAAGATGATTGCCTTGTTTTTCTGCTAGTGGAAAGTTTGCCCAACTAAGGTGACCTTATTTTATATCTTTTTAAAAAAAATTATAAGCTCTAACTAGGAAAGATAACTTAGGATGAGATTTGCTTTGCAGCCCGAGCCCATTTGGAAAGCAATTTTACATGTGGAATCATGATTCAGGATAGAGTCAGGTTTTCTCAAAAGAGAATGAGACAGACGGAGAGATGCCAAGATGGAGAACTTTCTTCTAGTTTGGGGAAGAGTTTGTCCCAGGGCACTCATGCTGTAATTGTAGAGGCACTATATGTCTATATTTTTCTCTCAATTTCCACTAAGATTTCGGGTGGGGGTTGGGGTATAAAAGGATGAGTTCTAAAAAGAAGAGAGCTAGAACTTGTGGAGAATTGCTTTAACAGTGGCCTGGAAAAATAAGTGGTTACAAATATTCCTTAATCAGGAATAGCCAAAAGTGTGTAAATCGGGGAAAGTGGTCCAGAAATTTGAGGTTTGTTTCTTGGGAGGATAAAGGGTAAGTTAATTCTATTGAAACTCAAAATAAACCCAGGATGAAATTAAACAGTGATTAACAACAAAGATTATCAGAAAGGAAGACATAATTGTATCAAGTGTCTGACATTTCTTTAAATCACATCCTAATTATAGGTCCTATTTAAACAGAGCAATTAGTAATATTAATAAATATTTGTGCTTGTCTGCTTTAATAAAGAGTTTTCCTTTCATGTAGAGAGGCATAATTACAGGGGAAAACATACTAATCTTTCTCATTTAATAATGCCTATGGGACATCATTTCGGGGAGCAGCAAAGCCATAAACACCACCAACACTCTGACAGCTAACACTATTTATAGTTTAAATGTTTATAGTCTAAGTTCCAGTAATGGAATAGAGTTTTTAAGGATTGACCTTAGAAACCCAAATTTATAAAATGATAGAAAATGTCAAGCCAACTAAGACATATCTAAGTTGCTTTTCTCCTAACAAAGAATCTTCAGCAAATATCTTAAATGATATTATTCAATCACTTACTACGTGCATAACCCATATAATTGTACATTAATAATACTTTTGAAATATCATCTGATGTATTTTTTGTTCCTGAAAAGTCTTAGTTGTTCTGTTTCCCCCCATTATATCAAGGTATTTATTGGTCAGAAAATGGAGAATACAGTCTAGAATAAAGCTATTCTCACATTCAAGAAAGTTTTTGAAGTTAAGAGCAGAGAAAATAGTCTGAAAGTCACAACATTTTTGATTTTTAAGAGCCAGACTCTTGAGAAAGAATAGGTTTGGGTAGAGTCTCCCAACTTGGCTTCGTGTATCGAGTGCTATGGCCTGAATCAGCATGAATTTAGAAATTTTCTAGTCTTCTGTACCACCATAGGATGACTATAGTTAACAATAATATATTACAGTTTCAAATAGCTAGAAGGTTATCAAATGTTCCCAACACAAAGAAATGATAAATGTTTGAGATGATGAATGTGCTAACTACCCTGATCTGATCACTATAGGTTGTCTGTACTGAAATATCACTATGCACTTCATGAATATGTACAATTATTATTTGTCAATTTAAAACATGAAAAAAAAAAGTAAAGAATTTGTGCCATGAACTGTCAAGAAGGCCCATGTCTAATATGGCTTCCGGGTGGTAGAACAGCAATGACTGGGGGAGATGTCCAGGATCTGCCCACCACAGTAGAAGTGCAGGTAAGCAGCTGAGAGCAAAGGGGGGTGGCTGGCAGACCTGAGCGAGGACAGAGATACTTCAGCTTGTGTGAGTCCACAACTGTAGGCCATGATGGGACCTCAGCTGCTAGCAATGGATGCAGTGAAGATAGAGGTTGACACTCAAGATCTACACATGAGCAGAGTCCAGAGACAACAACGGACACCATGGGAAACATCCCCTGCCAGGACGGCAAGTCAGCACCCCTGGAATCCAGAACATCTCTACAGAAGGCAAAACCAAGTGGAATGAATATAACCCTGGATTTGAGCATGTTAAGAAAAAGTGTGTGTGTGTGTGTGTGTGTGTTTTCAGAGATGGAGTCTCACTCTGTCACCCAGACTTGGAGTGCAATGGCCTGATCATAACTCACTGTAACCTCAAATTCCTGGGTTCAAGCGATCCTCTTGCCTCAGCCACCTGAGTAGCTGGTACTGTAGGGTGCACCAGGAGTGCACCACCATGCCTGGCTAATTTTTCTATTTTTTGTAGAGACAGGGTGTTGCTATGTTACCCATGCTGGTCTCAAACTTCTGGCCTCAAGCGATCCTCCTGCCTCAGCCTCCCAAAGGTGCTGGGATTACAGGCATGAGCCATTGCATCCAACCTCCCTCTCCCCCCAAAAATGTTTTAAAAATAGAAGGAACTGAATGACACCAATAATGGCAAGACCAAATCTGTTCTTAGAAATGAGGAGCAGATAATTAATTTCAGTTAACAAAAAATAGTTTTAACTTTATACATCTGACTTTTGTAACTATGTGAAATTCAAATTTGCAACTTAAATAATCCCTGGCCATAAAGAATTTATAACTTTAGTGAGACCTTAATACCTAAAAGTGTTTTAAAATGATGACCCAAGACCACAATAAAAGGGGTGTCAGAGATGTGTCTGCATGAAAGTTATGCCTTTCAGATCTGACTTTATTTGGCCCCCACTGCATTTGTCTCCTCTCTGCTCCTTAAAACAGGAATTTATATTGATTTTGGTGACTCAGAGACTTTGGTTTCCTTGCTTTTTCTCTGATTCTTCTTTTCCTTTACCTTATATGTTCATATGCCTTTGGGTTCTTGCCTGGGCTCTGTCTTTCTGACTCCAGCCCCGGGGAATCTCATAATCTCATGCACACTCAGGGCTTTCACTATTGTCTGTGAGCCACTGACTTCAAGTCTAAATCTCCACCCACTTCTCTCTCCACAACCCCAGACTCACATGCTCAATCCTCTCTAGAACAAATCTGCATCTGTATCCCACTACCTATAAAAACCAGTGTTTCCAAACTTATCTCACTGTGGCACAGGGCCTGGCACAAAATAGGTGTTCAAATATGTATTGTAGATATAATGTATTGTAGATGTAATGTATTGTAGATATAATACATCATGAGCACCTGCCTTCTCGTCCATCTCCGGCAGCCTGTAAATACCTCGCAAGCTGGGTTCGTGTCTTTCTCGGAGCCTATTGATTCCTCAGCATCCAGCACAGTGTCTGTCACTTAGTAGATGCCTCAGTTAATGTTTCTTGGATGAGTGAGGGTAGAGAATAATTTCTTTGAAATTTAGAGAAGTGAGAGGTGGAGGTAGGCTTGGGAGGTCAGGGAAAGAATTTATGGAGTATTCTAATTACTGTTATTGCATAACAAATTACCCCCAAAACTTAGTAACTTAACCATTTATTTTGCTTGTGATCTGAGAGTTGGGAATTGGGGAAGGAGTTGGTGGTCTGATCCTGGGATGTTGTCTGGGGGTGCAGTCAGCTGAAGGCCTGGCTGGGCTGAATGTCCAAGGTATCTCCCTCCTTGAAAGGCAGTTATGCTAGAGCTCAGTTGAGCTGTCACTGCCGTTGTCTATATGTAGTCTCTCTGGTGTGGTAGTTTCAGAGTCTTTGGACCCCTTATATGGTGCCTCCCTTCCCCCAGAGCAACATTCTGAGAAAAGCAGGTGGAAGCTACAGGGCCACTTCAGACAGAACCTTGGAACTTATGCAGCAACTCTTCTGCTGCTTCCTATTGGTTAAGTGCAAATCCTTAAGGTCTACGCAGATTTGAGAAGAGGGGACCTAAATCCCACCTCTCAGTGGGAGGAGTGTTAAAAAATCAGAGGACATGTTTAAAACTGCCATGCAGGGGACTGGATTATTAGTTCAGTTTTGTCAGATAATAGATTTTGTGTAGTTGTCAGACTTTAATGGGCAGGTAGCTCCTGTTCCTACATTAGGCAACTGATTAAATAAGTACAATAAATCTTTCTCCAAGCAATATAATATGTAAGATCATGGTTTGAAATTAAAAAACTGCAATTGTCGGAAGAAGACACCAAGGGGAAGCTCTTTTCAAAATTTCTCCATTGTCTCTCTTCCCTGCCACCTGCTTAATAAATATCATATTTGGATCCTTCTATTAGATGCCACCGTAATTGTGAATTTTTTTCATTTTTTCTTTCTGAAAGCCACTTAAGAAAACATAACAATAACAATGAGAACAATCACCACCAACAGTTGAACTTCATAAGATAGTATGGATTTTACCCTATTCAAGAAGAGCTCTTGGCTTTCCCTATTGGTAATCCATACTTCCATTGGTGTGAACAGGCAGAGCTGTGGAAATCACTCACTGTTTTTATTTATGGTTCATTCCATATCTTTGAAACTAAGTTTACATCTGGTGTTGGTAGGTATTCATTACCTTCCTAAAATGCCACTTAGACTGATTGCTTGGGGAATAGATGGCAAAGAAGGGGACATTTTACACTCAGATGGTCGATCCTATTCATAAAATGCTATGTTTAGAAGTTCGCCTATATTCATGGTGTATACTATTAATTCCACTCGTGGGCCAGGCTGACTTTCCTGGGCTTCTTTGCATCTTTCTGTTTTAAAATAATCTTTATCTTTTTTTCTAGAGTAAAGCTTTTGTGTTCTATGAAATATTATGCATGTTGGCAGCAAGACATAAATAATGAACCATCTAAAGCAACATTCCAGCTAGCTCACACAATTTGAGAGGCTTATTTATACTGGAATTAAAAAAAAAAAACAGCACAACACATGCTAAGGGGGGAAGAAACAACCCACTAGAAAATGAAAAAATAAAGAAAAAACAAGTCTTTCTTCACAAGGAACATCCCACATATGGATGTCTGTGAGACTCAGAAATTAGTCCTAGAAGTTGCGAGCCAAGTCTTCTCTGAGGTGCTATTCTTTCCCCCAAAGAAGTAATAACAGGTATATATAGAGAGAGCTATAATGCCCTTCTGTTTGGGAAATGAAAGTACTTTCAAAACAATCTCATAACATTGTGGTGGAGGAAATGATGGCAGGTTTTATATTACCCCCATCATACAGGTGATGGAGGCCCTGATAAATGGAGTCAGTGCAAAGTCACAAACAGAAGCTAGGCCTTCAGTAGTTAAATGAAAAATATGTTTCTCGTTTGCTCAACCCTTTCTTGTCTTCCAGAGGGAAACTTCCCCATCGGTTTTAACCCTTACTCGTTCCTGCACAGACATGCGTTCTCCCACTTCCAAGAGATAGGGCTCCTGGCTCAAGTTTTAAATTTGAATCTTATATTGCAAAATGATGTCACAAACAATAAGTGCTAAGATCAAAAATCAAAAAATTTCATTGAATTTTTAGAAGCCAAACTTACAGAAGCCAAAAGTAAAATGTTGGCTGCCAGGGGCTGGAAGGGGAGGGGAAAATGGGGAGTTGCTGCTCAACGTATGTAGTAAAGTTTCAGTTATACAAGATGAAGAAGTTCTGGAAAGCTGCTGCAAAACATTGTGCTTATAGGTAATGATAACATACTGCACACTTAAAAATTTGTTGAGAGGGTAGATCTCATGGCATGTGGTTGTTTTTTTCACCACAATAAAAAACTTTAGTTGGAGTGTACCCCCCTGCCTCAATGACAACAGTTTTATGATCATAAACTGATCTACTACAATTTTGGGGAGTACAGTGGTACATTACCATTGGGGGGGTTGGTTATATTTTCCCTTGACATCTGACACAAGCTGTAAATAATCTCCCCAGAAAGATGCACATCCACCATGACATGGGCTCCTGAAGCCACATCGTCAGTGGTTCCATAAATGCCTTGGTTAAGAACCCAAGACAGTAGGAAGAGCATGGACTGGAAAGAGACTTTGGACCAAATCCTAGCCCCCCCCTTACTGTGTGACTTTGAGAAAAACTAATTAATTTCTCAGCCCTAATTTCTTTATTTATAAAATGGAAATTATACCCTGGAATTGGGGTTATTGAGGAGATTAAATATATAGTGCACATAAAGCATTTAGCACAGTGTCTGGCATATAGAATGTGTTTAGTAGATGATAATTCTCTTCCCTTACAAGATATTTAGTGGGAAAGTGACTCTGACGTTTGGAGCAGCTATCCTGAAATGGATGATCAGGCCCACATCTACCTGATGGCTGAAAACATTATGCCAGGGGGCAGACTGGTACAATTAATTAGGGGCTGGAGCATTTTAAAGTCTAAATCATTTTGGTTTGCCCCGTTAGCCAAATCTTTTGACACTCCTGTATTATGATGGTTCCGTGTGGTGTGAATCCTATCTTCCCAAGATAGAATGTAAAGCTCCCACATTTCTCAGTTTCCTTTGCCTCCAGGGTGCAGTCATGTGACTTAGGTTCTGCTAATCAGATGCACATACAGAGATGCAGATACCGAAGTGATTCATGTGAGGAAGCAGGTGGAGTACAAGACATCAATTTTGCAGGCACAGATGGTGGGAAAGGCAACATGGTTCTGGAACTGTGAGGAGCAGCAGTTCCCTTCCCTGACAGTTCTGCACTCAGGTTCTGGAAGCTCACTCCAGAGCCTGTTTCTTCAGTTCTTCCAAAGACTCAGTAAGCATTCTAATATCATTTCATAAAAAACTTCCGACTTAAACCAGATAGAATAGATTCCACGGTAGGCAACTGAGAACATTGACTTTCACAGTGCTGAAATGTCCCACCATTTCATTTTATCTTCCTCCTTGCCACAATTCCCTTGTTCCCTAGTTCTGCAACAAGACAAAGTGTAATAAAGGGTCCTAATATTCTTACATAACGATAAAGTTTACATAACAATTGGCCTTTCCTTAAATAAGAGGCACAGACTTTTCCCACCTGGACTAGGGAACCAAGTGATGTCTTTGGGATGCCTGCAGGGAAATTCTTACAGCTTTAGTCTCAAGAGTTCCTTCTAACCTATTCACATCACATGCAAGCAGTGCTTATTACTTTGGCTGTTTTAGGAAGGCAAATAGTTGGGAGGAAACTACTGTGAGCATGACAGAGTAATAGTGGTTTAAACTGAAGCTTTTTATGCATTTATTATTTTTATTAAAATGAGAGACTCTTCAGGAACAAGGCTACCTTACTACATAAACAGATTTTTTTCCTCCTAAAATATTTTGGGTTCTTTTGATCAACCTATCTATACACGTCTTAGACTGAGTAAACTTTTTTTTGTAAACGTAGACTTTTAACAAAGATTCTTCAAAGTCACGTGGTAGCAATAGTCTCATCAATTCATTGAGTATTTTTCTGGAACTGCTGTATGCCAGATGCTGTATACTGGGTAAGATACAGTATGCTCTTTTGCCCTTAAGACTCTCATAACCTAGTAAGAAGACAGACAACTCCAACGTAGTGTGGTGCCAGGATGTGTTTCTGCCAGCATTGGAAATAGTCTTCTTTCTGCCAGTGCACTCTTTTTCTTAAGTGTTTTAACCTCCAGTAAGAGGGAGATCCCTTCTTAAACCTGAAATGTTCATGGCTTGCTAAAATTTGCTGAAAGCAGCACCCTTATTGAGGTCAGAAATACATCTTTTAATATCACTAGTAGCTTCTGAAATGCATTCAGATGTCTTCTTCCCACCTGGACTGGGTGACCAGCGGATTTAGGTCAGCCTATCTGTATTTTGTAGGGTTCCTTGGTGGCAAGCAATGGTGGACTTTAGCCAATTCAATCAGAAGGAAGTTTTATTGGTAGCTCAGGAAATGCAAGGAAAAGCTGGAGACTAAGACTTGGAAAAGTACTGGAACCACAGGAGCTCTGGATCTAGTTAATGGGAGCTAATTGACAGTCTTGTCCAGATACTGCTGCCCTTGTGTTTTTCTTTTCAAGATTCAGAGTCCAAGAATAGTCCACTCCTGGATTGATAAAGTCAAGACTGCTCAAAAGGAAATACCTAAATCCTTAAGAATCAATTGGGATGCTCTTACCAAAGGAGAGCAGGCTAGATATAGAGCAGCCAGATTCCGAACATACCTACCATTATGTTTATGCTCCAAGTGTGGTTCCCATGGTACTCACCACCGACAGTTTCCTGGGTGGATGTTGGCTTAGTGTTGTTCTTACCTCAAGCTTGGCAATTTGATGAGGGGAAGATAGGAGAAATTATTTTCCTTGTGTAAGGAGAAAGGAGGTAGGGAGGAGTTGTAGTTCTCAATCTTGGCTACATTAGCATCAGCTAGATACTTTTGCTTTTTAATTATTTATTTTTAGATAATTTTAGGCTTAGAAAAAATTCGTAAAAAAAAAAAAGTAGAAAGAGTTCCCTAATTTCCTTCACCCTGCTTCCCCTAATTACATAATTATAACCATAAAGTAATTATCAAGAACAGGCAATGAACATTGGTACAATATTATTAACTAAACTACAGACTTGATTCTAATTTCACCAATATTTCCACTAATATACTTTTTTTTGTTCCAGGATCCTACCTAGGATCCAGCATTGTATTTAGCTGTTACTTTTTAGTTTCTGTAATGGTTCCTCACTCTTGCCTTATCTTTCATGGCCTTGATACTTTTGAAAAGTACAGATTAGTAATTCTGAACAATGCCCTTTGTTTGGGGTTTGTCATGTTTTCTCATGATTGGAGTGAGGGTATGGATTTTTGTCAGGAATACCAAAAAATGATGCTGTGCACCATATCAAGGGGTTCAGGATGTTGGTAAGTCTTACTAAAAGTGATGTTTACATGGTTAAGTCGAGGGAGGTCTGCCAGGGTTCTCAACTGGAAACTTACTATCTTTCACTTAGTATTGGTAAGTTTCTTGGGGGAAGTACTTTGAGTCTATGCAAATCCTTTTCTCCTCAAACTTTTGCCTGACAATTTTAGCATACATTTCTGGGTCTCATCAACTCAAAGCAATTATTGCTGTGGTGTTCCCCTAATGGTGATTCTCAATTTCCCTTTCTTTATACAATTATTAATTGGATCTCTGTTGTGAGGAAGAGCTGTCTACGCTTCTCTACTTACTTTTTAATTCATTTCCTTATTTATTTATACAACTTTGGGTTCATGAGTATGCATTCTATTCTATGACTTAAAACGCAACACTATCATTATTTATTTGTTGCTCAAATTGCTCCAGCTTTGGCCACTGAGAGCTCCTTTAGGCTGGCACCTGCTTTCTTCCAACGAGCTCCCATCCTTTTAGAGCATTTCCTTAATTTGTGGCACCAAGAGTTATTCCAGGCTCTTATATTTTCCCTGCCTCAGTCCTAAAATAAACCACTTCCCACCTCGAGAACTTGTTAAATCCTTGTGTCCATACCCCAACCCAAACCAATCAGATCAGAAGATCTTGGGGGTGGGACTCAAGTGTCAATAGTGTTTAAAGTTCCACGGGTGATTCCAGTGTGCAGCTGAGTTTGGGAACTAGTGGCCTAGAGCAGTACTTTTCTAACTTTAATGTGCCTCTGAAAGCCCTGAGAATCTTATTAAGATTCTGATTGAGAGATCTGGGGCAGAGACTGAGAATCTGCATTTCTCACAAGCTCCTACATCGGTTTATTGTGTGATCACACTCTTAGAGGAAAGGGTCTATGAGACATTATCTCCTCTTATAAAGTACTCCTAAGGTTGCAAAGTGGCTCAGGACTTTGGAAAAAATCGCTATCTGCTAGGTTACTATTCAGTATCATTTTATTTTCTAATTAGTTGAAGTTAATGGTGGATGGAACTACTTGCCATGTAGTGTAGACAGAGTCAGGGAGATTGCTCAAAGAATTGAAAATGGAAAACAGAATCATTTGACTTTGAAAGAAAAACTTTTTAATGAATAAAAACGAGTAAATGGGTTTCTTTGTCTTCTATTTCCTCAATAGGCAAAAAGTACTGAATAAATCTTTTGGAAAAAATGAAAAGTGATAAAGGAGCATTTCATGCTGAAAGCATAACAGAAAATTCCCAGATGTGAATATCCCTCTTGGAAAGACAAATGCAAAAGACTGGAGTCTTCTGTGGGAAATAGGTCACCATTTTGAATATTGTTTAAACAGAATCCTCGAGGGAACATTATCCTCAGTTCCTTTTGTGTATTAGCTCAGTTTTTCCAACTGCTTTTAGAATAGCTGCATATTCCTGTCCAGCTGCTGGGCTGCCTTTGTTTCCTCAAGGTGGTTGGTCTCCAGCAGAATAAGAACAAAGAGGTCCAAAGAGACCGTCCAGATCATTCTAACTACCTTCTACAGAGCCATGCATGAGCACCCACAAAATGGCTCTTTGATCTCCAAATTAGGATTATCTTCAGTAAACCTCAAGCTTTAGGATACTTTATATTTGCTTGGGGTGATTCTTAAAAAATACAGATTCCCAGTCCCTTGAGTGGGACCAGGGAACCATCATCCCCTGCTTCCCCAGTGGTCTGATCAAGTGTTCCACATACAACACGGTCAGAAACATTGATCTAAGAGATCACATCAGCAGCATACTCCTGTTTGGGCTATCACAGGCTTGTTTTAATTTGCTAACATAGCTTAGTTTCACATCCTTCTCAACAGCTAGGCCAGAGAATCCAACAGCTGCAATTCACATTATTACCCTTTCTCCCTGTCCTTTTTGACCATCATTTAAAAATTCTGAGCTAAGTGTGGTGGCTCATTCCTGTAATCCTAGCACTCTGGGAGGCTGAGGCAGGAGGATCACTTGAGGCCAGGGGTTTGAGACCAGCCCAAGCAAGAGTGAGACCCCGTCTCTACAAAAAACAGAAAAATTAGCCGGGTGTTATGGTGCATGCCCACATTCCCAGCTACTTGAGAGGCTGAGGCAGGAGGATCACTTGAGTCCAGGAATGAGAGGTTGCGGTGAGTTATGATGATGCCATAGCACTCTAGCTGGGTGACAGAGTAAGAGTCTGTCTCAAAGAAAAAAAAATTCTGTTACTTATCTTCTAGAACCTTCTACTAGAACCTTTCCTTTCCTAGAGCCTCAGATACAAACAAAAGCTTGAGAGGCTACAAGGGTTTTTCCTCCTGTCTGGCTGGTCAGAAACTGCCATGGTTTGTATCATGCTACGCCCTCAGGTATAAATCAGGCACCCCAAAGTAGGCTACCTCAACAGCCTCTGTTTGATGGATTTCTGTCTAAAAATTCTGTCTAAAAATTATACTTCATTAGTCAGGGGGAGCATCATTAATAACGATACTAAAAGTAACTTATCAAAGTTGGACAATATCATATTCATAATTCAAAGATAATCTGATATTTAAGATTTTTAAGTGCATTAAATAGTCAGAAACATTTTCCTGTGATTTTGCAAAAATTATTCAGAGATTATGATGCTCTAATTTCATGTATAAGAAAGGACAATTGATTTCAGTTTTATTGTATCCTGAACTTACTGCTTGGGAAGAAAGGTCATGACACTGTGAATAGACTAAGGGTGTGATGTCTTGTGCTGGAACAACCTCCATCTCTCAGAGACAGAGCTTGACATTCATTCAGAACTGGTCTCGCCCACATGGCAGAGACTACAGAGACTCCCAGAGGCGATGTCTCCCATCATTTCTGAGAACAACATAGAAACCTGAGCAAGTGTTCAATCACAAAACACAATGAAGACGTACTGGGTGCCCAGGAGTGCTTGTCCCTGAACCAAACACCTGGGGAGCATGTTCAACAGAACGTATGGAAACTGATTACCTTGGAGTAGGCTGACCTTGTCCCTCCTAGTCTGTAGGCTAGTTTGGTTCTATCATGTGACACTATACTATTGGCTTTTTAGGAGTTATGACTATGTTATTTTTAATTTGTCTGGCTCCTGCCTATAGAGACACTGCAGGAAAAAAAGCTGTGCTTTCACACCCATCTCTGGTCCCACGTTTATGAGAAGTCCTCCTGGAGGGGACACTTTTCTGGACATCAAGGAAAATGTTTATGATTTAATTATTAAGATAGGACAGCTGAACTGAGAGATTTAGATAAATCAAAACTGATTTTGGTTCAGTGGTTTGGTCATACCCCAGGATCTGTCCATGGGTCTAATTGGGACACTTTGGGGGAACTATCCTGAACTGCTGATCTTCTTTTATTTATAGAGTCATCCTTTGAGTTTGCCCAGTTCTGGTCTGAAAACTCAGCCGGAACTACAGTCACATTTCCTTCACAGGCAGATGTGGAGAGGATCAGCTATGCTCTGAAAATGCAGGTTTCAAAGTTGAGTGTGAAATCCATTTAGTGGATCACAAGTACCATCTTTATTTTCAATAAAATATAATAAAGATTTCAGACTGCTTTGCTTACAGGAAGGGTATTGGTGAATGAAATTTTATTTGTATTTGTATGTATGCATATGTGTCACGAGATGCAATGTGAAATAGATTTCTTATTTGGGGTTAAGGTTTTAAAAGTTCAAGAAATACTGATCTAGTATTTGACTTTGATCTACAGGGGTTAAGAGCACAAATGCTGGGGCTCAATGTTCGAGTTTGAATCCTGGCTCCATCATTTGCTAGCTGTGTGATTTGGGGCAAATTCCTGCCCTGTGCCCTAGTTTTCACACATTTCATAATTGTGATATGAGAAGAATAGTAGGAGCTATCTCAATAGGTTGATATGAGGATTAAGTAAATTAACATTGTAAAGTGCTTGAAACTTTACCTAGTACATAGTAAGTGATTTATAAATGATTGTGCAGAAAAAAGTCTGTTCCTCAAGTATATTCTCAAGTATTTTACATATTTAATCAAGACAAGGAACTTCCTGCCCTATGGATATTTATCATCTAATATATACATACATACTTGAAAAAGTTGTCTGTTCTGAGTGGCATTATACTGGAATGCTCCCAGAGTGCCTTGGAACCACATTGCTGGGTTCAAATCACAGCTCCACCACTCACGTGCTGTGTGAACTTGGACAAGTTATTTGACTTTGCAGATCCTCAATCTCTTAATCAATAAAGTGGGACTAATAGAATCTATCTCATAAGGTTGTTGCCAGCATTAAATGGGACCATCCACAGAAGATGCAGAGGGCTCAAGCAATAATTCCTATTGTCATTCTTACGGTTATTCAGATCATGCCTTTTCTTCTTCTTCTTTCCTGATATAATGAAAAGCAACCTCTCCTCTTCTTTTATGTGAATGGCTGAAGTGGTCATTTCAGTTCGTCTGTGGTGAATCAACCACATAGGGGCTCAGATAAAGACCAATACTCATGAATAGGAAAGTAATTGTGAAGCCCAGGGTTGGATTCAGACCGCCCCACTGTGCTCTCTCTTCAGTCTTGCTCTCACAACTTAGCTAAGTCACTAGACTCGTCCTTTTTCCTCAGCAGGTCTTCACATCCCTGTGGATAATTCTGAAGTGTCACAATGCAAGCCTGACAGCCGGAGGCCGTTTTGCAGTACAGCCCTCTATGGCAAGAGGGTCACATCATGTTTCCTTCCCCTTCATCTTGGGGGGAGGAAACCGATCAGGACAATGCTTGCTGTCCAATATGATGAAGCGCTTTGTATGATGTATCACTTGTAAATACCATGATAGAATGAAAGGGCTCATTAGCTGAAGGGGCCTTCAACTTGAGCCCTTCAGTTCTTAAGGACCTTTGGCAAAACTGTAATGACAAAGAGAAATCTAAGATTCCTGAGCACCCCTGAGCTTGAGGACATGCTACTATTTTTCTGTAACTCTTTCCTCCTCTCCCATGGCACACTGTTCTTTGTAACATTTACCATGGCTTTTACAAATGGATAATGGAGCTATATTATGCAGCATCAATCTCTCGCTTGACCATAAGCTCCTCAAGGACAGGGGACCTGCCTTATTCATCTTTGTATCCCCTGCCAGCCCCTGGCACACATCTCAATCTACGTCTGCGGAATTGAAGCTGGTTGAATTTATATCTCAGGTTACAGTGGCGGAGCTCAGAATGGGAATAGAGCTGAAGGCAAGTGAGAAATCATTTATTTCCCATCGCTGAGCTGAGTGCTGGCTTCCAAGGAAATTCAAGTTATCCCAAAGGCTGCATCTTCCAGTCCCAGGGAGGACCTTAAGGAGATTCTATCGATGCCTTTGGTGAAAGTTCTTTCTTCTAGTTCTTAGAGGAACTAAGGAAAATGAAGCACCCCATCCTGCATCTTGCTCATTTACAATCCAGGGTTAGGAGAAAGTAAACTGGAAATGTGCACTCTTTCCACCTTCAGCTTAGCTGATGTACACAGTTAGGGCCACAGAGCCCCTTCTTATTCTGCTTGCTCCTAATTAAATACAGGGCCATAATTTATCTTCCTCCTTTTCAAAAGGTTCAAGTCTTTGACTTAACTTTTTAGTTTAAAACAGAAATAAAGGTAGAAAATGGTCTGTTGAGAACTTTTC
Source organism: Lemur catta (assembly GCF_020740605.2). Classification (NCBI taxonomy): domain Eukaryota; kingdom Metazoa; phylum Chordata; class Mammalia; order Primates; family Lemuridae; genus Lemur; species Lemur catta. The sequence continues at coordinate 42,234,849 of NC_059139.1, forward strand.
AAGTGTCCAAGCCAAGCACTCCGCCTAAGTCGTATATATATTTGCTCTAATCCTGGTCACAGCCAGACAAGACCGGTATTAATGTCTCCATTTATTAATACAATTGAGGAAACTGAGGCCCAAGGAGGATAAACGGAAATCCGGGACTGGCGATCAGCTCCCTTTGGATCCACTCACTATACCACGGAGTTTCTCCCTTTAACCTCCAGCACGCTGGTGGGTGCGTGTGTGCGCGCGTGACTGTGCGTGTTTCCTTTTCTTCCCTATAAAGCCGTCCTTCTGGTTAGTTTTCTTGATTCCACTTTTCGGAGACAAAGTCCAGTTCTTCTCCAAGGTCTCATCACCCCCTTGCCGGTTCCCTCAGGCGTCCCAAGGACGGCCAGCCACTCCCCCGCTAAGTTTGGAGTCCCGGCGCTTGGCTCCGGTTCCCGGCTCCCGTCCCACCCTGCAGGTACCCGCGCCGCGTCCCTGTCCCGCGTGCCCGGCGTTCCTGCGGGACACAAGGGCCCGCGCCTCAGCCCCGCCTCCCCTACCTGACGCCCGCGCGGCCGGGGGCGCCACAGCCTCCGCCCACCGGCGCGCCGGCCCAGCCATTGGCTCCCCGGGCTGCCCGTCTCCTCCGCCCCGTCCCGGAGGCAGGTTTCGCCGGAGAAGCCGCAGTCCCGGCGGCTCCGGCGCAGCGCGGGAGCACCGTGGAGCGCGGAGCGCGGACCCGAGCGGGCATGTCCCCGCGCTCGGGAGTCCCCGTCGACCGCCGGGCCCAGGTGGCTGCTAACTTGGCGGCGGGCTCCTGCGGCCCCGTCGCGGCCATGTAGTCGCCGGCGGGGCTCCCTGCAGCCCGGGAGCGGCAGTGCGAGTGAGCCGGCGCCCAGCAGCCCGCGGCTTCCCCCGGAGGCGCGGAGTGCGCGCCGCGCCCCCGCCGCCCCTCGGGCAGCACTTTGGCCCGAGAGGGAAATGGGGGAGAAAGTTTCGGAGGCGCCGGAGCCGGTGCCCGGTGGCTGCAGCGGCCACGGCGCCCGGACTCCCGCCTCTGCGCCGGTCGCCGCGTCCTCGCCGGGTGCTTCCTTGGCCGAGTCCTCCTCGGGCTCAGAAACTCTGTCGGAGGAAGGGGAGCCCGTCGGCTTCTCCCGCGGGCAGCAGCCGCAGCCGCCGCCGGGCGGCGCCCTGGGCGTCCGTCTGCCCGCCGCGTGGGCTCCGGCGCGCGTGCTGCTCGAGCGTGGAGTCCCTGCGCCGCCGCCGCCCCCCGAAGGAGCTGCGCCGCCCGCGCCTGGGGGCAGCAGCGCGTCCCAGGAAGAGCAGGACGAGGAGGTGGGCCCCGCCTTCCCCTGGCTCGCCCCCTCCAGGTCCCGGGCGACCCTAGCTCCCCACTTAGCGCGCGGGCTGTGGGCCGGGGCGCGCCTTGTCCTGGAGAGCGGGAGGGACCCCATGCGCTCTGCCCCGAGCCCCTGGTAATGACAGGAGCCTCCCTGTGGGTCATTGACTTCCCTGTGGCTGTCGCCCCCGTGTGTGCCTACATGCGCTGCCTAATGGTCTGCTGTTAAAATGTCAAAGTAGCAGACTCCTTAGTGTCTGTATCTTGCTTTGATCGGTCTGTGAATGGATGCGATCTGGACGCCTGGCATATTCTCACAGCTAAGATCTGATTTCCAAAGTGGGAGTTGTTTCCCACCGAATCGCTTGGGACAAGGGGGACTGTATGTTGGGGATGGAGAGGCGAGTGGGATCGCTAGCCGCGGAGTTTCATGGCGGGGTTTCAGTGTTGCCAGCCTCCTGGGGTCTCCGGCGGGTGTTTCTGGGGTGTCATGGTAGCATCTGTCCCGGGAGAGGAGGACTCCCCGTGCTCGGCCGGCGGCGGAGGCATGCGCGCCTGCAGCTCCCGTTCGGACTTGTTTCCAGGGTGTCTAGATGAACGCTTGTCACCAAAGCGAATAGGAAATGTCCCATCTTGTTCAGGGGATGTGTCCTTCTTAGAACTTGTGGGTGGCTTCCTGACACACTGAGCATATGACTTTGGTGTCCTCCCGGCTGTTGTCTTTGGCATTTTTTTTCCTGCTTTTGGAGAACAGTTAAGGAAGCATAAGGTTCTTCGTGTCTTTAAAATTGTTTGCTTTGGACGTTTCTTGTGGGGAACTCGTCTTGATCAGGCAGGGCCATAAATAAAACATCACCCTCACATAGCCTCGTTGTGAAATTAATTCCTCAGTGCCAGAGTGGTATTTCCCTGATCTGATGGGGTTAGCTTTAGTCAATAATTGCCTTTGTCCCTTAGAAGCAAGTGGCGGCCCCCCGGGTCCCCAGCCTAGAAGCAAAGGCTGGATCTGGCACAAGATGAGAGGAGGCCAGTCCTAGCCTGGCAAAGATGGAACAAGCCTTAGCGGTCATTGGCCAAGCCTCTGGCAGTAACCATGACCCATTCCTGAATGCCCCCTCCCCCATTGCAGGATCCTGACTCCTGTTTTGGATCAAGAATTTTGGATGGATCTGAAGTTCCAGATTGATCCTACTGTCAGGATGTCGGGAGTTCTCTGAACGTTTAACCACTCACCGAGTTATGTCCTGGGAGAGATGACCAAACCTTTTCCTACACCAGCATTCCTTGCTGGTTACATCTCTCTTTGAAGATGCCAGGCATGTGCCAGATGTTTGTGCTGTGACTTTTGCTTCAACTTTCAGTGATGAGCACACTGTCACTGGGAAGACTAGGGGTATACCCTAACTTAATGATTTACCATTAGATTCTAATTTATTATTGTTACTGGTAGAGAAGATGGTAGAGTCAGTTGCCTGTTTTAGCTATAGGAGGGTGCTCTGCTGTAAGAGATACGGTCTTCGGGGACAGTCAGGAACTTCTCAGGTCTGATCCCAATTCTGTAGTTGACTTATTGCCTGGCCTCAGGGTGACAGTGTTTTACTTTCTTGGCAGTGGATATAATGATAGCTTATTTCACAGGCAATGCAGTGAGAATTGGTTGATTGAAACAAGCGTTTGGAAACTGGAATGACTAAATAACATTGGTCACTATTTGTGAAATCTCTGAATTGGATGTAAACTGACACAGTATTGCAATTTGTTGTGTAACTTAACTTGGGGCAAAGGATGCTGGAAATTGTCCAGGAGTGAAATCTTGATTTGCTCTGAAAATTTTAAAGCGAAACTGAAACTATGGTAGTTTTTTTTCCTCCCTTAGGAGTAGAGAAATGTGATAGTCTTGGTGAAAGGGATTGAAGTCCAGTGTGCATTTTCTAGTTCTTACCCTGGTGAGGGTGTGGTGCAGTGGGTCTTAGCCTTTTGTTTTGTTGTGGGCCTCTTTGAGGATCTAATGAAAACTCTCTGGCCCCTCTCCCTAGAAAGCACAAACAATTATAAATACCGTTCCAGAGGGTTCAAGAAGGCCAAGTTACAAACACTCAGTTTAATGGAAAGACCTGCTTTGATTTCTCCCTCTGTCACCTTGACCAGGTGTGGGATTGTAGACCATTCAACTTCTGTAAGCCTCAGTTTTCTCACTTTTTCAATGGAAATAACAGCAATAGAGCTGGACATTTTACACATGCCATCTAATTTAATCTTAGCAGAGTAGTAGCTAACATATATAGCATTGAGTGCCAAGTAAGTATTACTAAATATTAATTTTTCAAGTTCTTTTGTGACAAAATTTTGTGAAATGGAAGTACACAGTTGGACTGTCCTGTTCTTTCATTAATGCATAATTTATATGCTACCTACTTTCAGAGAATCTGAGGCTGTGTCTATTCAGTTTATTCCCATTTTATTAGTATAAGGTGGGAAACAGTTTTTATTTGTCCCGGGTTGTATTATGACAAGGCACTGTGAGTGTAGTGTTATAGGAAGGCACTGAGTATAAAGCATTAAAAGGCTCAAGTGCAATTGAAAATGGAAAGAGGTTTATTTTAAAATTGTTATGTCTAGCTTGGGAGATTCATTGTTTTCCAAAGTGTTTTCTTTTTTTTTTACAGTAACTTATTGTATCAATATTTAAAAAGCAAAATTCAAGTTTATAGTATATTATTATGTGCTAATTTTTTGACAGCCTTGTTAAAGTCATTTTGAATGTATTTATTAATGTCAACAGTTTGACCTATTTCATATTTTATCTTACTGTCAATATTTGTATAAACTTACAAAACTTCTACACTTAAGTCAGCCCTTTAAGCTATTGGTGTCTTAAAAACAATAGTTTAACATGACACTAATTGCAGTTTGTATGTACTTAATATCGAACACGTGAAAGTTAGAGATAGAACGTGACTTTTTGTTTAAAAAAACTGCATCTGACTTCTTCACCAAGCTTGTGGATTTGGGGTCTGTGTGGGTTAGGGGCTATCACACTGCATTTCTGATAGTGAAGACGATCTACATTGGAGGACTGTTCCCTTGATAACATTTCTGAGATTTGCCTTTAGGCATTCTGCCTTGTCCCTTCCCAAGGCTCCTTCTGGGGACTCTAATAAAGTACCGGCTGCTGTTTGGTAACTGTGTTGGTAAACTTGTTGAAGGCACTTTTACGCCTAGCACTGTGTCTCTAATATATTAGTAGGGGCTCAGTAAATATATATTGAATGAATGAGAAAAAAATGACATTTTTGAAAGTAGTTGCACATTTGATTGAAGGGTGATTGTGTGATTCATTTATTTTGTCTGTTGTGAATTATGAAGCTCAAACCTCTAGACCTCTCATCAAGAAAAACATTGGGCATCACAGCAAAAAATATTATGAACAGTTTTTCCAGGTAAATTTTGAACAAAGTTAAATCACTGAGCTTTTACTTACAACACCTTTGAAGGGACTTGTGTATTAACTGTTACTAACTCTGCTTCTCATTGTGTATATTAGAACTTGAAACTTTCCGGGATTCTTAAAATGGTAGAAAAGAGCTTAGTAGCTAAAAGGATTTCCAGCTCAATATATACAACCTGTTTGTGCTGTCCTGCACTAAAGGATTTATTTTATTGGCATAAGCTGGGAAACAGTTTTTCCTTATTAACAATAGGCACAGTTATGGGTTCTCTTTAAAGTGTTCTATTAAATGGTATATGAGTATGAGGATTGCTTGTAACATCATTTTGGGTGTGTGTGTGTAGATTTCCCACGTGGTAGTAATGCAGTGGGTGAGTTTCTGGTGTTGTTGGTTAAGAGACTAGATAGCAAGAAGCAACCATGAATTCAGCAAAGCTTTTCATTGAATTTATATTTTATTAATCACAGCAGCTACATAATACAGAAAGAGAAGTAGTGCATAAATCTTGGCATATTTATTATTTAGTCTACTTTTAGACTCACTACTTCAGATCAGAAATCACTCAATCAACTGAACAGTATGTGTTCAGTGTGACTCTGTGTGAGGCATTGTCCTGGGCACAGAGATGGTTTTGATTTCAGGGAGCTTTTCGTCTAGTGGGGGAGATAGTCACTAAATGCATGATTATTAATTGGTTTCAGAGGTGGCCAGTGGGGGAACAGGCTGTAAGGGGGTGTGTGACCGTGTTCATTGAGTTTGGAGTTAAGGACTGCCTCACTGAGGCAGTGATGTGTGAGCCGCACCCAAAGGATGAGTAGGAGTTAGATGGTGGAAGGGAAGGGATAGGTGTGACCCAGGTCACAGAGGCCCCGAAGCTGGAGAGAGCATGGTGGGTCGGTGGCTTTGAGAGGAATCGGGTTGTTTGGTGTGGAGGAGAGGAGAACCTGGCGTCAGGTAACATTTCAGAGAGAAGCAGCAGCTGGGTCATACAGAGCTGTTTGGACTTTCTTCTGGGGGCACAGGGAACCTATGAAGGATGTGAAGCAAGGAAGTGGCTTGATCAGATTTGTGTTTGGGGAAAGCCAAGGCAGCATGAAGCCCACCTGTTGGGAAAGGCTGGGATAGCCTATTTAATTGTTCCAGAATTGAATTGATAAGCTAAGAAGATGGTTTCTTAGTAAAGGCTATGTAGATGGGACAGGGGTCACGCCTGGTAGTTTAGGTACTCCAGGCAGTCACATAAAAAATATAATAGGAAAAGAATTTAATTCAATTCAAGAAAATATCGTAGTGTGAATATTAATGCTAGTTTTCACTGCAGTGTTGTCTCAGGCCTAGTATTTTCCTGAAGGAAAAACTTTATTGCCGTGAGTGGAGAGAGAGAAGAGGGCCTTGCAAATGCTCATTTCCATGGTAAATTCTGGACATGCTTTTACCCGGGGTGAGCAGGAGGGGAGGTGGTCTGAGACGATGCCTCCCTGTCGGCAGGAAGCGTGGGGTTTGGGTGCTGACACACATCACCAGAGTCTGGCTTGTTAGCTTGGATTTTCCTCCGAGGAAAGCATCGAAGAACTAAGGCTTTCACCCTTTCCACCTCTGCTCTGAGGTATTCGAGGAAATACTCAGTGTTTATATGTTGCCAGTGTTTTAGAGCCTGTAACAAAGGCTGTCTGTCCACTCAGACTCAGTGGACAAAGTACGTGAGTCCAGTTTTTTTCCAGTTTGGTCCTGTAGGGAAGGGCATGGAAGTGAGGTGCAAAGAGAGTAAACTGGAGAAGGAATCCTTGCAGAACATGCCTCACAGTGAGCCACATCCACGACCCAGTGGCCTAGCCTTCGAGAAAGCTGAGGGGGAGGTGTGTGTGCATCTTAGAAGAGATGATTGTACTTTTTAGAGGAAAGGCCCCCGTATTGTTTCTGATCATGTTCTTATATTTCATTGTGTTGCCCAAAAAGGGCTCCTGTTCCTTTCCTTCATCCCTTCAGAGCCAGCAGCCAGTGTTCCCCTGCTCTGGGGTCAGGGTCTGTGGTGACGAAGGGTCCAGACTTCTGATCCTGGGTTAGCTGCTAACAGGCTGGATGACCTCTGCTAGGTTATTAATACCGACACAATTTCCTCATCTGGGGAATGGGCATGTAATATTTGTTACTGAGAGTCATTGCAAGGGCTAATGACATGTTTTATGGAGAGTACCCAGCATGATGCTTGGCTGTAGGAAGCACCCTGTGATGGTGTTTGCTGCTATTACCGAGTATGGACCACAGCAAGAAACCTAGGAGTCCTCCCCTGATGGACGATGCTGCCAGCATGCCACCTGGTAGTCCCAGCAGGCCCTTCCATTCATGAGTAGACAGATATGTAACATAGTTATCTCTTTTAATTTCATGGACAGAGCATTTCTCATGAGGTACTAACAGCACAGCTTTATGGTGTATGATCCATTAACCCTTCTATTAAGACCTTATCTCTCTTTTGCTTATGGAACCTGCTCTTAGTGATAAGTTATTAAATAATATCCTAAAAGACTCTATGAACATGTAAATTACTAGCTGCACCCTGGGATTTAGTCAGAAGGCAGCATGTCAACCACGTGCCGAGGCTGGTGAGATGGCCAGGTACTTTGCTTAAGCTCCCTAGATAATGAGAAGGGAGTGAAAGGGAAATCAGGTGATCATCTGGAAGTTAACTTTGGTTTATCTAAGCGTGGGAGGGGGCAAGGCAGTTGGCTAGAAGCCAACACAACTTCTCAGAAGGGAAATGTGTTAGAAATGTGATAGAACTTTCAAAAATGCAAGAACTTACGTATGCAAATTACCCAACAGAAATTCTGTTTTATCCCTTGGGACAGTATAAACATTTCAGTTTTTAAGACAAAAATGCAAATAATCTAGGAACACTTTTGCTATAACTCCAGTGCCGGTACAATGACAGCAGTGCGCTTCTCTTCCAAATACCTGGTGGTCTACCTTGTGTACTCGGTCAGGTTGACATTTACGGAGCTTTGCATCATTTAGTTCAAAGGTTCTTATTCTCTTTTATGTGTCCAATATTTTGTCCGTGGTTTCTTACATGGTAATGTTATTTTAGGTTAAAGCATTACATAAAACACAAGATTAAGCAGAAGTTGATTTCTCCAACAGCTGTTGTGCATTTGTTTTTCTCCCTCTCTTTGCCCTTCTCTCACCTGGTTCAGAATTCCCGGGAAGGATTGGATAGTAGTTACCTGTGCTTTGAGGGTTAGGGCAGAAAAATCATGCCTTAAATATACAATATTGGCTCACGACTGTGGTCACTGGTACGTACACATACTCTGAAGTCACATTAAGTATATAGAGCTTGTATGAAATTCCTAGTGGCTTCTCCAGCTTCTCTTAATGAAAAGCAGCCACTGCTTATTTAATGATTTGAATTCATAACTAGACATGTGTCTGTGAGACAGCTTATAAATTTGTACCCTAGGCCTGTACTCTTGCTAGCCAGCCCATCAATTCCCCTCTCAGACACAGTCGATATAATTTTGATTACGGTACTTACTTCCACTGAACCTTTCAGCCCAAATGCTTTGTAATGATATTGGGGGAGGGGGGATTGAGGGTAGGCGGGAGGGAAGATGGAAATACGGACAAATTGGGCTTCTTTTCTTAACTAATTTCCTAGGCTGTCATGTGGAAAATGAAAATTTAATTTTAATGTTCTTTGTAATTTAGCGATGTTTTCGGTGGACAGCAAGATCACAAGTGCACCCAATTTAGTTTGGGTAGATGAGTGTGTATTAACAAACTCACATCAGATGTGGGGCTTTTGACTTCTGCCTTAGAACTTGGTTAGCTACTTTTTGAATAAGCTGAGAAGTTAGGTACATAGTTCCTTCTTGGCTGATGATTTTGTGCCTTTCTATCTTTGTCTAAAAAGTACACTCATCATATCTTGGGCTTTTGGTCTTAACATTTATCTTTTCAGGCATTTCTTTATACAGAGACAGATGCACCTTCTGCAGTCCAGGAAGGGCCCCGGGGCTGCCTTGTCAGTGGTGGGGAAACACAGTTAAATTGGGTTAGAATAGGAGGTTAAACTATTGTGTCATTGTACACCGTCACTGAGACTGATGTTCACAAAAACCACAAATTTCAAATGACTTCTTAGAGCAGTCATAGCCAGCTAAGCCACATTCAAGTACTGAAATGGGATGCAGTCCTGATGAAATCCATTTTGTGTTTGAAGGTTAAACGATTAATTTCACAAATAGGTTCTATATGAATAAATTAGTTCCATGGAAACATATCTAGCTCCCAGACACACAACACAAACTCACAAAATTTGCTTTTCACTCATAGTTTTAGCTGGAGTGGCTTAATTGAAATAACCTGAGTCCTCATTTGGGCTTTTGTTTTAAAAGCCCAGCTCTGAGGAGGCTCATTTAGACGCAGCCCAGCCGAGAAGAGAAGAGGAGAGGAGGGGAGGATTGCTCCCAGAAAAGCGTGACTTTACAGAAAGAACCACTGAAAGGTTTTTACTTTAGGAGGAGGATTTCAGACATTCCCAAATGATTAGAGTACATTCTGGGAAAACCCAAGAAAATGCTGACCTTCCTGTCCTCTTGGTTCTTAGCAGACTGGTAGGTAGAAGCTCCGTGTTAAGTGAGTGCAATTTTCCTTTGAAAACTGCGTGGGAGTGAGCATGGAAAGGTGAACGAGGGGAAACTTATTTGCCAAGTAAGAAAAGACTCTCTTTGCCCCACATTTTGGTGCTTTATTTATCTACTGTTCAAAATATTACCTTGGTAAACTTTATTTAATGTCTTTTTTATTTCCTTGGAATTTCTTGGTTGGTTGTTCTACAGGCGTTGGCCAAGTTAGCCTAATAAGGTATCCCAGTTCCTCGTTGGTTAGGGAGGGGGCTAGTCCCCAAAGAGCCTGCAGGACCTTTTAGGACCAGCTTTAATCCACGGTAATGGGTAGGTCCTAGCCACGATGCAGATCCTCTATTGGGAGGACAGGAGATAAAATGGAAATTACAGCTTTGAACTCTCTTGATTTTCTTCACAAAAATGCTAATATCATTTTTAAGATTTCCATTTCTAACATTAAAACATTTCTACTTGGAGAAAACTTAGCACACCTGTGTGAGTAGCCTGAGGGGCAACAGTTTTTTTTTTTTTTTTTTTTTTTTGAGACAGAGTCTCAATCTGTCACCCTGGCTAGAGTGCTGTGGCGTCAGCCTAGCTCACAGCAACTTCAAACTCTTGGGCTCAAGCAATCCTCCTGCCTCAGCCTCCCGAGTAGCTGGGACCACAGGCATGCGCCACCATGCCCAGCTAATTTTTCTATATATATATTTTATATATATTTTTTTAACTGTCCATATAATTTCTTTCTATTTTTAGTAGAGACGGGGGTCTCGCTCTTGCTCAGGCTGGTCTCGAACTCCTGAGCTCAAACGATCCACCTGCCTCGGCCTCCCAGAGTGCTAGGATTACAGGCGTGAGCTACTGCGCCCAGCCGGCAACAGTTTTAAAATTATGGAGTAATACTGATTGGGAAGAGTTATGCCCATAGAGTAACACTGCAGTTAGCAAACTGCTAAAATACTGTTTTATGTTCTTTTAAAATTATTTCAGAATCATCACTTTCTGTGTATTAGGTTACCTGTTATTCCTTGTTCTAATTCTTCTTCTTTTATTTTCCCCCTCTCTATCTATAGTGTGGTCATTGGAATTTTAAAAAGAACATGGCAAACCACTTTAGGTAGAAGATTGTAGAAAAACCTTTGTTAAACAGAATGTTTGAAGGGAAGAAGCCTTCTTTGGTTACTGAATTTTATGATTCACTGAAGATTAATTTGAAAGCTCTTTTTGTTATCACCTTGTTGCTTACCTTTTTTTCTATAAAGTCATGGTGTATTTTCCTGCCTTATTATTCAGTGCTGAACAAGCTAATTTTTTTTTTTTTTTTAATGATTGGACATCTTGTAGTGCTTTAGGGCTCTCACTCTGGGCATCAATCATCTCTGAAACCTATTGAAGATGTGAAAGTGTATATGAAGAAGTAGAAAGTGAGTATAAAATTGTGTGTACTGTTAACAAAAGTAGTTATCTTTTTTCCCCCTAACCTTAACAGTTGAAGATAGCAAAATAAGTTGTGTTTTCTGAGGGTTGTATGGCATTATCTTTGTTCCTGAGTTATGCCTGGTCTCGTGTGTGTGTGTGTGTGTGTGTGTGTGTGTGTGTTTTGTGGATTTCTTATGATTTGCACAACCCTTTCTCATATCATTTCAACTGTTCTCTCATTCCCATTTTGTACACCTTTCTTTTCTTAGTATAGTTAATAGTTCATAAATGTCTCCCCTGCTAGACTGTGAGCCCCTCAGGGAGGAAACAATGACATATCAATTCAAATCTTGCAATAGGAAGAGTTCACGGCATATGATGGATAATAATACAATACACAAAATGACAGCTGAGGCGTAGTGTATGTCAAGACACCATTCTGAATGTTTCATGTGCGTTTACTCATTTAATTGTCTTTTTGAGATTAAATTGCTAATTAATTTGGTCCACACTACCAGGCTGTAGCTAAGTGACCTATTCAGCCTCATAAGAGTGAGGAGGGGATAATGGGGAGAGACTGGGAGAGGAGCAGGTTTGAGGAGACAGGGAACCTCTTGGTCATCTCTGTATTCCAGAGCCTGGCACAGAGCCTGCTGTGGTGTGATGCACACAATGGTGGCTGAATAAAGGACTGGTACGCCACTTGGGGGTTGGGTCCCTGTGCATTTGGAATAAGAGTTTATATTAAATGTCTGTAGAACTTCTGTTAAAGTTACTGGTAAGATTTAAAGCGATACTCTTGGGTTTTAATTTAGGTCATTAGTTAAGGGGAGAGTGGGTTTCTACAAATGGAAAAGTTTGACTATACTCCAATTCTTATTTTCCTGTTGGCTTCAGGAAATTGTATTCTGCTAGGATAAATTTTGGTTAGTCATTAAAACCACACGTGTAAGAGTAAGGCATTTTTGGCCACATGTTTAAAGGACTTTTCATTTCTGATGAAATATTGACAGCCGGCTTTAGATTGTTAGCAGCGCTACTGGGCTGGACTCAGTTCTCAGGATAAAGCTGCTGTAAGTGGAAATGGGTTGCAGGAATCCTGGCAGTTTTATTAGTAGTGGAAGTGTTGGCATGCGATTGGGAGATCTGAACTCTTGCCTTGGCTCCTCGTGTGTGATGCTGTAAGAGGTCCTTTTTAGCTCCAGCTCTAGTTTTTTGTTTACTCCTGACTATAAAAATATTTTTTATTCTTTTTTTTTTTTTTTTTTTTAGAGGCAGTCTGGTTTTATTGCCCATGCCTGAGGGCAGTGGCATGATTGTAGCTCACTGCAACCTCAAACTCCTAGGCTCAAGTGATCCTCCTGCTTCAGCCTCTCAAAGTGCTGGGATTACAGGTGTGAGCCACCACTCCAGGCAAAACATTACTTAAAATTTTAAAGCTTTCATCAATTTATAATGTGTTATGAAACTGTTTATTGACATTTTTCTTTTGACAACAAACGTGAGAATCATTTTCTGATTGGTGAATAGGCACATATTCTTCCCCCACAGCTTTATTAAGGCATAATTGACAAAAAATAGCATTAATGTTTACAGTGTACAACATGATGTTATGTATGTACACATAGTGAAATTAAATTAAGCAAATTACCCCATATCATCACTCCGAATACCTTTTTTGGTGTGTGGAGAGAACATTAAGATCTATGCACATATTCTTGACAGAAATTCTCACGTGGACACTTGAGGATTCTTCCTTTCAGATTACGCTGACTTAAACTTACAGGAGAAAAAATTGGTTTTCTTAATGTTCTACTTTTATTCATCTTTTATGATTGTCTGCACATTTGTCAGTATCCCTAGGTATTGAGGGTACTGCCCCTTACCTTCTACAAAGAGGTTTGACTCCAGAGAACAAGATCAGTTCAGTGTCTTGATGCTGGAGCTTTGTGTTGTCATCTCACCCATTCAACTCCTCAGGCTTCTGCGTAGTTTTTGAAATACTTAGATACTTTAATCGCTTTGAGCATGAAGCCTCAGTTTTAGAATAAGCCTTGTAATAGAAGACTGGTTTGGCCAGCAGGGGAATGTGGATGGAGAATGTGAGCCCCTTGTCAGTGCAACGTAACTTTGGGGCTTATGTGTTAGGATCCTAAATGTCTGAGCTAGGACTGTCCTTTAGAAGACGCTGTGGCGTGATGCTCTGTTGAGTTACCTTTGAAACAAAGTAATTAACACCAGAAGTTATTGTTCTGGGTAGAATTAAAAAAGCTGGAGTTTCTTTGATGCTAGTTCCTGGAGACACTGACTGCAGAAATTTTCTCCCTTAGAGTTTCTCTGCAAATCCTTGCATCAGTGGTAGAATCTGCAGGCTCCAAACAGAAAAAACTTGGGTTTGGAATTTGCTTGGTGCTTGGAATTATTTTCTTTGTGCTGCATGTCACAAGTCGGTCACTCTTGTGTCCTAGACCAACAACTTCTGATTTTAAAAATCATTCTTTTATTTAAAAGACTGGTATGATCGCTGCTCCTCTACGCAGCCAGGGCCAGGCCCTTCTGTGTGTTTTGGACCTTAGCTCCCTAGCTCTTGAAGTGGACTAAAGTCTGTTTGGGAAGTTAAATTGGAATCTAGGCTCTATCAAGTTGGTTTTTTTTTTTTTTTTTTTTTTGCCCCAATGTGCTTACTTTATTTTATTTTTTAAACCAGAGAGGCTGGCAGCTGTAGCCTAAGCTTGTTTCACAGGTTTGTTTGAAAGTCAGTTGGAGTGTGTGGTCCCATAGAGACAGTTTTAAATGATGATTTAGTTTCTGAATCCGCCTACAAAAAACCTAATCTGCCAGAATGGGGAGGATAAAGTCCTAAAAATGGGATAATAGCCCTAGAAATGGTGAAGACAGCAGAATTTTGGAACGGAAAGGTCAAAGGACGTTTTACAACCTGTTTTCCCTACTCCCTAGAGGTCAAGTGAATACCTGGGTCCCCTGACTTGTCAGCTGCTGCCCCTGGGTACTCTGCCACCTCTAGCTCTTTGTTTCTAACGTGAGTTCTATTTGGGATGCTGGGGGCAGGTCTGTCTTCTCTATAGCACTGGGGACAGTACAGTGGCTTCTGGGGTTGATGACTATGGCACAGGTAATTCTCATTCTCATCATCTGCACACCTGGAGGAGCAGGCCTTACCCTGCAGGTGTTCTGAGTTAGTAAACAGGTGAGCTGGAAGGGGGAAACCTACACACTTGGCCTCCACTCCCAGCCATGAGGTGGCTCTGGAGAACCTTCTGGAGACATGGCAGTGACCTTTCTTTGTCTTTAGGACACCTTCATGTATACCTAAGACCCCTTCACATATGGGGGCAAGTAATTTCAACCCAAAGCATCTCCTGTCACTTTTCAGTTCGCTACAAATGGGGGAGGCCAGTGAAAGCTCAGAATATAAGGTAGAAGGTGGTGACTTCAGAGAATCCATGCCTTCTTACATAAACCAAGTGCTATTATTAGAAACAATGAAAACTGAAAACTGAGGCTTTTTTTCCCAAAACTTTTCTTTTGTAATAGTTTCCTTATGAAACAAATGTTTTAATTTGCATGGTCAGTCTCCCCCTCACCAGTAGACTTTAAATTCTCCCTGAGCTTAACTCAGGTAATGGATAGCACCTGTAGATGAGGCTTTAAATAATTGCCAGATGTCCTCGTTTCAGTGAGGACCATACCCCATACAGGTGTGTTTTTAGGGGCCTCCTTGTTTTGGAACCCAAATGCACAGTTTGAGGAAGGATGTCCACATTGCTCCAACTAGAGGATGTTTTATTCATATGCTGTTGCTGCTGGTTTTCTCTCTTCCTTCCCCTGTCTCCATCCTCCTCTCGTGAGAGGGTTAAAGCTGACTTGTGGAATTAGTGCAATTTGCTCTTGTAAGAGACGGCAAAGGCCCCATCAAAATTGTTTATAGCCACGTTCTAGCGATGAGGTTGATGCCATGAGAGCCTCTTTCGATGTCCCTTTAGAGATCTTCTGTGGTAATTAAAAGGAAAGTGAAACACAGATTTATTAAAATGATAAATACAGGTTTACCAAGTGACTTCATAATGAGAGGTGTAAACCGTGCTGGGAAATATCAGGAGGTGGTCACGTTGTATTGTGGGAAAAACCTATAACCAGATGGACACTGTCTTGAATTGTTAAGATACCATTTCCTGCAGTTTTTAGACATTTGTTTTGACACTTAAGGACGCCTGAGGATGTGAATTTAATTGCTGCTGCTTTCTTTGTAGGCTTGAATGAAAAGTGGCAGATGATAGAACAATTGCCACTAAGATGTAGTTTTTTGAAACTTACGTTTCATGGGTGTTCAAAATTTTGTTTCTAAGTGTGTAATATGGATTAATGACTGTTAAAGCATTACTCCTGGGTCTTGGGCAATCGGAATAATGTGGATTTTGAGGGGTAGCTCTAACAGCTGCTCACTTAGGATATCCTAGAAAATGAGGGGTTGACTACAGTGAGGTTTAATGTGTGTGGCTCATTTAACCCAAACTTGCTGGCTGGAGTTATAGCTCTGGTGGTACTAGAGTTGTGGGGTGGTGAGTGAGCGGGGCCAAATCACCTTCTGGGGTGTAGGTTTCTTTTCAGCAGGGCTCTGTTTGCTTCCCCTTGCATGCTGGCTTACACTTCTGCAGGGCAGGGAGGAAACACTAATAGAGTGGGCTATTAGGATGGGCTAATACATAGGGCTCTGTGGAGTAAGGGTGTTACCTTTGCACTGTTTCACATAACAGGTGCTGGGGAGGACCTTCTTATTGGAGGGGAGGTGTGGGACTCTCCCATACTCTGGCTGCTACTAACCCTTCTTGCTATGGGAGTGGAGCTGGTGTGAAACTGCCTATTCTTTTTCTTTTTCAAGTTGGCAGTTATTTACTGAATCTTGCTACTTGCAAAGTGCTGTAGGAATTAGTGGGTGGGGAGAGAAGGGAGATGCAAAAGAAACAAAAGATGTGGTCCGTACCCATAGCAGCCTGCAGCTGGGTTAGGAGACAGTGCGGAGAGAGCAACTTGATGGGGATGTGCTCAGTGCACTATCAAGTGAGAAATGTGATTCAGGCTGAAGGTGGATAAGGGGAGGTAACCAACGACAGAACAATCAACCTGCTGGGGTTTATCTGGACGCGGATTTTCTGTGGCACCTTAAAGATTTTAAGCATTGGAAAGGAGAAAAGGAGTTTGTACCAGATTTAAATTATTTGGCCTATCAGATGTGTTTGCTAGAAATAGTCTTAGGGAAGTCTTCTATTTTCCTCTTTAAAAGTAATATTTAGAAGGAATAGTAATTGACAGGTTTATTTTTCCATGTTTATGGGTAATTCTTTGTGCCTATGTAACTTAAAATTGCTGGCACAAAATATACTACCAGAATCGGTGTGTTGTCTAATACCGCCTTATTTATGGCTTCATAACTTTTTAATCAAGAATATTTTTTTAAGGTTTATATTTCCCTAGGTTATTAAGCAACGTTTACAATTAATACTTAGCCATTGTCTTAAGGAACTTCTTTGTTTTTGTTGTGAGGCCAGAGTTTAGGAAGAAGGTATGTTGGCTAAGAATTTACCAGGTAACTCACTTTTTATAATATTTCTTTGTATTTTCTTCTCTTCCATGGGATATATTTTGGTTACTCATTACTTTGAAATTTGCCAAGTTTAGAGCAGTGATGATTTTGGCCCAATTAGAATTTCAAATAACGCTTCTGTCCCCCTCCCCACCCCCTTTTACAAAGCGGAGCCTGTGATCCTATGAGGTGTTTCTCCAGTCCTCAAACCTGTGAGGACAGCCAGTTGCCAGTGTTTGCAGGCAGGGGCGTAGGGGAGTCAGCCCACCAAGGATAAGACCCAGTCTCTGACCTCAGTACTCCACAAGCATGAGGAAAACTTCCTTCCTCAAAGAGTTAGTGAATGCCAGCTGTGGCCTGCTGGTGTGTGACAGGGTCTCTGCTTCCAAAAGCCCCACACGATACAAAGCAAGGCAGCAAAGAGGACTGGTGGAAATGGGTTTATAACAGGAGTAGGGAAAATGAAAAGGAGAAGGTGCTACTTGCAAATATGTAAGCCTAGGTGGAACACTTAGGGCAGTTCGGCTTTTATAATTAACGTTAGGCTCCCAAACGAATTTCACTTTTTGCCCCACTTGCTCTTCCCTGGCCAGCACATCTTATCCTTCACCTTTCCGTCAGGAAAAATCACTACAAAAGCAGTCTGTGAGGCCCCATGTGAGTGTCCAGCCAGCTCCGCTACTTCTTCAAAGATTCTCTGTCCCAGTTGTTTTTATTAAAACCACAGTGTGTACTCTGGACTTTGGAAATTTGCTGCTGCCACTCTGTCGATCTTAACTCTGAAAACTGTTCTCACTGTCCACATAGAGCTTGCAAACAACCTAGTAAATGCATGAAATGGTGGAATAGAAGCTATTCCAGTAAGATGTTAGTCTTCTAGCATGTGAACTCAAGTTTATTAGCCTGTATTAAAATAGCGTGTATTAAAACAATATTTGGGGTCTCTAGAATTCGTTGGCTTCTTGATCAGGGCAGTGAGGTCCCCATCTTCAATTTTGAAAAAAATCTTAGAGGTTTTCCGTGTTGCAGAACAGATTACCATTCAAGGGACCTCCAATTTTCTCATTCTTTGGAGAGCAAGTTCTCTCCTGCTCTTTTAACCGGCAGGTTTCTTTTGTGCCAAAAAGAGAAAAAGGCATGATACTTCCTACACCTCCCAACATGATGGAGGCTGCTAGGACAGGTTTGGGGAGAGCAGGGACCTCCCGGTACACGTGCTGGGAGAGGTCCAGAACTCCCTCATGTGAGAGGTGGTGGGGTGCTTCTACCAGAGATGTTTTTATCTGCAGCAAAAGACAAGGCATCCTTTCTCATGCTTTCTTTGGGGTGGGGATACATGTGGCAAAATAATCTTTTTTTGAGCTATTAAATCTATCTCTTGCTCTTTGCTTTTTCTTTTCTGGTATTTCAAGCAGGAACTGGGACCCTTGTACTTCCTTGCCTTGAGCATACTTGCCTGGCAGGAAACTGAAGCAGTTTGAAGTTGAGACTCTTCAGTCTCTTTGTAAAAAGTCTAAACCTATGGAAGAGAGAATGCTGTGCATCCTGGGGTGGAAGGTGGTTTCCTTTTGATAGCAGTGGGGAGAGAAAGCAGATTCCCCCAGACCAGGAAGGGGTCACGTTTGGGTTGGGATCCATTGGTGACAACATGAGCAAGGGAGGAGGACACTGGCCACTTGGTGGGCCTGGGGAGGCTGCATTTTCGACACCTGGGTGTGCTGCCTTGGCAAGGTTCTGGTGTAACGGGTGGGGCATGGAAGCATAGATGTGCTCGCTTCCAGTGGCCTGTGGTTGACGGAGCATTTCAGCAGTAGGCATGACAGGATGGAGGCCCTTCCCTTCGGGTGGCATCCCAGGAACAGCTCTGAGGATCAGTTCCTACCATGGGCCTTGGAGTCAGAATTAATTTGATCTCGAGAAGAGTGGTTATTTTTGCACACTTGACTTTGTGCGTTGAGATTTTATACCTGCTGTTCTGATCAAAACTTGGGTTCCTGAAAATGCCTAGATGTGATAGTATGGAGCCCCATAAATTGAAAATCTTGGTCTTGCTCTGTGTAATTTTATTAAAAATTGAAGTGTCAAGAGCCAGACAAATCAGAGGAATATACGGGAGCTCAGCTTCTCTTACCTCCAAGGTCATGTGCTACCCCCAGCAAGGTGGTGGCTTCTTGGGCACTCCTCACAGGTCTGCGAAAGCGCTTACCTTGTCTTGCTGTGAAGCCCTCCCCTCTCCAGACTTCGAGCTACGCCAGAGCAGAGCCCTCTGCTTGCCTTATTCATCTTCATAGCCACAGTGGTTGCCTCCCAGCATGCAGTAAATCTTCGAATAAATACACACACAGAGGAAACTTTGCAGCTTAAGGGAAGCTGAAGCTCTGAAATGAATGCCGGCCCTGCAAGGTGGATACAAAAGGACTCCAGGAGAGAGGTCCCCTCACTTCACTTTGTAGACCACAGGCAGGTGCAGTGTGTGAATTTTCCACGATCAGTTCATGTCTTCTCTGTCAGGGTGAGTAATTCAGAATTGGATTCAAAGAAGAGATGACTTAAATTTTAAAAAAAATATTAGATATCGTATGTTTGAGTTATATGTAAAAATCAGTTTCTAGCGGTCTGGCACTCTGGCTGGCCAGTTGTCGCCTATTAGGCAGAACTGCCTGGAATAAGACCAGCTCCGGCTGGCTGGACATCTGTGGCAGACGTCTCAGGGCTCCTGGTTCTCTTCCCGTGATGCGTCCCAGGGGACTCCTGAGAGTGCTGGTCCCAGAGAGGGATGAAGCCCAGCGTGGGCCTCCTTGGAGGTGTGAGGGGCAGCTCTTCTGGATTGGCAGGTTCCGTAAGACCCCCAGGAAGGGCCAGGGTTTTGCTTTCTCTGCTCCAGTTGGGAGGCTGTCAGGGGCCTCTAGGTGAGGGGACAGCTCGGGAGTGGGTGTGGGCGCTGTGTACACCACCCTCTGAACAGGCGCGCATTTAAAGATGTGTGCAAAAGCAAGTTCTGGACAAGAACTAAGACTTCCTCGTATAAAAGTTGGTAAGTGCTGCCCCTTTCTTTCCTTTCGCTAATTAATTTCCTTGACAGCATTGCTTGCTGGCAGCTCTTCTCTACAACTGGCTGCGGAATTGCAATGCTCAATTATCTGTGTAATAACACGCTATAAAAACATAGAAAGCCAGGAAAAAATGGGTTTTGAACCAAAGTGGCTGAGCTTTGAAAATAGACACTCTGCACATTCACATCTGGACCAAAAGGAGAACATTAAATCTGTCATTAATGATTTAATTGACTGGTTTTCTTTCTATAAAAGGTAAAGGAAAACATTAAAATTGAGTATGAGGCATTCAAATTACCTGGAGATACAACCCGGAGCAGTATCTCCTTACAAATTTGGGTTTTCTGATGCCATTCATTAGAAGTGATTCTCTGTGGCTGTTTAGCTTTTGAAAACGTTGATGGCGCATCTTAGCACAGGCCTTATTGAAGGCCTACTGCGTGCCGGGAACTGCTCGTGTGCTTTGTGTACACCACAGCGTTTGTTAATAATCCTACCTTCGGTCTTGCGAGGAAGGTGGGGGATGTCACCATAAATAACTGGCTCATGTGTTTGCATGATTTCAGAACCAGTGCTCTTTCCCAAAATGGGTCAGTAAAATCAGAGGGTGGCTATTTTTTCTCCTTTTTAAAGTTGCTTATGAATGGATGTACTAATTTATTGAAAGCTACTTTTTAAAAATGTAAAAAAAAAAAAATAGTGCATAATTGCCAAGCCCTGCCTGAATTCCTGGCTCATAGAATTGTGGGGTAAAATGAAGCAGTGGTTATTTTAAGCCTCTAAGTTTGGGTTAGTCTGTAGCACCCAGGAGATAAGCAGCTCATGTGCCCTTGGTTCTTTCTGCTTCTCTAGCTCTTCTGCTTGTCCTTCTCAGTCTGCCACCCCCACCCTACTCCTTGTGAGCTCACCATGTGAGGACCACTGTGGAAAGGCCAGTGACCATCAACAAAATAAAACACCAAAGCAAACGAGTAAAGGGAGAACAGCGATGTTCGGGAAAGCCAGAACACAATAAGCAAAACATTTAGCCTATTCCTGGCAGCTGGGGTTAAATCGGGAACCAGGCGCTGCGGCGGTATTTTTGGTCTCTGCTTTGACTACATTTGAATCCCCCATGGAGGTCTGACAACGTCTGGGCTGGGAGATCCTGAATCTGCATGTGTGCATGTTCAAGGCCTGCCAGGATGGTCTGTGAGCGCCCAGGGTTGTAGAAGCATTGGCCTCGCTCCTGCTGGCTTGTGGAGAAAGATAATCTTTACTGCCCAGGGCCTTTTATGAGCAGGAGCTGTGCCGGATGTTGACATGCATTGTCCTTTTCATCCTCACAGCAAGTCTGCGAGGTGGGGGGAGTAGCCCATCTCATAGGTGAGGAAACGGGGGTTTCAGAAAACCCAAGTTACTGGTACTGGGTCTTCCAGTTAGTGACAGGGGATAGGATTTGAACTCATGTTTGCCTTTCAAGTGTATGACTTTGCCCCCCGCCCCCAACCTGAGGGCAAAGGACACTGACCTGCTCGCTCAGTGTAACACAGGATTTTGGACACTGGTTTCTACTTGCATTGTTCATAAATACTTTTGGTGTCTTCTGCAAGCTACAAGTTTTTGTGTGTGTGTTTTTGTTTGAAAGTGTACTTCCTTACAAATTTATGTTGCTTCCCCTATCTAACTTGTTGGGTGAACATTAATGTCTTGTTGCAGAACTAAACATTTTTCTCTGTATTGACAGGAAACTGACATGCCTCAGACTAACTGTTAATAGATGCAACTTTTGCTGTTTACCCTGATGACTTTTGAGTTGATCCTCAAATACCAAGGTGGCCATTAAAAAGTATCTTTCCCATTAGGAGTATTGTGCTTTTCATTTCCTTCAGTAATCTTAGAATTGCTAAGTATACATTTTATAAAAAGAGAAGAATTTTTTCCCCCTGACTTAATTTTGCTGAACTGATGGATATTTGGGGATGTAAGGAGAGAGGAAACAGAAGGAAGCTCTCTCTCTGTCTAGGGCATCAGAATCTTTCTGTTGTTTTTAAGCCTGCAAAAGGATGTTTTCCAAAAAAAGTACCATTTATCAATACAATATTCTTTTCATGACAGTGCACTAAAGGCAGGGCTATAACACTTATGGAGGATAATAGGAATAGTGAAAATAGTGGCAAAAATTGGCAGGTGAAGAGAATTACGCTCGACTATTATGTTTTGCTCATCATTTTGTCAGTGCTTTGATCCTCAAATAGAAGTATGGCCATTATGTGAGAGTAACTTTTCCAGGAGTAACTATGGTAGATGGGTTTGCATTTGGGACTTGATGGGCTTCCTGCCCTGAAACCTTCAAGCCCTCAACACAATAGGGGCTTGCTGGGTGCTGAATGAGCCCTGTGCCACCCTCCGAGTAGGGACTTGGTGAGTGAGAGCCCCAGGCTATGTGTATTTCATTCGCTTGGAGCTGTCAGGTCTTATCAACCTTTCGTTAGGAATATTTTGTTCTCCCTGAAAACTCATAAAAATTCATGTTTGTAATGTTCATGCCTGCAGGATCCTGTAGAATTTTGTTAAGCTGCTTCTACCCTTTTCTCCTAATAGATGTAACATTCTCCTCATATACACAGGTACAGATGTGTGCTTGGGCATCTATACAGGAGGCTCATGGAGATGCCAAAGTAGGTTTGCTGAGGGGAATGAAATAAACTAATTCCCCCCCACACACACACCGGTTCAACGTGACCAAGATATTTCTATGCATAATCTCAGAAGATTCCGTTCTGGGGAATATTATAAATTTTATTAACCTCGTATATATTTTGCCAGATACCTGTTGAGCATATGTCTTTATTTGATTACCATAATGATTGGTTGCTTGCGTATCTGGAAAGAAAATAATGTGGATTTAATTTTTTTACAATATTTTTTAGCAAGGTCACCTTTTGTATTTGAAACAGCAGATTCGTAAATTCTTAACACTATGTATATCCTTGAGACTTTAAAAGAAAAAAGAATGATATTAGCCTAATACATCATACCAGAATTTTATTAATAGTATTTTAAATATGGATCTTAAATTGAATGAAAGATTTAGGCTACTTTTATTCTTTTTGATGGAGTGAGGAGAGGGGCAGGGGCAATATTTAAAAATTGTGACTCAGTAATAATAGTACACTGTTATGAAAACATTCTATAGGACAAATTATATCTCATTACGCTTAACTATGTAAGATGCAACATTGATAAAGTAGAAAGCATATGCTTGTCCTTTACTTCAGTGCTTTTATAACAAAGTGATTGTACTGTATTGTGTGTATATGTTTGAGAATGGAGAAAATATATGGAATTCTACAATACTTTACATTAAACTGATATGGAATTATACCTATAAGTTGATGTATTGTAAAAACTCAGTACGATTTTTAATTCTGAACAAAGTTATGTAGTACTTCTTTTTATTATGAGTAGAGAAGTTATCATTGTGTGAAATTAGTACGGGCAGGTCATCTGTAATACTCGCTGTTACAGCAGTCAACCCTAGCTGATGGCCTTTAGTAAAACAAAGCAATATGTAGCGTTTCTGGTTAGTGGAGAACAATTTAGCACAGTGAGCAATAGTCTCATTTATGGAATGGTAATTATCTGTAGATGGTGACTAACATTTTTATGAATTTTGTAAGAAAATACTTGCTAGTTCTTTTCTTCTTCTTTCCCTGCCTCTTTGCCCGTGCCTCTTCCCTCCCACCTCATATGGGGACAAATCTGTTTTTACAGGTCTCAAAAAAAAAAAGATTTTTTTTTTTTTTTCCCTCCCTCACCAGAAGTGATAACTCATTTTGTTAGAATGGCAGTGAGCTCAGAAGTGGAGGATTATGACTTCAGTTGGGGCTTAATCCGCCTGAGCAGGTGCATTCTAAGTAAGAGAGATACTGTTTTAATGCAAATGTCCCTACTAATTCAGAGAAAGGGAGACATATATAGGAAATGACATAGCAGTTAAGTCAGAATTGTTTCTAAATAGATTGTTTTTTTTCCCCCTCTGAATCCTCTGAGCACCAGCAACAGTGTGTCTTTAATAAATTGGAGAGAGATGGAAAGGAAGAGAAGTTGAGGGTGACTGTCTTAATTTTTTGCTCTGAGGGATCAGAAATGCTTAAGAAAAATGAAGTCAGATTTACATAGTATAGTGTTCATTTTAGACTGGAATTTGATTCTGGGGACCTCAAATAAGAGGGGATGGTTATATTAAAAATGCCTAAGGCCCTACGTTAAGGCAACTTTAACTTAAATGGCATATGCCTTAACAGGGTGGCTTTATAGTGAGGTTCCAGAATTGTTCTTCCTTTGTCTTGGAGGGTGCTGTTGTATGAGAAGAAGTGAGAAAATGTTTAAGTAGTATGTCTAAGAACCAGGGCATGCAGAGAGAACCAGGGCTCTTTGTTAGGTGAATAAAATGTTTATGTTGGGTATAATTCTGTTTTGCATTTTGGTTAATTTGGCTTTTAGAGAAGTATATTTTGACTTGAAAGGCATTAGCCGTATGTACTTATTTACTTAGGTGATTGGTTATTCTGTAATTATGACACTGCACTTTGATGTTTTGGGTATTTTTCTGCATATTTCACAATAAAAATGGTTTAAAGAAAAGTCACTAATGTGTCCTAGACCTTCCACCTGAACCATGCCAATTTATTATTCATTCCTCCATTTACTCTACAAATGTCAGTTAAGCACCTACTGTGCACCAGGCACTGTTACTAGCACTGAGGATGCAGCTGTGAACAAAATGAGTAAAAGTCTCTGATCTCATGGGACTTGTACAGAGGCGAGACAGATAATACGCGAGACAGTGGGCTCTAGCAGGAGTTGACAAGCTTTTTCTATGAAGGGCCAGGTAGTAAATATTCTAGGCTTTGTGGGCTACATGGTTTCTGTTGCAACGACTCATCTGTGCCACTGTAGTGTGACAGCAGAATAGACAATACATACATCAGTGGGAATAGCTATGTTCCAATAAAACTTTACAGAATTGGGTGGAGAAGAGGGAACTCTTGTACACTGTTGGTGGGAACGTAAATTAGTACAGCTGTTATGGAAAACAGTATGGAATTCCTCAGTAAATTGAAAGAACTACCATATGGTTCGGTAATCCCAATTCTGGGTATCCTGTACTCATGTTCTTAGCATTACTCACAATAACCAAGATACAGAAACAACCTAAATGTCTCTCAACAGGTGAATAGAGAAAATGCAGTATATGTGTAAAACGGAATATCCAGCCTTTAAAAAGGAAATCCTGCTGTTTGCTACAATGTGAATGGAGGGTAGAGGACATAATGCTAAGTGAAAAGCAAGATACAGAAGAGAAATGTACTGCATGATCTTACAGGAGTAGTCTGAAATAGTCAAACGCAAAGAAGCAGGGAGTGGGATGTGGTTACCAGGCACTAGGGAGAGGGGAATGGGATGATGGTGGTCAAAGGGTATAAAGTTTCGGTCGTGTGAGATGAATAAGTTCTGGAGATCTGTTGTACAACATGGTGATGATAACAGTATTGTACATTTGAAATTTGCTAAGAGAGTAGGTCTTGAATACTCTCACTACACGCATACAAATGGTAACTCTGTAGAGGTGATAGAGAAGTTAATTAGCTAGATTGTGGTGATCATTTTAAGATTTATATGTATAGCAAAGCATCAAGCTATACACTTTAAATATATACAATTTTTTTGTCAATATCTTAGCTGTTTTTAAAAAAAAAATCATGTGTTCCATGCACTGTTAATGGTTCTCTCTGTGCTACTTACAGAAGGTACAATGCTCTCGTGCTTCACTGTTAGTGCTAAAAAGTAACATGTAAAACTCAGCACCAATAAGCTATTTAGGACAGTCAGGTCTGCTAAAAATGTTCTGTAAATTCTCTGCTAGAACATCTGCAAATTGTTTCCTGAATGCATTGCCAAATTTATGATAAAGCACAATGATTTGAAGATAAGCATTGTTTCTTGTTTCTAGTAAGACAAATGCTTTAGTCTTTAGTCTTACTAGAGTGTTATGTCAATGCTGAAAATGCTATACTATATGGTATAAAAGGTATTAAATTCTCTCAGTGGGTGGGGTTGAGATTTCCATTAGACATTCAAGTGGAGATCTGAAGAAGGAAGTTGGATAAATGAGTCTGGAGGTGAGGAAGGACACCCAAGCTAGAGAAATACATTTGGGGAGTCTTCCCTGGCAGGTGTAAAGCCCTGGGAGCAATGGGATCATTGAAATAGTTAGCATAGATAGTTAGCAGTGCCTGGGGCACTTTGGAGTTGACCAGCCAGGGAGATAAGCAACAAGGGTAGGAAACTAGGTCAAATTGCCAAAGACAGTAGATTGAAGAGGGAAATCACTGTCCTGGAAGCCAAGTAAAGTGGTGTTCTGAGGGAAGAGGATGTTGATAAACCATGTTCAATGCTGCTCAAAGGTCAAGGAAGGCAAGACTAAGAAGTGAGACTTCACCAGGATAGAAGTCATAAATGACTTGGGTTAGAACAGAGTAGACAGGAGTTCCTGAGAGAATTTTTAGATCAATGGCTACAAATAATTAAACTCAGAATATATCGTTTGGGCATCTGGGACCTGTATTTAATGATTGCCATTTTCTTCTATCCTAATCATCTATCATAATCATTATTATTTTAGTATTAAAAAACTTTCTGTAGTAAAAAAATCAGCTTATCCATTTCAAAGAGCTGAAATAGATGTGAAACCTCTTCTATGAAAATTTCATTGGTCTTTCCCAGTTAAGCCATGTGACTTTGGGGTCTCACTGTCACCACAGTTTCAGTGGTGACGCATGCTCTTAGTTGAGACAGATTTGTTAAATGCTATTCAGTTCCTTTGGGCACAGTACCACGTGTGCTTTTTTTCCCGGCCCCCCCCCCCCCCAAGTAGGCTGCAGAACTGTGAAATGAGGGTCCTTGTGAATAGATCAAAGGTGTAGGAGAAAATTGTTGCTTATATATTTAGGCAAAATCACATGTTGATTATTTACAGTTATTTGATCGTCAGGTTGAATTTCTTCCTATAGATTATAGAGGGAATTTCTACTTGTGCTCAGAATAAAATTAAAAGACCAGGAAATTGGAGCATCAGGAAAATTAAATATGTGTGGGGGAAAGTCATGGTGAGGTGAGTGTATAAGAATGTAAGAGAGCAGGTGCTATATTGTTGGCTGAAAGGGCCAAAACTTGACTCTAGATTTCATAGCATTATAGCAGCTTCGGCAAAGAAGGAAACATGACAGTTATGTGATTCAGTGTTGTACAGGCAAAAACAAACCATTAACTCAGAAGAAGCAGAGCTCTGAGGTCTGAGAAATTTTCCTACAACATAGGAAATGTTGGATAATGAATAATCAGTGTCCCTACAATAGATATTTCAGAGTTACCTAGAATTGCATTTTACATTCCGGGATCATGCTAAAAGCGTTGATTATATTAGGGACCCAAACAATGCTACCATTTTGGGAGAAAACCTGCACTACAGATATCGATGTTGTCCACTTAAGGGCATCTCCATGTGCTTTGGAAGTTGAGTGAGTGCAGCTGAGGCCTTTTGGAAATGAAGCCTAGTGGTGTTGTGTGCCTGAATGGCTGATCACCAACACCAGGGAGGGGGGGAGGCAAAGGAGGGTGGGCTTCTTACTGGAATGCCTTTTAGATAAACCATACTTGGAATATAAAAATGTTCTCCTTGGACCCAGATTCCTGAATTCTGGTTGTAAATTCTGGTTTTGATACTGATGGCTCTACTGCAAACTAGAGAAGCTGAACACACTTTCGGCGATATCCTGCATTGGATACCTGCGCAGTTAGCTCTGTGAGGAGCCTGGCAGAGCTCTGACTCACACACTGACCTGCGACTAGGTCTTTCCCTCTGTAAGCTGCCTCCTTTTCAATCCCAGCCGTCCTGCTGTGTTCAAATTTTAGCAGATTACTTAGATCATTTCATATTTAACATCATGAACCATTTCCACCTGGGCCCACACATATCTCCATTTATCTCAGTGCAAGAATTTCAAATAAAGCTTCAGTGTGTTTTGTGGCACATAGAGCAGCTGCTGTCTGTCTCCCCTTCGTTTCCTTTGGTTTTAGTGGAACACTTTGAGATATTGTCAAACCACAAAGAATTGCCTGCCCATGGCTCCTGGATGCCGGGAACTGGTACAGGATTGACTGGGCATGTGTGAACTAATATTGAAACAATCTATTAAAAAGTTAGCGTTTAATAACTTTAATCAGCTGGAAAGATTGCCTATGAGTAGTTAATACTCAAATTTAAATGGGAATGTATTTTTATTTTTGAACTTTGAGATAATGTTTGAACTTTTTCAGAGTAGGGTAGAGGGTTAGGGTAGAGGGTTTAACACCCATTTTTAACTCGTTAGGTCTGATCCCTATAGATAAGAAAGGACCATACTGGGGCAGTGGTTCTGAACATTGGTTGCATATTGGAATCATTTGAGGAGCTTGGGAAAAAATAAAAAATCTCTGGCCCCACTCCAGACCAATTAAATCAGTCTGCCAGGAATGGGGCCTGGGTATTGCTGAAGTTTCCCAGGTGGTTCTAATGTGCAGCCGGGGCTGAGGACCACTGCTCAAGGACTTTACAAACTGTGGCCGTCAGAATGCAATGACATCAAACCATAACTCTTTGATTGTAAAGAGTTGGTAAAAACCTCTAAAACTTGATCACTTTTGTTCTCCATCGTTATCATGCTAAATGTGCATCCTGTTTTCATCATGCATGTGCTTAGGAAAATTATAATGACTCTACAAATACAGTGGGGAATAGTAATTTGGATTTGTTGTCTGGGGATTTGGCTTGGGTAGTATCGAGGCTGAAGATTATTCCTGTTCTACCTTGAAAAAGAGACTTTGTTATAACATAAGTAGCATAAACAGAGTTGTAAGGGGAGTTTAATGTAGCTGATAAAACAAATCTACAAGCACTTTAGAATGTATATTGAAATTTTAAACTATTCGTGTAATAATTATGTCCTTTTTTCTAAGGTTCTACAATGTAACATACTACCTGGCAAATCTCATCAGTTTTTATCATAGTGTGCATAGTTAAACTTGGACTATCTGGAACTCCTTGAGAAAAGATTATTCTATTATCTCAGATTTCCCATATAGCTTAGAGTTTATCCCAGCAGAGAACATCAGAACTTAAATGTGGTTCCACAGAGCAATCTCTCTGAATCTCTGCTGCCTTATAGATTTCTACCTAATTAAACCGTTTTATATTGGCTCAGGGCTAGTGTTACAGACACAGGTGCTACGCCATAAAGGTGTTGCATTCAGGAGCACTTGTAAAGGCTGCTGTTTGTCCTTTCTCTGAATCCCCTCGGACTGCTGTGCTTTGGGTTCTATCTTGCTTTTAGGATTTCTCAATAGTAGCCCCCATTTTTTTTCTTTTGTTGCTTCTAATCTGCTATGAATCTGGAAAGTAGATGATCAAATTCTTCAGAATTGTGGGTCAAATAAGAATAAATAGTTTGTCCTTAAGGGCCTAAGGACTTCTACAAATAAAATCTGAATTGCAATCAGTGGACTTCACTGACTTTTTGTTTTACTTCTGGTCCTTTATGTTCTAGAAAGGTAAGCTTGATGGTAATTTCTAAATAGGGGATAAGGAGCTATGTAGAATAGTGAAATGGGGAATTAAAAAAAAAAGTATTCTAGAATTTGGAGTTTCCATGTTTTGTATGTGCTTCTAGTTGTACATCTGAGTCTCCTATTTCAACATCTAGTCTTGCTGAGGACATAGACACATAGACATGTGAAGGGCAGGAGCCACAATAGTACTAAGTGTCACCATGAGCTGAGGGAAACCAGAATTAGGGGGGTGAATAGGAAGAGTTATTTAATGCCTTTTATATTACAGGTATTCTGCGTGCTTTCCATGTACCATAAACCCCTGAATAATGCAGCTTTGGGTATAAAGCTGTTGGTGATTGTTGGGCATTATGGAGCCAGGCTTATGGCAAAAGCTTGCCCAATATATAACAAGATCTTGTATTTTACGTGATTTAGTATTTTGGACCCTTCATGTTGAGTTGTGATTTCTTTTTTATTATATTCATTTAATATTTGAAAAAATTTTGTAAGTTAGGTATTACTGCTATCTCCATTTTGCAGATGGGAAAACTGAACCAAAGAAAGTTAAAGTAATTTGCCTAAGAGTTGCTCAGTTAATAATTGTTAGTGCTAGGATTTGAATTGAACCTGGGCATTCTGACTTCGAAGCTGTGTTCTGCTGTCTTGGGAGATGCCTAAGAATGTTCTGCTAGTCACTTGATTCTGAGTCTTTATTGCAAACAATTACGTGCTAACCTTTCCATGCATAATATTTTCTTCTTCGGATTATTTTCCTAGAAAAAATCCATAAGCAGAATCTAGCTGTCATGGGTTGGATTGTACTTGCCTGAAATGCATATGCTGAAATCTTTACCTCCACTGGCTTAGAATATGATGCTGTTGATAGTTCCACTGTTGTCCCCTCTGAAGAAAGCTGTTGGAAGTAATGTAGAATTATTTCCTTAGTGTGTTCCATTCTTCTGTAAAGTAGCTCTACTGGAGTGATAGAAATCTGGGGAGTAGAACTACTTTACAAAAGTCCTAATGATGCCATTAATATTATCAGTACCAAAATAATGATAATATTACTGGGGGAACAACATAATGGTTGAGCAGGGCTTTGGAGGAGCCAATCAAATCCCCAACTGTGAAATGGGGGATGGTAGTGCCTGTCTCATGTGATGGTGTTTATTAGCCATTACACTCCCCTGCATTTATCTGGCTCATACCTAACAGCCCTGTGCACATTACCTGCAACCTAGTGATCTCTTTTCCAGTTTATCCAGGTAGTTCATTAAAAAATTCTATCACCCATTTTGGTGAAGTGAGCGTGTGTGTGTGTGTGTGTGTGTGTGTGTGTGTGTGTGTTCTGTATGGCTGATATAGATGCTTGGTAATACTCACTATAAAGTTTTCCAGACTAAAAATTATTCTGGCCTTGATGGTATGCAAGAATTTCTTAAGCAATTTAGATACTCTTGGTAAGTATAAAATGAAATATTTTCTCTGTACTTACACAAATATATATGCACATACATATACACATATAAATTTCTTTTAGTACAAATGTTTGAATTTTTTCTGTTCATTAACCAATAATTTATACTAATTTTCTTTGTAGTGTATTCAGATATTCTGAATTTAAATGACTACTTATTATTGTAAAAGGGATGCTTTAGAGAGCTGTACTGTCTCTATTCTGTGGCTTATGTATTCACATCACCAGCTGTGTACCCCTTGAGGTACAAGGACCTCAGTTTGAGAAGCCTGATTTCTGCGGCCTTGGTTGATTTGTCATTGTGTCAGAAAAGAATTCCAAGTTATTTTTTGAAGAAAATCTGGTCATGCCTGTAGCTTGACCATTCTCTACAAAGGTGAGAATGTCTGCTTTTTAGGAATAAGTTCCTCGATGCTACTGCTTCCAGCTGGGATGAGATGTAAAACACTTGGAATGGTACTTGACTAGAGACTGGAGTATCAGTATCAGGTACATTATGGGGTATACAACGAGAAATTCATAGCCATTCAATTATGTAACACTAGACTGTGGGTAATAGTTACAGAGATGTGCCTGAAGAATATGCAGTCGATTCAGTTTTTTAAATTAAAAATACTTTATGATGACCATGGCTTATTGCACATGATTTGGTCCAGTTTCTTACCTGCACATTTGTGTGGCATTCTCACATGGTTCCAAAGATCTCTCTGACATCCTATTGGATCTTGTTGCTGGGAATGTTAGATTCTTTTAGTAATTAAAAACTTTCAAATACAGTTTCATAGAATTCAAGCACTTTTCTAAAGTGTTTACAGGGGGCCAGGTTGGTTGGTTTTTTCCAACGTAATTGCCTGCCTTTGTTTTTTGATTTTTTTTTTTTTTTTTTTTTTTTTATGCGTGTCGTCTAGTTCTCTTATATTCTAAAATTTGTTGCTGGATTAATTCAGCCCACCAGGCAGCTGAGTTCCTGAAAACCTGGTTTTAGACTTGGTTCTTGTGAATGGTGCTTTGGTACAAGGCTGTCAGCTTACACTGAGGCACACTCCTCAGGAAAATCCCAGTGAAACCCTTATTTGCCATGAGATCAGGTTACACAGTTGCTTCATTATGAGGACACAGGGGAGAAATTTCTCCTTGCTCTCAGTTTAGATAGCAGTTGTGTTGTTCTAGAGTAACCCACCCACTTGTTTTTTCTTAGGAACAAAGTTTTTCATGCAATTGACCCTGTTTCTTTTTCATGCTACCTGTGACCATGTAAAAAGCCTAGTTTGTGGCCTTGCTGTAGTGTCTAGAACCTCAGATCATGTGGTTTTTTTATTTTTGTAAAAAAAAAAAAAAAAAAAAAAATTACACTCAGTCTTAACCTTATGTTTTTAAAATTTAGAATTCTCTTCCTTTTCCCCCTGTAGAAAAATGCCCACATTTTTGTGAACTACTTCAGATGCTTTTTTAGGACACATGAGGGAAAAAATAATGATAGCAGGCACCTGGTGAACGTTGAAGCAAATACAGTGTAGTCTTCTCATTTACCTTTTGTTGTGGTGGCCTGGCCCTCGGGGAGGCCTGAGTGATGGATCAGCTCTATGCCAGTGACCTGTGCAGCCCAGCTGGGCCCACTGTCCTGAAACCCAGTGCGAGACCCTCTGCTTCCTGCTCCCACCATAGTGCTCTTCAGTGCTCCATGGTGATCCTGCCCCGTCAGCACGCCACATAGGACCAGATCAGATGTGCTAAAAATACAGTCCTGCCTGCAGGATGCAGTTCCTGCCACCCTACTATTGTCTTTGAGAAGGCTTAGGGTCTACATTTGTAAGTGACAGAGGTCTATAGCCTTTGATTTTCGTATGTGAGGTACATCATGCTGGTTAGGCTAGCTTATACTGAAGACCCAAACACCACTGAAACTTCCTGGCTTAAAATAGCATCATGCTGCGTGTCCATTGCTGGTCCACAGAGCCCCGGGCTACCTGAGCAGCCGCCCTTTCCAGCCTTGCTGCTAACCCTGCCAGAGGGAAGGAGCTCTGGGAAGTTTCCATCAGCAGTTCAATGTGCTGGTCTGGAAATGACTTGTGCCACTTTTGCTTGGAACTTATTTGCTAGAACTAGAAATACTTGGTCATGCACATTAATGACTAGATTTTGGAATTAGCATTATGTTTTGTTTTACTTATATTCGTCATCCTATCTTTGTTCCTCTCAAAAAATCAGTTTCCCAGGATATGTGAACTTCAGCAAGACAACAAATTAAGTTTGGGGCAGAAATTAGTACAGGGATATAAACCTCAACCAGGTATGCAAATATTACAACATGCATATCAAAATGAACTGTTCATTTGTTGAAGGTGTCAGTAAGTTGAAACCTACACTTCCTAGCAGCCCATATAAAAAGGAAACTTGTGAGAGAGAAACTTGACCCATAAGATGGGGATTCTTAACCTGGGGTCAGGAGAGAGGTCTCTGAACTCCCTAAAATTGTATACATATTCTAGCATGTGCATGTGGAGAAGGGGAGTCATAGCTTTCATCAGATTCTTGGGGGCATGTATGATGTTCTTCCCCAAGGTTAAAAATCACCGTGTAAGATTAAATACGGACGTTTTATTCAGAAGATGCACCATAGACTTCTGATGCTAAGTCCAGACAGGAATTCCTCCCAGGGGTAATTTTAGGAGATGGCAATATAACAAATATTCTCTGCGCTTACCAGTAGACATGATGAATTTCACAGGTGTGTTTATTACTGTACTCCACAATATAGGCTGATAGGATTCTGTGGAAGCTAATTCAATAAAAGCAAGTTTGTAGGGGACTGGGAGTGGGAGGGTTCAGATGATAGCTCATTGTGGTTTTGATTTGCATTTGCTTGATTTAGAGATACTGAGCACCTTATCATAGACCTGCTAGTTATTTGGATTTCTTTTGAGAAGTATCTCTTCAGGTCCTTTGCCCATTTTTTAAATCAGGTTTTTGTTTTTTTGTTTTTTTGTTTTTTTTTTTGGTATTGAGCTGTATGAGTTCCTTATGTATTTCAGATGTTAACCCTTTATCAGATACATGATTCACTCGTAATGTTTTAAAGTGTATTGCTTGTTCCTCTACTAAAAGGGCCTGGAAATGATCAATCCAGTGGCAGTGAGCATCCCTAGTACCTGACTGTGGTTTGTATATTTCCCACCAAGAGGAGGAACTAGGGTTCCTGGGAGAAATGGCTGGTTCCAGGTCTGGGGTGGAAAATAGAAATGATGAATCAGAAACACCTTGTTACACAAGGAAACAAGGAAGCTATCCAAGATGAGATGAGGGTCGTATTTGAAAGGATTCAGGATTTTCTCACTAGCTATAAATGTAACACAGTTTGAGGATCAATAAGAACAACTACAGAAAGTTGAAACACATCAAATATAATTAAATTCATGACTTCATAATGATACAAAAATCCTTACCAGTCACCTTCAAAGGAAGCTAGGAAATCAGTTTGTTATTTTGAAAATGGTAAAGAGAAAATAATCATTTATCCTGCCCTTCCAATTGGAATTGGACCTCAGGGTGATGGAATAATTGAAGTTTGTCTCTATAGAAATATTTTGGTAATTAGATGAATTGATTGAGAATATTACCATTTTTCAAATTCTAATAAGAATGGATTCAGGCAATGATCATTAATAGCTACTAACATCACACAGGGACAACCTGACATTAATTATATTATTTATCTGATGATGGAGTAGTCAAAACCACCTGAGACGCATTCTAGCCAAAACAAATAAAAAATAAAATGAAACCTAATTCTGTTACAGTTTCTGGATCTTGGATCTAACTGCCAGTTTCCAGGAAATATAGTGGAAAGAGGAACATGTTTAATGACACCATGGGAGTGCGATTAGCAAAATCAAAACGGTGGGAACCTGTATACAGGACAAACCATAGGGTTTCTTCAACAAATTGCAAAGAATGAAAACATGGGGAAGAACCCCAAGATTGAAAGACTTAAAAAGTGTATCAATTGCAACGTGTGAACACTATTTTCATCTTGGCTCAAAGAGACCAATATTTTGAGACGGTTGGGGAAACTGAACAATGACTAGATATTTGGTTTTAAGGAATTAACTATTCAGTTTTTAAATGTGATACTATGGTTATGTTTAAAAAGAGCTGTCGGTTTTAGGGATATGTACAGAAACTTACCAATGAAATGATGTTTGGGAAGGTGGAGAGAAGTATGCAGGGGCAGAGGAAACAAAAATGAACACAAACTGACAATAGAAGCTGTATCGCTATCTTCTTTTGTATAGGTTTGAAATTTTCCACTTCTTTTCAAAATGACTCTTGTTCTTACCCCCATCAAGAATCACTAGGTATAATTACCCATGATACCTCCTGAGAATACTTAATTCTGAGAATATTCAAAGAAAACCAGTGGTTGAGTACTTTGTCAAATATTGATTCTGAATTGTATTGCACTGTCTCTTATAACACCTGGTGTTCTTCCTCTGGGAGTTGAGGATAAGCATGGCATTAATAATACCTTGCAGTATTGTTTGCCACAGGTTCTGTTTTTATTATGCACGTAGCTTGAAAACTGTGAAGAAGAGACACCAGGCCTTTAATCTAAATTGAACCCATAGCTTTTGAACATAAACTATCATGTAAATGTGAATTTCAGAACATGTGACATTTAATTTCTCTTTCAATGGACTGAATGTTTAAAAAATACATATGGCTGACATATCCTCAGATCTGTATTCTTAGACAGATGGGTTTTGATTGGGTCAATTATCTGACATTATTGAATTAAATATAAAAAATTACTTGCAGGATAGACTTGGAGAAAATCCACTTGGTACGTTTTTTGCTTCCCATAAAATGTTAGGGGAAGCATATTTTCTCAGAAGGGACTATTGAGACTTACAGGAGTGCTGACTTCAGGAGGTCGGTGTGGAAGCTCTCTTATTGAGTTGAAGCTTAGTAATACTTGTTGAAGCTGTTGCTGTGTTCCTGTGATATGTGAGACTGTATTATAACGGCCACATCTATCTTCTATTTAAAAAATTTTGTTTTTCAGTATTACAGTCACGTGCAAAGTTCAAGGTAGCAAAAAGAATTAAAAGGAGTGAGAATCTAAAACTGAACTAAACAAAAGGGATATTTGAGGGATTTCAGTGAGAGGTGATCTTCAGTAATTTATTCTTGTGCATAGGGCAGGTCCCCCCTATTCCAGTGCCTTCAGACCCAGCCTCAGGGTACATTTTTAAATTTCTGCTTGGCTTCAGCTGCTTTTTCTATGTCAGTATACTCCCTTTTGATGTGCTTTTTGTTTTGCTAGTCAAAATGAGTTTTTTTTCTTTTAAATAACATATTCCTCTGGGTTCAATCTACCTCTGAAAAATTAAGCTATATTCCTTCTGTTTAAGTCATGATTAAGTTTCAATGCAAATGGCAAATCCATTTGCATTCCTAAATTGTTGCTGATGTTTCTGATTCTGAGGGATTTATTAGGAAGGAAAGAAGAGCATGGCTTAATGGGTTTTTTTTTTTTTTTTTTAAATCACATTCAGGTGACTCAAATAGCTTTCAGAAATAGAAAATGAATTTTGACCAAGAGTTGTAATATTCATTATTGGCTTCATGAGTTACTGTGTCCTATATTCTAGAGTCCTTCATGTAAATAAAAGTATTCATTTACAAGCTTTTTTAAACAACTATGTCCTTGGTTGTTAGTGCCTACAGTATTATAGTAGTTAATAGTTGGAGAAAAGTTTAGTTTTGACTTAGTTTTCCTTTTGAGTCTGAAAAGGAGGAAGAAAACTAAGATTCATCAGATGGCTGTATGAACAATATCAATAGCTTGTCAAGTCTTACGGTTTTGAAATAGTGGCAAATAGTTCTGTGTAATAGGGATCTACTGATCAGAGCTTCGTTTTTCTGGGGATTATGTTTGAGGCATATGTAGGAGATTATTGGTTTTATGGTCAGTTTGTATTTAGGCAGAGGAAAGGATGAAAATACTTA
Organism: Lemur catta; assembly: GCF_020740605.2. Lineage (NCBI taxonomy): Eukaryota > Metazoa > Chordata > Mammalia > Primates > Lemuridae > Lemur > Lemur catta. Next base: position 42,271,431 of record NC_059139.1, read on the forward strand.
TTACAAGAAACTTGTGCCAAGCAAAGTCTGTGCTCTAAGTAATTTTTATTTATGCATTCCCATCATTTTACTCTAGTTGCTTTCTTAATTCAAATTGAGATACCTCGTTGGCTCAGCTCAGCTTATGGATTGAATCCCTGAGAGAGGTACCCACCTCATTATTACTGTTCTGTAATGGAACATTCCGTCTGGTACAGTTGGCTTCCAGAGGCTACAGGTAGGAATGGCCAAGCCTGCAGAAGCTGGGATCCAACCAACACTGTACAATCTCTCAAATAGGGATCTGCAAGAGATGACTGTGATGGCACAGGTCTAATGAGTTATGATTCTTTGTTTGGAAAGCTGCATTTGAAGTAGATTTAAAAAAAAATTGAAACTGGATAAGATGTCACATATAGGACATTTCTTACCTCTCTGAAATGCACATTGTCATAGCCAGGCTCTGACAATGGTGGGTATGGCCCAGTCTTTAATTTTGGGAGGTAATTTGTCAAGGGGTTAATGTATCATACCCTAATGACAGTGTCAGAGTATCAGAACTAGGTGGGACCTTTAGAAATTTCCCAGGACAGGGATGAGAGGTGAGACTAATGGATGAGTTTTGGGGGTAGTGGCATGGTGGTCTGCCTCCCCAGAGTCATGTAGAAAGTGTTGGGTGTGTGACTGTTTCTTTTTAGGGGATATCTTGAGCCTTTTACCCAAATGTCAGAAGCCCTGTGACCAGAAAAGATTAGAACCACTATAAACCTAACTCTATCATTTTAGAGATGATAAAATTTAGTCCCAGAGAGATGAAGAGCTGGAATTCAAGTCATTCTGCTGAGTCAGCACAGAAAAATCTGGATTAAGATCTAGGTTTCAGTTAGTTTGTCCATTTTTACAGGCACATTGATTTTTATAGACAACTATCTAAAATGTTGGCATCCTAAATTTAGTTCTTTCAGACTGTGAAGTGGATGGGGAAAAAGTTATTCCAGTTAATTTTTCAGAATGATGTACAAAAACTATGTCTGGGCTGATGTTTTAATAATTTGATTAATATCTCAGCTGGGGCTTTGAGGAGGTGGTAATGGTGTTGGACAGTTAAGAGTTACTGAGTATTTATTTCACTTTTATTTTCAAGTACATACGTTGACCATTCCCAACCAATAAAAGTGGTTAGAGAAGCTGCTTTTAAGCTTTGATTAACTTAGCAAATGTCTACATGTAAAGAGAGACTTCAACACGAATTTTTCTCCCAACCAGTTAAATGTCTTGAAATCATATTATTTACTTAGCTGCTCTTTTGTTATTAAAAAGTAATGGTAAATTAGGTCTAAAATTACATCCTTTTATATTAAACCATTTTATACTGCTGACAATTCTCTTGCAGCGTGTATAATTTTACTTTGAATTTTGACTTTTCAGATGTTAAAAACTTTTATTCTTCAAATTCCAGCCCATTCCACCTTTGTTCCCTTTCCCTCCTCCTCTGCTAGGACATTCTTCCCAGATTTGAAACTTTTTTATTTTTGGTTTTAAAACATTGTAGAGAGAAATATTTTCTTTACTCACATATGACTTAAAATGTATTTTTTCATTCCACTTTGCTAATGTTTTGATTTTACTATAACAGGTTAAAATATTCTGGAATTGAATTGGTAACATAGTAAATTTTAGGGCATTTGCCAACAATGGAAACAATGGTTTTTTTTTGTTTGTTTGGTCTCAATCCTCTACCTCATGTTTCATAATCATTCTCTCCACACCATGTAGTGGGTAAATGTTATAAACCCTTTTTGCCATGCAATGAGATCTGGATGAGAGAACTTTTTGGTCATTAATCATTATTAAAGGATATACTTCTAAAAATGTTTTGTGATAAATCATTTTGATTGCTTATAGAGCCCAACGTTTATAAGGGATGCCACTGGTTATATATAGGGAGACATCAGAAATTGAATTGTGACAGCAACATACATTTTAAAGTCCCAATTATAGACTCTGATTTAATCCTTTACTACTTGCTAAAGCCTTGAGCTTCTCTAAGTGCTAAAAATTCCTTTCAATTGCTAGCTTTAAAAAAGTGACATTCTGTCATTTTAGCTTATGTAGGAATAACAAAAACATGATAAGGTGTTAATCTAGTACGGTTTTTCCAGAAAGCTAGTATTGTAAGGAAGAATATGGCATTCATATCTATATTCGCAGATACCAATTTTTTTATTAATATGTTTTAATACCATATTTCTAGAAAATCATTGTACCCTTTCTCATTTACCTCTAATTCATGTTTCACTTACTCCTCTGCTTCAGTGAGTGACGTCAAATGTGTCAAGAGCACTTTATGAAACCATTTATCATGACTGTACAAGAATAGGCCACATAACTCCAGAACATTATAGCCCCAAGCAGCTACCCTAGGTGACAGAAGCAAATGTCAGACTCAAGATTGACATTGGGTTTCTTTGTAATTCGTAGGCTTGAAGACTATAACTTCTAAAAGCTTATTGCTTATCAATGTGATTGAAAATATTTAAATGACTTTAAAAATAACCTTTAAGGTGTCCTACTTAGCTATTTGTCTAAATCATTCCTGTGGAGTTCACATTTGGGGATTTGCCCTCTGCTTCCAAATGTAATAAAACATTGATTGGTTTCCCAGTAAACTTAACTGCCGTAATAAGACTAAGATTTGGGGTTAGGAATGTTAGTGCTTCGTAAACAAATTTCTGAATGACCCTCAAATACTAAATCCCTGGCCAAGTAAACTGTCTATTCATTACCTGTGTCTCTGTTCTCTTCTGAAACACTGGGATGTTTTTCAAAAGTTTGGCTCGGGGATCACTGATTGGGACATTATTTAAATATTTTGTATTTCCGTAACAGATCTTCAAATGTTTAAAGAAATGGTGAGTTGGAAGCGGCCTCCCCAAAACGAGTTATTCCAACCTCTGATTCACCTCTCCTCCCACTCCCCAGTGGCTGCCCTGTATCCTTGAGTACAACATCTAAACATTTCTGCCTTGTAATTTCAAAATATCTACAAAGTTGTTTTTCCCAAATGACATTGGATATTGAACAAAGAAATCAATAAGAGCAAAAGCTAAGTGTGTATACTGAAGTTTTACGTAGATGAACCAAATCTAAAAGGTTTTATTTTTTACCTAGAATTATCTGCATTATTTCAAGTAAGGAAAAAGATGATAAAATGTTCTAAATAATCTAGCTGTGGTATCAGTGGTTTGTAGTGTGATTGAAGACAATGTTGGTGTAACCAAATGAAATTCCTGTGGCGTGGGAGTGAAGTGGGGTTCCAAGCTCCCTGCAGGTAGCGCGGGAATTAAGGGCCCATTTGGATACTCAGACCTGGCTAACTCCGGCCTCTTTACCACTGGTGGGCCATCAATGCCTCCTGAGAGTTTACTGCACAATTCACTTTTCATGCCTCTACGTTTGTTGCCTTAAACATAAAGGAAAATGTCTGGGTTTCTGAGTTGAACTTTAGAAATGTATGGGACACAGTGGGAATTAGACCTAACACTCATAACCAGTACTTTAATTACATCTGATAAGTCATTTACATTACTGACCTTCTACAACCTGAAGGAAATTCCTAACTTCGTTTGAGCAGCTAACATAGTCCTGTGTGTATGTCTCATTTCATCTTCCCTTGCTATTTTCAGGCTTTGTGACAATGTGGTAATCTGGGTCATATTATAATAAAAAAAAAATCACAATTCTGAAGCTACTTTTTGCTATAGATACCAGTCATTTTAGGGAAACTTTACTTGGTTATTTTTACTGGAGTTTGCTGTGCTATGATTAGAACAAGATGATTTGGGAAAGTTTAACTTGGCCTGGCAGAGAGGCAGCTGAGGAGAAAAATATTTGGTGAAAAGAGTCAAATGAATAGGATGCTCAAGAGTGAAGTTCAGCCGAAGCAGGAAAATAAAACAGGGCACCCTGTTAGATCTCTTCCATGGTTTATATATTGGTTTTTATATGTGTCAGGTGTATATTTAATGGTATCAAAGAAAGAGTAATGGCTTGGTGATTTAGCTTTTTTCTTTCTCCCTTAAATTAAACAATTCTGTCTTGTCTGTGACATTCCTACAGAGTTTTTTACTCAAGTCTCTGAAGAAAATGGCCTTATTAATTTTAACATTTCATTGCAGACTAACAATCTCAGAAGAATAGATTGGTGCTCGATTGAACTGTATCCTGAGATGTTTCTAAATGAAAGCCTTGTCAAATATTTTATTTTCCTTCAGTGTTTCAATATTTGAGTTGTCATCTGGTAGAATGGCTTTAGTATGCTTGGTTTACCAGTGTGGCTAAAATGAAGTTGATTTTTACATTATTTGCAGTAGAGTCAAATAATGTAAAATACTTGCAGAATTAATTCTTGAAGCAAAAATCTTACAGTACGACTTGATATTTTGTGATTATGACCATCCAATATGAACTGGGGCTGTTTAAAAATATTAATTTTTAAAAACCTTCAAATTTCATTTTTCTGTGTAAAATTGCTTGTGTTAACTGAGTGGTTTGGACATACCTTCATAAGCGTAAGTAATAAGTGTGTGGTTTGGATTTTAAGAAGTACATAAAGGGTATGATCTCTACATGTCTGCATTTTCTTCCTTGGTTGGGAGTACAAGATATTCCAGCTTTTGTGACTCAATGTTTCCTGGAAACGATGGCCCAAATGCTGCATTAATTGACGTGTGGATATCTTTCTACTTCTAGACAGTACTTGTTTATAAGTGCTGTTATGAAGTGCTGACGAAATTTGAGCTGTTGAGTTTTATTACGGGGACAGGTTCAAGATTGTCTGGCAGGTAAAGGAACAAAGCATCAAATGAGAGGTGAGAACAATTGTGTTCATCAGTGCCTGAGCACGTGTGTTGGGCCGGGCTCTGTGCACGTCTCTGGGATTACAAAGATGAACAGGGTCTCCCCTAGGAGCAGCCCCCACCTGATGTAGGGGGAGCAGAAACGGGCCATACCCTCACCGTGTTGGTGGTCCAAGGCTATCTGTGATGCGTTTTGATCTAATCATTTGTCAAAGCATGCCCATTTCCTCTGTAGAATTGCTGCTGCTTTTCATTCTAGCAGCTCCTTTTTTTTTTTTTTTTGCCTGTAGTTATCTCTAATGGAACTATTAGAGTATTCTCAGCTCAGATATCACTTCCACTGGGAAGCCTTCCCTGATCCCATGACCTGGGCCAGATCCTCTCCTGTGTGCTTCTATGATACCCTGCCTTTGTCCCTTCCCTTGTCTCTTGGCACCCTGGATCGTATTTGCCTCCGTACTGATCTGTTTCTCCCTTGATGGTAAACTCTCCTTCTCTCTCTCTCTCTCTCTCTCTCTCTCTCTCTCTGTCTCTCTCTCTCTCTGTCTCTCTCTCTCTCTCTCTCTCTCTCTCTCTCTCTCTCTCTCTCTCTCTCTCTCTCCACAGTGCCTGGTATCGGGCCCAGCACTTGGTATGGCTGAACAAATCCTTGAATTCTCTTCAAAGGCAGTCCTCCTTTAACATCCCAATTAGTCCTAAATACTGCTGTCTAAAGCACTATGCTGTTTGGACTCTGGCATTTTATCAGTTTCTCACGTTCAAGGCCTGTACAAGTTCACCGTTTTTTCTTTTTTTTTCTTCCTTAAATGGCAGTCTTACTTCTTCAGATAGACTGACCAAGCTCCAACTTGGACCATGTGTTGCAGTCAACCATTGCCACGATAATGTTGAATAACCGACTCTCTTCTAACTCGGATTATTCAAAAAGCATTTATGCTCAGACCCATGGGCTTGCTGGGTGAGCGTGGATCGGCAGATCTACATTCAGCTTTGGCTGGTGGCTCCGCTTTAACCTGCGGTCTGGTCGTCTTTCTATGTGTTGGACTTGAGTCTGCTCCTTACGTGTTGCTTCTAGGGCCCCAGGATGAAAGGACAGAGACTACCAGGAAGCATTTCTCATGGCGATAGAAGCCTAACTGGCTTCCTGGAAGAAAAGACATCTGATTTGTAGCGTTTGCCTGTTCTGTGGAGCAAATACTTTCCCACTACAGTCGATTTCAAGCTACTGGTATTGATATGACATCACTGAAGAGAGCTGCACAGTAGCACACCATCAGATAGCATTTTTCATCATGCAGATACAATAGACGACCTCAGAAACATAAGTAATAGTAAAATGCAGTAAAAGAATTAGGAAGTTATGAATTTTCAGTACCTTTATTTTTACTGTTAAAGTTTATATAATCTTTATTGGTATGTTTTTAACATCTGGTAAGTTCCTGAAAATGAAATAATCAGCTTTCATGAGCTGGTACCAGCTGGTTCTAATATATCACTGTTAACCCAAATAGATACATGGAATACTCTAGTACATCAGTACTCCAGTACTCACTGGGTTAACCCAAATATGTGCATTAAAGCCTGGGCTCTGAACTGGCACGTTATCACTTCTGTTCGTATCCTGTTGGTCAAAACAAATCTCATGGCAGAGCTCAAAGTAAATGTGGATGGGCAAGCACCACACTGCCTCTGGAGGGCGGACCTGCAGAGTCACATGGCATTAGGGTATGGCTATGTGGAGGGAGAAGAATTGGGGCCAGTGATTCATTGTCACACCTGGTACATACTTGCCATGTCACATGTTGGAGCAGTATCTGTGTTATGTTAACTGCACTTAACCTTTGAAATGCTTAAATCCTATCCATGAGTGCTCCCATAAGAAGTCTAAGTTCTGTTAGCAGATTTAATTAAGATAATGTTTTTAAAAAAGTATGTCTCATAGCATGTAATAGTTGCTATTCAGGAAAGATCTAGGAGTAAAAAAATGAAGTCTAAATTTTTGCTCTGTATGTTGTAAGGCATTGTTAGGCGCTTACAGGATTGTTTATTTCCTAGTGGATTGCTCCTTTATCATTCAGTATATTCTCTTTATGCTTAATTTTTTTTTCTTCAAGAGACCTTTGATATTAATACTCAGTCGTTTTAGTGCTGTGTGTCCTTCGTAGCATTGATATCTTCATAAAATTTGTCAAAACTTTTCTTGATCATTGATGATTACTTACAATTTGGGGTAGCACCAATAGTGACTGTTATCATTGACCAGTTAATCAGATACATTTCAGGTGTACTTAGATGACAGTGGATTAAAAAAATAGATTTAAGACAAGGAAGATCTTAAAAGGACTTTTAAAATATTATTTACTATTGTCCCAGATACAACTTTTTAAAACTTACAGTGTTACATTTTACAGATTGCAATTACAGTATTGTATTATTTATTGCTGTGTAACAAATTGCTCTAAAGCTTAGCAGCTTAAAACAACTATCTGCCGCTTTCTGATGATCAGGAATCTAGGTGTGGCTTAGTTGGCTGCCTTGGCCTCAAGTCTTCCGTGACTCTATACTCTAGAAGTTGAGCCAAATCTGCAGCCTCATCTGGAGGCTCAGCTAGGGGAAGATCCACTTCCTAACTCCCTCATGTACCTGTTGGCAGGATCAGTTTCTCACTGTCGTTGGACTGAGGGCCTCAGTTCCTCACTGGCTGTTGGCCAGAGAGCTCCCTCACTTCCATACTTACATAGACCTCTCCGTAGACTAAGCAAAATGATTCACAGTACTTACACTGAAAGTGAGCTCCGAGGTCAGGTGGTGATGGTAAGAGATGGGGAGTGGCTGTAAATACAGATGAAACTTGGCTTGCAGCCGCTCACCACCTGCTGTGCAGCCAGGTTCCTAAGTTTCATGGAAGACAGTTTTTCTAGGGTGGGATTGGGAGGTGGAGCTCTGTGGCCTGGTCCCTAACAGGCCACTGACTGGTACCAGTCCACAGCCGAGTTTAGGGCGTGGGACTGTAGGCCTAAGAAATAGAATTCAATCTTTAATGCAAGGTGAGAGAATGACGTAGTTTTAAAAAAAAAAAAAAAAAATTGATGGTTCTTTGGTTATCTTAGGTGTGAAGAATCCAGTTGCCTGAGTGTTTTTCTTTTTTTCTTGTAACAATATGCTTTGCTTTGGGAATTGCTTTAAAATGTGGGTATAAACTAATATTACCTGTAACTTTCTTCAGGTTCCTTTTTTTATTCAAGAAAAAACAATTGCTTGCTCTATTTGAGGCAAGTCTTTTCATTGCCTCTCTCTATGAGGCCCCAGCCTTGAGCATTTGAATTAGTGATTTTTGATCTTTCCCTTGTTAATGTGGAACCTGATGTCTTTGTGAGGCCGCTTGATTCTATCTGTAGGGAGTAGGTCGTATTGTAGCCTATGACTTGATGACTTGTTCAAAGGGGCAGAGCTGTGCTAGATCCATAATTTTTAATAGTTCATTCTTATAATTAACCTCACTTAGCTAATCTTAAGTGTTACCAGTTGGTGTAAGGACTAAAGCATTTGTTATTAATAGTAGTATGTTGTTCTCCCAGGGCGTGGTAGTATATGCATTTATTTGAGGAAAAGAATGCATGTTATTTCTTATCTCTGCCAAAATCTTCATTTCTCCCTTTCTGTTTTATTCTGTTCCTCTGGCCAAGGGGTGGCAGTTGTGGGAACTTGCACATCTTCAATATTTGTTGCTTCTCTGTTGCCATGGTCATTACCCTGGCGACCACTCTACCTTTGTTGGTCTCCTTGCCTTTAGTCTTTTGCTACCTGGCTGATCCTCTAACTGCTGGGCCAATTCTGTCCCAGTGGCAGCATGACATTCCCCGCTGAAACTGTTGAGTTTTTCTTTTGACCATGGTGTCAAATGTAAATGCTTCAGTCTGCATTCAAGGCTCTTCCTAATCCGGCTTTTCATAATGTGTTTCCAGGCTGCCCAGCTGGCTCCCTATTTAGCAGCATGAGTCTTGTATGTGTCATTTCCAAGGAGACCGGGGTTATTCGTATCTTCCTTGGCATAAGCTTTGCCGGTTTCCTCTCATTGTGGAAGGCTGTCTGAATTCTTCTCCAGCCCTAATTTAATACATCCATCAAAGCCCAGCATAAGCCCTGCTTCTGCCACGTCTTAGATGGCTTCGGTCATTCATTTATGTCTTCCTTGCTGGGTGCTTGTAAATTTATACCACACCTTTTGATACTTGTGCATTTTTCTCCAGTTGTAGTGTGTCTTGCTTCCCCAATAAAATTGTAAGCTCTATAAGGGAAGACGATGTCTATTACTTTTTTCCCCCCTTAGAGCCTGGCACAGTGTTGAACCATATGAGCATCCCAGATTTCATGGATTTGTTCAACAGTTACATATTGAATACCTTGTGTTTTCAGAGACACTGTACTGGACATCTGGTCTCCATTGTTGAATGAATCAAAGTCCCTGCCCACATGGGGCTTAGAGACTGGTGAAGGAGGAAGATGTGATGGTCAGGGAGACTTCTCTGAGGGGTAATGCTTAAGAAAGTCCTGATGCTAAAGCTTGGTATATGGAAAATAGAAGTGGTAAGTATAATCCCCCATTAGGTATTCTGAAAGAGTGGTATTCATCAAACATCCTACACCTGTGATCTTTTTTTTTGTAAGGCAACCGGAGGTGGTTTGATTTTGAAGGACCCTGGTTGCTATGGAGTAAATAGATCCTTTCCAAGAGCTTCATGAAAGGACTGGGGGACCCAGAGATGGAGATGGGCTGTCAGAGAAGAGAGACGGTAATGGAGCTTAGGTGAGGACAGAGCTGCAGAAGTGGCCACTTTGTGTTCCTCATCTCAGACGAGAGATGAAGGAAAGGTTCAAATGGACAGAGTATGTAAAAGAAAATGGAAGATTTAACTGTTGCTGAATTTTTTTCTTTTTTTTGAGTGCAGATTAAGTAGCAAATGTGGAAATGAGGTTTAGAGGAAAGAATAATTTAGCCACTACATGGATAAAACCATATTAGTAGAACAAATAACTTTTCACTTTTTTGGTAGGTGGCTTTATTCAGAATTATGTATGGATTATTTTTAAGCAGGAAACAAATAAGATTTAGCTCAAAGATGAGAGAATCACACAAAATTAAATATGGAAATTCTGGGTTGCTGGGATGTGCTTTCTGTGAGTATGTTTGGTTTGCGGCCAAGTGAATGCATCATGATTTCTTTTTTGGGGGGAATTTCTGTATAGACTTGGTTCTGTCACCTTGCTTACATTGGAATTGTTGGTTTTGATGAAAATCTGGAGAACTAGTTTCAATATTTGTTTCAATATTAAGAATAAAGCTAATATGTATTGAGTGTTTTACTAAATGCCCAACATTGAGCTAATGCTTTTCATTCATTCCTTGATTTTAACCTTCACCACATTGTGAACAGGCACTGATTTTAGTTCAGGTGTGTTGCATTGTGATTGGAGGCTTAAAACTTTGGTGTTAAATGCTTCATAACTGCCCTTAATGTTAGGGTGTTAATGCTTTTATGTTAGAAGATTGTGATATATTAAAAAAAAATTCTATTTTAGAATTTAAATTCATGGAATTTTAATAGAATGGGCTTAAGTATTTTGTAGCTGAGGGAGCTGAAAGAGAAGTAAAGGTGACTTAAGTTGTGTTAGCTAGGTTGGTAGCAGAGCTGGAACCAGAACCCCCCAGGTATTTGGCTTCTGGTCAGCAGTAAAAGACAAAGAGCTGAATTCTAGAAACTGGGAGTTACTGGAAAGAACATAACTTGGATGTCAAGAGATTTTAGTTCTAGGAGTGAATTTGCCAAAGACCAATAATCTTGATGTCAACTTTTTGTCCCGAGTTTCTTTTGCAGGAAACCAATATCAAGGTGGGTCCAGCCTGCCCTGCAGCAAATACTCAAAGGTAGGGTGCTCTGAGGAGAGAGTACAAAGACAGCACCCCGCTACAAAGCAAATGCTCAGAGTGGTCTCTCTCCAGGAGTTTACACTCCAATTTGGGAAACAAGATGCATCACTTTGTAATTATTCTACACTTATGCATTATGATGCAGTGTGAAGTGCATGTGTGTTAACATTCATACAGTGGAAACTGGCTCATTAGTAAGTAGGCCAACCTAGCTGAAGTGTGGCTGGTTGTACCTATTCTGAGTGCAAAGAATGGCATGATGCAGAACTTTTAATGTGTGTTTTTAAAAAAATCCACCAACCGTTACCAATAAGTTTCCCCTGCTTTTTTCCTTTAATGTGGAAAATATTTATTAAAAATTTAAACCCTTAGAAATTTAATGGCTTTGGAAGTTTCGTGGTGTGTAAAAGTTGGGGATGGCATCAAGGAGATGAACAAAGAACATGGGAGTAAAGACGTGGGGCGTGTGATGTCGCAGAGGAAGGCGGGCTTGGTGGGCCGGAGACACCCAGGTGAGGGCGCTATGGAGGGGCTGTGTGAGAGAGAGACCTTTCTGCAACATAGGGACCACTGCATATCACATTTTGCTTGGGGTTGGAGTTGTTTTTTATGACCCTGAAATAATATGAATGGTGTCTCCACATTATCTTCCATAAGGTTTGTCTTCTCTAGCATATTTTCCTCAGAAATTGCCTGCTTGCTTGATGATGAGGTTGGGAATGTCGTTAAATCCTGTTCCATTAAATTCCACATTTAACCCTTTTCCGTTTACTCAGTAACTGCAATAGCTTCCCGGGGTGTGTAAACTCCATTTAACAGTGGAAAATAAGCTTGTGTGTATCGCCCATCAGTCACAGGGTTATCTGGTCTTTTGCAGTTGGGGAAGAGGAAGCATGGAGGAATATTGATGAGAAGACAATGTGGGCGGGACTCTAGATTTGATTAAAGAAACTCTGATAACCTCACTTGATTAGGTTCACTGGTTTCTCCATGCAGGGGAGAGACAGTTCTAAGGTAGCTGGCTTTATTGGCTAAAAGAATGCTTTTTGCATTACAAGTGCACCTTTTTTCTGCTGTGACTTAACTTTCTAAAGTAAGAGTATCTCCCAGTTTTAAAGTACTCTAAAAGTGTCAGGCCCCACATACATTTTATAAATTACTAAGTGAAAGGTTTTCCTTCCTGAGTGCCTTAGAAAGGAAAAATGCATCTGTTTATGCCTGTGAGAGATAATTCTTAGGTATGTAATGCATGTAAGTTCAAATATTGGGTATATTGGTTTCATTTTTCCCAAGCAAAATTGTATTTTGAGAGCCCATATGTCTTACTTTGCCCAGCGGTATCAAATCTCTCTCTCCTTTATCTATTTATTTTTGCAGGTATCGAATAAATATTATTCATCGTATTTCTGAAAAGATTCAGTAAAGGTAAAACTTACAGGAAAAATACTCCTTCCAGAGGTCTTAGGAATTATTTCTGCTTCATGTACTGATTGCTGATCAGCTGAATAAAGCATGTCTTTGCCTACCTTTAATGACTGAATCTATTCACCATTCATTGTTGTTTGAGTATTTGGATGTCCAGCCTAAATCAATACACTATCTAGTTTACTGGGAGACAAACATAGACAAAAATTATCATTGTTTTAACAGAAGACACTGTCTTACCACTAAGGAGAATATCTTCAGAGTGTTTAGTAGTTTAGCAGTCTGCAAACTGATCACAGTTGGGCAGTACCCAGAGACCCCTTAACATTCTAAGTTGTGTCCTCATAGAATAGATAATGCTAATGTTGCTTGGAGAAGAAATCACATATTCTATATTAATGTGCAGATATTCCATCCCTGCCCCCTTCAGTAGTAATGTTTTTCTTCAGCATTTTACAAATGAAAGTGAAATCAGTATTTGTAGTATAATTCCCCGTATATATTTCCAGTTAATCGAATTTTGCTTTTATAAATGTATGGTCCTGAATGAAAGATTGCATGCATGAGTACTATCAGCAAGGGAAGTTTAATTTCCATTCAGCTTGAGTTCTGCTTATTTCTATGTGCTCTTTCTTCCTACTTTGCTGCCTGTCATTTTCCTTAACCGTGAAGATGACTGGAAAATGTGCCTTGGTTACTGATGGTTGTGTAGGTTCTTTAGTTCTAATCAAATGTGACAAAACATAGAAATGGTTAAAAAAAAAAAAAAAAAAAAAGCCTACCCACACAGGTTGGGAGATGGCAAAGCAGAAAACAAAGGAGGAAAGTAAAAAGTTGAAACAGACTTCTTTAAAATCTTCTCTAGTACTTTTACCTTTGTGTTAAGCTACACAAAGAATGGTTGTCTACAATTTTAGTATCTGCATGTATACATTTATTTTATGGATACTAGTAAGCTTCGAATGGTCAGTTTGCATTTATTTTCCAGTGCGAGGTAACTTGGTGCTGCCATTTCAGAGTGAGCTGATCACCTCTGAAAAGAAGCATTAGTTGGAGAAGCATTAATTGGTGTATAAAAAAAGCTGAGGGATAGGAATGGCTGAATACAGGCTACATTGTTCTGCTTTTTAAAATTTGCATCATGAAAATACATAAGTTACATAGTTGTTTTTTTAGGCGTAATTGTGCACATACCCTTGATTTCTCCAGTTAAATATTTTAGGTTGGTCTGTTTGAATTATTATAAAAGTGAATGTTCCATTCCTGAGAAACGAAGTGTCACAAATACCGACCTATTTCCAATCAAGTTTTATGTAAGCTTAAATGTTAATTGTAGAACTGTTAGGGGTTTTTTTTTTCTCTTTCCCAAAAGAGAAATCAATATCAAATTAAACCTAAGCAAGTGAAATTATTAAGGCAACAACTGGCATATAGTCTTTCAAGGAAAACACTGTACTGAGAAGAGAGTAAGTAAACCAGTATGGTTAAACTGAACTGGTAGAAAAAGCAGCATTTTGTAAAATGAGCATTATGAGCCTGCAGGATGTGGTGGGAAAAGGCCTGGTCTGAGTTCAAACACTGCCTCTTCAATGGTTCATTCATTCAGTGACATTTGCATGCCTCCTAGGTGCCAGACACTGTGCTCTGGTTCAGGGATATAGCAACAAATAAGAAACTTAATCCTCACATATAACCTGCAAGGTAGGTAGGAAAGCAATTGCTATTTGATAGCTGGGAAGTAGCAGGGCTGGGACTCGAACTTGGGTCACCTGATTTCTAATCTATCTCTGATGTACCACACTGCCATACAGTGAGCACCTCATCTGGATGCTGTAGCCCGATGAGACAATGTATATGTAAACAAATGCTAAAGTGCTTTTCATATGTAAGGTGGCCTTGATATCCAGAATTAAAAGATGTCTAGGCCAACAGGTGAGCTAAGCAAATCTTTATTTTCCTTTAAAGATTCTGTTTAAAGTCAACTTAGCTTTATATATACTCAAAGTCATTACTTCTGATGCATTTTTCTATGATATTGGGAATAGGGGTGCCATCAGGCATGAGGGTAGTCACTGAATCCTTCAGTCATTTGGCAAACATTGATATTTTTTCATGTCTCTCGTAGACTCTAGAGCAGTTTTCATGAGCAGTTTATAGTCAAATAGAGAACACGAGATACGTAAATGGAGAATTATAATGCTGGGTAGCACATGGTCCAGGAGAGATACGAATGAAGTGCTGAGGAGATAAGCTTCGCGAAGAGGGGCTAGGCTTTTGTTCTGGGTCTTTGAGGATCGGTGGGAGTTTGCTGGGTGGGAAAGTGGTGGAAGGGCTTCCTTGGCATGTGGAAAAGTGCTTGTGAAGACAGATGTGGTTTGCTGCTGTACGTTACCCACTGTTGGGTGTCGCTGACATACGTGATGTCCATGAGCAGTAGCCTTTCTCTTATCCAAAAGCAGAGGACATGGAGTCGTGACAGTCAAGCCTCACATCATCTCCGCTCTGACCGTGACCGGGGCTTATGTAGAGAACATCTGTGAATATTTCATGAAATTTCACTGTGTTGTCTGCGGTATCTTGAAATTTGTGATAAATACAATAATGGCTGGTATGGCTTGCCTGACCATGAGCTAGGAAACATTATCTTTATTTGCGAGTCAATGGTTTTTGTAGGCTTTGGGAGGAATTTTAATTTTTGAGATTAAACTATTTTTTTTCCCAATGGTAGCAAATATTTTGGAACATTATATATAAATAATTATCTTGCTAATTACCAAAATGAAAGTAATATAATTAAGTACTATAATTCAGACTTTTCATTAATGGTGACTGTATTTCCCAACCCCTGTATGAATTTTTTAAGTTTAATTTCATTTAATAAAAGAATATATCATCTTAAAAGCTTAGTTTCTCTCAGCACCAGATAACTATTATATAATCAGGCTGTCTCAATATTGTTTTGATAAAATGTGAGAAATCATATTACCATGTTAGTGTTTTTATTTTTATAAACATACTGCATTAATAAGTTTAGGAAGAAGAATACTGCCTCTGATCTTCTAGTCATCCCTAGTACATCAGTGAGGATTAGATTCAGTGGTAAGAAATGCAACCTGAACAGTGACTTTAACCTAGTGTAGAGGTTCTGCTTTTTCTCATTGAAGGAAAACTGAGGTAGGGAGTCCACAGCTGGTATGTGGTTCTGATGTTCCCTCAGTAAGTCCAGGCCCTTCTTTCCGAACTCTCAGTCATTTTTGGCATGCACATGTCCCCTCATGGTCTTAAGATGACAGCTCTAATTCTAGTATTGCTCCTGCCTTCCAGATAGGATGAAGGGGAAGGTGATAGAAAAGCTACCACTGTCTGCTTGGCTAGAATCCCCCTGGCCACTTCTTAAACTCATATCACTGGCCAGTACTGTTTCATCCAGTTACAGAAGAGTCCAGAGAATGTAGATTGATTGATCAGTTGCTTGCCTGGGCACACTGCTCTTTTGAACTCAGCTAGTGAGAAGAGGAGGATGTTGGGTCAGTTGTAGTGTCTGTTGCCATAACCCTGTCTAAGGATTTTCAAATCTGCCTGTTCAGAGCCTGGATCTTTCATGCATTTGCCACATCACCTTTGGAGATGGAATTAATATTCCATTCTTCAAGAGAATGCCAAAAAAGAAAGTTCAAATTAAGCCAAAGTAGACACTTGTGTTTGCCCTTAATAAGTTGGGAAATAGGCTACAAAAAGAATTCCTTAATATTTTTAACTGAAGGGTGTTTTCTCAAATGTTTAGCAATGATCGAATTCTGAGAGCTGTGGTCAATTTTAGGTCCACTTAAGTTTTTATTTTGAAAGAAACAGCAGGATACAATAATATTCCGTTAAAACCTTGCTTTTCTCCCCTTTTTGCCTAAAATATATTGGTTGGATGTTAAACCAGAAGGCAGTCGTACATTATAGATGGGTGGTATTTTTTCAGTGGTGATGGTATTCAAAGCAAGTAGGTTTGCCCTCCACTGTGCCCAGTATTCAGTGTACTAGTTAACCCCTCACATTTTTTCTGTGAGCCCTTGATACGTGTCAGACACTATTCTAGGCTCCAGAGATACAGCAGTGAGGAAAACGGACATCTCTGCCCTCATGGAAGTTGCAATCTACACTGTTACGTGAGTTCTTCATAATCTAATAATTGGGGTTATTTAAAAAAAAAAAAACTTTGGATGATATTGCCGTTGCAATTTGCTTTTCTATCTTTGAGAGTTTTGCTGGCTGTATGTGAGACATAATGGTTAATTAATTAAGCTATAGGCTTCCATTTCAGAGGCAAAACACAGGCAATCCAAAGTTATGAGTAGAAAGACTTCGAGTCTGTCAAATCATTTCATTTTAAGCTCTTCATTTCACATTTCCATCATGAAAAGTACCTTAATTACAGAACTCTTCATTTCCTAATTAAATATTGTAATATAGTTCAGGATTTTAGTTCTTTATTAGACACTTCTTAATATGCTCAAGAGCACTTAATATTCTGAACTTTGTGCATGTAAACAGTTTATTTTAAAGTTAAAGGGACAGTGGTGTTTTAAAAGCTATAGTAATTAGAATGCTGAGCATGCTGGGTGCCTTTTACTGCTGCCATCTGTATAAAAACAATGAAAGGAAATTGGAAAAAGTCTTCCAGGAGACTAGATTGTTAGCTACAGAATGTGTTCTTTTTCGAACAAGGGTGATCCCTTGAAGATACTTATTTAGTTATAAAATCTTTGATAACTTTGATCTTTCATTGTTGGACCCTCAGTATATTTGTGTGTATGTGTATGCCATTTACTTTAGAGCATGTGTACGTGCATTTTTTTTATTAATCATAAATTCTTTTTAGGAATGGTCTTTTAAGATACAATTCCTTTTTAAAAGTGGTCTTCATCTATTCATACAAGTCAGATGGGTACAGATTAATCAGTTAACTTAGTTCTTCGTTATTCCTTCTTTCCTTCAGTGACTGTTTGAATACCTGCCACATGCCTGACTCTGATTTCTCAGTGATAAACAAAACAGACAAAATTCTTCCCTCCATAGAGCTTAAAATCTAGAAAGGAGACAGTTAAATAAACTTGATAAAACACATAATCCATGTCAAATGGAAAAAATGGTTAAGGGAGCTAGGAAGTGATGAGTTGCTGTTTTTTTATTGGTCAGTTATGGGAAGTCCCTTTGCGAAGGTGACATTTGAATAAAGACTTGACAGGGGGCAAGTCATGTGGCTGTCAGGGGAAAGGGTGTTCAAGGCAGAGGGGGCAGAAAATGCACAGCCCTGAAATGAGCAAGTCTGACTTCTGACCTGTTGGAGGCACAACAAAGAGGCCACCATGGCTGGAGTAGAGTTTGCAAGGTACAAGGAAGGAGATGAGCTCAGGAAGATAACAGGGTGGATCGTATAGGGCCTCTGGGCCATTTAAAGAACTTTAGAACTTTGCTTTTTTAGACTGGTTGAGAAGAAAGGTCAACAGAAAGTTCTGAGCCAAAGGAGTGAATGATATTAACTAAAGCTGAACTCACTCTGGCTACCATGTTGAGAATAGATTGTGGGAGGCCAAGGTGGAAGCAGGAGGGGAGACCACTGGGGTTATTGCAATGATACAGATGAGCAGGGATGGTGCTTGGCCAGGGTGGTGGTGAGAAGTGGTTGCATTCTAGATGCATTTTGGAGGTTAACCTAAGGATTCACCAATGGACTTACAGGATGTAGGGTGTGAGAAAAAGGATTAATGATGAGTTTCTGATATGAGGAGAATAGAATTGCCATGTACTGAGATGTAGAAGATTGCTAGATAAGGTGGTAAAAATCAGGAGTTTCGGTTTGGACATACTAACTTTGATAATGTGCTTATGAGGCAGCCAAGTATGGATGGCTGGTAAGCAGGGGGTTGTAAGAATCTGAAGTTAAGGGGAAGGGGCTGGAAATATTAATTTGGAAGTCATCAGTATAAAGGAGGTATTTAAAGCCGGAAGACTGGATGAGGTTATGAAGGGAGAGTGAGTATAGATAAAGGAGACAAGAATAAGGAAAAGATGAGACTTGTTCAAAAACTAAGAGGAATAGAAACAGACTCACAGGGATTTCTGAAAATGAGCACAAACTTAAACTCTCATTACATTCAAGGAATTAAAGATGAGATTGAGAATTTTGTAAGATAACTGCAAACTTAAAAACAAATGGAAATGTTACAACCAGAAAGTGAAATAATCAAAATAAAGAACTTATGGAAGATTAAACTCATTTGAAAAGAGAATTAGTTAACTGGAAGGTAAGTCAGATGGAAATCTTTTGACTTAAGCACAGAAAAGTACTGCAGAAATATGTGTGAACTGATAGATCTAACCTTAGGTGTAACTGGAGTCCAAAAGAAGAGAAAGGGGAAACTAGAACAGAGCAATAATGGAGAGATAGTGGCTGAGAATTTTTCAAAACTGATTAAAGAGAAATGGGAGAATTTGGTAGTGTCTATAGAGAATTTCTTTGAGGAGTTCTGTGTAAAAGGAAGCAGAGAAATAAGCCGATAGCTATTTGGACATGGAAACAAGCAAGTTTTTCTATTCCTATTAACAGATGTTACAGCATGCTTATATATGCCAATGGGAGTGACCCAGGAGAAGACTACTGGTACAGGAGACAATGGGGACAATTGCGTGTCATGGGATTTGTCCTTTAATGGGTAACATTGGCTGGGATCCAGTGGCAAGAATAATATGAATATTTCTGCATGACCATCACCAAATCCCTATTTGCCTTTAAATTAAATAATTAATGAGCAAAGTAGATCTGCTCTAAGAATGTTATTTCTTAGACAGCAGAGAAGTATGTTAAATTGTATAATTCTCATTATCTTTGATTTGCTGTAGTATTAATAGCTTATCTAAGCACCATCTCTCTTACGCCCTCACCTCTTATAATTCACCTAACCCCAACCCCACAGACCTATTAGATACGGAGACACCTACTTAGGACTCCTGGAAATGTTTTTAGTGGCCAGTATTTGAACTATAGTCATTGTTAAGAGAGCCAATGTGGGAGACAGATTGCTGAGGTTTGAATCACATTTTATTGCTAGGAATGGGATTTCGGGCAAGTTATTTAACCCCTCTGAGCCTCAGTTTCCTCGTTGGTAAAATGTGGCGTTGATGGTATGTTAGTACCTACTTTGTGGTGTTATTGTGAGTATTGAGTGAGTTAATGTTCCTAGAACTGTGCCTAGCACACAGAAAACAGTCAGTAAACGTTTCTTGCTGCTATCTCTGGTTCTGGGAAAGCATATTGGAAGTGGAAAAGTAGTTCTCCTTTTGGTTGTACGTTAGTGCCCTGTCAGGGCTTTTTGAAAATACCAATGCCTGGGTTCTTTCTCCTGAAATTTCAGTTTAATTGGTTTAGGGTCGGATCTCTAGACCATTAGTACTTCAATAAAAACAAAAACACTTCGGTTATTCTAATTTGTAGGCAAAGTTGCACTGGCCCAAGAAGTTGATTAATTTAGTTGTTCAGCGTATCCCTGCCCTCAAGAATCTTTGTTCTAGTCTTACTTTTGCTAAGACTGTGTTTAAAAATGTCCTTTTGATTGAGCCTTTAAACCTTGGCTTGTGTTTTTATTCTGGATGACTTTGAAATGTCTGTGATGGTAATGATATTTATCTCTACAGACACCAGCCAGCTAGAAGTGTATCATTCTTGCTTCCCATGTCCTATCTGGTAATCTGTATTCTGCTGTATGAGTCTCTCTCATGGAAACTGTAGTCTGGGAGAAATTGCACAAATCATACCAAATGAATTGTATGGTATGCCAAAAATAAAATGGAATATTCATTCCTGCACATTTGCTTTTTATGTGACTTAAAGTATACAGCCTTCGGGACAGTTGTTATCACATTAACTCCACTATGGCAAGGAAAGCTAATTTAGTAGAGAAATTGGCTGGAGTGTCTCATCTAATAGAAATAAACATGAAACCACTTCAGTGTCTCTTCTTTTCAAGGACTGCTATTTTTCCATAAAATTTACAAGCCCACAGATTGATACAGAAGCCCCTATAACTCATGTGGCTGTGGCTTTATAATTTTAAATATTATTTTCCCATAAATTAATAGTCCTGAGAAATGTGAGGCCATTTAAAAATCGCAGCATGTGAATGAAATTTTGGAATAAACTCTGGCATAGCTAGTAAAGGGGCCAGATGAGTAAACAGACACTTAATAATGAAATGTAGCCAGTGCTAGGGAGAGGATAAATGTTGGGTAGCATGCAAGCATGTAGCAGGGCAGTCACCAGGAAAGCAGTTGTTCAGTGAGGGCTGCAGGGTGAGAAGGAGTAGCCAGAGGTAAGGGAGGACAGGGTGGGGTGGGGTGGCACTGTGTTTTGGGACAAGGTGAAAGAGCATATGCTGAGGGTCATGAAACAGTGTGGTCCAAGGGAAGTTTGGCCATACTTACGTATGTCTGTCTTCATATAATTATTAACAATACCCCTTTTTACCTACAAAAATGAACTGATTTGGATAGTAAGCTATGTATCTAGTCCCCATACCCCTGTTTAAGAGTTGTACGAAGGAATGATAAAATACATAGGCTTTTGATTCATTAGTTGCTCTCCTTTCAGATGGAGTATCATTCACACCTAGCTAATTACTCTATTTAGAGATAGTGGTTTTACTAAATCTGCGACTGGAATATAACTGCCAGTGTCTTGTTCCTCTGGAGGATCTTTCCTTTGTTTTTAATCTTTTTTTCATGAGATCCAGTCCTATTTTAGGATATGTGATGATCTTCTTACCATGTTTCTGTTGGCTCCTGTTCCTCCTTTTCTCTCATCTTTTTATGTGGCCTTGGGTAGACTGCCCCCACGTATCATCTAGTGCAGTGACCCTCAGTAACCCCAAAGTCATGGTTAATCTCCAGTTCGCCCCTAGTTATTCTTTGTCCTTGTTGATACTGAGTTCCTATTCTACCACTGACCATTGCCAGTAAATTTTACTCTGTTCATTTCACTGCACAGACACTAAAATCTTGGGAACACTGTGTATTTGCATAATCCTTCAGTCTGTGGAATTGGGGCTGCTGCTTCTAATAGCATCTCCAGTGAACAATAATTGATTTTTTTTGTTGTTGTTCAGCCAATGGTGATTGAATTTGGTATTCACATTGTCAAAATGTAATTCATTTTCATCTATTCATCATAAATTAAAAATGTTAAGGGCCAGCACCACTATTTACCAGTAGTGAGACTAGCTTTTAAAAGAATTGCATTTTGGAGTTTAACAATTGATGACTTAATTTTTTCCCCATGCATTGAACTTCAGATTGCTTTATTTATTGAATTACTTCCTATTTGCTGCATAGTAAGGAAAATCTTCCACTTGAATTTAAACAAGGAGGAAATGAGTCCATGGGATCAGTGAGTTGGTCCATGGCTTTCTAGCAAATGACAGAGCACTCAGTACAATCAAAGTTGGGCTAATTTGGAATGGTTTTTATTTTATAATAACAATTGGAGATGTAAAGAATTAGAGTTATGTTTTCTACTTTTGGCTTAATAGTCTGTAACTGGACATCAGTACCTATGGTCAGGAAGCTTAATGTAGTTAACTCTAATTTTTGACTGGATTTTATATGGAATATTCTATCCTGAGAAAGTCTTGCTTACAGCCTTTCTGAGTGTGTATCTGCTCTGCCTAATTACTTGCTTGTAGCAAGTATGCAAGATGTTTGAAACCTAATCGCCAAGCTTTTTTCTGCCATTTTAGAAAGGATTTGAGAGATGGCTTTTCTGCTTAGCTTTGGTAATTTGTACCCATTTAAGAAGAGATGAGAGTGGGGTGGGGATGATGGGCTGGGGGGGCCTGTGTTAGAGGGAACTATGCAGCTTTGTCCCCTGTCCTAGTTAAACTCCCCCAGGAGGGAGACTCTCCTTCTCTACAAAATGGGGACAACATAGTGTCAACCCCACAAAGTGGTTGTGAGGTCTACATGTTAATTCATGTAAAGTGCTTAAAATAGGGCCTGGCTCTTAGTAAGTGCTGGAATATTAACTGTCATTGATTTGGTATAATTTTCTTTAAGAGAATCTTCAGTACATCAAACTTTCTCAGAAAAACTGTTCATGTTTGTGAAATACGATTTGCTTAATATCCAGAGGTAGAAGAAGGAGGAAGCTGGGGGTGGGCGGAAACCTAGCCTCGACGGAATTTGATGGACAGCCGCTTGTTGCTCAGAGACGGGGACAGGGGAACTTTGCGGAGCCGTTCTGGCAGCGTGGCCAGATCCAGAGTGAGAGAAATCGGGAAGCTGCCGTAGACATGCTGAGGAAGAAAAAGCACTCAGGAAGTATCTGAAGCTCTAAAAATAAGGAGCTTAGTGGATATGGCGAGAGCGTAGTGTCCATAGTTACATGTTCCTTTTTCTAAATCTCAGTATAGTGCCTGCATAAGAATTCAGTTAGAGGAAAACTGTAGAACCAGCATGAGAGCATTTTCTTCTCTCCTAGCATCGCCCACATCCCAAGCTTGCTTTTCAGGGATGCTCCCCTTAAAGAGAGAGAAAGGTAGTCTTCGCCAGTAATCTCTAGCTGTGTGTGCTCTGGGGCCAGGACGCTGCCTGAAGACTTGGCGTCTAGAGAGAGGAGTGCCACAATTTCGACCGAGTAGGTGCCACTGATGGGGAAGGGAGGGGCACCAGTGCTGCTTATTCCTTTGAATTGAGAAGAAATCAATGGGTGTAGTGAATGGTATCCGTTGTCATATTAGCACCTTTTCTTTGCAATGCTGCACGGCTGAAGCATGTCTGGGGCTGTTGGGGTAAGATCAGAGTTTGGGGGGTTGTGCTGTGGGGGAGAGTGGGTGTCGCATATATAAAGGATTGCAGAATGTTGAAGTTGGAGACTTTCCCCTCTGGGCTCAGCAGTGGGGCAGGTGGGGCTGCTGGCCCTGGACTTCCCAGTTTGGCAGGTGAGTAGAGTGTGGACTTGAAGCTACTGGCTGAAGGTTGGGGCAGAGGAAAGAGTTTTGCTTGTGGCCTGGGTCACTGGTGTCTGCATTTGAAAGGGGACATTTGAGTTTGAGCCTTGATGGCTAATAGGTTTGCCAGGAGAAAAGGGGCAAAGGCAGAGTCTGAGGACAAAGCTTACCTTCTGACTGTGAACTTGAATGTGGAGCATGCAGGGAGTGGGGAAAAAGTGACAAGAGGTGAGCCTGAGAAGCCAGGTTACCGCTGGGATGTGCAGGGCTTTCCAATGCCTTGCTCAAGATTTGGTAGCTTACACTGCAGGATTGGGTGAGTCTCAGTGAAGGGGTGGCAATTAACCTTCTGCACTGAAGGGTTATAATTTTTGTGAGGCAATTATGGAAAGTGACAGTCCTGTGTGTCTTCATCTTGCTCAAAAAGGAAATATGAGAACAAAAAATACTCCAAGGTCAAATATGAATGGCTCTTGGAGTTACTGTTACTTCAGATTAGTCATAGCTCTTAGTAGACTTTCCCCAGTGGTACAAATACCCACTCTTTGGTCATGTGTGGGTCTCAGTTTTAGGAAGCATAATAAAAATATTTTAATTTTCCATGTAACCATACTAATTTATAATAATTTACCAACCTCTAATCTTTGATTTACATTTTTCTTGGGTGGATCAGTTCCTTCCAGAGTTGGTTATAAATCAGGATTCTGGAAGCGATTTAATTATGTTACCTGGTGAACATGAACTATATTTTGGATAAAATATGCCAATTTATGAGAAAGTTTTGGCTGGAGGATTTCTCAGAAAAACTATTTTTAATTGACGGTGTATAGAAAAATATTAAGATTTTATTGAGGATTCCTGGCAGTGTACCTCACTAGAACTATTTTGCATTGACTTCCTTATAAGGACTAGCACAGAAGTATGTTCCAAAGAAGATGAAGGTGGTCAGCTAGAGAAAGTAAACGTGAATTGTTTGCTCTTTTGTAACTGAAAAGGTGAGATAAGGACGTTACTGGAAAATTTTTGAACAAGTTAAAAACATTCTATCTTACAGCTTTCCTGGGATAGTCTCTATATTTATCTCAGAATAATTATTGATAGCACCCCTTTTCACTCTAAAGTATCCCAATTTGGAAAGATTTTTGTCACCTTACCCATACATAGGGCTACCTCCCTGACACGGTATTTTTACATTGTATATTGCTATTCAGTCTTCTACCAAATCATGAGTTTTTTTTCTTATATAGTTGCCATGGTGGTTTGCGTGCCATTTCATAGTCATTTTCACTTAATAATCTCTTCTAAGTATTCTGAACATTGCCACATAGCTTTTGTATTTTTAGAATTGCTCCTGTATCAGCTAGGAATGCATTTAGCTAAAACCCAACTAAAGTATCTAACCAATAAGGAGTGTGTCTGTTTCCCTTAACAAGGGCTGGTGTGACTGCTCCAGGTTGTTACCAAGGATTGAGACCTTGTCTTCTCATTTCCACCATCTTTGGGGTCTGTTGTTTATCCTCCTGTGCACTTCCAGCATCCCACCTGTGTTCTGGGTGGAGTCGAGTGGGGGGCAAAGGGCAAAAGGGTCCCTGCCAGATAAGTCTGTCCCTTGCTAGGAATTTTTGCCTAAGACCCATCTAACAACTTCTTTGAATGTTTCACTGATCGGAACCGACTCTGGTGTTTACCCCTGGCTGCAAGAGCATCTGGAGGGTGACATGGAGGAGAAAGGGGCTGTGCATGGCTCTTTTGGAAGCCAGTCCACAAAGTCTGCCACAGCTATAAAGTATTGTTACGCGTTGATGTAGGAATGTTGTTTTTTGAATAATATCTTAAAGAGTTAACCACTGCCACACCACTACAAAACCCTGTAACATCCATGACTGAGCAAGAATTATGAGAGGTTAAATTGAGCCCTTTCAAGTGAGGTGCAATAATCTTACACAACGTCTAAGTTAATTGTTTTGCTAATTTAATTTTGAAAATAAAGCTAATTCATTCACCAACTGTTTCAAGAGTGTTTCATTATCTTAGATTGTGGTAAGCGTGACCAACTCTACAAAATACTTAATGTCATTAAAACTTTGGAAAAGCTGTTTAATTTTAAAAAGCATCTTGTAATGTCAAATATCTTACATTGGCAAACTAACTTTAATTTCTCCCATTTTTAGCTGAGTTAGAAACTCACCAAAGATGTGCATGAATATTCTAATTTTTTAACATCCTTCCAAGTGCCTTAATTTTGTTTGATTTAAACATATAGTGTATTTTATGTAATATCTAGTGCTACTATGAATTGAAACTATGTTCAGTCAATGTTGCGTACCAGTAATGAAGTTAATTGACTTAGGTTTTAGCCTGCCAGGCTTACCCAGATCATGTATGTGTACATGCATAGCCTTCCCTTGCTCCCAAAGAAAAGCCTTCTCTGCCCCGAACTCCTGACACCTGGGACCATCTCATTCTATTTTTGTCAAAGTTTTATTAAATGACACGTCTTTCCTTTTTCCCTCCTATTTCATAGTCAATTTTTATTCTCTGCCATCCTCCATAGGCAGTCACTTCAATATGCATCTTTTTGTTTGAATGAGTTACTGTACAACAGAAAATTGAGGAGATATGACTTGCTACAAACTGTATATTTCAAGTAAGAGGTAGAGTTGGAACCAATGTAAATATCAGTTATAAGAAACTGAGTACATCATCAAAATGGCATTTTCATGCTTGACCTTCCATAAAAAAAAATCAACGTTTTATTTGAATGTATTTCTATATTTTTCTATTTTATATTGCTTCTATTTATATTATTTGCATTTTTAAAAACTATCCCTAAGGATGATGGTGGAAGAAATCAGAAAAGAGAAAAAGGGTATGTAGTATCTTAAATTACATGTCATATAAATCAGTGCTTCTCAGGTCCATTATATGTTGGTCTGTGCATGGGTAGTCCCTGTCTCTACCTGCCCCCTGGGGGGTACATCCCCTGCATGTTATCTACTCTCTCATTCATGGGCATTGATGGATTATCTTTAACTTCTAGCTGCCACAAAGTGTGCTCCAATGAAAATTCCTGTCCATGTTGCCTTCTGGAACTGTGTGAGGATTTCCATGGGATTTATAGCTAGAGGCAGAACTGTTGGGTCATGGGATAATCGTATACTGCCCATCATTTTACTTAAATAGTGCCTGATTGCTTTCTCTCGCAGTTGTATGACAATACAGTTCCTTCACTGTCCCCCCCCCCCCCAAAAAAAGTAGTAAGCGTGATTGGCATAAAGTAGTAACTTTTTGTTTAAATTAGCTTTTTTTTTTTTTGCAGACAGAGTTTCGCTCTGTTGCCCGGGGTAGAGTGAGTGCTGTGGTGTCAGCCTAGCTCACAGCAACCTCAAACTCCTGGGCTCAAGCAATCTTATTGCCTCAGCCTCCCGAGTAGCTGGGACTACAGGCATGTGCCACTATGCCCTGCTAATTTTTTCTATATATATTTTTAGTTGGGTCAGATAATTTCTTTCTATTTTTAGTAGAGACGGGGTCTCGCTCAGGCTGGTCTCGAATTCCTGACCTCAAGCAATCCACCCGCCTTGGCCTCCCAGAGTGCTAGGATTACAGGCGTTAGCCACCGTGCCACGCCTTAAATTAGCTTTTCTGATTACCACTATTTGAGCATGTCATGAAGTACATATTTGTGTTTTTCACTTTAGTACACTGACTTTTCACATCCTTTAGTCATTTTTTTTTTTTACTGGAATTATCTTGCAGCTAATGGTTATATCTTGATTTGTAGAGGTTTCTTGTGTATTGTAGAAATTAATCCTTTGTCAGTTTTGTCAGATTTGGCCTTTTGGTGGACTGTTATCCTGGTTCTTTGGCTCCTTGCTGGGAAAATTCACAGGCAGGGCTGGTGTGATCGAGTGACCACAGACAGGAAGCAATTCCACACAAGCAGCTTTTATTGCAGAAAAGAAGGGAGCTACACAAAGTCGAAAGTACATCCCAGAGAGGAACAGTCAGTCTCCATGAGGGGAGAAGGACGTTGAGGACTCTCAGGTTGTTTCCTTTTACTGACCTGGTGCAGGGGGCGGGCTTGCGGGAAGGTGTGGAATGTTACCAGGTTGATGGATTTATGTTATTGACAGGTGTTGTGATAACACAGTTGCAGCTCCACAGGTATCTGCCTCAAACCCTCAAGTTCCTGCTCCTCGTGGGTGTTAGCTGCATTTTCCCGCAGTCCCTTCCCCACTTCCCCACCCCTAGGAACAGCCCTCCTGACCTGCATCTGCTGCCTGCAGATTTGGTCCCTGCCTAACAAGTTTTATACATTTAAAATATCTGCTTACATTTTAGCTGCTTATTAACTTTGTCCCTGGTGTTTTTCTTTAGACAGAAATTCTAAATTTTGATACCATAATCGTTTTTGTTTTGGCAGATATCGAGGCCATTAAACTGGTTCCTTTCTTTTTTTGGTGTTTGATTTTCTAAAAGTATTTATTGTATCTCAATTTTGAAGAAACATCATTCTTAGCATCTTATGAAATCTCTGCCTTTCTGAAACAAATTGTTACATTTTTATCTATTGGAACTATAATAGGCTAGATTTTTTTTTTTAAAGATCTCTAGCCAGAGTACTTTAAACCTTAATAGAAGTTGAAAGTTTTAGCTTATTTCATGGCTTTATTAGCATAATGAAGTGGTCATGTACATGAAACTGTGCCTTGCATTTTTATGATTAGTTAAAAAATTTAAAACAGTGTTGTATAAGGTTCAGGATTGTATACAAAGTCTGAAGACAGTCATGAGATGGAGAAGTCTACATACTTAGTTTTGTTTCTCCGGAAAAGAACATAGATAAATAACATGAAAGTTAAAACTTGACAAGAATGTGTCTAATTACTGAGGCATACGATCTGATGTTCTCCTAAAAATACGAATGAATATACTGCATGGGATTTTGAGAGTCTAAACTTGGGAAGGATGACGTGAGACTTAAATGTTTCATTGACCTATGCTGGAACAAACTATAATGTACAAGTTTAGGGGGGGAGGAGAGAGGTGTAGTAGGTCTTGAGAGAGTAACTGTCTTCTTTTCAAATATATCCAGAGGCCAACCGTCTGTTTAGTTTGTGAGTTTCTGGACCCTTGTGGGCAAAGACCCTTAAGCTATTCAAAGAAAAAAAGCACAGAGATACAAGACTACTTGTTAAAGTGGATGGGTTACAGAGAAGGAAAAGTACTAAATTTCTGGTTTGCTTTTTTTTGCTCTCTTGTTAAAGAGAATAAGATTAGAAAGGGTGGGGACTAAGCTTGGTAAGAGGAATTAGAAACCTAAGACAAGTGAAAAGATTTGACAAAAAGCACCTTTTGGTCTAAATGAGTTCAGATTTTCTGTTTTGGATGAATTAACATCCCAGTGTCCTGAAAGAACCTGTAGATGGAATTGCTGAACTTACAGTTGACTCATCTTTCAGAATTCCTGGGGTGTGAGAGCAGTGCCAGAAGTGGAGATAGTTGTGTCTGGTTTTCAAAAGGGATAAGAGGTGGATTCTGCCATGTTGATACGACCCTTGGGCAGAATTCTAGACTGACCAGTCAGATAGGGAGGCTGAGTCCTTGGTTGCAAACAATAGACACCAACTCTGCATAACTTAAACACAAGTGGGTACTATTAGAAGGATATTAGTACAGCTATGAGAAGACTAGAGAGCCAGTGTCAGAGAATGGCAGGCACCAGGAGAGAGGCCAGACAGCTGAGAACACAGCCAGCCGGTGCTGGGGCAGTGGAGCTGTTAGAAAGCTGCCTTGGACCCTGCTATTGGACATGCACTGCTGCCCGCTAGACTCTTGACTATGCTTCCAGCGTGCGTTCTGAACTGCCCCCCTGTTTTTCTGTGCTGTGCATGCCGAACTCAGTCCTAGATAGGTGCACCTGTTCCTGAGCCTTGGTAAGTTGTCCACACTTCAGCTGCTTGTGTTCTGGGAGAGTCTGCATGCATTTAGTTTCCTTTTCACCTTCCTTAGTAGAAGGTGAAGTTCCCGCATCCCCAAAAGGTCTCTTTCACTGGCAGAATCCTTACGTACAGGAAGGATATTCAGAAATTGGACAGCCAAAAAAAAAAAAATGTTCATTGCAGTAGTCATAGGAAGGGAAAGAGATTGCCACTGGGAAGCAGCGTGCGTGGGTAACCATGGGCTGTTTGTATTGGATGAAATGCATCCTTTTTGATGGGATTCCTCAGTTAGAAAATGATACAAAAATGGCTATTCTGAATTTTAGAAAGGCCTTTGCTGAACTCCCTCACAAGTCTCATGTACAAGTCATAACTGATTGAGCATCTAAACGCAAAGAGTGTTGGGCAAAGTGAGCGATGCCTGGAGGCAGCCCGAGGGGAGGGAGCCTGCGCTCCTTAATGACTCTGGCCAAGAACATGGGGGAGGTGCATCAAATCTGCTTTTGAAGTTAAGCTGGAAGGGATAAGGAGTGCACTGACGGAGAGAATTAGGATCCAGAAAGATCCTGTGAGCTGGAACAAAGAGCTGCATCTAACAGAGTGACATTTAATAGGCAATAAATATTACATCTTGTTCTGATGTTCAGAAAACTGGCTGCATGTATGTGATGAATAAAGAAGGAACCACTTTTTACAGCATCACCTGTGAAAACCCCTTTAACGTTTTAGTTGAATGGAAGCCCTGTATATGAGTCAGTAGTTTAACATCTTTAAAACTCCTAAGGTGATCTTGGAGTGTGGCAGTGAAAATAAAATGTCCTTCACGAGGCAGAGATTTGCCTTATTCTAGTCTGCGTGGCTCAGGTGGCATACCATACATACATTCACTGATTTTTGGACACACTCAAGAATGCTTTTTTGGGTGGACAATGACCAAAATGCAAGTGGATGTAAAAGCTTGGCGTGTGAAGGGCAGTTAAAAGGATGGGCTGGTACCTTTGAGACAAGGGAGACACAGTAGCTATCTACAAATGCAGGCAGGTGTCTGGAAGCAGGAGTAGGTGGCGTGCCCATGGAGGGAAGAGCTAAAACCAGTGGATGTCAGTTGAGAATAGGGAGTTTTCCTATGCCAAGAGCCAACTGCATCTGGACAGAAAATAGTAAGTTGCACATCACTAGTGGCCAACTAGGCACTTGGAGAAATTCACATGTTTCATGTGTTTGCCGGTATTACTTTCACAGACCTTAAGACTCCCTGAATGTTGAAGTTACCCCAGCCTGTTATCCCCAAAAGACTGCTGAAAAATTTAATACCGACATGAGGTTAGTGAAAGACTCCGAATAGCTTACAGATCTGGGAATATTAATTTGTCATAAAGCTGGAAGAGAAGGTCTTAATAAAGAGCAACATGAGATGATAAATATTTGATTTGAAAAGATGGGATCATAAACCAATCAGCAGAGCACTTGCTGAGATGCAAGTTTTTTTCTTAATTGGCACCAGGCTGCCGTCACACAAGTGGCTGCTTTTTAGGAGGCTTGCAGCTTTCACATTAAAGGCATTTTATTTTAAACTTATTTTCATCCTTACGATGTCAGTATGTTAGAGTTGCCTGGCTGATCAAGTAAATTCTAAAGGTAATTGCTGTGGGAGTCTAACTAACTTGCCAGAGACCTGGAGAAGTCTCTCTCATACTTTAGAAGATATAAACAAGTTGCAAAATAATGTTTCTGGCAAAGAAAATCACATACTGATTCATCATCCAGTATTGGGAGTTGGGTTTAAAGGGTTTGTTCATAAAACATCTCCTTTTTGAAGGTCATTTAGTGGGGGCGGGGGGTGGCTTTTAGGGTTTTGTTTACTTTGTAGCCTGTGTTGATCGCTGCCTTTCCCAGTGGACATTTATTGAATACTTTTTGCAACCATTATTGCAACTGAGGAGAGTTCTGGCACAAATACCCAGAATGGCAATTAAAAGTTTTAAAAGTGGTGTTTTCAAGGTTTTTGGCCTTTACAATGCAAACCTAGTACATGTATCTTCTCTAGCAAAAGTATTTATTGAGAGAGATTAGCATAAAAGTAGTTAGCTTGCAGCACGATTTGAAAATTACAGCCTTGTAAAGGGTCCCCAAGTTACAGCGGCAATCACCAGAAACTGCATTGTAAAAGTCCGTGCTGGTCTCTGTACTAATTTCATTCCTCTGGCATTCCTCCTCCCTGTTCTCTAACCAATCTCTCTTTTAGTTTATTGCTCTGAGATAATGAAAGACTGAGGGTGAACAGTGTCAGTTATCCATTTTGGATTTGCTCAGAGTTTATGCATTTGTTCATTTATTGAAAATTTGATTTGCAACATTTGTTGAAT
This sequence comes from Lemur catta, assembly GCF_020740605.2. Taxonomy (NCBI): domain Eukaryota; kingdom Metazoa; phylum Chordata; class Mammalia; order Primates; family Lemuridae; genus Lemur; species Lemur catta. The sequence continues at coordinate 42,302,922 of NC_059139.1, forward strand.
GCCTACTGTGTGTCAGGGTAGTAGTGGTGATTAAAAAAAAATAGTATCTTTCCTGTAGCTCTGAGGCTAATAAAGACAGAAAAGGAAATCTAATGTGTTAAATCTGCTATGCAAAGGGAGCTTGGGATACCCAGAGCAAGGGTGTGTGTCTGGGGAAATGTTCCCAAGGAATTGATGTTTGAGCCAAGTCTGGAAAGGTGGGTAGAAGTGAGCCAGGCACATTTAACGTAGGTGGCATCTGCAGAAGTTTGGAGGAGGAAGAGGCAGGCCTGGAGATGCAACTGGAAAGCCTGCAACTTAAATTTCAGGGTGGAGTTCTTACTATGTAGCTCTATCAGAACCACCTGAAGATCTTGTTGAAAATGCAGATTCCTGGACTCAATCCTACCCTCAGGGGTAAGATTTCTTCTGGTGTGTCTGATTGTGAAGTTCAGCAGAGTTTGAGAGTACTCTTTTGTACAGATTTGGGAGCATCGAAGAATCTAAAGCTGGTGAGTGCCATGATCAGATGAGATTTTTAGAAAGATTATACTAACCTAATTTTTGACAACATGGATGAACCTGGAGTACATTATGCTAAGTGAGATACACTGGGCACAGAAAGGTAAATACTACGTGTGGAATCTCAAAAAGTGGAATTCGGAAGCAGAAAACAGAATGGTGGTTGCCAGGGTCTGGTGGAGTGTGTGTCAAGTGGCGGGGGAACAGGGAAAGATTGGCCAAAGGGTACAAAGTTAGGATGAGTAAGTTCTGAAGATAATGTATACTTGAAAATTGCTAAGTAGATTCTAAATGTTCTTATCACAAAAGACAAGTGTGTGAGATGATGGATATGTTCATTAGTTTGATTTAATCATTTTGCAATATATACATATATCAAAGCATCATGCTTTATGCTGTAAACATACGCAACTTTCATTTGTCAACTTTACCTTAATAAAGCTGGAGGAAGGAAGTGAAAAGAAAAAGATGACTGACAGTGAAGGCAGATGAAATGCTGTGAGAGTAGACACAGGCCAAGGGGATATTGTGATAGTTCGGGGGGAGAGAATGGTAGGCGTTAAAGCTGTAGTGGGGTCGGTGAGGAGGGGGCAGATCTCAATCATACTGAGGAGATAGAACCGACCAGGTATAGTAATCAATCATGTGTGGCCTCGTGGGGACAACTCCTCGGTTTCTGGTAGAAATCAAGAGCCACCTTGTGTTTAGAAAGATATGAAGAGCACTGTGGCAGAAGCTGCCCTGGTGGCAGGTGTAGGCTCAGAGCAGCTTCTGTGTTGGAGCATTTTGCCACCTCTGGTTTTCCGAGAAGACAGTATATGTAGGCTGCTGTGGGCATAGATTCTGCTGAGGAGGAAACATCTTCCTAATTGCCATGACCTCTTACCCTTCTTCCTTCACCACTTAAGTTCGATAAATTTGGCAATTCTAAAGTGAACCTGTTGTACGGAAAGCGTGCATAGTTGCACCGTTCTGATGATCCTAAAGAGGTGGAAGCTGTGGGCTTCTCGGTGGGGTTGCAGGCTCTCCAGTGCTGGGGAGGCGATTAACTCTGCACTTCTGAGCATGTGCACTTCCCACACGTCCTCTGCAGCGGGTGCTTGGGCCTGCTGTGTGCACGACTGTGATTTGACCAGTGCCATTGGGGCTGGTGGTGGAATTCATCATTTTCTGAAGTCCATCTTCTGAATCACTAAGCTCAGTACACTTTTTTCTTTATGGTACAGTTAATATTACATAGTATTCTTCTATTACACAAAGATTTATGAACTCTCTGGGTATAAACTGGCTCCTTACATCCCCTTTGGATAAAGACTAGGGAGAACCTTATATCCTTAACACGGAGAGCCCAGTTTTCATTGTTTGGATCAGGCTCTGGTCTCAATCTGAAATGACACACCTAAATTGGAGGGTGAGCTGGGGAAAGGCTGGGAACACACCTTGCTCTGAACCTGGGTCTTTCTCAGTTTACTAGTTCCAGGCTCCTTTCATACTGGAAGGATACGCTAAATTGAGGCAAGTTCTGTTGACTCTTTTTTTTTTTTTAATAGGATTCACGGGTTTGTAATCTAATTTATTTGGTTGTCTTAGAAGAAAATAAGGGAAGAGCCAAGCACCAGTTGCTAACCCTGTATTTATGCTGTCATTCATTGTCTTTCGTGACTGGCTTTGTCCTCCAGGACATCTCCTAACCTCATTGACAGTCTCCTCTGCGCCTGCTGTCAGCAGCCCACCCCCCCTTAGTAATTAAAGAGGGAATGGGAATGTCAATTCGACTTCTCACTGAGGGCTAGTGCTAACCACAGATCTTATTTTAGGGCAAGGCCTTTCCCCTCTAGCTTCTGTAAATCCCCTATTAATTCAGACACTTTATTTACTGAACAAACAAGCCCTGATTTCAGAGAACAGTGAACAAGTGCTATACTTCGGTGGGGGGGGGGGTGCGGAAAAAAGCTGTTTGTGCTGTTCAGCTCATGCTGAAGCATGAGAGAGAGAGAGAGATTTTCCTCTATTTATTGTGGTGTCACTCCCCTCAAAAAGGCAAACCCAAAGTAGAAAAAAGTCAAGACTGCAGCAATGTCTTGGTGGTTTTGATCAAAGTTCTTTTCACTTGAAAGATCTTTCAGGAGCCCTCTCCAGAGAAGGGGTTGCCTTGACTTGGAGCGGGGTTGCGGGAAGGTGTGCCACTCGGTCTGAGTGCCCAAGGGCACGGGCCTCCCTGCCATCTGGGTCAGTTGTTGGCACTCTTCTGGGCACAGCCTATACCTCTGACCTCCCAGTCATGGTGGCGCATGTGTTTGGGCACAAGGGGGACCAGAGCAGAGTATGTGTCTTATTCCATGAGGTATTAACAATGTTTTCTCACCCGCAAATTCAGCTTTGCCTTACCTCTCATACCCAGGCTGTGCACATACATACGGAAGGCAGTACCTTGTGAGTTCGTGAAACAAAAACATAGGGGGCTGTGAGGTTTACTATCAAAAGCACTTTTCACAGTGCTGGTATTTCAGATCATTTGCATTCTCCTCGTTTAACAGAGAAAGAAAGCTATCCAGATTAAATGACTTGCCTTAGGCCCTGTAACTTCTACGCAACTAAGACTTGAATCCAGGTCTCACAGTGCTGCTTCTAGAATTGCTTCCCCAGCTGCTGGGCAGGAACAACTTAAGTCAGAGTTTGACCCAGTGTGGCAGGGGACACCTGCATCAGGTTACCTGGGGTCCATTGAGAATGCACATTCATGGGCCTCATTCCAGAGTGACTGAATCTGCATCCTGGTGGGGGTGACTCAGCACTTGCATTCCAAACAGACTTCCCACTGCCTGTCGCCTTACTGATGTTTGAAAACTGCTGACGGATGTCTTCAGGATGAACTTGGGCTCTGCCCTTGTTCCAGCTGCAGGCTTCATCCTGAATGTGCTTCTTTGGCCCTAATTGCTTTATATTTGTGCTTCTCACATAAAGGACACAGCTTGGCTGACAAGAGGCAATTGCAGGGAGGATCTGGATGTTTCCTGAGGGGAACGGTGGTGGTGATAGCACAGTTGGTGCCAACCCACCTGCACCTCTGTTGTCTTCTCTGTCCTCCCAAATGCCTCTTCACTAAACAACAACAACAAACTTATTTTCAATTGTCACTGCTTTCCTGCACATTGTCCTCTTGGGCATTCCCATCACAAAGTCAATTTGGGGTCATTTGGGAGGATGGGTGATGATGGATGGCTGGAGCTCCAGGCAATATGACTGGTGACTTAGGAGGAGGCAGGAAGGCTGGACAGTGTGTTGTGTGTATTTTAACTGTGTAAATGTGTAGACAGGTGTCCAGGCTTTAGATCATAATCTCACGTGCTCCCTGACCTACATGAAAGCATCCAGGTTGGAACAGGCCTGCTGCCGCTCCCTGGGGTGACTCTTCACATGAACAGAAGTTATAAAGCTGCCCTGTGGGTCAGCACCAAGAGTATTGGTGGGTGGCCTCACACCCCAGAGATGAATTAGTCCATGCCTGGCCTTGAGTGCTTCGGGCCTAAATTGCAGGGGCGTCAAGGTTAATTTCATTGGCATTTTCGTGACCCCAAGTTTCAGTTTCAGTGCCTTCTGATGCTTGTGAATTCCTGAAGGACAACGTGAAGAATCAGCTAGACCTTCAACTGAGACTTTTTCACCTGGGAAAGGTGCTACATCAATGCTGGTAGTGGTGAATTGCATCAAGGGACAAGCTGAAAATAAAGGTGGGTTCAGTTGAGTTAGGGCTCTGGACTCGAATCTGTCTTGAATTCCAAACCTACTGTTGGACTAGTATTATAACTGGGAAAAGAAGCCAATAGTGAGACCTATCTCTTAGAATTGTTAAATTAGCTAGTGCATCAAAACATTTAATATAGTGCCTGGCAAAGAGTAAGGATGGAATAAGTGTTACATAGTATTATTTTGCAAGAGAGTGCCATTGGTAACAGCCTACTTATCTGAAGATGTGAAAGGGTTCAGTGACAAATAATTGCATAAGTAAGCTGAGAAAGCCATCTGGTTGTGTCTTCTTTTTTTTTTTAAGAGATGGGGTCTTGATGCATTGTCCAGGCTATTCTCAAACTCCTGGGCTCGGGCACTCGATCCTTCTGTCTCAGCCTCCCAAGTAGCTAGGACTACAGGTGCACACCATTGTGCCTGGCTCCATCTGTTTTTTAATTCCTCAAGGGCTGAACTTTGAAGAGGTTGTTCATTGTATTCTAGATTGTTCTTTGGGTGTTCTCTTGGCTGGTGTAAATGGAAAGCCCTGGATGGAATAGAGGGCGGGGGAAGGGATGGTGGGGCCTTTGGAGAAAAGGAGGACTCACTGGAGGAGACCTGCACCCAGGCTTACCTGGATCAGAAACAAGATTCTATTTTATTAATGAATATTCACTTCCTCTGATTTGTGAACAGCTACTTCACTGTCCCCAAACAGAAGTTCTTCTTTCTCTGTGGGTTGATCAGTATCATTTTGGCTGCCATTTAAAATTTAAACTCCTTAATTTACCCCCAACTCTAGATACGGAAGTTAGCCCTCTGGCATCACTTAGGTGGAAGCACGAGTACCATTAAGAACTAACATTTGGAAGCGCCTTTACAGTTTATTTACTGTGACCATTATTCTGGTCCTTGGGACTGTTAGGTGCTTCTGCTGGCTAATGACCACTTGTATTTAAGGGGCACATGTGGTAGTGTTTCCCACACTAACCTGGCCACTAGTGCCTGACCTGACGTAGTAAATGTGTCTCCAAACCACTGTTGTTACATGTACTGTCTTGCATTCTCCTAGTTGGCCAGCCTTCAAGCATTTAAGCTAGGATCAGAGTTGATGGTTCACCAAAAGTAATGACAGACAAGTGTCCTAAAGGTGGCTTTGTTGGCACGCTGGCACCCCTGGAGCAGATCTTCCTGAGCAGCTATGCGTACCTAAAAATCATGTTCCACACATATGCAGATGGCCTGCCTTGGGGTCATTAAAGGCTGTGTGTCCCCAGAGGATGGCTTGAGACTGGGGTTTGGTTTGCCTCCAGCCCTTTTCTAGCTAGGAGACATCCAGTGGACCCAGGTTAAACATCAGTGTTGCCGTTGGCACCGTGAGGGGGGCTGGCGTAGGATGCAGAAACTGGTATTCACTTTGACCTGGCATCCACGCACGCTCTTAATGATGAAAGAAAAACTGGAGTGGAGGGCAGGGGATTGTTCTGGGAAAGTTAGGTATTGTGCCTTACGGGAATGACAACATCAGAGCACACGAGTCACGTGTTTTTCTCCCCAATCTGTTTAGATGTTGGAGAAAAGCCTTTGCTGGCTTAAGTGGTAACACGGTAGCCTGTTTCAAAAGACATAGTAGGGTGAGGTGATGTTTAAGGATGGTCAGTACGTTCTGTTCTACACTTCTGACAAAAGCCACGGCCATACTTGGCCCTGCCGAGCCTGTTTCAATGTCTTTCCATCCAAATAGGGCACAGATCTAAGTGGTCTTGCTGCATGGCCCTCCTGGTCAGCCTGCCCATGTCACGCGGAGGCTGACAGTGACACTGGGGGAAAGGGAAGGAATCTGTTGTACAGGCGTCAGCGGGAAACTGTAGTCACTTCTTTTCTTCCAGCTATACCAGGAGATTTTTTCTCTTTGCTCCTTTATGTTCTATTCTCAAAGAGCACTAGTTAATAATTCACATGTAGTTACCAATTAAGTAGAAATTTCATCTGAAGTGACAGTAAGTTCAATTAAATGTGTTTGGAAATCAGGTGTCTAAATTGCTCTGGAAGGAATTTGAATATTTATGTATATATGCATTGTGAATGTGGGTGTAGGTGCATGTATGTGTTTTATACATTCTCATTTGGCTAAAAGGGTTGAAAAATTGCCTAAAGAGCTACTTGCCAGTCACATGTCTAATTAGTTACGCATATAAAATGTAACAATTTGTTGGTTATAAACAGAGGGACTTTGATTTTCATCCTGGTATTACTGGAAAGAGTAAGGCTAGTAATTTGGCGGGGGGCTTTCCAGTAGGAGAGTCGGGGGAAGAGGTAGGAAAAGAGAGGTCACTGTCTGGGTTTAGAAATACTAGAGAACCAGCAGTTGGTGGTACTGAGTTAGCACCTGCTGCTCAGTGGCTGTCCTGAGCTTGCGGGAGGTAAAAAACCTTGATTCTGGCCTCTAGAATTCTAGTAAGTTCTGGTATATAAGAGCGGGAACAAATGGGTGTGGAGTTGGGCATATGAGGACTTAGCAAAAGAATTAGCTACAAACGTGGTCAAGAATTCTATAAACATAATCTGGCAAATTTTAAAGGATAAGGGAATATAAACAAAGAGCTGGGAGAAAGTCATAGGTATTAAATAAAACACTTGCAGTGTTGTATTAATGGAGCCAAACAGTTGAACCATTTTGCTTTCTTACTTTCTAGAGAATTTTTTCTAAGAGAAATCTCACTGATAAGAGAGTAGATAGGAAGGAAAATTCCTCACAAAATAGTAGTGGTTAAGTAGATGTTTCATAGAAACGGCTAGATTCATCATGATTTGGTCCTTTGATTCGCTTTGGGTAACCATGTTTAGGGGAGAGATCTCATTGCTGTAGAAAGAGGTGTACTTTCTACTGAAGTTTGCTTCAGAGAAAAGATGAACACTTGATCCCATCACTTAGCATAGAGGTTAAAAATGTGCACTCTAGAGTTAGACCACCTAGATTAAAATCTTTGGCCCTGACAATAGCTTTATGACCTTAGGGTGGTAGTAACCTTTCTAAGACTCAGTTTCTTTATTGGTAAAATGGGGATAATAACACTACTTACCTCACAGGATGGTTATAAGATTAACTGAATTAATGATTTAAGTACTTAGAACAGTACCCAGCACAATAATCTGCACTCAACAAATGTTAGCCATTAATAGTTGTTGTTATTGTTATAATTTTATTGTTATAGCTATGTTCACTTTGGAAAGTTATAGAAAATATTTATGGAAAAGCCTTTCTGAATAAACAAAGAGTCATAACAAATTTGCTAATTTGGAAATTTAAAAATTAAATTTAAAAAACTGTGATGGAGCTAAAGGTATTTTAATAAGATTTAAAGGAGAGAGTCCCTTGTTTATATTTCTGAGCTATCCCCCAAGAGGACAGGATTTTCCTTCATTAGCCCTGCTGCTAGGATGGCATTTAGAAGCAGCACATTTCACAATATCAGAATTCCAATTCGATGATTCACATTGGATTGCTTCCTCCTTAGCCTGCAACCAACTCTCTGTGCTTCTTTCCTGCCCTCCAACCTACATTTTATGCTCTTTTGAAAAATTGCTCTGTATAGTGCAGTCTCTCCCTACCCCTATACCACTTCACCCATCCAGCTGCCTTGTGAGAGTCTGTGAGCTCTGCAGGTAGGGATTATAGCTTACACCTTAGATATCATTGAATACCTAATTCAATGCCTTGTGTGTAAAAGGCATTTATTCAAAGTTCAAAATATAAAAGTATAGCCATCATATTTTAGCCTTATTTGGCTCAGTTTTTTCCATTATTTCTAGGGATTTTAAGTTGTTTACCATTTGTAAGACTAAAAGATAGGTATGCAAAGAATATTCCTTTACAAATATTGTTTTAGTGGATTGGTAGAAATTGTAATTTCAATTAATTCAGTTTCATAACTGATTTCTAGCAGCTATTTTTTTAAAGCATGAAGTTGACTTTAAAAAAAGACATTGATCCTAAGTTCAATTGATGTTTTCATTTGAAGATGATGTGGCAGTTTTCCAGGTACATAGGTGGAGCACAGAATGGTAGCTCATAATAAAGTAGTTGCATAAGTAGTTGGACTGTCTTTATGTCCAAATCTTACATCCGTGATAATTGTTGAGCATCTTCTCTGTTGGGCAAACTTTTGGCTTGGTTTGGACGTTAACACAGCATGACCCACTACCTATCTAAGGTCATGATAGCTTTTAGATTCTGCTTTTTAGCGCAGTTCCCACTAGGTTCTTGTGTCTCTGCCTTGGGAACATGTCTATACCAAGTCTACCAAAGGGGATGACCTATTTTCCAAGACTGCTATGCAATATTGGTGACATGAGGTGCACTGATAAGGGTGCCTGCAGTGATTTGACATGCCCACTCAAACTGATACGCAGTAACCTTAGGAATGTCCTGGCAGTCATACCTCCTGAAGTGCTATATCTGGATCTGATTCTACTCATGGTTTCAGAGCAACTTTGAATGAGCTGAGCCTTACTGGCCAGGCTAATTCCTGGGCTAATTGCCATTTTGGAGGACTGAATTCTGGCTGGGACCCTGAGCTATGGTGGGAGGGGTTGCTGTCTCTTTATACCTTTCATTCTGTTTCCTTGGACAAGAAAAGTACCAGTCTTCCTAGAGACTGTCGTAGATGGTTGGTGATTAGAGTGCTATGTTTTTAAGCACTGGAATAAGATAAAGAGGAAAGCATGATTGGTACATTGTGCAGAATTAACTTATGGAAAAATGATTCCCATTCTAGGTTTAGTGATTACAGAGGCTGAGAACTAGGGTGACTTTCTGAACTCTAACCCAGGCTATTGGAGAGTTGGGTAAGGACCTTGCTTGGACCAAGACTGGCCATTAAGGCCACCAGTACAGAGCTTGTGAGGACCTTCCCATGGCAGCCCTTAAAATATGTTAGGGCCAGAGATGTAATTAACTGAAGAGGCATATTTTGTAAAATTTAGCTGAAAAGCCCTACATTTAAATTTGTATTCCTACCTCCCTTTATCAGAATAGAATCACAAAAGGGCTTTTCCCAAGCACTTCAGTGTTTATCCTATCCTTGGAAAAAAGTTTCAAAATGCAGATCAGAAGGTCTTTTAGTAACAATGTCTTCAGTATCAGTAGCTGCTTTGCTTAAACAGTTCCTCTTTTTCTGATTTAAGCTTTAGTGAAAATGAAAACAGTTGGTTACTTTGATCTTTAGAAAAATTCTTCATATTTGTGAAGATCATTAATTGCCATTTAGTGTTCTTTCCTTCAGGCTATCTGATCTCATACTGCTTTATCATTTTATCTTAGATCTCCTCCAAAACATCTTGTGGGCTCTTAGAAGAGAGCCCAGGGTCAGGTTCAATCTGTGCTGTACCCTAAGTAGGGTTTCTTGAATTCCAAGAAGAGGGGAGGATTGGTATCCATGAATAGTCACTTGAACAGGGCCTCCATTGACGATGGATGCCTTTGTCTACCCTTGTCACTCCTGTGTACTAACTCTTCTTACCCTTTTTTAGGTGAGCTTTCCCCTTCCCAGATATTTCTTTCTCTTACTTTGCTTTCCTTCTTAAACCTACCACTGCTCCATCTTCCCTGTTAAACTTCAGTCCAGTGCCTATTGTTTATCTGACCTGCCTTGAACTTAAAAATCCAGTGGCTTTAAAAGTCGTTTGGGGTTTTTAGCTAGCCCTTGTCCAGTGTGTGCTGGTTACTGTTTGTCCCCGAAGTTGATGAATAACCTCTCCAGTGACTAGGGAACGTTAGCTCTGTGTTTCTGATTAAACTGTTTAACAACTGTCAGGATGGAAGAGTAAAACGAACAGTGCTGGTAGTGCAGTGTGTTGTACAGTACTATCCGTATGGAAAGCGTAAGTATTGTGCGAGGGTAATGGGAGCTGAAATCCTATTTTCTACAGCCTATTGAGTATAGTAGTAACGTAGATCTTAGAGGCTTTTGTTCTTTCACATGATTTGGATACACCTGGAATTGGCCGCCTCTATTGGAAAGCTGTAAGTATATTATAGGCGCATGATATGGAAACTTTGGGGCAGCCAGAATCCTTTCAGTTGCATTAATGACCATAAGTAATGATTAATCTGTGTGAGGTGATGGAAAAGCTCTGACTTAGGGAAACTCCACTCCTGTTCTCACTTACGGGCATGTGACCCTGCACTAGTCATTTAGCTTTTTATGTCTGTTTCCTCATTTGTCAAATGAGAACCACGTTACCTGCCTTGTTGACCTCACAGGATTGCTAATTTGAGGGTCAAATAATGACTATCCAAGCATTTGAAGAACTTTGGAAAATTTTGTCAGTGTGAGAAATTCAGTGTTGCTATTTAATAAGTATTAATTTATAGAATTCTGAAATCTGGGAAGGAGATTAATTTTTATGTTTATCATTTCAGAAACTACATGACCCTTATTGAGGAATATATAAGTTTGTTTTCATTATCCAGTGTTAGAAAGTGTTTGCTGTATATTTATTTCTTCTAGTTATTACTGCCTAGCCTTGAACTAAAACTTCATATGCCATTAGCTGTCTTTTTAAGGAGATTTTCAACTCCCTTTTCTTCAACTGTTGGGATGTTCTGAGTGACACTTGTCATGCTCCTTCCTTCCCTTGATTGTGATTGCTTCGTCCAAGCAGTGGACCCTCACAGGGCTGTTTCATGTGCTTGTTTTGAGTTCTGAGAGAAGAAAACAGTTATTTAAAGAACTTCTTATCTAGTTCTGTTAAGTGTGGGGAGGTGAGTTTTCAGAGAGCCGGAGCAGTGTAACTTTTGGTGAAAGTGTCATTTCTGCTTTAATAACCTTGTAACTGTAGTTCTGGAAGTAGGAATGTGTTCCCTGGTAGTTTCGCTGATGATGGGATGGCTACTCTGTCTCCAGCATTATGAGGCCTGTGGGCATCTTAGAATATTCACAGTTGCTTTCAATTTAGACTGGTAAGTAAGAAATGGGAACTTTTATTTCACTATACTTACATGTGCCTGTTTATTGAGTACAGTTTGCTAAGTGACATATAATATTACCTCACTGAACTTCATTTTATCCTCCCAATAACTCACTGAGAGTGACAGTAACTTAGTAATTTAGGTTAGCAACTGGCCTAGGGTTCCAAAAGCAGGTAAATGGTGGAGGTGGAATTGTCATTCATTAGCATTGGATAGGTTTCTTCTTCCCACAAATGTTATTTTCAAAAAATTTTAGAAAAAAATTTCTTGGGGAAAAATAGGGAATTTCAGATCCCTTTGGAAATGGTTTATTAAGGATTCAGTACCTTTTTGTACTATTAGTTATGATGGCTTAATTGTAAATTACTGCTTTTTCAAATGTCTTAACTCTTCTAGGGCTTTTGCTAACTCCAAGAAAATCTCAAGTGATATTAAGGCCATTTTTAATGTGTAAAGACTAAATTGATTAAAAAGTACTTTTCAGAGTACATGGGTTACAATAAATAAAAAGGCTACATAGAAAATGAGCTTGATGTCTTAGTTTGGGTTCCTATAACAGAATATCATAGATTGACTAGGTGGCTTATGAACAACAGAAATCTATTTTTCCCGCAGTCCTGAGGCTGGAAAGTTTTCAAGATCAAGGTGCCAGCAGATTCATTGTCTGGCCAGGGCCTGGTTTCTGGTTCGTAGATGGCTGACTTCTTGCTTTGCCTTCACTTGGCAGAAGGGGCGAGGGAGTGAGTATTCTAATGTTCTAATGTGCTTTGAAGTAGGCTGGTGGTAGCTATCAGCCAACTAAGAAGAAAAGAGAAGGGGGGGGGTGTGTTTTGACAGTCTTGTCTATAAATTGAATCATGAAGTCTGTCGCCCACATGAACGCTGAAATGTATTTCTTTGATTCCAAAGTTCGTATTCTTTTACTTCATTAAGATGCTCCCAGATGAGCTATAACAATGAATAGCCACCGTAGTATAAAGGTTATGAGATTTCACAATATATTTTTCTGGGGACCAGCAAGTCTCTTGCTCCGTTTAACATGTTCTGGGACTTGAGAATTGAAGGTCTCTGTCGTGAATTTAGCAGCTAAACCCTGGGACCCCCTTGCTAATGTTTCTCGTCTTCAGCTTAATAGTTTCACAATTGTAAGGTGGCATCTAAAAAACATAGAAGAATAAAATATTGTAAAATGTGTGAAAGCTTTATAGGTAACAAAAGATACAAAGTAAACACTTCATTATTCATTTCATATTCTTTTAATAAGTTAAGCTCTTTTGGGAAAAACCCTGATTTGGAAATGAAATCGTTGAACTACCAAGTGTGTGTTTTATTTTCATTCCACCACAAGAACATGAAAGAAAAGCAGTTGCCACAGTCACTAACAAGATGAGCAAGATGTGCTTTGGGGGAAGGTTTATTAAATGCCTACTGTTATAAAAAATAGTGCTAGATGCTAGCAAATCTCTTAAGATTGTAAAACACAGTGCTAGATACTAGCAAATCTCTTAAGATTAGAAAACACAATGCTAGATGCTATCAAAATCTTCTAAGATATGGTACCACCTCTTCTGGAACTTTCAATCTCTGTGGGGCCATAGACATTTAAGAGCACAAAAATGTGTAGGTGTGCAGCTGTGAGAAGAGAAACAAGCTAGCAAGTACTAGCTTGGAGGGTAGGAGGTTCTCACCCAAGGTTGTGGTGATCACAAAAAAAGCTTTAAACAAGGTGAGGGATTTGCCTAAACCTTGAAGAATGGATAGGGCTTGGATAAATATAGATAGACAGGAACATTTTAGGTAATATTTAGAGGAATGCTAGAATGCTGCCTGCACATACTTGAGGGGAAAGCTCAAGCTGGCTAGAACAGAGGCTTTACAAAGATGAGATTCAGTTCAAATTGACAGTGGCTGGGGAGTTTGGCCTGTCTACCACCTCAAGGTGGACTAAGCATCAGAATCATCAGGGAGTGCATTGAAGGACTGAGATGGCCAGGACCCACCCTAGACATCTTGAATTTATTTCTTGGAATGGAGACCGGAGCTTGGATGTTTTTCAGGTGCGTCTGAGGTGTGAGTCTGTCTGAGACCATGCCACAGGTACGAGAAGCCAGCCAAGGTGCACTGAAGGCCCACTCTTCTCAGTGGTTTCTGGCAGCCAGCAGTTCCTCTCCCTTACCTCAGATATGCCACCTTGGAAGTAGGAAAGCTATTCTTCCTGCTGCTGTTGCCACTTCCAAGCTATTGTTCCTCCTTTCTCCTTTAAAAATCTGTACTACCTTTATGCACGTGTCCTCTGGCTTTAGCATCCACCTCCTAGGCGTACCCATCATTCACTAATGTCTACCCTCCTCCCTCGCTTTCTCTCCCTTTCTCTTAGTACTCCTGCCGTTCTTGTAACTTGGGCATCCACGTGATGATCAAGTCCATGTTCTGGCCTCTGGGGTATTTGGTTTCCTCAATCCAACTATGTTTTCTCCCCGACTTCAGTGACACGTACGCATTCATGGTGATACCCTTAGGCTGATGGTTGGTTCTCAAAGTGTTGTGGGTCCACTAGATCCTTTCAACAGTCCACAAGGTCAAAAGTGTTTTCGTGGTAACACTAAGATACCATCTTTTTTACTATGCTGAGATTTGCATGATGGGCAAAAGCAACAGTGAGTAAGACTGCCAGAGCCTTAGCGCCGCACGGTACTGGTAGTCATGGTATTCTTGTGTCACTCACTTGGAGTAAATAATGCCACTTTCACTTAAGAATGTCCGTGATGAAGCAGTAAAAACAATTATTAATTTTATTGTATCTCAACCCTTGAGAGCACTTCTTTTTAATATTCTGTGTGATGAAATGGGAAGTCTGCATAAAGCATTTCTATATAGTGAATTACGCTGGTTGTCTCAGGGAAAAGCCCTGGTGCTATTGTTTGGCAGACAAACCATGGTTATCAGACTTAGGCATTTAGCAGACATTTTCTTGAAGTTAGCTTCTCACTTCATGGAAAACAACTGTATTTGTTGCCAATGATAAATTTAAGCCTTTGAGTGAAAATTAGAATGTTAGAAAACTTACATCTACTACCCTGAGCTTGAGAGCTTCTCAATATTTAAAGACTTTCCTGATATGTCAGTTTTTGGAAGATCTGTATAATTTAGGGAGCCAATATTTTTCCAAATGACTGATGTATGATGTTTCAAAATTACGCATGGATTAAACACCCATTCAAAATGCAAGATAGACTAATAGACTTTTAATGTTTCAGAGTACAATAAGTTCATTGATACTGTTTCAAATTCCAATTGCAACTAATCTTTAAGAAACTAGTACTTGTTGAGTTTTCATGTAGTATTGAAGAATAATATACACAATCATCTGAAAGTCTATTATCTAATATTCCTTACTTTTTTTTTCAACTACATGTATCTGTGTGAGAACAAATTGTCTTCATACACTTCAACCAAAACAACATATCTCAGACTGAGTGCAGAGCAGATATGAGAATGCAGATGTCTTTTACGTTGGCCATCAGGAGATTTTCAGAAAGATAAAACAATACCACTCTTTCACTATTTTTTGAATATATAGTTATTCATTAAGGATATTATTTATGTTAACATGTAATAGATTCATTTTTAAATGAATTAGTATTAAGTGTCTGCTTTAATTTCTAATCTGGTAAATATCGACAGATATGACCATAATAATTTATCATACGTATGACACCCAGTAACTTTTATGAGTACAGAGGGGTCCTGAAACCAGAATTCTCAGGAACTGCTGTCCTAAGCCAAGTCAACACCAATAACTACACCACCTCCAAAATCTCAATTCCAAGCATTTCATTACCTAACCAACACTTTCCATCCTTCCACTCGTACGTACCTTGATTTCCCCTTGGTGAACCTTCACTCCACTGGCTCCACCTCTGTTTCACAGTCCACGGCCCTGGCCTGGCTTCCCTCCTGACCCAGCTTAGAGTGTGTAGTCTGGACTCCAGCACATCTCTTGCCTCTCACCCTCTCCTGATAGACTGGGCTTAACACTGCCCAAGCACCTGCCCTCTCAGTTCCTGCGGCTGAGTGTGGTGGACAACTGCAAACCAAGCTCGCTGGTCTAATCACAGTACTATCTCACCCATTCCCATTTCCTGGAATGACTGTCACCTCCCCTGCCCTCCCCTCCAACCTACTCTCCACTGCCTGGCCCACCACTCTCCACCCACCCGCTTTCTTGAGGCTTCTGTGTCCCTACCTGCTCCTGGTTCTTCTCCCTGACCGGTTGCTTCTCTCTCTATCTCTTATACAGGTGCCTCTTTGCCCAGTCTACAAAGGTTGCAGTAGTTCAGGGTTTTGTCCTCTGCTCTCTTCTATTAATATGTCTAGATACTTGCTTTGCTTTAAGTGTCATAGCTATCTAGCCCTTGACTGTAAACAGCACCTGTAAGCGTGGTGTCTCCTGTATCTCTAAGTCCAGCCTGATCTCTCGCATGAGCTCCAGGTGTGTGGTCATCTGTCTGCCTGACATCTCCACTGGGACATCTAATAGGTGTCATAATTAGCAGAACACAGATCTTGGTTTCCAGGCTCATAAGGCCCTTAGGCCTTGTGAATTGTTGATTCCCCTTGTGTTCTTCACGTTCCCCACGCAAATTCTGCGAGTTCTGTGGTCTCTATGTTTAAACTCTACTTCTGCTGCCGTAACTCTGGTGCAGGACACACCACCTTTCTCACTTGAACTCCTGTACTCCTCTGATCTCTCTGCTTCTGCCTTTGCCTCCTTGTAGTCCAATCTCCATCTGTGAGGTCAGCTTGTATCTTGTTTAAAGCATAGGTCGTGAGTTCATGTCCCTCCTGTGCTTAAAATCTACTGGTGGCATCTCAATGCACCTAGGATAAAACCCAATTTCTCTTTGCTGTGTCCAGGCTCTGTGTGGTGCTGCCCGCCTCTTCCACCCTGATGGCCCAGCACTGTCTCCCCCAGCCACCTTGGCCCCCTCCTACTTCCCTCATTGATTCTTTTTTTTATTATTTCAGAGTATTACGGGGGTACAAATGCTTTGGTTACATAAATTGCCTTCCACCACCCAACAAGTGGGCCCATCCTCCAGACAGCGCGCACCACATCCGTTACGTGTGGATTTACTCATCCCCTCCTTCCCCCACACGTGCCCGACACCCTATCAGTGTTACTTCCCATAGGTGCATGTTAGTGTCTATCAATTAGTACCAATTTGATGGTGAGTACATGTGGTGCTTGTTTTTCCATTCTTGTGATACTTTGCTTAGAAGAATGGGCTCCACCTCCATCCAGGAAAAATACAATAGGTAGTTTATCTTTTTTATGGCTGAGTAGTACTCCATGGTATACACATACCACATGTTATTAATCCACTCATGTATTGATGGGCACTTGGGGGTTGTTTCCACCTGTTTGTAGTTGTGACTTGTGCTGCTATGAACATTCAAGTGCAGGTGTCTTTTTTAGTCCAAGATCCTATCTCAGAGTCTTTGAATGTGCTGTTAATTCTTTCTTGGATGCTCTCTACCTTGACCTTGTAGTTGCACCACCTCCTCACTTGATTCCTAGTCAAATGTTAACTTTCCCAGAAAATGCTCCTGACTGCCCGAGGAGCACCCTCACCCTGGGCCCTGGTGTTCTGTAACACATCATGCTGCTTTATTTTCTTAAGAACCCTGTGCCCTCTGAGATGGAACTGTTTTTTGTTGATGTTCATTCATCTCACATGATTTGAGCAGATGTTCCAAAGGGACGTTGTCTTCGTCACCAATCTGCCAATACTGTTTGTCTCATAGTAGGTGTGCAACACGTTTTCTTACGTAAATGAGCCAGTTATCTGCTGTGCATTGTGCAGCTGCGATTGCGAAAGTGGACACGTGGGTAGAGGCTGCACAGCTGCTGTTGCAGACATTTTTTTGTGTTACCTGTAACCTGGTTTCCTTTTTGCCCTGCACTTGCCTCTGCTCACCTCCACCTTCCTTGTCGCATGAGGGTGTTAAGGCCAAAATGGAAGCTGATAATTTTGATTGCTTTGTTGGCAGCACAGAGTTTAACGGTAGCTTGAAAAGCAGAATTATATTACTTTTGCCTTTTGCATTTCTTAGCACCAAGATATTTTGTAGAAATTTGCCTGCTATTTCACAATGGAAAATAGTGATAGTTGCTCTCTCCATTGTAACTGTACCTAAACTTTTGTTCTTTCTGTTAGTAGTCTTAAGCCATAAATTTTGATATGAGATAGTTAAATGTTTTATGTTAATCTTGCTAGAATTTGTTAAGCTTGAGCAGCCTCTCAGAATCTTATAAGCTAGAAATTCACACAGAAGCAAAACAAAATTTGCATATTGGAAGGCTTTATTAATAGTTAAAATATTTACTATTTTTTTTTTTTAAACTTCTCAATGTAATGCTTATGTGGACCGTTTAGCAGTTCAAACCATTTACAAGTATACCTTTCTAATCAGTTCTTCTTGGATTAAAGATTCTGCTGCGGAAAGTGTGCCTTTTCCTGGTGGCTTTTTGACTCTGAACGTTCACCAGTTGTGGTGTGATGTGAAACTGAACAAGTGCTTTCTCTGTATGGAAATGAGACTTAAATAAAAATATAAATATCGCCATACTAAAATTTCTCGATTACATGTTCAATGTCCTTTTATTTGTATAAAATGGATTGCTTAATTTATGGCCCTTCATGTCTTTAAATATTAATATATCGAAACCTTGGAAACGATTTAAGACTATGATTACCAATATGTTTTTAATCTTTTGTGTTGCATTGTAAATGCTGTTTACAGTTATTATTGATGATATAATAAAGCACATTTATCATATCGTTAATGAAATCACTTAAGTAGTACTTACTCAAATAATTATTGATTTTTATGACTAATGACTAATATTACTTTATCAAAGTCATTACTAGTGTATATTTTGAATACATTTCAGTAAATTATGGTTAACTTAAGGTTTGAATTTTAGTATCTGACCAAAACTTGGCTGTTTCTCTGTGTAGGTTGGATTTGCATGCAGTGTTTGTCATGACCTTTGCGGTAAATTATACAACTCGCTTTTTTATAAATTTATCTTAAATACATTCTGAAAGGTTATGGCACTGATGTTTGATGTCTTGTAGCACCTGGCTGTGTTTTATTTGGTGTGTTCTGCCTCTTTCTGTATAATTAGTAAGGTGCATCCCCATATCTCTCCTTACAGCAAGGAATCTGTATCTCTTATATCTAATTTTCTGCCTCACTTTCCTGCTTCTTTGTATTTCATGGTAGACAAGCCTAGGGGTATTTAGCGATCGAGTTTCTGTGGTACGTCAGGGCTTAGTTTTCTGATCTAGCACCATTGAGTTTCTCAAGTATTCATGTCCACCACTATTTGAATTTGGATGCATGTTTAGTTAGGTCTTCATTTCACAGACCACTTTCTCTTTTTTTGAACTTGGTTTTCTATAGACATAACATAAATAATGGAAAAAGTAGTGTACTTGAAATAGAAAGAATGAGGTCAAGTCCCGATACTGGAATTTCATGGCCTTGAGCAAGTCACTTAACCTTTCTTAGCCTCTGTCTGTTCATTTACCAAATGGAAATGATGGGGATCTTATCAACCTCATGAGTCATAGGGGTATTATTTAAAAAAAGTGAAAATGCACTACCTACAAGTATTCATTTTCACATTTTAGAATGTTCTGCTTTTCCTAAAACATGGACTTTTCAAGTTAAAAACTCTTAAAAATTAAATTCACATACACTTCAAAATATACCAGACTTTTATATTCACTTCGGTCTTTATTCATACCTCTGTTAAAGAAAAGGTATTTTTTTTTTTTTCCTGTGGGAGTGTTTTGGAGGGTGACTGCTTTTGCTCGGATAATTGTGGGTCCCAAATGAGTGCCACTGCCAGGAGCAGACTTGGAACTTTCATGATGGAAAAAGTCCCTGGTGTGGATTTGTTCCTTGGCTCTTTGCTCTTTCTCCCCTAAGGAGATGGGAGCATCAGCTGCTGGGAGTGCGTAGCTGCCTTCTGCAAAGTGGAGCATCCTCGTCCCATTGTCTGTCTGCTTTCTGACATGGGTTTGTGCTTGCTTTTATTCACTCACTACCACCAGGTGTTTATTAAGCACCTTTTATGGGCCAGGCTCCATTCCAGGCTCTGGAGATAGTCTTTCCTTTCATGGCTTTGACGTTTGGGTATAGGGAAGGTAGAGACCAGCAACACACACACGATTACATACGGCGGTGTTCCGGAGGTGTGCTAAAGATAAAGCAGAAGCAGGGTAGAAGGGGTGGAAGAAGGCTGTGGGTGTGTATGTGGGGGTAATGCTTCAGATAAGTTGGTCAGGGAGGGCCTTTTGGGTAGGGTGCCGTTTGGGTGGAGGCTAGAATGGGTATCCAGGGCATCCGCAGTAGGAGCCCTCCAGGCAGAGGAGCATCAGGTACAAAGGCCCCTGAGATAGGACTGTGTTTGATGTGTTTAAAGAAAAAGGTTAATGTGGCTGGAGTAGAGTGAGCAAGAAGGGAAGAGCACGTTGATGGAGGAAATCTGGAAGGTACCAGGGATCTAATGATGGTAGGACCTTGAGGCTGTCGTCAGGTCTCGGGCTTTTGTACTGAGTGACTGTGAAACCACTGGCAGGTTTTGGTCAGAGGAGTGATGTAATTTGACTTCTGTTTTGAGAGGGTTGCTCTGGCTGCCGTGTTGAGAATAGACTACAGGGAAGTTAGGTGGAAGCAGACAGATCAGTGCAGAGGCAGTTGGAAAGGTTCAAAAGGGAGATGACCCAGGCTTTGACCAGGAAATGGTGAGATACGACCAGAATCTAGACATATTTGGAGGGTGGACCTATCAGCATTCAGTATGGGTTGGATGCACATCCCTGTGGCTCTCCTCCCTTGACAAGGTGGCTGGCATGGTGCTGGTCAGCGTACTCTCCTGTCCTTCCTGAGTGTGTTCTTCATAGATGGGAGGGAAGTTGGTAAAGGCGGGGTGAGGAGGCTCTCAGCCTTTCAAGAATTCCTTTGGTGCTGTGAGGAAGGCTTTATTCCAAGCAAATAGACTCAGAAAGAAGATGACGCTGACATGACAAGCGTTCTTAAGTTTAAGCTCCCTTTGCACAGCATTTATGGCATAAGCAACCTTTAGAGTGATATCTTCAAAAAGTCATAATATTTAATGTCTTACATAATATCTGAAAGAAGTATGATCACTCTCATAAAAATCACTTTACATTTTGAGTAAGATTATCTAGGTTTATTACTAGTTGGATCAGTGGTGGTAATGGGGGTGTTGGGATAGAGAATGGGAGTACCAAGATCAGAACTTTTGTTTTTCCCAGCCAGTAACCCTACTTTTGCAGGGTGAACTCTACAGGTGTGTATCAATGGGGTGGTATTGTTTTTAATAGCTTTATTGGGACATAATTTATATACCATAACATTTACTCATATTTTTTAATGTCTAAAACTACAACTTTTTTATTAATACATAATATTTTACATATTTATGGGGTACATGTGATATTTCGTTATATGCATAGAATGTATAAAGATCAAGTGAGGGTATTTGAGGTATCCATCACCTTGAATATTTATTATTTCTATGTTCTGGGAACTTGGCAAGTAAAATTTACTCATCTTAAGTGTACAGTTCAATGATTTTTAGTAAAAATACAGAGTTGTTGCTCTCATGAGCATTTGTAATCACTCCCTGTTCCATCCAGTGCAGTGGTTTTGTTACTCTTAGGAATGTCCAAGGTAAGAAATAATCATTAAAGTAGTATATAAAAGATCAAATCAGGAGGAAAAGATTGTGTTTATGCTCTAGTTTGAACTCTTCAGGCAATCAGAAAATGTGAGCTGTCTTGGAAACACAAAGATCATAATATTTTGAGTCATAAACTTTTATAGGAACCTGAAGTATTAACACATGCAAACAGCTTGTCCGTATTTTATATAAAGTACAAGAGTGTCGTAGGCAGATTAGGATGGTCAGTGTGTTTTTAGTGATTGCCAGAGTGGAAGAAGGCAAAATAGACCACTTTTCATCAACATTATAATTTTGTTCCTGGGTTAATGTGTTCCAGAGTTTTATGAGTGAGACATAGTTTTCCTGAGTACCTGGTTTTTTCCCCTATAACCATTTACATCTCATTTTATTATGCCATGTCTGTTTGGAATGCCAAAGTCATCCTTCTAAAAGTACAGTCAGTTGGGTTGACTCATTTGTTCATCAGAACAATAGCTATATTGTATTGAGTACTAAGTGCCAAGTGTTCAGCCTCAGTTTCTCATCTGTGAAATGGGGATACTAATAACTACCTCATGGGTTGTGTGCCAATCACTTTGTCATGGCAGTGGAAAAAATAATTGTTCAGTAATTGGTGGCCACTATTGTAGTTAATAACAGTTACTCCTGTCTGGACTATTGTGCCCCAGTTTTGAGCTACAGGCTAGACTTTGGTGACCAGAGCTGCTGTTCCTCCCTCCATCTCTACTGAAAACTCCTTCCTTCTGCATCCTACTGTGCTCGTTGCTCTGCTCTCTCACTCTTAAAAGCTCGCAGCTGATCATCATCGTTCTTGCACCTCCCCTTTCTTCTTTCTTTTGTGTCCTTCTCTTCTCATGTAAGAATCTCAAGCCCACCATCTTCTGGGGAAATGATCAGAAGTTTCATCTATTTTAGGGTGCCTGGGTATCATATTTAGCTCAGCTTGAGCATTTTGGGGCTTTCTGGCCTGGGATCAAGCTGTGACTGTTTTGTGCCCACCAGGCCACAGGAATTGCTGCTCCACAGTCATCCGCAGTTGCTCTGGTGCCCCAGTTCTTGGATGAGGATTCATTCTAGAAATGTCCCAGAAGCTGTCTCTGGAGAGTAGAAATGGGAGCGTCAGTTTTCCTGGTTTTTATTTACATGCAGTAATTTGGAATTCTGCTTGCACAAATTCACTTGAGATCATCTAAAGATTAAACTTACTGTTTGCTGTCTGCATTTCCCTGTAGCTTCCTTTTTTCTGTTTTTAATGGGCATAGCATGAGCATGTTCAGAATGATAACACTGGAAACCTCGCCGTAATTAAATACATGTGCTGCTTCAGTTCCACAAAAGTCCCGGGTGTGTTTCTAATCTCCGCTCTACATAGAGATTTTTTAAAGATAAAAAAACAAAAGATATAAATGATTTTTTAAAAATCTGATCCAAATACATCATTATACGGATGAATGCTGTGGTGTTGTATTGAACAACAAAGTCAAATCATGTTTCATAGGAACAGTTTCAGGTTCCCCTGAGCCTGCTTTGACACCTCCATTTAAGACATTGTAAGATGAAGGACCTAGTTGACTACAGAACTGCGTTTTCAGAATATTCTTACAGCCATATGCCTGGCATTTACCATTAAATGTTACTTAAAAGCTCAGTGCTCAAAACTTCATGATTTTTAAATCAGAAGATATGTTTCCCTGGTTCCCTTACAATATATTCATTTTCCTGTAATAAACGGTTAATAAGTCACTCAACCCAAATTAATAAATTCAAAGTCTCTTTGCATTACATAATAGCCAGCATTTTTGAACACTTGCTGTAGGTTGGGCAGTGTTTGAAGTATCTGAAGGCTTTATGTAGATTATTTTGTGTCATCCTTCAATACCTCTTGGAAGTAAGTACTATTATTTTCCCTAACACATAGGTAGGGAATCAAGGCTTTACTAAGGTGAAGTAACATCCCCATGGTCACACATGCTGTAAATAATTGTGTCAGGTTCCAAAGCCAATGGCCTCAGCAGATACTCCATACTACTTTGGGTCTTAAACTATATTCAGAATAAGAATCAATTGGGGAGTTTGATTAATATGAAGATTCCTGGGTTCTACTCTAAGGTTGAGTTAGAAAATCTAGGTATAGCTCAGAAATCTGCATTTTTATCAAGCCCCTTTCCCTGATGATGCTAGTTAAGTTGATTCAAGGACATATCTTTGAGAAATACTTCTATACTGTCCCCAGAGTATTTTTCTGCCTCAACACGATTGAGGACTTCAGGGAAACAGAGACCTTTTATGAGCTTAATCCCTGCATGTGGTGATGACTGTAAGCCATCAGGGGCAGAGAGGGCTCAGTACGTCTCACAAGGTGAGTTGGAGGACACGGCCAAGCCCTAAATCCACCCTATTCATAATGCTGTATGAAATGGGAAGGCAGCTTATAATTTGAAATTTAAATTCATGAGGAGTAGTAGTAGTATTTGAGCTTAATAAGACACATCATCCTATGTGTTCTGTTATGGAACGTTTTTTACTTGCTATTATATTTTCTGTTAACTTCCTGTGGCTGAATGATATTCCACAAAAATGTAGAATTTTCCAGGAAAATGTGTATTCTTTCTGAGTAATGATGGAAAACAGAAATAGTAAAAATTTTTTGTCCTTTTAAATGACCAGATAAAACCCCTCAAACTAATGATTCATAAACATTCTTCATCTTCAGTTTAGTCCACTTTGTTCTTCAGACCTGGTAGTTTTGAATAGTTGCCATCATATAAAAAAGAGATTCAGCTTCCTGGT
This sequence comes from Lemur catta, assembly GCF_020740605.2. NCBI lineage: Eukaryota > Metazoa > Chordata > Mammalia > Primates > Lemuridae > Lemur > Lemur catta. The sequence goes on from NC_059139.1 coordinate 42,326,699, forward strand.
GATGATCCAGAAGGTTTTGGCTTAGATTTATACATAGCTGTAGCTGAATTACTCATTGTTGATTAAATGTTTTAACCATAAGAAGCTTTGTTTGGGGGCATCATTAGAGTGTTTAATAACAACAGTAATAAAATTTCTTCATGCTCTGATGTAAGTCAAGAAATTACAAATGCAGCGCTAGCCTTTCATAGTACTGTAATTTTTACTTTCAGTTATACCCACAGGAACCATGAATGCTTTGTGATGTTCCTGGATGTTCAGACAGTGAGGCTCTGTCTTCTGTGCCCTAACTTGCTTTCCTGCAGGGAGGCCGTCTGCCTGAACAGAGCCCAGACTGACACAGCAAGATTGTAGTAAGACACCAGCGCTTTCCTGCTGCCGAGTCCAGTCCCTCCTCGGGGGTTCCTGTAAACCAGCCACTGCAGTTGAAAGTGCTGGAAGATGTTGGTCCTTCTGTGGTCTGCAAATACGTGAAGGGCTAGTACACAACAGGCTTCGGTTTGCTACTCGTTTGTGTCTGGCTCTCAGCTGGTTTTCTAGCAGCACGTGCAGCGACTGTAGACCCACAGCTGTGTGTTCCTCATGCCTGACTGGGCTGTAAGTGGGGGTAAGATGTCACTTGGTGTTATCAGTTTGCTAGGGGTGCCATGACAAAGTCCCACAGACATAGACTGGGGAGCTTAAACAACAGAAAATGAGTTTTCTCACGGTTTGGGAGTCTGGAAGTCCACGATCAAGGTGCCAGCGGGTTGGTTTTATTCTGAGGCCTCTCTCCTCAGCTTGTAGTTGGCTGTCTTCTCCCTTTGTCTTCACATAGTCTTTCTTTGCCTGTCTTTGTCCTAATCTCCTCTTATATAAGGACACCAGTCATAGGGCCTACTCCAGTGACTTCATTTAACCTTAATTACTTCTCTAAAGGCTCCATCTCCAAATACAGTCAATTCTGAGGCACTACGGGGTAGGATATCAACAGAGGAATTTGGGGGATGGGAGGACATGATGTAGTCCATAACAGTAGGAAAACATTAGCTCCTAGATGGATGGAAACCAAGGGCAGGGCGAGAGCTGTGGTAATGAAGAGTGGCTTTCACACTCAGGAATCCTTTTGTGTTGTTGACTTCATAAGATTGATTTCTTTTGGTAGCATATGCTCAGTAGTGCTTTTTGGAAGACTTACTATGAGGACAGAGCTTATGTTATCGATATTAGTAACAGCTACCACTTGAGTCCTCACAAGGAGGAGGATGGCACTGGTAGATCCATTTTATGGATGAGAAGACTGAAATTCAAAGAAGTTAAATGGCTTTTCAGAGTTTACACAACTACCAACTGAGAGTCAAATCCAGCTCTCCAGAACTTGTTCTAGTTTTACTACACTGTGTGGCCTCTCCATCATGGTTTTATTATTTGTGGAAAGAGTGGAGAACTTGGAGTTGGCTTAACCACCAACGTTAGACTACCTTGGGGAAAATTTAACTCTGTCTGAGCTTTAGTTTCTTGATCGGTCAAGTGGTATTGGTATTAATGTCTCTATCACTGAAGATACAAGAATTAAATGAAAGTGTGAATGGACCCCTCAAAATCTCAGCAAGCTCTTAGTCTTGAATTTTGTTGTTAAAGGTGGCATCCCATAATTACACAGAGAATTGGTGTTGGAGCCCATCATACCTAACTCTATGTGAGCCACCCTGAGCTTTAGTTAGTTTTTCTATAAAAAGGAAAGTAGTATCTGGCATGCAATAGTCAGTGTAAACTGTTCTGACCTCCTTATCAGGATCAAGTTTGCTGTTGGTTTTTTTCTTGGTCTAACTTTGGCCTTCAGTTTTCCGTTGTTATGAGTGTTAAACATTCATTTTCCCCTGGTGATAGTGACCTGCATATTGGGCCATTGTTAAGGTTTTAGGCGGGCAGGCTGTTGCAAACCGATTTAGTAGCCATTAATCATTTAAAACAATAATAATGCCGTCCAGAAAATTGAGTTTCTGTTTTCCATGCATTACCTTTGACCATAAGTGTATTTATTTCCTAGGGTGGTGGCAGTGTTTCCAAAAACATAAATGATCAGGGAAAAAACACAGAATTAAAAAATGCTAAAATTCAAAAATAATGAGAAAATAGGATAGAAATAAGATTTTACATTGAGAGAGAATTTTGGGCTGCGTAGGCCAAAACCAAAATTTTCTTTACTAGGACTTCAATTGGTTTTCAAACTTGGGGTTGCCTTTCTTCCATGTCTGTTATTTCTTTATTCCAAAGGTACCTGAATGAAACATTTTTTACAGATGGGTGCTTTATGGAAATTTTTTGTAACATTCTTTAATTTTTTCTTCCTTTGTTAAAATTATGAAATATTTCACATATCCAGACTATCACAGATACCACCCAGATTTAACTATTGTTGATATTTTGCTTTGTTGGAGATTTTTAAAATTTTCTGAAGCTTAAAATTTACCGCCCTGCTTTATAGGCATCAGTGAATGTATATTCTGGGTTTGACTGTATTATACTCAGGGGCATTGAGGCATCAAAATGAATTTTTAAGGCCAAATTGACATTCTGGCTACTTATATTTATTTCTTTTTATGACTGTTATGAAACATACCAATTATAGAATTCAGTTAAGTTACATATAATATTGTTGAATGTGAAAAAAAATTCAGGTTACTTGAATCCCCACTTTATGATGTACTACTTTTGTGATAGCTAACCTCTCTCAGCCTCTGTTTGGCACCTGTGGGTGTTGCAGTAGGAGATTTTAAGCTTTAGAAAATGAAGTGTTCCGCCAAAATTTGGTGCCTTACAGGCAATTGGACTATGAACTGTTTTAACATTAGGACTGACTCCTTTTAAGCCAGCATTCTCTAGTTGCCCACCACATAGCTTGATGCCCTTGGCTTTCATAATAAAGGGGAAGAAAAATGTTGGTCTCCACTGCCTCTCTCCTTACCTCCCTGAAGTCAGGCCTGGCCAGCCATGGAGTTGGTGTGATCCTGCTGATGGTGCCCCAAGTTTAGCTTCTTCCATCTCTCTCCTGGATTTAGTAATTTTTAGTCATAGAAATGATATAACTGGATTCAGATTCATCCTGATCTGATTTTCCAGAGGAAGCAAAGTTTGATTTTTTTTTTTTAGATGGAGAAACACTGTATATCTTAAATTCTACCCATGACAGGAGGTGTATGTTTTATAATATATACCACATCAATGTCAGAGTATTAAGACTTTTATTCCTCTTTTATTTGATAAGAGGACAAAACAGAAGAGCGCTGTAGTAGCATCTTGACCTTGTTAGGTGGCTGGGGCTTTTCTCACTGATCGTTTGCCTTCACCTTCTTTCTTGCTTAGATGTGCATCAACAAACTCAGGTTACATCTTCCTTAGCCTAGTGAATTCACTGGAACTTCTTTGCTAAATTCTTCACCCTACTTTCGTTACATAAGATATAGGTTGAATTTTTGGAAAAAGAATTCTAGGTTATGTAGTCTTTCTTATTTGCAAAAACTCATCTTCTGTTAGAAGCACTGGTTTATTTTTGTTTTCCAGAGACCTAATTCTTCCTCTTTCCTTACGGATTCACTGTTGGTAGTCAGTGGTCTTATCTTTCCTTCCCTCACTGCATGGGAACGAATGGCCAAGACCTGGGATTGCTCCCAAACATCACTTCTCCAAGAGGGATTTATTTCATGAGTCAGTTGGAGCTAATGATTGCAAAAACAAAACAATATGTAGTTTTTAAAAATAAAGCTCTTATTTATGTATAACATGTAGAGAAAAATATATACATTATGTGTGTACAATTTGATGAATTTTCTCAAAGTAAATACACCCATGTAACCAGCACCCATATTAAGAAAGTGATTATTATTCCAGAAGCCCCTACACCCCTTTGAACTCAGTGCCTCTTCCCAGAGATAACCACTGTCTTGATCTCTAACACTATAGATTAGTTTGGCCTGTCTTTGAACATTATATAAATGTCATCATACAGTGTATTCTGTTGTGTCTTGCTTCATTTACTAGACACTGTTTGTGAGAATCATTCTCGTGTGTAGCAATAGTTTATTCTTTCTCATTTCTGTGTAATTATCCTGTTATATTTTAGTTTCCTGTTGCTGTTGAAACAAATTATCAGATTTATTGGCTTGAACCAACACAAATTAATTCTTTCATAGTTCTGAAGGTCAGAAGTCCAAAATCACTGGGCTAAAACGAAGGTATTGGCAGGGCTCATTCCTTTTGTAGGCTCTCAGGGGAGAATCCATTTCCATGTCTTTTCCAGCTTTGGTGGCTGCCTGTGTTCCTTGGCCACGCGGCCTTTCTCCATCCTCGAAGCACATCACTCCAATATCTGCTTTTTCATATCACCTTCTCTTCTTCTGTCATCAAATGTATCTGCTTCCTCTTCATAAAGACACTTGTGATTACATTTAGGACCTGCTTGGATAATCCAGTATAATCTCCCCATTTTAAGATTCTTAATCATATCTGCAGCGTCCCTTTTGCCATGTAAGGTAATATTCACAGGTTTAGGAGATTAGGATATGGATATGTGGGGGGAGGGCATTTTTTAGCCTTCCATGCCTATTGTATAAGGAGACGATCATTTACTTACCCATTCTACTGTTGATGGATTTGTTGGTGTTTTCAGTTTGGAGCTATGATGAATCATGCTGCCCTGAGTATTCTTGTGCATGTGACCATTATACACATTCTCACATGTGCATATACACAATACTTTTGTGTGTGTCTGTGTAGGAACCATTCAGTTCAGCCTTACAATATAATGCCAAACAGTTTTCCAAAGTGGTTGTACCAACTTGTGCCCCAGCTAGTAGTGCTCATAGTCTGGCAGTTTTGATCCAGACTTAAGCCATTGATAGCCCCTATTTTAGACCCTTTGTATATAATCCAGGATTTTCCAAAGTGTATTTATGTGAACAGAAATCCCAAGATTGACTGTAGGAGAAAAGGTGGCTTTTATTAAATGAATTAGAGAAATACTGGATCCTGCTGGGAGACTCACACTGCAGATAACATGTTAAAGGTCATAAGCCTGTTTAGTTTTACCTTTGTTTGCCTTAGGTTTCTCAAGTGGATTTAACTTAGACTCAGTTGCCCTCTTTTGATGTCTAAAAGAAATAGAATTCCAAGGAATACCCGCTGAAAATTCTGAAATAAACTATAATTCAGGATGTTCTTTGCTGAAAAAAGTAATGAGAAATTGTTATCCCTTTAGAAGAAAACACTGGTATGTCTTTGAGTATTATCTTCATAATGTAAGACCTATTTATAGAGAGTAAAACTATCAAAAAATAGGTGGAATTTGCTTTTATTTAGTTTTCTTTTACTGAGGCCTATATTTGTGGGAAAATCAATTTGCAATACTACAATATTTTGTATCAAAGAGCCCAATATAAAAAATAATTTCTACTGAGAACAATGTTGGTGGGATTTAACAAAAAATGTTTGCCTCGATGTCTTTTTTTCCCTTCATTTAAGTATTTCCACACAGTCCCCCACCCCTACCTACCTTTCTTTTTACTTCTCTAAGCTCACCTGTAACAGAGAATTCTGCTTATTTCTTCTCTCTTTTGGTTTCTGGGTTGTTATTTTATTTTATTTTTTTTAATTCTTATTTGTGTCACCAGTGGCTCTACTTGTACCATCACAAAGGTCAGGGTCCCTCCTCTGGGACACACAGCCCACCCAGTAGATACCCAGTTCTCCTGCCGTAAGCAGGTCCTGCACCTTTCCTGGGTCACACATTCATCTGCTGGTGATGGTCTGGGGAGGAGAGGCTGAGACTGATGGGACCATGGAATATGAGTAGGAGAAGCACTGAAAGTGGCTGAAATTTAGCTTGGAAGTTATAATAACCGGCGTATGTATACTCCTGAACATTCTCTCATAATCACTTCATCCTTCTGCCTTGGGACATACTGAGTATTAAGCTAGATGTGCTGTAGATAAATTACTCAAATACTTTACACCATGAAGTTTGGATTGCTAACCCTCTGCCATTTCCTTTGCATTTCTTCATCAATTGAATCAAGATCTTACTAGAAATTTTTTTTTTAATTTTTTGCATTAGTTATTGCACACTTTTCACAATTGTGGAAGAAATGGCCTTCTTGTGGGTATGCTATGATGCTTTTATTAGTGCACTAGTTGTCAGTATTGGTTTCTTCCCATAGTGGCTGGTGAGACCAGTGGAGAATTAGAACTGAGGTTCTAATTTGAGTTTGGTAATCTCAGTTTTAGATTTGATGACTTAGAAGTGGGGCCTGGATCAGATGGCCTCTTAAGTTACTTTTTCCTTAATGGTCTAGTTCTCGGTCTGTGATCATAGTAATCATAGTAGCTGAAATTTATTTCCATGTGCCTGATAAACTTTTATAACTGCCTTCTAGATATCAACTCATTTGATCATTATGATAATCTTATGAGGAACGAACTTTTGTATTTCCATTTTACAGGTAGGAAAAGTTGAGGCACAGAGCTTTAAGATCACTCAGCTGGTAAGTGAAGGAGCCAGCATTCACACTCAGGCAGTCTGATCCCAAGTCTCTGTTCTGTCTTCCTGCTAGACTGCATCTCTGGCTACTGAGCTGATTCATGCAAGTTGCCCTTTATTTTAGTCTCCAGTCTTTTTCAGTTCATTGTGCGTGAAGATGTGTGAATCAGGTGCATTGCTGGTTGCGGATGGGTGTGTCCCTGGTGGCCTGGGAGACTCCCTGAACTGCCAGTCCCTGCCTGTGCATCACACTGGTGGTATGATTGGAACCGTCTGCCAGGTTTTGGTATTTTCTTCTTACACAACACGAATGGAGTTCTCTGACTTTAAAAATCCAGGAATTGAGAAGAATGGACCTCTCATTTGAGAAGATAGCGTTACGTCTCTCTTGGTGTGCCAGTGCCTGGCTCAAGCCTGAATTAGTCCTATAGCACAGTGATCAGAGTCTTTATCTCCTCTCTTGTTCTGCATCTTGCCTGGATCTTGTGCTTGTCCTTGGCATTCCCCTCTGCTGACAAATCCTATTTTTCCACTGCAAGTGACTATCCAGATACAGTGCCCAGAACTTACTGTCATTGCTCCTTCTGCTCTTGCTGCTCTTTGCTTTTTTTTTTTTTTTTTTAAATCTCACTTTGTAGATGGCTCATTTTTCCCTGACCACACACTGAGTGGGAGCCCCTGCTCACACGTGGTCACCGGAGGTGCTTGCTTGTGTGTCTGCTGTACTTCGTGGTGGGGGACCTACCTGCATCTCTGTTGAGCTTGTTTTGTCTTACACCCCACTGAAAGGCTAGCTTCTGTAGTCTACGTTCGCTCCTTCCACTGGTGTTTGAATCCGTTTCCTCCGTCTGAGGACAGGCCTTCAGCACACTGGTCCTCGAAGTCAACAAACATGAATGTATGTTACCCTGGGGAACATGACTTTCCAAGAGGTATGGGGCTCATGGAGAGTTATAAGGAAACTATTTCAGATCTTTAGCCTCCCTGTGTACTCTTTCCCCAAATGGATCTGCCCAGCAACACACCTGTACTGAATGAGTTGCCTGGTTTTAACTCTCTGAAATCTTACCGTGGCACATAGTGACAGGAAGTAACGCCAACTCCCCAGGGTGCCAGACAAAGGGACAATCACAGTATTGGTGATGTTGAGAAGGGGAATGAGTCTGACGTTTTGGACATTAATCCTTTTGTAAATCTAGTTCTTCCAATTTTTTTTTAAAACAAAATTGAAGATGACCCTAAACAGTTTGTCAAAGAACGGTGATTATCGTATAAGTTTAATTATCTATGATTTTTTTAGGCATAAATCTCAGGAGTTTGAAGAATTAATTGCTATAACAATGCTTCTTTCATTCCCATCAATTTATTTACATGAACAAGGTTTTTAATTTATATTTCTAATACCAAAAAATGGAATAGAATTGCTATTGAAACATTTTATGTTCCAGCAATAAAAAAAAACCTTTATGGATTCTTGAACCAATTGGGAAAGAAGAAAATCCTATCCATCTCATTGAGAAATGCATTTCCAATAAAAATTTGCTTTTATGCTTAGTTTAATTTTTAATTATTATAAAATTGTACATTTGTTCTGTCAAGTCACATTCTACTAATAGTTTTATTGATAATTTAATCCAGATGAAATTTTTAACAATTAGAACCTAGAACCATTTGGTTACACAAAATAAAGTTTAATTTTTATAACTTTGTTGCAGGATAACTATCAGTGTCATCAATAAAAATCTTCAGAGCATTAAAGTATTACATTTGTATAAAATTCTGTGAGAAATGGAATGGAAATACAAATTTAAGGAGAAAAGGAACTTATAAAAAACATGAGAGTGAAAGGAAACATGGGTCATGTATTTTTTATGTGGATAATGGGTATCAAATCACTGTGGTATTTAAATAACAATGGATACATTCAAAAGCTTGAATAAAAGCAGTTACATTTTAAAATGTCAGTATTTACAAAATACCAGAAATCAGATACCACTGCACTATTTAAACATAGGGTGACCTATTTTAGATGTTAAATTTAAATTGTGTTAGGGCATATATAGTATTTCAAAGTTCTTTGCATGAATTTGGAAGCAAAAATGTTGGTAGCCAACTTCTCCAGGGCATTGACCTGGACAAGCAGGGCTCCTGTCATCCCTTATGCTGCTTTTCTTACCATCACCTTGACCACATTAACAGGGTAGTACAGTCTCATGAGCAGAACTGATGTCTCCTTTATCAATTATATCTGTCCCTTCTGTTTTGACTCAATTCCCAAGAAGTCACTGTTCATTCAGCAGACACCTGGCTGCTAGTGTGCTAAGCATGAGTCTCACAGATGAGTGCAGAGTTCTCCTGCAAGCTCGTTCTATGGGGGAAGACTGGCCATTCTGATCTCTGGCCATTCTGATCTCAGGTAATGAACAATAAGCTGGAGAGAAGCAAAGATTTCCATGGTGAAGAGGAGGATTTCCTGGAGGAGTCCTGGTGGATGGGGAAGCGAGGATTGGCCCAGAACTATTTAGCCAGGTGAGGGAAGAGGCTACTCTATTCTCTGGAGGATGGAGAAGGAAGGGTTCATTTCCAGTAAAAATGCTGCTATAACATAGAAAGATAGCCAACATTGTTCCACTGGGGGCAGGGGGAGATGCCTATTTCTGTGATCTTTTAAATATTTCTTCTGTAAATAATTTTCATTAGGCAAAGGCCAAAGTGGATATTTTAAATATGATAAACAGCAGCTATTCCCATATCCATAAACAAAAGACTCCTTTGGCACTTATAGTTTTGACTGTTTTCTAGCAAATTGTGGGTGGGTAGTGCATCCAGTGCATTAATTTTGACATATGGTCACACCCAGTGCAGCCTCAGCCAAGCAGTCTCTTGGGATTACAAAGGGCATGGAGTTAAATTTCCCAAGTTGGAAAAAGGCTTTTAGAAATGAATTTCTCTCTACACTGTGAGTGACTTTGCTACTATTTCCCTGGGGAGGTTGCTAGGCATTTAATAGATCTCCATGTTAGGAAAATAAATTCTTGCTAGAATTTCAGCCTAAGGTGTTTTCCCCTCCTTGGCCTCAGTTTTGTATTGTGGGGGCTGCATCTGATCTCCTTTATGTTCGTATTTATAAAACGTTTTTAGATGACAAGCTCTTCCTGTTATCATTTGGATAGTCCCAGGTATTAGTTGTCTTAGTCATTCCCAGTTAGGCATGGTCCTGCTAACTGCCTGAGGGAAGGAAGGAGGCCGTGGGACTGCTGGGTCCAAGCCCGGTTCCCACCGCCTCCCCACAGCTGCTAGCCTTCCTCCATCCCTGAGCTCTCGCTGGGGACATGAGGGGACTGCATTTCAGCTGTGACAATGTTTTGTTGCTCTTGGCCATTGCACAGCAGCTCACATCCTGTGTGTTTAAAAAAAGTGTCTCTTTCAAAGACCCTTTTCAGATTCTATGGGGTGAGATGCACAGAAACAGACGATGTATATTTAAAACCAGTGTTTTGTTAGCTTTGCTAAGGAAATAAAGCATAAGCAAAATGAAAGGGGCTGTATTTGAAGGAATCATTTTTTGAAAGCACCCTTTAAAGCTTGTCTTTAAGTACAAGTTGCTGAATTATTACGTCTTTCTTGCTCATTAAATCAGACACATAGCCTCTTCTACGTGCTGTCTTTTGTTAGTTTAGTTAGGGGTCTTTTTTTAGTGAAGGCTCTTCTGGTGTCTGAAGCTGAGGGGCCCCATGAGGGCCTGGGAGCCAGTTCAAGCTCTCAGCAGAGGCTGATGAGAGAGTGGGTGTGGTCGGCTCAGTGTGTGGAGGTGTGTACCTCAGCGCCCACCACCACCCGTGGCTGTCACGGTACAAACAAGGCTGCTGGGTCTCCCAGGTGGCCCTCTTCAGAGAAAGGGCCTGAGGGCTTGGTGGACAACCTTGACAATGTTTATTACAGGGTTGTTGTGTGTGTGTTGGAAAATAATAGTTGTTTCAAAAAAGTATCACTGAGTTTTTTTCACTGATTTCCTAATCTACCCGTTTGTCTGGCTGTGCCCTGTCGCTGCTATGCTTTGCTGTCGCCCTTGTATCCTCTTCCTCATTTGTATCCTGCTTTGGCGGTCTCATTCCCTTATGGTTGCTCTCTATGCTGTTGAGGGTCTGTTTCGTGCCTCCTGCTTGAGTTCCAGGCTAGTTCTTTAGCACAGTTTGCATTTTTAGAGTGACCTGGTATCATTCTTAGTAATGCCTTTGCATGTCCAAGTGCTTAACTGTCTGGACTGGTCGTCTTTTGGTCCTCAACACCACGTAGAGTTATATGCTAGCATTAACTAAGAAACATCCAATTTCCTAAATTCCCTAGAGGAGAAGCAGCAGATCTTTCAAATGCAGAATGGTTGGGGGGAGTTGGGGAAGTGAACTGCGTGTGTTTGGGAATGATTTTCCTTTTGGAGGCTAAGAATGCAACTGCAGTAGACAGCAGGAGGCTGCCCTTGCTCTAGGGCCAACCACTCCCAAGAAGGCACCACCTTGGCTACTTCCTTTTTCTGGATTTTTAAAAGCTTTCTCAAACCTAAGGGTTATGAGAAAGTGTGTGTAACTAATTCTTTTTGGAGGAACTATAAATTAATTTGATTCCTAGTGAGTTGTCTTCCCAGTGGGAAATCTCAGTGAAATAAAGCTGGGAAGGAGAAATAAGTTTTCAAAGTTTCTTCCTTAAGCTGAAAAATTTCCCATTTGTAAACTATCAGCTGAGTAAACATGAAGATCAAATGTTTAATGTGTTATACGTTGTCCTACATTGTTTACAAAATGAGATGAAGTATTTTTGTCCCATTGTTCAGAGTTTTACACGTTTACTTTTCTTAATTCATTGAAATTTGGGCAAACACCAAGATCTACATTGTTAAAACAAAATGCAATTAAACCAGACTTTTTTTCCTTAAAGTATTTGTGTTTTGTGTTCTATTTCAGAAAGATTTGTAATTTTACTTGTCTGAATTTACACTGGAATTTTCAAGCAAGTTGTCTGTGTCATTGGTCCATTGCTTCCCTTGAAGACAGGGAGCAGTTACCTTTATAGAGAGTAAATATCAGTGGTAGGAACAGATAGTCCTGTTTAAATGTAATAATAGTAATACTAATATAGCAGCTAACATTTATTGAGCACTTACGTTTCTGAGGTTTGTGGGAAGGCCTTTGGTAGTTCGTTGTGAAATAGGATCCTAGATATTGATTAGTGATGATAGATATTGTTTGATGTGATTTTACTAAAGTTTTTATGAGGAATGATTTAAATCTTGTTTTCCAAATACGGTTTTGGCATCTAACAATATGATCATATTCAAGCTATATATGATTTAATAATTGTCAGAATTTTAACTTATATTTATAAAGTAGATTCATATTTCTTGTACTACATTTTTTTGAAGCTCTGATATCAAGGTTATGCTGACTTTATAAAATGGGAAGCTTTCCTTGATTTTTCTATACCATGTAACATTTTCAATAGCACAAAACGTGTTTTTTAAAGATTGATAGTGTTCCTCTGTAAATCATTGTCAACATTGTCTATTTCCATAGTTATTGAATTGTTCAGAGTCTACCTCTTCAGTCAATTTTGATAATTTATATTTTCCTAGGAATTGTGTCTTTCATCCAGTGTTTCATAACTTTCAGCATAAATTGTGTATCTTCCCTTATATTAAAGCTCCTTTGTCTCTGTGGCTATATCATCTTCTTATTTTCGATGCAGGGTAATTGTATTTTCTCTCCTTGATGAGCTTTGCAAGAGGTTTGTATATTTTATTGATCTTTTCAAAGAACCAGCTGTTCTACTGTTTATATTCTAATCCTTTAATTTCTGCTTTTATCTTTTTAACGATTCTTTGTTTCCCTGAGGTTTATTTGGTAGGGGTTGTTTTTTCAGCTTGTTGAGAGAAATAATTTAATATTTCATTGTCTTGTTCAGTAATTTTTAAGGTGACTTTTTAACCTTTTTTTGCCTTTTGTGAAGGTGACTTTTTCTCATTTTCTCTCTGCTCAAACTTTAAACGTCTCTCCTTCCACCTTCACTCTTACCCGATGAACTGGATTTTCCCGCACTGGTGAGAAAATCAAAGCAGCCAGAAGGGACTCCCCAACCTCATTGCCCTACTAGCAGCTCTACTCCCATCCTCTCTCTTCCTGCTTGTTGTCCTAGGTAACTATTGATGCTCCTACCTGGAGCCAAGTCCCTTCATGTACTCCCCTATCCTGTATCCTCTTGCCTTGTCAAAAGAAACCTTCTGGCAATTCTCCCCGCCTCTCATATCATGCAGATCCTGGATCATGCCCGTCTGCTCACAAGTGTGCTGTTACAGCTCTGTCTCCCATTGACCTTCCCTTGCCCTCCCTTTGCTGCCGGCTGCCTACAATTTCGTTGCCCTGTACAGTCAAATTTCAGAGTAGAAATAACTTTACTCTCTCAAATTCATCTTCCCCCACTCTTGAACCTAGTCCTGGTACTCCATAGAGACTACTCTTGTCAAGGTTTCCAATGACCAGCCGCCACTTGTTATCGGACTACAGTGGTCAGTTCTCAGACCTCATCTTACATGACACAGTTAATGCTTGCTCTTTTGTCACATGTGGCCCTAACTTGGTCTCCAGGATGCCTCAAACTCTTGGTTTTCTTCCTGCCTCACTGGTTGTTCCTTCTCACTCTCATTCGCTGGCTCTTCCTTTTCTCCCTGGCCTCTTAATGTCAGTATCACAATGTAGTCTCAGTCCTCCTCTCAGGTCTGTTTTTACCCTATCCTTTGTGATCTTATCCAGTACGATGGCTACCACCTGTATACTCATGGCCCCCAAATTTATACCTCTAGCCCTAACCTTTCTCCCAAACTCCAGACAAAGCACATCCAGTTGCCTACTAAATACCTCTCCTTGAACGGCTAATAGGTATCTCTATCGTAATGCATCCCCAGTGGAACCTCTCATCTGCTTCCCTGTCTTGTTCCACTGAACTTCCCCATCCCAGGAAATACCTGTTTCATCTTGCCCAGGCTACGCTGAAATCATCCTTCACTATTTATTGTCCTGTACTCCATACCCAAGCCACTGGACAGCTCTCTCGGCTTAACCTCAAATACATCCAAAATCTCGCCCCTTCTCACCTTCTGCGCTGCTACTGCCCTGGTCCACGTCACAGTCATCTCTCATGGCAAGTACTGTGGTCTCCGGAGTGGTCTCCCTGCTTCCATCACTGCTCCCAGCTCCCATGGTCTGTGCTCAGCGGAGCAGCCAGAGTGAACTCCAAGTGTCAGCAGATGACTCCTCTGCTCAGTGCTCCACCATGGCTCTGTGTTGCACTCAGAGTAAAAGCCAAAATCCTTGCACATGACTTGGGTCCCTGCTTCTCCTCAGACCTTCCCAATTGCTACTTTTCCTTCCCTCTTTCCACTCCAGCCACATAGCTTCCTTGTTTGTTGGACATGCCAGACATGCTGTTGCCTCGTGGCTGTTTCAAGCCTCTGTCTAGAAATTCTTCGTCCAGATATCAGGAGGCTAATTCCCTCAGCCCGTTTAAATCTTCACCAGATGGCATCTTCTCCATGGGGCTTACAGTGACCAACCACCCTAGGAAGCTGTAGACCTTCCTCTTAACTCCCAACCCCATTTACCTGGCTTTAGTTTTCCTTTTTAACATAGTATTTTTAATAGTCTATCAAATTATGTATTTATTTATTATCTGCCTCCCTCATTAAAATTGTAAATTCCAAGAGGGCAAGGATCTTTGTCTCTGTTTCTCCCTAAGCTGTCCTAAGTACAGAGAACAGTGCCTGGCACATCGAGGGAACTTAATGAATATTTGTCAAATAAATGAGTAAATTTAAGGCTATGATTTTGCTGCGAGAAATACTGGCTACAGCTCATAAAATTTTATGTCCAGCATCCTCATTGTGCCTAGTTTCTAACTAGTTTTTTGGGATTTGTAATCTGTTTCTGAGTGGAGGGAGATGACTGGGTAGGGAGGTGATCACGGTTGCACGTTGAGGGGGAGGTATCTGGGGAGAGATGCCCTCCTTGCTTCCCATCAGAGTCTGAGGTGGAGAATGGGACAGCTGCCAAATATTTAGTTGAAGGGATGTGTCTGCATCAGGGTAGTGGTAGAATTAGGAAGCAACTTCCCGCCGTTTTCAATAAAACCTATTAAGTGAAGTGAAGTGTGGATATGTTATGAGCAGAAGTGTGGGTGTATTTCTGCCTTTTCATCATGGTGGGGTAATTTGTGTTGCCAGCACCCCTGGTTTTTGGAGGTAATATGAATATTCCTTCTTTTCTAATTCTTTAGTGGCACCTTAGTGAGAGATTGGGAGAAGCAGCACCAGGAACTTAGATGGGGATACCATTTTTAATCAGAAATCTTTTATTTTGAGATGTAAGTTCTTTAGAAGTCCTTATCCAATGTTAGTTGATCTTTATTAAGTCCTAAAAGATTGTTATTTATGTTAGTTATTCAGTTGATTCTTCTTAAACACAATGACATCTATTTTAAATTCTTGACTCTTACTCTCCTGTTAAGCCTGATTTATTAAATGTCACGAGAAGCACCTACAATCGCTAAAAGAAGGTTTAGCTATGGAACTGCTGACTTTGCCCTTTTACAGGACTTCCTTCTAGAATTTTTTAGTAATGGGATTAAATCTTATTGATAAGAATAATGCTAATATTTTATTTTTGATATCACACAGAGATATGAAGAATTTGATAAATTATGAGGAAGCACTTTTTCCTTAATGAAAAATTTGAGCTTTTATTTTGGCTTTGTGAATCCAGGATAATGGGAATCTTTGGAGATGGTTGTAATCTCAAATTGATTCCCTTTTACTTTCTATTCAGAGATTATTACATAGTATTTTTCTAACTTAACCAGATCACTAATAGGGAAAGACCAAGTTACTTAAAACCAAATCACATTTTTATTAAAAGTTACACTTTATGAAGCTGACTTCTAAGTTTGTCTCTTTTTTTGTAACAGAAACACTTTTTTGGTGATGGTGAAATTTACAAATAGGCAAATTCTTCCCTAAGCAGTTGCTGGGACACCTCCCTGTTACCCCCACCCCTCTTTGCCAAATACACTGCCAGGATAGTTCTCCAATGGGTGGCCTGAAGGAAAATAAGGGAAATATTTTAAAAGTTTGATTCAAGGATATAAAATATAAAACTGCCACTTTTAGTGGAATTACTCTGATTTTATTGCCAAGCAAACCTGGCTGATAGCACATTGGCCTACTTCACTAAAAAAAGGTATTAATTTTCTTCTTAGCAGAGGAGAGAACTTTGTTCACTCTGTTCTTTTATTCTCTTTCCTTTTATAACAGTTACAACTAGATTTGATTCATGATACTTTGTAAGTTGTTGATTTAAAAATATACTTGTAAGGTGTGAGGCATAGGGAAACACAGGGCAGGTAGGGTTTTGCCTGTTGACCTGTCAACCCTGGTTAACCAAAATGTCACAGAGCACGTTTTAAATTCAACATGTAAATTATCCAGGTGGGATTCTGGCCATTTATGATGAGTTGTAGTTTTGGGTCTGGGTCCATTCATGCCCTAACTTGGTAAATGGAGAGCGTATTTATGTATTATGAAATGTAGGGCCCTTTTCAGTAGTGTTACAGTCATGTGGTTGCTTAGTGACGTGTATTTTCTGAGAGATACGTTGTTAGGCACTTCCTTCCTTGTGCAAACATCATAGAGGGTACTTTCACAAACCTAGATGGTAGAGCCTAGTACACGTCCAGGCTATATGGTATAGCCTGTTGCTCCCAGGCTACAAACCTGTACAGCATGTGACTGTACTGAATACTGCAGGCAGTGTAACACAATGGTAAATATTTGTGTCTCTAAACATAGAAATGATACAATAAAAATATGATACTTTGTGGGACAGATGTCATATATGAGGTCTATGGTTGATCAAAACATCATTTGGCAGCACTTACTGTATCTTACATGGTCCTAGAATGTGAGGTCATTTACGCTGGTGAGTCTTTGAGAATTTTTGCTACAAGAATCTTAATAATTGACGTCTTCAAATCTTGGGTTCCATCTGTAGGCTATAACCATCCGTTTCTCTCTGGACATTCCATTCTTTTCTTTTTGAGTACACTCAAGAAAACACTCCTAATTTTTCAGCTAAGTTTGCTTTGTTCTTCATGAAATAGTGTGTCATTTTAAAGAAATGCTGCTCTTTTTCTGGTCATGTGGTTTTTCTGTTTTTTTAAATTTCTGCCAGTTTTTTTCAGTTTATGGCTTAAGGACAAAAGTGATACTATATACTTTTTTATTAGAACATCTATATTAATCTTTGATCAGATGGAAACTTAAAAATGGTTTCACTTTTCTTTTAAAGTTATAAGTATTCACAAATCTGTGTTTTAGCAGAAATTACTTACATGTGTGAGATTTGGTTTTAAACTTCAAGAACATAGGCATATTTTATCATTCTCTTTACATTCTTAATTTCATTTTTTAAATGAATATAAATATTGGATGTGCCCATGACTTATCAAATAAAAGCCTCCCTCCCTCAAAGAAAAAGAATTGTTTTCAGAGCTTTAATGGTTCTAGTGTCAACAAATTTGAATGCTAAAAATATGGATATTAAAAGCTATTAATTCTATGCCTTTATACCTTCATGCCAAATAATGAATTTCTTTTTAAAATAATAATCATTTCTAAAAGACAACAGATGCCTACAAATGTCTTCAGTGGCCTGCCCATAATGCAGGTATGGTGATATTCTAAAATTTCTGCTTTTGGCCAGCTACCTGGTCTATCTAGTCATATTTCTTTCTGTCCTGTGTCTGTTGAATGGAGAAGAGTATGAGACAAAAAGTGGAATGTGTCATATGTGAGTTTCTATTTTCACTTGTAAAATGCAAACATTCATTGTGTACTCACTCTGCAGGAGACTCTATGATACATGCTGGAGACTGAAAGTTGAATTGATTACAATCTCTGATCTTGATGGCATTTGCTCATTTATTCCTTAAGCAAGTACTTTTTGAGTGCCTCTTATATAGCAGTAATAAAACAAATAATTGAGCTGACACTCCTGGTTGTGGAGATAGTAAAGCAGATAATAAGTTAAAAACATATGTATGTACACTAACACTTGTGTGTATGTATACACATTAATTAGACAATGATAAGTGATAAAGAAAAAAAAGAACCCAGTAGAGAGAGATAGGAGGGGGTGGGGAGACAGTGATAAGTTGAAAATTTAGGTAAGGCAGTATGGGAAGGCAGGGATGGTCTCACTGAGATGACATTTGAGTTAAAGACTTGGAGGAAATAGATAAAAAATTTACTTGCTTAGTGGAAAAGGCAGGTATACGGGTAATCTAATTTTCCTGGGGTGTAAGGTACCAGACAGATGTAGATACGGGGTATCCTGGAGCCCAGAGTAGACTCACTGAACCACGTTCCAGGGTTCCAGGAAGACTCTTTAAGGGAAAAGACTCCCAAGCAGGTTCTCCAAGGAAGAGCAAGAGCTCAGAGGCAAGGAGATGACTAGACAGATCCGTGTGGGTCTTACTGCTGAGCAGTGATTGAGGAGTTGGAGGAGGTGAATTTGGAAGGGGCTTGGGGTCAGTTTGTATAGCACCTGGTACGCCATGCTAAGGGAGCTTTGGTTTGATTCTGTAAGCACTGCAGGCTTTTAAACTGGGGATTGGCAAGGTCAGACCTGCATTTCCAACAGATCATTCAGTGGTAGGGGGTGGAGGCTAATTTAAGGCAGTATAGGGGAGACTGGTTTGGAGACGGTTCTAATAGTTCTGGTGAGAGAAGTTGATCTTACTTAGCAAGTGGTATGCACAGGGAGGGGAGTTAGGGGCCAGAGTAGGTTTAGGAAGTAAACTCCGCAGAACTTGGTGGCTGCATGTGAGGGGTGAAGGTGAGAACAGTCAAGTTAACTTTTTAACCTATAGTAAAAAATATATTTTACATCACAACCTGGTAACAGGCTACCAACACACATGTAACTGATTATAGAATATGTTGCTGAAACAGTTTCATAAAACAGTGTTTTACCTTCCTATGTGTCGCACACTCTGATGTTTTCTATTTTCAATTTCTTTAAAATGCTGGCATTGACCTGCTAAATTGATTCCACTGATGGGTCATGACCCACCGTGTGGAAAACACCTGCACAGGCTTCTTTAAGTTATTTTCTGATGGATAGGATGCTTCCTCCTTGAGTTTCTTTGTGGTCCTATCTTTCCAGATAGCTTTCACTCAGTGGAGAGGAGAGAGGGGGAGGGCACTCAAAAGGATTGTTTCCACGTTCAGTGCGCTATAGAAACATTCATTTGGGGGTGGCCATACAGTGGGACAGTGAAAGAAGTGCACGTAAGAATATGTCATGGCATCTGTAATCTTTTTCTCTATTCCTTTGCTGCTAGAATACCTGTGCCCGTTAGAATAATACAATGGCAGAGTTTTGGATGCTGGAAGGATCTTAGGGGTCTTGACTCCATGGTTCTCTCATCCAAAACTAGTGACCACTTGGTCTTGCCTAGGGTCATGAGCCACTGCTGGCTTGCTCTCTGTTGTGTTGCAGTGAGAAGCCACCTGCACCTCTGGTGTTTGCTTGGGGGCCTCTGAGTTGCGCTCCCTATTGGAAACCATTGTTGGTTTTCTCTGATGAAATGACTGAGGTTTTTCAGCTCTAAAATGGGGGATAATACCGTGTACCTGATGTGGTTTTTTCATGAGGATAAAAGTAGAGTGTCTGAAGTGTGGGAAGCATTTAAAATAAATGGTTACTGTTATTTTCTTCCTGCAACTAAAATATTGTGGACATTGGCCTACTTTGCTCATTTAAATTCACACTGGGAGAGATGTGGAACCTTTCTCAGCTTCACATATAGAATGAGCTAAAATTAAAATTCTTCTGTTGGTATGTGCTGAAACTTTTTTTTAACAGTATAGAAATTTCCATGAAAAATAAAGATGCATTTGAATTCAAGAAGAAAGATACTAAAATACATCAAGTTGAGATGTTCTGTAGATGACTTCTTAAGGACCCTCAGTTCTTTGGAATAGCACACCCTGAGTTGCTTAGGGTCAACAAAACTGTTAAACAATGCTGGCTTTTTGCCTTCTAAATGACATATAAATAATATGATCTTGAATATTTTAATTTATTTTCTCTCTAGTCCTTTGTATGGTAGGTTTCCAGTGCATTTCAAAAGACTAAGCTTAAATTTTTGAACGTGAGATTTCTGGGTAGGAATGGTGGGAATGCCATGGCTTTAAGAGATGAATTTCTTTTGAATAGTGAAGGTTAGAGTTTAGCTCAAAGAAGTCCATTAGTACAGATGTCTATGGAAATAGCTAACAAACAACAAATCCATCAGCAGAATTTTATTGAGACCAATTTTCACATTCCCTTAAAAGTAAAATGTGGAAAACAGGGTGAAGGAACATTATTTTCTTTTGAAAGGGCATAGCAAAATGCTCCTTAATAAAAGGTCCTGGTGGCTTTCTGTAACACTAGTAGTAAACATAACTTTCTAAGGAAATAACACCCAAAAGTCAGTCCCTTCTATGTGGGCCTAGTGGAAGGGACTGAGGGTTAAACGGGTGGTGGAGTGTGGCGAGGAGGGGAGGGTTATTGAATGCTCTTTGGTTCCTGGGGTACCGTCAGCTTTTTTGATAGTTTCTGCTCTGTTTGTAAGCACAATACTATATTTTCAGGGAAGTTAATTGAAGCAAAACCACATGATATTTAGCTCTTAAATTTGCTATTTGGAAAAGGGAAAGTGGTGGAGCAGCGCTTAATTGGTCCATTTAAAAGAAAAGATAAGGTAAGTGTGTGTTTTATTCCAGTGAGTGCAATGATTATGCAATTTTAGGGATATTTAGATACGGATTTTGTGTTGAATCTGAGTAAGAATAGTAAGTTTTTTTATTAATGCTAGGCTTTGAAGGGGAGGTATCTGTTTGAATGATGGAGTATATTAGAAATCAGGTGCTTTGGGGTATGTGCTGATGTGGACATTTACATTACAAATGAAACATTTGAAGGGCTTTGTTCGAGAAATGATGGTGTTGGTTATCTCTAGTTTTTGTAATTCTATACTTTTAAACAGTTTGGTGCTGCTTCTGCGTCTCTTAAGCTACATGTCCAAGCATTAGTTCTGACTATGGGATTCTTTTCTCCTAATGAAATGTATATTAACTATGCAGGCCCTTCATAGAGCAGTGTTTTAATCATTCTCTATTGATTTATACATCACTTCAGTGCTGCATATTGAGGGCTGCTTATTCTGAATCTGCTTTACGGGGATTCTCATTCTGTCTACCTGACTTGCATGATATTCTGGGACCCTCTTAATTTTTCCCCCTCAGGGGAAGCCATCATGATTAGGAAGCCACAAGAAGTCAGGAGTATTGTTACTTTGTCGCAGCTTTCTGAGGTGCTCAGAAGAAATTATGGGCTTAGAGAAATATTGTCATTGTCCATAACTGATAATGGGTATCAGAACTCATTTAAAATTAATAAATGCTGAGGTTCGCGCTTTGGCATGAGCCTGAATGATTTATTGCAAGCTGTGGATGCCAAGAGAATGCCTTGTGTTAACCAAAGGACTGGGGTAAAGACAAGAAGAGACCCCCTCAGTGGGGGCCTGAATTTCCTGCAAGGGGAGCGTTCTAGGCAGTGCCATGAGCAGGCTCGTGAACAGTGGTTATTCTTTGAACCTAGGATTGTTGCTACAAGCTGGCCAGTACCAATGGGAATATTTTATTTTTTTCTTTTGTCTCAATGTTTAATTTGAGTGAGAGGAAGTGTAGCTCGAGTTGACATAGATGAAGGTTGCCTACATGGACTTGAATACTGAAATCGAATCCCTGACCTCCATCCGCAACTTAGAATCTCATTTGGATTGAAAGGCTAGAGCTAGATTTTACAGATGAAGAAAACTCTGCTCACTTCATTATTATTCATGGTCAAATCCCCAAATCTCCTCCCTGAAGAGATGTATTCTTCCCAGCAAATTAAAACATCCCTTTTTTTTTTAGAGGCCAAATGATGATGGTGTCAACTATTGATGAAGATGAATAGGTAATTCTTTTCTCAATTTATACATTCGTTCCCCCCCTACTACTGTTCAGAATGGGGTTTGCTCATATAAACCGAGATCCAATATTTCATTTACTTGCCTCCGCATAGGTTGTAGGCACTGTGTAAATCTCCTGGTTAGGTAATGGAGGAAAATGTTTGAAAATGTGATAGCTCATTATAAGGGCATTTGACATAAGCATATTTGCTGATGATGGATTGCTGATCAGTGGTAATTTAAGGGATTCTGAGCAGTAGTTAGGTAAAACATTTTCCTCAAATTAATCAGTTATGATCAGGATAGCCTAAATTACAAATATTTTTCAAAGTCTCTGAGTAAAATGTAGATTCTGGAAGCTGATGATGTGAATGTGCACATACCTTATGCTTAACTACTGTGTTTTTTCCTGTATGTAATTCAATGATTCTGAAAGAAGACATGGGTTGCCAACGTGGCATGTTACTTTGTAGGCCCACATATTACCACTGCCCCCCAAAATAAAGGGAAAACAGTACTTTAAAAAAATTTTAGAAAATAAGAAACTGAAACTACAATGGGATAGTGACTTTTAAAGTTTTCTAGATACTGGCAACAGAAGTGGATATCAAATTCTAACCTTAATAGGTATTTTAACTTTAATCAAGTATGTCTTTAATAGCCTGACCTAGTTATACTTGCTACTTAAAATAAGCACTATCCCACCTCTGAAAATTATCAGAGTTTTTGTTTATGGAAAAACATCATGCATGAGCCACGGATGAGTAATTGTTTAGAGGCATTTTGGAGCTCCCAAAGAGGTGCACAATTGCATACTAACGCTTCAGTTTCTCTATGATATGCTTTATGATTAAGTGGCAGTGGGTGCAGCTTAGCAATATCCAAAGATCAGAACAGCTGTTATCCGCAGAGACACTGGGGTATATCTGTCAGACGTTTGCATATAGAACAAGGTGTTTTAGTTAATGTGTCATGATAGTTTAATTACATCACCTTTCTTGGGAGTTTGCTTGATTCCAGGTTCAAGAGCATCCAGTGAGATGACAACCTATCCAGTTTTCTGTCTTTAACAGCCTTCATTTATGTTATTGCTTGGTGAGGTTATATCTGCTCATTTCTAAAACACACATGTAAAAAAGAAAAAAATGTCCATCATTCTACTCAATTTCCCTATGGTGTTTAATCTTGCTCTGTAAAACCACTTTGTCTCGTTTCGCTTCTAACTTTTTGTATAAAGAAAAATCAGTCTTTTCCTCTAGCTGATAGTCATCTAGCTATCTTAAATATTGGTGGCCTCTCCTTTGTCTCCACTGTAATTGTCTTATTGTTTCTCTATTGTGACTGCTACATTGACTGCTCTGCTTGATTTCTGTCCTGCCCCTCGCGGTTGGATTTTCACCTGCTTTCTTGGTAAACCCATTAGGGTGTCCCGAATGCAACCTTAATTCCATGTGTTTAAGAACAATTTTTCCGTCTTTCCTCCCCAGTCCCCAGCCAGCCCTGCTCCCTCCAAGTAAGAACCCCATGGGGGTTTGTGACCTTCTGTTCTTCACCTTCCGTCCAGGTAGGCGCAAAGACTGCTCACCTGTGCTCCGCCCTTCCTGTGGGTACTGCTGTCACACAGGCCCTTGTTTGTCAACAGCTTTCCTCACTGGTCTGCTTTCCTGCCTTCTCTCCTCTGTCTAGCTCACCTCCTAGACGGCTGCTTGTGTGCTCTTTCCGAAGCATGTGCCTAACTTGTGCTATTGCTTGGCTTAAAAATGTCTGGTTGCCTATTGTCCTTAAGATATTGCTTGTCTTTGTCAGCTCTGCTTACAAGACCCTGCACAGAGTGGTCCCAGCCTCTTTACCGGCACTATCACCTTCCCACTGCTCCTTCTTCTACACTGTCTCCCCCAAACCCGCTGTATTCATCATTCCTTCCACGAAGTACACACTTTCAGTCTTCCCCACTATGCCTGTGCTGTTGCCTCTGGTGGAGAAGCTTGTCTTTGCTTTCTTCCCCCCAATAGATTTAGGGGGTCCAAGTGTTTTTTGTTACGTGGATGAATTACAAGTCAGGGCTTTTGTTGTACTGTCACTAGAATAGTGTACGTTGTACTCGATAGGTAGATTTTTATCCTCAATCCCCTCGCCCTCCCCCCTTCTTAGAAATGTTGGCCTCTTCTTCCTGGAAGGCTTTGCTGACCCAGGCAGAACCACTTGCTGCACCTTCTGCCTTCCTCTAGCACTTTGGACACAACTCTGTCCTAGCACAGATCACTTTGTGCTGTAGTTATTTATTTAGGACACTGGCTTTTAACTGTGGTTTCTTAAGGGCAGGGACAATGCTTTATGAACTTTGTACATCTGGTGCCTGGTACGTGGTAGGTATTAACATTTGGTTCACTGAATGAAACACTAACGGATGCATCCTCCATCTGCAGGTGGCTCAGCAGCTGGCCGTGTGGCGGCATGGGGACAGAGGTTGCCCCTTTCCATCTAGGTGGTTAGCCATGGTCCATCCTAGCTCGTTAGGAAAAGAAATAGGTCAGCTGGGACCAGCCCATCTGGTGTCGCGGGTCAATCAGCTTGCCCTGTCCTTGCCCCAGCTCATCTTTCCTTTAGTTTTCTTCCTTTAATATTATGCCATTCGGTTCCTGAAGCTCTGCTTGTGTTTGAGGATGTGAGAATTGTTTTTTCTGTTCCCACTGGAAAGTGCTGCAGTTCCCCACTGTCTCCCCCCTGCCTTTCCTCACCACTGTAATCCAGGGTTTCCCTTCAGTATGCTTGTTGTTATGCGTCAGTTGCCACGGCTGGGCCTTCTAGCTCAAGTCCACTTCCAAGGCCACTTTCTCCAGAGATGCCAGGCAAATCTGCCCCAACTTTAATTTTCCACCAAAAAGTGGATCCTTCTTGCCTGGCAAATGTAGAAATTTACATATAAGACTTTTCATTGAACACCTCCAGCTGTTTCCCTGTGTCTCTGCCTCTGTCGTTCATGCACATATACACAAGTTTACAAATGTGGTTCCCTTTCTTCAGATAGACCATTTACCAATTTGTACTATAGTTGTTCTTACCCTGTAAAGCAATATTTTTCATCCTGTTGATTGGAACCCATGAATTAGTCATAAAATTAGTTGAATAGGTCATGACTTGTATTTTTTTAAATGAAATTATAATAGAGGATATCATAAAACATACGGTAGTAAGGCTAAATTACTGCTTTGTGAAATGTTTGCTTCAGTGGTATATGCCTACTGAACAATAAAATGTCTCAGTGTGGTCTGTGGTTAAGTAGTTTTGAAAGTTACTGATATATAGTAATATAAAACCATTAGTGTTTTTCAGTATTCAACTAAAAGCTTACTTCCTTTATGAGCCTTTTTATGACAAGATAATAGACTGATACATAACCCTGTCATCCAAGCATTGCTGTCACCTTCCTTTTTTTTACCAAATTTAAGAAAAATTATGGCTCAAACATTGCTTTTCTCATTCTGCAATATGTCACCTTTGCATTTTTTATGAGAAGTTGTTACTGTTACCACGTATTTATCTGCATGTTTTGTAATTCTCCCCTATTCCTGTGTGAGTCTTTTAGCACTAAGTCGGATCACAGACCTTAGAGAAGCAAAAGGAGAAATAAACTTAGATGATGTGTCCAGTTCCTTAATTTTTCAAGTGAACAATTGAGGCATTCCAGAAAGTTCCTGTTTTCTAGTAGACCTAATCTCCACTCATGAGTCAAAAGAATTAGGAGGCAAGTAATGAAATGAGTTTGTGGAAAAGATAATATTTGAATGAAAATCAAAATTCTGTCTCACAGAAATAATGTGCCTTGTTTCCCTCAGACACTTGTGATTAAATACAGCATGACTTTGATATGTGGCTGTGGAAATGTGGGCTGGAAATACAAATAAAGTCATCTATATTTCCTTCTCTCCTTTTCTCCTTTCTTCCCTCCTTCCCTAGTGAGTTCCTGATGGCTAAAACGTGTCTTATTATTTTAGAACTTTCTGTGCAGGGTATATGTGGATGTTAGGAACTCAGAATGTGGTTGGCTGGCGGGGAAGAATAACCCACAGGCCTTTCACAGGTGTGGTAGCCCCTGAGCCACTTGAATCTCAGATGGGGTCCAGTGCATCAGGGGCTGGACTGCGTAATGTGGGCCCTTCTCTCCACTGTGCTCAGAATTCTGAATCTTACCCATTTTTTACCTCCTTTGTATCAATTTACGTTCCTTTATATGGAAAAACTTAGCTGCAAATGATCAATCTCTGAATCTATGTACTTTCTGTTCAAGGCTAAGTAGTTTCTCATTGTTTTCTGTGTTTTCTCTTTATAGAATAGTGCTGTCCAGGAGAACTTTCTTAGATGATGGAAATGATCTATATTCTGCAATATCCAATATGGTAGCCATTACCCACATGTGGCTGGCTTTGAACTCTTAAAATGAGGCTAGTGCAAGTGAGGAACTAAATTTTTAATTTAAACTAAATATAAATAGCCACATATGGTTAGTGGCTACTATATTCAACAGCACAGTCTTAGAAGCCTGAAAACACATCAGTTCATATTTCTTTCTCTCCTGTTTTCTAGATGTGTTCTGACTCTCCCCACCCTGTGCAGGATCATTCTTTTACTTTTGGTTCTAGTTACTCCTCCATTCTTTCACTTGACACCTGTTAGTATTCCATGCCTCACCCATAAGAATATCCTCTGCCCTGTATCCGAGAGCCTGTCTCCTGGAAGACACTGCAAAAACTATGAGAGAGGATTTTATTTTTTAAATCCCTAGTGCCTAATTCACTTGTCATTGTTTTCTTTTTGACAGCATAAATACAGTTTATGTAGAGAAACTGAGGTTTTTTTTGAACAGGAAAAATTCAAGTAAATTTTTTTCTACCAGTATTATAGCCAAAAATTAAACTATTGAAACCAATGAGAAAGTACTCGACTTGCTCTCTTGAAATGACAGAAAATGTTTTATATTCAGAATTAATCATACAAAATAACTACACTTAGTAGAAGGATGGGGTTAGAAATGTAGATTTTAGAAATTTAGGTCTCATGCAAAAATTTCATTTTACTTTGATTACTGTTATTCATGAAAAGTGATGCCAGAAATATTATAGTGTTACTTTTATATAGATATTACTTTTACATGAATGTACATGTTTTGCGTTTTATGATATTTGGTATTTGATAAGATTGAAGATGGTGTTTTCAGCTGCTTAGAAGAGAGGATGGGCTAACATCTAATGTTACAAATTATGTAATGAATAAAATTCTGCGTATATTTTGCTCCTAGTAGATGAAGACACATTTATCCTAGGATCCATGGACCTTGACAATTTATGGATACTGTGAAATTGTTGGCAAAATTTTGTTTCTCCCTGCATATATATTAATCTGGGGAAAGGAATGGGATTCACAGATCTGAGATCCTCAAAGGGGGTAAGAGTCACTTGTTTGATTGAGATATATTACTGATTGCAGAGGCTATGTTTATTTATTGCTCTACCCCCACTGCCTACTCCTAGTATAGTGTTATAACACTGAGTAAGTGCTCAATAAATGCTTTTGGAATGGAATTGGAAACCATTTCTTTCATAGGTGACACAATGCTTTTCTTTTTATCTAGGCAAAAGGAACTTATGCTGACCTTTGTTTTTCATGGCTCTGATGTTAGGTTTCTCTTAGTGCTACGAGTTAGGGTGATACGGAACATCTAATCTTAGAGCAAATAGCTATGGGATTCAGGGGATCTCAAGAAGTTATTTTTCCTATTTCCATCGCTGGTTTTCAGATATCCTGTTTTCTGTTGGCAGTGACTCCACTGTGAACCTCAGTTCTGTCTTACTTTAACCTTACCCTACCCTACCCTCATACCATTGTTCCTTCCCGCCTTGCCCTTACCTAGGATGGGTTAGTGACAGCATAAACGTGGTTACAGAACTTAAACCATGGAGTGGTTGATGGTCATCTCCCTGTACCACTTACACTCCCACTAGGGAAGAGGCAAAAGATGCAAAATGCCAGGAGATGGAGAATACTTTGGCAACCACGTAGTATAGGATGTTTTGTACTTTTGTGTGTGTTCCTTGGCTTATATGTGCTTCCCAGCCTGCTGACACACAGACAACTGGTGTTGTATTTGCTCTGGGTCAGTCACTGAATTACTGTTGAATAAAACAGTAAATTACCCAGAGAATCAGATGCAAGTCTGAGGAGGGGGGGTAGAAAGATAACAACAATGGTTGAGCTGCTGAAGATGACAGTGAGTCAGCACTGGGAAAAGTGATTCCTACTAGAGCTATTCTGCTAAGTCCTTTGAGTCTGTTTTGGAAAATGGTAGAGTATGAGTAAATATAAATAAAAGTCCCACATTCAGATAGTGTTAACAGGAGTCTGTTCCTTTCTTGGCTGTTTTGCAGTTCTTCAAGAGTTTTTTGAGTCATGACGAAGTGAAGGGCCTATCATAGATGGTGTGATAGAGGTGAATTAAAGTGGTTTTCACATGTGACAGAGATGCAAGGCTGTTTTCAAAAGATCAAGGTAGCAATGAAGGGACCTACTCTTGTGCACTTAAATATAATGAACAAGAAAACCTAGGGTTAGGCTCCAGGGAATACTGTACTTGGTCAAACATGTTTGCATCCCCTCAGTTATATCTGAGTCATAGGGTCACTTTGTAGTCCATTCCATAAAGTCACTGTGAACACAACACTCATTTAACATGCACGTACCCAGGCTAGAGGACACTGCATGTATTAGTTACCTTTTGCTGTGTAAGAAATTATCCCCAGGGCACAGTGGCATGCCCCTGTGGTCCCAAATTCTTGACAGGCTGAGGTGGGAGGATCGTTTGAGCCCATAGGACAACATAGTAAGACCCCTGTTTCTTACAAAAAAAAAAAATGTCAAGAGCAGCTTAGCTGGGTAGTTCCGGCTCCAAGTAATTCATGAAGGTGCAGCCAGGGCTGCAGTCATCTGATGGCTTGCCTGGGGCTGGAGGGTCCACTTTCGAGGTGACTCCCTCACGTTGCTGGCACGTTGGTGATGCCTGTCACCAGGAATCCTCAGTTCCTCACCATATGGCCCTCCCCATTGGGCTGCTGAGTGTCCTCGTGACATGACAACAGCTTCTCCCAGATGAGGCATCAGAGAGAGAAAATACATGGTACCGTTTCAAGCCTCAGAAATCACACATCATCATTTATGCTGTGTTCTGTTCCTTAGCAGCAAGTCACTAAGTGTAGCCCACATGCAAGGGAAGGGTTATTAAGGTCCACCTCTTGGAAAGTGCAGTACCAAAGAATTTGTCTGCATGTTGTGAAATCCCCAGTCCTGGGGAGTCTCCCCTTGGCTTAGCACCCCTCCTCGCACTGATGCCTTCTGTCTTCTCCTGCCGGGCTCTCCGTGTCTAGGGTCCATACTGATGGGATGATTTCATCCTTGAGACCCTGTGCTTTTCTGGAAGGAGTTACAAACTCTTTAGAGGCTTCCAAGTAAAACCATCTACAAGACAAGCCATATTGATCACTCCTCACAGCATAACTTCTAAGTCGCTTGCCTTTGATCAAAGAATTCTTCGGGACTGCTTGAGGCAGATGTGGAAAGAAGGGAGTGAAGCTGATTTTTAAAAAAGTTCTGCCTATTCCCTGTCCTGCCTTTTGCATTCTTTAAGAACATGGCTTTTGACTTGGTACTAGGAAGGACGTGAGAATTGTTCTGAATTAGAACAGGGCGTATTGTGAGTAAACAGGTCCCCTCAGAACTCCGTATGCTGTGTGAGCTCTGCGCGGAGAGCCGACACAGTCAACCGCAGATTTCTACCGAGACCTTACCCCATCAGGAAGGGGGGTTACAACCTTCATCCTCGGTGGCTTAAAGCACAGAGGTTTATTTCTTAATTGTGCTTTATGTCTGTTGTGGGTTGGCTGGGCCTTTGCTGCTTGGTGTCCTCACTCTGGGACAGGCTGACCAAGCAGCTCCCGTCGGAAGCAGGCAGTCGCTGGAGCAGAGCTAGGTAAGAGCGCCTGAGAGGGTCTGTCCTGCAAGTAAGTGCTTTAGCGTGGATGAGACACACCCCGTGCTTCATCATACTCATTGATCAGACCTTGCCATGGGGCCTTATCCAAACACAAAGGGGAAACACAGCACATTATTATTGTGTTACCTACAAGGTAGAAAATCCAAAATAGTCTATTCTGTGCTAATGGCTACAACATCTACTATGTGCCAGGGACTCTTCTAACCTCTAGGGAATGAAACAGACCCAAATCTCCACCTACACGATACTCTAAGGGTGGTGGGAGACAACAGTAAAATATGCAGAGCGTTAGATGATACGTACTGTGCAGGGGGATATAGCAGGTTGGGGTAAAGATTGGAAGGGGGATCTGTATTCTAAAAGTACTTCCTGACAGGCCAATGTAGGTAGTCACAATGTCCTCCAGGTTGATAATGCTGTGACACTAGTCTCCTTTCTCAGGTTTTGATTGTTCTGAACAAGTAGCTACCCTGAAGCCTTTCCCACCCTGAGCCACATCATACTCTTAGGCTGTTCATGGATCCCTTTCATCTAACTGCTTTGAGCTTTTATTTATAACCGGATTAAGTACCATTGTTGAACGATTAAATTTTGGTTATGAGATATTGTAACTACATAAGACTCTGAATTGTAAGAATCTTTAAAGGTTTTAGGTAGATGACTTTTCTCTTCCGGATCAGTTATTGAAGTCTTAAATTATTGATACCTTCACTGTCCTTTTCCTATAGATCTTTTTTTTTTTTTTTTTTTTTGGCTATACTTAGGTACAGTAACGAAGAGTGCTTTATTTATCAAGTAAAAATTGCTACGACTTAATTGCATTTGTGTGGTTTGTGTAATAGCCATTTCTAAGTTCTCAAAAATAATTCTTTTTCCTATATTCTCATTCACTGGGGGAAGTGGGGAAATGGCACATAGTTCTCATCGTTAGGGAAATATCATTTATGTAATATAAAATGTAAAGTTATTCTATACTTCCAGACAATCCTGCTATTTTCGTCTCCCTCCCCATAGGACACCCACTTGTTTAGCCACATGTTTCTTCAGTCGTGGGGGCAGCAGTGTTTATTTCCCTTGAGCTCTAGACCCCCTGGGGCAGGAATTCTTGGAGGAAAAGGGAAGAAGAGTAACTCAGCCCTGGGACAATCACAAAGGGGTTGTGATAGGCAGTAGACAGTGACTGGGATTTTTCCTGTCCTTGAGGAAAGTTTTAACTAGCCGGTCCTCTTCTCATTTCACATATTATAAGAAGCTTTTGACTTTATTTCAGGCTTTCACTCCTCCTCAACGGTGCATCTCTTAACTCCCTGGGAGAAGCTGTCATCTAATAATACCCTCAAGTCTGAGTAGATGTTTATTCATGTGACACATATACTAAATGTTGACTGTGTGACACCTTCTGTTAAGTGTTGGGGGCCACAGATAAGGGATTAGGATTCAGAGGGGGCAGCAACGTATTAATGAAGAATGAGATCATGTTTTCCCAGGTAAATGCTAACATAGAAGAATCGGCAAAGCATTTTGCTTATTTTTTCCCCGCTGAGCAGGGTGTTATGTTCCATCAGTCTTGCCATTTTTTTCCATCCTGTTTTTTGTAGGTAGCATTTATTGAGGGATGCTCCTCGCTCTCCAGTGCCTATTGCCGCGGAACTTCGTTGCGTGAATGGTTATTAGGTATCTTAGTAGTATTATGTTTAGGGCTACAATGGGAAATTAATCCTCACATCTGTCTTGGGAACCCTGGGAAGTAGTGATACGTCACCAGGAGTCCCACCTGCCTGAGGGCCCCAGGCCTGCGGGAGGGACGACGTGTGTATGTGGGTAGCCGGCTGCCTTAGGATGAAACAGTTGTGCCGTGGACATCATCTTTGTACTTGTGAGGAAAGCATTTAGAGGCTGATGAAAACTCTTAGAGCAGGAGGGTTGAGGCATCAGGGGACACGTTCTGAGGCAACAGAGATGAGAATGTGGCTGTGTGTCTTGGCTCAGAATATTGGATGACAATTGATCTCGAGGAACGCAATGTGTAGTACGTGCTGTCTCTTCAGTTTAAATCGTGCCTGCTGTGGGGACTCTTCCAACAGTTCCTGCATTGTGGAATGCAGAAGTCCAAATAGAAGACACTGTGTATTTCTACTTTGATATTTTCATCAACTGTCATCTCCCAGAAGTGAAGTCCACAGAGTGCTTATTACATCTGTGCTTGGCTTATAGAAGGCCTTCTGCAAATGGCTGTTCCCTTTCTCCTTCTCTTGAGTTAGACAGTCTTCCAAAGCTGGGCTGTTTGTTTTGGAGATAGTCTTACATAACGTTAGCAGTGGAGGAATTAGAGAAGTTCAGTGAGAACATGGTCCAAAAGTGGAGAGTGGAAATGGAAGCAGGCCCAGTGAAGCCTCTTTCCCCGTCCAGCTTGGCCCGGCTGCAGCAGTCGCTTAGAGCGGTTGGTCCTTGGTTGGGTGACGGTGCTGCCTGCGTAAATACGGACTGGGAGCCAGTACTGGAAGAGCCTGGCAGCTAGCCACGGGTCTCAGTCTTTATTAGTCACTAGCACTGATATCTTGCGTAAGTCATTTAAGCTCCCTAGGCCTCAGTTTCTTTATCCATGAAATGGGGGTGAAAATAATAGCACTTTGGAGGGTTGCTTTAAACATTAAATGAGGTAATGCACAGAAGGCTTAGGATGGTGCCTATCCTGATTGGGGAAGGGCTGGTGGGTTGTGACCATGGAGAAAGGGGACATTGCTGAGCTACCTTGTTTGCTTTTTCTCAAACATACTGAATTCACTCTCACTTCAGGGCCTTAATACATGCTATTCTCTGGAAGCCTCTTTTCCCTGCATGGCCTACTCCCTTCCTTCCTTTGGGTCTCTGTTCAAATGACCCCTCCCCCCAAGAGCCATTTTCCTTAATCACTCATGTAATAGAGTGGCCCTTATTCTCTGTGCGTACCTTGTTGTCGTTTTCACAGCCTTTGTAACTACCTGAAGAAAGGAACTTTGTTCTGGTCACTGCTGTCCCCAACCAACAGTCCCCAAACCATACTTGGCACATACTACACGTGCAGTGAATGTATTGAATAAATCAGGCACCCACAAACTTTTTCTATAAAGGGGCAGATAGTAAACATTTTAGGCCTTGTGGGCTATACGATCTCTGTGGCAACTGCACAACTCTATTTTAGGCAGAGTGCAGACAGTACGTAAATGAACGAGCATGGCTGTGGTCCAGTAAAATTTTATTTGTTGCACAGGCTTGGTCAATCCCTGGAATGTCAATGTATGGTGAAGGCCAGGCATGGACCTTTAGCAGCTATAGTGGTTTGCGCTTGGTGGGGATGGGGCCTCTCAGCAGTGGAGGGATGACCTTAACCTTTAGAGTTAGAGGACTATGTAGAATCAGAGGAAGAAGAAATCCAGAGCCCTGGTGAGGAGGCAGCCTGGCTTCCACTAGGACGGGGGGATCCGTGTGCTTCGATGGTCAGACCAGCCAAATGGGTGTGGCCTCATAAATCAGAGCTCTTCTTTTACATGCCATGAACTGATTTTTGTTAATCTTTAAATAAACACATGACAGAGGAATCCATTGTTTCAAATCTTCACATAAGGAGAGGAAATCTAATTGATCTACTGTAAGTTCAGGCTTTTATATGTAATAGTGGAGTCCTAGATTTATTGAAAGGAAGACTGTCTGTACCTGCAGTGGGGAGCGCTCTGTTCTCAGGCAGTTTTTGGGCTCAATGTTGAAGCTTGTGCCTTAGCTTGTCTCCTGGTTCCAGCCTCTCGGTCCACGTGTCTGCAATGCAGAGCCCTTCACCAGCGAGGCGCAGGCAGGAATGGGAAAATAAAGACCTGGAGGAGCGTGGGAGACGGAGCTGGGTCAGACGCTGACTGTATGGTTGCTTTCGGGGTTCGTCTACCCTGCTCTATTTTCAGATGTTCGTCAGATGCCAGTGTTGTTTGCGCCTTCCAAGGTAGGGACTGCTTAGCACTCCGGCCTGTTCCGTTGTTCCTTGGGGTTGTGTATTGGTGTTTTTTTGCCTTTGCTTTTTATAGGGAAGGGAAACAGAATTGCTGCTCTTATTGGCTAAGATTATGTATACTGTTGATAATTTTAGAATAATTGTTTACAGATGTATGATATTCTCCTTTTAAAAAAAAATTACAACTCTCAAAGCCCTTCAGCTCTGCTCTGGTTGCTGCGCTGGGCTTGCTTATGCAGCTCCTGGGGGCTGCCTTGAAGACACAGGGGACTCTCGACAGTGAGTTATTTTCTGTTTTTACTACACTGGGGCTTCTCTATTAGTGAAGTTATGGTCCTGTACCCAAAGGCAAACTCTTCTCCTTTCCTGATTGCATGTGGATGCGAGGAACATCTTGATTCTCCCTGTGCCTTTGAAACCTAGAGAAGAGTTCTCTTCCTGGCAGGCAGAGGGGCCAGGCTGTTTGGAGGCAGATCTTCACATGTGGATAAACACATACTAGTAAACACATGTGAAGAGGTTTGAGTGATGGTTGGTCAGCTAATCAGAATTTCAGGACAGTGTGATCAGGTTGCTTACGTGCTCATAACCCAGGTGAACAGTATTAATGGACTAGGAAGAAAAGTTTAAGTGGATTTATTTTTCTGCAGAATTTACCAAACTAATAATTGTTCTCCTTTTTCTTCTGTTTTCCTCAGTGCATTTGCACATCTTCTCTTTCTCCTCTTATATGTCTTCCTGTCATATTCTCCTTCCCTTGTTTCTCTAGTTCATGTTCACGGGGTGGGGGGGGGTGGCAGGTTAGGTTTGGCCTGACTCTTGGGGACTGGGAGTCCAGGTGGTGGAGGAAGACTTGGGGTTCAGCCCTGGGCTGGTGTGAACCAGAGAAAGGAAAGCTGGGTGCCAGCGCCATTACCCAGTTTTAAAGTAAGCCCCAAATGCAGTGTGTGCCTGCAGCAGAGGCAAGGCAGACGTTTGGCAGTGCTTTGGGCAGGCTGGTGGTACAGGCTGGTGCTGCGTCAAGGTCCGGTTCCCAGCAGTTTGTGTTTCAGAGGCAGGAGCAAGTGCGAGAATCTGGGCACACAGCAGCCCCCGGGCCTTGAGTTCTGGGAGCACAGGACAGGTAGACTGGTAATTGAGAAGCAGAGACTCAGCCCAGGGAAACCCAGGAGGGTGGGGTGGGGGGCAGGGTGCAGTAGGGTGGGACCTGCCAGATGGGTTCAGGGGTAAGATGGATCTGCCACTGAGCCAGGGAGTGGCTGCCCCAAGGTCTTAGCATTTAAAAATCTATTATGGAGTATATTTACCACTATTTAATAATATTTTATTAAAATTACTTATGTATTGTTTTGGCTGAGAGAGAGATTAGTCTTTGGTTCTGCAGTGGGGCACACCCTGGAGTTATGAAGGGCTCCAGGGCCTGGGAAGCCTGGGAGCCAAGCCAGGTGCTTGGTCTTCTGAACGTCTTGCTCAGTTACTTTCTCCTCTTTCTACTTTTCCTTTTCTCTTCTCTGTCAGTCCTTCCCTTCCTGTTCCTCTCCATTCCCTTCATATTCTCTGGTTATTTCCCCCCTTTAAGAAGTAAAGCTGATTAAAACCCACTGGAATGGCCAGCATGCCACCCTTCCAGCCCCCAGGGCCATTTCACCCTCTAACATTTGCCAACTTCTCAGTGGTTGCTTTGTGTATCTTTCTAAATTATTTCCATTTTAACCGGTTGAGGCCCCTGAGCTGCTAAGGATTTGCAACTCTTAAGAATGCTTTTCTTAAGAACATTGATTTTTGCCTCTCGGGTCAGAGCTATCCACTGTGGAATTGCCCAAACAGCTCGTTTTCCCTCTTAATGTGAAGTCATGAAATGAATATTAATTTTTGGTGTCTGTTCAGTTAAAGAGCTGAAACATTATTTCATAATGTCAGGGTTGGGTTTTTGAAAGAGAAATACTGTCCTGGTTCTTTGGCTACTTGCTTGGAAGAATCGCAAGCAGGGCCAGTGCGATGTAATGACCACAGACAGGAAGCAATTCCACACCAACAGCTTTCATTATAGAAAAGAAGGAAGACGGAAGAAAGCTACAAAATTGTAGAAAAGAAGGAAGCTAAGATACACAAAGTGAAAAATACGTTCCAGACAGAGGAATGGGTCAGTCTCCACAAATGGAGAAGGTTATGAAGGACTCCCAGGTGGTTTCCTTTTATTGGTCTGGTGGGGGAAGGGTGGTTAGGATGTTACCAGATGATTGATAGACATGATTGTCAGCGGTTCTGTGTTTTCCTGCAGTCCCTTCCCCTGTTTGGTCCCTGGCTTCTCCACCCCTAGGAACCACCCTCTTGGCCTATATCTGCCACCTGCAGGTTTGATCCCTGCCTAATGATAAGAAGGGTTTATTTTGAAGTTTTTTTCCCCAGGAACTTGTACAAAGTTTATTTTTAGCTTTGATGGATGTTATTGAACAGAAGTTGCAACGATTGATTATTTTCTTTCATGGTTCTGACAAAATGTACTAGGCTAAGAAATGGCAGGGAATGGGGAAAGAGAATAAATGTTCGAGTGCCTTGTAGGTGCCAGGTATGGTGCCAGGAACTTTATATTGATCAGTTAATGGACATGAATCCTGTGAGGAGGATATAATTATCCTTACGTAAAATTTTCTCACCTTTATATGGCTTAGTGGCTGAATGTAGTCCAGCTGTGAGCTTGTCTCAAACCACTGCCTTCCCTGCTGCCATTTTCTGGTATCTTCAGGAAGCCAGCTGCCATGCCCTCTGTGTGTGACTCCTAGAGCACCCGGCCCATGGAGGAGCAGTTGGTGCCTAGAAAAGGACAGATGTTTAGGATCTCATGGGCCCGTCATGATGTGTGGTGACAAGGGGCTGGAGCAGACTCCGTTTTGTCTCTTTTGTCTCTTAGAATATGGTGAAGGGTTTGCAAAGCCCCAAGTCAGAGGGGGGAATGTAGCATGTGTTAAGACACCACTCTGTGCACCTTCCTGACTGGCTTCTGGGTACCCAAGAAGAACGTAATCTGAGTCAATGCAAGTCCAGGCGTTAAGTGATAGGAGCACAGCTCAGCCAACAGTAAGCATGAGAATGAATTAGGTGCTGGACCACAGCTCTGCTGAAAGCCCTGCAGTCCCTTTGTAGCTAACTCTACCCGCACGTTTGCTGTGTTGTTTTTTGGTTGTGGTTTTGTGTCTGTGGGCTGGGATAGAAGTACCCTGAGGAAGACGGGTACTTTCTGTTCTCTAGCTGCAGCCCTTAGCAGAGTGTTGGATCCTTAGTGGGTATTGGTCTAAAACATTTTTGTGAAACAACTGTGGGTTGATAAAGCATGTATGAATTGACAACCAGAGGAAATCATATAAAATGAATATACTAGAGTGAGGAATATGGTGGGGTTGCAGGAAGCACAAAGTGGTTTTGGGAACACAGTGCAGTGGACAGTGGATTGTAGGTCGGGCATTTGGGTTCTGGTCTGGATTTATGCACCAGCTTTTAAATATCTTTGTCAACCTCAGCAGTTGACTTGGGTCATCTGGACCTCAGTCTTCCAATAAAATCAGGACATTAGACTACAGATGATTTTTTTGGTCCTTTCCACTGCTAATAGTTTGTGATTCTGTAATTCTCACTTAAAGATGTTAGCTACGGAAGCCCTAGAAACAGCTTGTGTAACCCACCAATTAGGACTGAACGGGACCAGTTGAGTTGGCTGACACCAGAGTCTGAGAATCAGGGGAAGTTAAGGTTAACTTTGCAGGGCTTTGGGAGCTTCGCCACCACCAGCCCTCTCTGGGAGACACTTGGGAACAGGGAAAGGAATGTGGGCTTTGGAGTTAGGAATCTCAAGCTTGATTCCACGTGGTGCCTTCTAATGAGCTGATAACTTTGAAGGATTAATATTTCTGAATCTGTTTCCTTGTTGGTAAAATGGGAATGATAATACTACCTAACTGGAGTCTACTCTGCCCATGGGAAGAGCGGGCACATGATGTAGGTTCAGTGGTGTCGTGTGGGAATATTCCCTTCTGACTTTAAACAGGGGAAGACGACGGCTGAGAAGTATATTCTCTTCTCGCTCATTAACCACAGTCAGAATCTTTAGTTATGTTGCTCATGGGGACATGATGGTATCAGGGGAATTTAATGACTTCAGATAAGTAAACAACTTCAGGCACAGATCAGATCCCTAAATAAAGGTCAGGGAAACATCTAGAATATTAAAGTGACAGGAAAACAGGTGATACATATGCAAAGTCAAATTAGTATATTCCCTGTGTTTTCTAAGTGTCACTGTTAGCAAACTTTCAGAAGTGACTCATTGTCTGAAAACTTACATACATAATTGCTATGTTTTTAAAAACTGTAAAGTAATATTAGCCTTGACTGTTTTATGTATTTAGACTGGAATTTATCGCCTAATGTACACGTTACATTATATGTGTGCTATGTGGTGCTCTGTCTTTGGGGCTGTAATGATATTGTATTGCTGATTGTGTGTGTGTGTGTGTGTGTAGATGTTTATAAGCAAAGGAATTGACTTTCTTGAAGTTGAGTTGACAGACAAGTGAGACAGTGGTATCAAAGTGCTAATTTACATATTTCTCTTGGAAGGGAACAAAGAAAATCAATTTTCTTAAGAAATGGATATAGTGGTACAGCTCTGTTTAGGTGCATTTCACTGTAGTTTGATCTAATAATGTATTTTAGGATGTTTCTGAAATACTTTTTATATTGCTAATTGAAGTTTGGGATTCAAAGAATTAATTACCAAACCAAAGATGGAAAATGATGTTGGTAGTTAGTACATTTTCCAGTGTAAATACATTCTATTGATGTATTTTTTTACAACATAGACATTCATTGAGAAAGTGAATTCTGATAAACAGGAAAAATAGTTTGGGTAAATTAATGTTGCTTGGGAAATTACTTTCTTACCAACTCCTGTTGACACAATTTTTGCTAAGATTCTATCTATGCTCTTTGCCCCTGTTATTGTTCTCAAAAGGCTTTAAGGATGGCCTGTAGCAATACATAAGTCAGCAAGGTAAATAACTTAGAAATAGGTGAAGATAGACAAAAAGGAAAGTAAGGTAAAGCCAGGGTTCTTTTTTTTTTTTTTTTTTTTTTTTTTTTTTTGAGACAGAATCTCTCTCTGTTGCCTAGGTTAGAGTGCCGTGGTGTCAGCCTAGCTCACAGCAGCCTCGGACTCCTGGTCTCAAGTGATCCTTGAGCCTCAGCCTCCTGAGTAGCTCGGACTGCAGGCATGAGCCACCACTCCCAACTATTTTTTTCTGTTTTTAGTTGTCTGGCTAATTTCTTTCTATTTTTAGTAGAGATGGGGTCTCGCTCTTCCTGAGGCTGCTCGCAAACTCCTGACCTCCAGTGAATCCTCCTGCCTTGGTCTCCCAGAGTGCTGGGATTATAGGCCTGAGCCACCACGCCCAGCCAAAGCCCAGGGTTCTTAACACTGGTGTGATTGAAGTTTTGGGCTGGGTAATTCTTCGCTGTGGGTGGCTGTCCTGTGCATTGTAGGCTATTTAGTAGCATTCCCGATAGCAACCCCCATCCCAAATTTTAACAAACAAAAATGGTTCCAAACATTGCCACATGTCCCTGGTTGGGAGTGGGGGTAATGAGGGGGGCAAAAATTGCCAGCCATTGAGAACCACTGATTTAGAAGGTAAGGTGAAATCTGGACAAAGGTTAGTACAGCATGTGGGTCCATGAGGTCTCGATTAGAGATGGGACTTGGCACGCTTGCTGGCGGTGGGCTGCAAGCTTTGCCTGGGGATTTCTAGTGACTAAAGTAGGTAGAGAAACATGACTGGTTAAGTGGCTGACAGGATTCTCAGGATGAAAACAGACGATAATCCAGCAGAAGCACAACTAATTCCGGAACTAATTCCAGTGCAGAGAACTGAAAGGATTTCCTCCAGGTGTGTGTCTCCCTAACTGCAATGAAGCTCCCAGTGGGCAGGGATTTTTGGCTGTTTTGTTCATTGCCTTGTTGCCCACTGGTGTGCCCAGAGCGATGCCAGGCACACAGCTGCTTAATAAATCTCTATAAAAAGAGATGAGTCTTGACAAGGAGGGCACTGGGTAATATAGGCCCACTTCCTTGCATGTTTAGAGAGCGGAGTGCCAGGGTTTATAGGGCCATTTCTCACATTATCATTAAATGGAAGAATGCATTCTGGGTGGCATAATCCAAAATGAATGCCAGCAAAATCAATTAAATAGGCCCCCCAGTACGTTGTGCTCAGGATTGTAGCTCTCTCGGTGATCTGACTCAATCTATGGTTAGATTTTAGGATGCCAGGGAATCGGCCTTGCATATTCCTCAGGCAGTGCAGAGAATAATAGTGTTCTTGTTTCCTATATTCTCTGGTGTGGAGAAGGAGGTAAGGGGGCCTGAGAGGTGCCACTCGGAGGCGCCAGGTAAGTGGAGAACCACAGGCTGTGCCAGTCAGCGGGCTGAGGGAGGGGACACTTCGGCTAAGCCTAGGATGGTGATGACAGTTATCAATATTACTGGCTATTGAGTGCGTATCTGTGCCAGCTTTTCACACATCTCGGTGCATCCTCTTCACTGCCGAGGTCCATACTTCAAAGAGAAGTAGCTTGCCCAGCGCTTGGCCTTGGGATTCTGTCCCTGACAGCTCACATGGGAACAGGCTCCTTACCACTGTGCCGCTCTGCCGTAGCGTGGGCGATCACGCCCAGGGTTCTATGCTCCAGAGCACAGGCATTACAGCCTGAAATAATTTTAAAGCAGTTTTGATTAAATTCTCACTTTAGCTGTAAAGGCAAAAAACAAGGTAAAACCTCTGTAACATTGCAATCAGTTTAATTTCCTTGCAAAACATTTATGATCACGTACACACAGAGATGTTTACCTGGATAATGGATGAGGTGACTTCGCATTTGGGAACAGTAATGATGACCA
Organism: Lemur catta; assembly: GCF_020740605.2. Classification (NCBI taxonomy): domain Eukaryota; kingdom Metazoa; phylum Chordata; class Mammalia; order Primates; family Lemuridae; genus Lemur; species Lemur catta. The sequence continues at coordinate 42,367,284 of NC_059139.1, forward strand.
CAGCGGTCGTTCACTGTTCGCCTTTGTGTGCCAGGAACTGTTTTACAGGCTTCACATACGTGAACTCTTATTCCTCACTACCACCTCAGGAAATAGAAACTGCTGTTACTGACATTTTGGGGATGAGGAAACAGGCACAAAAATAAATATTTCAATTAATATAGTAAGTGTTGGCTCTAGTCTGAGCTCCTAACTGCTCTGGAATTAGTAGGAATCTAATAATGACTCTTAACTATAGAAGTCTGTTCTATCAGTTTTTAAAATACTGATTGTAGGCTTTGGTTTTAAAAGTAACTGAAATCCAATTTTGAAATATAGTGAAGTCATTTCAGGTTGCCAGTTTGATTCTTCATTGGGTGGTGAGGATGAGGAAAACACAGAGCAGTTAATTAAGATTATAAACATAGTTTATAGTTTTATACTTATAGTTTTGTAACTTTGGTTTCTTTTAGAGTATTTAATATCAAGAAACAGAACAACTGAACAATGTCTTCATAATCTATGGTACTAATCAGTCTCTCTCTTTTTTTTTTAAAGCATAAAGAGGACTTTGCAGGGAAGCCCTCATTATGTATGCGGAAGACACTGGTGATCACTTTGAACTAATGAACTTTGGCCTTAGGGCACATGCATTCTGGATGGGTCTTTAAAATGCATGTGCCACGTCTTAGGGAATGAATACGGAATTACAGAAGACAGGAATGGGGTAGGAAAAGGCTGGATTGTTAGGCAGGTGAATATGCTAGCAGGGATACAGTTAAAAAGTAGAATAATTCATTATTTAGGAATCACCTTCAGAGGTAGCCGCATTCAAAAATTAGCATATTAGTTTGGTACATAGAAAAGATTCTTTGAAAAGATATGGTTTGCCTTAACCTAAAGATCTTTTTCATATATGAAGTATGCAGTTTTGTTAAAATACTAGAAACTCACTTTAGTGTTTCACCGTAACATTTAATATAATTTTTTTCTATTTTTTCAACAATAAGAGCCTTTTATGGCATGTGTTCTCTATTTCTTCCTGTTATATTTTTTTTTTTACTAGATGCCAGAGATTTGCAATTCATTTGTTCTTTGCACAAATATTTAAAGGGTGCCTTTTAGAGATGGAACAGTGGACAAAACAGACTAGTACATAATTTCATGTAACATTTTAGCAGAGGAAGAACAGCAAGAGACAAGTGACAAAAGATCTCATATAGAGTCTATGAAGAAAAATTAGAGAAAAGGGAATAAAGTGGTTGGTGTGCTGTTTTGCATAGGCAGTTACAGAGGGCTTCCTGGGAAGAGTGACATTTGAATAGAGACCCAGAGGGGGAAGGGTAACTAATACCTGGAAATTGTGACAAGTAGAAGAAAAGGTAAAGGAGAGGCCCTGGGTGGGAAGATGCCTGGTACATCAAAGTCTGGCAAGAGACGAAGCTGGATTGAGTGGAGTGGCAGCAGCTGGGATCAGTAAGGTGGGAGTAGAGGGTAGTGAGACCTTGTAGGCCACAAGGAACAAGGGTGGTAGCACTAGAAGTGGTGAAGTGATTGGATTCTTGGATATGTTACTATTTGGGAGGTTGAGCTAGAGAATTTGCTGGTTGCGTATGGAGTGAGAGAAGGTTAGATTACCCTGTAAGGTTTGTGACCTCGATAGCTAGAAAAAAAGAGTTGCCATTTACTGAAATCAGAAAAATTCTTCTTTTTCTGTTTGTGGGATCATTGTTAATATTTAGAAATTATGAATTAGAGAACTAATGTGGTTGGACATGAAAGATGAGGTTGGAGAAAATCATCAGTTAAGAAGGCTGAAAGTTCAATGTTGATGATGTAATATGCCTTTTTAGAGATGGACAGATGACATATATACTAGGGACTATAACCATAGAAAAAGAAACCTGTGGTTTGTGTTTGAACATAGTGGTGACAATGATGGCAGAGACACTAAACAACATTAGATTGAGCCTCTCAAGTGATTTGCCTTTACTTTTACTATTCTTTAGACACATTTTTAATTGACATGTCATGTACATGTCATATGTCATGTACAATATGATGTCTTGAAATATGTATACTTAGTGGAGTGGCTAAATCGAGCTAATTAACATGCATTACTTTTTTGTGGTAAGAACACTTAAAGTCTACTTCCTTAGTGATTTTTCAGAATACAATATAAATACATTGTTATTAACTCTGTCCTTTTAATTCATCTTCATTGATGTGGCTGAAGCCATAATGTAATTGTGGTGGATTCTTCTGTTTTTCTCAGCCTGATAATTTGAAAAAGACCATATAATAGGTGGGGATGATAACTGTAGAAAATACGGGTGTAGAATTCTGGTGATCAGCACTTCTACAGGACGGATAATTTTGGAAACCTTCCCCGGAGTCTGCATCAAACTTACTTGGTTACACACCTTTTGTCCCTTAGGATGTTTCCTGTGATAAACTGCTAGCAAGAGCACTGTACAGCATTCACATGTAGGTGGTGTGCTATGCCCCTTCTGTCTGACTTGTAAATTCAGTAATATGCAAATACAACTTTTCAAACTGTTCTGTGGCTTTTCAGGGAACTAAAGGAGGTTGTGAAAACTAACATAGCAAGTACTTAACAAGTCCAGTCACCGTAAGTGAATATTTGCTGTTGGTAAATTGAGGGAAGGATACATTTCGGGGAAGTTATGTTTCAGTCCAGGATACTTTGTGGCAAAGGCAGTAGGATCTGGCCCTCTAGGTGTCCACTGTCTGCTTAGGGTGGGAAATCAGAGTTGTGTAAAGCAAGTATAATAAGCCAAGGCTTAGGTGACCTTGAACGTCAGTGAAAGTTTCAAGACAACCTCTGTCTTTACTTAAACTCCTTGTAGTGTGAAGACTTGGGGAGTTTGGAAAAGTTGGAAAACACTAGATTGAAATCATTTAAAGGACAGTGTCCAAAGTGACATGTTTGATGTCTACCATGAGCTCCAGGGTGTGATGAAATGTTTTTAAAGGGATCATGAGTGTTTGAATCAGGACAAAAAATGAAAAATTGCAGGGCAGCAGTAGACCATTTTGAGAAGCTTTGACTAATTGTAGAAAGAATAGTAGAGCCACTGACAACGGAGCAAATTTGGAAAAATGATCTATTTAGAGAGAGCCCTGTTGGGAGTGTGATTTGATGTGGAGAAGGAAATGGGATCTTGGAACATTGCACTATGCTTATAGGTTTTCTACTCACATTGTGCTTGAAATGTTTGCAGCCCTCACAGTTCACTGCCTCAATTTTCCCAGACTTAAAAATAATACTCCTCTCTTGAGGTTGTGATTCTGATTAAAAACCCTGGCGTATGGACTAATAGCTTGTGGCCATATATATGTGATATGTGGCGAAATAGATTTTTTTTTCTTTTCCCTACGTTTTCTCCTTCATTTCTTTCTCTTTCTTCCACATTTGTTTCATGTCTTTTATGGCTTTGTAGGAAATATGTAAGAAAATCACATTCCTATTTAGGAATTATCTTCATTTTTCTGCTTATGTTTCCACCCTCTGTTAATTTGTGACATAACAATCTTCCCCCAGAGTAATTAATTGTAATTCTACAAGCTGAAAAATTTAACTTCAAGAGAAAAATAAGTAGCAGAAGCTGATGAACCTTAAACAATAAATATTTGTATTTTATGTAGCTGCCACTAGTAATTAAGGGAAAATAAGTAGAACAGACCCTAACTTGCTTGATTGCCTTGAGGGGTGGCCATTCATGCTTGGTGCGTTTGCTAAGGACTAATAGCTATTATGGGACGTTTTGTTGAATGTCTGTGGCATATTGCCACCTTGTGGCTGCAAGTTTTCCCTAAAAAAGAACAAATTTTTAATGCTAAATCAACATGATATAATCTTAGTTTACATTTTTCCTAGTATTTACACTTCACCTTGATCACAAAAGATTTGAGACACCGTATAAGAATATGTAGAATACAGGATAGGAGAATTTCAGAGAATGTCCTTGTTCTTAGAAGAGGTATGTTGAAGTACTTAGGGGCAAAGATGCATGCTGTCTACAACTATTATTCACTGTGTGCATGCTCATGTGTGTACAGAGAGAGCAAAAGCAGTGTGGCAAAAGGTTAACTTGCCATTGGTAAAGGGAATGTGGGTGTTCATTGTACTAGGCATACAACTTTTCCGTGGTTGCAAATTTTTTTCTGAAAATTTTCAAAGTAAAAAAAAAAATTGGTAGGAAAAGAAAAAAAAAATGAGAAAAAAAATTGAGCCAAGCAGGAGGGAAAAATGATCTGACTACAGATGGACCAGTGATTGGATTCTGCATTTTCTAGTAGCTGATGTATGTAACTGTTCATGTTTCTCTGGTTACATTTCATTGTCCATAAGATTTAAGGGCAAAATGTCTGAGGCCAGACAGCAATTTCCCCTTGGAGTCCCTCCTAGGTAGGACACTGATGTAATGTATAGCAGCCTCAACAAATATAATCAGTACAACTCCTTATTCAAAGGATTTTTTAAAAATTTGCACTCAGGAATTCCTTTTCCCTGCTGATGTGGTTTTGATCCTGGAGTGGTTGGGCAGTTAGTTCTTCAAGGGTCTCTCTCTAAGATACTAACTGGCAATGTGTTTGAGATGGTACTCATAGAAAAGTGTTGGAAACCAGCTATTTGGTGTTCCTAATGAATACAGCTGAGCTAGGGGGTAAGTTGACATCTGTTAACAGTTGAGCCAATGAGATCTGTCCTATCAATTAACTTGGGAGGGGCTACTCACAGGCAGGGCCTTTTTTTTTTTTTTTTTTTTTTTGTGCATGTAGTGATTTTGAATATGCTGCCATGTATAGATGGACAAATGGATGACCTAGACTCCAAATTTCTTTTTCTTACAAACACATCTGTGGTAGTCTTAATTTGAAAAAATTCAGACAGGTAGTCCACCTCTTTTCGCCATGAAAACAAAATAAGTCTCAGGAAAATATTCCTTAAAATACCTGGTTTTGAGCAGCAGTGTTACCCAAGTCTTTTCTGTTCTTAAATTTCTAGAAAGTTAGACCTTTTATGTGGCAGTTGGGATTTTCATGAGTATCTGAATATATTTTTGCTTTTCTTTTTTGGTCCTTAATAACTATCTGGACATATGTATATATGCACATGAGTATTTTTGTCCTTAACTGCCTAGACACATATATATTCCTACGTCCACTGAAAGGTGAACATTTCAGGAAGTATGGCACGATGCAAGTGTAAGAGGCTTTCTTATAAAAGCAGAGCACATCTGGAAATAAGTGTTGTGACACAAGGGATTCTTTTATAGAAAGCTGTCTCTTGAAGTGACTTTGGTTTGTCTGGTTCTCGTGACAGGTTTTCTTTTAAAAAGCTATAAAGTGATGTAGGAACGTGTTGATTTCTATTAAGGGCTGTGGTGCTTAGAAATTTCTCTCCTGTACATATATTTGTGAGCAATATGTGAATTTTCTTTTGTAACCAACTCAAGAAAGGATCTATTGGCTTCTCTATACTGCAATATTCTTCAATTTTGGGGGGAACCATAGCCTACAGAAACACATATTTTATATATAGTGACCCAGGACACAAACAAACATGCATAACTGAATCAAAAATTTCATGAAACCATACCTTCTCTTTCTTTGTTAGACTCTGATAATTTCTGTTCTGTTGCATTAAAAAAATACTGTTCAGTGTACTGAACTTGATTTCATGACCTACGCGTGTGTTAAAACCCATAGCTTGAAAAACACTGCTATTGAGATTTGCAGCAAGCCAGACTCTTGCAGATGGAAAACACAATAGTGAAGTCCTGAATTCTGTAATCTAGCCAAACTAAAAACAGTTAGGGAGAAAGAGGTTTGGAGAAGGGAAAGAAAGGAAGAAAGTGTGAGTGGATGGTATTTCCTTCTGGGTTGTGTTTCGTGTCCCCAGCAAATGATGCCATTCTTCTCTCTGCAGCTTGACCACATACTGTCCCCTCCACCCATGCCGTTTCGGAAATGCAGCAACCCAGATGTGGCTTCTGGCCCCGGAAAATCACTGAAGTATAAAAGACAGCTGAGTGAGGATGGCAGACAGCTGCGGCGAGGGAGCCTGGGAGGAGCCCTGACTGGTGAGTCGAGGGTGGCTTGTATATGCGAAGGAATTGCCTTTCTCTTAATAGGGTCCTGAAGGGCCATTGAGTTCCACGTGTGACAGTCAGCCTGCTTGAGAATGCACCTGCCTCTCTGCAGACCATGTGATAAAATTGCATCCAATCCAGAAAACAGTTAAATTGATTATTAGTAAACTTTACCGAAATATAATTTACATGCAAAAATTGTCCCCATTTTAAGGGCACATATGGATGGATTTGGGCAGATTTATACCCCAGTTTAACTATCCCCATGATCAAGATATAAAATGTTCCCTGTGTTCTTCCTAGTCAACTCACCCTCCACCTCCACCCTGATTCCTAATCCTTGGCCCCAGGCAACCATAGTTCTGCTTTCCTCACTATGGATTAGATTTATCTTAAGAGTTTTATATCAATGGAACCATCCAGTCCCTATTCTTTTGTTTCTGGCTGCTTCTGCTCAGTGTGATGTTTTTAAGATTCATCCATGTTGTGCATGTATCAGTAGCTAGTGTTCTATACCACTGTAGGGTGAATATAGTTAACAATAATATATAACCTCAAATAACTACAAGGATATTGAATGTTCCCAACACAAAGAAATGTTAAATGGTGGGTCATGGATATACTGATTACACTGATCTGATCACTGTATGTATAGAAACATCACTATGTAACCCGTGAACACACACAATTATTGTGAATTACTAAAAAATAAAATTAAACCCTGCAAAACTGTTTTCTAAAATTGTACTATTTTACATTCTCATCATAGATGAGCTATCTAATTACTCTGCATCCTTGCTAACCTGCGATATTACCAGTCTTTAATTTTAGCCATTTTAATGGTATGTAGTCCTATGAGATTGTGGTTTTCATTTCTATTTTCACACACTTACTGGATATCTATATATATTCTTTTGTGAAGTATCAGTTCAAATCTTTTACCATTTTTTAAATAGCATTGGTTAAATCAGAAATTTTTCAAATCTAGAAAACCCACAAATCATTTTTGTTGTCTTGTAAAATAGCCAAATTAAGATAAGTTAAAGCATGGCTTTTTAAAAAAATAACTCACCATTTAAAAGTTCATGTTATTTAACTTTAAATCACTAACGGATAGATTTCTGATATTTCATCCAAATGCTTTTTCCTCTAGATATAAATGTTTTTAGAGTACTTCATTGTTTTTTTAAACCCCAACACAAAATTTTCTCTTCCATATGACAGTCTTGTCTGCCAGTTCAAAACTGGCCTGGAAAATAAGTTGAATTACTCACTTTTTTTTTTTTTTTTTTGAGAATTATGGATTTTGACTTTTTAGAGATGAAATTTCTGGGAGTAGAAATGCTTTTGCCACATGATCAGTAGAGTCTGGACCATTTGACCCAGTGTGGTGCGCTGCAGGGAGAGAGGGTGAAACTGACCTCAGGCCAAGGGGAAGAAATTCATCAAAAAATTGCTGCACTTCGCTGAGTTTGAGGCAAATCTTTTCAGTTGAGTTTTACTGGTGTTTTTCTAATGCTTGTTCAGACATTTTTCTTTGTTTTCCTTTTATAGATGCAGACTGTTGGCTTTTTTAAGTGGGAGATCCTAAAGATTATTTATTCTAACTCATATAGGTAGGAAAACTAAATCTTAAAGACACTTACAGACCCTTAAATCTGGGCGTGGATATATTGGGAACATGCCTGACAGTTCAGTGAGGAAGCTGCGGAATGAGGGACAGAACCTCAGGATCTTGAATCCTGGCTTCTTGATATGCAAATGAGTGCCCCAAATCTTTGTCCTACATTGCACAACTGTGATGTGTGTTGCAGCCTTAACAGTCAGAAAATGAAAGCTTCTTTTCGTCAGGAAGAGAGTTGTGTTTTTCAAATGTCTGGGTTGTTTGAAATGCAAAAGAAAGAGGAATCTATGTATGTGTATAACATGCACATAATAAGAAAACAGCTTTGTAGACAACATAAACTAAAATTTCTAAAACTGTTAGCATCATGATGTTCTATCTTGGGAAAAAAGTTAAGAGTTTTCTTTTTCGGACTATGGAAATCAATTTGGAATAACATCTGAAAATTTTAAAAGCATTTTAGAGTGAACTTTCCTTGAAGAGGGAAAGGAAAATCAAACCATAATCCTAGAAAACATTCTTTCATTTAACATTCACCTCGCAATCTAGAGGCTGGAAGATTTCTTGAGGCCAGTTTGAGACCAGCCTGGGCAACATAGTAAGACCCCTGTCTCTACAGGAAAAAAAGAAAAATAGAATTAACTAGATATGTGGCACATCCCTATAGTCCTAGCTACTTGGGAGGCTGAGGCAGGAGTATTGCTCGACCACAGGAGTTTGAAGCTGCAGTGAGCTATGATCATGTCACTACAGCCTGGGTGACAGAGCAAGATGCCATCTCTCAAAAAATAAAATTAACTTGGAAAGCATTATGTTTCAGTACTGTGTAGCACTTTTAATGGGTTTCTTATCCTTAAAAGCCTCCTTAGCTTAGTAGGCAAGTCTGAAGGAATTCAGATTAAAGCCAATTTACATAAAGCATGGCTGTTTTGTGGGTAGCCTTGGTGTTTAGTAAATACTGCACCTAAATATTAACACAACTTAAACTCTCCTATACACTCTAGATTTCATTTTTGTATTAATAATACCATCAGAAGAATGCCTATATAAAAATGGTGTATGTTAAGATAGTGTCACATGCTATGAGAAGCAAACCAAAAAGTATCAGTGGCTTAACACAATAGTGGTTTATTTCTTGCTCATGTAACTGTTCACAGTAAATGTTCTGGGATAGTAGGCAGCTCTCTTCCCATGGTGATTCAGGGACCCACATTCCTTCTGCCTTCTGGTTTTGTTCTTAATGGCCTTGAGATGCTTGGTTTCCAGTTGGCAGAAGTGGAAAGAAGAGAAACACTTTTGACTTCTTAAAAGTCCCAGCCTGGAAGAGACATAGTCATTTCCATTCACATTCTCTTGGAAAGATCTAGTCGCAATCTAGAGGCTGGAAGATTTCTTGAGGCCAGTTTGAGACCAGCCTGGGCAACATAGTGGTCACAGCTGAATGTAGGGTTGGTGTGTGGGCTGCCAGGAGATACAGGGTCCATGCCAGTCTGTGGCCTCAGAGTCCAACTTACACAAGAGGGAGGGGGGGAACGTGGCACTTAGGGAAGACTGGGAGAGAAATAGATCTTAATAAGAACAGAGGATGTGATTAAGTCCGTTTTGAGTATGTTAAGTTTGAAATGCCTATGAAACATGCTAAATAGGTATGTCAAGGGCTGTGGAATTACAGAGGCAGAAGGATGCATATTCAGAGAAGGAAAGGTTGGCAAACTATATATTGCCTGCATCTGACAGAGTAAGAAAGGTGAGGACGGGAAAGTATCGTTGGACGGGACCAATATAGCCACTGGGTAATCTTGGGGAGAGTAGTGAGGTACACATATGAAGCTAGAGTGGCGTTGGGTGAAGAGATAATGGTAATTTAGGAATTAGAGATGGCTTATGTGTTGATAGATGTGAGCGTTCTCCAGAGGCACAGAACCTAATGGGAGATATATATATATATATATATTTCATATATGTATGAAAGGGAGTTTATTAGGGAGAACTGGCTCACACAGTTGTAAAGGTGAAGTCCCATGATAGCTGTCTGCCAGTGGGAGAATGAGAAAAGCTGCTAGCATGGCTCAGGTCGAGTCCAAAAGCCTCAAAACCAGGGAAGCTGACAGTGCAGCCCACAGTCTGAGGCCCAAGGCCTGAGAGCTCTTGCTAAGTGCAAATACCGGAGTCCGAAGTACAAAGAACCTGAAGTCTGATGTCCAAGGGCAGGAGGAGAAAAGGTGTCCTGCTCTGGAAGGGCGGGGAGAGAGGAAGTTTCGCAGGCTGAGTACCCACCTCCTTCAGCCTGCTCTGTTCTGGATGGTGCCTGTCCACACTGAGGGCGGGGCTTCCTCTCCTAGTCCACACCCTCTCAGACACGCCCACAAACAGTGCTCACCAGCCATTTAGACATCCCTCAGTCCAGTCAAGTTGACACTTGAAATTAACCAGCACAAAAGATAAAAGTATAGACCGCTCTTTTGAGAAGTTGTGCTGTGAAAGGGACTAGAAACATGAGGTGTGAGCTGGAAGGATGTGAGAGGTCAGAGCCATCCTAGTACATGAGACACAGCGTGTTTGTAAGGTGTTGAGGATGATTTGGATGAGAGATGATAGCCAGAGAAGGCATTAATATTGGAGGAATGGGGTTGGGTATCCAGAGCACACATAAGAGAGTTGGCCTTTCGTAGGTGGAGGCCACTTCCTCCACTCCATCATGAGGAAAGGAAGAGAAGATAGTTGCAGAAGCAGGTAGCTCAGGTACATTCCATCTCTACCATGGAATACTACTCAGCAACAAAAAGGAACAGACTATTGATACAGCAAGCTGGGTGAATCTCTAGAGAATTAGGCTGAGTGAAGAGTCAATTCCAAGGTTATAGAATTCCATTTATAGATAACATTCTTGATACGGTGGAATTATGGAAATGGAGAACTGATTAGTGGTTGCTTAGGGGTGAGGTGGGAGGGCGAAGTAGGCATGGCTCGAAAAGGGCAACATGAGGGATCCTTGTGATGATCGAAGTGTTCTGTACTTGAAAGTGTCCACGTCAGTGCCTGGGTTGTGATGGTGCACTATAGTTTAAGACAGTGGTCCCCAGGCTTTGTGACACCAGGGACCATTTTCATGGAAGACAATTTTTCCACAGACTGTGGGGGCGGGGATTGTTTCAAGAGGATTCAAGTGCATTACATTTATTGTGCACTTTATTTCTATTATTACATTGCACTATATAATGAAATAAGTACACATCTCACCATAGTTTAAGATGTGTTACCATTAGGGGAAACTGAGTAAAGAGGAGAACCTGAGGTCTTTCCATATCATTTCCCACAATTGCATCTATATTGACAATTATCTCAAAATAAGTGTAACTTTTGAAATGTCCCCTTTCCTCATCACTGATCTTAATAAATTTGCTATTTTAAAAAAGAGGTTGTTTAATAGATTTGGTGTCTTCACTTTTCTCAGTGCATGGGGAGAGACCTGGGTGGGGTTTGGGAGGTTATATAGGAGTCGAAAGAAGAAAGTATAAAATAGTCTTGAATAGGGAGGGAGCTGTAAAGGTAGGATTTCCTGGAAGCATTGATAGCCCATTTAAGGTCTGAGATCATGAATTGAAAGTGAAGCCTGTGTACGTGTTTGTACGAAAGGTTAAGGCACTCTAGGGCACTTTATGTGCTGGGTGTTTTGGTTCCACAGAACATAGCAGAGAGGCCTGGACAAGGGTCACTCCATGAGAGGGGTGGGGAGAGTGGAGCTGAGTTGTACAGAATATGAGAGGAAGTTTCAGTGCCCATGCTGGGACTTCTCAGGGGTTGAGCCAAAGCCAGTGGGAGCTTGGGAAGAAGAATAGAAGCGCTGGGACTTGGGTACAATGGTGGGGCTGGGGATTGAGCACTGGCTGGGCTGGGTTTGCCTTAACCAGCCCCCAAAGGGTGAGTGAAATGTTAATATAGTCATGGGGATATGTTCATCTTTAGGGGATTTTATCGTTGCTTGAACATCACACAGTGTACTTACACAAACCTAGATGTTTATAGCCTACTACACACCTAGGCTACATGGTATGGCTTAATTGTTCCTAGGCTACAAACCTGTGCAGCATGTGAGTTGTACTGAATACGACAGGCAATTGTAATGCAGTGGTCAGTATCTGGGTATCTACACTTGTCTAAACATAGAAAAGATACAGTAAAAATACAGTATTCTTACGGGCCCCACCCTACGATAAGTGGTCTGTTGTTGACTAAAATGTTACTATGTGGTGCATGCCTATATTTTGAAATTTGGCGCACCTTGACACTTGTAAAGGGCAAAGATCTTTACAGACGGTGCTCTCTTATGATATTCTCAATTTGGATTCTTAGCTCGTGATCAACAGGAAAAACAGAACCCAAATCCACAAATCACACTTAGGTTCTACTGACTTAAAAACATCCCGCTTCTATTTGTTTTACTATTTCTTAATAATTATAAAATCTCTATGCTGAAGGCACCTAACCAAGGGCAGGAATTCTTTTAAGTTGGTGTCATGTTCTGCTTTAGAACTTATAAAACTGTGTAGTTCATCAGCAACAGTTTAGGAAGCTGGAGAATGGCTCTACCTATTTTTCTGAGTCACCAGGCAGTAAAGAGGCAGTTCTATTAGCGTCTCTTCCTGGTGTGAGTGTGTGATTTTAAGAAGCCTTTGCATTTATTGTCTTCCTGTTCCTGTGTCAGTTTATATCCTGGATATTTTGTTTGCTATCTAGGTGTTCTAAATAGAAGGTGAGTATTTTGTTGTGTTTTTGCGCATGCAGTTTCTCCTTGTCAGAGTAGGAAGGTCTCATGAGACCTAGACTTAATGGGACACACAGCTGTCAGCTCGTTCCTTTGGCAGATGCTGCCTCCCAGTGGCTCTCTGACAGGGAGCCTTCTGCTGTAGCTCATCTCCCATGCAGATGGTCTACTGATGAGTCATTGCCCCTCTAACAGGCTCACGTGGTGGTTCTCAGGCCCTGGGTCACCTGCTGCTTAGAAACTGCCATGTAGCCACCACCTTGTTCACAGCCAGGTTGTAGCCTCTTATAAACCAAAATCTCTCCCTCGAGCATTTGGCACCAAGATTAAGCCTTCCCAAGAGTTGACAAGTCGGGTGTGATGGGAGAATTAATTGAGGAAAGAGGCTAAATGAGGACTTGACCATCAAATGCGTTTCTCTTGTACCCAGAGGCAGATGAGGGACTGGGTATTGGCTTTGATGTGTACGTGAGCTCCAGAGAGTGCTGGGAGCCATGCTGGATCAGCACATCTGGCTCTTCAGAGATCTGCCTTAAAGTACTGTGCCTGATGGGGTTTGAAGGACTTAAAACTTGGTCCTGAGTGTTAATTAAGAAGATGTTTTCCATAGGAGGCGCTGTTTCTCTTAAGATTTTTGAAACCTTTTGCAGAGCAGAAGGTAACTTGGGCCTTAAATCACTGTTGATGTAAAATTTCAGGATTGCCAGGGCAGTAAAATACTCAGACAAAACTAAACCATTATCACCTGAGCACAACAACTTGGCCTTCTTGGCCTTCAGGTGGGTATGTTGGATGTGGCAAACCGAATCCAGTAACTGAAATTCTTCCATATACGACAAAGAAGAGAGTGCCTGCTGGTCATTTAAAGGTTTTGCTGGTGTGACTTTAAATATATTTCTATAAGGAGGGTCTGTATACCAATTAGGCTAATGAAGAAACTTAAGCCAAAAATGTAGAAAATACTAAGATCCACAAAGATCTCTTCCCCGCCACCTCCCACCCCCTCACTCATTTCTTGTATTCTAGTGTGAGTCTGTAAATAATAGACTTTGGTCCTTCCTGAGGAAAAAATGAATTTATTGAATCTATATAATAAAAACTTATGTTGTTTTGTTCTTAAAATTCCCTTTAGAATAGGAAATTGATTTTAGGGAGGATTTTTTTGCATTTTATTAAGGTGTTGAATTTTTTGAAGAAGCATAATCCTGTTTCTTTTTGTTTTCTTTCCACTGGCTTTTTTTTTTTTTTTTTCCTCCCCTCCAGTACTTCCCTGAAAGTCTGTTTCATTCTGATAGAATGGACTACAGCCTGGGCATGGCTGGGACTGGTTTGGCACGGTTTTCCTATCCTTCATGCATTGTGTGCTTTTAGATTCTGAAAAGCATGCTTATGCCAGGCTTGTCTTCTCAGTTCCTTAAATGTGCAGGCTGTAAGAGATGAAGAGGTCTGGGCTCCCTGTGAGTCTTTAGTATATACAAGGAAGCCACAATGTTGAATTGATTATATTACAATTAACAGCATGAAATATTAATTGAAATAATAGAAAATTAGTATTAACTATTAAATCTCACACTTAGCAGTCCTCAAGTTATTGGGGAGGAAGAGATAAGGTTGAGGGGGATGGTAAGACCACGTCGGGTGGTGCCATTTCATGCCACCCAGGAACCCAAGTACATAGTTGGATGTAGGTAACTGGCTCTTCTGGTGACATTTTCTTATTGCCTACAGTCAGATTGCAGAGCAGCTACACAGTGGTGCATGTGAGGTGCTAACTGCTCATGTACTGAGATTTGTAAATTGCACTGTACATAAATCCTCTGGAGAACAGAGGCACAGTAATAGGGTGTGATGCAGTAGTGATTTAGAGGAGAGGGAGATCGGAAAGAGAATAGGATATTTGAATTAAATGCATGGAGTTTAAAGATAGAAAGCAAGTGCCTTGGCTGGGTGGAGATGGCATCTTGACATCTTACTCTGCTGTTTCAGGGTGTCAGAAGGGTGTGAAGTAGAGTATGTGAGGCCCAGATCTAGTCCCAAGTCAATCTCTAAGTAGCCATGCCCTCACTGCTGGTTCTCAGTTCTTCATCTGCAGGATGGGTAGGTTGCACACTATACTCTCAGGGTCCCTCTGTGTTTGAGTAGTAAATAATTTTAACTACCTAGGTGAGAGGAGAAGTCTTGATAGAGAATGGTTTTCCTTCATTTTCTCTCACTTTGCACACTTTGCATGCTCACTGCAGACTATTCCTGCACTCATACTTTGTCCATTGCCACGCCGGGAAGCCCACCTTCTCCTCTGTTGGAGCTGCCAGTGGGTGTCCTGTCACTGTCTTCTGAAACTGAGCACACCAGGCCATCCATCCATCTCTTGCTGAAAATTCATTTTTAGTGGCCAATCAAAGCTACTGGGAATGTAGAAGTTTTTTTAACTTCCCAGATGGAAACTGAAAATGATGCTGACTTCATCTCAGCTCCACAGGAAAAAAGAGTAGGCAAAGAAATGCAAATGCCACCAACTGGGAAGCTTAAAGATTTATAAAAATTAGTGTTTCTGATAAATTAATGACTTCAGTGTGACTTTCGTGGTGATAGCCCTCATTTGTCATTGTCATGTTCCATTGTCATTCAAGTACTTAATCAACACATATTGTCAGGGCTAAATTTATTTTCTTGTGTCTGCCTAGCCATATAATTTCTCTGTTCTTTGACAGTACTGTCTCAAGCACCTGCATCAGACCTGGGCCTGAAGGGAGAGCAGAGGGCTAGTCCCTTCCTTGCTTTTAACTCATTGCTGACTTGCTCACTGAGGAAAAAATTGTAAAGGGGAGAACAATATCATTTAAAAGTCTGTTTCCATCTTTCTGAGTAAGAACACAGGTGGAATCATGCTATGGTTTGAATCTGTCTCCTCCAAAATTCAGGGGTTGCTAATTTGATAGTATTTAGAAGTGTGGACCTTCATAAGAGGTGATTAGGCTATTCAGGCCCTTTTAAAAGATGCTTCACACCGCAGTGTTTGGTGAGCCTGCCATTCCAGCTTCTGCTATGTGAGGATGCAGCAAGAAGGCCCTCACCAGACCAGACACCAGCACCTTGATCTTGAACTTCCAGGCTCCAGAACTGTGAGAAACAGATTTCTGTTCCTTATAAATTAACGCAGTCTTAGGTATTTTGTGTATGATCGCTATAAATTATTAATGCTGCACCAAATTTGACTTTAAGAAGGATTTTGCATGAAGTAGTGAAGCTTCCAGCTCCCTGGTCCCTGTAAAGGAAAGGCATGTATGTAAAGTAACACATATGGACATGATGTGTTTACATGTGTGCATGCACATGCCACATTGCACCCTTGGTTTTTATTTAGTGTCCCAATAATGTAGGATATGCTTGTATTTCTTCTAAGTTACTCTGAAGAACAGTAATAATTATGTCATTGACCTTCAAAACCTCTGAAAAAAATTTCTCTGAGCTCAGAAACAAGGGTTTAGATTGGTCTGATCAATCTGAATTTTTTTCTTTTGTTAAATAATGGGAGCTGGATAACCTACTGTTTGTGTCTTTGCTTTGGTTGCCAGAAATCTGAGTGCAAAGTATTTTGTTTTGATTTTGCTTATTTTGCTGGCTTTTGGCTGTAGTGGTATATAGAAATAACATAAAAAATACGGGGGAATGATCCATCATGCACACACCCAGGGTGATGAATGTTGTTGCTTCCTCCCCGCCCCCGCCCTTAGCTGGATAAAATGGAAATACAGCACATGGTCTTTAAAGCTCCTTTCTACATTCAAATTCTATTCCAAACACCTTCAATCTACTGTAGATGACTCTTCCACTTTTCCCTCTCTCTCCCTGGATATCGTCTTATATCGTTCTTAAAGAATACATCACTTTTACTTTGTATTATTTGCATACCTATAATCCCTTTTGCTAGTTTATAAATTCCTTTAGGATTTTTTCCTTGTATCCTCAAAGCAAAGCCTCGTGTATTGCAAATACTAACACAGTTACCAGAAAAAACATTGGGCACTCAGTTAAATTTTAATTCACATAAACAACTAATCATAATTTAAGTATACATATGTCCAATGTAGTATTTGGAGTATACATATTCAGACTTACTTGAATTCAAATATATTTGGTCTTCTTGTATTTTTATTTGCTTAAATCTGGTTGTCCTGTCAGTAAATACTGGAATGGTTCTGTACCTAGACATTATCAGGCATGTTGTCTCACAGGTGCTTGCATGGTATGGATGGCAAGGGTTTAGAGGCACTGCACATAGACATTAGTTCAATACCCTTTTCTTGTGGAGCTTTTTCCCTGCTAGCTGCTTAGTCACACTGGAGTCAGGACCATCTTTGAGGATGACGCCATGAAGATCTGATACACGATAGACTGTACTTCTCGGACGAATGAAAGTCTGTGTGCATGTGCCCTCTTACGATGCCTTCAGTAGTCACAGTGCTTTCTGTGGATTCCAATAATGGGAGATTAACTGCATTTAATGGAATGGCTAGAAGAAAATGATCAGGCTTTCAAGCTTGGGAGAGGACCATTTGGAGGGTGATTGGAGCAACCAAATGACTACCTCCCCCCCCTCAGCCCACTGATTTCCCCATGAGCACGGCTGGACTCTCTAAAAAGGCATGCTAAGTAGCCTGGCAAAACTGCTCCTGTAAAGCATGAGGCCCTGACCTGCGAGCTCACGGTTACTTAATGTTGGTTACTTAATGTCATCTGAGCTTTCAGAAGTAGTCAGTGGCTAAATGATAGACCGGAAATGGAAAGGCGGAATTCCAGCCCTACACATGCCATTAATGTTGAAGCAGAGCTGAGGCATTCCTGATGCCGATCTTGGCTTTGATTTCTCTTTTCTTAAAAACAAGGGCATTGTTATGTTTCTTAAAGCACTTAGTGATTTGTTAAGATGTAATTCAGGGTACAGGGTTGGATAACAGTGGTTCCTAGATCTCAATTTGAAACCTGGTAGAGTGGGCATTAACTAAGTAAGGGGGAGAGAGCAGCATACACAGTGCTTGATCGAGATCTCTCATCCCAGAAATAGGGGCCTTGAACAGCTGGCCATTTGGAGGTGCTGGAGGAGGAGATCTAGTATGTGGTATTGTTGAAGGAATATTTTATGGTTATAGTCTAGATTTCTAGCTTATTCATAGGTCAATATTAATGAGCATTTCTTGAGACAAAAATATTGTTTAGGGAACATACCTTAGTTCCTTAGACATTGTTACTGAAGAGGAGGAAGAATTTGAAATCTATTGGAATAGACCCAGCATGGAACTAGAAACTATTCCATGGAAATATTTGTGGAAATGCACGATTATGTGAATTAGTGTGTATATAGACATTTCCTTGTAAAAATAGAGAACGTGTTAGGAGATTTGGACTTGTCTGGCAATTTCTGCTTAGATTGCGACATGGAATGTATTTTATTCCCTCTATGACTGCTTTTGTTCTTTTTGTTTCTCTTGCAAAACTCCTGGTCCCTAATCCCTCCTTGGCCTCTGTCAGAATGGTTTAGATGTAGGGCAGTTGTCAGAAATGTTTAGTGACTGAGGGCTGCCAGTGACATTTGGGTGCATTGATCAAAGCATCTTGGTGTGCAAAAGAGTGTTACTGAGGTAGGATTCATAATTTCTTCAAAAAGTAAGATACTGCGTATAAATCGTCCTCTCTTGTGTTGAGTTTAATCAGCTCATCTTACTTCAAAAATACACACATTATGGAGGTGGTTTTTAGAAGAGAAAATCAAAGCCAGAAGAAGTGACGTGATCTCTTCCATATCAAGGTGAAGGCCCGTGAGTCTTTTTCATCATTGTTACCTTTATAAAACAAACAATTGAACCAAATTTGAATATTCTAGGTAATGTGGAACTAAATAATGGAAAAATATCCCTGGGAGAAATATAAGTGAAAGACAGAATGGGAAGTCCATATGCGCAGACTTAAGTATCTGATTCTGCAAAAGCCCGGTGTTTTCCACATGTGAGTTATTGTGCTAGGTGTGACGAGGGGCTACAGAGATAGATGAGATGCAGTCCCAGTCGACACTGAGTTTATGACGTAGTGGAGCGTATTGTGTGCAGAAGTAAATGGCGTTCTGTACGATGCACCCCCACACGTAGAAGCAGGTGGTGTGCTGGCGGGGGGAAGGTAAGGCTGGTTGCACCCCTGGTTGTGGATTCAATGCCAATGGGGCCAAAATGGGTAAAAAGTCCTGGACAGGGACCTGAATCGCCACAACATGTGTTCAGCACTGTGCCTGGCTCTTCACATGTGTTACCCTCTATCATCATCACTAGAGGTGACGAAATGGAAGCTCAGAGAAGAAAAGTAATTTATTCAGGGCTCCCTAGCTAATAAATGTGAAGCCAGGATGCAAACTCTCAAGTCTGATTGCTTCCCCCACTCTGTGCTCCTGAGTCCACCTGGTGGATGGAACAAGAACCAGGTATCCCGAAGTGCCCAGTGCTGGAGAGAACTTGATCTGGTCTGAGGATGACACCAAGGAGAAGGACCCTTGCCAGAAAGAGCTATTTAGCTGTGGAAAGTAGAGGGGATAATAAGTCATTGTTTATTGCAGGCCTTCTGTTTGCCAGATGGTATGATAGGCTCTTTATTTACATTCTGAATCAGTTCTCACGATCACCGCACAGGGTTGGTATCATCGGCATTTGACAGAATGTTTCTGTGAACTGAGGCTTATAAGGTTAAGAAGCCTGACCAAAGTCGCACAGCTACTACTACACGATAGTAGTCAGGGTTTGAATTCAGGATTTGAACTTCATGCCTGTGTCCCAGTGATGATGATGGACTTGAAATCAACAGTTTGATCTCACAAGTCTGGAAATTTAGGGTCTTTCCAGGATTGGAAGGGGCAGCAAACACATTTAGATGGAGTGGAGTTTTGGAAAGGATTGCACTAACTGGGTTGAGAAGTCAGTATGTGATGGGGAAGAGAAGATGAGACTTACTCATTTGATTATTATTTTAAAGAGGGCAAGGGCCTGGTCCTCAGGGAGGTTTTAGAAAGGTGTAGAGGAGGCAGATGTGGAGAAGGAAGGAGGAGGAAGAAGACAGAAGAGGGAGCTGACAAGTAGTTTAACAGCCGCTCCACATATCCACAAAATGACTCTGAGAAAAAATGGTTCTATTTATTTGCCGTTTCCTTCCATATATCTTGCCAGCAGCATTCATCAATATCTGTCATTTCCCAGGGGGTTTAGACATGTCTAGCAATTCATTCTACTGATTTATATTTCAATACGTGCATTGAGGGAGGCCAGATTGCAGATGTTAACTCTGACCTCTGCCCGGCGTCACGCAGGCCCCGCCACCACCCAGCTCCTTGGGTGCCCTCGTTCAGACAGACGTTCTTCCCGAGCAACACTGCTTGGGGTCGGAGTCTTGTTGCCGTGTTCTCATTAGAGTGGGCTCTGTTTAATACTTCTTTAAAAAAATCAATTTTAAGTTGTCACATTAGCCTTTGGTTTATGCAACAGGAGTTTAGGGCCAAACCATTATTTATTTTTTTATAAGAATTTTAAATCCAGACACCTACCACCTGAAGAGTGACTGCCTTGGCAGTCTAGGTGCAACAGGGAGTTGGTGGCCAGGGCTGGGTCTCATGATAGAACAGGAGAATTTGCTGGTATTAGTACACCAAGAGTCAGTGATGTACTTGTAATGTAGAAACATATTTTTGATTTAAAATTGCATCTATAGTTGGCAGTGGCAGTGGCAGCTTAAGGTTCTGCTCCATAGCCTCATGGTTTGTGCAAGGCTTTGACTTCTGTATTGTAGGCATGTATGTTCTGTTATTTTTCACCTGTCCCTAGCTCTCTCTCACTATGGACTTGGGCTTTAGTGACTCCTTAAAGCAGTGGTCCCCAGCCTTTTTGGCACCAGGGGCCATTTTCATGGAAGACAGTTTTTCCACGGAGTGGGGATGAGGAAGTGGGGTGTCATGGATGGGGGAGGGTAGTGCAGAGCTCAGGCAGTCCCCCGGGAGTTTAGGACTGCAACCTTAAAGCACTTGTCAGGTATCTGGTCTGTCTGGACTTGCCCGGAAGAAACTGTTAACTTGGGATACCTGCTCCCCCTTGCTTCCTCTTATTCCTCTGACTTTGTCTCTAGGCTTTTGTTATTAGTAATGTTGCTGTGCCATTTTCTGTTAAATGTAGAATACCTGTGATGATATTCTAAAGAGTGAAATCGGTGATCTCTGGTAAATTTGAGTTTAGTGGCAAAACAGGAGTTTAGCCAAAAAACAACAAAAAAAATTGGGTCTTGTAGCAAACCAGGTGGTTAATTTGATTAGGTTGTTGATGCTCAATTGGCGTCACCCTGCTCTGAATCCTCCCAGCCTTCCACGAGACACGTGGTCTTTTGATTCAGCCCCCAGTTTCCTCACCCACTGGAGACCCCTGGCCTAGTAGGCAGCGATGTCATTAAGGACTGAGGGTCAAGGTTCTGCTTCAGACTTCTGTGTTAGTAAACACACACCGCTTTTTTTTTTTTTTTTTTTTTTTTTAAAGCTAGAATAGCAGCTCAATAGAGAAGTCAGTGAACTTCTGCACTCTCTGGTCACAGATCTCTTGGTTTCTCAAATTATATTTATGCCATTAAGAATGATTTAGCAGCATTGTTGATGCTGTCTAGGTATAGTCATTCTTTTGCACAGAGGACAAGAAATTGGAAGTCAGTCACCCATGTGAGTGGGAAGATGTTGCAATAGCAGAGCTGAAGATGAATAAAGGGAGGCTGTAATTGCCCGTGAGGATGAGAGCCATGGCGACGAGGGAACAAATGTTTAGGAGTGAGCAATGGGGCGTAGAAGAGGAATGTCTGGGCAATGATGGAATTGGGGTGATGGCTGCTGAGTCATGGATTCTGACCAGATTCAGCAGGTGACTTATCACGGTCTTTACCCTTTCTTCATTTCTAAAGTGCAGTGGGTTCTTTAAAAACTCACCTCCCCTGACTTACAAATGATTGGAATGGCTTAAGTTATTAAATGTAATTTGCAAAAGCACGTGCTGATGTCGTTAATATGTTTACTGCCTTTGGACAACAAAAAGGGATTCCCTTATCTTTTCCTCTGTGAGATGCAGTGATTTTAGCCAAGCCAGGGAGGGTTTTTTAATACTGTCATAAAATATACGTAATTTGTTTTTTACCCCCTATAACCATTTTTAAGTGTACAATTGAGTGACATTAAGTACAACTATCACCACTATCCATCTCCAGAACTTTTCCATCATCCTAAATGAAACTCTGGATCCATTAAATAAGAACTCCCTTTCCTCCCTCCGCCAACACCTGGAAGCCACTGTTACACTTTCGGTCTCAGTGAATTTTACTATTCCAGGTACCTTCTGTAAATGGAATTATATACCATCTGACCTTCTGTGACTGGCTTATTTCATTCAGCATAATGTCTTGAAGGTTCATCCATGTTGGAGCACAAGTCAAAATTTCCTTTTTTAAGGCTGAATAATATTCCATTGCACATATACATATATATATACATATATATATATATACACATATATATATATAGTTTATGCCTTCATTCCTCGATGAACAATTGAGTTGCTTCCTCCTTTTGGCTATTGTGAATAATGCTGCTACAAACATGAGCGTACAAACATCTGTTCAAGCCCCTAATCTCACTTCCTTTGTGTATATACCTAGAAGTGGGATTAAGCAAGGAAGACTTTACTAGAAGGTAAAACGGTGGGAATGTCCCTCCTCTCAGTTTAGCAGTGGGTGTGAACTTTCTGGCAGTCACTGTGACAGCTTCAGTAGATGTTCAGGTGGGCAGCAGGCTGGTAGCCAAAACCCATTAACCAAATACCCATGGAGACACAGGATGTGAGATTAGAGTAAGTTCTTGCAACAGAGCATGTGGCCCCATCTGCCTGCTTGTGGCACTGGCCAAATTGCCAGCTTGCCATTGCTCTTTTTGTTCCCAGCCCTGCAGCCTCTGTAATGCTACCCCTGTTCTCCCTCCATCCCTTATGTGGTGCTCCTACCTCCCCCAAAACCCTCGATAGCAATACACGGGCCCACCTCAGCATCCCTTTATTCCTGGTTGGTACTTGAGAGGGATGAACAGACTTTTTCCGAGTTCTCATGTGTTACTGAGCACCAGAAGTCGGACTGAAAGAGTATTTTTTTTATGGAGTCAGTAGGTCTTATTTTCCCTTTGAAGTTCTGCTTGTGGTCAAAGAGAAATAACCCAAAATGAAAGACTGTGGACTGACTACTAAATCTATGTTGCACTTCAGGTGATGTGGAACTTTTTTAATGGAAGCTTTCAAAGTCAGGTACCACTATTCCCCAATGATAAAGTAGATCTCCACAGGCTATATTTAATTCTTTATATGGCCATTCTGTTAAAATTATTGCTGACTTGGTATTTTCCTACTTCACAGGGATACTTCTAGCTTTGGGGTGCGTTGAAAGCATGTATCCCGTGTTTGAAAACATGAATTTATGAAATTCCTACTACTTGTTTTTTGGAATTCAGGATGGAAACTAAGGAAAACACATTCCAGAACAGTTCATATGTAGCCTGTGTAGAACCAAGGCACAATCTGGGTCTAGGCTCGGTAATCTATCTATTTTAATATACATATAACCATAAAAGGCTACAAAACTCTTTGCTGTAAGTGGCGGTCCCATGGCTAAAACCGTATCGGTAACCAGTACAAAAAGTCCATTCAAATAACCCATCTGTGGTTGAAATCTGACCTGACAGGTTCTTGTTTCATTCTGACCAACTGATTCCAGCTTTAATACCGATTTCCATTGCCTCTAAATTTCCAGTTATGTCAGTAGAAAATATTTCATAAATGTCTTAATAAGCACAGTAGAATTTTAGAAACATGTTTCCAAAGAGCACAGAGCTGATCAAAGTTCCAGTTCTGACAACAAGCTCAGTTCAGTATTAAAATAGAGCAGCCAGATTGCTAGGCAAGCTCACCTCTCTTACAAATTGGAAATGGTATTATTCATTAGTTTCCACCCTGTGCAGCTGAATAATGCCACTGACAGATGCTAATTTTCTTAAATTGTAGGCAGCAAATGATGCATGACTACAAGAGCAACACACTTCTTAGAGGCTCTTGGTAGTCATCAGAAAGCGAATTTATATAAAGTTTGATGTAGTCACTACCAAGTATGGTACTACGTTACTGCCTTTTAATGACTCCCTTAAATCCATCTGTTGTCCTTTTTTCCCTATTAACTCTAATGGGGGTCTAGGCAGGAATAAAACATCCCATGTGTTGTGCTAACAGACCTTCCAATTTGTAACATTTATATGATTCCTTAGGATAAGACCTATGCAGAAATAATGACATCTAAAACATAACCCAGCATAGGATTATAAACATTTCATGGCATATGTGTATAAATGCTTCCTAATTTATTCTTTTGGAGTGGCTTAACAAAATTTTATTTCTTGCTCACTTTATAATTTGGTTTAGATTTTTACAACAACCCTGTAAGTTTACCTCTGATTTACAGCTCAGGAACCTGAGGTTTGGAGAAGTTCATGATGTTAAGTGATGGAATCGGTTTTGGAGTTCACAGTTGGAACTCAGTAGTCTGAGGTTTAAAGTCAACCACAACTGGAGCAAGTAATTTTTACCATTACCCAAGGACCTTTACGTCCTGTTGAGTTTGAAGAGGGTGTAAGATAAGAATATGGGCTAAGGTTGGATCAGTTAGTGAACATCAAAGGGTCGTCTTTTGGGTTAGGCTGTTGAGCTAACTAAGGAATTGAAGGGCCATACCTTTGGTTTTGTGACCAAGACTGGATTTACACATGAGATAGCAACAAATAAAATGTATTCAATAGTGTTAAATTGAGTGATTTCAGAGGACAAGATGGCATGCATCTCTTGTTACCAGTGGTCTTCTGCTTACCTTTAAGTGCCCTGTGAGATTTAACAACTGAAGTGTTCAAAGCATAGTTGGAGTGTATGGAGAAAAGGCGTGTGGTTCTGGTTCCCCTTCTTTGGGCTCCCCAGCATTGGTTCTGTTTTCTGTCCACAGTCTGGCTTGACAGTGAATGGTGCCTGGTTTCATTGAGCCAGGATGCTAGCATGTGGATTTCCTGCACTGAGGATTTATTCAGGAACTATTCCTGCTTTTGTTGCACCCTCCCGCTGGCAGAGAGTGCCTCTCCCAGGCACGGTTGCTGTGACTTTGATGCTGGGATGATGGTTCCTCATGGTTCTTCTTGGCTGCCATTTCCCTGGCTTCCTGCGTCCCTGCCAAGGACCCTTGAAGTGTGCCCGCCATCCCCCTGACCCCGGAGGACCCCTAACCTGGGCCATAGGAGCTCCCATTTTGAGGAGTGGAAGGAATGTGCTCCTGGCTAGTTTGCCATGTTAGAATGCAGAACACATTTTTTTTGCTAGGAATCATTATTAAAAGCACTATTATAAAATACCATTTGTAGAAATAACAGAAGTATTCAATACTACCCCATATACCTACTAGCCAGCTTTATCAAAACTCTACATTTGGTATAGTCTTCAAATACATTTTAAAGATATAATAATGCTAAATTTGTTAAAGCCATGAGTCAAAAGTATAATTCTTCAGTTAAACTTAAGTTGAATTATAATAGCAGACCCTATCATTCCTTGCAGGTAGCCTTTAAAATAATAAAGTATTACAGATCCAGCATCCCCCATTTTCTCTGCCAGAGATTACTACAATTATGAATTTACTATTTGTCACTTCCAAGAAATACTATTTTAATATTTAGTATTTTTCTTTTTCTTTTGTGGCCTGGCCTAAGAAGCTAATTACCATGTTTTATTCTGTTGCTATCGCTGTAGTGGAAGATGCAGATCTGATGATAACATGAATGGTGATAATAGGTTGACTGTTTTCCATGTCCTAGGTGGAGAGATTTAGGTGCCAGATTTAATCTTAGTTGCCATCTTGTAAGGTACGATCCCCATCTCAGAGATGGGAATATTGAGGCTTGGACGAGTAAGAACTGGATTGCAGACCCGTGTTTGTCTGATTCCAAGCCTGTGTGGTTTGAATTACTCTGTTGCCATCTTTCCAGATGATTTTTCTCTTTCTATATATAATATATAGTCTTATAAATACAGAATCATACTTTCTTATAACTTTTGTCTTTACCTAAACATGTGTGTTGAATATTTTCCTGTGGTAGATTGGGCTTTGGAATCAGAATCCTGGTTTTGCCCCCTTACTTAGCTATGTGCCCCTTCCTAGTTATGTAACCTCTGTGGGTTTGAAGTCAAGCTGATAATATCTACCCCAAAGGGTTGTTAAGATGCTGCAGTGCCTGGCATATAATAAGGCCTCAATGTATTTTAGCTATCATGTTATACTTACAAATGGAATTTGAGAAAGTGATCTGTTCAGTGGTATTCTTCCTGTTTAGATTTGATGAAGTATTGTTCAAATAATATAGTTTAATTGCATTTCAGTCAACAAACATTTATTGAACGTTTACCAAGTACCAGGCCCTATGCAAGGTACTAGAGTTACAGAAATAAACTTATTTCCTCACATTATGAGATTATAGGGAGACTGTCTAATAATTATTTTCTACTAAAGGAAAAAAGGACTGACAGAATTTTTCAGTGGACAAAAATACTTGGCCTTTACATTTTTCCATTAAATGCTCCAAGTGTTTTCATATCTACCGTTAGTTTTCTTTAAAATGAAGCAGCTGGGGTAGAACAGCAGTGAGGCCAGAGTAGATTCTCTCCATCATATAAACCTCGACATCATGTAGCTTCTACACCTCCTATCATGCCTCTTTCCAAAACATGAACAAAGCAAATGCAAAACATAAAATACAGGAAAAGACATAGGAGGGAAGAAAAAAAAAATCTATGGATCCAGATTACTGGAGGTAATGTCCTTCAAGTACAGTTATTTGTATGTTAAAGAAACCATTTATTCATGTAATACTAATGCTGCAATCGTAAATGCTGTCTATAGTATTCCTGCCCTTCCTCATTAATCTCCTGCATTTGGGCCTAAAGGGGGTTAATTTCTCAAAACCCCAGTTAGTTCAGCTTTTAGTTTGCATTTCAGAGCTAGGCAAGGAAAAAAATAAAATTCTAGACTTTAAATGGTAACATTCCTTGTACAAAAATATGTCTGAATGTTTTTGAGATGGTGATCAGAACCGCAGAGGGCAATTACATTTGAATTTTCAGTGGTAGTGTTTGTTTCAGTTAATTGACATTTGCTATATTTATTTGCTTGGAAAAGGTCATAATCTATTATGTGGGGTTGGCTGAGAGCAGGTGACAAACCAGCATAATTCTGTTTTTGCAAGAAAATATGTAGAAAGAAACTGGAGGAAAATCAGTATTGATAATGGTTTTCTCTGGTTTGATCCTAGGTGGTTCTTGTTCCTTTGTATATATTTGTGTTTTCTTCTTATATATGAAAAGAAACTCATCCCAAGTAAAAAAGAAACTTTTTAATTTTACTGCAGTTATGGCTACATAGCTAACATTTACTGAGTTCTTTACTTATAAAATCGTCTAATCCCATCAGTAACTTTACATAGTCGATTCTGTCTATTCCTATTTTAGAGATGCAAAAACCAAGGGCAAGAGAGGTTGACTAACTTACTTCCCCAATGGCATTCAGCTGCAGGGCAAGATCTCAAAAGCAGATCTAGCTTTTCTTCAGTCTGTGCTTTCACTACGTAATAAGAGAATGAAAGAGCACTTTTGGCAGAATAAGAAGCCATTTTTCCTCTGGAACTAAAATATCAATTTCTGAAAGTATTTGGATTAAATAAAGCAATGGACCTTTTAGTATGGACAACTGAGGGGAGGTGCCCCCAGCTCCTGTGCTTTGGTAGTGCTGGTAGCTAACATGTACAGTAATGCTAAACTAGTTAATGTCCTGTAGTAGTTACTAACCAGTGTGATGTGCTTGGGAGAGGTGCGTGCCTGAGGGTAGAACAAGGAGCAGATGTTAACTTTGCTGCAGGGCCAGCAGCTACGCATGCTGTAATTCCTTATTATTCTGGAGAGGAATAAGCTGGAGTCCCCACACACACAGGGCCCTCGAATGATTCTGTGAGTTGCCTGCTATCTTTGCATTGTCTCTGTATTTTCTGGGAAGAAAATGCCCACATATTCTTCATCCGTTTAATAAATATTTATTGAGCACCTATTATGGCCCGTCATTGTGCTAGTATTGGGGCAAAGCACATAAAAATCAAACATGTCTCTGCTTTTAGGGACCTTCATTACTGTGTGACTATTCATGTCTATCTGAACTTCCCTGAAGTCAAAAAGCCTCATGTCCTGTGTGTTGATACTAGTCAAGTCCATGTACCAAGGAAGTAATAGTGTGAATTGGTTCAGCTGTTTGACTTTTAAAGGCATAAATGCATATATTAGAGTTCGAGGTTGATGGAAATTGCTCAGTTGAACCTAGATTGACATTGATGTCCTGATTTATGCAAATGGATATGATTATGTATCCCACGGACATGGCTGGATGGTCACCTGCACTTCGGAGAGAGAAGGAGGGGGTGGGGAGGAGAAGAGGCTCCAGCTCCATGTCACCTTGGAAGAACTCCACTTCCTTTTGTTGGTCATAGTCTCCACATTGTAGATTCTTTTCTAATTGGTTCCTAGGTCACTTTCCATGTTAAGATTTTTTTCAAAGAACATTGACAAACATGTTTATTTCTGTGATGCTGAGAATGCTTTGTGTATGTGTATATGTATCCTGGACACAGTCCCATGGA
The DNA here is from genome assembly GCF_020740605.2 of Lemur catta. Classification (NCBI taxonomy): domain Eukaryota; kingdom Metazoa; phylum Chordata; class Mammalia; order Primates; family Lemuridae; genus Lemur; species Lemur catta. Next base: position 42,395,576 of record NC_059139.1, read on the forward strand.
ATAGGCAGACGGAAAAACCACTTCATCCTACCCTGATGAAGCTCTACACACTGCAGGGGATAAAGAGGTTCACTTGGATTTATGTGGGAAGTCAGGGTCAGAAGCTGCCACTGAGTTGCCTGACCTAATTAGAACAATTTTTCTCTGGTTGCTATTAATAAATGTTATTACCAAGTACGGCAGTAAAAAATACAGAAGGATAGCAAGGAAGACCCCCCCCCCACCTCCCCTTGCTATGGAACTGCCTGCCACTTACATTGTCTTCTCTTTAACCCCAACAGGGAGGTACCTCCTTCCAAACCCGGCGGCGGGACAGGCCTGGCCGGCCTCGGCGGAGACGTCCAACCTCGTGCGCATGCGCAGCCAGGCCCTGGGCCAGTCGGCGCCCTTGCTCACGGCCAGCCTGGTGAGTGTCACCCGCGCGGGTGGCGGTTGCGCTAGGTCGCCACCTCCCTAGGAACTATTTAAGTTTATGGACTTTAACTAGATTTAAACTTACTCACATGTAATGTTAAGCACAGATTTGGCAGTGTGAAATTCCTTGCTTTCAGTGTGATAATTTCCACTTCCTCACCCCCACTGCAACTTTGGAACAGTGCTCTTAATTTTTAAGGGCCCCGTCTCTACCCTTCGCCCAAAAGAAATGAAACTGTTTCTAGGCTTTTTTTTTTTTTTTCTAACTTTTTATTTGGAAAGAATTTCAAACTTACAGAAAAGTTGCAAGAATAAGAAAAACATAGAGGGCGTGGTGGCTCTCACCTATAATCCCAGCACTGCATCAGGCAGGAGGATCACTTGAGGCCATGAGTTCCAGACCAGCTTGAGCCAGTTAGCGAGATCCCTGTCTCTATTAAAAAAAAAAAAAAGTGGGGCATAATGGGGTGAAGCCCGTAGTCTCAGCTACCTCAGAGGCTGAGGCAGGAGAATCGCTTGAGTCCAGGAGGTTGAGATTACAACGAGCTACAGTTGGGCCACTGCATTCGAGCCTGGGTGACAGAGTGAGACTCTGTTTCTCTTTAAAAAAAAGAAAAAAAAAAAAGAAACAAAACTTAGAACACTAGTTTGTTCTTTATCTAGATTTGACTAACATCTTGCCCAATTTGTTTTCTCTCCGTATGTATGTAAATGTGTGTGTATATATGTACACACACGTATGTATAGTTGAACTATTTGAGAGTAAATTATATATATGCCACGGCCCTTTGTTGTCACAGTTATCAACTTGAGTACATTTATGACTGCTACAATCCTATACTCTGCCATCTGTATTTCAGTTTTATCAATTGACTCATTAATGTTCTTCATAGCATTTTTTTTCTGCTCCATTGTGGGATCCAGTCTAGGGTCATTTGTTGCATTTAATTGTCCATCCCTTTAGTCCCCTTTAATCTGGAATGTTTCCACAGCCTTTCTTTATCTTTTGTGACACTGAGGTTTTGGAAGAATTTTTTTTGATGGATTATTTTTTAAGGGAGTATTTGTCATGTTTGTCTGCTCTTTCCCGTGGTGAGAGTCGGGTTTTACATACCAGGCCAGAGCACAGCACTGGTGATACCCTGTCCTGAGAGGGTAAGACCTGCAGGCTCATGATGTCTGTCTGCTGCTCACTGTGACATTAACTTTAATCATCTAGTCCAGGTGTTGTCCAATTTCTCCACTGTAGTTAGGACTTTCTCTCTTGTAATCCATAAGCAATCTTCAGGCCATGCTCATTTGCTCTCCATCAAAATTTTCCCGTAGATTGAGCATCCATTAGTCATTCCTGCCGGGGCTGACCATTCTTTTCTGTGGTGATTTTTCCAACTCCAGCACTCTGCACATTTACCACTTGGCACACAGCATAAATATTTGTGTATTTGTTAGCAGCATGGACTTGCACATTCCTATTTTTTCACCAGTGTAGACTTTTAGTTTTAACATGACGCTTACTAGAATTTTTTTTTTCTAGTTGGTCCCTTCTTTACTTTAATTTTTGACTCAGCTGAGAAGTCTGTACATGTTACTTTCGATTTGGTGGTAGGGTTGTATGGTCTGGAAATAGATTTTAAACATGTTTTATTGATGAAGATGCAAATAACATGTAAATCAGTGTGTTACAATGTCTTATAATTTTTATGTATTGGTAATGAATTCTGTTGGATATTTGGGAATCATACAATAATGAAGAGAGATTTGATTTAGGTTTAGCCTGTAGCCTTGCTTTTGCCATTAAATAGCTGTATAAACTTGGGCAAGTCACTTACTTTGTCAAATTCTGTCACTTCACCTGCACCTACAAGAGGAAAAGAGGTACTATACAGTCTATGAAGTCCCTTTCAACTCTAGAATTCCCCATTCTCTTTTCAGAATAATTAAGATTCGGAATGTATAGAATCAGTATCTTCCAAGGAAGTTTCTTTTGGGATGTTTTGTTTGTTACTTCAAAATTGTGGAATGTTTGTGACTTGAAAATTGACTATAATTTTTAAGCCAAAATTCGTCTTTTTTCGTCTTACGAAAATTTTGGGACTTATTTTTTAAAGATACAATTAAGGAGATGGTAGGGAGTATTTTCCTCCATCCCATCCCCAAGTCCAAAGGGACTTTTTCGAGGATTTTATTAAAAGCTTGTTTTATTCTGATCATTTGTTTTTTAAGGAAAGAGGAAAATACCTCACAACTTTTGTGTGTGTCTATGTTTTTTCTTTGACAGAAGTGCTTTTTTAGCCACTGCAATATTCTTCACATTTAAATAGTAATCCTGTATGTTTATTGCCAAGTAAATCATTCTGATTAAAACAACACTGTCACAAAGTAATACGTCTTGTTACCTAATACTGGTAGTCACATACCCAGAAAGAGAAACTGATTTATTCACTGATGAAAAACGCATGTCACGTGACCTAAGATATTTGGGAATAGGATATAATGAGAACTATTAAAAGAGTACATGAGAAAAGTACCTCCTAAAATCTGTCAGCTGACATCCTTATTGATGGATTACTCAAATTAATAGCTTATCTACCTGTAAGTTTTTATGTTTATAGTGTTGGTTTAAGATCAAAGCTGGGGAAAATGCTGAAATATCATGTAAGGCAAACTTAAAACAGTACCTGGCATACAATAACAAGTCTCAAATGTTAGCAATGTTAATAGTTCTGTTGTTATCAGAAGGTAAGTTTGAGCACAGAAGCCAGAATGTGATTAACCATTTACTACTAGATAGTGAAGGTTTAAAATTTAATCATCATTCTATCTTTGCCTTCAGTAGAGGTTTCATTAATTCCTAACTATAGTGTATGGGAAACTATTGGTCCCCCACCTTCTGCTGTATTAAGAGCAATAGAGGAGAGCTGCCTGAAGAGTACCATCTTGATTTCCTTATTGTTCTGCTGCAATGTGTCTAGATTTCTCTGCCCTATCACTTATTTCTGTATGCCACTCAAGTAAGTGTTAATGAGTTTTCCTGATTTTGGTACCATTTGTAGAACCACATAGCAAAAGGGACACATTAAAGTTAATCAGTTTCATGTTTCTACTAAATTTGGATTGGGTTCTATCTAAATTATCTCTGCCAATTACAATTAAGAGATTTGACAGAGAATGGTGCTGAGGAGGTGGGAGTGTACACCTTTTAGAACTCTTTTCTTTTTCCTTCTTTCTTTCTCTTTTCCTTTTCTTCTAAACAAGTTGATGTTGGTGGAGGTGCATTGTGCAGTGGAACATTCCTCACTCTTATTGATTCTCTCTTCCTGGCCATTCTCCCCACCCCATTACCCCTGTCTTAGAGCTGTAAGTCATTCTTTCCCTAGCCTCCCCTTAACATTTATCATGGGTACTCCTCTGTTTTTGTTCTTTGTGTTTATGCCTAGGATCTCCCTGCTAGACTACAAGCTCCTTGAGGGTAGAATTCTTGCCCGATTTGACTTTCTTCTACTCCTCACTGCTTTTAGCACAATGCCTTTCATGTAGGAGGCATTCAATAAATAATGTTGAAGGAACGAATAAATATCGTGGGAAAGTGACAGATTGCTTTAGTTGCAAGGTGAGAGTGATGGTGTGATTCTGCATGCTGTAATGGGTGGCATAATAAGACCATCCATCTAAAGTCTCTATGGTTTTGCTGTTCAGTGTGCATCTTACAGTTCTGGTTAGCCTTAAAGTCCATATAGGCCAAATCCTGTTTAGTTCCACATCAGATGCTCATAAAATATGGTAACAAAATTGTGAAAAGATTATCAGGGTCCACAAGGGAATTTCATTTGTGTGCTTTTAAGCAGTCATGTAGTCACATTAGTTTGAATATTTTGTTGATTCATTGAATAATTAAGTTGAAGTGATATGTGTTCAAGTGTGGTAGAATTAGAAAAATAAGGAATCAAAGTGGTTTATGTCCAAATGACAGCATTACACTCGATGTAGCAAGTCCATGTTTAATCGCAGCAACATACATTGCGGGAAAGTATAGACCCTCAACCTGAGAGGTATTAATATGTTAGTAAGATATAAATGAAGGCCCTGAGGTTTGGTAGGGATGAATTTTAGTAAATGCATGACCTATAGTGATTTAAGTGCCATAGGCAAGCTTGAAGGTAATGCTAACTACCTTCTTAAGGAGGAGATTAATTCCTAGCCTGAAGTATCTAGTTTTCCTTGGCAATGCTAAATGTAGTTGTGTTCCCTCTCCCAGACATGTTGGGCATTTCAGATAAATGGCATGTTGCCAATTCATCCTAAGTAGCTTGGTAGCTGGCAGAATACATGCTCAGCCAGTGTCCGCCTGCTGGGACACCAGCCGGGAGTGCTGATGAAGTGTCAGATGTATACTTCATATACATTAATCTGAAGACGGGAAAACTCATTTTCCCATTTGCTTCCTCCATCTTTCTGTCCCTCCCCACACACAGGGGTAGTTTATCAAAGAAGTCGTAGTCGTCAAAGCAGAGGGATTTATACAGATGCTGCTTTCTGGCAAGAAAGATGGAAATTTCAGGAGGCAAAAGCAGGACCAGTGGTAACTTATTTCTTTGTAGGAAAATGAGGCAGTAAGCCTTGATGACTGAAATTTAGAAATGGTATATGTGGCCATCACAAGAAATATTCGCTACTTTTGTACTTTGGAGTAATAAATGGATAGCAGAAGGACCAGGAAAATTAGTTTCCAGTATTTCTTTCCCATTTTCTGTTAGATTTGGATCATGTGCCTCGTCTGTTTTGTTTGTATGAAGGTCCCATTCACATTCTTCCTCACTGAGGTCTTCCTTGCCCATCCTGTTTCAAACTGTTCACTATTTGCTACACATCTCTAAGAGCATGGGCTGCCCGAGATCAACTCCAGGTTTTGCCATTTATTAGCCTCAGTTGGGACTAACTGTGTGAGCCTTAGGTTCTTTATCTGTGAAATGGGACTAATGATTGTAATAACCTCAAAAGGTTATTGTGAGGATTAAATGAGAGAACTCTTGTGCAGCGCTTTGCAGAGTCGCTCAAGAAATGCTGTCATCAGTGTTCTTGGGGTTGGTAGGAAAAATGTTTCTTGGAGGTTGTGAGCTAGGCTTAGCTGACATGGTTTATCAGAAGGGAGGCAAAAAAGCACTTTTCCTTAGATCATTTGATTTGAGGTAGCAGTTTTTGTCTTTACCTTGAATGATGGTATATTAGCTTTTTTCCTTCCTCATCTTTACTCAAAATTTACCAGCCAAACAAACTGGAAGATATCTTTCTGGAAAACCTAACTTTTTTGAAGCGGCAAGGTGCTTTCAAATACTGTTTTTCAACTTTTAAATATTAGGTTAAGTAGTATAATTTTATGTTTCTTCACTGGCTGTCTTTTGACATAATATCCATTTCTCCTAATGGAAAAATTATATTTCATGGTGTACTATAAATATTAAAATCAAACTGTTTAAACTGTAATGTATTCCAAGAGCCTTGATGAATATTCATCTTTTCCATTTGCAAAAATGCATTATAAGGAGTCAGGGAAAATTTACTAAACGTATGCAAAAGTGTATTTTTCCTTTTTAATTCATTCTGAACGTAGAGACATAATGTCAGCATTTATTTAGGGTGCAGACTTTATTTGCAGTCATTTAATATTATATCAATACTTCATTAGCCTTATAACTCAAAAATAAAAACCTGATCCGAAGTCCAATTAGTTAACTCCGAGGGAGTATCTGTTAAATATTGATGAAGGAACAATTTGAATGCCCTTGGATAAATTGCTTAACAAAAGTTGTAGAATACATCTATAAATTAGCATTTCTCCATTGCCATAATAACTCAGTTTAGGGGCTGCATAATATTCCAATGTATGGATTTATCATAATTTATTAAATGATTTCCCCTTTTAGTTTATTTCCAAGTTTCTCCTATTGCAAATAATGGTGATGAGTGGACTTTCAGTAAGTCCTTGTGTACCTCTAATTGTTGAGGTGGATTCTTGGAGTGGGATTATTGGGGCAAAGAATATGAGCATTGTTAAAGTCTCCATAGCTTTTGATGAATTGTTCCTGGGAATTGTGTACAAATTTATACTGCTATATATTGAGAAAATACATCTTTCTTCACTCTGGTCAGCAGTCAGCAGTCAGTATTGTCTTCTTTAAAAAAAACTTTGCTGGTTTGTTTGAAAAACAATTACACTTTTATGCTTTAGTGAAGTTGATGTGGTTATTTGACATGTGGAACTCGCACACTAAAGCCAGCAGATAAAGCAAATATGAAATTAGGGCTTTCTGTGCTTCCTCCCGTAACGTCTCCCTTCTGTTCCCTAAATTAGCTCACCAAACCAACTGTTGGTAACCTGTGTTGCTCTTGGGATACAGGAACTGCTGAGTGTGATTACAGTGTGGGTAGCTGAAGGCATTATTCCACGGTTCAGAGTTTTTTTTTCATCTGGAAAGTAGTAATCTCAATTGTGAAATAGTGCCTTCAGCTGTGGACATTATAATCAGAGTCTCAGGAGTGCTTGTATTCCAGGAGTAATACATCTCGTAGTTATTACCCTCTGAGCTAGGTTCTGTTTATAGTGAAGGGATGAATTTTCATAACTCAGTGCTGAAATAGCAAGAGGGAGCCCTGAGCAGATTATTATAGGTCAGGCCTAATCCGTGAAGATAAATTTCATTATAGGCTCACCTGGGCCCATCCACAGTAGCTGGTTTAACGTGAGTCTGTAAATCAAAGATTAACTTAAAAATGAACTCTAAAATCCTCACAATAATCCAATGACTGCCTCTGTGAAGAGATGTTCTAAATGTGCGTTCTTGCTCTAAACATGCTTGGGTGCCAGAGGATGATTAGCAGACACGCAAAGGGTGTTGAGTGAAGGAAGAACTAGGTATTTTTGTGAGAGATTATTTTCTAAAATGAACTCCACTCAGAGCAGTCACTTAAAACTTTCTGTGTTTCAGTTTTTTCTTTTCATTTTGCAGAGATTAAAAAATATTGATTACCTTATGTATGTGTTGTCCGTCCTGGAAAGGATGGGGCACCTGCTAGAGCAGGTCTCCACGTGGGTCTCTGCGTGGGTGCACCTGGGCAGACAAGTCAAGGGCGGACTTCTCGTTATCAAAGGCATTCTCCAGTCACTGAAGTGACAGATAATAAAAAGCCTGCACGTACTCTGTGGGCTTTAAAGAATGGAAATGTGTGCCCTCTCTTAGTTGCTTACCATCACAGAGGGAAGCAGAACAACTTTATGACAGCAATACCACACATCTGTGTACATACATCTCTGTGGGTTAAAGCACAGATTTCATTTATTACCCGTTTAGCCAATTGGCCTACCTATTTAGGAGGTGGCCACCAAGCATAAAGAGAGATGATCCACAGGGTGGTAAATGCTTAGCTATCAGCTGTCAATCGTCACTGTATCATTAGCACCAAGGACAGTGCTTGGTATGTAGTTAGTACTTAGAAAATGATAGTTTATTAATGAATACTGAGGAAGTTTTAATTCTAAGTTTCTGTTGTTTTCTGAGGCTCCTGGTGTGCTGTTTCCTGGTGCCCAGACTAGTTGAATGGTCTGGCTCTCAGGATTTTACTGGGTTCTGTGTCTGAGGGAGATGACTGAGATAAAGGCAAAAAAAGCGATCCCGGCCACCATTAAGGAAGCACCTGCTGGTGTGGTGGTGGACAGGTCTCCTTCTGGTAGACCACTGGGGTGACACAGCTTGTCCTTTCTGTTGTCCTTTTCTCCCAGTGGTAAAATATCAGGCTCTGCCTTTTTGCTGTCCTATTCTTAAAAGGACTTTGCAGCTCAGAAAAAAAACAAGAAAACCATAGTAATTAGATAGTGGTTGTGAGGGGAAAGGTATTGTGATGTCACATTTCCTGTCTTGGAAAAAATGAAAAATCATCATTGTACTTCATAGCGGCTTAGCAAATTCTTGGTTATCATGGCTCTGGGAAAGCAGTATGCTTCAGTGTCTTTCCTACTTTATTTTCCTAGGTACACTTTCGTAGATAGTGTAATGAGAAGTAGGGGTAATTCCATTTACTGCTGGTTTGTTGGCACCTGAAGCTTCAATCTAATGTTGGATTCTGCATCAATGTTTCCCCATCATGTTCGTTGATCAGTTAGTTGACTATTAATGGAGTCCCTAGTATTCAACTAGCATTAACACTTATACAGAAAAGATAAAACACATGGTCTTGCTTTTAAGGAGCTTATAAACTAGTTGAAAGAGGAATTCTCAGAAATCAGACAGCAATACAGAAGATAACATGCTGGGAGGTTGCCGTCATCAGAATTCATCGAAGCAGCATGAGTTGGCCTGCCAGTTTCTGGAAAAGCTATGCAACTCTCCTCTTTTTGCCTGGCCAGTACTGTCTATATTTTAGCTCATGCACTGCTTCTTCCCTGACCTCTTTACCTGCCCTCACCTAATCCAGATTACATGACCCTTCTTGGCATTGTGGATATCTGAACTAAAGCATTTACTATATGATTATATTATGTAGGACTAAAAGAGTCTCTATGCTTGCCTATTCCCCCTTCCTTCATCATCTGCAAATGGTTTGATTGCCTGAAGAGCCCAGGAAAATGAGCTGTAGCTGTTAAAGACGTGAATCTAGAATATTTCATTGAGTGTGCTCTTTGAAATGACATTAAGTGAAATACGAGGGGCTTATATTTTGTTGTGCCCATAGCACCTCTCTATATTATAATTGACCTTTGAGAGCCTTACTTTTGAAAATGAATGCTGGAATTAGAGAATTTTGTGGATGTAACAGGTAGACCTCAGGTCATCCCTTTCCCTTTGGCCAAAGAGATTGTGCTCTGCAGTGGCCCTTATCTAAATTGTGATCATTTTTACAAGCACTTGATTTGGAATTTAATTATTGTCGGCAGTTTAGAGTAATGTTTAAGAGCATGGGCTCCAGAGCCTGGTTGCCTGGGTGGAAATCTTGACTGTACCACTTACTAGATACATGATCTTGAAGGAACGTAACTTTCTCGTGCCTCTGAAAAATGGGAATGCTGATGAGTACCTGTCTTACGTAGTTGTTGCTGGAATCAAGTGAGATCATACAAGTAAGGATATCCACTTGGGACACATAAGAAAAGCACAGTAAATGCTAGCTATTACTGTCATCTTGGATAAAGAGGATCTGATGTATTAAACTGGGGAATTTAAATTTTATTAACTGCATATGTGAAGTTTATGGTTTACAGAATTGATGAAGCTGGCCTTGGAAAGATAAGCTTCTCTATGACTATTTTGAGATAACTACAGGTCTACTATGTTTTCTACAGGATAATTTGTCAGGCATGGAGCTTGTTTGAAATCAGAAGTCATGGGAAAAGGATAATTTAACATTTTCAACATGAGTAAACTTTAAGGGATGAGGCCATTAAAAAAAATGGTGATCAGAAAAAGGAAACATAACTCTTTTCTTTTCATTCCTCTCATTGTATTACACAAAAGACTTACCAGAATCCTCTTCATGAGTGTATCAAAGTCTTTTGTACAGAAGTCTGCTTTCTTTTGAGTTGACATTTTGTATACCACTTACCACAGTGCCGGAATACTTGGAGCTTTAGAATATTAATGTCTATTTTACTGAACACATTATTAATATTGATATCTTTTTTTGCCCTTGCCAAACATTCCTATCATTTGTCCAGTTATAAGAAAATTGGAGGATGGCTATTGGGCCTCTACCATTTTTCAGGTTCACCCCATCAATGAAACATTTTTTTGAGTGTGCCTCCCTAACATGTGAATGTATTTTAAAGTTATTTTCACGTACTTCAGAGGTGATGGTAAAAATATTTTAACAGGCCTGTGAATCTCCTCTAGGAAACCATTACAGAGGACACTTACTGTAGGATTTAAACAGGACCTGGAGGTAACTGAGTTTGCCAGGTGTTAACCATTTAGTTGCCACATCATGGGGAGAGTTAGGGAGTCCTAGAGCAGTAGATGAGGGAGAAGATAGGACATACTTGGAGCATTTGAGGCAGTGGCTATTTGCCAACCTATAAGGAAGTATTTTAGCCATGAGTACTGGTGCATATCACCTGAGTAGAAGCCTAAATATCAATTTATGAAATGGTCTAAAAAACAACAACAGAAAAAGATGTAAAACATGGACACTGAAGTTCCAGTATTTTTTCCTGAATTCCAGTTGATTGTATTGTGCACCACTGGGGTGCCCATATCCCAATTTTCAGACTCCTGGGTAAGCCACAAGGTCTGCCTTCTAAACCTTCTAGAGGAGAACTTTATTGATTAAAAATAGAGTCTTAAATATTCAGTGAGGCTACATATCTTTTCTTTTTTGGAAAGGTTTATTTTTTTATTTTTAAGTGGAAAAAATAGATCTTCGTTACACATGTCATTAACTGCCACTAAATTGACACAAGTGTTGACAGTTATTGTGAGAACTGTTTCAAAGCTAATTATGTTAATTAGAATGTAACATACCAGTAATTGCATGTATTCAAACATCATACCATCACTTTCTGTGTTTTCTTCTCCAGATGTAAGACATTCATTTGTTGCTTGAAAAGCTGCAGAATTATAGCTAAGATAACAAATAATTGCCAGCAAATAAAATTGGTTCCTTAGAAATATACTCTAATTGGTTAGCTATGTAAAAGAAAGAAACAAATGCTAGCATGTCAAGCATATAAATTAGGAACATTGCTTATGAAATTCTTAGTTTTGAGCTTTTCAGTTAAATAAGCCTTCTTACTGCAATTAATATTATCATTTGTTTTATGGACCTTAAAAATATATTCCCTTTCAGCATTTCTTGGAGTTTTAATTTAGCTTTCTTATACATGTTAGATGATTTGCAATTTAGATTTTAATTTGATTTCCATTCTTTCAAATGCCATTTTTCTTGTATTTCACTTTTATTTAAAGCATGATTTTCTCTGTATTCATGGAAGCTAGGCATAAACAAACTACTAGAAAAATCAAGCTATTAAGTGAGCTGAGAGCATAAAACATTTTAATAGGAATTTCACATAACTAAGTATTTGAGAGCCCAGCCAGAGACTTGTACATCTTTGGAAACAAACTTTGTGGGACACGGTGTTCCTCATTGACCCTCTGAAATGCTAATTTTTTAAAGAACTATAACAATCATTGACTTTAAATCCTCATCGCTTCTTGCATATGTAAAGCGTTAAATATGACTCTTCCTGATACTTGGGGGCCATGTGTGTTCAAAGAGATTTGGGCTTTGTAGTTTTTTTGAGTTTTGAATATATTTTTTTAATTGAGAGTATTAGTGTGAGTGACTCTCTTCTAATTTGAGTGTGTGTGAGGTTCTCTTGTTTTTCCAGTTGTGACACACATAAATCAGCCCAACACTTTCAGTGCCATGATCTTAATTCTCTAGGACTGAGGTCCCCAACCCCAGGTTATCGGTCGTGTTGGGAACTGGAGCTGCAGGAGGTGAGGGGCAATCAAGTGAAGCTTCATCTGTATTTACTGCCACTCCCCATTGCTCACATCACCGCCTGAGGTCTGCCTCCTGTCAGATCACCGGGGCATTAGATTCTGCATTATGGTGAGTTGTATAATTGTTTTGTTATATATTACAATGTAATAATAGAAATAAAGTGCATGATAAATGTAATGCACTTGAATCATCCCGAAACCATCCCCCTGCCCCCTACCTCCATGAAAATTTTCTTCCATGAAACCTTTCCTGGTGCCAAAAATATTGGGGACTGCTGCTCTAGGACATGCAATATACCTTTCCTCGTTAAATGGACTCATGGTCTGGCTTAGGAGTGATATTCTCAGAAGGGAAGAACATTTCTTCTTGATCTCTCTTACAGTGATCACTATGTAATACTGATGTGTTGTGCCTATTTTTATGTTAAGATTTTTATTCAGTGTTTTGGGGACTGTTCTCTTCCTCAGCATACAGGCCCTTTATCTTGCTTTATTTACTAATTGTTCAAAACATAGCAGATGTTGAAAAAGATTGGTGTGTTTGAGGTTTGAAAATTAAGGACTTAATTCTAACATAGATATTTCTTGGCTCTGTAATTTTGGGCAAGTGTCACCAACTCATGGAACCTGTTGTCTCTCTTAGTAAAGGGGGAATGGTTAATCCTGGCAGCATTATTATAACAATTAAAGGACATAATTCATATCAGAACAAACTGCTGATATTAGGCATTTCCATTCTTTGTGTGTTTCTCTATATACATAAGTCTGTTCCTGGGCTCTCTATTCTGTAATTGGTCCATCTGCCTGTTCCTGGGCCAATATCACACAAGTCTAAATAAGTGGTCAAGAAAGTTTCCTTATGTCATTGTTCTTCTAGACTATTGGCTCGTTTTGGCAGGTTTATCTTTTGTTTAAATTTGCTCATGAAATTCTGTAAGCTGATTGAGATTTTGATTAAGATTACATTAAATCTCTAGATCAGTGTGGAGAAATTGACATTTTTATGATGCTGAGTTTTATTATGGAATTTTCTATTGCTCTGTTTACTTAGGCCTTTAATGTTTTTAAAGATTTTATTTTTTACAGAAGGAATTTGTACATCTTTTGTTAGATTTATTCTTAACTTTAAATAACATCCTTTAAAAATATTACTGGCTGTTTTCTAATATATGGGAATTCAGTTAGCTTTTTATATATTAAATTAAGCTTGCTAATTTTTATTGATTCTTATCTGTGTATTTGGAGGAGGGGGAGTTCTGTAGACAACAGTGATCTGCAAATAACACTTTTGCTTTTGTCTTTTCTAATCTTTACAGCTTTTATTTTTTTTCTTATCTTCACTAATTAGTACCTCCAGGATTAAGTTGAATAGAAGTGGTGATACCACACATCCTTGTCTTATTCTTCATCATAAAGATAATACTTTCAGCATTACATACTAAGTATGATAAATGCTATGTTTTTTTTTTCCACCTCTGTATCAGGTGAAGAATATCCCTTTTCTTGTTTGCTTAGTTTTTTTTCTTACTATCAAATGCCTTTTCTGCATTTGTCAGTGACCATTAATCTTAATGTTTTTGGAAAAATATATTATCATGACAAATAACTTTATAAAATACATTTATGCATTGAGTTACTAATACTTTAAGATTTTAAGTGGTATTAGCTTGTAGTTTTCCTTTTGTGTGCTTTGTCTGGTTTTGATATCAAGGTTATGTTAGCTGAACAAAATAAATTAGGGATATATATCAGCCAGCTATTACTGCAATAATGCTGCATAACAAATATCAGTTTTTCAGCAGCATGCATCAATAACATTTATTTCTTGCTGTGGATCTGTGATTGGTGTGGCTCATGCCCAAGACTGCAGGCCACACTCCTGTCTGGTCTACGTGTCTTACTTTGGGACACAGGTTGAAAGATGCACTTGTAACTGTGGTATGTTCTTCACATGCTGGGAGGCTGGAAACCCTGAGAGTGGTGAGCAGACACACTATTTCTTAAGGACTAGGCTTGAAACGGATGTGGTATCACTTCTGTCCATTGGCCAAAGCAAGCCACGTGAATTAAGTCTGGCTGGCTTCGATGGGGTGGGAAAGTATAGCCCTCTGGTGGTGGTAGAGAGTGGGAGAGAGTATTTGCTGAAGAATAATTTTATCTACCCCAGGGAAATGTTCCTCTTTTCCTAATGTCTGGAAGAGTTTGTGTAAGCATACAGTGAGCTTTTTCTTGACTCTTCTGAATGTTGCTTATAAAGGCATCTGGACCTGATATTTTTTTCTTGGGTTGGGGGACTTTTGACCCAAATTTTGAATGGTTATAGGATCATTTAGATTTTTAAAATTTCCTCATGAGTCAAGTGATACCTAGCGATTTTTATGGAAATTTGTTTATTTAATCTGTTTGTTTATTCTGAGTGGCATGTTCAGGTTTGAGTCCTTTTCCATTCTTAATATTTAGTTGTCTTTCACTTTTTTATTAGTTTTTCTATTTTATTAATTTTGAATTGCTTTTGGATTTCAGGTCATGCTTAGAAAAGTATTTTTCTTTCTTAGATTCTAACAATATTATCACATATTTTCTTATGTCTTTATGGGTTTTTAATGTGTAAATCTCTAATCTATCTGGACCTGTTTTTGATAAGGAGTGAAAGAGCAGTTCAGCTTATTCTTTTTCCAAGTGGCTAGCCAGCTATTCCAGCACTAGCATTGAAAAACTTCTCTTCTTCACACTAATCTATAATACTACTTTTAGCATACACCAGGTTCTCAAGTACATTATAGATCTATTTCTTCACTCTGTTCTATTCCTTTGATTTGATTGTCCTGTATTTATATTACATAATCTTATTCCTGTAGTTTCCTGATACTTTTAACATCTAGTAGGGCTGGTGAGGGAGCCTCATAACTCTTACAATTTATTTTCACTTACGTTTAAAAGACATCCCCTTACTTTAACATTTTCTATCTCTAGAAATAACTTCATTTTCCTTGAAAACCAGTGAGAGAAAAAAAAAATCATCACTTGTGGAAATTAACACTAACTATAGCTACTTTTATACAATCATAGTCCTTTTGGGCTGTCAGTGGGGAAAGAAACTGTTTCTTCTTTTGTCAGATTTCCGTGTTTGCCTCCCAGCCTGGACCGCACAGTGTCGAGGTGCCGTCCACCGAAGCGGATGTGACTAGTTCTTATGAAAATTTGCGACCCAGAGTCCTGGACCTGGCTGCTGCCTGGAGCGCAGGACCCGCTGGTTACTGCGGCCATCAGCCTAACAAACAGCAGCTGGGTGGCAGCAGGTCTCCGAAGGCTGGGGAGATTTTCGGAGGCAGGAGTTGGGATGGTGAGGTAACTCTACGTGTGGACATTTACCTCCGTGACTAATCTCAGGGGCTACTGCTTTGATTTTATGAGGAAAGAGACCCAGCTGTGTCGTAGCTTGCAGTTGTGAAACTGTAATTGCCACCCACTGCCTTGCTGGCTCTAGAGATGTTCTCTGCTATAGAAACTTTGTCTTGCCAGCAGTGTCACAAGAGCCAAAGAAAGAAGCGAAAAGTTAATGACTCCACCACTTTGCTGGGCACGAGCTGTTTTCCCAAACTCTCTCTAGCCTGAGTTATTCAGAACATCCTCTGCCTCTTGTGCTGATGAGAAGGATGTACTCAAAGCAGGGTGGGCGCTGACAGCATATCAGGAATGATTCCCCTCATCCATCAAGGCTGACAACCCCTGGATTCCTCGCCTTGTCAGAGCAGGGAGAGGCTTGGGCAGGATTGAATGGTCCCCACTTGTCTGGCATTTTAAACAAATCTGCATCTGATATGAAATTAACTAGATGCAGCTGAAGTTGCTGATGGCAACAGTTCTCACTAAAGTCGGAAGCTTATAACCTGTCCCACAAGGCCTCGGGGTGTCGCAGACTCACATCTGAATTATGAGCATCATCTGCGCCCCATCAGTGCTGAAAGCTCTTCAATAAGAGGGAAGGGCTGTGAGTCCGATATCGGGGCATGGAAAATCACATCTTTAATCAGGTAGAACTTAATTTAGTGCTGTCTCTCAGGATCTTACTTAGATCCACTTGATCAGTTGAGACATTCATGATTAGGCAACTTCTGCATTCTTTATTTTTTATCTTAAAAAATAAAATTTGACTCTTTTATATCATAAGATAAATTCCCATAGAAAATTAAATGTTTCTTAAATAGTAAGGAAAAAAATGGATAATATACAACCATTCTTCTAACACCTTTTCTCTAAACAGATATTTTTTTCTTTTTGTGCATCCTAGTAACTTGTGATAGCAAATGTGTACTTTTTCACATCACTTGTTTTCCCCGAGATACCAGGCGTGGGCTGAGTTTCATATCTCCTTGGTTTTCTTGCCTGTCTGAATTGAATTTCTCCCTTTGGCTTTGTTGCTAACCCTGTTGTCCTTTCCTGTAGTTCATAACTCTGCGGTGGAACTCTGAGGGCTTCCATGTTATAGCAGGTGCTAACCCTTTGTCCTGGATGCTGTGTTTCAACGTTGCTACCCACACTCCTTTCTTCATTTAAAAATTTTATTTGATCTCTTCCTTCTTATTCTTGTAATTCCCTGTGGCCCACTTTCCCCCTCACAGAGGAATGTACATTCTTACGCTCCTGCTGGGAGCAGAAGGTACCCAGCTGCAGGGCTGGGGCTGAACGTACTCTGCTTGGGCATTTCCTCCTTGGCCTCTCCTCAAACCAGGCAGGGACCTGGTTCCTGAAAGAATGTGTCCCCCAGGCAGCTGCTTCCTCCCCTTCCACTCCCATCAGCACTTTTGTTGGCTGCGTTGGTATCAAAGCTGATATCCCCAGGTAGCTCTAGATGGCAGCATCTACCTCCCTCTGCCTTGAGGCTACGCTAGAAAAGAACAGTTGACTGTCACCCCAAGGATGTTGACTGTGTCGCCCTGATCTTTAAGAAGCATGCCTCCCCTTACCCTTCCCTCTGTTTCCAAGTGTGTTTTAAACTTCACAGATCATTGTGAGGAGGAATATCTGATACACAGTACACCTTTTTCCTGGCTTCCCTGTCACGATCTTCAGCTTGCCAAGTCGGAGGCATGAATCTGATTATTCAGTCATGTTCAGTCCGATGGAATTTTGTTAGAAAGAGCATTGCTTTAAAATGCAGCCTGAGGTCTTTTGTTAGTGATTTCTTAGGACTGCTCGGGAGGGCTTGTGGGCAGTGCTGCCGGAATGGCGCAGGAGCCAAGACAGACGAGATGTTAGATTCCTGTTCGTGTAGTCACACCCAGTGCTGGCTGGCAGGCCCTCTGCTTTGTGAAGCTCTGTTTTGATTTTTGAGCAACTCATTTTAACATATAGGCTGCCACACTAGGAAAAAAAAAAAAAAAAAACTGTTTCCCTGGGACCCTGGTGTTTTATTAAAACAAAGCGATACTTTCTAATTTGTTGTTTTTTATTTTCTGTGTGTGAGTTACATGCAGTGCAGTCCATGTATTTCAAATTAAATTGTCAGTATTAATTGTAGCAATAAGAACATCAACAAATAAGATTTTCATGAAACCACTGCAGGATTTTGCTTCACAAGACCCCAGGCTCAAAAGAAGCATGAGTTAAATATAGCTCACATGGCAGTTAATGTGTTAACATTGATATCAAACAGATAGCCCCGAATCAAATAAATTACACTGTTTTTTTGGTTCAGAATGCTTCAAAGATAATGCAGAGTTAAAATCAAGTACAGAAGAATGTTCAGCTGTTTTTTAAAAAAATTATGGGTACATAATAGTTGTATGTATTTATCAGCTTTTTAAACTATATGTATTACTGTGTTGGAATGTTTAGCTAGTTGTAATTTTTTTTAACCCACCTGTTCTGCTGTGAAACTTTGGACTCCCTGAAGCCCGCCAGGGTCACATCTTTGTGCCCTCCATTGTTGCCAGATGAGGTCTGGGTGCGCAGAAGCTGCTCCAGAAACCTCACTGGCATTCACAGCGTCCTCTTTGCCCTACATTTGGTAGTGCCTGATACCCGTAGCACAAACATTTATCTCAGAATATTTAAACACACATTTTCTCTGCCTTAACTTCTGTGTTCCAGTGGAATCGTGTTTAGTTGATTTAAATAAAATCTGGAGCAGCCCAGTGAGCGCCTACATTATGCTGGATCTGGTGCCTGCATCCTGGGTCAGCCTTTTCTCTGCTTCTGTGGAAATTAAACCCATGCAAAAGAGATGAGCCAGACTCTGAATTGTAAGAAGCATTTTTTATACAACACTTTATGGGGAACTGTGCAGGTTGAAGAGGTATTAATTTTCTGAAGGGTATTTTAAAAACAAGACCCAGAATTTCTCCCAGGATTAGAGAGCTCACTCCTAACTACAGACCTCCTGCGCTGTGCTTGCATGTCAGCATCTGTATATGTCCCCTTCATGCTCTGTTTTTCTTTCTTGGTGCCTTTCTCCACATAATTTAAAACTGAAGTGCTTCCCCTCACCCCCAAATGTGGTATTTAGACAGATAGCACTGGACTCAGAGGGAAAGGGGGATGAATTCATCTGGGAGGGAACTTCCGTGGAGCTGGCTCTGAAGGCATTTCTGCTGTGACCGGTAATTAGAAATGTTCTTGCCACATGCTACTTTTCTAATAAACAAATAGGGCCGCCTTAGTGGTCACCCATGACACCAATACAAATTCAGAACTGTATAGTCGTGATGGACCAGCAACAAGCCCGTGGGGGTCCTCGTGTGGGCGATAATCTTTCTTTGAGGAGAGCATGAAGCTCGGTCATTCTAGTGACACGATCCTTCCTTCATTGCTGCTGACTTACATTTTCACAGTAACCTTTCTTAAATACAGGGATGTATGAAAAAGAAAAAAATAGCCCACAGTGTTGATACTGTTGACATTTTTATAAAAAGTGATACATACACAGTATTAGAAAATTCCAAGAATACAGAAAGGTATAAAATATGATTCACTTCTCTCCCATCCCTCTCCCTAAGGGTGATTATTGCTATTTGTTTCTTGTTGTTTATTCCAGAAAGAAACTATGTACAATTAAAATATATACAACTAAGACATCTTATACATGGTTTGAGGCTTCCTTTTTTAACTTAATCTGAAGATCTCTCATAGTCGCATGGTGTGTCATCGCATGGATACACCATCGTATAAATTGCCTGACCAGTCCCCAGAGGCGGCCTCTCAAACGACAGTTTTAAAGCCTTGTAGCTGTGACCTCTATGACATGTGGTGTGAGAATGCTTGCGCACCGTTATTTTTAGTTGTGGGTGATTTGTAGTTGTTGGTGAGGTAAGTCTTCTGCTGGTGTTTAATCAAGATGACTTAGAGTGCATTGTGTTGTGTTAAAGCAATGCTAGCTGGCCTAACAGATGTGCTCAGAGTTCTCACTGGTGTAACATAATAAGAGTTTTTCCTTCACCTATAGGCTGTTGTGGCAGGGCTGTGCTCTGTTCCATGCAGTCACTCAGGGACAAAGGCTGACAGAAGTTCTGCCATTTTTGTCACTTCCAAGGATGTTGACATCCGGAGGATATATGGGAGAAGGATTGCATGGGAAGTGTCAGTGGGCCGGATCTTGAGTGGCACACATCTACCCATGTTCCATTATCTGGAACTTTGTTTTGTGACCACACCCACTGCAAGGGAGTCTGGGAAATGTATACTAGCTGTGTCCCCCAAACAAAAAGGAAATGGATTTAATGAACAAATACGTAGCCAGTTAACATGGCCACAAGCTAGAATGGGAGTGCCACCAAAACATCAGCTGCCACCAGAAGTGGTGCGTCTGGGCTGCCTGCCTTTTTTGGTGTTGCTGGTGTCAGGCCCACTGGCAAGCAATTCAGGAAGGGCCACTCTCCCCTCTGCTCTGCAATTCTTCTGCCTTTTCCTGCAACTTCGTCAATCTTTAATGACTGTGATAGAGTATTGGCCATATGCAGAGATCTTGATCCTATATGTGTGGCTGAACTTGAGAAGAAAATGGAGATAGCAAAGTGGGTTGGTTAGGAAGGTTTTTGCTGAGCTCCCCAGAGGACTTTCCTGTGAAAGCAGAAGTGATGATAATCTTGCTATCGCTTGGCAAGACGACTGCGTGTCCCTCTGTTCTTCTAGGTAGAACTATTTGCAGGGGAAACATCACTGGGGGCTTTCCAGGTGACGGCTTTCTGGAGCAGAGGAGGGCCAAGCATGCACGGGAGCTGGGCAGAGGCCCAGAGAATCTGCCAGGCAGAAGTGGCTGCAGTTGGCCTCACTGTGCGGCCACCTGGGCTCCCTCACAGTTGGTGTCTGAGCACGGGAGAGAGAGATGTCAGTAACGCTCTGCTGCCCCTTGGCTCTGCTGCTGAGGAATCCCAGCCTGGCTATGGCAAGGAATAAACAGTTTATGCCACATGCAGCTTGATCGTTGGAAAATCAGTGAAGATAATATATCACTCTGCAGTAGCACTCTGCCTTTTTTTTAAGGGCACCATTTTTGGGTGGAAGCGAAAAATGAAAAGCAGCTGTATTCTTGGTATATGGATATGTTTTGAACGTGGGGAAGCAAGTACTTAAAAGATAGACTCGTCTAAACACATTACAATTTTAACTGAGAAAATGATCCAGGAAATGTTGGAAAATAGGTTCTTTGTCCCTGTACACAAACCCGTCCTTTGGCCACTTTTCTTTGTGTTTATTCAAATAAATTGGATGCATTTCAGAGCTTGGGAAAGCCTCAGAGTATTTCTGATGTCTTGATAGAACATATAATACATTCTGGTAGGTTAGCATCTGTTATCTTAAGCATTTTAGTAGTCAGTCATGTCAAGAAAGTATAATCTGGTGAACATCTTGATTTAGCCATCTGTTGGGTCCTAGTGTAGTAGTATGTAAAGGGGGCAGGAGGGACAGATAAAAAACTTAAAAGATCTGTTACTCTCAAATGATGAAGGCATTGCACACTCTTTAAATAATGGAACCTGTCAGGTTTTTGGACACTTTGCTCAGAAAGGAGAGATGATATTAAAAAGATAGCTGCAAATGCAACAGGGACTGACAGAAAACCCAGTGACTTTAGGAATCAATAGCGGAATTGCATACCTTTGCTATAACTTCTCAAAACACCTCAAAGTATTTTACAGAGGAGTGCGTGAGTACACTAATTTTACAAATCAAGCAGTTGGTGGCTGACCATAAACTGCTCCTTACCCACGGTCTAGGGCTGTGTTTGGGTCAGGAAGCAGAGAAAACAAAACAACACAACAAAAGGCTGGAGTGGGCCAGTTGGAAAACTGTGATCTTACGCATTAGAAGGCCATCGATAAGTATCATTATGGCACAGCCAGTGGGTACAGAGCTGATTGCTGAGCCACACTGGACCAGGAAGTATGCCAAGGAAACAATCAATAGAAGATGTATTACTGAAAATTAATATTCTGCTGCTGAATTATTGTTATTGATCTAGGGATTTTGAAAATGGCCTGAGGTAGTTTTATGAACAAAAAGCCTTTGTATTTCTTGAGCAGAAGATCAAAATAACAGAGGAAATCCCATCTCTAACACAAAAAACCTTGAAACATGGCTCAGGAAACATGACTGCTTTATCATACATCCTCAGGAGGGCCCTGCCTGTGTTTGGTTAGAGAGGTGGTTATCTCCAAGAGCCACACGGGTAGAGCTTCATTTGCTGTGGTGCAACCTTTGCTCTGATAGAGCCCCTGTTTAGTAGCCAGAAGAAACATTAATAGCATAATCTGCAAAGAAGAAAAATAGAAATGCTTTCAACCTGTGAAGCGGGTCAGACCTTTGAGTTAGGGAGATGTAAGGATGAGGGTGCTGAAGGGAGTTCTGAGAGTTTGGGAGTAGAAGGCTGTGGTTTGCTCAGAAGGATTGCTCTCCTGCGTTGCCCATGGTGTGTGGCAATGCTATGCCACTGTGGGGACGTCAATGGGGTGGGGAGCTGCTGCCCTTGAACACGTGTGGCAACCTCTTCCCACTCCCTTCACTCTCCACCTTCCTGTTCTCAGTTTTCTGTATGAAGCCCCCACCTCGCTTGTAGTAGAAAAGCATATTCTTCATAGTGAACGAAAAGTTAGTGCTGATAAGAAGCAGCACCACTGGGGCTCAGCTCTAAAATGGAGCTTTGGAAATGCACGATCTCCAGCTCTGAAATGGGATGGTTGTAGGGTTCAGCTAAGGCTGGCCATCCTTCTTGAAGCATTTCCTGGAAAACATGAATGAGAACTCTTCTGCATTCTAAGAGTTTTTAAGGAAGTCTAATTCCTGATAAAATGTTCTTAGGAAATCTTGCTCAACATATGTTTATTAACCTTTTGTCATCTTCTTGTGGGGAGCTTTTCATTCCAAGACTTTTCTATTAAGTTGGAAAAACTGTTTTTGTCTGGAATGCATTGTCACAAATGTTTATAGCAAAAAAAAAGAAAAAAAAACCCAAAAACCTGTAGAGAAATGTTTGTAAGTGATGAACCTGAGTGAGGGGGTATAAGCATGTTTATTCTTCTAACTTTTCTGTAGATTGGAGAGTAAAATGAAGCCAAGTGTATTTTCTCCTACCTTAAGGAAACAAAGATAAAGGAAACAACTTACTCAATGACTTTTGCAGGGACATGCAAGAGTTAAGAGGCAGAACCGGGAATAGATTCCAGTTGCTCAGTTGCCCTTCTGCTTTTTAGGCCATATCTCCTCCCTAAGGGAAAGACAGATGTGGGAGGAGTTTCCTCCGTGTACTGCTTCTGAACAAAATGTCTCTGAGCCGCCCAACGTGGCCACGTGTTTCTGCTTATAAATTATCCAAGTGGGAAAAGCAAGAGATTGGTACCTAAGTGTCAGTTTTATAAAACTGCTAATTAAATGGTATTAGGTACATATTTTGCCCACTGAGAATGAATGGGCAGTTCTAGTTCTGAACCTGCAGTTGTATTTTTTTTCTGAGAGCTTGAAACAGAAAAATGACTCCATGGGAAGCAGTTTTTAATAGCAAAAGGAGGAATGTTAGGTACAAATCTGGTAGTCTGATGGGGAGACAAAATAGGAATTGAATGCTACACTCTTAACATTGGCTTTCAGAATTGAGTGTTTTGTTGGAGGGGCATCATGATAGAGTCTGAGAAGGCCTTTAATCATCCTTCTTGTCCGTCACCTCTGGAAAGTTAGGAGACAGAAGCTGAGCACTTTGCTCCAGCTGACCCCAGGCCTCTGTGGGTTAAGAAGAAGATGGGTCTCCAGGGACAACTTCACAGGAACAGACAGTGGTATTGCCGGGCACCTTCACCCATCTCCTCCCTCCTTCCTTGAACCTCAGGGAGGGAGGGTCCCCAGATATTTTCAGAGTTTTGTGATGTGACCTGGCCTAGTAACAAATTATGAAATAAAAATACCTGTTTATGATCAGCGTGCACGTCATTAACCTTCTGGCATTTGGAAAAAGCTAAGGTTTGGTTACTGTGCCTCTCGAGTGCTGGGGAGCTGTGAGTGGCTTGTCAGCATGGGAGGCAGGCCAGGGCTTTGATCCCGGCCTCAAGTAAGCACTGTCCTCTCCTGGGTCTGTCCTGACCCTTGGTTGCCTCCCTCTCGCCTGATAAGCGGGATGCGCAGCCGTAGGTATGCAAGAGGCCAGCACTCCCACCCAGGTCATTCAGAACATCACCTCCCGGAGCACCTTGGATGGGACAGACTCTGCATTTCTCATTAGATTATTCTCTGAGAAATACTTTTACCGATCTTCATTTTCCATGACTCAGAAAACCAGGAGTTTAAAAAGCTGGGGCGGGGGAGGGGAAAAAAAAAAAAAAAAAAGACAGAGTGAAGTGCACTGATGCAAGTGGTGTTTTCTCCACTAGGTGGCGCATCAGCGAATCTCCTATGCAATGGATAGAATTTAAAATGTTGAGAGGATTTTTTAAAAAGATGCATCCATCTCTGACTGCATGTGAGAGAAAAGTATGCCCTGTGTGCAAGGTGATTGACTAAGTCAACTGGGGAAAAGAAGTTCGGAGTAAGTGCTAACAGACTGGTTGAAATTAAAAAGCTTTATGATGTATCCTGGAGATTTTTTTCCCCACGACAGCTGGGCTCCAGATCACTGCTGCAAAGGAGAGTGCTGCTAACCTTAGTAGCATTTCAAGTTTATAGAACAGTGCGTGGAAGATGTTTTGGTACCCTAGGTTTATATATTTGAATTATGTTCAGAAAATGGTGCATACTTGAGCTGGAGAGATTCTTTCCAGTAACTTAAAAAAAGAATTTAGTGGAACATGTTAGCTATAACTTCTTTTTGAAGGAATAGACTTCATGTTGCTAGACTGCATAATCAACAACTCTTACAGCATATGCAATTAAACATGCTTAAATGAATAACTCCATGCCGAGAGTTTTTAGTTATGGTTTCTATTAATATACTCAAAAATGGTTAAAGATGCTTTTTTGGAAGCATGTAAAGGAACATTTTCACTTCTTAATACAGGTACCCCTCTAAAAACTGAGGAGTAAAATTAGTAACATACAATGGTTCCCCCCTTATCTGAGGTTTACTTTCCATGGTTTAAATAGGTGATACAGTACAGTAAGATATTTTGACATAGACACCACATTCACATAACTTATTACAGTATATTGTTATAATTGTTTAATTATTAGTTGTCAATCTCTTACTGTGCCTTATTTATAAATTAAACTTTATTATAGGTATGCATATATAGGAAAAAGCAATATATATATGGTTTAATACTATTCATGGTTTCAGGCATTCACTGGGGGTCTTAGAACATATCCCCCAAGGATAAGGGCAGGCTGCTTTACTTTTAAAAAATGTATTTTAGAAGATAAATCCTGCTATCTCATGAAGTATTAGAATTTTATTGTATTTTTTTCCCCTAAAGAAATCTGTATTATTCGTGATGGATGAGGGCAAGGAACTTCTGCATGTTGCTTTACAAAGTGGCATCAGGTTTAATCTGTTAGTTTTGTCTGTAGGTAAAACAGTCAGGATACACATATCCCGTTGTATCCAGTTTTCTTCAGAGGACAGTTAGAGCATACAATTAATGGGCTCCTGGCAAATGTCCTTACCTGCTATCTCAGAGGAGAGTGGTGACAGGTTCTCAAGGTTGTCAGGTGAGGTTGAAATCATCACCGGAGTTCAGGTGGCATTGAAGCAAAACCTCAAGGAGGAAAAGAGGAGGAACCGTGTTTGCTTTTAATAATTGAGTCATGTAATGTGTTTAGTAAGACCAAGATAGGTAGGACTTATCCAGTTCGCTGAACTTCAATTTTAGAGGAAAATCGTGGAAAAAGTGCCTTGTCTTTCCATGAAAATGCTAGTCTTCGGTGAGAAGAGATTAAAGTCATATTCTTTTATGGCCACAGGAGTCAGAGCTTCCTTTCCCTCCTAACTCTCCCAGTCACTTCTCCCCTCCCCTTTTCTCAAGTTTTACAATCATTTATGGGAAAGATTATAGGAATATTAGTAAGGTTTCTAATTTAAGTCATTTAAGTATTTAAGCTGTTTTATGTACGAATGTAATAAGGAGAAGGAAATGACCCCCTGAATTTGGGAAGAGGGAAAGGGGCAGAACTTTGCAGGGTCTGCTTTTATAAACCAGTACAGATGTCAAAGTCCAGGAAGGCTGTGGTTGTAGAGAGTGGCTGCTTTTAGGAGCCAGACCCACTGTGCCCTGGCAGCAGTCACACCACACCGTTTTCAGCTCAGTGACCCGTGTTTGCCTTTGCACACATGCTGTTCTCTTTGCTTGTCGGGCTTCTCTCAGCTCCTCCCATCCATCCTCTACCCCACTTACAATTCCTGCTTCCTTTAGGCCAGTGGTTCCTAAACTTGTCTGCACATGGGAATCGCCGGGGGAGCTTCAGAAACTGCTGTGCCTGGGGCTCACCCCCAGAGATTGTGATTTAGTTGGTCTGGGTGTGGCCTTAGTTTGGGAAATTTATAAAAGACCCTCCAGTGATTGTAATGTGCAGATAAATCGGAGAACTGCTGTTTTGGACTGTTTACCTCCCTTCCCATGTTCTCCACCCATCCTTCCTGGGTGCTTGTGCAGCACAGCACCGTGAGTGTGTCATCCCTGCCTCTCCGCAGACCTTCCCTGTGTTTTGTTTATTCATGTGTCTTGGGGACCCCATGGCTGCATCCCGGTGGGACTCTTTTTCCTCTTTCTGTCCTCAGCATCCATCATAATGCCTGACTCATAGTAGACACTTAGTGATTGGTTTTTGAATCAAGGGGATAAAAAAAAATCGTAATACAATGATTTAGACAAATTGATTCATGCACTTCTGACTCAGGACATTTTTATTGCCCGGGTAGATATTTCTCCTTTACTTGAAGAGCATAGATTCCCTAATCTCCTGTCGTTTCTTAAAGCAATGATAAGTATATAAAATTAAAGAGGAATATGTTCTGTTGTGTGGTATTAGCTTGAGTCACAAAAGCCAGCTTTAGATAAGGGGACAAAAGAGAGCTAAGCCTGTATTCAATAAAGCTCAAGGAAGTGAGAGTAAAGTGTTGCCGATTTCTAACAGAATAATTCCCTGCTGCCTTACTTAAAGAATATTAATTTATCTAATTGATGATAATCTGGTCAATTTATTGTAGCATTAAAAATGCAAATCAGTTACCATACCAAAATATTCACTGACGTGCCTGAGAATTTTTAGATTTTATTTTATTTTATTAGGTGATAATGGGAGGCATAATTGTTAATGTTTGATTCTGGCAAAATACAATTAGTTTCTGTGAAACACATTGTGCATTAATGATATCATTAAGATTAATGAATATAAATGAGCTGGGGATTTCAAACAGAACATAGGGACTTTATATCAGGGTGTAAAACTTGAGACAGATTTCCTTGATTTTTAAGGATAATGTGCTAGAGCCCTTGTTGAATTCTTACATAGACTAGAGAGAAAATAAATCCAAGAAATTAGCTACCAGGAGGATCAAACTTTTTCTAACATTTACTGTCATCTTTTTTTAAAGACTGTTGTAAATTGATTTCCGTTAAAGTCACCTTTCAGTTTTACTTGAAGAACTAATTTAAAGACAGCTTTTAATGGAAATTACTAGGTCCTTTATGTGTAAAAGTGCATATATATTCGGGTCACAAATCATTGCTCATTTAAATTAGATATGACTTTATAGTGTTCTTGTATATTCCAGATGTTCTGCAATAGATGTCTATTTTATAATTTTAAAATGTTACTAAGAAAACTAGGCACATGTTTATTTCCTTGAGTTAAGAGATGGAGAAAGGCAAAAGAGAAGATGCTCACTGAGGTCTTAGAGAAGAGCCATGGACTCAGTGTGTAACCTGACTCCAAGAATCATATGGTATTTTGAGTATTGATGCATGACTGTTTTTATAGTATAGAGAGAAACTTTGCCACTAAGAATCAAGAAGAGAACAGATTTAAGTATGGTCTGTGCTCTTGTAATTTAAGCCCTGTGTTTTCTACATTCTCTTGCTCAACTAGATGTCCTCAGGTGATGCTTAATGCGACTCCTTCATATGTATATATCCTTGGTCTGATCTTCACTTTGCACGGCTGTTTCTCCCTCTGTATGCATATGTAAGCCTGGGTACGCACATATTTGGTTTTTTATTTGTTCGTGTGTCTATTTCAGAGTTTCGCAGGGCAGCCCTTGCCCTTGACTTGCTGTTGGGGTAGTGGTAGGATGGACCACAAAAGTGCAGGAGGAAAGGGAGGTTTTCTGGAATGCGGCTGCTGTCTGGGCCCACGGTCCTGGCCAGAGAAACCTGACTTCTCTTGTTAGCGCTGCCGTTTTACTGTTTTCGTGACCTTGGGCTCTTGTTATAACCTCATTGTCTCATTTTCTTCATTGGTAAATTGGCTCCGTTTCTTTCCTTTCTACTTCACAAGAAGCTGATGAGGATTAATGAGATAGGATCTGGAGACCATTTTGTGTTTCTTGAAAGAGTACACTTAAGGAATGCTAGAAGCCAGAGTTAATACTGCAGAGAAGAGAAACACACGTCGCATACTGTGCTGTGTGATAGAGTCTCAAGGAGCGCTTACTTGCTTTCAGCCATAAACTAGTTGGCAGGTGGCAGCCTCATTTCTATTCGTGTCTGAAATGGATGACATGCTAGTGCAGGATGATAGAAAGTCAAACTGAATATAGGGAGTAGTAGAATGACAAACAGGATTCAGGGGGAACTTCTAAACTTCTGTAGTTTTGCCTGAAAGAAACCTGCTTATTATTTAAAATCATTTTTACATATACCTCTTGGACCTATTTGGCTGCTTAGTATTCGTAGAAGAGTCACTAAAGGTGCTGGGCTATGTGTGGATAATGCAAACAAGATTAGGATGAGGATTCTGGTCAAAGCCTCAGAATTAATTTAACCTGATGCCTCTAGGTAGACTAAGGCTGAAGACATCTTAAACTCAGGGTTGAAAACAGTAAACTTGCACAATACGATTCAGATCTATATTGTAATGCATGTCAATATAAAAACACAGATGTAAGAAAGAATGCTTGATAAATTCATATGTGGAATCTCATTCTAATTTTATTTAGCATGTTTGTCTTTGGTTAGTGGGGTTTTAAATTCTAAGGTGACACGCTTGGTTTTTCTCCGCAGAACATTTTCCAGATTTTTTCTAATTTGTGTTTCCTTTTTTTGAGATTTTAACTAGGCAACCATACATTTAATCTAGAACTTAGCTTCTTGTCACTGTAGGATTAAAAAAAGTTTAATACATGTGTTGTCTGAAAGTTCTTTTATAATCTCTGATTCAGCAGCTACACGTGGAATATAGAGCATAGAGTTCAAAATTTTAAAAAATAATCTTCCTTGCTCTTTTATTTCTAGATATGTCTTGTCACTTTAGAAATAATTTTAGGAATATGTGTTTCAGAAGCTCATAAAATACTTAGTTGATACCAGTAGTAGTAACGCCAATAAATACACGTAGCAACATATGCATTTCTAAAGCTTGTGGAATTGATATGTATCCTATAGTGGCAATTCTGCCAATGTCACTTCACTCATCTATTCCCATAATAATGTATATATTAATACGAAATATGGAATTTTGCTAAATGTTCATGATCCTAGTGTTAGCTGTGTATCATTTAGACATAAAGGGATGTAATTGAAAAAAAACATTGGAGGTATTTCCAATTGTCAGATCTTCATAAATGCTTTCATATGAAAAAAATGAAGTATTACCAGTTTTATTAGAAATGCTATATTTTGTTGGATTCGTGTGTTTGCAAAGTAGAGAATATTTTCCTGCTGTGATTGATGTTAGGGCATTTATGAGGATAGTCTGCTATATTTCATATGTATGTGAGGGTGTCATTGTTAAAATGTTCAAAAGAAAATTATGTATGTGATTTATATTTTATTATTTCCTCCTAGGATGTAATTTTTTCAATACCATGATTCCTGTCATATTGTCAGTAGTGATTTGATGGCTGATATGCCAGAAATAATTAGATAAAAAAAAAGGTGATGCAAACGTCAAGGCAATATAGCTTTCTCCTGAAAAGCCTTAAGTGAAATCATGCATGTTACATTGTAGAAATCACCAATTGCATGCATTTAAGAAGTCTTCAGGATTGCAGGCAGGAAGAAAATAATGGAGCTAGATGCAGGAAGCGTGGGATGCAGCATGTTTCCTAGGCATATGCCTGCTACTGACCCACCTGCAGTGTTTGCTAAATGAAACATGTGTTTTAGAAAATGCTACTCTTTGGATAAATTCAGACTTTGGTATGTTGTCATGGGGAAGGTGTTAGAATGCTCTCTTTTCTTCTGAGTGGGGAAAAATTTTGTCTTTCCCTGGAAGGCAGCCCTGCCCTTTGTTTTAGTCTTCTTCCTGACAGGTTTAACATCTTTTTTTGTTTGGGGACAAAAAGACACATACTGTATGAACTGCTGTTTCTTTACCTTTGTTAACCTTAGAGGTTAGAACTTTATTTTAAAATTTCAGGTGATTATTTTTAAATATAGGAAAAGAAAATTCACGGTTCCCATGTTTGTTCCTGAGTGTAATACCTCCTGGTACTTTAGGATGGAATCTATTTCCAGGTATTGTTTTACTTTCGAGCATTGGTGACACTGGTAATTAATATCCGGTTCACTTGTTACGTTCATTTAAGGTATAGTAAATATTCTTGCAGATCAGACGGCAATAACATCACTCAGTAATATTGTAATATTATAGTATTACTATTAGACAGTAATGAATATTACTGTCAGTCTCTGCCAAGGATTTAACCTGTTCTCAAGTTAGCATTAACACTGCAGAGTGTTTTATGCACTTGTGCTTCAGCTTATTGCTGGTGTCTGAACTCTTCTTTCTGACTTGGGGCAGAGGGATGATGAGGATGGCTGGTGGGAAACCTCCTCAGTCTGGAGCCAGGCAGGATGGAGGGAGCTGGGAAGCCAGGAAGGTAGCTGAGCGGTTGTGTGATGCAGATGCTTGGGGAGACGACGATGCCCTGGAGGAGGAAGGAGAGTTGGGAGGCTCGGCTGTGGGCTTGGCAGGGAGGAGCCAGGTGTGCACAGTGAAGGGCATGGGCTGCTCTCACCTTGAGGGCGGTGGGACCAATTTCCCGTCAGGTTGCCTCCTCCCCTCTTCCCCAGCTTCCTGATCATAAGCCCATAGATAGTATCTTCATTTTACAGCTGAGAAACCAAAGCTCAAGGAAATTAAGGGACTTGTGCCAGCCTACTGGTTGCTCGTTGGCGGGGGGTGGTTCTGAGCACATGGCACTTCTAAATATGCTGGGGACTCACAGCTTCCGGAAAGTGAAGGGAAATATTTGGGATTCTCCCCTCTTCCCTTTCTTTTTCCCAGCACTGCTGAGAACAGAGTGAGCAGCCTTGCCCTGAGTCATTTCACCTAAAAGGAAAGAATGATTTAAGGAGCAGCCTTCGATGGTAAATTCCAGAAAAAGTATCAGGCTAGTAAATGAAAAGCTGCCAAAACTCCCTCAGGTTTACTGGGGTGTGTATTATGCCTGGCACAACAACTGAAAGGGTGCCTTTGGTTTTGTGGAATTCACTTGATTATAAATAAATATGTGTTATATTTAGAACTGTAATTTCGGAGTCGGAAGGATGAAGAGTTGTTCAAACTCAGTGTAGGCGCAGAGACATTTAGGAAGAAAGTAGAAGGAAACTTGTCCCTGGCCAGCCTTGTTCCTCCATCCCCTCCTACTCAGGGGGCTCCCTAGCTTCCCACCCCCCAGCCCCCCGAGGTAGCTGAGACCCTGCTACTTTGCTCTTTCAGAGACTCCTGGCTCATTGAATTTGGGATTCTGAATGCTCTTTCTGTTTTCTGACCACTGACAGCTTGCTATGTGATACTTTTTCCTTAGGAGTAAACAACCTGACAGCTTTCATGTCATTGTTACACTTCAAAAGAACTTTTTCTTCCTTTATTTAAACCCTAAGAGGCAATAGAGCATGGTCGTTGGGAACCCAAGCTCCGTGGTCAGCCTGGTCAGGGTTGGTATCCCAGTTGTGCCTTTCCTTGGTGTAGAATAGAAGGAAGTTACTTAACGTGAATGTTGATTGCCCCATCTGTTAAATAGGATACTGATGGTACCTAACTTACAGGGATGGGGCCGGCAGCACAGTGGACCTCCCCTGTCACTCCTCCCTGGTCCACTCCTCCTCCACCAGAGATTGATCCTCCCCGCTCCCCTCAGACTTTAGCTCTCTTGGCTTAGGATAGACAGTTCCGGAGCCGAAGGCTGAAAGCTCTAGATGGGGCTGGATTAGACGAGCAGAGTGGAGTGGGAAGGTTAGGTTTGGAAACTGCCCACACCTTTGTGTTGTTTAAAAAAACAAAACAAAACAAAACTTCATATAGTCTTCACAGCAGTTCTTCAGTGAACATTCAGTTGCTGAAGAATGAATAAAATCAGTAGATAAGAGTTTGGAGTAACCAACGTAGAACTTGTGAAGAAAGGTAACTTGTTTTAAATGCAGCCGTGTGTGACTTAACAGCAGGGATATGTTCTGAGAAATGCCTTGTTAGGTAACTTTGTTGCTGTGTAAACATCGTAGAGTATATTTATTCACACAAGCCTAGATGGTGTAGCCTGTACGTGTCTAGGTACAGCCTGTTGCTCCTAGGCTAGAAACCTGTACAGCATGGCACCGCACTGAATACTGTAGGCAGTTGGAGTGCAGTGATAAGTACATGTATCTAAACGTATCCGAACATGAAAAATGTCCAGTAAAAATACAGTATAGACAATAAAAAATGGGACACCTATATAGGGCACTTAACCATGTATGGAGCTTGCAGGACTAGAAGTTGCCTTGGGTGAGTCAGTGAGTGAATGTAGGCCTAGGACACGTTACTGCCCTAGTGTAGACTTTATAAACATTGTACACTTAGGCTACACTAACTATAAAAAAAATTTTAATTTCTTTAAAAATAAGTTAACAGTAGCTTACTGTAACTTTTTTACTTTAAAAACTTTTTAATTTTTTAAAGCTTGTTGACTTTTTGGTAATAGCTTGTCATACACATTGGACAGCCGTGCAGAATATTTTCTTTATATCCCTATTCTTTAAGCTTTTTTCTATTTTTAAAATTAAAAACATTTACCACATCCTTTTTGTGGTATATTACTGTATGTGAAAAATATCTGACCATGTAAATCAGGTGACAAACCTGTATCCTTATACCACATATCATCATGGTGGGTAATAATTACAAAATCTTAATCTACATCTTTGTGAAATGTGTGCAACCAAAAGTTCCCCCCCACCATTTAGTTTTTCTTAGCTGGGATTTGGAATTGTTTTTGTTTCTGTGGATCATTTAACTGTAATAATCATTAAAACTTAAATTTGACCTCCATTAGAGTGACCATAGATTTTGATGGTTCCAGGAAGTAAATTATGCCTGTAATACAGTGGGCATGTGGTGTTTCCATACAAATAATTTTTTTTTTAAATCAAACACCACAAAGCCCCTGGCTTTTGATTATAATTAATGACAAAGTCTACCAGATTTTATTATTTGCACATGTATTAAATTAAAAGAAATACATATTAAGGTAGGTACTTTGTGAATTGACTCAAAATATTGTGAACATATTCCATGAAGGTATAAAATCACAGGAGAAATGAGTTTATTAATGGAAATTAGGCTAGCTCCTAATTATTACCTGTGAAAAGTGTCATCATTTGAAGTTTTTATTGCGTTTTAACACATGGCTTATCTTGATGAGAAAATATATAGCAAAGGGTAAATGTAGCAATTTTCCTTTTACTATTCCCTCTGCTAAGCTATTATTGCTTGATGTTATTTTTCAGCAGCCTTTCATTTTTGTCCCAAATGTTTTTGCCTCTGGCTGGTTTTATTTCTTTAAAATGTATTTGTATCACTTCTCAAAATGATACACTTTGACAGATAATCGATATTTTTTCATACTAGATTTGATGGTGTGATGGTCATAATCCTCATCTTAGACTTAGTTAATGGTGGAACACTAACCTAGATTTTATCTCAAAATATTCCTTTCTGAAGAAACGTACTTTTTATCCTTAACCAAATTCCTTTTTATCACTCCCACCTACCCAACAACTCTAGTGGCACAGTGCCTAAGGTGCACGGAGACCCCTTGTCTGGGATGCACATCAGCTGACTGTTTGACAGCATGTCCTCAAAATGTCTTCTGAGAGCACTTCCAAGTAGCTTATCCCATTGGTCACAGAATAGATACTTGTGGGCTCTCGACGTGTGTGTGTGTGTGTGTGTGTGTGTGTGTGTGTGTGTGTTTTGGTAACGTGCGAGTTTTATTTCAAGGAGAAAAGTGGGTTCCCCCCCTTCTCTCTGTCCAGGGGGAACTTGGTGCCTTCTGCTCGCCAGACCCCCCATTTCAGGGCTAGCACAGTGAGGATCACAGTCTGCAGAGCAGAAGTACACAAGGACACCATGCTTGACTTTCGCTTTTAAAAGTTCAGCTTCTTGGGTCAAGATTTTTTTCTTCCAAATTATTTAGGACCTCCTTATGTCTCTGTGGGCAGATAACAATGGCACTCTGAGTTGGTAAAATATATTCTGACCTGCTGCCAAGGCTTTGTCTAAGATGGCTCTTCAAATTCAGGGAACTTTTTGTGCTCTTCTCTCTCTGGAGGGTGACTTGAGGGAGAAGGGGCAACAATTGTCATTCCCTTTGTTTACACTGGAAGAGCAAGATTTTCCCTTTTCAGGAAAATACTACAAAGCAGGTGAGCCTGTGAAGAATGCGGATCTGTTTTCCACCAGCTTTGCAGATTGCCAAAATATAGCAAACCAATCTCCTTCTCCCTCCTTAGTGTTTTTCTTTTCTTTTTATTTTGTCCTTCAACTTAAAAAAAAAAATTGTAGTTTTTAAAAGTCTTTTTAAAAAAAATTGTGCAAGAATTGTTGGTACACTTTGATTTGAGTGATGACCAGGTTTGGGCTATGCTTTTTGCTCTTAGAGATGGCATTACTCCTCCTTGTATAAGTGAGAGCCAAAACCCTCTGGGGCTGTCTTCCTTAAGTGGCATCAAATGAACATGCCTAAGTGGAAAAACACGCTGACATCCTTCGCTGCTAGGGGTGGCATTTCTTGAAAAGGCTTGTCTTTGTATGTCTGGAGATATGTGCAAAGATCGTTAGGGAACATAAAATGCTATCAGTTTTCCTCAGTGGTTAGATTCATAAATCCCTGAGCTATTTTTAATGACATAATCTAATCAATTGATAGCAAGCCTAATAGTATGTTGACAGCTAGAAAGAGATGGAAAGCTAGCAGAATATCACGTGAATGGATGAGGAGCTACTAGATACTTCCTTCCTCTCTCCCTCCCACATTTAGAAATCTCTAGATATCTGGGTTAGATAAAATCCAAGAATTACTGATTAAAAACATTTTGTATGCCTGCCTTTCTTTCAAGAAAAACAATTTTTCTAGTGGATAGAGTGATGGGGAATTGTTCTTAAACTACAGATAGTCCTTGTCTCTCAGGGCCAAACTATTCCCTCAATTTAAATATCTTTAGATTAGGCAACAAGGAAGAATAATTTATTATAAATTGGTAGTATCGTATATTGTTACTCCTGTGCCACGCCAGTAATGAAAACTTAATATTCATCTCTTGGTTGCTTTGAATTGAAATAAGATGAGGATGAGCGGAGTAAACAAGCTGAAACAGAGTGTGAAATTGCACATGATGGGAATTTTTTTTTTAAGCTGCTTGTGGACTATACACAGGTTAATATTCCAACTAATGATGGCTCTTAGAATTTCTTCCCCCTTTTTACATTTTGGTCAGGTATCAGCAGAACTAAGTTATTATCAGGAGGGAAATTAAAACCTAAACTGTTCCTGTCTTTGAGGTAGGAATTGGCTGGTGAGGTATGTATGTAAATGAACGGGCTTCCTTGCTGGGAGGTGTGAAGTGTTCTGCCCAGGCAGGGCAACAGCCGCCCTGAGCCCTCTGTTTGTAGGTTTTCAGGCAGCGTGTGTGTTCTGCTACGTTTTGTTTTCTTTGATGCCTTCAGAAAAGATGAGCGCCAGGCATAGTGGTGCTGCTTGGCTGACCAGCTGTGCCCTAGTTTTTCACCGTCCCAATCAGCAGCTGCCTTTTACAGAGGTGTCTGTCACTGCTGATTTACTTAGCCACTTTGACCTTATAGTTGCTTCAGAAGGGGCTTGACCTGAAGCCACTGCTGATAAGCCATTTGCAGGTCGCCTGGAATGCCACGGCCAGCGGTTTGTGGAAGAGAGAAAGAAAGCAGGGGTCTCACGATTTCCTGTCTTAATAGCAAGAGCTTCCACCGCCTGGATAAATGCATTAGGTGTCTGAGCCCACTTGCTGCTCTTCTCCCACTGAACTGCAAGCATCCGTGATCTCCGAAGTTGCTGGAGTGAATAACTAAGCGGGACCAGCTGACTCTGGGCTCCAATCAGCTAGAGCGTGATGTAAGTGTTTAGCAGCTGCGGGGCTCTGAATTAGCGTGCCGAAGTAGAGGTAGTACAGCATGGTTAGACTGTTGTGAGAGGCTCAGAGAAAGCAGAGGGTGAGATGGATGAGTCCAGCATTCTAAGACGAAGAGGGCTCCAGGTAGGAGACTGCTCCATTCTTGACATGTAGCATTGTCAGTGGCCAGCCATTGAGGATTTCAAAGTTCCCTTGTCATTCCTTTACTGGGCATGAATATGTGCACAGTTCTTAGTATCTACATGGCAACGTGATACACTGAGTTTCTAGTTACAGGTATGACACATCACAGGGTTCAGTGAGGAAGGTTCTTTTGTCAGAGACAATAGATATCACTTTGAGTTTGATACTTTGGTGGTTTGTTTTTCTGCTGGTTGTTTAAGAATAGTTAAATCGTGGCTGGCAGTGACAGCTGATGAGACGATTTGGCGTTTTGTCAAGTGTCTGGGAAGTCTGTTTAGGGTAGCAACTCCGTTCTGTTCTGGGAACATAGGACTCAGTTTTGTGTTGGGCTCAATCTCTGCCCGGCAGCATCTGTCTTGATCGCCTTGCAGTTGTGTGCAGCTGCTGGGAGTTTTCCCTGACAGTAAAATGAAAGTTTTTGCTGGCAGCTCAATCAAAGTTCTCTGTAATTTGTTTATGTTGAGATGAGAAAAAGATATATATCTTACTGCCTTGCTTTTTTGTGCCCAAGTTTCTTTAATTAAATTACTCTGACTTTAGTGTACAAATGCATTCTGAGTTAAAACTTGGCAAATCAAAAAACTTGAAAAAAACATCTGCTTGGCAGTTTGTAAGTTTAAGGAAGCCAAAACATAAGTATGTTCAAAATTAGTATGTTTAACTCTTTGATAATTCTTTTTCCTGTATATGTGACACTTTTCTTTGTGAAAGAATCTAATCATTAGCCATTGTTAAACTCTTAATTCATTATTTTTGAATTAAAAAATGCATGCTTGAGAATACAGAATATACAGCACATTTAGAAATGCTTCCTTAATGTTCTTTGAAACAGCTGGTCTTGTTATCTGCTTTTTGTTTTAAGTATCAATTACTAATACTAATGTTATTTATATTACCATTATATTATAGGCAAACTAATTATTTGCGGGTAAAAAAGGGATTAAAGAAGTTGGGGTTACATGTCATGTATTGTTCTAAGCCTAAGTAAACAGACTACCTCCTTAATGAATTTCAGTGTGGTCATTGTTTTTGAATGTACAGTGTGGTTAGTCACTGCTGTGGATTTCCTTTTCTTTGTTTTCATCACCTCTATAAAGTTCTGGTAATGCACAGCTGTTTGTGTCCACGTCCTCTTTGGGGTCCCTGGTTAAATACGGAAAGGCTCTTTGTTAAGAAGATGATAAACTCTTAAACTCTTAATAGCTCAGATCATTAGTAAATTGATAGTAATTCTGCTGGGAGTTTTCTCTCTTCTTTAATTCATTTAGATAATTTTTAAGTGTATTTTTGAGAAGAAATTCCTTTTTTGTGTGGTTTTTCATTTCTGTGACATAAATGTATTACAACTTCAGAGGAGATGGTTGATATATATGTAGCTTTTGAGGGTCATGGATTTCATGGACTTTTTAATTTTAGAAATAAAGGAATCATTTTGGTTATTTAAAATAATGGGCTATTTTCTATCTAAAAGATTTGCAACAAAACAAAGGAATACTTGTTAAATATAGTATTAGAATGCTAGATCTTTATTGTACTTAAGATACTTTTACTATACCTGCTATCATCTGTGTAATGGATTAAAAACATCTGCTTTCTATTATGAGTGGGATAAATGTCTTCACGCTGTGAGAAATAACAACACAAAAGTGCTTAAAAGTTCTGCCACTTCATAGTTACAACTCTACTCCGGCTTTTTAAAGCCTATTTTGTTTGCACTCCTGTTATATCTAACATTTTAAAAAAAGACATCACAAATAAAGAGTAGCTGTTTTAAGAAATTCCGATGTAAGGAAGCTATTTACAAAATACAAAATTTAAGTATGTATTTGTATTACGACAGATGTCACTATAGAGTTCCTAAGAGTAACGCCACCTAGTGAATTTAAGAATTAAGTTAATTTACAAATATAGCTATGTGGACTATGTCAACATGCAAATGAAGTACACTCCTAGCAGTAAAGCTAGGCTGAAACCTGCACTTTTGTGTTCCTGGCTCCAGCCCTGCGTTGCTAGGTAATCCTGTACAAGTCACACACCATGTTGGTATCTTTGTGGTCTGTACAATACGCACTGCAATATATGACTTTTGAGTGTATTAAATAAGTAGATATAATTGAGTTTTTAAAAGTTAAAGGCCATATAATAAATACACTAGCATGTAGTAGGTACTCAATAAAAATTATTGAAAAGCAAGGGATGATTTCTATTCTTTTAACATTCTGCATCACTGCTAACAAAAAGACATCATATTTACACTGCATGTTTGTTTGAATTTGTCTTTAAGTTAGAACATTTAAGCTAGTAAACATTATTTGCAGAGGGATCATTATACCAGGCTAATATAGGGGATTTTATATTGTAAGAATAAAAGTCTGTGCACTGCATAGATGCCTAATATGTGGGACTAACCAGCTCTTTAAATAACTTAAAACCTAATGTCAAAAATCTGGAGTATACACTATTCTGATTCTCTAAAATCTAATTTTACAATAATGCAGTATATGTTTAGAGCCTATTTAAAAAATTTCAGTACCTCTAGCTGTTAAAACACAGGCCTACTAGTGGTGTTTTTAAAATTTGGACTTTGAAAAATTATTTTTAGTCAGAACGTATAATTTCTCAAAGCGTGACAACCTCATAAAATGGCAGCACAACTGAGTTGTTCATCTTAAGTGACTGCACTTTTCCATCTTTTCTATGGACTGTATTAATATTTCCAGTACTACTGATAGCACTTCAATCACTGCCTTTGAAATAAGAATGAGAGAAAGAGGCCCCAATGGCTTCCACTGTTAGAAATCTGGGAAACTTTTCAGATTGCATCTAAAACACAGGGAATTCTGACGGATGGATGGGCTTGGGCAGACCTTGGACTTGGGGCAATTTGAATTTCTCGACAGGTCTAATTCGTCAAAGGATAACTGGCTCCTTTCGGGCCTACTATCCCTCATATGTGGATCATATTTTTTAACTGTCAGGGAAATTAATTGTTTCAGTGATTTCTCTTATATGTTTCCCTTATATTTGTTTTAATGAAAGTGTCCCTATCCCTAATGTGATAGATTCCAAGGCTTGAGAACAATGAACAGCAGGCATCGTTAAGGCAGGCCCGAGCCACCAAAAGAGAGAGGGCCATCCCAGAGACTCCTCTTCCTGGTGCTTTTCTCTGCCTAGCATCATCTTCTCTGTTTGATTTTCCTCCCCCAATTAAATATGACAATTTCAGTCTGCTTCCACACTCTGACATGCAGCTAGAATATGAAAATAATTTTTTCCCTAAATTACTATGTGACACAGTTAAACAACAAAAATAACTAAATATTTATAATTTAGACTTCTAGATTTGTGAATGTGTGGGTTTTTTGTTTTGTCTGCTTTTTTTTCACCTATACCTGATGTCACCCCTGCCCCCAACCTTATTTGAAACAACAACAAAAGTCTAACATTGGTACCTTGACCTAGGCTATTTCCCACTGGCCTCGGTCTGGAATTCAATTTTAGAAAGCAAAAAAGCAGATGGACTCTTAGCTCTGACTGGGTATCACATTACCTCTATTATGAGGTACTTGGACGAATTCAAGTCCTAATGTCTCAATGTTGCTTCTGTGTCAACATTATTGTGACTATGGATATGTTTACACTTGACCTGAAATTTAATAGTAGAATCATTATGTGGGAAGATTACTGTGTATTCATTTGAAGACTCTGGGTGTTTACAGGGAAGAAGTCTAGTTGGAGTATTATAATTGAAACACCTATGATAATATTAATTCCTTTTTGGGATAAGGTTCTTGTGTTCTTTAGCAGTCCCAGAAAGACATAAGGACTTCTTCAGGGCAAGTGGGATCGAAATGGTAAATGAACTCTTGGTCATTGTGGGTACTTAATTTATTAGATAAATCAGGGTTCTTTTCTGAGTAGTGTTTCTCATCCATTGGAGGAGTTCAGTTTCTGCCTCTGAGATAGAGATAATGCTGTAGTTTCAGTTTCCTGATCCACAGAGGATAAGGGTGACATGCCCTCAAAAATTTTACGTTCAGAAAAATTTTTATTTTGTACTCTAATTGTTTTCAACAGTGTAAAATGAGCAAATTTGGTTACTAGTTCCTCCTTGGCACCTTCTGACTCTCTTGTATAATTGTTAATAAACCAGAATGTTGTCATCTCTGTATTTCTGCCAATGAAGTAATAATTCTCCAGTTCATCCTGGTTCCCACCTTTGATTTCTCCATCTGTTGCCCATTGCCTATTCTATCATAAAAATATGTGTAGAGCCTAGTCCTAGCCTCTTTCACACCTGGATTGCCAAAACATGTGGTCTTCCTGTGTTTAGGACCTTCTTCAATCCATCATGCTTCTCAGTCCAGATCCTGTTATCACTCACCTGCTTTAAAATTTCCATGGGACTTTCCAGTATCTACCCCAGGATACAGTAAAAGCGCACACTACTCTCTAATTTAGCCACAGTCTTCCTTTCTGGTCTCATCTCTAAACCTTTGCTTTCCCAAACCTCCTCTCTAAATCTTTGCCTTTCAACACCTCCTCTCCCAGCATGGTTTGAGATTTCCAAACCTCATGCATCCCCTTTACCTACAATATCATTTCTTCTTTTTGCCCAAATTCTTCCTGTGTATCAGGGACCAAAGTCAATTCTAATGCTTTCATTAAATTTTCTGTAATTACTGCATTCCACTCTGAGCTCTGTAATAGTCGTTGTCTATTTATTTGCACCCTTAATTCTAAAACATGCATTATTTCAAAAGTATTAAATTATGTAAGATTATTTCATTTATGAGTATCTTAAGCTGAAACTATAAACTTGTTGATGGTTAGTGGTTTTAGAAGCAGATATGTGTTCAGTGACATTGAATAGCTCTGTAACTTGTGTAAAGTTTCTTAACCACTCTGAATCTCCATATCCACATCTGTAAAACGGAGATAATAAATGAGGTGTTTAAAGATTGCAGGGGAGTGTAAATCTTTTAGCATGGCGTCTGACCCTTAGTACTCAGTTAACCTTAGCTCTCTTCCCCATCACCACGAAGCCTTGCATAGTGCAATTTAAAATAATTAAATGTGGGTATCAGGCAGGGTCCAGGCAATAAAAAGATGACATGCATGACTTGGATCATTTGAGTAGAGTTTAGCAAAGGGATTGTTTAAAAGATGTGGGCAGGTTGGGAAAGTTTAAGGGATGGTGCAGTCCCAGGTGCTAGAAGCAACAGGGAGCTATTACTACTAGGCCTGAAAGGGTACAGGAGGGAACAGTTACACAACCTGGAGACAGAAGCCATGAGATGGGAGTAGTGACCTTAAGTAAAGAGACACAGCCAGCCATGTTCATAGGGAGGCACCAGGGGGATATCTCAGTCTTACTATCCTCTGTCCTTCTAATCACTTGCTGTGCCCGTATTAGCAGAACCCAACTAGAAGTCAGAGGACAAGGGAGCCCTGCATGGATACTGTCCATGAAGGTTGGACCCCAGGGCCCAGTGCTGGGTGGAGAGTAGATCTGGATGGGCAAATGAAGTACACCCACCGTGGCTTATCATGGACACGTGTTGAGCTGCTCCTTGCTCTTAGCATTTTGCCAGCTGAAGCTAGTACTGAAGTTTTCATAGCATACATCGCTGGGACCTGAACTGCTAAGTTCCAGCATTTGAACAGATTCAAACCTGCTTTTTGTGAAAAGCTGCCCCCCCCCCCCCACCGCCCCCCAGCCTTTGCCTACTGTTGTGTAAGATGACATAGACTCTCCAATCAGGCTGTTAATCCTCATGGGAAAATGTTAGTTCATCCCCTTCCACTTTAGTGTCTGAAGCACATGGCTCTCCTTTGAATCAATAATGCAGGATACCTGCTGTAGGTCCTGCAAGCAGTCTCAATTTTAAATTGCTCTGCTCTGCAGATCCTGTGAAAGCTTGGCTCAGAGAAGTGATATGTGAGAGGAATAGCCCAAGAGACCTCTTACCATTTATCTCCTGGATTCCCCGAGGTCTGCCCTGTAGCAGGTCCTATCACGCGAATGCAGTGCTGCTACACTGCCAGTCTGTGCACCTCTTGAAACCCCTTTACAGAATTACAACTTCACATTATGTCCTTGGCTTTTATTGAGGGTTGCTAAAAGAAATGACTGTGAGAAAACAACTTCACGCTTTCTGTAAAACTCCCCTTGAAGCCCCATCTATTATGTTGTGCCCTATCTCTTATATGAGGCCCACATGATAAATTAGCTTAGAATTCAGCACTGAAAAAGTTTCTCCCTCCCTAGGTGAAAGTTTCTTTTAATCAGATTAGAAATGTGACCTGTCTTATGTCTTTCCATTTTTGCGTTAGCCACCCAGAACTGAGTTTTATGCTCAGTTTTGATAGCTTTCTAGATAAAATTAGCCACCACTTCATTGTTAATCTCATGGTTCCCTTTTTCAAGAGTTACGTGGTTTTATTTATTATATCTTTTGAAAAATCTTAAATTGTCTCAAAAGATTTCTTAAAGTAGATAAGACCTAAAATTTTTGATACTGCTGCACTTAAAACAGTGAAATTATTTAAAAGAATTACAGAAGACAAAAGGAGACTAACAGGCCAGCTAATCAATAAACCAGGTAAACTATAAAAATTGAGAATTACATGAACTTCAATCAATATGCATGCAGCAACCAATTGTTTTATTGTTGGCACCAGAGTCTAAATCAAATAGGGTGTTTGAATTTTACTTGAAACTTATATTTTAAATAAATTATGAGTAACAATAGAGCTTTTTAAAGTGTTTTAGAAATCACATGTCTTTTTTGGAAGCCACTGAGAACATGGACATTGGTAGATAACTTATGAGATATATATGTTAAAGGACAGCATTGCCCTTAACATCATGCTTTTGACAAATATTTAATGATATGGGGAAAAGCTGACAATAAATAACGTCAAGTGAAAAAAAGAACGGGTTACTATTTATATAATGTATGTACAATTCTTTAAGAATATGTGCCATACGTAGATACATACACATACATAAATATGTGTGAGGCAGGGTGAAAGTATGTGTGTGATACTGTAGCCCAGTTGGGATGGAAGGAAGGAACACGCATGAGCTTTAGAGCCTTGAAGGTCATCTCTATCACTTTTTGCTGTTGGCCAGGCTATTTAATTCCTCACCAATAAAATACTAGCACTTATTTGTGGAGTTGTTGAGAATGAATTCAAATAGGTATAAAAGGCCTAAAAAATAATCATCATAGCTAACATTTATTGATAACCCATATTCTTTTTCTTCATTATTTTCATTTACAAGAAGAAAATGTGCCAAAATGTTAATTCTTGGCAGGATCATAAGCATTTGTTTTTGTTTGAACCATTTAACAGTAAGCTTGTATTACTTTATAATCAGTCCAAAAAGTGTATTGGGGGACCCATTTTTAAATTTTTTTTTTTTCTTCATTGTCTAAGGAAAATATTTATAACTGCAGGCCCCGACCCCTGGGCTGTAGGTCAGTACTGGTCGTGGCCTGTGAGGGACAGGCAGTAGCGCAGGAGAGGGGGCGGAGGAACAAGGAAGCCTCATCTGTATTCACAGCTACTCCCCGTCACTCGCGTCACCGCACAAGCTCCACCTCCTGTCAGGTCAGCGGTGGCATTAGCTTCTCACAGGAGTGTGAACGCGATGGTAAACTGCGCAGGGTGAGGGTCTAGGTTATGCGCTCCTTATGAGAATCTCATGCCACCGCTGACCTGACAGGAGGTGGAGCTTACGTGACGATGCTAGCGCTGGGGAGCGGCTGCAAATACAGATTACGATTAGCAGAGAGGTTTGACTATACAATAAGTGCAATGCACTTGAATCATCCGGAACCCCGTCCCCCGCTGGTCCGTGGAAAAATTGT
This sequence comes from Lemur catta, assembly GCF_020740605.2. Classification (NCBI taxonomy): domain Eukaryota; kingdom Metazoa; phylum Chordata; class Mammalia; order Primates; family Lemuridae; genus Lemur; species Lemur catta. The sequence continues at coordinate 42,439,547 of NC_059139.1, forward strand.
CCTCCATGAAACTGGTCTCTGGTCCCAAAAAGGTTGGGGACTGCTGCTTTGTAATACTCAGCACCATCGGTGAAAGGTCCTTAAAAACTAGTTTTTATTTTGTGCAATTTTTTGGAATTTAGAAAGGTCAATCAACTTTAATGTGATATGTTTCCAAACCTTAGGACAGTGGTTCAGTTGCAGCTGGCTGCCCTTTTGAACCACCTGGAGAGCTTTCTTAAAGCCTATAGTCTAGATACCATTCACGAAATCAATTCAATTAGTAGCTGTCAGTGGTGTGCAGTCCAAGTTGAAATCCACTGCTCCTAGAGTATTAAGTGTCTAACCCCCAAGTCATGGAACATACAACTTCTGTGTCTCCAAATGTAAGAGTTGACAACCTTTAAAACATATAACAGAGCTTTGGCCTGCTTTCTTCCAGTGAGAGTAGGGAATATGTGTGTGTGTGTGTATATATATATATATATATATATTTTTGTTTATGGAGAGGTAGGTGGAAAGTAGATGTATTCACTGTATGTGTTTCTTGAATTCCCAAAGAACAGCAGTGATGGTAATGAGAGAGCTCAAACCATTAACAAACTACCCTGGGGGTGCAATTATTGCAGTAGGGTAGCTGGAGGCAGCTCTAGACCATTACTCTGACAGGACCCATGCACTGGTGGTGTCCAGGTGCAGTTTTACACTTTGTAAATTGCTGGCACATACTCCACGGTTTACATCAGGCAACTCCTCAAGGGCATAGTAAGACAGTTGCTTTGTCCCTTGAAGCATTCTCCTAATGCTTAGAGATAACAAAGGCTTGGATATGGAATGAAACCCTTATCATGGATATTCTTCAGTAACATTCATGTTTGAGTTCCCAAAACACTGGCTGTTTTTAGTTAGACTGTGAATGCATGTGCTTTTGATCAGGCGGTCAAAGGCAGAAGCTCATTCTTTTCTTTCGACAGATGTTTAATAATAATAGCATATATCGAACAGATTTATGTCTGAATTGTGTGTCATGTCTTAAATCTACACTGTCTTACTTTTATCTCGGGCTCTAGTGGTACAAAAATGAGTAGAATATGATACTGACCCATGAGGGATTTATAGTATGGTGGGGTAGACAGACAGCAATTTCTGAAACAGCAAGTGCTGCAGTCATTGTTAGTCCAGATGCAGGGGCCTTGGGGATGGTACCCAGCTCTGCTGAAGGAGGCCGGGAAGGCTTTATGGAGATGGGGATGTTTCTGCCAGATGGTGAAGGATGAACAGGTACTGATTAGGCAAGAAGGGCATTTCAGGCAGGGGAAACTGTGTGTGCTAGGTGTGGTGGCTAGACAGGGTGCACCCTTCTCAAGGAATTGTAAATTGTATGTGTGAGAAGCAGGAAGTGACGAACAGAGTTCCAAGAATGATGCCATATTGAGCAATTTGGGCTTCATAATCCAGGAAGCCACTGAAAGATTTTAAGCAGGGCATAGAAATATTTCACCAACTGTGAACTATGCCATCAACTACTGATAAAGAGTGGTTGGTAAGAGGCCAGATATATAAGCAGAATAAACAGCTAGGAAGTTAGAAGTGAGGAAGTAAAAGATGATGCCACTGGACCAAGAGACTGGAAATAGAGAAAAGGCAATTGAAGGTAGAATTTAACAGGACAAGGTAGAATCAATAGGACATGGTGACCTGTTGATGGCTGGGAAAGGAGAGATGAGAGAAACTGGAGGTGACTCCCAAGTGTCAGGAATTAGAGACTAGAAACAAATAAGGGCAAGAAATAAATGTGATTTGCATAGTGAGAAAAGGATTGGTTGGTTCCGTGAATCTTGAGTTTGAAGAACCATCTTGGTGCATACATTCAGTAAAGCAGTTGGATATATGGTTTCAGACTTCCAAAGAGAGGTCAATCCTGGATAGGAAGTCTGAAGCCATCAGCTTTAATAATTAATTGAACTAGATTACGAATAAGAAGAGAACACAATTTCTCCCAGACTAATAGATTTCCACTAGAATAGTTTTCACGAATTAGACCATAATGTGTATTTGAACACTTACTTTGCAGGAATAGTTAAAATTACATAGTGTGCAAAGTAGTTTTATGGTTTAGTGTCAGGCCTTGAAAATAATGTATCCAATTTTGAAGATATGTATTTGCTCTTTTTTTTTTTTGCAAATTGCTTCCAACTTTGACAACTTGCCTACAAGTCTCATTCCAATACAATTTTGAAAAGGCAGAATGAAACATCTCAAACTAGAGGCTGTAATGGAAAAAGCAATTCATTCTTAAATGAAGATGATGAGGTGGTTCTGTATTGCTTGAAACAGTGAGTAAATTTAAAACGTGAGTGAGATTACATCAAATTCAGCCAAGATTTTTGTTCCATTTGAATGGAATATCATAATTGAAGGTAAGGGGGTTCAACTAAGACACCTGACATGTACAATTTTATCAGTTTTCTTATACTCTGTTTTCAGTTTCTTTGTGTATATATGAGTATGCAAAAACCATTAAACCATATAATTTTAACAACTGACCCTTTTTTTCAGACAACAAATGAGGATATAAGCTTAATTTTATTAGCAACACTCTTCCTGAGTTCCTGTCTTGCCTAGTGGTTTAGTATGTTGAATATGCAAATCCTTAGGAAAGCTGTAGGGAGTCAGAGGTAGAATCTGTTACAATGAGCTCAAAATGATTGTAGAAAACAGTAAACATTTTCTATTGGATTTTTTTTTTTAGCCTCATGCTCAAATTTAGAAGCTAGATGTGGAAATATTTCATTTTATATGATTTTTATCTTAATATTTTTCATAAGATAGTTTCATATTTTCTAATTACCCATTCTCTCAATTTTAGCATTGTTGTGAAGGTAAAGATTGAATAATACCATTGACTTGACTACTTTATACCTTTTCATTAAAACTTTATCCCCAGTATAGATTGTTAAACTCACAGATACATTTTCCATGATCTGTTCAGCAAACTGAGAGACATTATGGTGAATATCAATCAAATTAGGATAATGTGATAGATTCTGTTCTCTTAATTTTTCACTTCCCTGTATTAGAAGTACACATTCACTCCCTTGCCCCCCAGCCTCATGGTGGGCAGAGATGCTGCCCCCCGCCACTGCCACTTGACTTTGGGCTCAGCCATGGTGACGTTTAATTGTCCAGTGAGCTGTTAATGGATGTGTCATGAACAGAGGCTGCAAATATGCTTGTGCACTTGCACAAAGTCTTGTGCTTTGGTGATCTACCTTGAGAAGAATATGCCCAGGGTAGCCACTGCCCATTTAGCCTGGGTCCCAGAACAACCCTGTGTAGCTGACCTATGTAGACCTGTAGCCTGGAGTAAGACCAACAAACTCACAATCTACCTGCAGACTTGTGGGTGTGAGAGTAAGTGTTTATTGCTATAAGCCACTAAGCTTTGTGGTAGGTTGTTACCCAGCATTATGATGACAGAGATGACTAATACAGGGGGCAAGCTTATGTTGTGGTTAAGAGTAGTGGCATTGAAATCTCCTAGCCTTCTTCTCTTTGAATGTTTGTCTACCACTTACTGGCTTTATTTTCTTAGACATGCTACTGTCTTCTAAACTTTAGTTTTGCCAGCAGTACTCACCTCCCAGGAATGTTGTAAAAATAAATAAGAGGTGTGCATGTAAATTACTTTGAACAATGTCAAGCAGATAGTAAGAATGTCATAAGCTCATAATAAGTTATGGTTATTCTTACTGTTGGGTTTGTAGACCCCTGAGCCCGTCTCCTCCTCTGCTTCCTTTGCGTCATGTAGCTTTGCCATATCCTAGCTGTGTGACTCTGGAGCAGGTTCAACCTTTCCTGAGGCTTAGTTTTCTTTTCTATAATATGAGAATACTAACATCTCGCAGGATTATGATGATGACTATACCAAAGGTAGGCAAATATGTAACTATTTTAGTTAAGATTGCTATAACAAAATGACATAGACGGGGTGGTGTGAACAGCAGACATTTACTTCCTACAGTTCTGGAAGCTGGGAAGTCCAAGATCAAGGTGCCAGTAGATTTCTTTTCTGATAAGGGCTCTCTTCCTGGTTGGCAGACGGCTGCCTTCCGTGTGGTAGAAAGATCTCAGGTCTCTTCCTGTTCTGATGAAGGCATTAGTGCCATCATGAGAGCCCCACTTTTATGACCTAATCCAAGTTAGCTCCCAAAGGCAGCCCCATCTTTAAATACCGTCATACTGAGGCTATATAAACTTTGGGGCTGGGGGGAGGTATACAAACATTCAGACCACAGCACTAACCCTGGCTAGATGAGTGAGTGCTTAGTAGAAACAGCTTTATTATTATGTTCACTATCCAGGTGTTCCTTCATTCCTTCACTTATTCTTTTCTTTAAGCTCAGTTGTCCATTCCTAATTCTTGGGTTTCTGAAATGAGCTAAAGCATAACACCCTGTACTTTTGATTTACCTCTTGGTTTCTAGCAATCCTGTTTTCACTGAAAGGAAACAAAGACTGTGGGTGGCAGATATTGACAGGACAAAAATTCTGCGATTGGGAAGGCACAATATATTGATATAGTCATTCAAATATGTAGTACTTGTGTATTTACTATCCTTTTACTGCTGTGGGCATTAAACAAGTCACTTCTTAGAAGTAAGGGGATTTATAAAGGGCAAGGAGTAGCTAATGTGGAGCCAGGAAAGGCTTTTGATTGCAGGATTGCATGATGCTAATTAAGAGAGATCAGCATTAGAGTGCATGGTGATTGGGGTGGGGTGGAATCATAGGTAGTCTCATATGTATAATGTGTCTATATTAATCAATGTAATGGAGGTGCCATCTAAAATGCTTTGTTTTAAATGGACAAAATTTGCAAAACTCACCTTTTTACTTGTTGGAAAAATGTTTTTATGTGTTGGCTTTCTGTCTTCCAATTCTCCTGTGTTCTTTCTTTTTTTTTTTTTTGTTTTTGTTTTTTACGAGTATTATGCACTCCCTTGTCTATTTCATTTCCACTTGTAGGTACACTGACCACATCAGCTATTAGCACCTGGTATTTTATGCTTCCCCTCCAGAATTTGTTCCACAGAAAACCTGTGTCATCGACATATTTACTTTGAAATTATTTTGATCTTTATCAGCTGGAATAGGTTTAGAGATCCTAGATATTAACTTCTGTATACCACTTTCTCTAGAAGCTAATTGACTGATTGTGGGTGGAGGAAAGGTGAGAGTCTATACATTTGACCAATTTCACAGAGCTTACCTTGCAAGCTATTGAAATGTAAATGTAGACTAGCTTAGAGACTCCAAAATTTCACACATTCAGTTGTTTTCTTCTGAAACATAAGCATTCAAAATTCCTGCACATTCTATTGTTCATGTGCTTTATATTTAGGTTCCACTTGTGTGTCTAGATAAATCTTATCACCATTAATTAAAATTTCATGAATGAGAATTTGCATCTCTAATGCCAACACTAACCTAGGCAACTTGAGCCAATCAAAATAATTTGCAATGCAGCCCTTAAATGAGCTCTTGTGTGTGTCTGTGTATATGCCTTTAGTCATACACCTGTGCCGTTACCTTATCTATAACTCTTCATTTAAATCTACTCTGTGTAGAATGGGTAAGAATTCAAAATCTCTTTATGTTGTTTTGCCTCAGAAAAACCTGAATCTTTCAAATGTGGGGCTTAAAAGGCTTCCGTGAGATAGAGCACTGATGTCAAAGGACTTCTTCTTTGATAGTTGTCACGTTAGTGGTCCTGAAACAGAATACTGTTTCCTGTGCTGTCCATTCACTTGTATTTTCAAGTCATCCCCCACTTTTCATTTGTCAAGTACTTTAAAAAGAATATTATGTGTCAGGAAGACAGTTCCACTGTCATTTGATCTGCCCTACAAGTTAGCCTTCCTGAACAGTTGATGCCTTTAGATTCCCTTTTTTCCTAAGCTGTGGTCACTGCACCCATAACAGAGGGGAGAATGATTTTCTTCACCAGATCCAGAACTCCCCCTGCCCAGTCTCCTGCCTAATGTGATGAGTTGCTAGCACTAATGTTTTCTGATAAAGGCTTTGATATGTGACAAGGCTCACGATCTATCCAGCATTATGTTTAGAAGAAGGAACATAGGCTTAAGTGAAGTTCTTTGTGAAGCCTTGTGTTCCCATAGAAGAATGTTGATGATGGTTTGAATTGAGCTTTCTGTCACTTTCTGGAAGCCATATCATAAGTGATATTGAAGGTTCTGTAGGTTCCAGGTAGGGTCAGTTGTTCTGAGGAAATAAGTGTCCATGGGAATTTTGATACATGGGTCAGGGTATATCAGTGCCTGTGCTTAGAGCACAAACGGATCGCAGAAATTGCTGTGATTGGACCCTCTTTCCTGATTTCATGAGTTATCTCAGTTTTTAGCATGCCCCTCTTCAGGTTTGTTAAAATGGCTATGTGGGAGTGGATGCTTGTGGTGAACAGTGGCTGAGTCATTTCCTGCCTTCTCAGGCTAGGAGGGTGTCTTTCATTATGATAGCCTTCCCGTCTGGGTCAGATGCTTTCCTTAGGTTGTTCTAAACTGAAAGCTGGTGTGAAGTCTGGCATTCATCTTTAACAGCTGGTCCAAGTCAGGGCGGGGTGTGTGTGTGTGTGTGTGGTTATTGTTGCCGGGTGAGAAGGGTGTTGGTGGTTATGGGTTTTAAGTTTCTGCTTTCCACAATTCCCCCTACCCCTGGGTTTTCTAAGTTATGGACTCCTGTGACTTCAGATGCACACTTGTGTAATGTTCTTTCCATCTGTATTAAAAAGAGGAATTACTTTGGATGTAGCATAAGAATGTTGATTTGATTTGAGCACCTTTGGATTTTATATCTCTTTGCTGAAAAGACCTGCATTCTTCCTAGCCACCTGCATTGCTTCCTGGTATTGTGGTCTATGGGAAATGTTTTAGCTGATCATCATTGGACCAGTCTCATGGGAATGTTCATTCACTCACCCAACAGATACATGTTGTGCATACTTTGTACCAGGTTGGGAAACAAGGGCAAATAAGACCTAATTCCTGTAGTCTTCTGGGAGCTTATGGCCAAAAGTGGCAAGGCAGACTAGGAACTAGACAACTAAATGCAGAGTCAGTGTTATGATAGTTAGCCTGCCACATGGCAGGTGCTCAGTAAATGGATGTGTAGATGGGTATATGGATGCTGTGGTACCTAAGCAATGGGGTTATCAGAAGCCTGGCATCAATGGTAGAGGTTGGTGATTGATTTTTGTCCTGCTCATGTTAAGTTTTGGGTCCCTTTGGGAAATTCAAGGGGAGGTATCAATAGACAAGAAGGATATATATGAGCTTGGAGAGATGTGAACGAAAATGGTCCGGAGATAAAGATCTAGGTGGCATTATCATATGGGTGCTAAATGAAGACATAGGAGTGGATGAAATCGCCCCGTGAACGTGTGAGGCACAAGAAGAAAGGAAGACCTAGGAAACAACACTGATCTATTACAGTCACTCATCTTTAGGGATACTTTAAGATTAGTGAACCAAATGAATAAATAAAAAGGGAGACATTTATTTATTGGACAGTATGTATTTGGTCCTCCCTCTCTGCTGGGACTTCAAAGATGCTCTTGAAAATTGCATCCTATGTAATATTTATAAACATAACATTTATTGAATTTCTAAGTGCCAGGCACCATTCTAAGTGCTTTACATGTGTCAGCTCATTTCATTTCTACAACAACCCCTTGGGGAAGCAGCTGTTATCCTCACTTTTTAGAGGAAGAAACTGGAGAGTTACGCAACCTTAAGTTAATTCATGGAATCAGTAAGTGACAGAGCCTGGCTTCAAACCTAGATGCCTGGATTCAAATCAAGGTGGTTTGGCCTCACTTTTAATGGTCTTATGCTTTTTTTTTCTTTTCCCTCCTCTTTGAGGTAGGCCAGACAGCTGGCCCAACTTATAATTATCATCCATTGTGGCAAGTTCAGTAGAAGTTGTATCCAGGAAAACATGGAAGCCCGGAGATGGGTTGTAGGGTGTCTATGTGAAGGTGGTTAGCTGGGCAGAAAAATAGTAATAAGCTCCACTCATCCATACTTCTCCAGTGGCCTTAAGGAGTTAAAACTATGTTGTGTTTTTTTCAACTGTAGGCTTAAAGGGGCATATCAGTTGTGGATATTTTTTCCATGAAAAGCAGGATGAAATAATGTTCATTGTTGTATGAAGTAGGTTGTCTTAGTCTGTGGAGGTGCAGTTAGTTTGTTGCTAGAAATGAATGACTTAAGTCCTAGAGAAAATAGAGCTAATCCAAAATTGTAAATTATAAAGTTATGTACTTAAATCAGAAGAGGTATATTATGGTATAAAATTTCTGGGACATTATCTTGAAGTTTTGGAAAGATTTCAGGAACTAGTTTATATATGGAGAGCCAGGCTGGCAAACAAGGAGAAATGAATTAAAGCAAAAAATAAAGTTTTGGTTGCTACCTAAGTTAATTTTAGTTCTTGGAAGATAGAGTGAAAGATATCCAAGGGTCTCATGAAGATAAAATGGTGTCCAGGAACATTTATTAATTTTAATGTGGAAAATAATATTGAATTAGAGCCTATAACTTTGCATAACTTAACGAAATTGAGATCTTATTGCGTTAGGAGATGTGGTTCCTTGATGCTGAAGCCCTCCCTGGCAGCTTCCTTGCCCAGTGCCTTCCTTACCAACCCCTGTTTCCATTTAGGAAAGATGCTCTTTCTTGCTGGATATTAATTGGGAAATACATAGGCTCAACAGTAATTGGAATCTACTTTGGGTATATGAAGAAAGTTTGTTTTTTAGGAAGATGGCAATACCATGAAAGGTAGGGCCAAGCCATGGAAAGAAACCCAAGTCCTTAAAGACAACATAAGGTTACTGGATCAAACTGTACCTGAAACAAACCTCTCACTGGACATTTCAGGTACTCCAGTGGGTAAGTCCTTTATATTAAGTTACTGTGATTTGGGTATTTAGTTACTTAGGACAAAAGCATCTTACTACTTAGGGTTTTAATTTTGTTACTATTTGCTTAAGATAGAGATTTTTCCTTCTGAATATTCAGAAATTTTTATTTTGGTGTGAAAGTTTATTTAGTGTATTCCTCCCACCCCCAAATATCTTTTTTCTTCTAAAAGTATTTCTAATTTTTGTTATTTTATAATATAAATCTGTTTTATATATGAATAATTTGATTATGAAGGGGTTAGAAGATGTGCAAAAAGGTGATACTTAAGGAATGCAGATTCATGTCAGTGAAATTTGTCATAAAAATAAAATTTTTCCTTCGTTGAAGGATTAGTACTTACATGCTTTTACTCTGCTAATGTTTTTAAAAGCAGGCCGATGATTTTTTGTTTACTAAGAATTACTAGGCCTGACTTCACCAATGATCAGTTATCCTACGTTATTATAATTTTTAACCTAAGTGATTTGACAGTGATAAACGGATGAGGCAGCAAGTCAGAGCAAATCTTTATATCATAATTGCCTTTTATCACTTCTGCTCTAAATAAGTGTTCTCATCTGTCGGCCGTTAGAGGCAATTGTATGAGGATTAGTATCTATGGAATAGGAAATCCCGCCTAGTGATTTTTTTGTTGTTGTTCCCTATTTCTTTTCTTCCCACCTTTCCTCTTCTCTCCAATGCATTTACTTTATGAAAGTTGTGCTCATGGTTTAGGATCCAGTTCCGTGGACGCTGTTGCCAGACGACGTGTGTGTCTGTAGCTGCAGCATTTATACACGTGGTGCAGGCAGCTGGGATGGCAGGTGTGCTTGTATCAGAAAACCGGTCCACGGATATGGAGGTAGCCGCCTTTTATGCTGCCACCTTTTTTGCTCTTTTCGCATCATCAGTTGATACGGTGGAATTTTTTCATGGGTCAGAGCCTCTGCAAAACAGGAAACCTGTTGGACGCAGTGAAATAATTACTCTCAGTATCCTAATTATGGATAATTGAGGGTGTCCTTGATGTAGGTTCTTTTGGGTATCTTTGAATTGCAAGGAGGTATCACAAGCCAAACTGGGCTTCCGTGGTCTGGAGGCTGACCCTGAAGCATTGTTGCAGAATTGATGTAGGTTCTGAGGGTTGTTTTGTTGTCCCCAGTTTGTTCCCTTCTGCTTCATACCTTAGTTTTGAAGCTAAGGAAGCAGCAGAAACCCATGATCTGTGTCAAGTCTTCACTAAGGAAACCCCTCCGCCCGGAACAGCCCACCTCTCTGTTTGCTGGCTAGCTCTCCCCTCATCCGCTTCCCTCTCTTGTCTGTCCTTCCCTTCTCTTTCCTATCCTCCTCCTCTGTCCCCCTCTCCAGCTTTCCTGCCCCACCCCCTCTCCTCTTCCCCTGTGCTTTTTGATTTACTCTACCCTCTCCTCTTTCTGGAGTTCACATGAACATTGTTTTGCCCAGAGAAGCAAACCCCGGGGTAAGGTGTTCCTTCTGCAGGTGCCCGTCAACTAGTTGAGCTATCGTCAGACTCCACATAACGGCCTGTTCTCTCTCCTCCCCAGGACTCTGAACTTCTTGAGATCGAGAAAATTGTCTTGGCCCCTGTAATCTCCCCAAAACATGGGTCAGACATGTGGTAAATGATCCATAAATGTTTATTTTCAAGGGCTAGGGTTACAGATGTTTTTGAGCCATTTTATTAGGAATCTATGCTATATTTACTTTTATAATCAGAAAGGTAAAAAAAAATAATTTAATAAGAGCTGTGTGTGAAATAAAGGAGATTGTCTCCATGTCTGCTCAAATGTCACTTGGCAAAAAGCACATTACCTCACAGGCATGAGACAATTACTTGTAGTGGTTACATCAGCCAGAGTAAAGATGATCAATTCTGGATTCGTGTCCCTGCACAGCCTCTGACTCATTGCAGAATTCCAGGTAAATAATTTACCTGATGTGCCTTTCATTGCTTCTGTAACTTCTCCAGGGTTCATATTTAGAGCTTTTCTTTAAAAAAAAAAAAGAAAAAAGAAAATGTTTCTTTTGTCTCAGTTGCTGAAACTCTGAGATGCTTTAGATGTAGAGAATCATAGAGTTTTAAGTTCAGGAAACCTTTGATTTAATCTAGCTTAACTACTTCATCTTTCAGCTAAAAACACAGAATTTCAGAGAAATAAAATAACTGAAGTTATCAAAATAGTGAATGTCAGAATCAAGGTGTTTTCATTCACAGTTGTCAAACATTCTTTCGTCTGTTCTTGCTTTCCACGTACAGCTGATGGTTGAGTTGTTCTGTGTGGCCACACTGAACTGCTCATTGAGCATCCCTAATCTGAAAATCCAAAATCTGATACTTTTTGAGTGCCAAGTGATACCACCAGTGGAAAATGACATACCAGACTTCATGTGATGGGTCATAGTAAAACTGTCAAAACTTTGTTTCATGCACAAAATTATTAAAAATATTGTATAAAATTGTCTTCAGGCTATGTGTATAAGGTGTATATGAAACACAAATGAATTTCATGTTTGGACGTGGGTCTCATCCCCACTATAACTCATTATGTATATATACAAATATTCCAAAATCCTCCCAAATTCAAAACACTTCTTGTTCCAAGCATTTTGGAGAAGGCATACTGAACCTGTATCACTTTCTAAATAAGAAATTAGTTCTTGCCTAACAGAAATGATCCCATTTCAGAAAATTCATTAATATTTTTCAGTAAGTCTTCTGATTTAACTTGGTAATTTTGCAAAATCCTGCCACAAGTTGTTGCCACCCCTCATTTTCTAGAATTTGAATTCATATCTATTTCTTAACTGTTTAACTGTATATTTTAGGAGAATGAAACAAAACTAAAATGTTTTCAGGACTAGACACATAAGATGCATATGTAAGGCCCACTAGGGGCACAGTAGGGATTGGTGGAGCCTGTGACCAAACTGGAGAGTATATGTCCTGCCTAAAGACATTAAAATTCCATTTTCATTTGGAAACGTTAAGCCCAACAAAACATATTAAGACCAGAACTAACCTTTGAACCTAGACTTTGTGATTCCTTATAAATCTAGGCCCTCAATTTTTTTTTTTTTTTTTTTTTTTTTACGGAGAAGCCGGTTTAAGCCTTTTCTTAAAAGAAAGAAAAATGCATTCAAGTATCTTCTCTTGGAATGGAGAGAGGGTTTCTCCTGCCAGTAGAGGCAACTTAGGCAGTATTTATACTTATTGCATGCCTCACAGGTGCCCCAACAATATTTCCCCACAGATGGTAATCTCCGTCTTTTATAATTTAGAATGATTTCAAATCATTCTAAAAACAAACGAGATTTTAGCACAATATTCCAACTTGGCCATATTTTTTATGTGTAAGAAACCTATTTCGCTATTTATATCTGATCTATGCAAAGATTAAGCAGAAGGGCTTGGAGAAGACAAAAAAGGTTGGGTAGAACATTTCCTTAATTAGGGTTTAATAGGAGGGTGGGCAGGAGTAGCAGTCTAATTGATTAGGCTGCCAGGCAATTTGAGCCAACCGTTAGTTACAAATTTTTGTTACGCAAAATTTAACACCCATGACAAGAGCCCTGAGGATGCTGCAGCTAGCCTCTGATGCATTCTTTTTGTGCTGGCCGTTGCTCTTAAAGGACAGTTTAATTCGTGTGAGATACTGTTTCAACTTACTGTCCCTTTTTTTTCCTTGGGAAATGACTCTTCAGAGTCACCATTTTCTTAATGTTTTAAAAACCTGTGTGACATATCTAAAACCCTTTTTATTTTTATTAGCACTACATATCACTGGATTATTATAGTGTCTGCATTTCTCTTTGTTGAGTCTCTATTTGTATCAGCATTTCGTTGGTGCAGATTTCCTTCTGAAAATGAGCAGTAGCTACTTGTGGGATAATTCTTTTTGGGAACAGTTTCTATCTATACCCTTCCTTTTGACTGTTTTCAGACTTGCTAAGTGTACCTAATTTCATTGTATTATTTATTTTAGAGCTAGACAGTTTGGGAGGTTGACTTAATTTGATCTTATTGCATAACTCAGTGAGGTTGTCTGACACTAGCAAACCCCCAGTATTTTTAATGAATAGTAACTTCCACTAACAGTTCTAGTATTGGGCTCAATGAAGTGAAATATTTTGAAAATACATAATAACCTACCATATTGCAATGGATATCTACTAAATGTTACGCTGTGTGTGTGTTAGCTGTAATCCTCAAAATGACCTGGCGAGGCATTATTAAACTCATTTTATAGAAGAGGAAACTGAAGCTTAAAGATGTTCCACAAATGGCCTGGACATCATAAGGCTTGTCTGTGTGGATAGAAAACCTGTATCTCTCTGGCTTCATAATTTGTACTTACTCTCTGAACCATGATGTGGCCCTTTGTTATGCCAAAGTTATTTTGGAGGAAAGGTTGGACTGAAACACATTTTGCACAGCTAAAATCCATTTAGATTGTAATGTGGGCTACATTTCCCCCCTCAAAAATTAGGAAAACAGATAAACCTTTTGTATAGAAAATATTGCCATGCAAATTCACAAAGCTCCACCGTGTGCGGTGGTGAGTTTATGTAAGTTTCAGAGATAGTTGTCAGTAATCTTGAAAGGACATCCTAATAAAATATAAACTATTGAATATCTTCCCTCCCTAAATATTAATAGAATTCTCATTATAGCCTTTCTGGTGAGGGAAGAAAAGGGTATGCAGAAAACATGATGAAATGAAGAGGAAGAATATAGTATCATCTCATCTGAAGATGGGAAACAAATGTAGATGACATAGTCTTCTTAACAATGTAAATAGTGGGTAGTGCCCCCTTGTTGAAGCCCAAAGGGAGTCTAAGAGGGAGGGTGGTTAATAAATCTCAAGTCCTTCTGTGATTCTTTTCCTTTAGGTTCTGGTGTCTCCATTCCTTGGCTCATGACCTTTTGCCACGATAAAAGTAAACTTTTGCTCGATTAATATTGGTTAAAGTGGATTGTACTGAAGCAGCAATCTCCACCCTTTTGGGCACCAGGAACCAGTTTCATGGAAGACAATTTTTCCACAGACAGGGTAGGGGGGTGGTTTCAGGATGATTTTAGCACCTTACATTTATTGTGCAGTCAAACCTCTCTGCTAATGATAGTCTGTATTTGCTGTCACTCCCCAGTACGAGCATCACTGCCTCAGCTCTGCCTCAGATCATCAGACATTAGATTCTCATAAGGAGCTTGGAACCTAGATCCCTGGCATGCGTTGTTTACAGTAGGGTTCTACCTGCTATGAGAATCTAATGGTGCTGCTGATCTCACAGGAGGTGGAGCTTAATGCAATGACTGGAGCTATGGGGAGCGGCTGTAAGTACAAATGAAGCTTCCTTGCTCACATGCCACTCACTTCTTGCTGTGTGGCTTGCCTCCTGATGGGCCGTGGACTACTAATACTGGTCCCTGGCTCAGGGGTTGGGGACTGCAATACTAAAGGGAAGAAAGTAGAAGCATGTTCGAAAAGCCTGCATAACCAGTGTGATAATTTAGTTAACATTGTAAAAGATCTACCTGGGATAAATTCAACTATTCTAGTCATATGGGTTTTATAGGTCCTGGTGTGTGTGTGTGTTGGTGTTTAAATTTCTCACTGAAAAATCATTTCCCCTTATCTTTCTTTTCCTGTTTATTCCAAATGGTCACATTTCTTTAAGTAGTCCCAGAACTGTTTATGATGATGTGGGAAAGCTGACTGTATTTTTAAAAACAAACAAATAGGACTAAAGGAGTGTTTTATGAATAAGCGAGAAAGAATGCTCCTGGTTTTTAACAGTTTGTCCTGTCTAGTTAGTATACTGTGAAAGGGAGAAGGTCCATCACAAAAGATAGAAGTCTCACATAAGTAATTTTGTTCGGTAATGCTTAAATGTTTATCCTGACTTTATACAGTGGTTACTAAGTCTCATCAGAAAGGAGAGAATGTAGACTTCAAAGCAGTTGACTTGGAAAATATTATGGAATGTTTGAACATGAAGTTTTCCAGTTCACTGCTTTTTGAGTTTTCTGCCTGTGGGAATAGCTTCTTGAATGAATAGAAGGAAAAGGCCTAATTCCTGTAAGGATTTTTGTGGAGAAGAAAATCGGAACTCTTTTCTAAATATATAACTTAAGTTTTGAGCAGATGGAATAAACCTTTAAGTATCTTGCACTGAACATAAAGTACATTAATATACCAAAGATATTTTAATTCTATATTTAATGGATTTATAGGGTCAGTAGAAATTAAACATTTATAACAAATCATAGTTTAAAGTAAGTTAGGGAAGTGGCATAAGTATATTTGCCTAAATTTTGCAAATTTGCCTTTTCCGTAAAGGCAGAGACTTTTTAAAAAGTTGTTTCTACACTGCCTAGCACACAGTAGATGATTATTGAATGAGTATGTGAAAGACCAAGAATGAGACATTGGACATGGTGTGCCTAGACCATATCCATATTGTTGGTAATTTTTAATCATGGTTAGTGTGGGTATTGGTTCTCTATGGCTTTGTAACAAGTTATCTCAAAAATATAGCTGCTTCAGACAGCAAACATTGATCATGTCATAGTTTCTGTGGGCCAGGAATACAGATGCAGCTTAGCTAGATGTTGAGGCTCAAAGTCTCCTGCACGGCCAACATTAAGGTATTGGCCAAGGCTGCAGTCATTTCAAGGCTGCTTCCAAGCTCATTCAGGTGGTGGTCGGCAGGATTCAACTCCTTGCAGGTCGTTGGACTGAGGGCCACAGTTCCTTTCTGGGTGTTTTCTGGAGACCGCCCTCTGTTTCTTATATGTTGACCTTTCCATAGGACAGTTCATAGCATGACTTCCATCAGAGTGAGCGAGTGAGAGACCAAGAGAGAGCAAGCAAATTACCCTCTCTTGGGAGGAGGTTACAATCTTTTGTAACCTAACCTGGGAAGTGACACCTCACTTTTGTTGTATTCTAGTCCGTAGAGGTGAATCACTAAATCCCACACTCAACGGGAGGAGATTACAAAAGGGTGGTATGCACACCAGGAGACGAGGATGACTGCGAACCATGTAAATGCTGCCCACCACAGTTAGAAAGGGGAACAGATGGTGACCTGAGAGCATCTGCACAGGCAGAAGCAGTCACCCCACCTTCACGACAGTGCTGTATCCTTTACACACCTTGACATTAGCTGGTGTGTCATGCTTTGTTACAAATGTGTGTGAATTCTGTCTTACTAAATTGTGAGTTCCTTGGTGATAGAAATTTGTCCTGTTGATTTTTGTGTCTGTGCACACATGCTGTTCGGCACTTAAATATTTGGAAAATAGTAGTATCCTTGAATAAGAAGAGATCTTTTTTTTTCCTTTTCTTTTTTAAGAGATAGGGTCTTGTTCTGTTGCCCAGGCTGGAGTACAGTGGCACAATCATAGCTGACTGCAGGCTCAGTCTTGTGGGCTTGCGCCACCATGCCCAGCTAATTTTAAAACGTTTTTTGTATAGATGGGTGTCTCACCTTGTTGCCTAGGCTGGTCTCAAACTCCTGGCCTCAAGCAGTCCTTCTACCCCAACCTCCCAGAGTCTGTGATTAGAGACATGAGCCACCATGCCCAGTCAAGAAAAGATAAATTGAGACCTGGACTAGGTGGTGGTTTTTCTTTTAATTTAGGTTCTCCTAAAAGCAGAGCTGGAGACAAGGATTTGAGAGCAAATAGATGGGGGTGTTCTCAAGAAACAGGAATGGGGGAGGAGGAAGGAAGAAAGGAAAGCCAGTATAAGGTTGCTGTGATGGGTAATGGGAATGCCATCCCACTGGGACCTGCTGAGACACATTGAAAGAAACTCTCTGGAATCATCCATTTGAAGCACTCCTATGGGAAGCCAGAGCATTTATCCGCTACCAGTTCCTGTCTTCTGTCCAACTGGTTGATGGTTGTCCCAGCGGAATTACCTCCTTTTCGCTTCTGGGCCTGGCAGGCTCCCATGGTTTTGCAGAATGCCTGGGGCAGAAGAAGAAAGCTGCACAATGTGTCTCCTTGGGAGGGGACACTCTTACCACCAGGTTAGTGTGAGCTTGCACTGAGTCCCCACTGCGGCTGGCACTGATGTCAGAATTGGACAGGGGACCATGAGGAATGAGACACACACGAACTTTGCTGTGGCGTCCGCTGCACTTGCAAAGGGGGACTAAGGCCCGATCCCAGGCAGGACCTTAGACCTCGATGGTTAGGATGGGAAAGTGAGGGAGATCAAAGATGTAATGTAGTCAGGCTCACCTAGAACTTAAATGGAGAAATCCTTTTGTACAATAGTTACTTAAAAGTTTAAGCTGTTTTATTTTGCAGTTTCCACTTGAACAAAAAGAAAAGTGAGATATTTATCGCAGTTTTGAAGAGTTATTAATTGCCCTCACATGTGCCAGTCAATGTCAATGCTGTCTGGAGGGAAAGATTAGGGATTCCTGTGTGTTGCCTTTATCAGGACGACACATGCCGACTGATTGCCTTCCTGATTTTAAATCTGATTTTGCTCATATCTGATTTTGAGTCACATATGGTACATTTGCCCAAAGACAGCCCTTATGCCTGCATTATTGTAGGAAGATCTTTTGATTGTGCTTTTTATTAAATTGGAATGTCCTCTTGTTTTAAATGTTGACCTAGACAAGAGTTACAGTTACACATTTACATGACCAGCTAGTAAATGTGGTCCTTAAAAAAATGTGAAGTTTGTGAATTGCTGAATAGTATAGAGAATAAATAATACAACAAATGCCTTTAAATCTGACACCTAAGGTTAAGAAATTATATTTTGTCATTTTTCTCCAGATAGTATTTTTAATGAAAGCAGTTGGACGTTACGAGAAAAAAAACTTAAAACATAAAGGAAATATTTAATATCTCCTGACTGAAAACCCTTGAGTGTTCTCCTTCCACTCTCTCTCCTAGAAGTAAACACCATCAAACGTTTGATATGTATATTTCTACTTTGTTTTTATTCTCTCATATATTTTGCAACATTTTTTCACTCAATTGTTTTTTTAGATATATCTACATTGATTCATGGAGATTTATTTCATTCACTTTAAGCGCTGGTTCGTATTTTATCTTATGAATGTACCATAATTTTTTATCCTTTCCCCTAATAATAAACATGTTAAATGTTTTTAGGTTTTTGTCCTTAGTATTACATGCAATGCTTCAGTGGATATCCCCATGTGGATTTCTTGCTGTCTGTCTGTACGGTTTATTTTAGGATATATGCCAAGAAGCAGAATTGCTGGGTTCTATTATGGTATACGTGTTTTTAACCTTAATAGATGTTGCCAATTGTCAAAGTTCTTGAACCAATGTGCACTTCTTCCAGCAGATCTCTATTTTTTTTATACTGACATTTGAAGCTTATTTTCACTATTCTGATGGGTATGAAGAAATGATTTTGTTGTTTAACTTTGAATTATACTAAAGAGGATGTGTATCTTTTTATATGTCTAGTGGTCATTTTGGGTATCATCTCTAGTTTGGATTGCATCTTCTGCCTATTTTTCTTTTTTTATATTAATTTATATATTTTAGATATTAGAAATACCTTGTTTCAGCCTGTCCTTTTCTTTAAAATTTATGGTGTCATTTGTTACACAGAAGCTTAAATTTTAATGCAGTTCAATTTATCAGTCTTTTTTTTTAATGAGTTACTCTTTATACCTGTTTAAGAAAGATTTTTCTATGCATAGGTCATAAAAATCTCATACTTTTTTTTGTCTTCTAAAAATTTTTATAAGTTGTGTTTTGAGATTGTTTTTAATTCATCTGATTTTTTGTTGTTGTTGTTGGAGTATTGTGGGGGGTATGAATTACATTTATTTTTCCAAGCTGAAAGTGAATTTTTGCCATCTCATTTACTGAATTTAGTGTATGTTTTCCTCACGTTTAGTCTATCTCTGTTTTACACTACCTTCCCATCAGTGTTAGGGTCTATCATTGGGTTTCTCTAGTTGCCCCCATCTATTTTTTCTTGAGTGAACCCCACAATTTAACTGCTGCAGTTTTATAAAAAATTCTTACTTCTGTAGGACAACTCTCTTATTTTTGGTGTTTTTTTAAATTTAGAATTGATTTGGATATTTTTGACTATCTAGGCTTCTAAGGGGATTTTAAATATCATTTATTTAATTCCACCAAAACTCATCTACTTGAAATTTTGGTTGGAATTGCAATGACTCTTAAAATTAATGTGGGGAATTTTTGAGTGTTTTCAGCTGTGTACATGGTATGTGTTTTCACTAATTCTGGTATTCATTTGTGCCCACTAAACTATTTTACAATTTTCACTATATAGATCTTGTTCATCCTTTAATAGATATTACTAGATATGCTATAGTTTTTTGTTGCTATTGTGAAATACATAATTTTTCATTTAATGTTTTCTAATTGTTTATTGCTGGTATATATAAATGCTGTTTGTTTTTATATATTGATTTTGTATGTAAAATCTCTTGAGCTCTTTTAATAATTCAAAAAATAATATCTGTAGAATCTCATGATATTTTAGTAGAAACATTCTATCAGCTGCAAATAGCTTTCCAATTATTTGCTTCTTACTTTTTATTACTGCAATGGTGAGGACTTCTAGTACCTTGTTAAATCATAGCAATATTACAACATTTCTTACTTTGTTGCTGTGCAGTATGAGAATTAAATACTGCCTCTTTATAGTAGTCTGTGATCTTTCCTTCTATAATCTCTGTTAGACATACATTAAAATTTTTTGTCTGTCTTCCATACTGGTAATTACCATTCTACTTTTTTTGTATTTTGGCATTCCTTAATACTGTGCTGTATTTAAGTACTGAAATACTGGGGGTTTTGTTGGTGTGATACCTTTATTTAAGACACAGGTCAGTGGCTTCATTGACCCTTGGTCCTCTGTCCAGCCCCACCACCCTTGCCCTTTCTTGCCTCCCCATTTCCCTAAACCTGGTACCCTTCCACCATTCCCATAAACTCTCCTCACTCCACCAATAGCAGGACTGGATTGGAGAATTTTCTCTTGGCTAACTCTTTAATTCGTTGACATCGTTAGACTATGTGACAGTTTTCCAAGGGACATCTTTATTTTATCATCTATTTTTTTTTCATCAAATTCAAAGATAGTTGAAAAGCGGTGATAGTGAGGGTTGAATTGTAGTCCCTGGTTTTGAGGAAGCAGGTGAAGATTTGTCACTGAGTGCAGTATCACATGAAATGAATGATTTAAATACTGGGGGAAGAATAACCTAATGGGCACAGCACACAATCCGTGACATCTCAGTCTCTCCAGAGTGTTAGTGACAGCAGAGGTGGCAACAGAGAGTCCTGTGCTAAGAACTCCTTATCCTAGAAGTTAAGACATGCCTGAGACTGCAGGTCCTGTTGTTTGTGGCTCTTTTAGAATTGGACTTTTAACAGAGCAATAGATTTTGGTTTAAGTAGGCATTTGTATGACCTCAAAACAGCTTGGTATACGTGAGGTCACTGAACTTAAAAAGTCAAACTGATAAAATCACTGCCACCTTAAACAAATGATTTGGTATATCTTATTATTGTTCATGACTAATGAGACTGAGTTTGAATCCCAGCTCCACTTCTCACCAGCTCTGTGATTTCAGACACATTTTAAAATCTTTTTACACCTTTATGTCATCATCTGTAAAATGGGCATAGTAATAGTGCCTACTTCATTGGGCTGTTACAAGGATTGCAGTAGTTAATACATGTAACGCAAAACAGAGCCTAGCACACACTAACTGCTATATGTAACTGTTGACTATTTAAAAAATCATATATCCACAAGAATATTTGCTCCTTTAAGGAGCAAATTATGGCCTCGCAATTTGATTGAGGCAGTAAAAAAATGCTATCCTGGCTTTTTATTGTTTATACAAAAAGTTCACATTTAGAGAAGTAGTGCTCATAGCTGTAAGTTGTGGAATATCCTTTATTCCTTTGAAAATGCTTCAGAATTAAGTATTCCTTCAGGATTAAGAATTGAGAAAGACAAAAATCTTACAATGTTTCTTTAAATATCTCTTTCAACTGCGTAAGATTGGCACATTTTTCTTGGCAAAGAACGCCTTTTCCGTTTTCACTGGCGTATTTTTCGTCAGCGACCTTTCTTGTTTTTCTTTCCAAACGCTTCCTGTGCTTCTGTCTTTCTGTCATCTGCCCTCATTCTGTTCCCCATGCTTCAGCACTTCCTTCCTGCCACTTCCCAGCCTCTAACCTAAAAAAAAAAAAAAAAAAAACCCAAAACTTTGTTCACTGATGGTTTAGCGTGCTTCCTTCCTATTTTGCACACTGCTGGAAGTGCGCTGACAGCATGGGAAAGGCACTGTGGACGGCGGAGACACTTTTATGGTGGAGTTTCGGGATCTGGGGCTGGCAGGCAACAAAATGCAGCGCCTGAGTCTGGTGCCAGGAAGGCCGGCTCTGAGGCCATCTGCTTCTAGTCTGGGGTCACTGCTCAGTTGCTTTCAGAGAGGCTCACCCAAGATTTGCCTTATAATTGGGTAACTGGAAGCACTTGTTGGATCTTTCTGCTACTTCTGATTTGTGTAGGTTAAGATGGGATCTGAGACACTGGTGGTCCCCACAAAGCCTGGAACTCACAAAGGCCTGAAGCCCCTGTCTAGGCTCTATTGCTGTTTGTTCAAAAGTGTAGAAAATGGTCAAAATCCTCACAAAATCAATTATGCAGAGCTCATAACTAGAAGTGAGTTGGGTCGGTGTTGGAGGTGATGTAAATGAGCAGCTACTGAGAGCCACCTCTACACTTAGAGCCAGTATTTGTGAAGTGTTTACTCCTGCCAGGCATGTGCTGGATATGGTGTATGTGCATGTCACCTCG
Source organism: Lemur catta (assembly GCF_020740605.2). NCBI lineage: Eukaryota > Metazoa > Chordata > Mammalia > Primates > Lemuridae > Lemur > Lemur catta. The sequence continues at coordinate 42,461,394 of NC_059139.1, forward strand.
CAACCCTGTGGAGGTAGCTGTTATTGTCTTCGTTTCACAGATGGGGAAACTATGGCTCTGCAGGGCATGTGGACCTTGTCCACCAAGAGAGACCACCTTCCACACACATTGTGTGTCCCCCCTGGGCAGAGCCTGGCCGTGGGACCACTGTGGGGAGCCAAAATGCCATTTTTTTACATTCTCCAAGTAAAAGTAGGTTTTAGTTAAAGAGTGAAGAATGAAATTATGGCAGTATAACCTGAACATGAGGGTGATTTTATTTGTACTTGTTTGAAGTATGCAAATTTCCCGACTTCTAAGCCTCAGGGCCTTATTAGTAAGAGGGATCGACAAGGTGACCTTTCATCCACGTACTGGCCCCAATAATTGACAGTGATTACACTCCTGGTAGAAGACATGATTGCCATTGTGTTATGGTGTTAGCAGCGTCATATTAGGTGTTTAATGCTTAATCATGATTGGGGTGCGTATGCGGGCCCTTAATCTGTTTCACATATGAATCTGTGTGGTGATCAACTGCCAGATGAGAGGTCAGTTAAAGTGTCCTACCCCAGTCTGCGAAGCCAGGCTGCTTCCCCCTTTGCGGGACTCTGGCCATTTTCCTCATGCTAGCTGGAAGAAATGAAACAAATCAAAACAGCTTTGAGGAGTCTGGTGCATCCCCTGCTTAATTTAAACCCCAATCAAGTCTAATTATCAGAGCCACATTACTTGCTGGCAATAATTTGCTTTGGGTGCAACTTGGAGCTATGTTGAAAATTTTATTTTGCCTTTAGAAAATTGGTTTACTTTAAAATTTTTTTCCCCCAGATTTCCCTGTGGAAAATTGGTTCTCTTAATTTAGGTATCCTGTAAGTTTTCTCATTAAAAAAATGTGTGGCGTGTGATAGCATTAGATTTTTTTCTAAATTGAAGTGACTTAAGTGGGTTGACATATGTGTAGTAATATAATTGTGCTGTGTTTTTGGAGCTCAAGTCAGTAATTACATCCATAAACTTACTGTCTATGGTAAAATATGTTAACTGGTCTTTGACATAAAATTCATTAATTTGAATCAATATATAATGTTCTAAGATGCTCTAACAAAGGGTCATTGACTGATGGATAGAATATAGTCTAAGACCCAAATATTTCTCCATGAACAGCAGCACACATAAACATTTTCTAAATAGCTTGTCAATACTATGATTCCCAAAACACACATGTTATAAAGGCTACAAGAAATTTGAACTATGACATGAGCCCAATAATTGAATTTATTCGTTTATAAAACAGGGTATCCTGGATATTTTCGATCTTTACAGTATTGAGCCAACTTTCAGACAGGGTCTTGGAATTTCAGACTTTCACGTCCTCATGCCTGATTATAGATGTGGATGCTGAAGTCCAGGAAGGTTGCATGACTTGGACTGGCACCTACCACCAGTTGGTGGTCAGGGGGAGGATGGCGTCAGTGAGGTTTTCTCTTCCCTTTATTCCTCCGACTGCCAGGGCTGCTACCTCCATGGAATCTGAGTCGATTGTATGCAGACCAGTGTTTGTACTTTGAATAGCTTTAAAAGGCAAATTGAAGCGTCCCAGGGTTGGGGAGTAAATCTGAATTCAAAGTAAGAATTTCATCAGGAATCCAATCCCAGGGTTTTCTTTTGACCTGAGACTGCAGACCTATAAAAATTACAATAATGCGACACCTTGACAAAAGAAAAATCTTCATGATTAGATATGTGGCCTTCACAGATAATATCTAGTTCATCCCTTCAGCATTTCTGGGAAGTGGGAGCTGGTAGAAAAGCACTGTGCAGCTTCTTCCCTGGGATTGTTTGCCTCTCCCCCCCATCTAACACGTAGGCACATCCACAGTGTTCCTAGAACAGAACGATTTTGAAGTGAAACCACGTGCTATTTAAGAAACTGGGACTGAGCAGAGAAGGGAGAAGGGATGCAGTCCCTTTGGTTGCTGCTGACTTTTGCTCAGTGATGGTGCAGGTACCTTAAAGCTTTTGACCCCCAGATCACTTTGCACCTCTCTGTATATTTCCCTCTTCCTGCTTGGGCTGGCTGAATGCTCTACTGAAAAAGCAAGGGCATCTGCCAGCTGACCCTCCCACCCAGCTCTGTTCAGATTCTGAAAGCAGCTTCCTGCCTTTCCCTCTGGGATGGGCCTAGGGCTGGTGAAGGAGCGCTGTCCTCCATTGTAAGTAATCCCTTCATCAAAGTCTTCTCACCTACCCAGTCTGAGAGTGCTGTCTGTTTCCTGCAGGAACGCTGCCTGAAACTCTAGGTATGTTTGAGCTGCTGGTGGGTAACTATGTGTCATTTATATTTTTATTTTGATTTATGTATATATATTTGTTTAATAAATATTTATACCTAATAAGTGCCTAATAAGTGCCAGGTAGAGAACAAATGAGATTAAGTTCCTGACCTTGTGGAGCTTACAGAAAGACAAACACATACATGCAGTATCATATCGGGTAGTGGTAAATGTGAGAATGGAGGAGGAGGGGTAAAAAAAGTGATGGGGTCCTTCTTTGGAGCAGGGACATCTGAGCGTTCCTGAGTGGAGTGAGTGGCATGCTTTGCAAAATACGTGCAGTGCTTTCCAGTGAAGGACGTCCCAGAGTCCCTGCACTGGAACTGTGCTGGGAGGGTTCCAGGCACGGCAGGAAGCCAATGTGGCCGGAGAAGAGTGAACAGAGCCAGAGTGAGGCCGGCTGGGGCTGGGAGACAGTAGGATCCAGACAGGGGGCCAGGCTGGGCCATCCAGGTCTTTCCAGATGTGCCTTGGGGACACTTGGAGTGAGTAGAAGGGAGGAGGAGAGCACTGAAGGGTTTGGAGGGAAGGGAGGGGTTCTTTGTTTTATCAGGCAGCTTCCTCTGCTCTTGGGAGACAGCAAAAGAGAGGTGAGGCTGTTGCTGGAGGCTGGATGACTTGGGGGGGCATTACTGGTTGCACTGTGTTCACCCCCAAAATATGTGGAAGTTCGGCCCCCTAATGCTTCAGAATGTGACCTTATTTGGAGACGGGGTCTTTACAGAGGTAATCAACCTAAAAGGAAGTCATTAGTGTGGGCCCTGATCCAGTGTAACACATAACTTTATAAAAAAGGAAATTTGGACCCAGAAATAGACAGGAGTAAAGATGATGTGAAGAGACACTGGGAGAAGACGGCCATCTAGAGGCCAGAGGGAGAGGCCTGGAGCGGGTCCTTCCCTCCGAGCCCTCCAGAGAACCAGCCCTGCCTGTGCCTTGCTGCTAGGCCCCCACCTCCAGGAGGAGGCGGCAAACAGCTTCAGTGGTTGAAGCCACCCGGTTTATGGGATGTGCTACAGCAGCCTGAGCAAACTGATGCAGATAGCTTAGATGAGGTAGATAAGAGAACGAAGAAGGGGTTGAATTTGAAATGTATTCTGAAGTTAAACAAACAGGATTTGCTGAGGGGTTAGATACAGGGGTGGGGGCAGCTGTTTGGCCCATGAAGGGGGGGAGAGCAGGAGACGGAACTGCGAACAGGAATGAGAGCACTGTTGACTCCTGGGTCATTAGAGTGACTGGGTGGATGCTGCAGGTGCCCTTTCCCAGAGATAGGAACACGGGGAGGGCAGATTTGGGGGGCAAAGGTCAAGAATTGGGTAATGGACTTCTGAAATTTGCAATCCCTGTTGACATCTCAGAGTCAGGCAGTTGGAGTTGTCAGAGAGACGATGTGGTGGGGTCACAAATGCCAGCTGAGGGTGAGCGCCACTCGCACCCTGAGATGGCAGAGCCTGGGCTGCTCAATTCTGTTGGTAGCCGAGGTGATGTGATGACACTAGTCAGTACACAAATGTTTTTAATTTAGCATTTAATACGTTTTTTAATATGCATTAGGAAAAATGCATATTACAAAGACATGATTTCAAGATGTTATGTAGACCATTGTTAAAATTGAAGTATTTAAATTTTTTTTTAAAAAAAATCCTTTTAAAAGAAAATAATAGTACATGTGGAATATGTAACAGTACACAGATATGGGGAAAAACTAACACATAAATGACTGAAGTGTGGGACACCCCTACAGCATTTTTAATGAGTTCCCTAGGTGATTCCTATCTCATCTCAGTTTAAGAACCACTTTCCTAGTGTGATTTTTAACTGCAGGTCACATCGTCAATTTAGTAGGTAGAAGTCAACATTGGTTTTAAAAGGAACTAAACTAGATCAGAAAATAGTTCATTGCTGATAGTATTGACAAGTACTGTTTCATGACATAGAATGTGAACTTCACGGGGAAAAAAGTTAGAAAGCCACTGTCTTAGGGCCTGAGCTTTAGAGACAGGGGCATCCCATTTTGGTAAGACACCTCTTGAGCTAATTTGAAAAATCCAAGAGGAGATGAGAAAAAAAATGACCTCTGCTCTTTATGAGATTATTAATTATGGAGGTTTCATAAATTATTTTGCGATTAATTCCATGGGCTTTAGAAGCCTGTGATGTCATAATTGAAAATGTGCTTTATCTTCTAAATGGCACATTTCCTGGATGTTCATTTGGGTTTCTGATCCTTACTTTGATACGCTACAGAACTGTTAAATCTCCCTGTCTTACATATTCCATCAATGAATTTGTTTTCATGGAGGTTTTTGGACTTGTCATGATCCTGTATTGCTTGTTCAGGGTCCCCTTGAATAGCTCCCGTTTGTAATAACTTTGTTCCATTTGAGTATAGAGTTCAGCAAGAACTTCAGTGCGGGTGGGGGAGTAAAGTATGAACTCAGAATTGGGTGGAGAAGTTTGTTCTTCTCTGAAAATGGATGGGATTCTTTTCAGAATTAAAACTCTTTAATAAAGTAGTCTATGGGGCCTTGAAATATTTAACATATACTTCACTATGTGATTTTCTGTTTGTTTTTTTTTAATGTTAAAATTTCTGGGCTGGAAATATATGTCTGACATTAGTTTTTTTAAAAAAAATAATGGGACTAATGCCAAAATTATAGATATGCTTAGTTTTAAATTTTCCTTGTGGCTCTCATTTTGATGTAGAGTGACTTATACCTGATTTAAAGAATTAGGCTTTTATAAATAGTCTGATGTCAGCAACTAAATTCATCGGGCACCCATTATTTCATGCCTGATATGTCGTTTTCCATGGAGCATTGTTGTAAATATGTTTACACGATGCAAATTAAGCGAAAATACTAAGCTATCAGATCTGTAATGTTAAGGGAACAATAATTTCTTTAAAAACTATGATCTGTAGTGTTAAGGGATATTTATAATTTCTAAAATGACTTAATAGAAGAAGGCTTGGTGAAGGTATTTAGCATAGAGATGAAATATGTCTCATTAAGTTTCTACATTATGCACATGTCAACTCTTCTTTTGTTATCCTCTCAGTTTATTTACATAACTGAGGGCTGCTACTTTTTATTAACGATGGTTATCAATGCAAAATGATTTTGGTTGAATCCAACTAAGCAATACAATGTGCTTCCACTTTCACAAAACCAATGGTGAAGAATCCAACCCCCACCCCGTAAGCTCCCCTTGCAGTGAAGGGCTCCTATTTGCATATGTAAATAAGCCATTCAGTTTAGAGCCCTGTGGGGCCCGCCCAGGTCCAATTTGTTACTTTGCTGATGTTGATGGCATTAGCCAGAAGGTAAGTGGTACCAGGAGACTTACGTCTCAGTTAGGAATGACAGATACTAAAGCCTGAAGGTTGTCATTGAGGAGGAGAAATGGATTCTTGGGACTTAAAATTTGGGAAAGAAAATGAAGCCGCAGATTTTGCCCTTAATGTTGAGTGATAGAATTTAATGTTTTCTTGAACATGGAAAACTATGTGAACAGATTTGTTATAGAAACATTGGTTTCCTGGGATACCACAGAGCTGGTGTCCTGTTTGCTTCCTAAAAATGTATGAAGTATAATTGAATGGATATGGCAGTACTTAATTGCCTAAATGCAAAGGTTCATCATTTGTACCTTCCCTGGATGTTGTAGGGGCATCTGATAGGTAGCAAGACTGGAAAAAGGGAAAGAAAAATCTTTTCAGTTAGGGTCTCCCTGAACTGAAAAAGCAGACATGGTTAGCTTCTAATGAATTGAATTCTTCTCAGAGGTTTCCATCTAGGATCTAGCTATGTGCACCTTTCCACACAGTCTCAGTATCACCAAACTAACTCTAGGTTATGAGCAACTAACTACCAACAACTTTTTTTTTAAAAAAACAACAGAATACTATGTTGACAATTTTATAGAAAATTAAAAATATGAGTTATGTGGAGCAAAACTAGCTGTGGGCTGTTCACAATTCCTTCCTTTTCACTCCATATGCAATTCATTAAAAGACTTTAATCTTCCTTGGCTTTTATTAAGATATATTACTGGAATCTATGTGCAAATACCTTGATCATTTCATAGATCTATTTGTTCATTGCAAGCAGGCTATTGTTATAGATTCATTGTACTTAGTAATAAATGAGATAAAATAGAGACCAGGTTTCAGAAACCCACCTCTCTTGGAGAATGTGCTTGCTCACTTTAACGCAGCCTTCTACCTACTGGGAGTTTAAGATTCAGCTACCAGGTTTAATATCAACATCTGCCCCCTGCTGAGTTCATGGTACAATTAGCTAATTAAAAAAAAAAAATAACATTTTCACCTTGGAGTCAGAAGAAGAGCAATAAACCACAGGCGCAGGATTTAGTTAATTTGCACATTGACTATAATTGTGTATTTAATGCTAAGATTAATTTTTTTCCTGATGAGGAGGAGCCTGTCGCTGTGCATTGGAACTCTTAAATCAGTTGTAATCATTCCATAGGGAAGGTTAATAAGGGCGGGTATTTCTCCAGATATATTCATGTGGATAATTGTTTATTTACATATGATTTCTTTTTAGGGAGGAAAAAAGCATTGAAACCACCTTCTGATAAACCATTAAGTTTAAAGGAGAATTTTCAGACTACATAATCTATTATTTAATATTTTTTTCCCCAAAAACTGTGTTTCTCGTGTAGAAACTCTTGGATCCATTGAATTGGGAAGACCTACTCTGTTTTTTTGTTTTTGTTTTGCCTAATATTCAGTGAGTCAGTGGATATCCTTTCGGCTATTAAAGCTTTGGTACATTTTCTAGGTCAGTTGAGTTTCAAGACTGTTTCCTTGCATTTTTTCCGAAGAGAGTAGAGAAAGAATGCCTGTTGGCCGGACAGTTACTAGGAAAAACATAATCCTGACTTGACTTGCAATCTGCTACTTATGATATTTCCTTTTTGAAAGGTAAGCATTATACTGTGGACACCAAAGCAGTGATTGTCGGCAATTTAAGTGGGTGTGATTGATACATGTCTTAAAAATAATAGAGCTGTTATTCCTAGAAGGAAAAAAAGAATTTTAAGTATTGTAATACAGACATTGCATTTTTATCTAAGTAGAAGGTCTTTTCACCCTCCTCTGTTAGTAGAGCTGAGCAAATGCTAGTCTCTTACCTGTGAGGGTCATTTCACTGCCTCTGCTCTCTCTGACTTGTGTCAGGGCCTTTATGCCCTGGGGTTTCGTGAGATCATCTCTCTTTTGCTTTCATCTCTCCATCCTTGGAGTTGATGGTCACAGTGGGTAGTACGTGTTTCTTAAATTCTTGTTTCCTATTGTCCAGCTTTGAAAGATGGAGAAGTAAAACTTTCTACCGTCTGTTGAGGCCCATATTCCAAACTTCCCTTTAAAATATGGTACGTTGGGTTGTGTGTTTATGTGTTTGGTGTGGAATGAGTAATGGGGAAGATGGTAAGCCTTTGTATGTGATCTACTGTGAGTCCAGTATGTACACGAGGGCATTAGCAGGCTTGGTCTCAGGAGAGATCCTTCTTTTACATAGGTTTAAATTATAAACGTAATGCTAAGTCTCTATTTAAGCCAATAAAATATATGCATTTAGGGGCAGAGGTGTTTTGGTGGCTGCCCAGACACCATAAATTCTACCAGGATGATGGAAAGAGGAGCTTCTGTGTCAGGGGGTTTTTCGTGGTTTTGAGGAGGATTGTGATTTCCCTGTCATTGGGGCGATACCCGAGTGGGTGGCAATCTAACCCCAAGAATGCTCTGTAATGCCTTCTGCTATTTTAAGGAGACTGATTTCATGTTCAGGGAAATCATGTTCCAGTTTTCCTTAGTATCCTTGAAATATAATTAGAGGCAATTATCAGATCATAGAAAAATGAAGATTTGATGGAAGATGTCTTAATACTAGGCTGTGTTTGTGACTTTATTGCACATGTACATATACAAGACTGTAACAAAATGACTTGCACGTGGCATGTGCTTTTGTGGGGGAGAACTTGTCATGTGTTTTTGTGATTGACTTTTTAGCTAAAACAAAGTACAGTGCCGTTAAACACTGTCCCTCTCCCTTTTCTGACCATTTCCCCATCATCCCACGTCCCGCCTCTACCTTCCCGCCTCCGATCACTCCCCATCTTCCATTCACTGTCAGGAAGGGCAGCCTCCGAAGAGCCATTTCAACTCAGCCCGGCATCGCCAGAGACTAGTGGACCCAGCTGCTTCAAAAGTGAGTGTGTCCCGTCGTCCTGGGCAGCGGGCATGCATGATGGTATGGTTCCTCTGTGATAAATGGGGTGTGGGGTTTTATTTATGCTGTTGTATTTGAAGGCTTTAGAATGTGGATGCTGAGAGGAGGCAAAGTCTTCTCTATTAATTCAAGATCCATGTACACCAGTGGTGTTCTAGTAAATGTTTAACAGCCAGCCTGGAAGCAAACCCCTGACTTGTAGCATTTGCTGGTTTCCCTGGTGTACGTACCCTGGTGGCCAATTTCAAGTACTGGTGTGATGTCATTGAACTCAGAGCTGGGAAGAGATGCCCAGTGGAGCACAACTGTATAGTTATATGATATAGTTTTTCTACCATATAGATACAATTGATGTAAACTCTAGTATTAATAAAATGTAGCAAAATGATTAGGAAGTAAATCCGTTTTGAGTACCTGTTACCCTTGTTTTCAATATAATGTATTATTTGTAGATTTAGTCATTTTTAATTTATAATAATGGCTGAGTTTAACAACTGGCATGTAAAACTGAAAATTTACTAAGCTGGTGTGAGTTGGCTCCAGTGCAGCAACTGTACATGTTAACATATATGTTGAGATTAGTTTCAAGGCAATTTGGTCATGCCCAGCTCTTTTTGACAGATAGCAATAGCCACACAAAAGTGGCTGAAGTTTTGGGTGAGGATTTGCTAATCCCACGCAGCTCAAATAAGTCTCAGGGCAGGTCTGCGGCATATAGACTTTAAATAAGACATTTAGACATTTATTAGCCAACAGTCACGAAGCACTCATGAAGCCTGTCTTAGAAACTCAATGAAGTCCCAGCTCTCTTGGCCTTTTTAAGCACTCCAGTTAAATTTTTTTTGGTGAAGTTCCACTCAGGGTCAACGTGACAACTTCCCAGAGACAGGATTCTCTAACTTTATAGTGGGCATGTAGCAATGGTGAGCCTCTGACCCATTGCTAGATGAAAGGCCAGTAAGCAATTGAACCTCAGGTGTCAGTCCTAAGGGTACAAGTTTCAGGCATCCCTAGCTTCCATGTTCATACAAAGGTGGAGAATTTTGCCAATTCACTTACCTTAAATTTCTGGTGTTTACTAAGATACAGATACTGCTCATGTAATGTCAGTTGGCCATACTGGGGGAGTATATTCTGATCACTAAACTGTGTCTAGGATATAATTTTAATCCATAAATATTGCATTGTTTATGCTGATGTATTTGAAAGTAGGCTGTGGACGTCACAGCCCTTTGTGACGCTCATTAGTTGCCTGGGGTGCCCCATCCCCCCTGCACCCCAGACAGCTCATGTTAGCTGAGGAGCCTTGCGACGAATTCACGGAGATTCTATTGGTATTTTAAGAAAAAGATAAACCAGCTTTGAGTAAGTCTGATGGTTTCATCATGTAAAATGTGAATTTTGCTCAGATAGAGCACAGCTCTGAGTACAGCAGGCCCTTCTTGGACCCCACCTACAAGTTTTAACTAACGAGGCACTAAAATATTGTGTGAATTAAGCACATCCGTTGTTGTACACAGCTTGCACCTGCTGGTTGGCAGTGTTTTAAGGGCTCAACTCAGCCTGGGCTTTTGTTCCCCTCTCTTCCTTTTGTCCTGCATTCATTTCCTTCTGTCTTGGCATTTTCAGAAATGCTGTGCCTCACCATACAATGTGTTCTATAGTACACTGTAACTTAGTTGACTTTCTTCTGTTGCTGGTGAGAATCTTTTTGTTTTGTTTTGAGTGAGACTGGTGGCTTGTTTTTTTAGACAAAATTGAAGAGGAACTCATTAAACTGCTATAGAGAAGATGTCTGGTGCCTTAATGTGCTGTGTGAATTGGTTTGGCCATGTTACCAAATAGGTTTAAAAGGTCACATCCTTTCCTCCCCAGAATACTGCAGTGGTAGAAATTTGAGAAGGGCCTAAAAATGTTTTCTCACATTAAGAAGACATAGGAGAAACCACTGTTGGCTGGGCGGATACATCACTTGGACAATAAATGGCAAATGGAAATGTGCATCTGTGTAGCCAGTGACCTTTCATTGTAAGCACACTTGGCTTAGAATCTGCACTATATCATTTTCAACTCAATAACCTGAGTTGTAGTAAAGAATTCCTACAAATTACAGGTTCCTGTATTCTGGGGGGCAGTTACAATTTATGGTAAACCAACTGCCAAATCTTTTGTGAACATTGATTTTATTGTGAGTCTGCATTGTATAATCTAGGAACAAGTGTGGTGAGGTAGAAATGTTTTGCTTCCCATTAGCAATATGGTGTGGCACGAAGAGTATACTGGCCTGGGTTTGTACATTCAGTTTTGTCACCGACCTCTGTGGCCTTGAGTGGTCATTTAACGCTGAGCCTCCACTGCTCTGGATTTTCTCATCTATAAAATGAGAGTATATTAAATGTTGTCTTAATCAAATCATGGAATTCTTTTTCCATCAAGGCTATTTATTAACATAACCAGATACTTTACTATTTAGTCTGAGATTCTTGAATGGCATTTCTCAACCCTAAATCCCTCTACAAATGGCATCATTCCTCGTTACTTGCAAAGCATTATTATTAGTCTCCTGTCAGTGTCTTCAGTGGAAGTTAATTTTTAAAACAGAAATTACTTTAAAGCTATGGGGAAAATACGGACCCAGAAAAAAGGGCTCATTCTCCGCTCAAGGAGTTGGCTTTTTTTTTTGTAGCCTGAATTTTTTCTTTGTTTTAGAAAGCCTTTTGTGCTTTGAGTGTAGGAAAATAAGCTTTTAAATCTTTTATTTGAATAAGAGTAAAGGGTTAGGGGGAAAGCAAAGATAAGTATGTACGTCTGATTGGCTAAGCTTGTCCACTGAGAATTTCTAAAGTGTCTTTCACTTTGAGAACATGCTCACCTGTCTGTCCCCCACTATGAACGCTGTAATACAGCAAGCGAACAAAGAATGAAGCAAAATGGGCTGTAGGAATAATAGTTCAAAGACCACAGAGCAGTTATTTGTGAAGCTGGTAAAGGCCTCTGTTAAATAAAAATCAATTTGATATGGGAGCATCGGGGACACGATCTGCTGGACAGAAGAGAACATGAAAGTGTGCAAAGGATTAGTTTTCAAATCTCCTGACATTTCGGCGCAAAAGGATGATGAAGATTTATTCTAGATGAGCTGTCATTTTACATTGGAAGCTTTGCTGATCCAGAGTAAATAGGTTCATAAAGATTGCATTGAAATTTTGAGCATGTGGTAAGCATAGCACCTAATACATTTCAAAACCAGGAAGTATTGTAACATTCTATCCTCCATTAAAAAACAAACGATTCATATGCACAGATAATCCAACTACCAAAAACCTACATATAATTCTAAATACATTGTTTCAGTGTACTGTAGGGCATTGAAAATCCTTCCTACTAATTCTGAGCGATTTCTCTACCTTTCTCTAATGATAACAAGGTTTATAAAACCTGGGCTCTCCTGCTGGGAAAATCAGCCCAGAGCTATCTCAGAGCAGATGGTCTTCTTTTCTCACTACTATAAAGCTTTTAGGATTGATCCTTTTTTTCATTTTTACCTATCTGAAGAATAAATGTCTTTGAGACCTTAGAAACCCACTGTTCAGAGGGGACAAGCAGCTGCCTTGACCAGAGTTCATAGTGGCACAGATGATGTAAAAGAAAGCCATGGAAAATCATGAAATTGTGTCTCTGTCTGTAGTATTGAAAAAGGTTGATTTTTAAGCACTCTGAGGATAGACTTTAAAATATCTATATTTTTGAGTCATTATGCATTGAGTTTCTGGATGGTAATTAACACCTTCCTGGTCCCAGGAATTTCAAGTGTTAAAGAATAATTTCTTTTTTGGAGGGTGTAATACTTGTTACTATATTTAAGGACATAGATGGGGAAGAGATTGGAAGGCTGGTTGCCACAATTATTCTGGGAGTCTTTTAGTCACACAAAATATGCCATGTAAACTTCTTATAAGGGCCCTTAGGGATGATAAGTTTCTAATAGAAATGTTTGAGGCAGCTTGTAGTTTTTGTTTTTTATATCAGCCATCTATAAATTATCATTGGTCCCAACTAAAATGGACATGGATCTCTTTTCTGGAACTTATTAGTCAGGACTTTGAGCCAATTACTTAATCACTCTGAAAAAGCTTTAGTTTCCTCATCTAAAAGATGGAGAATAAAATAATACCAATGTCATCAGGTTATTTTGAGAATTAATTGAGATAATGCATGAAAAGTTTTTACCACGTGGTCAGGCAATTAATGAGTACCAAATTGTAACAATCCTTTAACTTATGTAATAGTTAATAAATAATCATTATTTAAATTTTATGGGATTTTTCCCCCTATTTTGTAAATAAATGGTTAGGACCAGATGATCTTTGGGGTAAAATGTCTGTGTCATTAAAAGTCTGTACAGTTCTACTTATTTTAAATGCCTACTATGCACTCATCAGTGTGTTAGGCATGAAAGAATATAAATTGTAGGATTTAATTCTTACCCTCCAGAATGTACTTTAATTGGCAAAGAAATAAAGCAGAGACAATAATGAATTTGTCTGGTAAACAATATCAATGCGGTGTCGATGTTGAGTGGAGGGGGATCTGTGAATGGCAGCCAGAAAAGGCTTCCCGGCAGTGGTGGTTTTTCATCTGGGCCTAGAAGGTGGGGTAGGGCTTTTTACATAGCACCAGTGAGGGCATGCACATTGCAGGAACGCATGCAGCAGTCATCGGCCAGACTGGGCTGCAGGGGATGTGGCACAGGTGGACGTGAGATGGGAGGTGTGCTCCTGTCATGGCCCTTCGTGGTGGGATGCACACCGGCTCTGAGGCCATGCAGACCTGTTTGCAAATTCTGAGTACTCCTCTCTTCATCAGTACACTGGGGGAATAACACCACCTACCTCATTAGAAATGACGTCATACTTAGATGGTCCGGTGCGGCCATTCCGTAGCGTAATCGGGCTGTTTGGGGAGGGAGTAAAGGGGCAGTACTTAGTTAATTAGACATAGTCTGCCCTATGACCCAGCAATCCCAATATTAAAGAGGTTGCTTGTGTATGAGGACATGTACACAGGTATCTCGTGGAGCGTTGTTGTCATGCCAGAAAGTCAGGGGTTTTGTAGGTGTGGACAGTGGAAAGGATGATTGGGAAAACAGGGTGTGACAGGTAACATTCAGCAATTAGAGGTAACAGCCTGAAGGAACAGGCAGCACTGGGGATAGAGCCTCAACATAGCATTGCGTGGCAACAAGTTTTAAAAAATCAGTTCTGTAGTATCATACTTTTAATATCACTTTAAAGTACATACACATCATACAACAAACATTTTACGGGGGCACAGGCAAATACCTGACTATGCGTCCCACATATGAGAAAGGTTGCTTGGGAGCAGGCGGGGAGAGTGTAGGACCAGGAAGTCTGCAGACAAGTCAGTGAACTGATGGGTGATGAGGAGGAGGAGCCACCCCACCCTCTCCTCTGCACGCAGATCTCCCCACAAAAAAGTAGATAGATCGGCAAAGAAATACAACATGAGGGACACTTACATGCTTCACAAGTGGAAGCAGCTACCTGGGACGGAAGTGTTGCTGTGAGTAGTGGAACAGCTAATACTTAAGCAGGGAGCCTGGCACAGTTCCAGGTGCTTTATACATGTGTGAACTCCTTTCTTCCTCACGGCAACCTGGGGACATCACTGTTGTCGCCATCTTACAGGTGAAGAAACTGAAGTGCGATGAAGTTAAATAGCTTGCACAAGGGCATGCAGCTAGTAAAAGGGAAGCCAGGATTCAAACCCACTAAATCTGGCTTTTGGAGTCCCTGTCCTTAGCCATCAAGTCTTTCCCTCCTGACAGGCATAACTAAGGTGGTGATGAGAGGTACAAACACTGTCTGCAGATGATGCTGTTGGCACAGGCCTGGCAGTCACAACTACTGCCTGTTTGTGGAGGCTGACAGTTTTTTTTTCAGTGTGTGTACACGTATATGAAACTTTTCATTGAAATATATGAATTCATTAGTATACAGCTTGATGAATTTCCACGAATGGAACAAGCGTATGCTATTAGCACTCAGATCAACAAACACAGAACAAGGTGGGCAACCCTGAAAAACAAAGGAAATAAAAACTTCAGTCACTTTAATTATGATGCTGGAAAGCAATGTTATGAAAAACATAAGTCTTTAAAAGCAAAAACAATAGAAATTTAAAACATTGTGAAATTGCCACAGGTACCATGCATTTCTAAGGCATGACAAAGCCCTCTACCTTTTCATTGATTTTTACCGGTTAGTTGCTTCTGCTATGGTTGGCGGAGGGGCACAGACAACCTGTGAGGGAAAGCAGGAAAGTCTCTCAGTGAATTTGAAGGCAATGCAATGACCTGTTATCAAAGGATAAAACAGTTTGAGCTGCAAGCATTAGACATAAATAAATAGATAAACAAATACCTACCATGATTTGGATTATAAGGAAAACCTTGCAATGGGCAGAAAAAGGATATTTTCTTCTCTTGTGGTCATCTTTTTCAACTCTATGGAACAGTGTCTTAGATTGTTCAATTTCAACTCCTATGGGGGCCACATCTGCCAGTTTACAGGACAAAGCTATGACAACATGTATCACACTAAAAGAATAATGCTTTCCCACATTTCAGATGATCAATGTCTTCTCTTTATGTCCAGAAAAACTGTCATATTGCATTTTGGGGCTACACTTATCATATCTTCTACCTACCTGGAAAACCTGTACACAATTCACTATCTTTGGGCAGGATAGCACAGTTCAGTTAAATGATGTTCACAAGGGCCCAGAGCTAGCAAAAGGTAAAGCCAGGATTCAGACACTTAGTCTCTGTACTTTGCCATCGTGCCCCGTTCTTTGCTACCACCATCTAGGAGGAGCTAGGGCCTGTCCCCCAGGCCACAGCCTATACCAGATGCAAGCTTTCTCAGCTTCAAAAGGAAGGCAGCCACTATACCTTCTTTTCCCCTCAAGTAATGGTGATGTTCTTCTACCTTGTGTGCCAGAGAACTCCTTTAGCCTGGCTGCCACTCTTCTGCCCTCTGACTCCACACTGCTGGGGACCCAGGTGATGCTGCAAAGCTGGCAGAAGAGTATTTATTCTCGATATAGTTCCTCCATGTGCCTATCCCAGTTTACAAGAATTTTTGTCTCTGTTGGCTTTAAGAAGAACTCTAGATGCCTAACAGTTCAGTTGAAAATGGGCAAAGGACACCACTAGTTTACAGAAAAGCAAATAGGAATAAATGGCTTTTACACATGGGAAGTGAGTCTCAAGTACCCTCACAAAAGAAATATAGATTAAAAGCTGCACTGGGTTTTTTTTTTTTTTTTTAACCTATCAGATTGGCAAAAATCTAAACATTTGATACACTTTCTGGGTAAACAGCTCTTATACTGCTGGTGGGATTGTTAGTTACAGAAGGCAAATTGGCAATATTAATAAAAAATGCATGTATGTACCTTTTGACCCAACAATTCCTCTTTGGGGGAGTATAACCATCAGATACACCAGCATACATGAGTCATGGAAAAAATGATTCATTACAGCAGCAGTTCGCAACTTTTTTTGTCACCAGGGACTGGGTTTCGTGGAAGACAATTTTTCCAAGGGCAGGGGGGATGGTTTCAGATGATTCAAGCTCATTACATTTATTGTACAGTCAACCTCTCTACTGATGATAATCTATATTTGCAGCTGCTCCCCAGCACTAGCATCACTGCCTCAGCTCCATGTTGGATCATCAGGCATTAGATTCTCAAAAGGGATGTGCAACCTGGATCCCTCACATGCGCAGTTTACTGTAGGAGTCTTACTCCTATGAGAATCTAATGCTGCAGCTGATCTGATAGGAGGCAGAGCTCAGGTGATGATAAGAGTCATGGAGAGCAGCTGTAAACTATTCTCCTGCCCCTTACCTTTGCTCTGTGGCCCAGTTTGTAACAGGCCATGGACCTGTACTGGTCCTCGGCTCAGAGGTTGGGAACTGTAGCATTATAGCATCTTTTTTTTTTTTTGAGACAGGGTCTTGCTCTGTCTCCTGGGTTAGAGTGCAGTGGTGTCGTCATAGCTCACTGCAGCATCAAACTCCTGGGCTCAAGCAATCCTCCTGCCTCAGCTTCCCAAGCAGCTGGGACTACAGATGTGTGCCACCACACCAGACTAACTTTTTATTTTTTGTAGAGCTGGGGTCTTGCTCTTGGTCTTGCTCAGGCTGCTCTTAAACTCCCGGCCTCAGGCTATCCTCTTGCCTCGGCCTTCCAGAGTACTAGGATTACGGACATGAACCACCAAGCCCAGCCATAGCATCATTTTTAACAGCCAAATATTGGAAACTACGAAAATAGCTTTTGGTTAAAGATCCAGTTGTCTAGATAAGCAAATTGTGCTTCACCTGTGCTGTGGAATACCACGCAGCTGTACAGAAAAAAAAAAAGGGTACTCTTGATACTGATACGGAAGGATCTCCTGATCAAAGGGAAAAATCAAAAGGCTAAATAATGGACTTTCTATGAAAGGAGAAGAGGACTAAGAATATGTACTCATTTGCTTATGTAATCAAATATCGCATATTTGCTCTTTGCTCAAATTCTTGAGTACCTACAAAACTGAGAACTGTGACTCTTTCTGGAAGACGAGTATGGGAACTGGGTGGTTGGGGACAGGGATGGAAGGGACTTTTTTAAAAAATTAAATGCCTCATTATGCTTCATAGATTTTGAGCCACGCTAAAATATTACCCATTCAAAAAAAATTTTAGGAACATAAAGCAGTCCAGAACTCTTTGAGTCACTTTCTCCCTTTTAATTCTGAGCTACCTCCTAAACCTCCCGGGCCACCTGGCCACTTCTAACTCCTACTGAATACTGCTGAATTGCCTAGCTTCCACTCAACAATGGAATGTTTAAGCACATTCACTCTCTAAAGTTTATTGCAATAAAAGGCAGGATACTCCAGGACAAGGAGGAGAAGTAGAAGGCCATAGAGCTCACCCTGTTTTTTTCAGCTTAACATCTCTCAGACCTGTACAAATAATTCTAAGGAAAGTGGATTCCATTTATTTTCCATTATGTTATCTATAAAGTATGATATATAAACACAATGTTAAAGCACTTGAAAATGCTACGGATAAAAAATAACTTTGGAATCCAGTTCCACTAATACTGAGCATTCACTTCGTGGCCGGGCACTGTGCTAAGTGCCACGGATTTAGTAATTAGACGTGAAGGTGAGTATAGCCAGCTGTCTTTCGAAGAATCACTCCTTAATCTTTTTTTAAAACTTTTTATCGAAGGGTAACATATATACAGAAAAGTGCATATATTTTAAGTTTGATATCATCCCATAAATCTTAGATACCAGTTTTTTTCCTGTAAGAATAACACATATGCAGAAAAGTGAAGATATTAGTGAACTTTCACAAATTGATTATATTCATGTAATCAGCACCAAGATAAAGTATTACCAGCACCCCAGAAGACCCCTTTGTAACAATTTTTAGAATTCTACTTTGTATTTTCTATTCCGTTTTGAATTTCTGTTGTTTTTGTTTTCAAAGTCTTACATTTTTCATGATACTGCTTTCTAGCATCCTAATTGATTGTCCAGTAAAATGACAGTTGTTTTTGTTTTTTCTTATGCTTTTAAGAAAAGGATAGGGTTGGGCTTCAGAATATAGGTAAAATAAAGAACAAGTGTAAAGAGCACAATCACTATCACTTTTAGCATTTCAATGGCTGGAATTTCCATTTTAAGTTCACTTGAATGTTGTGACCAAAAACATTGTGGAAAAAAATTTTACTTAGACCATTTCTAACACAGGAATACAGTTATTTTTCTCCTTTTTTTTCAGTTGGCAGAGGTTCAGTGTGCATAGGTGAATTGTTACAGCCCCACCTCTCTCGTTCTTAGGAGTATTTTTTTTTCCTGAGGACTTAAGAAAACTGGTAATTACAATTTGTTGACTTTTCTCAGAGTCATCAGAATTGTGCTTGCCAAAGTCTTGTGTAACAGGAAATTTGCCAAGATGGGATTAGCAATTCATTTGGAGAAAGGGTGTAGGAAATGTTTTAAATTCAGAGGTGAAAAGATCACAGAATAGGTTAAGTACAGGTTACCCAATTTGGCTTCTTGATTTATAAGGAGCTGCTGAAATCATCCCCTTGCCTTCAGGGACCCCTGTGTGCCGTTTGTCCGTATGTCCCTGTACCCATCAAGCAAAAAGAACAACAAATCAAAAAATAAACAACAACTCTAAAAAAAAAAAGTGATTTAGACATTTATCCAGGCAAGTTTTATCAAGTCTTGTCTTGCTTCTGTGGATTCTGGGAAAGTTTTGGAAGGACTTTGTTTCCTCGCAGAGCTTGAGAAGAGCAGCCTGGACAGCTTGGACACACATGCTGGCCGGTGCTCAAAGACCAGAGATACCTATTTTTTTGGAACTGGTTTCAATGTCTTGATAACACCATTTTCTGTTTTAACATTTTTTCAGATTAATGTGTTTTAAGGATTTTTTTGATAGGTACTCCCTTCCTATTACTTTACACATATTTACCTATTCCAGCCTGAAAAAGAGATTTGAGTATGATGTGCCCATGTATGCTTTTCCCTGTATTTATTCTGCCTGGGATTCGCCAGGCCTCTTGGCTGTGTGGATTAGTGACTTTCCTCAATTTTTGGGAAGTCCTTGCCATTATCTCTTCAAGTATATCTTCCACCCCATTTTCTCTTCTCTCCAGGGACTCCATTTATACCTATGTTAGGAAATCTGATACTGACCCACAGATCTTAGACACTGGTTTTTATTTTATATTTCCTTTCTTTCTCTTGGGTGATTCATTTTGGATAATTTCTATCATTTTGACTTAAATTTTGCTGATTTTTTTTTCCTTCCTCTGTCAGCTAGTATAGTAAGCCTATTTCATTCTGATACCATATTTTTCAGTCTAGATTCTCCCCTTTTTGTTTTTATCGTTTTTTTCTCTGCTGAAATTTCCCACATCTTCATTTATGTTGTCATATGTTTGCCACTGCATCCTTTAGCATAGTTATTTTTCAGTCTTTGCCTGATAACACTAAAATCTGAGCGATCTCTGCATCTGTTTGTATTAAATATTTCTTTTCTTGACCATGGGTCACAACAGTACCCAGACCCAGCTCAGGCAGACAGCGGAATGACTCTGCACTCCTACTCAAGTGGCGTGACACAGAAGAGTTACACCTTTTTCTGGAGCTAAATATTATTTGCCTCAGTTTCTCCCATTCTTTTGTTCAAAAACTTTGGCACCTACTTGAAAAATTATAGACAGAAGAATGAAAAAACTTGTATTTCTGAGATTTCCTTCTCCACTTAGACTAATCACGGGGAAGCATAGCTCTCACCCTAACAGTCAAAACAAACTGGGTAAGTTACAAAATCATAGTTTTAAAAAAGTTATCAAAAGGGCTGAGGGCATAAATAAACCTTAAAAAAGTAAATTCTGGAAAGTGATAAACTCTTCAGAGAAAAGGAGAGGGCCATGGCTTCTCCCAGTCCTGGTGGATTGGCAGGAGGAAGAGGAATCTGCCACGGATGAGGGTAAGGAGGAACCAGCCAAACTTAAGACATATTTTCATTTCTAGCTTTTCTTCGTATCTTCGTTCATGTTGTGGGCAATGGTCTCTTGGGATTGTTCACATACTAAATGGAAGTCTCAGAAATAGGAAATTTGCTAGTTAGGGAAGAGAGAACAAAGATGAGCCTTGACCATTGATGAATAGGACAGAGTTCTGTTCTGTCGTTGCTACAAACACAGGCATGTGGTAACAGTCCTTAACTGGGTTTGTCCTTCATATGAACTGTGGGCCTGGGGTCTGGTGTCATGTACTTTTTAAGCCTTGTGTTTGTTTCTTTAGAGATTTGATCACTAGTACATAAGGGCTTTGTTTCTGTAGCTCTTGTTTGTAGTCATTTGCATTTGCTGTTGTGATCTTGCAAGGTGTACAAAGGGACACTATTATTGAATAATAGCATAGGCCACCTACCTCTTTTATAGTGCAATTCAAGACTGAAATTTTAAGTGACTAAGTACAAGAACTTGCATATGGCCTGGCAGTAATTTGATCTCTGTTTTCCTTATGGTCATCCTACCACTGTACTAAAACTAGGGCTCAGTTAAATCTACGTTTCTCAAAGTATATTCTTTGAGAAACACACCTTGTTTTTCCCCCCAAAATGTTCTGTGGTCCCATTAAATTTGGGGAGCATTACAGATTATGTCCCTTGCTGTTAGGAAATAAAATGCTGATATTGTAAAAGTCTTAGAAATCTTTAAGCAAATCCTCCAAGCTGTATTTAATTAGGTGTTACTTAAACTTATTTGAATACAGAAACTTTTGCCAGGGAACTTAAATTTTTTTTTTTTGTCAAATACTCATTAACAAAGTTCAAGACATTCTTTGGGGAAATGTTGAGTTAAATGGACCCTATTGCATTTCAGGGAATATGAATAATTCATATTGGGCTGACATTCTGCACACCTGGAAAATCTCTCCTCTGTTTTCTGATAAGGACCTAGGGAGTTTGCTTTTGAGGGGAAGGAAGAGCTCTAACCCAGAAGCCTATCTGGTTACATTATTGCTCAGGGTCTCCTTCTTATAACAGTGTTAATGTTGTATTGCTCTGCCATTGAAGGGGTGTTCTAGTCCCGACTACATAACTTGTCCAAGGACTGTCCTCGTTTGTTAGTCTAGGAAAATAAGCTAGGTCGGCTGTCATATCCCCCGAAATGAAAAAAGACAGCTAGCTGCCTAGACTGCAATTGGAAGGAAAGGTCAATCAATATGTTACCTTTCTTTCCATGTGTTCCTTGGCTGCCGGCTGAGTTGTGCCTTCTTGCTAGTGGTGGTAATCTCTTCTCCTAAATTTTATTTTAACCTTGCAAATAGGTTAAAGGAAGGGCACAGTTAATAACATCTTCTCTTATACACCTCTGAGCATATTATTTAGACTGAATCTTGCTTCTTTTTTCCCTAGCTGTAAGCCTTGCATTGTCCTGTTTAGATGGAGTGTTATGCAAGTAGCTGGTTTTATTTATTGTGGGAATTTCTCCTAGAGCTCTGTCATGCTCTTGTACAGACAGAATGCAAACATTCTGTGATTTTTGACAGTAGCTGGGATCTATGTGGAATAGGGGGTTTTCAAAACATTTCTCAGTCAATATGTTTACTCTACTTCACCAGCCATGCAGTGTGATACGGTGCATCACCAATACTTGAAATAGACTGCAACAGGAGGTCAGAATGGAGCATAGATTTTCTAACACAGCATGTTAGATGAAATGATTTTGTGTACTTTGAAGTGGAAAATTCAATCAGAATTTTCCACACTTTTTAGTTAAAGCAATACTGTTATTTATTGATGAAAGGTAGACTGAGAAAAATACAGAATGCAAACAGAGTAGACAAGGAATCTAGCATATTTGTCCTGGTCATAGCAAGAAATATTTTTTCTCTTGTAATTTAATGAAAGCTACTCGAGATAAAAAGAGTCTGCTTAAAATTTATAGCTATAGAATGCTTGGAACATATGCCAATATGTTTAACATGTGTGTGGATAAAAATGGAATCTGTTTTTTTAAGAAGTTTGTTTTTCATTAAGAGATGGACTTCATGCTTGATAAATGGCAGTTAAAATTGCCCAGGTAATCCATTTTGGCTTAGTTTTAAAGTAGCAAAGTTCATTTGGAAAGCACCTGAGAGTATCAATAATAAATTCAAGAATAGATTCTCGAAGCTTTCATCGATGTAGGCTTAGAGAGTATTTAAATTTATTACTGGCTTTTATCTGTCCTTTGGTGTACTGAATATTATGTAGATGAATACTTTATGCTTTCAAATTGCAAAACCTTAGGGTTGCAATGTCAGATTAGTGCATGCATATTTAAGATAGAATAATAACGTAGTATTAGAGTGCTCAGTGTATGCCAGTTACTTTTCTAGGTACTTAATGTGTATTATTTCACTTAATCCTCACAACGTTATGACCTCTTAACTCTATAGCTTCCAGTGAGAGAAGAAAGCCTCAGAGAGGGTAGGTATTTTACCCAAGGCTGTATGACAAAGTGAGGCTGGCACTGTTTTAACATGCAGACTCCTAAGCCAGTGTTCTGAGCCACTCTCCAGGACACAACCCTAAGGCTCTGCCACCTCAACATACTCATCCTGGTGTGGTCCTAAAGATGGGTGGGTTAGTGACTTAATTCAGTCAGCATATAAGGTTTATTAATAGCATATGCAACTTGTATATTTAGATTCTTTCTTTAAAAAAGACACAATTCTTTAACAGTCCATTTTACTCTAGCTACTTTTTGTGTGTGTGTGATTGATATACAGTTCAACTCAGTGTAATTCAGTTTGCTTTTTCTTTTTTAAACTAGCATTTAAAGTGACAGAACCATTTAAAAGCATTAGTGCAAATTCATCAACTTGTCCAAATAGTGTGGCTTTGAATGATAGTTTGAGCTGCCTAAAACTTTGTATTTTTCAGAGTTCTCTTATTTTAAAGTTGATTTTCCCCCACTTTGTTCATACTATTTTATCAGTTTTTATTGTCTGTGTGTGTGTTTAAACTTTTATTCTATAGAAAACGAGTCCAGAATCAACTGTCAACTTTAGGTTTCCAAGGTAATCCAGTATAAAAGCACATAGCAACTGTGTAATTCAGTAAGCATACTAGTCCAATATGATCTAGTATGCTTTTTGTTTTTCAAAGGAAGAATCTAATTAGTATAATAGAAACCAAAGTGAAAACCACCAAAGCTCATTCCTACATTGCAGATGGCTGCATTCACATATGATAAGGGTAGGGCTTTCCTGCTTGGAAATGACTTGATTATTTTCAGTTAACAAAAATAAGAGGCCACCTTATGAAAATTTTCTTAGGTCTCAAGTTTAAATGTTCATCCCAGTTTGTAGTCCTTCTGATCCCAAAAAACCACAAGGGATCGTTTTGACTTTGAGGGAAGGATTCTGTCTTTGCAGTGAGAATAGAATTCAGTCTTCAGAAAGAAGCAATTAAAAACCCCAGAGCCTTTTACTGCATTTGATGCTTGGGGGGCAGGGGGAGCAAAACCTCACTACACTGAAATATTTTCTGCTAATTAACTGTCACAAATGTGATGGCACTGAGCTTGGAATCTCTTTGGTTAACTTCAAAGTCATTAACACACACTGTGTAGCCCTCCCAAATATATTTTGGAAAAGGGAAACAAATGGACAGATCTGTAATCAATGTTTTCAAGGTTTTTGTTTCTCATAGAGCCTAATCCTAATTTAAGGAACATTTGGCCATTTTCTTTTGGTAGCATGCATCAGCTGATGGTGCCAGGGCTGTCTTTGATGTCTGGTGTGCATTTGGACACACTGTTCCAAAGTGGACTTGCAAAGTTCAGTACTAACTACTTTTGGAAAGTATCCATTAGGAATGTATTTAGCTACAAATAACAGAAAACTCAACTAATAATAGCAGCTTAAATAAATAGGGATTTATTTTTCTCATATAAAAATGTTTGTTGGTAGAATATCCAAGGCTGGTCTGAAACAGTGTCATCAAGCACCCTGACTACTTTTGTCTTTGCTCTGCTGTCCTTAATTTGAGGCCTCTGACCTTGGGAAAATCATGATATAACTTTTCCAAGACTCACTTTCACCACCTAAAAAAAAAAAAAAAATGATGGTAATTCTTTCTATAATTGCAGGGTTAGTGGTAAGGCTTACATGAAATCCTGTATGAGAAAATGTATAGCACAATGCCTTTTCAGAACAAAGTTCATTTTTAACACTGTGATGGCAGCCACAGCAACATGCGTGTCCTTATGGTGATGGAGCTGAAGGTGTGAAGTAGGAAATGGGGACTCTTACCTTAACCCATGGTCTTCATTCTTGAAGTTCACAATTCCTGCATACTTCCAGCTGATGCTATTAAAATAGCACATTGGAGAAAATACTTTTTAAAAACGTCAGATATTGTACCCTATAACAAATAGGATCTGTTACTTAGTGAAGTATGTTCCCTGCAAGCCAATTGTTTATTTTATTCTGTGACCTCTTTACAATAAATTTCAGTACTATTAGAGGCTTAAGTTTGCATTATTGATTATTTGAATATGTGTGTTGTTAATCTTCCATCACTCTCTTGCATTTTATATGTACATTTTAAGTGTCGTCTTTTGCATTTAGATGGAGAAGAATGGCCAGAAGAAAGTAGACTTGCGGGTATTAGCTTCATATAGCCCTTCAAGAACTCCCTTGAGCTGATTTGCCAGTAAATTCCTACACTAAAATAGGCTTTCAGAATAGCGACTGCTAGATAAACTACAAGGTGTCTTTAGTAAATAAAAATGATTAATCTCTCGGAGTAAATTCACTATTACTGGTCAAATAGTCTCATCCAATTCTGTTTCCTGGTTCTATAAAAAGCCTTTTGCTTTTTGTATTAAGGTTGTCTGTAATTTTAATGGAAACTTTGAATTATTATCTGAATTTAAAAAATTGGTTCATAAAAGGATATTGATTCTCTAAATTAGGGGCGGTTGAAATGTTGTTTATAGGCAAACTGGTGTTTGATGGGTCTTCTTTGACGTCAAGAAAAACTCATTTTAAATCTGTGTTAAGATACACCTTTTTAAAAATGATCTCAACTTTTAATTGACTTTGGGTTGGACAATGATGTTGATATGGAAATGCAAGAGAACTGTGAAAGGTAAAAGTAGAAATCTGTTAAGCAGGTTCTTTCTAGTTGCTTAGTTTTTATTCTCCATCGTTTTTCCCAGGGCATTTTCCTGGGTAATGAGAAGACTCTAAAATCAAATAAGGCTTTTGAACGTTGAAGATGTTTGCCACTGTTCTGTTGAAGAATCCTATAGATTTATAGAGATTCTAAAAGGTGTCTCATATCCACTATATTAACTAGCTTTTTAGAAGCTTATGAACATTGTAGCTTTTATTGATTCCAGGGAATTGGATCCAACAATAAGCAATAAAAGTCAATGGTAACTTTCTTCCCATATAGGAGTGTGCAGATCAATATTTTGAATTTACTGTAATTTGCTGGTAATGGATGGAAGAACTGAAAAAAATTGCAGAGCCTTGTGGGGCACAGCTGTGCGGTGTTGCCTTTTTATCTAAGCTCACTGTAGGTCACAGTCCTTCCCAAGTAACAAGAAACATAGTTAAGTGGCAGGGCTGATTCGAGTATTTATCAAGAACCTTCATAAGTCTGTTCTAAGGAAAAAAAGAAAATCACAAAACTTGTCCATGATGACCGTAATTTTATAGAGATCCTGAAGGCCCTCCAAATTTGCATTGTCTTAAAGGCAATTAAAATTCTAAATATCTAGCATTGGTGTTTGATCTCCTTCTGCTAAAGGAATTTTCCTCCTGATTGATAACAGGGTGTGTGATTCACTGAAGCCTGATTTGCTTTGACTCTTGAAATTGTTTCCCAGCGGGTGTCCAGGTTCAGTGTTGAGGAGTGGAGAGGGTGTAGGGGTCATGCTGCCTTGCTTTTTCAGCTGATCCATGTTCTCGCTTGCCAGTTGTGCCCAGTTGCGTCACCTAATTGGAGAGGTACACTTAAATAGTAATAGCTAAGATCTCAGGTGCTCTTATGTTTAGGAATGGTGCTAAATGCAGGGCATGTGTTATCATTAATCTTCTCAGCGCCGTATGAGATAAGTTGTATTACCCTCATTTTGTAATTTAGGAGAAGTTAAGGTTTCTGAAGGATGTTTTCTAGCACTGGCTTGGATTAGAATATGGGTATGTCTTAATCCTGATCCTGTTTGTGTAATCACTATGAAATATACAGTTGACTTAAATAAGGAATTTTTTTTTTAGCTTTAAGTTCAATTGAGCTAATACATGTTTTTTATTTTAGCTCCTTTTCCTGTGAAAGAACATGGCTTCTCTAATTTGATCAAAACTAGTTTCCTTAATTTCAAAAGTGATACAGAAACTTTCACTTGAAAGGGATAGTTCTTTTGTTCCTTCAGAACAAAGTGAGCACACAAATACAATATGACTGTAGGCTGGAAGCTATTAACCCTTAACATAATAAATGCATTTCACTTAGTATGCAGTAAACACTCAATAAACTGGAGCTGTTATTCATATAAGTACTAGTTATTACTCAGCAAAACCCAGCAGAGAAGCATGTAAACTTTGACTTAGGAGGCAAATTTCCCATAGTGGAAGACAGTATATAGACAAATGTCTGCTTCCCAAGCTTGATTTTTTTTGACGTCAAGGTTATAACATGTTAGGAAGCATCAAAAAGCATAGTAATTGGCTAGAAAGGAAGCTTGTTTCATTTGCTCATTTAGTTGGGGTTAGCTGATTATTTGACTTGTTACGCTTTTTCAACTTTAAAAGGTCTGTGTTAAAAGTGATGTATTTCCAGGGCTTTGCTTCAAATGAAATCAGTCTATAAAAATAATTTAAGTGTGAAATTTGCTTAGAAAGAGCTGCCAAGATCTGTGTTGTAGCTTTCCTTTCTAAGAGTAATTGGCAGTCAGTGTGTTACCAACTATGAATGCAGCTTGATAGCCTACACAAGGGGGTCCGTGGCACAAAATACACCAAGTCGTTACTTGGTGATGAAAAATAATTAAAATACTCTGGACTCAGGCAGATGTGGGTTCAAAGACAAGCTCTGTGACCTTGTGTGAGTGAGTTAACCTGTTAGTGCCTCAATTCTTTCACCTGTAAGATGGGAATAATAGTGAAGATTAAATAAGAATAATGCACATTGCTATACAGTAAATGTTAGATACTGTTATTAAACTAATGAAGGTAGATGAGTTTAGTAAAGAAAAACAATTTCCACCATCAGTATAAAAATTTCAAGGTGGAAAAGGGGTTTGTCATGATTGCCATTTAACTTTTCATCCAGGTAAGACCTGGGATGCTGACCTTTACTCTTATCTTACTTTGCAACTTTATCGCATGTTTCTGCCCATCAGGGACCCTCTGGTCTAACTTAGATGGTTCTACCATCCCCTCATTCCCTTTCAGATTTCTGTTATGTATTTAACTTCTGAAAGGCCTTCAGTGCATTTGGACGACCCTTTTTCCTAGTCTCTGGATGGCACCCTGCCCTGAGCTGGTCTAAACCAAGGCTGTTCTAAACCCTCCTAGAAGTTAAGCATTTCTTCCCAACTCTAGTGGACCCTATACACACACTTCTTTCTTTCTTATTTTTTTATTTCAGCTTACTATGGGGGTACAAAAGTTCAGGTTATATATATTGCCCATGTCCTGCCTATCCCCCCGAGTCACACTTCTTTCTTGAATCTGCCCCTCCTTCCCCTTCCCAATGCCCCTTCTTTTGTCCTGGTCCTCAGCTATGCTTTCTGTATGATTGAGTGTGCCTCCCAACTCCTTTCCTGTGAGCCATCTGACACCTTGCTGCCAGAGTGATTCTTTTTTAACATGTTGATTTGACCATCTTAGTCTCCTGTTAAAAATGTTCCAGTAGTTCCCCATTGCCTGTAAGATAAAGACAGACTCTTCCAAAAATGCTTTCTGATTAGTCTTGTTTCTACATCTGCTCCTTTTGGTTTTTCCTTTCTGCTTTCCGTTCTGGCCATATCCAGTTTCCTAAGAGTTGTGTACTGTTTCACTGCACCTTACCTTGCTGCATCCGCTCCCCCTTTCTGGAATGCCTCATTCCTCACCCACTCCTGGGGCTGTCTGGCTAATTCCCAGACATTGCAAAAGAAAGACCGGGCTCAAGTATTGTGTCACGTAGGAATTTTTGAATAGCGATGAACAGAAAACACAAGTTAAACTGGTTTAAACAATAAAGGGACTTGACTGGTTCATGTACCTGAGAAGTCCAGACATATGCAAGGCTAGATCCATTGTTCAGACACATCACCCAAGACCCAGTTTCTACCTGTCTTTTTTCCCTGCCACCTTTGATGCCTATCCTGGTGGCAGCCGCCATTAGCTTCCTGGGGTTAATGTTTTATCTTTCCTGTTAGCTCCCTGGAACAAAGGAGGAAGTTCTTCCCGGGAGCCCTGAACAAACATGATTTTGCATATTTGCCCAGATTGGGTCACATGTCATCTTTTGAACCAATTACTTGACCAAGGCAATGAGCTTTGTCATTAGCTTAACTTAATCAGAGCTTAGCCTTGAGGTTGAGAATAGTGTCAGTTCCACCAGATTCTGTTATCATGAATAACAGGAAACATCGTTGGGGAGAAACAGTCCTGACCCTCCCCCCTTAGTAGTGTCGCATACTTTGAAAAGCCCTCTATTCCAGGCCTTTTCACACTGTATTTCACAGTGAGTAAAGTCCTTTATCCCTGGTGCCTGGGACAGCACCAGCCATATCGGCCTTCGCTAAAAAGTGTGGGATTGAATAAAGGAAACCCATTTTGCTTGCTTTAATCCCCACACATGCCCTTGCCTTTACCCTTGGCAGAAGACTTCTGCCTTCAGTGTTCCTGAAGTTGCACAACTCCAAGTGGATTGCTTTACTTTTGTGTTGTTCTTCTTTAAAGGGTACCTGTTTTCACCTGTATCTTTCTTCTTCTTCAGGGGAAAAAGGTACCCTCTTTTTGTCATCACTGCCAGCCCTCCCTGCTTGTGTATTCATTCAGACTCCTTTCCTCAGTCTGTCCCCCTCTGGCATTTTCACAGTGGAGCTGAGGGGAAAACAGATGGAAGTGGATGATATAGGTCTAAATTTTGATTACACCATCTCATTGCTTTGAGATTATGGTCAATTGCTAATCTCCTCTGGGCTTTGCATGGGAAGACTTGAGTATCTTACCTAGGCAGACATGATTTTGTGATGAAGCTCATAGACTCAGTTTATGATAAGATCTTGCAGAACCAAAATAGACCCTCATATCATGACTCGGAGACTTTGTCTATGTAACGGGTGTATGAGACCAAAGTCTTAAGGATGATTTGGGTTTGTGGCAGAAAAAGCCTAAAACTTAGGAAGAAGGTAGCTGTTTTATTTTTGCAAGAAAGTGAGTACATGGTTTTACTCAAGTAAAATTTATATAAAGGTCCAGCAAACATTTTGTGTGAACTTTTTGTGGTTTATTTTAACTTTAATTGCACAAATATATTAAAGTACATTATGACTATAGATATAAAAATAGAAGGAAATAAAGCCTGCACAAAGGGGGAGATTCTTTAGGATTCTCCACCCATCTCATGTTTCCCAGAAGGATTTTCCTGGTGTTTTACAGGTTGAGTGGTTTGAGTGTTCCAGCAACTCTATAGAAATCTACCCTACTGATCTTCAGGCTTTGCTTTTTTCATGCAGAAAACCATGTATTTCATGGGCAGCTTACTGGAGTTTTCAAGGGTTGTTTGAACATAAGCCAGTTTTGCTTCCTGCTCTGACTCAGAACCAGGTTTTCATGTAGGATCTGTTTACATGGTATGAACTTTTCAGTCCTCTCCTTGTGCCTTCACAAGTACTCTGAAAAATGGAGGCCAGAAAACTGCAGCCTCAAGAATTTCTTTAGGAGAACCCATCCCTGGACAAGCCTCTACCTCCAGCTAATTTTGTACTCTATCAGGTGGGGAAAGTTCCATTTTGGGTACCTTTCCTTGATCCACAACACTTCCTACTTGCAAAGGAAATAACTAAAAACCTAAAACTTCAATACTGTAATGACAGCCTAGAAAATTAATATTCCCTAAAGAAAGAAATCCAAAGGCAAATGGTTTATGTAAACTAATAGTCCTTAAGGGGACTTAAAAATACTAACCTCTAATAAACAACTTAGACAAACAACTGTCTCTCTTTAGATCTTTAGGGGTAGGGCTCAGGCATTGGTATTTTTAAACGCTCCCTGGGTAACATTAATGTGTAGCCAGGCTTCAGAGCCACTGTTTGAGCTGAATTATCTCATCTCATTTTATTTTCTGTCCCCTGTTAGCATTTACACATTCAAGGAATACTGCATAATCTTGCATCTGGTGATATCTCATGTTTTGTGTGTGTGTGTGTGTGTGTGTATGTGTATGTCTCCCCAACTAGCTTTTACAAATGTTCTTTATTTTGTTTTTCCTCATGTGTCCCAAACAGCACCTGATAGACTGCCTTGCACATCTTGGCTCTTTGAAATCTTTCGCTAAATTAATAGTTTGTTAGTGCAGAGTACTTGTAGTAATCCTGAGTGATGGTATAAGGCCACCAATGACTAATTAAGGAGAGATGACAATGGGGAAGCACATGTACTTTAAATCTACTGGTTTCTGGAAAGTGGTGAGGAAATGATGTGTGCTGGACATAGCCATTCTATTAATATTTGTTTGTGGGGTTTGGTGAGGGCAACGGGGTTGGAGGGTTGGAGCAGGAGGCAGGTGTCAGTTTGGCAGGTTGCCCAACTTCCCAATCCCCCCCCTCTTTTTCTTTTTCTTTTTCTTTTTTTTTTTTGGAGGAATTCACAGAGTGTGAATCTTGGCAGACTTCGCCCTGCCTCCTGCTATGCTAGTGAAGGGAGTTAATGTTCCCTTTTCCTGTCTGCTTAGCACCTGGGGCAGAGACCCAGGTGTGATCATGCTGACACTCACAGGGAACCTGTCAGGAGGGATGAAGTAGAGGTTCTGGGGACAGAGATCCTTCCTGGAGGCTGTGCTCCTAGGGAGTGTTCAGCTGCAGAAGTGTCCTGGCTGGGCTGTTCCCTGGATGTAGCTGCATTCCCTGGGTTTAATCTTTTGGTTCCTGCCCATTTGCTGACCTTGTCTGCCAAACCATCCTGTTGACTTTAAGAGTGCTGGTAGCTGTCCAGTAGATAGGTTGTTTACTTGCCAGGCTCATTCAGTTTCTATTGTTTTGAAGAACCCCAGCTGCTGCTTAGTGCAGTATGTCAGTTACCTGTCCTCCTCACTTCTCTGTTTGAAATCATGAAGTGCCCATGCCCTGTATCCAGGTGTGTCTCTTCTCCTTTGTTCTGTCCTGTCTCATCCAGTCCCCTGGCTTTACATACCATCTTATGTAATGATGACTCAAGAATCTATCTCCAGCCCTGACCTTTTCCTGAACTCAGATTCATGTATCCACTTGCCTGTTTGGAAACTTCTACTTTGAATTCTTACAGACATCTTGGATGTAACTTGTCCAAACTGAGCTTTTCTTCCCTCAAACTCCATTTCTTCAGACCAAAAACTTTTGACTCCTCCTTGCTTTCTCTTGCACCCTCCACTTCCAGTTCTTTTGTAAATTCCATGAAAACACTGCTCAGATCTGACTACTTCTCACCGTCTTCACTGCTGGTCCTAGCCACAGTCTTCTCCAGACTATTTCTATAGCCTCCTAAAAAATTGGTATTAAATAGTGCTTTAAAATAAGCTTAGAATATTTAGGTATTCATTTGTTCATCTCTTCCATTTTCCTCCCTCCCATATACCGGTCTTCCTTTCTCCTTGTCTCCCCCTTTTGATATGTTTTAAAAAATGTTGGGATAATTTTAGATTTACAGAAAAGTTGTAAGATAGTTCAAAGAATTCCTGTACACTCTTCCCCCAGTTTCCCCTAATGTTAACATCTTATGTAACCTTAATACATTTGTCAAAACTATGAGATTAACATTGGTATATTACTGTCAGTTAAACTACAAACTCCACTAATGTTCTTTTTCTGATCGAGAGAATCCAGTCCAAGATTCTACATTGCGTTTAGTCGTCATGTCTCCTTAGTCTCCTCTGATCTGTAATGGTTTCTCAGTTTTTTCTTGTTTTTCACAGCCTTGACAGTTTTAAAGAGTACTGGTCAAATGTTTTTAGGCTGTCCCTCCATTTGGGTTTGCCATATGTTTTTTCATGATTAGACTGCAGTTATGAGTTTTTAGAGAGAGTCCCACAGGGTGGAGTGTCCTTCTCATTACATTACATCGGAGGGTTACCCGATGTCTGCATAACTTACCACAGGTGGTGTTAACCTTGATCTCTTGATTATCAGGGTGTTTGCAGGTTTCTTTACTACAATCTTGCTATTGTTCCTTTTCCTTACTCTATTCTGTGGAAGGGAGTCACAAAACTCCAGCCACTCTGAAGGGGAGGAGCAGTAAGCTCCATCGCTTGGATGCCCAGGTATCTATATATATTATTTGGACTTCTGTAAATATCCTCTTTTAAATCATAAATTTACCTATCAGTTAAAAAGAATAGTTCAGAGATTCTCCAAACATACATGGCATGTGTAGTCTTATTTTATTTGTATATTTATAGCTGTTAAATACTTATTAAATACTATAAATATTTTTTAAATTACCACTGTGGAAATTGCTTGTACACATAAGATATCACCGTGTTTTTCTCTCCTGCCTTTGTGAATGAACAGTTCATTTCTCTCTCAGAAGCCAAGGGCTGGGGAAAGGGGCAGAATCAGTTGTTTGGTTTCTCCTGTCCTTTTGGTCGCTCCATGAGTTCTCCTCCTGGATTGGAGGAACACTCTGGTATCCTCAGTTTTATCAAGGGATCTCAAGAAAATAAAAGGGTTCTCAGACAAGATTAGTTTAACTTCACCGTTATTTTCTATGCAAATATTTGCGAATTAACCCTTTTAGAAAAGGGTGCAAAAGATATAATGTTAAGCAAATAATGATAAGCAGCAAAAAATATTAAGTCACTGAGTAATCAATATCAATGAAAATAATCTTAAATATTTTAAATCTTAAATAGTCTTAAGAATTTCTTTAATCTGCTGATAATAATTAGCATATTGTTTAGTGCAGATGGATGATTTTTTCTCCTTTTTCCTTTTTCTTGCCTCCTCCAATTCTTACCTGACACTAAATTTTTAACACGTGTTCTCCATATACCAAGCATAGCTTTGGTTTAGGACTCAGCCCAATACCACATGTCTTATCTAATTATCTAAGTATGTGTTAGTGACCTTATCCTGACATTAAGAAAATAAAATGAGGACACATACACAAAGTACCGCAGGGGCTTTGGCAGTAAAATGCCTTGATGCTGTTCATTTACGTCTGACCGGTGCAGATTTATCAGCGTGTGGTCCCCATACATTAGGGCAGCAGCTACTCCCTGCTCCGTCTGCAATTGCTCAGCCCTC
Source organism: Lemur catta (assembly GCF_020740605.2). NCBI lineage: Eukaryota > Metazoa > Chordata > Mammalia > Primates > Lemuridae > Lemur > Lemur catta. The sequence continues at coordinate 42,495,079 of NC_059139.1, forward strand.
CTGGTATTTGCAGACTTTCGCAGCTACTGTTCACAAGGTCTTGGCCACGGCACATTCATTTCCCTCACTTTATTACCATCACATCTGATTCCAATTTGCTACCAAATTGAGTTTCCAGTCCTGAGCCTGACATTCAAGCCGTCAGGTGGATTAGCTCCTTCAGCTTGGTTAGCGTGGTAGCTTCAGGTCAGTTGACAGTGGCCTATTAAATGTCCTCTGCTCCTCATCCTGGAATCTCGGCTGCCGTCCCGCAGAGCAGCAGTGCTGGGTTACCCGCCGTAACCTTTCTCCTTGTTTAGAACTCATAATTCTAGACCTACTGGAAAGACTTCTGATTAAAAACAGAGTTGGTTTTTATCCCTTATCTTGCTGTTTCAGCAGCTTTTGCTCAGAGCAAAGCAGCCAGTTTATGGTCAGGTCATTGGGTGGAATATGATTGATTGAACTATTTGGGTCATTCATTTGCCCCTTTCTCTCTTACATCTTCTGTGTGATCTGTTTGCATATATAGTTGAAATAACATCTGATTTTTTGATTATTAATGACAACGTCTCAGGTGCCTTTTATGCTGCTGTCAGATCTGTTGGACAGAGCAGTATTATTCATTTGAGCTCTAGGCCTTTGCTGTGCAGTGCGTCTCAGTTCCTTTCTAAAAGAAATAGTCTGGTGAGCTATTACTTCTAGGGAGTTCGCTTTTTTTCCTTTTCCTTTTTTAACCTGAATGCAACACTAATTTCTGAGTGTGTGTCATAACCAAAGATACACATATAGAAAATTACTCATTGGTCTTCTATTTATGTTTCGATTCCCAAGGAAAACTGTCTTGGTCAGAGACGTTTCTCTTGTTATTAGGGGTTTTAGTAAATGAAGGTATATTTATGTTTCAGAATCAGGGAGCCAAGTTCAGCAAACACTATAATTTCTTGGGGCTAATCAAGGATTAAAGAAAAAAGTGAAACAAAACAACAACAAAAGTTAAAGCGTTTCACCGCTGAACCCTGCAGCCCTTGAAAAGAAAATGTTAGCTAATGGGAGAAAGAAGACACTTTGTTCCTAAAGCTGTTGGTTGATCTTGCTGTTAAACAGTGATATGATTATTATAACAGTGTATGGAAATGTATTTGCCGGTTAATAAGTAAAGCATCCTCTGTTGAAAGCGGCAGGCCACAGAGCTTCCCTCCTCTCTGGTCTGATGCTCTCAAGGCTGTGGGGTGAAAGGCACTCCTTAGAAGTGAGATCCCAGGCTTCTGTCCATGACAAACATTTAAGGATCTGATAAAAATAGGGGTGAGTTTGAAGCTGATGGGAAATGCCTTTCAAAAGATAATGCTCAAACATCTGAAAAGCAAAAAATAAATGAGAATTATGGGAATGAATGACCAAATTTAGTCAGATCTTCTGAATATATAATGCACTTCATTTTGAGTTTAAATAGCCAGGTAACTCACTGCTTCTTATTCTTTAATTATTGTCATCAAGTAATCACTCTTGAGTAGCCAGTCTTTGAAAACTTCATTAGTGGGTAGAAGTGTTTTTGAATCCATTTTTGTTTATTTGGTTGGTTGGTTTATTTGCTTGGTTGGTTGGTCTTTTGGTTTTCCACAGCTTCTCCTGATTAGGTAGATAATGATCTTAATTTAAGATATGTGTGAGAGCGCCCTGTAAAACTGTGAGACACTCTAATAATTGTTGTGGCTGTCTGTTTACCTTTTAGAGGTTCATTAACACACTTTTAAATATATTAAGTAATAAATAACATTTGTTTTGAGAAATAATACCAAAAGGGTACCTTCTGCATTATCTTTTAAAAAAATAATAAAGTACAGTCTTTGGTATGCACAGTGTTTTGCATGAATTTATTTCTGCTGAGGGCAAATAGTCTGATTTATTTGCCCTTTTCATTTCACCTTTCATTTAATTATAATCCTGCAAAATTTCTCCTACTTCTTATATCTCTTTCTTGTTTGGGTAAGTCCTTCCCTTGCTCAGATTTTCATTGTGCTCAATTATAGGGTCATGTAACTCAACTCAGTATTTTACTGTGGTTGCTTCAGGAAGATTGATGTTTTCTGTGCTCTGAAATTGAGATAAATTGTGTTTGTACCTTAAACACGGTATATAAAAAGAAAAATGTAAGAAAGAATCCAGCATAAAATTATGACATTAAAACCTATTCACTATAGAATGCCAAATCAAGCACGATGAACATTTCATGTTATACATTTGGTATCCTAGTAGTCTAAGGTTAATGTAGCATCTCCTATATGCTTTTTTTTTCTTTTGCAGAAGGAGCTGAGTCTCCCCAGAAGAGGCAGTTTGTAAGTAGTATTATTTTGTTTCTTTGTTTTCTTTTTGTATAGTTCATAATGTGATTATTCTCTGATTTGTTTGGTTTTTAGTGACAATTAATGATAATCAGCTGGATTAAGAAAAAAATTTGAATTTATTTGTAAAAATCAAATAGTAATGATTTTATTACCGTTTTCAGGGTGTTTCTTATGGGCATTATAAACTTGGAAAAGTCCAACCTTTTTGATACATCATGATGAGAAATAAGAAACAAGAAAAATAGAAATAAAACTACATGAAATACTGTCATAGAAAAAAATCTCATTTCTCTTGTACTTTTATTTAAGGCTTAAACACCCTAGATTTTTCTTCTGTACTTTATTTGAAAACTTCAGAGCTTCAGTCAAATCTTACTTTTAGCCTTTATAATATATTGCAGTTGGGCTTGTGGCGTTTTTTGTTTCTATGTTACCACATTAGTATGCCTCCAATAATTATTGTAAAGATCATGTTAATTACCAAATTATTAATAGAGTCCTTATATCTATTTTAAGGGCCATTTCTCCTTTTGCAGGTGAGTGTATCTTAATTTCTGTTAATGGTAGCTGATAACCATGAGTTGATGTGAAAATATGTGAGAAAGAAAGAATATATTTTAATTTCTTTACTTGAGAGAATGGAATCTCAATGAAAAAGAATAAGGACATACGTTTGTTTGGAGCTCATTCTTTGAATACATAGTAAGAGAAAGTTAGAATTATATCTGAGCCATTTAAAATCCCTCCCTAATCAAAATCAATTGATCACTCAGATGGTAGGAATAAAACATTATGTATGTATCAACATAAATCTACCTTTTTAAGTGAATTCTGGGAATATTAATACTTCCAAGTGAAGCAAACCAAAAATAAACATGCTATTTTGTATTTTCTATTAAATACAAATATTCCCCAAAGAATTAATGATGCCTGATGTAGCTGTTCTGGAACCTAATGCTACTCAACATTTTCAGTGAACACGATTCAGATGCTAGTAATTACTCTTCTCATGCAAGGTTTTTTTTATGACTTTGAGAATAAGAAAAACTTTTTAAAATAAATGCTAGAGTGATTTTAATACAAATCTAATGAAGAAAGCCCCAAGTGTATCTTTTTTAAGCACCAGTGTTAGCCAACATAATAGTACCTGATTATTAAACCTGATAACACTTTCTCAGTTTATTTACTGCGTAAGTACCTCCTCCATAAATGCTTGCACATCTTTTTATACCTTCTCTTAAAAAGATTCGGGATTTGGTTCTGCTCTTCTGCTGCGTTTCTGTGTTAACAGTGAGCAACTGCCCACAGTGTGATGCATTTCTCATTGTCTTTGGTTACACAGCAATGTGACTGAACTTGACAAGAGGGTGTGTGCCTTCCTGAAAAGGCACCTTATTTTGATATATCTGCTGCTTCCAATTTGTATGTCTTGAAGGCTAATGTTTTAAAATTGCATTTTCATCATTCTGAAACATACGGGTTTTTCAGACTTTTTAAAAATTTGAGTGTTGTTTTAAATAAGCTTACAGATATTTTTTAATGTCCAGAATCATATGAGAAAAACATATATTCAAATTAAAGCTTTCACAAAAGACCACAGAAAATGTTTTTCTTGTTATTAATTATAAATATGAAAAGCAAACTTTATTGGGTCTAGAAAAAATAATTCGTATCCCCCCTAATTTATAGTTTACAATCATTTTGCCAAGAACTAACTTGAAGACTCTCTCATTTCATATACATTTTAAAAAGTTGCAAAGGCAATGATTGTGACCCTTTTTTATGGTGCAAAGGGTAATAGTCAAAGGAACTGCTTTCCAGGCAGGATGTTACTAGATAATAACCAAGTGACTCCAAAACAATTTTCCAGAGGCTTTCCAGCCCTTCTTTAAGGCCCCAGATCCTGTTTCTACTCCAGCTCCTTGCATAGCTGGATTTTAGCCACTTCTCTTCTTTTTCCATTCAAAGAGTAGCCCTCCGCTAAGGCTTCTGATCCCAGATCCTTCCAACAATTTCCCTCTCAATCTCTTTGGGACTAAACTTGTCATACTCTCCCATCCCCTTCCTCCCAGCTGCCTGTTAAAATCATGCTATGCGGTGAAATACAGCAGGCAAGATGAGCTAGAGTATACATATCAACAGGTATAATTATCAAAAACATGATGATAGGCAAGAGCCAAAAGAAAATTCCAGGTATAAGATAACATTTACATTATAAAATTAAAAAAAAACATATAAAACAATATATTACGTTGTTTCTGAATGCGAATATTTACAGTAAAGATATAAAAACATGCATGGGAAGCAAGTTTATGATAAAGGTTGCTTATCAGTGTGGGAATAAAAGAAATGGGATTTGAGAGGACTCTACTGGTAGTATATCGTTAATGTGGTAGTATGTACATGGATGTTTATATTATACTCATTATATTTTGGTATTTTTGAAACAATTTTATTTAAAATAGTGAGTGTTTGAAAGTAGAAGTCAAGCTGTTTTAACCAAATATTTGTGTCAATTTTTAAACAATTTGAAGAAAAATATATAAATTTATTTTGAATAAGACTATAACGTTACCTTTGTTTTGTGTTTTTGGTTTGTCTCATGAAGATTGGCCTAAATGTGTGTGATTTTACAATAACAGAAATAGGTACAGTGGCAGATACCCATTGATTAATGCCAAAACAACATAGAAAAAATTATGATAAATTTTGATATTCTTGCAATGCTTTAGTATATGCTACCTGTTGGTGGGGGATGAGGGAAATGTGATAACAGCATGTGCAATTTAGCTTCTGTACTAGGTTTGTTGCTTAGGGGTTTTTAGCCCTTTGGAGAGATGTGAGTGCGATTCACTGTTCTTTGTTTTTGACAAGATGGCCAGTACAATAACTTCATAGCGGAGATTTTGTGGAATGTATGCAAGTCTGTGTCCTTCTCCTAGATTGTGAGCCTCTGAGCAGCGGGTGTGCCCTGCTTGTGCTCGCTAGTTCATGAGGACGGCAGTGATTCCATGGCTGATGCCAGATCCTTCATGGTTTAAATTCAGTGTGGAATACGGAGATTCACTTGATGTGATTCTGATTTTTCTAACTAATCTGTACTGTCTATATTTATAAAAATGCCATTAGTGTTGTGGGTCTCTTACCTAGGCTTCTCCCATATTTAGAACTTAAGTCCTGAAATGACATTTCTAAGTAGAAAAACTTTCTGGGAGGTGTTTGTTTTCAGGCAAAGAAAGTGGAAAAAGTGGAAAACCCTAAGGTAGAAGCTAATGGATGGTTAGGGGCAAAACTGAGGTGTCCCTGGCAGCTACCATTTATTTTTAAAGGACCCCTTTGTGTTTTGTTAATTGCCCAAATAAACAGCTCTCCAGGACTGAGAGGCCTAGGATGCCGTGGTAGTGTTTATACCCCAGAGAGAGGAGCAGGAAATTGGCTGGCTGAGACCACCTCCCATTTCTTCATACAGAGAAGGAAACTGCTCTATCTATTCTTAGCACATAAATTCTCCCTGCTATTTAAAACGGCCTTTCCTCCACCTTGTTTAATTATGAGCATCAGTGCATTGTTTCATGGAGCCCTGGAGGTCTGGGATCTATAAAATTATCCGCAGTTATCACTTTATTTTTTTAGAAGCTGTGACTGACACTTGGCGATTTCTTAGCTTTATGTTCTTTGGCCATGCGTGCTTTAGAGATGCTTTTAAAGGGGCAGCCAGCAGCAGGAACCTGTAGCAGAAGCAGCTCTTCATGTGCACAGCAGTCCTGGAAAAGTATTTCTCTGCATGTGAGGACTGGCTGAGTGTATTGAAGTTACCTGAGAGGCAATTTAAGAGTCTTGGCTTATTTTAATTTCTTGATCTAGCAACAGTACTAGCAGCTAGTACTGGTATTCCTCTTTAGAGTTTTTATGCTCCTTCTCCTTTCAGCCTTTTTTTTTTTTTTTTTTTAAATTATCATTCTGAGAGAGGTTGGAGTCTAGTAGGGCTGGCCATGGAATAAGTAGGGTAAGTGTCTATTGGCGTTTGACAGTTTCAGGTCTACTGGGAAGTCAACCTCCCTAATCACAAAGGGTGGGTATATATATTTTATTTTTTTTTTTTGTTTGTTTTTTTTTGTGGAGGCAGAGTGTCACTCGGTGTCCTGGGTAGAGTGCAGTGAGGCTGGGTCACCGCAAGCTCCAGGTCCCGGGCTGGGAGCGATCCTCGTGCCTCAGCCTCCCGGGTAGCTGGGACTACAGGCGCTTGCCAGAGCGCCCGGCTGGGTTTTGTTGGTTTTGAGTATTTTTTTGGTCTTTTTTATGATTTTTTGTTTACGGAGACGGGGTCTCACTGCGCTCGGGCTGGTGTCGAACCGGCGAGCTGCAGCTATCCACCCGCCGCCTCAGCCTCCCAAGAAGCTGGGACTACAGGCGTGAGCCACCGCGCCCGGCCAGGTATATATATTTTAAACACCCCTACCACGGTGCCAAACATCCCAGTACTAGAATTCATTCAGTTGGATCTTGAAGATGTTTTCTCTTTGATGCCTCACTGACATGTATATACTGTGGACAGGGTGTCACTAAGCTACATTTAATATAGCAGAAGGAGATTCATTAATAGGGTGCTTCTAGTAAACTGGTAAGAGACAAGATTACCAGAGAACGGAGCAGGTGTGGAGAACCATTTTGCGTCATGAACAAATTAATAAATGATGAAAAGAATAATAAGCTTATGTTACCTCTTTCTTGTTTTGCCTTTCTTGGGTAGGGGCCAGGACAGATGTGTAGAGGTGGGATGGAAGATGAGAGTGATCAGTGGAGGGAGAGAGAATTGTCAGAGAGAAGTAGGGGAACCCGATGGTTGCTGGAAGCCCCTGGGTGGAGCAGGGCCTGCTGGACTTTGAAGATAGAGCTTGTATTACTGTAGGTATACTGAGCTGCATGCATTGGATTAGGGTAATTCTGAGCTTGGAAATTCTATTTTGAGACAAGACATGAAGCGACCTTCTATGTAATGGAATAGGTCTGGGTTGATGTAATTGGTGTATACATGTCTGTGTATTTTTTAAAAAGAAGACTTGCATTCAGACCTGTTATGTTTCAGAACACATTGCCTTGACTGGCTATTCAGAGAAGTATTTTGAGTAAAATGAGGTTATTTCTAGAATGCAAGGGGAGGGAATCACCTTGGTTTTACAACTGATTTGAATTAGATTTATGAGATTTCCAGCAAAGTGAAAGCAACATTTCCTGAAAGAGAGGCAAAGAGTTTAATTCAAGCAAAATAAAGGACATGTAAACTGTATTTGGATACATTTTAAAATAAATTTAGCTTTCTTCGTAGCGCTTTCTACCCTCCCACCCCCACAAATATTGAAGCAAGAATTCAAAATATGTATTGTGGAAGCCAAATGTAAGTCCAGTGTCATTTTGAATGTTAGAAACCCAAAAACAAAACGAAGAAAAAATTGAGTGTTGCATCTGAATTAGCATTTAAAGTGGCATGTTTATGTAAAAAGAGAATGGTGTAATATATCCTGAGAGTAAAGAGAGGATTTCAGGCTGTGGAAGAATGTCAATTGCATTTATGTATTCATCGAATAGCTGGTTTGGTATTTGGCATGTATTTGCAGCATTCCTTATCATACATGCATTTGTCTTCCGTGAAGTGGGTAGGAAGGAGATTTGGGAGATAGAAACAATGTAGGATTGATCTTCTTACCCTTGAAAATTGCAGGAAGACCTTAGTTTTGCCCCAGGGGAGAGGGTTAGGTTACTTGGGGGGGGTTTAAAAAATATATGTGCATTTTTAAACACCTTTGAGATTGCAAACCACAACCCTGTGTGTGTTGGGGGGTGGGCTGCAGGATAAGATGGAGGCTTGTGTACTTTTAACCAACTCTCAAGGTGAATCTAAAATGCTACCCCAGTTGAGGATGACTGTTCTTCAGTGAGCTCCACGGTGTATGAACAGTGGTGGAGTGGGCTTTTGGATCCCCAAAGGCGTGGAGGGAAGTTCCCTATTTCATATTTACTGAAATGACATTTTAGCAAGTCTAAATCAAACAGTATTTTGGGGAGGGTCTCTTGGTGAGCAGTCCTTTTCAGCAAGGCTCATATAGTGTGGCCCACCGAGAAAGATGGGTATTTGTGTTCCCTCACTGTTAATAAAAGCCACCTTCTCGAGTCTGTTAATCCGTAGGTAATGACCGATTATTATTTCAGAGCATGGACTTAGAAGTCACACTACCTAGGTTCTAATCCTATCTCTGCCATTTAGCCAACTGTGTGACCTTCAGGAAATTACTTAACCTCTATATGCCTTAGTTTTCCCATCTGTAAAATGGGGAGGATACTGTGTCCTGGCAGAGATCCCCAACCTTTTTGGCACTAGGGACCAGTTTCATAGAAGACAGTTTTTCCACAGATGGGAGTTGGGGGGGTGTTGAGTGATGGGGAGTGGCTGTAAATACAGATAAAGCTTCACCCGCCTCGCACCTCCTGCTGTGTGGCCCATTCCTAACAGGCCACAGATAGGTAATGTGGCCCTGGGCTGGGGACTGCAGATGTAGAGGGTTAAATTAACTAACATTTGTAAAGGGTTTATAACAGTACCTGGCATGCAGTAAGTACTGTGTGTCCTGTTAAATAAAACATATTAGGAATTATACTTTCTTCCCTATCCCTGCAAATCACTTAGTTTTGTCTTGTTGGGTTAAGCGAAAGACCACAAAGTAGGCTGGGGAAGTCTCCTTAAAGCCGGGTCGTTTGTGTAGCACTGTCTGAGAAGCTGGAGAGGTGTTAAAGGAGCAGCTGACATCATACCCTTGGGTAGATCTTTCACTTGCACCCTGGGATGGGCTGCGTGGTACCAGGAGCGTCCTGCATGTGCTGTGGAGACTGACCCCGCAGTGTTCCGGCTCCCTGTCAGGCTGTGAGGGAACTAACTCCCTGTTCTCTGTGGCTCCTCTTACAGAATAATTCGTCACTTCTCAGCCAGTGTTACAGGTCACTTCTTGAAATTGTGACTGGGGACAGACAGGTGTTGATGAGAATGATAGGGATTATTATATGTCCATATGGAAAACTTTAGTCATAGGATTTCAGAGCTGGAAGAAACCTTAAGAGGCATCTAATGTGAGATATCTTTATTTGATAAACGAGTGACTAGCAACTCAGAGGATTAGAGATTGCTTGTGCTCAGAGAGTATGTACACTGATTGTGAACCGTAACCAGAATTCCGGGTTCCTAACCACCAGAGACTGGAAAGCAGCCTTTCCTTTTTGCGGTCAGGATGCTTGAGTCAGAAACACAGATACCAACGTGAGAGTGGGTATGTTTTGTTCCATTAGGACATAAATTCTAGCATCAGCATCCATAGTATGGACCAGATAAAGGATAGACCTCAGAGTTTGCTTGACTTCACCATGCTTGGCATAGTTTCTTTGAATATTTTGGAAATCAAGACTCCAGACTTATCGTAAAAGCTTACAACACTGTAGCCAAAGGGAATACCTGGAGTCTCACACCCAGCACTACCAGGATGCTAAGTTTACCTCAGACTATTAAAGAGACCAGTGACAGCTATGCTGGTGACAGACCCAGCTGCAGTAACTGGCAGTCCCCAAATATATTCAGTATCCAATTAGACATGTGAGTAGAGCAGCTGAATTCTGTATTGTTCTGTCCTTACCCCCATTGTGCAAGTTGGGCCCTCTGTGGAACCGCAGAGAGGGAGGTGGGATTGCACTCGTGCCTCAATGCTTCTCCTTAGAGCCTTTGCCGTCTCCTCTGCCGTTTCAGCTCTTGAGAATTAAACTCTTTTCTCTCTTACTCTTTGTGTCTGCAGACTGTCAGACCTAAGGTGCTAGAGGGAAAAAATGTATTTTAGCATTTCTTTCTCTGCTTTTGTGATAGAAACCCTACCTTCTGAGAGTTTTGGTGGGTCATTTCTTTCATCTGAATACACACGCATTGTCTTTTACCATGTTGTTTTATAAAGTCAGCTCTTCCAGGATGAGGTTGAAGACTTTCCCGTGCTTCTGTGTCAGAACATGAGACATGCCTGTGGGACATGCCAGTAACACCTGCCTTCTCTGGCCAGTGGCCCTCTGAGCTCTGCTTCACTGCATGCATCACCCCGAGATCACGGGTGACCGGCACCCTGAGGAGATTCTGTGCAGATAGTTTTGTGAACACATTTATATGGCTTGAAAAGCTTTTATTGACTGTTTAGCCTATATGTTTGATTTGCATGTGGAAATGGGTGGCATGAATTTGACCTAGTATGGACAGATACATTTTAATGTATTTTTAGAATGAAATTTCTAATAATACATTCAAACATGCATATTGTATTGAGGGAAGATTTTTAAGAGGCCCATATTGTAGAAATGTGATCTTTCCAGAAACACTCGTATATTTTGTAGGTGCTTATGCAAAGGTGTCCTTTATTAGAAAATATTAATTTAGCATATACTATGTGTTCTTTATTGTGTGGAAGAAAGTCATTTTAAACTTTTGATACGTCATAGAGATGAATGGGATTAACCTTCTGGTGACATTAGGACTGAGGCCTAACTCTTCCTAAGTCCAATTTTCCAGGCGGGGCTTTTATTGTTACTGGTGGTGGAGGTTGTATATATGTGCTTTTCTTAGAGAGGGCAGCTTTGAGGCAGAGGGTTATCTTCAGGATTTATTTGTAGGAAACTGAGGAGAGCATTTGCTTTAGAAGTTAATGCTGTGTGACTTGCACATGTAGCTGCTGTGGAACAGGTCCTAATGGTTACTCCAGGGGCAGTGGGCCCTTCCTGCTGGGCTAGCAGCAGAACACAGGGCGGGAGAGTTTTGCTCTTCTTCTCGGCTCCCCTTGCCCTCTCTGCCAAGGCAGTAAACATCGGTATTTGCTTTGCATGGGGCACATGAGTGAGTTCACCAGGGGTTTTGTATTTCGTGGTATAAAGCATAGTGTTTAGTATCTTAACAAACCAAGAATCAATTATCTGGGAGAATAAGCAGAAGGTTTTTTTTTTTTTTTTAATGTCTAGGATAAATTAGTTTAAATGCTAAGACCAGTCCTTGTGGATTAAAGAATCACTTAAAAGCAATGGAGTATGTTTTTAAAATGCACTTGACATCATACACTGAAATGAAATTAATCGATCACTACACAGGTTTCATATCTTAGGGAAACAATGGTGGCTTCTTTAGGTGGAATTCTAAGGTATTACCACTTTATATGTAAATGCAACTGATTTTGATAGAATCACAGGGAAAATATTGTCTTCACACATCTAGTTAAAAGCATATTACTTAATTATTATCTTTGAGAATTCAGACCACTTAGCTCTAGTCTATTTTTTTTTTCTTTCTTTCTGAACGATGTTGGTCAGGCATACCTTTAAGACCACAGTAGGGCTGGTAATGGTGGTGGTTGTATGGAGAAATGCTTAAAAGAAGAATTAATACAAAAATAGTTCAAACTGGTACTTCATTGGGGTCTGTCTAGTCTTTTCCTGCCAACACACACTGCATCTACTATTTAATATCCCCCAGGCTGTAGTAGGTTAACATACCAAAGGATTGTGAATTCTGTTTGTATTAACCCAAAGCAGAATTTAAAACAAGACCAAAACTCCAGAACTTCTTCCTCTTATGGAATCCCTTGTAGCATGAACTGATTTCAGCTGTCCCCAGCCTACATGGTCTAGCAGTTAAGGCTTTCCCCAATAGCTAGCAATGCCTGCCTGCCTGCCTCCTCCTCCCTCCTCCTCCCTCCCTCCTTCCTCCTCCCTCCCTCCCTCCCTCCTCCCTCCCCTCTCCTCCCTCCCTCCTCCCTCCTCCTCCCTCCCTCCTCCTCCCTCCTCCTCCCTCCTCCTCCCTCCTCCTCCCTCCTCCTCCCTCCCTCCTCCCTCCCTCCTCCCTCCTCCTCCCTCCTCCTCCCTCCTCCTCCCTCCTCCTCCCTCCCTCCCTCCTCCCTCCTCCCTCCTCCTCCCTCCTCCCCCCTCCCTCCCTCCCTCCCTCCTCCCTCCTTCCTCTTTCCCTCCCTCCTTCCTCCCTCCCACATTTTGGACATGTGTACATGCCTGTGAAAATACCACCACACTCCAGAGAATGAAATGTCTACCCCCCAGAGGTTTCCTTCTGCCCCTTTGTAATTGCTCCCTTCACCCCCACATCCTCAGCCAGGTGGCTGCCAATGCTTTCAGCCCTAAAGATGGTTTGCGTTTTCTAAAATTTTATATAAATGGAATGATATTGTATGTACTCTCTCTCTCTTTTGGGGGGGGATCTGGCATCTTTCACTCAGCATAATTATTTTGAGATTCATCCATGTTGTAGCATGTTAATAATTCATTGCTTTTTATTGCTAAGTAATATACTGTTGGAGGGCTATGTCGTAGTTTGATTATTCATTTGTTCATGGACATTTGGGTTAGTTATAGTTTTGAGTCATTATAAATAAACCTTTTATCCATGATCTGTAAACCTTTTCTCCCAGCCCATGACTTGTGTTTTTATTCTCTTTACAGCGGCTGTTGAAGAGCAAAAGCTTTAAATTTTGATAAAGTCTAATTTATCAATTTGTTCTTTAAGAGCTTTTGGTGTTTTATCTAAGTCATCTGTGCCTAATCCAAGTTCACAAAGGTTTTCTCCTATATTTTCTTCCAGAAGTTTTACAGTTTTAGATTGTACACTTAGGTCTATGATTAATTTTCAGTTAATTTTTGTATTTTGGGATGAGGTATATATCAAAGTTTGTTTTTATATATAAATATCTAATTATTCCAGAACCACTTTTTGAACAGATTCTTTTTTCTCCACTGAAGTACTTTGTATTTTTGTTGAAAATTAGTTGTCTATATATGTGTGTGTCTGTTTACAGGCTTTCTGTTCTGTTTCACTGATCTATTTGTACTTAATATCACACTGTCTTGTATATTGTAGCTTTACAATAAGTCTTCATATCAGTAGTGTTAATCCTCTACCTTTGTTCATCTTTTTTCAAAGTTGTTTTGGTTATTCTAGGTTCTTTAATTTTAGAATCACTTTGTCAAATTCTACCAAAAAAGCCTGCTACGATTTTTATTGCAATTGTATTGAATCCATAGACTAATTTGAGGAGCTGTGAAAAGCTGACCAGTAATTATAATGAAACTGTAGTCTTAGAGGTGGGTTGGAGAGAATACTATGTAAGTTGATAACTGTGTGGAAAGATGGGGATGGAATTGCCCACGAGATGTATTGATGGAGGAAGTTAGTGACCCAGGCTGCGGAGACTGAGTTGAAGAATAAGGATTATAAATGGGCAAATACTTTGTCAGAAAATCACATAAGAGAAGCCCAAGGAGGTAGTTGGATAGGTGGTTCTGGGAGCAGCTCAGGTAATAATTTCAAGCTGAAGTAAGAAGCAACTAGCCACATTTCTTCTGGAAAGAAGAACTGCAATGGAGAGCTCAGGGTAGGTGTAGAGGGGATTGGACAAGGAGGCGTGTGACCCAATGAGGCTCAATGGCCAGAGGAGAGGGCCATAAGGCCCATAAAGATTGTGATGCTGGGGACCCTGACAGAGGGTGACATCATGCTTTAGCAATTGCTGCAATGCCTGAGTCCTATAACAGTGAAGGAGAGTTATAGAGTTGAACTAACTGTTGGTCTAGAACAGTGGGTCTCAACTAGGGGTGATTTTGCCCCTAAAGGGGATGTTTGACAATGTCTAGAGATATTTTTGGTTGTCACAGCTATTGGGGACACAGGGTTTCTCCCACTATCATCTTTGGGAGAGAGATCAGGGATATTGCTAAACATCCTACAAGAGACAGGACAATCTCTACCCTCACCCCCAACAAAGAATTATCTGCCCAAAATGTCAATAGTGCTGACGTTGAGAAACCCTGTTCTAGAGAAAGGAGACCCAGAAGAGGAGGTGGAATGAGAGTGAGAGCTGATTGGTCGCTCTGAGATTTTATGCACGCATCGTCTCAAGGAGAAATAGTCTTTTGCATGGTGACTGTGGAAAGTCACCCTGGACAACAAGGGATTAGGCTGTGGGACTCTTCTTCAGGGATGTTTTCAGAAGGTTTCTAAAAAATACTATCAAATAAAGCTAGTTTAACAAAAGAAAAGCTTGACCACAAACAATTGGTAGAAATTTTAAACATTTAATTCACTTAAGGAGAAAATGATTCTCTTTGGATATGGCTTTATCCATAGATGAGTTTTCTAATTAGTCTACTTCTGATTGCAAGTAATAGAAAACCTAATGCAAAGTGACTGGAAAAAAAAGGAGAAGAAAATTTGCCAGCTCATATGACTAGAAAATTCAGGCTTCATGAGGGGTTGATCCAGAGGTTCAGTGTCGACAGAGGACCCAGGTTCTCCTGCATCCTGCTGCAGGCTTCCTTCCCAGCTTGTCCCTCGGTGTCTGCCAGGGTTCATTTTTTTTCTTGTGCTCTCATTAGGACAGAAATGTTCTTCTTGCACCATTGTGGGTTTCTCTGTGCTTGGACCATTTAAATCATGTGTCTACCATGGACAAGGTAATGCTTACAGCATTACTGTCGCTAGCTTAGACCTGTGCTCTTTAGTGCAGTGGCCACTGGCCACATGCGGCTACTGAGCTTTTGCAGTGTGGCTAGTCCAAAATGAGATGCAGAAAGATTGAACTATTTAATAATTCTTCTGCTAATTACATGTTGAAATGGTAGTATTTTTGCATATGTTGGGTTGGATTAAATATACTATTAAAACTACATTCACCTGTTTCTTTAAATTTTTTTAATGTGACTATCAAAATTTTCAATTATATAAGCAGCTCTGAATTGTATTTCAATCTAAGTCTAGTGGCTTAGACCGTTCAGAAGTCCCTGGAAATGGGGAGTAGTCATTCCCACCCAAACTGCATGGCTGATACACAAACAGGAATGAGAGATGGAGTGGACACTAGGCACATCACCAATGATGAACACCATGGTGAGACTGGCATAAGGGAAGAGGGGATATTTGTTCATTTGCTACTATTTTACTAAAGATGAATGTCTGGAAATACTACTAGTCTACTTTCACTAATAAAAGCTAATAATTTTTTTTAAACGTGGTTTTGAAAATTAATCTTATGCTCATAGTAAATAGTGAAATTGCACAAAGATATATACAGAGAAAGTAAATAATCCCAATCCCTTCCAATCCCTGTCTCCATTCACAGCCTTCCCTTTGGTAGCTGTTGTTAGCCTGGTCCGTATTGTCCCGTTCTTCACAGCCTGTGCATACAGGTGCTTCACTCACATTGATTTGTTGCAGTTGTTGCTACTACTTGTTTTACCAAGAACGTTAAGCACCCACTCTTCAATTTGCTTTTCTCACCTTATCAATCTTCCAAGTCAGGAGATACAGATTTATCCCATTCATTTTAATAATTCTGTAATATTTTACGTTATATGCACCATATTTCATTTAACCATTTCCCTATTAGTGGACATTCATGTTGTTTTCGGTACCTCGCTTTCCCCTGCCCCACAACAAACACTGCTGCAATAAACGTCTTTACCTGTATCCTTACGTACTGGTCCTTTTTTTTCCCCATAGGATAGATTCCCAGAAGTGGAATTGCTTGGTCAAACGGTATGTGTGTTTTTAATTTTATTAGATGTTGCTAGATTGCTTTACCCAAAGGAATAGCAAATCACCTTCATACATTAAGAGTGCCCATCACCTAACATTCTCACCAGCACGGATGTCACTGCCCTCTTTAATTCTTGCAGATCTTATTTTATCTGATCATTAATTTGCATTTCCTTCACTGTCACTGATATTAAGCATATTTTCATATGTTTATTGTCCATTTGAATTCCCTTTTCATTTCATGTTCATTTTCGCTGCCGATTTTTCTATTTGGTAGTGTTGTTTTTTCTCAATTTCTACGAGCTCTTGTGTTTTAGAAGTATTATTCCTTTGTTTTATGTGTGCAAATGTATCATTACAGTTTTTATCCATTTATAATGTCTTTTGCCAAATGAAAATTGTTAATATTGTTTAATCAAATATGTCTGTCTTTTTCTTTATTGCTTCTGAGTTATGTTATGCTATTGTCTGCTCCAAGTTCATACAAGTATTCTCTTAAATTTTCTTACTAATTTTTTTAAAGACATTCGAATCTTACTCCAGTTTTAGATTTTGTACATGACTATGAGGTGTAGGATTCTTTTTTTTTTCCTGGATGGATAACCAGTTACTTAAGTCCTATTATACAAGAACTTTTATTTTTCATGGAATTGTCTTATTCCCCTTGTCACATGTGAAGATGCCATATATATTTGGATCTGTTAATATTTCTGGACTCTCTGTTCTGATCCCTATCTATCTGTTTCTGTGCCAACACCATTCTGTTTTGAATACAGTGGCTTTCTAGTGACTTTTAATTTCTGGTAAGTTCTTCTTCACTTAGCCTTCTTTTCACACTTTTCATAACTGTTTTTGGGCATTTAAATTAAATTCTAAAATTTAAAATTAGAGGGGTTTTATCTTACATGTTTTTAATAAGAAAGGTGATATAACACTACACAGTAAATAAAACCAAAAATTAATGTTTCTCAGTATAGGGATCTCTTTACTTGATGCCACTAATGGGAAAAATATTTACTGATAAAAACTAAGGGTTATTTCTTCTATCAGTTTAAATTATTTAAATGTTATTTTATCTCTGATAATTGTACAATTACTCCAAGATGCAAATGTGGGGATACAAGCATGACATTTTAATCTATCCCAGAATTAGGTTATTGCATTAAAGCTTAAGTGGTTAAAGTGTTCAATGACTGTAACTTTATGAATAATTTGTATTTCTGGTTATGTATGAAATTATGAAGTATATGCATATCTGGATTGGTTGAGAGGTTTGTAAATATGACATGAACAAGGAACTGTAACTCAAATGTATAATAAACCATGTACTTTGGGACCTTTTATGATTTGATTCTTTTTAAGCTTAGTGTTGGATATTATATGGACTTTGGAAATTGCCACACTTGAAGTTTAGGGTAAAGTTGTCTAGTATTTGATATGTTTTTGACAATTCTTAACTTTTAATTTATACTGTATTACTATGAACTGTATTTATTAACATTTGTAATTCCTTTTTGGAAATTTAGCTGATACACTGTTAAAATAATAATCTTTTTTGTTTCTCTAAAGGCATTTGAAATACTGGAGCTAAACACTAAAACTGCCTGGGATTAAAAATAATGATAATATTAGTTTACAGATGAACATATATGCAAATAAATGTGAGGTCTGTATTTTACTTATGGAAGTAGAGGGACATCCATGTAGGTTCTACCTAGGTTTATTTGATTAAGTAAAAAAAAATTGTTCCATAGCCAAAAATGAATTGGTAAAATTATTAAGGTATTAGAATTATTAATGTGATATACTTGGATAAATAAAATTGTTTTAAAAATTGAGGTTTCTGCTAATTTCAGTGGTAGTATAATTCAAATAAATAGATTGGTATGGTACTTTTTTGCATGTGTATAAATGTTAAAGATAATTTAGAAAAGGGGGGTGAAATTAAATTATTCACATCAAGACCAAAAAGGACAGTAAACTTAGAGTTAAATTGAAGTCTTCTGTATGAACTTACCATCTTTACTAAATCAAAACCAAATAGTTTTTTGTGTTTTGTTCTAAAAAAGGTGAACAATTGCCTTGCGGCTTCCCTCTAGTACTTGTATGAAACCATCTCGTAGGTACTTCTTGCACCCTGATTTTGGTCTCTAATATTATTCTCCACTAAAGGGCATCGGGACATTCTATGGAATATAACTGATACCATGATTGAGATCAGCAGAATTTTGTTGGTTTTGGAACAGTTTTTGCTTATGAGCAAGGATACTTTCAGCAATGTGTGGAGGTTGAGCTACAAAGGGTACATGAACCAAACTGAAGGAACTTCTCTGGCCAGTAGGGAAAACGTAAGCAGCAAAGAGGACATGGTAATTGTAAGTTAATCATGATATATGCACAGGTGACAAATGATTCAAACTGGGCTAAATAAAAGGCGTATTGTGTTTCCAGTATTTCCAAATAGGCTGTATTTTGATCAACTCCAGTTGTGTTTCCTGCACTCAAGTTTGAGTCATCATCAAAATTGATAGTTGGTAAACATAAAAAAGATACAATTAAGTGTATTTTGAACATAATTATATGTGTATATCTGTGTAAATTCCCCATTGTTAAACTTGTTTTAAAACATAGATAGGATCCCAGAAATTTAAAACCACAGTGAAAACCAATAAATAACAGGTGTCATAAGATTAACAATAATAAAGGAATATTTCTTTTATAATATTGTCAAGTATTTAAGGCTTTAATTTGTTTCAGGGCTGCCCAATTCCTCAAGACTCTGGAAGATAGAATTGTTTAAATTAGGCTAGAGAACTTCTCTATTTTTGTAAAACAAATAAAACATAAACAAGCATCAGCAACTGGGGTTTGGAATGACTATGGGAGTCCACAGGCAATGCCGTGGCTGTGGAGTTAATATTATTCCTGAAGCTAGAAAAACCCATAGTTGCTGTAGTGGATCAATATGTCTAAAATACCACTTATGATCACAGGGTATGAAGTAATAAATAGGGAAGCACTAGAATAATAAAAATAATGCTCATAGGACTTAAGGAATAAGGAAGAGGGGGGAATACCCTAAAACTACAACTTTGGGTAAAAAAAAAAAAAAATTACGTATGTTGATTTAAATGAATCAGCTAAGTTTATGTCAGAGCCCCCAAGTCTAAAAATACTTAGCAAGTGAGTACTCTTTGCTGATCAGAAAACAATAATGTACCTCCAAAAACATGTCAGAACTTGTCTTCAGAGCAGTATTCAGGGATATCATTCTTGGACCTAATGAGAAGAGGTAAACTGGAGCCCACCTTAGTTTGTGGGCATTTTTAATCTACAGCAAACCCAAATAAAACAACCTATGTGACATTGTACTTTTAAGAAATTAAAAATATCTCAGTTAAAAATTAAAACTGAATCAAGATAAATATTTGGCACATATTAATGATCAATCTAAGTCTTGTAAAGTTTGCCTACAGTGGCCAGGATAAAATGTAACGTCATTTAACATTGTTCTGATTAAATACTATTATCTTGTTCTTGTTAAAATGTTACCCTTATTAAATAGTACCTTTGTAATATTTTCTCAAAGTGAAATGCCACCAGCCACCCATCTTTATTTTGCCTTAGTGTACTCCACTGCTAGAATACATTAAGCCTCATATAAGCATTAGCAAGACATTCATGTGCAACAGTTTCAGTGCCAGTATGAGACTTCCATATTGCTTACATTTTAAATGGCTCTGTCAGTGGTAAAATGTAGCATCCCCAGAGAAGATGTAGTTCTTTTGGAGTAAGGACACACCCTGTCCCTGGGCTTGCTGTAGAAATTGTAAATCAGTTGTAATTGTGACCCGAGTGCTTGTCTTTGCTGCCATCAGATCTCGCCATTAAGAAATGAGTTGAGACCGTTCTATTTATTGGAATGAAGCCATGAGGTCAGTAGTCAGTGACCCTTATTCTCTGTGCCTTAAAAAGAAATGGCAGCCTTTTTCTTTGAGGAAACCTCTTGTGAGCTGGCGACGTGTATTGTCAGCTGCATTTAACTTCCAGGTTAAGTCATGTCAAAGGACTACATTTTAAAACGGCACATTAAATTTGGCCCCTGGTTATTAATCCCCACAATATTTTTATACCTGTAAATGTTTAAACGTCAATTTTCTCTCAGTATTCTGCTGTCATTTCTGCTAAAAATGACAAATTCAGATTCTAATGAATGAAGTAACTGCTCACAAAAGAAAAAAAATACCATCAGTCCCTTCTTGTATGCATTGTTAAAGGCCAGGTTAGTATCTCTTAGAAAGGGATAGGGACTATTGAAATGTATGAATAGAATACTTCAAAAGTGAAACTTGTCAAAGCAATAGAAAGTAAAGATATTTTAAATATAATTGCAGTGGAATTCAGTAGTGGAAAAAGAAAAGTCAAAGCATTTTTATTTAATGCCATCCTGAGGTGTGAAACATTTTGTAAGAATGAGTAGGATATTCACCTCAGCATTCTCCAATTTAAGGCGGCACATTCCCCAACCTCCAATTTATCTGACCAGGTCTCCACCGTATCTGTTAGGGCCCCTTCATTTTCATCTTCTCAAGCGTCCAGCCGTGGAGCATAAGATCACATTTGTAGAGACACTGTGACTGAACAAATATTTTCTTTTACATGGTGCTTTCAGAAGAATACTTTTATGTCCTAGATGGCCAGACTCCTTGGAGGCCGGAACAATGAAAAATCTGAGCGAGCTATTTCAGCACCAGAATCCTGGGAGCTTAACACACTTTGAAGTGGATTGCTCCCCATTGTGGGGCCACAATGAAACGTGAGGTTTTCATAGACCTTGTGTTAACGTCTGCAAAGCCAGATGGCTTTGTAAAATGAGCCCAAAAGCAGTATAACTGATTAAAAGAAATGCCGGGTAGTTAAAGGCTTTCATACCCAATGTGAGTCTAGCAGAAAGAATTGTTCTCTTGGAGTATGATAATATTGGGGCATTTCACTCTCCCATCCATCTTCAGGGGTCAGCCAAAGACAATCAAGAAAGGTGTTGGTCACAGGAGCCTTTAAAGTGAAGGCTGAAGAGATATCTCGAGCCAGACCTTGGGAGAACTGCCTCAAAAAGCAATAATGCCAACTGGCCAGTGGGGCAAGCACTTTAAGAGTTGTAGATAGTCCTTTCTGAGGTCGTGGCCTTACATCAAGTTGTCCTCTCTTTGTTGGCTTTTTATTGTGGTCCTAGGTCTGCAATCTCCTGAAACCCCCAAGGTTCTGTGTCTCCCACCTCAGATTGATGGGACTCACGCTGCTTCTCTGTGTCATGTCAGTGACTCTACTGTGGATGCCAGAGCTTTTGCTTTTTGGTTGCTGCTGTAGAAATCATTCTGCCTGTGTTTGTAACCCTGTACGCTGGCCTTAACCTAAGAACACAGTCATATATTTCAAGTAGTTTAGGGGGGGAACTGATGAAACTTGGCCTTGTAGGTAGAGGAGTTCGGAGGTGTGATAAATTGTTCTTTGGCTTCCTAACCTACCATTCGATTATTGGGGAATGGGGTTCAGAGCAGAAGGAAGAAAAAGCTCATCTTGAGATGACCTTTAAAAACCTATCATAAAATAGGTAGCCAGCTCTGGGTTTATTTGTTTTTTCTACCATCAGGAAATGCTTTAATCTTGCAGTGAATGGCATATGACAGGGTTTTAAACATCAAACCACCTTGCAGTTCCATTTTCTCTCTGTTGCCATCTATTCTCCCTGACTCATCAGATGTGGTGCTGATCTGCTTACAGAGTAGGGATGGCAGTGGGCCTGGCACCTGTGTATTCAGTTGAAATAGCTAATTCTAGAAGAGTTTGTACATTTTGACTTTTCTGAACTTCTATGGATCTTTTCAAAGAGGGAAGTAGTTCTAACCTGGAGGCATTTCCAAGAATTGTTTTGGAAAATAAGCTGAAATGTGTATCCCTATTAATATGGTCTATCTTTTGAGTAATGTAGAATTTATAATATTTTAATAAGTTAGCACTAATTGGTGTTTGTAGAAAATTTTATTAATATTTCTATTGATCATGCTTACCCTGTATCTTGTCGCTTAGGAAAAAGACAGTTTAAAAAGCAGAGAATTATGCTTTTGCTTCTGTCTTTTGATGCATTAAATAATTTTTCCTCTAGATACTTTCAGTGTTAGTCTTAATATTTAAGAAAGGGTGTGGTATTTTACTGTGAAAATTTTTAGATTGTAAAGCATTAATCATTTTTTATGAATATTTCTAGAAATACAAGTAATAAGGTAGCTTTCACCCATAATCTAACTATATGGGATAGTCTCCACAGACTATTTTTTAGAATTTTTTCTAAAATCTTGTTTTTGTTGATTGATTTTTGACATGCATTTTTTTTCCAGATGGGAAGTACTTTCTGAAACTGGCCAGTTGCATATGAATTGAATGTCCTGCTTACTCACAAAATTTACTTCATCTTTGAACATACACAGCCAAGAGAGCAAGGTGCTAGACTGTACCTAATGGTCATGTGTAGTTGTTTAGGGTACTGAGGCATTTCCTTATTTTGAGCAATTAATTTTGTGAAATTCCAAATGGTAACATTTTTTTCTTCAGCTGTTGGTGACATTTGTTTAGATTTAGGAAAGCTTTCACATTTTATGTGCAAGAAATCACTCTGAACAACACGTTTTAATAGGTTCCAATAGTCAACAGAGGTGCTACATTCACTTAGGGAATAGAACAGATTTTCTTTGTTTTGATTTAACACTTGGGGCTTTATCAGATTTCCCCCAGAAACCAGCATGGTTGCCATTCGTAGCCAGGTTGTGATTGGTAGAGTGATTTATTGATCATGCAGGGTTTCGCAGAGTTCCTGAGGATATATCATTAATGTATGTACTGTCCTGCTGGAATGGAGGCTCTCTGGGGGTATGGAATTTTTCTTTCTTATGTCCTCTGTGCCTAGGACTATGCCTGGCATGTAACTGGCGCTCCATAAATATTTGTAGAACACTATGTGTTTTCACATCACACATCTCCCTTACCACTTGGCACTCTTGTGGACTAATTAAGTAATTATTGAATTCCTACAGTAGGTTGTTAGAACTTTTCATAAGAACATAATGTGTTCCAAGTATAATGGTGAGCATGGGGTCCTCCACTTACTGAGCTTCCAGTCTAGTACAATTTTATTTTTTGCATTAAAGTCTTTTATGAGAACAGGTAAGAGTGATGGATTCATTATTGATTAATGTTTTTCCAGTCCTCTATATAAAGGAGTGTGATTTAATATTATCCTACATTCTAATTTATCGTGTGTGTGTGTGTGTGTGTGTGTGTGTGTGTGTGTGTGTGTGAAGGGGGGTTTTCAGCATAGGTGATGTAGGCTTCCATTTACTGATATAAATTACTACCAGAAAGAGATACCCATGCAAAGTGTTTCCCATTGGTCTAGCTCGCATTCCCTGTATCACAGCCTTGGTGGTGGTGGTTGATAACACAGGTGAAAAATAGATATTAGTTGATAGTAATAAAATTAAGCTGTTTTTAGTTTTTACTCCTCAGGCTTGAATACATTGGTCTGATAGTTATTCTTTTGTTATGTGAAGGAAAGAGATACTTTTTAAAAAATGAAACTGATGCAATGGTGGCCAGGAAGCACGATCATTTTGGGCAGGTTGTACTGGAAGAACAAAGACATGCTTGAGAATAACAAACACCTGATTCATGTGAGTGGCTTCATCTGGAGGGGGGAGGGAACTGCGATGAGGGAGGTTGCTGGGGCAGTCAGCTGTGTTTGTGTATGATTTATCAAGGTGTATGGATACGCGTGGAAGTGAGATTCCCTCCAGTTCGCTTTCAGCGTTAAAGGGTTTAGCTTTCTTCAGCTTTCTGGGCCTCTATCATTTCCAGTGTCTTCCTGGCGAGTCCTGTGGCGAGATGGACAGCAGAAGGAAAGGAGGGAGGGAGGGATGTTATGGAAGCAGAGAATTATATGTAAGAGACACTGACGCCGAGAATATACTTAGATATTTGAAATTGTTGAATAATCAGAAGTAAGCGATTACAATACCTCCCGACGCTTAACCATTTACATGCCAGTGCATCTTCTTTCACTCAGGTGGTTTCTATTTCTGCGGAAACCTTTGGCAGCTACACATCCATGTGGTTACACACATGCGCAGACTCCAGCAGTGTCCGACTTGTGGTTGTCCTGGTCGTAGTTATGTGTATGATCCTTGTCAGGATTGAAGGCCCTATTGCTGCCCCTTACTTTCAACCTGACGGTGAATATTCCCTGGAAGCCCCCCTGGAACCTGCATGGCTGGAGTCCCAGGTGTGTACACGATGGTGGCTGAAGGTGTGTGAGAAGGAACTTGAACCAGAGGCAGAGTGAGCAGAGGGGCACGCACGAGGATGTGGAAGGGGGAAGCAATGTGCTGGACGCAGGGAGGTGGGCGGAGAGGCTTCATCCACCCTGTGTGTTAGTCTGCCAGGGCTGCCACAATGAGTATCACCAACTGGGTGGCTTAACAACAGAAATTTATTGTCTCACGCTCTGGAGGCTTGAAGTCTGAGGTCCTGGTGTCAGCAGGTTTGGTTCCTCCTGAAGGCTGTGAAGGAGCATCTGTCCCGGGCCTCACTCTCAGCTCCTGGCGGGTTTGCTGGCAGTCTTTGGCCTATGGCTTGTAGAGGCTTTACTTCCGTCTCTTCCTTTATCTGTACGTGGCATTTCTCCTGTCTGCATTTCTCTCTCTGTGTCCAAGTTCCCCCCATTTATAAGGGCACAGTCATATTGAATTAGGGCCCACCCTAATGATGCCATCTTAACTTGATCATCTACGAAGACACAAGTTCCAAATAGGGTCACATTTAAAAGTGCCAGGGGTTAGGACTTCAACAACTTTGGGGGACACAATCCAATGCATAATACTCCTCCATTCTCATCCCCACTGCTCAGGTCTGGAAAGCAGATTGCCTCTCCAGCAGGCATCGCCCCGCTCCAGCATGTTGTGGTTATGGAATGTCCCTTCTTTGTCCTAATAATTCTTTGGAGTGAGCTCCCTATCCTCGCTGATAGAAAGTGAAGGGACTGTGGAAAAACAAAGGGATAAGACGGGTCACCTCTTGGGGAGCAAGCAGTGGAAAGGTTCCTTTGCTGGAGATCAAAGCCGGGAAGGAGAATGAGTTGCTCCTCACTGCTGTTTCTTCTGCCCTCTGTCCAGGCTCTTCTCTGAGACTGATCTTAGAAATCCAATCAATTCCACTTTAGATGATGGCAAATGAATATTATTTCTACTACGTTACCTGTGAAATAGGACTTTGTGGGTAAACCTGGAAACCTCCCCACTATGATTGTTTATCCCAGAATGTGGTCTGGTTTCTTACACTTACAGACGTGCCTTCTGAGCACACCTTGCGTGTCCTGAAGACAGACTGGGGAAAGGGAGTTGGCCAAGACTAGACGTCATGGCAACAGGAATTCTTCTCCCACGTTGGGTGCTTTGGGAAAGATGCAGAGGGACACTGAGCAAGTGTGCTCTTCCCTGCTGGAAGGCTGTCACCCTGCTTGGCAGTGGTGTCTCTTTGGTGAAGGAGGCTGGACCTTCGGGTGCCTCAGGGATTCCCTCAAGGTGAAAGAGATCGTGCTCAGGCCTGGAACTAAAACCAGCTGAGTGACTGACAGAGAGGTATCAGCAGTATACCTGGTGTCTGTGTGTACTGGCCAGGATGGATGGATGTGGGTGGATGGGAGAGGATTTATTAGGGGAATTGATGCACGTGATTGTGGAGGCTGGGAAGTCCCACAACAGGCCATCTGCAGCCTGGAGAACCTTGGATACCAGTGTTGTGCCTCAGATCATGTCTAAAAAAGCCTCGGCCAGGGAAGCCGATGGTGTAATTCTCAGTCTGAGGCCAAAGGCCTGAGAACCCCGGGGGGCTGTTGGTGTAAGTCCTGCAGTCCAAAGGCTGGAAAGCCTGGAGTTCTGATGTTCAAGGGCAGGAGAAGATTGGTGCTCCAGCTCCAGGAAAGAGGAAATCTCATTTCTTTTGCCTTTTTTGTTCTGTCTGCGCCCCCAGCTGGCCAAATGGTGCCCATCACACTGAGAACAGATCTGCCTGACTCAGTCCACTGACTCACGTGCCAGTTCCCTCTGCAAACATCCTTCCAGTCGCACCCAGAACTTACGCTTTACCTGTTCTCTAGATATTCCTTAATTCAGTTGAACTGGCACCTCACATTAACCATCACACTGTGCTTCCCCTCTGCCTTAATGATAAAACTGCTTTTTATCAGGGTGGTATTCAGCTAGAAGACTCTGACTCACTCTCTCCCTCTCTTTTTCCTTTTTCTCTCTATATGTGGATAAATACACACCAGCTCCCCACCCCCCATAGATACAGTATTACATTCTGGCCACTGAGATGTAAGCAGAAGTTGTTCAAGGGATAGACAGCTGGTGAGAGGATCCCTCTTGTTTCCTTCTGCTTTCTCCTTCCTGTCTGGAATGCACTTGTGTTGGCGAGGGCTGCAGCAGCCATATTTGTCCATGAAGTAACCATGAATGGTGACTCTACCTATTAGGGATGATGGAACTGAAAGGTAGAAGTAGGTTGTGTCTAATGATTTGGTAGCCACCAAACCAGCCCTGCTTCTGAACCTCTTATATAAGAAAGCTATAAGCTATTTTGTTTTAGTCTCTTATTTGGGTTACCAGTTATCTGCAGCTACACCTAATCCTAACCCTTTCCTTAGGAACCTCAGTCACTGGTGTGTGGAGGACAATATGTTGAAAAGGAAAGGCTGGTCCAAGGAGAATGAAGAAAAGAGAATTTCTTCCTAAGACCTAAAGAGTGACCGGTCTGCTGTGCACCATGGTGTCTTTTCCTCAAGGCATTTTTTAATGTGAGCTGGAAGAGAAGACTCTGAACCTGTGTCCCTGGAACTACTCCCTTATTTCATCAAAACTCCACTTCCTAACACCATAGATGGTGCTGGCTCTCACCATTTTCTGCCAGTTAATTTAATTTCAGCAGCAGCATCTTGGCAGTAAAACACTGTTTTGACTACTTCATTGCTTTTTACCGTTGTTCCAGAAAGCAGATAGAAGAATGTGCTGATACCAGTTAGGAAGTATAACTCCCATAAACTTAATGCAGCTGACACCAGAGGCAAATTATTTGGCTTCCCCAAAAGGACTAATCTTTAGCTTCAATCAGACATTCATTGTATTTAGGCCAGTGGTGTATGTATATTATTGTGAACGAAAAGAACAAAATTAAAAGAGGTGGACAGATTGAAGGGTTATCAAAGAGGAGTGTTAAGTGAGGAATAATTAGGAAGCCTGAATTTTTTTTCTCTCTTGAGGAATTAAAATTTCCCTGACAGTATATATTTGACTCTTTGACGTCTTTTTGGGAATGTATGAAGCAGGAAGGTAGAGAACTCTCTTTATACAGTTCTATCTGGGTTCACTGTCTTTCCACAGTTGAATGATTCTCTGACATTACATGGTAGATTGGGAGGAAACAAGGATGGGCGAGCCTGTGTTAGGATTACACAGTGTGGACGTGTGTGGTAGGAGAGGCAGAGACGTATAAATTGCTGAGGCAGTACTGAGGTTTGTTATCTACTTGGGCCTGTGGAGGGTACCCACTCCACACAGCTGTGTAGGGTAAATAAAGGTTACTCTAAAGCTTCTTTGTGCATCTTGAATTATTCATGTTTCTCTGCATGTTTGGATTCACAGCCAACCCCTAGAGATGAACATTTTCTTGGAGGACCAGATTTAGGGGAAATATAGCTGCTTAGAATCTATTTTATCTATAATAAGGCAAAGTCAGTTTCTAAATGTCTCATTTAAAGTCACAATG
The DNA here is from genome assembly GCF_020740605.2 of Lemur catta. NCBI lineage: Eukaryota > Metazoa > Chordata > Mammalia > Primates > Lemuridae > Lemur > Lemur catta. The sequence continues at coordinate 42,522,880 of NC_059139.1, forward strand.
ATGTAAGACCCTAAAAAGTATCTACTGCCGTGAGAACCTGTAAGAGAATTAATGCTATTCGTTTGTACTTACTTAAAGCAGGTAAAATGTCATATTTTCTCACTGACTGTGTTTGTTCTTACTTTATTTTTATGGCGTTTCAAATATTTATAAGGACTTTTAAAGGTTTATTTCTAACTTCAGTTCTTATTACCTTATGCCCCCCCCCAAACTATTAATTTTACCAATTGTGAGTTCACCTTTCTTGGTGCTTATTAAGAACCTAATTCTTTGTGGTGGGGGAGGAATTTCTGCACTGGTTTTGTCTGAACATCTCCTTTATCTTTTCTTTTGAGGGGGCATGAGTGTTACAATGTGGTTGGTAAATAGGCGTCTAGCCAGCTCTTAACACATTGTTAATGAAGTTATTATCATTGTCACTTGTTGATGAAACAAGATTGGGCTTGACATTACATTGAATTTCATTTATCAGTTTCTACTTATTCTGTGCAATCTAGAAAGTTTGGAAATTATTCGGGTTTTATTTATTCATACAATTCCTGACCTCAGATCATATTGAAGACAGTATTGCTGCCTGAAAGGCATGTATATATTAAAGACACTGTGAAAAAGGAACAGCATACAATTTTCCGAATGCAGGACTATGGTAGTTTCACACTGAAATTACAACCAGAGTGGGAATACTGACACCTGGTGATCCTGTGGGATGGTCTCACCAAAGTTTTAAAAGCACATGGAGTGATCCCTGAAGCCATGTTATCTTCAGGGAGTTCTGGAAATAGTGTAAAACAGGGTTGGTATCCGGCATTTTGTTTCAGAGATGGAGAGGGGTGGTTTGGAGGATATCTTCAGTAGCCTAGCTGGTGAGAAATACAACATTGACTTCCTTCAATAAGCTGCCCCTTCTGAATTGTTGTTCATAAAATCTTAACTGATGAGAGTTTTTAATACATGTCTGTTTGTCAAACTGCAATTTGAATTATTTGGGAGATTTCTGGAGATGAGTAGGCAAGAAGTCTTCATCAGGAAAAGCTCTGTTACCTTTATCAGAAAGATGCCAAAACCTCATCAGTTTATGTGCGATTGGTCTCTCCACTGGGAATTCCTGGGTGTGGAGAGAGGGGTTCAATCCTAGAAATGAGTGTCTTATTTTATCCTCTAGTTTGCTTACTCAAATAGTCATTTCATAAGATGCCTTTTCCATAGAAGACTTGAGTTTCATTATTTTATTTTAGCTAGATAGTGTGATTTCAGAACTGGAGGCAACTGAGATCTGGGGGCCACCCCACAGATTGTTTATTTCAAGAAATAATTTGTTTTCTCATGAAAATAAAAGGGAAACAGTAGAGAATAAGGGAGATGAAATAAACTTATGTTGAAATTGTGCTTATGCTTTGAATTCAATTCCCTGCATGGCTGGTTCTTATTTAAGACCTGAGATGATGGGACCTTGATCTGAAAGCTGCAGTATGAACTGCATAAGTGATGAAGGTCTCTCCATGTTGGGCTTGGTAATTAGCTATGCGTGAGTCATGGGTTGAGGATTAGCTCTGTTCCTCAGAGCATGTCTGCAGTCTTTGGTATCTGCTTAGGCTGTGTAAATAATTTGCACAGTTTTTATTATGATTTTTCTAATAATCTTTGAAAGTGAAATTTGATTTTTTTTCTGTGACAAACCATAAAATTTAGCAATTAAATGCTTTCATTCATCCAGAGTCTGCACTTGGTTAAAATAAATCTCAACAAAACATTGTGTTTGGGCTTTCAAGATGTTATTTAGTGGTTTTTCTTTAGCAACCAGTTAACGTAGGTTTTCATAATTATTTCTAATTTCCTCGTAGTTATATCCTTTGATTTTTACCTAGACACCGGGAAGCCAGAGATGTTTTGGCTCTTCAAACCTAATGTGACTGACCTTTTGCATATCTCAAGTTCATCATTTATTACCACACTTAATCCCCCTCCATCTATTCTGTCCATGTCTGTTTAACTGGAGTTAAACTAAGGACTTAAATTTCTAATAACGCTGTATGCTAACTGTGTACTTATATACCCCTGTTATGTAGGAAGAATTCTGATAAATAAAAATATTTCGTGCGTGTATTAAGCTTTCATCAGCCAAACCTATTAATAATTGTTCCTCATTCTTTTACTGGTCCACTAATAAATTCTGTATGAAAATAGCCTGTTTTTATAAGCCAAGTATCTATGAGAAGAAAGGGGTCCTAAAGCGCCCATGTGAGCATGATACATGGCCCCTTCCAAACCTCCTAAGTTCTCATTCAAATTAGGAGAACAAAATATCTCCCACTAGAAGGGTAGGGGCACCTCAGTGTACTTTCATGTGTGCTACTTCATTTATTATACTGAGACTGTCTTCCCATCTTTGAATCTCCAATACCTCACAGTGTGTAGCACCTAGTAGGCACAAAGTTAACGTTTGTGGTCTAATGCAGCAGTCTCCAACCTTTTTGGCACCAGGGACCAGTTTCATGGAAGATAGTTTTTCCATGGACTGCGGGTGGGGGGAGCAGGGAGTTGAGGGGTGTGTGTGTGTGCAGAGTTCAGGCGGTGATATGTGGCCCATTTCCTAACAGGCCATGGACTGGTACCAGGCCATGGCCCAGAGGTTAGGGACCACAGGTCTAATGGATTTGGAATTTATTTTGGTGCATAGTGGGACAAAATTTTCTTCCCATTTTACTAATCAGTTCTTTCCTTCTCCCATTAGTGAGTAATCCTCCTGTCCCCATTGATCTGTTATGTCTCATTATGTTTCGTATGTGTTCTTTCTGATTTTATGATCTGTGTTTTCTTCAGGCAGGACTACACTATTGGTAACAACTGTAGACATGTGTGTTCATATTTGCTCTTTTTCAGGTTTTTATGTGGTAGGTTCATCTATTCATTTTTGTCAACTCTTCATTTTTTTCCTGAGATAAAAGAGTCATATTTGAGCTTCTCCTTCCATGCCATATTTCCAATATAAGTGGCCTTTTTGAAAGTATACATTTCATTTAGGAGAAAGTATCATCTTATGGTATCTAGTTTTTGCTTCTAGGAACATGTTTTATATTCAGTCTAATGATACTGGTATTAGTTTCTCTTTCTAAAGTGTTTTTTTCCTTTGTAGTTCACCTACATTTTTCATTAAGATTATACCTTGGAGGATTTTTATTTAGTTGTTCTTTTTCTGTAAGTAGGCTTTTTTAATACCACATTTTCTTTTTGTCACTAGTAGCAACACTGTTAAATCTGTTGAGTGTAATGTATTTATATGGGATCTGTTCAGGCTACTTTTATATTAATTTCAATAGTTTTTCAGTTGATTCTGTTTGGCTTTCTAGATATAAGATTATATCATGTACAAATAACTTTTACTTTTCTTTTCCAATATTTTACCTTTTTTTGAACCATCATGTTGTGTTGAACCACATTCCCAAATCAGCATTACATAATGATTATGGAAGATAGTTTGTTCCTGAAATGCTTCTGATTCCTTATTACGGTAAATGTAGACTGTTAATGTGAAATATAGTCTCTAGTGTAAGAAATATAATTTAAAGGGCTATATAACTGAACGATTTTTTAAGTTACGTAGTAATTTTGTCACGTAGTGCTTTGTTCTTTTTGAGGCAGAGTCTAGCTCTCTTGCCTTGTGTAGAGTCTGCCTCAGCAAACTCCTGGCGATCCTCCTGCCTCAGCCTCTCGAGTAGCTGGGACTTCACGTGTGCACCACCATGCCTGGCTATTTCTTCTGTTTTTAGTAGAGACTGGGTCTCTGGCTCTTGCTCAGGCTGGTCTAAAACTCCTGAGCTCAAGCCATCCTCCCGCCTTTGCCTCCCAGAGTGCTAGGATTAGAGGCATATGAGCCACTGTGCCTAGCCGTTGTTTTTAATTAGGAGTTGCTTGCTAGCCAGAAAGAGAAAAATCACTTCAAAAAAAAAAAAAAAAATCTGATTTTCATGGACCTATTCCTTTTCATCAGAACACTGTCTTAGTTGCTTTTACAATGAGAATAGTGATGACGGTGTTTTAGTCATGAATTTAAAGAGGAGCTGGGCAAAGACCCATCGGGCTGTCCATTGAAATCCTGGGAAAAGTTTTACCTTGGGAACAGGGGTGAGTCAGAGGTATGCTAAACCACACCTCAGCTGTAACTAACCTTGACTCAGCTCAGGCTGTGATTGCACTAAGGTGATTAATTATCTTCCTAGAAGAGGTAGAGTAACTCTCTCGGATAGAAGATAACATCATTTAGAGCCTACATTCTCAATAAGGGCAGTATTGCTCCCAAGGAGGTAAAGATTGGTTCCTGAGGGGTGAAACCACATATTAAATATTACAAGGAGCCCTTCAAAGGCCTACAGTATATAAACATGTATGTATAATATATCTGGTGGTTTGGGGAAATTAAGGAAAAAAGTCTAATAAAGCTCATTATGGGAATGATAGTGGAAAAAATAAAAGGAAACACTGATGCAGAACCTCCTCAGTTTTTTATACACAATACCCGATAATCAAGTTACAAGTATGCTATAAGGCGGGGCCATATGACCAAAAATACAAGAGAAAAGATAGATAATATATAATAATTTGCAGTTCCAATTTTGCTCTAGAGATTGGAGATACAACATAGGTACATAAAAATAACATGATTAATATTAAATTATGTTAATAATTTAACATAAAGTGTTAAAGAAAAATAGATGAAAATTTGGAGGATTTCACCAGAGAATTGAAATTTATGGGGGGAAAGCAAATGGAAACTTTCATAACTGAAAAATACAATATCTAAAATTAACTCTATGGATAGGTTTAACAGTTGATTAGACACAGTAGAAAACAGGATTAGTAAACTGGAAGACAAGTTAATAGAAAATAACCAAACTGAACCAGAGAGAGGAAATAATATATAAATGTATTCCACTAACAAACTGTTTGAGAAGTACCACCTCTTTCCATATCCTTACCAGCAATAAGTATTTTAACAGTGTTATATGTTTTGCCAGTTACTGTATTAAAGGTATCTTATTGTTAATTTAATTTGCATTTCACTCACTAACAGAACATTTTATCATCTTATTTTGCTAGTTAGACGGTCTTTGAGAAATATCTATTCATGTGTTTTCCATTATGTCTCTTGGGTCATTTGTATTTTTTTTTTTTTTTTTACCAATTTCTAAATATTTTGTATATGAGATAATAACCTTGTGTCGTCTCTATTACAGATAAATTTTCTAGATCTACATATAAACCATTTCTGATTAATTTCTTTTGCAACAGAAATTTGGATCTATTTGTATACAGGTAGGCTTCAGAGATATTGTGAGTTCAGTTCTGGACTACCACTATAAAGCAAATACTACAATAAAGCAATATCACAATAAAACAGGACATGAATTTTTGGGTTTCCCAGTGCATGTAAGATTTATGTTTATACTATAGTGTATTAAGTGTACAATGGTATTATGTCTAAAAAAATGTATATACCTTAATTTTAAAGTACTTTATTGCTGAAAAATGGTAACAATCATCTGAGCCTTCAGTGAGTCGTCTTTTTGCTCCTGGAGGGTCTTACTTCAGTGTTCATGGCTACTGACTGATCAGGGTGGTGGTTGCTGAAGGTTGGGGTGACTGAGGCAATTTCTTAAAATGAGGCAACAATGAGCTGCATCAATTGACTGTGCCTTTCACAAACAATTTCTCTGTAGCATATGATGCTGTTTGATAGCATTTTACCCACAGTAGAACTTCTTTCAAAATTGGAGTCAGTCCCCTCAAACCCTGCCACTACTCTGTCAACTAAGTTTAGGTAATATTCTAAATCCTTTGTTGTCATTTCAACAGTGTTCTCAGCATCTTCACGAGTAGTAGATTCCATCTCAAGAGACCGCTTTCTCTCCTCACCTGTAAAAAGCAACTCCTCACCCATTCAGGTTTGATCATGAGATTGCAGCAAGTCAGGCTTCAGGCTTCATTTCCAATTCTGATTGCCTTGCTATTTCTGCTATGTCTGCAGTTATTCTCTCCACTGAATTCTTGAACCCCTCAAAGTTATCCATGGAGGTTGAAATCAACTTCCTCCAAATGCCTGTTAATGTTCATATTTGACCTTCCCTCATGAATCACAAATGTTCTCAGTGGCATCTAGAATGATGAATCCTTTCCAGAAGGTTTTCATGTGCTTTACCCAGATCTATCAGAGGAATCACCATTGATGGCAGCTATAGCCTTGTGAAATGTATTTTTAAAATATGAAGATTTTAAAGTTGAAATTACTCCTTCATTCACTGGCTGCAGAATGGATGTTGTGTTAGCAGGCATGAAAACAAGAATAATCTCATTGTACATCTCCACAGGAGCTCTTGGGTGAACAGGTACATGTTAATGAGCAGTAATATTTTGAAAGGAATCTTTTTCTGAGCAGTAGGTCTCAACAGTAGGCTTAAAATATTCAATAAACCATACTCTAAAAAGATGGGCTGTCGTCTAGGCTTTGTTGTTCCATTTATAGAACACATGCAGAGTAGGTTAGGCAGAATTCTTAAGGGCCCTGGGATTTATGGAATGGTAAATAAACATTAGCTTCAACTGAAAGTTGCATTATTAACTCCTAACAAAAGAGTCAGCCTGTCCTTTGAAGCTTTGAACCCAGGCATTGACTCTTCCTAATTATGAAAGTCCTAGATGGTATTTTCTTCCAATAGAAGGATGTTTTGTCTCTATTGAAAATCTGTGTTGTTTAGTGTAGCCACCTTCATCACTGATCTTAGCTAGATCTTCTGGGTAACTTACTGCAGCTTCTACGTTAGCACTTGCTGCTTTGTCTTTCACTTTTTCATTATGGAGATGGATTCTTAAACTTCATGAACCCACCTCTGCTAGCTTCAGACTTTTCTTGTGTAGCTTGCTCACCTCTCTCAGCCTTCAGAGAATTGGAGAGAGTTAAGGCCTCGCTTTGGCTTAGTCTTTGGCTTAAGGGAATGTTGTGGCTTAAGGGAATGTGGTTTGATCTTCTGTCTGAATTATTCAAATGTTCTCCAAATCAGCAATAAAGCTGTTTTGTCTTCCTATTTCTGTGTTCACTGGAACAGCACTTTTAATTTCCTTCACAAACTTTTCCTTTGCATTTACAACTTGGCTAACTATCTGGCACAGGAAGCCTAGCTTTTGGCCTATCTCAGCTTTGAACATGCCTTCCTCATTAACCTTAGTCATTTCTAGTTTATGATTTAAAGTGAGAGATGTGGGACTCTTCATTTCACTTGAACACTTAGAGGTCATTGTAGGTTTATTAACTGGCCTAATTTTAATACTGTTGTGTCTCAGGGAATGGGCAAGCCAGAGGAGAGGGAGAGAGAGAGGGAAATAGCTGGTCAGTGGAGCAGTGAGAACAGTTATTAAGTTTGCTGTCTTATACGGACACAAGTCATGGTGCCCCAAAACAGTGACAGTAGTAACATCAAAGATCACTAATGACAGATCACCATAAAAGATATAATAATAATGGAAATGTTTGAAATATTGTGAAAATATTTCAAATTGTGAGAAGAAAATGTGATAGAGACATGAAGTGAGCATTGCTGTTGGAAAAATGGTGCCTATAGACATGCTGGACACAGGGTTGCCACAAAAACCTTCCATTTGTGCTAAAAAAAAATAAATAAATCAAAGTGATTACTTGTGAGGTGTAGCAGAGCAAAGTGCAATAAAGGGAAGTATGGCGGTACTGAAAATTATACTGGAAGACTATAAGATGATAAAAGATGAGCTTTCACAACATACTGTAAACTACATTGGTAAGAGTATCGTTCTTATTTTCTACATTCCAGAGTGTCAACCAATACATGTTTGTATGTGCGCGCATCTTACATTTACCATGGGTGATTAGCTTGTATGACAAACCTATTGGGGAGTCACAGTTAGGTTTTTTTATGACTGCCTTCTTGGTTTTGGATTAATCATCTCATGTACTTTTATGCTTAGACATTAATATAGTCATTGTCTGATCTGCAAATTAAGTTATGGAAGTATAATTAAGTAGCTTACAGCTTTCGTGTATTTTGAGGTAGCACTCTGTTGATACTAGTATGAGAATGTGTATGTGAGAGAGTGTGCTGTGTTCTTGCTGATATAAAGTTGTTTGATTATTGGCATACATGTATACAAAAACTTTTATTGACAGCTTCTTGTTGTGGTAAAGTAGCCATAATAGATGTCATGCCTCTAATATTTTATTAAGGGTAATTATGTCATAAGGATTGCTTAATTTATTTTGGCTTTGGAGGCTGTCTTAGTCTTTTGAGGCTGCTATAACAAAGCATATAAGCTACATGCCTTATAAACAGCAGAAATTTATTTCTCACATTTCTGGAGACTGGAAAGTCCAAAATTAAGGTGCTTGGAAGATTCTGGTGAGGACCTGTTTCCTGGTTCACAGATGGCCATCTTCTTGCTATGTCCTCACATGGTGATAGAAAGGGACAGGGCAGCTCTCTGGGGCTTCTTCCATAAGGGTACTGATGCCATTCATGAGGGTTCTGCCTTGTGACCTAACCACCCCTCACTTCCAAATACCATCACATCAGGGGTTAGGATTTTATCATAGGAATTTTACAGGGACACAAACATTCAAACCATGGCACGAACCATCTCAGTTCTACCACTCACCACTCCCTTAACATTAGACAAGTTAAATAATCTTCCTAGGTCTTAATTTCATTACCAATCAAATGAGGTTCATGATAGTATCTACCTCACCAAATTAAATGTGATAATACACATCATCAAGTGCTAGCCCAGAGCAAGCATTTATAAATGCAAACTATAGTTAATATTTCTGGTAAAATATGCTGCTTGCACTGTGTTTAAACTACAGAGTATTGAACAAAGACTTGAGATTAAGGAAGATTTAAAGATCCTTCCCCATTTTATAAAGTTTCCTGCTTTTTAAAAGTTAGTAGTGACTGCAGGGAAGTTTCAGGGGCCTAAATAACTCCTGTTGTTATTATGCAATCTATAGCACACATTTGGAATATATTTATATAAAATTCAGACAGTAGCAAATTCCAAGAGGCTCATTTGTTTAATGGAATTGCACAGTGAATGCATTTCTTCAAGTTTTGTCCTTAAACAAAAATTATTACTAATAGTCCTTAAAAGTTTTTAGTATTTATTTGAATATTTCCAGTCCATTTCCTGGAACACTGGGCTATCAATTATAGTGCTAAGAAACGTGTGCCTGTAGAAAAAAAAATGCTGCCTTTTCCCTGTGGCAGCATTCTGGAATGTTTTGACACTATGTATGATACACATGCTTTTTTTTTAAAAAAAAAAGAATCAAAGTTAGAGCATGATAAAAATTAGAAATTTCAAAATAATTTTAAAGTAGCAAAGATGTGTTATGTATTCACTGATCTCTGTTAAATCAGTTTCAGTTTTTTAAGGCACCTCAAGGGTTCTTGTAACCTTAATGTTGTATTTTACATAGCAGACTGGACTTTTTAAAGTATAAGTAACCCTCTCTCCACTCTTTGCTCTATTGATTTGTTAGAATTAATGTGCACAATTCCTATTTCAAAAAACATTTTGAGGGTATTTTCTGATTTTGTTATTTAGAAAGTTCACAATTCCTATTTTCTTTTGAATATCTTTGGTGCACCTCATTCTTTTCTGCATTGCCACATGGATTATGTTGCATCTGTTTCTAAAATAATGTGTTTATTTTTCTACCAGTAGAGCAAATTGGACCTGAATGACCTTATATGGTAAACAAATGAGTTTGTAGAGTTGATTCAAAGATCATAATCCCCTATCCTTTGGTGGTTCTGAGTACTTTTAAAATAAAATCTTCAAAGCCATCTTTGGATGATCCTTTTGGTATTAAAAGATTTCAGTCATGATAATGAAGTTAAAACTTTTGTTAACTTGGTAGTAACTTGGCTTTAAATTGGAACTCTGTATTAGAGAGTAATAGGAGACATTAGAACTTCTTTCTAAATAAAACTTTCTTTGCAAGAGGTACCATTTGTAAAACGTCTGCCAGAGTGGCACAATAAATCTCAATTCTCCCCCTCCCTCTTCCTTCTGTCTTTCTAATATGTGCATTTGGTGTTATTTCTGATGTCACTTTTCCCTGTAGTTATGGACACACATAAATTTATACCTATGCTTTATATTAGTTTTATATTGCCATAAAATTAATAGCTTAAAACAACACCCATTCATTATCTCACAGTTCTGTAGATCAGAAATCTGGACAGTGCTTAGCTGGGTCCTATTCCAAGCTCTCCAGGTTGTTGGCTTACAAGTGTAGAAGTGTCTTGCAAGTGTAGAAGTCATGGCAGCTTCCAGGTTATTTGAAGCTTTCAGGAGAAGTAGTTCTCCAAAGCTTCGCCATCTTGTAAAGGACTTACCTGATTAGGTCAGACCCACCCAGCATAATCTTTTTGCTTAAGACAAAGTTAATCAATTGGTGGGAATGATAACTCATCATCATCTCAGGTTCTTCCCACAGTCCCAGGGCTGGGGGAATTATCCAAGGATGTGGGTCATTAGAGTCATCTTAGAATTCTGCCTGCCATATCCTCGGCTTTTCAAACTTTTCTATTGGGGGGAAGGTCAAGGAAGGAAGGAAGGAAATGAACATCTGTTGAGTAGGTTGCTAAGCATAATGTTATGACCCTCATTTTCCAAATGAGTAAAACTTAGATTCTCAGAGACTTAAGTAACTGACCCAAGGTTTCACTGACTTTTAAAGGGTCAAACAAAAAACACTGGAGGTTAAAATCTCCAGTTGAGTGAGAGCCTCGTTTTTGTTGTTGTTGTTGTTGCTTTTGAATAACAGTTACAACTTTCAAATGAGCTCTTTTCCAGCAATTCACATTCAGGTTGGTTGTTTAAAACCTATGAACACGTTTCCCCTGGAAAGCTATGTTCTAAGTAATGGATAAGTTCCCAAGCAGCTCCACAAAATCCAGTCTCATAGGCGCTGTCGGGAAGCTTGCCTTCAGAATAATCCTGAACGTCGTGTGTCCTAATCCCTGAGTCCCCCATAGAGGTAGTTGAAGCTGTGCTGCTGCCTCGTGTGGGACAGCTCCTCAGAGGTGAAAGTCACCACACCTTGGGCCTTCCAGGGCGGTACAGGAGCAGGTGCTACTCCCTTGGCTGTCTCTGCTGGAGGTAGGCGGAGGCACTGGCAGAATTTGCTCCTGTGTGGTCCCAGCAGTGAGCATCAGGATCATATTTAGTTTATTAATTAGGTAATTATGGTATACCCTATATGCAGAATCGTATTAGCTAAATAATCTATTATAGAGAACCAGATAGTCCCGTAGTGATAGGTTTTTAAATGGTGCCTGTTAAACTTGCAAATAGGTTTTGTGTTAAACTATTTGACAAGCAATTTTTAGCCTTCAGCTAGTTTTCTTCAACTGTGTTCTTTTAAATCTATCTAGAGATGGCTTTTAAGGCTGATACGAAACTAGTATCTGCATGCTAGGTAGAATCGTTTCAAAATAACGCAGCCTCCCTTTTTCTCATCTTCCCATCTTGAGTTCTATCACGTTCTTCCTGTCTTTAAAATGTGCTTGAGAAAAGAGGGAGAAACATGAAAAATTCCTAGGGAATCCCCACAGGAAGAAGGAACCACTCTCAACCTGAAATTACTGGAGAGAACTGTAGTTATGCTCATGACCAGAATACAAGAGGGACTGTGTTCATGGAAGGTCAGGTAGAAGGTGAATGAGAAGGAAAAGAGTGAGAGGAAGGAATATCTGGTTTTATACGTCCTTAACTCTTTCTGTTGCTTGGGCCTTGATTTTATACCTCAATGTCCTGCTTTGTGACTTAGATGAAATTATTGAACTTCTTTATGGCTCTTAAGAACAAGGTATTGATGTTTGCCTAAATTTAGACTTTTTTTTTTTAATCCTAAATTTTACTTTCTTTTCATTCACTGCCTCAGGTAAAATAAATAAATAAATGAATTCTATTCCCTTTTGATCTTCATTTCAGGTTATTCAAAATGTATAGCTGACAGCCTTCAAAGGCGTGTTGCAGGCATTGGATGTTTTATTCAGTATATTGCTGCTCTGCCCTTTTGTGCAGCTATTCAAATTGCTGTGGAAGTGCCTGAAAGGTTGTCATGGATTTTGCCATCAGTAAATGACAAGTGGTAATATATATGGTGAATGTTCTAGGTGTATTGGAAATTACTGTTGCAGCCTCTATTTCACGCAAGTTTGTTTTCCATGTTCTGCTAAAAGTTCAGTCCAAATTCTTTTCGTTAAATAGATTCAGGTCTTACCTCATATGTGATACATGGAGTAAAAATAATTTAGAATGCAATTAGGAGTCGAGAATGCATAAAAACGCATAGTAACTTTTAAAACAGATTGTTCTTAATAATTCTGTGCCTTTGGGACAAATGACGTTCCCTTTTTATGCTCTCCCCCTTCAGGACGTCCACTTCCTTTTTCATTGGCTGCAGTGAAATCTTTGGAAGATCATTACGTTAGTGCCCCCTAATGAAATGTAAATAAAATGAATGATCACAGCTTGATTATGGGTCCAGTATTTATGAGGCTCCTGGTAACTTGCTGCATAAATTTAAGTATGTGAGTAAATTCTCTTAGGGACGGTCAATGTGAGAGTATTTTATTTTTCTTTCTTATTTTTTATGATGTACTAATTCTTTTCACCTCTGGATTCTTTATTGTTGTTTCTGCCCTAGAAGAAGTAGGACCCTGGAAAGTGAGTATATTTCTTCTGGGGTGACTTTTATGGTCCCTGTAGGGTTTGGACTAGACCTGAGTTGCTGCTGCCTGATCCTGACCTGTCAAAGGAACATTGAAATAAAGGAATATAGTTTTTTTTTTCTTTTTTCTTCCTGTACCCTATCCATCTCCCCACAAAGAAAAAGGTATGAATGTTTCTCCCTTCTGCCTTTTCTTGTAAAGCACATCAAATTTCAAGTCTGTGCTTTTACAGTGATAGAAATCACAGTGTAATAGGTTAACAGCCTCCTCTGATTACTTAGAGGTTTTGAGTATTTTAGGCTTTCTGCTTTGCCATCGAGATACTGGAAGCTAACCTCCCACTCACTTTACAACTCAACGCTACTTCTCTGTGCAGCCTCTTCTTTCTATAATAGATTTGTTACATAGTGAAATATCCTTAGGACAGTCTCTTGCTGCCACAATCCTCACCCAGCCTGCAAAGCACTTGCTATGGCAGGAGACAGAACAACCCTCACATCTTGTACATGTTAGCAAAGCCCGTCTAGGCAGCATATCCTGGACCCTACAGAAAGAGGTTAAATTTTAATTTAGATTTGAGATCATGGCTGCATTTCAGTTCTTAATCTTGGGTCTCAAGAATCTCCCTGCTTTAGAGCTAGTAGCTTATGATGTGAGGAGGCAGCATGGGACTGAAATTGGTTAAAGATACATTAAAGACTTGTTTAATGATCTCATGTGGCCTGGAGACTTTTTAAAAAAAAATCTAATTTCTCTCTGCAAAATATGAAAGAAAATAGAGTATCTAGATAAGAGTTCCTACATAAACTGGACTGTCCCTCTTATGCACAAGCCACATGTCACAGGTCCGATCATCCCAAATACTGCACATGGATAAAAGGGATGGGTGACAAAGGAGGCTGGTGGCTCATGAGACTTAATTTCAACAGGCTGGAGGACTGAGAAGACAGAAGAGGAGAGTGAGAGATGAGAGTGCATGTCATGTTCTGAGTTTGTGTTACCTGTTAGAGAACCAATGACTGAGTTCTCTTAGAGTGCAAGGATGGTAAGATACATGTACAGTCTGATTCCAGGTTTTAGGTTATCTGGGAAGAGGTAAGGCATTGCTGCTGTTTGTACAGAAACTCTCTGTGTAGTATCACCAGATTTTTCTTGAGTAGTTCCTGCTGTTTCATTACAGAGCTACCAGACCAAGTGGATTTATACTTCTGTCCTTCCTCTGGGTCTGAGAGGGCAGAGCAAAGCCCCTGAGCCGCTCCCCCTTGAGGCATTGCACAGCTTTCCCCCACAGCACTTCGTGAGCCACGTAACTGGCCTTGGTACAAACCATGACACTGGGCTTTAAAATGCTATCTGTGTCCACTGGCTTGGACGGAGCTGAGTAAAACATGGCGAGCTGAACTTCTCGAAATAGCCCAGAGTGATTCTGCTTTCTCTAGTCAAGAGTGGTCACCAAGCCCTCTCAAAATGACCTCCCAGTTGAATTTGACACCTTCACCGCTTGTGACTATACTTTTATTACTCTTTGTTAACAATTAATTGACTTTGTTTTGTCATGTATTCATTGAGTGCCTACTGTGTGTGAGCTGGGTGTTAAGCACTTAGTATAAAATGGCAACTACAAGAGGCATGTAACCTCTCCCCTCGTGGGGCACTTAATTCACACCAAAAATTTATTTCTAATAGCATTGTTGAAAACATTGTTGAAAACATCATATATAAATAAAATGATACATATCCCAAAAGGTAAGCTGGGGGGGGCAGGTACTTGTTGAAGAACTCTGAATGTAAAAAATAGCAAATAGATAAAAAATATTAATACATTACCTGGAAAAATGCTACTGGAATCATTTTGTCAAACAACTCGTCCATACTAAGATCTGGAAAACTGTCGCTTGCTGTAGTAGAAAGAATACAGTAGTTGGAGTCAGAACTGATATAAAGTCCTAGCTCAGTCACTTACTAGCTGATGTTGTGCAGGTAATTATTTTGGTCACAGATAGCTCTGTAAAATTTACCTCTTTACTTCAAGATTCTGTATTTCCTGTACACCTAGATGCTATTTTTTCCGATGGATTTTTCTTTTAATTCTATTTTCCCTGGTTCTGATTTCATTTACTTTTCTACTTGCTTTGTGTGTTGATTTCACAAATAGTTATTGAGTATTGTATGTATGTGTTCTTACAAATTGTCTCAAATCCTGGGTGGAATGATGCTGAATATAAACAACTTTTTAAAGAATGAATATATTTGAGAAGTGTTTGAAAGCTGTAAAACGTCTAAATTAGATTCTTTGCTTTTATGAGTGATGCGGCTTGAGACTTTGAGGAATCCCTGAATTCACAAGCTTGGGGAATTTTCACAGACTGGGCACGTCCATGTAACCAGCACGTAGGTCAATAAACAGACATTATTCCTCCCTCAGAAGCCCCTTTGTATACCCTGTCTCTAACTCTCCCCACCCCATACCCCACCACCTTAACCACTGTGCTGACTTCTGATAGCATAGGTTGCCTGTGTCTCAGATTTGAACTTCATAAAAGTAGGATCATAAGGATAGATACAGCTTTTTTCCTTTTATTTAAGTTGTGGAAAAATGTAATATAAAATTTCCATTTTAACCATTTTTAAGTATACAGTTCTGTAGTATTAAGTACATTCACACTGTTGCACAACCATCACCACCATCCATCTTTAAAACTTTTTCATCTTCCCCAGTTGAAACTCTGTTTCCATTAAACACTGACTTCCCATTCTCCCTTTCCCTAGCCTCCGACAGTGACCATTCTGCTTTCTGTCTCTATGAATCGGACTACCCTAGGTATCTCACATAAGTGAAATCATACAATATTTCTCAATTGGTGTGTGGCTTATTTCATTTAGCATAATGTCTTCATGGTTGTAGAATGTGTCAGAATTTCCTTCCTTTTAAAGGCCGAATAATATTCCCTTGTATAGATAATACTGCATTTTGCTTATCTGTTCATCTGTCAGTGTATACCTGGCTTGCTTCCACTTTGGGCTAGTGTGAATAATGCTGCTATGAAATGGGCTTATAAATATCTATCTGAGTCCCTGTCTTCATTTCTTTGGGTGTACACCAGATCATACGGTAATTCCCTGTTTAAGCTTGTGAGGAATCACCGTGCTATTTTCTGCATTGGCTGCACCATTTTACATTTCCACAGGATAGTTACCCTTTTTTTTTTTTTTTACTCAACATTATGTCTGTAAGAGTCATTTGCATTACTACACATAGCTGTGGGTCACGTGAGTCTCACTGCTGTGTAACATTCCATCATTTGAATGTGTCATGATGTATGTAGCCGTTTTTTTCTTGATGGACATTTGGGTAATTTTCACTTTTTTGGTTATTTTGCTAATAGTGCTGCTGTTGCAGTGCATTTTAAAATTAGGTCTTAAGATTCTGTAGCTTTGTTGAATTATTTTCTTAGGGTAAGGCAAGAGTTAAGTTGAAGACATTATTTGTTCAACTCCCAAAACTTTCTGATTGTATCACTCGGTAATCCTTGTATCACAGTGACAGAATAGCCAACCCACCTTGTCCTGAGAGAAACGACTTGTTGGATAGTATAACTGGAAAGTTGAGGTGTCCAGCTTCTGGCATGGCTTGATCCATGGCTTAAACAAATTTATTAACACCCAACTCTGCCCTCGTATGTGTTGGTTCTGCCCTTTTAGCTGTTACAGATGTCATTCTGGTGGTCACAAGGCAACCAAAAATGTTTAACCTTCCAACTTCAAATGTAGCAGGAAGAGAATCTCTGTGCTCGTATCTTGTCTCCAGCCTGACTTGAGTGGCACGCACATCCCCAAAGTGATCGCTGTGGTCAGGGGATGGATATTATGCCGCTTGGAGTAGCATGAAGTTTGTGCATGGAGTTACGATGACAAAGGGAAATCCCAAGAAAACTGCTGCCATGCAGCAGACTAGACAGCACACGGTCCAGTTTGGAACAGAAAGATGCAGGCCTCAGAGAGGGGCTCTGGTGTGTGATGATGTGGAGAGTACAAACACGGGTGTAATAGAGAGTACAGAAAGGATTCATGATAGCTACATAGATCTAAGAAGAGGAAAAATACCCCAGATATTAACTCTAGCAAAAGCACAGAGTTATAAAGGAGAGGGAACATAATCATTGGCTCATCCATGAAAAACAATGCTCTCTATGCACACACACACGTGCATCCACACACACACATATTATGGGGAACAGAACGGTGGTCCCTCTGAAGACGCTGCAATCCTCAGAACCTGTGAATATATTATTTTACATGGCAAAAGGGGCTTTGCTGATGTGATCAAGGTCTTGAAATGAGGAGAATATACAGTATTATCTGTGTGGACCCAATGTAATTATAAAAGTCTTGTAAAGGAAAAGAGGGATATGAGAGAGTCAGAGTGGAGATAAAAACGGAGGCAGAGGCTGGAGCGATGTGGCCAGGAGCCAAGGAGTAAGGGCAGCCTCTAGGAGCTGCAAAAGGGAGGAACAGATTCTTCCCTAGAGCCTCCAGAGGGAATGTTGCCTTTGATTTTAGCCCCATAAGACCCATTTCAGGCTTTGGACCCACAGAATTGTAAGATAATACATTTTTAGTGTTTTCAGACGTGAAGTTTATGATAATTTATTATAGTAGCAATGAGAAACTAATATAAACATAACTAGAATAATATAAATGCAGAATATTGATTTAATCAAAAATAATACTGTAACAGTGTTATAACTATTTGGGAAAGTTGAGGAATGGAAAAATAAAGTAGTATATCATGAGGTAGTATAAAATTTTTTTTTTTTTTTTTTTAAAGAGTTGGGGTCTTACTCTGTCACCCAGGCTGGAGTGCAGTGGCACAGTCATAGCTCATTGCAGCCTTGAATTCCTGGGCTCCAGTGATTCTCCTGCCTCAGCCTCCTGAGTAACTGAGACTACAGATGCATGCCGCCATGCTGGCTAATTTTTCCTTTTTTTTTTTTTAAGACAGGATCTTGCCTAGGCTGGTCTCGAACTCTTGGCCCCAAGGAAGCCTCTCCTCCCTTGGCTTCCAGAGTTGCTAGGCTTATAGGAATGAGCCACCATGCCCAGCTTAGGAGTTAAATCTCCATGTATCATAATGAGAAGTCAGTAT
The DNA here is from genome assembly GCF_020740605.2 of Lemur catta. Classification (NCBI taxonomy): domain Eukaryota; kingdom Metazoa; phylum Chordata; class Mammalia; order Primates; family Lemuridae; genus Lemur; species Lemur catta. The sequence continues at coordinate 42,540,787 of NC_059139.1, forward strand.
ATGCTGTAAAAAATTGCTAATAAACAAGAGCAACCTAAAGGCATTATCGTGAAATGGGGAGCGCATCGTTAAAGGGGAGATCTCAGAGGGAAGCAGGGCTGGGTGGAGGGGGGGGTGAGGCAGGACCATGCAGGTGTTCATAAACCTTGATGCACTGTTTAACTTCTACAGTTCCATATAATTACACATTATTTGGGTAAGAATAAAAAATAATTTTAAAAAGAAAACATAATAGCTGCCAGAGATACCAGTGATTCTTTGCTATATCACTGAATTTTACTATATCTACTTTTACTGAAACATCATCTAATTTACATGCATTTGTTATCTACTGCAGTAGTATTTTAAAAATGGGAAAGGTGAACAGTTTCTATCTTTCTTAAGATTTAGTGATTTTTGTTTCTTAGAATAATATCTCCCCCATGATCAATGTGAAACAAAGCTTTGTGAATAGAAAGAAAATGAGAAACAAATATGAGGCAATGTGCAGAGTAGTACTTGAAAATGAAGGAGTGATTAAAAATGTCAATAATTTCTTTCATTTGATACAGTCTCCAGGACACAATGCATTCCATATTTAGTGGATTGTGACACTTCCCATTGTGAACGCAAGTGGCTGCCTTTCTACCCTAAGTTCCAAATTGGAGTAAGACAGTGCTCCTTGGTTTTAGTCTTTACTCTGGAGTGAAAATTTCTGCTGCTTACCCGACCAACAATTAAATTCTTTTTTTCCTACCAGCTAAAGATCAGGAGCTTTAGCAGCTATGAATTATGTTGACCCAAGCTCCCACGAGGTACTCCCTGAACTCAAAAGCATAGCACCTTCTCTCTGTTCTTACAGCAGCTGTGCTCCACTTTTGCTTTGAGGACACCACTCCACTCCTCCCATTCCATTGGCTTTGAGCAAAACTTACTCTGTGTACAAGCTTCAGACTAATCCAGGTGGTGTAATCCATCCCCTAAGCACAGAGATTACTTTGGGGATGTGACTCAAGTCAAGCTGGAGACAAGATACTGAGGAAATAAGTTCCCTTTGCCTCTCTCCCATGTACTGCCTTTCCCTTGATCTTGTGCATTTCTCTTAAATGGTTTATTTCATTGTTCAAATGGAGCGTATCTGCCAGTACTTCCTTGAGAAGAGGTGCACTCTGACTGGAGAGAAAGGGACTTGGCTTGTGTGGGGAAGGAAGAGGAGCAGGAGAGGAAGGTGAGAGAGAGGGCAGGGAGAAGGCGTGGAGGATGCTTCCACCCTGACCTTTTCTCATCGTCCTCTGTTGGGCAGAGTCAGGTCTCAGACATTTCGTTTCTCTAGTGTCTTGCCCACAGGGAGCACTTAATATACATCCTTCAGTGAATGAACACATAAAAACAGCGTCATATTTCCTGCTCTTTGACGTGCTGAAGAGTCCTTAGAAGTCATTAACCAGCTTCTTATAAAGACCTGTTTGAAAAACAAACTCCAGTTATTAAAAGATACCACCCAAATCCAACCAGTTTCTTGCCGCCTCAGTGCATAGAACATAAATCTGATTCTCCCTTTAACCTTTATTCTGCCTCTCCTCCTGTTCCCAGATGATACAATCCTGAAGACCCAAACTTATGTGTGGTTCATCTTGGCATCCCCCATAATGCCATGCATGGCATAAATGCCCAGTAGGTACTTGTTCAGTTATGACACTTCACACACGTGGCCTTCTGTATGTCCACTTGCCAGCCTTGTTCCAGCTCCCCAGACTGTGCAACAGCTGCTCCCTCTGTCTGCAGCTCTCCTTCCCCGACTCCTCCGTGAGCTGACAATTTTCATCTTCTAAATAAAGCGTGCGCATCATCTAGTCCTCCCTGCCCTGATCTGAAGACACTGTTCCCCAACTGACTGGCCATCATCCCATGATGGTAATCCCTGTTGTTACCAGAAATGATCTTATCTGTGTGCTTATTTATTTTTCCTGAGAAATGGAGACTCCACAGATGTGCTTTTCTGTCTCATCCACTGCTGTATCTCTTGTGACTAGAACAGAGACTGCTGAATAAAAGTTTATTAAATGAATGATATCAGCTATTGAGAGAATGACAATGTTAATAACTTCATCTATCCTTTACTGGATTATGTGAGTGGTGAAAAAAGCACACACGTTCTACCTTTTTTGAAAGTTTTCCTCAACCGTGCATACCTTTTAAGAATATATAGATAATTGAACATTCAGGAAGAGTGCTTATCCCAGGGTTTTGTATATTCCTTCTGGAAGCCTTGAATCTAGAGAGAGAAAAAGTGAGAAAATAGTAGATTGGGGATCTCAGTCCCTTGAACTTCATCTGAAAAGTTAAAACCCTTATGTTTAAATCCCATCTGTCCATGTGCCTGAGATACATGTACTTGGCTTACGCTTGAGCCAGCCTCTTCAACTGTGGCCTCAGCAATGCGGAACTTACTTAGTGTGTAGTTTGGGTCATATTGCTTTGCACAATTCTGTATCTAGGTTGCTGTTCGTGTATGTCATGAAGACCCTGGAAATTAGGTTTCTGTGACTTAGACACACTTCTGAGGCTCTGCCTATAAAAAGCCATTCTCCCTGAAAACAGGACAAAAGGATACGCACATACTCAGGTTGGTAACATTGTTGGAGAAGAATTGTGGATGGGGAAGTGAAACAATTAAGTGCTCCCCTTCCGCATTTGAGTGTAGTGAAGTCAGGATCAAAATGTTTAAAGCTGGTCAGTGATACTGAGGGTCCTGTGGAAATTGATCCTTGTCTCTAGAGCAGAGTTTCTAGAACATCACCACTGATTTGGGGCTGGATAATTTTTTGTTGTGGGGGGATGTCTTGTGTATTGTAGGATGTTTAGCAGCATTCCTGGCCTCTACCCTCTAGAAGCCAGTAGCAGCAACCCAGTCCCCTACTGTAATTTGTAAAACCCAAAATGCCTCCAGATGTTGCAAAACCTAATTTAATTGAGAACCACTACTCTAGAGAATATGTGGAAGGACCTAGCCTTAGGGAGGACTAATCCTAAATCCATATTGTCACCATTAATATAGCAGGGGTGTCCCTGTCCTATAAAAACAGGAGGCGGCTCCTTAATTTCAGCCTTGATATATGTCTCCTTAGTCATACCAAAGTATAAGTGTACCATACCAAAGTTTATTTTTAGTTTTTTTTATTTCAGCATATTACGGGGGTACAAATGTTTAGGTTATGTATATTGCCCATGCCCCACCCAAGTCAGAGCTTCAAGCATGTCCATTCCCCAGATGGTGCGCACTGCACCCATTAGGTGTGAATATACCCATCCCCTCCTCCCCCTCTCACCTGCCTGACACCCAATGAATGTTGTTACTATATGTGCGCTTAAGTGTTGAACAGTTAATACCAATTTCATAGTGAGTACATGTGGTGCTTGTTTTTCCATTCTTGTGATACTTCGCTTAGTAGAATGGGCTCCAGCTCTATCCAGGATAATACAAGAAGTGCTATATCACCCTTGTTTTTTGTGGCTGAGAGAACTTCATGGTATACATATACCACATTTTATTAATGCACTCATGTATTGATGGGCACTTAGGTTGTTTCCACATTTTTGCAATTGTGAATTGTGCTGCTATAAACATTCTAGTGCAGATGTCTTTTTTATAGAATGTTTTTTGTTCTTTTGAGTAGATGCCCAGTAATGGGATTGCTGGATCAAATGGTAGTTCTACTTGTATCTCTTTTAGGCATCTCCATATTGCTTTCCACAGAGGTTGTACTAGTTCGCAGTCCCACCAGCAATGTATGAGTGTTCCTATCTCTCTGCATTTATTATTTTAGTACTTTTTGATAAAGGCCATTCTCGATGGGGATAAGTGATATCTCACATACCAAAGTTTAAACTGTAGTTTAAACCCACCCACACCAAAAATGTATCACACTGCTGTATTGTAACCTTAGGCTCCTCTCCGCACACATGTGTGTACAGCAGGTCCATGGTATGTGCCAGACAGTTGGGTCCTTTATGGGCCTTCATGTGGTATCTGAACATGTCTCAATTCTCCACTTTCTTGGAGGCCACTCTCTGAGGCCATTGCTCTGACACTGTCTAGTTATCTAACATTATGGAGAGGTATAAGAAAAGGGAGGATGAATCTCTTTCATTGGTGGTTTCTGCAATATAGGGAGGGCCATTCATTCATTTTCAGCACGTACTTATTGAATACTTGCGTGGGCTGTTCTTGGCACTGGAGATACACAGGTGTCAGCACCACATAACACACTTGCCTTCATGGAGCCTACACTCTTGGAGGGGAAGACAGACAATAAATAAATATAATGTATGTCAGGGGATAATAAATGCCAAGGAGATAAATACATCAAGATGAAGAGAAGGATACACACTAGGTGTGGGCGTCTTGCATTTCCAGTTAGGGTGGTCGGGCAAGATGTAAAGGAAGTTCAGGAGCAGGACGTTTGGACACCTCAGGGGAAGAGAGTTTCAGGCAGTGGGAACAGTAGGTGCAAAGGCCACGGGGTAGGAGTGTTCTGAGTGTATGTGAAGAATGTTGAGGGGGAGGGGTGGGGGTGTGCACATCATATGGAGCTTTGGAGGCTTGGTGAGCCTCTTCAATTTTTTATTAGAAAAGATTTCCAACATATACCAAAACAGAGAGTATAACATAATGAACCCCTTATCTACCTTCCACCCAGGTTTAATAAATAGTAACCCATAGCCAGCTGTATTTTATCTATAAACCTCTTATTACTCCTCCCCAGATTATTTTGTAGCAAACTCTACACATGTTATTTCATCTGTGAATATTTTTTTACATATTCTAAAAGATAGGGAATTAAAGGTGATCATGATCAATATTTAAAAATAATTAATTTTATCAAATATCCAGACTTTTTTCATATATACACACATATTTATACATGTGTTCAATATATAAGGCTGAAGTCGTGTAGTGTGTATAATTAGCCCACAGTGATTATCTTCTAAATGTGCGATTGTGTTTGCTTACACTTTAGTTGATATCAGGACACAGAAAACGTTCATATGTTACATTTAGTTGCCATGTCTCTTAAGCCTTTTGTAGTCTTTAGATTCCCTTTCTATCTCTTTTCCTGCCCCCTGAAAATTTTTAAGAAACCAGGTCATTTGTTGTGTCTTTCACATCGAGCTTTTGCCAATCACATCTCTGGTATTGTTTAGCATGTTTCTTTGTCCCTGTATTTCCTGTAGATTGATATTTTGATGTAGAGGCTTGGTTGTATCCAGGAGTGATGTGGCCTTTTTGGGAAGACTGCTTCATGTGTGTTGTTTCAACAGGCACGCAGTGCCTGGGGTTTCTCTCTCTCTGTGATGTCTGCCAGTCGTTGATGATCATGGTCTAGATCCATTGATTTATTAGGTTTGAAAAATGGTGATATTCTACACCAGTCATTCTTTATCAATTGTAATACCTCCATAAAGAGAATCATTTCCCCATCTATGAGGTATAATTCATGGGGAAAGCGTAATGTATGCTTGATTCTTTCATTTTGTCAGTTTTCAAGATTACTGGGATGGTTCTCTAGCATCCTCCCAAGATGACATTACCTTCCTTTCTGTCTCCTTCCCTCGCTCTCTCCTTCCCTCGCTCCCTCCTTCTCTCGCTCCCTCCTTCCCTCGCTCCTTGAGCTCATGACCTTAAACGTTTGGTATGCTTTATTACATTACCATTGTCTTTCCTGTTGATGCTTGATTATCCCTTTCTGGACCAAGTGTGCTAGGTTTTTGGCTTTTACTCAGCAAGAGGGAAGTTGTTGGAGGGTTTTGAACAGAAGAGTGACATATTCTGGAAAAGATCACTCTGGAATTTATGTAGCCAACAAAGTTAAGTGGGTACCAGGGAGAAAGTATAGAGAACAGTGAGGAGGAAATTGTAATAATCTAGCCAAGGCACAAGGTATCTTGGATCAGGGTAGTTTAGGTGGAAAGAATGGTGAGAGTCGGATATTTTACATTGAAAGGAGGCTTATTTGGGAAAGTGGAGAGGGCAAGATGGTGGGTTTGCTTTTGGATATGTTAAATTAGGGGTATCTGTCCCGACCAGCGGGGCATACAACGCAGGGGTGCGAGGAGGACTACTTGCTGCTGGTGAAAGAAAAGAGACAAGAGACACACAAAATGGGGGCAAGACAAGATTCTGATCAAGCCCCAAAATTTTATTGCTGGGTGGCTGCTTATATGCACTGTAACGGGGGAGGGCAGGAATAAGGACTCGTGGCAGCTGCTGATAGGAGGAAGGGTGGTGGTGTGATATGAGACGAGGGAGTGGGAGGGGTGTTACAGGCTTTGCGCGCGCTTTCTTTGTGCAAGAGGGAGGAAGAAGAAGTATGTAAGCTTAAGATGGCGCTTTGTATAAGATGGCGTTTTGCATAAGGCTAAGCTGGCTCCCAACATCTCCTCCCTTTCTGTTTTAAAACAAGAAGGAAGGTGAGCGTTAACCGGGTGAGGGAGCAGGGGCCTGGCTCCTCCCGTGGGTCATCTGTGCCCACCAGTGATGGCTCTTGGTATCTTTTGGGGAGGAGAGGCAGAGCCGAACTTATTCTAGAGAATAGTAGATACCAACCTCTATGCAAGCCAGGCATGCTCTCAGGGATACCCAGAGAAAGTCGAAATTTTTGTGACCTTCCCTTGCAATACTTTGTTTTGCACTCATCCCGGTACTCATACCCCTCTCCTGTAAAGGGAGGGGGTAGACATGTCTCTGGTTAGCATGTCGTCCCCGTAGGGAGGGAGCCGTAGCAATCTTCACCAAAACCATCCTCTACTGCCAGTCGTTGGTAATGAATTTGGATAGGTTTAGCAAGGATAGCATCAATTTGTCTTTCTATGAGATCTGTAAAATGGCGAAATGCCCAGGGTCCAAAGGTTATAAGCAGAAGGAGGCAAAGGAGGGGGCCCAAGATAGGGAGAAGGTAGGGGAGAAGTCCGTTAAGTCCGGTCCAGAGTGGGTTTTCAAATAATTCTTTTCTTCGTTTGATGAGATCTTCTTGTAATTTTTTGATCTTGTCCCGGACGATGCCAGACTTGTTGGCATAGAAACAGCACCGTTCCTGCAAGGCTAAGCAAATTCCTCCCTCCACCGCAGTCACAGGGGTTCCCATAGAGGAGTCTTATGAGTTCTTGCGGATTTGGCGGGGGTCCGAAGCCGGCGTATATACAGGAGGAGCATATGAGGAGGATAAAGAGGCAGAGCTTCATTGCCTGCAAGGAAGAAAACAAGTCTTCTCAGGGACTTGTCCCTGGATTGGCTGAATTAATTTTTCTGGGGGGGGGGTTTATAGGCTTGACTAGGCGTTCAGGTAGCCATCGAGGCCCTCCCTCTTGAGTATCATAGATACAAGCGGAACCGCGTCCCCATATGAGGACCGGGTCAGGACCCTGCCATTTAAGGGTCGAGGGATTTTTCCACATAACCTGAGCATATTGATCATTTGTCTTTTGATGCCAATGACGATCGGCGGCTGATTTCCCTTGTATATCGAGGTGTAAAAAATTAAGAGTAAATAGAGCATGGTTAAGGAGGTTACGCGGAGAACCTCTGGTGGGGTAAAGAGTGGTGGTTTTTAGCTTGTTTATGGTATTTTTAAGGGTTTGGTGAGCCCTTTCTACGATACCCTGGCCTTGGGGATTATATGGAATTCCAGTAATGTGTTTAATTTGTAGCTGGGAGCAAAAGGTCTTGAAATTTTGAGAGGTGTATCCAGGGCCATTATCTGTTTTAAGAACGTTAGGCTTGCCTAGGACAGTGAGGCAATGGAGGATATGAGCAATTACATTTTTGGTGGCCTCACCACTTTGGAGAGTGGCAAGGATAAAGCCACTGAAGGTGTCAACCGTGACGTGAACATATTTTAGGTTGCCAAAATCGGGGACGTGTGTGACGTCCATTTGCCATATATCATTTGGAAGTAGACCTTTAGGGTTAACGCCCAGGTGTGGCGAAGGTAGGAAGGTTACACAACCTGGGCAGTTTCTAACAATGTCTCTAGCTTGTTCTCTGGTAATTTTAAAATGAAGACGCAATGTGCGTGCATTCACGTGGTGGAGGTTATGAAATTGCTGGGCAGTTTTAAAGGGGTCCTGTAGTAGGGCAAAACAGGCTCGGGTCAAGGAGTCGGCCTGTGCATTTCCAAGAGAGAGAGACCCAGGAAGGTCAGAATGAGCTCTCAAATGCCCAACAAAAAAGGGCTTAGACCGTGACAGGATCAACAACTGTAGCTGTTGAAACAAAGGCACCGCATTGGTGGAGGGTTTAATGAAGGGAACTGTCTCTAATAGGGGAACAGAGGAGGCAACATATGCACTATCAGTATATAGATTGAAGGGCTCATTGTTCAAGAGCTTAAAAACCTGTATGATGGCAAACAATTCAACAAGCTGAGCCGAGCGAAATGGAGATGAAAGAACATATTTTTTATCATTTATAACATAAGCGGCCGTGCCCGAGGAGGAGCCATCAGAGAAAACTAAGGCTGCTCCATCCAGGGGTTTAGATGAAGTAACCCTTGGGAATGTAAAGGGGTGCAGCCGAGAAAATTGGAGTAGCCGATTGGCAGGGTAGTGATTGTCAATCTGGCCTTGAAATGAGATCAGGGAAATAGCCCAAGAGTCGTCATTTTGTATCAGCCAATGTAATTGTTCCTTAGTATAGGGGAGAACAAGGTGGTTAGGGTCTTTTCCAAAGTGTAGACGACTCTTGTCTCTGCCCAGTCTTATTAATTTTGAAACTAGATTAGTATAGGTGGGTAAGACCTTATTTGGAGAAGAGGGTAGGTGTAACCATAATAAAGGGCCTTGTTGCCATAGGACCCCAGTAGGAGTGTACGGGGTGGCACAAATTATTAGGGAAAAGGGTTGACTATAGGACAAAAATGTAACCTGCTGGCTTTGTATCGCTGTCTCTAAGAGTTGGAGTGAATGCTGTGCCTGAGGGGTAAGAGTGCGTGGAGACAAAGGGTCAGCATCGCCCTGAAGAATATCAAAAAGAGGTTTAAGTTCTCCTGTGGTTAGTTTTAGATAGGGCCGTAACCAATTAACATCTCCCAGGAATTTTTGAAAATCATTAAGAGTACGCAGGTGATGGGTCTTTAACTGCACCTTTTGAGGAGTGATGGCAGTAGTGTTGAGCTCAAAACCTAAGTAATAATAGGGATCTTTTAACTGTATTTTATTGGGAGCAATTTGTAACCCAAGGGCAGTAAGGGCCTTTTGCAAGTGGGCACTACAACTGAGTACCTCAGAGGTAGTTTTGCCTGCTAAAAGAATATCATCCATGTAATGCACAATATAAATGTGAGGCCATCGGTCCCGAAGGGGATCTATGGCTTGTGCAACATATTTTTGGCATAGAGTAGGACTGTTGGCCATGCCCTGCGGGAGCACTTTCCACTGAAACCTTTGCATTGGTCCCTTGAAGTTAATTACAGGCAGGCTAAACGCAAAGCGTTCCCTATCTTGGGGGTGTAATGGAATGGTAAAAAAGCAGTCTTTGAGATCAATGATGATTTTGGAATGGTTAGATGGAATAGCCACAGGGGATGGGAGTCCAGGTTGTAGGGCTCCCATGGAGAACATCGTTTTGTTGATCTCTCTTAGGTCTTGGAGCAATCTCCATGCTCCGCATTTTTTCTTTATGACAAATATAGGTGTGTTCCACGGTGATGTGGTGGGTTCAATGTGGCCAGCCATTAGTTGTTCCTGCATTAACATTCTGGCCGCAGCTAACTTAGTTTCAGTCAGTGGCCATTGGTCTACCCAGACGGGGGTATCTGTTTTCCATTTTATTTTGTCCGCATGGGGTGCAGGAAGATCAACGGCCATTAGGGTAAATTTTGGTTGCCTAGTCCTTGTCGATTGATATTGGGTGTGACTACAATAGGTTTTGTAATACCTTGGTTGTTTTTTCCTAGCCCTTGGCCGGGAAGGAACCCTTGATTTAACATTTGATTAGTCACCACCTCATTTGGGCTACACATGATAACTTTTAGTTGTGATAATATATCTCTCCCCCAAAGATTGACGGGGATCCCTGGAATGATGTAAGGCTGAACTTTTCCTGTGTTTCCCTCAGTATCAGTCCATGTTAGAATTTTAGAACTTTGTTTAGGGTTGGTGGACTGTCCAATACCTTGGAGATGGGTATAGGAGGTCTTAGAAGGCCAGGAGGAAGGCCAGTGTGTGTCTGAGATAACGGTAGCGTCAGCCCCTGTGTCTACCAATCCCTCAAATTTCTTTCCTTCCAAAAAGAGGGTCAATAATGGTCTATCGGGAGTAATTTGTTGGATCCAATAGGCGTCGGAAGAGCCGAAGGCGGAATGAGAGCGAGGATAGGGTGAATTACTACTATTCTGAGTATTTAGAGGTAATATGAGTAGTTGAGCCAGTCGTTGACCCCTCTTAATGGGGACTGGACCCGAGGATGAGGATATCAAAATCTTGATTCGTCCCGCATAGTCATTATCTATGACTCCAGGGACAACAGTCAGGCCAGCGAGGGAGGAGCTCCCTCTCCCAAGGATTAGACCAAAAGTTCCCGGGGGCATGGGGCCAAAAACAGTAGTGGGGAGTATTTGCACACCGTATTCAGGGATTAATATTGTGTCGGTGGCGGCACAGAGGTCCAGGCCTGCACTTCCGGGGGTGGCTCGCTGGAGGACGCTAACTCCTGGGCGGGGGAAGCCTGCCTCGGGGGGACGAACCGTACTGCCCCTAGGTTCTGTCCCGGGGATGGGGCCAGGGGCTGGCCCCTCTTGGAGTTTCCCTGCGTCTTGGGGAGAGGGTTCCCATCTATATCAGTTTTTGAATAACAATCAAATGCCCAATGCTTTCCTCTCCTACAGCGAGGACAGACAGAGGAAGGAGGGGGTCGGGGTTGCCTGACATTATTTTGGGAAGTATTTTGAGGTTTTGTTGGACATTCTCGGGAGAAGTGGCCAGGCTGTTTACACGTGAAACAGGTCTTTGTTTGTTGGGTTTTATGGGTGGCAGCGGTGACAAAGGGTTTTAGGGCCGCCCCGATGGCAACACCGATGGAGTGGGAGGCCCCAACTCCTGAACATAATTTGATATAATCAGCGAGAGAGCCGTTACGGTGTGGGCGAATTGCTTCCTGACAGGCGGGGTTGGCGTTCTCGTAAGCTAGATGTTTAAGAAAAACACTTTCGTTTTCGCCTTCCCCAACCAGTCGTTCTGCTGCATCTGTAAGTTTACTGATAAAGTCACAGTATGGTTCATCTGGGCCCTGGCGGATTTTGGCTAGGGATGTGGTGGCGGACCCCTTAGGCGGGAGACGGCGCCAGGCCTTCAAGCCAGCATTTTGAATTTGGGCTAGTAACCCCGGAGGGAAGGCGGCTTGAATTTCATTAGTCTGGTAAGGGGGTCTTCCTAAAAGTTTGTCTCTGGTCCAGGTCCTAGAAGTTCTATTTTCTGCATTGCGCTGTGCTGTCTCTTGGCAATTTTCTACAAAGTCGGTACGCCAGAGGACAAAATCACCCCTGGAGAGGGTGGCACGAGCTAGCATAAGCCAATCATTTGGTGTTAGCCATCGGTCGCTAAGGCCCTCAAGAAGTGCCATGGTGTAGGGCGCAGTGGGCCCATATAAACTGACCGCACTCTTTAGATCTTTAAGATGTTTAAGATTGAGTCTGCGATATTTTTGTCCTGAATTATGGGAAGAGTCACCCTCAGGCTCCTCTGTGTCGGAGGCCTCCTCCGCAGAGGGCGGGTCCTGGGAGTCAGGGTTTTCTTGTTCCTCTCTCCCTTCCTCATCTATGTTATCTTGATCAGGGGGTCTGGGGGCGCGACTTCGTGTGACTGGAAAGGCCAGTAACGGCCGATCGGGAATTTTTTGTTTCTTGGATGATGTACTAGAGTTGTTGAGAAGAAGTGAGCCGAGCTCACTCTCGAGGGCTCTAAGCTCTTTAACTAAGCTAATGTGTTCCCGTTTTTGTCGGAGTGTTTCCCTAAGGGAGGAAATTTGTTGGGTTAGAGAAGAATTTATTTGTGGCGGGGGGTCATTTGGAGGACGTGCCTCGGGCGCAGGGCGTAAAAGGTTTTCAAACGGTGGAAGTGGTTGAGGGAAGTGATAAGGGGGGGGGGTTGTGGGGAGCGGAGGGTAACGGATGAAGAACTGGCGCAGTAAGCCACCAGGGGTCCTCCTCATCATGGTAATGAGCCGCCTGGTCGTCTAAGACTTCCTGGTCCTCAGGAGGGAGCTGATCATCGTGAGGAGGGGAGGAAGTGAGGGGAGGGTATAATTTTGGGACCTTTTTGAGAGTTTCTTTGAGGGGTTCAATATTGGAGTTGTCAGGCTCTTCCGGCATACTTATGGTAACCGAGTGGCAAGCCGAGGGGGGGCGAGAGCTGGCTTTAAGAGCCGCTTCGCCCGTCTGGATTATATGTTTAATGTCCGAATCTTGAGAATGAATTTGTAAAATATCATTAATTAAGTTCCAGTAGGAAAAGGTAGACACAGGGACCTTGCTAGGGCCAAAGGTGCGATAATAGTCATTGAGGCAGTCACCAACCCGTCTCCAGCACTTTTGATCAATGGTGCCCTCTTCAGGGAACCAGGGACAGACATCAGCCAGGAAACTAAAAAAACTACGTAAATCTTTCTTTTTAGCCTTAATTCTGCGTGCCTTGAGGGAATCCTTAAGACCATTAAGGAAGAGCTCATGCGAGCTCAATTCTTGTCCCATTATGATCACCTACTCACCGTTCCGATGTCTGCTGGGGCGGCCAATCCAGCGACGATCAACGCGGAGTCTTATCCCGTGGGCTGATGGCTCACAGGCTCCAAGCGAGCTCTCGGGCTCAGGGGGTGCAATCGCGGAGTCTTATCCCGTGGGCTGATGGCTCACGGGCTCCAAGCGAGCTCTCGGGCTCAGGGGGTGCAATCGCGGAGTCTTATCCCGTGGGCTGATGGCTCACGGGCTCCAAGCGAGCTCTCGGGCTCAGGGGGTGCAATCGCGGAGTCTTATCCCGTGGGCTGATGGCTCACGGGCTCCAAGCGAGCTCTCGGGCTCAGGGGGTGCAATCGCGGAGTCTTATCCCGTGGGCTGATGGCTCACGGGCTCCAAGCGAGCTCTTGGGCTCAGGGGGTGCCCGGCCGGGGCGTCTTCCGAGTAGGTGCCAACAGCGCTGTTCCGTGCCTCGGGCCCCACGTTGGGCGCCAGTTTATGTCCCGACCAGCGGGGCATACAACGCAGGGGTGCGAGGAGGACTACTTGCTGCTGGTGAAAGAAAAGAGACAAGAGACACACAAAATGGGGGCAAGACAAGATTCTGATCAAGCCCCAAAATTTTATTGCTGGGTGGCTGCTTATATGCACTGTAACGGGGGAGGGCAGGAATAAGGACTCGTGGCAGCTGCTGATAGGAGGAAGGGTGGTGGTGTGATATGAGACGAGGGAGTGGGAGGGGTGTTACAGGCTTTGCGCGCGCTTTCTTTGTGCAAGAGGGAGGAAGAAGAAGTATGTAAGCTTAAGATGGCGCTTTGTATAAGATGGCGTTTTGCATAAGGCTAAGCTGGCTCCCAACAGGTATCAAGAGGAAACTCAGTGAAAATGTTTTGTGGTCCATTGGCAATTGGAACTGAAATTTATAAGAACATGGAGTACTGCTCAGCCACAAAAAACCATGGTGATCCTAGTACCTCTTGTATTATCCTGGATAGAGCTGGAGCCCATTCTACTAAGTGAATATCAAACGAATGGAAAAACAAGCACCACATGTACTCACCATCAAATTGATATTAAACATTGATCGTTTCTTGGGCAGGTGGCGGGGGAGGGGATGGGTATATTCACACCTAATGAGTGCGGTGTGTACCATCTGAGGGATGGACATGGTTGAAGCTCTGACTCGGGTGGGGCAAAGGCAATATATGTAACCTAAACATTTGTACCCCTGTAAGATGCTGAAATAATAATTAAAAAAAAAAACTGTGTGTAGAAGTCTACTAAATAATATTTAATGTGTTTCCTGAGATGAGGGTTTACCTTAAAAGTGTAAAGCATTAGAGAATTTAGCTTTATGTTTTGGTATAAGGTGGTAACTAATTCTTTTATTTTCTTATCATAACCTGGCTTATGACACTCATACTTTCAAAGTTTTCCTAACTTTCCTAAGTAGAGTGGGAACAGTTTCATTGTGTTTTTATTATTTCCTGTTGTGATGCTTTTTTATATCCAGTTATAAGGGTTTTTTTGTTTTTTTTTTTTTTTTACATTTTTGTCTGCCTCCTGTAGAGGTAATGACCATCTGGTGATCATATTTCCTGATTTCCTGTATGGATTTGTTGCCCCTAAAAGGTAGGGGAGCTGGTTAGTTCTGTGAGCCCACACTGAAGGAAAAGCTGGTACCTAGTTAACATTAACAAATGCCACAGGCCAGGCGCGGTGGCTTAGGCCTATAATCCTAGCACTCTGGGAGGCCGAGGTGGGTGGATCATTTGAGCTCAGAAGTTCGAGACCAGTCTGAGCAAGAGCAAGACCCCGTCTCTACTAAAAAATAGAAAGAAATTAGCTGGACAACTAAAAATATATGGAAAAAATTAGCCAGGCATGGTGGCACGTGCCTGTAGTCCCAGCTACTCGGGAGGCTGAGGCAGTAGCATTGCTTGAGCCCATGTGTCTGAGGTTGCTGTGAGCTAGGTTGATGCACAGCACTCTAGCCAGGGCAACACAGTGAGACTCTGTCTCAAAAAAAAAAAAAAAAAGCCACAGAGCAAGTTGGCAGTTAAGGGTTTAGTAGAAAAGGGTTCTGGGAATATCATATGAAACCTCCCCTAGCCTTTAAGTACCTTCATAGAGCTAGAAACAAGTGAAAAGGGGCAGAGATACTGTGAAAATGGGAAAAATAGGGTAGAAGCAGCTCAGAGCCAGGTTCAGGCTGGATGTCAGCCTCTCCTCCTCTCCTTGCCCAGCACCCTTGTGCAGTGCACAACCTGAACAACTGCGTAGAACATCCCTGCCTAGGAAGGCTTCTGAGATAAGAGTGAACACACCAGGATCGAATCCTAGCACTGCCACCATCAGTTTTTTCATCTGTGAAGAGAGAGAGTTTGACTTCATAGCCTTTGAAATGTAACCACTCGAACACACTTGCTGTTAAACCATAATATGTATGTGTGTGTGTGCACGTGTTCCTGACACCTTGTAGTTCTTGAAAATTAGAGTTCTTGATAAAATTCTAATTTGTTCCAGTATTTCTTCTAAACAAACTAGTGGTTGCCAAATTTTAAAACATTTTAAAATGCATTAGAGGAAGTGAGTCAGATACGTTCTTCATACACGACAATGGAAGTACACTTACTTCCAAGTTAGGAATACTGTGAAAAATTGTATTCTTTGAATAAATGCAGGAAGAAACTCTCAGGCTTTCAAAATATATGTTCTCTCTTTCTTTCCTTGTTGATATTAGATTGCTTTTTGTAAAGTATGGAGTACTGAGATGTTCTTAAAAATGAGCTTTTTTAAAGTAAAAATACAAGCTCCTCGTACATTTCCAGTTGGTAGTTTTCCATCATAGGGTTTTGCCTGTTTTCCTAAGTCTGCCTCAAAACAAAGTCTGACTTCCCCCAAATTAATCGGTTAGTTTATTCCTCTTTCTGATGATTGCCATATATAGAAAAAATGTAATTATTTTCATGTGGCACTATTCCTCATCTCTTTCTTGGGGACTGTGAGTGATTTAGTTAACTCCAACCAAGGGAAGAGTGAGCAGAGCCGCTCAGGGTGGCCGGATTCCATTCAAGAGCATCACAGAGAGGTGGGGAATAGTTGACGTGTGCTAAGATAAACTCTTTTCCAAGTATGATACTGTTGCTTTATTTTTTTTTTCCCAGTTTGCATGGTGAAAAGGACTTTTCATTTCACTGAGGTGAAAAGTGGGTCTGTGAGTGGAGCGACTTTCTTTCAAAAAAAAAAAAAAATCAGAAACCAATTACTTGATATGCAGAGCTGCAAGCCTCATTCCCTTAACGAAATCAGTGCAGTGTGCACTGCGTTAACCTGAGGAAAGCAGCTGACATCTCTTGATTACGGCTGGAGGAGAGGTGGAAGGACCCAAACTTGCAGGATCCCCCTCCCCCTCGAGAGACTGTTAGTCCAGTCCTTCAGAGAGGTTCGTGTGGTTCTCTGTCATCACCGGGACGCTGGCAGGGAGTGTGTGTCATGGTTACAATAGAGTGTGGTAACATATAACAACCATGAAAGCCCAGCGGGAACGGCTACAGATTCCGGGGCTGACCTTGGAGTAAGTATTGTCTGCCTTTAATATTTTAATGCTTTCTGCATGGCACTGGCTTTCCGGCAACCAATAGCTATTTAGCATTTGTTTGTACTGACAGCCTCAGAGCACTGCAGTGTGAGGTGGAGGAACATGTCTTAAATGCATGGCATTTGGTTGCAGCCAGGGTGGACACCCAGACCAGCATTTTGCATTGCAGTCAGAGGAAAAGCCTTGCTGCATATTTAAAGTTACTGAACCTCAGTTCTGGAAACATCTTAACAGCTCATTGTGAAACAATGTATCAGTAGGCCATGGTGTATCTGTCTTTTTCTCCTCCTCTCTCACTGTTTGTTTATCCCCATGTTGCCTTTTTCTAAAGAAAGGCCTCTGTCTGAATTGAATAATAGAAGACATCACAATGGATTAGAGTTCAAGAGAAGGGTTATTTGTGGCGTTCATTAGATGTGATCCATGCTTTATCTGTGCAACAGAATATTAATGAACTGTAATACATTTAGAATCCTCTCTGCAGAGTCTCCAGCCACTGCATGCAATGTGTTTACCTAGTTGAGCTCTGTGTTTGCTTAGCTGTTTTTTTTTTTTTTTAACCCATTAACTCATCTGACTGCCTTCTGATGTGAAGTAGCTACATGAAAATGTCCACATCTAATTTGTGGCACAGAAGTTAGACATCTGTGATGCAGGAAGTGTCAGCAAATTTTTATTTTAAATCTGTTAGTCAAAGATGCAGAAGCTGTGAGTTAGTCTGTGCTGGCACACTTAAAATAATAAACAGTAAGATATAAATCTGGTAGAAAAATATAAATATCTCCTTTTCTAACTTATGGCACAAATATAAAATTACATTTTAGTGAAATCTGTACAGTTCCAATAACCTCATACCAGACTACCTTCAGAAAGACACTGCAGGAAGAGAACTGTGTTAGTTCTGCGTGTTAATTATTTCTCTTGAATTCTGTAGATGCATCATACAAAAGAAATTATTTCCTTAATTAACAAATTAATAGAAGCATGACATTCTGGAGTGAATACTTTTCTAATCAGTCCTTGCTCTAAAAACGTACACTGATTTTATATTAACGTGGAGCTCACTTATAAAAAGTTAGAGAGCTCTTAAACCTTCTTGCCAGATGTGGCATTTTTCATATTTGAAGTGCAAATAGTATTTACCCATTGCTCTAATATTTTTTCCCATCTCCACCCCCACCCTAACATTTATCCCTCATCATCTGTGTGGAATATTTTAGTGGAATGCACTCACTCATTTTTCTATGTAACCCTCCTCTCTCTGGCCTTCTGGAAATGCACAGCGAAGCCACAGCTCCATGTTTGAGACCCAGGAGCATTAACCTTCAGCTTTGCTTTTACCTCTGTTTTTGGTTGTGCTGCTTCCTTGTTGTTTTCTTTGTTCTTAGTAGATAGATCATTTCACGTTAAGCCCTTTCTTTCTTTCATTTATTTTTATCATTTTGTCCACATTGAGGAGACTTCAAAATAACTTTTCTAAAAATAGAAATTCAGTTGTATCAAATATTCCATTTTATAATTTGAAAGACTGAGGCATGCCACAAGTTTTATGACCCTGCCAGCGATGACATAGGAAACAGGAGTCAGCTAAAACACAGGGAGTTCTGTGAATTTTGTTTTGACATCAGACCACACCCCCTTGGTCTAGCCTCTACCCTGGTAAATGTTACTGTGCATTTAAAATAACTCTTTTCATCTGAGGAGCTTGAAACTATAGACTAGAGGAGCACTCTTAAATGTCATTGTAGTATTAGCATGTAATTTACTTTGAACATTTTGTTTACTTTGAAATGTAAAATTGCTCTTAAGTAGACATAGCTAACTTTACATTCATTCATGGAGAAAGCTAATTCTGTAGTCTTTGAGGAAATTCAACTCCTAGCCACTACAGTGAAATGGTGTAATAGTAAGTCTTATCGCTGATTTTATTAAAAGAAGATATAATGCATATAATTTTAATTATTTGGGGACCTTAAAACAGGGTGCTAACTCACAGAGCAAATGTGTAGAACAGTTTTTGCATATTCTCCCATGAGACATTACTGTTTTTCTTTCAGGAAAGTTTATAGGCAAGGCAGCTATGTAGTATTACATGAGCATATTTTATACTTTGTAGATGCAATCTAGAATTTTCCATCTGACTTATATCAGTAAGATGGGGCAGTTTCTGACTATTTCAGACATTGAAATCCTAGATGTGAGACACCAAGTATATAAGTTCTTCAGAAAGTAATAGGTCATTAATTTATGTAGAAATTTATGATATCTAGATAGGTTATGCGTGGCTTTCCAATTTGTGAGAAAGAAGGTAGATTTTCTGTTTTTCTCTTTTTTCAATGTAAATACAGAATTAAGTACATAGACATTCATTGTACACATCATATGTGTTTCTGCTTAGAGACAGGGATTGGTGTCAGTGCCTGTGTGTGCCTATTTTAGGACCGGAAGGGATGGAAAGGCTATACTTAGATAAAATGATGGCTATATCAGGGGACTTTCCTGAGAGCTTTCCAATGAGCTGTTAAGTTAGAGTACAGTATGCTTAAGAGCAGCAGGTTTTGAATGTGCTCTGAATGTATAGGGAAACCCATTCCTTACCAATTCCAACTACTGGCACCAAATCAGAGAAGGTTCTTAGAAGATATAAAATTTTGCTCTGTTGAAATGCTATTAAAAAAATTGAAGCATTTTGAGCAATAATTTATATTTCAGTTTAAGACAAGTACAGCCAAGTCTCAGTTATCCATGTAATGGGAGACGACGGTGGCATTTAGAATTTGCAAGCCGTGGTAAGCCCAAATCTGATTTTAACCACTATTGCCAACTCTCCGTACCAGTGAATATCTAACTAATTTTTACTTTGATTTTGCCATGTAAAAACAGTTGGGAATTGACTAGTATCAGCTGAATAGTTGAATAGCTATTGGTAAAATTCTCATAAGTAAGATACCTAATTTAAGTTTTGTCTCTCTTAAAAAGAAGAGACCTCTGAGGCCTAAAGAAAAAAGTATAAATGAACTCAATTCCAACCACCCTGTAATAAGTATTTGAGAATTGACTGGTGAATGTGCTTATTGGTTTGGATGGGTTGGTGGAGGGTGGGGATTACAACTGACAGTTGTATTTGAGAAAACCACTCTGGAAAGTAAAATAATTTATAGATATGTGTAAGAATTTTAAAAATTATTTATTATGAATATAAACCTAAGAACACTTTTTGTCATTGCCCCTGGGGATTAGAGAAAATGTTGCATCATTGTTATAAGGAAAACTTGTTTTTCCCTGCAAAGTGCTTACAAACATACCTTCCTATGTGGAAATGTTAGTTGCTTTGCTTTTTAGAAACTACAATAGTTAACCTTAATTTTTATTTGCATTGTCTGATACCTATTTCCCTTTAGTTCTGCTACAGAATTACCATTGATTCTTAATCTGGAATAAAATAGACAATATAAAATGGCACTGGATTTTCTTTGATGCAAAAATCACATGTCAAAGAATCTGCCAAGTTGCTTTGTGACAAAGAAAAGCCTCAAATAAAAATGGCAGCTGTAGTTTTTAAAATGTAAATTTCAGCAGGAAGCATTTTACTTGTTCTGTATGTTAGAGCTGAAAAGGGCAAGTGATTAGATGATTACCTACTGGTGTTGATAAGCCTGCCATGGTGATTCTGGCCTAAAGGGAACACAGTCCCTTAACTGAGCTATGCTATTTTTACTGCAATCAATTCTCCCACTTGGAATGACATTATTTTAACTTTCAGTCTCACTCCCAGGAGCCTGAGTCCAACCCCATCCAGCCCAGGCAGTCCTTGTAGTCCTCTCTTGGCTTTTCACTTTTGGAGGTAAGCGCGCTCCAGGGCCTGCCCAGGGCTGCTTTGTCTTTCTGTTCCCCCAGTTCCCAGGAGCATTTGCACACTTGGACTCTGTAATACACAAATAATAAACAGTTTCTTCTTAATTGTTGCTCTCACAGTTAAGATATAGAGTGAGGAAATTGGTTGAATTGTTTGCTTGGTGACTGACTTGATCTCATTCCATTTAACATACCTTACTAATGTTTCACTTGGTGTTTTGTGATTAGTTGTTGGACTTCTCTGTATATATTACAGTTTTTCCTATTGCCTTCTTAGGAAATGATCTGCACTAAGTTCCATTAATTTTGATCAGTCTCTTATAAAGATACAATTTGTTATAATTTCTAGAAAACATTTCCTAATTCGTGTAAGAGTACATAATATCTATTGCCATAAAGTATTTTATACACTGTTATTTACATGATAAAATATTTAAATTGTCTAAAGGGCTAGTATTTTTTAAATCTTTTTTAGAACTCTCAGTTATATACTCCCACCCCCTCACACATAGGCTGATTTAAATTCATTCTCTGTTTGTTAGAGAAATATCACCAAGGAACTCTTCTTGTATTTTAGCATAGTTTGTTACAAGACTACATGACAGAATATACTGCTAGTATTATAAGTATAGCACATATGTTCTGATAGATTTTTCATGAATTAAGTATTTATAGATATAGTGGATCTCTCTGTATCTAATCAGAAGATATACATAGAGTACCCAGCATTTCTTCCCTCCTCCCTTAAATTTTTATTTATTTGTTTTGTAGAGAGAGGGTCTCTTTATGTTGCCCAGGCTGGTCTTTACCTCCTGGGTTCAAGAGATCTCCCACCTTGGCCTCCCAAAGTGCTGGAATTACAGGTGTGAGTCCCTGCGCCTAACCCCTTTCTCCTGTTTTAAATCCTAAGGAATGAAGCAGAAGCAAATTCTCAGTTGATGGAAGGGGCAACTTGAATTGTTATTGATAAATACTTTCTCTTTCATATGTGCGAATGAATGGAAAATTTGCTACTCACGGCCACTTCCTTAAAAATACTAACTTAAGTCTTAGATAATATCAATGAGATAATTTAACAGATTTGTCTTTCTCGTATTTCTAAAGTAAGGCTGTACTGAAATTTGTGAAGAATTGAATAGGGAAACAAATTAATGACTATGAACTTTTGTTCTACTCTTCTGCTGATGGGATTATATTTATTATTGTAAAAATGACTTTCAACATGAAAATTCCATGTAATAGCTTTTATAAACCATCTTCTGAATTTAATAGATCCTAAAGCATAGGTGTAGTGAAGCTCTCCTGAGTAGTTTGTCCATTGTTGGCAATGCAACCACAAGAATTTGAACTGTCTTCTGAACTTCTTTTCTTCAGTGTAACATGTCTTCATTAAATACAGTCTTCATATTTCCTTTTCTTTTTCCTTTCTAAAGACAGTGGGCTCTTTAAGATGAAGTTGCTATCACTAGTGGAGGAGAAAAGAGAATTAGACTATAAATGCTAAGGTAGTGCAGAGGAGGATGACATTATGAAGAATGTTTTGAAGAAGAGTTTATGGAACTGATTGTGTTTGAGTTGGACCTTGAAAAATCTTGGGGATTCAGTGGGGAGGGGTGAGGGTAAAGGACAAAGCCAGACAGAGGAAAAAAACAAAATCAAGGAGGTAAGAAATTACTGCATATGGTAGAAATAATGTGTGTCACTAGAACTTAGGGTGAGTGAAATAGAAGAAAATCATGGAATTGTATAGAAATTGATAGGGCTTAAAAATTAATTTAGGATCATGCTATGTAGGGCCTTTAATACTGAGCTAAAAACTATGACTTTCATTTTGTCAGCTTTCAGGAATCATAGAAGATTTTTTGAATAAGGAAATGATAAATCTGAGTTCAAACTGAGGAAATGTACCTTACCAGTAGTAAGACTAGATTGGATTTTAGGCAGAAACTCCAATGAGGATGCTGCTACAATATTTCATGAGTAACAGGTCCTAGATTAGGACAATTGCAATGAATTAAAATTGGCAAAGTACTTTATAGTTGGCCAGGTGGTTTTTATATACATGATTTCATCAATTTAATCCACCTGACACTACCATGAAGAAGGAATATTGTTTTTGTTTACAGATGAAAATGCCAACACACATAGAGATTAAATAGCTTAACTAGCCTAGGACTCAAAATGAAGTCTCAGATCTTTCCACTGTGACTAAGTTAAGACATAAGCACATTGCTGTGAGATCATTTATATTGAGTTTTAATTACCTGGTTTAGGTAGACCTTGTGACCTCCTTTAGTCCTTTTTATTTCCCCAGTGCCTCACTCAGTGCATGGAATGTACTAAGTGTTTGAGAAATGTTTATTAAAGAATGAATAAATGAGTGAATAGGAAATTGAAGATGTATTAGTTAAAGTGCTGCTAACAATCACCAAATAAATGGAGAATGGCTCAAATATTGCATTTTTCACGCAGACCAAGTTTGGTTTGCTGGAGGATCTGCTCATTCAGGGATCCAGGGAGATCTTTGGCATGTGACCTTCAGGGTTGCCCTGGGCTTTGGTATCCAGCTGTTGGAAAGGGAAAGAGCATGAAGGACGGTGTGCTACCAGACATGGAGGAGGCACACGTCACTTCCACTCACATTTCATTGCCTAGAATGTAGTATCCTGACTACACCTAACAACAAGGATGCCTGGGAAAGATGGCTTCCTTGTGTCCAGAAAAAGGAGGAAGTAAGTTTGGTAGTTAGTGATCTTTGTTGCAGAAGTTGGTCAAAGAAAAGTACCCATAGTAGATGGTCAGTAGATAGTTTTCAATGAATGATTGACATTGAGGTTTCTAGCATTAATGACTTAAATGGAACCCAAGATCATAGAGTTGGGGAGGGGGGAAGATGTAGTAATGATGAGTCTGGTCTTGAATACATCAAGATGGTTCTAGGTAGTGATATCTTACTGGCAGCTTGGAACTGGGTATCTCTGATAGTGTACCCCAAAACAATGGTCTAATATTATAAATTATGGGACTCCAAATACATTCATGCTATTACCACACACACAAAAAGCATTTATTACATCCCTACACAGAACTTTTCTTTTCTCTCATTGGCTGTGATGGGTCAGATTTCTTTTTTGTTCCTTGTTCATGAGTGGGGTTTGAAGGTGTAAGGGAGAAGGATGATGGTGAGCAGCCTCACAGTGCCTGTGCCCTTTGAGGTGCTGACACACGGAGTTTCTAAATAGGGCAATGGAAGAGTCTATTCTTTTCCTAGCAAAGCCCTGGAGGCAGGCTGTGCCGAGACATGAGTCAGCTGTCCCTCTCCAGCAGGACTCCAGGGGCTTCTCCAGGCCAGGCTTCCTGAAGGTTGGCCAGAAATAAGAGATCTGCAGCTTCCAGGACAGCTCAGTTGCTAATGGAATTTGTGTCTGGGGAATGAGACTTTGCTCTGCTGTGTGGAGGTTACAGCAAGGCAAATTTTGGCTCAGTGTGAGAGGAAGAATTTTCTAAAGAAGCTTTCTGAACATGGAATGCGCTTCCTCATCAGAAGGCCAGACGCCCACTAGCTGGGAAGATGCAGGGGGCATTCCTGCATCTAGCAGGGGATTAGACCACCTTGTTCCCAAAGGCCCTTCCATCTTGACATTCTGACACTGTTTCTTTTTTTTAATCTTTAGCAAGGCCGGAGAAAGGCAAAATACACACTTTTTCTACAAACTAAAAACATGGCCCAAATATCAGTTTATCAGCTGCCAATGTGACAGCATCTTGAAGACCTTAAGTGGAATTTATAGATGCCTTTTGTTTTCCCCTTCTGAGGCAACTGTAGCCGCTCAGAATTTTCTACCACCCTCCATGCTTAATACACTTGCTGACATTTAGGAGATGTTCATACAGTAGTGACCTCAGTGCCTTCTGAGTAAGGGAGATGTGACCTGTGCCAGCTCCTGATGTGGACTAGGATTAGATAGCAGGATTCCAGAGGAAGCAACCTCATTCTACATTCTCAGGATCTCTCTTGGCACCCAGCATGACTTGCCCTCGGTAGGGACCCAGCAAACAGCTGGAGGCTGCCCCCGTTACTCAGTGAACCCACTTCTGTTATGCTGTCGTGATGTTCTTTCATCCTGCAGCATCTGAATGCCTGGCAGCCTCTTGAGCGCCTGCTACGCTTCCCTGAGCTCCTTCTGCTTTCCTTCTTCCCCCTTTCCATTTGGTTCCTGAAGTCTCAGGATGGTAAACACACAGCTCTGCCAGAGTTGGCATGGAGGAGGTATTCTATTTCCTCTCTTTCTGCCTCCCAGAACCTTCTCTCCCCGTTTCAGCTATGACTGAAAACACACATGCCACATTGCTGGTAGGATGTGGTACTAGTTTCAGAGAAGAATATTGTCACTGTGCTATAAACTCCCTGAGGACAACAATTTTTGTCTATTTTTTCACACATGTATCCAGAAAACTTAAAATAGTGTCTGACACACAATAAGGACAACTCTATAAGTATGTGTTGATGAAATGAATGAATGTGTTCTTCCCTGGGACTCAAGCCTGGTCTCACGTTTCTACCTGTGCTCAGAACATGTCATGCAGTTATATAGTAGGTATGTTTTGAGAGTGGTGCTGACACCTTGAGAGATAAGGCACACATTTTGATTCTTTCATAAATAGTAAATTATAGCCATCAAAAAAAAATGTAAAAGCTGACCAGGTATAAATTATAAATAAAGTAAGGTTCAAGGGCAAAGTAGGAAGGCATTATTAATGAAAAGTAACCCCCAGAGTATATTAAAGACTATCCCTGGCTGTGGTAAGGGATAGAGAAAATGCCCTAGAAGTCATGGCAGCTCACACACTAGAGAAGAGGGTAAGTCCCTCTAAGGAAAGGTAGTTAGAATGTAAGTTCCGTGGGACAAAGGCCTGGCCATTTTGCTTACTGCCCTCTCCCGTCCACCTGTAACAGCACTTGGTGAAGACTAGATGCCAAATAAGTTAATTCATTGTTAAATGTGCTTTGAAACAACAAAAGAATTCCAGACTGGGGAATTTTGGGGCTACTTTTGTAAAACTGAAGCCCTTCAGTGGATCCGTACCCTCGTGGGCACTTTGTCTATGGCTGGGTCACTGTCGTCCTGTTTTGAAGGGCTGCTGTTCTACAGTTCAGCCCAGACTCCTAGCTGGCTGCCTTCATTCGGATTACCTGGCTGGCCCTGGAGACGTTTGAGTTTGTGACCCCGACAGACTTGGAGTCATAGGGCCTGAGTGAGTCTTGGTCACTTCCCTCACCACGTACAGGTTTTGTGACCTCAGGCAAGTCATGAACTTCTAGGACCCTCCTTGTCTTTCCCACTGAACTCCCCACCTCACTGACAGTGTAATTATGGTAGCTTATAGGTGTTTAGTGTGATAACTTTGTCTTAGAAGCAGTGGAACATAGGGTCGTCCTCAGAGTGGTGGGCAGGAAAGGTAGATGATACCTTGACAGTGAGGGCATCAAGGACCATGCCACCCCATCCCATTTTGCCAAGAGCTGGCCCATTTGTCCTATTGCTGCTGGAAAGGTTACCAGGTATCCAGGCTGCCTGAGTCCCCCTCACTTCACTTGTTGCCATGGTGAGGGGTGGACAGAATAGGCATTACCATGAAATACGTTGTGATTTTGTGTCTCCTTTTCACAAGGTACCTGTAAGAGTGGGAAAGTCACCTGACTGCTAAACCCTTTTAGTTTCATTTGCTTTTTAGGATGAGTGGGACCATTTGTGTTTTTTATTCTATTTTCCCCCTTTCACTTTGTGGAGAACGTTGAAAAAATCCGAAGAAGCTGGTACCAGATGGTAATTTCCTCATCCTCTGTAGACACCAGTTCCCGTGCTTTTGTGAATGTGACGGTTTAATGAATTGCCTTCTGCATCCTGGAATCTTATTTCTGAATTGTTATGTAGGACCGTATCTGCGCAGCGCAGGCTCTCCGAGGAATGGCTCTGCTAAGCGTAGATGCACTTGATTACGAATGCCGTGCTGGCCCTGGGGGTGCGGGGCTGGGTGGAAATGAAGGTTGGCAGTCCCAGCCATCACTGGGGTGGTGGCAGGGGAGACGTGGACAGTCCGGTTAGCACTTCTTCCCACCCCACCCTTGCTGGTTTCTGCCAATGCCACCACCTGGAGACTGTTGCTTGTAAGAATCTAAAGAAAGAAGAAAGAGGTGTTGTATCTGTAGTGCTCTAGTGGGGCAGGAAGTCGGCGAGCCATGTGACTAGCAGTCATGGGGAAGGGCAAGCATAATAAATTTACTGCAGAAAGATGCAATAATGTAGTTTCCTTCGATTTTTCTAGAATACGTTATCTTCTTAACGGTTACTATAAGCTCATCTGCTATAAAGTTGCAGAGCGTAGGAGATGAAGTCTCAGGAGGTCAGATGGCAAGCAGTGCTTTCAAGTCCGCAGGGACCCCTGGGACACGAGTCCTTGCAGAGCCTTTGCTCAGCTCACGTACCTACATATGCCAGGGGCTTCCGGGGCCTTGTTGTCATGATTCGTGTTTTTTCTCTTATGTGCTCACCTTTCACGTTGACTTTTCTGTTTTGTCTACTGACTTGGGATAAAGGGCCAAATTACTAACCTAGATGTTTGCATGTGCGGTGGTTTAGTTTGCAGCGTGTGTGGAGAGCTTGCTGTGTGCCTGGTACTGTTCTTAGTGCTTCTCGTAATTTAACTCACGTAATTCTCAGACTGTGCCTGGGAGGCGGGTACTGTCTTCATTTTACAGATGTGAAAACTGAGGCACCGAGAGAAACTCACCTGTGGAGACCACACATCTCGGTTTTCCCACGTTCGGGTTGATTTATGCCTTTGTCCCAGCGTGACGGTTATGACGAAAGTGCCCCTTTCACTTTCAAACCCTCCAAGTTTGACCAACAGGTCATACCCACTTCCCAGGCTTCTGGCCAGAGAGCCTGTGCTCCTGTGGCGTGAAACTACACAGTCTGTGCTTTCCTTCAGGACTTCAATGCGCAGTCATTTCACTTGACATTCAGAATAGAATCCGTTTGCAGGGGAGGTGATTTTGTTACTGTATCTGGAGCTCCTGGGCTTCAGTTGTGGGGTGGGGAGTGTGTTTTGACTTGTGGAGCCTTATATTTCTTTTCTTTTTTTTTTTTAAATTTAGACAGAGCCTAGATGATGCAATGAGGGTTAAATTGGATTCATTTGGAAACGCGGCCATGGGCCCCAGCGGCTCTAACCTGAGCAGTCTGTGCCGTGTTCCTTCAGCAAGGGCCTGTCCTGCTACTGCCCTAGGGGTGGCAGCCACCTTTGCAGTGATGATCAGAGGACTTTTGAGCTCTATTAGGAGACCAGCCTCTTTAATCCTAAAGCAGGAGCCCCACTCCATTTGCAAGGAGCCGGGACACTTCCTCTGTACCACCCACTATTAAACATTCTTTGGCCCTGTAGCTCAAGCGTGTTGATTACTGTGTAGTCTTTTCTGGGCCAAATATTGTGAATAGTTTACTTAACCAACTTTAAAAATTTTTGCTTTCAGAATATATTGAAATCACTCTGTCTATGGAGCCTTAGTTATTAGATCTTCTTGGGGCAAACGAAAAAATTACTTTGCTCTGTGTGTGTGTATGTGTTGTTTGGAAGGTTTTGTTCTGTGCTCCATTTTGTTACTGCATTTCTTTGTGACTACAGAAAAAGACATTTCACATCATTTTCAAAAACCTGCTTCCTCTACATTTACAATGTGGATACAGCCATTAACACCCACCCTGTTGATAAGAGAATTAAGTTGTGATATTCTTTGAAAGCGTAAGATGGTGATGATAATGTGAAGCGAGGAGGTGTCTTAGCAAGAGGAATAATACAAGTGCAGAATTTTAAAAACATTCTCAAGTTTCTCCAGCAGTAGCTTGGATAATAATACCTCTTGGAGGTGTTGTAAGAATTAATTAGGTAACACATGCGAAGTGTTCTAAGATGAGTGTTCTGTTGTATTATTGTTAGCTTCATGTTGTTCTTGGAAACTCAGCATTGAAAATGAACTACAAAGCCTGACCTTTGTATCAAGGCTGTTGCATATTCTAATTGAATGTGACGGTGAGTGATGAGTTACTATGAAACTGGGATAGCTGCTACTAATAGTCCTGGGTGGAAAGAGATGAGCTAAATTTCATGGATTCTTACGCCTTTGTACCTTTTTTCCATGACGATTTGCTCAGCTGAATCATTACTAGCTCCAGTTAATAAAATATCCTGGAGATACCCCAAAGTAAGAGGAACATTTATTTTCTTACAGTGGTATTGTTTTTTCTCTCCTCTTTATATAAAATACAAATCTGGCTCAACCTTAAATTTTCAGTCAAAAGTCATCTTTAATTCTTCCCTTTTTAAAATACTCTTGCTGTGTGCACGTGTGGGCATGGCACACGTGTGCGCGTCATCCATTAGGAGGTCCTGTTGATTCTACCTGCACATGTGTTTTGCTCACCACATGGGATAGTTTTGCTGCAGCATCCCACGTGAGTCTGAGCCACTGTCATTTATCCCTAGATTTCTATAGGAGCTTCCTAGCTTATCCTCCTGCTTCACTCCAACCTTTGCCCTCCTACAGTCAGTCTCCATCCAGCTC
Organism: Lemur catta; assembly: GCF_020740605.2. NCBI lineage: Eukaryota > Metazoa > Chordata > Mammalia > Primates > Lemuridae > Lemur > Lemur catta. Next base: position 42,569,570 of record NC_059139.1, read on the forward strand.
TGAGGGTGATCTTTGTGGAGCGTACGTTACTCCTCTGCTCAGCACCAGTGGCTGCCTGCTGTCCTCCTTGACCTGGCTTCCTTCAGCCTCTCACTCAGTCCCTTCTGGCCACATGGGACTCTGCCTTTTCTTGCCCACTCCAAGCATGTGCCTGTGTCAGGGCCTGTGATTCTCCGTTCCTGGAATATTCTCCTCCTACCTCTTCGACTTTGTTTTTTAATTCTAAACCTGTAAGAAGAAAAAAAAAAAGTTTGAAATAACAGTACAGTCAACAGCCATGTTGTTCATCTGGATTCACTAATTAACACTGGGCACATTTGCTCTCTCCCCCCTTCCTTCCTTCTTAGGCCCTGTACGTATTTCAAAATATTTTTTTTTGCAGGACCATTTGAGAGTAATTACAGACATTCAGACCCTTCACCTGTAAATACTTAGGCATGTAGGTCCTAAGAACAAGTACATTCTCCTACATAACCGTATTATCATTATTATATACTTAAAAATGAACATTATTATATGACCCATGTCAGCTTTCTCCCGTTGTCCAATAAAAGTGTCTGTAAAGGTTTTCTTTTTTTATCCATAATCCATTTAAATCCGTATTCCTATGAGTGGTCCTATCTCTTTAGTATCCTTTAATTTAGAAACTTCTGTCTTTATTTATTTATTTTTGTCTATAGTACTGGGGAACTGTCTTGTTGCCCATTCCACAATTTGGATCTGATGGTTTCTTCATCTTTAGATTCAGGTTAAACATACTTGACAAGAACAGGTGATGGTGTCCTGTCTGTAGGATCACATCAGGAAGCCCAAAATCTGATGTCTGTCAGCTTTTTCCATTGCAGTGATACCCTATTAAGTAATTTGTGGGGTGAAATTTTTAGTCTGTGTAAATCCACTTCTCCCAACAAGCTTTTTTACTCAATGGTTTTTGTATCCATCAATGACCTTGCTTGAATCAGTTATTACTTTGCCATTTGTCACAATTTTTCACTTCTATTATTAGTTGATGTTCTTCAGTTAAAGAAAAATTTTCTCTCATGTCTCTCTCCCACCCCTAATTTTTTGGGAGTGTCACTATAGACTCGTGCATTTTTATAAAGAATAAAAGAGAAAACAAATATAAATTTGATATGTAACAATCCACGACCATCATTCCTCTTTTTCTTGGTCAAGTTGTCCTAAAATTCATCAGTGGAAAGCCTTTTTAAGCTGACTCTGGGGTCCTCTTAACGTGACCCTATTAGTCTTTGAGCACTTCTTCACTTTCTGGCACAACAAAATATTCTAGCTGTCCAGAACAGCTAAAGGAACACTCAGATGGTACCTCAGTGGGTTCTGTCCTTCACTTCCGTAATGTCGGTACTAAATGTTACTGCGACAGAGGCCTTCCCTGGCCTCTCTGTGAGAGCACCACATCCTTTACCCTGCTTCGTGACATTTCCTGTAGGCATATTTCCTAATATGTAACATTTTTTGTTGTTGTTTATCTTACCCAACTGCAATGAAACCCTCAGATTAGCAGGGATTTGCCTATTCTGTTTACCATTGGGTCCCTAGTGTCTGGTCCATAGTACATTCTCAACAAATACTTGTTGAAGAAAAGAATGACTAAACTTACCCCCATCTTGAGCCTGTATCACGCTCTTCTAGATCAGCTGCTGCTATTTTTATATTTCTTGACACTGAGATGAATCAGACTGACTGCAAAGGGGGTTCAGAGACGTTTTTCTGGAGTTCATTACAATTTTGTGTCTGGTGGTTTCTCCGCCTTTGCGTTCTGGTAGTATTCGGAACTATGACTAACAGTGCGTTGCAAATGATACTCACTGCAAGGCACTTATCAGTTGACAGTGGAAGCATTTATGATGCAGTTCCTTCTCCAGCTTCTCTGAACAGAAGGTCTGGCTATTTTAGAAATAAAAAAATGAAACACTTGACTATGTTAAAAATTTTTTTACATGAAATCTAATGCTAGGAACTAAAAATTGAGTAGAGTAAGGGTCTTATTTTCTAAACAAACAAACAAAAATCCTATTTTTTTCTGTATGTAATACCATAAAAGTCTTACAAAGTATTTGCAAAGTCTAAGAGTCGGTTCTTCAAAGAATCTCTATTCTAGCTGAGATAAGAATTAAGAACAGAATGTAGGGCAGGAATTATGCATTAACATTTAATACAGTTGATGCATATAGTGGGCTGAATGGTGGCCCCAAAGATACCGGGGCCTAACCCCTGGAACCTATGAACCTTACTTGGAAAAAAAGGGTCTTTGCAGATGTGATTAATTTAAGGATTTTGTAATGGGGGATTATCCTAGATGATCCTGATGGGCCCTAAATCCAGTCATAAGTGTCCTTACAAGAGAAAGGTAGAGGGAGGTGTGACACACACAGGAGCTGGCAGAGGGAGGAGCAGATTCTGCCCTACAGCCCCCAAAGGACACTTTGGTTCGAGCCTGTTGACACTGACTTGGGACTTCTGGCCTCCAGACTGAGAGAGATACATTTCTGTTGTTTTAAGCCACCGTTTGTTATAATTTGTTACAGCAGCCGTGGGAAACAAATGCAATGGTGAACTGTACATTCTCTCATTATTATTGTGACTGTAAAGTGACCCTGTGAGGGTGGCGTGGTTGGGCACTTTTACTTTCGTGTCACAGAAAGAGGAGCAAGGGTTGAGGGCGTGCTGTGACTTGAACCAGCTTTTCCAGTTCTTAGTCAGGTGCCCTCTTCCCTGTACCACGTCTCTTCCTCCTAAGTAGATCCGGCCATCAGCAGAGTGCCCGTGATGGCAGAGATCTCACTGCGGCTGAGAGATCAACAACAAATGCGTGCAGGGGGGGAACCCAAGGGCGTCCTTAAAGGAAAAAGACATTTGAAGAGTCTGAAGGTGACAGTCCTGTTTCCCACAGTCCAGGGATTTATTCCCTGTTTTAAGTGCTATTTTAACCATGCAGGTTTGAGCATTGCGTCCCATGCATCTGTGTGCGTGTAGGGAAGGGAAGCCCTTGCTTTCTCTCTGATGGCACGTTTTAGCCTTGCCTCATGGAATCGTTGCCTCTTCAGTGTCCATGTGCATGGTGGCTTCCTGATGTGTCACATGTGAAAGGATATGGGTGATGTCAACCAGGCTCCAAGCAAAAGCCATGCAGTGAGGTGCGGTTCCACTGCCCCTTCCTGGACAGTGGTCCACTGGCTCCCTCTCCCTGGCGGCCATTCGGGTCCTGCTGCCGCGGGCCTTGCTGCAGACTCTTGCTCTAGGCCTCGGGGTCTGTGCAGCTGCCACCTACGGCTTATCCCAACAGTGGGAGCTTCATGTTCTCTAATTTACTCAACCATCCTTTTGCTTCTGGGAGCCACACACGATACTGAGGAGATGAAAATAAAAAGGATTCCATCCCTCTCCTCCCCGACCCCTCGGGAGCTCTCAGACTTGTATGGAAAACAGACAGGGAAGCAGCTTGACTGAAGTGTGGGAGCCAGACGTGGAGGTGATAACCTCCTGCTGTTCCCCCTGCCCACACGGTAGGAGAAAAGAGTGATGCGTTTAAGACACAGACTTTGCAGGCTCATCCGGGAGCCAGGATGGGGGAGAGAATCCCTGGGCCATGAGCATCCCCGTGGTGTAGATCTGGATGGTTTAGACATGATGACTATAATGCGTTTTGGGTTTAGCCGTCTTTTACCTGTTAAATTTAGGGAACTTTGTCTGGGAGCTTGGATCATGTGGGCTTCCTGTTTAGCTCGGTGCAAGATAAAATTGCGTGTGGATAACTAAGCACCCTTTTTTTTTCAGTTACAGTAGCCACTGACCATCATCCTCAACTCCTTTGTACCTCCCTTTTTCTATTGATGATTGGAGGTATAAAAGGAGCTAAATTTTGTGGACATTGCACAGAGTCCAGCAGGCCAAGAGCTTAAACAAAGCCACAGAACTCTGTGGGGTGAGAGGACAGCACGGGTCAGCATCAGGGTGCTGATGGAGGCGGCCTCACCTTTGTGGGTGCTGGGATCCTTTTTAATGTCAGACGTCTTTTAGAACACCCCACATGACCTCTTGAGTGAGTTAATCTCCTGGTTGAGAAAACTGAGAAAGCAGAAAATGACTGCAACTTCCAACATCCAGAGCATTTAGAAGTTTATATTTTGTTGATCACAACAACAGCTATAGATATTTAAAGGAAAAAACCACCGCCTCTATGCATGACTTTGTTTATTCAGTCTGTGGGCAGTGTCTGGACCCACAGATCCCTCATCATAGCTTCACAGGCATGAGTCACTCTTCCTCACCTTGACGGTCCCTATCAGGTTGTACGCTGAGTTGACATTGGCCATGTCTCTTTCCAAAAAGAGAAAAAGATGGTGTGTTATTGCAGTTAATGAAATAAAAGAAACCCCATTTGATGCTGTATTCTTTTGTGAAAACATAACTGAAAGACTGGCAAAAAACTTATTGTTTTGTCGGTTCTGTGTTTAAATTTGTGCATTCTGGTGGCATCTTGAGAAAATAGTACCAACTACAGAGGTCTCAAACTCAGAACTTGGAGCCCTCTGATGATCCTGTCTCTTGAGGCATTTTTGTTTCTATTCCCTGCTTCTTTAGATCTTCAAAGTAGATTTTATTTTCCAGTGTAGAATCAGTTGCCTTAAAGTAGTGTTGCTGTAAAATCACACGTGTACATTTGATACTGTTTATTTGGAGACACTATTTTGGTATATGCACAAGTTTCTGAGTTCAACTATGAATGAACGTGAGAGAGGATATGCTTTAAAATAATTGTGATCATTTTAACAGAACTAAAATCAGAAATCACCTTTCCCATACAGTAAAATGAATTCCTCTGTTCTGTCCTTCCCTTTAAAAGTGATACAGTTTCTAAAGAGCTCCCAAGGTTGTAGCCCTTGGGTGAGATGTCGTAATAAGAGTGGGGTTTACTAAAGGAAGAAAAAGGCCTAAAATGCCCCCATTCTAGTTATTCTGTGTTTTAAAAATCAGTCCTTAGGAAGTCATCTTAAGCTTTAACATACCGATCAGTCAGCAAATGTACTGACCCTGGTTAGGTTGCTCTACTAATGCTGTGGGAAAGATACCAAGGAAAGAAGGTGTTCTTACTTTATAGCAACTTGTTTTGGTTTTAAGTAACAGTCTGGTTAAGCTAGACACCTGAAACAATGTCAAGGGTTACGTCAGGAATGCCACAAGTGGTACATCCACAGGCTATGGGGATTCAGGAGCAAGATTTAATTTAGACTAGGAAGGTTGATTAAGAACTAAGCACATAGAAAGGAGGAGAGAAGGTCAACAGGGATGAGCAGAGAGGAGTAGGAGTGAAGGGAGTGACGGAGACTTGTTCGGGGGTATGGAATAAGCCAGCTTGCCCTAGAGCTGACATAAAGCGAGCATGCGGGCAGAAGGGGTTTTCATGGAAAAAGAAAGCTGGGAGGGAATAGACTATAGAGTATCTCACATGCCAGTCTCGAGTTTTCTTTTTTGGTGTAGGGCATGTCTGAAGGTTTTTAACTAGGAAAATGAAATGACAAACATGATAGTTGAGTCAGATTTCTCCAATGGAGAGACCCAGTCTGAAAAGAGTGGAGGGGGGGAAAGCACACAAAGTGATAGGGAGCTGAACTGCAGAGGTAGCATTGAGAGGGGAAGGAAGAACAGAAGAACATGAAGGCATTATAAGAGAAGAGTCTACAGGACCTGCTGAAGGATGGGAGGCATTACATGGACCCGGAGAATTATGATAGCTCAGATACTACAAGTAGGGATAAAAATTGGCCGGGCACAGAGGCTCACACCTATAATCCTAGCACTTTGGGAGGCTGAGGCAGGAGGCTTGCTTGAGGTCAGGAGTTTGAGACCATCCTGAGCAAGAGCAAGACCCCCATTTCTACAAAAAATAGAAATATTAGCTGGGACACCATGGTGGACGCCTGTAGTTCCAGCTACTTGGGAAGGCTGAGGCAGAAGGATTGATTGAGCCCAGGAGTTTGAGGTTGCAGTGAGCTATGATGATGCCACTGCACTCTGGCTGGGACAATAGAGCAAGACCCTGTCTCAAAAAAAACAAAAACAAAAAAGATAAAAAGCCATTTTGGAGATAACAATTTCACTTTTAGCTATGTTTAATAATGTTGAATCTGAAAATGGTGCCATAACAACCAAGTAGAAAGGGCCAGCCTGCTACTGGAGATGCATCCAGAGCTGGGAGGATGTTTGGGACTTCATCTGTAATGTAGATGAAGGTGTGGGAGATACCAGCAGAGTCACTGCGGCCTCTTTCAAATTGTGGGTAGGGGGGCAGATGCTCTGCAAAATTTACCTTGTTCCTGTGGTTTGGATCTGGCCTCAGAAAAAACAGTGAATAGTTCCCAGCTCAGAGAACAGGGTCTAGCTTTGGGGAGGCATGTTCAACTGCTGCCTGCAGCTGAGATTTCTTGAGTCCAATTAACTAGGGAGTAAGCCTAGTGTTCCAATTTGAAGAAACACCTGAATGGCTTTAAGTTGCAGTTTAGATCCACCCTTTAAGTCCCCTGTGAATGCCCCAGAAGATAAAGAATGATCTTTAGTTGTGTGGGCAGGGACACATTTGTCTGTTCTTTCTATCACTAGCATTGGGCCTGGACCATGTGGAGTTGAAGGTTGTTAATGCATCAAACTAGCTGTTTTTTTTTTTGTTTTGTTTTGTTTTTGAGACAGAGTGTCACTTTGTTGCCCTGGCTAGAGTGAGTGCCGTGGCGTCAGCCTTGGTCACAGCAACCTCAAACTCCTGGGCTTAAGCGATCCTACTGCCTCAGCCTCCCGAGTAGCTGGGACTACAGGCATGAGCCACCGTGCCCGGCTAATTTTTTCTATATATATTTTAGTTGGCCAGCTAATTTCTTTCTATTTTTAGTAGAGATGGGGGGTCTCACTCTTGCTCAGGCTGGTCTCGAACTCCTGACCTTGAGCAATCCACCCGCCTCGGCCTCCCAGAGTGCTAGGATTACAGGTGTGAGCCACCGCGCCCGGCCAAACTAGCTGTTAAGAGTTTAAATGAGCTTGCTTTTGCGATCCTTTCCACGTCAAGTTCAGTTCCAAGATACTGAACTTTCTGGCAATAATTTGGCTACCTAGCAGGTGCTCTACAGATATTATTAGAGGGTGTCATTGAGCTTTGTGAGAAACAATAGCTATTGAAGCTCTGCTAGCCCTACAGCTCACACAGTCATTGAGTGTGTAAATGCCCATGTATATAGAATACATTCTACTCAGACCTGTCAGCCGATTACAAGTGCAGACAGTTCTTATGCATCTGACCGAATTGTGCACAATAATTCTGAATGTTGTCATCTTTAATTTGTCAAGGGAAAATCATTGTCATGTACCACTATTGTGGTAAGATTTCTGTGTGTTGAAGTCATTTGTGAAGGAATATATGTCTTCCTAATAACTTCAAGCTACTTGCTAGACACAAAATTCTATTTGGATATAAAGAAATATTTCATTGGGTCTCAATGTATGTGGGTAGCCAGCTGCAAACAGCCATCTCTTGCAGCACCTCAGATGTGCCCGTCTGGCAGAGGTGGGTGTCCCAGAGTCGAGGCTGGCAGCCAGGTGAGTGTAGCTACTGCAGCCACAACACGAGGTGCACGGTACCACCTCACCTTGAACGTGTGTTCATAATTTATACCTACCTCCTTTGAAAAAAGATTTGAAGTAGTTTACAATGAAAGCATACATGTCAAATCAGTTTAAAAAGATAAGCAAAAACTCAGACTTTATCCGAGATACTGTTACACTGAGATAACTAATGTAATTGAGGTCTAAATTTAACTTTGTTTCCTAGTAGTCAAGGCTAAAAGGGAATTATTATTGGTCCCACTGTCTAACTAAAGAAAGCATTTATATTTTTGAAGCTTTGTGCCTTTTCCTGATGTGGAGTTTTATAAGAAACCTTTAAGGTAATGGCTGATGACCTTAATTTATTAGAAAGGGCGAAAATATCTTTTAAATGAGTCGTCCTTATTATGGTTCAGTGAAGAGTGTTAAGTTCTGCATTTGTTGTAAGGCGCTTGCTTCCCAGCACTGATGTAATTAATCTAGGGCTGGAACTTAGACAAATACATACATAGCATACCTCTCTTTGTCTTTCAGTTATCACTCTTACCAATGTATTTTTGCTCAGATACAAGTAGCCTTCAGTTATAGAAAGAATGTTCTGGCTGGTTCTAGAAAGTACAGTAATTCTGGGTCAGTCAAGGAGAAAGCCTTCTCCCTTCTGCTTTTGATGCTGATGAAGAGCCTCAGAAATTCTAGCATTAACTAAATTAGGGCACAAGAAATTTCAAAGGCAAAATTTTGTAACCAGTTGCCTTTTCCATGTATCTCATAATACGGTAAAATGTGTGACTGTGAGTGATACTGCATATTTTTAAGCCTCCTAGTGTGAATTTCTCGTAAAATATGACCTAAACTAGCTAAATATATTGATTTGATGAATAATGATTTTATTTATTGGAAATTATCTGCACAAAATAGAAATTTTATTTTGGAAAGAAATTTTACTATAAAGTCAATTGCCCATTTTTCTACTCTAGGGATGGCTAATAATAGGTTCTTTTTTTTTTTTTTGAACACTATTTTATAAGATCTGCTCTGAACTTTGTGATAAGAAAGATTCTGAGGTTCACTCTGGGACTTAGTGGCTAAGAACTGTGTAATCAATCAGCAGTACTTACTGTGGTGATGGCAAGGATGGGGGTGGGGTGGTAGCACCTGTGTCATGGATTTGCCAAAGGAAATTGTATTCCAAAATTGACAGAGTTGCAATGAATTTATTTTGAGAGAAATTGGCTGGAAGCTTCAGATGCTACTAAAAAAAAAAAAAAAAAATCCTAGTTTGTTGTTCTTGGAGAGCATGCATTCCGTAGCCCTATAAACAGACTTGGGTTTTTAAGAGAGAATGCAGGCGAGGGCCAAGCTTATTTTTGCCCCATTTAAATTTGAGATCTTGTTTTTCAAGAGATTCTCTGACCCACTTTGATTCTGAGGGCTGTCCGGTGGCGTTGCTTCTGGAGAAGCACTACAAATGCAGTGTCTTTGCCGAGATCAGTCTGGCTCAGTGACTGTTAAGTGCTCTCCAATTCAGGGACACTTCTCACATATAAACTCTAATTTGATTCTCATAAAAGCTCAGTGAGGTCATTCTTACTGTTGTTTACTTGAACTTTAGCCCATCTTTTTTTTTTTTTAATAGTGTTTGAAGCAGCCTTAAAATGATTTGAGATCTCAACTCTGTTGGAATAGGCAGAATAGGTAGAGTTACTTGGTGGTAGTATCCCTATTTTAAAGGTAAGGAAATCAGGATTTACAGAGATTAAGTAACTTGTCCAGAGTCTCGCAGAATAGCAACTGGCAAGGCCAGGAGCTAGTCTCTTCCTGTAGAATGACCTTGCCCATCTCAGCTTTCCATAGGTGAAATGTTCTTTTCCTTTTAACGCTGACAACCTTATCCCATTCCAAACCATGTGTGTTTGAGAGTATGTGCTTGCTTTTAACTTCTCCATTTTTGTTTACTTAGAAGATTGACTCTAATAAAGATTTGGTAGAGTGTCTCACTTGGCATGGAGAGGCACTTAGACATGTCACTGAGTGAAATGAATGTGTCTGGACACTGTTACTTGCATAAGTGGGAAAATTATGTTATAAAAAAGTATTTAAGGATGACAGGAAGTTTTTATTATTTATCAAGGTGTGTATATCTGAAGCCACCATGACAATCTATCGGAATCTCCTGTTGGTAGTCAGGAAGAACTAGCATATCCTCAAAAAATGGCATCAATAAAAAGCACTTAAAGAGCTGACATTAGAAACAAAACCTCTGTTCCCCCTGAGAATATCATATTGCAGCCTAAGCCTCAACCCTGGGCTGTCTGGGCTTAGTAGCAGCGTCTTGCTTTGACACCTTTTGTTCTCCCTAGCTGATGTTTTGGCTGCATCAGTTAATGTGCTTTCCTTCCTGTAGGAACTGATTTGACTACAGTTATGTTACCTCATATTTTCTCCCTCATTAAAGTGCCTGTGTGCAATTTGTTCAAAGGAGTTTGCCAGCCTGCAACTACTGTTGGAGCGTTGTGCCCTTTTACCGGTGATTAATTTGCACAACTATATAGGGTTTAGTGTCCAGTTAGATTTAGTTTTAGTATCAATCTAAACTACATTAAAATATGTATCGAGGAAGCCTCCCTCATTCGTCAGAGAGTTATAGCTTTCATTTAGCACATAGCATTTATATAGCACTTTTATTAAGGGAGCTTGGTGCTGAGTATTGCTTTGACCATATAGCTGACTTCATTTCTTCAAGGTAGATATGTGTTTTAAAGTCCCAACGCGTTGCTGCCAATGAGCTTTTCTTGCATTCTTGATACCTGTGTCTAGTAGCTTCTTCATTAGGAGGATGTGAAATGTCATGAGTGATCGGTTTCTGCTCCATGGCAGCGTTTGTGGGTGAGATCCCTGGAAAACCAGCGTGTAGATTTAGTAATCAAGACATTAGTCAGTGTTACTTATCTCTGAGGTGCTGCTTCTCCATGATCACAGATGGCCGTGAGCTAGCTTTGTTCCAGAACCTGAATGTGCGACTCTGGATCTCATCATTCTCATGACTTTGACAGAAGCTGAGATTGGGGATTCTGCTTCAGTAGGAAGAGAAGCTGCTTCTATTTTGTATACCTAGACATCCCCTGAGACCTTTTAAACTGCCGTATGCAAGGCAGAAGGGGCGCTGTCACTTGCTCAAAGGAAGTCGGGGCTATTTACATGGTCTCTCTGAGCTCTGGTTTCCTCATCTGTATAATGGGGAAGTAGCATGAATCTTCCAGTGTTTGAGGATGATTAAATACCAGGTATAGGGAAGAAGATTAGTAAATAGTATCTATCAAACTGAAGAAGAAGAGGAAGAGGGCTTAGAGTTATTTCCTTATTTCATGTTGTGATTTGGTTATTTCTTTACGTAATGCTGTGATTGTCATCAGGGGGTTATTCCAGTGGCATGCCTTCTCCAAAGTATTATTGGAGGTGGAAATCCTGGAGAAATGTAAAAATATAGCCTGTGACATAAGATAGTGGAGCTTTCAGAGTAAAATATCATTAAAAACAAATGGAGGTGGACAGAGAAAGAAGTCCTGGACCATGAGTATCAAAATCTTTTGGGTGAAAGTATTTAGGGTTAATGCAGGAGAGATGAAGCATTGGGCCTGATCTTCATTTCAGCAAGTGTTTCTGAGCACTGCTAGTAGCCAGGCTGTCTTCTAGGCTTTGGGGATACAGTAACGAACAGGTTAGATGCAGAAGGTCTCTGCTGTCCTGGAGCTTACATCCTAGTGGGGTACAGGGGTTAAGGGGATGAGGCTGCACCATAAACAAACCAGAAAAACGCTGGAGCATGACCAGCGATCTGCCGAGCAATGAAACAGAGTAGTCTGGTGGCTTCTTTCTCTCGGAGGGAGTGGCACGCAAGCTGGAGCTGAATGACTGGAGGACAGCAGCCATGAGCAAACCAGAGCAAAAGCATACCTAGCAGAGAGACCACTCAGAGCAAGAGCAAGCTAAGAGGAGTGGCGTGGGCATGGGATGGGTGTGTGAATGGACTGGGCAGGTGGGCAGGGCCATGTCCCGAGGACTTCGTAAGTCAGAGTAAGAAGATTGAGTTTCCTTTAAAGCATGATGGGGAAGCACTTGATATTCTTAAATAGAGGAATAACATGACCTCATTGGCCTCTTTCTATTTCCCCTGGTTACTGTGTAGAGGGTAGATTGGGCTCAAAAAGTGGTCTAGATGGGAGAGAATGTTGACTCAGACTAGGGGGTTAAATAGTGAAGTTGGAGCGAAGTGGATGGATTCAGGCTGTATTCTGAAGAGAGGCTGTGGAGGACTGGCCAGGGGTAAGGTGGGGGAGGGGGGTAAGGGAAAGCGTGGACACAAGGATGGGTCCCAGATTGTCCACCGGACTAACAGAGAAGGTGATGGTCTGTTCCCAGAGGTAGGGAGGCTTGGGGAACAGCAGGCTTATGGAAGATAGTCAAGAGTTTGGCTTTGTTCATATTAGATTTGAGATGCTTTTATATGATACCCATGTGGAGTCTGGAATACCAAGGAAAGGTTAAGTCTGAAGAAGTAAATTTGGGATTCTGGCCAGTAGGTATAAAGCCAGGGGACTGGATGAAGTCAGCTAGTGAGAAGTGGCTCCAGGGAAGATTCCTGAGATCCTACAGGTGCCAATGTGAGGCTGAGGCACTGGAGGAGGCATGGCCAGGGATTAGGAGGAAGTCCAGGTGGGTGGTTTCACAGAAGTAAAATGAAGGGATTTCAGTGCACAGAGTGATACTGAAAAGCCCATGCCAACGTACAAATAGGCCATGGAATGAGTGACCTTTTGGAGGTGGGGGGTTGACGGGAGGCCTGTGAGTGGAAGGTAGAATACAGGTGCTAGAAGAAACCTTTGACAAAAAACAAAGGCCTTTTTGATATTAACAGCTTGAGGGATCCTTGACTTTTCCCTCCTGGGCAAATTGGGGTTATTGGTCATTGAAAGATACCCAAGAACTATCCTTTTTGATGCCTTTCCTTGTTACCAAATCAGGTTTATCTTTAGTGCCAGCCTTATTTCAGCAGTTGGCCTAGAATGATTTTACAATATTCCTGTTTCTTTTCCTTCAACCTGTAGCCTATTTGTGCATGCCTGAGGAGTTGAAAAAGGCCTTCGGAGTGGGTAAGACAGGAGTCTCAGCTTGGAGGAAAGATAAGATTTTGGGGTAGATGGGATAGGGGTGTGGGATGGGAAGTGGGGAATAGAAACAAAGGCAGAGAAGGTGAAAATGGTTTCCACATGTGGGGCCACTGCCTATAACACTGAATCAGAATAAAATATTGGCAGTGTATTTAGCATGGTAGTGAAAACTCGAGTAAGTAGTCCAGCAACAATAGAAACCTCAGCTTCATTTATTTCTTGCATCCCACCTACTTCTAAAAAAGATTTGAAATCACCTACATGTAGGCACACATTGTAGAACCACTCGTTCATCCTATAAACATGTATTGATTGTCAATAATGATCCCCAACAGAGGCTGGGCTACCAAGATAGATGACCCATGACCTGCCCTCAGGGAAGACAGACAGAAGAACAGCTGTAACATAATAACAGACCAGAGGAGAGAGGATTCATTCTGTCTAATTCAGTTTCAGCAGGATGTGGAAGGATGAAGAGTTGCCCATCAGGAAGAGAAGAGCTAGCAGGGAAGCCCCGGCAGGGCAGACGTCACGGCAGCAGAGCAGGGAGGTCGGGGGGAGCTCAGTGGTGGGGGGGAGGGCAGGGAAGAAGTGTTAAGTGCCCAGGCTGGAAAGGGAAACTAAGCCCAAGCTGGGATTTATTTTCATAGGCAGTAAGGATCCATAGGTTTTTAAACAGAGAAATCATTGATCTTTAGTATAGAAAGAAAATCATTTCCTCTGTTTACTTCTAGTCCCCCATGTCCAAATGCAGAGAGAACATCACCCCTTAGGTGAATTGCTGCCTTATCAAATGAAATGTCTAAAACTCATAGTATTCCCTTTTCAACACTGCCTGTGTTTTGTTTCACACAAATATGAATGTGCGTGTGTGTATTACATACCTCTCAGAATCTTAAATGAGTAGGAAATTATGTAGACTTAGTCAGATTCTTCATGGTATTGCATGTGCTAGAATAAATACTCGATGCTTGTATGTTAATATGCATTGCATATGGTACATTCTTTGATGCTTACATTTTATTATGAAAGAATAAAATACACTCTTTAATGGACATATTTTAGCTCAGGTTTTTTTTTTTTAATCAGATATGTGTATATGTGTGTGTAAATCTTACATGAAAAAAACGAGAGCTTTGTTTTAGGAACATCTTCCATGCCATGTAGGTGACATTTATAAATGAAAGTGAATTTATAAATGAAAAACGTCACACTTGTATAGTTGACTTGTTGTAACCCAATCAGTATATAGCATATAGAACATGCTGATGAATCATGTGCAATGTGTTTTTAAAATCAAAACCTTTCAGAAGAGCCAAATACCTCAGTGGCTGAAATGGCTTAGTACATAACCTGCTAAAAAATAACAGTACTCAAAGAAAATCTAGTTTGCTTTATAAAATATTCCCTATGTAACAGAAACTGTAGTTGAAAATGTGGTATTTTTTTTGTCTTTTTCTGTTGTGTCCCTGTACCCCTGAGAAAGTTAATGGTCTTAAGGAAAACACTCCAGGCCCAACAGATCATGTCAAATATTTGGTTTGGTAGGATTAATATTTTACTGCAGAGTGACAGTGGGAGCACTGCCCTAGTTTTAGGGATGATTATGTAAACTAATGAGCCCTGTTCATTAAAAAACTTAGGGAAACAAAAAGCTATTTATTATGTGGATTACACTGACGAAGAGACACTGAAGTAAGTATGAAATAGTTACAGTGAGGTTGCATTTAATTAAAGTTGCTCTTTTTTGCGATGCTAATGTTAACAATTATGACACTGTGAAAATGTTTAATATCGCTTTATTTTTTAAAAACTCTAATGTTTGTTATTCTGTGCCTTCCTAGCCACTGGCCTAAAATTGACTTTTCGCTTAAGTTTACCATTGTCTGATAATTTCCATTACAGCCAACCTGAAGCATTGCTCTTGGCTGGGGGAGTTGTACTTGTATACCTCAGCCACTAGAGGGAAGTGACTAGTATTTATTCTGGGGAGAGAAAGATGCTTAATCTCTCTGATCCTGTGTCTAGTCATTGACCCTTAACCCATGGGGATTATCCTTAGCATTGGGATCACCCCTGCTCCTTTCCTAAAGACGAAGCTTTGGGAAGGAAAAGGTAGAATAAGGATGTTGGTCTAGGACTTGGTGTATGGATATATCTGCCTGAAATGTGGGGTCCATCCAGTTCCTTCAAGATAGCTTCCACTAGGTGAGCAGCTTTGCTAGGGGAAGTGAGTGATTCTTCCAGAACCATTTTATTTGTCAGGTATAAAATAACAGTAATGTGACTAACACTTCTAGAATATCAGACACTGTTCTAAATATTTTAAAAGTGTGACAATCCTAGCAGAAGTCTTGTGAAGTAAGGACTATTATTTCCATTTTACTTAAGAGGAAACTAAGGAACTTAAAAGTTAAGTAATTAACCCCAAGATCACGGAACTAGAAAGTACTGATGCTGTAATTAAAAATTTGGGCAGTAGCTCCAGAACCCATATTTTCAACCACTATGTGATACTGCCCCTCCATACATACCCAGGTTCTCAAGCATGAAGAAACATTCATAGAATTTTGACAAATTTGAATCCACAAAGGGGAAAGAGATTTTGGTTGAAAAACACAAAAAAACTGTAGAATCAAAATGTATACCGTAATTTTTGTATGAAAACATAGATTTTTCATTTTAACATCTCTGAAATCAGGTTGTGGCTTACAGCTTTTTTTTTAGAGGAAATAAGATATTTGTACACATCACATATCAACTTCATTAATTGTTAAATTTAACATTCACAAAAATGTTATATTTGAAAGCAGTTCCTATTTTAGATCTTCACACTTTGTGAGAATTCCCAAGTGTGTGTGAAGATTGCTAAGATATGAAGCAAAAATATAAAATACTTACAACATGTTTCACAGAGAAAAAAATTCATATGGAATATTGGTGTATTTTAATATGTCTGACAGTCTCTCAGATGGGGTCTCCAAAGGTAAGAGTTCCTGGGACCTTGATGTTTTTAAATGGCCCAGGTTTCTGCCTCTTCTCTAGGATTGTCAGAAGCACTTTTAAGCTGTGTGTGCTTCTACTCATGCCTCCTTGTTCGTAATCTCCTTTAGTTTCTTTATTTTCCCTTGAGGAAGCCAGTTATTCTTATCAAGGCTTCAAAAACAGTAATAGTGTTGCGCGTCTGGGAGAGTTGCTTGTCTCCAGAGTGGTTTTGCCCAGTCATTGATCAGCTGAAGTTCTCACTGTGTCACTGAAGTATGTGACAGTCCAGAATTTATTCAAGCAAATTGGACAGAGTCTGGTATTTAGGAATGGCGGCACAACAGGAATGCAGGTGTGCGGCTTTGATCAGAACCCCCGTGGGCAAACAAGCATAGCCTTGTGACAATACTGTGTTATATGGTGAAACATAATTTTTTCACCCACTGACATTTAGAAACCAGCTCTCTTATGGAAAGAAATATAGTTTTGGATAAACTTTTTAAGGGAGTTACCAGGAGTCTGCAATGAAAAACATAGTCAGACTAGGCAAAAAATTTTTTTAAACCAAGGAAGAATAAAACAACATTTTTCTAGAATAAATAAAATATGATAATTTTTTTTAGTTAAAATATAAAGGAATTTTTAGACCATCTGTCTTAAATCTTTGTTTTAAATAATTTTATTCCATGTCTCACATTTAAAAAATGTTTAAATTTGTAATAAATGCCAGAATATTCAGTGACTTAGATACACATAAATCAATTAGCTGAAAATGTTGCTTTTGTAGCTTTATTCTTGGCCTCTGTCTGAGGGCATTTCAGTGCTGTCCAGCAAGCCCTCACAGGTTTCATAGACACGGAGGAAGTGAAATGCAGATTGAGGGTTTGCCAGTTGTTGACAGCTTCATGGAAATTTCATTGTGGCAAAAAGTTAATCCATAATTTCACTTTATGAAATTATTTTATCAGTGGATTTCTATGAATTATGCTTTACTTGTTCTCTTTTATCCATGAAATTTTAAAAAGACCTCTTTTTAAAAAAAATGATATGGCTTTGGAAAATGTTAGTTTTAGAATCAATGACAAACTTAAGTTAGAAGTATATTTATGAGGTCAGTTTTATATTCAAATTTAAAGAGCCATATGACCATTCTGTCTTACTCAGTCTCTCAATTGATTATAAATGTACCTGGTTATATTTCTCTGAAACTTAAGTTACTTTACTGGACTTTTAAACTTGTAGATATGAATCTATTCTAGAGTTTCCTGGAATCTGACAGATAAATTAGATGGGATCTCTTTGGGGAAACAAATATTATTATTGTTTTATTTACTGGACTATTTCTGGCAGAATAGAAAGTTTTTTTTTTTTTTTTGAGACAGAGTCTCACTCCGTTGCCCGGGCTAGAGTGAGTGCCGTGGCGTCAGCCTAGCTCACAGCAACCTCAAACTCCTGGGCTTAAGCGATCCTCCTGCCTCAGCCTCCCGAGTAGCTGGGACTACAGGCATGCACCACCATGCCCGGCTAATTTTTTCTATATATTTTTAGTTGTCCAGCTAACTTCTTTCTATTTTTAGTAGAGACGGGGTCTTGCTCAGGCTGGTCTCAAACTCCTGAGCTCAAACGATCCGCCTGCCTCGGCCTCCCAGAGTGCTAGGATTACAGGCGTGAGCCACTGAGCCTGGCCTGGGAGAATAGAATATTATGAATTTAGTTACTCTGTACTGAAATGCTGATTCTTTGGGTTAAAAAATTAAAAGAAAAAAAAAATCAAGGTCCACATTTGCTTCAGTGAAAGCTTCTCAAAACATAATGACTCTGAAATATAGGACCTTAAATTGCTACCTCACTCAAAGAAGCAATTATGCCCTAATCTACTCTGAGGTATCAGTGGGTTGGGAGAAAGGTTGTTAGACTCCAGGCATGAGACATTCTTCTGATACTTACTGTTCAATTATAAAAACTGGCTGTCTGGCTTACATACTCTGGTCTATTTGTTCATTGTTTCCCACTTGTTCTTCATTGCTTCCCTTGGAGAGTAGAACATTGCAAAAAATTCAGTAATTTATGGCATGACTCATATTTTTGAGATACCACCGAGAGTTCTTTTCCCCTTCTCAAAAATTGTCCTTCTTTGGATACTTAAATGTTAAGTAATGGGCACAACCCATGGTCACATGTTGAAAGACGTGTATTAGACTCACTCAGGACTTGCACTACCTGTCTCATATCTGTAAAGCACATCTGAAATAACCTTTGTAATTTAGGGGACTGGGTCAGAGCTCTTCATTACGTATAGCAGGCTTTGCTCCCCAATGAAGCTGAAAGTAACAACCAATACCTCAACAAGTTTTAGGTACTTTCTGGGACAGAATCACTGGATGGATCTTTTTGAGCCATGTATTCTGCAGCAATGTTTTTAAAGCTGTAGTATTAGACACAGATTAAGCAGAAGAAATGATTATTTTGAAAGGGAAGAGAAAAGACTTTGATGGTATCTGATTCCACTCAAGATGTTAAATGACGATTGTGTTTATCTTCTAGCCCCAGGCAATCTATAGTTGAGCCTTTCTGAAGGACTGAAGATTGTCCTTTCCTGAGCCCTCACCAGAAACAGCCTGGGACCCTCCTGCTTTTTCTGTGTGATTTTTTTTTTTTTTTTTCTGTCAGGCAGTGTTATTTGAAGGTAGCTGGAGTTGCTTCAGGGAAGATGAGTTGGCAGGAAGGCAAATGGATATAGACATGAAGCAAGTTACTAAAGACCAGGAAATAACTATTAAAATACATGTTTTAAAATATATTAAAACAATAATGGGAATAAAAACAAATAAATTAGGATGAACTGTTCTCAGTTTTCTATGATGCCTACAAATGTTTTCTTGTATGCATACATGATTTTATATGATTGTCATCATAACATAGTTAAGCTTTTTCTGTTGCTTTTTTTCCATGTAACATATTACCATGCTGCTACATATTCTTCATAGTGATCATTTTTGATGGCTGCATAATTAGTAAATAGGTCATCTACTCTTGATGACTGGGAAGAAAATAAAAGAGACAATAGTGTCTACATCAGAGACCTTTTAGCCTTTTCAGTGTTTTGCATCTTTGCTTCTGTTTTTCTCTAATGGAAGGGGTGGGGAGATGGAGTGACGGCCACCACTCCTTGGGAAGCCTGTCTCCAGATTCTGATTGGTAGCATCATCCGACTTCTGAAGTCACAGGTAGACTTTTCCCATCACTTACGCTTTGTAGTTTTATCTAAAACTTTCAATCCCCTCTAAAATATAAACCCAGCTGGATGGTCACATCTTCAATGTTATCAGTAGAAATATTAATTCTTAGTTAAAACCTTAGCTGGGATTGATTGTGGAATACGAGCAGGACAAGATGTGGGAATGGGCATTTGCCAAAGAGGAGGAAGCGTGCTGGGAGAGGAGACGGACAGAGGAGGCTGATTGTCAAACATCGCTCAGACCTGCCAGTCTGAAGCCTGTTCATCTTCACAGCTGCTCCTCAGTTGGGTGGAAGGTTTCGCCCTGGAAGGTGACGTATCTGAGCCAGAAGCTGCAAGCTGTTAGGTGGTAGTCAGCAGATCACACACCTTGAGCACTCTCAGTTCTCATCTGTTCTCTGCAGTGGGTTGTATGTGTTGATCATGTTCCCAGCAGGATTGAGTTTCCAGCCTTGGAAAAAGGTCACTCTGCCTGAGTTGCTGTTTTTATCCATCTTTTCAAGGAGACAAAATAACACTTCAGCCATACATATTATGAAGGAAAGTAAAAGCTAATAGTGGTTTTCTGTTCTTTTCTTCTTAATACATCATTAAAATCTGCCTAAATATCATGGACTTAACTTTTTGTGGGTTTTTTTTTTTAATACTCATTACAAAGATTGTGAATAATGACAGTACTTTTAAAAAATCATCCAACCAGTTGACAAAAGACAGTATAATTTTGGAAGCATCTCCTTAGGGCTCATGTGTAGAAGTTGGAAAAATAGAAAAATAACAGGGTTTTTTTTTTAGCCTTAGAAAATAACGTGCATGCATCCATTCATTCTGCTCAGTATCTACTGTGTACTTCGAGGACACAGATGAATAAGAACTGTCCTTGTACTTGGAGGGCTTAAAGCCTAGTGGGGAATTGGTCTTGTAAACATAATCACGGTACAGTAGAATGATTGCTGTAACAGGCATGTATATGCATAAAATTCATTGGGGAGCCAGAAGAAAAACCACTTATGTCTGCAGGAGGAAGTCAGGCACACTTTGTCAGAGAGGTGACCTTACAGGTCGCACTTGAAAGATGAGCAGAAGTTTTCCAAGCAGAGGAGGTGGAAATTCTAGGAAAAGGGAACAGGATGTGCAAAGGCAATGAGGTGTGGCAGAGTTTACTGCATCTTGGGAGCTCAAAGTAATTCAGTCTTTCTGACAAGTAAATATTTTACTGTTATTGGAGTATAAAGGATAAGAGGATGTGTGTCATGGGATAATACAAGAAGGATAACTAGGGATTGCATCATAAAGTATTCTATTTAGAGAGATTTCGGTTTCTTTTGTGAAATGCAAACTTTAACATGCATAAGAATCACTTGGACATATTGATAGAATGCAGATTTCTGGGCTCCACTTCTAGGCTTCCTGAATCCATGGGTGTGGAGAAAACCCCCAAAATCTGCGTTTCTAATGAGCATTCCAGGTGAGTCAATGATGGTAGGACAGAAACCATACATGGAGAAATATTACTGTAGAACAATGGGGAACCATTGAACTTTTTTTTTCATGGGAGAGTGATATGACTGTGTGTGCACATGCTTGAGATGGGCAGTTCTGGAAGAATGGTTTCAGTGCCAAGGGGGAGCACTGAGAGGCAGGAAGGGTACTGCACTAATCCAGGCCAGAAATAACGGAAGCCATGACCAGGGTATAGGTAGTGGGGAGAAAACATGATAATCTATTGTTCTTTTATCATTTTTTATACAGTGAAAACTTTTACCCAATTTACTTTTTGTCCATTTTCCAATTTTCCAACCTAGTGTATTTTTCTACCACTTTTTTAGCTTTTAATTTTTAATTAATATGGGTACATAAGAGTTGTATATATTTGTAGGGTACATGTGATATTTTGATACAGGCATACAATATGTATTAATCAAATCAGAGTATCCATCACCTCAAGCATTTGTCATTTTTTTGTGTTAGTGACATTCCAGTTCCACTCTTTTAGTTTTTTTTAAAGTATACCATAACTTATTGTTGACTATCACTTTGTTGTGCTGTCAAATATTGTTCATTCTACTTAACTACATTTTTGCACTCATTAACCATCCCCACTTTATCCCCCCAACTCCCTGCTACCCTTCTAAGCCGCTGGTAACCATCATTCTATTCTATCTCCATGAGATCAGTTGTGTTAATATTTAGCTTCCTCATATGAGTGAGAACATGCGAGATTTATCTTTCTGTGCCTGGCTTATTTCACTTAACATACTGTTTTCCAGTTCCATCCATGTTTTGGCAAATGACAAGATTTCATTTTTATGGCTGTGTAATATTCCATTGTCTATATACTTATATATAGAATCATAGCTTCTTTATCCAGTCATCTGTTGATGGACACTTAGGTTGATTCCAAATCTTGGCTGTTGTGAACAGTGCTGCAATAAACATGAGAGTGCAGATATCTTTTCAATACTCTGATTTCCTTTCTTTGGGATACATACCTAGCAGTGGGAATGCTGGGTCTTATTGCAGTTCCATTTTTAGTTTGAGGAACCTCCATGCTGCTATCCATAGTGGTTATACTGATTTACATTCCCACCAACAGTGCACAAGGGTTCCCCTTTCTCCACAACCTCCCCACCATTTGTTATTTATTGCCTGTCTTTTTGATAAAAGCCATTTTAATTGATGTGAGATGATATCTCATTGTAGTTTTGATTTACATTTTTCCAATGACAAATGATGAGCATTTTTTTTTATATATCTGTGGGCTATTTGTATGTAGTTTTTTTTTAAGAAATGTCTGTTCAGATCTTTTGCCCATTTTTTAGTCAGATTATTTGATTTTTTTTTCCTATTGAATTGTTGGAGCTCCTTACATGTTCAAGTTATTAATCCCTTGTCAGATGGGTAGTTTGCAGATAGAGAGTTGTTTCTTTCCTTTGTTTTTTATTATTATTTTTTTTAGAGACAGGGTCTCACTCTGCTTGCTGCCCAGGCTGGTGTCGAACTGCTGGGGCTCAAATGATCCTGCCTTTGGCCTCTCAGAGTGCTGGGATTACAGATGTGAGCCACCTTGCCCGGCTGTCTCTTCACTTTGTTGATTGTTTCCTTTGTTATGCAGAAGATTTTTAGCTAGATGTGATGGCATTTGTCCAGTTTTGCTTTGGTTGCCTGTGTTTTGGGAGTGTTACTCAAGAAATCATCGCCCAGACCAATGTCCTTCAGCGTTTCTTAATGTTTTAGCAGTTTCATAGTTTCAGATCTAAGATGTAAGTCTTCAATCCATTTTTATTTGATTTTTGTATATGGCAGTATATTCTTCTGCATATGGATATACAGTTTTCCCAGCACCATTTATTGAAGAGACTGCCACTTTTAAATGGGATTTGCTTTTGTCTCTTCAGTTTTCTATTTCTACTGTGTACATGTCATCTGGCCTTGTTTTTCTTTTATACTTGGTATATTAGCGTTCTTCATAATTCTGTATGTGCTTCATTTCCTAAGAGCCACTAATAGAGATGATTCTTATTTCACGCTGATGGATATTCATCCATCACACATCTGTTACTACATTAGGTGACCTGACTGGCTATTGTTATAATTCTTATTAACTGGAATAACCTTTTTTTGAAAGTTTTTTGATCACCAGGAACTTTAATATGGTTGTCTTCTATAACGTGTATGACAATATTTTTAGTACAAGAATATTTCAGTGGTTGGCACCAGAAACTTAGTCTTTACCTTTCAGAGCTCACAGTCTAGCTAAGTAAAGATAGTAAAATCTCAATTATTTAGCCTCAGGGAAAATAAGAAATTTCTGTGTGTTGGGGAAAAGGGAGAGGTAATCCCACATTATAATTATTTCTTTGAAATGAAGAACACCATTTTTAACTGTATACATACCTGGATACTATTAAAAGTAAGCTAGCTTTTCAAGAGTATGTGATTTTTCTGAGCAACGAAAGAAGAAAGCTTTCATTGTATGACACAATGGAGGGCAGAATGTCTGAAATTCAAAACTTCTCACATAAATGCACAGCTTCACCAATCTGCAAATAATGTATATGATCAACCCAAACCAAAGCACTCTATGGATTTATAACCCAGTCAGCTTGGGCAATACTCAATTGTCCAGTTGCCATAGACAGGATTTATGTCTAGAAAGAGATATTTTTTCATTTTTATATTATAAAATTTCTGGGAGTAGGAATGACTTCCTTTTGCTAAAGCAATTTTAGTATTTCTTTCCAAGGTTCATAGAACTTTTACATATGCATTTCATTTCATGTGCCAGGAAATTGCAATCAAATTTTATGAAAATGTCATAGTAAAAGTGTTCTTTCTTAAGTTTGTAAACTCTTCAAAATATTCTAAAATTCACAGAAACTCAACTTTTCATGTCATGATAACAAGACTCTGTCAAATGTGTGGCTTCTAGAAATTAAAAAATTTTTTTAAATTTAATTTTATTTTTTTTGAGAAAGAGTCTCAACTCTGTTGCCCAGGCTAGAGGGTCGTGGTGTCAGCCTAGCTCACAGCAACCACTAACTCCTGGGCTCAAGCAATCCTTCTGCCTCAGCCTCCTGAGTAATTGGGACTACAAGCATGCGCCACCATGCCTGGCTAATTTTTTCTATATATTTTTAGCTGTCCAGATCATTTCTTTCTATTTTTAGTAGAGACGGGGTCTCGCTCTTGCTCAGGCTGGTCTCGAACTCCTGACCTTGAGTGATCCTCCCGCCTCGGCCTCCCAGAGTGCTAGGATTACATGTGTGAGCCTAAAACATTTTTTGAATTAAAAATGGTAGATTTATTAACAATATAAAAATTATAAAGCAGAATAAAATCAATCCTAATCCCACACTCATAGGTGTTCACTAAAATACTTTATTTCCGTCTTTTTTATTCATATATAATCATATATGTATACTATTTTAAACAAGATCACAGAACTCCATTTTTTCTGATTTTTTTTTACATTATTTCAGGAGCATTTCCTATTTATTACATATTTTTTGAGAACATCATTCTTTCAGTTTTCTGTGTCTACTGTAACAAAACTACTGTAACAAATTATGACAAACTAAATGGCTTAAAACAACATATATGTATTCTCTTAGAATCTTAGAGATCAGAAGTCTGAAATCAGTTTCACTGGGCTGAAATTAAGGTGTCAGCAAGGCTGAGCTCCCTTTAGAAGCACTCAGGTGGACTCTGTGTCCTTCTCTTATCTGGCTACTGGAGCTGCATTCTCTGCATTCCTTGGCTCTTCCCCTCTTCCTCTATCTGCACAACCAGCAGCATAGCATCTTGGTTCAGTGTCACGTTGCCACTGCCACCTTCTTTGAATCTCTCTCTGCCTTACTTTTATGGAGACACTTGTGATTACATTTAAGGCCCACCTGACAGTCCAGGATAATCACATCTCAGGATCCTTAACTTAATCACATCTGCAGAATTCCTCTTGCCATATAAGGTAACATACTCGCAGGTTCCAGAGAGTAAAACCTGGATGTCTTTGGAATGTATTGTCAGCCTACCATAATAGTCTGTATTGGCTTTCTGAAATTCCATTTGATGGCTGTTTGAGGATTTATTAGCAACTTGACTTTGTCTTGTGCCTTTGGGCTTTCCCTCAATATAATATATATGTTTCCTGTGTGGTACTTTGATGGAAACTCTTACCTCTCATTTTAGTGGGATAATTTTCTATAACTTTAGATGTCTGACCTGGAAAAATATTCAAGAAAAGGAAGAACTGATAAATTAACCTTAATCTTATATTGCAGAAAGGTCTTAGTGTCAGCTACTAAAGGGCTAAATATAACCACAGTGACCCACTTAAACCAAATTGACACTTCTTATAATTGCACTGTAATACATGCTCAAGAGTTAGATGAGAAATGAGGTACCTTAGACCCAAGCTTCTGGATCAAGAAGCACCATGTCCTTGAAGTTAATTCCAGATTGAGAGTCTAACGCAATGATTAGTAACTGGGATTCACTACCATCAAAAAGCATTTAGCATTTCATATATAGCTGGTTATGTACATATACGTACTTACATATGATGGTCTCTGTTTTCTGAGATTTTGAAATATGAGGCAATAGACCTACCTAATAGGTACAAGATATATAGATAATGGAATGGACTCGTGGACCCATGAAACTCAAATAGAAATAGACGGAAGAAGCTTTTAAAGACATAAGATAGGGCCAGTTTTTCAAAATATCAGGCCTTCTGCCCTAACTTTGCTCTCAAGAGTCACATCCTCACTCTCTTCTTCCCCCTGTCCACTCCTTTACCCCCAGTGCTTTCTTCATTTCTCCTCCCCTTTCTCCCTCATCTTAACATTCATCCTAATCGTGGTAGTGTCAGTTTAAAGATGAGGGGAGTATAGCTCCTCCCCTCAAGGAACTCTTACTCTATGGGAAACTGATCTGCACATAAATGGATTTGGATATGGATATAGTGGGAGAACATTTCATACAGGAACTCCCAGGAGCAGAGCCCAGTAGAGGGATATCTGATCCATTGGGGCTGGGGGGTATCTATGAAGGCTGCCTAGAGCAAGTGACAACAAAGGTTGGTCTCAAAACAAGATAGGAGTTAGCCTTCCTATTTGTCAGATGGGGCATTGGTCTCCAAGTGTTGCTTCCAGCTCCATAATTGGATTGCTAGCTCTGTTAGAGGCCAAGACTCCATAAAGTATGTTGGTGGATCTTCCGGATGGCTCTTTGAGAATGGAGAGACACACTCACCTCTGGATCTTGCCCAGTAGTCTCCTTCCCAAGGATGACCCCCTCTGGTCCTGTAAGGATGTCTGTCATGCCTTTCTGGCAGCATATCCAGCTCTTTTCCTACAAAGTAGAGCCCTAAGCTGTGGGGATTCTCCCAGGACCGTCCCCTGCTTGAAAGTCAGAAGAGAAGAGTGCTACAGCATGCTTGGGAGGAATGATTCTGCACCTTCCCTAGTGCCATGGTCTGTGCTGCTGTATAAACATTCTACTTTACTTATCCATCGTACAAATCAGGGACATGCTACTTTGGGAGAAAAGTGCTTCATTTCCCATATCTGTGCTTTCTCTCCTCTTAGGTTCTGTAATGTTATTGATTATCTGCTATCCTTTCCTGAGCCTCTTTGATTCTCCTGGGATCCAGAGAATGCCTGAGGAAATTACATTCTCTTCCCATTCTGGCCAGTCTCAGCCTGTCCTTTCTTTCCTCTCTTGAACTTTACCCTTCACCCCATGCCTGGGTATCGCCTAGTTCTCTGCTCAACCTGTCAGAAAAGAGAAATCAGTTTTTGTTTCCTTATCCATTCACTTTAAAAATCTGAGTCTCTCTTAACCTTGTGATAATGTTTAAAAATTTTTTTTTGTAATATTCCCAGAATGATGTAACCCTCCTTATTATCTGTTCCTGGTTTTCAGCATTCAGATGTATAAGTTAATTTTCATGTATCTTTTTTATCTTCCTCCATATTTTAGCACTGTAAGCACAAATTTGTTTAATAACACTAAAAGAGCTTTCTTTCAATGTGCTCCTTGCTGATGCAACTTTCTTCACATTTCTGTCTCAGTATTCAAGCTTTATTTACTGGAGTGTACAGAGTGGTTACAAGGATTACTCATTCAGGACAGGCCATTTGCAAGTCACACTCCTAGCTTCATACGCTCAAGACAACATTTAGAAGGTGACCAAAGTGGGCCTGAAGGTGTGGGTAGCCTTGGGAAGTAGTCACTTCTAGGTGCTCCGACGATGAGGATGGGAAAAGGGCAAGGTTCACAGCGAAATCCCTAAACCAGGCCAGGATCAGGTGGACTACCTAGAGACTCTCTCTGTCAGCCCCACTTTCCGTAGTGTCGCCTCATGGCCAGAGTGTCCTGAGCAGGGAGCTGACAGCTTCCCAGACCTCACACTAACACTGGAAAACTTAGTCTAACTTCATAGTATCTAACTTCAAGACAAGGCTCCAGGGATATAATCTTTTGACATTGTTCTGTGTGGAGTGGGAAAAACCCTTCTCAAAGGGCATGGGGCAGTGGGTCAGAAGTAGACAGAATTCAAGTCAGTAAAAAGGACCTGGCATTTTTTGTATGCAGGAGGGGAGTGAATATGAAGGATTTGAGCATTTTTAAATATTCATTTCTTTCTAAGCTAGTATTTTGTTAAGATGACAAGCTTACTCATTTTCACTTAGCTTAATGCTCAATAATATTGTCCTGACTAAATGAATGGGCATTCTGCATCACAAAGCTTGTCTGTTGTTGTATAGGTTTAGTTGTTACGCGGTGAGTAGAAAATCTTGCTATCTATATATTGACCTAGACCAGCTATAGTCTTAAGAATTTCCAATAATCTGAATTCCCTCTTAGTTCTGCAGTCAAGAGTTTTACTGCAGTTGCAAGTTAAACTGTAGTTTCTGCCCATATAATTATTTTGTCTGTAGGAAAATGTCAGTAGTTCTGACAGTTTTAATTCTTGTGTTTACTGACTACCTTCTGAATCATAGGTTCCCAAATCAAGTCAAGCAGGTTAGAAGACAAGTCACAATTCAGTGTCACACCTACTCTTATCTTAAATGAGTGTGGGAACATATCAGCCACTTTCACTATATTAACTAATTCATTTCTGGCTCCTGGTATACTTTACCTATTTTTATTTTTTCAGTTTGGATACAACCCAAATCCTCCCAAGCCTTTTAAATGCCAAAAACATATTAAAGCATATGTAGTTTAAAAATGCTCATGTCTTTTTACCCATCTCTTTGAGAATCTGTATAACGGATTGCTCAAAATGCAGAGTGTGAAGGTAGTATTGATATCTGGTGCCCAGGGACCAGGATATCTATCATTCAACCAAGAGAAGAAATAAATGATTTCTGTCATTGATTTATTTATTTTAGTTGCTATCATCATTATAGGGGATGCCCAAATATGTTGGCTTTTCTAGTAGGACCAGAGAGAATGAGAGTTGGGGAGGTAGAGATCTCATGAGGTCTGGAAACTTTCCAGAGCTTGAGTGCCACTCACTGTATCTCCTTCAAGTTATCTCTGCTCAAACACTCCTATAGGATGTCCACCCTTGCAGCCTTTGGATGCAAACCCTCTTCCACATAGTTCTTTTTATTAATATATTCAAAGGCAGCTATTGCTTATCCCCTAAATTTTCTTTTCTCCACTTTCAACACACGGTTCCTTCAAAATCTGTATAGCCAACTTTGAGGTCCCCTCTCACCATCTTGATTACTCTTCTCTGGGCAGCCTGTAATATGCAATTATCCCTCTTTTGGATACCTAAAAGAGAGCACAAAAAGCTACTTCCTGGGCTTGCCTTGGAAGAAGGGAGTTTTACTTGGGTTTGGTTGTGACATTTCTTATAGCCATATTAATACCTGAGGAACGTTAGCACTAATATCTTATATAGATACAAGATATAGATAAAAACAAGTCAATAAGAGAAAGTCTTTAGAGTTTAACATCTTGATAGGATTCTTAAGAATTCAGTATTCTTTAAGAAAATCAGTTGATCTGCTAATATTAATCATTTCAGTGCGTGTTAAGAGAAATAATAGATACCTGGGCATCTGAAGTGTCCATTCAAAAAGGATTTATTAAATATCTGTACAAACCAGGAGTTGTCAATTTCTGGAAATACAGAGATCAATAAAACTTGGCTTTAGCCTGGAGGAACTCACAGACTATAGGGAAGACAGCACTGAACAGTGAGTTATAATACAGTGTGATCAACATCTCGGTAGAGACATGTTCCAGGCACTAGAGAGTAGAGAGCACATTGTGGGCTGCCCTCTGCTCTAGTCTTATGTCTCTCAGCATAGTATTCTTTTAGCTTCTGCATGGTGCCAACATTTTTGCGCCATGTGTGCTAGACATTGCATGAAGGGGTTTATGTATGCCATCTCATTTTCATTCATGTCTCTCAGCCTCTTAGAGGGTGGTCCTATTGTGGACCCCATGTTGCAATTGGGGAAAATCGACAGAGATTAAGTGACTTGCCTGAGGTCATAGTAAGTGTTGCATCTAGAATTTGAACCCAAGATTTTTGCTCTTCACCAGTGCTCTGTACTACCTTTCTATGAGGGAGCCTTTATATCTAGAGCAGTGGTTCCCAACCAAGGATGATTTTGTGCCAGAAGGAACATCTGGCAATGTCTGCAGACATTTTTGATTGTCACTACTGGCATGTAGTGAGTAGAGGTCTGG
The DNA here is from genome assembly GCF_020740605.2 of Lemur catta. Classification (NCBI taxonomy): domain Eukaryota; kingdom Metazoa; phylum Chordata; class Mammalia; order Primates; family Lemuridae; genus Lemur; species Lemur catta. Next base: position 42,598,790 of record NC_059139.1, read on the forward strand.
CATGCTGCTAAACATCTTCTAATGTACAAGAGAGCTCCCCAAACAGTTGTCCAGCCTGAAATGTCAGTAGTGCCAAGGTTGAGAAGCTCTGCTCTGGAGCCATGGACATTGGCTTCCTTAGCCTTGAAAAAATCATGGGTTTTTTTTTTTTTGTTGTTGTTGTTTTTACCTAAAAACATTTTTTAAACAAAGCTATTACTTACTATGGGGCAAAAATACTGGACCATGCCCTTCAGTATCTGGCGAAGTGTGCTTTGTTACTTAATATCCCCGAGCCTCAGTTTCTCAAATGTAAAATTGACAAAATGTTGCCTTCTGTGTCTTACATCTACTGGTTTCAAGGACCTGTGGAGGCTCAGTAAGAATTTGAGGAGATAGTGGGTAAGAAAGCCCTATACAAGAATACTCATCAGAAACTCTTAGAGTGCTTGGTGTGAAAACATGTCTGTGAGCCACAAGAATTAGATGAAGAGGATCCCACAGCAACCTTCTATTTGTTTACCCTTCTCCCTTGTATCTGACATCACCACCTTCTCTTTATTCTCTTATTTTTTTTAAGCAAGTTTGTTCCCAGTATTTACCGGATGAGGGACTAAGCCATTTTTTAGAGTTTAATTGTCCTTAAATTTTAAAAAATTTAGTATGTTTTTGCCATAACATACCAGATTTAGGGCAGCTAATTTAAATTCTATTTTTTTCTTTGTATACTTTGACATAAGCATTTGTGGTTTGGGGGAGTTACTTAAATACAGGCTTTTCTTCAAGATGAATAATGATAGCATTGATTCATCCTCCTTTCATTTCTTCCTTTCAAGCTGTAACATAATTGAAGAGAAAATATTTCTAGCATTTGTTAAGCAAATGCCAGGCATTATCTTTCGGTGTAGTAGTTGACCATCACCTAGATCTGTATTGCTGTCCATGAAGCCAAACAGGTGTGCACTGTAGTAATTCATCGAATGGATGTAAACTCATAAATCTAGTTTACTGAGGTTTGGGGCGAGTGTGGCTTCCAGTTTGCGTGGTTTCCCAGTAGGGCAGATAGCGTCGGGGCACGGAGTCATCGTGGACTTCCCGGGAGTGTTCTGCTTGTGATCCGTCCTGCGGTGAATCACCGATCAGCCTTCAGGTGTGCGCGGCGCTCCCTTCAGCGTGTTCGGAGCAGCAGCTGGATTTATTTATTTATTTAGTGGGACTGATCCATTCCCGGCTCCGGGCTGGGGGAGCGGCCGCGGCGAGGATGCTCGGGCGTCCGGCGCCGGCTCCGGGGCTCCCGGGGGGCGCCCGCCCGCCTTCCCCTGAGCCCGCGCTCGGCTCGCAGGCGGCCGGCTGGGGGGGCCCGGGGCACTGTCCGCCCAGGGACTGGGGGCTGTCCCTGTGGGAGGGGGCCCTGCTGCCCTTCTCCTCCCAGCCGGACCCCGGGAAGATACAGAAAGGTGTCAGGTTCAAGTCCTCCAATAGGCCAGTTTTCTAAAAGTGCATTTAAGTTTTCCTTTTTTTTTTTTTTTCCCCAGCAGGGGAGGGCAAGAGGTGCTTTTTCTATTCAAATTCTTTTCCTTGTATGTAGATACCAAAAGGAAACTCCGCACTGGGCATGTTCGGATGTGAATGGTAGTGCAGATAAGCAACAGCCTCCCGGAACCGAAGACTTAAAATAGTCGTCGTCCCCACCCCCGTAGGAGCCGCGAATGGTATCTGCCAAACAGATGACAAAGTACCTTGGACTGAATCACACACAGACAGCATTTTGAGCAGAACGCACGGCTAAACTCCTGTAATTACTGTTTATAGCCGGCCAGGGCTGACTAGGAGAGGGCAAACGCAAGAGGAAATAAGTTTCCTGAACCTTTGGAGAGATGGCTGTGTGCTAATTAAAGGCTAGGACAGGACGGGCACTTCTCAGACGCGCTCCAAGTTCTTGAGATCCCAGTTCACATCACGTTTTCTCTGGAGGGAGTGAGTAGATAATTGGGATCTTTTTTTTTTTTTGTCTTTTCTTTCTTTCTTTTTTTTTTTTTTCTTTTTCTTTTCCCATTTTCGTCCTATGGCCTTGAACCCACAGTGAATTGAAGAGAGAAAGAAATGGATATGTCTGACCCCAATTTTTGGACTGTGCTCTCAAACTTTACTTTGCCTCATTTGAGGAGTGGGAACAGGCTTCGGCGAACACAAAGGTAAAAAAAAAAAACGCGGGGATCCTTTGCCTGGAGAGGGAGTGTGGCTTTTTCCCTTCCCAGGGGCCTGAGCTGCCAGAACCCCTGAGCAGCTGGGGTTTTGTTTATTGGGTGACAGTTTGAAAAGTTTATACCCTGCTGGAGGGGCACCGTTTCAGGTATTCCCTGGTCCTTGTTGTTTCCTGGGTAATTTTGATGAATGTGCTTCTCAGAGCTTTTCCCTTTTGAAATGTAGATGATAAGACATTTCCTTGCGAGAGGTGGGGAGAGAAACAGGGAAGGGGGAGGAGATACTTTGTAGAAGTCTGTCACGCTGACCTGATCATGTCTATCCATTTCATTCACCTAGATACCGGGGCTTCTGGTACTTTCTGTTGAGCCTTTCAGATGTTCCTCTCTGTTAAATATTTGACCTTTATAAGATGCAGATGTATGATACAAAGATAGCCCAAGTTAGCCTATTTCAGATTATCTGCTTAAAGAGGCAGATCTGCATAACTTGGCCATTTTGATTTTTCACTGGTTTGCTGACATTTATTACTGGTAGAAGACTGGCCTTTTCATTTTGTAAACATATATTTGACAGAATAGATGGAGGAAGAAAAGAATTTTCAAGTCAAGATGAAGCTCATGCCACAAGTGATAAAGCAGTTCAGAGTCAGTTTGTAGACGCTTGTGTTGAAAGGCTATGATTTTAAAAGTGGCATGTTTCCTCTCTCTACATTGGTGTCTGGCACAGAAAAGTTGCGTTGTTGTGGTTTTAAGGGGGTGCACCCTGTGAGTTGTGTAAATATAGATTCTTTGTTTTTCTTCACAACTTGTCTTGCATGTACACGTGAACATGCATGAGAGCAACAGTGCAGTTAAATAAACAGGATGCAGGCTATCAGATTTGGGGCTTCATAATCTCTCGGCTCAAAGAACACAAGAAAATGCTTCTTTCTGTTTGGTTACACCTGCAACTCTTTGTAGTATAAATGCAAATACATAATACTTTCAAAAACGTAGTAGTTTTTCCTTTTGAAAAAAACATTTTTTTTGAGACAGGGTCTTGCTCTGTCACTTGGGCTAGAGGACAGTGGTGTCATCAGAGCTCACTGCAACCTCAACTCCTGGGCTCAAGCAATCCTCTTGCCTCAGCCTCCTGAGTAGCTGGGACTACATGCCCTATACGTCCGGCCAGTTTTTCTATTTTTTTGTAGAGACAGGATCTCAATATGTTGCTCAGGCTGGTCTTAAACTTCTGGCCTCAAGCGATCCTCCAGCCTTGGCCTCCCAAAGTGCTAGGATTGATTACAGGCATGAGCCACCTAGCTCGGCCCCTTTGGAAATTTCAATGGCATTTCTTACATTTCAGAAGCATCTTGGAATACTCTCACATATGCTGTATATACACACAGGCATATACATAAGTCACATATACACCTGCATGTGTGTGTGAAAGAGAGACATCTGGCAGATTTTTTTTAATGCAATTTAAACAATGTTGATACCACTAAACCATGCTGTATTCTAAAGTTGTTCCTTTTAAATAATGTGGCTGTGCTTTTCTCATTTTGCTATATAAGATGTTCAGAGACCCTCTCTTTTGGCATTGCTCATTTTTGTTCAAGCTGTGTCATCTATGCACTAAACCTTCAAAACAACTTATAAAGTAGGCGAGAGATACATGCTAGACATGAATTGGGCCACTGCTCCTCGTGGTGGTAAATCTTATAATAAACTTCTTACCTTTTCAGTTTGACAGGAACACTTAAATATTTCTGAGTGGTGTAGTCCTGGCTGTGCAGCCTCCACTCTTACCTGGAGCCAGTTCTTAGAGAGAGAAGTCTGCTCTGGCATCTTACCTATGTGTCTGAACCTGAAGAGCAGCTGGGGCCTTTCTTCCCCCTGCCTACCTGTTGATAGTTTTATGAAAAGAGCCAGATGCATGAGGAATTCTTAGGCTGGTCTGACCCTGGCTTTAGGGCAATATTTATCCAGCCCAGACGCTCCAATCCAAATAGCTCACAATGGCATAGAGCCTGGCTTCTAAAGTAACTTGAGTTCTTCCCAGCAAAGTGGGAGAGTGTGGGAGTGTTGTTTCCATTCCACAAGTCATGAACTCATAACTTCAGTTTGGCAAAACAGAGAGGAAGGTGGATTTTCTCCCCTCCCTTCTGCTAGTAGAGGTTATCACAGCCTGTTTGTTACTGAAGAAGAAACGTCCTGAAGAGCATCTCCTCATTCTCCCAGTCATTGTTCATCTCAAAAAAACCAGCACCACTTTATATTTATTATGTAAATTCAGAAAGATGAAGAACAGGTGTCCTCCTCTCCAGGACAGTGTACGTGGCTGTTGCCTTCTATTATTATCCAGTGATCAATTCTAGCTCTGTGTCCTTCCCTGAGGACATGAAGCATATGCTTACCTTGTGACACTTCCCCTTCTGGGATGCCCCTTAACTGCTTTTACTCCTGTTTCCTTTTCCAAGTCTAACCTCATTCCTTACCTGGCTGATTGGGATCCCTAAAAAATCTGTCCTTCCAAAGGACTTCTCCACTCCAAGTTGTCCTGTCTTTTTGCTAGGCTCGATGAGGGTGTTCCCTGTGTCCAGGTGCACACACCTGCCTTCACCCTCAGTCAGACATGGCTTAGCCCTTGGAATATCTCTTGGACCAAGCCTAGCTTCTTTCCTGCACTCTTGCTGATCAGTCTGACGGATTGTTCATTTTGCATATTTTATCCCAGCTATTTTTTTTATTAACAATGTAATCCAGAGGACTTCAGCATAACCTTTTCTTTAGTATTAGCTTCTTGCTTCTATCAAAGACTGAAATTCAACTTTGAGTTTGTGAATGAGCATCTTAGAGCTCATAAGGATAGGATGTTTGTACCACTGAAGAGGGGTTGAATGGTCTCAGACTCCTACCTTAAACCTTTATTATGGTAGAAATTATCATCATGGAAAGTTTTTGGTTTGTTCCATCACATTTGCCTCTCCAGTTCAGCATGGTGCCGGTTTGCTAGTTTGTCCTCTCACAAAAAACTTTTCAGGTTTCTCTTCCAGCTCAGAGCCCTACCTGTGTCTGTAAGTCCTAGAGTTCTTGAGGGGAAAAGCCTACAGAGTTACTCTTAAGCGTAGGTACATGAAGTTGACACAGTACCAAATGAACTGAAAGCCTCTGTCCCTTGTGCTATGTCCCCAAAACGATGTATTATGCCCTTCGTTCTTTTTTGTCTTGACCATGGCAGACATGGAGTTGTGTGCACGCACACTGATTTGTCTGCTGTTTTGCTGTAAAGCTCACATGTTCCATTGGAAATGGTTCCTTTTTCATAACTGTCTTTGGCCTTCTTTCTCCTTCCGTTACTAATTTCTTCAAGGCAGTCTAAGGATAGCCATTTACCTGCTGCTTTAAGGGACAGAAATCTAGGCTTAATGGATGGACTTTGACCAGAATTTGTTGTTTTAGACTAAAGTAGCAATTGCATGTTTTAGGGTCTTTGAATTTCATAGGTCTGTGTATATTCCATTCACTGAGGATCCCCTCACAACTTAGAATGGAAATTAATTGGCCTGCATTTATGTCACTGCTTGTCTTTGTGGCATCTTTTCTCATTGGATTAAAAGCTTTTGGGGGAATAGGCTGAAGTTTCTCTTTTACCTATGTATCTCTGTCACATTGTTTAGTAAAAGGCTACAATTGATTTATAAATGTGGCTACTAAGTTTTGAGGTGGGCCTTTAATTTTGCTGAAGTGCAGTCTTGAGAATCTAGAAGATGCTTGGTTTTTAACATTATGTTCAGAAATCTGTCATGTTTTCATTTGGCTTCAGTGATAATCTCTAAGCCTAAGTGACACTGACATCAATAAAACCCTTGTCCATGCCAGTAGGCAGTTTGCAACTCAGTTAATCACTTTGAGCAAGTTTCTGAATGCATTTTTCTGGGAACCAAAAATTCTGAGAACCCATGGGATAAAAGAAGTTCTGGAGGTTTTTATTTTAGTTTCTTTTGTGTTGTTTTTTGCTGAATTCACATTACTCAGCAGTTGCTATGAACAGCAGGTACCTTCAGGGATCTTAAACTAACTGCTGTAGTTGTCAGGACTTACTGAATTTTTTATGTACACTGCATCTTCCCTTTAGAAACATCTGTAGTGTTCGGTGAGTTTTTCTTTTTGTTTTGCTCATGAATATATGTCATGATTATATAACAGGTCATGAATGTATGACAAGCGTGGAGAGCAGTCTTCTCTCTTGCCCTGGCATTCTAGGTGTTAATAAACTTCTGCTTGACTTTTTTACCCAAATCCTAGTTAAATCCACATTTATTAAGCATGTACTGTGTACCTGGGCACTGTGACCCAAAGCTGAAAGCCATAGGCATGCCTTCAGTGAACACAAGCAAATGAAACATTGCAAACCAGGGCAATAGAGAAGCATTTACAAGGTACAGATAAGCCGTAGGAGTGGTCAGTGGGTAAGAGAGACTTTAGTCTTAGCGAGCCAGTAGAGGAACCAGGTAGGAAAGGCAACACCTTGGAAGGTTTTGAAAGACAGATTAGTTAGTGTTTATCAGACAGAAGGACAGGCCTTTCCAAGGAGCAGAAGAAATGGTGTGTACAAAGTCCTGATGGCCTTGGCAACGCAGAGTTCCAGGAACTGTACATAGCTCAGTATCGCTGGAGTAGAAAGGGTGAACAGGCAGGACTGCACGATGGCGAAGAGGGTCCATCTGAAGCCCGTTCACCTGGCCTGACATCTTGACTCTATGATCTTGGGTGAGTTAACGTCTTTGGACGTCAGTTACTCCATATGTAAAATAGGGATAAGTAAGTTACTTATCTCATGAGATTTACAAAGATTAAAAAGCATTGATATGTGTAAAATGGTCAACGTGATGACTGGCATATAAAAACTCTCAAGTCTTAGCTGTTACTGTCATTACAACATGGGGATGAGTAGTGGGCGGGGAGGCTGGGGATGAGCGTTGAGGCGCTGGGCATTTGAGGGGTCTCAGCCTTTGTCCTGCAGGGGAGAGACATGTCTAGCGGCACTGGCAAGTTCATATCTGCGTATGGGTGAGACCTGGAAGCCAATTAATAACTTCTTACATTAGCCCATCTGAAGGATTTTGCAGGCCTGAAAAGGAATGTGGTGAGAGTATGCCTCTGAGATATATTAAGGATATAAAACCAATAGACATTGATGAGCCATTGGCTCTGAGGGAAGAAGAAAGATTCCATGATGTAGCCGGACGCAGTGGCTCACACCTGTAGTCCTAGCACTCTGGGAGGCCTAGGCGGGAGGATTGCTTGAGGTCAGGAGTTTGAGACCAGCCTGAGCAAGAGCAATACCCCCATCTCTATATTTAAAAAAAAAAAAATTCCACAGTGGCCCTGGGGTTTTTGACTGGAGAGACCAGAGACAGGGAGGAACCACCTGTACTTGTAAGATTCGGGGAGGGGAAGGTACAAGAACCTGTACTTGTACTTGCCCCTGTTATCCCCCAAAGCTCAGTTAAGTACACAATTATTGAGGATCTTTGTGTGCTTAGTACCATGGGGCAGTTTTTTCCTTCATTCCGCCAGTATCCAAACCTGTACCCCATGCCAGGCAAGGGATACAGTGGTGAAACAAGACAGAGTGCTTGCACCTCACAATAAACAAGAGTCTAAGCAAGCTGATTGCCAAATTGTGATCAGTGTTCCAAAGGCCATAAGCAAGAGCTGAGGTGAGAGAGTAAGCACGTGGGGGTGGCGATGGGAGCGACTTTAGATAATGTGGGAAGGGAAGATCTTTTGAGAAGGTAATATTTAAGGGGAGCCCTAAAGGATGAGAAAGAGCCGTCGGGAAGAGTTTGGGGGCAGGCATTGGGGAACATCAAAGGCGTCAGGACGGGAAAGAAAGAACCTCCTAGGCAAGCAGTTGAATATATAGGTGTGGGGCACTCAGGCAGGCGGGACCAGAAATAATAGGCCTGGGAGTATCACTGAGATCATCTGAGAAACACTGTTAGGTTTATATGTGGGACAGCAGAGATGCAGCTAGGCACGAGAAAGGAGACTCAGTGGGGGAGAGCCCCATGAGAAGGAAGGGAGCCAGGAGAGTTTGTCCCTGAGATCCCAGGAGGACTGTCAACACCACTGCCACCCCACGGGGAGCTGAAATAAAGTGTGTGTGTTGCATCTGGCAACTGCAAGGTCACGGATGACTTCAACATGAACAGTTGCCCCAGGGTGAAGGGGTGGGAGTGGGGCTGTCACAGGCCGGAAAACAGAAGTGAGGCAAGGAATTGGAGAGCATGGGCAGTGGTCACTCTCTGTGGGTAACTAAATCTAGCAGCAGCGTGGCATGACGGCCTAGCTGTTGCGCATTCATGGCTGGCCCGTCAGCCCTCCTTCCTGAATCACATCCCCTTACTCACTGTTGCTCATTTCATTGTCTGCTTCATCACCCACACTGGCAATGACAGTTTCCTTTTCACCTCCCTTCTGGAAGCTCAAGTTCTTTCCACAGCCTATGAGTATCTCCCTTCTGACAAGTTTGCAGTTGGAGTTTGTCCTGCTGCACAGCCCTGACTCTGCGCGTCTCTGGCTCCCACGCACCACCCCTTAGCCTCCTCCAGAGCCCCTGGTGCCCACCCCTCCCCGCAGCCTGTCCACAGGGGACTGAAACCTGGCCCCACCTGTTGCTTCTCCTCTCCCCGCCTGACCTGCAGGCTCTGCCCCTCCTTCAGTCCCTGCACTCATTTCCTCCCACTCCTTGCTTTGCCCAGGCCTGTTTCATAGCTGCTTCCTTTCATCCTTCTCCTTTTTTTGTGCTCTGGACTGTGTTTTTTGCAGGCAGGACAGGCCCACATATCATGCAGGGCCCGCCCTTCGATCCTTCTCTAATCTCTGGTGAGCTCTGATGTTGCTCATATTCCATGAAAGGCATCCAGCAGCCCGGGGCTGCCCTGCCCTCACTTCTGCCCTCACTTCAGAATGCCCCCCCTCCCCCCACCCAGCCTGGTCAGGGACACTCCTAGAGAAGAGGAGAGGGAGTCCCCAGCCTGGAGTCCAAGCTCTGAGTGACTTCTGCTGACCCATGTGGCAGCAGGCCCACAGGCTCTGGGCATCTAAGGCTTACGGGACACAGAAGCCAGGCAGGAATATGCGCATTTCAGAACTGCTTTTAGCCTCCAGTGGGAAGGTTAGAATAGGAGATCACAGATTGTTTTGCCCCGTGGAATTTGTAGGTCTTTTGTGAGAGAAGAGGGAGAAAAGGAGAGGAATGAGAAAGAAGGGGAGAGAAAGAAACATGTGAGTGCAGAAAGTAGACTTCAAAAGAAGTTCATTAAAAATAAAACATTGGGAAGGGGAGCATCTTCTCCGTGGGGCGGTGTGGGCTGTTCATTGCTGGGGTTGTGTGTGAACGTGTGCTTGGGAGTACATGTCTTAGCCCTCGAAGCACTGCTGGGGGGATATATTGATAGTTCAGTGAGGGATAGAATGTTATATTTTATCGTTTTGCTTGCTTCTATTTTACACATATATCCTGTTACCAGAAACCTTAAGTAATGTCTTTAAAGCAGGGGATTCATAGGCTTCGAGATGGAGACCGTTTACCGTCTGGGCTAAAACTTGACAGGTGATGTGGTCAAAAAATCATTTGAGTCCCTATGTGGAAATGGCCCAGGGAGGAGAAAGCTTGGAATAGGGCTCTTTCTGAATCATCTGGGAAAGGCCCCCTTCTGTTGGTTGAAATAGAAATAGCTGATCTCACAGGGAGATTAAGACTGGAGGCCCTGGACCCTAACCTCACCCCCCATAAACACCGTCTCTAGTGCGAGTGAGCATGCATAAAGCTATTCTAATCTCAGCTGTCTTCACTACTTGTAACCTAGTCATTTGGGAGTGACATCATGGGAATTGAGTAATCCCTTTGAAAGTTAAATAGTGGAGCCAGGATATTACAATGGTCCCGGGGCTACCTGGATGAAAGTAGACACAGTGTGTGTATAAAACCATCTATTAAAAAGCAGAGTCAATCTCTATCAGTAGGAAGTTTGGTTTTTGTGATATGTGGCACATTTTGTAACTAGAAAGATCTCTAAATAAAAGTTCACAGGTCTGTTAATACTTGTAGTTCTGGTACTCTCTTATTATCTAGGCAGGTAGAGGAAAAGAAAATATGAAGTTCCATCATGAACTTGGCTTTAAATTCTTAAACTTTATTACTAGATTAAGAAGACCTGTGTGAATTTTGCAACACTAATGGCTACCAGACATGTTTATTTAGAGAAGGTAATTATACCAATATCACATTGATATAATAATATCAAATGTCATGTTTTTTTGTTTTAAAGAAAAAAGACCCTAACAGAGAATTTAGGCTTGATCAGTACTTGAAGGTAAAATAAATCAGTAAGAAGAATAGGCAGTCATTAATGTTTATCTCTTATCTTTAGCACCCCATTGCTTACTTTATTATAGAACCCTGGGAATTTCTAACATTGTGGTTGCTAACTTTGTGGTCTTACATTTATCATGACTCTGATTTAGTTAAGAGTTTAGGGGCTTTCAGCAAATAGTAATTGCAGGCAAAAGTACAAGCAGAATGCAGACCTTGACACCTAATAGAACCACCTTTTGTATTCTGAACTTCTTGAATAAGCTTTTGGCTCTTCAAAGATAAGAATCAGCTCCCTATGTCCCTGGAAAGTTTCTAACCTGACGTGGAAGTTCAAATGGCAAGTATCTTTTGCAGGTAATCTGTTAGGTTCTGAGTGAGTCACCTGGGTGGAGAGAATGAGAAACTGGCAGATTACAGGACGATTAGTGAAACTTGCTGAGGTCTCCCCAGGTCACAAAATTAGAGAGGGAAGAAACTGATGGATTCACCATGCCCGTTTTGCTGTATGAGTATTGATTGAAGCTGTTTTTGGTGTGCTTTATTCTGTCTGATTTTAAATATTGCAGTGAATATTTATGTCTCAGACATTACTGCATTTCTTCCTTAAGAGTCATTATTAAAATATTATCTAGCCATTGCCAGATTTCTCGTTTGCTAAATTTGCAGAAAGTGATTTCTGCGATCGTAGCTTGCATAAAAATCACCTATGCCCCTTTCATAGTCATGTGTCTTAAAAGGCAATATGATGGATATCTTTAAGTTGGAAATTATAATTATTAAATATTTCACTTTTATAGATGTCTGGAGGGGTTAAGGGGGAAAAAAAAAGTTTGTCATGGGAAAATCCGCCAGCTGAATAAAGTACTCTAGGAAATATGGTAAATGAAGCCTTTGTTACTGTAAAACAATAGGCAGTAAGTGGCTATTATGTAATGTTATTTCTTATGTCTGATTTGTGTGGCTTGTTGATCTTGGAACTTGTGAGATATAATTCCTGTAAAAATATTACTTTGACTTGCCTAATCTCAAAACTTTTGATACAGAAATCAAAGATTTTTCCAAATAGATTATCTGGATCAAACACTAAGCATTAGAGATATTGAAGCTATGTCAGATTTTTTTGGCCACATGAGGACTGATTTTATCTACTTGCTGTTCTCCATCCTAGTACCCATCCATATAAACACAAATAATTTGCTAACCCTAAAACTGGTTCATTGTAAAATTAGCCTAGGCTTGCTCATCCATTCCAAAGGGCAAGCATGTGGCAAAACGACTGACAGGCACATCACCTGCCTTGGCAAGTTGAATGGATGATTACGAATTTGCATTTTCCATGATAGGTCCCTAAGCAAAAGGAATTCTCATCTTTGATCTTAAATAGTGGTGGCCAGTGGCAGGACAGATGGAATGTGGGACAGTTTGTGTGCTTTACATAATAGTTCTTGTTATGGATTCTGTGAAATAAGCTTCTATGCTTATGAATTATAATTTCCTATATATTTAGGTTTTGATGTTGTGTATGTTTTAGGATTTGATGTCAGAGGTCTAGATATTTGGACTCTAGAGTTAATAAGGAATAAAAGTTGTCATATTTTTGCTGTGTGTTTTGTAAAATTTGTTATGTAGCATTCTTTTTCAGTAGATGTCTTCTCTCCTGTCAAGTTCAGGGAAGTTAGCCTTTGAAATCAAGGATTTTTAAGCAGAAAATCAATAGGGGTTTTCTTAATCTAGGAATCCAGGCTTAAGGTCAGAGGCCTTCTCTCTTCAGTCCCGTTCTTGGATCTTAGTGGTTTTGATGCCATTTTACCAGCATAGTCATTGACAATGTGCCCCCTTGGCAGGTAGATTCCATTTTTCTTTGGTGCTGTGATTGATTACTTATTAATTATTTGATGGCTTCTTAAAGGAAGCTCTTTAAACAAGAGCAATTGTGGTTTTTCTTTCTTTTTGAGATTTAACCTTAAAATTAGTCTACTTTCTCATATCAGATACAGGGTGGTTTTGGGGTCAAAAGGTACAGATACTGAACTGGTTAAGTATTAATATGATGAAACTTTTTGCTGTCATTCCTAGGGTACACAAATATTCCCTGGAATGGGTCCCAGGTTGAAAATCCATGAGGGAAAAGGGTTCTGACTCTTGGCAATGATAAACATGTTCAGAAATGTTGTATTCAAGCCAGAGTAAATATATATGCCCTTTACACTTTTTTTTCAGTTAGCAGAAGTCACTTCTAAACACTTAGTTTGGCATTAAGGAAGCTCGTCATGACCCATTGTTCCAGAAAGATTATAGTCCTCCTTTTAAGCCAGTTCTTTAGTTCCCATGTAAGTGACGTGCCTGGCCTGGAGCTGAAGAAACAACCTTCGCTTTTCAAACTTTTCATTCTTATAGGTGTGCCCAGCAGGCAGTGGTTGGTAGCTGTTCTTCAGCCACTTAGGTTTGATTTCAAAGCTTTTTAATAGAGAAACTAACATGTGTGGAGGAGATTCATGGCTCAACATTCATGGATTTTGTTGGGAAGTCCCAGGTGTGTATATATCTTAAAGTCTTTGTTAAGGCCTAGATTTAGCTTTTGTTTTTGCTTTGCTCTGTTTTTTTTGCCTTTTAGTCATAGACTGGATTTCTTAAAATGTTGTAGGGATTGGATTGGGAGGGTGTAGCCTCAAGCCCTGAAGGCTGTACAGCAGCAGTCCCCAACCTTTTTGGCACCAGGGACCGGTTTCATGGAAGACTATTTTTTCACGGGCAGGAGTGGGGGAGATGGTTTCAGTATGATTCAAGTGCATTACATTTATTGTGCAGTCAAACCTCTCTGCTAATGATAATCTGTATTTGCAGCCGCTCCCCAGCATTAGCATCACCACCTCCACTCCACCTCAGATCATCAGGCATTAGATTCTCATAAGGAGCCCACAACCTATATCCCTTGGTGCGCAGTTTACAGTAGGGTCCAGCTCCTATGAGAATCTAATGCCCCCCACTGATCTGACAGGAGGCGGGAGCTTACACAGTGATACAAGTGATGGGGAGTGGCTGTAAAGACAGATGAAGCTTTGCTCCCTTCCCTTGTCTGCCTGCTGTGTGGCCTGGTTCCTAACAGGCCACAGCCCGGTACCAGTCCTCGGCCCTGGGGTTGGGGATTACAGCTGTACAGCTCCTCTTCCAATTTCTTTTCTTGGGCTGCCTTAGAAGCACTAAAGAGGAGTCAGTGATTATAAATTGGGCCAGAAGTCAGAGAAACCAAGAGCTGAAGGATTAACCTCTGAAACATGGGAAGTTAATTACATTTAAAAAATATGTGGAGGGGGCTGTTTATGAGTCATGCATCTCTCTGTGACCCTTTTACTACTTTGGGAGCTTGTGGATGAGGCTGAATCACCTTGTGAAACCTGATAACCTAATAACCTAGTTTGACTTCAGTGAACAGGGTCTGGGGATTAATCACATCGCCTCATTTTTTCATTTATGTGCCAGATATTTATGAGTGCCTTTTACGCAACCAGGGCTATGATTATCACCTGGGGAACAAAGATATGTATGGCATGATCCTTTTCTTGTAGCTCAATCTAGTGGGGTTAGAAAGTAATGTAGACAAATAATTATAGTAACATGTAGTAACTGGTTGGATCTCTATCAACATCAGCCAAGGCGGAGGGAGATGGAGGATATCTGCCGAGGCAGTTTGGGATATATTGTCTCATTTAATCCTCACAACTCTGTGAATGATATATTGTTACATTTATTATACAGATGAAAAATTGAGGCTTAGAGAAATAACTGTACCAAAATATCACCAGTAGTAAGTAGTGAATCTTAATAAAAACGTTACTATCCTGTGTCCAAAGGAAATAGGACTCCAATAATGTTCTAATTATTGAAAATATTTGTGCAGCAAGATTTAGCATCTTAATTTTATAGGATAGCAGCCTATTGGTAATTCAGAAGATATTTGTGGAATATAAAGCTCTGATAATTTTTATCTTTGCTATAGATATGCCACCTGCTGTCTGAGGAAAGAGAGTGAAAAATAGAAGTAGCTTTTATTTTGTTTTAAAATTGCCACCTGCTGATTCTCTTTCCCATTAACGGAAATTGTAAATGTATTCTTCTGTAATTTCCTCATCTTAAAGTATCACAGTTTATGATGGTGTTTGAGTGGGCTTGTGCTTTTAAATTGAAGCTTTACTTATGGTGTAACTGTGCACAGCTGCTATCTCCCAGGCCTTTGAATGAATAACACGCTGCTGCACTCAGGCTTATTTTTCTGAAATTTCCCTCTATGTATTATAAAATCCTGTGCATTCACAGGAGTGTGTATGTTACGCACACTATCAAAATCTGTGCTGATCTTGGAATAGTGCATATAGCTCATCTCATAGAAGGTACAAAAGTTCTTGCATCTTAAATGGCAGTGCAGTGGGAATGGTGGAAAAGATCTGTTTGGACAGTTTAGAGATGAATTATGTAAAGGCGCCTTCCCTTTTTAAAGATATAATTCCTCTTGAATATGCTGTTGCTAATTCTTTTTAAGAAGGATGATTTGATGGCACTCACTTAAATACATCTTTTCCTTTGGGAAAATTACTGTGTTTAGTGAGCTAAGAAGTAACTATTTTGTAATACATAAAACAATTGTGTAATAATAAACTACAAATCACAATATGCAAAAGATACAAATATTGTGTCCAGAATTCCCTAAACCACACACACACAAAAGCCTTCATTGGCTATTTCTTAGCTTTCAGTGGTACAGTATGTGAGTGTTTTGAGGAATAGTTATCTCTCCCTGAGGATGGAATGAAAGTTTTCCCTCCACGTACTATTTTAAATGTTAAAAAAGGTGTGTTTTATACTAGGCCAACGCTTCTTTAGATTCTTACTAACACAGAGTTTGCCACTTGTATTTACTCCAGCAAATGGAAGCAAAAAAAAGTCCAGGCAACTAAATGTTTTGGTTTGTTAAGTCAGGTTTATTGGGAATCAGTTTATACACAGTAAAATCATCCTTTTTAGGTGTGTAGTTCAAAGAGTTTTTAAAACTACAGTCATACAGCTAACACCACAAGTATGATAATAGAATATTTCCAATACTTCAAAAAGGTTTAAATATTTTTAAATAGTTTGATGCTAATGCTAATATAGGATTAGAATAAGATGTTTTGTTTTGCTACCCCCTCATTGTTTAAATTAAACTTCACATTTTATTAAAATTTCTAAGTTTTTTTCCTAATATCCTCTTTGTGTTCTAGTATCCCATCCAGGATACCGTGGTACATTATGTCATCCTCTTTAAAAATCACTTTTGTGAGGAAATGATTAACACATAGTTTGACTACTTGGTTGATAATGTCAAATGAAGTACCGGAAAAATGCATCAAAATGAGATATTTGGAAGAAAAGCATAAACTAAATTGTTCATTTCATTATTAATGTATAATAGCCCCTTTGATGCTACGTAGATGAAAAAGTGGTGAGAAACCAGATAAACAAATTTGACTAATGGTTAGAAATAATTTGGGAGTGTTTATTAGGGAAGGAAATTGGGCCATGAGGTGGAAGATTTGGAAGCTATGTAGTTTGAGACCTAGATTATGATTGTTAGAAAATAAGTACCAAGCTCCAGAATGAATTGGGGTTTTTCTGTGCAAGTAAAGATTGAAAGAAATATACATTTTACAGAAGATAAATTCAAGGTACCTTATTTGCTTTCTAAAGTAATTTACCAAGTCCTTTCACTATTTTCATGTTAATTTCAATGGAACTTATATAGCCTTTAAAATAAATTTTAAACTAACATATGTTAAACTCAAAGAATGGGGGAAATATAAACAATCATAAAATTAAAAAAGCCCAAATTCTAGTACTCAGAAAAACCGCTGTTAAAACTTTGAGAGGGTAATTTTTTTCTGTGTGCGTGTGTGCACACACATGTGTCCATCTGTTGTGGGAATGTCCACAGCCAGCTTGCTGGTGTGCAGCGGGGGTGGGGCCGTTGACACTGGTGATGTCACCCTGCATGGTCTCGCATTTAGGTCCTGTTTTTCTCCACCTGTATTCAGATCTTTTTTGAAAGGCTCCTTTTAAAAATACTAATGCTAACACAGAAAGATTCCAATTACCATGTTCTTACAGGCTTAAATGTTAAACCTCAGGATATAAACTTTATCCCTTATGTGTGTGAGCAGGCTTGCCAGATGGTAGGCCAATTAATATATTTTTGCAAGGTGTAGAAATGTTTTTTTCTCCGTAGGAGAACAATGAATCCATCTGTTCCACATCTTCCTTTCCCCTCTGTCCTTTGGGGAAAATCATCATTTGATTTTCAGAAATAAGTTGTGCAACTCTATACGTGATACTTTCTGCCTTCTTAGGGAAGTAGTTTTAATAATTGCAACTTTTTTTATTATAAAGATTTGAAGAATCCTATGTCATGGATTAAAATATACAGACATCTGAGTTTCATCCAGAGAATTACTCTTTTTGAAATTTGGGTATACAGAATCATATGTTAAAAATCTGATTCACAGAGATAAAATCTGGAAAAGATTTTCAGGAACCTTTAGTTGAACCCCCTCATCATAAGATGAGAACATTAATGTTTAGGTACCAAAGTTTCAGGCTGGTAAACAACAGAAATGGACTTGGAAACTTGTCTTCAGGTTCCAAATTAGGACAACCTTGGTGAAAATAGAATCCTTAATCTCTCAAGAGGAAAAAAATGGGAGTGAAAACCTAGTTAAGGTTCAGCTAGAAGTACACTCATATTTATTGCCTATTCTCCCTTGAGTTGTAGGCACTGAACTGTACATGTCACCTCTACAGTTTGCTTTTACCCTCAAGTGGCAATTCAGATCAGCAGGTAATTAACTGTTTAGTTGCTTGCGTCTTGATTCTGTTGAAAGTGTCTAAAGGACAAGTGCCACATCCTTTTTTTTAAGCATTTACATAGTGTACTTTCTGGACATTTAATGAATGAATTACTGAATACGTGAATATCGCTAGGGTTGTCTTACAAAATCCTCTCAGAGAGTGTTGGAATTTTAGGAGGGTGGCCACATTGTAGTTTTGCCATAATCTGCCAAATTATGATACACAAAATTTGGTTTCTCTCCTCTTATGGTATGAAGGAACTTAGTACTGAATATTCCAGAAGCTACTTTTGGAAGGATTGTTTCCCCTGCTTACCAGCATTTTTGATGTCCTCCGTATTTTGTAATAGGTGGGCTTAGATCAGTTAATGTTAACCAAGAAGGAAGGATTTAGACTTGGCATCTTTTTTTTTCATTCAAGTTGACCCCTTCTCTTCCTCTTTATTCAATCTAAGAGGCTCTTCTCATACAGTAGAAAAAGTTCAGACTGTGGATTTTGACAGACCTTGGTTGGAATCCTGACCCTACGTCATACATGTGACCTTGGCAGGCCATCCTTACCTCTGACATGTGGTTTCCTCATTGTTAAGTATGGAAAATAACCAGCAACCCTTTTTTGTACCTTAAATAAAATAGATTGTGAAACACTTAGGGTGGGTGTAGACAAACTGTGGCCTGCAGGCCCAAGCTGGCCCACCACCTGTTTTTATACATTGACCTTTTTTTTTTTTTTTTTTTTTTTTTTGAGACAGAGTCTCACTTTGTTGCCCGGGCTAGAGTGAGTGCCGTGGCATCAGCCTAGCTCACAGCAACCTCAGACTCCTGGGCTTAAGCGATCCTACTGCCTCAGCCTCCCGAGTAGCTGGGACTACAGGCATGAGCCACCATGCCCGGCTAATTTTTTTTGTATATATATTTTTAGTTGGCCAGATAATTTCTTTCTATTTTTAGTAGAGACGGGGGTCTCACTCTTGCTCAGGCTGGTCTCGAACTCCTGACCTCGAGCGATCCACCCGCCTCGGCCTCCCAGAGCTAGGATTACAGGCGTGAGCCACCGCGCCCGGCTATACATTGACCTTTATTAGAATACAGCCACACCTGTTCACTTAGGGTGTCTATAGCTGCTTGTGCTACAATGACAGCATTGAGTAGTTGCGACAGAGACTCTGGCCTGCAACAGTCTGGCCCTTTACAGAAAAGTTTTGCCAACCTCTCTCACCTGGGGCAATGCCTAGCAAATGTAGGCACTCAATAAATGTTAATTCTACCCTCTATTGATTGTTTCAAGTTCAATCTTTCTCTTCAGGCATTCTTTCAAGAAAGAAAGTTCAGGTATGGCCTTCTCTGCTAATCCTTGTAAAGCCGCACCCCACTTCTGGAGTATGGCCAAAGCCTTCAGCCTTGGGTACAGCACAGAGCATGTTGAAGGAGGTATCTCCGTGGCTCCCAAACCTGATATGTAGCATGTCCTGACTTGAATTGGATGTTGTGCATGTTACAGGAATAGAATTCTCTCTAATCCCAGTATAAATACAGGCATGCGATGTAGTTGGCAACATGTCCCAATTTAGATTATTTCTCATTAAATATTACAAGGTATGTCCACTCTGTACTTCTCCAAAACCTTCAAAACACAACCCCTAAAACTGAAATTTCCTCCTGTGTAAATATACCAAAGAATTATTGCAAATTACGACTACCATATTTAGCAAAGGACCTTCTGAAATCTTAAAGCAGGAATTTCTCCAGAGACTCTGGACCGTTTGAAAGAAAAAGTTCTCAAAGGCGCAATGAGATTTTTTGGTGTATTTATCTTGTTTTGTTTTTTAAGCAGAGCGAACTCAAATTTCCTGAGCAGTTTTGATTAGGGACGCGCTGCCGTCCAGCAGAAGCGAGGACTGGGCACAGCCTGTGGCCGAGTGTGCCAGACGAGGGCTTTGTGACTGATTACCGCACTCCAGTTCCCACACACAGTGGAGAGAAAGACGAGGGGTCTGAGAGCTGCTAAGGGCAATTGTGCTTGCTTGATGTTTTTAACTTTAAAAAATATATTTGAAGAATAGTTTTTCAGAATATTATAAAAGGATTTGTTTAATGTTTTATTATCTTGTGTCTTAAAAAAAATACTGTGAAGAAACCATAAGAGCATTACCCAAAATTTCATATAAAGTCCTCCCTAACTCAAAATGTCTCTCTGTCCCCGTCCCACGTACTCTGTTGTTGCTTTTGCTTCTGTGCGGTCCTCTGTTAGCATTTATCCCAACATGTTGTAACTTTGCTTACTTACCCGAATTTCAGGCTGACTGTGAGTGTCTTGAGGCACAGACCTTATGCCAGCATAGTGCCTGGCACATAATAGACACTTAATAAAGGTTTATTGAATGAAAGCACTCCACAGTGAGCATATTCGTGCATATAGCTTTTTCTGTCTTTTGGCCTATTTCCCTAGGATAATTTCCCAGACGAGAGATTTCTAGGCCAAAGTGACGTGAACATGTTTATGAGTCTTAATACATGATGCCAAGTTGCTTTTTGTCTACTTGAGGTGCCTTCCAAGTTTGTGACTCTCATATAACATGGTATATTATTGCTAGAATGGCAGTCTGGTGTTCCATATTTTCCCTAGCAAAAAAATGACAGTAGGGTACATCGTCGCCAAATTCAAATCTGGAATGAACATTGCATATGCTTTAGGATGAAATGTTTCTAAAAGAATAAGAATCCCTCATGGGAAGCAGAGGGAGATGGTGAGGTATTAGGTGAAAGATATTGTTATAGGAACAGATACCTCCTAGAGTTTCATTACTGCTCTGAAGTTTTACTGAACTGTAATCAATACTTCAAGAAAGCAATTGGATATTTTTTTATTTGCTTTTCCTCTTTAACACATTTAATGTAGAAATGTGAAACATTACTAAATGCGAATTGCTGTCAATGCACATTCCAAGGTCTGCTTTTATCAAAGTTTGAAACTCTTTGTCTAATGTATAATGCATTTCCATCTTCAATTGATCTGATTTGTGTGTGTGAAATAAGATTGAGTCTCCATGCTGTGACCTAGGGCAGCAGTAGTTTTTGTTTTTTGTTTGAGTTTGATATTTTCCCTTCCCTCATCTAGTATTTGGCACGCTCATAAATTACTAATGATAAATAGCGATATTTACCTTTGGGACAAGCCTGTTGTTGATGAACACATAGAGTCACCTAAATGATACCTTATAAGATGGCATATAAAAAGTTTGTGGGGTCTAAGCTGAATAGAGCAAGAACAGTGTTCTATGAGAAATATCCTGTGCAGATTGAGGATTCTAATGCATAGGAAGAATCAACAGATATTCTAAAGAATTATAATTTATGATCATTATAAGTTAGATATTTCATTTTATGTATATTCTTTTCCAGCTTAGCTTCAAGCCATACTCAAAGCCATAATTCAGTCTCTGGAGATACAGTGAGGTGAAGGAGTAAGAAAAACTTCCTACATGCTAGATCTAACGTTCAGATAATACCCCTCATCTTTTCTAGCACACTAGAGTTTGTGGGCCTTGACCTGGTTAGACATTTGTAGGAGAATCTTTGAGATGCCAGTAATTACATGGTAGCCTAATTCCTGGTCATTCCAAACTGTAGCGGCCGGAAAGGATTCTCTGAACAATGGAGTCTGTGTTTCCAGATCCCTGTCACATCAAGACCTTACAGATCTAGGTGGCTTGTGGAGAATCAAAGTGAGAACGTCTTTCTGTGGATCCTGGGTCCTGTTATTTAGACAGAGCCAAATGCATCTTCATTATATGGATTGGAGTGAAAATGTTGAAGGACTAAGAACAGATCCTCCTAACCCAAATAAATGTATTTTAACTCATTTGAGTTACTTGAGTTTTTTTATTCTTAGTTATTTACAAACTTATGGGTGGGGAGCAGGATGGTGAAGTGATTATGACTGGGGATATTGTGAGTGTTTGAAAGACCGTTTGGCAAACGTAGGATAAATATACCTTCTTAGCTTATTCATATTCTGCACTTTTTTTTTATTTTTGCCTAATCATTGGTTCATCTCTTCTCCATTCCATTTCAGCGTTTTATTTTTTAGGGTGAAAAAAATTTTAATTGTATGCATAAAGTGTCTCATCTTGGTCATTTTTAAGTGTGCATTTCAGTAGTGTTAAGAACATTCACGATGTTGTGCAACCAGTCTCCAGAACTCTTTTGATCCTGCAGAACCAAAACTCTGTACCCATCAAGCAGCAACTTGCCACTCCTCCTCCCCCAGCCCCTGGCAACCACCATTCTAATTCCCATCTCTGTGAGTTTGACTACTCTAGATACCTCGGCTAAGTGGACTCTTACAGTGTTTTATTTTTGTGGTTTATTTCACTTAGCATAATGTCCTCAGGGTTCAGCCATGATGTAGAATGTGTCAGAATTTCCTTCCTTTCTAAAGACTGAATAATATTACCATGTAAGTTTCGACCACATTTTGTTTATCCATTCATCCCTCCATGGACATTTGAGTTTTTTCCACCTTTTGGCTATTGTGAATAATGTTACTATGAACTTGGGTGTGTGCAAATAGCTTTTTGAGAACCCGTTTTTAATTCTTTTGGGTCTGTATCTAGAAGAAGAGAAATTGCTGGATCACATGGTAATTCTATTTGTAATTTTTTGAGGAATCTGCTATACTGGTTTCTGTAGCAGCTGCATCATTTTACATTCCCACCAATAGTGCACAAGGGTTCCAGTTTTTCCATACCCTCACCAACACTTGCTTCTTGGTTCTTTTTTTTTTTTTTTTTGATGGAGCCCAGCTCTGTCACCCCGGAAAGAGTGCAGTGGCATCATCCCAGTTCACTGCAACCTCAAACTCCTGGGCTTGAGTGATTCTCTTGCCTCAGCCTCCTGAGTAGCTGGGAGGGACTACAGGCGCGTACCACCACGCCCATCTAATGGTTGTTTCTTTTTTATAGTAGCCATGCTAATGGGTGTGAAGTGGCTCAGGCTTTTTATTTTCACTTGTATTTTTTTGTATTTCTTACCTCTCCGTGGTCAGTGGAAAAGACTTTTGAATGCATTTCCCAGAAAGGATTGTGGAATCTTCATCCTAAGTAATGTTTAAGTACTATTTGGGGTGGTTGAGGATAATCCTCTTTGATGATAAATAGGCAAACTGGTTTTCTGTTTCTTAGGTGTTTAAATTCTGTGGCACATTTACCTAAACTTGTTGGATACCTTGAAAGAAGAAACTTCTGGTTCCACATGTACAGATGACAATAAGAGATTGTAAGAAGGGAAGAGAATGGACATGAGAGCCCAGTGGTTCGTACAGTGGCTTGAATATGTTTCCATTACATTCCCTGTCTTTTGGGAATTATCCACTGATTTTTTTTTTTCTAGCTAGGGTCAGCTGAAGTGATACAGTAAAATGAAATGAGCCCTGAAATGTGACTCGAGATCTTGTTTCTTATTGCTCTGTAACCCATGAATATATACTGATACTATTTGTCAGTTAAAAAAGATCTTGTTTCTAGTCACATTTCTGCCATTAGCTCACTGTGTGACATTGGGAAGACATTCGGGGACCTCTACTTATCTGATTTTTTTGATTCTGTTGGCATTAAGGTGAAGCCCATGGATGTCTTTTCAGGATGGTATTTTTAAATGTATAAGATAAAATATATAGTATTATAAAGGAAACCAGTTATATAAGAATAGTCATGAACACATATTAAAATATTTGTGATATATATCATTCTTTATTAGCACATCACATCTAGAGGGAGGTCTAGTAGCTACCATAACTTTGAGGTGATAATGAATGCAAATGATTTTTTAATATAACTCCAACTATAACATGATATGAAAATATGTGATTTTTATTGGTAACAAAAATCATTAAGTACTGCTCATACTGTGTACATATATAAGTGAAAGAAACGTTACGTTTTGAGTTCTGGTTAGTGAAAATAATGATTTTTTTCTTTTTAAACAATGCAATTTCATAGACCCAGTGAAGTCTGTTCATAGACTTCTTAAAAGTCCATGGACTCCATGTTAGCTCGCTGGTGTCTTATACACTGTGGCAGTGAAGAGGAAGGCTGACCAGGTGGGCTCTGGAGTTAGTCATGGCACTGACTCTGGGGCCTGGTGTGATTGAGCTATTGTTATACTAGAATATTCTAGGTATACTAGGTATACTAGAAAAGTAACCTTTGATTCACCTGGTCAGGGAGTAAGCAGAAAAGTGCTGAGTCTTCATCTGTTACATTTACCTCGCATGTAGCTGGGAAAGCCCAGGAGTGTATTAAAACACACAAGAACAACATGAGAATAGTAGAGGTCATTGTCACCCTGATCATTTGCCTTTGGAAGGATCCAGAAGCCAGGCCTTGTGGAAATGCGACTGTGTCCTCTGCTCTTTTGTGTAGTAAGTTGCATCCTGTACTTACATTACATGAGCTTGTGTCTCTCAGCATCTCCCCATCCCTCTGTCATAACCACATGCTTTTCCCTAAATAAGTATGGCCATAAATGTCTAAAGATTGTGTACCACACCTTCCTCTTTGCCAGGATTGAATTGTATTACCTACCTGAAAGTAAAATCTTTGAAACAAGAAAAAGCTAAGGAATAATAATGATAAAGCACTTTTCATCTGCTAGTCTTAAAGTAGTTTTCTTAGAGTTTGTAAGTGATTTAATGATCAAGGTCTGAGTATGTTCTGAATAAGAGTAGTGGCAAGCAAAATTTATCCTAACCATTTCAGAAAGGGTTAAGATAAATTTCTTCTCATTATCTACCTACCACCTTCAACTCTGCATTTTGGAGAGCAAAAAAAAATTTAAGAGGGAAAGCTGCAAATGCTTTTGAATGTCATGCCACTTCCCAATTACAGCAGCATCTCACAATGGTTTCTAAAGGAGAGAAGTGTTCTTTTTGGCTTTGCAGTTGCTGTATAAATGCCTCTGTGTTAATCTGAGTACAGACTCTTAGCCTGCTAGACTGGGGAGTAGAATGAAGTGCAGCGATTGATTTGTCCATCTGCTTGTGCAGTGTAATTCATGCAACCATCGGAAGAATGCTTTGTAAACATGGAATTATTTTTGGGTTAAAAGATCCTCTAGCAAATTAGATAGGAAGCTTGAAGCATAGACTGTAAGCAATTTTTCCTCCTTTAGTTGTTGCTATGGATCAATATCTTTTATTGACCTTTCTAGGGTTTGCATACAATTTTCTATCATGGTCGTTTATGCTAATCAGCGTGAAACAGAGTAATTGTAAATCATAGCCCCGTAGGCACATTTTTCCCTCCTGGAATACTTGAGACTGCAAAATTCTGTTCAAAAGAGATAGAAAAAACAATCCATTTTTTAGTGACTCATGGAGACTGACACAGATGTGGAGGGCAAGTACTCCTTGCCTCCTTATTTTTGGGCTTCGCTTTATAATGTAATTCTGAATGCAAATGAAAATGAAACTCTCTCTTAAAAGAAGTTAAATTTAAAGCAGTCAGTTACCTTTATTTGTGAAAATCTAAATATATCATGTTAAATACAGAAGGTAGAGTAACTATAACATATACTATTTTAATGCTTTTACATAAGATTATTAAAAGTTATCTTCAAGAATGTGTATTTATGGAATTATTATAAATTATCAGACTTATTGCTAGAAGATGTACAAGGATATTATCTACATCTTTAATGATACAATTCAGTGAATTAGCATAGAAGACAACAGTGTTTTAGTTTAATGTTGTACTAAGATAGATGGTTTGACCACTGTTCACATTTATTGGTAGCACAGAACTCATTGAAATATGAAATTATTACAAAAAAGTAAGGTATATCTATCTTGATCAGTAGCTCATACAGGTATTCTTTATTCTCATCAGAGTCCAACTCTGCTGTGAAAGCAAAGTTGACTCTAGCTGTATACCATAT
The DNA here is from genome assembly GCF_020740605.2 of Lemur catta. Classification (NCBI taxonomy): domain Eukaryota; kingdom Metazoa; phylum Chordata; class Mammalia; order Primates; family Lemuridae; genus Lemur; species Lemur catta. The sequence continues at coordinate 42,624,157 of NC_059139.1, forward strand.
CCTTGCAACACCTGCAGAAGAATGTAAATATGTGTTCTGCACATAAGGTCTGGAGGAGCTAATGGTACCTTCTAGTACACCTGCAAAAAGAAACACTGGTTAGTGATGGGGTCCTAGTGGACATGGTTCCTGGATGCACAGTTGCTTCTAACCATGGAACAGCATCAAAGATGGAAGAGCTTCCTTCTAGTTTGCTTTTGATAATTCTAAATGAAAACTTTACCTATCAGAACAAAAAGTAGAAGCTCTACATTTTATAAGAACGATAACTCTTTTCACCATGAGGGTTTCCAGTCTAAAAACAGATTTGTGGATTGTCGATGAAGAAGGAATTGTTTGGCTTCTAATCTATTTTAAGCAATTTAGATATGAACCATCCTACTTCCTGGAAACAACCCTTTAAGGTGTAGGATCTGTTGTTAGGGTCAGCTCTAAATTTAAGAAGATATGCCTAAAGCAGGGGAGATTTCACTCAGAGATGAGGCTTGGAATGTGGAGCTGGGTGCAATTGGCTCTCCATCCTGGGCATTTATTTTTTTCATTAATTAGTAATATCACTTGAGCACCTTCTGGGTGTTAGGCATTGTACTAGGGAGGCAATGGTGAAGGAGACAGATGGTTCCTACCCTCTTGAAAGCTTGCAGCTTTATAGGGAATGATGTGGAGGTGGATGTGGGGACAGGAAGACACAAATGAGTAATAAGAATTTACGGTACCATGTGTGATTACGTGTCTACACTTACCCCCTCTTAACTGTGCCATTATGGGGAATATAGTGGGCTTTGAGAGCATCCAGTGGACCCATAACAGAAAAAGGGCTGTCAAAGAAGTAAACTACTTTGATAGATGAGAAAGAGATCATTGGAAGATGAAAAAGGATATTCCAAGCTGGGAGAGGGGGGAGCAGAACAAAACCCAAGTAGCTGTACAAAGAGACAGCTTTTGGAGAGAGAGTTGAAAAGAAGTTCCATTAAAGTGACATAGAGGGGCCTGCAGTTTACTCTGAGGGTAGGAAGGAACCACTTCATGGTTTTGTACAGGGCAATAAGATCACATTTGCCCATATAAAAGATTCCTGGCAATGAAGGATGAATTGGAGTTACAGGAGGGGCCAGGACCCAGTTAGAGCAAACATCACCAGCTTCTGGGGCAGAGATGGTGATGATGCCCAAACCAGGCTGGTGGCCAGGAGAATGAAGGGGCATGCTCAAGAGGTAGATTCTACAAGACTGGAAGACTAATTGGATGATTAGAGGGAGGAAGAGCAAAAGTGGAGGATGTGCCCTTATTTCTGCGTCAGATTGTTGGATAATGGTTCCAATCACTGAAATTGGGGATGCAGGAAGCAGAACAGATGGAGTGAAGATGATAATTTCAGTTTGGGATTCATTGAACTGGAGCTTCTGCAAACAGCCAAACGGAGATGTAGGATACATGGGTCTGGATGGAAGCAGGAAAGAGTCCCAGATTGGAGATTAAGAGTCATCCACATAAAGATTAATGAAGAGTGGCAAAGTTAATTAGTGTTCAGTATTTCTCTTTCAGGAGCCTCAGGTATTTACAGCTGCTTAGATCTAGAACTGAGCCTAATTTTTCCAGCCCTCTGTGTTTCCAAGAGAAATGGAGGCAGGGGTGGGGAGATGATTTGCACAGGGTTTAAGGTACATTTTCTAGGAAGGACAAGCTATAGGGCCATGTACTTATATTTTCCATAGGCGTATATATTTTATTTTTCTTTGGAGTAGTAGTGTTTGGGATTTAAATATCTTTGATCATAGGAGAATCAGATAGCTACTGAAGTTTCATCATACCGTTAGCATTTTTCTTTTAGTTAAGTGTATTGGGGGACTTCACCATTCCTTAGAGATGGAATATATCTTAGAGATATATTCATATATGTCATCGCTAAGAAAAGGGAAATAAGATGGAGAGGGATAAAAAGAATTAGGAAATTGGGGTTGCAGAATTCTGTGGCAAGGTGATAGTATTTTTTGATTGTTGAGTTTTGTATATTTTGTTTTTTCACTCTATTTTATGAGACCAAAAAGTATTTTCTATTTAGAAAACTTCTGTAGACAACATCATTTCTGTCCTTGCAGGGGAAAAATGAAATGGACAGAATGGTAGGAGTTTTAGAAAGATAGTACATTTCCTCATATGGAGAAATGGGTAGGAGACAGGAAAATATAAGTCCATTCCTGCTGAGTTTATAATTTGATATTAATTAATCACATTATTGAAATGTCTGTGGACTTGTGCTATGTACAGGTCTGTACCAAGTTAATCCTAATGAATCTGAAAATAAGACTCAAATTATTTTTATACATTTTGAACTTCTCTGAATTATATACTAAAAATTTTGTTTAAGGAAATTTTTTCATGTAAATTGAAAAATATGCACGTTTAGCATTGAAATTTACTAAAATTTCACATGATTCAGTGTTAAATGTTATATATAGTTAGGAACATCTAAGGAATTATAAAACCAAATTTTGAGTTAGAAATGTATTTTTATTATCTAAGTATTTTATGTACATATGGGTAAATGTCATTCACATCCTCATTGGCCTTCATTTAACAAGTCATTTCTCAGGGCAATACAATAAAAAGGCTCTATAGTTAATTTAGTAATATCATGATATACCTCTATCTGTATCTCCTTTGTTTTATAATCTCAGAAGCAATATTTGTTACAGTTGTTTTCCTTTTAAACTTTGGCTTGAGCCAGACTCATACTGAGTGAGAGCTCTGAGATGGTTATTGGATAGCTGTTGTAAAATGACATGATCATCATTTTGGTTTTTGAAGAGGTAACCATAGCACTAGTGGCAAAAATAGATCATCTGAGTGACATTTTAACTCAGAAAATAAATACCTTTTCATTTCTGTAATTCATCATTCCAGAGCAGGCTTGAGGCAAATTGGTCAGAGTCCCAGGGGTGATATTTAGAATAAGATCTGTTTTGTATTAGTAATGAGATTGTGGTTTTAAGCCCTTCCATTCTATTTTGTAGTTTCAAGAGAGTTGAGCTTGAAACATTAAAACCGTATGAGCCTTGTATGTTTGGAGCACCTAATGTCTTCTAAATGTTCTGTACCTCAGCTCTTTCCTATCTTGGGTGTTTGTGTCACTCTCTTACAATGTCTCATTTTGTAAAGACTTGGGTGTCTCCGTAGCTATATTTTTATTTAGTATCTTAGTTCAATAGAGCATTGTGCTAAAGAGGCCAAGGTCATGGGTGTTGATTTTATGCCAGTCAACTTTTGCAGTGATATTTTTTTTTCCTACAGCTTCAACTGGTATTTCGGAACTTGCTGATGATATTTGATGACTTTTGTTCAAAGTATGGTTGACGCTGCCTAGCTCTGTACTATAAAAAGCAAAACTGATGTCTATTGTATGGAATACTTCCAAATGAGGACGATAACTATTTCCTGTGTGAAGTAAAGCATTTACTTTTATTCTGTGGATGATTTCCCACTAGAGTAAAATGTGTGCAAGTTATTCAGTAGACTTATTTTAATTTAAGTTTCTGGTGGGTGGAGACTATCAGTCTCTGTATCACTAGCCCTACCACTGTCCTCTGCATAGACAGAAAACCTGTCAGCTCCTTGGCTGGGCCAACAGAAGGCACTGGGCATTTCCCACAGTTGATGGCAGAGGAGGTCATCTCTTGCCACCTATTTAACTTGATTTATTGCTTTTGAATTTTTTAATAAGGACATATTTTAAGTTCTGTCTGGGGACTGAGGGCTTGGATCATTCATGCAGTGAACTTTGAATAAGTCGGAAAGATTGGCTGGGCCCTATTATCATAATGGATGGTGACTATGTGACATTTACAGTGGTATGCACCATTTGCACTAAAATAAATGAATTTGTATTTGGAAATAATTTGCCACATTTTTTCCCTATCAGACTTAAAATAGAGGTTATTTGCATCCCAAGTTAAACTCTGAAAAACCGGATGCAGACTTAATGACGATTTGTCAAATACACGTTAATTGGTGCAACCCCATTAAACCTGATTGCACTGATCTGTTAGCTAGAAAAAGAGCAGGAATCGTCTTACTTCCACATCTCTACAGTCTAAGTTGTTAGAGTTTCTAAAGACAGGAGGATTTCTCTGAAGTGAACATTCTAGTCAGGCCTGCTGACCTTACTGCCTACAGACCTGTTTATGGTTACGATGGTGGTACTCCCTGCCCGGGTCAGTTTTCACTCCACCTTCTTTAGTCAGAGAACTAATTTGCTCAGCTCTCCCAGGTGGAGAACTAGATCACTGGTGTCCTTTGCTGCCTGTGATGCATGTGGAAATGAGTCAGTGGAAAATTCACTTACTCACCGTGACCTACTTCTGTCACTTGTGTTGAAGGTGTGCTTATTTGTCAAAAGCAGTCTGTCCCTCTACCAAAAACTCTTGCTCCGTGGCTGCTTTAACCCCTTAGCCTATAGATTCTTTTAGAATATTTACAGTTGCCTAGATCTTTGTGTAAAATAATACTGTTGTACCTGTAATCCATTTCGGTTTGCGGCTCTGGAGGCCAGCGGTAGAATCTGACTTTGTATAGCTCTCAGCACAGCCTGACCCACAATCACTGCTTTCTGATGAAGATTCTAGGATTTTTAGGAGAAACCATAAAATGGAAACTTTCATTAATTTAAGAAACAAAGATTTAAGAAAGGTGAGCATTTATTACGACGAAACTCCTCCACCCCCATTTTCAGCAGAATTTTTCTTATTAGCTTATTCTTTGAAATGATTTATTTATTTAACAAGGTTTAATCAAGCATGCCTTTGTGCCAGGTATTACACGAGGGCCACAAAAATAACAAGATAAATGCTTGCCTGCAAGGAGCTTGCAATGTTTGGTAGGAGAGCTACAAGGAGTCATTTTGGAGTAAGACCAGTTTTAAACACCATTTTTATTTTGAGGGAATATAAAATGTTCTACAGCAAGACCAAAGTAAGTTGCTTCTTACCTAACTTTGTTATTCTCAGCATCACTCTTGTCTGTCTTGATAAGAGGGTTTACGTATTGCCTCCAGTCTTACATGTCACTATGTGCAATATTTATTTACTGTAGAACTTTATGTAAATGACGAAAAGATGTATTGAGGATAACAGAATTGAAAACTCTAGAAAAAGAAAATGTTGTGTATAATATATTTTATGCAGAAATATACAAACACTCCTATAGTAACTGTAAATAACATAGTAGGTCAGATTTATTGCTATTTATTTAATGTTCAATATAGTACAGATAAAGTATTAGACATGATATACATATTTACATTTATACAAGGAGAATTTCAGTCCAGCGTTATTTAAGATAATTATTTTGCCTTAGAAGAACATATATTTTTTGCCCCGTTCTCACCATGCTTACAAAGAATTTCAGATTAAGAATGGTCTTATATGATAAATGTTTGAGATGATGGATATGCTAATTACCCCGATCTGATCATTATCCATTAAATGTATCGAAACATCACTGTGTACCCCATGAATATGAATATGTACAATTATTTGTCAATTAAATTTGTAAAAAATGAATATTCTTACTGAGAGTAAATGTATGGAAGTAAATGGAAACCAGCATTTGTTGAGTAGAATAGTATTCCTTTGGAAATCCATCTCATTCTTGGCAGCCAATCAGTTCTCACTGTTAACAGCTCACTCTTAAAAAAAAAAAAAGAAAGAAAAATTCTCCCTGACTTGATAACACTTTTTAAAAAGTGGCAGCTATTAACATTAAAATAACAAAGTGGAAATTTGTTCTCAATTAAGTGATAGAGTTGTAAGCATTACTGTATTTGGGTCTTAATTTCTTTGTGCTTTTCAGGTTGTTACGGTTACCCATGCTTTTTAAAGAGACTGCATAGAGAAAAAAGTCAGGGTTGGGCGTAGCTCGTTAGGCATAGTACCTTGCAACATAGGCAGGGTTTATATGCTATGAAATGTTCTTTGCTTTTTGGCCAAGACACAGAAGCTCCTGGTCAAAGTCATAAGTGAAGCAGCTGATTCTAAAGTAACTGCAAACTAGTTTGCCTTAGTTAAACAGAGTTGCAATGCTAAAGCAGTGATGTGTGGTATCCTGTGAATTTCGTCACATTAGAATGATCTAGATTTCGCAACATAATAAACTGATTAACTTTGTGGGAAGACAGTCTGTCTGTGTTTACTTCCTCCTTACAGTTGCTACTTTTACCTTGCTTTGCAGCCACATTCTGATAAACAAAATAAGCTTAAGTTTCCGAGGAAAGTATCAATTTATTTTCAAATAATACGGCATTGTAAATCTGCATCTACATACGCCAACCGTCTGGAGATGCATGTAAACAATGAAGTGTAAGAATAGGTTTTTAACCTACATTACATTTCTGTGCATTTATTTAACCCTGTTTATCTATTTGGTCTTCAGTGAAAGAAGGCCCTTCATGGCAGCTTATTCTTCACAGCAGACCACATTTCCAACAAGAGATTAGAGCATAAACCAGTTGGCCAGTGACTTAAGTATGAAATGTCTTATCTGACTTTGTACAGTCTCTTCATTGAGAACAACTTACCTAAAAGGCTTATGTCCTTTGTTGTGGTGTCATCACCGGTCACACCTAGAGAATTCATAATTATTCCTTAGAGCTTATTCATATGTTTTCTGCTAAGCTGCCTTTTATGTAAGGTGCTGAAAGCCAATATATCCTTTATGGGCCCTGAACTAACATAATTGAAATGCTCTCTGTCACTACAAAAGCATGGCATTTCTGGCCAGGCATGGTGGCTCATGCTTGTAATCCTAGCACTTTGGGAGGCCTAGGTGGAAGGATCATGCGAGGCCAGGAGTTTCAAACCAGCCTGAGCAAGCTAATGAGACCTTCTTTCTACATAAAATACAAAAAATTAGCTGGATATGGTGGTGCATGCCTGGAGTCCCAGCAATTCAGGAAGCTGAGGCAGGAGGATCGAATCACTGGAGCCCAGAAATTTGAGGTTGCAGTGAGCTATGATGGTGCCACTATACTCTAATCTGGATGACAGAGCCAGACACTATCTCACAAAAAAACCCAAAGCAAACAAACAAACAAAACAGCATTTCTGCAACCTTTGGAAAGGGCTCAGGAGGGAAATGAGTGGGATTCATGCCAAATGATACTTGTGGGCATTTAGGCAGGTGGAAGTGGGGGTAGGGGTTGCCTAACAATGATTCCAAAACCATAAGGTCCCTTCCCTTTCTCTGGTGCTGGATTGTCAATTTACCTGTCTTGCCCCATCACTTCTGTAGCCACAAGTTCCACAGTGAGAGTCAGGTATTTCAATAACATGATTTGTACCATATCACTAACCCCTTTATGCTTTCTTAACAAGTGACAGTGTGATTTTATTAATAGTTAGATTCCGTATTGCAGCTTCAACTTTGTAAATTTTCTACAAATTGAATGTGAGACACTTTATATTCCAATGCAAATGGTAATCACTGCCCAAATATAAATCCAGTAATTAAAGCTCCAAAAGGAGTGAATATATTTAACAGTGAAAGTTGGGGAAAGATGACGTCTGTGGAGCTCTTTATTATTTTAGAGTAGCTAGTTAGGTCTAGCATTATAAAAATTGTGTGCTCAATGTGGATATTCTGAAGAATAGAGTCTTCATTTATGAATGTACCTATGTAATTCAGAGGGTTAATTTATAAACCAAAAAATAAAGTTTCCCTGAAGGACTGCTGGTTTAGAGTGAACCATCGGGATTATCTGCATTTGCTTTCAGATTTCTGCAACTCCAGGGTTGTGTGTGGGTTTTGCTGTTGTTGTTTGCGTTTTAAGTAAAGGACATCTTTTTCCTTTTGGTTTTGCCATTTCTGGAGTTTGCCAAAGTCTGGCTATGTCTCCCAACATCATTAATAATTATTAGAATGAGCCTGGCCTGGTTTTGTTAGCACTTCTGTGACTACGCAACCAGCACCCATTGGACTATAATTAAAGGGGCACATACAATTCCTTATATTCGCAAACTGTCCGGTCAACATTCTGTGCCTTGTTTCTGTTTTCATGTTTTAAGTCAGGTTCTAAGGAGGGATGGGCTTTGGCTAAAAAAATAAACTGGTATACAGTAGATTGATAATTTCCTGAGAAAGTTTGCTGGTACTCTGGTTTGTTGTTGAGAAAGTTAGGCCTGCTTGGTACTTCTCAGCCAAGGGGGATCCGTGGTGTTGGTGTTTCTACTACAGCTGCTTGATGTGGTTTTCATGATACGGTCAAGTGATGTGGAAACCAGAAATCACTTCCTGCTCATCAGAGTTGCTTATGGCCCAAGCCCCTGTGGAATAATGTGGCTGTTCTAAGGTGGGACAGACGTAGTACTCCTGGATGCCTACTGTGGGAAGGAACATCTTCAACTGGCAAGCATGTCTCTAGTTCTTAACTATGTTCTCCTCACCCCTATCCCCAAGCCCCATGCCCACCATGGATCCCGTCATCTTGTATGTCTTGGAACCCTGCACTGGAAAGGAGTGGACACAGGTCTCGGCTCCCCCCACAGTCAGCCCCACACCAGACACCACTGCCTCTCCTCACACCCCACCCCGGTCTCAGGAAAGCTAACCCCTGCCTTCTAGGCTTGCGTGGTTCCACCCATCCCATTCCAGGGGGGCGTCTGTCATGAGCTCTTTCCTCATTAGGGAAGGGCCTGGGTGGGGCCTTCAGGGTGCCTCACCACTTCTGCTTCCATTCTCCACACCAAAACTCACGGAAGACCCTCCAAGACCCAGGAGCCCAGACTCTGAACACAAAGACTTCTTGCAATGGGGAAAGGAAAAAATACTTTCCATTCTCCTCTAGTAGAGAGAAAACCGCACATAAATATCTGAGTGAATCACTCTGTTACAGGACCCACTGTCATCTCTCTCTACATTCTGCCTTTCCTCTTAGGGATTGTGGCTGGCACTATGAGACATAAGCTTTTTTTTTATAAAACTCACACGTTTGCAGGTTAGCAGGTTATAATATTCAAGATCAAAAATTTTTGAAAACTAAAGTACAAGCATACATACAGTCATACTCCTGTATTTCTACCACTGAGAGGTAATTGCTGTTATAATTTATGGACATTTTCCTTCCTATCTGTATTTACTATACAGGGTCCCTCGGTATCCAAGGGGGATAAGTTCCAGGACTCCTGAAGATACCAAAATCCATGGATGCTCAAGCCCCTGATATAAAATGAATCTAACCTCTGCACATCCTCCTCTATACTTTACGTCATCTCTAGATTACTTATAATACGCAGTACAATGTAAATAAGTAGTTGTTACACTGTATTGTTTAAGGAGTAATGACAAGAAAAAAATGTCTCTTCGTGTTCAGTACCTAGGAAATTTTTTTTCTTCTAATATTTTAAACCTGAGTGCCTGAATCCATGGGTATGGAACCCATGGTTACAGAGGGCCGAGTGTATTTTAAATATGTTTGATATCACGTTTTGGATTCTATACTTTTCACCTATGTCTTTGTGAGCGTGTTTGGAATAATATCCCATCTTGTGGCTGTAGCTTAGCTTAACTACTTTATTCAGGGTTTTTAGGAGAAAGAGTCTGGTCCTTGTGCTACATCATCCTTTGTTCAATGTCCTCTCAGAAAAAGGTCAGAAAGGCATGTGTATGTCCAGGTGAGGTGAGTGAGTGGTAAATTGGCTTGATCAGAAACAAAAAAACTTGCACCTAGAGGGGGCAGTTAATTCCAGGGTGGTGGTTGGGTTGGCTGAGCAAGAGAGGCGGTAGTTGCAAGTCCCAGCTTCTCGGTTCTGGGAGGGCAAGCCAGTCCTGTGTCACCTGGGTCCTCTTTGAACTGCCCTTTCTGCCTGCCATTCTAGACTTCTTCATCATTTGATGTTAGGCTCGTGTGACTCAGATAGAACCAGGTCTCTGTTATGGGGTAGATTATTAAAAATACATGGTTCATTTAGTACATAAAAAGCATTTGGAGGATAGAATAACCAAAAAATGAACTCTCCTAAGAAAAGTTGCCAACCCTATTTCTATTCCTGGATCTTATCAATTTTTTAAAAAACATTTTAAAAAGATCAGGGAAGCAGTTTTCTTCATTTCTATACAAATTGATTAACTCTTTCTCTTGGATGAGTTAGAGATTAATCTTTTTGAGGTAAAATATCTTGGAAGACAGAGTAGAAAACTAATCAAAGTTCTTTAAGAGGAAGTTTGAACAGTTGAAAAATGACTAATCTCTGAAGCAGGGATGTGGCAATGAAGGCCAGGAGCATTTGGGGGATGGAGTTATTTATAATTAATATGCCATTAGTTCTTCCTAACTATGGTGCCAGACTCATTGCCAGTGTTTTTTTTTATTTTATTTTTTTTCTGTTTTACTGGATTATAAACAGTAATTGGTATTCACAGTAATACAATTTAAAAAATTATAAATGGAATTATATTTTTTAAACAGTGTATTACACATACATTCAATTGTCTTCCTGGAGACCTCTCTCTCCCACCCTTTTTTCATATTTCCCAATGACAAAAAATTACTCCTTTGTTAAATATCTTGCCTTTTCATTTCAGAAAATGTCTTAACCTAAGACAGGAACGCTTTACCTACCTGAATATTAAAATCTTTCTCTAACAGTTCCATTTCTAGTTTAGATGATTTTAGAAGTTGATTTATTTTACTTTTGTCTTTAGTCTTTTTTTTTTAAACATAGCTACCTTGTTTGAGTCCAATCTTAGGTAGTCAGATTTTTATTTTAATTTATTTTCTTTTGTCCTCCCAATTACACAATGCCATTCAGCTGAACAATGGAGTTATTTAAAAATGCAGGGAAAAGTCTCCCTCCCCAGATTTCCGGATTACAAACTTCTCTTAGGTCCTGGTACCAGCCTTCCTCTGCCTGGGGCAAGATACTGTCTAAAAAATGTTGGGGGATTTTCGGTGGAGTAATAAAGCTACATGCACGTCAGAAAAACAAGTTGAGTGAAAACAAGAAAACCAAATTGATGGTGGTATTGGTGGAGGGGGGTGGGAGTTAACTTTGTCTTATGGAACTGTTTGTCACCAGATACTAGTCTTCGGTTTGTAGACAGTCAGCCTAACTTTCTGCTTACCACTCATCTGCTTTCTTTTACATTATTTAAAAATATTGCATCTTTTAGACATAAAAATAGACACTAAGGTATTTCTGTGTTTTTTTAAGTGAAATGAAAAATGATTTTTTGTCATTTGATGTACACAGTTAATCAAATTTTTTGTGTATGCTCCATGAAGCAAACTCATAGTACAAAGTGTTTTTGCGCTGTACCATATAACTTTTTGAGTTCAGAAACATTGATGCCTGTTGTAAAAAACAGTTTCTGTAGCTAGTTTCTGAAGATCCAGGCCCCAAGGAGAGAGCTTTAAGGATGTAGAAAGTACTCTTCGTTATGTAAACAAGCCCCGCAATTTTATGATTATGCTGTGAATGAAAATATGATGTGACCACAGAGCCAAAGGAATGACTCACTCAGTAGCTATTGACAGATTTTATTTTTATGATGAGTTTAGCTACATTGTTGTTTTCATATGTATTTTGCCCTTTCAACAGGATTTAGGGTCTTTAAAAAAAAAAAAAAAAAGGCCGAAGTAGCCAGAAGAATATTTCACATTCATTCCTTTCATACTGTCAATGATTTCTTTTCAGTAAGTTGAGGTATTCTAATTGTGGTCTTGGTGTGCAATTTAATTTCATGTCGCTGAGGCACTCAGGATCCTTTTCCATATGGAAAGTTCACACAGTAGGATGCCATCTATACAGTTGAATTTCTACTTTAGCAGCCTTTGCATGTGAAGGTCAGGGATTCCACAACTTCGACAAACAGGAATCCAGGAACACAATGAACAGGAACACTCTGAGTCACTGCAGGGACCTCAGAATGAATTTACACTGGGTGCCTGGTGAATACCGTGAAGACGCAGAATTAGTGTGTTATTCTGGAGCTCAGGGTACTTACTAATAAGGACCAAATCCCAGGCTAGGGACAGATGAGGTCACCTCATTAAACAAAAGGCTGGACCTATGAGAAGTAGGTAGGTGGTCATGCCCATAAGAGGAAGGCCAGAGAACAAAAGGTGACTGAAGCCAGAGTTAAACGTCACTGAAGCACTCTTGTCTTATCTAAATGTCTGCCATAATTTTAATCTAATTCACACAATTTAGTGAGGCCTCTTTCTATACACAGATTCCTCTCATACATGCTCTCTTGGAGTCTGGGGGCCCTTTGGGGGACAAGAATGGGGGGAAGATAGCACACTAAAAGGAATGATTATCTTGAAAGAATAAGTGCAACAGAAGAATCCAAGATTTGGGGTCACAAGGCTATAAGAGTTTGTAAATATATAGATTTTATGCTGTTGTTTGCTTTATTTTGAAGTGTCATATTTGTAAATACGTGAACTTAAAAAAAAAAGCCTGCCTCAATAACACAGTCAGTATACCTTATTATGTGCTTAAGATTTGCTGGCCAAATTTACTTCCTGAAGCCCATCACAATGTGGGCAATTAGTTATTTTCTCCAAAACCAGTGTGTACAAGGATGCTTCACATCACAGATTTGATTTCTGTAGTCTCTTGAATACTTAAGAGTCAGTTATCTAAAAATAGAGAAACAAAAAAGCCATATTAAAGGGGACATGATCCAGAAATTTGGATTTGATTTTGAAATCCGCTAAAAAAGAATGGAACAGAAAAAATATGATACACACACATGGCGTCAATACAAAATTCTCTCCCCAGTTGTGTCTGGCTAGACCAGCTGGTTTGGGCAGGGACAAGGAACAAGTGCCTGCTTGCCATGGATAATCCACGTTTCGGTCATCTACCTGTGAATCCTTGAGAATGCTCTGTGGAGGAGAGAGTATCAAAATCAGGTCCATATCACACCTGTCTACCATGAGCCTGAAAAATCTGTTCACAAGTGTATACTGGGATAAAAAGCATTCCCCACTTGGGAACCCTGGAGTGTCTGTCCACTGGGGTCAGGCTTGCCACCTCCAGGAAAACTTTACAATCTGGTGTGAAGCTTGATAACTTGACCCACCTCTTGTATCTGACCCTCAGGCCACAGGCTCAGAAGTACCCCAAGAACCAGCTCCATCTCTTAGGCATGGATTCATAGTTACCAAGTTCACATGACTTATGTATATTGTAAGAATGCTGGAATGTTAATTTATAAGGGTAAATATAATGGTTCTTGGGCTTAGGCCCCTCAAAGTGCTTATTCCCTGCCTTGTAGACGATTGAGCAAAATAGTTAAGAACACAGGTTCTAAAGGCAGACTTCTGGGTTTGGATCTCAGTTATTCCACTTACTACCTTTGTGATCTCGGACAAGTTACTGAACTTCTCCGTTCTTCAGTTTTCACATCTCTAGATGTGAGTGAAAATTAGTCCTACCTCATAGGACTAATGAAAATTAAACTGTTGCTTAAAGTGTATTAAACACTTAGTCAGTGTTAGCAGTTGTTACTCACTTTTGGGTTGACCTCTGGGGACTATCATGGTATAGAAGAAGACATGTTAGATGGCTTAAACAATTAAAGCCATGGGGCTAAGCTGGGCTGATGCATGTGGTTTATTATTTTATTATTTTATTTGTTTAAGGCTGGTCAAGTGAAGAGGGGAGTGGAGAAAGGAACAAAGGAATCTGTAACTGGTTGTATCGATTAGTTGTAAACACCACTGCGCTCAGACCAACCAGTGCGTGTGGTTTTGACGGTTGGTCTGGAGCCCTGGAATCAGCCGGGTGCAGCCCCTCGCGTGCTGCTGCACGTTCTTGTTGCCCATATGAAGCCCTTGGCCAGTGCTTGGGTGGGTACTTTGAACTTGTAGTCATGAAGCTTTTGTTTTTCTGTTTCAAAAAGCCGACTAGTTACCCTTGTTATTGGTATAGTCTTTCTATAACTGGATTATTATTTACATTTACTGTCAAGTTTTGCTGCCTTAGAAATAGCCTCTTTAGCTCTTGCATAATTTTAGTGTTTTGATTTTAGGAGGTAATTCTGTGGACAGTCTTATGCTTCTTGTTCGAAGATTCTGAGGGAAAGTGTAGACTGACGTTCCAAGTATGAAAGCATATATGCATGAGAGAATGTGTATAAGAGAGAAAGGCCAAATATCTTATTGTGATTGCTAATATTTATAAGGTACTTGCTGTGTACCAGGCACTATATGATAGTTTCTTTGCATACCTTATCTCATTGAATCTCTACATAGCCCTCTATAGTAGTTGATATTCTTATCCCAATTCTGCAATCAGTACATTGAAGCTTAGGGAGGTTAGAATTTGAAACCTGTTCTACCAGTGGTAAGTCCATGTATTTCATGACTGCATTCTCCTAGGGAACAGCCAGTCCATTAAATCTAAACCAGAACTCTCTCTTCCTTTTTGGAATGAAATTATTATTGACAGAATTATTGTTAATAGTAGGTGTAACTACTTCGTGTAAGAACTAGTTAAATGTATAATATCTATATGTCTGGTGCACATCTCTAACTTTAAATGTGCCCTGGTTGTGAGAGCTACATGACTCCCTTCTTAGGCTCAGTTTGCCACTAATCGGTGGTGCTACCTTGGCAAGTTACTGCATCTTTTCCAGACCTAAAATTCTCTTACTCAACCCATAGATGCCAACAGCAAGAAGCATTCATTACCCAGACTGAATACTGAGCAACTTAAAGGCCAGCATCTTCTGGTATCTCCCCAGCCCTCCTGTCTTTAGCAACAGCATTGGTTTCTTGCGGCCAGTTTCATCTTTGCAAAATGAGAGAATGACTAAGAAAACATCAGTGAATGCAAATGAGAAAAGAAAAGACATCTGTCAAGTTAATTAAGGGAAAACATTCCTTTGACCTCTTGTTTTTTGTGCTTTTCACCAAGGTGGGCAATTCTTCTCTCCTTGGAGGCTACTTCCCTTTCATGTTAGCAACAAATAGCAGGGGACCGAGTACCAAAGCATGGGATAAACACACAACTAATTTTAATATCCATTTGGCAGTTTTCCTGTTGCTTCTCCATTTAGGAAACATTTTCTTCTCCTTCTGCCCATTATCACAGCTTTGACGTTCATGTCATTAACAGAATGTCATTTTGCAAGATACTGAATTAGGAGCAGCTAGCACCAAAACATACTGAACAGAAAGATACTGGCTCTTTGCCACATGACTTTTCCTCACAGAAAAGAACAAAGTGGAGCTGCGATGTCGCTTTTCCATGTTTGTATGTTTGTGTTCCCATTGTGGAGGCACATGGAGTCGGGGACGGTTCACTTGTGGGCAGGGCATTATGCCAAACTGCTATGTAAAAGCGAAATGCGTTAGAGCTGGGAGGTGTTAAATAGTCATACTGTTCATTCTGGGCTTGAAATGAATTTCTGCTGAGTGTCATAAAAGGAGATTCAGTGGTCATGGAGGCAAACTCTCTCCCTTTTGTGGGTCAGAAAAACGTGGTCCCGGAGTCCTTGGAACCAGAAGGAAGGAACAGAGCCTTTTATTTTTATGGGTAGCATTTATTAGCTAAATTATACTAATAGACTAAAATAGATTCACCAAATTAAATATTTCTAGGTGTAACAAGTTACACTAAGATTTAATTTCTGTATGGAGAAGGCTAGATTAAGTAAAGCTATATTATACTAGTTCAGCTGTTGTGTGTATATCCAAATAAGTTTTGGGTATAAGAACATCTCCCAGTCTAGCTTTCTGAAGCCAATAACCATTTCATTACAATAATAAAAATGGGAGATGAGGTATAGGAGAAAGAAGTTAATAGTACAATATTACTGTGTTATTTCCAAAAAGGAAGTTCAGAACCTTAGATGGAAGATGTTGCATTTACTCTGGTTCAGGGTTGCCACCACTGTCTAGGGCCTTTTTAAGATTTATTTCCTCATTACTGGCCAATTAAGAATAATCCAATGCCATTAAATTGATTCAAGTCATTTTAGAGCAGGACTTTGAACTTGGTTTTTTGCTGCTTAGAAAAAGATATATCAGATTGTGACTTTGTACTTTGTATTGAGTATGAATCATGAAGTTAAGAAAAAAACAACTTGTTTATGTCACATTCATCTCCCCTATACACACGCCCTTGTAAAGTAGAGGGTTAGAAAAACATTAGTTTGTGTTTTGTTTATTTTTCCTTAATTCCCCAATATGTCTATAGACTTGTCTTTGGTCCCTCGCCACAACAGCCTTGTGAATAGCCAACAGCTTGGATGTCTGTGTCGTAGGTATTTGATCCTGACCTTTCTCCCAAGTGTAAAATTGGCTCCACCACCTCCACCCCTCCCCCGACTTTCCAACTTTGCCACTTTGATGTCCCAGCCCTAGGTAGGCCCAGCCAAGTGATAGCAGCTCCAACCTTGCAGGGACCATTTGAGTTTTGAATGACTTCGGACAACCTTTGGACCAGGAATAGCCCTTAAACAGTTTCCCAAGATACAGCACATGCCTCTAAGCTCTTAGGTCACAGATAATTGAAGTCCCCAGAACTCTCTTCCCACCCATCTCAAGTAGGAACATTCTTTATTGTGTGTCTGATCTTTGGACTGTTGTACTAGTCTTAAATCCAAAAGCCATCTCCATCATTGACTCTCCCAACCCCTAAGGGCCCTCATATAAATAGATGGCCTGCTTTGATGATTTAGGATTTGGGGGCTGGGCATGTAGGCTAGCTACCTCTTATAAAATTAACAGGTATTGAGACATAGGCTCCTCTCACTTTAATTACTTTTTACTTCTCAACATTTTTAGCAGTTGACTTTACCCTGCTACTATAAATCCCATCATATTATTCCTGGTTTCTACTGACTTTGATCATTGTGCCATGTCCTGTCTTTTAATTAGACTGATGATCCCATTGTAATTTTATTCAGAATGGTATGTATCTTGGTTTTTTCAGTAAGATGTTTCATAGCATGCATCCAGCACCACAGACGTTGTCAGTTCTTTGTGTTTTCTTCGTTATATACATGGTCTTAATCAATTCAGCAGTATTAGACTATATTATAATATCATCTTAGATCAGTTTAGTCTTACAAATTAGTCTGTTTGTCCTTTTCTATATTTTTCTGGGTATCTCAAGGAATTTGTCACCCACTCCTAGATTGTAAACTCCACATACAATCTCAGGTAATGTTATTGAGTGAAAGAGTGGCCACAGAGTGACACTATGTTTGCCAGGATTACTGTGACACAACAAGGTGAATGTCAGCCACCAATCTGTCACGTGCTAATAATCTGACACATGTCATTAATTGAGGCATGACTGTGTTAGGCAAATCACTGAGATTAAGAGATTAGTTAGAGAAATTCTATGAAACTGATAGATAATTTGCAATACATAGTATATACTATAAAATTGTACTGTTTATTTGCGAAAATATGTTTAAAAGCTGAGTGGAAATTTATCTCACATTTCAGATGACAACAAATTTTTGTTAGTATCTCTCTTCCAGATTCTGCCTTAGCATATAGTTATCTGTGAATCAGTCTTATCTCTTCTTTCATACTGGAAACACTTTGAGAATGTCTTCATTTTCTTATCTCCCACAGTACTTTGTGGAATAGACACTCCGTAAATGTTTGTTACAGTGGATAGTGCCTTCCTGATATCTGAATGTTCAGCTATCTCTCTTTTCCTCTATGAAGACAGAAAATTGGGCCAGATCTCACTGTGGGCTTACCTTAATGGATTAGATATATTTCCAAGAAGTACTGTGTAAGGTAATACATATATTTTCCTCTTGACTTTCCTCAGAATTTTTGAAAGCTTAATAGACCTAGCTATTGTAATTAGCCTAAGTTTTTTTTTGTTCACACGTGAAAACAATATGAGCAACCATTCATTCTCATTATAATTGATGCCTTTAAAAAAGTATTTCTGCTAATGGAAAAGTAACGTTCAAGTATCAGGCCAATAATATCAATAGTTAAATCCCAGATAATTATGAACTGGGTCATTATGTTGGTATAAATATGCAAAGGCCTGAGGTACTCATGCTTGTTAGTTACCTCGATATCAGCACTTTATATTTCTCTAGGTTTTTTTTTTTTTTGGAGGCTATGCAAAAGAGCATGGACTGGTATAAAACATTTGCATTGAATTTTGGAGCCATGTGTATACAAATTAATTTTTAAAATAAAATACTATCTTTTAAAGAAGAATCACAGGAGATGAGCATGCATTCGGGGTACACATCTGCTTACTTTCCTAACTGGTCTTCCTGCTTCCTCCTTTGGCTATTTCAGTGTAGCCACCAGAATGATTCTCTTTAAACAAAAGTCAATTTATGTTCAAAACCTTCCAACAGGGCCGGGCGCGGTGGCTCACACCTGTAATCCTAGCCCTCTGGGAGGCCGAGGCGGGTGGATCGCTTGAGGTCAGGAGTTCGAGACCAGCCTGAGTGAGACCCCGTCTCTACTAAAAATAAAAATAAATTATCTGGCCAACTAAAAATATATATAGAAAAAATTAGCTGGACATGGTGGCGCATGCCTGTAGTCCCAGCTACTCAGGAGGCTGAGGCAGAAGGATCGCTTAAGCCCAGGAGTTTGGGGTTGCTGTAAGCTTGGCTGACGCCACGGCACTCACTCTAGCCCGGGCAACAAAGTGAGACTCTGTCTCAAAAAAAAAAAAAAAAAAAAAAAAAAACCTTCCAACAGCTTCCTTTTTCACTCAGACTCCCACTGTGGCCTGCAGAATGCCACAGGTCTGCCTCCTGCCATCTCTCTGCCATCCTCCCTGGCTCCGTTCCAGTGCTGGGGCACTCCTGCCTCAGGGCCTTGGCTCTTGCTGTGTGCTCCTCCTGCAGTCTCTGGTCTTCTCAGATCTCGCCTGTCCTGACCACCTATTTAAAATTGTGATACCCCACACCTGTACTCCCTGTCCTACTTGCTGCATTATGTTTTCTCCATCACCATCTCACATAGTTCACATTTTACTAATTTATTGTGTTTATTCTCTGCTTTCCCCTCCGGAATGTAAGCCCCTTGAGGGCAGAGATTTTTGTTCATTTTGAATAGTGTCTAAGCATGTCTTAGGCATTCAGAAAGTAGCTTGTTGAATGAACTAATAAAACCTGGAGGGGACCTTGATTTTTATGGGCTCAGGGGAGACACTGGCAAGTTCCTTAAGTTCACGTAAGTAACAAAGCCATGTGACAGAGGCAGAGATATCAAAGCTTTGTTTTCTGCTGCCTTCTAAGGAGGAATAGTGCTTATCCAGCCAGCTACTAGGTGTGGTCATGTGCTGTTCAGAAAATGTGGTAGAGATGTAGATTTGAAGATGTGCACAGAAAGGGTTGATTTTCATGAGAAAAACAAAGTTATTTCTGGGAGAAGAAAATAGAATGAAGGCAGAGATAAAGATATCCAGGTGAGGCCACCATAAGCAGGATTTGGAGAAGAGGAGTCCAAAGAAGATTTTAAGGAAGATTTGCTTTATGTTGCATGATATAATTTTTCTTTCAAATACAGCTTCTTATTAAAAAGACATTTTTCAAGGCTTCTGCAATCAGATTTACAAATGCACAGAATTCTAGATATTTAACGTTGCAAAGAGGAAAAAAATGTCCGTGATGTGTAATTTTAGTCCACTTAAGAATTCTAAAATTTGCTTCAAATGAATATTCTATAAAAGGAATGAATTAGACCCATATTTATGTTGCCATGGTTAAATCTCAAAAACATAATGTTGAGTGGAAAAAAGTTACAGAATATCTATAATATATAGTGTGTGCTAAAGTGTAATTTATCCAAAAGTCAAAAACATGACTGCCATACAAATATAAACTGAACATGTATCCAAGATTTTATTTAACTTATTAATTACTGAGGGCAGTGGTAACATTAGAACAGGTTCAAAGAGATTTTTTAAAAACAGACGTGGATATATAGACAATCAGGAATTAAGAAATGAATTTGTTCATAGATGCAAAACTGGTTTATATCTTGTAGGACAATGATATTAAATATTTGAGGTCATCTTTCAATGACCTTCCCATAGGGTGGATGTCAGTTGCCTCTTTACCAGATAAAATTCGTTTACATTATTGCAGACAAGAGTCATTTGTATTACTACCAGTTTTCTACAATGTAACTTCGACTCCTACAGAATTTTAAAGTAGCCTAATCAATAGAAAGACAATGAAATGTGTATATCTTTATGAGAATCAGGTAATTCCAGGAAGGTCCAGTGTACAAAGGCCAGCAAGCCACTAAAAAGAGGCCATTGATTTCTTTTGCACAATTCCAAGTATTTATCAATCTCTCCTGATAATTGATACCACTAGTGAAAATGTAAAACCACACACATATACTGTTCATTATACATGTACATATGCTGCAGTACCAAGAATGAATGGGAAAGCTACAAGCCATAATTCATTCTCCTAGTAGTTGCCTGGTTGGGGAGTGGAAAATGTTACTGGTTTGGATGTCATTGGATACATTTCATTCTATCTGTAATGTCTGTATATGTATTTTAAAGATTAGAAACAGTCTGAGGCCACGCCGCCCTGAAGGCACCCGATCTCGTCTGATCTGGGAAGCTAAGATTAGAAACAGATGACATAGTTGTTTGTTCCATGGTGGTGAGAATTATTGCATTAATTTTTCTATTTTTTTTAAAATTTTTTGGACCAAAAAAACAAGTTTCTGACTATTTCTCCAATCTGGTCCAACCCTTTCATTTTAAAGGTATGGAAACAGAAGCCTACCTGGTGTATAATATTTATTTAGCAATACCACATTAGCTGGATGATTTTTGCCTCCTGGTCATGCAATTTCCTCTGTCTCAGCCTTCTCCTTTGTTTAAGGAATATTCAAATGTTCATATTCTATTAAGGTATTAGGAAATAGTTAGCAGATGTTCATGTACGGTATAGCTTTGGTCTATAATCAGTCTTCTGTGCAAATTTATCAAATTTTTCATGACGATGAAGTAATAAATGGTAGCCTAGCTTTCCAGATTGCTGGGGCTCTTCTTATTCAGTTCGTTGTATAATATTATTACTGCCCCTCAATGATGGTTACTCATATGCTGTACTGTTACCTTTTCGAGTCAGCTGTGAATAGAAAAATTACTGCCTGTTGGGGTTTCCCCTTCTCAGAGGTCTTGTCATGAGCAGACATGGTCAGAATTTATGTCTCCAAGTAAATGTAATTTAAAATTAAGCTGAATTTCAGCTACTCAGAACAATTGCAAAAAACTGCAGCCCAGTGGGCCTCACAGCTTTTAGAGACCTGGTAGGGAATGGTTAAGAGGTTCTTCTGCTAGGAGACAAGTGACAGACTCAGATGAGAAATATTTGCAGATCCCACCATGAGTTTCTTATGGAGCCCTGAGCATAAGGACAATTTAGGCAGAAATGTAATGTGGGTGCTTTAGACCAAAAATACATGCACCGCCTTCCCTTCCCCTCCTTCAGCTCAGTAGCCCATATTCCTCTTTGTCCCTCACCCAGAGTCGGGCTCGACCTTAGATGATGAAATGCAAGATCCTTCTGTTTATCTTCCTGGCAGATGGGAGGTGCCCTTGGCGGTAATTAACAGGTCAAGAAGCTCCTTGTGAAACTGTTTTGGTGATGGTGACAATGAACTCGGGGAGCAGGAGTGGTGCCCTGTTTAAGCCTCACTTCACCTGCCTGAGCGAAAACCATGCAGACAATATAACTTCCTGGTGGTGGCCTCATGTCACTCTAAACATCACCTGACTGCTCATCCAGCTGTGATGCTGACACATACAGTGTTCTGTCTCCACCTACTTGCCTCCCAGCCCTCAGGGGCAGCCAGTCCCCACTGTTACCACCCGTTCACTTTCCCACTCTTCTCAGACCCCAGGCCCGCAGTCAGCAGGGTGCATTTCTTGTGCTGTGTTTGTGTGAGTTGTCTGCCTCCTAGTTGCCCCTAGCTAGACCTTTCCAGGGAGGAACCAAACGAGTGAAGTAAAAAGAAATGTTTACCTGTGAACATCAGCCCATCCTCATCCATTTTCCATCTTTGCCTTTGTCTCAAGTTGTATATGGCTGTCTTCTGGGACCAAATTCTGATTTTGCAAGTAAAGAATCTGGCTGTACCATTGTGTTAATAGAACAATAGTAGTCACCTTCCAAATTCAGAGAACAAACCCAGCACGTTATCCACAGGAAAAGGAAGTTTTCCATGTGTGGCTTCAACCGGAGAACTGAGAGGAGGAAGTACCTTGTGGGAAGGAGGTATTCCTGTGTTCGGCCTTCAGACTGGAGCACAGGTGCGGTGAATGGCTTCTGTTTCTTCTTGAAGAATGAAGTCAAAAGAATGCACTTGGCGATGGAATAGATGAAACTTGAGTTCCTGATTCTTCTTCAGTTTCATTTTTGCAGTCATATATCTGTGCCCCTTTAGGCTAAAAACTAGAGATAACTCTTTATAAGATCAAATGCTTAGATGAGGATGAATTATAAACAAGTTAAGGGATTTCTGATACAGGAGAAGTGGTGTCCCTGTTTTACCTGGTTGGACAGCACCTGTTTTTCCCCTTGGCGGCTCTTCTGGAAAAAAAGCAAAGCAGAATCAACTTAGTCATGCAGTGAAAAGGAAGAAAGCTTTATTTTGCCCAAAAGGAAATGTTTCCGCTGTTTTGTCACTTTATGGATTAAATGAGTAGTAGGTGTAGTCACAAACACCTGGGGAGCCTGCCTAACATTTGGCTGCCATGAACTTCTCCTTTCTTGGGCAGGAAAACCTGGTGTTACCTCATGACAGAGAGGTCAGCTCAGCATTTTGCACCAATGTCATTATTAACGTGAGCAGTGCCAGGTGCTGTGGCAATCTAAGTGGCATATATTCATAGTTCCTGCCCCCCCAAAAAAAACCCTGGAGTTTTCTTACTGTGAAGTTAGTGCAGATTTTAATTCACTTATTGAGAATCAGGTACCTAGAGGAACAAGATTAGGTGACTGTCAGAGATACCAGAAGCTGGTAGCATCCAGATTCGATGACTGTTCCCTGTCGTACCTTGGAAAACTTATCTACAGAGTATCTCAATAGAGTCCCAGGATTTCAAAAGTATTACTGTATATCAAGATCTAGATATTTTGGGATTAAATGGAGTGTAAAATGCCCCCTTACTGTCAAGAGTGTTAGCAACAAATTCATTTGTGAGGCTAAGATCCTACTTCATAAGTATAGAGATTTATTTTGTGTACACATGGAAATCTGTCTTGTCCTGTGTTTTACCATCTCTGGTTTTGCCATATTGGTGGCATTTCATGTTTAAAGTTTCTTCTTTGATCGTTGTGAGAGATTCTTTCAAGAAAGTTCAAAGTCTGTGATAATTTTAATACCATCTATAGCTTCATGGTGAAGATAAAGAGGTTAGAGGAGATGCTTGCAGTTATGAACTGTGCTTTACTTGTTCCTGGCATTTGTCAATAAGCTATGTCTCCAATAATTATATACTACCAGTACCTTAAATATGGTAAACTGTTCAAATTCTGAGGCAATTTGTTTTGAACTTGTCTTCTTTTAACTTGCTCATGTATTCATAGATGATGTAGCCTATGTTTTCTTTCACTCTACATTGCATTCATAATGAATCATCTGTTTGTAAGGATTACAAATCTTTATAGAGAAGTAGGCAAGCACAGGATATGTGTAATATAAACCTGTTTGTGTATTGACCAGACAGTATATTTCATTTTGGAGTTTTATGTAGACATTGATTTTTTTGAATCACATTTTTTAAATCGCTTTTCCACCATTTTGATAGACTTTAAATAATAGATACAATTGTGAGGTTTTTTGTTTGTGTTTTTCTTTAATTGTTTTAAATCTAAATTGTTGACTATTTTGCTTGTTGTGGTCGTATACTAGTCATTCTATGTTTCTTTGGAAAATTCAATATTTTAAGGTTTTCTTTCAGAAATATTTTCTAAATTTAGTTTTAAATAAGTCATCATATTTCACTGATATCCCTAGGTAAGATACTCATTAGATTACTATTTGTATTGGCACACATTTCTTATTTTACTTACATGTATAAACATTAATAATTATGTTGATCTTTATAAATGATGTAGATCAAATACTAAATATGAAGAAAATATAAATAACAGTCTTGTAATACCTGAATTTCAGTTAATTTGCTTAAATAACTTGGGTAAGATTTCCAGGATAGAAATCTGTCATTTATAATTTCTTTTATGAACATCAGCAAGTTAATATATTTAGTATTCCTATATTGAAATGAAAGGAGACATTAATTTGAATTAACACTAAGTACATTAT
Organism: Lemur catta; assembly: GCF_020740605.2. NCBI lineage: Eukaryota > Metazoa > Chordata > Mammalia > Primates > Lemuridae > Lemur > Lemur catta. The sequence goes on from NC_059139.1 coordinate 42,648,464, forward strand.
ACAGTATCTTTTAAAAGCAATGAGACTATTTGACTTAATGATCATGAATTTAATAGGTCGAATACATTTCTTCATAGGTGAGTTGGTAATACCACAATCTACCTTCATAATTAAGTATCAAGGGTCTATTCTCATTTAACAGCTTCTTTAAGGCTGAGTAAACATGATCTTAATTAAACTCACAGATAATGCTAGAGCATGTTGATTGCTGCAGTAAGGAAAATGAAATGATTCAGCCTGACCTTAAGAAATGATAAATATGAGAATGTTCACAAATGATGATAAGCAGCAAACATCTGAGAGGAGATCAACTCCCAAGTCAATAGTTCTGAAAGAAACTGGGTTTTGGTTTTGAAATGTGATATTTGAATATTTAGAAATGTTCCTTTGAAATATTTTACAGAAACCCTGAAATATGTCAGGTCACTGTACCTAATTTAAAAGTCAGGTGAAAATTCCTGTTTCAGGAAGCTGGTATAGTAGAGGTCTGTCTCGGATTAAGAAGACATTGCGACCAACTCTTACTGGTGGCTGAGGGTAGCACGGTGTAGGAGGACAGGGTCACAGAGCCCTGACCCTTGCTGTAGGTAAATTAAATGAGATAACTTGCTAGTTTTTATCACCACCACCCCCATTTTCTGACTACTGTACTGATAACAGAGACTGAAGTGCCAATCTGTGTTGAAGAAAAGCAAATTAAGATAGTATCCACTTCACCATCTACTGGTTTTGTCTTTGCCTTATTCTTGGAGGCTTGTGAAAGTTACCTGGATGGAAATGAAATTAGCCATTTTATAACTCCCTACTAGCAGAAACAGGAAAAGAAATAGCTGCCTGTGCCCATATCTACCAGTTGATTTCTACTCACTGGGTACTCAGTAAAACCAGCAGCTAGCATGCTTGTGAAAAAGGACCATTGCTATAATTTTAATATACTGGAAACTGTTTTTATGATCCCCAAACATTTACCTTAAAAAGGAATTTATGAATGCCGTATATAAGATGAAAAATGAATGAGTGGTGAAATACATTTATCTTAGGCATCAGCTGTTCTCTTGACAAAAGGCTGAAATATGAAATTTGTCTAAATAATTAGATTTTTAATTAGTGCATCATTGTAAGATTAATGTCATTGTGCTTCATTGCATGTAATTTTGTATTAGTAATTTTATGTCAACAAAGATGCTACCTGTGGTTTGCCGATTTGAATCATTAATTTATCACTTGTATGCATGGCATGTCACATATTTGCAGTCAAGAGCTAAAAGAAGGTAATTGATTATCGTTCCACCGGTGGTGAGGAATATTGGTGGTGTTATGCTATATGAATACATTATATTTTCTAATATTCAAGAGGCAGGCACCCCTCAAATATTAGTGAATGCATAATAATTTGCGGTAATGTTAACAACAGCATCAGCAGATAGGTTGTTCAACCTAGTCTGTGCCTACGTTGAACATGCTTGAACATTGTTGATACTATATTCTCTTTTTAAATCTTTCTTTTTTCTTTCCTTTTGACAGTTGCCGAACAAGCAACCGGAAAAGCTTGATAGGCAATGGGCAGTCACCAGCGTTGCCTCGACCGCACTCACCTCTCTCTGCTCATGCAGGTAATTTTTTCTTTTTGTTTTTAAAATAATTCATGCATTTTGAGATGCAGGTGTGTTTTCACAGCTTATCTTGGTTTTCTTGTCGTTTTATCACTAAGTTGTTCTTTCTTATAGGTTAACTGACCCAAACCTTATCCTCTGTTTGAGTGATTAGACTTTGACCTGAGGAATTCCTTCTTATATGGGATCCTTTTTCAAATATTTGTTTCTCGATTTCTAAATTTTTGGATGATGCAAGACATGGTTTTCATGTTCGGAATACGTTTGGGAAATGTAGACGTGATAATTCACATGAAGAGGGTTAGTGTTAAAAACAGTTCAGCATGTTTCTCCCTAAAAGTGAACTTGTCTGATACTTTGTGATAGCCACTGTAGGGAGGAAGTAGATTCAAGAGATGAGGCTCTTGGTTTCAAGTACTTTGTAGAATTATAAGGAAGGTAGAGCCATATTGTAAAAACTATACAATGAAGACTGCTTTGTATGCTATTGTTTTTTTTTTTTTTTTTCCCCCAAAGTTCTATCCAAGCTGAGGCAGAGAGAAGGGTTAATTTCAATCAGGAAAATCTGGGAGAGTTTAAAGGAGCCATTTGCCCAAGATGTTGAAAGATGACCAAGACTTTGGTAGGTGGAAATGGGATGACAGAAAGGAAATGCCCCTGTATGGCAGGTGAAGAGAGTGGAAGGGGTTTTGACTTTGAATGCCTTTTAAGGATTTTGAGGTGGATCTGTGTTTTGGAGAGGCATCTTCAAGACTGTGGAGAATGATGGGGTGAAAGGATAAACAGTTAGCCCTACTTTCATTGTACTCTTGTGAAAACCCTAAATTGACACTGATGTACTCACAAGTGATCTTGATTGCATCTTCCCAGAAGGCAGCCCTTGAGCTCACGGAGGCTCTCAATTCAGACCGTGTGTTATCTGTTATATGTTTGGGAGGAAGAAAGAAGAGAGAGGTAGTTGTTCCTTTGGAATGAAATTTTATTTTCCTCATAGTAATAAATAAAAGCTGGTATAGTAAAAAAGGTAAAAGATAAATTGATAAAATTATGGTATTGTCAAATGACTGCTAACATCCCAAAATGCCTCTTCCAGGTAAAACTTCAGAGAAGCTCTTGCACACATGAAGACAAGTTCTAGACCACTCATAGCAGTATCATTTATAATAGCTAAAGATTTGAAACAACCGCAATGCCAGTTAGAAAATGGATAAATGAAGTGTGGTGCAGTCATACACAGAACACTGTGCACATAGAAAACCAGTAAACCAGCACTGTATGTGTCTTCATGGATGAAACTCAAATATATTGTTGGACAACAAAAGCAAGTCACAAAAGAATATTACATAAATGTTTTATATAAAGTTAACATGCTACATACAATATTTTGTTTAGGGATATATATATATAAATATAAGGTACATAATATGTTATAATTATGTTCTATGTATTAATTATAAAATACATTATATATATTATATGTGTTAACAGCCTAAAGGAAAACATGGTAATCCTAAAGACCAGTTTCATGAGAGTAGTTATCGCTGAGAGAGTGAGTGTGAAGGGGATATAACTGGGGAGAGAGGGGGAAGCAGTAGGAATACTATGTTTCCAAAGCTGTATGATGAGTATACACTATTTATATTATTACTATCTATATTTTTGAGATTTTTATTACATCCTTCTCATAGTAGTAAAACCCCACAGAGGGCCAAGCAAGGCCAAATACCTCACTTGGAGTCTGGAATTATATCTTTATAAATAATCTTTACATTCCTCCAGCCCCCAACATGCTGCCTGGCAGTATATACTATAATAGATGCTAGTGAATGATGAGTTCTATTTTTTACATATAATTCAATAGTGATTAAAAAACTTAATCTTACTCCTCTTTGTGGTGTTTTATAGTAATTTCACTGTCCTTTATGTGCCCGTTGATTAGTCTTTTATTGCTGTGATATTCTTCAGTTCTAATATTGAGAAGAGAGCAAATGTGGTTAAGACTTTAATGATCCTTTTAATTATTTTTCTTTTCTCTAATAGACTTAGCTTAAATTCTTTTCCCTTCAACATTAATTTAGCATTTAATAAGAGAAGTGGGCAGAGAGAAGCCTGTCATTCAGGTTTTGAGAGTATTTTTACTTGTGTTACTGAGCCAACAGGTTGTTATTTACTCAGAGGCAGGAGAAATCTGTCAGACTTTTTGTGAGAAATAGCATTTATCACAGTCTGGTAGGTTCCTATTTCTATGTAAAAGAAGAAGAAAATGTGAAATAAACGACCAGTCCTCATGTCATGATAATGTGCAATGCCTCCTCACGCACCATGCCTTCTGCCTCTTCCTTTCTGCTGCTGCATTCTCTAGCCCGTGTTTGATACACAGAGTGCCAGGTGAGGGTTCCTAGATGTCCCCATGAAAAACAAGACCATCTCAATGCTTCTTAACCTAAGAGTTAAAGTTACACATTCAGTTTTTCTTAGGTAGGCATTATATAAGCCTGGCCACTCATCACTGATGCTTGAATTTATACCCATGAAATGCATCAGTAGAGATGAAGACATTAATTCATTTGTGTAGGTGTGTCAGTGGTGTTCTGTGGAAAAAGACATTTTGGCATACCTGGTGCCCTGGAGCATGTCTTCGCAAGCAAAATAGTGTTTGTGGCGAGCCCAGGATTCCTAAAAGAATAGTAAACTGGACAGTTCCATTTAAAAAAAAAAAAAGTAAAGAAGTCACAGAAAGTCACAGGCTCCTAGTTCCAGAAAGATTCTAAGCATGAAAAATAATCCAGAAGTCTCAAAGGAAAAGACTAGTGTATCTCTCCTAAAGTAAAAATTTCTGTATAATAAACAAAAGCAAAAGAAATCAAAGTGTGAAAAATATTTTTGTGCCCGTAACTGAGTGCCCATCTAATTTCCTTAATATACAAAGAGTTTGTGTAAATTGATATGAAATGGTGAATGCACCAATAGAAAAATGGACAAAAGATGTAACTAGCATGTCCTAGAACAAAAATGGCCAGCAGAAATACATGAAATGCTGCTTCTTTGCAATCATAAAAGAATTGTGAACCAGTATAATGAGATGGTATCAATCACCTAGGATAGTGCCAAAATCATTTTTCAGTTGATAAGATATAATGATTACAAAGATATGGGGAAGCAGTCCTTTTCCCATAATAAATAAAAAATGTTGCTGTGAATTAGTTACAACCATTCTTGTTAGTGGTTTGCAGTATTGGTTAAAATTTCAAATGCATTTGGTCCAGCAAATCCATATAAACTAATTTATGTTACTCATATTCTCATAGAATAACAAAATCATAAGTATAGCATGGCTTGCAAGCAGCAAATGGAAAGGTAAGTTGTTGCCAGTTTTCTATTTAATTTGTCCTTGAATAATGGACTGGTTAAGTAAATAATGATTCAGGGATATAATCCGGCACTACATGGTGGTTGTAAAGAATGAGGGTGGGCTTTTTTGTGTTGGTATTGGAAAGATGCGAAGAGACATTGTTAAGTGAAAAAATGCATATTGTAATTTTGTATATGGGTGTGTTTAGAGTGTATGCACACACTTGTGTATTCATGCATATTTATGGGGAATTTTTGGAAAAAGAAAGGAGAAACTGTTAACAGTGTTTATCTCTGGGGAATAAAAAGGTAGGGAAATTAGCATATAGAGCTTTTATAATAAACATAAGGTTCCAAAAATAAAACCAAAAGAAAAGAAAATAACATCTGCAGTAGTTTTCTACTGCTGAGTATAAATTACCCACAGTTTGCTGGCTTAAAACAACATGCATTCATTAATCTTGTAGTTCTGTGGGCATAAGTCTGGACAGGTTAGCCTGGGTTCTCTGCTCTGGGTATCATAGGCCAAAATCATGGTGTTGGTTGGGCTGTGCTCTTATCTGGAGGCTGGGAAAGAATCCACTTTCAAGCCCATGCAGGTGTAGACAGATTCAGATCCTTGCCTTGGTAGGACTGGGGTCCCTGTTTTCATCTTCGAGAGGCGGCCCTCTGCCATCCTCCAGCCAGCAGTGGCATATACAGTCATTTTCATGCTTTAAATCTCCGACTACTCCTTTCATCAGCCAGAGAAAACCCCTTCTAAAAAAGGGCTCATTTGTTTGGGTGAGGCCTACTGACAAAATCTCTGTATTTTAAGGTCAGGTGCCTTAGGACTTCAGTTACAGCTGAAAAACCCCTTCATACTAGTACCTAGAGTCATATTTGATTGAATAACTAGGGGATTAGAATCTTGGGGAGACCACCTTCAGGATTCTGCCTACCACCGTATCTCTTCCATGTTGTATTTTGATTCATGTGGATGAAGGTAGGAACTCTAATAAGAGTGATACTTACCGAGAAGAGTCACAGAGGAGGAGGGTATGAGTAACTGAAACTCAGTGTCCTCAGGCTTTTAAAGTCCTAAGGTATTGGCCGCAATACCTGTCTTTTTGTGTCTTCAGAAGTTGTTTTACTGGGAATTTTCAGGGGACTACTTTGATTCATTTATAAGAGGATTTCTATAAGGAAAAATGGAAAGGAGTTTCACTATTGGGCAACCCTAGGAATTATTAAAGATGAGAAATATCCTAAATTTCTATATCTATTAATATATATATAAATTTTGGTTACAAAGGGACTTCATTTCTTAAGGATTAGTCACCACCGTATTTGACACAGCTCTGTTCTGACTGTATTAGGGAAGCCTATGGGGGTTGAGTAACAAAACACAACATTCCAAATCCCACTATTCAAAATGAATCACGGGGAACCTTTTGTTGCACATACATTCATTATATTCCCTGCGTCTGCCTCCCCACCCTCTCCCATGGGGCTTTGGATTAACAAGTACAACCCAGTTTATAAATGAAGGTGGTTTCCAAGGAGGAGCTATAGGACAACATGTACATTTTTAAAAATAAAATGTTCATTATTTCAGAAAATTCTGAGGACCTTCCACTTTTGAACTTGTTTTGGAGTTTCTTTTTGAGCTACGCATGAAAATTGTCTCACCAGTTTACAACTTGCTTACCTTGCATTTGAGCTATGTCAATTCCACTCACCTGGAATTGTGTGACTCATTCATCAGATGGGACACTCAATTGGATATGGGGGTAAAGACAGTGGTTTTACAAACAGGCATGTTAATGCAAAGAATTGAAAGTTAATAGCCTGGCAAGGAGGTAGAGATAGGAAAAAATGAACAAGGTGGACTGGTGAATTCAAAGAAGGCAGTATGGGATACAATAGGTGCTAAGTAAGGATTCCAGTGTGCCAGACATATTCCTGGAAGCATCATTGGGTGATAACCCAGTGGCATCCTTGATACCAGCAAGAAACTTCATACTAATCCATTGCTGCCAGACTGTAAACTTGGAAGATGTGTAGTTGGGCAGTAAGGGATTTACTAAACGTAAAACCCGAAGTTTTGGCCCACAATGCCAACCAAATACTTACTCTGTTTACCAGCACACATATGACCATGTGTCATTTTAAGGATATGGTAAAATTTTACAAGAACTTTTGCAAGCTGTGTTCCTGTGACTCTATCTTTCAGGCTGGTTTGCTTAAAATGGGATTCTTCTGATTATAACAGTAAAGCTAATAGTTTGTAGGAAATATGAGAAATTTCATGAAACATGTAAATCCACTATAAACCTACTACTCAGAGATAACCCCTGTTAACAGTTTATTGTATCTCTTTAGTCTTTTTTTCCCCTGTATATATTGTGTGTGCATGTATGTGTCTCTCCCTGAAATGCCTATGTGGAAAATTTTATTCCCTTGTTGCCACCATTGAATATTACAGTTTTTAAGATTCCATCAACATAAGTCAAACATAATATCTTAGTATTTGTAATGTGCATATTTTATTACAATGGAATTTAGGCATTTTCCATACTCATTTACCATTTGTATCTCTTATTATTTATCTATTTTTAGTCATGATCCCTCTCTTTTGTTTAACTTTTAATCTTATTGATTTGTAAGAAATGAGATTGATATTAATCTTTTGTAATCTCACCAACATTCTTTTCCAATTTGCCATTTCTCTTTTTACAATAGTGGTTTTTGACTAATAGAAGTTGTTATTTTTCTCATTTTTAATTTTTTTGTGGTCCCCTCTCTTAGTCTTTTTCTTTCCTAATTCTCCTTTTTTCTTGTTTTGTGTAGTCATCATGTGGTTTCGTGTTTTTTTAACAAGACTGGTCTTGCTCTAAGAATTGCCTGCTCTGATCTCAGTTTCCTCTTCCTTCTTTATGTTTGACAAGTTTAGTATCAGTGACACATTCTTTACCTTCTCGCACTCTTAATCTGTCTGTATAGGGTGATGGTTTTCCCAAGTAGTGAGCAAGTTTTTGAACAAAAGAGTTTTTCTGAATCCTTCTAAAACTTTATAGGTGAGCCTACAAAAGAGGGAAGATTGTAAGCCAAGCAGGCATTAAAACAGTTATTCTGAACTCCCCAGACTCTTGGAGAATTTACAGATATATTTCTGCTCAGATGTTTGTGGTACTGTCAGATTTTCATGTAGCACACAAAGGGGAGGCCGTCATTGTGAATTTTAGCTTGCGGGTGAGAGCAACTTAGTCAATAGAGATGAATGATCTTTAGGTACCAGTGAAAGATTTCTGCTTAGATAAGGGGAGACTGGGGACATAGCCCTGAGTGTGGAATAGTGCCTTTGTTTCATTTATTTTGTGACTTTCATTCGAAAGGCCTCAGCAGGTTTTTCGTGCTTGAGATATTATTTACGAAACTGTTGGAACCTGCTTTATAGATCTTTAATGAAAATGTTCATTGAGCAAGGCAGTGGCCTCCTTTGGCAGCATGGACATAATAGTACGAGATAAATAGTTCCTTTGCTTCTTTATTTTTGGGGCATAGGACAAAGCAAGATTATGTGCCCAGGGAGTCATAGCAAGTTGATTGTTAGCCCTAATAGGAATTAAGTTTTCTGGTACCCCATATAACCACTCTTTCTTTAATATAAACTTTCTTTTTTTACTCCAAAGGGATCACTGACAGGATCATCCATTGTCCTTTTTTTCTAATTATAAGGCAATCTCTCCAAAATCAACTTAAACTTGTAAAACCTTGTCTTCAATCTAGAGGGCCTTGCTGTCCTCCTCGTGAAGTGTCAGTTTATGTTGGTGAAAATAGGCAAATCATATGGCTAAACTTTATCTAGTTGATTGGCTTGGTCAGCCTTGGGTGAAGCATCACCTTGGAATCATCTAATTTTATTAGAACCTTCTTCAGTGGGCCCCAAGACCAAATCTCTTAATCTAGTGTGTGTGTCTGAGCTATGTCATTTCACAATGCATCTGTTCTGGGATTTCAAGTATTTTGTTAATCATTTTTTCCGCATTACGGAGAATACTGTCTTTAAAAGAGAAAAAAAAACCCAACTCAGTATTTAGTTTTTATTTTTTTGACCTCAGCCTTTGTGTAATTGCCAATTGTTGGCTTGCGTAATGACACATCTTGCCCTTCCTGCTTAAGGAAAAGAATGATAAAATCAGATGGACTGACGTCATTCGGTGTGTTTTCCTGGTTTTTGGTATTGCTTTGTGTTAAATCACTAATCGGGTGTATATACCAACATCATTAGTCTTTGTTAATTCCTTTATGCAGATCCATCTGCCCTGTTACCTGTATTTGTCACTTTGGCCCTTTGAGAAGACTGTAACGTTTCTGTGTAACCTATTCCTAATAATAATCTAATGACTGACATCTTTCCCTATTTCCCTAATCTCTCAGTGTAAGAGAATTTAATCAGAGTGGCTTTATCTTTTTATTCTCTCCTTCATTATAAATTAAAGCTATTGGAAGCTGACACCCAAATTTAATTTTAAAGATGCTCCCCTGTGTCAACAAAGTGGTACTAACTTTAAAAAAAAAAACCAAAAAAAAAAAAAAAAAAAACCGTGGGCCCCCTGGACAGGAATCCAGGAAGATTTTACTCCCCATTCATCCAGAAGGGTTCTTCATTTTTTTTAATCAAAATTTTCTAGCATTTTTGTTGTGTTTATGTATCAACTATGGATTTTCTTTAGGTAGGTTTGGTTGTTGAAGTACCAGTTGGATCTTAATTATATACTTTTCAAGTTAAAATTGACCATACTTAATGATAGATTGGGTGTGGGGTGAGAGTTGATCAAAGGTGGCTTCCAGATGGCAGGGTGGAAGGGGGGGCATTTACCAAGATGAGAGAGGCAAGAAAAACAGATCTGAAGTCATGCTTAAGAGTTCACTTCGCTGCATATTGGGTCTTACTGGCCACGAGACAGCTAAGGGACATAAATAGGCAGTTGTATATAGGTCTGAAACTTGGAGGTCAAGTCTGCCCTGGCAATATCAGTTTCAAAGCCATTAATTCACATTTAAAACCTTGGGAGGGGGAGAAATCACTGAAGGGGGAGAGTTTGGAGCGAGAAGACAGAGCCTGGGGCTTGGGCCTACATTGCCAGCATTTTGAGGTCCTGAGAGGACAAATGGCCAGCAAGAAACTGAGAAGCAGCAACCAGAGAGGCAGGAGGGAAAGAGGGGAATTCAGTGTCATAGAATCCAAGAGAAGACGGGGCTCCCAGAAGGAGGGATAGGTAAACTTTACCGTCAAGTCAGCAAGTCTTATCAAGCACTCCATAAATGTTTGTTAAAAGAGTAAATAACTGTTTATATAGAAATGCCTGTAGCCTCATTTAACTCTTAGGACCAAAAATGCAGCATATGCCCTGATGTTAGGCAAGGTTTCCTTTCCCCCCAAAGAGGGAGTCTTTTTAAACACTGAAGTACTTACAAAACCCACGTAGTATATTATCTTATTTACTTTATTATAAAAGTAGTTTTAGCAAAGCTTTCATTTACCTTGCCCACGACATAATCCGTTTCAACTGTTGCTAAAAGCTGTGAGAGGGTGCTATTATTTTTCCAACTCTTTAATAATTTAAGTTGCTAAGGTGATGCTGATACACAACCTCCCAAGTCCAGAGAGAGGTCAAAGAGAGCAGTGCTCCACCTAAATTAAGGAAATCTGAAATTTTCAATTTTTGATAGAAAATAGACATTGGGAATTCTCAAGGTGACTTTTTCTGTGAGAAAAGAGATTCTTACAAATTTTGGAGGGGAAAAAACTCTTGAAAAACTTGGAGTCTCAGAATAGCGAGTTTTCTTAAAATTTCAGTTATTGAGATAGGAGAATCTTTTTAATTTCAAATTTTATAAAATATTACAACTGGAAGTTAAAATAATTGGTTTATCAGCTTTGTCTACTTTTGGATTAGACATTGTCAGGTTTAAGTCTGATACAGAATATAACTATATGTTTCATTATTTTAAATATATGTATAATTAAGTAGTATAAATGACGTGTATTATCAGATATGTTCTAAATCCCTAAAAGTTTATATATTCAAATTGGGAAAAAATAAACTTTTGTGATCTGCTAGTTGAAAACAGTTGTCATCTGTCCAGGGTTGCTTTTGTTCTAAGACATGAAAATGATCACTTAGAAAGTAAAAAGTACATTTAAAATCCTTACTATCATTTCTCTCCTCACCCTGGAGGTTTTCAGAACCTGATGGTCTCAGACTGGACAGCCTCAGTGACTGTCACAGTGGCTTTGGTTCCTCTGATTGTACAGTGGTTGTCACTCACTCTTCACCGGTTTACCCCAGGTTGTCTTTGAATTTGAGTTATAAATCCTCAGCTGTATGTAAATATCTAGTCTTCCTTAGGCGGGAAGAGAGTGTGTGGATTTGTGTCACAGACAAACTGTTCCACAGAGATGAAAGAACTCAGGCAGGGGCTGTTAGCACGGGGACAGGCCAGCCATCTGCCTTCAGTGCCCAGTGCTGCCAATAGAAGTCTCAGCACAACCCAAGTGGCCCGTATCCGTACCCATTAAGCAACTTGTAAGGGACGTTTCAAAGTCTACATCTTAAATTCAAATATGTATGCTAAAGAGCATTTTTCTTTTTGGCACATTTAAATATTATGTACAGCAATGCCATCTCTCTCTTTGAACTTCCTCACGCTGGCGTAATTACGATTTCAGCTTTAATGATGCTTTAACGCAGATTTTTGTGTTTACTGCAGCCGTGTATGAGTACTTCTCTACAAAAGCCGTGTAAACTACAGGCTTTTTAAGTTGTAAGCTTTTATGTTAGGAGTAACAGTGGGTAATTACAGAGCTTGTCAGGAAATGTTACAGTGTATACACACTGTGGTACCATCAGTTTAGAGAGTTCAGCTGGGGGGAGGAGGGGAGCATTGACGTTGGTAGCGTATTTTGGTTTCCCTAGACTAGGGAGGAGAAAGGTGAAGAAAATTTAGAAGAATATAAGAAAAGTCATATAGTTTTAAGAGTAAGAAATGATCTTTGCTTAAAAAACTGAAATATTTTAGGTTTTTTTTAATGTGTTTTCAAAAACTACTTTTTTCTGTTTATAAAAGCTGTACATGTTCAGTGTCAAAAGTTTGGAAAATACAAGAAAGTATAAAGAATATAAAAATCTATATTCTTATTCATTACTCAAAATTAACTACTTAACATTTTGAGTATATGTCTAAATATGTATATTGTATATGTCTATTATATTTATAATTAAACTTGTAGGTCAAACATAATTTATACACATATATTTGTATATACATGTATAAATATGTAATCATAGATATTGTGTCTAGATCATTTTCTTTGGGTATTATATTTTGAATATTTTTATGTCATTAAATTTTTTTCCTTAATGCTTTTAACAGATATAAAATATTCTATTTTATAAGAATGCCATAACTATTATACTTAACCTTAATGGACATTTTGGCTGTTACTAGTTTTTTTGTTCTTATAAGTAATGTTGTAGTGAATAGCATTATACATGAATCTTTGTGATGAACTCTGATTAGTTTATCAACTTAATCTGGGGAAGTATTCTTTAAAGTATTGGTGTTTTATTGTCCTGTATTTGTGTTGTTGGCCCTCCATTATTGTCTGACTTAGTTGTGAAGCCTTCAAAGCCAGAGATTGTGTCCACAGGAAATACTCTTTAATGCTTGCTGCAAATGACATTTAATAAGCATCAAGAATGTGTTGTGTAGGCACCAAAATAACTTTACACGTATCCAAGTACATCCAGGTGTGTTCTCTCCAGCTCAAACAATAGTTATTTGTATTAGGCTTCCAGGAACTTTGTTACCCACTAACATCATGGTGACCTGGTGATGTTAGTGAGATGAATGAAGAAGGAACTGTTGCATCAGGCTGCAGAGCTGTCACACTTGCGTTCCATGTTGAGCACTAGACTCTAGTGTAGAAACCTCCGGCTACTGTGTAACGCAGGAATTCTGCTACTTGAACGCCTTTCATTTTGAGATTGGCAGCAACTGATCTTGTACTAAATGGTGTATGTAATAAAACTGAACTTAGGGTAAAGGATCTGGACTTTAGCACAGCTCTACCACGTCTCAGCAGTGCTACTATGGGCAAGTCACTTCTGAATCTCAACCTCCTCATCTGTTAAATGGAAATAAAACTTGCTCTTGCAAATTTTTTTATCATACGATCGTTTAAATGTGAAAGTGCTTGCAGTATCATAAAGTACAACAACATTGTGAGGTTTAAGAAACTACCAAAGTATTAAAACCAATCTGAATTTTTAACTTAACTGGAAAGGATACCATAGTGTGTAAATATGGAGCTAATAAGAACACAGGCTTGTTGGGGTCTCCAAGTGGGTTGCTGACAATCAATGTGGCGTTCATGTAATAGTCTCTGCTGGGACGCACATGCAGTAGTCTGTGATATCTTCATTTCAGCCTACCAGACTTTGGAGTTTGCTCCACTGGGGCACTTCCTCTGGTTTAGAGCTGATTTTGGAAATTAGTAACATTAAAAAAAAAAAAAATCAACTCCAGTGAATCAGAATGACAGCAGTTTAGAGGGCCTGCCTCAGTGATAGGAAGTGGTAGGGATGATCTGGTAGTGGGATTCATAGCCCCCCACCTCCCTTTGCTTCATTCAGCTAAAGAAGTTCAACCTGTCACATTCCGAGCTAGGGAGGAATCTCTGGAATCCAGCCCTGAAGATGCCTTCTGCAGGAATCAAGGAAGACCTGGAACATGTCCAGAGTGAGCTTTGATGCACTCTTCTCTCTGGGGCCTCAACACAGTGTCTAGATGAATGGGTTTTCTTCATTTATATTTCTTCTGTCCTATTCTATCAAAGAACTTGGTTCCTCCACCTGAAGTGGGTGACAATAGCGGGGAGGGAACTTCACTTTTCAAAAAAGAAATATGTGTGTTTACAGGCATTTTGTTGGTATATTTATCATTTAGGGGATGTTTTAAAAATAGGAAAAAATTCTAGTATTTTAGGGATAAACTATATTGCTGTGGGACATCAAAAGAGTAGTCAGGAGATGAGCAGGGTCATGTAAGCTAACAGGTCCCCATGTGACATGTGATAAAATCAGGTGAAGAATGGTCAGCAGGAAATGGCACCTCCCTGGGAAACACATGGGATGAGAGAGAGAAACTTTCTAGCCATTTTGATGAAAACTGTGCATCTCCTGACTAATCCAATGACTTCCCTGCCAACCTCCCCTCACTGGTAGAGAATCTCAGATACAGGTACGGCCAAGGATTCCCCCCAAAGCAGGAACATTCTAACTTGGTCCAGTTTCAGTTATCAGATGTTGGTGGACAAAAAGACTAGCATTTAATTACATGGCCTATACTCACCTTTTATCCTCAGATGTAAAGAAGTGACATCTCAGGTTAATTTTCTTAAAGTTTTATCATGGTCTGCTAACAATCAAACATGACTTTGAACATTCTCCCATCTTCACTTTGCCTTAATTTCCTTTTCTGTTAAAGAAGATTGAATTATATATATGTATATTTTTTTCTAATATTCTGTTTAAGTATTTCTTGTAAGGCTATAATTCCATATTTCTAGCTCTTGTGTTTTTTCTTTTTTTTTTCTTTTATTATTTTTAATTGACACATAATATACATATTTATGGGTACAATGTGATATTTCAGTACATACATAGAATGTGTAATGATCAAATCAGAGCAATTAGCATATCATCACATCAAACATTTATCATTCCTTTGTGTTGGGAGTATTCAAAATCTCTTAGCTGTCTGAAAATATACAATAAATTGTTGGTAATTATAGTCTCCTTACAGTGCTGTATAGAACACTAGAACTTATTCCTCCTATCCATCTGTACTTTTGTATCCGTTAACCAATCGAAAGAATATCCCTTATACAATAGTTCATATCATATATCAAGATTATGATGATTGACATAAATTTGTAAATCACATAGCATTGAAGATCAATGGCTTGAGGTTCCTAAATATATGTACATAGCTAACAGTTTTGGATTTTTTAAAGAACGTTTTATTTTATTTATTTATTTTGGAGACAGAGTCTTACTCTGTCACCCCGGCTAGAGTACAGTGGTGTCATGATGGCTCACAGCAACCTCAAACTCCTGGGCTCAAGCGATCCCCCTTCCTCAGCCTCCCTAGTAGCTGGGACTACAGGCTCACACCACCGTGCCAAGCTAATTTTTCTATTTTTAGTACAGACGGGGTCTTGCTCTTGCTCAGGCTGGTCTCAAACTCCTGAGCTCCAGTAATCCTCCCACCTCAGCCTCCCAGAGTGCTAGGATTAGAGGTGTGAGCCCCTGCACTTGGCCTAGTTCTTCTGTTATAACGGAGATATTTTTTTTGCACAGTTTCCCTGGATTAATTTATACTGGCCTTGTGTTCCTCACTGGAGGTATGCTTTTAGTATTCCAGGGTCTGATGACAGGTAACGCTCTTAGCATCTAAAATACCATGGAAAAGACAGTGCACAGCAGGTTGGACCCAGCAGACGTAAGATGTGGTGGCATGCTTGAGTGACCTGCAAGCATGACCTGGATATGGCCACTTTTTGCATTTTTCATCAGCATCTGACGATGCATGTTTCACTTGGGAAGGACTTTTGATAAGAAAATGGGTTGTCCTGTTGCCTGTGCCTCCCAGTCACTTTGAAGGCCATTCATCCCCTTGTAGAGTAGCAGCACATCACAGTTCGTGGCCATTATATCTGTCAGTTGGAATAATTAGGCCTAAAGCCTATTTTTGCACATGTGGAAATGGGAATCTACAGTAGTTATAAGAGTGACCAGCCAGTCATTGAAGGAGTGTAGATTTGAAGGTTTTGAGTGAGAAAGAATGTGTTTAAATCCTCAGGGAAAGAACATGCCCTACTTCAGTGTTTAGAGATGCAAATCACTTTAAATAGGCCAAATGCAGGAAATGAAACAAGTTCCTTAATTGGTAAAAAGCCCACTTCCTTGTGGGATCAGTAATTTGGCATGGGAATGGACACATTCTAGCATCCTTGAAATTGAAAGGAAAAAAATAGGTGAATTGGTTCATATTTGGTACTTTTATGCCATTATTTCAGGAGAAAATGTGGATTTTAAGCTTATCACTAGTCATTTCATTTGACAGTTTTGGTTTTCAAAAGAAAAGGCTCAAATACAAATTCTTCTCCCTCCTCTGGGGACTTAGGCAGACTTTTAACACCCAGAGATGTACATACCTCCCCTGACAACAAATTTCACATAAGCAGTAACAGTCTCCTTTGTCAGTGGTTCTGTGAAACTGTTCTATTTCATCCTTACTGTTCTTATTGTTGACATAAATAAATGATGGATGTTCATTTCTTCTGGTGATGTGGGGCCTTAACTATTTCTGTCATGAGTTATGTGCCTGTGTAACCTGAGTCCTACTTTTACTAGTTTGTTTCTGAAATTGTCTTTACTAGCTGGGTAGAAGTTACAATTTCTAAATAGAAGTTACTGACATTAACATACCTCGGGATGAGCAGTTGACTTACGAGGTTGTATGTTTGATACCTTATCATGCTTTTCTTTAAGATATCCATAACACCTATCACCACCCCACGTTTGTCAATCTGTGATAATACTGGAGACTAAGAATATACTAAAGATGGGTCATATCTTGAGTAGAATTACCTTTATCACCTATGTACAACACAAAATCTGTCAGTACTCAGCTCATGGCTAGACTCAGAAACAGTATGACAGCCAGTTGGCAGGAGACAGAAGGTAGATTTCACCCGCCTGTGCTGCATACCCTGACATTAGAGACTTAATACCTGTGCCAACAATCCAAATATCTGGCCGTCACCTCCTACCAAATGGAAGTTGCTTTTTCAGCTGGCCAGAGAGATCCATTGCCCTCCCAACAGTATTATCTTTCTCTTCTCGATTTGAGAAACTACAGTTTCTGGAATTAAGCATCCTACATCAGATAAACAGGGGATTCATTTATTAATTTGTAACAATATACCTTTTTGGTGGGAGACCAAATGGAACAAAAGCAATGATCAAAAATACTAGTAATGAAAACAATACTATCAGTGAAGACTTTAAGTTGGGGAAAAAAGCGAGTAACTGGGAACAAATAATAAAACTCTGCGCTAGATATAGTCCTGTGACTTTTTAATTTTTAAGCAATGGAAGAAAAACACCTACAGGTACCTGAAATTATCTGAACAGAAGAAAAACAAAAACTGATTTTTTACAAAAGGATAAAAATACATGCTGACCTCAGTTGTCCCTTCCACTGCTAGATAATGATGTTGTGGCCAAAGCACTCTATTTGCTAAGGTGATAGGTATACACACATGTACACACACATATATACACATTATCATATAGTCTTACTGTAAACTACTGGGCTTTATTCTAAGAATGATTAATATTATAAACACTATTAACATCGTAGCAATGGATCACATGTTCATCTGAATAGCTATTGAAAAAGCACTTGATAAAATCAAACATTCATTTCTGCTAAAAAAGTTTTTAGAAAATGAGAATGAGTGGAGAACTCCATAATGTAGAAATACTGTATGGATATGTAGAAATACTGTATATTACCAATTATGATGAGTTAGAAATGATAGTGAAAAAAAGAGTGAATTCATGACAGCATTTCATGCTCTTTTCCCATCCCCTATCAAAGGGCAGAAAATATGCTTTGATGTAACTTGAAGGAGACTCGAAAGGGATTGCTATGAAAAACAACATAAATTTATTATTTGAAAACTAAACTGTTTTGAATAATGGAGAGACATGTCCTGTTCATTGGAGGAAAAAACTAAACATTTCCCCCAAAATACAGTTCTAATGCACTTCTGATCAGAATTTTGAGTGTGTGTGTGTACGTGTGTGGGTAACTTTATTTTCTTCATTGCAAATACCAAATGCACTCTTTTTAGTTAAAGCAGGGGAGGGATTTGTTTAAAGTGTATTAGATAGCTCATAGAATTTTCAAGAGCACCAGAGAGTGAGCATCTGAGGCCAAACAGCCTGGAAAAACTCCCAGGCCACACCATGGCACTGTGCCAGAGTAGGTCCTGGCCCCTGATGCCTGGATCCCAGAAACTCCTGACACTGGTGCCCCCTCAAGAGGAATGCTTCTGCCTCCACCTTTGCCACGAAAATGGATTTCTTTGTCAGGTCCGTTTATTGCCTTTGTTCAAGCCAAAGTTGAGTTTAGCTTGAAAAACTCAAAAAGCCTAGCCTTGTATTCTAACTGCAAAGAAAGTTGGAGAAGTGGTTGGTGGGATCAACTAGGGGGAGGGCAGGATTCATGATGCAGGAAATTCCTCTTACATAGGGGGCTACTCAGAAGATAAGTGGGTGACCATAAAGATGACAGATGCTTACTGTGGTAACTTGATGTAATGACTCCAGGGCACATCTGGAAAACTGAGTAGGTACAACTAGGCAAATAAATTCAATGAGTTGGACCTGATGTACCTGAGATTAACATATATCATAAAGGGACAATAATCCAAGTAGCCAGTCACATATGAAATAAAAATTGACAGACCAATGATATGATGAAAGAAACGTCATAAACCACTGAGAAAGAAATTGTTTAATCAACAAATGATATTACAGACAATTGGCTATATGAAAAATACTTAAGGTGAGCTTCCTTCATGCTATATGCTAAAATGATTTTTGTATGGCTTTTAAATTACTTGTAAAAGTTAAACCCTAAAAAGTAAAATTAATATAATTGAATATTTAATATATTTAGGATGAAGAAACAATTTCTGAGCATGAAAATGTGGAAGAAATTGCTAAAAGGAAAAGTTTGATAATAATTCTACAAGTTAAAAAATACCATAAACAAAATTAAAACACTAATAACTGAGGAAATATCTGCAACAAATGGGCAGAACGTTAATATTGTTAAGTCATAAGGAGCTCTTTTTAATGAATGTATAAAATACATTGCCCCACTAAATTAATAGGCAAAGGAAATAGCTCCACAAAAGAAATAGAAATGACAAGTAAACAAATGAAAAGTTCCACCTCTCACTAATCAAATAAATGCAAATTAAAACGAGATACCAGTTTTTACCTGATTTGCAAATATTAAAAGGCAAACATGGTAATATTCATTTCTAGTGATGTTATAGTGAAATGTGTATTCTTACTGCATTAATGTAAACTTACAATGGTTTTAGAGAGCAGCTTGATACTTTGTCAAGAACTCTAAAAATAGTTCATATCACTTGAACTATTTGCACTTCATGAATATAATTTAAGGAAATAATCAGAACAGTACTCAGAAATACATATTTTAAGATGTTAATTGGAGTATTTATAATAGCACAAAATTGGAAACAACGTAAACATTAAAATAGTAAGAAGAGTGATGGTTAAATTGTACTCCATCTGTGTAATGGAATAATTTGTAGCCATTAAAAAATCATCACATTTTTTGAAAAACATTTAATGGCATAGTAAAATTATAATTACAACCGAATGATAAAGGACACAAAACTGAATATAGTTTGTGATCTAATTTGAAAGTATGTTTATATATACATGTACAGACTGTCAAAAATGGACTAAAGACACTACAGTATTAGTATGATTACCAATTTCATTTTTATAATTTAATGTATTTTCCAAGTCCTCTGCCATGATCATGTGTTACCTTTAGAATCTAATTTTGAAAAGTTACTTTAAAAGTGAGCAGTTCTCTTTCTACGGATTTTAAAACATTTCACTAGAAAAATCCCGTGTGCATATTGTTTCCACCCTCACCATCTGCCTCCAGTTTAAAGCAGTTAAACAGTTTTACGTGTAGCATTTTCCAATACTAGTAACAGTATTAAAATTATCCCCCCAGTCTAATTTATCCCTAGTCAGCCCCATGGTGCTGATGGACATATGCTACTATCTTCTACCTAACACCTACCTAGAAACATACGTGTCTCCTGGAGGGTAGCATAGGATCTGGATGAAGAGTGGAGTGTTATTTTATGACCTACATTGCTGAATAAAAATGTCTTTTTTTTTTTTTTTGGTCTGAATTGCTGTTGGAAAACATTACAAAACTATTTAGCAGAACTTTTTTCTTTTTTTTAGTAAAAAATGTTAATTAAAAATGTTCTAAGTAAAACTGTTCTCCATTAAGATTCCAAAATCATAACTCCTGTAGCCTGTATGGGAAAAGTTGAAATTTTGCTATAGCTATATATCATATAAAAGCTAACACTTGGACATTATCTCACCCATTTTCTGCCTGATAGCACGTTTTTAAATCATACTATGAAATGATTTGCTGTCATAACGTTTGAAATTTCTTATTTTTGACATTAAACTTAATTGAATAACCAGATGTAGATATTGTTATTCATTATCTTTATTGTATGTCTTGGTGAAACAGAGCTAGCAATTGGTACGCCAGTACCCTTGAGAAACTAGTTTACGTCTGACATTGCTCGAGATTCATTGATAATGTACTTAGGCTTGACCTGTCTGTCCTCCTGCTTCACTGTTGGAGATCCACTGTGATCGCCTATTGGCCCAATCCAATGACCTCTTTGTTTAAAAAAAAAAAAAGAAACATCCTGAGCACCATGCAGGATTTGATACCAGGAGCCATGTCTTGTTTCTTGACTATTTCTTTTCTCTTGCATCCTATAATACGTACTTCTACATTGCTGTCCTTGTTGGCTCCTTTTGTTTATTCCTCCATTTTAATTATTGAAATCCCTTGGATCGCATGCCCAGTTATCATTTTACCTGTGGTATGCACTCTGTCGCCAAGGTCTCTTATTTCATGCATGTGCCACGGCTTCATCTTGGGCATGGATGTTTCTCCTGAACACAGATGCATGTTTCTATTTACTGGCATACTTTCCATGGGCGTGTCCCACCAGCACCTTGAGTCCAACTGTTATCCAGTACCAAATTTATTGCTACCAATTCTGCTTTTTCTCTCTGCTGTTAGCAACGTCATCCACCTAGACACCCAAACTAGAAACCACAGCAGCGTCTTCTGTGCCATCCTCCCTCCCACTTTCCTCCTTGGATGTGTTTTATACCTGGTCCCTCTCCCCAGTGCCACAGCCACTGGGTCAGGGATTTTGCAGTGGACAGAGAAGTGAGGTCCCTCCTTCTGCACACTCTTACTTTCTGTGCCCACCTCCATCAATTCTCTTTTCTACTTTGAAGCTAACTTTTTTGAAATACATGAACTTAATTATGTTTTTTCTTAAAGTAAAACATTGTATGGTTCATCATGACATACACAAGTGTGGTGGTTCCCAAAGCAATCCCTAGAACAGCAGCAGCAGGAGACTAGTTAGAAATACAAACTCTGAGGCTCCAGCCCAGATCTACTAATTAAGTAACTGTGGGGGCAGTGACCAGCAGTCTGTGAACCAAGAAGTCCTCAAGGTGATTCTGATGCGCTCTACAGTTGAAGAATAATTGCACCGTAGGTTCTGACGCCAGCCGGGCTGCACATGTGAAGCTTAAAAAAATACCCAGACCCCTAGATCAATTAAATCAGAAATTCAGGTGGCTGGCCTGGCGTCAGTATATAGCTTTTTAAATGGTCCCCAGAGATTTTGATATGTTGTAAAGGTTAGAGAATAACTTAAACTGTAAAATTCACTTTTTTTCCTTTCTTAGCAGACTCGAAAGCAGTGTTTCTGAAACTTGAATGCACCCGGGAATCACCTGGGAAGCTTTAAAAATGACTGATGGTTGCTCCCCACCCCCACCCCGCCTCATTCTGATTTAATTGGTTTGCAGTGTGGTTTGGGCTTTGGAGTTTTTTAAGTTCCCTAGGCTCTTTTAATGTGAAGCAGCCAAGGTTAAGATCGCTGTTCTAAAGCTGGGATTCTGAAACTCTGGTGTGCCTGAGAATCACCTGGAGTGCTTGAAAAAACAGGGGCCTCACCCAGGTGAAGAATCACCTGGAATACTGCCCCAAGGCATATTTCCAACTGACCCTGGCCTGTTGTAGCTTGATCTTTGTCCATTCTCTGTGTTTCTCATGGTTCACTGCCCGGCTCTAATTTCTTACAGCTCTCCCTCCATGGCATCAAATTACTTCAAGTTCCTTGAATGTGTCTTGCTTAAATCATTGGAAGAAAGTGTAGATTATTCAAGCCAATAAATTGTCAATTGATTAGCCATTTGGAAAAGAAGTAAACTGGACTCCTATCTCACTCATTAATACCAAATAAACCCCGTATAATTAAAAAATTAACTTAAAAAAAGAAACCATAAAAGTACTAGGAAAAATATGGATGCATTTAGAAAAATAATTTGAGGAAAACCTTTCCAAACAAAGCATAAAACATAGCCATAAAGGAAAATGGTTGATAAATGTGATTAAATAAAATTTTTCCTGCAGAATAGCTACCATAAGAAATGTGAAAGAGAAACACAAATGGGAAACACATCTTCCATGTATTGACAGAACTACCTCAATGTGCACAAAAAAGGAAAAACAGACTAACATAAGAACTCAGTGGTAAAGTATGAACTAGGTCATTTGTGTAAAAAAGAAACAATATATTAAAAGATGCTCAATCTCCTTTCTCTTCACTTTTCTTGCTACCTCGTTCCTTCAGGACTCAGATGGAAGGTTGCCCCTGTGAACCCATTCTTCGCTCTCCCTCAGTGTATCCTTACCCCATGAACAGAGCCCATCGTGTTCTGTTGGGCCTTTCTTCCTTGCCTGGCGGGTTTAGAGGCTTGTGGTCAGGCATGGTCTGATTCATCCTTCTTTCTTTAAAGGCTACCAAGGGTCTGCCACATTGTAGCCAAAAAGGAGGGAAATATGGCAGTACTTTAATGTCCAGCTTCTTAACACTAGTCTGCCTTATAGTCACACCTGGCCTGACACCAAAGGAACTGGCCATTTCTGACTGCTTGGGTATTCCCAGGATGCAAAACTCTGGCTTAATAACTGTGGCTCAGTAAGGCAGTGATTCCCTGAAGGTTGATATTTGTCCATGCAGAATCTTAGAGTTGCATGTCGTTTGAAACAGGCTCCACTAGTCACGCTCGTCAATTGCTTTAAGATTGTTCACTTAAAATATCATGGATACATGGATGCATGTACAGAACATAGACGAATGAGAACCTGAATGGACATGTTCTTGTCATGGATAAGAGCAAATCATGTTTTCTGCAAGAAGAAATTATTAAAATAATTAGAGTGAGTGCTCTTAGTTTTGCTTTTGATAATCAGTTGTTGAATTCAGATTCCAAGCCTTGATTTTAACTTTCCTAATAATTTTAAATATTTTGAAAGTATGTGGACCAAATAATAGGCATTCTGCCTCAAAAAAAATGAAAACACGAGATGCACAGATTTTAAGTCAAATATTCATGTATTATTAGGTACTGATTAAAATGAAAGCTTATTTTAATCAGCTGACTTTAAGATGTTTGCTTGAAAACTGGTTTGAACAAATGATTAAAGTTGGTAGTAAAAATGTAAATAAGATCATGGTCAATGAATGTTTTCCTTTTACAGAGAATTTTAATCTTAATCCAGGAACATAGGAATGATACATAGCCTTAGCTTGATAAAGTGAGGAGAGAGAAGAGGTCCTGTTTTAGAGGAAGGGAGAAATAGTCGATATGATTGGGTAAGAGTAACTATAGGATTTAGTTGGGGGAAATTACATACCTGCTTAACCCAGGAGGATACCTGTGAGCAGGTGGGATTTCCAAATTGTTGACATGGTAAGATCCTACTATTTGTTTGGGTTAATAGGGAAGGGATTTCAGGTCTTAGTGCTGTTTGAGGATACTTAGAGGTCAGAGTGAGGTCAACGTACAAAAGGGACATTGAGCTAGTATTCTTGAAACAAGAAAGGAGGGAAATTGAGTTAGAGGAGGAAATAGGAAACTGGGGGGATAAAAAAGCCCAACACTTCCTGGTTAAAAGCTCTCAGGAACAAGTGAAATTTTAGGATATGATTTACAATACACAAGAAATTCAAGGCCTTGGTTCTCAACCCTAGCTGCATATTAGAATCTTCTCATTTAAAAGGGATGGAGTAAGGCCTGGACAGAAGCATTTTTAAAGCTGCCCAGGTGACTAGTATGTAGCCCAGGTTGACAACTGTTAATTGATCTAAGGAAATGGCAGGGGTAAGTGTGAGAAAAAGAGGAGGAGGAGTCTCAAGGCCCGGGGTTTTCCACGAGTTTGTGGGAACTGAAAGTCAGAATTCTGATTTGATAGATTCTTGGCACATTACATGTTATTTTATTATGAAGCAATAGGGTGGATATCAATGACTCTTTGAGTCTGAACAAATTTCTGGAGTTAGAAACTGAAAAATTATTTAAAAGAAGAAAAAAAAAAAAACCTTGCACATATTTTGCTTCTTCCAGATAGAATTTCTGTGTACCACAAGCAAAAGGAATATTTAACATTTGTTAAATGGGACCACCTTAAATATAGTATTTATTTTTTAACTAAGAGCTGAAAGGAAGTTTATAATAGAGAATACCTTCAGATTACATTTAGAAAGTTAGATGGATATGTAGCATTTCATTTAAATACTTCCTCTTTGGCTAGAAATTACTCAGCAATTGAAGCAAACAGCCTAAGAACCAATTTCCTGATAACATCCACCCTTCTTCTAGGTAAAAAGGGGAATTCTTTGTATCTAATTATGTTAAGGAATTAAATCCCTTCATGCAAGATGGGGGGAAAAATTGCACGCGTTAGGTTACATTCTTTAACTCGGAGTCTTATCAGACTCAAAGACTTATTAATTATCTGAGATTAATAGAATGAATCAAGTTTCATAAAACTGCATGAAGCTTAGGAATATCTGTTACAGTGCCTATGTTTTTTACCTCCCTTCCTTGACCTTACAAATGCTACTCAGTAACTTTAAACAAAGGGTAAAAGTAATCTCTTCTCTGTTACTGGGGAGATGAATTACTGTAGATGGGAGGAAAACATACAACTAAAAAAAAAATCAACTTTCTTCATCACTCTTGACATTCACCAGTCTTTACTCAGGATCACCTTGAGATGTGGCATCAATTCAGAGTAATAAGGAAGGGTCAATGAAAAGCTAAAACATTCTCAAGAACCCATTATAACACATCTCCAAGGGATTCCTGTCAATGCCACGGCATTTCAAATACAGTACACAAATTCCAGAGAAACAGCTTCATGAAATAGAGACAATGGGCGTCTGTGCAAGTCTTATGACATCGAAATTGACCTCTTACTGGATCTCTCTTCTGCTCCCTGCATGTTTTCCACCCCATAACCTCATCAGTCATCCTTAGAAAGCATTACATGTACATTTATCTGCAGTCTATTGTGAAACAGTACATTCTTTATGTGCTATTGTCATTGGTAGTTTTTTTTTTTTATTTTAAGTAAGTTGATATATTTAAGGGCTTTGGCTTAAGAAAATTTCTTTGTCACTTGAATAAGGATCCAGAATTGGTTTCATAAAATGAGCCTGGAGTTGGTGTTATACCAACTTCCATCAGCAGATTTTTAGCTCTTTACATGTTGTTCAACTGTTTAATCTGTTCCAGCAGTTAGCTCAAAGCCCTGTGCATAAAAAGAACTTAATAGGTAATTATTAGGGAAAAAAATGTTTCCAGTTTACTATTAGTATATAACAGGAACTAGGTTAGGCGCTGAGAACTCAAAGCACACTTTTTGTTTCACTACGGGTAAAACCAGAGTTTATCTCTCACCAGCATTTAGAATTATAAATTAGTTAGAGGAAGGGGAGAAATGGAATACAGTATGCATATCATGACAGAATGATTAAGATGATCATTACCCCAACTTTAATATTTAGCTTGTAGAAATTTCCTTCTCTACAAACTTTTTACTTAACACTATTGACTGGTTTGAGTGTCTGAAGCAGATTGGGGCCATTAAATTCATTAGGCACTAAATAATGTGAGATGAGAAAAAAATGTTATTTGCTCTAAAGTACATACTATAAATGTTATGTATGAGAACTGCAACTAAATGTAACATTGTTGTATATAATTGCATACATGTGGAATATGAATACATTTTAATATATTTAAAATTATTTGAGGTGGAGCCTGCATAAGCAAAAAAGCCTAAAGCTTATCCAGGTATTCAAGTTTTGCTCTTAATTCCCTCTCACTCTCCCAGACTCTCCCTCAGTCTTCCCTATCTCAGTTAATGCCACCATCTACCCATTTGCTTAATCTTAAAATCTAGAAGTCTTCCTTGTTTGCTTTCTTTCCTCTTCATTCCACGCAGGCCCGTTTGGCAGCAAATTCTGTTGGCTTTACTGCTAAAACATAAGTGAGATCTGCAATCACCCCATCCATATCACCATTGTCTCTTACCTTGTCTATGCCAGTAGCCTCCTAACTTACCTCCCTGCTTCTGCTCTCGCTTGCCAAAAGCCCGTTGGCTATAAAACAGGCAGCTAGAAGAGTCTTTAAAATGCAAATCAAATCATGTCATTCCCCTCTGTGTAGTAGAGGATTAATAAATATTTGTTGACTGAATCAGTCAAGTGGTGAGTAATGGTGCTGACTCAGGATGGATCAATAAGGCAGGCATGGGAAAAACCAAGAGATTCAGAGAGCCCAGATTTTAAGAAAGCCTGGATTCATTGTGTGTAATTCTGCCTTTACTTGAAAACGCAAACATGAAAGTCTACTTCTGTTCATTGGCCTGCTGTGAACACATTACAGCCTACCCAGAGACAATTCCACTGATGGCCAGTCAAGGTTTTTTCCTGGCTAGAGTCGAAACAGCTGCCCAGGTTTAATTAATAGTCTACCGTTATATCTGGAGAGGAGCCAGTTTCTGAGACAGGTGTCTAAATGAAAGGAAGGTTTCTGACTCTCTTCAGGTGTCACTTGTTTGGGTCTGGTGGGATCGACTCAAAGTTCTCTGGAGACTTGAACTGTTATTCTACAAAGGTTCACTTAGTTTGGGTTCCTGCATAGTGTTCCAGTGCCCACTTTCCCTGCTGGTGTTCATCTTGCAAAGAGATCCCAGGTTTGATTCTGGGAAGTTTGGTCTGAAGGTTTTTAAGCAGTGCCCATGGGTTGCCAGAATCTCTAACAAAGCAGTAAGAAACACAGCACTGATTGTTACGGTGCGAATGTCACAACCTATTTAAGGGGATCATCAGGTAATGACAACAAGGATTCCAATGGGGCTCACTCTTTTATCCACCAGGAGTTTCAAATGGCAATTATCATTAATTCTTGGATCCCCTCAGTCCTGACAGAAAATCAAGGTATCAGAAACTATCATTTTATGAACAGACAGCTATTAAAAACACATTAATAATCTATAGAGGGTAGAGCATATGCCTTTTAAAAAGATTTGCAGCTTGCTTCTCTGTGGTGAAGACACAGGACTTTTCCAATCTAATTACAAAGCAATCAAACAATTTAATTAATCTGGAGATCACTTTCTTAACAATAGCTGCCTCTGAAATGAGGTACCCTGTGTGGCGCCATTAGGTAAAGTATGGTTTCCGTACACTGCTGTGCATTAGCCTTGCTAGTTCCCCGTGGGGATCGTGGAGTTAATTACCTACCAAACGCGTGACCACTGCTCAGCTTTACTTTACCAGGTCAGAAACAGCAGCAGCGGTACCAGCAGTCTATAAAGTGTCCTAGCACTCAAACATCCAAAGCCAGCAAATCCCTGGGAGCAGCAGGATTTGAGTTATAAGCAAGTGCTGCACATATGGGCAGAGAATTAACTGGCACCAGTTTTCATTTGAGAGTCTCTCAGGTATTGCTTTGCAGATGGGTGGATGAATTCAGAGAGCAGTGCTGTGAGGAGTGAAGGTCATGTATAGGACTCTGGTTTCAATCCATCTTGCTTTCTCATCCTGGGGAAGGACTGTGCGTGTGCACAGCAGACAAGCTCTCATCTCTGAGTTAAGAATATATAAGACGTGCTTTCTGATTTGGCCTAATCTAAATTAGCAGTATTTTGATCACTGTATAACAAAATAGTATTGCTAAGTCTTCAGAGACTGAGTAGAAATCAATTTTTATCTCAAATAAGAACAAAGACTTCAAAGATTGACTTTTACCTGTCTAATCTGATGTTCTTATAACTTCTCCCTAAGGAAAATTGAGGAATTTTCTATAATACATGACACAGAAGTCTACAGAATGCTGAATTACACTTTTCTTCTGTTACCGCCACTAGTCTACTTCATTTCCCAAGTTGCCTATCAATGGGTCAGTCATTCTCCTGGTCCACCCACATTGGAAATCTCAGTCGCCTTTTGTCTGCACTCTGTTCCCCCACTTATTTCTAATCCATGAGTGATGCTTGGTTTGCCCACCAAAATATCCTTTCTGTTGGTCTTCCATGTCTTGCTCTAGCTTGTCCTCTGCCAGTCCCCTGCCTACCCATGTCAGGTACACTCAGACCAGGTCAAAACCTCTGGTGTCTCTCGCTTGCCTCCAGATATCTCTGAAGACCTCCCACTAGTTAGTACCAATAAACACAGTTCACAGCTCTTTGGCTTTGCCAGTCTGAATTCCCTTCAGCCAGAGAGCCTGTCTCCATTGCTCTACTATGTTTGGGTTGTTTCTGACCCCTTCCTGAAGTCTCCTTCTGTTTGTCCTCTCTTCTAAAGGTTGCTGAATTGCACTTAATTTGAGCTGGAGTCTCTTGTCCTTAAGGAATTATCAGGTGCTCTGGCCTGCGTCACCCTCACTGATCTTCTCTAACATGCCAAGATGCTTAATATCCGTAATGATTCCTGTGTGTATGTTTATTTGCATTTCAACTTAGCGTTTCAATCTGACATGAAACAAAGATCTGCGATTAATTAGATAATACAGATGGCTCTGTAGTCTTGAAGTTGAAGATGTGGAAATCTGGGTTTGGTTTTACAGCAGTACTGGAGTAGATGAGAAGAAAATAAGGAAAATTTTCAACTGATGGACCCGGAAAGGCATCCCAAAAGGGGAAGGCGAAATCTGAAGATGAGGATGAAGTTAATGGCAGCTTTAATTTTTTTTTAAGAGCACAATTAAATTAACCTACCTCTTGTATTTATATCTCTGCCCATCCATCCTCAAGGTGACGGATCACCACGTATTATAAAATGTTGCATGGCTTCTTAGGGACCTCTAAAAGTGAAAAGGGCTTTACGTTAATTTCTTTTTTTAGTTAATTTCCTATTTTTCCCTTTTTCAGATTTTAACACATTAACTGCCATGTGAGTCGTATTTAACTCATGCTAGTTTTGAGTGAGGCTTCTGTAACTCACATGTCTCTTTACCTTGGAAGCTGTGTGAACTGTTTTTTCAAGTTGCATATAACTCACAGAAAACAATGAAAAAAACAAATTTTTCGTTAAATTAGAACAGATAGTTTTATTTTCAAAGTTTTTATTTTCATAGTAAAACACTGTGGCCCCAAGGAAAAAAAAATTTTTTTCTAGTGTGGCAGTCAATGTGTTAAAAAATATTTAATAAGCTCTCTCTAATTGTTCTAGTTAATCACATTATAATCTCCAGATACAATGTTTTCTTTACAAAGAACACAGTGCTAAGAACTTGGTGCCAGGTTTCATTGGTCTTATTTCATGTTAAGTGAATAGGGTACCAGGAATTGTTCTCAAAATGTCTTGGCTTCAAATAATCAGTTATTTTGTTACTCCTAATAATTTACTAGTATTTTTCTCTATATGGTGTGTGAGCAAAGTGAACATTTTTCCCAAATGAAAAGCAAAATCTGTATGAAGATTTCTGTTATTAGTTCATTTCTTGTAGGAAACAAAATTTTTTAGCCATCTCAAAATTATCAAGATCTTCTAAAGAACATGAAGAGTAATACACAAGCTAAGTTCAGGGTGCAGAAGGAATGAAGGCTGTTGAGAAGAGCTGAAAGAAATTAATTTAGCTGTGTAGATAAATGGACAAAATGAATCCTGGATTACTGGATGGCAAAAGCGGAATCCATTTTCCCAGGGGCCCCAGGAACAACAGATGCAAAGGCATGATAAATTTCATTGCAGCAGGGGGAAAAAATGCCTCATGATTCTCTATCCATAAAGAAATGGGCTTCTCAGCGCTTCCCAATTAAATGGCCGTGATTGTGCTGTCTGTCATAAAGTTAATGGCATTTGTTGAAGACATCACTATAAAATTTGCAACCTTAAGTTAATTGAAAATTTTCAGTAGAGATGTAGCCAGTCCAGGAGTCCTCAAGGTAACACTAAACTTATCCTTCTTAATGTGTTCGCCTATTCTTTTTGCACACTGTTAACAAATTGTTTACCTTTATAGCCAGGTACTGACTTTAAAATCTTGTATTCCTTACACCTAATTACAGTAGTCACTTTGGTTAAGAAACCAGTAATGTGGCAACCAATCTGCCGTTCGGGATTAAACATATCTTCCTGATTTATTTTCCCTTTTTCAAGAATGAGCAGGATGACTTTGCAGCCTTTCCTCACCCCCTTATTTAAACCAACTACAGTCCCATGCGGTCCTCAGACAATTCTGCCAATCTAATTAAACACGCAGAGGGAAGCAGGGTGGTCTGGAGTGTCCTGAACTTGCCCTCACCAGCTGCCCGCCAAGCTTTCTCAATGATCAGCAGCAGGTTGAGTGGTCTAATGGAGAAAGTAACAAGCCCCGGAGGAGCTGCCCTGCTTCCAGTGAGCAATCGCTGCTCCACACCGCCTCTGAAGGACTTGGGGAGACCTGCTCTGCCAGCCTTTGTGTGGCTGTGGCTTTTAGAGGCTGGTGGCCAGTCACAGTCCAGCTGCTCAGGAGCAGAGGGATTGTTGAAGAAAATATTGACAAGGGGTAATCCTGCTGGGCCGCCTGGCGATGCTGAGCTACATCTGGATCATTTTAGAAATAGGTCCCAACTGCTGGATTCTGCCCAGCATTTTATGACTAGTTCTTAGACATGTACCTTTGAAATACGTACTTTGGAATATGAGGATTTATCTTCAAGAGCTCAGACTTTTATTCAGCCTACTGTAAATAAATACTAAGGCTGCCTGCCTAAAATTTAGAAAGCATCACCCCCCCCCCTCATCCAAGCATACACTTACCCACCCATCCTGCTCTTTGAAATGTTAGCCTCTGCAGTGTCACAACCAAAACATTTATATATCCATTATTCTATGGGACTGAAATATTTATGCGATCGAATCTATGGCAGACTGCTGCCTGGTGATAAAAGTGAATGTGTTTATTCATGTATCTTGTACACTTGGAAAACTGCTGGAACTCAGGCTCCGCCTCCCCCCAAATACCTGCTCCAGGTAAAATATTGGGGGAAAAGACATTTTACAGAAATGTAAAGAGCTTTATTCCTAAGGAGATGATTCTGGACGTGAATAATGATACAAAAACAAAATCATGTTGTAAATTTTTCTCTTCTTTCTCTCCGTAGGAAATAGCCCGCAAGATAGTCCACGAAATTTCTCCCCCAGTGCCTCAGCCCATTTTTCATTTGCACGGAGGTAAGGACTTTTTGTGAGTGGCATAGTGTGTTGTAGAGAACCCTGTCTCTTCTATACTTTGCCCTTCTGCCTTCTAAGGTCCTGCTCGTTCTCATGTAAGACCTCTTGAAAGTCCCCTGGCCAACGGAGCTTAGGCTACTGCAGAACTTCCTTTAAACACACCTGTTTCAACAGTTTTCGTGGTGACTTCTGCTTTGGGTTAATTATGTGCCCCTCTCTTGGTCCTTTGCTAAATGATCCAAGTTGATGAGCTCCCAGTGAAGGCAGGACATCACCCTTTCTGTCTTTTCTCCCACCCCTAGTGTGATGCATTGTACATGCTTGGTGCTCAAGAGATTTTTACCAAATTTTCTGAGCTGATGTTACTGAGACTCGATTCATCTGTGTCCTAGTGCAATTTTTTTTATTGTTGTCAAAATACTTTTTACAAAAATGACTTGCTTGGGGTCACAGAGTATAAACTGTGAGATGCCTCTCTGTTTGAGAGCATCAGGGCAGCAATATCTTGATCCCCCTGAGAAAAAGCTATGTGTGAGCTAGAGGATGTTTTGTGTTTTCTCTTCCTGTCATGTTTAGATTTGGGTACCAAATATCAAAGATATATGTGTCATATCTAGGTCACTGAGTCAAGAGGAAGCATTTACTGCTCAGAGGATGGTGGGCAAATGACCTAATGTCAAACCTTTTCAGTTATGGATTTTCTACTGTGATTTAGCCAAGTCACTGGAGTGTCCATGATCATTTCTTCTGCATTCTGCGTGTGGAATTAGAGTACATCACCTGTCAGATTGCAACCTTCATCTTTCTGGGCTTCTTCACCCGTCACACATGTATACCTTATCCTCCTCCACCCAGGAAAAACACAGAGAAAGCAAAATGCCCCTTCAGCCAGGTTTCTGAATATTCAGGATATATTTGGTTTATTGTCTGAATGTCCTAGATATTTGCTAAATTTTCTTCAAGAGACATAACCATATCCTGAAGTAAAGTAAAGTACCACATATAGATAGGCTTAAAAAACGTATTTGTTCTTAGACAAAACTGGTAGTGCCCTATCATTTATCAGCAGGTAATGCACTTTATATTATGAAATCCAGGGGAAAAGGATATGTTTGCAGTATTTTCAGAATTTTGTGTAATTAAGATTCTATTATAAATCTCATGAAAAAGTTTGTTTTTTCATGAGTTTAGTTATCATAGGCTAAATGCCTGTATATATATTCTACCATATGATACAAGAGTGATTAAAATATTATCTTCAAAGAACTTAGAGACCCACACCCTGATTTTTTCCCCCAGTACCAGCTTTCATTTTTTTAGTTCCTTATTTTAAGTACTGTTAAAGAAAATGTGAAAATTAACTGGAAAGCTTGTTTGCCCAATGAATATTAATTCATGATGGTGCTTCTATTTTAAGTGGTAAAAATCCTATAAAAATTGATAAATAAGTGCCCACCACAGTCTTTAAAGCACATCTCTAAAAAAGGAGGAATGCATTTAATTACTATAAGTAATAAGAAAAGTGGAAATCTCATTATAGAGTGCATTTAAACATGACAGAAATCATAGTGTCTTAATCCTGCCAGATTTATAAAAATGAAGAGAATCTAATAAGTAGGTGACTAGAGGACAGATGAATCTGGTTTCTGTGCTATAAAAAAATACACAAACCCCCAGGCATGTTAATTTTTGACAAATAAACCATAAACCGTGACAGGAGATTATCACAGGAGACCTCTAGTTCATTTTGCATGGATTTCCAGATGGAACTCCCTCCACACTCTTCAGAAAGTATTAATTTAGATTAGGATATGAGTGATCATCTTTTTAAACTTCTATTCAAGTAAACAGAACCTTGTCTTATGAACACTCAAACTGGTATATTTTTATCTAACATCTGGGGTCTTTCTCTCCATTTTAGAGTTGATTTTCATGCAGGAAACATGGAGATTCCTCTCATGGGTGTTAATTCCCTTCCGTTTGGTGTGCCTTTCGGAAGCTTTAAGAAATAATGTCATTTTGAAACTCCCAGCATTTTATTGTTCTGTAAATTTAGCCCAACAGAGGAAATATTGCTCTGTTTTTGAAATTCGTCTTAGGCAAAGGGATAAAAGGCTTATTAATCTTTTCTGATCTTTCTTGTGCCATATGATAATACTCCCCTAGTAGACATTCTCTGTAATATAAAAATCTATTTGTATGCTGGAAAGTATGGTAATATACACTGCTTCCCATATTTTCTAATACAGATTTGAGAGTAAAATTATGAAGCTACTTTTTTAATGTTAAGCTAAAACGAAGGATTAAAATGAGCACTATAATGTAGATTTTGTCTGGAGCAAGGAAACATATTTTCACATTGCTAATTGTAATATTGATTTACAATCCACCTGATTGTGGAGTTACTTAATATTTTTTTCCTTGGTGGTAAAAATGAAGGTGATAATATTGCCCCACCTTTCCCAGAAGATACGGAGGTTTATGTTTTGGAAATTGCTTTTACTTCCGTTGGAAATATAGAGCCCTTGAATAATGCCTTGGGTCTCTCCTGTTGGCTAGTTGTTATTCACCAGGTTAAATCTCACAGTGTATTTCTACAAGCAGATTCCTAGGACAGCTTTGCCTGCTGGTTTCAGGTCATCACACGCTTGTTGAGTACTGAAAAGCAGAGCAATCTCCTAGTTACTCTTTCACAGTTCCTTCTGGAGTGGATTTTAGTTGGTTACATTGTACTGGCATAGTTCAACTTGTTCCAGCATCAACTAGAATACACAGTGTATCACTCCAGTGACTATAACAAATAAAGAAATCGGATTCCTCTTCATACAGTTATAATAGCCAGGTAGATATTGGAACTTTTTATTCTTTCTTTGTTGTATGCCATATTAATCCATAAATTTTTGCTAGTAATTATGAAATGATGTTTTTTTGCCAATCTCTTTGTGTTCTGTGTTCCCATCAGATGTTTTTTCCTTCTTACTTTTTCATTTAATGTAGCACTGAGATTGCCACCCACAAGGAAAAAAAGTCTTGTTGCATTGGCAAGAATGTAGACTTGTCTTCAGATAACATTTTATTGGTAGCTACTGCAAAGAAAAGACAGCATTGTTAGTATGATCCAAATTACATTTGTGTGATAGCTTTCTTGAAAAAAGGACATGCTGTCTCTTAACTACTGCATATAGCATATATAGTAACTTGTGATGTGCGGTTGTCATGGTAATGAAAATGCAATGGTCCTTTGTGCTCCATCTGAGTAAATAGACACAGACAACTTAGGGAACTTTATGAGACGTAAATTATTTCTGGTCCGTGGTTGTACCGAGTACTGAGCACATTCTTGTTTAAACATCTTTCTAGTTGTGTGTTTTCCGGAGCAAGCAAATGTAATTTATGCCTCAGAACTAATAAGAACATGTCTCCTCTTGGAATTGTTCATTCAGCTGAAATATGTTCATTGATACCTGAGGGAAAGGGGAATTAATGAATCACAAAACAAAATCGTGGTGGGGGAAATTGTGTCCCTCACTCTTTCCAGAGACTAGTTTCTGATAATTGCTATTAAATGGACTGAAAATTCTTTTAAAATCATTTCTTTTTCTTATATTTTTAAATTGGAGGTGTTTATAAAGTACAGGCATGTATTTTTAACTCTTTAATAAGTAGCCAAATAAAATAGGATCGACCTGTGGCCATTTAATAGATATCTTTATAAGCATGTTGTAATAATTATTTTCTTCTTAAATTTTTAACATTTTAATTGTTCAAAAATATTTTTAGAGAACACATAACTTAGTTCTCGCAATCCCTTATATCTGGTATATTTACATACATCTTATTTTGCTTCTTTTTTTTTTTTTAAACATACTTGATTCAATTTGTACTCCAATCATGGTACAGAAATGACAGGTAAATTTTTACTAATATCTTAACATTGTAGTAGTTCTGTGATTTGTTCACTTGAATTTTGCCATTTTGTCTTTGTGGATCATTTGCATTTATTGAAGGTAACAGCCATGGCAGCCTATGATTTTATTTTCCCTTGAACGTAAATTTAGGCCAAAATGTCAGTTTTTTACATGAACATCTAACTGTGACCTTTCTTAAATTTAAGTCCCAGTCTTACTCAAAATGGCTATTAAAGTAATAGCTCTGGAATGCCAGAGATTTCATAAAATTAGCTTTCTGGTGTCCTCTTGCCTTTGCAGTAGTATTGTCTCTACTACTGTATTAACTCATCTGAGACCCTCGTAAGGACCCTAATTCATAACTAGAGTCCAGCTCAGAAGTTACACATCCTATCCTTATTTGAAGATAAAAACCACTCTCTTCATGGCTCCTGACAGCTTTGCCTCTAAAACTGGGGCAGACAATTTACTCTTTGCCTTAAGTTCTATCACTAGTGGAGAATTTCTCATTCTGCCCCCACCGTCACTGGCCAGAGCTGGGCTGCATGCTAAAAAAAACACCTGTGCAAGAGGCTTTTGCTGTAACACTTCATGAAGCCAGGTCATGTCAGAGGCAATAACTCTTAAGAGATTCTGAGCATAGATCAGTCACTTTCTTAATACTAAAGTTATTGGCCACTTCAGGCTTAAGCCAGCCATGAGCCAAATGATCCCTTCTTCCCCAGGCACGATGAGCAGAACTGTTTCCTGGAAAACAATAAGCAGAAAGTGTTTAGGATGCTCTAAAGGTCACCACAGGCTCTTGTGCCATGCTGGAATTCAGGCCCTTCTGCAGATCGTTGGCTCTGGGTATGAGTTTCCAGACGAGAGTGTTTTTCCTCCTCCCTTTCTGTTTTTATTCATTTGAATCTGCTGAGTCTGACCATTGTAATTATCCCTGGTATTCATTTTGTCAACGTGTATTAGTGAGAGATCAATAATATGGATCAACCCATTCACTTTCTACTTGTTTGGGTGTATTGATTCAGTTTAAATAAAAGTCAACCTGCTGTATAATGTTTGTTTACCCTGACCCTTGCTGAACGTTTCCACGTCCTCACAGACTCTGTTTGTGTCAGTGTTTGGCTAAAAATATTCGGTTTCCTTGGGATTCCCATGTAACAGTACTCTGGTGTTGGCCTAAGCTAAACTCACTTTCCCAATAGGACTGATGGACGCCGCTGGTCGCTGGCCTCTCTCCCCTCCTCTGGCTATGGGACAAACACACCCAGCTCTACGGTCTCTGTAAGTGCCTGACATTTTTTCTCTCCCTCACAACCACAGAGCTATTACGCAGGCAGTGTTTTCTCTGGGTGTTTCCTGGTAGGGAGGAGAAGATAAATTCTGCGTGTCTGCCACTCAGAGTAAGGTATGCATCAAATGATGGCCTAAGAAACATAACAGGGACGTACTTTTGCTGCAAGCTTTTAAACTGTGGTACATAAGCTGAGTAAGTTCCAGGATTGCAAGTTTAGAGGAGATGGGGAGCTTTCATTTTAATACCATTTGGTGTAGTTTGCGGGGGGAAGAACACAATCTGGTTTTATTCCTTTGGTTCCATGTCAGTAATATTAGTGCTGAAAATGCCATTAAACTTTGATGGACTCAGTCTTTTTTCTTGTGTGGCTAGATAGAGCATTGGTTTATTTTGTTTTCTCTCTCCTTCAAAGAAAAGAAAATGGCAAACCTTAAATTATCTGTGCCTCCTAGGTAAGAACTTTCTTTTAAGGAGAGATTAAAACAACTTAGAAGGTTAAGAAATGAAAATAGGATAGAGGAAAAAGGTATGTTACTCTTGCCCCAGACTATAACATTTCTAGCAATTACTGGAAACAATTCAGTAGGTTAGATACATGCTTTTTGGCTTAAATTAGTGATGTTGTGGGGTATCTGTATCTGCAGGGCTTTAGAAAGCAGGTTCATTTAGAAAGGTCCAGTATGTTGTAGGCCTTCTATAAATGAGGTGAACCAGCCCTTGTACCCGCCAGGAATGTGGACCTCTGGCTCTAGAGGCCCTTCTGATTCATTTCCTTCCTCATTTTGTCAAAATCTCTGGTTCATTGTTTAGGGATATCCATCTATTGTATTTTTCACAGCTCCCAGCACTGAGTTAAGCACATAGATTCAGCCACTTAAT
The DNA here is from genome assembly GCF_020740605.2 of Lemur catta. Classification (NCBI taxonomy): domain Eukaryota; kingdom Metazoa; phylum Chordata; class Mammalia; order Primates; family Lemuridae; genus Lemur; species Lemur catta. The sequence continues at coordinate 42,686,045 of NC_059139.1, forward strand.
AATACTTGAATTGACAAGAAACTACAATGACATAAACTCTGATAATCACCACTGCCTTATATTATGTGTTTCCAGAATTCCAAGTGTAATATGATGTGGGTTTTCTGGAACACCTTTAAAACCAAGTTGTTAAAATCTCTATTGGATTATTTTTACCATCTCCTTATAGTATTTTATTGAGCAGAAGTAATTTATTTTTCTGTCCATGCCATTTTTTTGTGATACATGAATTTATTGTCCATTTAGAAACATCCTAACAACCTTGAGTAATTTCAGTGGCACATCAACCTCACATCCTTAAAGGATGCCTAAAAGTCCTGAATGGCATCAGGGAATAAAGTTGTCACTAAATAATGGTGAAGTCATTCCTGATTATTATGGCAGTAACCGTCATTGGTTATTGGCCTATATTTTAGATGTGTCTCCTAACTTCAAAGTCTTTTTCGTATTTCAACTATGTCACCTTGTGTTGCCTTCAGTCACGTTTTAGTATAGCTTGGATACAGAAGTCTCTCTTTTGCAAGAAAAATAAAGGAGAATATAGAATCTTTCCATCTCTAATTAGTAAGTCATACACCATTTTTGAAAGTGACTTGATAAAGGGTATGCTACATAGAATCTGATCCCATTTCGTATAAATAATTTTTAAAATTATTTTTGTAAGTTCTTATATGGTAGGCACGAGTCTAATTAAAATGCATTGGCTCATTTAATCATAGCAAGATACCCTAGATGTAACTGCCATTGTTATTCTCATTTGATGGATCAGAAATCTGAGATATGGAGAATTAACTGAGAGACTGTTTACCATTCCCTTGTTCTCTCAGTAAGATTCCAGTAAGCAGTGTAGGCCCCAGTCTCTTGGCTCTTTTTAAGGAATTTACATGGCTTTTCTTAAACCTTGTCATTAATAAGCCTGACCTTGCCATTAGTCACATGGAATCACTGCTGTCTCTAACTTCCATATTTGTCTACAGAAGGAGACCTCTGAGACAATTTTTAGTCATACACACTTATTCTATGTTTCTAGCAGCTTTTCTTTAAGTGTTTATTTTATTGAAGGTGGTATCATATAATTATTGATGTCAATATTCCTATTTTTTCCTTCAGAATGAAACTTTAGTTTCTGAAATTACTATTTTTGCCTGACAGAAAGAACTGTTTGTGGACTGGAGGTGCTATAGTGTGTAAAGCTCAGCTATCTTTTGTCCTTATTGGTTGTTGATAAAAAATGATGAGTGAAAACTATTATAGAAAAAGTACTTCTCTTTTTCCTTAATTTCTTTGTGTTCTTGTTTTTTAAATATGAAGGCAAAAATGCTGCCAAACTGCTCAGTACTTGCAGTTTCTTCTTTTCTAAGTCTAATCTGAATCATTCGTAGATTCCCATTTTTCTCAGTTGTTAGTCATTTAGTCAATTGGAAATGTTATTTTTCAAATAAAAATATAGGATATATACAAATAAAATTATAATCACTTTGAAAATATGTTTTAAATTTTACAGATAATTGTGTTGTTAGCTGAATGCCAGAACTGCTTATGCTGAAATGTAAACATTAATATATCTTCATCCTTTGTATATTATGGAAACTGCAAAATTGCCAAATGTTAAAAATGCTATACTCTGAAGTTAGAAAGATTTGATCATATGAAGTTAATCAATCTTCCCAGAGAATATTTAGTATTACAACTTCTTTTAATGTCAAATTTTGCAATTAAAATTAATTTATGGGGCTTTTCCAAGGTAATATTTAGATAATAATTTTTAATTTTGAAATATGTAATATGGAATTGCAGCAGTAGGAAGATAGCCTCCTATGTTTCTTACCAGATAAATTATTTTATTTTCTACTGAGTGTGAAAGAATGGAAATAAAAATATAAATACCATAAATATGAGATATGACTATAAAATATTATTTTTACTAAATAACAAGTGGAAATTTATGCATGCATGTGGATACTATACTTTGCAAAATGCTTGAGAGACTAAGTGCTTATTTTAATGATATTACCCAGAACATGTTTTGAGAATTCTAATTGCCTTGAAAACTAGCAGCACAGTTTTTTGTACAAGGCTTCATTCTTTGAAAGTCAGTTTGATTTGCAGTATAGTCAAAAGTCATATGCAAACAAGCAGGTGATGAAACTTATTACCATACTTAGAGAACATGCTGGAAATACAAAGTAATGAGACTCAGTTTATTGCGAAACTCACAAACTAGTTCTCGAAACTCTTCTGAAAGTGGTATTCCAGGGACATCTTGACCCTTGGAGATGTCTCTTCAGTATCTGTATGGGTTCTTGGAGACAGCACTCGTGTTCCTCTGTCCTCGTGGCAGCTCTCCTCACTGGCTTTCAGGCTGTCCCCCGACTCCCTCATCTCTGCTGAAAGTCAGCCTATACTTCTCTGTTGTCCAACAAGACTGGCCTTTTGGGCCCTATTTGGTATCTTTCGAATCACCCCCAGGCCATTTTGCTGGCCATATACAGTTGTTCCCAGTGCCCTAGGCTCATCCTGGCGTCCCTTGGGTCTGGCCCTGTTTCCATTTACACCTCTCTTATTCCAACTGAGATGAAAGGGGTTCCCTCTCCAAGAAGCTCCTTGCCTCCTGCTTTCTTTAGTACTGTTAAGGTTATAACACTGGCTTGTACCACTGCATCCTTCAGCTCATCATATTCTCAATCACTAAACATGGGCCATATTCCTTACGTTACCTGGTTATGTTTATGATATAATCACAAAGCTTTCCTTAGACTTAACAGACATTAACATTTTGTTATATTTGCTACAGCTGTTTTTAAAAGCAAATTTTTATTTCATTTAATAAATAAAACATTGACGAAACCACCAAAGCCCCTCTCTGCACCGATGTCTTTCTCTTCCCTTCCTCCACAGAAAGACCCCTCTGTGAAACTGGTTGATATTGTTCCCATGCAAGCACAGATCCATAATATTTTAGGTAAAACTCTCGAGCCTGGTATGTTTTGGAATTAATTTTCACCTTTAGAAAGGTAACATGATCCCTGTACTGCACATAATAGCTCAGCAGCAACTGGACCAGCAGCTCATAATCAAATATATTAGTATTTCTACAGCAACCTGAATCAACATTCACACTAACTGGATTAAATAAATATTTTAAGTAGCTTCTCATCAGTTCAGTTGGTGCTTTGCCACCAAAAGAGATTACTGTAAATTCATGAACAAACTTCTGGGTTTATGGTTGAAATCTTGGCTACAAGATTATGGACATTGATTTACCTTTGAGACATATGTATAGATTCTGAATTCTGTTTTTCTGTTTGCTAATTTCCTTATCTTTGTTTTTATCACCACTGCTGCACTCTCCTGCTTGCACTGATTTTATTATTCTTTTCCTGATTTCTTGAATTGGCTTAGTTCATGTGTTTTATTTCTTTTTTCATAGTGAAAGTGTTTTAAGACTGTGCCCATACTTTCTGAATCTAGCTTTGGTTTATCTCATAGGTCTTTCTAGTAGTCTTCTCATTTTTATGGTTTATAAAATAATCTCATTACATTATAAAATCCTTCTTTGTCACACAGTGTGTACTTAGTAAGGCATTTTATAATTTCCAGTTGTAGGGATCTTTGTAAGCTTTAGTCATTAATTTCCAGCGCTGCTGCATTGCAGTGCTTTGGTATTTACGAAGGGTGCCTGTAATGTAATGACAGATTTTTTTTTAAAATAAAAAATCCTGCAAGAACTGACATTTTCAAGTGAGTGCTATCTTTCCAAATATGCTTATTCTAACCATATTTCCACATACTCAAAAATTTCTCCATCTCTTTTATTAGAATTGCTCACAGAGTTTACCTCCCACTAAAAATGAAAACAACAAATAATTTCTTTGCTTTATAGTTCTATGTCTCAGATTGATTAAAAGCGGAGTTATTTAGCTGTTCACCTTTTCTCCCTTATCTTGTTCCAAGTGTTGAGTGATGATTTTCATCTTCATCCTCCGACTTTTTACCCACGGCACAGATTGATGGCAATTGCATCAGAGGGCAGCATGCATTATAAAAAGAGGTTTCACTACCCTATTTTTGATTTTACATCATATGATTTAATTATGTTACTTAACTAAAAGTTATAACATTTGATTGTGAGCAGTGGTAGATATGGGTGACCATACTCAGTTGAGAGCTCATCTATGATGTAATGCATTCAAGTCTCAATCCGGTGGTGTTTTGACTTTGACTAGGTCCTATCCATTTTCAGAGTCTGGCTTTTCTCCCAAGAGGAAACTATATTTTGGGAAATTGTCTTACAAACAAATGAGGTGAAATATGGAAGGCATTTTGACCTCTCAGAGCATCAACCTACATATTTAGGTACTAGTTCTTGTAACATGAAAAGGAAATGATATAAAATGGTGGTATCGTCCACATTCTGCACATTGAACTCCTATTATTCATTTGAACAATTTCTTTTTGAGGTAGTCATTACAATCTCACTTTAATTTGTTTCAGTCATCCTGTTCCTCCCAGGAGAAGTTGCATCAGTTGCCATATCAACCAACGCCGGATGAATTACACTTCTTATCGAAACATTTTTGTACCACTGAAAGCATCGCCACTGAGAACAGATGCAGGAACACACCCATGCGCCCCCGTTCCCGAAGTCTGAGGTGTGTGGACCTAGCTGAAAACCTTTACTAGTTGAATTATCTGTTTTCAACCACTTTGAGTGAAGATGTCTGGTCCTCTAATTCATATATGTGTTAATTGATTTGTGAACTACTGTAAATATAGCGTAATTTTTCCACTGATGCATGATATTTTTGATTACCTTTGAAATGAATGTTATTTTTCTTTTAAATTCTCACAATTTGCTAATTGCTGCAATAGCAGTAATCACAGTATCCTTAGGGGACAACCTACAAAAACTTCTAGCCATGGGAAATTTCAAGGCAGTCTTGTTTGTTAGGTGTTCAGTGGAATATCAAAGTTTACCAAGATTTGTGCCATTCTTCTTCATTTAGTATTACAAACTAACACTAAATATAGCCACACTGGATAATTGTGGGATGTTTTAGGATATTCTGAGATGTGGAATAAAAGACCAGTTACTACTTCATCAACAGGCACTGTTTTACCACATGGATGCCATTTTATTTATTTATTTATTTTTTTTGAGACAGAGTCTTGCTCTGTTGCCCGGCTAGAGTGAGTGCCGTGGCGTCAGCCCAGCTCACAGCAACCTCAAACTCCTGGGCTTAAGTGATCCTACTGCCTCAGCCTCCCGAGTAGCTGGGACTACAGGCATGCACCACCATGCCCGGCTAATTTTTTCTATATATATTTTTAGTTGTCCAGATAATTTTTATTTCTATTTTTAGTAGAGACAGAGTCTCGCTCAGGCTGGTCTCGAACTCCTGACCTCGAGCGATCCACCCGCCTCGGCCTCCCAGAGGGCTAGGATTACAGGTGTGAGCCACCATGCCCAGCCCATTTTTTGTTTTATTAAAGGAAATCCTAAGATATCTGGTGCAAGCTGAATCTACCAGGAGTATAAACACACTGAAGTTACACAACTGTATACCACTGGGAAGGAACATGAACCTACTATTGAAATAAATAAAGAAAAACACACAACAGCTGTATGCCTTTGCTTCACATTATACATAATGCCCACCTCAGCAGCCCAAATAAATACTTGCCAGGCTAGAAAATGGATTTCAATTATGACACCTGTGCCACGGAAGACACCCAGACCTCTTCAGTGGTGTGTGGCAGAGCGCAGGTGTATGATAAAAGTGTGAAATTACACTGTTAAAGGTGTCGTAGATGTTGCTGTTTGTAGCTACCCTGTTTTGTTTTATATTGCAGTGCATTAATTGGTTTCCAGAGTTTACACAAGCTCATATTACATGCAGAATATAATCTCAGTTTAAGAACATTTTCTGCAATGCTGCTGTATTGTAACTATAATTATTTTGTGGCATTCCCCTTCTTGAGCTTTCTTAATCCTATTCAGTGTGTCTTTGTGTTTATGGGTGGGTACATATGTGTACATGTGTAGTAATGACTGATTTTGTAGTTTATTACCTAGTATACTTTTCTTACAAAGGTTGTGTAGTGTTTTTGATGCAACTGACTGTTTATAAATAAAAAGCTTATTTTCATTTCATGCTGTGGCAAGTTTAAAAGGGTAATTTGCTTTGCTTGCAGCCCTGGACGTTCTCCCGCCTGCTGTGACCATGAAATAATTATGATGAACCATGTCTACAAAGAAAGGTTCCCAAAGGTAATGAATTGAATTTAAGATGCCTAGCGTCTAAACGAACAGGCAACATAGGTCTAGAGTCTGTAAGGTGGTTTTGTTATGGGAAGTAATGAGTTGCATAAAACAGCACCATAGCCTCCTTAGAAAGATAAAATAACTAAAAAAAATATAAGCTAACAACTGCTGAGAACTAGCCACTCTCTGTACTCTGACCTGGCTTTAGAGTGAGTTTAGCTGGTGTGGCCACACACTGGGTGGCTTGGTGAGGTGCTGCGTGGACAGTCTGCTTTGAAAGGCCTGGGGACTTTGTGTTCCTCCTGCCCACGCTCTGGGCTGCTGCTGCCTTGTCAAGCAGACACTGCTGTTCTCCCTCAAAAGCCTGGATTGATGTGTCATGAAAGTTGGTTTTTTGTGTGTTTCTTTTTACTCTTACACCTCATTTTCCTTTTCTGTGATTTCCCATCTCTTCAGCCATTGTACTTCAACCCTTCGTAATTCAGAAGGGAAGGCCCCGTTGCAGCATCCCCCAGTTACACGGGTAGAAGGAATTTGAATTGAGCCAGAGATGATTTGTGAAGAGTTGTTGCCAAACCCCTGGCTGCAGCCATGGTGCCCCTGACCTCACCTGGTTTCCCTGTCTTTCCGCCAAAGCGTTTCCCCAGACTTTGGAGAGGGCGACCTCTCTGTGTTCTCCCCTGCTACCTTTGTTGCCCTGAGCAAGAGAACAAAAGGAAATCTTTGGTTTCATAAATCAGGAGTTAGAGTACTTATTATTTGTAATGAACCCAACATTGATGTCATTGATTGCAGCTGTTTTAGCTATTTATCACATGTCACTTGCTCACCAGGGAAGCAGGTACTGACTGTCCCTAGTTAACGCAGGGCAGGGTGTTAGAGGGGAGCAGGAGGAAGGAGGGAGTCTCCCCGCATATGTAATTAACGTAAGCAAGGAATATCGATTAGGCAGTAGGTGATCAGAGAGAGTGAAAGTTGGAAAAGACATTTTAGATTTATTTTACCAAGGGAGTCCCCTTAGCCTCTCGCACATAATGTCGCATTTTGAGAAAACAATAAGGATGGTATAAGACGCGGGCTCCTGACACATTAAAACCTAGTCAAGAAGATAAACTTTTGGCTCACCCTGTGGAACTCCAGCAACAATCCTGATTTTTGAGTTAAGTAAAAATGTAAAGAAATATTTGATATTTTTGACAATCTGTCTCTGAAAGAGCCCAGGATCTAAAAGGAAAGCATAACAATTCACAAATATCATTTGAGTTATTTGAAGCAGCTTATGTGGACTATTTAACATTTGATACGACATAGGAAAAAGGGTATTATATGCTCTGAAATATTCATCTTCACTTTGTACCTCAACTCTTTATTACACATAGTGAGGCTGCTGCTTTTTTTCAGTAAATGTTATCTTTTAGAGCACTTTTAGCTTCATAGCAAAATTGAGTGGAAGGTACAGAAATTTCCCGTATACCCTTTGCTCCACACAGGCACAGCACCCCGCCGCATCTGCACCCCCCCACCACCACCACGGTGGTACACTGGTTGCAGTTGATGAACCCACAGTGACACATCATTATCACCCACAGTTCACAGTTACATTGGGATTCACTCTTGGCGTTGTACATTGAATGGGTTTGGACAAATGTGTAATGACATGTATGTGCCATTATTGTATCACACAGATGTGAGGATTGTTTTTAATGTAATTTCTAGAATTCTATTTACCAACTTGTAAAGGTCTCTGAAAATGTTAGGTAAAGGAGGTGGTTGGATTGTTCACCTGTGTGTTTCCTTGTATTATATCTGCATATGTGTGTCTTCTCTAAATAGGCTACAGCTCAGATGGAAGAACGTCTAAAAGAAATTATCACCAGCTACTCTCCTGACAATGTTCTTCCCCTAGCAGATGGGGTGCTTAGTTTCACTCACCATCAGATTATTGAACTGGCTCGAGATTGCTTGGATAAATCCCACCAGGGTCTCATCACCTCTCGATACTTCCTTGAATTACAGCACAAATTAGATAAATTGCTACAGGAGGTAAGAACCATACACCATATAAAGTTTCCTGATTGTTTCACTTTTCCCCTGAAAAAAAAAATTTTTTTTGAAATCATTTGCTCACAAGTTATAATCCTGAGATGGAGTTCACATTCCAGGAAAGCAACGAAAAGGCAAAAACACCTACCTGATTGCTACTTGCTATACATTGATTCTAGTCATTAATTACAGTAATAGAAAATTAATGTAATAACCTTTACAGGAACCTTGGGACCCGACGGTCTATGACTCTAGGATAAGTAGGTTGGGAAGGATTTTGAAGCAGTGATTTTTTTTTTTCCCCCCTTAACCATAAAGTTATAAATTGCCTGAGCATATGTGTGTTATTTGATGATGCTATCTAGTTCTAATGTCTGAAAAAACTAAATGGAAAATTGCGGGCTTCTTCCAGGCTGTGTGTTCTATTAATTAACCTGCCTGTGGTGTTGGGTAGTAAATGGCAACTTACATTTTTGTTAACGTCAGTTCTTCTTATAACAAAATATCCAATTTCAAAATGACAAATAAACACAGGACCCATCTGGGCTTAACACTTGCATACCCAGCTCCAGATAACACTCAGGGCAGGAAGGGAGTACATGTGGGGAAATGGAATGAATGCTCAGTAGTGCAGTATGCTTCTCACTGAACTTGACCAGCCACAGCCAACAAACAAAACCTGTTTAGCCTCTGTATTTGGATATATTGTATTTCTGTATCTCTTAAGGCATAAATTATGCCCATGTAAACATAATCATGGTGGTTTTCCTAAGCATGGGTATATAAATAATTGCATAGAACTAAAGGAAAATACTAGCATCCTAATTTTCAAGAAATCTACCTGTCCTTGTCCCTACGGAATTTAGTTATAGCAAGATAAGAAGATCCCACTCTGGCTAGCAGCCCCTATTGTTCTTCCTTTTCCCACCCAAACTTTCTGTTCTCTGTCCCCATTTCTCACATTGCAACCTACTGCAGTCTACTAAAGTGGTGCTTCTCACACTGTCTTTGGGGGTGAACACATTGTTTTAGGGCTTTGTTTTTATTAATTTCTAATTTGGTATAGACGAGTTCTCTTCCATAAACTAAAATAACATGAGTTTTAGAAGTAAATGATCATTTACTTGGGTGTCTTGGCAGCATAAACTTGCTATAAAAGTCACTAAATGCTTATGCTCCATAATTGTACTTGTCACACTCTGATATCAAACGGTTTGTGGATTGGTGCTAGTCTGCGGACCACACTCTGAGGAGCACTATACTTGCATATAAAGTCTCTGTGGACTATGTCTGCTTTGTTCACCTAGGATGGTGTGTGACTCCTATATTTGTTGACTGAATGGCTTCTGACCCCCTCTCACTAAACTCACTGACGTCCTTCTTACTGTCCTATCCACAGGGCACTTTATTGAAACATTATTGCATCCCTCTCCCTTTTAATATATTCTCTTATCCTTGGTACCCCTCTGACCATTTCTTGGCCTCTTCCAAGGGTTTCTCCTCCCGCTCATATTTTCTACAAGTTTTTCCACGATCTCGTGTTGGATCCACACGCCCCCTCTCTCCTGGTGATCTTGTTGGCTGTCTTGGATTAAAGTCCTGTGGACTCTAATGGCTTCCATCTCTCAGGCCAGCAGCCCTCTCTCAGATTTCAGATTCATGTGCCTGCCTGCCTACTGAATATCTTTCCACCTGATGGCCTGCTGCGGCAGCAGCCCCCACCTGTCTAAAACTAGACTCAGCATTTCCTCAACCACACCGGCCTCTCCTGCGTTCTCTGCTCCGTCCTTGGCACCACGATCTGTCCGATCACCTGCTAGAACTCTGAGACATACTAGACTCCCTCCTTCCCTTCAACACGCAACTGCTGCTTAGAACTTCAGTTTACTTCCTCAGTATTTCTGCAACTCTTTCCTCCTGTTCTATAACCACTGTCTAGCTCAGACCCTCATCCTCACTGCTCTGCCTCCCTCCAGGCCTAACTCCTCAAATCCACACTTTCATGTAGCAGCAAGAATATCTAACACTCTTCAGTGGCTCCACTCTGCCTACAGGTAAAAACTGTAACGTGGCCTGTGGCTGTGCCCTCCCTCTCAGTGCATTCAGACTAGGTGTATAAGATGTATATGAAACATAAACGAATTTCTTGTTTAGACTTGGGTCCCAGCCCCAAGATATATCATTATGCATATGCAAATATTCCAAAATCCAAAACACTTCTGTCCCAAGCATTTTAGATAAGGGATACTCAACCTGCATAATATTATCCAGCTAACATTTGAGATAAACATTTCACGTTTTTTATATATGATGAAACAACTAATTTATAGGCTAATTATATTGTATATAGGAAATATATTTCATGAATGTATCAAATGTCCAGCATAACAAAAGCAGTCCTTCACTATGTCAACCATTACTTATATCTCAGATGTTACATCTGGCAAATTAAAGTTCTTAGCCAGCTTCCACTCTGCTTGTACTATTACTTAATGTGTCATAAACTTTTAATATCTCCTTCATTTGTGGTTCACATTTAAGAGCCCTTACATTTGATTTTTAACATAGATAATAAATCAAAGTTTGCAATTAAGGTTTAGCTAATAGAGCTCTTCTGTAGATATAGACATTTAATAGTGTCCATTTATGTACAGATAATGTCTGTGTATCAATCTTTTAAGAGTATTTTTGAATCACTCAATTTTTTAATATTTGCGATTATCTAATTAGCATGCTTTGCTGATTTTTTTTTCCATTACTGGAGCAACTCTGTATCATCATTCTTTTCATTGCCTTTTCATAGGCTCATGATCGTTCAGAAAGTGGAGAGTTGGCATTTATTAAACAGCTAGTCCGAAAGATCCTAATTGTTATTGCCCGCCCTGCTCGGTTATTGGAGTGCCTGGTAAGTTGTTCTTAGATGTGACTATGTTATTTATTGTTAACTGTGGGAAAGCAGTAACCATCAGAAAGCTCATTTCATTTGGTTTCAAACACCAGAGCTAAATGGAAAGAGATGAAGAACTACAACTTGTGAATGTTTACGACAACATCCATGTGTGATTTGTCTTTTCTTAATTTAAGAAAGAATTCTAGGACTCGTGCTGTATTAAGTGATAGTCATATCACATTCTGGTCACCCTTGAAAGATCATCTTGAAATAACGTGCTTGACCTTATCTCAGCATAATTACTTTGTGTCACAGCTCATTTAAAATGCTGGCTGTGCGTCACTTTTTTGGAGTTGCCAAGATTCAGAGAGGGAAATCAGAGAGAAATAGTGACCTGTAATTATAATTATTATTTGTTTTTAAAATGTGGCATGTTAGAAAATAAGCACTGGTTAGCAACCCATTTGGGAAAATACGGTAGAGCCATCTAGATTAGTTCATTTTAACAATTACATTTTTTTGGCCAGTGGTAATTTTCCTGTTTTAAAATTTTTGTTTTATGAAATTTTGATTGCGATTGCAATCAAAACAGTGAACAAATATAAAGCTTTGAACTTAAGAATTATTTTAAGGGCTACTAATACAGCATCAAAACTCACTTTTAAGTTCCACTAGCCATTAAAGTAATTATAACACCATGTACAATACAGCTTTTCAGAAATACACATACATACATAATATACATATGCTTGTAGTGATTTGGTTTTGCCCTTATTTTAATTAACATTCATAAAGTTTTATAATTGTGCAATATTTATAGCCCCATAAACATATGTCAGTGTATAGTGAGACACAGCAGAAGGAAAATCTTGAGAAAGGTCGGGAGTTGGAGGGTTGGGGGAAGGCTTTCCATCAGTGGTGAGAACCCTTAGAATCACAGAGTCATACACACCATTTGGCATTGAGTGTCTCTGGAAGAAGAAAAGGGAAAAAATACCTTGGATACTTCTGGGGGAGAACTGGGTAACTGGTGAACCCAGGTAGAAAGGAGGCTTAACTTTTTCTTACTACTCCTATTGCAGCTTTTGAATTATGCACTCTGTGTTTGTACTTCCTGCAATTGTTTAATTTAGGGGAAAATGTCATGTGGCATTAAAACTTGTTTTTCTGGACAACAGATATGCTAAGAGCAGACCTTGACTTAAAGGGAAAATAATTTTTTTTAAGCAGTAATCACTCATAATTATAAGAGAAAAAACTAAAAATACATCCTCTCCAAGACAGCAACAAGTGACCTTAGAAGTACCTTGGAAATGTTGCTGCTTTCAGTACTGTGTACAGCTCAGGTGAACTGGAGTTTTAGACTATGAGGGGATGTGTCCCCAACCTGTCATCTTGTGCCCACGGTTCCCAGGCTTGCTCCATCAGTTGATGTGACTTTGTGTAAAGGGCACTGAGTGTTTGTTTACATTGGTTTGGCTTTGCTCCACTTGCAGCGAGCTTTTGTATATGGCCTTTAGAAATTCTTGAGTAATTCTCAGGTGAAATGCTGAGATTCCAAAGTTGCCTATTTTAGGCATTAATCAGAAAAGGGAAGATGCTGGGGAAAAAAATTTAGGGAATATAACTGAAAATAGCAACTGTGCTTTACAATCTGTAAGCATAATTGTTTATAACTCATAAATCCATGACATCTTTGTGGACATAAGGGAAACACCAGCCTCAGTTTCTCCTACTATACTCTCACAACACGCTTCTGACACCAGTTGTACGGGAACCTCACACATAAGCAGTTCTGTAGCAGATACCAGCTGGGTGCCCTCCAGTTCCATTCCAACACTGTCTGCCGGGAGATAGCTTCACATCCTACAGGTCGAGGGCTCAGTCTTACAAGACCGCCTCCCACTTCCTATGCCAATCGCAAGCCCCAGGTTGTTTTACCTGTGCTTCTGACCAACTGGCTACCAATTGGGGTTCCCATAACCCTCTCCTTGGGTTCAGTTAATTTGCTGGAGTGGCTCGCAGAACTCAAGGAAACACTGATGTTTACCAGTTAATTATAAAATATATCAGGGAAACCAATTTGCTGGTGAGTACATGTGGTGCTTATTTTTCCATTCTTGGGATACGTTGCTTAATATGGGTTCCAACTCTCTCCAGGAGAATGAAAGAGATGCCATAGCACCGTTATTTCTTATAACTAAGTAATACTCCATGGATCATCACCTAAGTGCACATTTGGGAATAACACCAATTGGGTATCGGACAGAGGTAGTGAGTGGGGGGAGGGGATGGGTGTATACCTACATGGTGAGTGCGATGCGCACTGTCTGGGGAATGGACACGCTTGAAGTTCTGACTCGGGGGGGGGGGGGGCGGGGCATGGGTGTATACCTACGTGATGAGTGTGATGTGCACTGTCTGGGGAATGGACATGCTTGAAGCTCAGACTCGGGGGTATGGGGGGTGCATGGGCAATATGTATAACCTGAACTTTTGTACCCCCATAATAAGCTGAAATAAAAAAAAATATATATATAGGCCGGGAGCGGTGGCTCACGCTTGTAATCCCAGCACCCTGGGAGGCCAAGGTGGGTGGATTGCTCGAGGTCAGGAGTTCGAGACCAGCCTCAGCAAGGGCAAGACCCTGTCTCTACTAAAAAAAAAAAAAATAGAAATTATCTGGCCAACTAAAATATATATATCGAAAAAATTAGCCAGGCGTGGTGGCGCATGCCTGTAGTCCCAGCTACTGGGGAGGCTGAGGCAGTAGGATCGCTTAAGCCCAGGAGTTTGAGGTTGCTGTGAGCTGGGCTGACGCCACGGCACTCACTCTAGCCTGGGCAACACAGCGAGACTCTGTCTCAAAAAAAAAAAAATATATATATATATGTATATATATACATATATATATATATGTATCACAAAGGATACAAATGAAGAGATGCACAAGGCGAGGTATGGGGAAAGGCATGGGGAGCTCCCCTGTGCTCTCTGGGTGCAGCACCACCCTCCAGGAACCTCCCCATGTGCAGCTATCCAGAAGCTCCCCAAACCCAGTTCTTCGGGGTTTTTATGGACGCTTCATTAAGTAGGCATGATTGGTTATATCATTGGCCACTGGTGATCAACTTAGCCTTCAGCCTCTCTCTGAAGGTGAGGTTGGGGCTGAAACTCACAACCCTCTAATCACATGGTTGGTTCCCCTGACAACCAGCCCCCATCTGGAGGCTTTCTGGGAGTCCCTAACCACCAGTCAACTCAGTAGCATAAAGACATTACCACTTTGAAGATTCCAAAGGTTTTAGGAGTAGTATATCTGAAAACAGGGATGAAGACCAAAAATATATTTCATAATATCACAGCAGCTAACTAGAGCGATGTCATCCTAAAGATTTGTATTACATACTAGAAACAACAGACAGCCAAAAAATAAATAAAATACATAGGAAAAATGTATTCCCAAAGTTTTACAGAAGACAGAGGTAATTGGAAGTTTTAATTTCCTGTTTTTCCTTCTTAATCTGTATATTATGTGACTATTGGTATCTTAATTTTAGAGTTAATAATAAAAATGATGATTTGAAGTTTTCTTCCTAATATTTCCAGACACCTCTGTATTAAGGGAGTTTCCTTCAAAACCTTTGAGTAAATGTATTCTAACATTATTCCTTTTGTGACTGGTTGTGCGGAGAGAGAAAAGGAATCTCAAACCTGCATGGAAATTCCCAGATTTTAAAAGTTTGCTAAGAAGGCACAATTAAAACTCAGACCTGTTGATTTTCAATGAAGTACAGATCTTAAATGGAGCATAGTAACTTCAGAAGTACCTTCAGAGTTAACGTTACAAGGGAATTGGAAATGATCATTATCTTTGGGTTACAAGTGCATAAATGTATTGGCTTAAAATATGAATAGGCTTCATATATGAAGTGAGAATTATATACTTTTTAAAGCCACTTGCCTCCTTTCTGCATAAATAGGCTACAACCATGTATATCCAGCAGTTTTACTGTGAATGGGATTTATGTAATAAAACCTCAGACAATTGTGGCTCAAAGAAGTATTCATCTGTGTCTTCTGCTAGGAATTTGATCCTGAAGAATTTTACTACCTGTTGGAAGCAGCAGAAGGCCATGCAAAAGAAGGACAGGGTATTAAAACTGACATTCCCAGGTACATCATTAGCCAACTGGGACTCAATAAGGATCCTCTGGAAGGTAAGTACCTTGGTTGGGCTGACCTCTTACCTGCTCACATACTATGGCTTCATAGAAGAACTTAGTGGCAAATCTTTGTTTTTCCTCATGTTTTGGCTCTGTCTAGTGAAAAGGAAGCAGCCACAAGTCCAGGGGAGCAAATGAGCATGACCCATTTTGTGTTTACCTAGAGTATGGGGACAGGCCTTGAAATCGTAGGCCCGTCAGCCTGAGAATGCCAGGGTGTCCCAGCAGGGTTTAGATTTCAATCTTCTCTGAGTATTTTTCTCTTGCAAAGCTCAGTTGGGCTCTTCTTGAGAGTACTTTTAATTTTAAAAATGTTGCTAAAGAAATTATCATTAATTAAGTTGACATTTAAATTTAATTTGGGAGTAATGCAACTGATGGTAGATTACTTTAAATTGAGTGCAGTATCGGTAGGTATCTTTTTGCTTATTTGTCTCAAGACGGTATGAGAGATAGTAATATACAAGACAGCCAATGAAAAAAAGAAATGTTTTAAAGCTTATAAAAGGATTTATGGTTGACTCAAATAAAGAAGATATCATTAGATTAAAGACAGAAAATAGGAAGCATCCTGTTACTGGTAAATCTAATATTGGTAAACTACTCCCCCCAACCTGTTCCTGTCCCTTATTGTTTGGGATTGTTATTTATAACATTTAGGTTATATACTGCCTAAAAAGACTCAGAAACTATCGTTGACTCCTTCATTCAAAATTGTCTTCTTGGTTCATTAAATTGAATTTGCAGACAGCGTTTATCTTGCTGAATTGTTTGCAATGGTGATAAACGTGGGCACAGAGATTTTTCCCTCCAGAGCGGGGGATCCTGCTGCTCTCTGCCCTGCTCCCCTGTCTTCCTGGCTTTGTTTGCTCTCACGGCCATCGCATCTTTGCTCCCAGTGAAATGATGCATGCAACACTGTGAGATAATGCCAGATAAATTTATACTGTACTGAAAGCAATACCACAACAGATTCATCACTTATCAGAGACTGGCGGCTGCTTTTCTGAAAAGTTCCCTGGGGAGAGATTTTTTTTTTCCCCATGGCTTTTAAATTACCATCTTTACCTTTTTGAATCATGAGTCTTCAGAAATGGTTTAAATCAATGAAATAAAAAGGGCAGATGTTTAATGGTATTTAGATGAGTTTTAAAAATCACTTCAGGCATTATAAAATGATGCCTTAGCTTCCTGCTTCAAAAGCTGACTCTTGGTTTCATTCCAGGACTACCCACTGCTTATAAATAATATGTATTTCCCAGATAATAGTTATTTAGCAGAAATTCTATTTAAAACAGAACCGTCTTTTAATTTGCTTTTTTTTTTTAAATGAAAATAATTGGAGTGGGGAAAGCTGTCAAAGAATATTATAGTCACTTTTCACACCGGTATAGTGCAGATTGTATCAGCCCTTGAATGGTAGCGTGAGGAGGTGTTTACAATTTTCTTACATTGTGGTAGGTATCACTGGAGGCTGAACTTTGGTAGGTGAATACTCTGAGGCCCATTTATGTACCTTTATATAGAGGCTTTAAAAAATTAATAATCTTTGACAAGTTTAGAGTTTAGTAATATAAATTAATCACTGGGAGTTATGGTTTTTCTTTTAATTCTTGATACTTAATTTTCTTAATTCAAATCTGAGGATAGTTTTTAATCTATGTGTTAACACTTAAAATGTGACTTCTCCAGGTAATTAAGTAAATGATCACAAATCCTGATTGATCTACATTTGTTTCCCTTTCTTGTCAACATCTGAACCGGCATACCTAAAGCCTATCCTTTGGAGGTTGGGCACTGAGAGCTCTGGGGCACGGCTGCGAAGGGGTACCCTCCAGAGCCAGCACCGTGGCTGTGCGAACTTGACCATCCAATCCATGAGCCTCTTTGTGCCTCAGTTCCTCCCATAAAAATGAGATAATAGTAATACCTATTTGTAGAATTGTTTTTGAGGATAATATGAGTTAATCTCTGTAATTGCTTATCAGAGTAATTGCTTAATAAGTGTTAGCTGCTGTTTTTGTTTCATTTAAACACTACTAACGTTTGCCCATTTCCTTGAGAGCCCTTCACCTGAATACATTTTAGTTCACCTTCAAGTCCATAAATCCAAGGTGCAGGTCACATTGAATATTGGCATTATTTGAATGACACCAAGAAAACACATAGTTTGTGCTAAGCTCATTTTTATTCTGGAATTCCCCCTATAGGTAAACAGGGAAACTTAGTGTCTATGTTCAGTTATTTCAGAATCTAGAGTTTATAAATTTTTTATCTAAAGGTAACATTCTAATTTTATTTTGCTTCATCTCTCTCATGCATAATCTCTTCTCTAAAAAGATGATTATATTTATAAGAACATGAATACATGAAATAAGAGCCTAACAAATAATTTATATGAATACAAAAATATATAGGTAAAACTATAACTTTTTATTATACATGTTCAATTTTGAAAAGTTAGAAAATGCAAGTAACAGAAGAAAATACTAATAATACCACTCAGGTGACATCCATCAAAAGTTTTAGAATTCTTTCATGTTCTTTTTTTATAAACCTTGATTTTTTAATTTAGAGAAGTATAAAAATTAAAATGAACAGTAAAGGAATTAGGTTTTCTGATTATATAAACTCAAGCATACATTCTGAAGTGCATTGAACAATTAGGCACCTTTGTCTCTTTTAACTAGATCACAGGGGTAGTATTAATACTTCAGCTGGTGTCTAGCAGGTAGCATCCAGCCCAGGATTGACTACTTTACCCAATATAGTTAATTAATAATCAACATGCAATGGGCACTCAGTTTTTGTTAGGTAACATGATAAGAGTTTTATGTGCGCTATCATATGTAGTATTCATAAAAAACTCTAAGGGATAAGTGATATTGTTCCCATTTTATAGGGGAAGAGCCTGAAGTTAAAGGGCGCTCGGCTTGTGAGTGCCCATAGTGGTGGTAACCCCAGTCTTTTCATCTCTAAATCCCTGTTAACCACTATTATTGCTTCCTCCCTGACAAACGTCACATTCTCAGTGTACCTGGCAGGATATTTCTTTGTGGATGTGAAGGGATGGAACGAGATGCTCATTACAACTTCAGAGTCATTTTTGAGTAGTAGTCAGTGCTCCTTTGATGCCCATCAGAGTCTGGGAGGATGCCTCTCTTGGATATCTGATCACAAGCAGAGTTGTTGACCCACCAAACCCATTCCAGGCTGTGATGATTGCATCAGCCAGTGAATCCTGCTAGCTGGAGCAGAGACCAAGTCTGTAATGTCCCTCCGTCTAGATGTTCATAGGAAATGGGGTTCCAGATAGCCAAAATAGCTCTATGGGGAGAGCATTAGGCTGAAGAAATGGGGTTCCACGGAAGGATGTGTAATGGAACAATTTCAAAATATCAGGTGCTGGTTCTCGCCATTTTGGATTTAAGATTTTCTCATGGGCATATTGGAGTATAAAGTTTTCTTTTTTTTAATATTGGAGAAATTATTCTTTTGTTTTAGCTTAGTACTCTTGTCTAATTGCAATGTTTTTCTTAAACTTGTTTTTTTTTTTTTTTTTAACTTAGAAATGGCTCAGTTAGGAAACTATGATAGTGGGACAGCAGAAACACCAGAAACGGATGAGTCAGTTAGTGTAAGTATCTTTCTTGATGAAATATGATGTTGGTTTTCTGTTTATTAGCATCTGGAGACTTTGGCTGTGTTAATTAACTTATTTGTTCAACAAATATCTATTGTGCTTCTATGTGCAAGGCATTGTGCCAGGCACTAGAGATATAATTTTAGTCTCTTCCTTCAAAAAGAAACAGAAATTAATAAAAAGAAATCACACACAAAACTAGAAATGATAAACAAGATTGTTGGGGGAAAAAAGACGATATGCTAGTAGGACATGACATAAAGCAATTTACTTTTGTCCAGTCCTAAAAGATTTCTCAAGGAAATGGCACTTGAGCTGAAATATAAGAAATTGTAGGATAAGAAGGGGTGGAGGCCAGGCATGGTGGCTCGTGCCTTTAATCCTAGGACTTTTAGAGGCCGAGAGGGAAAGATTGCTTGAGGTCAGGAGTTTAAGACAAGCCTGAGCTTACACAACAAGACCCCATCTCTACAAAAAATAGAAAAATTAGCCAGGCATGGTGGAGTGCACCTATGGTCCCAGCTACTCAGGAGGCTGAGGCAGGAGGATCACCTGAGCCAAGGGTTTGAAGTCGCAGTGAGTTATGATGACACCACTGCATGCTAACCCATGGGAAGGTTTGGCATTTTGAACTTAAATCCCAAAATGTTAAAAGACTAGGACAAGGCCAACCTGAGTTGTTTACAGAGGGAAATTAAAATCAGGAATCTTCCTTGATCTCCTAGAAATGTGGGTTCACAGAAATGCAACTGAGACAATGCCACAAGGAGCAGTTTTTCAGCACTGCTGTGGCAGATTGATCTTCAGAGCTGTCCCCAGGCTCCTGTGGCAACAATACTGTACCTCAGCACATTAAACAACATAGTCTGTCGTTCAGCTATTATCTCTTCTGCTGATAAAATGATTCTGTCAAATTCTGAGCTGCTTTTTAACTTCCATATTTTGTTTCCAAGAGTTCTAATGCTTCCCTGAAACTTCGAAGGAAACCTCGGGAAAGTGATTTTGAAACGATTAAATTGATCAGCAATGGAGCCTATGGGTGAGTAATTCAAGAAAAGCTCTCTTATTATATTTTAACACGCCTGAGCAATATATTTATTCTTCACATTTATCTTATGCCAGATGCATGTTGTGTAGGGACTTGACTTTTCAGATCACTGCTCCTTGAGGGGCGTAATGTGCACCTCAAATCACTTCTTATTGGATACCCCATTGAAAGACATATCAAGTGACCTAGGAGTTATTTTAGAGGGTGGGAGAGAAAGACTTTAAAGGAAAAATTTGATATATTCCTGTTTCTACCCCCTTCATTCTGCCTTTTTGGGTTCAGAAGTATCTGATTCTTTTCTTTATTGAGAGAGAGAGAGATATATATATACTTATATTTATATATATATATTCACACACATATACATATACACACCCCATATTCTATGTTATTATATATATGTAATTTTGTATATAGCATTGCTACTTGAAAATTAGCCTGTATTTCCTGTCTGACCAGCAGTAAACCTTATGAGGAAAGTATTTAAATAAGGATGGCTGAAAACTTAAAGCAATACATTTCTTTTGGTTTTTATATTACACCAAGCTTTTAAAAATTGAACTCTGTGCTATAATGTAATCACATTAGTGGTGCTTCTTCCTTGATCCATTTTTGTAGACAATTTCTTTCTCATGGCACAGGGAGAAGAGTGAGTCACTAATAGTTTGGAAGGGTATTTAATGACACACTATGACCTCATCTATTTCAGACAGCCTAAGAATTCTAGTTTAATTAAGTATTAATCTCAATTCCATCTGTATATGGAGAGCAATAAATAATCTCATAGACATTTATTGCCATTTATCACCCACATGAGCAGCTAAAATAAAAGCGATTTTTGTTGTGCCACAAGGGATCTTTCTCTTTACTATTAAATATTTTTTCACCTCTAAAATTTTCCACACCATTAACTCAGTGAAGAACTTAAATATTTGTGAGTCCTTTGTATGCTCCGCTGATTTGTTTTCAGGATCTGTCAAATGCTATATTTCTTGATGTGGCTTATAAATGCTTTCTCATGTACTTTTGCAATATATTATTTCCTTCAAGGACCTCATTGAAGCTTTTCTACCTAGGGAGATTGTTGTAGCATGCAATTGTTTGTGATTTTTGTTTGTTTACCATTTTTTTTATTTCTTTATACTTTTAGAGATCACCTGAGGATTTCTTTCTTCATTAGGGGGAAGACTAAACTTTGATTTAATGGGTGTATAGGTTTGAGCTCTGCTAGAGCTTATTGGCAGTGGAATTCTGGAATAAGACAAACTGTGAGGCACCACTCTTAAAAAAAACTTGGGCGTATATCTTCACAGTATTTGGAGTTCTAACTGGTTGAGTAAACTCATTTATAGTGCAATTAAACCACTGTATAGTAGACGAGGTATATCACACTTTGGGGAGCGGTTGGGAATATACAAGAAGTTAAACCAGCTGTGAATCAGTGAACACCCAGGATGCAGGCCAAGTCATTACATGGGCTCACACGCTGCCTGTGGGAGCCTCCGCCGATCAGCCACAACTTTTTTTTCTCTCTTTTGCTCTTCTCAGATTTAATCTCTCATTATAATTCTGACAGATTTCCTCTACATTTTAATAATCTTTAATTTGAAGTTGGAATGGAGCTACCCTCATTGGTTTACCCAGTCAAGATGCTGATCGCAGGCTTAAGTGAACTGGCTGAAAAAATGGATCCCTCTCTGGGTGGGCGAGCGGGGCTCTCAGAGGCTTTCTTAGAAGCCTGTGCAACAGAGTCTGCCACTCACGCCAGCGGCTCAGAGAGACACTGACTCCGTGACTTCCCGAGAATGGGTGGTGCTGGGAGCTAACCCTCTCATTAGGGGAACCATCTGTCTATTGTGCTAAACACACAACATGGTTCTCTTAATGGTACTTGGTGGAAATTCATGTTATAAAGCCAATTTGATAGACATCTGATTTCCTTCTCTGTTTAACATTTTCTGATCTCTGACTGGAAGTTAAACATCTATTTATACCAACTTAGCACCGTACCAGTTTTGTTTTATATGTACCCTTCTCACAAGAGCCCTGTGTGGTAGTTAATATTTCCAGTCACCTGTGGGGAAGGAGAGGTTCAGACACACAGTCACAGATACCCTGAGTCCAAGTAGAGTTCTCTTCTCTAAGTATCCTTTTGTAATAACTTGTGGCCATATTAATTGGAGTGTAGAGTCCTACTTCTTTCATTGAGCACTTCTCCTTGCATTTTTAAGCTAGAATGTTTTCAAAGTGAAAATAAACTTGACTTAGCCTTTTTAAAAGTAAAAAACCAAATTTTAGCCAAATATAGTGGTGCACACCTGTAGTCTCAGCTACCCAGGAGACTACAGCAGAAACATCGCTTGAGCCCAGAAGTTTGAGGCTGCAGTGAGCTATCATCCTATGATTGTGCTGCTGAACTCTAGCCTGGGTGACAGAGTGACCCTGTCTCTAGTAATAATTATTTTAAAAATTAAAAAAATTAAATTTGAAAGGCTCACTCTTTCTCCTCTACTTTGCTTTTCTTCTTAACTTTGATGCACATTATTTTCTTTTTACCTCCCTGTAGTCTCTTGTCTCAGGTTTTCTCTGGCACACGTACCCCAATTCCCACTTGCAGATTTGCTAGGACAAAGTCATGTATTGGGCTCTCAGATTCATGCTTATTTTTATACCTGTTAGACATTCTTGTTCCCTGTAGAGCTGAATTCATTCTGCTCTAGATCCTGTCAGCTTCTAATTCCACTTCTCCCTACCCTCCTACACTCCAGTTCCATGTAGACTCAGAACTAGGGTCCTTGGTCGTCCCTCCCCCTGCATCCCTCCCACCCTTGGGTTTTCCTATTTCACAGGGAGGTCAGTGTAGGAAGAGAGACAGAAGCAGCCGTTTCAAAGAAAGTACAAACCCTGGGTACCAGAAAGCAGATAAGTGTGGGGTTGTATCAGTTCAGTGCAGTTTGTAACACTGGGAGATTCACAATCTGCTTAACAGTGTTAGGTCTGTGTCAGCTGCATTTATGTCTCTCTCTCTCTCTCTCTCTCTCTCTGTCTCTCTCTCTCTCTCCTTTGCTGACTTTAAGTAGATTTGGAACATCAACTTATAGGAAAGGTATATGTAAGAGACAATAGTTATTACTCAATAAACAAATTTCAACACAACAAATAATATTCCTAAAGCAGTACAGAAATATAAAAACCCAAGAACATAAAACAAAAAAACCCAACTACAACTAATTCTAATTAGGAAGTCTTGTTGACCCCTGCAACTTGATGAAGATATGTGTGTCCTAGGCAGTGACAGCTCAAGCTACCTATAGGGTTAATTTCAATTGGTTTAGGTCAGTTTCCCTAAGGAGTAACTGTTTAAGTACATCATAGCAAGGGAAAGCAGAGGGTCAAGCCCTATTTTATGAATTGGAAATCTGAGAATAGGGGTGAAAGCCATTTTTTACACAGTGCCACAGAGAGACCTAGTCAGAATGCTGGTCACATTGGGCCTGAGGCATCTTTCTCTTTTATTCTTTTGTAAAATCGTGTACAAGTCTATTCTTCTTTCTCCACTTCCTACTCTCACATATATTGCAGAGCAGTTATTTATGTATGAAATGGTGATGGTTGATTGAAAATTAAAATGGCAACTTTGTGATAATGTATGAAATTTGTAATATGTCTAAGGGTTCTCAGTGCTAAACTTAAAATTAAATATTGAAGGAAGAAATAGAAAGTATATGTATTCCAATAAAAAGAATAAGCAAGCTATAGAAAGATACTGTTTTTTTCTTTCAGCATTTTGAATTTTAAATTTCATTTAAAAAATATATTCTCTATTTCAAAAAACCCACTTAATAACAATATTTGTTTACCGATGTTTATCTTAGATTTAAGGGTGGCCAAGTTATTTTCTGTGTTCCTTTGTGTCTATCCTCCCATCTTCTAATTAGGCGTAGCTCAAGTTATCTGTGGATTCCTGATTTTATCCAAACTCAGTAATTGGAAAAAGAAAAATATAGCAAAAGCCTTTAATCTGATATAGAAAGACCTAGTTATTGGCTGGTTAATTAAAAAGTTGGTCAAAGTAGGAAATCATTAAAAAAAAAGGTATGTACTTCAAACATTTGAATTTAACCTAAATATATATAAATTTATTAGTCTTTTGGTGTAAGGCCGTTTTAAGACAGCCAGTATAAACCATGCTGTTAATACGTTGTTTCTGTTTTCTAGCTTTAGCTTCTTTAAAGGTGAAACAACTTGAAGCAATCTGTATATAGGAACCTACGTTTTTATTATTTTTTCATCTTTTAGAAATCTTTTCAACCACACTAAATCAATAGGAATTTTATTTAGTACCTCACATTTACTAAGACTTTCCAAAACATTCATTTAGTTTTCTTGTAAACAATAGTGCGTTTCCTTTTCACGCTCATGTTACATTGGTTTAAATATTCATTTAGTGTAATTGAGAGCAGTGGAGCAGAGGGGTTAAGAGAGCTTTTTGCTGTACAGTGAAGGAAGAGCTAGAAAACCAAAGAAATGAGGAGAGAGGGAAGAAAGGAGCAAAGCTAAATAATAATAATGTTTACACAGAGACAAAAAATATGAATGTGTGATTTGTGAAAGCAGGAAAAAGATGCATACAATGAGGAGACAGGTAAAGGTACGCATACTTGAAAGAGAAGGGAATTCCTAGCTGAACACCTAAGCGAGAAACGTTAATGTTGATCAGACTGGGATCGAGTACGCTGGGGATTCATGTCAGTGGCTCACCTGACATACTGGCTCAGCAGGAGCGTGGGGTCCGTGACTCGGGGACTGTGAAATAGCTAGTGGAAGAGGCACCTCAGATCACAGAGGCCCTCGTTCAGAAGGCAGGCCACTGGGTACACTTTACTGTGGCTGATGGCTCTTTAGGAAAATTATTTCTTGTTTGACAATTGGAGAGTTCAAACTTGTTCTCCCATGATACTGACAAGTGAGGAGGGCTTGGGAGAAGGGAGCCCATCCGAGGCATTGTCCTTCCAGGTGGGCTCTTAAGACTCCTCCCCCTAATTACTTTTTTCCACATCATCCTGAGCCTCAAGGAGTCCCTTGTCTTTCCCCAGCTGTAATTGGCTCTATAAAGTATTTGGGTGAGGTTTTCGGCAGAGATTGAGTGTAGCGGTGTCTGATCATAAAGTTGCCTGACACCCTGGCCGTGGGTCGGAGGAGGAGAAATGCATCGTCGGCCGCTTCTATGTTGGGAAAGGCATTTCCTGTTGAAATGGCCATAGGGGTAGCTGGGGTCAGTAGTGAGGACATGCGCTCTACCCTTTGTTGTAGGACAGCCTCATATAACGTGTTACGTGCTTCTCGTTTATCTGGAAATTTCATGGGAAGGAAATTGCTCTCATTTGGAAGCCAGATATTCCGAGGAGCTATGGTCCTTTTTGCAGATTCCAAGGGTATCATTTAGAAAATTATTGCTTTTGTCAGTCAAGAAAAAGTGCCTAACATATATCTAATGCTAGAAAGGATCCATCTTATGATAGGTATGTAATTTTGTTAATTCTTTCCTGTTCTGTCTTATCATATTGGGCTTTGTTTTGTTTGTGAAAAAACAGAAAACGTCAGCCAGCTATTGGAAAATAGAGAGCTATTGGAAAATAGTTCCCTTGGAGGACTGTCCATTTCCTTTCTTCAGCAATGAAGATGAATTTGGTGCCTTATTTATGACCTGTGACCTTTACTGAAAGAATTAAAAAATCAATCTAGCCAAAGGGGTTTGGCTTGGAATCGGATGTTTGTAGCTGCCGGTGTAGCGAGTGTGAGCTGAATTCCAGCTGACGTGTGAACTTTTAAAACTTGATGATTACATGGTTTACTGTATCCCCAAACATCCTTACCTTCTCTCTTCCTGTGAACTCCAATTCTTTTGCTCCTTTTCCAGGGCAGTCTACTTTGTTCGGCATAAGGAATCCCGGCAGAGGTTTGCCATGAAGAAGATCAATAAGCAGAACCTCATCCTGAGAAACCAGATCCAGCAGGCCTTTGTGGAACGGGACATCCTGACTTTTGCAGAAAACCCCTTTGTTGTCAGCATGTATTGCTCCTTTGAAACAAGGCGCCACTTGTGCATGGTCATGGAATATGTGGAAGGTGAGTCAGTGTCTGACCCAGGGAACACAGCAGCTGTACCCAGAAATCCCTTGCTCGTTTGTGGTGTTGCAGCTTTCTGTATTTGTGCCACGTAATGGCTGTATCCACCTAGGAGCTGAAGCCAGGCAATGAGATGGCTGTATTCCCAGTCATTATCTTCTGATAATTGCTTGTAAAGTGCCTGCTCTGCTATAACAAAGGGAAAATTAGTGCTATTTGGAAAAAGGTTGTTTATCTTTTTTAATAGCTTTTAATCCTAACTACCTCCTCTCAATTGGTCATTAAAGTTGGAATATAGGTGATGGGATTTTTCCTACTTATTTTTATTACATACCATAAAAGCATTCATTACAATTGGTCGTCTTAAAGAATGAATTAAAAATATATCC
The DNA here is from genome assembly GCF_020740605.2 of Lemur catta. Taxonomy (NCBI): domain Eukaryota; kingdom Metazoa; phylum Chordata; class Mammalia; order Primates; family Lemuridae; genus Lemur; species Lemur catta. The sequence continues at coordinate 42,712,678 of NC_059139.1, forward strand.
TTTTCAGTATGTGGTATAAAATTAAAAATGAGTTAGGGGAAAGGAGATACATTCAAGAACATCCAGCCAGTCTTCCTGACGTTCATGTGGTAGTGTTTTTGTTTTTTTTTTAAAGGTTTGTGGTCTACCTTTCAAATGTTCAAGGAATCTTATTTCCATCAATTTTACATTAGGTTTCTGAGTGCTGAAGTGGCTGTGACTTGTTGACATAAATAAAGTTAATAAAATGAGTAGATCAGCAAAGGCCAAAACAGTTTTCAGAGCATCCAAATTAAGCTCTTCTCATTGATTGAACAGAATCCCAAAACTATAAAACTCAAACATTAGATATCCTTTTAGTTAAAATTTTTCATTTTGCAGATAAGTGAAATGAAGTCCCAGAAAGGAAAACTTACTAGATATTGAGTAGTAGATAAAAGACAAAAATATAGCTTGCCTGGTTTCCACCCATTGTTCTTAACGCCACACCAACGCTTTGCCTTATTAACCTTCATTTTGGTCATTTTAACAATAACAATAACTAACATTTATCATGTTTAATGTGTGTTGGGCAATATCCTAAATTTTTCACATAGATTATCTCCTCTAATCCTCACAGTAATCCTAAAAAGGCTGACATTACTACCATCCTGCTATTGCGGATGAAGGAACTAAGAGTAATTTGCCTGAGATCTCTCAGCCTTTAAGAGCCATCACTAGAATTTGGACTCAGCCTGATTCCAGAATCCATGTATTATATTTTAAATTGTTACCATGATCCTAAAATTGTGCTCTGAGTTCTTCAAAGGTACAGTTCCACTTCAGAGCCAAACCTGCTCTCTTATAAATACTGCTTCTTAAATAAAAATCTGTATTTTCTCCATACCACATTTTAATTAGAAACATGATTATTTAACACACGGACTCCACTTATGAATATGATATACTATGTCTGGGGGTAGAGATGACTCCACTTTGAAATTCTACAGTCTAAACTGATGGTGTTTGTTAATCCTAGCTATGATAGCTACTAAATCTTTTCCATGTGTTTTATAGGAGGGGATTGTGCTACCTTAATGAAAAACATGGGTCCTCTCCCTGTGGATATGGCCAGGATGTACTTTGCTGAGACAGTCTTGGCCTTGGAATATCTGCATAATTATGGAATTGTACACAGGGATTTGAAACCAGACAAGTATGTACACTGATGAAACATGTCTTCTTTTACATAACACAGAAAACTTTCTTATGTCTCTAAAACCTTGTCCTTTTAATGCAATTTGTGCGTCTTAAAATTTTTTCATAATGTCCAAAATGAGTTGTTTTAACAGTATATATGGTACTTTTTACATAATTCTTTAAAGGATATGATGTTTATTGAAGCTCAGGAAACTCATGGAAAAATGGTCATGATGCTTATATTAATAACTTATAAGAAACAAGAGAAAAAGATGACTGTAAAGCCAGAGTTAATTAATTTTTTTCTTTGTGCTTTATTTTTTATTTTTCTTTAATTTTGTATGAGTTTGTTTATGATGTAAACTTTTGAATAGCTACATAGAATGCTACTAGTTGTTTTCTATATAGTTTCAGCATGGTTATCATACTTAGACAATCCTTCCCTACTCCAAGATGGTATACTTGATTGTTCTATTTTATTCACAATTTTATTTTTAATTTATGTGACATTCATTTTGATTTAAGATACAGACAGACTTCTCCCCCACCCCATGACTAGCTATTCATCTTGGTACCATTTATTAAATATTTCATGCCTTCTTCACTAATTTGAGTTACCTCTAAAAACATTAGATGTTAAGCCTTTAAGTGTGCTGAAAATTTTATAAAACTGACTCATGCTTATTCCAGGAAATCTGGACAGGGCAGGGAAAGAAAAGAAAAATTTTTATTCACAATACTACCAAAGACTCCTATTAAAATTTTGTTCTATTTCCTTCCAGTAGCTTTTTTTAACCTCTCTATTCCTTTACATTTTTAAGTACTATGATATTGTGTATACCATTTAAAATTTTTATTTTTCCACTTAAAATGAAAAGTTTTAAATATATTCAAATATGAATTCTTTGCATGTAGAAGAAGTTTAGGTTTTGTGCTTAATGAGTAGAAATTTAAATTAGAGCTGGAAGTTGAACTCTGAAGCAATCCTACATTTTTCTGTGGAAGTTCTTTATCTGGTGTCTCATTTGACTCACAGATGGGTTGCTTATCTTAGTTCCTGAGGTATGACAGGGGATTATTGGTAGCCCTTTCTTTTCTTATTCTGAAAATGGAAAGGAGTCAGAGTTACATACTTGCATTTTTCTAAGAGTTTGAGGGTGTTGTAAGTGACACTGTATGTGACTGCTCTGACAAAGGTCAGCTATGCCTTGTCTCTGGCCCTCCCTTGTAAATTACACTCAGCTGCTAGATGCAAGTATTTGACATCTTTGTGTGACTTCATCTCTTTCCAGGCTGAGTTTTGTAATAAGCTTGACACCAATATATTAAATCGTGTTACAAATTTTTGGGCGAGGGGAGGGAAACCTGAAATAAAGAACCAGCTTCAAAGTGATTGTTGCACTATGTGTCCTTCTGCTTCATAGCTTGTTGGTCACCTCCATGGGGCACATAAAGCTGACAGATTTTGGACTATCTAAAGTGGGACTAATGAGCATGACTACTAATCTTTATGAGGGTCATATTGAGAAGGATGCTCGTGAGTTCCTGGATAAACAGGTAAGTTTGGGGGCTGTTCAGTTCTGTGGAGAAATACAAAGTACGGTATTGCCATTGAAATTCAGAATGAACTTGTGTGGACCATCTCCACGTTAGTACTGGTGGTTTAGATGTCTGTATAAGCCTTACGTTTAATAAAGTGCAAATTGCTTCCATTTTTCTCCCTGGGCCTCTTTGAACTGTCCGCTCCCTCTCCATTCCTCCCCCAACATTATGGTCTGTTAGCAAGACGAATGATATAATTGCACACAAGTGAGTGTGAGAGAGACAAATGGAAAACTGTTTTTGTAAGGAATTCAGGAGTCTCAGTAGACCACTCGTAAAACTCATGATGCATCGTACAATCACGGGTGCTAAATCCAAGCCACGGCCCATTTGCCTTTAAGCATGCCTCATTACCATGTGCCCACAATCTGTTCATTGTAAAGTTACTTAAGGTAAACACATCTCAACTGTCATTGCTTTTGTGAAATAACCAGTGTGACTATATTTTAGTCATATAAATATTATCTCTGATAGTGACAGATTTTAAAATGCACTATTATTTTAAGTTTAAAGATTACAAATGTTTTTAATATTGTAAAATAGGTAAAACTACCAAATAGGGTCAGATTCTCAATGTGAAATTAAACATCGTACATAATTTAACATGAGAGCAGAATTTTAAGCTTTCCTTCTTTGGTATTAAAATAATTTTTTTTGACTTGGTATTGCAGATACCCAGTTATAATTCTTGTTCTTCAGTTCTTTGTCCATGTGGTTCCATGTGGTTGAGCAGGTGTACTCTGGGCAAAATAATTGGTGATTAGCCCTCTCGCTCATTTTAATTCATGTCTAATATTCCAATTATCCTAATACTGCAATCATCTTTTAGGTCTGTGGCACACCTGAATACATTGCACCAGAAGTGATTCTGAGGCAAGGCTACGGGAAGCCAGTGGACTGGTGGGCCATGGGGATTATCCTCTATGAATTTCTGGTTGGATGTGTGCCATTCTTTGGGGATACTCCAGAAGAGCTATTTGGACAAGTCATCAGTGGTAAATATCATCAGGAGTTATCTTTAAGCCACTGTTGGGAAGCAGCTATTTAACGCAAATCTGTTGAGTGTCGCAGTTTTTGCTACTAAAATGTTAACCTTTATCAAACAGTTGAGCCAACAAATTAAAAGAACTCACTCATCATAGCATATAATTGACATTCACAGTATCAAAAGAGCAATTTTTGGTTGAAAACTGACCCAAGGAAGTTTTATTAATGTGGAATTTGGAAATGTACTAGCCGTGGAACCAACTTTCATCATTTGTTTTTTTCTGCAAAAGAAATTGGTGTGGGATTTGCAAATGATTTAGCTGCCGTCCAGTCTTCCTTTCCATAACAGGAAAGTTGCACCAGGGAAGAAAAGGTTATGTGGGTAACATTTACATAAATGGGAAAAATGGCTAATGGCACAATGAAGAAATTAACAAAAATATAATAAACCATAAAGCAAATGTCTACCAAATAATAAATAATGAGAATGGGAAGGAAGCAAATTGAATCCACAGATTGTTAATGATTTCATTGGTAGTTGTTATGGTGTAATGTTATTTCTGTAACAGCTGTTCATCTTTCATTTAAAATTCAATAACTTTGAGATCTTAACCTGCAAGTTGACCCTAACTATTGTTGTGTGGCTTGTGGCAAAATGAAATGATAATTAAATAGGATCTATCACTATCCTGCTGCTTTTTAGAAATTTCCCTGAAGCATGGATCAAAAAGGCCTCTCTCTTCCTAAAAGTTTGTCAGGCATCCCTGACATCTCTATTAACCACCCCCAGTCTGTTCTGGACTGTGTTTACAAGGTCTAGCAGCAGAACTAGGGGAAAAATTCATTTTATGTACTAGGAGCCCCTTTCTCACAACATTGTTTTCTGTCATTGACTTTGCAAGCCAGGAATATTTGTAAACTTTAACAAAGCAGATTTGTGGGTTGCCTGCAGTGTGTAAGCCCTTTATACAATATCTGAGCTGTTTATGGATTTATAACTAGGCTGTTTTCTGATACCAAGACCTGAATAGCAAGGGGAATCAATTGTTTAATTAACACAAGCAGCAAATGCTGGCTTTGTTCTTGATGCCTTACGGCTCAGATGCATATTCATGTTTTATTTTCCAAATCAGATTTAAAGTGCAGCAGAGGAAGCTAGAGGCAGGCACACACAGAAATAACTCATGTTTTTATTGCATTTCCGTACACACAAGCACGCATACCTATCTTCGGGCAAACTCCTTTAGAATGAGAACATATTCTAATATTTATGGCAGATTTTAAATACTTCCATTACTATGATTACTTTGAGGGTTTTTTTTTTTTTTTTCCTTTTCCGTCTTCTTCTTTTTCAGTCCTAGCATTTTGACCTTTCCTTTGTCTTTGGAAATAGTTAGTTTTACAAAATTACTTTTTGCTTCTTAGAACTGAAGAACTCTATGGCTGTGGCCAAATTCTCAGTTGAGGAAATTGAGAGAAAATCTTACCCTTAGATGATCCTGAGATGGGTGGCCACCTGAAATGCAGGTGTTTTTGAGTTTCTGTTATATTAAGTCTTCTTAACATCTATTTTTTTTTTTTTTTTTGTGAGACAGAGTCTCACTCTGTCACCCTGGCTAGAGTGCCTTGGCATCAGCCTAGCTCACAGCAACCTCAAACTCTGGGGCTCAAGCAATCCTTCTGCCTCAGCCTCCCTGGTAGCTGGGACTACAGGCATGTGCCACCATGGCCAGCTAATTCTTTCTATATATATTTTTAGTTGTCCAGCTAATTTCTTTCTATTTTTTTGATAGAGACAAGGTCTCGCTCTTGCTCAGGGTGGTCTTGAACTCCTGAGCTCAAACGATCTGCCTGACCCAGCCTGCCAGAGTGCTAGGATTACAGGTGTGAGCCACCGCACCCAGCCAGTCTTCTTAACATCTGTAAGGGGCAACTTGTTGGGAGCCAATTCTGTGAAAGAAAAATGAATCAAAACGAATGAAAGATACTGGTTATTGAAATAATTCTCTCCCTGCCTGAAAGACAGCTATTCATGTCTTGTAAAACAGTGTTTCTCAAACTTGGCTATGCATAGAAATTAACTGAAGACCTTATTAAAATTCAGTAGGTCTGGGGTAGGGCCTGAAATTCTGCATTTGTAACAAACTGCCAGGTGATGTCCATGCTGTTAGGACCTGGACCACCCTTTGAACAATGAAATTATAAGCTACTTTTCTTCCTTCTAGATGAGATCAACTGGCCTGAAAAGGATGAGGCCCCCCCACCTGACGCCCAGGATCTGATTACCTTGCTTCTCAGGCAGAATCCCCTGGAGAGACTGGGAACAGGTTAGAGCACATGTGTTTTAAGTTTGCTAATATGCAAGAAATAACATCTATGTGGAGCGCTGAGGCTTTTGTTTGTGTTTTGCTTTTGCATAGGCAACATCTGTTAGTTGATGTAGAACATGACTACAACACATCATAGCGGTAATATTTTGGATTTCGTTTTCTGGTTCAGAGTATGTATGCTAGAAGAGTTGATTATTTTTCATTGCTTTTGTGTGTTACAAAGCAGGGATTATTCTTCATTTATTTTAATAAATAAAACTTCTCTGGAAGAAAACTTCCAGGGTACATGTAACTCTTCTGTCCTGAAAAGCATGCATCTTAAGTGACTTAAACCAGGAGATTAGATTTGTGGAGCTCTTTTTGTTTTTTAATAGATGTTCCCATAAGGATTTGACCCAGCATGTTACTATCCACAGGCTTTGAAATGGGTTATCAGTACTTGAACTAATTACTAGAAATGAGTGCCTGGGGTTAAACCATGCTGTCCCATCAGCATGATTAGTACCGTGATCCAAGAAAGAGAATTAAAAACCACTGCCTTTCAAGATTAAGGAGATAGTAGATTTGTTTCTTGCTGATTATTTTTCCTGACTCTTTTGGTCGCAGTTTTTTATTTTCTTTTCTTACCTGTATTCTGAATATACAGACCTAGGGGTCCCAGTATAGAGTCCCTGCCTGCCCAAGTATGTGAATTTATCATACTATCACATATTTAGCCGAGTATGTGAATTTTAGGTAAAACTAAAATAGTAAATATAAATGTACATACTTTAGCCAGCATCCATGATTTTCATCAGTGAAAATTGTTGCCTTGATAGGTTGTTTACTCTGGGCCGTTTCGTTCTGTTTTATTTTAATAGAAATAGCAGAAAATAGTGAGGAAATAATTCTCTTCCCCATTTTTTCCTGAGACAAAAATCATTTGCAACAGCTCCAAATATTTATCTTGTATTATTCTCCACATTTACCCACAGATTGCCCTGTTAGAGGGCGTTGTTCTTGCTTGAGTATGAAATGCTGTGCTACTGGAGTTTATGATAACGTATTAGAGCAAGGGTCAGCAAACTATGGCTTATGGGCCAAATATGGCCCACTGCCTGTTTTGTAAATAAAGTTTTATTGAAACACAACAATGCCAATTCATTTACATATTATCTATGGCTGCTTTCATGCTATAAGGGCAGAGTTAGGCAGTCATGGTAGAATGTATGGCCCCCAAAGAAAATATTAGCTGTTTGGCCCTTTACACAAAAGATTTGCAGACGTGCATTAGAGAATCCAAGAAGGCTTAAGATCGAGGCTTAACTGGAAAATTTTTTGAGTTGAACCTCTTACTAAAGTAGTACCTGTGACTTTTTGCCTTTTTAGTGGGTGAGTGGACTTTTAAATTAGAAAGCCAATATAAATTGAGGGTAAGGGCACAATCGCCAGAGTCAGAGAGCCTGAGTTGAAATCTCAGCTGTGTGATCACAGGCAGGTTACTTCTTGTCATTTCCTCATCTGTGAAAAGGAGCTTTTAGAAGTGCTACCTCATAGGGTTATTGTGAGGATAAAAAGCGGTCCTCCACATAGGACTCTTACAATCAGATGCAATGCTGCCAGCACTGTTGTTTTTAATTTTATGCATATATAATCTCATGCTTTCCATTTTGGACATACAAGGTATAGTGATGGTGATGGTACCCCTGCCTTTGAACTCTTTGGACAGAGGACTTTATATTTCTTCCCACTTACTGCTTTTCTAGTTGTCCGAAGTGACTAGCAAACTTGTTATGTCACACCCTCTGTGGGACAGTTAGATTTGCTTTATGGTTTAAGAGATATGAGTAGCTATCAAAGATTTAGTGTCAGGAGTATATATGGGGCAACATTTTAATGACTGATTTTTACTCACTTGAGCCAAATATGAGAAGCAGCGGCATTTTAAGACTGTCCTGCAGTAATACAAGTATTTATTTACACGTCTCAATTCAATTTACGCAGAGAAATGTCATCCTAACATCTGACTAAAAATATATTAGAATAGGCACACCCCTTCTAAAGGAAACTCAAAGGTCCCTTTCTTTTCGGTGTTCAAGTATCAGTTTGGAGAATTTTTCTGCTCAATTCGAGTATCCCTTATCTGAAATGCTTGGGAACAGAAGTGTTTTGGATTTTGGATTTTGAAATATTTGCATATACGTAATGAGAGATCTTGACGGTGGGACCCAAGTTTAACACAAAATTTATTTATGTTTCATGTGCACCTTATACACATAGCCTGAAGCTAATTCTATAAAATATTATAAGTAATTTTCTGCATAAAACAAAGTCTGTGTACACTGAGCCATCAGAAAGCAAAGGCATCTCTATCTCAGCCATCCAAGTGGGCCTTCTGTGGTTGTTTGGTGTCACCACCATTCCTGGCTCTGAATTTATATGCCACCAACGAGCACTTTCTTACATGTATTCACACATGGGTACTTAACAATAAAAAAAGACATACCATTAATACAGTGAAAAAAGAATGAGTGCAGGGTAACTGAGCAGCACGGTAGCATCACCAGGATGCCTGTATCAGCTCTTAAACAAGAGCAGCGCAAACAGTGGCAGGCTTTTAGTGTCTACCTGTGATGTTGTGTTTGGATGAAAAGGTTACTGTACACTATATTTTATTTTTTTAGGTGAGAAGAAACATCAGAGGCAGTTGAGGGGCCAGGACGTGGGTCCTCTGGGGATGAGGAGCCCTCCTGCAGGATGTTTTTTATACATTTCTGCCAGAGTCATCTGCTTCCCTAACAACAGTTTTTGTCTTAGAAGTCTCTCTTTGATTTTATAAACTGACACCATTTCATGTTCTGTTAGGAATGCACACCGCTCTCATCCTTCGATAAGCCCATCACACGTTTTGACTTTAACCCATCACGTGAGATCAAGTGTGGAATTTTCCACTTGTGGCATCATGTCAGTGCTCAGAAAGTTTCCAATTTTGGAGCATTTCAGATTTTAGATGTTCGGATTGGGGATGCTCAACCTGTATTCTGCCAGTTTCACTCCTCCAAGAATACTGAGATTCTTGATTGGGCTTGATGTAATTAGGCAGGGCTGTAATGATGGTCAGCACGTCCGTGTTTATGTGTCACGTGCTGCAGGTTTCTTCTCTGCATGCTTCCTCTTTGACTGCTACATTCAGTCTTTTCAGGGTTTGACAGTTTGAGGAACAAATCCCCTAGGAGAAGCCCAAAAGAGACATTTAAAAGACCCTGCCTGAGCTCTGAGCATTGTTAGGAAGTGCTTGCCAAACAGGCAGGCCCAACGTGACAGGTCCCAGTAGGGCCCAGAGAATGAGGCTGAGAATCCCGCAGGCCTGCCATGCTGCTTCCAATGACAGCATTTTGTATTTAATGCATATTTAGCGGGCAAAATAATGCACCGTGAAAATGTGCGAGTGCACATTTGCCCAAGAGACTAGAGAGGCTGAGAAAAAGGGTGTGAAGAACATAATGGATATTTAAGAAACTTCCATGAAAGGAGAGAAAAGGGAGAGTGTTAGTGCCAAAGTGTAACTTGCAATTTGGGAACTTGTCCTTCTTAAACTCTACTTTTGAACTTGTAGAGTATTGAGTGACAGTCTGGCTCATTGGACTTCAGAGCTTCTCGGATGTGACTCCTACCCACATACCAGCCGTGAGGACTTGAGTAGTTTCTTCATTGCTGAGGCTCAGTTTCCTAGTCTGTGAAGATGGGCATGTTATAGACCTCACAGGATCGTTGTCAGGAGTAAATGCAAAAATGTTCTTAAAGGTGTCTAGTACATTGGCCTAGTAGTGCATGATAGGAGCAAAAGAAATAACCAGTTTCCCTTCCCTTCATGGTGAATTCTTGCAAGGAGAGCTGTCATTGGCATGAGTGATTTGTATTTAGCTGATAATGCCATCACGCATATTTTGCCAACAATTTAGCCCTGAGCTTATTTCCCCTCAGTTTGTCCCTTTAAATCCTTCTCTCTCTGTAAGTGGATGCTTGATAACCAGCTTCTTCAGTGAGGCTCAGAGGCAAAGGGTGAGAAATGTGAGCTAGAAGAGCAGGGGGCCTTGGGGCCTTGGGGAGGGACCCGTTTGTCATGGTCCACAGAGATGAAGCAGAGGCGCTCACCAGCTTGGGTCCCAGAGGGTGGCAGGCAGGGGAGTATGGCCCTAACTCTCTAGATGTGGTCTAGAAGTGCTATTTAAGCCCTTGGCCCTAAAGAAATTGCTCTCCTGGGTAAAGTTGAGCAACTGAAAATGTCAGGGCTGGGTCATTGATTCAGCCCCACGAGTATAAGCTGAAGTCGTGGTCATCTTGGTCTAGAGCAACCATGGCTAGACTAGGAGTCCAGAGAAGTGTGTCTTGGGCCACTAAATAGGGCCTCATCCTCTGGACCTCAGTGTTGTCAGCACAGTGAGGGAGCTGGCTAGGGAAACATATAAGCCTTCTTGGCTTTGGTGTTCTGCTTTTCCAAATAAAAGAGCATGGAAGAGAATGACACTGGCAGCTGTGTCTGGGGACATTGATTGGGGCTAGATGAAAGCCAGGATGCATGGTGGGCTGGAAGGGGACTGCAGAGCTGCTGTAGAGCAGCCACATGAATCTGCTGTCAGGCTCAGTTCCTCAGTATTGGCAGCTGTGAGTCCATTTACAAATTGATGCAAGAGATGGAGCAGGAGCAAACTAGGGCCTGCCGCCTCCTGCTGTGGTGGGCAGTAGGTACTGGGGCACTTAGGCTGGGCAGGTGTTTGCAGGCCTGGATTCACCCCTCTGATCCTTACCTTCAAGGGGATCTTGGTCCAGTGAGCTTTATTGCTTATCCTTTGTTTCCACATCTACAAATGGAGTTGATAATGCCTACTTCCTGGGGGTATTTTCAGTGTGTTAAAGGAAACAAGGTAACTGTAGCATCTGGTGCGATACTTGTCTAAAAGCTGGCCTTCAAATCATAGTTGCTAATGCTTAATATCAGACTTCAGTATTTTGCTAGAAACATGCAAAACACCTGGATAGAATCTTGGATAAAGAATCTGATCAAATGCTTTGTAGAGAAGAATCCATTCTCCCTTTTTTTGGGTGATTTCCCCATTTTTCCCTTTTCTCTCCATTCTGTTGTTTTCAGAGCACCAGCTTGCCTTGGCTGGGTTTGGAGCGAGAGCCCACACTATGCCTTGTGCTAGAGGGACATGGGGACAAAGTTGCATCCCTGAACCACACAGATGGCACCCCCACCGCCCAACCAAGATCTGCAGCACGTTTTCCATTCAGCTTGCATTTCTTATCCTATTCCGTTTGTACCCCACAGAGGACAGGATGAGAGGCATGGGTGACAACTGCAAGAAAGAGGCATTTACATTGCACCTAGAGGAGATCTCCTGGCAGGGAGGATGATTAGACCCTAGCATTTGTCTCCTGAGCAATCTCTCTTCCTAGTGGTTTTTAGGATTGATTCTTTGTTATCTCCCCCTCAACAGTGTGTGTGCTGGTGGCAGGGCGGGGGTCTGCCCTCCTGCTGTGATTTTGTAGCCTGTACCTTCTTCTCTTTACCTGTTTTGATGGGGCCTGTCCTTTAAAATCCCTCTTGAAAATCATGAACTGAATTAAAAAATGTTCACTGACTTGTGCTACCATGCAGACTTGGCAAAAAGAAGCCTAAAACTTAGGATTGTCATTGATTTTTATTGGAGGCATTATAAATCCATAAAACAGGTTTGTCAGTTTGTTACTTAAGAATCTGTAATCCACAGAATCTGTTTCCTGCCTATGTTAATGAGCAATCCAATAAAATTGAATGGTAACCACTACATATAGTATTTAGGAAAATGTCATTATTTTTAACCTTACCTCCAGAGGGGAAATATTGCTGTGAACACATTCTGCACCTTGTTGGAATTTCTTTGCATTTTTAATGAGTGGGTCTGCTTTGGGCCAACATGCATCCACATCCCCAGGTTTGGCATAATACGATTTTAAGTGGCCGCATCATTAACCTTTGAGAAATGGAGGAAGTCATGGAAAAATTAACGAAGAAAAACTGTGCCATAGCAACTGCTGTTTAGCAACATCAAATCTCCTACTGATAAATTACCAGAAACTTTTTTTGGGTTTTGGTTGCAAAGTCAAAAAGTATGATTTCCATGTGTTCTTTATTTCTCTGATGAATTTTTAAAATTGTTTTTAGAAACTGATCTTTACCTTTGCTCGCGAGACAGTTAACACTTTCTTCTCTGTCTCTACCCGCCCCCCTTCCAGGTGGTGCGTATGAAGTCAAACAGCATCGCTTCTTCCGTTCGTTAGACTGGAACAGTTTGCTGAGACAGAAGGCAGAATTCATTCCCCAACTGGAATCTGAGGATGACACCAGTTATTTTGATAGTATGTGCATCATCTGACGTAAAACATTGTTTGGCCTTTACTTCGTGAAAAATCAGCTTCACTTTTGAACCTTCCAATCTCATACCTATGAGTTCCTAAACATATAATGTTGATTTGATACAGACACTCGTATTTAAAATATGTAAATTTGAAACTGCAATTCTGAGTAATTGGAACTATTCTCAAACATTTCTCTGCAGCAAGGTCAGAGAAGTATCATCATATGGAAACGGAGGAAGAAGATGACACAAATGATGAAGACTTCAATGTGGAAATAAGGCAGTTTTCGTCTTGTTCACATAGATTTTCAAAAGTAAGTGAAATGTGGCATAAACCTGCAGAGTCTCCCTGGGAGGATCTCCCACTGGCCGGATATTTGGCACCCCTAAACAGCTGGGTAGGATTGTAACACTGCCTACCCTCTGGGGGGTTTCAGGTCTCCTGTGCTTAAAATTACTTTTTGTTTAAGAGAAGTGACCTTATCAGCTTGATGGTCCAGAGTCCCTACCCTGCTCTTTCCACAAATTGTGATTCCACAAATTTTTCTTGGAGGCATAACCTTGCACGCATAGTCCTCTTTTTGGAACGTGATAGCTGCTTATGTGGTGACTTTGCCTTGCATGTCCCTCGACCTGTCTCAGGGCCAGGCTATGCAGGCATCATCCATTTCTTTCATCCTGTGATGAAGAACGTGAGCATCTCTGTGCACAGAGCCCTCTCCTAGGTATTACACGGCGTTCGACACAAGGAGAACTTATGTCAGTCCGTGACATAAGCAAAGATACTTGGGGACAGTTGACTTTGGAATCAGAATCTGTTGTAATCAGTAATAGAAATTCTAAGTCATATTGAAAAGGCAGTAGGAAGCCAAGCCAGAATTTTGGAAATGGTAGAAGATAATAAAATGGATGCGTGAGAAATTCCTTTTTATGGATATCGGTGAGATTAGAAAACAATCAAAACAAACAAATGTGATATTCTGAGACAGGGCGGGGCCGTAGGAAACATGGAAATCAACCTGAGGGCACCCCACCTCCCTTTTGCTATTTTCAGAAGCAACATATTTTCTGTTGCCATGGCATTTTGCATGATGATTGTTTAGTTTTTCTGTAACATTTAGTGATTTTTAAAGTGTTCTGTAGCTTTTTCCAAGTGATTACATAGAGTGCACCGGCAGACTGGCCAGCACTACCCACCCTGTTTGTAGGAATGACATAGAGTGGATTTCCCTGGAGAGGATGGTGGCAAGTCCATCCCAGAGCCCGGAAAAAAGCTTTGCTGACAGTGAGTGTGGGCTCAGACCAGGACCTGTTCTCTGGCTTATCAAAGCCAAGCCTAAACTCTTTCCCTCTTTGCCTTGGCTGGTATTGCATTTTCTGCTGTCTCCTGTTCTTTAGCCACCGTCCTTTTAATCCAACTAGTTTGTAGGAGGGCTGAGGGCCATTGCCCCGAGAGCAGCGCTTGGCTGAGTGAGGTGGTAGGGCTTCCTGCATGGGGCTCTCAGCCTCCCTGTTTTACTTCCATCTTCCCTACAGGCCAGCAGAGATTCAGAGGCGGGCAGAGACCTTGGGCTTGCCTGAGCTCTGAGCCCCTTCAGGAATACTAGCACCGTCACATGAGGCTGCCTGTCTGTATAGGTGATTTGTAAGCCAAAAAATAACTCTGGTTCTTATAACCAAATATGTACTTGCATCCCCGCCCTTCCCCTCCCCTGCCCAAGTCTTGAAAGAGATAATTTATTCTTTACTTTGCACTCAATTCCAATTCATTTTTCTTCTTCCTACCCCTGACTGGTGGCCATTAAATCTTTTTCTCTGTTATTTTCTTTTTCCGACTGACTTCATGGTTAAAAAGTAATCTAAGATGTGTATTGATTCCCAGGCCTAGAAACCCCAGTGCATCTATGGATTTAGTTTGCAGATGCAAAGTCCACAAGGAGGCATGGTGAAAGAGGATGATGAATTCATAGTCCTCTACTCAAAAAAAAAAAAAAATACACTCCATGACCCTTCATCTCAGGATTCAAGTAAACAGCATTGGAAAGTACTTTCTGAATACATAGTTTCAGTTCAAAATTTAGTTATCCTCTCAGGTTTTTCTCTCAAGACTTTTTTTTTTCTGACAAACTCTTTCTAGATGATATTAATAAGCACCGATTATTTGCCTTCCAGGTTTTCAGCAGTATAGATCGAATAACTCAGAATTCAGGAGAAGAAAAGGAAGACTCAGGAGACAAAACCAAAAGCACAACCTTGCCATCCGCGGAAACGTTAAGCTGGAGTTCGGAATATTCTGAAATGTACGTGAAATGCCTCTTCAGTAACATCATGAGCAGTAGCTATTAGAACAGTGTCTCTTAAACTTTAGTGAGCACCAGAGTCCCTGGGGGCTTGTGAAAACACAGAGTGCTGGGCCCCCTCCCAGAGTTTCTGATGCAGTAGATCTGGGGTGGGGCCCAAGAATGTTCATTTTTAACAAATTCCAGGTCGGTGCTGGTGCTGCTGGTCTAGGTACCACATTCTAAGAACCATTGCACTAGACGTGTCTTGGTTAGAGGCTTATCCAAGTCCCATTTATACCTGGCTGCTTCCAAAAATGCACCTTTATCAGTTTCCTAGTATGTATGTGTGACTGTGTTTTTGTTTTTAATGAAGGCAACAGTTGTCAACATCCAACTCTTCAGACACTGAAAGCAACAGACGTAAACTCAGCTCTGGCCTGCTTCCCAAACTGGCTATTTCAACAGAGGGAGAACAAGAGGAAGCTGCCCCCTGCCCTGGAGACCCCCGTGAGGAGCCGGAAAAGCCAGCCCTTCCTCCTGAAGAGTGTGGGCAGGAGGAGCCCGAGGTCACCACCCCCGCCAGCACCATCAGCAGCTCCACCCTGTCAGGTAAGCCCCTGGGCACAGTGCCTGCTGTCCGCGTCCACCACTTGGAGAAGTGACTCTGAGTGCTTGCAGTCCCAGCCAGGCGGTAGTGAGGGGTGTTTTATGCTACTAGACTCCCTCCGTGGCCCTACGTGTTGGGTGAGGGGAACGATGTCCTGAGAGCTAAGATCAGAGGTCCCAGACCGCTCCTTAGTGCTTGGCCATAGGGCACCGAGGTTCAACCTTGGAGCCAGACTTCGCTTTCACAGCCGGGTTTCAGTGGGGTCCGTTGATGACGGTCAGACAGGCTAAGGGAGCATGTTCTCGGTTGTTGATGCAATGACATGCCTTTTGAAGTTGCATCTAACTCAGAGTTCAGAGTAAGGGGCAATAATTAAATAGTCAAACTATCAAAATTACCTTTGAAAGACAGTTTCAATCACTCATAAGGTACAGGATAAAGCCACATTTCCCTCGACCGTTGAAATGGACAGTTACTTCTTTGAAGGAGTTGGCTTTTGCTAAGGGGTCATGCTGTATCTCTCCACAGTTAGACTCATGCTGAGTACAGTGAGATGCTTATACCGTGAGGTTCATGGAAGCCTTTTGGTGCATCTAGAACAGAGGGGGAAGAGGAGAGTCAGAAATACCAACACAATTTAAATCGGTATTTTTTGTGCATATGAAATAATTCCACTACAGACAAAAGTTCCCTTCCCAGTCTCCGGGTAACAGAGTAAGAAACTCGTGAGACATCTTTGCCTGTTTAGGAGGCAGTCAGAGGGTTTGAGCCTTTTCTTTGAAAGTGCTTTTGTAACATTACCTTTGTGCGAAGTGACCTCCCTAACAAGAGCATCTTCACAGGTTTTTAAAGTGCTTAATGTATCATGGATATTTGTTGGCTCTTAATAGTGGAGGCATCCTCATTAGGTAATCAAACTTGCACTTCCCTCAGAACAAACCTCTAAGTACTTTTAAAATATCATTTGGTTTATAAAAATTTTAGGCATAGCATATCCTTCTATGGAGCCATTTATTTCAAAAAAATCATAGATTTGGCTTAGGGTTGCTATAGTAAATGTTTTCATTAGGCCATATTCAACATGCTATATTGATAACCATGAATGATTCCAAGACTTTTCATCAATTTTTTTAACTCACTGAATATTTATAGTGTAAGTTTAAAAAAAAAAAACCATTTCAAGAAAAAAAATCTCACAGGCTGGATTTATTTCAGCCTCACTAAAGGGTTTGGCTCTGTGGAACTTCACACGTGCTTACAGTTTACTGTGGGGAAAAATAGTTCTGGGTTTTCTTCTCTCTCTCCACCTCAGCTCTGGGTTCCTTGTGGGATAATCCCGCCTTTCCTAACTACAAAGCCAAGGAGAAGAGCAATACAGGAGTAGTAGAAAGGTAACCTCTGACCATTTTTAACTCATTTTGATTCTCAAAGGTAAATATTACTGGTTACAAAGGTGTCTGTCTGGTTCTTAGTAATCTTACTGTGAATAGAGTATATCCATCTCCATTTAAAATTTATTCTTACGATGATGAATTGTTTACTATCTCTTAGTTTCCTCAGCCTCCTTACTATCAGAAAGGTAGGAGGTAAAGGGAGGGGAAGAGTGTCTAAGCATTTGATTGATTACTTTCATAATTAAAAAAAAATCTGCCTGGGCCCTGTCATGCATTTTGATTAATAGATTCAAAGCACCTTTCTCTCTCGCTCTCCCCATCTCCCCCATGCACATACTAAAAATAATCAAAGACCTCGGGGGCTGTACAGAATAGAGAGACGAGCTGATTTGCTTATAGCCAAGGGTAATTAGGGAATCTGAAAACTGTGACTACAGTAAAATTAAATGTGTTGATTTTTATATTGCTCCACCATCAAAAAGAAGGAACCCTTGACATTTAGAGAACATTAAGGTGACATTATCCACCATTGGCAGAAAAGAAGCACATGCTCACGTGCACTGCTGCGAAATGAGATGGCAGAGGCGGGAGGCAGGGCGGCAGGAGACTGTATATCCACACTCTGGCATTGAGGGAAGTGCAACTTTATACCTGTTTCCCTTTTTTCATGACTACATTGTATTTGAATCCGTGAAAAGTAAAAGTGTTGGAGCCTTAGGTGTGTTGCTCGAATGCTTCCAGCAGTAACTCATCATGAAGAGATTTGGCTTTTCATTTTATACTTGTCATCCAGACCCAGTTAGAAAGATGAAGGAAGTGTGTAAATAAGGCAAAGTTAAGCTTAAGTTTTGTGAGAATGAGGGTTTTTACTATGAAGCAGTTTTTATCCAGTTCTTCAGCAGTTGATTTCTTTAAGGGAATGGAATATGCTGCTAAGTGAGAATGGGTTTAGCACAGAGGAGCAAAAAGCTGGTAGATGTTTGCTTTGAAAGTATCTTGCTGTGTTGGTCAGTTGGGTGCTACATGGAAGTTCCTGTATATAGAGCACAAGAGACGGCCACGAGGTGTGCTGTGCCCAAGCCCACTCTCCCAAATCCCAGGCCGCCTCAGCTGAGACCACAGCTGTAAGGTCTGTGCCACCTCCATGAGCTAGGGTCAAACCACAACTGTACAGCTGAGTGGTGTGTGTATAGCAGCGCAACAGGAATGTCAGTTAAGTCTAATTAAGCCTAACTCTTTCGTAGGCAAAGAACATCGTGGGGTCAGCACTTTAAAATGTGCTGGCTGATCTTTCAAAGCATGGCTTATAATGGTATTAAATATTCTGCACAGATATCTTAAGGTGAAGATGGAATTGATTGGAAAGCACAGGGGGCTTATGAGATAGCATTTAGAAGTATAAAGGAGATGAGCGTTGCCTCTTCTGGATAGACAAAACTGTCTTTTCTTTTAAAAGAGGAAAAGAAAAAAATAGAAAACTACTGACTTGAGAAAGAAAGAGTAGGAGAAACCACAGTGGGTAGCTGCTCTTCTCCGGTGGACTCGGTGTGTCTTCCTGCTTGAGAACTTTCTTTACTCTCAGCCTCTGCAGTCACCAGACCAACACCAGTCGTTTTCTGTTTCTGTGTTCGCCTACGTGCTTATGCTCTCTTACGCTCCACTGTTGAGGGGAGTCCTAACTTTTTAACTTTAAAAAAATAACTCCAGTTGATATGAAAGATTAATAAAATTAAAAGTAAAGAAGGTGTGACTTAGAGGGGATGGGAAATAACTTCAGGGAGGATCAATGTATGACATACTGTCTAGATTAAAAGCCAGGAAGATGAAGTGGGCTGTTGAGTACTGTGGTGAGTAATATCCTTTGTCTTTGTCTTGTCCGTTGACATTGACAAGGAGCTTAGAGTGGAAGGAGGCACATGGCGTGAGAAGTCCAAGGAGGCATGAAGCCTACATAGAGTGACCGAGTGCTGCCCAGTGACAAAATTGTTATTAACATCATTGATAGTGATGATCAACAGTATCATAGGACAATCACAGTGTGAAGTGGGTGGTCATGGTGTCCGTAGGTAGTGTTTGGGTCACAGCCTGGCCTTTCAGGGTGGGAGGTGGTTGAGGGACAGTTATCTCTACAAGGGTTCTAAAATATAGATTGTAGAAAGTAATTTATTCCTTCAGTTAAACCGAGCCATTGGTTGAGAATTAGCAGAGTTGTGTGCAAATAGAATGAAGCCTGAATGGTCACCTCTCCTGTCTCTTCCTCCTCCACATCACCTTTCTCAAACCAGTCGTGTGTTTTTAGTGTTCTCCTGACGCCGATGGACGTGCTAGCCACGTGGAAGTATGTTTTCCAGCATTCGTTCCTCCTCCTCTCCCTCTCTCCCCCCCTCCCCACCTCTCCTATCCTAGATTTTCCTGAACATGTTTATCCCTTCTTCTCCGTACAGTTGGCAGTTTTTCAGAGCACTTGGATCAGATAAATGGACGGAGCGAGTGTGTGGACAGTACAGATAATTCCTCAAAGCCATCCAGTGACCCCGCCTCTCACATGGCTCGGCAGCGATTAGAAAGCACAGAAAAAAAGAAACTCTCGGGGAAAGTCACAAAGTCCCTCTCTGCCAGTGCTCTGTCCCTCGTGATCCCAGGAGGTAGAGAGATACCTGCTCGCATGAAATCGTGTGATTTGTGCATGTGCCCCTGTGTGGAATGCTGGTTGGGATGCAAGGTCGCTCACAGCAGTGACGGGGCAGCCTGTTGCATCTCCCCTTCTGCGTCAGGAGATGGGAGAGGCTTCCTGCCCATGAAGGCTGATTTCTTTCATTTTCTTTCCCTTTCTTTTCTCCTTCCAAGTTAAATGATACATTTCCCTCCCCTGAATAATTTTTCGTCTCTAGACTATGTATTATTTATATACTTTACAGAGCTGTTTACAGCATCTGTGTTGGGAAGCTAAGTATAGTTTTCCTCATCTAATTAATGGGGAAACAGACACAGAGAACGTAAGCTTTTCATTGCTGGAGCTGCAGAGTCACAGCATTGAAATTATAAGTTTCCCGAACCCTGTCAGTTGAGCTATGCTTCCTCCTACTGGTAGTCAAATCATTTTCTGTCCTTTTTTGGTAAACTGGACTTAATTACAGTTGTGTTGAATTGCAATATTTTCCCACAACCTGGTTTTGCCTCTACTGATCACTACTAAGTCTGTAGTAATTCCACTGGCAGAGATAAAATACACACCCCGATGGCTGTGATATCACTTCCAATGACAGCAAGAGAGTGGAAATGGGACGTGAACTATATTGCATATGGCTTGTATTTGGAAGCATACAGACCATGTATAAAAGGGATTGTTTACATTTTTAAAATTTCATATTTGTGCAGAAAGAAATTTGACATAAACAAATGCTCATTTGAGAGTAGTGCTCACTCTAGTAGATGCAGTTTCCAGGAGATGTCCCACTTAGCACCATAGAACAAACACCTATCTCTCTAGTCTGAGTGACTCTTCATAACCCAGAATTAGTGGTCCCGGTGCAGCTGCACAATAGGGAAGGTAAGTTTGATGTGGTCCAGTGTACTTGAGAATGCCCATACTTTGGTGAAACAGGGAACTTATTCAGTTTGGGAAGGTAAGGGAGACCACCACGAGGCAAAAAATTAGGAGCTTGGCTTTTCAGCATTTGGGGCCGATATGTGTCCACTCTGTCCTCTTCCCACCTGCATGTTTTGAAGTTCCCTGCCCACCTGTGTGCATCTCTTCACCTGGCCCTTGATTAAACAGAAGGGAGCCAGCAAAAGAGAACCATGGTGCCACGTGAGGACAGAGAGTGAAGGAGCATGGATAGCGCGTGCACATTCTGCCTTGCTCTTCTTTGGACAAGTGTAAGAATTGCAATGATGGATGGTGTGGGCACGTTCAGCTCACTGGGACCACAGTGGAACGTGCCACACCTGGTGAGCCTCAGTAGCACCGGGCACTTTGTAGCCTGGCTCCCACCTGGGCTAATATTTAAACCTCAGCATCTGGTATAGATTTTTCTGCCTTTTCTCAAAAACACACATATGTGCACATGCAGACAATTTCACATCGCCACTTAACACCTATTTAGATCGACATAGATGGAACAGTGCTATGAACAGTAAATTAAAAGTGTATTTGTGTTTTAGTTCATTTCTGTTGCTATAACAAAATACCTTAGACTGGGTAATATGTGGACAACAGAATTTATCGTTGATAGTTCTGGAGGTGGGAGGTGCAAGATCGAGGTGCCAGCTGATTCAGCGTCTGGTGAGGGCGCGTTCCTCAGAGATGGCACCTTCCGTGTGTCCTCACGTGGCAGAAGGGGCAAACAAGCCTTGCCAGGCCTCTTTTAGGAGAGCACTAATCCCATTCGTGAGGGAGCAGAACCTCAGGACCTCATCACCTCCCGAAGGCCCCACCTCTTAACATCATCGCCTTGGGGGTCGGGTTTCAACAAATGAATCGGAGGGGAACACAAGCAATAGGACCACAGCAGTTTGCTTATAAAACAGGGAAAACAGAGTAGCATTGGTATTTTGGGATGTGAATTGAGTTTCTCTTAACGTTTCTCTCTCTCACCAACATTATCCTCTTAGAAACCTTATCAGAATTACAGATAATATATGAAGAGAATCAGATGTAACCATACTAATGAGTTATTCTTTTATAGAGAAGTCACCATTTTCATGTTTTATTGATTAAAATTCTTTAATCATTACTAGTTCAATAGCATTGTAGATTAATAAATTGCTAAATTGCTTTCCTGGGCATGTGTGTTGAACAGAACCATGTTAAAGTTGCCTAATGCAGGATTTGGAGTCCCAGTGTCTCTTACTGTGGTACATAAAGTCTTCTGTGCATGAGGACATACTTGAAATACATGCCACTACCATTTATTTCTTTAGTTAAAATATATTAAGTAAAAATATCCCAGCCAGAAAGTTGCTAATCTGTGTCTTTTAATTAGTGTAGACAATTAAGAAATTAGAACTTTCTTATTTGTCTACATTATTATTAACTGAAAAATTCATTGAAATAGAAATACTTTTGAAGTTTCCCTGACAGGCTGCTGTTTCAAAATCCATGCTTATCTCTTTATTTTGCTGTTGGACATGAATGGGTGTGTTTTGTGACCGTGCTCCCAGTCCTGGCAGGGCCCACGTGGCGAGGGCTGGCTGCACGGATGTGCATGGCCAGGGCCAGCTTTGGTGACCGGCTTCTTTGTTGCAGATATGTTTGCCGTCTCCCCACTGGGAAGTCCCATGTCTCCCCATTCCCTGTCCTCGGACCCTTCTTCTTCGCGAGATTCCTCTCCCAGCCGAGACTCTTCAGCAGCTTCTGCCAGTCCACACCAGCCCGTCGTGATCCACAGTTCGGGGAAGAACTATGGCTTCACCATCAGAGCCATCCGGGTATACGTGGGAGACAGTGACATCTACACAGTGCACCATATCGTTTGGGTGAGACCAACAGTCCCTCATGCTTGCTATTAGTGTTCATTTTCAGCCAAGCTGGAGACTGGATAAGCTGGCTGAGGCATAGTTAATAGCAAATGTATTTTCTTTTAAGATGGGTGTTAGGACCGGTTTCATTTTCCGTTTAGAGCTCTTTCCCTTTGTCTATGTGGTGGAATTGAATCTAGCAAAACTAATTGTTTCTCATAATTCTGTCCAGTTTTCATATTTGATTGTCCACTGTTATTGATACGTACCACGCTGACAGATGTAGTCAAAGGCAGTCCTATACCCATCCTTCTTTCGTTCTCTCTCTCTCTCTCTCTCTCTCTCTTTTTTTCCTGGTCTTTTTAAAAATTACCTTCTCAGTTCACTTGAAAATTTTCAAGGAACCATAAGAATTATCCAATTTTGGAACAGTGACAGAATAGGAATAGTAACCATGGCTTTTTGATTTTCTATTAGGAGCTTAGAACCATTTGCTAATTAACTCAGAATATTCTGCCAGAGAAACAGTAGGTGTTAGGGTTGTCATTTGTTTGCTTACAAATACATTCTCTCCTCTTGGACTGTAGAATGTAGAAGAAGGAAGTCCAGCATGCCAGGCGGGACTGAAGGCTGGGGATCTGATCACGCACATCAACGGAGAACCGGTGCACGGGCTTGTCCACACGGAAGTCATAGAGCTCCTGCTGAAGGTATTGCCGTTTTTATGTCAGGGCCGTGCAGATGAGGCAGGGAGCTCGAAGGAACTAGTAGCAAGAGGTCGACTGCGCTGTGGCACACCATGTCATCAGCCTCATTACTGAGAAGGTATTCAGTAGTCTGAGGTTTAACATGAAGACAAAGATATTATGAATTCTCTGGTTCTATATTCTGAAATAATATCCTTATATGTGCATGCTCATTCCCTAACTTAATTTTGCTTCTCATTCTACGTTGTAAATAGTAAGAATTCTCTTTGTTTATATACCTCACATGGTGACATCTGATGGAAATCACCTGTCCTAAAGGGGAATCTCTTCAGGAACTTTCAATAGGAACTTTCTAGTATAGCAGAAGACAAAATAGTATTAAACTGTAAGGTTAGGTCTGAAGCTTTAGTCTGAGAATCGGAGTTCCTTTGAAAGACAGAATTGTGAGTATATACACGTGTACTATAAATTGTAAAAATAAGTGATAGTGGAAGGAGGGATTCTAGCAATTGTTAGGCCTCCCTCCCCCTTCTCAAATTAACTTAAATGAGGATCAATTTTTATTTAAAATGTAAGCTCCATAGAACCTACGGAGTAAGGAGCTCACGCGAATATAAACGGAGAGAGAGCAAATACAGCAACCCTCTCAAGCAGTTCTGTTGAGTTATTTACTTTGCCACCTGCTGACTCTAGAATATAAAGTTACAGCTCCAAATATGAATCTGGTTAAAACAAATAGAAATTTATGTATTTGATTTAAAATTTTCTCAGAAAAAGGTGGTTACGTTATCTGTGATGAGAAATATAGCTCCTACTTGTGGGATTATTTTACAATCAACAGACTTAGGGATGACCTTTTGCTTCTTGAGCACAGTCCTTCAGACTCTGGAAGGGGCTACCAGCCAGAGAGAGGTGAGCTGCAGAGGGCCTACGGTCTAGTTAGGAAGGCAAAGCGTAAATACAGAAAAGCATAAATACCCACACATCACTTATGTAATGTTCATTCAGATTGTTTCTGTAGCACTCGTTCTGAGGCAGGTAGACATCGGTGACATGGGAATTAAGCTATGGTCTCTGCCCTCAAGGTATTGGACGTGTATGTAGCGCAAACAGCACAGCTTAATTATTCGGCTGTAGCAGAGTGAGGAATGTTGTACTTCCGGAGAGAACATTCTTTGAGTGGGGAGAGGCATCACAGGGAAGTGATAAGGAGCTGGAACTTGAAAGAAAATGAGGAATTTGGAAGAGACTATAAGGAAGTGGGTGTGCACATCTTTCAAAAGCAAGTGCAATTAAATGACTTTTCTCCTCACTTCTCTGCTGTTCCTCCAACCCACACAAGTATGTTCTCCAAAAGACTCGGGGTCTGACCAAGGTTCCAGGAGTAGTAAACAGCATGTATATCCAAAAGTCTATATGAAGTAGTAGATAGGAGAGTTATTGCTGTTGATTAATTCATGGCATCAACAAGATTTTGGTCTTGGGCTCAGGCCCCATGGGAACTGGGGGCTCAATAAGTTTGTGGAATTAAGGTGAACCATAGGGTCCTCCTTTTGCAGTCCAGAAGTTAGCATGAGAGGAGCCAGGTACCACATGGATACTTTGTTGTGTCCTGACTCACGTCTGCTGAACGTGCTCTTCAGTTTGGTAGCAAAAGCCTCAGGATGACTGGGGTTAGCCTACATGTTTGCTGTATGGCTGCCGAGTAGAAGCAAATGCCACTTCTGGCCCCTCAGTGCCTAAGATCTGAGGTTTTTAATCCCATTCAGCATCTGTCTCTGAGAATATCTGTTGTCCAACTGAGATGGAACAGCTCTCTCGGAGAAAATGCCCAAGAAATGGGAGGCAGAGCAGGATTGCTGACTGTGAGATCCCTGGGCTGTGAAAGTCACCTGAAATGACCCTAGATTCCCAGAGACGAAAGTCAGGGGGAGACACAAAGATCTATGAGTGTGACAGCTGCTTCTCTCATTACACTGAAGCCTGTGGTCTGTGGTGCCCCATCATGGGGCCAAAGCCACCCCTGTGTAGAAGGGCCCGGGGAAGTCGCTTTTTCCCTTTGTCTCCTATATCCAAAATAAGCCTTTCTAGTTCGCAGGGCCTGCAGAGGTGGGCAGGCAGGTGCTTGCTGCCTCCAAAGTGCTCCTTGAGCTTTTCTAGGTGCCTTTTTCTTGACCTTTTGTGTTGGAGAGTCTGTGTTCTGTAGGTGTGCATGCTTCTCCTAGTGATCATTCATTCCGCTAGAGCTTTTCCAGACCTTGCCATCTGTGACTTAAAAGTGGTTAGAGGGATTTCAAATGGTGATGTACGTTTTGTCTTCTGTATTCTTTGTAATGATGTTGTGTTACATGCAGAATACCTCCTGCCATGGCATAGCTCTAGGTCACATATCTCTCTCCACAATATCAGAATAAGAAATAATAGACTGAAATACAGATATTGAGAAATATGCATCTATTTATTTTGCTGAGATATAATGGATCACTTTCATGATTTATCCTTTGAAGTATTTTAATATGATTCTGGATTTTAAAACTTCTCTTCCTGCTTCTATGAAATTTGAATGTGTATTTCCCCCAAAGGTCTCTTAGCAGACTCAGATGATCCCATTTATAACACTGTGCCCTCGTCTGATTACGGAGCCCCTTCCACAGCCTAAAACCTGGATCCAGCCCCCGTGTGTCACCGCACACAGGGGAGTGGAGCGCCGCCGGCACCCTTGGAAGCCGTGGGGTGCTCTGTCACAAATCCAGACAGAGGATCCTGCCTGCGCTTCATAAAAGAAGCACTCAAGAGGAGTAACCAGAGTGTAATGAAACAAAGAGGATACAGGGGATTTAATTATCTTCCCAGTGAACTGTGCAATCATGCAGCTTCTTCCAAATTTAACAGTGATTCTTGAACGAAGAGTGTCAAGCGACTAGTATCCATGCTAGGCCCCTGCGCGCCATCGCACATTTAACATCGGCGTGGTCGCTGCACTCCAGTATTCTTGGATACTCTTTACACAGTGTTTTAGACTTGCCAAGCACTTTACAAAATCTCATGATTCTGTAAAATCAGAGAAAGGTGGAGAGAGATTATGACCGAGGGTTGTGTGTATGTGTTTAATAGAACTACATGAGTACATGCACAATATTTATCTTTGGGATCATGGACATAGTAAGCATTTTTCATGTTTCACATTTGGACTCATTTACCTGCACAAATTCAAAGTGAACCCACTAGGGAAGCGCTAACTTCCACACATGGGGAAACTTGCCCAAAGTCACTTGGCGTCCTGGATCCCTGGGAGTATAGAATGTCATGGTTATCCAGCTCAGCGCCCCTCTGGCTATGTGAGTGCCTTACAGTGTCCTCCCCCAGCTGCACGTCACACCTTTCCTGCCCTGCCACGAGGGCACTTCCATTTGATAATCTGTCTAACAGAACTTCGTCAACAGACTTCAATCGTTCTTCACCCACCACAGGTATGAGAGGAGACCATACTGATCCAGCACTATTCCCTGCTCCCATGATAACTTGTCAGGCTTAACTTCTGTGATGAAAGAAACTTTCTACTCAGCCAGTTGCTGTTTTAATAGAGCATTGTTTTAAATCCCCAAAGCATAAGAGAAGCCCTAAAACTTCCCCAGCCCCTGCTTCAGAAAAGTCTTTTCCATGAACTCTGGAAGCCTCTAGGTGCTAAGATGGGGACCGTCAAATAGCATCATTACCATTCCCATGTATTTACTGAGCCCCCGATACGTGCAAGCCTTGTGTGGAGTACTGCAAAGGTGACATAGAAATGACATGTATGAATAGCTAATGGGAAGAGAACCCCTGGTACCTGCCAAGCAGTGTTATAAGTGCTTGAAAGGAATAAACTCAGGTAACCACTCTGAGGAAGGTACTATAAATACAAATGCTCCATTTCACAGATGGAAAAATCCAAAGCGGAGAGAAGCTAAAGCAACCCAAGCGTGTCTGCTAGGAAGGGGCAGAAGGTGATTTGTGCCCAGGCAGTGCAGCTCTGGAGCCTGTGCTTTCCCCTGCCACAGGGTGCTGCTCTGCGCATGACGTCTCTGATTGCCAATAACTTAGAGTCTCATGTCCACAGGGGGAAACGGTGGCAATGCCAGGCTATAATCAAAGTGTTAAATATAAAGTACAGACTGTAAACATGCCAGAAGTTCCGAGAAGGAGAGATGGCTTTTCTCCAGGGTGGACAGGAATGGTGTGAAAGAATCAAGAGTTGTCAGTGCAGGGCTTTGAGAGAGGGTTGGAGATTCAGTATATGGAAAGGGGGTGCAAGATAGTCTAGGCAGAACGAAGAGGTGTGTAAATGCAAAGGCAGGGGATCTCAAGGTATATGAGGTACACAGGTGAACCCATGGGCTGGAGCCTCAGTTAATGTAAGGATAAAGTGTGCGAGGTGGCTGGGGCTGGGTAGTGAACGGGTGAGTGAGGGTGAGGACACAGGGATGCAGGGAGAGCCCACCGCCCATCAGCAGTTTGCAGAGAAAGAAATGTAAAAGCAGTCAAGAGTGGGTTACTCAAGACCCACTGATAGCTAAGACAGAGCCAGACTGCGAGAAGCAGTCGGACCACCTGACTTCTGCTATTGCATTCAAGTCAGCCAGTGTAAAAGAATTTTCCTCCAGCTGTGCGCTAATCACGAAATAGTTTAAATTAAAAGTGAACTAATTGAACATTTAACAGTCTACTGACTGCATTTTGGTGGTGGTTATTTTTTAAACAAATGCCATGGTATTTCTCTGATAGGAAGTTACTCATTAATCAAGAGAAGTTAATTTTGGATAAAGCAGCCGGGTAAGCCCCCCTGCGTAGTTCCGGTAGCGCTCGCTGTAGCTGGATGGATCCACCAGGTGGCAGGCTTTGCAAATCTCGCCTATTCTTATTTTTCCAATCCTTTACCATTTTTGTAACCATTGATGTTTCCAACCTAATATTTGCAGTCTGCATCCTTTGTGCTTGCATTTCCTCTTAGAGAAATTGGTGTTTGTCCATAAGTCCAGTGCATTGTCCTCTGCAGCAGCTATATATAAAAACAAGAAAGAGCAAACTGGGTTTGGTTTTTAGGGGAAGGAACATTTATTTGTGCAGAGCCTAGTGATGTGCTGTCACTTAGCAAGCCCTGGTCTTCACTATTTTCTGATGTTATATATATGTCCAGGATTTACTTTTGCCTTATACAATTTTATGATATGTTTATATCTCCTTACTTCTTTTTGACGATCTGATACCTTGACTGTGCCTCGTGTCAGTGAAGTGCCTGGTTCTTCCACTGCTCACTGGGCACCAGCCATGCCCTGTGCCGGGCACAGGAGGAGCAGAGGGGACCAGAATGTGCCCTGCCCTTAAGGACCAGCGTTTGGGAGGAGGGAATTGGGGGCGAGGGGCAGGAGAGCCAGGCTTGGGTTCTTCCTCTGTGGCCTTGTGATAGAAGATTATCAGCATCTCTAAATCTATTTTCCTTATCTGTAGAGTAAGGATAACAACCTCTTCCAAATCTTGAGGATGAAACAAACAACCCTCATGCCTTAGTTATGAAAATAAATTGAGAGACTATATATGAAAAATGGTTTAAAGATCAAAATGTGGTTTTAAAATGCCAGGTGGCATTGTTAATCTCTTATGGGTAAAGATGTAAAAGTTAGGCTGAATCGTTTTGGGAAAGAGCAGGGCAGGACTGGGCCCCCGAGGTGGTGCGGCTCTGTGTCCTCTCTGTGCGTGTGGGGAAGCGGAGAGAACTTCAGGAAAGATGAACTCTAACCATGTGTGTTGCCTCCATCCTTCACCATAGGAAGAACTAAAATTTTGGCACGGCCTTAATTTGTGAAAAGAAGACCTCATTCCAGAAAACCTTCACTAGTAGACCTTACATATAAGCTGAATTTTTCATTTAAATAATAAATAGAATACTGATAGGTAAACATTTATTTTTAAAGTTTTGACATTTGCCTATAGAATACCTAATTTATTCTTTTTGGTCTTGTTGAAGTTAAAACCCCATTTCCCTAAAATATTTTCTACAAATATGACATTAGGTATGGAATTATATGATCTTAAATATATAAAGAACTCTAAGACCAATGATAAGATAGGAAGACTTTCCAATATTAAACTGGATGTAAGATATGACCAAGTCATTCCCTAAAGAAATACAGATAACCAAAACAAATAAGAGACAGCGTCAACACTTACAAAAATGGAAAATGGAAAACAAGAGCAGTAGGGAAATAGTTAAGTAAATTTTGATTGACCCATCTGATGGAATATTTTATGTAGTCAGTAAAAATGACATTTTTAAAGAATAATTGATGATGAAGGGGAAGTTTATCAAAAATATATAATGTGAAATGAAAAACAACATAAAGCTGTAAATATAATTAGATTAAAATTGTTTGTTAATGCAAGTCTGTGTAAGTGTGTATTTATACATACCTGAAAAAAGACAAGCAGGAAATACATTGAAATATTACGAGTGGTAGCTGGGTGATAGGCTTCTCAATGTTTTTTATGTTTTTATTTATACTTTATTATTGTTTTCTTATAATGGTATGGATTATTTCCCAAATCAAAGAGGGAAGTAGATGTTATCATGAAAACTGTCATTTCCTGTTCTTCCCAGTCATCTGCCCCTACCATACTTAATTCTCCTTCATCTTGGTACCATTCAGACCTCAGCTGATAGATGTCTTCTGGGCATGGGCTTTTAAAAAGGCCCTTCTTCCTGTACTACTTGTATTTTCAAGGTAATCAGGGCAATCTCTGACTTTGAAAAGGACGTGTTTCTCCCCTGGTTATTATGAAATTCAAGAAGGGATAATTGATGCCGCCTGCCCTGGGCACCCCTCCACCTACCTGCTGACTCTGCGCTCAGCTCCGTCCCCAGGGCCTGCCCAGCAAGCCCCTGTCCCAGGATTGAGTGAAAGGACACGGAAACCCACCAGGAATTACCTCACCTTGCGTGACCTGGTTAAAGAGAGGGTTCCTACTGGCTGGCATAAACTCTCCAGCTCTGCAAGCTGACAGGTTTTATGGCGACAGAAAAGGAACCTTTTAAAAAAATTAAAAAATAAATGTCTCCTTCAGTT
This sequence comes from Lemur catta, assembly GCF_020740605.2. Classification (NCBI taxonomy): domain Eukaryota; kingdom Metazoa; phylum Chordata; class Mammalia; order Primates; family Lemuridae; genus Lemur; species Lemur catta. The sequence continues at coordinate 42,742,685 of NC_059139.1, forward strand.
TTGCTACTCTATAATTTCTAAGCCAAAGGAAAAACACAAAAAGGAGAAAAAAGAAAAATCAACCAAGAGCAGACAGCCGCTGGGCACATTTATACTTAATACATATGGATGAAGATATCTGTTATTTATAGAGCCCTTTCCATGTGTCACACTCGGTGCAAAAGGCTTTGCAAACTTTCTCTTATTTAATCCTCACATGAGCCCTGTGTGATAGGTAGGATGATATTGTTAGCTGGTACAGAAAGTTGGCAGAGGGGAGGGTAAGCAGCTTGCTAAGGTCACAGAGCTCGGATTTGAACTCAGATGTGTGGACTCCAAAGCCCACCCTCTTGAAGAAACGTCCACCCAGTTTGTATTCTGTCGGGACATCACCGATGGAGGGCTGTTTAGAAATGCAAGGCCTTTCATATGCGTGCTCATGTCTATTTTTATTTGTCTTTGAAGCTCCTACCTCTCTTCTGATCTTGCTTCATCACAGCATTTCCCTTTAATACCACCTCATTTTTTTTTTTTTTTTACAGAGTGGAAATAAGGTGTCAATCACTACTACTCCTTTTGAAAACACATCAATCAAAACAGGACCAGCGAGGAGAAACAGCTATAAGAGCCGGATGGTGAGGCGGAGCAAGAAATCTAAGAAGAAAGAAAGTCTAGAAAGGTTAGTGAAGCTATTATTTAATATTATTTGTGAGTTGGGTATATACCCATCTTAAAGAAAAGTTACTCCTTACTTACCTTAAATGCTTACATATGAGAAAGGTTTCTTTCTTTCTGAAAAATTTCATGTTAAGGTTCACATGTATTAAACATTAAAGTTCATAGTCATAATAGCATTGATTTCCATAGTAAAAGGATTTACATATTTACATGGTAGAAGGATTTAGATTGCTGCTTATCATATGTGAAAGCCAGGAAAAGTCCTTTGCTGTTTTTTTAAGCTTCTTCATTTCAGTTCAGTTGGATTTGAGGAACTGGACTTTCAGGCAGTTTTTATAATAACATTAAATCTACATTTAAAATGTCCTTTACATTGTCTAAAAACAGTTGCCACTCTTTTTAAAATGCCAGATATTCTAAAATAACGATATCTTTAAAGTTTCCAAGTACGCCTAGAAGTAAAAGGGCTTTGTTTCGTGGACTGGAACTGGAACTAGCTCCTACACGTCTGCAGCCTGGGACGCAGTGATGACTGTCTTGTGCTCTGTGCAGCGCACGTCTTCCTGGCAGGGATGTTTCTTGCCGGGCAGCTCTCTGGGTGTGCCTCCTGCAAAGCGCCACGGCGTTCTCCTTTACCTACTCTGACCTCATGAAATCTTATCAGATTAAGAGGATTTTTGATGATAGAAGTGTAGAAAAATAAGCAAACAAAAAAGAATGATTTCTTAATGCTAGGAAAAATAAATAAGCTTACCTAGAAAGGGAGCAGAATTATACTTCTCATGGCCCGGCTGTGAACAATATTTATAACATAAAATAAGACACTAGCCATTTCTCTAACCCAAAGTTTTGGTTTTAGCGGTATTTGGAGGAATAGACAAGGCGGGGGGAGTGTATTTGGTCAAAAGATGGGGGGGGGTGTGTACAAGAGCTAAATGGTCATCTTTCATAGTAGGAAATCAACAGCCAGTTTCTAAAACTGAAAAACTAAAACACAGGGTAAGCACATTGTTTAGCAGTATACAAATGGGAGGAGAAACGGGTAAAAGAGTAGCAAGTAGTTGGTTTCTCTGGAGAGTGGAGAGAAGGATTAGAGGAGTTGCTATTTTTCACTATAAGTTTATAGAACTCTATGACTTTTCAACCTGAGTATAATTATTACTTTGATTAAAATTAAGCGCACACAACTTCTGGGATCCTTCTTTTCTTTTTTATGTGCTTTTACATTTTAACACATTGAAGGCCACACAAAAAAATGAGAAACTTTTCCTTGAGGCCACAGTGTTTTATTATGAAAATAGAGTCAAAACTTTGGTGTAAGTTAAAGGTAAACATAAATAGAAAAACGAAATGTATTGACTTCTATTCATTTAATTTTTAGAATTAAAGTGTCAATATTAATTATAAAAATAAGAACAAGTAATATTTCATGTATGCTTCGTGTGGCCCCCAGGGTCAAAACTAAAGTGAGTTAAATACAACTCTCACGGCAATTAAGGTGTTATTTATGCTTTCAGTCATATAGAACAAACTGTTTGAGGGGTAGCACTGTGCAAGTTCTGTTTAAGCTCGCCAAGGTGCATTAGGCTTATATCATGGTAAAAGAACTCCATCCTCAGGGCACCCATGTGCCCTGACAAGCCATCGGAAGCTGTGATCTTTGGCTTTAGGATGTGCTCATTGAGCCCTAACTGCACATTTGCTTCTAATGCTGCACAGTGTCTGCTGCCCTGCTGACATGATACACTTCAGCTTCACCTTTCTCGGTGTTTCTATGTGAATGCACAGCCTCCATTGTTGTCAGGAATATTCAGGAGCCCACAGTGGAATAAGCACAGCAAACAGCCCTTCAGTGATAAAGCCTCTGCCCCGTGTATGACCACTAAAGAATTCTGTACCCAGGGTAATGGGTTTTCTCCCAGTGATTCACTTAATATTATTTCTCAATTAAATCGTGTCAGCATATTTGAGGATATGTACTCAGAAGCTTTCAGGCAAAGAACAACTTCCTGGTAAATCTAACAAGTTAATGAAGGTTTTTAATATATTTTTCCTATTTTCCTGGCTCTTCTTAAAAGCGTTTGGATTTAAGAGAGCTTCTGTTGTATACTACCAAAGACGGTGCCTTTACACATCATAAGAAAGTTTTAATATAAAAGTGGTATCCTACTATTTAACAGGGTCTGCAAACATTTCACTGTCTCTGACACGGAGCCTTTGAACCGAATACACTGGTATTGTAGGGAGGCAGGGATAGCTCTAGAAGTAGACTGTGGTCCATTTTTTCCTGTTTTCACCCTAGGAGGAGATCTCTTTTCAAAAAACTAGCCAAGCAGCCTTCTCCGTTACTCCACACCAGCCGGAGTTTCTCCTGCCTGAACCGATCGCTGTCGTCAGGAGAGAGCCTGCCAGGGTCCCCCACGCACAGCGTGTCCCCCAGGTCTCCCACGCCGAGCTATCGCTCCCCCTCCGACTTCCCATCCGGTGAGTGACTTCCCTGGTCTGGACAGCAGGGGAGAGTTGAGAGGAGGCAAAGTCACCATCTGAGGTCCTGAAAAACATGAAGCTTATTCCACCTTAAGGAAAGCAGGTTGAGGATGTGAATGACACAAGATGTACAGGGAGGTCATAAGATGTAGCTCTTCTGACCAATAAAATAAGGGGAGGAGTTTGGGGCTAAACTTTACTGTGGGGAAGTTTATCTGAAAAGTGTTTATTTCACTCGTTATAGGCTGAGGCAATTTGCTAACTTTTACCTGGCCTTACCTGTAACAGTCTGGGCTACAAATGTAGAATCCATGGATGCTCACAGCCTTCTGTTTTCCACCCACAGGTACTAATTCCTCCCAGAGCAGCTCCCCAAGTTCTAGTGCCCCCAACTCCCCAGCGGGGTCAGGGCACATCCGGCCCAGCACCCTCCACGGCCTGGCCCCCAAGCTCGGCGGGCAGCGGTACCGCTCCGGAAGGCGGAAGTCGGCTGGCAACATCCCGCTGTCCCCGCTGGCCCGGACACCGTCTCCAACCCCCCAGCCTACCTCCCCTCAGCGTTCCCCATCCCCTCTTTTGGGACACCCCCTCGGCAATTCCAAGATCACACAGGCCTTTCCCAGCAAGATGCACTCCCCTCCCACCATCGTCAGGCACATCGTGAGGCCCAAGAGCGCGGAGCCCCCGCGGTCCCCGCTGCTCAAGCGCGTGCAGTCGGAGGAGAAGCTGTCGCCCTCCTACAGCAGCGACAAGAAGCACCTGTGCTCCCGCAAGCACAGCCTGGAGGTGACCCAGGAGGAGGTGCAGCGGGAGCAGTCCCAGCGGGAGGCGACGCTGCAGAGCCTGGAGGAGAACGTGTGCGACCCGCCGCCCCTGAGCCGCGCCCGGCCGGTGGAGCAAGGCTGCCTGAAACGCCCGGTCTCGCGGAAGCTGGGCCGGCAGGAGTCTGCGGACGAGCTGGACCGGGACAAGCTGAAGGCCAAGGTGGTGGTGAAGAAACCCGACGGATTCCCCGACAAACAGGAATCCCGCCAGAAATCCCACGGACTGGGGAGCGATTTGGAAAACCTTGCTATCTTTAAGCTAGAAGAGAGAGAGAAGAAAATCTATCCGAAGGCCTTAGAGAGGTCACATCATTTTGAAAGCAAGGCGGCCGCGCAGGAGCCCCAGTCGCTGGGCAGCCTGCTGAAGGACGCGCTTCACAAGCAGGCCAGCGCGCGCGCCAGCGAGGGCGCCGCTTCCGAAGTGGCGGTGGCCGGCCCTGGCCTGGCACCCGGGGAGCACAGCCAGGGCGCCGGGGACGTCAAACGGGCCTCCGCTCCCGGCACTCTGCAGGACGGTCTCTGTCACTCTGTCGACAGGTGCCCCGCCGGGAAGGGCGAAAGCACGGAGAAGGCCAAGGACCTTCTGCGATGTGAGAAGTTAGACAGCAAGCTGGCCAATATCGATTACCTCCGAAGGAAGATGTCACTTGAAGACAAAGACGACAGCCTCTGCCCCGTGGTGAAACCCAAGATGACAGCTAGTCCCCACGAATGCCTACCAGGGAACCCAGTCCGGCCCATGGGTGGGCAGCAGGAGCCCCCTCCAGCCTCTGAGAGCCGAGCCTTTATCAGCAGCCCCCACGCAGCTCAGATCAGTGCCGTCTCTTTTGTTCCCCTCAAGGGCTTAGCTGGCCGGGTGGACAGTGGAGCAGAGAAGCCAGGCTTGGTTGCTCCCGAGTCCCCTGTCAGGAAAAGCCCCTCCGAGTATAAGCTGGAAGGCAGGTCTGTTTCATGCCTGAAGCCCATTGAGGGCACTTTAGACATTGCTCTCCTGTCTGGACCCCAGGCCTCCAAGACAGAGCTGCCTTCACCAGAGTCTGCCCAGAGCCCCAGCCCAGGTGGTGACGTGGGGCCTTCTGTGCCACCAGCTCTCCCTGGCAGCAGCAAGAAAAGGGGAGAAACTACCAATCCAAGAGAGCCTTCTCCTGCCGGCTTAAAGATGAATAAATCCCATCTGCTTGAGCCTCGGTTCCTGCCCCCAAGCCGGGGTCTCCAGAATTCACCAGCAGCTCCCCTGCCTGACCCAGAAGTAAAGCGGGACAAGAAGGTTTCCCATCCTGCTGCCAGGAGCCCGCTGACAGTCATGGGTAATGATCCCCAATGGAGAGAGAGTGGTCCCCCAAAACACCAAGACCACACCACCGACACCAAGCTCCTCCCCTGCCTGGGGCAGAGCCTCCAGCGTGCTGACCCGGCCAGGCCACATGGCCCACTCCCACCCGAAGGTACCTCCTCCAAGGAGAAGCCAGGCCTGAGGGAGTCGTCTGAAAGGGGCCCTTCCACAGCCAGAAGCGAGTGGTCTGCTGCAAGGGCTGATGTATGCAGAGACCCCTCCGTGGAGCCATACCTGCCAGAAACTGCTAAAAGCAGTGACAACCCCAGAAATCTCCCCTCAGTGGGAAGGACCCACCTGGATTTCTACACGCAGCCGCAGGCCAAGGAGAAAGCATTGGGGCCTTGTGAGAAAACAAGCCACAGAGATGGCCGGGATGAGGTGAGGCCCCTGGCCAGAGAGGAGTCTTTACACTCAGCTGGGCTTCCCTGTGAGAAGCAGCTGGGCAAGGGGAGAAGTGGCATAGAACCCAAGCCTGAAGCCCCTCCTGCCAGGCCGTCTCTGCAGCCACCTGGAGTTGACAGTGGGAAAAGCGAAAAGCTCTCCAGTTTCCCATCTTTGCAGAAAGATGGTCCCAAGGACCCGGAAAGGAAAGAACCACCTCTGCAAAGGCATCTCAGCAGTAGCCCTCAGCCCCCGCCGACCACCAAAGAACAGCCCAGCCTGGTCTCCTGGCAGCATTGCAGTTCCCCGAGCCACACTTGCAGCAGAGAGCCGGGGACCAAGTCCAGTGCTGCAGAACCCAGCCCCGGCCCCCCAGAGCCTCCCAAGCCTGCTGCTTTGCCCAGCGAAAGCAGCAGCCACAAGCCCCGGCTGGGCCCTGACCCAGCCCCTCCCAAGTCTAAGCATGCAGACAAGTCTCTCTCCTCACAGAAACCAAGCATCGGGGCTGCGAAGGGCAAAGAACCTGTCACTCAGCCGCTCGGTGGCTCTAGCCGAGAGGGGAAGGGCAGTGGTAAGAGTGGGTTGGATGCGTTCCCTGTCATCCCAGGCTCCCAGAACAAAGCCAGCGATGCGATTGGCCAGGGTGAAAGTAGGCCCTCTGTCCCGCTGCACACTGAAGGGGGTCCTCCAGACACCACACTGAAACCCACCAGTGGTGGGCATCCACCCGGGATACTGGAGAAGCCCTTGCATTTGCCAAGGCAGGGACCCCCAGGGATTAGTGACTCAGTGGAGCAGAAACTTTCCACCGTCAGTGAAACACAAAACCTATGTCCAAAGCACCCCAAACCATCCACTGTGAAAGACTGCCCCCCTCTGTGCAGACTGACAGACAAAAGCCCAAGTCAGCAGGCCCCCACCACTGACAGGAAGTATGAAGGGAACAAATGCACAGAAGCACTTTATGTCCCAGCCGACAGCGAGTGCAGCCCTTCCCGCGTGCCCGGGGAGACCCGGCTGGACGGCGCGGAGAGGCCAGCCGCGGCGGCGGGGAAGGGCCTCTGTCCCCAGAAACCACTGCCTGAGGCAGGCAAGCCCAGCAGCATGAAACGGTCACCCTCGGCCACGGGGCAGAGTTCTCTGCGATCAGCCGCCCTCCTGGAAAAGTCTCTGAGCTATTCGTGCAGCTTTCCTGAAGCCAGGCCAGCAGTCGGAGAGGCCTTTACAACCAACGGCGACACCTCTGCTGCCAAGGCCACTGGGGGCACGGTTGAGCCCCCAGCCCCCAGCAATAGGGACCATAGGAAGTGTCTGTCAGGGGGCGACGGCAGAACCCAAATGACAAAGAGCGACTCTTTGCCGTCCTTCCGGATCTCCACCACCACCAGTCCGGAGTCGCACCCCCCTGACCCAGACGGGCCGGGCGGCGCCAGCCAGCGGGACAGGGCGCTGTCTGCAGCCGCCGCAGAAGCCAAAGGGAAGGAGCCTGCCCCGGCGAGGAAGCAGAACGCGGGCCGCGAAGTGACCAAGCCCTCGCCGGCCCCGAACCCTGACCGCCCCGTCGCCCTTCCTTCGGAGAAGGACTTCGTGGTGCGGCAGAGGCGGGGGAAAGAGAGTTTGCGCGGCAGCCCTCACAAAAAGGCCTCCTAACGGGGCCGGCCTGAATGTGTGACTGTCTTGACGACCTTTCGAAACCAGCACTGTGTGGCAACGTCCGCCAGGCGGAGCGCGGAGCCTCGTTGAGGAAGGAGAGAGAGAGAGAGAGAGAAAGAGGGGACCTTCTTCCAGATGCCTTCCCAGTTGTAACCAGTTAAAACTGTTACCAGATAGTGTTTGTACGGGGGGAGAAAAAAAACACACCTTTACAGTTGAGGGTTGTTGAGGAAAAAGATTTTCTCTGTAAATAAATAGCAACGTGTTTGGTTTGGGATGTGGAGTCTATACCTTGCTGCTGATTGCGTCGTTTACTACAGCTTTTTATTTTTTTTAAATAAGATTTTTGCTTTACCGTTTACCATAATGTAATAGTGAAGCAAAACGGTCAAAACTGGGTGTATGTAAAAATATAGATACACTCCTATTCGTGTATATACACATCCACCCACATATTTTGGTCTGTGGTTTAAGAGACTATTTCAAGGTTCCATTTTTATAAGCTAAAACACTCTAAGTGAAGTTAAAGATGGAAGAAAGCCCTAAATACAGTAGATTGTGAGTTTTTATGTGTATTTTTAACCAGAGTTTCTGATAGTACCCTATCTGGCTTACCTATGTTTCCAGATCTAAAGCAAGAACTCCTCTAGTCACTGCATTTGGAGTCATTCTCTGTTAGGACAGGCCGGGACAGGCGGAGCTCGCCGTTTCCATTTCACAGTCGTCCTCATGGACATTCTGATGCTGGGTCCAACTGTCTGAAAGGCCAGTCCTTGTCTGTGGATGCATATGTCTGGTCTTCACCTGAAGTAGAGCAGGGACTATAAACACACATCAGCGCTATTTCTGTTCTTTTCCTTTCCCTTCTTTTCAAGCTGTTAAACTCAGGCCTTTATGCTGTGAGTGAGTAGTCCAAGAAGCACACATTTTGTAGAAGTCCAGAACCAGCCCTGCTCTTGAATTAAAAGGAAAATTGCTGACTGCACACAAATCTGCTAGTACTTAGGTCAAGTAATAAGCATCGGGCGTTGGAAGAGGTTTTAAATTTGCTTTTGTGAGGAAAAGAACAGGGGCGGGGGGATTTTGGCATCATAGCATATATATTAAGGAATAATCAGGACATCAGATACATTTTAATACATAGCTGGGGCCTTATGTTGTAGATGAAGCTTGCTGTTTTTAGCAAGTTCCTGGGTTTCACATTCATTTCTGATGCATCGAGTAGCTCCATACATTTCATAACATGATCTCTTTATTTGTATGCAAAAAAAAAGTATTAATAAAGAGCAGCATTTTTGTAACAGAGACTTGGAGCTATTTGGTGCTTGAATGTGACCATCCTTTTTACTTTTGCTAAGCCTTATTTAAATTTTGTATACTGTGGAATATGTAGAATTTGTCAAATCATTTTAGTGCTGAAGGTTTCTGATTTTGGGGTTTCTTTTTTTTGTTGCAGATTTTTTTTTTTTGGTGGCTTGTTTTGTATTGTAATATGGCACTTGCTGGCGTAAGTACTAAGGCACTAAGAGAAAATACAGATAGGTATTCATTAGATGCATGGGAATCATAGCAGGAATTTTTTATTTCGTTTTTTAAGAGAAAAAATTACCAACAAATAACTAATTCAGCACCCAGTTCCCTCGGGAATGTCTTAGTATCTTCAGGCTATAAAATTGTTTATCTAAGCACAGCATAATAAACAGCCCTGTGGATTGTAAATCTTCTAGGGAGGCTATAAACTCCACCTCGAAAACAAAAGCATAACTTAACCAACTACTCAGTTGTCCTTCATTGTAAAATGAGTTGGTAATGGGAAAAAACAAACAAACAAAAAGTCTCTTCTTTGTCCCTAATTTTCTTCCATGTGGTTTCAACCATTCCACATCACTACCTTGTGAAACTATGGAAGAAACACATATTTTACAAGTACTTAAATGGGTTTCAGAAGTGTTCTCAGCATTTATAATACATGTCTGTGTTTGGCAGTTGTCATAATCCAATCTTTCTACATTCAGACATTGAGACAGGTCTATCGGGGAAATAGATCATGGTTTACAGCCTTTTTTTTTTTTAACTGTCCAGTTTCCTTTAAAGCACAACTAGCTGTTTACAAATGATATTTTTATGTATATTTTGTATAGTGTGTTATCATTTTTGCCAAATATGTTTTTCATTATGGATGAGTAAAGAGTACTTAAGGTTGCATTCATGTAATACCTGTTGTTGTAAACCTCTCCAATCAGCTGGTAGAAATTCTCCTAGTTGTGTTCTGTTTGGTCAGTCTCTATGTGATTGTAAGATGTGCTCCTTGGTAGTACTCCCAGCTGTAGATTTACCAGCTTAAAAGTTTGTTAGGATCTGTGCAATAAAGTGTTTGCAGTCTTATTTTCTCTAAGAAATTCCTTATGGATGTCATAATTGTTGTATATTGAACAAAATATTTATACTTATGCGGTTGCATAACATTGAAATAAAAACTTAGCATGAAAGATAATGACTAAGTGTTTTCCAATATGGACATATACATACCACCTCCAAAAATATTAGTGATTATTATTACTCTGTAGTATGGAAAAATTGCTTTTTGCTGAGTGGAACAGTTTGCCTTTTTTAACTTATGCTCAGTCCATTCTTCAGGATTAAGTCCTCCTCTCATTCCTTCCTATTTTCTCTCCCAACCTTCTTCCTTGCCTGCAGAACTTACCAACATCCACTCCCACACTCGGCATCTTCCTGCAGCCTCCGGGGAAGAGATGCCCTATCTGTGGGATACCACCTCCTCTGCTCGCCCAAGATCTCGCTCCACCTGTTACCATCATCTCCCTCACTGTTGTCTTTTCCCTCCCTCCTCTTTCCTTCCAGAAAACACTTTCCTTAACCGTACCTTTTCCCTCCTGTCCCTCCGCAGCTGAGCTCCCAAAGGAATAATCTGCACTTGATATTATCAGTTCAGTGTATCACTCTTCACCCCATTGGAATCTGGCTTCTGTCCCCCATGGCATCAACATTGCTCGTGGCGAAGGTCACTAGTGACATACGGCTGAATCCAAAGCCTACTTTTCAAGACGTCACTTAGTAGACCATCTCTTTGAGTACCAGTCTGCCCTGACGCTGCTCTCTCCTAGTTCTCTCCAGCCTGTTTTTGTCTCCTTTGAAAATTTTTCTTCCTCCTGTGAGTACTGGTCTTTCCCAGGGCTCATTCTGGGGCTTCTGAGCATTTCCCTCTGCACCCACTCCTTGGCATTTCCTTTCAGGGGCATTTCCACTCGGCTCCTGCTCAGGCACCTCACACTCTAAATGTCCAAAAACCTCATTCTCTTCTGTGCCTCCTCTCTCGAGCACACTGTATTCCCTGCCTTCCTTTCAAGTCAGATCCTGGCTTTCTGCCTTAACTCTTCTTTCTCTTTACACCTAAAAAAAAAAAAAAAATCACTAAGTCCCACGGATTTTGCAAAATGCTCTTCTGTGCAATCCCTGTCCCCTCACTGTTCTGCTGGCAGCCGTAGTTTCATCTCTGTCATAGTCTGTTTCCAGATTACCTCCACTCTTACCCCTTCCAGTCTGTTCTCAGTGTCCTTAGAGTGAAGTTTCTCAAATGCAAGCACACCTTGTCACTACCCTGCTTTGAACCTTCAAATAGCTCCCATGTTCTTTGGGATGAAGGCCAGCTCCTTAAACGTGTTCTTAGCTTCGGTGACACCAGCTCAGCATGCAGGAGGGGCCTAGGAATCTGGAGGAGGCTTTCCGGGAAGGATGGGCTGGCCTGTGGACCCACTGTCTCCTCTTCTCTGTGCATCCATCTCACTGTGTTATTTTGGAATTATCTGCTTCTACATGTGTATCTTCTTTACTAGACTCCAAGATCCCCCGGAGCACATAAGAGCTGTCAATAAATGTTTGCTGAACTGAATTGAACAAGAAAGGAAGTGTTAGTGGGAGCTACCATTTGTGGTGCCCATCCCAGGAGCCAGCTACCACACTGTGTACATCTTCTCAATCTCCATGCCCTTTCAACTGTCTGTTGCTTCATTTTATAAATTAGGAAACCAAGACTTAGGTTCAGTGACTAACCTTCCTGATAGGCAGGACTGAGACTTGAACTCGCAAGCAATCTGATAGGACAGCCCACACATTAACCTCTACCACTAGTCATGACTCGCCACCCCCCACCCTGTTCTACAGCAATATGAGTTACAAGATGAAAGGGAACTGATTGTGACGACATGATTTTTACTGCCTGCATGAAACAGTTTTCCTTGCTTAGAGGAACCCACTCTAAAAATCACATTTTTAAAAAGTAATTACGGAAATGATCATTTTAATTGGACTTGAATATCATGCTGTGCAGAAAAGTCAGTCTTCACCATAAAAGAAAAACCCACAAAGGATATTAAGCATAGATATCACAGAGCCAGTAACAGCCACAGCCACAGCGTTAGCTGGTAAATAACCAATTTAGAGCAAATACATGAACTTTTTAATGCAAATAAGTGAAAGGTTGAAGTTTCCAAGGTATTTGCTGTGGTCTAGACTAGATAAAACCGCTGAGGTGATTAAAGGGCAGACAACTGGACAATCATGCTCTTGTGGGTCTTGCCACTCTGGGGCATCATTTCTTGTACCATATTTTCAGCATCCATGTGGTGTTATTTCACCTTAGTTGGGGTATTTTTAATGTAAATGTAGTTAAGTGTTTGGGGGTATAATAGTTCCCTAACAAACTGTAGGGCTACATCTCTTAAGCCCAAGCCTTTTTTTTTTTTTTTTTTAAGAGATGGGGTCTCACACTATGTTGCCCAGGCTGGCCCTGAACTCCTGGGCTCAAGTGATCTTCCTGCCTTGGCATCCTGAGTAGCTGGGATTACTGGTGTGCATCTGGCTCCTCAAGACATTATTCTTAATCTCCATAACAGAATGTAAGTACAATGGGATGCAGCCTACAGAAATTAAGGTTCTCTCTTTTGTAATGAGGATGGCATAGGGGTGGGGGTGAGGGGCTGAGACTACCAAGAAGACCAGAGAGTTCATGAGCTGGAGATAGAAATAAGGTAAGGAGAAATTCCTTCTTAAAAAAAAAAAATCAATGCTAACCCACTCATGTGGGGCAATCACATTGGGTACTGAACAATCAAGCACTTAAAAGGGGAGAACAGAGATAGGTTTAATGACCTCAGATGAAGCAGCACATCTTAGCTCTAATATGCACATGAATCATGTGGGGATCTTGCTAATTTTCATTCAGAAGACCTGGGGTGAGGAAGAGAATTCTGAGCGTCCAACAAGTTCTTAAGTGACTCATTGCTGCCTGCTTGCTGACCACATTAATGCCCTGCCTGGCTACACCAGAACATTAGAATCTCTGAGGATTGGGCCTAGGCATATGTAAGTCAAAAAACAAAACAAAACAAAACCCTCCTCAGGTGGCTCTAATGTGCATCCAAGGTTGAAAAGCAAAAACAAGGAATTCCCCACCCAGAGGCTGACACTTAACTCATTCCTATACCTCAACATGAGACCATCATAAATAGAGCTTTAAGATATTTCCCATAAAACTGCTGGTCCAATTACCCTGGACCCTAAAGCCATTTCTCATTCTAAGTGTGGTTCTCAGGCCAACAATATCTGCATCACCTGGGAGTGTTAGAAATGCAGAATCTCAGGCCCTGCACAGACCCACTGATTTTCTGCATTTTAACTTGATAGCCAAGTAATCGGTTTGCTCATTGAAGTTTGAGAAGCGTTGTTATCACTATTTTCCAAACTTCCTGGGAGATAAGAATTACTTGGGATATTTGTTAAAAATACAAATTCCCAGACCTCATCTCAGATCAACTCAAAAATCTCTGGAGAAAGGCCTAGAAAATGAAGTTTGTAGTCAGTGGATGTGGAGAGGCAGGGGCAGGTGATTCTTACCTGGCAAGCGTGGGAAATACTGGTGTAAGAGTATATTAGTCTGTGTTCAAATTTGTCTACAACCAAAGTCCATGGTGATTAGTGTTTTTTTAAGGCCTTGTCCATAGAAAACTCATAATTAAAAACCATTAGGAAGAAAGCAACCTAAACATTTATTGTCTACCTATTTTATATATATATATATGTATGTGTGTGTGTGTATGTGTATATATATATATGTATGCTGAGTACTGGGCAAGATGCTTTTCATCTGCCATCTTATTTGAAGATCAACATAATCCTCAAACCAGGTGGTGGCATTCCCATTTTATAGGTGAAGAAACAGGCCCGAACAGGCTATGTAGTTTACTTAACGTACAACCTGTAAAGAAAGCTTGGATTGGAATCTGGATATTTCTGGCTCTAAAGCTCTTGACCTTTCTAAATATTACCAGGTGTCGTGTAATTCAATTCAGACTCAGGTCTCTCTGTGAATGATCTAAGCCATCTTATTTCCTCTTCCTTTATGTGCAGAAAAATCATATGGTATTAAATGATTTTGATGATTGGTGGGAAACCATAAGCAAAGGAAGCTAGTCGTTCTCTGTAATAGGGCTCCTTTATTAGTTCTAGTTAATCCATAGGGAATTTCCCATCTAACACTTTCAGTTCACAACACAAATGTAACATGAAAAAGTGGAGCTATAGTAGCTACAGAAATTTGCCCCCTTCTTCAGTCTAGGCCAGACGTGAAGGAAATCTGTGAGGGGCAGTTCTCTACATTTAATTCCCTCCTACTAGGATGGTTTAAACTCATTCCTCAAAGCAATCATTTTGTGTTATGCCTCTCTTTCTCTACCCTCTACTCTAGTTAATACTGTACACGTCTCATGTATCTAGAAAAGCTAGAGATGACCAAGGCTTTGTGGAACCTCAGTTTCATTACCTTTTGTATACTGAAAGCCACTCAGCCTGGCCTAAGTTCAAGTGCTCTGGCAGTTCGGACACCTCAGGCCCTGGATTGCAGACATTAGTGGCAGTCCTCATAGGAAAACACGCAGCAACATCTCACTGATTTCTGAGACTGTGCATTCCGAAGGACAAGATCATTACCTCTTATAACATCACCGGCTGATGGTGGATCTGTCAATCCCAACACTTGTATGCAGGCAAGCACTTCAGAAATTTTCTGTACACTCCGTGACATGCCTGTCCAGTATGTTCAGAAGTGGGAAAAAGATCTGTTGCATATGGTTACAAGTTATCGCCCTGCACAACTTTACAAAAAGTCTGTTAATATTATAAAGCTGAAAGCCCCTAACAAATATTCATCTGCTGTTCCAGTAAGCACTGCCGGGAGGTGGCTGTCAGCAGCTGGGACGACAAGAATGAAGATGTTTGCAAGGCCCGCAGCAAGCATGTTGCAGATACCAAGTCTTCATGTGTCAGGTTGGTGTCACCATATCCTCAAGCCCTAACCTGTCTAAATAAAAATCTTTTGCCTGAAAGTTCTGTCCCTTTGGAATATGCACACTATGTTAAACAGTGCTGTGCTAAAGTAACTTTTCCCAGTTGGAGGCATATCTCCTCCTGTTGGGGCTGGAGGCAGTTCTGTGGATGCCCTCCCGGATGCATGTCTTTCTGCAAAATTCAAGTGGGGATCCTTAGCACCACTGTTGGTTCCCTCTGTTCTCTTAGGAAAGGAAAGAGCAACCCATAAAGCCTGGGCTTTATGTTTACATTTGAAAACACAAAGCCTTAGAAAAATACTGCCTTTTTTTTTCAGTACACCTGTATGTTATCACAACAGATGATCTCTTCATTCTCTATGTTTGTAAAAACAAAAGTCCTCCTTTCAAAAACAACTCATTTTTCTCTTTATTGCTCATACATAGTCATTGAAGGCAGATTGGAAATATATTCAGTTTACTGGGGTGAAAACAAAGAAACATAGATAAGCAAGAAGAAAAGTACTTGACTCACTAAAATGCTAACAACTATTCTTTCTATAATGTTTAGGTATTCTTTTTGCTGAAAAGTGAAATGATAGTGGGCCTGCTGTTTAGTAACCTGCTCTTTTGCTTGAATATTAAAACACATATTTTAGTATCTATAAATATACTTCAATATTATATATATAATGGCTGTATGACATTTCTTTATGCATATATGCCATATTTTCTTTCACATGTGTGTGCACATGTGTGTTAGAGGACCTCAGGTACAGACAGTAGAGGTCATCTTACTCTTCAGTTCTTGGCACCTCAGCCTTGGCCTATGCTAAGGTTCATCTAATTTATCCGGAGTTCCCTTCCATCCACCTCTCCCACCCCATCAGCAACAATGTTAATAGTTTATCTTTTTGGTTGTGTTCTTGCAAAATATGTGTAATTTTTCTGTATGCATTCCTTTTTAATTTATGTAGATGATCATGTTAGCATATCATTTTGGGTTTCTTTTTCCCCCATTAAGCTCTATTTGTTTAAGATTCAACTATGTTGCTATGGCTGCATCTAATCCATTGCTTCTAACTAGCGTATAGTGCCGTGTATGGCACATCCTCCCCATTGTACCTGCCCACTTTCCTAGTGATGAACACGCAAATTGTTGCAAAATTTCCCTTGCATAAATAGTGCTGTGAAGAATATCTTTGTGGACATGTGAAACTTTCTTGAGATACAGCCGCAGAGCATAATTTGTGGGTCACGTATTTAATTTGAGTAATTATTGCCAGATGGTCCTAGACCAGCTGCACCAGTCTACGTCCCCATGAGCAGGGCATGCAGGTCCTAAAACCCCACATCCCACCTACAGTAGTATCCAGCTTTCTCCTTTTTGCCAGTCTGACATAAAGGTTTCTCTCGTTTCAGCTTGTATTTTTCTGATTGCTAATAGAATCACCATGTTTGTAGTGTTAAATTGTTCCACCTAAGAGCATGGAATATCTCCCTACTTATTCGGAGCATCTCAAATTTATTTCATCATTTATCATCGCATATTTAGGTTGTTTCCAAATAAAAAAGAAAAAGGGAGACCCGAGTTATGTAGAAAGCCCATGAGCCAACATGTGGGGAAGAGGAGGGGATGGCCACTTGTCCTCTGCTTACCTTTGCAGGATTCAGCGCGTCTTGAACAGTCAAGTGCTCAGAGAACATTAACCAAAGACAGGGAGGATGTGAGGAAGGTGTTCAAGGAACTGCCCTGCTTAATCTTTCATGAACAATAACAGCTTTTGAATGTAATCTGTAGATTCTTTCCTTTTTCAAGTCCCACAATATAAGTGGGACTTGAAAATAATAAATAATAAGTGCTTTCAAATTGTAAATATATAGGATATAGGAGAGTGGGTGGGGTGAGGGAGAGAGTGGGGTGGCTTTAGCAGCAGAGTCTTGGAGCCTGGCAGTGCGGGCAGGAGAGACTAACAAGCTGCCTGCCCACAATGTTTCACCCTTGGAGTTGAGGGCATCTTGGCACTTTTTTCCCATTTTGTTAAGAAACTTCCTCTTACGGGATATGGAGCAGTTCTTCAGCTCATTTGACTCATGGAGCCTAACATATGCTTCTGCTATTTGTTGATAAGATTAGGGAAGGGTTTTACATGAACTCATTTGGCAAGGATCCAGGGCCAAACCCAGTCTAACAGAATCCCAATATCTAGGGATCAGGATTCTGTTTTGTAAAGAATTCCCCAGATTATCCCAGTGTCAAACCAGGTTTGGAAGCCACACTGGGGTAGTCCATTCCTCCAGGCTAACTTCCACCATGTTAGACATTCACACAGGCATTGACTCTAGCCCAAAACTCAGGACCCCACAGTCATGACTTGGTTAGAACTAACTACATCCTCTTTTGCTGTAATTCAAGTTTCTCTTTAGCATTCAGGGCAAAATAATGACAGCCACACCTCTTGTATCCTGAACTAATACAAGAAAACACTTGAAAGCCATTTATTTCATATTCTGTAAACTTCAAAATTGCAAATGGCACTTATTGGAGAGTTGAACGAGTGGAATGATATGATGGTTTCCTGTCTTGAAATTTTATAGATAGTGCCCGTGTTCAGGGCTGTGCTGTGCTCAGTCAGTAGCAGTGGTTGCTGGCAGAGGGAAAGGTATAATTCTCTCCCGGACTGTAGGAGTTGCAGCTCACGCTGAGTCCTCTGTGATGGAGGCCAGTCAGCTTTTATGGACTTCAATGCTATTTGCTCCAGTACACTTTGAAATGCAGGGTCAGCTCACTGAGCTACATCATGCAATAATAACACATTTTTATAGGGGTAGCTTGTCAGAGTAGCAACAACATGCAATACATAAAACCAATAAACACACCATGTCTACACATTCTATCCTAGTAACCAGGATAAAGTAATAAAATTGACAGCAGCCATCAAAAAGCTCCCTTTCTGACTTTGTGGGGTGAATTTACTGTTGCTTAAAACAGAGGAGCTGTCACAAAGCCTTAGATCAGTGTGCAGTTATGGAGTGGCATGTCACCTCTCATGGAAGGCAGCGGGCCTGAGAAGGGAAAGCGCGATGGGCAGTTTCGCGTCGCTAAGGCATGAGACCCTGTCATCTTTGGCATGACGCAATCCACACCAGAGATTTTTCTACAGAATTTGTTTTTCCAAGTTACATATGAAGTATTATGGAGGACAGTGTGTCATGGAGTGGTAGATCAGCAATTAATATTCCCCATCCGCAGCTTAAATCCCTGAGGCAGGAAAGAGCTTACGTTTGGCAGAATACGCAGAGACTCAAAGGGGTGATGCTGTCTAAGGGGTGATGCTGTGGACCTTCTGCACTCAGAGATGGGAGAAGTAGGAGGAATAAACCTATCATTAAGAATAGGGAAGATCTTACATGAGGTCACGTGGCTGGCAATCCAGAGCCAACCTCAGTCCCACAGAATCCCAATATCTGGGGGTGAGGCCCAGGAATCCTTTTCTGTAAGATTTCCCCAGGGGACTCTGGTGAGAAACACGCAGGAGGCCCAGGAAACAGTGGAGCTGTTGGGGTGGTCTCTATGGGCATGGTGACAGGACTAGGAACTGATAAGGGCTCTGGGGTCAGATGCCAGGCAAAATGACAGCAATTATCAAAACTATATTGAGTCCTTACTATGCCCCAGGCATGTTCTAGGACACTGCTGGGCAAAGACCCTCTCATGGAGCTTACATTTGGGGGAGACAGGACAAGACAGACAAATTTAAACAAGTGGGGAAGATAATTCCAAACACTGATAAGCATTATGAAGACAGTAAGACAAGGTGCTATGAGAGTGAATTGGGCATGTCAGAGAGGTTGGTTTGGATTGGCTAGGCCAGGGAAGCGCTCTGCTCAGAGAACATTTTAGCACTGAAATCTCAGGGATACAAGGAACCAGCCATTTGGAGACTGATGGTGGCGTCTTCCAGGTAAAGCAAAGTGTCAGCTCAGAGGCCTGAAATCTCCAAGCAGGGGAGAGGTTCAGCCACTGCTGTTCCCCTGCCTGTCCTGCTTTACCTGGGGGTGAGGAAGAGGCCAACGGGATTGGCTCCCAAGTTTCCATTCTGTTGTGATGTCCCACTATTATGCCTTCAACCTAAGGGCTAATAAATTCTGATTGAATATTAAAGCTGATAAATTATCACTTCAATAACCAATCAAACTTGCATAACAGTAAGTTACTATATCTCTAACCTAAAATTGATTACAGAACTTAATCCAGGCCTTATCAATGTAACACCTGGATCCAGGTACTTCCAGCAAACCTGTCTGGCCATCCAGACTTCAGAAGACAGAGCCTGCATGAGTGTGACCCTTTGGGACTAAGTGATGACATTGCTTTTTGTCTATCTGAATTCAGTGGTCCTGCCCCCTGTCTGTCACTGGAACAGCCTTCACTGACACCACCAGCCTCAATAGAAACCGCTTCTCACCAGGCCAGCCTTATTGTGTTCCCAGCAGCTAGTATGCAGGGTGTCCTCTTCCACTAGTTTTCACCACAAATGTGCTGGCTCAAATGCTCTCCGAGGTAAATAGGCTTCTGAGTGCTCACCTGGGAACCAAACACCGCTTATCTCATGGTTCCTGTGGGAAAGAGGCTTCCAAGGCCAGACACCCCAAGTGGGAAGAGCGTTTTGGACCCCAGCCCGCCTGTGAGTTAGGATCTGTAACATGAGAGCAAGAACACCAGATAGGCAGAAGGAACCTCCCTGGTTCTGAAGTGATTGAAGCAAATGTGGCAGAAATCCTACACCTGAGGGTGAGAGGCTTTTTTTTGTTTTGTTGTGTTTTGTAGCTCTTTGCACCCCAGGGACATTATAGAGACATTACAGACCTAAGAATTGAGGAGATTAATGGAGCCTATTTGATAGCAAGCTTCATTTCTCAGTCTTTCCTTTTACATGTATCCTACTTTTCTTTTTTCATTTAAAGTAAACATTGAGACTGTCCCAAACTAAGTTTCCCAAGTGGCTACATTACTGAGAACCCAGACTCAAGCACAGTTCTGAGCCAGGGGGGTAGGCGTGGCCTTGGCACTGCCAAACTGTGGGGGCTGCTGGTCTCCTTTCAGGGATGGGGTGTAGGTGAGTGGAAGGGGGTGGGCTCTCTGTGGGCTACTCCTGGCCTGTCCCTGCCACAGTCTGTCCCCATCCTCTCCCTTCCACGTGAGGAAATGGCTGTGTGCCTCTCACAGCAATGTGTGGCCATCTGGCCCGAGTCAGGGGACCTGCCAAGGAGGCTCATTCGCTTATAGGGGTAAGAAGCTCAGAAAAGCACAGTGAGTCCCTGCCCAACTCCAGGAACCAATCTGAAGGGTCTGGTCACCAACAAATGACAGTTCCTTTACTTAGGGCAATCTTGCTAAACACATTATTTGCCTTCTCTGGAAACCTTCAGCACTAAATGTGTTGGTATTTCCACCTGAGAAGGTATCGAGCTACAAAAATGAGCAGAATGATTAACAAGAATAAAAATACTATGAGAAAGAAAATTCCCGTAGCTGTCATCCCACAGGACAGCTCGACATCAGAGAGCTTAACTCCCCTTAGAGATGGGGGATTTGCACACACAGTCCCCTCTGAGCCCTCAAGTTTTTGCAGGTTTTCTTTGTACCATGTTAAGAAACGAACATTGGAACAAGTGCAGTCCAGGGGATTTTGACTTAAATTAATGGTGCTCTGCTGGGACAAGACGGGGAGGAGACGGGGTGGGATGATGCGAATGCTGTTGGCGGCCAGGTTGAGGTAGAGCCCCTTAAGGTGACTAAGAGAATCAATGCTGTCACACGTCAGGCTGTTGTGGCTTAAGTCTACATGACTCATTTTTCCAAGGCTGTGGAGGGCTTGCCGGTCTATGGAGAGGAGATCACAGGAAGATAAAATCAGAATCTCCAAGCTTTGCACTGTCTGAAGTAGATTGCTCTTCGGGATAGTCCCATCCTGAAAGTGATTGCCCCTGAAGTCCAGATGCCGGAGATCTGGCAGGCCTGCTAGAAGAGCCTGATTGCTGGTATCAAGGAAGCAGTGAGAGAGGTTCAGAACCTTCAGGAAATGGAGGTTTTGGAAGGGACTTCGTGGAGCATTAACACGCAATTGAGTAAATGCCAAATCCAGGATTTCCAGCCGAGGACATTCTTTGAACGCCTGACTCTGAAGACCAAGGGGCTCATTGTAGCTTAGGTTTAGACTTTGCAAGTGGGACAGGTTCTTGAGTTGCAGGTTGCAGCAGTCAGAAGCCTCTATGTCATTATGGCTCAAATCAAGTTTCTGAAGATTTTCTAGTTTTTCCAAACAGCCAGCACCAAGGTGAAGTCTCTTCCTGTTGCCTTTGATGTAGAGGTGTGTAAGGGAGGGGAAATTGGCAGCATTGATTTGACACAATTGGTCAAAGTTATTTACATTGAGAACTAATTTCTTGAGCAGGTTCATACCCTCAATCCCAGGAGGTAACTCGTTCAAGTGAGCTGCCGTCAAATCCAGTTCTTGGAGTCGGGTGAAGCACTGAAACGTGGCAGATGTGAAATCAGAGAAATAGTGCTTCTGCAGGTTGATGCTCTCAACAGACATTTCGCATAGTCCCTGGAGCATGGATGAACTAACGTCTTGGTCATTAGTGTCCTCAAATGACCCCAGCCAGAGAGACTGAGTAGTAGAGTTCTGCAGACCACTGAATATAACAGACAAGTTAAAAGCCCCTCCAAAGTTCAAACTTTGGAAGACTGTTGAATTGAAAGCTCCAGGCTCAATGCCTTTGATGTCATTGCCGTTGAAGTTAAGGCTTAGGTTGGTGGCCTGCTCCAGAGAGTTCATATCTTCTCTAGAGAGGTAGTGTATAGCGTTATTCTGAAAATCCAGTACTTTCAGATTCCATGCTGGGAAGTCTTTCGGGAACTTAATGGAGGAAATTTGGTTGCTTCCAAGATACAAACTTTCCAAATTTTCCAGATTGTGCACTGGAATAAACTTGAGATCGGATATTCCTGTTTGGATTAAGAAAAGATGCTTCAGGGTCTTGGGCCCATTAAGTGCTGTTTCTGCCATGAATATCAGAGGATTTCCAGTTAACACAAGGGTACTCAGTTGACAATGGCTTTGAAAAGTGTTTTCATGTATCCAGTTAATTTGGCATCTTGAAAAGATAATAGTATTTAACAATAATTAATTGGAAAAAAGGAAAATCCCTGTCACAGTTATAGGCATTAGCAAAGCATCTTTTGTGTAAAGTAAAAACTGATTATATTATTATTCAATATCAAACATGAAAAACTTTCTTCAGGACCCTTAGCTGGCCTGTTGAATGAATTGATGAGTATCCTCATTTCTGAACATTGATCAGAATTTTTTCCAGATATCTTGCCACTTAAATTGAACACTCAGAGGTTTGTGCCTGTATTCTAAGGAAGAACAAGTGATTTTCTTATGGGCAAAATCAAACTATTACTATTTTAAGTAGTACAAAATATATGTAATGCATAATAGATAACATATAATATATATGAATACAAGAATCTGTGCCATCCTGAACAAGTTACAACTTTTCTCAAACTTGGCATTTTCATCTATGAAGTGCAGAAATAATGGCTACTTTGCAGAACTGTTGTGAATTGAATAATAGATGTGAAAATTCTCTATAAAACTGCAGAACACAAGAGGTTCAGAGATGGCCAGGCATGGTGGCTCACACCTGTAATCTTCACACTCTGGAAGGCCAAGCTGGGAGGATTGCTTGAGCTCAGGAGTTCCAGACCTGAGCAAGAGCAAGACCCCATCTCTAGTAAGTATAGAAAAATTAGCGGGCATAGTGGTGTGTGCCTGTAGTCCAAACTACTTGGGAAGCTGAGGCCGGAGGATTGTTTGAGCCCAGGAGTTTGAGGTTGCAATGAGCTATGATGACACCACTGCACTCTACCCAGGGAGACAGAGTGAAACCCTATCTCAAAAAAAAAAAAAAAAAAAAAAAAAGGTTCAGAGAAACCAATCCAGGTATTGCACTTAAAAATGTGTGTAATGGATTACACACACACACACACACACACACACACACACACATGGTTTCCTCACCTAACCAAACATTGAATGGTAATAGTCACTGTGGCCACCTCACAGTGGGGTTATAAAGATGAAGCAGTACTATAGATGTGAATGTCCTACTCTGCAGAAGCTTAAATTAATGGACCAAAGTAGAGGAAACAGAACAGTTGCAAGGGGTATAGACATCTTCTGTATGCAGAGCCCCCTCTTGCACACACACACAATCACACACACACAGTCCTTTTGTTTTCTTCCCTTATTTTCCTGTAATACTTTTCCCACTGGCTATCAAACACTGGTTCAGTATGTAGAATCCTGATTCTGCCATTAAAATAAAATGTGGAATTCTTTTGCCAATTTTTAGGGGGGAAAAGTTAGTAGATTGTGTCTGTGTTTCTCCTATAAATTTTTCTTATATCTTATCACCCAATAATAAACTATGCTAAAATATAGTATAGTTTGTAGTATAGTCTGATTCAGTATAAATTATTTTTATTTTTGTTATCAATATTCTTTAGATCTTCTTAAACGGCACTGCTGATACATCTAGCTTGAAAACAATCCACTTTTCTCTCCATTGATTGGTATTTATTTAAATTGCATGTCATCCACATAGAAGTATTTCATGGAAAAGGGTAAACATGCAGGATAAGCAGATTATCCCTGGGCCCCAAAAGAAGATTCTGCAAATAAACTGAACACAGGTTGTGTTTTTACTTAAGTAAAACATCAAGCGTGCACAAGGAACTCAGATACGTACCTGGTTAAATCCAAGAAGGTAAGATTTAGGAGTCTGCTGAAGGTTCTAATTTGAATTGTAGGCAAAAAATTAAAGCTGAATTCCAAAATTTCTGTTGTGTTTGGTAGGGTGTCAGGGATTTCTCTGAGACCTAAATTTTCACAGTTATATGTTTTGTTGGCTTCTTTCTGATGAGAGGAAAAAAATGTAAATTAATATAGACTTAATTTGATGGGCTATCTAGCAAAATTAATTATGTTTTACCCTTTGAGCAGCAATCCCACTTCTAATAATATTTACCAAATATACACATACAAAAAACACAAAATGATTTATGCACAAGGTTATTCATCATAGTATTTTTTTGTGATAGTGAAAGATTGGCAATAACCAGACTGTCCATCAATATAGGACTAGTTGGACAAAATATGGTGCACTCACAAAGTAGAATCCTCTGCAGCTGAAGGAAGGATGAGAAGGATTTCCACTTATTGCTATGAAGTGATATCCAGGACATATAATAAGGTGAATACAGCAAAGTGCAGAACAGTATACATGGCATATGTAGTATATGGCACGTAGTATGTAGTATGCTACCTTTTGTGTAAGAAAGGTATGTGTGTAATTTCTTATATTTATGAAAAGCAACCTTGGAAAAACCCAAAAACTGGCTCTCTTTAAGGGAAGGGGAGGGACCAGATGGAGGAGCAGGGATAGAAGTGAGAGTTCTCCGAATGTACTTTTTATGTAGTTTTTATTTTGGTTGCATGGAAATGTTTTATTTCAGTTTGAAAACCAACAAATCAATCTTAGATCGGCATCACTAAAATAAGACAATGAAACATTGTACACCTTCTTATGAGGTATAATATGAGGTATATAGTACCACCTATAAAGTATTCTTGCCAAAAAAAAAAAAAAATTAAACTGGAATCCCATCAAGACTTTAAGCCTAACTTCATGTCTCCAAGTGTTATGGTGGATTTAACTTAAACAACACAATTGGCAAAATGAAGAATGTGGGACATTTTATAGAACAACTGACTTTGTGTTACCAGCATGTGAAAGGTGGGGGTGGGGGGGAACAAGAGAAGAGATAGCTCTTGTTAGAAGAGACAAAGAGATATAAAATCCACCTCAGAGACATAATCAATGCATAATAGAGTAGCCCTTGTTTTGGTTCTGATCCAAATAAAGCAGTCAGAAAAAGACATTTTATAAACTTTCAGGAACTTTGAATGAGAGCTAGATTAGGTGATATTAAGGAATTATGAATTTTGTTAATGAGAGTATCCTTGTGGTTATGTAAAAGAAATGCTGTTATTCTTTTGAGATGCATATTGAAGCATTTAGGGGTAAAATGGCATGATGTTTGGAATTTGCTTTAGAATACTCTGGCCAAAAAGGAGGAAAGGAGTGGATAGTGAAGATAACAGGCAAAACACTGATGATTGTTGAATGTTGAATGATACGTACATGGAGGATCTTTGTTACTAACTACTTTTGTGCACATGTGAACATTTTTCTTAATACAATGGTTAAAAAAATTATCAGGGTGGCACAGACTTAGGCCGTGCAATCTTGAAGTGTGAATTAATTTTGGATCTTTGGATTTGCAGGCTGCTGATACCAGCCCCTACGCATTTGGGCATAGCCCTGCACGTAAGTACAAAGAACTGCCTCATGCTGTACCCCAAGACAGTCAAGCATTCAGAAATCTACTAATCATTGCTTGTTAAATGCCCTAACTCAAGTTATACATTGGACTAAGTAGGTAAGTTGGTTAGAAGCCTATAGAACTGTGGGGTCTTAGTTTATCTGGATGACGCTTTAGGATGAAGGGTAGTGGGGCAGGTAGGAAAATCTGATGGAGTATATTTTGCCTGGGGAGGCTCCTAGGAAAGAAATGATCTCATGGTGAAGTGCCTGCGACGGTTTGAATATGTCCTCCAAATTTCAAGTTTTGAAAACTTCATTGCCATTGTAACAGTAGTAATTGATCGGGTCATGAAGCCTCCGCCCTCGTGAATAGATTACTGTTGTCGTTCAGAAGTGGGTTAGTTATCACACGAGTGGGCTCCTGGTAAAGCCTAAGTTTGGCCCCATTCACTCTCTGTCTCCCGTGCTCACTTCTGTTATTACTTTCCTCCATGGAATAACACAGCAAGAACACCCTCACCAGATGCCAGTGCCATGCCCTTGGACTTCCCAGCTTCCAGAACTGTGAGAAATAAATTATTTTTCTTTATAAATTACCCAGTCTGTGGTATTCTGTTATAGTAGCATAAAACTATCTAAGACAGTGCCTTTGCAGACACAAGGATACGGATGCCCCAGGACCTTGGACCAGCTCTCAGGTCATCTCAGGCTCCAGGCAAGTTCATACAACCTTCCAGCCCTTGCCTTTCCCTGACACACATGGGCTCACTGGGGGCCCCACTGAGACTGCCCTGGCCTGGAAAAGACCTACTCAATCAAACTCCAGATCAGCAGCTTTCCTCATGCTGAGTTGCAAACAGACCTGCTTAGCTGGAAACAGAACTGCACATCCTCCTTTGCTCTGGAGTGGGAGGCTTTTGAGACGTTGCCATTTTAATTGCTTTTTGCTTTACTCATTCCAATTTCTGCTTAGTGGTGCACTTTTTTTGTGGCTACAGTGAGCATGCTCATCTACAGAAAGTCTCCAGTTTTCTTCAATATTGTGAAAAGATTATAACCGTCACTGATAAAAATGCCATATTTATATTTCCTTGTAATTCATTCTTTGTTTTATAGACCCAAAGTCCTCCAGGCACTGCCACAAATCCATATAATGTCCTTGAAATGCACACTTTGCATTTAAAACTTAGATTTAGCTGACTGGTGGGGAAAAAAAAAACCCACATGTTGCCAGACCTATCCTCAGTGCCCATGAATATGGACGAGCGGGAGAGAATATGTATATGCAGCTGCTGCCCGATGGTTGCTAAGGTGTCGCTTAGCTTGGAGGAGACATTTTTCTTTTCTGGTCTCCATTGGCGTAACTGATGTCACATACAGTTGGAGAAAAGGGACCTCCTCAATTCGTCTTGCTCTATTCTGGCCCTACAGCAAAAGGCTCCACGCTGGCAATTCCCTCCTTCTCCTGAATATATAAGTGCCCGTGACTCCTAAATTATTCCGAGTCTCAGCCTCTTGTGTGCTTTACTAAGCACTTTATTGCACTAATGTGATTCGGAAAGTTAAGAACCCAGGGGGAGCGCTACTGAGACGGTGGCCTGGGGG
This sequence comes from Lemur catta, assembly GCF_020740605.2. NCBI lineage: Eukaryota > Metazoa > Chordata > Mammalia > Primates > Lemuridae > Lemur > Lemur catta. Next base: position 42,769,432 of record NC_059139.1, read on the forward strand.
AGCTTCTTGAGAATGGAAAGCAGGTAAGTGAAATAGCTCAATAGCTCACTTTCGACCCAGAACAGCTGAGAACCAGTGTGACACCACCAAGCAGCATCAAGGAGCCCACCTCAAGCCTTGTGCCACAACATTAACTAATCTCTAGCTCGATGGAGATGGGCCTGGATCCTCTGCCCTTGAGTCCCAGGAGATAGAGGCAAGTGACAAGAAACGCAGCTGGTGAGAGAATTTAAAAACCAAACACATTTCAGGGAATGTCTTCTCTGGAGGGGCTCAAATTATTGACATCATGACCGTAAACCCTAAATACCTCAGTTTGTATCTCCTAAGAACAAGGATTATTCTCATATACAACCACAGTGCCATTATCAAATTCAGAATATTTAACATCAGTACAATGTTACTATCCAACATACAGTCTATGTTCAAATTTTGCCAATTGTCCCAATATTGTCCTTTAGAGTAATTTTTGTTTTTCAATCCAGGATCACGCCTTGCATTTAGTTGTTGTATCTCCTTAGACTCTTTAATCTGAAGACAATTCTTCAGCCTTTCATTGTCTTTTATGACACTGATATTTTTTGGAGAACACGGGATCACATTTTGCAGACTGTTTCTCATCATGAATTTGTATGTTTGCTCATGATTTGATTCAGGTTGTATATTTTTGGTAGAAACATTGCATTAGTAAGGCTGTGCCTTTCTCCCTGTCAAGAGTCACAGCAGACTATCTCGAGAGTGAGTTCTGGTAGCAAAGCACAGGGTTCCAGAACAGCAGACCAATAATGCAACAGAGAATGAAAGAAAGGACAGGATGCAGGAAAGGAACGCAGACAGCAAGGCCACTGCCAGGAGCGTGCTTCAGCTGCTTTTCCAGGCAGGCAGGCAGGCAGCCACCACCGCTGCAGTTTCCAGAGCTCCACATGATCATTTCCTATAAACCCAGACTTCGCTTCTAGAGCTTAGCATGTGGTCAATTTCCAAAGTCGCTTTCTCACGCCTCTGCTTCAGCTGGCTCCACTGCAGACAAGACCTGCTTGATGTGAACTCCTGCAGCCAGCAGAGCTGTGGTGAGGCCACGTGGTATTTCCCCCGTTCCAAGTCAAGAGGCTTTTGCTTAGGACCCACTGTGCACTGGGACCTGTGCCAACCACTTTGTTTCCAGCTCTGCCTCAGAGCTGTGCCTTTTACATGGAGCAGGGCTCCCAAGTGCTACTTCTGGATTTGCAATCCCTTTTCCCTCTAGGGATTCATTTGCATTTTTTCAATCAGAATCTTATTTTGCTTCTTTCTGCTGTATCTCTACCTCCCTCTCATCCCACCGTATTTTCTCTCCTTGCAAGCATTGAAACACGTTCTAATTTGGAACTTATTGAATTTCACTCAAGTGCTTATTCCCACCTTTTCAGATTTCTCATCTGCACCTGACACACAGCAGCCAGCCCCCCATGCATGAGGACTCTGGGACACTGAGCCCCCCAACCCGTCTTTGTTAATCATGCCTCCATCCAAGAGACAGCAATTTGACCGAGCCAAATCCCAGAGAAACAATTGGTCACTCTGCAAACAAAACAAACACTCCCAAGACAGCACAACCCTAAAACTTTATTGTCGATCTGACTCCTCCAGGCAAAGGGCATCCAATTATGTGCACTTCGTTTTCTGCTTGTCTTTAGAGTGGACTGCTTGGGTTCAAATTCTAGCTTGCAACCCCCAAGCTGTGTTCTCTGAACTTCCCTTTTCCCCAGCTGTGGGTGGAGGATAATAACCTCACCTTGCAGGCCTACTGTGAGGATTAATGAGATAATGTGTGTCAGCAGTAAACAAAAGGAGTTAGCATTTAACTGGACCATCCCAACATCACATTATTATCTAAAGCTATTGGTAAGCCCTTGTGTCTATGAACTTGGAGTTCCCCTCAAAAAAGAGCTCTGCTAAGCAACCCTCAACCTATACCACCTATACGTCGGGACTGAAGGATTCTCTTCTACCATGGTTTTGGGGGGACAGGATGGCCACGATGAGCTTATTTGAAAAGGAGAAGCATACCCACACTCCCAAGGAACTGTTTGACAGTGCCTCTAAAATGCTACCACAACCCAAATCACAGAACACTGAATTCCAGCTATTGTTTGTATATTTGTCAGCTTCCAAAGACTTGGTCATGGGTGTCATTTTTTTACTTAATACACACACACACACACACACACACACAAACACACATAAAGAGAGAGAGAGAGAATGAGAGAGATGTAGCATTTAGCAATGGAAGAATCTATCCAGAGTTTTTATGGGTGTTCATTATAATATTCTTAGATCTTGTGGGTAGGTTTGAAGTTTTTTCAAACAAAAAGTTTTATTAAAAATTAATCTTGACTTCTATCTATAGGTATAAACAACTCCTGATAGAGTATAGATCTACATGTGAAACCTAGAAATAGAAATAAATACAAAACAATAAAACTTCTAGAGGAAAACATGGGATATACTGTGGCCTTGGGGTAGGCAAAGCTTTCTTAAACAGGACAGAAATGCCCTGAAAGTAAAGGATAAAGTGATAAATGGAGCTATATTAAAATAAGGAACTGCTGTTCAGCAAAAGATACTATTGGGGGATGGAAAGGGAAGTGGGAGAAGATACTGGCAACCTGAGGAAGGACTTGTATCCACAATACATAAAGAACCCCTACAAATCAACAAAAAAGAAAGACAACCCAAATGAAAATGGGCAAAAGATTTCAACAGGCACTTCATACCCATAAAAAGGAATATGCAAATGGTCAAAACAAAAGTATGGCAATGCACTCAATTATTTATCAAGAAAATAAAAATTAACTCCCAATGAAATATCACTACTCATCAGAATGGCTAACATTTTAAAAGCAAACAATACCAAATATTAGTGAGGCTGTGGGGCAATTAGAACCCAAATACATTGCCCATGAGGGTAAATTGGCACCAACACTTTGCAAAACTGTTTGGTGATATCTACTATATTAAACACATGTTTACCCTATAATCAAATACATTCACTCCTAGGTATACATCTAATAAAGTCTTGTATATATGTTTATGAAAGACACAGACAAGAATGTCTAAAGCAGCATCATTCATAACTGCCAAAACATTGGAAACAATACAAATGTCCATTAACAGTAGACTGGATAAATAAACGGTGGCTCATGAATACAACAGAGTACCATTCATCAATAAAAATGGACAAATGACTGCTGTACACATCATCAATAAATCTCACAAATTTAATGTTGAGCCAAAGAAGCCAGACACAGAGTACACACTGTATGTTCCCATGTATATAAAGTTCAGAACCAGGCTCAACCAATCCACGGCACAGGCAGCCAGAGCACTGGATGCCTCTGGGGGCTGGTGACAGGGAGGAGCCATGAGGGGCTGCTGAGGTGCTGAGAATGTCTGTATCTGGATCCCTGTGCTAGTTACACGTACATGTTCACTTGGTGGAAACTCATTTAACTGCACACTTAGGACTTGTGAACTTCTCTGTATGTACACTTTACTTCAATAAAAAGTTTACCAAACACAAAACAAAACAAAACAAAACAAAACAAAAGCCTTGTTTTCAGGGTAAGGGATGTAACCAAATGTGGACCTGAAAGAACCAATTTTTTGAGATGGATTCCAGGTGGCTAAATGGGCCTACATTTTCAGTAGAGCCAAGCAGCCATTGCTGACTGGAGGTCACACCGTATGCTGAGTTTCCAGGAACACCTCGCCTCTGTTTACCTTTGGGACTGTCAAAGCTCACCTGAGCCAACCAGTCAGGGCTCTGCCGTACTGGCCAGTCAGAGCCTAGCGCTAGCCACTATCAGGGCTCTGCTGCATCAACTAATTGGAACTAAACAAGTTGGACTCCTTCATCTGCATAAATGGACCTGATTGGAAACCGGTGGGAACTCTCTCTAGAAAAGCCAAACCCTCAGGCCACATCTCCCCGGTTTGCAGAGTGTTCATTGAAATAAAGTCTCTTTTCAAATTCCTCTTCAGAGAACTTCCCTTCGTGGGCATGATAAGGTAACGGTGGTCACATGAACCTACAGACATTATGTGGTTTGCTGCGCTTTAGGGGAAGAAGAAAAGAGGAAAAGAAAGCAAGGGGGAAGGGTGGGTAAAGCGGGGGTAATTTGAACTTGGGAAAGGGCCAAACCCTTCAGTCAAAGGCACAACTTTCTTCTTTCAACCACTGCTCTTTTTATCCAACCTGCCTGCAGCCTAGACGTTCCTTGCTCTTGGGAACAAGTCCACATTCATCTTTGTATCCTCCGAAGTATTCACACAGTACTGAGGGCTCAGTAAATTGCCTTGGAATCCTGCAGCTGAGAACTCACATGACAGAAGAGGCAAGAGAAAATATAGACCCAATGTTAATTGAATGGACTGCAAGGTCATTTAAAATCAGAGTTCTGTCAGAGGGAGGGATGCCGGGAGCGGGTTGGATTGGAAGGTTTCAGTCTCACCTGGCTTATCCAAAGAGGGAAGCCCTTGCTACAGCACAGGGCCAGGCTTGCAGACCCTGGGACCCTGAGCACCACTCTGCAGACATGAATAGTACTGAAGGCCCCGGGACAGGCAGCCAAAGGACCAGGGGTCCTTCACCTCACGCAGGGATTTCAGAGTTGAAGCCACAGGGGTAAGAGTAGGGCATTTAAAATAGCCTGCCACCTGGTGAGCTGGAATTTAATGGTAATATTGTCCCATCTCAGGCTGGTGCCAGGAGCATCAATGAGGGGGTGGTGTCCCCACTCTTACCCCCTTAACATGCTGCCCACATGTCTGTATGACATTGACCTTCCAACCTGAGTGATGAGGGGGTAGCCTCTGGGGCTGATAAAAGCTCCTTCTCTTTCCTCTTCCCCTTCTGTTATGGGCTGAATTTTGTCCCCCCAAAATTCCTGCATTGGAACACTAACCCCCAGTACCTCAGAATGTGACTGTATTTGGAGACATGTTCTTTAAAGAGCTGAGTAAGGTAGAATGAGGCCGTAACGGTGGGCCCGAATCTAATCTGACTGGCATCCTTACAAGAAGAGGAGATTTGGACACACGAAGAGACACCAGGGGCACTCATATGGAGGAAGGGCCATGAGAGGACACGGAGAGAAGGTGGCCGTCTGCACGCCAAGGAGAGGCGGCTCAGGAGAGGCCAGCTCTGCCCTCACCTTGATCTTGAAATGCCAGCCTCCAGAACTGTGAGACAATCGATTTCTGTTGTTCAAGCCACCCACAATGTGGTATTTGTCATAGCAGTCCAAGCAAAAGAACACATGCTCCCAGCCTTAATTCCCCTGGGCATTACGCCTCTTCCAGCTGTGCTGCTGATTCCTTCCTAATACCAGACTCACGAGCTCTGCGGTGTCTGCCCTGAGCCCACCCCGGCGATGGTGTTGCCCGCTGGCGTGCCCTGCTCTCCCAGATCACCCTCCAGTGCTGCCTCAGCGCGACTCCACCTGGCTGCTCCTACCCCTTACTCTTCTTTCCACCCCAACCCAGGAAGACAGCCCCACAAGCCACCAAGACCCGTGGTCCTTCCTGTCTGCAGCCCTCGTCCGACAGGGCAATGGTGCTGGACGCTTGTGGGGTCAGAGGCAGCGGGAGGAGGGTTGAAGCATTCAGAATGGCAGGAGACTGAGGCCCTTCTTTCCCTCTCGCCACCGCCTCCAAGAACTTCCCACAGGTTGATAAATATTGTTATGGTCCAAAACAGAAGGTACAATTTGGCTCTATTCTCAGATTTTCCTCCTGTGGGTTAGGGAAACAGATGGAGGGCTGTCCAACTCGAGGAGAAAGCCAAACTCATTCAGAGTGATCTTTAAATGCTCGAAAGCCTGGCAAAGGCCTGTCTGTGCTAATTCTCACCCTGAGAGCCAGGAGACCAAGGAACTCCTTGGGGTAGTGGCCACGTACCGGGATGTCGAACAAACAGCTGTGCAAGGTTTGGGGGTCTGCTCTTTGCACTGAGACCCTGTTGATATTTTATGTCCCAATTGGAATTATTTTGGGGAGAATTGTTTAAAGAGGAGGAAAACTTTCACTTCTTCCTAGAAAGATGCTACCAGACAATCCTCAGGCCGAGCTCTTCGGCTCCTTTCTCACAATAAAGAAAAAATTCTATATATTCCATTGCCCCTCCCTTTTATTTTTTGAGACAAGGTCTCACTCTGTCACCTGGGCTAGTGCAGTGGCACGATCACAACTCACTTCAACCTCTAACTCCTGGCTCAAGGGATCCTCCTGCTTCAGCCGCCCGCCCATTGCCCTTTTAAAGACAGTGGATATTGGGATGCCAAGGCTCAGATGGGACTGCATGTGGAATCTCAAATTTTCCAGACAATTTAATCTGGGTAAAGACAAACAGTTTGGACTCACCTCAATGCACATCTGATCCAAGGAGGTGATGACTTTACAGCTGGCAGAGCACAGCAGTGCCAAAAGGAAGCAGCTGACATCGGGAGCCATCACAGGACCAGTGCAATCCCAGCTTGGAGGGCTTATCTAATGCTTGGAGCTGAGAAATCAAACCACGCTATGATGGCCCCAGCAATTTGGCAGCTAGAGAAGTGCTCAGAAGGGTGATCTTGGAACAAGAAATGCTGTTGACTGCTCAGCATTCTGTGACCCTGTGCTGCAAAAAAACGGGAAGTCCCTTTTGCATACTACCCATCTTTGCCAAAAATAACTGAGGACCCAGCCCCAGAATTTTCCAGTGCATTTCCTGTGTGGCCCTCTTGGGCTGGTCACACAGACTCTCAGTGGATGGTTCTGATGGACTGTATGCCAGCTTCAAGGGTTTGGCTGCTTCCAACAGCTTCTGGTCCTTTCCCCAGAGAGAGGGTGTGGAAGCTGGAAACCGTACTGACCAGGCCACTTTGTTAGTTGTTCCGGGTGAGTGGCTAGGAGAGGTGTCGGGGCATGCTGGGAGGGCAGAGTGCTCTGTGGGGGTGACGGAAGAACTGAACCCTCCGGTAGCATCTGTTGATCCAGGACCTGGAGCAGGAGGGAAGAGGTTTGAGAGTGTACTTGCTCTGTGAGCCTCGGCTGCTGCCTTGGCCAGCTTGTCCATCCCCACCTCTGGTCTTTGTACAGGAGGAGGATTACTCCATCTTGCAGCCTGGTCACTCAGGCCTGTTAAAGCAGGTGGGGTGGAATCTCCTCCTCTTCCCTCCCAACCTGACCCATGGAAGTAGGGGACACTGCTGTAAACAGAGCAGCCTGGCTAAGGGACAGCAGAGTTAAGGATGCCCACATTGGCTCTATTTCTTCTTAGAAATAGCTTTGAAGCAGGACTGCAATTACCCTCATTATGGTGCAAGATGTGGCAGTGATTAAGGCAAGTGGAGGTTCAGGCATTACTCAATGGGCTGGATTGAGTTGCCTCATGGTCTGTTCTCCAACCCTCTGGCATAGAGGAGATACTCAGTGTGACTGTTCTCCCATTCCATTGCCAAGAGCCTCATGCTTAGTATCAGAGTTCACAACGACTTGAGATACTACTACTACCATATTGTGTTACCGCTAAGAAAATGACTATAGCAGCTCCCATTTATTGAGTCCTTACTATGTGTTAGATACTGGGCCAGGTTTTATTTTTGTTTTTGGTACATTTCCCTATCCTAGACTATTTCCACATATTCTATTAAAAAGGTGCTATTATTTCCCTCATTTTATAGGTTTAGAAACTGACGCTTAGAGAAATGAAATGACCTCTCCAAGACCCCACAACTAGAGAGTGGTGGATTAGGGCCTCAGGTCTAGACACTCTCACTACAGAGAGTGCCGCTACTCTTCACGGTTTAAGAAACAATTCTGCCTCCTTCAGGAGCTGAAGAGTTGATGGGGTAAAGAATGTTCTTCATCTGGGAATTTCAGAGCAGACACTAAAAAGGAAAGGGTTGGAGAAACTATGTAGTTGGCACTACGCCAGGGCTGCTACATCTCTTTGAGCTTTTCTGGTCACCCTTGAAGTGCCATCTCATCAACAAAATCACCTCTGAAGAGGCTATTGGCAAAACACAGTGTAAGCAAACCCAGACCAGTGACAGATCACCTGGATTCAAAGAAGGCAGCCCTGGAATGGGAAGAGCTGAGGAGGGAAGGGGTCTGGTTCTAAGCCTCAGATTCATTGCTTACCAACTGAGCGACCTTGGGCAAGTCCTTTCACATCTCTGTGTCTATTTCCCCATCTGAAAAGCAGGAATTATAATTCCTATTCTGCCCACATCACAGGGTAATGATGAGGATCAAATAAGATCATATATGTGAAAATGCTTTCTTAACCTTAAAGCCCTACATAAATATGAAGAATCAAGGCAAAGACTCCTCTGAGGAACAAATTCCAGTGTCATGTAAATATCACTCTCAGGAAATCGTCTCCTGCCCCAGAGACATTGCAAAGGCATATTACTTTGCTTCTTAAAGAAAAGTTTGATGGCTCAGTTAAGGCTATAAGATTTTGTCATTTTCTGAGGCCACATAATTTGCATATGATTTGCATGTGTTTGCATAATGGACTCAAAAGACTCAGTGCAAGTGTATAAGAGTAAAAGAAAATAAATGAATATGAGTGACCTTCTGCCACAGCATTCAAATCAAATATTCAGGGCATAATACCCTGAAATATGAAATAGATTAAAATTTAAACTATTGCAAACAGATGAGAAGATAGGTTTTAGAGTTTAGAGGCAAGAATGAAACTCTTATCTGGCCCCAGAATTTGGTTGTAAAGAATCACATACTCTTACAGGTCACCTCATCCAAATGATTTTCATGCCTAAATTCTCTCCTCCACACCCCTTACCCCACTTCTCCCTGTAGACAAAAACATACTCACTGCATTATATTCTATCTATTCTGAAATGCCTCAGGTGACAGAAAACTTATCATCCCCCAACAAACTGTTTTGACCAATTCTAACTGTTTAAAAGGTTTTATCTTATATTGAACCTTTAAAGTCTTTCCTCCATGTTTCCCACCGTGTTTCTTGTCTCCTCTGGCTAATAGAGTAAGTTCAAGCCCTTTTCCACCTCCCAGTCCTGTAGGTATTTGAAAATATTTATCATGTCCCTGAATCTTCCCCATTCTAGGTTAAAAATCTCTGGTTCCTCCATGTCATAAGTTCATGCATTATTATCCCTAATGGTCTGTTTATTTGAATATTTTCCAAATCCCCCAAGAAAAGCACTGACTTGAATTCTAATCTTAGCTCTGCCATTAACTGGTTGTGTGTCATTGGGACAATTTGTGTCTCAATTTCCTCAGCTATAAAATGATGAGGTTGGACTAACTCATCTATAAGACACTTCCTTTTTTTTTTTTTTTTGAGACAGACTCTCATTCTGTCACTCTGAGTAGAGTGCAGTGGCATCATCAAACTTCTGGGCTTAAATCCTCCTGCCTCAACTTTTCCAGCAGTTGGGACTACAGGCGCATGCCACCATGCCTGGCTAATTTTTTCTATTTTTGGTAGAGACAGGGTCTTGCTCTTGCTCAGGCTGGTCTTGAACTCCTGACCTCAAGCGATCCTCTTGCCTCTGCCTCCCAGAGTGCTAGGATTATAGGGGTAAGCCACCATGCCCAGCCTAAGATACTTCTTTATGTAAAATTCCATTACTCTATTTCAAAACTACAATTTCCAAGTTACTTTTATAACAACGTTATTGGCTTGAGACAATAAAATTGAATTACATTTGCTTTTTGTTGACAGTCTTCCTCCAGGAAGTCTTAACCCTACTTGGCAAATAAAATGTATAGACAGAGGATTGGCTGGAGCAATGGGTGCCACAACTGCTGCAGTCCCAGTTCATTCACAGTGACATTAAGGAATGGAGCTGCCATCACCCATGCTTAGAACTAGTTCTTGCAGAGATATGGAGACAGAGAGAAGGTGAGAAAAGGCACCAGTAACTAAATTATTTCTACTGATCAGCAAACACATCAGTGGGGAAACAACAGATGTGTGGACCCCAGAAGTTTTCATAAAGTTGAAGTATCCTCATATTAGATATTAACATAGATTTACATACAAATCCCAAATAATTCGTTTTGTTGTTGTTCTGTCTTTTATTCCACCAGGTTGCCATGCGGTTCACTTCCTGTGGTCAACTGTCTCCCTATGGGTGACCCCCATTAGAACTGCCCAATTTCATGTCTGGTGAGGCCCATATTTTCCCTTCCCAGTTTCCATGTGATTATAGTCTGGAAGCGATTTGGAGATCCTAGGATACCCTGTTTGGCTCTTCAAGGCCTTTCCTGGTGATAATCCAAAGGCTAATTTGCTTTTTTTCAAGGATGTGCAAACCAAAATATGCTTTTGTGATTAGAGTTAGCAAAAAACTAGATGTGTAATTGTCATTATATGTTACAGGCACCAGTTAGTGTTAAACTGGCCTATTTTTCCCCCCTCTGTATAGTTAGTTTTGGTTCTGCTTTTGGGGCAAGCCTACTTTCCCCCCTCCTTCCAGATGGTTAAATTTACTTGCATCTAAAATCCTACTTGAATATTTTAATATATTTCATGGTTAATTTTACTCCTTATCATTATATTTCCTAATATGTGTTTAATTTTTTACCAAATTATTATGGCACAAAGTTCAGAGCCATAAAGGTCCAAAGTAAATCCCTCTTCCAAGTCATTTCCACCTCTCTCAGATGGTTACATGGCGGGTGTGCTGCCTCATGGGCACATTAGCACAGAGCCCTGGGTTCCTCTGATCCTGATTCCTCAGCATGCTGCTACACTCCTGCTTTTTCAGCTGGTGACACGTGTGAAGTCACCAGGCTAAACAGAGAAAGTGATGCTGATCCCCTCACACCTTGAGAAGGGATATGGCTCTTCTCATGTTCTGCTTGATTTTGTAGGAGAAGGAAGATTTTTTCCTCTACCCCCTTAGGTTCTGTCTTTTGTCAAGACAGATTAACAGGAGAAAAAACATAATAATTTTATTTGGTGTTAATACTTTTATGTGGCATAGGGGGCTCTATAGAAGGGAAAACCCTGAAGGAGTAATTAGACCCAGGGGCTTATATACCATTTTTAACAAAGAGCAATGAATTGCAGAGATGTGACAAGACAGAGGAAAAAGGGCTTTGGGCTAGGAGCAGTAAATTGTGGGAAAGTGACCAGGAAACATATGAACTAATGAAAGAAAAGGGTTGTTTAACCAAGGTCTGTTTTGGCTCCTTGTCTCCAGTGGTGAGAATGTTCTCTTCTTCCTGTGGGTACCTTTCTCATGGGAAATGTATGCCTTACTTTTAGGTAAAAATAGGGGAGGGCAGAGAGCCCTTCTTTCGTCTGCTATTTCTCAATTGCCTTCAGCTCAAAATAATCAGTACACCAAAGTGACATATTTCGGGGTGGCATGTTCTGATCCCCATCAATTTCAAGCTCAGTTGTGTCCTTTTGAAGCTGGATGGCCTTATTATGCTGCTCCAATCCTGCCATTACAGAATCTGGCTATTTCTCTGTGCTCTTGGTGATGGCACTGCCACCAACAATAACAGCACAGTTTTTCCACATGGCATGGACAGTTTACCTCTGTCACAAAAAATACTCTAGGTGTTTTTTCATACCTCCAAGCCCAAGTCTTCTTGGCATCTGTACTCAGGAGAAGGGGGGAGTCCTTCCTTGTCCAATCCAGGGACAGTTTGTACTCCCCATCCTAGGATTCACCTCTTTCCAAGATGACTGATACTGGAAATACTATTTCCCTGGGGCCCTCATTATGGCAATTCAAAAACTCTCTGATGTTGGAATATTTCTTCAAAGCTGGGTTCTACTATTTTTTGTGGTCATCCAGTTACACGTACATGGTTCTGGAATTATGTGTAGCATGTTAGAATATTTGTCAAGCTTTAACTTTCAATTAACCATAACATCATTGCCATTCACTAACTTCGCTTTCATCTGATGTATTTTATACAGGCAGAAATGTTAAAAGCATCCCTAGGGCTTTTCTCTTGAACAGTCAATGAATGTAATATTTCACAGGCAGTGGGATACAGGGACTAGAGAGAGTGCAGGGCTGGGAATTGGGGTTCTGCGATAAGCTCTCAACTCTGAAATAAAGTGGTTTTAATAGTGGTACATTAAAATCAGAAATTTTAAAGCTAAAAGTAAGTTTTAAAATAATCTAATACAACCCTGTCATTTCTTTCATTAAGAATGTAAATCAACAGCCTACGAGTCTAACTGTCCCAAGAGTTGAGATTATTCATATTATTATTGAGCCATTTACTTTTAGCTCTTCTGGAACATTTTTCACATCCTGTCTGATGTCAAGCCTTTTACTGTGAGCATTGTATTAGATTAAATTCCCATAGTCCTTTACAGTGAATATGGGAGGAAAGGATCTTCCAAACTAACAAAGAGGTAGGTGACAACTTCTATAAATGGTGATACGGCAGCCTTCCTTCATTCTGGTGAACCTCAGAAATGTCTCCATCAGTGTCAACGGAAGCATTTATTGGGGGTGGAATGGTACTGATGTAAGGGCAGCTTTTGTTCATTCCTCTGCTCCAGTACTCTGTCTTCCTCTGGTGGGTAGGGTTAGTAGCAGACAAGGGTTCAACAGCCTTTATAGGTTTCCATCTTCTGCCACAGGTACTTATGTGACCTTGGACAACCCACTGGCCTCTAAGTGTCTCAGCTTCTTCTATAAAAGAGAAATAATCTCTCCCCTATTTACCTCTCAAGTATGCCTGTGAAAAGAAGTGTAACCCGTAAAGAACTATGAAGAATTATATATTATTTCTAGTATAAAGCACTTGACCAGTATTATCACATATAATTTCAGCACAACTTGTTGATGTTTGTCCTATTTTTACCCCAGATTTATAGATGAGTAAAGCAAGGTCAGGGTGGTTCAGGAACATGTACAAGTTCACAGGTGAAAAAGTGGAAGCTCCAGGACTCTTCACTGGCTCTGTCTGAACCCAGACTGGCACTCCTGCCCCCCACCAGACTTCCTCTCAAGAAAGCCCCTTGATTGCAGCAGAAAGAATCCCAGAAGCCGGCCATATGGCAGCAAATGTGCTCAGCATGATGTCGCAGGCACTCAGGTTTGCATTCAGGCCCTCCCAGTTTGCGGTCCTCTGCGGGGATTCTTCCTGGCACTTATTTGACAACCACATTTTCATAGGATGGAGAGAGTATTTGGAAGAGATGTCAGCCTTAGAAATTTAATCAGCTGGGCCGAAAGCAATCAAGATGCCATCTGGACAGGCTCTGACTTCCTGCCCAGAAGATAAAGACATCTGGACTTAGTAAATGCCAAGGACATGCTGACTTGGTCCCCAGGCCCATGAGCCACTCCTCGCTTCACGCAGATGCGTTTTCTTAATTGCACAGAATCTACAGCTCGGAGCTGCTGCTAGGGCCACCGAGTGCCTAATGCTGTTGACCATCAAAGGTTTCACTGCTCATGACCAGTAAACACTGTGAGTCGTAGTGACTTTCCAGTGCTAAGGAGACGGATTGACTGCAAAGACCACTGTAAATAAGCCTCTTTAATGATGGGGCAGGAGGTGGCTGCCCCAGGCCCAATTGATGGTCGATTCAGAGTCTCTGAATTAGGGCACATTGTGACTGAGAGGAAATGTTTGTACGGAGGAAGAAGCTAATTAAGTGGCTTGCCAGGTTTCCTACCCAATCTCTGCCTACTGCTGCTGCTTCTTCCTGTGGGGGAGGCTCTCGCCAATCCCTGCAGGCTCCAGCAGCCAGCCTGAGTGCCCTGGGTGGGAGATGAAGGCGTTTGGGGAAGAGCTGAAGAACTAGAAGTAAAAGGTTAAGATTCTGCACAGCAGGCTTTCATTGCGACAACATCTGAACGTTTGCACATGGTTTTTAAACACCTTGTAGAGATGGCTTGAATCTCACATACCAGTTTCTGTCTATTTTAAAGCAGAGTTTGGGTCCTTTCAGTAAGTGCCCAAAGCCTCCAAATTTGGCAGAGTTGGAATCAAACACCCCCCAACCCTCAATTACTTTCGCACAGAGAAGCGCTATTTGTTCCAAGTCCACTCATGAAATTCCTGTTCTGTAAATAGCACTGATAAAACCTATTCCAAACAGTTCTCTTTTAGCTCCTGAGTGGTTGGCACATACTAAAGATTTTTAGATTTTTGGAAAAGATTTGCTAGTTTGGGGTGATTTACATTTGAGAGGTTTTATTTCAAAATTATGAAAAATACCGTGTCTATAAATGTTTACTAAGCTTTCAATTCTAGCCTAAGATCTTGAACCAACAATTGTTTCTGACTTAAGAACAAAACCAAACCAACCCCAACAGCAGGAATTTATCACTTTAGATGGAGATTGATGGAAAGTTGGTCAAAACCTTGCAGTCCCTCTGGCCTCTGTGCTCAGGCAAACACATCTTCATTCTTTTCCTTTGATTTTCTTATAGGCTGCATTTATTTCTTTGTCATTCATTTCACCTCTACTGCATTTTCTTTCCGAAAATCTTTTTCCCCTGAGGCCAGTTTTGTTCGTGTTGGGTTCTTGCTTCAATTGTTGTCTATCTCTTTAAGGTTTCTCCCCCTCTCAGATTTTTATGTTTCTTCTTATTTTTGAACCTTATGTTTAGCTATGGCTTTTCATCACGTATCTTCTCACTCGTTCCTCATTCATCAGAACTCTGTTTCTGTAGGATCATCACATTTCTTGGTCCCTAGAAGGCCCAGGAATCATCCATTTGTTTTCTTTCCTCAGAATGTTGTCTTGTAGGAGCTCAATTTTCTGAGTCTTTGGGGTTGCCCAGATGCCGGATGAGGCCAGCAGCCAGCGCTGCTAGAGAGGAAACCTGCCTCACAGATCAGCCTTCCACCAATTCAGGGCCTGGGACCTAGTGGTCAGCTGAGCCTGGCCAATGCGAAGTGCTGCTTGGAGGTGAGCCCGGGAGTGGCAGGTTCTAGCCCCCTGCGATGTAGCATGCCCCCCAGCCCTGACATTGGCCACCACAGTAGGGAGTTCACCTCTGAGGTGGTACAAATCTAGCTTATGGCCTTTTTATTCAAATGAGATGCAGGTATTTAGAGGCTGTGGAGAAGAAAATAGGAAGTTAGGAACTGGTGTGTCTCAGGACTTTCTTTTTCCTTTTCTTTCTTTTTTAAAAAATCTTTATGGAACAGATTTATTGTCATACAATGAAGACAACTGGGCAAAGCTCTATCACTCCTTTGGGAACGTATAAAGGTCACTGTTTACAGGCAAAAATAATTTTAGGTCTATACTTAAAAAGCAAAACCAAACCAAACAAAAAGCAAACTAGTGAAGTGATTTTCACAGGATGACACACCATATATAAAACTGAAAAAAGGCAAAATGTTTGCATGTCACTCCTAAAACAAAAATTAATGTCAAACATAACTCAAGAAAACAACACAGATACTAGTAGTACTGAGTTTTCTTGAAACCATAAAAACTACATCAAAATGGAAAGACACCAAATGTGGACAGTTCCATGTTAAAAAGAGAAAAATTTTTCCCTTATAATAAGACTCAGAAATAGCCCTAATTTTCCCCATCACCAAAACATTTAAGTGTTATTGGGTTAATTATACTCCTATGCCACTACTATCTTGTTAGTGATCAACAAATGTTAACATTCCTAATCTCTTTCATTTTAGCAACTTAAAAAGCTACATTGGCATGAGAGATGGAAAATGAACAGATATACAAATTAAGTACAAATATCTTAATTTTCAGAAGGTTTGACTTTTCATTACTCTGAGTACCACAAAAAGATTGTGAGATATTTTGGAAATATTTCTAAGAAATAAGTATGGAAAAATTCTGTTTGGTATTAGAACAGGCTATCAGTTTTTTCAAAGTATAAGAATTTCAATGTCTCAGGATTTTCAACACGAGAGGAAAAAAATCCATTTTTATTGCTAAATAAGCATATATCAGATAAGACCAACAATAAATGGACATCAAGGTAGAGAAGTCCTTGCATGCACACAGAATCAGCAGGGACCAAGCATGAGAAAATTGCAAAATTCTAGTGTCAAATTCTAGCATAATCTTTCTCTTTGCGACACAATTATTATATAGTTCCTGTTGCAATCTATAATTAACAAACAAAAAAAAGGAAAAAAGAAAAAAAGGAAATTCTAAACCTCCCCTTTCACTTTCTAAATATAGCTTAATTTGCTTTAAGCAAATCTTTCATAAAAACTCCTTAAATTTGTAGAACTGACAAGAATTATTTTATCAAAGGGCTCATTTGTGTTTGCACTCACAGAATAGCATTCCCCATAGAATTCCTTTTCTTGGTAACCAAACCTAGTGCATTTTTTAATGACCTGATTTTTAAAAATTTAACTACATATATCTCTATTTTGTAAAGTGAGGCTGACTTATAGCTTTGAAACGTGCACAATAGTCAAGAGCCAATAAATAAGAAACTCAACAAATGACAAAAACTGTTTGCTTCATGTGAGTCAGTAATGTCAGAATTACTCTTCAAATTGACTTTGCGATATCCTAGGCTGTGGTTTTCAGAGTAAAATATATGGCCTGGGTGGGGCGCTGCAGTGTTGCAGTGTCTGGAGAGGGCAGCTGTTGTGTCAAAATGGCGTCCTGGTATGGGGAATGGCTGAGCTGCTCCACAACCAAGGCCGGTAAGGAGTGGTTAGGGCACATGCCAGCCTCAGGGCTCAGGCCCAGTTTCTGCTGGGGATGGAGTGGGAAGCTGGATACTTTGAAGGGTTGGTTGCTTCCCAGGGCAGGAGAGGGCCCATTCCCAATCCAAAATTCTACCAAGAAAATAGCCTGGCCATGGTCTACAGTTCCAAAATAGATGTGCTTTTTGTTGGGTTGTCATTTTTTTATTTACACTTTCATCTGCAACATTGGAATTAGAAGGTTTTTGTTGTTTTACTTATGACTTAGAATGCTAAGCATTTAGCATCTTCCTAAGGAAGTTTATAAAAAAATGACCTTTTATCCCCCCCACCGAGAAAATAATAATATCTGGCATTTAGTCCTTACTATTAACAGGTACTGTTCTAAATATTGTACAGATATTAACTTATTTAATCCTATGACTAGACTCTGAGTAGTCATCTCTGGGTAAAGAAACGCAGGGAAGCTACGTAAATTGCTCAAGGTCATTGGGCAATGTGGCTGAGGCTGGGCTTGAACCCAGGGAATCTGGTGCTGGAGATAAAACAAGAGAAGGAAGGTGACCAGGAAGCCAGAAGAAGGGGAAAAACATCAGAACAACCAGTTTTGCCCAGTGCTTTTTTTTTTTTTTTTTTTTGAGACAGAATCTCAGTCTGTGGCCCAGGCTAGAGTGCTGTGGCAGCAACCTCAAACTCCTGGGCTCAAGCAATCCTTCTGCCTCAGCCTCCTGAGTAGCTGGGACTACAGGCATGCGCCACCATATCCGGCTAATTTTTTGTATATACTTTTAGTTGTCCAGCTAATTTATTTCTATTTTTAGTAGAGACGGAGTCTTGCTCTTGTTCAGGCTGATCTCGAACTCCTGAGCTCAAAAACGATCCACCCGTCTCGGCCTCCCAGAGTGCTAGGATTATAGGCATGAGCCACCGCGCCCGGCCTTGCCCGATGCTTTGATAAAGACTTTGTACCCTATCTCTTCCCCTGCCCATGAAATATGCCCATTTAGTCAGGGCCTCTCTGGAGGGCAAGAGCAGAGCGAGGTGGGGGAATGCCAGCCCAAAGCTCTGGGACCCCAGCCCAGCCCCACTCCCTGGGCTTTCTCTTGCGCAGGTCTCACCCAGGCTCCTGTTGTCTCATTAGACATCAGTCCCTTTGCCTAGGCAAGCCCTACGCATCCTTCTGAGCAACACCGTCCAGTCAAAACGCGGGAGCCACACATGCAACTGTAAGTCTTCCAGTAGCCCACATTAAAAATGTAAAAGGAAGAAAAAAGCATCATTACCAAAACCAAAAATGAAACAAAATTACCACTGCTTCCTCCTTTCACATTTTGCTTTTTAAACCTGTGTTTTGTATTTAAGTTGTTGATTTTTAAAGAAATCCTGAAAAGTAGACAGTGAAACAGCTCTTGGAAGAATTTTTAACCGACTGCATCGAGGTCTGGGAAGCTGTGGAGCTGGAGGGAGACTGGGATTGGGATGAGTGGGTGGGAAGGGGTTCCCTCTGTCACTGCAGCCTCACTGTAGGGTCTAAGCAGAGGGACCTTTCAGTCAAAAGGGAGGTAGGGACAAGGAGGGGAGGAAGGAGAGGAGGGAGAGGGATAAGGAGGTAGAGGAAACAAACAGAAAATAAAAGGTCATGTTGCCTGCTTGAATCCAGAGAAAAAAAACTGCCTGCTGGCTGCCCTGTGTGGAGGGAAGGAGCCCTCAGAGGGCAGCAGTGGGCTGGAAGGAGGCCAGGCAAGGAGGCAGCCCTGGGACCCCGGGTGGGCACTGGTGGGGAAGTTTCAGGGGCTTCTGGGGCCCTGGGCCACACCGGCTACTGTGTGCAGGAGCCATCACCCTGGGTGTTCCCAGAGCAGCTCCTTGTTTTCTTTCAGTAAATGATGTAGCAGTTCCCCCCTCCTTAAAAAGAAACAGGTGAAAGTAATTAATTTTTTTAATTTAAAAACAATTTTAATTATTATGGGTATACAATGGCTGTGTATCTTTATAGGGTACATGTGTTTTTTTTTAATTTATTTCAGCTTATTATGGGGGTTAAGTAATTTTAATAATATATTTTATAATAGTATATAAAAATATTTCAATCATATAAAATCAATATAACTGATGTAAAATGTGAGACGTTTACTTTCTGATTTTCATACTATGTCATCAAAATCCAGTGTGTATTTTATATTTATGCCACATCTCAATTTGGGCAGTATATTTTCAATGGAAATACTTAATCTGTATTTAGATTTCATAACATTTATAGTGGAAAAATTAAACTGACATAACCAAGTTGTTCCAGGCTTACTTAAAAGTTTTTCAATAACTCCATCAAGTATCAGTTTTTGTATTTAAATGAATTAAAATGAAATAACAGTCAATATTCAGTTTGTTAGTCTAGCCACATTTCAAGTGCTCAAGAGACACATGTGAGCTGGAGAGAAATGAAACTAAATAACCACGGGTTAGTGAGTTTCGATTGAACAGTGACCTGAAACCCTCATTTATTTACACAGGAAGCTGCAGGCAGGCCTGGAAGTTTGGGATGTGGGCACCCAGTGTTAGTTCCTACAGGTAATGCAGCTACAGGCAGTTATTTTGCAAATGTTAACCCTGCCACCTAGTGACCACTTTCTGAATGTCACACGGAGATCCCAACAGCTTTGAGACTTTCCCCACGTGGCACTGTGCTGCTGGATGTGTCATTGCTGTTTTAGGGCTGCTTTATCTATCGCTGAGAGTAAGCACCGAGTTGTCATTTCTCTCCTTGTTTCCCCACAACAGCAAGGGGCTTGGAGAACAATGAACATGTCTCAGGAGCATCCTACCTGCTGAGGAGACATCTGTCCCCACAAGGGTTAGAGTTGCCGCTCCCCCTCGGGCCTGATTCTCTCGAAGCTCCTGAGTCTTCTGTTTGCTTATCTGTCTCCCTCCTCCATTGAACTGTGAAATCTATGTGGACAGGGTCAATGTCTTGCTCGTGTTTGACCCCTACAACCTAGTTTGGTGTCTGATGGTATGGCTCTAAGCTCACAGTCCTTCCAGCATTCTTGCCACAGTTCTCCAAATGGGGCGTTAGCCTTTTTCACTCTCAGTGTGAGCTGTGTCATCTTCTTCACTCTCAGGCTTCAACCCTCAGGCTCCCCCTTCTTTCATTACATGCTCAGCACACGCTTAGTACATGACCTTGCCTTGCATTGGGGGACTACAAAGTTGAAACTGGGAATGTCCTAATTTACACCCATCAAACCTCCAAACTTACCTACACCTGTACCTGCACTTTCCCCTGATCCTCTTTGGATGCAATGCCACGCGTTCAAGGTGTGCTCTGAATCCCTGAACCACTCATTGGAATTGTTAAAGCCAGGCAGCTTTAACAATGATTAATGCCTGAGCTCCAACGCAAAAAATAAGATGTCATTGGTCTTGGGTTTAGGGTGGGCATTGGGATTTTAAAAATGCCCCCAGGGGATCCCAAACCATAGCCAGCATTGAGACCCGCTCTCTGCATCCTCCTGCTTCCAGGCTTCTCAGACTTCACCAGGTAACCCCCCTCTTACTTATATTTCCAGTTGTTCCCATGATTAGGTCATTTTCCAAATCATATGCAATGCTCTAAACTCTTTCATCTGAAAATAAGAATGAAAAAGACTTCCTGGATCCAATATTTACAGCAACTCTCTGCTCTTTTTATGCAGTTTCCAAGCCAAACTTTAAGAATAAGTTGCTCACACAGGCTGTTTCTGCTTCCTCATCACCCACTCACTTTTAAGTCTACTCTGGGCTGGGTTCTGCTCTGGAGATGATCACCTTGTTGTTCAAAAAGCCTCACCTCCCTTAGTCTCCAAGACTCCATGTTCTCCTAGTTTCATTCCAGGCTACCTTTCCACCCAACCTCCCAATGTTGAGAGTTGCTGAGGGTGTGGTGCTTGGCTGTCTTTTCTTCTCACTTCATTTCTCATGGTTTTCCTGTCCCTAGGGAGCTTAGAGCACTTGCTCAGGACATTCTGTCAGTCCCATACTGCATATCCAAACCCCCGTTCGACTCTCCAGTAGGTGTGTGATAGGCACCTCAGATTTCATGTTCCAGACTGAATCTGGATGCACTCCTCCAGCTTAGACTCTCTTCATATGGTAGTTCCCATTGTATTAATTTCCTGTGACTTTTGTAACAAATTACTACAGACTGATTAGCCTAAAACAGCACACATTTATTCTCTCACAGTCCTGGAGGCCAGAAATCCAAAATCAGTTCCAATGGATTGAAATCACGTGTTGGCAGGGCTGCGTTCCCTCTGGAGGCTTTAGGGGTGAATCTGTTCCTGGCTTCTTCCTCCTTTTGGTGGCTGCTGGCATTCTGTGGTGTATTAGTCAGGATTCTCCTAAAAAATGGAATCCATGGGTTCTATGTCTATGCATTAATGTCTATATATCTATAGCTACAGTTATCTGGAATTGGCTCAGGCAATTACAGAGGTTGAGATTGACATGATCTGTAGTGTGCAAAGTAGAGACCTAGGACAGCTGATGGTGTACATTCCAGGCCAAGGGCAGGAGAAGACCAATGCTCTAACTCCAGCAGTCAGGAGAAATTCCCTCTTAGCCATTTTTCCTATTCATGTCTGCAATTGATTGAATGGGGCCCACCCACATAAGGGAGAACAGCTGTTTTACTCAGTCTATCCATTAAAGTGTTAATCTCCTCCAGAGGTACCCTCATAGACACATTCAGAACAACATTTTGCCAAATGCCTGGGCACCCATGGCCCAGTCAAGTTGACTTGTAAAATTAATCATCACACTTGGCTGGTGTTCACATCATCCCAATCTTCAAGGCCAGTGTCTTCAATTCTCTTTCTGCTGTCTTTACACCACATTCTCTTTTGCATGTGTTTTCTCCTTCTGCCTCCCTTTAACAAGGATACAGGTGATTACGCTTAGGGCCCAACCAGGTAATCCAGGATAATCTCCCCACATTAAGATCCTCAGATCAATGATATCTGCAAAGACTGTTTTTCCAAATAAGGTCACATTTACAAACCCCAAGGATTAGGACTTGAATATCTTTTGGAGAAGCTTTTTTCAGCTTACAACACCAATTCATGCTATGGTACTTTTTTCTACCCAGTTTCTTAAATCAGGAATTTGGGACTCCCTTTTGTAATAAAATTCTCCTCAACCTTGTTTAATCCATCCACAACTCTTGCATTTTCTATCTTCTAAATAAATCTTGAACCTCCTCAGCAATTTCCATCTCTTCCACCACCACCCTAACTTGAAACATAATGTTGATTTTAGCAGTTCATTTATATCAATTGTAGTTATCTCCTTATTTGTGATATTGTTTGTTAAGTGTCTGCTTCCAGTCACTAGACTGTAAGCTCCATGAAGGCTGAACCGTATATGGGTTGGTCACCATTGTATTTTAGGTCTCAGCATAGTGATTGGTATAGAGAAGGTGCTCATTAAATACATAACATATATATGAATAGATGGAGGGTACATTTTCTGCCATGAAGGAGCTCCAAGTATGGTAAAGGGGCCATTCAATTTTTTTTACCCCACGTTACTTTGTTTATTTAAACTATTTATATGGAGAACAATCTATATGCTAGACATTCTACTAGGCTCACAGGATCCACCAATTAACAAATCATGTAAAACTCCTTGCTCTCATGGAGCTTTACATTTTCGCACGGGGGAGACAGAAAGCATAATAAATACATAATATATGCTTTTCATATATGTATATGCGCTTATGTGTAACATTAGAAAGTGACAAATGACATGAAAAAAATAGAGCAGTTCAAAGGGAGTTTGTATACACTTGTAATTTTTGATGGGGTAGAGCTTTCTGAGGAGTTGACATTTGTGAAAAGGCCTGAAGGAGCTCAGGGGGTGGGTGAGTCATGAACATATCTGGGGAAAGAGCTCCCAGGCTGGGGAAGCCACATCTGAGGAAGTCCCCGGGGGCAGGACCATCCTGGTCGGCACAGGAGGGCGAGGCGGCCAGTGTGGCCGGGGCAAGTGAGTGAGGCGGGGAGTGGCCACGGGAGCCGGGGTGTGTTGGCTCTTTCAGGGCAGCGGAAGGACTCTGGTGTCTCCACAGAGACGGGAGCCCTTGAAGGGTTTCCAGCAGAGAAGGGGCATGTTCTGACTTACATTTTCCAAATCTCTCTCTGGCTGCCTTGTGGACTGCAGGGGACTGAGTGTGGAAACAGGAACCCTGGGGAAGTCATTTCAGCAACTGAGGCAGGAGATGATGATGGCTTGGACCAGGGTGATAGCAGCAGAGGTGATGAGAAATAATCGGATTTTGGATATATTTTGAAAACAGGGCCAATAGGATTTGGTTATATTTTGAAAATAGGGCCAATAGGATTTCCTGACAGATGGGCAGGGGAGAGAAAGAGGAGAGAGAGGAAGAGAGAAAGAGAAAGGGAGGTATAGAGAGTATCGCCAAGGTTTTTGGCCTGAGCAACTGGAAGCTAGACTAAATTCAGCGTTTTGTCTGGAAATCCTACCCCAAACATCTTAATTCCCTAAAGTCACTGGAACGGCTGAACAGCGCTGAACTTTCCAGACAGCTGCATGGAGCTGTCATCCATCCTTCCCTGGAGAGTGTCTGACCCCGTCCCTCCACTGACGCCCCCCTCCTGGTGCAACTCCACGTGCAGAACGACGCTCGGCCCAGAGCGTGCCTTCCGTGCTTGACAAACGTCACCGCGCATCCTGGACCTTCCTCTCGAGGTTGGTCCGAGTTTGGCCACACGGTTTGGGGTGTCCTCTGGCCCACCCACGGCTCTAGGACGCTGGCCTGATTATTATTTCGCACTTAAAAGTCTCTCCTTGTTCTAGTCTGGAGCAGATGAGGTCATTCAGTAGCCCCTGGACCTCTGTTGGCCTGGGTGGGCTGGCCAAGCACCACCGTAGGTGGCTGTGGCCTGTTTACTCAGCTTCCTCCTGGACTTTGCATATTCTCCTTGTCGGGGCCTTTGGGACAGTCTGTAAGGCAGGCTCGGTGAAAAGGCCGTTCTGTGAAGACGCTGCAGCTGTTACGGAATTGGACCCCTTTCCCGTGTGTGCAGCCATGCGCTGCGTGCGCCGGGCGCTGCAGGGCTCCGGGAAACGCGGAGCGTCAGAGAACAGTTGTCTGTGACGGCTGGGACTCGCTAGCCCCGGTGCCTCAGCCCGCAGAAGCCTCGCAGTGGGTAGCACGGAAGGGTCAGGCATCTCATGTTTCTTCCCCGATGAGATCAGGGATGCCACTGCAATGGCATTGCTCCCGCTTCTCAGTTGCTGCGTGGACCCTGTGTGTGTGTGTGCGCACGAGTGTGCGTGTGCACGTGTCCGTGAATCCACAAACCATGTGTATGGCACGAAAAGTCTCTGGGGAGAATGAATTTAAATTGACTGGCAACTATTTGTTCTGGTGCGCTGCATGTTTATTTAAGCCTCCCTCCTAAATGCAGTCACAAGGTCTCCCAAATTCCACAGGCACCCACATAACTGCATATTCAGAGAGCTCGTGCCCTGCTTGTGACGCTGCCCCAGGCCCACCTTGGTGGCTGTCTGGCCAGGAGCATTCCGGTACCAGGGCTGTGAGCAGCCAGTGTGGCCCAGGAAAGTGGAAGGCCTCGCCAGGTACTCAAAACCAGAGTGCTGTGGGCTTCCCTGGGCGGGGAACTGAAAGGGGTGAAAGCAAGAATGTGTTCTTCAGGCTCTCACACAAGGTCGTCGGAACTGCTTGCGAGGGGACACAGGCTTGCCCGGTCTTCTCTCAAAGCCTTGCCCTTGCCCTGATTAACTTCTTAATTTATATCTCCTGTGAGTTCTGCTCTAATTAGAGGACTCAGGTGGAAAGGTTTGGAACAGTGGCCAAAAGCAAGGAACTCTTCACACTACCGTTTAGAAACACCCGTGACCTGGTACCGGGCTGAGCCTGCCTTAGCCAAGCTGTTTGGGGGTGCGGACTCAACACAGCTCATTGTATCTGAGTGAGTTTATCATTCATTACAATGTAATCTAATTAACGTTCAAAAGGCATTTCTGAAAATGTTCTGAAATTTCTATTTTCTGAGAGTGGTTGTAGCAAAACCCACCATGAAGCCTTTATTCTTCCATGTATTGTTTAGTCTTGGCAGAATCAGAGGGAAGTAGGTGTGACTTTATTTAGGGCAGTGTGAATTCTGATGGCAACGTTTTCTGCAAATGCCACACAAAGACCAAAAGAGGTGACAGCCATGCCTACAGGGAGCCTGTCTCTGGAAATGGGCTCTTGTCCAGCAGAACCACATCATTTTCTTGTGTGCTCCTGGGGTCTGGTTGGTTTAAACCCTTGAATGTCGGGGTGTGGTGATATACCACATGTGAAGGGACATTTATTTAGCATTTACTATGGGCCAGGCACTGTTCTAAGAGCTTTGCATATATTAACTTAGATTTTAAAAATTACTGAATATTGTTAAGAGCAAAACCTAAGGAGCACAGGAAGATGCATGTCTTCATTCCTATAAAAAAGTAATAACTATATATTATATACGTTTGTGAGTGAGGGGAGCCCGGAAGGGTACCCAAGAAAATGGTACAGTGTTTATTTTTGAGGAGCTGAACTGAGGGATTGTGGTCCTCAAGGGAGGCTTTTCATTTAATATATGTTTGTTCTATTTGAATTTTGTTTGACTATGTGAGCTGCATTCCTGTTTCAATAAAAAAATACTACATTTATTTTTAAAGAGAACAGAATGAAACTTTATGGGCCAAGTTAGGGATCAGATTGACACAAAGGCGCTCTGTCCTGGTGGCTAAGCAATGGCTCTCATCTCGAATTGGAAGCCAGAAAATCTTGGAAGGAAATAGAAGTTTGAGTCCACTTGATGGGAACCAGCGTCAAGGTAAAATGAGAAATGTGAGTTGACACCTGTAATGCACGTACTCTGTATGCATCACGGTAATCCCAAGATTTCCTCACCCTATGAAATAGGCAGCCCCACTGTCCCATACTGCTAGAATCGGGCCCAGCTGGAGAAAACCCAGGCCATAATAAGTGTCACACACAGTCAGGATGCTGTCCTCCAATATATGTAGGTGGAAGTCACTATGTGGAGTTGGTGAGGGAGCCCAGACAGATGGGACTCAAAGCCTGCCACTCCAGGGAACCCACAGTCTTACAAAAATGACACAGGCACCGAAATCTCTACGGGAGAATTGACTATGATAAGGACTTCCAGAGGATGGGTACAGGGCTATACGGTTTCCAAAAAGAGAAAGATTACGTTAGTCAAAAGGCAGTTGGGGCATCAAAAAGCACTTTGGGATTTCGATAGAGGAAAGAAAAGGTATTTCCTGAAGAGAGAGTGGCTTATGCAGTAAGAGCGAGGTGTGTTTAGGGACCAGGTAAATAAATTTGGTTGAAATTCAAGGCACAAGAAAGGGAGTGGAGGGAGCATAACCTGGGAAACTGGGGAAGGGTCAGCCTGCAGAGGGGTTTTGGGTTCCATTCTGCGTAAGTGATGAGAGGCCATTTAATTGTGTCAAGCAGAGGAGTGACAGGACTTGAGCCCCAGCAGAGTAGGGGGAAGAGATGAAGAACCAGGGCTTGGAAACAGATTTGGAGGCTGTGGGATTAATAGTCCGGCTGACAGCTAATGAGTGAAAGGGAGAAGGAAGAAGAGGAGCAGCCATTCATGACAGATTTCTCAAAGGGCACAGAGGAGAAGTGACAACAACTTGGGTAGTGGGAGAGAGGGAGCAATTGGTGGAGTTTCCAGCCCGGTTGATCAGGAGAAAAGGGCTGGAATAAACAGGTTTGGTGGTGATGGTGCCAAAGAAAATGCTGAGTCAGCCCAGGGACTTTGGGGGCTTGCACACGACTCACACAAGTTTGCAACTGGAGCTGGGAGAGAAGCTGGAGATATTTTGGGAGTGAGCCCTGTGGTCAGAATAGCTGAACCCCAGAGAATAGATGGTCTTTGCAATTAGAGATTTTTGAAAGAGGAGAAAAAGAAAATGATCAAGATAAGCTAAAGAAAGAGGAGCCAAAACAGAAAACTGAGGAGAGGGTGGAGTCAGGGAATCTCAGTGCTGGCAATCTGACACAAGAATTTGTGATGAAACACCCCATACACACAGAAGGTTGAGGAGAATGAGAGGAGAAAGGCCATTGTTTAAGGCCACATAGAGGTCGCTGGCGACCTTTCAGAGAACTGTTTTGGAGAGCACTGGGTGAAGGAAACCAAAGGTTTAAAGCATAGTTTGCAAATTTCAGCATCCTAGGCTGACTCAATCAGAAGAGGTATTTTATCTGACCCTCAGTATCTGAAGAATCAAATGAATTTCTAATATTTAAAATTTGGTAGATTTCATGTAAACATATATAATTCCAAACCCAGGTGATCTGGCCCCCCATGATCCTTATTCCTCTGGGGCTGGTGTTGGCTGGAGCCCTCTAGCCAGGGTGTGTGGGGGAGGCGAGGGGAGTTGTCCCCTCCAGGGTACCCCAGAGTCCCCAGCCTGGCTCTCTCATCCCCACTGCCTGCCTGTCTGTGCTTATTGTGAGAGCAAGGGGAGGTGGTGAGGAAATACAGGTTATTTACCCAGAATGTCCCTTCAAAAGTGTGGAGATGGCGTGCAGAAGAGAAAGAGGGTGGCAAATCAGGGTGCTGAGGTGGAGAAATTGCTGTTAGGGTAACGGAGGCTCAAGCTCCATTGAGTGTTGCTCAGGGGGAAGGATTTAAGCAAAGAATAGAGGGCGGAAGAAGTGAGAGAGGAAATGATAAAACCAAAATTCTATGTGGGAGCTGAGGAAGAAGCAGCTTTGGAAAGGAGCCTCAGCCTTTGAAGTAGGCGACAGAGTGACAGGCAGAAACGGCAAGGATGGGGGCAACTTTGCAGTGGAGAGGATGAGACTTGGGAGAGGAGCTGGGATCATTGTCACTTGCTGGGCATGCTAACAACATGGGGCTGTGGTCAAGGTGAACCAGCAAGCGTGGTGGCACCCTGGGACAGGATAAGAATTTGGTGGCCCTCAAGTGGATCTTCTTTAAATATTTGTCCAATAGTCATTTTGTGATAGCAAGGCAAAGATGATTGTCTCTTTAAAAAATTGCATACCTATGTGTATATTTTAAAATTTGGGTTTATTACACTAAATATAGTATAACATTTAGACTTAATTGAAATTGTCTTTCATCTCATGTATTTTCATAACATTAGGCACTCCTGTTTACTGAGTACAGAAGAAACTACATGGACAGTAAAGTTTTGTTCAAAATGTATTTAGAGGTTGTTTTTTTTAATCTGACATCCAGGATAGCAAAACATTTCAGGTATTTATTTATTTTTTATTTCTGAATATTATGGGGGCATGTATATTGCCTTTGCCCCACCCGAGTCAGAGCCTCAAGTGTGTCCATCCCCCAGAAGGTGCACAGTGAACCCATTAGGTGTGACTATACCCATCCCCTCCTCCCCCTCCCACCTGCCTGACACCCAATGAATGTTACTACTAAATGTGCACATAAATGTGGATCAGTTAATACCAATTTGATGGTGAGTGCATGTGGTGCTTGTTTTTCCATTCTTGGGATACTTCACTTAGCAGAATGAGCTCCAGCTCTATCCAGGATAATACAAGAGGTGCTATACCACCATTGTTTTTTGTGGCTCAGAGAACTTCATGGTGTACATATACCACATTTTATTAATCCACTCATGTATTGAGGGGCACTTGGGTTGTTTCCACATCTTTGCAATTATGAATTGTGCTGCTATAAACATTCTGGTGTAGATGCCTTTTTTATAGAATGTCTTTTGGTCTTTTGGGTAGATGCCCAGTAATGGGATTGCTGGATCAAATGGTAGTTCTACTTATATCTCTTTGAGGTATTTCCATATTGCTTTTCACAGAGGTTGTACTAGTTTGCAGTCCCGCTATCAGTGTATGAGTGTTCCTATTTCTCTGCATCCACACCAACATTTAGACTTTTTGATAAAAGCCATTCTCACTGGAGATAAGTGATATTTCATTGTGGTTTTGATTTGCATTTCCCTGTTAATTAGAGATGTTGAGCATTTTTTCATATGTTTGTTGTCTGTTTTCTTGTGAAAAGTTTCTGTTCATGTCCTTTGCCCACTTTTTAATGGGGTTGTTTGATTTTTTTCTTGTTGATATTCCTGAGTTCTATATAGATTCTAGTTATCTCAGCCCTTTATCAGATGTGCAGCATGCAAATATTTTCTCCCGTTCTGTAGGTTGTCTGTTTGCTCTCATAATAGGTTCCTTGGCTGTGCAGAAGCTTTTTAATTTGATAAGGTCCCATTTATTCATTTTTGCTGTTGCTATGATTGTCTTTGGGGTCTTCTTCATAAATTCTTTGCCTAGGCCACTGTCTATAAGAGTTTTTCCAACATTTTCTTCTAGAATTCTTATAGTTTCATGCCTTAGGTTTAAGTCTGTTATCCACTGTGGGTTGATTTTTGTGAGATGTGAGAGGTGTGGATCCTGCTTCAGTCTTCTACATGTGGCTATCCAATTTTTCCAGTACCATTTATTGAATGAGGATTATTTTCCCCAGTGTATGTTTTTGTCTGCTTTGTCAAAGATTAGATGGCTATATTTCTTTGGTTCACTTTCTCTTTCTCTCTCTCTTTCTTTTTAAGATTTATTTTTTTAACCAGACAACTTCATGGGAGACTTACTAGAGTGCTTATACTGAGATAGTTAAGTGAATCACTTGCGACGGGTAAGACTACACCCTGCACTGTGCAATGTCGGCATTTCCTTGGCTCCTCAGGTGTGCCGAGACCTCAAGATTTAATCTCAAGATCTATGATTCAGTCTGTGGCTGAACCATCCAACTCACTGGAGCATGCCACAGAGGAAAGATCACGCCATGCAGAATGCTTTTAAATTTACACGTTGGTGGGAACTGGGAGTGGGCTTCCATTAGAGCGATTACGTGAAGAGTGTCACATGGGAAGCTGAGCTCGCTGGCAGCATATTGCAGGTGTATTCCCATGTTGGTCTGGTGTTCTCCTATAAACTGGCAGCTGTGCTAGCTGGCCCACCGCCTCATCTGGGTTTGGGTGGGAATGGGTTTGCTGTCAGTATTTCTGAGGATGTGAAAGGAGGTCTATTTAAGGTAAATAAAAGAACCACGGAGCCTCAAAGAGAAGCTTGCAGATCTGTGGCAAAGGGAGATACCTGAATAATTTTTCTCAGGAGGCTAGCAGGGTGAGAGTTGTTGAAGTGACAGGTCTTGTGGGCTCTCCTGGGGAAGTGTAGAGCCAGAATTGAGTGTAGACTGATGGTGACTGGGGCTAGGGGGTGGGGAATGACAGGAAACTAAGAAGTGTGGAAGTATAGGACTTTGTAATCAGAGTTCAGAATTCTAGTCTTCATCATTGCTATAGTGAAATCTTTGTAAAGTACAGTCCTATAAAATGATTGTCTTAAAAACACATTCTCTATGATGTGTGGATTGCTTTGAGGACTTCCACTGCAAGTTTCATGTGACTAAAACACTTCCTGTTTCCAAATTATCTTCGGTCTGAAGTGAACATCCAAACTGTAGTGCATTTGTGGCAACCTTCAGAATAATAGCTTTCTCACGTGATGGGACGTGGCATAGCACTCTAACTTTCATCCTGCTTTTTCTTTTAATCATATCTGGGTAGCACTGGTCACTCATACCCACTGAGGAGAGAGGCAACATACATAAATATATTTGCCTCTCATTAAAATCACTTAGTTAGCATTTAAAGAGGGATACTCACTAGCATCATTATGGCTTAACCTCCCTGAGTCTTAATTCCCTTATTTTAAATTGTGGGGACTAGGAGTGGGGTGGGCCAGAGGGCTTCTAAAGTACCTTCCCCCTTTAAATGTTTAAAAACATAATGAAAGCTTGGATGATATTTAGGATGGAGTCTGAATGTCATGAGAGTTAAGAAGGCAGCAGCACAAACTTATTAGCTTGGGGGGTTGTATTTGTTTGGTTTTTGTTAGAAGAATAAGCCATTTGTGTCATTACCTCAAAAAAGTCTTCTGAACTGCAAGAAGACAGTGATTGTCCATTGCAGGTTTAGAGCTGCTTATTGCTAGGATATGCATTCGTGGGCTAAACACAGTGAGCTCTTTGGAGAACACAGAGAGGCCTTATATAATCAGTCAGTACAATAGATTTATTTTGTAGGATTTAGGGCATAGTGTTACCACTTCAAATCATTCTGGAGGCTTATGGCTCCTGCTTCCTAGTGTACTATACATTGTGAGATGCTGTCCAGGGTCTGGCACAATGACAACTCATAAACAGGATGTCTTTCCTGAGATGATCCCACTCTATAGCCCCTGCAGGCACCGAAACTTTCCCAGGGAAATTCTTAAGGAATGTTTCAGGTTCCAATTTTTGTGGTTTTACCTATTTCCCCTTTTTGGAGCAGCCAGCCTTCAGGCACTGTCCTGCCGGTGATCACTGTCCTCTCGTGGGCTGCCATGGGGAACCCTGGGAGAGAGAAAACCTCGCGGACCCCGACTGGATACTCCCTTTAGTGGTCAGAATCCCACACTTTCCAGATCAGCACAGTGACCTTATCCACAGAAAGAGTGTCATGCAGTGCTATTCAATCAGGCATATAATAAATTTCTTGATTGGACGCCTGCAATTTTAGTTTGGTAGCCCAACTTTTCTGCTTCCTCCTGGGCATCTCTGCATTGGAATGAATCTCTCGTGGGTTGCACTTACCGAAGGTTGTAGGGAGTTGTTAGTGAACTCTGGTTACCTGATATTTAGCTACAAGGTCTCCTAAAACCTAATTGCTTGTGGGCACATCATCTGAATCCCAGAGCACAAAATGCTGTCATTTAATCAACTGCTTTATTACCACAAATCATGAACAGCTGACATCTGATCCTGAAATGAGGACTAGAAATCAGACAGGTTCTCTTTCTCTAACTCTGTTGGACTGGGATTAAATACCTTGAGAAGTTCCTGGTACCTAGTGATGTAGAAGCTTAAGTTTTGAAGCTATTGTAGACTGTGAGTGATAAATAAACAACAGGATAGGGGTGTGTGTGTGTCTGTGACAGAGAAAGAGAGAGAGCTTTAGAAAGATAGGGATAAGCAAAGAAAATCTTTGGGCCATTTTGTTGCTTTTCTATACAGAAGGAATGCTATAGAAATCATTTCACCATATTTTAGTTGATTGCTTTATTAATCATACATGTGGCTATTGTCATGGTACATAGTCCCACATTATTTCTATACAGCTTCCAGGTAGGATCTAAGCCAGGAAGACAGTGACATGATTTTCTTCCCAGAGTCTCTGATGAGTGTGTGGTACATGATAGAACTGTCTCACTATGACCAGCAAAGCAAGAATTATGATCCTTGTGCCCCAATACTAGCATAATGGTGGAAATCCTGCTGCTAAACTTCTACTTTGACTACTTTATTGAAATACATTTGGAAGTGGTACATCCTTTTTATTTTCTAATAGAGTTGTGAGGGTACTAAGCATTCCATTCAGGTTCGACCTCTGAATCTAAATATAAACAGCTTCTTAGAATCTAGGCAGAGAGACTAGGGAGATGGAAGATGGACAGAGCCCCAGAAAGACCTGGGTTTGACTTTCTGTCCTCTTGGTCACTGATTGCTTGACTGTGAGCAAGGTACTTTGCCTTTCTGGTTCTCAGGTATGTGTCTAAACACCTGGGAAAATGCTTGCCCTTTAACAAAAATTCACAGCAAGAGAATTTCAAATAGGAGTATCTACAGGAAGTTGCCTTTGCATAGGGGGATTGTAAATATAATTATTGTTGAACTTTTCTCATCCCAAACATGATTTGTCACCTGACTTCAGATGTTTTGGCCACTGTCAGTGAGGTTGGCTTGACCAACAAGACAGACATTTTGTTGTTCTTGAGTGCGATGATTTCTAAAGCAGAAGTGGAGTGAGCAAACATCCCAGTCTTGTTTCTGATAGTAGGGAACATGGTCAATACTTTGACATTAAGTATGATGTTAGCGGGAGGTTTTTCATAGATGCTGTTTACCTGGATGAGGAGGCTCCTTTCGATTTCTGGTTTGCTAGTAGTTTTTGTAATGAACGGATACGGAATCTTGTCAAAAGTTTTGCTGCATCTGTCAAGATAATTCTGTTATTTTCTCCTTTATTCTGTTAATGTGGCAAATTGCATTGAATGATTTTTGAATGTTGAACTACCCTTGCATTCCTAGGATAATGCCCATTTGGTCATGAGGAATTATCTCTTATATGTTGCAGATTTTTATTTACTAATATTTAAGGACTTTTGCATGTATGTTTATAAATGACATCAATCTACAAATTTTCTTTTAATGTCTGTCAGATTTTCATATTAGGGTTAGTCTAGCTTGAGATTTTCTGAAAGACTTTGTGTAAGACTGATATCATTTTTTTCTTAAGTGTTGGATGGAACTCATTAGTAAAGTTACCTGGGCCCTTGGCTTTCTTTTGGTAAGGTTTTTAATTGAAAATTTAATTTCCTTTGTAGATAAACTAGATAATGGGTACATTTAATAAACTCAACAAAGTAAATGTAATACAGAGATACATTTAGATTTTTGTATTTATTCTTGTGCTTTGGTAAATTGCATTTTTCAGGAATTTGTCCATTCCATTTAAATTGCCAAATTTATCAGCATAATATTTTTTTCATATTATGCCATTATCCTTTTAATAATGGCTGCAGTAACTATACTGATGGCTTCTCTTAAAGTCTGTCATTGGTAATTTGTATTTGCTATCTTTTTCTTTGATTAACCCTTCTAGGAAATTTTCAATTTGACTAATGTTTTAAAACACAGTGTTTTTTGTTTGTTTGTTTTCTAGCTCATCAGTATCTGTTCTTGTTTTGGCTAGCTAGTTGGCTAGTTTTAGTTTGTTATGTTAGAGATCTGCTTCACAGTGGCGTTAGGGGATTGTAATAGCAAATGTTAACTAAGAGCTAATAATAAGCTAATTATCAAACTTCCTAGTGGACAGGTTACTGTGTCATGCACTTTGCATAGATCATCTCTACTCTTTCATGCTGAGTGGGTATTATTTTACCAATTTTGCCAGGATGAAATGGAGGGTTGGAAAGGTCACACGCCTTGCCCAGGGTCACATAACAACCAGTGGGTGACCAGGAATTTGGAACCTGCTGACTGCTAAGCCTGTGAGCTCTCCACTATTCCTTGTCTCCCCACAGGGCTTTGAGGGTTTCTAGTTGAGCTGACAGACTTGATTTCTCTTGTCTCCAGCTTTTTCTTAGCCTTCCAGTTTCACTCATGTGCTCCTCAGACAGAATATCTTCCCCCTTCCCTCTGTCAGAACATATCCCTCCTAATTTAAACCCCTGTTAAACACACAACCCCTCTTCAAAGAGCTTACTAACTCAACCTACCTAACTGTGATTAAACTGTCACATTGCAAGTGTTCTGGTTATCACTAGTCTGCAGATGAGGCCTGAGGGCATGAGTTTATCCTTACTGGCAATGCACACAATTAATAAATACTAACTTTTAAAACAAAGAGTTATCATGGTTTTTAATGATTTATATCTAATTAAGAAAAAATACACCAGGCAGCTTAAAACAGCATGTGTAATACTCTGCTAGATACTTTATGTGCATTAGTGCTCTTCTCCATTAAAAACCAATGAGAAAGGGATTATTACTGTTTTCCAAATTCATGTAATTAGAAAGAAGCAGGTTCAAATTCATGCTTTCTTCCTCCATGGCCCAAGCTCTTTTTACCACACCCATCTGCCCCTTTACTATCTATACCACAGAGCAAAGAAGGTAATTAAAAATATAAGTCATGCAAAAGTTGTTTATAATATCAATGACCAGATTCTACCTCTGTTGCATTAATGTTTAGAGATTCGCATTAAAATTTGCTCTGAGCTTGCCTGTAGAAGGGAAAACTGCAGGGGGAGTGGGGCAAGAGGAGAGAGAGAGACCTATGTTCCTACACATTTAACCATATTTTAATGTAAATTTATACTGGTAAATTTAATAAACAACTTATCACTAAATTAAAAAATCAGACTGTAATGTAATGAAAAATATTTGAGTCACCATTATTCAGTTTCAAAATGTTTTAAAAGTAGAGCTGGAGGCCATTCTACTAAGTGAAGTATCCCAAGAATGGAAAAAAAGCACCACAGGTACTCACCACCAAATTGGTATTAACTGATCAACACTTACGTGCACATATAGTAGTAACATTCATCGGGTGTCGGGCAGGTGGGAGGGGGGAGGAGGGGATGGGTTTATTCACACCTAATGGGTGCGGTGTGCACCATCTGGGGGATGGACACACTTGTAGCTCTGACTCAGGTGGGGCAGAGGCAATATTTGTAACCCAAACATTTGTATCCCCATAATATGCTGAAATAAAAAAAATAATATTGGTAACCAAATAAAAAAAGACTTAAAAAAAGTAGATTGTTTAAAGCACTAAATCAAATCCCATCCCACCCCTGTCCCCTTAATGGACAGGTTCTAAATGCCAATCTGAAGATTATCTCACCTATTTGCAGAAAAATTTATTGATCAAAAGACCCCTAATATATGTGTATAATACAATAATCACACATCTCTATTTTGTTGTTAATGTTATATTTTTTTTTTGTCTCCACCTCTGGATTATAAACTCCTTGTGAGTGGAGACCCCTCTTCTAGGTCTATGAGATCCTTCCAGGGAACTTACCAGGAGCAGACCCATTAAAAGCTTCCTAAATTGTAGCAGACAGTCAAAAGTGCTTTGAGGCCATGAGATGAGATGTCTATTAGTAAATAGGGGCAAAAAAATGAAGATGACATAGACGCCTGGCAGGAGAGACAGATCGTGCAAGAGGGAAACAGGCACCGCAGCCCGGCCGCCTGCTTGCAGGACTTCTTAATCAGGCTTCAGCAACCTCAGATGGGGAGGTTACAGCACTTGGTGCCGTACCCTCCTCTCCACCCTGGAAGGGGACACCTGGTGGGGTCATAAGGCAGCCAAGATCTGCCGTGACTCCAGATTGGGTGGATATTCAGGCAGATATTTGTTTTTTGAGCAACCAGACAGGCTGTCTCCGGAGATCTGACCAAGACTGGAACTTGGAGGAGATTCAACTGGCTTTGGTTCAAACCAGACAAACGGAAACAATGCTAATAGCCAGGGGAAGGAACCTCAAGACCCACAAGAAGTGCTTACTCACCTTCAGTCCATAGTCTATAAACTCTTAGCATGAGAATGTGAGCAGCCTGAGAGTCCTTCTGGACGCCCTTACTACCCAGAATTATGAAAACATTTTCCTTTATGGGGAAGAATAATTGCTAAATTTATGAAAATATTAAGTGATATTGCAGCCAGGTGGACATGTCATGGGTCACAGGTAGAAGTGACAGAGGCATATTCACAATGTAGAATGTTCTTAGGCTGTAGACAATTAGTCTAAACTCCTTAAAGAAATCCTAACGATGTCATTTATTGAGTGTTGACCATGACCAAAATGTTAGGCACATCTAACAGTCTGGACTCCACTGGGTGAAAAAGCAAATGTCTCCTAAGATGGAAATAAAATGGAGGGGACGGTTGGCAAAGATATTGTTCATGTTTGTCAATACTTTGGAAGCAGATGGCCTGCTAAGACTAGTGGCAACCCACCACGGCCCTTTGGACCTGGTGCCTTATCTCTTGTGCATCATCCACTCCTCTGCTTGGGTTAGGGCAATAAGAGTTGGCTGGAAACGCAGAAGCCAGGCTAATGCTATGGCTTTTCTGTCTCTGTCTGTCTGTCTGTCTCTCTCTCTCACACACACACACACACACACACACACACACACACACACACACACACATATGAACAGAGAATGTGGTTTAACTTTCAGAGCCTTAAATGAGACCTTCTTTGTTAGTGGAAAGCAAACAAAACCAACTGGACATGGGGTCAGCATGCTCTGGAATGCAGAATTGTTTGTCACCAGTCAAACACTGCCTGATGTTGAGTTTACATGACATTTCAGCAAACTGAAACAATGAGGACGTTTACCATTAACTCGAGGCCTGGGCCATAAAACCAGAATAGGGAAGATCAGGGTCACTAACTCTGATCCGTAAGGCCCTCAACAAACAGCTCTGCCCAGGGCGAAATAGCTACTTAGACCAAGTCGTCCAAATTTATTAAACAAGTGGTATTTTGCCAAAGACTGTGGAGACAAAGATGAAAAGACACAAACCTCTTCATAGGGTATGCCTTCAAGGACTGTGTTGAGGTCTTGCTGGAGACAGAGAAGCAAATAATGGTCATGTGATTCTTGTTAAAGTGATTTTCCTTTAAACAAAATGTCCTGTGTTTGTATAGCAGAAGGGAGTTCAGAAAAGGTTCCAAGGGAGGTAGCATTGGAGTTGAAACTAGCGAAGGGAAAAGCTCCGCTGTGTTTCCTTCTTAGGAAGGTTGGTGCAATGGCCTGAGGACAGGTTGCAGGGGCGGGGCGGGGGGGGTGTCGGTGACTAGAGGGGGTGATGTGGGGAAGGGAAGGGCGAGTCTGCAGTGGACACTGACTGGGAGACACTGAGGCCCAGTTGAATTGTCAGACTCACATGGGGAGCTGTGGGGATCGTGAGGGGGACGATGGGACAGCAGGAGTGGGATGGTGGTCAGCCCTCGCTCTGAGCAGATCCTTAGCCTGCAGAATGGCTCTGAGTAGCCGCAGGGCCTCATCACTGGCTTCGGAGAGCTGTTCTCCCTGCTGGGCAGTGGTTCCCCCACTGCCCCGGGCCAGCCTGGGCTGGAGAACCAGGTCATGTCACCTCTGAGTGGTGCCTTTGATATACGGCTTCTATGCAGTGTCTGGAGCCCAGCAGTGCATTTTAATAAATATGTGCTAATTAAATGGAATCAGACACTGGTATAGAAACTAGGGGTGCAGCAGTGAACTAATCACACAAAAAACCTGTCCTTGGGGAGCACATATTCCAGGTGTTAAGAAATGAGCAAATGAAACATTAATATATAGAAAGCAAGGTGGCAAAATATTCTGTAATGAAAAAATAAGGTGGAGAGACTGGTTTGCACTTTGAAATGGACTGGTGACGAAGGCTTTGCCGAGAAGAGACCTGCAGGAGGGGAGGGGTGACTGGTTTAGTGTGTGGGAGAAAAGCATTCCAAGAAGAGGAGACAGATGGTGCAAGATCCCAAGCTGGGCATGTGCTTAGCGTGTTGCGGAGCAGCAGGAAATCCAGTGTGGCTGCGGAGGAGTCTGGGGGGCTGGGAATTGTGGTGGGAGACATTCTGTGTAGGATGAGTAGACGTGGTCCTCCCCTCTGAGTGAGAAAGTCAGATTTATTCGTGCTGATGTCCTTTGCTGTGTGCCACTGTCCTCTCTCGCCTCTTCCAATTACAACTCACCACTGGTTGGCGTGGACATTCTATGGCAATTGGCCTGATGCATGTCAAAGTCACCGTGGTTAAAGTAAAGGGTAGGAGGAGTAGGAGGACTGCTCTTTTTAAAGAGGACCTAGAGAGCTATAGCGATCAAACACAATGTTTACATGCTTAGGATAAGGAGAGAGATTGGAACATGGACTAATATTAGATGATATTACGAAGTACTCTTAATTTGCTTCGGTGTGATAATTGTATTAAGACTATGTAGGAGAATGTCCGTATTTTGAGAAGGCAGATGCTGAAATATTTAGGGGTGAAGTGTATGATACTGGCAACTTACTTTCCAAAGATTGGGCAAACACACACACATGGGCACACACACAAGGTCAAATGGGCACATAGGTAGATAAAGCAAGAATGCCAAAATACGAATAATTGTTGAGTCTAGGTGACTGGTGTATGGGTAGTTGTTGCAGTCTAGCAAGTTTCATCCTAGAACATTTGCACATTACAAAGTTGGGAGAAAAATCATCTTATGCTATGGTCTGTTGCTTTTGGATCTGCTTTGGGTTGCTGTTATTTATTCCCGTGCGTGTCTGTCCAGCCCCCTCGGCCACTTATTTATTCTGAATCAGAAACATTTGCCTCGGGAGACTCAAAGAAGACGCCGAGTGCAGGGATTTGGGTGGGTGGCATTCCAAACCCTTTCTGGCCAGCAGGGCCCTAACAGGACAGGACCCTGAGTCTAAGGATGGTGGATGCCTCACAATTTTAAAAGCCACTTCCAGGGTAAGGAGAAGGCAGGGAAGAAATGCAGCCTTGGAGAGCCTAATTCTCCTCTGGAGTGCGTGCTTTTCCCTGATGTCAAGGCTCTAAATTATTCCACTGTTTACCTGCTGCGTGACTTGACAAAAGGGTAATGTGATTTAGAAACTCAGCGGTCATCTAGAAAGTCTATTTTCAGCCAAGCGGTTACCAGGCAATGTCAGGGGATTGGGCTCGGGTGTATTAAATCCCAGATTTAATCCAGGAGCCAATGTGTCTGTGAATATTAGAAAAGCCCAACTGCCCTTTGCATGGGTCACATCAGTTTCATACAGTATTTTCCATGTGGGCTCGAGGATTAACGCATCCAGAAAGCTGGGCTTAGCACCTTTAGATCTCCTGATGAAAATTTCAGCACATGGTTAGGATGTAAGCATTTATATACACACACCCCCTCTGCCAGCTACACAAGACAGAAAATTTAAAAATTACCCAGGAAAAATAACAAATCTTAGAGAAAAGAAGAATGTAGATAGTAATATGTAATGTTAAAAATTCCCTAAAGATACTGTTGTTCACGGCCTTTTATTTTGTTAAAAAGTCTTTTGTTTTGCTGCAGGAATAGCAATAAAAGATAAAAATCATTTGAAACCAAAGGAAGAAGCAGAAAATGGTCTTTATTTGTAGATTTGTCTATTCTTGGCACAGTAATAATAATAATGGCAAACCCAACAACAGTGAACATTTATTGAGTGCTTTCTCAGTATACTTTACACACTTCCACACCTTACACACTTAACAAATTTAATCTTTGTGACGACTCTATTAGCAAGCTGCTATTATTCTCATATTTAGGGAGCTGAGGCATATACATCAATTATGAGTAGACAACTACAGCAGCACATATGAATTTGTCAGCAATAGAAATTACTGATATTTTTATATCATCTCACAATGTTGCAGATATTTCAAAGTATCACTCGTGTTCATCACTGCATCAAAATTATGCTGGTTATCAGATCTACTATTAGATCTTGATATTAAATATTTAGTGCATTGATAAAGAAGCGACTTGCGTTACTATATCACAAAATTTTTTTGTAATATTTTAATTGTTAGTGGTATTTCAACATAATTTTATTTTATGCATTTAAATACATTATAAGTTAGAAAATAGGAATAGAAAAGGGGAAGTGGGCCGCGACTCCAAAATAGATTGAAGGCTTTGGCTAGAGGAGGGAGAAGGGCTTGAACATAGCTAGTGGTCTGTGGATTGCTTCTCTAGAAATGAGTCATCGCTGGAGCTTCCCAGCATCAACATCAATCATTGCGGACAGTCTGGTAAAGGAGGAAGTGGGGTACCTTTGCTAGGAGAGGTGGAAGTTGAGGCACAGCAAGTTCTTTGGGCCTTTAAGTCTTTCCCTTATCTCTGTGTCTGCCCCTCTTGCTGCACACGTTCACCTTTTTGCCATCTTGTTCCCCCATGGATGTGCCTCTGCCTCTTGTGTTTGGCACACAAATTCATGTAAGGACCTTAGAATTAATCACTTTGTTTTGATGAATTTAAGTTGAGAAAGTCAACTTTGTTTATTGGATGCTCATTGTTCACACTCTCCACAAGAGACCAAAACGAATGATTGTCTTCACAACAGGGTGAGAAAAGCCTATGTTTCTGGACTGAGTCCTGGCATTAGTCTTCCTGAATTATCATATTGCCTCACAAAAATAAAAGTCCAGGGGCTGGGCACGGT
This sequence comes from Lemur catta, assembly GCF_020740605.2. Lineage (NCBI taxonomy): Eukaryota > Metazoa > Chordata > Mammalia > Primates > Lemuridae > Lemur > Lemur catta. The sequence goes on from NC_059139.1 coordinate 42,810,001, forward strand.
GGCTCACGCCTGTAATCCTAGCACTCTGGGAGGCCGAGGCGGGTGGATCGCTCGAGGTCAGGAGTTCGAGACCAGCCTGAGCAAGAGTGAGACCCCGTCTCTACTAAAAATAGAAATAAATTATCTGGCCAACTAAAAATATATAAAGAAAAAATTAGCCGGGCATGGTGGCGCATGCCTGTAGTCCCAGCTACTTGGGAGGCTGAGGCAGTAGGATCTCTTAAGCCCAGGAGTTTGAGGTTGCTGTGAGCTGGGCTGACGCCACGGCACTCACTCTAGCCCGGGCAACAAAGTGAGACTCTGTCTCAAAAAAAAAAAAAAAAGGCCAGGGAAGTGACCAGTGCTTTAAATTATTTCTAGGCCTGCATTGTAAAGTGTTGTGAACACTAAATAATAAATAACAGACTCACACTCTCACAAAAGTCTCTGCTTCAATGAAACCTTGCTATGGTTTTCGTTTAGGCTTGTGTCAGATGTACCCATAATGTTCTGTATATTTACAGGAAAACAGATAATTGTTCGATTTATGAATTTAAATGTTTGACATAGAGAAATTATTTTAATCTTAGGATCATCAAGATATACAAACTTTAATTTTCCTCTGAAATTCATTTGAGATGATATAAACTCCATGTTATCAGAGTTATCTTTCCTAAAAGCAAACTTGAAGAGTTCCCTCCTTCTTTATAATCTTCCGTTTTCCTCTGTTGTCAATAGGATGAAGTCCCAGATGTTCAGGATGGGATCCAGGGTTTCATGGTCTGGGAGCTGCCACCTCTTCAACCTCATGGTTGGCCATTTCCCTGCATGTATCTCTATTTCAAGCTTTCTAAAGGTAGATTGTATTTTCCTGCACACGTTCTAACCTCTCCAACTTGCATGACTACACTGGTGATTCAATCCTCCTTCCTGCTTTACTTCCTGGAAAACTGCTATTGGTCCTTTGAAACACCTCCTGGGCACCACCCTCTTTCTGAAGACTTCCCTTACGTTGACCTCCATTCCTTGCTCGTCATCCAGTGGATGTAGGAGAATCTGTGTTCTCATATTAACTGACAGGGTTGATCTGAATGCATTCATAGGGTTTATTTACTTGGTTGTATCTTCCTTTAAAAGGGAATTCTTCTTTAGCACAGAGACAGTGTCTTCATCTCTGTTCCAGGTGCCTAGCACGTAGCAGAGGCACATCTGACCTTGAAGGAATATTGTAGTTATGCTAACTTAACTGATGGCTTGTTGGGAGGATAGAACAGTAAAATTCAAGCATTGCCCACTGTAGGCGTCACTTTTTGTGACCTTCCTTGCATCCTCTTAGCCTACCTTTTGACTCCAGCCATGCTGCAGCAGCTATGTGCTGTTGCAACCCATTCGCTCCTTCCTTTGGCTGCACCACAGAACTCTTGCTTTCTCACCTGGGGTTTCTCTGAGGCTGTTGCTGTCGTTGCAGAAGCCAGGTCAGCTCTTCTGCCCCGTGCACATGCTGGAGGTAGGAGTGAATTATAACCCCATGGGGCAATGATGGGTGTTGGGTATTTATGCTATATATGTACTTTCCTCCTGCACCCCTCAGGAAGACACACCGGGGGCTCATCGTAAGAGGCAACTCCAAGCATCCCAGCAGGAGGACTCCTCAATCACTCCTCCTGGTGACCTGCTCCATTGCCTTCCCCTCCTTCTCTGTTTCAATCTGCCTAGTTCTTTACTCCTGTTCCTTGGAATCACTTCCCAACATAAACTGTCTTGTCTCAGGCTCTGCTTTTGGGGAGAACCCAGACTAAGCCAGCTAATTTAAAATCAGCTTCAACTCAGTGAAATTTTTCTTAGAGTTAGACATGTTTGGAAACTATTTTCAAGTCTCATAAAATAAACACTAAATAAAGATGGTATGGAAAACAAGTAAATAGGATAGAATCCATTATATTGTATGTAAATGTGCTATAAAGTAGGCACTGTTTTGTGAATTAGGCATTCTTTCTTCAGTCACGAGACAGATTCAGACAATTGCTTCGTTTTGTAAAAGCACTTCTCCATAATTCTACAGCTGTGTCTTGGATGGTAACTGAATAGTAATGTTTTGATCACAGCTTTACAGATGGTGAGGCCTAGACACAGCAGCTTTCCCGGAGCAAGTGGCGAGGCCTAGAAGACACATGTCTTTCCCACAGAAGGTCAGTGCCAGGGTCTTGGGCATGAAACCCTATGCTTAGTGCAGTGGGCTGGATGGCTTGCCCAGTGTGAGTGCGTGTGTGTGAGTGTGTGTGTGTGTGTGTGTGTGTGTGTCTGTGCCGGCATGTGTGTGTGCTCCTTCCTAAGCACAAAGGATGGATTCCCATCTAATTGTTTTAAATACCACGATCCTTAGATTACAAACAGAAAAATGCCCTTTTTTCCTTTGGAAATGGAGAGTATTGGGCAGTAAAGCTGACATAGGAAACCCTGTGCATTACTGAATGCTTATATCATAGAATTTTTGTACCTTTCGCAGCTAGAAGGGACACCCGAGGTCACTCAGAGCTGCAGACACAGCTGGTTTCTAACAGAGGTAGGACTAGAACCCTTGCCTTTGGAGTCCCCTTCTCATGGTCCTTCTAGGACTCCACATTGTCTTTTCTTGACGACTCTTCTTTTAAACCAGAGGTTGGCAAACTTTTTCTGCAAAGGCCCAGATAATAAATAATTTAGGCTTTGTAGGCCGATGGTCTCTGTTGCAGCCACTGCTGTGTGAAAGTAGCCATAGAGGACACTTAAATGAATGAGCATGACTGTGTGCCAACAAAGGTTTATTTATAAATGCAGACGCAGGCCTCACTTGTCCCCCAGGCTGTGTTTTCCTGACCCCAGTTTTATACCATTCAAGCCATGGCAATTTCTGTTTGATGGTCACCAAAAGGCTACTGGGTCTTAGAGAGTCCAAGCCACCACCCAGCTTGGTGGTGAGAAGAGCTGTTGCATCAGGGGTCCCACACGACCAGGCAGCCTTGCAGACCTGTGTATGCTCAGACCCTGAGCCAGCAGCCAGGAGAGTAGGCTTGGCTCCCACAGTGCTTGGTTTCCAGAAGGAATCACAAATTCCCTTCCTGTGCAGACAAAGGAACAATTGTGCCATGGGAGAACTTACTGGAAAGTAATGCAGGGTCACGAGGAAGGAACAGGCATTCACTCCTGGGTCACCGTCTTCGCAGTCTGGTTGGGAGTCAGTCAGCCCTGGAAAGGCTGGCTGGAATGTAAGTCTGACCTCGGCAGGCCTCCAGGGCCTGAGGATTTCAGGACAGTTTGTTGGGTTGTGGTGATTTCTTGAACTCCCGGCCTCCAGCCATCCTCCTGCCTCAGCCTCCCAAAGTGCTAGGGTTACAGGCATGCGCCACAGCACCTGGCATGGGGCGTGGGGATTTCTGTGGCCCACTCAGAAAGTCCTTTGGCCATCTCAGCCTCCTCTCAGTCAGGGAGATAGTAAATAACACTCCCACTATTTTTCCCTGAATTGATACCTGTCAGTGCAAAGCTATTGTTTCTGTTAACCTAAATCGCCAATAGACAAAGATTGTTTTCTCTCAATTTCATCTTCCACAGAACTTCACTTTGGATCATTTCTCCTATGCTGTTATATCTGAGATGTGGTTCCAGACCTGAGATGCTAGAAAGCAAACATCTTCCATAGGTCAGGGCAAGGGGTTTGGGTAAAACCCTATGCTTATGCCAAGGGGCTGGTGCTCGTGTGGATGTGTGTGTATGTGTGTGTGCACGCATGTATGTGTGTGTATATGAGCTTGACCTTTAAGTTAGAAGGCCATTTGACCTTTAAATTGGAAGGTCACCTTCCCCTTGGGTCCCTGCTCAGGGAAGGTCCAGCAGCCTGGGTGCTCTTGGTTAGACTCTGGAGTGGATAGTCTCTTGCCATCATTGCCAAGTCTTCTCTTCATTCTCTCCCTCTCATTTTTCACGATGTGAATCCACATCATGGTCTGTTTCGAAGTTGAAAGAGACAAGGATTTTCAAAGTGTGGTTGGAGTTTTCAATGAATTTAATGAACTAATCCTCACAAAGGTACTTGCAGTTACCTGTCTTGATAATCAACTGGCCAGGTGGATAAATGGGCTTAAGTTGTTAATGAATGTCTATATCCTTGGAGTTGAAGTGATTTAGGGAGGAAAAAAAATCATATATTATTATTATTATTATTGTTTTCCCCAAGTAGCACGCTGGCCCGTAGAGAGGGGAATGCTGGTAGTTGTGTGAGAGGCAGCAGAAATGAGGAGGAAGGAAGGAAGAAATATTTGATTATTTCTTCATGAACAACCAATTCCTTCAGCACCTGCTATGGTGTCTGCTGTTGTGAGGAGAATATCAATGGCTTCAATATTCCATTGTTTGTGGCTGGGAAGCATTTGCTGGCTGTTCCGGCTGCCTGGTTTTCAGACCGGCCATAGGGCACAAAATGTGGCAGATATAAAAGGAAAACTTCAGCCAGAATGCCTTAAATCAGGTTAGCTTCCCCCTTAAAGCCCACTTTGGAATTCCTGCCTCTCCCCCTTTTCCCTCGCTTTGTTTCTTCACAAGCTCTGGTTGATTTTTAGCTACATTTCTTTGCCCTGAAGAGACTCTTAAGTGTACAGGTTCTACCGTTCTGCTCCCATGAAATGCTTTTTGTTAGTTTTTTTTAAAAACAGCCTACTTAGTTTTGATGAAATCTTTATTTTCTTCAGTAACACTAATGCCAAGGCATGATTAGCGAATACAAATGAAAGAAGTAGATCACAAAACAGAGGAGAAAAAAGATAGAAGGAGAAGTTATGCTGGGTGGATAAATTTGAAATGTCTCATTACCACAAGGTGGCACTGTTAAAACACCTCATTTTAAAGTCTTAAAAAAGGTTGCAATTAGGACAACACAAAATTAAAGAGCCTTTCACAAAGAAAATACTTTGTGTCAAGAGTGGAGTGTCTGAGGTGCTTATTTGTGTGTATGAGTGTGTTGAAAATGTAATCTTTTTAAGATGAAGTAAATATTACTATTATGGGGAGTGGTGATAAAATTTTGTGTGTATGTTTGAGAAAGGCATTTCAGGATTGATACTAATAACTTAAATATTAAAAATGTATATTGAATTTTAAATACATTTAATCCCATCCAGACCTTCTCTGGAATTTCTCTAATGGATGACATTGTAGACATCAGAATGATGGGTTAAATTTACTCTTCCTCAATCCGCTTTCCTTTCACATAGAGAGCTTGCACACTAGAGGCATTTATTTGAAAACAATTAGTGCCCCATTAGGGGAAACACGAAGCCTGCAGGTCTCAGATATTCTTGACTGCTTTGGAAACTTGTTGTGCAGAAAGTTGGTAAATTAATACTCTGTGGAAAAGCATTCTTTACTTTAAAACATGTTGTCTATTATGTGACTCCCAGATGCCGATACTATTGTTATTTAAAGTGAACATTTTCATGTTTGTGCATTCTGTGTGTGCCTAGGGTATCCATTTACTGACTGAGAGATGAAAAGCTGATATTTCACAAGTTTGTACATTGAAGATGGGGTGTTGATACAATGGTCCAGATAATCTTACTCTTGATAAAAGGCCAGGAGTGGAAAGTGATCTAATGCAAAAAAGTAGAAATGCCAAGAACTTTACATTGATGGTCCCTTGTTTCACCCTCAGAGCAACAATCTGAATCAGATGATGTTGCTCTCTCCACTCCTAAGGTGAAGCTCCAAGAAGTTAAATAACCTGTTGACTGTCACAAAGCCACTATGTGGCAGAATCAGGAGTTAAGTTCCAAAATTATTTTAGGGAAAAAAATGCAGGAAAGTGAAAGGGAAAAAGGTGTAGGTTGTTTTGCAATTTGTATTTAGATAAAACCTGGTAAAATACTGTGGGTATACTTGCAAGAAAGAGGAAAGAGATCTGCTCTGTGCCAGTGCCTTCCCCACGGCCAGATGAAGGCTATGCGTATAGCATTATATGTATATATATATATATATAAAATTTTTTCCTACTTATTTTACATAATTTTTATCGACTTCTGTCTCAGCATAACTGTAACATTTTCCACCAACCACAAAGCAGAAGGCCTTGGAAAACTGCTGGATCTTGCCATACCTGGGGAAAAGAGTACAGGTTGCTCATGACACCTGTAGCTGTGATAGCTCCGAGATAATTCACACTGCAGAGGCATTGGCCCAGCTGGAAATGAAATTCATGACATAGAACTCAACTGGTTCCTACTCGGGAAAAGATTATGTTAATGAGAATATGTAACTCCAAAGAGATTGCTTGGTATACGTTAGACACTCAATATGCTGGCAGAATCTACGTGGATGGCAATATAAAAAACCCAACTTTGTATTGTTTCAAAGCATCTGAAGCACCATATATTTATTATTAGACTTTCTATTTGAATCATATTTAGGGTGGCATTTTTTAGCCTATATTTTGCAGAGATGCCTCAGTGTCCACCTGGGAAGTTATGCGGAGGGAAAGATTGTGTATGGGGGCCAAAGGTGTGTGTGGAGGGAGCACATGGGGAGGTGGGCTTTGTCATCCACCCTAGCTTGTATGAAGCAGGTGGGCTATTTCTGAAACAGCTGCTATTTCTGATAGTATGCTTAAATATATGGAATACTTGATTATGATGTCAAGTCCTATATACATCAGGGGTCTAAGTGATTTGTTGGGAACAATTCATCATATTATATTTAAGATATTCAGATACTTTGATGATTTTTTTAAAAATGAGAAAAGATTCTCTGTGTCCTGTGGCTATCAGAATTGAAGGTGACATTATATTTGAGAAACAAAATCATTCCAGATCTCAGAGAGATGCATCACAAAGGAACTGAATTCCTAATATGACAAAAAAAATGGGACAAATCTGATCCTCGGATGATGAGTCAGCTGGAGGCTGATTAATACAGAAGTAAGAGCAACTAGGAAGTGTTTTGACAGAAGCAGAAGACCTGGGGTTTATGTTGAAGTTTCTGATTATGTCCCCTAATGGTTCTGAAATATTGATAGGAATACTATTTATTTGTTTGCTCCCTTGTTCCTTTATTTGCTTATATGTATTCTGAAGAGGTCTAGATGCCAACTGTAGAGAAGGGAATCAGAAGACTTGGATCAACTGCCAGGTGCAATGATTCACTTGGATTATTCTTTGCTTATGAGAAAGATGTGTTGTTTATATTCTAGCCTATTAGTTGCGTTTGTCTTTGGTGTCGAAAATGTGCCACCTGCCTGTTGATCCAATTGCACTGTTGCCATTTGTCTGTTTTGCTAATGATTTGCTGCGGTTGAAACGTGGTATGACTTGGTCTAGTTCCCAGCCCCAGAAGACCATGGGAAACACAGACAGGTACCTGCCTGATCCTCCAGAGCTGCAGACATTCCTCGGCGAGGGCTGTGCAGTACATGCTGTTCTCCCCCGGTCATGCCCACAGCCAGCTGTCAGGCCCTCACCCTGGAGGGCTTGGGGGATACATGGCAGAATTTTGTTGATTTGGGCTCAAGGTCAAGAAAGTTATTTTAGAAACCTTAGGAGATTTAGTTTAAGGAATATTAAAAGGTCTCATAAAAGAAGTTTGTAAAGTTGGCTGGTTTGTTAATGAGACCGAAGAGTCATACATTATCTTGGTATTCAATCAGTTAATAAATTATTTCAATATGGTGTATCCTTTTTTCTTAATTTTTTTTTTCTTCTAACAGTAAAAGGGTTGCCAAGAATATTGCAGAGTCTTTGGTAATCTCCTGTGGAATATGCCTTTTGCATTTCTTTTTATGAGGTCCCATTCCTCCCCAGTATCGAGAAACAACATAGGAAAAAAAATCAGGGAAAATTACCAAATGTAGAGTCAGGAATCAAACTGAGACTTTTGGGCTCCAAGTCCAGTACACCATTTTGGCATTATAAATAGACAGCTAGGTATTTAATAGCTAATCAACAACTTGAGATTGTGGCTCCATTTTTTATTTTTTGAGATTCACATATACCAACTATCAGGGAGCAACCCCCAAAGTGTATGTTTATTACTAATTTATTTGCACAAAACCTCATTCCATACAGGAAATGAAGTGGCCTGAAAAAATAATACAATAATAAAGTAATGGTAAATTGTAAGATTGAGGAACTAGAAGATAAAGATCAGGATGAAAGGCCAATACAAGATTAACCAAAGGACTTCCAGTATGTTCTGAGGGTTAAGACAGCTGTTGTAATTCAGCCTCATATCTGGAAGCAAGCCAAACTGAATCCAAGTGTAAAAGGGACCATGAGACAAAAACGAAGGAACACAGAAGCTTTCTCTGACAAAAATATCATCTCTGAGTGCTTAGAATTTGCATTACTCCTTAAATCACTCATTGCACTGCACACTAGATTAGTAAAAAAGTTTAACAGGATTAAACTTTTAAACTTGCCTGCATACTAAATCACAATTATTGTTAGGGAATGGGCCCTAAACAGGTAAGTTTTGCTGGCAAAAGAAGGTCAGGTCAGGAGCTCAGCACCCTGAAGCTGAGATCCAGGGGAGCAACTCAAAAGCCTTGGCACCTGGGCAGGGAGACAGAGCGTGGGGCTGAGGAGCTCTGTGACAAATGTGAGCTACAGCAATCTTAGTTTTTGTTTTCTAGCATTGGTTCTAAAGAAATAGATTACAAAATACATGGGAGGAAAGGATTTATAATTGTAGAGAAATAATGTTTGCTTAATTCTGAGAAAAGAAAGAAAATGGTCAAGGGATGCCCTCTTTCTAGAAGAGAACATGGAATACTTTTATTTGGCATTAGCTATAACAGGATCATTCTAATAAGGCTAAGTTAAGATTCAGGGAAGCAAAGAATTCAGCTTAGCATGATTTTATTGCCCAGTTTTTTCATGTGTCATATTGTGATGCAAAGAACAGGTATCTGCAAACGACCTTGGGTGCCCACTCTGGGTTGCCTTGACAATGATTCAGCGTTCCCTCTCCCAGCTTCTTTCGACTGGCGTGTAAACCCAGACCACCTGGCATGCAGGTCTGTACTCTCTGTACAAGGCCACTTCATCATGTGTGTCCTTAAAAGAAGTATAGAGATGGGGCTTGGGCTCCCTTACTGGAATGTGAGCCACACTGTTTGTTTAGCAGTGTGCGTTGGCCCACTATGGGGACTGAGGGAACAATGGGTGACCCCAGTCTCCTCTATTCTTGTTGAGCTTAGCTGTGCAAGTCTCCTTTTTCTCCAATAAAGCTCTTTCCTTAACCCACACTCTGAGACATTATGGAGTTCCTTCTAAGCACCGTGCTTGATAGGAGCACTCCATAAGAGACCCACCTTCAGAACAATTGTCCTGTTCCTGAAGGCAACAGCAATGGCAGTCTTTTGGAGGCCAGGTTTAAATTGTGACCCAAAGGTCCCTAGAATAACACAGCAAAATGGCACTTTCTTTATTATTAAAAATCCTCTTGAGTTCAGGGTTAACTCTTATCCTGAAGGTAACAGACTCTTCTAGACACCATTATAGCCTCACAGGGTAAAATGCTCCCTCTACTTAAATTCTCATCTCATTGCTGTTAATTGTGTTTTTCTCCGTAGGTAAGTGCTAAGTAGGCCATAAAAAGAAGTGCTTCCGGTCAAATTTCATGCTGACTCCCATGCGAATGATGTAGAGCACTGTGGAAGGCCTCGTCAACACAACCGCTGTCACTGAGTATTATTTATCCAGCTCTGCCGGCTGCATGCCGAGTGGGCCCCAGCATCGGTGACAGATATGAGTTCTAATGTCATGAAAACAGTGCAGCCTTATGCGCGTGATAAGTCACCGCTTGGTTATTATTCTTTTTGTTGTTGCTGGAACATTGGTTAATTCAATTCTGTCCTCTAAATTGAACTTTAACTAGGATTAGTTTTTATGACAACTATGGACATTGCTCATAAATGAGGGAAAATAAGGATTGAATTGGTTTTCACGAGTCTTTTTTTTAAGCTTGTATCTGAGCATAATAGAACCCTGTGGCTCTTGTTATTGCTTTAGCATAGTTTACTGTGCAGATTCAAACATGTCGTGAGTCCATCACGTCCCCTAAACAAAGCATTCGCTTATAAATTAAAGGCCTATATTGCACATTAAGCCCACTTACGGATATTGAGGTCTGTATCTCTACCATTTTCAACATTAACAAGGATTTCATTAAGTTTTAGACAAAAATCTAAATCATTAAGTGAAATAGAAAACTGAGTGCTACTTAAATTGAAGTGCTGTATAAACATAAATATAATAATGATTGAGGATTATACATTGCAAAAAGATTTTCTTTTTTTTGATTTCAGAATATTACAGGGGTACAAATGTTTTGGTTACATAGTTTGCTTTTGTACAGTTTGAGTCAAAGTTATAAGTGTGCCCTTCACCCAGATAGTGTGCAACGTACCGGTTAAATGTGCATTTACCCATCCTCTCCTCCCCACTCTTACCTACTTGATTTCCATTGAGTTTTGCTTCCATATAAAAAAAGATTTTATATTTTTAACCCTAGGTACACAGGATTTTATTGATGTTGATCATAATCATTGGTTGAAAACATATTTGGTTCAATCTTTTTAATAATATAATGCCCACTAATATAATGACCATTCATGTACCTACTGTCCAACCCCAGAACAAGGGCATCACCAAAAGTAAAATCTACTGTTACTATTATTATTTATGGTCAATTAACTTGTGTTGTCCCCTACTGGTTGTTTTCATTATCACTATCATCATTGTTTTCTTGAGGCTGAGCAACACCAACAGATAGATTTTAAAAATCTATCAGCTATTAAAATTTCCCCCATGTGCCACAGAGGATTAAGCTAATACAACCAATACTGGATACTTTCAGTCAATCCAAGCTATCATGCTTCTTTGGGAATTCTCTCTTTGCAATTGCAGCCTAAACTGCACCTAATGAGAGAATTTCACTCCTAGCAGGTATCAACATCTCAATTCCTGAGGCTTCCTGACTGTTTAATTGCAATCCTTGACTTATTCATTTGTTCAGAGAAAATTTCCTGAGCACCAGGCACTGAACTTAGTCCTAGGTTTTCAAACTCAAAACGCGGGAGACCAAGTTGTAGATAGATCGTTGTCATTTGAAGTAATGAATGTGAGAAAAGCTCTGTGCAAAGGAAGTGGTTTGAACAGGACAGAGCACTTCTTTCTGTTCTGGGAGAGGTCAGGAAGGTCACCAGAAGAGGCGAGATTTGACTTGGGGATTTTCCTGATGAAGAGGTGGAGGTTTAGCACAATAGTGAATAATGTTACTTAATGGAGAACAGGGACGGAGGAGGTTTGAGACTACTTCTTATCCTTCTTTTTTGTCCTCTGAAAGCCTGCTGGCTTTGTGCAGCTGTTTATACCCGCCACTAGTCAGAGAAAGAAACGGTACAAAACTACTACGCTGAGACCCCATCCTATACCTGGAGTTTATCCTATGCAGACACTATCAGAGCTCAGTTTTTTTTAACAAATGGAAAGGTATACTTGTACTGTCTCAGGATGTAAAATGTATAGATATAATGAGCAGAAGCACACAATTGTGGTTCCAACATCTTTACTAACCTCAAGGTTAAAAAAATATACTCTAATGTCAGTGATATCACAGTGCTATTCTAGAAGAAGTAGTTGTCCTTCTGTCTGCTAAACAGACACTCAGTTTTATCTTTTCTCCAGTGGAAATACAAAATGTTTTTGGAAAAGCCCCCAGAACTAAACAGAATACTGTGTCCCCCAAGGCCGCCACTTCATCTGCTTGCTGGAGATAATGGGGTAAAGACCAGTAAACAAGGACTGGAAAAGCATGTTTGGGGTCTACAGTCTCTATAATGATGCTGTAGCAACAGTTCTTTGTTTCATACAGTAATTGAGTCAAAGGCTTATAACAATACAATTCTACAGCCAGAGCAGATAGCAGATTTCTGTGGACCGTACTCTCTCAATTAGATTTCTGTGGCTCAGCCACAGGAAGCCATCAGAGGATAAAGACTTAATTTTTCTCAATCGTGGGTCCTGAAGAAAAATGATCAGTATGCCGTTTTCCTACTGCCTCTCTGTCTTGTAACATTTTATTTTATCTGTTCTTTCCTGCCATTGTCATTATGGCTATTCATTATTACAGTCGTGATAAATTGGCTGATGGTGTCTTTGTTCTCACTTTCTGGAATTTTGCTTTAGTTAGGAGAGTCTGCCTTGGGTGCTGGCAGACCCGCTGTTCATCCAGACGGGCCCAATTTCTTCTTTAGTGGGCATGTTAGGTTCACAAACTACATTTCCGCCTCCCCCTCCCAAACCTGAGTTTTAAGATCACTCCCGTCTCATGGTAAAGAAAGCCATCCAGAAGTTTAATTTAAATTTCATCTCAGCAGAGGGGCTGCTCTCCTGGATGGTGCTGACAGTTATTTTCAGTTTTCAAAAACACCAACTAGTGTTCAGCAGGCAAAGGTACGATGTGACAAGGCAGTGAGTACAAGGTGCAGGGCATGAAAAAATCAACACTGAAGATGTGTGGAGGGGTCTTTTCCATGCTTTAGATTCTTGAGAACATTAGAAGGGTGTTCATTGACTTCATATTTTACTTCTTCGGATTCTGTGGAGACCCCCTAAGGTGAAGACTTTGACATTCTGCATTTTGCTGAGCAGTGGAAACTTACCATCAGAACCTGTGCCCTGACAACAGGTCACAATTTATAATCACACCTGCAGAAAGTGGCAGGGAAGCCTAGAAATGAGAGAACCAGGGTTCAAATTTCTGCATCCTCCTTTGATTTTCAAGGCAGGTTGGACTGGATTTTTATTCATTTCACTTATTATGATAGTTATGTCACTTATGCAGGTTTTTTACTTATAAAAGTCAGTGGATCACTCAGGTTTTTCTCTTTTACCTTGTGAGACAAGGTGAAGAAAGTCCCTGTCCATGATGTCCACTAAGGGTAAGGAGAGAGGTTTATCCCTTCCCTTCTTACTTAGGGCACAAGTTCACGGAAGAAAAACATTGAAAATCTCCCTTGAGTTATCACTGAGTTACACAAAGTCTTCAATAAGCTTTCCTGCTTTCCTTACAAACCCTAACTCATTGGATCCTCACTGAGATACTATGATGTAGGTGCTGTTATTATCATTCCCATTTATATGCAAGAATACTGAGGCACAGAAAGGTGAAGTAACCTGCCCAAGTTTGCACAGCTAGTAAGATGTGGAACAGGGATTCAAACTAAGTCTACTCTGGATTTCTCACTCTCAACCTCTATTCTTGGCTGGTACATCTCCTGCCTAGGGTTGGCTAGTTCTTTTCTAGTACTTCTTAGGAAAATATTAATATACGCACATACAACTTCTTTATAATAGGGAGTGACCCATAATTCTATGCTCATTTTTTTCCAGGTAATATTCAAGTAGAGGGAGGCATGTTCTGACTAAGCTGCTCATGATGCGGAGGGTGGCACAGATGGGATTGTTGCCACTTTGGTGACCGGCCTACCTTTCCTAAGATTCAGGAAAGTTGTGTGCATGGGCTTAAACCCCTGAAATATTAATAAAATAAAAACCAAATGAGCTACCTTCTCAATTGTAAACTCCAAAAGAAAGTATAGAATAATCAATGACAGTGTTTTGATAGTCAGGGTCAAAGAATTCATTTTGTTTTTTGGAATGAACCACTTTTACTGTGTCAGACTTTATAGCATTGTATAATTTATGTACTCCCCTGATGTTGCAGGCTCATGGAAATTCAGTGAAATTGCTCTAGGAAACCATAATCATCGATTTATTTGAATTTTGGATCCTCCTCTAGGGATTACATTTAATGCCCCCTTTTATAATTCTAATGTTCTATGTGACATCTGAGAAATAAGTATTTTCCCCTAATGTGGCATTAAGATTACAGAACCAAATTTTGTTGATTTGTAGCAAAATGACAGTCATTTGTTGACTTGTTCAATTGTCCTTGTCTTGGACTCTGTTCTAGTTTAGGGTAGGGAATAACTTGCTGAAATGTCTATTCCCGCTGAATTTCAGAAAACAAATTGTAACAAAGACCTATCCCAGATGGTAGCACTTCCTGTTCTGCATTTAGTTAAAAAGTTTTATTTAATCTAATAATACTTTCCGGGTACTAAATTCCATAGCTCCCCAGTTGTAAAAGGCAACATCGGTAAAGATGCTAGTTGGTGAGTAAAAATAGTTCAGGAATGGGCAAAAAACTAAGATATCTTGAGTACCTACTGTGTGCCAGGAATTGTACTAGTGCATTATATATGCATTTTCATTTGATTCTCAAACTAATCCCATGAAGAAGTTACTAATCGCCCCATTTTATGGCTAAAGAAAACAATATTCTAAGACTGAGTATTTTTCCCAAGGGTTCAAATTAAATAAAGACTGGGGGTGAGAAGAAAATTTGGGTCTGTCTAGTTACAAAATGTGTGCTGTTTCCACCTAGCAATGTTCACCATGAGTCAGAAGATCTGAATTTGTTCATTCATTCATTCCACAGATTGTTATTGAGCACCTACTATGTGCCAGTAACTCTCCTAGTCCTTGACAATTCAATAGTGTTCAATATAGAAATTATGACTGTTCTGAACTTTACCTTCATGGTGCCAATAAGGGAGAGGTGAGGGAAGATGATAAACAATACACAAATATATCAATATATAAATAAAATTCATAGTATTTTAATAGAATTAAAACAGAAGGATGTGATAAGAGAGTGAAGGGGTCTACTTTAGATTGGATGGTCAGGGAAGACCTTGTTGAACAGATGACACTTAAGGTGAACTTTGAGTGACAGAAGGAGCAGCTATCTGGAGGAAGAGCTTCCAGGTAGAGGGGATAGCTTATAAAAAAGGCTCCAAGGAAGAAATGATTATGTGAGCACTTGAAAGAAGGCAAAGGTGCTAGAGCACATTGAGCAAGGTGAGAGCAGGTAGGCAATGTGGCTGGAAAGGTGTGAGGAGCTCAGATTATGTAGAGCCTCACTGGCCAGAGTAAGACATTTGGATTTTTTAAATTGTCATGGGAAGCCCCTATGTCAGCAGGGGATTGATAGGATTTGTTCCTTTATGAAATAAAAACTTGGATTGATGGGGGAAGTGTGGAATCAGGAGGACAGTTAGAAAGTTATAATAAGATCATATCATCAGCAAAGAGTGATAGATTGACCTCTTCTTTCCCCATTGGATACCCTTCTTTTACCTGACTGCTCTGGCTGGGACTTCCAGCACTGTGTTGAATAAAAGTGGTGACAGTGGGCAACCTTGTCTAGTGCCAGCTCTAGTGGGAATGCTTCCAACTTTTCCCCATTCAGTATGCTGTTGGCTGTGGTTTTGTTGTATACGGTTTTTATAATTTTCAGGTATGTTCCATCTATGCCTATTTTGTTAAGAGTTCTTATCATAAAAGGGTGTTGAATTTTGTCAAATGGTTTTTCTGCACCTATTGAGATGATCATATGGTCTTCATTTTGCTTCTGTCTATGTGGTGAATTACATTTATGGATTTACGTATGTTGAACCATCCTTGCATCCCTGGGATGAAGCCCACTTGGTCTTGGTGGATTATTTTTTTGATGTGGTGCTGAATTCTGTTTGCTAGAATTTTGTTGATAATTTTTGCATCTGTATTCATAAGAGATATTGGTCTGTAATTTTCTTTTTGTGTGTGTGTGTTCTTTCCTGGCTTTGGTATCAAGGTGATACTGGCTTTGTAGAATCAGTTGGGAAGGATTCCTTCCCAAGAGCAAATAAAGCAGAAGTGATATCTTATCTGCATGGTGGGCACACTTGTACTTTGACTCAAGCTGTACCAAAACAATCTATGTAACCAAAACATTTGTAGCTCTGTAATATTCTGAAATAAAAAATAAAAACAAAACAACAACAAAAAAGAAAGTTATAATAATAATAATAATAACAACAGATAAAATTTGCCAGTGCTTTTTTTCCCCAGGGTGGTGGTGATGGAGATGAGGAGAAGTGGACTATTTAGGGATGAGTCCTGAAGACAGAGTTGTCAGGACCAGTTGGTGCCTCTACATGCTAAGTTGTGTTGCAAGTGAAATGGGTGACTTTTCAATAACAATTAGTATCTCTGGGCATCAAGTCTATCCTTATAAAAATGAAGCCAACTTTGATTCCAATTGTATAAATCTAAGTTTCACAGTAAGCAGTTGTAACATATAACAGGGAGAAGAAGCCATTCACATAACAGCAGACATTATAATATATATGAAGAAAGCGAATGCATCATTGAGAGAAATCAAAACTTGAATAAATAGACACACCTTGTTTTTCCTGGAAGGAACAATTTACTCAAATTGTAAGGCTATCAGGTCTTTCCAAGGTATTCTAATGGTGTGACAAATTTTAATGATAATAGCATTTTCATTTTTTTTGGAAACTGATAGAATAATTCTTAAATGCATTTGAATGAATATAGATGGTAATAATGGGTGGAAAATCACCCTCTGAGACATTGATATGGTTTGTAAAGCTATAATAACTAAAATAGATAATATTAGGAATATCTGGGACAGGAATGGGCACCAAAGTCTATGGACCTGAGCAATAATTCTAGAAACAAACATAAGTATATATAAAAATTTGGTATAAAATAAAGATGTAATTTAAAATGAGTTATGAATTGATAGATTTTTCATAGATATTATTGTGACATTTGGTTTAATAAATTATAAGAAGTAAAGTACTTCTTACACTAAGAAATGCTACATAAATTAAACATTTAAAGGTAAAAATACTTTGGAGGCACAAGAAGAAAATTTAGATATTTTTATAACCTTGAAGTAGAGAGAGATACTTTTTGAAGATGATGTCAATAACAGAAACCAAAAAAAAAAAAAGAGGGGGGGGGAATTTAGGTTTGCTGCACTTTTAAAATTAAAAAAATTAAAAACAAATGAAAAAATTGGGAGAAATATATTTGATGCATTATTTTGGCAAATAATTGCTATAATATATAATGAATCATGAAAGAAAAATAAGCTATGGGCATGAGTAGGGATTTCACACAAAAAAACCTAAGAGTACCAATGCCAAAAAACATATGAAAATGCTCCACTCCTGTAGTAATTAAGGAAGAGCAAATAAAGCATCCGTGATATTTTATTATTTCCCCTTTTAAATTGGCAATGATAATAAAATGCTAATACCCAATGTTGATAATGGTGTGGAGAAAAGGACACTTTAATACCTTGCTGATGAAAATGAACATTCATACACATTCCCCAGGCAACTTGGCAATATGTGAAAAATGTATATTTCATTTCTGGAAATTTATCCTAAAGAGATAAAAAGGTGCATAAGAATTTAGTTATTAGGATATTTATCACAGCATTCTGTATAAGACCCATAATATCCAAGAGTTGCTTGTATACATTATGTAGGAATAACCATGGAAACTAGTCATTAAACATGATGTGGTAGAAATGCATTCATTGATGTAAAAAGACCTCCACAGTCTATTTCAAATGAAAATACAAAAGTACATGAAGCATGATCTCTATTCTCCTTTTTTGTTAAATTGTGACCATATGTAGATGTATGTCTGTAGAAGTTTTGTAAAGCTTTCTCTAAGGGAGTATGGTTATACAGTTGACCTCTAAACAATGTGGGGGTAAGGGCACCGACTCCCCACACAGTTGAGAATCTGCATATAACTTTTGACTTCCCCCAAACTTAACTACTAACAGCCTACTGTTGACCGGAAGCCTCACTGATAACATAAACAGTTGATTAGCACATATTTTGTATGTTATATACATTATATATTGGATTCTTACACTAAGAGGAAGTGGATCATCATAAAGGTCTCCACCCTTGTCTTCATGTTGAGTAGGCTGAGGAAAAGGAAGAAGAGGAGAGGTTGGTCTTGCTTTCTGAGTGGTGGCAGAGGTGGAAGGAAATCCACATATGAGTGGACCCACACAGTTCAAACTCATGGTGTTCAAGGGTCAACTGTTGTTGTTTTTGTTCTACTTTTTATGTATCTAGTTTAAAATTTCTATTGTGAAAAATTCCGTTGTTTGGAAGTGTGGGCTCTGGATTCAGGTGGACCTGTGTGTAGTGCTGTCTGACACCAGGGGAGTTAACTAACATAACCTCAGGCTTTCACCTATAAAACTGTATATACAGTCGCATGCCACCTAATGATGTTTTGGACAATGATGAGCTGCATGTATAATGGTGTTTCCATAGAATTATAATGGAGCTGAAAATTCCTATTGTGCAAATACTTACCATTGTGTTACTATTTCCTTACATTATTCTGTACAGTAAGGTGCTGTATGGATTTATAGGCTAGGAGCAACAGGCTATTCCATATAGCCTATGTAGTAGGTTATACCATTCAGGTTTGTGTAAGTAGACTCTGTGATGTTCACACAACAATAAAATCACCTAACAGTGTGTATGTCAAAACACCACCCTATCATGAAGTGACTCATGACTATGTTTATTTCTTACCTGTGTCCGATGGTGTCTCTGGATTGCACAATGCAAATTTCCAACAGCCAGTTGCAAAGCAGTCACCACTTCGGTGGGATTATAAAACCACTCTGACATTACTATTTCAGTATGATCCACAAGAGTCCCACATACTCCACAGTTTCAGCGAATCAGTGTGAAACTACTTGATTTTGAAAGAGAAAAATAGACTAGAAATAGCACCTGAGAACATCCCTAAGTAGTCCTAATGTTTCCCTACGTGATGGAAAAGCAAATTATAGCACATTAAAGTAATAGTGAGAGACTTTAAAAGTTTGGTTGGATTCAAATCATAAACGGTGTATGGGACTCCTTCTGAAATATGCCCTGAAAGGGGTCGGAACTGGTCTGTGGGTTATTTATCCCTGGAGGTGTCTTTGTTCAGACCCATGGTCATGCCATGAATGTTTCAAGAAATAATATTTTCTAATGTGGTGCCTCTTAAGCTTTTGTTCAGCTGCACATACAGTTATCTGGGGCTGGAGGTAAAAAGGAAGGACTAATTATGCCTCAGATGAATGCCTCGCTATTGTTGTTCAACTCTTGGTCCTTCACTCTCTTTTTCTTGTCTTGCTCAATTTCTTCTTCCTGCACCTTATATGTAAAACACATTCATCTCCTGTTATCAATTTTTCACCCAGGAATGGATAGACTTAACAGTTATAGATGAGTGCTTTATCTATACCTTTTTCATATTTTTGATGTATTTAAATGCATTCTTCCATCTGAAGGTTGCTGGTAATGAGTTACAGCACCTCTTTGTCTAGTTAAGAAATACCACCAGAATTTTTAAAGGTGCTTCCCATCTAGTCCTTTATTCTATAAGCTAAGAAAGTAGATGAGTCCCTGGGACCAGCCTGTGGAATTTTTTTCCATCAGGCATTCATTTTAGTTACAATGGAGGGGCTGGAGCCAATAAGAGCTATACAGGCTAACAAGTGGCCTATTTGACTTTATATGGAAAAATATAAAATAATGGGAACTAGGTCAAAAATGGCAAAAAGGATTACAGCTTAAATGAAGACAGGATTCCAGACAATGACGGGAAGAGGATCTGGCAGTAATAGTGGCCATAAACCCCGGCCATCAGCTTCATGTGTGGCGGTAATTAGGAGGCCAAAGGAATACTGCAGTGGACGGAGAGAGGACAAGAACAGGAAAGGGAGAGGGTTGACAGGCTCTGTGGAGCTGGATGGCCTTGCAGAGGGCGGGGAGGGCTTGTAGGATGTTAAAAGGATAAAGCAGGGGAGCCTCTTCTCCAGTCTCTTTGTGGGTGGCCTGGTGATCGACACACAGGAGACATGACGGAGACGGAGCAAGAGATGGAGGGAATGGTGAAGGGACAGGCATGAGACTTCCTATCACAACGACCTGCTGGGAGTTCACGTGCCACCACCCATGACTTCTCCAGGTACTGCAGGCCTGTGGGCCTGTGTCCCTTCTGTCCCTGTTAATTTGCATCAATCTCCCTCCCACCAGACTCCAGGCAGGAGTCAGTTATTTAGAGGGGTCCCGGTTTGCTAGGACACCTATACCTCCCTTAGCATCCCGTTACTGAGTCCCTCCAGCCTTCTGCCTCCCAGGGAGGCCAAGCACACCCAGACGCGACAGCCTTTTGGACTTCAGCATTGGTTCTCCAAGCCTTGCCAGTCTCTTCCGTTGTTTAACCAGGACTCATACCAGCTGGGTTTAAGAGTGCAGCTGGATGCCTTTCAAGGCTCGTCTGAACTTCAGCTGCAGTGCATTTTTTGTGTGTTTGTCTATGTTGGAAGCGCCTGTTCATGCTGGGAAGCTGAGCAGGAGTCCTTTCTTTTCCATTCACTCTGCAGAACACCATGTGCAAGGACGGGCCCAGTCAACACTCCAAGGTAGTTAGAATTGCTAGAGAAACTGGGGAATGGACCATACACAAAGAATGAAGGGCTCAAATAGACATGCTGGGCTCTGGAATCTGAACTCAAATGTGGCTCTTCTTTGGCATTTGAAACCAACACACTATCCCAGGAGGATGGGAAAAGCACAGTTCATAGGATGCCTTTGTTGAGTCAGTCCTCAGCAGGGTTGGGTTGAAGATCTGAGGTCTCTTGAGGTATAAGAGAAATATCAAACAGCTAAGCTTAGCAAGGTCCATACCAAGGGACAGGAATTAGCTCTCGTGGGTCACCTAAGATGTTCATAGTGTCCTTTACCAGGAAGGACTTAGGCCTTGGCCTCCAGCTTTCTTATCGTGAGTACTATCGAGCTGTTCACATGAACCATGCATCCTGATAAGACTTCATGGCAGTTTGATGCCCAGTTAGACAATGGATGCCATGATTCTGAGGTTTCTTTCACATTGATTTCTCAGGACATTTCCTAGCTACCAAGATATGAATTTATGCAATCTCAGTCATCCTTTTGAAAAGTAAAGTTAATTAACTCAGTTGGAAACAAGCACTGTTTGAGGTATGGAGAGATATAGCCATGAAAAAAACAGACATAAGTTCTTATCCTCAAGGCTCATGCATTCTTGTGGGTAGCCGGGGGAAATGCAAAATTAATAAGTGCTTACTTACATAGTGTGATAGATGATGGTAAGTGCTAAGAAAAAGAAAGGCAGGACAGGCTTAGGGAGTGTGGGGGAGGGTTGACTTTGATTATCTTAAAGTATGTGGGTGTTTGGCAGTACACAGACATAATTTGGGATGTCTGGGTTATTATTTTCAGTTACATTGTAGATATTGAGTTTGAGTGAATGATAATATTCTTAGATTTGCATAGCAAGTTATTTAATATAATTTTCAAAGCACTTTCATATCTATTATTTCCACAGGTTGTGCCTCTACCAATCTCGTGTAGATAAGCAAAATTTCTCCGTTCAGGCACAGATTTGAACTACAGCAAACGTAGGCTTTACAGTACATTCAGGTGACTTACTGGAAAAATGCTCTGTTCCATCTTATGACTGTCTAATGTGAACTGTATCAACCATTCCCTCAGGAAGCCAAAGAGTAAGATGTCTCCCCCGTGGCCTGGTAGACCCTTGAGAAGCTCTGGAATGATGAACACGTCAGCATGTCAGTGTTATATTACACTGCCTGGGATATTTTTGAGGATAGTCTCATTCTTCCTTTATGTATGTAGATCATGTAAGTGACAGAGAACCCCTGGAGACAGTCACATATGTGGGGACATTTCATGACTGCTGTCATGCCCGGGCTCTAGCACCCCAGCTTCAGCTTGGCTGTACATTTCTCCTTGGGTGTCCTACTTTCATATCCAGTTCCACTTGTCTAAATGAAGCTCATCCTCCTCTTCCTGTCCCTCCCAATCTGATTTCTCCTCCTGAATCTTAAATCTTGAAGGGTTCTTCAGAGCTCCCCAGTTCCCAGCCCCCATATTTAGCAATCTGCCCATTTTTCCTGTTCTTTCTTCCAATTGCACGTGGGCCAGTTCAGGACTTAAAAACTCTGAACAATTGCTATTGTCTCCTCTCTGGTCAGTTCAATTTCAGTTTCAAGTTTCTCCTCCTTCGTCTTGACCTCACATCCTCTGTGGGCATAAACCTCATGGTCTAACCAGACCCATGTGAAATGCCTGGCAGGTCTGCATTTCTGTGCATTTTGCTTGTCACCCTTCCCACACTTTCCCACTAGGGAGAACCTGTCCCTTTCTCTCTGCTCTCTCTGAATCTGACTCACCCTTTAAGATCTTGCTCAAATGCAGCCTCATCAAAGATAGGGTTGCCAGATAAAATATAGAACACTTAGTTAAATATGAATTTCAGATAAATGAATACTTTTTTTTACTATTTCTCATGATGCATGGGACATGCATATACTAAAAATTATTTGCTTATCTAAAATTCAAATGTAAATAGGCATCCTATATTATAATTTGCTAAATCTAGCAACTTGCCTCCATGAAGTTCTTTCTGACTTCATTCCCAGAGCTGGGTCTTGATCTCAGTGGAGGGCCTATAGCACTTATTCACACTACAGCATTTACTCACAACCTTGAATCTTTTTATAAGAGGGTGGAACGTAACTAGTAAAGTAAAAATGAGCACTATTTGTATTCTTCAACTTAGCTGTTTCCTAAAACCTATTATGTGCCAGGAAGGGTGTCAGGGAGTGTGGACACACAGATAAAACATGGTCCCTGTTCTTAGGAGGCACCTGGCACAGTGGGTCCCAGCAGCACACAATCACAAGGGAACATTTTGGTAGCCACTGATGTTCACTGTGCTTGTGATGGGAAGACTTCTTACAGGAGCCTGGACTTGAAGGATGAGTAGGTGTGCGGGAGGCAGGAAGAAAGTCTTTCTTGGCAGAGACAGAAAGATGTGTAAAGGCCTAGATGAGGGAGAGATTATAGAATGCTCAGGAAGTTGAAAGAAGTTCACTGTTGTTTGAGGGGGAGTATGAATCGTATAAGATAGTGCAGTGGTGTGTTTGGAGATCTGGTTGTTAAGCATTTACCAGCATTTTTCCGAAGATGAGGTTTGGAAAGTGGACAAAAACAAGATCATGAAGATTGTGTGTGTCATGCTGGAGGCTGAGCTTCCTCCCGAAAGCTGTGGGGAGCTACTGGACCATTTAGAGTCATGGCATGCTCAGATTTAGATTTCTGAAAGACAATTCAGGGAATGGACAAAACTGGCAGCAGGGGACCTACTGGGGAGACAGGGACATTTCTGGCTTGGCCAACGGTGGAGGTGGCAGGGACATCCATCAGATTAGAGAGTATGGGAAGGCAAGCAGGCTTTGGGTGTGAGGATTATGAGATCTGTGTGAACTTCTTTTATCTCACATTTGGTATTTACTATGTTTTTTGTTATATTTTGCGTCTCATCTTTTTATGTGCTCTGTTCCTCTCCCCAGGTGGACTGATCCTTCTAAAGTCCTGGATCGTATTAACCATTGCCCCCATGTCTTTAACTCATTACCACTTTTTGAAAGGTCACCTCACCCAACACGGGTACATGAGGCCCCACGCTGAGCCCGTGAGCAGCTGCAAGCTGTATCGTCTGCACGGTTGAGCATGGCAGGAACTTTGAACCGGGACCCAATCTCACCCCAGAGATGTGCCGCTCCTCTGAGGGAAGCTAGGCACCCGAGATGACCTGGCTCCCTGCTGGGAGGAAGGCCAC
Organism: Lemur catta; assembly: GCF_020740605.2. Classification (NCBI taxonomy): domain Eukaryota; kingdom Metazoa; phylum Chordata; class Mammalia; order Primates; family Lemuridae; genus Lemur; species Lemur catta. The sequence goes on from NC_059139.1 coordinate 42,833,643, forward strand.
ATCTCACATTTGACAGCAGGAGGCTGCAGGTCAGTGGGGTGATGACCCGGTCCTCAGAGACCTGCGCTCGCTCTCGCAGAACCCCATAAATCCTTCAAAAGAAAATAAGTCATTCCCTCAGGATCAAGAGAGCCCTCCACATTGTTGAAATAAATGAAGGCAAAATGTACAGGGATTTCTGAGAAAAGTAAATGTGGTGTGAGCATGATTCCTGGGTGTTACTATGCTGCAGAGAAAGCTTTTTTTCCCCCCTCCCCTGAATGGTGTTCTTTGCTCTCAAGTTAACTCATGCACTGGATTCCGTCCAAGTACATTTTGTTTCTTGATTTCCAGCCAGGCTTCTCTCAGTTGTGGTGCATTCTCTTCTTCGCTCCCCTCCTTCCCCCGTCCCCTTCTCTCTTTTTATAATCCTTTCAACTTTTCCACGTGACTGAGCTGCTACAGAGGAAAACCCACCGGCCTGGGTAGGGGTTCCACCAGAGCGAGGCCAGGGGGACTCCTGTGCGAACGGCCAGCCCCTCGTCCGAGGCAGCTGAAGCAGAAAGCGTTTGAACTCTGCCCTCTGCCAAACGATTTCCAGATGTGCAAACCCCAGCCTCCCGCCGTACTCTGACTGTAGCCCTGCCAACATACATCTGCAGATTCCTAGCGCACAGGAAACTTGAAAGAGTATCTTTTACAACATCTGCTGTCTTTCCCAGCTCCCCCTCTCTGCCTTCTCGGACTTTGCCCTGCATTTTATCTGCTCCCTTAAACAATTCCATTAAAGCACAGCTCTGCTCGGCTCACGGATGCCAGCTTGTCCGTCTCACCCAGGGCCTGTTCTTGGCTCTCTGGACAGTTGACCAAAGCACCACTAGAATCACTAAAGAAGCTTATTGGACCGCCTGAAGGAGAAAAGAACTCAGTTTCCAGTCCACAGCCTGCAAAGGGAAATTTGGGCCATAGGGTCCGAGCAGAGCCCTAAGGATGAAAACATAAGTCACCATGAAGAGTTGGCCTGCTGCGCTTCCTTGAGGGAAGCTGAGGGTTGCTTTTAGAGAGAACCTTTTCCCATAGACATTCAGTTTCTTGGAACAAACAAGGCCGACTTCTGCAAAGTGGGAAGTATTGGGGTGCAGATAGGTTCTTGGCCTCCCCCTTCCCCAGGGCATGGTACCCATCAAGCAAAGAGACCAGAAGAGGACCTTTGTGGTAATGTCACTCAAAGTGGGGGCAGGAACAAAAGGGCCAGAGACCCTTTTAGCATAATGGAGCAGAAGATTTTTTACTGAGGCATTCACTCTCACTAGGGAAAGGACTTGATTGCTGTGTAAAATAGATGCTTGACCTTCAGCCTGCCCTTTATCCATATGGACCCTAAACCCTCTCCAGCTTCCTCCTAGGGGACATGGAAAGGAGTCAAGTGACAAAATCTGGGAAAGGAGAAGAGGATGCAGTATAGAAGGGAGCAGAGACTTGAATGCGTCTATGGGCTCAGGGACAGGTCAGGAACAGCTTTGGGTGAGAGGTCTCTACCTACCTGGGACCCATGTCCTAGGTGTGCAGGCCCACCTGGGTGGTAGTGGAGCTCGCTGGGTTAGGGAAAACTGTTCCTGATATTGGCTCTTTTGGGGAGTGAGCTTGTTAGCCAGGTTACCTCCCATACCTGCCCAGTGTGGAACTCATCCCTTGTACCTGAGCTGCCTTTGGGGAGAAGATAGTGCTAGATGGCTGAACTGAGAGGCGTCAAAATGGAACACAAGGTGAATTTGATATATCTAGGCCTGAAGTCAGATAGATTCTAAACTGGTCCCAGATAAATAATCTCTACCTCCTGGTATTGTATAATCCCTCCCCTTGAGTAACTTGCTTCTAACAAATAGAATATGATACTGTCGAAGGATGACACTTCTGTGATTAAGTCACAAAAAGTTATGACTTCCGTTTTGCTACCAAATTTTCTTTTATTTGCTTTGATGAGGTGGGTTGCCATGATGAAGAGGCCCACATCAAAGAGTAGCCTACACTTCACAGCCAGCAAATGACTGAGGCCTTCATTCCAACAGCCTGTGAGAAACTGAATCCTGCCAACAACCACACACATGAGCTTGGGAGCAAATCTTCTCCTAGTTGAACCTTCAGGTGAGGCCCCAGCCTTGTCTGACACCTTGACTGAGGCCTTGAGAGAGTCTATAAAGCAGGGGTCCAGCTAAACTGTGTCTGGGATTTTTGACGCACAGGAACTGAAACAAAAAATGTATATTGTTTTAAGCTGATAAATTTTAGGGTAATTTGTTGCTGAGATGACCAATAGTCCCAGTTTGCCTGGGACTGTCATAGCTCTGTCACTGAAAGTCCCAAGTTCCAGTAAACCCCTCAGTCTTGAAACTGAAACTGAAATTGAAATTGGAACTGGTGACAGTGGGACAGTTGTCCCCTCTACCTGTGATGTAGCAACAGACAATTAGTACATGTGTGCATATGTTATTTCTCTCTTAAGTGGGTGTCACTTCAAGATAGATTCCTAGAACTGGGTTTTTGGGGTCTAAATGGTAAATTCATTTGGAATTTTATTAGATATTTCCAAATTCCCCTTCACAGGGGTTGTACTATTTTGTACTTCCATCTGTAATCTGAGACTGCCGGTTTCTCCATGGTCTCCTAACAATTTATTTTCACTACCTATTATAATATTTATTTGATTATCAAAGCAATTTAATCTTTTATTGTATGTGTAAGTGTAAGCTGACTCAATCCTACTGCCTCAGCCTCCCGAGTAGCTGGGACTACAGGCATGCGCCACCATGCCCGGCTAAGTTTTTCTATATATATTTTTAGTTGTCCAGATCATTTCTTTCTATTTTTAGTAGAGACAGGGTCTCGCTCTTGCTCAGGCTGGTCTCAAACTCCTGACCTCGAGAGATCCTCCCGTCTCGGCCTCCCAGAGTGCTAGGATTACAGGCATGAGCCACCACACCTGGCCAAAACTTTTAATTTTTATGAAGTCATTTATCAATTTTTTTATCTTATGATTCATACTTTTTGTGTCCTATCAAGAAATCTTTGCCTAACCTAATTTTGCAAAGATTTTTTTTCCATGTTTTCTTCTAGAAATTTTATAGATTTGGGACTTTATACTTAGGTCTATGAACTGCTTAGAGTCAGTTTTTGTACGTGGTACACGATACAAGTTTATATTCATTGTTTGCATATGGACGTCCAAATTTCCCAGCATCATTTGTTGAAAAGATTATCCGTTCTCCTTTCATTGGCATCTTTGTCAAAAATTAATTGTCCATACATGTATGGGTCTATTTCTGAATTCTCTTCTATTCCCTTGTGTGTTTATCCTTTTGCCAATAGCACACTATCTTGATTATTGTAGCTCTATAGGAAGGCTTGAAATTAGGTAGTGACAGTTGTCCACCTTTCTTTTTCTTTTTCAAAAGTGTTCTGGCTATTTTAGATCTTTGTTTTTCTATGTGACTTTTAGAATGAGTTTGACAATTTCTTCACAAAAACCTTCTGGGATTTTCCTTAGGTTTGCAATAAAACTATAGATTAATTCAGAGGTAATTGGCATCTTAACAACATTCAGTCTTCCAATTTTTTATATTATTTTTTAAATTTTAAAATTATTTTTATTATGTTTATAGATTTAGGGGGTACAAGTGTAGTTTTGTTACATGGTTATAGTACATAGTGGTGAAGTCTGAGCTTTTTGTGTAACCACCACATAATTAGTATACATAGTAACCAATAGGTAAATTCTCACCCTAGACCCCTCTGCTACTCCCCACCCTCCTGCCCTTCTGAGTCTCTGGGGTCTACTATTCCATTCTCTATGTCTATGATCATGTGAACACGTTATTTAGCTTCCATTTATAAGTGATAACATGCAGTAATTGACTTTCTGAGTTATTTCACTTAAGATAATGGCCTCCAGTTCTATCCATGGTGCTGGAAAAAACATGATTTCATTCTTTTTTTATGGCTGAGTAGTATTTCATGGTGTGTGTGTGTGTGTGTGTGTGTGTTTGTGTGTATGTGTATGTGTATATATGTTGATGGACACTTAGGTTGCTTCTATGTCTTTGCTATTGTGAGTAGTGCTGTGACAAACATATGAGTACAGGTATCTTTTTGATATAATGATTTCTTTTCCTTTGAGTAGGTACCCATAGTGGGATTGCTGGATCAAATGGTAGTTTATTTTTAGTTCTCTGAGAAATTTCTATACTATTTTCCATAGAGGTTATACTAATTTACATTCCCACCAACAGTGTAAGGGTGTTCCCTTTTCTCCTTGTTCTTGCCAACATCTACTGTTTTCTAACTTTTTAGTAATGGCCATTGTGACTTGTGTAAGGTAGAATCTCATTGTGTTGTTAATTTGCATTTCTCTGATGATTAGTGATGTTGTGAATTTTTTCATGTGTTTCTTGGCCATTTGTATGTCTTCTTTTGAAAAATGACTGTTCATGTCCTTTGCCTGCTTTTTAATGGAAGTTTTCTTTTTTTATTGTTGAGTTGTTTGAGTTCCTTGTAGATTCAGGATATTAGTCCTTTGTCAGATGGATAGTTTTTGAATATTTAATGCTCCCGTTCTGTAGGTTGTCCACGTACTCTGTTGGTTATTTCTTTTGCTGTGCAGAAGCTTTTTGGTTTAGTTAAGTCTCATTTGTCTATTCCTGTTTTTGTTGCATTTTCTTGTACCACTCTCCCCCGCCCCATGCCCTGCAGTGCCTCATCCTTCAATTGCTCTAGGATTACACACTGCTCTGGAGGTTTCATGGCCTCAAGTCCCTAATACTGGTCTTCTGGTACTCCTCTCAGCATTCCTTCTTATCCTAATTTTACCTCTGCTGTTTTTCATTCAAGCACATTCTAATTGCCCATACTTTAGTTGCTGAAAATTGTTGGTGCTTAAGATCCTAAAGTGGCCAGACCCATCCACCTTTCTTATTTCTTCAATGAGAAAAAAGGACTACTTTCTGATCGGACAAAAATGTGAAGATAAAAGCATAAGTGGAAATAAAAGTCACCCATAATTTACCACTCAAAAAGAACTACCATTAATATTTTGTTATATTTCTTTGTTTTTTATTTTTCTTTTTAAAAATGCATTCTACAATTGAGATTTGTGTCCTGTTTTTGCCACTTAATATTTTATCAAGAATTTTTCCCCTGTCTTTAAATATCATTTGCAGATAAATTTTTAATGGCTATGGAGTGTTTTATTGTATGGATGCAAAATAATTTAGTCAGTCTACTATCATTGGGCATTTGTATTTCTTATAGGATAGATTACTAGTTGGGCTTATTGGGAAAATTAAAGTATTTTAAACACTTCTGATGTGCATACCAAGATCCCTTACAATCTAGTACATTTTGTAACAACCTGGATGGAACTAGAGACCATTCTTCTTAGTGAAAGTATAGCAAGAATGGAAAAGCAAACACCACATGTACTCAATACTAAATTGGAACTAATTGATCAACACTTACGTTCACACATAGAAGTAAAACTCAAGGGAAATCAAGTAAGTGGGAAGTGGGGAGAAGGGAACAGGTTAAGTTCACACGTAATGGGTATAATGCACACTAACTGGGTGAAGGGCACACCCAGTGGGCCCTTTATAACTTTGACTCAAACTATACAAAAGCAAATTATGTAACCAAAATGTATGTACCCCTGTAAAACTCTGAAATAAAAAAAGAGGTTGTCCCAATGTGTACTCAAAATAGACGTACATGAGGTGCATATCTAACCATATCAGCCAAGTATTTGATGTAGATAATGAAGAGCAATCCCTTGAATCAATCAATTCATTAATTGATCTATGAGTGTTTGTGATTCTCAGCCCTGTCACTTACCATTGGTATAAACTTTGGCATCCAGTCCCCTTTTCTATAATCGTAAGTGGGGAATTTAATAGCATTTCCAATAAAATGGGTATAGTCTTTATAGCTTCTTTGTTTTCATTTCAAGATGCTTTTTATAATTAAAGTAATAAATGAAAAAATATTTTATAAACCATAAAGCACTGTGCAAGCATATTGAGCCCTGTTTCATGACCAGTAATCTTCTTGGCCCTTGAGGGAGAAGGGTTGTAAGGAATATATGGAGCATAATTCTTACAACTCAAGAACTTTAACAATTGGTAATATTCTACATGTGGCATCATTACAGCAACCATGTGTCTAGGATTTCCTGGAACTATCCTCCCTCCCCCTGAAAATCCCATATGCCTGACATTGTGTCTCAATCATTGGTTCAGAAATATATTAATTACAGACATAATGCCTGTTTTACAAAGTTCTTAAACTTCATTGAAGTTAATAGGTTTAGGGATTGTTTCTATATTAGTATTAATTTTTTAGTTTTGAAATATGAAAAAGTCTAGTTGCATGAATGTAATATTTCCTTTGCTTTTAGTGAGCCTGAAACATGGGTGTGTGTGTGTGTGTGTGTGTAATATATATATATATATATATATCAGTAAAAATGCTCTCTCCTTTCAGGTTTGCATTTACATGATCAATTTAATTTCCCATCCTTTAATATGAAATTGATTTCAAATCAGCTAAGCACAAAGGAGTGTCTTGGCTCAAATATTTCCTTCCTTGCTTCCTCCTTTCCCTTCTCTTCCCTTCCCTTCCTTTCTTCCTTTCTTTCCTCCCTTCCTTCCCTTCCTTCTCTCTCTCTTCTCTCTTCTCTCTCTGTCTTTACTTTCCAGAAACTTGATTCAGCAAGTAAAAATCTTCCATCTCAGTGAAAAGTTTGCTCTCAGAGAAACAGTTTTTGTTGAAGATAAAGGTTCTGTAAAAGAAAGTGTTTTCATAAAGAAAATAAATCTTGCTTTACTTTGCTTCTGCAATATTGCTGAGTTGCTTAGCAAGGTTAAGTGACTGATGTCTACGCAAGTAGGGACATTGAAAGAGGAACAAATGTTATTCTCAGTAATTACAGCTGTGATCGTGTGCTTTCTCTGATATACAAAAACAGGGTTCACAGATTTTGATAGGAAGTGTGTGCATAGTATCTTCTCACACATAAAATTTTAAATGAGTGCATCATTAAAAACATCCTAGTTGTGTGTCAACTTCTTCCTGGTCTTTGCTGAAGTGAAAACTAAGCAGAAATCTCTTAAGTAGTATTTTTGAGGGCCTGTTGTCTGTACCTGACATGAATGTATACAAAATCAAACACAGGTGTTCCTAGCCTCAGGGACTCTCATCTTTATTTTGGGGCCTCCCTGGATAACAGTTCTGGAAATTGGATGAAGAGGCTGAAAAGAATTGTTTTTTTTTCCATTGCTGCCTACCCTTCTCCCGTGGTTTATGCTACTTCTCTTCTACCGAGGGGCCTTGAATCCTTTCCTAGGGAACATAAAACATCCCACTAGGGGCTGGTTTTGATGGCCAGACATTCCCCCAACCCACCAAGCAAATCTGTACCTCCTCTAACTCTGCTCCAAGACCAGATGGGAGTGGTGGGACCCAGACTATCTTAATACAGAAAAAAAGTTGTCAACAGATGACTTACTGAGTAGTTAACTTAGGAGTATGCAAACTAACAGTCTAACAATGCCTTGGTTAGGCCTAATCATTTCACAAGGGAAAGCTTGTGTTGAATCAAGATCTGGTGACATAAGACCACTCTATCACTGCCAGGTCCTGGCATTCTCTTACCTGGATACACCTTTGGGTGAATACAACACTAAGGAAAGAAATGAGAGCACAGTGCCCCTGCAGGCCCCACAGAAGCCCGTCATTGCAGGGACTCTGAGCTGAGGTGGGGAGGAGGACAGCAGAGCCTCTGTGAACCGTACACTCCTACAGAGTTTCTGCCCCAGTTCCTACTAACCTCCTTGTTGAAAATCATGGCTCTCATGAGCCATGTTTTTGATAGAGAAGTATCATATCCCTTAGGTAGGGTGAGGATGGAAAAAAGTCGAGAATAATTTTGCTGGTGGACTTTATAATACCATGGGCCTGTGATCTTGTGCTAATTTGTATGGCTAGATGAGAGTCAAGTTCAACCTCAGAACCAGAACCAGTAGGAGATAGATAAATAGAAAGGCAGATTGATTGATAGATGATAGATAGAAAGAATACAAGATTGGAATTGGCTTAATGACTGAGAGAGCTGGCTAAGCAAGTCTGAAATCCATGGGCAGGCAGCCTGGGAGGGAAGAGAAAGAGCAGGTCGGCCCCCCCCAGGCATAGGCTGCAGCCGTCACAGGAGGTCAGGAAGCGAGAGCAATTTTAGATTGAGATGCTATTTGGAGTCTGGCTCAGAGAAGAAGAGAAGGTACAAGCCTTCTTTTAAAGTGTTTACGCTGATTAAGTCAGACCTACCATGATACAGTACTTTTTGTTGTTGTTTTGATCTCTCTCTCTCTTTCTCTCTCTTTTTAGTTTATTTGAGTCAGTTTTGATTCAACAGTAGTCTTACTTACTGTCAGTTGATTAGGGACTTTAATCAGATCTGCATAATTCCTTCATTGCAGTGCCAAGATGAGCATTTGATTAAATAACTGATCAAAAGCTAATCTGGGAGAAGGTGTGTGTATGCTACAAAAGGGCTGCTGCTTCCTCTCTGTCCTAGTAGTTTAGCCTAGCCAGGTTGACACATCAAAAAACTATTCCTCCCTCCCTTCCTTTCTTCCTCCTCTCTTCCTTCGTACCTTAAATGATCCAAACTTTTTGAGACTTGGAACTCAATCATGTCTAAGATGTAGATGGGCTTTTTAGAATGCTTTTGATGGAACTCTTCATACTGTCAACCAGAACTACATCAGCATAGGTCCTCTGTCTCTGAGTGCTCCTTTGGCCTCTTCCCTCCATCTCAAGGTGCCTGTTCATGTTCAGATTCAAGGCATTGGCTGCACTGTGTGCTACCGCCATTCCCAAGTCATTCCAGGCTGGGCTACAAGTCCAGGAACACAATAGGAGAACCAACCACTCACAAGAATGACTTTAATATGGAAACCTCTCCCCTTGCCAAATCTGTGCACATGAAACAGCCACAACAAACGGGGCTGTAAACAATGCCAATTGTGTCGACTTCACAGCACACATAGATGCATCCACTTTTCAGATTCATTTTAACAAAGGGATAAATCGGACGTTGTTGGCAAACAATTCCACATTGTCGTCCCTCTCTCCCATAATAGTCTCCAAGCTCTAGGAAGCACTGCATGCTTGGATGTAAAACCCCGTGTGACATTCAGTAGATAAATGCCAGCTACCCCAAGATCCAGACCTGCTTGACACTCGATCTGAACATTACCTGAACAGGGCAGCATTAAAACCTTTAATCCAAGCAATTTTCATCTAGGGAAGGTTTTTTTACCAACAAGTCCAGTCCAGAGGTCTGGCCCAGTGGGCGTGTGGCAAGTCTGACTGATTACTCAGCCCAGCGCCACAAACCGGGGGACCATTTTCTTCTTTTTCCCCACCTCAGTTATTACGCATTTGTGTGATTATAGTCTGTTATTTACCATGAGATAATAGGGCCCAAGCAGCTTGAGTGCAGGAGTTGAAAATGCACAGATGATTTACTTTAGTGGCTGCACAGCCTTGGAAATGATCAGAGGGGTCAGAATTTCAGGCCCGAGTAGCCTATCTCTGGTCTCAGCATCCGAGAGGAACACGGCCTTAGGCTTCTCTGCCTCGATGAAGGAATCTTTAATGGAGAAAACAAACCTTCTCCCTTGTGTTCCTTGGAAAAGGCATCTAGAATGCTCCCTGTTCTTATCTCTCTCCTGTGAACTTGGAGAGGGATGAACAACTTTTCTGTAAAGAGCCAGATAGTAATATCTTAGGTGTTCATGGGCCTTACCATCTCTGTCGCAACTTTCCAACTCCTCCAATGTAGTGAAAAAGCAGCCACAGACAACATATACATGAATGAGTGGGGCTGAGTCCCAATAAAATTATATTTATGGACGCTGAAATCTTTCAGCTTCGTGTAATTTATAAGTGTGACTCAATATTCCTCTTTTGACTTTTCAGTCATTTAACAATATAAAAACCATCCTTAGCTTATAGGCCACACTAAGACAGGCAGCAGGCTGGATTTGGCCCATGGGCTGTGCTTTGCTAACACTTGTCTTAAAGCATCTCAGGACACCACCTGGAATCTGGAAGGGAAAGCTTCAGGGCCTCTTCCCGCAGTAGGATCTGACGTTGGGACAGAATCCTTATACCTGGCCTGAGATCCCTTGGCCTTCGTTTTCTTGTCTTCTCTCTGGGGCTACCCTTATTGCCCCGGCATCCTAATATAGGAATAAACTAATAATTGTAATGTCCTCAAAGAAACATGAATTTAAGTTCAAACATCCTTTGTAGTTTGATTTCCATCTTTCTCATATTCATTGTGGTTTTGAAACATTTTATTCCTCTTTAACTGCCTCTTCTGAGAGCCTTGTTGGCTTTGAGGATTATAGTAGTTTCAACAAGATAAGCTTGTCACTGAGATTTTTGAAGTCAAGGAAGGTGTCAAAAGTCACTGGATGTCAACATGCTGTGGGGCCATTTTCGGTTCTGCCGAGTGCCCAGTGGAGTCCACTTAAAAGCTCTATCTTGTCTATTTCTCTGCTCTGTGTCTGCACAGAAGAAAACCCTTTCTCAGATATCTTACCTGTTGGTTTTCAATGATATATTTCTTTTGTGAAGCTTCTGGTGAAAGAAATACTTTTGAACATCTACATGTTGGGCATGGTTCTATACTTGAAAAATATAATAAACTCTTTGGATAAGATTCCTTGTGAGAGTTTAATCACAATTTATAAGTTTTGGCTTTTTTAGGGCCGAACAACCTTTAATATGCTTTGAATTTTGTTACCTCTGCTCTGAGGATTGCAGGCCACCTGACCTCAGATAAAAGACCAATATGTAAGAATAAGAAAAGGTGAGAGTGGATCACAAAAGGCTTTTTTGCCTTTGCCTGCATTGCATCTGTGCTTACAAAGGAGCTGAGAGAGATAAGCCCAGAGCACGCTGTCATCCTTTGGCAGAGACTAGGACTGCATCAATACCGGCCCCCTCCCTGATTTTCTTTGGCACAGAAAGACAGAAGGCAAGAGTTTTGTACTTTTTAATGCACTTAGGTTTGGAAAGGATTTTGAAGTACAGTTTATCATACAATTAGATTGAAAATCATAATGTTGTTCTTCATAAAAACAACACATAGCCTCTGAAAATGCTCAATAACTTTATCAGCCACATGCAAAACTTCAGCAAGAAAGCAAGGCCTTATTCCTTAGCCTGCCCGGCTCAAACACACAGCAGGGCCCAGTGCCAAGCTGAGTCGCCCTTGGGCCACAGAGCAGTCAGTGGCCTCAAAGAGAGTCCAATCCTGGCCTATTGTTAATGAGTGTTCCCTGTTTCAGAGCTATTCTCAAAAGGGAAGTAGCTTTTCTGTGCTCTCCGCCCTACTCTCAGGTGGGTGGAGGCAGCCTAGAGTGCAGGATACTTGTTCCCAGCCTAGAGGGAGGGAGTTATCCATGGGGCTCAGGGATTTCATAAATGACTAAGAATTTGATCTTCTTTAGTTTCATTATCACCTGTGAATGTGACATGATGTCTCCTGCCAATAGTGCCTGCCGCAGGACTTGGTAACCCCTGATCTTTCTGAACACCTGTTGTCCCTACCTGCAAGTTATTCCTTATGTTTTGGCCTCTGTCTCCATCTCTTCCTCCCCATCCCACATGTATGAACATGCACACACACGAGACCGGAGGCCAGGCATGCTGCTCATCCACAAACTACACAAAGCGTTGACTACACCAGACATGCAGAACACAGGAAGGTCAACCTTCAATACTAAAAAGAGCAAGTGCACCCTCAGAGCCCTGGGTGCCTGTCCCCCTTATCAGCTGACCAAATGAATACTAATAAAGGTGGTTTGCATTTCTATTCCCGATTGCACCTCCCATCAAGAAATAAAATGATTGGATCCATGAAAAACATTCATATTATATCAAATATTGGCTGAGTGATTACTATATGCCAGCACTGAGCTAGAGATAAGAGATTTGAGTGATGAGAAAAAAAAGATTTTCCACTCTCTCTGCCACTAATTAAATGTGTGACCTTGGGCGAATCCCTGAACTTCTCTGGGACAGGACTAAATCTCTAGCGTGGGCTCTTGCTAAGTCTAAGAAGTCCACAGAAATGGGGAAGTATCAGGGAAGGTTAGCTCTGGTGTCAGAAGCAGAAATGACTCCTGAAGGGATGTTCTGTTCAGTGATAAAACCCTCCAGAGGAAAGAAGGAGAAAACAGTGAATAAGTTGACCTGGACCCAAGGAAAAGGCAGCTCATTGTCAAGGCAGTTAACTTGAGGTTGGAGATTCCCTTCAGAAATGGATCATTTGCTTCTTTCAAAATAGGGAGCTCTTCTGCCTGCATTGCCTACATGTAGGTTGTTTGTGGAACCAGGGCAAGGAGAGGAAGGAGTTCTCCTCCACTTTGGCTGATCATTGCCTTGGTCACCTGTCCCTTCCTTGAATAGACCAAGAGATTTAAGTCACCTTCAGCAAGTGAATGCTCCTTGAATCTGGAGGATTTAGAATGGAAGTAGAAGTGTAGGAAGAAAAGAGAAGGTCTTGAAGCCACTCAGGGCAGCCTTGAGTCACACTGTTTAATGACTTCCTGAGCAAACTGTTTGATCTCCATGTACCTCTGTTTCCTCATTTTTATAAATGGGGCTAATAGGAATTCTTTATGTCTGGGTAATAATTGATTATTTTCAGAATAGTCTCATATGCATGCCTATTTAACTTTATGCAGGAGGTAGGTGGAAAGGAAGGCAGATGCTAATTTGTAGAAATCCTTTGATAACAGGAAAAAGCTACCTATGAGAAGATTTGGGAAAGGGCTCTGGTCTATCTGGAACAACTTTTAAATTGGTCTTTTAGGGGCCCTTTGACCTTGAGATCCCTGGGACTTACAGCCATTATAAAAGTGGTCATTATAAACATTGTTGCTTACACACAAAACAAGATTCCAGCTCTACACATAACATGAGCTAGACTTATCTCTGAGAAACGTGTTATTGTATTTTTTTTATAACTGGCATAATAAGCTCTGAGCAACATTAAACATTACTGAGGCAGGCATGGGGGATTCTAGACACACTGAGCTAGTACTTTCCAGGTGGTTGGCTTTATAGACAAAGCACCTAGCACAGCATAAATGGTTGGTTCTCCCATCTAGTCTGTATCTAACCCTTCAGGATGAACTTGAGAATGAAACAGCCATTTCTTTATTCTCTATCCCAATAGAATTTTGAAGGATTCTGGCTGTATTGTGCATTGAAAGCCCTCATTAGCAATGCAAGCACTTCAGAAGGCAATGAGTGACTCATACAAGGTCCAGAAATAGTACTGAGGAAAATTGCTTTTATGTAATTTTTTTCTCAGAATGTCATGCTGTGAATACTTATTATCTCAGCAGAAACACGTGAAAAGATTGCATCTGCCTGGGTCTGCAGGGATGTTCTCTGTCTCTCAGAGCTCTGTCACTGCCTTGCAGGCCTCCAGGAGCCACCAGAAATTTGAGGGCAGCTGTTTAGGCACAACAGGGGAGTGAACAAGTGCAGGGAATCTGAGTGGTGGCTTCTGCCTTCCATTTCCATAGTGTTGCATTCAGCATATATGCCCTGATTCAGGGATGCTGTGGTTTATTTTTTGTTAGTCTTGTTTTTGCTCCCCCCCAAATAGACTCTTAAAAAAATTTAAAAATTGTGGTAAAATTTACATGACATAAAATTTACCATTTTAACCATTTTTAAGTGTACAGTTCAGTGACATTAAGTACATACACATTTTTGTGCCACCATCACCACCATCCATCTCCAGAACTTTTTCATCTTCACAAACTGAAACTCTATACCCATTAAAACAGTAACTCTTCATTTTCTCTCCTTCCAGCCCCTGGAAACCACCATTCTAATTTATGTTTCTATGAATTTGACTATTCTAGGTTCCTCATATAAGTAGAATCATATCATATTTGTCCTTTTGTGTCCTTATTTGTCCTTTTGCATACCCATGTTCCTGGCAGCATTATTCACAGTAGCCAAAAGGTGGAAGCAGCCCAAGAACCCATTGATAAGCAGATGAACAAATAAAATGTATTAATATATACATCTGATGAAATATTGCTCAGCCTTAAAATGAAATGAAATTCTGACACTTAACCACAACATGGATGAACCTTGAAGACATTATGCTAAGTGATAGCATATCTTGAATGTCTTCAAGGTTCATCCATGTTGTGGTTAAGTGTCAGAATTTCATTTCATTTTAAGGCTGAGCAATATTTCATCAGATGTATATATTAATACATTTTATTTGTTCATCTGCTTATCAATGGGTTCTTGGGCTGCTTCCACCTTTTGGCTACTGTGAATAATGCTGCCAGGAACATGGGTATGCAAATATCTGTTGGACACCCTGCTTTCAATTTTTTTGGTATTTATACAGTGGATTTGCCAAAAATAGACTCTTAAGAATTAAAAGGGTAGGTTCCAAGGGAAGTAGGCCATAAAATTTATACTGTACTGGCAAAGTAGAAAGAGACAGGACAGAGGTAGATGATCCAGGACTCCGAACCTACCGAGATGGATAGAGGCAGCTGCCCAGGCAGGATGGGGAAGGAGAGAGGGGTGGGATTGATCTAAAAGGAGGGAAGGCCTTTGGAACATTGAGGATGAGACCTTGAAGCTCTCCTTGGAGAGGCTGTAGGCAGCTTAGAAGGAGCTCTAGGGAGCTGAGCCATGGTCGGCACCTCCAGGACATTCTAATGGACACCACCAGGAATTCATGCAGAGAAACCAAACCAGCTCTTCCCTCCTCTGCTGCTGGGTGGGACCTTGCCGTGGACAGCTCTGTCCCTTGCCTGGTGATTGCTCAGCTGCAGGGTGTCTGCTGGTTTTCCCCATGAGAGAAATGGGTATAATCTCAGAGTGTTCTGGGATCAAAGATGTCCTGGGGGGGTGGAATGGACACATTTCCTGCATTCACTTGGCCCTTGTGAGCCAAATCAGACTCTGGAGTTTAATGCATGGCCCCTAAGGAGTCCCCAGAGGGTGACTCTACTGTGTGCAGCCCTTTCTGGCTGTGAAAAGCCCGTAGGGGAGAGGGCAGATGAGATGGGGTTAAGCGTGGAAGTCATGGCAATGGCAAAGGCTTAGGATGGTCACCGTCGGAGGCCTGGACTCATCTGACTTGGCACTAGAACCTCCTCTCTTAGGAAAGGCCAGCCAGTGCCCCAAGGACTTGCATCTTGTTCCACGTTGCTTCTTACATTAGGCAAGGACCGCAGCACCCTAGATAATGACCACCCTTGGAAAGATTAGCACTTTACATACTTGGTTTAAAAAAAACGTGTAACTGGTGTTCTGCTTTTTCCTAGAATCTTTGCCTCTCTAAGGACTAGTCTTTGTTCTTGCAAAGTGAAGGAAGAAAGGGATCCAAAAAATATTGGGACACAGAAATTTTTGATTAGCATCTCTGGCCAAGAGATAAAGATATATTACATGCTACACAGTTCTACAAGAGCCCATCCAAAGCCCGGCTTTGCTGCCTAAAGGGGCCCTTTGCAACACAATAGCTCACACTTCAGGCCTGGATTTCAAGGCAGTGATGTGAGGTGGCTGGCAAGAGGGTTGGCCCCGTGACAACTTGGAAGCTTTGCTGTGATTTGGAAAGAACGGCAGCCCTTGTTCTGAATAGGGACAGGGAAAAGGGGACAGAATTCTGTGCTGAACAATAATGAGAATAAGGTGAAACTGCTTCCAGAAGATGTCCAGCCAGCAGTAGAGGAGTACACTTGTGCACACTGCCAGTGACTGGGACTCGGGCCTGGTCACGGTCACGTCGGGGGCAGACTGACCAGGACGGATGGGATGCTCGCTTTAAGAGCATCAAGGCAGCTCTCCTAAAAATGTGCTTTCCTCAGAATTGTAAACAGAATTCAGTGTGTACATAAAACAAGGATGCTCTTGTTTAATTGTCTAGGTTTCTTACATTTTGACTTGTGGTCCTTTAGACTTGAATGGCAGCAGAAGACATTAATTTTTATGCATCTTGGGTATGAGATATAAACAAAAAGAGCAGACATTACTTTTAATGATTCACAAGGCACTGGAAAGAATTCTGCTTTAGGAATCAGGACAATGGAGCTAATTCTGCTGCTCCGCTGCAACTCTGGCTCTTTGAAACAATGATACATCGTTTTACCTGTTGGGCCCTCTGCTTCCTCCTTTCATAAAGGGTTGGGGGTGGGTGGGAGGCAGCTGGGTTAGATGTCTTTTAGCCAGGACCCAGCTTCGGATATCTTGCCTTCAGAGATCTCAAATAGTTTGTAATGTATCTTTGTGTATTTAGGCATTTTTCCATTGAAAGAAGGTTCATTGCTTTTTATCACATTTTATTTATTTATTTATTTATTTATTTATTTATTTATTTATTTATTTATTTATTTATTTATTTATTTATGTATCTATGTATTTATTTAATGAAGGGGTACAGGGTTGTGAGGACTGGTGTTCAGTTACCTTTTTTTTTTTTTTTTTTATTGAGACAGAGTCTCCCTGGGTAGAACGCAGTGGCATCATTGTAGCTCACTGCAACCTCCAACTCTTAGGCTCAAGTGATCCTTCTGCCTCAACCTACGGAGTAGCTGGGACTACAGGCGTGTGCTGCAATGCCCGGCTGGGTTGGTTTGCTTGCTTTCTCTCTCTCTCTCTCTCTCTCTCTCTCTCTCTCGCTCTCTTTCTTTCTTTTCTTTCTTTTTGGTAGAGATGGGATCTCACTCTTGCTCAGGCTGGTCTCCAACTTCTGAGCTCAAGCGATCCTCCTGCCTCGGCCTCCCAAAGTGCTAGGATTACAGGCATGAGCGACCATGTCTGGCCTTATCACATTTTTGAAAGTGATCTATGGCTCCTTAAATGTTAAGAACTCTTGGACTAGATCATTAAACATCTCCTCCAACTCTGACAGTCTTTGAATATGCCGTTGCACATCTAAGGTTGTTCTGGTTTATTCTGAGAGGTGGTTGTGATGCTATTTTTGCTAAGTGTGTCCTGTTCTCATTGTAATGTGAGAACAGTTGCAGGTATGTGAACTTCTCCAGTTCACTCTCATTTTCTGGTCTCAGCTGGCCTTTCTTGGGAAAAATAATTAAGAAGTAGGAAATAGGCATCATTAGCCCTTTAATCTTCTCAGTTCCTGATTGTGTCTGCTCACCACACTCCTGTGGGTCTCAGAGAGCCCCGTCATGGAGCCCAAGCAGACTTCTGCCCTGGGTCCTGTTCTCCTTGATCCCTTTCTGTCTCCACCACACCCTCGCTCCAGCCCTCCACCCAGATACAGACACTCCTCTGCTTAGGAGGAGTCCCACTAAACCCATCGTAAACTGAAAAAAATCATAAATCAAAAATGCATTTGATACACCTAACCTACAGAACATCATAGCTTAGCCTAGCCCACCTTAAACGTGCTCAGAACACTGATACTAGACTACAGTCAGGCAAAATTGTCTGGAACAAGGTACACTGCAAGGTACTGGTTGTTTATCCTTGTGGTTGCTTGGCAGACTGAGAGCTGCCACTTGCTGTCACCATCCAGCATGCCGGAGAGTATCGTGTCGCATGTTGTCAGCCCAGGAAAAGATCAAAATTCAAAATCTGAAGTACGGTTTCTAGTGAATGCTTACTGTTTACATACCATCATAAAGCTGCAAAATCTTAAGTTGAATGAACCATCCTAAATCAGGGACCATCTCACTGCCCATTCTATATCCATTCTTTAAATAATTGGCTGTAATTGAAAAGTCACATGGGGAATGATCATTGAGCAGGTGAATCTTTTACTATCTCCAGGATCTCCTCTGCCTCTGGTAAAGGAGCATCTATTGCTAAATTACTGAGCTTTGCACATGCAGAAGGAGCTGGAGCTGGTGAGATGAGTTCTTTTTGAAGGGGAGAGTTCCTGGTGCAGATTTCATTTTGGCTGAACTTGCTGGGAACACCCACAAAAGTGGCACATCAGACCATTCTGCCCACAAGCACTTTAAAATAAAAATGAAATCAAATGATCCTCTGTTCAACATACACAAATTCACTGTTTCAAAAACACTTTCCATGTGATTTTTGTTCCCTTAGATTTCTTGTTCTAAGGATTTTGCCCCGCCCAGTAGGAGAATTACTGAATATTCTGAGAACTGTGTCTTCTGCCCTGAGAGTGACCTTTTCAGTGCAATGCCATTTCTCAGGGATGGTCACAGACAGAGCATGGGTCTTCCCAGTAGGCTTAAGAATGCGTGTGCTGCGGGTCGGGGCAGAGAGTTCTGCCTACATCATCTATTTCTGTTCATTAGACATCATTAACAGCTTTGCTTTCCTTGAATTGTGAGAAAATGGTTTCCCTGAAATGGCACCTGGGACTGTCCAGTTCTAAGGCACTGGGTGAAGTAAGCTGGCAGAGAAGTTAATAGGGCATTGCTGGTAAAGGTTACCTTGTGTCTGTTTTGCAAAAGTTGCTAAAGCGTGAGTTGGGTGGTGCAATAGTGAGCCTTTCCTATGTTCTCTTATAGGAACTCTGATTTTGTTTTCAGAGAATAAAAATTTAAGCCATTTGAAATTCTGAAAAGCATGGAATTTCCTTTTTATTTTTCATTTTAAAAAAAAAATTCTTCTCCATCTAAGATATATTAAACACACAATATTTTAAGATATTATTTTGTAGATACAAATTCATGAATTTAATTTTACGCTTATCTTTAATGCTTCAGGTATCTATCAACACAGATGCATGTGACCCCAGAATTCATTTCACTATTGTTGCAGGGTACATTTCAATGATAATTTGAAAGCTGGGACAGTTAACCTCTTCCCTTCCACTTAGTGACCCTCTTTTACCAGCTTTAGTTATTTTCTCTAGAATATTTTAAGAAAGAAAATGGACAGAAATATTTCTATTCACATGTCGCCAAAGCCCTCTTGTGGGATGAGGTTTAACTCTTTAACAGTGGCCCTTTGATAGCTAAAAATTTGCTGTTCAGCAATTACTGCTTTTTGAGAACTCCAAGTACACCCAGCATTGCAATTTTTTAAACAATCGGCTCTTTTCTCTGGGTCCATTTCTCATCTCGCTTGGCTCCCCATAGAGATATGAGACAGGCCCTCTGTTTCTATTGAAGTAGAACAACTGACATTTATGGCCCAGCTGGAAGGAGAGCGGTGGATTGACTGATTCAGGCTTTTATTTTTTTTCTTTTTTGTTTTTTAGCTGAAAATGTGATATGGGTTTGTTATGTTTGTTTAATCTTATTTCAGGCTCCCCTATAAAAATCCTGGTGGGAGAAAGAAAGCAAAGCTTCAGCATATGTGTTGAACTTGGAATAAGAGACTTTAATCCTTGGAAAAACGGTATTGTGTGAATTCCAGATTGCAACTATTCACAATATATTCAGACAGTGGCAGGAACATTTTATTTTCCATTTTAATGTTCACTTCACATAATCTGCATTGATGTGACCTTTTGAATGCCCATTTTCTTTAACTTTTCTTTAGGCTTACATTTATTGTATTTGACAGAAACCCTACAACCTATATAAAGTAAACCAGATGTTTTCCATTTACAGATGGTGCACCTGACAGTCAGAGGCTGAGCAGATTTGCTGGTGGCCAGCTGTTTGCTTGTACCCTCAGCATCAGTATATGTTTTAACTGCAGAGAACAAATAAAAGGGTCCATTTATTGGGCACTTATGTGCTGGGCTCTGTGCTACATGCTCTAGGTTTATTAGCGGATTAAGGACTCACAGTCCTATGAGGTAGGTCTTCTTACTGAAGCCCACTGCTGTATTGTTCAGAAAACTGAAGACTGGAGTAGATAAATAGCTTTTCTAAGGTCACACAGATGGAAGTTAGAAAGTACACCTAGGGTGTCTGATTACGAATCACTACTATGTCATATCACTTTGACCCAAATGTCAGGTGGCCGCCCCTCCCCCCCCCCCCCCCCCCCCCCCCCCGCCACTTCTAAACAAGACTGCCTCGAAACCCACCCCCATCCAAGACTAAGAAAAAGTCCAATAGCATCTCGTGTGCTCCTGGGGCGTAATGTCTTTTCAGGAGCAGCAGTTCAGCTCGGCTTTGAGAGCACGGGCTCTGGGGCATGTTGCCTAACCTCCCGAGCCTCACCTGGAACATGTGTAACCTGGAGATCAGAACAGTTCCCACCGCAGAGGGCTGTCCTGAGTGTGAAACTAACCCTTTCAGGCCATGACTGTGGAGCCTCAGGGCAGTCCTTAGCCCGTGGCCATGCTCGGGTGTCAGCCCTTACGATTAGTTTGGATGGTGGTTCTGGACGGCCCTCCCGCTTCTGTGAAATAAATTCAATGTACGGGTGGGCTCATCCTTGCTACCTGGGGTCCACCCCGTCAAAGAACTCAGCCCTTTTGATTTCGATAAAACTTTCTCCTATTTCTCCAGGCCTGTGTGTGTGTGTGTGTGTGTGTGTGTGTGTGTGTGTGTGTGTGTTGTAGTAGGTGTTACCAAGAGTTTGAGGGAATCAGAGGGGAATTTACATCTTCACATCTCAGAAAAGCACATAATCTCAGTTGAGAATTGGATGCACTTTTTTTTTAAAGTCCATGTTTTTCATGTCATATTTTTTGTCTCCTATTAACCCCTGTCCTCACAGTCTCACACCCTACCTTCTTAAGATGTTTTGATAAAGAAACAGTTTCCTAAACAGAATCCTGGAGCTGGTTGTTAAGGTGATTTCTTTTAAACTTGAACACTGACTGACTTCAAGGAAGGGGAGGCTTATTGTTGTTGCTGTTGGTCCTCCCCGTCTTTCCCTGTCCTCTCCCCTCCCCTCCTTCCCCTTCCTTCCTTTCCTGTTCCCTCCTTTCCTCCCTCCCTCCCTCCCTCCCTCCCTTCCTTCCTCCCTCCCTCCCTCCCTCCCTTCCTTCCTTCCTTCCTTCCTTCCTTCCTTCCTTCCTTCCTTCCTTCCTTCCTTCCTTCCTTCCTTCTTTCCTTCCTTCCTTCCTTCCTTCCTTTTTTTCATCTTCTAAAATGTAAGAAAGGTGCTGAAGTAAATGATTGGATATTTTCTAATATCAAGAAAGATATATGTCTTGAAATGTTATTTTGTACCTTTCTAATGCTATTGAATTTTCAGAGAATCTTTCCTTTTTTTCCCCAGTTATCTCTTGGAATAGTTTATCACATTTACCTCCCAGCTCTAACACAGACTGACAGTGGAACCATTATCTGAGAGCAAGTTGTTCCCCGGCAGGACACACCTAGAGTGCCCTTCGACCCTCAGTCACTGTTCCACACCCCCCTCACCGCCGCTTACCCCCCCAACCCTGGGTCTGTGGTGCTAGAGCAGGACTGCCGGTTAGGGTCAGATGCTGTCTAAACTTTCTCTCTCCCCTTCTGACCTAACAGAAGTGTGGTTAATATAAAATGTGTGTATGTGTGTGTAGTAATTATAATTATCTAATTATTTTTTTGATTGTATAATCAATGCATGTAAATTGATTAGGAAAATATGGAAAAAAAACCAAAATAGGTCAATAAAAATATCCACAATTTCACCATCCAGAGAAATCTCTGCTGAGATATTGCTATATTTCTTTGCAGTTGTCTTTCTGTGACTATAAACACACATATATAACTTGTATTTTAGACCAGAAATAATTATATACCTACCCACTATCAATAACTCTATTTAGTCCAAGGTGGAATAAATATGTTCTTTTGCCCGACGAAGGAAACTGCACTTTACAACATTCTGGGAGCCGATGCTCCTGTCCAGGGAGCTCACTATTTTGTTGAATCTGCTCAGCTCAGTCCATCTTGGCATTTGGATTCTTACTCATCCTCCCTCACCTGCTTTCTTGACCTAGGTCTAAATATTTAGGTCTAAATATCCTCAGCTCTCTCTGCCTCATCTGGCCCCATTTCTTGCTTCACTGATAGGAGTGTCTATTTGCAAACATTTTTACACGAGGATGAGCTGCACGAGACACCTACTGTTCTTTCCCAGGTGTGTGAGAAATGTATCATTTTAGCATTCATAAGTAAATCAGGATAATATTAGACTTGCACCAAGTTTCCGAGATAAAACTGTGGCTAAACACCGGACCTGAACTTAGATATACCTTGGGAAAATCCCTGAAGGCAGGCAGACATAGGTTCAGGCCTATTCTTTTTAGTCACAGTTTTATGATCTGCAAAATGAGATATTAAAGGTGAGCACTTTACTCAAAATTATTATAAAGATCCAATGAGATGACCTGGGAAGTGTGCTCGGCACAGCATGTGGAGAGTACTCAACTTGTGAATACAATGGTGCACCAGCTGCAAGAGTGAGAACAAAGTAATGTGTGGTATTCATGTGATGTTTTCCCAAGGTGAACCAAACAAGGTGGAACTTCCCTGCAAATAACAGACATTGAGGGTGAGTGGAAGTGGTAGTAATAGTGCCATACAATAGTAGCAATAGCTACTCGAGTGCTTCCTGCATTCTAAGCCCTTCAGACAACTTCATTTAATTTTCACTGTAATCCCAGGAAGGGGATATCACTACTTTGTCAGTTAGGATATTTGAAATCCTCAAAGGAAGCAGATTTAAATGGTAAGAAAATTTATTTCTCTCATGACAGCAGGTCCAGAATTTGACCATTCTGCAGAGTTGGCTGATCCAATGATGACAAACGTCAAGTGCACTCCTGATTCTTCCCCTCTGTGCTGCTGTTTCCTACACTGGCTTCACTCTAAGGCTAGAAGCAAGATGGCAGCAGTAGTTCCAGACTTCACAGCCAAACACAGCAAAGTCCCGAGTGAGACCATCTATACGTGTAGCTCTCTCTTAGAAGTGAGAAAAATTTACCCAAATGTCTGCAGCAGATTTTTCTTTATATTTTATTGTTCAAAATTTTGTCCATTTCTGAACCAATCATTGGAAAAGCACATAGAATTACTCTTAGATCAGTCAGGTCCACTCCTGGAGTTAAGAGTGGGATTAGCTTCCCTGAGGCTCATGGCTGTATGAGATGGGGTGGGTACCTGGCAAAATTGGGGTCTTGTTAAGAAAGAAGATAGAAAGCAGTGTTGGCACTCAATAGCATCCAATTAAAGGATCATCCCAGTTTTTCAGATAAGGAAACTGGCAGTCAGAAACCTTAAGTAAAGTGTCTGATGTCCTGCAGCTTGCAAGGGGCAGGGACAAAATTCTAGTCCATGGTTCATCTGACTCCAGTGATTACACATCTCTTGAAAACAGGTAAATAGATAGCTGTCCTCATGTTTTGCAAATACTCAGGCCGCAGGAGTGCATTTAAAGCAAGATTCTTTTAAGAGATTGTAAAGCCTATGGACCAGCTGAGTCTAACACTTTGCTGTGTGGAATGCTGAGAACTCCGTGTGGAGCCAGCGTGACCTGGCACAGAGCCAGAAACGGGGTGGCACCTTTTGGGGAAACAGTAGAGGTGAAACAGCTGATCCTTCAGCAGTGACAGGTCATGCAAAGAACATGTGTGGTCCTGTGCCAGAGTCCAAACTGTTGAAAGGAAAGAGAGACAGGAATTAGTGTCCCCAGCAGTGATGTTTCCAACACCAGCTTCTGGGCTCTATATTTTTCACCGATGTTTACTGAGCTGTTTGTCATGAGATCAAAGAGAGGTAAGCCCTCTTCTCTTCAGTATACATGGTGAAAAGGGGCATCTTGAGGAGTCAAAGGTTAGCGTGAGGCCCCAGAGTTAGAACCTAAGTCTCCTGACTGGGTGCTCTAACCACATTCCTGTTTCTCTGACAGCTCTGTCAGCTGCCCCCTTCATGTGCCCTAGAATTCCATCCTTGACCTTCCCCTCACTTTGCGTGTTCTCTCTGACTATATCTTCAAAGATAACCTGAATGCCAGACTCCTGTTTCAGACTCCTGCCTTTTGCCTAAACTCTAGGACTTGGTCCCAGCTACCTATGGATGCCTTCATCTGATCCACCCTATAGGCTACTCAAACTCAGTGTGTCCAAATACATTCATAGCTGCCCCCACCCCTACCAATAACACAATAGAAATGTTTGTTTCTATTCTATCCAGCTGGTAGTGCAAGATAGAGTCCTTGGGATCATTTTGGCTCCTAATGCCTGACATCTAAGTAGTCAACATGGTCTGATAGCCTCCTTCTCCTATCCAGCCATCTCCACCTGCCCATCCCTGTCGACTCTGTCCTAGTTCTGGCTTCATCTTTTCATACCTGGGCTATTTCAACAGTCTTTGCCTTGGCCTCCCTACCTTGCTGTCCTCCCATCAAATCCATTCTCCACATTGTCACTGAAGGTCTCGTTCCAAAACACAGACACAGTCACACCACTTCACTGGGTAAACTCTTCAAGTGTTTTCAGTGCCTACAGGGTAAAGTTCATCCTCTTCAGGATACCATACAAGGCCCTTCAGAATATCAACCCACTTTACCCCTATACAACTTTCTTTTTCTTTTTTTTTTTTTTTGCTTACAGAGCTAATACATATCTTTCAAGACCGAGCCCACATATCCTCTGGATTCCCCAGGTAGAACCAATAATTCTTCTTCTGTGCTCCTCTAGTAGTTTGTACATATCCTGATACCCTGACAGCATGCTTGTGGCATTACATTGCAACGTACCATATTTAGGCTACTCCTCTAAACAGTGAGGATCATGTTTTTCTTTATATTTTCGTCTTCCATTTAGCTAGTTGCATCTGGAAGATAAGTGTTGTTGGAAATGAAATAACTTCTTTCAGCTGTGTATGGTGAATGTTCATAGCTAAATACTAAACTAGCTAATATAATTTTTCAGTTCTTTTATTTTTTTAAACCGTTACATCATTCATGTAGGCAACACACACCCTTTGTAACATCTCTTATTTTTGGTAGTGATCTTCACCCTTCGGCAAGAGGGTGGACGGAGCCGCCCTTTCATCCTCCCTCCTTGTTCCTGGAAAACCACCGCTCTATACTACCATATATATATTCAGAATCATAAGAGCTATCAGTTTTAGGTTCATCCCCTGTGCTAGGCGTTGTTCCTCATTGCTGTACATGTATTACCTCATTTGTTTTAATTATTTCAGCAACTCTGATCTTGGCACTACCATTTCCCCAATTTACAAACAAGAAAACTAAAGCACAGAGAGGTTCAGTGACTTGCCCAAGTTCACCACTTGATAAGCGATGCAGCAGGGAGGTGAACGCAGGCTGTCCTGTTCCAGAGCCAACAGGGATCTTGACCACTAATTGCCTCTGGAACCACTAATGATGGCTTGGTTTTCATCTTATAGTCACAGTTAATCATTTGTTTTCACAAAAGATGTTACACTTCAATTAAAATCATTAGTGGTCAGGAACAAATATGAATATGTTTGAATTTCTTGCTCCTGGCATCGTCTAGCTGGGACTAGTTCTAATCAACACATTCTTCTCCATTTCATCTCACACCCACTTAAGTTAACAAGTGATCTCTTCTCACAGTGATGGGTAACAAAAGATCTGAGTCATTAATTTGCTAAAATATTTCCCCATTGTGCACTTTAGATCTTTTTCTCCTTTACCCTCATAATAACACACACGTGTTTTAATCCTCTCTACCCTGATAAGTCACAGAGAATCTTGCTGCACACTGGAAATGTACTGACTTGGATCTTGAGGTGGGAAGTGAATGGAATACACCCCCAACCAACAACCGTTAAGAGAGGAGGGCTCTAATTATTTTGCTGGAATTTGAACCATGGTGACAGGGAGTCTGAGCATTTGAAACCCTCAGGCTGAAAATCACTGAACTTTCTGCTATATGTGTGTATATTGAGGTTATGCAGAGGGAAGGGAATAAAATAAAATCCACTTTCAAACTCAGGGTTAACCATTATTTTGCTTATACTTTGGAAAGAAGAAAACGGATCCTCCCACTGTAAATACAGCACAAACTGCCCTATAGATCTTTCTTATGCTTCATTTTTCCATGTTGTCTCCCTTCTCCCCTGCCATCTTTCCCTGTCTCTCCATCTCGTTATATGTCATCAGCCCACAGTTATTCCTTGTCCTGCTATTGAACAGTCACTTTGCTATTTCTTTGCATTTGTTCTGGGCTCATTCTGCCTGTTTGAGTGTTCTCCTAAGTGAAGTACCTCAGGAATGGAAAAAAAAAAGTACCGGATGTTCTCACTTGTAAGTGGGAGCTAAGGGTATATACGTCATAAAAGGTCATGGACATTGGAAACTAAGAAGGGGGAGAGTGGGAGAGGGTGAGGGATAAAAATCTACCTATCAGGTACAATGCACACTATTCTGATGAGGGGTACACTAAAAGCTCTGACTTCAGCATTATACGATTCATCCAGGTAACAAAAAACACTTGCACCCCCTAAATCTATTGAAATAAAAAAAAAGAAATTCTAAGTGAGAGAGAAATCCCACTGCAGAGTACTAACTCCCTAAGATCAGAAAAATATAGATTCACTGGCCAACTGAAATGGGCAATGATTCATTTCCTGTCATTAACAGAGTGAAAATGATGTCCTTCATGAAGTTCTTTAAGCTGGAACAGCACATTATGCTAAATACTCAATTTCCTGATGGATAGCATCAGCTCTCCTCATTGCCTTTCAGCAGCAGCGTTGCTTTTGGATATTTCCAGACTGGAAGCCGTTGGGGCACATGCTAAGTGGCCTGGGTGCAGTAAGAGGGGCAGGGAGGACGTTTTGCTAACTCAACCCTGGGGAAAAATAGTGACCTCCGCTATCCCCTGAGTGACATATTGATGTTTCATCCTCAAGTTGCTATAGAACATTTCTAAATATTTAGGGATTGGATCTCAGGTTACAATGTTCATGTTCAGGCTCATCTGAGTAAAAATCAGCTAAAACAAAACAAAACAAACAAACAAGCACAAAACCAGAACCCAACCTCCTATTTAAAATTGCAGTGCATATTATTTGTAGATAATCCCTTCTTGGGAGACAAATCTTTTCCCTAGAAAAACAAGTATGCATTAAATAGTCTATTTAGTTTACCTTTTGATATTGCCAGATTGCATAATCATAGGTTTGAATTTATAAAATGCTCCTTTTTAAGGAGCTCAATGAATTTAATCTTCTTTTCAATTTATTTGTAGAATGCCTACAGGAGGAGCAAGATAGTAACTAAACTTCCTTTCTCACAGGTGGCAGAGGGCCTGGAGTTACAGAGAGGGT
The DNA here is from genome assembly GCF_020740605.2 of Lemur catta. Taxonomy (NCBI): domain Eukaryota; kingdom Metazoa; phylum Chordata; class Mammalia; order Primates; family Lemuridae; genus Lemur; species Lemur catta. The sequence continues at coordinate 42,860,891 of NC_059139.1, forward strand.
AAGTAATTTGCCTAGGGTCACACAGCTAGAATTGGGATCTGGTGTGAAAACATAAGTGCTTGTTTGCACTTTAATGCTGTCAGCACTTGTAATTGGTATTCCATTGTCGTGTCCCTCTCAGCAGACTGTTGTCCTGGTTCTTTGGCTCCTTGCTTGGAAAATTCACAAGCAAGGCTGATGCGATGGAGTGACCACAGACAGGAAGCAATTCCACACAAACAGATTTTATTGCAGAAAAGAAGGGAGCTATACAAAGCCAGAGAACGTTCTAGAGAGGAAGGAGTCAGTCTCCAGGAGTGGAGAAAGCCGTTGAGGACTCCCAGGTGGTTTCCTTTTATTGGCCTGTCCTGGGGGTGGGCTTACGGGAGGTGTGGGATGTTACCAGGTGATTGATGTACATGACTGACAGGTGTTCTTATAACGAAGCTGCAGCTCCACAGGTGTGTGTGCCTCAAACCCTCAAGTACCTGCTCTTTGGGGTTGTTAGCTCCATTTTTCTGCAGTCCCTTCCCAGCTTCCCTGCCCCTACGAATAGTCCTGCTGGCCTGTATCTGCCACCTGCAGATTTGGTCCCTGCCAACAGCATCTCAAGTGACTAATAATCTCTGTGTATGGAGTACTTAAAAAATACACCCCAGGCTGAAGACTGGTGTTCAGGCTTGTCAATGCCTGGGGCTCCCATGTGATATGTCTTGCTTCATCACCACAAGAGTTTTATGAGGTTGGCCTTGCTGGCTCCATTTCACAGATGAGAAAATTGAGAATCAAGGTCACATAGCTGGCAGACGAAGTAATAGGATTTGAACTCAAATCTGACTCCACCTTATCAAATGCCTGTGGAACATGTAAAAACAAAGATCCCGGGACATGAAATGTACAAGAGGCAGTGCTTTATTGATATCTTGGAAGCTGGTATTCTAAGACAAACTAAAAAGCAAACATTTCAGATAAGGTTTGATTTGCTACTTCCTGGCTACAATAAAATTGTTAGTATGTGTTTCCCTCTAGCTAAAAGGAAGTGAGTACATGTGGTGTTTGTTTTTCCATTCTTTAGATACTTCACTTAGGATAATGGTCTCCATTTCCATCCAGATTGTTGCAAAAGGCATTAAGTCATCTTTATGGTGCAGTAATATTCCATGGGATACATATAACACATTTTGTTAATCCACTTTTTTACTCTTATAATGCTTTGAAATAAAAAATAAATAAATAAAAAATACTCATAAACAAACAAAAAAAGGAAGTGCGAGTTGTTGCTAACAGGGTTTTGGTATAAGAGGGGAAGGAACATAGCACAAAAAGGGAAGGAGGGCCATTGAAGATGATCTCCTTGCAGTGTGGCCTGGGACAGTCCTGTCTGTCTTTGGAGAGATCTGATTTGGGGCAAAGATACTGGGAAAGAGAGAGAGAGAGAACAGAAAACAGGTGTTAGCAAGACATCGCTAGCCTTTAAGGGCCCAGGGGAGCTCATCACCTCAGTCAGAAAGATGGCAATACCACCTAAATGCCAAAGTCCCAGAGAGGAAAAAATTAAAACTCAAGAAAATAGAGGAGAGAAGGGATTTGGAAATACCTAACGGGGGGGGGAAAAGAAAGATTTTCTTGACTCAGGCCCTCTTAGCTGACCTGGGAAAACTGGCTTGGGAATCAAAATGGGGTGAAGTGTGTCCTGGTACCAGCATCACCTGGGAACTTCTTCGTGATCAAATTCTCAGGAGGGGCCCAGCCACCCAGGTTTGAGTGACATGTCAGGTTTGGACGCGCCTGTCTTTGAGAACCCCAGCTCCAAGACATGCAGAGGTGACCTCTGGACAAGGGAGAGAGAAACTTGCCCAGGTACAATTGTACGTTTATCCATGTGATGATTCGATTATTAATAGCCATGTGCCACACTTCAGACTGTGTGGCTCACAGGAAGAGGACATTTCCTAGCTTCCCTTGCAGTCAGACTGGGGCCATGTGATTGGGTTCTGGCCAATGGAAAGTCACGGAAGTGAGGTCATCCACGTCAAACCTGGGTCCTGCCAGCCCCTGAGGGACTCTGAGAGATGCACTTTCATTATATAAGCAACTAAGATTTGGGGGGGTTGGTTCTCACAGCAGTTTCTTTTAATTTCTCTGATTACTATAGATTGTGAGCAAAAAGAAGGCAAGGGCCAGGTACGTGTTTGCTTGTGATTATATCCAGGGAGGGTCATCCTCCAAATGCTAACTGAGGCTGTGGCACTGGGACCAGTCAACCCACACAGACAGCGACTATAGGGCTGAGTAGGGCCCCGGAGGCCCCTGCATGGCCAGGTGCTAACCATTTAGTTGGGGATTTGCGGGAGCTCCAGGGATTCAGAGGGCAGGGCATTGCTGGGGCAGTGTGGAAGAACTTCACTATTTTAACAACCCACACAGCTGCACTGGTGCACGCCGATTATATCACTCATGTTTAGCACAGTCATGGCACAAGTAGGCAGCCAATAAATATAGTTTTGAATCAAAACCAGATAATTTGAACATAATGTAGTTAGGGTCCTCACTGAGCACTGAGGATATAAACTACAGACACCTGTTAGGACTCCCGGCTGGTATAAATAGTCTGTGGAATCTAGAGACATCCACGTGGGCTTCATTTGACCAACTTCATTGCTCTAAAAGATGGATGGAGACCTCCTCGTAGCGTGGTGAGTCTTTCATTGCGTTTCTGAATTCTTTCGGTGTTTAACTGAGTTCCTTTCCTAAACATACGCTCACATACACATAAATACAAGGATGTGGATACTGTTTTAGGGGGGTCATGTGTCCTTTGAGCTCTACCTCTGGGAATGAAGAGTAAAACCGGGAGGAAAGCCATTTTTGGAAGCAGGTAAGTGGGAGCCGGGGCTGATTTGCCTTTGTGCAAAGAGTGTGTAACTCATAAAACCAAGACGTAAGAGGTTTCCGTAGCATCTATGACTTCATGACGTTTTATTTTCCTATCTTCTTGTCTGTAGTGCTCAGCAGTATAAACTCTTAAAAAAACAGAAAAGGGCTTTGCAGCTTTGTGTAGAATTTGGTATTAGCATTCATGTCATAATTTGTAAATTGAGTTTGACTTATATACCAAGGCAGCGTATAAAAACACTGCATAGTATGCCCAGGCACTTCCTTCTCTGTCTCAGCTGCTGCTTAGACACACAAGGGGCTCTTCACGCTGCCAGACCCTGTTTGTTTTAACACCCACCAAAGGGGAACCCGCCTTCCTGTTTCCCCACTGGATATAAAAACTGTTTGATGGTGAATCCTGCAGATCTGATGAGAGGAATTTCTGGCTGCTGGGAGGTGGAGTGATTCACTTCCTGATGTTAGTGAAGTGAGAAAAATCTCATTCATAAATGTCCTCTCACTTGTAGCAGCTTTAGCTTCAGTAGGTTTTCATTACTGGAACATTCCAGACCCTGATGAGTCTTTGGCATGGTTTTGAAGGATGTGAGGACACTTGCTATTCCACAGGGGCCTGTTTAAGGAATATTGGCCATTCCAGGGACCCGAAGTAAACAGTCATCCTGAAGCAGAGGTCGAGGTGATGCTAGACAAAATGAAGTGGCAGGTTTTTTATTTATTTAAAGTTTGTCTTACTGGGGTTAAAGAAAAATGTTCTGGCTGCCCTACTCTGTTGCTGTCAAATGAGCTTTAATTTTGTCAAGTCTGAGAATTGAGTTTTAGGGAAAGGACTTTAGAGACCTTCAGATGAGCCTGAAGTCCTAGGATGTGAAGGGACTTGCGAGGGTCAGTGGCTGTACAAGGGACGCCAAAACTTTGCACCTGGCGAGGGCAGGGTTTCCATGGAGAGGCGAACTGTAGAGCAAAGGCAAAATGCGTGGCCAAAGGAAAGGGTGGGGGTGGGTTCGGAACACCTTGGCAAGAATTTGCGCTTAATTCCGTGAGCCATAAAATATTACCCAAGGTCTCTGAGTATGAGAGGGAGGCAACCGGTGCCACGATTTGTCCAGGAGATAAGCCAGGAGCTGGGTAGACTCGGTACCTTTGGTGGGTGTGTGGAAAAACAATCACTGCTTAGTAACTTTGCTTTGGGCCTCCCTTGAGTTTCATGCTCAGGTGCAGGGCAGTCTCCACCCTCCCACGCCAGAGGGATCCCATCCATACACAGTGGGCTGGAGAGGCTGAGCTAAGGGCGAGGGTGATCAGGGAAGGAGGACGTGGTGTCAGGAATGAGAGACATGTAAAGTGGAGGCCAGGGGCGAGGACATACACACAACTGGAACCAGGGAGGATGTTGAAGTTTCTAGAATTGTGACCAGTCAGGAGCTGAGGAGCTCATGGGATTTGAAAATCCTTACAGCGTAGCCCATCAAAGCCAGGACATGAGGACAGACCCCCAGTCTCCAGAGAAAGAATCACAACGAACACAAGGGCACTGTGTTCTACGCCCATCGACTCAGAGAGGTTTGGTTACTCATACCCGACCTCACATCTTGCCTCTGCAGATGCCGGCGCTAGGACATGGGCCCCCTCTTCCATTGGTTTTAATTGCATTCATATAAGAAAAGGAACGGATAGTGGCCAACATACAGCCCTCAAAAATGTTAGGTGTGACCACCTGGCGATAATGACGTCGTAATCGGCAGTAGTAACCCACTGCTATTCATTTTCACATTAGCAAAGAGTCATTTCTCATGTTAACCTGGCACTGAATAGGGATATTTTGATGGGGGTAAAGCTTGTAAAGGCAAAATTTTGACAGGCTGGCTGGAGGAGTGAGGGTGTACCACTCCTGAAAAACTGCTCATTAGCTGGTGAAAGGAATGCTTTGGGATGACTCAGCGGAGGAAGTGAGCTGCACAGTAGATAATGAAGGGGAATTTCCTCTCCAGCTGTGGACTGGTGGGGTGTAGACCAAGCATCGGTGGCCAAGGTGGTGAAGGGATGAGGGGGAGTGGGGTGGGAGGGACACCCTCAGCTAGAAGCAGAGCCGGCACCTCATACCGACCAGGAACCAGTGCAGGAATCGGCATTCCAAGTCCCTCCTAAAGGTTCTCTGTGATGCCCCATGAACAAGCTTATCGCCCAGACGTGACATTTTAATACAATTAAAACAATCCTTGACATGATTGAGCCAGATGGGGGATGGGGATGGTCTGTGAACTCCAGCTTCTCTGCAAGGTGAAGAAATGTATATAAATTCTCTAAAATGCCTTAGTAGACCAGTCATTGTGGATTTTGTGTAGTTCTAATGAGAAAGCATTTTAGTTTGGCAAACACATCAGTGCTGTGTGTCCCCAAAGTGCAGCGGTATTTGCCTGCTTAGCTTTTGAACTCCAAGAAGTGGCGTAGCAATCTCCTGTAGTCACAGGAGACTGCAGATTTCCAATGGATTTATACAAGAAACGTCTTAGCACATGGCTTAGGAAAACCTCACACTCTAATTATGTGCTGAAAAAGGCCATTGGGTGGAATTTCCTTAAGAAGGATTCCAGTGTTTCCTACAGAGAGGCCGGCAGGCGGAGGCCATTGTGACAGCCTGCTGTAAAGCCAGCTTTTTTGTGCAATTTCCATGGAAAAGTGGTGAAGAATTCTGTGGCCATTAAGTCTATGTGAATTTGGAGAGCTGCTTCTAGCAGGAGGGCTTTGGTAAAAATGAAAACTGGGTAAAGAAAATTCTAAGGATGCATGTGGAAAAAATGGGAAGATTTTGAAGATTTGAAAATAAACATCACATTTTTGGGATTCATGTGACTACAACTGTATTGTGTGGTTTCTTTGATGTGCTGCGTCCTTGGACTGAAAATTTAAACTCATCTCACTGTGGCCTTTGGAAACAGAGCACTAAGCCTCTGTCATGCATGTTTATGCTGGGGGAAAAGAGAACAGAAGATAATTGTATTCCTTAATATTCACACTGTTTTTGGATTAGAGAGGGTGAGCTCTCATTAGAGAAGGGGTGTATCTGTGTCACTTTTGTGAATCTCATACAGAGTGTAGTGACCATGCAGTCATCAGCAGGTTGCACAAGGCCACTAAGGCCAGGAGAGGCAGTGGATGGAAACTGCAGGTGTGTTGTAGGTGCCTGGGATAACGGCAGGCAGCAAACCTGTATGTGTCTATCTCTAAGGCAAGGTCTAGTTGGTGTGAGCATGTGGGTGAGAGGGTGGGTCTTATTTCAGGTTTTTTTTTTTTTTTGCCTAGGGGATATGTAGACAGACTTACCTGGCAAGGAAGAAGTTCTAGAAAATTTGAGGTGAGTAGATTCTGTATCAGAGTATGGACCCTTTGCTAGATGCAGTCACCAGTGAAGCTGTCTTCTAAAATAACCTTAAGACTTCCCACTTACTGTGTATTAAGATACCTCTTAGCATTTCTTTTCCTACTAGAATAAGACTTCTTGGCTCTAGGGTCCAAAGCTCTGGTGACCTGAGAACCGGTTTCCAGCTTTAAGCATGGCATTCCTCCTCTTCAGCGAGCCATACTTCTTCCCTCCTGCTGCTGACAGAACAATTATCGATCATCTATTAAGTATTTCTCTCCTTGTCACATTCTCCAGTTGCTTTATTCCTGGTAGTGCTTCAGCTTTTCTAGGATGGAAAATGAAAGGCTTGTTGCTTGGCCCTATGGAAGGTTTTCCTCTTTGCTGGCACAGCCTGTGGAGTACAGAATACGGTACACAGTCCTAAGTGCTGTTTGCCAAATGCATCTAGTTGTCTCCATGTGTGAGCTGCATATCCTAGCCCCCTGGTAGTTGGGAGGGGTCTGCTAAGTAGGTCTGGCTAATGAGTTGTGAGCACAGTGACATGTGTCACCTCTGAGTCAGAATATTACAATGCCAATGTGAGACCCTCCAGAGCTCTCCCTGCTCTCTGGGATAGTGACCTGACACTGTAAACAGAGCCTTTCTACCAGCCCATGATAAGAAACCCGAGTTGCTTTAAGTCACTAAGATTTTAGAGTTATTACAGCATAACCTGCCAATCCTGACCAATTTAGGCAGTTGCCTTTTATGAAAATTCAGTCTTTGCCTGTTGTGGGGGGTAGCCTGCTGTGATTTTGGAGGTTATGAAAAGGCCATTCTACCTCAGCATATTGCTACTTCCTCAGAGCCCCCGCTCTGCCTCCTGAGCTTACCACACCTACCTGAAGCTATGGCAGCTAGGGCAGCTCACTCTGTCTTTCCGAGCCTTTGTACTCTAACTCTAAAATGAAAAGTTGGGCGAGATGACTTCCAGGACCACACACAGTTGGCTTTCCACTGTGCATCTCAAAGGCAGATTGGTCTCCTAGGCACCTATTCTGGTAGGGCTACAGCCTGAGATGGGATTTGTAGAGTTTGTGGATCTTTTCCTCTGCTCCTTCTATCTTCAAGGTCTTTGCATGTTTTATTTCTTCTGCCTTCTTTCATCACTCGGCTTCAGGGAGCTTAATTGCCGTCTCTCCAGAGAGGCCTCCCTTGTCACCCAGTGTAACACAAGTCACTCACTTGAGAGTGACTCTATCACCAAGTTTCATTTTCACCAAGGCCTTTAACAGTGAGTGCTTGCATTGGTCACGTGTGTTGGTTATTTTATTGTTTAGAAAATCAACTGCCTTGAAGCAAGGAACTTGTCTTTTTCATTCCTGGCTATCTCCCCGTTACTTACAACCAAACCTGGCACATACAGCCTGCAGTTAATCCTGGTTGAATTAATGCCTCCTGTGCTAGGGGCTGGGGCGGCAGCCTGCGCAGTGCAAGACCAGCCCTGGTGCCACAAGCGGCAAGCCGCTGCCCGTGTGCCTGCTCTTCTGGGCAGAGCCTGCACACCAGTGCTGGCTTGTTGGGAGCGTAATAAAAACAAAAGCATTTTCTTCAGCGGTTCCTACATTTGGGGAATCAAACTGCTAGAAGGTCCTGCCATGAAGGTAGAGACTGGGTATTTGACAGCAGCAAATGCACAGTCTGTCTGTGAGGAGCAGGGAGGCGAAGGGGGCACAGGCAGAGCTGGCTTAGGACTCCAGGAATAGCAGCACCCTCTGCGGTTCTCTGCCTCTGGCTGCAGAGGCCAGGAGTGAATGTTGCTTTATTTATTAATATGTGTTTAGAATGATTACACTTTGAAGGAAGAGCTTTTAAAGAGTTATCTGTATTCCCAAGACTCGCCCTGTACATACTTTGCAGTGAGTTTCCAGTTGGGCACATGAGCTTTGGTGTCATAAAATCTTGGTCTTCTTTTTATTACTCATTATCCCTTTTTTTCTACATATGTCTATTCAGTAATAGCTAGAAAATGAAATAACACCTGTGCAACAGAATCTCGTTTGGTTTTGTATGGAAGAGTAGACTGGCTTGTTAAGTAGCATCCAAATTGCTCCTCAATGGGATGGCAAGGGTCAGTTTGGAGGCAGGCAGACTCCCTGCTTCTCTTACTTTCCTTTGCCATGAAATATAGCAGTCAGATTATTGAAGGACTGGTTTTTAGAGTCCCTGGCTTCTTCGGAAACACCTATTCATTGCCAAACATCTGGTCTTTTGGGTACTAATGATACAGTCCCACAACCTACATGAATGTCGGGCACAAAGCTGGCTAAGCAACTTGGGGGTCAACTAGATTGACCAGGTGTGTTGATATAAGCCTCTGGAGAGTGGATGAATACAAATGTGTGATTCAGAAATTAGGATTAATTTACTTTTTGAAAATGTGGCTTTCATGCATAGTGCGTTTTACATTTTCTTCTTCCAGAACATGGAAGAAATGGCTAATCTACTGACGCCTCCTTTCATACCCAAGCCATCTCTAGCTGCATTAGAGGACTTCCCACCTACCAGGGACTTTGGTTTGTGCACGATATGGTTGGCAAGCCCCTCGAGGCTGTTCTCAGCATGGTGCAGAGGATTGGTTTCAGCATACTCTCAGTACAAGGGCCAGTTTATTCAGGCCTCACTGTTGGCAAAGCAGCAAATTGCTCTTTTGTGGGGGATGAGGAAGTCACAATTGGCCATCTGTTCTTTGATGGACACAATAAAGAGGCAGGGTGGCCCCTTTTTCTTGAGCTCGGGACGGGAATTCAGGAGATTTGCCTCCTGCCTCCAGCTCTCCCACTAAGAGGCTCTCCCCTCGGAGTCAGTCAGTCAAACCCTCTATGACTCAGCTCCTTCCTTTGCAAATTGAGGATGGTCAGATTTATTCAGGAGCTGTGAGGCATGTTTGAAAAGGTCTTTGAAAATGCCAGCTTATGTAGAATGACTGGCTAAATTGTATGACTTGGGAACTGGAACAAAGGTTGGGGAATTTCCCTTTCTTGGGTGGAGGTCTGTGGCTTTCTGCGCAGAAGTAGGGTTGGCTTGGCATAGAACTCCCCTGATTCCTTCTGCTTCCTCCTGGGACCTGGGTCCCATGGTAGAGTCCTGTGCTTGTCATTTCAGTATTTTCATTTTGGTTGGGATCCATTGCTAGAGACCTGGTGTGTTCTTTTGGGGGTATCTTCTCATTCTGATTTTTGATGCTTCCAGAGTTTTTGTGCTGATTCCTTCTCATCTGGAGCAGCTGTTGTTTCTTGTGTATGGATTTTATTTAGTTTAGATGGGGTTTATTTTTCCCTTCTCACTCATAAGTGTGGTCTGTAGCATATGTTGGGTAAAGACCTTTGGCTTTGCTTGGGGTACTTCAATGAGGAAGAAGGAATGAAATAATGTCCTTTGCAGCAATGTGGAGTGAACTGGAGACCATGATCCTAAGTGAATTATCTCAAGAATGGAGAACCAAACACCACATGTTCTCACTAATAAGTGGGAGCTAATAGATGAGTACACATAGGCATAAAGTGATACAAAGGATATGAGAAACCAAGAAGAAGGGAGGGTGGGCATGGGATAAAAACTTACCTCTCAGGTCCAGGAACACTATTCTGCTGATGGGCACACCATAAGCCCTGACTTAAGCATTATACAAGATATCCATGTAACAAAAACACTTATATCCCCTTAATAGTTTGAAACAACAACAACAAAAAAGAATTCTCCTAGTAGGCTCTGTCCTGGCAAAATAACAATGAAAGGAAAATGGTATCTCTTTATCATGATCCGTCTTGTGATGACCTATGGTGACACATGACAGAATAGAGAGCCATACAAGGAACTTAATTGTCTAATTGAAACAGAATTATGAATGGTTGATTTTCTCATACTTTCCTATAATAAGCTAAGGTTTTCCCTGAAAGAAATACCAGTCCTTTTTAAGACAGGAAATAAGGTGTCTCTTAAGACTAAAAGAGGGAGATACTTTCTCCACTACTCTCAAAGGTGACACCAGTGCCATGGGGTTGGGGAAGACAGAACTTCTGAACACAGTAAGGTTAAGGATTGAAGCTCCTTTGTCCGAGCTCTTCTGGCACTGGGGTGCAGGTGGGGCATTTTTTTTGGCATAATGTGACTCTGTGTGTGTGTGTGTGTGCGTGCGCGCGTACTGAAAGCACAGTGTAACTAACTGTAGTAGCATTGGAAGCCCACGCTACAATGATATCGGGTAAATAGAGACTGTCTCCATTTACTGGAAATCTGGAACTCTTCATTTTAATCAACAGAGATACAGTCTCAGCCCAGGTTTACTAGAAAACAGCCTAAGGCAAAAGCCTGTGTGCTTTCCTGTACTTCATGTAGGGTGCACCATCCCAGTGAGGCAAGGGCAAGGAGAAAAAAAGATGTGAGGCAAAGAAGGAGAAAGAGAAAATATAAGGGTATGTGTCTGTCATTGCATGAACCACAGCTGCACAGCAGTCCGCTTGGTCACTGGGATGTCTTCACAGAGGCTTCATATAGAGGTGACTCAGAACCCCCTGGCCCCTGTACTTGTGGGTTATGTAGCTGTCAGTCTGGGAAGCAGCTGGAGAAGCCAGGGCCTCTGTGGGTCCAGCCAGCCAGTGCACAGCTTTCTCCTTGTCAGTTACAGAATGGAGTTCTGTTGGTCTACGGTGGGAGCAATAGTGGCAGTAGCAACAGCTGCAGAAATCTCAGCTTTCCAACTATGGGAATATCTTGAGCCATCATTAGTGCTTCTGCTCTAGGAAGCAAGAAAGAAGGGATGTGTCTGAGGCCTATGGGGGAGTATGTGGGCCTGAGCCTAGTGCCATGGGCACATGCTTGCATGGCCCCAGTTCCTGTAGCTCTTTATTCAGCAAATAAGAACTGCATCAAGCTGTTGGGATGCCCAATCTCAGTGGGAGGGAGGGACATGCCTAGTTCCTTGCATTTTTCCCTAGCAGTTGACAATGATTGTGCCGAGCTTCTAGATCACTTATTTTCAACAATATCAAATAATGGTCACAGCTATGACAACAGCAGAAAATATGGCCCTTCCATGGTGGATGCTGATTGATTTTGCATTTTTCTTTCCATATGACATTATCAGGTCTGATTCCCTGCTGAGTCAGCACTCGTAGGGTGTTGGACTTACCACAGGAAGGAAAAGACAGTCACTCATTCTTTATAAGGAAGCTTTGAATCACTTAATTAGAATAGGTAAAGAAATATGACCTGATTTCTGTTTTTCAGGTTTTTGTTTTTTGTAGAGATGGGGTCTTGCTATGTTGCCCAGGCTGGTCTTGAACTACTGGGCTCAAGCAACCCTCCCATCTCAGCCTTCCAAAGTGCTGAGATTACAGGTGTAAGCCACTGTACCTGACCAACCTTTTTATATCCCAAGTTAGTGAAAAGGGACCTATCCAAGATCTATACTCATTCATTCAGCTTGATCAAATTCCTGGGTATGAATAAATCCCTTTGTCAAGGTAAATAGAACCCAGGAAATGGAAGGATAAAGGAAAGAGGAATTATTATTTAAATGTTCTTTGGTAGTGATTTTATTGACATTAGTACAAATGTGATGGCAGGAATTATGACTTGGTAAGGCTCAGCACATGTATTGAGACATGTGCATTCCAAGTATTCAGCTTTTGGTGGCACCTTAACCACTTAGTCAAGAGCACTGGGATACATTCCCTTCCCCATCTGTAATGTGTTAGTTCATACATGCCATGCTATTTTGAGGAATAAATAATTGTGGAAAACCTGAATGATAAAATATCATATTATGTGAATGGCAATTTTATCTTCTCAATCACCGATACATACTTATTAAGTACTGAATTGAGTTTTAAATGGTCTTTGGTTTAGGGCCAAACAAGGGTTTTTATCTTGATGTTATGTATGTTTAAACTTTGAGGTTAGATTCAATCAATGAACTTTCCATTTAGAGTATCTGGAGTTTCTCCCATGAGCGCCATCAATTCAACATAAAACAGCAAGATTAAAATTCTTATAATGTCAAACACTTTCTGTCTCGAGGACTTGGTTTGTCTACTAGGTTTATGATACCACCAGAACATCTCATTCATAATCTGTTTAACTGGTCTAGTCATGTTGGTCAATTTACAGCTGTGGCTACTTAAGAGAGTGATAGTATTAGGTCACAAAATGAATTATTGATTTGAAATATGTATTGATTGGGACCCAATCAATAAAGAACAAGAAAATATGTTTTTTTTTGTGTGAAGGCCTTTACTGTTATTAAGGGATGGGATAATAGGTCTCTGGGTTTTGTTTGATTCCTGTTTTTCTATGTCTAGACAAGACTGCCATTTATTTTCTGTAGCATCCTACGGCTTTGATCATCCTGGTTCATAGTGAGGCTATTTGTTTTGTATCCCTCACTTTTTCATCTAGATTTTAATCTGCTTGAGGTCAATGACGGTTTGTTGTATGCCTCACAGGGTCTTGAATTTAATAATTTATGCTTTTGATTGCATGAGAATTGAAATTTCTAGTAAACTATCCAGGGTTAGCAAAGGGTCCATTTTAATCGCCTCAGAACTCTGAAGCTTTGTAGAAGCATTCTGACATCTTACCTTGAATCACATTTCAATAAAGATTCTTATAATTATTTCCAAGCTGGTGCACTTTTTTGAATGTCATGTTTAAGGGGCCATATAGGAATAACATCAATTTATGACTTCTCGGTGACCCTAAAGATGTGTTCCAAGTGTGCCAGATTACAAAGCCCATCGATTATGTCTGCAAATGTCCTAGGTATTTGAGGAAACTGTCACTACTTAGAGTTGCTTCCTCTGAGCAGAGTCTTCTATTTGCTTTGCAAACCCTGTTCATGTGCTACTCTGTAAACAAGGCTGAGCCCAGGGAACTGACAAGGAGGGTTCAGAAGAGGTTCTGGAAAGAAAAATAGGCACCCAAATTCCCTTGGAGCCAAGTTGCAGCTTAGGTCTCACTCTTTATTTGGTTCTGCATATTTGGCACCCAAATTTCTGTTGGAGGATCCTAGTCCTAGGTAGGTTCTGTTAATGCCAGTGACCTTTCAAAGTCATGACGAGAGGCAAGGCAGACAGACTAAACACTCTGAGCAATGTGAACTTATTCTGAGGAGCCATCTTTGCTTGTTTGTATTTTTCCTGGTTGGTTTGAACCATGCACCTCAGCTATCCAGGTGAGCCTTGATGAAAGATGGTGGTATTTAAATCAAGGATGACAGTGGACACCCTAAGACCAATGGAGTCTTGAGTGTAAACCAGATAGAGGATTGTGTTATTGCTAACATACATGACCTTGGTTCTTTTTATACCCTGGTAGGTTATATTCTTTCTCTTCATTTCAAAATATTGGATTCCAGTGGCACGTCTGTTTTTATGCTTCCCGGGGTGGCAGTGTAGGGATATGTGTGCCCACTTGGTGTTGCTCTAGTTCTTCTGTGAATCTGGAACCCCCAAACCTTTTCTAAGGCTATCCCCATGAGTTAAGCAGCCTAACACTACTTCCCTGGACCCTCCCCAGGGTTTTGACCAAAGTGTCTCTAGGGAAACTGTGTATTCCCACCATGCCTGAATGGAGGAGGGGGAAATGTGCCCTCTAAGCATTTCAGTGACCATCAGTGAATGCTCAGAGCAGCAGCTCGGGCATCAGTCTTGTTTAATGCTCCCCTTTAGGGGAAGCTGCCTGTGCAGGTGGTCTCTTAATGCACACAGCCCCCTCTCCCGGCCTTCCCTGTCCCAGGCTAAATATGAATATGCATGAATTTGGCTATAATTAGGTCACAGAGGAGATGTTATTAATCATATCATTACCAGGGGAAAAGATATATGGTGCTACATACCACAGGAGCAATGTCTCATCCACATTTGGAGTGTCTTGCTCTCATTTACCGAGAGACTGCAAGGGAAGGTCTAGCTTAAGGCTGAAATACCTGCCTTCTGTTGAAAACAGGGCTCTCTCAGGGACAGATGTTATGACATGGGAGGCCTTGCTTTCTTGTGCCAACGGTGATTAAACAACAACAACTAGAAAATAGCCTTGCTGCACAGCGCCCATTGCTATTTCTCATTATTGTCAGAATGTCTTAAATTGCCCAGGGGTGTTTTTTTTTCCTTGTGTTATTGGTTTAATTATGGCAATGCCATCCTATGGGAGAGAACTAATTAACCTTCTGTCAAGAAATCAGCTCTGCTATATTGCATATGACATTAATGGCTTGGAGTGTTTCAGGGCAAGTTTTTAAAGGTACTTTTCTGTTTTGTTATTGTTGACACTGAAAGAGGAAACTTTTTTTTTCTTAAAGCGAATAGAGTTGTAGTCTTTGATGTTGATATGGATGTTGTGTTGTTGTTAATAATTATTATAAACAGAAGGATGATAAATAGAAAGCAATTTAGTGAAGCACAAAATTTATCCCAGGAGTGTTTGCTACCTGAAGTAAGTGGAAAGGAGATACTGAAGAGAAGGAGAGAGAGTAGGAAAGGAAGATGACATTCGGTGAATGCCAACCACACACGAGGCACTTCATGTCTGCACAACCCTGCAAAGTAGGATTTAATCTCTTCATTGTACAGATGAGGAAATTTGAAGTTCGGAGAGGATGTTAAAGTAAAACATAGAGCCAGTGGTCACACTGAGATTGGCATGATTTCAAAGCATGGGCTTTTTCCACAAAAACAAATAACACTTGTGCAGTGCTTGACACCTCACTGGGCACTCTTCTGCCCATTAGGTCATTTGCTGTTGACAGCTGCCCAACTTGTGGCTTACCGTAGCATATATTTTTGTCTTTATGAGATGAACTGTGTTAACTTTATTCTCAATTCCATTTTATATCCTGACTCTCTTGTTTTTCTCTTTTCTTAGTCCCATTTCTTATACCATCTTATATTCTTATATATTCATAGCAGCTGTCTTAACTCCTTTCTGAAAGAGTGTATGATATTACATAAATAAAAATAATTTTAACAATGATCCTGTAAGGTAAATGTAACTATTATCCTTATTTTATATTATAATAGATAAATCATTTAGCTGGATCACACACCTATTAAGTAGAACTCTTGACAAGAGCCTTGAACCTAGATCTTCTGATCTTAAGCTTGTTTCATTATACCACACAGCCATGCTAGCAGTGGAGGGATAAAGCTCTAGAATCAAGGACATACTGAATGGCTTATGCTGGGGCAGAAGAGTAATACACTCTTTGAGAAAAGAGAAAATGAGTAGAAGGAGCATTTCTGCCTATGTGGTAAGCCAGAAACTAAGCTGGACATAGACTATTGTTAGAATATTTCCGTAGACTCAAATACATTAGATTTTGCTATGTATTTTTGTGGCTTAGGTCTGAAAATCCATACAAGTATAAGGATACTTTACATACTTGATTTTGTGACCAAGTCTTATTTCTCTACTGGACCCTTCAGTGAGAGTGACTTCATCCCAGTTAGCACCATTACTGAATATTTACCTAGGATCTTCCGAATATAAGGTGCTATATGTCATTTTAAGGCAGTTTCTTCCTTGTTGAGCTTAAAAAATAAATAGCCTTATATTAATTGTAAAACAAGATAGTATGCAAGTGTTACTTTTTAACAAATGATGCCACAATGCACATTTATGTGTAAATATCCTTCCTTTTCAATATCTGAGACCTCCAAAAAAACCTTAGGGTCCAGTTAACCCCACCCTCCTAGTGTATAGATGAGAAAACTGAGGCAGAGGGCAGGGAAGTGATTTGCTTGGAGTTGCACAGTAGGTAAAAGCCTCAAAGCTCTGAGTAACTTGGGTGTGAAGACCAGCCTTATCTTGCAGACATTTTCAACAAATTTCTGTACCACAAATCCAGATGAAATTTCTTGGTTACTTTGCTGTGGAAAATCAAGTAGAGTTGACCTGCTCCTTAAGGTCATGTTTTCCCAGAATGTTGATGCAAAGTAACATCCCCAGACGGTCCTAATACTTGTCCTGTACTGGCAGTATTATAAGAAACACCACTCATTCCAGCCAACAGTTTAGAAAGCTCCTTCTAGGAAGAAATAGCTTCCCAGCCTTGGAGGCAATGCCCAATACTGATGTATTTCCCTTCCAAGAGGAAGTCATACTGAAATTACTTGGTCAGAGTGCAGAACATTGACGGAGCCACATTTTCCAGTGGGAGAAGCCCCACGCAAGGGCACGGCTCTCCCTGTTCTTCCTCCGTCTAAACAAGGGTTAGAACAAGAACTTGGCCCTGGACCGGTTTTCTCTTCCCCTTCCTGATAGCTAGTAGTCAGGTTCTTGGGAGTTCTCATCACATTTTAACTTGGTGGCTAGAAGGGAAAGACCACCCCGAGGTCTTAAGCCTCTGTCAAGGACTGTTGTTCGATTTGCCAGGGAACTCTGCTTCGATCCTGGCAAATGGTAAAGCGGAGTCTTTTGTTCCCAGTTGCCATTGTCCTAGGTATATATATCCCACAGGAAACCACAAAGTTGGACGTGAGGGGCGTGGGTGGTGGTGGTGAGGAGATGGGACAGTGCTCACTGGGCAAAGGCACTTTCTGCTTTTATCCTGGCCATGGTGCCATCTTACTATCTCAACCCAATTCTTTTCTTTTTTTCTTTATTAGATACATGAATGACAATGATTCTGTGTTTGTGTGTTTAAGTTTTATTTTCTTTTTAATTGACAAGTTATATATATTTATAGAGTTCAATGTGGTTTTCTTACATGTATATATTGTGGAATAACCAAATTAAGCTAATCAACATATCTCGCACTGCAAGTATTTATCATCTCTTTGTAGTAAGAACGTTTAAAATCCTTTCTTTTAGCAATTTTGAAATATACAGCACATTATTATAACTATGCTATGCAGCAGATCACCAGAACTTATTCCTCCTACCTAACTGAAACTTTGCACTCTGACCAATGTCTCTGTTTTCTGTCTATCCTCCCCCAACCCCCAGCTTCTGGTAACCACCTTCCTACTTTGTACTTACATGATTTTTATTTTTTCTTATATTCCACACATAAGTGAGAGCATATGATATTTTTTTCTCTGTGCCTGGATTGTGTCACTTAGCATAATGTCCTCTAGGTTCATTAACATTGTTGCAAAAGACAGAATTTCCTGCATTTTTAAGGTCCAATGATATTTCATTGTAGATATATATATATATATATATATATATATACACTGTTTTTTTAAATCCATTCATTTATGAACACTTCCATTGTTTCTGTGTCTTGGTTATTGTGAATAATGCTGCAATGAACATATGAGTGCAGACATCTCTTTGGCATATTGATCCTAATTCCTTTGGATATATACACCCAGAGGTGGGATTGCTGGATTGCCTGGTAAGTCTAATTTTAGGTTTTTGAGGCATCTTCATACTGGTTTTCAAAGTGGTTGTACTAATTTACAATACCACCAACAGTGTATAAGTGTTCCCTTTTCTCCACATCCTTGCCAACACTTGTTATTTTTATCTTTTTGATAATACCCAATTTAACAGGTGTGAGATGATACTTCATTATAGTTTTGATTTGCATTTCTCTGATGATTAGAGGTGCTGAGCAGTTTTTCATACATCTGCTGGCCATTTTTATGTCTTTTGAGAAATATCTATTCAGTTCCTTTGCCCATTTTTAAATTGGGTTTTTTGTTTTCTTGTTATTGAGTAGTTTGAGTTCCTTGAACATTTCGGATATTATTTGATTTGCAAATATTTTGTCCCAATCTGTGGGTTATCTCTTTGCTCTGTTAATTGTTTCCTTTGCTTATGAATATTTGTTGAATAAGTATATGAATGAATGTAAGTGAGGCTCAGCTGATTAATTTTTAAAGTTATTTTTAATGATTTGGGGAAGAGAAAAACCTCAATTCCACTGGATGCCAATTAGGAAGCATTTATCCCTGGGAGCTGCACTGGGAAAGGCCACTCTGAGAATGGAGGCAACACTAAGAATGTGGAAAAAAAAAATTTAGAGACAAAACAGACCCCAGCCTCATTGTTTGAGCCCAAGTGAAATCTACTCTATTTCTGTATTTTCTAGTAATTGATCTAAAAAATTTCCCATATTATTTAAGCCACTCTGAGCTGGGATTTTTGTTAATTGGAACTGAAGAGATTGTAAATCTGCAGGGATGAGAGCCATGACAAGAAAATTTGGATTCAGAGGAAAGAGGGAGGGCAAAATAAGAGGGCAGAATAGGGCTAGATAAACAGAAGCTTCATTCACTTCAGACTTTTGTTGTATAGCAGGTCTTGATCTTGATTGACTCTCTCTCTCTTGCCCTTTCTCACTCTGCTTCTCTTGCTCACTCTCTCTCTTCCTCCACTCCCCTCTCCTCCCCAGAGTATTTCTGGGGGCAGTATGGGCTTTGACAGGAAATGATGCTGAGTTCAAATCCCTTATCTAGCATCCCCAGGATGTGACCTTATCTAGGACTTAAACTTCCTTGTGTGTAAAAGGAGGCTAATACCTACCTTGTAGGCATGGAGAAGAATTCATAAAATAAGCACGTGTTATTCCTGGCACATAGACTGTGCTTAGTAGATGTAAATGTCCTCTTTTCCTCTTGCTTTGGT
Source organism: Lemur catta (assembly GCF_020740605.2). Lineage (NCBI taxonomy): Eukaryota > Metazoa > Chordata > Mammalia > Primates > Lemuridae > Lemur > Lemur catta. The sequence goes on from NC_059139.1 coordinate 42,879,741, forward strand.
GATCTGACAAAGGAATGTTTAACAATTAAGTCCCAGATGGATGTTGAAACATTTATTCAAAAGTAGTTAATCCTATGTAAATGGTGTTTCTAAATTGCTGCCAATTTTGGAAGGCCTAGAGTTTCATATAATTAATTAATCACTTTCAAAACAACTTCTCAATAGTTAGAATCCCAATGAGAGCAAAAAAGCGGCTTTTGGAAGAGGAACTGGTACATTTCCTGATGTTGGCTTTTCATTCGGGACGGCTATGGTACAGTTCCTCTTACATGGTTTTGCTCCCCTAAAACATGGTGGGGCTGATTGGAGGACACATAAATTAATTAGTAAAGACCTAATTGTTGCCTGGAGCAAATTTATAACTACATAGAAGTCATGTGTTTTATTCACTATCAAGTTCTACAAGTTTATGTGTATGAGACTCAGCATGTTTGTTTCTGCACCTTGAGTGTCTGGAAGCTGGTATATGGCAAGATCTAGGTGTTGTGCTATTAATACTTTTCTATGATAAACTGAGTACTTTCCCTAAAAATAGTTGATCTATTGAGTTTAATGCCAACTCCCAACATCTCCTCTTTAACAGTAGATTCAGGTGATCATACGTTCTACAGTTCATTTCATTTTGGGTTAATTTTGTGAAATGCCTGCTGTGTGGTTGCTAGAGGGAAGTTTTACAGCTGAATGTTCTACTCCAGAGCACTATGGTCTCTGTGGTATGTTTTAGAATTCCTTCTTAAGTTTATTATAGGAGTTTTATGCATGTCATTTGTTTCCTATTTTATGCTGTTCCAAGTTGCAAATATGCCACAAGTGATTTCCCTTTCTCCTCTTCTTAGCCTTATTTATGTTCTTTGGAATTCATACAGACACATCTTGATGTTCTGAGAGGCTTTCGCTTATATGCTCCTCTGGGATCAGACTGATTTTGACTGTGAGAGTTGATATCTTTGAGATCTCATGCAAAAGACCTGCAAATCAGCACTCTAGACTTGGGAAATGCCATCCCACGTTCCACGGAATGAATGTGGGACAGGCCAAGGCAGAATGATGGATATCCTGTAATTCTTTGAGGCTGTGGATGACCATTTTAAAAAATAAATTTATATTTTTGGATAATGTTAGATTTACAGAAAAGTTTCAAAGAAAATACAGAGAATTCCCACATACTCCTCATCCAGGTTTTCTCATTATTAACGTCTTCCATTACCGTGGTACATTTGTCAAAACTAACAAACCAACATTGTTACAGTACTATTAACTAAACTCCAGATTTTATTTGTAATTCACAAATTTACACATTAATATCGTTTTTCTGTGGCAGGCTTGAAGCCAGGTTACCACATAGCATTTAGATTTCACATCTGGTGTGTGACAGTTTCTCAGTCTCATCTTGGTTTTTACGACCTTGACAGTCTTGAGTAGGGCTGGCCAGGTATTTTGTAGATGTTCCTCACTTTGGATTTGTCTGATGTTTTCCTCATGGTTGGAGTGGGGTTATGGGCTAGGGGACAACATGACCTGTTATCGGGAGGACATGATAGCAGCATGATTTATCACTGGTAGGTTAACCTTGATCATTTGGTTAAGGTAGTTTTTGCCAGGTTTCTCCACTGTAAAATTATTATTTTTCCCCGACCATACTCTGTTGTCTGGAAGCTAGTCACTAAGTCCAGCCCATGATCAAGGTGGGAGGGGATTTAAGCACCACTTCCTGGAGGGAGGAGTATCTACTCAGTAGTTAGAATTATTCTGTAGGAAAGAGCTGTCCCCTCTCTTCCAAATGATTTTTTGAGATATTGATGGAATGGAAATCTTCTGAATCAGTAAGAGGTCTAGTGCTGGTTGTTTGGGAGAGATATAAGCTTTGATTCTCCTCTGTTTCCTTGAGAGCATCAGGAGACAAGAGAAAATTTCTAGAGCAGTTATTTCTACATCACCCAGACAAAGGGAGAGCCTGCCCGGCCCATGCTTTGTCTCCCCTGTGGCCTTTGTCCAGGTAGCTTTTCCTCATGTTCCCACCACGAGCCTGCAACGCCCTTCACCACCATGCCCCAGGTACTCGGGATCTTGGGATTCTCTGTACAAATGGCTCTGAGCCCACTCCCAGGAGCTCTATGTTCTTCTTACCCAGGTCTGTTCTCCAGAATGAAGACTGGGCCACTAATGCACATTCTCCTAGGCTTGAGGGGGAGTCAGACGGCTGCTGTGGACGGAGTCTGGATATATGGTTTGGGATATGTGGAAGAGGAAAAGCTCTCACATCATCAACACGTCATGTTATGGGGGGGCATGATATCAACATGATTTATCATGGATGAGGGCAACCTTATCATTCGGTTAAGGTAGTATTTCAGATGAAAAGCAAACATCAGAAAATGTACCAGTACCTCTTTTAAAAGCTGCTGTTTGCTCTCTCATTGGGATTCTTACTATTGAGAAGTTGTTTTGAAAGTGACTGATGAATTCTATGATATTTTCCTTGATTCTGCAAATCCCTTCTTCAGAAATGTGATAGGGTTACTCATTTGCAGTTGCAGGTTTCCGCAGGTGGCTGCCCCTTTCCTAGATACTTTGTATGCAGTTCTGCCAAGAGGCCACAAGGTAAATAGTGACTCCTGCATTGGGAGGCTGGGTGACCCCATCCCCCAGGTTCCCCTCTGGCACACTTAGCATGGTTGCACACTCAAGTGGCTGAGTATAAATGCTCTGTTTTAAAGTCTGTTTCAATAAGATATATGTTAGAGCAAGGCTGAGAGACATGCTTAAGAACAGGTACAAATAGATGGTGATCCAATAATCATTATTGATTCACTAATCAAATCATGCTGTTTCTCCTAGGTTTATTAGAATGTTTTCTGTAAGTCATCTGCAATCACTTATATGAGTCAAAAGCTCTTTTGAGGGAAGATGTGGAACTCTAGGATTTCAAGTAACCCGAGGAGGTGCCAAAACCTTGTGGTCATATCCTAATCAAAGTGACTTATTGGCCCTTGAGGGTCATTTTTCTTTGCTAGCCATGCATGGGAACCCAGCTCTTTCCTTTCTCCATAGTCTCCCCCCTCGTCACTTTTTTTCCCCAATAGTTATAAGGGAACTATCTTTTCATTTTTGGGGCCAAACCAAAATCCACAGAGAATGATGTCCAGGTTGGAAGGAACTCTTCCTTTTTCTTGTTCCTCCTGAAACTGTCTTTCTTCAGTAAAGCACTAAAGATATATTGTTCTTACTATTTGTTTTTCACAGATTTGCTTCTCTAAAGACAATATATTCCTCTTCCTCTTCTTTTTTTTTTTTTTCTAAAGAAAGCTTTCTTGAGGTATAATTGATAAACAAAGAATCACACATACTTAAGGCGTGTAATTGAATGACTTGGGACATAAACACCTGTAATACTATCAGCACAATCAAGCTAATAGACATATCCAACATCTGTGTTTATTGGAACACCAAAAACAGGTCTCCTTTAGTTCCTTTTTACATTTGCTTTGTAAGAACATTTAATATGAGATCTACCTTGTTAACAAATTTCGAAGTGCACAATACTATATTGTTAACTACAGGCAGTATGTTATACAGCAGATCTCTAGAACTTACTCATCTAGCATAACTGAAACTCTGTACTTGTTGAACAATGAATTGTTCAATATATTCCTCTTCTGTGCTTACTAATCTTCGGTTTTATAGATAAGATCACTGTGGCTACAAGAGAATATAACTAAAAGGTAGTAAAATACATCAAGATTTTAAAATAGAGATATAAAATGGGTTCATTGCAAAACTTCCATAACATGTATTTTCAATTTCATACAATTTCAGATTTAATTATATTCTAAATTGCACCGTCCTTTACTAGTTTTATTCATTCATTCATCAAATATATATTAAGCATCTATTATGTTAGGTTGTGTTCTAGATGCTAAGGATAGAGCAGTGAACACACGTACAAAAGTTATTGCTTTCATGAAGCTTCCATTCTAGCAAACCCAGAGAATTAGAAGAAATAAGTAAAATACACATTATGTTAGATGGTGATCTGTGTTATAGAGAAAAACAAAACAGGAAACAGGGTTAGGAAGTGTTGGAGGTAGGAATGGAGAGTTACAGTTTAAATAAGATGCTTACAGCAAAGGGGATGTTTGAGCAAAGATTGACGGAGATGAGATTGGATCTGGGAGAAAAGGCATAGGAAACAGTAGGTGCAAAGTCCCTGAGGAAGCAGGCCTGGCGTGTTCGAGATACAGGGAGGAAGCTAGTGGAGAGCAGAGGGGCAGTATAAGAAGACGAGGCTGGGCTGATCAGTGGGACCAGTTTGTGTGGCCCCTGTAGGGTGTTTAGCACCATCCCTGGCCCCTACTCACCAGATGCCAGTAGTATTCCCCCATCTGCTGTGAAAAACCAAAAATGACACCTTCGGGGCAAAATCACTCCTGTTAGAAAAACACTGTCTTAAGAGAATATGTGGTTAACTGTGACTGTGGTTCTTTTCAAGTCTAAAATGTGATGATTTTGTATCTGCTTTAAGCAATCCTTCGCTCATGTGCATACACGATCCCTTAAATTCCTTCTAATATGCTAGACTCACTGGACACTTTAATTTTTCTTTCTAAATTTTTTCTTTCTTTTTTCTCTCGTCTTATTTTATCTGTGAGTCATAGAATGGTGATACTTGTGGAAAATAAGTATTGAGGCACAGCTACATATTTTGCAAGAAAAAGGAAAATCAGAGGTTTTAATCAGAAAAAGTCACCATACAACTCAGTGCTATCTATCTTTTTCAAGCTCTTTTTAAAAAATTTATTTTATTTTTTGGAGATGGGGTCTTGCTTTGTTGCCCAGGTTGGACTCAAACTCCTGGGCTCAAGTGATCCTCCTGCCTCAGCCTCCTGAGTAGCTGGAACCACAGGCATGTACCACTGTGCCTGGCTCTTATGAATATACAAGAGTCAGAATCTTCAGTATCATCTGTTCCTATCTGATAGTCCTCTGATTCAAACTTTTGTTTAAGTATCAACATCAGGTTGAATAAAAACCCATTTGGATCTAAATTAACATGGTCATAGTTAATTAACATAATAGTATTATAAGAACATGGCGTTTCATTCTTGGGGTCTAGCCTAGGAACAGAGCTGACACTAAAGGAATTGTAGTGGGATAATACATTCAAAATCCCAATGAATACCTTGAAAATGAACTCTTGGGATAGGACTTCTAAGTTGGTGACAGCATGTGCTTTTTATGATTGACTTACAGCACAGCGTTGGTGCACAGAGGCAGGCAGTGAGTTCTGTGGAATTGAGAGTGTTCCAGTGTGGCTTTAAAACAATTTTGTTTCTAGCTTATGAGATGGGGAATTGAGATGAACAGTGCTAAGAATGGTTCCTGGCACCACCCGGCAATGTCCACCTTCAGGAAGCACTTCTTTGCTAGGTATTGTGAAGAGTTTAAAAAACCAGTCATGGTCTTTAAGCAATATTCTGTCTATAGAGCAGACAAGAAAAATAGGAAATTGTGCAGAAAAGGCAAATATGCATAATGACATCTATGTTTTCATGACCCCGAGAGCTAAATAATTGCTGCTGGTGGGAATAGAATAAATAACGGGAGCCAAATGGGGTTACTCAATAACCACGCAGAATAAATTGCTAATCAGAAGCAGAGCTAGCATAGGCTGATAAATAACAAGGTTATTTGATCTGAAGACAGAACCTGCTTTTCCTCATGTTGGTAATTATATCAATACAGAGAAAGAGACAATTTGGCTTTTGCTGGGTCATAGCCAGATGATATTGTAAATCAATTACATGTCAATTACATGGTCCTAGGCACCCTCTCCTACTGACAGTCGCCTATCTGAGGTATAGGTAGCAGCTGATTCCAGTTTGCACAGCCTTGATAATTGCCTTTGTGCCTAGCCTGTGTTTGTCCAGAAAACGTGGGCTTGAGTCCACATAGAGCAGTGCTTTCAGACTTTACCGTGCACACTAATTACTTGGGGATCTTGTTAAAATGCAAATTCTGATTCAATAGGTCTGGGTAGGAGCTTACGATTCTGAGTTTCTAACAAGCTCCCAGGTGATGCCAATGCTTCTGATCCGTGGAACACATTTGATTAGAAGAATATTGGGCTGGAGGAGAGTCCATCGAGGGGAGGGAGAAGTGGAATTTGAAGGAAGTGGGAATAGAAGTAACAAGTGTGTGGACTTAGGGTAGTGTCAACAAGATGGCTGACTAGAGGTGCCCAGGGCTTGTTCCTCCACAAAAAAAGGACCCAAACAGTAAATACACAACTGTGTTTTGACCGGAGTGACTAAAGGGCAGTGCTGGAGCATGGCAAGGAGTGCTGTGGAGCACAGAAACTCAGGACAGCATAGAGAAAAGAAGGAAACACCATACCTCTGCCATTTTAACCCCCAGTCAGGATCAGCTTGAAACCAGATGGGACTTCTCCCTGCAGGAAAAAGATAGGCAGCAGGTCCTAGTGTCCCCCATCACTGCCATAGATACCTGCACTTTTTGCTACTAGAGAATCCTGAAATCATCACAGGTCCTGAGCCCAGCTTTGGGAGCTGCCTGGAGTTCACATGGCTTTACTGCTCCAAAGAAGGCCCTGAAGTGTGCCTTTCCCCGCAGGGCCCATGCTGCTACTGTGCTGCGCCATCTTGAAAGCAGAGCTACTAATTACTGTATCCTTTCATCCCTAAGGCTCTACTGTCATTGCCTCATGCTTGCATACGTGGGAGAGCACCATTCCTCACCCAAACTGCTACAGATCTCAATCCCTTAAAAACAAGCTGCCTAGGAGGTACTTCATCTCACCCATACCAGTTTTTGCTACATCCAGCTACTCAGAGGTTAGGCCCAGTGGAGCAGCCAAACCCCTAGACAACTGAACCAGCCTGCTGCTCCACCCCCAGGGAATCAGAGCTTTAGCCCAGGGAGAAGCCATGTCCTCAGTGCCCAAGCTCATAAAGTGTCCTGCCTCCCAGGGACCAGGTGTACTGGTCCACTGAAGAAGTCATTCCTGATTAAGCAGAGCAGTCATACCCCTCAGTGCCTGCACCAGTCTTGTGCCCTGCCTCTTTGAGAGTCAAGGGTTGGCCCAGGAGCAGCTTTACCTCCCAGAGTCTAAGCCACTGTGGCACCCCACCCCTGGGGAACTGGAGAACTTGGGCCTTGGCCCACGTGTTTCCAGGCACCTGAGCTGATACGGCACCCTCCACTCCCCAGGAGACAGAGCCTTGGTTGGGCTGTGCAAAGTACTGGAAATACTAATAAGAGCAAGCTTACGGTTGGACCCAGCAATCTCACTACTAAGTATCTACCCAAAGGATAAGAGGATACCTGCAGTTGAATGTTTATTGCAGCACAATTCACAATTGCAAAGATGTGGAATTAACCTAAGTGCCTATAAACTCATGGGTGGATTAAGAAAATGTGGTATGTGTATACACACACACATACACACATACCATGGAGTACTACTGAGCCATAATAAGAAAAGAATGAAGTAATGTCTTTTGTAGCAACTTGGATGGAACTAGAGAACATTATCCTAAGTGAAGTATCTCAGGAATGGAAAAACAAACACCACATGCACTCTCTAATAATTGGAAGCTAATTAGTGGGCACACATGGGCACAAAGATGTAAGGGTCATTGTAAATCAAGAAGAGGGAAGGGAAGAAGGAAGGACAAAATCTTACCTTTCGAGTACAATGAACACTATTTGGGTGATGGGCATACTAAGCCCTGACTTAAGCATTATAAAAGGTAGCTATATAACAAAAACATTTGTACCTCCTTAATATTTTGAAATAAAAAAGAGCAATTAGATAAGAAAAATAAAGGCATCCAAATCAGAAAGGAAGAAGTGAAATTACCTCTGTTTGTAGATGACATGATCCCATATGTGGAAAACCCCAAAGATTCCACAAAAAACCGTTAGAACTAATGAATGAATTCAGTGAAGTTGCAGCATACAAAATCAACATACAAAAATCAGTAGCTTTTCTGTACACAAATAGAAACCAAGCTGAAAAAGAAATTAAGAAAATAATCCCATTCACAATAGCAAGTATAAAAAAATACTTAGAAAAAACTTTAAGAAGGTGAATGATTTGTACACCGAAAACTGTAAAACATTGCTGAAAAAATTGAAAAAACATAAAGGAAAGACATCTGCATTCATGGATTGAAAGAATTAGTATTGTTAAAATGCCCATACTACCCAAAGCAATATAGAGATTTAACACAATCCCTGTCAAAATTCCAATGGCATTTTTCACAGAAATAGAAAAAAAATCCAAAATTGTATGAAGCCACAAAAACCTTTGAGTAGCCAAAGTAATACTGAGAAAGAAAAACAAAGTTGGAGACATCACATTTCCTGATTTAAAATTATATTATAAATCTATAGTAATCAAAACAGTATGGCACTGGCACAAAAACAAAAATATACACCAATGAAACATATTAATAATACAAATCCCCCAAATAAATGCAAACTTATAAGGTCAACTAATTTTTGACAAAGTCACCAAAAGGACACAATGGGGAAAGGATAGTGTCTTCAATAAATGGTGCTGGATTTCCACACGTAAAAGAATAAAACTGGACCCTTAAGTCACACCACATACAGAAGTCAACTCAAAATGGATAAAGGACCTAAAGGTAAGACTTGAAACTATAAAACTCCTAGATGAGAACATAGGGGAAAACTCTGTGACATTTGCGTTGGCAATGATTTTTTGGATAGTACACCAAATGCTCAGGCTACAAAAGCAAAAACAGATCAATTGTACTACATCAAACTAAAAATCTCCACAGCAAAGGGAATAGTTAACAAAGTGAAAAGGCAACCTATGGACAGGGAAAATATTGTTGCAAACCACGTATTTGATAAGGGGTTAATATCCATACTTTATAAAGAACTGTTACAACTCAATAGCAGAAAAGCAAATAATTAAAAATGGACAAAGGATCTGAATAGACATTTCTCCAAAGAAAACATGAAAATGGCCAACAGGTGTATGAAAAGGTGCTCAGCATCACTAATCAACAAGGAAATGAACCTTAAAACCACTATGAAATGTCACTTCACATCCGTTATGATGACTATTGTCAAAAAGACAAGGAAACAACAAATGTTGGCAAAGGTGTGGAGAAAATGGAACCCTAGGACGCTGTTGGTGGGAATGTAGATTCATATAGCCATTGTGGAAAACTGTGGAGGTTCTGAATGAAATTAAAACTAGAACTACCACATGACCCAGCAATCCATCTTCTGGATATATACTCAAAAGGGATGAAATCATTACCTTGTAAAGATGCCTGTAATCCCATGATCACTGCAGCATTAGTCACAATAGCCAAGATATGGCAACAACCTAAGTGTCTGTCAGCAGATGAATGAATAAAGAAACTATGGTACACATATACAATGGAATATTATTCAGCCCTAAAAAAGAACACGATATTGCCATTTGCTACAACATGGATGATCCTAGAGGACATTATGTTAAGTGACATAAGCCAACCATGGAGAGAAAAATACTGCATGATCTCATTTATATGTAGAATCCAAAAGAAAAATTTCAAACATAAAAAGAGAGAACAAAATAGTGGTTACTTGGCAGGTGAAGTGGGGGAAATGGGGAGATGTAAGTCAGAGGATACAAAGTATAAAACATGTAGGATGAACAAGTCTAGATTTCTCCCGTGCAACATGAGGGCTATAGTCCATCAATTTGTATTGTATTAGAGATTTTTTTTTAATAAGTAGGTTTTAGCTGCTGTTGTCACAAAAAAGTAACTATGTGAGATGACAGATATGTTGATTTGTGCCATTATTGTAACCATTTTACTGTCTATATGTATCTCACAACATCATGTTATAAATCTCGAATATGCACAGAAAAATTCATTTTTAAAAACACAAATGGATCTAATATTTCTCTCCCATCCCTCTCTTTTGGATTTTTCTCTTCCCTCCCTTGGAGTTGTCTGCTGCTTCTCTTTCCCCCTGCCCAGCCCTCTTGCACACGCTGGACCAAGAGAACTCTGATTCAGTTGCCCTGAGTGGGGGCCCAGGCACTGGCATTTTCGACTGCTCCCTAGATGACTGTGACACACAGATCTATTTGAGATATACTGATTCATCATATTTTTTTTTAAAAAAAACCTTATATGTATCTTTCAGAAAGTCTTAATTCAAAACCTAGAATTGCTATATGCAATTAAATTCTTAGTAATGATTTTTGTCAGTGATGAACAACATGCAGTATGTAACAAAGTTTATCATTGTCCGGGCACTCTCTGTCAGTGGCCTCCTCGCTGGGCACCCTCCCCACAGTCCCTCCTCTCACTGTGGCCAGTTCTCTGGGTTCTACATGCCTGCGGTGCTAGGACTGCCGGGAGCTTGTTTAAGATACAGAATTCTAGGCCTCGCCCCAGGTCTCCTGAACTAGGATCTGTATTTTAACAAGGGCCCCACCTTCACATTTCTGGAGCAGTGTTCTAAAGCGCAGGTCTGTCCAGGCCAGTCTCTGAGTACCACCTTTGCTGTGCCCGTCACTGTGTGAGTCTGGAGACCCTCAGTGCAGGGCCCCTGTGTCTCTGCCGGGGACAGTGGAGGAGCCTGCCTCCCTTTCCTGCCACCCATCTCTCTGAGCCCATTCTGCAGTCCTCAGTCCATCCCATGGTTACGCGACAGCTGCTTCTTGGAGACCTTGCACCGTTGGTGGAAATTTTTCTCCGAAGAAATTAAGTTTTGGTGAAATTAGTGTGCTTAGGGGTCTGTACTGGTTCCTGAGTGCCAGCCTAGGTAGTGGGAGTAAGGGTGGCACTAACATTATCCTCCAGGGTGACTGGGCACGTCCGGTTCCCACGGAGCGTCTTGCACTCTAGTTGTCAGCCTGCTCGGAGATGGGCTCTTCATCACAACACGTGGCCCCCACAGGCCTCTGTTGCTCCTTTCTGGAATATCATCCCGACAGCCCAGGTTTCATAAACGTCCCCGCCGATGAATGCAAGTATCTGTGTTCAGAAACGAGCATGCCACAGGCGGCTCGCACTATTTTCCCCCTGCAGCTTCCTGTCATTTGTGGTGTTCTCTGCAGAAACCGCAGGGCTCGGCGGTAACAAGCGGCTGTTTACAGAGCTCTGGCTGTAATTAAGTCAGATTGGGGCTGCTCTCCGACTACGGCGGGGAAATATACTGACATCCATTGTGTGCAAGCTGGAGGGGAGGAAAAGAAAGCCATTCTTGTCAGTTTTGATACATGTTCGGGCTGGAGAACACGTGAAGGATCAAAACAGAGCTTGGTGAGCAGCAGAGCTGCGAGGAGCTCCCAGCTGGCGCTGAGGGCGGGAGGGGAGAAGGGGCCAGATCTGTGGCGGGAAAGAGACGTGGGAGGGACTCTCTGGAGCGATGGGGCCCCACGTTGGAGGGAGAGTTAGTGGGCACTGTCAGGACTCTCCCTGTGAATGTCCCAGAAATGTCCCATCCTAAAGTTGACATTGTTCCACCTTCTACCCTGGGTCCCCGTCCTCTCTGTCACATCACTCTGGTTTTTTTTTTTTCTTTTTCATAGAATTGATCAGAGTCTGCAGTAATTGTGTTTATTTATTTGGTTACTTTCCTATTGTTTGTCTTCTCCACCAGAGTTTAAGCCATAAGAGAACCAGGGACCTTACTTGTCTTGCTCATTGAAATACTTGTAGTGCTCCAGATTGTGGCTAGAAAATACTAGGAACTGTATTAGTTTCCTGTGGCTGCCATAAAAATTACCACAAACCCGGTGGCTCAAAACAGCAGCAATGGACTCTCTCCCAGGTCAGGGGGCCAGAAGTCCGAAATCAAAGTGTCAGTAGGGTTGGTTTCTTGTGGGGGCTCCAGGGCACCATCTGTTTCCTGTCTCCTTTCTAGTCTCTGGTGGTTGCTGGCGACCCTCGGGCTCAGTTCTGCGGCTTTGCTCACAGTGGCATCACCCCAGTCCCTGCCCCCATCACCACGTGGTCTTCTTCCCTGAGTGCATCTCTGTGTGTCGTCCCCTTTTCTTATAATGACACCAGTCATTGGATTTGGAGTCTACCCAACTCTGGTATGACCTCTTCTTAACTAATGACATCTGTAAAGACCCTGTTTTGAAGAAAGGTCACATTCTGAGGTTCCAGGTGGACGTGAATTTTGAGGGGACACTATTCAACCCACTGCAGATGCTCAGCAAACGTTGAATAAATGAGTCATATGAGGTTTAAGCCCCAAAGGTAATAGGGCACAGAAAGAAAGTGACTACCTTTGGGTCTAAATAATCTAGGGGGCAGCTTAGCCTTGTTTGCTGAGTACAAATACCCCATTGTTCTCAGGAGTACCCCAGTAGGAAGACATTGGGGAGCAGACATTGTTCTTTACTACGGGAAGGTTGGTGAATTTCTAAGCAGAGGCAGCTGTCATGTTAGCAAGGCTCTTGTATCAACCTCCCATGTGCAACTGGGGCCTCTGACACTGGACCCCAAGCTCGGCTTCCCTGTAAGCTGAGTAACTTGGGGCAGAAGCCATGAAGGATGCCAAAAAAATGAGAGCATCTTGAGGAAGTACTTGAATTAAAAACATGTTTGAAAAAGCACCAAAATCATCATTATGATAAACTTGAGAATTTAGTTGGATATCTTTATACTTACAGTTTTTAGTTTTGCATTACAGATGAGCTGGGGCACTGTAATGTTCTCAGTGCTCTCCAGTGGTTTTAATTCAGGCTTTATTGAGCCCCAATATTTCCAAAATCTCAATCAGTATACAGTGGGAGCCAGGGGAGATAGCTGTTCTCTCTAAGCTTCTATAATATTTAGTTGGAGATTTAAGTTGACTGCTCAAGTTTGTAAATTGGTGCATGCAAGATAAAGCCAAAATCAGGTTCAGGACATGAGGGGTGAAGAGGCTGTGCCTGATGATATGGAAGTTGCCTTTCTTGAGGTCAGAATTTCATCCGAGAGATGATGACCAGGAGGGCCAATGAATGACCGAGGGCAGAGAGGAAGCTGTGGAGATGCAGGGTCCTGGATGCCCTGAATTCCAGTTAGAGCAAAGAAAGGTCCCCCCATCCACCTGCAACATGTGGGTGTCCTGGGAGGACTGAGCACAAGCTGGTCACAGCAGCTGAGCAGTGGCCTGGTCTGTGGATCCTTGCATGGGTAATGTTCTGTTCAAGGATTTTTTTTCTGCATGATGATTCCCTTGAGTGTCCCCTAACCTCTCTGTTATTAGACAGTGCATCCTGGTCTCAGCTATTCTTGAGATTTTTAATGCTCAGGGAGAAATAGTTCAGGGAAAAAGACAACAGCCTAGACAACTAGTTGTGGGCTGGGCAAGAAATGACCCACCAGAAGGAAAGAATTGCTAGGAACAAGATGGCTGATGGAGGTGGCAGGTGACAAACAGGATGGACTCATGTGATGTGTAAGTCTCTCCAGAGAAAATAGTGAGGGAAGAAAAGTCCCAGAAGACTGGACTGGTCTTCTTGAAGTTCTGCAGCCCGAGTGTTCAGACTACTGGCTATTGAAGGCAAGGATGACTTGGGGCTACTAAAGTGACAGGAAGCCTGGATTGCACACTCTAATTCAAACGCTTTCAAAGTGGCTGGCTTTTGATACAACTCAATTCAAATTGTCTTCTGTTGTTGCATTTGTTTTCACTTACCGTTATTCACTGACCATGGCTAATTCACTTCCCCAATTGATCTGAGTGTCACTTATGAAGTGCCACATCAACAACCGCAGCACCAGCAAAGGGCGGCTGAGCTGCTGAGGTCTGACAGCCAGCTTAAACAATGCTGTGTGTGGGACTCGGGGGGGACTGGGGCTTTGCCAAGTCCTGAAAGGCAGGCAATGGTGTTTACTCACAGAAGTGCTGGCTGTGGTAAGGTATTGCATGGATGAACAATTAGCATATGATTTTTTAAAGGGTTCCTTAATTCAGAGGAGCTGTATTTGTTTTTATGTAAATAACAGAGAATGTCCTGTTCGGTGGACTCTGGGAATGAATGCTTCAAAGCCTGTGACTTCTCAGAAAATAACTGGAAATGTACGCACATTTGCACTGTGTGATTATTATACTTGTGAGTCAAGTGGGAGCATGGACAACTGTAGTGACTGACCCGATGCACCCTCCCCTCGTGGTGAGGAGGTCTGCTCTGCTCCAGGGTGGTTGAGGTCCTTGCATGTGCAAGGCCTCTCTGGGCACCTATTTAAACCCAAGAATCCCCTCTGCTTCTGATTCAGTGACGTGCTTGGCCCCCAGCAGAAGGGCGAGTGTGAACTTTCTCCGGGCTCTGGTAACAGCTGGGTATTCCTTGCCTTCCCTTCTGTTTTCCTGCCACCCGCAGCCTCCCCGGAGGCAGGATGAAAGAGAATGGTGTTGCTTTTCCTTTCTTCTCTGGCTTTGATTTCGTCCTCTTCCTTTGTGTTTCTGAACACTTTAAAACAAGCAAACAAATAAAATATAACTCCCACCCTTCCAACCCTTGATCTCCTTCCTGGTGTGTCCTCCTTTATTGTCCCACATACTTTTCCTGCTGACTTTCTCCTTAGTTCCCAAGTCCCCTTCTCTGTCTTTGTATCAGTTGGGAATTGGGTTCGGCTGCTTCAAAGCAGAACAAGTAATAGTGGCTCAAACTGGATCAAAGTGTATTTCTGTCTTATACAACAGTATGTGCTGGTAGGTGACCAGGGGGACAGAGAAGTCGGGTCTGTGGGGGATCCAGGGTCCCAGGCTCCTTCTAGATCATCCTGCCATCCCTCAGGGGGGTGGCTCTCAGGCCCTTGGTCAGTGTTGACACGTGACCCCCACATCAGCATTCTGCCCCAAGGAAGGAAGAAGGAGCATGTGGATGCTGAGCACCACGTGGTAGGGCCTGGAAATTGCACTTGGCACTTCCACTCACATCCCTTTGGCCACATCGAGGGGCAAGAGAGGTTGGGAGAAGTCTCTAGGTGGTGGCCAAGGGCTCAGTTAAAACTCGTGGGGCTCTATTATCAAAGGGAGGAAGTGGAGAGTGATGTGAGAGGACAAGTAATAGGAGGGTGGCTTGTCAAAGTACCAGTTTATGCAGCAGCAAGGCGGAGGGAAGAAAATATGAGGTATTTCAGAAGGGATGCCTCCACAAGACAGGGCCAACCTTAGTGTGTGGCTGTCGTCAGGCACCATCTCTAATTTATGCTGGAGTGCTCTGCGTAGAAGACCAGCCTACCAATTGACTTTTAAAAATAAATTTAATACTTTTGAAAGGTCTTCTTCCTATTGAATAAAATCAGAGCATACAGATCGATAACGGCTTTCTGATACGTCTGCCTTACCCTTGTCAGAGCTGGGCCCACCCAGGAGTGCAGCTAAGTAGATGTGATGCGTTTTAAATTCCTGGCTCTTTTTCTAAGTTGCTGTTAGGAGAGCAAGTCATGTTACATGGACATATTTCCAATCTGTTAGCTCAACATTTAACTCCTCTTATGCAGACTGGTAAATAGCCCTCAGATGCTAGCGAATTGTAATCGCAGCCAAGGAGAAGAAAAAAATAACAGAGCCAGTTATTTAGATGTACAGAGCTGTACATCTCTTCAATCCCTTGGGGCAATCTGGCCCTTCAAAAGGGTCTGCCATCCGGGATGCATAATTTCTAAACTAAAGGTTCTGATTGAATTTTGCGCTGGGCAGCTCTAGTGAATGAGTGTACTGGTAAAAAGCCTTTGATGTTCTGGGGGATGCTTTTTAGCAACTGGCTACTCTCTGTGGTTTCTCTCCTATAATTGTGCACAGCAGGAGGACGTGAAGAGTGTAACCTTTTTTTGAAGTGTGAAAGTGCATTAACTTGTGCTATTATTTTGAAGTCATGGCTTGCGTTGGGGTGAGCAATGTGGAATAAAATATACACGGGCTAGTCTTCACTGCTAAGAGCCTTTGTAATCTGTTTTTTCCTCCTCATCCCTGAAAGCACCTTTGCAATTGCTTCTTCTCAGGTTTTAAAAAATAAAATCTGTACTGCAATTTATATATGTATATATATATTTAAAAAGCTTTTTTTGGTGTTACTATGTATCAGAATAAAACCCTGACTTTTTTTCAGGATTACATTCATTTATTTATTAAACATTGATTGAACAGTAACTCAAGTATATGAAGACAAATATGACATGAGCCCTTCCCTTAAGAAACTTACTTACGAGTAAGATAAATTAATGTTACCATATTGCATAGCTTCTTGGGTGTCATAAAGAAGGAAGAAACAATTTATAACTCATGCAACTTACCCAGATACAAATGATAACCTCTTCAAAAGCACTAACTGCACATAAGATCTTTTACTACCCTGCATGCTTACTTCGTATGATAAAAGTATTAAACAGAGAATATATTTTTATCATAGGCACCTATATCCAAACTTTAAATTATTCTCCTAAAGGCTCACAACATGGAATATGATTGTAGTTTTATTGTATCTGGGGAAATTTCAAAAGCCTGGGATCCTGCTGTATGTTACTGCCACCAACCCTGTAGACTTACCTGCAATGTCTTTATCTTTCCCTTTTCACATTCTTTTGCAGTGAGAAAGGTGTCTCTCCTCCTGTCTAAGGTCAGTTACTGTCCATGTTTTCCTGAGTCTCCTCCATCCCTACTCCTCCAAGATTTCTGTTTCAAGTCCTTGTCCCTTTTCCTGATTCTATAGGAGGCTCCCTGCATACTGAAGTGAATTCCATCAAGATGTCAATGTGCCACAAGCTCTCCATCATCAAAAAATTCTCTTCTTTAACCCCATACCCCTCTCTGGTAACTGCCTCAGCTTTTGCCTTCTGTTCACAACCAATTTTCTAGAATGAGTTATTTATACAGATTTTCTCCTGTTCTCCTATATCATTGCAGCTATCTATAAATCCAGCCTTATCACTTCACTGAAAAGACTTCCATCGGTTCACTAATGGTCTCCTTGTTGTTGCAAGGCTTATGAATATTTTTCTTTTTGATTTTACTTAACTTCTCTGCACGATTGATGCTTTTGCCTGCTGTCTTTCTTTTTAATTAACTTAAAAACTACACAAATGCAATTCACACTGAAGGTAAGATATCCTGTCAATAGTGGAGGTATATTCATTAAATGGTACCTTACAGCCCCTCTCAGACTGGAGACTGACTCTCCAGTCTTGTTTTCTTAGGGATCTTTTTGACCATCTCTCGTATGTTCTTCCAGACATATTAAATTTAGATTCAATATTTTTTTTTAAAAAAACACAGTAAGATCACACCACACATATTGTTCTTCCACCTACTTGTTTCATGTAATGTATTTTGAACATTTTTACGTATCTGCACATATTTCTTTCTTGACAATTTCAGCATATTATTGTAAATTTCTCCTTCTGAAAAGATCCTGCTCCCAGACCACAGCAGCGGCCTCCTTCCCTCTGCAGGCATTTTCTCAGTCTCCTCTGCAAGGTCCGGGTCTTGCTCTGAGCCGCAGCTCTTTTCACTCTCACCTTCTCCTAGGTTGGTGTCGTCCACTCCCATCATCCCTGTTGTGTACTGTTGACTCTGATCTTTTATCTCTGTTCAGATCTCTCTTCTCATCTCCATACTCAACTGGCTACTTTCTATTTCCACTTGAATATACTGCAAAAATCTAGGATTCAAAACATCAGGGACTCAATACGTTATCCTTCTCTGTCCCAATTCCCCAAACCTGCTTCCTCTCCCCAACTTCCTATCACAGGGAATGCTATTCCCAAGCAACAAAGTGCTAATGTCAGATGCATGGGGTCATCCTTAATTTCTCTTTGTCCTCAGTCTTTATGTGTAATCACCATCATTACTTCTAAATATTTTTTGAACAGCACCACTTACTTACATCTCCATCATTATTCCCCTAACACAAGCCACCATAATTTCTCATCTACATTATTACAATAAGCCTCCTAATCAATAAATCTTCCTTCAGTCTTCTCCCCCTGTAATCCATTCTCCCTATTGTAGAGGGATGTTTTTGAGACACAGGATATGGCAAAGGCTAAATTTCTTCATGTCTCCAATAAGAGCCTTCAAAGCCCAAACATTGTTTGTTTTTCTGGTCTTGCATCTCTTCACGTTGTGTCTGAATTCTACACAAGCTGGAATGGACTGTGGAGGACTAAATGAATCAGAACGTCTCCCAACTCTGGGCCTTTGCTCACTTTGTTCCCTTCTCCCAGAACCTGCCCCTCATCTACATTCCCTTTCTGCAACCTGACCAACTCCCATTCAACTTCTGGTCTCAACTTGGATATCATTTCCTCTAGCAAGACTTTTTTTCACTGTACCACAATGTGGCTCTCTGTCCATTACACACATCCACTTCTAACCCTCTTCCTGCTATCTCCCATCACACTCATTACAATTCTAATGACCTCGCTTTGCAAATTATGTCTCCATGTCTTCTTTCTCCCTTCTACACTGCAGGCTTGCTGAAGGCAACGATCCTGGTGATCTTTGCAGCTCTCCCGGTCTGCCCCATCACCTAGGCAGAGTAGATTCTCATGAAATATTTATAGAGTAATTCAATACCAGGAAACAATGTCTTAACTTCATGAGAACTGACAATCCTTTCCTGATTTTCTTTCTGTTGATTGAAATAGGGATGTACCTATGCTGTATCCTTCATTTCTTCCAACTCCCATTTATTCCCCAATACTGGATATTTTTATTTCTTCAAGGGACTCAAGTAGAAACCAGACTCTTAGATCTTCAATAGAATCAGGAAATGCCTAATAATTTTTTCCAGGTTTTTCCTAGTTGACATACACATCTCTTCTGTGATGGTGTTCTCCCAGGGCACAGAGGGCCCAAGGCTATATCCGCCCTTGGCATTGGAAGCCTCTGTATGTGCAACTCGTATAGGCATGAGGCTGCAGGATCTTCTGACTCTCAGTGGATACCTTCACCATGGCAGACAGACAATGATGGCATTGGTCTAGCAAAGACATGACTTGTAAAATTCTCAAGAGTTAATTACCTGTCAAAAAAGAAACTAAAAGGGTGATAAGAATGTAAAAGGGACAATAAGAAATACACAGCACTTTACTACAGGGGTAAAATTAATTACTGGAAGGAAAAAAAAGTGTGGTCAGCAGGGTGATGAATGTCTGGAGCTCTCCTTGCAGGATGCTACCATGGGGTCATATGTATCCTGGATTTAATTACTAGTGCTAGCCTGGGGCCACATCAGGGGCAGCTTATTGAATTCCTTGATGTTTGAATTAGGGGTGGAGAGGTCTGATAAATCCATGAAATATTTGAAGTGTAAAATTTATAGGACTTCTGCTACAGCTTGAGAAATGAGTGGGAGAGGTTGGGAATAGGTTTCTAGCTTAGAGAACTAGATACATGGTGGCGCCACAAAAGGTGCAGGAAATAGAATGAGAAGTAGGTTTGAAGGTTGGAGAGGAATAGCATGACTTCAGACATTTCCAGTTTGATTTCCCTATGGGCTGGCTATTCAGGAGAAGAAGGCCGTTAAGATAAAAGGTTGTGAAGCTCATGAGAAATATTATGCTAGAGATATAGATTTGGGGATTGCTCAGCATATAAATTGTAACTGCAATCTGGGAATGGAAAAAAGTTGTCTCCTAATTTTCTCTGTAACTGGTAGTTCAGGCAAGGGTCCCCTATTCAACTGTGCTACAACTTTTTGTGAAATTTCCAAACCAGGTTTTCCCCCTTCCTGGGTCCAGTACTGTCTTCTCAAACCCCAGTACTTTTTTATTAATCACCTTCTGGTCTCAGAAACTCTGGTGCCTCTTTGTGCCTAGGTGGAGTGAGAGTGATGAGAGTGAGCGCATGTAGCATGAGAAAAGGAGTGGAGCTCTCACCTTTCAAAGGTAGGTAGAGGCAAAGGAACTTACTGAGGAAACAGAGAAGGATCTGCCATAAAAGCAGGAGGGACTCAAGGAAGCTGGTCAAATCTAGATTGCCTTGGATTCATGCTCCCAGAAGATAGTGACCACAATTGCCCTGTTGCTTGTTGTTGGCTATGATATTTTTCATCTTTGATGAAGTTTCTAGAAGGAGCCAGAGTGAAGTAAGGTGGTACGCTTCCCTTTGGGAAGTGTAATACATGGGGGAACTGACCAGGTTGGGAAATTGCATTTAAGTGATTCACATCACTTTAATGTCTTATCCATAGATGGGAGGCTCGGCCAGCTCTTTCTCAGACCCTCATCACCAAGCAGGTTGTTCCATTGGCTTTCTACCTTGTGCAAGGCTGCTTCCCTAGCTTGGCTCAGTACTGAGAATGCTTTCCTTGGTTGTCACCAAGCTTTCCTATCGACCACAAAGATGAGTACGTGTTACTTTGAGATGACCTTTGACCCATATATTTTAACTAGTTTACAAAAGTGAGCACTGAATTTCTAGTTCAGAAAACCTCTCAAGTAATGTGGGACATAGACATCCTCAGTCTGTCTTTTGAAGAAGGGGTTCAGGGTTGAGGTAAAGGTCACAGGTGGTGTAGAAGATCAGGGGTATCTGCTTTGCACATCGCTTTGTAATTTTTTTAAAAAAGTCATTTTTCATTTTGTTGATAGCTGTTTTCATGGGGCTATGTCCTAATATTCTCTACAAATAAACAATCTAGTCAAAATGCCCTGCTTTGGCAAAACGGATCCCAAGGATACGCTGTACTGCCTTACAGATTGGGGACGGGAGAGTATAGAGAGCAGCGGCAGTGGTTCTTGCAGTGTCGAACAGTCGTTTAAGCCACTTGTGGCCATGTTTGTTTTAAGCACAATGGAAAAGGAGTTATTGACCATAGGAACTGTGTTGGGTGCTTCCCACACACGTATTACTGTACAGGTGTTATTATTCCATTGTTCCCAGGAGGGAATTAACAATTGGAGAGATGAACTTATCCAAGGCCACACCACGTAGGTTACAAATGTTCCAAACTCATGAAGTCCCCAATGCTGGAAGATTCTTAAGAAAACGATGAAGTGTACACTTGACTTGGGGAACACAATGCCTTTGTCAGAGTGTTATTTTTGTTTCAGTGCCAACAACCACAATATTTTTCCAGCGAGATACTGATGTTTTGTCTTTTTTCCTTACTTGCTCAAATGAGTCACAGACATTTAAAAGCTTAAAAAGGTAATTGAATAAAGTGGCCTTGTAAAAACACTCTGGGCTTAAGGAGGTTTGACTGTTCTAGCTTATGTTAAAGACAGAGAACTATATTTTGAAGATAATTGCGTGTTCTTCTTGATAAAGCAAAAACATTCACAAACATGGGCATAGTTTCAGATTGATCTGCTGAGCTGGCTGATGGCTGTGATTAGTTTGGGGTAATGACTGTTTTACTTGCCAGGTAGAAGAGAGTTCTGTAGGATCTTAACTTTGTGAGGGAGAACAGACTGGACCAGTGGGTCAGCCTTCACATGTAACTCAACACTGTTCTCAGGATCCAGTATCTTAACTTAAAAGGCTGTGAGGGAACATTACGCTACACATTGATGGTTAAGAAAGGATATACAGAAGGCGATAGGAAGCAACATGAAACTAAATTCGTATAACTGCTTACTGTTATTTCATTTCTCTCACTGCTTCCATAATATGTATTGAGTTAATATTCATTGATTGCACCTTCTGTGTGTCCTTTGCTGGTTCTTCTGCATCTTCCAGACTTCTGTGCTTTCCAGGGCTAGAATCTACTTCTTTTCTTCATCTGCATTCACTTACATTCACTACCCAGCTCACCCCAAGTACCACCTGGAAGCTGGTGACTTCCAAAGTTAAATCTTCACCTCAACTTCTCTAAACTCCAAACTCATATCTAATGGTCTCTTTGACATTTCCTCGTGATTTCTAATAGACTTCATAAACTCAACATGTTCAAAATGGCCTGATCTCTTAATCACCAACTTTCTACCTTCCATCAGCCCATTCTTTCTGTATCTTAGTATAATAAAAATCTGTCTCTCCAGTTTCTCAGGCTAAAGAACTCTTGCATCATCCTTCACTCTTCTCTTTCTCTTACTCTCCACACCTAAACCATCTCAAATCCTATTGGCTCTATCTCCAAAATATATCTGGAATCTACCCACTTCTTACCATGCAACTCTCTATTATCTTAGTCCAAGGCACTGCCTTCTCTCACCACCCTTGCCCCTACAACCTATTCTCAACACAGCAGAGTGATCTTTTAAAATGAGATTTAGGAGACATTATGTTCTTCTGCTCAAAACCCTCCAGTGGTTTCCTTATCACTTGGAACATGAGTCAAAATCCTTACTGTGGTTTGCAATACTCCCCATGGCCTGCTCTCCCCGTCCCCATCTCTCCTTTGACCTTACCTCTTCCCACTCTCCCTTCACTCCAGCCAGTCATTGAATGTGCCAGGCATACTTTCACCAAGAGGCTTTGTTAAAAGTCAGATTTCTGGGTCCCACCCCAGAGTTTCTGATGCAGCAGGTTAGAGATGTGACTGGTTAATTTGCATTTCTAAAAGGTTCCAGGTGTTGTTGCTGGTGTTACAGGGATCATACCTTGAGAACCACTTGGTGCTATGTTTTTTTAAATTTTCATTTTTTTTTTCGGCTATAGGTTTAATTGACAAATAAAAATTGTATATATTCAAGGTGTGCAATGTGATGATTTGATATCTGTGCATTGTGTTAAATTAAGTCTAGCCTAAAGCTGCCTCCTTACATATTTAAAATTTGGCCTAAAGGTTTCTCCATTCATAATGAACTATAACTTAACTGGATGTTAACCTGATCATGACATACTCTTATAGCAAGTAGCTGAGTCTCAGCCAATGACATCAACCATACTTCAGCCACTCACAGGTAGCCAGCTGTTAAAATCATGTTCAAATCAGGCAAATGTAGAGCTGTCACCAATTCAGCTGTTTCTGTATCTCACTTCCATTTTCGGTATGTCTTTTCATGTTTGCTGTCCATAAATTTTCTCCAATCATGCAGCAGTGCCGGAGTTGCTCTGAACCTGGTCTGGTTCAGGGGGCTGCCTGATTCTCTGGGTATGTGGGTGGAAGCTCTGATTTACAGTGTTGGCTGATTGCTGTGATGTGAATGCTCCCAGCATGGCCAATTTCAAACTACCAACATAACATCGACTCGTTCACACAATTCCTGGAAACTTACCAGTCAGCTCTCATGAGGGCACCACTGTAACCACTGGGCTAGAACAGCTCTCCAGGGCCCGCTTGGGGAAGAGAGTTGAGGAAGGGAGCAATTACTCACTGAATACTGTCGTATGCCAGTCACTATTCTGGTCCTTGACACACAATGTTTCATTGGGTCCTAATAACAAATCAACAAGATTATGTCTTGTAATTTTCTTTTTTTAGTTGAGGAAATTGGGAAATGAAATTACTTCTGAGTGACACAACTGAGATTTAAGACCAAGACGGCCTGAGCCCAGAATTCCTTTCCCCCTCCAAAAAAAATAGTACCTTGGGCCTCTTTGGGTGGCACCATATCACTGGGGACATCATTGCAGGGCTGGGAGATGAAACATTTGAGAGGCTCCAGGTAACACGTGGCATAGATACAGGCTGACCTTAGAGGTGACAAATTGCCATTCAGCTGGGTCTTTGGAAGGCAACCCTGACGAGTAAACCTATATGTAAAGTAGGCTGCCCACGTGGGGGCTGCAGCTCTCAGAGCTGACCACAGCCCATGGGTCAAGTGCAGCTACAGAACATGTTCCTTCCCCTGGTTACTGGCTGATAGTCCAGGAACTAGTAAGTGTAGATCAAAGGAAAATAAAAAGCTCATATATCGAGAACTCTGGTGCCAGGTGCTGAAATAATCTTCCTTTGAGGGCAAATAAATCCCTCAATTGATGAAACAGAAGTTGCTCCAGGCAAAGGCCCCACTTGTTTCCCTGTTTAATTGCTTCACTACCCTCATTCTGGATGGAGCTTCAATCACTGCACTTTCTAAGCTTGGAGCCCCTGGGACAGGTTTCCACTGGCAAGCTTTGCAAGCAACAAGAATGATTATACAGGCATCAAAATTGCTTTCCTCGGGCCTTTTTTTAAGCCAAGCTCAGTTTCTGTTCCTCCAAATCATCTGGAACGCTGCCCTCTGCCTCACAGTCCTGTGCCAGTGGACACCTGGTCTCAGGCTGAGCAGTTGACTACTGGCCTGAATGAAAGGACTCCAGGCCCCAAATGTTATAAACCTTGTGCTGACCCAAAAGTCCAAAGCAATACGTAGCAAAGTTTAGGGCGATGAAAAATAAAATTGTCTGCTCTGCTGCTGTGTTCTTCACATACTTTATTAGGCTATTTGGTGCAGAGCTTCTGGACTCTCACTGCCCCTGAGGCGTTTCGATGGGGCTTAAAGTGGTAGAGAAGAGGTAACCCCGAAGAGGAGCAGGGAAAGTGCCGTCTGTCTCCTACAGATGGGCAAACAAATGATATTCCATTTCTTTTATCATTATACATTCATTCATTTATTCATTCACTTGTTCATTCATTCAGATGCCCTTAGAGCAAGCACAGCGGAAAACTGAAGGAGGAAGACATTACTTTGGAGATAAGGCAACAGTTTCTGGAAAGCTTTGGGGAGGATTTTTGGAGGCAGAGTTATGAGGACATGCTAGGCAGGAGGAAGGGAGAGACCCAAGGTGGTTATGTACTCAGAACCTCCAAATGTCAGAATTTTTTTTTTAACCTACCTTAAAGGACAAGAATCACGTTAAAGTCATCAAAAAAAAAAAAATGGAGTTCATCTAACTTACTATGCCCCTCCCAAGTCCTACTTGGACTCCTCAGATGGATTGAGAATCGTGCTGCCATTCCCCACTCTCCTGGCAAGGCCTCCTGTACCTCAAAGCCAGAGAACGGAAGGGGATATCATGTTTTGTCTGATGCAAATACTCTCAGACACAGAGTAAAGGCTAATATTTTTGGAGCTCTTATGACTGCTTCCTACCTGCAAGAAGTCTTTAAGAAAACCTTAGCGTGGGGGATGCTCATCTGACGACAGATGAGATGGCCCACTGATGTAGCCCACCCTGAGCACACTCGCCCACCCTAGCCCTGGCAGGAGGGACAGTGGTGCCTTGGCCCCCAGGGTGAAAGAAGCCAGGTGCTGGGAGAAGCAGCCTCAGTTTATTCTTCCCATTAAGACTTCCCTTCCCCGGGGTAGAGTGAGAAAATTGGGTGAGCCAGACCAGTCCCATCCGCCCAGGACGTTAGGAGAGAGGAAGAATCATTTAGCCCTCATGTTATGCATCAGTCAGAGAAAGAAAATGTGGCTGGGGTTATGGGTGTGAGGAGTGTCCTCCCAAAGCTGGGCCAACATGAAACATCTCCAGCAGGGCATTTCTTCTTTCGCCTTCCATGAGATAGGAGGCTGGGGCAGGCAGACCCTGCGTGGGTTCCACCAGCAGTCATTCTGGGCAGTCAGGAGGAAGAAGAGGCGAGAGAGAAAGAGAGGGCTGGGCTCAGCAAGACACAGGCCTCGGAGGCCTTTTGAGGCTTTGGGAGTAAAGCAGACTTCACTTACTCTATCTCTACAGGACCTTATTAAAAGAAAAAAGGATAATGGGGATTTTGTAGGATAAGAGAAGAATAAGGCTGAGTTTATGCTCTCTTATGTATTCAAAAGAGAAAGAAGGAAAGAAGGACCAAATATGGAATTGGACTTCATTTCTAAGCATGAACCTTCATCACTTTCATCAGTAGCCATCTGGCATGCAGTGTTTCATGGCATTTCTCAAAAATGACTGGCAACCTCCAACAGTTTCCTTGGCACTGCCACTGAGAAGCCTCCATCCTTAGCAATGTGCTAAAGCTCAACACAGGCAGGTAATGATACTCTTATTATTAGTGCCTTATTCAGTCCCAGTACAACGAAGCCCTCGTTTCTGTGTGATACTTGCAGATACATATTCAGAACTTCTTTGTTTTGCCGCCTTCTCATGAGGCTTCTTAAAAGAGATGCCAGGAACAGGGAAGAATAA
Organism: Lemur catta; assembly: GCF_020740605.2. Classification (NCBI taxonomy): domain Eukaryota; kingdom Metazoa; phylum Chordata; class Mammalia; order Primates; family Lemuridae; genus Lemur; species Lemur catta. The sequence goes on from NC_059139.1 coordinate 42,905,742, forward strand.
CACCACACACATGCATGTGGAAATCCTTCCCTCCTTTGGGTTTCCATATCACTGTATGCATATAGCTATATAGCACTTATTATATGGTACTATAATCATCTGTTTATATGTCTGTCTCTTCCAGTAAATTTCAGCACTTAGAGGAAAGAAACTATATACATTTCACTTATGTATCCTTATTATTGAGCACAGATGCTCAAGGAAGATTTGTATGGACAAATTTTTCAGCGTTATGCTTTCTGCCCTTAGTACAATTGGTTCACAACAGGTAAACCTAACACCTGTTTTCAAAATGTAAATGAAACTATTAACTCTTTCAAAAAATAGATGATTCCAAACAGGATTTTTTTCCCTAAGAAGTGTGGACTTTTCTGAAGGTGCTATGGGAGGAACCAAGCCAATACCCAGAGCAGGTCTGACCAATAGCCCCAGGATACTTTCCACTGCACAAAAGTGTTCTGATATTCTAGCCAACACTTGAGACTGGCAATTGATTTGACTGACTTAATCCAAGAATTCATTCAGGCTTTCAAGACACCAAACTGAATCTCTCAGCATTTTAGCTATTACACTACTTGAAAATAGGCACTTTCACCATACCATTTTTTATGCTGTTACATTTATTTAGAATACCCTTTGTTATTTAGCATGGCAAAATTTGCAGTTTGGTTTTCATGTGCTCCATGATGTTTTTCTTCAAGACAAACCAGTTATCCTTGTGTTTTTTCCTCATGCCATGCTGACTGTGGCACCATTATTGGGCTTCTGTGGTTTGATAGTTCTACAGGAGAGTGAGAGTGTGGATTTTGGAGTCGGATATACGAGGACATTTATAGCTTCATCTCTCAGAAATTGGCTATGGGATCTTAGGCAAGTTTTTTAACCACTTTAGTCTCATTTTTCTCAAGGTGAAATGGGATTAGCCACCCCTCAGGAAGTTTGTGGGGCCTAGAAAAAAACCCAATATATAGCATAGTTTCTATCATACAATAGACATTTAGTAAATGGTTATAATTATTTTTAGTGTATATATGTCTTAAGGTCAGAGACTGTCTTCCCCATGTTAACATGTCCATCCAGCATGTCAAAATCCAGAGCAGGGTGGTAGTATAACAAAGAGAAGTGATTGAATGAATGAATGGCAGAGTATCAGAGAGAAAGTAAAACCACCTCCCCTGAGTACTTAGCTCACAGGCTATACTTTTTAAAGTAATGAAAAGACCTCATACTCATTTCCAAAGCTTGTTGTAATTAAAAGATATCATCAGGTTATTCAATTAGAACCTGATATTGAAGAAGTTGGGGCTTTTGATTCCTAAATGTAAAAGAGGTTAATTGTATCCCATCATCAGTGGGGGTGTCTTAACCATAGGGAATGATTGAGAAATGCTTGCCATTGCTCTTCTGGTAATTTGGAGGGGAGAGGAGGAAGGTATGATCATTCCAGAAGCTTTTAAAAAGTCAGCATTGATCAGTATGTTTGCCTTCTAAAGGTGGGAATTTTACTTTAGAAGTTATATCCTGGAGATGGCACTAAAGCTGTTAATGGAAAACTTAGGGATCAGCTAATCAGAGGGCTATAGGATTATAACCCATGACTCCTAAATCTCAGCCAATTGTATTGAGTATTCTGACCCATGATGGTTAATTTTATATATCAACTTTGCTGAGACTCATTTGGACATCATTATTCTGGATGTTTCTGGGAAGGTGTTTTTGGATGAGATTTACATTTAAATCAGTGGGCTTTGAGGAAAGCACAGGGCCCTCCATAATGGGGGTGGGCCCCACCCAGTCAACTGAAGGCTTGAATAGAACCTAAGGTAAGAGGGAATTTTCTAGCAGGTGACCTTTGTACTTGGACTGTGACTCTTTCCTGAGTCTCCAGCCTTCCAGTCTCTCCCATCAGATTTTGGACTCCCCATACCTCCAGAATCTTGTGAGCCAATTCCTTAAAATGAATCTTTCTCTATGTATACACATCCTATTGGTTCTGTTCTCTGAAGAACCCTGAACTAATACAATATATAAGACCTCTAATTTTATAAATCAATGATTATTATGTTACTTTTTTTTGCAACAACATTAAGAAAACTCAGCACAATTTTTACCCAATGATTTTCAGAGTGTTTTCTAAAGAGTCTTAACCCATTGGATTCTGTACCTGTCTGCCTACATCAGAGTCATCTGAGGGGCTTACTAAAATTCATATTTCTAGGTTATACCTCAGATATATTGAACCAGAATCTCCATGGGTGGGACTGGACTCAGTGGTCTGTGTCTTTGACAAGTTGTTCTAATACTTGTGCACATAAAAGTTTGCAAAGCGCTGGTCTCTATAGTATGTGTTTCTGATTGCCTGGGTAGTGAAATTACTGATGAAGAGACTATTATAACTAAGATAGAAACCAGTAGCTAAAGAAGGATTCAGCAGTGGGAATAAGAGACATTCAGATGATAAATTCTACGTGGATTATGTATTTCCTTCCACATACGGGTTATGGGTGGATTATACATTTCTTTTAAATGTGGGATCTAGTTGTTGTCATGAGATGGGATTATATAACAGATCTAAATTTAAAACATCACAGAAATAGCCTAAATTGTTATTCCTTGGTTTAAAGGGAAATGGGGAAAATACTAAGGGAATGTGCAAAGATGCAAAAGAATGGGACTGAGGCACATGAAGAAGAAACAGGTGGTTGTGTAGAACAGCAGGCAAAGACTGACGGTAACCTGGGACCTGGGTTAGAAATGCACCCGCAGGAATTGATGGAGCACATGCAGTATCCACTTCATGGCTGTGGCCAGTCTTTCATTTGCTAATGGAAAGTAGGGGGAGAGGGAGAGGGATGGACCCTGTCTCTATTGTGTAGATGCCAACGTAATGCACAACATATGGGATATATGTTTTTCATCAACACTATGCCAAAAAGATTTTGACCCACCTAGTTGCAGAAAGGAGTAGGTTTGCAAAACAATTATCATATGGAATAGATTATGAAGAAGGTCATCTGAGCATCTGGCTTACTGAAACTCTGCATTTCCTATAACTGTAGGACATAAGAATTGCAATTCCCGTAACAGATTAAGGCCAATAACATGAAGAACGACTTATTTTCACCCAGGGTGACCCTTGTAGTTGCTAACATGGTATTGATTTCCTGTTTGCTTTTTCTGAGTTGACATGGAAAATGATCTTTAACCTCTAGCAAAGTCATGAAGACTAAATAGACAAGTGAATGTTAATGAAAGAAACCAATTCTTTATATTCACTTAGACTTTTCTGTGAGTTATTCATATGGGCTGTTTAATTTTTTAGAGACAGACTCTCTGGTTAAGTTCAAAGTAATGACAAGTAGTAAAGTTCAGTTTAAAAAGCTCAGGCTCTATTTTTTCCCCCTTTTATATCCAGAAATTTTTGGAAATAAAGACACCATGCAAAATCCTTGAAAATTTAGGCTACATAAGATATTTTTAAATTACTGAGAGTAGACTAACATTTCTTCTCATAGAAATATAGTCAAATTATTTAGCTATTTTAGGCAGAACTGTTAATTTTGAGACCTATAAATTCTAAATTTATTATAAAACCTTTGGAAAGAGAATTGACTATGAAAAAATAATCCAAAATCTTATGGTTACTATTGAACAAACAAATCCCATCCACTCCTTGTCTCCACAAACAAAAACAAAAACTAGTAGAAAAACCTGCAGGCATTTTAAATTTTATCTGGTTTATGAGACAGGGCGAAAAATAAAATGCACGTAATCAATCAGCAAAATTGTTCTAGTCCAGGGGTCGACAAACTATGCCCTGTATGCCAATTCCAGGCTATTGCCTGTTTTTAATACGGCATATGAGCTAAAGAGTTTTACATTCTTAAAGGGTTATAAAAAATATAATAAAGAAGAATATACAACAGAAGCCATATGCGGCCACAAAGCCTAAAATATTCACTATGCTTTTCAGAAAAAGTTGCTGACCGACCCCAATCTAGTCTAAATAAGAAAAGATTTAGAACCATTCTGTTACCTCTGTGATCCCTGACAACTGCACGTCTGCTCTGAGACTGCTCCCTTATCTGTGGCTTTAGGATGATTCAACCTGACCAGACTTACAAATAAAATGTACCTGTTGACCAACCTCTCCCCCTTCTACCCACCCGTTCCCAGCCTTTGGTAACATGAGATCTGGTCCCCTATTGCACAGCAGGCTGACTGTAGTTAACAATAATGTATTGTATATTTTGAAATGGCTGGAAGAGAGGATTTTGAATGTTCTTACCACAAAGAAATGACAAGTATTTGAGATAATGGATATACTCATTGCCCTGATTTGATCATTACACAATGTATACATATATCAAAACATCACACTGTAGCCCATAAATATGTACAATTGTATCAATCAAAAACAAAACTTTAAAAAAATGGAAAAAAAAAAAGAAAATTGGGAGTTTGAAAACCATCACTTGTAACTAGGCATGGCTAAGTAATATCTAAAATTTGCAGCCTCTCTCTACTGAAAAATAAGTTTTGAAGGAATTGCTTTTAAATTGGGGGGTGGGGAAGAGACAGACTTTTATTTTGGAGGAACTTTATTTTAGGAACAAGTCTTTTCATCAAATAATTTGCTTTGAGGACACATCAGACATTGACCCCAAACCAAACTCTTGGTACTTTGGACCACGTCTGAGCAATGGGCTATCTTTATTGGGCAAATGAAGTCTTCCTTCATGGAGTGTGGCACTTATCACAGGAAAAGTAGCTGTGTGAGTGTAGGATGGGGAGAAGATTGGACATTCTTGAAATCAAAATGCTTTCTAGTGTTCTCACTTGGAGGGGTGATGATGACACAGGGTCTTGTATGTTGGGTAGTTACTGAAGCTGAGACTTATGTGCAATGCCAGTGTCTGGGGCAGGGGAAGATGGACATTAGCTTCCTGCTGAGAACTCACAACACTAAGAGGAGACCCAAAGCCGTGGCAAATAGAGCCAAGGGTGTCCCTTGGCATGGAGGGAGCAGAGTGAGGCAATTAAATTATTAGCAAATTGAAATAATGAAAACGATCAGATATTCAACGCTTTGCACACTCCAGAAACTGGTCTAGCCAACCCCTTTGGGTACATTATCTCATTTAATCTTCACAATCACATTATAGGTATGCACGATTATCTTCATTTTATTGATGAACAAACTGAAAAAGGTCACAGAGAAGTTAACGAACTTGTTAAGGTCAAACTGGACAAGAGTACCCAAGAAGAGAAGAGTAGGCAGAAAAGAGAGAACTAGCTGACATCCCACAACCTTGATTTTGATCATGAACTGGATTTGACTGCAGTGGTTACATCTGTCACCCTGATAACGTCCTACCCGAAATGATTTAAGCTAAGGGCCCTGCTGGTGGTGATTATAAACCTGAGCAAGTAGTGAATTTGAGGCAGGAGGAGAAGGCAGTAATTTAGAGGTTTTTTATTTTGTTTTTTAAATAGTTCACTCATATGCAAATTAGTGAAGTGAAAATAAATATATTTTCTCTCTTGACTAAAGTAGGTTCTTTACTAGGCAATAATTCGTTAGCCTAGTTTGAGTAACAGTTGTACACTTGAATGTAACAAAACTTCTTTTCAAATGTTTCACAATTTAGATTGTTGTGAAACTATGCTAATTCAATTCTCCCCAGAACAGAGCAATTCAAGCAATTCAAGTGTGGGCTCACTGTGCATAGACTCGGGGTTGGAGGAATACCCCAACCCTGTTCAGTAATATCTCAGATCTGTATATCATAGTATGTCATTGTATTGGACAGGGAAGAAATTTCAGGGGACATTTAGTCCAACTTCCCTTATTAGTCATTAAAGAAAACTAAGGTATGGACAGGTTATGTGATTTGCCCAAGGTGTAGTGCACATTGGTAGCATAGGTGGAGAGGCGGATGTGAATTGTGCACCATGTATATGTAGCCTCTGCAGCCTCTGAATGCCCTACCTGTCTTCAAGAGGGCAAAATCCAAGCCCCTGATATAGCATATCCTTTGAGGAGTCCAACTGGTCAGTTGGTGGCAAGATGTCTACCTTGGGCCCATCCTGGAAAGAGCTGTTGTTCATCATTACAGGGATCAATATCCACTCTGGGTGTGTGTTTGCATTTCGTGTTTGCAGAATCACAGCCAGCACCACTCTCCAGTCTGACTTGCAAACATGGATCTGACCAGGGATCCAACTTCACAGCAAAGGAGTGGTGAGCTGGGGATCAGGACTGTAGGATCCACTGATCTTATCACATGCTGCACCATTCAGAAGGAGCTGGCCTCAAAAAGCCCTGGAATCACCATGTGAAGGTGTGGCTGAAGCACTAGTTCAGCAGAATCTCTTAGAAAGGATGGGGATGCCATCCTTCAAGATGTAGTATATGCATTTAATCCAGGACCTCCCTATGGCACCATGTCCCCAAAAGAAAGAATAGTTTGGTCTGGGAAGCAATATTTTCTTTCATTTAAGGGGTGAAAGCTCAACTTACCATCACTTCCAATGATCCACTGGAGATTTTGTGGTTCCTGTCTCTGAATCTCTGGGCTCTCAGTGTTGGAGGTACTGGACCCCAAAGGGGACAACCTTCTTCTAGGGGACATAGTCATGTCCTATTGGAATCGGAGCTACCATTCCTGCCCAAGCTCTGTGGACAACTCTGTTAGAGCCCAGCAGGCAAGAAGAAAAGCGACCATCCTATCAGGGGTAACTGATCCCGACCCGCAGAGGGTATTTGCACCACAGGGGCAGGGAGGAATGTGTGTGGGAACTTCTGATTCATTTTGTTATCTGCCAGAACTCTTACACCAGTAGAGCTATGGGCAGATGGATATATGCAATAAATCCAAGCCCAGAGAGTATGACTGTCAAGCATTCAGACCTTTCAGGAATGAGGGTTTGGCTCACACCATGTGGCAGGAGAGGATGAGAACTTGTGACCCTCAGGTCAAGTAACCTCCGTCAGTAAGAGGGTCTGCCAGGAACCACTGAGAAGCTGCTCCTAAGGCTGTGTGCAGAATAAATCCGTGTAGTGCAAGAGGAGTGTGGTGGCCGTGAAAATGAATGCTTAGATCTCATGCTGTGGGAGCAGTGTTAACTGGTGGCCCCATCTGCCCTCAGTTCCCACTGAGTAGCACCATGTTCCCCAATAGCTTGGTCTAGACTTTCTTGGAACTGCACTGAAGTCTGGGACTCCTGCCCCATCCTGGCTCTCTCTTCTTCTCCTTTACAAGGTACAGACATGCATCCCACACTCATTCATAGCTCGTTCGTATCCCCCACCTCCCCTGGCTCCCTTTCCTTTTTCCTTCAGTGTTTCCTCCATAAATATTTATCATATCTAGTATGGTCTTTGTTTCTGCTTCTCAGAGGACCTGAACTAACACTGCAGGGCTGTTTCCCCTTCTCACTGAGTCTTCAGTCACTAACTGGCTGGGAGATACCTTCTGGCCTGCGTGTTCCTCCTCCCCCTCCCAACATTTCTCAGTCCTCCCAACCCACAGTTTATTCTCCATGGAGTGAACACCTCTGGAAGGCCCTTTTATTCCTCCTTATAGCCTACCACCGCTGGCTCAGATTCCTACGTCCAAAACCTTGAGTGAAAGTCTGTCTTCAGTAGACCACATGCTACCCTCAGCTTCTTTACCTGAAGGTCCTACTCCAGAATTCTGCCTCACAGTGAATCCCACATTAATGAGGAACATTTTCAAAATGTAGCTGCCAGTCCTGTCCTGCAGATCTGTGCAGATGCTGGCTTACCTTGGCCTCTGAGTGTCCCTCACTCATTTAGCACTTTTCATAGGTATTCAATCCTTACAAAAGTTCCATGAGGCATGTGTTGTTATTATCCTCTTTTTACAGACAAGGAAATAAGGGATAGAGTATTTAAATAAGTTGTCTATAAACCTACAGCTAGTTAATCCTATGGAAGCAGGATTTGAACCAAGGCAATATGAGGATGAGAGAAAGGAAATGATTCTTAGAGAAGAGGAGAAGATTGGGTCAAGGAAGGCCTTTCTTTTTAATCAGAGACTTGAGTCCCTCCCTTCCTCCCCCAATTCTGAACCTACTTTTCTTAATTCAGTTATTTATATTTTTATTCAGCAAAATGCATGTGTTGAACAACATAATTTCCTTTTTATTTACTTGCTTGCTTGTTCTTTTGATGATAGGAAAGGATCCAGCAAGCTGCAGACTTCTCTGTGACTCAGTCTTTCTTGCCTTGTCTGTTCTTGGCTCTTCTTGTGTTGACACATAAAGCACCACAGCTCCTGGACATTGTCAATTTGCAGATGTACCGGCTCCAACTAGTAACCCCTGATGCTGCAAAAATCTGGTTGCTTACTCTTTCTTGTTCTTTGTCTTTAAGCAAAAATGAGAAGTATATACAAACTCTTATAAGGCTCTACACAATACAAAGCTGGGACAGATGGGTGAGTTTCTGGACACCATGCATGAGCCCTCTGGCAGTGCCACCTGTGTGCAGGGAAGGGGTGGTGATGAACATGCTCGGGAAAGTCCTGTAATGTCACCAGCCTGGGGCCTTCCTGCTACCCAGCACGTTGGAACAGACTTAAATGGAGCCTCAAGGATTTGTGCAGGTGGAGTGGAACAAAAGGACAGAAACAGCTGATCAGCTTTAAATGTCTAGGCGGCTAAATCAGGATTAACCTTTTTGGCTTTTGTGCTGATGAGATTTAGGGAGCCCTGCACGTCGCCCAGCTTAAAAGCAGATTTTTTGCTAAATAAGATTTGTTCTGTTCCGTAAATGTTAACCTAGACTTACACCACTAGTTAAAAAACAAAAATGCCTCTGAATTAAAATCTATATGTTAATTTCATATTCCGTTTGAATTAGTTGGATTGATATTAGGATAAAAATCTTTGTCAATTTTTGTATCAAGCTGTGTATTACTGGGAAAGCTAAAACAACACACATTTTCTCCAACTTTGGTTTTTCTGTTTGTCTATGGATGATGTCTTTCTTCTAACAAGATAATTAAGTACTTGTTTGTAAACTTACTGTATGCCACACACTTCATTTTCTATGTAACCTACTGAGTTCCAGACTTAAACCTTAGGTGTGAAACGATTAGAATTCTAGAAGAAAATGTAGGAAAGACTCTTACAGACATTGGCCTAGGCAAAGAATTTATGAAGAAAACCCCTAAGGCAATCACAGCAACAACAAAAATAAATGAATGGGACCTGACTAAATTAAAAAGCTTCTGCACAGCCAAAGAAACAGTCACGATAATAAGCAGACAACCTACAGAATGGGAAAAAATTTTCACATACTACACATCAGATAAAGAACTGATAATAAGAATCTATTTAGAACTCAGGAAAATCAGCAAGAAAAAAATCAAACAACTCTATCAAAAGTGGGCAAACAATATGAATAGAAATTTTTCAAAAGAAGATATAAGAATGGCTAACAAACATATGAAAAAATGCTCAACATCTCTAATCATCAGGGAAATGCAAATCTAAACCACAATGAGATATCATTTAACTCCAGTGAGAATGGCCTTTATCAAAAAGTCCCAAAACAACACATGTTGGCATGGATGCGGAGAGACAGGAACACTCATATACTGCTGGTGGGACTGCAAACTAGTGCAACCCCTGTGGAAAGCATTATGGATATACCTTAAACAGATTCAAGTAGACCTACCATTCGATCCAGCAATCCCATTATTGGGCATCTACCCAAAGGAACAAAAGTCATTCTATGACAAAGACACCTGTACCCGAATGTTTATAGCAGCACAATTCACAATTGCAAAGATGTGGAAACAACCCAAATGCCCATCAATTCATGAATGGATTAGTAAATTGTAGTATATGTATACCATGGAGTATTACTCAGCTATAAGAACTAACGATGATACGACATCTCTTTGGTTCTCCTGGAGAGAGTTGGAACCCATTATATTAAGTGAAGTATCCCAAGAATGGAAAAACAAGCATCACATGTACTCACCAAAAAATTGGTTTCCCTGATCATCACCTAAATGCACATTTGGGAATGATACCAATTGGATATCAGACTGAGGCGGGGGGTGAGGGGAGGGGATGGGTGTATGCCTACATGATGAGTGCGTTGTGCACCGTCTGGGGAATGGTCACACTTGAAGGTGCTGACTCGGGGAGATGGGGGATGGGGGGAGGGGATGGGGATATGACTACATGATGAGTGCCATGCGCACTGTCTGGGGAATGGGCACGCTTGGAGCTCTGACTCGGGGGAATGGGTGGTACATGGGCAACGTATGTAACCTGAACTTTTGTACCCCCATAATAAGCTGAAATAAAAAAAAATAAAATGGGTACTTAGAGATTCAAACAGGTTTAGTAACTTGCTTACAGTAGGTGGCAGGGCCAGTTTTAGGCTCACGTACTGTGACTCCAAACCCAGTGCTTTATTACCTCATGTGTTAACACATTTACTCCGGAGGCACCATGGAAAGGTGTAGAAGACCATGGGCTCTGGAGGCAGAAAAACCCATGATCAAAAAGCATGTCTGCTACTACTACAGCATGCGATCCTTGGAAGTCATTTAATCTAAGTCTCTATTTCCTTATCTGTAGCATGGAGATAATTTTCAACATACTGAGTTGTTTTAGTGACTACATGACATAGTGTACATAAAACATTTAGCATGGTCTGTCACTAGCTCTCATTCAATGGTAGTGATGCCTAGCTTGTTTTGTTTGCTTGTTTATTGTTTTAAATAAGGCCATTGGATGTTCTTGGTATAGTAACACAGTAATCCATAGGGAATAATCTTTTTATCTTATTTTTTAGAATAATACTCTTTTTGAAATGTATTTCAAACCACTTGGATTTTATGTTTTGCTGCATCCCTTGTAATGGAGTTCCACTATACACAAGCAAGGTTTCATAAGAAAGGAGAGATAAAGTTGATATTGGGCTGGTTGGCTCTTGATCAATATTTACTAGCTGTAGGGCTTGGGAATTTTGTTAATGGCCCTATTTTATCAGCTGGATTCACCTAGCCATTGTACATTTATTTAAGGATTCTTTTTGTTTCACTTTTTCTGCTGACCAGGCCAGAAAGCTTGGGTCAAAGCTGAAAACCCTGTAGTATAATGATTTGGACCTTTGAAGAGCTAAACTATGGGATGAGAGCTCAACTAAAACTTAAAAGGACTGACTCCACTTCCCATGACAGATTCTGTGCCCTCTGCTGGAGGGTGGTACCATCAGTGAGAACTTCTTCGTCGGGAGGGACTTTGGGCCTTTGACTGACCTACCCCTTGGAGGGGTCTTACACGGTCCCATCAAATTCCAATCTGTAGGAAAAAAGGTACAGTTTTCAGGCTACTTACACATAGTGTATGCGTTAATTTGTGTCTTATATAATGACTGTGTGTGTAGAAGTCTAGACTTAGACTTGTCCTACGCTAAGGAAGCCATCTATTGAAGAGTTGGTGAGTTTGCAATTTGATGCATACCTTTTCTTTTATTACTGTTAACATTATTCTTTATTTTCTTAAGATTTATTTATTTTTTTTTGATGATTCTAGCTACCTGTTGTCCTGGGATAGACTGTAACTTTTATTTCCTACAAAATAGTTACTCCTTTTTACTTATAACATCTCCCCTTTAGATCCCTAAGCAAAGCATGTTGTTTGTTTAGAGAAAACTTATGCATATGTAAGAGAGCCATTTTCTGGCTTTGTAACATTACCATTTGACCGTAGGGGCAAATCATGCTTACAATATCCTTTGTCCTCTGAATCAAACCATATAATTTCCATCACTGTCAATACTGCCCAACTGTAAATGGAGACAGAGACTACCACCATGTGCTGATTTGATTTCATAAACATTTGGTTCTACTCACATCACGTGCATATCATCATGTGAAATATATTACATACCAAGGCTTAGGCCCTCATAACCTGAGGATTTATTCTGTCTGTCCCCTTTATTAATCTTTGTCTTAGTGCTTGGAGGTTGCCATTTGTGCACAGATTGCTGTGAAAATGCCCATTAACACCTAGAGAGTATGAGAAATGGCTTGGGCAGATGCAGGCAGCTGATGCTGATTTGGGTTAACAGCCTTTTTATGTCAATGTCCACATGCTGGAGCTGATTAAAAATAAGATTGTTCTTTCCATCACTCAAAACTTATCTGCTGTATGTGTTAATATGTGCATTTTTGTCTAAGTATATATGAGCCTAGAGAAAGATGTAGAAGGATACATAGTCATCTCTTAAGAACTGGTTATCACAGGTGGCTAGGATGGGGGTGATTATTAACTTTTTATATATACAATTTCTTATTGTTTTGTTACATCAGACATATAGTACTTTAAGAAAAAAACCAATAAAAAGAAGCAAAAGACAAACTATAATGTTAAAAAGAAAAAAGTTACAAACTAAATCAATGCTTCTCAAGATTAACTCGGATACAATTCACCTGTGAATTTTGTTAAACTGCGCGTTCTGATTCAGTAGGCGGGGGCTGGAGCCTCTGTTGCTGCAGTTCTAACGAGCTCCCAGGTGATGCCAATGCCATGGACCAATCTATGGGCCACACTTTCAGTAGCAAGGAAGTAAAACTAGAAATGGATGACAAGACTTGGTCCTCGTTGGTAAAAATAAGAAGGAAATAGTGTTGTCATCATTCCATATCAGTTCCTTTTTAAAAAATATTCTAGTAATTTCTCAAATCTAGATTAAATTTAAAATATTTCTTCAAACAGGACTAGAGAAATGGCTTCAAAAGCACTTGATTCCTGCAGCACAGTGCTAGCAGAATAAGGATCCTGTATAAATGATTATATTTAAACCAATCAAGCAAGCATTTACTGTAAACACATTTGCTTTAGAAGAATTAGATGCAGTCTGTGTCCTCCAAGAATTTATGCTCTTGTCATAGAACTAAGACTTAAAAATCATTTGTGCCTGGTAGAGAGTAGCATTGTTTGCAGGAAAATGGGGGATATGGCAGCTCAAAGTCAAGTGTAAAATAAAGTACAAGGGGCATGCAAAGAAGTCTGGGATTGCCCAGGCTGGCGGCTGAACTTGGACTAAGTTTATGGGTCCAGAAGGGCTGGATGGTGTGAAGAGTACAGGTTGCCTCTTTAGATGAAGTCATTGTCTCTAGAAGGTGACTCTCGGGTGCTTGCGAGAAGCTTAGAGTTTTTCCTAGCTTCAGGTTTCATGCAGACCAAGTAGGATTAGCTGCTGATTAGCCAGGAATTGCTGACTAGGATCAGCTCTGTTCAGCAAAATCTCATTCTCCCCATTACATCCTCATATTCAATTACTCTGACTAAAATAAGTATTTGGGTTGTGTCTGCCAGATGTCAGCTTTCTTTTCTCTAGAAGAGCTGTTCATTAAAGTGGATTAGGGAGAAAAATACTTGATAGAAAATGTATAAATAAATGAATTACTTATTATATCTTTGTGCTATTATTTGAAGATCCCATAGGGGAAATAGAAAAGGACAGAAATACTGTTCAGTTTGAATTCCTGCTGCTTTCAAAGCAGATTAGGCAGACAGTGCGCCAGACTGCCTGTATCTTTTGGTACCACACTGTGAGCACAGCTTTTATGGCATGTATAGTTCGTGACTTATTTGCAGTATGGATTTGTTAGCAATATTTTGTCCATTGTTACTATTCAAATGGGTCGCTTTTAAAAATATTCTCATTTGATTTTTCAATGTACATTTTGTTTGCACACGACTTTATTTCACGTAGGGACCCAATTATTTTTGCCAATGGAAGACATAATTTGTATGAAATACAATAAGAAGAAAGAACTTCGATGATAGAAATTGGATTTAAATCGGTTTTTCTGAATTGTGTTCATGGCATTAGGTTGAGGCTACTTATATTACCATATGCAATTAAAGTGTAGCTAGTTGTTCAAAATAGAAGGGATGGATTTTTCACATTTCCAATTAGCTGGGGTGAAGTGGTGACAAGCTCATTCAATTACCCAGTCAGGTCTGTGACCAACGACATTGAGTATGTCAGTATATGAGCATTTGCAAATTGCTCATTGCTAACCTCAGAAAATCAGTGAATTTGTAGTTACTTGAACTTTCTTTGAGTAAAGAATTTTGGTTGTATGTACTGATTCCATTTTCAGACTTTCTTAGGCTTTTAAATTATGTCCAGGTGCAGAGTTAGGGAACATGGGGGAATGAGACTAGAGCTCAGGTACAGATCCCCAGGGAAGCAGCCCAGAGGCCAAGGGATCAGCTCTAAGAACAGAAAGTCTTGGATTCCAATCCTGTTTTACCAATTACCATCTCTGTAATCTTGAATGAGGTACTTAATTTCCTCATCTTTAAAATGATGATATAAATGATATTTAACAATTTTAGAGCACAAACTAGGTGTGAGATAGGATTCTAAACACTTTACATGAATTACCTCATTTAATTATTACCAATAGAAACAACTCCATGGAGTTGTTGTGGGTGTGGGTAAATCAGATAGTGCATGTAAATACTCCAAAAATGTTAGTGGCTGCCAATTATGGCTGGTTTTTTTTTTTTTTTTGCCCTTATGATTATCATCAGCACTGTCTATGATAAGGTCTACATCTGAAGGTGGGTGAATCCCTGCTTCTCACTGAACAGAGTCCTTCACTAGTTGTTCCTGCTCTAGAAGGTACATCTGCCAAATGGGACACTTGCATTTTTTTTTTCATTTTTATAAAGGTGGTAGGAAGAGAAATAACCTGTAGAATCTGTCTGGCATTGTGAACATATATTCTACCTCCTTGAAGAAGTGAGCCAAGGTTACCAGCTACATTTACATTATATACTCTTTCTACTTTTTAACACCCCACCTTGGTAAACATTTTTCCTTTGTTTTGTTGTATTCCATTTTTAGTATTTTGAAATCAGAGGAAGAAATATTCATTACAGGTGGATTTTCTTTTATTTATTTACTTATTTATTTTTTCAGCTTATTACAGGTGGATTTTCTGTCTCCACTTTGCAAGAGGAGAAAAGGACTCATCATTCCTGAAAATATATTTACTCCATTTTAATTTTCTTACTTGCAGATAAAGAAAGGCCTGAGGATAAAATAAACCTAATTTAGGATAGGGAAAGGGGTGGGAGAAAGGGCTTGTGGCTTCCATTCGCATTGCTTCTCCCACCGCGGAGCTACCTTGGAAATTAACCCATGAAAGACCAGCAGTCTCTCCTCTCGCTGACCTAATAGGCTCAGGGGTCACACACGCATACACATACTCCCCACACCAAAGCACACCCCTTAGTGAGTCTTTTAAGATGTGGAATTAGTGACAGACTCTCTCAAATGTTTTTTTTCAAATGGAAAACCCAGTATTTCTAGAAAACAAAAATGATCAACATGGATGGTCTCTAATATTCAGGTTCAACAAATTGTATTCTGGATAACAGAAAACAAAAGACAGTGAGAACCCTTTAAAAAGTCTTTTTTCACCACTCATTTCAAAACCTTTTTTTTTTTTTTTATTACAATCACCGTGGAAGTACTTTCAAATTGCATTTTGCAATGTGTTCGTGTCTCCTCTAATTCCATTTTGTGTCCTTCATTGTAAAGGGTCGACTAGTAGAATCTGTTTGTAGCTGCTCTGTGATATATTATAGACTTGTGGGATTCTAATCATTTTTTATCTGTATTGAAAAAATAAGAAATGAAGGTACACGTCTTTGCCAAGGGATTCCTTATGTCTGATTGACTTCCATGGCTGCCCATTAAAATAATGTGTCTCCTCAGGTGTATCCGGAGAAGCGGTTTGCTATTCTCTTTCTTCATTTCTACCCTCACACTGCTCATCCATTTTTGACGCGACCATCACCGAATGTGAACAACTCACACATCTGCTTCTCTGAGCATGATTTCTCTCCTGAGCTCCAATTTCGTTTCTCTTTCTTCCTGATCCACGTGGTGGTCCTCTTGTCCTATCAGTTCAGTATATCTAAGCTGAGCTTCTCTTTTTTTTCTTAAAACAATACCCTAATCTAGGTTTCTGTAATTCTTTTCAATGTGCTCCCACTCTTACGGCAACTCAAAACTCAGTCTTCACACCTGTGTCTTCCTTTCCCTCCTCTTCCTTAACATCCTTCGCAATCCTTCAGGCCCCACCCCTGACTGCTCCCTTCCACAGGCTTCCCCTCTTCTCCTTTGTTATTTCCCACCCACTCCCCCCCAGACCTTGACCTTACTCTTCTCATGCCTGAAGTACAGCAAAGATTGCTCAACTGATTGGCCCGTTTGCTCCCACTCAACTCTTTTTTCCCATTTCCCATCTGGTTAATATGTACATTAAGGATGGGACTATACCCTAGAACTCTTGTATCCCCAGAAGAGAAGTTTCCATAATACAGCATTCAAAACTTGTTTTTTCAAAAGGACAAGAGGTCATTTCCAATATTCACCATGTGTCTGGTTAGAAATTTGAAACTAAACATTGTGCAGACTTCATAAAAAATGATATGCAGACCAATTAATTTTCTGTGATTGTTAGTTGACTTGGAGGCTCTCTAAGTTTTTTCTCAACTTCTACATTTCTGTAGTGTAAATTTTCATGGTAATAGTAGTATAAGCAGGGTCTATATGTACAGCACAATGTTGAAAAATGTATAATTTAGGCTGCTAATGCACATTTTTATCTGAAAAATATTTAAATTGAACAAGAGCATATTTTTCTCTAATTTTTTTCTAGTTACTTAAAGATTTTAAATTTATAGTTGTAGATTCAACTGTAAAAAGAAAAAAGCCAGACTTACGAAATATCTATTTTAAGCAAACATTTAAACACAAGAAGAAAAAATTCAATCTGCCAAGTTATCTTTTAAAGAAACCAGAGCAGGAATACCTAAAGTTGAACAATAGTGGTTCTTATAGTGGATACAAATAATTTACTCTGAGAAAGGAATCATAATTTATTTAACCTTCCTTTCTTCAGTGAGAAGAATTTAGGAATACAGTATCTTTGAAACTTCCTGGAAATAGGACACCTATGCTTTGGATGGAAAACAGTACATTTTTGCTATGCCAGTTATAGATGGGCTTGGTTTAAAAAGATCATTTTATTGATTAGCAAAGAGCGACAGCAATACCAAAACAACAAAAGCCACCATCACTATCCCCAAATGAACAAACAAACTCCATGCCTTTCTTACATGGATCTATTAATAGATGTGATTTTTTTTTAATTTAATTTTTAATTATTATAGATACATAATGTCTATATTTATGGGTACATGTGAAATTTTGATAAAAGAATACAATGTGTAATGATCAAATCAGGGTAATTGGGATATCCATCACCTCAAGCATTTATCATTTCTTTATGTTAGGAACATTCCAATTCCACTCTTTTAGTAATTTTGAAATATACAATAAGTTATTGTTAACTGTAGTCACCTTATTGTGCTACTAAACACTAGGTCTTATTCGTTCTATTTAACTGTATTTTTGTACCCATTAACTATTCCTCTAACCCCCCTGAACTCAAGTGAAATAAGCCAGGCATAGATAGACAAATATCGCATGTTCTCACTCAAATGTGGGAGCTAAAAATAAATAAATAAAAAATTGAACTCAATGGAGATAGAGAGTAGAATGATGGTTATCAGAGGCTGGGAAGGTTAGATCTGCTTAGACTGGTAAAGAAAAGTCACTTCTATCTCATTATTTAGCAGACTTCTCTCCTCCGCCCCTGCTCTTAAATGTGCATACCATCCATTGTGAAAACAGCCCTGTGAAGGTTGCTGGATGTATATCTTCAAAGATTATTCATTATTTATTTTTGCACTCCATAGAAGTTTAATTTTTTCTTATCTTCAGGATGTGTAAATCTCATGAGAATGTGGCTCAACCCAAGAACTTAAATTCCTCCGTCTTTAGGGCAGATATCACACATGGCCCTTTGAATCAACTAACTGAATAAATCCTCAAGAAATCCAGGCTGTCATAGTGGCCTGAATTTACCTTCAAATGCAGAGGAATCATGCGATAGAATAATGCTCTGTCCAAGCCGCTGACATCTGGATTGTACCTCAATCCTACCCCAGAAACAATTTTCACTAAAATTACCAATAACTTCCCAAATTGCTAAATCCAATGGATATTTTTTGTCATTTTATGTGACCTCTCAGTGGTTAACTATTTCCTTTCTTTGAAAAATTTTCTCTCTTGGTTTTCATGATAACACTTTGCTTTGAACGCCTTTTTGTCCTCTGCTCTTTCTCACTTTCCTTTTCTGACTGGGCAATAATTGTTGGAGCTACAGATTCAGTCATGGGCCCTCTTCTGGTTCTACTCTACCCTCTTCCTCTAGGCATTTTCCTCTATACCATGGTTTATATTAATTGACATAAAAATTATATATGGTATATGACATGTTTTTATATGTGTATGCATTGTGGCATAGCTAAATCCAGCTATTTGATATACACATCACCTCATCTGCTTATCATTTCTTTGTGGTGGGAAGACTTAAAATCTACTCTTAGCAATTTTCAAATATATTGTTATTAAAAGTAGTTACCATGACTTCCATGGCTGCCCATTAAAATAATGTGTCTCCTCAGGTGTATCCGGAGAAGTGGGTTTGCTCTTATCTTTCTTCATTTCTGCCCTCACACTGCTCGTCCATTTTGACGCAACCATCATCAAATGTGAATGACTTACACATCCACTTCTCTGGCTGTGCAGAAGCTTTTTAGGTAGAATATAAACCATGGTATAGAGCTTTTTACCTAAATGTAATTCCACTTGGCTATTTTGCTTTTGTTGCCTGTGCTTTTGGTTTGCAGTCATATCCAAAAAGCTTTGGTTAGACCAATATCATGCAGCTTTTCCTCTATATTTTCTTCTAATAGTTTTATAGTTTCCAGTCTTACGTTAAGTCTTTAATCCATTTGGAATTGATTTTTGTATATTGTGTCAGATGATCTGATTACATTCTTCTGCATGTGGAAATCTAGTTTTTCTAGCACCATTTCTTGAAGAGACTGTCCTTTCCCCATTCTGTGTTCTTCACATCTTTGTTGAAAATCTTTGACAGTAAATGTATGGCTTTATTTCTGGCCTTTCTTTTCTGTTTCATTGGTCTATGTGTCTGTTTTTATGCTAGTACTCATGCTGTTTTAATAGTATACTATGGCTTTGTAGTAGATTTCCAAATCAGGTAGCGTGATACCTCCAGCTTTGATCTTTTCCTCAAGATTGATGTGGCTATTTGGGGTCTTTTTGAGTCCATACAAATTTTAGAATTGTTTTTTCTATTTCTGTGAAAATACCATTGCATTGGAATTTTGGAAGGGATTGCCTTGACTCTGTAGATCACTTTGGGTAGTACAGATATTTTAACAATATTCTTTCAATCTATGAACATGAGATATCTTTCCTTTTATTTGTGTTTATCAATTTCTTTATCAGTGTTTTATGATATTCAAATCTTTCATCTCCTTGGCTAAATTAATTCCTAAGTTCTTTTCTGGTAGCTATTGTAAGTGGGGCTGTTTTCTTGATTTCTTTTTCAGATACTTTGTTGTTAGTGTATAGAAACACTGCTGATTTTGTATGTTGGTTTCATATCCTGTAACTTTACTAAATTCATTCATTAGTTCTAACAGTTTTTTGCTGGAGTTTTTAGGGTTTCTATATATGAGAGAAATGAGAGTTTTCTATATGTAAGAGAAAAAAAGAGTCAAAATGAAAATATTAATTTTTTAAACTAGTGTCACTGTTTTTTAGATGAAAACTGCTAGTATGTGGGATTTTTCAGTATATGCTGACATATAAAAAGTCAGACACACAAACATCATCTGCAAACAAAAACAATTTAATTTCTTCCTTTCTGATTTAGACAGCTTTTACTTCTTTCTCTTGCCTAATTGCTCTGGCTAGGTCTACTTCCAGCACTATGTAGAACAGAAGTGGTAAAAGTGGGCATCCTTGTCTTGTTTCTGATCTTAGAGGAAAGGCTTTCAGGTTTTCACTGTTGAGTATGATGTTAACTGTGAGCTTGTCACATATGGCCCTGATCATCTTTTATTTGTCTATATGCATAGAGAGACATTCAGAAAGTTGTCTCCTGAACATCAATGGTAATTTGGGAGATTGTGACAATTTAAAAAATTCTCTCTTACTTGATTTCTTGGTAAGAAGGCATCATTTTTACAAAAAATACATTGTTTATTCTTTTAATAATCACCAAGTACTTTATTTATTGTCTTAAATCTGATGATTATAAAGAATTTGAGCTTAGTCAAAATATCACTTAGTGACTTTGTTTTGTGTGCTTTAATTAAACATATAGGTGAATAAGGAATCAACCCTGAGCTAATTTTAAAGTGTACATAATTTGGATATTGGAAATTGACTCTCTGCTTTGAATTCAATTGAAGAACAAGGTTTATCAAGTCTCTGCTCTCTCCATTAGTAAAAAGAACTGGCGAGACATCCCAGGGCATGTTCATGGAAAGCAAATGATAAGATTTCCCCACTTAGCCACCTTTGGCTAATTATGCTAATTATAAAACAAGCTGCAGGGAGCAAACAACTCCTCCTTAGTACGATGATTTGAATTTTACTCTAAGCATTAGTTTTGAGTCGCTAAACAGAGGCAAAGGATAAAATATTTCGGCCATTTCCTTATCTATAGTAGATACCTATGCAAAGAGAGGAGAAAAAATTGGTTGGGTGGTTATGGGGCTTGATCCTAAATTTAAGTGAGATGCCTTTTAGCAAAAGACTTTAGAAACAGGACTTAAAACCAGTGTAAAGTCGAATATTCATGGTTGATAAATTTTTAGTGGGTGTCCCAATACTTTGAAATATATTGTCCTCACTGATTGATAAATGGTACAACGTTTCTCATCTTGCTTCCCCCTATCCCCTGTGCTATCTTTCTCTTTTGCCAGTGCGATTGCCATGGGAAATTTTTCTTGGCAAATGAGTCACAGTGAAAGTACTAATTTTATTTGAGTTGGTAACACTGTTCTTTATATGAAAACTGCTAGTGTGCTGGTGTGATTTTTCAGCATATGCTGACACACACAAAAAAAAACAGATAAAGAATTTTTTAATGCCAGTGATTGTGAAAGGGAATGGCATTTTGGTCTAGAACATATGTCTTCTTGCTGCGCAATTTTTATTTTTTTTATTGTGGAGGCTCTCCTTGCCATGATGACCGCTGACTGCTTTTACACTTCAAGGGCTTTCTTTATGGTTTGAAATCATGACCTTCTAAAACAATCATCACAACCTCCTCTTAATGTGGTTTTCTACTGCTTTTCATTGTAAAGGTAAACTATATTAGCTGCATTATTTGTTAAAGAGTCTTTCATGGGCTACTCTGGAGACCTAACTACTGCCTGAAACATTGCTTTGAGATGAAAAATTGGCTTAACTTTCGAGTTTAAGTTCATAAATGAAATTTGGGAACACAAATGCTTTTAAAAAATCATGGATTGCTAAAAAAAAAAAAAAAAAGGTATAGCTCTGTATTCAGTTTATGCTGAACACCCATTATGGGCAAGGTATATCAGGAGGAAATAAAATACCTGCCCTGGGGGAACATACAAGCTGTCAAGGAACTTGTAATTTGGTGAAAATACTAATAAGATATAGCAATGTATGAGTGCTAAATGGGTTGTATCAAATATACAAGTTATTAAAAGTGAGAACCCATTAAATGATTTAACTGAAAGAATATACTGCAGTTTGTCCACACTTGCCTTTACTTAAGTGTACTCTCTTGTATCAGTGAGGAGCTACACATGGGGAATGTCTGAAAACTGTCTTCCCATATTGAAATTAGGAAAAATCTTCCTGTGGAGGTAAAAACATGAGCTACTAATTTTACTTGCTTATGCTAGTGTAATTTTATATTTTAACCTACTGCAAAGAATGAGTATTTACTGATTTGTGATTGGAAAGGATTTCTTATGAACTCTTCTCTAACAATAGTTTTTAGAAGTTATTTGGATCTGCATTAATGCCTTGCATTAGATATAAGGGTCACACAGTTATCAAGCACATTTGGTCCAAGAATATTACCCTGGAGACTTTCCTCTAGGAGAACTACATTCTTGGTTATTGTCTTTTTTTCCCTGCTACTCTCCAAAGGAGTATATAACACATTTTTATAGTAGGTCCACATGACAATAAAGCATTCATTATTTTGGATACTGGCGGGGCAGGTTGGAGAAAAACTTCAAAGTGAGTGTCATGAATTCCCTCAACAGATTGTCTTTGGAGTCCTCTTCATGCTTTTCAGTAGCTTTCTTGTTACCATTTTCCCCTATAAATATATAGGGGAAGGATCTAGGAGTCCAGGTCAAGTTCAGCTTTTCTACCTTTCCTATAACTCCACCATTTAGTAGTAACCAACAATCATTCTCTTTGATTTCCTCTGTCCTAAGAGAGTTCTAATTTGGTTTTGATGTCTATCCTCTTCCCCATGGCCCGTGGCTTCAGGACAGGCTGGTCTGTCCTCAGACCCAGAGAGTGCACTCTGATCGGTTTACCCAGTCATGGCAATTGTGGTCTGCTTGTCAGTGACTGGTTCAGGCATTGGCTTGTGATTACATTTTGGTCCCAAACTATGCAAATAAAAGTATTCTATGGGCTTCTAGGAAAAGCTTCTCTGTTCTTACAAAAAGACACAAGAAAAAGATGGCTTATTTTCTGGCTAGAAATATTGTCATGGTTGGATGCGATGCCTTTTGACCTAGAGTGGGCCTGGAGTCTGAGCATGGGGCCAATACATGGACGGGAGCAGAGCGTGGAGGGTCACAGGAAGACAGAGATTGGTGGGGGTCAGCAATCTTTTTTCTGTCAAGGTGCAGATAATAAATATTTTAGGCTTGTGGGCCATATAATCCGGGTCACAACTACTCCTCTCTACTGTTGCAGCACAAAGGTGACCATAGATAATATAACAACGAATGGCCTTGGCTGTGTTCCAATAAAACTTTATTTACAAAAAAAGAAAACAAACAAGGCAGTAGGCAAGATTTGGCCTGTGGATTATAGTTTGTTGGGCTTCTCACTAGAACCCAGCTTAGTGTATGTCTAGAGCTCCTCTATATTTACACTCCTTTATATAGGAAAGCATAAATTTTCTAATTGATTAAGGCAGTTGTAGCTGTGTTTTTTGTTATTTGAAGCCCAAACATTCCCAGAATCATGATCTTGGATAATAGGATAAGACCCGTCTTCTCCATTCCTAGGTAAAGCCTGTATGACAAAAGAAGCCTTCTGAAAACATTGTCATTATCTTTGTTGTGTAATTGACTCTTGCTGCATATGCCTCAAATTGTAGGTTTGATCAGAAGAGAGAAGGACTCTAAATTGGTAAGAGATTAGTTATTCCAGGGCAAAGGAAGCCTTATGGAGAATCCTATATGCCATTGTGTTAAACAGCTGCCCACCTTGCACATACAACCAGACACAGCTTATCTTGCTGGAGGTGAGCTCTGGTTGGTGTTTGATAGCTGCTGACCATTTTAGGTGTGGCTGCTCCGGTTACCTTTCCTTGTAGGAGACCTGCATATGACAGCTTCACTCTGCATTGCTGTCTCTTGTGAACTTTACAGGGCATTTGAAACAGTTATTGTAAATGCTATTCAGAAATAATAAAAAAACGCTTTTGTGGGAGAGGAGAGTAGTGGTTTCTTGGGAAAGACTTAATTAAGCTGCTCTGTGATGAAGTCCTTCCTGGCTTGGTCACTTACTGCTTCTAGCCTTGGTGTAAATTTTCATAATGTGACTATGAAGTTTGTAATTAGATTCTTCTGACCATTTTGGAGTGTACCAGGAATGTTTTAATTACTTTTTATGATTTATTGTTATATATTTCCTCAGGGGGCTGCCTCTTTTGAGTAATTCCATGCTTTTGGATTCCGTGTTGTTATCCTAAAAATAGTGGTTATTTTAGGCTTACATTTCTCTCCCTCTCTTACTGTATTTTTAACTAAACTGAGTGTGGCATCTCTTTGAAGACCATTATGTAGGAAGTCCAAGTACTATTAATTCCCTTGAAATAGATGAAAGCTAGGAAAGAGGATACATGACAAAAGGAAAGAAAGCTATTGGAACTTTAAAAACTCAAAACACCTGAGGAACCTAGTAAGTTAGGACCCTGACCGACCAATCTTCAACCTTCCGTCTTGAGGTTACCTTACCCACAGCTTCTGCACTCAGGTTGGACCCAGACTCCTCTCCCCCTTATTCTGCTCCTTAGATCTACCTTTGTCCTCCAGATATTCAGTTAAATTGTTTTGTTTTGTTTTTATCAGATACAGTATATCTCAGATGATTAAAAACAAAGTAAATAAGGTTAGTGTGTACTCATGTCATACCTACTAAGTAACTCATACTTTTATGAGAAAGAAGATTTTACCATGCCCTGAATCCTCTCTGTGACTTTCAAAACTACAGCCACAGTTACTATAAGATCAGTAATGGAAACCAGAAGAGAAATTCCTTGAGAATGTCAGTTTATTTTCCTGTGGCCTTGTAGGAGGCCTAGCTACATACCTGCACAGTGATATTTAGAATTTGTGTTTTCTTTTCCCTCTACCTGAAGCTCTATTTTTGTCTTCTCTGCATGTCCCTAACCTGGAAACACTTAAATTTCTGAATTGATTGGGTAGAAGGGATAGTTTTAGTCCAAGGATTGAGTCAAGAATACAAAAACGAAAACCAAACTTTAAGTGTTATCCAATATTTGACCTCATCTTTAAATTCATAGGGGAGTCTATTCAATAAATTAGAATTTGGTGATTTGAATTTGGTCTGCGTATAAAAGGTGCAAGAAGAAAGGATAAAATTAAATGGCAAAAGGCAAGAAACAACCTTGGTGGACTGTAATCTTTTCTCTCCCAAAGTCAAAACTCTGTGCTCCCTGGCTTATAGTGATAGCCAGGAAAGGGCCTTTCTGGGGTAGCTCTTAATTTTGGATTTCACTAGTTTTTGATGCCTCCAGGGCTGAGAGATTTGAATTAATTGAACTGAAGAAAGGATAAAGAAGTTTGGGTTTCACTGAAATTTTTCCTCAGAGATAAAAATATAAATTTTTGCCAGTAGAGATAGTGATTATGTGAAGTTTTATTTTCCCTAAGTACATCCAGCAGCTGGGGCTGGGGTTGAGGGCAGATGGGGAAGGATGGTTGGAGGCCTAGGGGGGTGTATTTTGCCTAAAAGGAGATAACCTCTATCTGGTCAGTAAAGAACAACTTTCAATCCCTCCCCCACCCCCTTATTCTTGGTATGCACAGGGGAATCTGGAATACAATTTTTTTCCCTATTATCTTTGGGAGAATTAAGCATAGTTTTTTTCCATATTTATTAAAATCTCATTTCAACACACTGTGGTGGGAGCTGCAGAAATATCTGTCAGGATGAGAAAGCTTGTCTTCTAAGACTCCTTCCAGTCTTCTTTCCATTCCTGCATATCCCAGTTCTCTGCTGTCTCTCTCTTACCACACATGCCCAAATTTAGGTACAATGTGTATTTTGAAAAGAGTTGAGCATGTATTTTGTATGGCACTTGAGAATTGGGTGAAAGAGTTCTTGTTTTGATCCAAGTCTGAGTTGAAATTGTAAACACACATATTGTCAGTTCCTGGAGAGAAATGAATCTTCTCTTGTTGGAGATACTGTTTTCTTTTCTTCTGACCTCATTGAAAAATTCAGATTAGAGTACAAGATGAGAAAAATACAATTAAGACCCCCAGAAAACAAAGTCTCTTACACGTCCCTTAACCTTGGTATTCCCCAAATCCCACTTTCTCACTGCTTTCTTAATCTAAGGACACTCCCTGGGCATTCTCATCTATTCCCATTGCCTTGATTCCATCTTATATACGCTTATGATCCAAAAATATTTACCTCCAATCCAAATCTCTCTCTTGAAGTCAAACACTATAGATGAAACTATTTCTAGAATCTGCAATTAAATGCCCCATAGGACATGTTCAGACCTCAAATTATTACCTTTCCCTTTTGAGCCGATCTTTTCCTACGTTCCTTAATGTTGTTTGTAGTTGCACCACATACACCATTGCCCAACTGTGCATTCAGCATCAGGATACCTGTTATATGTTACTCTCTTTGTTGCCAATGTCACCTCTGCACCTCTGTTCTCAATCATTTCTCTACTTTTCTATTGTCATTGTCTCCTAGATGAATCCCTGCCTTTGCATCTCAACTATGAATATAATTATTTTTGCATTTTTTGTCAGATTTATTGGATAGAATTGGGATATAATAAACTGCACAAATTTAGAGTGTACAATATGAGGAGTTTTGAAATCACCACCACAATAAAGACAATAAAAATATCCTTTACCCTCAAATGTTTCCATCTCTCCCTCACTCCCCTCTCCACACACCTCCATTCCCAGGCAATGACTGATCTAGTTTTTATTAGATGGTTTGCATTTCTTAGAGTTTGATGTCAGTGGAATGTTCTCTCTTTTTCTGAGTTATTTTACTCAGCATAATTATTTTTTGCTTTCCAATCAGTATTCCTGTGTTTCTTTATCTTGTTTTATTACTTTTGCTAGGATCTCTAGTACAAGTTGAATAGAAGGAGCAAGAGAAAACATCGTTCCCTTGTTCTTGATGCCAGTCTTTCAACATTAGATATAATATTAGCTGTATGTCTTTATAGCTGTCTTTTTGCCAGGTTGAAGAAGTCTCTATATCATACATTGTACTTATATGTATGTTACAAATGCTACAATACACTGTCATTGACCTTAAGCTGTCATTTCTCTTTTAAGTAAATTTAAAAAGATTTTAAAAAATCATTAGCAGTGCTCTTAATTCCTTTAATAGATCAAGATTTCCATATGATATCAATTTCCTTCTGCCCAAAAGACTCCCTTGAATATTTCTTGTATTAATAGTCCATGTTTACTGGTTATAAATTCTTTCAGCTTTTCTATGTTATGGAAAAGTCTTCATTTAATCTTGGTTTTGAAAAGATATTTTCCCTGGGTATAAATTATAAGTTGACAATGTTTCTTTTCTCTAGTCTTTTAAATATGTTGCCTAATGCCTTCTACCTTACATTATTTCTAAGAAGAATCCTGTTTTCATTCTTATCTTTGTTCCTCAGTATGTAATGTGTCTTTCCCCCTGTGGCTACTTTTAGGGTGTTCTATTTATTACTATTTTTAAACATTTTTTAATTGATACATAATAGGTATATATAATTTTGTGATACTTCTGATAATTTAATAGATTCATATAATTTTGAAAGATCAAATTAGTGTACTTACGACATCCATCACCTTAAATATATGTCTGTTCTATATACTAAGAACATTCAAATTATTATTGGGAAAGAGCTGGTCAAACCATTGCTTTTTGCTGATGATGTGATCTTATCTCTAGAAAACCCCAAAGATTCCACCAAGAGATTCCTGGAATTAATAAATAAGTTCAGCAGAGTCTCAGTTTACAAAATCAAAGTACACAAATCAGTAGCATTCCTTTACACCGACAGTCAAGCTGAGAGTCAAAAGAAAGACTCCACACCATTTACACTAGCTGCAAAAAAGTGAAACAACTAGGAATATATTTAATCAAGGCAGTGAAAGATCTCTACAGAGAGAACTATGAAACACTGAGGAAAGAAATCGCTGATGGTACAAACAAATGGAAAAACATATCATGCTCATGGATTGGTAGAATCAACATTGTTAAAATGTCCATATTTCCTAAAGTGATTTACAGATTCAATGTAATCCCCATCAAAATACCAACATCATTTTTACAGATCTAGAAAAAATAATTCCATGCTTCATTTAGAACAAGAAAAGAGCTTGAGTAGCCAAAGCAATCTTAAGCAAAAGGAACAAATCTTGAGGCATCACATTACCAGATTTCAAATTATACCACAAGGCTATAGTAACCAAAACAACATGGTATTGGCACAAAAATAGAGACATAGACCAATGGAACAGAATAGAAAACCCAGATATAAAACCATCTACATACAACCAGCTGATCTTTGACAAAGCAGATAACAATATACAATGGGGAGAAGAATCCTTATTCAATAAATGGTGTTGGGATAACTGGATAGCCACATGCGAAGAATGAAAGAGAATCCATATCTCTCACCAGTAACAAAAATAATTCAAGATATATAAAAGACTTAAATATAAGGCACGAAGCCATAAGAATTCTGGAAGAAAATGTTGGAAAAACTATTCTAGATATTGGCCTAGGCAAAGAATTTAGGAAGAAGACCCCAATGGCAATCACAGCAACAACAAAAATGAATAATGTGACTTGATTAAATTAAAAAAAAACTTCTGTACAGCCAAGGAAATAATCAATAGAGCAAATAGACAACCTACAGATTGGGAGAAAATATCCACAAGCTATACATCTCATAAAGGGCTAATGACCAGAATCTACAAAGAACTCAAGTAAATCAGCAAGAAAAAAAAAAAAACAAAAAAAACAACTCCATTAAAAAGTGGGCAAAAGTCATGAACAGAAACTTTCAAGAAAAAAGATAGAAAAATGGCTAATACACATATGAAAAAATGTTCAATGTCACTAATTATCAGGGAAATGCAAATCAAAACTACAGTGAGATATCACCTTCAGTTAGAATGGCCTTTATTAAAAAGTCCAAAAACAATAGATGCTGGCGTGAATGCAGAAAGAACACTTATACACTAGTGGTGGGACTGCTAATTAGTATAACCTCTATAGAAAACAATATGGAGATTCCTGAAAGAACTAAAAGTAGACCTACTATTTGATTTGGCAATCCCACTACTGGGTATTTACCTAAAGGAAAAGAAGTCATTTTGTCAAAAAGACATTTGCACTCGAATGTTTATTGTAACACAATTCACAATTGCAAAGATGTGGAATCAACACAAATGCCCATCACTTCATGAGTGGATTAACAAAATGTGGTGTATGTATACCATGGAATACTATTCAGCCATGAGGAAGGATGACTTAATTCCTTTTGCAACAATTTGGATGGAATTGGAGACCATTATCCTAAGTGAAATATCTTTTCTAGGTATTTTGAAATGTATAATAGATCACTGTAAACCATAGTCACCCCACTGACCTACTGAACCTAGGTCTTATTTCTTCTATCAAACTGCATATTTGTACCCATTAATCAACTTTTCTTTACACCATCCCCCATCCTTATTTATAATTTTTTAACAAATTAGATTATGATGAACTTTGGTGTTCTTATATTCACGTTTCTTATGCTCAGGGTTCATTTAACTCTTTGAATCAGTAGGCTTATAGTTTATATCCAGTTTGAAAAAAATTTTCCATTATTTTCTCGAATATTTTTTTCTGCCAAAACTCCCTTTTCTTTTATTTAATGACTTCAATGCATGCATATTAGGAAGCTGGAAGTTCTCCACAGCTCACTAATACTCATTTTGATTGGGATGGGGGACTATTTTTATTGCTATGTTTTCAGACTCATTGATACTTTTTAGTAGTATCTAATCTTCTGTTAATCCTATTCAGTTTATTTTTCATTTCTGACCTTTTTTTTTTTTTTTAATGTTTCCAGAGGTTTAGTTTAGGTGCTTTAAAAACTATCTTTCATATCTCCACTTAACATGTTCAAGCATCCTTTGTCTTCAACATCTGGGTGTTTGGAATATAGTTACAGCTTTTAATGTACTTGTCTACTAATTCTGTTATTATAATTTATGGGACTGTTTCTGTTGATTGATTTTTCTCCTCATTATGGGTTTTATCTTCTCCCTCCTGGGCTTAAGCCTAGAATTTCTCTCTAAATAGGAATCTCAGCAACTGAAGAGCTTGGTTTATTTCCCCCCCTTCTCTTCATGGATGTTGTCTGGCTGTGCCTATTGTCATATCTGAAAAACTTGTTTCATGTACTTTGTCTAGTTTTATTTTGTAGTTGTTTTGGGTAGAAGGTTAAATCTTGTTCCTGTTATTCCATATTGGCCGAAAGATAAAGTTTCTTTACAATTTATTTTGTGCACTATTGTCTGAATTATTGTTCTGAATCTCTGGTCTGATTTTGTCACTTTCCCACTTAAAAACCTTTGGTGATAACTCTTTACCCTCAAATCAAAATTCTAATCATTATTAGCACTTCTAAGGCCCTTTATATTACGGTTCTTTCCACCCTAATTTTTGGCCATAATTCTCCCTTTCCCCACCCCACCTTCTACATACACAAGCACCTAAAATCAAGCCACACTCAATTAGCCACGCTTCTTGGAATATGCCACCCTATTGTTTTGATCATGTTTTTTCCTTTGTGAGTACCAATTTTCCTTCTTAGGCTGATGAAATCTTACCTATTCCACCAAGTCCAAAAGTCCTAGTTCAAACATAACCTCTTCTGTAAAGCCTTCTGTGACTTTACCCCCACTGGCCCTGGAAAGATTAGTAGCCTTCTTCTCCCAGTTTCCTCATCGAGACATGTCTGTTCCTTACAGAGTCAGGACATGAAAAATGTACTCTGTAAAGTAACAAAGAGCAAATATTTTAGATTTTGAGGGCCACTACATGTCTTTGTTGCTTATTCTTTGTTTTACTTTACAACCCTTTACAAATACAAAGTCCATTTAGCTAGTGGACCAAGCAAAAACATTCTGCAATAGAGGATTGAGATTGTATTTCATTCATTCACCCCCTAGAGTGCCTGATCCTGAGAAGATGCTCAATAAGGATATACAATTCTTAAATAATGAACATAAAAGTCTATATTATTTGAATGCTTAAAATGTGACAGTGACTCTCCTAAGAACTTAAAGTAGGTTATATTATTTGGTCTGCACAAAATCAGGTTACATTGTTAGCTTGGTTTCATAGATAAGGCAGTTGAGGCATGCAGCCGAATATCCTTAAGAAGTTGGAAAAGGATTAGGACTGTCATGGGAGGCAATTTTATATGTTCTTCCTTTGTTGGGGCAGGTTCCCAAAGAGGACGGAGTGTCTCTGAGATCAGTGTACTCAACATCCCTGTCTCTGATAGGTAACAAATGTAGACTGACATGTATCTACAGTCTTTGACCTAAAACTTGAATGAATTTCAAGAATAAGTAACGACATATGCTCACTTTTATGTTTATCATATAGCTTGGAGAAAATAATGGAATTGGGTTTCTAGGAGGTTAGGTATTACTTTTTAAAAGATTAAAAGTCTTGGATGTATTACCGTCATCATCTTTTGTTCCTTTAAAATCTAGAGGACTCCTGTTCCTCTTTAAATATAATAATATCCTTCAAACAAAACACTTTGTCTAAATTAGTTAACTTCAAAGCATATCTGGTTTTGAGTAAGATGCTGAGGAAACATATTA
Source organism: Lemur catta (assembly GCF_020740605.2). Lineage (NCBI taxonomy): Eukaryota > Metazoa > Chordata > Mammalia > Primates > Lemuridae > Lemur > Lemur catta. The sequence goes on from NC_059139.1 coordinate 42,937,131, forward strand.
TTTGAAGCCACACACAAATGTTTTGTTTATTTTTTAAAATTTTTTTTACCAAGAAGGAAAAGATAATTGTCTTTGTGTTTTATAAAAAACATTACCTCATGGCCAACAGTTTGCAACAGAGTGAACTAATGTGAGTTGATAGTAAAGATTTTGACAATGGCTTTTGGAAATCCCCAAAGACTGGACTTCTCAGCAGAGTGGGATTAGAACACCAATAATCCATCAAACCATCATCACAAACCAAGATACCCTCAAAGCTGCTGCGATTTACAATTAAGTGATAATGATCTTTATAGAAAAAAATTAAAGTGGCGTAAAAAGCACCTGCTGTCAAAATTAGCTTTTCAAAAAGCAGAAGCTGTTTTGCTGCCATAACTTCAAGCAATAATTATTATTAGGCCAATTTAAAGCAAATTAGTAGGTATTTGGAATTAAATATACAATATATTTACATCAAGAGCAGTATGGTGAAGACAGTTAATTTTCCCTGCTGGGAATTAAATGTGTTTTATCAAATGGCAACTGTGCTCTTCCCTGCACGGAATTCCGCCAGCCAGAGCACAGATGCAAGAGCGCTACATGGAACAGGAGCACTGAGTATAAAGTGTGCTGCTGCCAAAGCCGGGGCCTATCCTTTGGAATTGCATAGCTGGCATTTATTTCAGTGTCTAGATATGTATATCTCTCACTTTCAATCACTCACTGACATTTCTCCTTCCTTCCAGGATTTGTTTATGTCACTGTGTCCCTTGACATTATTACTGACAGCCAAATAAGCAAAAAGCAATAAAACAAATGAAAAAGAAAATGGTGTGGTAGCAGCATAAATATGGGCTACAGAAAGGTCGTTACTGGGTGGGCATCACCTCTTCTTGGAAATATCAGGGTTACTTCTGAGAATTAGGGAAAATTAGAGTTGTAGATGTAGTTGTATCTTCGTTCAGGTGAGGCTCCTGCAGTGTGCTCTTCTCTGAGGACACATGTTCCCAAGCACTGGTTCGGCTCCAGTTGGGTCTTGTGGCTGAAAGCGGGAGAGGACCATGTCAGAGTCCCCTTGACTGGCCGCTGGAAACTTGGGATGGGTTTGCTGTTGATTCCACGTCCTGGGTTTACCTGGCATAAAGCCACACAAAGGACAAAATATGCCATCATATGATGGGAACAGGGGTGGGAACTCTTTCATTAAATTCAAAAAAAGAATTTCTCACATTTTATCTGGAGAGCAACAGCACATGCCATACCAGGTGGGGCTGAGAGGAAGCACCATTTGACCGGTGGAGTTGATCCTTTGGTAATGAATTTCTAAGGAGTTGAGCAAATGCACCAGGTAAGCTGGGCATATTTATTTTACTTATTGCATATTTTATTTCCTTGTTATACTATTTATTATATATACAAGCAGTGGCTCCCTGTGAGAGGATCATCACCCAGTGACCATGTTAATGGTCAATCTTATTTCTGCAGGAAGCAGTGTTCCAGAATAGAGCTAAGCAACAAGACTCCAGAATCCGAGGCGCTAAATGTGTGACCTCAGGTGGTTTTTAACCTTTCTGTGTCTCAGTTTTGGCATCTGCAAGACTGAAATAATGGAACGTACCTCACAGGGGTGTTGTGAAGATTAAATGAGCTAATTATGTATTCTCAGGATGGAGCAGGGTGCCGAGTAAACACCTGACAGATGTCAGCCATTATTGTGATTATTACTAGTGTGTGCATTTGTCCCCTGTCCCCCATTCTCACTGCAATCAGGCTCATCCAGCCACTTGTTAGTTCTTGGTTTGCCTTTGAAGCGGTTCCTACTTGACCTCCCCATCCCTAGGGTTGTCTCAGTTGCATTCACCTTACATTCTGCAGCCAGATTAACTTGGCAGGTGTTAAGATTCTTATGCTTCTCCTCAAAAAGATTGACTTTGGAAAATGAAGTCTTTAATTCCTTTAGTTGGCACTGATGATTCTATACTGTCTTCCAGTGTCAGTTACCATGGCTCCCCTTTTGGGACCTTTCAGCCCAACTGAAATGAACTTCACACTCTTCTCTGCTGAAGCGCTGCACTCTCCACCTCCTTGCTTTGCTCCTGGGTCACCTTCCTCTCCACACTCTTCCCTAGTGGGCCAAGACTTGCATATCTTTGAAGCCCAGCTCAGAAGGCTCTATTGATGGAGACATATTTTTTTTAACCACTTTCTGGTCCCACAGGAGGTAACATGCCCTTCTCCTTACTTTCCATGGCAATTTGTCTGTCTAATGCTTATGTATTTTCTTTGTACTTTCTGATATGTTTTAGTTATTTAAGTACTTTTATTAGTCACTAGTTTGGAGCAAATTTATGGTTGATACAGCTTTAAATTCCCCTCACATCAACACAGTGCCTAATGCATAACCAGTGCTCACAGTCCACACACACTGAGTGAGCAAGTGACTGTTCTTGGGTCTCTGGGCCCAGCAAGGCACTGTCAGCTAGTAGATGTCCACTATGTCTTAACATGTCATACCTGATTTGAAATAAGAAACAGAAAAAAAATCTTCCTTGTTTTCAACCAGTGTTACAAATTATTCATAGTAAAACCCCTTTTTTTCCAGTGAGAGTTGCATTTGGAACTGTAGAAATCACAGCATTTGGGAGTCCACATGGACCTTTAGAGGGACCGGTCCGATCTCCTATGGGAAAAACTAAGGCCTGGAGGCAGAAAGTGACTAATCCAAGATGCAGGTGAAGTTATTGATAGAACTGGGACTGCTAATGAGTTCTGTACTCTTGGGCTGGCATGATTTCCTCTTGCTTGGTCTAAAATAATATCTTTGTGGTCCAGGAGTAATAATGAGAGAATTTGAATAAAGCCTCTTTCAAACTCTAAAGTAATTTCCAAAGGGAAAAATTATTTACCACTTATAAAGAAGTTATAATTAGCATAATGGCACATCTTGAAGAATGAGACAATGTAGACTGCAGAATATTTGTTATACTTAAATATGAGAAACATTGAAAATACTGGAAGGAATAGGATGGGAAAACATTCATGTACATAGGTTCTTTCTAAGTGACAATAGCACACTTTCTTATGTTTGAATAGTTATTTACACATTCATTGCCTTCCCTTTCCTCCATTGTAAAGTCATTGTTTCTTTCCCTCTTTCTACAAATAGCTACTAATTCTTGGCTCAGAGAATGATTTTCCTCATCTGTAAAATGCAGATTATAATTTTTATCTCAGTGGACTCATGAGGGTTTAAAAAGAGAATGTGTATGAAGCATCTGATGCAAAGCAAGTAGTGGTGATTATTAGTCCCCATTTCTTTGTCTTCCTGGCAGAGACATAGCAAGGAGATCGTGTATATGTTGCCATTCCCCATTTTACGCCCAAGTTAGACATAGCAAAATCATGATATTCTCTGACTGAGCCCAAAGACAGCCTTAGAATCCCCTTTGGCAGAACACTCCAGGCAGCTACTATCAATCAGATGGGGTTTACACATGAGAGAAAATTTGTCAACTCATCCTAGATTACAAACTCTTTGAAGGGATAAGTGAGAGATAATACAATTCCCTCAATCCTAAATATGGTTCAGCTACATCTGTCTGCTTAGTCTCCAACCCATTCCTGTCTAGCACGTTGCCTTTTGCCTTTTGCTTTGTTCTGGCTCTAACCATGCTCTTGATCTCTATTTCTTTTCCCACATTCTAACATGGTTCCAAGAAACTAGAGATGTGGTTTACAAGGGATTCTGTATGTAAAGTTATTCTCTGCTGAGCTGACTGTAGCAAGTTTGTTACTTTGGTTCTTTTATTTTCTCAAAAGAAAACAAGTTTTTTCCTTTTGTTTTAGCTAAAAAAACAAAGGAAAGACTTTAATTCAAAACACAATTTTTGAAAGTATGAAGACCTAACTGAAAGACAAAAAATTAGAACCTGAATCTGATATTATGTGGACACTCCCTTTATATCAGGGAAACATTGGATTGAACATATTCTCTTTTTGAGTTTTAAAAATGCCTTGTAAGTAATTTCTAGTTCTGAATCGTGATTCTGAAGTTGTTATTTAATATTGCCCAAAATGAGGGGGAGGTGGTTCATAGCTCTGGCAAAGCTGAGATTTGAACCCTATTTTAACTGGACCCAAAGTCCCATCCTGTTAACTACCACACAGTGATACCTGCCCAGACTAAACTATGTCTCAGTGCTGGTCCTGCCAGTTACTAAGTGCCCCTGGTAAGTGTTTAAATTTTTCAATATACAGTTTTCTTATCTGTAAAACCAGAGTACACCTCTGTGCTTGTTATGGCAGCTTTCGGGAAACATTCATGAGGAGTACTTACTGAGCACAGGGTGTGTCCCTGAGTCAAGATTCAAACAACCACAGAAATGATCCTTAATTTATCCAAGTGTATTTCAGTATAAAAAAACAAGGAAAATTCTTATGCAAATTTCTTACTGAGAAAATAGCATCTTATTTCCTTCTTCTGGAAGAATGCATAACTTTGACAAAAATCTCAAACTTAAGCAAAAAATTGCTTAATAAGCTAGTTTGCCAGACTTAGCAAGAAATGTAATGAAAGATCTTCTGCATTTGAATCCTTTTTCTTTCTTTTTAATAAAATAATCATTTTCAAATATTCTATAGAAAGCTAGGATTATTCTTATGAAAAGTAGCCTTAAATGGAATTTATTGTAGAAGTTTTAGTTCATTTAATATTAGGGGTATGCTTTAAATTCAAATGTGTCTCAGTAGAAAGATATATACTAAACTGTTAAAATAATGTATCTTGATGGTGTTGGGGATGGAATTAGAGGATAAAGTAAGGATTCTTTTCTAAATATATTTTGTATTACTTGAATTGTTGTAACAAGAATGTACTAATATTTTTAATAGTGATTTTTCAAAAGGCCATTAAATTTTTAATGTGAATCATTTTTACTTTTGGCCCTTGGTAAAATTAAGGTGCAGCTGAAGTTTGTAGTCTATATCTTCTGCCTCCTTATTCAGTAAGATTTTATTTCAGCTTTTTCTTTCCTACTGCAGCATCCATATTATTTTTCTATCAAAGTTTACTGCTAAAAAGGGTATGAGAAATTCATATACTCTTTAATATAAAAAAATTCTAACATACATTTATGCCTCTATAAAGGATATTTGTTATTCAATAAAGATTAAAGCGATAAGATCAGATGTAAAGATCCTCTTGGTCGAGTTTCTATCATCCATTAGCAAGAAGAGGGCAAGCGTTTGCAAATGCAGGAGACTTCCTGGATCCAGACAGTCATATTGTCTAGATGTGGGATGTGGCCTATTCTGCCCTGGGCACAGATATGGACCTGGTTACTAGACCACATAGTAGGGTTATTAACTGACTAATGCTGGTGGTTTGGCACCAGTAGGTGTAGACCATATACATCATGATGAAAACTTTAGCATTTTTTTTCCTAAGTGAAATTAGGAGCCATTTCAGAGTTTGGAGGAGATGAGTGATAATATCTGCTTTAGTATTAAAATGATTACTCTGGCTGTTGAGACTAGGCTGCAGAGAAGTAAGGCTTGGAAACATCACTAAGAGGCTGCAGCAGTGATCTGGTTGAGAGATGATGGTAACTTGCCTAGAGTGAGGGCAGTGGTAGTAAAAAGAATTGGTCAGATTCTGGGTATTCTTTAAAGATAGAGGCAACGGGATTTGCCAGTGGATTGGATATGAGATGCAAGAGTCAGTGATGATTCCAAGGTTTTGACTCAGGCAATTAGAAGGATGAAGTTGCCATCAATGGCCACAGTACTGGTATTTGACACCAATTCTCAATAAGGTCCAGGTGAAAAGTTTAGCTGGAAGGGGCTGAAAGAAGTATTGATTCCAGTCTTGATTGTCCCTCCTCTTTCATCTCTAGTCCTGGGAAATCTTCCAGTTTCTTTCAATTCATATTTTATTTAGGTCAAATGAATAAGTTTCTTGTATCACTATTAATATATGAACTGAAGGAAGTTTATCACTTTCTTTAATTGCTGAAAGTTCAAATTTTAAGTACAGCATCTTCATAAATTGTCTTAATAAAGCTACTGTGATTTATGTTCTGATTAATATTCATACATCCGTATGGTACTAGAATTTAAGGAGATGCAGCTCTCTAATATCTGCACTGCAAACAAATGTCTGCTGTAGAACTCTGAAAATTTTAAGAGTGTCTGTTCTTATTACTGCAGTGCACTAGTATTGCATTATTAAATGCTGTCCCCTGGCCCAAACTACATCAGTATTTTTTCCACTTAGGTAGGTATCTCCTGCCCATTTATGTATGAATGATATCAGACCAATCAAGCCATTTTGAGAAATCTGCCAATTATACATCACTATTCACTTATATCACTCATTGAAAGAACATCACCTGTTTCTTTTCCATTTAATGAAGAAGAAAGAATAGAAAAGACAATTATTTATTTCTTCTTTACAAATGCTTTCTATCTGGCCATAGCTAAAGGACAAATAAGGTTTTTCATTATTTTAAGAACATTATTGCACTTTCTCCTTGATACCCCAATGGTATGAGAACATTTTGTGATCATATTTTCTTAGCTCAGCCAAAGAAATCAATGGAAACCAAACTGAATAGCTATAAAATATTCTGCAACAACTGTTAAATAGAATCCAGGGACCAAGAGAAGAGAGGTGGGATGCTTTATGTTGCAAATGCCTTTAAAAAGGGACATATATAAAATCTTTTTCAAGGACTAGTATTAAGCTGTCCTTTTTAACAAACTGTTTATTTCAGTCCTCAAGTGATCTTTGGGATTTGATGTTTTGGGATTGTGATTTTTGGGATTTTAGACTTCAGAGATTTTGATATTCTGGGATTTCAACATTTGGGTTTTGGCATTCAGGATTGTGTCTTTTGGAATTATGATCAACTTCTGAAATCTGTGCTTTTGTCACTTGTGTTGGAGATGGGAAGGAATTGACTGGGAAGGGGCCTTAAGTTCTCAGCAGTGCTCAGAACATTTACATTAGGCTGCAGTTGGGCAAATTATCTAACACAACGTCTATTCTATAAAAACGTGTTGACTACGTCGTGTAATTTATTGAACACTGTACTGAAAGTGAGAAACAGAATTCTTGTATAGGTACTCAGAATATGGTTTCTACTGAATGCATATTTCTTTCCTGTCATTGTAAAGTTGAAAATCATAAATTAAGGCATTGTAAGTCAGGGACCGTGTTTATGAGTTTGTTTTTACATCTGGAATGAAGTACCAAGTACGAATATCAATACTTTAGCTTACATGGCATAAAAAGAGTCACCCTCTTTCATTACCTGCAATCGTGGGTCTATGTCCCAGCTGAGTTGCCTCAGCCACCCCACATAAGGCCATTTTTTACCAACAATCTAAGGGGCTTAATATAAACACATAATATGTTTATCTGGCTTTTGGGAAGAGGATTATCATGTCTAATTGAGAATTATTACCTAGTATTTATTTAGTCTTGGACTACATTTATGGTTAGCTGAATGGCCAACACCTGTTTGCCCTAAATTTTTTTTCTCAGTAGAGATGGGGTTCTTGGCAGATAAAGCACCAATATCATCTGTGATGCATAAATGGGTCTTTTGTGTCCTAGATTGACATTTTCAACCCCACAGCCACATTCCATGGCTTCCTGGCTAGGAAAAGGGAAGGACAAGGATGTATTTTGGGGCACCAGGGGTTTGCAAGACTGCTTGAATATTGACAGGTTAAAATATCCATCACATTATTTTGGTGATTCTCAATGTTCTTGCAGAGACTCAGAGCTACATAGGTACTAGGTCACTGTGTATTTGGACACCACTGTATTCCCCACATCCTTCCACTTTGTGAGCAAGTAATAAGTAACTGTCAAAGGAATGAACGAATGAATGCATGAATTGAGATAGACAATGCACATCAAAAGCTATTTCCTTCCTTAATCTCTCCCTTCTTCCATTGCTTTCTATTCCCTGGCACTAAAAGTAATCTCTCTATCCTGATATTTAGAAAACCTAAACACATCGTATTCTTCTGAACAGTTCTTGCATCATTTACTTTCCACTTATACTGCAGCTATTTAAGAGCATATTCAATCATACTGCTAGATTGTCAATTTCTTGTCCAGAGGAAATGTTTCTAATTTACCTTTACATTTCCTATAGTGCCTATGCGTTTTCAGCAGTCAATTAGGTACCTTGTTGAACGAATGAATCATAAGGAGCCTTGTAAAACTTAGTGATATTTACTGAGTTCTACTTATTAATAGTCAATGAATATATTATTGGGAAGGCAAGGAATTTTACCTTCATTTGTATTAATCAATCAAGCATCTAGTCAATAACCACTGTTTTTGTCGTTGGCCATGTGAAGGCTCTGGGGATGCCTTGTTTAAGTAGGATGCACTGTAGGTAAGCACATCTTTCTGTGAGTTTCTAATTCCATTACTCAGAACTTCTTTAATGACATTTCCCTTCTATTAGACAGATGTGCTGATTCTCACAGAGTGCTGACAGGCAAAAGATGCTCTTAATTACATATTAATTTAGCTTTTGACTGATCAGCCACAAGGTTCTGGTTATTGGAGAATCAAATTAAGCATGTGGTCCGATGGGCCTTGAGTCCTTGGCATCTGACCTATCATGACAGAGGTAAAAATTTTCACTAGTTGTTCCCACCTTGGGGAAGACATTGGCAGCAAGTTTTGTGAGTCCTTGCTAATTCCTTGGGCCACCTCATTCATCCTGAGAGATTATGTATGCCTCAACCCAAGAAAAAATCATGGTAACCCATACCTTCCTCTAGAGTCTTTTCTGAGCTAAACCTTGAAAACACATTATATTTGCAGGTAGGATCATCTTATCTCTCAGATGAGGTTGGGGGATGGTGCATGTATTTTGAATCTTTTTGTTGTTGTTGTTGTTGTTGCACTAGGAATGGGGAAAAGAGCAAAACAGAAGGAGGGACAGGATTATCAGAATGTCGTGTAAATAGAACCAGAGAGGAAAAGAGAAAAGCAGCAAGTAAAGGAATAAGGAGAAACCAGAACCCTGGAATGTCCCAAAGGCCAAAGGCATGGATAGTTTCAAGAAAGGGAAGTCAGTAGTGTGAAGAACCACTGTCTTAGTCTGTTCAGGCTGCTATAACAAAATGTCATAAACTGAGTGCGTATAAACAATAGAGATTTATTTCTCACAGTTCTGGAGGCTGAAAATTCCAAGATCGAGTCTTGGCAGATTGGTGTCTGATGAGGACCTGCATTTTGGTTCATAAATGGCACCTTTCTGTGTTCTCACATGGTTGAAGGGGTGAGAACTCTCTCTGGAGTCTCTTTTATAAGGGCACTAATTCCGTTCATGAGGGCTCTACTCTCATGACCTAATGTTCCACAGGTAGCAGGTCTATGCAAGCCTACTCCTAAAGTCCAAGGAAGCTGAGAGGAAGAAGGGAAGGAGATGACAAATTCATTTTCTCAGAAAGAAACTGAAAGTCAACGTGGCAGGTTAGCATCAAAGGTGGAGTTGCTTTAGCCCACACATCCAATCACCTCCCAAAGGCTCCACCTCCTAATACCATCATTTTGGCAGTGAGGATTTCAACATACGGCTTTGAAGGAGACATAAAGATTCACACTATAGTAGCCACAGAGAGAATGCAGAAAACAAACCAGAACTGAGAAAAGAAACAATTTGATTTGTCAGAAAGTCAGAAAGGTACTGTTGGAGACCCTAAGGTGTGTCATTTTAGCAGAGTGGTGAGGAGGGAAGCTGATTGTAAGGTGGTAATGAACAGACAAGTGATGAAGACACAGAAGCAATAAGTATAACCTGCACATTCTAGAAATGTGGTCATGTTCTCTGGATATTATGTTTTATATCTGTTACCTTTACCAGTCTGTTGGCCCGCTTTGAGTTACAAAAACTTTTCCTTTGAGTCAGGGAGGGGAAATAACTTCCCATAGCTGAAGACTTTGGGCAAAATTGGCAAGGTCACATCTTTGACATCTTCACATTCAACTTCTTTCTCTGTTTTAAGAACACTGAATGACGATGAGTGGTTCTGTTTTGACATTAGAATTACTTTCATGGTTTCCACATGCAGTGAAATGCTGAGCCCCTCAAAGGGCACTGTTTTTTTGAAATACCAAAGTGACCATGGGGAGGCGGTCAGATGAGAAAGCTTGTGGAAGCCAGCTGAAAAGACCAAGAGTTTGAGGATGTGGTGGTGAAGACGGAGTACCAAGCATTTATTTTAGAGGCAGAGACTTAGAGTTTCAGCACCTGGCACTGGCCTTTAGTTAAATGTTGTTTGTTGATGCTCTCATGATGAAAGTCAAGAGAAAAGATGATTATGTTAATGGTTTTGTTCCTTTTGAGCTTCTGTGGCTGTGTGCACTACATTGATTGAGCCTGGGAGGCCCCAGAGCAGTTTTTGTAATAACCTAGTGTTACGTTTTTGAAGGAAAGTCTGTTTACCCTTTGCCTCTTCTACTGCTTCAAGGGATGGTGTAGGGGAAGATCACTAAACAGGAGGTCAGAAGGCTTGGGTTCTATTGATCGTTCTGTGTCCTTGGCCTTAGGATCTTCATCAAGCCACTCAACATTTCTAAAACGTAGTTTTCTTGCCTGTAAAGTGGCATTAGGAAAAGGTAAATGTAAGCATGCTTTCTTAAAGATGCATTATAAACTGTGTTTTTTTTTTTTTTTTTTTTTTTTTTTAGTAAATAGAAGAGCTTGACAGGGAAACACATTTGTAGGCAAACACTGGGAGTATGTTATTAGAATTTGTTTCTTTCTCTGTTGGTTCATATTATAAGAGTTTATATATGCAGCTATAAAAGGCAAATGTAAGCAATGCTATCTTAAAGCTTCATCATAAGATGTTTTCTTTCAGTGAATGGAAGAGTTTAACAGAGAAAGATATTTGTAAGCAAACATTGAGAATAGGTTATTAGAATGTTTCTTTCTCCTTTCGAACTTCATAGACCTAGTAGAAAAATCCAGCAATAAAATCCAAATGTAAGTATGCTTTGTTTAAGGTGCATCATAAACTGTTTCCTTTCAGTGAATGAAAGAGTTTGATAAACACATTTTTAAGCACACATTGAGAATAGGTTGTTAGAACGTTTCTTTCTCCATTGGTTTGTATTACACAGGTTTACATATGCAGCTATAAAAGGCAAATGGAATCATGCTTTCTTAAAGATTCATCATAGGCTGTTACCTTTCTGGGAATGGAAATGTTTGACAAAAAGACACCTTTCTAAGAAAACCTTTAGAATATGTTATTAGAGTATGTTTCTTTCTCCATCGTACCCTAATAGAACACATGGAAAATTCAGTAATAAAAGGAAACTGTAAGGATCCTTTCTTTTAAAAAAAATGAATACCTCCCTATCTTCTAGGGTGGTTGTAGGATCAGATGAAATAGGCTGAAAAGCACATTAAAACCAAAGAGTGCACTATAAATAAAATGCAATGTTATTAAGCAACCAGGAAAGGAAAGTGGAAGACAAAGAGGAATTGAGGCAAGGATAAACATCTCTTCTTTTTCTCATTATCCGCATCCCCATTGATGTTACTGTGAACTATCCTCTTTTTCAGGCCCCATCATTCAATTGAACTGCTTCCTCATTGAGTCAGGAAGTCCAAGCTGGAAATGGAAGGTCTGAGATTCTCTTTGCTTTGTATGAAATGCCTTTCATTGGGCCTCACATATTCAGCTCTCCATAAATGTTTATGCACCTACCTCTTCTCATCTGCTCTCCTTCCAACCATAGACTCATTAATGTTACTCATGGATAGATTCAGATTTCTGGAGTCAAAAGCATATACAATGCTGGAGAATCTCTTTAAGTAGAAAAATACAAAAATATTTTCTTTACAAATTTTATTGAAACATGTGGTCTAGTGAACACATTGCTAGGGACCATGCAAGACCTTGGAAGGGGTCTACACAAGTGAAGATTCTTAAAGCTTAAATGTTAGTAGTTTCATACTGAATCTGCCTCAGATGATGATGAAAAGCCCAATGTGTACATCTTGCCTACTGCTGTGTTCAGTAACTCTTGTTTGTTTTGTGTATGTGTGTATGCATGCATACACATGTGAATTGTCACATAGCCTATTCATATACAATATAACCTCCTAAAAAGAACCACATAGTATGTACATAATTTGACATTTAAAAAATATAGGAAGTGAAAAATATTTTTGGTTTTAGAGTTTTATGACGTTTATTGAAATCATTCAACAGCCTTTGGATTTCTAGAATATCAGATGTGAGAATCTCTGCCCCAGGTCACTTTCTGCTTAAAACTGTGTGTAAAGTCCAACTTGTAAAATGCATTGTTTAGTTTATAGAGAATTTGCTATTTTTTCCTGTCTGTAGTGACAGAGTGGTAATTTGAGTCATTTAGTCCAGCCCACTGCCTTCAGCAGACCACATAGAAGTCGTGCCTGAGATAAAAAACTGTCCTATTTTTAAAGGTCTTCAGAAAGGAGTGCTCTCTCTTGACCTTGCTTTGAAAACCACCGTCCTTGTTAGGACTTTCCACCTCTGACAAACCTAAGATCTCCAGGATGTAACAATGTTATGTGAGCAGCCATTCAGAATGCAACTGTAGATTAAAGTTAGGAAGATGTCCAGTGTTTGCTAATTTTGCTGTTAAGAAAAACCCCTTCTTCGAATCTCTAGTATGCTTTCCCAATTTTGGGGAATGCATCTGTTACATACAACCTCCATGATGAATATCCACAACAGAGAGTCTATTTTTCTGGGAATTGATGATAACATACTGTGCAGTGGATGTGAAAACTCAGTTTATGGTTTGACTTTAAAATAATTTTACCTTTATTGTGAAAAATACAGAAAACTTGGAAAGTAAATAAATATATTTAATAGAAAGAAAACAGAAATCATGGATATTTCACAAGCCAGATAAAACTAACTATTCATATTTTGATGTGTTTTCCTCTATTTTCCTATTTATGAGCACACAGATATTCATAACAGATAGAACATTTTATCTTCCTTTTTCTCTATTTAGTAATTTATAATGGATATTTTTCCATATCACTAAAATTTATTCAGAAACTTAATCTTAAGACATATATGATACTATATATTATAGATGAGCTTTTGTTCATTGCTATTTTCTTTGATCTTATTCTTTATTTATATAGTGTAGAACATTAATAGTAGTTTTGTACATATAAGATTAAATCAAGTAATATGCCAATGTATTCTCATTTTAAAAGTCTAAAATAGTTAAAGTCCTCCAGTATTTCTCATCCTCCGAAGTTACTGTTTTATCAATTTTGTGTCTATCCTTCTAGCATCTTTTCTATAAGAATTCAGAAAATCCAGTTTTTTATGGTTTATGCTTCTTCATAATTTACTTAACAAATCCTTTGTTATCAATGATTCACATCCTTCCTGATTTTTATTTTCATAAATAATAACAAATAGCTTTGCACATAGATGTTTAATGCATCTCTGATCATTTACTTGGGATAAATTTATAGGATTATTGGGTCAAAGAATATGGCTCCATGGAGCTATCTTTAAGAATAAAGTACTTACTAATATACATGTCTTATTATTATAAACCTGGAAACTTTCAGTGATGCCTGAATATACCTATCTAATAAACAAAAGAAGAAAGCAAAGCAATTGAAAATATAGGGGAAAGGTTACAGAGCCAAACAATGGGGCAAACTAAAATGTAGTGTTGCTCTGAGTGATGGAGTGTAAGAAGTAGTGCTTGATGAATCAAAGCCAAATCTTCAACAGACAGGGAATTCAGGAAGCAGAGACTGATACTCTTAATACCTGAGTAATCTGTCAGTGTTTAAAATTGCCATATTCACTATTAGCTTCAGGCACCCTGGTATAGCTTTTTCATTGTATGTTCTTTTACTTGTAGCTTAGCATTCCATTATTACTTTTTTCTTGAAAATTCATCCTATCCATAAGTTTTTGTTTCAAAATATTTTTTTGTGTTTGAAAATGGGTGGGATATTTATGGTTGGTTAAAAGTTTGTTTAGATTCTTGCTTTATCACAGAGTTGACTGAGTTTTACTACTTGGAAATTAAAATAGATGTTTATTAATAATCACATATTAAAAATATGTATAGAGACATAATAATCCCAGTTCATGATGCTACTCCTAGTCCTGATATTCACCTTTTATCTGACATTCAGCAAGTCCTTCAATTTCATGGTCATTATTTTCATTTGCTAATTTCAAGGAAAACTGAATTAAATAGTTTCATTTTCAAATCATGTGTAATGTGATTCACTTTTTAAATTATTATTTTTATTGGTCTACCTGACTATATACATAGAGAGTATTCTGAAATGTGTGTCAAAGGCTAATGGTTATTTCTGGGTGATAGAATTTTAGATGACTTTTTGTAATCTTCTTTTCCTGTTCTTTAGTTCTTGAATTTTTAATGCCAAGCATATATTCTTTTCACAAAAGTATTAAATTACTTTTCAAAAATGTCACATCAGTTTGTACTCCTAGTATCATTATATTGGTGCATAGGCCTGGCTATACCTTCACAGGCATTGTTCCATCTTTTTAAATTTTAATATTAATTTGATGGGTGAAAATATTTTATTCTCTTAATTTATATTTCCCTATTATTTAGTTTGGATATTTATTTTTGTTATTTTTATTATTATTTTTTTGAGACAGGGTCTTGCTCTGTCACCCAGGCTGGAGTGCAGTGGCATGATCATAACTCACTACAGCCTTGAACTCCTGGGCTCAAGCAATCCTCCTGCCTCAGCCTCCCAAGCAGGTGGGACTACAGGTGCTCACCACCACACACAGCTAATTTTTAAATTTTTTGTAGAGACAGGGTCTTGCTATATTGCCCAGGCTGGTCTCAAACTCCTGGGCCTCAAGTGATGCTCCCTCTTCAGACTCCCAAAGTGCTGGGATTACAGGAATGAGCCATCACACCCAGCTTTTTCATTATTTTTTATTAACCATTCCTCTTTGAGAAATTAACACTCTGTCAATTTTTCTGCATTCATCTTGTCAGCATCTGTAGCATCCAGAGAATTTTCGATATTCAATGTTTTAGCAGTAATTACTGTTTTAAATTGGAATTTTTATTGAGATAATTGTAAATTCACATGCCATTGTAATAAATAATACAGAGCAATCCTGTCTTTGTATACTTTGTCCTGTTTCCCCCAATGGTAACTTTTTGTAAAACTATATTATAATATTACAACCAGGATATTAACATTATATAATTTTAATTCAGATTTCCTCAGTTTTACTTTTACCATTTATGTGTGTATGTTTAAGTTCTATGCAATTTTGTCACTTGTATAAATTGGCACGTTTTCCAGCTCAGTCAAGATACTAAAAAATTCAGATATCACGAAGACCCCTTACGTTGCCCTGTTATTATCACAGCCACCTCCCTTCATCCCCTCCACAATCCTCTGCGACCATTAATCTGCCCTTCAATTCCAATGTGTTCCCTTCCAAAAATGTTCTATAAATAGAATCTTCCAGTATATTGCCTGCACATTTTATAAAGTTGAAGAAAAATGTCACGTGCCAGTATTGGTTTCTTCTTTTTTCTCCTCTCAAACCCAAGAGAAGTTACCCAGCATCTTTTACCTTCAGTTTTCTCTTCTCAAGTTTTGGCTTCTAGAAATACTCTGCTTTTCAAACACTCTCATTCTCATCTCAAGTGATTGCATAGGTTTTGAGTTGTACTAAGAGCAAGGAATGTCTGTGGCTACTGTTGAGAAGGAAATGAAGTGAAATCTTGTCTTAAGTTACGAGAGTGAACAACTCCCAGAGCAGTGGGGGTAAAGTGGTGATTTCAAGGCTCTCATAATTCCTCTCCATAGTGTGTGCCAGAGAGAAATGTAGCTGAAGTTCAGAATTCTATCAGGGGCTCTTCATTATCAACACAATGTGGCAAAGTTGGCAGAAAGTTGAGGGAAAAGATTCTTTTTCTTTTCTATCTTGAATAAAGGAAAGAAACATCAGGGCATTTTTTTCAAAAGAAAAAATGTGAACACGAAGAACAGAAGCAATTACTGAAGGCCACCACTTCATCAAATGTGTCTGCACCGAGAGCATCATTCTTAGGGGCTAACTGCATTGCTAAAGCTAAGAAGCCCTTTGCTATGGGTGAAGAGTTGATTCTACTTCTGCTAAGGACATTTGCCATGAACTTTTAGGAGAGGCTGCAGTTCAAAAGGTGGCACGTGTTCCTCTCAGCTAACACCATAACTAGATGAACTGATGAAATAGCAGAGGATACCGAGGTAGAATTGTTAGAGAGGATTAATGAGTTACTGTGGTACACAATCCAGGTTGAGGAGTCTGCCAATGTTGACAACAAGGCAACAATGTTTGTTTTTGTGCAATATATTTTTCGGGAGGATGTGTATGAGTATATGTTATGTGCAGTTTTGTTGCCAGCCAACACCATAGTTGCAGAACTATTCGAGTCTTTGAATGATTACCTATCAAAATCTAAATCGGTCATTTTGTATTGGTAAAAGCATGGGTGGGGCAGCTGCCATGACTGGACGGCTTTCTGGTTTCACTACTCAGGTCAAGGAGGTCACTTCTGAGTGTGAGTCTATGCACTGTGTCATCCATAGAGAAATGCTGCCTAGCCAAAAAATATCACCTGAACTAAATAATATTTTGCAAGAAGTGGTCAAAATTATCAACCACATTGAAGTATAAGCCCTTCACTCATGTCTATTTGAGCAGCTCTGTGAGGAGATGGATGCAGAGCACACACGTCTTTTCTTATACACAGAAGTGAGATGGCTTTCTAAAGGCAGATCACTGGCCAGAGTTTTTGAATTACAAGAGCCACTCCAGAGATTTCTTTTAAAAAAACAGTTACCACCAGCAGCACATTTCAGTAACACAGAATGGGTCACAAAACTTGCTTACTTGTGTGACATATTCAGCTTGCTCAATGAATTCAATCTGTTGTCACTTCAGGGGAGAATGACAACTGTGTTCAAGTCAACAGATAAACTGGCTGCATTCAAAACAAAACTGGAATTATGGGGGCAACAAGTGAACATTGGGATCTTCAACATGTTTCAAACATCGTCACAGATTTTGAAAGAGACCGAACCAGGGTCTTCTTTCTCCCAGCTGATGCATGATCACCTATCTAAGCTTTCAAAAGAGTTGGAGCATTACTTCCCAACCACAAAAGACCCCAGAACTGGGAAGGAATGAATCCATGACCCATTTGTGAATAAGCCAGGTGAATCAACTTTGTCCATGCTAGAAGAGGATCAACTTCTTGAGATCACAAATGATGGTAGCCTTAAAAGTATATTTGAGATGACTTCAAATCTCAAGTTCTGGATTAAAGTCAAGGCAGAATATCCTGAGAGTGCCACAGAAGCACTGAAAAGCCTGCTTCCATTTCCAACATTCCGTCTTTGTGAAGCAGGCAGGGTTTTCTGTAGTGATAACAACAAAAATGAGATTACAACGAGATTATGGGGTAGACTGGACATAAGCAACACACTTTGGGTGTCACTGTCTGCCATCATCCCCAGATGGGACCGTCTAGTTGTAGGAAAACAAGCTCAGGGCTCCCACTGATTCTGCATTATGGTGAGCTGTATAATTATTTCTTTATATACTACAATGTAATAACAGTAGAAATAAAGTGCGCAATAAATGTGACGCACTTGAATCATTCTGAAACTATCCCCTCTTCCCCTGGTCTGTGGAAAAATTGTCTTCCATGAAACTGGTCCCTGGAGCCAAAAGGTTGGGGGCTGCTGACTTAAACATAAGACCTGATACTGTTAAACTACTTGAAGAAAAGATAGAAAAAAAGCTTCTTGACATTTTTCTGGGATTGCCTTAAACTAAGATGTTTCCACACAGCAAAGGAAACAATCAATAGAGTGAAGAGATAGCCTATGGAATGGAAGAATATATTTATAAATCATACATCTGATAACAGCTAATATTCAAAATATATAAGGAATGCAAACAACTCAATAGCAAGAAAACAAATAACTGTTAAATAGGCAAAAGACTGAATAAACATTTCTCAAAAGATAATGTGCAAATGGTTGGCAGGAAGATGAAAAAATGCTCAACACCACTAATCATCAGGGAATTGCAAATTAAAATCACAATAAGCTATCACCTCACACCTGTTTGAATGGCTACTATCCAAGAGATGGAGGATAACAAGTGTTGGCTGATATGTGGAGAAAAGGAAACCCTTGTACATTATTCGTGGGAATGGAAATCAGTGTAACCATTATGAAAACAGTATGGAGATTCTTCAAAAAATTAAAAAGGTAACTACCATATGATCCAGTAATCCTACCTCTGGGTATATATCTAAAGGAAATCAGCATGTCAGAAAGATATCTGCATTCTGATGGTTATTGCAGCATTATTCACAACAGCCAAGATAAGGAATTAACCTAAGTGTTTATGAACAGATGAAAATGGATAAAGAAAATGTGGTATATGTACACAATGAAATAATATTCAGCCTTAACGAAGAAGGAAATCTTGTCATTTGAAACAACATGCATGAATCTGGAGGACCTTATATTAAGTAACATAAGTCAGGTATACAGACAGACAAATACTGAATGATCTCACATGTGGAATCTTAAACAGTTGAATTTGTACAAGTAGAGAGTAGCATGGCGGTTGCCAGGGATTGACGGGGTTGGGGAGGATGGGGAGATGTTGGTCAAAGGATATAAACTTTCAATTAGACAGGATGGGTGAGTTTTGGAGATCTTTGTGCAACATGGTGACTATAATTACTAATAATAACAATGTATTGTATATCTGAAAATTTCAAAGAGAGTAGATCTTATATTGTTAATTTTTTCCAGCTTTATTGAGGTATAATTGACAGTAAAAATTGAATAAATTTACCATGTACAGTGTGGTGTTTTGATATATGTATACATTTGAAATGATTAACACAAACCAACTAATCTGTGCATCACCTCACAGTTAGCTTTTTTTATTGTGGTGAGAACATTTAAGATCTACTGTCTTAACACATTTCAAATATATAATACAGTACTGCTAACTCTAGTCGCTGTGCTATTCATTAGAGCCTCAGAACTTACTCATCTTATAACTGAAAGTTTGTACCCTTTGATACCATTTTCCTCTGCCCCCAGCCCCTGGAAACCCCCATTGTAATTCTGAGAGATCTTTAATGTTTTCACCACACACATACACACACACACAGTGATAACTATATGAGGTGATGTATATGTTAATTAGTTTGTGGGAATCATTTCACAATGTATACATACACCAGAACATCACATTGTACACCGTAAATATATATAATTTTTCTCTGTCAATTATTCCTCAGTAAAGTAAAGAATAAAAGGAAAAAAAGAAAACACAGGAAATAAAAAACCATGAAACAACAAAAATCCCTCAAAGACTTCATACGACTTGAAAGAGGCAAAGAACCAGGCAGGCCTTTGTGCCTAAGCTCAGGCTCTGCCCTCTCCCTATTAGTCTTCACTCCTCCCATCCCTCCAAATCCTTCTTTCTCCAATGCTTTGAACTCAAATATCCATTAGGAGGAAAGAAATGAAAGGAAACTAACATGTATAGAGCACCTACTATGTGCCAGACATTAGACTTTGTTCTCCCTTGTTTATTTCCTCCAACCCATCAGCAAATCCCGTCCCTTCAACCTTCACAGTATCTCCAGAATCCAGCCACAGCTCTCCATCTTCCTGCCACCACCCTGTGCCAGGCCACCAGCACCTCCCTCCTGGATCATTGCCTTGGCCTCCTAAGTGGACTTCCTGCTTCTGCTCTTGCCTTTACATTTTAATCACAGCATGGGAGACAATGATCATATCCTGACTTTGCCTAGAACTTTCAGAGGCTCCCAACTCTTGCAGATTAAAACACAAAACCCTTGAAGGCCCTAGGAGAGCTGAAGCCCTACTGTCTCTCTGACCTCATCCCCTACCACTCACTCCGGACCCACTGTACTCCAGCCATCTTTGTGTCTTCACTGCCGTGTGGAAATGAAAATGTGTCCCTGCCTCAAATCCTTTTCCACCTGCTGTTCCCTCTGCCAGAGAGACTAGATTGTCCTGTTGAATATCTGCATGACCCACTAGGGGCCATTGCTAATCACCTTATATTAGAAATGGAGTCCTCTAGAGCACTTATCACCAGGTAACTGTTCATTTATTTGTTTATTATCTGTTTTCTTGAAACCTGCTTCCCCACTGTTGCCTCTTCCAAAAGGGCTGGGATGTCACCTGGTTTGTATACTGCTGTGAAGGCTTTATATTATTTAATTCCCATGAGAACCTTATGAGGGAGGTACCATTGTTATCTCTATTTGATTGAGGACCAAACAGGGATGATAAATAATTTGTCTAAGGTCACATGAGTGGCAAGTGTCAAAGCTGGGCTTTGAACTCAGACAAGTGTGACTCTAGAACATGTGCTCATACCAACCTATTGCCTTTCTGCTACTCAGTATTTGGCAATCTGTGCAAGATCCATGCATGAGTCAGGAGCCACCTAGGCATTCTGGATTCTGTCTGTTTCTCATTTTCTGTTCCCGGTACCTGAGGCCTCAGCCTGCTGTCTTCATGCTTTGCTGCCACATGGGGTCATCTTCTTCCTAATCAAAGATTTGCTGACGTCTGTGAGTAGAGATTTAGAAACCAATCTACCTTTAGGCAGGTGGAAGGGCTCTAAACTTCGGAGCTGAATAATCAGTACATCTTGAGGGGTAAAAGAATGTCCATTTAGGTGTGGAAAAGCCTAGGTTCAATTTCCAGTTTGCCCACAGATGCCTGGGCCCCCGGGGAGGAGATGCTGATCCGGTGGGTCAGGTGTGGAGCTGTATATGTATTTTAAAAATTCCCCAGATAGCTCTGATACTCATCCTAGGTTTAAGGATCCCTAAAATAGAGCATAGAGAAAGTAAATTATTCTAGGGCAAGAAGGAAACTGAATCATCATGCAAATTGACGTTCACTAGATAAGATGACGGAGTGCTTTAAAAGTTTAATACTGGAGCACAAGGGGAAAGCATCAGGCTCTAGAGTAGATTGCCCTCAAATTCCTGTGCTTAATCAGAATATCCTGAATAGCAGCCCAGTGTCACATGGTGGAAGTCTCCCCAACACCCTTCAATGTGGCGCTCTGTGCTGTCACTGTAGCAGATGAGCACAGAGCATATGCAGCTAACTCTGCCTGGGGAGGCAAGGAACATTTCTCAGATGAGGTGATCTTTATATAGAAGGCATATAAACATTGGTCCTTATTTGAACACAAATCTGGGAACATTTTAGAGCTTGAACATGGAAGGGTTTATTTTGGAAGAAAGTGGAACAACTCAGCAAATCAGCTCACTTTGCTCCATCTGACCAGATTCTAGTCTGTGGCCAGTGATAAAAAACACCTGCCTCCCCTTACCTTACCTGTCCCATCCTAACCTGGCCCCCTGGTTTTGCCTTTTTTCTGTCTGCATACAATCCCCTCGAGTGAAAGCATATGACTAGAAATCAAAGTAGGAATTTTAACAGACACATTGGTGTATTTTTATTCTTTACTATATGTTAGCTTCTGCCCATTCTGAATTGTATTTTCATTTTGGTTAACTTAATTATCAAATATTTGGAATATAAAGACAATTCAGAAAATAAAATACCTACATTCCTATTCAGGGGTGGGGAACCTGTAGCTTTTAGGCCACTTGTGGCCTTCTAGTTCCTTAAGTGCTTGGCCTTTTGACTGAATCTATATTTTACAGAACAAATCGTTTTATTAAAAGAGGTGCCGCAGAGAAAAATGAAGCTTTTCTTGCCTCCTTTGGTGCTTAAAAAAGGACAATCTTGAAATCAAAAGGCCGCAGGTAGAAATAAAATGTTACAGAGACTGTCAGTGCATACCCCTATCTTGCCTCTAGCATCTTTATGTTTAATAAGAAAAATACTTCAGTAATATTGATGTTTACTCTGCCCAAAATAGCACTACTTAAGAACTGGTCGGGACCTTGGGGATCACATATTCCAACTTCTTTTGACAGCTAAGTGCTGGAGATTCTAGGAAGTAGGTAGGGTTCTGGTAATATGGCAGAGTTGGTCACCTAACAATGTTGGCTTTATTAATACTATTACTGATTGGCCTCTGTGCTGTATATCAGGAGTGTCTGCATGAGTTTTGGAAAGAGAGTGATGTTCCCATTTTGATCTTCAGGGCTTGTCATATCTCCTGGCCCATCTATCCATCTTCAAACCTGTTGCAGCTGGGTTAATTCAAGCCTTGCTAATGCCCAATGATGATAGCAGTAGCTGTTCTGCAGCCTCCTTTAGACTTAGCCTTACCTGTCACATACATTGCACATCTGGTGTCCCCATGTTGTTTTTGAGCCCCCTATTGTACCCATCTTCATGTGACTTTTGTTAAGGGGAACACAGAGAGGAAAAGATCTGTTGTCTGATATAAATAATGATCTTTAATATTTATGGATGGCTTACTGTCTGCCAGGATTTGTTCTATGACTTCTACATGAATTAATTCATTAAATTTTCATAGCATTTCTATGACACAGGTATTATAATTATCCTTGTTTTAGAGATGAAGAAATTTAGACTGTAAAAGAATAAGTGACTTGCTCGAGTTTTCCCAGCTAGCATGTGGTAGAGTCAAGGTTTGGATTTGGGCCATCTGGCCCCAAAGCCTGTGTTACTTACTGCCATACATGCAGCTTTTGATGGAAATGAATGGGAGAGCAAGCCCATTTGGGGACTCTGTATTTTTGTTAGTCCTTAATACATAGTGTACTCTGATCCTTCAGTTGTCAGTATTTTTTGTATCTTTGGAATGAGTTCTGTATGGAAATTGTTTTGAAATTGAATTATCTGTACCACCAACATATTTCTCCATAGGAACAATGTCATAAAGAGCAGTTAAATTTCCAGACAAATCCATAGTCTGTCTAAGCCATGATGGAGCTAAATACCTTCATTTGCAGTAAAATATTAAAAAAGAGCAATGCTGCCACATTATCAGTAAAAAGAGAAAGCCAAATGTTCTTATATTTTACTCTGAAGTGATTGTGCTTGAAGGAAAGGATGACAAGGAAGCAGATAGAAATGCTGAAGATTTTAGGTTTGTGAATACTTTCAAGGCCATTGAAGATAGACATTTCTTTTATCTAAGTTCATTTAAAATATAAGGGCTTTCCTCTTATTTGATATACTTGTACATGTAGTAATGTTCTTTTACTTCTAGATCTCCAAAACAAGAGCTTTTTAGTTGTTGTTGTTTACAAATATAACCAAGAGAAGATGAGAGATTTTCCTGGAGTCACTAGGCAAGATTTAGAAAGAACAGGAGAAAAGGGAAAGGAATTATAAAGAACACATACACTTGTTTTGTAAACAGAGATCATTTAAGCTGTAATTAGCTTAAAAAAATAGGGAAGGTAGAATAGGTGGTGTGTGTACATGCCTTCCAAGTGAAAAAATGATTGTGAGGAAAAGATCTTCGATAACATACTTCCTTCTGCTGATCAACAGTAGCACCACTGACTCAAACCAACATGGTGGATGGGAGGAGGAAGAACGTCTGCAACCAGCTAGAAAAATGTCCCAGAGGAACATTTGTAATTTCACAAGTGCTTTATATTTGTCTGATGCAAAGTATATTCTTTCAGGTCGGAAATGGATTAGGCATGCTTTTGAGAGAATGACATTAAAATTCTTCTATAGAATACAAAAGAGAATGCATCGGATAATTATTGTTTTTCACCAGTAGCATTTGCCCTTCTCTTTTCTTTATTTTTCATGCCACTGCTGAGGTACCTCTGCAGGGTCTCTTCTTTTAAGTCTAGTTATTCCTGAGTTCTTATTAGGGGGCATGTAAGGAGAATTGCAAGAGTGGTTTCAAATAAGCTGCTGTTTATTGTGGTTGGAGCAAGCTTGCCCAGCTATGTAGGCTCTGCCCTCTTCTCATTCTACCATCTCTATATTTTGTTTCTTTGTTTCATGACATAGTTAGTTACTGGGGTGGAAATACATTTCTTAGCCACCGTAGCAGAAAGCTTGCCTCCTTATTATCCACGGAGCTGTAGTGTAAACTCAACTTTGGCTGAAGTGAGGAGAAAGTGTTAAATATGCCATTGCTAGGGGAGTTAGAAACATTGCTATTTTCAAAACATGTCACCAAGTTATTAATTAAGCACTAAAGCAAGTAACTTGAATCAGTTCAAGAGAACCCTTTCCCCCACAGCTCCCATTTTGGCCCATGTGAAATACATTTAATTTAAATCTTACTGAAAATTTCTAAAGGCTCTAATCTTAATTGTCAGTGCCACAGATAATAACATAATTTTTTCCAGTTTGTCAAAGGAGAAATAATGGACTTGAAAAAATTATATTATTTTCACTTTCATTATCCAGCTAATGATATTGGCATAATTGATTTAAGATATTAATACCTACTGACTTGCAGTGTTTATGGTATACAGCTTTGTAAATTCAGCTTATGTGATTCCCTTTGACTTAGTCCTGGAAGAACTTTGTTCTAAGATGCTGGGATGGGCTCCTACATGGACATCTACTCCCCAGAGGAATATAAAATCTGACTTGTCTAAAGTTCTTGGAGGAGTGATAAATACCATGGCATCCTATTTATTTTTCACTTTCTACTTAGAACTGCAGTCCTGAAATGTTCCAACGAAATTTTTCAATTGCATCACCCAACTCAAATCAGTGGATGCAAAGCTTTTTTTCCTGATTTCTGGATTTATGGGTCCTAAGTGAAATGAAACTGATGATTTCTTTCTGCTGAGTAGCAGTTTAGAGAGGGTGCTTTTGAAATTTTGTAAAGTAACATTTCAGAGAAGTTCCTTTGGATCTTTTTCCTGGGATATAGTAAGCAGGAGGGAAAAACGTGGCTAGGCTTCACAATCCCTTTACTGGATAAATATTAAAATGCCCTAATTTCACACTGATGGTCCTAAAAGTTTTTATGCAAGAAACTTGAAAATCACTATATATACTTACATTTCACACCTTTTTTTTTTTAGTTTGAGATAGGATTGAACACAACCACATTTTACAATGCTTATTAATGTACATTTTTACTAGGAAAAGTAAAATTAGTAAGGGCAATTTTTCTATTGCCCTTTATTACCCGTAACCCCCCTAGTGGCTGTAGATGCAGAAATGCAATTTTTAGCTACCCATAAAAGAGTTTGCTTTTAATACAAAAAATTTCTCAATTATATTTATTTAGTCATACTTTGCTATTGTCCATTAAATGTTCCATTGCTACTCACTGGAGAAGCCATTTAAATCAAGTACAAATTAGCAGAAGTGAAGTGTGTAGAGGAAAGAGCTATAGATTCAGATTCATGAATGATCTCTTAACCGTGTGGCCTAGAGATACCAGAGTCATCCAACATCTCTGAGTCTGCTGTTTCAACTATAAAATGCAGGCAGCAGTCATTTTCTGTGAAAATTAAATGAGATACTCTCTCTGAAAATGTTCTGTAGTCTCTAAGGTTCTGTGCCAGTGTAGCATGCCTTGTAACTTTGTGACTTCTTATGCTTTGGTCAAACTGATACCAATTTCTTTAATGGACTTTGTTTTTTAAAAATGAACTTTTAAAGAAGTAATGATAGGTTTGTAGAGTTGAGGCCTGAAGTATGAGTGTGTGCTTGCAAGCATAACACGCAGCTGCTCCCCAGACCTGTACTCCACTGCTCCCTTGGGTAGAAACCAGGCTGAAGCTTGCCTGTGTCACTAATTAACAACGTGATATGGGACTAATTATTGGACTTCTCCAAGTTTCTTTTCCCCTTCTAGGTGGTGTAATAATCCTACCTCCCAGGGTTATTTTGAGGATTGAATAAGACAACAATATACCTAATATACAGTGTTCAGCAGATGAAAATAATAACTCATATGGATAGGGCTTACTAGGTATCAGGTATGGTTGTGAACACTTTAAAGATATTAACTCTTCAAATTCTGACAATATTCCAATTGGTTGACAATATCTTAATCTCTATTTTATAGATGAGAAAACTAAGGCACAGAAGATTAAGTATAATAGCTGGCTCAACATCAGACACCTAATAAGTGGCAGAGTCACCCTTTAAATGCAGGGAAGGCTGGCACCAGAGTCTGTGTGCTTAACCACTTACCTCTCTCTCTCTCAATAGGAAAGCTCTGTTCTATTAAGGAATCCAAGGCTTTGATTTTGTTGTATGGAACATGCATGCCTTTGTCACATGCCAGGATACCTTGAATTCTTCAGAAACTTCTTGCAGAAACTTTCCTAAAATAATGGCTTGAAATAACATAATTTTTGTGTAGTAACAAAGAAGACACAATAGATTCACAGTATTATACAGATTTTCAAATAGATGGTTACATATACAAACTGAAAGAAGCAAAACATAAGATTCAATTACCAATGCTATGCCTGTACTGTACTAGCACATTCTTTTTTTTTTTCCCCTCAAAATATTAAGGGGTATAAATGTTTTTGTTACATGGAAGTCAGGGCTTGTGGTGTGTTTGTCACTAGAATAGTGTTCATGTACCCAATAGGTAAGTTTTTATCTCACACCTCCCCTCCCAGCCTCCCTTCTTTTTGGCTTCCAATGTCCTTTATATCTCCTTGTGCCCATGTGTACTCATCATTTGGCTTCCACTTATTAAGGAGAACACATGGAGTTTGGTTTTCCATTCTTGAGATACTTCACTTAGGTTAATGGTCTCCAGCTCCATCCATGTTGCTGCAAATGACATTATTTCATTCCTTTTTATGGCTGAGTAGTACTCCATGGTAAACATATACCACATTTTCTTTATCCACTCAGGAATTGATGGGCACTTAGGTTGTTTCCACATTTTTGAAATTGTGAATTGTGCTGCGAAAAACATTCAAGTACAGGTGTCATTTTTATAAAATGACTTCTTTTCTTTTGGGAGGATACCCAGCAGTGAGATTACTGGATCAAATGGTAGGTCTACATTTATTTCTTTGAGGAATCTCCATACTGTTTTCCATAGAGGTTGTTCTAATTTGAAGTCCCATCAACAGTGTATAAGTGTTCCTTTCTCTCTGCATCCACACCAGCATCTACTGTTTTTTGACCTTTTGATAATGACCATTCTGATAGGGGTAATGTGGTATTTCGTTGTAATTTTAATTTGCATTTCCCTGATGATTAGTGATGTTGAGCATTTTTTGTGTATTTGTAGACCATTTCTCTATCTTCTTTTGAAAAACTTTTGTTCATATTTTTTGCCAACTTTTGGATGGGGTTGTTTTTTTTTTGTGCTGATTTGTTTGAGTTCTTTGTAGATTCTGATTATTAGTCCTTTGTTGGATATATAGTTTGTGAATATTTTCTCCCATTCTGTAGGTTGTCTATTAATTCTCTTGATTGTTTGCTGTGCAGAAACTTCTTAATTTAATTAAATCCTATTTATTTTTGTTGTTGATGTATTAGTCTTTGGAATCTTTGTCATAAATTCTTTGCCTAGGCCAATGTCTAAAAGAGTTTTTCCTACCTTTTCTTCTAGAATTTTTATGGTTTCATGCCTTACATTTAACTCTTTTATCCATCTTGAATTAATTTTTGTATATGATGAGAGACAGGGGTCCTGTTTTATTCTTCTGCATGTGGTTATCCAATTTTCCCAGCACGATTTATTTAAAAGGGCTTCCTTTTCCCAGTATATGTTGTTGTCTGCTTTGTCAAAGATCAGTTGGTTGTAGGTAGAAGATTTTATTTCTAGGTTCTCTATTCTGTTCATTGGTCTATATCTCTACTTTTATACCAGTGCTATGCTGTTTTGGTTAGTGTAGCCTTGTAGTATAATTTGAAGTCTGGTAGTGTGATGCTTCCAGGTTTATTCTTTTTGCTTAGGATTGCTTTGGCTATTCAGGGTCTTTTTTGATTCCAAAGGAAGCTTAGGGTTATTTTTTCTAGGTCTGTGAAATAAGACATTGGTCTTTTGAAGGGAATTGTGTTGAATCTGTTGTATTAGCCCATTCTTAATGATATTTTTTTCTTGGAAATTTCTTTAGTACTATATAATTTAATGATTTGATGTAAAAGTTACCTTAATAAATGTTTTTGTACATTTGCATAAGTAGACTGGAGTCAGAAAACTTAATTAGTTGTGTGATTTTAGGCTAGTCCCATAAATTCTCTGAGACCTACTGCTATTCTAATCTGCAAAGTGGGAAATATAATACTTCCTGTGTCTACAGTGAGAATCAGATGCAAACATTGATGTAAACATCTTTGGCAAACTCTCAAGTGCTATGTAAATGTTGAGAATTCTTATTAGTGTCAAGAGAGTTTCAGAATTTCATGTGATTTCTCATAAAAGTGCCTAGAGAGCTGGGATGTGAAATCTACATTTCTCAATCCCAGACCTTGGCCAGTGGTCCAAGATATTGCCCCCTTGGGAATACATGAGACTTAGACCACATTGTTTAACTGACTCCCATGTGAGGTGCTGGCTCATCAAGAGAGAGGGTTTCTATCAATCAGATAAGGGCTGGCCTAAATTGATCTCCACAATCCCAACTCCGAGAACTTAGACTTCTGAAATTAAAACAGGGGAAGCTTTTCTGCAACTTAACTGAGACTGTAAATTAGAACTTTGAGGTTATTTAGTATTAGCATTTCACAGCAGAACATTTGCTAAGAAAACCAAACATAATCACCACCAGTGTTTTTGAGTAGGCCCCAACTTTCCACAGGAAATGGAGAACTCTTTTTCATTTTAGCCACAGGAACTGGTATTGTTTATTTCCTCATCCATATGTTTTGTGTCTGGAAATAGCTCCAAGTCCTGAAGCCCAGTGGGTCATCAGGTTTCCTCCCCCACACACCCCTGAAGCTCATTCTTCTCCTCCTCTGCTCTTTACTGTTTCTATAGGTTCCCAGCCCTTCTTCTTCTCTTGTTCAGTGTTCTTCCTCAAAATTTCCCTGTCCCAATCTCTCAATCATCCCTCTTCTTCCTCACTGGCTGAGTTTTAATTATGAATATCCGAAAGCATTGTGCATTAAAGTCAGTAACTATAATTCTACCATCTTTTCCTCAAGCACCAATGGACCTTCACCTGGGCTGCTGGTCTCTGATAATGAGCCTGTTATCAGAGATAAACTATCTGGGACAGGATAAAGAATGTTCTCTTTCAAGCAAGAGAAAGAGAAAGGGCACAAGGGAAGGCTGCTACTCTTGGCCTCCCTGGAAGAGCCCAGTCCTGCCATGCCTGTGATTTTCCTTCAGAACAATTCTGGCTTCCTTCTCCCATGCTGTTCCTGGCTGTCCCCTGGTCATCCTTCAGCCCTCTCTCTGCTCCCTCTCTGAGCCTCTCCAAACTGAACTCTTCACGCTTTTGCTGCCAGTTTTGGAAAGATTCATGATTTCTGCATTTCAAATATTAGTTCTAGAAAAAGATCTACCTGGTCATCTGATCTAATTTGGTTGAGGTGTTCACTGTCCTAAGCTGGAGAATGGGACAGGAAAAAGGTTGAGATTCTTGCCAGCCCTTACACTGCTTCACTGGTGGGTTGTCACTTTTTCTGAGGCTTCTAAGCTTGATGTGAAAGTCTGAAACATAAATATTCTCTCTTGATTATTCTGTTCACTTCATGTTCAAACTAAGAGAAATCGGTGCTATTATTTATTTTACAGTGGTCTTGCTTTTAGCTAAAAATTGCATTAATGATGTTTCAGAAATGTGAAATCTACATTTCTCATTTGGCCTCATCAAATTATTTTGCATCATTGGTGTCCTTCACTTTCCTTTGGATAATATCATGTTAGCTCTTGGTATAGTCAGAAAAGTTGTTTTTTGTTCTCTGATTAAAGTATGCCTCCTCCCCTCCTTTGCTATGTCATTCTTAATTATATCCCTTTTCCCCTTACCAAGACCACCCGGTATAATTCCTTCCTTTCTGGAGTGTTTACAACCTTTAAAAT
Source organism: Lemur catta (assembly GCF_020740605.2). Taxonomy (NCBI): domain Eukaryota; kingdom Metazoa; phylum Chordata; class Mammalia; order Primates; family Lemuridae; genus Lemur; species Lemur catta. The sequence goes on from NC_059139.1 coordinate 42,967,149, forward strand.
CTTGCACATCATAAATGAAAAACGGCAGAGTACTGGAACTTTGCACATGCAAGTCACCAACAGAGAGTCCATACGGCATGACAAATGAAACTGCGTTTTTGAAATGACTGTTTGTTCTTATAAGTTTAAGTGATTCTTGACCTACTAGTGCAGCAGCCTGAACTATCAGAAAGAAAATCCCTTAAATATTCTGATACTGCCACATGTTGATTTCTATCACATTCTCTGTAGGACTTCAATAATATCCATGACAGTAACAATGTGTTGAATCTATTATTCAAATTCATGAATTTATTCTCTGCTTACACTCGAGAAATGGAAAAGGCACTTTTACTGATAACATTTAGAATAAATGGTGGGATTTAAAATTTCTTATTTAAGCAGAGACTTAGCAAATATATTTCTCAGAACATCATAATTTGTTCAGATGTGGTAGGATGGGTATATAATTTTATTTCAATGAAGAAAGTTAATGAAAGCAAATTGACAAACCAGAGAAGATTCTGTAAGTAGAGAATAATAAAACTTGATGTTTATATAAAATGTAAATACATCTATTTGAGTACCTCAGTGCAGCCTTACTAGCTATAATGGTTGATATACCACATTAAGAAATTTTTCCTGGTGAACTGCTTAATATTTCATTCTATTTTTGGTAAATACGTTGGAGGTTGTGTGCATTCTGGTAAAGAAAAGATTTTTTTACTTGCGAAAATTCTGATGATTTATATATTTTTAAATAGGCCCAGTAAATGATTTGTAAAACCATAGGAGAATAAACTGATGCCTTGTTATGTTATTTACGATGTAGAAAAAAATTGTATTGCTTTGCTTCCTTTTAATGTAACATACAATACTTTTCTAATGTAGAAACAGTTGAAACTTATTTAATTTCTTTGAAAAATGGTTTAGAATTGAGGACATTAACAAACCCACAAACCATGAGCTCAAAGTGTTGAAGAAAACTTGCTAAGAAATATCATGCCAAAACCTTTGGATTCTTAAAATCAACCATGGGTTGGTTAGAACATCTTTGGAAAGGTAGAAAAAAGTTGGAAAAATGTTCAATTGGAGCCTCTGTATTATTAATCCATTCGATACATGCTATACAATTAAAACTTTTTGTATTGACTCCTCTTGGAAATTTCATTAATAAATTTAGTATATTTAAGGCTTTGGAGTCAAAAGAATCCTGTTTAAATTACAGTTTTGTCATGAACTAGTCATATGTCTTTAAGTGAATTGCTTAATTATTTTTTCACTTACTTATTTTTAGTTTTTCTCATCTGTATAATGAACTTAACAGCAGTATTTCCCCTGTAGGATGGTTGTGAAGATTAACAAGCTAATGCACACAAGTTGCTTAATAAATTGATCATGCATAGGAATTGGTACTTTTTAAAAAAGGCAGCACATCTTTTACAATTATCATAAGCATTAATAAATTCCATTGAATGTTTGTTTTTTATTATATAAATACTGAACTAAGATATGTTATCCTCTCAGATGTGTGTAGAGCATTAGATTCTCTGTGGTCTTTAATTTTTATCTCAAGGTATATGAACAGAGGCAATTCCAAAATAATGTAATCTGAACCACATGGGGTATAATATCTCATCCAAATGGTTCTCAGGTTGGAATGGATGTGACAGTGAACTGAAGTCCAAGGAGGGGAGGGTCTGGGACTAGATAAAAGGTGCCTGTGAGAAAGGGCCGGTCTTTCAGGAGTTGTCCTGGCAGGTACCCATTTGCTTAGCTTTGCTGTGGTAACTCTTCTTTGTCCCCCTTCCTCTACTTCAGCGACATACTTTAGCTGGAGTTTTTATTTTACCCTTGCAGCTCTAATACCTGAATCACCCTCAGAAACTCTCTGGGACCAAATACCCTCTAGTTTCACAAACTTGCAGTTGGAGTGAAGAGGTCTTCTGTCCCTGTACTGCTGCACCCCTGAGCACATCCTTGGCAGGAGAAGGGACATCAGAGTTATGGTCAGCAGCAGGCAAAGCATTCACAGAGCCTCTAGAACCATGTCCTCCTAAAGGGTGCATTGCTTAAATAACCTGGGAAAACAGATCTACAGCATAGTAGGCTTAAATAGCTCAGCCTTCACATGCTATTTTTAGCTACTTAATAAAAATGCTCAGATTCAAAGTGGGCCGTTTTTTTCTGAGGTAGAAAAATCCTCTCATGTGGATGGTCTTGGGGGTTCCCCTTCTGGATGGGAAACTTGTTAGTCCATATTTCTATCAGAGATTTCCTTTGTTCCTCACTCTCATCTGGTTGGAACTGTGCCCTGCATTTTTCTCTTTTATATTTGAGTGGATAGCCAGGCACAAGGACCAAAGGGCTACATGAGATGTGGACAAGGGTTTACTGCTGTGTTTTAAAAAAGGGCAAAGCTCCTTTTAAGAAGTTTTTAAAACTTGTCTACCAAAATAGCCATGAATATTATTTTCTGACCCCTCATATGGAGCCATAATCCAACACAAGTAATTTCAGTTCATATTTGGTTCATAAGTACACGTGATATTTCACACTGTGCATTTCAAATGCATGGGACTTGTTTTCATATTGAATAGATGTAATCAAGTGAAACAAATTTCAGTGGTGCAGGGACGGCAACAGAACAACTGTCTAAATTCAATCACTCTCCTCCATGCTTTTGGGTAGTTTCAACATAAGCATGATGTGCTAACCAGTTACTTGATTGACTGGCATGAGAGGTCCTACCCATCACAACTAGTTGGCTTTGTAATCCTTTGTTGAAAGTCAACGGAGCCCTGTGGACAGTCCAAACAACTTTGGGACTAAACAAGCTCTCATAGAAAGCCATTTCCTGTAGAAAATAGCAAGAATAATATAGCAGTGTTGAGGGTTTTTCTTAGAGAATAAGCATAACTTGGAACTTAAGCCCATATTTTAGAATTGATCTGTGTGTAGTGTGATCATATGTCTTAGTACATACTTGTTGTCCTGGCATAATTATTAGTAGTGCCCCTTATGACTCTCAAAAGTGCCTGGGTTTAGACAAATAATTTTATGGTCACACTAACAAATATGTACATGGAAATTTGGAGCCTGAGCAATGCTTCTGCAATCTTAATATCAACATTGGAGTATATATGCAAGATGTAAACCCGGCAGCAAATAAGACTTGCAGAATCATGAATGTTCTTAAAATTTCTGTGGTAATAAATGTTCTTTCTCAGGTGTCTAGTCTCTGAGTATTTAATTATGTTCTTTGTGCAAATCTTGAATTAGTCATAGACTAAAATGTTTATTATTTATATGGAGTCTCATTTTAAACAGAGTAGAGATGTCATAAAAACAAGCACAAAAGGAAAAAATAAGTCAGAAAAATTGATGAAAGTGGGGGAGCGAAGTTAGTAAAAGTAAAATGAATCCTGGGTCATATTTATTACTCCAAACATATGCTTTAAAGTCTTGTAGGAATAGGCTGGAATTTTGCTTTTGAGCTTCCTGGAAGCCAGTGAAAATAAATATGATCAGTTCTGTGATTCACAGAGTCCATTGGGAAGGGAAAACAAGGGGTATGAGAGACATTCATGTTGTTCAATACCAAATACTATGCACAATGGAAACCTAGAGGTGCTTAGGAAACTTCATCTGCCTATATTGTCGATCCCTCTCCTTTGGCAGCGCTACCATAGCCATTCCTCTCACTTTTCCCCAAACTCCAGCTCTCATGGTATTTCGATATATCCTTGCATGGCCATCAGCAGGGCCAGAGTGTGATAGACAACTTCCCTATGCAAGCCTCAGCAGTCACTGAAATAACTTATCAACCAGAGTTTCATCTGCATCCGAGTTAACCTGACTTTGTCCCTGTCATGCCTGGCCTCTTCCCAAACCAACAGCTTCTTTCTCCAGGAATCCCTTCTATTACTCTTCTCTCTGGTGCATTTTTCTCCCCATACTTTTTTCTATTGCATTTTATCCCCAAACCCTCCCAACAGCCTTCCCGTTACCAATATCCTTTGGCTCAGGTCATACTTTTCCAGGAAGCCTTTTCTAAATTTTCCAGAACATGCTGTGCCCCGATAGCACCTCAATCGTTTATCTTCAGATCCTACTTATTTGTCCACTATGAAACTGGGTACCTCAAATAGGATCGAATGTACATGAGGACTATAGGTAATAAAATTGTACTGTACAAGGGAGGGATTCATGCTAAATGCGTAGATTTCAGCTGCTCTTGTCACAAGAACAAAAATATGGGTAACTTTGTGAGGTGATGGGTATGTTAATGTGCTTCACTACAGTAACATTTTTCACTCTCTATCTGCATCCCATAATATCATGTTGTATAACTTAAATATACATGATAAAATTTATGACCTCTTGATATATTAATTTGCAATGGCAGATAAGAAAACTGAAGTTTGGAAATAGCAAAAATTTGTTTTTATAATGTTAAAAAATTAGATCTTGTTCATCCCACGTATCTGCTACTTTGTGTCCTCCAACCTACGTCTCCCCATTTCCTCTCCCCACCTTGCCACTGGTAACCATGATTTTGTTCTTTATCTCTGTATATTTGAATTATTTTCTTTTAGCTATCTCATAAAAGTGACGTCACACAATATTTTTCTGAATGTGTATAGCTTATCTCATTTAGCACAATGTCCTCTGGACAATTTTTGTGGCAAATGGAAAGATTTTATTTTTTAGGGCAGAATAATACTCCATTGTATGTATGTACCATAGTTTCTTCTACCATTTGCCTGTTGATGGACACTTAGGTTGTTTCCCTATCTTGGCTGTTATGAATACTGCTGTAGTGAACATGGTATTGCACACAGCTTTACAAAGTGGTGATTTCATTTCTTTTGTGTATATGCCCCAAAGAAAGATTTCTGGGTCATATGGCAGTTGTATTTTTAATTTCTTGAGAAATCTCCATATTGTTTTCCACAATGCCTATGCCAGACTACATTCCCACACCTGTGTACAAGAGTTACCTTTTCCCTATACCCTCACTAACGTGTTATTTTTTGCCTTCTTGATAATAGCCATTGTAACAGGTGTGAGGTGGTATCTCATAGTGGTTTTGATTTTAATTTCCCTGATGATTAATGGTGTAGAGTACCTTTTTCTATACTTGTTTGAACATTTTTATATCTTCTTTGAAGAAATATTCAGTTATTTTGCCCATTTTTAAAATTGGGTTATTTGTTTTTCTGCTACTGAGCTTGTATGAATTCTTTATAAATTTGGATATTAATGCCTTATCAGATTTTTTCTTTTATAAATTTTTTTCCCAATTCATAGGCTGCAGTTTCATTTTGTGGATTGTTTCCTTTGCTATGTAGAAGCTTTTAGTTTGATGCAGTCCCATTTATTTTTGCTTTTGTGGCCTGAGCTTTAGAGGTGATATCCAAAAATTATTCCCAAGGCCAATGTCCAGGAATTTCCCCCCTATGTTCTTTTGTATAGGTTTTATATTTTCTGCTCTTATATTTAGGTCTTATTTATTTCAAGTTGATTTTTATGTATGCTGTAAGGTAAGGGTCCAATTTCATTCTTTTGCATGTGAAATCCAGTTTTCTCAGCACCATTTATTAAAGACACTATTTGGAAAAGAATTTGGAGATACCTCAAAGAACTAAAAATAGAAATACAATCTGATCCAGCAATAGCACTATTAGGCATCTACCCAAAGGAACAAAAGTCATTCTATAATAAAGACATCTGCAACCAAATGTTTATGGCAGCACAATTCACTATTGCAAGGATGTGAAAACAACCCAAGTGCCTGTCAATTCATTAGTGGATTAATAAAATATGGTATAGGTATACAATGGAATACTACTCAATTATAAAAAATGATGGTGATCTAGCACCTCTTATATTTTCCTGGCTAGAGCTTGAGCCCATCCTCTGAAGTGAGGTATCACAAGAATGAAAGAATAGGCATCACATGTACTTGCCATCAAATTGGCACTGACTAATGAACACTAAGGTGCTCACACAGTAGTAATATTCTTTGGGGATAGGGGGTTAAGGGTGGGTAAACTCATAACTAATGGATGCAGTGAGAAATCATAGTTTGGATGTGGCAAAGTCATAACATGTAAGCAAAATGTTTGTACCTCCATAATATCCTGAAAAAAAAAAAGACACTATTGTTTCCCCGTTGTGTCCTCTTGGTGTCCTTGTCAAAAATTAGTTGACCATATATGTTTGGATTTGTTTCTGGGCTTTCTATATGTTCCACTGGTCTGTGTGTCTGTTTTTATGCCAATACCATACTTTTTTGATTACTATAGCTCTGTTATATAATTTTAAATCAACAAGTGTAATGCCTCCAAGTTTTTTTTCTTTCTCAAAAAAGGTTTTGGCTATTTGGGCTCTTTTATGGTTTCATGCAAATTCTAGAAATGTTTTTCTGTTTCTGTGAAAAATGCCGTGGAGATTTTGATAGGGATTGTGTTAAATATGTATATTGCTTTGTGTACTATGGACTTCTAACAATATTAATTCTTCTGATCCATGAGCATGGAATATCTTTCCATTTATTTATGTCTTCTTCAATTTTTCTCATCGATGTTTTACAGTTTTCAGTGTACAGATTTTTTCATCTTGTTAAATTTATTCTGAGATATTTAGTTTTTGGATGCTATCATAAATGGGATTGTTTCTTGATTTCTTTTTCAGTTTGGTTGTTATTTTTGTATAAAAATAGTACTGATTTTATATACTGATTTTGTATTCTGCAAGTTTTACGGAACTCAGTTCTTAGTTCTAACAGTTGCTTTGTGTGTGAAATCTGAGGTTTTTTACATACAGAATCATGTTATCTGTAAATAGAGATAATTTTGCTTCTTTATTTGGATACCTTTTAATTCTTTTTCTTGTGTGATTGTTGTTGCTAGTATTTCCAATATTATGTTGAATAGAAGTGAGATTGGGCATCCTCCTTACCTTGTACTGGATCTTACTAAAAAACATTTCAGTTTCCCCCATTGATTATAATGCTAATTGTGGGTTTTTTTTTTTTTATCAGTGGACTTTATTATGTTGACAAAATTTTCTTCTATACAGAAACTGTTGAGAGTTTTTATCAAGAAAGGATGTTGAACTTTGTCAAGTGTTTTTTCTGCATCAATTGTGATGATGATGTAGTTTTTATCTTTCATTCTGTTAATGTACTATATCACATTGATTGATTTACATATGTTAAACCAGACTTGCATGACATGGATAAATTTCACAGGGTCATGAAGTACAATCTTTTTGATGTGTTGCTGGACTCAGTTTGCTAATATTTTATTGAGGATTTTTCCGATGATGTTTATCAGAGAAATTGGCCTATAGTCTTTTTCTTTGTTTGGCTTAGGTATCAATGTAATGCTGCTCTCATAAAATGTGTTTTGAACGTATTTCTAGGTCTATTTTTGTGAAGGGTTTAAGAAGTATTGATAATAATTCTTCTTTGAATCTTTAGTAGAATTCAGTCTTGAAGCCATCTGTTCTTAGGCTTTACTTTTTGGGGAGGTTTTTAATTACTTCTTCAATGTCTTTATTTATTATTGGACTATTCAGGCTTTCTATTTCTTGTTGACTCAATATTGGTAGGTTGTATTTTTCTAGGAATTTATTTCTTCTAAGTTATCCAATTTGTTGGCATGTAATTGTTTGTAATAGTCCCTTATGATTTTTTTTTTTTAATGTGAGTTATGGGTTGTAATTTCTTTACAAGTGGGTCCCTTGGGTGAGACACCAGTTCAGCTTGGCTATAAGGGAAAGGTACACCAGTGACTATGATTGGGGGCATGAAATGACTCTGCATAACTTGGCCCTAGGGGTAGGGTATAGCAGCACCTCTGCTTGGGAATGGCATACCGGGTGAATGTAATGCAGTGGCATCTGAGCCTAAGGGTAGGAGGGAGGCAGTGGCCATTTGCCTCCAAAGTAGGGTGCACTCTAGTGGCTCTAATTCCAAGATGGTATAGAGAAGTAGGAGCTTGGGCCTTGGGGGACAAAGCACAGTGTCAGCTCCTTCTCTGGGGGTGGCTCAGTGTGTTGCCTCTTGGGAGCTTCCTCAGCTGGCCTAAGAACCTGTGAGGGTTTCAGGAGTCTCCAGTAGGGAAGACTCCAGGTGTCTATGGTGGTGATAGGGGTTGCTGGGGTCCTCTGGCCTACCTTTGCAGGGAGAAGTCCCTCCTGATTCTAAGTGGGTCCTGACTTAGGAGGATGGGGTGGTGGAGATGAAGTGTTTTTACTATGTAGACATCCTGGGTTTTTGTGCTCTACAGAATTTCTGCTCTTCTCTGGTGCTCTCCTTTAGTTATTTTGGTTGAAATATAGTCATTTCCTCATCATTTTGGGTTTTCTTATGGCGTGGAAGAATGCTAGAAGCTTCTAGTTGGCTGTCTTGCTGATGTCACTCCCAATTTTTCAATTATATATTATATTATATATATAGAGAAAAAAATGTAACATTATATATAGACAGATGGAGAAATAATGTCATAGTTAACCACAAGTTTTCATTATGTTGGAAATTGTTCTTTATAGAAGCTTAGGCTTAACTTCCCACACCATTACTATATAACCTCTAGTGATATCACAATTTACTGTATCATTAAATTCTGTTCAATTTCTCACTGCTTAAATGCTTTTTGGCTTGTTCAAGATAATAATTCCATCTCCACAGCACTTTAGTATTTACAGAGTCTACCTATCATGAGAGGACATGACCCAGGCATATTGAAATCTTATTTCTAGTGTCTAGTGTCTACAAGTCACCCCAACCTCGTTTAACACTGAACTTATAAACTTCCAATCTGGGACTCTGAGGCACCTGATATGCATCAATTATATACAATTTCAAGCTCTTTGGAAGTCCATAATTGCATAATCTTGAGGAAAGGAAATTTATCAATATGCTGATTTTCTTGTGCATTGTACCTTTAGTGCTTGGCTTGCTCCGGCTTCCTCTCTCCTTTTCTTCTTTACATGGGATTGTGTTTCCTGTTTATATGAACTGGGGTGATCCAGAGGCCTCCACAGGCAATAAATCCTGCAAAGGAAAGGCAGAATAAGAAAGGAAAACGTTCTTTCCCCCAGCACAATTGGCAAGGCAGCTCTGGAGCCTGTAGTACAATTTTTATATTTTTAAAAAATTTCTAGTGTCCGTTGTGCACAAGGAAGGACCAAGAACAGCAGACCATTTCTCTCTATCTCAATTCTCACTCAAAAAAAGCTCTAGGAAGCAGAATGGAGATTGTGCACAGGAATAGGATTATATGTGATATGATGATTGTAGTTTAATTAAGAATAGAATTAGGGAGAAAGTTATTTCTGAAATATCTCCTTTCTCCCTGTGTTTGAATTTTTCAAGATAAAATAGAAAAAAATGTGTATGTTTTATCTACAAAATGAAGTGCATTTAGAGAAATGATTTTCTCTGCTTTTTAGATTATTTTTAAAATTTAATGGAGTTTCCAAATAACAGAATATTAGGGTTGTATTGGGCTTTCCAATCAATACTCTTGTTTTATAGATGAAGGAACTGAGGTCCAGAGAGGCAGTAGATCTTTTTATCATAATATACAGGCTTCCCTCTTTGTCCATCCATCTCTAATTCTTTTAAACATCCATTTACATTCCTTGCCTGCCCCCATCACCCCTAAATACACTTTCATATTCCCTATCTTCATTTTGTTCAGGGTTCATTAGCAACAGCAGGCTGAAAATAAAGCTGGGGTTCTTGAAGTGCCCTCAAATGATAAATGAGCAGTTAAAACTCAAATCACATTCACTGTAATCATTTCAGAAGAGAATGAACTGAGCAGCCACAAGCTCCTTAAGCTCTCTTGAGCATAGAAAGAGAAATTGATAAGAAAGCACATCTCAGATCCCTGAGACAAACCATGATGCTCAATGAAAGTGGTCCAAGATCCAATATCTGGAGAAGAAAAAAATCTCAAAACTTCCGAGAATTGTTCAATTGTTTTTAGCAAGTAAGGGGGTGAGAGGACATATGAAGATGTAGAGAAGGAAAATCAAGTGTGTACAGAGAAGAGTTAAAAGAGAGGCAACTCTCTCAAGTGACCAAATGGCCCAGGGCTGGGTAATAAATCTCTTGACAGTTTTTTAAAATCTAAGAAATCTGTGTTTATAAGTTAGCTGAAACACCTGCTCAAGTTTCACTTTTGGGTTACTTACATTCTGTAGAATTTAGCTTGAGTTTTTAAAGGGTGATGAGTGATTAGTGAAGCTGACCCTGATCCCTACTGAGTTTTTCAAATTAAATTAATTGCCTTTTGCACAGATAACATGTGTTGTGGTTAAAGTGTTGGCCATCAGCTTCTCTGAAGAGGAATAAATGATGGAATGAACTCTCAACCTTTCCATTAACTTTTTATTTTGAACTAGTTATAGACTTGCAAGAAATTGCAAAAATAATGCAGAGAGGTCCTGTGTACTCTTCCACCAGGTACCATCCCCTCACTCCCCACGGTGATATTTTACATAACTAGAGTTCATGATTAAAACCAGGAAATCAACATTGGCATAATACAATGAATTAGACTACAGATCTTACTCAAATTTCATTAGTTTTTATATGTACTCATTTTTTTTTAATTTTTAAAACAAACTGATGCCATGTTTTATTCTGGAATAGGTATCTCGTTAATTTTTGACTTGAAAATGGCATGATACAATAGACATGTCTATACATTATCATGTTGAGCTCATTATAAGGATCCATACAAGTAAATTGGTCTAGGGATTGAGTCTGGTGCTATCATAAGTTACATTATAAATGAACATTTATAATGTTTTTGCACTGCAATTTACTTGATATCATTAATAAATGGACAGATAGTTGTGTGTACAAAGGGGAATAGAAAGAAATAGATGATGTAGTAATGAGAAATTAATTTGATTTATCATTATAATAGGTATAAATCTAAAAATTAAAATGTTTTATAATTATGGAGCAAAGAAGATGACCATTCTCTTTTCAATAAAATTATGTGCCATGAAAATTTATAGAGTATCACATTTGACTCTATAAGTATCATCAAAATACTCTACAAGTCCATGACAAAGAATTAGAAGTTATGACAAGATGAAACATACAAGGGACATATTTGAAATCTGAAATCATAATTTATAAGTTACATGTCCCTGTAGTTGCATTCAAAGGGTATTGACTTTCTTTTTAATTCCTTTATTTCTTTCTCTATGTATCTATGTATCATCTTTAAAATTGGAAAAATATGGAATAAAAATTTGAATGTGCTATGGTTAATTCTTATTTAAACTTCTAATAACATTTTTTTCCACTATCACTTTATTCTTCTGTGATTGTTCATACAATGACAAAACTATAAAAAATAACAAGGGGTTATTGGATGCAGTTGGTAAATAGTTATGTCTATTTTCCTGGTATACCGTGGGATAAATAGAGTGGAAAAATGGTGCCCACTCAGTGTATATTGGAAGCTTGTGGACAGTATTGTCTATTTTCCTTATTTAAATCTGCATTTGATATGAATTTTGAGAAACAGCATGACATTTATGAGGAGTATTAGCCTGAAGCCAAGACAATATGGGTCTAGCCCTTGTTTTGCCACACTGCTGTATGATCTTAGGTAAACAACTTAATTTTTTCTGGACCTTAGTTTTCTAATTTTGTAAAATAAGTAAGTAAAGAACTTTTCCTGTCACATGAACAATGAAAGATATAGTCATGTTGAAATGGTTAAAATATGCTGTTTTTATTTTATTTTATTTTTTTGTAGGCTACCAACACATATGTGGTTTAATTATCTTAAATTGTTTTGTTGGAAGCTAAAGCAGATATTCTCCCTAGTCAAATCATCATCTATCTTATAAGCCAATCTTTCATTCAACCCTTCATTCCTTCTTCCTTCTTCATTCCTCCTTACACCAACTACTTGAGTATGTGTTCCATGTCAGCTGCTAAGGGAAAAATAAATAAAACCTTGCCCTTAAAAGTCAGATGTGTAAGAAGTAAACACAGTAAAGTCTGTAAGTGTTATGATGTGAATCTACGATATGGAAGAAGTCCAAGGAAGGGAGTCAGGAAGTCCCTGGGTGCATTGATGGTGAGCGTGGATATGCTCAGAAAAGGATTTAGGGAGAACGTGACCTTTGGAAAGACTTTACTTTTACTGTGGGTTCCCTGGCATGAAGAATCCACAATAGCCAGGTGGCAGTTTCAACTTCCATTTCAACGGAATCATTGGCAGTTCCCCTGAGATAAACATCCTTCCCTTGGAAACTGAGCCTCTATGCCAATGGAGCTAGAAGTTATAGGAATGGGAAGTAAATAATTGTGTATTACAAAGGGAACCACTCCTACTTGCATTCCTTGATTCTCAAAACTGTATATCCTTGTTTTGGGGGAAAAAGCACTATATATTGATCATGGATTTAAAGCGTAGGTTGCATTCTATAAAATAGAATTCCTATCTTTTAAGGTACTGTTTCTCAATTGACACTGTAATTGAGTCTTCAGGTAGCCATTACTTTGTTCTGTCCCAAAGTAACCATCCTTGTACTTCTTTTGCTGTGAAATAATTACCAGGTTAGGAGCATTTTTGTGTAGGATAGCATGAAAGTGAGCAAAGCATCCCAAGTCCACAGTTTGTTGTGATGACAGAAGCATCGTAGGTTAGCAGGGAGTATCCATATTCAGGATACATGTCTATTCCAATGAGGTTAAATTTTTATGCCTTCCATTTTGGAAGTGGTACAATGAAATCAACCCTTCACTAAGTGACTATTCCCTCTGGGGAATGGTGTTGTATCAGAGATTTTCTCTGAGTCTCTGCTATTGGATGATTAGGTGTTCAGAATTAGCAGTAGCCAGATCAGACTTGCTGAAGAAAAGTCCTTTTGGTGATTTTAAAATTTGTCCACAAATTCTTTAACACTCCTCCTTTCAAAAGGTGGAATCTAATTCCCTCCTTAGATGTGGAATGGACAAAATTATTTGAATATAATGAATAAAAAGTGGCAGGAGTAATGCATTTAATTCCCAGGACTAGGTCATAAAAAGAAAGATTTTGCCTGCTTCTCTGGGGGCTAAGGAGTAAGGAGCAGGGGAGCCATGTTGTGAGGACACTCAATCAACCTTTGGGGAGGCCCACATGGGAAGGGACTGAAACCTCCCACCAACAACCAGTGCTAATTTGCCAGGCATATGAGTAAGCCACAGTGGAAAGACATCCTCCAGTCTCAATCAAATCTTCAGATGACTGCAGTCACATCTGACATCTTGAATGTGATCTCATGAGAGACCCTGAGCCAGAACCACCCAGCTAAACCATTCCCAAATTCCAATGGGAGGAAGTACTCTTGGAATATATTCTATACATTTTAAGACAAATTCTCTGTGTATCATCCCAGATTTTAAAAAAAAGGGGTACATTATTTTTTGCTGTCTTATATTACATTCACAGTGAGAGTGAACTGTGTTTTTTGTTCTTTCTCGCATACACACAGATATGGAATATTGGAGAAATATTCATATGAATCACATACTTTTTCACACATATTTTGCAGGTTAGATAGTCACCACAATAAAGAGTCCCTATATCTCCACTAGGAATTTCAATGAGAGATAAAACATTTAAGTAAAATACAGTGATATAATTGCAAATTCCAGAGTATAGATTAATATATCAAAAGCTGGACTATGGAATGACATGGTATAGTTACAATTCTAACAATTCAGATTTTAGAAATTAACCTTTTATTGTATATATTAATTGCAGAAAGTATAAACAAGTACAAATAAATCAAGAGTCATAAATAAATTAGAAAACATTTATAATTCCATCACCCAGAGAGAATTTTATATTTTATTTTCTATTCTTCTCTATATATATTTTAGTTTTAAACATTAATCCATATAGCAAAAACTATTTTCTAATTTCTCTATTTTACATAATGTTTCTGAACATAATTCCATGTCATTAAATATTCCTATGCTTCATCATATTTAATAGATATATAATATTCTATTGTACACACAATCATTTATTCAACCAATCACCTATTAGATAGATATTTATGGTTTTTCCAATATTTTTGCTATTTGAAGTGACTCTTATAGATAAATATTATGTATATTGATGATTTTTAAGGCAATAGAATGAAAGGATTTAGAGTAGGCTTTTGCTATTAGCTAGCAATTGCCCTCACTAAAGGTTTTAATAAAAACATTTGTGGTAAGCTGGCATCAGAAATGCTGCTATAAACTCCCAAGAGATAAAAGAACAGGTCATTCTATTCTGACAATTAACTAGATTGACTTCTATTTGGTGGGATTTAGATTTATCTGAGACCACACATCAGTATTACATTTCTTATGCTTGGATTAAAAAACTTAAATGTAAGACCTGAAACTATAAAAGTATTGGAAGGAAACCTAGGGAAAACTCTCATGGACATTGGTCTAGACAAAGAATTTATGGCTAAGACCTCAAAAGTGAAGGAAACAAAAACAAAATAGACAAATGGGTCTTAGTTTAACTAAAAAGCTTCTGCACAGCCAAAGAAATAATCAACAAAGTGAAGAGACAACCTGTTGAATGGGAGAAAATATTTGCAAACTATTCATCCAACAGGGAACTAATATCCAGAATATATAATGAATTCAAACAACTCAACAGAAAAAAATAAATTATTCCATTAAAAAGTGGGCAAAGGACATGAATAGACATTTCTCAAATGAAGACATACAAATGGCCAATACGTATATTAAAAAATTCTTAATGTCACTAACCATCAGAGAAATGCAAATCAAAATCACAATGAGGTATCATCTTACTCCAATCAGAATGGCTATTAGTGAAAATACAAAAAAATAACAGATGTTGGTGAGGATGTGTAGAAAAGGGAACTGTTATACACTGTTGGTGGGAATATAAATTAGTACAGCCACTATGGAAACTGGCATGGAGATTCCTCAAAAAACTGAAAATAGAATTATCATTCAATCTAGCAATCCCACTGTTACATATCTACCCAAAGGGAAACAAACCAGTATATCAAAGGAATACCTGCACTCACATGTTTACTGCAGCACTATTCACAGCAGCGAAGGTAAGGAATCCACCTAAGTGCTCATCATTGGATGAATGGATAAACAAAATGTGGAATTTATAAACATTAGAATACTATTTGGCCATGATAAAGAATGAAACACTGTCATTTGCAGCAACATAGATGGAAGTGGAGGTCTTAAGTGGAATAAGCCAAGCACAAAAAGACAAGTATTGCATGCTTTCACTCACATGTGGAAGGTAAAAAATTTGTTCACATGGAGGTATAGAGTGGAAAGATAGAGAACAGAGCCTGGGAAGGGTAAATTGGGAAGGAGGGGAGAGAATGAAGAGAAGTGGGTTAAAGGGTGCAAACACACAGTTAGATGGGAGGAATAAACTCAGTGTTTGATAACAGAGTAGAGTGACTATACTTAAAAAAAATGTATTGTACTTGGGTGATGGACACCCTGAATACCCTGACTTAATCACTATGCATTATATACATGCAACACAATTTCTCATGTGCAAATTTGTAAATTTGTACAAATAAAAAAAATTGGGAAGGTGTTGCAAGAATAGACAAGGAAAAATCCTAGGACTTGCTTCAAGATCAGGTTTGGTAGATGGGACGCTACTTACCACCATGGATGCCTCTCTACACTGTGCTACATTGCACTGCATATAGAAGCTCACCATGGCTCAGCCCAACACATTCTGAGGAAGAGCGTGTATGAAGCAGAGTTGGCCCCACTAATAATATCTTCCTTAGAGCTCTTAGTTAAGAAGAATGACAAAGCTTGAATCTCTACTTAGAAGCCCCTGAAACTGGGAGGTCACCAATTACTCATATTTGAGCAGTGGCTCCCAAACCTTATCATGGATAATTATGGCTGAGGTGCCTATTAAAAATGATCAAACAAAATAAATATTTCTGTTTAATGAGGCCTGGATGTTATCTACTGCATTCTCATTGCACCCCCTAAGTGTTTCTAGTGCCCCTAGGCCACATTTAAAGAAATGTGACCCAAAATTATATATTTTGCCTCCCTCATTTTGATAGTGATAGACACTGAACCCAGAACAATAATTAAATTCCATTCTAAAAGATCACATAGTGTCTGGCTGGAGCTTGACTATCTTGACTTCCAAATTAATACTTAGTATTGAAATGACAACCAAGAATCTCACTTTTTTAAAAGACAAAGGAAGAATGCAGGATTATATGCATAGGAGATTTTTCTTTTCAGCCAAAAAAAAAAAGGTTTTTGGCTAGAAATCATGAAACCCTGGACTGGTATGTCCAAATATCAAACAGAAGAAAGCCAACCCTGTGGAAAGAATGCACGGGTAACACACCACTGAGAGCCAAATGATTCGTATAAGGACAAGGTGTCAGAATACAAATGACGAACTATGTTTATACAGTTTCCCAGGAGCTCAAAGCACTTGGTAGACAATTTTTTTCTTTCTTGTGAATAATTCTTACACTAAACTCATTATTATTGATTCTATCTTACTGCTATGGAGACAAAAACTCAGAGAGAAGTGCCTGGTTTGTGGTAATGAAGACTGCAGTGCACACAGCTTAGAGGCTGAGGACCTGCCCCATCTTCTCTCCAGATGGAAGCCAGCCCATAATCAGACAGGCTCAATGGTTTCTTCGTGGCTCCACCTGGCATCAGAGGGTAACTTTTCAATATGATCTGAGAATAAACCTTGCCAATATAGACTTCAGGTTCCTTTTTAAGGCCTATTGTTTTAAGGTCCTAGAGCCTTATGTCTATCTACAGATAGATACAGACAGATAAAGACAAATGTAACTGCCTGAATACCCAAGCAGATTGCCTGTAACTTAAAATAGCCATTCTTAGGACTGGAAGCAAAACAAGTAGAATGGAAAAGGAGAAGCAGCTTAATTCACATATTGACTCTACCGAATGCCACCAGTGTGGGAAGTACATACAGGATGTGATGTATAAAGTAATGACTTCCTAATGACCCTAGAAAAATAGTCTTGAAACACTTGGTCTAAGTGTCCCCACATTTTGTAGATTCATTCTCAGGTTTAATTTGAGCACTAGAGTATGAGCCTTACTTTTTCCTATTTTAGTTTTTGGTATTTAGCTAGAAAGAAACTTGCTGTATCAGGCAAAGCAATCAATATGTTGGAGTACCTGAAAATAACTTAACTTTCAAAATAAGTTGCATGTTTTGCCAATGTGAGTTATAAATTCCTGACATTTGTTTACATTTTATAACTTATAAGAAATCCCCACTACTTTGCATTTATTTATGTAACCACTATGTATTGAGCACATATTACATGCCACCAGTATCCTAGGGGTCAAGGGAAACAATGGTAATACTCAAAATGATGAACCTATTTCCATTTATTAACTAAAAGTACTGTATGTTTGCTTTTCATATTTACATGCAATTAATAATAGTTTTACTTTATAATTATTAAGCAAATAGTACCATTAGAAGAATTGGCTTAATCACTATGAAGAAATGAAGCCAAAAATTGTTTAGTGAATTAAAAAGGTGAACAACATTTGTCTACATATTTTCTTGATCTAAGAAATGGATCTTTTCTACTTTGTGATAAATGCCTTCATTTAGCCACATGTTTTTGTAATCTTGATCTTTAATATTAGACTCAATTATCTGCCTAAAATTGAGCTTCTCTGCATAATTTTATTGCTATCTTATAAGCCATAGAATTTTTATTTTGCCGGGCAAAAAGAAAAAAGTGAGAATGATTGATGACTCCTATTTATCTTAAAAATGGAAAGAATTTAATGTCATATTTGCTTTTGTTTTCAGTCTTAATTTGTCATTCTAGTGTCCATGGTGGAGATTTGTACAGCAATAATTCCATATCATATAAAATTATTTTTCCTTAAATGTATGTAGAATGTTGGCTTTCCCAGAATATTTTCCTTTCACTAAATTGTTTCATAGTTTGGATAAGTAAGTCAACTTGGAAATGGAGATACTCAGGCACAGAGAGATGTTAAATAACATTCTCAAGCTAGTACATGCTATTTGTGACTTAAATGTGACCAGAATAGGTGGTGAGTTTTTCAACAAGTCATGTAACTATCTGATATGTGAAATACAGAATATCTACAAAGTTGAAATGTTCTCTCAATTATGTAATAATGTTCAAGACACATCAGATCTTTGCAAGTCATGCCACATAGAGAAGTTACTCCCAGTAGACCATGAATATGTGTGTGCATTTGTAATTAGTCATAAAATCTTCCTTGTGATTACATTGGAAAGAATGAAGCACATTATTTTTCATGCTATGCTGCATGTCTATCTGCAGATTTATTGCTTGGAGCATATTTACTTGTTTATTGCAACATCTGCTAAACCTGTTGGTGTCTTATTAAAATAGCAGATCTAAGTATAAAGTGGTATCATTGGATATCACCCTTGGATTGGTCAGAGAAGTTTAACTGGGCAAAGGTTATGTTTGAAACATGTGATACTATTTTTATAGGTTGGATTCTACTCATTTCAATAATAGGGCTGTTCTGGTAGCAACTATTGAGAATTGGGTAGGAATTCTACCTGATCTCCACTCCACATACATTGATTAATAATGATATTGATAACTATTTGCACAGGACATTATTGTTTTTTAAAGGACTTCAACAGATATTATCTCATTTACAAAGTGGGGATATAATGCTAATTAGGAAGGCAGTAAATACAAGGCACCCATACGGAGCTTTACTTGACTTCAGCAAATTCAAGCAATTTTTTGACTAAATCTTGGTAATTTTCCCTATTGGAGGCAGCTGGAAGACTTGAAGTTCATAAACCTATCATTTTTCAGCTTGTCTCATCACTTTTTCCAGGTTTACTTCTCTAAATAAGTATCTCTGGTTTTCCTAGTCCATTTATCACTCTCATTTTGGGTCTCCTAAGGAATTTATAGTCACATCTCATTATTTTTATGCTTGAATATATACTGCCATTATTATATAATGCTTACAAAGTCATGTTTCACATGATAAGTTCCTGAGGATGTCACAGGCAAGTGTAGAGTCTATTAAAGTCCTTTATTTGAAGGGAGCATATACCCACCAAATCATCCCCAAATTCTGTTTTCTTGCATACACTGCCCTCATACATCACAATTGCTTCAATGTATCTCATTTCAATAACCCTCCCAACTCATACCCTCGCATAGAAAAAATATTCTTCTAGGATAAATGTGCTTTCAGTCATAGCAGAATAACTAGTACTGTAATGGGCTTTCCTCTCCACTGTAAGCAAACAGAAACCTGGAAAAAAATATAAAGCAACAGGTTTCAGGCATCCAACAACAGGCAGACTAGATAGTGTCCCGTGAGAGATGGGGAACAAATAAGGTAGGCCCTACAACTGTCCCAGTGTTCTGTCTGTAAGTGTTAAATGAACCCTTGTTCTGGGAGAGAGAACCCCAGTAGAGCATGGTGGTTTCACTGAAATGAGGTGTCAGAGATTAGAGTTTGTGGAAACTGAGGCAGCTGAAGTATCAGAAGAGAGGAAGCTTTTTAGGAAAAGAGCTCTAGAACTCTGTGTAGAGAGTCCCTTAAGTCTTTGGGTGAAAACTAAACTGGGTATGTACAGGGTGAAATTCCAGGGTTGCAAAGAATGACTAGGGAGCTGTAAAGCCAAACAATTCTAAAAGGTCATATTGGGATGGGAGACATTCTAGTTTTAACTAGTCATAATGGACAGACTCACTGGACACATAGGGCATTCAGTGGAGACTCCCAAAGGGTCAAACTTCAGAGGTACATCTATATTAGACCTGCCCAAGAAAGCTTAGAAACAAGTCTTGAAAAGATTAAGTTGATACTTTCAATTTAACTTTCTGAAAAATTAAAATATCACATTCTTTAAAGGAAGACAGCACAATTCAGATACTAAACCATATAGAATACATAGTGCAGCATCTGATAAAAAATTACTAGAGATTGGAAGAAGGAAAATTATGTGATTAGTTACCAAGAGAAAATTCAGGCATGATAAACAGACCCAGAAATGACAAAGATGATGGAATTAACAATGAATTTACAATAGCCTTTTAAAGCCTCTTTTGAATATTCCATAATTTAAAGTAAAATGTAAACATATGAGTAGAGGAATAGAAGATTTAAAGAAAAGAATCGTGGAATTTCTAGAGCTGAAAAAATAAATACATGAATTGAAAAATTCACAAGATGGGCTTAACATAGTAGACACTGAAGAAGAAAAGATCAGTGACTTGAAGGCAAAATAATAAATACTATCCAGAATGAAGCCCTTGTATCTAGAATATAGAAAGAACCCAATACAATACAATTCAGTAAAAATGTATACACGCCAGACCAATGTGGCTCAACTTTTATTTAGCAAAGTTGTCAGTCATTTTTCAGTTGCCATGGACTTCCAAGTCGAAGATCACATAACCTGAGCATGCCCAGATGAACCAAATATGCAACCCAGTGGAACCTATGTGCTCAGACTGAGGAACAAGGACTGAATTAAGAAGCAGACACCAGGTGGCAGAACACAGGATCCAATCAGGTTAAGCCCTGACATCATCCCATAGCATAGTCCAGTCAGAGCATGCCTCCTAGTATCAGCTTATTGCAAGATCCAATCAGATCATGCCTCATTACCCTATGCTTATAAAACCGAACCCAGCCCCCAGCTCAGGGAGATAGATTTGTGTGTTTCCTCCTGTCTCCCTGCCAGTCAACTTGCACTAAAGTTTTTCTTTTCTCAAAGGCTGGTGCCACAGTATTGGCTTTTATGCACATTGGTTGCTTGGTAACAGTAAAGAAGTTAAACAAACCAATTAAAAATGAGCAAAAATTCGAACAGATATTTCACAAAAGAAAATCTACAAATGGTCAATTGGACATTAAAAGATACTATAATTAGTCATTAGAAAAATGTAAATTAAAACCTCAATGAGATATCAGTATATATCATTAGGGTGACTAAAAAATAAACAAACTGACAGCAACAAGTATTCTCAGAAGAATGTGGAACAATTGGAATTCTCATTCATTGGAGCTAGTACTATAAAATGAGAGCCACTTTGGAAAATAATCTGAAAAAGTTAAAATACTAGATAACCAAGAAACTTAGCTAGGTAACTATTTTCCTAGCAAAAATAAAAATGGCACATACATGAATATTTGCAGAAGTTTTATTCAGAATAGCCAAAAACTAGAAATAATTTAAATGTCCATCAACAGATAAATGAACAATTAAATTGTGATATAATTATGCTTTTAAAAATTGTATTGTGGTAAGAACACTTAACATGAGGTCTACCCTCTTACATTTTTATGTGTACAAAACATTATTGTTGACTATAGGTACAATGTTTTATAGCAGATCGCTAAAGCTTATTTATCTTGCTTTACTGAAACTATATGCCCATTGATTAGTAACTCTCCATTTTTCCTCCCCCCAGCCCCTGGGAACCATCATTTCATTTTTTTATTCTATTAATTGGACTATTTTAGATACCTCCTACAAGTGGAATCATGCAGTATTTGTCTTCCTATGACTGGCTTATTTCTTTTAGCATAATGTTCTAAGCGTTGATCCATGTTGTCACATAGTACGGAATTTCCTTTCTAGGATTGTATAGTATTCCCATACATATATGCTACATTTTCTTTATCCATTCAACTGTTGATGGACATTTAAGTTGTTTCCACATCTCTTTGAGTTCCTGATTTCAGTTCTTTTAGATAAATACTTAGAAGTGGGATTGCTAGATCATATGGTTTTTTGATTTTTAATTTTTTGAGGAACACTGTATACTGTTTTCCATAGCAGCTGCACCATTTTGCATTCCCACCAACAATGTGGAAGGTTCCCTTTCTCCACATCCTCACCAACACTTTTTGTCTTTCTTTTTTTTTTTTGGATAGTGGCCATCCTGACAGGTGTCAGGTGAGAGGTCATTATGGTTTAGATTTCCATGTCCCTTATGATTAGTAACATTGAGCATTTTTTTCATCTACCTATTGACCATTTGTATGTCTTCTTTGAAGACATATCCATTCAAGTCTTTAGCCCTTTTAAAAATTTGGTTATTAGGTTTTTTTTAACCATTGAGTTGTATGAGTTGCTTATATATTTTGGAGATTAATCCTTTATTAGATATGTGATTTATAAATATTTTTCTCCTATTCCATAGGTTATCTTTACTCTGTTGTAACAGAACATTACTCAGCAATAAAAATGAATGAAATTTGGGGGATGAGGTCTACTTGGCTTGGTTGGGATAAAGAACTAATCCTACTCAGGGGCCTGCCTTCTGCACTGCCAATGCAGTACAGTTACTTATCTCACTAGTTTTTTTAAAAAATAGCTACTTTTCATGATAAATGTTATTCATTAGCATAAAAAATGAACTTCTGATACACTAAGAAACCTGGATGAATCCCAAAAATATCATGCTGAGTGAAAGGAGGTAGATCCAAAAAAGAATATGCTTTATGATTCCACTTCTATAAAATTTTAGAGTAAGCAAAACTAATCTATGATAGCAGAAAACAAGTAAGTGATTACCTCGGGCTGGAACTGCAAATGTGCTTGAGGAGTCATTGTGAGCTGATTGAAGTGCTTTATATTACATTTAGGGTGGTGGTAGCACAGGCATATATATTTATCAAAACTTATCCCACTGTATACATAGCATGGGTGCATTTAATCATATTTAAATTATGAGCTCTGAAGAAATGAATTTTAAACCTTTGAAAAAAGCTACTAAACATTAAGAAGAAAATATTCCTCCAGTCTTTGCCACTGTGTGTCCCTTGCCTTACTGAACTACTGTTCACCCACTTCTTCCTGATTTTCTGTTGCAAAAGTCCAAGCAATTAAGTGGCTAAGCAGGACATTCTTGAATGTTGGGGAGGGCAATGGGCAAGACACAGTAGAGCAAGCTGTAATTATCTGTAGTTGTAAGAGGTAAGCAGGATGCTGGGAAAACTCACATATCATTTTCATTGTGTCATAGCCATAATGCTTTTATTGATTACTCAATTTATGAATTAGACACAGCTTCTCTTTCAAGGGCCTTACAATCCTATTAAGAAGAAAAAAATATGGAAAGTGGCATCATAACAGAAGCATAGAGTGTTGTGTGAGTTCATGTGTGTTTCTGACTTAGTTTTGGCATTTCATTGTGCTCAGTGTGTCTTGTTTCTCAGAATAAGTTTAAACAAGAAAGCAAGGATAACCCTTTACATTTCTACTAAGTTACTGTAAGTGTGTAACCCAATTTTAAGAACATAGAGCTCAATAAATTTATAATTGCTCAATCAGTTTTTTAGTTAGTCTTAGGTTTGGCAGAATCCCATGAACAAGAAAGCCCAATAACTATGAAATTAAAAACACAGAATTTCCCTTTTCTATCTCATATAGGAAGTCTAGAGATGAAAAGTCCAGGGCTGGCAAATCAGCAGCACAGTTATCAGGGGCCCAAGCACCTCTTCTGCTTTCTCATCCTTGATGCCTCTCATTCATCATCAAGATGGTCCACGATGACTGCTGAGGTGCCGCAGTCCATCATGTACTTGTTCTAGTCAGAACCAAGAAGTAGTTTGTTAGTGGTGGAGAGGGCTACAAATGAACACCCTCCTGGGGGAATTGGCAAGAGCTTTCTCAGAAGCCCCATCCAATTACTTCCATTTAAGTCTCATTTGTCACAGACACTTGCAGAAAGGCTAGTGCTATGACTTGGATGAGTCCTTCCAAAAGCATGTGTTAGAAACAATCACCAATGTAACAACGTTGGAGGCCAGACCCAATGGGAGGTGTTTATGTCATAAGGGCTCTGCCCTCATGAATGGGATAATGTCTGTTATATAAAAGGGCTTGAAGTTGCAAGTTTGGTCTCTTACTTTCTCTTGTCCGTGCTCTCTTGCTCTTCCACCTTCAGCCTTGGATGATGCAGCAAAAGGGCCTCACCAGACACTAAGCAGATGCCTGTGCCATGCCTTTGGACTTCCCAGCCTACAGAACTGTGAGCCGCATAAATTCTTTTCTTTATAAATTACTCTGTGGAATTCTGTAATAGCAACACGAAACAGACTAAGACAACTAGAGACTATAATCTTTTAACTGGTCATATTGTCTCCCTGGATAAAATACGATTTGTAAGTAAGGAAGTCAGGGGTGGGGGAATATACAAACTAGGTGGTCAACTAGCAATCCTTGCCACAATCTATTTTTTTAGTAATCTCAGCTTGTGAGGGCTAATGTGGCCGTTATCAACCACAACAGGTGATTATGTTTTCCCTTTTCTCTAATCTATGTGGAAGAAACAGTTAATTCATCCATTAGAGCCTCCAAACTGGCTGCATCTAAGAGGGACCCTGTTCAAATAAAGCTGCCAAATAAATAATTATGTTTCCAATAGTTTTTCTTTTTTTATACTTTCTTATAAATTTGATAATCCTCTGGTCAGGTTTTGGGTTATATTTAATACCAACTGATTTCTTTTCCACATGACAAACTAATCCTATTTGTAGTGGCAAATGCTGGAGTTCTTGAGGTTCCATGTCTATTTCTCTTCTGTAATGCTGAAATATTTTTCTTGGCACATAGGAGAAATAGCTTTCATGAATAGCAAAAAAAAAAAAAAAAAAAAAACAGAGACAGAGAAGACTCCCTGCTGAAGTGATGGCATGTGGGATATTATGGATGATGCAAAGATAAACTGATTACAAATGAGCCTCCATGATCTTTATGCCAAATGGCCAGTGTCAAAGAAGAATGATACCTTTGAGTAACTTTGAGTTACATGAGGGAGGTGTCAGATAGGTCAGGGTGGACCTCTTTGCAAAATTCAGAATGGGCTAATTCTCCTGCAAAACAAAATGGACAAATGCACTTTACTGTAATTTAGAAGCACTAGTTTTGCTGGTGCCCTGTGGCTAGAGATAATAATTAATATTAGCCACCAAGGTCCCAGCAACATCAAGAAATTGAATTATTACTTTATTGGTCTCTCAAATAGGATGATACAATATTTTTCTAAATCCTTTTGATCTGCAGCAGGAGGAATGTTGTTCTATTTGAAAGCACTGCTATTATCAATAATAATGGAAAGGACAGTAAATGGCACCCAGACCCAGGGCATCTCATCATGATACAATTTTTCATTGCATCTGCTCTGCAGCAGGTGCTATGCAGAATGAAACTTAAGTATGGTTTCTGCCCTGTGGCCCAGATCCATTTTGCAGCCATTATTCTGTTTTTCAGGACTAAATGGCCAATTGTGTAGTTAGGTTTTTGCCAGCGCATTTGTCAACAGCAGCAGCATCCATTTTTGTGATGAGTGGTACATACAAAATTGAACAGGAAGAGGAAAAATAAATGAATCACAAAGCCTGTTAGAGGCCCTTGAAAGTTTGGCCCAAGTGCTAGTAAATGCTAAAGGGGAACATATTTACTGTAGTAGAGGTAGATTAAATGGATTAAATTGGTAGGTAATTGTGAAAAGTATGTGGGAAAATTGAATGAAAGTAATGGGTAAATAGCATAGTGCAAATGGAACAAGTTTCTGATGTCTAAATTGGGTACAGCCAAGGCCAGTGCTGATGTCACCCAGATGGAGAGATTGCAGTTTGCTCAGACCAGAATGTTTCAGCCTGCCATGGACATGTGGTTTGAAGCATCTTTAACTTAGCAATGGCTTTCAGAAGAAAGGGTTTACCAAGGTAGAGAAAAGGGGTACACTGCAAGATAATGGGTCTATGAGAAGGCCTAGAGACCATAGACTTATCTGTTCATCTCCCTCCCTCCCTCCCTTCCTTCCTTCTGTTCTTTTTTTCTTCCTTTCTTCCTTCCTTCCTTCTTTTATTCATCAAACAATTATTTAATAAATGCTTCTTCCATACAAAATTCTGGAAAATAAATAAAACAAATTTTTTATTAAAGTCATAGCCAGTGTCTGAAGGATTAAGACATTTATATTATACTTGCAAAGATAAAATGTAAAGATCATTCATTATATATGAAAAGGGGCTATATATGGCAGCTAGGACATTGGAAATACCATTTGAGTGTTTTTCCTAGGAGATGTTTCAAAATGTTCTTTGAAGAATTAACATGTAGGACCTTAAGATTAAGAATTACAACCATTAGTCTTCTTTCTTTGTGGTTTGTAAATACTCATTAAACATTGTTCCCAATTATGTGGCTGACAAAGTAGTAATAATTACTTCATTGCATACTCCTTATGGTTTAGCATTAGTGAATCTTTCTCATTTTGCAAAAAGTTGTTTATTTCCAGGAGGACTGACTTGGTTGAATAAATATTCTGATTAACTGAGCATTTTGATATATGAATTTGAATTTAATATAATACCATTAGCAATAAAACTATCCCAGAAATGATTTAATCTGATTTGAATCTGTAGCTACTTCAGAAATTTACAAAATAAAACATAAAAACAAAAACTACTAGCATCAACCCAGTGCTTATTTTGCAGGACATATGTGAAAGCTGTGAGATGTGGAGCTGAGTCTATACAATGCCTAGGCTAGATCCCTATAAATTATTTTAGAATAATTTCATGTATTAGTTTATGATTTGCCTCTTTTTTTCATAGAAGTAGAATGCAAAATATATACAAAAGAAAAGGGCATAAGAAGCAAGAGCTAGGTAAACACGTAAGAGTGCTACTGATGCATTAGAAACATCTAGAAAATCTAGGCTGGGATGATGTGTATGTATATAAGCTTTATGAAGACTTGAGAACACGAGGAGGTTGTGTTCTTTTCTTCTCTCTTAACTTATACCACTTTACAACCTTGAAACCCTCATCCAAACTCTTGCCTTAACCAATATTATCATCGCCCATAAAGTGGCATTTTCTCTCTAACAGTCCTTTCTTCCCTTATCCCTGGTGTAGCCAGTGTGGCTGTTGGTCCAAGGACTGATCAGGAAAAGAAAGAAGCAATACCAGAAAAACTCTTTTTTCCCCTCTAGCTTAAAGCTATGGTGGCTGCTAACTACTAGAGACATGGTGCTTGGAGAACTCACTCCATTGTCTGAGGTGCGGATGAAGCTACCACCATCCTGAATTGTATTAATAGATTAAAAACTTAGATTTTGAATAATAGGGAAATATTGTAAATTCTGGAAATGACTGAAAGATTTTCTAAATTTGCCATGCGAAATGCAGTGTTTTTAAAATTTTTATTTTAAAAATTATCATACAGCAAAATTGACTTTGGTTCACAGCATTATGAATTTTCACACATACAGATTTGTATAATCACCTCTGGAATCAGGATACAGAACATTTCCAACAGCCCCGCAAAAATGCCCATATGCTACTCCTTTATCATCACACCCTCCCCTCCCCCAATCCATGACAACTGGCAACCACTGGTTTCTCTCGCTATAGCTTTGTGTTTTTGAGAATATTATATATAAATAAAGTCAAACAGGACATAAGCTTTTGATACTGGCTTTTTTTCACTCAACATAATATCTTTGAGATTCATCTATTTTGTTGCATGTATCCACAGTTAATTCTTTTTTGTTGTGAGTAGTATTCCATTATCAGGATGTACCACCCCATATAATCCTCTCTCTTGTTGAAGGGGATTTGGGTTGTTTTTAGTTTTGGGCTATTACGTGTAAAACTGTTATAAACAGTCATGTACAAATTTTTGTGTAAACACAATTTTCATTTTTTCTAAGGTAAATAACCAGGAGTGGAATTGCTGCATTATATAGTAAGTGTATGCTTAAGTGCCAAACTCTTTTTTAGAGTGAGTATTCCAGCATGTGTAAGCAATATATGAGTTTCAATTGTCTGCATCCTTGCTTGCTCTTGGTCTTACCAGTGTCTTTTATTTTAGCCATTCTAATAAACATGTAGTGGCATCTCATTGTGATTTTAATTTGCATTTCCCTAGTGGTCAGTGATGTTGCATTTCCTTGCAAGTGCTTAACTCCCACCCTTACTTACATCCTCTTTGGTCTTTTACCCATTCTTAAATTTAGGTTACATTTATTTATTTATTTTTAAATTGTCAAATAATTGTATATATTTATAGGGTTAAAATGTGATGTTATGATACATGTATACATTGTAAAATGTTTAAACAGGCTAATTAGCATACCTATCACCTCACATATTTATCCTTTCTTAGTGGTGAGAACATTTAAAATCTACTCTTTTACTAATTTTGAAATATACATTATTATTAACCCATAGTCATCATGCTGTGCAATACATCACTAGAACTTATTTCTTCTAACTGAAACTTTGTACTCTTTGACTAGCATCTCCCCTTTGTCCCTGCCCCTCTCACACAGCCACTGGTAACCACCATGTGACTGTCTACTTTGAGGTTGACTTCTTTAGATTCTACATATGTAATACCATATGGTGTTTGTTGAATTTTGAGGATTCTTTGTATTCTGAATACAAGTCCTTTGTTGGTTTTGCGATTTGCAAGTATTTTGTCTCAGTCTGTAGTTTGTCTTTTCATTCTTTTGACAGTGTTTTTGGCAGAACAACAATTTTTAATTTCGAGAAACTCCAATTTGTGTCATTTCTAAGCACTTTGTTGAACCACAAGTCATGAAAATTTCCTCCTGTGTTTTCTTTTAGAAGTGTTATAATTTTACATTTAGATCTTTGTCCATTTTGAGTTAATCTGTGTATAAGGTATAAAGTTTAGATATAGATTCAATTTTTGCATATGGATAACCAATTGTACTAATATCATATCTAAAATATCTAAATTATCCTTTCTCATTAAATTGCTTTTATACTTTTGTCAAAATCCAATGGCTATATTTGTGTGGATCTATAACTGGATTCTCTATTATTCTGTGCATTGATCTATGAGTCTTATTCCTTCACCAATACCACACTCTCATGATTATTGTAGCTTTATAGTAAGTCTTAATATTGCATAGTGTGATTTCTACAACTTTGTTCTTCTTTTTCAAATTTTTTTTTAGCTATTCTAGTTCCTTTGCCCTTTCATATGAACTTTAGAATCATCTTACCCATGTCACGTAAAATCCTGCTTGAATTTTGGTAGAAATTAAATCTATAAATCACTTTGAAAACAATCGGCATCTTTTATGTTAAGATTTCCAATCCATAAATGTAGTATACCTTTACATTTATTTAGGTCTTCTTTGATTTCTTTCATTAATATTTTGTGGTTTTTAACCTACAGAGTCTGACCGTGTTTTTTAAGACTTATATTTAAGTATTTCATAATACTTAAATAAATATTTAAGTATTACATATTTTGGTACCATTATAAATGGTAATGTATTTAGGTTTTGGTTTGAATTGTTCACTGCTTATATATACAAATACAACTAATTTCTGTACACTGACTGCATAACCTGCAACCTTGCTAAATGTACTTGTTAGTGTAGTACATGAGGAAGTTTTAAAGGGATTTTGTGAATTAGCATAGGAAGATGTCCTTAGAAAAGAAGGAAGAGGGGAATTTGTTCAGAAGAATTCAAACCCTCAGTGGAGGAATATTACTGAGTGTTCTTTAGAAACAAAATATTGTAAATCTCAAGAGGGACAGGGTGCTCTAAGCAGTGAATGTTTTTCCCCCTATTTCCAGGTTTTCCCTCTCTTTCTCTCCTGGTAAATGGCACTTAACTATATCATTATATAATTGTCAATCATTTTTATATGCAAACAATAGAATTGTATAAGATTATTTTTCCTTTTTCTTTGCCCAAAGATACATGACATGGGTTTAGACTTGATTGAGTCCATTAATGAAGGAAGTGTGGTTCAAGCAGAGTCCTGGGTGGTCCCACCCCTACCCTCCAGCTTCTCATAGCTCCTTTCCCCCAGATCTTTATGTTAATTGTCCTCTTCTCTCTTTCATACATAAAAGGATTTAGTTCAATAATATCACACCTATGTTAATATTTTATAGTACAGCATTTAGTTTGTATGAGGCAGGAGTTTAGAAGGAACTGGAAGATTATCTTGGGAGGGCAATTGACAGGTTATTCAAGCAGGCTGAGTCTTCTAAAGGCACAGAGCAACTGAAACTCATTGTACTGTAGCAGGTAAATACTTGTTTTTCATGTGGGAGACATAAAGCTTTGCTAAACATGGATTGAATAGAGGCATCTAGGTGCAGTAATGTTTCAGAAAGGAAGCATTAATGTCTGTGAACATTTTCTTGAGATGTATTTCAATTTTCCCCTCCCACGCATGCATACACTACTAAAATCTTGGGCACTTTATAAATGAAAGAAATGATTTCTGAGAGGCATCATATTGTTAAGGATAGCTGAAAACCCAATCATCATGCACAGCTTCCAAGCTAATGATGTATGCTATTCCCTACCCCCAACCCCCAAATCTTATCTAGTTAATTCACTTGTTTCAGAGGTTTGGTATTTCTGTAGAGCACTGAACAAGTTTTATACACCAAAAATAAATACTGAATTACCTTACTACTCTCTTATAGCAGAAAGAGAAAGCAATAAAGAAGAAAAGTGGGTTGTTTGTAAGGGAGAAAATGGATTCACAAAAGACAGTCATTGAGAACTAAATTAAAAATAGTGGCCAGAAATGGACACTGACACTATTGCATTTTAAAAGTTAGGATATAGGTAGATGGAAAGAAGACCTGGCAGAATTGAGGCTGATTCATAAAAGTTCCTGGACACATCTGTATATATTTCCTGGTGAGCTATGGAAAGTCTCCATTTTTTGGTTGTGCTGTCATGGAAACTAATGCTATCTATAAAGATTTTTTTTTATTTCGGGTCATCTTTGTGTGTGTTTGCATGATTTTGATTTAAACCAAATTTCAACAATTTGATAAATGTTAAATCCAGGGATTGAAAAGACCATTGACAATGCCATTTAGTTTCTTGCCCCAACCCTAGCAGCTTGGGACAGCATGACTATTACACTGAAATAGCTATTCCTTCCTTCCTTCCCTTCCTTCCTCCTTTCCTCCCTCCCTCCCTCCCTCCCTTTCTCCCTTCCTCCTTCTCTCCCTCCTTTCTTTCTGTCTCTCTTTCTTTTTCTCTTAAAAAGCTACAGAAAAAAGCTCGCATTTTTGAGTGATGCATTCCAATGTCTAATGACTAACCCAGTGAAAGAAGAAAAGAGATGCTTATTCTGCCCCAACATTAGCTTTACAAAAAGAATGCCAGAGGTGTTTGTACCAGCAGCAAAGTAAACTAACCCTGAGTTATCTATTGTGGCCTTTCATTAGGCTTGGCTGAGCACATCTCACAGTAAAGTGCAATGGAATTTAATAAAAATTAAGCTTGGCAAATATTCTTGAAACAAAACAAATAAACATGCAGAGCATTACTCGATATAAATGGTGAATTCAAAGAAAATACATATGCTACAACCAAAGTGAAATTAGCATTTTAATTTTATCAAATTTTGTAGAAACATTCAATTCTGGAAATTACAGAATTTCAATTTTTTTCTGTCACAATATAATGGATACTAACCTACCTTTACATAAATGTATTTTTCTACCTACCATCACATTTTGTATATTGTGTGCCCTTCACAGTTGTACCCTTGTGTGCCCTATCAAATTTTAGACATGTATAATAATATCACCATCATATGCCTAAAATTAGAAAATTAATTTAGGTCCCAACCCTAACCTCATCCAATAATATCTTATTATAGAGCAGTTTTAATGCTTAATTGAATATTTGGAAATATCAAGCTTGATGGAACAAAATTGATTGGATTCTATTTCAAGTATCAAGTCAACACTCAGTGAGAAGTAATAATTAAATATCAAACAAATATAACTAGTCACTAGCAACCTCTTCACATTTCTTGCTTTCTTTTGCTAGTTTGATAGTTTTGACATCTCACACCACCAGTAGCCTGCATAAGTTGAACTAAGCTTCATTAATTAATATAACAAATTTATTTAGTACCAACTATATACTTGGCACTATTATGTGCTCATCATTGTTCAAAGATGAACAAACATTCATTTTCTCTTCAAGGAGGATACACTTATGTAGGAGTGACAGAGCAAGTAGCCAAATGAACACTCTATGTATAAAAATACTAGCTCACAGTTATTGAACTCTTCTTATTTGTTAGGCACTATGCTATGTGGTCCAGGGTGAGCAGGTATGTGCAAACCTATCCTCAAAGGTTGAGAGAGCTGACAGACCAAAGAAAGAAGATGACAAATCCAGTTTCTCAGAAAAAAATGTTTAATAGAGACAAACAGAAGCAATGTCTCCAGCAGCGACAAGATGGTAGATCCCTGCAGCTGCCCTCCAGATAGCAAGCTTTTAGGTAAAACATGTGCAGCTAGTCAAGTATCAGTCTTACGTAACCACTGGAGAGGTTAGATAAGTATTTTTATGAAGGGTTATTTATAGCACAGGCATTGTCTTAAAACCTTGCTGCAGAACACCTTAGTATGCAGGAGTCAAACATCGGTCATCATGGTGGCTTTGTTTCAAGATGGCGTCACTCTTGCCATGAAACAGGCTTTTTTCCTACACTATGTTTCATGTGTTTCAAATCATTTAGCATCATAAGACGTTTACATGCTAGAAATTATTACTATATGATATTTTTCAGATGAGGAACCTGAGGCTTAGGAAGATAAATAACTTGTCCACAGTCATAAAACTAGAAGAACAAAAATTCTATCCCATGATGTCTGACTTCTGTGTTCCTGACCTGGCTCTTCAAACATAAACTTTCTAACCATCAACCCTTTTATGTTTTGTAAAGGTACAGCCCAGTGATGCTTAGGGAAACATCGCAAAGTAGATGTAGTTATGTCTGATAGGACATCAGCCATTGTGTAGGAATTTAAAAGTTGTCACTATTAATCTCCTTGAATTTATGGATTTTTGTAATTCTTTCTTTGTAAAGCTCTACTTATGACAGCCTGATCCTTGAAAGAAGTTAGTAATTTCTTTCTACTAACCACTTCAGCTACAGTTTTGAGTAGAATGTTTATTACCATGCCCTATTGTAATTTGACCTTTAACCAAGGAGTTATATAAGAGTGTGTTTTGGGTTTTCAAATACAGTCTTTTAGTTGTTGATTTTCTTCTGAATTATATTGTCAAGTATAGTCTTTATTATATAGAATATTTGACATTTTAGAGATCTGCTTTGTGGCCTCTTATGTGATCAATTTTTAATAAGATTTCCTCATGAAGTGGAAAAAATTATTATGTTTTGGGGGTGCAATGTTCTAAAGATAGACATGTGTATGTTTTGTTAATGTTTTACTTAAATCTTCTATGGTACAAGATTTTTTTTTGTCTGATAGAGAACTGTTAAAATATCCCACTCTGATGTTGTAAATTTGTTAATTCTTCCTTATTATTCTGTCAGTTTTTACTCTATATGAGATGCTACCATTTGTAGAAAATAAGTTCATACTTGTTAGAACTCATTGGTGGCGTGGTGGATTCTTTTATTATTGTAAAATGTTCCACTTTATCTTTACCAATAATTTTGCCTTAAATTCTACTTTGTCTCCCATTATCTGTCACAGTAGCTGTTTGTCCAATAGAACTTTCCTCAGCGTTTCTGAGATATAAGCAGAATTTAGCTGCATTGTAATCTGCCTATGTCTCTTGAGGGGATTTTATTTATATATTTTATTGGGAGCAGAAGGTCTGCATGAGAGGGCTAACTTTCTGCTCTGCCTTGGCTGGAAGTCCTCTGTTGGGCTTTTGATGGGAGGCGCAAGTAAAATATTCCCTGTTACTGATCCCAGAGTGTGGCATTTCATGTTACTGATCCCCATGAACACTGGCAACCATGTGGTCTCATACAGTTGAACACAGGTTACCCCACCTCTTTGTGGCATTGGGTTAGTAAAGGGCTCTGTAGGTAGAACCAGGACTTTCACAAAGATTCAGGGGCCTTAATTTGTAAAGTGTGGCTGACAGATTATAGCTAGTAATTTTTTTTGTCTCTAATAAAAGACCCAGCAGCCTAGAATGAGGGTAAAACCCTAACTGTACATGTCACAAAAAGTAATTTTTCCACAAATCAAGAATAATGTTAATAGAAATTGGAAACACAGAATTAGCTTATTTAAAGTAAGCAAATGCATCAATAGAAAAAAATGAATGGATTATAACCTGGAGTAATTTACCTTAGGAGATAATTTAAGGTCACTTTAGGGACCTTTAGGCCTCTTGTATTTTTTTTTTTTTTTTTGGGAAGGACTGAGAGTAAATATTAGTGGTCTCTATAAAAGTTCAGCTTAATGTTTTGGCATCTTGGAAATTTACTCTAATGCCTGCCTGACAGCTGTCCAACCCTGGTAATCACTGCTCCTCAACCTGGTTTGCAACGATTACACTTTTAATACTTAAGAGCATCTTCCCTCTAATTATTTATACCCTCCTGGCTTGATTGATGCAGAAGCATAAAAGTAAATCAAGTCAGCACGATAACTCAATCCC
This sequence comes from Lemur catta, assembly GCF_020740605.2. Classification (NCBI taxonomy): domain Eukaryota; kingdom Metazoa; phylum Chordata; class Mammalia; order Primates; family Lemuridae; genus Lemur; species Lemur catta. The sequence continues at coordinate 43,001,688 of NC_059139.1, forward strand.
AGTGTAAGCTTAACGGAAACTGTCTTGCAAAGGGCTCAGTGTTCTCTTCTGCCTAATGTGTAATAGTGTATGTGAAATGGGATAACTGTTAATGAGCTGAAAAGCTTATTTATTAAATACGAGTCCTGTTTTAAATAGAAGGATCCTGGAGTTTTAGGTTTCCAATACTAATGTCCGTGCACATACTTGTATGAGAGTATTTCTGGGTCAAATTAGTACATGCAGGGTAAGATAGATGCTAGGTTTGTGATGTTTTAAAGACCAGTGTAAATGTCAGTAAACAAAACAGCAGACAAGACGAGGCACAGCTCTGTAATGATTCTAAATTGTCTGGACTGGCTGATGTTTGCTTCTCATTCAAATATCTTTTTCATCAAAATCTCCAGGGCAGTGTAATGGCCTTTCCACATCAATGGCTTCTTAGCTATGTGCTCTTTTTCTACATCTGAGAGTGAAATCGTCTCATTTTCAGTTTAAACCACTGAGTCTCCATGTGTCTTAAATTTACTTACATAACAAATTCAATAAAATTAGAAAAATGTAATTTTTTTTTTATAATTCAAAATTATGTCCTCGTTTATGTATTCAGATTATATCCTTTTTACTTTTGGTGATTAAAATCATTTTGAAAAATAGCATGATGAGGATAGTAGTTGAAAAAATTTTAATGTGTTTACTTTGTATAAAAAAATCAGAAATTTATGTAGCTCCTTGGATAATTTTTTCTAATTTTATAGGATTACGAAATTTAAAACCCTGGGAATCATCGACTCAAGTCATTCTTTTGGAATAAAACTAGTTCTTTCAGAAAGTAAGCAGATTAAGTGGTATTTTTAAGACTAGAAAAAAAGTATTTCTAACATATGGAATGGATGGAGGTATTTGAGTAATGTATACTTGATTTGAACACATTGAAAGTGATTTTTAGCTCTTCCCTTATCTGCCCACTGACTGTGCTTAAACCAAAAAGGGAGTAGATAAATGAACCTTAAAGGAATTTAGGCCAAAGCAAGCCACTTAAGTCTTCAGAAAAAACTCAGTGCTGTGTCATTTTCAAGGCAGTAAAAATGGAAAACCTTGAAATGGCTGTGCCCTTGAGCATTTCTTGAGCTTGCTTATACCACGGGTAGTCTCTCTGAGGTGATTCAGCATGCCTTATGAGAAAAATACAGAGGAAAAATTTGAGACACTTGTCCAAGTCGACAAATTCACTCTCTTTGGAGAAATCAAGAAGTCATTGGATCCATAAAAGCTCTTTAGCCACCATGAGGAGACACACACACACACACACACACACTCACACACATACAAATCCAGTTTACTTTTTTTTTGCTTTTTTAAAAATACAAATTACTATCAATGAATGGACACATGCATAAGCAGATTATGCACATTGATTCTTTTTTAACCGAGGGTTTATTCCAATGGAATGACAAAATTCTCAACACTCAACTGGTGCCGAGAAGCAACAGCTTAGCCTTGGTGTTGGTTCTGGTTTGGGCCATTGTCTGCATCCCACTGGACTTCCCTAGGCTGGTTTTCTTGGGAGAGTAAAGTCTGTTCTATGAAGCTTCTGATGGCTGGAGCTTTTCCTTGAGCTTTTCAAGTCAGTATTTTCAGCCTTAGCTACCATGGCTGCTCTAGTGACTACTCTTCATATCATTTATCTTCCTTTGTGCATCTCATATGTTTATATAGTATATTGGATATATAACATATGATATTTTGGATAGTTTAAAAAAAGACACAATCATCTTTCTGACAGGTAGCTTTTACCTGTGGTGCTCAGTGCTGAGCTTACCTTCCGAGCTTTGCTAACCGGTCCCCTCTCCCCCAGCTCTATTAGGAATATGTTTCTCCAGACTAAGCTTCCTCTCAGGATTCTTGGTCAAAAAGGTCTCAGGTCTTCTGGTCCTTTAATGTGTGGTGCCCTCATTGGCGTCATTCCTTTTTAAAGGACCTTCTTAACTTACTCATGGGTCCTGTGTTAACACCAGCCACATTTATTGGTAGGTGCATATATTGAATGTTACTTCATAGATTGTTTTCTAGCCTCTTAGGTCTTTATGATCCTTCTGGAAACCGATAGATATTTGCCACTGTGATTTGAGAAAGGAAGGACTGTGATAAAATGCTTCTAAAAAGACTTTTATAGGAAACAACAGGTCTCCCTAGCATTGTGTTTGTGCTATTTCCTCTTTAACTGTATCATCCTTTCAGCCCACAGAGCTGCAGCTCATATTTTAATTTTGCTATCCTAGGAGAAAAGCCTTTTTCTGTACTTTTTAGCTTTTTACTATTGTGCTAAGAAGGACAAGGTTTGCAGAAGAGTTTTTTTTTTTGAAGAGGTCCTAAGACCTTGTGTTTCCCTATAGCTGATAATAAAAATATTGGTTAAATGATTATCAACTGAAAGAATTTTAGGGACTGAGGTACATAACTTTAAAGAACAGGAGCATTAGGATGACCTGAAAACATGTTTATACATGAAACCGTCTGAGCCTACCATACTTAATGTTTTCAGCATTTGCAGAGTACCTTTGCCTAGGGACTGTGCTAACTTCTAGGGACGTGACACTGAATTAGAAATGGCCTTTGCCCCAAAGGAGGCTCAAAGGTTTGCAGAAGCTCCAAACCTTTGGGAAATAGCCACTGTTTTAAAACAGGATCTAGATATATTTATGTATTTATTTTTGAATATTTTTTATTTTTATTTTTTAAATTTCAGGATATTATGGGGGTACAAATATTTTGGTTACATGTTATGACTTTGCCACACCCAAACCATGATTTGAGGCGTGCCCTTTCTCCCCTACAACATTCACTGTGTCCATTAGTTGTGAGTTTACTCACCCCCCAACCCCCAATCCCTAAAGAATATTACTACCGTGTGAGCACCTTAGTGTTAACCAGTTAGTGCCAATTTGATGGCGAGTACATGTGGTGCCTATTCTTCTATTCTTGTGATATCTCACTTTGGAGGATGGGCCCAAGCTCTATCCAGGAAAACATAAGAGGTGCTAGATCACCATCGTTTTTTATAATTGAGTAGTATTCCATTGTACACATATACCATATTTTATTAATCCACTCATGGACTGATGGGCACTTGGGTTGTTTCTACATCCTTGCAATAGTGAATTGTGCTGCCATAAACATTCAGGTGCAGATGTCTTTATTATAGAATGTCTTTTGTTTCTTTGGGTAGATGCCTGATAGTGCTATTGCTGGATCAAATGGTATTTCTATTTTTAGCTCTTTGAGTTATCTCCAAATTCTTTTCCACAGAGGTTGCACTAATTTGCAGTCCCACCAGCAGTGTAAGAGTGTTCCTATCTCTCCACATCCTTGCCAGTATTTGTTGTTTTGGGATTTTTTGATAAAGGCCGATCTCACTGGGGTTAGATGATACCTCATTGTGGTTTTGATTTGCTTTTCCATAATGATTAGAGATGTTGAGCATTTTTTAATATGTTTGCTGGCCATTATTCTGTCTTCTTTGGAAAAGTTTCTGTTCATGTCCTTTGCCCATTTATTGATGGGGTTGTTTGATTTTTTCTTGTTGGTTTTTTTAAGTTCTAGATAGATTCTTGTTATCAGCCCTGTATTGGATATGTAGAGAGCACATATTTTCTCCCATTCTGTAGGCTGTCTATTCACTCTAATGATAGTTTCCTTGGCTGTGCAAAAGCTTTTTAATTTGATCAGGACATAAGACCTAGATATATTCAAACATAGGCAGCTACTATCTTATGGCTTAGAGACATAAAGAGATCATTCAATATGGTCTCATTTATTTCTGCCTACCTGCATGATAGGTATTATTTTTGACAACTTTAGCTGTTCTACAGTTAGAAATTATGAAGCTGATAAAAATGCCTTAATTGATGTTTCCTGTATCTCATCTCAAAGCTTCTTAAATTTGAACTCTTTAAGTGAGATTCCTTGTGGAGATAGCCTGAGAAGAACCTGTGCACTGTGCACTTCCTCAGGCTCATGTTCATTGCCTGGCTGGTGCCCCATACAGAACTAGAAGGTGCCAGCTGAGGAAGCTCAGCATCTTGGGCATCCTACTGTTAAATCACCCAGCACAGGGAATTAACCCAGGAGAGCAAAAGGCAGGCCCCATTAGCCATAGTGGGCTTCTGGCTGCCTGTGGACCAGCCATGAAAACTTTTATCCAGTGGATTTTTTAAGCTTACATTTTTGTCACCCAGATAGCTGTTCCAAATCCATATCTACTTTGTTTAGTACAAGAACTAGGTAACGAGAAAGAAGCCAGTTCTGGTAAACGATCCCTAAGGCTACAGTCCTTTCCATCTGGACAAATAGAGGACAAAGTCTGTAGAACATCCCACTAATGCTCAAGATCAGCTTCCTCAGTGGAAAGTGCACTTAAAATGAGGACTGTAATAGCACTTGGCACAGGGCTTTAAAAAGCCCTGTTTTTATGAAAAAGCAAGGGGGTGCGGCTCATTGAAGAATGCAAATGATGGCTTGCTTTCGTTTCACAAAATGTTGAGAGGTGGTGTTAGGTATTATTATAAAATATCAATTCGCACACACACACAAGTACACTCTATATATCTGTGAACAAGTCAGAGACATACATTTTATATAGTAGGATATTCACTGCTTCTGAGTTTCTGGAGACTGATGAAAAATAAAAGTCATCTCTAAGCGAAGGAGTTTTCATAATTGATGGTTTTGGACTTCAGAGACAAGAATTGACCTTCTGATCTTTTGGATGGTCAGAATGGACAAGGAAATCAGGCTCTGCTTTTATCTGTCATTTGATACTTCCTTTATTTATGGCCTATCCCAGAAGGCCGGGACCTTATGCCTTCCCACATGTGGAAAGTGTATACTCCTTGCAGGTTAAAATCAAGACTTTGGCTTCATTTTGAAAACAGCATGCACTAGCCAACTTGTTTTAATGTTTCAGATTTTCCATTTACAGTGATTATAACCTGTTTGGAGCTTTGTTTTTAGACCAAGACAATTTTTAATTGAAATTAAATGAAATTTAATTATTATGAAATTAAATATGAAAGCTTCATGTCTGATGATTTAATTATCAGAATTCATGTTCCTGTTAGAAAACTCAACAAAATATTTTGCTTATGGGGATAGCTCGACAAACAATCAGCCAAGGTGATTCAACAGAAATGGCATAGTTGCAAGTCGACTGGGCTCGATAGAAGGCACCATTCCTCAATCAACAGAAACTTTGGCAGAGACTATTTCTTCCCATAACTTTCTCACTTACTGCCCTAAAGGGAGTATAAAATCCTGAGCAAGCAAATTAATTTGACAAAGCACTTAGAAGCTGAATTTAAAGTGCCAGTGGAGACCATTGGAAAAGTATGTCGAGTGCCTTTAGTGAAAATTCTACTTACTTCCCACTTGTAGCCAACAAATGAGTTGTTATAACTGTCAAGGAGTCAGACTGCTAAGAAGAGAACAGTTATCAGAGTGCAACATGATGAATACAGGGCGAACATGATTCCCATGTCTTGATTCTAGATTGGAACTATCCATTGGGATGTAAAGGACATTATCCAGATCCATTCTCTTAGGAATTGTTCCAAAGATTTGTCCAGAGATAGCAGAAAACATCCCACAAACTCGCAAGTTATTTTCTGAACACTTACAAATACAATGATCACATAAATTATCATTCAAAATTTTGTCTGGGAAGAATGTGAGGTTGGATGGGATACTGAGACTGCCCTGGGCACCGTGAGAAATATGGCCGCTGGGTGTATGGAGGACGTGCATAGTAGACTAGGCGTCTGGTGACAGAGGAGTGATTGATGGCTCCACCACCACCTGTCTGTGTGAACAAAGTTGTTTATTATAATGTCTCCATTCCCCATTCCTTTTCCACATGCTCCCATTTAGCCAGCAGCAAGCTACCATAGGTGAACTTTTTTGAAAGAAAGAAATAACTAAACCCAGGTTTTTGCATTCATTTGTTAATTTTGGAGTCATCTGTTAAACTGTCTTTGAAGCAACTTTTACTTCTAGGAGTGTGTAGGGCAGTGGCTTTCAACCTACATACCCTGGAGTGTAATCAGTTGTGAGGTGTGTCACAAGTAATAGGCAAGGCACAAAAATGTGTAATATATTATTTTTGTATAAATTCAGGTGAATTCGGGGTTATCACTATAATAATATAAGTCTCACTTACTTGTATTGCAAAATGCTCTCTGGAATAACAGAATGGGTTAGAGCTTGGAATCAGTTTATCTTATTTTAAAAATCTGACTGAGTTAAATGGAGTGTCTTCTGTGCCATTGTGTCTATTACCCGTGTTCAGCCAGGGGAAAAAAGTTGAGAATCTGTGTTTCACTTATCTGTTGCTGCATAATAAATCACTCCAAAACTTGATGGCTTAAAAAAACAAACAAACAAAAAAAACCCCAACATTTATTTTGCTTGTGAATTTGCAACTTGAGCAGAGTTCAATTGGGATAGCATTCTTCTATTCCATTTGGAATCAGCTGGGCCAGCATTAAGGCTCAGGGCTGGTATCACCTGAATGGTTGCTCACTCTTATGTCTAGGGAAGGAATGTGAGTTGTGGCTGGGGGAAGCACTGTGACACATTGTATTTTCCAAAAGTGGCCATAGCTAAATTTCTGTTCCCAGATGCCCTTCCAGAACCTTGGCACTCACCCATCAAAATGTGGGGTGTATATTCCTTCTCCTTGATCCTGGGAAGGACGGGGAATGCTCTGACCAATAACATATGGCAGAAATATTGCCAGCCTTGACTTCAGAGGGTGGGCTGCAAAAGGTAGCATGGCTTCCACTTGAAATCTCTCTTAGGAGCTCACCCACCCTTGGAAGCCCAGGCCACATGAAGAGGGCATGGCTAAGTGGCCAACAATTGCAGCTAAATTCTAGACTAATAGCGAGGATCCATCACCACACATGTGAGTTAAATGATTCTTCATTCACTCCAGCCTGCAGGTCTGAGCCTTCCCAGCTGATGCCATGTGGAGCTGAGATGCACTATCTATAGAGTCTCATCCAAATCGCAGACATAGAGTAAAATAAATAGACAACTGAAATAGATAACTGGAACACTCTGCTTTACAGATTAAAGAGAGGATGTGCTCAAAATTTTCTGAAGATCCAAGAGGTTACTTTGAAACAAAAGTGGTTTTATTTATTATCCCTGCTGATGTATTTTTCTTCTATAATTAAAAATGGTTATGGGTCTCTTGTTAAATTTCACTCCTTTCCACCAGAGTGTATACTCTGATTCTCTTTTCTAGAAAGCATTGCGCTGTAGAATGTGTAGGTGACACAGCTAAACTGATAATCTCCAATTTCTGTTATCTTTGCCAGAGTGTGTCCCCAAATTCTTTACCTCTATCCTCTTATTCCTGAGTTGTTAGGTAAGATAATCTTAAACTATGAATTTTGAACTGAATGGTAATGACAGAACATTCTTATTAAATTAGTGTTGGTGGATGCCAGGATTTCAGGGCTCTGGCGTTTGCATGAGTCCAACTTAGTGACCATACACTGTAGGGCATATAAGGATATTATGTGACAATATGTAATGGAAGATAAACAAGGTCAAGATTCTTTTAAAAGAATTTTGCTACCTTCACCAAGTTCTTTGTTAAATAGAAACATAATTAGCGTATAATTTTTGCTTCTGAAATATCACTGTGTTGTTTATCCATTAAAAGAATTCTGATAAATGTCACAATTCTTCCCTCTCGGAGATAATAAATGATAAACACTGCTGCAAAATTCCAAAAATTTATCATAGAAGAAAATTTTTCCTATAGATTTGTGTATCATGTCATTCTGTCTTCTGGGTAGATCTTTAGAGTATGCATCAAATACCATCCAAAGCAGTCATTTTTAAACTTCAGCATTCACTGGAATCATCTAGAAGGTTTAAGTCACTGATTGCTGTGCCCCAGGCCTACAACTACTGATTGAGTGGTAGAGTGAAGCCCCAAAATGCATTTCTAACACTGCTGCTGGTCCAGGGATCACACTTTGAAAACCAACGATCAAGAGGAACAAGAAAAAGGCCGATTGTTTATGTAGAGATTTTTCTAACTACTACTCTCTGAAACATACTCTAAATTTAAAACAGCTTTCAAGTCATCACATGACAAAATAGTTTTCATTCATCCAGGGGTTAGATAAGACATTTCTTCTAACCACATTTTAATCATGTATTGGGGCAAAGTACAAGAAGAAACAAATTGGTTCTTTCAGTCTGAATGTCATCGAGTTCTAAATGGGATCTAAAATGGAGAATGTGTCATGGGAGAGTTATTGCAAGCATTTCTCACCAAAGCACAGTGAGACAAGTAGTTAGTTTTGCCAGTTTGGTTAGAAAATAGCCAGAATTCTGTCTCAAATATTTCAGTAATAAATATACAATGGGCAAAATTAGATTATGCCTGGGAGCTCAGACCTATTTGCTCTGTTCTAGATGCCTTGGACATCTGAGTCTCAAAAAAGCTTCTAAAAATAAACACATAGAACAATGGAACAGAATACAGAACCCAGGATTGAATCCATGCATTTACAGTCAACTGATCATCAACAAAGGCACCAAGACTACACATTGGGGAAAGGACAGTCTGCAATAGATGGTGCTGGAAAATCTGGATATCTATATGCAGATGAATGAAACTAGACCTCTCTCTCTCTCATCACTTACAAAAATCAACTAAAAATGGATTAAAGACTTAAATGTAAGATGAAAAACTATGAAACTAGTAGAAGAAGACATATGGAAAGTGCTTCATGACATTAGTCTGGGCAAGGATTTTTTGGATAAGACCTCAGAAGCATAGGCAACAAAAGCAAAAATAGACGAATGGGATTACATCAAATTAAAAAGCTTATGTACAAGAAAGGAAATAATTAACAGAGTGAAGAGACAACCTACAAAATGGGAGGAAATATTTGCAAACTCTGCATCTCACAAAAGATTAATATCCAGAATACATAAGAAACTCATATAACTCAGTAGCAAAAAACCAAATAATCCAATTAAAAATGGGCAAAAAGGTCTGAGCAGACATTTCTTAAAAAGACATATAAATTGCCAAAATGTATATGAAAAAATGCTCAACATCATTAATCATTAGGGAAATGTAAAGGTAAATCAAAACCACAATGAGATATCATCTCACCTCAGTTAGAATGGCTATTATCAAAAAGGCAAAAAAATGATGAATGCTGGCCAGGTTGTGGAGAAAGGGGAACTCTTACACACTGTTGGTGGGAATGTAAATTAGTACAGCCACTATGGAAAACAGTGTGGAGATTTCTCAAAAAATAAAAAATTTAACTACCATACAATTCCACTATTGGGTATACATCCAAAGGAAATGAAATCGGTATGTCAAAGAGATATTTGCACACCCATGTTTATTGTAGCACTATTCACAGTAGCCAAGATATGAAGTCAACCTAAGTGTCCATCAACAGAGGAATGTATGAAGAAAATGTGGTATATTTACACAGTAAAATATTAGTCATAAAAAAGAAAGAAATCCTGTCATTTGCAGCAACATAGATAAGCTTGGAGGACACTGTGTTAAGTGAAATAAGCCAGGCACATAAACACAAATACTGCATGATCTCACTCATATGTGGAATCTAAAAAAGCTGATCTCTTAGAAGTATAGAGTAGAATAATGGTTACCAAAGGCTGGGAAGGTTATTGGGGAGGGGTGATGGATAGAGGTTAATGGGTACAATGTTACAGTTAGGCAGGATGAATAACTTCTACCATACTATTGCACAGTAGGGTGACTACAGTTAACAATAATATATTATATATTTCAAAATAGTTAGAGAATTTTGAATGTTCTTACCACAAAGAAATGATAAATATCTGAGGTGATGGATATGCCAGCTACCCTAATTTGATCATTACCCATTGTATACATGTATCAAAATATCACACTGTACCCCATAAATATGTGCAATCATTATGTGTCAATTAAACATTTTTGAAAAATCAAAAAACTTTTTAAAATTAAGGGTCATATCATAAAATTTTAAAGAAATTAAATGGTTTTTAAAAAGTAAAATGTGTAAGTTTAAAAAAAATGAACAAAATTATAACTTACCCATAATGCCATTCCCACCCTAGATACTATCTTTACATTTTAATGTGATTTCTTCAGATATTTTATATGCATATATAAATGCATTTTCTTGAAAATAGAATTTTCTGTACATATTGCTTTATCTTTTTTGCTCAATAAGGTCACCATAGTAAATATTTGTATATATTTTTTTCTTGGATAAATTCTTTCTTTTGCTTTACTTGTAGGAAAATCATTATATGTTAAGGATATGTTGTGATTTTTAAAACCAAATACACAAAACAAAAGCTGACAGAATTGCAAGGATAAACAAACCCATGATTAGAGTAAGATATTTCAATACCCCTCAGTAAGTTATAGAATGTATAGTCAGAAAATAAGTAAGCATGCAGAATACTTGAACAACATCATCAACTCAATAAATATTTATAGAACACTCTACTCAATCTCAGCAACATACACAGTCTTTTCAAGTGTACACAACATATTTAAAAACATACACCACATCTGGTGCCATAAAACAAGTTTCAATGAATTTAAAGGCATTCAGGTGTACATATGATCTTTAATCATAAAGGCATTAAATTAGAAATCAATTCTAGAAGCGTATCTGAAATACCCAAATATTTTTCCACTAAATAATCCATTTCTAAATAACCCATGGGTCAAGTAAGAAATCAAAAGGGAAACTAGAAATTATTTTGAACTGAAGAAAAGGGAGTATATTAAACACAAAGTAAGCATAGGAAAGGAAAGATAAAGCAAAAATCAATGAAATGGAAGAGAAAAAAATAGAAAATGTCAGATAATGGAAAAGCTGATTCTTTAAGAAAATCAATAACATTGGTAAACTTCTAGCCAACTGATCAAGAAAAAATTTAAGAGAAAAGACACAGTCTGTCAATGTCAGGCATAACAGAGGTGACATTACTGGAGATTCTACAGATATTAAAAGAATAATAAAGGACTATTATGAAAACTTTATGTCAATAAATTTGACAGCTAGATGAAATGATCAAACTTCCTGAAATACATGAAATACCAAGGCACAGTCAAAAAGAAATAGAAAATATAAAAATTGAATTTTTAGTTAAAAACATTCACACAAAGAAAATTCCAGGCCCAGCTGGCTTCATTGATGCATTCTACCAAACACTTAAGAAATAAATAACATTAATTCTTCCTAAACTCTTCCAGCAAATTAAAGAGAAAGGAATAATTCTCAACTCATTTTTGAAGCCAGCATTACCCTGATGTCAAAAGAAGATGGATGTTACAAGAAGACTACAGGCCAATATCCCTCACATAGCTGTAAAAGTTTTTAACAAGATTTTTAGCTAATCGAATCCAGCCATATACAAAAAGGATAATACATAATGACTAAGTAAGGTTGATTTCAGAAATGCAAGGTTAGTTAACCTAAAGATCAATCAGTATGATTCACTATATTAACAAACTAAAAAATACATATGCTCATCTTAAGAAAAGTATTTGGCAAAATTCAACATGTATCCGTATGTTCCAATGTTGCCACATTCTCAGCAAAAGTTCCATGAAGGAGAATTGGTGTGAGAGTAGAATGACATTTTGGGCTCCAACAGATTTCAAGCCCCCATGGAAGCCCATGTGGTCACTAAAAACTCCCCTCATTTTTTTCTACTTCAGTAGAGTTCTTCTGAATGGTCCTTAGGCTTATCCAAAGTGTGACATTTTCCATGACCATTCCCAGAGACAGAAGAAGCCACTTCCCTTACTTACCTAGGAATGGCTTATTCCTCTCTGAAACTTAGTCTCTTTAGACTGCTTTGTTCCATGCTTCTCTAGTGTCACACACACACACACACACACACACACACACACACACACACACACACACAAATTTTAATGCATTCTTCTATCTGTCATTATAGCAGGAAAAATTAGGCATGTTTTTGGCAACAATTCTGGAATGTGAGTCTACACTGTATACCTGACTCTGCAAGGGACTTGGTATTTTGGAAGCATAATGATTTGAGAATGCCAGTTTAAGAATAAAAGGATGAAATTATTTATATCAACTCATAAGACAGGATTGGGGGAGAAGAGAAAGTGGGGGTCAGGGGGCAGAACTAAGCCTTTCTCAAAGGAGAAATAGTGATTCTTCTATGTTTTGGTATTCTTGGAGAAGTAGGAGGGTTTCATTCTCCCCCTGACAAGTGTCCAGTTAATAACCTAACAGCCAGTGTTTATTTAGACAGTGGTTCTTGCTCACACCCCATCTCCTCACACAGGAGGTAGGGTGGAATAACAGAAGCTGGGAAATTGACAAAGGACTGAAAAAGTGGGGGCTTTGGGGTATACCCCCATATGTTGTGCCAGCAAACATTTATTGGCTACCTATTATGTGTGCTTGCAACCTTTTATGTACTTACAAAATACGTATGACAGAAACACCTAAAAGATAAGTTTTTGCATCTCTAATTAGCTCAGAGATAAATGTATAGATAGATACTCATATTTGAGAGCTCTTGGACTATAATCCTGTAAGAAATAGAGGTGAAGAGAGGCACCTTTACCTAGTAAACCGCACCAGATTAGCAAACTTGTGGGCAGACGTAAGTTTTACTTTACGGTAAGAAATCTGTACTCTATTACTTATTCATTTCCATTTCTGATTGATTCTGTTTTCTCTTAATTTTATATGTTAACTAATTTATAATTGATTCTATTTTCCCTTAATTATCCTAAGAAATTTCCTTTAGTAAATACCAAACTTATTTCAACAGAAATAACAAAAGTGGGATTTTATTTTCAAATCTAATAAAAATATCTTGGGAGATCATCAAAGCTCCAAGTCTAGAGGGTATGTGGCATGGTAACTGTTTATTCTTTCAACCACTCAGAAAATATTTACTATGCTTTTATTAAATAATGTTTGTTATATAACCAGTCTTCTACTCATGGGCATTTGTTTCCAACTTTTTATAATACTATTGTAAACAAACCGCAAAGGACATGTGTATGTGTATGTGTGTGTGAGTGTGTGTGTGTGTAATCTTTGCTTGTCTGCAATTTTTTTTTTGCCATTAAAGGTACTCTTAAAAGTGGAATTGCTGGGTCAATGAATATAAATATTTTAAATTCGTATAGATATTGCCAAATTTCTTTTTTGCATTGAGTGGATTCAGCCATGGATTTTTGTCTTTGACCTGGGCTAGTGTAGTTCCAGTGGAAACATAGTCTGAAGCCAGGTTATAGGAATTCAGGGAGGGGATAGTAGAGGCATCCAGTGGAACCAGCTCTTTCCAAAAGTTTGGTGATAATACTGGAGTATAAAGGCCATTTCCCCTTTTCCCAATTGAGGACAACTTTGCTAGGAAATCTCAGCTTCAGGGCTCCCCACGGAATTAGCTGAATTCTTTGTTGTGACATCAGGACTGCATTATAGCTCAACTCCTCTTTTTGTCCAGTCCTTATTCCTTCATCCTCCCAAGGGTATTCATCTGGGGAGGTAAACTTCCTGCACCATAATCTCCATCCTAGCATGTCTTTTCCAGAGAACCTGACTTCAAACATCTGTCAATCTGTATTGCATGCTAGGTAAACATAGCCTTCAAAAATAAAATCTAAGCTCCCATTCCAACACTCAAAAGTCAAGAGAATTCATTTCCAATAGCCCTGTCCTGCAAGAATATTAAAAGAAGTTCTTCAAATGAAGGGAAATTATCCCATATGGAAGCACAGATCTTTAGGGAGAAAGGACGAGCACCAGAAAGGATACGTATGTGGGTGAACATAAAAGTCCATTTTTTTAAAAAAGGGCAAACTACAAAATAACACATTGTGGGGTTCATAGCATATGTAAAGGTAAAATATGTGCACACAATAACAAAAGGCAGAGGGGGTGATAAAGACAATGTTTGTGATATGGTAAAATATTCAAGGTAAATTATAATAAGTTGTGGGTGCACGTTTTACCATCCAGTGTAACCACTATAACAATGTGAAAACATGAAACTAAAAAACCAATGGGAAAATTTAGTGAATAATAAAAATATTTGCTTAATTCAAAAGAAGGAACCATAAAAGACCAAAGAATAGACCAGGCCAAGTAGAAATGGTAGAACTAATCCCAACTGTATCAGTGATTACATTTGATACAAAGTGGTTAAACACTACAATTGAAAGAAATTGTCAGAATGGATTAAAATGTACACATGTGAACACACACACACACACACACACACACAAGCACCTGTCCACACTCCCGTGACTTAAGTATATATTATTTACAAGAGACACATTTCAAATATAAAGACATGGATAGGTGGAAGGTCAAAGAATGGGCAATGATACATTATGCAAACACTAACCACTGGAGGGATCTTATGGCCACTCTCCTTTTTCACAAAGGTGAGTTTCTGGGAAGGGAAGGAAGAACAGAAATTAAAGGCAAAAAGAACAAAATAAGAGATGAGGGAAAGAGCTAGAAAACACTAGGAAGAGAGGAAGAGGAGAGGGGAAAAAATGGAGAAGAGGAGGGAGAGAGTGAGGGGATATTTGGAAAATCAGAGGGGAGAAGAGTGGAGAGAGGAGGAGAGAAAAAGTAAGGAGGTAGAAAGGAGTAGTGAAGGACAAAGCAGATGGAGAGTTACTTCTAGAAATTTCACAAGTAATTTTTCTTTGGGTATCAAGTTTCTTGCAGATTCACCTCCCAACTCCCAACAAGCCCTTCTAATGTGGACCACTCCCTAATTTGTTCCTTTTCATTTTTCAATATATTATGTTTTAAAACGTCCAGTCTCTTTTTAATGAGAAAAAGGACCGCTGCTGGGTCACAAAATATAGCCAAATGCTTTCAATGTGCAAGTGCCACTAATGACTCTGATGGCCTGAATGTCCCGAGCGCTCCTTGGGCATGCTAGGTACTGCATTCCAGGCCCCACGGCCAACACTGCTGCGGAGGTAGTGTCTTCATAAGTAATTCTCAACTACAGAGATTGGAAATAAACTTTATGGGAAAGTTTTATATTTGAAATGACTATGCATCTATGATTACTGACAGGACAAAGCTACAGATATAAGAGACAGGATTAGAAGCAGCTGATCCAAAAACAATGCAGTCTCAATAGAAGGCCTTAGTGAGATTTTTAAGAAAATGACATTGGTATGGAAGGAGAGAAATTGTTTCAAATTGTTGTCCTGGATTGGCCTTGAAATAGAGAAGCTCATTGTAAGGTTTTAAAACTATCCTTACAATGGAATTAGCTGCATCAATTTTGCCTATAGAATGTTGAGCATGAGTTGGTAGAGCCAAAAGGAGTCAGTGTTCCCTTATGATGACTGAACCACGCTGCAGCTATTTTCTCCTCACAATTATGTAAATATTACCCAAAGGTGTTAGAACTAGAAATTGCAAACATGTGGTGCACATCCTCATATTTCTCTCCATGCATAGCCAGTATTGTTAACTAAGCACGGCGTGTTTTTATCTGGTTCCTTTGAATCCTGCTTGATGTATCACGTGGGCTGTGCCACTAAGCACATGGTATGCAATTTCTTAGCTTCTTTTGACACAGTCTCCTTCAGCAGTCTGGCAACGCCTATTGTCTCATTCTCAGAATAATGGTAATAATTTATTTTTCAAAAAAATTCAAATACATAATTTTGACATGTGGTTATCAAAAATATTTTTAAGATCTGTGCTATCGTAGTAAGTTTGCTTCTTTATAAATACACTAAAATATCTACCAGTAGATTTTTATTAAAACTACTGAATTTCAACACCATAAGCATAAATAATTCATCTGTACATACAGCTATAATATGATATAAACATAGCTGTATTTTATACTGGTGATGACGTCACAGGCACCACTACAACTGTAGGTAGGTTCTTTCTTTCTTTCTTTCTTTTTTTCTCTCTCTCTCTCTGATTTTATTCACAATTGAAGGGAATACTAAATTTTTGTTAGAGGTTAATAAAAATAGAATATGATTTTTTTTTCCATCTGGTGGACCCCAGGTTCAGAACTCTGGGAGGGTAACATGGCTGAGGGGGTCATGAAAGTTTAGAAACTACTGATTTCCAGGAAAAGCAATTACTAGACTAGATAGAAGCAAAGAGAGTTAAGCAATTGTTTACGTATAAAAATAAGAAATAGGTAACAAAATTTGAAGCTCAATATTAAAAATCAGCATTAAATATTAATCAGACCAGTATTAATAGATACATTTTAGGCCTCTCTTCCTTTTTATCACTCTTTACCTTGTTTCTTTCTCCTACTTTATGAAAGGAGACAGGCCTTTTCTCAAGTTACAGTCTTCTTAATAGTAGTCAAAATCCCTATTGATATTTCCATATTTGGAATGCACTTTGGGATTTGTAGGTATCCTAGATAGGAAAATAAAAATGATATGTATCCCAGTAAATGTTGGCTATATAGTCCTATATTTAAAAAAAAAAACACTTTATTTCACTTCTTGGTCCTAGAAGATGGATTCTATATATGAATTTGTGTATAGACCAAGAAGGAGCTGGATGTAGCAAGCCTCATATGAGGTCCTCTCTGTCTGATATGGATAAACAATCAAGCCTCAAGAATCTGGATCTGCAGCCCTTGGGATTGTACGTGACCTGCCCCTTTTGAAGAAAAATCGAGAGTGGAAGCCTGAGACCAAAATGCAAAGCCCAGGCCAGACCTGCTCTGACGTGGTCTTCCCTTTCCTTCTCTGGTAAATTGCGATGTTGCAGCACCCTCTGATTGTGAAACTGGCCTTTACCGTCCATCGTGCAGATGGGAAAGTTAGTAAGTGGGATTGGAGGGGTGACGTGAAGAGCACTGAGATCATCTGACTATTAAGATGTTGTTCAAAGCAGGGATAATATCCCTTTAAGGGCGAAAAAAACCTTTCAGAATGAAGAAATTCAGAAGAGGTTATAATTCAGTAACCAAACAAGTCTTGTCAAGTTTAAAGAAGTACAATTTAGAAAATTAATGGTTGGAAATTCAGTGGGGCATGTTCATCAGCAAAATGCTATAATATTTGAAACACTATCCACTGTTGGAGTCAGGCAGGGACCTACCATTACTGGTTTAGAAGCTCATATTTTCTTAGCTATATTAATTCTCTTAAAACAAAAATAATTCACTTTTCACTTTTGCTCTTCCTTTACTATTGAAACTGAAAAGATATTAACTGGAAAAGGAGTAGATGAATTGTTTTTATCTAGGGGAAAGTTATTAAATGTTATATGGTTATAGTCATAATAAATAGCATGTGAGGTAATACAGGGAATTTTATGTGATTATTGGTATACCTCCTGGCATTCTAAGAGAAGGGTGTCCCTTGAAATTCAAAATGTGTACTGCTAATAAGCCATTTGGGAAATGGTGCTGGAAGTATTTGTTGGATTGACTCGAGTGGCGCTTACGTAGTTGATTCACATACAGAGTAGCCTTGCCAAGTAAGCCACATTTTACCACACCACAGAAGTTTTCATGAGCTTGTTCACTGTTTGCCAACCCAGTTAATCCCCAAAGAGGACCATTTGTTAATGGCAGTGGGTCCCTAGGCTCACAGATCCCAGGCTCGCTTTAGGCACACGGGATTCTGGAGTCAGTACAGTGAGATTCCCGCAGGCAGCAGTGGCCGGTGGCACTGTGCACACTGACACAGTCTCTGCTCGGTTACTCCGGAAGTGCAGGAGGAGGAAGCACCATCACGGGGACATGGCTTCTCCACCACAGCAGGGCAGTGGCTCTCCCCACCTGGAGATGTCCAAACCAAGCACTCTTGGTTAAGCTAGTGCCTGGACACTGTGCATTCCTGCACTCTCCCCCAATCTTCAAGGGGGTATTTACTTAACCGTCTCATTTCCTACAAAGAATCTTACATTTTTCCAATAGCAGAAAAGGGGAAACAGAGTTTTCACCAGTTCTGGCCCAACCTTTGCCTCTGGTGACGTCCACCACGTAGGGCGGACAGCCCCATCCCATCCAGCTCTTTCCAGCTGGCTTTGCTGGTCCCACTGTGAGAGGCGGCATGCTAGCTCAGTTATTCACACCTGGGGCAGGTACCTTGGCCTTGATCCCGACTAGCTGACAAAGGAACCTAGGAGTGGAACTCAGTGTTATAATCTGCAGCTCCTGCGTGTGATTTGAGATGCCAGGCATGTGTGTGCAAGGCCTGGAATGAGTCATCCTTTTGTATTGCGCCGGTTGGGCCTTGTCTTGCTAAACACCACTTACAGGCTTTGTTGGTGGGGCCTGTTGCCTTCACTTGAACCACGTGAGGTACTTAAGGATCACTAATCCAGGCGACATGGCCTCTGTTCACCGAGGCAACCAAACCCCTGACATTTCGATAACACTCCAACTGGTGAAAAGCAAGCCCTTCTGCAGGGCCAGTGTCTTTAGAGCTCAGAGCCAGGCCGCTCTGCAGGCGACAGAGGCTTTGCTGGGTGCATGGAGGGGATGAGCAGGAGCGGGCGGCATTGTTCCTGGCCCTGGCACGCAGGCCCTTCCCGCAACGCGGTAATCCCAGCAGGCCAGCCCCGGGCCGAGGCCGCCAGCACGCCGTGCTCGAGTATCAACTTCTGACCTCCTGGCTTCTTCCCCACTTCCCCAGAACTATTTGGTTTAAAATGCTAGCTGCCCTGTCATAAATTATTCTTCAGTGAAGGGGTTTGGCTCCTGCGTGAGTTACCGTGGTTTGAAAAGGAAAAGGAAAAGGAGAAAAAAAAAATAAGAGAGAACATCTTAGTTTAGCCAAGACCCATAAGCCTAACCACGGAAAAGTGGAAACAGGCGGGGAAAAGGCAAGGTGACAGGAGGGGAAAGGGGTTTTTATTCACGTGCTGTTTTCAACTGTGCGGCTCATTACTTGATCACATAACTTTTTAGAAGTGTGTTTTTCTGTACCTGAACTTCGCTGCGGAGTGGGCTAAGAAGAATACACATTTTGGTGACAGCTTTGGATTTCCGTACGGGTTAGAAGGATTCTTCTGAGCCTTGTAGCTGACATGTTCTCTGATATGCCCTAGAGCCCAGATACACACCAGTTTCCCGGGCAGAGGTTTTCCTGAGGTCCACAGGGGTCACTGTCGTGAGCAGAACAGGAGGAAGTGGCATGGGTCTGGCAGTGTGCCAGGAGAGCACGGCTCTGGCACTGCCACTGGCTTTTGCAGAGAAGACTTTTGTTTGTCACTGAGCTGGCATTTCCCTGTGCCATCACTGGTCATTTAGCAGGAAAACAAAAATTAATCCAATGTCCAATCGAGGTTAATGTTTTGCTCTTATCACAACCACTTAAACACTCTCTTCAAGTACTATAAAGTCTCTTTTGAATAAAAATGACCAGTCTTTCCAACGTCTCTTCCTCCCTGTGTCTCTCCCTCCCTGTGTCTCTTCCTCCCTGTGTCTCTCTCTCTCCCTGTGTCTCTCCTTTGCAATGGCCTTTGCTTATGTGGGGCGCTGGGGGAAATGGGCCCCTAGCGTCTGGCCGGTAGTGCCTTGTCTCTTGGGCCCTGAGCCTCGCTGAGCCCTGGGTGCTGCTGACCACACTGGCGCCATATTCCGCAGCAGATAAGTGTGTGGCCTTTCCTTTTGGCTGAGAGTGTTCCCACGGAGCCTCAGCTTGCTGATTCGGCCTCCCCATTGCGTTCACTGGCTGTGAAACATTACCCTCCTGCCTCAATCTCCCCCTGCCTTTACGAGGTCCCGTCTGTATGGTAAGGTCACTAGCAAGCCCGGCCTCTCCCAGCTGAGCCTGGGATCAGCTCAGGAGCACAGCTCAGAGCCTCTTTTCCGCCTGATCACGATGCCTTGTCTTGGTGGGGTCCAGCTTGGGGCTGCCTGGCTACATGAGAGGCAGCACCTTCTCAGAGAGGGTGTCCAGGCAAGAGCCACTTGACTTCTCCGTTCCCTTCCATGCCTCCCACCCTTGGGGACACAGCCCAGAGAGGGGGAGACAGGAGACATAGCTCCGATTCCTGCTCCTTCCCACCTGGGCTTCTCCTTACTTTCCTCAGGAATGAGATTAAGGAGTGGGATGTCCCTTTACTTCCTTCTTCCTCTTTAGTAAAGCCTTAAACAAGGGTACTTGGGGTATCGTCTCTACCACAGAAGATGCCAGTTAACTGGGCCCTCTTGGACTGCTCTGTGTATGCTGAAAGAGTAGAACAAAGGAATTAAGTAAAGTGTCTCTTTCCACAAAGCCTGATTTTTAAAGCCTAAAATCTAAGAAGTGAAATGCCATCCTTGGCCATGGGGTGATATTTCTAGTAACTTGACCTTCAGGATGAGAAATTATAATGAAATATCCATTAAAGGAGAAAGTCAAAATGATAAGTTTAATATTTGCTGAAGTATTTTCAATACTTAAACCTCACGAGGCCAGAACTGCCCATCTGCACAACTCCAGGGGATGGGATTGGCGCCTCATGGAATCGTGCTATGTGTCACTAGTATCTGTTCTTGCTTTTATATGCATGTGTCCATCTGGGGTGGAAAGGATGTCAGAAGGCAGAAAATCCTTTTAGGCATCATCAAATTCTTAGCCATGATCTTTTCTTCTTACTATTGCATGCTCCTGTGATGGGGGAATAACCAGGAAAAAGGAGAGTTTCATTGAAATTAAGTAGCCAGAAGCTCCAGGTGAATTCCCTCTTGACGTTCCTGTTCTTGGCCTTCTGCAGCGAGTGCTTCTCCATGGCACCAGTAGCCACAGATGTCTAGTGTTGCATCTCTCAGCTGTGCCTGTACTCGTAGGATGCCATCCTGCCACCTCTGTGTTCCTATCCTCTGCTTGGCCAGTCTTTCTGTGCCTTAGTCTTCCTTTGGTAGTTTTCCATGAAAGTTTAAAAATGAATACTAAAATAAATGACATGCTGAAGGGTACATTTTGAAAGAGTGAATTACGTCAATAGCCCTGTTATTTTTAAATAGAGAAAAAGGCATGCAATCATCTACCCACAGTATTATATTTTTTTCTCATTCAAAAGAAAGGGTCATATCACATGAGCTTCTTTGAATCTTGATTTCTTTACTGAACCATAAACTGGAGAAATTCCTCTAAATTAATGCACATTCTTTTTAATGCTACCAAATACATTTTTTGGATGTGGTGATATATATATTTGAGACTTCCTCTACTGATAAGCACTTTGTTTCTATTTTTTCACCAAAGTAATTCTTTATTTAAATACTTTGTAAACATATTCTTTTACATATTAGTGCCATTATTTTTACAGAATAATTCATAGGAGTGGAATCGTATGACTTTCCAATTTAATAGATATTGACAGATTGCTTTTCAAAAGACTAACAATTTGCATTTCTACAAGCAATATAGTAGCATTTTTCCTATATCCCTGCTAAAAATAGATATTACAACTCTTTATTTTTGACATTCTAATGAATATAAATTATCTCATCATTGCTTCAGCAGGATTGAATGCTTTTTGATATTCTGCTTTCAATTGGCTATTTATATTTATTACCCCAACATCTATTGGATTGTTTTCCTTTTTGTTGTTAATGTATAAGAGCTTTTCATATCATAGAGATATTAACCATTTTTCTGTCATGTGTTGCAAATATTTTTCCTAATGTTTTCTTTTTTCAAAGAAAATTTTTAAATTTTAATATTTTTATATATCTACACTTTGGGTGCCTGTGGGTGTCTGGGTTCCTAGAATTGCCAAAACAGTCTTCCCTGCCTCTAGAATTGTACATATAACATTTTTGAAAGATTTTTATTGTTTTAATTTTTACATGTAAATGTTCTATTCATCTGGAATTTATTTTTACATTTGGTGTGAATTAAGGTTCCAACTCAATTTTATTCCAGATGGATAACCAGTTGTTCAAGCCCCATTTATGAAATAAACCACTTCTTCCCACTGTTTGAAATATCACCTTAGTTGAATATTAAGCTTCAGTTTATACTAGGATTTATTTCTCTTTATTCCTTTTATTCCACTAACTTGTCTATTCCTATGCCAAGACTATAGTCTTTTGTTTGCTGTAGCTTTATAGAATGTTTTCATTTCTGGTAGGGTGAGTTCTTCCTTCAGTATTCTCAATGACCAGGAAGAAAAGTCGGAAAGAATACCCACCAGGTTGTTTACTTTAGCTCATGACCTGCAGGATGTAGAGGTATTGGAGAAGTCATGCAGGGTGAAGATGGAAAAGGCAAAAAGAAGGCTTAGGGGGAAGAAAAGACAGCAAGATAAAAGCAATTCATAAAATATATATATATAAGTAATATCCCACTTCTTTTCCCTTCTCTCACTCCAGAGAGTATGATGGTGTGACTGTTAACGGTAAGATATTATCACTATTAGGGCCATTTCCAAATGAGCATCATAATGTGCCTTCTTAACTGCTGTAGCTGGTAAGGCCCATAAGAAAGCAGCTGAGATCTCTACCCTACTAGCCTTGACATGAGTTTGGTCCCTGAATCCAAAGATGAATGCAGTTGGTAAAATCTAGCCCTCTAAAAGGAGAAACATCTTTTTCTCCAAAATGATCAACCATACTAAATTAATAATAAACAGTAGAGCTGGACATTATTTTGAAAGTTAAATATCCTGATGGGCTCAACTCATTGCACATTTGTATTGCACTCTTGATGAAAATA
Source organism: Lemur catta (assembly GCF_020740605.2). Lineage (NCBI taxonomy): Eukaryota > Metazoa > Chordata > Mammalia > Primates > Lemuridae > Lemur > Lemur catta. Next base: position 43,024,417 of record NC_059139.1, read on the forward strand.
ACTAAGTGCACAAAGAGAAAATTGTTTCAGGGAAAATCTTGGATTTTTCCCTTGAGTGAAAGGATCCTTTCTGCTTCAGGAGTTTTTATTTACACCAGCTCTCCCAAGGGTCTCCCCATCTGCTCTGTCTTTCTCATGGCCTCAGTTAGCATGCAATGCTAAGAGTGCACATTTACATAATTGGCTATTCCTGATTGGAATGGATGTATTTCAACCCACTTTGGGAAGCATAGAGTAAATATCCCACATTGTAGATTTTCGGAAGCCTCATTGTACTTTTTTCTTTCAAATCCTCTTTTTTTTCTTTTTTATACCTGATGCTTCTTCAGTCTTTATGATTTTTTCCTTGTTTAGTTAACTTGATTATGTTCTCTATGAAACCATTATAGACTTACCCTTTATCCTATTGCCAAGGAGAATGTATAATTAGAATCCTTCATTTAACGTATAGATTATGTGTAAAAGAAATGGCATGGGAAAATTTAATGAAGTCATTTTAGTGAAGCAATTAACAGTCATTTTGTATGTGAGGATTAATAGGGGAAATTGGGGTGAGTTGTAGAAAAAGATGATGTAGAAAAACCTAAATGCCCACTTTCTCTTTTTCTTTTAGCATCACCTATTAGCATGGGATATTTACATCCCTTTTACTTAAATGGTTTATGTATAGTTCATCTTAAACAAAAGTAGATTTTATAGAGTATAAGTCTTTGTAATTATTTTTTTGCATGTTTTAATTAAAATCATCAAAAAGATGTATATGAGATGGAGCTCTGGATTGTTAACGTGAAAAAAGTACATCAAGAATGATAGAGGGGATGAAGGTTTCAAATGATATGCGTTCGGTTTTGAAGTAGAGCTTCCGCTGCCCTCTGAAACTACATCAAAAGATATATTTCAAGCCCCCTTGGCCAGCTCTTCTGAGCAGATTTTGCACAAAAGCCTCTTAATTGGATGTCAGTGAGTAACACCTAGTTCTTTTCTGTCTATAAGATGTGGGAGAAAAAAGAGAGGCATAAACTAAACAATACAATATTGTTGGAAATTATCTTGTAGACACAAGCTTTGATTCCACATCTGTAGACTTGTTACTAAAGGAAAAATTTCCCCTCCCCTTCCTCTCGCCATTATTCTAAAGCTGGTCTCAATTTAAGATAAAAAGAAAGTCCTAAAATTTAAGATTATTTTAATATCAAAGACAGATAATGAAAATGGCATTTTCATCAAAATTATAAGCTTATATTTTCTTTTTAAATTAAACACACTTAAAAAGCCAACCTGCAAATTTTAGCACAGATGCTCCCAAAGGGCAGGGATAATGTTTATTTAGCCAAGGGAATTAATAATTAGGTGTTGTGTTACGCTGACCTTATTTGTCTTTTAATTCAAAAAGAATATTATAAATTAAAAGGGAAAAGCTGTTTCTTAAAAAATCTTAAAAATCAAAAAAACAATCTTTTGAATTTGGCTCAAAAAATTTTGATATGGCTAAGACAAAGTAAGAGAAAAGGACTATGTGATCGGTACATATTTCTGAAATCCTTAGCCAATGTTTTCTCTTTAAATATTTTCCATTTTCTCTTCTATCTTTCAATTTGATAGGTAGTTGGAGCTCATTGTTTTCCACATGCTTTTTTGGTTTAAAATTCCAAAGACACAAGTTTCAAGGGAAATAGGTAGCATGAATTTGCAACTATTCAACTCAGATATTGTAGTGTAAAAGCAGCCAGAGATAATTTATGAATAAACAGTCATGGCCCATTTCCCAACAAAACTTTATATACAAATACAGGTGACTGGCCCATAGATTGTAGTTTATTAATCCCTGGTATATAATAGAAAACCTAAATGGCATCATCAAGTAGGTTTTATATATCTATGTGTAATTATGTATATATGAATATATATGCATGTGTTTTCTATACAATCAAAAAGATTACCTGATCAAATATATAAACAAAACACTCTTTAAGTGTAGGAGGAACAGTCACAAAAATTGACCCTAATTTAAACCACAGAAAAATCCATGAATTCCAAAGATTAAATATAATGCAGGACCATTTTCTTACCATAGTACATAAAACCAGAAATTAATGACAAAGAAAACCCCACAAACATTCTAACACCTGGGAATTTATGGCATTAAATTCTACATTCATAAAATTAAAAAAATCAAATTCAAAAAGTTAGAAATTAAAACATAAAATCAACCAAAATAAATAAAAGATTAATAAAATAAATGCATAAATTGACAAGTTAGAAAACAGAAATGCTATAAATCTAAAAGCTCTGCTTTTGTAAAACAAAGCAATAAAAATAGATAAGATACTAGTTAACCTAATCAAGAAAAAAAGGGGAGAAATTTGGAAGTATACACAATTAGAAAGGAAAAAGGAGAAATAAATATGAAAACAGAAAAAAGTAATTTCTATTTTATTTATTTATTTTTCACAGTAATTTTGAAAACTTAAAGTAGACATGTTTTTAGAAAAAAATATGAATCACCAAAAGTGACTCCAGGGGAGACAGTCTACACAGATAAATAAATACACTAAATACACCCCTATAAAAGAAAACCATCTCCAGATAGCTTCATAGGAGAATTCAGTTAAGCCTTTAATGATGACATGATTATAATGCTATGTAAATTACTCCAGATCATAAAAAAGATGACAAATTAGAGTTTATTTTTATGAAGTACATATAGCATTGATTCTCAAAGCTGACAGAGATTATGCCAGAAAAGAAAAACAGATTAATCTTATGAATGTTGATATAAGGATCTTAAATAAAATTATAAATATTAAATATATAATTATAATTAATATAATTATAAATATTAAATATTATAAATAGACTCCATTGGTACATTAAAGAAGATGTATGAACAAGTGGGGTTTATTCCAATTGGCATGATTTAATATGAAACCATCCTTTGGTTTTATATTAGACAAAAACATTAAAAATACATCATAATAACAAAGTCATATTACAAAATCGTATGATCATTTCTACAGATGCAAAAAATGCCTAGGGCAAAATCTAAGGACATCGATGTTCAAAACACTCAATAAAATGGAATTGATGGATATTTCTGTAACATGATAAAATATATCTATAAAATAACTATAAGTGGTTATGATGAGAAATTCTACTGTAAAATGAACTCATATATAGGCCAAAAAATGTGTATTATAGCATTGTTTAGAGTAGCAAAATTTGGATATAAGCTAAATAACAATCAAAAGGCATTGCATTGTATTCATCCAATACACTACTGTATAGTAGTTAACATGATTAGTTAATTATTACATAAGTTAACAAATATAAATTAACTAGTTAATAAGAATTAAATAGACTGGCTATGCACCTATGTGCTAATTTCTATCTGTGTGACCTTGGCAAACCTACTTAATTTCCCTGAGCTTTGGTGTTTCTATCTGTAAAGTGGAGATAAGGACATCTACCCTGCAGTGTTGCAGTAAGAATTAGAGTTAATGTACGCGTAAAGCTCTTTGCACAGTGTGAAACATGGCAGGCACTCAGATGTTGATTGTCTGAGAAGTGCACTAATGCTGCCAAGTTTATTTAACTAGGTTAAAGCAAATGGACTAAATAGAGCTTTAATAATATGGCAAAAGTTAGCAGATCCTTTTCCTTATGTTGCCTTAGCTGAGGTCCACATCTTACTGCTTGAATTATAACAACCTCCTATCCGATCTTCCTGACTCCAGTCTGTTTCCTCTTATCAAGGGTTTTTCAAACCATGGGTCACATCCCATTAGAGGATTGTGAAATCAATTTAGTAGGCTAAGACTGGAATTTTAAACAAGGAAATAGATTAGAAAATATCAGTTCATTCCTTATAGTGCAACTAAATGTTGTTTTGCAAAACTGTTTTTTAGTTTTATTTCTGTGTGAGCATACTGGTTTATGATGTGGGAGCGTTTATTGTGAGTGACAAAGTTTGACAGTCTGTGCAGGTCAGCTGGAGTGATCTACTGAGATGTAAATCTGGTTGTGCCCCTTTCTGATTCTTTAATGCTCTCAATAGCTTTCAAGAAAAAATTTAATTGCCGTAGCATACAAAGCCCTTCATGACCTTAACCTGAGATGTTTTCCAGTTTTGTCTCCTCTCCACTACCTCCAAATTACCCTAATGGGCACCATACTAACCTATTTGTAGCTCACTAGACATGTTGTGCTGTTGGCCTTTATGCATTTGCACATGTAGTCCCTCCCCTTGGTTGCCCTTTTCTTCCTTCTGCGGCTGGTATCTCCTGTTTATGCTGTAATATTCAGCTTAGGTCAGTCACATAAAGGAAGCCTTCCCTGATGCCCTTTCTCCTCTGGGCTCCACAAATGGCATATCATTAACTTTATGCTAATATTTGTTAGTGAGTATGACAATTTAATTCATTAGTTTGTCTCATCAGCTAGAATATAAGTTTCCTGAAAGCAGGGACTGTGATTTATTTGACTAAGAATCCTCAATGAATGTAAGAGAAGCTGGCATTTCCCAGGGCCTCAATAGGTGTTCGTTGGTTGATTAATTGTACCTACTTGGGTAGCATATGAGAGAGCCTGGTACACATGGTAAATGTCTTAGGAATAAATATGTTTTGTTTTTTAAGTTCAAAATTTGGCCTTTCAGTGATATAGAAGCTATTATTTTTTTTTTTTATGGAAAGTTAGAAAAAAGGACCATTTGGAATTACTGATAGGAAAACAGATATAAATGTGGCTGCTCTTTGATATGTTATAGTCTTTTGTCTATTAATTTTAACTAGAATGCTGTAGTTAGGAAACCAATGCTTTAATGTCTTTGATACACACATGTCTATATATAAAAGACAGTTTGCTAGTGTCTGAAAGCAGCTAGTTAAATAAGGTTCATGTCCAGAGTTGCTTTGTGGCAGGCTGCCCCTAATAAACCCATCTCTGGCACTATAGCGTGATAAGTCTTTTGAACATGAAGCTATGCCAAAGAAGTGACACATTGTGGGTAATGAAGATTTCTTTAGATAGGTTGCATGTGGATCTGATATAAATAAAATATATTATTACTCTTCAAAGATGGATTTTCTGAGTTTTAGGCCATTTCACAATTTCCCTCTAATTTCCTGCCTTTTGATTATTTCTTTGCAGTTAACAGCTTTGTAAGAGCAGGAATATAGAGAGAACAGGGGAAAATGAAAATGGAATGTCAAGTTCCTAAAATTAATAAAAATGACTAAATGCAATTCACCACTTACTTATGTGTCAGACATTATATTAAGTACTACTATGTGCACAGTGTATTGTCTCATTAAATCCTCATACCAACCTTACAAGCCTAAGCTGGAAGAATTAAAATTGGGCAAAGTAAAGTAAGCAATCACAATTATATAAGTCAAACTGGTTTCTCACTTTTTATATCTAAAAATGACAAAGTATGGTCAGAGTGAAGGTGGAAATGAAGGGCCAAATTGAGAATTTGAGTTTCTCTTTGTAGTTGATTTCTCAAAAAACACACAAACAAAAAAAACCAAAGAAGAAAAACAATGACAACAAAAAAACTTTCCTGTCCATGAGTTACTGAGAGCATCCTGAACAGTGGATGCCATAGTGTACGTCACAGAGTTTTTGTCTTGTGCATTTTGGGGTACTTTTAAGAAATTAATAAAAATAAAAAAACTGATAGCATTCACTCATTCATTCATGCTTTACAAACATTTAAGAAACTGTTAAGCAAAAATATGAAAAATTAAAATCATAATCAATTAAGGAGTTAGACATGTAAATAACAATTATAGCCCTATAATCAGAGATATAATTGGTATGAACATGCAACAATAAGGGAAAAATAGATTGACCACTTAAGCACTTAACTCCTCCTGGAGAAATCAGAGAAGATTTTCTGAAGGGATGACACTTGAACTGAGTACTGAGAGATGAATAAGACATTGCCTGTTGAATTCCCAAAGGCCCATTAAAAAATATGGAGCCTGTGGTAGCCATAGGCTATCCCCCAAAGAAAGCTGATAATAGCAGTAGCCAAGTGATCAGGATTAGAACACTACAACTTCCTGGATGTTTTCTGTTCCCCAGATGTTAAAATCTGTTGAGATGATAGAAACGACTTTGCCTTATGACTATCTGATGAAAGCTTGATGGTGGGAAATGAAGGAAGTATGAGAAATGAAGACACGAGACAACCGCTGTTCTGAAGCACTCTGTCCTTCATCATTTTCATTCTTTCAGATTCTATTTCTTTCTTTGTTGAATGAGGCACAGTCATAATGATTCTGTTACTCTGAACATTTACCGTTCATTCCCAGATAATGTGATAAGGATTATCCTCTTTCTGCCCTGCATCCTCTCAACTGCTTTTGGGTTCTTGACAATAGCATTCATCAGAAGACCAAAGGAATATCATTAATTACCCTTGAACTTCTTGGAAGAACCAATTTGAGGGAAAGCCCTAAAGGATCTTTCAGCTATTATCTTTGGACACATAGAATAATGGAAAAGAGTAAAATCAAGACTAGGACGTGTTTTATTTTTCCAGATCCATTTGGCTTACATGCAAAAGAAACCGCAGATGGAAGCTCACAGATGGAAGCCGCTGATCATACAGCTGTTTCTTTGTTGGTACAGAAAACCAATTGTGGGTGGGAGCAATGGAGAAAGACACAATATTAGAATGCAATGGCATTTTAATTATACCTACCATAATTCTAATGTTCTGTTCTGTGGTGAAGTGTTTGGGGAGTTGTCTTGAAATTAGAATCCAATCCTGCAAATTTGAATCAATTAAAGTAGTACTGTTTGGAAATATACAGAGAAGCAAGTTTGAAAAAGATTTTCCAGTAATCTCGCTTTGTAATGTTTAGACTTCTTCTGATGAATCTGCGACAGGAGAGGATAAGGAAGTGAGAAGGGCAGGAGATTAAGTGCTCCACTTCTGCTCCTAAAGGATGTCCACTGGAGAGCATCCTTAATTCCTTGAAGTATTTACACTGTCTCTGAACATTCTTACAGAACAAGTCATGCTGAGCACGAACCTTACTTTCCTGTAAGAAGTAATGTGGCTCTAAGCTAGTGCTACCATCCCTATTTTCCAGGAATTGAGACTTCAGTAAGTAGGCTGCTTACTAAGAGTCACATTGAATTTCATTTCATAAGTATTTATGAGCCTGCTGCATTCCAGGCACAGGGGTGAGTGAGAGACATGCTGATCTTGCCCTCCTAGAGCTTGTTGTCTAGCGTGGAAATACACACTAAGTTGATGAATTAATTATATGGCAACAAATATAATAAGTACATAGGAAAGTGTGATACGAGAGCACGTAAGAGTGGAACCAGAAAAAGACTGAGGGTCACCAAAGACTCTCATGGCCAACTTAAGGCTTGTATACTAAACAGGGTGTGTAGGTTAAGAGGGAGGGGAAAAGAGCTCTGAGAAGAGGAAACCATGTGTGACATCCTGATGGTATAAAGAGTGTGATTTGTTTGAGGAACCGAGGGAAGACCTGTGTGACTGGAGTACGGAGCTCTAGCGCATGAGGCCAGGAAGTGGGCAGGGATTAGACTGAAGAGAGCCCTATAAGCCATACTAATGAAATTTCACTCTGTCCTAAGAGCAATGGGAAACCACTGATTTCAAACACTTTGACCTGAGCTTTTTAAAAGGTCCATTTGGCGATTGTGTATAGGTTGATTTGGAAGGTCACAAGTGTGGAAGCAGATTTAGTCAAGAGGTGCTTGTGGCAGTGGTGATGGAGAGAATCTCGCAGATCTGAGAGAGATGCAGGAATCACATCAGCGAGGTGTGGTGACCGATTAGATATGATTTATGGAAAATCAAGTGGTGTTAAGGATGACCCAAGTTTTCTCAATAAATAAGTGGATATCTGGTTGTACATCTGCTGACATTAAGACCCAAGAGAAGGACCAAGCCTGGTGAGTGAGTGCTGGGCAGGAAAATTGTGAGCTCATGTTTGGACAGTTGAACTTAGGGTGCCTCTAAGAGACACCTAGGTGAAGTGGCAAAAACAAACAAACAAAAACAAAACTGGGAGACTGGGGACACTGAAGTATGACAAACCTGAGCTTAGGATCTCCATTCTGCTACTTACTATCTATGATGTCTTGGGCAAGTTTTTAAATATTATTATACATCAATTTCCCCATCTGTAAAATGGGGATTACAGCAACAGTACCTCCGCTGAGTCATCGTGAAGATTGAGAACACACACCAGACTGGGAACAGTGGATACTTGTGGGTGTGGTGGGATGAGGTGGTGTGGGAAGGGGAACAATAGGTAGACTGAGATGACTTTACATCTTTTTTTATTGTTTAAATTTGTATAAGAATGAGTATATTATTACATTTATACTTAGAAATGGATAAAAATAAAAAATAAAAACATTATAAAAGATTAAATAAAAACGTCTATGTGTAGCACTCAGTGTAGTACTTGGTAAACAGTCAATAAATGTTAGCTGTTTGTAGACATAGGGACCTGGAGTTCAGAGAGAGGTCTGGTCTAGAAGTGTATTGTCCTTGCCGTTCTAATAGTAACAAAAGTCGTAGGAGTTGATGAAATCATCTGGAGAGAAAATGTCCAGGAAAACAGAGCTAAGGGTTGAACTCTGAGGAATTTCAACTGTTAAAGATCAAGCAGAGAAGAATGAATCAGCAAGGGAGTATGAGAAGGAGCAGCCAGCAAGGCAGGATGGAGATTCTGCCCATGTGGTCAAGGTGAGCTTCTGTTCTGGAGAACAGGTAATGACACAACATGTTGTTTCAAGCTAAAATAAGTGGAAAACTGCAAAGTGTGCTTTGGATAAGCTAAACTGGAGTCTCGAGCAGACTCTTTGGATAATAAGGCAACAAGTTTTTGTTTCAATTGTCTGGTTCTTTATTTTAAATCAAATTTTAGCTTCTGTCCTGGAAATTGGTCTGGTTGGTCACGTGGAAGTTGAATCCATATTTCTTATGGATTCTCTGTCTTTAAGGAGGTGCTGCTTAAAACAGACTTGATATATACAAAATAAGAAGATATTGCTGATGCCAGAGAGGAAAACAAAAGGGTACAAAGAAAGGAAATTTCATGCTGTTTTTTTGTTCTTCCTAGACTGTCCAACTTATTTAATTTTTTTCAAGAAAAATTATTTTCTTGAATTATCATTCAATAGACTGCTACTCTTCTTTTTAATTTTCTTTTTTATATATAAAAATTGATCCTTTCTCCCCTTAGAGTTGGAAAAATGATGATTGACCCTCATAAAAAAGAGATGAGTCTTGTTTATAGCATTACAATAAAAAGTTATAATAAAACCACTTAATTTCAAGTAAGTGGGACACTTCCAAATGGAAAGATTAACTCTATGTTCTGTTTTAAAATTATACAGAATTTTACTCTAAGACACTCAAAAATGCTAGGTTTTATTAGGAAATACAATAATTAACCTGAATCACACCATGAGGAGACTGAGAAATGAAAGACATAAATGGGTTGCAATAGATTTGTAGTTTAGGATGGCATTCTGAAGGGCACGAGTCGGAGCTGCACGTTCCGCCTAGACTGTGAGCCAGGGTGGTGGAGGGAGTGAGGGCTAGATGCTTTAAATGGCATCTCCTACTTGGCATCAGTTCTGCACATTCAGGGTGCTTCAGAGGATGAAGTTAAAGTCCTGTGTTTTGCACCTTTAACTTCACAATGGCCTGGTTTTGAATTCCAAGCAAGTCATTTACTTCTAGGAACATCACTTTACTAGTCTATACTAACCTGGGATTTAGTGATAACAGTCCTGACATCATTATAGGCTGTTAGGAAGAGGGGATAGCTTAATTCAGGTAAAGCTCTTGGCATACAGGAAACTCTCATAGGGTACAGACAATATTCTGAAACACGAGAATCCTCTCAGTAGAATTATTAAATTGTTCATTTTCATTTGTCTTAAATTCATTTAGGAAATGTCCTTTTTGTCTTCCTAATCTCCTCCCAAACTTTATTGTTGGCTTTACAAACATTACAGGTATGACCCTCAATCAACAAGCTCAGATAAGCAAAATTTTTTTTTATTTTTCTCAAACTCAACTTGATTTTTATTTTGAGACCTTCTTTGTCCAGAGAGGGTAGAGATGTTACTGGCCAAGTTCATGTCTGTTTTGCCCTCACATAGTAAATCAATCACTGTGACTTGGGTTTTGCAAAAGAGAAGAGTTTTAAGGTAAGGCCACCGAGGAGGCAGGAGAACAGCTCCCAACTCTGCCTCTCAGAAGATAAGGCATAGGGATATTTATGGGTTCGGGAAGTGGGATGGTCTGAGGCCTGGGGAAAGGCGACAGGCAGTGGGGAGAAATGAAGTAATAGGTTTGCTCTGTGCAAGCGTATTAGGGGTTCATGGCATTGTACAGGACATATGTACAGAAAATGGCGGTGTTAGCAAGATCTGAAGGTGTTTTGGGCCCTCCCACATCAAAAGACCAACTCCAGGGCACTTGCACAGGCCCAGTTGAAGGATTGGTGGTCTCTTTAACTGGAAAGGAGCTAGCCCAAGTTCCTAAAAAACAACTGAAGTGGCCATTACCATGGTGACCTACGAATGTTATCTATAAAGTAACCAGTGAAGGTGAAGTTTCAGCATTTGGTGGTGTAAACTTCAGCTACCAGGGCCTTTAGCTTTATGGGGAAAAAAATAGCAAAAAGCAAGTGAACAAGAGCAAGCAGAGAGGCAGACCTGTCCAAATTAATTCCTCAGTTTCAGAAATTTAATCTCCATCAAATTGGGCATCTCTCTTCTTTTTTCCTCCCACCCCCTTTTCCTGGGGTCATAAGTGAATGTGTGAAGCATCCATAATGCCAAAGCTCTGGAACTTTTGTCCTTAAATGTGCAAGGAGTGGCTTCAAGGTCCATGCTCTGGCCCAGCCCTGGTCACCCTGCATCACTAGTCCCAGTGGGAGGCCACGGTTCTTTTCTGCGTGGTCCTGTATGTCTGTCGTCTCTCCCAAAGGCATGCATGCGGGACTGTGGAACTTCCTCTCTAGGGCAAGGAAGCCATGCTTTCTTCCAACTTCTCCTAATGATTTGTTCTATACCCTGAGCTACTTAGTTCTTTTACAATCTTTGGTTTTTAAAATATAATAACCGAAGATTTGCAAGTCATTTCTGCTCTCCCATCTGTCACATCTCTCCTTTGTAGCAGTGAATGCAAAGCCAACTACCTACCTGGTAAGGGACAAGGGAAGGAGACTCCCAGACAGGGAAAAACCAAAGGCCAGTATCTCTAATGTGTGCCCTGCACCTTGAGTTTACAGAGAGACTAGGGAAGTTAGTGCTCTCAACCGTGGAGCACACTGAGGGCATACAGAGTAAATGAAGCCTCACGCAGAATTTATTATGCATACACAACTCAGCAGAAAGACGTTTTAAAAGTGCAAGTTTTGTTTTTCTTGGATGGACCACGACTGTATATACTGACTTAATGAATTTTAAAATCTCCCATAAGTAATACAAGAGGGCTCATTACACAGCCGAGTGAGAGGAATCTTGAAGTTAAACTTGACACACCTATATCAAAGAGACAGACGAGGCCCAAACATTATACATGCTTTGGAAAAATAAACTAGTTTTCTTTGGTGTTTGTGCTTTGACTGGAGGCCTGACTCCATGCTTTTTGGCATTGTAAGAATTTTTCTTCACTTTTTCTAGATGCAAAATTTTGCAGAACTTAGCAAGAGAGAAAAAAGAATGTTTGCCTTTACCCTCTATGGTCTACTCTTATAAACGTGGTTTTCCTGTTTCCTGTTTACCTTTTGCATTAACAGTGATTGGAGAGAAAATAATTGAAAATTTGGTTTGCAGAGGGGGGAAAAAAAGGGTTCCGAAGCATTATTTACCTACTCAACTGAAGCAGACCTTGGTGGCCATCTGGTGCACCATATTTTTGGGTAATTAACATGCAGCCACACTTGTATTTTGTTTCCTTTTTGAAGTAAATCTGAAAATGTGTGCTAACAGACTGTCTGTAACACAAAGGAGCCAATGTTAAAAAATGATTATACTCATCTCCTTTTAAAAAACAATAAAAAAAAAATCCCCAAACTTTGTTTTGCCACCAAAGGCAGAAGCTGCCCTGAGTGCTGCCAAAGACTGTGGGTCCCAGACGGAGTTGCTTGTTCCCTTTAGTCACCACATTTGGTGAGCAATGTTGCAGGCCCAGTGTTTCCCCTTCCTGTCCACAAGGCTCGCCATCCAGAGCCTTCTGGGGACACATACATGATCGAGTGCTCACGGCTGCAGTGGTGCAGCCCCCATTCATTGATTGAATTGAATCTGGAATTAGTTCTCAGCGCTACACAGCTTGAGTTTGTTTTTCCAGATGACTTTATCATAACCGTAAATGCAAGTGGGTCAACCTATTGGATGGTGACTCTGAGTGTCTGTGTTGGCAATACGTATGCAATGTAATCCATATGGAGAAGAAATTATTAGCATAAAGCCTTCCTAGAGAAACCAACAAATAGGTCACATAAACAGTTTCTTGCTGGAAGATTTTACTTTATAATATGTCAGAGAAATTGCTTCATCCATAAAATATCTGCATGTATTTTAAGTCACCCTGAACAAATAGATGAGAAAACTCAGGCTGTCATGGTGAACTTAAGTGAAATTATTTATTACATGAATAAAAATTTGCAGATGCAAAAAGCGGTTGAAGGGTAAGGTGGAAACTAAATGAAATTTCATTGTAAAACATTAATCTCACAGCAGGAACCTTGAAAACTAAATTGCTGGCTTTTAACACAAGTTGATATTTAATATTTACTTTATAAAAATGTAGAAAGATTAGGTTATTTTGGTTGAACATAAATTATTTTCTGATTTAAGAGTAATTGTTATATTTTATAGAGAGTTATATATAACAGAAAATAAATATTCTAAAGGCATTATTATAGTTCCCTTTTACAGATAAGAAAACTGAGGCTTGAAAACATTAAATTATTTGTTCATGTTTACTTGTCTAGTTAGACCTTAAAATGAAATGGAACCTAGATTTAGTTAGTCCCTCTCCTTAAATTATTTTATGCCCGCCATGATTCTGTTAATAAGATAGGTGCTGGGGTACACAGATGCATAAGACAACAAGACAAAAATATGGTTATAGTTCACCTAGGAAGAGACAAAACAACATAAAAGCCATACAGGTATGGATATGTAGAGCCTTGGGAGCAGAGAACAGTGCTTGAGTGTGTGCACATGTGTGTGTGTGTGCGTGTGTGCCTGTGCGCACAGTGTTGGCAGGAAAGGGGTATAGAGAGTTTCAAAGATCCACAGGAATAAAGAATGCTATAAGTATTTTGCTCCATGGGGAAAATAAAGTATAACTGTTATATTGTTTCTCTCCATGGGTTCCCCTTTATAAATTTACTCAATTCTAGTGGCACCAGAGAAAAACCAAAATTGGGGTTAATGTCTAAAATAATCCTTCTCTTGTGTGACCTTCCCAATTCTCCAACTAAGAAGGGAATTCAGAGTTCAAGTTCAAGATGTCTGTGCCATAGCTCCACAACAACCTGAATCTTACACTGTTATGCATAAAATGCCACTGAAGAAAGTGTTTAGTCTGTCCAATTACTATTTAAATCCTGTAGAAAGCTATTCTGTTTTACAAATCATCAGAGAAAAAAACATTAGAACCTTTTCCTTAGAAGAGGTGATAACATTTTACTTCTATATTTAACACTCAAAATACGAGGAAATTCTTCTGGTGTAGATAAGGCTTTAAATCTCTCATTCTGATCTGTTCAACCCATTTCGTCTTTGCTTGACTTAGTGGAGGAGAAACAGCTGGTTTTCATTCACTCCGTAATAAATGCTTGCTATTCTTACTGAGGTTAAAGTGGCCTGCTTGCTTTAACTTTTTATAGTAGCCCTATTTTTAAAGGATATGTATATGAATATACATTTTATATTTATTAATATATATCCTATATATAGTATAGATGTATATTTATTAATGCAGACACACACACATACACCCCTCCAGAGAAGTATAGGCTGTGTTTTGCTTTATCACTAAGACATTGCTAATAGAACCAGTTGGCATAAGAAAAATTCTGGAAGATATATTAGAAACTACAGATGAGTGAACCTCAATGTGCATTCGCTAAAAAACTAAGTCATGAAAATAAATACACTGCTAAAAATCAAATCTGGGTTTTAAGCCTACTCTGCCATTAACTATCTGGATGTTCCTGGGCACATCACAAAGTGCCCTCTGTAAAGTGTACAGCTTAGGATAAATGAAATCCAAGGCTTTTTCCTGACTCAACAGTCTTGAACAGTGGTTTCCAAACTGTTCATTCCCTGGAGTTCTAGTATTTCATAAAAGTGTCACTGGTTTGGGGGACGGGGTGTCCAAAGGAGAGTTTGAGTAAGCCATGAAGGATCCAGGCCTCTTATCCCTCAATTCAAAGAGAGCAGTTGGGCTTTATCTGTTTTCCATGTTGACTTTAAGTACAAGATTCTCATTTCAAAAAACTTCAATTTTTGCTAACACTGTCTCTGATAAAAAGCAAGATTAGCTAAGTCATAGGTAAATGTAATCTAATCACTTAGGCAGTGTGTCTGTTTATTGGCATAACCATTTTTATTATAAAAAGTCATATGAAGAAAATTGCATAAGATCATAGGCACATTTTAACATTTGTCTGTAAAGCAAACATCCATATAACCCCATCAATTCATGAAATAAAACATTGCTGGAACCACAGAATTTCTCTTACATCTTTTACCACTCTGTTCACTACCGACTCATCATAAGGTTATCATGACCCTAACTTTCCTAGGACTCCTTTTTCCTTTCTTTATAGTTTTAAACACCTGTGTAAGCATCCCTAAACAATAGATTAGTTCTGTTTATTCTTGAAGTATATGATAATAGAATACTGTAATTAATATTTTATAACTTGCTTTCCCCTGGCCACACATTTGTAAGTATATGTATATATCTGTAGTTGGTTGAAATCTATTTCAATATAGTATCCCATTGTAAAAATATAAAACATTTTATATATTCTTCCTGCTAATGGTAGGCATGTGAGTTCTTTCCGAAAGTTAGTAATTATAAGCAATATTGCCATGAGTATTTGTAAACATAAATCTTGGTATATGCGATCAAACATATCTTTAAAGTATATATGTAAGAGTGGAATTGCTGCATCACAGGTCAGTTTTATTGAATTGCTAGATTATAGTGCATCATGCATTCAGTTTTACCAGATAATGACACACAGTTTTCTAAAGTTGCTGAAACAATTACACTCCTACCAGTAGAAGCATTTCTGATGCTTATATCCTCACCTACATTAAGCCAGACTTTTATTTTTTTGTCAATTTTATAAGTGTGTAGGGGTATGTTATCATGATTTTAATTTTTGTTTTTCTAGTGACTAATTATATTCAGCACATCTTCATTACCAGCTACTTGTGTTCTTTTGTGAAATACCTCTTCAAGTCATTTACTCATAGAAAAATGTAATTCAATTAGTTTTTAATGGCATTATGTGAGTTCCTTATATATTCTGAAAAATAGTTATTTTTTTGGTTAATATACATTTCAAATATTTTCAAATCCATGATTTTTCCTTTTATTCTATTTGTGATGCCTTCCCATGAAGAGAGATTTTAATTTTAATGTGCTTAAATTGATTATCCTTCTACTCTACTAAAATTTGTGTCTTCTTTAAGAATCCTTCTGTTGGTCTTCAACAAACTAGGAATAAAAGGAAAATTCTTCAGCCTGATAAAGGGCATCTACAAAAATTTACCTGACATCATATACAATGATGAAAGACTTGGTGCTTTCCTCCTAACACTACAAGCAAGACAAGGATATCTATTCCTGCCACTTTTATTCAACATTGTAGTGGAGGCTCTAGCCAGGGAAATTAGGCAAGAAAAAAAAATTAAAGGCATCCAGGTTGGAAAGAAAGAAATAAAACTATCTCTATTCACAAATGAGGTGATCTTGTATATAGAAAATCCTAAGAAATACAATAAAAAACATAGAACTAATAAATGAGTTCAGCAATGTTTCAGGATACAAGATTAATATGTAAAAACATTTGGTTTTATATATACTATCAATGAGCGATCTGAAAATAAAATTAAGAAAACAATTTCATTTACAATAGCACCAAAAAAATAAAATTCTTAGGAATAGATTTAACAAAAGAGGTACAAGGCTTGCACACTTACAAAACTGTATTGAAAGAAATTTAAAAGTACATAAATAAATAGACATTCTATGTTCATGCATTGAAAGACTTAATATTCTTAAGATGGCAATACTTCCCCAAATGATCTACGTATTCAATGCAGTTCCTATCAAAATTCAAGTTGCCTTTTTAGTAATAATTGACAAACTGATCCTAAAATTCACACAGAATTGGAAGGGACCCAGAATAGCCAAAATAATCTTGAAACAGAAGAACACAGAACTTTAGACTTTTCAATTTCAAAACTTACTACAAGGCTATGGTAATTATACACTACAGTATGGTACTGCTGTAAGAATAGACATATAGATCGATAGAATAGAATTGAGATTGCAGAAATAAATTCTTGCATTTGTGGTCAATTGATTTTCAACAAGGGTGTCAATTTAATTCGATGGGGAAAGAACAGTCTTTTCAACAAAAATGGTGCTGAGAAACTGGGTATTCACATACAAAAGAATAGATTTTAACTCCTACCTCACACCATACACAAAAATGAACTCAAAATAGGTCACAGTTTTAAGTGTAATAGCTAAAACTATAAAACTCTCAGAACTAAGTATGGGAGAAAATCTTTGTGGCCTGTACAACACCAACCTATATAACACCAAAAGCACAAATGACAAAACAAAAAATGGATAAAATAGACCTCATCGAAATTAAAAACTTTTGTTCTTCAAAGGACCCTGCCATGAAAGTGAAAAGACAAACCACAGAATAGGAGAAAATATTTACAAATTATGTATCTGACAGAAACATATCCAGAATATATAAAGAACTCTTATAACTCAGTATTAAAAAGACAACCCAAATTAAAAATATGAGCAAAAGGATTTAAACAGACATTTCTCCAAAGAAGATATACAAATGGCTAATAAACATATGAATATGCTTACCATCATTGGTCATTAGAAAAATGAAAATCAAATCCACAATGGGATATCACTTCACAATCACTAAGATGGCTAAAATTTAAAAAGACAGACAAGAATAAGTATTGACAAGTTTGTCAAGAAAATGAAACCTTCTTCATATATTGCTGGTAGGAATATAAAATGGTGCAGCCACTGTGGAAAAACAGTTTGGCAGTTCTTCCAAATGTTAAACATAGAGATACCATATGTCACACCAATTATATTCTTAGGTAATGAAGACAGAAGAGAAAGGAAAACGTATGCTCACAGAAAACCTGGTGCATGAATGTTCATAGAAACATTATTTATAATAGCTGAAAAGTAAAAACGACCCAAATTTTCTTCAACTGATGGATGAATAAAAAAATTGTGGTAACATATACATATAACAAAATGTCATTCAATTATAAAAAGTGATGCATTATTGATACATGCTACAACATGAATGAACCTTGAAAACATTATGTTAAATGTTAAAAGACAGCCACAAAAGACGAAATATTGTACGATTCCTCTTTTTTTTTTTTTTTGAGACAGAGTCCCAGTCTGTTGCCCGCTAGAGTGCCGTGGCATCAGCCTAGCTCACAGCAACCTCAAACTCCTGGGCTTAAGCGATCCTCCTGCCTCAGCCTCCCGAGTAGCTGGGACTACAGGCATGTGCCACCATGTCCGGCTAATTTTTTCTATATAGATTTTTATTTGGCCAGATAATTTCTTTCCATTTTTAGTAGAGACGGGGGTCTCGCTCTTGCTCAGGCTGGTCTCGAACTCCTGACCTTGAGCAATCCACCCGCCTCGGCCTCCCAGAGGGATTACAGGTGTGAGCTACCTCGCGCAGCCTGTACGATTCCTCTTAAATGAGATGTTCAGAAAAGTCAAATGCACAGAAACAGACACAAAGTGGGTTTGTGGCTGCCAGGGACTAGGAGGAAGAGGGAATGGGGTGGTGGTTAAGGGGTACAGGGTTTTCTTGTTTTCTTTGGAGTAAGAGTTGAATTTTATCAAATGCTTTATCTGCATTTATTGAGATGACAATATAATTTCCCCCTTACTCCATTAATGTGGTAACTTATGTTGTTTCAGTTTTTGACTGTTAAACAAACTCTGCATTCCTGGATTACAAAAAATAAAAAAGGCCTAGTACTTCTCTTCTCTTTGGATTTTGCTGAATTTAGCTTGCTTATTTATTTAGTTTTTAAGTTTGTGCATCTATGTTCATGAGAAAGATTGATCTGTAAATTTTCTTCATCAGACTGTCCTTATTTGGTTTTGGCCAAGATAGAAATTGTTTCTTCCTTGAATAGCATTGTAAGACATGTAAGCCTAGGATTTGCCTTGAGTAAATGTTTATGACTAATTGTTCATTTTTTTTTAAAAATTATAAACTAATCAAGATTTTAAGTTTTTTTTTAATTTAAAAAGTGAGTTTAGAGAGAATTCGCCTCTGCTTTTGTCAGACACCTAAGGTTCTACCATTGGGCTGCCTCAAACCAAGTTCGGGGGCCCTGGAATAGCTTGAGTGTCACACCCTCAGTCCAGGTTTATGCTAGGGTTGTTCTCAAGTCACAGCCATCCCAGGATAGCTTTTTTTTTTTCCATTTCTTTTTTTATCTTCGGCATCATATGGCACCAAGACAGCTTTCTCTGTGGTTCACCACAGTTCAGAGGAGATGGGTCAAATCTAGGTCTTCACTCTACACCTGAGGGAACCCCTCTTGGGTTCCTTCTTGGGACCCCATGTCAGAGGAGGGAAGTTCTCCTACAAGTCTTCCTGCTCTGGACAGAGCCTGGACCTTTGAACTTTCTCTCTCTGGTCCCAGATGGAAACAGAGTTCAAAGGCTTGATTTCCAGATCAAAGCAGCTTGTGAAACTATGGCATTCTCCTTATCCTTCTGATAATAGATTTTCAACCATAAAGATGTTATTCCTTTTTTTAGAGCAGTTTTTTGGTTCATGGGAAAATTAAAAGGAAGGGGCACTGATATCCCATATACCCTCTCTCCCCACACATGCACAGCCTCCCCCATTTTCAACATCCCTCACCAGAGTGGTACATTTGTTACAACTGAGGAATGTACATTGACAAATCATTATCACCCAGAGTCCACAGTTTATGTTAGGGTTCGCTCTTGGTGTGTTGTATATTCTACGGGTTTAGATAAATTTATACTGACATGTATCTACCATTGTTATAATCATACAGGGTATTTTCACTGCCCTAAAAATCCTCTGGGTTCTGCCTATTCATCCTTCCTATCGATGTATTTTTAGGTTTATATTGGGAAAGAGTCAGAGTAAAGTGAAAATAACACAAAGGGGAGATGACAAAACTTAAAGGATGATTATAATAGAAATCAGCCCTATAGTCCGTGATGTTCTCTGATAATGGTAAATGGAAGACACTTTGGGCTTCTACTTTCTTTTTATTGTTGTGAATGAGATGTTCCATATTCCATTTTATGACTCACTATCAGCTAAAGCCATTGAGAATACCTCCTTTCCAGGACAGACAGGCCTTCTAACTTAGGAATGTATTATAGGCAGTAAAAGAACTGTCCCAGCAGCTACAATTCCATCTGGGAGCTCATTAGAATTGCCTAGCATAACTCTATACCTATTATAAAAGGAGGATAAGGAGCCTAGGTACACCCTTAGCTTTTTGTTTTTAATTGAGGTTGCTGGCAATGACAGCAGCCAAACCCTTCCAGAAAAAAAAACTGCTTTAGGGCCACTGTGTAAGACAAAATACCAAGCTGGGTCAATTTTTGGTCTATCTGAGAATGGCGTTTCTTATTATAGTCTAGCCAGGTAGTCACCTCTAGGGCTGTCATATTTTTCTTCAAATAAAGACGTCTCTTACTGAGCACTGCTTGTTCTGGCTGCATGGTTTGGCTTTTTAGTCTTGACTGTCTATTCATATCTTGGCTTTTCTTAAAGGGCTTCTTCTGTATGTTGTTTCCCTCTACTTGATAGAGGCTTTTCTCATGTCTATGTAGAAGCAGCTGTGATTATTTGAGGTGCATGGTGTAGCATTAAGAGAGAAGAAAGTAAACTAGTTTAATAAGCAGAGCTACTAATAGCTTCCCGGTGACTTGGGAATTTATCCTTTTCTCCCAACCCTCATTGTCATGCCAGGAGGCACCTCCACATATCAGTGGTGATGACTGATGATATGGCAATGCCTCACGGGGCCAATCCGTCACATGCAAACTCTGTTCAGTGCGGCTTCGCTTGCACTAAATGTGGCCTCTGAGACTGGAGTTTGGCAGTGCTCCAATGTGCCTTTCTGGCTTCTGTCCTGGTGTTTTTATATATGATCTGCAGGTGTTACTGATATAATTTGTCCAGGAGTTGCATATGATGTCATGCTTGTGCTAGCCTAGATTTTCCTCAGTATAGTATAGGAAAAAGCCCTAAAAATGGAATGACTGATGATTACATAATAAAATAACATCCTAGAAATAGCTTTGTGTGCCTGTTGCTGAGATGAGAGCATATGGTTATCACTAATTTAGAGTTGCCTTTGAGAATTAATTTAATTTGGAATAAGAGATCCAGGCAGTATTTGGCATCAAACATATGATTATGATTTTAGAATTATGAAGAGATGATTCAATCTTTTCTGAATTTTAGCAATAAGGCATTTCAAAGGAGGTAGAGGAGGGTGCAGACTTGAGATGGTCTGAGATTAGTGGATTGAAATTAAGGATGGGTTTTAATCACACTAAATGAAACTGCATTTTTCGTGGCCATCGCGTTGACTTGTGCAATTTATTCCATGTATTTTAAACATCTACCATTTCCACTTTTCTATACTAAAACCAATCTAGGTGGTGAATGAAATATACCAAGACGTATGTCAGCAAACAGTGATTTCTAGGAATATATTAATAATATAAATGTAAATGTTTTCATTTGGAGATTTTAATATATTTAGGGTTATAATTTTTTAAAAAGTCAAAGCAAAATAAAAAAAAATGACCTCAATATAATGTTAAGTCCACCTGCTTCCATGGTTTGCTTATAACCACACAGAAACAGGAACAAAGGGTCTTTGGGGTTCTCGGAGTTAATAAGATTTGTGACAGCTCCCATCCTTGTTACATAATATCTTTGCCCCTTCCAAAGAGCTATGAGGAGCCTGGTGAAAAATTCAGAGAAGCTGAATTAAATGAAATGTTCTAGAAAATGAGCCAGGCTGGATGTGGATTGTTTCTATCCCTAAAATATCTCATCCTTGTTTTTACTCCTCTTGTTCTCCAGCTAGCTTGTAGAAAATATATTTCCTTATACAAATGGGTTTTTAATCACTAAAAAATTTTTTGATGATACCAGTTGTAGCAGTACAGCAACAATGCAGTTAATAATATGTAATATTTATTGAGCATCTTCTATTAAATACATATTAGACAGTATTAAATACATCTGAGGTTAGCTAGTAGTGTTCTCCCTGTTTTACAGATCTGAGAAGACTGAAGCTCAGAGAAGTGAAGTGTTTTGCTTTGGTTCATGCAGCTGGTAAATGACAAAGTAGGGATTTAAATGCAGATCTGATTGGATTGATTCTAACTCTGCGCTCGTTCAACTATGCCATACTATTGTCCCTAATAATATATATTATTTTATCTGTTTACAGTTAACAAGTTCACCACACTATCTAAGTTAATAATTCTGCAGATGCTATTTCCATTTTATAGTTGAGAAATTAAGAAAACAAAGTCCAGGTAATTGAGTGATATTCCCAAGTTTACTCAACTAGAAAGAGGCACAGTTTGGACCTGAACTTAAATCATCTGAATTCTCATCCCTGTTGCTTTCACTGTACAAACTTAGCTTGGCCACAAGACTGCAGATTGGCAGGCAACTTTAGATATTAATGCAATTTCCAAGTAGTAAATGTTGTTGTTCCTTCAAAAGTAGTCAAAACAATTAAAAGGAAGAAATTTTTCATTTAGCAAGTAAGTACTGCTGACCTTTTTCTTCACTTCTTAGTTCGTAAATTTAAGTTTAATTTGGTACTGGCTCTAGTCAAAGAATCATCCTCAGTGTCTTTATAAGAAAGGTCTACTCTCAAAGGCTACCTTTCTGTAGTGATGAAGTAGCAAAGAAGCAAACAAGAATATAGAAAAATCCCTAGCTACAAAAGAAAATAAAAAGTCCCAGGATGGAACATATAAAATCTGCAATAAACACATCTGAGTTTGGCAAATCACTTCCTGAGAGTATACGGAATACCTACACAGGCCTGTAATTGCAGGGATCAATATTTACTGGTTGAATGAGAGTGGTCTGTGCAATGAAAGCAGTTCTAGAGAATTAACTGAGATAACTAGTATAGCCATTGTTGTATTGAGAATGAATGTTTGTTATGTGCCCAGATTCCATTTTTTCTTTTCTTTTCTCTTTTTTTTTTTTTTTTTGAGGTAGTGTCTTGCTCTATCACCCAAGGTGGAGTGCAATGGTGCGATCATAGCTCACTGCAGCCTCAAACTCCTGGGCTCAAGTGATCCTCCTGTCTCAGCCTCCTGAATAGCTGGGACTGCAGGCATGTGTCACTATACCCAGCTAATTAAAAGTAAATTTTTTTTTTTTTTTTTAGAGACTGGGTCTTGCTATGTTGCCCAGGCTGGTCTCGAATTCCTGGTCTCAAGTGATCCCCCACCTAGGCTAAAGTGCTGGGATTACAGGCATGAGCCACCGTGCCCAGCCCCAAATTCCTCTTAATACAGTTGTTGGTAATTGTGCCTGTGTGTGAGTGTGTGTAGGATAGAGGAAGAGAGAAAGGAAATGAACAGAGTGAAACTATGAAGTGAGAGAGAGGAGAGCAAGGTCTCTTAAAGAAGACAATATGCATTATTTGCACTTGATTTTACCTCTCATTCTTTCTTCAACTTGCTGAAAATGTAAGGCCATTGTGGACTTACAAGTTGTCAAAGTCAATCATCATTTTACTTGATTTCTTTTAGATTTTTTAGCTTGTTGATCATACCTTTCTTATTTTGACTTCTTATTTAAGTTCCTTCATAACCTATTTCTTTATTTAATGTCATTTGAAAGCTACATGAATCTATGTATTCCTTAAACGTTCTCATTTCCCCCAATATAAGTCAGTAATATAAAACAAACTGTATATTTATGACATAAGTCCAAATATCAGTTATAGTAATAAATGTGAATGAAATGAAATTTGCTATTAAAAGATACAAATTCTCAAAATAAAACGAAAACATTAAAAGTAAAAGGGCAGAGCTGTATTAGGCAAATGCTAATAAAAAGAAGGAATTGTTATGCTAGCATAAAAATACATTTTAGGTAGAAATTATTGTAAAAAACTAAGAGGCTTATATTTTTATACTGATTGAGGATAAAATTTTTAATGAAAATACAGCACTTCCCACTAACAAATACATTTTTATATATTTGCTTGCTTGACTACCTGATTAGAATGTAAGCTTCACAAGGGAGAAAACACTGTTAGAAATTAAGAAGCTGCCAAACACAATGAAACCCAATTATAGTGAAAGATTTTTAATAGTCTTTGAGTAGCTAAAAAACAAGCAAGATACAAAGAGACAGAAGGACTGAATGATTAACAAAGCTGGTCGATCAGATGTATCCTGAATGATGTCTCTTGCAACAGAGAATTAACTAATTTATCTAACAAACACTTACTAAGGACCTGCTAGTTGAGGTAACAAGACTCTCATAGTTCTTAATATACTGGGGAACCTGACCTACTCTGGAATATTTTGGGGGGGGGAAATGGCTTTTAACATGAGACCTGAAGGATGATTCGACTTTTGAGTGAAAAGTGAGAGGAAAATTTTGGGCACGGGGAATAATGTGTGCAAAATATGACACATTATTGAGTAATACCATACATTACTCAATAGTGTGTGGTATGTAAGTTGAGGAATATTTCTGTTAACACAGGGGAAGATCAAGAATGCTTTACATCGAATTGTCAATACCAATTACCTTGAGGGAAAGGGGTATTTTCATTTACTAGTCTATATTGTGGTTTAAGTGGTAGGATTACGGTGAGTATAAGGACTCTTTATAGCAAAATAAAAGGAACAAATGCCACTCAGTGCATATGCAGATTCAGAAGTGAAAAATTCAGGTGAAGGTCAAGTTTAGTGAAAGGCATCCATTTCAGAAGCTCTGATCTAGGCTGCTTCTCAAAAATCATTCTCTAGATTTAACAGGCTTGCAAATCATCCAGGAATCTTACTAAAATGCATATCAGGATTCAATAGGTCCAGGCAATGCTTGAGGATCTGAAGGACAGGGAGACACTAATACCTGACCCTTCTAGCTCAGTGGTTCTCCATTCTGGAAGCTGATTATAATGACCTGGGACTTTGCTCCTTAAGGTTGTGGTTCTGTACCAGCAGCATTGGTATCAGCTGGGAGCTTGTTAATAATGCAGAGTTCTCAAACTAGTGAGCAGAAAGTCCTCTGGGGTCATTACCAGATATGCAGCTTCCCGAGCCCCACTCGAGAGGGTAAGAATCAGCTTGATCTTGGGTGGTCTCTGCAAATCCATGACTTCCAGCTACAAGCCTCCAAGGAGATTCTGAAAGAGCTGGTTCTTGAACTTAACTGAGAAATGTGTTATATCTCCTCTATCACCAAGCATGGTGCTCCACAGATATTTGGTATATAAGTGAGTAAATGTAGATTCCTTTCCTCCTTCTATTTTGTGATTATAACATTTATAAGTGCTCAGTCTGGAAAATACAGAGATACAGAAAAATATGGAAAGGTAGAAAAAAGTCACTGGTTATCCTACCCCTGAAAGGCAAACGCTTTTTGATTTTTAACATGTTTCTTTCAGATCCTTTTTTCTATACATTTTGTTTCCCTTGGCTCAGATCATTGTTATATTCTACCCTAAATACTTTTTGGAAGAAGAAAAGATAAGGTTGTTTTCCATGGCATTGTTCAATTGAGTGTATTGTTTCAAAGGTTGAATTGGACAACCCTTTAAACTTTTACCTTTGACATTTCTATTATTGACTCATTCTTTGACCTCAGACTAATTTACAAAAAAAAAAAAAAAGAAAGAAAGAAAGAAAAGAAAATCCCAAATAAAAAAACATTATTATCTGAACTTTGGGAGACTGTATTTCATATTTTCATTTTATGTTTCATCTCTTAAAAGACCATTCTAGATAGAAATGATTTCTTATTTCCCAGAAATTTGCAACTGAAATATTTCTATGTAGCCATTTTTGTTTCTGTGTAGTTAAATCACCATGATTTTTACATGTTAGATAAGGTTTCTGAGTTGCCTTTTTGATCTTGTGCGGAAAAAACTGTGAAGATGTTGACATTTGCACAGCAGGATTGTAAGGAAGGTGCTTGCATATTGAGCACCCTAGGATTACCGCTTTTGTCCTTGAATAACCCAGCCAACAGCACGATCTTACTTTTGGCTGCACAAATCATGTTGTCTTCTACCCTTTAGCAAAGCACAGAGGACAAGTGAGATGTGAATCTTTTTGTGCCAGCAGTGCTGCGTTTTATTCTTGTTCATTCTTTTCTAAATAGTATAATTATACAACATATCTCTTTATCCCTATTATTTCCTTGTAAGTAAACATAATCCACCTAATACTCTCCTTATATGCAGAGATAGATTTGAAAGTCATTTGTGTTTTGAATTTATAAACAAATGCTATTAATTGATAACAAAGTATAAGTTGGTTCTCTAAAAGAGACTTTCAATTCAATAATAATCTAGCTCTAAGTAGCCCAGAAGAATTAAATCAATTTTTCCATTGCTCTGAATTTACTTTCAAGAAGTAATTTAGTCCCCAAGAGAAAAATGACTCTGTGATATATCAGTGTAACAAAATATAAAATACATCTCTGCATTCTTTGGGAAATTTGTTGAAAAATGTGATCATAGGTATTTATTGTTGCTAAGCCTTGATAATAATAAAGATGCATTCTTCTCCATAAGGACATTGTGTAGGAAAAGGAAAATAAAACACAGCATATGTTTGGATTTTATAGCATCCAGTTAGGACTCTGAATGTTAATGAAAAATTGTAGTTAAATTTTACATGGCCACAGTGGCATGGAGTAACGATTAAGTGGAAGCAGGGCCGTGTGGGTGGCTCTCTGGAAGATTTATCCACGCCTCCGGTGGGAGAGAGAATGTACATCATCAGTGTTCACTGATTTTTCTTCACCTTCAGGCACCACTGTGCCAGATCACCTGAAATGACTTTCAACAGTACCCTGAACTCACCTCTCCACGTAGCTCTGGCAGTCAGAACTTCCATTTTCTCAACTTTTCACATCCAAACAGAGAAATGACACATGATAATAGAAATCAGTTGAAGACTAAAGAACAGAACATTATCAAATGTTGCTATTGATCCACTCATACAGATGACCTTGTGTGGGATCAATTTATAATCTAGTAGCCAGCTGGAACATCCCAGTAATCTCAATAAATCTATTGCAGATGGAGAGAGAGAGAGAAAGAGGAGAGAGAGAGACAGATGACTAAGTACTTTCTGTAACTCTCAAGACAAAAAGGATAAGAAAATTAACCTTTCACAGCAAAATTTTACAATTGTGGAAGATTACATTCCAAACTTAGGACTTAGGCTCTTTTTCTATAATAGTTCAAGGATCATAAATATATTCAGTTCTATAGCAGGTACTATGTATTTCTCTAGATTATACATTGAATAAGAAAAAGTTTTCTAATATCTAACTGTATACATCAACCTTCTTATGTTTCAGAAATACTGGTAGAGAAAATATGTTTTTAATTTTTTTGGATGTTCCCAGGAGGCTAAGACCCTTTGACTTCTCATTTCCAATTCCTTGGAAAGAGAAATTGGATTCAATCCTTTCCAGGAACCAGAGCTGTCTATTTTTAGCCTTGGCTGATTAAGACCATGTTATCTAAATAGGAATGAATTTGAACTGCGTGTACCTTTTCCTCCTGAACAGTACTTATGTGGTTTCCATGATACCAGCAGGGTATGTTCTTGAATATATGCTCACACAGTAAATTGCCCATAGTTGAGTTCACTGAGGAGCATTGTTGGGTCAAGTTGGGTCCATTTTTCTTTGAACTGTTTTTATTTAATGCTTTTCAGGGGAAATTCAGTCAAAATTAAGTCTTGCTTCAGGAAAATCTCATTTTGCTAATGTAGATCTTGAAATCTGTTCAATAGCAAGGGATGAGACACAGTAGAAAATTAGTTAAAGCCAAAAGGAGAAAATCAGGATATTATCATCTATGTTGGTACAGTGGAAATCAGCGTCACAACAGCGGCAAATGAGATGGCAGGTGGATGCTGAAGGCTGAAATGGAAAGAGAGGAATGATGAGGCTCAAATCCAGTGCTTTGTACAAGTGGGAAGTGAAGGGGAGAAGCAGGAGGAGAGCTCCTTGCAGGAAGGGATCAAAAGTGAAAGCATAAATGTGCCAGAAATGAGAGGCAGAGAAAGTACCAGTAGTAAAATAGTGATGTTGCCAGAATTTGGTAAGAAAGACTTGGAAGAATAAAAATTATCCGGTTGTAAATTCAGAACTAGGTTTGGCCGTTTATGCCCATGATGTTAGGAGAAATGTAAAAGGGAAACAGCTGTTGTGTTAAATTTAAATGACAAGATAGAGGTATCGGAAATGAGAAGGCAAGGTGCTCGGAAAGGAAATTATAGGGAATGAGAAGACCCCAGCAAAGAAGACTGCCACTTTTCTCCACATAGGGACTGCAACTCTAGGAGAGCACAGCCGAGTCAGCAGGAGAAAGGCAGGTAATAGCCAAGGTACTCAGAGAGCACAGTACCTGGATTTTCCACAACATCTGCTGGCTACCTTAAATCTTATTTCTTCCTTTTCTCTCAAGACCCAAACTGCTCTCTCTCCTCTCTGCAGGTTCCTTAAACAATGACAACTTTAAAAGAGTCCAGATGGCTTTGAAAAAACTTGAAAGCCATCCAAGGTGCACTGTAGACCTTTGTAGACACCCCACGTGGAGCCAGTCTGAGAACTCTATAGTTTTTCTGTTTGGATTATGTCCTGCAGATGAGCTGCAGGGCTAACACGCACACACACACACACACACATACACATGCACGCATGCACATGCACACACACACACTTAAAAAATGAGCCAGCCCTAACCCATGTGTGCTCAGGAGCAAAAGCACAGTTCTTTTTGCTGTAGTTCTTGCAGCCCCATTGGCCTTGGTGTTCGACCCTCTGTACCCTGCCTGGCCTTGCTGTGGGCAGAAGGCAAAGGACACAGAGATCGGCTGAAGAGCTCACTCCCCGCTTCTCAGATATCAGTTTATAACCCACTCTTTCAGTGGATTCACTGTATTTGGATGGAAATTTAACCCAACATGACTTCATTGGCAATATATCAGAAAGATTTATGGACTTAACCAATTTTGCCTAGTTTTTTCTTTAGGATTGTTAAAAGTATAATTATCAATATCTATAGAAAGAAAATCTTTAGAGGGAGTTATATTGAAATGACTTTAATGATAACCAGCAAATGTAAGCAGCTACTTTTAGAGGATGGGCAGGTTGCATAAAGCTAAATTTTAAATTCTATTTTTCAAGGAACAAAGTGATTAAGAATTGAAGAACTGTATAAGGTTCATTTGGAATCACTGGTTTCTTGGGAAGAAATAATCCAAAGTTTTAAGATAATATGAAAATGCAAAAACTTTGAAGAACAAGATATAATCACACATGGATTCAAATTCTAGAAAAAGCAAAGGGTGTATGTCTGTGTGTGCAGGGGGAGGAAACAGAAAGAGAGAAGGAGGGAGGATGAATACAATGTTTGTTCTCTTGATGTGTTGACTGATTTATGACAAGATGATTTGTGCTAAAATTATATTTTTGAGACTGTCTAGACCCTCTTTCACCAGGTCTAGGTGTTACATGAGCACTATTTTTGACCATGCCTAAACCTATGAGTGAAAATTTTATTTTTAACACCATTTCAACATCAGTACATCTTGTATTCTATCTGTGGACATGAGACACAAGGGATAGATGGATACTTAGAGGGACTGGTTCTATTGGCTTGGGGTGAATTTTTAAACTCTTCCAGGATAGTAATGGCAGATGTCAGAATTTTTATTAGAATTCTAGTCATTTAGTCAAATAAAAAATGCAATAACATCCTTTGATCACCGTGGAGGCTCTTCGTACTCCACTTACAAACATCACAAGAAATCCTTGACATGGTCATCAGGGGAATACAGTGCGTTCATGGTTGCTGCTTATTTTGTCTCCAATTCACGTGCAGTAAGATTTTCAAGGGATTAAGGGCAGCTTGCAGATTCAAAAGGGGCTCAAATCACATACTGGTTATTGATAGGCTAATATCATCAGGAAAGTATTTAGACACGGGCAGAAATTTCCATCAATTACACAAAGTTAAAAATCACCAGTAACTATGGCTTTTTGAGCAACACACTATTTAGTGATATATTAATATGAATCTAATAGCAAGAGAGAAACCAAAAGTTTGCCATCAGCTTTTGTGATAGTGTTTCCCTAACTTCAGTCCCCCATGTTCCACCTTCACAAATTTTACAACTTCTAAAATCACCTGTACTGCTCTTTACTAAATATTTTCTTTAAATTGACTACTTTTTACTTAAATAAATTTATGTTAAACAAAATTAAATACAACAAAAATAAATCAATGTCATTAAATTCTGGCTGGATATTGTTATTGCCTAAGGTTCTGACTCCAGGTCTGCTCTTTTCCTGTTTTAAAAAAAGAAAATTAGCAGATTTTAGAGGCGTGTAAGAAACTATCACTAACCTGAGACATTTTTTTCTGAAAAGAATCAGAGAGAGTAAAGGAAAACTAAAAGACAGTAAACAGTGTTATTTAAGGTACAATTCCTGACTCTCTTGTAAGCATTTCCATAGCACCCCAATCACTCCCTTCCCCTCCAGGGCAGATCTCTCAAGCTCTGGGAAACCCTGAAGGAAAGAGAGTATGCAAAGTCATTGGGGCTCAAGTGACGCATTCAACAGAGCCCCTGCTGAAGGGAGGCAGACAACTCTCCATAGGCTATCTGACCTAGACCTGGGCAATGTCGCCACAGCTGCAGCACCAACAATTGAATGGAAAAGGGAAGCTACTGGAGCAAGGCTGAGATCTGAGCAAGTGCTGAGAGATGAGTGTCAGAGAAAGGCAGTCAGTCATCTTTCTCATAACCCCAACCCTAACCCTAGGCTTTCTTCACTCAGACAAGTCTAGGGAAACACGCTTAGGATGAGACAGTCAGAAGGTAGGGGAAAACTTCTGGTTGTTTTACAAACATGTGAATCACACCTTCCCTAACCACTTTATTTTAAATAATATCATTTCCCATCTTATTCTCTATCACCTGGTCCTGCCTTATTTCATTTCATAGTACTTGCTACCACCTGGCATTGTATAAATTTTACTGTATATGCACACAAAATTATCATATATTTACTTTTGTTTATCTGCTTGTTCATTGATTGATTAATTGATTAATTGTCTTCACTACTAGAATGTAAGCCTAGCATGTAGGTACTTTTGTGTTTTGTTCACAGCCCTTTAGACATTATCTAGCATATAGTAGGTGCTAAATAAATATTTGTTTAATAAATATGAATAAACGAATGAAAGAACTGCTTTCAGAAAGGAGTTAGATAGTGAAAAGGAATTTTAATTCATCTACAAACATTGATAATTGTAAACATCAGTTGAATTATGTTTAGTATAATATATGATCCAATGTGAGCAATGTGTATTCGTTCCCAGGAAAAAAACAAAAAATGTTGGCATAGAGTTGGAAATAATTTTTCTTTTTTTCAGGAATGGGAATAAGGATCCGATGTTTTTATCTTGTCATAGACCTTTGAAAGAAACTTATTATGCACCATTGATGTGTCCTATTTCATGGTAACTGACATTCTTGATCACCTGCAATGAAGGAATGAAATGAATCCACCCACTAGCAGTGAAGCTCTGCTTCTCTGTGCACCTTAGCAGAGCATGGCCCTTTTTGGAGAGCTGAACTGAAGCAACCAGTGGGCAGAAGAAATATCCTAGTGCAGAATTCATAGTTGTGTTCCATGAACTAGAACTCTGTGGAATAATAACAGGTAGATACAAAGAAAAATAGAGGAGGGAGGAAAATGTGATCAAGTAAGTTGGAGACACTCTGGGTTAAACAAAGTCAGGCAACCTATCATAAGGTTTTCAGAGGTGAATCCACTGGATTCCCCAAGTATATTTCATGGCAGGACACCTCTCCCATCTCCCTGTGACCCAGGGATCCCACAGACTGATGGCTCAGTGGGCTCACTTTGGCAGCCTCGGTGCATTGCTGCGGGCTGCTGGGGAACTCTTGCATTTGAAGCAGAGTCCGAGGTTGAAACACAGATTGCTGGCCCTTTCTGAGCAAAGGCATAGGATCAAAAAGAAAAGTCAAGGGCTGTGGCTACATTCATTGAGGGATTCATGGAGATGCTCACAGATAGACGACATCTCCATACAACGACAGACATTTTGTGTGTGAAGTGCAGTCTGTAGTACTGGCTGATAAAATGACAGATGTAGCGAAAAGCGTATGTTCCAAGTCCTATTTTCCCATGACCTTCAATGGATACTTTTCTGGATCTCAGTTTCCTTATTTGTAAACAGAGAGAGTTAGATTAAGCAGTCTTTGAAGTCCCTTCCCACTCTAACACTCAATAATTAAATGGCTTTTGGATGTCTGTTCCAGCTCTATAGTTGTTTTGTTCTAAAGGACAAACAGATAAGGTACAGATGTGGAAAGAATAGCTAATCAATTGAAGCTTGGAATTTACTGGCTGAATAATGGTTTGCATATCTAGGATGCAAAACCTTTAAAAAGCCACCTTCCCTAATAAGTCTCTAAAGAGATATCTGCAGACAAGGTTCAAACATGTCTGAGGTTTGTGCCCAGCATGCATGAGCAGGGCCCCATGGCACTTGTTTAATGTTTTAATTTTTGTATTAATTTATGGGTTCTGTAGAGAGGACAAAAGACAAATTTTAATTTTTCTCATTTTAGTGTTCCTTGAAATGGCATTCTTGATCTACAGCCAACAGAATGCTTGAATTTTAAATTGAAGCTCCTAGTGACTCAGGCTTTAATTGGATGCAACCTCTTGGCTCAGACTATTGATAATTAGTCCATTAAACATTAAGGAACTACATACCCCCAAGCCCTCAAAGTAAATACTACAGCAGCAATAAAGAAGATATAATTTATTATAATAACTCTTGGAAAGTTACACAAATATAAGGATAACAATTACAGTGCTTTTCTCTCCAACATCTCCTTCTTGAAGTCTCCCTATGATCCAAGCTACCAAGTTCCAAGAGAAGAAAGAGTTCATAAAGGGGATGACTCCTTCATGCAAGGTGAGAAAGGGACAACTCAAGGGCTATCTGACCTAAACTACAATCAGAATTAGAAGCTCTAGATGATAGCGTTGAATTTGCCACTGATTAATAAGGCAGTGTTAGGCAGCTCACTCAACTTGCCTGTGTCTCAGCTTTTCTGATGTAAAATATAAGTGTTAGAATAGAAAATCTGGGATGTTCCTTCCTGTTAAATTTTTTAAAAAAGCATTTCTTTTTATATTCAGAGAATGATATTAGGGTGGGAAGGAGAGTCAATTATACATCCACAGGGAGGCAGGAAGTGCAAAGAACATGGGCTTAAAAATCGAGTGAGTCTGTGTTCTGATGTTGGGCTCAGCTCTCTAATGGTTGCCTTTGAGCAGGAAGACAAGCGGGTGGACCTGGGAAGGGCTTACAGAAAGTACTAACTAACTTCCCTTAAACTGGGTGAGGGGGTGTTATTTGTATTGTGATTATTCATACTTTATCCATATTTTACTTATTCTTTTTTATCTAGTCACTATTTACTGTGTATATATTTAAACCAAATTAAAAGGAGATAAATGTGAGTCTTTAGAAAGAAAAAGTGGGGCATGCCTTACATTTATAACCAAACTGAATATATTTTTTTTCTATAGCACATTCTACCATTACAACTTTTTCCTCCAGATCCCTCATGAAGTGACCTTTGCTTACTTGTCTGTCTTTGTCTCCCCTCTCTCTCCCTCAACCCTACTCTAGTTTCTCCATAGTTTCTCAAATGTATTATACTTTATAATGCATCTGTGTCTTTCCATGTGTTGTCACTCTCTCTGGAATGCCTACTCAAGCCTGCTGAAGAATTCCTACCTATTCTTGCTATTTCATATCAAGCACTGTGAAGCTTTCCCCATCTCCCCCAGCAGACTTGGGTGCTCCTTAGCCCCCTGCTTGAGTATGCATTGTGTGTCTATGCATTGGAGCAGCCTTACATTAGAATGACTTGCATCCCTGGTGCCTGCTTGGATTGTGAGCACCTTGAAGGCAGAGTTTGAATTTTGGTATATTCAGAATCTACCTGGTCATGTTCATCTGTGTAGTCTATTTATCCATTCCCTCTCCCTGTCTCTCTCTCCATGCACAACTCAGGTGACTTCAAAATATTGTTGGTAACTGAAATGTAGGAGTACGTACACATAGTCACCCTTCTGCATCTGCAGGCTCCACATCCTCAGATTCAACCAACTGTGGATGAAAAATTTGGGGGGAAAATAATAATGCAACAATAAAAAGTGATACAAATAAAAAGCAATACAGTATAACAACTATTTATTTAGCATTTGCATTGTATTAGGTATTATAAGTAATCTAGAGATGATTTAAAGTATATAGGAGGATGTGCATAGGTTATACACAAATGGTATTCCATTTTATATAAAGGACTAAGCGTCTGAGGGTTTTGGTACCCATGGGGATCCTGGAGCCAGTCCCCCATGGATCCTAAGGAATGACTGTGTAGGATAAATGAATGAATGTGCTGGATCTTCACTAGTGTGAAGGAAAGGGATGGCATGAGGGAGTTGAGCAGTGGATAGGTAGGGTGTTTCGTAAGCAGAAGTTGAAGAACTTTTCTTGATGGGAATTGGGCTTGACATTAGGAATGCAAGGGGAGAGTGTGAGTAGCCTGCTTGGTTACCATTATTATTTGGGGATGACTGAGGAAGATCCAGAATGTATCTAGAAGTTATGATTCAAGCACTTGAGCTTTGGGTATAACCTTGTTTTGATGGAGAAGACTATATTTTTGTTATTTTCATATATTCAGTAAAAAATACAGATTACTTCTATTTATGTGGTGAATCACTTTTATATTTATTTGCATATGTTGAACCATCCTTGTGTCTCTGGGATGAAGCCCACTGGATCATGGTGGATCATTTTTTTTTTTTTTTTTTTTTTTTTTTTTTTTTGAGACAGAGTCTCACTTTGTTGCCCGGGCTAGAGTGAGTGCCGTGGCGTCAGCCTAGCTCACAGCAATCTCAGACTCCTGGGCTTAAGCGATCCTACTGCCTCAGCCTCCCGAGTAGCTGGGACTACAGGCATGAGCCACCATGCCCGGCTAATTTTTTTGTATATATATTTTTAGTTGGCCAGATAATTTCTTTCTATTTTTAGTAGAGACGGGGTCTCACTCTTGCTCAGGCTGGTCTCGAACTCCTGACCTCGAGCGATCCACCCGCCTCGGCCTCCCAGAGCTAGGATTACAGGCGTGAGCCACCGCGCCCGGCCTGTGGATCATTTTTTTAATGTGCAGCTGAATTCAGTTCGCTAGGATTTTATTGAGAATTTTTGCATCTATAATCATGAGGGATATTGGTCTGTAGTTTTGTTTTTTTGTTATGTCCTTTCCTGGTTTTGGTATCAACATGATATTGGCTTCACAGAATGAATTGGGAAGGATTCCTTCCTTCTCTATGTTATGAAATAATTTCTGCAGGTACCAGTTCTTCTTTGCAGGTCTGGTAAAATTCTGCTATGAAACCATCTGCTCCGGGCCTTCTTTTTGTTGGATGTAGACCTACCATTTGCTCCAGCAATCCCACTACTAGGTATTTACCCAAAGGGAAAAAAAGACATTTTATTAAAAACGACACTTGCACTCGAATGTTTATAGCAGCACAATTCACAATCGCAAAGATGTGGAAACAGCCCAGGTACCCATCAATACATGAGTAGATTAATAAAATGTGGTATATGTATACCATGTATTAAAAAATGCCATAAAAATGGTGAACTAATACCTTTTGTAACAACCTGGATTATTGCAAGAATGGAAAAACAAACGCCACATGGACTCACTATTAAATTGGATCTAATTGGTCAACACTCATGTGCACATATGGTAGTAAAATTTGACAGAATTCAAGCAGGTGGGAAGGGAGTGGAGGGGATGGGTAAATTCACTCCTAACAGGTACAGTGCACATTATCTGGGTGATGGACACATTTATAACTTTGACTCAAACTGTACAAAAGCAATTTATGTAACCAAAATGTTTGTACCCCCATAATATTCTGAAATAAATATATATGAATACACACAGAGATTATTCACAAATAAAATGTTTAAAGCTAGATTTATCAATACTATTAGTTAACGTGTGATAATAATTTTACATTGCATTTACATTTACATGTGATAATAGTTTTGGGAAAAATATCATGCCTTCCCCAAAAAAGAAACAATTTTTTTTGGTCTAGAAAGCCTATTTCTATTTTCTTCCCAAGTACTCTCCCTACTTCATTTTTCATTACTTCCCTCTACATCAAACTTATCCTTAATGCCACTCTTTCATTCACATTGTTCATACTCCTGGAATTCCTTACCATTTCCTTAGCCAAACCCTATTTATCCTTCAAGGACTAGTTTGAGTTCACTTCCTGCCTCAGGTCTTCCCTGGTCAGTGTGGTCGTTACCCAGTTTCACTCAGTGCTAGTGGCACCTGGCCTCTGCGTGCTTAGCTCCTTCTCTGTCATCCTGAATCATTTCCTCTTGGTTCATTTCTGTTGGTGTTGCTTAGCAGGCTGGAGAGCAAGCCTTCTGAAATCAAGGCTGGCGTCTTACATACACCACTGTAGTATCCTTGTAGCCCCAGTATATTGTTAATCACATAATCTTCACTTAATAGAATACTTACCTGATGATTTGGTTGCTAATAGGAAAATCAACAAAGATCATTTCCCAGTATGATAACCAAGTTCTTGTTAAATGTCTGACTCTACGAAGTCCATTTTGTGTCTTATCCTTAGCGTCAGGCATACGGGAAAAGAACCATGATAATGACTCGACTTCTGAAACTGATCACTACTCAGATTTTATATGCTATTTTCCCCCACAATTTAGAAAAGACAATTTAGTTTTATTTCTTATTACTATTTATAAGTTTTTAAAATTTTATTATCTTTTGATATTCTCCATTTAATATTTTTGCTCATAAATCTCCATGCGTATCTTTGATCATTTCCCAGGACTAGATTCCTACAGGTGGAATTTCTGAGTTGTAGCATCTGGACCTTCTTAAAGTACATTATCTTTAAGTTGTGTTTTGGAAAATGAAGAGAAAATTATTATCTGGCATGTGATGATGAAGGAGGGAAATATCATGGCTTGATTTTTATAGATTTTACAGAAAGATCCTTTCTCTTTCATTTTTGAAGCTAATCTCCTAATTGCACCATTTTCCCTTCCTCATCCACCATAAACATATGCAAGTGTAGCCTGCAGAAACAGTCTTGTCAGGGTACTTTGTATGAGATTCTGCTTAAGTCATGTTGCCCACTCTGGGTAATATTAAGGTCAGTTCAACCCAAACCACCTTTAATATTTCCTGAAACGGTTCTTCAGTTCAGGATTTTATGAAGACAGAAGTAGGGTTAGTTAATGATGAATAAACCCATAATCTAATGAGAACTCTAGACCTGACTGTAAACTTAAGCATAACAATACAGAATAATCATATATATACATACATTATTGTACATTTCCCCTCACTAGATAAGCATCAGTATATTTATTATGAGTCTACATTCCCTCTCTCTAAAGAATTGCTGAAAAACCCTAGTCTGGTGTGTCTGAAAAAAGTGGGCTCTCTCACATTCCTAGACTGGGTGCCTCCTGCTTTACATAGTCCAAGGTTTGCTGATTGTTTGGTATGAACCCCACAGTTTTCTCCCTTGAGATTCCTGAAGCTATGGAAAAATCCATCTCTGCCTACACACTTGCCCAAAGTTCTCTTTAAACAAGTTTAGGCATCATTAATACATAACTGTGCATATTTTGCCACTTTCAATGAACTCTGTGAAAATTTTGTCGCTAATTACTTACTAGTGAGGAAGGACTTGTCTTTGCAGTAGGAACCTACAGTTTTCTGGCTGTGTAACCAGAGTACACAGTATTATCTGGCTGGCTTCTCTGGGTTCTGACCTTATGTGTTCTGGGTATGCTGTAGAAAAAAAGAGACATTAAAGTTTGCTCTGGTTAATCAAGTGCATAACTTTCTGATGGGGGTGTGAGCTGGAAATGAGTTTTCTCCATTAAGTGTAAACTTAGATATCATGACATTTACCTCTTCTTTGAACTCTGGCTGAACCCTAGACATGCTTCTGCTGTCATAATCGCTTTAGTTATCTGCCTCATCCACAGACTAGTGTGCAAAGGGCTGTGTTTTTCTCACTTTATACTTCAGCACCTCACTCAGTGCATACGAAATTTTGTTAAATTATTTGTTGTTAAGCTGTTGTCAAACATTTGAAATATCTACTTAGCTATTTCTGCTCAGCATTTTTCTATTTAATTGCTTCATCTCCCTCTTGCAGATCACAATTATTAAAAAAAATTAAGTACTGACTCAGTGCCAGAAATGAATTTTGATGTGCTTGTATTCTATGCCATGGAATGCTGTCACTGATCCACATGGAGAAATTGTGTTTTCAAAACTCTAATTCAGGAACATGGTGTGACCATAAACTTTTTAACTTTAGTTAGCAAATTAATTTCTATGAATAAACTTACAAAGATATAAAGATTAATTCAAATCTGGATTTCCACTTAATGCATCATTATAATTAAAAATATGTAATGCCACTGGGATCACAGCAACAAGGATGAAAAAAATTATGCAGTAGTATAAAACAAAAATCTAAAACCAAAATCTAAAACCAAATTTAAAACAAGGTTTATTTCTCATTCATGGAACATGTTCATCTTGGGTTGCCAGGGGCTGAGTTTCCTATTGGTTTTTCCTTAGCTTTTCAGGCTGATGGAGCTTCTCCAGTCTAGAAGAACACTGCTGCTCTATACAGAGGGGCAATAGTGAAGCACTTGAGTTCTTAAAGGCTTCTACCAGGGAACAACATGCATTACTTCAGCTTACATTTCATTGGTCAAAGCAATTCACATGGTTAGCTATACTCCAAAATGGTAAGGTAGCACAATTCTTCCATGTGTGCAGAAAGAAGAGAAATATTTAGTGTACAGAACTAATGACTACCTCAGTCTGTATTCTGTGATCAAATATGCAGTTCACTCTCCTTCCCTCTGCCAAGTAACCTAACGAAATATACTAATTCCAGGGAAAGAAAGAGCAGCCATGGAAGTACCCATGACTTCACAAAAGATACGGATGAACCAGGTGCAGGAGTGTCCAGGAAAGGCCAGGAATCTAATCCAGGGGAGTTTGTTGGTCCAGAAGACAAAAGACTGAATTCAAAATCATTCAAATCAATCAAGAGACTGATTTGGATTTCAATCATTGGACTGTTTTTTTTGGGTTCAGATGGCCAGAGGTTTAACACAGGATTTTGGACAAGTCAAGCAAGCATTAATCCCTGACAAACATAATTACAAATCAGAGCAGAATAAGAGTGTTAAGAACCTGTTGGTATCACCAAGGAAAATTTTTGGTCTCAGAACATGCTCATTTGCTCTGACCTATATCTTCAGCTAAAGACGATAAAGGAGGCCTCACATACATTGTTTGAAGGCAAATCATGAAATTGCCTAAGAAACTCAGTGTACTTATGTTGCCTTAATAAAGTCTACGAAGCTTCATGAAGGCTTTTTTATATAAAACAATTATTCTTAGCATTTTTGAGTCACACATCCCATTCAAAATATAATCATATAGTTCAACGGAAGAAGATTAGCCTTCTCAACTCATGAATCTTGACCTAAACCTCATACTTTGTACAAAAATTAACTCAAAATAGATTGTGTAATTAAAAGCAAAATGTAAAACTATAAAACTTACAGAAAAAAATGTGGCAGAAAGTCTTTGGGATCTAGGACTAGGCAAGGAATTGTTAGACTTGACACCAAAGGTATAATCTATAAAAGGAAAAATGGATAAATGAGAGTTCATCAAAATTAAAAATTTTTGCATCTGCAGAAGACCTTGTTAAGAGAATGGAAAGAAAAGCTACAAGTAGGGAGAAAATATTTGTAAACCCTATCCTACAAAGGAGTAGCATCTAGAATATATAAAGAACTCTCAAAAATTTATCATAAAAAGCATACAAAAAAACCAGGGTGGGTGCTGTGGCTCACATCTGTAATCTTTGCACTCTGGGAGGCTGAGGCAGGAGAAATGCTTGAGCTCAGGAGTTTGGGACCAGCCTGAGCAAGAGTGAGATCCCTTCTCTACTAAAAATAGAAAGATTAGCTGGGCATTGTGGCACGTGCCTGTAGTCCTAGCTACTCAGGAGGCTGAGGCAGGAGGATCACTTGAGCCCAGGAGCTGGAGGTTGCAGTGAGCTATGATGATGCCACTGCACTCTGCCCAGGTTGACAGAGGGAGACTCTGTGTCAAAAAAAAAATAATAATAATAATAATCTGATTAGAAAATGGGCAAAAGATATAAAGAGA
The DNA here is from genome assembly GCF_020740605.2 of Lemur catta. Taxonomy (NCBI): domain Eukaryota; kingdom Metazoa; phylum Chordata; class Mammalia; order Primates; family Lemuridae; genus Lemur; species Lemur catta. The sequence goes on from NC_059139.1 coordinate 43,064,426, forward strand.
TATTTCACCAGAGAGGATATACAGATGGAAAATAAGTACATGAAAAGATGTGCAACATAATTGGTCATTTGAGAAATGCAAATTAAGCCAAGATATCACTTACACATCAATCAGAATAGCTAAAATTAAAAAAAAAAAATGACAGGACCAAATCCTGGAAGGAATGCAGAGAAACAGATCATTCACACGTTGTTCCTGGAAATGTAAAATGGTACAGAAGCTCTGCAAAACAATTTGTTGATTTCTTATAAAACTAATCATGTGTATTAGTTTGCTTGGGCTACGATAACAAAATACTACAGACTGGATGGCTTATGCAACAGAAATTTATTTTCTGACAGTTCTGGAGGCTACAAGTCCAAGATCAAGGTATTGGCAGGTTTGGTTCCTTCAGAAGCCTGTCTCCTTGGCCTATAGATGGCTGCCTTCTCTCTCTATCTCCACAGACTGTGTCCTAATGTCCTCTTCCGATAAGGACACCAGCTGTATTGGATTAGCCCACCCACATGACCTCATTTTACCTTATTTACCTCTTTAAAGGCCCTTTCTCCAAATACAGTCACATTATGAGGTAATGGGGGTTAGAGTTTCAACATACGAATTTTGGGGAGACATAATTCAATCCCCGACACCATGTGATTACCATATAACCTAGAAACTGCACTTTTGAGCATTTATCCCAGAAAAAAATAAAACTTAAGTTAAAAAAAAAAAATCTGTATGCAATTGTTCATAGCAAAGGTATTACTCATAGCCAAACACTGGAAACAACCCAGATGTCCTTCAGTTGGTAAATGTTAAATAAACTGGTGTATCCATACCATGGAAAACTACTCAGCAATAAAAAGGAATGAACTATTGATACACACAATTTGGATGGTTCTCCAGGGAACCATGCTGAGTTAGAAAAGATCCAACTACAAAAATCATACTCTATGATTTCATTTATATTGCACTGTGGAAAAGGCAAAATTATAGAATGGGGAACTGATTAGCGGTTTCCGAGAATTAGGGATGGAGGTGAGGGGAGGGAGGTGGTTGTGGCTATCCGAGGGCAGCATGAGGGATTCTTGTGGTAGAAATGTTCTATATCTTGACAGTATCAATGTCAAACAATTTTTGTTGAGTTTTTTCTCCTGTCTTTTTTTTTCTTAGTGAGTCTTGCTTGGGTATTTGTTAATGTTTCTGGCCTTTCAAGGAACAAACTTTTAGTTTTGTTGATTTTCTGTACTCTAGTTCTACTTTTTTCCATTGATTTCTGCTCTTATTTTTACTATACTGTTGAAAGTCTGACTCTGAAAGCAGACCCTGTTGATAGGGTTTGGCATGCAGAATATTTATTAGAGATTAAATCCTGGGGAAGGGAAGAGGCTGAACACCCTGTTTGTTTGAGGGAGAGGTCTAACTGTGACTGAGGCCTGAAAAAGCTGAAACAGCACTATAGGGAGCCCCAGGGTGTATTTAACTGTTAGAGATGTCCTGCATTGGTCTGGAATGTCTGGGACATTACTTAGTCACTGGATGTGGGCTGCCTGAGGAGGGCACAGCCTTGAGTGAGGAGGCTTTTTGAGCTTGAGGCAAATCCCAAGGGAGCAGGATAGCCAGGGGCTATATGCTGATAGCCAGGGCCATTTGTCTTCACTGATGGTGACAAGGGATCAGACTGGCATATCTCTGCTGTCACCACAGTTTCCTTCCTTCTTTCTCTGAGAATATTTTTCTTCTCTCACCAGACACTCAAGGTGGTCATTAGATTATTCTTTTAAGGCTTTAATCTTTTCTAATATAAGCATTTGAAGCCATTACATTTCCTTTTAAGTACTTCTTTAGCATTATCTCACAGATTTTGATATTGTTGCATTTTCATTATTTTTACTTCAGAATATTTTCTAATGCCCATTGTGATTTCTTCTGTGACACATGGGCTACTTAGAATTATATTGTTAATCTCCAAATGGGGATTTTAGTTATCTTTTTGATATTGAATTCTAGTTAATTTTCACTGTGGTCAGAGAATGTATTCTGAATGAGTCAATCTTTTGATATGTAATAAGAATTACCTAAAGAGCAAGCATATAGTCTACATTTTTGTTATTTTTTGTATGTTTGAAAAGTTTGTTTATTCTCCATTTGTTAGTAGTAGTGTTTATAAATGTTATTTTGGTCAGTTAATAGAGTTTTTCAAATATTGTATGTATTAGTAGAATTGATATCTGCTTGTGTTATCTCTGAGTGAATGTGAAAATCTCCAATTATGATTGTAGATAAGTCTATTTTTTCTTTTAGTTCTGTCAGTTTTTCATCATATATTTTAAACTATGAAATTGTGTGCATATACACTTAAGTTTATTATATCTTCCTGATAAATTGATCCTTTTATCACTATAAAATAGCCTTATTTATTGTTAGTGTCCATGTGGCTTTTCTTTTTCCATCATTTTACTTTTTTTCTATTTATAGTATTGTATTGAAAGCGTGTCTTTTGTAGATAGCATATATTGAGCCATGAATTTTAAAAAATGCATTCTTATAACTTCCCTGTTTTAATTGGTGTGATTTAGAATTTTTTGTTTGTTTTTACATTTAATCTAATTCCTAATATTATTGGGTTTTAGGCTACTATTTTGCTTTCTATTTTCCCCATCTTATTTGGTTCCTTTGTTACTTTTTTCATGCCTTCTTTTAGAATATTTAAGTGTGTTTATTATTCTATTTTATATATTTTGTTGGTTTTTTGTTAACATAGTTTTGTATTTTCTTTTAGTGCTTATGCTACCTATTAAAGTATGGATCCTTAACTTAATACAAACTACCTTAGATTAGAGTTCTATGATTTTACAAATAATGTAAGAGCTTTCAGCCCCTCTTGGTATTTTTGCTATTATTCTGACATATTTTACTTTTACATATTCTATAAATCCCACAAAACATTATTTTTTGCTTTAAATAGTCCTTTCTTACAAAGTAAAAAAACTTATTTTATATTTACCTACATATTTACTGTTTTCAGCTCTGTTTATTTCTTTCTGCAATTTCATAGTTCCGTCTGGGATCATATCCCTTCAATCTAAAGAAATTAATTGTTTCTTGTAGTATGGTTCTGACGGCAACAAATATTCTTATTAATTTTTTGTCTGAAAATCTTTATTTAGAAAAATATTTTTATCATTAATAGTATTTTTGGTTGACAAATCATAATTGCTTACATTTATGGGGCATAATGTGATGTTTATATAAAATGTGGCATGATTAAGTCAATATAATTAACATAGCCATCACCTTGCTTGGCTCTTTTTTCTTTATGGTGAGAGATTTGAACTTACTGTCTAAGTTATTTTGAAATATGCAATACATTATCATTGGGTATAGTCACCCTGTTGTGCAATAGATTTCAAAACTTATTCTTCTTATCTAAAACTTTGTACCCTTTGATCTACAACTCCCCATTTTCTCCTTCCCCACTTCTCAGCCTCTGGTAATGACTATTCTACTCTCCACTTATGAGTTCAACTTTTTCAAATTCTACATGTAAGTGAGATCATGTAGTATTTGTCTTTCTGTGTCTGGCTTATTTCACTTAACATAATGGCCTCTGGCTTCATCCATGTTGTCACAAATGACAAAATTCCCCTTTAAGGCTGAATAGTATTCCATTATGTCTACATAACATGTTTTCTTAATCCATTCATCTGCTGGTGGAAACTTAGGTTGATTCCATATCTTGGTCATTGTGAATAATGCTGAAATAAAAATGGTAGTACAGATCAATTTCATATATGTAACCTTTGGATATATATACAGAAGTTGGATTAATGAATCATATGGTAGCTCTATATCTGTTTTTTTGAGGCACCTCCATATTGTTTTCATAATTGCTGTACTAATTTACATTCCCACCAACAATGTACAAGAGTTCTCTTTTCTTCATTTCCTCACCAACACCATCACTTATTATCTTTTATCTTTTTGATAAAAACCCTTCTAACAGGTATGAAGTGATATGTTATTGTGATTTTAATTTGCATTTCTCTGATGATTAGTGATGCTGAGCATTTTTTCATGTACCTGTTGGCCATTTGTATGTCTTCTTTTGAGAAATGTGTGTTCAGGTCCTTTGCCCAGTTTTTAATCTGGTTATTTGTCTTTTCGCTATTGAGTTATTTGAGTTTTTTATATTTTTGGATATTAACCTCTTATCAGATGGTTTGCAAATATTTACTCTCATTCCATGGGTTGTCTCTTTACTTTGTTAATTATTTCCCTTGCTGAGTAGAAACGTTTTAGTTTGACACAGTGCCATTTGTCTATTATCTATTGCTTTTGTTGCTTGTGCTTTCAGAGTCATATCCAAAAAATTTTTGTTCAGACCAGTATTGTGGAGATTTTTCCAATTTTTTTTCTAGTAGTGTTAGAATTTCATGTCTTATATTTAAGTCTTTAATCCATTTTGAGTTGATTTTTGTATATGGTGTGAGACAAGAGTCCAATTTCACTCTTCTGTATGTGGGTATCCAGTTTTTACAACATTGACTGCTAGAAAAATATTTTTGAAGAATATTTTTTGCCAGGTTTAAAATACCTGTCTGACAATATTTTCTCCTTTTACCACCTTAAACCTCTCATTCCATTGCCTTATGTCTCCCATTGTGCATGTTAAAGTATCAGCTGTAATCCTTCTTTTTGCTTCCCTGAAGATAATATTTCTTTATTTTCAACTCTTCAGTGAGGGTGGTGATTGTATGGAAGGAATATAAATTAATTGATCAAATCCTGTTTCCTCTGGGTAAAAAAAATAAATAAATAAAATAAAGTAAAATAAAATAAAATTACCCCACAGGGCACAAATAGTTCAAACAGCATCTGTTATCTCAGTGGCAATAGGGAAACATCTTGGAAAGAAATGAGAGCCATGGATTTTTGGTGTAAGATGAAGTTGTGTTGGGGAATTCCCAACAGTAACAATAGAAAACTGGAACAGCTTCTGCATTGAGCTCTTGGTCTACAGAGATGGTGAAGGCAGTAGTGATCTGTCTACATGACCTTAGAAATAATACAACCTTTCTTTAGGGCTCTTCCAGGAGGAAAGCAGGTAAGCATATGGATCTGAGGTAGCTCATAATTGTAATATGTAACAATATTAGGATATTTTTCCTTTTTCTGTGATATGAGTTACACATATGCTTTCCACCCCTACTCAGTTTTTATGGTCCTACTATAAATGGCACTGCCCGTACCATAGTTGAGCACACATTTTGAGAGTGATCTACTGAAAGGCAACTACACATAAACAGTGTATAAGAAGAGTTGAAACTGAGTATGGAATAAAGACTGTATTAAAATGATTGTCACCAGAAATAAAGAATTATACCTCTTCTACATAGAATCATAGATCACAAACCAGAACATATATATAGAACTGACAGTGGGAAAGCTTCTAATTTAAGAGAAGAAGGGCATTTCCATGCTTCAAGGTAGTGAGTTCCCCATAATGAAAGTAAACAAGCACAGGCTGAATGATTATCTATTCTGGATATTATTGGAGGTGGTAGAGTTTCTGTATTGAGTGGGGAGTTGTATTAGATACTCTCTATTGCCTCTTTCTGTTGTCAAGAAACAGTTGTGTGATGGGCACTGCTGAGGTTAGTCATAAAAGCCTACCTTTAAGGTGATATGTGGACATAAAAGATACAATGGTAGGTGTAGAAATAGAAAATACTCCTTTAGGTTCTACACTAATGAAAGAAGAGAGGATGAGTCACTTGAGTGCCAACCATGTTATATTGATCAAGTCTTTGTTCTCAATAATAGGGAACACTTTAACTGAGTCATAAAAAGTTAAGAGTTATAAATATCCCCAACTGTCATCTAATCAGCTCCCTCATTTTACAGATATGGAAATTGAAGCCCAGGGGAGTTGATTTGCTTAAGGTAGTAATTTTCAAGGTGCAGTCAGAAGAATACCTGTCTTACTTCCTGGGGAAATTGCTTATATGCATATTTCTGGTCCTTATCCTAGAGCTACTCTAGAAATGGAGTTCCATAATCTATGTTTTAATGAATATCATAAGTGATTCTGTGCACACTGAAAAATCATTGGCATACATCACAATGTATGTGGAGTTCTAAAGAATACTCAGGACTCCAAACTCATAATCCATTTTTTTCCATTATTCTAAATTGGCTTTACTTGAAATAAAATCTATTACCATACCCTATAAACTAACTTCCAACCTGCAAAATTAGACCTAGAAATAAAATTGTGTTACTATTTATAAAATTCAAAAGAATGGTTTGGGGAAATATAAACAAAGTCAGTAAAATTGGGGTAAACCCCAGGGTCAGGGGCCATGAATATTTTCTTTGTGATAAATTTAGAAAACCTTGGAATAATCCTCTCCATCCTTGACAGAGGAACACAGTGCATTTGTCTCTTTGATTTTAGCTAGTCAGAGGCTGGGACCTAGGTGGTCCAAAGTAGAAAAAATGTGCTTTGCATACATTTGCATGTTAGACACATTGGCATATTTTTCAGCATTTTGGAATACTGCTGACATAATTAAACTAAAAGTCTTGGGTTAATATTTTGTTAATTAAGCCCAATATATGCAAAATTAGAAGTGTTCTTTATTAATTTATAACAGCCTGTCTGGTCTGTGGAGACCACATCATGGCAAAGCAAGACAAAATGAAGAAAAAATCAGGTTTCACACTTGTGCATTAGAAAAATATAGGGGATCAAAACACAGAATTGAAAGTGGTGAAAGAGGAACTGTGCTTGAATATAGGCTTGAAACACTAATGTGAGTCAAATATGCTAAGCTTAATTTAGCAGTTGTAGTACTGAATAGGAAGGAAGTTACTTGAAGGTTTATTACTACAAAGATGGCTAATGATATACTTTCAAGGAATTAAGGAACGCTGTTTCTTGTATAACTACACAAGTTGAGAAAATCAAGTTCCACCCTTATAACCCATGGCTAATAGTTTAATCAAACCTGTAATTAATTGCAGCTGTCTATTGGGTGCCTGTAGGTGTTGTATGCAAAATATTTAATAATCTCAGGCTTCTGCTATTATAGGGTTTCAAAGGCTTCCTGTTGTGCCAGGTTTTAACTCCTTAAAAGTTGCTTTTGGATTCAGAAATCCAGTGGGTAATGTAAAACAATTTTAAGTCTGATCTGGTGAGAAGAATGCTTTAGAAATATGCTTCCAGTGGAAGCATAGTTGTAAATTCTTTGGAGAGAGAGGAGTTTGAAAGTAGGAGAACCAAAATATTGAATTATTATAAGTGGAAGATGATAGAGATCTAAAATAGGATGGGATTGTTCAAAACATGATTTGATCATAATTTATGAATGCTTTTATATAAAAGATAAAGAAAGAATAGTTGAAAGTAAATTTAAAATGTCAAAGTTGATGACAATATTAGTACCTTTGATATATGTAGAAAAATAATGAATGGAAGCTGATTTGGGCATGAGGATGAGTTGATGTCAACTAGACTTATGATTGTCTAGAATGCAACTGGAGCTACAATGAGAATTTAAGAGAGATCAGAGTTAGAGATATAGATTTAAGGAATTAACTGTATTTGTATAATGATTACAACCATGAGGGATGAAATTGCTAGAGGAAAGAAGAAAGGAAGTAGCAGAATGCCAAAAATTGCATTTGGAAGAATGGCCATATGCAGAGAATAGGAAAATGTTACATTCTTGGTAACAGTGAAAAATAATTAGAAACATGGGAGAAGATTCAGAATATTATAATGTTCTGAAAGTCAATGTTGAATAGTTTTTAGATGAAAAATTATATATTATAGAAATCAAGGAGAATGAGTATAGAAGTAAAAATTAAATATGACAAGGAAGTATTTGGAGGTTTTTATGAGGAATTTGAATAAAGGGAAGAAATAGGATATTGCTAGGTAGGGGAGGAACAAGTCGGTGGGTAGAGATATAAAACAACAAGCAGAGACCACTAATTTGAGGTATCAAAGAGAAAAGGAGATAAATTTTACCCAGTGAAAAGTCAACTAAACTAAGCAAAAAAGGAAACATAATAAAAACAATAGAAAGAGAGTACAATAGTGGAAAATACTAGAAAATATTATACAAGTTCCTGTCAGAAACAGGAAAGAAAAGAGAGATACAGAGCCCTAATGGAAATCTTTGCATTGGTAAGAAAGGGAGGTATATTTCCTCTAAGACTAGAGGCATAGCTGTGTACTAAAGCATAGTGATAGAGACAGAGAGGACGGTGGCTGGGGGAATTTATGTCAAATGACTTTTCTCCTCCTAATGAAGAAAAAAGCCACAAGATCATAATTTTTATTTGGCCACGAGAAACAGAAATTTGATGATCTGTGGCTTAAAACATAAATATATTTTCTATGTACTTAATACATAATCCAGATTTAAGTGGTTTCAAGATTGGTGTGGCAGCTCAAAAATATATTAAAGACTAGGGTCTATCTTTCTGCTCTGTGATTGTTGGAGTGAATTTTACTATTTTTTTTTTTGGTCCCCAAGCTATCGCCTCACGGTCACATGTTGGCAGTTTTTATTGCAGCAGATGTCATATACTCATGCCCGCCTCAACACAGAATAGAAGGTTCAGGGCAAAAGAGGCTTTCACTTTGTAAGACGTTTTTTACTTTGAGAAAATCTTTCCCAGAACCGTACCCCACCCATCTAGAAGATTTCCTTTACTTGCAATTTAAATTTCTCACAGAACACCCCTCAAATGCAAGTGAGGCTGGGAAATGAGTATCTGGAATGGGAAAACAGGATTACTGAAATCACTCACAGAGGTGGATCGTTCTTTATCCTCTGGGCCTTGTGGAGAGGCCAATGTGTGTGAAATCAAGCAATGTCACATAATATCCAAGTAAATCAGGATGCTGTTATCAGGGAGATTAAGAGGATGACTCTCTAGTATGCAACAAAAAGAACAAACTGCAGGCTAGAGCTACTGGTAAAGCACCTTCCCCTCGTGCTGCCCATGCGTATGCAACTGTTGGAAACAAAGCCTTTGTGTTTGGAGGCAGATATCGAGATGCTCAAATGAATGATCTTCACTATCTTAATCTGGATACATGGGAGTGGAATAAATTAATTCCACAAGGCATATGCCCAGTTGGCCGATCTTGACACTCACTAACACCAGTTTCTTCAGATTATCTTCTTCTCTTTGGAGGATTTACCACTGATAGACAGCCACTAAGTGATGCCTAGAATTACTGCATCAGTAAAAGTGAATGGATACAGTTTAATCATCCCTATTCTGAAAAAACAAAGTTATGGCATACAGCTTGTGCCAGTGATGGAGAAGTAATTGTTTTTGGTGGGTGTGCCAACAGCCTGCCTGTCCATCATAGAGCTGCACACAGTAATGAAATATTTATATTTTCAGTTCAACCAAAATCTCTTGTTTGATTAAGCTTAGAAGCAGTCATTTGCTTTAAAGAGATGTTAGCCAATTCATGGAACTGCCTTTCAAAACACTTCACAGTGTTAATCAGAGTTTTGGTAGTAACAACACTTCTGGATCTTAAGGCTTCATAGATAATGCCTCTCATAACCTTGCATGGACAGCAGACCTGTAAACGTCAGAGTGGCATCATTTGTATAATTATATGCATTGTAGTTCTGATCTTCTGGTAATGAGTTCTCTTGCTTTCGCACATTGTCAGCAGTCTATATTTTGTCGTCATTTTTAAAAGATATTTTTACTAAATATAGAATTTTTGGTTGACAAGTTTTTTTTTTTTTTTTCTTTCTTTGGGTACTTAAGAGGTATGGCTCAACTGTCTTCCATTTTGCACTGTTTCTGATGACAAGTCTTCTATTGTTCTTATTTGTGTTCTGTAGTGTGTCTTATTTTTTCCTAGTTGCTTTTAAGATTTCCTTCTTACTCACTGTTTTTCATCAATTGATTATTATGTGACTAGATATGGTTTTCTTTAATGTTCCTTCTTTTTGCAATTTGTTACTCTTTTTGGATTTGTGGGTCTATAATTTACATTAAATTAAAAAAATTTTCAGTCATTATATTTTCAATTTTTTTTCTGCCTCTCCACCCTTCTCCTCTCTTTATAGGGAGGTCATGATGTTTTATAGCTCACAGCTCACTGATATTCTGTTTACTATTTTTCACTTTTTTTCTCTCTGTATAATATATTTTGGGTAGTCCTATTATTATTTCTTCATGTTAGTAATCTTTCGTCTGAAAAATCAAATCTGTTGTTAATCAAATTCAGTGAATTTTTAATCTCATATAGTGCATTGTCTGTCTCTCAAAGTTGGATTTGAATCTTTGTTATATGTGGCATTTCTCTCCCCCTTATGCTCATACGCTCTTCGACATTCCTGAACACGTGAAGTATATTTATAATAATTGTTTTAATGTCCTTGTATACTAATTTTATCATCTATGTCATATCTGCATCTGTTTATGTTGCCTTAATTTCTCTTGAATGTGGTTTGTATTTTCTTGCTTCTTTTATGCCTGGTAATTTTTGTTTAGATGAAAGTCATAGTAATTTTATATTGTTAGATACTATATTCTCTCTCCTTGAATATTTTTATATTTTTATTAAATTTTGGGGGTTTTGTTCTGAGATGAAGTTAACTTACTTGGAATCAGCTTGATTCTTGGTTTTGAGCTCTGTTAGGGTGAATCCAGAACACTTTTTATCCCGAGGCTAATCATCTCCCACTACTGAGGCAATACCTTTCTGAGGATGATACTCAGTGTCCTGTGTGTAAGGAGGTCTCTGGGTGTTTGAAAAATAAAAATTCTTAGCTTTGAATAAGCTGTAGGGATTATTCTACCTACTTATTTCTGGTTATCTTGTCCTTGCCTTTGTAGTTTTCTCACATTCATGCACAAGTCAGTACTTAGGCAAAGACTTGAGGTTCTTCCATGGTAGCTCTCTGCAGATCTCTCATGCTTTCTCTGTACAACTCTCTCCTCTCTGGTACTCTGCCCTGAAAACTCTAACCGCCTACTTGAATTCCAAAGTCTGTCTCCCCAACTCTAGGAAACCACCCTCTGAATATATTCCTTATTCTTGCTCTGCAGGCTGATAATGTTCTCAACGCTGTGAGATGGAGTACTCATAGGGTTTACTTTCTTTGTTTTCCTTCTCGTAGGTATCATTGTACTGTGCTACCTATTGTCCAATGTTTGAAAACTGGTCCAGTTTTCTAGTTATTTAAGGTAGAAAGGTAAGTCTATTATTCCATCATGGCTGTAACAGAAGTACTTCCAAACCTATGCTTTGCAAGGGCAGTGACTCCAAGTTGTCATGCAATTAATGCATCCAGCTTGAAGTTCACTATCTCTGGGTAGTGGACAGTTATCTATATCATGTCTTCAGATAGCTTCTCATGGCCTAACAACTTAGAAGCTAAAATAAAACATTTTACTTCTTTCTGGCCTGCTGAAAATAGAGGTATAAAGACAGAATTGGGCCTTGAAAAAACTAAATAAGGCTAGATAAGCTGCAATTGGGAGTTTCCTAGGGAATTAATAGAAAATTAATAATGACTCAATAGTTACTACGCAGTGGTCCTAGTCAACCCCAGAAAACCCTATGCTTAAAATACTCTTAACAGGGAGAAAGGAATGTATTTATTCAGAGCATATTTTTGTAAGCATAGGGGTCTCTCCAAACTGCTTCTATATTTACATATGTTTCAACAACAACAACAAAAAATAGAACTTTAATTTTCAAATTAGCCTTTCAATGGAGTTGAATATTAGCTTGGTTCTTAAAAGACCATTACTTAATTCAAGCTGTTTCACCATGTAATTTACTGCAAATACCCTTCAGGTGTCCAAAGGCAGACCACCTTTGCTTTTTAAAGAATGTAAATTGGAAATGGCACACATGGGTTCATAATGAATATTGTTGGCAGATGGCCTTGATCGCCATCTTTAGGTATAAATGGCTTTTGTAACATCGAATTTTTGAAACACTGAAATGACCCAGAATTTGATCCAAAATACAAATGCATTGAAATGACTGGCTAATGAGTGAAGCAAGTCTTAAATACACAATTACTGTGGGTTAAGGATGAGTCACATGGGTGGAATTACAGGGACATGCACATGTTTTTCCTGTTCATTTTACACCTGATCGGGAAAGTATAATGATGCCTTTAATGGTGCCATGATTTTCAAGCCAGCACCTTTTCAAATAACTCACTCTTACATTTAAAGTAAATTATTTTTAACTTTTAAGAGAAAAAAAATCTTCAGATTCAGTCTTAGCAGTATGGACTGGGAGAGATTTAAGAGGCTGTATCTACTGAATATGTTGTACATACTAATCTAGCAAAGCTGGAAAACATGAAGGGAGTTTAAGTAAATATGAAACCTTGTGAAACTGAATTAGAAGTAAAATTTATTGAATTTAAATCCCAGGTCTACATGTTTGTATAATATGATCACTGCTCACATTTATTTACTTAATATTAAAACTAAACTAACATTGTTAGGTTGCAGCTGTTTAGATTTTGATAAATGACAAACAGCATTTTCTTCTTCCAAACAGTGCAAGATATCAGATCCATAGTTTAGGGAGAAAAAGGGAGATAGAGAGAAACTAACAGGAAGTGGGTTTGTTCACTTTGGAATTCTATTTATAAACAGACCAAATCAGATGGACCCTAAGCCAGAGGGTGGCCACATCTTGTTCCCGTAAACACACACATTCTAATCACCTTTAGAAAACATCTTCTTGGCCTTTGTTTGGCTTTATGCATAGTAAAATGCATCAGCTATTTATATTTCTGCCAGTTGGAAATGATAGGCCAGGTTTTTGGAGCTTTTTATTTTTAACAAAAAATGTTGAAATCTATTTATCTCACCCTGATCCTGCTGTCAAAAAGCTATAACTACTGGAAAGACTGAGTGTACAAGGAGACAACTGCCTTGGATTGTCAGGGAGCCAGTGACTGTGACTGTGCTGCCCAAAAATATAAAAAAGAAGTATTTTGATTCCTTGATTAAAAACAGTTTATGAAAACACACAATTTTCAAGGAGTGAGGGTGGAATAATACAGTGTCCAAAGTGTGCTGACTTTTCATGTTTGAGCTATTTAATTTTTATTGAGAGAAAATAATACAATTACTTTTTTTTTTGTTTATTACTGGAGGTAATGAACTTGTTTTTTTGTTGTCTCAGAATTGTCCTGCCTCCTAGAATTATTTCTTTTTCATACTCCAATTTGCAATTTGGAAGGAGCCTCCATTTTCTGATATGAGTTCATTCCCTGCCCTCAGAACCTGAGGTATGAGAGGTTGTTACCTGCCTTAGTGCACCTATCTGAAACTAATAAATCAGAGACTTCATCGGGATTTTTTAAACCTGGGAGGGAGCGTGGGTCAGCTCCTGTCAAGTGATGGAGATTTAAAACTATACATGTGGGTGCAAATGGTGGCATGTCTCCTTTCCTCTGTAGGAAAATAGGCTCTTGTAAGAGATTCAAAGCCAGCATGTGGTGACAGCCTGAACCTATACTTTGTGTCTGAGACCAACTACGTTTTGAATGGTGCATGACCAATCACATTATGTCCACATTTGGGGGCCAGTATCTTACCATTATGTCAGATCCCATAAATGTATTTTAAAATCACTTCCACTTACTATTATTGGCAAACTATTATGAGTCAGTTACACAGTCATAAGTATAGAAAACCTCTAAAGGGCATTTTTCCTTTAGCTAACATTTATTAACCAATTATTAGTATGCAGACTTCGGGCAAACATCACAGGTGAACACATAGGATGTCTCTTCATTCAAGAAACTTACTATCTAATGGGTGGGGGATAAGTGAAAAAAAATCTTCACACCAATCAAATATGTGTATGTAGTTACTGATAATGTTTAGATGAATGATTTATTATAAAGACCAAGGGATTAGGACCTCTAAACCTCCAGTCAATGAAGTATTATGAGTTCATAGTATAAAATTCTCCCTTCCATTTCAAAAACATACGCACTTTGCCTCAGCAAAGTCAGAAAAGGGATAATGATAAATGATGGTGGCCTCCTGGACCTGGTAATTGCAATGAGACAGAGGCAATGGGGAGATTAGAAGCAGAATACTCACCCAGGTCTATCTTAGAGTAGGCTCACTGAATCCAGAGATTCACCTGGCAGTTAATTCCCCAGTTCCCAAATTCATAATCAAGATGCACATACTTAGCAACTGGTAAACTCTCGCATTTATTGTTTGAACTCTGGAAAAGAGTGGGAAAGATCAAAGTTTTTCCTGGAAGCCTTCCTGACTTACTGACTAACTCTGAGAATGGTGCCCTCCCCAGCCAAGATTGCAAATTTAAAAAATCTATACTGCATCTTGGTGGAATGGCAGAGATTATTGCAACTATCAAAGACTTAAATGATACAGGGCTGGTGATTCTCATTACATCCCCATTTCATTTGCCAGTGTTGTCCCTATGTAAAGCAGATGACAGTGGACTACTGCCAGCTCAATTCAGAGGTAGTACCAATCACAACTGCTGTGCCAGAAACGGTACCTTCAATAGAACAGGTCAATGTGGCAACCCATCCCCTAACTTGGGTAATTTGTGGTTTCTTATTCTTGTGGATCACAGGCAGCAAAGGATTACTGTACTGGCAATAAGTAATTAATCCTGATAATTAAGAGGGGATAAATTTTTCTGCTGCATAGTGGAGCAGGGACTCCACTTTGGAACCAAGGAGTTTCATTGAGTCATCTCATGGACTTCCCATGCTCAGTTTTAACTGTGAGTGGGAAATTACAACAATGGACTGACAAGCATGGCCACCAGGAATCTCTCAGGGATGAAGTGTGAGGTCACTCTATCAGGCCAGTCGCTCACACTGGTGATGTGCTGGCTGAGAGGGAAGAGAATTTGACTGTGGGGTAGAGGAGGGAGGTGATGAACTCGGTACACCATTAAGACCAAGTGCAGTAGTAAGACTGTAGTTTGTCCTATCAAGTATCTTCTTGTAAGATTCCCCCCCCCCCAAGTACTGTGGCCAATCACCAATTTGAAGAAACCATTGTAGTATAGAGTCAGCTTGATGCAATTGCTAGTAGATTACTAGTTATGTTCTATTTCTTGATCTGGATAGTGGTTACATGGGTGTATTTACTTTGTAAAAGTTTATTGAGCTATACATTTAAGATATTTGAACTTTATAGCATATATATTATAGTTCAGTAAAAATGTTTTAAAAAACAGAGAACTCACACAAATTTGCCACTACCACATCTAGCCATGTTTATGCATCTGTCCTTATTCTCTGTGCTTTCTCACACTCACACAGAACATTCACCAGGATAGACCACATTCTGGCCACAAAGCACACTCTAGAAAATTTAAAAGAACAGAAATCATACAAAGTATTTTCTCAGACCACGATGAAATTAAACTAGAAAACAATAATGAATAGATGTCTGAGAAACTCTGAAATACTTAATCAACACACTTCTAAATAGCATATGTGTCAAAGTCTCAATATAAATTTAAAAATATCTTAAACTAAATGTAAATTGAAATTTAACATCAAAATTCATGGAATGAATTGGAAACAGTGCTTAAAGGGAAATTTGTAGAATTGGTTGAATACATATTAGAGAAGATCAAAAATCAATCATCTAAGCTTACATTTTAGGAAGCTATAAAAAGAAGAGCAAATTAAATTCAACATAAGCAGGAGAAAAGAAATAATTGCAATGAGAGCAGAAATCAATGAAATTAAAAATAGGAAATCAGTAGGGAATATGAACAAAACTAGAGTTTGTTTTTTGAAAAGATCAATAAAATTGATAAACCTCTAGCCAGGCTAAGAAAAAAGAAAGAAGTGACACAAATTACTAATATTAGAAGTGAAAGAGGGGCCATAACTACTGATTTCATAGACATTAAAAGATCACAAAACAATATGACTAATTCTATGTCCAAATTTAACAATCTAGATGAAATGGATAGATTACTTGAAATATGCAGTCTGCAAGAATTTACACAGGATGACACAGATAATCTGAATAGGATTATATTTATTAAAGAAATTGAAACAATAATTAACATAGAAAGCACCCAGCTCAGATATGAATTCTACCAAACATTTAACAAAGAAATTATATTATAACAATATGCTACAATCTCTCCCAGAATACAGAAGGAGAAGGACTATTTTCTAACTCATTCTATTATTAATCTGATACCAAAATCAGACAGAGGCATTAAAGAAAAGGAAAACTGCATAGCAATATAGTTCATGAATGTAGATTTTAAAAATCCTCAACAAAATCTTAGCAAACTAAACTCAACAATGTATAAAAAATAATTTCAGGTATGCAAGGCTGGTTCAGCACTTGAAAAACAATGTAATTCATCATATCAACATGCTAAAGAAAAAAACAATATAATCAAATCTACAGATGCCAAAAAGGCATTTGACAAAATCCAATACTCATTCATGATAAAACAATAACAATAACAACAACAAAAACCTCCTAGCAAACTAGGAATGGAAAGAAACTTCCTTTACCTAATAAATGCCATCTACAAAAACCCTACATCATACATAAAGTTAGAAACTATATGCTTTTCTGCTAAGATCAAGAATAAGGCAAGGAATCTACTCTTGCTATTTCCTATTCAAACACCATACTGGAAGTGATAGCTAAAGCAATAACATAAGAAAAGGAATAAAAGATAGACAGATTGGGAAGAAAGAAATAAAATTAACTTTGTTTGCACATGACCATAATTGTCCATGTAGAAAATCCCAAATAATAAGCAAAATGTCTCCTGAAATTAATAAGTGATTGTAGCAAGATCACAGTATATAAGGTTAATATACAAAAGCCATTTGCTTTCTTATATACCAGGGATGAACAGTGGCAATTTGAGATAAAAAATACAACACTATTTACATTAGCAACCAAAAAGTAAATGAAAGACTTAAATATAAATCTAACAAACTATGTGTGAGAAAAACTAAAACACTCTGGTAAAATAAATAAAAAATCTGAATAACTGGAGAGAGATATTCCATGTACACGAATAGGAAAACTCAATATTATCAAGATGTCAGTCTTGTTCAACTTGATCTGTAAATTTGACAAAATATCAACCAAAATTACAGCATGTTATTTTGTGGATGTTATCAAATTGATTCTAAAGTTTATATGGAAAGACAAAAGATCCAAAACAGCCAACTCATTATTGAAGGAGGAACACAATCTAAAGACTGACATTACCTGATTTCAGGACTTATTGTAAAGCAACAGTAATCAAGACAATGTGATATTGGCAAAACAAACAAACAAACAAACAAACAAACCATCTTGCCCAGTAGGTGAAATGTACATGCCTGGGGCAAGAGAATGTCATTATATACTTGCTTTTGTCCTTCTCGGCCCCTAGGACATTGGGGTTTAAACTAACTCCTGATGAAGTGACCAGATTTACTTAAACTCTTGAAATGAATAATCTACTCTCTCCCCTCGGATATTTGTCCCTAGAATTCTTGGCAGGGCCTAAGTTGTGACCCTTTTACCATTTTTGTTGAGACAAAACTTCTCAGGAAAGAAAGAGATGGTTTTTGGCCAATTACAATCTCTCTGAGCCTCAGTTGCCCACTATGAAATAGGCTAAAATATGCTTTTTTTCCTGGGTGGTTGTAAAAAAACCATGGATGCTGTAGCATGGTACCACAGAGCACATGCACAACAAATGGTAGCAATGATGGCTGTTTCCTCTTCTTGAAACTATCATTCACAAACAGCTGTAACTAAAAGGGCAGTGGGGGAAGTAAGCCTAAGAAACAAGATTCCTCTTCTCTGAAAATGCTGCCATTAAGACCTCACATGATGGCCAGGTGGAAGAAATTGGGTGAAGCATGCCGCTGAGGCACTAGCAAAACATGACCAAGCAAAAGGAGCCAGTGAGTCAGGGATGGTGTCCATACCTGCAATATTTGAGGGACATCGATAGAGATGTGGAAAATGGAGAGAGTCTCTTAATTGTGCCCCTAAACCTCTCAATTTGTATTTGGCATTTCTGTGTAAGGAAATGAAGTGTTCATCCTCAATAAATTACAGCACTGAAGGAGGTTCTGATTAACGATTTCTGCTTGTGAAGTTACTTTAAAAGTACAATTAGTTTTCAGAATTCTCTTTCCCTCATACATTACTTAATTTGCTAGTTTTGAGTTGGTATGGCCCCTTGAAGCAAAAACAGGTGCTTTTGAGAAGTGGTGAGAATTCAGAATTAATGGCACACAGAGATGTATTCTATGTCTGAAAACAGGGTATGTATCTAAAACCTTCTCTCTGTGCTACTTAAGTGCTAGAATCATAAAACACAGGATGAGGCAGAACAATTGTGCGATTGTTTTTAACATCCTCAAAGAGGATTTCAGAGCACCATAAGCTGCTAATGAATTTCAGGAGGCAGGTGCAAGACATACAATTACTTTTCCATTTCCATCCCTTTTTATCATTTGAGAGCACTTACAGATTATTCACTGATTTCTATGGCAGAGGCTTTTTGTGAGAAAGAAATATTCTATCAGAAAACAGCTATTAAACATGTTCAAGATGTCTCTAATTGGGAGGAAAATAATAAAGACAATGAAAAATGATAATTTCTCAAATTTGAAGAATTTTAAGTAGTTCTCATTAAAAGTTTTAAATGGTCACTTTACTTGATTTTACTATGAATAATATGCTTGGTTATTAAGACTCATGATTCAGACTCCATTTAGTCTTTTTCTAAAGAAATCACATTCTCATTACTCGCCCAAGCCCACCTCAGTGAGCTTGGACCTTGGTTGTCACTGAATTGCTTCCGTCTACCCCCTCTTCTTTGCCCCTTCCATGGTTGTTGTGGACGCCAGCCTCCTGGTACATCAAGTTCAGGCCTTCATGGCCAACAGTAGACTAGGTTTGGAGCACAATCCTGAGGTGACCCTGGGACTGCAGAAACAGAATCTTCTCATTTCGTGTGATTGCAGTAGAGGCACTTTTATGAAGGTGAGGATAGCTGCTTCTCATGGCCGCTTCTAACCCTCCACCCTACCGCTGCACCTTCTACCATCAATAACTCATTTGGCTTTTGCATTTTGAAGAATTGTAAAGGTATGACTGCTCAAATTATAACAGGCTGTGCAAAGGCATTTCCTTGTGCTCCGAGAATTGTGGCTTAGGTCAAAGTGGAGACCTAAATCACCAAAAACTTAACTTGCAAAGTCCAGAGAGCTGCCAGCATTTCAAACTGTCACCCTACCCTAAAAGGGAAATCAGGAGACCCCATAATCAGTTCCATTAATCCAACCACCCTTCCTGCACCCCACTCAATCATTACAGCAAGAGGACTGGGTAAGGGAGGATGGCCGGCTTTGGGAAGCATAGTGCCCTTAAAGAGATACTCCGTTCTGTCCTCACATGGTGACAGTAAAGTGGGGTCTTCAGCTTCCCTGAAGGCAATGCAGGAAGGTCTCAAGAGAATCACCAGTCACATGGGGAGCACCTGCCACTTCAGTGCCCTCTTAGGCAGCTGCATAACTAGCAGAACTGTTTATCAGTCTTTAGGCCACCAAATATGGCAAAAGAGAATTAATTGGAGAGTGACTGGGGGGCCAGAAAAGATGTGAAGACCAAGCAGCCTGTACTCTCACCACTTAGCATGGCAAGAACGTATAGATTTTTTCTCAGATTGAATGGATCCAACCATAGTTAGCTGGCTTTCTCGTGTCCTCCCCAAAGATAGCAGCCCAAGTGGCAGGAGTGGATTATCAGTGGGTAGAGGACCACCAAGGTGGGAGCTGAAGGAGGTGGTTGGTGAGAAATGTTAACTCACAGCTGAATCTTCTCATCAGAAAGCATGCATCGAGGAGACCCCAGCTGTTTCCTCCAAGGAACACATGTGTTTGGCTTAGGAGACAGGCAGCACATGAACATCTGCCACACAAAGACACTGCCAATTAGTCAGTGCTGGCAAGAGAGGCATCAGCAGTCACCCGGGAGAAGACTACAGCCTTCTGGTAGCAATTCCTAAGGAGAGTTACCTTCCTATATCTTCTCCTGGCCCCTGTACCTAAGGGAAAGAGCTGGGAAGAGAAAGGGTGGTGGTGGGCAGAACACACCTTGTCCCCCTTCCCCAAGACAGGCCTAGCCAGTGCTAGCAGAGAGAAGGAAGGTGCTTCTGCATTGATATTGTTGCTTTGGCTTCAGAATAGAGAGGATTAAATATTAAATACTGATACCATTCATTCATTACACACATATTTATTTCTTTTCTTCCACTCCCCTAGCTAGTTAAATCACCAAGCCCTGTTTCTTCTACTTCATAAGTCTCTCTTCAATCCCTCTGTCATTCTTCAATCCCACTGCTACCTCCTTACTTCATGCACTATCACCTAATATCCCATAGGGATCTTCTGTCTCCTATATCCTAGGAGTCCTACATCACCACTTGACCTTCTCAAGCCTTCTCCACCCTATGTGTAAGATGATCTTATAGAAGATCTGACAGATCTGATGGTGTCACTCTCTAGCTTAAAGTACTTGTTTTCACTTGCTCTTGGGACAAAGCCCAAAATCTGTAGTATGATCTACATGGTGCTGGGGGACAGGGATTTTGCCTGTGTCTCCACTGTCGATGCAGAGCACACCCTTCCTGTCTACATTCCCTTCACACAGATAGCCTGTCAGCTTTTCAAAATCTGTCACTTTCTAGGAAGCTAGGAAGTTAGGCCTTTAGCATACAGCCAAGTGCATTCTTTTTCTTCATCCCTTGCACATACAACCCCTTGCCATCTTTCATGTCTTAGCTTAGAAGTCCCTTCCTCAAGGAAATTTTAACTTACCCTGGATTAGGTTAAAGGGGCTTGCTACATATGCCCGAGGCAACTGTGCTTCTCCTTTTAATACCCTAGTCACAATGTAACTACTCCCTGTGTATGGATTCCCAGCTAACGCCCAAGGGCTCTGAAAAGACACAGACTGTCTTATGCACCACCATATCCCCAAGTACCTAGCACTATGGCACTCTGTAACAGAAACTCAATACCTGTTGAGTTGTAGTCCTTCTTTATTGCTTCCTCTTTCCATCTTCCTCCCTTTCTTGAAAACTGTAAAAAACAGTAGTAGTTCCTTACCCAGCTGCCTTCTGTGCTAAGAGAGCCCTGATTTTGTTCAAGTTTCTGCCTACAATGTGGCCAGAGATGGTAGAACCCCTTTGAGAAGGTTCAATGAGTAGAAAGTTATTTTATTTCACGTACTGATGCAGAATATTTTTAAAAAGCAGAAACTAAAACATAAAAGCTAAAAGGGAAAAAACTATTAACTCTCCCGTATGAAATAACCTCATCCATTTATCCATCCACTCATCCAGCAAATACTGCTATATTTGAAACATTGTACTAGGTATTGAACGCCAATGGTGAGCAAAACAGATATGATCCTTTCCCTTATGAAACAAGTAGGAGTTGTCCAGATGTGTGTGTGTGTGTGTGTGTGTGTGTGTGTGTTGCAGATGGTCAGTAGCAGTTCAGACAGGGGGCGCATTATGTGTAAAAACCCAGAATTGAAAGTCTGCATGACTTTTTGGAGGAAATAAAAACAGTTTGGTCTGGTCAGGGTGGAGAATGACGTGGGAAATGGTGAGATTTGTGGTCCAGATGTGCACAGAGGCAGATTGTGGAGGGCTCTGCTAGCCATGTTCAGGAATTTATCCTAAGAACAATGGGCAGTTTGGGAAGAATTTTGAACCAAAGCAGGCATTTAGGAGGCTCATCCTGGATGTTATGTAGAGATTAAACTGAAAGGGTAACAGAGGAAGCAGTGAAAATAGAAGAAGCTCTGGAAAGTCATTTAATCCAGTTCCTAAATTTTTTCCCATCATGGAAAATGTGATAAAATGATGATGTTCTTCTACATATCCCTTAAACTGGAAGGAATTTGAAGCCTCTGATTAGGCTTCTACTTTCTGGAGGGAACAGGTCTGGGAACTCGATGCCACAGGTCAGTAGACTGTCCCAAGGGCTAAAAGGAATCAGTATTTTAGGCATTTGTCCACACTTGGGAGCCATTTTCTGCACACTTGTTGGAAAGCTCCGATTTAATCCTCTCTGTTTTTCATGTTCCCTCTTTTAAGACATCAATGTGAACACAAATAACCTCAAAGATAAGGTGGGCCCTTGGCTATATTGCCACTGAGCCTCCCTCTTTCCAACTTCCTATTACTCCTCTCTCTGCTTGGTCTTCTTAGCTCTTATCCTGGCTTTTAGGGAACTCAAGGCTTCTAGGTAATTGTGAGTTCTGGATAACTTTTTCTATTTTTTTCCAACTCTGCAAGCCAAATTCCTTGTACATTCCCTCAGGGCTCTACTCCAAGGAGGTGACAGTAGATAAAACAATGTTAAAGCCAATTAGTTCACTAATGTTTAAGTCAACACAGCATTATTCCACCAGAATAATAACACACGTGGCAAGGAGGTCATTAATGTGAAATTATACTAGAGGGATTTTCTGAGGAGAACTCACTGAAACAATTGAGATGAAGAATGTAGAAGAGAATTGGGAGGAAGCAGCAGGACGCCCACAGAGCCCTGGACTAAAGCTTGCTCCCTTAGTAATTCACCAGGTGGATTAAGGTGATGCTTCATTTGCATAAAAAAGGAGCTAGGCCCTACTGGAGGCTGAAGTGCCTCCAGGCTACACCTTCTTATTAAACAATGCTTTGTAGTTAGAGAGCTCATTTCATCAAAAGACTTCATGGAGTGCTTTAACAAGTTTCTAGTAATTAAATTTCAAATCATCCCTATGTAGCAAGCAGTGCACTAGTTTTCTGCCTTGGTCAGAAGGAGACCAGGAAAGGCATGAGGAGATCAAATGACTTGTGACAGGAGATGTCTCAGGAAAGGCTGCCTCTTCCTCTCTGCCTTTAACTGACATGAGGTGAAGGTTCAGGAAATGTCTTTGTGAAAGTAAATAATGCACCCAGAAAGATTAAGGGCTATCAGCAGGCTGAGGAGACTGATGCTCCACTGGACTCTGTGGACCAGTGGGTCTCCAACCCTGGGTGCCTCAGATGTAACACTAGCCCACATTCGAATTTTTTATTTGGCCTGGGCCCTCATCCAGTTTGGGGTGTTAGGCCAGGCCCATGTATCTTTAAAAAAGTGCTTCTGGGTGAGTTGATAGAGACTCTATCAGTTTTCTTAGGCTGCCATAACAAAGCACTACAGATTGTGTGGCTTAAACAACAGAAATTTACTTTCTCACAGTTTTGAAGGCTGTAAGTCTGAGGTCAAGGTGCTGGCAGGATTGGTTCCTTCTGATAACAACCTTGATTTGCAGATGACTGTAAATCAAGTCTTCTCAGTCTTCCCATCCTCTATCCTTTGTACTTGTCTGTGTCCAAATTCCCTCCTCTTGTAAGGACACCAGTCATATTGGATTAGGGCCCATCCTAATGACCTTATTGGAACTTAATCACCTCTGTAAAGACCCTATTGCCAAATACAGTCTCACTCTTAGGTATTTGTGGTTAGGACTTCAATATGAATTTTTTGGGGGGACACCATTCAACCCACAGCATAGACCCAATGTTTTGACCCACTGCTATAGACCAACTCACCAAGTGGTAGAGGCTAAAGATTGAATATGCCTTAAGACTGGAAGTCCTTGCCTTTCATTTTGTAGAAAGAAGCCTGAAGATCAGCAGCTCTTCACAGCAGAATGATAATTAACACCACACCTTCCCCTCACAATCCAGAGGGCAGGAACATTCCCAGTCTTATTCATCGTTTATTCTCAGAGCCGAAAGCAGTGCTGGATGCTCAATCAGTACAGGTCAAATGAATGAACGAATCTAGTATTATTTCCCCTATAGTCCCCTTCCTCATGTCATCAGAAGAAATTGCTTTCAAGTTGTGAGAGTGAAAACGCGATGAGGATTCTGGAAAAAGAAATTCTCCTCCTGAGTGGTGGGTCAGATAGGCTCAGTGGAAGGTGAGAAGTATTTGCTTTTGGGAGTTCTATTGCATTTTCTTGGAGATATTTTCCTCTGTAAAGGTAGATGGGAAAACTTCCCTTGATCGGAGTCATGAGGAGCAGGAAATTTTTGCCTCTTTTCCCCAACTGTCTCAGTACATGTCCCCTATCTCGTGCCACTGGCTTGATAAGCAATGCGTCATAATATGTCTAACTGAACAGTAGCCTGTGTGGCTTTGTCCAGGGCCCTGGGAAGCCTCCTAATCCTATTTTAAATATGCTGAGGTGGAGGGGGACAATTCATAGCTTAGCTACTGAAGATGTCTATTATGTGAAGAAATGATAGCCCAGTAGTCACTGGCACCAATCATTGTGTGGCATTTGGGGCAGGGGATATAGAACAAGAAATATCTCTTTGCCACATAGTGGCCTATATCACTACACTTACACCTGCAAATGGTAAACTTATAATTCTTACCACTTTGATTCAGAAGTGAGAGGAGTCTTATTTATTTAACTGTTCCTGTCTCTGTTTCACAAAATTTCCCTGAGAACAGGGAGACTAACCATACTCGCCCAGAGACACCTGCCTTGGCCCAGCGACCACACTTCCCGTCCACAGCATGTGACAGGTGGCCTTGGGGTTTTGAAGAGGTTGTAAGGACCCACTCTGTGGCAGTGTATGCCCTGCTGTAGCCCCTTCATGTGCAATTTCAAACGTCAGTGGCTGCAATAACTTACTGTAAATATCCCACAAGGCTTTTGAACATAAGACATAGATTATGTAATTTTGCAAAAGCAGAAATGTGTCAACTATAAATCTCAGCTACCACAGCCTATGTACCAGAGGCAGAGATTTTGCAAGATTCATGACTGCCTTTCTGCGAAGGCAGTGAATTGCTCTAACCAGCCTTTGTGGCCTCACTGCACCAAGAGACAAGTGCAGAGAGTGGGGGTGTGTTCTAGAGAGCTGAAAACCCCTCTCCATCTTCCATAGACTGCAACGTAGTGTTTATCCCTGTCCTCTGCCCACACTCATTCCTCTTTTCCTGTATAGATTTATGTCTTGGAAGTTCGAGGCCCTCTGGGATATGGGAGTAGCTACCTCACTTGGGTGCCAACCATCCAACTCTGTAATCCAGTGGTTCTCAACCAAGGGTGATTTTGCCCTTGCCTTCCCCAGAAGACATTTGGTAACATCTGGAGACCTTTTGCTTGTCACAGCCGGAGGCTTCCTACTGGCATTAAGAGGGTCAAGGATGCTGCTAAATACCCTGCACAAGACAGCCCCCTGGCAGCAAAGAATTATCTAGGCCAACACATTAGTAGTGCTAAGGTTAAGAAACTGTGTTGTAAGCCATGACTGCCTCCTGGTCAGCAGTTCATGGTATAGAATTCAGTCCCACTCCCCTTCACTTCCACTGTTTTAAAAGAAGACGTCTCCTCCACTTGCTTCCCACCTCCTTGGACATCTGTTTGCACCCAGAGCTTCACTCCCACCAACATCCCCCTTTTCTCTGACATGCGTTACCATTCCTCCTCCAATTCCTGGTTTCCTCTTTGTCTGTACATATGAACCAGGCTTTCCTAACTTAACAGGAATCCCCAAAATAGATATGAAATTAATGACAAAAAACCTTCTCTAAACCCTGTGAAATACACCCTCTTTCTTCTTTACTGCAAAATTTCTCCTGTGAGTAGAAGTGTCTTTGTTCCCTCCACCCCCATTCTTTATTCTGGCTTCTTCTCCCTCAATCTCTTAAGTTTAGCATAGACTTCAGGCGGCACTAGACATTCAGTGATGGTGACCCCTCACTTTTTCATAAAGCTGTCTTCTTCCTTGGTTGCCATGTATGTATTCACCCAGCTCTAAAGCTGCTCTGCCGTCTCGCTTTAATAATCATTAACTGACAATACACTGATAAAATTCAGAAAGCCTGTTTTTTTAACCAAGTTTTCCTGCCACATGGTGTTGATAACACAGCTCCCAGGATCTGATGTGTGAATGGTAAATTGGCAATAGATTTTGGGTATCACTGGAAATCTCTTCCAACATCTTTATAAATCACAAATTGCCACCCTGCTTTGAGCCTGTTTCCTATAGCAAAATAATGAGGTGAAAGTTTACTGTGGCCGCCTCTGTCTTTGACAGCCACTCTCCTTACCCACGCGACTGGCTCATGTGACACTGCCCTTCAGGGTTTTCATCCACCAACATGGTTTCAAGTTTTACCTTTGTACTTATGAACCCTTTATCTAAATACCCAACCATGTCTTTTCTCTTAAAATCATAGAACATACCTATATTTTCTCTGAAATTCTTGAAATTATCTTATCTAACTAAACATTTGGTGTGACCTTTGGATTTTCACTGGCCTCTGCAGCAGGAGTGGCCAGGCTGGTCTGCACATATGACCAGTTCCTGCTGAGCTATGACTACCTGGCTGTATGAAGTGTTCTTTAATCAATCAAGGTCACACTAGTTTGCCAAGGTCTTGAATTCCCTGCCCACAGAGGCACCCCCTGTTCCCCGACCCTTTGCCATGCGACAGGTTCTCTCAGAAACCCCTGCACCTCCTCAAAGACTACACGGGCACTTGCTGGGCTCCTTCACACTCCACACAAGGTGTGGTGCACTGATATACTCCCATATCATCTCTCTTTCTGCTGCCTGCTCCACTGTGATCACCTCTGTCCTGTGATCACCTCTGTCCTGTGTTGGTGTTGGTGGGGGTGGTGGTTGTGGTGGTAGGCTTGGGTGCCCCTAAAGGGCCACAAGTTGCTCTGTACTGGGACTAGAAAGGCAGGTCAGTAACTCCCCGATGTCACTCATCTAATGTTTCTAAAATTTCCTTCCCCCCACCCCCTGCTGTATCTCCCTCCTTTCAAGGTTGGGGCACAGACTAGGAATGGGGAAGTTGAAATCCAAGCATCTGATTTCATTCCTAATTTCACTCTCTCCTTTTCCCCTACAACCCCTCATATTAGAAGAAGTGAGCTTCAGGGGTTTTCCTTTTCTTTTTTTTTCTTTTTTTTGTCTGTGCCTAACCTGGCATAGAGAAAGCGCAATAGCCTTCACACCCACCTTGGAGGATGGGTTGATCCAGGTTATTCTGGCTCTTGGTGATTGAATACCTTCCTTTATGAATTCCTATAATGCTTTGGCTCTGTAACACTCAAAGATAATACATTACTGTATTGTTAATTATATTATTATGTCTGCATCCTACCTTCAAAACTTGGTTGCAAGAACTTCAAGGGCTGTAGACCCTGTCTGTGGTACCATAGGAAGATACTTGGTCTTTGTCCCCAGTTCCTGGCACAGAGCTCCTAAAATGCTTGGAATTGCCTGAGTGATAAGGGGATAGGAATGTCTTTTGTTTCAATGAGTTGATTCTTGCTAGGCCCCTACATAGTCTCAAGATGAGGGTTGGCTGCTAGAAAGACCAAGGAATGATTAGAAGATTGAAACTTTCAGCTCCATTCCCCAGCCTCTGGGGAGGGGAGAAGAGCTGGAGATTGAATTAGTCACCAATAGCCAATGAATTAATCATGCCTAAAAAACCGAAGTCTCCATAAAATACCCTAAATGGTGGTGGGGGGGGAGCTTCCAGGTTGGTGAACACATTGATGTGCTGGAGAGTGGTGCACCCAAAGAGAGTGTGGAAGCCCCCTGCATTCCCCCCCCCTCGATACCTTGCCCTATGTGTCTCTTCTCCTTGGCTGTTCCTGTACTGCAGCCTTTTTTTTTTTTTTTTGAGACAGAGTTTCACTCTGTTGCCCGGGCTAGAGTGAGTGCCGTGGCGTCAGCCTAGCTCACAGCAACCTCAGACTCCTGGGCTTAAGCGATCCTCCTGCCTCAGGCTCCTGAGTAGCTGGGACTACATGCATGTGTCACCATGCCCGGCTAATTTTTCCTATATATATTTTTAGTTGTCCAGATAATTTATTTCTATTTTTAGTAGAGACAGGGTCTCGCAGCCTTTTTAATAAACTGACAAACATAGGTAAAGTACGTTCCTGAGTTCTGTAAGCCTTTCTAACAAATTATTGAACCTGAATAGGGAGGGGGTCAGGGAAACCCCTGATTAGTAGCTGATCAATTAGGGGTACAGGAAGCCTGGGACTTGTGACTGACATCTGAAATAGGGATGAGGGTACGCAGTCTTATGGGACTGAGCCCTTAGCCTGTGGGGTCTGTGCTAACTCCAGGTAGTTAGTGTCAGAATTGAATTGAATTTTTGAATACCTGGTTGGTAGTCAAAGAATCAGAGAACTGGTTGCTGTGAGGAAAAAAACCCTTTCATTTGGTATCAGCAGAGTTGTGAGTAAAAACAGTTCACTGTCATATACATTTTCACAAGGCTTCGGAGTACACCAGGCATTTCAGTAGTTTTGATAGATTCTCTGAATGTCAGAGAAAATGCTTCGGCAATCACTGGGGGAAAGTTAGGGGAAGACATTGTGGTCATTTTGAGTTGAAACTGAAGAAAAGAGTCAGAAACTACTAGTCAAACTTTCTTCCCACATGGAGTTCTTTCATTCCCTATTATTGGAAGCTGTTGCATTTTGTTTAAGTCCATGGGAACCAGAGGAGCCATAGGTTATTTACCTCCACCATTCTATCATTCAGATACGTTGTCTTGATTTTCCAAAGAGTAAAATGTGGAGATGAACAGTCCAGTCTGTTGACTGGGGAATAGAAGCCTAATGCTTTCTCTTTCCTTCTCCTTGCTTCTGCCATCCAGCTACATGCTCCTGTGATGGAAGGAAGATAGACCAAGGCAACTGCATTTGTTATAAGTAATTGCATTTCACTTTCTTCTCAGAGTCCCCCTCTATCTGTTGTATCGAAAGGGAATATAACTCTGAATTCATTAGAAACGCCACATGGTGGCCACCTGTTGTAGGTACAGCAATTGGCTCATTCACCCCCATTCCAACCCCCTCATAACATACTTTGCATTAGTGGTGCTGTGGCTTCCAGAACAGCAGCTTCACCATCATCTCAGAACTTGTTAGAAATTCAAATTCTCCTGCTCCACCCCACATTCACTGAATCAGATGTGCTGGCGGTGGCCTTAGCAATCTGTCCTAACAAACCCTCCAGGTGACTCTGATGCTCCCTAACATTGGAGAGCACTGCTGTCCATCTTGTTTCTGAAAGTGCTGCCTGCAGCAGCAGCATCACCTGACAGCTTGTTAGAAATGCACAGTCTTGGGCCCTAGCTCAAACTAGCTGAGCAATTTTTACAAAATGCCCATATCATTCATATGTACAACAAATTTTGAGAAGCCATGCATTGCATCTCTCGTTCAGCACTGGTTGTACGTGGGATTCACCTGTAGTGCTTTAAAAAAAAAAAAATGCTGAATCCCCAGAGATTGTGATTTACTTGTTATGAGGTGTAGCGTGGGTGTTTGGATTGCAAAAGCTCCCCATGTAGTTAAAATTTGCAGCGAAATTTGAGAACCACTCCTTTATGTCATACTAGAGACTGAGGACTAAATATTATATTTTCCAGCTAACTTATGTCTTCAAATGACCTAACTTCCTCCAAATAAAGGTGTTGAGCATGGTTTGAAAGACATGCATGAAATAGAGCATGACCCTGCAGCAGCTCAGGTGTGCCAGTGTTCACCTCGAGCTTTCCAGGTGTTGAGAGGTGGGGTATCGATCATGCTGGGGTGGATCTCAGCAGAGCAGCAGGGAAATTAGAGCCTGCAGTTCGAATGGAAGCCCCCTGATTTCCTGCGTCCTTGATGGTATAACAACAGAGATAGCAGTTCTCCTGGTGGGTGCATTCTGCTGTATTGTTCTGTAAGTTATCTGTGAGTCAGCCTAGAACCCTTCTATCTGTTTTATATTTAATTCCTTTTAAATGCTTTTCCTCTTAAAACAGCTAGAGCGGTTTTGTTCTCTACTACTGGACTCTGACTGATCCAGCTATGGGAAATATACATTCATGTCAGTGCCAATCACTGATTGTTCACAAAGTGACTGAACTGAGCTGTGTTTTGTGTAGTGTGAGCCCCTTTCTTTCCATTTAAGAGTTGTATTTTTATCATCAGAAACAAAAATTAGTCATAAGAAAGCCACTGTGCAATCCAAACTTATGCTCTTAGTTAAGAACAGCTTCTTTTCTAAGTGTTCTCCCCACCCTTCCCTTCAGTGCACGGCCCTCCCTGGCTTGAGTGCTCAAGTCATACTTGTGGTGATTGTAAAATCTGTGTGCTCACACCCTGTCCAAGTCTTAAAAGCCCTTCCCACGTAAAAAGGCATAGATGATTCCTTCATTGTCTGGCTAAGAAACATCATAAAATGATTTTTTTCCATTTATTTTGGGGGTCAAAACCAGTATGAGTTTCAGCCTGTAATTTCACATATCTGCTTTCACATTCACCAAAGAAAGATCCCCAAATTTAGTAAAAAGTCATGCTTTTATTTTCAAATGATACTTTTGGATGACTAAAGCCTTTTCCGTTAGGCGTCTCTTATCTTTCACACATATTTTCTACACGCAAGGGGTAACAATGGCTTTCGGTGTCAGGAACTGACAGTGCAGCAAGGAGGCCAATAGAAAGCTGGAAAGCTGGGAAGGGAGAGGGTCGTAGGAAAACGGAGAGGGAAAGGCCCAGCAAGATCAAAGTAACCACAGACTCCTTGTACATGGGAGATAAAAGTTACCAATAGGCACGCTACCCTGCATTTTAAATTCAATTTTTAATTTTTTTGATTCTTTATTAAAAATCACTGTGACGATGACTATAATTAATTACAAAGTTATTTTTAATGTTTTGTCTAAATATTTTTGGCATTATTTTTTTCAAGTCAAAGCAACCAAACAAAATGAAAAGATGCATAATACCTTGAGAACAAATAGCAAATGAGCCAATAAATAGATTATAAGTCATACTTTATCCATTCCTATCCATTTTAGGAGTTGTAGAAAAAAAAATTTGCAGATGAAAAACAGATGTGTTTTTACAATTTATGATTTACAATTTATGATTAAAGTATGTTCAGTGAAGTAGTCACAAATCTGCCATATCATTTTATATTACCCTTTCACATGTCAAATTTGATATTAGTTTTTTTTTTCCCCCACATTTTCTAGATGTCCCCTTCCATGTTGGAGTTTAGAAGATACTGAAGCATTCCTTAAAAGCTAGAGATAGAATCTCCTTCATAGGGACTAGTGGGCACATCATATAGTATTTCATGTGGTGACTATTATTTTAAGATGCAGAGTAGCCAAGGTGAATGGGCCACGCTTAATGAGACTGTCCCAGGTGATTTTTGTAGATTGTCTCATTACCTTTCCCAAATCAGGCTCCATTTACTAGCAACGGAAGCAGGGAATGTGGTTGAAGACAATTTCTTACCTGTGCTCTCCCAAGTAAGGAAGCTTCCTTTTCCCATAGCATTTGCTTCCTTTGAAAATCATCTCAAAGTACAGCCCCCATCATACCACAACTTCAGTCCTGGATGGAGCTGGGGTAATGTGCACTTAGATTTGCACTTTTAAGGAAAGTACAAGGAGAGACTTGGCAGCATAAATTCAACTGAGGCTAATGCAATCTTTTCAAGCTAGGATTCTCCCTGATATATGAGCATTAAAGATTATCTTCATATACAGTCAGTTGTTGCTGAACCCCACATGGAGGTTCACATGTACTTAGAGACACAAGCTTTACTTCCCCTCTCCTATACCATGGGTGTTTATCATTTTTATTTGTTGTTGGTTTTATGCATTTTTTTATTCACTGGTTTTAGAGGTTTGTGGCTTTCTTTTTAAGTTTGCAAAACTGGTACAAAGGAAATTCTAGAACACCAAAACATTTTTCAAATAATTTCAAAATGAACTGTATCCCCAACTAATTTGATTTGTAGGAAATAAAGAACAAAGGCTTGTTAACAGAGAACTTTATAATATAATTACTTACACGTGCAAACACGTTTAAGCATGGGTTCTCAATGGAGGCACATTGTGCAATACTTTCATGCTCTGTTTTTGTCCATTAAAAAAATCCCTGCACCATATGCAGGTGTGATTATACCACCAACTGCCAATTCTGACTGGCTCAAGGATCCTTTTAAAAATGTCCAGATGGATATGAATGAGGGATTTGGCAGTTAAACTATAGAGTCCAACATATCCCTTTTAAGGACTAAAGCACTGAAGAAAAATATCAATGTTTTCCCCCAACTCCTAAATAGATTTCAAAAGAACACTTTGGTTTTTAAACTGGGGCTGTATTTCCTCATTTTCTTGAATATCAAGATAAACTTCATTGTGACTTGTTATCACTTTTCTTCAGTCCATATATGCTACTAACAACGTCAAAAAAATTGGAGATGTGGATAAGGAGAAAAATGAGCAAGAAATTGGCTTTGGGGTAACCTGGTGTCTTTAAATGAGTGTACAGTGAAAGGCAAATGAAGAAATGGCATCTTAGCTACCCTGGGCAGTTCCCCAGAGCCTGCCATCTGCCCTCCAGGGACATGGTTTACGGGAGAAGGACATTTAAACAGAACAGAAGGACAGGAGGTACCTCCTTGATTCCTGATGTTTTAAATCACAAATACACACATCTGCCACCCCAAAGTGAACAAGGCTCAGCTGAAACTTGCTCTCAGCCCCGTGTGGGAAAGTGGAGCCATGAACATCATAGTTATTATTTTCCATTGTCCTGATTTAAAGTCTTCAGTGATATTCAGAAAACTCCAGACTATCCATCATTTCTTCATATAACTCATATGGCAGATAGTGCATAGATTTGCCTCATCTAATGTGCTACACAGGGCTTCCTTCTTGAAGACAGGAGGATCGGCAACACATCTCTAGAGTATCACCCAGGGCAGGGCTGTGGACGAGATAGCTGCCTGGTTGAAGAGAAGTAACTAACCCTGTCCCACGTCAGGCACAGCATAGCATATGTAGGTGTTCAGGATGGGGAGGAGGTAGAAAAATTATTTACAGGAATAAGATCAGGATGACACCAAGGGTATCTGCTCTCACCACTTCTATTCCACATTGTACTGGAGGTGCTAGACAGTGCAACAAGACCAACCAAAAATGAATGAATAAATGAAGATAAAAGACATCCAGATTGGAAAGGAAGAAGCAAAACTGTCATCATTCACAGATGACATGATCAACTATGTACAAAATCTGATCAAATCCACACAAAAAAAGCTACTGGTACTAACAGGTGAAGTTTATATACTAGCAAGGAAAAATCATAAATTGAAAAAAAGTTTCACTTAAAATAGTACAAAAAATATGACATACTTAGGAATAAATCTGACAAAAGATGAGAAAGATCTGTACACTGAGAGAAATTAAAGATCTAAGTAAATGGAGAAATATTCCAAAATGGAGAAATATCACAGTAGTACTCAATGTTGTTAAGATGTCAGCTTTATTCAGATTGTTCAGGAGATTCAATGCCATATCAATTAAAACTTCATCAGTAAGCTGATTCTAAAATTCACATGTAAATGCACGGGACATAACATAGCCAAAATAACTTTGACAAAAAGGAACAAAGTTGGAGGACTAACATGAACTAATTTCAAGACTTATTATAAAGCTACAGTAACCAGGTAAAATTGGTATAAAGATTGACAAATGGATCGATGGAACAGAATAGATAGTCCAGAAATAGAACCACACATACATGGACAACTGATTTTTGACAAAATGTAACAGCAATTTAGTGTAAAAGAAGTAGTCTTTTCAAAAAATGATACTAGTCTTTTCGACAATTAGATATTCATACACAAAAACAAACTCTAATCCACAACTCATACCATATATAAACATTAACTCAAAAAGATTATAGACCTAAATATCAAACCCCAAACTATAAAACTTCTAAATAAAGCATTAGTGAAAACTCTTGTGACTTGGCTTAGGCAAATATGTCTTAGTTAGGACACCAAAACACAATTCATAAAATAATAAATAGGTAAGTTGGGTTTCATTAAAATTAAAAGCTCAAACTATTGGGGAACACTACTAAAAAATTAAGAAAAAAGCCACAGACTGGGAGAAAATATGTGCAAATCATGTATATGATAAAAGACATATGCAGAATATATAAAGAATTTACCAAACCCACTAAGGAAATAACCCAGGTAAACAATGGACAATAGATTCAAAGGGACACCATTACCAAAGAAAATATATAAAAGATAAATAAGCACATGAAAAAACATTCACTGTCATTTATCATTAGAGAAATGCAAATTAAAAACAAAAGGAGATGCCACCACACAACTGTTAGAATGACTAAAATTAAAAAGACTGATAACAAATATGGAGAAACTGGAATCCTCATATATTACTGGTGGGAATGTAAAATAGTACAACTACTTTGGAAAACAGTTGGCGTTTCCAACTGTTTTTTAAAAATTTAAACTGTATGTACCATATGTTACATATGTTTACCATATGTTTAACAATTTCTTAAAAATTTAAACACGTATGTACCATATGATACAACCACTCTATTCCTATATGTTTATGCAGGAGAAATGAATGTTGTCAAAGAAACAAAATTTTAACAAATTGAGTTTAATGATCTAAATGACTTTTATTGGTGATTCATGAATCAGGCAGCATCCCATCTATGAAATAGAAAGGCACTGCTGAGCTGAGCCTAGAGGGTGGCTTTATAGGAAGATAATAGCCTAAGAAAGCAGAAGAGAGGCTGGGTGCAGTGGCTCACACCCGTAATCCTAGCACTCTGGGAGGCCAAGGAGGGAGGATTGCTTAAAGCTGGGAGTTCAAGACCACCCTCAGCAAGAACAATACCCTGTGTTTACCAAAAATAGAAAAATTAGCCAAGTGTAGTAGTGTGCACCTGTAGACCCAGCTACTCAGGAGGCTGAGGCAGGAGAATTGCTGGAGCCCAAGAGTTTGAGGTTGCAGTGAGCTGTGTTGATGCCACAGCACTCTAGCCCTGGTGACAAAGGGAGACTCTGTCTCAAAAAAAAAAAAAAAAAGAAAAGAAAAGAAAAAAAAAGAAAGAAAGAAAAGAAAAGAAAGCAGAACAAAGGAAGAAAAAGTGGATTGGTCATTTCAAAGTTACTTTCCTTATAGAGTTAAAGCAGAGAGGACTTCCTTATCGTGTTATCTCAAGTAGACTAAGCCCCTTTCTATTACTTTGATTACATGGCACCTACCATGAGTGACTCTACTCCGGTTTGGTCTGGTCATGCATAGTGTAAGAGCTCAGGCCAAAACAATAGGCTCCCACAAATTTTATTTAACAAGCTTATGTCCTACAAAGACTTGAACATGGATGGTCATAGCCAAAAACTAGTTATGACCCAAATGTACCTTAATAGGTGAATGGATAAACAAACCACAGTATACCCATACAATGGACTATTACTCAGCAATAAAAAGGAATCAACTACCTCATGAGTTACAGTATAGTGAATCTCAAAAATAATTACACAGAATGAAAGAAGCCAGATAAAAACCGTATGGTTCCAGTTACATAAAATCCTAGAAAGGGCAAATGAATCAATATGACAGATCAATGGTTGCCTGGGAGTATCAGGAGGGAGGCATTACAAAGAGGCATGAATAAACTCTTGGCAGTGATGGGTATGTTCATTATTTTGATTGTGGTGATGGTTTCACAAAGGGATACTTATGTCAGAACTTAACCAATTATATGCTTTACACATGTAAAGTTTATTGTATGTCAATTATACTTTAATAAAGTCATTTAAAAAAGACTTTGGGGGAAAATCCCTTTCCACTTGCAGTCTATCTACACCTCTTTGAAATGTATGGTCAGAGTGACAGCTGATGCTCTTACTTGCCTTGTGTGATAGTAGCTTCCTCTCTGAACTCCCATTTATGTTTTTACAGGCTTCAAAGAATTCCATCATTTTTCCACCGTATTGTTTTACCCTCCCCCCACATTTTAGTTTTCAGTGTTAAGGATATTATTTGGTCCTGTCTGTGTTCATTCTGCCCTTGCTGGCTCCTTCCATAAGACAGCTGAATCTCTATACCTTTTTATAAACAGTAGAGGAATTGCCTTTTGACAGAGCCATGACATTTTCCTTGGGGATTTGTGGGAAGAGACAAAATGAATCAGATCTTCTTTACTAGTGAGCATATCAAAGACAAATCCTCTGGGTTTTCCCTTTCTTTTTCTTCACATGTCTTGCTGGGCCCTGAGGCCCTTGGGTGATTGTCCTTTGTAGGTCACACTGTCAACCATGCAGACTCATGCTGTCTTGGCTTAGGACCCTCACTCCAAGTGAGAACTTTTCTACTCACATCTATTGTGATACTGGCTGAAGAGAAATTCCTCTTATGTTCCTTTTTAGCCACACTTCCTTGTTTACCTCTGTGTTATATGGATTAAACTGGTTATGGAGGTGGCAGTTTACTCCTATAATCCCAGCACTTTGGGAGGCCAAAGTGGGAGGATCACTTGAGGCCAGGAGTTTGAGGCCAGCCAGGTCAACATAGCAAGGTCCCATGTCTACAAAAATTTTTTTTAAAAAATTAGCCAGGCGTTTTGGCACATGCCTGTAGTCCCGGCTACTTGGAAGGCTGAGGCAGGAGGCTCGCTTGGGCCCAGGAGTTCGAGGTTGCAGTTAGCTATGATCATACCACTGCACTCTAGCCTGGGTTTCAAAGTGAGACTCTGTCTCTAAAAAAAAGAAAAAAAAAAGAAAAAGAAAAATAAAAAGGAAACAACAACAACAACACAAATACAGGAAAAGAAAAAGGAAAAATCACTTGGTATGAAATTTAGCAAAAATCACTCCAAAGGCAATTTCAGTTATTCAGTTGACTGTGTTTTTTCTCATTTATTAAAATATGAAGCATTTGAAACTTCAAATTTTTCATTTGATATGTTTTTCCTTAAGGTCTCCTTGGTATTAGATTATTAGAGCCTTGGTCTTTGTATTTCACATGGAGAAAGTAAAAGATATTGCAATGGGAAACAATCTCTAAATATTTTCAGAGCTTGGGTAGCCACAGTCTTTTGTTTTGCTCCGTTCATTTTGGAAATGATCAGAAAGAGATGCTTCCCAAGGGGGGGGGATATCACTTGCTGTAAAAATCTAAGTATGAAATATTGTTTTAGCTAGTGAAAAGTTTACCCTGATTATTTTTTTCTCAGCAGCTTAAGGGATTGCTATTGGTTAGACAATAAAAGAAATAAAAAGTTGTATTTGCCTGGTGGGTAACTTTGGGTGAATTAATTGGTCCCCCTGTGCCTTGTTTTTTTTAATTTTTAAATTGGGCATAAGTGGTTTCTTGAAAAATTGTTTCATGTTGAAAGTTTGTACTCTGTCTGAGTCTTCATCTCTTCATTCTTCTACAGCAGCACAATCAATAGCAAAGCTTCTTGATATAAAACACTTTCAAAACAGATGTCTTCTAGTAATAAAATATTAATTTATTGTTATGAAATATTTGGGTAATATAGAAGAAAGAATGTAACATATAGGTATGTCAAAAGTGTAGTAAAAAAATGGATACACCACCAACTGTTGAAGTTACATTTGTATACCTCAATCCTATCCTACACACCCCACTGCTTCATTTTCTTGCTTTTTTCCTAGTAATTTAACACACATGTACATATTGTTAGACAATATCTCACTTAGCTTTGTTTGGGGGATTAAGAAAAAAAATTAATCATTTTAAGCATTGTCTCCTACAATTGCTTATTTCACGTTTATTTTGTTTTTAAGATTCCCCTACAGTGGTTGTGTATACCTGTGGTTAATTCACTTTCAGTGCTATATTTTATCACATGACTAGTCCATAGCTTGGCTATTCATTCTCCAGCTGATGGAGATCTTTATTTTTTTGTGTTACAGCAGTACAGCTGTGAATGTTCTTGTCCATGACTTCCATTGTACCTGTGCAAGAATTTCTCTCCTAATAGTGAATTTATAGCTTATAGAGTACATGTACAGACATACCTCTAGAGGATTATGCCACATTTGTCTAAAGACTTTGTACAAGAAATTCTTCATAAAGCATGTGTTGTGTGGGTCCTACTCTATCAACGCAATATTCCTACTGTATTCCACAAGCTGAGCGTGTGGAAAACAGCAGTGCTTGTTTGATAGAAACTTCTCTGCATCTAGCTTCTGTTTGTCTATCTGCAGGAGAAGCCAAACACCTCTAATCCTGAATTTAGGGACTATGCTGGCAAGGCACGAGTCTAATTCCTCAGCCTTGGCGTCCCTGAAATACTCTTCAGCTCTGCCTTCAGCTTTGCCCTTAGGCTCTGATGTCTTCGTACTTTTAGCCCCTTTGAACATGAAATTGGTCATTTACCCTGTTATTGATAGCTCCCTGTCCGTATTTTTCCTGGTAGCTGTGGGCACTGAAGGATCACATGTCCCGTCTACTTGGCTTCTAGAATGAGATACTATCTGCATATATTCCTTAGCAAAGCTATTCTTTCTGTCCTTCATTCCTTTCTAGTTTGCTTAAAC
The DNA here is from genome assembly GCF_020740605.2 of Lemur catta. Lineage (NCBI taxonomy): Eukaryota > Metazoa > Chordata > Mammalia > Primates > Lemuridae > Lemur > Lemur catta. The sequence continues at coordinate 43,102,941 of NC_059139.1, forward strand.
TTTTCCTCTCTTTTAATAAATGCAGATGCATGTTATGTTTTGAGATTCTTTGGGCAATGTTAAAATATTAATTTTAATTAATAAATCAATATTTTAATATTAATTTAATGAAAATTAGTACTTTAATATTGCCCAAAGAATCTAAATAACTTTAATTAATATGTAATGTAATATTTATTTTTACAGAGTAAGCCATGATCACATTTTCTGACTAGTCATAGACAAAGATCTCCTGAATGTTTATTTCACCTTTTGCCAGGCACTGACCCGGGTGCTGTGGCTACAAAGATAAACACAGCAACGAGTGGACAGAGAATAATCAGGTGTTTCCCTGTGGTGTGATGAGTTCTACACGGAGATTATAGACACTGGGAAGTGAGGAAATAATGGCGAGAAAGTAATGGACTCTGGTTAGAAGGGTCAGAAAAGAAGCCACAGAGGTGGCAACGGTTCAGCTGTGCCTCAGCAGGGGAGTTTGCCGTGTGAGAAATGGAAGGAAGGCAGGCAGGACAAACTGAGAGTCCCAGAGGTGACTCGGTGGAATGTACTCGGCTTCTGGAACATTCCCTTTGGAAGCCACAAGCCACCTAGTAGGCTGCACAGAGCTACAGTGGGACTGAGAAAAGTTTGAACGAACTGCCTCCCTCTTCCACTGTTGTGCAGGGAGGAGGAAAAGCTGCCTTGGCACAGGCCATCTGGTGCTGCGGGTCGTCCTGACCCAGGACTGTACAGCATGCCCTGACAGACTTGGGTGCGTCCCGCTGGAACCCACATGCTTAACTCTCACATCACCAGTGAGTAATGAGCTGAGGTCAGAGGTTGTTCTCATAGGGGCCTTTAGGGGATATAAATGGCAACCCAATTCTTTGTGCTAATAGACAACAAGGATGCCACACTCCAGCCAGTGCTTTCACGGCCATCACGCTAAACAATGCATACAAATTCCTCCAAGGTGTTCTGATTGCTTGGAGTTTTATCCCCTTCCCAATCTTGGATGGGAAAGGGTGGGTGAAAATTAGCAAGTAAAGATGACACGCTTGTTGCCCGAATGCTAGAGTCCTGCCAGCCCCCAAATCAGATCTGCGGAGTGAAGACTTTTATGTCTACTTCCTACATTGGCCTGGGAGGATTGTTACATTAGTGCTGACTTATTTTTTCCCTTTCTTTCCACCCTGAGTGACTGAGACTCATGGACTATGAGTTTCAAACTCGAATTTCAAACTTGTCTCAAAAGTAAAAATAAGGTGGTAATCTTTCATTTTATTCCACCCTCATCTAGCCTTTCTCGGATTGATGCAACAGCTAGACTCCGTCTGGCAAGGGCTGGAGTTGTGGGGACATGCTATTTTCCTACATTTATTGCCCCTGGTGTGAATTGAGCCAGCCTACCACCTTTCTCTGGGGTCTGTTTTTGAAGTCTTGTGCCTTTATGGTGCCAATAGCACTTCGGGGAAATTTAATGGCTGCTGGTAAAGGCTGCTAATTTCTGATGGCTCAGGTGAGGCAATGTGAGCCAGGTGAGCAGTAGCAATTTCTTCCATCAGATACCTGCCAACAGTCTCTCCCAAGTACCTTGTTTCAGCTAACTGAGTGGTGAAGGAGGTAACCAATAAAGGTCTTGAAATAGAAACTGACATTTCAAACAAAAGCCATGCTACAAATGAAGGAAAAGTCAGACTTTTATTTAAGCACACTTTGCCCTATCCCCCCTCCCTATCTAGCTGGGAAAGAGCTAGCAAGGTCAAACAGGTGGTCCCATAGCACACTAAGGAAACATATCAAATATTTTAGGGTCTGTTTTAATGTGAAAGCTATACATTGAAATCGAATGCAAATTTTGTTGGTAAAATTCCATTAGTTTTTTTTTTCAAATGATTTGTCTTATAATTTTTGGTGTAGAGTTAAATTAGAAGTTGAAGGAAAAAGATAACTTACAGTGTAGTGTTCTTACATAGCTTAAGGGTTCCAACAGTTATTATGTCTCACAAGTGCCTTAAAAATAGCACTATTATTCATGTCTCATCTCTCTCAGTTTTTAATGCACTATGCCACTTACACACTATACTTTCAAGGAAGTTGGGGTCTTACTCTTTAAATTCTGATTTGGAGAAATGAAAATAACATGGGATTTAAAGTCAGAAAGGCACATGTTTAACTCTTGGCCATGCCAGTGACTAGCGGAGTGACATTTGAAATACTATTGAATACCCTCAGGCCTCATTTTATCATAAGTACCATGTAGATCAGGTGTTGCCAAACTTTTCCTGTAAAGAGATAAATAGTAAATATTTTAGGCTTCGCAGAAAAAAAAAAACGGTCTCTGTTGCAACTACATATTCAATTTCGCCTTTGTAGCACAAAAGCAGACGGAAACAATACATAAACAAATGGGTGTGGCTCTGTACCAATAAAGCTATGTACAAAAACAAGCTATAGGCTGGATCTAGCCCATGGGCTATAGTTTACTGACCCCTGATACAGATAATGATGTCCATGTCTCTATGATGTTGTAAGGGTGGCATGCTATAAGATAGAAGGAGTGATTAGAACAGTGCCTGCCATGAAGCCACCTCAAAGACAAAGTAGTTTCCCTCACTCTGTGCCTTTGTGACTCCCTTATCTGCCACTCATGATTTAAGTCAGAGTGTGGGCAGGTAAGGGGATGTCTTTGTCAGCAGGCTTCAGACTGTTCTGGACAGAGTTTCTTTTTGCATCCTTCTTATTATGTATGAAAGTACTTTTAAAGCTGTGAGCACAGTGGAATGCCAATTGTTATTTTTTTTTTTCCTCCCTGGTGTCATGGCAAAGAGAGAGAAAAGGATTCCCAAAGGAAGTGACCCCTTGGCCCAAGACAGCCTCCTGATTAAATCTTCCTGTAAGAGCTTTGAGAAAAAATCAGAGCCGATTGGACAGTGTCTTCTCTGCCTTCTGAGTAAGAGTTTTCTGATTTTGTTTTCTGGTTTTGTTTCTGATTTTATCTCTTTTTATAGAGAGTTTTTTTCTATCTGGATGGGTAAAGAAGGTTAAACTACATGTAAGATTTTAGTTTGAGAAAAATGTGGCATGGCTGAACAATTTCTATTTAAGCCTTAGATTAACATGGCAAGATGAAGATTTCTAAGAACATACCTGTTGCTATTGAATTGATATAAAAAAATAGAAGCTACTGTATCATTGGTTTAGAAAGTAACCCTAAAAATAAAATTTATTGGGAGTCTTTTATTTTTTAGAAAATGATATATTTCTACTCTAGAAAATTTGGAAAATGGAGGAAAGTATAGAGGCAAACAAAGGAACAAAACAAAAATAAAAACAAACCAGACCTTCTCTTCATCAAATGCTGACATTAGGCCTTTTAATTCTCATCTTTTACAGTAGATGAACACTCTCTCCATCCTTTTAGTTTACAATATTGGACTCATCTCCTATTATATATTCATAGGATTCCTTTGTAAGCTGCTTTTTTCACAATAATAGCATGAAGTGAACACATTCCCATGTCTTTAAAAACCTCTTACAACATCATTTTTAATGGTTGCAGAGGATCCCAGGGGTTGAGATAACACATTTGGAGGCTGATCTTTCAAGACTGCCTTTAGGAACTTTCACTCCTCCTTAATACCTTTGTCACAGAAAAAAAAAATTTGAAGAAGTGAAGTCTCACATCAGTTTGTCGGTTTGGTAAAGTGGTGAAAGGTCTGGTGCAGAAAAATCCTAAGATAACAGGATTGTCCTTGCCAGCCGGGTCAGGGGTGAAGTGAAGCAACTGAGCACAGGTCTATGTGGCAACCCGGTAGCAGGGTCCCACGTTAGCAGCCAACCTGTTCTTGGGGGCATTGCCTCAAACACAGGGCTGTGTGGTGACAATTCAGGAGTTGACAGCATCTGCTCATGTTGTATAGCCACCACATGCGTGCCCTGTCTTGATTAATTGGGTTGTTTCATCGTAGACATTCTCCTGTCACAGAACATCCTGTGCTTGTCCCAGTGATAATGAGTTACCCCAGGGATAACCTCTTCAGAACTAATAAATCTGTAATTCTTAGAATACTGAATACATCCGCACCTCTCTAAAGATACAAAGCAATGCAGCTGTGCATTAATAACATTTAACATTATAACATTTGTATCTAGATGGATAGGAAATGCTACACTTTAGCAATTAACCCTTCTGTTTGTGGCATTAATGAATGAGATTAGGATTGGATTTAAGGATTTGTTAAATGACAAAGTCCAGTGACCTTAATTACTCGAATGCCTTTCCTAATCTTATCTGACCTGTGTCAATGAAATGCACTTCCAGCACATAAAATGGTAAGGGTTATTATTTTGTAATGAGTAAACTGCTAGTCAGAACTCTAATGTCAAAAAAAGTAGAATGAGAAATAATGGAACATGGACTAATGTATGCACAAACCTCCAAAAAAAAAAAATTAAAGATACCCACAGTTGGGGCCACTTACCATCTCCTCTCAATCCTTTTTGAATTTTTAAATAAAAATTCCTTTCTTGCTCCTCCAGTTATAAAAGTTTTACCCACCAATTGTGAAAACCCAAGCTTACAAAGAGATAAAGTAAAACATACCATAAATCTGAACACCCAGATATAATCAATGTTCACATTTATATATATATCCTTCTGGGAATTTTTTTCTACGCAAATATATGTAGAAATATGTATGTATTTTCCTGAGGTATAGAAATGGGATCATGTCATACATATTGCTTAATAGCATTCTCTTTTTCATGCTAAACAATACATCCTGGGCTGGTATTTTTCCTCTTCCTACCTTCCGACCACAAGGACTTAATTGCTGTTGGTCGTCTTCAGAGCAGCCACCACCTTCCCAACTTCCTGGGGTCTCTCCCCAAGACCCACTGCAGAAGACAACACAGCCTCCCTGGGTTTTGCCTTGCTCACTCTCCATGAAGCCCGGCGCATGGACCATTTACTGCTAATTGAATAGAAAAACAGAAGGATATAAAAACAAAAACCTTGGCAGGTTTTATAGGTTTGACATGTTAAGACTTTCCTGGTTCTCTGGCTGGGTGGTATAATACTTCAGTGGCCTGAAAGCTAATTGTTTGTCATATTTCATCCTGGGAAGAAAGCTCCCCAAACTCCCCCTCACTCGGGCCTTTTCCTGCATTCAGCCTCTTCAGATCAGTGATTCTCAAACTATCTGAGGAGAATATTAAGTTTATATAGTATGTGTGTGTGTTTTGCTTTTTTTTTTAAATATTCTTTTTTGTGGTAAGATACACATAACATACAATTTACCATTTTACCCATTTTTAAGTATACAGTGCAGTGGCATTAAGTACATTCACACTGTTGTGTAACCATCAACACTATCCATTTCCAGAACTTTCTCATCTTCCCAAACTGAAACTGTACTCATTAAACACTAATTCCCTATTCTCCCCACCCCCTGTCTCTGGCACCACCATTCTACTTTCTGACTCTGTGAATCTGACTATTCTAGGTACTGCACATAAATGGAATCATATGGTATTTGTACTTCTGGGACTGGCTTATTTCACTCAGCATAATGTCCTCAAGGTTTATCCATGTTTTCCTATGTGGTAGAATTTCCTTCCTTTTTAAGGCTGGATAATATTGCATTCCCATGTCGTTCATCCATTCATCCACTGGTAGACACTTGGGTTGCACTCACCTTTTGGCTACTGTGGATAATGCTGCCATGAACAGGAGTGTCCAAATATTTGTTTGAGTCCCTGCTTTCAGTTGTTTTGGGTATAAGCCCAGAAGTGGAATTGCTAGATCACATGGTAATCTATTTGTAAGTTCTTGAGGAATCATCATGCTTTTTTCCTTAGTGGCTGTTCCTGCTTGTCTTTCCATGAGTGACGCACAAGGGTTTCAACTTCTTCACATCTTCACCAACAAGTTATTTTCTGGAGTTTTTTGATTACAGCCATCTTAATGGATGTGAGGTGGTATCTTATTGTGAATTTGATTTGCATTTCCCCAGTGATTAGAAATGTTGGCATCTTTTCATGTGCTCATAAGCCATTTGGATACAATAGTCCCCTCTCATCTACAGGGGATACACTCCAAGATTCCTAGTAGACGCTTGAAACCATGGATGGTATCGAACCCGATTGTTCTCAATCAAAACTCGTTTATGTTCATATCTCCTACCCGCAAATTTAATGTCTTTTCTATCTTAACTAAGCATTTATCATGTGGTCAAGTGTGAATAACTAAAACTGCGAAAAGCGAAACTGCACGTGGGATACTTACTATTCTATCTTTCTCAGAGAACTGTCTATTCAAGTCTTTTGTTTATTTTTTTAATTCAGGTTGTTTGTTTGTTGTTGTGTTTGATTTGTTTTGTTTTTAACTTCTCGTCCATCACACGTTGATACTTTTATAAAATATAGTAAGATTATTACCAGTGAATTACTGGATATCAAGATGAAGAACTTCAAGATGATTCTAGAATGTCTGCTTCTAGGTATAGTGAAGTATAAGAGACTGATTCATTCTTCCACTTAAAACAATTAGAAAACCAGAAAAATATATGAAGCAATGTCTTATAGGTATTGGACAAAAGACCCTGAAGATATGTGATCCCTTCAGAAATGGTGCTATGCTTTGAACATACGTGTGCCTCCAAAACTCATATATTGGAACTTGAATCCCAATGTGGTCGTACTAAGAGATGGGGCCTTTAGGAGGTGATTAGTGACCTTATAAAAGGGCTGCAGAGAACTAGCTAGGCCCATTTTTCCCTTCATTTCCTCTGCCTTCAGAGTTCATCCTCTCTGGCCCTTTTGCCTCTTCTGCCATGTGAGAAGCAGCAAGAAGGTCCACACCAGACACCAAATGCTGGCACCTTGATCTTAGACATTCCAGCCCCCAGAACTGTAAGAAATAAACTTCTGTTCTTACAAATTACTCAGTCTGTGGTATTTTTGTCATAGCAGTACAAACAGACCCAGACAGATGAGGCATAAACAAGATGAGCCCACTATTACCTCGGCTATCTGCGAGGAGGCAGCCTAAACGCACACCTCCAGAGATCACCCCATCCCTGGTAAGGTAACTTCCTGCCGGAACAAAGCTGGCCACTATGGGAAGGAAAACAGCGAAATCCAGCACCCAGCAATGAAACTTCATGCTCTCCAGAATCCAATTAAAAAGTACCAGGTATGCAAAGAAGCAGGAAATACAATCCTTAGGCAGGAAAAAACCAACTGTTAGAAGATGAATTATAATAAAAATAAAATGGAAAAAAGACGTAAAATATAAGGGCCAGTTTCTTTTAATTATTAGTTTTAATGGATATTAAAAAATTACTCCATCAAATTCCTATAAAAGTTTCTAAGTGCTTCCTCCCAAGATTCGTATTATCACTTCATGAACTGGTAACAATTCACAGACTGTCACCTGGTCCCTGGACCACACAGTGTGTAGCCCTGTTTGGATCGTTTAAAAAGAAAAATTTAATACCCCCAGCAGATTGACTTGAATATGTAGTTAGCACAAAAAAAATCACATTTGAACGTATGGCCACACAAGAATGCTGACGAGTACCCTAAAGTTTATCCTGAAGTGCATCTCCGGGGACTCCAGACAAAGTGGCTCCCATCTCAGGGGGCTGGCAGCACCGTTCCAGATGGCAGGGGACACACGCAGGGTAAAGGCCTGAGTTCCAGAGTGAAGCATGGCAGGGAAATTTATGAGAGGCCTAATTACCAGTCATGTTAGATAAGTAGAGACACAAGGTTTTAAGTAAAACCCTTCGGAGCCTAATTATTTCCTCTTTCAGCATGGACTTCAGAGGGGACTGCACTAAATCATTCTGGAAATAGGTCCTCAGTTCACAGGATGCTGAGAACTAATTATTTAGTGCACTGAATCTCGTACATGTTGTAACTACTAAGTATGAAGATGTGGTTAGAAGAGCTACCACCGTGCGCTTTACCAGCCACCGCCTCCTCTCGAGCAAACGTCCATAGGGACATTGTTCCAGAAGAGAATGAGGAGCTTCATGTCTTATTAATTAACGGAAGCTTTCCCTCACAGTTGTCAACATTGCTGCTCAGCCTGCCCTGGGTCAGAACTGTTTTCTGTGATGAAGTTGGGAGGAGAAAGAGAGAAAATACAAATATGAATAAAGTAGGGATATGCAAATGTCACTGAATACATTCCATTTGTTACTTTCATTTCAGAACTCATTGCAACCCACCTAGAAATGTTTTTTCTATTCCTTCTGTTCCTCATCTATAAAAAAGATACAGTAATACTACCTACTTTGTAAGGTTTAAATGAGTTAACAAATATATATTAGCTCATATGCCGTGTTCAATAAATATTAAGTCTCTTTATCTATATCTATGTATCCATATGTGTTTACTTATTCTTTCTTTCCTTCATTCAAATCCACCCAAGAAACATAACGGTCCCTGGGGGATCCATTTTTTTCCTGGCCAGTTCACTTATTTTTTAAATTTATTTTTTATTTCAATAGATCTAGGGGGTACAAGTGGTTTTTCAATAAATGGATGAGTTGTATAGTGGTGAAGTCTGGACTTTGAACGTACTTGTCACCCAAATAGTATGCATTGTTTTTTTTTACTTCAAAGTTCTAGATATGATTTTCCTGAATGTAGAACTGTTGCATTCAAGTTAGGTAGTTTTCATTATTTTCTGTGGCAAAAGCACATCTCACCAAGGGCAAGGAGTTGAGTGATGAGACCTGGGTGGTATAACTGAGCCATGAGGGCAGGTTGCCTGATGTCTACTTCATCATCTAGCAAAGGTCTAACATCCCTTTTGTTTCCCTAGAGAGTCATTAGTATCCATGTCCTAGGGCTGGGCCATTTTTGTTTATTGGTGGTGAAAGCAATTATAAGGCAGAGCACTGAGTGATGCCTGCCCTGGCTGGGTGTTGTCACCCGAACCTTGCAAGTGCTTAGAAAATGAGAAGAGTGATGCATTCATAAGCTAGGTCCAAAGCTAAGCATGGAAGAGAGTCTTTTTATTTTTCAACTTCAAGTCCACATCCCTTCATCCTATTGTGCAAAATGGAATCTCCTGGTGATTTCCATAGGGGCCTAGAGGTTGCTCTGCCAGGACATGTGAAGAGGTGCTCTGGACGTGGTGTTCACATCTGAAACTCTGAGTGAGCCACTAGCCTGGCCACAGACAGCTAGAGAAAGTCTGAAAACAGCACCTTTCCTGTTTTCAGTGTGGAAGCCACCTGTGGGTTGCTGAGTGTCTTCATGGATTTCAGTTTGTTCTCTCTGTATGAATGTGGAACTTCTCAGAAGATGACAAGTGGGTCCCCAGAGATGAATAATCACTTTTGGTGACAGTAAATAAAATTATTGTCAAATGGATCAGAGGTCTTGTCTATAGAGAAAGGGCTCTTTATCTTTACGCTTAGGTAAGTTGGTTTTCTGAGATGAGAATGTAATAATTCTTAAGAGACTGAGTGTTCATGCTGAATTATTTTCATTTAAAAATAATCATTTCACCAGGCGCGGTGGCTCACGCCTGTAATCCTAGCACTCTGGGAGGCTGAGGCGGGTGGATTGTTTGAGCTCAGGAGTTCGAGACCAGCCTGAGCAAGAGTGAGACCCTGCCTCTACTAAAAATAGAAAAAAGTTATATGGACAGCTAAAAATATATATAGAAAAAATTAGCCGGGCATGGTGGCGCATGCCTGTAGTCCCAGCTACTGGGGAGGCTGAGGCAGTACGATTGCTTGAGCCCAGGAGTTTGAGGTTGCTGTGAGCTAGGCTGATGCCACGGCACTCACTCTAGCCTGGGCAATAGAGTGAGACTCTGTCTCAAAAAAAAAAAAAAAATCATTTCGAGAGATAGAGGTGAGCCATTGTACTAAACTAGAAGTGGCAAAAAATTAGGTGATTAGGACTTTTTATTTTTCTGCTTCCTAACTTTCCTCCTTGATATTTTCCAAAGTGCTATTTTTGACCACTTCTTAAAATTTACATGTCCACTCTTGACACATTCAGCCAATCTCTTGGCTTTGTGACAAATACAACAAAATCTCTCTTTACAGCTATGAGACTTTTTTCTCTACGTGATAATAAATCTCTATCATCTAAGCCATCTTGGTTTGGTATTCTGTTCCTTGCATCTGAAAACATTTGATTCTTTTTCCTGTAAACAATAATGGGAAAGTGAATATTTTAAACCAAGTCATAATCATGTTACTTCCATGCTCAGAAATCTTTAGTAATAAAAAGTGTCATAAAACAAAAAAGGAACTAAGTTCAGCATAGGGTAGGAATGGAAAGGAAATCTGTTTTAAAATAATGAAACTTAGGCTGTGTGTTTTTCCATAACTGCTTCAGCGCTGTTGTCTCTCCCTACATCTACAAATCCACCTTCACCCTGCTGGCACTGTCCCTCAGCGGGCCCCAGCTCCTCAGCTAAGTGTGTCCCCTTCCCATATGCCTCCGTCCTGCTCAGCCCACCTCCCTCCTCTTTCTCTCCTGGGCGTTGCTCTACATGGTGGTGTTTTGGGGTGATGAACCCAGAGAGGCCTCAGCTTCCACGCTGAGCACCCTCCTGCTTTCTGGAGGGAGAGAGGTCGGTCCTCAGGATGTTCTGTGGCTGTTTTCTCCTCGTCCTCTTTTCTTCACCAATATGCCCTTCCCTTGCCCCCCCTCATTTCCCGTCCTCTTGTTATTTGGAATTCCCAGGTGAATTTTATTAATGTGGGAGTGGAACAGATGCAAAACATCATCCAGGATTTTGGTTTTATTAATTTTTTAAATTCTGTGGCTACTTCCCTTTCTTCCTCCTCCTACGCACACAACGTTCTGCGTAACCGCCGCTCCATTTGGTACAGCACCCCTCACTGGGGCTGCGATGTCAGGCAAATAAAATATATTGTTTCTTACAAAATTAAAAGTCTGATCACTTCAAGGCTCAATCCGAAAATGACTTCCATGAGGCTCTTCCTGGTCTCTCCAGGAAGAACAAATGTCACGTTCTTGGGAACTTGCTGCTGACATGTAACACTTTCTTCCCTTCTTCTCTTAGAAGACATATCTTTTTATATTGCATTTGTCCTATCAATTGAAACTACGTGAGGGTTGAAGGTGAGTCTGATTTAACTTTGGCGGCTCCACAGTGTGTTGCATGTAGATGTCCATTGAATCTTTAACTTAAACATGAGGCATGATGGAAAGAAACAAAGCAAGCTTCACAAGTTGGGACATGATACTCAAATTAGGAAATTAGAAAAAAAAAGTAGACTGGAGGAGGGCATAATAATCCCAGCTATAAATAGCTTCAGGGAGACTAAGCAACAGGTGGCGGAGGGTTAGTATGAGATTCCAAGTTGCTGAGGGCAAACAGCCAGAGCCTCCCACAAAGAAAGGGAAGCGTATAAACTTTGCTTCGCAGCGTGGGGAGGCAACGTCTGGGCTTAGCATGGTTCGCGCTGGCCCAGAAAGCCTCCATGGCAGGTAAGGGGAAAGGTTGCGCTAATGACTGCCCTGCGCTGCCAGCTGGGCCTTTTAGAGCTGCAGAAACTGGGGATCTTAATAAAATCTTTAACCCCCCAACTTTTCCCAAGGAACACTGTGATAAAGTTTTATCAGGGTGAGAGCCATTGTAAACTGGCTCTTTTGTGGCGTCCCCAAATTGGTTTCTTACTCAAAGTACCTTACTCCAGCCAGTCCCCGCTTAGTTAAATGAGGGCTTAGAAAGACAGAGTGCACGTCGGGAAGAGAAAAAGACATGTCTATTTCAGAAAATAGTCTGAGTACGTGCCTTTTTTTTTTTTTTTTGAGACAGAGTCTCACTCTGTTGCCCAGGCTAGAGTGCCCTGGCATCAGCCTAGCTTACAGCAACCTCAAACTCCTGGGCTCAAGCAATCCTACTGCCTCAGCCTCCCAAGTAGCTGAGACTGCAGGCATACGCCACCCTACCTGGCTAATTTTTTCTATATAGTTTTAGTTGTCCAGCTAATTTCTTGCTATTTTTTTAGTCAAGACGGGGTCTCATTCTTGCTCAGGCTGATCTCGAACTCCTGACCTCCAACAATTCACCCGCCTCGGCCTCCCAGGGTGCTAGGATTACAGGCGTGAGCCACCGTGCCTAGCCCATGCCTAAATCTTAATTTTTTTGCATCCATGCTTCTTTTTAAGTTACTATTTCCAATACTTTATTTTTATTTATGTTAAAAATGAATCTTCTGAAGACTTGAAAGATAACAAGTGTTGGTGAGGATGTGGAGAAAGGGAACATTTCTATGCTGTTGGAAGGAAGGTAACTTAGTATAGCCATTTTGGAAAACAGTATGAAAGTTCCTTAAAAAACTAGTGCTAGAATTATGTTACCTGGTACTCTCACTTCCAGATATCCAAAGGAAATGAAATTAGTGTGTTGAAGAGATGTCTGCATTCTGACATTCATTGCAGCATCATTCACAATAGCCAAGATATGGAAACAACCTCAAATGCCCATCACTGGATGAATGGATAAAGCAAATGTGACATATATACAAAAAGGAATACTATTTAGTGTTAATAAAGAAAGTAATCCTGTCACTTGTGACAGTATGAGTAAATCTAGAAGCTATTATGCTAGGTGAAATAAGCCAGACACAGAAAGACAAATACCACATGATCTCACTTACATGTGGAACCTAAAACAGTCAAACTTACACAAGTAGAGAGTAGAATGGTGGTTACCAGTGGCTGGGGGCAGGGAGTAGATGAGAAAGTAAAGATGATAGTCAAAGTGTATGAAGTTCAGTTAGAAGAAAGAATAAGTTCTAGTGATCTGTTTGTTGCACAGCATAGTGACTACAGTTAATAATAATGTATATTTCAAAATTGCTAAAAGAATAGATCTTAAATGTTCTTACCACAAAGTAATGATAAGTATGTGAGGTAAGTGATATGCTAATTAGCCTGATTTAATCATTTCATAATGTATATATGTATCATAACATCACATTGCTACCCATAAATATATACAATTATTGTCAATTAAAAATACAATGAAATTTAAAAAATGTTCCTATTAAATTTGCTTAGGTACCACATTGATAACACTCTGGGGTTATATGAGGTTATGAGGATGGGTCTCTGTGATGAAATTTGTACCCTTATAAGAAATGGAAGAGAGCGCAGCCATCTCTCGCTCCACGGCGTGAAGATTCAGCATGAAGGTGGTCATCTCCAAGCCAAGAAGTGGGCCTCCACCAGGAACCAAAATAACTGCCCCATTGATCTTGGACTTTCCATCTTCCAGAACGGTGAGAAATAAATATTGTTTAAGCTACCCAGTTGATGGTATTTTGTTAGAGTGGCCCAAGCTAAAACAGACAGAAATTAAAATACCTATGTTATCGAGTTGTTAGGTCGCAAATGAGACATTGCATATAAAATCTCTGTAAATTTTTCAATAAATTTCAAATAGTATGTTATGACCTAGAGAGATGTAAAAGTGAATGAGACACAGATCTGGCCCACAGAAAGTTCACAGTTTCTGGGGAAAGATAAGACTGGCGTATAGGCAATTGTGGTACAAAGTGTAAAGGGCCATGTTCATTCATTCTTCCTTCATCCACTTACTATGTTTTGAGCATCTACTATGAACCAAGTGCTATTCTATATTTTGGGAAGATGTCAATAAACAAAAGAATTCCCCGTTCTTGTAGAACTTATTCTGAGTCTCAGAAGCAGTCAATAAACAAAATATTAAATAACATGTCTGGTTGGTGGGAAGTGCTTTGAAGAAAATAAAGTAAGACAATGAATAAAGAGTGATGAGAAGGACATGGCTATTTTGTACAGGGTGAGAAGGAAAGGCCTAGCCAGGGCTATCTGATAAGGGATGTTTGCTGACACTTCTGTGAAGGGAGCAAACGAGCCAAGAGGTGTTTGGGAGAATAATGTTCTAGGCAGAGGAAATAGCAAGTGCAAAGGCTCTGAGGCAGGAATGGTAATTAAAAAAGACTCTTCTTTCAGAGTTGAGATTATTTCTAGCTAAGGGTGACAATGATACAAGACCCTTGGGGCCAGTCCAGGGAGGATAGAGGCCTTGCTAGAAAAGAGACTTGTAAAAAGCCCTCACAAACTTACATAGTATTAAATGTCAATAGAAGTATTTCAAGTACCTTTTACTTGTCTTTTGCTTAGATCATATTTTTAATTCTTATCTTACTCTCAAAGAAAAGGCATTAACTATCACTTTTTAGTTTCCTATTAACATCATGAGTAGACATTATCATTATTATTATTTTCCCATTTGAGATTAATGTTATCCTCTTCAGACCCAAAGTAGATTGTCGTTAAGATAAATATCAAACCATAAAGCACGATGCTTACAATCTAAAAGTCACATTATGAGAAATTTATCCAAAATGAATGGAAATGAAAATATGAAGAGAAGTTACATGACTAAGTATTTGTAAATCTTCTATAATATTTGTAAGACTTAATTACTTTCAGTCTTTGCTGCATAAAAGGGGCTTTTATATATATTAATCTATTCATTCTTTAATGAACTTGTACCCTGAGTATTATTCATCTTTTTCGTTTTACAGATAAAAACTATGACTCAGACAGTTTGTGTGATTTTGGCCAAGATCACACAGCTTGTAACTGGCAAGGCTGGAACTGTATCCAGGTCTTCTGAATCCAATTCCCTCGGGGTAGCTATTGGTACAACTAGTACCCACAAAATCCTTGTGAGACTGGAAAAACTTCCAACTGGTTAAGTTGATTGCATTATGGACCTCCCTCCTACTTGTGGACTTTGCTTTCTTACTGAGGATTATTAAAGAAAGTTACCCAAGCTCTTCACAGAGCTTCAACGATTCCTGGTTATGTGATAATACTGGCGTATACAAGGCTTCCTGCTGGATAATCCTACAGGGTCTAGAATTTAAACAGCTTCTGTGGTGAGCATGGTCTCTGTGCTACCTGGGCTCAACCTATCACTCTCCTGGGAGCTCTGCAAGGACAGCAGCATGTCATACTCATCTTTGCATTCCAGGGCCAGCCCAGAGCCTGGCACACGGGAAGCACCAGATGGAGTTTGAGCACCAGGCGATAGGCACTGTGCTGGTTGACATCCATTAACATCAAAAGCTAAGCTCCACGTGTGCTGCAGTGAACAGACCAGATATCAGCTCTTATGAGGAAACATCACATGACAACTTTTTCATTCCAAATCAAGCCACTGACCTAGACAACAGGATGAAAAAGCCCTGAAACCTCTGCATCTCTATTTAATCCTCTGTGAAGGACTCCCAGAATTATTCCCATTTTGCAGATGAGGTAGTCGGAACAGAGAGGTGAAGTGACTTGCCCAAGGTCACAGAGAGCAAGTGGCAGGTCTGAGACGAACTAAGCCAATTGGACTTCACAGCTGAACTCTTAACAATGTAACTTGGGCAAGAGAAGGAACTTTCAGCACCTCAGCATTTTCTTGCCAGTAAAATGAATGGAGGAGCAACTACTTCATTGGATTGTTAGGAAAAGGAAGTGAGATAATGCATGAAAAGCTCCTGACACTTAGTAGGCACTGAAATATCTCAGATCTCTCCTTTCCCTCACACAACCTGGAATTGAAGATCATGGCCTCTTGAGCAATCCTTCAGAAATACAAAGCTGAAGTTAATACAAACCATGCCAGAGCCAATGACAATAAAGCTGATTTGTTCAGATTTATTATTTTGTTTCAATAAAAGACCTGTCTCCAGTTTCCTGGGCAGCCCCACAGAGCCAGCCCAAACTGAAAACACACGCAGTGATTGCAAACTCATCGATGAAACACGATAAGACACTTCAAGAACCAGGAAATTCCTTCTTAAAATGACTTGCTTCTTAGCCAAAGAAGACGTGGGTTAAACAATACAGCAGTGCAGCTGTGGCCTTCTAGGCACACAGTGGGGCTTCACGCTCCTGCAGGGACTGGAAGCACATGGCTGTGCTTGCCAGCTGGCACTGACACTCGTGACAAGATATGCGTGGCCTAGCCTTCCAAGTCCAGAGCAATTGCTGGCAGTACACTGTGAGCATGTCGAGCTAAGGGAATATTTTTTTAAAGGCCCATCACTGTTTTTCTTTTTTTAAATGGTAGCCACCAAAAAGTTATGCAAACATTTCAGCTGTGGAATATTTAATCTGACGTTTGGCAGGGCTTCCTTGTTGATCCAAGACCTGAAGTATGCAGTATATGTCTAGCAGTTGTTTCATTGCTTACTCAAAAAAGATAAACCAGATACAATTGAATTTTCCTTCTTTTTGCTTTTAACTAGGTCTCTACCTGGATGCAGCCTTGATGATTTCCAAGTAATGGGATGAGAATTATGCACCCCCAGGGCAGAAGATGAATAGTTCATTTAACCAAGTGGGTAGATTTAATACTTTTTTTTTTGCCCTCCTAAAAGCTTTAGGAGTCTCTGTGGTTGTGGTTTTCTGAAGGGTTTGGCAGCTCTTCTCTTTGGGTTTGGGGTTTCAGGGTTTCATGTGCCCTTGGACACATTGTCAGAACTGTCCCCTCATCACTCCCTTATCATTGGTCTTTAGCAAGAGGAGAGCAAGCATACTGTGGGAGTCTTCCACCCTTCACATCGGACATGCATCCTGGGGACACCTGCTCTTTCATGTCTTCAGGACTCCCTCTTCCTCCTTTATTTCACTGACAGATGTGTCATCCTAAAAGTAAATCTCCTGTGGGTTCTCTTTTATTATCAATCAAAGGGTTTCTGACCCACAGACAGGTAAGGAGAACATTGCCACTTCTCAGAAAACACAAGGATCCAAAAAATTGAGTTACTGGGCGGGTCTCATTTCTTCCTGTGTAAAGGGAAGGAGGCAATACTGGTCAACATTCCAAAGGGACAGGAGAACCTTTCCAGATGTTATTGCTTTGAAGCGTTAAAACAATTGCTTAATGTAAAGGAACATAATTCCTAAAGTCCCATTCTTTCTGCAGGTGGGTCAATAATGCTAAAGACACCTAGAACTCCTAGTCCAATGCAGACTATTCATTCTCCTCCACTTCAAGGCTCATTGTTATAGCAAGGCTGGTTTCAATATCAGGTTGCTGTCACTGGGCTCCAGGTAATGGCATAATTCTGCTTCAGGGAAACACTGAAACGGTGCTTGTCCTTTAAAAAGGTAGGGGTGGGGGTGGGGGGAGAAGAGAATCAAATGCAAATGTTAAAAAAACGAAACAAAAAAACCCTGAAACTGCTAAAGTAAACTGGAGACCGACAGATCTGGACATTTCCTTAGTTCTGAGTCAAGTTTCTGGGTCCCGTTCCAAATAAAAATATATCTTTGTTTCTAACAGAAAATTCAAAGAACACAAGCCTGAGCTTTAAAAGCCTTGTCTTGGTTTGTTCTTTTATGGTTGTAGAGCTAGAGGGATTCAGTTCAGTGAGAAAGAAACTTGTCAACCTCAAAAAACTCAGTCAATAGACAAGAATGTCCTAGCGGGCAGGGGAGTGCTGTAAGAACCAGCCTTTCTGGCAGGTATAATACAGAGTTATATATTCCAGTTATTAGTGTGTATTACAAATATCTACATAAATACTGTGAATAGTTTTCCAAAGATAGTGACAAGTCATTTTTACTTTCTTCTTTATAATTTCTCTCTCTCTCTTTTTTCCTCTCTCCATTACAGTTTTGGACGTTAAATATCTGTTTTATATCTAAATGGAAAAATGACAATTAAACATGCATTCTTTCTCCAAGGACCGTTGCTGGGAATGTGTTAGTAAGTCCCGAATGAGGTCATTCTGGGAGCCCCCCCTGCAAATGGGGCGCTCCAGGTCAGGAAACTCTTAGGGAGAGTGTCCAGCATCTCTTCTCAAAATGCCCAAACTCTTTGTCCATTTTGTCTAAGCCTTACTCATGTAAGGTCTTAATATCATGTCCCTATAATGAATTAATTGCAAGTAAATGGCTGTTTACTCCATAAGCCAAGAATATTTCATAGAAATTGCTTCCCAAAGATTTCTCAGTTTGAAAGGGCAAGGACTGAAAGAGTTTGGAAGCTGCGAGAGAAATCACTGCAGTTGGAACACAGCTCTATGTTGCATTTAGATGCCATAGATTCCTTAAGGAAATCAAGAATCTTTTCCTGAGTTTTTCTCTGGCTCAGTGGGTGGAGCCAGAGAAATGGTAGTGTGGAAAAGCAATGTCTAGAAGGTGGATCTTTGAAGAGATGGGACTCTACCCACTAGGAGCTATTTCTGCTGTTACATATTATAGCTGCAAACTCATTATAATGTGTGAAGGGGAGAGGCTGGTGGCAGAGAAAAAATATAATATGTTCCCTCACCCAATAGAAAATGCATAGTAGTGGGAATTTCTTGATCTTGAGTTTTCACTCCTATGACTGATACCCCAGAGTTTGCTGAATGAAACAGAATATTCTCTTAACTCAGTGAAACTGGAACTTAGTGAAGTAGTTCCAAAACATATGGAAAAAGCTTACAATCATAAAATTCTTTGATTATAACGGATCATAGTTCCTAGCTATCTCCTCAACCACAGGCTGCTGAATGGCTGAACAGAGTGCATTCGTTTGTGCCAGCCAGGCATTCAGCCTAGATGTAAGGGGAGACAGGAAACTCACCCAAGTAAAAGGAGAGGAAATGCAAGAAGAATCTATCGATGCTATCTATTTATTTACTGTTTATATGTTTATTTGAAAATAGTAGTTATAGATTGAATTGTCTCCTTTTTAACTTCAGTAAAGGTAATATAAAAGAGTAAAATAAATATTGCCTTAAAAAAAGCATAGTTTTAGAAAATATTTATTTTGGGAGATTGAAATAAAAGTAAAAAATACTTTCATTTTAAAAGAATAAAAGAAAAAAAACATGAACTCTAAGGAAAAAAGAGATAAAAGATGAAATGACAAGTAGACAAAAAGTACCATGTTAGCCATAAAAACAAGTAAGTTACTTAAAATTTAAAACTGTACTGTAAATTGAAACAGAGAAAGAGATTGTCTCTTGCATTGTTGATTCCTCTCCCTCAATCAGTGACGTGGAGGAGGAAGTTCTAGGGATTGCAGAGGGTAAGGACAGAAGGCTGGAAATAGAAAGCAATAGATACAAAACTCAAAAACAGATATCCTGCATATGAATGTAACTTAAATACTGAAAAAGAGTTAAAAATGCAGAAGAAGAAAAAAAAACTAACTGAATCAAAAGAAGGTTTGTGCAGAGGAAAAAAATGTTATTCCACTAGGCAAAATTATTGAAAAGCAATCAATAATTTCTTATGGCATTCTGAAATTAAAAGGTAAAGAGTTCTAAAAGCATTGAGACAGAAGAAACAGATCATCTGAAATGAGAAAAAAATATCACGCTGGCTTCAGTCTTCTCTGAGGTATGGATGTTTACCAAAAGATACAGCAGACATAGCCCAAGACTAGAAACTATTCAAATGTCTACTAACAGTAGAATGCATAGACAAGTTTTATTTTCACACAACAAAATAGTATACAGTAATGAGAATGAACTATTTATAATTATATGCAAAATAGGTTAATCCCATAAAAAATAATATTGAATGAAAAGAGCCAAAAATAAGAGAGTAAATGCTGCATGAATCCATTTATATAATAATACAAAATAAAGCAAAACAGGTCCATGCTATTAGAAGTCAAGTAATGGTTACTCACCATGGGGGGCCAGAGAGGATGCCAGGAAGGAGGATTAGTGGGAACTTCTACAGGTGCTGAGAACATTCTGTTTCTTGATCTGCTTGCATTTTATACAGTGTGTTCAATTATGATTTGTATACTTGAACAAAAAGTTTTCAAAATGTTGAAGTAAAATTAGAAAGAGCAGTCATTGAAGATGGGGAAGATTCACTGGCTAGATGCTGTGAATAGAAATATTAACATTTTTAATATACTGGATAGATGCTGTGAATGGAAATATTAACATTTTTAATATTTAAGTTTTAATATTTATATTAAAAATTTAAGGATAATAACTAAATCTGTAGTACACTCTATAGCTTCAAAAATCAACAGGAAAAAATAGAGAATAAAGAAAATTTTATCAAGTTAATGGGAAGAAAGATAAAAGGAAAGCATAGTAAACAAAATTAATAAATAACAGTAGAAATTACTCCAAATATGTCAATCTCCACAATAAAATGTAAAAGGATTAAATTCACTTTTTAAAAAACATACATTCTAAAATATTAATAAGATTAAAACATGTCCATAGTCCAGATATTAGTTTCAAAATACCATTCTCCAGTGCAAGTAAGTAGGGTTGCTTGGAGAAGTGGTTGATTTCAGAGGTAGGAGAGAATAAATGAGTATCTGTTACTTCATGATGATGAATAATTGAATGAGTAAATAAGTAATAAAGGATTACTCTTCCTTACAGGAGAATTCCAATTAACAGATGTAAAAGGAATGAGGAAAATAGAAAATCATCATAGGCCACTATAATAATCACTGCAGGCAAGTTGCACCTATGATACTGAAGTTAGTCTCAAGGTATCAACTGCTCCCAAAATCTTAACTAATCTGGCAGTTAGCTCAGCAACCAAGTAATAACAGTTAACATCATCAGTAATAAGACAGGTCAACATCATGTAACCCTTGAAATGATGCACTGGGGAAAGGCAAATCCCCTCTGTGTTGTTCTTCCAAATAAGCATAATCTCAGTCTCATCCTGAGAAAATATCACACACACTCAAACTGAGCCATGTTCTACAAGATACCTGACCAATACTGTTCAAAAGTGTCAAGATCATCATCAAAGATAAGGAAAGATCAAAGAATTATCACAGATTGGAGCACATATGACAATTAAGTGTAATGTTTAGAACACTGAATTGAATCCTGGAAAAGGATTAGTGAAAAAACTGGTGAAATCTGAATAAAGTCTATAGTTTAGTTAATAGTATTGCAGCAATGTTAATTTCTTCATTTTCATAATGTTGATATGGTTATATTTAGGTCATTAAATATGAAATGTCTGATTTTGAATCAGAAATGTAGTTTATTATATCTCAAACAATAAGCACTACAATTAATCAAAGTCTGAGCCTAAACTATCGACACAGTTTTGTCATCTTAACAGTAGCTGTTTATGCCAGCAGTGAAGAAGCCTGGAGCACAAGTGGTGATGAAATCATCAAAGGCATTTTCCACAGCTTGTTGAGAATTGAATATTTTTCCTTCAGAAAAGTGGTACAAAGCCTGGAAGGTTGGTACAAGGTCTGGTGTGACATAGAGTTTCCAAGTCCAGCCTCTAATTTGAGCCATGTTGTTAGTATGACATGTGGTGTAGCATTGTCTTGCAAGAGGGTTGGCCTGGCTCTATTGACCAATCTCAGTGCTTACTCATAAGCATCCTCATCATTTCATCCAGTTGGTTGCAGACACATCCACTGTAATTTATTGACCAGGTTTCATGAAGCTGATTACAGCCCTGGACCACCAAACAGACACTGTTAGCTTTTTTTCATGAATATTTGGTTTTGGACTATGTTTCAGCATTTCATCTTTATCCAACCATTGTGTCCAATGCTTTTCATCACATGCAACAATTCAGTGTAGAAAGGGGTTGCCTTCATGTCACCACAGCAAAGAAAGGCAAGCTTTGAGACAATTTCTCTTCTGATGCTTGTTTAATTCATGTGGAACCCAATCTATCCAGCTTCTTTACCTTGCTGATTTGTTTCAAATAGTCCAATATTGTTGGAATAGTAATGTTAAACCTTGTTGCTAATTCACACACAGGTTGAGATGGATTTGCTTCCATGACAGCTTTCAGCTCATCATTATCTACTTTGGTCTTAGGTAGACGACGTGACTCATTTTTGAGATTAGAATGGAACTTCTCAAACCATCGAGGTACTGTGCATTCATTGGCCACATCCTTCCAAAACACTTGGTTGATCTTTCAAGCTGTCTGTGCAACATTGGTTCCATGACAAATCTCACATTCGAAGATAAGGACAATTTTTGACTGATCCATGGTTTCACAATAATTGCTCTAAAAAAAAATTGAAACATAATCAAAAGCCAAAACATGCATTTGAAAGACTAAGGATGTACCTTCACAGTAAGCATAAAATGAGAAGTGTCAAAGTGAAATGTCAGAGATATCAACCGTCAAACTTAGTAGTTAAGGAAATTGGACATTTCATACTTAACATTAGCAGAAGTTGGATAAAGGGTCTATGGGAACTCTTCTATTTTTGAAATTTTCCATAAGTCTAAAATTATCGCAAAATGAAAAGAGTAAGAAACAATAGAATCAGCTCTTAGTAGGTTTGTGGAGACCTTAATACCCTAATTTCCTTAGTATAATTATTGGTTAATAAGGTTTCTCTATATTTCAAGTCAGTATTTGTAAAATATTCTCCTAGAATACTCAAATTCTCCAAGATATACCAATTTGTGACAGTCGAATTCTATTTTTCCTATATTTTTAAACTACTTTTGAATAAATATATGGTACTTTTTTATTTATTCACATCCTTTTTATTCCTTGATTTACCTGTTAAAGTTTTATTTATTTTTATCAAATAACCTGTTTCATCATTTCTTAAGCACTGTTAATTATTTACATTTTATTAACATTTGCTTTGTAATAATTTGAACATTCTAATTGATTTGTATTTTTTTTTTCTCTTAGCTTAAATTTGGACAGTTGGTTCATTCAGTTTCAAGCCTCTTGCTAAAAGTTTTTGAGCTTATACATTACTTAAAGAGCACTGCTTTGGTCATATTTCATAGGTTTAATCTTTCATTCCTCATATAATGACTCCCTAGTTGATAACAGCACATTGTTTCTTTAATATCTTTAGGCTGTGGTAACAAAAATACTGGAGGCTGGGAAGTCAGCCGGTTCAGTTCCTAGTGAGAGCCTTGCTTATGTCCTCATGTGGTGAAGAAAGACAGAGAGAGAGAGAGAATCTCTCTACTGTCTCTTCCAACAAAGGCCCTAATTCTACCAAGAGACACCCTCATGACCTGATTACCTCCCAAAGGCCTCATCTTCACATACCATTACACTGGCGATTAGGGTTTCAACATATGTAATTTGAGGGGACACAAACATTTAGCCGATAGCACATCAATTATACCTTAGTCTCAATATATACAAATTATTTTTTGTTTGCTTAGTTGTATTTTCAGTGGTTATTATTTATATTTACTTTAATTTTTCTCTGTAACCAACTATAGGTCATAGGTTATAACCTATGGTTATGTTCTGTGGGTATATTGAAGTAAAAAAATATTTTGTGAAAAAAGTCTATATGCCCTATACAAATACAACCCATACATGTATATGCACACAATACATACAATATACAATCTGGATATATGCTCCTTATATAGATAGATACACCTAAAATTAAACCACAAAGAAAGGTTGAAAACAAAGGGATTCTAAAAGATGTACCATGTGAGTACCAACTAAATGAAAGCTGGTACAACAACATTTGTATCGGGTAAGATGAAAATTTAAATCATAAAGCTTCTGTATATTTTGTGAGATATAGAAAAAAACATTATTATTCAACTAGAAATATGCACATAGCCCCAGAATCATATAATATATAAAGTAAAACTTAGAAAAAGTACAAGGAGAATTTACAAATTCACTCATAGTACACATTACAAGGAGACTTTACAAATTCTGCTGGTTAAAGCAAACAAATTTGATTATAGAAGAAAGGATTTAAAATTGTCAAACTTTAACATATATCCACAGAAGAAAACAAAAGTTGTTTACAAGCTCATATAAAACCTTAACAAAAAATCAATCACAATGCTAGTTTACAAGAAGAAACTCTCACCAACTATCAAACAGTGCATACCATAAAAAATAGTCTCTGAAAATAGTACAGTTAATTAAAAATGTTAAAGAATAGAAAAAATAAAACCCATGGATTTAGAAAGTAAAAAAATACACTCTTGAAAATTTGTTAAACAGAAAATCTTACAGAAATTATTACTTAGTGCATATAGAACCACTGTGAAAGTACTACACATAAAAACTCAAAGAATGCAACTAAAGTGGCACTTCAGCATTAGGATTAATTTATGAAACAAATGTAAAGATGCTGAAAATAAATGATTAATGCTCAAGTATCCACAAAAGAAAAAAAAATCCTGTAAACCTAAATAAAGTCAAGGGAGGAAATAATAAATGTAACAATGCATTTATGAAGTAGAAAATAAGCAAAAAGATAATAACTAAAAGTCAGAGGTTGGTTCTCTGGAAAGAGTAAAAAATATACACATCTCTTAACAAGAGTGATCAAAAACTAAGAAAAGGCACAGGTAATGTATAACAGAAATAAATAGCATAACTATTGGTGATAATTGAAATTAAAAATATTTGAAGAACTATGAATAAATTTATGCCAATAAATTTGGGATACTGTTCTAAAATATATGAATTATCAAAATTTATTCAAGAATAAATATACAACCTGAATAGGTCAGTAACTACTAAAGAGTTTGAAATTATAGTAAAAATATTTTCCTCACAAAAGACACCCATCTACCCAGATTTTCAAGCAACTTTAACCAAAACTTTAAGAAACAGATAATCCACATATTATAAAAAATAGTTAAGGGAATTAAAAAAAATAAAGTACCCAGCTTATTTTATAAGGGTACTATAACCTTGATACCAGAATCAGGTGAGATAAGTATAAGAAAAAGCCGTAGGGCCATTATTCTTATGAAGGTAGATGAAAGAGACTAAATAAAACATTATCCAATTGAAACCAGTGTGTGTTCATATTCACATGTGTCATGACTAACTAGAATTTATCCCTGAGATGCGATAGGAAATCTACCAGTATAGCTTGGCATATTCTAACATACTAAATGAGAAAACAATGTGATTAAAAAAGAATTTAAAAAAGCTATTCAAAGAAGAAACACAAGTTATCATTAAGTCCACCTGACAGAATATTTAGCCTCATTAATAGTTGAAGGGAAACAAATTTAAAATGCCATTTTCTTTTTCGATTAAACCAAGCAGTGATGTGCCCAGGGGGTGAGCGCATAGATTATTACAATGTTCTATTACAATTTAAGGTTCATAGTTTTGGAAGTAGATTTTCTAAAATAAAGACTATGTTTTAAGTAAATAATTTGACAAGGGTACAAGTAGCATTTGCATGGATGTTTATTTTCAAAATTGTACTTACAACTAAGGGAGTATTGGCTTTTATTTCCTATCACTCCCAATTCTTGATATGATACCTGACTTAGGACATTAAATTGGACTTAAGGTGAGGCCTTGGCAGAGGTCTGTGGCTCAGGAGACAGCTCATGATGACTATATCCTCTATTTTTGTGCATTTGGGTCAGTATCCCTTATTTATCCCCAAGTGTTAATTGCTTACTATTAATTACTGACGGATGGGATTGACTTAGAAGTAGCCTGAGCCCAAGGTTTTCGAACTTGAGTATGCACGAGAATCGCTTGGAGAGCTTGTGCACTACAGCTCGCTGAGACCTGCCCCCAGTTTCCAATTCCGTACACCTGAATATTTGCAGTTCTCACGAAGTCCCAGGTGTTGCTCATGTTGATGGCCCAAGGACCACATTTTGTGAAACACACTGTTCTAAAGGACGTCTGTTCTGATTCTTTTCCTTTATTCATGAAATAATTGACCAGAGAGAAAATAGAAAGGGCGTCTATGGCATAAGCCATTCTTATCTCCTCCTCCTCTCCTGCTACAACCTCCCTTTATTTTACTTTTGGACAGACATTTGTATTAATAATTGTAAATCAATACATGTAATCGGAAACCTCACAATAGCACCATCCTGCTCCTATATAAAAACAAAGAGTGAGAAACAAAACAAAAAACCTGGGCACGAGGCATGTTCCTCCTGCAATTCATCTAATCAGCTCTAGTTACTAACATAACAGGATCTTTTTAAAAGACCCCAAAACACATGTGATGCCCTCTCCTCCCCTCACACTGAAGGTGCCCTTCTAAGCAAGACTCTACCACATATTAAGAGTCTTCAACATCTTGGCCTAAACTTTCTGAGTGGTCTCTCCATTTACAGGCTTCTTATCAAAAGGAAAACAGAAGAAACAATAAAAGAAAATGAAAATATAAATGTGATTTGTCAGAAAATATATAGAAAAAGGGCTGGGTGAGGTGGCTCATGCCTGTAATCCCAGCACTCTGGGAAGCCAAGGTGGGAGGATTACGTGAGTTTAGGAATTCGAGGCCAGCCTGAGCAAGAGTAAGACCCCGTCTCTACTAAAAATAGAAAAATTAGCCTGGTGTCCTGGAGGGTGTGTGCCTGTATCCCAGCTACTTGGGAGGCTGAGGCAGGAGAATTCTTGAGCCCAGGAGTTTGAGGTTGCAGTGAGCTACGATGATGCCACTGCACCCTACCAGGGCAGCAGAGCCAGACTCTGTCTCCAAAAAAAAAAAAAAAAAAAGACGTAGAAAGAGAGAAAAGAGGCATTTGGCTCATTGGCCAAAATAAAGCTGGGGCATGATCTGATCACCTCCATCAGAACAGGAAGATTGAGAACTGAATCTGTCCAGTTGACTCTTTGCCAAAGAACACATCAGCACTTCACGCTGATGACTACACGGCATGGTCTAACTTCACATTTCATTAAATTACAAAACGTAACTCAATATGACTGAGGTAATGAGGCTTAATGTGTTGGCGTGGTACACATTAAAAGATGCAAACCACTGGCAACCACAGTTCAGCTATGTGGGGTTTAATCCACCATGCTAGCAAGAGCCTACATGACTTTGAAATCTTTTTGTCTGTCATTAAATTCTGAGATAGTAACTTTATTGCTTTAGAAACATCATAAATTTCCAACTCTAGTATTTACTAGAACCATTTATAATCGAAAAACAGCCAACTATTTTTTCATATTCAGTCTTTTTTTAATCAACTTTATTAAACATTTCAGTATAACTAGGAACATAGTTCCATAAAATATAGTCTCAGAAACCCAATTACCAGGGTTCAAATTCTGGCCTTGTCATATTTAGCTGTGTGACCTTAGGGAAGTCAATTTGAGTGAGCTGTATTTTCTTCAACTATAAAATTTTCTCATTGAATTAAAGGCATTAATACATGTAAAGCACTTAGAACAGTATCTGGAATTGGGTATGTGCTTAATAAAATGTTAGCTCTAATTAAATAATTCATTCTTTTAATGTTTTGGTAGCAGTCTCTGGGACAATCCTGCTTAGAGGCCTGGGCAGCCCTAAACAAATATAACATTGTTTCCTAAAAAGTTGAAACCTGTAGTCCTTAAATATAAGCTGGCTGACATAGTTCGTTATAATACGGGAGCTTAAATTTAAGTTTCAAAGTTATTTTTGTTAGAGTGTAAAGGTGAAAAATCTTTTACCATTATTTTAAAATGATTTATGGGTGACTTATGCTTCAAAAGCCCAGCCCCGAATAGAGTGGTGCTATTCAGATAGGCTGAGTGTTCTCCCCGAGACCTGCCTGCCCACCTCTTCTGCCGGGTCAGCAGCTTCACACCCCCTCCTAGAAAGGTGAGAGACTCTCTGGGTAAACATTTGCCCATGCAGAGAAAAAATAGAATCCTGAGAACCAGAAACTAGTATTCATTAAACTGATATACCCAGTCATGGATGCACTCAGATAAATATCAGATATTTCATTGCCAACCGCTGTGTTGGATTTTAAGTGCAATGATGGGCAGCGAGTGATGGATAGCTTTTCAACAACAAATAAGAGAAAATCCCCAACTTAAAAAACCTTTTAATTTAGAAAAGGAGATAAGAGCTTTCTGTGGTTGTTTCCCATCCTTTATTTTTATATAAAATTTTTTTCTTTCAGCTAATTCATGGCATACCAATATTTAAAATTTTATGTTATATATTATTACATTACATATACATACAGAACTTGTATTATAAAATATCTATTTGTTTGCTAAGGAAAAACAGTATCTAATTTTCATTTTAATTTGCACTCTTTGATTACTTGTGAGGTTGAATATTCTCTATTTATAATTCTGGTGTGAATTTCTTATTTGTATTTATTTCTCCCTTATTTATCAGCCTGCCTGCTGCAAAGTTGTCAGAGTAGGGATTTCTTTCATTTACTTCTTGGTTACTACTGTAAACTATATCTTATATTCCAAGTCTTT
Source organism: Lemur catta (assembly GCF_020740605.2). Classification (NCBI taxonomy): domain Eukaryota; kingdom Metazoa; phylum Chordata; class Mammalia; order Primates; family Lemuridae; genus Lemur; species Lemur catta. The sequence continues at coordinate 43,131,108 of NC_059139.1, forward strand.
ATCTCTCTTCTGTCATGTTTTATAGCAGTTTCATTGAACTATAGTTCACATACCATAAAATTCACCCATTCAGTGGTTTTTAGTACAGTCAGAGTTGTGCAACAATCAACACAGTTTTAGAACCTTCTCATCATCCCAAAAGAAACTCCATACCTATTAGTAGTCACTCCCATTTCCATCCACCACCAATCCCAGCCCTAGGCAACCACTGATTTACTTTCTGTCTCTGTAGACTCAAGTCTCAGAGGTTGCTAGTAGCAGACATGAGGCTAGACTGGAGCTCTCATGACTCTTTGTCCAGTGCTGTTTGAACTCTCTGAAGTGGTCCCTCCAAAATTCGTATTTTTAAATCCTGACCCCTAATGTGATGGCATTAGGAGGTGGGGCCTCTGGGAGGTGATGAGGTCATGAGGGCTGTGAACGGGATTAGTGGGACCTGAGAGAGCTCCCTTGTCCCCTTCCACCATGGCCATCTGAGAACCAGGAGGTGGGCCCTCACCAGATGCCAAATCTGCTGGTGCTTTGATCTAGGACTTCCTGGCCTTCAGAACTCTGAGAAATAAACGTTTGTTTTTCATATGCCACCAAGTTTATGGTATTCTGTTAGGGCAGCTAGAAACAAACTAAGACACACTGTTTCTTCAGTTAGTGAAACACTTCCCATTTAATGCACGCACTTACAAGCATCCACTCCTCTTCACAAAAACCTCCCTTGAAATGCTAAGGCCCCTTTACTGACCTCAAGTTAAGACGTACTCCTTCCTCATCACAGCCTACTGAGAGTTATGTGGTACAGAACAATATATGATTTCAGTGTCACCTGATGTTGCTTTATTGTCTCATTTTTGCTTCTGATTACATTTTTAAAAGTTATCTCAAATGAAAAACTTGGGGTGGGGGGTTCATTCCTCTATCTGACTCAGTTTTACCCATTGTATTCTACTGGGCAACCTCCATTATCTGTTATTTCCCCAGTAATACATCTCTGTCTAGGATCATGGCAGACACTCTGCTTGGTGGATTCTCTCTGCTGAGTGTCAACAGACAAAACAAAGATCTTCACTCTTCATGACCATGCCATCTCCCCACACCTCCTTCTTCCTTATCACTCAGTATTATTCCTTTCAGACTCCTGAATAACCAGCGAAACTGTTCATCACTGTCCAAGAATACGTATCTATTTTTCCTTCAACCGTTTCTCCTTCAACACAAAGTGATGATCAGATGCATTGCCCCAAACTCTGCCCATTAGTGGGGTTTTTCCTCACCGCCCTTTTTCTAGACCATCCGTGAATTAGACTGTAGTACAATAACAGTCCATTTTTAGCTTGTACTCACATTTTGAGTTTACTCCTCTATGAATAACCTTAGTCTTTTTCCCCCTCCTCAGCTGGAGTTAAGGACTCCCATACAGCTACAGGAGTGAACTGAGGGACAGAAGCCAGTGAAATAGTGGCTGATGACATGGTAGCCTGAGCCACTCAACTGTGCAGCTTAGGTGTGTTCCTGGTTTGGAGCATTTGGGACCCAGGATGCATTTGCATCTTATGAAGGATTGCTATTGAGAATGCCTGATCTCTGGCTCTGTAGTCAGACAGAGCTAGCTATAATGGACAGCTATGGCTTCATGGTTAAGTCATGGCTCAGATCCTAAGTGTGATCTCTACCAGGGCCTAATAAAATAGAAGGAGCTATCCAAATTCATAATTTTTATGATTACTGCTTCCCCCATACTTCTGAAACTCTCCTGAGATATGCACCAACCAGTGCATTCATTTTGGCTGGTACTGCATTTCAGTTCACCACTGGGAATAGCATTAACAATCACACCCCTGCAGCATACTGGGGGCTCTTAGTATTTTACCTACTACTAGTAACAGGGCCCTCATTACCAGCTGGTGGGCAGGTAATCAGGCTCCAAAATCCTAACTTAGAGTTTGCCCCCTGGTACCACTCCCAGTATCAATTCTTTTTTTTTATTCCCCAGGAAAAAAACAGATTCTGAGGTAGAGATTTATATGCAGTAAATTTGCAGGGGAAATGAGAGAAGCAGGGCTTGTGAGAAGCAGAAATTGAACTGCAATGTGGTTGCAACAGAGGTCTCAGCTGGCCTCACTGGGATGTATTATGGCACCGTGCTGGTGCTTCACAGGTGTCCCAAATTGAAGCAAGCGGGCCACTTAAACCAGCCACGGGAAGCAGGCTGCCTCCAGGAAAGGTGTGTTAACTTGAGTGAGGAGCTCCCTTTGCAGGCAAGCACTAGGTAGAGGCTCAGCTGTGAGCCATTAGCAGCCAACAACCCTGCTAGCTAAGCAAATGAGCACCTTGATCCTGAAGGGTGCATCTGAGTGGTACATGGCAGCATCCACCACATCGTGATTCCAATGAATGCTACAGCAATTTAGTCTTCTGTTGAATTTCAAAACCAGACACTTTATTGAGAAAATAGGCTAAAGACAAGGAACTTGAAATTTAATGGAGTAAGAAAATATCCCACTGGTGCAAAATAAGCAAAATCTTTGCTCAGAGATAGATCTTATTTCTTTTGGTCTAAGAATTGGCACACACTGTTGAGAAGGGAAATATGCTTTTGAACATTAAATATGTGGTCTGCAGGCTCTGAGAGTACAGGCTACTGTGGAGGGCTAGAGAATTTGGGGGTAAGCACACACTCCTCTTGTTCTCTACCAGAAGTTCAATCGCATTTGTCAAACATATCATAAATTTCTATAAGGGATTAAAACTTTTTCTGCCTTCACTTCTGCATCCTCCTTCAATTTCCCTCCCTCCATAGCATATATCTCCATGTGAGCCTATTCAGGTGCTGGCAGGTGCCCTGGGAGAACTTTACCCACTAGAGATTGGGGCTAGTCCATAGTGGCAGTGATTTCTTTTTCTTCCTCCCTTGGGTGGACACACAGGGGGAAAAAGAAAGAGCATACCAAGAAACTGTAAGGGAATAGATGATTAAGGAAATGGGGAATTTGGATTCTAGTAACATTTTAACACTCTATGAAAGTTGGGGAAACCTGTTATGCCACCCATTGGGAGAGAGACCTACCAAGTACTCAGTAACAAGTCTGTGGATCTGTCAACCAAAATGTTACGAAGATGCTTCTTTTGTCAAGATCTTGAAGATAGGAGGGGAAAATCTGAGTCATGCAAACTCCATGGCATTCATAACTGTGAGGGGAAAGTCTCTGAGACATTATGATGAATATAGAAATATTTCAAGTCGTACAAGTGCATATACATTATACTGATAAGAAAATGCAAAAACCCCAAGGATTCAACCAAGAGACTCCTGGAATTGATCAATGAATTCAGTAAAGTCTCGGGATACAAAATCAATACACACAAATCAGAGGCATTCATATATGCCAATAACAGTCAAATGGAGAACCAAATTAAGGACTCAATACCCTTCAAAATAGCAACAAAGAAAATAAAATACCTAGGAATATATTTAACTAAGGAGGTAAAGGACCTCTACAGGGAGAACTATGAAACACTGAGGAAGGAAATCACAGAACATGTAAAATAGGTGGAAAGCCATACCATGCTCGTGGATCGGAAGAGTCAACATTGTTAAAATGACTATACTGCCCAAAGTTATCTACAGATTCAATGCAATCCCTATTAAATTACCAACATCATTTTTCACAGATATAGAAAGAATAATTTTATGCTTTGTGTGGAACCAGAGAAGACCCCATTTAGCAAAACCAATTTTAAGCAACAAAAACAAAATGGGAGGTATTAATTTGCCAGACTTCAAACTATACTACAAAGCTGTGGTTCTTAAAACTGCTTGGTATTGGCACAAGTGCAGGGACACAGACCAATGGAACAGAACAGAAAATCCAAATATAAAACCATCCTCATATAGCCATCTAATCTTTGACAAAGCAGACAAAAACATGCTCTGGGGAAAAGATTCCTTATTTAATAAATGGTGCTGGGAAAACTGGATAGCCACATGTAGAAGACTAAAACAGGACCCACAGCTTTCATCTCTCACAAAAATCAAATCACGGTGGATAACAGACTTAAATCTTAGGTGGCAAACTATTAAAATTCTAGAAGAAAATGTAGGAAAGACTCTTACAGACATTGGTCTAGGCAAAGAATTTATGAGGAAAATCCCTAAGGCAATCACAGCAACAACAAAAATAAATGAATGGGACCACATGTTGGCATGCATGTGGAGAGACAGGAACACTCATACACTGCTGGTGGGCCTGCAAACTAGTGCAACCCCTGTGGAAAGCATTATGGAGATACCTTAAACAGATTCAAGTAGACCTACCATTCGATCCAGCAATCCCATTATTGGACATCTACCCAAAGGAACAAAAGTCATTCTATGACAAAGAAACCTGTACCCAAATGTTTATAGCAGCACAATTCACAATTGCAAAGATGTGGAAACAACCCAAATGCCCATCAATCCATGAATGGATTAGTAAACTGTGGTATATGTATACCATGGAGTATTACTCAGCTATAAGAAATAATGGTGATACGACATCTCTTTGGTTCTCCTGGAGAGAATTGGAACCCATTATATTAAGTGAAGTATCCAAAGAATGGAAAAACAAGCATCACATGTACTCACCAGCAAATTGGTTTCCCTGATCATCACCTAAATGCACATCGGGGAAGGATACCAATTGGATATCAGACTGAGATGGGGGGTGCGGTGAGGGGATGGGATAGGTGTATGCCTACATGATGAGTGCGTTGCACACCGTCTGGGGAAGGTCACGCTTGAGGGTGCTGACTCAGGGAGGTGGGGGGTGGGGAGGGGATGGAGGTATGACTACATCATGAGTGCCAGGCGCACTGTCTGGAGAATGGACACGCTTGAGGCTCTGACTCAGGGGGATGGGTGGGACATGGTCAATGTATATAACCTGAACTGATGTATCCCCATGATGAGCTGAAATTAAAAAAAAAAAAAAAAGAAAATGCCTGCATATTGGACTAATGAAGGTCATTTATTTTTGTCTCATATACACACACATTCTCCAGAAGCAATAGAAAAGTTGACAGGTCAACAAATGACACTGTAAAGACTCTAAAATTTGTCTGAAGTCATAAAATAAAAATAACCACTATTCTTTGCATGATGAAATGTACTCAGCCTCTGATAGCAGAGATCTCAGTGTAAGGGTACTCATGGAAACAAAAACCCTAATGCAGTAAATCAGGGGTTGTAATCCCATTATTGGACATCTACCCAAAGGAACAAAAGTCATTCTATGACAAAAACACCTGTACCCGAATGTTTATAACAGCACAATTCACAATTGCAAAGATGTGGAAACAACCCAAATGCCCATCAATGGCAGACTTACTCACATGAAGTAAGTCTGATTCATCAATATGTTTTTGGCCTCAAGTATCTGTTTGATTAATATTCTGAAGAAATCTGAAGCCCTAGAAACACTGGGCTTGCACACCTATGTGGAGTGTGGACTCATCACTTCTTTTCAGTCCCTTCCTTCATGCTCCCCTCTTCCCACTTCATTTAGGGATTCGAATTTGCCACTCTAGGAAAAAATATAATAATAGCCAAAGAGGCAATTAATAAATGGAGGCTACAAAAAGTTAAGGATGAATTATCTTGGTGCTTAGCTAACCCTAAAAGCTATACCTAAGAAAAGCAAACTAAAAACCTTGCTGCACAAGGCTTCTTATGTAAAGCTACTAATTTGACTAATTACCCATATAACGTGATTAATAAATTAGGCAGTATATTCAGCTAAAGACAGACAATGCCCTCTAGACATCCTTTGTTGTAGAAGCTGTCACTTAATGACATAAATAAGCTGTACAACAAGCAAAAATACATAATTAGTATTTTTTCTAAGAAAAAAATAAGATAGTCAAAACACTCAAACAATTATGGACAAGTTCCTTAAAGTTGTGAGATTATTAGCTGAGGCCTATTAAGCACAAATATTAAATGAACAGTCACTTGGTAATTATAGTAGGCACACTCTTGTCAGCTGAGTGCCAATTCCAAGAATTAGTAGTGAAAACCAACACAATTAACAGAAAACTAGAGATCTGTGCCGAGGGGGATGAACTCGGGAAACACAAGCTCTGTTGGACTGTGGAGACTTGAGAGAATCCTCAGAGTCAGGACATTCAAAGTGGTCATTTCTAAAGGCCTGAGCACAGTTAAGCCACCGGTGCTGTGTATCACGGGGGTGGCATCAGGTTCCTGGCAAGCTGGACTGGAATGAAGGAAGCGATTACCTCATGACATTTGCCATGCCATATGGCAGGTGGAGATTTCTCAGAATGCCATCCAATGTCACCTCAGCACAGAAACTCTGCTAGTGAGAGTCACTTGATACACCAAGCTCGTGAATGAGTTCAAATTCCCATAGATGATTATATTGTCCAGGGGAAAAGGCAAGACCACAACCTGAGAACTCTGCAAGAGCCAAGCCAAGAAAGAAATGCTATACGCAGTGAGAATGAACTGGAAATTAGAGGCCCAGCAAAAGTCATAGAAACAACAGTCCATAATTACTGAGCTCAAATGAAGCAGCTAAGAATGTGAGATCCAGGTCACACTGGTGTTTAATATTACTTCTGTTTCTATTATAATTTTCACCAAAAATAAGCATAATTACTATTTATCACGTAATTATTATGTGCTAGGCACTGTGATTTCTGCTTTTGCTGCTTTCGGATGCTTAATGAACATTTGCTGAATGCAGTGACGAGTTAATTCTTGCAGCCATCCTGCAAGGATTACAGATGAGAAGGAAGTTAAGCATCATGCTCAAACCATCACCGCTAATAGACAAAAGAGCTAAAATCAAATCTAGGTCTGCCTCACTCAAAAATCCCATGAATTTTCCACTCTGTTGCCCAAAGCAGAGTGGAAGCTGATTTAAGAGTAAAGTTCTAAGTCACCAATAACCACTCAAAGAGTAGTATTTAAGTGGAATAAGAAAGAGAAAGTGGCTGAGAGAAGCTCAGCAAGGAGAGCCTGAACACTGTCTTGAGATGTGGAAGTGATATGAGGGGCAGTGACCCTGACAGATGGAAGCTCAGAAAGGTGGACGTGCTGTACTTGGCTTATGTATTTGCCCTCTGACCTCAGACATTAAGAATCTGCCCGTCATGAGACATGGTCTCCCCTAGGATACTGGCTCAGTATCTCTGGGTATTGCTCTCTGTAGGATGTTCTGTTTCTGGGGGTGGGCAGGTCAGGGAGAACGAAGGTGGTTTGTGCAGTGTAATTGTGGATTCAGGTGCAGGTCTATCTTGACTCTGGCTGCCCACATGGTTGTGTCTCCTAAAATCTGGGGTCTTGTTAAAAGTATTCTCTCACTTTCTGTGCAGACTGGGCTCAAAGGAGGGCTGGTCCAAGCAGCCAGCACATTTCATCTTTGCATTATTCCTGTGGACTTTCATCTGTAGCCAACTGTGTGGATTACGAGCTGGGATGGTGGGGACCCATCTGACATTATGCCTGCAACTCATTACCACCTCCTACTCCCTGCCTGAAAAATTTTCAAACAGCTCTTCCAATAACAACCCAGAAAATATATATATTCTCCAGGAGTAGTGGCCCTGCTTGTCCCAGCCAGAAAACATTTTGCCTTCCCCTGTGCCAGTGTAGACATCACTGCAGAACATATAAATTATCATGTCAAGCAATTAAGCCATTAGGCAATGAGGTATTAAGAGTTGTTCTTCTACCAATACCATCTTGCTAATATCAGCCCAGTGTAGGATAGACACAAGATGAATTTGAAGCTCAGCCAGTGGACTTTGTTTTATAAATGCAGCTGCTTCTCAATTATCCTGACTAATGAAGCACAGAACTGCCTGAGAACAATGATAGATAAGTCTCAAGCTGTTTTCAGCAAAGTGTATCACCTGTAGGAGGGTAATAACAAAGTCAGAGGAAGAGTATGTGTCTCTTGATATAAAGTGGGGACACCTAGACTGGATTTTGAGCATACATTTCTAAGTTACAATGATGTTAAATACTGAGTTGCAGCCAAAGCAGATGGCCTTAATTCCAGAAAACCAAGGAGGCTGACAAAGAGCCCAAGCTAACAGATTGCTGTAGTCATGTAAATAGGTCAAGTAGGACCTCATGTACGCTCCAGGGAAAGCTCTGATACACACACACACACACACACACACACACACACACACACACACACATTTGTAAAGAGAGACCTGTACAGGGATATATCTGAGATACAAAACTGTGAGAAATATATATATATATATATATATATATATAATACACACACACACACACACATGTATATATATATATATAGAGAGAGAGAGAGAGAGGGAGGGAGATATTATATAGGTATATATAAAAATATACCTATATATACTTGTATCTCTATCTATATGTACAACTAAGAAGGAAGTGATATTACTACATTCACGTCTTATTTTGCAGAAACATTTCTGATACAGGCTGCATTACTGTGGTATGGGTGAGGCTATGTATACAAAGGTCCTAATATTTGCAGTAACTGAAGCCGTTTGGAAGAAGTCTATATTAGCATCAACAATCCCAGATTCTATACAAATGTGCTAGTGTTATAGAAAAACTGTGTATTTTGATTCTAGAATATTGACGAAGGAAAAGGCAACATGTTAAAACAATTCTGGGTAAAATTCCAAGCATGGGAACATTTCACCTACTTCATCATGGAAATCTGTTGCAATTATTACTAACAAAATCAAGTGTCTTCTATTAGTGAAGTCTGTTCCTAAGGAACATACATTGTTTCCAAATTACCATGGCTTCCTCCACTCTTGTAACCTACTGTAATTTTTTCCACAAGGGCTATTAAGTAGTTTTGTTTGTCTAAAGCTGCCCAGAAAGTGTCCCTTTCAAATACTATTCTTTCACATTTTTATTCAGGGTAGAGTGATTGAAGGATGCCTCACGGTTATACCAACTTTATTAATCCCATTAAATAACGCAATAGCAAGGGGCAGTTGGGACTTGGGGCAGATGTATGAACAAGGTTTCCAGATACAGTGGAGTTGGATCATGCTGATCTTTCTCAGATGCTGATTTTTCCTTGGCATCACCCAAAATAACCCTTGATGGGCATCTGTGCCCTGCAGCCTGCCACAGACTCTGAATCCCTGCCTCTGTTCTAGACCCCAGGGAAGCTTACACTTGTCCAGGTCGCATTTCAGAGCTTTAATACTTACTCTCTCAGATGCCTTTGAAAGGAATCCTCTACTGAGAAGGAACTGCTAGCCCAAAGCCCCAACCAAGTCTCTCATTCTCTGATTCCTCCTTGCCTGCCTGACCTCTAAACTTAGACTTGGAATATGAAACTGGAAATGCTGACAACTCAATCAGAAGAGCCTGCTGGAAGGCTACGTGCAGTTGAGTAGGGTAATTTGTTCAGTTATCACTTATCATTTCTTACTCTAGAGCTTTCTAAAGGTCGAAGTAGTTAAGCACATAAAGAGTTGGCTATGAGGACAAGAATTATAGCATGTCTTGCCCTCAGAGTTTGGGAGGTGAGGTGTAAAAAATGATGTGTCTTTGTTCTTTATGGTGAGTGTTCATTATTTAGTGTGTAATGAAAAGTTGGGCATTTAGTTTATTCTTTTCTCTGGCTTCTCACACTATAAGTTTGTTAATTCTAGGTTATAGCCTTGTCTCATGAAATAAATTTATTTACTGTGACCAGTACTTTTTTAAAATAATGCAATGTATCAGAAGTGAGGACATGTTCTTTCACACACACATATACTAAGCAGACATATTGAACAATATGGGGAATGCATTTTGTTTTGGTTTGTTTTTACCATAGGTTGAGGTTAAAAAAACAAAAAGAAAAAGAAATAAAGACCAAGGTTTTACATCATGATTCACATACTGTGAAACCTACAGGAGCCAGGCAGGTAACATAAATTTGCACTCAGGCCAGATACTAGTCAGAACAACTCTGTAGGTACCATGGATAACTGGAAAGTGCATGCCCCATTTAATCTATAAGTATGATTCAATATTTTAAAATATGAAAGTCATTGTGCAGGCTAAGAGGACACATTGGCATAACAGCCCCTTACTTCTTCCAAGGGTCTGCTTAGAGAACACATTGGCACAACAGCTCCTCAGGAAAACCTTCCACAGACTAGATGAGGACCCTCTGTTGTATGCTATTCTAGCATCATGTACTTTGCATTGAATCATTTATTACAATTTTATCTAATGATCTGAGTGACTATCTGTCTAATGACACTATCCACAAAATCAGGGCTTGTGCCTACCCAGGTAACTTCTGTGGCTCTAGTTCTTCATGCGGTCCCTGGCACATAATAGGCATATAATGAATATTTGTGGGGTGCATGCATGAGACCTTGAAGAGGGATATTAAGGGGTACCAGCTCACAGTGTGTAGTAAAAGCATTCTTTTCAGAAATTATTTCATAGTTGATTAATTTATCTGGCAAGCACGTCTTGAGTACCCGCTAGGTTCTAAGCATTGTACATTGGAGATGGAAAACAGATTATGTGACAGGCACCGCCCTCATGGAGTTCACAACCTAATCATTCCATGTTTTTATATTTTATTTTTAGTATTTAAATATTACTAAATAAGATAAGTATCTTTTTAAGATATAAAAACATAGTTTCCAAAGAATTGGTGAAATGAGGCATCTAATTTATTCTGATTCTGGTTATCATCTTCATACTCATTACTTTCATTATGATTTTATTTTCCATTGACATAATCTGATGGAATCTTGCAGAAAATAAAAAAAGCAAGACAATTAGAACCATGTTTGTGCAGTACCTGTCAAATCAAAAGAAAATAAAGGGCTGATTTGGAATTAAGACAATATTAATGCATTGGCATTAAGTGTAACAGGCTCTAAACCTCTTTTACCTATTAGTAAATTCTCTTGGAAAGAAGCCAATAAGTATGTTGTCCAATTATGAGATGTAGTTGGCTTCTGGAATGAGAAAAGGTAAAAGCAGAAGTGGAAAATGGAAGTTTATAGCTGCCAAGAATGCTCTTACCATGTCTCTTGGTGGGTCCTCAGGGTATTACAGAAACAAGGAAAGATGAGGGAAAAGTAAGGTCTCTGTTTTTGCTTGGCCTTAGGATAAGAGTATGATAATAGAAGTAGGTTTGAGTCTTAATCTCAATTCTTCATTTTCTATGTAATTTTGTATCAGTTAATTAATTAATCTGAGACTCACTTTCTTCCTTTGCAAAATGGAAGTAATAATACCTATTTTATAGTGAAGATTAGAGATAGTATGTATTAAATATGTAGTGTATTGCAGAGACCATGGTATTAAATAAGTGAGAACACTATCATTCTATAATTTCCATAAAGGTGCCATAATTTCAGCCAATTTTAATAGTAACCAAATACATTCAGAAGGGGAATTATAAAAGATATTTTATTTTTGGCTTAGTTTTCTACAAATCTTTTGAACGTACTGGCTGGAGGGGGCTATTTGACAATATCTATTCAAAACTATTTTTAAAAACTACATTAAAAGCCTCAAAAAACTTAAAAAGATTGAAATTATACAAAGTATATTACCCAACTACAATAGAGGAAAATTACAAATAAAAAAAAAAGGAATTTGGGAAATACATAAATATGTGGAAATTAAACAGCATACCCTTAAATAATCAATGGGTCAATGACAAAAATCACAAAAGTTAATAGGAAATACATTGAGCAAATAAAAATAAAGACCCAAGACACCAAAACTTATAGGATGTAGCTAAAGAAGTACTTACAGGGAAATTTATATAATAACTATAAACACATATTAAAAAAAGATATCTCACATCAATAACTTAATCATCCACCTTAAGACACTGGAAAAGGAAAAGCAAACTAAATCTAAAAACAAGTGGAAGGAATCAAATAACAATAATTAAAGAGGAAATTAATGAAATAAAGAATATATAAATAGAAAAAATCAACAAAAGAACAAGTTGGTTCTTTGAAACAATAACAAAAGTGACAAACCTTTAGTTAGATTGACCAAGACAGAGTCAAATTATTAAACCCAGAAATGAAAGAGGTGACCTTATTACCAATTTATAGAAATAAAAAGGATTATCAGAGAATGCTATGAACAATTATATGTCAGTAAATTAGATGATGTAAATGAAATGAACAAATTCCTAGAAAAATACAACTACTCAAATTGACTCAAGAAGAAATAGACAATCTGAATAGATCTGTAACAAGAGATTGAATCAGTAATCAAAAAACTATGCATAAAAAAAACTTAGGCCCAGGCGGCTTCATTGATGAATTCTACCAATTATATGAAGAATATTTATTAGTGATTATTCAAAAATTCTTCCAAAAAATGGAAGAGAACACTTCCCAAATCATGCTGTGAGTATTACACTGATACCAAAACCAGACAAAAGACATTATAAAAAAAGAAATCTAAAGACCAATATCTTTTATAAATATAGGCACAAAAATCTTCAAAAATATAGTGACAAACTGAATCCAGCAAGATATTAAAAAATCATATCATGGCCATATGGGATTTATCATAGAAATGCAAGGTTGGTTTAACATCTGAAAACCAGTTAATATAATGCACCATATCAACAGAACAAAGGGCAAGAAAACACATGATTATCTCAATAGAGGTGGAAAAAACATTTGATAAAATCCAATACAGCTTCATGATAAAAACATTCAGTAAACTAGGAATAGAAGGATACTCCCTTATTCTTATAAAGGCCATTTACCAAAAAACTACAGTTAACATTTTATTTATTTGCAGATGACATAATCTTATATGTAGAAAATCCTAAGGAATTCACCCCAAAAAATCTATTAGTGTTGATAAACATATATTCAGTAAGGATACAGGATACAAGATCAATATATAAAACTAATTGTATGTCTACATGTTTGTAGTCCAAAAATAAAATTAAGAAAATAATTTTATTAATAATAGCATCAAAAAGAATAAAATACTTAGGAATAAATTTAAAAAAAGGAATGCAAGACTTGTGCACTGAAAACCTCAAATAATTATTGGAATACATTTTAAAATGCCTACATAAATGGAAAGGTATGTGTTTACCATGGATTGGAAGAGAATGCTACTAAGATGGCAATACTCTCTACATTAGTCTACAGATCCAATGCAATCCTTATTGAAATCACAGCTGGCTTCTTTTAAGAATTTGACCAGCTGATTCTGAGATTCGTATGAAAATTCAAGAAGCCCAAAATAGCCAAAACAATCTTGGAAAAGGACAAAGTTAGAAGATTCACATTTCCTGATTTCAACACTTATGACAAAGTAAATGTAAGCAAGACAATTTCATATAGGCATAAGGATACACATACAGATTAGTGGAATAGAATAGAGAACCCAGAAATAAACCCTCAAATTTACAGTCAATTGATTTTAGATAGAGGTGCCAAGATAATCCAATAAGGATATGGAAGGAAGAAGGGGCAAAAAAATCTGAATAGACAATTCTCCAAAGAATATATACATAAATTGCTGAGAAACACATGAAAAGATACTCAACATCATTATTCTTCATGGAAATAGAATTAAAACTACAATGAGATGTCACTTGACATCAGTTAGGATGGCTATAATCAAAATAACAGATAATGGCAAGTGCTGGCCAGGATATGGAGAAATTGAAACCTTTATACACTGCTGGTGAGATTTTAAAATGGTGCAGCCACTTTGGAAAACAGTCTCACAGTTTTTTCAAAGGTTAAATGTAGAATTAACATATGACCCCCAAATTCCACTCCTCAGTATATACCCAAGAGAAAAGAAAGTGTCAGTTTACATAAAAATTTGTACATTAATATTCAAAGCAGCATTATTCATAATAGCTCAAAGGTTTAAACAACCCAAATATCCATCAACTAATGAATGGGCAAATAAAATTTAGTACATCCACACAAAGAAATATTATTAGACAATAAAAAGAAATGAAGTACTGGTGTAGGCTGTAATGTGAATAAACCTGGAAACACATTATGCTAAGTGACAGAAGCCAGATACAAAAGACCAAAATTTGTATTATTCCTTTTATAAGAAACGTCAAGAGTAGGCAAATCTATAGAGTCAGAAGGAGATTAGTGGTTTCCCAGGTCTGAAAGGGATGGGAGAATAGAAGTGTGATAGCTTTAAAGGGTATGAGATTTCTTTTTGGAATAATGAAAATGTTCCAATTGATTGATTGCACAACTCTGAATATACTAAAAGCATTGAATTGTATACCTTGGTTGCATTGTATGGCATATGAATTATATCTCTGTATATAGGTGCTACATACAACCTTCACATGTATCTTTCTACTCAAAATTCTGGATGTCTGTCCTAGAGAAACATATGTTCACCATAAGTTGAAGTACAAGGCTATTCACTTTTTGTGATTTTTTTTTAAAAGTCTGTCAACAGGGAATATAAATAACGTACAATAGATTCATACCTTGAAATATTACACTTTTATTGAAGAATATAATAGATCTTTCTGCATTAACACAGATAAATCTCCCACATTGTTAAGTAAGAAAAGCAAATTGTCAAAAAATATATAAAGTATGATCCCATTCATGGAAAGACTATGTCTTCATATGCACATATGTGTATGTAAATACACAAAAAATAACTGCTGAATGTCTATCAAACTGTTAACAGTAGTTTCTTCTGAGGTGGGGAGGTTGGTAGGTGGATGGGAAGTAGAACAAGGGAAGCTGGATGGGGGAACCTTCACATGTCACTCTATAAGCTTCTGCATTGTTTGCATCTTTTCCATAAGAAAGTATTAATGTATTACCAGTATGAAACAAAAACAAAGAGAAAACTAAATACGATGGATGTAACATGTGGATCAAGTCCCAAGGTGGTGCATGCCAGCAAATTGTGGTCATGAACTTGCTGAGCTAAATGAGCCGTGATATAAATGCAAGACTCACATGTTATTGGCACACCCGTTAGAGCAGAATATTATTCCATGTGACATTTATTTTGGTAGAAGAGGGGTGGCATGCTTTGACAAATATTCTGTCTGGTACATGTTCAGACCTTTGTATTTGCTATTCCTCCTGCCTGGAATGTTCTTCCTGAAAATATTCACATCCAACTCCCCCCCCCTCCTTGAGATAGTCACTCAAAAATTTTCTTCTCAGCCAAGTCTTGCCTGAACACCCTGCTGAACTTCTATTCGTTCCCCTGTACTTCTCAGGCCCGTTTCCTGCTTAATTTTTCTCCAAAACACTGCTAGCCATCTGACGCCCTACAGAATCCATGTATTTACTTGTCTAATGTCCATCTCCTCTCAGTACGAGTGGAGTCCATGAAAGTAGGAACATTTGTCAAATGCTTCACAGCTGCACCACTGGACCTAGAATAATATCTGGCACATCATATGTGCTCAATAAATTTTTGTTGAACTAATGAAAGAATAATTTAATAATGGCATTTGAATCAAGAGCTATTGACACAGATGGGATGGAAATGTGTTGTCTCTCTGAATTCTCATCATCAAATCTTTTCCATTGAGTGAATTGATTTAAAAAGTAGACATAAGCGGCAGCCAGAAGAGTTCCAAATTTTCTTCAATTAGTCAACACTATTGGCCCTCCTCCACCCATCATTCATCATCTAGACACACAAAGAGGAAAAACATGAGGGCAGCGATGCCATTTGCCTTTCTTTCTGCTTCTAGTCAAGCTAAACCAATCACAGAATCACAAATAAATTTGGAATTTTTATATTTAGAATTAGCCAGCTGGGCTCAGTTTAGACAATACCAATTTTGCTGGCAGCATCCAAAGTATTACAGTCAAGAGCCAGTCAAACATATGCCTTTTTTCCCCTCCAACAGGCCTGGTCAGAGTGTTGACCTTGGCCATGTCAACGTCATAGAGCTTTTTTCACAGGCTGTTTGATATGGGGCTTGTTGGTCTTGACATCCACGATGAACAGACATGTGTTATCTTCTATTTCCTTCATTGCTGACTCAGGGGAACTTGATAACGGCATAGTGGTCAAGCTTGCTTCTCCTGGGGGCAGTCTTCTGAGGATATTTGGGCTGTCTTCAGAGCTACAGTGTCTTGGGTCACCAGAAGCTGGGTAACATGAGGATCTTCTTTTTCTCATGGCTGTGGATGCTTCTCAGCACTGCTTTCCTGGCCTTCACACCCTTTGCCTTTACCTTTTCCTTTGGGAGAGACAGGGGCTTCCTTCTTCACTTTTGGGACCATCTTAGTGAAAAGTTGTGTTTAAATTTAGTTCTTCGCCCACAGGAGGACTATTTGAATGTATTGTGCAGAACTAGTTTTGGAAGACCAAATATAGAGAATAAAGAGGAGGTTAAGAGGATTAACAGAAAAATTAAAAAAAAAAAAAACACCTAAAGAAATAGTATCTATGGGTGAGATGTGAAGTGTTCATTGATTAAGAGTTAAAAACTTGATTTATTCCCTGAAGATCCACAGGGATTTCATAATAACAGAAAGGAGCATAGAGTTGTAAAACCATGAGGCACCATTTGGTCTTACATATTTCTGCTACATCTTCTCAGGTGCACTGATTCAGGTATTCCAAAATGAGTGAAAGACAAATTTATCTGGTTGTTTAAAATTTCTCAAAGAGACTCAATTCTGTTAGAAAAACAGGCCAGTTTTCTTATTTTAGAGACCTAAGCTCTTCAAATCTCATTTAAGTCTCTCTTGTTTCAATTTCAATTTGATGCCTGTTCTACAGTGCTCAGAGTAAAAAGAGAGACCGCCCTTCTTGCGGAAGCTGACGTTTCTCACTGTCCATGTAGCTCCACGGTGGGTTGGGATATGGCTGCACATAATGTGCTTTATACTTCAGTGCAAAACACTGCGTTCTGTAAATATTTCCAAGAACTATTATAAAGTCCAAAGGCTGCTCTGCCAGTTAGGTCCTGAATGAGCTGAGCACCCCTCACCCTCCCATAACAGAGTACAGGCTGCCTGCAGCTCTAGCTATTAAAGTAACAGAGCAGTGTTCCTAAACAGGTTGGCTAGTGAGCAGGGTCCCCGTGATTCACCCTTAAATTAGTATTAATGGACAGGTTTTGAAAACGAGGCTGATTAGGGTCTGGCTGAGTGAATGCCACGTGCTGCTCCGTCCCATCTGAATTGCTCAGAAGGAATCTTGAGCTGTGTGTGTCTGGGTGGGGCATCTCAAGGACATGGTGTCAGAATAGGAGCACAGCAGTGATTGCCAAAGCCCTTGGTCAGCTGTGTGGAACCTAATGTCTCATCAGTGCAAGTTTCATGAAGTCAAATCACCAGATCAAGTTTGGAGAGGATGGCTGTTGTTTGGGCTGGTTTGTCCTTTGGGTTTTGTACAAATTTGAAAAGAACAGGGAAGAAATTGGTGTTTCTCTTTTACACCCTGTCTCTTCCCACTCCCTATTTTATTAGATTCTACTGTGTCAGCTGAATGAAAGAAATATACTACTCACGTCTTGTATTTCTATAAGCACATACTTTTACTCATACCTCAAAGTACTAATTATTCCAATAAAACAATGATGTAATATTAATTAAAGATGAAGTTATGAGATTGACACTACCAATGGCAAGATTATTTATTATTTCTACTACTAAAGTGGTTTGCATTGTACTCCTTGTCCAAAGCCTTAAGGATAATTAAAATTCATTGACTACACAAGTGTCTCGTGAAATATGTTAGATCGTTTTCTGATATGCAAAAATGTCCTGACATGGTTTTTAAATGCACGCTGCTCATCCCCAGCCAATTATCATACAAAATGCAACTATTTCTCTTTGTCTATCACTGGAGCCTGAACAGACAGCATTAGACTCAACTGAATAATTCTGGCTTAATTTTCATGTCTGATACTATAGTAATGTTGTGAGGCATTGACTTAGCAACAGGGGTAAATGTTTGTTTTAAACATGATTTCCTTTCTTCAGCCTCTTTGGAAATGTGCCTGCATGAGGAAGCACTCCTTCAGTCTCTTCAAAAAAGTGAGCATGTGTTTTCACACACCCCTACCTCCCACTTGTTTTCTCTACCTCCCTGTGATGATTTTGATGCGACGAGGGTTTGTGCCAGCAAAATTCCAAAGGGTGGACAAACTGAGCTGCACTTTTATTAATGCAATACTGAAAACATTACTACGTTATTGTGGAGAATATAATCTGTGTCTTCTCAAGCTTTGCATTAGTTTGCTAGGGCTACTGTAAGAAAGCACTACAAACTGGATGGTTTAAGCAATGGAAATATATTGTCTCACAGTTCTGAAGGCTGGAAGTTTAAAATCAAGGTGTCATTTGAGTTGATTCCTTCTGATGGCTATGAGGGAAAACACATTCTATACCTCTTCTCCTGGCTTCTAGTGGTTTGCTGCCAATCTTTGGCATCCCTTGGCTTGTAAATCTCTGCCTTCATCTCCACATAGTGCTGCCCTGAGTGTGTGTGTTTGTGTTCAAATTTTCCCTTTTCATAAGGACACCAGTCATATGGGACGAGGGGCCCATCCTACTCCAGTCTGATTTCATCTTAACTTAATTTATTACATCTCTGATGACATTATTTCCCATTCTGAGATACTAGGGATTAGGATTTCAACACAGGAATTTGGGAAGGACATAATTCAACCCATAACAGTCTTCAAATAACTGACTATGTAATTCAATTAATATATATTGAATTATAGGTTCAAAAATAATGAAGAAGTTAGTTTTCAAGATAAGTATGATATTTGCTTTTCAACTCCTAGTAACTCCCCCAGAAGGATGCTTATATCTTGCCCTGCCAAGTCCCAAGAAGAACAGTTACAACTAATGGAGTGAGCCTCACTGCCTGCAGAACTTTGATCCAGGCTTTCCTAGTTCTAGCTATAAAAATGACATTATTGCCAAGTTCTGAGTGACTCCAATCACTGCTTCCTTCTCTGCTGCTATTAATTCTGATAAACATGCCAGAGTATGTGGTTAATTAGAGGTGCACAGCTTTTATTGGCATCTGACCTGGATCAATCACAAGGTAAGTATTAAACCAAGCCCAGGTATCTTTCAAGGTTTGCAGATACCTGTAGTGAATTATCTTGAAAATTTAAAATGCAGTGCTTGTAATCTTCTAGACCCTAAACAATATTGTAATAGGATAGTGAATTGGATAGTAGGTGTCACATTGAAAGTCATGGCTGACCACAGCCTCATTAGTTATTACAAGATGCATTATAGACTAAGGAATCCAGAAATTAGGGTTGGAACTGCACAAAATATGGCAAGAAAGGAAAGTTCCTGGCAGGAAAGGAAAGGTCCAGTCTAGCAAGCAGAATTTAGTGTCTAAAAAGGCCCTTCAATAGATGACAGGTAGGGTGCCGGGCTAGACTGGGGAGGCCGAACCTGAAGTCATGAAAGTCTGTGGCAGAGCTTGGCCCTGGGGAATCCAGGAGCAGATGGTGATCAGAAACACAAGCAAGCAGTTGGAATCTGAGAAGTCGGAGCCAAGCCTCCGTGTTTCTTAGGATTTCACTCTCAAACATGGTATAAACCCTCCTTGAGACTTTAACTTTTCACTCCTTAAAATGTCAGAGGCATTGATCTTTCTCTGCTGGAGTCCTACCATTGTGGCATCGCTCTCATTCTTCTCAATTCCCCTGTCTCCTACTTGTTCCTTTACTAAACCCATTCGCTTTGTGCTTCAAGGAAGAAACAGTGATCTTAAGAGGGGTAGATTCAGTAGAATGGTGGCGACAGACATTGCTTAGAGGGGGTTGAGCAAATAATGGAAGATAAGAACAAGAGGGTCTTGCCATGATGGGAAGCAGACCACCTACACTCACTCTGGAAGTCATTTCACCTCACTCCTCTTTGAATATCATCTATACTTTGGTGTCTCCTCAATTTGTATCTTCAAGCCTGACTTCTCTCCTGCTCTCCAGACTCCAATTTCCAACTGCCTGCTTGAGCTCTTCACTTGTATGTGTCCAACAGAATCAATCTCCTGCAAAACAGCCACAGGGATTTTCTAAAACTGTAAAGTAGATCATGCCATTTCCTTACTTAAAGCCCTCCAATGACTTTTTAAAACACTTAGAATAAAATCCAAATTCCTTATTATGTCTTCAAGATCCCATATAATCTTCCTCCCTAATCTCCCTTCTACCACTTTCCAGTTCCTTTGCTATGTTCCGACCAGCCACATCACTGGCTTAGGTTTGTTTGTTGAGCAAGCTACGTACACTTCTCTCAGTGTGAATTTGCAGTTCATTCTACTTGGAGCAATCATCCCCCAGATCTTCACTTGGCTGCCTTCTTCTCATCATTCACATCCAAGCCAATAGCATCTCCTCCGAGCAGCCCTTCCTGAATACACAACCTAAAGTGGCAAAGTAGTCGCCATCTACCCACCCCGTCACACGGCCACATTAAACTGTTAATTTGTTTCACCCTGTGTATTTCTATCTGAAATTCATCTTGCCTATTTGTTTACATCTATGCTGCCTGTTTCTACACCCAACATTCCTTCTTCAAATGGACCGTAACTCAAAGAGGATAGGGATCATAGGGGTTTTTTATTTTTATTTTTTGCTCAGCATGGCCTTTCCAGTACTCCAGGTCACACTGGGTACATAGTAGGGACTCAATAAATACTTCTTGAATAAGTGAGTGAAAATAGGTCCAGAAGTCAACCATTGCTTACCACCTCCACTGCTACTGCTCTGGTGTAAGCCACCAGCTTCCATTGTATCAGTTACTAAAATTGTCTCCGACTGCTTTCACCTCCCTCAGTCTATCCTCAACACAGCAGAGTGAACTCATTACAAAGGAAGCAACCTCTTCTCTGCTCCAAATCCTCAGTGACTTTCCACTTCAGTATGAGAGCCAGAGTCCTCATATCCTGATCCTTTGCCACCTCTCTGGCTTCAACACCTATTACTCTCTCCCTTCCTCACTATACAGGACTCACACTGACCTCTTCACTGTTCCTTGAGGACACCAAGCATGCTCATACTTCAGAAAGTTTGCATTTGCTGCTCCCTCTGAGTGCAATGTTCTCCCCTCAGCTAGACACATGGCTCACTCCTCTACTTCCTTCAAGTCTTAACTAGAAAATCATTTTACCAGAAAAAACTTTAAAGACAGCCATAATATAAATGTTCGACATAAGCTCCAATCTTAAAGAAAACAATAAAGAATCAGTAGAGATTCAAACATTTAGCTCAATTTGGTTTTCATCAGAAATTCTGATATCAATTATTCAGCGTTAAAATTATGCTATTTCAGCTCTGGAGTAGTGAGTTGTCTATTCAAGATATTGACTATATTCTGAGATATGCCCCGTGAGAAAAACCCTTGAAACCATTGACCTGGTCCTTACTGACATCATTAGTGTCAGAGAGAAATGATTATTTTCCCTCTCCTCATTTCAAAAGCTCTTATGACAACTTTCTCCTTAACATTCCCATACTTTGATGGGAGAAAACAAGGTTTTAATATTTGCTGCTCATTTATTTGCTCTTTGTACCAAAAAGATGTGTGCTTAGTGGCTATAACTTGATTAAAATTGAGGTTTTTAAATTTCCTTCAGTACTAGATCAAGATAAAAATTCTGCCAACTGTTTTCTTTGCAAACACTAGGGTTCTAAGACTCAAATACTTTAAGTTACTTTACTGTCCACAGAAGCATACGTAATTGGTGTCCTTTGATCCTGATCTCAGCATACCTACCTCATGACTCATATTTCACTATTTGTTAACTTTTGATGTTTTTTACTTGTAAAATTTTCTCTTTCTATACAGCATGGCTTTTAATATTAACATAATAAAATATACTGCTTGTATCTCCTTCATATATGTTCCACACATACTGAGAAAGGATTCAAATTCTATACATTAGTGATTTCAGCCAAATGCAAAGCACAGGGTAAGCTAGCAACTATATAGGCTATATGCATTTAGTCATAGCTTGCCACTCCTTAAGTGTGGGCTGTGCATAGTGACTTCCTTCTAAAGAGTTTAGTACAGAAAAGAGAAGAGTAACCTAACAGTGAGAAAACCTGACAAACATGACCTCAACCAGGTGATCAAGGCTAACATCAACAGTGATAAACCATGCTGATAGTATGTACCTTTGATCAGATGTGACAAAAATAGCAATCTATGGTCTTCCTTCCAAAAACCATATAATTCTAGTTTATGAAAAAAAAAAATCAGATAAATCCCAATTAAGGAAGATTCTACAAATTACCTCATCAGTATTCTTCAAGACTGTTAAAGTCATGAAAACAAGGAAAATCTAAGAAACTGGCAGGGTCAAAAGGCTCCTAAGGAGATATAATGACTAAATGCAATATGGTAGCCTAAAAAAGATCTTGAATAGAAAAAGGATATTAGGTAAAAACTAAGGAAATATAAATATAGACTTTAGTTATTAATAATGTCTGAATATTGATTCATTGACTATAACAAACATATCATAGTAATGTATGATGTTAACAATAGGAAAAACTGTTGTGGGATATTTGGGAACTCTCTGTACTCTCTTTGCAATTTTTCTGTAAACCTAAGCTGTTCTAAAACTAA
Organism: Lemur catta; assembly: GCF_020740605.2. NCBI lineage: Eukaryota > Metazoa > Chordata > Mammalia > Primates > Lemuridae > Lemur > Lemur catta. Next base: position 43,153,713 of record NC_059139.1, read on the forward strand.
ATACAATGTATAAACATTTTGTTTTAGAACAGTTTAGGTTTAAGTGAGGCAAAGAATAAAGGAAAGCAAAACAGTGCAAGGTGTTCTTGTGCTGGCTGCCTCTTTCCAACAAGGCCAAAGAGACTTAGCAGGTTGCTAGGCAGCCATGTTCAGTTGGTACACAAGTTTTCTCCAGAATGGTGTGAAGGAGAACTTGTACTTTTGAGTAGTTCATGGGAGAGAAAAGGGGGGAGAATTTTACAGTGAAAAGGGGAAAACCTTGAAATTAAAAATATTTAGAACAAATAAATAATGAAAATACTGCATATCAAAACTTTTTGTGATCAAATAACAATGGAACTTAGAGAAACTTATAGTTCTAAATGAACATATTAGAAAATAAAAACATATTGAAAATTAATGAGCCAAGTATAAAAATCAAAAGTTTAAAAAATAACTGAATAATTTCTATGAATATAGAAAAAAGAAACAATACATACTAGAAAAATAGACAACCCTAATTTGGTTGTTCAAGAAATAAAGCAAGATGGTACAACTTATAATGTTGGAAACAAACAATGGGTCAGAAAGTGAGATTTAATAGAGACTTAAAATTCAAAAACAGAAAACTCTGGTTCTGGCTCTAGTGGAGTGATAAGAATCATAGCATTTTTCCACTGTAAATACCTATAAAACAAACTATATGAGGAAGCTGTTCTCAGGCACTGCACAGCAGACCACACAGGGCTCTGATCCTTAAGAGAAGAGGTAAACATGAGGTAAGCTCCACATTCACCGAGCTCTCTGCCTGAAGGCACTTTCCAAACTGTGAAACAGGGAAGTAGAGACCTGTCAGAAAGTAATGATCGGCCTGGATAGAAAATACAGGTATTGGAGTTTGGATCTGCTGAGGCAGCTGGGATTTATGGGAGCAAGTTGCCAGGAGGAAAGAGCTGCACAGAGAAAGAATCCCAGAAATCTCTGGAAAGGTTTTCTGGACTCTTGGGCTAAAAGCTAAGCTGCATATACACAAAGCAAGACTCTGGAGAACCAGATAAAGAATAGCTTCTGGGGAACTGTGAAAAAATAGAGACTCCAAGAGTGACACAGTACTGGGAAATAAACCAGAGTGGAGAGACCTCACACACAGCCCAGGAACTCAATTGAAATCCCAGAAATCCCATACCTTAGCAATAGAGCTATTCTGGCCCTAGAGTAAGGGCTATTCTAGATTCATCCTTAAATGGCTAAAATTAATCTTAAATAGGCGTAAGCATAACATCCAACATTCCTTAGAGGAAGATTGTATAAACCAAACTCTCAACAATATAACATCCATAAAGTTGGGCATATGACAAAACATTGCTAGACATATCAAAAAGCAAGAAAGCATAATCCAAACCAAGAGAGAAGAAAGTCAATAAAAACAGCTAGAGATGAGATAGAAGTTGGAATTAGCATATAAAGATATTAAAACAGATACAAGAAATATGTTTAAGGACTTAAAGGAAAAGCTGGACAGAGAGGATGGATAGACAAGCTCAACAGAAAAACAGAAATTACAAACAAGATCCACACAGAAACTATGAAACTAAAATAATACAATATCTAAAAATTTTTGCAATCACTTAAAAGTATAAACTTAAAAGTAGTTTGGGAACTACAGAAGAAAATATTGGTAAATTTGAAAATAGGCAAAAAGAAACTATTCAAATTTAGACAAAGTGGGGGGGAGGTAAAAATAAGTAAATAGGGCCTTATGGGACAAGAAGCAAACATATGTAACATTGGACAACTAACTAACATATGTCATTGGATACCCAGAAGAAAAGGAGAAAGAGAATGGGGAAGAAAAATAATATTTGATGAAATAATGACTAAAAGTTTTCCAAATGATGAAAATTATAAACCCATATTTCCAAAAGGCTTTAAAAACCCCAAACAGAATAAACACAAAGAAAACCACACCTATGCACATCATAATCAAGTGGCTGAAAAGCAAAGTTAAATACAAATCTGAAACACAGCCAGAGGAAGAAATAATGGAAAAATAATTTTTAAACAAATCTGTTCAACAGCTTATTAGAAACAATGTAGCCATAAGATAATAGAACATTTTACAGTGCTGAAAGAAAGAAAACAACAACAACAAACTGTCAACCTAGAATTCTCTATCTAGTGGAAATTTCCTTCAAAAATAAAGACAAATAAAGACATTTTCATATAAACCAAAGCTGAGGGAATTCATCACTAACACAGCTTTATTACAAGAAATAATATAGAAAGTCCTTCAGGCCTGAGTAATTCCATGCAAAAGGAAACCAAAAGCAAACAGGTGTAACTATATTTAGGGAAAGCAGACTTTAAGTCAACAACAATAAAAAAGAGACAAAGTCATTATAGAATGATAAAAGGATCAATCCAGCAAGCAGATATAATAATTCTAAACAGATATGCACAGAACGCTGGAGCACCCAGATTCATAAAGCAATTACTAGATATAAGAGAAAGATAGGCTACAGTAATAGTGGAGGACCTCAGTACCACACTCTCAGCATTACATAGGACATCTAGACAGAAAATCAACAAAGAAACATTGGATATAAATGGGACTTTAGGCCAAATGGACCTAACAGACATTTACAGAACATTCTATCCAATAATTGCAGAATATACATTCTTTACATAGGCACATGGAACATTCTCCAGTATAAACCATATGTTAGGCCACAACACAAGTATCAACACATTTTTTAAAAATTGAAATCTTATCAAGTATTTTCTCAGAACATGATAGAATAAAACTAGAAATCAATACCAAGAGAAACTCCAGAAACTATATAAATACATGGAAATTAAACATGCTCCTTAATGACCATTGGATCAATGAAGAAATTAATATGGAAATAAAAAAATTTCTCGAAACAAATGAAAATGGAAACACAGCAGATCAAAACCTGTGGGATACAGAAAAAGCAGTGCTAAGAGCAAAGTTTATAGCAATAAATGCCTACATCAGAAAAGTAGAAATATTACAAATTGACAGTCTGTCAATGCACCTTAAGGAAGTAGAAAGGCAAGAACAAATCAAACCTCAAATTAGAAAAAGAAAAGACATAGTAAAGGTAAGAGCAGAACTAAATGAACTAGAGACAAAAAAATACAAAGGATTGATGAAATGAAAATTGGTTCTTTGAAAATATAAACAAAATTGATAAACCACTAGCTAGACTAACCAAGTAAAGAGAGAAGACCCCCCAAAAAATCAGAAATGAAAAAGGAGACATTATAACTAAGATTAATACACAGAAATACAAAAGATCACCAGAGATTACTATAAAGAACTATATGCTGACAACCTAGAAAACCAAGAGGAATGCATAAATTCTTGGAAACCTACAAGCTACCAAGATTTAATCTAGAAGAAATAGAAAACCTGAACAGACCAATAACAAGTAGTGAGATTGAATCAGTGATAAAAATTCTTCTAGCAAAGAGAATACCAGGACTGGATGGATTCACAACCAAATTCTACCAAATGTACAAAGAACTAATAGCAATTCTCCTGAACTCTTCCAAAAAATTGAAGAAGAATTCTCCCTAACTTATTCTATGAGGCCTGCATCACCCTGATACCAAAACCAGACAAAAACACAACTAAAAAAGAAGACTACAGGCCAATATTCCTGATGAACATAGATGTAAAAATTCTCAACAAAATACTAGCAAACAGAGTCCAACAGCACACCAAAAAAATAATCCACCACGATCAAGTGGGGTTTATACCAGGGATACAAGGATGGTTCAACATGCTCAGATCAATAAACGTGACACATCACATCAACAGAATGAAGGACAAAAACCATATGATTATCTCAATAGAGGCAGAAAAAACATTTGACAAAATTCAACATCCCTTCATGATAAAAGCTTTCAAATTAGGCACAGAAGGAACATACATTACTATAATAAATGCCATATTTCACAAACCCACAGCTAACATCATGCTGAAGGGAGAAAAGCTGAAAGCCTTTTCTCTAAGGATCAGAACAAGACAAGGATCCTCACTTTCACCACTTGTGTTCAACATGGTACTAGAAGTCCTAGCCAGAGAGCAATCAAGCAAGAGAAAGAAATAAAAGGCATTCAAATTGAGAAGGTGGACATCAAACTGTCCCTCTTTACTGATGATATGATCTCACATCCATAAAAACCAAAAGATTCCACCAAATAACTCTTAGATTTAGATAAATGAAATTGTCAAATCTCAGTAAAATTGCAGGATACAAAGTTAATGTACAAAAATCAGTAGTGTTTCTATATAGCATTAATGATCTAGCCAAGAAAGAAATCAAGAAGGCACTCAGATTTACAATAGCTATAGAAAAAATAAAATGCCTAGGAATAAATTTAACGATGGATGCAAAAGAGTTCTACAAGGAAAAGTACAATATATTGATGAAAAACATTGAAACTGACCCAAATGGAAAAACATCCCATGCTCTTGGATTGGAAGAATTAATACCTTAAAAATGACCATATTGTCCAAAGCAATGTACAGATTCAATATAATCCCTATCAAAATATCAATTTTCACAGAATCAGAAAAAACAATCCAAAAATTCATATGGAACCAAAAAAAAAAAAAAAAGCCTGAATAGCCAAAACAATTCTTAGCAAAAAGAACAAAGCTGGAAGTATCACATTACCTGAATTCAAAATATATTACAAGCCTATATTAACCAAAACATAATGGTATTGGTATAATAATAGACACATAGACCAACGGAACAGAATAGAGAACCCAGAGATAAAGTCACATATTTAAAGCCAGCTGATCTTCAACAAAGCTGACACAAACTTATATTGGGGAAAGGATCTCCTTTTTAATAAATGGTGCTGGGAAAATTGGATAGCCACATGCAGAAGAGTGAAACTGAACCCCTATTTCTCACCAAAAGCAACTCAAAATGAATTAAAGCCTTAAATGTAAGACCCCAAACTATAAAAATACAGAAGGAAACCTAGGGGAAGTTCTCCTGGACATTGATCTAGGCAAACAATTTATGATTAAGACCTCAAAGTCACAGGCAACAAAAACAATGATAGATAAATCTGATGTAATTAAACCACAAAGCTTCTGCACAGCAAAATAAATAATCAACAGAGTAAAGAAGCAATCTGTTGAATGGGAGAAAATATTTGCAAACTATTCATCCAACAGGAGACTAATATCCAGAATTTATAAGGAACTCAAATCTCCAAGAAAAACAAACCCAATAACCCCATTAAAAAGTGGGCAAATGACATGAACAGGCATTTTTCAAAAGAAGCTATACAAATGACCAACAAACATATAAAAAAATGCTCAACATTGCTAATCATCAGAGAAAAGGAAATTAAAACCACGATGAAGTACCATCTTACTTCAATTAGAATGGCCTTTATTAAAAAGTCAAAAAACAATAGATGTTGCCATGGATGTGGTAAAAAGAGAATGCTTATACACTGTTGGTGGGAATGTAAATTAGTACAATCTCCACGGAGAACAGTATGGTGATTTCTCAGAGAACTAAACATAGATCTATCATTCAATCCAGCAATCTCACTACTGAGTATCCACCCAAAGGAAAAGAAATTATTATATCAAAAAGATACGTGCAATCATATGTTTATCATAGCACAATTCACAATTGCAAAGATATGGAATCAACGTAAGTGCCCATCAACCAATGAGTGGATAAAGAAAATGTGGTATATATGTATACATCATTGAATACTACACTCAGCCATAAAAAAGATTGAAATCATGTCTTTTGCAGCAACTTGGATGGAACCGGAGGCCATAATCCTAAGTTAAGTAACTCAGGAACAGAAAACCAAATACCATGTGTTCTTACTTGTAAGTGGAAGCTAAGCTGTGGGTACACTGGGGTATGCAGGGTGGCACAGTGGACACTGGAGACTCAGAAAAACTAGGCCAGAAGGAGAGTGAGGGAAGAAAATAATCTGTTGGTACACTGTACATTATTCGGGTGACAGGTACACTAAAAGTGCAGATATCACCACTATACAATACATCCATGTCACCTGAAACCACTTGTACCCTGAATCTATTGAAAGGAAAAAAAGAAAAAAAATTGAGGTAAGGAACAGAACACAATTACCAAATACCTTTTAAGGCCATGACCCATTAAACCTACTCCTTGGTTTTCTATCATTGCATGCTTAGGCTCTAAGGCTCTTCACTCTGTGGCCCTATAAAACTGTGCTTATTTAATTGCTGGTATAATAATTTTCATTTTAATGATTAGGACATTGGATATCTTATTTTAACTATTTTTGTTTCCAGTCTATCTTAGCTTTTTTTTTCTTTTTCTAGTTAATGGTACAACAAGGAAACTAGAATCTGTTTCTTCCCAAGGTACTGGATGTTATGACTTTGCTTCGGATTCCTTTGATGATATTTTCTTTTTCTTTTTCTCTGATATACCTTTTAACAGTAGTCAGGAAAATTGTGACACTGATTTTACTGATGTTTGTTTTCTGTGACTAAAAGCATGGAATCCTTTCTGCAGGATGTTATCTATCTGTAACTGTCCCTGTAATCCTGAGTCTGACTAGGGGTTCCTTTAACTACAGTTTGAAAAGCCCTTGGTCTGTCGTTGGATCCTATTTTTCATTTTTTATTTTATTCAGATTAACCAAAAGATAAAGATGCTTTTTTCTCCTTAATGGTCCTGGATTATCTCTGCCAGTTGGCTTTTGAGTGGAAAATACCATCAAGTAGAATCTGGCTGGAGTCCCCAATAGGCAAAAGTATGAAAAATAAAGAGCACATATTGCCATCAGTGATGCTTTCTACCTGGTCTAATCCAATTCCTTCCAGTGACCAGGCACCTAGAAAGTCTCTGAAGCTCAGGAAAATCAAAGTACTTGTAAAATTCATCTGGGTTTAGGTGACATGTTCACTAAGTATTAATATATAAAAGTTTACAGACTAGAGCATTCTTATAAAATAACCATGCCCTCTAAACTACTTTCAAGCCAAGAACTACAGTTTCTTTTTTGTAAACAAATTAAAAGAAATCATCAGAAATTTGAGAAAACATTCATACTGAAAAGCCACTGCCCTTCAAATGTCTGTGACTCTTTTTTAAATCTTTGTCAAAGTACATGTCTAAACAGCTTCTATTAAAATAGTGCCCAACAACTCTAATTGCTTTATAATTGTAGAGAAACCACTAACAACACACATGTGTTTTCTTTACCAAGGAAAAGCACTAGAGTTCAAGAATATAAAATTCTGGGATGATGGCTTTGTGGTAAAAGGAAACTGTGCTTGGACTTCATATTATACAAATCCTCACCATTTCATTTCCAACGGGTACTGCCAGATCTTGGGGTAAAGAATCAAAGCTTTGTTCTCTCATTAGAACAGCCTTCACTGATTGTTTAACGATGCCCTCTTTTATTTTCTTTTCATTATATTTTGCTTCTTTTCATAAAATATTCTATAGTTTACTGGAGTTTTGTATGAAATCCCATCAATATTACTGTTTAATTTTTTAATGTTAAAGATTACCATGTAAGGAAAGTTACCTCCACTGCCAATGCCTTTTGGACACTTCTGTTTTCATTGTTGAAATGGTGGCAAATGCTGTGGTACAAATATTCTTCCTTCAGTGGCTGGCAAAAAATTGTCAAGGCAGCTATGAGCTGAGACAAAGTTTTGAAAAGGAAAAGAACATTCAAGAGGCCAAACATGCCTAAATTTTAATTTTTTCTTCAGCAAAAGCAAAATTTCAGAACAAATAACAACATTCCCTTAAGGTTTAATTAATCATTTTCATGGACTTTAATTATCATTGACATCCTGAGGAAGGATAGGAGAGAATGTGTTTACAGTCGTACATGTTTTCTTTTACTGTCCACAGAACACTGAAACCACAACAGAAGACCAAGAGCACCTTCCTGCCTGTTAGGAAGGACACACTTGCAATACAGTTGTCCATGTCAAAAATACTGGCATCTCTGAAATAGCCCTCGCGTCTTTAAAATCAATCAAGCAATCAGTGGGAATTCACTACGTGCCTTGAGCCACGCTCATCTCTGTAGATGCAAACACACAACGCTTTGTCCATGAAGGAAGTGAGGAGGAAATATGACACATACTAAAAACAAGAGAATAATGACAAGTCAAAGAGTCAAAGAGCTGTGTACCCAGAAAGCATTGTTTTGACCCAACTTACTTTTCTTGAATTAGACCCTGGATCAATGCCAGCAGTCTGCTTTGAAGGATTTCTAAGAAACAACTCGAATGAAATTAACTACATTATTTATCGTAAAGTTGTTGAAAACATCATTTGCCTTATATAAATAAATAATCTTAAAATCATAGAAATAACAAACAAGGAGATATGAGATACAGATAAAAATGCTAATGGGGTTAGAGAAAGGTGAGGATATCCAAGGGTATCTTGGAAGAGGTAAGACTTGAGCTGTACCTTGAATAAAATAGGTAAGTTATGAACATAAAAAGGGCACTAGAAGAGTCAAAACTGAAAACATTGTCATTTGTACATTAATTCAACATTAACCCATGCCACACTATGTACCAGGCACTGAAAATACCACAGCAGAAAATGGCCAATGTTTCTGTACTCAGGGAGCTTACAATCTAGTGAAGACATACATATAAGCTCACATAGCTAGCAAGTTAAGTCCATGAAATATTTAACTCTGGGCATTGCTTTCTTTCCTGTACTTCCTGATTATAATATCAAGCAGACCCAGGGTATTGATACCTCCTAAACGAAAACCAGGATTGTTAAGACAGGAAGAGAAGGAAATAAACAGTAAAGATTCATTTTTGTTTTTCTTTTTGATTCCTTCCAAGCCAGGAAAATCAAAAGAGAAGACCTAAGGGGAGGGAAGTATAGGGGCTTCTTTTTCTCCCTCCCTCTCTCTTTCTTTCTCTCTCTCCCTTTCCCACCTCTCTCTCTCACACACACATACATACACATACATATGGTGCACACACACCCCACAGAAAGACAATAGAGTGTAGACTGTAGAGGTTTACCTTTGCTGAAGGGAGAAAGAGAGGTGGTGAGCTGGTGCTTTGCAGGAGGCCAGCCAGGGACTCAAGGGAGTCAAGCAGAGAGGAGGCTGTCAGAGCGGGAATGCCAGAGACTGGCATTCTCATGTGATTTTACAGTTATGTATGTTTGAGAAACACTGTTTCATCAAGTGTGGTCAGAGCCAGGGACCACCTGGTACTGCTCTAACACCTACAGACCTCTAGACTTTGGGCTTCAATGGCCATTGGCCCTGCAAAGGAAGTAGCTATTTTCATCATGAGGACAAAAGGGCATTCCACTGGCAGCTTCTTGCCCACAGACCATCATGAACCATACAACTGAAGGATGCCTGTATCTCACTTAGGAAGTAGTTGAGACTCTTTGAACTGCTCAGGACACTTTAACCTCCTGGCATGCTGGAAAGAGGGTGTGAGTTCTTGAATCCTGGAAGAGGGATGATGGTATGGAAAATGAAGATCCCATCACTAGTTCTTGGGTTGCCTGAATGGTGGAAAAAAACATTCTTCTTACAAACATTGCACTTTAACACTCAGGTGTATATGCATATACATATGGCTGGAGAAAGGACTGTTAGATTCAGATTCAAATAAAATTTCACAATGGAAAATTCCACAAAGTGACCTTGTAATGCCTGGAAATGTATATGGGATAAAGAACAGTTAATCTCAATATTCCTCAAACTTTATCATAAGAATGACCTGGGTCAATTGTTAAAAATGCTAGTTCCTAGGCACCTCTCCTGCAGTATCTGGTTTGGTAGCTTTGCCCTAGCCCTGGGAATCTGTTTTTAACCTGAGTCTCATGTGCTTTTTCACAGTTATGTATGTTTGAGATACACTGTTTCATCAAGCGTGGCTGAAATGTTGCACAACCTCTCCTCTGGCACCCTCACAGACCTAACCAGCTATCTTGGTGCTGGCCGAGGAGCCTGCAGTCTCTGGATTCTTTGCAACAGAATTGCAGGCAGTCCCCACCAATCTCTCAGAGTTGCCATATGGGAGAGGACACAGACAATGTATTAGCCCAGTGCAAATTTATGGGTTATAGACTCACGATGGGAAATTCACATTTTTGAACTGCTCACAGGAGGTATTGAGTGTGTCATCCCAAAAGCCATACCTTGTGCCGTGGTGAAGGATGCACTTTTCTGCAGTTGGTGATTCCAACTGTCACAGTCAAGTGGCACTCTGGAAACTACTTTCAGGCACTGACCCTGCACGTTGCCTCATGAAAAGGCTGAAATTAGTAGAGTCTAAGTTAGGATTTGTTTCAGGCTACAGAGGAAGTTTCACAACATACTTAGCTACAAGGCAATAGAGAGCATTTTGATAGAACCAGCAGTTCCAGCTGACTCCCGAGTGGAACCAAACTGTTTGGAAAAGGGGCTTATTAATTAGCCATTCTTCTTGCTAATGCAAATAATTAGCTAATGCTCTGCTGAATTTATGCTGTCATGTTTTCTACTGTTCTTTCCAATGAGAGTTTTCATATAAGCAGGTGCTGCTTTGCTTTTCTAATCAGTCTAACAAATCCGTTGTGGCTCCACTTTGAAGTCAGATAGACTTACATTCCAATCCCATTCAACCACTTTGCATTTATCTGTGTGACCTTGGGCAAATGTCTTAACTTATTGCTTTCTATTTTCCTTTCTGCGAAGTGGGGATAAAGACAGTACCTAACTCATGGGTCATGTGTCAGGACTTAACTAGATAATGAACATAAAGCACCTTGACTGGTGGCTGGCAGGTCATGTCTCAACACGTGAAAATTTCTGTTACTACTCCTAGTCAAAAAATTATCCTTGCTGTCAAAATCTGGCCATCTGATCATATATGTGTATGTTTGTGCATGGCTTTCTTATTCAGGCTGTTTGTGTTATGTTGCAATGCCTATCTAAAGTGTGGACTATAGACTATTTCCTAGTTCATTCAATCTAAACACCCTCATATTATTTTCTTTCTACTGATTCACTATGTAAAGGCTTTTTCATAGGGGTTTCCCGTGATTTAGGAGATTTCTTTGGGACATCTGTTAGTGTGCAAAATGTTTTTACCTCCCCCCAAAATTTAGTAGCTACAATGTTAGTTTTCTTCATATATCCAGAAAGCCAAATTGCCACATGCTGAATTGCTTCTTTGGCAAAGCATTTCTTGAACTCAAGATTGAATCATGTCCCTCTAATAAATGCTCCAATAACTTTTTTCAAAGCACTTCACAGTTTGTAATGTTCTCTTCTTTTGTGTGATTATTGGCTTAAGAGCCATGTTTTCTTCTTCAACTCCATTTTAAACCTAACTGTAATGTACAATGGATCTACGTTGCTCACTACTTTGTTTCCAGCTTCAAGTGTAGTGCTCATGACAGAGCAGGTATTTGAGGACTATTTGTTAAGTGCAAGCGACACTGCTAGTGCTCTCAGCAGATCCTCTAGGGTCCTTTCAGTGTTGCTGTGTGTCCCTCCCCTTCTCTATCATCATCTGCTGCCTGCATTCCCTTGCAAGTTTCTCTTGCGTATCTTCAAGAAATCATTTGCACACAGATCCTTGACTCAGCGTCTGCTTATGGAGATTGCAACCTAAAACATTAAGTAAATTGAAAAAACTATTTCTAACATGTAGGAAATCTCTACTCAATTACTGTGTCCTCCAAGGTTTATAAAGAATAAGGGTATAGAGGTAAAGTTTATGCTGTGTATGATCCAACAGACACCAGATATCATGCAGAGATTCAACAATAGAATAGGGATACCAGAAGAGTTCTTTCTACAGGTAACAAATGACTATGAACAATGAGGGCAGAAGAAAATGGGAAGATGACAGGAGTTTTTTGAGGTAGAAAAGTGAATCTCTATCAAAAGCATCTTCAATTTGCTGACACACAGTACACTTGAGAGCACTGATTCCTTGGTAAATGCAGATTAAAAAGTCTTGGCCTTTAGCCAAGTAATGAAAAAAAATGCATATTTTTCTTAGGTGTGCCTAAGCCATTTTTAAAAATCCTTTGAAAAGCTAAGCAATAAAAACATGGGAGGAAATGGCCAAAGAAATTTCAGCTTTGTAACTGTGAAGGCTGCGTGTAAAGGAGAACAGGGATATTTGCAAGCTGTCAGAAAAGACTAGGGTGTGCATGAGTGTGATTATAAGTGTGAATGTTTGCAGAAGATTACGTCCATGTTAAAGTCGTTTATTTTTGACAGCAAAAGAAAAACATAGAATCTCTTTAATGTGAAGACATTTTGAATAAAGCCATGGAAGATTTCAGAGGGATTATGCATTAACTAAATCAGAATAGTGCTTAGTCCCATTACCAGGACAAGAATAAGAAATAAGATCCCTATATATCCATTTATAAATGGATACATACATAAAAACATTCATTTAAATGAAAATGCCAAATGTAACTCTCTGCTTTAGGCATAGATAAAATTATACACCATAATCTTTGCATTAGAAAACAAATTTCCCTGGCTTAAAACACATCTTTCTATATCCTAAAGAATTTGGCACCACTCCAAATTTTAGCTAACCTGTAAAATATTCTATGGGAATGTTGCTTTCTGAATTCGATTCTATTCTTTCTATTCTGCTCCATTGTTCTATTTGTTTATCTTTATGTCTATGCCATCCTGTCTCCATTAATGAAATTTTATAATAAATCTTAAAATAAGATAATCTTACCCTCCAACTTTGTTCTTCTTTTTCAGAATCACTTTGGCTATTGTAGGTCATTTATATTTCCCTATGAATTTTAGAACCAACTTGTCCATTTCTATTAAAAAAAAGGCTACAAATATTTGAATCTTACTTTTATGTACAATCCTTATAATTGGGGTATTTAGAGCATTTTCATTTGATATGATTATTGAGGTGGTTTAGTATAATTCTATCCTCATGTCATTTATTTTATATTTAACTCATTCATTCTTTGTTCTCCTTTTCTTCTTTTTTCCTCTCTCTTTTGGATTGATTGATCATTTTCATTATTTATCTCCTTTGTTGGCTTACTGGTGGTAACTCATTGATTTGTTATTTTAGCGGTTACTTTAAGGTTTATGGCATACATTGTTAATTTATCACACTCTGCCTCCAAGTGATATTATGCCATTTTATGGACATTTAAAGAAGCTTACAACAGTATACTTGATTTTTTCTTATCCAGCCTTAATACTATTGGTGTGTTTTGACAATATGTTCATATCAATTAGAAACTCCATAGTACATTATTATTTTTGTTTAAATCACCAATTGTCTATTAAAGTTATTTAAATTACAAGACAATCTTGTATATTTGCTCATATTAATCCCATTTTGGTGCTTGTCATGCCTTCATATTTCCAAGTGATACCATTTTTCTTCTGCTTGAAAGCCTTCCTTTCACATTTATTGTAGTGCATTTCTTTGGCTTGTGAAGTCTTTCCCCTCTTGTATATTTGAAAAAGTCTTTAATTTGCCTTGTGTTTGGAAGATATTTTCCCAGAGCACAGAATTCTTGGTTGACATTTTCTTTTTTCTTTTGGATGCTGGGCACTGTCTTTTTGCATTGTTTCTAATAAAAATTCTGCTGTGTTCTTTGTCTTTGTTTTTCTGTACAGAGCATGTCTATTTTGGCTGCCTGTAAGATTTTCTCCTTCTGTTTATGAGCAATTTTATTATGATAAATGTTCTTTTTTCTTTTTCTCTATTTGTGTGCTGGTTCTTGTGTGCCTTCTTGCATTTGTAGATTTCATCAAATTCACGAAAAAATTCCACCATTATTTGCTCAAATATTTTTCTGTCACCTCATCTCTTTCAGGGATGCCAGTTACACATGCACTAGGCTACTTGAAGTTGTCTCACAGCTCACTGACACTCTTTTCACTTATTTGGATTATTTTATTTCTGTCTGTTTAATTGAATATCTGTTACTATGTCTTCAAGTTTACTATTCTTTTCTTCTACCATGTCAAATTTTATATTTATCCCATCTGTTTTTGTATCAAATATTGAAGTTTTCATATTTAAAATTTTGATTTGGGCCAGGCACGGTGGCTCACACCTGTAATCCTAGCACACTGGGAGGCCAAGGCGGGAGGATTATTTGAGCTCAGGAATTTGAGACCAGCCTGAGCAAGAGCAAGACCCCATCTCTACTAAAAATAGAAAAATTAGCTGGGTATTGTGGTGTGTGACTGTAGTCCTAGCTACTCGGGAGGCTGAGGCAGAAGGATTGCTTGAGCCCAGGAGTTTGAGGTTGCTGTGAGCTAGGCTGATGCCACAACACTTTACTCAGGGCAACAGAGTTTGAGACTGTCTCAAAAAAAGAATTTTTTTTATTTGGTTCTTTTTTATATCTTTCATGTCTAAATTTAACATTTTGAACATACGTAATAGTTATAACAACTGTGTGAAAGTCCTTGCCTGCTAATTCTAACATCTGTGTGAGTTATGGGTCAGTTTTAATTAGCTGATTTTTCTTCTCATTATGGGTCATATTTTCCTTACTTTTTCCATACCTGGTAATTTTTTATTGGATGCCAGAGATTGTGAATTTTATCTTCCTAGGTGTTGGATATTTTTGTATTTTTATAAATATTCTTGTGTTTTGTGCTGGGACATTGTTATTTGGAAACCATTTGATCCTTTTGGGTCTTTCTTGTAAGATTTGTTATGCAATACCAGAGCCCTGTTTAGTTTAGGATTAATTATTTCCTACTACTGAGGTAAGACTGCTCTTAGTACTCTAGCCAATTGCATGTGCCTTACAAAGTTTTACACTCTAGCTGACGGGAACAGGCACTTCCTTGACCCTGTGTGAACAATGGGTACTGTTCTTTCTAATCTTTTTGGTGATTCTCCCCCCAGCCTCAATCCCTTTCTCCCCATGTATGTGCTGATTGATACTCTGCTGAACTGAAGAGGCAACACTCTGCAGTCCTCTAGAGTTCTCTTTCTTTTTTTTCTATTACAAAGTGTTAAGCGGGGTACAAATGTTTTTGGTTACATGGATGGCTTTTGCTATGTTTGAGTCACAGCTCTAAGTGTGCCCATCACCCAAATAGTGTTCCTTGTACCCATTAGGTGGGTTTTCAACCTTCTCCTCCTCACCCCTCACCCCTGCTTGTTTTCCACTGAGTTTTACTTCCCTCTGTGCACATGTGTGCTCACCAGTTAGTTCCAATTTAATAGCAAGTACATGTGGTGTTTGTTTTTCCATTCTTTAGAAACTTCACTTAGGATAATGGTCGCCAGTCTCATCCAAATTGTTGCAAAAGGCATTACCTTCATCCCTTTTATGGTGGAGTAGTAATCCATGATACCATGGATTTTGTAAATCCATTCATGAATTGGTGGGCACTGCGTTGATTCCACATCTTTGCAATTGTGAATTGTGCTGCAATAAACATTCAAATGCAGGTGTATTTTAATAAAATGACTTCTTTTCATTTGGGTAGATATCCAATAATGGGATTGCTGCATCAAATGATTGGTCTACTTTTATGTCTTTAAGGAATCTCCATACTGTTTTCCACAGAGATTGTACTAATTTGCAGTGCCACCAACAGTGTATAAGCGTTCTTTTCTTTCTGCATCCATGCCAGCATCTGTTGTTTTTGGACTTTTTAATAAAAGCCATTCTAACAGAGGTAAGGTGATACCTCATTGTGGTTTTAGTTTGCATTTCCCTGATGATTAGTAACGTTGAGCATTTTTTCATATGTTTATTAGCCATTTATTTATCTACCTTCTTTTGAAAAGCTTCTGTTCATGTCTTTTGCCCACTTTTTAATGGAATTGTTTGTTTTTTTCTTGCTAATTTGTTTGGGGTCTTTTCTGGTTCTATACAAAGCATAGAATTATTGTTTCTGGATCTGCAAAAAAAAAATGATGTTGTTACTTTAATGGGGATTGCATTGAATCTGTTAATCACTTTGTGTAGTATACACATTTTGACAATGTTGATTCTGCTAATCCATAAGCGTGGTATGTGTTTCCATTTGTTTACATCTTATGCGATTTCCTTCCTCGGTGTTTCATAATTCTCCCTGTAGGTCTAGAGGGTTTTCACCTCCTTGGTTAAATATGTTCCTAGGTATTTTATTTTCTTTGTTGCTATTATGAAAGGTATTCAGTCTTTGATTTCATTCTCAGCTTGACTGTTGTTGGTGTATAGGAATGCTACTGATTTGTATACATTGATTTTATAGTCTGAGACTTCAATGGATTTAATTATCAATTCCAGGAGTCTCTTGGCAGAGTTGGGGTTTTCTGGATACAAGATCATATCATCAGCAAAGAGTGATAGTTTGACCTCTTCTTGCCCCATATGGATACTCTTTATTTCCTTCTCTTGCCTGATTGCTAGATACAAAATCTTGGAGTTTTCTAGATACAAGATCATATTGTCAGCAAAGAGTGATAGTTTGACCTCTTCTTTCCCCATAGGTATACTCTTTATTTCTTTTTCTTTTTTTCTTTCTTTTTTTTTTTTTTGAAACAGAGTCTCGCTCTGTTGCCTGGGCTAGAGTGAGTGCCGTGGCATCAGCCTAGCTCACAGCAACCTCAGACTCCTGGGCTCAAGCAATCCTACTGCCTCAGCCTCCCTAGTAGCTGGGACTATAGGCATGCGCCACCATGCCCGGCTAATTTTTTGTATATATATATTTTAGTTGGCCAGATAATTTATTTCTATTTTTAGTAGAGACGGGGTCTCACTCTTGCTCAGGCTGGTCTTGAACTCCTGACCTCGAGTGATCCACCCGCCTCGGCCTCCCAGAGTGCTAGGATTACAGGCGTGAGCCACTGCGCCCGGCCTATACTCTTTATTTCCTTCTCTTGCCTGATAGCTCTGGCTACGACTTCCAGTACTACGTTGAACTGAAGTGGTGACAGTGCCCAATGTGTTTTGGTTCCATTTCTAAGCAGGAATGCTTTCAAATTGAAGGCATCACTCTACCAGACTTCAAGCTATATTACAAGTCTATTGTAACCAAAACAATATGGTCCTGACACAAAAACAGAGACCTAGAGAACCGGATCAGAACAGATAACCCAGCTATAAAACCACCATCATATTGGCATCTGATCTTTGACAAAGCAAATGAAAACATACTACACTGGGGTAAAGAATCCCTAATTCAACAAATGGTGCTGGGAAAATTGGATGGCCACATGTAGAAGACTGAAACAGGATCCGCACCTCTCACCACTCACAAAAATTAATTCATGGTGGATAACAGACTTAAACCTAAGGCACGAAACTATAAGAATTCTAGAAGAGGTAGGAAAAATTCTTATAGATATCAGCCTAGGGAAGGAATTTATCAAGAAGACCCTAAAGGCAATCACAGCAACAGCAAAAATAAATACTGGGGCTATGAGTCAATTAAAAAGCTTTTTCACAGCCAAGGAGATAATCAACAGAGTGAATAGACAACCTATAGAATGGGAGAAAATATTTGCCTGCTATATATCTGATAAAGGGCTAAAAACCAGAATCTATGAAGAACACAAATGAATCAGCAAGAAAACATCAAACAACCCCATTAAAAAATGGGCAAACAACATGAACAAAAGGTTTTCAAAAGAAGATAAACTAATGGCAAATAAACATATGAAAAAAGGCTCAATGTATCTAATCATCAGGGAAACGCAAATCAAAGTTACAATGAGATATCACCTAACTCCAGTGAGAATGGCTTTTATCAAAAAGTCCCAAAATAATCGCAAAGATGTGGAAACAACCCAAGTGCCCATCGATACATGAGCAGATTAATGAACTGTGGTATATGTATACCATACAGTACTACTCAGCCATTAAAAAAAATGGTGAACTAATACCTTTGTAACAAAGGTATTAGTTCCATTGAATGGAACTGGAGATCATCCTTTTGAGTGAAGTATTACAAGAATAGAAATATAAAATCCACATGAACTACGAAATTGGAACTAACAGATCAATGCTCATGTACACATATAGTAGTAAAATTAAATAGAAATCAAGCAGGTGGGAGGGGGGATATGGGGATGGGTAAATTCACACGTAATGAGTACAAGAGCACTATCTGGGTGATGGACACACTTATAATATTGACTCAATCTGTACAAAAACAATTAATGTAACCAAAATGTTTGTACCCCTGTAATATTCTGAAATAAAAAATAAAACAAAATATTACATGTAAAAAAATTAAAAACTGATGTTTCATATATTTTGTTCATTTTTTTTATTCATGTCAGGCAATAGAGAAAATCCAGTCCCTGAACCTCTATTTTGACCAGAAGTGAAAGTCTTAGCATGGTATTTAATTCAGGTTCACCTCCATTTTCCAGATATGAAAACTAAAGCTTACTTAGAGAAGTTAGGTAAATTAACCAACATTATACACCTACTCAGGGCTGTAGCCAAAATTTGGAATCAGGTTGTCTGACAGAGTCTTTGTGTTTTTCAGTACTTTACTTTACCCTAATTCTTGGGTATTTCAAACCCAGGCATGATAGAAAGATCATAATGGCATCATAATGGCAACTAAACTGCAACATATTATTAATAAGAGAACCTCATTCTCTAACCGTGCCAGTTAACAGAGCATTTACTGTAGGTCTTTGGGTGATTTTTCAATACTGAGACCCCCTGCAGGAGTTCATGACTTTAACTAATTTTCATATGTATTACTCCACAATGCTATGACATCCTTTTCTAACTGACCTTTCAAAAATGAATAGTCCACTGTATGTGTATAAAAAGCATTGTTCCATCAAATTATTTCACACTTCTCTTTCCTTCCCAGTGCACAATGGGAGTGAATATGACCAGAGGAAATTTGCCATCTGCAACATAACACATAGCTCCTTTTTCTACAGTGACTGGGAGACTACACTGCTTTTTCTCTAGATTTTAGAGAAACTATGCTTCCATACAGACATACAGAATCATGTGCACAAACATACTGGTTGCAAAATAATCTTGATCCTTTACCCTCTGTCAGCAAATGCAAAGCTGAAGGTTCACCAGATAGTCTCACTTCTTTCTAACCCTATGGTTTCATTGTTTTACTGAAATCTATAAAAATGTATATTTTTTCCTGAAAATACAGGCATTGTGTTTAACCCATGTTTATTCAAAAGTTTGAATTCTTTAGGAGCCTTTCTGGTATAAGCTCTCTATTACATGACTGTACTAAGATGAAGTGATGAATGAGCCAGGGGCCTTTCTCCTTCTAGTTATTTCATTTGTTAGGCTTTGGGGTCTGTGAAAAATGAGCAAGATTTTGGAGAAGTTCCACTAGAGAACAGAGGAGGGTGGAGCTTCACACAACTAACAGAGTTATGAACTACCAGCATATTATGAGGTTCCCATAGATGTGACCTCTTTTAGAATGCAGCATTGAAGGCAATCCTCATTAATATGAAAAATAATGAATGTATACTGCACAGTACTCAGAGGAAGAATTGAAAGCTGGATCGGAAAATAACTGAATTAAGTTCTTTTCTTGCTATGTGACTTTTCAAACATCTTAATTTCTAGTTGCAAAAGGTTTGGGGGCTTGTTGTTTGGGGGATCTGCCTATAAAGGTGTTCTATCTCCTTGACAGGCTCTTCTTGGTTTGGTTTGATTATGTGCTCTTTTATTTTGTAGGTTATCATCATTTTCAAAGATACTGAGCTGAACTTTGACACGTTGATCAGAAAAATTCATTTACATAATTTCTGAAAAGAGAAATGCACGTACCTGCTAGATTTCAGGTACAGATAAGATAAATAACTTAGTTTGGAATTCACTGGAGGAGAACCAATGCCTCCCATCATCACTAAGAGTCATTTTTTAGACTGTGAGCTGCTGCATTTGACTTGGGATAGTTCTGTGTGCTGAATTAATTCCAGAGACTTGAATATGCAGGTCAGCAAACACACAGAAATTCTTTTGGTTCTAAAAATAATCATAGTGCCTTTTCTTTGCATATGATGTCCTAATTTTGAAAACATATGACCACATTCTTAAAGGAGTTTACAATCCAGCTTGAGAAAACAAAAATATATAGAACAATTAAGTGCTGAACTAGAGGTCAGATGATTATATAGGCAATAAGAAAATAGAAGGAGAAATCTGTATAGAGTAGTTGAGGGGAGCTTTATGTAGAGGATAATTTCTCAGTAGAGAGAAGTGAAGATAAAAGTTCTCACAAATGATGAAAACCAGCAGGGCAAAGGCAAGAAGTTGGAAATAAGAGTAGAATACATGAAAAGAAGTGACTATGAAGAGATCCTCTTGGGGGGCTGGGAAATAAGTTGCTATCAGTTGATGGATGGCGGAGAAAGACACACAGAACTGATGTCTAATAAGAAAGGTAACAAAGCCACTGTAGGGTTTTAAGCGGATAATAACCATAAGTATGGTTTTACCAAGATTAGCCTGGCAGTAATATGCAAGGGAAATGAGGGGATAGATGAAATGAGAGACTAGGTTGAGACAAGTAGTTCAAGTCAGGAGAACTGTATCAGAGGCTTTGGGAAAGGACCAGTTAATACTCTGAAGGAAGAAACGAGGAGACTTGAATGTTCCACCTCTCAGTGTTCTCCACAATCCCAGTGGTGGGTTTCAGGAACGGGAGCAGATAGTGGAGGACACAGGTGTGTATCTGCCCATATGTCTTGTGTAGACATTTTGCTATTCAACCTCTTTGGATGTCATCTATGTGATTAACCAATCTTTCTCCAAGAAGGGATTTAAATGCATGAGCGCTAGGTCATTGATACTGTCTCCATAGAATGAAAATTTCAAATGGTACAATTGGAACAATCATGAAAAAACAATCATGACAAAATACAGGAAAAAGGATTGTTCAGGAAAGAAAGGGAAGCAACAGGGAGCCAAAGAAGAAAAATAAAGGAGAATAGTAACGAAGAAAGAGGACAAGAAGCAGACTGTCCAACTTCTCAGGGTTTGAGTTGCCTCAGTGAAGCACCAGTCCCTAAGGGCACTTCTGTCTGCCAGAGGAAGAGTAGAATTATAGAGCTTATAGACCTTGCCTTTTTTTTTGAATTCTTGAGAAAACTGATGTCCAAAGAGAATAAATGTCTTTCTCAAGATTAGATGACTGGTGAGTACTGGAGACAGGATGAGAACACATGGCTGTATATTTTACGTATATCCAGAAGGATATATGAAACTAATAATAGTATTTGCCATAGGGAGATTAACTATGTGAATAAGAATGAGAGGAAAGCTTTTTTACTTTTTGATTTTTGAACCATGTGAATGGTTTGCTTATTCAAAAAAAAAAAAAAAAAACCCACAAAAATAAGAAACCAAAATCCCAAAATAGAGTACTTATGTCATTTATATAGAAAAACAAAACAAAGATAGACCCTAATATGTATAATATATGATAAGAAAAGCATGAAAAGTCAGTAAGAGAATTCTGATTTCCAGTCTGGCGTGTAAGAAACTTGGAAGTCATCACCGTATTCTAATATGTGAAAAGATGAACAAACCAAAAAATCAGTAACTCTTCTTAGGTCTTTCAGAAAAGTGAGGTCACAGAGCAAACCATTGTCCCTCAGATTGAAGAGACAGACTGGCAGATATAGAAAATCACAACTTACCAGAGCAGAAAGCTCACTAGGAAACAGTACTGAGTAGGAAAACCTAAACTGTAATTGATGACTTACTGGAAACTCAGTAAGGACAAGCACGAGAGTTAAAAACTCAAGAGGGCCCAGTCATTGGGGGATCCCTAAACCTTCGTGAGTTTTACCACCAGGAGCTCTACCAGGTTCTTGCAGTGAATATCAGAGTGAAATCCCCTTGTGCTTCTGGCAGAGGGAGGGGGAACATGGCCATTTTGAAGCATCCCAGAGCATTCTGTTCTTAACAAGGCCTAACCTACTGGAGCCTTATCAGAGCCTAACCAATCTGGGAAAAAGAAAATACGCAACTCCAGCCTTCTTTGGCCACCCTGTCCCACCTAAGAGGTGGATGAGTGGACTGAGACATACTTGTAGGTTCACTAAAAGACTAACACTTCATCATAGGACGATAGAATGCTTCCCCTCCCTTCACAGCTTACAGACACATCACTAAAAGCCTCTTTACAGCAGTTTCTTTGGCCCAGTACATTATGTCATGCTTTCAAAAAGTAATTACAAGGCATATTAAAAGCAAAAAAACACAGGTTAAAGGGACAGAGCAAACATCAGACCCAGATGCAGATACGGCAGGGATATTGGAATTATCTGACTCGTAATTTAAAACAACTGTAATTAATATGCTAAGAGATCCAATGGAAAAGGCAGACAAATGCAAAAACAAATGGGTAAGGTAAGCAGAGAAATGAAAGTTCTAAAAAGAATCAAAAAGAAATGCTAGCAATCAAAAACACTGTAATAGAAATGACTTTGATGAACTCGTTAGCAGACTGAACACAGCTAAGAATCTCTGAGTTTGAGAATATGTCAACAGAAACTTCCAAAATGCAAAGCCAAAGAGAAAATAGACTAAAAAAAAAAAATGTAACAAAATAGCAAAGAACTGTAGGACAACTGCAAAATGTGTAATAAACCTGCAATGGGAATATCAATAGGACAAGAAAGAGACAAAAGAACAGAAAAAATATTTGACTAATGATGATTAAGAATTTCTTCCAAACCAATGTCAGACATCAAACCACAGATCCAGGAAGCCCTGAGAACACCAAGCAAGATAAATACCAACAAACGAACAAATAAAAACTACACATAGTCATTTCATATTAAAATTGCAGAAAATCAAAGATAAAGAAAAAAATCTTGAAAGAAGCCAAAGGGGTTAAAAAAACTTAACTACACAGGAGCAAAGATAAGAATTACATCTGACATCTCAGAAACGATGCAAAGCAAGCAGCAAGTGGAGTGAAATATTTAAAGTGTAGAAGAAAAAAATCCCACCTACCTAGAATTCTATGCCCTGAGAAATTATCCTCAAAAGTGAAAGAGAAATAAAGGTGAAATAAAAACTTTCTTGGCCAAACAAAAATTGAGGGAGTTTGTTGCCAGTAGGCCCTCCCTGCAATAAATGTTAACAGAAATTCTTCAGTGACAAATATAATGACATAGGTGAGAAACTTGGACCTACATAAAGAAAGAGCATTAGTGAAAGAATAGGTGAAGCCTAGTAAACATCCAGCCTGCCACACCACAGCCAGCAGTGCCCTCAAATGGGACAACCATGTACAGGGCCACACAGTGTCTGAGCGACATGGTAGCAGCTTCCTGCAGCAGGGACTGCAGCTCTCTGCAAAGGCTTCTCTTCTGGGTCCATGGGCACTAACCTAGTAAACAAACCCAGCACACCCAGGAAACCTTCCCCACCTGGAAGGAGGAGCAACCCATTGACACCCGTTTGACTAAAGGACTCAAGCAAGGGAAATGAAATGTCAAGTTAAGGCAATATCCAACAGATTATGGCCACCGAGTCTGGTTGGTTTGTTCAGAGCTGTGTAGGAGAAAATACACACACACAGAATCTCTTTGATGTAATAGCTTATGGCACGTTGTGATAGAAAGGCCCCCTACACAGAACCAGGGCATGAGATACATCTGTCCTAAGCAGAGCCAGGCTGTGTTGATTTCCCTGTTTACCATTCTGTCCTTTTTTGATCCCTCACTCCCTTTTTAAAGTGTGCAGTGGATAGCATTGCAGTGTCTCCCTATTTTTAGCCAAAGCCTTAAATCAGCCATGTACACCTTGGTGAGAATATTCATTCACAACGAAAACTGCCTGAGTGCCTCTCCAAAGTGTGTTCATGCATTACGCTGACATCGACGCATGGAACAGCAGCATGCTCTGTTTCCAGTTTGCAGGCAGGAAACCTGGGGAGGGGCAGATGTCTTTCCATGGGCTCCTGAAATCACAGCACGTCCTGGGCCTGATGACCATGCTTAGGTGTCTATAAGGCAATGACCTGTCCTTATTTGTAACAAATCTCCCTGAAGAAGTTCTATGTTTCTGAAAAAAAGAACAGTCTTGTGACCCTCCAGCACTGTTTGTTCTTTGTGGGACTGAATCACCCACCACAGAGTTTCCATGACAAACAGGTCAGAGACCTGACTCTGGGTTTAGACTGGGAGAACAGCAGCAACCTGGAGTACCTTGCTTCTGTGTAGGAAGAGTTGCAAGGTGAAAGTCAGCAGTCTCAAGACTGTTTCTCTGTTAGCTCAGGGCTAAGGGAAACATGAATTCCACAGTGACCCTCACAGCTGTTTACAGCCACGGAAGCAGCCCTAAGAAGAAGTGTGCTGGAGTTTAGTTGTTGGTAGTGGTAGTGTCTTGTTTGTATTGTTAATAAAACATCTTCTCTAAAAGCAAAAAATAATAAATAGTAAGGAAAGGGATGAAATACAAAAAAGGTGGAGTTAGTGATGGCAAGTATAATAATAATAATTTGACGCTGATGATCATAATGATAGCTAACCCCATTTAGCATTCAGAATATATCAGACACTGTTCCCCGTGCATTGCATGTTCTATAATAACTCAGAACACTACCCTTAACTTATGAAATAAGTAGTTATCTTTAATTTACAAATGAGGAAATTGAAATAAAGAGATTAAGTTCATAGTACATAGCTAGTAGACTTTATATTTAAAAATTAATTTCTTATCCATATAATATGCCAAAATAGATTTAAAAGATTTAAATAATTAAATGCATACAATGAAATTAGAAAAATAACTGGAAATTTTTCAATATTTATATTATGTCTAATGGGGTAAGATATTTTCTAAGCAAAAATAAAATGGAAGAAATCACAAAGGAAAACATCAACATCTCTAAACATCTATTTTTTAAGTTTTAAGTGTCTGAAAGCATACAAAATTAAGAAGTAAAACATGCCAAAGGAAAAAAAGCCAAAAATATTCCTAACAATATTAATACTCTTAATATGTAAAGTGCTTATAAGAGTCAATAATAGAAACAGTAGTACCCTGAAAGATAGATGGTCAAAGAATAGGAACAATTTGCACATGCAAAAAAATAAACATCACCAGTGATATATGAAAAATAATAACAGCTATTATCGAGTTTTTACTCTGGATCAGCAACTGTGCTAAATATTTTTATTATCTTGTTAAATATTCAAAGCACTTGTGTACTATATGCATGCCCAAGATCACAATGCTAGTAAGTAATGGGAATAGGAAGCCAAGTTGCGCCAACTCCAAACTCATCATTTGACTGTGATGCTGTATTTCTTCCAATAGTGTGCTGAAGCCAGCTCATTCCGACTTGCAAGGGTCCACTGAAACACTTCTTCCCAATCCTATGTTCAATGACGTCATGTTGGTAACTTGAAATGGGCCATGGTGGGAGAAATCATACCACGGAAAACAGCAAATGCTATAAATGAATGCCTCCTACTCCCTCACCCCCAATCCCAGGCCAGAAAGCTACTTATTAAGTATTTACCAGCTCACCACTTACTATCTCCCTAAAACAACCTGAAATGGGGTCATATTCCAAGAGCCAAACACGGGAACTTTGTCAAAGCACAAGTAATACAGCTGACCTTTTTAAACTGTCAACCTTATTATTCAAAGAAACATGAACTAAAATTCGAGTTAGATAGCATGCTGGCCTACAAATTTGCTAAGATTAAAAGAGAATGATGGTAAACTAAATTGTGATGCCAAAGGCATGTAAACTATTTCAGCCTTTCTGGAAAAGTATCCGGTAGTATGTGTCAAGCTCATATATTTCAGTCTTATAATTCCACCACTGAAAATCTAGAAGAAATAATCAGAAATACGTATGATGACCTGTATATAAGGATGTTCATTTCAATATTGTTTGGAGTAAAAACTTGGAAACTCCTAAAATAGCCAAGAACAGGACAACAGCTAAATAATGTATGCAATAATCATATGACAGAAAATAATAAAGCTATTAAAAATTCTTATTTTGTAAAACCATAAACAAAATGATTTATATATCATCCAATACATATATTTCTATACATACATAATATATATTATTCAGGTACATAGGTCTTTTTTATATACCTCAGTAAAATTTTATATTTTTCTTCATATAAGACCTATGCATATTTAATGTGTCTATGTGTATACATAAATGCATATATGTATATAATATGTATATATTCATGTATATACTGAGATATATTTTTTAAAACACTAGACAAATGAAACCTATTTTATGCTTATGTGTATGAAGACTGAATATTGTAAATATTCTAATTCTTCACAAATTAATTTTTAAGTTTAAGAAAATAGAAACAAAATATAAGATACAATTGAAGTGGAATTTTTCTTTTTTTAACTTGTTTAAATGATTCTACAATTTTTTTGTAAAATTGTATGGGACTATGAATAATTTTCTCATTTAGGAGTTTTATATTGCAAATTTTATGTCATGAGCATGTATCATTCTATACCTGAAAAATAATATTTAAAATGCCTAAAAATACTTAGAGTATTAGAATGTGTTGTATACTTAAAAATACTTAGTAGAGTTTTTAGAATATGTTCAATCTTTTATGCATGTGGCTCTTGTGATGAGGAAAGCACAAGTACAAACCAAGTATCACAGATCTCAAAACGGAAAGATTTCTTTCACCAGGGGTCCTGGGGAGTCAGGAAAGCCTCTGTACAGTGTACAGTGACTATTTGAGCAACACACTTTAATCCAGACTATAACCTGTTCACGGAAAATCGAGATGGCAAGCCTGTGCCCTCTGGGAGTTCCATGAGGGATATCACTCATTACGGAGAGCTAATTGGACACACTCCCAATTCACTGAGGCTTGAGAGCTCCCACTGGTCCAGAAACTGTTGTCTTGGGTGTCCAACTTTGCATTCTTTTGGTGAAACTGCTTCTTTCAACTTTGGGAGGACCAAATATTAAAACGTTTGATAGTATGTGAGTTCCAAGTCATGAGAACTGAGACAGTGGCCTTAGGATTCCTGTCTAGATTAGTTTATTTTCCTCTAGAATAAACATTGAAACCAAATGTAGATTTTGCAATGGAGGCAACCTTGTGTACAGGAAGCAGCATACAATTTGAAATCCAAGGACCTGGTTTGAGTCATATCTCCCTTTCCACCTAACTGAGTAATGTGGAGCAAGCCGATTAACTACACATTTTGCTCACATCATTCATTCACTATTCAGTCAACAAATATTAATATTTATCACTCTTCTACCATACATCAAAACACTGTCTCCAGACTAGAAAACAGTAAAGACAGAAAAAGCCTTATGCCCATATGTATCCTACATTTTAGTTGCAGACACAGCCAACCGTATAAAAATAACAAAATAAGGAGTTATATAATTTTTAGATAGTTAAAAGTGCTTTAAAGAAATAAGACAGAGTAGGCTGATAGAATCTGTAGGGCTAGAGAGGGGTGAATTGGAGGAGTAGGTTGACCAGATGGTCAGAGAAAGCTTTTCTGAGGTTATGATGTTTAAGCAGAAACTGAACCAGGAAGTTAGCCCTGAAAAGACCAGGGAGAGAACTATGAGGCAGGAAGTACAGTTGCAAAGGCCCAGGGGCAAGGGCAGAACTCCACAAAGGCTGCTGTGGCTAGAGTGGGCGAGCAAAGGAAGAAGGTGGTAGAGACAAGATTGGAACGGTGGCACCAACCGCACCATCAGAGCTGCCATGGAGATTAAAAGAGATGCTGTGTGTGAGGATAGCCACAGAGTAGCCATGGACTCACTCTGTAAATACTACAGGATTCGAGGGGGGGGGGCCCTGGTGTCTTTTTTGTCATCCATGGTTTGATCAAGGAGTAGAGGTTCTGTGTTTAGACAGAATGCAATTTGGCAGCTGAGATTTTCCTTTGGAAGTCTTGCCAGCACCAGTCCATTTGGGGTTCAGCAGAGGCCACATTGTGTCCTGTACAAGGTGTTTATTTCCTATGCAGAACTCAGCTGGCCAGCATCAACAGCTGGCTGGTTCCTTCACGCAGCAGACATTTGGCACGTGAGTGTGCACTTTTGCCATTCACACTTGCAATGTCATGTACAAGAACAAAGACTTGGTAACACAAGAAATTGTTAGGGAAGCTTTTATAATGCATGGCACAGTATAAAGAGGGTGGCTTCAAGGAAAGTTTCATTTCTAAATGTATTCAGTTGTGTATGGGCAACAGTTATCATTTCACCTTTATCAGGCCCTTTGCATCTGGGCCCAATTGTATGTCTTGCATGAGATGTAATCTCTCATCTGCTTAACATTTGGAGATGTATGATTGCTAGAGAATGATGTGGGAAACCAGACTCAGTCACAATCCCCCTTTCCCACAGTCTAAAAGGGAGTAAGATCCACTTGGTTTAGCATTTGACAACATAATGCAGGGTTGTCAAACTTGCCTTTCTTCCCAGACCATCACCTCCCTCCTGCTACTCTGCTATTAGTCTTGACCTCCTTGCTCCTTCTCCTGTCACTGCTACTCTGCCTACCTCATTCTGCTGTGCCAGCTCATGCTATACTTTCCCCAGGGGCGAATTCTCTGCCCAGAAGTGTGGGAAGAGGAGGGAGGGACTGCTGTGCTCATTTACCGGAGCTACAGTTGTCTCAATGTCTTGGTGTGGAAATACCTGCCCATCCACAAGCCTCTAGGCACCACGATTGTAGAACACACACTCTTTCATAAACCCTGGACTCATGAAGTGCATGTGAAACCTACGCAAGTTCAAGTGGACTTGAAAGCTTTTCAAATAGGCTTTCTGTTGTTAATCTGCACATTCATCTGCACATCTGGCTTGGAAAATCTGAAGCCACAAGTTCAGCTCTTCTTAGGGTGACTGGTTTGCTGCTGCAGTAAAGCCAAATGCAAGCATGAGTCTCTAACAGGCAACTCCCCCTTTCCACTGCCTCCCCTCTGGACCAGAGTTCTTCATGATGGAGATTTGTTGAGTTTCAATCTCTTAGATAACATTTAAAGAGTTACCTTTATAAAGTGGGAGATGAAATGTTAGTCACATGCCCTAGATACTTCAAACCCACGTTTCCTAGGATGTGCCCCTGAACATAAAATAAGAGCCAACCTAAACATTAGGCAAAGTCCATTTAGGCAAAGTTTTGGGTGCTGAGTGAGAAATTAAGATTGCCAATTCAATCTTCCAAGTCCCACTGAGTTCTGAATAGGAAACAGAGTTAGCACACTGTGGCCACTAGGTTTTGGTTGCTAATTGGGAAAGTAATCAGAAAACTTTCTTAAAACAGTCATTGAGTAAGACATTTGGGTTCTGCTTTCATTGTCTTCTTTTATTCCTTCTGAGAATTGATGTCTTAGTTTCCTGTGGGCCGGCCCTTGAATGTACTAGCTCTTGTTTTAATCATGAACTGAATCACGTTTGTCTGAGATTTGCAAAATTATACTCCTTGAACTCACAATTGCTTTATACAGGTGAAATATGATAAAAGAAGCTTTAAGGGTAGAATTAAATGTCTGCAGGTGAGCAATCTCCTAACGAGGTCACCTGCTTCTGAAGGACAGGAATGGAAGAGTGAAGAGTCCAGAGTTCAGGCTGCTAGTGTGGGCTTCCCTTGTGTTCACTGTATATGTAAGTTCTTCCCGCAAGATTTTTTTTAATGCCTACAAATTGTGACTACTTTCTTCTCTTACTCTCATTCTGCCACTATTTTATGCCCTTCTTGCAATTTTTTTCCTCTGGTCTATAGTGAGACAGCCAAGCATCCAAGCTCTGCCTTACAGGTATAGAGGCCCAACCCCAATCCCTATAGACATTTCCCCCTGTTCAATTCATTCCAACAGACATTTATCAAAAGTCACCAGTGGGACTACAAAGATGAACAAGTTTGGGTTCCTGCATTAGTGGGTCTTAGAGTTTAGAAGAGATAGATACTTAGCGGATAATTTTAATGATTTTAATACAACATGTTGAATACTTAACTAGAAATCTTACCCCTATGCTATGGAAATATAGAGTAGAATGACCACAGCTAAGCCTGGAGGTTCAGAAAAGACTTCCTGTGAGAGGCTATTGTTAAATTGGGTCTGGACAGATAAACAGTATTAAACTAAGTAGGAAAGGTGTTTCAGGTGGAAGGATTAGCACAAGCAAAAGCAGAAGGTCATAAAATAGCATAGGGTCCACAGAGAATCATAAACAGTTGACGCTGTTTAAGCATGGAGTGTGAGTCAAGAAGTAGCAAGAAATGAAGCTATATAGGGGAGTGGATGGGTGCCAGGTGCAAAGGGCCTTGTAGGCCCTTCAAAAGAACCTAAATTCTATAGGTGATGCATAGCCTTTGAATATATTTAAATAGGAAATGATATGATCAGATATAAATTTTAGACAGATAATTTTTGAAAATTTTTGAAGTGCAGATTCCAAGGGGATAATACTGAAGACATAGAGATGAGTCATGAGGCTACTGGATCCAGGATAGAGATGATAAGAGGGGAAGGAGAGAGAGGATACAATGGAGGGATTGTGCACTTGTGATTGGTTGATTGATAGGGTGTGGGTGAGAGAGGATACAATGGAGGGATTGTGAACTTGGCGATTGATTGATTGGGTGTGGGAGTGGTAAGAAAGAAGGATAAATTGAAGTTAACTCAGGTTTCTGCATTGTGATGGGGTGGATAATGGAGCTATCATTGAATTAGGCATTATAGAAGAACGAGTGTGCTTTGCAGGAGTGATTGCCATGGAAGAGGCAGTAGAGCACACAGCACCTACATGCTAAAATGCATGGATGCTACATCTAGTAGTGGTTTGCAGAGATGGCATTAGAGATTTCAAGGGTAGGATTTTTAAGGTGCAGAAGCAGCTCATCCTGGATCTAAGCTAAGCCCTCTGAAAAGAAGAAAAAGTGAAAAATTCCAATTTGGAGATGAGTTGTGTTCTCTCCCCCATGCCTACTTTCCCACCCTCATCCCTTGACATCCTACAGCCACCATTAGAATAAGTTTCCTATAAGTCCAAAATTCCATTTACAATACCACCAAAATTTATTCTTAGAGCCTGCATCTCCCATTTCCAGTTTTTCCCAGAAATTGTTGTGCATAAGTGGTCAGAATGCAATTTCCTTTTCCATCTTGTTATAACTCCCACTTCTTTAAATCTCTCTGTGATTCTACCAGTGACTACATACATATTTCACTTGAGAATTGGAACTTACAGGGTTTTGAGACTATAATATTGCATTTGCTTGTTGCAAATTGCATTTGCTTGTTTGAGGAGAAAGCTCAGTGGCTAGGGCCTTTTGTCTCTTTTGGCTTCTCTTCCCAACCTCAATTTCCTTTTGAATATTTAGGTAATTATGTTTGAAAACAAAAAGTACACTTGACAGAGAAATATTAAGGTTTACTGCCAGAGATATGATTAGGCAGGTAGATAAATTACAACAGTTTGAGTCAAAACTGTCCTTTGGACCAGCACTATCAAATAAATATACAATGTCAGCCACACATATCTGTAGTCTTCAATTTTTTATAGTCACATTAAGAAAATAAAAAGAGCCAGGCTCACACCTATAATCCTAGCACTTTAGGAGGCCAAGGCTGGAGGACTACTTGAGGCCTGGAGTCTCAGGTTACAGTGAGCTATGATGATGCCACTGCACTCTAGCCCTGGCAACAGAGTGAGACCCTGTCTCAAAAAACAAAACAAAACAGTATAAGTTATTCAACCTAATATATCCAAAATATTATCATTTCTTCATTTACTCAATACGAATGTATATTAATGAGGTTTTTTTAATATGAAGTGGTCAGAATCTGGTGTGCATTTTACACTTAGAGCATTTCTCAATTCAGATACTAAATCTGCATTAGAAATACTTGATCTGTACTTAGATATTATAAAGTTTAAGCTGAAAAGGTATATGCATGTACTCACGTTATTTCAAACATACTTAAAATGTTCTCAGTTGCATTCACCAGATCTTAAGTGTTTAATGGCCCCCTGTGGCCACTGTGTTGCACAGAGCAGCTGTAAACCTGCTGTAGCCTTTCTTTTACTCTAATCTTCCAATGCTGCAAATAAACTTGGGGCAACTGAATACTTGGGGAAGATATATATGAAAGTTCTGCAAATCACCTAAGTCTTTGAGATCTCAACTGGAAGCTCTAGTTAATGGAGCTATCAAACTAGCTGAGCGGGCCTTTGAGGCTCCTTAAAGAAGGCCTGAAGGTCATGCAATGGTGCAATAACAGAAAACAAAAGCATTTGGTCAAGACAGTCAGAAGGTATCTGGCAGAAGTCCTGTAAAGTAAATTTGTTTAGATTTTAAAACACTGATTTTGTTGCAAAACCTTTTTATAATGTTAAAATAGCCTTAAAGGTAAGTTTTAAACATGAGAGTAGGTTTCTGTGGTTGGTTGGTTGGTTGTTTGATCTTGTGTCCAAATATATGATCTTAGAAAAGTCACCAATTACCATTTTTTCCTGTGTAAACCTTAGTTACCCTCAGAAGTTAAGAATTCTTATTAGTAAGGTGAATTTGGCTCAAGGTTAAAGCTCATGGTCCCCACAATACACACACACACATACACACACACAAGGACATGTGTGGCTTCAGGGCAAAGACTTTCCAAACACAGGCCAACAACAGAAGTGTTTGGACAATATTGCATGCAGTGTCAGTTTCGCAGTCAGCAAGACTGTTTCTTATCCATCAAATGTTTTAAGCTGCAGCAGCGGTGGAATCAGAGGTGGGGAAGCAGGAACTCATTCCTTTCTTCTCCCCCGTGCTCAGTGGACTCCAGGAGGACGAGCCTGATGAGAGTTCAGCCTGTACCTGCACTGAATGTGGGCAACGTGGGGGTCTGGAATGGGAGGGGAGGCAGAGGGGATGACAGGCTGGCAAATGCAGGCTCCCTCCTAGCCATGGCCACCGCCTGGGACACCCCTATGCCTCCTACGTCTTTTGTGCTCCAGGTTCATTTCCTTTTAGTGACTATTTATTTGGCAGATCTCTTGTCTCCTGAGTCTTATGACACATTCCAGGAAACACTGGCCTTTCATTTCTTCCACTTCTTGCAGCATTTAGGAAGGGGCTCTCAGGGTCTGCTGTCTGCTGTCCTGTCTCCCCTCCTCAAACTCATCTTTTCCTAATTTTTTTTTCTTTAAGCTTGAACTCACATTGTGTTTAACATTAACATTTAGACAAAGAAAAGCATTTCAGCTTTTTGACTGCGGTTATCCTGGCTTTGAATAAGAGTCAGTTAAACTTAGTAATCATGTACGGAACACCTGCTCTGTGCGAGAGGCCTGGCTAGGTGCTTTAGTGTCGGATATACTATAAAACACTCAGGTGGGGGAGGGGAGGAACTAGAAAATGCTGACCTCTCTTTCATGCACAAACTTGGTGACATGAATACTTAAATGGCCAGATATTCCTATAAGACAAATTGATAACAGCATATATAAATTTTTCTTTGTTTCCAAAAACCACACTCATGTTCTAGTTATTTGTATGCCGATCCTATTACACCCCAAGTGGATATTTTATGAACAAAGCCAAAGATGAATGTAAATCACAAAAAACCTTGCCAGCCCTTTGCCTTGGATCTCTAGCTGTTCATCATTCAGTGAAGACTTTGGCTAAGGCTTTATTTTCAGACATTTTATTAAATGCGTTCTATAATTTATTTTTACCCTATTGGAAGCGTGGACCCTGGGATTTAATATATCCTACTCAGAATATTTTATCATTAAATGCCTAAAAGTGATCTGGGAGGGGAAATGGGAACTATTGAAAATACAGCATGAGCATGATTTCACATTAAGTTAGAGACTGTTTTTGGCAGGTAGGTTGGGAGGTGGGAAGTGGCTGGCAACAAAAGAAGAAAATGAAGAAAAAGGAAGCCCCTCCTGGTTACAGACTAGACACAAACCCTAGAAGGGAGAGACAACATTCATTAAACCGGCCTCTGCCCACACCATCTCTGTCACCCGTTTCTAAATTCTCCTCTCCAAAATATTCACGCCTACTTCTGGTGTGAGACTTCTGTGAGCAGGTTATTTTTACCTTCTTATTTATGCTTTGTGTGCGAGGTTATTTTACCTTGTATGACTCACACAACAGCTGTCAATGCTCTGGAACGGGCTGACGCCTTCTGTGACAACCTAAGTGGCCACCTCTGGTCATCTAATCCACAGTCCTTTCCTGACAAGAAAGCATCACTGGTGGCTAACGAGGCCATCAGAGCAGGAGTGAAGCACAAGTAAGAAAGAATTGGAGACAGTTTGGGGGTGGGGTTGACTTGCGCCACTTAAAGATGTTGACAGGGAGAGAGTGTTTTGCAATGGAGAATAGAGATCTGAGTGAATTTAATAAGGGCATGATTTGCTCCTGAGAGAAACACACGTCTGAAGAGGAATTATAAATGGTTTATTAGAGCACCATGATGATGTGAATCCTCACTGAAAGGCAGCACTGAAAGAAGGAAAGGAATGTAGCAGCATTATGGGAAAAAATTGGATTCTAAAATAGGTTCTAATGGTGGCTCCTTTCCCAGCTGTGTGATCTGGGTAAATCACTTAGCCTCTCTGAGCTTTGAACTCAGTAACTTCATCCACAAAATAAGAACACTAGCTGAGATGATCTTTTAGGTACCTTCAGCTCTACCATTTTTATCTTCTTCTAATGTTTTACATTCCTAAAACCTTGAGAATAACAGTTGGGAAAGTATTCACTAAAATCTAAAACTAAAAGGCTTGGATTTTCACCAATGATTATTTACATGGTAGGAGGGCAAGTGGGAGGGGTGCCTGCGTTGGATGAGTTTTGCTGATACAATAAACAATGGGAGAAAATAACCCTCTCCTCCATGATCTTTAAAAAGAATAACAATACTACCCTCTATTTATATTCCGTGTTCCCCTTTACAAAACTATATCAGATCTATTGCCTTGTTTGATATTTATAGGAATTAGGTTAAACAGGCAAGAAGGCTATTATTTGTACCAGTGACAAATTCAGACGGTTTAAATGACAGTCTTAGAGTCATAGATCTGGTTAATGATAAGACTGGGTCTAGATATTGGGTCCCTAGAACACTGGGGTTGGGTACTTGCTTTTGGGCTCTTTTCTGCGTGGGCTTCCCACGTGGGTATCCAGAAACATGAGGAAGGTGCCTGGTTATCACAACTCCAAAGGCTGTCTGTCAAAAGGCGTCCTCAGCTTCTCAGATTAAACTGCACTTTTCTTTGGTCAACTCATCCCTATCTCTTAGTATGAGCCTCCAACATAGGGTGCAAACACCGTGAAGTACACAAGATGATACATTAGAATGTAGGGGGGAAATATTAAGAAAAATGCTATTTATATCTATTTGGCATCTCTTTTAATTTATATGTCTGTGTTTAATAAGGTACATAATATGTTAGCATAAAATATCAAAATAAGCAGTATATGAATATATTTCATAAATGGGGTATATGTTATACTGATTTAATCCATGATCAAAAATATTTGGAGACTATGTTTTTGAAATTGAGGGAAAGACCTGACCGATGATCAGTTGATTAGACTCCCTCTTGCTCTGGTCCCTTAAAATGACTCAAGGAAAGTGGGAAGGGGTGTGGAAAAAACCAGGTTCCTGCAGAATCTTGAAGAAAATCCACAAAAGGAGATGAACAAATGGAACTGCCCTGGCCACACTGGGGCAGCTGGTCACATGCTTCCCTCCGACACAAAGGTCTCTTTGTTTCCCACACACAGACTGCAGTCCTTTGTCAATCATAATCAACAGTTCCATTCAGCTGTTCTCACCACCACTTCTCTACTGTCTCTCTAGTCCTCTAGGCAATAAATGTAAGGCCTTCACAAGACCTTTAAGAGATAAGATTGAAAGGGAGAAAAATACGTCCTGATCAATGAACCTACAAGTCCTCTCTAAGGGAGGTGTGGGGGTGAAGTCTATGCTATCCAGAGAAAACAACCGGAGAATTATTGTATTATTCATAACTTATAACTTAGTTGCAACTAATTTTTAGTGTTCTTCAAAGACCCTTGTACTATACTAGGAAAGTTTATAAAACAGAAAAGAAATAACACTGAGGAAGGAGGAAAATTATTGCCTCTTGCCTATGGTCTCCGGGAAGATCGTGCACCCAAGATTATTGAATTATTGACATAGAGACTGAAATGGAGTGGCTTTTAACACTAGATAAATAAATAAACATTCATTATAATGGCATGTAGGAAGTCATCTCTCAAGGTTAATATTTCGGATGATTTCAAGGAAAGAGATCTATAGAAGGGGATATAATGTTTCCTTACATATAAAAACATTATAGTGCAGAAGGAGCCAACCTAAGGATTTTGTTCACAGTAGGGCTGGTGTTACTAAACTGCTTTCTTTACTTCCAACTGTTGGCAGACATTCAAACCACTGGATCATTGTCATGGTGTTTCATAACCAGCAGAGACCATAGAGCTCGCCTTGTGCAAGTCTAGTGGGCATAACGCAGGCTTGCCAGGAAGGAATCTGAAGGCTTCTGAGCGTGAGAGTGTGGTGCTGTGGAAAGTGCTGGATGTGGTGGGTGTGGGGAGGAAGGGAAATATCTTTGCTTTCTTGTTCTGCTTCTGTCACTAAATCCCTTGGGTGGACTTCTTAATCTCATAAAGCAAATTTATTATAGAGAAAATTATGAGAAAATTCCTTTCTCCTCTGTAGCATTTATTTATTCAGCTAACATTATTGTATTAATATTTACTATGTGCCAATACTACATTAAATGCCAGAAAGACTAAGATTAAAAGAATACTACTTCACAAAGCGTACACAGTTTGATTAAAGAGATAAAACACATACAGCTACAGTTAACGTTCAGTATAAAGCAGTATTGTGTTCCAAGACAAATAAGAGACCAAGATATAATACTAAGATAATCTTAGTAAGTGCTATTACACTTCTTGAAGGAAACCAGAAAGTTATCTTGTCGTGCAAAAAAATAAACGAATGAACTCATGGCTTCCCTCCGGCAGCTTCTTCTACTTTGCTTTGACCTGGCAGCCATCTTTGCTGGGTCCCACTGACACAGAGAAGAGTGGGTACAGCACACAGCCTAAAATCACAGAGCTGTGACTTCTGCTCCTGTTTTCCCCATTCTAGGGCATGCAGCAAGGCAGTCATTACTGTATCTGCTGGAAGCACAGAGAGAGGGACAGGGCTACAGAGAACAATGGTAAACAATTGGTAAGATGTGTTAACAAATGGAACCAAATACTGTAGGTAACAAACAGTAGCTATTTTTGTGTGCGTTGTCCAAATAAAAATAAGATGGGTTAAGAAAAAACTGTGCCTAGCTGAGGGAAGACTGCTGCCATTTTCTTACTTAATGAATCCATTATCTTATTAAGCATGATATAGAGTTAACTATTTAGAATAACTGCCTACCATGTTCTTCCAGTGGAGGGATTTAGAAAACTAATTTTGAAAATCACTGTGGTGACCCAATTTTCTTAGTAAAATAATCACGACACATGGTCTAATAAAAACCATTTTTCTCTATCTTTGACTCTATGTGCAATGTCTGTTAACAGTATAAAGGTTATAACCTACCTAATGAATCACATAACTGAAAAGACTTTCTGAAACATGTTATCTAAAAAGCTAAGACGTGTGTGTTATTTCTATCGCTCATTGCATTTTAAATTTAATGGGGCCTAAATCAATTAGAATTTTGAGAATTTAAAAAGAAATGTGAGCCAGTCAATTGATTATTGTTATGTTGTTTGGTTTGGATTGTATAAATTTATGAAGTTTTCATTATTACCATTTCCCCTTTTTCCTCATTGCTGGATGGGACATCATTGATCATCATTGATCATTGATTATATTCTTTTTAATGGTTGTTTAAAAAAAATTAACATACAAACTTTACTGTAAAAACTTATCAAAGTCCAAATTTACTAAACATCTTTACTCTTTTCCCAAACCAAGCAAGAAACTTAGCTACTAAACAACTTCTACGTATAGCCCCACCATTTTCCTTCTTTTATCATTACTATTATTATTGTTAGTTACCAGAATCTTCTTAACAGTCAATAGTTAAATAAACTAACTGGTCCAATAAACATAGCTCTATAACAAATTGCTCCAAAATTTAGTGGCATAAGAAAATCAGTATTTTTCTCATAGACTCTGAGTCAGGAATTCAAGAAGAGCAAATTAGGGACAGTTTGTCTCTGTTCCACATTGTGTAAGGCCTCTGTTGAAATTTGGCCATTGGCTGGGGGCCTCAGTTTCTCTTCTTGTATTCCTTTCCATGCAGTTTTTCTGTGTGGGCTAGTTTGGATTTCTCAGAGCATAGTGGCTGGGTCCCCAGGGCAAGTTTCCCAAGAAAGAGTTGGGACAGAAGCTGTATTGCCTTAGCCTTGAAAGTCACACAGCACCACCTTCATGGTATCCTATTCATTAACACATTGACCGCCACGTGAGTTGTATTTAACTCAAGCTAGTTTTGACCCAGGGGCCTCATGAAGCAAAACCCTGGAGTTAGTTCCTTAAAGTCTTACTTGTTGATGTTCTTATTGTTGCAATTTATATTGACAATTAAATTCCAAAAACATGGATTGCATTGCATGTAACTCACACACAAAAAACAATAAAAATAACACATTAGAAAGGATTGTTTTGTTTTAATAAAACACTGTGGCCCCACGGGAAAAAAATTTTTTTTCTAGTGTGCCAGTCAATATGTTAAACAGCCACACAGTTTCCCAAAGTTCAAGGGCAGGGAAAATAGACTCGATCTTGATGGGCATGTGTCAAGGTTCTACAATAGCATGCACTGGAAATGTTGCTGTGACACTTCTTGGAAAATATAATCTGTCACACCAACATACTTTACTAATTTCCACAGTTGCCTTTATTCTCTGTGTCTCATACCTTTTCTCTGGGTTCCTTTTCCTTCATGAAACAATAATTAGTGGTTTATCAACAATAGTTATAAATGACAAAGTATTTTGGACTTTTTATCTTGCTCTTGAATAATAGATTAGCTGATTATAGAATATACACTGGCAGTTTTTTTCATCAGCATTGAAAATATTATTCCATTGCTTTTTAACATCTACTGTTGTTGATAAAAGTCTGCTTTCATTCTAATTGTCATCTATCTTCCCTATCTGGTAGCTTATTTTTTTATCATGTTTGATGTATAACATATCAATTCAATTTCTAGGTCCAAATTTATGTTTATTTATTTTACTCAGTGCTGTGTGTGCATTTTAAATCTAAAAAAATCATGTAGTTCTTTAATTCTGGATTTTTTTTTTCCGCCATTCTTCCTTTGAATATTGCTTCTATGGCCATACCACCCTGAATGCACCCAGGCTCATCTGAATATTGCTTCTCTAGTCTGCTTCTCTAGTCTTCTCTTCTCCTCCCCAGGCGTTCCTGTTGAATATTATTGCACCCTCCTGATTTATTCTACACATCTCTCAACTGTTCTTTTACATTTTTAAGTCAATTTTTCCCTCTGTATTGTGTACCAGATCAATTCCTTAGGACTGTCTTTTAACTTACTAATTCCCTGCTTGACTGTTTTTGTTTAGTATTTTGGGGAGGAGGTGTTCTTTTCTTTCTCACTTTAAACATTTTCAATACATTAATTTTAAACTAACTTTAAGATTGGTATATTGCTTTTGTCTTTATTTAAATTTATCTCCCAATTGCAGATTTTGTTGGCATTTGTATTCCTCTTATGTGTGGAATTTTGGTTTGAAGACTCATCTTAAGGGGTGTTTTATGGTCACTTCCAGGACCCAGATTTTAGATTCAGGCCTTCTACTGGATATCCAGGGAATTTATTCTGGAAAATATTGAAAACATTACTTATCTAGTCCCCAAGATAGGAAATATTTCTTCCTAACTCCTCGCATTGAGGCTCTTACCCCACCCCTGGCTCTCTCTGTACATAGCTTTAGAGATGCTATAGCCCAAGCCAACAGTAGCAAATGGTTTTATTTCAGAATCATGTTAAAGACCAGACCATTCCAGCCTCTGACTTGAGGAAATAAGCTAAGGTTCCAGTCTTAAAGCTTTCAGTCTTAGCATCAAGCAATTTCATTTCCCATGATCCCACAGGCATCAACATCCTCAGGGTCCTCTGCTGGCTTCCAGACCCAAAGCCCCAAAGGTCCCCAGCCCAATGCCTCTCAACTTTAGCTCAGCTATTCCACTTCTGACTCATGAAAATGTCTATCTTATTTTTTTTTAATCATACCTTTGGGCTTTTAAAATTTCTTTCCTTTTTAATCTATCACTGTTATGGGTTTGGAACATTTGGGATAACTAAAATTGTGAATTTGCAATTCCATCATGATTGGAAATGTGTGTTTACCATTAATCCTCTGTCTTCTTAGTTCATTAAGTAATCACTAAAGATAACACAATATTAAAGCAAAGGAGAAAAGATTAGGATCATGTAAGTAGTGTAAGCCCAACACCTAAGTTATTTTTATTTTATTTCCACTCTCTCATAATACCTGAAATTGTATATCATTCTTTACATTAATTGTAGAATTATATAATTCGTGTGTCATACACTAAATGCCCAAGGAGAGCCCAATGCTATGATGAGAGTCCATGTCTAATTAGTTCTCCCTCAGGGAAACATTCACTTTGATACTAAATACTTCCTTATATTGCAAATGCTTTTAATCCTTATAATGTATTTAGGGATTTTCTGTTTCTAACTTCTTCCTCTTACAAATTATATAAACAGAGTAAGTAAAATGGCAGAGACAGTAAATTCTTTAGGTATAGACGAGTTTACTTTTCTGAATGTAAGAGATACTGAATATTCAGATTTCCACTCTATTTTTTCTAAACTCAATGGAAAGCTAGCATATACAATTTTTTGCTTGGTATGAAAATGAGGGTATTTTTTTCTATTTTTAAGCAATATATAAATGCCATTTTTAAAAAATCAAACAGTAAAATAGCTTATAGATTAAAAAGTATACCTCTCTCCCACCCTGGACAGCTAGGTCTTCTCTTTGTAGACATCATTTTTTTTCACATAAATAAGTGTATGTCATCCATATTTGCATACTTTACTTTTCTATTTAATAATATATTTGGAGAGTTTACCTACTTCCTTTTTTTTCATAGTTGTGGAACATTATGTTTTTAGACTATAATTTATTTAATCTGTCCCTGATTTATAAGAATTTAGGTTATTTCCAGACTTTTGCTACTACAAACCATAATGCAATGAATATCCTTGTAGATACAATTTTGCTCACATATGCAAATTTATTGAGAAGTGCTGAGCCAAACTGCCCTCCACTGAGGTTGCATGGAAATAAATCCTTAAAAACAAATGCACCATTTTCTAAACTAGAAACACTGAAAATTCAGCACTATTGCCTAAATCTACAGGTAATTCTATATACACTTTCTTCAGATTGGTAATCCATCGTATTTTTTCATGTGGGCCTCAAGTCTGCATATGGATTTGTAAGTAATATTTAAAAAGCTTAAAAATATATAATTTATAGTTAAGTATTTTGCAAACAACTGATTATATTTTAAGAAAATGAAATATTCACCAATCATATGCAATTTGATTTTACTTTTCTGGGAAATGATCACAAATGAGATTAACCCTCTGAACAGATTTGCCCTATAGTTTTGAGGAAGGGCCAATCTGTGGCCTCCTTATTCATTCTTATGTTTATATATTTTAGAACTTTCAATATATTCTTCTAATGACTGGAGTTACTTGACAGAAATGTTCTCCTTCTTTGTGGAGGATCAGAATGGTTCCATGAGCCACACTCCTCGTGGAGACCTCCCTACTGGAAGGATCCCCATCGTCCTGGCCTCAGTGTTTGAGTGGAGGGTGAGCACTGACTTCAAGCCTGGGTGAGGCGAGCCAGTGCCCTGGGAAGAGTTCTGAATCAGCACTTCTGCAATAGCACTGCCTTAACCATGCCCTCACTAGGGAAGCCTGGATGCAGGGCTCTCAGTAAGGAGTCAGCAGGGTGGATAAGTCCCCAAGCACTGGAGGAGGAAGTGATAGATGCCTTCTGCTGCATGGGAGTCCAAGTCATGGGGCTACCCAGGCTATGATATTTTATGAACAGCTCTCCTGTTCTTGTGGACTGGCTGGGCAGCTTGTAGGACAGTGTCCTATTCTCCTTTAATGCCCTCAATAAATAAATTAAGCAGAACTGTGTTCCTTGAAACCTGAGAGAAGCTGAGTCAATATCCTTAGCAAACAGTGAAACAGAACACATTTTGCCATTTTTCCATTCCATGAATGGCAATTAAGTGCCTGGGATATGCAAGGTGTTGAAGACCCACCAGTGTCCAAGATACACAAGGTCCCTGCTCTCATGGAACTAACAGTCTTGTAAAAAGAGGAGGAATTAAAAAAAGAGAGAAAAACAATGAAGAAAGATACCAGATAGTGCTAAGTGCTATGTAAAGAATTAGAAGGTGGTAATGAGGCAGTAACTGGGTGACTATCTGGGATTGGGGAATCGGGTAAATCTAGGAAGAGATTAGCACCTAAACTTAGACTCAGATGACAAGAGGGATCGGTTTGAAAATTAAGGGAAGTGCATTACAGGAATAGAGACCCACCATTGGAAAAGCCCTAAGGTAAGAATGTGTGTGTTGGACAAACCAAAAGACAGTGGGATAAGGGAGAAGCTTCTGGGACAGGAGGTTGTAGAGACAGGCTGCAACGTGATCATGTAGGACTTTGCATACCCCAAGAAGAATATTCTACTTGGCAAGAAGCTGTGTGAAGTTTATAAGCTGGGGCCAATGTTGTATTATGTTTTCAAATGCTCACTCAAAAGGGTGTGGGGGTGGGGGATGGTCATAGCGAGAGAAGGTAGATCAGTTATGAAGCTACCACAATGATGGTGTCTTAGGTCAAAGTGGTTGCAATGTAGGCAGAGAAACGTTTGGGATCTGGAATATGCTTTGTGGGGAGAATCCTTGGGACTTGCTGATAGATTGGCTTATGGGGGATGAGTAGGAAATTTTCTAAAAGAATCAAGGGGAAATACACACTAAACTCTAAATTTTTCTGGGCACTTTAAGCCAAAGAATGTCACTTTCATTTTCATCGAATCATTGAGTCTCACTGAGAAACAGATGGTAAACACATTGAGTCCACTGTTAAGCAGTATTCTCCTAGCCTTGGTTTTCTGAACCACCAAGGAAAGATTAGATTATGTCCAGTGTATTTTAGCTTAGAAAGTACTTTATCTTATCATATGCCTTGCATCTGAAAATTTCTATTCCATGTGCATTATAACCTGTTGAGTCTAAAATGGTAGAAGTGGGAGTAGACCTGGTTCCTAAAGGTCTAGGAGAAACCTGGGGGCATTTCCATAACTAAGACAATTTCCTAGAACAGCCTCAACTTCCCCACTTTGTACTATATGGGCTTGTCTGTGTCCTCCTGTCCTGTGTCCTATGAGAACTACATGAAGCTGAAGGTGAGGTACATTTTGTTCACCACGTTTATATGTATTTGGTATTGTTGAATGAATGAGTGAATGAACGAATGACTCCTGAGTACCTGGTCATTGGTTGGTTCTTTCCTTGACAATACTAGTTCCTGAACCTCAACCTTCCTTTTGGTTCTAAGATTAGTTTTTTTGCCCCAAATAACTTTTCAGGCTATTGGTTCTAGATGTGGGTTTCTGCATGTTTTATCCCTAATTTGAGCTTCTTCTCTATTTAATTATTGTACTTTTTCCACATAAGATGAACATCCACATAGGATGTTTGTGAAAAAGCCTACGTTAAGTTAGAACATTTGTTCTCAGAAACTTTTCTGGTTAGACACATTAAATGTTATCATCATCACTATATTGGGATAGAGGGATGCACCACGCTACTTGTGATGCTGCACAAAGCTCTATGAAGTCTCCTTTCAGCACCACAATCGAGACGAAGCCATTATGTGCCATCTATTTGGGAACTTAGATATATTTAAAAATACTTCCTGAACAACAATTCAGAGAAGAGTGCAATATATCATTTGGATACTAAACATTGACTATTTCTATAATGAAAAAGTACAGGGAGTTCCATTTATGTTTATTCTCTCATTGAAAATTGCCGCAACCCGGTCACAAACGTCTCTGTGTGGTGGTGGGATATCTGCCAGTGAATGAGTCTGTTGAAAGCACCACACCAAATGCAGCATCGAGGGCCAACCCTGACCACAGCTGAGTGGCGTGGAGAGGCTGACAGCAGCGTGGCCACTGCCCAGGCGGGAGAGAAAGACAGTGTGAGGTGTTGATGGAGAAAGGCCACTTCCCTTTCTTCCAAAGATGATGAGCAAAACCAAAGCAGAGCTTCCTCTGGTAAATTTTAAAACATAGCTTTCATTTTTCTAGAAAGGAAATATTTACTAGGGTTTAGTATCTGTGTATCTTTGTACATATTTTTTTTTCTGTACAATAAAGACCTTTTAACAAGCTCATGTTTCCTTAGTAATAGTTACTTGTTTTTATTGTTTTATGGGAGGAATTTACTTAGTTACTCTAGTAAAGCTTGCTAGGACTGCCATCACAATGTGCCACAAACTAAATGGCTTAAACAACAGAAATGTGTAGTCTCACAAGTCTGGAAGCTAGAAGACTGAGATCAAGGTATTAGAGGGTTTGTTCCCTCTGAGGGATATGAGAAAGAATTTGCTCTATGCTTCTTATCTAATCCCTGGTG
Source organism: Lemur catta (assembly GCF_020740605.2). Lineage (NCBI taxonomy): Eukaryota > Metazoa > Chordata > Mammalia > Primates > Lemuridae > Lemur > Lemur catta. The sequence continues at coordinate 43,198,466 of NC_059139.1, forward strand.
GTTTGCTGGCCATCTTTGGCATTCCTTGGCTTGTAGAAGTATCACTCAATCTATGTCTTTACCTTCACTGGCATTTTTCCTGTGTGCTTGTTTCTGTGTCTAAATTTCCCCTATTTATAAGACATGTGTTATATTGGAGTAGGGCCTAGCCTAATGACTTCATCTTAACTAATTACATCTGCAATGACCTGAATTTCAAATAAGGTTACATGCATAGGTACTAGGGGTTAGGACTTCAACATATGAATTTTGGGGGAGATACAATTTGACCCATAACAGTCACCAAATACTACACTGCAGCCTCCTGGAGGGCTGGGTCTGTGTCTTATGACCCCAGGGACCAGGCATATGGACTTAAACTTAGTAAGCATGCAATAAATTATGGTGGAATGCCTTCGAATTGTGGCACAAAATCACCTCCAACAGATAGATCCCTGTCACCTAGAGCCAAAAAGTACTATGAAGAGCAGGATGTTGTTACAACTAAATTTCCTTTTTGAAGCCAAGACCTTGTATTTGCACATCTCTCCGTGATTCTAAAGTTCTTAGATTCAAAAGACATCCTCATTTTCTAACATGTTACCTAGTAGAAATTCAGCATTGCCCATCAATCCTGTGATTAATATAACCTTTTCTGCACTAAATAGCTAGATTAAGGAAAAGCCCTGGTTTACCACCACTGGACTATGATCCTCTTTAAATTGTGTTTTTTTTTTTTTTTTTTATAAAAACCTTGGCTTCAAAAAATATGTTCTGATACTTAACGTAGCTTTATAGTGACAAACATTTAAACATATTGCCTGACTTTGTGATTTCATTTAGAGACTCCTGAGTGCACTGTTGCCTAAAAACACACACACACCTAATGAGTCCTCTTTTTTCTTAGACCCTATTCACCTGTTATTTAGACCTCAGAAAAGCAAGTGGTAGGTAGGCTCCCCCAGATACCATGATTAATTAGTTACCAAGCACAGAGTTACTGTACGTAATTTGGTCAATTTTTCATTTGTCTTTGCTTTGTAAATGGCTTTGTTACTTTTCAACAATTATTTTAAAGCTCTTTTTCTTCCTTTTGAAACGTTCAATGATTCACCCTGTGTAAGATGCAGGTTGCAGATGCCCTTCCTTTATCACAAAACACAACGTACATCTTCTATTTTGCACCTGTAAGAGCTTTGTGGGCTTTTTCATTTTCCTTAACAGTGAGGCATTTCATGATGTGAAGATACTTTCAAACACAGATCTCAACAGGAAATAATCACTCATGTTATGAAAAATACAACACAGAAGGGAGAGGATTGTGCCAGCAGTGTACAAATGTGTGCTCTTCATTCTGACCTTTGGAGACCATCACCTGAGCCATACTCCTTCCCTTCAGTTCTCCAACCTAACTTCCCACTGCTTCTCAGTAGGAATTCCCTGCCCAAGCCAGAATCCATATGCTAAACAAGCCATACTAAACATATATATACTACATGCACCATACTAAACATGTATACATGACATGTGCCACACTAAACATGTATACATGACACATGCCATGCTGTTTCACTACACCCCGCCTATACCATCCCAAGATGATTATGCTTCCTCCCTCTTTCCCCATCATCTCAGGGATGCTTTTAACTTAGCTCAATTCAGTTGTATTCCTCTTAGATGTATTAATATTTCTTTAAGCATAGTTAATAGCCACCAGTGAATTGTAGTGCTTTGTATCATTTTGTTTTAAAAGATTTTCTTTAACATGATGAACTGATACATATAACTGTGCTTCTAAAATAGATATCAAGTACATAATATATAATATATGGAACAAATATTTGGTAATCACCAATTAATGTATATTTTTAAAATGGCATCCATGCTAAAGCTTGTTTCCAAGTGATACAAATATAACTAGATACTCACTTAAAATATGTAAATTTTCTCAGTTAATACCTGAATCTAACTGCGGTTTTCAGTTACTGATTAGCCCTTAACTTGTCTGGGCATTCTTGACATCTCTAGCTAGGTTGAGCCATAGCTGATTGCCCAAGACTCCAAGGCCAGATATTCCACTACACAGCCAGTTATACGTTGTTTAACAACAGGAATACTTTCCAAGAAATGCATCATTAGGAGATTTCATCGTTATATAAACACCATATAGTGTACTTACACAAACCTAGATGGTATAGCCTACTACACACCTAGATTATATGGTATAGCCTATTGTTCCTAGGCTACAAACTTGTATAGCATGCTACTGTACTGAAGACAGTATACAATTATAACAGAATGATAACTGTGTATCTAAACATATCTAAGCATAGAAGAAATACAATAAAAATACATTATTATAATTTATGGGACCACTATTCTACATGTGGTCGATTATTGACCAAAATATCATTATGCTGTGCATGACTATTATAATTATAGTCATAGATGAAGGTTTTGGAAACAGGACTGGTGAATATATACTTGGCTGGTAATGTTTATCCTATTTAAAGTCATAACTCAACCTATTTTGGTTTGACTTTTTGATACTGTTTTGATCTCTCCCCTGAACCATACACTATATAGGATAGAACCTCTTTGAATTAAAATGAACTAAAATTGTGTCCCGAGAATTTCATAAATTCTCACTTGAGGTCATTGCTATGGTTTGAATGTCCACTCCAAAACTTATGTTGAAAATCAATTGCCATTGTGACAGTATTAACAGGTGGGACCTTTAAGAGGTGATTAGGTCATGAAGGCTCTGCACTCATGAATAGATTTAATGCTGTCATGGTAGGAGTGGGTTAGTTATCACAGGAGTGGGCTTCCAATACAAGGGTAAGTGTGGCCCCTGTTTTGCTATCTGTCTCATGTGCTCCTTTGCTCTCCTGCCATGTTGTGATACAACATGAGAGCCCTTGCTAGATGTAGCCCCTCAATCTTGGGCTTCCCAGCCATCAGAGCTGTGAGCCAAATAAATCTCATTTCTTTATAAATTACCCAGTCTTGGATATTCTGTTACAGCAGTAGAAAATGAACTAAGACAGAAAATTGGTACTGAAAAATGGGGCTGTTGCTATAATGAATACCTAAAAATGTGGAAGCAGCTTTGGAACTAGATAATGGGTAGAGGCTGGAAGAATTTGGAAGATCAGGCTAGAAAAAGGCTGTATTGCAGTGAATGAAGCATTAAAGGTGATTCTGGTGAAGGCTCAGAACAAAGGAAGAACTGTAGGGAAAGTTTGAACATTTTAGAGAGTACCTAAGCTGTGATCAGAATGTTGGTGGAAATATGAATACGAAAGGCCATTCTGATGAGGTCTCAGGTGGAAATGAGGAGCAAGGTATTGGAAACTGGAGTAAAGTCTATACTTAAGTAGCAAAGACCTTGGTGGAATTGTGTTGATGTTAAAGGGCTTTATGAAATGTAGAATTTAAGAGCAATGAGTTAGGATATCCAGCAGAAGGAATATCTAAGCAGCAAAGCATTCAGGCTACTGCATGGCTACTTTTAAGCACATAAGTGGGATGTAAGAGTAAACGAATATCTTAAAGATGGAATTTATAACTAAAAGAGAAGCAGAATGGAAAAATTTTGAAAATTCACAGCCTGGCCATGTAAAGAGTAAAAAGGAATTTTTAAGAGAGTAAACCAAAGGTGTAGTCAAGTGATTATTTGCTAAAGAAATTACATAGAGAAGAGAGCCAGGTGCTATTAATCATATCAATGAGAGAAAGACCCTAAAGGCATTCCAAGGTCTTAGAGGCTGCCCTCCCACCACAGGCCCAGAGCTCTAAGAGCAGAATGGTTTCAGGGAACTACCCCAGGGCACCTTCCAAAGGCTCACTGCCCAGAGATGACTCAGGTCTCTGTCCCCATATTCCAGTGCAGCACCAGTGGGCCCAAGTGCAGCTTAAGCCACTTCAAAAGGTGTGAGCAGTAAGCCTTGGTGGTGTCCATGTGGTGCTAAGTCCGTAGGTTTGCAGAATGCAAGAGCTGTGGGAACATGGCTACCTCCACCTAGATTTCAAAGGATGTCATGAATAGCCTGGGGGCTCATGCAGAAAAATACTGCAAGAGTGGAGCTGCCACAGAAAGTCCACACCAGGGTAATGCCTGGTGGAGCTGTGGAAGAGGGACTGCCACCAAGACCCCAGAACTGTAGAGCTATGTGTGCAACACTAGCATGGGAAAACTGCAGGCATGAGATTCCAAACCCTGAGAGCTGGGTGGGCTGAGCCCAGTAAAGCCATGAGGGTGAGGCTTGCTGAGACATTGGATAGCCAACCCCCACTCCAGTATGCCCAGGAAGCTAAACCTGAAGTCAAAGGAGATTATTTTACAGTTTCAAGAGTTAATACTTGGCACAAGAACAGAGACACAGACCAGTGGAACAACTGAGAATCCAGATATAAAACCATCCTCATATAGCCATCTAATCTTTGACAAAGCAGACAAAAACATACACTGGGGAAAAGATTTCTTATTCAATAAATGGTGCTGGGAAAACTGGATAGCCACATGTAGAAGACTGAAACAGGATCCACACCTTTCACCTCTCACAAAAATCAAATCACGGTGGATAACAGACTTAAACCTAAGGTGTGGAACTATTAGAATTCTAGAAGAAAATGTGGGAAAAACTCTTATAGACATTGGCCTAGGCAAAGAATTTATCAAGAAGACCCCTAAGGCAATCACAGCAGCAACAAAAATAAATAAATGGGACCTGATTAAATTAAACAGATTCTGCACAGCCAAAGAAACTGTCACAGGAGCAAACAGACAACCTACAGAATGGGAAAAAGTTTTCACATGCTACACATCCGATAAAGGGCTGATAACTAGAATCTATTTAGAACTCAGGAAAATCAGCAAGAAAAAAAATCAAACAACCCTATCAAAAAGTGGGCAAGGGACATCAATAGAAATTTTTCAAAAGAAGACAGAAATATGACCAACAAACATGAAAAAATGCTCAACATCTCTAATCATCAGGGAAATACAAATCAAAACTACAATGAGCTATCACTTAACTCCAGTGAGAATGGCCTTTATCAAAAAGTCCCATAACAATAAATGTTGGCGTGGATGTGGAGAGATAGGAACACTCATATACTGTGGTGGGACTGCAAACTAGTGCAACCTCTGTGGAAAGCAATATGGAGATACATTAAACAGATACAAGTAGACCTACCATTTGATCCAGCAATCCCATTATTGGGCATCTACCCAAAAGAACATAAGACATTCTATAAAAAAGACATCTGCACTTGAATGTTTATAGCAGCACAATTCACAGTTGCAAAGATGTGGAAACAACCCAAATGCCGATCAATACATGAGTGGATTAATAAAATGTGGTATATGTATGCCATGGAGTTCTACTCAGCCACAAAAAAACCAATGGTGATCTTGCATCTCTTTTATTATTCCAGACAGAGCTGGAACCCATTTACTAAGTGAAGTATCCCAAGAATGGAAAAATAAGCACCACTTGTACTCACCATCAAATTGGTTTCACTGATCATCACCTAAGAGCACATTTAGGAATAACATTAATTGGGTGTCGGGCAGATATGTGTGGGGGAGCGGATGGGTGTACACATACATAATGAGTGTGATGCACACTGTCTAGGGGATGGACACGCTTGAGACTCTGAGAGGGGGGCAAGGGCAATATATGTAACCTAAACATTTGTACTCCCATAATATGCTGAAATAAAAAAAAAAAAAAAGAGGTAATACTGTTTTTCCTGTGGGGTTTTGGACTTACTTGGGACCAGTTATGCCTTTCTTCCTGCCTGCTTCTCCCTTTTGGAATGGGAATGTCTATCCTATGCCTGCCCCACCATTGTATTCTGGAAGTCGATAACTTGTTTTGATTTCACAGGCTCACAGCTGGAGGGAATTTGCCTCAAGATGAATGATAGCTCCAGAACCTGAGCCAAATAAATTTCATTTCTTTATAAATTACCCAGTCTGTGGTATTCTGTTATAGCAGCAGAAAATTGACTAAGACGGTCATTAACAATCCACTTCATTTCTCTAAATCGTGGAGTGTTAGTCAATGTCAAATTCCTATTTACACATGGTGACACCAGTGTCTTTGAAAAGTTACCTAGATCAAAAGCTAAGTTACCAGCTCTTACAGATGGTTGGTCAGAGACAGTTGATCAGTAGAAGGCATGGGTTGCATACTGAATTTGTGCCACCCTGCACACGTTATCAGGTACACATGCTTCCTCTTCATGCCTGTCTCCTCAGCTCACACCCCTGCCAGCTTCCTAGCTCATTTGAAAACAAGAATGCTCTGTTCAAGGTTTTTGGTCTGGGACTCACTTAGTCCCAACATCCTAGTAGATCACCCACTTTAGCCAGTCCCTTCAAGCCTCTTCATTTTTTTTTCTTTTCCTCTTTGCAATGAGTACCAATTAAGTAATCATTATTGAAAGCATGTAGACTTTTTTGAAAGTGTTTTATGTTCTGAATGAAGAAGAACATTTATGGAGAAAATAGGTTTTTTAAATCAGACAAACCAGCAAGACCTGGGAAAAATCACCTGCGGTATCTGAGTCTCCATTCGAGAACCTTGAGAAGAAGAGAGTTATTTGCCTGCAGCACGTGAAGGGTTGAATTTTCTCAAAGACAACAGTTTTTATGAAAAGCAGACCTTGTGGAAAATGATGGGAGATGTAGATGCTTTTAAGGTGGCTCCTGATTTTCATTTAAGCCTAATCTTTTTGTTTCTTTAAGCCTGGACATGTAGGCTGAAGATTATTTTCATGCCTAAATTAATAGCTATTTAAAAACTTTAAGTTGATTTTCTTCAGAGATTATTTGCTCTAATTTGGCCTATTTACGTGTGGTAAGTCATTATTTCATTGTGTTCTTTTAGTTTTGTTGTTATTATTGTTAGTTTTCACTGGGGATTTTGTTTCCAAATGAAGAAACTTAAAAGACTTGAGCCGTTTTTTGAAAGAACAATATAAATGATCGCTCTCTTTGCTAAGATGGATATGGTGGTATGATTTTAAATTTTAGATTCTCTATCGATGTCAAAGTTTGAGAACATTTTTGCTATCTGTGCCCCATGGTAGGATGGTACTCCATCTGTTATCCACTCTACCCAGAGAAAAATGACGTGTAGTTAACAAGAATCAAACTAATGAAAAACAGGATTTTAGTGTTGCTGGAATATGTAGAAAAAGGTGGAGTTTAAGAAAATATTTCTCCCATCAAGACAGTATTGAAGAAACCCATTATTTTCCATCTGTTTATTCCTTATTCCCAGTGTGAAGTCAAAGCAAAGTTTTAAAACCTTTTCTTCACTGCAAGAAAATATATTTTAGAAAATCCCTGTCTAGAAAATGAAGCAATTAAGAACTATCTGGCTGTGAGGATCTGGCCCCAGCTTGACTTAAAGCAGCAACTCCACTACTATGTATCGATTCATGCATGAGAATCAGGCTGCCCCGCTCAGCCAATGTGCTGGGTGACTTGACATTTTAATAAACAAATAAACAAACAAACAGGTTATCATGAAATATCCTTTGTAATTACAAACACAAGAAACTTTATGAGGTGCAAGCGGGTGTTAAATGGTTCAGCAAAGCAAATCCTGAGTAGTTAGTGTGCTTTCAAATGGGAAGAGTTTAGAAAAATTTGATCTACCAAAAGATCATCACCATTTGTTTCAAAGATTTGACATTTTTAAATATTTCTTCAGTTCCCTAGTTTGGAAAATACAAAGAGCATTTTGTATTTGTTTTTATATAAGCAGCTTGTGTAGGCTACCATCTAATATTATGGCAACTTTAAAATTTTGGGGGGAAAAAACAACTGTTTAGAAGTTTAATTTTGAAAAAGATATGCAAAAGTTATGTGTATGTTAATGTATGGTACACAGAAAATTACTAACTAGTTAGTTCAGTTTAATTAATTAGATATTTACTCAGTGGCTATTATGTACTTACTTCTAGGCTATGTATTGTTTAAAAAATTATTATGTTTCCATACGTACACTTTATGAGGGGCAAAATTTTAGAAATCATTTTATGTGGAAAACTTTTCTAGAAGAACTAGATAGCATGTTTTAAAGTTCCAAATTGATTTTGATCGAGTACTAAAATGTGATATAGGCCAAGAAATAGGGATAGTTGGGAATGGGAATGTTTCTGTTGTCAAAAAAGATAAAGGTAACCAATATGAGTGATTGACAAATATTTATGACCCAGAAAATTTGTAGAATTTTGGCACATAAAGAATTTCGGCAGATCAAAGCAGAAATAGATGGTTCACAGCAGAGAAGAACTACCAGTAAATTCATGAATTATATCCCCTTATCATCTTGAAAGCATATATGTATCATGCGTTTGTCATTGGTAAGGTTAATGAATCAGTTAATATCTTCCAATGATTCATAAATAGATTATTCATTTCTTGATATGTATGTTATTCTAGTTGTTGCCTTAATTAATAAGCAGCTGTTCTTCTCAGGGCTGATGACATCTATGGATGATATTAGATAGTATTTCTTCACACTAGCTCTCTTTATACTTATGGCAGTACTAATTACATAATTTGTGAGGTCCAGTGAAAAATGAATATGGGGTCCCATTGCTCAAAAATTATTAAGAATTTCAAGATGGTGGCAGCAGAGCATCAAAGCAAGCATGGAACCTAGGGCAACTATGTAACTCTCACACAAGGGAAGCTAGTTCTGCCAATGAGGATAGTCAATTAGTGTAACTTAACTCTGTTTAAGGCTAAACCTTTAAATCCAGACACAATCTACTAATGAGTTTATCATAACTGACCAACCAGTTAATAGTCATTAATCATGACATATATAGATATATGTATACATTTGTACAATATTTATCTAGTGTTTTATTTGCACAGACACATATGTGATTAAAATATGTAAAATACAGTTCTGGAAACTTCTGATATAATAGCCTTTGACAAATTAACTAGAAAAACATCAATTGCCACAATCCATAAATAGTACTAGACATCATTCAACAAATATTCTCTCAGTACCTTGTCCATGCCAGATACTATTCATGGTGTGAAGAGACAACAGAGAACAAAATTAACAGTATCTGCTCACAGAGAGTTTTCATACTATTGAATTTCTGAAATTTTCACTAATTTGCCCAGGCTTTAGTTTGCATTTTTGCTGTCTTGTTGAAACCCCTGGCCTCCTGGCTTTATTAAGACCAGAAGTATCAAAATTTAGCTATTCTTGTCACTGTTTACAACTGAGTAAACTGGGACTCTTCAGAAAAGCATGTGCTAAAAGCCTGTGCTTGACAAATTTCCAAGATGAAGACATGCCTATGAGTACTTCCCATGGAGGCTGAAAGGTTCATCTGCTTACAGGGATTCATGGGACCAGGAGAGAGCCCCCTCATCTTTGGTCAGAGAAGAGCAATCCTAATTCTGAGTGACACAGGATTGCCCTGAAAGTCAACAGCATCTATCTCAAAAAATCAACAACCCTTGCTTTTCGACCTCCCAAAGAATGTACTGGTCTGGTTTGGCGTTTCTGTGCCACATTCCATTCCAGAACCCCAGCTCAAATGTTCTCAAGGACCGACCAGAGATTCCTCCTCCTTTCTCTGGGCTGGTACAACTTGACCGCTGCCTGACATCAAGGTCAACTGGAGAACTGGGAACAGTTATGTAACTGCGTTGTAAATTGAATTAGGGCTGTGCATGAGCCCAGACCAAATAACCAGGGCAGCTCCAGGCAAGAGCAGTAACATGTCCCCCAGAGACAGTATTGGAGGAACGGCTCACTGTGAAAGGAAATAATGTATCATGGGGAAAAACAAAACCATCTTTCCCCAGTCCCTTCAAAGCTGTGCAATCTGCTGCCCTGTCACGCAGGGAGTGAGGAGGAGGCATGAATGCAGAGGGAGCTGGTGTCAGTATGGCAGGCAGGCATTAGAAAACGACAGCATACTTAGTACATGCACATAGAATGAGAAAAAATATTGATGTCAGAACAGACACCACCCATAGAAGAGAAATAAGAAGGCTTACTCATGGAGAGGAAAAAAGCCTCTGGCAGTGGCCTGGGGCCTGTTGAATGAGCAGGAGACACGTGACCATCCTCCTTCTGCCAGTGAGCAGTTGTTCTAGAGAGGATACTGCAACAGATCCTAAAGGCCAGGGCTGAAGCAGCTTTTGTGACCCAGGACTTGTTCCCCATGAGTCATATAAGATAAACGGAAACACAGTGAATTTTGTTCATGGGCAAATGAATACAACTTGAGATAACTTTTAAGAAGAAAAATGGCACTGGGGACCATTTCATGACCTTGATCTATGCTAACATGACCACCTTCAGAAGCAGATGAGGGGAGGTAGAATGAGGCAAAGGTGAACTCTTGGACTCTGTAGTCACACTAATAGGACTGAACTGTAGCTCCATCTCTTACCGGGCGCTTGACGTGTGGCCAGATTCTTAAACACCTCACAAATTCCAGCTTCCTCATCTGTAAAAAGGATTAAGTTAAGATTAGATGAGTTAATAGATGTAAAAGTACTTAGCACAGCACTTGGCAAGCAGTAAGTGCTCAATCAATGTTAACTGATAGTGTTGAGTATTGTGCCATTCACTATGCTAGGCCCTGGATATAGTGGTTACCGGCAGCTGCTCTCATGGCTCTTACATGAAACAAGAAAACAAGTAAATAAGATAAATGCCGATTGTGACAAGTGCTATGGAGGAAATAAACAGGGCAATACAATAGAGAAAATGACTCTCTGAGGACAGTTAAGCTGAGACTTGAGCAATCGGCAAGGGGGGAGGGTACCAAGGAGAGGAAAAGTAAGTGCAGAGTCCCTGCAGCAAAAAGAGCTTACTGTGTCCAAAAGTGAAATGAAGACTAGGAAGGTCTGAGACTAGTAACAGGACCCCTGGCTAGAGGGCTCACCTCGTAGAGGGTAGAAAGGCAACACTCAGCCCCTGCGAATCTGTTTCATCCATTGATTTACACTAGACCTGAAGAACATGCTGGAATGGAAGCCTATTCACCCACTGGTGTACAGTCATCAAATGCATCAGATGGATTAAAATGACCCCAACAAGAGAAGAACAACTTTAAAAAGTAAATTCATTTGTTCCAACACTATTCACAATAGCCAAGACATGGAAACAACCGAAAAGTTCATCAACAGATGAATGGTTAAAGAAAGGATAGTATACACACACAACAGGATACTATACAGCAACCTTATGGGTGGAATGGGAAGACATTATGCGAAGTGAAATGAGCCTGGCACAGAATGAAAAATAGTGTATGATCTCACTTATATGTGGAATCTAAAAAAGTCAATCTCACAGAAACAGGCAGCAGAAAGGTGTTTTCCAGAGACTTGGGGGCAGTGCCGGAGAAGGATGAGGAAAAGGAAGATGTTGATCAAAGGGTACAAACTTCAGTTAGATGTGAGGAATAAGTTTTAGTGATCTATTGCACTGCATGGTGACCACAGTTAATAATAATGTATATTTGGAAATTGCTAAAAGAATAAATAGATTTTTAATGTTCTCAGCACAAAAACAGGATTAGTTGGTGAGGTGATGGATGTGTTAATTAGCTTGCTTGAATATTTCTAAAATGTATACATAGATCAAACTATCACATTGTATTCCATATATATACACACAATTATTGTCAATTAAAAATAAACTTTAAAAAAAGACTGTACATTTTTTAAAAAGTGAATCCAAACCAGATGCAAGCCCGAGTATTGGGAGAGAGATATTAGTGAAAGCACATTGGGGGAGAGTAAAGGGTCCAGGGCAAATGTTGTAGGGGACACCGAAAGTCATCCTGACCCAGGCATCATTGTGTTTGTTTGCTCGCCTGGAATAAAGTAGGTACGTCTATCAAAAGGAGCATAACATTAAATCCTGTGCACAATGGGACTCAAGCTTCCTTACTGGAGACCCTTCCCAGCATCTAGCTAAGCTTAAAACTGGAGTGTCCCCTGCTCTCTTTTCAAGAGCGGTAGCAAGATCTCCAGCCCTGAGGTGCAGCCATCACGCTCCAGTGTCATCACTTCCGGCACTATAAATTTGCAGCTATGTAAAAGCAGCCATAACAACTATAAAAATATAGTTTTAAGAGTAAAGTTTTAACTTCAGAGACTCCAAGACGCTGGACAGGCTGACTAGCATTGGCAAGAAATGGTAAAGACTGATTCAGGCACACACATGTGTATGCCCAGAGATTCCTGGAAGTATTTAGAGAGGGCTCTGCAAGACTAGTCTTCTCAGTTAAGCAGGTGGGAGTTTAAAACCACTATACACATTTGTGTATTAATGTTAAAGGGTGTTGACATTTGAGATAATTTTAAATATATCTATAAATTCATATTTGAACTGAGAATCATTAGACGGATAAAAACTATAGGCTGCCTAATATTGCTTAGGAAACAAGCAATTTTCTCATCTCCCTTTCAGCGTGTTTTCTTATTGGACTTTCTAGAAAGTGATAATGAAAAGAAAGGCTGATATTTAGAAAATGGACCAGAAACGCAAGAGCTGAGCTATCAAAACTTTAACTGAGTTATACAGAGATGACCAGAATGAGTATTATTGTGCTTCTGATAGGAGCCCTCCCAGCCCTCCACCCAAATCCTGTGAGATGAATTGAACATATGAGACTAGCTATTGCTCTTGCTTCTAAAATTGCATCACTGGGCACTGTTTAGAAGTTACTTTTGGTCTCCAGACTTCAATGAATGTGCTTCCTCTCATAAACCAGCATATATATAGATGATTATTAGATTAAATTATCAAATTTTTGAGAGCTGCTATCTGCTTAATTCATCCTGGCGTCAAATAATATTTGCTGAATGAATGGATTTATTTCACACTCTACGTTGTATTCACAAATTCCTTTCATTATTTTTTTTGACCTTTTCAAATACCAGATGAGACAGGAAGACAAGCGAGTATTATTATCCTCATTTAATAGACAAATAAAATTTGCCTCAGAGAGGTTAAGGGACATGCTCAAAATATCGCTATTAGGAAATGGCAGAGCCACAATTGAATTCAAATTTTCTGCTGCAAAATGCTCTATTTTTTCCACAGGGCTCAGACACTTGTCATCTACCCAGTGGAAATGACCAGCACAATTCACCTGCACCATTTAAAGATATTTACATTTTATCCTTCACCCCTCATCTTCCTGCTCCTTTCCAAAACAGAACAATGCACTGACCACTAGGTATGATATAACAAGGATAGCTCAGAGCTAGAAATAAGGAGATTCAGGTTTCTCTATGGTGTCTTTAAAAATGCCAAAGATAAGGTACAGGATGTGTCATTATTCCTAGAGGAGCTTACAGTCTAAACTCCTCATTGTTTGGGGACCTAATAAAGCAAACCCCTTCTTTAGAAGCCTGAAATGCCGGCCAGGTTGGTGATGGGCTCTCCAGAGGTACATAGTAGTCCAAGAAAGCCAGACCACTCTCGGAGTATGTTTTCTTATCTGTGAACTCATCGAGTCCTAAACTAAACTGAATCAGTGGATTTACAATCATTTCTTATATTTTATAATTGTTTCCATGTGGTGATTAATTTTATACGTCAACTTGCCTGGGTTGCAGGTTACCCAGATATTTGGTTAAACATTATTCTGGGTGTGTCTGTGATGGTGTTTTTGGATGCAATTAACATTTGAATGGATAGACCAGGTAAAGCAGATTGCCTTCCCCAATGTGAGTGGGATTTATGTAATCCATTGGAAGAGTAAAGAGAATAAAAAGCATTTATTCTAAGCATCTCTCTTGCTCTCTCTCTTCCTCTCCCTCCCTTCCTATGTGACTGTCTTTGAACTGGGACATAGGTTTTCTTCTACCTTTGGATTTGGACTTAAACGTACATCATTGGCGCTTCTGGTTCTCAGGACTTCAGACTCCAACTGGAACTACACCATCAGCTCTCCTGGGTCTCCAGTTTGCCAGCTGCAAGGCTTGAAACTTCTGAGCCTCCATAATCTTGGGAGACAATTCCTTACAATAACATAGGACTTTTCCCCAGTCTATGGCCCTTTCCCAGCTCCAGACAGGAAACTTTCTATAAACTCCAGGATGCCCCATCAACACCCTGTCTAGACCCTGCAAATTTCAACCCTGAAGCAAAGCAGGAAATGCTATGGAGATATGTTAAACGTTGCACAACAACTTGAGGCCTTTTCTTCATTCAAATTTTCAACAGGGGTTGGATGCACACTTAAAGCTTAATTGGACAACAGCTTTTCTCCTTCTCCGTGGGAGAACGAGAAGGCAGGTCACTTCCAAGTTCGTGTGGTAAATTCAGGGGGAAGTGGGAGAAAGGAAAGAAAGGCTAAGTCTTATACGGTGTGATTCAATTTTAAAAATGCTTATGCTGCTTTTTAAAAGAATATCCATTTGACTGGATTTCTTTCCTGCTGACAAAAGAGGCAATTGCAGTATATAAAATAAATCTGCTTAAAACTCTTTCTCTGTCGCTGTCAAGGTAATAGATGCAGACCCCAGGAACAGAGCACAGTTGGATGCCTAGTGTGTGCAAATGATTGTTTATGTGACATCTAGTGCCAAGGCCCACAGAAGGCTCCTGCACTGCCCTGTAACAGTAACGAGAATGGAAAGCTTTTCCTTAGGCATAAAAAGTTTATTTCTTATTCTCTTTCACAGTGGTAGCTATTACTTTGTAATTTTGCTGGCATTTTGTTGGGAGCCAAAAATGACAGAAATAATATTCCTTGCTTACAATGCACAGTTCTGACTCATTTTGGTTAGCTGAAGTCGCTCCATACAATAAAGGTGGCAGCTGCTAGACCTTATCATGCATACCTGAACTAGAGCAAGATCCTTTAAGCGAGTCCTTAATCGGAAAGGCAGAGCAAGTTCAAACCCTTTCCATTCCTTTATCCTAGCAGGGTTTTTAGAACACAGCAAATAGCAAGAAATGAATCCAGCTTTAGTAATTATCACTGACATCTCTTCTTCTCAGCCTCCAACTGAGTGAACAGCCTCTTTAGGCCAGCCAAGGACCATTTTGTACAATCCTATCTGCACATTGTCATCTCGACAGTGGGAGATCGTGAGTCGTAGACACAGGCCAAGGTGTAAGGCCCGAGCTAACCAAGTGCATTGAGAATGGATGCAGTCTCCCAGGATCCGAGATGGGTGTGAGGAGCCACCATGAGCCAGGGACCATGGTTTAGTCAAATCATTAAGTCAGAAATCCAGGCAGACTCACAGAGGTCAGGGTATTTACAGACACCAGTTGTCAAGAGAAGTGGCAGGCTCGAGACCGGAAGGCACAAATGCCAAAAGACACAGTGGTTCAGCTTGCTAAAGATCTAAGCAGGTGCTCACAAGTTAGGGCATCTGTGGTAGCCAATAGAGCACAACAAAGGCCACGGGAGTAGGGTGTGGCTTCTGTATCAGAAGACAAAAGACTTTCACATGCTGCTTCTCTTAAACAAAGAAAAGATACCCAGGTGTGACTTGCCCAGAGCCTTCTGATGCAAACAAGCAACTTCAATCACTGATAAGGGATACGGCATTGAGTGGGGAAATACATTCCTGAAAATGTAAAGCACTGATTCATGTCTTCTTCACTTAAAGCAGGTAGTGAGTAACTAAGTTACAACGAAGCTTAGACACTAAAATACTCTGGCTTGCATTGAATGTGGCCATTTTTTCAGGTAAGAAAATCAAGACCCAGATAAATCCACTGACTTTTCCAAGAAAGCAGAGCCAGGAACAGAATATAAGGCTTCTAGGCCACTGATTATTCCACTGTTTGACACTGTTTAAGATACAGAGCCAGCTAGACTGGTCCTGCTAACTTAGGATCCTTTAGTATCTCTGTCCAGGGGAGGATTTGCCTATACTCCGAAGACTTTGGGTTTGTCTGTGGAAGGCTCATTTTTCCCTTGCTTTGTTAGGTGGGAGGTCAGGGTGGGCACTCTCAGTCATCACCAAGTCTTCATTCCCGTGGCTCCAGGCCTCTTTTAAAGCACTCCTAGGCCTAGCATGAAGCCTGACCATAGAAAATCTGTGAGTTGTGCTCAAGACAGTTTGAGTTTCAGATGTCATGGGTGTTCCCAGTACTAGAGAAAGTGGTAGAAAGTGGCCCAGACACAGCATGTGCTGGCTGAGCAGACAGAAATAACAGATGAAGTTTATTAGGTACAGTGATTATGATTTTGCGAGATAGGTAGTTAGCAGCTAAAGAGATGTAGAGGGACTTTATGGATAATGTTGAGTGATAAAATAATAGTGATGATGATGAGGAGGAGAATAATGACAATAGTGCACAAAGTGCATTCTCAGCATCCTGCACAGTACCTGGCCCTGCACAGATGCATAATTAATATTATGGAATTGAATGAACTCAATTGATGCCCATGACCTATAACCTATAACCATGACCCATGACCATGCCAGCGACAGTGTAAGATTGGTGGGAATTTCATTTCACTGGGTGAGGACTAGCACAGATTTGAGATAAACTGTGGCTTGGCACTCATCCATTCTTACCTTGTTCGTTTTTTAAGGCAGGCAGTTTTTGCCTCATTGATTTTCACTGTTCATCAAGTTCCATTAGCCTGTTCATTAGTGATGGCTTCATTCCCTTCCCACATTCTGTCTCCTGAATGACACTTCTTTGTGTTAATGCTGCACTTAGCACGGGCCACGGTCGCTGGGTATCAGTGGAATGTGGCATCGCCAGCAGGGCCTGCCGCTGGCAAGTAGCCCCCTCTGTATCACATGGGTACCCGCAGGAAGGAGACAGCAGCTTTTATCACAAAGAACATCAGGTTGTCACACTGATAGAATATTAATAACTCCTCTCTGTCTTTGTCTCTGTCTCTGTCTCTCTCTCTCACATACCCCCCCCTACAAATTCATTGTTCTTAATATGAACATATTATCATAACCCCAAACCTGTTCATGTACCTAAATCCATTTTCTCACTGGAACCACACACCACTCATCAGCCAAACTAGAAGCTCAGAATCGTCACTGACCTTTTGACGCTTTGCCATTCCCACGTCCGATCAGGCACGGAGATCCGACCAGGCTTCCGCAGACATGGCTGCTGGGGCCGCCCCTTCCCTGCTTTTGTGCTCCTGCTTCTCCGGCCTCGTTACCTGATGCCTTTCACCTGGACTTAAACCCAGCTGCTTTTCTGGGCTCCAGATACTTCCATCTTTCTAATTCCTCTTCCCCAGGGCAAAGCGAGGATGCAGAGCACCTGTGGACAGTATGTGGGAAGGCCCACCCCAGGCACGAGAGAGGAGTAACGGCAAACATTTATTGAGAACATTTATTGAATACTCACTATGTACCAGACACTGATTTATTAATATTTACATTTACCTTAATTCTCATGAAAACTATACTATAATAGATACTATAATTATTATACTATAATAGATACTATAATTATGTCCATTTTGTGGATAAGAGACCTGAGGCTAAGAAATTTTAAGCTATAAGATCACACAGCTAGGAAATGGCAGAACTGGACTCAAACTCAAGTTTGTCTAACTCTTAGGCCAAGTCATTCCATCACTGTATTCTACCTTTCTAGTGGCTGTAGAACAGAGGTTATCACCCGGAGGGTTTGTTAAAACATAAATTATGGGGTCCTGCCCCCAGAGTTTCTGATTCAGTAGGTCTAGGATGAGGCCGGAGAATTTTTAACACCACACGTCTAATCTATCCCAGGTAATGCTGCTGCTGCTGTCCCAGGTGATCCTTTGCTCTAGATGATATTGCTGACCCAGGGACCACAGGTGGCGATCCTTTGCTCTAGGTGGCATTTATTTTGGGCACTCTCTCCTTAGGTGTAACACAAGTGCTCCAAATCTCAGACTTAGGCATCAGACGGGTTTGAGTATTGGATCTGTCACTAAGTAGCTGTGTCTGTGATCCACATCATTTAAGCTCACTAAGGCTCAGTGGGCCCTTCTGTAGAATGCAGGTAGATTGTACCTTGCAGGGATGTTTGAAGACTGAGAATCATGTATTTCGAACTCTGAGCTCTGTGACTAGCAAAGATTAGAACTCAGGAAATGTTAGCGCCTATAAATTTACAAGTATCTGAAATTTTTTTTTATTATTTTTAAAATTTTGTTTAACTTTTACTTCTGTTTTGTTTATTTCTACCTCTTTCATTGTCTCTCTCACTGCCTCAGTCAGACATTTTACACTTGAGATTCCTTACATTTGGAATTTTGTTCTCTGATCTTTGCACAGCTCGTTCCTTCTCAACACTCGCGTTTCAGCTGAAATGTACCAGCTCAGAGAGGCTTTGAGCCTACCCCAGGTGGGTCCCCACACAACCCCCTGACACTTTCTTTCTCGTTGTTTGTTCAGTGGGGATATTTTTAAATACTAATCCAATTGCTGGAACAGTATTAGATCTTTTCAGGCTTTCTATTCCCTCTATAATCAGTTTTACATTTTGATTGTAAAGAAAATTGCCCATTTTCTCTAACTTTTCAAATTTATTGGCATAAACAAATCCATTTTATGACATTAATATCTTCTTATTCTTTACATTATCAATCAGTCTTGTACCCCTTTCACTTTCTAATATTCTTTGCACCTTCTCTCCTTTTCTTGTTGATTATGCTTGCCACGGTTTTTCTATTTAATTAGCCCTTAAAGAGCCCACTTTCTGGTATGTTTCAACCTCTCAATTATATATTTGTTTTCATTTATTTCTATAATATCTTTCATTTTCTCCTTTTTCTTTCTATTTCTTTCCATCTAACTTCTTAAGTTGAATACTTAGATCTTTAATTCCATTTCTTCTGTGAACATTTAAAACTGTTTTTGTCCCTTGAATATTGCAAATATCACACATGTGGCTTGTTTCCTATGTCTTTCAATCTATTCGAGCTATTTGAGCAACCAAAAGGGCCTCAGTTCAGATTCAAGAGATTTTCCTTGGTTTTGGCCTTGTGCCCAGGCACTGCCACACTGGGACCACTGTGTTAATTTCTCGGTTTAGGATTTCCCAGCTCATGCAGGTGGTATAAGCTAAAACCTCAAACCCACAGAAGGGCAGGGCTGTGGTGGTGAATTCTCAAGAGAGGCCATTTTTCTCTTCCTCCTGGATTTAAAACCAAGACAGAAAAGTTCTCTCATCATCTCCTTTCGGCAGTGGGTGGAGTGTTTTCTAGCCCACCTTTTCATGGAGGGGGTAGCACTTCAGGGGTCCTGCATTTGCACGACTTTCCCTTTCTCATGCTCCTCCTTGCACAGGGGCACAGGCTCCATCTTTGTCCCCTCCACTTTGTGCTGCCATTGCAACTCCACAGTGGTGGGTGGCCTCAGAGAGACTCAGTGGTCAGTATTAGTCTCAACAATTGCTTACATTTTTATTTTTGGTTCTTCAGGATTTTCCTTACTTTCTTGTTAGTTTGGCTATGCATTCAAAGAAAACTCTATTCTTTTTAAACTGTGTGCCTGGATATAAAAAAGAGGCTATTTTAAGACTATTTAGTCTATCATATTACTAGAAATTGAAGTGACCCTAGTCACTCTTTAGCACATTACTATCTTTTAGCTTCTCTATAGCACTCAACAATACCTGAATTTATCATATTTATTTATGTGTTCATTTTCTGTTCCTCATCGTCCAGTTAAATGTACATAGATTGATGACAGGGACTCTATTTTGTCCACTGGTGTACCTTCGGTATCAACAGTTGATGGCATAAAGTAAGACTCAATCAAAATTTGTTGATTGACTGATTGACAAATTATGGAGTATTCACACATGGATTATATCCTATGCAAATTTTAAAAATAAATATTTATAAATATCTCTGAGCTATCAAGGTAGAAAATCAGGTTATCAATAGCATGTGTAATATAGCCTCCATTATGAAACACATGTGTGCCTATGTATTCTTGTGCACATATGTGTGTATATTTAAAACTATCTGGAAGGATATATACAAAAAATTAACTGTTTACCACTGGTTAGTGGGATTTCCCATAATTTTTCTTTCATCCTAATACTTTACACTGAACACACATTACTATATTTGTATAATCAGAGGAGGGGAAAAAATATCTTTTAAAAGTCTGAGGTATTTGCCACCTTAATTTCAAGGTGCATATTACAGATGATGCTTTATTTTGTTTTTCATCCTAGGGACTCAGCCATAAGTTATGTGCATTTATTTTTCCTATTCTTGAAAATAAAAATAATCCTTTTTCAGGCTTCATCCCTACTATCACTCTGCACAGTATAAGGTGTTACTTTGTTTTATGATAAGAAAGGATACCCAAAATATGTTCCACCTGGCCTGGGAAGAGAAAAGAGGTGTTACAGATCCTTTTCCTCCACTACTGCTGTAGTTTTTGTCAGCATGAACTTTGACTCTATTACATTTTCATGCTTGGCGTCACCTATCTCTGTTTTAAGAATAGTCAGCAAGACTGTTAATTCATTATCTCCCTTCTCAGCTGCCTACCATTTATATCAACAATAAAATCTGGAGCTGGGTCACAAAGGTGAGCAAGAGTTAGCTCCTGCCCTTGCATCCCACAGAGGTATTAAAAGGTGTCATATGTGTTATGTATGAAGTGTTTTTGGAATTCAGAGAAAGTGTTTGTTGTTGGATGGATGAAGATGGTAAAGATGAAGCAATCACCTGCCTACTGTTTATTTTTCAGCCTTATCCATCACTCTTGCCACTTTTGCTCTAGCAACACTCTATTTCTGTTTTCCACAAACATCAGGCCATGTTTTATGCTCTTATTTATACTGTATCCTCTACCTGGAGTTTCCTTTGTTTCATTTACCAGGCACATTCCTACTTATCCTTCACAATTTGGGTCAGGCACCAACTCCTGCAGGAAATACTTCCTCCCTCCCCATCTCCAGGCGGGTTTGTTCTATGCACTCACTTGTCCATTCAGCAGGCACTTTTTGAGCTCCTACAACATGCCAATCACTGTGCCAGGCCTAGAGAGACAGCAGTGAAAACAAAGGTCCCACATCCCCATGTCCTAAGAAAGTAACCTTCCTTCAAGTTTGCTTCAGCTCTTTTTAGAGCATGATCCTGATTTCTTCTCTCCATACTTGAATGAGAAGCAGCACTAACTCATCAACCCAGCTGACAATGTGTCTATCGTGTCCACCTCTACTTCTCTTTGATCAGCAAACTGGGTACTTCCTTATAACCCTGACTCCCATGCATTTCCCATATGTATTTGCAACCAGGATTACATTCCAGAGTGTAACAGTAGAATCTAAACTACCTAGTATTTCTCAGGCATAATTGGCACATTAAATAATCAAACACCTTTTTTTTAATGAAGTTTTCTAAATTCTAAAGGCCATTTCATTGAACTCTGGAGTGCTTCTCTGCATGGAGGAAGACATCCGCTGTGAGTCTGATGGTGACAGGACTTGCTGAGTGTGATGTGTACAGATTGCTTTCTGGGTTGCTGCTTGCATAACTGAATGGGTAGTGTTGTCTGAGATATGGACACTGAAAGAAGACTTATTTTAATTAGGAGTGTTGTGGGGTGGAGTTCATAAGTTTAGATTTATTATTATTAAACTTGAGGTGTGTCTAGGAATTAAAGAGAGGATGTCAAGTAGGCAGATGGATATATGAGCTGAAGTACTTGGCCTGGAGATTCAAATCTGTGCTTCATCTGCAAATGGGGATAACTGAAGTTATTGGCCCGAATGATATCAGAGAAGAAAGTATTGAGGCACAGATGAGGGTCTAGCACTCAGCATGAGAAATCCCAACATGTAATGGCACAGTAATACAGAATAAGCCTGCAAAGGAGGCAGAGAAGAAACATCCCAAGAAGTAGGAGAATACTAGATGCCAGAAGCCAAATGTATCAAGGAGTGTGTGGTCAAATTCAAAAGCTGCTGAAAGGTCAGATAAGGAATAAAAAATATTCATTGGATCTAGCAACAAGTAGGTCACTGCTGACCATGGCAAAAAGATGAAAAAACAAAAAAAGCAAAAAAACAAAAAACAAAAAACCATGATGGTTCTAGAATTCATATTGGAATGGATTGGAGAGTAAGTGGGAGGTGAGGAAATGAAGCCAGTGAAACCAGACAACTCTTTCTAGTACTTTGGCTATGAAAGAGGATGAGAGAGATAGGGAAGAAATGAATAGAGATGAGGAATCCAGTAAGAGAACTTTTATGGTTTTGTTTGTTTGTTTGTTTTTCCTTTTGCAATGTGAGAGACTCTAGACTGTGTCTAAAAATTATTCAATATTTTGAAAGAAGATTACTGGGTATACTTTCAGTACAGTGCTAGGCTGCAATTCTTACAACAATTTACAACTCTATAGTGGCAGAGGTTAACATGGAGATTTTTATTCAGAAGAGACACAAATAATTTCAATCCAGAGTGAATAGATTACCAGTGTGAACCAGGTTTATGACCAGGATTGCATCTAATCCATAAATCTTATCCTAACATTTTTTTGTTGCGTTGACTATATATATAACACTTCAAGTACCCTTTGGACTAGTTTTCACATTTTACCAGCCCCTCCATTATTTAATGAGTTAAATAATGTCATTTGTCATGTGCTTGTTTTATATTTGCCTGAGAATTATGATTTTTATCTTTTTTAAAAATTATACTTCAACAATTATCAAACCAATTTAAAAAGAAAGTTGAGAGAGCAGATCGAGAACCAGCTTTTGTGAAGATGAAAGTAATATATTCAGAAAAATGTAGGCTGCAAAGCAATGCAAAGGAGGAAGGCGTAGGCACAAATAGAGCTGAGAAAAATCTTAAGAAAGACATGAACTTTCCAAACACAAAACCATAATTATTTAGAGTTTAAGTCTGAAGCATACAGAATTTGCATTATGAGTTCATTAAGAAATTCTGGTCAATACCTATTTTAACTGAATAAAGTAAAAAAAGATAGAGACTCAGAGAGCAAAAGCTGAGTATTTTAAGGTGCCTTCAGATGCTTTTGTGAATGAGAATCCAAATGCAATATGCTGGTTTAACTGGAAGTGTTTTTAAATTTCTAAATGAATCTATTTATTTCTAGGCAGAATTCAACAAGCTTCATGGGAGCAACTCAGTAATTTTGGAGCTTTCCCACCTCTTAATGGCTGTCCCCCCAGCTCTCATGTGGGCCATGTTCCGCACAGCCCAGGAACGAAGTGGTCATTGTGAAAATAGAGCAGATGTGGTTAAGGCAGCAGCGCACAATACCCCGAACTCCCAGAATAAACTTGCTTACATAATATGTAAAAACCTCCCAATCACTCCCTGAGGTTCTCTTGGCAGAGCAGCCCATGTCCACCAAGAGGAAATATTCCATTATCCAAGATAAGGAGCTCCACTCACTAACATTTTTGTCACTCTTGGAATAACTCTTTTTGAACTTCCATCAGAAAGGTCTTTTCTAGCCTCTTTTGCTCCACAGAAATGGTAGTTGTGGGAATCAAATTGGTTCAGCAAAAATGAAAGATTAATTAGCAGTAACCTTCTGGTCTGGCTCAACTATTTTCCCACCCAGAGTCTGTTTATCTTGTGAATAGTTTATTCTGAGAAGTCATTGTGACACTGCTTATTTGAACAATATGTTTTGTTCAGAATTGCCCACCTCTTGCTGTGATGTTTATATTACAAATTCGTTTGGGGCAGGTATCTGGCTGTTCACAAATTTTGCTTAGTGTGATGCTCTTTCAAACAGATAACAAAATTAATGTTTTTTGAGAACAAGAATAATTATGATGACAAAGACAAGAAGACACAAAAGCATGGGGGGAATGTTCTGCTGCAGCCCAGGGCAGGAAGACTGCTCATAACCACGGCTAGCGACATGACACCGTTATGGAGGCAGCACCAGGAACAACTGGTGGACTTTGGCACTGCTAAGCCAGAAGACAGGCTCTTCCTAACTCTAAATTTCTATGCATTACAAAGGACTGGTTAGCATAGAAATGTGGTTATAACGTCTGCCTCATTAAAAAAAGAGAGAGTATACTTTCCTATTGGCTTTTCTCTTTTTCAGTATAAAATCCATACTCTCTTACCATACTTTATCACTTGTTTTTGTTATTTGCAATAAACAAGGCCAAACTGTTAAATGTATTGCTACACAGTACTAAGGAGAAACCCTTGGCAAACACCTCTTGCTGCAGCCAAAACCACATGCCCATCGGCTGGCACCTACAGAGCAGTTACAGAAGAAATGCACTTAGTGCCGACGACTATTCCTCCAAGGGTGCGCAAAACTGTAGGCAGGAAGTAGGGAGCCCAGATATTTTGATGTGCTGTAGAAGAGATGGCTCATCATAGGTCTATCATCTTTTGCCTGGCACAGCTCCAATCTGCTTCTATTCCTGGGGCAGAGCTGGAAGAGGGGGAAGCCCAGAGAAGGGTGGTCTATGGAGATTGCATGAAGGCTCATTTCCACTCCTGTCCCAGAGCCCCGTTGGTAATAGGAACAATAACCACCACTTATGAACATTTAATGTATGCCAGTCTCTGAGCTAAGTGCTTTCTGTACACTAGCTAATTTAATCCTTCCAACACTCTGTAACACTGTATAGCTTGGTGGTTCTGAACTGGACCCCTGCACCACCAGAGCAGGTACATACTTAATGGCCATTTGTACTCAGGAGACATTCAAAGTCATGGTGTAAACATGCTTCCTCTTCTGGAGGGTCACTTATACCTGAAGAGATGGAGGAAAAATTGTATTTTTTATTAAAGCAAACAAATACAGTAAGTCTTAATGTCATCCATAGGTTTTAGAAACTGTGACTTTTAAGCAAAACAACATGTGATAAAACCAATCTTACCATAGCCTAATTGATATAAACAAGAACTAAGGTCTATGGCATATTTCTAGTCACAAAACATCACCAAACTTCTAAATAAAGACCAAATCTGATATTAAATATTGAAATAAATGTGATCTATATGTACATTCAAGAAACATTGATAAAAACAAATGAGATAATTATTTATCTACTGCCTCAGAGAGTCCCCACCAGGACAATTCCTAGTGGAGCTGCCACCACCCTTTAGACCCCAGAATAGCAGGGTCACAGGCTCTGAGCATGCAACCTCAGCCTGGAAAAGCTGTAGGCATTTGACCCTAACCCATAAAGGCAGCCATGTGGGCTGTACCCAGCAAAGCCTTAGGGGTAGGACTACCTGAGGGCTCAGGAGGCCACCCCCAGTACCAGTGTGCCCAGGGTGCAGGGCATGGGGTCAAGGAGATCATTCTGGAGCTTTGAGGTGTGATGTCTACTCTGCTGGGTTTTAGACTCAATTGAGGCCTGCCATTCCTTTCTCTTGGCCTATTCCTCCCATTCTTCCCTTTTGGAATGGAAATGTTTACTAAATGTCTGTTCTACCATTATATCTTGGAAGTAAATAATTTATTTTTGATTTTACAGGCTTATAGCTGGAAGAAACTTGCCTTTATCTCAGATGAGACTTTGAACTTTGGACTTTTAATTTGGTGCTGGAACAAGTTGAGACTTTTGGACTATGGGGACAGAATGACTTTGCATGTGAGAAGGATACAAGTTTGGGGGACCAGGGAAAGAATGCTATGGTTTGGTTGTTTGTCCCCTCCAGACCTCATGTTGAAGTTTGATGCCCAGTGTTGGAGGTGGAGCCTTATAGGAGGCATTTGGGTCATGGGGCCAGATCCCTCATGAACAGATTAATGCCCTTGCTTGGGCATGAGTGAGTTCTCACTCTATTAGTTCTATAGTTGTTAAAAAGAACCTGGTATCACCACCCCCTACTTCCTCTCTCCCCATATGATCTCTGCACATGCCAGTTCCTATTTCCCTTCACTTCTGCCATGAGTGGAAGCAGCCTGAGGCCCTCATCAGATACAGATGCTGGTGCCATGCTTCTTATACAGGCTGGAGAACCATGAACCAAATTACCCAGGTATTCCTTTATAGCAACCCAAAACAAACTAAGATGCCTGCTTATTCCAGTTCTGGGTCTCAGGTGGCCAGAGCCTATCCCATCTGCTCAGGGGGCTAGTCGGGAACCAGCCCTGGACAGGATGCCATCCCATTATAGGGCACACTCACACATCCACACTCACTCAAATTGTGACAACACACACACTGATTCACCTAATGTGCACACCTTTGTGACATGAAAGATAATCAGAGTACGCGGAGAAAACCCACGTGGACATGGGACAATGTGCAAACTCTACACCAACAATGACCCCAGTTGGGAGCCAATTTCTTTTCTCATCAATGTTACAATGAAACAACATTGAATGAAATGATATTATTTGAGGACCTGCTGTATATTATGGAATTAATTGTAACATTGTCCTTCATTTTTAAGGTAAATCATGAGACCTTAAAAATTAGCATTTGTATTGAACAATGACTTTCTACAACACCACAAGCTGCAAATCCCACTTTAGCTCCCCACCCTCAACTGACACTGCTACCAAGATTCAAATTCCCTCTTCTGTCCTGAGAATTGCTTCAGTGCAAAAGTGTTAAAAGAACTGGTTTAGTGGGTTAAGCATAATCTTTGGAACCTGAGTTCAAAGTTCATATACTACCAGTACTACTATTCTGCTATCAGCCTAATTATGGGCAAGTTACTTAGCCTCCCTGAGCCTCAGTTTCCTTATCCATAAAATGGGAATGACATGGCTAACAGAGTTGTTGGGAAGATTAAATGAAACAAGTGCAAAGTGTCCAGCACAGTTGATGGCATATCATAAATAGTCAATACGGTTTCCTTCCCATCATCCAACACTGAAATCCATCACTGAAATCCATCACATTTAATTAGTATGTTTAGCAGAATCAACTCTCCCAGCATCACAAAGGCTCCTACTTGTCATTGATGCTTTTTGAACCTCTGTTTACATTGCCCTTGACAAGATTCTATTAATGGACCTTGCTAGAGAATAGCTAGTGTAAGTTTCAGGCCCTATCTCTGCTTCCTCTCTTACCTCCATCCTTGCCTGGCTTTTCTCACCGGAGAGCTGGCATTCCTCCCACCTGCAAGAGTGGGCTACTGCTTGTGCACTGCAAAGCTCATGTCTAGTCACCGGAAATCCCAAAGCAAAGGGCATCTGAGGTACCTGAATGGGAACCCAAGGAGCCATAAAGCTGCAAGAGAATTGGAGTTTTCCTAGAAAGATGATTCTATCATCTCAGTGGTACTTTGTAAATGGGCACAACTTAGGAGAAAGAAGTGACTTCGGGATCTCAGAAATGCCACCCTTATTTGGGGCTATTGCAAATTGTTAACTTTCATTTTGTAGAGTCCTCCATTTCTGACTCAGAGTAGAGGGATCCATTAGCTAGTGACAGAGATGTGGAAATGGGATTTTCAAACAAGGACCCAGGCCTCATCAGCAGGTGCCTCTGCGGAAATTGCATCCCGGTGCTGCAAGCTCTCCTTACACTCACAGAAGTGGCAAAGGGAACAAGGGGTCCACGTGGGACCCAGGCTGTGCCCCGTCTCATAGGTGATAGTTCATCTCTGGGAATCCCAGGAGATGGCTGGTTAGGGTGTATTACTGGCATTACAGAGTTGGTGAAGTGTTTTATTTGTTTGTTTGTTTGTTTTAATTCAGATTTGATTGTGCTGATGGACTGTTGAAGAAAGAAAGAGAAAGGCAGGTGCCCCTTGGGAGTTGTTCAACAGCATTGTCACATGTGATACTTAAGAAAGCATTTCCTTTTTGCTCAGAAGCAGCCAGCTACCCAGGTGGTGCCTGGGTAGAGTTTCGCAGCCGGCACCTTTCTGACCTGGTGAGGAAGCAAGCAACAATTTAGGTCTCTTTCTTTCTTCCAACCACCACCTAACTGATGGGCCCCAACCTGACTGCCTCTTCTTTGCGCTTTGTGCTCTTCCCTGGAGCAGCGCCCTTTGGACTGGACTGCAAAAATGGGGCCCAGTCAAGTTGCCCTTAACTGGACCAGAAGTTAAATAGAAAGCCATGGTGCAAACCCAGGATTTAGGGAGCTAATAAAATGCTTTCTCTATGACAAGTCTAATGGTTCCTTCAGCCAGTCGTTAGTTTGAAAAGCTCTTATCAATAGTGAAAATCTAACACCCTTGATATACACAGATGGAGTTGATATGCCTTTAAAATTCTCTTATCATGTGGATTTTTACTTCCCAGCACATTATCAACCCAGTAGAGTGAACTGTTAAAAAACTGTCTGAAAATCCATTAACCCTGGGAAACAAATACAGGGTCTGTCATCAGGCATCGTTGTTAACTGTGCCGTTTGTGCTCCCAAAGTACTTTTTTCTCTGTTCAATGAGCTAAAACCTTCAGGACAACCCTGTGAGAAGGGGCGCTGATGTCATAATGGTCATTATCTTCATTTTCTCCATAAAGTGTCAAGAAAGAAAGCTGGTATGCTACAGGTCTCAGAGCCTCTGCTTGAACTTGGACTTGAACCCTTAGACTTCAGAGCAAGAAGCAAGAGGCTGGGACTTACCTTCCTAACTTTTACCACTAAGCCAGCCATTCGCCACCTGAAGTAGGCTCTTCTCTGAACTCTATCTGCCCACTTTTACCATCTCTTATTTACACATATGTTTATTAAATCCTACTTTAGAAGAGATGAGAGAGAAAGAGAGAACTTAAGAGAAAATAGTCATATTATAAGTCATTATGTTCTCACCTGATGAAAGGAAAATAAAGAAAAATTTATAAATTCTTTTTTTCAGATGAGTTGAAGTAATGTCCCTGTGTGGCTTGAAGGGCAAGAAAAGGAAAATATTCCCCTTTCAATGGGTACTTCCTCTACTTTAAGCTGGCAAGAAATGCTTCAATAACAGGTTGTACAAAATGTTACTTCAAAGACCTCAAGTTGGCACTTTGAATACTCTTGCCGCAAACTGTATCCAAAAATGATTTAACTTCCCCCAGTCAGTGATGTGTACAAATGGCGCACACACCACTAACCACACATGCACGCAATGTATGAGTTCCCACATTCCTGATTGCTCGTTCCAACTCGAGAATATTTTTTCCAGAGCTAAAAAGAAATGAATCAAGTTTCTAAAAGGATATATGTGAAAATGCCAAATAAAAAATGAAAATCAGATGTTTTTAAAGGCTGGGCCCGAAGTGCTTTGCCGAAATGTTTTGTGCCCTAACAGCCATCGAATCCTGTGAATGCAGAGGTTATTGGGCATGGCAGAAGGGGGAGAGTAGTCAGAGGTTCTTTAAAGTAGTTACGAAACAGCTGAATCTTCTGAAGGAATGGCACTGCAGCCTAGCTCTTATGGGCGTAGCGTCCATGCAGCACATGATATTTTTCTGTATTGTCGCTGCTGTGCTTCCAGCTGGTGGTACTCCTAAGAAAGAAAGACATGAATCCCCTGAAAGCATGACCAGGCCTAGAAAAAAATAAATAAATAAAATGTATTTTTTCAGCCTCATGCATTAATAGACTCACAAAAAGATTTATTGGGAACATGGAGTGGTGGAAAGGTAATATTTTACCTCATGATTTTAATTTTGATAAACCCCTGACGCGAATTCCTGTGTTCTGAGCCAGCTTCTCATCAACAGAATTAACAGGTTCTCTGCCATTCCTGTCATGACACAATATTGATCACAATAGTGTGTAGTAAACTTGGCCACCTTCTCTGGAAATTGCTATGCATGGGATGAAGTGGGTTTACCAACAAGATAACTAACCGCCAGCCCTAGGAAAATTCTGTTGATGGTGGCTGGGGGGGTTTCATATGTGCCACTTCTTCTGAGTCCCCATAGTGGATGACATTTAGGAACTCTATTATGGACCAGGAGGATCTCAAAAACCTGGATGAAGCATTCCTCAGAAGCATGGTTTATGAATGCCCCCCACACTGTATGGTCTTGGTACTCTTCTCTAAATCTCGAGTTGAATGCTAAATATTTAACTAGGAGCATGTCTATACCATGTAGGCTATTGTCGTTTTTTATTTGAATGAGACATTATGATTATTCAAGGGAAAGACAGATTTGAATGGTATCATGGAATGGGAAATGTGATAGGTAGCTAGAAAAATACGTTAGCCGTATGGGATATACTACATGCCCCATTTTCTCTAAGGAATTGCAGTGTTGACAGATATTAAGCTATTATCCTTTCATGACATACATGTCAATAATCTCTGCTTGACTGAGATTAATTAAAGCAGAAATCATGACTTAGGTAAATATGAGAACAGAATTGAAAACATTTGATACCACACAAAAGACTTTATCTCTCCTTTCTTGATGTCCCCAGAATCACAATACCGAATATTGGCAAGTGCTAGTGCTGTCCAATAAAACACTCCTGCAGTGTGATTTCTGTGAGAAATATTGGGTCTGCACTACGTTCTCCCTGTAAGTTAGTTCAAATTGCTCTTGGAACTGCCTTTACCCATCTTCATTCTTATGAATACTGAGAGAGTCCTAAAAGAAACTTTATCCTTCCAGCTTTTCAAATAATCCCTTTTTCATTACATCTGGCATTAGAGATCAGAGTGTAGCATACTTTGAGGCTTGACTTTAGAAACTGTATTAGTAGACAACTAAGAAGAAACATCAATCATCAGTACTGGGCCAAACACTAAAAATTTATCCATATTTTTAAATTTGGTTGAAAAGAAGAAATATAAACAGTCAAAAGGTTTGGGTAATGCCTAACTCTTTGCCATTGAGCACCAGCTTAAAGAAGTTACAAGAAATCACTTGTGTCTTTAGAGAGTTGCTTCATTGCCTTGATCTTACAGATGAGAGCTCAAGTTCAGAGAAATTAAGTGACTTGCTCCAGGAGTGGTAGGGGAGGACATGCCTCACACACAGAAACACTGCTTAATAGTCTTAACTTTCTGCTTCTATGTCTATCCTTTTCTGAAATCTGTCCTGAGTTTTCCTTGACATGACCTCTCATATTATGTAGGGAATTCTCTCTGAGCGTGGGATGAAAGGCAGGACATCCAACATATACATTTCTGTAACATTGGGGTACCAATATAGGCAAAATGTATACATTACATACAAATGAGCAGAACTAGAAGGGCTTTACAATGTTATACCATATAAGGTATTGATATTATAATCATCACATGTCTTTATTTGCCCGATGCCATCATATATAAAACACATCACTGATTAAATAACTTCAGGGAAAATATAATTTCTACATTAAATGCACATACCAATTCTAAGATTCCATTGTAAGAAATGTGAAAATATGGAGATCATATATGTTAGAATAAAGAAAATAAGGGATTACCATTATATCTTCCCTACTAAAATGTGTATTGTTTTCAAGATATACAATTTTCAGAATAAATAATCTATAATCCTCTCTGTAACTAACATTATTGCATCTCTGAAAAAACTTTGAAATAATAAGAATAAAATAGAAAAGGTCATGTCGCTGGTATTTAGAGCTCCTCAGAAGGGGGGCATTCCCTCACTCTAAAAGGATAAAAGTAAAATTTGGGTCATCGGCCTCCAGCATACAATGGGAGGAAAATTATGATTCCTTCCAACTCAAAAAATTTATTGTTTTATTAAATTGAAGAATAAAGTAAAAATACTCCAGTTGACATAATGAATCTATAATAGTACCAATACTAGTAATTACTGATGCTATGGCACATCCCAAGAAATAAAGAAATGTACTAGTCAACAATCAAATGAAACCAGAGTGGTAGAGGGTAGCTGATGATAACTAAATCACTTTCTCTGGACCCATTATTTTTAGCTAAATCATTTTACATAACCAACAGGTTTTTCTGCTTAGTAACCCCCTAAGAAATTTAAGGATTTGCCTAGACTTGACAGAGCCATCATTTGCCACCAAAAATCAGTTCTGTGATGGATTCATTTTAACCTTGAAGATACCAGGATTTCATTAATCTAAACTGCTTACACTCTTTGCATAATCACAGTCAAGCCTGACAAAGAGAACAACAATAAAAAAATTAATTAGAAAATACAAATCTGAAAAGAATGATAGAAAGCAAGCAAATTGTTGAACTGTTAGAGCAATCTGGAGGTGAACTTGGGGAACAATTTGGTGTAGCCATCACCTGAAAGGCTTTGGCTTGGTAATGAGGTAAGCAGGCTGCTTGAAAAAGCTGAGCTCTGAAAAGTGCATGTGCTCCCCGGACCCTCTCGAGCTTGGGCCAGCTAAAATGACAAGCTCGTCACCCTCCCCCTCCACAGAGATGTTAACTCTGACCTAGAGCCCTGGCTGAATATTGGCCATGGTTCCTGGAAGAAAATGAAGGAGTCATTTGCTTCTATTTGGAACTTAATAGCATGCTGAAAACATTCAGATTGTGTTGCTATTGAGGAAGATTGTTATAACGTGGACAGGGAATGAAACGAAAGGAGAGAGAAGGAAGACAGCTTTACACCCTCCTAACGCATATCTGTTCTGTAACTCTATACCAGGGCCCCTTGTGCACCAGGGTGCTGAAAGGATGTTCTAATTACCTAATGCAGAAGGCCCTGCTATTGTCCTTGGCCTTTTTATCGGAAACTCCCAGGTGCAAACCAGAGAGCTGTCAGGTAGCAAGACTGTCTTATGGAACAGTGGAAGGCACTATGGAAATGAAGGTAACCCGGGCCTGTCATCTAAAATTACAGGGAACAAGGACAAAAGTCAAATCAAATGTTATTGTTTCCTTGCCACTGCTAAGTGCAACCAAGCATATGGAAAGCTTGAATTCTCACTAGCCAAAAAAGAAAAAGAAGGAAAAATATGATCCCATCAGCATAAACCTGATCTTCTCACAGTAGAAAATGGCTTTTTTTTTATTTGCAGGTTTTTAGCAAAACCTATTAGATAGAGATGTTGACGCTTAGATTGTGAATCTTTGTTTAAAGTCCTGCTAGCCGGAGAAATCTCGTTCTAGATGATTGGTAGCTTTTGGCTTAAAATGTTTCTGGAAAGGCCAGGTTTTTCTCAGTCTTCTCAGGCCTATGTTTGTCCTTTTGCCCTGGCCAGTTACTTTCGGTGGTGTGTAAAGGCCAAAGCAGAGGGTGAGGAGTTAGGAGTCCTGAGGTCTTTCCCCATTTCTGAGATGACCTTCAGGCAAGTCAGGGACACTTTCTGAGCCTCCATTTCATCACAAGTCAAATGAGGAATCTGAACTTACAATATTTAAGCTTCTTTGCTCTTCCAAAGCTCTGATTCTTTGATTTATTAACCCTCACCTTAATCGCCTCCTTACTGACATCTTTATCCTCTCCGTAAGGACTACTGTGCTGGATTTTCTTCTCGTCCTCCAGCAATACCATCCAAATTCTTCTGCCTTCTTCCCAGGGACTATTTCTGTATACTTGCTGCTCTCCTCTGCTCTTTTCCAGAGTTATTATCTGAGTGGTGGCAAGAAACATTGAAGAAAGGGTGCAAATAAAAGCCTGGTCAGTGCCAAGGCAGGAGAACCATCCTGTGCATTGGCCATCACGTTTGACAAATCCAAGCGCTGACTCCACATGCACACTGTGACATGGGGGTGGAGAGACCGAAACTGGTCCTTGCCTGACTCTGCCACCTGCCACCACTGGCTCTGTCACTTTGCTCTGGCAGCAAAGAGCTCAGCTCCTTCCTCAGCTGAAGAAAGGGATTGGATCACCTGGCTGAGTTCTCCTCCAGCTCCATGATCAATTCTTCTGGGACTATCAGCTTGTACAGCCATGCTTGCTCCAAGCAATCGTGACTGTTTCCTTTTGACCTAGTTTGTTTTCATTTCTTCTTGTAAATACATTACAAAACAACTTCTCCTTTTGAAAAGCCATCCTAGAGATGTCCTGCTTCATTTAAAAATGGTTAACTTTGTATTTATTAGTAAATCTTACCCCAGAGGAGAGCTACCCAGTTGGCTGTCTGGCTCCTTCTTCCATTAGTAGGTCATTAATACACAGGTAAATAAGTAACACCAGGCAGACACCGTACTTTGGACAATTCAGTATGTACAACCAGGCTCATATTGACTCATTGATAGGTGCAGATTTTATTTGTTTTTGAGAAAACTAAATATTGGTATTATTGGGTGGTGAGAATTGGCCAAATTGAATTGGTGGAAAATCTGAATAAATGGAGGGTTTTTTTAGAATTGTTTTTTATTTTCTAGGAATGACAATATGTATTAAGTATCTGCTATATGTCAGATATTATTCTAAGTATTTTTATGTAACACATATTTAATTTAGTGATGGTTAAGGTAGGAAAGGTAATGAAAAAGTGCCAAGTAGAAGGACTCCCTAAATATATTCTATTAATGCGGTGAAGCCACCTCGAGTACTAGTCTTTGCCAAGGATCACAAACTCACATGCTTCCAGGAGCCCCGCCATCCGCATAAATAAGGGAAGAGAGATGAGTCTTATGCAATAGGAAGTAAAGGGGAATGTGAAGAACTAATGACTTTAGACTTTGCCTGAACATTGCCTTGCTAGAATTTGGATATGTTGTACCTAAACTTGTGGAATTTTCTTCAATAAAACCCAGAAATCTCGCTATGTATGCGGTGTTCCTTCTTATTTCTAGAACACTGGGCAGGCCAGACGACCTCCATCTGAGAAACAGGTGCACCTCTCTGGCCTCCAGTTCATGCCCTTTGCTCTCTACTGTCCATTTGTGCTTATCACACACCACTTCCCTGTCACAAGTAATCTCACATGTACACAGGGAAGACCCAGCTTTGGAATGGCTGACACAGGAGCTGAATGGCCACTCTGACTACCAACTTCTTTCCTCCATTGCTGCCAGAACCTTTCACTACTGAGCAGTCCAGTTATTCCACCTTCCCCGAGGTGGTTTTCCCTTGCCTCTGTTTCTTCCTTATTGCACCACGGCCAGTGAGGGCAGAGGGTTGACAGGCCATCCTTGAAGATGCAAATTCTTCATCCTAAAGCTAAAGGCCTTAGCCATCACTGCCATTTGTCAAGGACCTGCTTAGCAACCTCACCAACCTTCAGGATTTCACTTTTGGACTGTACTTGCAGAAGACTTGACTCTCCCTTCCCCCCTGGATTTTGCAAGATCTGTGTATACCTCAGTCCCTTTTCTAACTACCTGGGATCCTCACTCAAGAACCATGAATTCCCATTTCCTCCCTCTTGGAACTCTCCATTTTGTTTTCTTCCCCACTGTCTGACACAGACAAGTCAAAGTGTGTTACAGCCAGTGAAAAGGTGCTGCGGTGGGATGGGGTTGATGTAGACCCATCTCTCTATAACTAATGTCCAACACAATGTTGTCTTAGAGCACCAATAGGAAACTTGGAGGGCTGGTTCTGAAGTACTGTGTGTATGTACCATCCTGAAGCTGGATGAGAGATGAGTAGATTTTTCTACCTAAGAAAAAAATCTATCCACCTCTTAGATAGATTTTTCTATCCATCAAAGGGCAGGGGTTGTGTAATCCCACCATTTTCCCAAACCTATGTACCCTCTGTGAAATTTTTTTTCAAAGATTTATGACTTACCTTAAAAGTATATGAGCAATTTTGCATTCTACTCCTTGCTATAATTACTTAAATTTGAAAATGTCTCAGATCATTTATATACATAAAAATAATTACTCCCCAAAATATAAACCATATTTATTCTGGGATTCCAGTATATCCTTTATGCTATATGCTATTATATATACTTGGCAGTCTGTAAACCCCAGACTGAGAACCATGGAAAAATATAATGAGTTAAACTAAACTTTATAGACAGGCCTAAAAATCTAATCGTTTTCATGCATAATATTATTTTTATGGAATTGCATTATGAGTTATAAATACAATTTGAGGCATGCCTCATTCCAAATTTAGAATTTGTTACAAATGGCCTATCTTCAACATTCATTCTTTCCATAAGCATTTGTTGAAAAGGTAAAGGAAGTCAGTCTTTATTGAGGATGAAGAATATGCTCCTTATAATACTTTAAATATTTTATCTTTTTCAAACTTCTAAGAAATTTTATATAGTACTAGAAAAAAAAAACTTGTTTTTTCATTCACACATTTCTGACACAAAATGTGTGGGTTTTCCACACTAAGCAATTCTCTAATTCTCTGTGGGCACCAACTGTGTGTCCTACAATTTAATTCAGTTTTGAGGCTAACTACCCAGAGTTAGCCAGACCCCACAGGTTAAGGGCTCAGTCTCACAAGGCTGCTCCCCACTCAGGACAAATCACAAACAGTGGACCCTCAGGTTACTCATGCTACTGTCTGATTTAGCTGAAAATTGGGGGTTCCCATGACCTCCTCCTTAGATTTGATAATGTGCTATTTTGGCTCACAGAATTCAGGGAAACACTTTATTTTTGCTTACTGATTTATTATAGAGGATATTATCTAAAACACAAATGACCAACCAGATTAAGAGATACACAGGGCAAGGTTTGGAAGAGTCCACAGTGCAGGAGCTTCTATACTCAATGTAGCTGGGGTGCACACCACCCTCCCAGCAGGTAGATTGTTTAGAATTTTTATGAAGGTTCCATTACATAGGCATAATTGATTAAATAATGATTTAATCGGTGATTACCTCAATCTCCAGTCCTTTCCTCCCCAGAGGCTGAGGGTGCGGGTGAAAATGCCAACCTTTTAATCACAGGGTTTGTTCTGCTGGATTAGTTCTACAACCGTCATCCTGAAGCTATCAATAGGCCCCTGGCCACCAGTCATCTCATTAGCATACAAAGAGACACTCATCACTCAGAGAAGTTAAGGGTCTTAGAAGTTCTTGTGTCAGGAACTGGGGACTAAGACCAAATATTATAACCAAATACACTCCCATCACTCAAGAAATTATTAATATAAGGGTTTTAAGAGTTCTGAGTCAGAAACTGGGGAAAAAGACCAACTATATATTTTTCTTATAATGTCCCAGGTACTCTATGTATTCATCATTTTACAAATGAGAACACCGAGGCACAGAATGGGGATGATGAAACTGCTAATGGGCGTGGTGATGGCAAAACCAGCAGAAAGAAGCAGTAGAACAGACTCTAAAAGGAGGGGGAAGTCCATGTTAGTATTAACGTTGTCAGTAACTAAGGCAGGGATAACACCTGGTAGTTAAAAATGATTGTCAACCAAAAAATAAGATTCAATAAAATGAAAGCAGAGAGTTCTGAAAAACCAGAGTTTAGAAAATGCAAACAGACATATGTTGCTGCAATGAGTAAAGGGCATATAATTTAGAAGTGAGCTGAAAGAACATCTTACCTTTAAAATGTGCTCTTTTCAGCTCTTTATTAAATGTGTAATAAAATAAAATAAAAAGTCCCAGAGCATTTTTCTTTTAAGATTCTGCATTCTTTACGTGTGCTATAAAATCAAAAACATTTTAATTTGGTTTTTAAAAAACCTTTCTCAAACGAGAAAAGGGAAACTTTCAGTTTATAAAAAGATCACAATATTATTAAAAGGTAGGAGTTGGTTTCCAATTGCATTTATTACGTTGGAACTGTCTTCTGGTGTACCCAGAGGCTCTTTATTCCAGATGTGACTCTTGGATGTGTTAGGTAGATAGCGAGGGATTCTGGGTCTCCTAGGGACGAAAGTGGGTGCTGTTGTCACCACCTTGGTCCTGACCCATGCCCCACCCTAATTGTCCATACCTGGGGGAGAAGGGTATACCCCATGAATCTGCCAAGCAGAACAGAGCATGCCAGCTGCAAAAGAATGCAGAGGACTCTCTAGCCCATGGGCCAAGCCACATGGGTACCATAAAGCCCAGAAAGTGACCTAGAACACACATGAATAGTTAAGGTTCAGGTCATGTGACTCCCAACTGTCTAATCAAAGTGGTTCCATGGTGACTTCTGAACCATGAGAGAGGTCCCTATCTGGACACTATAACGTAGGACACAGACCATAGCCAAGCTCTCTCTCTTTGCCCATCCTTTTGCTTGCCCTGCTGCGACAATGGGTCAGGTCATCACCCATGGCATATGTACCATGTTCTGTAAACCTATGTCTTGCTCTTGCCCTATAATCCTATCTTTCTCTCCTTAATAAACCTCACTGCTGTTCTTGCCTTACTTTGGTGCATCTGGTCATTCTTCAGCCATGAGCGTACTAAGAATGGACAGTTTCAGACTAAAACCTGACATATGGACTATAATAAAATCTTAAGCTCCCCCCATTCATCTGACTGAATGGACACCCTCTTGGTCAAGGGGACCCCAGAAATACCTTAAAGCTGAGTTGTTGGCCATCAGAAGGGAGGTCAGACATGCCTTGTCATGCTCCCCTCCCTTCCTGGAGATATCCTTTGTCACTCATTAACAGGCCTAAAGCTGTACAAATAAAGCTTAAATCACACCTGCAGGTCATCAATTTACTTATCAGATCACTTGAGTCTGACTATATGTCCAGTGGCCTGTCTCTGATTAACAGACTTCCTAATCTTAACTTAAAACATTCCAAGACTTTAGACAAAGCTTCATTTCTTCAACCAATCACAAATCAAATAATCTTTAAACCCACATATAATCTGGAATCCCCTGCTTCAAAATGTCCTACCTTTTTGGGCAAAACCAATGGATACCTTCCCGTATATTGATTTACAACTTTATGTGTAATTCCTGTCTCCCTGAAGCATGTAAAACTAAACCGTAACCCAACCACGTCCAGACCACTTGCTCAAGATTTCTTGGTCATGACTCACTAGGCCATGGCCACACATATTTAGCTCAAAATAAACCTCTTTAAATTATTTTACAGAGGTTTGGTTCTTTTGTGTTGACAAGTCCATATTCAATGATAATTTATGCAGCATCTAATAGGTGTCAGACACTCTCTCATATGTTATCATAACAAAAACAGCAATTCTGGGAGATAGGACTTTTTAATTCCCATTTATAGGTGAAGGAGCTGAAACTCTGAAGTTAAAAAGTTGATCACTGTAGGGAGCAAAGGCTCTTGCCTCTCTAAGATTTGCTGATAAATCACTGACATGAGGCAGGTTTGGAGGAAGAAGATATAAATTTATTTTAACATGTATACACAGGAATCTTCAGAATAAAGGTTCAACTCCTCAATTAGGTACAGAGGTTTTCAAAGAATGGGGGCTTGAAAGCAGAAAAACAGGTTTTGGGAAGGAGAAAGGAAGAGACTTGACTAGCTAGCAAAAGAGGTCTTTTTATGTAATGAAACGTTATAGGTAGCAGCCCTCAGAGAGAATACATGGTAAATGTTTCTTTGCACTCTTTAAAGGTATCAGACTATCAGTTAATCTTTTCTAGATCAGGAAAGTATAGACTTGGCTTTAATAATGCAGATCTATACAGATGTCAATTTCCACCCACAAAAGACAGCTTTGCAGTGTTACTTCTATCTGTGAGAGACTCTTGGCTGCCATTTCAAAATATGTCAAAGAAATATATTTTGGGGTAAAAATATATCTAATTTCCTTCATCACATCGGTGCTGCATGGAGGAAGAACGAAGACTCAAACCCAGGAAAAGTAACTTCAAGGTTGGTGCTCTTTTTATTCTCTCAGCTGCTTTTTAAAATGTAAAGTGGCACTTAGATGCTCCGGGAATCTAGACAAAGTTTTGCAGCTCCTTCTTCCTTTCTGGTTTTACAGAATCAATAAGATACTCTCAAGAGGAAAATAATCCTCTCAAATGCTGTGGCTTTTCTAGGAGGCTACAGAAGTTTTCCTTCCCCAGGTTTAGAACAGAATGGTGTCAACAGAAAAGAAGCCAAACTCTGTAAAATAATTTCAAAGATATTAATTCTGAGCCAAATTTGAGGACCATGACTTGGAGCCACGCCCAAGGAGACTTGAGCCAGTGGAGTCGCTGTGGCTGGGTTACAGTTTGATTTTATACATTTCAGGGATACAGAGGTTACAGGTAAAGTCATAAATCAATACATGGAAGGCAAAAATTGGTTTGGGCCAAAAATGTGGGCCATCTGGAATGGGGGGAATCTTACAGGTTATAGGTGGGTTTAAAGACTCTTTAATTTGTAATTGGTTAAAGACAAGAAGCTTTTGTCTAAAGGCTTGTAATGTTAAGATAGTTAAGCCGGTAAATCAGAGACAAGCCACCAGACATACATTTGTTGTGTAAATTGAGGACCTGCGGGTTTGTTTTGCAAAGCTTTAGGCTTGTTAATGAGTTGCAAAAAATGTCTCCAAGAAGGAACAGGGCCATGATGAGGTATGTCTGACTGCCCTCCTCCTGGCAGGCAATTTACTTTTAGGATATCGCCTTGGCCAAGAGGGGGTCCATTCAGTCAGCTGGTTGGGGGGAGCCTTAAGATTTTTAGTTCACATTGGTTTCAAACACCACTTTCCTTCTGACTTGCACTTGCTACATTGTTGTCCTTGTTCTCATCAACATTCATATGGAAACGTTTACTAACCTTAGCCATATTCTAGGCTTTGTGCCAAATATTTAATAGCTCTCACTGAATCTTTCTTTTCCAGTTCATTTTGGCCCTTACCCATAGGCTACTTTATGGTGGGGTTGAATTATTTAGGCTATGTAAATTTTGTCTCATCAACTAGATCGTGTGGTCTTTGAATGAAGGGAAATTTTGTTGTTACCAGTGTTAGCCAATAGTTTGCATTTAATTGATACTTTTTGAATGGAGATTCAGATCATTTAATGAATGCCAAGAAGCACTGGCCTCATGTAGGAATGATCTGTTTGTTGCCCTCTTCCTCACATGATTCTCTTCTCATGCCATTTTCTCAATCTGAAGATGGAGTCATTTGTCAATAATGCAAACAACTTAGCACTGAAAGTTTGCAATCATGGAAGGTGATTGGTAAAAGAAAGCATGCAAGTAGGGTCACAAGTGAACACGTTTGACTTAAAATCAGCAAACAATTTGGGGCTATGGTAATAGGAGGGTGGTTCAGCTTTGCAAACACATTTCTTTCAGAGTAACTGTCATTCTCCCCAGGAAGATGGAAGGAACATTGTAATTAATGGGTTCTTCCAATGAAAAAAAAATACAAATGTAAAGAACTTACATATTGTCAGTGCACCTTAACTCTACTGGTGGCTGCATCTGTGAGAAACAGGGAAGAGTTTTGACCTCCGGGAGTTGTCCGTTTTCAGCTTCTTTTTGACCTCTAGAACAATGTTGACCTTAACTACTTTGGTTCTTGAGCATGCCCACTACCTAACAGCAATGTTTAATTCTTGCAAGGGTATTATTACCCAAAATAGTTATATGTAGGGTGAGAGGGGCTCCCAGAGTAATGTTAATTGGTTGTGTCCAGCTTTGAATGGTCCGGCTCTAATGTGGAAGTGGGGAGGATGGTGAGAGATAGACACCATTGCTCTCATTCAGCAAGGCCAAGGCTGAACACAAAGGAAGACACCTGACAAGGGAAAAGATGGTTTCAGCATCTCTACGGAAACAGACCTCAGGCCCACTTAATCGACACATCACCTTTAAAAAGTAAAGATGTCAGCAAAGCAAGGTCAATGATTTTCACCAGTAAATATGAGAATTTAAAAATCTGTTTGAAGGACCAAGCCCATTCAAGGAGGAAAGAATAGTCTTTATAACAAATGGTGCTGGGACAACTACTGGTAGATAGCTACATGCAAAAGAATGAAGCTAGACTTCTCCTTAGAAGAAATGAAGGAGCAAAAGTATAGGAGTAATAGGAGTAATAGTTTATGACCTTGGATTAGTCAAAGCATTCTTAAATATGACACCAAAAGCACAAGAAACAAAGGGAAACTGATAAATGGCACTTCTTCAAAATAAAATAAATTTTGCCCTTCAAAGAACATCTTTGAGAAAGTGAAAAAACAACCCAAAGAATGGGAGAAAAAATATTTACAAAACACATATCTGATTAGGGACCTTTATCTAGACTAAACGTGTATCTAGACACATAAGTCATAATTACAACTCGATAATAAAAAGACAAATAACCCAATTTTAAAATGGGTAAAGGATCTGAACAGATTATTCTCCAAAGAAGGTATACAAATGGCCAAAAAGCATATGAAAAGATGCTCAATGTCATTAGCCACTGGGAAAATACACATCAAAACCACAATGAGAAACAACTGCATGCAAACTAGGGTGGCTATAATCAAAAAGATAAATAATAACAGGTGCTGGTGAAGATGTGGAGAAATGGGAACTCTCATCCATTGCTGGTGGGAATGTAAAGCAGTGTAGGTGTGGCTGCTTTAGAAGCATTGTGGCAGTTCCTCAAAAGATTAAACATAAAGTTACTTTATAAACTGGACATTTCTCCTAGGTATATAACCAAGAGAAATGAAAACATGTGACCACCCAAGAATGTGTACACAAATGCTCATACTAGCATTGTGCATAGTGGGCAAAAAGTAGAAATAACCCAAATGTCCATCAAATGATGAATGAGTAAATAAAAGGTGTTTATCCTACAATGGAATAGTATTCCATAATAAAAAGGAATTGAGTATATAATACATGCTACAACATGGATGAGTCTTGAAAATATTATGCAAGCAAAAGAAACCAGTCAAAGAGGACCACATATTATATTACATGATTTATTTGAAATATCCAGAACAGATAAATGTGT
Organism: Lemur catta; assembly: GCF_020740605.2. NCBI lineage: Eukaryota > Metazoa > Chordata > Mammalia > Primates > Lemuridae > Lemur > Lemur catta. Next base: position 43,241,038 of record NC_059139.1, read on the forward strand.
AGAGACAAAGAGTAGATTAGTGGTTTTCTAGGGCTGGGTAGAGGGGTAGAGAGACTATTGGGAGAGACTGCTAATGGGTGTGGGGTTGAAAGGGATGATGAAAATGTTCTAAAATTAGATTGTGGTGATGATTGAATTATGGTGAGGGTTGCACAACTCTTTGAATATAATAAAAAAAATTGAGTTGTACACTTTAAATGGGTCAATTGTCTTGTATGCAAATTATAGCTCAATAATTCTGTTAAAAAATCTGTTTGAACTCACTAGAATAATTCATAGCAAAGACTAAACAGTCAGCATAAACAGGAAGGTTTATTTATTTCACCAGAACTTGTTTTTAAAAAGTTATTTCATATAATTTTTCTTAACCTACTTTAATAATTTTCAATTATTTCATTTTAATATATTTTAATATTTAAAATATTTTAAAACATTTAAAAATCATTTCAATTTAAAAATGATTCAATTAAGAAATATTATTAAAAAGTCAAAAAGATATGAATAAATGTATTTTGTTAACATTATATTTGTACATTTTAATAGATATTTTATAAAAATCTTGATTTTGTTAAATATTAATTCATTAAAAATTAGTTTTATAATATTCTTTATTATATTTCATTAAATATTAAAATGCTATAGCTAAAATTTATAAAATATATTATTAAATATGCATTTCATATTTTAATATGCAAATATGCCAATATAAGTACACTTTTATTAATATATAAAAATTTGTTTATTTAAATGATGTCTTCTGATATCTTATGGATTTTTTTAAACACATCATCATTACATTAAGTATTAGCATAAGACATAAAATACTTATTTGAAAGCAAAAGTACTCTGATACGAATTCTTGGCAAGCAGTTTTGTCTTGTAAAGTAACAAATACAATTTCTGGAAGCAATAAAACTTTTAAAAAGTTATTTATTGTTTGGTCATTGTTTTCTATTTCCGTTATCTCAAGAATGCAGACATTGGAATGGAGATTTTCATAAGGCTCTGTCCACCTACACAAAAGCCTTAGCTGGAATCATCTCATTGCCTTGTAAGCCTTTTAATGGCAAGAACTGTCTGTCATGAATTTATTTTATATATGGACTCAGGCATAGGCACATAATAGAAGTTTAAGTTATTTTTTTATTAACTCAATTACCTAGATCTAACCCTTCAATCATATTCATAACAGCTGGCAAATTTTTAAAATAAAGGGGACCTTCTGGAAAGTAATCAGGATATATGTAGTAAGAGACTTTAAAATATTTTAAGGAGATGAATACAAAAATGTATGTGTAAGATTATATTAGAGGATTATAGTAGCATAATCCTCTAATAATAAAAACCTAGAAATTCACTAAATGGCCATCAATAAAGAATTGACTAAAGTATGGAAGACCCATATAATGGAATGTTATACAGTCACCTCAATTCATGTTTGTGAATAATTTAATTTTTTTGAAAACATGACTACTTAAAAAGAAATGAAGGCTAAAACATTACAAAAATAGTATAAACTCAACTTTGTTTAATATATACAGAGAAATTATAGATAGATAAATAAAAATGCAAAAAGAAAACACTAGAATTATAGCAACATGAAACTAAACTTACTGTGGTATTACTGTGAAAATAGGGAGGTGTATATATATACGTATATATATATATATATATATATATAGAGAGAGAGAGAGAGAGAGAGAGAGAAGCATAGACGGTCTAGAGATAGATGCCCATATAGTACAAAAATTAAGGTTATTTAGGCACGTGAGAATTAGAGAAGTTTAAATAATTTGAGGCTGAAAAAAGATTTTTAAAGCATAACTCTTAGCAGAAACCATAAAAGAAAAGATTGATAGATTTGATTACATAAATATTTACAAAGTATGTCTCTGTCAAATTAAAAGAAAAATTGCACGGTATAAAAATAATTTAAAATTGTAATTGGAAAAGGTTAATATTTTAAAGAGAAAACTATGAAAATATTAAAAATATTAAAGGGATATATAGGAAGTTCATGACAGAAAAAAAATCTAACATACAAAATCTAAAACTTTCAGTTCTAACCATGATAGAGTAAATGGGTATCAAAATCATCCACCAGTTGTAAAGAATTATAAAACTGATTAAATATATACTAGTAACTGTTTTCAGGCATTGGGTCACATATGGCATGGAGCTGTAATACTTGATAGAAGGGAACATAAGATGCATTAAATGCTAACCTTGGGTTCTTATCTGAAGGCCCTTTTCAAACAAGGAAGTGGAGTCCAAACCCAGAGAAATGATTTCATTCAGATTCACATCATCAGCCAGAAAAAAAAAAAAAAAAAAAAAAAAACAGAGATCAAAATTTAAAGAAACAAATGTGCCTGCAATTGCAATTTTTGGGGCAAGATATTGGAGGTAAGGGAGCTATGTATAGAAGCAATCTGCCCATAGAAATGACTTTGAGTCTTTGGCTGAATACTAAGGCTGCATGCACAGGATGAGAGTCCTGGAGTCCTGGAGGAGAAGCCACAGGGGACTGTGAGTTAAAAGGAGACTTTGAAGGTCACTTTGATTGGGAAAGATTGGAATTTCAAACAGCTAAAGCAGAGAGATCTTACTAAATACCCTGGACATTCAGTTGCAGTCCCAATAAAATCATGAGAAATAGAGGAGTAAGCCTACTCTAGCAGTAGGGTAAATGCTCAGCCTAATAAAACCTAAAAAGTACACTGCCACAGAATAAAAATGATCATCCTGCCTTACAGAAAAACACTTAATATTCTAGAGAAAGACAACCAAAATCTAGACTGTCAACAATATCCACGATGTTCAGTATGTAATCAAAAAAGTTATTAAATAAGAATAAAAGCAGGAAAATATGGCTATAATCAGGAGAAAAAGCAATCAATAAAAGCAGATTTAGATATAGCACAGACTTTAAAACAGCTATTATGAATGTGGAGTTATTCAGATGGAAAATCTCAGGAAAAAGAAAAAAGAGAAACTATAAAACAGAGCTAAGTGGAAATTATAAGTATGAAAACTATAATAACTGAAAAGAAAAATTTCCAAGATGGGTATAATAACAGGTTGAACACTGCTGAAGAAAAGATGAGTGAACTTGAAGGCAGGGCACTAAAAACTATCCAAATGATCCAAATGGAAGCACAGAAAATAAAAATAAACAGAACTTTAATGACCTGTAGTACAATGAACTACATACATATAATTAGAATCCCACAAGTAGAGAAGGGAGAAATTGGGGCAGAAAAAATATTGAAAAAAAATCATAGGCAAACTCTTCACAAGTATGTAAAGACTATAAACCTTCATATCTATATGTACAATGCACACTATCTGGGTGATGGACATACTTATAACTTTGACTCGAACTGTACAAAAGCAATTCATGTAGCCAAAATGTTTGTACCCACATAATATTCTGAAAAAAAAAAGTCCAGTGAATCCAACGGTAATAGGCCCAATGAAAACTGGATCTAGACATATCATAGTCAAGTTACTAAAAGTAAAAGTAAGAAAAAAAATAGCAACTAAAGGAGGAAAACTCATTACATACTTAAATACAACTTCACATACAGGTGCACAAAAATAATAATGACTACTGATTTCTCTCAGAGATAAAGCAAACCAGAAGATATAGAATCCCATCTTTAAAGCACTGAAAAGGAAAAGTTAACATGGAATTCAATATTGTTTTTAAAATATTTTATAAAATTGAAGGAAAATAAAGGTATTTTAAAATAAATCCAATAGACAAAATTGAAGAAAATTGTTCAAAAGCAGAAGTGCTCTACAGGAAATTATAAAGAAAATTCTTCACACTAATGGGAAATGATGCCAGTGAAACATTCAGATTTTTGTGTGTAGATATACAGAAAGGAATAAAGAGCACATAAATGATATATATGTAAATATAGAAGACATTTTTTATATTTTAAAAATTCTTCAAAGACAATTGACAGTTTAAAGTAAAAAATAATAATAATATATTGTGGGACTTATAAATCATGAAGAATAAAAATATATGCACCAATGAGACAAAAGGTAAGTGGCAATAAACCAAAGGATAGCGTTGAAAGTTCTTATACTATATGGGAAATAGTATAATATTAATTCAATTCAGACTAGGATGGTTAAAGATGCATTTTTGTAATTCCTAAAGCAAGCACACACATACACCCACACAAAATTATGTAACTAAAAAGAGTAAGAAAAAGGCAAGCAAATTGAACTCTACGTAGTAAGAAGGAAATAATAAAGATAATAGAAAAAAATGACATAAAAAATTGAGAAAATAAAACAAAAATATAACTGATAAACCCTAGGTAGCAGAGAAAGAGAGAGAAATAAAAGGGAGCATCATCCATCATTGATAAATTAAAAAGATAATTAAGAGGTTTATAAAAAAATTATGCCACTAAATTTGCAATTTTAGATAAAAGTATAAATTTAATTGAAAAACCCAATCTCCCCAAACTGACACAATAAAATATACAAAGACAAATAAGAAATCTAAATAACCCCATATCTATTACAGAAATTGAATTTGTAATAATAATTTAAAAATTTCGCAAGGAAAACTTCACACTTGGCTTACTTCCATGATGAATTCTAAAAATGTATTTATGAAAAAAATAATATGATTTTACACATACTCTGTTCCAAAAATAGAGGAGGAAGGAGTAGCTCCCAACTCATATAATGAGGCTGACATAATCCTGATATGGCAAACAGATAAATACATTGTAAGAAATGGAAAATTGTAGATGTAACAATTCACAAAAATGCAATAGTGAATTGAATCTTGCAATATATAAGAATAATGAATCAAGACTAAGAAGGATTTATCTCAGGAATGTAAATTTGCTTTAACATATAAAAGTCAATTAATGTTATTCAACATACTATTAATAGGAGAAAAAGAGAAGTGAGTTGGATAACTTATTCTACCTAAGTCAGGTGTGTCTTTATATTAAGTCAGGCCTTTATATTAAGATTTAATGTAAAGCTACAGAAGTTAAGACAATGTGGAAATGGTAAAAGGAGATGGTAAATGGTAATGTAGAAATAAATCACTGAAAAAGGAGAGAGGGTCCAGAAATCTGGAATCATATTGTTAAGGTAGCCAGCCATCCTTTAAGATTCCCACTTCGTGTACTCACACTTTCTATAGTCCCTTTTCACATTGTATTGGGATTGTTCTGTGTGATTAATGGAATATAGCATATTTTTGTCTGCCATCTCTATCTGCTGTTTAAACAATTTAGTGAACTTTTAGAGTCATTGTGCACTTTAGCCTAGAACGTCCACTTGCTTTTCTTTCCATAGTTTCTTTTTACTATTAATTGCTTTTCTTTAATTCTTTGAACATACTGTAATAGCTACATTGAGGTCTTTGCTAAATCCATTACCTGGGCCTACTCAGTCAGTTTCTACTGATTTCTGTGGTTTCCCACACCCCTGGAAAATGGTTTTTCCCCCCCTTGAAAAACGGACCAATAAATTTTCATATTTATTTGGATGTTAGTAAATTTAATTGAAAATTGGATAAGTGTATAATTCTGTACTATAGTTTGTAATTTTGAGGTCTGTTGTGTTTTTTATTTTAGTAATTAACTTTCTTAAACTTAAATTGCAATATCTGTCACTCCTGCAGTGTGTAGACACTGATAATTCTACTTGACATTTTTTTTGGGGGGGTAGGGCTCAGGGGCACAGTCTGGGTTCAATAAAGATCATCCCTGCAACTGTATAACTTGGCAACTAGCCAGTTATTTGGGCGGACGTTATGTTCAGACACATCAAGCCTGTAAGGCTCTAAAGTTCTCCTGTCTGAACTCTGTGTGGGTTGTGAATTACAACTATCTGAACTGTGCGTAGATTGAGGAATGAAAAAAAAAAAAAAAAAAAACACAGCAAGTTCACAATTTTCCCAAGGCTTTCAATGTCTCTGGAATCTCTGAAATCATAGCTATCTATCAATCTGTGTATTTATGCTTAACTGGAATGTACGGGACAGTTAGCTTCCTCAGGTCTTCTATGTCTCCATCGGGCTTCCAAAATCTCCCTCTTAAATTCTGAGCTTCTCTGCCACCTGCCCTGAACTGTCTCCGCCTCCTACAGCTGGTCACACTGCAGGTTTTCAACACGCAAGCTAGAGAGAGGGAGATCAGAATTACCCCAGGAAAGAAGGCCACTAATCGCCATTCTTACCCAAAGTAGTGGTACTTTTTCAGGAGTGAACACTTTTCAAGCTCTTGCCTACCTCTGGATATTTTCCAATGCACTGAAATGCTTATCTTGAATAATCTTGTCAAATTTTATTCTTGTTTTCTCAGACAGTAATTGCCCAACAACCTCATGCCACCATTATTGGAAGTAAAGTCTTTATGTACATATTTTCATTTATTAGCTAAAATTCTAGGAACTTACTATAAGGACATAATTTAATAAGTGAATAAAAAATGAAAAAAGTGGAAAAATGTTCCACAATTGGTGATTGCTAAATATTTTGTGATAAGCTATGGAAAACTAATAATACTGTATAGCCACTAAAAAGATATAGGTAAAATTAATTTACTTTAATATTCATATGACATATTGTATTTATATCATTTAAAAATATACTCATTCATATGTGTACATGCTACTAAAAAAGTTTAGAACAACATATACCAAATGTTAAGATGGTTTAAATTAAGTGGTCAGAATGTGACTGTGTTTTTTTTAATTAAACTTTTCTGTATTTTCAGAATATTCTACGATAAACATGTATTATTTTATAATCAGAAAAATGAGTCAATTTATTATGAAAATAAATTACATACATAAGCTGTCCCTTCCCCCATGATTCTAGCTCTCAGGTGACTGTCTTCTAGATATGCTTTCCTAAGCATAAGCAGATAAAAATTATCCCTGTTTCTGCTTGAACCTATGGCATAAAAATATCTACAGACTGAATAAATCTGGAAAATTGGATTAGAATATTTAAAAAATGCAATGTAAAGAGAATACTAAGTCATTTCCAAATCTTTATAAATTCCAAATTTACGTCTCCAGCCCAAATCTCTTCTCTAAAATCCAGACCTAATTGATATTTAATATCCCTAATTGGACAGCCCCTAAATCCTAGATAACGAAAAGCAATCTCATTTTTTTCCTAAACTTGTTCCTTCTGATTTCCTATTCTTGGGAGACAGTATCATGACCCACCCAGTTTCCAAATCGAAAAGCATCAGAGACTTTCTTGACTCTTCTCTCTTTATTACTTATGTTAATAATTGGTCTTCAATTCTTATGGACTCTCTTTTCCTAATACTCTCTGAATCTATCCGTTCCTCCCCAGTAGTTCCCAGAAGGACTATTGTCTTATTCAGAATCTCTTCATCTCTTAACTGGAATACAGGTGGGCCCGGATTATGGAGGAGATACATTTCTGAGAATGTCTTTAGGTCAGATTTGTACTTAACTTGGATGCCTGATGAACAGCACATATATGGTAAGAATAATAATAACAATAGTATAGGTGAATAACATTGATCGGGTGTTGGGGAGATGTGGGTGGGGGAGGGGATGGGTGTATACATACATAATGAGTGCAATGTGCACTGTCTAGGGGATGGACACATTTGAAGCTCTGACTTGGGGCAGTGGGGGGGCAAGGGCAATATACGTAACCTAAACTTTTGTACCCCCACAATATGCTGAAATAAGAATTTAAAAAAAGTGAAAAAAAAGATTTGATTTGTATAAAAAAAATAGTATAATGGCTCATTATGGTAATAATGCAGTATAATACAGTAACAATAATAATACCCCTGTACTGTAATAATAAGTTACAGAAACTATGATGCTCCTTCTTTTAATTCCTAGGCTAATTAGGAATGTTATGCTTATTTTGATCTTCCATCCAAATCAATAATAACCTTTCCATTTCAATAACTAATCCACTACACTGCTTAGTAATAAGTGGTGCTTTCGTTGGAGCACCGCCTTTCACATGTTCCCCTATTCTCACTTTAAAATTGGTCCCATAGTTGAGTGACTGAAGCCTGATGCTTTCCCAGTGAATGACCACGTCTGGCCTCTCTCTGAATGAGAATGAGTAGTTATTTCTGCTTTCGTTTCCATTGTAACCACCTTTCTCTTCATTGCAGGCTCACCTGGCCTTGCAGTGGACTTTGGAGGCCTGGTCTTAGGGTAAGCACAGACTCAACTCAAAAAGTTAAGACAAAAGTGATGCTGTTCATAAGTGACCATATAAACAATGAGACTAGCCACCAGCCTAAAGATGTGGCTCCAAAAGACCGCTTATGCTATGTGGGTTTGTTTACATGTGCAGAAGAAACTAGTTCCTGAATTAATTAATTTAATTATAATATTTAATTACAAATTATCCTTATGGGGAGGCTTGGGAGCCTGTTTGTAAGTACAGAACACCATAAATTGGGTCGTCCATAACACGGGGACTGCCTGTACTCAACTGCCTCCTAACTGGTCCCACTGACTTCAGTTCCCTATTCTTTAATTAACTTTTAATTAAGGTATAATTTACTTACACATAGATCTTCAGTACATACATCAAAAGTGTATAGTTTGATCAGTTTTGATATATACATGCATTCAGATATGTCTCAGTTCTATCAAAGAAAAAAGTACATCTTCATCACTCTAAAAAGTTTCCTCATACCTCTTTCCATTAAATTATCTCACCACCAGAAGCAACCACTGATCTGATTTCTATTACAATAGATGTTTGGCATATTCTAGAATGTCATATAAAAGGAATCACATCATATACTTTTTTGTGTCTGACATTTTACTTGGCATTGTATTTTTAAGCATCATTCATGATACCATATTCATCACTAGTTTATGTTTTTGTTTATTTGAGTAGTCTTCCATTGAAAGAACATGCCTCAATACATTTATCCAATCTCTTTTTAATGGACACTTTGGGAAATTTCCAGTTTTTTTGCAATTATGAATGTTATGAATAAAGCTTATATGGACATTCTTCTATAAGACTTTTTGTTGATATAGGTTTTCTTTTTTGGAGAGGAGATAAAGATCTAGGATTGGAATTGCTGGGTCATACACTAGACTTTCATTTATCTTTTAAAAAACTGCTGAAGAGTTTTCCAATGTGGTTGTACACTTTATATTCTCATCTGCAATGTATAAGTATTCCAGTTACTCCACAACCTCTTCAATATTAGGTGTTGTCATGTTTTTTTAGGTTAGCCCTTCTAATGGAAGTGTAGTTTTAGGGGTGAATAAAGTGTTTTTAGTATTTCATCTTATCTTTTCTGTTTGCTATGCCTCTTTGCGTTGAATTTTTAGTGGTTACATAAGAGATCTCAATATGCATCTTTAACTTATCAGAATCTATCTCCAAAAATGTTCAATTGCTCCACAAAAACATAAGAACCTTATTATAGTATACTTTCAGCTACAAGGTACCCACCCTTTGTGTTCTATGTCTTATGTTTTATTTCCATATATGCTATAAAAATTGAATTATAGATTTTAAAAATTTTAAAGTCAATATTCCTTAAAAAATTTTTCTGGTATATAAAGATATAGTAATTTTTTAAAGGTCCTTTCCATTTTGCAACATTTCTGTCTTCCTGGTGCTCTGTATTTCTTCTTGCAGAACCAGGTTTCTATCTGCTGTCACCTCTGTTCAGCCAAAGAACTTCCTTCAACTTTTCTTGAAATGTGGGTCTGCTGGAAATGAGTCCTTTTGACTTTTCTCTTTCTGAAAATGTCTTTTATGTTTTTACTTTTTTTTTGAAGGGTATGTTTATTAGAGATAGAGCCTAGGTCTCTTTTTTCATCACTTTAAATATATATATATAGGCTACTGACCCCCTTGTTTTTGACAAGAAGTCAGCACTCATTCTTATCAGTTCCCTGTATGTGAAATGTCTTTTTTCTAACTGCTTTCAATTTTTTATAATGGAAGCTTTATGTTTATTCTTAATTTATATACTATAATCTAATAATAAAATTGCTAAATGAGAGATATTTTTATTTTTTCATTTTTAATTGAAATGTTCAAATATTTTAGCCTACATATCCTCAGAGGTACTATTTTGTTTCCATTTAATTGCCTTCTTTTAACAAACTTTTTTAATGTTTTTAAAAGTTATCAAATAATTTGTCTCTATTAGTTTTTGGATATAGATAGTGGAAGATCATAGGCTTTCCTATCTCGTACATTGCAGTAGAAAATATAAACTTATCTAATTATAAATAGGAGCTCCAATAAAAGAACCTTCTCCCAACTTGAGATAATACAAAATGCAATTACAGAATTTTGAAACTAAATTTTGGACAGTGTTTTAACTCCTAGTGTTTAATAAATTCAGACTCCCTATTTAGTGTCAAATTTCATGTCTTTGCTTCTTTGAAAACATTTGATTCTCCATTTGTTGAATATATTCATTAAAGATTCCCAAATGATTTTGAGTTAAATGCAACCAACATTCAGAAGACTTCGTAAATACCATTATAAGACATGTATATGGGTACTGCTTTCAATTTTTCTTTATCGTTGGTTTCAATAGTTTAACGATGATGTGCCTAGGTTTGTTTGTCTTTGTGTCTGTCATGCATAGAGTTCTCTAAGCTTCTTGGATCTGGGGCTTAATATATTTTATTAATTTTAGAAAATCTTCAGCCACTTTCTCAAAATATTCTTGTCTATTTTCTTTCATATTCCTTCTGGAACTCCAATGGCAAGTATATCAGATTGTTTAGTATCATCTCAAACATCTAGAATGTTCTGTTCCATTTGTTATAATTTTCCCTTTTGTATTTCAGTGTTGTAATTACTATTGACTAGTTTTCATGTTTGCTGACTCCTCAGATTACCTAATCCAGTCATTTGTGTAGTCCATTAAAGAAATTCTTCATCTCTGATACTATGGTTTCATTTCTAGAATTTCCATCTAGATCTCTTTTATACTTATTATCTCTTTGCTAAAATTTCTTCACCCACGAGGGTCACCTTTTCCTCTAGATACTTTAACATATTTATGATAGTTATGTTAAACTTCCCATCTCATAATTCCTGCATGGCCATCTGTAGATCTGCTACCATTGACTATTTCCTCTCTTGTCAATTGGCCTTTTTCTCCTCTTGCTTGTTTATGTGTCTTATGTTTTTTTTTTATTCAATGCCAGAAATATGCAAGAACAGCAGGGTCTAAGGTAGATCATATATACGTACAGAAAAGATGCATTTCTTTTTCTTTTGGGTCATTAGTGTTGAAGTTTGAGTCAACCTAGTCTGTCTTTGATTTGGGGATGAGTTTTTGCTTAAGTTATCTTCAATTCACTATAAAAAAATTGAGGTTGGGATTGTAACTTTGCTTTAGCAAGGTTTGGGATCTTAATGCCTGAGGATTTGCCTAAGTTCCCTGCCTTGTGCTTACATTTCAGCCAGCTCCATAGTTCTGTAGCTCAGGGCTTCTCTCTTGGCACTTTTGTTTCTCCTCTAGATTCCAAGGTCCCTGGCTCCATCAGCAAGGGTCCCAGGGTGGCTGCTCTTCCTTCAGCTTAGAGGAGGCCTGTTGTGCCGGTACCCAGGAGTGGCCCTCACTCTGCTTCTTTACCCTTCCCGAAATGGATGGTCTTTGCCTCATACTTGGTGTAAGGCTTGGAGTTTGAGAAGCTTTGTCTCAGTTCTTGTGCTTCACTCTCAGAGTGCAGCAGAACCAGCTTGCATTTCAGAAGGGGGACTTTCTCAATTCTCCTGCCCTGATCACAAGGTTTCTCATGAGAATACTGTGAAGACTTGTGTAAAAGAGCTTATAGCATTGGTGCAGACTCCTATTTTGTCTGGGGTTCTCAGGAATTCTGAGCTCTGATACTTAGCTCACACTCAGCCTCTAAAAGTTCACTAAAAGTTCAGCTATTTTCTTCTTACCCGCATCTATGACTGTGTTTTCTTCCTCTCTCTGTTCTGCCAAAGATGAAAATAGCCATGGTTCCCATCTATCAGGAGGGACTTGACCCCTTTGGATTTTAGTTCATTAGATGACTTTGCAATCTCAGCTCTCTGGCAGGCTTAAAATGACAAAGACTTTTGCAAATGATCTGGCTTTTTAGCGACCTTCTACGTGCTAAATAGACATTAACTCCCTCTAAATGTCTAAGACAGTTCTCACACTCTTGTCCAAGTGATCTTCTAAAATTCTGCCATACAAGTTTTTCTGCTGGAATCTTCTTCATCCACTTTTTCCCTTCTTCAAAACTACAATCATCTGTCACTTTCTCTAGAATGTATAACTCGGGATTGTGCAACCTCACCACTGTTGATTTCTGGGGCCAGAAAATTCTCTATTGTGGAATTTTTTCTTTGCATTGTAGGATGTTTAGGAGCAACCCTTATCTCTACTCACTAGATGTTAGTTGCATACCACACCTGCTTCCTGGTTGTGACAACTAAAACTGACTCCAGACATTCTCCGATGTTGGGAACCATTGGTGTAACTTGATCCCTTTTCTGGGATTAGAGTGAGGGGCTGCTCTTACTGGCTTGTGCTCTTGTGTTGTACCCTGTCCATCTGGTGTATCATCACTTAGTATATTTTCTTGTATTTTCCTGTTTCTCTCTGTCTCTTTCTCATGTGTGGGTGTGTGCATGTGTGTGTGTGCACGCACACACTTGTGTTGTGTCAGAGTCCTCTGCTGCACTGAGGAAAGTGAATGCTAAGAGTTGGAGAGGTGGGAGGGGAATAAATGGCTGATGATGCAAACAATTTGGAGAATTTGAAAAGGAACTACAGGTTGTTTGTATTAGAAAAGGGATAGATACAGGGGAAGGAGATAGGGTGTGTGTGTGAGTGTATTTGTGCATTCATGCATGTGTGTTGGTGTGGAAGTGTGATTGAAGGGGATGTCCATCCGTGAGAGAGAAATGGGTTAGAGACAGAGATTTGGGAAAGATTAGTGGAGAAAAGGTTGTGAGGAAAATAAAGTCTGACAAATGAAGCAATTACATGGGCAAATTAGAGAGGTCTAGTCAGGATTCTTATTGAGTTTTACCATGTAGTATACAATTTAACACTGTCCTCATAGTACCTGAAAAATCCTCATTACTCTGGCGCTGGATTTGCTCTTTACATTTACAGGGGAAATGTCAGGCCCTGCTTTGAGGTAGACAAGATGCTGAAGACAGTCCTAGGTAGGTGGGAGTGTAGTGTACAGTCACCTGTTTGCTGCTTTCTGGGGTTTCTTCCTGTTCACTGTAAGCTGCTTGAGGGCAAGGATTATCTCTCCCAGAGGGCAGAGTTTATGGCACACCGTAGACCCAATATATGCCATATAGGGGCACGGATGATAATTATCCTCTCTATTAGGCATGATTAAGTGACCAGGGACTATTATTCCCTGAGCTAATGGAGAAAAGTAATAGCCTGGCCATGCAACTCGGAGACAGGATATTCCGTGTACTTCTCATCCCCAGGTGCCTGGTGAGGACTGGCAGTCTTGGGATATAAAGTAGGAGAGGGAGGAGAAAGAGCAGCAGGAGGAGATAACATTTACTGGGAGTTTACTAATAGTTTTCATCAAGTTTAAAATTGAAAAGTGCACCAAAAAAGTCAACTATAATTTTAATATTGATCATTATTGCTAAGACACATTCTAATTTCACAGATGTTCGAATATAACACAAAGTTAATATTAAAAAATTGAAAGTATGGTCCATGCCATGCACTCTTCTGAGTAATTTGAATAAGTTAACTCATTTAGTCCTGACCACTACCCTGTGCAGAAGCTTATTAGATGGCAGAAGGCCCACCAAGTTAGAGTCCTTGGTTTATCCCAGATTATGATGTCCCTGGAAAGCCAAATTCCCCAGATATGATGATCTATCCTTTGGTCATTCTAATGGAAAACTGTTTCTGCAAAGCTATGAGGACAGAAGCTGATCCAAAGGATGAGTAGTGGTGACCCTAAAGAGCATGTTCTAGAAATAAATAAATGGATGCCTTGTTCAATTTATAACCCTCAACTTGTGGGGCAGGAAATAGTTAAAACACTTTAAAGTGCTGAAAAGTCCTTCTATACCAAGACAACAATTTGAATGTGTGCCGTACTGTTTGAATGCTAAGCAAGGCCATGTTCCCTTTGCTCTACAGCTATGAAGAGAGGGATATTTCTGCACAGAGAGTAGGAGGATGGGGGGAAGCATAGAGAAAGTCTGCTGTCCTGAGAGTACAGACATCTCAGCATGACAGAAGTCTTCTCTTTCCTCTCCACCTCCACCTCCATCTCATGTAAGCTTGGGAACATCATGATGCAGGGGGAGGGTCAAAAAAGATGAAGATTATGGAGATTCAAGAGGGAAAGCAGATAGAGAGATGTGGTCACCTGGAAGAGAGAGCTGAGCATGGTGGTTACAAGTGTGGAGCCTAAAAATTGCATTTGAAACCTGGCTCCATCAGTTACCAGCTGGTGACTTGGGTAGCTACTTAGCCTTTCCAAACCTCAGTTTTCTCACCTGTGAAATATGGATGATAATATCTACCTTGATGGCATTGTTGTAAAGATGTTGACCTAGTGATGGGCACATAAGTTAAGTGCTCAATAAGAATTAGCTATGGTTATTTTGAGACTTAACAAATTAGTATGTCACAGATACAGATATAATCCTGTGTGTATGGCATGTGACCAAGAAGCCACGGCAAAGTCCCCTAAAACAAAGTTCTCACTCTCCGTGGCAGGACACCTGTCATGGATAGCCAGGGACAGAATTACAACTGGCTCCCCAGAAATTGCTTATAACTTGTAGGTATAGATTGCAATTATGAACATTACCTTTCAGTGGTACACCTGCCAACATTACTATTTTAGAGAGGTGGTTTCCAACTTTGGGTGCAAGATGAAATCAGCTGGGGAGCTTTTAAAAATGTGTAGATTTCTAGACCCCACCCCAGACCAATCAAATTAGAATCTTTGGGAGATTCAGGCATCTATATCTAATAGACAGTCAGGACTGAGAACCTTACAGCATGGTTCTTAGACTAGAGCATGCATTGTAATCATGAGAGAGCCTGTGAAAACATAGGTTGATGGAATCTACCCCCAGGGTTTCTGATTCAGTAGATCTGGGCTGAGGCCCAATTGTCAATGCCCTTCAGGAAAACACCTGTAGTTAAACAAGTTGGTCTTATTATGTGTTGCAGCGAGGGAGAATACACAGCATGGGGAAACACAGGTGTCTCAGTAAGACGGCATTAATAAGATCCTACTATAGGATTCGGGCTTTGGTGGAGAGATTAAGAGAGAAGGTTTAAGAAAGCAAATGTTGCTCTAGATTGAGTGCTGTTGGAAAGTGGGGACGATGCTATCATTAGATGTCCCAGTAAGTTTTATGTATTGGAAGCGGGGACTAGAGAAAGGATAAGCTGTCCTTGGTAAAGAAGCAGCAGCCACACATTTTGGCCAAGAGAAGGGGTATCTGGTAGTTTATGGGCTGCGCAATGACCTTGTTTTTATCTGTGCTTAGATAAAATTGTGAAGTGGCCTTGCTTTGTTTCATTTCTCATGGTCTCAGAATAAACTTGTCTAGGGTTGGTATTCTGTGAGATTGTTTGTGTTTAATACAAGAATGCCATGGCCTACTGAGGATGCTATCAAATGTCAAGAATTCCACCCCCCACCTTCCCCCTTTTCCTTTCTTACAAGTTCCAGGTTATGTTAATATTACTGGTCCAGGGATCACCACATTTTGAGAACCACTGCCTAAGAGGATCAAGTGAACCAAGACCTATGTTTGGAACAAGTGCAAAAGAAAAAAATACATAAATAAATGCAGTCTTGAAAAGCAAGGGCACAGAGCTTCAAGGGAAAAACAAAACAAAGTCAGAATAACATAGCCTAGTAGATAGTGTAGCTCAGGGAAACCGAGTCTGGCACAGATTAATGCAATGCACCAGTTTTAAATGGATGGATAAGGCAGCATTGCCCGATCATGCCCTTCCTCTCCAGCTCCCAGCTGCCTCCTTTGACGAGCTTCAAATCTAAGGCCTTTGTGCCCACTGTTTCCTTTGCCTAGCAATTGGCCCATTTTCACCTGATTCTTACTCTTTTTCATGTTGTTTCCTCTCAAAATGTCCCTTCTTCAGAGGGGCTTTCCCAGACTCCCCTTAATTAACTTCCTGCTCACTGTCATATCATATTCTTTTTCTTCAACGCACTGATCATGGTTTATAATCAGATATTTACATTTATTATTGTTGACTTAATTTGTCTCTCCCCCTAAACTGTGAGTTCCCTGTGAATAGGGGCCACACCTATGTTGCTGGCCATTGCCTCTGTCCCTGTCAGGAGAGCACTAGATGGGAAGGACTCACTTCCTTCCTCCACACTGAGTCACAGATAAGTCCCTGTTTTCCTCTGTCCAGTCTAATCCATACAGATCTTTAAGAAAACTCTTGATTGCTGTGGCTTGACAATGCCACTCTTCTCTGTTTTTCATTGCTTACATAGGTCCCAAAAAACATGTTATATTTTTCTTTGATTATTTCAATAAAAGATTATAAAGTGTTTGATGGAATTTACATGAGCAATGAAACTTGAGTTTCACTTCCTAACAAATCATGATTTGTTATCATGCCATCCCTGCCTTGATTTAATCTGATGGTTGTTCTTTTAGTTGCTATTTTATGCTAGTAGAGACTAACTTTAAACGAAATTTTTCCTTTGGGCATTTCATTTGTTTGAGACATATTTCTTGAGTCTATTGTTTCAATTAAGTGTTCTGACACACGTTCCTTTACCCTTTTTCTGGGGCTGGGCTTGACACGGCAGCCTTCTTGGCTGTGAATCTGGGGTGGAAGAAGATACTTTGCCAGTAATTATAGACAGCAGTGCCTCAAGAGTTTTAAATTTCAAGCCAAATGAGTCCTGTTCAGATACAGTTTACCCGGATCCCAGATTGTGAATGCAAATGCTTCAAAATGGTAAGAGAAGATTCTGTGGATATCAAATCGTTCTCAATGAACATCATTTTAATGAATTCATTGTAAATGAAATAGAAACATATGGATTCCATTGTCCTAAAAATACACAGGGGTTTAAAATAAAGTCAAATAAAGAAGTTCTTTGGTGACATGTGTTTTAAGGTTTGCTGAACCAAAGATGTTGGAAAGCTCTCCAAGACATTTATTAAGACTAAAAGGCAACTGGCTTCACCCACTCCCTCATGTGTGGTCAATGACTTGAATATGCCTACTCTTCCCTTGTGCTCTGAAAGCAAATTGCTCTTTTCCTAAGATGGGGCCCAGCTCACTGTCATTAGTATATACAGATGTGAACAAGCCCCATGCTCCCTAAGCCTCAGGGAACATGTGTTCCCCAAGCAAAGTGGGAGAGGCACTTCCTCTTCTTTCCACCCCAAAGCAGCACTGCTCCCCCATCCTACATTGTCTCCTAGAGCCTTGCCGCTTCTCTCTTCATCACCAGAGGGGTGATCACCTGGCATCTGGGGTGGAGCTGGGCTCCCGCACAGGCCTGCAGATCTCAAAACTTGCACTGGGCTGACTGTGCTGATTCCTGCAGGCTGCGGTGGAATGCAGAGCCCTGAGTGTTCTTTAACTTTAGACCCTGGCAGCCAAGTATGCACTCTGTTGCCATGGGAGCCTCCCCTCCTCTGTCCCCTGCCTCCCCAGCACTCATAATTTAACATGTGAGGAGGGCTTTTTTCTATAATTACCGGTTGGCTCAGAGGTTTCTTGGATGGGAGAATTAGGTAGACTATCGTTTTGCTCTAATCCTGCTTTTCTTTTTGACTTTTTTGTGTGAGCCTGGGCCTTATTTTCCTGTAGTATGTATGTAATATACTTTACCAGAACAATTAAAAAAAAAAAAGAAAAAAATCAGTTCTGCTGCCTTTGTCTCAGACACCCATCAGAGAGTTTTGTGGCCATATTCTATAGGCTGTGAAAATCACTAGCCCCCAACAGCTTCACACAAACTATAATCACCTCTTTTGACAGGGTAAAGTGAACATTTGGGAATCTCTAGAGGCTTCTAAGCATCTGTTTCCTCATGACTGTTCAGTTTCTCACAACTCCAGCACGCACCTCTATCTCAGGCTAGACCAAGTAACCAAGAGGGTCCGTGTATAAACGTGGTCCCTGGAGAAACTGTTTGGCAGAGGTTCACCAGCTTTGCTTTCTTCCCAGTGAGCAACCCCAAACACGCAGGGGGTCTTCCCTTACCTGAACAAAGTGACTACCGAAAGGCAGTCAGTGCACACTGGGACATTTATGTACAATTTGTTTTCCTTGTGAGTATGGGTCACTCATCTGATGTGAGAGAAGTGGCTTAGATTTCTATAGAGTTTTTTTTTTCTTTAATCTTTTCTCATTCTGCTCAACTATTCCTTGTTTTCCAATGCTTTATGACTTCTTTTCAAAAATGTAGCAAATTTTTCTTGGGTGAGGATGAAGCACAGAGGAAACGGTATCAGGCTGTGGGACAAAGGATAAAACTTTGGTTTGGTTGGACAAGAGGCCAGTTATCACTCAGGAAAGTCAAGAAGGCCATTTTGGTCCTGGAGTCCTGACCAGCCAGTAGAATGAGACTCTTGCTCCATTCTTGTCAGAGATCATTATAAAATGGATCAAGGACATACAAAAAGCAGAACAGAATATGTTTTCCCCATTGAATTCCCTGGAACTGGCTTCTCCCAGCTTCAGTCTTCGTTCAGTAAATAAAAGAGAGATTTATATCCTGGGAGTAAAGGGAAGCCTGTTCTAGTCTGTGATGGTTAATTTTATGTGTCAGCTTGACTGGGTCTTGGGGTGCTCATATATTTGGTAAAAAATTATTTCTGGGTATATCTGTGAAGATTTTTCCTATGTTTGAATCAATAGACTGAGTAAAGAAGATTGCCCTCTGCAATGTAGGTGGGCCTCATCCAATCCACTGAGGGCGTGAATGGAACAAAAATGGTGGAGAAAGAGAGAAGTCACTCCCTCTGCCTGACTGCCTGAGTTGGGACATTGGGCTTCTCCTGTCCTCAGACTCCTGGTTCACCATCAGTGCTCCTGGTTTTCAGGACTTTAGACTCAGACCAGAACCTCAGCTCTGCTTTTCCTGCGTCTCCAACTTCCATACAGCAGATCATGAGACTTCTCAGCTTCCCTAATCACGTAAGTCAATACCTGTAATGAATGAATCTCTCTCTCTATATATATGTATGTTCATATTCATATTCATATTCATTCTGTTTCTCTTGAGAACCCTCACTATCTAATATGGGTGACTGTCCATCTAATACAGGCATGTTGGAGGAAAGAGTCAAAAATATTTAACTGTGACATAAACATGGTCAGTGTTAGCCAAGCAGGCTGAGCTCTCCGGGAATGAAAGCCTGTCACACAAAAAATCTGTGCCCAGAGTCTCCGGCTGTTACCTTTGTTACCATGCACTCTTGAGCTTCCCAAGGTCTCTCCAGACTTCCCGAGGAACACTTGCATAACCTACACTTCCCTGCTGTTTCCTACCATCTGCTGCCGGGCCTCCTGCAGCCGCTGCTTCCCTCACCCCAGCTCCTCACCCTCATTCTCCAGTGGTACATCATGCTCATGGCCAATAACAAATTCAATTATCATGAAAAAAAAAATGAAAAAATGCAATTCAATTTAACCTGGTAAATGGTTGGATTCAGGACTGCAAAAAACAGACAATCTCGTATTCAGGTATAGCCCTGAATACAATCTGAAAAAGCCCTAAAATGTTCTTTTTATTCCTATTCAACGAATGACTAGACAAGATTGACCAGGGAACATTCTGGGGAGGTTTCTTTCTTCATTGGCAGAGGGAAGGATGGATGATCTCATAAATTTGTTCCATCGCTAATTTTTATGACTCTTTATGAGAACTTTGGCTTTATAGGCTTTTACCCCAGGGTAAGCTGTTGTTATTTGTGGGGAAATAGTTTATATAGCCACATAGCACTGTGGCTTACTAGAGTAAGCCAGGGTGCATACATGGAGAGAAAAAAAAAAGACCTAATTTTCTCAGTAACCACAACTGCCTTCACAATGCTCTCCTTCGCCTTAGCTCTTGTGACATTTTAAGAAATTACTGTGCAATCACTGAAAGTAGTGATGAAAAGGTATCCTTCATCCTTTTGTTTCTCACTGCCACCTCTCCCCCTTCCCTCAATGAGATGAACAAACCAGTTTTCACTGGCTGAAATCTATGAAAACTTCAAGTCTGTCTCTAGTACCCTGCTATAGCGTTGGTTATCTTAAACACGTTTAGTGATATTGGTTCATAACAACCACATGAACGTGGCAAGAACATAAACTCTTTGATTCAAATAACAGTATTATTAAACTGACATTTCAACTTTTCCTTGATGTGTTTACCATCAAAAGGCACAATTTAGCAAGCCTTTCTAGAATTTTCTTTACATGGTTTATCCATAAGTGACCATCATTTCTTCTTGTTTTGCCTACTTTGCCTCACTCTCTTAAATCCTTTTATCTACCTTATTTCTCTGTAGTAAATGCTTGGGTTTTGTCTGACCAACCTAACTCGCTCTGCCCATGATTTCTGGGAGCGGCTGCCTCTTCCCCAACACCACAGTCACAGCCTTACAATGGGCGCAGCTGGTTCACAAAACATGACGGTCTCACTCCGACCTCACCTCATCCCTTGCACTCTCAGACACTATTGACTGGCCAACAGTGAGCACTTGATTCAACCTGAGCCAGTTGAATTCTCTCTCTGAAGAATTTAGATTTCACCTTCTATCATGTTGGTCTCCTACACAAAGGAGATATAAGATTGCAGACTATTGGTTGGTGAATTTGTGGGGAAGAATAGAATTGTCTACCACATTGGGAAGGAGAGAAAGCTGGCCTATGGGTATAAAAAAGGCAGGCAGATGGGGAGAAATTTAATTGAGATGAGGATCGGAGAGATGAGGGCTCCTGAATCCCCAATGTCTCACCCTCTGATTCTAGTCCCTTTTGAAGCCTGGCTGCATGCTCACCCTTGGGCCTAATGAGTTATGCTTGTGTCATCATAATAATTTTCCATTTTTTGTTAAGTTTAAATTAGATTAGTGTTAGTTTCTGTTATTTAGGACCCAAAGAGTCTTATCCGATCCATCCTTCCAAATTTCCTCTTATCGATATACATCCAGCTGCTTGAGCAAATCTGACACTGCTGCAGTGACCACCTGCTCTTCTCAGCCTAAACATTGCTCACCAGCCTTCCAGATGCAGATGTCATCTCATGAACTTAGTAGCTCCTTACACGCGGTCAATGCGTCTCATTCCTGAGACCTGGCGCAGTAGCATTTCCCTGCAGGAGCACAATAAAATGTGGATTGGGTCAAATTATTCTCTGAGTGACTCTGCTGCTTAACCTTCAATGCTGCTGATTTATTATCCTCCTTTTCTCTGATTCTCCTATCTTTCTCATTTTTGTTCAAGCCCAGCTACTTTTCCAAGGCCAAGAATTATGTACATAAAAAAACCTTTGGCTTTAGTTATCCATCATACTTTCTTTTGTTCTCATTCTCAAACATCAATTTAGCTCAATTCAAACCCTTTCTTTGATTGCTTCTTTATACATATCATTTCTGGTTCTCTGCGCAATCCCTCGCTAGTCCTCTCGCTGTACTGCATTGTTTCTGTCCTTGTAGTAGCCTCAGTCTCTACAGCTCAGGAAGAAAGAACACATAAACTACTTATAGACAGCCTAAACACACATGGGCATGCAGGTACATATGAATAAATGTCCCCACACAAAAAGTATATTAATTTCTAGCACTGAGACTCAGTGTGAGTTCATACAAAGAGCTTTCACTGAGTTTGAGTCACAGGTAATCAGTTTTTGTGACATAATCTATGAGTTAGTGAATTCTTACTGGTCTCCATAAAAAGCCTTCTTTGTCCATGTGGTTATTAATGGGCCTGTGAAACTTCATGATAAGATAAAATGAAGCCCTAAAACCTCACTTCTCCACCTCTGTGCAAAACAACCATCCCATGCCATCTTTCATGGCTGGATCTGTGGTTTTAATACCTGTGCAACATAGGTTAGCAAGAAACCTGCCATGCAAGGGGCCACTTTTTCATCAGAGGACTGATCCCTTAACATAAAAATTAAAATGCTCAGTGATATAAGAGACAAAAATTCAGAACATAACTCATTTCTGAGGTCATACAAGGCTATGCAAACGTGATTTCTAAACACAGGCTCTAATTTTTTCTGGCTACAAAGTGACATTCAGTATATGAGACTCCATTTCCAGTGGTGAGTTCATCTTTTACTGCCTTTTATCAGCACAAATTATTGTGCAGCAGGTACTTACTTCTCTATAACAGGAGGGGTCAAGTAGATAATTAATGAGAATTAATCTGTAAAAAGGAATAAAATCTCCAATTCGAATCCTGGTTTATGACTTGGTTTATTATGCAAGTGTGAAACTTCAAAAGGAGCTAACTCAATGTGGCACTTTAATTACATTTTATTATATTTAAGAGCTTTATGGAAATTTTGCTTGCTGCCAAGAAATGCTTCTTGAGCACACTTTCCTCTAGAGCAGGGTGCGGGGGCCCCTGTGCCCAGAGGAACTACAGAGGGGAGCCGCCAGTACCTTTCTGCTATCTGAGAAAGAGGGTGCAAACAGCTGCTAGGCGGAACGTTGGCCTTGGGGAGTGGCCAGGGATAATTTTTTCTCTCACAGAAGGTAAAGCCGAGGAACCCAGAGATAGCCCTTTAAAAACTTTCCAAATTCAAACATACCCAATGGCAAACTGGAAAGCTTGAGTTTCGAGACAGGTTTTTGGAGGACTAAATAGGAGGTTTCAATCCTGTGGTGACCTCAGAGATGGCCACATCTACCACTTGGAAAAAAACAGACAGAGGAGGGAGCACGGGCATCTCCTTTCATCGCAGCTTAATGCAGGTCAACTTTCTCAATCGTGTTGGGGCTGACAGGGAAGAGACCCTTTCTTTACTAACTGCATTGTTTCCCCACCCTCTTATCTGTTGTAGGACACGCAACTAAGAAAAGAGAATTCTCAGATTAACAAGACTTGGTGTCTGAATTCAGGGCTAAAGGCCAGGGTTCTTTCCATCTGATTCCAGCTCTGGTACTGACTTGTCCTGTGGCCTTGGGCAAAGCTGCTTAGTCTTTGTGCTAGGTCTGCCCATTGCTAAAATGACAGGGATGATGCCATTCTTGCTGACCTCATCGGGACATTGTGCAGACAAGTTAGAAGCTTTTATTTTTTTCTTCTTTTTTTGGCTAAAAAAAAGTTTTGAGTTTATTAGAGTTGAAGGATAGGTTTCTGGTGATGGCAGGCTGAAGGAATACTCAGCAAAAGGAAAAGTTAAAGGAGAGTTGGTTGATTTATTTGGTATGGTTTCAGATGGTTTAGAGACAGAACAATATATGCAAAGGTGTTTCTTCAAAAAGTAAATAAAGAAATGATGTTTAGAAGTAACTCTGTTGTGGGAGGAAATTGCCCTTGAGTTTGAATAGTTCGGCTTTTTCTTTTACCCTTACCAATGGGTTAGCCTCATTGTTTCATAAATGGCAAAATCTAACGGTCTTGTATAGCCTTTTGTGGATCACAACTCTCTCCTATGACTTTTTACTCTTCCCAGTTAAAGGACTATTTCTGCACATGATTTTCTTTTAAAACATCACAGAAGGTATGGAGTAATATTAATGATAAAAGTCAGGTAAAAATCAAACATGAAACTACCTCTTTTCCCAAATTTTATTAACACTTATTGGAATTGTAATCAAGGATGTTTGTGTTACTTTATTAATAATCAGAAACCAGAATCATTTAAAAAAATAGATAATAAATTTTCCATAATTTTAAAAAATTTAGCATGAAAGCAAACACTATAAGCAAACTCAAAACTTAGAAAAGTATTTGCAATTGCTATCACAAATGATGGATTACTCCCTCTTGTACGAAAAGAGCATCTAGAAATCAAGGTGAAGAATTCCAGTGATAATAAAAATACATGGACATGAGCAGTTCACATACAGACAAAAGAAGATGTAAGTAACCTAAACAAATGAAAAGAGGTACAACCTCAATTATAATAAGAGAAATGCAAATTAACACTGAGATAGCATTTTACACTTACCATCTTGGGGAGAAAACCCCCCAAACAGCACATTTTGTTGGTGAGACTGTTGGGATTACATTACAGGTGGAAGTGTGAAATTGATATAACCTGAATAACCTTGAAGGGGAATTAGTAAGATTTATCAAAATCACAGATGCCTTCGCCCCTAACTCAGAAATCTCATTGCTAAGAATCTTGCCTACAGATATCCCTGTACAAGTACAAAATGATATACAGAGAAAGTTATTCATTGCGACATTGTTCGTAATAGCCAAAGGTTGGAAACCACCCAAGTGACAGCAATAGGGTATTTGGTTGAGTAAAGTATTATACATTCTCAAAATGTAGTAACATGCAGCTATAAAAAATTGAAAATAAAAAATTTCTCTTACACAAACAGATTGCTATGTACTAAGATGAAGAGTGGAGAGATCTCTAGGACAAAGTACTTTAAAAATACTAGAGACAGAGCAGTTATGTAGTATAATACTGTTTGTGCAAGAAAATGGGGTGATAAGAGCATCATATATATATATTCTCATAATTACAAAAGGAATGTTTTGGAACATAACTCTCTGGTGATTCCTTTACTCTTCGACAATATAAACAAATATTTTGTAAAAATTGTTACCTATCGGAGATGGAGAAAAAGGAGGTAGAGGGCATACTTTTAGTGTGATATTTTCTGTACACAAAAACTGAAAATAAATTTTAGTAGTAATAACAGTATTGTTATTTTGAAATGATTTCCTTCATATTTCTTTATATAAAATAAATAAGAAATTATATAAATGTTACGAGTAAAGATTTTTAGAAAATTCTAGTTATAAAATCAAAGTTGTTAAGTAAAAACAATACAATATTAAAAGTGAACTGGAAATATCAATATGAACTAGTAGTTTAAAAAACATATTATTTATTATCTAGCACCGAAATTGCCTAGAAAGAGGGTTACCTTGTCAGCATCCACACTCCTCATGCCCAGAGTTTGTTTTTTAATATCATTGACCCCTAAATAAAATCAGGATTCTTTAAGAAATATCTGATTTCTGATTTGGGGCAGGGAGAGCACAGGTTGGTGAGTACAGACGTATTCATAGATTAATGCATCCATATCCAATGGTATAGAATCCAGCTTATGGGGGCTCCAACTGGCCAAAAATTCAACAGTTTGAGCATCAAAAAGAATATTGACATTAAATCTATGAAAACCTATGAGTTTACAAGCTCAAAGAGAAAGCAAAAAAAAAAAAAATTGGTCACCATTTGAAGGGACTATTGAACCAAATCAACTTTGACAATTGGTAGTTTAAAGATGAAAATTAAACATTTAGTCTGTTTTTCTAAGAATTATACTTCAAATTTACCAAATAGTCCCCGTTGGAAAGAGAAAACTCTACTTTACAGAAAAGTGACAATTGATGTACAGGAAAAGATTAATATGTTTAGAAAATCATTGTGTGACCACAAATAAAAATATTGATTCAGACACATCAATATTTGCTAATCAATAAGGATGGATTTTCTCCATCTGCCATTGTGTCCCAAAGGTCCTGATGTTAAAATCATCAGGTGAATGGTTAATGAGGAAACAGTCATAAGTATAGAGCCAAAAAATGCCCCACAATACTCAAGGGGGAGAACTTAACAATGGAAGGATCGGATCAGTGCTCAATCTAGCATCACTAATGGAAAGGCAATCCTATTGCAATGCAATATGAAGTCAACTATGACACGTGCAGTGTTTTGTGTCCCAAAGTGTTTACTCTAATGAAGCCCTTCCTGTTCATAGGAAATATGGGAGCTAGAAGGACAAATTAAATGATGACTTCAGGAAGTGATCAAATCATGGAGCAGGAATGACAACTGAGCAGATAGGGGCAGAGACAGAATGGAGACCTCCCCCTCTACTTTTCATAGAGCCATGAGACTAACTACCTACTTAAGAATGAAATAAGTGAATCAAATACTTTTAAAAGAATGATTAGACATCATGTCTTATTAAATATGAATTCTAAAAAAATTGAAATGAGAAAAATTATTCCAGCTATAGTCAGCTAAATACGATGCTATTCTGCCATTTGTGAAAAGATGGTTGCTAATTAGTAAGAATTTGGATTTTCTAGCTTCCATGCTGTCTATGTATAAAATTCAGCTCTAGCACTGGACTGCTGAGTGAAGAATGGCCTTGTACATAAATACAGTAGTCATGTTTCTCCTCCTCCCCTTACCCACTCCACCACTGCCTAAGAATCTAACTCTGAAAGGCAAAAAAGAAAGGAGCATGAGACATTTCATTCCAGATGTCTAAGGAGAATATTAGAGTGCACAGGGATTGGATGCGGATACTTCGGGTTTCAGTTTCTCATAAGGACCCATAGTTGTTCTCCATAGCAATGCAGGTTGCCCAGAACCATTCTTGAAGCTGGTAGATTGGCTTTCCTTTTCCATCTTACTGATACTAAACAGCAATCATTAAGAAGGCCCTTAAGAAGAATCAACATTGTTAAAATGTCTATACTACCCAAAGTGATCTACAGATTCAATGCAATCCCTATTAAATTACCAACATCATTTTTCACAGATATAGAAAAAATAATTATACACTTTCTAGGAATCAGAGAAGACCCCGTATAGCAAAAGCAATTTTAAGCAATAAAAACAAAATGGGAGGTATTAATTTGCCAGACTTCAAACTATACTACAAGGCTGTGGTTCTTAAAACTGCTTGGTATTGGCACAAGTGCAGGGACACAGACCAGTGGAACAGAACAGAAAATCCAAATATAAAACCATCCTCATATAGCCATCTAATCTTTGACAAAGCAGACAAAAACACACTTTGGGGACAAGAATCCCTATTCAATAAATGGTGCTGGGAAAATTGGATAGCCACATGTAAAAGACTGAAACAGGACCCACAGCTTTCACCTCTCACAAAAATCAAATCACGATGGATAACAGACTTAAACCTGAGGTGTGAAACGATTAGAATTCTAGAAGAAAATGTAGGAAAGACTCTTACAGACATTGGCCTAGGCAAAGAATTTATGAAGAAGACCCCTAAGGCAATCACAGAAACAACAAAAATAAACGAATGGGACCTGATTAAATTAAAAAGCTTCTGCACAGCCAAACAGTCATGAGAATAAACAGACAATCTACAGAATGGGAAAAAATTTTCGCATACTACACATCAGATAAAGGACTAATAACAAGAATCTATTTAGAACTCAGGAAAATCAGCAAGAAAAAATCAAACAACCCTATCAAAAAGTGGGCAAACGACATGAATAGAAATTTTTCAAAAGAAGATATAAGAATGGCTAACAAACATATGAAAAAATGCTCAACATCCCTAATCATCAGGGAAATGCAAATCAAAACCACAATGAGATACCACTTAACCCAAGTAAGAATGGCCTTTATCAAAAAGTCCCAAAACAACACATGTTGGCATGGATGTGGAGAGACAGGAACACTCATACACTGTTAGTGGGACTGCAAACTAGTGCAACCCCTGTGGAAAGCATTATGGATATAACTTAAACAGATTCAAATAGACTTACCATTCGATCCAACAATCCCATTATTGGGCATCTACCCAAAGGAACAAAAGTCATTCTATGACAAAGACACCTGTACCCAAATGTTTATAGTAGCACAATTCACAATTGCAAAGATGTGGAAACAACCCAAATGCCCATCGATTCATGAATGGATTAGTAAATTGTGGTATATGTATACCATGGAGTATTACTCAGCTATAAGAAATAACAGTGATATGGCATCTCTTTGGTTCTCCTGGAGAGAGTTGGAACCCATTATATTAAGTGAAGTATCCCAAGAATGGAAAAACAAGCATCACATGTACTCACCAGCAAATTGGTTTCCCTGATCGTCACCTAAATGCACATTTGGGAATGACACCAATTGGATATCAGACTGAGGCGGGGGGTGGGGGGAGGGGATGGGTGTATGCCTGCATGATGAGTGCGTTGCACACCGTCTGGGGAATGGTCATGCTTGAAGATGCTGACTTGGGGAGGTGGGGGATGGGGGGAGGGGATGGGGGTATGACTACATGATGAGTGCAGTGCGCACTGTCTGGGGAATGGACACACTTGAAGCTCTGACTCAGGGGGATGGGTGGTACATGGGCAACGTATGTAACCTGAACTTTTGTACTCCCATAATAAGCTGAAATAAAAATAAAAAAAAAAGAGGCCCTTAAGAATGTGAATTGTCCAAATGTAGAACCTAGGCAAGTTGCAAAGGGAAATTCGTGCCCCACCTTCTCTCCCGGGGCCTGGGCTCTGACTGGCAATTTTTAGTGCTTCTGCTACTATGCATACATCAAGGGAATTAGAGGAACCCAAACTTTTATTTTTCTACTTCTTGCACATGGCACAGATTTAACTTTTAATTTATTAGATAGAAATGACACATTCTTACTTAAATGCCAGGTAAGGGTCCTCAGAGTCCCTGGATAAAAGGCAAAAAGTGACCCTCTTTGTAGTAATTTTTGTTGGCTAAATAAAGGACAGCAGTGACTTCAAGAGAAGCTTGTTGCCAAAGAAATAGATGGATTTAAAACCAGAATCTTAGTTATTTTGAAATATATAATACATTATTGTTAACTAGAGTTGCCCTATTGTGCTACCAAACACTAGATCTAATTTTCTATCTAACTGTATTTTTGTACCCATTAGCCATATGTTCTTTATCCAACTCCCCCACTACCTTCCCCAGCCTCTGGTAACCATCATTCTACTCTTTATCTCTATGAGTTCAATTTTTTTAACTTCCCATATGTACAATTATTATGTATCCATAATAACTAAAAATAAAAAAACTCAAAAAACTAGGT
Source organism: Lemur catta (assembly GCF_020740605.2). Taxonomy (NCBI): domain Eukaryota; kingdom Metazoa; phylum Chordata; class Mammalia; order Primates; family Lemuridae; genus Lemur; species Lemur catta. The sequence continues at coordinate 43,270,058 of NC_059139.1, forward strand.
TCCTTAGGAGGAGGATTGTTCTTAGGCCATTGCTGGGATCTCAGCCCAGAGGGCCAGGTGGCCAAGTGGGCAGAAATGACTGGTATTTGCAGCACTCTGAATTAAATTCAACATCTGATTGATATTTGACCTGGCCAGTCACTACTGGCTAATAATGACATTTCCTTGAGCAAAGCAGAAATTATGCTCTTGTTAGAGACAAGGAGGCCATGGGGCCAGGGAACATTTGAGCAAAGAGCTTTGAAGATACCTCGAATGAAGGGTTGCAAAGTAGAGAAGTGAAACTTAGAAAACAAAGCCTGCTTATGGGGGAGGATCCTCTAGTGCATCAAGGCTACACCACAGTAGATGGGTTTATGAGAAACCTGCTTAGGCCATTTATTCCACAAATATTTAAGTGCCTTCGAAGTGTCAGACACCTTCCTAGGAGCTAGAGGTACCATGATGGGGGGATGCTGACACAATTCCAGCCTTGATAGAGCTACAAGAGGAGATTGACATGCATTATATTAATATAACAGCGCAAATATCAAAATCACAACAGTGTGAGGTGCCACAAAGGGGAAGTGCTCAGTGATATGGGGGGGGGTGTAGAGTGGGGATATTTGTCTTAGTCAAGAAGGTCAGAGAAGGTGTCTCGAGGAAGTGGCACTTAAGCTGAGCCTTAAAGAGGAGGTTGGATAAAATTCAACGCAGCCAGAATAACATATGTGAAAGTCCACAGGCGAGAAGAGCAGGGTTTATTCAAGGGACAGAAAGAAGGCTCTTGACAGGGCCTGGCACCAGATAAGAGTGACCTTTACCCTACTAAGAGCAATGGTTCTTTACTTAGCAATGAAACTGGTCATATTCCAAACAATTCCTCCATAGAAGCTAGTCCATGAGCTGCATTACAATGACTACATGACAGGTTGGGGTGCCCATTGTCCCTAGCTAACAAAATGTGAGGGTGTGTTTGTCAGTCAGTCAACAAAAATTAATTGCATATTACTTTGTGCTAGGCTCTGAGCTAGGAGCTGGTGCTTGAAGATATTCATATTTCTTTAGGTCACATAGTTTTTGATTGGCCTGTGTTAGTGAAATATATCTTCTGCTTGTATATCCTAATTACTTAAGTTTGCAACAGGATTCACCAGAAAAAGGAAGCTTTCTTGAAACCAGAACTGTCATATGTTATCATGAGTTGTGGGATCCAATCTCATCAAGATACTTTTTCTAGTTTCATGAGATTTCTCAGCCTGGATTCATAATCAAGTATAATCCAACTGACAAAGAGATACCATCTCTTTCTTCCTGATGTAACTTATCCATTAGTCTTTGGGGCATTCCTTCAACTCTCAAACCCAGCCTATTTTTCCACAAATGGTAACCCTGGATGTTTCAATCCAGAATCCACCGTAGGAATAACTAGATTTTTAAGCCAAAATGTTCCTCTATTGATGAGTCTCTAGTCTATTGCATTCGACTGAGAATATTGTTAAGAATAAGATCCTTCAGTGGTTTTCTTGCTCTCTGGTTAGCCTTTTATTCAACACAGAAATAGTGTGGGCCCCAAAATGTTCAGTCTTGGGAGAATTTCAACTTGATAATGGTTTATCAATATCACAATCAGAATCAGAATGAGTAAAACAGATTTATGATAGATGTAATTCCAATTCTAAAGTGGTAAACCATGATTGTGCCCTGATTCTATTTTGACTTATAATTGATTAATTTCCTAGATAAATTGAATGGGTGCTGCTGCCTGCCTTAGCAAATAAGAAGACAAATACCCTTTAGGTAGTTCTGCTTTGCTTAGCAGTTAACACATCCTGTCTGCCAGTTTCCCCTCATGGGCCTACAACCATGGAATCTTGACACAGGGTGTTTAGAAAATTCCATAGCGTTTGGAACCTTCATACAAATCACTTAAAAGTGACCTGGTTTGCATGGCAAAATTAGTCCTTTTTTTCCCCTCTATTGTTATTTTGGGTTATACCTTGTCTAACTGTCATCTGGCATTAGAGTATAGGCTATATATTAATGGCGCTTTCCTGTTAGTATGTCTACATTAGTAGTCATACGTCAGTATGTCTATGGTATATTAATCTGGTATATAAGTACCACTACCCCGTGGTTTCTAATGATAAAGTCTAATGTAGCAAGGACTAGGGACTAGTTACTGCAAAGGGACAGAATGAGGTGTCAACTGGCTCTGTTCTAGCATCTTAAAAGTCCATTGGAGAAGAAAAATTAATGCACACAAACCAATTAGAGGGCTACCCTTTTTTGGTTAGGATCTTACCATCCCTAGAGATTTTATCATGTTTGCTTTGAGGCTCCCAAATGAAGATTTCCTCATCCTTATTTATCTCCACATTCCTACAGTTTTTTACTTCATCCACATTTCCATAGTCTGAGTTCTCTCCCTATGTCAATATATAAAGCTTTGCCCCTTCAGCCTCACAAATTGACACACCCCTGAGCATTTCTTGAGCTAGTAGCTTCCCAGATTTCAGGAGTCATGGAGGAGGGTTGCATCATGAGGAGCACCGCTGCACCCTCCCGCCTCCCCCTTTTCTGTCTCTTCCTCGGCCTCCATCAGCTTCCTCATCGGTGCTCTACAAGTAAACTTATGCCTCTACAGGCAGAAAATGAAATATCTAGTCAAAGGCAATCAGAGTTGTACATCCTTATGTGATAAACAAGGCGGGAGGGTTGCGAAACCACGCCCAACATTCCCTTGAAAGAACATCCAGTTATCTCTTCAGCTCATTTCAAAATCTTTCACAATTTTTCCTGACAAAAGATTAGAACATGCCTCAGAGTTGTCCCACCTGAGTGATGAGGAAGGTGGAATATTGATTCATTTATCCCAGTCCCCACTGATTGAGGAGTCTTAACACTCTGGCCCTTCCAGATTGCTTTGTGCATGGGCCAAGCTTGCTCTCCAGACCATGCCAGAGGCCTCAGGCAGAGTCACAAGTGTTGGCAGGAAGCAGCCCTCTGTTTGTAGAGGTGAATTTGGAGGGGAACTGCGGGGAGAGTGAGAGAGAGGAAGAGGCGGGAATATTGTCTGCCACACTTGTCTTGTTTATTTATTTGTTGATTTGATGTTTTGTCTGTTTCACGTTTCCCAGCAGAATGTAAGTTACCTGAGGCCCAGAAAATTTCTTAGTTTTCATGGTTTCCCTAACACTTAGTCTGCTGTCCAGCACATAGTAGGCACTCAGTAAATATTTGATGAATATTGTTGAATAAAATGGGCTTCAAGCCTTGGACAGGTTGCAGTGCAGATTTAGAGGAAGGAGGGTGCAGGGAACTTGAAGAGGCCCACACAGTCAGACTTTGTGTAGTGTCCTTGGACGTCATCAGCACAGTGGGTTATGGCCAACCTCCTCCCACACCAAGTCGTGTTCATATTAAGAACCATGACTCAAGCATTTTAAGTGATCCATGTAACCAAAAATATTTGTACCCCCATCATACGTCATACTTTGAAATAAAAACAAAAATTACAAATATAATACCACTGTAAAAAAAAAAAAAAAAAAGAACAGAGGAACACAAAGTACAGACTCTGCTTTCAACATACTGGAAAATGATCAGTAACATAATATTATACCCTCCACCCACGGCTTAATTACTATGCACTAATTACTCTATATGTTCCTGCTCGTACCACTAAGGCCTTCATGTATACCTTCCAAGACTCAGAACAAAGAAAGTATAAAACAGCAGAGAGACATTTTCTGTGGAACATGTGGTATTCTTGTCCAGGAAAGATCTTAGAAAAGTCTATGAAAAAGCTAAATTTCATGTAGGCATCACTGAACAGACCCAAGAGATGTACTGGTTTTATTAAGTAGCCAGATGGCCTTCCAGAGTAGCCAGAAGAGCAGACAGGCCCCAGATGACAGATGATGAGGGGCCCTCCCTATGGACATTTTCTGAGACAACGTGTTGACGTTAGGTATGGAATAAATCCATAACTACACTGTTCATGCAAATTCCCAAGAAAAGCAGGTGCTATTCACTGACCTTACCCAGTGAAATTTTGCCAGAGAAAATAGCCCAACTCTCTTTCAAATTCAATTTCAGCAGACTTTTTCCTCTACAAAAAGCAAAACAAAACAAAAAAACTTTAAAATTAAATTCTAAACAAAAAACAAAGCGGGGAAAAAATACAGCTCGAAAATTGTCCCTTGCTTGACACGATTGACAGATGCCTTGCAGAAATTGAATATTGTCCAGCTTCTTAGAATCTACTCATTTTAAACAGAGTGCTCCTGAAAACATCACCATTGCCAGATTATAAAGGAATATTTTTAAAAATTTTAAAAATGAACACATGCATTTTTATTAGTGTCAACGGCATTAAATGGTTTAGAAATTCAAAGAGAATATTGAAGAGTGGTTAGGTATTGGTCCTGAGAAGAAACTCTAAAGTTTGTCCCTGGTAATGCAAACGTTTATGTGTATGTATTGGATACATCTGTTGCATTTTAATAAACACATCTGGGTTCTCCAGGAAGAGATGGCTGTGAGAACTTAAAGTCTCTTCCTCCAGCTGAGTAATGGGTAAAAGGCTGCTACATAGCCACAGAAAAAAAGGGCAGTAGGTAAGCTGCCCCATCTTCTAGTACGAGGCAAGAGTTTACACTTTGGGATGACAGAAATATCCAATCATTCATGTGGAAGTTTTTGAACTACTACAGTATATCAGGCACTGATCAATTTTTGTGTCAAAAAATGTTTTTGTGTTCAAGAAGCTTATGTGTTGTCGTGGAGAGTAGGAGCAGAGAGATTAAGGACATACTTTATAAAACTCTAAGCAATGAATGTCTAAAATTGGAGAGAAACATTTTTAGTGGTAAACGTACTCTAAGTAAATAGATAAATATATAAAGTGTGAAAACAGAAGCAAGGAACTTAGCAAAAGGGATTGGGAGAAAATTATGGCAATTTCAAAGAAGCCAACAATCCATCACTTATCAACAATACCTTCTGGAGCAACTCCACTTGCCTCAAGACTGTGCTAGAGGCCTGCAAAGAAGTCTCAAGTATAATTTCTGCCCTCTGGGACCCCATGTTGAAGTGAGGATGCATCACTGCATAGACAGCAAATTAGTAAATAGCTCAAAGTACTATGAAATTAAGAAGAAAACATCACCAGGGTAGAGAAGGAAGATTTCCTGGAGAAAGTGTGTTTGAGAGAGTCTTAATTATAGTAGGAATCAAGGAGCTAGGTTTAGCTCTGGCTACTTCTACTCAAGAGACTAATTATTAATAGTTTATTCAGAACCAGATCAACTAGTCTCAGATTCTTGCCTGTTCTAAAAATCAAGCATCTTTACTACTGAGAATGTGATCATGATGGGAATTATATGTATCTGTGTCCAGCAGCATTTAGTGTGAAAGTATGAAAGCACATGGCAAATATAAAATGCTGCGGAGTGTTCAACAGCAATCACCTTTCCAGGAAGAAAAGCAGAAAATTGGGATTCTCCCACCATGTCCTCTCTGTGAATTATCACTGCCTGTCAGTGCATGTGAGAAATCTCTTCCTTAAAGCCCTACTTAGCAGAGTGTTTGATTCTCTGCTCGTCACACTTGGCAATGAACTGTGCACCAACTGCATCTATTTAGGACCCAAATGTCCAGGTGGTGGATATTTTCCTTTTCTTCAAGTCCAGGTCAGTGCAGGCCTGATCTGGCAGTTTGAGAACAAGGTCCGCTCTACCACAATTACTCTGATTGGGTACCCTACAATGCAGGGTACCTACATTGACAAAAACCATCCCAGAGTGAATGGAAAATGCAGAGCCCACGTGGAATTCATATCACATGTGCAGGGGAGCAGGGAGACATATTGCAAAGTTTTCCCGTTATCTAAAGGAGCCAAATACAGCAGTCAGGGCACATTAACACGTAGCTTCCAGGCACAGCAGCCGCAGAGTCCTGAGGGGCTCGTGCGTGGAAACAACCGACCCTGTGTCACGTAGGAGCACGGGGACAGCAACATGAAAACGAGAGGCCAACACCTGCCTTCTATTTCTGACTCTGCTGCAGACACCCTGGCAGTTTCTCCAGAAACTGTAATGCTGTGGGTTTTAAATTGTTGGGAAAAGTTAGGCTGTGGCTTCCTTTGCCCGTGGGAACAGAGAGATAATTTTGCTTCTCTATTTTCTTCATTCTGAAATTACCATCAGCATCTTCTCTTCTTGTTTAAAATTTGACCAAGTGCTTTTGGGACAATCTGGAGCTTAGAGGGCCATTACTTTGACCTTGTGACCCCAAACTCTTTTCTCTATGTCCAAAATGAGGTTAGACTGGTGGTTATAAAGCCTCACGCTAGGGCTGGAGATCCCGTGACTAGCGTCTGTTTAGGGTACTAACATTGGTCTAGCAGAAAATGTTCCCATTGAGAATGAACATTCTTTCCACTGATAATAGCTCATTAAGAATGAGGCTAATTGAATTCCAAAGAGAATTAATAGGGTTACAGAAATGTAGATGATTCATAGGTGATGTATCAAGTATCAGTCATTCAAGATGTATAGAGACACAGAAGAAAATTCCAGCACAAGTAAAAATATTATAGAGTTGTCCCTTTAGGAAGGCCAAAATAAAGAGCTCTGTTCAGCATATATATTTTTAGAAAGTAATACAGTCGGGATCAAGCCCTACCTAGCCTTATCTTTTACTGATGTAAATAAATTGGCCAGATTTGCAATATACTCCATGAGGTTTCACATAGGATCTCGGGCAAGGAAGATCGTATCTAGGTAAGCCAGCAGGAGAAAAGTGAGAACAGACAGGGACAGGCTTGCAAAAATCAACTCCTTCTGGGCTCTTCCCTGAGGGTTTCAGAGGGGGTAACCCAGCTTAGGTTTGGAGGGCAACTCAGAAGAAAGGAAGGAGCATGACACTAGGAGTGAAAAGCCCTGGCTCCAACTTACTTAAAACCTCGAAGCCTCATTTGCTTCATCTGTAAATTGGGGCTAATGACATTCCTGTTTGCACACGTCTCCCAGGGCTGCTGCATGGAAGAAGCAAGCTCAGGAACCTCACTACTTTGAAAGACATTAAGTGCTCTCCACATATACAGATTCTTATTAAGGTGAGAGAGAGAGGCTGTAGGATATTGGTTTCTAGAACTGAGTAAAAGCTTGAAGACCCAGGGAAAGGATGCCAAAGTTAATTTGGGACTAAGTCCAGCCAAGGTCTGCCCTGGGAGTTTGGCTCCAGGATCTGCCCTGGGAGTTTGGCTTCTCTGAGTGAATGCTGAGTGGCAGCACTTCAGCAATCAGGGCACAGCATGGGACAGTTTGGGTTAGCCAGGTGCCGGTGCTCCTCATCCACTGTTTCCAACAATCCTACTCCCTGTGACGTCACTGTCTGCACTGTTTTCATCTCTCCTCTTCACTCCTGTCCTTCCTAGGCTCGAGACTGCAAACAGGAGTGAAATGTCACAATTGTCATCCAATGCAGGTCATAGGGCCAGCAGACCATCCGCCTATCACTGCTGAGCCTGCTCCTAACTTCACTCCAATTGCAGCCTCTCCCTGGTTCCCTACATCTGCAGAGGGCATGAGGAGAAGCAGCCTATGAGAGGGAGAACACGAAGAGGCAACCCAGACCAGCTTCATGTCTCAACTTCAAACCCTGCCTTCTACTCTCTGCCTTGTGGTGCTGCAGCTCTGTGAACCACCACCCTCCTTTCTCACCTGTTAATAGAGGTCTAGAGCAAGATCACAAGCCTGGGAGAGGGAGAAGGCAGAGACCCACTGTTTCTTCTTTGCCACATGTTCTGGTCTGTGTCATTGCAGCATCTTTCCTTTACCCAGTAGCAGCAGTTAAACCAGCTTCACGGTAGCTCTTCAGAAGTCTCAGTCCAGCTCCCATGAGGCTCTCCTTCAAGTCTCTAAACTTCAAAGATACCCAAATTTCCTTTTATTCCTCCAGCCCTATGTGTAATAGCTGCCTCCTGCAGTGGCTGCCTGTGTGATGTCTCAATATTCCTTTCTTGCCTCTCCACTTGTTTAATACAGACAGTCCTCACTTGCACAGTTTTGATAGACATGAATTTAACAGTTTAGTGAAATTACTCCCAGTCGTCCCAACAACACAGTCATATTTTAGTTATCATGATAGATTAACTGGGAGTAATTGTATAAAGTACACATTGCATTGCTATCTCTTCGGTCTACACATCTCTACAAGACAGCTCCTAGATTCTTCAAAAAAGTCAATGTCATAAAAAACAAAAAAGACAGGAGTGGAAGAGAATTTTCTAACTTAAAAGAGACTAAAGAATCATAATGACCCAATACAGTATGCTCACTTAGTTGGATGCTGGATTTTTAAAAATGCTATAAAATATATTTTGAGTATATTTAAATGTGGACAGAACATTAAATCATATGGAATAATGTTAGTTTCCCTGGATGAGTATTTTCACATACTTTAAATAAATAAATATAAATGTGTGTGTATGAGAGACAGAGAGACATAGCACAAATGTGGAAAATTGTTAAAAACTGCAGACTCTTAGTGAAGGATAAATGGGTGCTCATTGTACTATTTTTCAATTTTTCTATAGATGTGATATTTTTAAAACAAATAATTAGAAGATTTAAAATGTTTTCCAATTATCAAAAATATTCATAGTACTGCAGTAATGCACTCCTTTATGTGGAAATCATCTAGACACGAATTGTCTTGTCTACTAGTTTTCAATAACGTAATAATATCAACAATTAAAGTAGCCTTGATAGTCCCTAACGTTATAAAGCTTTCTAGTGTTCTGGTGTTCAAAATATGTTAATTCATTTATCTCATTAGATACAACTTGGTCACTAAACACTGAGGTCTTCACTATAGATGAAACTAGCTGCCCAGCAAATCAGTCTTCTTCCTTTCTCTTAGCTTTGAACAGTGATGCTTGGCTTTCTTGTACAATCAGCCATCCAGTACAGGAGGTTGGCCCTGGCTCAGTATATATCCTGGCCCTCTGACTTTGCCCTGCTTCCCAGATACCAGGAGCCCTTATTCATAGATATACAATAAATTATATCTAATGTGGGTCGTGGCAGGGGGAGGAGCTTAGCTCTTTAGCTGTTCAAACGAGACTGCTGTCCCAAACTATGTAACGACTGTGTTTTCCATCAGCAAAAACCACACAGTTAGTACTGCATTCATTGTGAAATTGTTAATCTTCAGGCACCTGAAAAGTCAGGAAAGGAGTAGAACTTTAAAAAAAAAAAAGAACCATCTTTTAGGACCTTTTTCTTTTGATTGCTAGAGAAATTCAAGATCCAAAATCCTGAACTATGAAATCCTACAGTGTACAGAACTCCTTTAAAAGTCAGAGAGCATTTCACCCAATTATTCTTAATATTTGCGCAGCTTGGAAAGCCTAAGACAGTTAGTACAAAGGAATGTATCTTGGTTGAATGGTGACTAGAGGCATTGCTCTCTGGCATTAGTCCTCGTGCAAGACATGTACAATAGGGGGATTGTTTTAACAAAGAACAACAACAAAAAGGCACTCGGTCCTCAAGTTTGCCATCAAAAGGATCAAGTGAATCTGTGTGCAGGAATTCTATATTGTGGAAATACTAGCTCCAAAAAAGAAACACCATTATTTCACTAAATTTTTAATTAGTAAATAATTATTTGAGGCAAGGTGTAGAATTTATACCACACCTCAGGAATCTCTAGGTCAGTCTAAGAGTCCAATAACTCCACAGAATAGTAAATTGAAGACTCTGACCCAAGTCCTAAAATAACAATATGAAATATAGGGTGATATTAGAACAATGACATTAAACACTGTAAAACTTCCACAGAAAGTTTTGGCTGCCATGGGAATTTCCTAGTCAGCCTCCTTTCCTCAACACCCCCAGTTCATGTTGACAGACGCACCCACACTTAGAGAAGGTCTTGTCTGAGTCTCAGAGACCAGGGCAGAAGAAAATTTGCCATTGTGCTTGGAAAGCCCTGCAGCTGTACCTACAACAGGCACCTGAGGAGGCTGGCAAATATTAACAGGTAATATTTATTGAGTGCTTGCTATGCACCAGGCCCTATGCTAACACATGTACATGCAGACCCCCCCCCCGACCCTTACAAAAGCCCAGTGAGGTGGGCATTGTTATTTTATTTATTTTGCAGGGAGGAGGCTGAGGATTCAAGCAGGCAGGTCACTTGCTCACATTCCCATAGAGAAAAAGTAGTAAAGCTAGAGCTCGAACCAACTTTATCTGATTCTAGAGCCTGTGCTTTTAAATTTCCATGCTCAGTTTTTCAAGCCGGAGACAGAAGCACAGTAATTCTGTAATTGATAATAGTCCCTTTTATATAGCTCTTCATAATTTACAAAATTCCTTGAAACTATTATTTTATTGACCATCACAAGAATGCAGCGGTATAGTTTGCTTTCTATCTTGAACTGTCTGGGCCAGTGTTCCTCTGGACCCCACCCTGCAGCTGGTGCCAGATCCTTTTGCACAGTTCTTGCAGGTGTTTGGACTTCTCCTTAGCCTTGTTCCTCTCCTCAGGAATATTATTTAAAAATACGCCAGGCTGTCTCTCTTGAAGTCGCCCCATTCGCCATGTGTCTCAGACTTGACCCAACTTGACGGTCTTTGCCACACCGTTGTTCTGGTCATCTTCCTTCTTTCAGTTGATTTTCTTGGTGATTTTCATCCAGTGGGAGCATTTGGCTCTGCGGTTTCAGGAATCTTTCTCCACTTCAGTGTGTATCAGGCCCTAGTCCCTAATTAGAAGAGTGTAGGCGGTAAAACATCCACAAAGCCCGTAGTGCAATACAAATTATCTACAGCTTTTGGATGTTTATTTTACTAATTACCTGCCCCAAACTGTGATTTCTTTTGCTGCCTGATAGAAAGTTTTTGACTTCTCTTTTGCAGACAAAATTGCTTGATAAGATTGACAGATGTCGGCAGAACCAGAGAGACTGGACTTTTCCAGAATGGCGTGGCTTTCGCAGAGCTGTGGCAGAAGTCAAGCAGAGCACTGAGGGGTGGGCATCCCGTGAGGTCACACACAGTGAAGAACAGAGTAGGGTTTTGCGACAGTGCTCAGAAGCTATAGACACACTTGGAAAGGACATCAGACTTTACTGCAGAATTAACTAGGATGGACACGGTGGTAACTGAATTGTTTATAGTTGCATGTGGATAGTGATGAATGAATGGGCAAATGAACAAACTCAGGAACAAACATTAGTTAAGCATAAACTATGATGGGTGCTTTCACACATATAAATCCCCACTGTTACACTGCAAGATAATAATTGTTATTTTAGTTTTATAGGCAAGGAAACTGAGGCTCTAAATGGTTGAGCATTGCCTAAGACAATCCAGCCAGAAACTGGAGACTTCTAAATACCAATTTCTCTTGGTTTGAGTTGTTTTCCAATGTACCTAGGATTTTGTTTTTATTCCAGTATTGTGAGACCAACAGATGAAGGAGATAATTGCCACTGAAAAGATGATTTGTTATTCACAGGCCCAAGAGGAGAGAGCACAGCACCTGGGCAGGGCCATGGGGAAGCACCAAGGTGGATCAGGAAGAAGAAGGAGGGAATGGACACAGTCCTTCTGTGATTTTTGCAGGAGGGAATGGGTGAGGCAGATTGATCAGCTGAGCATACTTATGATGGAATATTTTTAATAATTTAGGTGGGCCCTCAGCTATAGGGGTGGTCTCCAGTTGTCCAGTCCCTAACACTTGGTGATTTAGCACAGAGGGACAGTGTCCTGGACTGCAAGAGTCTGAAAACAGGAGGCACATAGGAATTTCATATGTAATTTCCTTACATAAGAAAGTCACTCTCACAGGCAAGTTTTTTGGTATTCTTAGGAATTAGCTAACCCTGAGAGGGGCAGTCAGTTTGTTCCTAGGTCCGCGAGGCCTCAAGATGTCAAAGCACCATAAAATATAGAAAATAAAAAATAATACATGGGTAGAATTTATAGTTTCTATCTCTGGGATTAGAAGTACCTAATGACTCAATTTCTGGAAGTTTAGGATGCCGTCTTCCAAAATGCAACTGAAAACTAACCTGAAATGGCAGATAAACCTTTTCAAATTTCCCAAATGTCCATTCTTGTTCTTTCTGTGTTTTGAGCTCATCCCTAAGCAAAACTGTTATCCCTGCCTCTGGCCTTGCTGTCGTCTCCATTGCTAAAGGAAATGTCTTCCCTGGCTTAGAGGCCACCTCCTTGCATGTATTGCAGCTGTCTGGTGACGTGGTCACTATAGAAACCATCTGTCAACTGAGCTCCCATTTTTTTCTCAAATGGCAGAGCCTATAATTATTTAAGAACATAAGCTTTGCCTTCTACATGTTTGGATGAGTTGGGGTCCACAAGCAGAGGTCTCCTCTTTTTTGTTCATGCATGCCTATTGTTAAGTAATGATCCTGCTAACACTAATAAAAACATCTGGTTTTTCTTGAGCATTTACTCTCTGTCTGGCATTGTGCTAATTACTTCATATTTATTTTCTGATTTAATCCTTGCAACAACTCTATGAGATAAGTGTTGTTAGTTGTATTTTTGAGACGGGGAAAACAGAGCATGAGAAAGGTAAATGAATCACCCAGACTAGTTTGACTGTACCAAGTTCAACACCAGGTCTGTCCAATACTGATGCTAATGATTTTCACCATTGGCTATGCGCCTTTTCTATTTCATTTTACATTTTTCAGTGAGGACAAGATAGCTCTTGTTTGTATCTGCCAGGCCATAGTTTCACTGACATTGGCAACTCAACAAATCCCCAAACCAAGTGTGCTCTTTATTGGAGGGGTGGAATTCAGGAAGAGAACCATAGGCTGTGAGAAAGCAGGATGCAGGAGGGGCTGTGCTAGGTGGAAGGGAAGAGAGATGACAGCCTTGGAGGAACTGGAGTATCCAAGCAGGGAGAATCTGATTCATCACAGAGACACCATCACAGTGACTGAAAGGAGGGGCAGTGTGGAGTGTGGGGACAGAGGAACAAAAGGACAGGTCAGTGCTAGAAGCTGGTATAAGCCAGGCAGGCCGGCTGCTGGACTAGAGGCTGCAGAGTCTGAGAGCTCCCCGGACAGAGTGCCCACTATTGGCCCTGCTAGAAATCATGAACATTCCTAGCTCCTGGGCTGGGTGGAACATCCAGGTGAGATCCAAGTATTCCAGCTTCAAGTGTGTAGTATAAGAAAAAGCCCAGAGTCAGGGAAGTCTCTATATATGCCTTGCAAACTCTCGCTGACTAGTCCTGCTGTTCCACCATTAGGTCACCATTAACATCAGAGCCCAAAAGGCAAGTTTCAGCCCCATGTGCTGAAGTAGAGGGAGGCACTTGTACATGTGATTTGAAGTGTGCACACTGAAAGCTGATCCCCCGATACATGTGGACATATTCCTGCTTTGCCTGAAGTCCCCCTCGCCCTTTATAGGCATTCCTTTAAAGTAAGACCCTATTTCTCTGAAGGTTCTAAGTAAGATGTTACACTTACTTGAGAGGAGTAAGAGGTTAACCCATTAGCACCATTTCCATGACTTGTGAGTGTAAAGATGCGAGAGTGGGACATTTTGGTTAGCCTATCTGGCAGAGCCTGGGATCTCAGGACACAGTGAAACCACGGTGTGGGTAAATTTTAACAGGAAACACTACCCTAAAATGCAGCTAAGTGAGGCCCAGGAAGGCTTCCATGAGTGGAGAGCTCAGTAGCTGGGGAGGATGGGGAAAAGGCAGGGGAAAGGAATTACCACTCATTATGCATGTTTCAAGTGCTAGTTATGTATATACCCTATAGCTTATTTAACAAAAATTGCACAGTAGATATCATAATTCCTCTGTTAGCCCTGGAGAAATTGAGGTTCAGGGAATTAAAAATAATTCTCCAAGGCCCCACAGCTAATTAATGGTGGAGCTAAAAGGAAAATCCAAATCTGTCTAGCTCCAGAGTCCATGTTCTTTTCCACTGTGGCACAGCACAAGAAATGCCAAAGATAAATTTGTTTTTCCTAATCTTCTCCAGAGCCCTCCTCAGTGATAACCAGAATTGATGCACATCTGCAAAGTGGGTCTTTTGACATATGTCATGTTCACACTCTGACTCTTCCATCCTGGTGGAACGAGGTTATTTGATAGTGTTCCATGGGGCTAACACTCAGGGTCACTATTTTGGAATGCAAAATGCTTTCCTGCATTTTCAAATTACTTTTCTGTTTAAAAAGCAACATGAAAAGCTTTTGAAGTTTCAAAAATGACCGCAGGGAGACTTGTACATGCCATTTTGAACTGTGACCATTGAAAAACAAATGTCTGTTTTTATTTTTAAATGTTCCTTCAGATCACTAAGACATTTAAGAAAAAAGAATAAGGCTTTTAAATCTTCCTACTTATCCCAGGGGTGATCTGTTCTCTGTAGGGCAAAAGCCAAATGCTAGTCAAATAGAACTGGTTGAACTGCGTTCTACAGGCTGATGTGTGGTCTCAGAATTGTGAGGGACTTCTTAGGGCCTTTGCTTGGCATGAATCTACTGGAACCCTTGAATGAAGTATGTTAGCCCAGGTAGCCCAATCTACAGCCATTTATGGAGGACTTACGATACAGGACACTCTGTCTCCACTGTTGCACATCCCACCATATAGGTATCAGGAAGTAGACCTGAAGAATTATGTCTAGACTTGAGACAATGCTCTATTCACTTTACATCTGTGTTTTATGTGGGGAGCCACTGGAGGAAATGTGGCCCAGGACAAGTTTTGATAACAAATGAATCTAGGAGACAGCCTGAAACACAAAGCACGATTGTGAGGTTGAAGATGACCAAATACTACGTGAGGGTTGAATAACAAAACTGTTCATAATCTGAACACTGATTCTAAGTCAAAAAGAATTCTGAGTCAGAAAGAATTCCAAATGAAGCTTTTAAGCCAGTTGCTAACAAATATTTGGTAAACCTAATGGGAGATCTGTTTTTGCTTTGTTTCACAGCTTACATGAAATCCTTTCAGGCACGTGTGAGCATGAGAGATGGGGGGTGGTAACATTTTCTTTGTTTATCATTAGGGCAAATAAGAACCCATGCTTTCTTTCCAGTGTAACTCAGGAGAAATGAAACTTTAAACCTGAAATGTTTTTTAAATGTGCCTTCTTTGATCATGAGATTGAAGTCTAAAAGAAGAGTTGACTACTTCAAAAAATTATATAAAGGTTCAAATCCATTTGTATAACCACAGATTCATCCAGGGTTCCAAACTCAAGCTGTCTGTCACTTTCATTTATGTTTCACTTGGTGACCCTGAACACATTAGTGCCTCTATTTTCCTTTCTACAAATACTTGTATGACAGTTAACCTTCAGACCGAGGGATTTGACTATTTCAATAAATACTGTCATTGGACAAAACACCTCAAATGCAAAATGATGACAGAACCAGAAAATCAAAAAACAAATAAAGAAAAGACTCAAATTGATCTGGATCCTTTTTTCTTCTCTCACTCTTCTCTTCCACTTAACTATTTAATCTATTATTCTCTGCTTGCCTTTTGAAGACTCAGGGATAGATTGGTCAGATTGGAATAGGTTAGCTTAGTAGCAACAGAGGGGAGAAAGAGGGAAGAAAGAGTTCTGAGGAAATGGACCCAGCTACAAAATGTCTTGGACTTCCATGTAAGCTCATAATAAAAGCTGATAAAGATGGCTCCTGAAGGACAGATGAAAGGGTCAACACAGGCAGCAATGAGTACAACCCTAGGACCAGGGTGACAACTAAGTTTCACCTCTACTCTCTCCCCTGTTCAGTTGGTATAGCTGCCCAGAATGCTAGCTTGAGAAGGGCTCTGAGGTTGCTCCATGCTCAGTGGGAAACAGTGCTGTGATTGATTAATGATGTCTGCCATGGATGTGGATTAGAGAAATGGAACAGGATAGCTTCTCTTACTGTTAGAGTTTATTATTATCTTACAGCACTGTGAGATAGATGTTATTAACCCATTTTATAGAAAATGCAACCGAGACATAAAGAACTTGAGATTTTCTAAGGAAACAACTGGAGAATGCTAAAGCTGGGATTTGAACTTAAGTCTTTCTCCAAAACCCATATATCCACTTCTATACTATAATACATCCTCCATCTGGTGACTAGCTGTGTGAGCTAGGGGAAGATATTAACCATCTCTAGGCCTTGGGGTCTGGTTTGGACAAATGCAGATGACGGTCTTAGCAATGCCGATATCACAAGGTTATAATAAGGAGGATGCTATTAGATAACTGTATAGTAAAGCACTCACAAAATCCTATAACTGTGGAAGGAACTTACATGGTACTAGCATATAATGCAGGGGATGGTCCTCTTTCTACTTCTTGCCCCATGGGAATACTGCTGCCTGTAGCTGATTGATTTTAGAACACCAAGGCTAACTCACTATAAATCAATCAATTCAGAGTATTTGTCTTCAAAGAGTGCTGTAAAGTCACTTTTATAAAATTCCTCCTATTAAATGCTTCCCCAAGTCTGCAAGAGAATAATCTTTCTTCATTGGCAGGCCTCAAAAGTACTGGAGTTCCCTGCTGTAACTAATCTTTCTCTAGGGGCCTTAAATAGATTGCTGAAATTCTGAACTTTAATATTGCAATAACATTGGTTTTGCCTTAATATACTGTAAAAAAGTTTTATAAAAATAAGCAACATTTTCTATGCATATTTTCACATCCACAGTATTTGCTTATATGTGGTTTTCTGTAAGCTTTTTCCATCCTTGAACTCATAAAAACACTCAAACTAACGGAAAAAAAATGGAACCAATTTCACTGGAGATCATTACTAGAATGATCCTGCTTCATACGTTTGTCAATTAAGTATGTTTTCAGAAGTGCCTGTGGACTAAATTGTGAAGGTTATTAACTCAAAAAAATTGCTCTATGTCAGGTCATGAGAATATTATCATTGCCCCACCCCCACTACTTTCTACTCCTATATTGTATCTTTGCTTTTCTCAAAACTATACCTAAGCTGGGAATGGTTTTATAAATAAGAGTGAATTTCTAATTTTTCACAATTTAAGCATAGTGATTTTTTGCTCAAATTTTATTCCCAAAGTTGAAAATATAAATATAACCCCCACCTAAATTTATATGCCATCAAAATGCCACCAATTTGTACTCATTAAGTGGTTATTACTAAAAAAGGAAAATACCAAGTATTAGCAAGGATGTGGAGAAACTGGAATATTTGTGCATTGCTGGTATGAGTGTAAAATGTTGTATCCACTGTAGAAAATATTTTGATGGTTACTCAAAAAGTTAAACATAGAATTACCATATGATCCAGCAATTCTACTCTTAAGTATATATACAAAAGCATTGAAAGCAAGGACTCAAACAGATACTTGTACATCAACCTTCATAGCAGCATTATTCACAACAGCAAAAAGTTAGAAACAACTCAAATGTTCATTAGCAGACAAATAGATAAACAAAATGTGGTATATACATACAATGGAATACTACTCAGCCTTGGAAAGGAATGAAATTCTGATATATGCTACAACATAGATGAATCTTAAAAATACGCAAAGTGAATAAGCCAGATACAAAAGGACAAATAGCATATGATTCCACTTATATGAAGTACTTACAGTAGTTAAAATCATAAAGACAGAAATTAGATAGGTGGTTGCCAAGGATTTGGGGCAGAGTGAGTGGGATTATTGTTTAATGGGTGGCATTTCTGTTTGGGATGATAAAAAAAAAGTTCTGGAAATAAGTAATGTTAACTATTGTACAGTATTGTGGGTATATTTAATGCCACTGAATTGTATACTTAAAATGACAAATTTTGTCTTATGTGTATCTTATCACAATAAAAAAAATGAAGACTAATGACCTGTGAAGGTATGGTGAGAAGTTAGCAGTTGGCAACTTGAACTTGATCATGATGGCACCAGATCTTGATCATGCTGGCACCCTCATCTTGGACTTCCTAGCCCCTCCAGAACTGAGAGAAATACATTTCTGTTATAAGTCACTCTGTCTATGGTCTAGGTTAACCTAGAGGTAATAGTAGGGGACAAAGACATAAAAATTCATCATTCTGATACATCATAAACATGTTGATGGAAACATTTATGTAGCATTATGTGCCAAACTTAGTAAATCAGCGTGGGAGTTAGTCTGAGAAGACTTCCCAGAAGGAGTGACACTCTTCCTGGTCTTGAAGGACAAATGAAAGTTTGCCAAGGGAAGAAGGGCACTAGGGAAGAAAAATGTCCTGGGCAACAAGGAAGCATCACCAAGGACAACAGCAGTCCTGGTGCAAAAGGTTCCAGACTCTGTCAGGGAACATAAGTAGGTGCCAGATCACAGAGGCACTTGAATAGCTTATTGAAGAATATGGACTTGATCCTAGACTGTGTGCATCTTTTGAAAAGTGTGAGAAAGAAGGGTGCTGTCATCAAGATTTGAGTTTTAGAAAGACCACTGTGTCTTCAGAGATGAAGATAGATTGGATAGAACAAAATGGAAGGCAAGGGACAGTGATTAGATGATTTTATAAAAGTCTAGTTCATTATTTCGGTAAATATTTATTAAATGTCTATTATAAGTCAGGCACTATTTCTAGGCTCTGGAAATATAACAATAAACAAAACAGAAAAAAAAATCCTTTCCCTCATGGAGCTGGTGGAGAGAGATAAAAAATAAACAAAATAACTCTAATGAGGCCATGAGAGCTTTCGCTCACTTACACTTAACTAGAAATACAAACAATATAAGAATTTTACCAGGTGAAAATACGACTTTGTAGAAAACACTGACGTTATTTTTCTCCTTCTCATAATAGGAAGATTATTTCAAAGACAGTGTTATAACTGCTCTTCTTAAATTACCATTGCCTGACTCTATGTGAGTTCCATCTGTATTGGGAAGGATTTGAGATAACAATAGGAAGGACTTTCTTAATAATGTAAATTGTCTCCAATGAAATGAATCCCTTCAAATATCTGGGATTTTACCCTTTCTGGGCATCTTTATACAAAGTAAGCTCATTTCTTCTCTTTAGTTTGGGCACTCCAGGTCTTGTTCACTTGAAGGCTAAAAAAATGTTCTTTAGCAATGGTGATTCATAGGTTCTCCCAGTTAGGATTTTGTGATGGAAGGTCCTATGTGAGCCTTTCATTTACCTATTTTCTCTGTCTGTGTAGACCGTCTAGCTGGTCTACGTAATTCCAGAAATACAGAAAAGATCCTGGTCTGCAGGCCCACATTGTCTATGCCCTAAGTGTTTATAGCCTCTCTTTTACTATTCTGAGTAGACTCACGGTGAACCACATGGTTCCCCTTAACTCAGTTGATGTTACATCCACAACCTCCTTGTTATTATTATGACACATTTATTTGTAGGCCCCCACAGGTCGGGGACCTTGCTCTGGTGGCTTTAATTCTCACTCATGGATACTTTGCAAAATCATTTCCCTGTCTCCTTGGCATTGGGAGTCTTCACTTACTTCCGGATTAGTGTGTTAGTTAGTATGTGTATGTTTGAAGTTATCCCGTAAGTACAGAGAACTATGAAGAAAGCGTGGAGAAAGGCTTTGACAGGGACTGCACATTCTCCTTCTCGATCCTTTCATCCCTCTGGCTTTTAGCACTCCCTGGGCTCCACTTCTTGCTTGTCTTGGACGAAACTCATGGAGGAGAAGCAGCTGTCTGTGGGGGAGGGACAGGAGTGCTGGAGCAGAACGCAGGGCCGGCCTGTGGGGAGCTTGCTTCAGGGACCCCACGCCCACTCAGTGCACCTCTGTCTCTCCCTCCTGGGAGCCCAGAGCTTCCTGCTGCCACGATGACCAGAAAGGTGGGCTCTTCCCAGGAGCTCTGCCTACTTCGAGTCTTTCTCTTGGCCTTCTCCTAACAAACCCTGTGGATATGGGTCACATTTCTCAGAACCTTCTTCTTATTCTGCAAACTAGTAATACTTCCAGCTAAGTTTTTCAATTTCTGCTAATGGACTACTAAATTACCATTCCTAGGTAAGCTTTGTGTTTTATGGTCATTAGCATCATAATGTAAAACGATGGAATTATAGCCACATTTGATAAATTTTTACAGAAGAGAGAACTACCAAAGAGAGGTTATTTTTTTCCTCATGCTGGCCTTTTTGCTTGACACTGTCAAATGACTACAAGCCCCTTTCTCTGCTCAAAAGGCCAGCATAAGCCAGGACCCAGAAAAATGTGTACAGAGATCGCACTAACATTTGTTCGGTTCCATTTGTGATTTCCTGCTCAGATTCAAAAGGAAGACTTCTGGATTCACAAAGTTCATTGATTCAGATGGGAGGTCCAAGATAAATGGAAAAAAATAATTACAGAGAAGTCAGGAAGATCGTGGATCAATGGCACAAAGTACAAGTACTAAGAGCATTAGCATGCAGGGTCTAGATCCAAAGGTGAAAGACCATGCCCTCCCAGCCACTTACTAAACCACTCTGAATCTCCATTTCCTTGCTCACAGAAAGAAAAGAATAACATCTGCATCACAGGCCTCTTTAAAGGAGCTAATAAATGCATCTTGTACATTAAGGTATTTAATAAACGCAAATTTCATTTCTTTTCCTTGTCTCCTACTCCCCTACCCAAAATAGTGGGTTTAACATTTTCTCAGTGATTATTCTTCAAGTAATAAGAATGGTAATTCTTAAGTACTCTTCACTCTGGCCAATCAGTCAGCAAAGAGCTTGCCTTTAACAGAACTATTTTTGAACTTCAGCTCAGTATTTACCAGCTGACAGGTTTGGTTATCAGCATAAGGAGAAGTTTCATCCACCCAAGAACATTAGACAAATCTGGGATGCATTGCCAAGGTGGAAGACTTTCAAGCAAAAGAGAGCCATCCGTTGTGCGTTCCTTAAATGTTTACTGTCTGCAGAGCATCAGGCTGAATAAACCATGTCATCTCTGTGGGCGTCTTTATGGTTCTGGGATTCTTTGGTCATCACCATCATATAAGACTTATTCAATTAGCTATCCAAGGTGCACTGGGTATTGGAAAACCACAGTTACATTCTTCAGCTCTGCTCTCTGCGTAAGGTCACAGTGTCTTAGTCTGAGTCCTTGAGAAGAAGGAATCAAGACAGGGTTAGACATGCAAATATTTTATTAAAGCAAACACTTGTCAGGGACAATGGGAAGGGAGCCAGGAGAGGCTGTGAGAGCTGTCAGACCATCACATGGGTCTGACCTTTGGGAAGGAATGGGAAGGACAGAAGGGAAGATGGCAGGTTGGGTGGGAGAGTCTTAGATGCTAGCTCAGGACTAAGAATGTTCAGCGTGGCTGCTAGGGAGACATATAGCCAAAGCCACCCACCAGGGGAGTCCTCCCCTCCCCCCCACAGTGGATGAGCCCCCCTCAGTATCCCCACTGGGCTCAGTCAGTGGCTGGGAGCAGCCTGTGGAAAGTGTGGCTTCAGCACCAACTCCAGGCTGGATGTCAGAGCCCAGCAGCTGAGACCTCTGGTCAACTACACTCACACAGGGAGAGATCTGAGAGGCGCATTCTCATGGCTACTTTACACACATAAACAATAGCAATGTTGCTAAATACATAAGTGTACACTAGTAGCAAACTAAAAAGTCAACTGACACAGTAAGGTGGCAAGTCAGCATTTTGCAACCTCGAGTTCTCTAATTTATAAACTAAGAGACAATAATAGGCAGAATGGGAATCACAAACGTCTGCCCTCACCCCCAACAGCTCAGTGTGCTGCCCTAATGCGCACAACCACGGGTGAGCCCTTATCACAACAGGGTGCTGCGCCAAACACTGCATTTACAATATGCCCCTTAATCTTCACAGAAATCTTATTGAGGAAATTGTATCTCCAGTTTACAGGTGAAGAAACCGAGGGTTAACCAGGTTATGTAACTTGTCCAACGTTATACAACTAGTAATTGGCAAAGCTGAGATTCAAAAATAGACTGATTTCAGAGCACATGCACTAAACCACTCCACCCTACTCTCCTTTCCTTTGTGAAAGTTGGAAAAACCAAAAAAAATACAACAATCTAAGTGCTCATTAAAAACTCAATGAGGTCAACCTGGTGCTAGCTCAGACACAGTCGGCATTAATTGCTATATTAATTCACCAACTCAGCTCTCATGCATCCATTTTCTCCACTGTGAGTGAGAAATTATGAGTACTTATCCTCATTTTTTCTAAAACATACAAAACACACCAATGATCTTTTTTCCAAGCACTCACCATGCTGGACATTTTTCTAAAGCATCAGGAGCCTGATGGACCCATGCAGCTGTTAGTCAAAACCATGTCTCCAAACTACACAACAGAGAAAGGTTGTCTGATATTTTAGAAACTTTACCTGTGTCCTCTATGGCTAAACCACAGTTTTCTCAAGCTTCTATATCTTGGATTCCATTTTCTGTCAGTCAATTCATGAGTAACACTTACTGAAATTCCACTGGGAATAGGAGATAGGGTACAAAGAAAATAGAAGTTTTAGTTCCAATCCCCAAGAACATTATAATCAATTTTGGGAAATAGAAGATAAACTCATGATGGAAATGTAAGATCACTTTAGACAATGTGAAAATGTATTCAAATGCATGTGGGTCAATGTGACCTCAAAAGGAAGAAAAGTCATGTACCTTTTACCATGGAATGACATAGTGGACTGGGGCAGGGGTGTGATGGGGGGATTTGGCCTGCACCGGGAGTTCTAGCCTTGCTTTTGCTCTGACAGTGTGAACTTGAGCTTGCCACTGAATATATCTGGAATTCTATTTCTTCTCTATAAAATAAAGCAGTTGGTCAAGACCAGTGATTTCTAAACTCTGCAAAGCCAGGTACTCCTTTTTATCTCCTCCCAAATGAACCCCAACATAAGTTTGAATCAAAGACTCCTTCTATGTCCCCTCAGAAGTCCCTTAGGCTGTGCATGGAATACTGGCGTCCCCAAGGACACAATTTGAAAACATCTAGTCTAGACACTTTCTAAGATACCTTCTTGCATTAAAGTGTGATGATTCTGTGAATCCCAGAGCACGGACCATTTAATGTGGGAAAAAAGATTTTAGTTCTTTTGAAACTTGAATGCTACTCAATTTATAAATCGATAGTACTACAGTAGAAGTAGAAACATTATACCTTTCTACTGTAGAAGATGTGAGATCAATAACCCATTAGACAAGCAATCTGGGTCATTCTTAACCCAGATTTATAATATTCATAAACATTTACTGAGCATCTTCTATATGCCAAGCCCTATGTATACTTGGTGCTGGGATTTAAATCCCTCAAGGGGTACTCAATCTAATAGGTTTTAGACCAGAAGATGTTCTTTATTTTCAGAAGCCCCAAAGGTGGCAAGGTAATAATGACACAGAGTGTTCTCAATTAGAGCTTTTAAGCTATGAGTTGTTTATTTTATCTAAATGGAACTACTCTGGACAGATTTAGCATGCACAGTGCAGCCGTAGGAAGCTCTGCTCAGTAAGGCCCCAGCATAGAGAGGCTGGTGGAGTCCTGACTCCAAGCCTGGGACACAATGAGGTCATGAGCACTTTATCAATTAGGAACAGAAGACAGATGGAAAATGAGCTCTGAGTGAACTACCTTCACTGGTTATTTTATTAATATTCTGAAACAGGACTCAAAAAGGGACGTACCTTGTCCCTGCCACCCTAATCACTCCAATCCACTCCTTCTTCCTGTACATCATAATGCTGGAAGGATTAAAAAATGGGCCACAAAATATCCATATCCTGGAGCACCACTAGTTCAGATGTGTTTTATAAGGGTTCTTGCCTGTAGAACCCAAACATCTCTTGTTTCTTAATGATTAAATTAAATCTTTCTCTGTCTCAGGACTAAGGCAATATGATTATTAATTCACTGAGAAGCTTACAAGATAGAACATCAAATTCTAACACTTTTATAACAGGGAGAGAAAATTAATATTTTCATTTTAGAAGTGTTGCAATGAAAATGATTTTGAGAGAAGGATAGAAAACAAGGCATAATACAAAAGGAAGTTCCTTTTATATTTATAAGTTTATATTTTTATATATTTATAATGTACTTATATTTATTATGTAGTATTTATTTAAATATCTTTGTACATTAAATTTTATATTTACAGACATAATAAATATAAATAAATATATAAATATACAACATATAAATTATTATAAATTTATTTATGATATATTTGTGTTATATAATATGCCATATATACTTATATGCAATGTGCAAATATAAATGTATATATTATTTATATTTTTATATATTTGTAATATAAAAGGGGCTCCTTAAATTCCTTCCTTTGGATGGCACAGAGGTTACTTTGGAATTGAACACACATTAAGTTATTCACATAACTTAACCAGGTTAACTCCCCCAGGCAATGAGGACAACTACATTTTGTGCACCCCCACTATAATAAAACTGCATTGAGTACCAGCCTCTTGCTAAGAGGCTGAGAAGGAACTGAATTCTGGTTAGTGGAGACTTGATTACATATTTATTACTTGCTTGCTCAACTTATAGGTCAGTACATTTTTACCACTAAACATTGACAAAAGTTTACTTCTTTTGATAAATTATTTTTTTCTTGTAGAAAATTTCAAATATCTGGGAAACTAGAGATGAAAAGATAATAAATTCCCAGGTACCATTACCTAACTTCACCAATTGTCAATTAAAAGCCACTTGTATTTCATTTATATGCCTACTCACTTTCTTCCTACCCCATGCATAGATTATTTTGAAGCAAATCTATGACATCATATCATTTCATTCTTAAATATTTTGGTACAAATCTCTAAAAGATAAGAACTTAAAAAAAAAAAAATAACCCTGAGACCACTATCACACCTAAAAAAAGAGTTACTAATATTTCCTCTCATTGGCCAGGTGCAGTGGCTCTCATGCCAGTAATCCTAGCACTCTGGGAGACCAAGGCAGGAGGACTGTTTGAGCTCAGGAGCTCGAGACCAGCCGAGCAAGACCGAGACCCCATCTCTACTAAAAATTAGCTGGGGTCCTGGTATGGGACTGTAAGTCCCAGCTACTTGGGAGGCTGAGCCCAGGAGTTGAAGGTTGTAGGGAGCTATGACGACACCACTGCACTCTACCCAGGGTGACAGAACAAGATTTTGTCTCAAAAAACAACAAGAAAAAAATGCTCAAATCAAATATCCAAGCAGTTTTCAACTTTTCCTCATTGTCTCATAATTTTTACATGAGTTTTGTTCCAATTAGCTTTGAATAAAGTCAGCACTTTGCAATTGACTAATTTGTCTCTGAAGTCTCCTTTCATCTATAGTAGAAGCATTCAATAAGGATATCATGAGAGCCACACATGTAATACTAAATTGCTTAATAGCCACATTTAAAGTAGTTAAAAATGGCTGCATTAATTTTAAATAATATATTTCATTTAAGCCAACACATGCAAAATAGTATTTCAACATGTAACCTACATAAAAATTAAGTTTTATGTACTGTCTTGAAACTTGGTATGTACTTTGCACTTACAGCACCTCTCAGCTTGTACTAGCCATATTGCCAGGGCTCAATATGTACATGTACCTAGTGGCTGTCTACTGGACAGTGTGGATCACAAGCTTCCTTGCCAAAGTATAAGTTCATGGTAATCAAAAAACAAAAAAAAAATAAAGATGCATAGAAAGGATTTTTATATAACTCTTCCTTAACAAAGGATAAGAAGATCCCCAACTATGATATATGAGTGTTTCAGCCTGTGTTTCCCCAGCGCTTGAGACCGACACCTTTATGCCCATCGTTTATTTGGTCATGTGATCCTTTAGAGCAGGAGTGCAGGACAGGAGAGTAAAACACAAAAGGAGGAAAAACCTACACAAACTTGTATTGTAGAGTTGGCTTCTGCCACAGGCAACTGGTGTTCCATTCTGCAGGGACCTTCTGATCACAGGGGAACAAACAGGAAAGTATGTACGCAACAGCTTTCATCCACCAATGCTAAAGGAAGGACCCCCAGAAGATATGGCCCTCATGCTTTGAGATGTGAATGTATGAGTGAGCTTCCAACAGTTTTGCAGAACAGATAAGGCCAAGAGAGGAAGCAAAGGGTATCTGACTGGGGCAGAGACAAAGGTGCCGGGGGAGTTCTGACCTGTTGTAGCTGTGCTATTTTGATCAAAGCCTGCAGGGAGTTGGACATGGTGGCTCACACCTGTAATCTCAAGGCTTTGGGAGGCCAAGGCGTGAGGATCATTGCTTAAGGCCAAGAGTTGGGGACCAGCCTGCGCAACATAGTGAGACCCCCATCTCTACAAAACATTTTTTTAAAAATAAGCCAGGTGTGGTGGTGCACAGCAGCAGTTCCAGCTACTTGGGAGGCTGAGATGGGAGGATTGCCTGAGGCCAAGAGTTCAGACTGTAGTGAGCAATGATGAGGGTACAGGTCACCCACTGCAGTGGTGGCCAGAATAAAACATAAGGCCAAGAGGATTCTGGAGTAGAACACCATAGGTGTCCATTAGGATGCACTTGTAATTTGAAAGTAAACAAATGTTAGATGAAAACCATTTTCACAGACATGTGATGGCCATGGTGGGGGATGGGGACATAGTTAAAGAGGCACTAAAAGGGGCAGGAAGAGAAAATATTGGAAATATCCCTCCAGCTAAACTCCCATATACACTAACTTTTTTTTGTAGCTTCAGATACAGTCAACAATATCTGAAATTCCCACCAGAATGTGTAATGTTCTGGTTTTCATGTGCTTATCTTTATTGCATTATTTTGTTGTTCTAAAATTAATCAGGCTTTCCCAATAGGGACAATACCCAATCAATTCCCAGACATCATATGTACTTAATAAAAACATATTTCCACCATTTATAGTTGAGATAATTTTTGCGAAATTTTTAATCAGAGCTGTAAAAGACCTTAGAATGTAGTGTGTCAAACCAAGGCCACTAAGTTATGTAAGAATTCTCTTGAGAGTCTTCCCTAGAAATGGTCATTCAATATGTACTGCTAGCCAGAGGATAAATGTGAAATACCTAGCTCAGTCTGTAGTATTTCCTCTTGCCTGAACACTTGCAGTTGTCATAAAGCTATGCTACTAATCTACTCTCCAAAAGTAAGTGCTGCTACCCTAAGCAGGGTACATTTTAGCTTGAAAATGTTTAAGTTCAAGGATGCCAGGTTCTGTGGCGCATCTTTCACCAATTCTGCATTGTAAAACTTTTATGATTCTGTTTACCTGCCTAGCTAACCATATGATAGAAGATAAGTCATCTGCAGGAGTGAGCTTCACTGGGCCTTGAAATGTCTGTGATGGCTATAAAATAATTGTGTTAATGAACACTGAACACATTATGGGACCTCATTCTTTTTACATATCAAAATCCAATTCTTGTGAAGTAACTGACTAAAAGTACTACCGCATTGGGACAAAAATGATTAATCTGGAAATGTATACAGACGTGGTCATTCATCTAGCATCCCAGAGATAATTCTGCAACTTCTAACCCAATTCCCCTCTCTGCACCCTTCCTTAAGGGAATAGATAATTCTTACATGTAATAAAGGGCTAAGAGAAATCCTGTGAAGGAAGGGAAGGAAGAAAAAAAATCTCTGTAGGGTAAGGGAGGAAGAATATTATCATCTTGGGAGCTGAGGGTGAAGGACAGAGAGGAAAGACAATTGCTGGGATGTGTAAAGGAAACGGAGAGGAAAGAAAGATGCCGACATTGCCGTAGACCAGGGAGCAGCTCCGAAGAAATTCCTTTTGAATCAATGTTGACCATTGAACTGCTCTTTTTATTCCTTTGTGAGTCTTTGTGTTTGTAGAGGTTACAATACTCTCCTTCAAATGAAGTCCAACTTCAATGTGATATTAACCAAGTATGTGAAGCCCAGTGACTGATTTATTGGCTGTATGTCTTATTTTTCATATTTGTATTAACTGCTTTTTTTCAGAGCTGAATTTTTTTAAAAATCTTTTCTGGCTTAGCTTTTTAAATATTTCTTCTGAGTGTAACAGCTATTGTGGTTAAGTTTCCATCGCAATGTGGGTTGTTCCATTTTGCTCACCAGACACGTATTGAGTGCCAACCATATGTCAGGCTCAACACTGAAAACTGAGAATTGGAGATGATCAATGATCAGATCTTGCACTAAAAGCTCGATAGCTACCAGCAATGGTACTGGAGTTTACTCTAGAGCACCTGAGAAATAATGTTTAAAAATGCATATATATTAATAATGGTATTCACAGTACCACAAGCCATGATCTTAGGAAGCTTACTATGCCTGTTATTGCCAAATCAGAGCATCCACCAAGACAACTTCATCACTTTGGATAGTTAAGCACAGGAATGGATGAAAAGTGAAAAATTTAGTCATCCATCCAGACATATTGCCAAAACTTGAAAATTTCTGCGTAACTGTCTAATTTCCTTCACTTTCATCTTGAAGTTTGGCCTCATGGGGCTATATGTTGAATGTAAGCACTGTGAGGAATGCACACCCCCTCAGTTTCAAGGGCATTTTCATTTGATTGGAGGTGATAACACAACTGGAATTGAGTCATGGCATTCAATGTATCCCTCCCATTCCAGTAAAAATGGTTGGAGCATGTTCAACACCTGAAATTTGCCAGAACTGCAAGTTATACATCTCACAATTAAATTTATCGCTTCAGAACCTGCATTTTCTTGACATGGAAAGCTTTTTTAAATAAATGCTTAGTGCTGGGAAAATGCCCAGCACATTAATCCTTGAACCATACAAAGGGAATCATTTTGCAAATGGAAATAAGTCCTTTAATATAAACTGGGCGACTATTCAATCGCTAAACCCTACTTTGCAGTATCCTATTTAATCCACTGAGTGTTCTGTTCTTTTCCATTCATCTAGCTTGAGCCACAAATATGCTACTTCTCAATTTGCTCTTGGAGGATTTTTTTTTTTCTTATCATGACTTAGAGACAGCCAGAAGAATAGTATCAGTGCCTGGAAATGAATTATGAATCATTCAATACTTTCAAAATCCAAAGGGACAAAAAAAAGCAATAATCCCAAATACACTAGTCATCCTTCTTTCCTTTTTGCAAGAAAATGTTATAATTTGAAAATCTGCTACAAAATTTTCTTGTTGAAGTCAGAGGAACAGATATCCTGGGAAAGAAGAGGTAAGAAGAAAACAATGAGGCACATGAACAAGAAAATCTGTTTAAATGCATCTTCATAATATATAATCTTTATGGCCAATGTATGAGCCAGGATGTAAAGACAGGAAAGTATGGATATTGTAGCTTTATCTTCAGAGTGTAGCTTGCTGCTTTCCACCAAATGGGATGTAAATAGAAAGTCTAAGTGTTCCTTTTTCTGCTGTAAGTCAGACCCAAGCTGGAGGCCTAAAGGTCCATTCAGGATGGAAGGCTGGTCCATGCGGAGATGACCTTATGATCCGACAGAAAAGCATCTCTGTATCTGAGAAGTTCAGCCTAAGCCAGTGGTTCCTGGGGGCTCCCCTCATATTCCAAGATAAACTAAATGAGTTACATACGTGGTAAGTTGAAATTAACGTTCAAAATCTGTGACAGGTACAAAGGAACCATTCAGAAGGGACCATGTTCACACCTTGTGTCAGATTCAAACGGAGGGACTCTGACCCAGCATAAGCAAGAGTTTGTGTCTTTCTGCCTACAGCACTGTGAAGGCAATTTACAAAGATCTTTTTTTTATGGTCAGTGTCTTCCTATCCTGTATGCAGAAAATCACGTTAAGTGCTCTACAGCCTCATTAACAAATACTATATTTGAAAGGTTAAGTACTTCAAATGATGCTTTCAATCACAGACTTTATTAGCAAAGATTAATTAGTACAGGTTTATTAGCAAAGATAGTAAAGATGATCTCAGAAGGTCTGTTTATCCCCAGTTTTCCTATTCCCTATCTCAAAGTCCATTTTGTAATTTCACAACCAGATGACATTCAAGTGCGTCAGGCCCTTCTAAGTAGCTGTGCCAACGACCACTGTTCACCTACCCCCTAATAGCCATTTGCCTCCTTTTCTTACTAGTAGAATCCTGATTTCTAACTAAGATTTGTCACATTTAGCAAATAAAAATATAGATTGCTAAATTAAATTTGACCTTAAGAAAAATGACAAATCAATTTTTAATATAAGCATGTCCCAAGTGTTACACACAGGATGCCCAGTTAAATTTGAATCTCAGATAAGCAATGAATCATTTTTAGTATAAGTATTTCCCAACTATTGCATACTTATACAAAAAAATTATTTATCTGAAAATCAAATTTAACTGGGCAGTCACTGTTTTATCATGCAACCCCATTAACTGCTTGTTTCTACGCAGCTTAGATGACATTACTAAGGCTCAGACCATGATGTGACTGCATGACCAAGTTCCCACCCATGCAGTGGAAATTTACATTGAGTAGTGTTCCCAGAAAGTCTCCTTAAGAGAAAGGGGGCTTACTCTTCTTTCCTCCCTCCATTTTTCTCTATGCTGCTGCCTAAGAAGATATGATAAAGGAAGAGGAGAAGGGCAATCTTGGATCATGAAGAACAGGTTTTATCATAGCTCTGGTAGAGGTAGAGGAAGTAGGGGTCGCTGGCAACAGCATTTTGCAACATTGAGCCGCCACCCTGCAAATTTCCCTCAAGAGAGATATAAACTCCTGTTTATTTAAACTGCTAGTTCTTCTCTTACATTCAGTTGAACCCAATCCTAACTGATACAGAGGCTTACTTTTTAGAGATTTATGAGCATATCAAAACTAAGATCTGGTGGAGTAGGAAAATCTGTGGAAAGCAGGGCATTTGAAAGACTGTGAATGTTTGTAGTCATGTAGATTCTCATTGTGCCTCTGACTTTCTCTCACACACATACATACAGATTCCCTTACTTTTCTAAAGCACTGGGTATTCTAATTTCCTGCCCCATCTTCTTTCTGATAATTAACCCTAGCGGTGCAGAAACAAACAAATAAATAAAAATAATAATGACCACACCTGGAGGACTTGAGCATAAAGCTAAATTGAGGTTAGCAATTTCATTAGAGGTTGGGTGACCATTTCAGCGGAAGTATGAGTATGCTGTCAGGTGACAGGAAGAAAAGTAATAGATCAAAATAATTTAATACTTTGGGGCATCTTTGGCTTTGGGGAAGAAATATAAAAATGAATTCCTAATAATGATGATACCTTGTGTAAAGAAGAAGAGACCAATATATCATCCCTTGAAATTTTCCCAGGTCAGAATACTTAGATATAAAATTCTATTCCAAAAGGGCAATATTGATTTTTGTTTTTAGTGCTTGAGATTTGCCAACTTCAACATTCTTTTTGGTGCCATGAGAAATGTTACCACTGGCAGGCATTTTACAGTAAGTAGGAAGGCAAAAATAGTGTTAAACAGAGGACTTATGAGAACAAGAGTCTTTACGTTTTCATTAATGTATCATTCAGAATTCTTGATTAGGAGCTCTATTTTTAATTCCTTAAGGAGAATAGAAATATATAGAAAGGAGACGAACAAAAGAAGTGTGACCTTCAAATGTAACAAATACAAATAAAACTAAGGAAGGGACAAGTATTAAAAAGGTTAAACACTATTCATTTTGTTAAAATAGAAACATAGTCACTGTTGGTAGATTTTTGCAAAGGCTAAAAATTTCAGACTCTGGTTAGAATGTGGAAGTTATCTATAGTGTTGACTAGTGTCTCCCCCGAATTCATGCCCACTTGGAACCTCAGAATTTAACCTATTTGGATATAGGTTTTTCTGCAATGGCATTAGTGAGTGGCATTGAATGGCATTGAAGTAGTACTGGCTTAGGTGAGCTGTGTTTATAAGCAGAGGAGAGGACACACAGAAAGACCACTCTGGAAGAACATCATGTGGCAACAGAGGCAGATAAAGGAGAGATGCAGCCATAAGACAAGGAACACCAAGGATGCTGGCAACCACCAGAAGCTAGCAGAGCGATATGCACCAGAGCCTCCAGAAGGAACTAACCCTACTGACACCTTGATTTTGGACTTCCAGCCTCTAGAGCTGTGAGAAAATAAATTTTTCCCATTTATTCAGACATAAATAACCTGAATAATTTTTTTTTCACACTACTGAATTCAGGAGGTTTTTCAGGGGAAGCCAGATAGATATTATTTATTATAATTCAAATATTATATATTTTTAAGTATACAATATATTAAGCCACCCAGTTTGTGGTACTTTTGTTACGGCGGCCCTAGGAAACCAATACATCATCTGCTGCCCCTCACCTCTGAAAGCAAGGTGCTGGGTACATCTCACAAAGGTACCACTGGATCATGGGGCACTCAGAAAATTGCAATGCTTATTTTTCAGCTCCTCTGGATCCTGCCCAATATTATTGACAAGAAAATTTGTTTTTGCAGGATCTTTGTTTATTTGAAGAGCTTTTATTCTGCCTGCCAAGTTGGAAAGACCATTAAGATTATGTCTTTTGTTGAAAGCTTAGTTGTTTGTATTTTGTGGCTTCATTGCCTTTTTTATTTTTAAAGGAAAGGAAAGCAAAATCAAAGGAAATGAAGCAAAGGAAAGTTTTATCAGCATTTTAAGGTCTCTGAACTTCTCCAGACACAATAGTATCATCAGTGAGTCTCATATAGTCTAAGCCTGTGGGATCAGATATACAATATGGAAGGTTTGCAAATGGTCCACCCTTCCACCAGTATCTAACCAAGAGTGCATTTAACATTTCTGCTTCATCATGTTGACAGTCCATTAAAAACAAAATAGAACTGTATTATTTTCCCAGAACTGCGAGCCTATTCTTATGATAAACACTGAGGATCCCTTTGAGAAGTGTTACTCAACCCTCTTTCAAGTCGGCACATGTTAAAAAAATGATTATTATAAAGCATACGCAGTACACTGGAAGGGCAACGGGACATGGAGAAAGGTATCTGGGACTTGATGAAAAGACACATGACATTTTGAGTAGTATATAAAAACGATAAAAAATAAAATATAAGATATTAGGGAAGGTCTGAAATATTAATAACATAAATAGTCAGAATAATTTTTGGGGAACTATTGAAGTCAGGAAGTGTTCAGGGGAAGCCAGATAAATATTATTTATTATAATTCAAATATCGTATATTTTTAAATGTTTTCAAAGTTGGTTTTAGAATTTTTAACATGGTGAGTTTATTAAAAAAAATCTTGTGGGGAATTCTAGGAAGATGGTGCCAGTGGCAGCAAAGGTTTCAAATCTTTCTGAATACCCACATAAAAATAGACCAACTGGATAGCAAAACCAATAACCCTTACAACAAAACCATGTGACAAGGCATCACCGTAAACTCCAAAATACACGTGAATGATATAACACAAGCGGATAACCCTAAGACCTGCATGATCTCAGTATCTGTACAGAGTAAACAGAAGGGATCAACCAGGTGACTGAAGGACTTAAGAACAGGAGAATTCCAAATGTTCTTTTTTTCCTAACACCACCTCCAGGAACCAAGCTGCCTTGTGCTCCCTTTGCTGAGTCCTACTAAGCCTCTGTCACAGATTTAACTTACCCAGTTCAAGCATTGCCAAAGGGATGGGCTTGAGTCTGATCAAGCCTCTGCATCCAGTTGCCAATTTGCAGGAAATTTGGAGAATAGAGAAATATATTGTATAAAACCACAAATATGCAGTCAACAAAATTCTAAGTATGGAAAACCATACAAGTCATGTGCCCTAGTTCCTCAATTAAAGGACAAGAAAGAGATAAAGGGAGAAAATATAGATTTTAAAAGATTTAAAAAGACACATGAAATTTTTTAAATGGACAAGCCTAAACGATGATGTCTAGGACTGCCTACTTCCATGATAAAAAGAAAAAAAAAAAAAACTACAGAGAAAGGCAAGGAAGTGATTTCTGTAAACGATAAGGTAGTGGTTACTTTTGGTGGGTAGGGAAGGGGCTGCCATTGAGCTGGGACACAAAGAGAGGTACAATGAAGAGGCTGACTCCCTGTCTGATATCTGACTGCTGACAATGTTCCAGCACCCCTCTCCCCATTCTGTCCCACAGCTGGGCAAGCCAGTAAGAGAGCCCTTGAGCTTTCTCCACTGGCTTCTACAAGAAGTTCAAACTACGCAAGCGATTTCAGACCTGCTAAGAAACCTGCCCTGCTCTTGCCAGACAGCCTCATTATATGAGTAATAAATCTTTTCACACACTTTCTGTGCATGTGTGGCAACAACAGTCCCAACATCCAAGCCAAATTTTGGGTGGAGGACCAATTTTATCTCTGTAGAATGACCACAATAAGGCTTTTGGGGTGGCTGGCAAACTTCTACTTTTGGGCCCTGTGTGGGTACTTTGCTTTATAACTTAAGAGGAATATTTATTGCATGTGTGGTTTTCTGTATATTTTATTTTGTAATAAAACATAAAAAATAAAAGCAACAACAGTAACAACAATTTCTTGTGTCACATCTGCAACCCATTGTGATACATCAATTGGAAATCTCAGACTTGGAGCAACACACTGGCACCGAAGTACTTAGTAGGATGGTGTGGTCCCCTAACATGGCATGCCACCTCATGGGCTGGGTTTTGAACACTATCAAGCACAGGGCTTTAATCTTGACCTACACAGTATGTCAGTCTGGATTCTTCTGAATAAAATCAGTTCCCTACATGTTCCATGTCTCCAACTATAATTTGATGAGGTTGGTATTTTTATTTGTTTTTTGGTTTTGGCTTTGGTTTTTTTGTATTTCCTACAAAAATGATCTGAACTTTTCTTGCATAACCTGAAGAGGTTATGTAAGGGAATGTAGTATGCAGTCTTCCTGTTTTATATCACCTTGGACACCAGTTCAAAGGGAGTCAAATAACAATTTCCTTTCCTCGTTTTTATGATAAAGCAATATTTGTTAGCCATGTTAGAAGCATACCTGTGCTTAGCCATTTTATTATATTTGTAAGTTCATGAGGAAATGCATTAAGTCTATCTAGCGAATATTTGTACTCTAAAAAATCATTTAGAGTAATAATAATCTAAAACATGCATTAAGTCTATCTAGTGAATATTTGTACTCTAAATAATTGTAAAACACTGACAAAAGGTAAGCCATCAAATTCTCTAGTACCAAATTTCAAAAGAAATCATATCTATTCCATAATGTAGTGGTTAAAGAAAATAAAAGAGATCATATATTATGTCAGGTAATTCTCTTTTCCTCCTTTATAATCCCGAAATCCCATCTCCTTCATAAAATTTTTCCTAAGTAAAATAGAACTAAATGCTGAAAGATAATCAAGAAAACTCCCATAGGCACTCTGAGAACAAAATGAATCATCTGTTTAAATGTTTATTATTATTTTAGAATTTTCTGGGTCCAAATAAATTATGTAACAGAGAAAAATCCAATTATGTAAGTGGTTTGCACTAGCTAGAGTTTTCTCTGTTCCACATGTTTTCTAATTTTTCTTCTGTTCTTTTGAAAATTTCTCCCAAACTCTATATGGTTTGGGTAGGGAGTCAATCGTAGACCACCACCATTACCAGACATAACTCACCTTCAGTGTTAAGGGAACATCTTAGGTTTGCCCAGTTTGACTGTTTCCTTTCTCTAGGTGGTGACTGGTATGTTTGTAATCCAAGCAGAGTTAATAGAGTCATTCTCTGGGCCTGACATAAGTAATTAGATAACCCTAATGCTATGTAATTGAAAAACTTTTAGATTTTTCATTACAAAAGTCATATATAAGTCAGCACCTGTGGTGATAATGCTGCATAACAAACAACCCTCATACCTGGTGGCTTATAACTACAATTATTTCTCACTCACATGTTTTGACGTCAGTTCAGTTCCAGGTTTGGGGTTCAGCTTAGATTTTTCCATGCATCTTCTCATTTCAGGATCCAAGTTAGAGGAGTATTCCTATCTGAAGCATGCTGTTCTCGTGGAAGAGGGCAGGACAGCAAGAGGACTGTTGAAAACTTGCAAAACTTCTTAAAGCCTCTACTCAAAACTGCTACAAGTCACATGGCCATGCCCAACATAAATGATGCAGGAAGTATACTCCTCGTATGGGTAGGGAGAAGTGAGTAAATATTTGCTGAATAATACTATAATCTACCACAGTCATACTTTTTTGTTATTTTCTTTATTCTATATAAACTTGTCAATGGCTTTTATTTAAGACAAAGATGACTTTTCTTAAATTCAGAAGTTTCTGTGCCACAATGAGGCAGATTTTATCTGTTCTTTCCAGAAAATACATGTGCTCCAGGTGTGTCTTCCCAGATCCTCCCTTTGCTGTGAGGAACAGGAGTCATGTGGATTCTCTTAGAGCCTGTGCCCAAATTGCACAAGCCCCAGGAACTACTAGTATCACCGCCAAGAACAGCAGAGCCACAGGCTTTCCATGAACCCCCTGGAATCTCTGGCTTGGGGCCATGGTTTCCCTGCTCTCTCCTTCCCTGCCTTGCTCTCTGCCATCTGTGCCAGAGGCAATGGGAGCGTCAGACTCCTGTGTCAGTGGTGAGCTTGCTTTCCCCACTGCGTGGGTTACTGGACTTCCGGCCTCAGCTGCGAGTTGCATGCCCAGTGGGTAGGGATGCTGCTCCGGTCACAAGCTATCTGCATGTGGGGTGGGCAAGGAGCTCTGCTCTTTCTTGCTCTGTGGAGGTGGTGAGCAGCAGAGCTACTAAATGACACATTTGGTAAATCCTCTCTGACGGCAATCCAACTTGTCCTTACCCTGCCGTGCCTCAGCCATGAAGCTTTCTAGGCTGGTTGTACCTGTTGACAGAGGGGCCACGACCACAGTCCTCACTGACTCAGCATCCCTCCAGCAGGAGAGAGTGAGCATTATTGCCCTCCCACTCAGCAGGCCCAACCCTGTTGGCAGGGAAGGAGGAGGCAGAGGGGTTTCTAGAAAAACTCAATGCCTGCTGTGAATGAACATGATGCCAGTTAAGACTTTCCATGGGGGAAGGCAAAGAACTGTAAAGACTTCCTTCCTCTTGCAAAATGTATTATCCACTGCCCTGAAATGCACGTAGCCAGGCAGCTAGTCAGGGAAACAGGTGGCCAGCTCATCGCAAAATCTCAAAGGCTGTGTCATGGTCTTCCTCTCTCTTCCCTTAGGTGTCTCTAAGCTTTTATTTTGAACCCTTCTTTTAAGAAAAGGAATGTAGACATTTGTTATCCAGAGATATACATATAATATCATCTAGATATATGCCCTCTATAATTATAATCTAGATGCATGCCTCCTGTAATTTTCAATTTCAGATTTTGGTTCATAAACATTCCAGAGATTATGATCCCTAACCATACAGAGTTTATATTTTCATTGAAGAGACAAAGCAAAGTAGCTACACAAATAAAGTCACTGCCAACTGGGCTAGGTGCTCTGGAAGAAACATACAAGGGACTGACCTGGGGAATAGAGAAGCTCTGTTATATTTCTTATCATAATGTGTCATAATTGTCTGCTCTTATGGCATCTCATTAGATTGCAAGGACCTCCAAGGTCACAACTAAGACTTTTTCATCTTGGTCTCCCTCATACTTGGAAGAGTGCCTGACACACAACGGCTGCTAGGAAAATGTCTGCTGAAGGAAGGTACGAAGGTTTACGTTGATCAATGAGTTAACAAGGGATTGGGGCTTCCTCAAGAAATGGTTCCATTTTACACAAAATACAAAGAGTACCAAGCACAATCTACACATTTCACATTCTGTTTCCTTAGTAACATTTTATATTTAATATTAAGGTTCTATGTTTTCATCTCTTATTGATTCAACCCATAAGCAAGTGTAGGTTTTATAGGAGAAGGAAGAATCCAGTTTTCCTAATTATCTTCCAATCAGACATGAGGCAAGCACACAATACCAGGGCTGTGAGTGGTAAGCTGTGTAATCAATGCTGGAAGAAAACATGAGATGGTTGGAGGTGTCTCTGGAAGCTTTAGTGATAATTAAGTTCCTTGTTCTCAAGTTTCTTGCCACCCTCCTTCTAGCTGCCAGCACAGCATGTTTCAGTCATGAGGGCTGAAGAAATAACTGAGCTGCTGGTTTTGTTCCTGTCCCTTCCCCTCCGGCCCCGCTCCTCTGTCAGTTGCTTCCTTGAATTCCCTGTCACTCTGCAACTTCCCCAGGGGCACTGGGTTGAACAGTGCTGGTATCTCTAAGCATATTCCATGATCTCACAGGCGGCATTTGCCCGTCACGACTGTGTGGCTTCTGGTTTCTGAAAGATATGTACTCTGCATGAGATTTGGGGCAATGAAGTTCCCCAAAACTAGAAAACTGTGCTGCTTTGGGGGAAATTGAAATGGGAGCAATTATTGCCTCCAACCAACTGGCTTTACAATGAAGAGGCTGAGGCCAGAGAGGTAAAGCAAATAAGTAAATAAATGAGAAAGGTGGGCAATGGCAGGCCCAGGGCTAGAAGCTCAGCCAGCTGGCTCTGGCTACCAGTGTCCTGCCTCCTCCTCAGACATATTTATGGCACCTTTTCTCCAAACAAGCTTGCTGCACTGAATGGACAAAGCCTTGCTTGAAATTGAGAATGAGAAGTTATTTTTAATTGATAACAATCATAACTATACCAATATTATGGAGCACCTGTCCAATGCACGAATACTATTATAAGAATCAATAAAAGATATGGTCCCTGCCCTTGAAAACCTCACAATTGGAGACACAAGTAGGTCTACTTGGTAGGATCAACTCAGAAGTTCAACATGCACAACAGAGCACCCTCTGTATGCCAGGCATGGTGCTGGGCACTGGGGATATGCAGATGAGTTAGAAACACTGTAATATTATAGTGATTTCCCCACTCTGGCCACTAGAATCTTGATTCTAAAAGACAAGTAGGGTTTGCCAAGTCTACCTACAGGAAAAAAAAAAAAAACCAAGGGGAACTTTAACTCAGAACTTTATGAAAGATGACAGGAAAGTGTGATGAAAATGGTTGAAAACACACTTTGTTAAAAGATCAGATAGTTCTTGATCTGTACTTAAGGACAGTGACCTCTAAAAGATATATACATTGAGGCTGATGTCAGATACCAGTTCCTGCTAACCTAACCAGACAACCACCTTGGTCAGTGAAATTCAGAAAACGTTTTCTGAGCTAGGCTGCTTCTGCCTCTTCCCTGGGTCCCCTCGGCTCTGCACACCGGAGTTTACCCCTTGCTTCAGAAGCCTTATTTCTATGAATTAGTTGGCCTTTTTTTTAGTGCACTTACTTACTTGTCAGTTGATTTCCTTCTCCTCAAGATACTCTGCAAACTCTGGTGGTGAGTGTGTGATGCTGAAGTCCAATAACATGCCGGAATTTACTTCCCAAAGCTGTATCTTTTTTTTCTGGCTGCTGGGTACTTTATAAAAGATTATCATTAGTCTGTCGGCTTTGTTGGTGGAATGGTTTTGGTTTTTAATTCTTCCCAGGGAAAATGTCACTTCCTATATAGAAGATGAGATGAAAACAAATGTCACAATGGCCTTTCTGCAACACCATTTAGCATCTTCTCGTGCTCAATAATAAGGGGATAAGACTAGAAAAATTAGTTGAATTTGGTGATTTATTGGGTGTGAGTCAAGAAGGGGAAGGGACTGAATGATGGGGGAGCTCAAAACATATCTGCTGCTACTCACCCATGCCAGAGCAGTGTGACTTTCCTCTCCTCTTGCAAACTCCACTCTCAGAAGCACTGAATGTGTGCTAATCTGGAGCCTGCTGCCGCACCACATTCCCTGGGAAACTGAAGAATACGGCTGCCTTTGAGTTCTTAGGAAAATGCCCTCCTCAGCGAATCAAAGAAGTCATTTTTGGTGATTAACTGAACTCTCTACTTTCAAGTTAGAAAGCTAAGGATGCACCTCTAGATAATCCATAAGGAGTAGAAAAAGAAAATGCTGATTTTTAATATTTTTTTCCTGTTTCTTTTTTTATTACAGAAAAATGTAAATATAGGAAAAAGTAACAGGGTGGTAAAAGAAACCCCATGTACTCAAATATATTTATTTTTATTTCACCCTTTTGATTCTCTTTCATTATTAATAACATAAATAATGCATAGAGTACTCCATTATATAATTTACATATATATATTTGGAAAGCATGCTAAAAAGTGTTTTGCAAATAGGTGTATTCTATTGGTGGGAATGTGAATTAGTGCAACCCCTGTGGAAACCAGTATAGAGATTTCTCAAAGGACTAAAAGTAGATCCACCACTCAATCCAGCAATCCCACTATTGGGGATCTACCCAAAGGAAATGAAGTCATTTTATAAAAAAAATACCTGTACTTGTATGTTTATTGCCGCACAATTCACAATTGCAAAGATATGGAACCAATCTAAGTGTCCATGAACTGAGTGGATAAAGAAAATGTGGTGTGTATACACACACACACACAACATTGAATACTACTCAGCCTTAAAAAAGAATGAAATAATGTCTCCTGCAGCAACTTGGATGGAATTGGAGGCCATTATCCTAAGTGCAGTAACCCAGTAACAAACAACAAAACTCTGCATGTTCTCACTTATAAGTGGGAACTAAGCAGTGTGTATGCGTGGTTATACAAAGTGACTTAATGGACATGGGAGACTCAGAGGGGGAGGGTGGAAAGGGGGTATGGGATGACAAATTACCCATTGAGTACAACGTACACTATTCAGGTGGCAGGTATACTAAAAGCTTAGATTTCTACACTACACAATTTATCTATGTAACAAAAAACCATTTGTACCCCCAAAATCTATTAAATTTTTTTAAATAAAAAATGACAGGGGTAGTATATTAAAAATGTTTGGAGACATTCATGTCAATAACAATAGTCAATAGACATTCTTAGGAACGACAATGAAAATGATAGCTGGTATTTGTAGATGCCTACCTGCACCAGGCACAGTGCAAATAGCGACCCTGTAGCAAGGGTCTGTGGGGCCCAGCTTGTACACTTTTCCTGCAACGTTTCATAGCTAGTGTAGAAAATCTGAACTGATGGACTTCAAATTAGGCATCTAATCCTACCTTCAAAAAAGATCTTTCTAAAAACAAGTACTAACATTCCCAATATATTTTTTAAGATCTCAGTTTATATAATAGTCATATTAAATAAATATATAGAACCTTGGGGGAGGTATTATATTTTTTAGAGCCTGTTTTAGCATCTATAAATGAGAGGTGGAGTGTGTCTATAGTCTCTAATATTCCTCCTAGCCCTAACATTTTACGAGCCATTTCTATGAAGCTATAAATTGTTAAAGCCAAACATCCTATCCAATACATAATTTATATTATGTCTGTTTTTTTAGTATTACATGAGCACCATGCTGTTATGCAAATCTTTATCACAATCATCAACATTTATTGAGGACCTCTGCTCTATGGCAAATGTCACCAAACACTACCAGGAATGATCGTGAAGGAGGCCACATTTTGCGGATTCCGCTCATAACTATGTGGCAATCTCAGACCACACACAGACTGCCAGTGCCTGGTCATGCCATTGTCCTCTGTCACTCTCTCCCTTCAGGAGGAATTTCTTGGTATCTGGAGGCTGGCACTCTGCTCCGCTGGCTGCAGGGAGCATTGTAGCACTTAGAGGGATGGGCACGCGTTGAAGATTCTTTCAGTAAAGTGATAGGCACGTCACACGCTGGTGTTCAGGCTCTGACACGCCCCGGATTAGCCGGCATGCCTCTGGTAAAAGACGTGTGACTGGCCTTTCGGCCCATGTCCTGAAAACTTCCAGTCCTCCCTCACATTCTGTACAAGCCATTTCCACCCTGTTAGAGCCTGTCTATTTTTTTTTTTAATGGTTCAAGTGCAAAAAATAAGAATGTGTAGCAGCTA
This sequence comes from Lemur catta, assembly GCF_020740605.2. Taxonomy (NCBI): domain Eukaryota; kingdom Metazoa; phylum Chordata; class Mammalia; order Primates; family Lemuridae; genus Lemur; species Lemur catta. Next base: position 43,311,981 of record NC_059139.1, read on the forward strand.
CTCCAGCTGACTTTTGATTGCTGTATTTTCATTTTTCTGTCGGGCAGAGCTTGGAGGAGAGAAGCTGCAGAGACTGGGAGCTGTGAATCAAATGAATGAGTGTGATGTACTCCTCACAGAAGATGCCAGAGAATAGTGGTTTTTGAAAATGGGCTTCGGTGTCAGACAGACATGGACTTGATTTTCATCTCCACCACTCACTAGCCACATGACCTAGAGCAAGCTCACTCTTCCTAAGGTAAAATACTTATTTTATAGGGTTGATGGCAGAATTAAATGAATTAATACATGTAAATTGCTTAGGAGAATACCTGGCATCTGGTCAGCACTAAAAAATTAGGATCAGTTGCTATCACTGTTGATAATGACCTTATTGAGTCATAAAAGCCAAAGATTCCCCCAAATTTTCTAGTGGCAAATTCATCTTAAAAACTAACTGCTGTAATTAAGAATTGTAAAGTGAACTGTTGGGTGCCAAATGCCTATAACTTTGTCCTCTTCATCTCTGGGCATGTGAGCAAAGAAAGACCACATTACCTACTGCCAATTAGAACACAGAGGTGATAAACTTGAGGCCCAGCTGTCCCTCAGTTCCCCTGGGTATGACCCAATCAGCACCACATGTCAGCACATGCCTCCTCTCTACTAAAGATACAACGCAGATTTCCAATGGGTTATTGCAGAGACTTCTAGACTCGATAGTTCAGATATATATCCAGAGCCTGAGAGAAGAGGCAGAAAAAATTGCCAGTGCAAAATTTTCACTTTAAAGCTCAGTTTTCATCTATGACTTAGGTTCTCTCAGTTGACCAAGAACTCATGTTTGTAATCTTTTTGCCCTTCCACTCAGTTCAAAGGAATTTTTAATTAACAGTAAAAATAGTCATATGTCCTAAATAATCAGTCTGTTAGTCTTTATGAAATACTCCTCTACCAAGTTCATCTCTTAAGAGCTTATTGGGTAAGTGGGGTTTATCATGGAATTATGTGATACCTACCTCATCAGAAAATTGAAAATGTTCAGTGGAAAGAGAAAGAGGAGCCCAGTGTGCTTTGAGTTGTATTAACTATGAGTACCTGGAAAAAATTATAGCCAAACGAGGGGACCTGAGGTTATCTTTTTTTTTATTTTTATTTCAGGATATTATGAGGGTACAAACATTTTGCTTACATGTTATGACTTTGCCACACCCAAGCGAGGATTTGAGGCATGCCCTTTCCCCCCTACAACTCTCACCACGTCCATTAGTTATGAGTTTACACAGCCCCCAACCCCCAAAGAATATTACTACCATGTGAGCACCTTAGTGTTGATCAGTTAGTGCCAATTTGATGGCAAGTACATGTGGAGCCTATTCTTCCATTCTTGTGATACTTCACTTCAGAGGATGGGCTCAAGCTCTATCCAGGAAAATATAAGAGGTGCTAGATCACCATCATGTTTTGTAATTGAGTAGTATTCCATTGTATACATATAGCAAATTTTATTAATCCATGCAAGGATTGACTGGCACGTGGGTTATTTCCACACACTTGCAATAGTGAATTGTGCTGCCATAAACATTGGAGTCCAGATTTCTTTATTATAGAATGTCTTTTGTTCCTTTGGGTAGATGCTTAATAGTGCTATTGGTGGATCAAATGGTATTTCTATTTTTAGTTCTTTGAGGTATCTCCAAATTCTTTTCCACAGAGGCTGTACTAATTTGAAGCCCCACCAGCAGTGTAAGAGTGTTCCTATCTCTCCACATCCTTGCCAGCATTTGTTGCTTTGGGATTTTTTTGATAAAGGCCAGTCTCACTGGGGTTAGGTGATATCTCATTGTGGTTTTGATTCTCATTTCCCTAATGATTAGGGATGTTGAGCATTTTTTTAATATGCTTGCTGGCCATTATTCTATCCTCTTTTGAAAAATTTCTGTTCATGTCCTTTGTCCATTTATTAATGGAGTTGTTCGATTTTTTCTTGTTTATTTTTTTGAGTTCTAGATAGATTCTTGTTATCAGCCCTTTATTGGATGTGTACAAAGCAAATATTTTCTCCCATTCTGTAGGCTGTCTATCCACTCTAATGATAGTTTCCTTGGCTGTGCAAAAGCTTTCTAATTTGATCATGTCCCATTTATTTATTTTTGTTCCTGCTGTGATTGCTTTGGGGATCTTCTTCATAAATTCTTTGCCTAGGCCGATGTCTGAAAGAGTCTTCCCTACATTTTCTTCTGGGATTCTTAAGGTTTCATGCCTTAGGTTTAAGTCTGTTATCCATCATGAATTGATTTTTGTAAGAGGTGAGAGGTGGGAATCCAGTCTCAATCTTCTGCATGTAGTTATCAAATTTTCCCAGCACCATTTACTGAAAAGAGATTATTTGCTCCAGTATATATTTTTGTCTGCTTTGTCAAAGATTAGATGACAATGTAGATGGTTTTATCTCTGGATTCTCAGTCCTGTTCTAAAGGTCTATATCTCTGTTCTTGTCCCAGTATCAAGCTGGTTTAGTTACTACAGCCATGTAGTACAGCTTGAAGTCTGGTAGACTGATATCTTCCAGTTTGTTCTTTTTGCTTAAGATTGCTTTGGCTATGTGATCTCTTCTCTGGTTCTACACAAAGCATAGAATTATTTTTTCTAGATCTGTAAAGAATGATCATGGTACTTTGATAGGGATTGCATTAATTCTATAGATCATTTTGGCTAGTACGGACATTTTAATAATGTTGATTCTGCCAATCCATGAGTAAGGTAGATTTTTCCATCTGTTTACATCTTCTACAATTTCTTTTTTTAGTGTTTCATAGTTCTCCCTGTATATGTCTCTCACCTCTTTTGTTAAATATATTCCTAGATACTTAATGTTCTTTGAGGCTATTATAAAAAGTACTGCATTTTTTATTTGATTTTTGGCTTGACTGTTATTGGCATATATGAATGCCTCTGATTTGTGTGTATTGATTTTGTATACTGAGACTTTACCAAATTCATTTATCAATTCCAGGAGTCTCTTGGTTGAATTCTTGGGGTTTCCTAGATATAATATCATATCATCAGCAAAGAGTGAGAGTTTGATCTCTTCTGTCCCCATTTGGATGCCCTTAATTCCCCTCTATTGTCTAATTGCTCTAGCAAGGACTTCCAGCACTATGTTGAATAGAAGTGGAGATAATGGGCAACCTTGCCTGGTTCCAGTTCTAAGTGGTAATGGTTTCAATTTTTCCCCATTCAGTATGATATTGGCTGTGGGTTTATCATATATAGCCTTAATAATTTTAAGGTATGTCCTGTCTATGCCAATTTTGTTCAGAGTTTTTATCATAAAGGTGTGCTGGACTTTGTCAATTGCTTTTTCTGCATCTATTGAGAGAATAATATGGTCTTTGTTCTTGCTTTTATTTATGAGGTGTATGGCATTTATAGATTTGCATATGTTGAACCAGCCTTGCATCTCTGGGATAAAGTCTACCTGGTCATGGTGAATTATTTTTTTGATACACTGTGGATTCAATTTGCAAAACTTTTATTGAGGATTTTTGCATCTATATTCATGAGGGATATTGGTCTGTAGTTTTCTTTCTTTGTTATGTCTTTTCATGGCTTTGGTATCAAGGTGATATTGGCTTCATAGAATGAGTTCAGGAGGATACCATATTTCTCAATGTTGTGGAATAATTTCTGTAGCATAGGTATGAGTTCTTCTTTGTATATTTGGTAAAACTCAAAAGTTAACCCATCTAGTCCGGGACTTTTCCTTTTTGGAAGGTTTTTAATTGCTGCTCCAATTTCTGTGCTTGATATTCATCTGTTTAGGAATTCTATTTCCTCATGGGTGAACTTAGGGAGGTTGTACGTTTCCAGGAATTTGTCCATTTCCTCCCCATTATGTAGGTTTTGAGCATATAAGTTTTTATAGTATTTAAATATAATGTTATGTATTTTCGTATTGTCTGTTGTGACCTCTTATTTTTCATTTCTAATTGAGTTTATTAGAGTCCTTTCCCTTCTAGTTCTTGCCAGTCTAGCAAGAGGGCTGTAAATTTTGTTTATCGTTTCGAAAAACCAGGTTTGGGTTTGTTGATCTTCTGTATAGTTCTTTTATTCTCAGTTTCATTTAGTTCTACTCTGATCTTAGTTATTTCTTTTCTTCTGCTAGGTTTGGAACTGATTTGCTCTTCCTTTTCCAGTTCCTTGAGACTGTTTCTTAGTTTGTTGATTTTTGAGCTTTCAGTTTTTTGGATGTGAGCATTTAATGCTATTAGTTTTCCTCTCGGGAATGCTTTTGCTGTATCCCACAGATTTTGATAACTTGTCTCCCCATTATCATTTAGTTCAAAGAATCTTTTGATTTCCCTCTGTATTTCCTCCTTGACCCAATAGTTATTCAACAGTAGATTGTTTAATTTCCATGACTTTGTGAAGTGGTGAGTATTTCTGTTCGAATTGAACTCTAATTTTATACCACTGTGATCTAAGAAGATACATGGTATACTTTCTATTTTTTTGAATTTGTTGAGTTTTGATTTGTGGCCTAGTTATGTGATCAATTTTGGAGAAAGTTCCATGAGCTGATGAGAAGCTCACTTTTCTCCCTTCTCCCTGCCTCCAAGGACAGAGTCTACCCTGCCTGGCTGGGGGAGGGATGTCGCCTGAGACCTCCACACGTCCCAGCCCAGAAGGCGGCCTCTCACATCACTCCGCACCTCCAGGGGCCGCGCCTGTCCTGCTGGCCCAAAAAGGCAAGCAGCCAGGTTGGGGAGGAATGTTCCAGGGCTTCCCTCATTACTCCCCTCCTCCAAGGGCGGGGCCTGCTCTGTCGGGCAGGGGCAGGGGTGTTGCCTGAGGCCATTGCCTGACTGGGGGAAGGGTGCTGGCCTGGATCCCAACGCGCCACAGCATTTCTAGGCTATGCATGCTCAAAATGGCAGCTGCCCACCCACAGAGGGCCGGCGCTGTAGGCAGCTGCTCAAGGGGCCGCAGGTGCTGGGTTTGGCGAGCTGTCTCAACAAGCCGCTGGCTGTCCCCACTGCTTCCCTGACCCTCAGTCTTGCGTCTGCCCAGTCGAGAGCCCTGCATTCTCCGTCCCACCCTACGCCAGCCGAATGTTCGGCGGTTTCCAGGGGCAGAGCCTTCCTTTTGGCATTCATCTCCTTTATTTGTCCCTGTGGCCACCAGAGGCAAGGTGCCTGTGTCCAAACTCCCTCCTGTGGGCCTGGGAGGTGTCCACTCAGTCCAGTCCCTCCCCCTCCCAGTGTGGGCCTAGCACAGAGCACAGGTGAGTTCAAAATGTTTCCCGCCAACGTGTCTTCTCCACACAGCGGGTCAGCTATGGCACAGCTTCGCACCCACTGCAGGCGCTTCCCTGCCTGAGAGGATGTGGAGGTCGGTGGAGGAGAGTCGTCCTCCTGAGGGTCAGATCACACTGCCCTGGCCGTCCCACACTCTATTCCCTATTGTATATCTCGCACTCTCCAGGCTTTGTGGTCAATTCTCTAACTCACCTTTTTTTTTCCAACACTGCTTGTCCCACGCTGCTTCTCTGAAGATTCACGATGCTGTTCTTGTGGGAGAGCGATCCACTCGTGTGTAGCTGTCCGAGTTCTTCATCTCCCATTCTGGGAGCAGGGAGCCAGGAGATCACCACTAATCTGTCATTTTTCCCCGATCCTGAGGTTATCTGAATGGGCTTTCGCTTGGAATAAGAGAGACAGAGATGACTATGGGAATTAGCTAAGGTGTAAATCGCATGATCTCAACAACTTATTAAGAAATATCTTACACAAACAGGTTGCCTAGAGAGTGGTTGCCAGCCTTTTTCAGTTTATAGAAAATACAGAAAATGAGCAAACTCTAGAGCACACCACTAGGGAAGAGGCTGCTCTGGAATGAGGTGAGCATCCTGGGAGCTCTGGTCTTCTCAGTCTTGAACTCAACACTAAGAATTTAAGAGATAACAGTTGTAGCACACTTGTAATCCATCAGAGGTAGCTTAGATGGAAAGTCCAGGGGCTTGGATTAACGCTAAATCAATTTACTCTGGATCTATGCATAGCCTCAGGAGCAAAAACACTGAGTTATTTGGGAGTATATTAAAAAACACACAAAAATAAAAACTAAGCAGACCCATTTTTTTTTTTTTTTGAATTGTCTAAAAGAGAGCTGACAGGAGGTACATCATCATGGTTTAAAGGTTTGACTCTGGGGTCAGACAGGAATTCTTATCCCAGTTATGACATCTACTAACTTTGACCTTGTGTAAATTACCTAATCTTGCTAAGCATCATGTTCCTCATCTCTAAAAAGTCACGTGCACCTCAGAGAGATGATAAGAGAATTAAATGAGATAATGCATGCACAGTTCTTAGCCTAGTATAAAAAGTCAAAGTGCTGCTTTTCTTACATGTGTCATTCTGAAATAATGATTGTATGGGACCTTTATTTTATACTGAGATAAGCATGGGTAGAGGGAGATGGTAAGCAAAGAAATAAGGCAGTTACTGATTTTGCTCACCTTAGCCCCAAGCAAGAAATGAAAGTGTTAGTTACTCTTCATATTTTGACTGTGTTTTCCTGTTCCCTGATTTCCAGTTCTAGGCTTAGACATGTATGACCAGTCTTAGTTCATAAAGGTAAATCAGATATGCATTCAAACTAACCCCAGAAGTCTAGTTTCAAAACCAGAGCCAAAGGGACTTTCTGGCTTGAGGCTCTCAAACCCTGCATCAGAAGGCTGTGTGAAGAGCACACTCTCCTCTTCTGCCTTTAAATACTTTATGACTATCCACTTGTTTGAACTGGCTCCCATTCACCCCCATTTGCTTGAAAGGAGAGGAGCTCTGCAGTTGCACAGCTTCTTTGCAGCATCCAATGCATAACCCTTGGCAGCCTACGGCCCTCACCTGGGGGCTGAGTTGGAACAAACTCTGACCCAGTTTCTGCATCCTGAGTAAAAAGTGGACAAACTGGTTCCCGGCACCTCCTGTTTCCTCTGTCCATCGGTGTTTTGCTCTGTTCTTTGAGCATCAGACCTAGTTCTTTGGAACTGCATTGCAGTTTTCCCTGTCCTGCAGGTTTGCATGTGGTTTCTCTAACAGCCATATCGTTGCACGTTTGGTGACCTCTGTGTGTCTCTAGTTTCAATTCTCCTGCCTTACTCCAGCAGGCAGGAGGTTGCGTGTATTATGGGACAGGCGTAGTCTTCTCATGCTCTGTGAGTCCTCTACTCACAAAGTTACCAGAAAAGAGGTTTAGTCAGCAGGAAATATGTAGTAGCAGATTAGACACAAGTTGGAAAACTTAGGTGTGCAGGAAATGCCACATTTGGTTACTTCTTTATATCAAATTAAATTCTACTCCCCACCTCCATCCACACTAGGGGGAATTCAAAAGCAAACTCCACTGAGGCTCCCTTCTCCTCCTACACCCTTCTCCTCTGAGGATTCAGAGAAATCGCTCTAGTCTTTAATCTACTCCAGATACTTCAGAGATGAAATCCATGCAGCCTGAATGTTTCTTCAGAGTCCATTGACTTTGGTGCTTACAGTTGGAGATTGGTTGTTGAGGCTGGTGGAGTCAGAGGGCTCAGGCTGAGCTCAAGGTGCCTGGATTCCTTCCCCGCCCTGTGGCAATGCTTGCTGATGAAGACAGCTGATCTTACAGAGTTTTAGGGGGCTCTCTTATCCCTTACGGACCACTACTGAATCGTGGGCTAATAGCCTCAGTGTACAAAAAGTCATACAAATCAATAAATAAAGAATGCCCCATCAGATTAATAGACAAAATATACATAGGCAACTAGTATGATTTAATAATATATGGAAAAATGTATTCGACCTCACCTACAATCAAAGAAATGCAAACAAAAGCAAGATTTTTCAAATACCTATTGGTTTGGTAAAGTTTTAAAAATTTGACAAAACTCAGTTTGAGCAGAGCATGGACCCCCACAATACGTGGGACCCACAGAGCCCCGTGTCCTCTCTGGGGGCCTCCCCCATTCTGCTGCTCTGATTATGTTTCAATTTTCTCCTCCCTGGCTTAACCACTTCAGTATGAACTCACTTTCCAGAAAACAAAAGCCAAGGAAGGCAGGTTCTCAGGTGGTAACTTTGCTTCCTGATGCACAACACATACCTCCCTTAAGGCAAGGAAGCCTGCCAATGTTCTTGGAACAGGTGATAACACACAAGGAAGACAAAACAAAATATCTCGATGAATTACCCTGCTGCAATATATAAGAAATTTAGGCTGTTTTAGGGTTTTATTGGTTTTTTTTTTTTAATGTTTGGCCACTATAAATAAGGGGGTAATGAACATTCTAGCACATATATTCATTTACATATTTATGATGAACTCTTGGGGGTAAATTCCTAGAAGGGAAAGTGTTGGGTCAGAAGTTATGCCCAAACAGCATTTTAGTAAATATCGTTAAACTAAACTTTCAGAAAAAATTATAGTAATTTACATTCCCACTAACAAGGCATGATTGCTTATTTTCCACATTGTTATCAAACTAAATTGTTAATCTTTAAAGCTTTACCAAATTGATAGATACTTTAAAAATCTTGCTTTTGTTTGCATGTCTTTGATTGTTAGTGAGGCCAAATACTTTTTGTCAAATGTGATTTAGTCATATTAATTGCCTTATTATATTTTAAGTGTCTGATGGGGAATTATTTTTCTTATTGATAAGACTTTTGGTATATTAAGGCTATTAACTCATGATTCAGTGCTGGAAGAAATAAGAGAGCCCCCTAAAACTCCATAAAATTAGTTATGTTCATCCTCAATAAAAATGGGCAGTCACTTCAATAAAGCAGTCCTACCTGCATTCACTGAAGACCTTCAGCTGTGGAACTGGACCTGCTAAGCTCGAACGAAGGAGACTCCAGTCACCAGGAGCCCAGGCCCACACCTGGCTTTCTCACCACCTGCTGGGCTCACCTCCAGAGGAGAGATGTTCTTGTGTTGTACATGGTACTAAAATCTTCCATACCCACTTAGTGAGTCTTCAGCTTATGGTGGAGTTGCTGGTGACAAAGAGTGCATATATGGCATATGTGTGACAGCTGTCTCTCCTGTGCAAATCATTATCTTAAGGCAGCATTCGTAACCTTTCCATAACACAGACCTCTTTGGCAGCCTTTTGAAGCCCATGGACCCCTTTTCAGATAAGGTTTTAAAGCATAAAATAAAATACAAAAATTACAGAAGAAACCAGTTATATTAAAAAAATGCTTGTCAAAAAATTTTCTGAAAATGAATTTGTGACTGTAATATTTATACATATATATTTATTAGCACATAAAATAATAAGAGCTAGCAATGAGCCTAATAGCTACCATAAATTTGGAATTAATGCTGAGGATAAATGATATCGGCAACAATCATAAAATAATATAAACATATCTGGTTTCTATTAATGGTGAAATCACAGGTTACACTAATACCAATGTAGTTTGTTGACTACATTCATAATTGAAAGAAATGCTATGTTTCGGTTGGAAGTGTTGGAGGTTGGAGGAAATAAGATACAATTTTTAGCTACCCAGGCTCATGGACGTCCTGAATTCTGAGGGTAGGTTAAGAGCCCTTTTATAACCACTGGTGTTAATTCAGAAAATTATGCTTCAGTGCCTCCCTTAGAAGTCCTTAGAACATGTGCTTATGATGTTTTTTGCTGTACAGAAGTTTTACATTTCTAAAGAGTTCAATTTTAACTTTGTAGTTTCTGAGTTTTCTACATGCTACTGCTTTATTGGCGGATGGGTGCTTTCACTCCAACGCACTCGAGGGTAAAGATGTGACAGAGCTCAATGAGCTTCTCTCCACTGAAGTCAGCTCTCCTCTTTGGGGCCTACAACAATGTGCTTGGTACAACGCAACCTTCCTGGACAGTCATCTGTAGTGTTGAGCAGATCTGGACAGCTGAGCAAATCTGGAGAAGTGTATAAACTTGGCCTGATACTTAGTAAAGGCTCTTTCCAACCAAGAATTATAAAACCATTCATCCATGTTTTCCTCTAGAATTTTATAGGATAAAATATATTCAAATTCTTCTTCCATTTGGAATTTATTTTGATGTAAGGAAAGAATGAGGAAGCTGGCTTTTTTTCCCAAATTGATGGTCAGTTGTCAAAGCACTGATTTAAAATGTCACTTTTATGATACACTGAATTCCTACACACATATGAGTCTACTTCTAGATGTCCTATCTATTCCATTAACCTACTTAATCCACAAAGTTTAATTAATTGGCTTTATAATTCATTTAATATTTGATTCTTGTGGATTACTTAGAAATACAATTATTATACCTTATAGTTTTGATATGGGGGGAAGGTAAAAAATATTTACCTTTTTGATGTGACAACATCTTTTTGCCTTTCCAATTTACCATCTTCTCTCCCTGTGTCTTTTCCCAATGGACAGAGTTACTTCTGGGTCCTTGGAGTGTCTCCTAAGACTCTTTCCAAGGGCATTTCTTTATGTGCCTCCATTGCCATAAGATGCCCTATTCTCAATCTTATGACTAAGCAACTAGTTCCCTAACTAGAATACATTCTAGTTGTGACTACCTTGTATATATAAACAAATTCAATATTCTATACTTTAAAGGAAGTATTATTGAGAGAAATTATGCTTTAAATGTGACCAGTGTATATTCAGTGGAACAATGGAAACCACCATTTGTCTTTGACAAATGTTCCTCTGACTCCCTCCCCTACCCCTGCCTTCATCTTGCTATCTCATACGGTTTCTAATCTCACCTTAAATGCCGCTTATTCATAGAGTGAATAGGTCCTCCATTATAAGTTCTCGTCATGTGTAATAGTTTTCAGTTACATAAATTTTTTTGCTTAATCATTAGCTTAATGTTGATCTCTCTTGCTAGATTCTAAGTTTCATGATGACAGTGGCCACATTTGCTCTGCTTGCTTCCATATCCTCAATGCCTAATTCAGAACCTGGCACTTAGGAAGAGTTCCATAAATTCTTGTTGACTAAACAACAGTTACTGTTATCTCTAACAAGGGAGGCAGCATAACATCAAGCTATAAGCCTGGCTTAAAGTCAGAATGCCTGGATCTAAATCTGTCTATTCCACTTTTGAGCTGTATGACCTTGGGCACGTTACTAAACTTGTCAGTGCCTTAGTTTACTTACTTCTATATAAAATGAGGATAACAATATCTACAGCAAAAGGTTTTATGAGGATTAATTATACAATGTGGCCCCAAGAACTCAATAAATGTCAGCAGTTATCATCATGATCATCCCTGGAGAGGAAATTTCTTAAAAGAAAATAAAGATAAAGCATACAAAATGTTAAAAATCTTACTTCACATCAAGTTCTTTCTTTGATTCTTTTAAGTAAGAACAACAACAACAACAAAAGAACCCTCACACAAAAAGGAAGCTTCAAGAAAGTCATGTTTGGCAAAGATTCCTATAAGCATCAACTCTCCAGTAGGTGAGAAGAACTAGACCCACACCCCTTCCTTTTTAAACACATGAGCTCTTTATTCCTTTAGCCAAAAAATGCTTCTGTTGAAAAAAAGTTGCATAGTCACAAATGAATTTCTAATAATGCCAGCAAATTTTCTGACGTAGCAGTTCATTTCTGGCAGAGAGTCTCAGCTAGATTGAGTAGGAGAATCACAGGGACAATGGCTAGCAGATGCCTTGCATTTGCATGCAAACTGTTGGCCAGCAATGTCAATCATCAGCTCCCAAATCCATGCCAAATGCCACGATGTGATAAGAACCACCATCTTTGTTGCCATCATCACATCTTTACTATTCATATTTAACAGTAATTGAGCACCTGCCAGTTTGAGCCTCCTAAAGAGTTTATTTCTTGTGAGCTGTTTCTCTACCCCAAGGTATGCCTGATTAACATAACCGTGCTTGGCTTAACAACATTTCTGGGGAAAAAAACATAGCCAAAAATACCATTAATTCTTCAACCATTAAAAAAATGAGCAGTTCATGACCACCAGAATAAGCAACATATATACCATTTAGATTTTTAAAAAACCTATCTATTGTTTCACTTATCTTTCCATTACATCAAAACTCCTCAAAAATTAAAAATAAAAAACTTCACACTGTCTACCTGAACGGCCTCTTCCTTCCTGCAAATCTTCTCAAGATACTTCCAGAAGACTGATCCGATCCTGGAAGGACAGCAGAGTGACTCAAACACAGTATTCAGAGGCCTGAGTACTCCCTGATGGCCTTCAGTGCCTCAGGCATTTCTTGTAATAAACAGTTTCTACTTTCTGAAGTAGAGGAAAGAGAGGCCTTGAAGCACCTTTCTGGAATCAGGTATGGATACAAATTTAAGACCACAAGAGGAAGAAAATAAAGATGGGCATGTGCTGGAAAGAGGAGCGGGCAAAATAAAATATGCAGTACTTCAGCATAAAAATAACATTGGCTTTGCTTAAAACCAGAGAAGCAGTTTGAATCATGGTACAGCAAGAATAGGAGTCAAAACCTCACTGTGACTGAATTAGCCCTTTCTCTTTGGGTTTGCACTTAAGCAGAATTCAAAATGGCAGTTACATTAGCAAAGCTGAGGAGACCCCAGGAAGTCAAGACAAAGGCAGCAGCTTCCTGCTGCCAGGAGCCATGTCATGATTTCCCATATAAAGTACTCCTGGACCACTGAAAACCATCAACATGGGGGGTGACCGCCACTCTACACAGAGCAGCCATCCTGGAGTACGTCAGGGAAGACGCTCTCCGAGTGGCAGCTACACATTAAAACATATCAAGGTGACAAATGTCATCTTTCTTACCTGTGACTTACCATTCCTAAAGACACAGATTTGGAGCCTCCCTTAGGGCAACAACTGCTGCAAGCAGTGTAATTCCCTACATCCGTAGTTCTTTGATGCGGGATAAAGGATAACAGAAAGAAATCGGATGTCCAGCTTTCTTGTTACTCCAGAATTCTATTTGAATGGCTATCCAGTGTCAGTCATGCCAGCAAATTGCTTCACTATGAAAAACATAATTTTGCCTTTCATTTTATTTGAGCAACTTAGAGGTTTAAAAGCCTTTTCACAAACCAATGTCTACATTTGGTGTTAACTATATGTAGGTGTTAATGCAGCATGGAAGAAGCTATTGATTCCAAAGTGGTGGGTTTTAACTGAGTTTACTCCTTTAAATTGTGAGGCAGAATTTGTAGCAACAAATACATGATTTTGTACAGATTTATTTCCACTTCAGTGGATAAGAAGCTCACATTCAAAACTTTAAAAGAAGAAGGAAGAAGAGGGAGAGATAGCTAGAAGAGAGGCAGAGACTAGGAAGGGAGTATATTTGAGGACAAGGTAGTACATGCTACCTTTTGGAAGGTAGGAGAAGGAAGTGATATTATTGAGAAGAACAAGCATATTTTCCCAGCAAAAGCCAGTGAGGACCACGAGGCTGCTGGAGGAGGAATTTAGCAGGCTGCTGTGAATTTACTCCTGGCTGCCCCAAACATTAGAACGAGCCTTTCTTGGTCATCTGCAGGCAAAGAAGCTGCCACATGACAGAGCTTAGTGATGAAAGAAAGATGAGAACGCATGAGCCAGGCCCAGCCGTCAGCAGTCCCAATCAAGATGGCAACATCCCCGGGCACAGAGCTTTGCTTAATGCCCCTGAATATCACCAGCACTCACTAAATGTTAAAGAACACAAATGCTGGAATCACTTTAAAAATATCTAGCTGTTTCTCTTCAAATTTGGGTTGAATTTCCTTTCGCAATATGAACTATGTTCCTGCCAATTTTAAAGTTTACAACTCCAGCTGTTAGAGAGTTATATAAGGGCAAAAGTGATCAAAGGCCCTCAAGAGTAGAAAATGCATTTTTCCCCTTTGGTTGCATAACTCCTCAAATGGAATGGGCAATGCAAAATGCAATTGAAATATCATTTGGCCACTCCTCCTGCCCCTGACTGCTACCTGTCCAAGGGGTAAAAAAAGTTCACCTTGGAGGTAAAAAAGAGGACATGAGAAATGTTCGTGGACACATATTTAGCATGCCCAAGCACTTTGCAAAAGAAAAGCTGTAAGTAACTACAATAGGTTAAAGCAAAAACCAAATCCCCCATAACTCCAGAGCACTTTCCCTAAGAATGTGAACTTAGCATTAAAAAATATAGTTCATTAAATAAAAAATATAATTCATTATAGCCAGTACCATATTCTAATGTCATTATTTTCTAAATGTCTCTCTTCCTGAAGTGAAAATCTTTTAGGACTTTCAGGGCAGGGAATTTATCTTTTTGTCTTTGCCTCCCCAGTTCCTGCCATAAAATAAGATCCAATAAATATCAAACATACGAATAAGGATTATGGAAAACATGACTTTAGCCATATATGTAGATTCACTCTCTGCAGAAGCATCAACATGTTGCAATGACAACTTCTGGCTTGAAATAAGAATCAGTGGCTTAATAAAGGCCAAACTGGTGTTATCTTACTCAATTCCTCTTTGTCCTCATGGCTCGTATTTCAAAAAGAATAATAATAAAACCTTGGCAAAGACAGGTGACGGGGGGGGGGGCAAGGTAGAAGTCTATGTAAGCCCTCAGCAACAACTCCAGAATGTCTTTGGGGTTTCAGATGCCAGTGGCCTGCCTGTTTGTCTCTCAAAATACCAGCTACCAGACTGTCATAGCCCCTGCCCAGAGCCCAAATGGACACTGATTGTGATAAGCCTGGGTCTAATGATCCCACAAGCCCCTAAGAATGGCCCAATAACCACTTAGCACATTATATTCCCAGATCTAGGATATACTAAGTCAATGGATAGTTTGATACAGATATATAATATTTGCTACAAAAAACTAGGGAGATCCATCTTCAGTGGATAGATTCCACTCCAGTGGGAGGAAGGGGAAGCTAGAGAGAAATTCCAAAGAGCTGACAAAAGGTTTTGAGAAGGCAGCAAGATGAGAAAACTGGATAGTCCTTGCTAACTTTAAAGAAGACACTTCTCTTTTCTTTGTGGTAAGACTTGCACTCATTGCATCCTTAGAGTCTCCACTCCACCATCCTTATTTGAGTCTTCCATTTATTTGGTCTTTAGCAACTATTATATTGAAGAGAGTAAAGGAGGATTCATACACTGGAAAAATGTTGAATTAGAGGACCACTAAAACTCTTCCAGCTCTCAGACTCTGAGGTCTATATATATCTTAATAACCTTCTCATTGGTCTCTGTCTACATTTTCTATTAGGATCCTTCCCCACTATATAAAAATATCAATTTTCTCTCGTTTCACAATTCTGTGCAAAAGCTGAACATGTCCTCCCACCTTCACTTAGCCTACTGAAAGTCTATACCTCTTAGCCTGGCTTTCATAATTCTTCAAACTGTGGTCTGAACCTTCCTCTTCTTCTTTATTTTCTCTCTTGTCTAGACACATTGCCCCTTTCTGAATCATTCCGATCTCTTAACACCATTCTAGCCCTAGTATCTTTTATCTAATTTCTTCAATATCTTAGTCTTCCAAAGTCCTGTGGAATGTGTGGTTTGTAAGGAGGTTCATGCACTCTCGGTTTTTTATTCCTTGCCAAACCATGGGTTAACTCTTTAGGTGTTGGTCATGGTGGCTTCTAAATGTCACAGAATTTGAAGGAATTTCCTATAGTGAGGAAAACCCAATATAGAGTCAGAGATTTAAGTCTCGGGGCCAAGTTGGCTATTCAACGGCTCTGTGGTCTTGCACAAGTGATTTACAACCAGGTGTGGGAAAGGATGCTTGTATTATTTAGTAACACGTACAAGAAATCTGGAATTTCGGATTGTTTTAACCATATATTCATATTATAATTTTATGTTTTAGAACACAAGTTATTTTTGTAACAAAAAGTATAGAAAGTAAGGTTTGACAAAATCTTGGCTAAATAGTATCTTTAGAAGTTGACTATTTTTTTAAGAATTGAATTGTAATTAAAGGTGAAAGGCTTGCCTCCCTTAGAAGATGGGGTAGACCAGAATCTTGGGGGACCATGAGATTTTTGTGGTTATTAAAAGCATTAAACAATTGAGAAAACTGGTAACTTATCAAAGCTTAGGTATTATATTACATAATTTGGAGAAAACAGTAAATTCATCATGGAGCTTTTGTGAAAATTAAGTGAGACAGGTCTGTGAAAGTGTTTTTAAACAGCAAAGTGTTATTTAAATGTAACATATGAGTATGTAGAAGAGGTTTGCATTATCTGAGGTTAATTAATACCAGAAAAAGACAGCTTAAATTGAATCCATTTAAAACAGGGACCAAAGTGGACATGGGAAATGATGGCAGGAAATGAAAAGCTAGATTTGAACATGGCTTTGAAAATTAAAACTAAAAATTATGAAGATGATTTATTTACCTTACATTAATAAACTTCAGATTATTATTGTGGCTATGTGCTAAGACAAAGAATTAATAAAATGTTGGGGATTTCTGGCATAATTTATCTAGTAAAATTGTATCATAGAATAATATAATTCATTTACCTCATGTTTGGGTTTCTCAATATAATCATAAACAGCATTATTTTTGCAAAAGTATTGGAAGATTTATCAGTTTTCCTAGGAGCTGCTTTCTCTTTAAAAGCCCCAACATGTCATCACCTTTATCAATTTTCTTTTTTAATAATTGATAAAACCATGCCAGATTTTTATTTGTCAGTAACTTTATATCTGAAGGAATATCTCTCCAACATCAATTTCATCATTGTTATGAAATAGTAAATATTTTCTAAATTTGTCATTTTCATTCTTTTTTTTTTTGCATTGTTTTCCCAATGTATTTTCAGCTGTTTACAATATCAGTCATCAAAAAGCTATTACACAAAGACATTGATATTATGAGAGTAGGCTATTAGAGTCAAAGAGGAATATTGAAGTGAGTCAATTCATTTTATAAATGGTCAATGTATTCGTTTTTTGTGTTATAATAACTTGCTTTTCTTTGCAACCTTACACCTGCAAGGCCTTGGTGGTGAATTCTTAGGTGATGAGCACTGTATTTCCTAGTTCCTATTTCTAATAATGCCTTATTTAGATAGGTGTCTGGTTAGTGTTGACTGAATAAGTAATTGATTTAGTGAGTGAATGAATGAAGAAACTGGAGGGAGAAATAAATAGTCAATATCTCTAAGCTCCCACTATAGATTTGCATTTTAACAAGAAAGCCACACACAAGAATAACTAATCTCAGTGAAACAAAGTAAATATAATACCAGAGATGAAAACGAACTAAAACTTACACCAACTTTTCCAGGGTTCATGATGAAAATGTATAGGTTCTCACTAGGTCAATCCCTAAGCAGATTTGTAAAGGAATAATATTTACAATAATAATAATCATCATTGTAATAAAAACTGGCACATACCCTGTTTTGAAGAGCTACTTTATACCAGAGACCTCATACATATCATGTTAAAGTTTCTCACATTAGGGAGTCCCAAGGAATCTACACAGTTAATCATCTCAGAGCAAAATTTTAAAGATTTGAGAAAAAGAATTTTCATATTATTTTTAACTTAAAAACAAACATATTTTTGAGTAGAATAGAAACTAGGCATACATTTTTACAGTAAGATTTGAGTTTTCTCGGACACTTTACTTTTGCAGAAGGTCTTGAGGCCATCTCTGGAGTGAGCACCCACCATCCATCCTTCGGATCTCCTAAAGTACACATTGATTCTTCTCAGCTGTTAGGAATACCTTGGTGGAAAAGCTTAGAAAGCTCTTCGTTAGGTTCTATCTTCCTCTCAACAACCCTGTCTTTGTTCTGCGTGTGAAGAAACTGAGCCCCAGAAAATGAAATGAACGAAAAGCTTATAAAAGTATCAGCGACAGAATCCTGCTTTCTCCTAAACTGCACTGTCCAGGAGGCAAGATGGTCCTTTCTGTCCCCATCACCTTCTCCTCTCTGCACTTTTCCTTCCCTTTGACTGAACCTCCTTTCTGATGCTCCGTCTCTCCCATGTCTCATTACCTAGACTCACAGAGGAAAACAACCTGATGATTTATCTTTACACTTCGAGGTTCTGAAGGGGTTGGGCAGAGCGGTTGCTTTTCAGTAGAGACCTGCTGGGGTAGGGCAGTGCTTACCCAGAGAACTGAATTGCTCTTCAGGGGAACCTCCCGGTCCTCTCCGACCAATTAGGGCAATACTGCCAGGCCAGTTCTTTTTCAGAGGGATGGCCAATAAAGATATCCATGCAGTATTGTCACACCCTTCGTCCCAACTTTCCAGGTGGGGGTGGGCCAGAAGCAGAGGAAGGTAAGAGGCCCACCAGCAGTGGAGGGGGGGAAGTTTGCCTGTTGCCTCATTCAGTCAACTAATCTTGAGGTCCATTTGACAATAAACAGATACTCTTCTAACCACCAGAGTAAAAAAGGGTGAATACATGAGAAAAAGATGAACAATATCCTTTAATAGCTCTTGGGAGGTCTTTGCCCTGAGGGGGAACAGAGATTCATTTCAGGAACTTGTGGCAGTCTGTCATCACAGCATCCTACAAAACTGAAACAGAAAAAGTCCTGCTCCAACATCTCTGTGATACAGAAAGTAGAGTTGGCTTCAGGAAGTTGGTCTATCTGTCATTTGACTCTTCTAAAAAACAAGAATTTATGGGTTGAAAACAGCCTTAGAATCTCCAGGATTGGCTCAACACTCCAACTTGTGCATAAACCACAACAGGACATAATATTCTTTGCTGTTAAACTCCTATATAATTCTGGTTTGAATAGGTCCATACTGTGGTTTCTATTTCTGCCCTAGTTTTGCTTCCTAAACTTCAGAAAGTCTGGTTCTCTCCCTCTCTCTTTCTCTCACCACATTTTATTCTTTTATTGGGATTTCTTTTCACATAATTAGAGGATTGTAGAAACTAGAGGTCAGAGGCCTTATCTGACCAGTTAACCAGAGCCTTCTAAGGAAAATATGATACAATTTTGCTATCTGGAAGTTTGCCAATATAATCAGGCACATAAGAGACTAAACTAAGGCTATGAAATGAAGAGCAAATTACAGTTTCTAAAAGGAATTGTGAGGAGAAATCAGATTGATAAACAGCAAGCGTGGACGTGGTTCTGACGGCATGACAGGTACCCTCCTATGTGTTTTAAATAATCCTCCCAGCAAACTTATTATATGCTAGCAGACAGTATTATCCCCATTTTACAGATGAGAAAGTTGAGGTACAAAGACACTAAGTAATGCGCTTAATGTAAAGCAAATTAATGGCAGAGATAGGATTTGAACCCAGGCATTTAGGCTGTAAGTTTATGCTTTTTGCTCTACAGGGCTGCCTGTCTAATAAATGGTGAGACTTTGTTTACTCATCCATCGTAGCCTAAACCCTCTATTCTCTTTTTTTTTCTTTTCCCCTCATTCTTTTTTTCTTTTTCATTCCTTTCTATTCCATTATTTTCCCCCACATAAAATGAGTCCTTTTTAAACACATTTGTTGTAGTTAAGATAATACAGCAAGTTGTTTTCCATTTGGTCAGCAGATAGAGGACACTTCCAGTGGAGAATACTTGAAGACAGAAATAGGATCTGTTTACTTAAAACATGCACAGAAAATAAACATTTACTTTTCTTTATGTGTCTCAGAAGAATTTTTCTTCTAAGGGTTAGTAAAGATCTCCCTACTTGGCTCTTACCCTCTGGGTTGCAGCAATACCCCTAAGATTCTGTCTTTATCAGTCCTCCACATTTTAAGAGCCTGAGTCCAATCCATAGGTTTGTTTATGGCTGGACTCAAATCAGCAGAAATTCTGTAACCCACATGTCATCCACTGAGCTAAAGCCATCGGTGGCTCTTCATTTTACCCACTGAGCTGTAGTTGTTTCTATGGTACTTTTGTTATTACTGTGGTATAGTATTTTTGAGATACTGTTTTTGAGTTTCCCATCAAACCAAAAACAGATCTAGACTATTCTGTTCTTCTAAGAAGGAGGTCAGCTATGAGATGGGGCTAGGTTTCATCCCCTGCTAGACTGTCAGTTTGTGGAAGGCTGAAACTTATGATAGCATATTTGCCTCCTGGTGCCTAACAATACCTGGCAGGTAACAGGTACTCAGTAATTCCAGTTAAATGAATGAAACAATGAATACATGGATTCTTTCCCCTATTTTTGTCATCTTTCTATTATAGACATTGAAGACAACATCCCTTCCCCAATTTACTCAAGAATTCTTTCCCAGTGTATACTCCATTACTAAATAGCATCCTGAACTGAGAATGGGTAGATGACGGAAGTCACAAACTTCTTTATACTTTAAGATGTCCTCTGACAAACTATTCAATCAAAAATCTTTCCCAAAATGTTGCTAACTGCTGAAACTTGGTGATGGGTGCATGGAGATTTATTATATTACTTTCCAAGCTTTTGTGTATGTTTGAAAATTTCCATAGTAACTTTTTTTAATCTGCCTACATGAAATTTTACAGTCCAATTAGGGTAAAAATGGTTTTAAAGGAAGTGGTAATAGGAAGGAGTCTACTCAAACTTTCTAAGTGTAATTTTGTAAAAGAAGCTATTTATATTTGTTTTATCCATATTGGAGTACTGATTTAAAAATAATTTAGTTAGAGAGTTGGCGAAAACATTTTAATTTAAAACTAGATAGCTCTTTCATAAATAATACTTATTTTTTGTTTTTCTTACGGAGTGCAGTGTCTGCCTTACCACAAACTGACCTATCAATTCCAACATGCTGAAGGAATCTAGGCTGTAATGCTGACGTTTTCAGAGGATTAAATATAAAATGGTACCAGGGAGACAACAGACTGGGAACTTTAACATATATGATGACTGTCTATATGCATGTGTGTGGATTTATATGTAGACAAATATTTACAGCAAGAGATCTTTCCACTTAAGGGAAATGGGAAAATGCTGCCTACAGCCATTAAAATCCCAAACATTGATGGTTCAGAAATGTTGAAAGAGCAGGTCCCTGTTTCTAATCCTGCAATTAGACTTTTCTACTATACAATTGTGTTAATTGACTAAAGGCATTAGGATGTCCTTACCTACAATAATATGTTTATTTCAAACAAACTGGACTATGGCTTTTTATGGTAATATCCATCTTCAGTAGACTGGAATTTTAAAAAAAGAACTTAAATAACTTACATTAAAAAAGGAAGTAAACTTAGCGTAGAATGAGTTGGTGTTTGTAATTTTTAGAAGAAAGTGAGATCCAGGAAGAATACACTGGGCTAGGACCTGTAAAATAAATATACACTGTGTGCTCCCACTGCACACATTTCTGGAGGTCTCTGGTGTCTCAGTTTCCCACTTTGTTTAATGTGCAGAGATCATTCAACTTAGAATTGAAATCCACAAACTTCGAAATACAAAGATTCTTTTAAACATTTTCACTAGGAGTTTTTCCCTTAAATACACAACATCTGAAGAAACTGTTCCAAACGCCTTAAGACAACAATACCTATTTCTACCGGAAATTTAGTCTCTTCTTTTATATTAAAAAGGCTGGGCCTTGTTTGATACCACATGTGTTTCTTTCATGTTGTGAAGGTTTAAGAGGCTTCTGAGAGTCAGTAATGGCAGAGGCACGTGTGTGCCTTTGTAAACACAACGACTTTGGCAACAGAGGAGACGGAAATACATCTGCAAATTCAGTTAATTAGATAATGGCTGGCAATAGTGCTGGCGAGATTAACTAACAGTGCCCCTAGACCCAGGTCCCTAACAGAGAGTGCACGTGAAGGGCCCACAGCCATCTTAAAGGACAAATTCAATGCTCTTCAGAATAGGAGGCTGGCAGAGTTTCGGACCAGGCATCCAGCAATATGAATAGCTCATTTTCAGACACTGCACACATCTTGTTTGATTTGAATTCGTTCATTATGGTTTCTCCAGAAGAGTCTAAAAACTGAGGAACTATTTAGCTGATCTTGTTGTGTGAGCCAAACCCAATTAATTTTTGTCAGTATAATCCTAACAAACTAAGATGCTGCAAATGGAACATTCTAAGTTCCACTGACCCACTTACAGTACATGCAATTGAATCCAACACATGACTAGCTGGGCATAGTCAGAATTATTTGTTTGAACATTACTTTATTATGTCTCCATGTTAAGCATATGCCCAACTGTCTTCAGTCAACGATTGTGAGGCTGTAATATACTAAAGTACATCATTCGGCTGTTACTCCTTGAGGGAGTACAACCTTTGATCACAAATCCCTTTGGCAATCCTCTGTATGTTACCAGATCAAAAATGAGGGTATTTATTTCATTTGGCGTGGACTGGAAAATTAAATCAACACATCACCAAACACAAGCCCTCCAGAAGATGTGGCTCAGACAAGGATCCTAGTGCAGTCCCAGAGAAACATTTTTTCATGGTACATAAAGTTTTTATTGTGCATAAACTCTAAATTTATTTTTCATTTTTTTTTCAAGGCTGTCAGTGGAAGGATTGCTGGCCTATAGCAAATTGCAGATTGTAAAAATCTTTCCACAATGAGGCAACAACTTTTTCCACAGTGATTGTGGTGCAGGTTCTCACAGCAATATTCTTACCACGGTGGGTCATGGCCAGGTACCTTGGAGGTTAGACAAATACAGCTAGCTAAGGAAATCCTAAATGACAGTTGTGTCACAATGTCCTTTCCATTCCCCTCCCAGACACCAAACCATTGGCTTCCTTGCCACTGGGCCAGTACACATCCTTCTCTCTTGCCCCACTTTTTCACACAATGGCCAGCTTTCTGCATCGCTCTCAGCCCATGGTTTGGCCCACACTCCCAGGGCCTTGGAATTCATCTAGAAATGAGGCTCTCATAACCCAAACTTCCTGTGCAGACTTCAAACACACACACACAAGTACCAAGACCAGCTCTCATGCAGCAAAGAAACAACACAAAATACACACACCTGATCCTCAAACCTGCCAGCAACAGCCTAATAAATCCTCTCTTGTTGCTTTGGGTGGAGGAAACACTTCTGGGATCACTTCTTTTCTACTTGAGGGATGAAGCATCCTCCAAACCCCAAAAATGTAGCCTAGATTCTTTGTAGGCAGTCTCTGTAGTAAGCTCCAGATAGTTCCTGAAATAAAAGGTCACTTTCTGAAGATATTAGCAAGATTTTCTCTTTTTTTAGCCCTCAGATTTAGTTCACACCAAACCTATTTGCTCTCCACAAAAGCTTACACTCTTATAGAAGAAATATATGTGTACAAACAAATAATCATAAGGCTTCTTTGCATCAGAAAATAAATGTGTAGGACTCAGGTCCCTTTAAACAATTACAATTAAACTTTCTGCTCAAGGGATAGAAAAGCTTCCTTAAGGAAGTCAGATTTGAATTCAGCCCTAAAAGAGGGATGGATTCAGCCATGACAACCTTAGGAAAAGCTTCTCGTCTCCCCTAACACACCTTCCAAAGAGAAAATATGAATGTTGTGGAAATTACAGGGATCCATAGCTGAAAGTTAGGCACTTGGAGGAGGAGGAAAACCTGAGATTCAGCTAGTGCTTACTGTGCAAAGTCAGTGCTTGAATAACCAACACTTGACTCTCCTCCCTGGTCTCTCTTGTTACCCATGTGTGCTTTGGCAACAGCTTTGAGCTCCTCAGGCAGAAGCTGTGTTGTGTAGATATAGTCCAGGCTTCAGGCAAGAGAAGCCAAAGGGAAATCTTCACTTTTATTTGTCCTCTTCATACCTCTGTTAAAGGTGACTGGAATGGCAAGTCCATGGGAATGTTATGATTTCTCTTTGGCCCCTGCCCCACGGTCAAGAGATGCCTTCATTTTGTTCTGAGGGGGAAGTTCTAACCAAAGACACTCAAAGATTTCTTCAATTCTGGACCTGTCTTCTGGCTATCATGAAATTCTTTCTCTTTCTCTAGAATTGAAACTTAGGATATATTTAAAAACAAATTATCTCTGGCAAAAGTAAACATACTTCCTATTTATGGACCAATAGCACGAAAAAAAACATTAGACACTAAGTACTTCTAAGAAAATTAAGATCCTTAGGCAGCAGGACCTCAGAATGACACAGTACCCAGCAAACCACCATTAGTCATACTTTCCATCAATAAAAAAAGTTTTTAAAACTTGTGTGTGCAGTAATTGGACAAAGGATCATACAGCTGCCGGCATTTAGAAGAGCATGCCAGACTCTAAGGAGAACTGTAATACAATAGACATATTTGCATAAGCCTCTCAGAGTGTGCTCAGCCCGCATGGTCAGTGAGTGGGTGGTGCCTTTAAGCCAATGCAGAGCAAGCATGTGCCTTGCTCAGGACCAGAGTCCTCTCAATGGGTCTTCTCAGGTAGTGTAAAATGGCAAGACTTGATAAAAAAGCTCTTTAGTGCTTTTACCGGGATAGATAAAATTCATGCCATCAGAGATTTATTATTTGGGGTAAGAATTTTGGTTATTCATTTTTTCTTTTATGAAATGCAGACACCCCTGAAAGGGGTATGATGTTAACATATTAACAACCAGATGAGATTGCAAATCAGTTATATCCCTAGACAGTGAGAGAATGAGTCAGAGGATATAAATTTTAAAGGAAAGATTATTTTGCCCTGTGCCAAAAAGGGGTTTGGCAGTGTTAAAACCAGGGGCATGTAGAATTAGTTTGAGAAGAATATTGAATAACCAAAATTCTAAGAGTTGGGACCAGCGTGTTTCTCCCTGGCATGATCAGGGACTGATCTTCTTGATCTTGGGAGGCGAGGGAGCTCGCATGGGCAGATCTGGGGGAGGGGAGAATGCAGTGTGGGTCCTAGTGGCAACATGTTCATGGGGCAACACTTTCCCCATGGGAGGGCTGCACTCTCAGCTCAGGCCGGAATTCTGGGCAGGGAACCTCCTAGACCGCAGCACATTGTGAAGCAGCTCGCCTAGCTTGATGTCAGACCATGGAACAGAGGAGGGAGAGAGGAGTGAGGCCCACTGTAGACTGTTAGATTCTGAATCTCAGATAGCACCTCCTCCACAAGCAGACTTTCCGGTTGGGTGGGCCACTTCAGCCTCTCCCTGGCAGCTTTGCTCAAAAGCTGGAAGCAGGGGACTGGGGCAAGTTGGCGGGCAAGAAAAACCACCAGCCAGAGTGTCTCTGCAAGAAAGACAGATTTTAGAAAAAAAGTGAAAAAAATAAACAGGCAGACAAACATAGATCAGATGAGGGTCGGAAGGAAGGTTGCCTGAAACTACAGGAGACTCCATGGGAAGAAGTTGTGGAGGAGAATTAGAAGGAGAAAGGCCCCTGAGAGGCTTGGAGACCAGCAACGAGGGTAGGTGGAGCAGTTAAATTCCTCTCCCTTTCATCTCAGACTGCTGGTGGGCTCCTGAGCTGTTGGAGAGACCTTCCAACATTAGCCCACAGATGGCCGCTGCCAGTGAGCTTCTTGCAGACAGGGCACCAGGGTCCCAGCTCCCTCGGGGCACTTCCCACCCCATAGACCTTTGCTGATCAACAGGCACCATATTGTCTCATTCTCCCCTTCCCCTTCCCTACCTGCGGCTGCCAAGAGAGACAATTTAGCCACCACCTGGAGGCATTTGCAGAGAATAGGACCTTTTCTTTTGGGGCCCTACACCAGACTGAGGGGTACTCAGACTGAGAGGTCCCTACTCGCCAGCCCTCCCAGGTGCTGCTTGCCTGGAGACTACAGGAGAGTAGGGCAAATTCCAAGGCAGAGAGACATCGATTCAGTTTGGGCACCCCACACCCCGTGGGTGACTTGAGACTGGCACTCCTCTCCCTGGGAGGGTCAGGGATTGATCTCCAGGGCCCAGGGGACAGGTCTGCAGACCAGATCCTGTACACCCAGGTCTCCCCCAGGGCACAGAAGGGATATTTGTGAAGGAGCCTACTGAGGTGTGTGTGCCTTCAGGAGCAGATCGGCCTGCTTGAGGGGCAACCCTCCTCCCATGGGAGGGCTGTGCACCCAGCTCAGGCTGCAATCCTGGGCAGGGAACCTCCTGGCCCGCATCACAGCCAGGGGAGATCCACTGGCTTGAGGTCCTGCTGACTGGCAGAGGCCCAGGAGAAACTGTGGAATAAGGGAGGGTGGAAAGGAGCAAGGCCTGCTCCAGACTGCAGGTCTCAGACAGCCCCACCCCCACACACAGACTTTTCAGCTGAGTGGGACCATTTCAGCTCCTCCCTGGCAGCTTTGCCCAGAAGTACAGAACAGATCTTTGACCCCTGCTAACAGCATTTGTGGAGCTTGAGGGAAGGCTCACCCAACCCAGCTCTGCCCAGACTCACTTCCCAATCTGTCCCTACTGAGGTGGAGAATAAGGATACACCTGGAAGTTCGAGGGCCCCAACCACCACCTGAGGCACTAGAGTGCCTCTCCAGAGGAACAAGAGCTGGTTACAGGACTCAAAACCAAAACTGCAGCCTGCTCCTCCCAGCAAACACCACCTACTGACAGGGAGGTCATTCTGCACACCCTATTACTGTAACTACTGACTCATCATAAAGGGTGTGGTCAAATCTCACATACAAATACCATTTACTGGCTCAGAGACTAAACAGGGCATGTCATTATCCAAACAAAAATCTAAAGGTAAGAAGGAACAGCTGATCCAGATGGGAAGGAATCAGTAAAAGAACTATGGAAGTATGAATAATCAAATGGAAAGCACACCCCCAAAGGGAACATCAGCTCTCTAGCAATGGACATCAATCAAATTCGGAACACTAAAATGACAGAAGAAGAATTTGAAACATGGGTTGTAAGAAAACTCAATATATGCAAGAAAAAATGGATAACAAACACAAAGAAACTACAAAAAAGAAAATCCAAGACTTGGTAGAAAAATTCACTAAAGAAATTGAAATATTAAAGAAAAATAAAACCAAACTCCTGGAAATGAAGAATTTATTCAAGGAATTACAAAACACAGTGGAAAGCCTCAAGAACAGGGTAGATCAAACAGAAGAAAGAATCTTAGAGATTGAAGATAACATCTTTCAATTAAATAAGTCAGTCACAGAGATAGAGCAGAGACATAAGAGAAAAAATCAAAGTCTACAAGAAATGTGGGATTATGTGAAGAGGCCTAATGTGAGAATCATAGGCATCCCTGAGGGTGAAGAAGAAAACACACAAGGGTTGAATAAGCTATTTGAGGATATAATAAAGGAAAATTTCCCAAGCCTTAGTAAAAATCTAGATATCCAGGTACAAGAAGCTCAAAGGACTCCTGGGAGATTCATCACAAACAGGAAGATACCATGACACAGTCATCAGACTGACCAAAATAACCATCAAAGAGGCCCTCCTACAAGCTGTAAGGTGAAAGAAGCAGGTAACCTACAAAGGAAAACCCACTAGAATAATGGCAGACTTCTCAACTAAGACCTTAAAAGCAAGAAGAGACTGGGGCCCCATTCTCACTCTTCTCAAACAAATAATGCCAAGCCTAGAATATTGTACCCTAAAAAACTAAAGTCTATATGAAGGAGAAATAAAGACTTTCTCAGACAAGTAAAGACTGAGGGAATTCATCAATACAAGATCTGCCCTCTAGGAAGTACTCAAAACAGTGTCACACATAGATCAGCACAATAAATACACATGAATGTAAAGTCATACAAAAGCTAAAGGTCAAAGGCCAGATACCACAATAGCTCAAGAGCAAAAACAAAGCAACAAAGTTCAACACAACAGGATGAACAAAATCTGCCCCACTTATCAATTCTCTCAATAAATGTGAATGGCTTGAACTGCCCACTAAGGATACATAGCCTAGCCATATGGATAAATATACACAAGCAAAGTATCTCCTGTCTTCAGGAAACACATCTAACCCACAAGGATGCATTCAGACTCAAAGTTAAAGGATGGAAAACAATATTTCAAGCAAATGGAAGCCAAAAGAAAGCTGGTGTGGGAGTTCTGATTTCAGATAACTTAGTCTTCAAATCAAAAAATGTGATGAAAGACAAAGAGGGTCACTTTATAATGCTGAAGAGTACAATTCAACAGGAAGACATAACGATTCTAAATATTTATGATGCACCTAACTCAAGTGCACCCAGATTCATAAAGCAAATCCTAATTGATTTAAACAAAATGATAAACAGCAACACCATAATAGCCAGAGACTTCAATACCCCTCTGACAGAACAAGACAGATCCTCCAAACAGAAAATAAATGAAGAAACAATGGACTTAAACAGAACTCTAGAACAACGGGGCCTGACTGACATTTACAGAACATTCTACCCAAAAAACACTGAATATGTTTTTCTCATCAGCTCATGGGACAGTCTCTAAGATTGACCATATCCTAGGCCCCAAGCATGTCTCAAAAAATTTAAAATAATAGAAATTATACCATACATCTCAGACCACAGTGGAATAAAATTAGAAATCTCTCCAACAGAAACTCTCATCTCTACACAATGTCATGGAAACTAAACAAACTTCTGCTGAACAATTATTGTTTTCAGGAGGAAATCAAGATGGAAATCAAAAGATTCTTTGAACTAAGTGATAAAGGAGACACAAGTTATCAAACTGTGGGATACAGATAAAGCAGTCCTGAGAGGAAAATATATATCCATAAATTCCCACATCCAAAAGACAGAAAGATCACAAATAATCAATCTAATGAATCGTCTCAAAGAATAAGAAAAGGATGAGCAAAATGACACCAAACCCAGCAGAAGAAAAGAAATAACAAAGATCAGAGCAGAACTAAACAAAATTGATAATAAAAAAACCATACGGAAGATTAATAAAAAAAATTCGTTCTTTAAAAAATAAACAAAATTCACATGCCTCTGGCTAAATTAATGACAAGCAGACAAGAAAGAACTCTAATAAGCTCCATCAGGAATGAAAAAGAAAAAGTTACAACTGATACCACGGAAATACAAAATATCATCTATGAATACTATAAAAAACCTCTATGCACATAAACTGGAAAATGTGGAGGAAATGGACAAATTCTTAGAAACACACAGGCTCCCTAGGCTCTATCAGGAAGAAATACAATTCCTGACAGACCAATATCAAGTACCGAAATTGAAACAGCAATAAAAAACCTTCCTAAAAAGAAAAGTACTGACCAGATGATTTCACACCCGAATTTTACGTACCTACAAAGAACAGGTGCCTATCCTGCAGAAATTATTCCACAACATTGAGAAGGAAGGAATCCTCCCTAACACAATTTATGAAGCCAACATCACCCTGATATCAAAACCAGAAAAGGACATAAAAAAAAAAGAGAACTACAGACCAATGTGCCTTATAAATATAAATGCAAAAATTCTCAACAAAATCCTAGCAAACCGAATTCAGGTGCTTATCAAAAAAATAATCCTTCATGACCAGATGGGCTTCATCCCAGAGATACGGGGATGGTTCAACATATCCAAATGTATAAATGTAATTCACCACAAAATAGAAGCAAAAACAAAGACCATATGTTCCTGTCAATAGACACAGAAAAATCATTTGACAAAATTCAACAACCTTTCTTGATAAGAATGCTTAACAAAATAGGCAAAGATGGGACTTACCTAAAAATGATACAACCCATATATGACAAACCCACAGACAACATCATACTGAATGAGGGAAAATTGAAAGCATTCCCACTTAGAACTGGAAACAGACAAGGGTGTTCACTGCTTCTATTCAACATAGTGCTGGAAGTCCCAGCCAGAGCAATCAGACAAGAGAAGCAAATCAAGGACATCCAAATGGGGGAAGAAGAGGTCAAACTATCTCTCTTTGTTGACGATATGATCTTATAGCTAGAAAACCTCCAAGATTCTGCCACGAGACTACTGGAATTGATAAACAAATTCAACAAAGTCTAAGGATACAAAATCATGGTACAGAAATCAATAGCATTCCTATACGCCAACAACAGTCAAACTGAGAACCAAATCAAAGACTCAATACCCTTCACAATAGCAACAAAGAAAATAAAGAACCTAGGAATATGTTTAACTAATAAGGTAAAAGACCTCTACAGGGAGAACTACATGACACTGAGGAATGAAATAGCAGAGGACGTAAACAGGTGGAAAACCATACCATGCTCATGGGTAGGCAGAATCAACATTGTTAAAATGTCTATACTACCCAAAGTGATCTACAGATGCAATGCAATCCCTACTAAAATACCAACATCATTTTTCACAGATCTAGAAAAAATAATTCTACACTTTGTATGGAACCAGAGAAGACCCTATATAGCAAAAGCAATCTTAAGCAAAAAGAACAAATTGGGAGGCATCAATTTACCAGAGTTCAAGCTATATTACAAGACTATAGTAACTAAAACAGCATGATACTGGCAGAAGAACAGATACATAGACCAGTGGAACAGAACTGAGAACCCAGATATAAAACCAACCTCATATAGCCATCTAATCTTTGACAAAGCAGATAAAAACATACACTGGGGAAAAGAATCCTTATTCAATAAATGGTGCTGGGAAAACTGGATAGACACATGTAGAAGACTGAAACA
Organism: Lemur catta; assembly: GCF_020740605.2. NCBI lineage: Eukaryota > Metazoa > Chordata > Mammalia > Primates > Lemuridae > Lemur > Lemur catta. The sequence goes on from NC_059139.1 coordinate 43,342,494, forward strand.
GAATCTGCACCTATCACCTCTCACAAAAATCAACTCACAGTGGATAACAAACTTAAACCTAAGGCGTGAAACTATAAGAATTCTAGAAGAAAATGTTGGATAAACTCTTATAGACATTGGCCTAGGCAAAGAATTTATGAAGAAAACCCCAAAGGCAATCACAGAACAATAAAAATAAATAAATGGGACCTGATCAAATTAAAAAGCTTCTGCATAGCTAGAGAAACTATCATGAGAGCAAACAGACAACCAACAGAATGGGAAAAAATATTCGCATGTTACACATCTAATAAAGGGATGATAACTAGAATCTATATAGAACTCGGGAAAATCAGCAAGAAAAAATCAAACAACCCTATCAAAAAGTAGGCAAAGCACATGAACAGAAACTTTTCAAAAGAAGATAGACTAATGGCTAACAAACATGACAAAATGCTCAACATCTCTAATCATCAGGGAAATGCAAATCAAAACCACAGTGAGATATTATTTATCTCCAGTGAGAATGGCCTTTATCAAAAAGCCCCAAAACAATAAATGTTGGCATGGTTGCAGAGAGATGGGAACACTCTTACACTGCTGGAAGGACTGCAAACTAGTACAACCTCTGTGGAAAGCAATATGGAGATACCTCAAAGAGATAAAAGTAGACCTACCATTTGATCTAGCAATCCCGTTACTGGGCATCTACCCAAAAGAACAAAAGACATTCTAAAAAAAGACATCTGCACTAGAATGTTTATAGCAGCACAATTTACAATTGCAATGATGTGGAAACAACCCAAATGCCCATCAATATATGAATGGATTAATAAAATGTGGTATATGTATACCAAGGAGTATTACTCAGCCATAAAAAATGGCAAACTAATAGCTTTTGTAACAACCTGGATGGACCTAGAGACCATCCTTTTAAGTAAAGTATTGCAAGAATGGAAAAACAAACACCACATGTACTTGCTACAAAACTGGAACGAATTGATTAACACTCACATGCACACATGGTAGTAAAATTCAATGGAAATCAGGCATGTGGGAGGCAGGAAGAGAGGATGGGTAAATTCATAGTTGATGAGTATGATGCACATTATTTGGGTGATGGACCCACTTATAACTTGGACTCAAACTGTACAAAAGCAAGCCATATAACCAAAACGTTTGCACTACCGTAATATTCTTAAATTAAAAAAAAAATTCACAATATAACCAGCCAGCAGGTCAATAAACAGTGAGAGCTTTAATGATTTGGAAAAAAAATTAAATAAACAAAAAAAACCCACTAATTGAAAAATCTTATTATATACTTCCACTGACATAACTTAGGATATCAAATATAAAACTCTCTATCTGAAAGACTAAAATTAACTTTTAATACAAGGCAGATTTTAGAAAATGCCCTAAAAGTGAATATCCCCCAGTAACATAGAACACTAGCCTCTGAATGGCCAATTTATGTGTGGAAGGGAAGGAGGGTTTATAAAAGCATAGACCATGCAAAAATGAGAGAGCTGTGACACTCCACTCTACCCAAAGGACTATAAAACAAATGTAAAGTGGGCTTTCATATTGTATCTCTTAAACTAAAATGAATGCATTCATAGTGACCAATCACCTGTGGTCTTGTGCCATTCTATTTCATGAGTGCTAATTTTGGGTCCTGATTCTCAACTAGATAATGAGTCCAGTGTGGGTGAGGTACATTTAGTACACTCTGTGGCCCCCACAGCATTTGTCACAGTAGAAGGAGCCCACCAAAACCTATTGATTCAAAATATGCCCAAAACTCTTAAAACTCAACTGTAAGAAAAAACAAATAACCCCACTTAAAAATAGGCAAAAATGGGACAACCCAATTAAAAAATCAGAATAAAAAAATCACAAAAAGATATTCAGAGAGCAAATAAGCATAGAAAAAGAGGCTCAACATCATTAGTGAATTATAAATATTTTTAAAAAATGAGAGGGCCAGTTGCAGTGGCTCTGCCTATAATCCCAGCACTTTGGGAGACTGAGGTAGGAGTATGACTTGAGGCCAAGAGTTTGCAGCCAGCCTGGGAGACTCCATCTCTACAAAATTTAAAAAATTAGCCAGCTATGGTGATGTGCATCTGTAGCTCTAGCTACTTAGGAGGCTGAGACGGGAGGATCACTTGAGCCCAAGTTTGAAGCTGCAGTGAGCTATGATCAAGCCACTGCACTCCAGCCTAGGCAACAGAGCAAGACGCTGTGTCTAAATATAATTACCAGCCAAACAATGAGATACTACTATACGCCTACTAAAATGGCCAAAATCCAAAACACTGACAATACCAAATGCTGGCAAGGATGTGGAGCAACAGGAATTCTCATTCATTCCTGGTGGGAAAATAGTACAGCCATTTTGGAAAACAGCTTGACAGTTTCTTACAAAACTAAACATACTCTTACTATATGATCCAACAAACACACTCTCTGGTATTAAGCGAATTAAAAACTTATGTCCACATAAAAACCAGCTCATGGGTGTTTATAACAGCTTCATTCATAATTGCCAGAACTTGGAAGCAACCAAGATGTCCTTCAGTAGGTATGGATAAATAAATTGTGATACACTCATACAATGGAACATTATTCAGGTATGAAAAGAAATGAGTTATCAAGCCACACAAAACCCGAAAGAACCTTAAATGCATATTGCTGAGTAAAAGAAGCCAGTTTGCAAAGGCTACATTCTGTATGATCCCAACTACGTGACATTCTGGGAAAAAACAAATCTAGAAAGACAATAAAAGGACCAGTGGTTGCCTGGGCTCAGGGAGGAGAAAGGCAGAGAGGAATTAATAGAGCACTGGGGAATTTTAGGGCAGGAAACTCTCCTGTATGATAGTGTACATGGTGAGTACATGACATTACACAGCTGTCAAAACCCATGGAATGAACAGCGCAAAGAGTGAACCCTATGTAAACAACGGATCTTAGCCAATAATACTGTATCAATATTCATTGATCAATTGTGACAAATGTACCACACTAATGCAAGTTGCTAATAACAGGGAAAACCGAAGCTGGGGCGGGGGAGGGAATATATGGGAACTGTCTATACGTTCTGCTCAATTTTTCTGTAAGTCTAAAATTGTTCTAAAAAATAAAGTCTATTAATTAACAATCTTTTAAAACCCCAATTGATTGATCAGTTTCCTTTAACTGAGAAATGAGGCACCTCTAAGGATCTAGCTACTATTTCCGGACAGGAAATGCTAGTGACAATTCTTTGATAAAAATCAGAACTGTGAAGAGTCTTCCCACTGCATACTAAGTGCAAAGGCAGTATGGAATATGAATTTATGGGGCCGCCTGCCAATGGGGCCTCTTTCTTCTTCAGAGCCTTGATCTTTTCTAAAATAAAGTCTGCCGGAAATTTCACACGCATGGAAGCAAAATGGGTCCGCCCCAGAGTCCCATGAGAGCCGTGCCCTTATGGCCTTGAGCATAAACACAGACAGGGAAAGGAAGATTAAATGGATCTCTTGCTCTTCTCCTGGGAGTCTCCAAGTTGTACAGAGGCATGAGTAACTTCCCAGCCAGCTGAAAGGACCTTTCTACTAAGTCAAGGGCATTTTAACATATTTGCTTTATTAATCTTTGAACCTTCATTAAAAGGAATATGTATTAAATAGATCTGAGATGTGGAAACTGAGAGAAAAATATTCTGGTCTATATGGGGTCACCCTGGAAAAAAATAAATGTGGGAGGGAGAGACGGAGGGAGGAAGGGAGGAAGAGAATATACTTTTCAAAATCTGAAAGCATAGATGTTTAAATACACCCACCATGACTTGAACTCTGAGTTTACATGTAGGAGAGTAAGGTCATGTTCATATATGGAAACAGATTCATGGGAAAACTGATGTATCACCCCATTGTTTTTATACTCAATCTCTTATTTTTGCTATTTTTCTTAATCATCTCCCCCAAGCTAGGGTACTTTTCTAATATTTTTCCTTGTGATGACTATAAAATTCTAATGAATTAAGAACCTTTTTCCCTCCTGTAAACTTTTTCTCAGCGCTCACATTTTTCATAAATACTTTCCTAAGAAGGACAAATTCGTATTATATTCATTGTAATATTTAAGGTACTTGATAATGTAGCTAATTGGCACTCAGCATCAAAATAAGACTTAGAGAATCAGAAACAAGAATATCAAAGCTGAAAGGAAATTAAGGATGCTAGAAACTAGTTTCCTCTTTTTTTCCACATGTACAGAAACTGAGACTTGAAAGGGTTAAGAAGCTTTTTCAGGGTCAGGAGTGGCAGATTCAGGACTAGAGCCCACGTTTCTCGGAATCTGTTTTCTCTTATCAATATGGTAGTATCCTTTAAGCTAAATACAAATTTTGTTGCTATTCTTTTTGTAGTTAAAAACAAAACAAAACATTGTTTTGTGTTACAAAGCAGCATCCATTTACTCTACAAATACTTTTGAAGGCATGCCCTGTTCCAGCCCCGCCTGCTCTGCAATACTGAGGCCAGGAGACCATGTGGAACCTGCCCTGTCTAGCAGGCTAACTCTTCACTATCTTCCTAGTAAAAAGAGAGTCAGGGGAGACAAAAACATAATTGTTTTTGTGAACAAATTGTGAATGTGAACAACAGCATAAATTGCACATAGATCCTACCCTTGTGGAATTTAGGATCAATCAGACGGTACATGAAGGGGTAAAGAGGAAAGGGAATTCAAACTTGGAAAGAGGTTAAACACAGACACTGGAAGCTTTATTTGCCCCGTTTACAAGTATGGGTTTTATTCTGTCCATAGTAAGGAATCACTGGAGGGTTTCAGTCAGAGAAGTCATGGACTAAGATCTGTGTTTTAGAGAATTCTCTCTAGTACTCAAAATGATAAGGGCCCGGGCCAGGGCAGCAGCCACAGTGGGACACAGCAGCCCTCTTGCTGGCCATCCTTGGCCACTTCCTCCACAAGGCTGGCCCTTGACATCAGAGCAGCGGTTACTTCCAGAAAGACACAATTCCTCTGCTCCAAAACCTCTGTAACCTAAGACGTCCACCACGGGTATTCATTCCAGGAAAGAATTGTTTGTTGTATGGAGTCAGTTAAAACTCCAATGCCACTGAGGAAGCAGTGTAAAGCAGAATTGAAGATTCAGTGGCTGCACCTATTAAAAAGTAAGGTCGAAACCCAGGTCCCTGCTGAGTCTACAAGTAGAAGAGAGCTTTCAAATTCTTCCCCAAACAGGGCACTCTTATATGGAGAATAGCGCTACACAAATATTCATTAACAGAACTCACTTTGATTTACTATAGCAAATAGGTTGCAAACTTTTTTCCTTAAAGAGCCAGAGAGTAAATATTTTAGGCTTTGAGCGCCATACCATCTCTGCGGCAACCATTTAGCTCTGTTGCCATGGACAAAATGCAAATGAATGAGAGTGGCTGTGTTCCAATAAAACTGCAGTTACCAAATAGGCAGTGCACCAGATTTAACCTACAGGAATAATTTGGCCCCATCCTCCTGTCCTGTAAGAAATCACTTTCTCCACTCCCACTGCTTCACTTGACCAGCAAAAGAAAAAAGAAAAAAGAAATCACTTTCTCTGTAATTTTCCCATAGGACATATTTGCTTTGCATTATTCTCCTTACTGCCAACAAGTTAAAATATGGCATTTCAGTAGAGTTATTGTTCTTGTTTTTTCATTCTTTGCTTCTTTTTTGTGAAGCTCTAAAACACTACATTTGTTTGAAAATAAACACAGAATTTTATTTGATTTTGAGCATTTGTAGGCAATGGCAAATAATAGAAATTCATAGCATTTGAAACTGGAAGAGGATTCAGAGATTTCTTAATCTAATACGCTTTCTTGTCATGATGATCTGAAGCTAAAGAGGCAAAGGGACATGCTGAAGGTCGCACAGCCAGTTGGGTGTGTTGGTGGGCACCCTGTTCAGAGATTTTTTTCCCCTCTACGCAGCCATGGTCATATATATGTGCTCATCTTTTCCTTCATTTACTTAATTTTAAAAAACAAAAGAAAAATTATCTTTCCATAATGTCCCAAAGAGCATTCTGACAGCAACACGAACCAGTTAGCAAATCATCCAACGGTCAAAGAGATACCACTTGCCAAATAGACACACACAGGTATTAGCAGAGCCTGCGACCACCCCTGAAGTTCTGGTTCTGGCAGGTCGACCCATCTGTGATGTGCAGAAGTAGCAAATCTGCATCGCTCTGTTCAGGAGCATTTATTTATTCTTCTCTCCTAGAACCATCAGGATTAATTTGACTGTTATTTTAAAATCCCATTCATCAGACAAGACTTCCAAGGCCATCCAAGCCAGCCGAGCTCTTATATTTGTGGTGGAAATGCCTAAAAATTGTCCAGGGAACTATGAGCCATGTTAACGTCTATTGGAATGGGGTGAACACCAAATGCTGGAGAAGTGCTAGGAAGGGGAGTCTTTCCAATGTCACCATTTCCTTTCTTCTACCTCCACCTTCTCTCTGGGATTCCCACTTTGTAGAAAAGCCCAGGTGGCTATGAGGAAGGATGCTGCATGCTAGGGTTGCATTTCAGTATTCAAGATGGAACAATTAGCCGTGCGCTGAACATTTCCCTTGAATGCAAGTCATAAAAATAAATTAAGTTACACAATGTCCATGACTGACTCACTTGGCAATGGTTCCCAGAGAGAGGTCAGATTAACTGTATTCATTCCCTTAATATCCTTCCACTCAGCATTATGTGCAGTTGGCATCTCTGTATATTAAGTATTCTGAAATCTTTTTTAGGTACATTCTGTTCCATTGCACAAAAAGATCATAAACTTTTCATCAGTTAGTACTTTTATTTCTGTTTTACTTCTATTTTCCTTTCTCTCCCTTTACCAGAAATAATTCAGCTACCCAGCAAACCTAGAGTAGCATCAACTCAGACCCAGAGTTTTGGGGCAATTTAAAAGGGTAAGCTCTCTTCTGGACTAGAATTAGTTCCAAAGACTTCTGAACTCAGAGAGGTCCCTGGGTTTCTACCAGCTAATTTTGCTTGTTATATGCCAGGCTCCGTGTGAATTATCACATTTAATCCTCCAACAACCTTGTGAGATAAACATATAATTGGCTCCATTTTATAGAAAGGAATATTAAGGCTTAGAGAGGTTAAATAAATTGCCCAAGTTCAAAAAATAGTAAGTAGAGGACCAGGGATTCCAACCCATTTTGTCAGCCAACAGAACTCTTAAATACCATGCAAACCCTTCCAATTTGCCAAATGATGCTAGAAAAATTTTTTCCAAAATGTAAGTCAGATTATATTACTCTTCTATTCTGAAAACGTCAATAGCTTTTCATGTCTATTATGTTATTGAAAGTGCATTTTCCATAGAAAAGAATTTCAGAGCCTCTCCCCTCCCTCTTTCCTACCTTACATTTTTTCCACCCATCTTCTTGTTCTGGCTTGCACTCTATGTTCCAGGCTGCTTGTTTCTAAATATGAGGGGCTATTGCACTCCTCCCTGCTTCTCTCAAACTGTTCTCTTTGCCTGGAGGACCCTCCCTCCCAGTGTGCCTAGGAGACACCTATTCATTAGTATTTTGTTCACAGCCGTCTCCTCCTAAAGACTTTTATGAACTTCCCTACAACTTCCTTCAGCTCCTAATTTACCTTGTGCAGACTTTTGTACTGGTGATCAGAACGCATCATTGTATTTTTGGTCTATACATCTTTCTAAATGCCTCAGGCAGGCTCCACACCTTATTTATCCCTGTATCCTTAGTGCCAGTTACAAACACATAGTAGGTGCTTAATCATAGCAACAACAAAAAGCTACCATTTGTTGAGCATCTGATATGTGCCCCATTTGCATATGTTCCTTAATTATATGTGTGTCCATAACTATGCATATGTATATAATATATATGCATATATGTATATTTATGTGCATGGTAGGTTTTGTTACTCCCTTAAAGACACAGAAACTATTATAGCTTGATTGTAGCTTGAAGAGGTTATGTAAGTTGTCTAAACACATGAGGCAAGAAATTGGCAGAGCCAGAATTTGAACTCAAGTTTGACTGACATCAAAGAGAAAAGGAAGAAAGTGAGGTAAAAGGAATAAATATAAAATTTCAAATAAATGGAATGGATTGATAGAAAGGCTGTATATCAGATGGACTGCTTACATGCCCCATCAAAACGTGAACAGCATGTTCTGCAAAAGAGGTGACTGGGCTACTCATCAGTGACAGAGCAGGGGCCCGGGTGTCAAGACTCCTACTTCTGTATTCTGCCATGATCCTGGGCCCTTCTCAAAATCAGAGCTGGGAGAAGGAAAAGCACAGAGGCCTTGCCCAGTGAGAGCAGCTGACATTTCCCTGATGCTAAATGTTCTAAGTTACTGTTTACTTACAACTTTGTCATATTTATAGCAAAAAAAAAAAACAAAAAGCGAGGAATAAGTTGAAATGAAACCGTTATTGTTGTCACCTGAAAGAGAGAAAAGGCAATTGTTACTTTGCAGAAAGTATTTCTGAGCTGAATGACAAATCCCAGTCTCCAAATCACCTCCTCTTTTGTGATTCTTCTCAGCTGATGGTGGAGGACAAATGATTTGTAAAGCTATTGGCTCACTGGAGCACACTTCCAGGACTTCTGTCACTGGTTTAATTTCACACACAAAAATGTGACGGTCACTGATACAGGACAGTTTCTTCCCACCACACACCCAGCCAGCCAGACTGGAGATTGCCCAGGTTACACAACAGCAGTGACAGCTCCTCTGCCTCCCCGGTCACTCTGCTCGGTTGTCCCCTTGCCCCGTGTTGCTTCTTGCCAGGTGGTGTTTGGTTTCTCACACCCTGTTCTGTTCCCATCTCCTCATCACCACCAACAAAATGGGATTCCACCCCAACCTGTATGCGGAAAGGGGCTCAGGGGCTGGCTGTCAGTGGTCACTGGCCCCTCTGAGAGCTTCACCTCTGTGCCATGGAGCAGACTCGTGCTGGGAGTCACACTGGGCCTTGGGGAAAGCCAAGAATAGGTGAGGCCCTCTGAGTGTAAAGGTCTGTGTCCAAACTCTGATGTGATCAGGGCTGGTGACACCCGAGGAGCTGCTCAGAGACAGAGGGAGCAGTGCCATGAGTCAGAAAGCTTCATCCACTTTGGAGCAGGATGCCAGTCAGGGGCTGGACTACTGGGGGCAAATCTAGACCCTAAGGGGATGAAAGAGTGAAAAGCTACTCAGGTGCCGAGCTGGCTTAGGTTCACAGAACAACTAAACCCCAAGAAGGGAAACAAAATGAGATTGAGGAAACCAAGGCACAAGAGGCTCGACTGTGTGGCCTGGGACATGGCTTGGGCAGGGCGATGGCTGCGGGGTTCCCAGGGCCCATCCCTGGCATGTGGACTCTGGGCTCAGCAAAGCTAGACTACTTCCAGATCCCACCCCCAGACAGACTCACTGACACCTGTGTGCCTGGCTCAAGAATTGCTCCGGAGCTAGGCAACGCTGAGCTTTCAGGGTAAAGATCGTCAGGTCTGCAGCCAGAGGGACTGGGGAAGGCAGGTGGGAGACCTGGGTTTCTTCCCTAGAATTGAAAAATAAATCTATTCTACAATGGAGGTGGAACCAGGTATCCTGGTTCTAGATAAATAAATAGACCCCAAAATACCTTCTGCTAGAAAAGATAGAAAGGACAGCCTCCTTCATTGATAATTCTAAGCTGGATTGATGAAATTGTCATTTTTGTACATTAAAAATTTGTCAAATACCAGAAATGTCATATGACTCAATCTTAGTAAATGTCCCACGGGGCTTGGGCAATGGGAACTTTTACTGGGAAACACGGTGACCATTTCAAGTTGTCAATTAGTGAACTTCCTTGCCAGCTTCATTTCCTCCGTTGTAAAATGGAGATAGTGACCCACACAGCTCATTCTTAAGCAAAATTACTTTAAAACATAATAATGCAAATAATAATCAGTTACTGAAAGGGAACATGAGATGAAGTCACTATCCTGTTAATATTATACATTGAATATTATAATAACACTTGTGAGTGTCACTGTAATTAAGATGAGATAATGGAAGCAAGCCACCAAAGCCACATCACACCACCTGTTTCCCCGGTGGTCACCACCTCTTGGTATCCAGGTGCCCTCTCTGCCAGGTGCAGGCCAACCATTTTGGGACAGAGGTTATTCAGATCAAGGCTCTGTTTCTAGTGGCCTCCTGAGTGCCTTGTGTCTGGCTATCCTGGGCATCTTGCAGCCTTGGCTCACCTCTCTGCATCACAGGACATGGGTATCAAAGGGCAAAGGGAAAAGGTCTGGAAAGAAACTCTTAGAGCTTTCCAGGCCTGAAAAGAACCTGCCTTCTAGGCAGGACCAGACTCCTGCCCTCACCTGCTTTGTTCCCTGCCCAGCATAGCCTGGGATGCTTTTCAGGCCTGTGGCTCTGTGTGGCCGTCTTTCCTATTTACATTACCCAGAAAGGATTCCTCGCCAAGCAGAGAGACAGCGCGGGTGGGACAGTGTGCCACTCAGATGACCCCTCCCCTGCCCCTTGCCTCTCCCACAGTCCACAGGAGACCAGCAGCCACTTTAGGGCTGCTGTAAGATTTCAGTTCAGTGGCAGCCCGGTTACAATGACAGCAAAGCTGCATTCCCCAATAGCAATCGTGTGGGCATTTCCTCAGGCCTGCCAGGAACACCGGGAGCATCCTGTGCGGGGGCTGGAGTCACAGCAGGAAGTGACCAAGCACGAGCTGGGCAGCCCTTCTTCCATCTCTGAGTCACTACCACACACAGAAGGGAACTCCGTCCAGGCTGGGTAGAAAAGGAGGGGGTTCAGCCAAGAGGATCAGGAAGACATTTAGATAGGAGGACTGGGTGAATGCAACACCCCACAACCCCCCACACAGATTCACACTCACACGTGCACCTGTCATCTGTCTTCAGTGCAGGGCAGATTCAAACAAGCAAACATTAAATGGATCGCAATTGTTCTGGAACAAACATAATCCCAATAATGGTTTCCAATGTCTATAAAGCAAGGCCAAATTTCCTAAACTAGCACCAACTTCCTTTTCCCTGCACCCCTACCCCTACTCTCTTATTTTAACTGTCCCCTAGCCACATGGGGCTTGGAATACATCAGTCCCATTCCTTCCTCCTTACCTTTACTTTGCAATTCCTCCCAACCTTCCAGAAAATATTTGGCCTCTCTATCCAAATGTATTCCTGAATTTATGCAATGAATGTTTATTGAGTACATTGAGTGGCTATCACATGCCAGGCACTGTACTAGGCCCAGGGACAGGGCAGTATGCAAAGGAGATCAGAGCCCTGCCCCCCAAAGTCTGTTATCTTAGTGCAAATCCTATTTCTACCTCTTAACTCATAGCAAGATTGCCCATACCAAATACTTAGCAATGAACTCTCTCCTTTATTTTTGTTCATTGTTCTATTGTATTGTTATGTAACATTCTGTAGGTATCTATATGGTCTTACTAAATGAACTCTATAAGATCCATGGGGATAGAGACCTCATATAAATTTTTCTTTGTATTTACAATATGTTTTGGGGAACATGGTGAAGATAAAAATAAGTGACAAGATAACAAGGAAGAACGGAGTTCTTATCATTCCTTATTTTACTTTCCAAGGCCAAACCAGGATTTCTCAACCTCAATATTATTGGTATTTGGGGCCTGAAAATTCTTTGTTGAGGGAGACTCTCCCACACATTATAGGATGTTGAGCAGCATCCCTGGCCTCAATCTGTTAGATGCTAGAGGTACCCTTGTCCCAGTTGCGACAACTGAAAATGTCTCCAAACATTGCCAAATGTCCCCAAAGGGAGAGGGAGCAAAAATTGAAGCACCGACTAACCATATCTCTGAAATGTCTTAAGCTTGCTTTCTTGTCTCTATGTCATTAAATTCATACATAAATATGATATTGACATTAAAAAAAATATGTTTAATTTCATGTGAGACATATTTTCCCACAGCATTAAAAAGTTTAGTGTATTAAAAGGCAGCCCCAAGACCTAAGAGCTAGGAAGGTGGATCCAAAAGGGCTTGAATATGCTCCCCAAATCTAGTTTGTGTCTTTGAAGAATTTCTCTAACATTCCAGCATCTGTAAGTCAGCAAAGCCCTAAGACAATGCCCTGGGGTAGTTGGTGTCTGCTCACATAACTAGGGCTACCTGGAATTCCTGGTCCAATTCTCATCATCCACAGCCTCCTTGCAGTTGATACTTCCAAATTCTCATCCCCATTGTGACTGCAGTAGTGCAGCCTCCTCTTCACACAATGTTTGAGTAGACAAGGACCAAAGAAGCCAAAGGAAATTTCACCTTTTCCTTTTGTGTGAGTGTGCTAGAGAGGCAAAATTGGCTTCCTTCTGGACTCAAAAAAAAAAAAAAAAAAAGCAAGAATGAAGTAACAATTGAAATCTAGAAACATACACTTACAGGTTTTAGGGAGAAGCTTCTGGGTGGGTTTCATGAGGAAGCCACACACAAAAGACTTGGTTTATGAAGTCTACTCAATTGCATGCTCCCTGAAAGCAAAGAGTGACCAAACCTTACCCCTCTTGGGAACGCCAGCACTTAGTACAGTGGGTGGCAGGTAGATATAATGTTCAACAAGTGTCTATTGATTAAATAACTTCAGTAAAAGATGTTTCCTTCCTTTTTGATCTTACTTTGAGATGTGATTTTATATAAATAAATTTATATGAAAATTACGTATTTTCATATAAATTATACCATATTATATTTTATAATATATGGTATATTTACATTATATAAAATAATTTATGTTATAAAAATTTAAATAAATTATTTTTATATTTAATTATATAATTTACTATAAACAGAAAAAAGAATCCACACTAAGCATTACCATGTGTCAAGCATTCCATGAAGTTCCTTCACATATATTTCATTTAGTTTAGATTTCTGTATATGTTCCTTCTTAGGTGGTGAAGGTGTGTAAGAAGAGTCCCTGTTTATTCCAAAGAGGCCATTATTTACTAAGCATCTATTCTTTAATTTATTGCTTTTTTCATTCATTTGGCAATCAAATGGTTATGGAGCATCTACCCTCTAAAAGTCCCTTATTAAGGCCTGGGGCTACAAGAAAGACTAAGAAAAGCCCCCACCCTGAAGAAGCTTAATTACTGTGTAGTGTAAAAGACAGACACCTCAGCATAATTACAGTGCAGCGTGTAAGCTGTAAGGACATGTACCGGCATTGTGGATGGCCAGAGCAAGGCCACCTAAGTGAGCCAGGAAGGGGAGAGATGTTGGGACAGATTGCTGGTGAAACTGGGTTGTTAAGGCTCAACGAAAATTAACCCAGCAAAGGGAATAGGAGTGAGGATGGTATATGGATTTCAGGCTGATGTGATTGCTAAAAATAAAGGCACGTGCTCAAAAAATATGTACAGGAAGTTGCAAAAAGCCTGGAACTTCTGAGGCATTAGGCACGATGAAAAGTGAGGATGGGGAGGCAGAGATGAGATGCAGACCATGGGAGCCTCTGGGCTCTATCTTGTGAGTAAAGGAGAACCTCAGTAGGATGCAAAGGCAGAGCATGCTCAGCTGATTTTTGGTGGTTCTCTGTGGCAGCCAAGTGGTTGGGGGGTCAGGCCCACCCAGGGCTGGATGCATGAGGAGGCTGTGATGACAGTCAGTCAGGAGGTGGGGACGGCTACAATGGAGCAGCTCTGGTAGGGATGGAGGAAAGAGTGGAGTCAGGATGTATTTGACATTGGGGTATTAATCCAGGCCCGTGAAATAGCTTCTGGAAATCCATGAATCCCCTGACCTTGAAGCAGTGTGTGTGTGCCTTTATGTGGAAGGAGACCATCACTTCAACAGATTCTCAAGATTTATGATTTATAAACAGATTCTGGAACATGATTTTACCTTATATACAAAGCTCCTGATTCTAGTTATCAAAATAGGATCACCATGCTGACTAGCCACTGGTATCTACTGGTAGCTAGTGGTTAAGGTTTAGCTAATGGTAGGAATTGAATTTTAATTTTGCCAAGGCAAATAACCCTCTTCAGTAACACGCAGCGGCAGGCTCAGTGAACTGGGGTGGTCATCACTGCTCTTGGGCTGGTTTCTTCCATCTTTATAATGAGATGCATCATCTTCATCACAGATGAAGGTCTGGTCGCAGGTGCTATTAACCTTACCTACGTCATTAGACCCAAATTTCAAACATGTTTGTTCTTTGTTCCCACTGTCTTTCACACAGATACAGTGTTTTCAGTGGGCAAAGGGCATCTGTTTAATGCTGGTGTTGAATGGCGTCGGCGAGCCCACATCCGCTAACAGAGGTAGTCTCGCATCCAGTCCACCCGCTCCGCTTTTCGTGATCTTTATCATGGCAGATAACAAGTGACGGACAAGGGCAGTGAGGCATTTGGCAAAGAGATTTGGGGAGGAATATTAGGTTATAATTTTTTTGTTATCTGGACAAGAATAATCTCAGGAATCTAATTTCTGCTCCAAGAAGAGAGTATAGATTGTTCTTTCCACCTCTTTCCACACTTTCCCTGAAAGTGTTCTACACCAGTTACACTAATCAATTAGCATTCATTGTGATAACGGCGCCCAGATCAATAAAGAGAGAGCCGTGTAGAATTAGGTCATTCTAATGGAGATAGAATTCTGCTGATTGAGTCAGAGCCACAGAGTGTTCTTCAGTAGTTTGCATTTGGGAAGAGAAGCAGAGTGACAATGCAAACAAGCAGCCCACCCAACTTGTCCATGAAAAAGGTGATATATTGGTATGTCCCTCTTATCTGTTTTTAGTGAGAAATATATGCACCCTAGGGAAGTGTCCTTGCAGAAAAATCAAGAGTAGAAAACAGATAAATGAAAGGATTTTTACTAACCATTCCATACGTAACCTGTAGACTATTGTCCAGCACAGGAAGGAAATGTGAGGCCAGAGATGCAGAGTGTTATTGCTGCCCTCACCGTGCGCTTGACCTTCGGCAGAGGGTATGAAAAGGGTAGAAACACTGGTTTAGTTTGGAAAGTAACTTTATGCTCACACCTTCTTTCTACCCAGCATCTGTATTATGCAGCATTTAGTCTTACCCTAAATGTTTGTTCGGGTTATTCCATATTTGGTTTTCCCTCTCGACATCATCTGCAAAAATAATGGGAAATGGCTGTGTTCAACCTGATGTTTTTTACACAAGATTACAAATGTCTCACACACTCTGAGTGCCTTGCCAACTCCATTTCTTACAAATCCTAAGTGCTAGAGAAAGATTTTGTGGGAAAAATTTCATTTTATTGGACAATCCTCTTTCATTTCCCACAATTGTAATGAATCTACCCCCAGGTCAGGAGTGTTGTAAAACTATTTCTAGTATATTTATAGCCTGTAGTTATTGTTACAAAGTAGAAAATTTTGTAACACTGAGAATTGTGTGTGTGTGAGAGAGAGAGAGAGAGAGAGAGAGAGAGAGAGAGAGAGAGAGTGAGTTGAATGTGTCTACAGCATAAGGTCCTCTCTGCCAAACTGCCTAAAAGAGCAAAGTAAATTATTCAAACTGTTAAACATAAGTTGAGGGCTGAGATGATACCTGGAGGACACACACATGCACACCCCTACATAATATATATTAATATGTATAAATGTGTGTATCTGCATGTGCACAGTTCTCCACTGCACGAACACTATTCCTTTCAGCAGTTGTTCTACTATTGTTCATCACAGCACCTCACTGACTCCCTCCCAGAGCTGACTGAAGGAGAAGTTCTTTGCTTTTCTTCTCCCCAGTGCTTAAGGGCCTCCTTAAGAGCAAATCAGACACTTGGCTGCATTACTTTCTCAAGAAGGAATGAGCTACAGGTGACCCTAGTGACTTAAAAGAGCACCAATTCCCAAGTATCACACTCACTCTCCAGTATGTATATATAAGATGGGAAACCAAATGCATGTACTCAGGTGCCCTCAAAGATATTAAAAAAAATTCTTTGGAATTTGTGATCATTACAGCTATATACCTGTGAAACCAGACAAGTTATGTCCTTTGAATATGCAACGATGGGACAGGTATAAGATAGACATTCTCATACCAAAAAGGAGAAATCAGAAAGAAGAAAGGGGGGACAGGTCCCAAACAAGGCCAAAACCTAGCACAGAAAATTCCATTAGATCTTAAGGCTCAAGAATAATCTGAATTGCCCAGATGATCTGCCTTCTGCCCCTGGGGTGGCAGCAGTCATCCCCATGGCACTAGGTGGCAGCCCCACCCCTGCAGCACTGGGCAGCCTGGCCCACTGGAATCAAGGTGGCAGGACATGGCCCCAGCCCCTGAAACCAAGGAGGAAACAGCCTTGCCCCCAGGGTCCGTACCTCTGGGCCTGTGGTGAGAGTGGTAGGTGATGATCTCTGAATCACCTTCCATTTCCTTCAAGGATAATGCATGTTTGCAGCCAAATAGCTCTATTGTCCCTTGCTCCAGAATATCAGAAGTCTAAAAGCCCTCCTTTAATTCATTCTGCCTCTGTCCCCTTTTGTTGAAACTGACAGTGTCTTTACTGGCATAATCCCATTTCTCTTCCTGGAGCTGCTGAGATGGCTGATTAAAATCATGGAGAATCTTTGCATGGAGTGATTGTTCAGCCATATCCTTGGTGTTCTCTCCAAAACATACTTTCTCATTTTTTTTGCAATCTGGATAGGCTGAGAATTTTCCCAGTCTTCAAGTTCTGGTTCCTTTTTGCTTAATAGTTCCTTCAAAGTACCTCTCTCTGCTCACACTTTACTTTAAGCAATAAAGGGAAATCAGGCCACATTTTCCAAACTTTACTTAGGAATCTCCTCAGGGAAATATCCAATTTCATCATTCACAAGTTCAACCTTACACAAAACATTAGACCACAGTTCAGCCAAGTTCTTTGCCACTGTATAATGAAGATTGCCTTTCCTCCAGTTTCCAAGAACTTATTTCTCATTTCTATCTGAGACCTCACCAGAACCACCTTTAATGTTCACATTTCTACCAGCATCCTATTCTTGATGATATATGTGTTCTCTAAGATGACAGGAGCTTGCCCTACAGCTCTCTTCTTTTCCTTCTAAGCCCTCACCAGAATTGCCTTTAACATCCAAATTTCTACCAACAGTCCCTTTAAGGAAATCTAGGCTTTTTCTAGCATGCACCTCAAAACTCTTCTAGTTCTAGCTTCTGTCCATTACCCAGTTCCAAAGCCACTTCCACATTCTTAAGTGATTGCTACAGCAGTACCCCACTCAACAGTACTAAAATCTTATTAGTCTGCTAGGGATGCCATAGCAAAATATCACAGACTGGGTGCCTTAAACAACAGAAATTTATGTTCTCCTGACTTCTGGAGGCTAAAAGGCCAAGATCAAGGTGTCATCAGAGGCCTCTCTTCCTGAATGCAGATGGTTGCCTTTTTACGGTGTCCTCGTATAAACTTTCCTCTGTGCCTGCGTGAAGGGAGAGGGATCTTAGGTATCTCCTTCTCTTCTTAGAAGGACACCAGTCCAATTAGATTAGGACCCATCCTTATCACCCTCATTTAATGTTAATTACCTCCTGAAAGGCCCTCTCTCCAATACAGTCACAATGGAGCTCAGGACTTAATTTGGTGGGGACACAATTCATATCAGAACACAGGGTTTTTTAAAGAGCTTTACTTAGGTGCAGAGAGAGATGAAGGATGGGCCAGAAGTAGGGCTGGAGTTATAAATTCCTGGCCTTGGAGAGAACTTCAGGAAGTCACGTCTTATGACTCAGCTTCAGAAAGTGAATGTCCAGGAAACCCAGAAGAGATGATTTTCTATTCTCTGTTCAATATTCCTGAGTGTGGAGACTCTGCAGCCACATTTGACAGCCTTTTAAAGTCAAAGAATTCTTGATGCCAAGGAAAATTTTTCTTTCCTCTTTTTGTTCCCCACAACCATCAAGAATGGTTCACACCTTTGTGCATGCAATAGGAATTCACATCACTTGGTTTACACAGTGGAGGATGATACAGAGGGAAAGCCATGTTTCTTCTCCTAAAGAAACCAAGGCAGTAGTTGAGGGAATAGGAATAATCACGTGGATCAATTCATTCAGAGACATCGGTCAACAAGTAATCTCTTTTGCCTCAGTGGAAACGGAATCAGATTGGAAGTCAGGAGACCTGGGCTATGGTCCCAACATGACCACCACTTAGCCATGAAGACACAATGTATTTAACCTCCTTCTATCTCCATTTCCTTGTATGTAAAAGGAAGGTGGTAGGAATAAGTGGTGGCTGTTGAACCAAAAAAAATCTCTAAATATCATTCAGTGCTTTGAGCATTTCTAATAATCTATGATTGCCATTTAACATTTTTTTAAAAATGCCTGACATAGTCTTATAGGCTCATTGTCCAAAACTTCCATTATTTTTGTATGTCATTTTACCATAAACTGCATGACTAAAACTGGAAACTGTATTTTAATAAATCTTTGACTAATGCTGAATATACCATAAGAATTATTCCTGGCCTTGGATATCATCCGTTTTTTTTATCATTTCTCAATATCATGTGTCTCTTTTCCCACAATGGAAGTTTGGCTGAGAATTTTGTAACCCAAAATAAGGTTGAATATGATATTGCATAAAAGCATGAAAACACAGTGGAGGACTCAATAATGTTTGCAACCAAACTCTAAAAATAAAAATATTTATTTTTACATAATAAAAATACTAATTTTGCATTAGCAAATTAGCTAAATAATTGACAAAATCTCTTTCCCTTGTTTTTTATGAAGGCAGTGTTTAATTTAGAAGGAATTAGATACTTTGCTGCATTTAGGAAAGAAATGGGACCCAGTATAACTTATGACACATGACAGTGATCCTAATCTTTTCTTCCATAGACTCTGGGTGTCAGACCCAGCTCAGGTTGGGAGGCCTGTCATTTAGAGTGCAACCTTTCAGAGGGACTTGTACATTCCTGTATGTCTGAGGTTAAACTTGTTTGACATGGTACCTGGATTTACAGGGTCTTGAAATTTGATTCCAAAAGTTTGCATACTAAATAATATTTTTTAAGGTACAGATTATCTTTGTTTAAAAATAGCAGTTCCCTATTAGAAAGAGCTCCGGATGATGTAATTGCCATGTATTGCAGTGCAATTTGAGACAATCAGGTTCAAGTCTCAAATTCTCAGACACTGGGTAAGGAGAGACTAAGAATGTTACAGAAATGATAAGCTTGGTCTCCTGAAAAGAGATCTGCCTGTGTTATTTTTCAGCACCTTTTGTTGGTGGATTATATCCCCTTAATATGGAAATAAGAAAAAAAAAAGCTGTCTACCTCTCAAAGACTGAGCATGGTAAATGAAAAGGAAATTCAAAGTATTTGAAAATGGTAATTAGCTGATACATAAATACTATTTATGTATCTCATTTCGAGGTGTAAATGTGCACTTATTCCCTTTGCATAGGATGCGTGTAGGGGAGAACTGCACAAAATGGTGAGAGAATCAGATTACTCAATGTGTCAGCGAAATGAACATTAGTCTTAAGCACAATATTTCAGAACACAAATTAGATGGTAGGAAAATAAAGGGGACAGGAGGGCAAGACATCCAAGAAGCCCACTTTGAAGAGCTTGACAGGAGAAGCCACCAATTTCTTATTTTTATCTCTTTGGAGCAGAATTCCTCACAGGGGCTCCACATTCCTCAGGCTCAGACATGATTAAACACCCTATCTTTTAAAATGTTTTACTATTCCAAGCTGAGGAATATATAAATAACCCCTTTCCAGCTACCACTCCTCAGCCTGGAATTTACGCCGAGCGCCTTCTGGGCTTCAGTCTGCTCTGACCAGGCTCCACTTGTGAGCAACAACAAAAGGCGGCCCTGCTGAGTAGCCTGGGTACCCGGATGGAGGAGAAATGAGGTGCATGTGGAACAGCCTGTGCAGGGGGCGGGGAGGAGCGTCAGCAAAATGGGGGCCATGTTTGTCTTGCCTTGGTGTGTTTTGAGAAGCAACGATGAAGTTGTAGCCACATGGTGAACTGAAGGAAGTTTTAACCAACGCAGACCTGGAATAAAAGTTCTAAAATCCCTCCAACTGGTATTGATAGGGACATAGGGCTTTCTGAGCAAGCAGTTGGGAAGACTTGTGTGTCCGCTGGAGTTGGGGTGCTTCAGCATAAACAGCTAAAGTCAAGAGACACCGCCGCACCTGAGATCTGTACTGAGAAATCCATGCACCAAGCGGCCCTGATTGGGGAGGAAGGACTGGCACCTGCCTTACCTGTCCTCACCTGGTCCTCACCTGCCTCTCTGATCTTGTCTCCCTCTCACAGCCTGCACGCTAGCCGACTAGATTACCCTTTTTACCCTAAAGGTGTCATCTACATTCCCACGTCTTTTTTGTCACACCATGAAGGAAGGTCATTACCTCTGGTTTCTTCTTTCTTTCCTTCTTTTCTTTTCTCTTTATCCGTCTCCCCTCCCTTTTCTTCCTCTCTCCCCTCTTTCCTCTCTCTTTCTTTCTTTCTCTCTCTTTTTCTTCCCCTCTCTCTCTTCCTCTCTCACTTGAGTATTGCTCTTCTTCAATCCCAGTTCAAGTGTCATTACATTCCAAAACAGTTTCCCTGTAAATCATAGACCAATATTTTTAAACTATGGGCCTCAAACTGTCTGGCTGAGAATGAAATGAAATGTCAGTTTCTGAGCCCCCACCCCAGACTCACAGAATAACAATTTCTGGTGGTGAGAGCATTTTAACAAGCTCTGCAAATGGTTCCAATGTTCATTAAAGTTTGAGGACTTCTCCTACAGCCTCTTTGTTCATCCCTGTAGCAGATGCTGTCAGCCAATATCCTGACAATATTGTACAACAATGGTTCCTTCTCAGAAGTTCTCAAACATTAGTGTGCACTAGAATGTCATGGAGAACTAATAGAAAATGCTGAGGTCCAGGCTTCATGAATAAGGTCTTTGCATTTTTACCAAGTTCCCCAATGGGCTTCTGGGTTCACACTAACTGGAGGATCACTGTCTGCCATTATTTGTTATTATTTTCTGACTATAGCCAGGGTCCTCTGTTGAATAAGAAGTCCATCCAGGACAAAACACAGCTTATACTCTCCTGGATGCTCAGTGCAGAATGTCCCAGACATAGCTGGCACTCAACAAAAAGAATGGTTTTGATAAGAGTCGCTGGTGATGGTGGAGATAGTGATGTGATACATTTGGTTCACTTTATTCCTTAAATTCCTGGGATCTTTATTCTCCTTTATGCCCCTCACTAAATCTGCTACTCAGTCTTCGACAGGCCCAGCTTCATAGGCGTGCATCCAGGGTGGTTGTACGGGGCCCTGTACTAAGAAGAGCCCTGAATTTGGTTTAATGCCCTCTGTCACCTCAGTGAAATTCTTACTAAATTTTTAACAATAGACCCACACTTTCATGTAGCACTGGACCTCATAAAATTAGACTAGCCAGTCCTAGTCTTATAGACTATTCACTCAGATGTGTGCCTTTCTCTATATTCTGGCCCAGGTGCTGTTATCTCACATCCAGGCAACTGCATCAAGTTTGCGGCACACCTAGCATCCCAGCTGTAATAGTAGCCCTGAAACAAAGGGTCAGGTTTCATCGATATGGAAAGTAATAGGAGACATGGGTAGTGAGACTGTAAGCCAAAATAGACAGTTGGCAATTTTTATCAAAATTTTAAATTCACATATCTTATGAGCCAGCAATTTCATCTCTAGGAATTCATGCTGTAGAAGCAAATTGCTTAAGGTTATACAGATGTTCATTGCATTGTCTATAATAACAAAAGACTACAAGCAAATTAAATGTCCCTAAATAGAAAACTAGCTAAGTTCATACATATATATGTGCTTGCATATGCATAAAAGTCTTCTAGAGGTACATGCAGAAAACTGGGAATAGCCGTTGCCTCTGAGGAATGAGGATGGGGACTGGGTAAAGAATAACTTTGTATTTTCTATCTTTTCCATTGTTTGGATTGTTCTTACTTTGTCACATAAATTATTAAGATTTTTCAATCACTAATTTATTAAGATTTTTCAATCACAAAATTATTAAATTGAATTTTAAAAACATAGTACGGCTTGATTGAAACCTCTTGTGATAGGCTGAAAACTTGCCCCCCAAAAATACCAAGTGCAAATCTCAAGAACCTATGAATGTTACCTTTGAGGAAACAGGGTCTTTGCAGATGGAATTCAGTTAAGGATCTTGTGATGGGAAGATTATCTGGATTATTTGGGTGGGAGGAGAGACCTAAAGGCCATCACATGTATCCTCGTAAGAGGGAGGCAGAGGAGGATTTGAACACATACACACACAGATGCTATGAAGACGGAGCAGAGAGAGATTTGAAGATGTTAGCCTTGAAGATTAGAATGATGCAGCCACAGAAGCTGGAAGAGGTGAGGAACTGATTCTCCGCTACAGCCTCCAGAGGGAGGGTAGCCCTGGCAACATCTTGATTTGGGCCCATCTATACTGATTACAGACTTCTGGCCTCCAAAACTATAAGAGAATAAATTTCTGTAGTTTTAAGCCACTAAGTTTGTGGTAATTTGTTACAGTAACCACAAAAAATTAATATACTCCTGAATTGAATGTGATGTAAATGTTGTTTGGAATAATTAACCTAGAAATTAAGAGAATGAACACTGCAGTAGTCAGATCTTGAGAAGAGAGATGCCAGTTGGGACATTTGTGGTAAAGGCCCAGGGTAAATGGATATAGTCAGCAACTGTGCTTGTAAAAATAAGCAGCAGAAAGAGTCCAAGAGCCACACTGAATAAAAAATTTAAAAGAATAGTCAACCAAAGACTTTCCAGTCTATAAAATACACAGATGAGGAAAGATGGCCCTTTTAATAAACAATGTGGGGTATCCATTTAGAAAAAAATGAACTTGACCACTTTTTGCCATAGACAAAAATTAATTCCAGCTACATAGAAGATTTCCACATGAAAGGTAAAGCAACAAAACTTCTTCAGGAAAATGAAAGAGAACATCTTTGTGACCTTGCAGTAGACTAAGCTTTCTAAAACAAGTCACAAAAAGTGATCACTATAAAAGAAAAAAATGATCATCAAAAGACAAGAAAAGGAGTGAAAAAGAAGCTCATATATGAGAAGATATTCACAGCACACATATCTGACAGAGGAATCATATCCTAAATATATAAAGAACTCTTATTAATCAATAAGAAATGGGCAAAAGACTTGAACAGGCACTTCACAATGGAGCTCATGGTTTTTCAGGTTCTTTTGATTGATGTCTAAATGGCACAAAACAAATGAAAAGTGTTTGTCTTGCTTGGTCATTATGAAATGCAGATTTAAACCACAATGGGATAATAGTACATGATGATGGAATGGCTGAAAAGTAAATAAGATGGGAATTTTCAAGTATTTCTAAGAAGGTAAAGAAACTGAAACTTTTATACACTCCTGGTTAAAATGTAAGTTGGTAGAATCCCCTGAGAAACTATCAGGATTTGTCAGTATCTAGTACAGCTGAATAGATGCACAATCTGTGATCTAGTATTACACTCCCAAAGCCCAACACCATGCATACGTATGCTCATCAGCAGACACATACTAGAATGTTCACAGCAGTTCTATTCATAATAGCACTGTGTTTGTGTTGCTATAACAAAATGTCTGAGACTGGGCAATTTATAAAGAAAAGAGCCTTATTTGGCTCATTGTTCTGGAGGCTGGAAAGTCGGCTCTCCAGGAGCCAGCCCCTGGTTGGCTTCTGGTGAGGGGCCCCTCTGCATCATAACATGGCAAAAAAGCAAGGGGCAAGCAGGTGCATGCAAAAAGGGCAACCTGCTGTCTCAGGAGCCAATCCATTCCCAGGAGAACTAATCCCTTCCCGAGAGAACTAACCCAGTCTCTCAAGAGAACATTAATCTGTCTCAAGGACCTAATCACCTCCTAAAGGCACTATCTCCAAACAACGCCACACCAGGGACCAGGCCTCAACGTGAGTTTTGGTGGGCACAAACCATGTGCAAATCATAGCAAATCCCAAACTGGAAATTACCCAAATGTCCATCAGTAATAAAATAGATAACTATATTATGGTATATACACACCATGGAATGCTGTATACCAATGAGAATAAATGATATACCACTAAACTTTGCAAATTCCTAATTATTTGTACTTTATATCCTTGAATGTTGTTTTTTTATTCTACCACATATATTACTTTTTAATCACAAAATTAAATTAAAAATTTTAAATGTGTGAGGGCTTAATTGATTGTTCTCAGAAACATGAAAGAAGCCAGACATAAAAGAATATATACTGTGTGATTCCATCTATATTTTTAAAAGGAAAAATAAAAACCAAAACCTGTATGTTGTCAAAAGGATCTGGAAAGATATTTCTCGAAAGAAGAGATATAAATGGCCAACAGATGTTAATATATGAAAAAGTATTCAACATCTCTAATCATTGGGGAAATGCAAATTAAAACCATAATGAGATATCACTAGAATGGCTATCATCAAAAAGACAAATGGTAACAAGTGTTGGCAAGAATGTTGCAAAAAGACAACCCTCATACACTGTTGGTGGGAATGTAAATTAGCACAGCCATTTGGGAAATAGTACAAAGGTGCCTCAAAAAATTAAAAATAGAATTACTATATTATCCAGCAATCCCACTTCTGAGTATATATACAAAGGAATTAAAATTGGTATGTCAAAGAGATATCTGGACTCTCATGTTCTTTTCACAATAGCCAAGATTGGAAGCAACCTAGGTGTTCATCAATGGATGAGCCATAAAGAAAATGTAGTATATATACACAATGGAATATTATACAGCCTTAAAAAAAGAAGGAAATTCTGCCATTTGAGACAACATAAATGGAACTGGAAGACATTATGCTAACTAGAATCAGCCAGGCACAGAGAGACAAATACTGTATGAACTGGCTTATATGTGAGATCTAAACACATCAATCTCATAGGAGCAGAGAGTAGAACAGTGCTTTCCAAAGCCTGGTTGCCAGGAGGGAAAGGGATGGGGAAAGGGAAGATGTTGATCTAAAGCTACAAAGTTTAGGATACTGGCTAAATATATTTTAGTGATTTCTTGCACTGCCTGGTGACCACAGTTAATAATATTTAGTAGCCTACTTTAACCTTCAAAATTGCTAAAAGAATACACTTTTAATGTTCTCAAAATAAAACAAAAAAGATAAATTGGTGAGGTGATGGATACATTAATTAGCTTGATTTAATCTTTCTGTAATGTTTACATAGATCAAAACATCACATTGTACCCATAAATATACACAATTATTATTCATCAATTAAAAAGAAATTTTGACAATCTATATGCTGTCAGAAGACTGGATAGATTACCCTAGATGGGGAGAGTACCTTGAGGGGGCAGAGGTGGGGACTCCGGGGGATGGTAATGACTTGTCCCTTTATTTGGATACTGATTGCATAGATTTGTTCAGTCTGTGAACATTCAAACCTGTATACTTATGATATATGCAAATCTTTGCACTCATTACATTAAAATTTTTTGAAAGACCCAAAGGTCTGATAAAAGACCCAGGCACATGTGTGTAAGAATGTAACGTATGTATATGTTCCTACATACCACACATGCATGCACAGAACACTGCTCTTACAGAGGGCTTAATAAATTTAGCAAAAATATTTTAAAGCTGAGCACTGAAATTCCTTGTGTCCTCTGTGCTGACTTGCCCTTTCTCATAATGTTATTTGAAGTCACACAAAATTTGGTATTTTGGCATTTCAGCACATTTCTCTTTTCTCGGTGGGGGAAAAAAAGGAAATGTCACATGAAGACTTATATACCTCAGATGCAATTCTGCAAATGGTTCTTAATCATCCCCAGTTCTCATCTTGGAGCCAGTCTTCTTGACTGAGAGGACTTATTTTTAGATAGCTTCGCAGTTGACAGTTGAGAATCCAGCCACTCCACCCTCCTCCTCCCCTCTCTCTGCCAGATCCTGCTCAGTTGGGAATTTACATTTTAAACTGTCCCACAAGAATTTATAATGATGTTGGGAATGAGTTGATGTGGAAATCACAACCATAGAATTGGACAAAAACTGGTGTTTGCAATGGAACATTTAAAAACCGAAATAATGACCATTTCCTTTAAAACTGAGGCTTTAAGAATAAGAAATGAGCTATGAAATTTTCACCTCCAAATCACTGGATCAAATTAAGATTTTAAATAGTAAGAAATATTAGTCTCAAAATTAAGAATCAGGTTTTTTTTAAATGAAGCACCCAACTACACACTATAAATCAGTGGCCCTCAAAGTGTGGTTCTCCAGACTAGCAGCAGTAGCATCCCCGGGCATGTGTTGGAAATGCACATTCTCAGTCCTACCCTAGACGAACTGAATCAGAGACTCTGAGAACGGGGCCCTGCAATCTGTGTTGTAATCTTGAGGTGAGTGTGAGGCATGCTCATAGAGAATCACTGCTATCACCAAGTGTTCTTCTATAAAGAGTGAAAACATAACCATTGTGTTGCATCATGCAAATACATTTTTCACATATTTAAATGAGTATAATAGCATATCCATTAGCATTTTTTTCTTAATATCCTGATAAACTAGACGTAGTTAAGGACTATCTGGCAACCCAAACTACCTTCATGCACAGAGACAGGGATGTGAGTGGGGGGGGGGTGTTTTCGTGCAGAAGCCCAGCCTGTATTGGGCCCACAGGGCCATAGCAGTCTGCCTCTGTACATGCTGTTGTCCACTGTAACCTGCAATTACTCCATTTGCTTGGGTTTGAAAAATTCTTTCATTTTCCAAAGCTCTGTCTACCACCTAAAGACTTGTGGTAATACCCCAAAATAGATCTACAAGTCCATAAATATAGTCCAGTTAAACACAAGTTAGCAGGTGAAAGTTTAAATTTTTTTTTCAGGTGAAATTATGAATACTGGAAAAATCTCCCAGGGAGGGTTTTGGAGCTAACTCAGCATAATGCCATCGAAGAAAACCAACTTGAGCTGGGAAGAGAGAGGACCTTTGGATTCAATTCCCCATGAGAAAAGCTCCATCATTTAGGTTTAGATTTAAATGTTTATTGAGTATTCACAATGTGTCAGGCTCTGTGATAGTATTTTGTGTAGTATGAAGATCAGAGGTCTCTGATAGGATGGTACATCTCCACCTCCCCTTCCTGGAAATACAATCACCTTATAACAGGAGGGCTGTTATAGCAAGCGACAAAAAGCCTACTTGAATTAGCTTAAGCAAAAAAGAAGGAGGAGGAGGAGGAGGAGGAGAATAAAAAGGGGAAGGAGAAAGGGAAGTGGAAGGGGGAGGGGGAGGAGGGGGAGGAGAAGGAGAAAGGGAAGGGGAATGGGAAGGAGAAGGAGAAGGAGGAGGGAGAGAAAGGCCTTGGGATGTTATTGGTGATCAAACCAAACTTTGGAAAGATCAAGGGTAGAATTTGCATAACTGACTCTAACACCATCTATCTTTGCTTCTGCTTTTGTTAGCAGCACTCTCTTTCTAAAACTGTTTTATTGAGATATAATTCACATGCCACACAATTGAAACATTTAAAGTATACAATTTAATGGCTTTAGTATATCCACAGAGTTGTGCCTCCATCATGATAAGTAATTTAAGAATGTCTTCATTACTCTAAAAAGAAACCTTGCTGCCCTTAGTCATCAATCCCCCCACCCAAACCTTCCCATCACCCCCAGTACTAGCCAACCGCTAATCTATGTTCTATCTCAGTAGATTTACCTTTTCTGGATATTTTATATAAATGAAATCAGATAATACATGATCTTTCGTGACTGGCTTATATCACTTAGCATAATGTTTTTAAGGTTCATCCGTGGTGTAATGTGTGTCAGTACGTTCCTTTTCATGACTGAATAATATTCCATTGTGTGGATAGGCACCTTTTTATCAATTCATCAGTTGACAGAAGTTTGGGTTGTTTCTACTTTTTGACTATTATGAAAAATGCTAACAGCACTCTCATAAAACAATCTCTCCAGGTGGCAGGAATCTAGCCATCACCAGTCTTGTGTTCACCCCAAGTCCCTAATAACTTCACAATCATTCAGAAAGAAGTAAAATCTTTCCTACTGGTTTCAGACAAAAAAGACACAGGGGAGAATTATGATTGGCCTGACTCAGTGCAAGTCTCAACCAGGCTAAAGGACTGGAGAGACATGACACCTAACAAGACAGCCACTGCTGTTCAGACAGGTCGCTTGTCTAGAGCAGATGAATGAAATGTTTCTGAAAAGAAGCAGGGTAGCATAGACATGACTACTGTAGGAACCTTTAGTTGGGCGGCCTCTCCCATTTTTGTCTATTTTAGCTCTTTTTTGCATCTTCCCTGAACCTCAAGCATATGAAGTCAGGAGAGTTGACAACTTTAGATGTGAAAACATAAAGCTACCAGCTCTACAGCCCTTCAGAAAGGGCCTAGAATCATCAAGAACAAAGTAACATGGGGTGGTTCAGATTTTCAAGCAAGAAGACTATACAATGTGAAGGGAATTTATCCAGTTAGTCAACCATCAGCTATGCATTACACATCTGAATACTAGGAGTTAGACACCATGCTAGGTAGCAAAGCTAATAAGACCCACAAAATGATTTCGGGACTGCAGTTGATTTTGCCAAGCCTTTCTCTTCTTTCTTGCTCTTTCTTCTGCTTCTCTTTTTAACTGACAGTGGCCTCAGTGTGTACATTCTCAACATAATGTGCCCCAGGGTTCCAAAGTTGTAGATTTGTACCACTGTCACTCATCCAAGTTTGCTCTGTTCTGTGGCATGAGAATGCAACAAGCTCTTCAAGACTAGGCTTCAGCCCAAGGAGAGAGAACAAAGAACTCTCAAATCTGGAAGAAATCCACGCTGGAAAACCACACAAAGGCTACTAGGCACTTGGGTTTTTTTTAGTTTTGCTTTTCCTAAAGGTAAGAATTAAACTTAGTAAGGAGAAATTTCAAAAAGGACAAGACCCTTAGATTATGTGATTCTGACTGTATTCTGTTGCATTTCACCTTTCCCTTGGGGACACCACTACCCCCACTATCACTGCCCTGAGAAATAGTCCCCTTTCAAAGACTGGCTAAATAAAATTAATGAAAAGAAAAGTCTAGTTAAGCTCAGACAAAACTTTGAACAAAGTTGAGTCAGCAAACATTATTGGGGAACAATATGAAACTAAGTAAACATATCAGAAATAACATTGGCTTGAAGCTCATCAAAAGCGTTCTAGCACTTCCTATTCGTGGGAGCCTGAAAAATTCATTTATACTCTTTTAGCCATTTATCCCTCTTCTGGAAAATGAGGTTAATAATACCTATCTCATAGGCTTATACTGTGAGTTAAAGAAGATTATTCATTTGACAAATATATACTAAGTGACTATTAAGTGTCAGATGCTGTTTTAGATACAACAATCACACAAAAACACACACACAAAATCACACCCTTATGGAGCTTACATTCTAGTAGGGGAAGAGAGACAATAATATTTGATAGGTAGAAGATATGGGCTGTCTGTATTTTACATAATGAGCTAATATGGGTGTCTTGGTCTGTTTTGTGCTGCTATAACAAAATACCCGAAACTGGGTGATTTATAAATTTCCTAGTTCTCATAGTTCTGGAGGCTGGAAAGTCCAAGTTCAAGGCACTGGCATCTAGTAAGAGCCTTCCTGCTGCCTCCTCACATAGCAGAAGAGCAGAAGAGAGTGAACCCACCCCCGGAAGCTCTTTTTATGGCAGTATTTATCCATTTATGTAGGTGGAGCCCTCATAAACTACACATCTCACATTAAGCCCCATCTCCAATACCGTTGCACCAGGGATTAATTTTCCAGCACACGAATTTTGGGGGACACATTCAGATCATAGGAATGTGTTTAGCCACATCTAAAAAGAAAAAAAATAATAAAGTAAAATTACCATATGAAAGCTATCTGCAGTTTGTACTTTTGGAGGCAGTTGGCTCTTTTATCTGAGAAGGCCATTTCAAGGGTGGATCTAGCTATCCAGAGGAAAAACCAAATCCCATTTTGCAACCGAGACTTTCTGGAGAATGAAGAGTTAGACTTCTGTGCAAAGGCTGATCTGCAACAAGAAGGCAGGTTGAGGGAAACTTGGCCTATGTCACGAGTACAGAGTTGAGGGAGATGGACTGTCCCCTGCCCGGGTTAGCTGACTGGGAGCCCAGAAGGAAGCAGCCAATAGCTGATCCCTTGTGAAGGAGCTTGATTCATGGTTTCCAGGAGTAGAGATATCTGATATATGGTCTGAATTTTCCATCTTGGCATTGTAATTGCTTTGTTATTCTCAAGCCATTTGTAAAGTTTTATCATACACTAAAAATAGGTGGTAGGCATGCTTTCTGGGAAAAAGAGAAAAGTTTGTGTTCACACTTGGAATGCCTCAGGGTGGGGAGAAACCAGCAGGGGTTGATAGAAGGCAAGAGGTCTGGAGAGAAATGCCTGGAGAAGTCTAGCATGACAGAAAATGAAGGTCTAACATGACAGATAATGAAGGTCAAGATTAGAGGACTAAGTGCATTTTCTGGCAAGTGTCAGAATTACTAAGAAAGGAGAAACTCGTGAAGATGAGAACCTGTGGGATGGATCCTCAGTTTACATTTGTTAAGCATTTAAGAGAAACCCCAAAGGCAGAAGAATTGGAGAACTTTATGAGCACATATGAAACATTCTAGACACATAGTAGACATGCAATAAATGTTCAGTCCCTTCTTCCTTCTCCTTTATTTTCATAATAAAATGATGGGAAAAACCAAGATGTGAGAAAGTGTTTACCCAACAAGGTAACAAGGAGCTACCAGAGTTAATTTGCCTATAAGGCAATATGGATTCAAAATGCTTACATGAGTTTTCAAGGCTCCTTGCTTCCTAGTTTTAGTCTTGTTGCCACAAGATAGATCCCACTTTTCTTTTCGCTAGATAAGAGTTGGTGTTCAAATGGCCTTGTCTTTGTCCCTTCTGAGGCTTAAGCAAATTCTCACTGGGTGACAATTTCAACACCCCAGCTCAGTTCTGGTTCCTGGTTGTAAATATCTTCCTTCCACATAATTAAGAGAAGCATTATATTTGATGACATGCATGGTCTCATCTCTAAGACTAATCTTGCTTGCTAAATACAGGATGGCCTGACCATATGACCACTATCCAAAGAATAATCTGGTGCTATGGTCCCCAACCTCAGGTCACAGACCAGTACCAGTCTGTGGCCTGTTAGGAACTGGGCAGCACAGCAGGAGGTGAGTGGTGGGGAGCGAGCAAAGCTTCATCTGTATTTACAGCCACTCCCCATGACTCGCATCACCGCCTGAGCTCTGCCTCCTGTCAGATCTGCGGCAGCATTAGATTCTGCATGATGGTGAGTTGTATAATTATTTCATTATATATTACAATGTAATAATAATAGAAATAAAGTTCACAATAAATGTAATGTGCTTGAATCATCCTGAAACCATCTCCCCGAGCCCGGTCCGTGAAAAAAATTGTCTTCCTTGAAACCAGTCCCTGGTGCCAAAAAGTTTGGGGACTGTTGCTTTAGTAGACATAAATATGCAGCTAAAATGCCAAGAACAGTGTTATCAGGGTGGTGGTTCTGATACAGTGTAGTGAGAATTATGTTTTCTTTCATGGTACTTCTCTTTGCTCTTCATTCTTCCTGTAAATGTTTGTCATTAAAAGAGCATATAGTTTGGTTTTCTCTCCTCTCCACTCTTTCTTTTCCTGATCCCTTTGGTTGAAAGTTATTATTTAGAGGTAAGGTTGGAGATAGAGTTTGGCTGTAGCTACACAATTTCATCTGCTTAGTTTCATCGTGAGGCATGCTGGAAAGATCTTAAAGGTGGTGCACATTTTGTAGCCTAGTTAATATCTTGTGGGCACTTTAATTTACTTTATAGCATTTTTCCAAGGCTGGTGCATGCCTGCAATGGAAGAGTCAGCTCTTCCTTTAAGTGACGGAAGTAAGCCATTCTCAAGTAGAAGGAATGCGTATTTAAATTTATGATAGCTGAACTTGGCTGCGGCAGCCACATTCTTGTTCTACTTTAAGCTTGGCAAGCCACTCTAATACTTGTCCTTGGTCTGCAGACAAGAAAACTCTGTATTTTCCTTTGTTGGGATCTTAGAAAGCTCAACAATATATTTTTCATTTGAGACTATGATAAACTACACAAAGATTATGTGAACAGTCCAGCTTTGCCCAGCCTGACAAACCCGTAAAAAGAATGTATTTACAGAATGCTTATGTTTCCCTGCCACGATACTGTGATGTCTGGCCAACCACTTTCTTTACACAGAGGTAGATTTATAGTCAAACCCTAATAGCAAATTATTTCCTTCTAAACTATCCGTTCAATTGGTTCAGCATGGAAGCATGATTTTAACAGAAATAATATTTTTGAAAACATAATAGGCCCACGGTATAAATTGTCTAGTTTAAAATCCAGAGATATTACATTTACTTGGCTCAAACCCATGCCCTGAATCCTGGGGCTGTTCTCAATTGTTCCTTCCATCTACCTCCACATATTCAAACACACTCACAAGTGTGTTGTTACAATAAATCAGAAGGAAATTTTATAATAAGAAATGCACAAGTCATCAGTATCTTGCAACATCTGAAGAGAGCACTGGTTTTCAGACTTTAATTCATTTGATAAGTGATCATTGAACACCGGTTATGTGCCAGATTCTGTAGATATATGTGGCAATAAACCAACAGACAAATCTTCTATAGTCATGGAGCATTCTAATGGGGGTAGGGGGAAGACAGTAATCAGATGACTACATAATAAAACGTTAGCTAGTGCTAAGGGCCAGGAAGAAAAGTTAGTTTCCATAAGAATCAAATGGGCTCTTGTTGAGAATGCACTCAACTAGAGAACTCATTCTAAAGCCAAACTTTGTAGTCAGGGAGGGGTCTCCACTGCCCTTTCCAGTCTGTAGAAAAAGCCCGGTTCATCTAGAGGTCTACCTTGCCCTCCGCAGCCCTGGGAGAAGAAACTAAAGTGCTGTCCGTTGCAGCCCGCCCTCTCTGCCAGGCCACCTGCGCCCAGTGCCTTTTGATTACTCAAAGGTGACAATCATCCAGTAGACTTTCTACCAGACCCAGGTAGCTGCAGCTCTGGCTGGAACAGCAAGTGCCTCTGAAGTTAACTGCGCTCTGAGCCCGCTCATAGGCTGCTAGAGGCCGAGGTCACATTAAAGAGAAGAAATCAGAAGGTGTTAGAGAGAAGCCTTTATTATTGGGGGTGGGGAGGGGGGAGAGGTCAGTTAGATTCTCTTCCTAATGATGTGTGACCCAGATGTCCCAGATGTCAGAACTATCTCACACAAATGACAGGGTTTCTTGAAAGGAAAATTAAATAGCTGATTCCATTATGTGAACCTCAAATGGTGTGTGTGTGTGTGTGTGTGTGCGCGTGTGTGTGTGTGTGTGTGTGTGTGTGTGTGTGTGTGTGTAAAAGAGAGAGAGACTACAGAGCCTCTTTAAGAGTGAGCAGCTTGTTTCCCTAGAAGGACCACTGGGGCCAGGAAGAGGAAAGGTTAGTTTTGAAAGCTTGAGCCGAATGTATGCTTTTATAACTTGCATTTGAACAAACGAAAATGGTATCTGTAATGTCATAGATAATTGGTTCTGGAGGGAACCTTACCCAACATCTACCCAGTTTATAAGTAAGAAAAGTGAGCACTGGAGAGGTGAACGATGTCCGAGGGTTCGTGGCAAGTTGGAGGAAATGCCGGCGGAGCATGCGGCCTGCTGCTACTAATGAGTCCACTGCCACATGTTAAAGGTAAGTGCTACAACATCACTCACATAAGCTTACCCAATATAACCCTTTTTTTAAAATCCAAGTTTTTATCAGAAATAACTGAATTCACATGGACCCTACCAAAGGTTTAGTAAACAGATAACTCAAAGGAACCTTAACCAAGGTTAACTCAAGTGTCCCCAGGGCGTTAAGTGAGGACTGTCCTGACATAGTTGAGGTTCTGGGTAATTTACTTCTGTCCGCCTGACATTTGCTGAGAGAGACATATGGGAAAAAGGGGGTGAAAAGTTTTGGAATGTCTGCCCCTGTGTTGGCGCAATTGGAAGGACAGTAAGCTGGGGGGAGGCTCCGCAAGGCAGGAAGGGAGGCAGCACTCCGTCTGAGGCTCCACATTGAGCACAACCGCACAGAAGTATAGAGACTTGCCTTGGGTAAGGTCATTTTAAGAGGAAAAGGCCCCTTTATGGCAACTTTGGTTAAAAGGAAGGAAATTTTGCTGAAAAGAAAGTCTCACCTGGGAAAGTAAATAAATATCTCAACGAAGGACACCACTGCCCCCTCATAACTGCTGAACAATGCCTATAGGCCCAGCTTGACAGTCTTGAGGCTCGTGGGACCAGCCTAAGGCAACACCAGCAGAGGAATTAGATCCACTGTTGCCCCTTGACAATAGTGATGAAGAACTGGAAGCCACAGACAGGACTTAGCATGATAAATCCCAACAAAGGCTGGAGCTAGGCCAATGGGGTGAAGAGGCAGTGCCTCCAGACCTCAGCCCTGAAATCCTTTTTTCCCAGCTCCCAGCAAAGCCCTGACCACTTCTCCATGCCCAGCCCGAACAAATCCCACTTGCGCCAAGAAGATAAGCCTCATCTCCCAGTGGCAGACTGCTGCCCACAGCCTTCTGTGTTCCCGAACTGTGCCACCTCCCGCTGGAATTCTCTGCTCATGTTTCCTCCACGGGTTTGTGAGCAGGGCCTCATCTTATTCACCTCCGTATGTCCCTCCAGAGCCTGACAGCTTGCTCTCCTAGGAGTGCAAAACGTTACCTGCTGAGTTGGATATGGAAGCTCACTTAAAGCATTAAAATGCTAAGGTTAGGCATTCCAGCCAGCACCAACTAGGACTGCAGGGAAATTTGCTGAAGTCAAAGTCTCGTGTCCGAGCACCAAATTAAACTCTCTCTTTTTTACAAGATCCTATTCAAATCTCACCTCCTCCATGAAGATATTCCTTGGCACGTCCCTCTCCCGTATGCAGCCATCTTGGCCACTGCTCATTGTGCCACATTCTCTCCCTTCTGACGTTGCTTCTACTTTTGCCCGTCAGCACTTTTCAGCTCTCATGTATTTTAGTTATTATATGTCCCAGAGTATAAGAACACAGACTTTGCTATCAAATAGAACTGAGTTCAAATCCTAAGCTGACACTTATTAATCATGTGCCCTTGGACTTATCTTCTTTAACTCTCAGTTTTCATATCTGTAAAATGAGAAAATAATAATACCTACCCTATAGGATTATTGTAACACTTTAAAGAGTCAATGTAAAGTGCTTAGCATAAATCCCAGTACAATAACAAATGTTAGTTCTTATTTTTATTATTAATAAATAATAAATAGATCCAAAGTTGTTAGACATTTTATTAGGAAATGGGTTCCTCTAAATATGTAATTTAAAATTCTTGACATTCTCCCTTAAAAAGTAGACGTACATAAAATTTTTGTATAGAATTTCAGGAGAACCATGGAAGCCCTGAATCCAACCTTTCACCTTAGTTTAGGATACCCCATTATAGAGTGTGCTTTCAGCCTTCCACAAGAGTGTATGATTGTTGAGGGCTGAAATCATGTCTTCCAATTTTCTGCTCCCCATAGCACCTTATAACAGTGCCTAGTACTTGGAAAACACTCAATAAATACTTGAAGATTTGTTGATGCCAAATTTTAATTCTCCACTGAATGCTGGAATGAAGCTCTAAAGATTTGGAGTTAATTCTCTTTATTACTAGAGGAAAAAATGCTTTCATACTCTTTGGAGGACTTGATGTTAATGCTACTTTTGCCCAGAACATGAGTTATCAATTCCAAATGGGACTCTCAGTTTCCAAAGTTCTGTGGCCAGTTCCAAGGAAGGACATTTAGGCCCCTAAGCCAAATCACACTCGCTGGGAAGAGAGGATGTTCTCAGCCAGCACCTGGACCAAAAGTTCTTTACATCTGTACTGACAACCAAATGCCATGGTGGCCTATTACAACTGTTCAGATGAGGCCATTTGCAGCAAGTCAATTTATACCAAGCCTAACTTTTGCAAAATAGGCCAGAAATTAAGCCAAAAATTCAATAAGAACTCTGACAATAATTAACTTGTATTACTGAACACCTTTGTTAATGGAGACGCACTATACACATATGTTTATTCAAAACAATTGATAAAAGGTGTATGATCTACACTTTATGTCCCTCCCTCCCTTTTTCCCTCCTTTCAAGATACGGTTGTTTTTCTTTCTCCTATCTCTGCTTACCTCCTATTAATAGTTGCAGCACAACTGAGGGGGAAGCGGATACTGACTGGAAATAGCATACCTTTTTTTTTTGTTCTGTTACTGGAATTAGTTTCTACCTTTCTTGAAGTAACTATTAATAAATTGTGCACTCAAACACTTAATAGTAATGTAAATTGCAAATGCAATACTAATAGCTAAAGAAAATAAAAGAAAAATTAAAGTCTCTTTTTATAGATCCTGTCAGCATGAAAGCTCAGACTTTAACATTTTTGTTGCTTTTTCTTTTCCTAACATGTGTGTGGCAGATTCTAAGCAGGTTCTTTGTCCTGAGCTTTTGTGTTCTTCAAACTAAATGACTCTAGCACCCTGATCACAAAAATGAAGAGCAGGCCGGTGAGCAAGTGTTGACTTGTTTAAAAAACTATTGACAGCATTAGGAGGGTTTGTGCAAGGAATTAGGAACAGATTTTGGTGATTCTGACATTCTGTTCTGTACTATCTTCTAGCTTAGAGGAAGAGAAGTACGTGCAGTCATGTCTATGGGCTTGCATTGCAAGGAGGGAAAGAACTAGCTCGTAGACTTTCAGCACAAACTTCCTCTACTGACGTGAACAAACAAATACAAGGCAAACTCCAGTCCCCCACAGGGCATGCACGTGCACATGCACATATACTACACTACCTAAAATAAAACTTCTACATATACAGTGTATGTGAAAGCACACTTAAAAAAAATTTCTTAAGCCCCAGCATTTGTTCTCTCTACTCCCACCAACGAGCTAATTCTGTCTGGCACTTTTGCACTCTTGTCCATGAGTGGAAGTCGGAGGGCCTTCCTGGGTGAATGACAGAAGTATGCAGAGGAAACTTAGTTGTCTCAGTCTTTCTTCCTGTGCCCCTTGTGCACACCCTTTCTACTCAAATGCCAGCAAGAAAACCAACGCTTCCTCTAGTTTGTTCCTTCCCTCCTGACTCTGAGTGACCCCAGAGGCCTGCTCCAGTCACTAGTGAGTTAAACTTCTGCCTTCTTACCCTACCCCACCCCTTAATAATCTTGCTAATGCATAACTTCTCTTTGGAGACAGAGATAAGAAGACCCAATAAGTAACAACTTGTGTTTATAACAAAGCTTTGGCTTAATAACTAGAACCAGGAGCAAGTTAGATGAAATAGAGAACTTCATTTAGGCTGAAGTCTGGGGCCCCTACTGAGGCAAAGAGGGTGGATTTACATGGTAGACTTGAAGTATATGAGTGCAGAAAACCAGTCCAGCTTCTGGTCCTGTTAAGAGAATCAGACTCTACACTTTGCTTTAGCTGCATGGCTCTAACAAGCCACCCAAAGCTTGGCCACAGCCAACAAGACTTCGAGTACCCAGCAATCAAGATACCATTTTCTCCTGGTTCATAATATCTCCAAGTTTCTAAATATGAACTTCCCTTCTTCCAAATCATGAGAATTAAATTTTCAAAGGAACAAAATTTTTACATAGAATATGGTGGGCAAAGCACCCTGGCAGAACCTGCTGCTTGGATGGATCCCGAGCCTGGCTCTGCCCACCTTGGTTCTGGGTCTGCCTCCCATCATGCTGTCCACGCTGAGCACAATGACACTGTGATGGTGCCAGCCTGTAGTGGCTTTAGATGCAGCTGCCAGGAGGAGTTGGACTCAGGTTCCCAGATCTCTGCCACCTGTTTGGGGCTTCAAATGACCAAACCAAGTGAGGGAGTCACTCTCTTTCCTGCTCACTTCAAGGCCTCTGCAATTTAGTAGGTGCTAGACTCACACAAGGAATTTATTTTTACTTTGGAAAACAGAATAATTTTATTCTTGCTAATTATCAACATGCAAAAAGTCTCATCATGAAAGCAAAATTACAGTGCAAATGGAACTGACGGATTTCACAGTCACCAGATTTTATATACTCAAAAGGGTGCTGTTTTCTTTGACATTGTCTCTCCACTAGTCAGACATTTAATACTTTAAGAGTTCACGACAGTTTTTTTCTTTAATATCCTCAGTGGTGGTACATCTTTACTCTTTCAGAGTGGATTTGGCGTTTGAACGCTTAAATCTGAAGACTGCGATTGTTGGTCATCAAGTTGGTTCTCTATAGTGGACAGCTACTAAAATGGTCCCTGGTAACCCCTGTCTCCTGGTATTTATGCCCTTGGGTGAGCCCTTCCTCTTGAGTGAACTCACTTTTGGGGAATAAAATACAACAAAAGTGATGGCATGCCACTTCCAAGATTAGGTTACGAAAGGTCTGTGACTTCCATGCTGCTCACCCTCTCTGCCTGTCACTCTCCCCTTGTTTGATTTCTGAGGGGAGCCCCTGCCATGCTGTGAACTGCCCTTGATGTCCCCAGCCAGCGGCCGCAGAGTCCCAGCGCTCTGCCAGCAGCCACGGAGTGAGTCGGCCTGGAGCGGATCTTCCCCCAGCCAGGCCCTGAGACACCTGCAGCCCCAGCCGGCACGGTGACGGCAGCCTTGTGAGCGCCCCTGAGCCAGAGGACCCACATGGGCTGCACCCAGGTTCCCGACCCACAGAAATTAGGAGATAATAAACATGTGTTGTCCTTAAGATGCTATGTTTTGAGGGCAATTTGTGACATAGCGATAAATAACTAGTACAGATTACGCTAGGATCAGACAAAGGTGTGGTCTTGAGCAGGGAGAATGGTTTCCTTTTAGAGTTCAGCACTGGTGACTCCAAATTAACTGTCCTCCTGTCTTCACAAGCACACTAGCCCTGGGAGCACCCAGCCTCAGGGGTAGAAGGCTACCTAGCGGGGTCCTGAAGGGCTGCCCCCTAGGGCCTTCCATTCTTCTCCCCTCTTCAAACTACCACCCTGTCCTCCTGCATGGCCAGGTGGGGACACAATGTTTAAGCACAGCTTCAGGCACAACAGGTCAGTTCTGTCAAAGTGATAAGCAAACCAGCGTGAGTGAGGGCCGTGCTGGTTCTGGAGATGGGGAGGCTGTAGGGCCCCCTCCCCTACGCTCACCCCAAATGACCGTGATCATCTCCACTCCTTCCAACCCAGCTTTTCCAGGG
Organism: Lemur catta; assembly: GCF_020740605.2. NCBI lineage: Eukaryota > Metazoa > Chordata > Mammalia > Primates > Lemuridae > Lemur > Lemur catta. Next base: position 43,381,959 of record NC_059139.1, read on the forward strand.
TCAGCCTTCTCCGGGACTAAATTAGAGAAAACAGTCATTCTAACTGCTCCACAGGAGCTTCACACATTTAGCCCTCTCCCCTTTGTGGGAAGATGCTCACGGCACTCCCTCAGGCTAGAGGGAGAGGGAAAATGAAAGCAAGATGGAGGGGAGAAAACGGAAAGCAAAGGAAAGAAGTGAAAACGAGGAATTGAAAGAGGCGGGTGAGAGGGCCCGTCTGGGGTAGCTGGGTTTCTGTAGGGCGGACTGGCAGACACACGCCTGCTCTGGCTGTCCTGCTCACTAGTGCACGCCCCATCCTGCAGTCCAGAGAGCTGGAATTGCTCAGAAACGTGGTCACAACGTATCTCCATTTCTACTTTTGTCAACCCACTTCTCTGCAAAACTGAGTGGCCTACTTAAATTTAGGTGTCTCTGCTGTTGTCTGAGTGGGAAAAATAAAGACTTCTTTAAATTCTGGAATTATTGTTCTATGAACTCAACAAAAAAACATTGTTTTAAAAAACAGAGCATAATTTCCATGGTAACCCCCCTGGCCAAGGGGGCCGACTCTAACTTTTTATCTTAGGTGGCGAGTTTACACTGCTGATCTTTTAATGATACCATTCATGGCTTCCAGGCTCAAAATTTTATGGGAATAAATTGAGTTTCATTGCCCTTTTCACGATACTTAGATAATTTTAAAAAATGTGTAAAAAATTTCTAACGTGGATTTTCATTTGCCTAATGTGAAAACTATTTTCTTTACTTGCTGTCCAATGTTCTCTTCCTTTGGTGCCACCAGCATACCTCTTACTCAGAACCAGCCTTTTCTCAGTGGCACCAGGACACTGCAAGCCTTCCCTAAGCTGTCACGCAGGCAGAGGACCACAGGGAAAGGACCGCAGGGGAGAACCAAGTTGCTATTCTCCCTGGACTGCGGGGGCATTTCTCTGGAACTCAAAAAACCCCTGAGGCAGAAGGGTTTCCTCCTTCCTGGCCCCAGGGGATGCTTCATTATTTCCAGTGGGAAGTAGGAAGGTGATTAAGTGCCTGCTTCTCTTCCTACCGCAATGAGTAAATTCTAAACAGAGAAGCAGCTTCTCTGATTTCATCCTTCTCTTTCTTCACCGTTTTTCCGAGTTAGCAATCCTATGTCAAGAATAAGAAATCACGTGGTTAAGATTTGTTTTGGATTTGCGAGTTTGTGAAGAGGAGGTCGATTTGGGGAACTCAGAGTATGTATTAGAGATTCTCTCAGGTGTCTTTGTGGGGAGGAGCTGCCTGAAAGGAATGGTAATACCATTTTAGACATTACCGTAAGGCCTGCAGAGAGACTTTGAAGGATGTCAATCATCCTCCAAATCCCATCTCCGTCCTACTCCTCACACCGTCAGCAGCGCTTCTCACCTGGTTTTCTGCCTGAATGGTGGGCTGGATGATACTTGCACAAGCCCCTGCCAGGGGTAGCCAGGGAGCATTTCCAAGGGAAGGTCCTAAGCTGTCATTTCTCCCCATCAAGAAAGCATAATGCTAGTGAATGAGGAGGATGTTCTTATAAGGCTGACATTGAATCTACTATCACTTATATTTTTAAAAATAAATAAATGATTCACATATAGTGTTTGTGTTTGCAAACACTGCTGACAGCCAATTGCCTGCCGCATACCCCAGCAGACAATGCAATTAGTGTCATGGTGGGCGTGTAGGCTCTGGGCCTCAGTTTCTCACTGTGTAACTTGGTGAAGTTGCTTAATCTCTGAACCTTGGTTTCTTTTGAAAAATGAAGATGATAACTCATAGTTCGTGAGGTTGATGGGATTGTACAGTACACTAACACATGGAAAGCTTTTGGCATAATATTAACTACTAGGAAAGCAATAGTATGAATAGTTCCAGTACTGCAAAAATTAAGAAAGTATTCCATGCATGTTAAGGCAAGTAGAATACTGCCCATTCCACCTCTTTATCTCATGGACAATCTTCTTGGTAATCTAAAATCAAGAACAGGCCAGGCACAGTGGCTCACGCCTGTAATCCTAGCACTCTGGGAGGCCAAAGCGGGAGGATCGCTCGAGGTCAGGAGTTCGAGACCAGCCTGAGCAAGAGGGAGACCCCGTCTCTACTAAAAAAATAGAAAGAAATTATCTGGACAACTAAAAATATATAGAAAAAATTAGCCAGGCATGGTGGCGCATGCCTGTAGTCCCAGCTACTCGGGAGGCTGAAGCAGTAGGATTGCTTCAGCCCAGCAGTTTGAGGTTGCTGTGAGCTTGGCTGACGCCACGGCAGTCTAGCCTGGGCAAAAGAGCGAGACTCTGTCTCCAAAATATAAATAAATAAAATAAAATCAGGAACATTTGTCTAGCCCAGGGGTTCACAAACTATGGTCCATTGGCCAAATCCAGCCTATCTTTTTACAAAGTTTGCAAACTTACTAGCTTATATATTGTGTATAGCTACAGCTATACATAAGCTATAGCTTTCAAACTATAACATCAGAGTTAAGTACTTGAGGCAAGAGACTGTATGACCCACAAAACCTAAAATATTTATTCTCTGGCCCTTTATGGAAAAAGTTTGCCAACTGCTAGTCTAGCTTGCAATGAGGCACTAATTTATTCCAGGATAGCCTGTACTGATACAACTTTTATGCAGGACCAACTACATAATTTGTGGGGCACATTGCAAAATGAAATGTGGAGTTCCTTGTTCTAATCTTACTAGGAATTTCAAGACAGCAACAGCAGATCAGCAACCCAAGCATGGGACCTCCTGAATTGGAGCCCAGTGTGACCGACTACAGAAGTGACACACCGTGAAGCCAGCCCTGCCTCTGTATCCTCCAGCATTTACCCCTAGTGTAAACTCTATTTTCATTTTCATCCCCGAGGTACTTCTTAAACAAAATCTAGAACACAAAATGGAAGCATTTTCAAAGTTATGCCATAAAATAATTCCAGGTAAATGGGGTTTGGAGTTATCTATCAAAGGAAGAATTATTCATATGAAACACTCTTCCTTCAAATGGTACAATGTTCTCCCTCTTGTTTATTTATATTAAATTATCCTGGGTTTGCTCTAATTTTGTAATGTTATTTAACTAACCGTAATACCTACTCTGTCGATACTAGTTAGTTGACCCAAGAAAAGTCATTTGGTGTTTGGAGTCTGACAATTATTAATGCATTTTCCCTTGAACAATAAAGAAAGTATTTGGAATTTTTAACCTTGCAAAGCAAGAAAATGTGTCCTGAAGGTCAGAATAGCAACTCCAAGCTTCTCAGAGGCAAGAGTCTGAGACAGAATAAAAATAATTACTCAAGTTGTCTTTTTCTCACCTTTGCTATATCACTTCCCATTCAAGTTCCTAATTTATAACCTTTTAAAAAAATTTATAGCTCTTTAAAAGGTATGTGCTTTTAAAGCATTTAAACATTTCTGTCTCATCAATGTCAGGATTTAAGAAGGCTTGACGATCCAACATCAGCTAGGAAATAACTTTGCTTCCTTTCTTTGCTGGTTATACTGATAAATGAGGAACAAAGCAGACAGTCCCCCACCTCTTCGTGTCATTTATGGCACAATAACACGTGGGATAAAGCACAGGAGAATCCAAAAGGAAATAAGGCTGAGCAGACTCCCATTAATTAGATCAGCACCCGTTCCGACTCACGTTTTGTCTCTGGGATCAGCAGGATGACAGAGCCAACGCAGCCGAGAGTGGATTTCTTTTTCAGGCAACCCTTCCTAACCCCCTTCACCCACAAGCTTTCCGAGACCAAGAACAGGAACAAGAAATGCCTATTAACTAGACAAGACCTAGGCTCTCGGGCCCTGCTGTTTACACATCTCTGGGCCCCACTCTTAGACTTTAGGTTCCTTGTTTTCATCGCCTTGAAGTCAGGAGATTTGACACGAATTTACTGGAAGGCAGTCAGGCTTTCATATTCCTGCCTCCCCAACTCATCGTAGCCCTCCCGCTTCCACAGACAAATGACGCACTTCCCACCAATCGGTCCCTTATACTTTCTGAAGAGTGTTTCTCCAGCCTTCCCGCCCATTTTTTGAGATCTCGGGGATTCTTCTAGTGATTAATTTTTCTGCTTCTTTCATTCACCAGAATCGGCTTCTGTGGTTTTTAACCAAGAGCCCTAACTGATACAGCTGCTCTTTTTTCAAGCAGCTGGGCAGTAGTATAAAAGAAGAAGACAGCCTGGTTGTTTAGAGCGGGGTCACATCCTTTAAGGGGGTTGAGGGCATCTGTGCTGCCTTCCTATAAAAAGCGCCTGTCTCTCTGGCCAGTGGAGTGTCCCTGGCTCCCTGCTCTGTGCAAACAGCCCCGTCCCAGCCCTCTGCCTGGCCATCCCAGCCTCTCGGGACCCTACCTCAGGCCTAATGTTCAGGACTGAGCTGTCTTAAACTAGTGGACAGAGAGAGGGAGAATGTCTTTAAGATGGAAGGGACTTGTCTGACTACACCCTCCTTCTTTTTCCCCTCCCCTCAATGGTCACTGCCACACACAAGGCAAGTTTAGAATCAGGAGTAAAATGTTATCAGTTAAAAAAAAATCTGTTTCATTCATTTTTATCACTCCTTCTTCAGGGGAAGAACATATAGAAGTTACGAGCAAGGGTTTCTGAAGACAGATGGCCTAGGTTCAAATTCCAGCCCCATCATCCACTAGCCCTGTAACTGCCCTTATGCCCTCTGGGCCTCAATCTCCTCACCAGTTAAAGATAAAAGTGGGATCTTCCTCCTAAGTGTGGAGGGAATTAAAAGAGCTCCGTGTAAAGCATTCAGAACAGTGACTGATACATGCTAAGCACTCATTAGATGCTGTTGCTATTATTATTGTATGACTTCCATGTCTACAGAGTGCGTGGTGTCTGGCATGTTCCCTACTGGGATGGGTTATGTGAGTGGGAAAAGTGTCAGGTGATTCTTTTAAAATGCAAAGGAAATGCGTGCTTTTAATGTCATAATAGGATCTCACTCGCTCAGAAGCCCCAAGTAGAACATAACTAACTGTTTGGGGAAGTGGTGTGGGTAATTATAACTCGGTCTCATTGACAACATGAAGTGCAGCTTTTGTTTTAATGGGCTCACTTGGCATTTATATGGCTGGCTGCTGCCTCTTTGTTCCAAGTACAGTTTAATCTGCCATTTTGGAGCCAAATAGAGATCACTGGCATATTTAAATAGACGTACCTTTTTGTTTTAAGCAGATTCTAGTGCATTTTGGTACAAGCAAAAAAAAAAAAAAACGTTTCAGAAATATGTGATTTCTAGAAAGGCAGGCTTGGGGGACTTAAATCTGCTGAGTCATCACATGACCTCAGGCTGGGGAATTCTTTTGGCCACTGCAAGGAGAAGCGACTTAAACATCAAATTTTATTCTAGAAAAAAATGTATCTGGCTTTTTTTTGTCATCTGCATAATCCTATATCATCTGACAGACGAGCCCACCGTTTTTGGGTCAGGCTTTCCTCTCTGTGGAATATGGACCTGCGGTCACAGCCCCACTGCAGTCAGGAAGCACGTGGCCCTGTGTGTGCCACGGGGAATATACACGGGTTCCCCAGCTGTGAACAAAAACAGAAACCCTGCAAGAGGACACAGAAGTTAGAGTCATGACCCGAAAAGGGGAAGGCTGAGCCTGGGATATGAGTGTAAGTGGAGTGACACCACGCAAGTGGAAAGGAAGGGGAGGTCCCTAGGAGGCCAGAAAGAGACAAGGGCAGAAAGAAGTAGTGGAGTTAGACTGCCAGGGTCTGAATCCTGGCTGCAACACCTACAAGCTGTGTGATTTCAAGCAAGTTAGTTGAATTATCTGTGCTTCATTTTCTGTAAAATCGGTATGAGAATAATAGTCCCTGTCTCATGAGGTTGTTGCGTGGATTAAATTAGTTAATATATGTAAAGTGCTAGCACTGCCTTCGCACAGTAACACTGCGTAAGTGTTAGCTGTGACTATTAGTGCTGGCCATTAGTAGTACCATGTTCTCTGCAATGTATAAAGCGGTGTGTAAATGTATGGCATTGTGCTGGATTGATCGGTGTATTCATTTGCTAGGGCTGCCGTAACAAAGTACCACAGATTGAGGGGCTTAAACAACAGAAATTTATCTCCTCACAGTTCTGGAGGCTGGAAGCCTGAGATCGAGGTGTCAGCAGGGTTGGTTTCTTCCAAGGTCTCTCTCCTTGGCTTGTAGATGGCCGTCTTCATCCTGTTTCTTCACCTGGCCTTCCCCCTGTGCCTGTCTGTGTCCTAATCATCTCTTTTTATGATATTGGATTAGAACCCACCTAAGAACCTCATCTCACCCTAATTACCTCTTCGAAGGCCCTGTCTCCAAATACAGTCACATTCTGAGGTACTAGGGGTGAGGGCTTCAATGTAGGAGTTTGGGGAGGTGGGGGCACAATTCATAACAATCATTTATCAGTTTGGTTAAGCAGGAACAGTCTTTCCCTTATCTAAATGGTTGCTGGTGAGAGTTGGCCAAAAAAGGTACTTGCATGAGATTTTAGAGACGAAAGAAGAGCAGTAGCCACTGCTCTCTGGAGGTCATGGTGGTGAGTAGAAGCCACAGACTCAGAGAGGTCAGCAAGATCCTGCTCACCCTGGCTCTCCTCTGCCCCAGCCCCTCTTCCAGATCCTGTCACCAGACAGACATGAGGCTGAGGACCACAGACTTTTCCCATCCTCCTTGTCATCCCGCCTCAGTGGCCGGACATGCCTGGCTTCTTCGATAGATCAGCTGGGGAATCCTCCGATCCCTCAATGTCCCCTCGCCTCCCACAACTGTGTAAAATCCGCTTACAAAGTAAATCTCTTATCCTGTGATGCTCATAGTGACATTGCTCCCATGATTGAGCCTTGATGGATACAAGAATAATACTAATTAATAATCATATTAATATTTTCTTCTGGACATACTATTACTGAACCAGAAGGGAGTCTCTACCTCACTGATAAGCATACTTTGGAAGTTCTAATTATCTCAAGCCTGAGCTCATTCAAAAATCTTCTGAATTCGTTTTCCTGCTTCCATCTCTCCTGGATCCAATATGTCCCACAAGTGGCTGCCAGATAAAATTTCTTGAATCACATTTATGTCATCAAGGAACAGTCAAGGGAAGTCTCCAGATGACAGCTAAGTAGCAGACCTAGAGAGTGACAGGTTCAGATTTGAGCAAAAGAATGGTGGTATTCAGGGAAAACCAAATGGGCCAAGTGCAGTGGCTCACACTTATAATCCCAGCACTTTGAGAGACCAGGGCTGGAGGATTACTTGAAGCCAGGAGTTCAAAACCAGCCTGGGCAACATAGCAAGACCCCATCTCTACAAAAAATATAAAAAGTTAGCTGGGTGTAGTAGTGTGTATCTATAGTCCCAGGTACTTGGGAAGCTGAAGTGGGAGGATTCGTTGAGTCCAGGACTTCAAGGTTGCACTGAGCTATGATAACACCACTGCACTCTAGCCTGGGGGACAGAGAAAGACCCTGTCTCTAAAAAATGAAAAAATAATTTTTTTAATTAAAAAATAAAAAAAACAAAATGGAACAGATGCACTCAAAATATGGGAACTACTAAGAGAGTGGTTTACAGTGCCATTGGGTTACTGGGGAAAAAATGATAATGAGGCATATAGAAAATGAAGTGAATTTTTTAAAAAAATAGTTCTAGTACTCACCCTAATCTGTGGGAGATACGTCCTGAGACCCCAGCGGATGCCTGAAACCTCAGATAGTACTGAATCTTATTGCCATCAATTGGAACACATTTCTGTTCATGTCTTCCACTTACGAATTTTTCATCTTAGCCAAACATGTATCACACACTGTGACCAGACTTCGGCAGTTTGAAGTGTGACAGCAAAACCAGTAGGAATTTTTTTTTTCTTCTTCACAATTTTACAGATAAGATTCATTCTTATTTTGGATCTTAGCAACCTCAGCTTAAGATTTTTTTTCTTTCCTTACTAAGTTGAGAACTTTCACGTTTTCACTTGAAGGAAGCACTTTATGGCTCCTCTTTAGCATATCCAAACTGCCAGCACCACTGCTCTTGCACTTTGGGGCCACTATTATGTAAAATCCAGGTTACTTGAACACAGCACTGCAATGCTGTGACAGTCGATCTGTTAACTGACATGGGTACCAAGTGACTAACAGGTGGGTAGCACACACAGCGTGGATTCCTTGGACAAAGAGATGATTTATGTTCTAGGTTGGACAGAATGGGACTTTACAAGATTTCATCATGCTTCTCAGAATGGCACGTAATTTAAAACTTATGAATTGTTTATATCTGGAATTTTCCATTTCATATTTTCAGGCCATAGTTGACTGTGGGTAACTGAAACTTCAGAAAGCAAAATCATGGATAAGTCAGGACTACTGTTTAGTTCCAGGACATATAAGAAATCATACAAGAAAAAATATCAAATTACACTATTATACTCAAAGGTGAAGACTACTTAGACATGATAATGTAACATAAGAACACAGAGCATCATGACTATTTACAGAACAGTAGGCTGTGAAGGAAGCACATGGGGAGAGTGAGAAAGGGGCTGACATGACAGGGCAGACAGTGTGTTGAATCGTGTGCTGGCAGCTTTTGCAGACAACTCCTTAAAGAAGGCAGACTGCATGGGTAGCTGAGAAATGCAGCAGCAACTCTCGGGATATGTGGAACAAGGAAGATTTGGGGGAGATATGAGAGCATGTTTGTATACTTTGGGACTGATCCAGGATAGAGCAGAGCTGGTGGCAGAAAAGGAGGTACAGAGAAGAGTATACAAGAGGGCAAAGGGGTGGATTTAAATCCCTGGGCTTTGATAGGAGCAGGGATGTGTCCTCCATTATATCAGATGGGAAGGAGATAGATCCAGGAACGAGGAGAGGGTTCGTACGTCTGGGTGGAGATGAGGATGTCTTTCTTCCTTTCCCCTCATCCCCACCTCCACTTCCTGAGGTTGGAGTCTCAAAGCACTCTCCTAGAGCTGCCTCCTCTCCCTGCCAACGGGGCAGGTCAGAGGGGAGTAGAGAAAGCTGGGTCAGCAAGGAGGCGATTGTAAGCCAAGACGGAGATGAACCAACTTGTTGGAGTCACACGGCTAATTAGTGACAAAGCCAGGACTAGAATCAAACTGGCTCCTAGCCTAGTACTCTTTCACTACTAAATTACCATGTAATATTGAACAGATGGGAGTGATTAAGGTTTCGAGCCATTATAAAGACTAACACAACCCAAGTTATGTGAAATAAGGAACCAAGTAGAAACAGAGCTGAGATATTTAAACCTCACTTTGCAGGAAGGGGTAATTTTACCCACTGTGAGTCCGTGATTAGATTAGGGTGGATTGAACTCAGTTGTAAACTTTTCAAAGGCATTACCTTTGCCATTCTCTAACCCAGCCAGGCTGGGAGAAGCCCAGGCTGCATGAGGTGGCACTCAAGGGAGAGGACCAAAATAAATGTCAGCCAACAATATTTACCAACTTGAACTTAAATTAACTCTTTAAATTACACAGATCCTTTGGCAATCTTTGCTCTACTCCAGTCAGAAGCACTTATTAAATATAATGAAAAGTCAAAAGTACTTAAAAATAACAGGTATTGTTCCGCCTCCACACATGTGGGGGGCCCTGGCATTTGTAACTTCAATTAGAAGAGATTCTTCTTCAGAATATTCTTTCCTTAGACTTCTTCTTCATGCCATCCATGTGGCTCTTGTTCCATTTGCAGCAAAAGTCCTTCATTGTTCTGTATTTCAATTTCCACCATATCTTGGACCTGGGTGTTTATTTTGATTGACATTTGGTTATCTGCCATGCAAGTATTATGTTCCCTTCAACATCACTGAATGTGATATATGTTCAATTATGAATGCTGGCATTTGTCAGGCAGATTGGTTTTACTATTACATAACTTTTGAGGGGGGCAATTTGTTAATGCCCACATTGACAAGTCACCACCAGGTTATGCTAACTCACAATCCCCTTTGTAATTAAAATCCTTCTGGTTGAATACTCAATGTTCATAATCAGTAGTGATTTTTAAACATTCAACCAATATTCCCTTTTTCCTCTACGGTTGAACCCCAGTTCCCTGATCCCTAGCCCAGGTCAGAGCTCCTGGGCTGGGGGAGCTCTGGAAGAATCCCACAGTTGCCAGGTAGCCCCAGACATCAGAGGGAAAATACCCAACTACCAATATCAATTTCTATTAGATCACTATTCTCGCTAAATTCTCATAATCTTACCTAAGGCTAGATAAATATGATTTTATGTCCAAGTCTCACTCTCACTTTACAGAAAGGCTCTGGAGCATCTAAAGATAAATAATACAACAGACATCATGCAGAGTCCTATGGCCCATCCACTTCACCAGGAGAAGGGAGGGTATAACTTCCCGGGGGGAATGGAAAGATTATAAATGCAGAAGCCTTCCCTGACCACACTATCTAAAGAAAATACCCTCCATTCCTTTCCTTGTTATTCTGTGTCTCAACATCCTATGCATTTTCTTCATTGCACTTATCATGATAATTTGGGTTTCTATTTCCTTGTTTAGCATCTGTCTGCTCCACTACAGTGTAAGATTCCTAAGAGCAGGAGCCATGTCTTATTTCCTATTGAATCTCCAAGTGCCAGGAATATTGGCTGGTCCAGAGTAGGTACTAGATAAATATTAATTGGATGGATGGATGGATGGATGAAGTAATATGCTCTCTTCTCCCACAAGGAGGGTAAGATGGGGCCCAGTGAGCCACTTGTTTAAGCATCCACTCTGGATAGCTAGGTGGATCTCAGGTGAGATGCATCAGGGAAGATGGTAAGGTGCTAACTCTTTAGGTCCAAGTGACACGTAAACTTGAAAGAAAAGTAATCAAACCATATGGGGACTTGGGGAAAAAAAACAACACTAGCAGGAAGAAAAATAACTTTGTAACTAGAAAACCACCTTTTGTCATGTATCTTGGAAACCTAAGTAAAACATGAAGATGAATTGGACAAGAGATTAAGAGATATTTAATAAACACATATTAATTGACTGGTTGGCTGACTAAAAAACAGAACAAAACAAAAAAAAATGGTGGAAATACTAATTAGATTTACAACATGTTAGAGTGGAATTTTCTGTACTCTTGAGGAGGATCTGGATTGGTATGAAGCAGAGGAGAGCTGTGTTTAGGGTCAACTCCTCTATTCCCTGCCCCAATATTCACAATCCTCTGTCCATATCTGGTAGGCTCGTGTTGACATCCCGCTAATCCAGCTACCACAGGGCTGTTTTCCCATCACAGTTTGCCCGCTTTGTAGTCTAGTCCAAGAATTAGACTTTTCTTCCTCCCATCCAAAATACTTGTCCTGGGTATTATGTATTCAAGATCCTGATGATAAATAGTTAACCGAAAATCCCTCATGTGGGTCATTTTCATCGGGAGAAACAATACTGTCATTTTCTCATCTTAAAAATAATAATTTATTGACCTCACCTAACCTCTAGCTAACACTCCATCTACTCCCATTTCTGTGCTGCACTTTATGGCAAAACTCATTAAGTTTGGTCTGTACTTGTCATTTCCAACTTCTTTCCTCGCATTCTCTCGAGTCTACTCCAATCAGGGTTCTGTTTCAGCCATTTCACTGAAACTTCTTTTATCAAGGTCATCAATAGCCTGCAAATTGCTAAATCCAAGGGTTATTTTCAGTTCTCAATTTCCTTAACCCATCAATAGCATTTGACACAGTGGAATGTTTCCTTCTCCTGAGACACTTTCTTCTCTGGGCTTTCAGGCCACGCCCCGTCCTTCCCATTCACCGGTCAGTCCTCAGACTCCTTGCGGATCTATCTCCTCCATCAACCTGGCCTCTCAACCCAGTCCCTGCCCTCCCCTGCTCTGATATGCTCTCACTCTCTCGGTCATCTCCTCTGGCCTCGGGCCTTAATGCCGTTTATATGCTGAGGAATTGACATTTCCAGCCAGGATTGAGCTCCTGGGCTCCAGATTCAATTCCTGGTGCCTGATTTCCACCTCCACTCAGATGTCTACACTGGCGAATTTCCTTCCCACATTTGCAAGTTCACAGTCTTCCCCGCCTCCCCCACTCTTCCATCCTCACACTCCAAACCCATCCTACTACAACCAAACACCAGTGAATTCTTTACACTGTTTTCCCTAATATCTCCAGATTTAGATCATTTTTTACCACCTCCTCGTTACCACCCTGATCGAAGCCACCAACATCTCTCACCCAGATTAGAACAAAAACCTCCTAATGAGTCCTCCTGCCTCTGTCCTTGCCCACCTACAGTCTGTTCTGAGCACAGCAGCTAGGGGACCCTTGCACAAGAGGTTCAGGTGATGTTACCTTTCTGCTCAGAACCTTCCTATGGCCTCACATATCACTCAGAACAAAAGCCAGAGTCCTTAAAACAGCCCGCCCAGCCTGCACGACCTGCCTGCCATCATCTCTCTGCTCATCTCTTACTCTTTCCTTGTCATTCACCTCCCTAGCCATCTGGTCTCACTGCTCCCACAGCCCGAGAGCCTACTGTTCCTTCCGGGCTTTGTTTAAACTGCACCTTCTAAGTGAGGCCCTCTCTGCCCACTTCATTTCAAATCACAACTTTCTGCTCTCCTGCCACTTCCTGTTCTTCCTCTCTATTTTTTTCTCCACAGTGCTTATTACCATCTATTATATATTTTATTATTATATTATCTGTCTTCCCACATTACAGTGTAGGCCCCATTAGGACAGGAAGTTTCATCTCTTTTGCTCAATGCCTAAAACAATACCTACCACATGGTAAGCAATCGATAAATATTTGCTGAAGCAATAAAAAAGCCATTCTGCACCAATGTGCTAATGATTTCTGGTATCCTAATGGGGATAGCCTAGGCGCAATCCATGCCCCCAACCACAGTTGTCTAACCCAAAGAAGCAACTCTAATGGAGGGATATCAGACTGCATAGATTGAGACTGTAGCACCAAACAGTCCAGTAGAGAGATATTTGGGGGTGGCTGGGGCCTTGTGGTACCCCTCAAATTATGCTGCATTGTTGACTGCTACATGAAAATGACTTAGGCCACTTACTCACTATGAGACACAGGAGTTGTATGGCTGCCAACAAAAAAACTAATGCAATTGTTGACTACATTGATAATAATATTTTTTAATGGATATCATACTCCTATTGTTTTCTGGTCTGGTCAGACCATGTAGGGAGTATCGTGTTCACCTTCAGGGGTTATTTTTCAAGAGGAATATTGTTCAGAGAAAATCAGTCAGGATATTGAAGTAGCTAACAATGATATAGGGGAAAAAAATAATTGAAGGGACCAAGGGTGCTCTGTGATTCATTACATTTAAGAACAAAGTTGGCCGGGTGCGGTGGCTCACGCCTGTAATCCTAGCCCTCTGGGAGGCCGAGGCGGGTGGATCACTCGAGGTCAGGAGTTCGAGACCAGCCTGAGCGAGACCCCATCTCTACTAAAAATAGAAATAAATTATCTGGACAACTAAAAAAAAATATATATATAGAAAAAATTAGCCGAGCATGGTGGCACATGCCTGTAGTCCCAGCTACTCAGGAGGCTGAGGCAGGAGGATCGCTTAAGCGCAGGAGTTTGAGGTTGCTGTGAGCTAGGCTGGCGCCATGGCACTCACTCTAGCCTGGGCAACAAAATGAGACTCTGTCTCAAAAAAAAAAAAAAAAAAAAAAAAAAGAACAAAGTCTAAAAACATGCACCACCTGTGCTACCACTCTCTCCTCCTCTGTTCATGGCAGACATTACTAATCACTCATGATTCTCCTCCTATAGTGTTTGCCCAGCCTGTAGCCCTCTAGGCAGCCCCGGTGCAATCCACTGGAATTGTCAGCTGAGATGAAACTTGTGGCCCTAAGGTAGGTATAATTTTTCTCCTTGAAATATGTGAAGGCATTTGATATGAAAAACACTGACTAAACTAGTCCTATCTAGTTCTGGAGAATAAAACTAAAACCTATGAGTAATAAAAACTCAGGATCAAGAATATTTTAATGGTAATAACTGTCCAAAGTGAGGTCTTAAAAGGTTCTTCCAGGGCATCTAGAAGAACATCTGTCAAGGATCAGTGGATGAAATCTCCTTGGTAGATGGGAGATTGGACTGGATAACCTCTAAACTTCATCCATCCCTAAAGTTCTGCGGATCTTCTATTTGGCTGTGCTAGGCAGGGCCAGGGGAGGTGGGCCGGTAAAGAAAGTCTTCAAAGCAAAGCCATTCACCTTTAAATTACAGTTATCTCACCGAAGAAGATAACAGAAAATCAGAATAAAAGAGACAATGGGTTCAGTACAAAGAGATAAAGTGATTATTTCCAAGTTTAATAACAATAGTAACAAAAATCTTTTTTTAACTTTTGGACACTTGTCATCCATTTATCTTCATTCTTTCCTATTCCCACATAATTTAACCTCATGCCCTAATCTTTTTGGTTAGAAGCCAATTAACTCTTAAAAACAGCGAAGAGACAGCTGATGCCAGAAGCTTGGCTCACTGTGTTCCAAGACTTGGTAATTCCTTCCCTAATGACATAGTAGAAACTCTGTCGCCACAGTTAAGAGCAGGCTAGAGACAATTACTATATTTAAGTTGCACTTTGCAGGTTATCATACCCACATCTGCAAGCTATTCCCTTTGTAAAGCAGTTGGAGTTATTTGCCACAGAAAACTCATTGGAGAGGGTCAGCAGCTGCATGAGGACCAATGACTGAGACTTATTCCAGTGGCCAGCAGAAGACAGACACATAACTTTCTTTTCAGCAACTCCACACCCACCCCTGCCTCTTGGAGTCAGGCTCCTCTTATCCAAACAGGAAATCTGTATTTGGGGTCCAAGCAAGGGGTGGTGAGCGACAAATCCTCTAGCAGCCACCCACTGGCCTGTGAAAGGACAGAGACCAATCCAGAGAGCAGAGAGCTGGTCAGCTGGAGACCCACTAAAGCAGTGGTCCCCAACCTTTTTGGCACCAGGGACCATTTTCATGGAAGACAATTTTTCCATGGATGGTCGGTGGGGGGGGGGGGGGATGGTTTCGGGATGATTCAAGCACATTACATTTATTGTGTACTTTATTACTATTACATTGTAATATATAATGAAATAAGTATACAACTCACCATAGGTTGGGGACCCCTGCACTAAAGAATCTCCCTGACATTTATGAAAGGAAGAAAACAAAAAGACAGGACTTCTGCACAGTATAGCATTGTCTGAAAGAAATCAGAAAATGTGCTGGGTGCCACAGAATACTGGACTGCTGTCATTCGTGGCCTAGAGCAACAACAACTGCTCTGGGCCTTGGCTCCCTCATCCGTAAAATGGGGACAGCAATGTTTAATTTTGCTGACCAGGGTTGGGGGGAAGAGGGAATGGAAAGATTAAAGTAAATAAATAGATGGGCCAGCACTTTCAAAAGAGTTTTAAGTACTATCCAAATGTCAGGATTATTATTATGAACATTTTATTATTTTGAGGCTGTGATGATAACCACCTGTAAGATTTCATGTGGTAAAATCTATTTCATATCCTATTAATAAGCCAAGATGAAATCTAGGCCAGTGTCACTCTAATGTTTTGCATAGGAACTTTGACTAAGTCCATTCTTTCTGAGTTTGTACCTTTCTATATTTACCCAGAATTTTCTGTCTTTGAGTTGGTTAATTAATGCTTTCAATTGTTACCTAAAAATTGAGGGTCAGTTATTGTTTAAAGGAGTGTGTCAGTTATGTGGGACATGTGCTTATGCATAGGCCTCTTAAGTAGAAAAATAACACTTCTACTTGGGAGGCTAAAGCAGGTGGATTGCTTGAGGCCAGGAGTTTGAGACCAGCCTGGGCAACATAGCAAGACTCCACCTCTAACAAAATTTAAAAAATTAGTCAGGCATGGTGGCACATACCTATTGTCGCAGCTACTTGGGAGGCTGACATGGGAGGATCGCTTGAGCCCAGGAGTTTGAGGCTGCAGTGAGCTATGATAGCACCACTGCGTCCCAGCCCAGGTGACAGAGCAAGACTGTGTCTCTAAAAAAAAAGAAAGAAAAGAAAAATTACACTTCTGTCTGCTGAGCAGTAGGACACCCACTTTGAATTCCACCCATCCTGTTCCCTCTCTCCCCCAATCCTCATCCTCTCTCTCCCAGGCTGCTACCCATGTCACTGCCACCAAACAGATGAGTTTGCAAGATATTCAGATATCTCCACATTTTTGCTGGAATGATTATTCCGGTAGGTTTTATTTTTTCTTTTAATCTAGGTTCTTTGCATCTCTGTTTCAATCTGCAAGAATTTTAGTTGTACTCCAAAAGCAGATAGAACAAATAAGAGAAAAAATGAGACTATTATGAAACTATATAACAAGAATTTAGGAAAAAAAAATAGGGAGCTAGTGTCCAGGAAACGGAAAGGGAGTAAGAAAGCAGGATTGAACTACTGATTAAAATGAAGTATAGGTGCCATTTAGTCTGGTATTGGTGCCACCAATTACCATGCATGTATTGCCTAAATCTGTGTCAAGGCAACTGTTCTCCAAGATTTTCCAAGACTTCCCAGTACGATCAATTAACTAGTCTGGAGCACTAGTCTGGAGCATGAATAGTTTCATGCATATAAGATGGAATCTCGCAATAGTTGTTATGCATCAAGTTCTTTGACTTTCATGTTTATTATAGCCATGGACTTCTAAGAAACACCAAATAAAACTGAATACCAACACATTTCCTAAACTAGTGTAACAACTAACAAATGACAAATAGCTTCATTATCTTCAGTCACTTAAGTTAACTCTATTTTTACAGGACCAAATAGAATATATAACTCTAATCTCTGTTGCATGGAATATATCATGAGGATGTATGCATGCTAATATATTTTATATCAGTAAATTGGAAGAGAAAAAAATTGAATCAGATCCAGCAAGTAGACAAATGCACATCTAATCTAAGTGTTGCTTTAAACCTACTTATTTTACTTACTACTGTAAGCATGGTTAGCATGTAATTTGATATGACAAGGTAAGATAATGACAGATGTATCTTTGCGCTCTCATGTTGATTATTCTAAGTAGCAAATAAATCACGCAGTGTTAACCAAGAAAGGACAAAATCATAAAAAGACATAGAATGAGATGAGCATGTATTAGAGGACTTTGCCTCCAGCAATCACTCATTAACTGTTCATAGTGTCTTTTTCACAGTCTTGTCCTACCCCTTCCAATCTCTCATTCATCTCTGGATGGGAATCCCATAATTGGCTAGTCCCCAGGTCCAAAGAAGTCCATAAAGGTGGTGATAGAAACTCATTAACTATTTTCAATATTTCAAAAATCCTAATAAATGTCATCATCGGCTATGGATCTGAGTGGTAGTTGTACCTGCCCCTTATGAATAAAATATGTGAAACAAATAAGCAACTACTTCTCAGTAAATGCATCAAGATAAATATGTGAAAAGATTGGGCCTGTGTATATGGAAAAGCAATAACAAAGGGAAATACCCCTAAAGCAGTTCTGGATCAGTGGTGAAAATTTTGGAAACCTCTTGAGTAGCAACTTCTTGATAGTACATTGGAGCAGACAGGAAATAAGAATTAGTTCAGGCTGATAAGACCTTTTGGTGTAAGGAATTCCTATCTTCCTGAGAGGACTTTTCATGTACTTCCTTAATTCTTTCTCATTCTCATCCAGGAGCAAAGTCTCTGGCAATAACCGTGTGAGTAAAATGATAATCTGCACATTGATGCACAAACACACATAGTAAATCTACAGAGGAAATCTAAAGCATGTGGAAATGAAAATGATCATATCTTGTCTGATATGAAACATGAGCCTTTGGCATGTTATGTATAGAACATGCTGGAAATCTTGGAATAAACTATTATTGAGCTCCTTAAGAGCAGTTCCTTTAAGGAAATCTGTTAAAAGTTATGCATTCCTCATCATCCAGGGTTTTCTTTGCAACAGAAAGGACAGCAGGTCATGGTAGCTGAGAGAAAAGTAAGAGGCCCTAAAGGCAAGTCAAAGAAGCCACCAGTTCAGACTTCTAATTGGGTCCAGGCAAGTTTACTTGATAAGCAATGATTATGTCTTTCTGGTGTTAATAGTCTATCCTTATTTTATTCATTCATTTACTGACTCCTTTATTGACAGCAGGTCAGAGCAGGCACAAGTCCTAGCTCTTGTGCAGCTTATTTTGTAGCGTGAAGATTGTAATCTACGATGAAGCCATGCCCAGGGTGCTCCAGGAGTACCAGGGTGAGATTTGGAGTGTGGAGATGGAGCAGACTGGAATTTGTGATATCATCCTCCTAAGACACAGAGCCTCTAAGCATAAAATCTCAGCCCATTGAGACATCATAGAGACTTTCAGAAAAGTAAGTTATGATAAATAAAAACTATATGTTATAAATTTTACAATGTGCTTTGAAGTAATTGAGAAAGTTAGGTCCAGGAATCATTGTCTATGGGTGTTATTTCAACACATACTCTTTAATCTACCCAATCAAATGTGATCTTTTCATAAATTTTTAGGAAACTAGGATATGAAAATTCATCCATTCTCACCAATCTTATCTTCCTGGAGGATAGTGTTAATCTTGGACATATCATTAAGATTTAGTTTCCTATAAAACAAAGGGCAATGGAGAGAAGATGGCTGCGATTCTTTCAAGGTCATATATCTTGAGCTTTTCAAGGATTGTGCATAATCTAACATGATTCTGTGTATATGTCCAAAAATGTGTATGTACATATATGTATAGATGCCAATTAATTAAATGCTTCAGAGATACACATCTCACAACATCAGCAATGGTTGGCTCTGGAGGATGGAAATAAGATTGGAAGATAAAATAGAGTATTTGAATTTTTCAGTGATTACAGTCATATGCTATTTGTATAATTTTTTAACACCTTATAACTCACTGCAACCTCAAACTCCTAGGCTCAAGCAATCCTCCTGCCTCAGCCTCAGCCTCAGCCTCAGTCCTGTAACCAGGACTACAAATGTGTGCCACCATGCCTGGCTAATTTTTTTCTATTTTTTGTAGAGCTGGGGTCTCGCTCTTGCTCAGGCTGGTCTCGAACTCCTGGGCTCAAGAAATCTTCCTGTCTCAGCCTCCCAAGGTGCTAGGATTACAACCATGAACCATTGTGCCAGGCCTATTTTCCTTCTCTCTAAAGAACTTCTTTTAACATTTCTTGTGAGGCAGTTCTACAGCAACAAATTCCCTTTTTGTCTGAGAAACTCTTTATTTCTTCTTCACTTTTGAAGAATAATTTCGCAGGGCACATAATCTAAGTTAGGGTTTTTTTTTTCCTTCAACATTTTAAATATTTCACTCCACTCTCTTTTTGCTTGCACAGTTTCTGAGAAGTCAGATGCAGTTCTTAGCTTTGCTCCTCTGTAGGTAAGGCTTCTTTTAGGATTTTTTCTTAAAAAATCTTTACCTTTGGCTTTCTGTAATTTGAAAATAAAATGCCTAAGTGTAGTTTTATTTTGTTTTTGTCTTGTTTTGGTTTTGCATTTATCTTGCTTGGTCATCTATGAGTTTCCTGGATCTGTGGTTTGTTGTCTGATATTAATTTGGGGAAATTTCCAGTCATTATTATTCCAAATATTTCTTCGGTTCCTTTCTCTCTTCTTCACCTTCTGGTATTACCATTATGCATATGTTACAACTTTTGTAGTTGTCCTATAGTTCTTGGTTATTCTGTTCTGTTTTTTCTCAGTCTTTATTCTTTTTGATTTTCAGTTTTGGAGGTTTCTATTGATATATCCTCAAGCTCAGAGAGTCTTCTCTCAGCCACGTCCACTGTATTACTAAGCCCATCGAAAGCATTCTTCATTTCTGTTACAGTGTTTTTTATCTCTAATATTTCTTTTTAGCTCTTTCTTAGGATTTCCATCTCTGCCTACATTGATGCTATGGTCTGAATGTTGATATCCCCCCAAAATTTATATGTTGTTACATAATACTCAGTGTTATAGTATTAAGATCCTTTTGGGAAGTGACTAGCCCTCATAAATGGGATTAGTGCCCTTATAATAGAGGTAAAGGGAGCTGCTTTGCTCCCTTGTGCCATGGTGCAGCTAGAGGTGCCATCTTTGAAGCAGAGAAAAGCTCTTATCAGACACCAAATCTGCTAGTACCTTACTCTTGGACTTCCCAGCCTCCAAAACTGTGAGCATAAAACTGTTGTTAATAAATTACCCAGTCTAAGGTATTTTGTTATAGCAGCAGGAACAGACTAAGACAATTGTCCATCTGTTCTTACATGTTCTCTACTTTATCAGAGCCCTTAGCATATTAATCATAGTTGTTTTAAATTCCCTGACTGATAATTCCGACATGCCTGGCGAGTCTGTTTCTGATGCTTGCTCTGTCTCTTCAAACTCTGTTTTTTGCCTGTTAGTATGTCTTTTGATTTTTTTCTTGATAGCCAGAAATGAAGTGCTGGGCAAAAGAACTGCTGTCAATCAGCCTTTGATATTGTGGAGGTGATGTGTGGGGGAAAGGCAAGCAGTCTATAGTCTTATGATCAGGTCTCAGTCTTTTTAGTGAACCTGTGCTCCTGGACTGTGAACCTCACAAGTGTTTCTCAGCCTTTTACTCCCCACTTAGGTGAGACAGGATGGCTAGAGCAGACTAAAGGTAGATATTTCCCTCTTCCCATGCAAAAGGCTAGATCTAGCTAGAGTTGGATGTTTAACTTCCCTTGGGTCATTTAGGCTCTGATGGAACTCCAGCAGGTTAGGCTCCAATTATATAATTTCTCCTGAGGGCAGGCCTCATTAGGAACAGAATGTTCTGGCGTATTTCAAAAATGGTTCCTTTTCTCCTCCTCCTTTCAGAAGCATGAAGGGGTTTTTCCCCGACACTTACTGTGAGAATCAGATTGGGCTCCTGCAGATGAGAGGTACAAGAGTGTGGGCCCTGGATAACTGGGTCCCGAGGAGTTTTTAACTCTTAGCCTTGTCCTCCCTGAGCCTTCAGCAATTTGTCAATTATCATTCAGGTCTTCCTGCTCTGCCTCTGGTTCCTGCAAAGGTTTCTGCTCCAGTGTGCTGTGATTCTCTCTACTTGCTTTTCTTCCCAATTTTGAGGGTAGCAGTTTTCCCTGTGACTTCACGTCTCTTAAAAATTAAGAAAAGGTGTTGATTTTTCAGTTCCTTCCACTTTTTACTTGTTGTTAGGATGGAGTGGTGACTTCTAAGCTCCTTATGTTCAAAACTAGAAATTTCAAGTCCTTTGTATAATTTTCAAAAACCTATACAAATTCATAATGAAGGGGATTGTCCCTATAAAAAAATACTACATAGTAGTTAATTTATTTATCTAAACCTCTAAATTTTGTTCTAATCATCTAATGACTTATTTTAAAATGTTCAACTGGGTAAAATGTGCTCATGTATAATTATCTACCCAGAGATTTTCCTTATGAGAAAATACAAAAGCATTCACAGGCAGCTTGGGAGCTGTGAGTCTGTAAGGAGTACGAAGGATGGGGAAGAAGGGGTTAATGACAAGATCTCTTTTTCACCCACTCAGGTTTGTTCTGCACTGTCTCATTTGAATAGTAATAGGCAAAGGAAGTCAGGAAAAAATTAAAATTTAGAACTAGAAGATGCTTCGTAGGTAATTTTTTTATCTCTGAATAAAATAAGCCCTAAGAAGGTTAAATGACTTACCCAAAGTGAGCCGTTTGGTAAATATGACAGCGTGACATTGAAATCCAGAGCTTCTTGTGTCATGCATTTTCCACTGAACTTCCCTGTCTTTTGATCTCCAAAGGTCCCCTAACGTCTAAGTTCAAAAGCTTTAAAATGCAAAGTTTACCTAACACAGTTGCTTCAGTCTTCTTATCATTAGGCACCAAATCATGAGATGGTCTGCCCTGTCATCACTAACATTTCATCATAGAGTCACCAAAAATAGCTTTCCTAAAGCTTCTCTGGAAGTCCTGGCTATACTTTAACTTCAAATCCAGGTGGTTCTCTGAGCTGTTAGGCACGTCCAGCTGGCAGCCTTTCTGGAGAGCCCACTGCAGCGCCCCAGTGTTTGCCTCTCAGGGCTACTCCTCCTCCTCCAGGTCTGCACCTGCACACGTCCATGTCGTGATGGGCTCGGCCCGGAGATTGCTACGTCCTCATCTCTCTTCCTTTCCTCTATCTTCTCTCCAAAACACAGGGGGCACACGCACAAAACTTTAATCTCATTGTCTTAGGGATCCATTTTAGATGCCTTAGACCCCTAACCCAACTATTTAAGAGTTAAATTCTACAATTGTGTTCCAAAAGTCAGATCTAGAGGCCAAAACCCTCAGCAAATTAAATTCAGACGAGAGAGCAGAAAGCAGACCAAATAATTTTATAGAAAAGGTTTGTCAGTATGAGGAGTGGTTAAAAAAAAAAAAAAAAAGACTGAAACTGCTCAAAATCCCTTTCAACAGGCCCCGTTTGGGACACAGAAATTTAATAATGAATCTGGGTTTGCAAGGGACAGTAAAGATGCTGCACACTGTTTTCATCAGACGCCCTGGCTCAAGCACTGGGTGTATTTTCTAATGTCATCTGTCAGAACCCTTAAAGCCGAGGCTGTCAACAACTGCAGAAGGGTCTCTGAATTACCGGCCTGGGCCTGCAGCAGAGTGCCATGTGCAAGCTACGTTGACCTAATTGGACTGAAATTCAGAAGCTCCACATTGACCTCTCTGAGGCAAGTACGTTGGTTGTCCTTCTGGAGTTGACCTTCAGTTAACGAAGATGTGCATTTGGACTAACTCACACGCCCTTCGTTTCTTTGAGTTCACTCAAGCGAAGTCATTTTTAAAGACGGTTGAGAACAATGCCCATTGAGCAGCATCCTGAGATCAGCTGGGTGACCCGGCTGTTTTCTAAAGTCCTCTTCTGTGTCACTCATTCTTTCTCTCCAGTCAACCAAACACCATTTTCCTGAGCCCCGTGGGGACTTTTAGGTTGATACCTAACAGTTTACTGTATTTGCCTGCAGGTGGTTACAAGATGGAAGACAAGGATGCATCTATTCCCAACATGTAATTTTGGTTTAATACTGGGTAAAAATATTTGAGAAGTCTGCAAAAACTGTCACGTCTGGTTATACCATGCTCCAAGAGATATTTTACAGTTAGAGTTTGTTTCTAAGCACCTATAAGGAAATGAGTACTCTTCTCAGGGAAAAGCTAAAACTTGTCACTATCCTAAAGCTTCATCTACTTAAAACAGAACAGAGTCTACACAAGAAATTCATTTGCAGGACAATTGTTACAACTGTATATTTATTTTTCTGCTGGATTTTGTTTTTTACTCTCTCCTGCTGTTTAACAAATTGTATAAATCTACATAAGTGATAAGATCTCCAAATTTCAGGCTAAGATATATTTATGTGTAAAATATCTTCTTTAAAAAAATAGTATGTTCACAATAAATGCCATAAAAAATATCCTACAATGCTTCTAGTTGCATTAAATTTGGCTAGGAGTTTAAAACTAACAGGGATTTTAAATAAACAGAACAGAAAATGTTGTTACCTTTATTAAACTGGGGCTTTAGTAGAACCAGATAAATCTGGATGCCAGATCCAGCAACATTTTCTGCTAAGATATTTTGGTCCATGCAGTGAGTGTATCTACGTCCTGGTTATTATTTGGAAAATTGGGAACCTGCTGCATTCTTATTCTTAGAACTCAAAAATACACTTGAAATTATTAAAATGTCATTGCACTGATCATATGCACAGAGATGAAAATATCTTCTAGGACATGGAAATAAATAAAATGGTGAGCAGTCAAGAGAGCATTTCTGTTCTCCCCAGTACCACTGAAGCTCTCTTTCAATGCTCATTCAGCTTAGTCTCCACTAGTTCTATTTCCATTTTACTTTTCAACTCTCTCCAGGTACTAATTATTTTCAGTTTATGGTCACAGTAAAACTGCAAATCAAGTTCCATTTTTTTTTTTTTTTTTTTGCTTTTTATATCTTTTGTAAGAAGTGGCTCAAATTGAAAATTTTTGACCTTCTAAAATTCTGGTTTTTATTTTATTCAGTTGTGCATTAGGCACATGCCTTTGAAAGCTTAACATGGCACTGACAAATTCCCCTTGGGACTTTCTAAGATAACTGCCCCTTATCTTGGTTTTGATAGCAAATTGCTGCCCTTCTGAGGTTAATATAAAGCTCCATCTGCACCACAGCAATAGAAAAGTATGTGATATGGGTGAGCATGCGTTTACCCACACACACTTCCTCTCTGGAGATCGGCCTTCAAAAGACAGTTGGACCAAGAAGTTTCCAAATATGATTTATCAGAACCAAATATTTGAATTTTTTTAAATGAATACTAAAATTCTGACTCAATATGGTACCATAAGCCAAGATGACAGAAGGTAACTAGTATGACTACAAATCACGATACTGACAAGTGAATGAAATTTTTTGTTCACAAAAAGATATTTAAAATGTGGTCCACATACACTATTTAGAAAAAGTCTAACAATCGAAGGAGTAAAACTATATTTTTTAATATAGGTACAGCTCTATGCAGTTGTTTAGTCTCCAAAAATTTCAGTTAACTACACAGATGGATTTATAACAACCTCTAATGGGTGTAACTTAAGATGGAACAGATGACTCTACCAGCAGATTAATCAACCTCTTCCAAACTGCAAATTAAAAAAGAAACAAATCAAACACTGCATTTTCCTCGCAGATGTTAAGCAAAGCATATTCAGTCTTACTCCTATAATTACAGCATTAGGAGAGATTTACCAACATCAAAGTAAATAAAAACATACCAAATGAAAGCTGATGAAAAACTAACAAGAGACTGAGTAATAATTTTTTTAAATCTCACAGCCATAGAATCTTATTGATTTCAATTATATGTTCATTATTTTCAAATGGGGAGGCCTGGAGTTAGAAAGAAAATGTGACTGTTGTGGGGATCTGAGCTATGTTCTAACCACCCAGTATCTGACTAAACTCATCTCCGGCATCTGCAGTTGATTTGAAAAAAAAAAGTACAGTTTTTTTTTTTTTGTTTTTTTGGTTTTTTGGCCAAGCTTCATTTGAGCCTTTTTAGCACCAGACACACACACACACACACACACACACACACACACAGTAGGGATACCATGAATCTGGGCTATTCAAAGCAATTGTTATCAATTGACCTTCACATTAAATGTTACATTGAATACAAACAGAAAATTTTCACAAGTGATTTTTTTTTTTTAATGACTCTCCTACAGGACTTCCAAGGAATAAATGACGGTCAAAGAGGACTAATCTCTCAGTAGATTTATTAGCAAATATCTTGTTCCTTCATTCCATTATTTCCTAATGCCTATGCAACCTAACCACACAGAGTCGTGATAGTGTTACCTACAAACTGACGATGGCTAGATGACACTTGTGCTGTCTCAGCCTCTGAACAGCAGCCAATCAACATGCTCGGCGATGTCAACTCTGCTCAAGGCTCGAGTAGGATGGAATGATGGAGAGGCAGTCAATCAAAGCTATAACTACTTCAGCTCCCGCCAGTCTGTCTCCGCTCAAAGCGTCCATTTAGCTGGGAAGCACACAAAATTTATAGCCTGGACTTTTATTGTGTAGAGCTTTAACATTGCAAGGAACCCTATACTCATGCCTGAAAACCTTTAGGAAGGGCAGACCCTGAATTTGTTTTACCCAACAGGCAAGTTCAATAGCATAGGCTGCCACAGGCCTGAAATTAATCGGTTTGACATTCACAAATCTCTCAAACTATTACTTTGCATTTTATGTCTAAAGATGCCATGGGTTAAAAAAACTGATTGTAGCAATAATTCCATTTTTTAAATTCATTTCCTTTTTCAACAATATATTTGTCAAGAATTCCAGATGACGAATGTTGTCTGGAAAACACTTTTGAAATGCCAATATTTAATGTTTCCCTCCCTCTCTCTGTCTTTTTTTTTTTAATTAATTTTCTGAGTGTTTTCTTGATGAGGCTGGTGAGAAGGCATGTGAAAACCCTAATACATTTCTTTTTACTCAGAATTCTCAGGAGCCCTGTCCTGTTACACCATAGAAAATGTCAAGCACTTTTTCCAACCCCCAAACACACATATGCATCATATCCCACTTCCCACCTTTTTTTCTCCCCAGAAATCATCACTATATATATATATATATATATATATATATATATATATATATATATATATATGTCACTTGTTTTACTTATGGTCTGTCTTACTCAGTGGACTATAAGCTGCATGAGGGATTGCCTGCCATGCACCCTGCATTGCCTGTGAATCAATGATGATGGCAATGCATTTATTTAACAAGAATTTATTGAGAACCTACTATGTGCCAGGTCTTGCTCTCGGTGAACAAAACAGACAAAGATCTCCTTTTCCTGACTTTTCTGTCAATGTTAATGAACCCCATACTTCACTATTGAATTTCTTGCAAGGAAAGCCACTGATTTTATTTTTTTTATTTCATTTTATTTTATTTTTGAGAAGAAGGAAAGAGAAGTTTATTAATTTGCCAGCAAAGGAGGAGGCTGACAGATTCCTGTCTCAAAGTACCAGCATCCTGAAAGCCACTGATTTTAAATGAAATTCTTAGCCTGATCTTTTCCATTGGCAGCTGATTACAGGAGATAAGCTGCTTATAGGTTAAACTGACACAGACAAAAGTCAGGAAAAGGAATTTTTGTGTTTTGTTCACTACTGTATCTCCAGCACCTAGAGCCTGGCACATAGCAGGTGCTCAGTGAACACTTGCTGAATGAGTGCACGGCCCTCATCAAGATTTTCTGACACAGGCAGCATTACTCTCATTCATCTCTTCACTCTTAGTGGGTTTCTCTCCTGGACTCCTGGCCTTTTCCTAAAGCTTCAAATCTAGACCTTGCCACCAAATCTCATGTATCAGATTAGCTACCAAGACTAGATTCATGAGATTTGGTGGGTGCGGTAGGGGTGGGTGAGGAGGCAAGGTCTAGGAGTTTTCAGGGGCTTCTAATGAATTCTGCAAAGGTCCTCAGTCTGGGAGTCGGGCAGGTCACTCACAGGGGATGACTAGAGGGCAGGTGTTGCACTAGTCGGGGAGCTGGCAAACTTTTCCTACAAAGGACCAGAATGTAAATATTTTAGGCTTGTAGGGCCATATTCTACTCTGCCGGTGTAGTGCCAGTGTAGTCATATGTAACACAGGAGCAAGTGTTCCTGGCTGTATTCCAGTAACACTTTGTTACAAAACAGGCTGTGGGTCAGTTGATTTTCGTCCAAAGGCCATAGTTTCCTGACCCCTGCTCTAGACCCAGGGGACATGTAAGATAATCCTAAACCCTACTCTCTAGGCCCTTAAAATAGAATATGACCCTGTTGTTTGATTAACACACCTTACTGTATCACCTGTATCTCATACCTAGTGCTCATTTTTCATAAAAGAAAAAGAAAGATGATACTCATTTATTGATAAGAAGTAAATTGCCTCTCTCTCACCTTCTCTTTTTATGTGTTCACCTGCTCAGACCTCCCGCAGGGCGCAACTTGCCACTGAGCTTCAAAGAGGGCTGTCAGGTGACAGCCTCCAGGGACGGTGCCTTCAGGGTCTGCCCCAGCCAGTGACCCAGTGACCAAGCACAGCGGAGCACTCGGACTTGGCCTTGGCAGGTGGAGTTCCACTCTCACAGCCCACCTTTGCCCTAAAATGGCCCAGCCGTCAGATATGAATTACAGCCTGGGGATTTCCCAGCCCAGTTCTGCTTTCTCTTCCCTTTCCTTTTCCAGACATCAGATCTGCATCCCAATCTAGAGCTTCCCCCTGCCCAGTCTTGTTTCCTATCTCTTTATCTTTCCCTCCACAGAGACCAACAAACAAGCAAACATGAACCCACCGTATTCCTAATTCTAACTGGCTTCACTTCCCCTGCTGACTACCCCATGCACCCCCCCCCCATGCTATTGAGATCTCGGTGTGGGTTCATGAATATTGTGCTAAAAACAAGAAAAAGTTTCCTGCTTTTCAGTGATACCTTTACGTAGTTTTGGATATTTAAACGTATTCTTCCAAAATGTTTGTCAAGTCATTGTTAGGGATCAAGAGGTGATTGCAGCACCTGCTCCTGTCATCCAAAGTGGACGGAGCTGTCATGAGGGGCCACACTCCTGAATGCAGGGCACGTCCACGCAGTAGTTATTGGCCAGACGCCCTGGGTTTCAGTGCCAGGCCAAGACCCACACAACCAGGACCTCCCAGGGCCTGGGAGAGCGGGGACACCTAGGTCTCACACCTATTGGCATGAGAAAGAGCAATTACAGGGAAATTGCTAAAACCACTTCAGAGACTATCGGAAGCATAGGTGTCAGAAGTGCCCCCCTCAACCCCTGAGCAGGGGCAGGCAGCTGGGAGCTCCTTGAAGAAGCCAAAGCTCCCTTCTCTGAACCTGCAGGCGGGTTGCCTTTCATTAGAGAGCTTACTTGTAGGAGCTCTGCTCAGTCCCCGGAAAAGATACAGGAAAGCCCAGGGTGCCTGCAGTGACACTGACAGCCGGTCCCAGGGGAGAATGTGTAGTATGTGAGTCACTGTCATCAATAATGTGCCTTCTTGCCGAATAGCTAATGATATGAAAACATGAGGAAACAGGACTAGGGAAAGAAAAAGGAGAAGAAGGAGGGAGGGAAGAAGAAGGAAAAAGAGGAGAAGAATAAAACTTAAGTAAGAGGTAAAACCAAGTAGGAGGTGAGATTGTTGTTCAAGGCACCTGCAATTAATTAATCGCTGCAATTGCTCCTTACCTTCTGCTCTGAGCTTCCTGACCACCCGAGGCTTAGAAGGAAGGCAGCAATTCTTCTCATGAGGCAAATTCTGTGGGCCCAGAGCTCTGGGAATCCGTTCCCAAGGAGCATAGCCAAGTCATTTCTTCTCCCGGGGCTTCAGCCTCCTCATCTCAATGAGAGCAGGCCTCGTATTAGACAAACACTTGTTCCCGCCACAGCTACCCTTCTGCGATTAAGTGGAACCCGGAAAAGCGAGAGAATCCCCAGGGCTTATCAGCTCACGCGACCTTCCCCTTTCCTATAAACCTATGGGAGGCTTTTGGGGCCAGGCCTGGAAGTGGAGTGCGTATTTCCTCCCACATGCTATTGGCCAGAATTCATTCGTATCCTCCCCCGTCCCCAAGAAAAGATGAGATAGAGTTCAGCTGTGTGCTGAAGAAGAGCGACCGGTAAGCATCTAGTCAGCCTCCACCACGTTACCATTTAAGACTCCACTTCAACAGTCACCAGCGAGAACCCTGACAACCACTCACTCTCCCCTCTGAGCCTCCGCTCTGCTCTATTCGTGTTTCTATCACAATGCCTCCGACAGGAAATTGTGCGCACTTGTCTCCTTCACTATCTGCTCTTATTGACTATAGAACCCTGAAGATAAAGTTCTTCTCTTAGTTGTCTCTGGGCTTCCAGTGGCTAGCACAGCACCTGGTGCATATATAGTAACTGGTCAATAAATATTGGTTTGAGAGAGAGAGAGAAGGGAAGAAAGAAAAAAAGAAAGAGAATGGTGTAAATAACAGCAAAGTTTACCTCTTTATTCAAAAACATTCAATAGCTCCCCATTGCCCAGAGGATTAAATCCAAATTCTTCATTATGACATTCAAAATAATCCTTTCTTACCTAATCATTCATAAATACCATTACACAATTTCACCAAATTGCTCAACAGTCATTTTTGTTCTTTCTTTCTTTCCTTTCTTTCTCTTTTCTCTCTCTCCCTCTCTTTTTGTTTTTTGTTTTTGTTTTTTTCTTTTTGGAGATAGGGTCTTGCTGTGTCATCCAGGCTGGAGTGCAGTGGCGTCATCATAGCTCACTGCAGCCTGGAACTCCTGAGCTCAAGTGATCCTCCTGCCTCCACCCTATGAATAGGTAGGACTACAGGCAGCTGTCACCACACCAGTTAATTTTTTTTAATTTTTCTAGAGATGGGGTCTTGCTATGTTTCCAAGGCTGGTCATGAACTCCTGGACTCAAGCTATCCTCCTACCTCAGCCTCCCGAGTCGCTGGGACTCTCCCTCTCTTTTTTTCCTGTCTTCTCCTTTCTCTCCTTCTTTCTCTTACTTGCATTCATTGACCTACCTGCCATGTGTCAGGGACCATGCCAGCTACAGGGATAACAGATGAATTGCTTTCAGAGTCAGCTGCAGAAGACAGACTGGGGAACTGCAATGCATCATGAGAAGCCAAGGTGGTTTAGCAGCTCACAGAGGAGCAACTACTCAGACTGGGGATGAGGGGGCAGGAGGGTGGAGACCAGAGAAGACTTGGAGAGATGATAATTCCCGAGCTGAATCTTAAAGACTGAATGGGATTATTCAGGCACAAAAGGGTGGAAAGGAAATTGCCAGTAAGAAGTACATGCCCAGGTATGGACGTGAGTGAGCACAGCACATGTGAAGAACCACAAAAATTTCCCTTATCTGCAGGAAAGCAGCGAGATTTTGAGTGATAGAGCAAGTCAGGAGCTAGATCATAATGATAACATTACGCAGAGAATGTTTGACTTGAGCCCGGAGGTGATGGGAGACCAGTCCAGAGGGAGGAGCGCAGTGGAAGGACCACGCCAGCCTGCCCTGAGGCACGGGCTCTGGAAAGGGAGACATAGAGAAAGGGACAGAGTCAAGAGATGTTCAGGAGGAAAAACTGGCCAGATTTTGTGACCAACTGGATGGGAGAGAGACAGATTATAAAAGGGAAAAAGAAGGAGGGAGGCAGAGAGGGAAGGTTAGCTCCAGTGGCTTTGTTCTTACTTGGCCATCTGGCTGCCTTCACTGTGCCAGAGGATACAGGAAGAAGAGTCATTTATTGTAGAAGCAAGGTGATGAGGTCAACATTGGATCGGTTGAGACTGAGCTATTCAGAGATGTCAGGTAGATTTTTAGAAGTGATCATTTTTCAAACATGAATACTTGGCCGAGGAGGCTACAGGAATCAGTCAAGTCCACAAGCTGCCAAGTGTTAGAGGCAGAGCCAAGGCCCAGGTGTGCCCAGGTGTGCCCAGGTATGCTGCCTCCAGTTCAGTGCTCTTTCTCCTACACCTTCCTGCCTTGCAGCAACAACACAGGAGAAGGTCTCTGCCTGTCAGTCACCCACTAGTAAATCACTCATTGGTTTCTCTTCTTATTCATTTAAAGGTATAGGGAAGATAAGCCCTTAGGAAGCCTCATCAAAAAGCCAAAAATCATTTGAGATTGTGAACAGTTAAACTAATTTTTAATTGATTTAGATTAACACTCAACAATTTGATTGATTTGTTCTGTTTTGAATTCAAAGCATGTAGACCTAATCTATTCAAAAACTGTTTCTGACTTCTGAAAGTCTGAGTTTATTGAAAATAGCCTCAGTGAGCCTCAAAATACCAATTTCAAGACGATGTGGTAATAAAAAGTGTTGTTATATCTTTTCCTGAGTGCCCTGCCTTTCTGCCTACCTACTTCAATCCCAGTACAAAACATGCAAATAGAAACTCTAGAAAGCCTGCTCCCAAGACAGGTCCTTGCTTGACCCTATCCCAGGAAAGATGACGCTGGGGGTGTCAGGTTTCACTTGCTGGGAGTTCATTGATCCTCAGATTTTCCTCACGGTAAAGTCAGAGACAGCAAAGTCACATTTTTCAATGTTTTCCCAATACATTTCACACACTAACCATCCCCACAAAATGGTTTTCTCTCTACATTCCACAGAGAGTTGTGCCCAGCGTATGAACTTTTAGAATAGTCGTCTAACAACCAAAAGCATCGCCAACATGTGATTTGCTTTTCCAGTCTGGCTATGAGATCAGCACTCATTAAATAGTTAACTAACAGCTGCAGCTATAAGAGTTACACTTGCAGGAATTTCTCAACCCACCTTTCCAAAGACCAAATTGTCAGTACATTTGCCTCGTCTCTTTTTTTTTTTTTAAGTGTTCTTTCTGAGGGGCTCTCTGGTGAAACAGAAGCATTTTGACCTTCAACGAGAATTAAAACTTGAGGGGGTGGGGATCCAGCCCTTTGCTAAAAGAGGCTGAGGTAGCTGCTGGAGGGGCTGACTCTACACTCAGGGTACAAAGGATTAGCAAATACTGAAAATAATATGCTGTATGTGAACCTTAATAAAAAAGACAGCCTAATATTGACACAGTTCCTTCCACTCAGAGAACTCCAAACACGACCTCCCCTTCTCAGCAGGCCACCTTGGGCTCCTGACTCATCCCTTTCCTCCCAGCGCAGAAGCTGTCACCACGTCGCACTCCGCCAGCTCCCTCCGCAGCATCCCCAGACAGAGCCCTGTCCATTCCCACTCCCGACACCCTGTTGGGAGTCAGGCATTTCTCAACTCCCGACTTTTCCTTCCTCTTACAGGTGCACAGAAATAGCCAGTGGCTTGGGAGTTCATTCTGTCCGAGCCAGATCTCCAGAAACAGATTGGCAAGCTCTCCCAGGGGCAATCCGAGACCCTCTGTCAAGAACCCATGAGTTCTCCACAAGCTCCGTTTAAGGTGGTTTCTCTTAAATGTTACCAATCTAAATCCCTATCCTTTGAATTGTGTCCTTTATTTTTTAATTACATGAGATGGAGAATGGCTGGTCACCAATTTTATATAATCTCTCTTTGTAGAATTGTCGATAGAAATAATTTCGTATTCTTTCGTTTTGCCTCTCCAAGCTAAATGCCTTTGGTTTCTTTAACCCCTTTTCACGTGCCTGCTTGATGCCGTTCTCTGCCACCTTCATCAAGCTTTACTTTCTGCCCTCACTGAATTGTGAACTTGCTAACTCAGCACAGTCCTCGCTGGAAGGTCTGACCCTCACTAATGTGGCAGGAGATGTCCTCCTGGCTGCTTCCTTTGTTAGTGCTCCAGCCTTGAATTGGTCTTTTGAAAACCACTTTTGGTACATTTCTGACCAATATTTAACTCTCAATGTGCAATTCCTTGAACATATATACAAAGCCAATATTGCATTTGCACTGTCACTTTTTCTCCTTGCTGTATTGTCACCTTAACCCACCCTATTCCTTTGGCTTCCTCCAAACAGTGTGGCAAAGTGGTTTTGGGGATCTCATGCTACCTTTCCCTGCAGCTTTTCCCTAGTTTGAGGATGTGAGCCTGGCGATGGGGAAGCTCTGTCCATGAAATCCCCACATTGTCAGGCTTTTCTGTGTGTTAGCCTCTTCCCTCAGCTACCAATGCCATGTTTTCCCATCCTCTGCTTAGAGGAATGTAGGGAAATATAGAGAGCTATATAATCAATACCAGCTTCTCCAACCTTGAGCATTGACATCATTTAAAAGTAAAAACTTAACAAGGTACACATGTTAACCTAAATTATTTAATTGAAATGTTATTTAAATAGCCATAAGCATAAATCCAGGTATAAACTTCTTATATCTATAGCTCTTGAACAGCTATCAAATTGAGATAAATTTATAAATTATGTATAAAGCACAAACCAAAAAAATTCAAATGAAGTAATTTGATGTGGACAATGAGGTTGTTTTGTTAAAATGTAATCCTCTCGATCAATGTGCAAGGGTATTGACTACAAGGGCAAAGGTTCTTTTCAGTTCTGTATTATTTGCTATGTGATCACTCCATTTTCCCACTGAATTGGCCCATCCAAATTTCTGCAAAGACTTTGTTTCTTCAGAGCATTAAAATGTCTTTTGATTTTGCTTGGCCCAAGCACATCATTTAGGGGTTAAGTTTTACCTCTGTCCCTTTCTGTCAGCCTTCTAGGCTACTGTGATGCAATATGTCATTTTCGTGGTGTCTCATCAAACATCAGTGTGTGAAATCACTGAAAAAATGAATGTCTCCCCTTATTAAAATGTCTTTTAGTTTAAAATTATTGATGTAAAGTTTAAGATTTGTTGTTAATTCAGGTGAAATAATTCAACATAAATTCATTGGTAGCCCCAAGACATAGGTTATCAATTTGAAAATAGAACAAATTATCCTAGATAGCTCCAGAAGCTTTCTAACATATGAAAATTACTCGAAGTCCTTTAGAGTATTAAAAAGCCAACCTAGATGTACATTTGTAGATACAAAAATAAGTGCAGGTGCTGAAATCTGCAGGAATAAATTTGTCATCCAAAGGATCAAAAATTTGTTATTAAAATGGAAATATAAAATTTAGAATTTTTCATTAGGAACTCAAAGACCCAGGAGAATATGTCCACAGAACTTGGAATGAGAGAAATCTAGCTTGAGAAACAACCAAGATTACTGGAGTTGAAAGGAGCCCTTGAAAATACGTAGGGAAGACTAGATCATCTTGATCAATCCTGTCTACTTGAAATGAGGAAATAGGGACCTGAAGAAGTTAAATGGTTGGTGACAGATCCAGGCCTCCTTGCCACATCCCATTGATACTATGAACACACAAAACCTTCTGACTCTCAGAAAATATTATTATAAATTAATATATCATATTCGTTTACAACAAATCCTATAAAATGTTAGCCCTTTGGTCCATTTGGATGATTCTTTAATGAATATCCATTTATGGAGACAGTATTTGCTAGTAACCTCTGTGTAAACTAACTCTTTGTTTTATTTGTCGTAGGGTTATGTCTTACTAGTTTCTAAGATTGCCTGGGATTTTTAAGTGTGTTCAGATCTCTACCATCCTAAATGACTGCCGTGGTCTGAATGTGTCCCCCCACCAAATTCTTATGATGAAACATAATCACCAAGGTGATGAGGGGGTCCTTCATGGAGGGATTAGGTCATGCGGGCTCCACCTTTGTGAATGGGATTAATGCTCATATAAAAGAGGCTTGACACAGTGTTGACACTTTCTCCCTTCCATCTTTCTGCCATGTGAGGACACAGCAACAAGGCACCATCTTAGAAGTAGAGAGCAAGCCTTCACCGGACACTGAGACTGCAGGTGTCTTAACCTTGGACTTCCCAGCCTCCAGAACTGTGAGAAATAAACTTCTGTTTAGAAATTATCCAGTCTAAGGTCTTTTGTTATAGCAGCAGGAACAGACTGAGACAAATATCTCCCTGAATATTGCTCCTTCTCAAATTGTTCTCTTCTCCCCACCTCCTGGTCATCTAAGGTTTTTGAAAATGAAGTATAAATTTAATGTCTCCATTTCTTAACCTCCCATTTTTTTAGTGACGTATGTAAGTGGTGTAAGTGGGCTTCTGGTCTTCTGTTTTCACTACCCCTTTGAAATTATCCCCTCAAAGGCTACACTGGCACCCTAATGACCACAACTAGTGAATTCTTTATATATTATCCTACTTGACCTCCTATGGGATATAGGTTACATCCCTCTTAAAACACATCTTTCATGGCTTTTCCAATTCTTCTCTCTCCTTTGTACATCTGCTCCTCTGATTGCTCTTTCTTTGTCTTATCTTCTTTCTTTTCCCAACCTCATAAATACTGATATTCCTTTGGATTCTATCATTGTTCTCTTCCTTTCCTTGTTGTACATCATCTTGACAGTGGTTTCATGTGGATCCATGTGCTAGTGATGCCCAAATACGTCACTGTAATCTATCTCTTTTCTGAGATCCAGATAAGTATTTCTGGAATGCTTAAACATTTAAGAGACAAGCATAGGATTCTAAGCTTGCAAAAAGCCAGGGATGTAATAGTATTTTCTATATGGAAGGAAAAGGAAAAAGAAAATGAGGGAAGAGAGAGTTTCAAAGTAGGAATAGTCAGCTGTTTCAAATGCCATGGTCATGTCAAATGAGATAAGAATGGAAGTATTCTTTAGACTTAGCTACTTGGAGGTCACTAAAATCTTTGCAAGAGCAATTTGGGATCAAATCCAGATCGAAATTGGTTGAGGAGTGACTTAAAAGAGAAGAAATATGGGTTGTGAATGTAGAAAAACTCCAGTAACTTAACTGTAGAAGAAAGAAGAGAAAGAGAGATGATTCGAGGGGAATGTAGGGTGTGAGGAAGGGAATGCTTTGTTGGCTATGGAGAAGGAGCCAGGACAGAGAGGGGGCAAAAGACAGGAGAGAGAGAGAGTCACATTCCTGACCAGATATTATATACTAATGAGCCTTAGGCAGGAAAAGAGCTACATCTTGTATTGGCTAGTAGGCATGGGAAGGAGGGCAGTTGTATACTTCTTGTTGACTAATGGAGTAGATAAGTATTCAAAACAGTTCACACCAAATAGCCTCTTTTTTTCTCTTCAAAATAGGAAAATAAGAGGCAAGATTGCCTTCTGAGGAGAGAGATTTGAGAACTGAGATTAAAGGAACTGACCAGGCTCCACAATTTATGTTCTAGTCCATCCTGCACCCTGCTGCTGGAGAGAGATTTCTAAAATATCCAGTCATGACACTTTCTGGTTCCTAGGTTCCCACAAGATAAATCTCACTCCACAGCATGTTCTGTAGAGACTTCCATAATATAGCTCCCCCCTAATCTCCAGCCCAGCCACACCACCTACCACCCCCTCCCACCCCAGGCTCTAACATCATCATTATTCAAAGTGCCATATGCCAGAACTCTCTGCCTAGAATTCTTGTAACTTCACTTCTCTGCCTGGAAAACCTCCATCCACCCTGAAAAACTCAGTTTAAGAGTTTCTTCTTATTCCCGGACATATCTTACTTTTGCCAATCTGGTTTCCCCTTACCTCAATGCCACCCTTTATTTATTTACACATTTATTTATTTTTAATCTATCACTCTCAGGTATTTCCGTATACATGTCTCAAATCCCCTTGAGACATATAATTTCATTCCATTAATTTAATTAACAAGCCAATAAATATGTATTCTGCAAAATATAATCTATGACTTCAAGGAGCTCCAAGGAAACAAGCAGCCATAATTCAGTGTGACTTGTGCTATAATGGGATACTGACGAAAGAGAATGAAGATCAAGGTGGCCGCTAAAGGCTGCATGTACACAGCCATGTGCTTCTGCCCCTCTGACAGAGGGTTCCGTGGTCAGTTCCATGAAGGCTAAGTGGCCTTGACCCATAGGCGGCCCAGGATGCAGCCCATTGACTACCACATTGTGCCTGCTCTATAAGGTCAAATTGGTCCTTGTATTGAAGTCATTGTATAGCTTCTCACTCTCAGGAATTTATGGACTTCTAATGCAATCCTTTTTCGCCTAGAAAGATTATTCATTCTAATGTTTTGGCCCCTTCTTAAAA
This sequence comes from Lemur catta, assembly GCF_020740605.2. Classification (NCBI taxonomy): domain Eukaryota; kingdom Metazoa; phylum Chordata; class Mammalia; order Primates; family Lemuridae; genus Lemur; species Lemur catta. The sequence continues at coordinate 43,419,208 of NC_059139.1, forward strand.
TATCTGTTCATGGCAATTGAGAGGGAAAAAAAAGTCCTTTCTGATGCCGTCCGAAAAGTCCAGTCCTTACTGTCAGCATAGCCACCTGCTTCTTTGTTTCTTGCTCTGCTCTCCTGTTTCCCTAAGTCCCTGATTCAGCTTCTCTGTCACTAGAGCCCTGCCAAGGGCAAACTCCTCTTCTGTGCTCACCACCATAGATTTGGCTCCTTCCTGCCTGCGATTTTTTTGTCAGTGCTAATAATTTGTTTTTAAATTGCCTAAAAAGAAATGGCTGTAGTCATTGTATGGGACTTTTTAAAAAATAAAACAGAAAGAAAGAAAAAGTCCTGCTTTCTCCTTTTGAGGTATTCCTTGCACATCACTGCTGGGTGCTCGGTCTAGCATGACTTCTGCTTTATATGTTTGGATGGCCAAGCAAGAGTCATTGTTATCTACTTAACTCAAAATCCTGATTTTCCTGTGAACCACTCTAATCTCACAGATGGGCTTATCCCTAAAATAAGACTAGCTTTACGCCTACCCATTTTGTCTGTTTTAATCTTTTACAGGAGTATAAAAGGCTATGGGTTGCAATTTTCACATGTTCTGTTATTACTTGTTGCAGAAGTTTCCAGACTTGAAATATGCAGCTGTAAAATATTCAACTGCAAAGTCGGCATCACTCGGTCGCCACTATCAATGTCTTGCCAGCCCCTGGCAATGTTTGCTTTGGCTCTGGTGGTCCCAGGCCCCCTGTATCTGTCTTAGCACATCCCCTCATCATGGCCCTAGATGCCATCTTTTTCTTCAGGTGGGAGTCATACTTTCTCCTGCAGTAAAGCCCTCTTTCTTTCTGATCATCCACATCTTTCACATTGTTTGTAAATTCTACTTCCCAAGACCAACTCTTATGTTAAAATTCTCTCCTTACCAAATAGGAGTACATTCAGAATAGCAATATTTCTTGGAGTGAGGAGGTGAGAGTCCAAAACCCATGAGAGAATAACAGTAGAGGGTCACTGGGGAAGGTGGGTTCAGTCAACTGCAGAGATGTTGTTTTGTTTCCTTGATACTGATATGCAACTTTGGGGTTGAACTGAATTTCTCAGGGCAACAGAAAAAACATTAGAACTTCCACCTTCTCAGCTCTTCCCCTAGGCAGGCTTTGGCCTTTCTTCTAAATAAATGTTAATCAAATATTTTAAGAACTCTCCTTGTAGAGGTGCCAGATGATCTATCCAAAGAACTGAATGTCTTGGTTCCCTTGCTTAGTAGTAACAGATAGCTCAGAACTCAACACCTCCTAAAACCAGCCTGTGTTGCTTTTCCTCTAATGTTCCCTCCTTGTCACTGCCAGTGTTCAGACTCATCAGTCACTTCTTTGATGACATGTATCCTCCCAAAGTGTTCTGGAGTTTTCCCTCTTTTGACTTGGCATTCTACTTCTGAGAAAGATTTCATGATAAACTGTCTTCCAAAACATACTTAGTAAAACTGAGCAATGCACCATTTTGGGGTCCCCCTCCATATGACCCACTATTCCGAGAAAAGCCCCATTTTCTTTGGGCAGAAGGTTGTAAACATATGGAATTCGTTACCAAAAGAGCTGGTTCGGGCTCTTTCCGATCCCTAAGCCAGTTCCCTAACCATGACAAAACATTCCCCGCAACCTCATCATGACTCATTTTTATTTTTAAATAACCTCTGGTGTGGAACATTGTCAAGGCTTTTTGAAAGGTTAAAGAAATTATGTCCGAGTGCTTATTGGCCCCCTCAGAGAATTCTAGTAGATTAAGTACATTGTCTCCCAACAGAAATTGTTGGCTATGTTTGCTGAATAGCCCATGACTGCCTTGGAATTTAAGAACACGAATTTATTTAAACCTTAATATGTGTTCTTCATTGTGAAGAGATAGAAAGAAATATAAAGGCACAGTCTTTAGAAGCTTAAAATCAAGTCAGAGGGGCTAAAAGAAGTAACAAAATCATAGTGAACAAGAAGATACATTAGTGTGGTAGTGACTGAAATTGCAAAAGGAGTTCAGAAAATAAAGAAAGAAATATATTTGGAGGAAGATGGGAAAATCTTCAGAGAGGAGAGAGCCCTCGAGTTGAGTCTTGAAACTTAAGTAGGCTTTATAGAGAGGGAGAGAAGGGAAGCTGCCGAGAGCTTCCAGGCATTCCAGAAATAACAGAAGGGAAGATCACCTGAGCAAAGACTTAGAAGTAGAATTATCTGATTACAGCAGAGGACACCTATGAAGGAGTCTGAGAAGTTGAGAGAAACTAAATTAAGGAAAGCCTAGAACAGCCAACAGAAGAGTAAGAACTTGATATGATAAATGATACTTATTAAGGGTGTTTGAGCATATTTAAGAATTTAATATTACAAAGAAAAGAAGGTGTTTAGCAGTGTGAAATGGAAACAGTTTATTGAAGAGCTATGAAGGCTCCTACAAGGGAACATGTGGCCTTGTAGATCTCAATGACAGCCTTGGCCACAGGGCGTTCTGGAGGTAGACATGGCTTCAGCATTGTCCCCTGCTGCCCAGACGGCCAGGCCAGAACCTTACACTCCTAGACCAGTTGTTGGATTTGCACTGGGGAAGACAGCTCCCTGCATCTGAGGCAACACCTGTAAGGACTAAAGTATCTGTGACAGCCCCACCAGCAGTGGAACAGCAGGCCCTCCAATGACAGGGGACCTGGGCAGGACATCACAGCATCCTCTGCACTATCCAACATATTAAGTTAGTACCTTAATTTCCTTCTTTATCTAATTTGTTATCTAGAATGTTAGCTCCTTGGGGGCAGGGATGTTGGTCTCATTTGTTCACTACCACATCCCCAGACCTGATAGTTCCTGATACATAGTGGATACAAGATAAATATTAAGAATATCCTAAGCTTTTTTATTTATTGGCTCATAGAGGAAAAAGAACTCATTTCCTTCAGCCGTTGACCAAATTCTTAATTCAGAACTAGAATGGACTCTCTAATGGGCCAATTCTCGACCTTGAAAACTCAGGTGTTCTATTGAGAAACCTAACTATCTCACCATTTTTCTAAACTTTGTATTAAAAAACACACTTCAATTTTTTCAACATAAAATTTTACTTAACTATAGACTATTATTTAAAAAAAAAAAAGTCACTCTCCCCTCTTCCACAAGTTCTGATAAGTTGAGGGTGGAGGGAAGGAGGCAAATCCTCACTCCCTCCAGCTCCTCACTGGAGTCACTGATCCTGCCTGGCCCCTTTGCTCCGGGAGTGAGCAAGAGGGACAGGGAAGGGAAGGACCTGCCGAAGAACACGCCTTGTTAAGCAAAGGCTGGGCGAGGACCAAACCCATTCACCTCCCTTCTGCCCACTGGGTCTGGCATTCCCAGTCAGCCCCAGTAAATCATCACCATTTTCCATAGCTATATTCATACGTTTGGGAACATTCAGACAGCTGTTGGCATTTTAAAGCCTCCTGTAGTGGTGGGGGCACCAGTTCTCCTGGTGGTGTTGTATAAATTCACTAGAACAGCTGGTTCACCCATGTTTCCCTCGTGATACTTTTGAATAGGAACTAGCAGGAACAGGTTGGCACTGTGTTGGTTCCTGTTACTGGGACACAAGAGTAAAACTACACTAAAAAACTAGGTCACTATTGGATCCACTCTGCCATCACTAGTTGCCAAACCCCAGCCCTAGGACCCAGATTCAAGTCACCCTGAAAGTTGTAAGAATTAAACTTTTAAAAACTTCATGAGTTGTGTATCTTACTGCATGTACCTTTATAAAAGATGGGTTTTTTAAAAAAGAAAATCTATGGATTAACTGCCTATGTCACATATAAACACTAAAAACAAATGGAAATCTACATGTTGTTCAAGTGGAGAACCTAGATTTCTTGTACTAAATTAAAAGTAGACATTTAGTTCAGCTTAAAAAGATCCCACTTCTACTGCCTTTGACCCCAAGGGCTCACATTTGACTTTTCTGTTGTCTCTGGGGGGTCATCTATGTTGTTATTTTTGACATTAGCAGGCTTTGGTAAAAATATTTCTTCTCTGTTAATTCAGTTGATTCTGGACTCAAAGGAAAACTGTACACAAAAGAAAAATACACAGCTAAGATTGAGGTAAATCCTAAAGATCAGTTTGCATGTGCGTGTTATATTTACAGGAGGAGGGTTTTGGTAAAAGTGTCTTAAAGATAATTAATATTGTTTTTGCTAGTCAGTTCTTAAAAACTGAACTATTTCAATGTTTTATTCCCATTATTAGGAGTGAACCTTGTGCACAGAGGTTAGAGTGCAAACTTTTGTCAACCCATCTGGGTTTGAAATTTGCTTGTGCCAGGTACCAATTCTGATCCTGGGCAGTTAATTGGCCTTTTTCTCCTCAGTTTCTCATCTGAAGATATGGTGATAACATCTAAATCATGGAGTCATGGCAAGAATTAAATTAAATAAGATAATTTAGATAAATCATTTAGCACAGCCACATCTGGTACATCATAATCACTCAAATACTTTTATTATCATTATTATCATCATCATCTTTAATATATTTTTCATAATTACTCCATAACCTTCTTCTTTTATCTAAAAAAAAAATTTGCCTCAAAAGTAATTTTTATAGCAGTTCCAGCAGGGACTAGCAGGATACCAGCAAAAAAGCAGGTCCCCCATATATTTTTGTTTTATAAATAGGACATTCCATACCACTCAGTTATTCACTAACTATTGATTGCATTTTTATTATGCATAAAGCAATGTATATCTGTCTCAATCCAGTATACCTTTTCCTCACTTTCAGCTTGCTGGCTTTTTTAAGGATGCCATATGTCTAAGAAACTACTTCCAAAGGAACAGTATAATGTTGGTTAGTTAATATACAACTGTCACACGTGTGCAGTCTGAAAGGTCTCTCTGAGGATAAAGTGCAGTAACAGTGTGTTAGATCTCTGTCATGCAACAGACAAATTAGTTCTGTGATTTCAGACAAGTCAATTCACCTTTGTGGGCTTCAATTTCCTCAAAAGATGGTCCTGCAATTATCCTGGTGTTTTGTTTTGTTTTGTTTTGTTTTTTGAGACAGAGTCTCACTTTGTTGCCCGGGCTAGAGTGAGTGCCATGGCATGGGCCTAGCTCACAGCAACCTCAAACTCCTGGGCTTAAGCGATCCTCCTGCCTCAGCCTCCTGAGTAGCTGGGACTACAGGCATGCGCCACCATGCCCGGCTAATTTTTTCTATATATATTTTTAGTTGTCCAGATAATTTTTATTTCTATTTTTAGTAGAGACGGGATCTCGCTCAGGCTGGTCTCGAACTCCTGACCTCAAGCGATCCACCCGCCTCAGCCTCCCAGAGGGCTAGGATTACAGGCGTGAGCCACCACGCCTGGCCTATCCTGGTGGTTTTTAATCACTTTGGTGAACTGGACTTATGAGTGGATCTGATGATAGCACTGACCCCTCTCCAGAATATGAACATACACATACAATCTCACAATTAACATTTAATTTCAAAAGACTCCTGGCCTTCCTTGAAGTCCATCTGTGAACCTTAAAGGCCCATGGACCACAGGTAAAGAATCTTTGGGCTAGAATAAGGGTCTCTGCTTTATCATTTTGTACCCTAGACCACACCACCAACACAGTTTTCTACTCAAAAATACCAGGATTAAAGTCTCTTCCTAGATAACATATCAGTCCACACCTCCATGATTATAATTCATCTTCAACCACCTTCTGTAATGGCCTTTTATCACCCCAAATATGCTGATAGGAATACAATATCTTAGAGAAAACATTTGCTATCACAACCCTTGTGTAGATCTTGAGTAATCACTTAACTTTAATTCCATGGAAAACTAATTAAGAAACTTCCCCTAGGCACCACAGTATCCAAAGGGATTACCAGGAGGAGAAATTGTGCTCAGATCCTTTGGCCTCCAATCTTTAGAAACAGCTATTTCCACCAGAAGTGTGTGTCGTTGTCTTTTTATATGAGAAACCAGAAACCAGCCAAGGGAAAAGTGAAAGTCTTTCTGACCACCCCCCCACACACACACCCACAAGAGCAGAAGCCATTCAAGAGACCAGACATCAAAAGTATATTCGTATCTCAAAATGATGCTATTGCAGTGATCCTTGTTTTGTGGACCAGTTGAACTGACCTCAAAGGTCAGAATATTCCAACCTTTCACACACCGCACTGTGACACAACATAACCTCTTATACACACATACACACAATTGACGATACCTGAGCTCAAGCCTAAGCCCTGCCATAAGGCGATGTCATAAGCAGATTTCTGACCTTCACCCGTGTAGAACCTCCTCCCCTTGAGTGTGGGCAGAATCTGTGAACATGGATTCATGCATCACTTAATCACGGGGCTGCATTCTGAGACACACATTGTTAGGCAATGTCATCCTTGTGTGACCATCACAGAGTGCACTTACACCAACCAAAGTGGCAGAGCTTATAACACACATAGACTATACTACACAATATAGCTTGTTGCTCCCAGGCTACAAACCTGTAGAGCATGTGACTGTACTGAATACCACATGCGATTGTAACACAATGATAAGCATTTGTATATATAAATGTATCTAAACATAGAAAAGGTACAGTAAAAAGACAGTATTATCATCTTATGGGACTACCGTCACATATGCAATCCCTTGTCGTCTGAAAAGTCGTTAAGTGGAGCATGACTGTAATGTGATGTCATTCCCACAGTTATGGCATCATATGGCAAAAGGGATTCTGCAGATGTAATTAAGTGCCCAAATAAGATGTAATTAAGTGCCCAAGAGAAGGAGATTATCCAGGTGGGCCTGACCTTATCACATGAGCTCTTTAAATCTGGTTCTAGAGATCAGAGACACAGGAAGTCAGAGATTTGAGGCAGGGGAAGGCTTCACTGTGCCATGCCATTGCTGGCCTGAGGGTGGAGGGAGCCACATGGCAAGGAATGTGGGTGACCGCAGAGACTGAGAGCAGCCCTGAAACGGGGACCTCAGTTGTACAACCTCTAACGACTGAATTCTGCTAGCCAAGAGAATGAGCTTGCAAGTGCATTTTTCTTCAGGGTGTCCAGATGAGAACTCAGTTCAGACAATATCTCGATTTCAGTCTTGTGATCCCTGAGCAGAGACTCCAGTCATGCTGTGAAGGACTTGTGACCTACAGAGCTGTGAGCTAATGAGGGGGTATTGTTTTCAGCTGCTAAACGTGTTATTTGTTACCCAGCAACAGAAAACTAATACACAGAAGACAGAAGAAAGATGTTTGTAATTTGATTCTTAATAGTCAGGCATATGGAAAAGGAAACTATTCCTTCCTCCCTCTGAAAGCCAGATTCATATACACTCAGTCTGTGCCTGATTTGCCTAAGAGTCAAATAAAGCTATTTTATACTTTCAACAAATATTTATTGACCTGTAGGTGTTATCTTAGGAACTGTGTATGCAAGAATGAGTGAAATTATTAGGATTTTATTTTTTAACATTTCAAAACCAGTTTAGACCATTAGAGAAACATGAGTGTAGCATTTCAAATGACCTTTTTTTTAACACTGACAGCAGCCTCACAATATATATCTGCCTATATTTTAACATATGCATATGTAATTTATTTTTGTAACAATTTTTATAATTTATTGGCAGTATGTATTTGATAACTTTCATCTGATAACACATGACATCTCACAAATGGAATCATTATGGTTTTTAAAGTGGTTCTAAGGCTGGGTGCAGTGGCTCACGCCTGTAATCCTAGCACTCTGGGAGGCCGAGGCAGGTGGATCGTTTGAGCTCAGGAGTTCTAGACCAGCCTGAGCAAGAGTAAGACCCCATTTCTACTAAAAATAGAAAGAAATTATATGAACAACTAAAAATATATATAGAAAATATTAGTTGGGCATGGTGGCATATGCCTGTGGTCCCAGCTACTTGGGAGGCTGAGGCAGGAGGATTGCTTGAGCCCAGGAGTTTGAGGTTGCTGTGAGCTAGGCTGACACCACGGCACTCTAGCCTGGGCAACAAAGCGAGACTCTGTCTCAAAAATAAAATAAAATAAAATAAAAAATAAAGTGGTTCTATACTACATCACTGAACAATACACTGAATTTTGTATTGAATTTTGAGGTTGTTTGGTTTATGTTCATTTATTCATCAAGTATTTATTGAGCATCTGTTATATGTCAGACATGCTCTTAGGCTTTTTGTATATAAAGATTAAAAAGAAAAATAAATGTGATGAAAGGAGCTTACAGTCTAATGGGGAGATTAACATATAACAATTATACATATATGATTATACATATATACATGTATATAATCATATATATGTAATAAGATTGAAAGCTCCTCATATATATGAATCTGTTTTTCCTCTTGAAGAAGAAACTCTTATACCCTCTGCAATGTACTGTTGCAACACAAATGACATTTAAAGACAGTTACCGGAGTTTAGAGCAACTGGAGACTCAATGCCCTAATCTCAATGCTGGGCCTGCTAATGGGCTCATCAGGGCAGCAATGTCAACAGCCAGTCCCGGCCAGCCTGCTGCCTGTGTTCCAGACAATGGCCAGCTTTCTACGAGCTCCTTGCTGGCTAGCCATAAGAAGAACATTTGTATCACATGCTTGGAAATGAAGACCAACTGCCAAGGAACTGGAAAGGATTTCTGGGGCTTGGGAATATGGCTCTGAGTGTCACAGCCTTTGAGGACCTTTCTCTTCCCATTCCGGAAGCCAGGCCCCAGGACATCAAAGCTCTGGGAAAACTAGACTGCTGGTTTGAAGTCACCACAAGCTGGGATACCTGCTGCTAGACATATATCCTATTCCTGTTTATTGAATGTCTGCTTCATTCAAAGAAACAATTATTTTCTTGTTGAACCTCAATAGTTAGGATTATTACGTTTGCCCCCAGGAACCCCATAACAAGGAAAAGAGCACGCACTTGGCCTGGAGGATAGAGAATGTATGAGGTGGGAAGGGCCCTGACAAGGGAGGGGGTCAGGGAAAGAGGCACGTGGTCTACACATGTCAAGTGCAGAGATCAGGAAGGAGGCCAGAGATTTTTTTTTTTTAAACCAGAAAAAGAAAAAAAATCAGCACAGATTACAACACAGAGAAGAGAGCAACTTGGCAAAACTTAATTCTCAGTATTGTCAATTTACTGAGTAATCAATTTGCCAATTTTTCAGTTTATCAAAAACTTATTTAGCTTTCTCCAAATACGTTAGCTAATCATTTCCTATAAATGGTTGCAACAGACTTCAAGGATTTGTTTTCATTATTTAGTCTTTTTTCAGTTGAAGCCTTTTGAAATTCACAAGAAATCCTCATTCTCCAAATCATAAATCCAAGGTACCTAAAATACAGACACTGGCTGGTCACTGATAATTGAGTTAAATGAACTTGGTGGCGTAAAACTAACTGCAAACTAACAGAAACCTGTGTTTATATATGAATTTAAATCATTTTACCTTTTTGTTTCCTATATTTCTCCCAACTGCTACCACATTGACGTTTATCATTCATTTTGGCAACTTACATCAGAACCTTGTTTCGGTGGGGAAGTCCCCTAATAAGAGAGACTCTGCCTCCTGCTAAGAGGCAGAATGCTAAAAATAACGATACTCAATGCCTAGCCTCCTTTGCAGCTAGGGCAGGGCAACATGAATTGCTACAAAATTTATAAAATGCTATAAGCACGATTTTTTTAACTCCTTAAGTTTTATTATCAAAGAATTTGAAATGTTCTTTCCCTAGAGCTTTCCATGGCTGGCCCACTCTTGTTCTTCAGACATTAGAGATCCTTTCCCTGAAACCCCCATCCTAACACTATCACGCTCCTCCCACACACCTGGAATGACAAGGTGCCTCTTTCCTCACCCTGCACCAGATTAAATGAATGGATTGATTAACCATAATTGTGAAACTGAATTTCAACTCCTTAAAACACTACTATGAAAATAATAAAGTGAAAATCAGTGAACTAAAACATTGCTGAAATCATCAGAAACTGTTTAAAAATCCTATTTGATATAAACTACCATAGATTTTATAAATATTTTTTAAAAACCACATTTTTTTGAAATGTAATATTTTGGGTATCTTTAGGATAATTGGTTTTCTGGTCAAACTTGTTGCAGTGACTTGATTTTTGTCAACTTTTCCCTAGAACTAAATGAGGGCAAGAGATGATGGGTAGAGCTGTGCGCGGGGAACAGATCGTGGCCCCTCTCAGCCACGCCGAGGTGTCTGGGCCTGATCCTGAGAGCATCTGGGAATCCCTGAAGGAAACTGACTTGGTCTGGTTGTATTTTAGAAAGATCTGGGTGCAGCTCGATAAATTTAGTAGTAGTTATATGTGGGGGAGGTGGGGAACAGAGGCGGTATCGGGGAGAAACTAAATTCTTTTATCTTTTTGTTTCTGTGACTTCTTTAGTTTTCCAACAGCAATCCTGCAGTAACTGGGGAGAGAAGAGAAAAGCAAAACAAAGAGGCCCAAGTTTTCCCTGGGTTTTGTATACAAAGAAGTGGCACTTGCTAAGTATCTTCGATTCTTGTTTCTACATATTCTTGCTATCGTCAGTGATAAAAGCAAAAATTAATATTATCAGAAAGACAGCTTTTTGCATGATTCTCCTAGTAATTTGGAACCTTGCACTCAGCTACTGAAACACTCGCTTCTAATAACCAGCATTCATCAGATGACCACTCAACAATTAGCTGTCTACAGCTAAGTTCTGGTCAGCTGCTATCCCCATATTTCTCAAAGTGTGTTTCTTTGGCCCACCAGCAGCCATTTCAGCTGGGATGCTCTTTAAAAATGTAAATTCCTGGACCCTGAGCCAGCTCTACTGAATCTGAATTTCTAGGGTGGGAGCTTAAAGGTTTGCATTTTAACGAGCTCTCTCTGTGATTCTTAAGCACACTAAAGTTAGGGAACCACCACCCCAACTATCTGGGGCGGTGGTTCCCTAACCAATAGCAAGCTGAAATCACCTGTATTGAAAACAGCGGATGACTCCTGAAGATTCTGATCATGTCGGTCTAGCCTGGGGCTCTGGGTTGATGGGTAAGCACCCTGGTGAATCCCATGGGAATCCATGATTCACCTGGTGCAGGTGATGCCCCTCATGCAGGTGATCCAAAAGAAATGAGAGCACTTTCCACAGAGGTCCTCTTCTCTCTGGACACAATGATTATCTAACTCATTAATATATTCATAGCTAATGGGTGCGGTGCACACTGGGGGATGGACATGCTTACAACTCTGACTGGGGCAGGGCAAAGGCAATATATGTAACCTAAACATTCATACCCCCATAATATTCTGAAATTAAAAAAAAATTATTCACCACTACAGGGAGGTTTGATGTGAACCCACAAAATGTCTGCCTGAATTTCAACTGAGTATTTCAACATGTGTGAAAAACATTAGCAGTAGTGACAGAAAAGCTGAAATAAGTTCTAGCAGTCAGAATTCACCAAGATCCTGGAGGGGTTGTTCACAGGTAGCCTGAAATACATTGTAAAATTCTTGAAGGCTTCAACGTAAATATAGTCTTCTCTTGAGCAAAAAAAAAAAATTCCATTTTTTTCCTAAATGATAACAGAGGTCAGTTACAATTAATATCGGACTAAAACAGCATTTTTCCAATGTGCCAGGGTCCTGGTTACCTAATGGCATTTCAGGGGTAGAAGCAGTCATCTTCACAGCATTAAAATGGAATTTCAGGCTAATTATTATTGACTGGCATGAAAAATAGATAAAATTCTAAGTGGCAAATGGAAACCAAAGCTTGAGAGGGGCCATAAACAACGGAGAGATTGCTATCAGCTAACGATGATTAATTCTCATAGAGACTAATAAATAAAGATAACAATATGTTGCATTATGCGTAGCGCGTCTGGTACTTCAAAACCCATAATCAAAGCACAAACTGAAATTTGATCCAGCCGTCCTAACTGGCGAAGTCGCCTCAGAGGTGACTCTGCACTGCTTTTTCAGGAAATCGGCACTGCGGCAGACGTCATCGCTGGCCTCTGGCTCAGGACACTGCAGGAATCGCAGGTGGTGAAAGGGGGATTATCAGCTTTCAGCCGGCTAAAGAGTCAGGTGGCACCAACATTGTAAAGTGGGTCAATGTTTGGACAATCGATTTTCTCCCTCTTCCCTTGGTCTTCAAATGTTAAAGGGCCAGAGAAAAGGGCAGAAAGTGTATCGAAAGTTAACAACAACAAGAAAGAACGAGAACACAAGTGTGAGTCACTTCTCTTAAGTTGTCGTCAGGAAGAAACCACATTTTAGTTACTAGAACCAGGATTTTAGAGTCGGCTGGGCAACCTGAAATTGACTTAGTCCAACTTGTTTCCTCTGCGCATGTAGAAACAAATGATCAGCTGAAGTGAAAATATTATTTTAATGAGTATAATATTTATTTCTTAAATACCACAGCTTCTGAGTTCTGCCGGAACTATCCCATTGATTATAAGAGTTTCTTTGATTGAGATTCTATCTTTATGTAGCACTTCAACTAAGTTTATTTCCCCCTGAAAATATGTTGTATGCTTTAAATTATGGCCTTTTTTGAGGCTTTCTTTTTTGAAAAGAAAGGTATTGTCTTACCAGGAAAAATCATAGAAATGAAAATTATTTGAAAAACTCCTAAACCATGTAAAATTCGTATGAGACATTAATTTATCAAATATTTCTCGAACATCTTCTGTGTACCTGGCACTGGATCCATGGCCTGGCCTAAAGGAGCCAATGGCCTGGGAAAGAAAATAAGACACCTGAACAAAATTTAACAAATAGTTTTAATAAAATGTGGTAAGTGTTATGATATTGGTATATAGATTCTGTGAAAAGAATTGAAAACAAAACATCTTGAAAGGATAGAAATCAGTATAACCTGGAATATTCTGTGGCCCCCATTTCTAAACAATGGTATCAATAAATCACTTTCATTCCATTTATGCAAGTTGAGATAACAAAATAGATGCTTTATATGATTGGCGATAAGCAGGAGAAATCAAAATTGGGGAAAATTTTTCACTTCACAGACCGTAATTTCTAGATGCAATTACTAAAAAGAAAATAGCTCATGGTAGAAATAATATATGAACAGCATAGCACTTAATATGGCTCAGCAGGAATTATGCTGGAGGCCCGGGGCTAATAAGTTCTGTCCTTGAGAACCTCACGGTCTTGAGGGAGAGAGAGGTAAATAGATAACTGTAATATGCAGGTGCTATAATACCTAAAGCACACAGGGATGTTTCTTCTTGACTCTCTACTGGCTAGACAAAATAAATCTCCTTGGAAAATGCCAAAGAATAGTAGAAGCGTAATTAGGAGCAGAGCCCACACACTGTAAATAGGAAGCAGGATAGAACACACATTCTATTGCCTGCTCTGAGTTGGTGCAAATCTGGCAGGTGCGGATTTGCATACAAGTAACCACTTCAGGTCAGCACCTGCGTCCACAACACAGGTGGCTGGGCAGCATTTTTGAAAATTTAGCTACTAAATTACAGTCTCCTGTTTATACCTCTCAAATACCCCTGTGTGTTAATCTGGCCTTATTTTCTATCCTCCTTAAAGAGAACCAGGAATTTAAAACCGTCTAAGGGGCTGTGAAACCCAAATAAAGTGAATTCCCTGCTCCAGTGGTTCTCGAACTTTGACCATAAGTTTCTTAAAATGCAAATTCCTGGGACCATCCCACATCTACTGAATTAAATCCACTGGAAACAGAGCTAGGAAGACCTGTGTTTTTTTTTCCAGGCACCACAAGGGATTCTGATATAGGTATTTTATAAGCCTCACTTTGAGGAACACCGCCTTAGGTTACAAAAACGTGTATATGCTAGTCAGATACAATCAGGTATTTTGATCCAAGAGTGAGATGATAAAATGTTTCGGCCATATTTTTTAAAGTAATTAAAATTATTACAGTTTTAAGTTATATATTGTAATTAACATGGTGATTGATTCTTGTTATACGTATTCACGAATGGAGAATTACTTGAACAGGGCCATTCTCTCCTCCCTACCCAGTGCTGCTGCCCGGCCTCGAGGTAAGCACCCAGTCATTGTGTACAGACCCTGCAAGGCCTGTTGCTGTACAATTACCTATTTACAAGTATCATACAATTAAGACTTTCTTTGTTTTAATTTTACAGAAATGCCAACTTTTGTTTCCCACTTAATGATCTATAGAGGTTTTCCAAGTTAGAACATATGAACACATTTCATTTTTTATCTGTTCTATTATAGATATATGTATATATGCCATAATTTGCTTAATTCTTCTCAACAGATATACATTTAGGTAATCTTTCCCCTTCTTGGCTATTAGAGAAAGTGTTTCGGTGAAACAACATCTGTATGTCTGCCTCTTGTGCAGATGTGCAAGGATTTCTTAGGCACAGCCACTTTGTTGTAGAAATTCTGGTCAAAAGGTACATACATTTAAAGTATTGATTGAATTCAGACACTATCCTCTTACTACTACTGACCAAAGTTAAATATACGTTTTTAACAAACCTAATGGGTAGAAATTATATCTTAAAATTTTAATCTGAATTTCCCTAATTATTACTAATTTGAGATTTTTTTTTTAGAAGTATATGGGTCATCTGTGTTATTTCTGTGAATTGTCTGTTCATATCCTTTGCCCGCTTTCCCTATTATGTTTGTGTTTTTTTCTTGTTGATTTATGGGAATTTTAAATAATCTGGGTGGTAATTCTATCTATGGAACAATGATGAGAAAAGGAAGAAGAAAATGAATAATTACATAATAATTGTAGAATTGAGACTATAAAATGAAATCAACACTACAAATAATATTTTACTTGGTCCATTGTTTGTATTTTTGTTTTGTTTATAATGTCTACTGTCATAGTGAACCATTTTCTGTTTTCGTCTAGCCAAATCTGTCCATCATTGTCTCTGTGGATTCTAGATGCACTCACTGTCTTTGTTGTTTCTGGACCTGCACAGAGGGTGCTTGCTGGGGTGACGAAGGGAGAGCAGAGTAAAAATTGATCATTGCTTTTAGCATCAGTGACTTGATGGTCAGCAGCACCATTAACTGACATAGGGGATTGAGGAAAAGAAGTAGGTTTGAGAAAGAAGGCAATTGATGAATTCTGTATGGAGTACATGTTGGGTTTCAGATTCCAGCAAAACATCTTGGCTGTGATGTCTAGAAGAAAGTTGAAAATACCCCCATCATTCGTCAAAGAAGCAATCTTTTTATGAATGTTTGTAGCCCAAGCCTGGTGTTCTCATTGCTATATGAGTCCACTTTCTTGTGTTTGCAGGAGATTAGAGCCAAGCCATTATCTCAAAGCACATGACGTCAAGTTCCCAGAAGCAGACTGACTAGATCCTGCTATGGGCTCATTCTCAGAGTCCTTGTTCTTGTATGGAAATACAATATTATGCATATTTTAAAAATAACCCCTTTGAGGCAAAAATTATTCCCAAGCTCCTCACAAAGGTCACTACCTCTTTGCCCTAACTTTTACAACTTTCAAACAACTGGATAAGCAACAAACATTAGTGTTGCAGCAGCTACCAAGTCTTCTTGCTTCCATACTTTTTACATTTTATGAATGTGGACAGGTTATAGCTAATTATAGGATGTAATTATCAACATATTCATGCTGTACCAGCTTGATACTTACAAACTTTCCCATAGCCTTCAGATTTCACATTGAGACTCGGAAGCTCAGAAAGATGGAGTGTCTTGCCCAACATCACACAGCTAGTAAGTGAAAGTGCCAGGTTTAAATAAAATATGCCTAGAGCAAGTTCTGGGAATAGAACTTCTGAGCTCAGAAGAGGGGTCTGAGCTAGAAATATGGACCTTGAAGACACTGTCCTTGGAGACCTGAAGCTGAATACAGGGCTGGCTTCATGGACGTGTGATTTGTGCAGTTGCATAAGGACTGCTATAGTTTGGATATGGTTTGTTCCCACTAAAACTCCTATTGAAATTTGATCCCCAATGTGGCAGTGTTGGGAGGTGGGGCTTAGTGGGAGTTGCTTGAGTCATGGGGATGGATCTCTCATGGGTGGCTCCTTGCCCCTCTTGCAGTAGTGAGTGAGTGCTCACTCCGGCAAGACCGGATTAGTTATCACGGGAATGGATTAGTTCCCATGCAACTGGGTTGTTATAAAGCCGGGACATCCCTCAAGTTTTGTCTCTTCATATGTGTTCACTTTCCCTTTGACCTTCTATGCCATGTTACAATGCAACACAAAAGCCCTCACTGGAAGCCAGGGCTATACCTTTGAACTTCCCAGCCTGCAGAACTGTGAACTAAATAAACCTCTTTCCTTGTAACTTACGTCCTCTCAGATATTCTGCTATAGCAACACAAAATGGACTAAGGGTCATGCTTGGTTTAATGCTCTGCTATTGTTGTCTTGAAATTCCTAACAATTGTTAAGCAAATGACCCTGCACTTTCATTTTACACTAAAGCTTACAAATTATGTATCCAGTCCCAGGTGAATGAGATTTCTCAATGGATGAGAATAAGTTAAGAACAATAGCAAGGCAAGGGATAAAATCCTGGCAGACCCAACCTGGAAGCATTGGCAGAGGTAGAACTGTCCATAAAGAAGATTGTGAAATAATGATGCACAAAGGAGGAAGCAAACTAATGCAGAGTAGTGTGGGAGAGGTGAGGGAGGAGTTGTAAGGGAAAAAGGAGTATCCACAGTGTCTCCAGCTATGGAGGTGTCCAGGCCACTGAAAATCAAAATGAGACCTGTATCTTTCAAGGGGTCAGAAAGTGGGAAATGGTGCTGGCAGAGGCCGGATACAGCTTGAGTGTGATGAGGATGTCAAGCAGTGGAGCTGGTGTGCAGAGATCATCCCTGGAAGAATTTTGGTTATGACAGGGAGGGAAGCAGTTTGTAGGTGATGCAGAGCCAGGGCATAGCAATTTTTTAATGGGAGAAATCAGAAAACGTCTATGCTTGGGGAAAGAAGAGAGGAAGGGCCAGTAAATAAAAAGAGAGGAATTTATGATTCACGGGAACTCAATGTTATCATGAGGTCTGAAGTCACATATAGAAGGAGTGAGATAGATGAAGGGCGTGCAACTGGAAAGAAGACAGAAGAGAAAAAGAATAGGTGTAGTTGGACCAGGGAAGGTGGGAGGTAAGGAAATTGAAGGAATTTGTGACATAAGAACAAGCCCTCATGTGTAGAGATAGGAGAAGGGATAAAAGTCACTTCCAATGTAAAGAGAGCCAACCAGGCATGAGTAATGGAAAAGTCAGGCTTTGGGGCCACTACCTCCCTGAAATCTGTGTCAGATTGTATCCAGCATTTTTTCCCATGGCTACTATGTATCTAAGAGGATAGAGTAATTTTCACATTCCTGTCCAATGGTTTCTAGTTGTTCAGAATTATTGTACAAAGTAACGTGTCTCTTGATTGCTTTTTCCATATTCTAGATCTGAAAAATTATCAGAAAGGCAAGATAGAAAGAATTAGATTCTCTGTTTTTGGTGGAATGGGGATTCCAGGAAGTCTTGATATTTAAATTCTCTAATTAAACTCTAATCTTTGAATCTGTGTCATTTCTATGCAAGCCTACTAGGCTCCAGGCATTTTCATATGCATTATCTCATTTAATCCTTACAAGATTTCTATATCATTATCTTCAGTATACAGATGAGGAAACTGAAACTCCAAGGGTTAACAATTAAGTTCAGGGTCACAGGCAGTACCAGTCAGGATTCAACCAGACCTTAACACTACTGTGGCCACTGCCCAACCCCCAATCACAGGCATGAAAAGCATCTTATGGCTTAGAATAATTTTGCACAGATGGTCCCACCTTATCTTCATAAACAGCCCTGAGAGGTATATATTATTATCTTCATTTTATGGATAAAGAAACTGAGATTCAATGTGACTTGCCCAAAGTCACCTAGTTAATAAGTGAATTCAGCTTCAGCCTTTTTAAAACTTAAAAGCCCATGATGCTATTTCCAGCACGTAAGGTTAGAGCAACACTCCCCCCAGCGAAGCACTTCAGGTTTGCATACAGCCACTGAGCTCATCACGATGATGCTATCTGAGGAGGCACAGACCACAGATGTGGCCTCCTAAAAGGACAGAGTGTATAGGTTGATGGGAATTGGGAGTTTCCCCAAAGAAGGTAGGGTGTAGAATTTTAAAAGAACCAGGGAATTTGGGAAAATGTGACAGGTGTTCTCTGTGAAAAGTTACCCAAGATTGGAGGATGCCCTTGGGGTCACCAAGGTGGCAACTGTATACCGAAAATGAAGAAAGGGGAGGAGGACAAAGTTCCCCCTTTATTTAAAGGGGGTGGAGGTCAGTGCAAGGACAAGCCTTTAACACAGAAACTGTGGGGAACACAGAAAGCCAGAGAGGAAAAGCCCACAGTCCTCTAAGGTGCATCCCTGCCTTGTTTGGGGCAGAAAACTGAGCGAGCTTCAGAAGTCAAGGCCAGAGGAACAACCAGCCCCTGCAGGGAAGCAAAACATGGAGGTCCTGGCCAAAAAAAAAATAGTTTAAAGTTAATAATTTTAAGCCTGTGCTCATCTATAACTTATCTATAAATTACCAAATTTTTGTATTGCTTGGATGCCCTGAAGTGTTGAGCATCATAGTTAAGACAATGTGCTCTATTTTGCTACATAGTATAGGGGGCAGTTATGTAACAGAATTACATAGGGAAAGTCAGTAACTCCTCAAGAGACTTTTTTTTTTTTTTTTTTTTTTTTTGAGACAGCATCTCATTCTGTTGCCCAGGCTCGAATGACATGGCATCAGCCCAGCTCATAGCAACCTCAAACTCCTGGGCTCAAGCAATCCTCCTGTCTCAGCCTCCCAAGTAGCTGGAACTACAGGCATGTGTCACCACGCCTGGCTAATTTTTTCTATTTTTAGTAGAGATGGTGTCTCACTCTTGCTCAGGCTGGTCTCGAACTCCTGAGCTCAAGCGATCCTCCTGCCTCAGCCTCCCAGAGTGCTAGGATTACAGGCATGAGCCACTGTGCCCGGCCAAGAGACCATTTTTAAAGGAGAATTTCTTCTTAATTTGAATGAGTGGTGATAGCAGTCGAAAGTTATCAGAATAATTCGCAACAGTACCTAGGAAAACACCTTCTACATGTAGGCTGCCTCCTTGGCACCTCCTGGACCTCCTGATGGCCTGTCCCCACCCAGTGGTTGCTGCACGACCCCTGTCTCTAACCTCATAGTTTTGGGCCAGAGTTCATCTGGCTTCTCCCACCAATCCACACTGACCTCCTGCTCTTCCTTCTCCTGGCTCTGGAAGTTTGCTCACTCAATGCCACAGGTTTCTCACAGGTTTAGTCACTTACAAGTGACAAGTTGCTCAGATTGTCACTATTTGGGCAACAACTACAACCTTCAGTCTTACTGGAGCAAGAGAAGATGTCTAGGTTTATATATGTAACTCGATGTGTGAATATATGTGTAGGGGTGTATATACACATATATTCACACACATACACACAGTGCCATCAGTGGTTTATCTGAAATTGATTTCCCAAAGGGATAATGAAAATTGGAAGCTTCATCCAAATAAGACGACATGAGTATTGCATGTTGCCAAAACCATTAAAATGAATGAGATAGTTATGCTCTTGGCATGGGGCCACCTGCTCAGGCTGCAGAGCTATCACAGCCCTGCTGGTTAATCAGCAGCCCTCCAAGGACAGCTGCTATTTGGTCGGTGAATGCATTTCTGTTTGGCATGTGTCCTCACGTTGTTGCATATCCGAAGTGTGTCATTTAGCAAAGCAGACACAGAAGGATTATGTTCCTGTGACTTGACTGCAGACATAGCTGACTAGACATAATTTTTCTTTAGAAACTTTATCTTGTACTATTCATAGAATTTAATCCAACCTATTTCCACTCATGTAATTTACCAAAAAAATGGATATTTGAAATATTTAAAATGTTCAGAGTAGTACACCACTTTGAAAAAGAGTTTGTCTTAAAATTTATGTTTATGTCATGTTAAGATTTATGTTCCTTAAAAAGCTAAACAAAAATCTACCACACTAACTCAGCCATTCCTCCCCTACATGGTTATCCAAGAGAAATGAAAGCAGATGTCTAAACACAACTTACAGTACAACAATGTTCAAAACAGCTTCATTTATGATAGCAAGGATCTAAAAGCAATGCAATTGTCCATCCACAAATGAATGGATAAGCAAATTGTGGTACCTGCTTACAATGGAATACTACTTGGCAACAAAAAGGAATGAGCTATTGATACAATGAAACAACATGGATAAATCTCAAAATAATTATGCTAAGTGAAGGAAGCCAGATGAAAAACAGAATACATAGTGTCTGGTTCTATTTACATAAAATTATGGAAACTGTGAACTGATCTATACGATGAAAGGCAGATCAGTGGTTATCTGGGGACACAAGGAAATAAGTTCATTAACTTGATTGTGATAATGATGTCACAGGTATATACTTACATAAAAACTTATCGAATTATACAATGTTAAATATGTGCTATTTGTTGTCTTTCAATTATAACTCAACAGATTTGTAAAAAAGTGGAGAGCGTATGGGAGAATGTGGACAAAGTAGATTGACAAGGATATCCCTGTTCTATAGGAGCTGTTTGGTTAAGGAGACACTACATGGCTAACTCACATAATAGAAGGTGTGGAAAAATCACAATATATGCCTATTTTGCAATAGTTGCATAACTCTTTCCACCATCTTTACCTCTTCTTCTCACCTCTTGCCCCCAACCCTTTGATTGGTTAAAAAAAAAATGCTATTATGAACCAGAGATATTTTGATTCATTGTTAGGGATTTCAGCTACTGTTAGTATGGGAATTTTATACTACAAAGGTAAAAAATTTGTGTAAGTGTTGAAGATGAGGTTGAGAGAGAATATTGAGGCCACTTACTAGTAGATGGAAATTAGAACTTTGGGAAGTTCACCTTAGAAGGAAGAAAGGGTACTCCTTTTGTTAAGGGAAATGGAAAGGAATACTGGAGATGGGGTGTTAGTGAGGTAGTTGGAGCACCACTTAGCAAATGATTTTTTCTTCTGGCATGTTAGTGGAAGAGTCTTGAGATAATGTTAGGGAATATGATGAGGGGGCTGGGGTTTGAGGAGAAAGGAGAATCTGGGACAACAGTCCCACAGGAAATCAACAGGGAGTCAACAAGAGGTAGGAAAAAAAAATTTTTTTAAGCTTTGATAAATAGCACAGAAGCAGCACCTGAACTCACCTAGCATGAAATTTTGTGGAGTCCACCTGGCATGGTTTGTGAAATTTTCAACAACACTAGTGAGATTCAATTAGAGACACAATCAGAGGGGGAAAAAAAGTGTTTGTATCTTTAAAAACAACTTTGAAGTCCATTCTCAGCCAGATAAACCATTATATGAAGAATAACTGAGTACTTTTATTAAAATGCTTTTTCAACCTGTTTGTTCACAAATTTTAATTACTTTCATAATAGTAATGTGCATTGTGTCTCCCAAGCATGTACTTTATTGCATGCAGTTACTGAGTATTTTTACAACTAACCGTAGATAAAGCAATTGTAATCAGCTTAGCTGACCTTCACTTTCTGCTTACAATGTGGCAGGCACTGTTTTAGGCACTTTAAATATATTAACTTATTTAATGCTCATAACAGTGCGATCACATGCTTTACAAAGGAGGCAACTGAAGCGCACAGAAGTTAAATAACTAATAAATGACAAAGCCATTCAAACATCTGGCTCCAGAGCCCAGTTCCTAACCTGGACAATATAATGCCTTTCATAGGATATATTATGTTATATGTTATGTCATATTATGTCATAATTATACCAAATTAGCCAGACTCAGGGGATGTAATCAGAAAGCAACTTTTCCTCTCCCACTATCCTACCTATTCAGTAGGTCTAGTTCTTTTCTGTCCCTGAATGAAATTTAGGGCAGTCTCATGACTTTTATAGTTACCCTTGATAATATAAGGTCTTGCAATCAGTAATCAACACACCCGGTCCAGTGCAATAACTAAAATTTAAACTTCACTAAAAGCTAATTCTTTCCCCCAATGCAGGCCTAATACAGGCAAGAAGCCTACAGAGGTGGTGGTGGAAGGGGACTCTGACTTTTTCTCCCTCTTCCCAGCCTCACACTTTTACCCTTCCTTCCCGGCCTTGCTGGCTAGGGTTTCTGACCCTCACGTCCAGGGCCAAAAGGTGGAAGAGAAGTGAAAGTGGCAAAAAATGTCTCATGTAACTAGCAACATTGTGGTATCCATGTTCTCTAGCTACGGGTGTAAAGCTGACCATCCCCCGGAAGCACTTAAGTGGGTTTTTGCAATCTCTTTCCCACTACTATGGATTTCTCACTTGCAGTTTCCTTGAGTAAAGCAAGCCTAGCTGATCATTAGCTCCTTCCTCAATGCCTTAGACATCATCTGACAGTTTCCTTCTCATGGGGTTTGCACCCATTTAGGCAGTTCTCTTGAACAGGGCTAGAGTGGCCCCACACAGGCACTGTCTCCCATTGAACCATGCCTGATCCGTGGGAGAAATTCACGCGTCATCTGTCCTGACGTAGTCCAGTGGTCCAGGCCCCCAGCACAGCCATCTCTTCTTCACTCATGAGTGTTATTGATATTTATGGGATCTGAGTGGTAATACATAACTTTCCATTATAAATTTTAAAGTACTCATTTTTTAACTTTTTATTTTGAAGTAGTTTCAGAATACAAAAACTGCAAAATAACATTCATCGGGTGTCGGGCAGGTGGGAGTGGGGAGGAGGGGATGGGTATATTCACACCTAACGGGTACGGTGCACACAGTCTGGGGGGTGGGCACGCTTGTAGCTCTGACTCAGGGGGTGCAAAGGCAATATATGTAACCTAAACATTTGTACCCCCATAATATTCTGAAATTAAAAAAAATACTGCACTAGAGTTAAGCCTATAATAAATTTGATGAAGAAAATCTGTACCAAAAATAAATAAATAAATAAATAATGAAGTCTATTTTCTCTCAGTTTTTAAAAAAAAATTGCACAGGACATTTCTGTATACTCTTCACCCATATTCCTCAAATGTTAGCATCTTACATCATCAGAGTACAATGTCAAAATAAGGAAATTTTCATTGATATACTACTATTATCTAATCAACTGGCCCTATTCAAATATATCCAAATTTTCTAATTGAAAAAACCTTATGGTCCTATGGACCATGTCATTGTCAATGCAGATGGGGAGCTAACTTATAGGATGGCTCAGCCAAGCTGCCAACAGCCAGGAGAAAATGTGTTCTTGGGCACGAATACTACCTGTGACGATGTCCTGCAAAATCCACAGGAAAGATTTCCCCTTTTCCTGAAAATATGCAGGAGAGATGAGGGTCAGATATTTGATAAAAAGGCTCACAAAAAAAGTTTCTCCCATAGATCTTCACATCTCTAAATGAAGATCACCAAAAAGAATATTTCATCAGTTAAGTGATTTTTAATAATATATCTTGTATTTTTATCATGAAAATTTTAGAACATATAAAAAGATAATTTATTTTTTTCTTAAAGTCACAATGGGACTTTAAATCTAAAAATAAAGATGTTTAGTTTATGAGTCCTCAGAAGTGAAGTCTGACCAGGCTTAGTAACTTTCAAAAAAATAACTTGCATTATTTCATTCTCTCTCTTTCTCTCAACAAATATTTTATCATCCCTCCCTTTCAGGCAGCTTCTAGAAAATTTTCACTGCTGATACAAAATTGTCTAGGTGCTTAATTAAGAGAGCAATTGTAATTTGAAATTTTCTTTCTTTATAGACTTCTAGGTGAAGATTAAAGAACTTTTTGTCTCAAAAGTTAAAGTACCTAAAAGCTAGATTGGGATTAGGTGCTTTTTCAAGAACACTTAAAGGGTCTGACCCAGTGGTCAGAGCTGTAGTCCAACACCACGGAAGCAAGAGAGCAGGGACAAACTGGGTCAATGCAGGAATGAGAATGTTGGGAACAAGGGAAGTTTCGGGGGAGAAGAGGGCCCATCTTGCTACCTGCGGAGGCCACACCCCACTGCTCACCTTCAGGATGATGGTAGCTGCCCCCAGGCTTGCTGTTGGGTGCTAGTTGGGACTCTCTCAATTTCTCTGTCTCTCCCTCTCTCCCTCTCTCCCTTTCTCTCTCTCTCTCTCTCTCTCTCTCTCACACACACACACATACACACACACACACACACACACACACCCCACTCACAAGAACCCAAAGTGAGAATGCAGTGGGTACTCCCAGAAAGACCAAAGCAGTATTTTCCAAAATTTCCAGCTCCTAAGAGTCCCTCAGAGTATATGCAAAAGTCACATCCCTGGCTCTACTTCAGAACCACGGAACCAGAATCTCCAGGGAAGGGGCCTCAGAACTGTGTGTTGACCAAGTTTCCCAGTTGGGTCTTAAAAGCAGGCACGTTTGGGAGGCAGGAAAGGAGGCCACATCTGAGTAGTTTAGCCAGCACCTGACTTGAGCAGATGAGGCCACCTGAGCCAAAGCAGCTCAAGTTTAATCCCAGTGTTGTAATATTGGTAGGATCATGTCCAGAGCCACAGGTCAGAGGGGGAGTCCTACCTGTGTACCCTGGGGGGAGAGGGGAGAAGGTAACAATAATACCTGTGCAAGGCATTAAAATAGTTCAAAGAGGTGTGAGGCTGTGAAGGCCACAAAACCACCCTCCCATTTTTCAAGGTGTCCCCATTCCATGTTAAGTTCATTGTTTCTGAGCTCTCTACCCATCTCTGCCCTTCCCCAGGCCTCAAACTACCCATTTGACCAAAACCACTGGAGGAGCAGGGCAAGAAGAGCAAAGAATGGCTGGGTGTGCTGTCTGGGCGGGGGCGAGTAACTACTCTGTGTTCCAGCCCTTCAGAATGGTGGTGGTGTTAAAGGCCAGTTATTCGCCCCCAGGGAACATGATTTTGTGTTAGAAAGATGCCATAAGTTTGTAAAATTCCTCACATCATGGGCCTTCAAATCTCAGGGGAAAAAATAGGTGGGGGGTGTGGGGGGCAGGGAACCAGAAGGGCTGAGAGGCTGTTAATTTATCAATTTGCAAATCTGGCACCAGGTCAAACTTGGTAGCTGGCAAATCAAGTATGCACCCAAATTAAAAAGCTTTATCCGTCTGCTAATGATTCATAAAAGGGCCCTTGTAGGAGTGCAACTTATAAAAATTCACAGGAGTCCAAGCAGGCATTTTATGCTACAGTTGGGGGGGATTAACACGTATGATTCTGTATGGTACTTATTTAAAGTATATATTGTAAATTGTTATTTTAGAAATTGAGGACATTTTTGGAACTATTGCTGAAACTAGGGAAAATATAATTAGGAATGTAATAATAATTGCCAGTGTGGCATAGATATTAGGTTAATCACTATATGTTTGCTGTCTCATTCAGTTCTTAGAGCAGCCCCATGAGATAGTGACTGTCATTATGCCCAGTTTACGTACAAGGACACTGGTGCTTGGAGAGGTTATATTACTTTCCCACGCAGACTGCTTTCCGAGTCCATCTGGTCAGTCACTATGCTCCCCAGCAACTCTAGAAATTTTATGGCTAAATTTCTTGGACCTGTATCCCACTTCTTTAAGATGCTTTCCCCGTTTCTGTGTGCACTGACATCCCTTCCACCCAGCTCATCCTGACATTCACTGTTTGTATTTC
The DNA here is from genome assembly GCF_020740605.2 of Lemur catta. Classification (NCBI taxonomy): domain Eukaryota; kingdom Metazoa; phylum Chordata; class Mammalia; order Primates; family Lemuridae; genus Lemur; species Lemur catta. The sequence continues at coordinate 43,444,965 of NC_059139.1, forward strand.
TGCTCCTTAGTGAAACACCCAAATATTGCTATTGAAATGCTTCTTTGTTGGTGTGTCTCACCACCTTCACTAAATCCCAACCTACCTGGGGGCTGAGATCATGTCATATTAGTTCATCTTCTTCTTCCCTAATCTCTCCACAGTAGCATGTATTCATTAGACAATTGTTAAACACATGTTACATCAATGAAGAGAATAGCACTTACGCTATTGTAGCTGAAAGAATGAAAAAAAAATTGCTAATGGAGACATTTAAAAAGCCAAGTAATTTATTCTGAGATGAAAATCTGGTAGTCTCAGTGAGACAATTTTCAAACACAAGAGTTTATGGCTCAAGATCGTTTTGTTATTAGGAGAAATAAATTAAAAAGTACCTGTAAGCTTTATGGCCCATATGTAAAGGAATATACATTTTGTAAATCATTTCGTTGTTAATCTCTTAGTCAACCTCATCTTGCCAGCAGTTAATGCCAAGTCTGTTTTCTCTGTGAAGAAGCAATGATTGGAAAAATGAAGATTGATTGAGCTGCAGTATCTTCAGCTATACCTATTTATCATCACTAATTACACTTCTGGCTTTATAACTACTTCAAAGTAATTTATAGGAACTAAATTCATTATTCACAAAAACCAGTGACAGATGTCAAGGATGGAGGGTTACAGCCAGCAGGTCTTGTTAATCAGCATTTCCTTTCTCCAGCCCGCCTGTTGCTGAATTTATGGCCTATCTCCACGATCTTTGGTAAGCATTATTCACAGTAAGTCTTCACAGAGAGAGATCTGGAGGCAGTGTTCAGAGAATCACAAACCATTCTGCACCATTCAGTTCTTTCACATAAGAAAATCAAAAATAAATTTATCTGCTTCACTTCAGTTAGAAAGAAGAATTTCTTCCAAGGTGTCATCAGAGAAATGGGTCGAATTACTCTGTTGCGTTACCTACATGGGCAGCTGAGCTCACTGTTACATCATTAACAACATGCACAGTAAGACGTCCCTTTTAAGAGATGCTATTTAATCATTCTTAAAGGAGTTGTTTGTTTCTGTATCTTCTACACCAAAAAGAAATTGTCTTCAGTGGCATCCTAAAGCAGGTGGCTTTTTAACAGATTGTAACTCAGTCTGTTGCTATTCACGCCCCTAGTCATGTGGAACCTACCTTGGTTGAGGTTTTTAAAAGTGATCGCTTTATATGTATACACCCTGAGCGTTGCTGATGTATGTAGCCAATTTGCCACTAATAAGTCACTTCATCTAGATTGTCTCTGCTAAATTAAATCAATTTTTAAAAAAGATAAATCAATTTGATAGGCAAAAGATGTCACAGGTTTTACCAACTAAAAAGTGTGTGTGTGACTTTTTTAAAATATAATCTCTATTATATTGGAATTTATTTAAAGTAGCACAAAATATATGAAGGAAATCTAATTTTCTTTATGAGACAGAAGGCATGCCATTTTTTTTTTTATTGAGAATAGCATGGGGAAAATTGTGCAAGAACAGTTAATCCCAGAGAAATATCTCTGTAGGAACGCTAGCGAGGTCAGTGTTTCCTTAGTTATTCACTGTCAGATGTCAGCCTAATTGCAAATAATAGATTAATCTTGCCTGTTGAAGGTCTTGATATCTCCCTGTATTTCAAGGCTGTTCTTGACTCTGTCTAATCTGGACTTCAAGAGTAGAAGCCAAAGAAGTGAATGTCTGTTAAAACCACTCTTGCAGAAAAAAGAATTCCGTTTTATTTTCCATGTGTCCCTAGAAAAAACGTGTTGGGTAATGAAATGCTAGGACATTTAGCTCAGTTAATCTCTATGGGTGTAAGCTCAGCAAACAAATGTTACCAGGAGTTGATGTTTGTCATGTTATACAAGGAGTATTAGAAAGCAGATAAAGTACCAAGTCTGCAAGGCAGTATACAAGTCTTCCAGAGTTAAGTTGGTCCTGCAAAATTCAAGATTGTAAATCATGTTTACACGAGACGAGGCCTGAAAGAAGTAAGCCCATTATAAGCAGGGAACTGTATTAAGCTGTGGGATCTATCTCATAGTAACTGCAGATCTTTGGAGAGTTTCAGAGTTTAGCTTCATGGTTAGAGTGAGTCAGGGTCACTGCTTGAATTTCTGCCCTAGCGATTAGCAACCCTGTGTAATGTGCCCATGGATTAGAAATTGCCAACTCAAAATTGCCAGGGGTTAAGCAATCGATTCCAATATGAGAAATGAGACTGGGGCAAACAACAGGGACTGCAGCACCATCATAAGGAGTGGCTGTATCTGGCTGTAGCCTTGTTGCTAAGAGGGAATTTGCACATAGTATTATTAGATGTGATTTTACAAGAAAAGTCAGAAGCTTGGGACTTTTATGTTAAAAATCTTCCAATTTTTTAACATTCAACTAATTCAAACATATTAAAGAGCCATGGAACGCAATCAGAGCACACTTCTTGGCTAGATCTGGGTTTTGGTTCACCAGTTTGCAATCTTTGCTTTAGCCTCTAATTTAGGCTAGTTGAACTAGCAACAATTAACTTTGCATTCAAAGTGGAAGAGGCCAGAGTATAAATCCATCACTTCTCCTGAGACAGCACCTCTGCTCCTTCAGGCCTTCCTGGCCATGAGTCATGTAGTGGGTTGAATGTTGCTCCCCCAAAAGATATTTTCACATTCTATTCCCTGAAATCTGTGATTGTGACCTTATTTTGAAAAAGAGCCTTTGCAGATGTAATTAAGGACCTTGGGATGAGATCATCCTCAATTGCCTGCGTGGGCTCTACCTCCAGTGACAAGTGTCCTTATAGGAGACACACGGAGGACAGACATAAAGAAGAGGAGACCATGTGAAGACAGAGGCAGAGATTGGAGTTACGCAGGCACAAGTCACAGAACACCTACAGCCACCAGAAGCTGGAAGAGGTAAGGGATGGCATCTCTCCTAGAGCCTCCAAAGGGAGTGTGGCCCTGCTGACACCGTGATTTTGTACTTTCAGAAGTGTGAGAATAAATTTGCGCTGTTTTAAGCCACCAAGGGTTTGGGGATTTGTTATCGCAGCCCTAGAAAACTAATACAGGCCAGTAACATCTTCTTTCCAAACAGGGTGTCTAGAAACATCATCTCCACCCTCTGCCCTCCAAAGGTTTCCCCTTGGATGGCTACTTTATCAAAAATTTTTGCCAAAAATTAAAAATCTACCTCTCCACTTAAACTTAAGGCTTTGTGACATCAAACCTAAAATAAAATGCTCATATAACCCATAGGGAAAATTAAACTTTAGAGAAAAACATCATTCAGGAGAAAGACACATCAAAAACCAAACACAACGAGGCCACTCACCATCTGCACCTGGGAAGACAGTGCAGATAGGGGCGTAATCACATCTTAATCTGGACAGGTGATAGTCATTCCTGATTCCTTTCCTCTAAGTCAAATGTGAGGGCTCTGCCATGATATTTTTTGATGAATTTGAAGGCTACTGAGGCAATAGCCATTTTCCAAATTCTAGATTCTTAACTAAATGTGAGTTTAAAAACCAAAGCCAACACAGCAAACTACACATGGGGAAAAATAAGCTCTATTAGAGGTCATCAAATATCAGGATTACTCAACCCATCTCTTACCCTTTCTTAAGTAAGCATTTTGAATCACCTGTGCTGTCCCCAAAGTGTTTGCCTCTAAAGCCCACTAGAGTAACTGCGTATGTTTTGTGTTTTCCTAGTGTTTCTTTATATCCACAAGAAGAAGGAGGACAAGGCTATCAGACAGGCAGGTGCATGTGTGATGTCTCTGGAGTCCATATGTTCCAATGCCTGAAGCTATGGATTATAATATATCAATACTTATAAAACCATGTGGGACCAGAATTCACCTCTTCTCTAAATTCTCATGGTTCCTTGTATCTTTTTAATGTGGCTTTGTTCATTCATTCAACATGTGTTGTACGTACACTATGTCAGTCAGTGAGCTAGGCCTTGGAACAAACAAGGTGTATACCCATCTCCCAAGGAGCTTATCATCTAGTGGGAGAGACAGGCAAGGAACAAAAGAACCACAGAGCTGGAGGCTGAGTTATGCTAGAGGCATGCACACAAGCTATGGGCGCAAAGAAGAAAGAATTTCGAGTGTCAAACTGAAGTGAAGATAGTGTCACAGAGGAGATGCCCCTGGAGCCAGATCTTAAAGCATCATTAAATTCAAGGCAGCTAAGGGCGTTCCAGCAGATGAAACCATTTTTACAAAGATATAGAGGCACGAAAGAGGGGAAGGGAGGTACCTGGCATATTCAGGAACTGGCAGGAAATTCAAGACAGCTTTAGGTGCAGGTGCAGAGGGTGGGGAGGGTAAGTGGGTGGCTGTCTCCTTCCTGGTGACTCAGCATCAGCCGCCTCCATCCCATTTCTGACTCAGATGGGACCTTCATTGCCCCCTGCATGGACCTCCACATTAACCCCACCAAGCCTCAAGTCTTTTGTTCCACGCTGCCACCAGAGCAAGCTTTATAAAATGATAGCTGAACCGTATGATTCTGCGACTGAAAATCTGTCAGTCCACTCCTAGTGCCTCTAGGATCAAGGCCCAGTTCCACCTGGCCCTGCCTACCCCTGCAGGCTTGTATCAGTTTGCTAGGGCTGCCATAACTAAGTGCCGCACTGGGCGGCTAAAATCATGGAAATTTATTGTCTTGCAGTTCTGGAGGCTAGAAGCCCAAGATCAAGGTGTTAACAGGGTTGGTTTCTTCTGAAAGTGCGGAGGGAAAAATCTGTTCCAGACCCTCTCCTGGGCTTGTAGACTGCCTCTTCCTTCTGTGACCTAATTTCTTCTTATAAGGACACCAATTGTATCGAATTGAAGCCTACCCTAATGACCTTTTTTTAACTTAATTACTTCTTCAAAAACCCTATGTCCACATTCAGTCCCATTCTGGGACACTGAGGGTCAGGACCTCAACATATAAATCTGGGGTAGGGGACACACTTCAGCTCATAGCAGGGCTCCTCTCCTATCACTGCCCACACTCACCCCATATGCTGTTTACAGCCAGCGCTGCTGGCGCTTCCCAAAGCACGCCGTAGCAAGCCTTCCGTCTGTTTCCTCTGCCTGCAACGCTCCTATCCACATCGTGCTGACAAGGAGAAGGGTGTCACGGTTAACAGCACTAACTCCAGAACAAAAATCCGGCTTTGAATCCCGGTTCTGCCATTCAGTTGTATGTGACTTTGAATTTATCACTTAACCTTCCTAATCTCAGTTTTCTCATTTGTATAATGGTGAGTGCACCCACTACCAAAAATTAGAAAGATAAAATTAGTAAATATGTATAAAACACTTAGAACAGTGTCTGGAATGTGGTAAATGCTGGTTATGTGTTAGCTATTCTAATTATTGTATCCTGCTAAATTCCTTTCATCACGGAAGGTTTGGGTCAAGCTTAACTTCTTCTGAGATGCTGTTTCTGACCTCACACCCTGCTTCATGCTCTCCCTGGACCATTGTATTATTTAATATGTGTGTGTTTGATGATTGGTTCCCTCTCCCACTAGTCTGTGACTCCTTGAAACCAGAAACCTCTCTTAGAAATCAAAAATTCAATCTCTGGAATCAGACAGCCTGGGTCCACATCCCAGAACCAACATGTACTACTGCATGTCTTTCAGGAATTTTATCTAATCTCTCTAAGCCTTGATTTCCTCATTTGTAAAATGAACATAGTAGTAATACTTACCTCATTGGGGTAATATGAGGAATATACCTGTTGCCGAGTAAGGACCAATGATTATTAGCTATTATCTATTTTTGTAAACGTTGCACAGCTAGCATCTAGCACTCTTCTGAGCACTTAATAGGTGTGCAATAATGTTTAGTTTGAATGTAATTGAAAAGATTTGAACAGAAGGGAAAGAGACTGAAGCCAGGTTGGTTAGGCTTGAGAGCAGTCTAAGGAAAAAAATGAGGGCCTGACCCAAGGCAACGGAGGCAAGGATGGAGAGAAAGGTGAAAACTGCAGTGAAATTTGCAAACTTGAACATTCTGTTTGGACATAGTAAGAGAAAGAAAGAGTCAAAAAAGACAATCCCAGTAAGTGTGTGGATGTAATGTCATTGCCCAAGACAGAAAGCACAGGAGGGAAAGCAGATCTGTATGGAATGATAACAAACTCGGTTTCAGCTGTTTTGAACTTGAGGTGTGAGTGAGACAGCAAAGTGTAGGTGTCCACTGGGGCTAAATACACAGGCATGGGAAGCAAGGCCGTGCTCTGGCGGGGAGACTGTGCTGGAGTGGGAGGAGTACTGCCTTCAGAGGAAGACGCCAGGGTGAGAATAGTGAGGCCCTTGGGTTCCTGCTCTTGCCATCACACCTGCTGTCTCCAGTGTGAGCCTAGCACCTTTCCATACTTAGAGGCAAGGCTTCTGCACAACACAGCAAAGTGGAAGGAAAATGTATTTCTCTCTAGATCTACACCTATTCCTCTACCTTCTCAAAATAGATCTTCCACGCCTTCTAGAGTTAAACCTTAGCCAAAACATTAACCTGAGAACTCCAGGAGATGCCAGCCTAAAGTGTACGACCAAGATGACAGTGACTTTACCTGTGTGAGCAGTACACTTGAGAAATTAAAATCAGTTTCTCTATTAAGTGTCCCGTATCCAATTTCTTTTTGAGAGAAGTCACGTTAAATCTACTACCCCTGCTCATTAAGCATCAGGGAAAATGTGAACAAAGTACCTTACGATGGGAAGAGCAAAGAGGTGAACAAGGAGGCCAAACCAAAGCACTCAGTTTTACTTTGGCAATGAAATGGATTATACTGAGCATAACCCAGAAATGAAATTCCATGTAAAGATGCTGAGAAGGAAATCCGTGAGTAGATCCAAGGGATCTGCCTTAAACTGCCCGTCCAGAGCCCAGACCATTCCCACCCTCCTCACTGACAGCACCTCCCTTCAGAACGCGTCTCCCCAGTGCTCCTTTTCACGAGAGGCAAGGAGGAGTTGACAAAGGCTGGGCTCACCCCGGTATTTCTTCTCTCTTTCCGATGTCTGCTTCAAAATTTAACATTCTGTTACTGCCTTATCTTGCTACAAATGGAGGACATATTCATCAGAAAACATGGCAAAAAATGGACACAAATTTCTTGACATTCATAATCCTATACATCCGAAGATAGCCAGTGCCAACACTTTGTTGCATAGTCTTTGTGTTCATTATAGGTAAAGATCTAGATAGAAATACAGATTAGAGATCTAAATAAAGGTTACAGCTATTCACATAGATGTGTGTATAGATACAGTTATGTTTGTAAGCATAGATATAGCTACGTTTATAGATGTAGGTGTGTGTACATTAGCAGGGCTACCACACGTAGCTGCAGAGGTTGTTTGGGATGAAGATACTTTATTGGGTGGAGGGCCATATTTTGATTCATAATCTGCCTTTTTTGTTCAATTTAAGACACACTTTATTTAATCCCAAATTGTGTCCCTCCTAAGGGTTTAGATCCCCCTGGGTGACTCCCCTCCAGTCCAAGCCCAGCTCCGCTCTCCCTGGCTGGAGTCCGTCCTGGGCTGTGACTTCTCCAGTGAGCCCAGCCCCTCTGTGGGTAACCCAGTCCAGGGAGTCCTCAGATTTTCCTACCACAAAGAACTGGCTGCTCCCGTTATGTCTGGGAGGAAATGAACGAGGCCTGATCATTTCAAGCCAGTATGTTCAACCAGCAGCTATGGTTTCCTTTTACCCTCTCTGACTTGGGCAGGACCCTCAAGCATGTTTCCTGATGGCAAAGATTCTTTCCAAAATAAGGCTGAGTGGTGTCTTAGATGTACTGACAAAAATACTAACAATAAATTAAAGAAAACATCTATTGTTATCTATAAAGTTAAAGGCTTTGTAACTAACCTTGAAACAACTCTTTGGGGTGACTATTGCTATTATCCCTAGTTTCCAGATGAGAAAATCAAAGTTTAAAGAAATATCTAATGTTTGGGTCCCACCAAGGATTGCCTGACTCCTTGGCATGAATCATGCTACACTGCTTCTATCTGCGAGATTTATTAAACAGCCATAACACGGATTTTAGGTATTAAATTCATCTTTCCGAAGGTTTCTGTTCTTTCTGGCTATGAAAGAGCAATGTCGGCAGCTTTGCAGGAGGATCTCAGTAAGGAAGGTAGGACCACTGCTGAGCAATCATGCATCTGTCCCCAAGGCTGGCATGGGCTTAGTAAGCTTAGAAGGACATCCTTCTCCCTGGGATGGTTTAGAAGTTTGGCTAATTTGACAATAGTTTGAACCACACAGATTCTATGCATCTGATGGTTTGGGGAATGCCCCTCAGAGTGCCAAATAGTGGGCTTCACAGGGGGCTGGCTGGGACTCTATCCAGACTGGCTCGATTTGGAGCACTCTTTCCCCAAAGACCATCCCTCTAGGGAAGATTTAGCAATTATGCTGAAAAACTCTGGGTCAGACCCATTTACAAATATAATTTAATATTGTTAAAATGGATTGATTTGGAGGGAAAGACATCTTGTTTCTGGAGATAGTTTTCTTTTGTTGAGGATCTTCTGAAGCTCCATTTTTATTAACTTTTATGAGCACCTTCTCTCCTCCTCCCCTATCCTCTGCTGACAGATTGAAACTGGCCCTGATCATTCCACGTTTGAGTAAATGTGGACCTTATTCTCTTAAATCCTGATTTGATAAGGATTAGTAAGAAACAACCAAAAAAATTAAAAAGTGTAAATCCTGGGTAGGTTATTAATGCAGTATCCAAAATAGAATATGGAATAAGATATTCAAGAACTTAGGACATCTCATTATAGACATTCTTATCACTTGCCCCCAAATTTGATAATAATGAGTCCATGGAGGAGATCCTGGATTTAGCTGTGAGATCCAATTGTAAGGATAGATGTTGGGGGCACAGTTTTCCAAGTGATGGCTTTAGAGAGAGAAGTGGAAGACACATAGATTCCTACTGACAATGAAAACCTCATTTCTCCCCACATTATAATCCTATGAAAGCTTCTTCAGCAACACAAAGGGATAAACTTTACTCAGGGACGGGGGTACACCTCTTCCACTGCTGCTGAAGGAGGTGGGGACTGGGAGGAGGTAGGCATTCCATAAAAAGGAATTCCTGGGTTTCATGACTGTCAGACATGAGGGCTTTAATTTTCCCTATGAAATAAGGGGCAGAAGAGGTGGGGAGGGTAGTGTGAAGAGAGTAGTGAAAGTCTGGTCCCTGTGGAGAATGAGACATGGATCTGAGGAGGGCATTTTTTTTAAAGGACATAAAGCACCCTGAGGACCAGGCTGGATTTGGGGAACCTGAATGTCTAGGGGCAGCAATGGGTGGCCAAGTGACAGATACAGAGAGGAGACAGCAGGTAATCAGGTTGAGCCGGGTTTGGAGCGTGGGGAGGCGGGCGCAGCAGAAAGACCATGGTGAAAGCCGTGTGCTCTGTATCTGGTCTGGGAAGGGAAGGCGGTGAAGCCACAGGAGAGGATCATCAATGAGGAGAAAGGAGCACTGAAGAGCTGGAGTGTGGAAAGGGAATGAGGTTGAATAATAAGATTGACGGAATATAGGAGGGACAAAGCAGAAAGGATAGAAGGTTGGTTAACAACTGGAAAATGAGAGCTTAAGATATTGGAAGAGGTGGAGCTCCAGTTAGTAAGATCCGGGGTCTACTCAGGAGAACACGTGACTGAGATGGAGAGAATGTGACACAACAAAGATGCCAGAACTTGGAGGCCAGTTCGTTAAGAAAGTGGACCAGCAGGACTTGATGACACCTATAATGGCAATGCTTCCTTTTTTTCCAGTAATACTGTATCATTATTGCATTGTATGACTTCTTGTGATAAGTCACTTACCACCCTTGCAGAACAAGGAAGAAAAATAAAATGGGAAGACTGCCAGCAAGGTGAACAAAATATAAAAGTCATCATTGGATATAAGAAGTGGCCAAAACTATGTAAATTGGGTAGCTCAAGGATCTTAATTTCTTTTCATACCACGGGGATTTCTTATCTGCTCTACTCTGTCATAGGTTCCTTGAAGGAAGCTCTGTGACTTATCATCTGCTCATCCTATTACAGTTTGGAGCATGGTCGCCTGCACCAGGCCTGCAGCTTCAGCCCACTTGCACAGTTGGAAGGTTCAGAGTGGGTAAGAGAGCAGGTCTGGATGCTGCTGAAGGCAGGCACGAGATCTCCTATAGTATCGAGACTGCACCCACCCCTCCAGTACAGAGCCCAGAACTTAATATATGTCAGTGAATCACTGATTAGAAAGATGGCTCCCCACCTTACAAACAATCTGCTTCTAACCAACTAGACATTGAGGTGCAGCGAGGGTGAGTATTGCCAGGAGCTCCAGCCCATCCACACACCCTCAGTACTGCACACAGACTCAGACCCATACAATTCTTTTTTTTTTTTTTTTGTGCCTTAAGATTAACCTACCATGTATCTTTTTCTAATGAGGGTAGGTACTCCAATTATTTTATAAATAAATGGATGAATAAATAAATAGATTTCCAATTGGGAAGTATTTACTATATTGTAGGATAATGTGTTCCAAATGCTGGTGATTTCAAATCCAGAAATGAGAGGCAATGTGGTTTTGATACCATTCCACTGACTCTCTGTTCTTAACCAATCTCTGAAATTGTTGGAAGATTGGGAACGCTTCAACTCAGTGAAGGGACATTATGACAAAAAAGCAAAATTCTTGTAAACACTGGAGGGACAGTCCTGGGCTAGGCTGGGCTGGGCCGGGCCATCTTCCGCCTCGATGAACACTATGTTTAGAACCAGCACAGGGTAACAGGGCAGGGGCAAGCCCGGAAGCCGTGCATCACGATCTATAGTTTGACAATACATATTTTTTGGTGACCATCTGGGGATTAAATTAACATATTTAAAGTTCAAAAGGGAGTCGAAATTCATTACTAGGATGGGAGAGGTCATTTTTTTCCTGGATCCCTCCCAAACAGAAAATTGTGAACAGGATTTGTTGCAGTAAAAACCCAAAGGGATTGTTTTTTCCTTCAAGGAAGCCAGCAGATGTTTTCATTCTTTTTAGAGCCAACTCTCGGTTAATCAGCACTTGAACATTCAGTTTTTCAGTTATTCAGTTTGGCTTTTCTTTTTCATGTCACCAAACCTGAAAATAGCCTTTCTCTAGTCAGTGTTTGAAAGGTTCTACTGTTTGTTGGGTGATCTACTCCCAGTGGAACAGAACAAAAAGGCAAGGAAAGAGCAAATAAAGTTTATTTTCCTATTTGCCAGCATTTTACCTCCCTTTTTCTCACCTTCTCGTTTTTCCCTTCGTGCCAGTATGTGGATGGGTCCCTGAGCCTCACCACCCTCCTGTCCTCTCCACAACACACGCCGCCTTCCCAAGCAACCTCGCAAGCATTGCTCCTCATGGAGTCTGACACAGGACAGTCAGAAATTTAGGGCAGGTCAAAGAATATTAAAATGCTAAATAACACTGTGCTGAGTAACCACTGGAGACCTCATTTACTGAAGTAACTTTTTGTTTTCCAATTTAAAGAAAAAAAAATTTGTAGCATCAAATATAGCATTGCCATTCGGTGGTCGTACTAGATGGAAAAGTCAGAGTTCCAAGATCATAGGGCACAGAATGTACACATCTTGCAACCTACTCCTCCCATAGTAAGAGGGAAGGAAGGAACACGTACTGTGCCGAGCCCTTTCACATCATTATTTCATTTACTTTTTTAAACAATGTGCTGGGATATCACTATCCCCATTATGCTGATGAACACGTTAAATTTTGGAGAGATTAAGTAACTAGCCCAAGGTCATGCCACTGCTAAGTGTCATCAGCCAGCATTCAACCTCAGGTCTGTCTGGCTCCAAAGTTTCATTTGTACCATGCCTTTACCTCCTAATTCAAGAAAGGACATGGAATAACTTTAAATATATTCTACCCTGATTTATTTGCATACTATCCTTTTTTGCATATTAACCTTTTTTCTGTGACTCCAAATCTTGGGGGTCGTCTAGTTTACAAGCTCTTCAGCTGATGACACCAGTGGCATCAAGTCAAAAGGAAACTTGGAATGTGTACAGAAGAGTGAAATGTGTTTGAGTGTGTTTATGTTTGACTATCTGAGCTAATGTAGATATTACATGACATCCAGAATTGAAGGAGCAATGGGTTTTTTGTTGTTGTTTTTTTTTTAATGGCCTGAAGCATGGATAATTAGGAGCAGAATTTATGGCTGAGCCCAGGATCACAGATGTTGAGGGTAATAACTATAATGATCTCATGGAAAGTTAGAGATGAAAGGGATGTGAAAACCGGCTGGTTGACCCTATCAGTGTGCCAGTGGGAAAACTGAGGACCAGAGGTGCTGTGACCTTTGATGTCTCTCAGAACACCTTCTGAATACTTAAGAGTTAAATTGAATGAGGAAGCTAAAGACAAGAGCAACTAAATGAATGTCCCACAACTACAAAGCTAAGTCATGCTCAGCCTGGACCAGAATTCCTTGTAGTCTTGCTCCTTTATTCCTTCATTTATCTGTTTGTTTGCTCACGATACCAATGGTTGGGTGCTTACCCTGCTTATCAGGCACTCTGATAAACAAGTTTATTTAGATTATCTCATTTAATCATCAACATAACACAATGAAACAAGCAACATTATTATTCTAATTTCACATTGGAGGAAATTGATTCTTAAAAGGATTAGGTAACTTGCCCAAAGTCAAATTAAATAGCGGAGTCAGAAGCAAACCCAAGTGCTTTGACCCTATCCAGAGCTCTTAACTCTTGCTGTATTTCACAAAGATTTAGAGGGTAAGCAATTATTACATAGTTTTTTCACTGAAGAAATGAGAGCCGCACTTGGTGTCAGCAGTCTCCCTCAGATCCCACAGAAGGTTAGTGGGAAACAGAAACTAGATTCAGGTTCTCATAGCCCTCCACTTGGTGCTCTTCTCTCACACCTTGTACTAGAGCTGCACATTTTTCATATTAAGATCTTAATAGCCTAACCCCAGCAAAGTAGCTTCCACCGACAACCTCTGCTTTCACCCCTTACACAACTTGAAATCGTTCTCAGCCATCCGATTAGTTCCTCCAAAAGACCCAATGTCACGACACAACAATGAAATAGATCTTTTACTGAGGACTTGAGGGAAACCAGGGAATCACTTTCCACAGAGTAGAACTCTTACCGCAATCATCATTAAACCTTTTGATTCTTTCCTAAAGGGTTTCTCCTGCTTCTAGCTGATTCTTCTATTTTCCTTCCCTATTCTCATGTATCTCTACAAATTCCTTCTGGTGAAGCAACTGGTGGGCCCTCGCCTCCAGACCCCCTATTCCCAGCAACCAGGAAGCCCAGTGGTTATAGCTAAACAGTACTAAGCTTGTCTTGGGAAGCTCAATTCCTGCCACTGCAAAGCCTTCCCTGGTTTACCCTGGACCTCCAGTACAAGGTGTGAGAGAAGAGCACCAAGTGGAGGGCTATGAGAACCTGAATCTAGTTTCGGTTTCCCACTAACTTTCTGTGGGATCTGAGGGAGACTGCTGACACCAAGTGCTGATCTCAATTCTTCAGGGAAAAAACTATGTAATAATTGCTTACCCTCTAAATCTTTGTGAAATACAGCAAGAGTTAAGAGCTCTGGATAGGGACAAAGCACTTAGGTTTGCTTCTGACTCCGCTGTTTAATTTGACTTTGGTCAAGTTACCTAATCCTTTTAAGAATCAATTTCCTCCAGTGTAAAATTCGAATAATAATGTTGTTTGCTTCATTGTGTTATGTTGATGATTAAATGAGATAATCTAAATAAAGTTGTTTATCAGAGTGCCTGATAAGCAGAGTAAGCAACCAACCATTGGTATCTTAAAAATCTACTGTTGCTGCATCAACAACCACCTTACGCACCTCATCCCCACTATATGCCCTTCCCTCTTTTTTTTTTTTTTTTTTTGAGACAGAGTCTCGCTCTGTTGCCTGGCCTAGAGTGAGTGCCGTGGTCTCAGCCCAGCTGACAGCAACCTCAAACTCCTGGGCTTAAGCAATCCTACTGCCTCAGCCTCCCGAGTAGCTGGGACTACAGGCATGCACCACCATGCCAGGCTAATTTTTCTATATACATATTGTTTAGCTGTCCATATAATTTCTTTCTATTTTCAGTAGAGACAGGGGTCTCGCTCTAGCTCAGGCTGGTCTCGAACTCCTGATCTCGAGTGATCCTCCCGCCTCGGCCTCCCAGAGTGCTAGGATTACAGGCATGAGCCATCGCGCCTGGCCTGCCCTTCCCTCTTCATGTTTTACTCAAGGGGTAGGGAAGGAGTTCGAGGAAGTGATTCTGGACAAGAAATTCATATAGCATCCCTTCACCCACCATACCCCATCCCTGCACATCCACACACACACCCACACACACACACACACTCTTTCATTCCAGGAATATCTGGCTTTCAGAGAAATATAAAGGAGTTTCTCCACCCAAGCGTTTTTTTTTTTAAGTTACATGATCACAAATAAATTAGATTTTAATGTTAGAAATTAGAGAATAAAACAACAAAACAAACATACCCAACATCCCAGAAATTGAAAGATGCTTTCTTAAACAACTCTTGCAACAAAGAGGAAGTCAAATCAGACACTAAAGAATGCTGATAATAAAACGCTACATAGCAGAATCTATGGAATATCATTAAAGCAGTACTGAAAGGAAATTTTATATTTTTAATGTTAAAAGAAAAACTTTAAACAAAATTAATTTACAGAGTTTATTTCAACACTAAATGAGTCATGAATCAAACAGCACTCAAAACTAGAAGAGGTTCAGAGAGCTCTGCTGTAGCAGTGGAAGCAGAAAGCTTTTATAGGCTGAATGCAGGAGCAAAGTAATGACTTGATTAGCTCCAGCGGGGTATTTGCCTTCTGATCCAGTGGAAAGTCCCTAGTTAGTGGTTAGTTTGCGGTTTCTGATTGGTTAAGCTTAAGTTTCATTTTACTGTTTATCTTGAATTGGGTTTTGGTTTGTTTATGTAGGAACCCAAAGTGCTGGAGCCATCTGAGCCTAATGGTCTCCCAATTAATTGTTTTAACAATATTAACAAATAAGAAAAAAGTACTTAACTCCAAAATTTAGAAAACGAACTATAAAATACACCCAAGGAAGTAGTAAATAAAAATAAAAGCATAACTTAATTAATTATAAAACCAAAAATATTATGAAACCAATAAATAAATCCAAGAACAAGGAGCCCAATAAAATAAATAGACCAAAATTTTAAGAACAAAATAAAGTAAGCACAAATAGATTAAAAGGACAAATGAATGGAAAATAATCACAACAGCAAAGAAAATATAACAAATAATAAACTCAACTCTAGGCAAGTAAAAATGAAAATGTGAATGAAATGTGTGATTTTCCAGAATTGACTCCAAAAGAAAGGGAAAAAAATGAAATAGACCAACTTCCAAAAAAGAAATAGGGATACATGTGAAAGAGCTACTCCCTAAAAACATCCTTTTATTTGTATGGAACTTTCTTTTTCTATTCAGATGAGTTTAAATAGTATTGGAGTTATGTGTTCCACAATAGTTCAGTCAAATTCAACTATGAAGCTTAATATGGACCTGATTTTTTTTTCAGGTAGTAATATTATGATAACAATAGCATCACAAATCAGTGTGGGGAAAAAAGTGATGATGATTTGAATAATGATGTGGGGACAACTGGGTAGTCACTTGAGAAAAAATTTTCAGCCAATGCCTTATTTGTTACATTAAAAATATATATAAGAGGAATCAAATATTTAAATGTTTAAAAGAAGCAACAATACTAAAATAAAATATAAAAGACTGTTTTCATAATCTCAGAACATAAAATGTTTCCCTAAGTATGAAACAAAACACAGAAACTATCTTTAAGAATTGAAAAAGTAGAATACATAAGAGTAAAAATTTTCACATAAAAATGTACCATAAACAAGATGAACAGAAAAATTATTAACTGGATAAAAATATTGGTGAAACATATAACAGACAAAGGGCTAATTTCCTTAATACTCAAATAGTTCCTAAAAATCAATTTTTAAAAATTCAACTACCCATTAGAAAAGCAAGCAGACAGTGGCAAAAAACAAAATACAAGTAGCATTAAAACACATAAAGAGATGCTCAGTATCATTCATAATAAAAAAAAACTGCAAATTTAAACCGCCATATGCCATTCTTCACCTATTAAATTGGCTTGGTGACACATATGTTGTGAGTGTGTGGGGAAATAAGGACTGTCACATGTTCCTGAGTGGAGCATAAATTAGGGCAAACTCTTTGGATGGCAATTCATCAGTAACAACAAAACTTGAAATGAATGTCTTTTAATCCAGTAAGTCCACATTATATTTAAGTATGTGAAATTGATATTAAAACTTGATTTTAATAGGAAAATACTGGGAATAACCTAAATATCTGTCATTAGGGAATTAATTAAATAGGACACGGAACACCCTGCTATGGAATACCATGTAACCAGAGGACGAGGCACCTCTCTCTGTTGGATGTGGAATAAACCCTAAAGTGTGCTGTTCAGTGAAAAAAGTAGAGGAGTAGGATGTGTTTTAAACCCACCAATTTGAAACCAACGTATTGAATAAGCACGACTCATGAAGTGAAATCACAAAGCAACCTTATTTTCTGTCCCACTGACCCATTAAAATGTACTCAGTGAGGAAGTTCTCCTGATCTTGGTTGAAAATTCAGAAAGTTCCATGACTTTTCTGATCACTTGAGAAATATACAGTTTTGTGGCACTTTAGATCACCATCTTAATCTTAAGAAATTTAAATGCCTAGTCCCATGTCATAGTCAAAGGTGCCAACTCAAAGTTATGATTACACTCCCTTCTGTCTCTAGCTCAGCTCTTCCAGTACTTATTTCTAACCATTCCAGGGTGAGATGACAAGAGGTAAGGAAGCATAAAGTAAGAACTTGACCCCAATGTCTTTAAGATGGCTTTACACTCTGTAGGTTACACAGGAACTTGTCATGGGTTTCCTGGAACTTTCCTGGTTTTAAAATTGAAAGTACCACACCTCTGAAATCCCGTAAGTCCCGGGCAATGTGGGATGGCTGGTTATCCTACTCAAGGGACACAGTTGTTGCTTTTTGGAGGCATCTGTCTTAACAGTGGAGATATCTCACCTGCATTCCCTTCATGCACATGATACACTCACTTAGGAGCATTGTCTACTCCTCCTCCTTGGAAACTCGCAGTTCCCCTCCAGTTTCTAACTGTTGAGGTCTCTGGTCCATCCACATAGACTACTGTGCATGTGCAGGACAGCTAGGGTTTAAATGTGTGTCCTCTCCAAAATCCATGTTGAAACCCCATCTCCATTGTGGTAGTTTTAAGAAGTGGGGCCTTTTGTGAAGTGATTAAGTCATGAGGGCTCCACTTTAATGAATGGATTAATTCCTTTATAAAAGAGGCTTCAGAAGGAGTTTGTCTCTCTGACCCTTCCTCCTTCCTCCATATGAGAACACAGCAACAAGCTGCCATATCAGAAGCAAAGAGACCAGGTGTTCAGTATACACCAAACCTGCCAGAACCTGGATCTTGGACTTCCAGCCTCCAGAACTGTGAGAAATAAATATCCATTTTGTAAATTCTCCAATATTTTGTTATAGCAGCACAAATGGACAAAAACAATGACCTCACAAAACTTCTCTCTCTTTCTGTCTATCTATGTCTTTCTAGTTTGTATCTCTACATCTATCTCTCTCTTGCATGTCCCACATCTGGTGTATGAGAATTGCTGGCACATGTTTTTCCTTGACAAACTCTGAGCTTGCAGACCCAACCCCCATGGCCCACTCTCCTATGGCTCCACCATCGGTAGCCAGCCCCACTGTTGCCTCTGGCTCGCAAGTGAGAATGAAACACTGTTCTTGGTGTATGTCATTCAGCAGGACCACATATCAAGATCTTGAAGTACTCCTGTGGAAGGTTCTTCTCTCTGGGCCCAAGCTTGGTGAGATATGAAACATAAAGCACAGCTTTCTTCAGAGAAACCATCTTCCCAATCATAGATCTATCTCACTTTCATTTTTTGCCAACAGCCACCATTTTGTATCCTAAGTGTAGCTAAGAAGTTTAAAGGTCATGAAACCAGTTTCTGAGTACTTCCACTGAAGATTTATATTTTGATATGGCACTCACATTGTTATCTGAAAATCTAGTATCTGTAATTATAGGGTCTTATTTGAAAGTCCCATTTGACATCCTATTTCTATGTTTATATAGGCATAGAATAGTACTGGAAAGATATACAAAAAAATAGCAATTGGCTCCAGGGTGGGATAGTAACTGGCAGAAAAAGTAAGGGAAGGAAACTAACTTTTTCCTTTTTACATTCTTGTACCATTTGAATTTGTACAGTGTGCATATATTACCTATGAAAACACTTAAATCAATTAATGTTTCGAAAAAGGAATGGTAGAATGCCCATGATTAAACTTAAGATAAATGTAGGTCTTATATAAATAAAATTGCCAAATATTGCTAATAATACCCACTAAATTGATAATAATTAATAGATGTAGTTCTTTGTAGGAATAGACAGATAAAGCAATAAAACAGAATAAAAAGTATGGAAACAAGCCTCAGGCTATATGTCAGGTTACTGTACGATAAAGGGGCACTTCAAACCAACTGGGGCAAATGGATTATTTGCTAAGTGGTGTCTGAGTAACAGGCCAGTCATTTGGAGGAATGTAAAATATAGTCCCTTGCTCACTCCTAAACCAAACCAATTTCAAATAGATTAAAAATTTTAATGAAAAATAAAAGCACAATAGTAGTAAACAAAAATACAACTGAATAATATAATCGTAACGTGGAGAAGGACAAATATGACACAAATAGAGAAGCTATAAAGAAGTTGGATAATTACATGAAAATTAAAACCTCTGAAATGTCCCAAAATATAAGTAACAAAAACAGAAATCACCTACAAAGAGAGAAAAAGAGAGAGAAACAATCTATAAGGCTATGTACCATAATGTTAACAATAGTTTATATTTTCGTGGTATTACATGGGTGATTTTAATTTTCCTTTTTTCCTTACTTCCTGGGTTTTTTCCCTTGAAATTCATATGCATTACTTAGCAATAAATTTATTTTAAATTACATTAAAAATAATGGGTGTTATGTGTGACAGTCAAAAGCCTCACTGGAGAAACAGCATTTTCCAGTAAAACATAAAGATTAAATACATTTGTTCAGGTAAAGGAAATGTTTTTATAGCGGGTTGTTTATCCCAGTGGTCCTATTCCTAGAGGTGCTATTTCTCAACATTGAGAAAGGACTGAAACTTAAATCTTTCTGGGCACTTACTTACTTTGGAGCTGATGTTAATAGAATGTTGCCCACAGTGACATTTGAGACAGGTTCTGTTGATGAACCTGAAATTGGAAGCCTTAGTACAAGCAGATCCCAACAGAACGCTATTGTGAAAGGTGTACATGCTCTAATTGATTTATTCTTTCACACCCAGGTTAAATTTTTCTAATTCCAGCTTTACAGAAGAGGGCAAGGCAGATATTTTTAGCCAGAAAGTTCAGAGAAGGAGAAATGATGATTGCTCTACTTTAAAAAGTCAACGTTTTCGATGTTCAGAAGTTCTAACAAATTCTATAATCCATAACAGAAAAGTAAACTATGTCATAAAGTACTAATAAGGGCCACAAAACAGATATGAAGATGCTACATTAATGGTAGTGATAGTGATGTTTACTGAGTGCCTACCATGTGCCAGCCAAAGATAATTCCATAAAATTAGATTTTTTGACACTTCTATGGCCTATCACATTATCCTAAAAATTATTGCTGTTGGGTACAAACATAAATAATTATTAAGGTCCGAATACCCATTATAATTTCCCTAAGGAATTTGGGGTATATAAATGAAGTTCACTAGGACTATTTAATTTTCCATAGTGAAAGCAAAGTTTATAGCAGGAATCAAATACTTAGATTCCTACAAGGGGCTGGGAGATGATGATGATGATGATGGTGGTGGTGGTGGTGGTGGTAGCTAATACTTAATGAGCCCTTACTGTATGTTCTACACGTTCTACATGTATGAATTAATTTAATCTACCCAAAAGTTCTATGAGGAGTTACAAGTATTATCTCTGTTTTAAGAAAGTGGAACTGAAGCATAAAGAAATTTTAAAACTTATCCAATATCACAGAGCTAGTGAGTGACAATGCTGGTAATTGAACCCAGACAGTCTGACTCTAGAATTCTTATGCAACACACTGTGCTTTGGAGTGTGCCCCAACCCCCAGCTTGGATCCTAATGGGGTGGGGTTGGGTGGGGAGATCAAGTTATCAGATTTTTAGAAATAGGTCTGTGTCCTTTTACTGGCATATCAAAATGAATAATTGAAACAACTGTTTGGACAAATCAGCCCCACACTCTAACGTGGAATTAAACAAAAATGGGGGTTACCTAAGTTGCTGAGATAATTGTCTTGGGATTTTATTATCAGCTAGAGGACACTGAGTACCCACTTCCTCTGTGACTATAGAGGGCTAGATTTTCACTTTGTGTCATTGTTCTTACCCTGGGAAAGCTAGTTTGCTTCTTAGGCAAACTAGTGATACAGTGACTGAAATGACAGCATTGTAGAAATATAGAATATACACACTAGTGTACATAGTAAAAATGGGAATTTCCACTATGCACTCCATGTGATGTCACCTAAAACACAGTTCAGTCCGTGTAATATACTGATTAAGGGCGTGGACTTTGCAAGGTAGGTAGAACTGGCTTCAAATGCTGGCCCCCAGATCCAAGACCTTGGGAAAGTAACTTAACCTCCCTAAGCCTCAGTCTGCTCATCTTCAGGATGGGGATAACACATACCTGCTTTACAGGGTTGCCACATGAGAGGCCAAGTCTGGTACAGTGACTGGAAAAAGTAAGCACCATAGCTGTTATGCTTTTCATTGTCATCTTCTTCAGTACCTTCATCATAAGTAGCCAACACCTGCTCTGTTGTCACCATTCTTCCGCATTGAAATGGATTTCCAATGTGATGATTATCCTTTTCATTATTAACCGGAGTTTTTCCTTGCTGTCTGTGGGGGATTGGTTTCAGGACACTCTTGGATACCAAAATCTGCTTATCCTCAAGCCCCTGACATACAATGGCAAAGTATTTGCATGTAACCTATGCACATCTTTCTTTTACTTCAAATCATCTCTAGATTTCTTATAATACCTAATACAATGTAAATGCTATGTAAATAGTTGTTATACTGTATTGCTTTTTTATTTGTATTTTTAAATTATTATATTGTTATTTTCTATTGTGTTGGGGTTTTTCTCCCAAATAGTTTGACCTGCAGTTGGTGGCATCTGTAGACGCAGAATCTATAGATACAGAAGGCCAACTATACAGATTGTGAGATGTTTAGATGAAAAATTCAGTTACATCAGGCTATTGCATTTTTCATCTAAAGCACCTTGTAAATTTGAACCAACCAAGGAAGGAAAGACAAGATGATAATGAGGAAAGCCCATCCCACAGAGCGTCCTTGTGGCCCAAGCTCTTGCAATAAATGCAAAGCACATAAGACAGAATGTCCCCTTATGTCACAGCAAAAAACTGTAACATAAATATTTTTGTCAGTTGGCTTTATTCTACAGATGTTTTTGAGGATTTGTTGTTGAAACAGCCAATCCAATCCTGAATAAAAAACTTTTGGCAGTACTCAAAGTGTCAACTAATTAGATCCAAATTGCAGCTGAACATTTTGAAATGTATGCATCGCCCACGTGAATACTGAGTGAATTTATTATAAATAGAATTTCAGTTGCCATGAGAGAAGGACACACAATGGCATGGAAGTAAACTAATTTGTGAGCACCTATTAAACACCTTATTAAGAGCTCCCCTCACAAGGGAGAGTATACAATGCATTAAATGATGGGTATTCCAATGTTATGTTCAGGAAAAGCATTCTGCATGGGAGTCAGAAAACCACTAAAGGTTTTGTGCATAACAAACTGAACTCTAATCCCATCTCTGCTATTAACTTTGTGAAGCTTAAAAAATTGCTTTTCCTCTTTGTGTAAACTAGGCCCCTACCCTGTGGGCCTAATTCTCTCTGCAAACTTTATTTTTCCTTAAGAGGCAGGGTCTTACTATGTTGCTCAGGCTGGACTCAAACTTCTGGGCTCAAGCAATCCTCCTGCCTCAGCCTCCCACATAGCTGTCTCTGCCAACTTTTTAAAAACTGAATTTGAATGACTGGAGGTGATTCCACTCATTCTCATTCATGGTAGCCACAGTTCCCTATGGGCTCACTGGGCATCTCACACATTTGTGCTACCTGTCTGCTCTGAAGATAGTAAGTATTAAACAGGGCTTTGATTTAACTTTTTAGGATCTCAGTTTCTGCCTTTGGATGAGATGAACTTTCAGTGAGCCAGTTGCTAAAGTATATCATGGTACGTATTTTAGATGACAGAATTCTAAACTGGTGGTTGATAAAAATAAAACAATTTAAGCAACCAAGCAGAAAAGTCTGTCTGCTCATTATGCAAGGAAGAACTTTAGCTTTGAGAACCACCCAGCAATGAATCTGCCTGTCCTGTTAGGTAGTGAGTACCCTGTCATTAGACTCTGTCACGCCAAGGCCATTAAACTATCTGCAAGAGGTTTGAAGCAACAGACTTGGGTACAGATTGGTAGATGTATTAGTTTCCTAGGGCTGCTGTAGGAAAGTACCACAAACTGGGTGGCTTAAAGCAACAGAAATGTACTGTTTCAGAGCTTTGGAAGTCCAAAATCAAGAAGTCTTCCTTGCCTCTGCCTACTGCTGGTGGCTCTTGGAAATCCTTGGCATTCCTTGGCTGGCAGTAGAGATTTCACTCCAATCTCTGCTTCTGTCTTCCCATGGCCTTCTTCCCTCTGATTGTGTCTCCAAATTTCTCTGTCCTTATAAATATACCAGTGATTGGGTTTAGGACCCACTCTAATCCAGTATGACTTCATCTTAACTTGATGACATCTGCAAAGACCTAATTTCTAAATAAGATCATGTTCCTAGGTATCAAGGGTTAGGAATTCAATGTATTGGGCTATGGGAGGTAGTAGGGGGACAACACAATTCATCGTACACAATAGGTGCGACTAGTTGACTAATATGATGATCCCACCTACTGTGTGATTCTAGGAGTCTTGCAAATCCTTTATACTAAAACAGTGTAATTAATTTGTCCAACAAGTGTTAGCTAGCTCCATTCTCTAAAACAATTCTGCTTTTTAAAAACATGATGTCTTGCTAATGCTTTAAGTCTTGTATTGTGTGAATGATTGGAGAACCTGAAGATATTGTCTTGAGTCAGAGCCTGGAGTACAAAGTGCTAATTAATGTGTCTTTTATTTCACATTCAGGCTCACTGGCCACACATTTGCTATGTATTCAGAAATATGCACCAACTGCTTGATATCAAAGACCCTGAGCAGCTGGGAAATTTAGGGGCCCGTGCTTGAGTTGCATAGCCCTTCTCGGGGAAGAAGTCTTCAATTCCATGGTAGGCTGAGATTGGGTACTGCCCCCCAATCTGGGAAAAGAAGAGTCACCCAGGATCCAGCTAGTGTGTGGTCCAGGCAACCTAGAGTGAGCTCCCAGTGTTGTTTTCATATGATCCTGGTTCTTAAATACCAGACATGCTACATAAAATGTGTCCTCTCCTCTCCAAGGATCAGACTCTTGGACTCTTTAATTTAAGATGCATAACTGCTACATTGCTTTTGAAAGTTGCTCTTTGGTCATTAACATGGTGCTAATCATAGAAAGTCGTCAAATAAAATTTAAATGTGGTAATCTGTAAAATTTCTATTTTCTTTTAAGTGATAAAATAGAAAAAACGGAAATACCGTTACAGATATACAGTACTGAACATGAATTATATGTTGAACATGAGCTAGAATGAACTTCTAAAAAATTATTAGTTTTAATGGTAAACCTGAGCTCAAAAATTAGCCCTATATTTTTCTTTAGAAAATTACAGATTGGTCTCACTGGTAAATCAGAGAGCAGCTCTCAGGGCTTAAAAATACTATCCTGTGCTGATCTGTATGTATCTTGATCTAAAATGTGGTGATTTGGATGCATACACTTAGGTGATTTGGCTTCACTGTGTTGTTTTGACAGGCAGCTTTTGTATCTCTCTTCTGTAATTTATTCTAGGGTTTCTCAACCTGGGCATTGTTGATGTTTTGTGCTGGATATCTCTTTGGTGTGGGGGCTGCCCTGTGCACGGTAGGATGCTTGGCAGCATCCTTGGCCTCATCTCACCAGAGGCCAGCAACACCTTTCCCTGATCTCCACCTAATCTGACAACCAAAAATGTCCACAGGCATTACCAAGCGTCTCTGGAAGGGAGAGTGGGCAATATCACCCACAGTTGGGAACCACTGCCTATTTTATAAAAATTAACTATTTTTTTAAACAGTGAGAAGAATAGCATTGTTACATTGTTGCAAATATCTTTAATGTCTGGCTTAATAGAAGACAGCTGGACTCATATTTTCTGCTGCTTTCATTCTGTTGATATATGTTGTTTTGGTTGAAGCATATGGAGAACATTTCACACAGATGTATAGTTGGAAAACGGGGGAGTATTTTAATAGCCTTTTAAAATCATTGTGGATATTTTTCTTTAATACCACCCCCAAACTCACTAAGTAGGAGTTTCTTAAATGTTCCTTTGTCAAATTAAAATTCTTTTGCCTGTCTTTCACTTTGAATGGATCTTTTACCCATGCATGGGTCATTTGAAAAATATTGGTTCGCTGAATTATGTTGTTCTTCTGAAATTTAACATGTTTTATTATCAATTTTATTATTATTTTAATACCAAAATCCCACAAAATTGTTAGCCAGCCATGGTCATACTTATAGCCCCAGCTACTCAAGAGGCTGAGGCAGGAGGACTACTTGAGCCCAGGAGTTCAAGTCCAGCCTGGGCTATGAACATAGTGAGGCTCCATCTAAAAACAAATATATATATATATATTTTTAAATCACAATCGTTAACATAATCATCAATCTCTTAGCAAAGCCTTTAAGAATTAAGATGTTGTCAAGCTCACAGTGGTGGATATGAGTTTTCCAATGTTCTAATTTTCATTTGAAAGCTTGAATTTTATCGTTGGCAACAAATACTGCCAGTTGTTTCCCTTGAAGTGATAGACTCACTCCATTAATTTTTGAGAAAGTGTCTGACAAATACTCAAGTATGAATAACTGTAATTTGTCAGTCATTCTTTCAAGTAAAAAAAAAATGTGTTTTGTGAAAAATGGCTCTTCAGCTTGTAACTCATACAATTAAACATATACTTTTCCTCAAGCCAATCTTCATTCTTCAATATACAGAAGTGTTTTTATGTGCGTTTCCCATTTTTTCATACAGACTATTTTTAAAGTGTACATAATGGTTGAGATTTAATACGATTAATCATTTTTTATGTTTTATCAAAGACAGTCTTTTTTTTTTTTTTGAGACAAAGTCTCACTCTGCTGCCCAGGCTGGAGTGCAGTGGTGCCATCATAGCTCACTACAGCCTCAATCTCCTGGGCTCAAGCAATCCTCCTGCCTCAGCCTCCAGAGTAGCTGGGACTATAAGTGGGTACCACCATCCCCCCTCTCTTGGCTGATTTTTTTACTTTTTGTAGAGATAGGGTCTCACTATGTTGCCCAGGCCCGTCTTGAACTCCTGGCCTCAAGTGATTCTCCCACCTCAGCCTCCCAAAGTATTGGGATTACAAGTGTGACCCACTGCACCTGGCCCAAAGACATTCTTAAGTGAAACCGGCTTTTTTCTTTTTTTGCTACAAGTGCCTGGTGGTGAAGAATACAGTATCCGCTGGCATAGTCTCATGGTACTGTCTTGGTTTATGCTAAAGCACAAACACCACTGGTGCAAATATCAACACAGTGGAAAGGGCAAATAATGTCTTAGTATAATATTATTATAAAACATAGTTTTGACCTTGGGTAGCCCCAGAGGCCCACAGACTATTCTTTGAGAACTGCTGGCCTAGGAAGATCATTTCACTCCATACTTAATTTGAATACTATAGAAGTTACCTTCTGATAGGCTTGCACTATAGCAGATGCACTAAAATTTAGTGTATCCCTAGAACTGCGCGTAGCATTCCAGGAACATACCTTTCACTGCCGCCAAAACTGTAGAAAGGTATGGTTGTTCTCTTTGACAAGAGGCTCAGAGGTTAGAAATGTTTCTAAAACATTTTACTTTCTTTTGATGAAGTTGACATTCATGAACTTTCCTATTTCTTTTTTTGAAACTATTTCCACATTTATCCTAGACCCTCTTGGAGTAGTGAGTTTCAAAACTTTATATGTAAGCACTAATTTCTAGGATTTATACCAAACTTGATTTGTTTTTTCCTCAAAGAGTAGCTTCCACTTCCAGGGAATTTGGTAAAGAAGCATGCATTCGCTTGATTTCCACAATGCCTTGTTTGAATTAAGCACTTAATAAATATTTGTGGACTATAAAATTTAATTGATTTACCCCTTTCATAATCTTGATAGTTTTATGATCTGATGATATGATTTTCAACCTTCATCCATCTAGACTGGAGAAGGTTATTTTTTAGACCCCTGAAACATGTGAAGGTGAAAGTAAGGCTCTTTTTATTGAAAACAGAGTGGTTAAGGACATGTGGCACTGGGAAGAGCAAACCTTCCCCTCCCCCAAGCCTCTCCAAGACCGCAAGACCCCGGCTGACAGTCTTTTCCACACACCTCCTATCAGGCAGCTGAATGAGTCTATCCGAGAAAGCTGACAAGTCAAAGAGATAAGACTTAAAGATAACTGGCATTTGGGGTTCCCCAAAGAACCAGATGGGCCTTGTGTACAGAAAGGCCTACCATATGACAAGCCCCACCCTGAGCACACAGAAGAAAAAAAAGGGAGATGATATCCTACAGAAGAAAGAAGTGATGAGAATTTCTAGGATGGTATTGAATGAGGCCCGGAGGATAACAACTCTTTATTAAGCCAGATGGAACAAGAAGTTGGAAAACTCCAATAGAAATGTCTCCAAGGGGGAAAAAATGGAACATAGAAATTTTCAATTGAATTTGGCTGTACTGAGGGGCATTTTAGAGACTTGAATGCAGAGTCTGGGGAGAACATATTGATAGGTAAATAGAAAACTGAAAATATAAAAGAACTCCTGTATAATTTAAAAGTTATACAAGAAAAGGAATGTGTTCACAGTGTGCCACATGGCTCAGCTGAGGACAATGTTCACATTATCATAATAATATAAAAACTGTACTGTGATTTAGCCAAAAATTGTGAAAGATTTATGTTGGGAGGATAAAGGTAGGGAAGGATTTGTGTGCTGGAAAGTCTAGGGGTGGTAGTTACAAAAAAGCTAAATCCTAATCTAATACAGAAAATCATGTCTAAAGCAAGAAGTGGCAATATAGACATGTTTCTCCTAAAAATGGAATTTAAAATCAGAGGAGCCTAAAAAGTTAAAAGTAGTTTTTCTATATAGTAGAACTCAGGAATGGGCAGAGATAGACAAGATTAATTTTGTTTTTATTGTAAACCTTATAGAGTAATCAACTTAAAAGTTCATACATATCATGCAGGGACAGGAAGCAGCCATATCCCTGACTTTCCCTGACCTCCTGCCATCAGAATGTATCTGTCCTGTGTCCTATAGCCTCAAAATTCTGTCTTTATATAGTTAATTGAATTAAGAATTAGATCTAACTTCCTTTCCAACTTGATCTACCTGATACATCCCATATGAACAATTCTCTCTGGCCAGGCTGGTCTACTTAGGGCTTGATTATGTCATTTGGCCAAAGTTAAAATATCTTTCTCCCCTGCTCCCACGGAGCCTTTGCCTATCAGACTTCTGGTGCCAGCTCAAATCTCAGTTCCCTGGGGAACCTACTCTTGACCTCCGCGTCTGAAGTGATTTCTCCTTCCCATACACTATCTGGTTTCATTATCTTTTAATGTTTTTATTAAGAAATACACCTTAGATACAGAAAGCATGTATCATTCATCTGTACAATTTAGAATAAAATAATCATCCAATAACTTGCCTCCCAGCTTAAGAAATAGAAATTCCTCTTTGTGATTGCATCTTCCCACCCCCACTCTTCAGAGGAAACTGCTATCCCAGTATTGAGTTATTCATTTTCTTGCTTTCCTTTATGGTTTTATCATAACTAGATGCATCTCTAAACAATGTCTTAACTTGTTTTGCCTTGAGCTTTATATAAATAAAATCCTACTTTATATATTTTTCTCCTATTTTCTTCTTTTGTCCAAACATTGTTTTTGAGAATTAGCTATGTTGATGCATGTAGCTGTAGCTCATTCTTTGTCATCACTGTATAAGATCCATAACTTGTAGAATATATCATGAGTTATTATATTTATAGTTTCTGTTACTGATTGCCACAATGAGTTGTTGGTGGTACTTTTCTGTGATGACAAATGCTACTATAACTTTCTTATATTAATATATGTCTTGGTGCACATGTGCAAGACTTCTCTGGAGCACTGGTTCTCACAGTGTGGTCCCTGGACCACTCTCACTAACATGAGACCTTTCTAGAAATGCACATTCTTATGTCCCACTCCAGACTCACAGAATCCGAAACCCTAGGGGTGAGACCCCACAATCTGTGTTTTCACAAGGCTTCAGGGTGATTCTGATGCACCTTTAAGTTTGAGAACTTGATGATAGATTTGTCAGTTTCTCCTCGTAGTTATCTATATATTTATTTTATATATTCTGAAGCCATATTATGGATTATATAAATTAGAATTGCTTTATCTCCCTGGCGAATTGAAACTTTTATAAAAATACAGTGACTCACTTTATTTCTGGTAATGCTTTCAGCCTCAAAGTCTCTTTTGTCTGATATTAAAACAGGCTTGCTAACTTTCTTTTGTTATCTGCTTATTATCTGGTTTTCCATCCTTTGACTTTTAATCTTTCTCTGTACTTAAGTTTTGCTTGAATGTGGCTTTCGTAAAATAGCATATTATCTTTTTTTAAAAAAAAAATTCAATCTGATAGTCTCGTAATTGAGGGGTTTAGTCCACCTACATTGATTACTGGTCTATTTTAGTTCCTTTCTACTTTTTACTTTCACATTCTATTTGCTCTAATTTTTCCATTTTGTTTTGGTTCTCCCCTCTTTTGCTTCTTTGGGTTGTTTGAGATTTTTTTTTTCTCATTCCATTTTATCCTCTGCTTGTTTTGTAATTTAAGTATTTATCCTGAAAAATTTAACATGCATATTTAATTTTAAATAGTCTAAGTTTAGTCAACATTTGGACTCTGAATAGTATAAGAAACTTATGATGTTTTGATATTAAAGGACACTCCTCCTGATATGATTTCTTAATTAAGGATTTTGCTTTCAAATTTATTTTCAATCCCATAAATTAAACATTATTATTTTATTCCATTGTTCATAGATAGATAACAATGTATTACTATTTTTGTTGCATATTGTTTTTCCTTGAAATTTAGGTGTTCTGAGATGCTTTTCTTTCTTTATAAAATCTGTCATGCAGGAGTTCTTTCAGTGAAGATCTGGTAATGGTAAACTTTCTCAGTTTTTGTATGAAAAGTTTTTTATTTCATCCTATTTTTAAATGATAGTTTTACTGGGTAAATAATTATATGATAATGGTTATCTTATCTCCAGCAATTTAAAAATAGTATTCCACTGTCTTCTCATTCCCATGTTGCTGTTGAGAAGTCAACTGTCAAATTAATTGTTCTTCTTTGGTAGTAAACCTGTCTTTCTCTCTGATATTATTATTTTTCCTTTTTAATTTTACTTCTATAGTTTCTCTGTAAGTGTCTAAGTGTAAATTTATATTTAGCATGTCAGGGATTTATTGGAATACCCGAGTCTAAGAATTGGTCTTTTAATAGACATAACAATTTAGTTCTATAATTTTTATATAATTTAAAATCTGCCAAATTTTTAATTGTTGTCATTTCAAATATTGTCTCTCCTCCATTTTCCCTATTATCTTTTCTAGCAATCTGAGTACATTAGGTCATCTCACGCCATCCTCAATATCCCTTGACCACTCTTACATTTTTATTCCTTTTCAAGTCTTTCAATTTTTCTTTAACTATATTTTTTTTCTGATAATTCCAATATCTCCCATCTTTGTGGGTCTGTTTCTGTAGTTTGTCATCTTGCTGATTCTTGTTCATGGTGGCTTGCTTCTCCATGTATTGTGTGTATGTGTGGAGAGAGAGGATGCTGATGTCAGATGTTTCCTGGAACTCGACATGTAGAAACTCATTCATGGTCTTGGGTTAAGGAAGATTTGTGCTTGCTTCTGCCAAGCACCTGGGGACAATACCAATTTGGGATATATTTAAGTACCATAGAGATATTGGCAATTATGGTCCCAAACCCATGTGGTTAGAAACTCTCAGAGAAAACATTTTAAAATATTTTTTCCATCCTTATCTTTTATTCATATTTCACTACATCAGTTGAGAGTCTGTTTTACTGTAAGCCATCTCAGAGCCTCTTTGATAACACTTTAAATTGTAACTACACAATAAAAGGAATAAATTGAAGGACATCTAAATGTTGGTTGACTATAACATTGGATTATTTTTAAATGAAACTTTGCTAGGATCTCAGGGAACAGGATTCAATGTGGTTTTCCTTAAGAGTAAGTTTCAGGGCATCGCCTGAGACAATGACAGCAGAATGAGTTGATTTTAAAGAGCGCTTAAGCAGGCTCAAAGTCTGAGTGTGGAAAACATGGAAGTTCCAACTCAACATTAAATATTTACATGGCAGTTAAAATTTAAAGACTCAGAAACTCAGACCTGGGTTTGCTTGCTAATGTGTATGGGCAGGTTGGAGTCGTGTGGACACTGTGTAAAAGAGAGCAATGAGGCTCCCAAACATGCTGTGAAAAACCATAAGTGCAGAATGGTTTGTATAGCGTGCTACTTTCCGTGTCAGAGGAGGAGGGGAAAGATACGCAGTTGCTTGTATGTACCTAAATTATATATGGAAGGAAACCGAAAATATTGATTGCCTCTGGGGATGGAAACTGGATGGTGGGGACAGAGGAGATAGAGAATTTGCCCTGTGTCCCATTTGGAAACTCTTGAGTTTTGAGCCATGAACATATAGTATCTATTCAAGTACATGGATATATAGATGTGTAGATTGACAGATCTAAAGATTGATGAGAAGCCAATGAGTAAATGAAGGAGTGAGGGAATGAACATACACCCCGACCAGATGCACCACTTACTAGCTGTCACCTTCTGCTCTGTCCCTTCATTTCCTTCTCTGGACATTGGGGATGATGGCACCTACCTCACAAGGTTGTTGTGAGAACTGAAGGAGTTAAGACAAGAAATTAGAACAAAGTTTAGCACATTGTAAATGCAAGGAAAGGTTAGCTATTGTAATATTTATTACTATAAGCCTTGTGACCTTGGGTGCTTACTTACCTAACTAAACATGGGCTTTGTATTCAGCTATGACTGGACTGTAACCCAGGTTCTCCTACTTATCTTCTGTGAGGTATTGTGCAGGATTTTAAACTTCTCTTATCCTCAGTTTTTGTATTTGTAAAATGCGAAGAATAATAATATAATGACAACAATAATAATTAACTCAGAATGCT
The DNA here is from genome assembly GCF_020740605.2 of Lemur catta. Lineage (NCBI taxonomy): Eukaryota > Metazoa > Chordata > Mammalia > Primates > Lemuridae > Lemur > Lemur catta. The sequence goes on from NC_059139.1 coordinate 43,476,750, forward strand.
GACTCACTGATGGATATTTGTGGACATTAAGAAATTACTCTTCATTTTTTAGGTGTGATAATGGTATTCTTTATTTTTAATGTGTCTTTATATTTTATAAAGGCATACTAAAATATTCATGGATAAAAATACCTGAGATTTGCTTCAAAATCCCAGAGGGAGGAATGGATGGGGCCATGAATGGAGCAGGAGTGGCCGTGAATTGATGACTGTCATACTTGAGTGATGGGTGCATGGAGCTCAACATGTGATCATCCCCCTTTTGTGTATGCTTGCATTGTTCCCTAGTTAAAGAGTGATTTGTAGAGGCCATGGCTAAGTGAGAAAACACATCAGATAGCAGCAGGCCTGCAGCAATGACTCAACACATGGCTGCTGGTAGCTGGTTGTAGAACCAGCAGTCTTAGCAGTAGTTGTAGTATCGTGATTATTGGTGAGGAACAAAAGCTGGTAGGCAAGGGAATGGATTAACTGATACATGTGAGGAAAATCATCACTTTTTAAAATATAAGTTCTCCTGATGAAGATCCCAACTTTCTGATATTTGGGGAAATATGAGCTCCCACAGCTTACAGAAGTCTGCCGAGCTCTGACACAGAGCATCACGGCACTCAGCCAAAAACTGGAGCCTGAAAAATGGTAGAATTCTCTCTCCATTGTTTAAATGTTAGCAGCCATTCTGCCTTCATTTAGAGCTTCAATTAAATAGTATCAAACAGGGCAGGTATTTTCTTTTATTTCTGCAAACGTATCTTTACGACCAAATACCCCACTTTCAGCCATTTAACCTTGAAAAACTGAAAGTGAATGTCAATTATGGATGTGTGGCCAGTTTTAACTTGAACAGTCATTAGCATTGGAGGAGCAGTGATTTGGAAATACTGCCTTAAGAAAAGTTTCCCCCTTAACTTATTTTTTACCCTTCCAACCTCTGTCTCCATGGAAATGGGGTCAGAGGCCACACGGAGATCACAGGGAGACAGCAGCTGAGAATGAGAATTCTCACTTAGAGACCTCAGCTGAAAGCTATAAACTCCCTTACAAAGACCAGCTGAGTCTTTCGGCCACCATGGTCTCTGGGTTTTTTTACACTGATAAATAGGTGGCTTTTTTGTGGCTTTTTCTTTTGGTGTATACGTGGAGGAAGAAGAGGTGCTATTTTAAGCAAAAAACATGTTTTGCATTTATACTTGACAGTCTGTGCAATAAAGCAAGTATGGAGATATTCCCTAAGCATTTATTTATAACTTAATATTTTTAAATGATAGTGTACATATGGAATTAAGCAATTATCACTTGTTTGATCTCTGTCCTTTCAAGATTATGACAGTACCAGAAATCTGAAGAAAAACATATATGCGAACTTATTCATTGCATAAGTTAGTTAACTGTTATAAAGGATTCTAGTAGAATGTCACCATAGCACAATTCAAAATCACTTAGTTAAAAGGAAAAAATCTCAAGATGTGGGCAGTTGGTACCATTCCACAAAACGTTTTATGAATTTCTTATCAGTTCCTTGTTTTTGTTGAACTGTTAACACTATTTCATATTTTTTACACTTTAAGTATTCAGTTTACTTTCTCCCAAGTCATTTGTAAAGATCTGAGAAGGGCTACTACTCCAATATGCCACATACTTTGTTATTTTTAAATATTATACATTCTTATTTTATTCATTAGAAGCCACATACTTATTGAAACAATATGAAATGTAAATTTAGGTGTGAAAAAGCCCTAGTAGGTCCTTAGTAAATTTGAAGCTATAGGAATCTGTTTCAAACTAATTTTTTTAACATTCTTTTTTTCTTCATGCCACACATCTTTACAGTTCAAAGTTTATAGACTCAATAAGACTCAACATTATTTCTAAGCACTTTGCAAAATTGCATTACTCCTACATAAAATATTCAGTTCTTACTTTTAATCATCAATCATATAACTGCTCTGAATTTTCCAGAATTCAGTTCCAGCAAGCGTCAGAACCACAGCACCTCTCCCTGGGGCTTTAACATTCTCTCTTACTCTCTCTTATTCCTTTTCTCTCTCTCTCTCTCCCCCCTCCCTCTCCTTCCTTTTTAATTTTGTGGCCAGCAGTCTAAAGATGTTGCCTTTTGCTGCGGTGTGCCTGTGTCTTTCCGCCCTTTCACATGTCTGTGCTGAGCCCTCTCTCGGGTTGAGCCCTCATTCCACTTTCCTCTGCTCTCAGAAGTGAAACAGAACATCGTGTTCCGAAGCTGCCCAGCACACATGCTTCATGACGCTGCCAAGTCTGCAGCTGACCAATTGGCCTACTTTAGAGGACTTGCATTTATAAAATTTACAAGCCTTGATTTCCACCGTCCCTTTACACCCCCCACCCCAGCTGAAAAAGAGTGCGCCAAATGTACTGATAAATCAAGAGTCCTTTGGTGTTGTTGCAACAAACTGGGCAGTCATTTCTTTGCCCTTCATTGGCTCTCAGCCTTGTCGGTCCCTCCTGAATAGATGGAAAATATCAGTCTCCGTGCTGGACAAAGACAGTTGAAAGTGGCTGACTCTGTATTAATAAATAATTTCAAAAGAAACATACTAATGAAATGATATGCTCTGCAATTTTTGGAGCTCTGCATTTCTAAAGTAATTTCCTTCCAAAAACTGATCCAGGCAAGTCTATCATCTTCCAAATTAGAAAGACAAAATTGGTGCCTTGCTTTTTCAGTGAGATGGGGTCAGGCAGGTCTTATGGATTTAGATATTTTGAACACTTCTTATTGGCATTTGAATCTTCTAAGCTTCTGTAGTAGATTCAAGACCAAGTAGGAGAGGGTAAGGATATGATGGAGTAAAGAAAAGCTGTGAGAATTGGTTTCTTGTGATGTTACTGATTTTTTATATTCTTTCTCCTGCCCTCTTCTTCAAGAAAAGGAGTTCAGTCAAGGGTACATCCAGGTTTTTAAAATATGGAATGCTCTTTATAAAAAAGAACATGAAATTAAGCACGAGAGTAAATATTTATTAATATTTAGAATGAGAAAGGAAAACATAACAAATTACAAATTTTAAAAAGCATCCAGAAAACTAGCATTGTTATCATTAGAATTAATTAATAATTATTGTTACTATTGTAACTTAACTGTTTGACCCACCTCTATAACATTTTCTTTTCCCTACTTTTTTGGCTTCATCCTCTTTGATCCTTCCTCAGATGACAAAAAATTTATAATACTATTTTGTGTCGAGAGAATAGAAAGATAATTTTCTTTCTTCTGGCATAGTAAATGGAAATATGTTTTTTGTTATTAATGGTTTAGAAAAGATTCTTTGAGCTTGAGAACTATTGGTCATGCCACAGCTGAAACAATTTCTTGCTCCAGAGGTGCTTCATGCCCTGAGAAAAGTCCTTGGAGACTCCAGACCTTTGATCTCGCTGGGCAGGGCTTCAGCTGACCCTTTGGTCATTGTCTCAGCGACTGATCCAACACCCTGTTTGGTGTCCTGGGTGGAAAAAGCAGGGACAAGGTGCTCGTGGTGGAGCCTTAGTCTGGAGGGCCCTGAGCAGAGAATGGTGCAGTATCTCATTCCAAAACCTTCTCCTCAGTGCCTAAGTTGGGGTCCAGATACATGGGGAGCCTTTACATGGTGCAGGGTGTCACTCAAGGTGAGCAAAAATGGAGACAGTACTGGCATCACACTTGCCTTGTCCACAGACTCAGGATGTAGCGATTGACCCTCTGGCTGGGGCAGCGCTCCATGCATCCAGCTACACCCCAAGTCCGTGAGAAGGACACACAGAACCTTGGAAGGGGGCTGGGAAAGTAAGCAGCTGTGAAGCTTAAAACCCATTAACTTTACAAAAATCCTCTTCTCTGTTCATTACTCTTCATTTGTGGAACTGAAAAGGGAATTGGCCAAAGTGACCCCTACTTAGTATTCTTCAAATTGCAAGCTCCACAGGGCAGGGATGTTGTCTGCTTGGTTCACCACTATATCGTCAACATTTAAATGAATGAGAAATCTCTTCCCCTGAATATTTTTTCATTTGTAGAGGGGGACCAAAATTAGTTACCAATACCTTTTCTTTTCCTGAGTTAAAACAGGCTGACCAACTTAAAGCCATTGGCTACTGCTCACTCTTAATGTCTTCATCTACACTTGAGATACTTGTTCTTACATCATCCAAGCTCCTCCCTGCCCTCCCCCCATTTTGGTGAGAGGGACTTTAAAGCATAATTTAAACAGCATAGTTTAAACATCATGTCATTCTCTTTTCATTTCAAGTGCATGCTCTATTGCTGCCCAGATAGTCAAATGTCAAGCCTGTTAGGCTGGGGTTCTTCCAGTTATGTTATAATGCCTGATTTTTTTTCAGAGTAAAAAAGCTGTTTACCCTCTTTTTAAATATCAGTTTAAGATATTAGGGGATGATATTTGAAAAATATGAACATGTTTTCTTGTTTCTTGAGGATTCTGAAGTGCTCCTTTTGGCCAGTGGGGAGGAAATAATGCAGTCAATGTGGTCCATGTGTGGATTATTTTGAGCCTCTTCATTTCTTGAGCCTACAAATCACAATGTGGCCATCTAAATATACAGACAGTGAGTAGGGATGGAAAGAACATGTGAAACTCATAGATTACACAAAATGTTAGGACTGGGAGTTATACAATGTATTCTACCCCTTTGCTTTCCTAGCAAACTGACCCTCAGAGGGATCAAATGAATTGCCCAAAGTTATAATCATGAGTAGCATCAAAGTTCTGTAAGGTAAGCATAATGAAGTTATCACTCAAAATAAGTGTCTCAGTCCATTCGGGCTGCTATAACAAAATACCATAAATTGGGTGGCTTCTCACAATCTAAAAGCTGGGAAGTTCAAGGTCAAGGCACCAGCAAATTTAGTGTCTGGTGAAGGCCCATTTCCTGGTTCATAGAGAGTGACTTCTCACTGTATCTTCACATGGTGGAAGGGGCAAGAGGTCTCTTTCTTTTATAACGGCACTAGTCACATTTATGAGGGCTGTATGTTCATGATGTAATCACCTCCCCAAACCCCACTTCCTAATAACATCACATTGGAGATAAAGATTTCAACATAAGAATTTTAGGGGACACAAACATTCAGACAATAGCAATAATTTTTGGAACTTTTCTTATCTCTGATTTTCATTTCTCTATTAGCTTTTATCTCTAATACCATGGTAACTGTGATTAACTATGTCTGAGTCAGTAACATTTGAAAACCCAATACCTGTATTTTATGATAAGACACACTGGTGGACAAAGAGAACGAGAGATGATATTTTGGAGGGACTTGGCATTGGTGCTGAGCACCTAGTGGGCATTTGAAGATTATTTATTGACATAAATTAAGGACATTTGATCCTCATCTCTAATTGCTTATACAGTACTGCAAAATGCAACACTTGTTATTCATTTATTAGTTTATTCAACGAACACTAGGCCCAGTTCCTTGAGGTTGTAGGAGTGAAGTTCTTTGCTCAGATCCTGGATACTGCCTGCATTTCTTGCCATGTGGCCCCCTCCATCTCTAAGCAAGCAACGAGTTCTCTCTCTTGCATCAGATCCCTCTCACACTTCAAATATCTTCTGAAGAGCCTCACGTCTTTAAAAGCGGACCTGATTATGTCAGTCCCATCAAGAGTAATCTCACTATCTTAAGGTCCACTGATTTTGCACCCTAATTACATCTGTGAAATTCCATCATATAATCATGGGAGCAATACCTCATCATATTCATTGGTCCTGCCCACACTCAATGGGAGGGGTTTGTGCAAGGACATCATTGGAGGTCATCTTAGAATCCTGCCCACAGCCTGCCGCATGTAACAAAAATCTGCCATCCATCAGAGTAAATGACATATCGAAGGTAGCTGCAAAGAGCTATAAGAACACAGAAAAGGGAAAAAGTGAGCCTGCCTAGTGGCACGGATAGAGTTAGAATAAGAGAAGAGGTGAAGTTTGAGCTGATTGGGAAGAATGAATAGGAACTCCACAGGCAGAAAAAGGGCAGGCTCTTACATTCTTTTCACATGTTTCTGTTTCATCTCTGCTAATACAGCTAAAGTCCCCAAGTGCCTGGAGTAAGCCACTTCTGGGGAGTCCCTGCCCCAACCCCCAACATACCAACGATAGCCATAGATCTATAGGTAACAGTTAGGAAATATCTTGGATTGATTCAATATCTAACTAATCTGTGATAGTCATATCATCTTGAAACTCTTGCCTATCTTATTCTTAGTCTCTACTCATCAGAGATTTTAAAAAAATAAAATTAGAATTTTGTAAAAAGTTTTGACACGTGCACACACACATGAGGAAATACATAATTGATTTTTGGTGATTGACTTCAATTAGCCTCTTCCATAGTTTTCTTTTGCTCATTCTGCCCAGCTTTGCTCATTTTGTCCCAGCTGAGTCATCCCTGATTAGAAGTTGGATCAGTCACGGTTCTTCAGAGAAACAGAACCAACAGGAAAAAGAGAGAGAGAGAGACTGATTTTAAGAAATTATTCATGCGACCGTGGGGACCAGCAAATCTGAAGTCTGAAATGTGTAGGACCTGCAGGCAGCCTGCAACTCAGGCAGGAGGTGATGAGCAGCCTTGAAGCAGATTTTATCTCCAGAAAAAAAATGTGAGCTTTTGCCCTTAAGGCTTTTCAACTGATCGGATAAGGCTCACCCACATTATCAAAAGTAACCCCTTTACATAAAATCAACTGATGATAGTAAATGTTAACCACATCCACACAATACTTTCACAGCAACACCCTGATTAGTGAGTAATATAGCCCAGCCAAGTTGACATATAAAACTATCACAGATGCTTTAAGCTAGTCTTGGACATTCTAGATCAGTTGAGCCCCCAGGTGACTGAACCCCCAGCCGACATGACGCAGAGCAGTGTTGCCCACCTGCACCCAGACAACCTGGAATTTTGTGAAGTAATAAAATGGTGTGCTTTTTAAGCCACTGAGATTGGAGTGGTTTGTTATGTAGTAACAGAAAACCGAAACACCTATAGGTTCATAAGAAGAATTGAACCACCAAGCCTTGGGTACAATACAGGGTGAAGCAGCTCTGGGAAACAGCAGCAAGATTTTGAGGCCTGATTTTTGGAGCAAGATCATTAATATGACTGAATCCCAATAAACTCAGAACCATGCCTCTCTGCTCAAAATTCTTCCGGTATCCACAAGGCATTTGTTTATTACCTTCGCCCTTCTGAAGAACACCTGATTTCTGTTTGGGGATCCCAGAAATATGACTCCCTCCTCCCCGGGATTGATTCAAAGGGTATGTGACTTAAACCTGTCCAATCAGAGTGACTCTCTAGGCTTTTGCTGAACACTGTGGCAAAGATGCTCTTTCCGCCTTGCTCGATGTCAGTGAGAAAGCATATAGTTCCTTCTAGGAGCTGCTGGCAGCCAGCCGGTGACCTTGAGGGGAGTCAAGTATTAACTCAACAGCCTGGAAGGAAGAACAAAGAGAGACTGAGATAAACCCCGTCCTTAGTGCTATCACTGAGCTCCCAGGGCAGCCCCACCTGAGGCTTATGTTCTGTTGGCTTTTTGGTTCTAAGAACCAGCAAATTTCCTTTATTACTTAAAACTATTTAAGCTGTATTTGTTGTTATTTGCATCTGAAAGCCTCTATGGATTAAGGCTATTCCTAAAGAAGAGAGAATTGTGAGCTAGGCAGATATGGCAACAGGGGTTTACAAAAAGGCTGTAACTCCCTTTCACCTATATCAAGAGCTGTCTGGGAAGCAGGACAATAGAAGAAAATATGAAGTCCTATGGCATCCCTATTCTAGATTCTGCATGTCACCTGTCAGAAAGGGAGAATGGTAGAGGGTGGAACTGTAACTAAAACTTACCAAGCACCTACTGTGTGCCAGGCATCGGCCTGTGTTCTTCACATACATTACCTTACTGAATCTCTGCAAAACCCTTTGAGTGGCTATTGTAACCCCTGAGGCTGTGGAAGCTGAAGCTTAGAGAAGATAATGAACTTGGCCAAGGACCCAAGGTCACGCTGCTATTCAGTTTTAGGCAAGTTTCAAACTCGGTTCCATCTGACTCCAATGCTCCCCACGCCCCCCTCCCACTTTTGACTCATTCCAGAAGCAGCCTCTTACTTCCGTGATCACCGCGGAGAATAACTAGCTGTGAGGATAAGGAAGGCACAAAAGCAACTCCGAGCACATAAAACCTTGGGGCTGGGGGTGGGGTGGGACCGTGGGGAGGGACAAACTCTACCTTCAACCTCACTCTATTGGCAGCACAGGCTGTCAAGTCTCCTGGCCCTACGTGTGCCATGTAGAGTCACTGAATGTCAGAGCAGGGTCATCTTCTCCCATCTTCTTTTACAGTTGAAGGAACTGAAGCCAGAGAGGTCAAACGACCTGCCCTAAAGTCAGACAGCTAGAGACAGTGCTGGAACTAGAACCAGTGTGCACTTTGGCTCCAGCTCCCTGGTCTGTAGCATACAGTGTTGCTTGAGATTTTGGAGCCACTCTGCCTGGGTTCATCGCTGGCCCTGCCACTTATTGAGCGGTTTGGGCATGTTATTTAATCATTATGGCCCTTATTTCCTCACCTGTTAAATGTGGGGTTTTAACAGCACCCATCTCTTAGATCTAAATCACATGAAACGGCACAGGGAACCTAAGGAGTGCCGAGTGCTAACCACCGTTGACAGGCTCACAGCTCACTGCCTCAGTGACACCGGTTCTGTTCCCATCAGTACCCATCTCGGGCACCTCTCAGGAGTCTTTTGGCACTGGTGATCTAATTTACAACCTGTCAGTCATCTGCCTATATCTGCTTTAGGAAAGAACTTTCAATTACTACACTTTGAAGTGGGGGAGACAATAGGGCAAGGACCCTAATTTTAGTCTTAATTTCTCTAACCTTTAATTTTCCCTTTTTGCTTTTCCTGAGTACTCCCACATGAAAGTGGGGAGATTCCTGGTTCTCTTTCCATACTCCCACTATTGAAATCTGCCGCCAGGAAAGGATCTGATAAGCTCGCAGTGGTAACTTACCGAGAAGGCTTAACCAGTGACCTCAAAGCCTACACAAAAGGATCTCTGATATTAGGGTTGTAGTGTCAGTCAAGAATGAGACAGGTTTGCATTCTGGTTTGGTTTTGCTGGTGTGGGTTCAAGGAGAAGGAAAGGGAGGAAATTTGGGTTTTTTATGAACCCAGGTTCCCCCCTCCAGGCTGGAAGTGAGCTAAGCAGGTGGGCAGGGCAGGAAGGGGTAGTGTTGGATGTTTCCCAGGACTGTCTGAGGCAGCCCAGCTGGGATAGAAAGTCAGAATTGCCTTCAGGGAAACCTGGTGGGTAGGGGGACAGTTCCACCAAGAACCAAGGCCTTTGCTGAGGACAAAGAAAAAGCAGGCATCATATCCAAGAAACCATAATAGGACAAGGCAACCCATGGACAACCTCAGGAGTGAGTCTGAACTCAGAGGTCACACTCTTCTTTCACTTGAGCCAGCTCTGTGCTGTGGGATGGGGACAGAGTCAAGGCACCCTGACGGTTGATGCTCCCTATCGTTACTGCCTGCTCTTGCTACTCTCAGGTCGGGGGTCGGGCAGAGGAAGCAATGGCCAGTGTCACCAAGAGTTGCTTGGACTGTGAAGGAGCACCAGGTTAACACCACCAGCCCACGTGGAGATCCCTCTGCACCTCCTGCTCAGAGTTCTCTGGAGATAGGAGGAGGAAGTGGATCCACAGAAACTGAAAGTCCAGTAGGAACAGTTCCTTTACTGGAAGAGGAGACCTGGGTTAGGAACATGGGGCTGAGCATGGGAGCGGAGCGGACAGGGAAACAAAGCAGCAGGACATGCCTTCCTGATCAGGGGTCCCAGGGCTTAAGGCAAGGGTTTATGCAGCAAGCACTGCGCACAGATGCAATAGGCACGTGTCTTCACACATACATGTCACTGCTTTTTCAAATATATACAGAAGCTATAGTGTGATTATGTGATTAATATCCTTAATTTATAGTTCTTTATTTCATTAATAAATGGACAATAAAATACAACTACTCTCATAATTATTTTGACTTTCAAACAAGATTCTCACTCTTGAAAATGCTGGAAACAACAGGCTACATCATTCCCTTTCCATTCCCTCTCATTACCACTGCCATGTGCTCCAATTATAGGTTTACGAAGAGCATTCCTTTGCCCACCCCCTTCACCACCAGAAAGTATCTACTCGTCTGCTGAACATGAGATAAAATAAATCAAACAAATATGTCTGTTAAAAACTTCCTTTAAAATATCCCTCAACGTATTTTCCATTGAGAAGTATCTTTTATGTTCTTCCCTGGGGTGAATTTACCATCTTGCCTACCCACTCCTTCACATATGTTGATTTGGGGGCAGATTCTTTTGCAGAAAATTGAACTCTGCTTTCTGAATTCTCCCACTCACAAAAAAAATTTAGGCATATGTAACCTACGGGCAAGATATACCTAAGTAACCTAGGATTGGCACTCAGATCATTAGTTAAATAGCAGCTCAAGGTTAAAGGCACACTGCTAACTTTGTTCAGTTCCCTTTCCACCAAAATAAGTTGACATCAGACAATTTTTAGTTATATTTCTCACATCATTTTTAATTGTCAACTTTTTAAATTTGCAAAAATATACTGTAAAACATTTAAACAAAATAGAAGTGTACAAAGAAAAAAAACGCCTACTGACAGAAATGATTAAAATTTGAAATGTTTAGGAAGATAACAGTTGTGTTTAAATCTAAGAGAGGATTTTATGGCTGTTTATTTTTCTTTTCCCTTGTAAATACTGTAGAAGTCGAAACAGATGCTTGTGTGTAAAACATTGAAGAAATGATACTACCCCCTTCTCACACTTCTACCCTCCCTTATCATCTTTGCCCTCCTCCTTATTATCACCAAAGAATCAACTGCCCTTTGTGTTTTGTGTGGAAATCTGTATTCGTAGCAGATGTCTGTTCCTATTAGCAACAAGGCAACTGTTGCCTTGGGGTTGAGACGTCCACCTCTGGGACCTGGGACAACTCACTTCACCTTTCCAACTTCTCTATAAAATATAAGAGGTCCTTAGAACTTTGGTACTAAAAAGACTATGCCGAATTTTTATATTATTCAAAATAAAAACAACACTGGACCCTAAAATAAATTTCAGAACACCTAATAATTTCTGATTCTCCCCTTGATGACTACTTCCTTGCTTTTGGGAAATATTAAGTAGGAAATTATTTCAGTATATGTACATATATCTGCTTCATCTGACTTTGGCAATCCAATCTCAAAAGGACAACGTGCAATACGTTGTCTCTAAGTAGCTCTCAAAGTCTACTATTCATTAGTTATAATTTGGAGAATAGAAGTAGAGATGGAGAGATTGACAAACATAAAGGGTATCACATAAGGCTAAATAAGAATCATTTTGAGAGGTTGGAAGAAATGAATAAGACAATTTTAAAAGTTAAGGAGCACCCTACTTCTTAAGTGTGCAATGTGCATGGTGACTTCCAAAGAATACAGTATGTAAAGGGGGTAAAATAAAGTAACTTTACAGTGGAGAAACCTGACAAACACTACTTCAGCCAGGTGATCAATGTCAGCATTAACAGTGAAAAATCAAGTATGAACCCTTGATACGATGTGATAAAGGGGCACCCTACTGCTGTGGTCTTCCTCCCCAAAATCCATTACCCCCAATCTAATCCTGAGAAAGTATCACACACATCCCAATAGAAGAGCATCTTCTTACCTCTTTCAAAACCAATTACCAGCACTCTTCAAACTGTCAAGGTAATCAAAACTCACACAAGTCTGAGAAACTCTCCTAGCCATGACAAGCAAGCGTAATGTGGTACCCTGGATGGATTCCCGAAATGGAAAAAGGAATGAGGTAAAAACTAAGGAAATATGAATAAACTATGGTCTTTAGCTAATAATAATGTATCAGTATTGTCTCATTAATTGAAAAATCTGTACATCATTCATGTAAGATGTTAATAACAGGAGAAACTGGGTGGAGTGTTCATGGGAACGCCCTGTACCACCTTAATTTTTCTTTAACTCTTAAACTGTTCTAAAAAAATGAAGTTTATTTTTTAAAATGTCTTCAATTAATGAGCAATTATTTAAAATAAGGGTAACAATGGCCTGGTGGCATTAAAAAATTTTATGCAGGCTCACCAAGCCCAGGCTGATCGGTTTCTTTAAGTGTTGGAAAAGGATGCATTTTCATTTCCACCTAATGATTTTACCTTAATTGAATTTTCCTGAAAGTCTCTGCAAGGAAAAGAATAGATATTATAGTGTATCCAAATTATTAATTTACTCTGTATCCCATGGCCAACTCACCTGTTCTAGGCCATAGCCACCTGGCACCTTTGATTTGAAATTTACAAGGCATAAGTTATATGTTTCCCCATAGAAAGAGTAAAAGTTATTTTATAGTCATACCAAGATTGGATTTTGGCTGTACCATTTATAACCTGTGAAATAATGTTGGACAAATTACTTAAGCTCTCTGAAACTCAATGTTTTTTTTTTAACAAAAGAAAACCACCAACAACAAAACTTTGCAGGGTTGTAGTGAATGAACATAAAGCAGGTCTTTCAGTACCTGGCACAGAAAAGTTCTCAGTAAATGACAGTTAATAATAAACAGGGTTATCAGTTGAAATCAAGAGGAGATAATCTCCTTTGGGTTTAAGGAACTATGGCTTACAGATCTTTCCTTCAACCCTGCCTCCCACTTTTCATAGGCCACGCTGCATCAAGCATCTAGAAGGCTCGCTGCCAACAACAGCGCCGGTTTGTTATCTAAGTGAGTCTTGGTCATTAAGCAAAGTCAGGGTCTTTGTTATTGTTTTCATCACCAGTGACTGAGCAGAGAAAGCCCAAGCTACAGGGTCCATCTCTGCCTGCCAATGCCCTGTAGTCCTGAAACAAAAACGCAATAAAAAACCCGACAGAGTTAGTGTCAGACGCTGAGCCCGGGCTTGGGGGTGGGTGGAGGGCTCCTTTTTCTCCTTGTCCCCCAGCACCTGTCACGGGACCGGGATGGCCCGGGCCGGGCAGGCCCGCTTCCTCCCGCCCCGCCGCGCTCCCCTCCCGCCCCGGCAACGCGGCCGCCGCTCTGCGACTAGAAAGCGCCCATTGAGGGCTCGCAGCTGCCCGCGCCGCCAGCCCGGACCCCAGATAAAGCCTCGACTTCAGCTCCACTGAAGAAGACACTACTGTGTTCTTCCTGAGCCCGAGTCACGGCTATAAAACATTAAAAGCAAACTGGCGATTGTTAAACACTGCGTTTGTTTACACCCCGAATCTTGAATCACAATGGGGCAGCTCCGGCTGCCAAGGCCCGGCCAGGCCCGGCTTTATCCTGGACACTGGAGTCTGTTCTCCGACCCACCGGACAGAAGAAAAGTTGAGTAAATACCATATCGCTCTGCTTTTCATAGATGTTTGCTCACAGAAGCTTCAATAGGACTTTTCTCGGGTGGGGTTGAAGGGCACACACTTGCAGAATCAAGATGCTGTATCACGGTAGTGGGTGTTCAGGAGCTGTGAGGCTTTCTAAAGCATCCGGAAAGAGAAAACCCAAGCGGTCCAAAATAAAATATATCCGAATGAATTAAAGGATAACTGGGATCCTTTAAAAAAAACATTCTTGGAAGAAAAAGTAAGGAGGAAATACATGAAATGAAGATTACAGTGTGGTTAATTGGTTAAGAGGAGTGGGACCTCATTGTATTATACTATTCTCCACTCTTGTGAATCTAAAAAATTATTTATTAAAAAATGGCAATAAAAAAGTCTTTTTGCTCTCCCCTTTTCCCAGGTTACAATATATAAAATAGATTTTCTTTTAAATGTCTCAATGTATTCTGTTTTTAAGGTTTTTTAGGGTTTTTTTTCTTTAAATATGTGAAGATTTTGTTTGTTTTTTTTCTGGTTTAAAAAGTACATTATTATTGTGGTAAATTGAGAAAATACAGAAAAGAAATATAATTATGAAAATAATTATAAGTCCCATGTCTTTGAATTAGCGCTTATATTTTTATGTATTTCCTTTCAATCCTCTATACACACACACACACACACACACACACACACACACACAGAGAGACAGAGAGAGAGAGAGAGAGAGAGAGAGAGAGAGTACAAAATTGACATACCTAAATGGAATTAGTTCTATTTAGCTTTATACCATGCTTTTTCACTTCTGGGACCATTCCTCGTGCCATTAGATATTCTTAAAAGAATGATTCCTACTGACTTTGGAATATTTCCACCCTGTTTTTCTTTATGCTAGAGAAAAAGTTCAGAGCGAAGTTTATTTACACCATGCCATGCTGAAAAACTGGAAGAGGATTCCTATAGCTACAGATTACAAGGAAATTTATTTTGCACTAGATATATACCACTTTCTTCAGAATCATTTAAGAATTGCAGCTGGATTCAGCATAGTATTTAGCAAGTACAAATATAGTAGTACCATGAAGTTTTCTCACCTTCAGATGTGCTCCGAAAGGGAAATGAGAAAGAATGAAAGTGGAGCATAAGGATGGGGTGTGGGTGTGAGGAGCAGAGCCAGTGCGTGCACACACCCATTTCTGTAGGCTTCACATCAGCTGGCATGATCTCTGTTTCTTAATTAAGAACTTCAGAATCAAAACTCAAAGGATCCAGTGAAAATCACAAGGATTAAAGTGAAGAGACTTGCTGCACATTGGAAAAGCTAACAAAGGGATGGCAGACAGATCCAAAGACAGGACATTCAGCATTGATGGGCACCTGGTACATGGCGTTGCATGCTGCATGTGAAGAAATAAAGATGAAGAAGCAAGCTGCAAGCCTTGGTCCCCAGGAGCTCACAGTCTAATGGTGAAGACAGGATATAAGTAAGTCGTCTTTGCACAACATTGGAATTGCATGTACAGAGAAGCGAATGAAGTGCTGTGAGAGCCCACAAGAAGAGAGACAAGGATTCACAGAAAAAAGATCAGAAGGTCTCAAAGAGGATGTAACCTTGGAGCCAAGTTGAGAAGAATGAGACCTCACAAATATAGGGGAACAGGAGAAATAACAGGGGAAATCTTTGCAGCTGTATTAGCAAAGAAAAACAAGTGTGTTTTAAAATATCTTTTCTTTGTGGGCTTATGACCCAATGTTATTAGGTACAGACTTGCCCTCTTAGTCCTAATAGAGATACTCCTAAAAAAAGTTTTGCATAGGACAAACTTTGATATTTTTAAGGATATTTCAAAAAATCACAGGGACTCCTCATTTAAAGGAATCCTACTATGAATTTATTTGTTGTCTAGATAACCCCTAATTTGTCTTTTTTTAATATGGATTTTACATACCACCTGTAGTTAATCCAATCATGCAAACAGGTGTCTCCCCACTTGTTCCATTCATTAGTTTCAAACCCAAAAGGACCTTAAATGAGTTTTGTATTTATTTGCTTACCCACCCCCTGCCCCCCCTTACTTACTTTACTTATACAGTGAATTCTACAATTCAGATGGCCAAAGGCAGGCAGCAGCAGCACAGGCAAATGTGGCCATGGTGAATGCAAATTTTAAAGATTAACCTTTTTTTTAAAAGCAAATTTAATTGATTTTGAAAACTACAATATTTGCAAAGCTGATTTAGTATTTTTAATTCTCAGACTAATTATTTTTTTAACCAGTTCAGCCTCTCCCAACCTACACAGTGACTCTTTGAGGTAAGTCAGGACTGTAATTACTACTTTGCAAATAGAGAAACCAAAATGAGGAGGCAAGGTTAACTGCCCTCTCAGATAGGCCCTTAAATTGTCACCTGTTAAAACAGAGGTATTTTCTACAGTGACTGGGGTCAGCATCTACAGATAAACAGTTGGTCCATCGAGTCATGATGCTGTCATCCTTGGGAGAGAGATCATGCTCCACGCTCCAATTGAATTAGAGCACTTGAATCTTGATAGTATTACAGATATCTATGAATTTATAATGGGAAGCACATGTGCCACATGATCTAGCTGGAGGGGTAGGAGGCACGAGCCTATTCTTATCTTCCTGTATTTTTCCTCTGATCACCAGACCAGAATGTGTTTCACTGTGGTTAGTAAATAAAGACTCAGGATGACTTTTTTTTTTTTTTTCAAACAAAAACAAAAAAATTCAGTTGTCCTGAAGAGCAGTGATAATGTGAAATTAGACAACTGCAGTTGTTATTTAAAAGGTCATCTTTGTTTTATTTTTCTTAAATTGAATTTTGTTTTTTCAGACTACTCATGTTTCATGGATATATTTCTGGTTTGAGGAAACTTGAGCTACTTTTCAAAGCTATATATTTTTTTAAAGAAATAAGATTTTAGAACATTGCATGCTTCTGTTTATGATAGTTTTTGGTCAGTTATACCAATGTTATCTTTCTTTCCCTGAGCATGGATTGTATCCATTAGAAAAATTATAAATGTTTCTGTAGCTACTTTGATTCTGGATTACTTAATAATATTGGTGAAAATGTTGTTCTGGTTACTATTGCTGTGTAATAAATTAGCCCTGAAACCAGTAGCTTAAACCCATCATTTTATTGTGTTCACAACTTTAAATGCTGGGAATTCAGGCAGGGCTCACCCCGAGCAGCTCCCTTTGGGATCTTTCATGCAGTTGCAGTCAGATGTCGGCTGGGGTTCGAGCCACATAAGGCTCATCAGTGCTCTCTCCTGGGTCCAGCAGTTGAGGTGTCTGCTGTGGGTTCAGCAAGGGCTCTTGACAAGGGCTCTACACCAGCATGGCCGTGTCAGGGCAGTCAGACTTCCTATGTGGTGGATGGCTTCCCCCCACAGGTCCCAAGAGAACCAGGCTGGAGCTTTTGCCAGCCAGTCTCAGATATCACACAGCGTCCCTGCAAGATTCAGGTAGTTCCAATCAAATCACTAAGATTGGCCCCCTCTTGATGGAAGGAGTATCAAATAATGTGCAGACTCGTTTTAAAACTACCCTAAGTGTGTTTTGTGATCTTCTTTAAAAATAACAACTGAGCGTGTGTTCTCAAACTAGCAGCACAGATCCTCCTCAAGCTCCTGAGAGTTTGAGAGTTCATTTTGTGCTTCCAGAACCTAGCACAGGGGTCTGTGTTATAGCAAATGATGCCAAATATTTGTTAAACTAAACTAAACAGAAGGCCGACAAGCTATGAATCCCCGCCATCCACATGAGGGAGAAGGGATCTTGTGACTGCCAAATTTTTACTTTTGATTAGTTAGAAGGCTTATCATGCTGATAATACCACTATGTATATAGATAACAGAAAACCTTGGTTTTTTTTCCGAGTAGTCCAGCCCTCCTCCTCCTCTCTCCCAGCCCTTCTTGCCCCACCCCAGTTTGATAGCTGAAGCCCAGAGAAGTTGACGTAACCAAGAGACAAAGTTAGGTTCTCTAGTGTAATTCCAGTCCTTGCTTCTCGTCCATTATAAAACATTGCTTTGGCAGTAACTGTTTAGAGTTATGTTTTATCAAAAATTGCAGGGACATGGAGGTTTAAATCGTTTTAAACATGAGGGTGAGTGAAGTGAGACTCCTGCCAACCTGTTGATCTCAGCGGGGATCCTTTTCCTCCCTGATCTTTCTATCCATTCCATTGGGCAGATAAAAGTCCCAGAAAGATCTCACCAGGAGGCCACGGGACTCCAAGTTGCTCTCTTCAGATACAGGTCAGAAAAACTAACTTCCTGACCCTTTCTTCATATCTTGCAATAAACTCTTGTAGCTTCTATGTCGGGGGCAGTCGGTGCTGAGTCTGGAAGGCTTCCTGTGATTTACAAAAAGCCTATGAGGAAATGGAGATGTCCCTGAGCCTGCCTAAACCTGTAACAGGGACCTATTGTACTTCCACGTGGTGACCACAGCATCGTGATGTCTTACATCACCCTAGCCCTTTGTGGTCAGGAAGGCAGAGTGTCAAGTCCCATATTTTGCATCACAATGATGCAGATTTGTCAGGAAGAATAGTATTTGTAAAGTGACCACTTAGTTAATTAACAAAAGGAAAGAAATCACATCTTCTTTTTTGAAGTTCACATAGCTTCCCTTAACAAAAGAAGGCTCTTGCCCTAGCTTTGTATCAAGGCCAGATTCAAGGCTTTTTCAATTTAGAAAATTCCATATTTATTAGGAAAGGCAAATGATAGAACTGATGTCTGGGACTTGTTCTTAAACTAATTCCTTAGGTCAGAAAACACTCTTTTATTTAATTAGTTGAACTGATGTTTGTGTAAGTAACTGGCTTACAGTGCGTACTCACTACATGTTAATTCCCCTTCTTTTCCCCACAGCATGGTACAGGCAATGACTCATGTTCACAATGTGTAGCATTTCTCTAAAACACTCTGAGTCTTCATTAGCAAGGAAAAAAATTCAACAACATTTGACCTCCTGAGTTTCCTAAGGCAGAAAAACCTTCTAAATTCCTTGTATTAATTGGAGTTTTCCAGAGAAAGAGAACCAATAGGGGTGTGTGTGTGTCTGTGTGTGGAGAGAGAGTTATTTTAAAGAATTGACTTATGTGATTATGAAAGCTGACAGATTTCAAGATCTTCAAGCAACAAGCTGGAGACCCAGGAGAACTTATGTTGTAGTTCCAGTCTGAGTCCAAAACCCTGAGAACTAGGAGAGCTGATGGTACAAGTTCTAGTCCAAATGCTGGTGGGCTCAAGACCAAGAAAGAGCCAATGTTTCAGTCATAAACAGAAGAAAGGGGGAAAAAACAACAATGTTCCAGCCCTAGGAGGTCAGGCAGGAGGAAATTCCCTCTTACTCATGGTACAGCCAGCCGTTTTGTTCTACTCAGGCCTTCAATTAACTGCATGAGGCCCACCCATATTAGGAAGAACGAGTTGCTTTACTTAGTCTACTAATTCCAATGTTAATCTCATCTAAAAGCACCCTCACAGACACACCCAGAATAACGTTTGACCAAATATCTGGGCATCCCATGGCCCAGTCAAGTTGAAACATAAAATTAACCATCAGATTCCTTTTCTACTGAGTACTAGTCAAACTGAAATTTGGTAGAATTTGTGTGATTGCAACGGAAATGACTTCTAGTAACCCTGTTTCACCAAAAATGTATAGTGTATCCAGTTCTGTTTAGGTTTTACTGCATGTGCAGAACATTTTAGGGCATGCAAATAAATGGGATGCTCCCCTTATCTGTGTCCCTGGATGAAGTAAAATGATGACATGAAACCAAAGGGAGGGAGAAGGATGTTCCATGTAGCATGGCTGACTCAGTGACCATCCTAGGAAGGAATGCTGGTCAAGATCTCTGTCTTACTCCAGGAATTAACAGACTTGCCTTCAGAGGTGTCGCAGGGCATGGAGGTTAAAGCAGAACTTCACAGACCTTGTCAGACATCAATGACATCTTGGTGCCTGCAGTTGGAAGGCAAATCATCTGTACAATTATGATTTATCTAGAATTCAGGAATCACAAATGTGCTTTGCTTTGGTCTTACTCAGAAGCCAATAGCCTCTTCTCATTGATGGTAGAAAGTTTGGCTGGCACAGTGGAGGCTGTGAGCTGCTGTGGTTAAAAGCATGCAAATACCAATGCTCCAACTGCAGCACTACCAACACAGAAGCAAAAATGGGGAACCTGGCAGAGTTCTTAGAGTAGGAACAAAATTATTAAAATAATAGTTGAAGAGGTATTTTGTGCTTGTTTTAGATACACTTCATTATGTTTGTAATTATCATGGTAAAGAGACTCCATCTTTTGTAAATGCTGTGAGGTAGGTAGTGTCATTGTCCATATGCTACACTTTGGAAACAGAAGCATAGGGAATGTCAGTAACTTGTCCTGAGGTCACTTACTTTTGAAACCAGGGAGTCTGGCTCCAAGTCTAACCATGAAACTAGAAGTCTCTTCATTGGGTGAGTCCTCTTTCTTCCACCCAAACAAACCCATTGTGTGCCCCAGTGACCCCAGCGGGGTTCTGTCTTGCACTGCCAAGTCCTACAGCATTACTGGGCAAAGGTTCTCCTTTTCTACTTTCAGGCAATGCCCTGACACACAGGCAGGACTCTGAGGGATGAAATGAAAGACCAGATCTGGCTGCCCTCTGTAAACATTACCCTGGCCCCCACTTGGCCACCCAACACATATAAAGAAGGGCTCCTCCACTCCAAACAGAGGCCAGGGAGTGGCCATGCTGTGGTGAGCAAAGCAAACACGGTCCCTGACCTCATGGAGTTAATAGTCTAGAGGGGAAGACAAACATCATTTAAAGAATTACACATAAATGTAAAACCACACTGTGACAAGTACCACGAAGGAAAGGGGCTGAGTTTGATGAGCACAGAGTGGGGAGCTGACCTAGTCAGGGAGGTCAAGGAAGGCTTCCCTAAGGAAGTGGTGCAAAGCTAAGATCTGGAGAAGCAGGAGCATGTTCCACAGGAAGAACATGCTCAGAGGCCCTTGGGCAGGCAGGAAGGAGTGTGGTGATTTTGAGGAACTGAGAGAAGATGAGCACGGCTGGAGAACAGAGCACAGCGTGTGATAAGTGAAGAGGGGAGAGAAGTAAGCAGGGGCGAGACCGTGTAAAAGCCTACATCCAGGATTTTGGCCCATGCACCTACAGCAGATCTTTTCCACTCTGGTTGCATGTCAGAATCACCTGGGAAGTAGTTTTGAAATACTGATGAAAGGATCCCACTCTAGAACCATTAAATCCAAGTTTCTGGAAATAAGAGCCAGGTATAGGTATTTTTTTTAAAGCTTCCAGAAAATTTTACCGTGAAGCCAGGGGTAAGGATCATTGCCCTACAGCAATGGGAAACCACCAAAATGTTTAAAAGAGAATATATGTATTGTGTGTGTTTGGAGAAATAGATGCCATCATCAGGTTTACAATTCAAACAGCATCCTTTGGCTAGAATGGTAGAGTTAAGAGTGCTGGGATTAAGAGATTTCAGAAAGGAGATCCATTCAGTGTCTACTAAATGACGCAAGTTTGGATCAGGGTAGCAGCAATGAAGATGAAATGAATATATTTAAGATATTTCTAGTTGGTTAAACCACTGAGACTGGTGGAGTGATGAAATGATGGACTCAGTGTGGGGAAAAGAGAGTGAATGACTATCAGGCTTCTACTCACACAATGAGATTGATAATTGTGCCATTGGTTGAGACAGTGACTAGGAATGGATAGGGTGGGGGTAGGGCTTCAATTTGGACATGCAGACTGTGCTATCATTCCATCACGTGCTTTATCTCTCTTTTCTCTGGGTCACCAGTTCTTGCTATTTATTATTTATTAAAACAAGAAACAACAACAGCAATAACAACAACAAAAATCTATGGCGCTTACTAACAATGGGACTTACTGAGTTCATGTCATTGACCTGTTTAATCAGCCCTCCATTGTAACTTGAAGGAGCTTATTCACAGGTAAATAAATTTACCATAAACTATACATATTTTTCTAGCAAAACTGTCTCTGTTTCATCTTCTCCTTAAAATTTTTGATTTTGCGTATTTCTTAAGACATTTAGTGCCAAGTGACAGAAATTCCACTCCCGTGAGCTTAAACGAAAAAATATTGTTAAGGATATAAAGGTACCTTGGGGAACACAAGAATAAATCTGCAGCCAGGGTTCAGGAAAAACCAGAATCATGAACTCAAGACTTCACAGTTCCCACTCCTCAGTTCTTCCTCTGTGCACATTCTGCTTTGTTCTCTCTCTCTCTTCTCAAACCCGTTTCTAGCACTTTTCCTGTCATCTTCCTGAAAGAAGGTCTGGTAACTGACAGCTCCTGAGGTTTGCATCCTAGAGCTCAGACATCAGAGAGAAATTATTCTGCCTCTCTTGATGCAAAATCCAAAATCCTGGGGAAATAATTCATTGTCTTGACTAAGCTTTCCTCTTCCACACCAGTCAACTGTAGCCAGGAGGTAGGACTTGGGGAAAAAGTTTTGATTATTCCATTTTGATTCATATACTCCGATGAACTGTGGCCAGAATGAATGTCCCCATGATAATCTTAGGGCATTGCTTTGGGACTAGGGTGGCAAGTCCCAGAAAAGCAGAGGCTGGGCAAACAGTGTGAGTTTGCCATGGTATCCCAACTGAGTAAATTACCACCAGTGAGCCACAAGACCTCACTGAAGACAATTCCAAGAAGGCTGATAATTCTACAAAATATTTCCCTCTCTCGACCATTTTTTTTTTTATTATGGCATTTGAAGTTTCCAAAATTTCTAAAATTTCATATTAGACAGTGATGTACAACAATAGATTTGCATTTGTATATGATTTAAACTATGAGATTTGAACTGATTCTTTCAACAAAGCAATGTGCTAATTCTGAAATTATCCTGATTTTAAATATCATTTGCATTTCTGTGGATGGAAAATTATATAACAAATTCCAGTTCTTTTTGTTCTCATTTGATTAACACTAAAATCCCCCAAAGCCCTAAAAGAAATAGCAGGAGTTGAAATTTCAGTTGCATTTGGGAAAATATGTATTTTGTTCCCTTAGAAATAAAGCAGAGTGTGTTAGATGACAACTTATGAAGAAGCTGGTCTCAATAGTGTACTCTTTTGAGGCTCTGAGATAAAATGAGGACTGTGCAAATTACTGGTGATGAAAATGATCACAAATAAAGACTTCTTGGCCAGGTATTGTGGCTCATGCCTGTAATCCTAGCTCTCTGGGAGGCCAAGGCAGGAGGATTGCTGGAGCTCTGGGGTTCAACACCAGCCTGAGCAACAGTGAGACCCCGTCTCTACCAAAGATAAAAAAGAAATACAAAAAGGTGAAAAAAAAAAAAGTAGTACACAAGATTTCTTATAAGCTTTCTTATGGATGGGTATTTTAAAAATACTAGGAAATGATCAGGCTAACTTTTTCCTTCTAATTTCCCAGTGTGTACCCTCTCCTGCAGGAAAGGGACACAGAATCTATACCCCATGTGTTCATAACCCTTGGACTTTCCTTCAAGGAATTTACAATCTAGTTAGGACTGAACACATATACGGCTAATAACATTTATAAAGTAATCTATTCTTGGGTGTGCAGTAGACAACCTGCATTAGTGTAAAGAGAAGCCAGGGGCTAGGAGTCCAAGCAGGCTTGAGTGGCCCTGCCAGGGCTGGGCCTGGACAAAGCTGTGAAGTAGATGCACTTTGTCCCTGCTGCCCTTGCACCCCAGTTATCAGCACTGACTGTGTTTCCTTTCTTTTGGCCTCTCTGTACTTACCTTTGAATTCATTTTCCATCTAGTGGTTGGTTCATAGCATTCCTTCCAGTCTTGCTCTAACTCATTTTCAACATATCCCTGCCAAGGTGCTAATTGAAACTTGAATCTGAGACAGACAGGTCTGCGGGCTGGATATTTGGGCTCTAGTCCTGGCTCTGCTCCTCTCACTCAGTGTAATCTAGAGGTAATTTTTTTTTAATCTCCTGAGGCCTTAGTTTCCTCATCTTTAAAACAAATGGGGAAGAATTAGATAGATGCTAAACTATCTTCTAGGTATTAAATTGTTAGTCTATGTAACAACAGCCTTCAGATGCATTTGTACTTTTAAAAGATGAGAGAGGGACAGTCCCTATTATTCCCCAGTATAATTTACAGCAAGAGTCACAAACTTTTTCTGTAAAGAGACAGATAGTAAATATTTTAGGCTTTGTGGGCCATACAGTCTTCGTTGTAATTACTCAATCCTTCCCTGGTAGCTAGAAAGCAGTCATAGGCAACTTCAGAAGTCATTTAAAAGAAAGGTGGTCGGCCAGAGTTTACAGACTTCTGGTTTAGGGGACACTGTCTAGAGCCAAGTTGCTTCAGTTCAAAGCTCAGCTCTGCCGACTGCTTAACCTTTTATGTGCCACAATTTTCTTATCTGTAAAATACTCACCTCATAGGGTGTTTGTGGGGACTAAATGAATTGATTTGTGTAAAGCACTCCTCTATTCGTGCACTTTCTATCTGTGATCATAGATATAGTCAAACCTTCTTACAACGGCAAAAGCACATCAACTTGGCCTGCCTCACACTAATGGCCCTAGTGGTCACTTATATAACATTACTTTGACTCTAAAACCAAATGGTCTGGTAGCCTTCTGCATGGTGGCCTGTTGGTAAGCCAATAAGCTTCTAAACCTTCTTCCAAAAAACAATGAAGAAGAAAAAGCTTGGCAAAGTCACCTCTGCCAAAGCACTGAGCATCACGTTAGGGAGAATACTAGGTTTTTGGTAGTTAGCACTTATTATAGTAACGTTAGGGTTTTAGTATTACATAGCAATTAGTGATGGAATCAGGGACACATTGGGACACAATTTTAATGGGGCCCAACATATGGACTGTGGAATGGAGGTGGTAATGGTGGTAGAAATTTGGGTGCGTGCAAACATCCATGGCCAGGTAAATGGCTTAGGAACAGATGTGCATTGTCCTTTCCCTTCAAATTCAGGGACTGAAAGAAGAGCAGGAATGGCCAACTCCTTTGCCACAATTGTGTGGTAGGATTACATGGTAGCGTATTTTATAGCATTTTAGGTTTAAATAAGTTTTGCCTTAGATTGCAACACTGGCCTGCATAGTTCATCCTGTTTTTCGTGTGACACAGTGTCTAAATTTTGTACAAGATTATTAATCTTTTACAAGGGCATTGTTGGCAGTCCTGCAATCATGCATACAAGTCATAAATCTTTTCTTCAATAAGTCAATAGTGCCTGTTATATTTGGCAAGTATTTCCCAGGCACTCGTTAAACTGGAATGAAACCAGTGAGGCATGGGCTAAGACAGGCCTGGGCCTGGATTTAGTTAGACTTAGGTTCTTGCCATGGTCCTATCCCTAACTAGCTGTGTGATTTACAGCATTAACTCACTATGGCATAGAGACAGTTACGTAGCTTCTCTGGGTCTCAGTTTCCCTATCTGAAAAATAAGAGAGTTAAATGATATATAATGCATTTGCCAATTCTGTAATTCAAGATTACTTGAGAAGAGAGATGAGATGATCCCGGAGGGCTGAAATTCTGTGTTAATTATTCCAAATCCTTTCTGGGCCCTTTCAAAGTTTTGCCGATGATAGATTAGTTAATAATTACAGAAGTTAGACTGAAAGTTGCCTAGAAGTGGCATCTCACAGATTCAAGGTAAGGAGTGCATTAACCTAAAGAAAGGCACCATCGAACAAGGAGGCAGCATGTGCTGTATTCAAGAGTGAGAAGAAGGCTCTGTTTCTTACCACCTATGGGACCCAGGCCAAATCACATGGCCTTCCCATGTCTGTTTCTTCATCTACAAAATGAGAATCGTGATACATGCTCTGCCAACAACCCAGAGCTGGTACATCAAATAAAGCAATTCTCATAAAGTCCTCTTTAAAAACCATTAAAATCTAATACAAAAGCAGTCATAAGCATGGCTCCTTTCTTAAAATGGGAAACATAGGCTTTTTTTTCAAATATATTAGTTGTTAAAAAATCAAATCACTTACAAAACATCCTAAATTATCTATAGTCATTCCTTCAAAATGCATTTTATTCATAACAGCAGAAAGGAAATCCTTGTTAACATTGTGATGCATTTACTAACACGGAGTTTGAGTGTTTAAATAAAAGATTCTAACCTTTTTTAGAAAAATTGGTAGTCAGAATATAGCTTCTCCTGATCTAAAGTGTTTTCTTTGTACACACAGCTTGGCAGGACCCAGAGAAAAGGCTATGTGATAGCAGCTAGGCTGGGGAGGCTGATGGTAATGTGTGTCCTTTATTCTGCAGGCCTGTCTGAATGCTAGGGGCCAGGTTCTGTCAGCAACACTGACAGCTCTGGGTCCTCT
The DNA here is from genome assembly GCF_020740605.2 of Lemur catta. NCBI lineage: Eukaryota > Metazoa > Chordata > Mammalia > Primates > Lemuridae > Lemur > Lemur catta. The sequence goes on from NC_059139.1 coordinate 43,502,613, forward strand.
CCAGTGGAGGGAACAAAGGCTGGGGTTTCTTTTGAAAAATTCTTTTTGAGCAGCGAGATTGTCCAACACAGTTTCCTTGATAAAGGGCTCATTATCTATCAGTGTGACTTTGCCCTTAATTTTTATGCCAGCAGTGCCAACACAAGCATATTTAAGCAAATCCTTTTACCCAGACAGCTGTAACAGCACCCTGACAATTTATGCCAGTGGTCAAGGCTTAGGCGTGGAATATAATCAACCATGGGCTAAATTTCCAATTAGTTGAATCACCAAGAAATATAGTTTATTAGCTTGCTTTTCATTGTATGTACACTCCTTCTCACTTTTCAAATGCAAGCCCATTTTCAGATGAAAAAATAGCAGAATGTTTCAGAATTGCTCCTTTAGCACAAGTGACACATTCCTTAGGGATCTAAGAAGGTTGCTTTTGTTGGAGTAAGGTGGCTCCAGAACTTTGGAAAAGTGACCATCTGAGAGAGAAATCAAAATACCAGTTAACTCATGATAAATTAATCTGATAGCTTCTGCAAATGGTGGTGTTGAAAATCTTGTATCACCCAAGTCCAAATGAGGTGATTAATTTTTAATCTCTGTGAGTTGGGGCTGGAATATGATGTTAACTTAGGAAGCTGAAAGCTAAGTGTACTGTAAGCTTTGTAAAACAGTGTTAATCAAACTGAGGTAGCAGTGTGGAACCTACACAAAAGGAAGCCAGAGAGTAATAGCAAGCTCGTGTTTATCAGGCAGTCCAGGGGAGAAAGTTCCTGGGATGGGGGAGGTAAATATTCTGCTCACTAGGAAGATGTACTCCACTCGGTGCCTGGGACGCTTCAATTGGGTTTTCCAAAGACAGGATGAAATACCCCTCAAGACTGTCCACCACCATTTACTCTGAATCTATGCGCATTAAAAACAACAATTATGCAATGAATAATTCTGCTTCCAGGTTTCCCTAATATCAGGAAGGTGGTACTATGAACATGAGGATTTTCAGGCTGCTGTGCCTGGGGGTTGTACAGCTTGTGCACTGAACAAGAGCATCATACCAAAGGTAGCATCAGTCACAAGATAAACATTGTAGATTTGACTATTTATTAGGACAATATTTCTGGCAAACATTAGAAAAGTCTCATTGTTTTTAACAAAATCAATGTGTCATAATCATTTTCTAATTGATAAAATTGGAACACCACAAGGAAGGAGGTTCTTTTTCTTTTCTTATAGCTTTACTTATTTATTTATTTATTTATTTATTTTGAGGCAGTCTCATTCTGTTGCCTGGGCTAGAGTGCCACGGCATCAGCCTAGCTCACAGCAACCTCAAACTCCTGGGCTCAAGCAATTCTACTGCCTCAGCCTTCTGAGTAGCTGGGACTACAGGCATGCACCACCATGCCCGGCTAATTTTATCTATATATATTTTTAGTTGTCCAGCTAATTTCTTTCGATTTTTTTAGTAGAGACAGGGGTCTCATTCTTGCTCAGGCTGGTCTCGAACTCCTGAGCTCAAACGATCCACCTGCCTCGGCCTCCCAGAGTGCTAGGATTACAGGCGTGAGCCACCACGCCTGGCCTCTTATAGCTTTATTGAGGTATAACCGATATATAATAAACTGCACATATTTAAAGTGTACAGTTTAGTGAGTTTTGACATATGCACTCCAGAAACCATAGCCTTTGCCTCCAAAGTTTCTGCATGTCCTTTTATAATCCATCTCTCCACTCCTGCCTCATCCCAGAAGATCACCAGGCAACCACTGATCTACTTTCTGTTACAAATTAGTTTGTATTTTCTAGAATTTTATAAAAATAAAACGAAGTCATATGTATACCTGCAGACCAGGTATTAGGATTTCTGTAAGCTCCCCAGGCAATTGCAATATGTTGCCAAAATTGAGGACACCTGTCTAAGATAGAGCTTCTTCTCAAAGTTTAACTTGCATATGAATCACCTGGGAATCTTGTTAAACTGCAGATTGTGATTCAGCAGGTACAGGGGTAGGGCCTAGGATTCTGCATTTCTAACAAGCTCCTATGTGGTGCCAATACTGCTGGTCTATGGCCCTTACTTTGAGAAGTAAGGCTCTAAGTCATTTGTATTTATTTTGTTTTGGTTTTGAACCCTAAAATATATATTCAGGTTTCAAGTCTAATGAAAACTTATTCTAGCACTCACATTATTGAAGTAGTTGGAGGGATGATGGCAAATGAGAGTATCCTACCATACCTCCTTAGGGAGGAGAATTTCTCAGCTTGCTATGGCCACCCAAAGCCTTCCTGGGTATTGGGGGTCCTTGACTTCCTATGTCCGACTTCCAAACTACCTTTGCTGCCATGTCTTGTACATGACACCCCTGTAGCCCTGTTGCAAATTGTACATCCTCTGACATTTTGAGCTCCTTGATGGGTGGCACCACCTGACAACCAACAGTTTAGCTATTACTGATTAAACTGGTGTGGTGTTTGTGTGCTTACATAAGCATTTTATTGCAGTGGTTTTCAACCAGTGTTCCTAAAAGCCCTAGAGCAATGGTTCTCAAACCTCAACATGCATCAGATCACTTGGAGGGGTTATGAACAGAGATTGCTGGACCCTACCCCCAGGATTTCTGATTCAGTGAGGATAGGCAATTTGCATTTCCAACAAATTCCCAGGAGACACTGATGTTGCTAGTCCAAGGACCTAGAGAGGAGAGGCTGTCAGGTGGTGCAATGGGCTTCTTGGCCTTGCCACATGACTTCTTACCTTATAACTATTATATTTTGGGATTCCAGACAAGATTTTATTAAAGAAAGCTTTTTTAAGGAAAACTATTTGAATACTGCTGTTTTGTTGCCTTTGCATTTGTTTCATAGAAGTCAATGGAAAACGAAAATAAATAAAAATGCTAATACTCATGACATGGGGGGGAGGGTATCATCAATTTAATACAAATGAAACAAAGACTAAAATTATTCAGTATGTGAAAAAAGAGCCTTATTTTCCTTCCATGGGACACTCTTTGATCTTAAGCTATGTGTTCAAATATGGTGGAAAAACTTAAATACAACATAGGCTGGAAATAAATTGCTGAAGACTGTGTCTAAAAGAGGAAGTGCAAGCAGGAATTTTATGTGTTTTTAGGTTTGGGGGTGAATAGAACCCCCCTGTAACAGGGCGTAAGTCTCTTTCCAGGAACCCGTCATGTACAAAAGGAGGCTATAAATGGTAAGGTTTTCATTTTCAGAGTCTCTTCAGAGATGAACCTAAAGGAAATACCGTGAAGGTCACACCAGTTTCATCTCTGCTTATTGGACTGGATCAAAGTAATTCTACCACAAGGTGAAATACATCATTCCACTTACAAAGCTCAGGCAGACAATGCATGAGGCCCTTCATTTCACATAATAGGTGTGGAGAGTGTACCTTCGTAAATTTCATATTTACTTCTAGGTAAAGTGGATTCTTAAGCATGATGTGGGTAGCTGCCTGCTTTTGTGTTTCAGCTTCATGAGACACCTTAGAATAACAGAAACACCAGTGTCTGAATAGCCTAAGGTAGAACTTACTTTTCCATTAAAATGTCAGTCACCTTTAAAAATGATATTTTCTAAGGATAGCTGATGAATTTCAGGGTGTTCTTCCCTCCACTTCCAACGCCCAGAGGAATAAACCATCAAATTTAAAGTTTTACAAAAGTCTTGGTTAAAAAAAAAAAGTAATTTTCTTTTTACTTTTGGAACAGTAAGGAAAGGAAACTGGGAAAGAGTTGTAAAAAGGGCTTTAGGGCAAGCAGCGTGGGCGGATGCAGGTTTCTAAAATGCAGAAAGGGGAATCTGGAAAGAGCTTTTAAGAAGCAGACTCTTACAGGCTTTAAAGAAAAAGAGCGGAACACGAGGTGCTGGCATTCCATCTTACCATCAGTGGAAGGTTTGAACCAACATCAAATTTTTCTTGAGCAAGTTAAGTAATTATTACTCGAAGAATCTGCACTTGAAACACATTTAAAAGACAATATAATTCACCTGAACTTCCCCCACCCAACCCCACGAGCAATGAGGGGCCATTGGTCTGCCTGAATGACCTCCGTCTGCCCTGTTATCTCAGGACTGGAAGGCATCAGCCAGCGCACGCCCTCCTCATAAAACTCATTCCCTGCTCACGGACCCGCTTGGTTCCGGAGGCGGCGGTGCCAGGCTCCTGGAGTTAGGTAGCGGCAGGTTGCGGGCGCTCGTCCCGCCGGTTCACCCTTTCACCCCTCCTTCACCCCTGGAGCGCCAAGAGGGGTGGCGCGGTTCTTCCGCCCACTCGGGAAGCTGTGCTGGCGAGGACAGGAATTGCAGGGCCTCCCCGCTCGGGCGAGCCCTGGAATCCGAGTCCTTCCGACCCCAGCCACTCTGTTGGGGTTGGTTGCAAGACACTGGGATTAGAGCCGCAGCCAGCCTCCAGGGAGGTCTGAACTTGTCCTCCGGCTCCCCCGGCCCCTCCGCCTCTGGTCCGGGAGACGCCCAGCAGCCGGGCGGGCCGCGGGCGCACAGAGCCAGAGTGCAGCGCTCCGCAGCGCAGGCAGCGCGCGGCCCGGGTGCCCAGGGCATCCCCGGGGCTGGGGGCGGAAGGCGAGGGCGGCGGCAGGAAGGGTCGGCAGGGCCGGAGCTCCGCTCCCCCACCCCCCGGCCGCCCGGCTCCGAGGCTGGAGCGGTGAGTGGCAGCGGCGGAGGGCGCGGCGCGGGCGGAGAGGGGCGGAGGCGCGGGCGCTGGTTGGTGCGGGCTCGGGGGCGGGGAGCGCGGGGCCGGGCCAGGGGCGGAGCCGGCTCGGGGCGCCGGAGCTGAGCAGCACGGAGAGGAGTCGCGAGCAGCTGGAGCGGAGTTGGAGGAAGCGGCGGCCGCGGCGAGGGTGGCGGGCGGACGGTCGGAGACGGCGAGCACGGATCGGGAACGGCCGGTGGGTCGCAGCCGGGCCGGAGGCGCGTAGGAGCCGTGCGCGCAGGAGGCCGCCGCTGCAGCGCGGGCCCCGGAAAGGAAGGAAGGAAGCCGGCCGGCGGCGGAGGTAGGCGGCGGCGGCGGCGGCGGCGGCTCCGGGTGTGTGTGGCCGGGAGGGGGAGGCGGTGCATGCGTGCGCGGCTGCCGCCGCTGTCTTCCTGTCACCAGCAGTCGCTTCTCCTTCTACAGAGCCCCGCCGGCGCTCCCCGCCGCGGCATCTCCCGGCCTCCGGGCAACATTCCCCCGCTCGTGGCCGGCGTCCTGCGTGATCCCGGCCACCTCCTGGCTCCCGTTTCCCGCGTCCTTCTCGGAGCCGGTTCTGCACGCGGCCGGGCGCGTTCGCCCCCGGAGTTGCCGGCGAGCTTGGGCTCTTCTCCAACCCCCCCAAGGGTCCCCGCTGTCGCCTTGCTGCAGTTTTTCCGGGGCCCTTCACCGGAGGAGAGCGTCCTGACTGCCGCGTTTGCCTTAACGGGAAGGAGCGCTCCGGTCCCCCGCGGCCCTCCCAGCTGCAGCCAGGGTCGCTGCCCGGGCGCTTCCCCCGGGCGAGCGAGTGGGCTAGCAGTGGTCCCGGGAGCTCGCCCCCCAGCCCCCGTCCTCCGAAGTTTGCCGCCCTCCTCTTCCGGGGTGGGGGAAGTGCGCCTGCCTCGGGGTGGTTGGTCTCTGGGGCCCTAACTCTGGTCTGCTGCCGGCCAAGCTCGGGCAGGTTGTTGGAGGCATTCAGTGGGGTCTCGGAGCCGCCCAGAAATCCAGCTTTTTGTAACGTGGGGCGAGTCCGGAGGGACCTGCCCGGCAATATGGAGCCGGCTGGGGAGAGCAAGGGAGCGTGCAAGCCGGAGCTAAAATATCGTGGGCAATTGTCTGGAAACCACAGCTCTAACACTCACTTCCCAAGGGCAGAAACTGCCCTCTCGGATCACAAGACAAAGAACAGAAAAGCTCCGGCCAGGCCCCCTTGTACAGAAATATACTTTGGTAACCAGAATTCGAGCGTGAAATGCAAGCCTGTGAGCAGAATGGCTGTTACATGTTGAATGCACAATGTGTGTCAGCTGGATTTGGGGGAATAATTCTGCTTTTCGGGGCGCTGTTACTACCGAAAAGATCTCACTTCCACCGTTAATCCCGGGCGGAGCTGCAGCGCTGTTGGTGTCCGAGTGTGAGTTTGCTCTTTTTGGGGGGTTCCGTGATACTTTGGGGTTTTTTCTGCTCTTTTCCTCTGTCGGTCAGCACGAACTACGAATGGATAAAGCAGTTCCGGGTTTTGAATGCAGCATAAGATTGTCATTTCAGTGTGATGAGGTTCAAGTTTTAGTTGTTAGGCGGAATATTCACAAAGCTTATTGACCAAGGCTTGCCGGGAAATGTTAATATTTCATTGGTTTGCGTTGCATTTTGGCAACCTTAAAGATGGTTAGATATTAGCTAGGAAAGGTTGGAGTAGGCAGACAGGTTCATTTCTTACGCAGGCTATTAAAGTAATAGATCTTCGCAGTGTAAATCATTAGGAATTTGGTGACTTCTGCACAGGAGAAGGACACAGGCATCCTTTATAGTGGAAAAAGGAAAAAACAGCACCTCACTAGCTTCAACTTCTTGACAGATTACTCTTGAAAAACCATTTAAAAGCAACCAGATGATAGTTTTCTTACGTGCAAAAGTTGCTTAAACTTTGAGAACCAAGTGTTTTGCTCATTACAAAGAAAATACTCAAGAGTGGGGGGGGGGATGTGTGCGCTCGCGCGCGTTCGTGCCTGAGCTCATGCCACTAAAGTTTGGGAGGTTGTGTTGGTTCAGAGTCAAGGTTCAAATTGGAAAGACCAGTGGGGGAGGCTCCCTACTTCGCAGTCACTGCTGGCCTCTTTGGCTTTTATGTGCCAGCTGCAGGTAGGTACTACAGGGTCATACTACTTTTTCTCGAGAAATGCATAGATTTTTAGGATTGGAAAAAAGTTTAAATTATCTGTTACTGGCTTTCAAGGTGTTACGTACATTTACTTTTAACTTTTATCTTGATTTCGGACCTGTTTTCTGTTACATAACAGAACTCTGCAACGTACACACTGCTATCTGCTTTTTAAAAATGATATCAATGTGTCTCCACATCTGTGATGTAAAAAAAGCATTTTGCTTCCCACTGATTAAAAACATTGTTTTTCTTTAGGTATTTCTTGAGTTTAAATGTGTTAAGCACAGGAATTCCCCACAGTGTAAAGTTAGTTTTGGGAAACAGAAGCAGTATGAAAACTTACAGGAGTACATATTTTGATTGACAGTGATGATGGTGGTATGCATTTATCTTCTGGAAATGTCAGTTGCACCTAAGCTGATTTTTAAAGGGCTTGGAATCTTAAATGCAAACTTAAACTAACATAGATTTTGTACTATCAAGTGTTGGCCATTTCTTTAAATTTTTCCATGTATGTCATGTAATTTTTAGGTTGGTATGTTGATTGAAATATCTTTTTTTTCTCTTATGGTAGTTCAGGGGAGTGTTGTAAAAAGGCATCCACTTGGAAAGATTGTCCACGTGGTCATTAAAACAGGAACAGTTCTAAATTCTAGTTCAGCTTTTATCGTGTTTGCATTTTATGACTTGCAAAATGTTTTATTGAATAAAGAGATAGTTACTGAGCAGGCTGAAAAAAATTGATTTTATGGTCAAGTAGATTTTAGCAAGCTGAGATAATGTTTGGGTTTTTGCTTTCAATTTTCTCATGTTTGAGGCATACACGATGCAGAAGAAATGAGAAGTGCTCAAGTATCAGTATACCGCGTGTTTTAGACAGGTTCCCTACAGCTCGCCCTCTTGCAGGGTACAGGGCTTTGCCAGTGAAGGCAAGAGAACTAAGTAAGCATCTCAGTGAAGCCCTGGAAGACTAGAAAGTTACTCTTAAGGGAAGGGATTAGCAAGTTACTTTTTTTTTTATTTTAAAAGGCATAATATAAATTATATCACAGCTTTTTATCAAGAACCTAGGTTGCAATTAATTTCATATTATTTACCCCATATTTTTCCATGCCTCCTTCACCTATACCCTAATGTGAATAGGATTACTTGCTGTGATTCTGCCAATACTCTATTGGAATTACTTGCCTAAAAGAGTGGCAATTAAAGGCCATTTTCATGTACACTAAGCCGAATGAGCTGAAAAATAGACTATGTATTTACCCATAAACTTGTTTGTTTGGTTTATCTTAGGTCTTATTTTTAATTTCTTTTAAAAGGGTAGAGTGAATATAGTACTAAAATAGTCTACTATACTGAAAGTGTCTACTATAAAAATGTCTTTGGAGATTTTTATTCTGCCAGCATTGTTTTTCGTAAAGTACATCAAATATGTACCTACAGGCACCTGTAGTCAAAATAGTTTTCAGGTTAATGATCACCCCAGAGAGTATTGCAGTTGCAGGAGTCTGGCCAGAGTGTGAGGAGACTCCACCAGTGGGTGTAGTGAGTTAATAAAGCCAAGGTGGCTGGGCCAGCCGTGCCTTGCCCGTTGCCTTCCTCCCTGGATGCTCCAGTGTCCCAGCCCAGGGCGTAGCCCCATTAAGTTTGCTTAGCTCCAAACCCTGGAGAGGAGTTTGGAGCTGACTCCCTGCTGACTCCCACCCCCTGCTTCACACCACACACCCCACGCCCCTCCCAGGCTTCCTTTGCCCTGATCTCTGTAGAGCTAGCCTCTACCCCAGGTAGGTAGAGAACTAGATGGGCAAAGTCCCCATGTAGCCTTTATCTAATCTATTTACTCTGAAAAGGAATTATGACACCAGGGAGCTTATTCTAGATAGATTCGGAATTCATTTAGAACTGTTTGCAGCATTTAGAGGCAATGCAAAAGAAAATTGCTGGCAGATGTCTATTCTTGTTTTAAATCTGAATCAGAGAAATGGCAGTAAGTGACATTCAATAATAATAGTAATAATCCCATAGCTGCAATTCACTAGCTATGTAACTTTAGGCAAATTATTTAACTTTTCTTATCTGTAAAATGGGGATAATAATTGAACCCAGGATGGTTGTAAGAGTTAAATAAGTTGATACATGTAAAGCTTTAAGAACTGTACCTGGCACATAGTAAGCACTCTGTTGGTGTTAATTATACTAAGCTCTTATCAAGTATGGAGCTAAGTGCTTTATAGATGTAATTTTGTTAATCCTCATAATGACCCCATAAGGCATAGGCTTGCTTATATCTGTCTCACAGAGGATAAAACTGTGTCACAGAGAGGTTTAAGTCACTTGCCCAAGGTAGCATATCTAGACACTGGTGGGGCAGCCACTTGAATCTGAAGCCCAGTGCTCATACCACCCTGTCAAGAATTTTACAGAATAGCATTGTCTTTTCACAAGGGAGACTTCAGATCATCTCCCCTTCAGTCCTCTCATTCCATGGCCTTCGCCTCAGGTCTTCTTTACCGTGATGATCCAGAGAACCGGAATGAGCAGCCTCACGGCCTTTTCTGAGTGATAGGATCTGTTTCTCAGGTCCTAGAAGCCACATCACCATTTCTCCCAGCCTCCCTGTGGTGACCACAGAGCACCTAAGAGCTGCTGTCGGGTGGACCAGGGTCACGCTCTCGTCTGCTTCTGCAGCGCTCAGGTGCTGTTGCCTGGCTGTGACTGCTTCCTGAGGAGCCCTGTCTCCTTGTCTTTTCACTTGGGCTTGTGCTGTTCCCTCCTGGGCCTCTCCCTTCCCCCAAACACACAACACGGAAAGGGCCTGTGGGCAGGAATTACAGCCTGTACATCCTTCTTACCAACAGCACACATCAGCCCTGAGTGTGGCAGCGTGCAACACATTCTAGTTAGTTGGTTGGTTTCAAAATTACTTTTGATTTTTTAAAAACTATTTTTTATAGAGATCAGGTCTCACTATGTTGTCCAGGCTGCTCTCCAACTCCTGGTCTCAAGGGATCCTCCTACTTTAGCCTCCCAGAGTATTTGGGGTTACAGGAATGAGCTACTATGCCCAGCCTGGTTCGAAAACTATTAATAATTAAGGATATTTCATGTCTATGACTTTGGGCTTAATCTGAGCCCATCATTTTCATTTTATTTTGAGATAAACTTCACCCTGAGCCCATCATGTTAAATTGAAGGTAATTCATTATGTTTACTAAGTGCAGTGATTTGAATGTGTCCCCCCAAATTCATGTGTTGGAAACTTAATCCCCAATGCAACAATGTTGAGAGTGGGGCCTAATAGGAGGCTTTGCTGTCGTGAGTGGATTAATGTTGTGATTGCAGGAGTGGGTCAGTTATCTTGAGAGTGGGCTTCTTATAAAAGCAAGTTCAGCCCCCTCTTGCTCTCTTGCCCCCCTGCAAGATGACACAGGATGAAGGCCCTCATCAGATGCTACTGCTGTGCTCTTGGACTTCCCAGCCTCCAGTGCCATGAGCCTAATAAAGTGTTATTTATAAATTAGTTTCAGATATTCTGTTATAATAGCGCAAAAGACTACATTAGGATATTTTAACTTTGTTCAGTTTGATTTTCATGATTTCTAGGATACCACAATTTGAAAGGTAGAAAGGTTTTTGAATAACTTTTTTTTAACTATATGAATTCAGCTAGGGGAGCTTGCCCTAGACTCTGAGCTAGCACATTAAGTGGGAGAGAGGGAATGTAGAGACCTGTGAGCTAGCACATTAAGTGGGAGAGAGGGAATGTAGAGACCTGGGCTTTAGGCCCAGGAACCCTTCCCCACCCTCACACCTTGATTGAAGACCCATTTCATGCTGCCACCCAGTGCCAAACTGCTGATTTCCTTGCAGGATAAAATTATATGATCGGGATATATTCTTGATTTATTCACTTTTATTATTTAATGTGATTTTTTTCCTGTCAACAAAGTCAGAGGGCTTTTTTTTAGTTGGTCCTTTGCCAAAATGCCTGCAGGTTAGAGGGTTAAACTGAAAATCTACTTCCAAGCAGTTGTACATTAAGCAGTTATAGATTGCTATTTGTTGAGCATCAGAAACAGTTTTATTTTGAGGAACAGAATGAGAATTGCTCTGTATCTTAGTGGAGAGAGAAAATGTGCTTCTGATTAATGGGATTGCAGGCAGTTATTAAAAGGGTTGAAAAACTGGAGCAAAATAATTCCCTTTTACAAAATTTTGAACTGTTGCATATGATATATAAGAGTAAATGTGTTATTTGTTCATAGGATTCCTTTATACCTTTTCTTACAGTAACTTATGCATGCACTAGTTTGGAGTTTATATCACAAAACTGCCTTTTTTGATATTTGAAAATATTAAGTTGTAGATAATAGCCACATGTAAAAACCTTTTTTATGTGAACAATTATGTCAAATTTGGGTGGAAGTAATTCAATGGGCAGGTGTATGTAGCCAAAGAGAATGAAGGCATAATATTATCAATCTGGGGAAGATGTATCCTGTTGATTTGGACAGTTTGGGCTCCAGATTGATCTCAGGAGGGTTACACAAGTACTGCCAAATGCTTCAGGCTGCTGGGTCTTCTACGGTTCTGGGGAGAATTTGAGGGTGAGAGAGAATAATTTGCCAGTCCTCTAGATGTGACAGTCCTTTTGACTATGGATCGGTGTTTCACATATCCCCCAAGGAGGAGCTGAGTTGACGGAAATGGTGCGTTGAGGGGCCTGGGATTGGGGCAGGGAGTGGAGATGCCAAGAGGGATACAGGTGGCAGAAGCTAAGCTCGTATAGCAGAAATGGGCAGGATTCCAGAAGTGGGCAGCTTTCCAGAAGTGGTGTGCCCAGTATTCTTTTATTCACTAGTTTATGGACTTCTTTGGCAAGGATGCATTTTAATGAAGTCTCTTTAGAAGACAATTTGCATGGCTGAGATGCTGGGTCCTGGACTCAATGGAACTACCACCGAGTTATAATGGCTTCTTTTTGTGCAGGTGCGTGAAAAAGCCACATACACTGTCAGTAAGGCACTATCCCAGAGGATAAAAGGCAAACATTCAAGGTTAATCTGAGACATTAGCTTGTAAGGCAAGAAATCTGTGTTGTTGATACCACTGACATATCTGGGCTGCCCTTGGGCGTCAAAGCAAGTTGAGTTTGGCAGTAGGTTCTAGTGGTGTTAAAAGTGGAGGTAATGGGGGGGAGGGGATGGAGGTATGACTACATGATGAGTGCCAGGCGCACTGTCTGGAGAACGAGAACGGACGCGCTTGGGACTCTGACTCGGGGGGATGGGCGGGACATGGACAATGTATATGACCTGAACTTATGTACCCCCATGATGAGCTGAAATTAAAAAAAAAAAAAAAAAAAAAGTGGAGATAATGGAGACAAACTGCCGGGATCTGAATTCTGGCTTCACCTCTCAATTACTGAGGGTTATCATGGCCAAGATACTAAACTCTCTGCCCTTCAGTTTCCTCATATGTAAAGTGGGCATATCGATAGTACCTACTTTATATGGTTATCTTGAGGATTGAATGGGTTAATACACATATAACTCCCAATAAGTATTAGATAATGATGATGACGATGACAAAGAATCACTGAAATGGACATGGCAGTCAGGAGAAAGTGAACAAGGTGCAGTAGGGTAGAGGTGCCTGCCTTCTCTGCCTAACCAGGGCCTCTCTGAACCTTGCCATCACGAGATCCAGTCCTTGCACAAATGACTTGTCTGCTCTCCTTTTTCTTTTACAACATTGCTCCAAAACCACCTGACTCTGAATCATGATTGACCTTGAATTGTTTAACCTGTCCTGTCTGCATCCATCTTCCTGACCTCAATTGTGGAGTCTCAGAAGAAAGAAATGGTGTGTTTTACTTATGATCCTAGAGTCATAGAAGATCTGGGATTCTTTTTACCAGATGAAGACCCAGAATTCTGCGCAGGGTTCTTACAAGTGGCGAGGGAGAGAGAATTTGTAGAGACATTTAGTTCTCTGGCACTTCTGGCAGGGATTGCCTCTCTAGGGTCTTCTAGCCTCTTAAAAGTCACTGGGTTCCTCGAGATTGTTTTTCCCTTTGCGCAGATTTAGCCTCAGGCAGATACAATCACAGTTTTCAGGTTTTTCAAACCTTGACAAGACACGGAGCCTTTTTCTGACTGCGGGGGGTGGGGTGGGCCCTGTCAAGGAGCCTGCACAGCCTCAGAGGCATGCTGTGAGCAGGGCTTGCTTGATGGTTATTGGGGGGTAGAGGGAAGACAGTTTGTTCACTGTACTTCCCATTTTGTTAAGAATCCCACCAAACTGGCCCACTGTGTGGTTGAAATAGAGGAAGTGTTAGGCAGCAGCTGGCATAAAGATCTACCCAGCCTACTGGTTGAGGATCCTTCCCCCCCCAAAAAAAAGACATACATTGCCAGGAAAAGCTAACAAAAATTTCAAGGCAGATTTGGGGGAATTAAATTATTCTTAGGCGTATTGCCTGGTTTCTAAGCATTTAGGGTTATGTAAATTTTTATGTTCTTTAGAGTTCTGTGTCTTTTGTACAGAGTACATTAGTACTAAAAATGAGATTTGCTAGTTCTACATTTTTGTGTGAATTTATGCAATGAATATTTAATTTGATTCTGGATCTTTCAAAAGGAGAGGCTTTCTTCAAACAAATAATATAGCTTATTTTTCTGATATGCTCTGCTGGTTGCTTTAATTTTTTTTCTCTGACGACTGAAATGCAAAGTAGAGTACTATCCCAAATTAATATTCTTGCTACACAAAGGCTTCCAGTGTTTGTTTTTGCTTCTTTTAATATGTAACACTCCTAAGTGTGTTATTGTATTACAGCTAAGAGGCTTTAACCATGTAAAGTTGAATACTTTACACTTTTGAATGCCAACATAACAGTCTGATTAGATTTTGCTTCTTAAGATGCATACACTGAAGAGTGTCTATAATATTAAACTTCTAAAGTGTTCTACTGTTCAAAACTTATGAAAGCTCTCTTGGATATAGCCCACTGAATTGTGTGGCTATTATTTTTATTGCTTTATTGTGCAGACAGCTTAACTGAAAGCTTTAGGTTGCCTTTACTCTTTATAATAAAGATAACATTGAGAAATGACAGGAGTGCAAAGTGTATACATGTGCATGCTTTTCTATTAGCCATCTACTCTGACTTACTAACTCTAACTTAAAGAGTCATTGACTCTAATTCCTCTGCCTCCACTATATTTAAAAATAAAAAAGAAAGAAAAAAAAATCACTTCCATGACCCACTTCCCTCTCCACTAAGCTGTCTTTATAGAGTGATCTGCAGCAACCATCTCTACTTCCTCTGATTTCTTAACTCCTTAAGATGAAGTAACAGTTCTCACTACCGAACTGGAATCTACTTTCTTAAAAGTCAGGATTCCATGATGGGTAGAGCCCCAAATTATTTAGCCCTGATTCGTCTCATCTGGATGCCTGTATAGGCTTCAGTCTTAGGGATCACCTTCTCCTACCTGAATCTTCTCTGGGACATTGTGTTGTCTCTAAACCTTGACTTTCCCTCCACAGTTGCATTCATTAAACCTCAACATTTGGCCCTTAGGTCATTCTTTTTAACTTTTGTTCTTTTATTTTTTTCCCTGTGAGCCCCTCCTTCCATCAAGTTCAGCCTTGCCTAATTTGTGGCTGATTACCAAATCTCTAGTATGTTCCCCTCCTGAATCACAGGCCAGGTTTTCAGCCAGCTACTAGCACACTTGCGTGTGTATGCCCAGTGTCACTGCAAGCCCATCAGGTCTCCTGGCTCCTCTTTGCCTCAGATGGGTCCAAAATTCTTCTTAACGCGGGATCAAGCACTTTGCTCCTTTCTTTCTCTTTCCACGTTTCAGCATGTGCCACATCCCACACGTTCTTTCTCTGCAGTGTCTCCTGCTTCTGGCCTCCCCTTTCCACGCTGTGCTGCCACCTTGGTTCGTGCCCTTGTGGCCACGTGCCCAGACTTCTGCAGCGCACCTCTCTCGTGCACTGTGGTTGACTGGGATTTCCCAGGTGCGTCTCTGATCCTCTTGCGCGCCTCTCTCCAGGCCCTTTCCATGCTCCACACCATGGGCTGCATGATTCACAAACCTGACACAGGCATGCATGATGTCCTAGGGCCCCCGCCTATCTCTCTAACCTGGATCCCGCTGTTCCTTCTTTGGCTTCAGGTAGATCGGACTGCCTGTTCTAGCTCTTCCCAGAAAATGACATTTGCTTAGTCACTTCTGTACACAGGATCATGCCACACATTCCATTCTGTCTTCAGATTCCTACAGTTAGATGTGCTCTCTCCCTCATTTGAACCCCATAGTGTTTAGTTACCGCCTTTCTTGTGGTACACACCTAGTGTTTTGTTCCTTGTGTTCCAGTCTTATCTCTGAGACATTGCCACGTGCCAGCTCTCCTTCCCCCACCCAGTGTTCTTAGAAGGCAAGAACTGTCTTACTAACCTTTGTTGTGTACACTGTGTCAAGCAATATCACACTGGCCTGCATATGTCTGCCAAATTGATTAAGTAACTTGTTGCATGGAAGTAGAAATTCCAATTCACACAGATGGCAAAGTGTGATGTTCATTCATAAGCCTTGTTTTTCCTTTGCTAGGTGGAGCCCGAGTGTGGAGTGCCACAGTAAAATCAGACGACAGATGGACAGTGTGACAAGAGCATCAGAAAGGATCGGGCCTCGCTGTGAGAGCCAGCCTGGATTCCGAGCGCTGACAAGTTGCTGAAAAGGAAGCCAGTGGGAGGACTGTGGCACGAAGAGGAAGTGGAGCCTTGTCTGCAGTCACACCATTGATGGAGGACAGATGGATGGCCGGATGGCCAGTCACCTCTCCTCTTAAACCTTTGGAGAGTGGTCCTTTGTCCTCTGCTGGACACATATTAGGAATTTTAACACACTCTCTGAATTCACTTTTCATAAAAACGTAAAATTTGACGGCACCATACAACCAGACTCAACCGTTGCATGGTGATAGATCTGCAAACATGAGTGCCGAGGGGTACCAGTACAGAGCGCTGTATGATTATAAAAAGGAAAGAGAAGAAGACATTGACTTGCATTTGGGTGACATATTGACTGTGAATAAAGGGTCCTTAGTAGCTCTTGGATTCAGTGATGGACAGGAAGCCAGGCCTGAAGAAATTGGTTGGTTAAGTGGCTATAATGAAACCACAGGGGAGAGGGGGGACTTTCCAGGAACTTATGTAGAATACATTGGAAGGAAGAAAATTTCGCCTCCCACACCAAAGCCCCGGCCACCTCGGCCCCTTCCTGTTGCACCAGGTTCTTCGAAAACTGAAGCAGACATTGAGCAACAAGGTCAGTATTGATGAATGATTGCTTAATGACACTGTCTTTTTCTTTCTTTTTTTTTTTAAGGAAAAGTCTTAACTTCTGCCCAGAGCATAACAGTCCAACCCAAACTTATCTTGGCAACTGTACCTGAATTGATATGTGGTACATAAAAGCTTGGTCAATCATTATACAGCTAGAAATTTGTGTTTGTGGGGTTGGGCATTGTTATAAAAATAGGGAGATAGTATCTGAGAACCTGTTTAGTGAGTGTCTTTAAACACTATTATTTTAGTTGCCATTTAATTAAACACCTATTATATTCTTATTCTTGTAATTAGTATTACAGGTGACTATTCCTAATCTGAAAATCCAAAATGCTCTCAAATCCAAAACTATTTGATGCTCAAAGGAAATTCTCCCTGGACCATTTCAGATTTCAGATTAAGGATGCTTAAGTGGTATAATACAAATGTTCCAAAATTTGGAAAAAAATTCAAACCGCTCCTAGTCTCAAGCATTTTAGATAAGGGATACTCAACCTGTATATATCTAAATAATCATTTTGGGAAAGTAGAGGGTAAGTCTAATATAAGTATATTTAACATTAATATGATTTGTATGGAAAAATGTAGAGCATAATAAAATGACCACAGAACTCAGCAGAGAAGAAACCATTGTTTTCATAACCCGGTATCTACCTCTTGGTTTCCTCTCCAGGAACACTGTGGCTGAAGTTGAAACCCAATCCTATAGTTAATAGAATAGTAAAGGGATTTCTTTTCCCTTGTGGGTGGTGTCATTTGTAGCATTAATGCCTATAGTCTGCTTGGCCTTCATGACGGGAAAAAATTTTACTGAATTCCTTTCCTAAATGGAAACCACCTTCATTCAGAACCACTTATTGCTTGTTGGAGATGGCCCACACTTGAGCTGTGGGCACATCTGTCCCTTTAAGGTTTTACTTCTATTGAGTTTTACACAGGGACAAATCTTGTGCTTAGCTTTGCCATTATCAGCCTTGTCAAATATCGGTTTCCTCACTAGTAAATCTCAAGCATTTTTTTTTTTTTCCCGTGTAGTCTTTTTTTTTTCCTCAAGGACTAAGAAAGGCATGGGAAGGTATGTTTAAAATGGGTGGGCCCAACTGCAGTGGTTATATATTGAATAGGCCTGACTGGTGTCCTGGGATATTTCTGGAAGAGATTCTGATGCCATTAGTAATGTCTTATGCCTTCTTTAAAGTTGGCTTATTCTAGCACAAATGAATGACATAATGAGGATAAAGAAGCAGAGTGCAAGGGTAAGAGCTGCCTTTTGGCATTGGATAAAAATAGGACTGGGAATATTGTATAAAAGTCAAGAAATTTCCTAAGGATACCTGAAAGGAAGTTCTTTTCTCTCCCTCACCTGCCCAAAAGGGGTACTTATTTCATAAACATTATCCTGTACTTTATAAATAATGTTCAAGTAATATCTTTTACTATGGAATTCAAAAGCAAAAGTTAATTTTTCTTTGCAAGTGAGTCAAAAAACCTTGACTCTGCACACACACACACACACACACACACACACACACACACACATATAATTTTGTCATCTATTGCATTGAATGCACTTTCACTTAGCAGATTGAAGGTGTATATACACACACACACACACACACACACACACACACACACACACACGCATAATTGTTTTTCTCCACCAAATTATATATTTTTAATTTGACTTGTTATTTTAAGTTAAAAACACTTTCTTAAGGCTAACCAAAAAAAAAAAAAAAAAGATTTAATTTGTCCTGTAATACAAAAGGTTACAGAATCATAGAAATAATCTAAATTTTGAATTAGAATAGGTGATTTGAAAGGTAGAATAAGGGCACCTTGTCAAGATTAGTGACAAAAAGATTTTGTAAAAATAATTTCTAAAGAAAATTGCATTTGGTAACTGCCATCAGGTATAAGTTTATTGGATATAGTATACAGAAAAGCAAGTCCTATAGAAAAAATGGTTTTCTCTTTTTATATCCTTATTATTTTATAAGGCTTTCTTTCTCATTTGGGGTGCTGAAAATTGAGATTTTTAACAGCTTTTTCATTTTTCTTTTTAATGTATGAAAATGTGTAGTAAAATGAAAAATTTTAGCAGAATTCAAGGAAGAGACCTATGATAATGTGTGTGAAAGTGTTAGAGCCTGAATATAAATGAGAAATTAGGAATAACTGAAAGGTTGAAAAGGCAGTGTTAGGGGGGTTATGTAGGCAGCATAATACTAAACAATCGATTGTTTTTAGAAATTTTAGTCTTGTATTCCGATTTAAATTTGTGAGGATTCAATAGCTCCTGCAAGTTGCATGTTAAATTGATATAGAAAATAGTTGTAAGGACAAATTTTATGTGTTGGAACCTATGAAACTGGTTTCTTTTGCCTAAGTTTGTATTTATTTGAAAAGTTTTTACAGTGACAAATTGTGTGAAAGCAAGAAAAGGTAGTTCTTTTCTTACTGTAGTTGAATTCTTTGCCTTTTTTTTTTTCCTTTTTACTCCCGCCACCTGACTTAGCCTATTTGTTGTGTTTGGCTGTCTGCATTTAGAAGGTTACTCCCAGCCCACCCCCTAACCCAGGACCAAGAACCACATGCAGTCCTCTTCTGTGGAGGTGGTGCAGCCTGTTAATAGACATCAGGGTGCACAGAGGGTGCTGGGATGCCTGCATGCTGATCCTGTGTCCCTTGCATCCTACCGAACCTCACGACCTCTGTTTTTAAAACAAAGTCATCATTAGACTCTGGCTAAAAGTAGACCCTGTGTGAGAGTTTCCTCCCTACATAATAGAAACCACTTTTCCACTTTCCTTATCTTTTGGAAATAAAGCTGTGAAGTTTAACTTTTAGGGGGCAACAGAGTCAAAAACCTGTCAGAAAATCTCATATACAGCTCTTCTCAGGAGCATACACTCTCCACCACTACATTCTGCATACAGTTTTTTTTTTTTTTTTTAAGGAAGCCCTGACTTATGGATTGAATGAATTTATTTATTGGATAGTCTTGGATTTGTTTTACTAAATTCCTTTAGCAAGCGTGAACTGAGTCCCTATTTTGTGCTAGAAAGCAGAGATAAAAGATGAAATCAAGCTCCAGCCAGCCAGCATGCCCTCTGCCTCCCACTCGTGCCGCTCTGCCACTTTAGGGCTGTGCTTTGTCCCCTCTGCTTGGACAGCTCCTCCACAGATGGCTGCTTGGGTGACCCACTCTCACCACTCTGCTCAGTCTGTCTTCTCACTGGCCTTAGCTCTGCTCACTCTATTTCATGCTTCAACCTGACCCCCTGGTTTTGCAAAGCATTTATTGCTTAACCTACTATATAGTTTACTTACTATGCTTATTACTTATTGTCTGTTCCCTCTGTTAGATTGTGAGCTCCATGCGGGGAGGGATCTTTGTGGTCCCCCATTATCCCAAGTATCTAGAACGGTGCAGTAGGTTTCCAGCAAGCGAGTGCACTGTTGCAGCTCATCGTCTGGCCATTTCATTTCCTGCATGGCGTTTGAAATTAGCCAGATGCTTTGTGTGTCATGGGCAGGCATACAAGGCTTAACAGCCCATCCTGCTTTTGAAAATCACAGCTTATTTGTCATTCATATCATTCACATCTAAGGCATCCTGCCTCAGCTTTAACCATTGCCTGCTAGGTCTCCAGAGCTCTTATGTTCTGCCCCGGTGTTTGGGACAGTCGTTCTGCTGGTGGGGAAGTGGGTTAAACTGATTACTGTCTTCAGTCCCTTAAGCCAAGTTGAGTAGGTGTGTCGTGATCAGCAAGTGTCACAGATTTCATGCCCTTTCTCCCCTCCTTTATTTCCTTCCCTTTGCAGTGGGGGCTAAAATTGCCAATATGAGGATCACATTTTATTTCATTTTCCCACAATCCAGTAGAGCCACTTTTTATGTTTTTAGGAGAGAACCTCTTTCACATCTTGTTCAGGAGAAGGGTGTGTTGGGCATGCAAGGTGAGTATCACACGCCCTTAGGAGAGGCAGCTGTGGAAAGTCAATCTTCTAGCTCTTTCTGCCTTGGGCTACCGAGGTGCTGGCATTCCATCCCCTTACAACCCCATCCAACTAGGGTCCTGTATTTTCTCTTGTACACAAGGAAATGAGTCGATTGAAGGTGGGGATTTAGGGATAGGGGAATAAAAATATATTTCTCATAAGAAGGTTGGCTATTTCTCAAGACAGTAGATTTGACACGTACTTTGAGATTCTTTACTTAAAGTCATGCTAATGCAGAGTATATAGACTAGTGAGATTCTGTGCCCATGTTTGTGTAGAATGTTAAAATCTGCTAACTTGGGAGACCACTTATGAGCCCCTCCATCCACGACCCACACACCCCTCCCTATGCTCCCGTCAGGGACTCTGACAATGGGTCCCAGCTGGTTTTGAATGTAAAACATAAAGCACGCATTTGGCGTGGCCTATTTTAAATCTTGATCAAAATCCCTAAATGGGAAAAAAAAAAAAGTCCGCGATGGGTGTTTGCTTTCAGGGTTTCCTGAGGCATGTTATTTTTACATTTTTCACACTCAGCATTTTTGAGTGTCCCTCCATGATTTTTGCTCTCTGTCTAGAAAGCAAGGCTGTAATAAATCACATAAATTGACTACACCGTACAGAGGTCATAGAAAATGGCGACCCGATCCCAAATTACACACCTTTGCTGAGCCCTGCAGCCATAACCTATGGCTGTCTCCTTGTGACCACTGAAATAGCGTTCATGCAAGTAATTTGCTTTGCTTCACAAACTCCTGCCATTATGAACTCTGTGTTGTTTCAGAATAAGCCTTCTCATAACTTTCTCCACTTTCTCTCCTACTTAAGTAAGCCTTTTCTGTGAAGTTGGAGAGTTGTCCTGTTAAACCCCCAAATGGTGGGGTAAGCCATCCAACTTTGAGTGCTGACTACCTGTTCTGCATCTACTTTTGTGGGAAAGCAGGGCCGGTTGCAGGATCTTTGAAGATAGGGACCTTTGAGCCCTGTCTCTAACTCTGACCAACCAGAAAGGTTCATCAGAGCATTGTAGAGATTTTTACCCAGGCGTAAAAATTTTTAGGTGTTTGCCCTCTGTGTTTTAGTATAAAATGAAATAAATTTCTAAAAGATGTAATCAATATAATTGGTGAAAGAGTGGGTCTGAAAAAAACAAATGTGGTAATTATTTTTAACAAAATCAGATGAGCCTAACCACTTCTCTTGTGATCACAGAATATATTACTTGCATATTCAGTTACATATTGCAACCCAGTTCTCTCTCTCATAAGCACCAGCATTTGTATTCTTATTATTTCTTGATTTCTTAAAACATTTTTCCTGTTAAATTTAGTTGTTTTGCTTCCCCAGAAATGTGTAGGAGAAAGGAAAGTAACCCTAATTAACAATTTGGATAATATATCCATGGTTATTTGAAAAGGAAATTGACAAGAGGATGACGAAGTCTCACCTTTTCTGCTTTTTAGCGTGAGGGTTCTGTCCCTGAGCTGACCTGGCCACCTTAGGAATTTATAGGCAGAACCTGAGTGGCCCAGGAGTAGAGAGGCTGCCCTTGCTATTTCCAGAGAGGAGAAGGCATTTCTCCCCCTCCCCCTAGTCTATTATTTGCAGGGAAGGACTTGATTGTCTTTTTCCTGGAACTATGGCGACAGTTACGTTCAGGGTTACAGAGTAGGACATTATTTGAGGAGATGCTTTTTGCCAGGTGTTCTTTTCTGCCTGTGTCCTTTAGAATCACAGAGCTGTGCTAGGCAAGTTATGTTTTCTTATTTAACTGAGGTATTTGTTCAGATGCTTTTGTTAAGGCTTGTTTCTGTGCCCTTTTTTTCTAACATTGGCAAAGGGTCCAATGTCCATATCTGTACAGCCTAAATAAAGCCCTGACACCTCTGATTTGAACAGAAGTTATTTAAGTGGAGGCAGCCTATTTTGTTTCCTAGCAACTAAGTTAATGTTGATGTTCTAATAAAATTTTCTTTGTCATAAAAATAGAACTCTATCAGCAAAAGTGTTTCTTTTTAACTTAGTTGTCAATAAATTCTTTGATAAGTATGTTGTCAGTATTTTCTGGTTTCTAGGTGAATGCATCTTTGTCTAAAACAGGAGGAATTCTGATTAGTAAGCATTTCTTCAGTAAGTTTGAGTTTGAGAAAATAAACATTAGAAATTCTGAAATTCAGCAACAAATGGTGCGTTACATCTGCTAAGTAGCATCCAAAACGGGGAGAATTTTTTACCTATGGCAAGAAAGAATGCCAAATACATGATATCGTTTACATATCCATGTTTTGATTAGTAAAAAACAAAAAAGCAGATGTTAGCAGTACAGCTAGTCAGTGCATATGTGTGTCTTTGTTGCTAACAGATTTCCATGGGGAAAAGACGTAACACTGGTCTGAAGGCCGAGATAGGAGAAAATTACTTGGTGTGATAGCTAGAAATGAGAAGCGTAATTGCATGATGGATTATATCTTAATACTTTGAGGTCTTGATCGAGTTTTTGGCATTCAATATCAAAGCAGTCCTGAGGCTTTCAATAGAGGAGGACAGAGTGGACTAGAAATTGTCTTTATTTCAATTACTTGTGTATAATTTCCCTAAAATGTCAAGTTATTTAACAAAATATTGTCAGAATACTTTGTGAATGTGTTGTTCGTATTTACCAATTTATGTAAAGGACCATGATATTTTATTTCTAGTATGATAATTCCATGCACCATACAAATAGTGCATGGAATTATAGTAGTAGGAATGTTAAGATATAACTTTAAATTAAAAATGAAACACAATATCATAGTATACATTGTTAAAATATAACTGCAATTAAAAATGAAACAAACAAGCAGTAGACCTTTGTATAATTAGGTATGTAGAACTTTCTCCTAACTGAAAACGTGGCTGTGATTTTCAGGAATACCTTCTCTGGACTGTTTTTTGCTTGTGGGTATTTGCACTATGTTTGTATTCATCTGTTTATCTATTCTCAGTTGGTAGCATGTATTATGCAATGCCTGTAGATTATTCTGTCCTGTCACAGTTTGATATATATTGAAGTTCCAACTGTGAATTTACTACAGTGTATTGTAGGTGACTCTTTGTAATTTGATCAGATTTGATATCCAAGATAGTAAAAAATATAAGCATAAGTAAAATATAAATCTGTGATATATTATTTGAGTCAGAAATTCTACCCTGCTTTACTTCCTATGAGTTTCTTAACTCTTTTAATCCTAGTGCTCTCTAATTATAAAATGAAAAGCTAAGATGCTGCCTCTTCTGAGTTTTGGCCATGTTTTTGTTTTAATCTCTCTTTTCCTACTTATAAGAATTGTTGGGAGAGATAAAACCTGGAAAAGTTTAAGTCCTCACTAATAGTGTATCCCCACTAATGTAACCCAGAAGCCCTGTATATGGGAAGAAAAGAATGTATGAGAGGACTTATGTAGAGAAACAATCTACGATGGTTGGGAAGATGTGCCCACATGATCTCATTGCAAGATTGATTGGAAGCTGGTCAGTCGGATTATATGGGTCTCAAGTTTTTGCAAATCTACATGGTGTATGAGTTTAAGATTTATTTCACCAGTGTAAAATTTTATGCTCCACCTCTCTTGGTAGGCATTCAGCAGTTGCTGACATCTACGTTGGTTTGAGACTCTTCCAGTTGCACATGTTCCAGTACGTTGGTGAATTAAAAAAATACCCATGTGCTGCGTCCTTTGTACTGGATGTGTACAGTATAAGTAAATTCCTTGACATGGTGTGCACCCAGAGTTCCTAGGGATTGATTTGTTTAGTGGATTTTTTGTTAAATTTTCCAAAGTAAGTAGAAGGTGATGGTTCTAACTTTTGTTTGTTCAGTTTATAAAGGTTTGTTTGTTCAGATCTCTTTAAGTCTACCTAAGAGGTAACACGTTAGCATAGGCATTAGGCCAGGCTGCCTTGTGAAGCCAGAGTGACTGTCTGGGGTGGTTGTCCTCATCCTCTAGGCTTCTCCCGAAAGAGGAAAGCTGGCATAATGCTCTCAGACCCAGCACGTGGAACCAATGCCCCGGTGCGAACATGTGGGCATTGGTGCCAACTTGCTACTGCTTTTTAGTAAAATAGATTCAGAGTTCCTTAAGAGTGTTCATAAGATTTTTGTGATGTTAGATATTATAATAAGATGTTAATTTTTTAATGTGACTCTGCATTAAACATTGTTGGTTTTATTTTTATCCTATTTGTTAAAATAATTTTTAATATTTAACTATGTTGCTTTTTTATTAGTAACAAGTTTATTTGAAATATTTCTATCCATGTGTCCTAACTATAGAAACATAGTTTAATGTTTGTGTCATTATTAATTTCTAATTTCAAAGCATTTTACAGCATCGTTAAGTCTTACCACGTTCCTTTAGGTAGCAAAAAGTAAGTTTTCCACTTTTGGTGGAGAGGTACTTGAAGAGGTTAGAACAAGATAGCTTTATTGCTAAATAATATTGAATATCTACTGAATACCAAGGAATGAGATATAATGAATTTGGTTAGAACATATCAAAGTATGTATTATCATTATTGTCTCACACTTCCCTGTGAATCTATTTAAATGTTGAATATATCTTTTTCAAAGTGAACCTTAAAAAATGTGCAGACTTACTGTTTGCCAATCATTGTGCAAGACATTTTATAGACAGTTTTCATTTGATTCTCACTATTCTGCAAAGATGGCATTATTACAACCATTTTCCAAATGATGATTTATAAATATTTAAAAATAAAGCAGACTCCGTACTGATGGAGCATTCACAGGGTTCAAGAACACTCTGGGCAAGGCGGGCAGTTGTGCGGATCTTGTTAAGCAGTCCTTTGTGAAGTTATCAGTAACTGAATTCTGCTTTGGGGGCAGTCTTCCATCATCTCTATTTTGTCTGTTAAGTTTCATTAGCTATTACATTCATACAATTACAAGATCAAATTACCTTCACTGTACATACGACTAACAACATTTTTTTAGGTCTGGTAAATATATTAAAGAGTTGAATTACAAAGAGACTGATAAGGCCATGAAGCCAAGACAAAATTTTGAGCATATGTGTGTATATGCAATTTTCCTCAGGAAGAAATGTACCTTGATCAGATAGCTCAAAAGTTAAGTATCATTGACAAATGGATTTTACCTTCCATTTCTGTTAGTTTTGAAGAAGTTAAGTGTCTGCTTTAGATATTTCCCTGAGTTTTAAATTTTCTTATTTCTGACTCATATCATTTTGATTAAAACAGAGCACAGACTGCTTATTACCTGCTTAAAAGCCAAAAACTTGAGGATATCCAGCATAAGAATTGTGTGTTTTGGCATGCGGCTGGCAGCTGCTTGAAATCCATAAGTAGAGAAATCTCAAGTTGACTCAAATGAATCTGAAGTCGTATACCTGAATTATGTTAAGATTAGCAGTAAAGGCCATTTTAAAAGACTGAGTAAATTACTAAATTCCTTTGAATGTCAAAACTTATTCCTCAGGAAAGTAGACCACTGCCAAGTTTATAACATAAACATTGTGTTTCTGTTACTTGAATTCCAAGGACAGAAGGGTGGATGAGGGCACATGAAAGGCACAGGTGAATTTTATTTCTAGGTGTTTAAAAGAACAACGTGACATTGCACAGAGATCTCTCAAAGGCAGTGAGCACCAGCAAAAATTTCTTGGATACTTTTATTTTTGCTTTTTCTTTAATTGAAAGAGAAACTTATTTTAAAGATTGCATTAAGAAGGCCTCTGACTGGTTCAGTCCTGACATAGCCTCTTGAGAAGTCCCTAAGAAGATAGAAAAACACAAACATACATTCTAAACACACACAAGCTAGAACCAGTGGGGAGAAATGCATACTGTAAACTCATCAGAACTGGGTTTAAAAACACAACAGGATAAGTGTGGATCACCTAAAGATAGCCAGGCAGACCATCTCCTCCCTGACTCTCTGCCCGTAATTCAGGAGGGCACAGGTAGCTGTCCAGACTGCACTTCTCCTGTCTCCCCAACATTGCCTTTCTGTTCAGTGGGAGGCTGCAGCTCAGCAAATAACCAGGCAGGGCTGGGAGGGTGGGATAGGGGCCATTCCTGTTATGTCCTGAGAATCTTATTCTTAAAAAGGTGCTGGAGGGTGGGGTAGAGTAGAAAGACCTGTGTTTACTGACGGGTTTTTAGTACTACAGGTGCACCATCATTCAGAGCATCAGAAAGCTGGGCAATAAAGGCAGGAGAACATTTTTCTCTCAGGCTAGCAAAACTGTGTTGAAATGAAAAACACTTTGGGAATTGACCTGGGAATGATTCATCTCAACCTGCCAACTAACTTTAAGTCTGTAGCCAGCACACAAGTGGGATCATGGGTGGGCTCAGAGCAAACACCAGGTCGGGGCAGAGCTCTCCCTATTTAATCATAAGTAAGCAGGAAAAACCTAACCAAGCCTACAGAAAAATGTTTCTCCATAAAGGAAAGGGGGAGATCATATTGGAGATCCAAACGAAGAGTAGACCTGCAAAACTGATTTTTTTGTTTCAAAAAGACGTGGCCCTTGTGAAAGGGGCAGAACGCAGTTACGTGATTATGAGCTGAAGATACAATGGGATGGGATGAAATGGGAGCAAAAACGATTAAAAATGATTAAAGAAATTAAAAATGTATCATGCATTAAAATTCATATCAGGCAGTAAAGAGCAGAATTGACCCAGCTGAAGATAAATTCTGTCGTGAAGGAGAAATGCAGATAAAGCTCTTTCAGAATCAAAAGAAAAATTTAAAATGAGGGAGAAGGTACATAGAAGATCTCACATAAAAATTGCAGATGTTGGTAAACAGGAAATCATATCAAGTGAAAGAACATAATTACAATAAGCTTCCATGCGTGTTGCAGATTTGGAAGTGTTCTCTGCATTCTTCCTGTGAGATCAATGAAAGGCCACCTCTGGATGTGTCTTGGTATTTTGTTTTAAATTATAAAACTAATAATAAAGTACCTTGCCAAAATATCTAGCAAGGTATTTACTACCAAGGAACAATATTGTCTGTCTGCTCCTTTATAGCAGTAAATGACAAACAGTAGAAGGTGGATTTCAATAAAGTTTTGAGGAGAAGAGATGATTTAAGAACCCGTTGAGCTTTCTCCTTATGTTTTACGTGGACAGGCTCTTGAGAGGCATCCTCTGACAAGCAAGATAAGCTAAACCTCTGATGTCACATGGGAAGACTTAGAAGTTGGCTTTTCGTTCTTAAGCTTTTATAATTAGAAAGGCATAAGTTTAAAAGTAATTTTGATTAACTTAAAGAGTAATTACTAGAAGAATAAAACTGAAATATATATAACCTAGAAATATAATGCATGTTCCAAAAGGTAGACAACAAAGTATAACAATATTGATGGGGAAAATGCTGACTATGAATGAACACTTTAAAGAAATACATAAACATACGTATGTACAGATATATGTGTATACCCATATAAACATAAAGCTGGGTATATCTATATTTGTGTGTTCAACACATTTCAGGTGCTGTGCTAACGTTTCACTGCATTTTACTTGTTAGTTTTCATAAGAATTGCATGACACTGGCCTTCTTATTAAACCTGTTGTAAAGATAAATTAAAGTTTAGGTGAATGATGGCCCAAGGTCACATAGCTAGTGGCGGAGTTGAGACTTGACCCCAAACAGGCCTACCCAGTGCTTCTAAGAAGCTCTGCCATAGAGCAAAGGGGCCAGTGGGGGGTAATGTTCACATAATACTACGTGATGTGACACTGCTTACTCCTGATTGGCCACAGGGTACCCTGAAGCCAAAGGCAGATGACTCCCTGGCTTGCCAGAAGCCTGTGATGTGGTTTGATATGACAAAGTTAAACAAGCAGATTTTTCCTCTCTCTGGAAATAGACCCAAGAAAAACTAAAGAAAATAAAGCAGATGTGCAAGTTACTCTTCTTTACAGCAACTTCATCAGAGCAACTGGCTCGAAAGAGGTGATTACTCTTAAAGGACAGTTTGTTCCCTCTGCATGTCGGAACCTATGGGTCTTAAGTGGTTAAAATACTGACCTTCCTTTTAACCCTCACATGGCTAGTGCTTCTCAATGTTGTAGGTGACATTATAGATTTATATAATGTTACAATATTTATATACATCTATATGTAAATTAATGTTTATGTATAAAACATATTAATACATGATATGTATTTATAATAAATACTAAATATTATATATAACATAATATAGTACATAAGTAATATAGTATGCAAGGACATATAGAAAAGAGTCATTGTTGAGGTATGGTGTGCAAATGCACCTTAACAATTTGGGTTTGCTATTTCACTCAAAGCAGCCCTAAAGAAAGGATTGAAAGCTAGCTCTCACTTGCTACTTTGCTAGCCTCCATTGTTTGGATTGTAGTTACATGTACAGTTATATTGTAACTGTCACTTGTGGTCTAATCGTCCCCTTAGGGGAAACTTGAGAAACCTACTCAGCTTTAACTTTTAGAGGAAGTTTAAATATATTGGAGCATAAAATTCACAGTTGTTTAGCTGAAACTCCAGCTCTTGGCAGACCACATCTCTCCAGCTCTTCTATGATTGGAATCATCTAACTTTGACCCTCATTAAGGAAAAGTTTCACAAGATTAAAGAAAAAAAAAAAATGTTTTCTTTGCCAGGAACCTGAGTCTGTGCAGCAGACTCAGACCTCTTTGCCTGTTCCAGTATAGTCAGATAAGTGAATTGTCGCTAGTTAACTGTTTTTATTCCCTTAACTATTTTTGGTGAATTCTAACTTAGTTGTTATGGTCCCTTTACTATCAATATTTAATACTTTTTTTTCTTCCTATCTTCCTTCCTTCCTGGTTTTGTCATAATCTAGCTGTGAGACTAGTTGCCTTTCATCCATTCTGGCAGAGAATGGTGGGGTCAGTTTAACAATGATCTTTTCCCAAAATACAAGGACTGCTGTCCCTCTCCACTTTCCAAGCAACCCTACTTACTTCATTTTTTAGAACTCACCCAAAATATAGCCAAGGGTTTTGCTTAGACAATGGTAAGAGTCTTTTGATTCAGTGAACCCTTCAGGGACCATGTTTTACCATCGTCAAATGTTGTGTTTAGTTCGCATTTTGAAATGTTTAAAATTTTATATCCTAGCAAATGTAGTTAGTAGTTTTCAGATTATGTTGTCTCACATTAAACATATAATTTCGTAAGAGAAGGAAATGGGGACAGCAGGGGTTAATAAACAGTTACTAATAGTAACTACTGTTAGTAATTAAAGCCTCTTAAAATGAGGGGGGAAATCTTTTGAGAGGACAGAGAATTGATATTTAATATTTTGGGCAGAAGTAGCACAGGTTCTGATTAATTTTGTTCCCTTATTCTGGACTTATTCTGGTATGCAGTTGATTAATTACAGGAATTTTTGATTTGCTGAAAAGGTTGTATTTGCAATTTTTTAGCATTACTGTGCTACCTTTTCCCTTTCTTAAATACATGCAAGATGAAATGTTTTGCCTCTGAGATGAAAAATGTGAAATTTCTTCAGCGTGACTCTTCATTTGTTTGTTTGCAGATACACATTGAGCGTTTGCTTTGTGCCAGGCACTGTGCTGTGTGCTCTACCTGCCTTATCTTACTTGGTTTTATTTACAGGTTGAGGCTTAGAAAGAAAAAAACTTGCCTAGAGTCAAATACTGGTAGAAGGTGCAGAGCTGGTCTTTGCATGCAGACTCTCCCTGCAGAATGTGTGCTTTCCCACATGACACTGTACCACACCACCCTCGGAGTGAAATGCAGGAGAGGAACCTCTTGCAGCATTAACTAAATATTAGCAAGTAATTGCCTGTAAACTGTACGCTTTTAAATATGGTCTCACATTTCTGTAATTTTTGCCCATATACTCACTACCCTGAAACTAACTTAAGAATCTTACAGATGTAGACACTAAAAATGATTGATTGGCTGATATCTCATTTCTGTCAAAGTCATGTACTAGAAACACGTATCAAACCAGAGACTTATATGAGACAATTTATTTACACATTTGGAAGAAAACGCATCAACTCTTTCAAACAAAGTTTGCTTGAAATAAACAGGGAAGAATATGAAATACCATAGGTTAAAACAATGCAGTCATTTCGTTTAGGCAAAATATTATGCTATTTGAACATTGTTAGTTTTGGAACCCAGAGTCATATTCCTTTATAGCAATTCCAAGGTAGAAGAATGTTTGTGTTTTAATTGGTTAATTAAAGTTTAGGCAAAAGTTTTATCTTAGAGAAAAGAACAGCTCTGATGTAGAGCACATGAGGCTAGAACATGGATCATGTATCTGAACTTTTTCATGTGGCCTCAAGTTGAGTCTTGCTTAGCAAACACAGCAGTCAGACTTCAGTTCACATCATAATGTATGAAGCCAAAAGAAAAGTCCAAGGTGCTGGGCAGATTTAATGATTTTTATCTGAAGTACTACTTCCAGTAAGGCAAGGCATAAAGAAAGGTCTTTTATGGGTAGATAGACACTCAAATGCTTTCCTAGGCCAGACCAAGGTGGCAGTGTCAACTTCTGTGTTATGGCTTACCCCCAAGACAGATCGTCTCACCCCTCTTAGGAGTTAGAGTATGCCCTTGTAGCTGTGATTGGGGAAAAATTCACACCTGTGAAATGGAAAGTGTGCTGGGTTGAACAGATAGCCCGGGTCTGTCTGGGCCATGGCCAAGGATTGCTCAATTCTGGAGACCTCCTCCTCGAGCTTGCTTCCGTTCAGACTTGGCCCTCAGTGTCTGGGTAAGTTGGAGTGTGACTGACGATCCAGGGAAAGCCCCTGGTTTGGTCGAGTTTGCCAGAGAAAACTGGATCTAAGTGGGAATAAAATTTGCTGACCCCCGCCTCAGAGGTTACCATTTACATTTATGTTTTGCATGACTCATTTTAAATTACAGTGCTCTACAAGTATAGAAAGAAGCCTTCCTCTTCCCACCCTCCCCCAGACACCACATAATGGAAAAAGCAAGAATTTTCTGCATAAGCAAGGCCTTTAAAAAAAACACAAAAAGCTAGCTTCTGATGGGACTTTTTTCCTGCCAGAATTCCCACTGGTCCACTGTGCAGTTTTTACAAAGGCCACGATGAAAGAGGAAGGCCCATCTTGAGCACTTTGCTTCTGTGTTTTGTGAAACCTAACTTGTATTTCTGTTCTTGGTATCAGAAGAGTTAATTTTTTTAACCTCTCTGATAGGTTCTCTGTTAAAGTATAATTTTGATTAAGAAAAGATTTGTTCCACTGCTGTGATTAGTTTTAAAACTTTGAAAGGATTTGATGTTCTGTTTCCTGTCTAAAAAAAAAAAAAAAAAAATGTACTGTCCTGTGAGCTCCAACTAGAGGAGAGGATTTTCCTCAGAAAATTCAGCTTTGGGAAGAACCAACTAGGGAGGTCATAACCTAGCAAATTCTTCAAGGGAAGTTGCAATGAATTGAAAGTGGGTAGGGTTAGGAAGCTGAAAGTTCTGTTCCACCACAGCTGTAGCTGAATGAACCATTTCACTCTGGAGCCTGGGCAGTCACGTGATTTGTAGCAAACACGTCTGCAGAAGTCACAGATTTCAATTCATTTGCCTGGGCCCCGACTAGGAATGTGTACCCATAGTTGTACCTTTCCTTCCTCCCCAGAATGCTTGCTGGAGAAAATGTGTAAACCAACTGTGGTGAACAGATTACCCGTTGAAGCCTTTCTTTTCCTTTAGAGGCAGTTCAATTTGCTCACCAAAAAGAAGCTACTGTAGAATCAAGACCAGCTCCCAGCCCAGGGCTTCAGCTCATGCAGCTGCTCAGTTAATTTTGGTGGATCAGGGGCAGAAACAAGTTACCTTTGGGATCCAGATTCTGACCAGTCTGCCATCGAACAATCAAACGGACCAGAGTGACAGGGGGCTACTTAATAGAGATTATGTAAAATGGTTCCTCAAGCTTCATGGACAATTGAGTAACTTCAGTTTCCTCTCTTCATTCTTGTTTACTTCCTGCTCTTCTAAAATCAAGCATTAGGTATCCTGGTCTCTTACAATAAGAAGATTAAACAGCTGTAGTTTAAATTAAAGTATTAATTTGGAGTGTTCTGTGGCTGCATTAATTATGTTCTCCACTAAGATTAAATTCCTGCAGATTTGACAGATGCCCATAAGCAACAATATGTGCTTATCCATGGCAAACCAAAATTCTGTTAACCACCAATCCTTGGTGATTTTTTATTTATACATAATGACCTTTTAAAATTGAACTAATTTAACTTGGCTTCCCCCCACTTCCCAGTTAGCTAGAAGAAAAACAAAAGAATCTGAAGCAGGAAGAGGTTGTATGGAGTGTATTTGCATGGGTACAGGACTTAGTGATGGAAAATTCTGTTTTTTCAGTGGGATTTAGCAGAAAGCATGTGTTGAAACTCTCTTACCTAAATGGGCCATAATTAAAGACTTTGGGGTTTACTTATGAGTATTTTAATTAGAAATATTAAGTTCACTCAGTGGTCTTTGTGAAAACTTTTCTAACTGCATTTTTGTATTGAATAATAAGTTAAATTTCTGTGGGTACAAAGAGGAGTTTTAGCTGTAACCATGTTGTAACTAATGCTGAATATATTAGTGCTACTGTTCACTGAATGATTAACTGGTCATGTCCATTGTTAATTTGAAGTTTTCTTCCTTTGTTTTCCAATAATAGTTATAAGATAACATGTTTTAGAAAAACACACTTGTTTGAACTCAGATGTCATGTGGCTATCAGTGGGACTAGAGGTAAGAAACAGTAGCTTTAACTTAGCATCATGTTGAGTTCTGTAATATTCCATCGCATGACATATCCCATGGGTTTTACAGACAGTTTCTAAGAAATTCAAAGTAGTATGTGGTTTTATCAACCTCCCTGCGTCCCTGTGGCAAAAGAAATCATTTTCTGTTATTGAGGGGGCAAAACAGAGAGAGAGGTGAAGTGACTCAATTACTAGCTGGATTAAATCAGGCATCCAAGTCACTCTTGCTTCTGGTTGATTCTCTGAGACTCAGCTGCCATCTTCGAAAGGAAGAAATATGTTTCAGCATTGGAAAAAAACACAGTGCAACATGTGATGGGTCTTATTAGCTATCTGTTATTTTCTAGTCAAAAGATCCTCCTTGTTGGAGAAAAATATTTGAATTACTTTATTACATTAGCAAATCCTCATCATATTTTATAATTTATTGCATTATAAGTGAATATATTTAATGATGGTTGTACCTCTTGGAAAGTTTAGGAATTTAGATAAATACGCTTTTTTTCCTTTAATTTGGTTGAGTTTTGAATATGCTAAGTTTGGGTCAGGCATGTGGAAAATCTATAGGAGAGTTTGTTACTGATGTTGTAGGAGCACCAAAATCATTGCACTTTTGTTCAATGTCCTTTTCCATTGTTCTTGCTTATGTGGAGCACTTCCAAACAGACTGGGCATCTCAGAGCTTTGAACAATGCCCTTGGCCAACTGTTAGTCCTAATTGCTGTGACTAATTTGCTGTGTGACCTAAAGACAGTAACATACTTAATTAACCTTGATTTTCTCATCTGTGAAATAGAATTGATGACCCTCTACCAAGCCAAGGATTTGTGAGGCATCATGATCACAACCAAACCCCTAACAAACTCTAATTAGAGTATTTAAAACCAAATTATTTGATGATAACACTCAAAAATTAAAAATATCTGGCACAAACACAAAAAATTGCTTCTTAGACTTAAGTGATATGTTTAAACTTGAAGAAAAGGAAAGGAATTGAAATTATTTAGCCACAGAAAATAAAGACCAAAAGCCAATGTAAACAGTTGACAATTATATGAAGCAGTGTTTTGTGGAAAGTAGTAACGAGTTCTTCTAACCTCCTTTGAGACTATCCACAGAAGAAATGAAATTATTTTATAGGAGAATTACGTAAGTTAGTAATGGCGGTTATACTGAGCAATTCTTTCTAAAACACATACTTGAGTATTTCCTTCATTTTCAATGAAAGGGGCAGTGAATTTGAGCAGCTGTGTACGTGTTGCTCCAAACAAAAAGACCACTGGAATAATGTTTTATTTCTTGAAACAGTTTCCATTCACATTTATAAGTCTTATCCCTTGAAAGATGTTTTTTGGTGAACACTAGTATTTTTTTACATTATGTCTTCATTACTTGTACAATTTGTCTGTGAGCCATTACAGAGTTTTCAGTTTGCTATATGGGTGTATTCCGTACTTTATGCCTTGTTTGGAGGTCATACTAGCGTCAAAACCATGCCTCCCCATCCCCAACCCCCCCCCCAAAGAGTCTTGTTTGCTTTGTTCATTTTGGTGGATTTCTTTTTGAGGAGATTTCCAGGACTTCTTTTTCTTTTACAAAAGCCAAAATTATAGTAGCTTAATAAATTAAAAATATTTTGGCTTTATGACTAATCATTTATGAAGTGGCTCATTAGTAAAAGAAAAATAAATGCTTGACCAGGTGAGGTGCCTCATGCCTGTAATCCTAGCACTTTGGGAGGCAAGGCAGGAGGATCACTTGAAGCCAAGAGTTCGAGACCAGCCTGAGCAATATAGTGAGACCCTGTCTCTACAAAAAATAAAAAAATAAAAAAAAGTAGCTGGGTATGGTGGCATGTGCCTGTTGTAGTCCAACTACTTGGGAGACTGACAGGAGGATCGCTCGAGCCCGGGAGTTTGAGGTTGCAGTGAGCTATGATGATGCCGCTGCACTCTGGCCCAGGTGACAGAGAGTCTTGCTACTCTCTCAAGAAAGAAAAGAAAAAAAAAAGTGCTGAGCCCTGAGAGGGGAGAGGAAAAACAGTCTTTCTGGATCTGAATCTTTTGCATAGTCTTAGCAATACAGATCGCCACCTACTGGTAAAAAGAAAGAACTAAAACGAAAAGATGTTGGCCAATATCACAGGTAGTAGGTGTGACCAAAATAGAATTCTTTTGGTAGTGCTCTTGGTCAATGTACTTGAAAATATATGATTTGATTAGGAGCTTTTACCTGTACTTTGAATTTATCATAGCCAATCTCTTTAAATCATAAGTGGAAAGGAGGTAAGCTGCTCTCATGGTTTCTTCTAAAAGTATATATTTGAGACTGTTAATAGAATTCCATTTTACTGGAATATCAAATGGATAAGCAGATCTTTAATTGGACAAATTTTAGAGGCTTGATGATTGATTTTGAAGATATCTTTATAACTCTGTTAGTTTGCGTTTTCCTTCGGTCTAACCTGAAATCTAGTATTTATTGCCCAGCTGAAATGGAACAGGCTTGGTGACATTGGCCTTTGGTGCTGGGATTTGTTTTTATAGATCATGGGCACTGTGCAAAGATCACTGCCCTGAACTGCATCATCTACCCAGAGTTGTTGAACGTCCTTGATGTGCATCTGATAAAACAAAAGTTTTTTGTTGAAAATTCTCAAGTAATTTCAAACTTGGAAAATGCTCTTTTTATTGGCTTTCCCCCCACTCTTTGGATGGATGTATAAATTCAATTATTAAAATGATGTGGACTTAAATATAAAACACCAGTGTAGCAATTTTTTATTGTTAGTAATATATCATCTTAAAGCTCCCAGCCCCCCATTCCCAATATCTAAACACCCTTCAAATCTTGAGAACATTAACATTTACATAGATTAGTGTTTTATCTGGGGTTATGTGCATGTGTGTTGGTAGATATCCTAACAAACTTTTGAATAAATCCAACATTGTTCCAGTATATTTTGTCTTGATATCTGTTCATATTTGAAATTTTAAGCTTTTTTATGTTAAGTACTACCCAAATAATCATTTGATACCCTTTGTTGGCATTACATGATCAGTTAATTAATTTGGCAAAATTTATTTATCCCCTCCTGGGAACCATGCACTATAATAGTTAAAGAAAGAGGTTGTATAAGGAGAAATTGGGAGACCCATATGTTATTTGCTTCAATTTTTACGTAGTGCACCTATATATGTGTGAAAAAAATATATAAACTGTTACAAAGTAACATATTGATGAATTTAAATGAGTAGAGCATAATAAAAGCAAAAACCAAACAGGAAAGTGGTTGGAGTGAGGCCATAATAAACGAAAAGATATTTTCTGAAGGAAGAGAAACATGTTTATGTTTTCCAACAAATTCTTACGGATGTCAGCATGAATACCTGGTGTTGCAGCCTGGTTTGAAAAGACGAGGTAGAGGGGAAAAGGTAGTTTTATGAAAATATCGTCAAGGAATTTAAGACACGAGCATTTTATGTAGGAAAGTTGAAATGCATTGTTATAATCTGGCTGTGTAATTTCCTTCTGTAAAGACCTGCCCATTTACCAGTAATGATACCTTCTTTCTCTTCTATTTTTGTCTCTTCCTTTAGGAAAAGGAATATAATGCTTACTCATTATTTAAAATTCAGAGTCACTTTCCTGTTCCAGTTAGTTTTGTTCTCACCACTAAAGAAGAGTACAATTAGGTACATGTGCAACTTTTATCCCTACCTTTTCCAATTATCCAACTTTTATCCCTTTTTAATTTTACTCTATCAACCATCAAATATGTATAGTGGTATCTCTCCTTGGGTTTTTTTTGTATTATATTTCCATAAAAACACATATACTGGGCTTTGAAAATACTGCCCAGATATATTATCTACCCTGGCACTAAGTGGTCCTGTCACAAAAGCCAGTACTTAAACACACATTGCTTAAGTATTTAGATTCAGTTCATTTTTAAAGAATATTGTATTGGGCAGTTGGATTTCATTACTAAACTATTTCTTTCTTCAAATGACATAGGTTAATCCAGAAAGCCATTTTAAGATTTCTGTTACCCCAATAGCTCCCACTGCTGTGCTACTATGGCAATGATTTAACCTCCCATAAAGCTGCACTTTAATAAGAGTTTATAAGTTATCACTTACCAAGTATTTCATGTACTCTTTGAATGGAAATGGCTGGGGAGAAAAGTTAACACAGAAACTTTCTCAATCGAGCAACCATTTGAGCATTCCCCCATAGAAGACAGTCGATGACTGGTGAGCGAAGGATAACCGGATGAATGCTCACCTGAGAGCCCCTAGGGAACTGGAGGTAATTCCCTGAGCACCCGTGTTCACAGTCATCTGTTGTGTGCTTACTCTGTGCCAAGTGTTGGGCTGGATTCTGGGGTCACCAAAATGGAGAGGACGTCTTCAGTGCTTTGATGGTAGCTTCAGAACTCAGTGGGGGGAAGCAGAGAGCAGGAGCTGAATGTGCCACCCCAGCTCAGTGGGCAGCATACTTCAGGGACAGGATGGAGCCACCTGCTCCCCAGCGTTTTGTGTCTTCCGCCTTCACTCTGAGCACTTGATCCTCTCGCATCACTGTGCTTTTCTTCTCTCTGGGGTCTAGAGGTTGAGGCTTCAGTGCCTGCTCCTCAGATTGCAGGGGTAGGAGGAGGGAGTGGGTGCCCCCCCCAGAGTGTGGGATCTTAGTGACAGGCCCCAGCAGGGCAAGGGAGTGGAAACGCATGTGCTGCTCTCTGGCATTGCCACTCCTCCTCTGCCCCTACTCCCAGCTCCGTCAGCTCCCTTGCCTCTGGAATCAGTTGTGAAAGAGGGAGGGTTAGGTTATTCCTGTTGGCCTTGTTGATGTGCTTAGACATAGAAATAGACACTATCATAAGTGAGTTAAGTGTCTATATTCATTTAATAAAACTTATACCACCCATTATGTCACAGAAATGTGCCCAATTGCAGTTATCACCAATGCAGTCATTCAAAATCACTTGAGAGAAATAGACTTTGGTGGGCGGCTAATCTGGGGACCTAACCACCATTTATAACATTTGGGGGGAAAGTGTGTGCTTTTGTACAGCAAGCTTACAAATGAGCTTTGGAAACGCAATCCCTGTGTAAGTTGGTGACTTCCTGTGTTAGCACTCAGCCATACTAGCAGAGCCCTAGCTTTGTTAGCAGGCTTGTGTGTCCCCAGTCTTTAGCGTTTGAAAGCAGCATTGCTTGGAGATTTTGAGTTGGCTGTCTTGGAGTTCTTTAGGCTACTTATGAGACTTCAGAATCTGCTTGCCAGCACTGCTGAGCTAAAGGAAACTTAATTCATATCTCTAAAAAGGTCCTTTAAAGCAAGAGTGTGTGTTTCCTTTTATGCATATGCTCAAATTAATCTGGTGATCCATACTTAGGACTCCCCAAGGGAGAAAGGAAGTGAAGGAAATGATTAATTTCCAAATACAATAATCAAATTTCAAAACCATTCAGCACACAATGGGTTACTGCTATCGCTTTCTGATAAGAATCTTAAACTATCCTAGGATTTTTTTTTTTTTCCAGGAAGATTCTTTAAGGTAGATGATATAGTGGTTATGTTGGCTAACATCACCTTTGTTATTATGGAACTTAAAATTTCTGGGTTCTAGATTTGATTTTAAAATAGTAATTTAATAATGTATGGTAGAAACGTACTCTTGATAAAACCTATACAACACATCTCTGGTGGCCTTGTGCCTGATAACTCATAGGTTCTCGGTTCAGAAGGTAAAAAGTGTAAATGATGTTTCTGGGTTGGCTTTTCAGTGTACCCTGTTATTTTTTTTTTTAAGTAATCATTTTTATAATGAGTATCTCTTTATGAGCTCTCATGGCCCTCCCAGTTTTTACTTGTTTGGCCAAACTAAGGGCACTGGACATTTGTAAGCCATTCACTAACACAGGAAGTGCATAAGTCAGGCTTGAGGTGGGAGGCGGAAAGGGGATTCCTGTAGACGTGGATGAATCAGCTACTGATTTCTGATGGCAGACCCAGCTGCAAAAAGTAGGAAGCTTTTTTGTGGACTAGAACTACAATTCATTTCTTTGAAGTTTTCCAGCCCTTTCATTCTTTTCCATTATTTAGACTTCGCAAGTTTTGAAACAGAGTCTACATCCACAGAGGAAAGCACACAGTTGGCTGCATTACGAGGAGGGAGAAAGGGGCAACCAGCTCTCATCCTCAGAGAGGCTCAGAACAGGAGTTGTGCGGGACCTTTGCCCTGGTCGGGGTTGGGGGAGCCTTGGCTGTGTGCAGGAGGAGGGACTGACGCTGGAGATGTTCTAGTTGGTTCACGAGTTTGGGCTTTGAAGCACTGCCTCAAGTTCACGGGCAGGAATGAAGCAGAACTCTCTGCTTGGTGTCTTAAGACCTTCCTGTGTGCCAAGTGTTTGAGCAATCCCTCAGATCTCCCGCTTGAGCTAAAGAGTGGTGACTGGTTGAACGCCCAGCAGGGCTGAAAAAGTTTGGCCCTTTGCATCCCTCATCTGCTGTTTAGACTAAGGGCTGCGTTCTAGACCATTCTCCGCCACGCTGTCCTAAACCCGAGGATCAGCAGAATTACAGGCCTAATTTCAGGCAGACATGAGCTTGCATCTGATGACAGGCAAGTACCTACATGTGTCTTTCATTATTCCGTTGCCTCAGGAGATGCTGTTTAAGTTGGCAGGTATACTTATTGAAAGCAAAGCTTGTTGCTGGTAAGATTACTGATTTCACCAAAAAAAAAAGAAAAAAGAAAAGGATCAAATGCCAAGGGAGAGGGAGGGGAGTGTGCAGCATTTAAAAGTGTGGTGAAGCCATCAAGTTAACAAGAAAAAGTAGAATAAAATGTGGTTTCAATTTGTTGTACTGGGCTCGAGATGATAATATTTCAATAGTAAACTGTAGGGATGCGCGCGTGCGCCTGTGAGCGTGTGCACGCTCGCGCTCCGGATTTCAAAATCCTAGAAGTTATTTAGATGTTTGTTTCAATCCCCAACTCCAGACTCTGATAGGAAAGTAGTAATTTTCAAGGGACTTACTGATAATCAGAACAAAGGTTTGCAATGTCTAGGCTAAAGGTCCCCAACCTTTGCTGTGGAGAGGAGCTACTTTCCATTTCCCCGTGAGTGATTCTGGCCCGGTACTAGGGAGAATGTCCAGCGACCCGTCCTAACTCTAGCAACGTTGCTAAGTAAAGCCCCGCTGCCATCCAGTGGCAATTGGCTATACAGCACGGGAACTGAAAAATGTGCCTTGTTCTGCCTTTTCTTTCTCAGATTCCACCTTTCTGCTGCTCCTAGCTTTGTTTCTTTCCAGATGGTACCTGACACGGTACTGGACAGGAAAAATGGACTGAATGTCTGGATTAAGTAATTCAGGGTAAATGTGAATTTATTCACTTTGTCCTTCCTTTCTAGCAATACTATTTTTTCTCTGCATTGCTGTTTTTTCTCCCCAGATTAGTCGTTAATATGTATACTTTTACCTTGAATGTTTTTGTTACCTTGGCTAAAGAATTAATGCTTGGTGGTATTTCTGCTTGTCACAGTTTTACTTTAAAGCAGTTTTCACTGAAATCTTTGTATTTATGCTTCGAGCTGTGGTTTACTAATTTCCTAGCATGTTTAGTGACACTTATCCTACATTTCAGACAAGGATTTATGTGTCCCATAAGATTCGAGCTGGACTTGGAGAAAGAGCCAACTAGCAAATGGAATTATTCTGACTTGTGAAAGGTTCCAGCCTTTTCAAACTAGGCTCTGAGAAATAAGAAACAAATATTCTTGGGAAGAAACTGGGTTTGTGAGTACTTGGCTAGAAACTTTAGGAAAGGAAAGAACATTTCCTCTGGCCTCAGGAGCACATTCGATGTGAAATATTACTGTTTTTAAAAGAGCCAAACTTAAATTTATCTTTGGGCCATTTATTTGACTTGAAAATAAATGGATCTACTTCTTATTTTTAAAAAAGTTTCAGAATCCTAGTTTAAATAAAATATTTTAGCAAGTTAGGCGAGGTGCTCCTAACATCAGCTATTAATTATAAACAGCTGGGACTTATAGAGGTGTTTGCAAGTATCTACCATGAACTAGGGAGATTGGTGAAATCTGGTACAAGTTAGTTCCAGCTGCACACATTTGCCTTATTAGAGTTTTTTATGGTAAATGAAACGCATGCTTCATACATACTTTGGTGTAGTCCTATTCTCTCAGCACTTGACTAAGCAGGTGGAAAGTTTATTTAGTCGGAGGATGACTGAAAACAATGAGCTGTAAACCCAACTGTATCCATTCCGAGAAAGAACTATTAAATGTCTTCTTTTTATTTTCCCATGGATCCCATCTTTTGTTTTCGTGTTTTTATAACCTTTCCGGAATCTGGAGTGATTTTTAAATGTTTGCCGTTTGGTCATAAACGTGGCAAGTAAATGTGAGTCTGCACATGTGAATGTTGTATAAATCAGTTGACCAGTCAGTGTTGGAGCGAACTCCTGATCGCTCTGTGAACTCCCCATTCTTCTGGCAGGGTCTCGAAATACAAAGCTAGACTGGGAGAGACTTGTTCCTGAGGAAAGAAGGATTCTGCATCCTACACCTAAATGTAAACTGTTGAGACATTTCATTGTTTTGTAGGGTCAGTTTCCTTCTCTTTTTCCCTCATCAACTAGTATGGAAAATTGAAAGTTTACTGAAAAGAATTTTGAGTCATAGGATTTTAGATTTGAAAAGGATCATAGGAATTATCTAGTCCAACTTGCCAAAAAAATAAAAACAAAAAGTCCAAAGATGATGAATGATGTTGTGCCAAGACATTGGAATTTCTTCCTAAAGGAGGAATCATCTTAAGGTGTTTTCATCTTAGGCCTCTAACCAAAAAGGTACCTTTACAAAGACTTTATT
Source organism: Lemur catta (assembly GCF_020740605.2). Classification (NCBI taxonomy): domain Eukaryota; kingdom Metazoa; phylum Chordata; class Mammalia; order Primates; family Lemuridae; genus Lemur; species Lemur catta. Next base: position 43,544,580 of record NC_059139.1, read on the forward strand.
TTAGTAAAGTCTCCAACAAAAAAAGACCCTGTTTCAGGGTTTCTAAGGATAGGGTTATTGTATATTTCTGCAATATTGGTTTTAATATTAAAGTATTTCTTATCTTTCAGCTGGGCTGAATAGACTGATAAGTGTTTTAGTCAGTCACCAATTATAGCTTCCTTTTGGCAGTTTTAATGTGATTTCAGGGAAGACACCCTTGAAAATGCTTAGCTATGGCTCATACCCATAATCATGTTTCTTTTAGGTCTTAAAATTTTATGTAATACAGGAGAGTAGATTGCATCAGTACAGTTTTTCCCCCCTAACAAGGCAAACAAAGCTGGGCCTTAAATTAAATCAGGGTTTCCTGAGGTTCTGGAATCCTAAATTTTCCACTGGGTAACCTCCAAATCCTTCTCCTGCCTTTGTCCCTGGTTGACACGAGTCAGGCCAAGATTTGTTCTGCAAATGGATGAGATGCCACTCTGAGGCTGCACTTGCTGGGGACAGATCCTTCAAAGGAAATAAATCTGGAACGGCCTGGAACGTTGATCGTTGGGTTGTTCCAGAGCTTTTTTGAGCTTAACTTCTGAGATTTCTAAATGTGTGATGAAATTTAACAGCATCTAATTTTCTAAAATTTACCAAAGGTGAATTGTTTCAGTCTCTGATTTGCAAAGTCCTCTCGAAATTTTTGTCAGATAAAGATTTTTCCATGCCACGGATGTGAAAGGAATAACCCACTCTTGCGGATAAAGGGAAATCAGTGTTGTATAGGAACAAATGGTGAATTCAGGGCTTTTCCCGAGTCTTTGGAGGTATTCATTCTTGACCAAGCTATATCCGAATAGCAGCATTATCTAGGTCAGCCTCCGATTCAGCCTCACAGTCTGCTTTAGCAATGGGGTAAACAAATGTCACTTGTTAGCTGCTTCTTCATGACCTTTATGGACCAAGCATTCATTTGAAGCCATGCCTGGCAAAATAGTCCTTAGGGGAATTGGGTTAGTGATTTTATGAAGATAATGGGGTTGAGGAAAACAGTTAGGTTTGCTAATGCTGAGCTGTATCTTCATTTTATTATAATTCTCAGCTTCACTATTTCATAGTATTCTTTTAGTCTTCCACTGTTCTAACTTGGGAGGAAATCAGAGGGTAAAAGTGAAACATACTGGCTGTTAGTATGAAACAGCTACTCCCTACAGCACTGGAGTTTTGTTGTCATTAATAGCTCTTGCAATGGAGAGAGATTATAATGTGCAGAGTCATAAATGTTCTTATGTTGTCCGCAACATTATGCTGTGCAAAATTCCCAAGAAGTGGTGATTGTTTGGGGCTTTAGACATTTCACATTAAAACGCTGAGAATATCTTCAAAAACCACAGAGGTGTGGGCCTTGTAGGCCTACATACTCTGAGTGCCTTTGTGGTGAGGTTTTATTTATTTTTTTCTGAAGCACCTGGTTGCAAGAGGTGGGCCACTGAATTCATAGGCGCATAGTCACAAAAAATCTTGAAAACCAAGTATCTGTTTATTTGAAATAGCACATAATTCAAAGCAATGTTGATACCCCAACTAGATGTTTTTCTGTTCTTTGTTGAAAACAGCCCAAACTTAGTTATTAACCCAGGTCTTTCTCTGCTTTGACCACCCTGCTCTACTCTTCTCTTGAACTAGTTTTCTTTTTCTTTTGAGTATCAAAAAGAGGTATAAAAACATTTTGTGATCTTTTAAGCTCTGCATAAATTCAAGGTTAGATTATTGCTATACTTCTCTGTTATGGGACAGAGCTGATTGTTGCTGAAGCACCGACAGTGAGCATGGGGGGTATCCAGAATGATCATCTGGTCTCAGCTGTGCAAAATCCGCTAGTGACTGGAGCATTTTAATGATCTTAATTAGACCCATTCCAATGATTCATTCGTAGCAAAGTGCTAAAGAGCTGTATATGTGGGTGTATGTTTTCAGGGAAGATTGTGCCTGCAGTTCCACAATTAAAAGAATTTGGCTTGAGGCCCTGTTAGAATCAACCATATCCCTGTGAGATGATAACACATAAAGCTTCACTGGTCATTTCCATTTCAGTGTGATTGAGTTCAGCAGGCTGTTCTCTAAGAGGCTGGCTTTGAGTGAGGTAAGGCCAGAGAGCCCATGAGGCAGTGAGCAGCCTCATGGCTGAGGAGGAGGATTAGCAAGAGAGTGAGATGAGGGAGAAGAAAGGTATTGTCAAGTTAAAAAAAAAGTTTGGAAAAAGAAGACACAGATGTGCAAGACAAGCCTCATATTTTGCAGTTCTGCCTTGTCCTGGCCCTATTGCAGAAAGTTAGTGCATTCACCTGCCCCGCTGTAGCTCGGTGATCTGGCACGTGGTGGGGAAGTGGTGCATTAGTACCTGTCCTGTGATACTGAGCATCCCCTCAGGGAGAGGGCAGATATGCTTTATGGTAGCAGCCTCCTCAAAATTACTGTGGTATGTGCCACCAGGGACCTAGCACGCTGCATGGTGCAGTCTGAGGCGGGAGGAGCAGAGGTGAGAGCTCCCTGGCCCAGCCACGCCTGGCTTACCCCCACCTGCTATTCCCCCCACCTTTAACATTTTGAATTATAGGAGCAAGTAAAGGGATTTATAACTCAAGGAAATATGGACAGGTGGATGATAGAAGCTGCCTCTTCTTTAGGTGGAGCCATGAAGTTCCCTCTACCCACACATTTTATCCCCTTTTGCCTACCTGAGAGCCTGCTGAAATGCAAACAGAGCCAGGGAAGACTAACCCATTAACTGAGGGCTGATGATTAGTGATTTAATGTTGGTCCATTTACCCCTTTGTTTTACTGTCTGTCCAAAGACTCCAAAATGGAATATTATAGTCTTGACAGCCAGTGGGATGGGGAATGGGGGGTGTATTACACTTTGAATGTGTTATGTTCTGCTAATACTTTTACTTGTATGCTGCAAAATTATGTTCTCCTTCGTGAGACAATTTTTGCAGAGCGGATTAACATTTTCAGACATTCACTGTATATAGCATCTTTTACCCAGGAACTGTCATTTCTGAAGAAGATTCTGTGTCTATAATATCAATTCCCTGTTCTCTCCTTGTTGTCTTTTTCAGACATTCACTGTATATAGTATCTGTTACCCAGAAACTGGCATTTCCAAAGGAGATTCCCTTGTCTATAATTCCCTGTTCTTTTCTTGTTGCCTTTCCTGTATAATAATTTTTGATTCAGTAGTTTTTAGCTGTTTATAATGTTGTTGTATAATCTAAGTTGGGAACTGCTTGCCACTTCCAGTTTCTGCCACCCAAAAAACATTTTACACTTTGGGAAAACAACAGCAGCTTGACTTTTTAAAGGAAACGGTCTCTCTTCTGCGTCCAAACTGGAAGCTGATATTTAAGCTGTGAAACTCATTTTTTTCTTAAAAGTGTCAATTAGGAACTGGGTTGAAGCTTCACAGTCTGAGCACTTAGAGTCATGTTTTTGGACTGGGAGCAGGCAGCGTGGCACCTGCTGCAAGAGGCAACGTCTGATAGCCTGCAGGGCTGCTTCCATCACTCTGCTCTCCTCCACGGCTCGGTCCTGTCCAGGCTGCCCTTTTAGCAGAAGTTTGAAGCCCAGAATGCACTTTAATATTGTAACAAACACACTTGAAAAATAGTTTCCACATTTTATAAGAATGGATTCATTACACTGCATGTTCTGCAAAGAGGATGTATTCAAGACTTTGAGGATGGTGTGCTATAAGAATATACACATTGGACCATTGTATCTGTAAGAAAAGTAGCTCCCTACAATGCCTGTCTCTGCCACTGATACTAGGTAGATATTTCTACCTCCACCCCTGCTCATTTGTCTTGTAGGCAGTATGGGACATGTTAATGACCACTAATTTCATAAATGAAATTATTGCAGCTCATACTGTCAAGATGTGAACCTAAGCAGACCTTAGGTTTTCTGACTTAATAGCTTAACTGTGCCAGCCTGTCCCTGATAATTGAACCTTCTGTCATCTGCAGTCAACAGACAGTCTCTAACAGAGGGTACACAGACACTTTTAATGCTCATTTTAAGGGGAGCCAGTGGCAGATGGAGAGCCATCAGATGGAAGAATTTTTATTAATCATGGCATTTCTGAAGATGTTCTGACTCCACACCATGCACTGTGACAAACACCAGGATACCTGATTTCTAGTATTTCAGCAGGTTCTTGGTGTATAACAAACACTGCGGGTGCTCCCCGCTCCCTGTCAACTCAAACTAAATGCCTTCACGGTAGAGTTAAGCTGTTATCTATGACATGCTAGTAGTGAAAAACACAGAACTCTTATGTGACCCTCTTGGGATATAAGGAATATAGTTCCTTTTTGTATGTCTTTATAATTTTGGTTTCAAAGCTAACACATCCTCCAGATAACCAGATTCACACTGAGGAAAAGCTGAAGACCATCTTCTCCTGCGTGAGACAGGACCACCAACCACATCTCCCAGCCCCCGTGAGCCCTTGAAATGTGGCTGCCCTGAATTGAGGTGTGCTATGAATATAAAATAAAAGAGAAATGAAGACTAAGATATCTTAAAAATTAATGATTTTTTGATCGATTGCATGTTGAAATGACAATATTTTGGAGATAGAGGGTTAAGTAAAAGATTACATTTCACCTGTTTCTTTTTACTTATAATGTGGCTACTAGAAAATGTAAAATTATATATGTGGCTTATATTTTGACCCCACTATTTACAGAGCACTAAAAGTCATTCTTCCTCTGAATTCCTAGTCGAAACTTTACTCAGTGACAGTTTTCTATATTCTGTTCAATTTCTTTCTGTGTGCATCTGTGTCTTTGCTTCCAAAATGAATGATCAACTGTTAGAGAACAGTTGGTCTCATCCCGTGATTTTTAAGAGTGGGGAGGGTTGGTTGTCACCATGAGGAGGGAGGTTCTATTCTCATTTGGTGAGCATCACCAGATACGCCAAACATCCTGTAGAATATCTTTGAAAAATAAAAATACAGTAAGTAGGGAAATGGTCCAATCAGGCAGTGGCTATTCCTGAACTGTCTACTTCCCAGGTCTGTTCTCTGGCTGGAGAACTCTCTTTCTAACTTTCTTGTCTAGAGCTTGGCAGTCTGTTTCCAAAGTAGTGCACTGGGCTGCACCACAAAAGGATGCAGTTTTTAAGGAAACCATATGCCCTATGGGACCTCATGGGATGACACTCAGTTCATACATAAGGATCCCTTGGAAGGGAGCTGCCCTTATGTCCTCTAAACCAGATAATTGCTCATCAGTTAAATCCTGGTCTTGAGTACAGCTGTGTGAATCTGGACAAATCACTTATCTGAGCCTCAGTTTTTCCCTCTGTAAAATGAGGATAATGATAGAAAATTTCTTATAATGTGAAAGATTATATTTTCTCAAATAATTTTAGTAAAGCAACTTAGCATAGAACCTGGCACATGATTAAGTGCATTGTAAATGTTAGCCATCTTGGTAATGAAAGCCTCAAACACTAAGGGCAGCTTTTAGGATATTATTTCTGATCTTGTTTGATACGGGATTATTTCTCATTACCACATTTTTGAGAATGTATTATTTTTCAAAAAAAACATTAAATGAACGACAAGTTCCCTCAGAAGGGAATAGATAATCTTATAAAGATCTAGGGTTTAGAGACCCAGAGCAGTTTCCTCTGAGTGTCGGGACTTCCAACTAACCCCCTTGTTTTCTCCTGGCATCTGTACTCACTGCCTGTGCAGACCACGAGCTGATTGGGCATGTACCTTCCCTCCCCTCATCACTAAGAGCCCAGCACTGCTGTGCACACATTGGTCAGAAATCTCAAAATATCAAAGGGAATTGCATTTACAAGTGACTTAGTTCAGGAACTCAGAAGAGGGACAATAGGAGAAAGAGAAACCAAAGGTGGAGTGGAAAGAGAAGGGTCTTTGGGTTCAGACAGACATAGGTTGTAGTATCTGTTCTGCCAAACACTCGTCAAGTGACCTTGGTGCCGTCACCTATCCTCAGAGTCTCTTTCCCACATACGGAGACTGCTGTACTTCACAGGGCTGTGTTCATGACTCAAGGAAGTGACCTAAGTGACTCGGGTAGTATCTAGGGCAGTGACCACGTACCTCCCTACCTTCCTGTCACTCTCAATTTCATGATCTCCCAATCCTGATACCCAGGAACCCGGTTAAAGTTACATTCTCCGATTTGTAGTAGTCATGACTTTGGAATACATTTAAGAACATGGAATTAGTTGTCTTTTGTTAGATCCACATACAGAAGTCAGAGAAATTTTTTAGTCCTTGTGAATTTACTGTTCATTCTGGCAAAATGAAATATACCTAACTTGAAAATACTACTTTAAACTCTCCTCCTTCCTGGGTTAGAATTTATACATCAATATAGCCCAGTGAAATATAACTAAATGTTGCCATTCTTCCATTTATTCAATTTCATTTATTCCTCCCCTACACACACACATGCATATTTGAAATAACAATTTGTTTGGTGCAACTCCAGCCATCCTCTAGGTGCCTGTTTGTTTGTTTTTTCCAGATTTGCAACAACATATTAAGGAGAATATAGAGTTTTTTTTTTTTTTTTTTTTTTTGAGACAGAGTCTCACTTTGTTGCCCAGGCTAGAGTGAGTGCCGTGGCGTCAGCCTAGCTCACAGCAACCTCACACTCCTGGGCTTAAGCAATCCTACTGCCTCAGCCTCCCAAGGAGCTGGGACTACAGGCATGTGCCACCATGCCCGGCTAATTTTTTTTTGCTATATATATTTTTAGTTGGCCAGATAATTTCTTTCTATTTTTAGTAGAGATGGGGTCTCACTCAGGCTGGTCTCGAACTCCTGACCTCGAGCGATCCACCCGCCTCGGCCTCCCAGAGTGCTAGGATTACAGGCGTGAGCCACCGCGCCCGGCTAGAGTTATTTTTAAAGTAATTCATGATTAAATGTAAATTGCCTAATTTTTTCTGTTACACAGCCTCTTTCCAGTGGTTTTTCATATATGGTAGCAACCATAAGACATTTAATGATACTTTTTTTATGTAATTGTGTTAGAAACCCCTTTCTAGAAGTTTCTCCAATAAGTTACGTTAAGTGACCCCCAAAAGTAGTTTATGGACTAAAATGAACCTGTCTTCAGAAGGCTGATACAAAAAGTGACCAACAGGGGGAAACCCAATCCAGCCTTTTAGATTAATTTGCTTAACTCCTAGCCCCCCTTTAAAAAAGTACCCAAGCTCCTATTGGAGCCAACAAAAAACATCTGTTGTTTTATTTATAGCCACAATTTCTAAGAAGCATATTCTATAGCAGATGAAAAAGTAGTTGACAGCTCATAATTCATAAAGTTATTGAGGCCTAATCTGATAGAACAAAATGTACAAAACTCCCTCCTGTGGTTCAGGCCCTATCACTTCCCTTTCAACTGAAGACAGAAATGGTGCAACAGAGAAGTGGAGCATAGATTGTTAGGTTGTTAGGAAAGAGGCAACTCTGAGATGATGATGCAGACAGGAACACCCCGCAGTGATAAGTGATTGCTTGTGCCTGTAGACCATCACCAGCCCGAGCACTGGTACTTTTTCATTAACAATATCACAGGAATTTTCATTATAGGAAACCAACATTTTCTTTACCATTGCTACTTTTGGACAGGACATTTCAGCTGTGTTCTAGCTACAGAGTGTTACCAGCATATTCCTATCAAGAACCTAAAGCGTTGATTAAAATTACTGATTGTATAGTCCCCCTCTGAGTGAAGCTCAATCTATTACTTCACCTCTTCTGCCAGTTAGCTCTAATTTATATTGACATAACCACTTTTCTTTGTTGATTTTCAGGCAATGACTAGCATACACTCCTCAAATATCACCTCTCTCTACTTGTCAGCTTATTTCTGAAAATCTTTTTGGGAACATGGTCAGGCTTCTTTCTATAATCAATATGTATATATTTTGGGGGGGGGTATTTTCTTTTTTGTTTTTTCTGTTTTTATAATCAATGTATATTTTATAGTTTGGTTCTATCTGTAGGGCTTTCTGTGTATCACATTTTTTAAAAAAAGTAGATTGGTCTGGCACAAATAACTCTCCATAGCATAATACTATTTATCACCCTGAGATTTTTCGAGAATTTAATGATAGGGTCCAACTTCTGCCCAAATTGACCCATCTAAAATTGTAATTCTTAAGATCATAAACAGAATGAGTCTACTAATTTCTGTAGCTGAGAGGCAAATGGCCTCCTGCTGTTTCACTAATGGTCATGGTATTAATATATTATGAGATAGGGGAATTTATTTATTAGCCCACCAGAATTAATCACCTTTGTCGAAGGTAGGGAAAGTATATGGCTTTATTTCTAAAACTTTGATTCCTCACACAATTGTTAAGGGTTGTGTTTCCTTTTATCACAAAATTGTTACCCTTTTTTATATATGGATAGCTTATCTTGTATCAGTGATTTTTTTTCACTTTTTAAATTAAAAAATCTGACTACATGTTATCTTATTTTCCTATGTATTTATTCTGCACTAGCTGATAGGGAATTTTCTGTTCAATATTTTCAGGCCCTTTGTTCTTTTGGCTTTTCTTCCCAATTCCACACACACTTAGTTGTTTTCCTTTTCTTTTCTCCTTTGATCATGAGCACTTTAACTCCCTTCATGTACTTATTAAGCCTATTTTACTAAAATTTCATTCTGGGATCCTTGGAAATATAAATACAAAATATATATTTAAAAAAATTATTTCTGGGCCTTCTCCCCACCTGAAGATTAACCAGAAGAGTCCATTATACCTTTAGCCAGCTATATTTGGCCGAATAAAACCCATTACATCCTTGGGGAAGAATGTGCTTAGTTTAGCCTTATGAGAAAATATTTAATAAATGCTGTCCTGAAAATATTTAGCCTGGCTGAGTGGGCTGGCAAGGGTTCAATCCTGATAAAGCAGAGGTGATGGTGAGAAGCCAGCCCGCCAGTCCAAGCTCAAGTTGAACAAATGCACCTCTTATCACTAAGGGTTTTAATTGTCGCTGTGAGCTTTTCCACTGGTATCCTGCAAAGATTTTTCAACCTCTGCTTGTGGCTTTGTAACCTCCCAAATGGTGTCATACGCTGTGACTGCCTGAGGTGGCAACCTAGATTCATAGAGTTACACTTGGCTTTGAAATCCCATCTGTTCTTTAAAATCGTATGTAGCTTTATCACTTAGTGCTGGCGTGACTTTAGCCAACTTGCTTGACTTTTCTTGATCTCAGTTTCCTCATCTGTAATACAGGGACAATTATAATTCCTCACAAGGTCATACAGATCAGATGGGGTGGAGCACTGAGCATAGTTTCAGACACTAAGTGTTCACTATGCGGGAGCTATCACTAGTTGTAGTAGTAGTCCTCTGTGATTTTCTAACATTTTCTGTTTTTCTCTACCGCACACCACACACCAGATTTACAGAGCTGAGTGAGTTCTCTTGAATGTGGCATAGTGACAAAGGCTCTGACATGAGTGTCGGCAGGACTGAGTTCTAGGCCTTCCCTTGGACTTCGTGTGAGACCTGGGGAGAGTTGTGACTCACGCGATCCTTCCCCGCACGACAGTGCAGGGACGCTTAGAGCCGCAGAGCTCTCCACTGCTAATCTCTCTCTTTTGATACCTAATTAAGTATTAATGTGATATCAGGCCTAATTCAGTTTGATAGCTAAACCCTCCAGGCAGCATCCTCTGCCTGACACAAGTTTAAATGTTTGTCAGCTGGGTCTGGTGCAAGAGCAGCCCAAGCAGCCTGGGGCATTTAGGTAACAAGTTTTTAGAAGGTTATTCATTGAGATCCTTCTCCTGTAGTGGTTTGAGTTTTCTTTCTGTGGCTGGTGGGCTCATCCTCAGTCCTTGCTACTCAGAATCTCCAAGGACCAGCAGCACGGGCATCACCTGGGAGCTTGTTGGACATGCGGAATCCCAGACCCCACCCCTGACCTCCTGAACCAGGGTATTAATGTGGACATGAAAGTTGGGGCAGCACTGCCTAAATCACTGCCATTGGAGATACTCTGACACGCAGGGGGTGTTTACTAAATACCTACAGAATTTGTGATTGACTCTGACTTTTTCTAGAGAAGGTTTCTTTCTTCTTTTTGGGGTGTAGTGCATTGATGTAACTCAGGTTACCCTAAAAAAACACCATAGTCTGGGTGACTTAAACAACAGAAATTTATTTCTCACAGTTCTGGAAGCTGGAAGTCTGAGATCAGGGAGCCAACAAGGTCAGGTGAGGGCTCTCTTCCTGCCTTGCAGGTGGCCACTTTCCCTCTGTGTCCTCACAGGGGAAGGGTGGGGAGCAAGCACTCCAGTGTCTTTTCATAGAAGGACACTACTCCATCCTGAGGGCCCTACCCTCATGACCTCATCTAGACCCAATTCCGTCCCAAAGGCTCCGTCTCTAAATACTATCACATGAAGGGTTACAGCATCAACGTATGAATTTGGGGAGAGGGGACGCAATTTAGTTCATAGCAATTGATATCTGGACCTTACTTTGAAATGCATGTAAAAAAAACCCTGATGGATAGATGGGTAAGTATGTAACAAAGTAAATATGATAAAATGTTAATTGTATTGTAGAATCGAGGTGGAATATATATGGGCATTCACAGACCAATTCTTTCAACTTTTTAGTATGTTGAAAAATGTCAGAGAAAAAAACCCTACTCTCTCTGTAGTTATTTGAATGGAATCTGGTGCTGCTTTTTAACTCCTCTGATTTCCATCCAGGCTTTCTTAAAACTGCCTGTTCCGTGTAGCTGAACAAATATGCCTCTTTGGCAGTTCCCTCTCCCCCCTCTCCCCACTCTCTCCCGCCTTGGTCAGCCAGCGTCCTGCTTCTGCACCGCTAGTGAGTTTCCAGCCCGGATCCAGTGCTGCTTTCTGGTCTCTGGTTTCACCAGTAATATCTTTCTCTCCAGTTCCTCTCCAGATCCCAGCCCTCTCCTGATCCCGGGATCTTTCAATTGCTTATGACATTGGGGCTTCTCAAGTTACGTTTTAAGATCCTGCTTTATTATTTTTAAGCATTTCTAACATTTTATAAGTTTGACTCTGAAATTCCTTATTGGATGTAAGTGGGAGAGAAGCGAGCGTCTCCACAAGTTCACCCTCAGCCACAGGTAGCGTGGTTCCTCTGGAATGCCCCTGCCTCTCTCTCCTGCTATGAACGGGGGCTCCCACTGCTTTTCTGTTTACAGTGTCAATTATCTGCATTTTAAAAGAGTTTATAATGAGAGAGAATGTATTAATTTGCTTATTTTGGGGGGGAAGTGCAAAAGCTGATATTATCAAAATAGCTTAACTTGAACATAATCATAAAGCATTATTCTCTTACGGGATCGAGCACATAACACCCTTATTGCAGTTACCTTTCAAATTAGGGAGCCTTGGGAAGAGATTTTTGGAAAACTTATAGGTTTCTTCCCTTTCCTGGGACTTGTATACTCTGACAGAGGGAAGACAGGTCCAAGGTGAACTCAGGCATTACTTAGGAGACTTGTCCTTGCCATTAAATGGGGGTTTATAGCGACTATCCATCTTTGAACTGTTATGAAAAATAAACGCATGTCTGTGAAATACTTAATGAAGTGATATGGCTTCTAGTTGGTGTTCAGTAATAGTCATTCCTTCACTCATTCATTCAACAAATAGCCAAGCACCCACTGCATGTATGCTTTCTTTTTTTGGGGGGGAAGGGGCCTCTTTGTCACAGTTTGCATGAAGTCTTTCTAAGCCAACAGACCAAAAGACCAACTTCCCTTATAAATCATTGGCGTCTAAAATCCCATGGACTCAACTATAAATTTTTTTTGGTGGGGAGATGGGGAGGTCCCTTCTTCCCCATTTACCTCCTACCTAGCATTTTAATTTGCTGTACACTGTAAATTGTAATCTTTGAATCAGACGCCAACTTAGGTGATAAGAATCACGGTTAATTAGGCTAGCCTGTCAAAGATTAAGTGTAATCTTGCATTTCAGTTATCTCTTAACTCCACGGCTTTAGCTAAGGCTGTCAGAAACAAAGCTGTAATGTCTGCTTATGTTTAATAAGATCTTTGCCTGCTGTTTGTTTCCTATGCCAGTCTGTTGTGTAGGAATAAAACTAATGGGAAGAGGATCTCACATCCCTTTCATTTGTTTTTAAGCTGTAGAGCAGAAGAGATAAGTGGGAGAAGATAAACGTAAAGGTATTAAAGACTAATTAGGGTATCTGAAAAGATTTGCAAACTTCCAGTTTAAATCTGTTGGCAACTCTTCATTCTCTATTAGTTATCTCAGAAAATAATGTGGAGTTATGGCTGAAGATTTATTTTCCCATCTACTCTTTGTATTCTCATTTTCAATTGCCCTCCTCCTCTTCCCCCCCTCCCCAAAAGTCCTTGTTCCTGCTAAGCTCAATATAATTTAGTACACAATCATTCCAACTTTATTTTTCTTCACATTCAGAAAATTGAAGTCTAATAACTCTAATGGATTAGTATTGTAGCTCTTATTGGGAAAAGGTGTGGTAAAATGAAAATAATGTGATAGTTATGACTTCTGAAAAGATATTGTTTATACATAGAAAAGCAAAATGCAAGTGTCTACCAAAGGTGCTTCCAGCTTGCTGCCTTTAGAAAGTATTGAGGACTCTTTCTTAATTATGATAGTTTCTGGTCTTAAAATTTGTCATTGCAATTGGATATTTCAAAAATCTATTAATAATAGCAAAAATTACATGAATAATTCCAACAGTAACTACCCATTAGTTTGTGCTTTCTGCATACTGGGCACTATGCCTATCATGTTTGTTTATATTATTTTTTTAATCCTTATTACCTCACATAATTGTTCCCATTTTCCAGATGAAGAAACTGAGATTCTAGTTAATTATCTTGCCCAAGATTATACTCAGTAAGTGCAAAAGCCAGGATTAAAACCCAGGCCTCTTTGGTCTTAAACCTGTGCTTTTAATCACTTATGTATTACTGATTAAACAGGCATGTTACAAAATTAAGGAACTCATAAGTGGTTTCGTGCTTTGTTTTTGGTTTTTAGCTTCCTTATCTTACCCAAAGAGCATAGGCCGACATTTGTTGTGGCATTGTCCATAGAGCTTAAGAAATTTAAAGTTCAGGATATCAATCATTATATACATAAAGTATGAGTCTGCTTAAAAAGTTTATTTAAGAAAAAAGTTGGAATTAGATTTGCCCAGAATGTACATTTTTCATTTGAAGTTGTGAGAGAGAGAGGAATACAGTTTTGATTCAGGAGCAGTTAGTAGACAGGCTAACATCTTGATATAATATTGATCTACATTTTGCATATACACTCTCTTTTCTGTGTATTTGTATTACATTTTTAGAGGTAATTGCAGCTTCTCACACACTTCCAAGCTGCTTCCATCAGTAATGAAATAGTTGGCTTGGGTAGTCTCTGGAGTCCCAATGTTTCAGCTTAAACTTTCCACTCGGCTCTGCCAGGCACTAACTTTAAAATATCTTTTTTTATGGAGAACGCCTCCAAAAGGTGCAGCTGTGTGCTGGTTTCATCTTGCACTTCATAGCAGTGTTGGCACCACTTAATGCAAAGAATGCCACTGTCTCCCACACACCGCTGGTGCCCAAGGACTGTTGAGGCCTGTTCGTGTTAGTGGTTTGGGAAGGGCTTCAGTTTGGAGAGAGGGCTCTCTTCTGTTCCATGTGATTGGTTGTCACCAGGGCAAAGGGGGAAAAATAGAACTAGTGGAAAGTGCAGCATCGGGATGTGTCATCAGAAATTCTTTCTATGACCTGGGACACCTAATTCATCGGTGTTCTTGTCAACACCAAAGACTGATTCCTCCTTTCTTTTGAAATAACGTGTGTGTTGGATTCACCACTTTTAGACCTTTCTGCTATTCTTTCTTCCCTTCTTTCTAAGCAATTCTGATCTCTTTTGATGAAAAATGATTCGGCTAAGTGAAAAACTGGGGTTGGATTGTAGGAGAGGAATCTACAAGTTTATCCAGACTCTTAAGAGTGGACTTGGTTCTCCAGCCTTGTACACTGTGCTACAGCAGACCTCAAAACCAAAACTCATTGCTTATTCAGGTATAAAAATTGAAAGATGAAACTTAATGAGAATTTATATGTAAACTTTAGGAGGATCATGTGCTCTGTTAATTTGTGTTTTGCTTGGTAGCTCTACCCTATGTGATCTATACTCCTAGAAGCTTTTTTTTTTAAGTTCTAAAATGTTTTATATTTTGGTTTTTCAAACTGTATGATGTGGTACTTTATCATGGACTTTTCAAAGAACAACTTGCCGAATTTGGTACTTCCTAGCAAATTGTCATTTCCTTTTGGAATGTCTTAAAATGAAATCATATGGATAAAGTATTTATTGATGTTGTGTATTTAATAGAATTAAAGGAATAGTTGATTTTAGGGTTGCTGTTAAAATTAATATTTCGTTTTAGAATACTTGTTAGACTTTCAGTGGTAATTGATACTGTTGCCCAAAGTAGATGATATAAACTTCAAAGCTTCTTAGGTAGTAGGGCTTTTACATTCCCTATGTCTAAATATTTTAAAGGGGAAATGGACTGAATCATAGACATTTTGCACTAAGGAACAGGAAATCCTTGAATTGTTTTTTTTTTTTTTTTTAAGTCTCTCCTTGTAAAATTTACCTTTTAAAACTTCAGCTGCATAATCTTGATCAGCTGTGATGAGTAATACATTTGCACGGTAGAGCTTTTATCAATATTAAAAATTCAGTGGGAAATTCACTCTACATTACAAAAGGAGTACTTATACTTCCTACTATGTGCGTAGTTTTTTCCTTTTTTAAGTAATCCAGTGTGCATTTTGAGAAAAGTTCCAGTGTTCTCCCAGATATCTGACTGGTAGCCATCACAACGCCTTTTAGAAACTTCGTCTAACACCTGAATGAGTAAAACAAATGATACATTGTAGCCCAGGATACTGTAGGTAAACTAAAATTTTTTGCCAAAGAAACATTGAAAGGACAAAGGAAAGTAAGAAGGTTTTGCTTTTTTAATTTTTTTCAAACTGAGTGAAGAAAGAGAGGGATGGAAGTATATGTAGCAGTTGCCAACCCAGCAATATAACAACTGTTGGTTGCATATTTCAATCACAATTAGATGAAATCTTTTATTATTTAATTTAACTTTCATATTTGATCATGTTGATAAGATTCTGGGATGAGATAAACCTTTATTAAGTAACTGCATTTTCAGTGCCAGCGTTAAAGTTTTTTTTTTTTTTTTTTTTTTTTTAATGCCTGTGTAATTTACGAGGGAAGGGGAAGAGGAATTGGCATGTTAGTTGCATGAGAGTCATGTGGATGTGTATGTATATTTACTATTTAATCTTTAACTTTTTGAGTTTTGGGGTATGCCAAGGCCTTGGTAGCTTAAGAGGGCTAAGGAGAGACACTATAGTAAATCCTAATTAATAACAGTTCTCTACAGAGTCTACACTATTTCTCTACTTTTATATTTCCCTTCTAATACATATGCTGATAGGATGATATTTTGTTCAGTGTAGAAGGTATTTGTGGGAGAGGATACTTCTGTGAGCTGACAATCTACTTAATGCAAAGGAAAGTGTTATAATTTATCAGAGGAAATGAAATGGTATTGCTCTTTCACTTTATAGTATTTCTTTTTATTTTACAATGCTTTTAATTAAAAAAGACTATGCAACTTCTAAGGCAATTGTGTTTTTTGGATACATTCACATTTTAACATTTAGAGATTTAGAAGATGTCACTACTGGATTTTTTTTCAAGGGCTCACCCACATGAATTTTCTTATTAAAATAGTATGCCCTAAAACTTATTACTAACCCCAAACAGATTACTAGCCCATTCCTGGATATTCTGATTCTGGGGATTTAGTGTGGTAACTGGGAATCGGTATTCCCAGCAAGTTCTCCAGGTGATGCTTGGGCTGTGGCAGGTGTGAGACACGCAGGAGAGATGAAGTTCCCACGCAGCCCTCTGCACTGTGACTATCTGGAAACTTAACAGCATGTCAGTTCTGCCTTTAAGTCCAAGATGTTGCAGTAAGACAAAGTCACCCAAGAAACTGAGTGGTAAACTTTGCAGGGCCTTGAGTTCAAATATTGATCAGTTCTGTGTCAAGATGCCCAGGCCTCAGGGATAGCTTTATAGTGGAGTCTCTGTAACACAAAGCTGACTCAGGAATCTTTCATCTGCCATTGAAAAAATTTGCCCTTGCTCAGGCAAATAGAATTGCACCTTTAATACCTTGGGAACTGGCCACATATAGCTATCCAATACAGATCAATTAAAATAAGTTCAGTGGCTATTTCAATTTAAATCAATTAAAATAAATTCAGTTCCTAAGTTGCAATGGCTGTGTTTTAAGCACTTAGTAGCCACGTTTTAAGTACTTAGTAGCTAGGTAGTTGTTTCATTGGAAAGTACAGATAGAACATTTCCATCATCACAGAAAATTCTGTTGAACAGTGCTGCTATAGAATTTTCCTTCAAAATTTAGCTCTTCTCTTTTTATCCTGGGTAGTTGCAATGGCTGTTAGAGCTAGGTGGCAAGATCACATGTCCATGTACATACTCCATATTGATATTGCAATTGGAAAGGGTCTTAGACCAGAGGGTTAGGGTTTGCAAAATGACTTAAATCATACTTAGTTCTCCGAGCCAAAATTGAATAACACAACTTTATTTGTGTATCATGAATTTGTTGTTCTATGTTGACTTTTAATACTTGAAATATGAGCTTAATTAGAAATTTGTTTAACACAGTATAGAGCTTATAATAAAGAAATGAACCACTGGCATCTCACTGTAACAAAATTGTACATATTTCATCTTTTTTTAAGTTATATAAACTATTTCTAGATAAGAGTACAAGTGATGAATCATAAGTGTCTAAAAAGTTGTTTATAGATGGTTAATAAACAGGTTGCACATATCAATATTTTTATAAAGACTGTCATTTACCTAAATTTTGCAGTTTGAGAAATTTGAGGTGAATATATTTAGCTCCCTCTTCTGGAATATTTTGAGAAAAATATTTTTACTTAACAGTGGTTTTTTTTTTTTCTTTCTTTTTCTTTCTTTTCTTTCTTTCTTCCTTTCTTTCTTTTCTTAAGAATATGGTTATCAATGTAATATCCAAGAAAATTATTTATGAATATCATCCAATTATTTTTTTGTATCATTACAATTGGTAAGACATGTAAATAAAACATGGAAAATCAGTTTAAATCCATTTAAGCAAATAAAGGCTCTGACAGCAGTTACACAGGGACTGAATTTGATGCCAGGTGGGCAGTGATCACTTGTGTCAGCTTCCAGACCTGCCACTCGGCCCACCCCTGGCATCTGAGGGACTTGAGGCAAGAGTACAAAAGGAGGCCCAGGTACCCTGCGTCTAAATATTTTAGTTATAAATCATGTTATTAACAAACTGTTAACAAAATCTGTTCTATCCTCTTACCTGGGCAGCTGTTTCCTCCTAATGACCAAGAGGCCAGATTTGAACTCAGACTTCTTGGGCTCCTGAAAGTTCTGCCTCAGAGCATGGGGATGAGGGGAGCACTGGACCTGGGCTCGTCCCAGCTTCTCACTGCCCACCCCGAGTCCCTCCCACCCAGCCACAGGGCACTCCTGGGCCCAGGGGTGTACCTGGACAGGGAGATCTGCCCTGGGGAGAATGGACCTCTAGGGGAAAGGTCATGAGAGGCCTTTTGGCAGGGAGTTCTGGGATTCTGGGTAGGTGCTCTGAGCATGTCCTAGGGGAGAAGAAGCAGGCATGTCCCCTTGGCCTGCAAGTGCTGAGCCCAGGGTCATAGTCCCTCTTGCTGGGGCCTGAGTTTAAGATCAGATCTAATTAAATTATTTTGTATTTAAACATTCTCCATTGTGGTCTAATGCATTTGACTACCCTAAATTAAATATAATGGTGGGATTTTTGTTTGTTTGCAGCTTTGACTCTCCCGGATCTTGCAGAGCAGTTCACCCCTCCTGACGTTGCCCCACCTCTTCTTATCAAGCTCGTGGAAGCCATCGAAAAGAAAGGTAACCAGACTGTCAGAGGGAATCGTTCACTTGTTATACCTTTATTTCATGGCTGTTATAATTTGTGTTTGTCTCTTGGGCATTCATTAAGTTAATTTCTTAATACCTTCTATGTACGGGTACACATAATTGGGGCTGTGTAAGGGGGAAACAATCTTGGTCTGTGATTTCTAACTCTAGATTAATATGTAGTCATTGTGTGGAAACTATTAAATTCTCCATAATCTAATAAACATGATTAACTTCTTGGAGGCCAGATGGTTTTGCCAAAATTACTGACATGCCACATAAGATTAATAGTGGAAGTCACTTCCAAGAATATTTGGTACACATCTAGAACAGATACTGGATGGAAGTGGGAATGTCTCTCTGGCAGCAGGCTCTCAGGTTCTCCAGAGAGCTGTGTTTTGCATACATGGTCTGTTTTGTGTCCTAGGTCTGGAATGTTCAACTCTATACAGAACACAGAGCTCCAGCAGCCCCGCAGAATTACGACAGCTTCTTGATTGTGGTGAGTGTCACAGAGCTAGAAATACAAACGGGAAAGGCAGGTCTTACCTTTCTGTTTCAGGTAATGCACACACAAAAAAATTGAATTGAATCCGTGCAACATTCTAAGTTTAAAGGGAAACTTTACACTTTAGAAATCACACACAATTCTCTCTGCCTTCTTACGGTAACAGTGCAAACCTTTGATGTCTGTCTGCTGCATTGCGGCATCAGTGTGTGCACGCCTGCCTGCAGGCATGTTGGCAGCCATCATTGCAGCATGAGGCCCTGGGTCCTGCAGGAATTGCAGAGGAGAGTTGGCTACATCTAATCAACTGGATCAGTTAAAAAAAATTTATAAGCCTATGTCATTTAGCAAATGTCTCTTCTGACATCTTTTTGTTACCTTTTCCTTCCATTCTCCCTTTTTCTTTCTTTTTCCTTTTCTTTTCCCTCTTTTTTCCTTTTTTCTTTTCCTTTCCTTTCTTTCTGGCTTGCTTGTTTTTCGTGTCATATATATATATATATATATATATGTTAAGCAACATCATGATTTTGTTACATTCAGTGGTGTGCGGATCAGCCAATTCTCTAGGAAGAAAAAATCTTGGTTTGTAGCATTTGCCCATTTCATGGAGTGAATATTCCCACCTTAGTAGATCTCAGGCTAACCAATGTGATGTTACTGGCTGTGGAGTTGGGAAGAATTGAGGACAGTTGGCTCTTGTGAGCTGGTACAAGCCATCTCCAGCACACCATTGGTTGAATGACAATTAGTTCAGCCACGTGATGGCTTTGCTATTTATTTCCTCCCCACTTTGGCATACAAAAAAAAAACTGTACACATCAGTTTACTTGCAATCATTCCAGACAGTAATCTTCTCATATCAACTTCTAGAATCTCTCAGATCCTTCATTCTCTCACAATCAATACTTTTTTCTTTAGAAAAATAATTTTCTGCCTCACAGAGTTGAATGTTTAAACCAAAAATTTGAATGTTTGAACCAAAAAGAATGAAACCGAGTTTTGAAAGAAGCTCCTTCAGAAGTATAATTGTATGAAGAATGCTCACATGATATTTGGTAAATGAGAATTTGAAGTGGGAGGCAGCTTATGAAAATTTCTAGAAAAGATGTTTCTTGGAGAAAAGGAGACTATACCTTTATCAGTAAATACTTGCACTTGAAGTGTACAGATCAAGTGTTTTGAAACTTAAAAAAAATTTGTTCAACTTTATTTTTCCTTTGTACGTGGAAACCAGACATACACATGCAGGGCATAGCCTCTTTGCTGCTCTATATTCTGTACTTCCCACAGAGTCGGTCATTAGAAATTGACTCGCAGAAAACTCAGGGTGAAAAGGTTTGTTTTTCTTTATTTCTAATAGCTTCAGGGTGATAAAGAAACACTGAATTTTTTTCTTAGCCAATTGAAATAAAGATACATGTTTTGGTCAGAAAACTGGTCAAATTGAACATGTTAAAAGTCACAGGAAATGTTCAGACATCAGCAACTGATGAAATGGAAATTCTTTGAGACATAGTGGTTAGTTTTTTAACGTGACCAATACAAAATGATGCAGTTTAGCCAAAAAAAATTTCACACCTCTCTTGTACTTGTGAGGTGGGGTAAACAACCAAGATTCACATCAGACAATATATTTGGACAGACAGCTTTCCTTCCCCATGGAGATCAAAACTCATACATAGAAAACTGATTTCATTTGGATTCTCTGCTTTAAAAAATGAATTTGTGCTCCCCTCCCCCCACCCCCCCCAAAAATAAACATTGTCCAAACTTGGGAGTGGATCTTCTAAGACTGTTTCCAGCTCAAAGATTTTTCAATACATAAAAATATCATAACTTTCCAGAAGAAGCGCTGAGTTAAGTCACTTTACACCTGGAAAAAACAAACAAACAAAAAAAAACCCATGGCTTTTAACCAACCTTGTGAATTACCAGTATTTGAAAAGGACAGACATGAGGGACAATAACCCACTTTTATTAGCACCTACTAAGTTATTCTGTTTCATCCACACATTAACCTTGCAATAGAAGTTTTAGTTACTTTAACTCACCAGAAAAGGAAGTTAACCCTCAGATAAGTAATTTCTCTCACATTTTTCAGCAGCTGAGTGGCAAAGCTGTGAATTGTTTCCAAATAGTTCTGACTCCAAAAGCCCTTGTTCTTTTTTTTCTTTTTCTTTTGTTATTTTTCCCTAAAATGAATCATTCCTTTCTTGTCTCATATGAGTTTGAATGATATGAATTTTCTCCCAACATTTTTTGGTTTCTCTTAACCTGAATCAGGCTTTGTCATCCTCAGCACTATTGACATTTTAGGCTGGATAATTCTTTGTTGGAAGAGTAGGGGCCCATCCTGTGCATTCTGGGATGTTCAGACACATCCATAGCCTCTACCCACTAGGTGCTGGTAGCATCCTGCCCCAGTTATGACAATCGGGAATGTCTCAGACAATGCCAGATGTCTTGGGGGGCGGGATCCCACCCCAACCCCACTGAGAACCACTAACCTAGATAGAGATCAGGTGAGGAAGGGACACCATTCCTGTGGAAGGCAGGAGTGAAGTGTTGGAGAGTTTACTGGCTACCTGTTGTGAGTAGACAGACTCTGTGAAAAATGTGGTAGAAGAGGATGTAAACTCCCCCAACCCAGACCTAAAGATTATGTAGCTCTTCAAAAGTCATCCCATGACAGATGCATGTAGCTATTGCAAGGGCATATTAGGTTAG
The DNA here is from genome assembly GCF_020740605.2 of Lemur catta. Taxonomy (NCBI): domain Eukaryota; kingdom Metazoa; phylum Chordata; class Mammalia; order Primates; family Lemuridae; genus Lemur; species Lemur catta. The sequence goes on from NC_059139.1 coordinate 43,565,931, forward strand.
TTTTATTGCAGAAAAACAATCAGCAGAAGTCAGAAACTCCAAGGAACTTTTGAAATTATATTACCAAAGAAATAAAACACACTATGCCCTCAACTCTAGTGCAATTTGACATAAGGTAAGCAAGCATATCCAAAGACCTGCATAAGCTAATTTTATTTAAACTCTGTAAACGTTCTTTGGAATGTATTTCATGTGTAGGGGAGGTTTTTGGTGAATTAACCTCACTTTAAGGGCTTTCTAGTTCAGTCCACAAAATATAACACATTCTATGTGCTAGACAGTGAGGGCAGGGGAGAGCCACCGTCCCTGCCCTGAGGTGCTCCCAGTCTAGCTCAGGGAGACACAGATTCCCACGTAAGTACCAAACTCTTTGGGGAGTGTCTTGGTAGAGGGATGGCTCATCAGCACTGCAAGGAGCACAGAGGGGAACCCAACCTGAGAGAGGGACGTGTGGATATTTAGCCTCTTCACATTTATGCTGCATCACCACATTTTTCAGGATGAGCAAATTAAGTAATAGTAATTTTCTGGGCAAAGAGATATTAAGTGAAGCATACGGGCTGACGTGTATGGGGGGCCAGAAGCTTGCCAAATTATGAGTGACTGTAGAGTGTTCCTGTAGTGAAACACATTTTAGTTGACAGTGTTTAATTACACCCATAATCCCATTACCTTCGATGTAGATCCTTTATGCAAAGACCTAGTGTTGCCTTTCCTACACTTGTTAGAGATGTGCTATGTCCCTGATTAGTTATTTGTAGGACATTTGAGAGATTTAACACTTTGCCTCTTCACCTTTTAAGTTTACCAATTCTGACCTATTCCTACTTTATTCCAGACTGGCTTTTCTTAGAGCTGTGTGATTAGCTTTCATAACACCTGCCTAGTGAGGCAAGTTTGGTTTATGATAATGATGTATCCAAGGAATTTTTTAGTCTTAGGCTCAATCTAGGGTGATTTATGGTATCATACGTAGTTCAAGGGCATCTAGAATACCCCTTCTCCTACTCACGCTCACATTAGGAGTAAACGTGGACACATTCTCGTTCTCTCCCAGGCCATGGCCCAATCTAGTCAATGACCAAGCTATGTGAGGTCTTGACAATGTCTTGCGCACTCCTTAATGCATTAGAATTCAGACCCCAGCACTTTGATTCAGACGACCAAAACTGGTATTTTTCCTTCCAGCAGTACTGCTTTCCAATTTATTCTTAACCCTACAATTCATAAAGCTGGACAAAAATGTAGTGTCTTGCCCATCAGCCCACCTTTTCTCCACTGAGAACCCGAGTCCCCAGGTAACTGTCCTGGAGTTACCCTCCGTGTTGCTAGTGCACGTCCTTCAGCAGCAGCCCGATGCCTCTCTCCTTGCCTAGATGCCCGTGGACGCTCCTGCCCCCACGTCTTTGTTCCCAGCACCCCTGCTTTCTGCTGGCCATTGTGCCTTTTTCTGTCTCAGGTACTCAGAGTGCTGTGCATAGTGGGTGCTCAGGGTGGTTTTGATTAGTGGCACCCCTTTGTTGAATTGCTTCACTTCTTTTCCAGCTGAGCGATTTACTGGACAGATAGGCTCGTCTTATCTTTTCTCTCAGATAGTCTGATGCCCACGGGTTAGATCAGTATTAATAAATCAGAATTAGAGAGAAACATTTCTGAAAATGTTCAAATTATTTTTATCGATATTCTTGAGATTGGTTGCTAAAATTCTGTGATATCTTACTGTTTAATCAGTCACTCTATTGGTTAAATTTACATTCATTCTGAGATACAGGATTTATCAACTCAAGTTTTAAGAAATCTAGGAATTTGCGTATGTCATTTTTTTTGTTGAGGTTTTGGGAAACATTCACTACGTGACCAACCATGCCTAGGTAGAACTCGTTCCTCTCAATCAGGGCAGAACCTCCCCTCAGAGGGTGTTTGGAAATATTTGGGGTTCTATATTAATTTGCTCAGGCTGCCATAACAAACTACCACAGAAGAATGGGTGGCTTACAAAACAAATTTATTTCTCTTAGTTCTGGAGGTTAGAAGTCAAAGATCAAGGTTGTAGACGTGTTTGGGTTTTTTGAGGCCTTTCCTCGCGGCTTGCAGATGACTGCCTCCTCCCTGTGTCCTCACATGGCCTCTCCTCCTGTGCCGTGCATCCTGGTATCTCTCTTTGTGTCCTAATTTCCTCCTCTTAGAAGGATATTAGTTAGATTGGATTAGAGTCCACTCTAATGGCTTCGTTTTAACTTAATCACCTCTTTAAAGGCACTGTTACTAAATACAGTCAAGTCCCTCTCTGAGGTTTGGGCTTCACAATTCAGCTCATGACAGGGGCATTATTTGTTGCCCAGAGTCTGGGAGTATGCTGGCGGCATCACAGTCTGAGGACCAGGCCTGCTAGATGCTTGCAGCTTGTCAGGCAGACCTTCACAAAGAAAAACTGTTCTCCCCAAAATGCCAGGACCACCCCCCATGAGAAACACTGCGAGTAAATACTTGGTCTCTTGTATTCGTCCTCATATTGCTTCTTTTCCTTTGTCACACTGAAGTCAAACATTCAGAAAATTGCCTAAACTGATGTATAAATGTCTGAATATTTCTTAAAATGTTTCTTTCCTAGATACGGCCTCTGTGGACTTGGAAATGATCGATGTACACGTTTTAGCAGACGCTTTCAAACGCTATCTGCTGGACTTACCAAATCCTGTCATTCCGGTAGCCGTTTACAGCGAAATGATTTCTTTAGCCCCAGGTTTGTTTTCTGTTCTGCCAGCCTCACTGAACATACATTGAGATGCAGATGTGCTTGTAAACTCTCTTTAAGTGCTGCATATACAGGGATAGTAGTTAGAAATTCGTAGCAGTAACCTGCATCTGCTCCTCACTAGCACCAAAACTTCCTCCTTCACTGGGGCATCCAATAGAAGACCCAGATTCTCCTTTGCTTAAGACTGTCCCCATGTTGGAATGGCTAATCACTAACCTGCCAGTTTTAACAAAGTTCACTACATTGGTGAAGGACCTGGTGTTTCAAATACCAGTGTCAGATTCAGGGGACCAGGACCAGGACCCAAGTGACTGGAGATGTTCTTGTCATCTTCTCTGAGTAGCCATCACAGAACGTGTTGAGGAAAGAGGGCTGCCAGTGTTAGGAGCTGTGGCTCAGTTACGTGCTTTGGGGACAGGAAATTGTGGTTCGTAACCTTCAAAGTTAAAACCTGTAATACTTATCTGATGCTCCTCTGAGTTAGCCAATCACACTTGAAGCTGCTCAATAGAGGGCAGGTTTCTGCCAGCATGCTCTGAACAGCTTGTGGTTTTCTTACACGAAGAGTTTCTTGCATTTCCATTTGACTTGAGATTTCTACTTTCTCATAATGCATTTTCTAACGAGAAGAACAAATGTTCTGTGTGCTTCTCCTGATAACTTTTTAAATGACTCCTTCTGTGGCTAGAAAAAAGAACAGAAATTTTCTAGGTGTTTATTCGCTAATACCTAGAAACAGTCTCTTAGTCTGTTTTCTTTTCTTTTTTTTAAACTTGTAGAAGTACAAAGCTCCGAAGAATATATCCAGCTGTTGAAGAAGTTCATTAGGTCGCCTAACATACCTCATCAGTATTGGCTTACGCTTCAGTATTTGTTAAAACATTTCTTCAAGCTCTCTCAAACCTCCAGCAAAAATCTCTTGAATGCAAGAGTGCTCTCTGAAATTTTCAGCCCTATGCTTTTCAGATTCCCAGCAGCCAGGTAAGTGAAAGAAGAGAAACGTATTTGGGGGTAGTCCTAAATTCATTGGTAATTAAATGCATCCTAAAGATACTACTTTGAAGATGCTTGTGCCAATTTCTATCACATACATCCACTTGAATGTGTATAAATGCAAACGAGTTTGTTTTTAGGGAAAAGGTTTCTAATAAAACTCTCTTTCTTGCAGCTCTGATAATAATGAACACCTCATAAAAGTTATAGAAATTTTAATCTCAACTGAATGGAGTGAACGACAACCTGCACCAGGTAATGCTTTTTGAACACTGAACATTCTCTCTTTCATTTCTGAGAGCCTTAAAAATGACAGCTATAGACCTCTTCTGAAGTTAACATAAGTTTCTTGTAGAATTACAATCCATAGTCATATGTTACCTTGTGATTTAAAGAAAAAATAGCTGACTGGTAGTGGATACAGTAAATATTATCTGGATTTCAACATTTGCAGATTTTAAATCGTCTTGGTTTTAGGGTAAGAGTTGGGAGAGCTTCCCTGTACTCTTCAACGTTTATGCTTCTACTTGTTGAATAAATTTATGGAGTTCATTTTAGTTGTTGACATTTTTGTTTTTCTAATACTTATAAAGTAGGGATTTATAATTACTATATAATTTAAAGTATTTTGGAATGTGTTTTTTGGAAGCGGGTATGCTGAGAAATGTCTGTCAAAATAAACATTTTCAATAATGCAAGCAGTATGAAACTGGAGTGTTCACTGCAGCAAGTTAGAGCAAGCCAGATACTTCTTTGAAAGCAGGCTGCCATTCAATTAGCCATTTAACAAAGCAGGAAATGTAGATCATATTAGCAGTGGGTTTAATTTAAACTAATGTATTTTTCATCTACTGTGGAAAGTCTAAACAACCTCACTATGCTATATGCTGCTTAAAAGTTATCTGATAGAGGCTGATGATTTAGAACAGTGACTAGGATCCTATAAGTAAAGTGAAGTTTCAGGACCAGTAGACAGTGTTGCTTGAGTCTAATGCCTAGAATTGAAACGAAACACCATGAATATATTATGTATTATAGGTAACTCATATAGATTACCATATTTATCTCTGTATGAGCAGGCATGGAGACCAGTTATCAGCATCATTCAATGGAGAATTAAGTTGTGCTTTTTTATTGGATATTGCATAACCAGGCTAGGTTATTTGCATCTGGATGGAGGCAGCCTGAGAGAGGCAAGGGCCTAGGCTCAAAACCCACCTGCAGGGCTAGAATAGAGGATGGGGTAGGTAACCACTCAAGATGCAGGTGTTGGGAAGGGCTTCTACAGACAGGCCCAAAGTATGGTACCAAAGGTGGGAAAGGCATCAGATATAATAGATGAGGTAAGTGTGGATGTTCCAAATGTTCTGTAGCAAGCAGAATGTTTAACAGGGATACCCAGAATTGTAGGTGACCTGTGTCAGAGAAGATTGTCAACAGGTATGACCTACGACTTCAGAGGGTGGCCAAAAGGTTTCATGTGTGACTACGCAGGTCACTTGTGAATGGATTTGGGAGCTCTGTGCTGGTGTTCAGAGGCTTTCTTTTGGCTTAGTAGGAAACAATGGGTGTCGTGGCGTGGAACATGGCATTTGAGCCATTGTTGACTACCGATTCCTAGAGTAATAGCACAGGTGGGGAAGGAAGAGGAGTAGCAAGAATAAGCCCAGCTGAGCTCTTTCACTTGCTCCTGACCAGTGTTGAGGTGTCTCTTAGAGACCAGGGAGAGCTGGGCCCTCCCTACAGTGAGGGGCTCAGGGGTGATCCTGGTCTTCTCAGCAGCCACCCCTCTGGAGAGCAGAGGCACATGGAAGCTAAAAGCCAGACAGGGCTTGACAGATACCCATACATGAATTTATCACATGGAGTTTTTGAGAATTTCTACTACACAAAATGTGGAATCAGTGGTGGAGTCTGATTAGTCTGACTGGCATAAACTGGTTAAACATCTTTATCAGTCTCAGCCTAATTCCACCAAAGTAAAAATGTATCTGCAACCATTTTCATAATATACCTTTAAAGCTGCTTGATATGTCAAAGGACCCTATGTTCCTCTACTAAGAAATTGGTGCGTCAGTTTCAAAGGCAGATTAATTCTGTCAGTTCTGCAAAAAAAAATGACAAAGCCTTGAACATTTGCTAGATTATCCCAGTATTCATGAGGCCTCTTCAAAAAGTAAATCCAAGTAATTTTAAAACCCTAGCTTGAGCCGTTTTTTCCCTTTGTGTGATATCTTTTAACAATTCTGAAAAGTCCATAGGCCCTTTGGAATTAGATGGATGTTTCGGTGTCTCTCACTTGTGAAAGCATCATACTGTCCACGCCAGGAACAAAACATGCTCATCCTGAACACCTTTGTAATGACTCCAGTACAGATGATTGGCAGGGCACCCTGGGTTGAAGAAATGATTTCTTGGGCCTGGCAAAAATACAGCAGTTTCCTAGAGTCCTTCATCATTGCCCCAGCAAGTGCCTGTACCAGAAGGCTTTGGAAACCAAGCACCGTACCTCTCCAGTGAATGGTCATAAATCAGTCATTTGCAATAAACTGTAAAGTACAAAAATCATGACTTGGTATTTTCTAAAAAGCAGTAAATATTTTAAGTGATAGCATCATAAAAAGCATCATTTTTGAGTGGCAAGCATTGTCCAACTTTGCCATTTAGGACATGGAGAAACTGAGGCCCACAGATACTGAGAAGTTTATCCTGTGCCACCCCACCAGTGTGTGCCAGAACTGGGTCTGCCCAGGAGCCTCCCCCGGGACTCCAGTCTGTTCTACCTGCCAACTCTGGCTGCCTGTGTTTTTAGAAACTTTTCATGAGCAGAGGAGCTGCATTTTAGTGTCCAGTCAAAAACTCTTCTGAAGTTTCAATCATGTAATAAACTAAAAATATGTGAAAAGAGCTCCTATGGGTCGCATATAGTAAAGAGCCATAAAGCATTGTTTATAGCTTTCAGGATAAGACTCCAAATCACTCCGCAAGACGTGCGACAGAAAGAACAGAGTGGGCTTCTGAGTCAGACAGATCTGGATTTGAATCCCAACTCTTTGCTGTGTGCTTGCCAAGTTCTTCGTCAAGTGACTCAGCTTTTCCAAACTGTTTTCCAGACTGTGGAATGGGGATAATGCCTCTCTCCTGGGTTTTTATGAGGATTAAATTGGCTGATAAATACTGAAACCCATGACCCTGTCTCACTACTATCTACTGTATACTCTAGTTTTTGAGACCTTGTGGGAGCTGGCCTCATTCAGCAGGTCTGACTCCTTCAGTCCTGAATCCTATCAGGCCATTCTCCTTGCTGACCCTGCATTCCCAGCCAGCAGAGCTGGGGCCTCTGGAGCCTCTAGGGGCTTCAGTGCATGTCTGAAGGGGACACTCTGGGCCGTTGCCATCCTAGTGGGTACCTTGCTCGGAAGGAGGAAGGTGCCTTTAAATGGTATCCTTACTCTGCATGTGGCTTGGTGAGTGGAGCAGCTGGATTTCAGTGCCACTCCCATGTCACCTTGCCTAGGTGCCTTTTCACAGTGCACAAAATGCACAACTGTACCTAGCGGCCTCAAACAGCGCCATGCCCTTCATCTGCACCCAGATGAAGATCCTCCCCCTGTTTTATGTGCAGGCTAAGTTGACCTGTTCGATATGTTTATGCCCTTAAGCCCCTTGTCCTCTTAAGTATTCTGTAGTTTTTTCTATTAGTTTAATCTACTCAACCATATTTCTAAAGGGCAAGGACAAAGGCTTTTTCTCCTTTTGAACTCTTCCTAGCACAGAACTGGGTACAGCATAATCATCCAAAAAAACTTTTTTTATTCTTTTATGAACTTCCCAAGAATATTCACACATCAACTCATTTTAATACATCCAGCAACCCTGGTAAGGAGGGAAAACTAAGATTTGGAAAGGCTAAGCACACAGAGTAAGTTCTCAGAACTTTGTTGTTAGTTTGCAGTTCCCTTTGTTACAAAAAGTCTTAAAAATATTTAAAGCCAAACAGCAGGGTTTTTTTGAATTATTTATGTTATGGTTACCCTATTAATTTAGGTAGCTAAAGGAGATTTCTATAGGACAACCAAGGTAATAATAGGTCCATTTAACACAGGATGCCTTTGAATGAAACCCATTATAAGTGTATTTACATATTTCAGATTTCATGGATATATTCAGAAATACTAATGTAGCATAATTGAAGTCTAATATTGCACCCTCAAGCCCAGAGTGGAAAATAAACGACTCTTTCTCCCCCCTGCCCTTCTACACCTGTCAAAGTTAATTTTTAACCACTGGCACATTGCAAAACATTCATCCTGAAGAGCCTGATTCATAAATCTTGTTTTAAATGCTCTGGGCTTGGTTTTCAACCAAGACTAAAGCAAGCAGTAAGGTAGGGGGAAATGACTTTCAGAGCTTTACTTTTCTCTGATTTAATTTTTATTAGGTTTAAAATGTGATCTGACATTAGAGGGTTATTTCAAAGGTGAGAAATGAAACGTTGAAAGCAAAATGGATGTATTTATAATAGATGAGTAGAAGTAAACGGAGGCGAGCCACACCAGGTTTTATCAAAAACTAGCAAATTTTATTTGTACTCTAAAAATGAGACGTATTTCAGTGTGCATGCGTTGGAGAGGTATAGTCAGTTTTACTTTTGTTTTCGCAGTGCAGCCTTCTGTTTGTCTCCAGGGACACGATCTGGGGGGATTTGGAGGGGAGGAGTTCTTTATTCCACTAAGCAATGGGCGTGCCTTTTCAGAAACCTTGTAGAATGTGTCCGATTTTATGCTTATGTGAATCTGGGTTTACTTAAAACTTCAATGGACATTTTAGCACAGGATCATTACAAGTACTGGATGTGGAGTAAAGAATTTGAACCATCCTGAAAGGCCCTTCTGTCCCAAGTTGTCTTAAGTTAAAATTATGAAGGGAGGTATTCATTTTACCCTTAAATGAAGATTTTGGCTCATTAATTTTTTTTTCTCACTGCCCTTGTTAAATGGTTTTTGTTCATAAATGATGGCTCACAAAAACATTTCCAGGTTGAAAGCTGCTTGTGGAACATTTGTTACTTGACAGTGATTTGCACATGAGATACCGGTATTCAGTCTATAACTTTCAAACATTTTAATGATCAAGAGACATTTTCCTGACTAGATTACATCTGTTGAGAAGTGAAATAATGGCCTGTATTTGCCTCTGAAATGAGTTTAAGAAACAATGATACATATTGTTTTAAAGAATCCCTAAGGGAAAGTTAGTTTTCAATTATGTGTGTTAAGTTTTCCAATGTGCCTAGGCCTTTGAGGTCCAGAGAAATGCTGACATTAAAATACAAGTTTTCCTAAAAGCTTAGCAGACACATGAAAAATATTTATTATAAAATTTGCGGGTTTTTATTTACTAGTTATTTGTTAGTGAACCCTCTAGCTTAAGTGACAGTTGTAAAATTATGTTTATTAGTTTATGTGAAACGTGGACATAGTGTGTGAGAGGAACAAAATAATACAGAAAGTTGACCATTTTCTCCCAAATCAGGAGTTACTGATTCTATTCCACCAGCAGAGGGCTCCCTTTTTAAGCTAATAAGGAGTATGCGTCCTGTAGATCGCTTTTCAAAGACTAAAATTCAATGGGAAAAGATTCAGCTCACATTTTCGGTAACATAATAGAACGCCCATGGTAGATGAGTGTACATATTATGAGGAATGTATTTGAAGCAAAGTTTTCCAATCTATTTTAAGACTTTCATTCTGTAAGTAGAGGGTGTACTGCTTTCCAGTGGATAATACACTGTTGGATTTACAGAGCATTTTAATCTTAGATGGTTTTGACATGAAAGATCATGTGAATCCAGCCAGGTATGCTTAAGAGACTGATGTTTCCAATGTTTCTAGCTTTAGAAAGGCTATTTTTAAAAGTGGGGCAAGATTATGCAGCTCAGGATGCAGGGGTATTCTCTGAACTAACCATATGTCCCTGTGATCAGATGGCAGATTCACTTATAGACTGTTTTTTCCATTGGGAAAGTAAGTTTTTCAGTATTAGTTGCACCAAAGGAAAGTTTGTAAAAATCACTTTCATTGCGGGTTTAGCAGTACTTCCCAGATACTTCAGGTAACCCTACAGCTGGTTCCTGCTGTTTGCCTGTGTGACTTTATGTGACCATTGGATCGCCTTCCTATACAAAGTATGAGGGTATTATTGTCAGAACCCAATTTTCTTCAAAAGGAATAAAAAGGTAGATTTTTTAAAAAGTTAAAGTAAGATAAAAATAGAAAACAGAAAAAGCCAGAGTTTTGTTGTGTTAAGTTTTTTTGCATGTGGCTTTAAAAATTACCTTCGGTTTCACTTGTCAGTTTGTACTCTCTCTGGCAGAGGAAAGTGAGGAGCCACGACAGTGGGTAGAGAAGGGAATTTGGAACCAAACATCAGAAGGCTGGGTTCTAGTCCTAGTACATAATCTTATGCAAACCACTTCACCTCTCTGGGTCAGATTTTTTTTTCCCTGTAGCATGAAGGAACTGATTGAAATGATCTCTAAAAAAATTACTTTCTGACTTAAAGGTTGGTGGTTCTGTGATTTTTATATGGTGGGTGTTCTCTGGATAACATTAAAGCCATCTATGCTGATGCGACTGAATATTTTCTTAGGTAAAACTTTAATTCTTTAAATAGTAGCCAACAATCCTAATTGTGGTTCATTGCACCCTGCTCAAATAAAGGACAAAAATCCACCACAAAGGTATGCCCTTCTCTACCTTTCTATCCCTTGCCCCACGTGCCCAGCACATAAACCTAATGCAGACACCCCTTTTAATCAGAAGGTCATATGGCCATTTAAATGTGAGTTGAAATTGACCACATAAGAGCCACAGGTGTTTTATTTTTTCTTAATCTTCACGTGGTCATGGAGGGTAGGGTGCATGTGGAGTTCTAACAGTCTTCCTGAGGGTACCCTCCTGCCATTGAACATTTCTGTCATCTGCTCCCTGCCTGAGTTGCTTGGTCAGGGCTTTCCTGTTACACCTGCGGTCTGGTCTGCCTGTGCTAGTGTGTGGGACCGAGGTGCAGGAGGTGGACACGAGCGAGGCACTGTGTTCTGGGCTGTTCCAAGAGGTTCAGGCCTTTACAAGTGAGGCTTTGATTCTATTTTTGCTGAACTAGCTCAGCCACTTCCTGTGTTTGGCTGCGCATAGTGCCTCGCTTCACTGTCGGCTTCTCGAGCCAGCCAGCGCGCGCGGCGGCCAGTTAGACTATTTTGGGTCCCCGCACAATGGCCTTCTCATTTCCTCGGCGAAAATGAGCAAGTTGGTCTTGCATTGGCCACTTTTCAGCCGATGACAACTTTGACTTTGACTTGGGCTCCCCTCCCCCTCCCGAAATCCCTAGCTCAGCAAATATTTGAACCTGCCCGAGTTAATCATGAAGCTGCGATCTTTATCTAAGGGAGACGCGCGAGCGCCCGGGCTCTTTTTCTGCCCGGTACAGTAGCGAAATCCGGTTGGCTTCTCGTTGCGGAGCCAGCCGCGAGCGGCGGCGACACCGCTGTGCCGGCCGGGCGGGGCGCAGGGACGGCGGTGCGGAGCCCAGAGAGCCGGCGGGGGTGCCCTGCAGCGCCCCCACCCCTGCGCGCGTACTCGCGGCTGCCGGGCACGCGCACTGCCACCGGAGCAGGAAGGGGGTGGGGGAGACGCGGGGACTTGGTCCACTTGATGGAAGAACAGCTTTTTGGATTTTTTTTTCATTGTCGGAGACAGGCATTTCAAAGGGAAACCGTTGAAATGCATAACCTGCAAAGTAAGTTGCCTTGAATTTGTGCACTTCTCTGCCCCTTCCCTGTGGGTTTTTTTTTTTTTTATGTGAACGGCTCCTTTCTGTAGTTTGTCTTGGGGCGTGCGTGCTTGGTGTGTGTGTCTGTGTGCGCGCGCACGCCCCTGTAAGCGCTGCCTGGGGAGGGCAGATGGAAGATGAGGGGAGGCACTCCCCCAGGTCCTCCAGGGGGACAGAGCGAGGGAAAGGTGGGGTTGATGTTGGAAGTTCGGGAAGGAGGTACTAATTACAAAGTGCTTGCTTGGCTGGAAGTTGGTGCCAGGCCAGGGCTTAGAGAGACCATGGAAAATCACCTGTCTCCCTGCCTCCTCCTGGGTCAGTTTGCCTCTTGAGATCCAGCAGCCGGCATGGTTTGCACCAAGGGCTCCCAAATGCAGGGCCTGGCCCTCTGGACTAACTGTTAGACCTGCCACCGCTGCTTGGAGGATGTCTCCTTCCTTTTGAGAGAGGGTCGACATTTTTATTAAACTAAGAAAAAATTTTTTTGCATCTTATCTGAGAGCCTACCCCACCACCTTTTTGCCATTTTTATTTGAATTTGAGTTTAGGTTTATCTAAACCCGTAAGCAAATAGAAAAGCATGAATGGGAGAAGGTGGGAGAGGATCTATCTGATGAGCCTGCCTTCCCCAGTAATGGGAAAATGAATTAAACTAGAGAGGGGACATAAGTGAACAGTGCCCAGAAAACAGAATACCCTGCCTTTGTCTTTTTTTCATAATATTTTATGATTCCAAATTTGATAGAAAGTCGAAGAATGAATGTCAAGGGCTTCTGTGTTCTTTAAATTGACAAGTATGTGGCATACACATGTACATAGATCACAAAGCCCACTATAGTTTTTAAGATGAGTCACATTTACATAAGGGGGTAAACCTCCCCCTGTGATAATATTGCGAATGTAAAGAGAGATGGGTTCACAGTGGGAATGTATGTTAGGCTCCAGTAAAGGTAACAGGATTATATGCAGAATGATTTTGAAGAACCAAAATTAGACATTAGATTTGTAGAGAAATTGATTTCTTTATATTAAATACTACTAAGAAGGAATGCTTGTCCCCAGAGTAAGGCATTTGAGATGGGAGGGGGGAAGCAAAAAAAAAAAAAAAGAGTGATTACATCACCCTCCCCGTCAAGCAATATTAGCATCAAAGATGGGTTTATTAGTGAAATAATTTGCAAAGGTAACTGTATCTCTATTCTGCTTTCTGATATATATATATATATATATATATATATATATATATATATATATATATGGCCTCTTTCTTTTTGAAAGAAGCATCTCACTTTGCCCAGTTTTGTTAGACACTAACCTTAAAATTATTAATAATGTTGACAATTATTTCTGCTAATAGGCATCTGCATTCCTATTCAGAAAAGTCTAGTTTTAACTTCGCAATGTGTGGTAGAGGAGGAAATTTTATCTATACCTTTTCTTTTAATTGTTCTTTCTAATGTGCATTTGTGACAGTGTTTAAATTCTGAGTTTTCAGTAAATTATGGGGGACTGAAATTAAATACCTAGAGTTGATCCTTTCTGCTTTTAATATACATGGGAGATATTTAAGGACTGCAAAATATAGCTGAGGTATACCATTTTGATGCCTTTGTAAGATTTTTAAACCGAGGAATAACTGGGCTATCTATCTATAAACCCAGATGCACTGGGGGGGGTGGGAAGCTCCGAGCTGCAGCATATCAGCTTTTGTCAACCTGCCAACAGCGGAGCGTACCATGCTGCAAGGAGTAATAAATAAGGAATTAGAAAACTCACTGCTGGAGGAGAACAAATTAAACACCTTTTTGAAAGGATGAGCATGTATACATTGCAGTTCTATTACATGTAGGTTCTTAGTGAGATTGGGATTGTGTTAAGGCTGGTATAGAAGGGAACTGATGAAGCAGGAGTGGTCTGGTGACATTTTTCTGACTTGATTGGCTGGGGTGTGTGATGTAATAGGTTTCAGTGCAGCCCCTTATAGGTTTTAAAATGAATTCCAAGACACCATTACAAAGAAAGCCGGACTCTTTTCTTATAACTGAGCTCAGCCAAGGAAACTCTCGCACAAATGTACAACACTGTTTGGAATATGGAAGACCTGGATTTAGAATATGCCAAGACAGATATAAATTGTGGCACAGACTTGATGTTTTATATAGAAATGGATCCACCAGGTAATACTGCGGTATTATTGTAGAGAGCTAGTTAATTTTGTGGCTTTTTAATTTTTTGAAAGCTACTGTAACAGATCCTCTTTAGATTTCTATTTTTATTAATTTGTTTCATTGATAAAAATTAGTTTGCTTGTAGGTTAAAAATTAAACAGATCGTTTTACTGCCTGTAGAAGCAAGCAGATCAGGCTGTGTGTGGTACATGCTTATTCTTACTTGAATGGATATGAATTAAATTCCAGTTTTTCACTAGTGTCTTTTGTTAATCGTGGTCCTTCCCTAGTTGGGTTATAGTGTTGTATAGTGTCCCTGTAATTAAAATGATGCATCTTTTGTGCTGCTTTTCTCTGTTGACAGTGGATGAGAACAGTGTGGTACTTTGCAGTGATAACACTTGGTAGTTTAGAAAGCATGTAAAATGTAGCAGTGATTGCAACTCAGTTCTCTATGACCTGAAACTACTCTAAATCAGATGTTAAGACGGTGCTTGCTCTCTCTTGTGTTAAGGTATTATAATGAAGAAAGTTGACTGTCATTTAGTGCTAGTCTATGTAAAATATTCTTGTTAGACACCTGAAATCATTTTTGCATAAATTAAAATAGTAACAGTGCTTTAAAACTTATTACTTAGAATTTAGCCAAAAAATCCTAGATTTAGTTCCTAAATTCTTTTATTCCAATATTAACTTTCCCCCCGCTTAAGAAATTCAGAAACAGTGTAGTCTTTTATTGGTCACCAATTCATATGTCTGAATACTGGTCTGACATTGAGGAAGGGGGGGGATATGGTTTTTAATCAGTTCTGGCATAGAGAAGACAATTTATCCAACAGAATATTAACAGGAATACTAAAGAGATTTAGGGCACAGATGAGTTTCTTAAAGTGGCTTTCGGCAGAACAGTGCCTGAAATACTAAGATTAGAGAAACCCAATTCCTCTTCTTAAAACATACTGCTGTAGATGAGCTTTTTTATTACTGCAACAGCATTTGTGGAGGACAGAGACTGAATTTGTCTTTCGTAATTAAATAAGAAGAGGAAATTAAAGCCAACTCATGTTATTCCTGCTGCTCATATGTTCATAGTTTCTTACTTTAGATGGATTTGACCAGGCATGAAAGTTTAATATAACTAGAATCTAGAAGTAGAAAATGTCATGACTCTGGATTTACTTTGAAATTATTCACATAGCCGGCCCAATTTGTTAGTTTCTAAGGCTCTCTCTCCTTTTTAGTTTCATTTCTTTTTGAGCCATCCTCTGAAAGATTTCTTTTTTTAAAGAACACTATTGTCCATGTTGCATGGAATTGTGAATCACTGCTGTATACTTCAGCTACTCTAATCTTTCTTTTTTTAAAAAAATAGAAATGTTATTGATCTAAAGAAATGTCAGTCTAATTTGAAATGTTCAATTATAGTTGGGATTACAAACAACTTCTTCTTTCTCCTTCATCTGCAGCACTGCCTCCTAAACCACCAAAACCCACTACTGTAGCCAACAACGGTATGAATAACAATATGTCCTTACAAGATGCTGAATGGTACTGGGGAGATATCTCGAGGTAAGGCTATAGAAACTATTCGTTTTAACTAGATACAGAGAGTTTTAGATTAAGAGAAAGAAAAGCACCAGCTTGCTAAGTTCCATTTTTAGGATATCATCCAACATAAGCATGAAGCATAGTTGGTCCTCTTCCAAAGACGACCAGAAAAAGTCACTGAGTACTGGAGAACTGTGGGTGCTGGATGCCACAGGAAATTAAATACCCAGGAAGTTTCGTTACTGACAGAGATGTCAGGGAAACACTGG
The DNA here is from genome assembly GCF_020740605.2 of Lemur catta. Classification (NCBI taxonomy): domain Eukaryota; kingdom Metazoa; phylum Chordata; class Mammalia; order Primates; family Lemuridae; genus Lemur; species Lemur catta. Next base: position 43,581,497 of record NC_059139.1, read on the forward strand.
GGTGAAATGACACTGCCTAAGAACAGAGAGTAAAGGCACTCTATTAAGCCAGACTCTAAGAATTAATGTTATTGTCTTAAACACAATAACAAAATGGCATTGTTTTCTTTACTTTTTTGAGGGGGACTAAGGGGTTGGGGAAACCTTTTTGAGGTCATGACTTTCTGTGATATTTCAGAGAGATTATAATGTTTGCTTAAAAAATAAATAAAAACTTTGTACCATAGATATACCAGTAGTGAAAGTGGGTACTTTTTTTTTTTAACTCCTATGCACCTGTTTATAATATTTCTATATAAACAAAGAAGAAATTGGTAAGCTTTGAAAATGTAATTCATAAATATAAATCTATGGGTATAGGAGGTATATTCTGCTCGATTTTGGTGTGAACGTAAAACTGCTCTTAAAAAAGCCTGTTAAAAAAACAGTGTAAACCTATGATGACTAAATCCTTGGAGTGAGCATTGTCTTGTGTTCTTTTAGGGAAGAAGTGAATGAAAAACTTAGAGATACAGCAGATGGGACCTTTTTGGTACGAGATGCATCAACTAAAATGCATGGAGATTATACTCTTACACTAAGGTGAGTCAGGGAATATAGCCAAAATTGCAGTGTTTGGGTTGATATTAAACATATTTATTAGAAAATTTTAATACCATTACTTTAATATTGTATTTACAGGAAAGGAGGAAATAACAAATTAATCAAAATATTTCACCGGGATGGGAAATATGGCTTCTCTGACCCATTAACCTTCAATTCCGTGGTTGAACTAATAAACCACTACCGGAATGAATCTCTAGCTCAGTATAATCCCAAATTGGATGTGAAATTACTTTATCCAGTATCCAAATACCAACAGGTAATCAAAACTGAATAATCAACATTATATTGTTTAGACAGAATACTTTCAAAACATTTTGAAACAAGTGAATTACATGTAATGATCACAAAGTTGCAATTTTATAATTGCTAAATAAAATAGTAATTTTAAAGATTTTTCCATGTCAGCAATTTTGTTAATTATTTGATTAAATACTGTATCCACGGAATTTATTTTTTTCCCCTGTGATTTTTTAATCTTTCTAGGATCAAGTTGTCAAAGAAGATAATATTGAAGCTGTAGGGAAAAAATTACATGAATATAACACTCAGTTTCAAGAAAAAAGTCGAGAATATGATAGATTATATGAAGAATATACCCGTACTTCCCAGGTGAGTTTTCGCGAAAATCGGACTAAAAGTTCAGAACTCTTAGTTATTAAAGCCTAACATGTTATATGTAGCTTCAAAAAAAAAAAAGTTGAGTTTCTGTGAATCATTGTGGATTATTTGAGCATATCTCTAAACCTTTTAAATGAAGTCAGTCTATAAGGATCAGTCTAATAAATTAAGTTCACACAATAAATAAAGAGGTTTAAGGTTATTTGACATAATTCCTGATTGAAGAATTGGAAGTTAATAATAACGGAGTTTCACAGACTTGTCTAATCTCTACCATGAAAAGGAGAGGCTACCTTTACTTCCGTGATTTCCTAGATACTTACTTATCTCTGGGCCATCATGTATCTGGGACCGCCAGAGGGAATAGAAGGCATCATGGATGCTCTAAGCTGGAATAGCTTTTAAAAAGATAAAAACTATAAGAATATTGCCAAACAATCATTTTCCATAGATTGAGAAAATTCTCCAAAGTAAAGGTGCATTCCTGTGATACTGGTTTAATGGGTTTTACCCATTAATTCAAGTCCCACCCTGCAACCACATGGTAGATAATAATACAGATCAAATGTCCTGGTAGTATCTTGCAGTAAGAAATGTTTTATGAAAGGTATGACATTGTCTTATTAAAATTGTGTTGCAGGAAATCCAAATGAAAAGAACAGCTATTGAAGCATTTAATGAAACCATAAAAATATTTGAAGAACAGTGCCAAACCCAGGAGCGGTACAGTAAAGAATACATAGAAAAGTTTAAACGTGAAGGCAATGAGAAAGAAATACAAAGGTTGGTAAACCATTAGTATTTTCATTGTCCTTGTGCTAGAGATGACCAAAATCCTCTAAAACTGCTTAGAGATAATCTTGCTTTCTGTGCTTTGAATAATTTTAAAATGACAGGAAGAGAAAACATTCTTTACCTGAGGAAAACTGCTGGGAAGCCAGTAGTGAAACTTTTCATAAACTTTGGGGACTCTTCATGATACACCCAGGTAATTGCAGATGCATTTCTTTTGCCTATAGGATTATGCATAATTATGATAAGTTAAAGTCTCGAATCAGTGAAATTATTGACAGTAGAAGACGACTGGAGGAAGACTTGAAGAAGCAGGCAGCTGAGTACCGAGAGATTGACAAACGTATGAACAGCATTAAACCAGACCTCATTCAGCTGAGAAAGACGAGAGACCAATACCTGATGTGAGTACTCAAGATGAGACGCTGTACGTGGACAGTAATTTCCAGAATGAAGGATGAGTTACTAATGCATTTTCTTTTCCAAACTTTTTCAGGTGGTTGACTCAAAAAGGTGTGCGGCAAAAGAAGTTGAACGAGTGGTTGGGCAATGAAAACACTGAAGAGTAAGTAGTTACCAAAGACGGGAATACTTAAAGACCCGAGATTTTCCTCATCTTAGGAAAACGTAGGACTTGCATTGTTTTTAGAAAAAGAGGAATTTTACTGCGTTTGGAGCAACTCAGAGGAGAAAAATGTATAAACTGTCATTATCCAGAATTCTTAGCTAAAGAGAACTTGGGTTTATTTTTTACCCCTAATGCTGTGAAATGACCTGCTGGTGTCCATAATGACGTCCCTGTACATCTGAAAAATCCCAAAATATTTTTGGAACAATCAGAGAAAAAAATTACGTTTAGTGTATTTTAAAGCTTAAGTATAGGCTTTGTTTGAATTATGTGAAAACTGGCAGCCTTCCTAGTCAATCAGTTTCCTGATCTAAACTGGATAAACAAGATCGTTTAATGCCTTCCCCTCTGCCCAGGTACCTGAGAGTGGTTGTTGACTTGGAACTAGTATAACTTATGGCTAATTCTTTGTCCTGGGGAGCTTGCACTTGAGGCCGAAGGCTCTGAGGAGAGCTCAGGCCGAGGCAGGCGCGTGGTGGCCCGTCTGACACGCTGGGGAGGGAAGGGCCCTGCTTGAGGACACAGCGGGCCGGGCTGGTGGCTCCCGCATGCATATTCATTGGGAACCCTTCTCTCCTGCCTCCTCAGCCAATACTCACTGGTGGAAGATGATGAAGATCTGCCCCACCATGACGAGAAGACGTGGAACGTCGGGAGCAGCAACCGAAACAAAGCCGAAAACCTGCTGCGAGGGAAACGGGACGGCACTTTCCTTGTCCGGGAGAGCAGTAAACAGGGCTGCTACGCCTGCTCCGTAGTGTACGTACCATACGCTTCGTTCGGCCTCGGGGCGAGGATTCTTTAGAAAAAGTGCTAGTCTAGGAGCATCTCAGTGCAACAGCTAGGGCGGGAACTAACACAGACATGACAGCATGTTCAAGTCTGGCCAGATGTATCTGTTAATAGGGTCTAAAGGAAAGAAACAGTCTGCTGTTCAGTTGGAAGACTGGGCTTTGGGTTCCAGTTTGGCAACTAATTAATCATGAGACATCCTCAAGTCTTTTTGTCTCATCTTTAAAATGAAAGTAGCAATGCCTACCCCCCCCCCACCATTATTTTTCCAGCCTCCCAAGGCTAATCTAGTTAGAATCCGAGAACACCACCCACAGGTAAAGTACCCATCAGGAACAGGTCAAAACAGCAAGAGAAAAGACCCCAATTACCGTCCCAAGAGAAGACATATTTCTTTCTTTTGTATATTTTTAATAGTTCGGGTAGTACTTTGAAAAGTGAGTGATCACTAACATCGCCGTTTCGGAGAAAGTGATATCCTTTGCTAGGAAAAGTTTCTAAAAGTATGTTATACTCCATGATCAATCTCCATTTGCTCAGAGAAGTAGTGGAGACAAGGGAATAGGAGAACACAGAGGAGATGCACAGCTCGAGAGTGGTGTAGATGTTTCCAGAAGATCGTGCTGATAACTATCGTGACAGTGCTGGTGGTACCACAGCACTCACGGTAGTACTCAGAGTGGTCGGAAGTCACCTATTCCTGCATGCCAGGCAGTCAAGCACATGGCATGCATCGTCTCATTTCTGTTCTCAGGGTAACCTGATTATATACATTACTATTGTCTACCTTTTAAACCATTTTCAAAATGAAAATAGAGCAGTTCAGTGACGCTGGCTTACCTACCCAAGACGCTCAGCCTAAGTACATAAGTGGCAAAGCTGAGGGTCTGCAGTAATGTAGGACTGTTCCCCCCAAGCTGAGATTGGCCTGCATACAGTACACTTTCATGATGACGATTTTATTGAAAACACCCATGGAGTTGTGAGGTGTCCTGGACAAGCTCAAAAGGCTGTTGTCTTTTCTCTCTTCTCTAGGGTGGATGGTGAAGTAAAGCATTGCGTCATAAACAAGACAGCCACTGGCTATGGCTTTGCCGAGCCCTATAACTTGTACAGCTCTCTGAAGGAACTGGTGCTACATTACCAACACACCTCCCTCGTGCAGCACAACGACTCCCTCAACGTCACGCTAGCCTACCCGGTATATGCACAGCAGAGGCGATGAAGGGCTCACCCTCGGGATCCTTCTCCTGAAGTTCAACCACCTGAGGCCTCTGGAAAGCACAGGGCTCCTCTCCAGCCTGACCTGTGAATTGAGCTGCAGAAACGAAGCCGTCTGTCTTCAGATGGGACTAGAGCTTTCTTTGACAAAAAAGAAGTAGGGGAAGATACGCAGCCTAGGGCTGTGTGATGACCACACGTGTCTAATGCGGAGTGCTTATCCATCCTTTCTTCCCTTTTTTTTTTTGTTTTGTTTTGTTTAAAGCCACAACAACACAAAGAGAAAAAGAAATGCAAAAATCTCTGCGTGCAGGGACAAAGAGGCCTTTAACCATGGTGCTTGTTAATGCTTTCTGAAGCTTTACCAGCTAAAAGTTGGGACTTTGGAGACCAGAGGGTGGAGAGGGGGCTGAAGAGCCCTCCTGGCCTGAGGATGCTCGGTCCAGCCTGGTTTAGCCTGGGTGTTGCTGTGCACGGTCAGCCCAGACACATCGCACTGTGGATTATTTCATTTTCTAACAAATGAACGATATGTAGCAGAAAGGCACTTCCGCTCACGAGGGACACTTTGGAAGAACGTCAGTTCGTGTGTGTTCAGAAGAAATAATGTCATAGCAAAGTGCCAGAAAGTGTTTTGTTTAAACTTGTCAAAAAAAAAAAAACCCACCAACAGAAAAATGGAACTTGGAAAACAGGACTTTAAAGGACATTCAGTATATAAAATATGTACATAATATTGGATGACTAACTATCAAATAGATGGATTTGTACCAATACCAAATAGCTTCTGTTTTGTTTTGCTGAAGGCTAAAATTCACAGTGCTATGCAATTCTTAATTTTCATTAGGTTGTTATCTCAGTTTTAAATGTACCTTCAGAATAAGCTTCCCCACCTGTTTTTGTTGCTTGAAAATATTGTCCCTGATTTTTGTTAATATTCATTTTGTCTTTATCTTTTTTTTTTTTTTTTAAAGAAATGTGTACAGGATGCCAGTTAAAAAGGCTTCAGAATGAAAACTATGAAATATTTTACAGTTTTTCTTGTACAGAGTACTTGGGTGTTAGCCCAAGGTTAAAAAGTTCATAACAGATTTTTTGGACTAAATGTTTTGTTGGGCAGTGCCTGATAAGCTTCAAAGCTGCTTTATTCAATAAAAAAAGAAAAAGAGATGAATATGACAAAGTATCACTGAGTCCAACAATGTTTTAAGACTCTTAAAATACGGTACCTGGCAATGTTTGTTTCATAAAGAATTGTGAACTTCTTGAATCTAGGGAGGGGGGATGTAGCCAAGGGATGTAACAGCTAGGATGGCGGGAGGGGTGACAAGGTGGTATGCACTTTCTCATGATTACAGAGAAGAAGTGAATAACTGCAAAGGGAAGTTGCTTATACTTCAGTCTTTTCTCACTTTGATTTGCTAGTTGTTATTGATTAATGACAATTACAAACCTACTGTAACTAACTAACAGTGTAGCTGGTAAGGTATTTCAGTTCTTACGAATTTTGGGTTCCTGGAACAGAGCTCACCTTTGTTTAGAACACTGATTTAAAGGTATAATCTCTGCCTTTAGAAAAAGTATTTTTGTCTAACATTAGGCTATTCATTATAACCAACCAACATTCATTTTAGAAAAAGCATGATCTGAAAAAAATATTTTTAGTTGGATATTTGTTACTTCCCTAGCTTTCCATTCAGTTTAGAACATAAAGCAAATTGGCACAATCATACCGTCACTGCTCTAGACTGTGTGGAGCTCGCTAAAGGCCACTGCAGGAATCCGAAGGGAGGTCCTTTTCATTCATCCAAATAATTGTGTGTTATACTTCACTATGGAGAAAAGGAAAGGGGGGGCGGTTATTAGTATAATCTTTCCAATTTAGGGCAAGAGTGAGAGGTCTCTCACTGATTTACATATGCAAAAGCTGTTATGTTCAGTAGGAATTGTACATGTGTTGGGAGGAATGAATACTAATTATAATCATGGTCACTACCCTAGTACATTAAAATGGAATCTTGCAATTTGTTTTCCTTTCTCAATATTAGATTCACCCACAGCTATATTTCTCTTCAAGTACTAGGGTGAAGGGTTTTTTTTGTTTTGTTTAATGTTCCTTTTAAAAATCTTTTGAAAGGATCAGTCTTGCAGCTGAGTTAATCATATGTAGAATGTATTATTTTCCTTCTTTTCGTGATGCTACTCATACTCAAGCAAAAGTCAGACAGCCAGACTGTCAGCCCTCAAACTTGACTGTACTGATCTGACCATCTCCCTCTCATCACCAGACAATTGATGATTTCCCCGATTTTAGTTTGTCTTTGCTTTAAAACTTGTGATGGTGATATCCTTCCAGATTACAAAGAAGTCTAACAGTTAATAGTAGTTTATAGACTGGGTTTGTGGTTTTTTTTGTTTGTTTGTTTTGTTTTTTTTTCAGTAGCACATCATGTATGCTATTAAATACAAATAGTTTTCATTTAATTTCTAAAATACAAGATCTGAGATTGAATGTTTTATTAAAAGCTACAGTTTTGTGAATGTTTTTGCTTCAACACTCTTTGCAAGATGACATGGTATTTAGGCAGTTGCCTTATTTTTGCATCTCACAAGCATACGTGCAATAGATTTTTCACTGAAGAGCAAGGCAGGATTCATTGTTCCATCTCACAGTGAGTGACACCAGACCTATTCTGCCTAATGCCTTTTTGATTGCAGTGTAGCATGCCTGCTGTATTTGTCCTCTTAGATGTTTGGCCAGCAGGGCACTTTGAGTTCAATCAGTCATCTCTTAACAACATCATCCAAGTGGCTCGTGAGTATGAATGGATACAGCAGAGGCACTCCTGATACATGATTTTATCCATGCATCAGTTTTTCCCACCCAACGTAGCATCCTAAAGCCAGAAGCTAAGCTGCAGAGAGGCTGTGGTAGGGCATAGAAGTGGGAGCGCATTGGGACCTCATATTATACACAAGAGAGATCATAACCACCTGAAAAGGCAAAAAAGCATGTGTTTGCAACATCTGACAACTTCACGGCCTTTCATATATGTATATATGTATATGTGCATGGACTGTGTTTCCAGTACACCTTTCAACCAAAACAGATCCACAGTCATTGAGTTCAAGTACATAACAAGCAAATGTTGAGTACAATTCTTATGTATGTGTATGGGTCATTTATTTTCCTTTGAGGTTGCTTTGTTTTGTCTTGTAAAGGTGAAAATTGTTTGCAAGTGAAGTGAGAAGTTCGTATTTCTTTGGCTTTTTTGTGTTTTTAAAAGCTACTCCTTTTAGGGAGCTGGTCTGGATGACTTAATTAACTTGGAAATCCTTGTTTTTGGTGTGTCGAGTCAAAATGTGTTTATGTGAGCTGTCACTGTGGGGAACAAATTGCTTTGTCATATAGCTGGTTATGAGCTAGTAACGTGTTTGGGAAGTCCTACTGATGTTCCTTATTGGGAGAAAAATTCTGCTGGTTTTAACAACTGTGCTTTTGCTATACATGGTATCCAAGTCCATTGGAAAGCAGACCCTGTTTAAGTTTAGGGTCATTTAAAGAAAGGGGCAGTTTAAAGCACAATGCCTCACATGGGACACAGTTTCAAAATGCCAAATTCTTGTTTTTTAAAAATCTAGTTATATAAAAGACTATATTATAGGTGGGGAGGAAATAGCATAAGTGAGTCAATTGGACAGACTATCCAACTTAACATTAAACTTGTCACCATGAGATAGCATTAGCTGCCCAGGATGCTGCTATTTAAAAAAAGAAAAGGAAAAAAAAAACAAACAAAAAAAACACAAAAAATGAAAAAAAAAAAAAACTCATTTATACCTGTGTATTTTTTAAAGCTACAATCTGTTCAATGTTTTTACAAATCTGTTTATATGACATTGTTAAAATAAAGGTGGTCTTTTGACGAGAGGGAGGATGTCATGGTCAGTTGTAATTTTGCCTTTACAAGGCAACTGGGACGGGGGTGGGGGGGTGGGGGGAGTATGCCTCCTTGACATTTTGTTCAAGTTATAGATTCAATGGAGCTATGTCTTGTTGTTTTAAGTTGCTTTAATGCATTGTATTAGGTCTCCAAACAGAATAAAGGTTGTTTTGAAACTTAAGTTTTGGTTTGAAATACTAATTATCAGCTAAGAAATATTTCTAAAGTGGCTCTCTTGCTGCTGTTTGTCATCTCCCACCCACCCCCTTTCATTCTGTAATATTATCCCATTATCTGATTTTTATACAGTGAGCATATTTAGTGGTCACATGAATGACAGCTCAATGTTATTTACATAATTTCACTGTATCCTCAATTACAAAAAGACATTCCTCTAGGTGATGTCATTTCAAAGAACGTGCTTACGATAAGAAAGCCAGATTATATAGATATAATACGCATATTACGTAGATACATCCATAAGATATACCCACTATCCCTCAGTTTCTCTCCCCCCCTTCCTCCACATTCATCCCCCAAACTTGAGAGTCATCCTCTAGTAACTGGTTTGCTGGGGTATCCAGTTTTGTCTTTGCATTGTATGGGCTGCATGTTTTGAACACTCTCAGTGCTGCGACATTTTGTAGAGGTGTGATGGGAGCTATAGCCCGGGAACAAGCTACACTCCAGGTGCAAGTTTGACATTGTATCATCTAGTCAAGATACACAAGTCTCACTGTGAAATAACTTCCATTTGCTTTGATTGCTAAATGAACTTACAGCCATGCCACCTTGCCTGTATATGGTGCTCACATGACATACAGGCACAGTGAGGGTCCCAGACCTGAAAACATGGGCTAGTAACTAGGAAAGGGGTATGCAAATAATTACTGTCATGGAAACAATAACTAACATTTGTTGACTGTGGCAGTAGCTCTGAGATTCATTTCCTGCTTTCCCCCCTGCTCTGTGTAGTATCGTAGAGAACAATATTCCCTGGATCTTTTACCTTCTGGCTTCTAGGTAGTGAGTCTCCTCCATGGCTCCAGCCAGATAGACCCTTCCAGGTCTAACCTTCCCCGCCTGCCCGGCTGTCAGGAGAAGGTCCGGTCACCATTACCTCCTGCCATTTTACTCTAGTTCTAGTGCTAAACCTCTGGTTTCCCTACCACCCTGTTTGGTTTCTGAGCCCTTCCATCCACCTGAGTAATTAATTCTCTTTACTCAATTCTCTCTGTAAGAGCTAATTTCTTTATTCCTGACTGGACTCTGATTGATATAGCAAGTGATTGTTATCCACTAAGCTCTTCCTATGCCTTATCTGATTTAATCCTTCCGCAATTATATAAGTAGAAGATATTATCCCCATTCTACAGATGAGAAAACTGAAGCATAGGTATGAAATGACTTGCTCAAGATCACACAGCATATTAGAGAAGGGTAAAGTGCATAGGTAATCGGACTCAAGGCAGAGCTCTTCACCCTTGTGCTGGAATGCAACGGCCTTCCAGTGGAAAATGCACTAGGGAGTGCAAAGAAAGTTCACTCATATTTGTTCCTGATGGGGAACTAACCATATAGTGTTTAATTAGTGCACCGGTGGCTAGTGACGCATGGCAGAAATAGCACAGGCCTGCTTTAGACTCATGGTTCCCAAAGTGTGGTCCCCAGACTAACAGCATCAGCATCACTCAGAAACCTGTTAGGGGTCCAAATTCCCAGCCCTCAGCCCTGCCCTACACACAGTGGGGCTGGCAATCTGTTTCAACAAGCTCTGAGTGACTTTAATGCATACTAAAGTTTTAGATCACCTGATTATTGAAACAGTACTTCTAGTACTTTAATTAAAAACCATTACCATTAATGAGCAATATGTTACTTTTATATAATTTATGTGCACAGTGTAGACTCTATTAAAAAAAAGAAAAGAAAATAGACTGATTTGCAGTTTAGGAGATCCGGCCTTGGTCTTATCTCTGTGTTTAACCAGCTGTGGAAACTTGGCAAACTCACGGCACCTTTGAGGCTTCTAACTTCTTATCTGTGAAATAAAGGTGTGGGTCTGGACGACCTCTGGGATTCCTTCTAGCACATAAGCTGTGATTCGGTGTGCTGAATGAAACTACTCCGTTCCCTAATTCTCCACAATTTGGCCACAGTTATAACCCACAATACATCTGGTGGCCCTTTGGACCGCCAGTGACAATGTCTGAGCCAAAGCATTCACAGAATCAGGGCCCACATCTCTTGCTGACATCTTAAAAGCTACACTTCAAGTAAATCAAAATTGTCAGCCCAGTTCTTGCCAGTGTGGAGGGGAATGCACTTGGAAAGGACATTCTGCACATCTCTCCAAAGCACGAGGCACTAACAGCACGTGGCCTACCAAAATCTCGGGGGCATGGTGGGAGGTGGGTAAGTATACTCTGTTAAGACCCGATAGTGTCATACCATTTAAAAAACCTTTTTTCCCTGAACTTATCCCTTAAAATGTCTACCTAAAAATAAGAATCTGTTGCAATATCTTAAGTGTAAATAGATACAATTGATTGTTCACTGTCCAAACTTCAGATACTCTTCTCAAAAGATAGCACTTTGTAATCTCCAGCTTGGTACTGATGTCATAAATCAGCTCAACAGAAAACTGCTGAGATGCTTTAGAAAAAAAAAAACAAAGATAAATGAGTAACCACCAACATGCTTATCTGCATTTTGCTTTCCAGAAGGAAATGTAGAAATTCCCTTCTCTCTGTAGCACAACCTCAGGCTTCACTTGTTAAATAAAAAAATTCTAAAGCTATCCTTGTTCTGACACATGCAAAGGTTTGGCCTATAATACGAGAACAGGACAGTCAACTTCTACCACCACTCATCATGTTGAGGACAAAGTTAAAAGAGAGCTCCATTCATCACCGGACTGCTCATTAGAATTACGGTTTTGACTGGAAGATATACCATACGTTGCATGACTAACCCACTGGAACCAATTTATTTATGGAGCTCTCATTTCAGAGCTGGGTGATTTATAGTCCAAGCCCACACAAACCAAAAAATATGGATAACTTCATCACAATGGAGAAAGTGTGCTGGTCACTGTATTGCGTATTTACTGTCATCTAACAGAGGCCCTGTGCCACGTGGCTTGGCGCTTTAGTTTTGTTAACAGTGGTGATGATCTGTTGCTCTGGGCCTGTGAGGATGAGACATTCAATTTATTGATTCATTCAAAGCTTTGAGCATGTGCTGGACACTCTACTTCCTTCTGGAGGTCCAATGATAAACATGACAGGTGAAATCAAAGACTACAATTTGTTAAAGGCAAACTCTTAAACTTACTGCCATCTAGCACAAGACATAGTAGAGAGAAATGAACTCTAAACATCAAGAGGCAGGAGGGAGGAGTTGGGCAGAGCTTCAGAGAGATGAGGACACCTCAAATGTTTCCCAGCCCGTATACTCTTGCTGCTTGCTCTTTGCAGGCTTCGTGTGAGCTCATGCTGTTGAGGTTAGACCACTGCACGTCTTTAATACCATCCCTTTTCAGGTGAAGTGTTCGGTTTTTCAAGTACTGTCAAAAGCATTATCTCCATTATAAGTTCTCCCCTGGAATTGCATGTCCCCATCTGTGGTTCCCATGCTGCAGGTGGTTCAGACAGCTGACATCACACCCCTCAGCCCCAGGCAGGCCGCTGTTCTCCCTATTCAGGGACAGATGCCAGGGCCTCACTTGGCTCACTGCCTTGGCACATTAGATGTGATCTGTGCGCAGTTGCACCTTTTCCTTTTATTTGAGATGAGAATTCTCAGCCTTCTTCTCTGCACATTAGAATCACTTGGCTATCGATTTAATAGGAAACCTAACCTATTGGACTGGAGTCTCTGGAGGTGAGGATTAAATAAGATGTATAGAATGCACCTGGAACATGATTGGCATCTAATACATGGAACCCAATAAATATGATTGTAGGTAAGACCTGCCTATATATTAAGACTATGTTCCCAAGGACTGTCTCTGCAACTTTTGAATTGCTGTAGTTCTTAGTATGAGGATGGACATATGGTAGACCAATCAAAATGTATTTATTTAACTTTTAAAGTGTTATATATTTTACATAAAAATATTTATACTTATTCATATCTTTACCTTCTTCCAGAAAATATTTTATTTTACTTTTATTGGCTCTTAGGTCCACAGCATTGGATTACTCATAATCCAACACACTAAAATCATTGATCCATGCATGGTTACCTATTCTATTTATTATTCCAGAAAAAAATAGTGTATAGCATTTTATTAAATACAGGTATGACAAGATTTAAAAATGACCCATATAAAACAGATGCAAAACAAGTAGTATGTGAGGAGAAGGGAGAAGTTATCAAAAATAAAAACAAATTGTGTCTAAGGAAAGCTTCAATAATTAAAGGAAAACAGCCAGGCAAAAAAGGACCACACAATGGTTTCATAGTCCTAATGCTCCAATAGGACAAACTCGTTAGTGTGAGCTAATAATTTCTCTTGCCCTGATATATGAGAGGACTCTGTCAAAGGGATCTTTGTAAATGATAGTACCTCTTACACAATGTTCTCATTTAAAAAAATTTTTTTCAGGTATCTTCTCCATATGGTGCATTCTTATTCACCCTGTGGTGGAAACCCTAATGTCATTCTAGAGAGGAGGTTCTGCAGCTTGGCTCTAGAACCCTGCTTGAGTTGCATCTTGTCCATTTCCTAGCACTCCTTGGGCTGCACCCACTTCGTGTCTGAGAAAGTTGCTCTGCAAGTTCGGCAGGAGGAAAGGCCAACAAAATCAGGACAGCTGCTTATGTGTTAGACGGTTCCAGGCCAGCAGCTCAGTGGTGAATCTCTTTTCTAGTCCTTGTGACATCTCAGGCAGTGCCAAGTCTCAGAGCCATGGAGGACTGGACACCACTCTCTGTTATCTAGACATCGGCTTGGTCTGGAGCCTGACTTAATGTGGCATTACATTTTGTTCATCATTTTCCCATGAAATATACTAGCTCGTTTTTTGTTTTTTTTTTTTTTTTACTGTTTATTTTTTAACACTTCATCTCCCCAAAATAAATTTCCATGATACATTTTAGTAACACCCATGAAACTGGAAGTCCAGGTTTTCTGGCTTTTTTTCTAAGGGGCGAGGTTGTCATCAATACATGGATCTTCACACTGCATGGGGGCAGGACACACTTATAGCCCTGGCTTGGGTGAGGCAAATGCATTTCATGTAACCAAAATGTTTGTACCCCCATAATATCCTGAATTTGAAAAGGGGGGACTAATAAAAAAAATACATGGATCTTTTCAGAAACTCACGCAAAAATCTGAGCACAGGATAGGATGAAGGAAGTTTGAATCAGCCTATGATTTAAGATATTTAAAGGGACAGTGTCCCTGGGAAGTAAGTGACAATAAATCCTTAGCAGAACGACAGCACATCACGCTACCTTCTCCATTTTAGGGAAATTGAGGCTCAAGGTAAGGGTGAGCTGGAAAACGTTCAACCATCAGCTTTTCTGCATATTGCTGAATGCAGAGCTGGGCAGAGGTGCACAGCACACACCAATATGTAGTATTGCCACCATACAGATGCAATAGGTGAAAGCCTCAAGAGTATTGATAACAAAATGTAGTAAAGCTTTTAGAAAGTAATGAGTTTTGGGTATTTGATAGTAAGTTTACGATTTAATTTTTAATTCTGGTGTATATTTTATGATTTTGAAGTTTGTATCATTTAACTTTTAGTAACAGCTGTCTATAACAACTAGCTCACAAGATACCTGAAAATGCAGACTTTGGCTCTTCCCAGATGACTTGAGTCAGCCCCAGCAGACACTGGCAGTTGGAAAGGGCCAAATCTTAAAATTAAGGATCCTTTGGGAGATGCATCAGACATTGACATACACCAACTGGCTGTGGACCTCACATCCAGCTTCTGCTTGGAAGGAAGGTCGCTAAGAAAAGCAGATGTAGCTCCACACCAGGTTCCTAACAAAATTAGGAGGAGCAGACTGTGTCCTGGCATTTAGGGCTGTCACAATAAACATGGGAAACAAGTTGGAGCCGTGACTATTTTTATCAGAAGGTCTGCCTTAGCCCAACATAGAAAAATGGTTTCCTAATCTAGAAAAAAAAATTTCCAAAGTTTTAATATCTTTCAAAATTAAAAGCTTTAAATTATTAAAACCATACACTTAACTCCCCATCCCCCACCATACCTGGGATTAAAAGATTTGAATAGAAACCTATATAATCTCAGGAAAAATCCTTATGTACTCCAGATACTGAGTCACACAACCTTCCTGCTGTAGAAATTCTACAGCCATTCACAAGGTATGTGAAATGTTCTAGTAATTAAAACGAAGGGGACATTTCTGTAGCATTAGAGCAAATGTCTCCCATGTAAAACAAATTGACTCTGGAAAACAGGAAAAAACTAAATCAATGTCTCTGAAACTTGAGAGAAGCTTGTATTTACACAAAGGCAACAATTTGAACTCAGGTCCAATTGCTATCAAATGAAACATACCATTAGCAAACTTAAAAATGGAGTGGTTTCAGTAAAAAAAAAATTGGATGCTATAGAAATAAATGAGTAAATTAGAAGAATAATTCAAGATATCCTCTCAGAATACAGAGAAAAAGAGAAAAGAGATGACTGTGACAAATGAAAAGGCTAGGAGATTTAGAGAACTGATGGAGGAGATCTAATACATATATACTAGGAATTCCAGGAGAGAACAGAGCAGATAAAGTCCTAATGAGAGAACTGATAGAAAATTTCTTTGAGCTGAATACGGACTGAGCCTGCACATACCAAGGGCCCACTAAGTAATGTAAAGTGATAAGAGCCTCAAATTACCTGGTAACTTTTGCGGCTCAAAAAACATATTTTTTACAAATAACCAAACAAAAACAGGCTGCTTTATTTATTTATTTATTTTAAGCAGTGGTTTACACCTATAGTCTCAGCTATTTGGGAGGCTGAGGCAGGAGGATTACTTGAGCCCAAGAGTTCAAGTTCAGCCTGGGCAACATAGTGAGACCCCATGTCTAAAAAATAGAAAAATATTTTTTAAAATAAGGTTGAAAATGACTTTCCTCATAGCACTTAATGACTGAAAAGATTGGACACAGCTATATAATAAGCCAAATAATTGTCCTTGTTTGGAGGCAAGAAGAATTTAAGACATAATGCCTAAGAGTGACCACTATTTACCTTTTCTGAAAAAAATTACTAGAAACAAATCCTCCAGCCAAACCAAAAGTAAATCAAAAGAAAGCACACATATGGGGAAATTGTCTTTAAAAAAAATGTAGATAACATTGACAGAAATAACAACAGAGCCAATATCCAAATAGTTAACACAGTTATGAAAAATAAAGACAAAATAATTATTAAAAGAGAATGTATGCAGAGATAAATTAAGATTTAAAAGAATATGGATCTGAAAGTTCAAATTGTTCCAATAATACTGAGAGTTGGGAGAGAGAATGGATAACTGAGACAGTGTATAAATACATATGATCAAGGATGTTTGATGCATTTCTTTTAATAAATAGAGTTAAACTAAATGACCAACAATTTATTGATTAAATATGTATGGTATACATCAGAAGGAAGTCATCAGCAATTTAAGAGCTATATATTTGTGTCTTATTTATTGGTGTGTAAAGATATTCATATTTATATATTCACAATAGTTATATACTTGCAGTCTAACAAAAATATAATCCCATTTTATTCAACATGTATATATGCATCTATATCTTATATAGGGATATATATGAAGTACAGTTTGCTAAAAAAAAAATCCTAGAAGACTATTGGTTAGTTATTGAAATTACATGTTTGACTTTGTATGTGTGTGTCTAATCTTTCCCCCTCAGTGAGCATGGAACACTTAGGGAATTTTGAAGAGTTAAAAGCAAATGCCTAAGGGAGCACAGGAGTGGTAAATTTTAATTGGGACTATCAGAAAGTCTTTTATGATATCGTGAATAAAGGAGGGAGAGAGTTTTGAAAGGGACCCAGACTGAAGCAGGAAGGAAGGTGTGGAGGTGTGTGCATCTGCTCACAGCAGGCTCGGAGGGGTCTGGCTGCTTACACGAGAGGCACCACTACCTGGGTTACTGTGGGGGAATTTTAGAGTCCAAAAGCACATTCAGAGAGCAGCTTCCAAGTTTCTTCCTGCTGCTGTATCTTTGCCCTACCTCAGCCTTTCCATCTATCCCCAATCCTTTGCTGATAGTAAAGGCCGAGTGCACTATAAAAGGTTTTACCAAAAGAGACAGTTTCATGCTGTTGAATTTTCCAGAGTGCCTTGAGGTCCAAACTTCTTTAGAACTTGTGCAAGTCTAAGCCAGTTTACTCCAGACAACAGCAACCCTGAAATCTTCACTGAGTCTAAAGGTCATTGCTTAAAGTTTTGATCTTCTTGCCTTACATAATTCTTGTATCTTCTGCTTCTTGTATCACTTCTCACATAGTGATTTTTAGCTTGAAAGTCTATGTAACGTACTTAAAAAAACAAAATGCTGTGAGTTATTCGCATACTCCAGGAAAACTGGCTTCAGTGAAAATTTCTCAAGGATCCTCATTAACATTTAATATACCTTTGAGACATAGCATTCCCATAAGATAGATGCAATAATTGGATTCTAGAGTTAAGCCGGCATCCCTATGGTGGCATGTAGAGATGGACAAGATGATTAGTATCTGATCACAATAATGATGGTAATAGCTACCACACATGCTATTGGATTCTTATTTTGTATCAAGCACTGTAAGTGCTTTACATGTTTATGTTTTTTATTGCCCCCAACATACAGGTGAGGATGCTGAAGCTTAAGGTGGTTATGCAGAGTGCTCACAGTCATACAGCTAGTTTGTGGTAAAGCTGGGGCCCACCCCATGTCTACACAGTGCTAGAGCCTTTGCTCTGACAGATGACACTGTGTTGCCCACCATTACACAACATGCCCCTGGCCATGTGTCACATCTTAGGGGACACGGACCCCCACCAACCTTATCTTTAGAGATAAGAATTCAGTGACAACAATAGAGGTTCTTGGTGCATCCACTCTAGCATGCCATTCTTCGTTCCACCTGGTACATTTCCATCAATTCAAGCAATTCCCTCTGACCTGGACTCCTCCAACCAGCCCTCCCTTACCCTCTCCAGCTCTCACTAAATTCACCTCACTAATCCTTCAGTGCATTTATTCTCTAACACCCTCATTTGGCCTTAAAGTTTATCTTCTGTAAATAAAAGAAAAGCCACCCGAAAGTGATCTGAATGGCTACTAGAAGTCTGAAGGTAGGCAGTTGCTGAAATTGGTTTGGAAGTGCAACGACACCATCCAAGACTGAGGTTCCTTGTACGCGTTGCTCTACATACGTGATTTTCAGTCTAATGTTCGCTGCCTCATGGTCACAAGATGACTGTCCCACTCCAGCCATCACATTCATGCTCAAGGCAGGAAGGAGAGGAAGGGGCAGTGCCAATAAGCTCTGCTCTCACACC
The DNA here is from genome assembly GCF_020740605.2 of Lemur catta. Classification (NCBI taxonomy): domain Eukaryota; kingdom Metazoa; phylum Chordata; class Mammalia; order Primates; family Lemuridae; genus Lemur; species Lemur catta. Next base: position 43,599,644 of record NC_059139.1, read on the forward strand.
TGTCTCTTTTCGAAGGAAAAGGCAACTTTCCCAAATGCCTCCAGAACACTTTACACCTCGTTGGCCAGTCCTGGATCCTGCAGCCAGCCCTGGCTTCCAACGAGGCCAGGAGAGCAAATGCCTCACTTCCTCTGCAACCAGAGTGGGAGATGGACAGGGAGCAGGGACCAGAACGGCTGCCGGGCCAACCCGTCAACAGTGTCTGCCATTCTGTCACTGCAGCTGTCATCTTTCAGCTCTTTAAGCCTTGTCACCCCAAATAGACTCTTCACTGTGCCCCTCCCCACTCTCACCATTATTACAGAGTTTGGGGGCACGTTGTTGGTATTGGATAAATACCTATAAAGTTGAATTCATTAAATATAAAACACATACACTAGAAATATAAAGAGTGGGGTTTTTTGATACTTTTATAAAATCTTGATTGAGACACACAAAGAGAAAGAAAACCTTAGAAATTATGTCAAAATTTGATTTCATTACTGTTAAAAAAAATACAATACATGGAGCAGAAGGCAGGCTGCTGAGCCTGATGCTTTTTGTTTTGTCCACCTTTTCTGTCCCTTTCCATGACAGCTGACCCCTGACAGAGGCCGAGCAGGAAAAGGCACAGGAAGCCAAGCTTGCATTTGCTTTTTGTTGCCAAACCTGATTGAAGGGCTGCTAGGGTGGAAATTTGAAACTATTAGATAAAGCAGACTGTGTTACTGCCTCTGCCTTATAACAGGCACAGTGAGGGCTGACGACGACACTGCTGGCTTGGCATTCCCATAGCTTTCCTGAGCCTCTTTGCCTATCCTTGCTCGCTGCTCTTAAGTATCCATGGCACTTCCTTGCCTTCTCACTCCTACCATCTACACTCATCCCCACCCACCCATGCTTCCCAAATGGCCTTTGGAAAAATGCATTTTGGAGTCATGTGTTCAGAGACCCGAAAGAGCTCCTGGGCTGGAAGACAGCCTGAATTTTAGCCAGTGTCATCACCCAAGCTAGAAGTATTTCCAAATTACAGCAACATTCTCAGGTAGAATAAATCTAACGACACCCGCAGTGGCAGCTCACAGAATGGCCTCAGAGATGGCCCCTGATGATTCTGACTCCAGCTACTCATGCTCCCATGTCTTCCACACTGTGTAGGGCTGACTTATGGCCAAGGAAGGCCTGCTCTAAGTCATGAGAACACTAACGCAGCCCCCTACAGAGAGGTCCACATGGTGAAGAACTGAGACTTCCTGCCAAAGACAGCATCTGCTTGACAGCCACGCGAGTATGTGGACCTCCAGCCCCAGTCAAGCCTTCAGCTGACTGCAGCCCTGGCAGCCATCCTGATTGCAATCTCAGGAGAGTCCTTGAACCTGAACCACTCAGCTAAACTGCCCCCAAATCCCTGACCTTCTGAAACTGTGTGAGAAAATAAATATTTGTTATTTTAAGCCACTAATATGCTCATGGTCTCACAGTTGATCCTCATCACTGCCCTATATGATGTGGAAAGAACAGGTGTAACAATCTACACTCCACAGACGAACACAGACAGGCTCAAAGAGATGATACGGCTCGGTCAGGATCACGTTGCTGATACATGTCGGGGCCTACCTGGCTCTTCTGATTCCAAGTTTGGAATATTTTCTACTGCGGCCCTCTGCTATACCAGGGGAGTATACGGAAAGTGACAGAGTCCTCACTTCACTCCCTGTTCCAGAGTAATGGAATCACTGGCTTTACCGCTAGACTAAGTTGTATTCAAGTTGGCACCAGCTTAGATCTCCAGCTTCTAAAGACATTCAGCTTCCCGCCCAGCTCGGGAGCCATGCTCCTTGATCGGGGTGAGGGAAATACACATGATTGCTCTAAACAAAAATTCTTTTCCTCCTCCCTTGTAAACCCCAGTCTTCCTCTGACCATCTGTTTCTCTCCAAAGAGTGTTTTGAAGTAACAAGGGGAAGATGATGACTCACTCTAGAAGTTTGGTCTTAGCCCACAGTTACATTTTTGGTAGGTCACCCTTACATGGTTCAAGAGCTTCCCAGGCATTCGGAGTAACAGTTTTGGATTAAATAAAACTCCCTAGGCTTTCCATGACTCCTCCCGCCATCCTCTCCCCATCATAGCTTTTGTTCTAATACCACCTCCACTTCCAGAGGATCTCTGGTTTCAGAAGATAAGAAATACCACTGTGTGGCCACTAATTATGTCCATACTTTATAAATTCCTAGTTAGAGGGCAGCTCTCCAGGCTTTGGATGTAGAGCATGTTTACCCAGCACAGAGCACGTCAAGGAGAGAAGGGGCACAGACACAAGAGCTTGGAACAGCCGTTGTCTTCAGGACAATAAGACATGAATTTAGTTGGCATATGGGTGATAGCGAACCATTAAACCACTTCAACCACCTTCCCACGGCTGAGATCTGACATCATGGTAGGGAATGCCCAGCCCAAGCCTGCTGGGCCACACCAGGTCAAGTCCCCCACTGGTCCAACAGGCAGGCTTGGTTCCATATTTACACATACAGAACAGGAACAGATGTCTAGGGTCAAATGGGACTTCAGCTTTTCTAAAGCACATTGGCCTTGGATGATTATAGGCTGTCACACTCAGAAAAGTCCTTAAAAGTAATATAGCTCAACTATTGCATTCTACAGATGAAGAAACCCAGGACTAAAGGCTAAAAGGAAGCACCCAGGGTTGATGGCAGAGCCAGGACTGTAGCTTTGTTTCTTGTGCTCCTTCCCCAGACATCACACAGCCTCACCTGTAACCTACTCACGTTGCTAACAGATAACTCAGAACACTTTCTCCTCTGCCAACCCTCTACTTGAAGATCGGTTTAGGGATTGACCCCATCAGGGGTTTGGGAATGACCTGCCTTGGGACCTCCTTAATGATAATCAGTTATAACATTCTGGAACACAACACGTTTACTATAAACTCTCACTTAACCTCTCTGTGACTCAGTTTCTTCATCTATAAAATGGGTATAATGTGTTTTTCATAAGCTATTAAGAGGATTAAATGAAAAAAAGAATCTATGTAAAGAGACTGACATGCAGAAAACCTTCAGTAAATGTTAACCATGAATAAGAATAATCAGAGAAAGCTTCCTGGAGAGTAGAAACATTCACCATGAAGGAAAGTGTTCTTTCAGGAGGGCACGGGTCTTTCAGGTGGAGTAGTTTTCAAACTTTGGCCAAGCACCAGAATCACCTGAATTGCTTGTTATAACCTAGATTGCTGGGTCCCAGCCCAGAATTTCAGATTTGGTAGGTCTCAGTAGAGTCTAAGAATTCGACTTTCTTAAAAGTTCCCAGGGAACCACACTTTGAGAAGCACTAGCTTAGAACATTAGCGAGCAGGAGAGAATTTTGAGGAAGCATCAGTTCTTCCAGGGCAAACCACTCCATACTGCTTTTTATTGGCTTCCATTCCTCGAAAGCCCTTATCAAAAGTCATGCTGGCCACATGACATTACAAGATGGCTGCATCAGGCCAAGGGGAGAAGAATAGAGGTCATTTTTAGGGGAGGATAGAAGAAAACAGCCAGCAAGTGGGAAAAGGAAGGTGGACAAAAGTAAACAAGATGGGAAAAAGAAAAGGAGAACCAGGCCCACATGTAACATTTAACTCTCCTGTGCAGCCGTAGAGGAGGAAAAGAAAAACCCCAATCCTTCAATCTCCCAGATTCCCAGGGAAAGCAGGCCTAGGTCAGCTCTTTGAGGAACAAGGAAGAGATGGAGGAAGTACGCAGACTGTGTGGTCAGTGAAATCTCTGGGCTACCCTCCTATTACCAGCTCTCCCTTCAAAGCAGCCGCAGGGCTGAGGCAGGCCCTGGGCCCTGGGATTTCCCCACCCTCTTTCAGCCTGGACATAACCACACCGACTTCCACTGGGCTGCCGGACCTCGCCCTGTGCAGCTAGGGGCCCTGGCGGGAAGAGAGGGTGAGGAAGCCTCCCATTCCTCCCTGTCCCCTGCTGCAAGCCACACTCCAGGCTCACCCACCTCCACTTATCTCAGTAGCACTTTCTCCCAAGAGAATAGCTGAAGCAAGAAAGACTGAATAGACGTTTTTTTGTTGAAAAGCCCCAGGGACACTTGTGGGTAGTGACCAGGTCTTAGCACCAACTTGCTAAGTAACTTTGGCAGGTGAGTTACCTTCAGATGCCACATCCATAAAATGCAGTTAATAAAACCCTACCCTGCTGGTATCCCAGGGTGGGAGTATGGGTCAGTGAACTGTTAAGAGAAATTGCCTCAGGATAACCGGGGTTCGTTAAATGTCAGCCATCAGTGATTCACCTAGGACTCTCCAAGGGAGGAGGGAGAGGGGAAGGAAGAGAAAAAAGTTTTTAAAAAGCTAAGATAACTCCACACATAAGTGGACTTCATTCCCACTCTCTCCAACCTCAGAAGAAACAGGCATTGGCTTTCTGTTCCCAGGAAAGCCTCCCAAAGAGTGGGGCATCCTGAAAGACTTCAGAGAGGAGGCCAAGTTGATTGATTCTGCTCAAGATGCATCCTGCATCCTTGCCCTCAAGATAATCTCCTTGCCTGGCTAAAAGCAACTATTTTTAAGGTGGTCCTGAAGAGTTTGGGGATTGCTTGGAAGACCAGTGGGCTCAGTGCAATGGATATACTAGCAGTATGGAGTGGTTTGCTCTGACAGGACTGATGCTACTTCAGAATTCTCTCCTGTTCTCTAATGTTCAAAGTGTGGTTCCCCGGGAACTTGTAAGAAAGTCAAATTCTTGGACTCTGAAACCTACCAAATCAGAAACTCTGGGATGGCACCCAGCAATCTATGTTATAACAAACCATCCAGGTGATTCTGGTACTTGCCCAAAGTTTGAGAACGACTACTCCACCTGAAAGAGCAGTGCCCTCAAAGGATCAATGCTCCTCAAACTTTAACATGGATCCAAAGCACCTAAGACCTTGTTAAGCTTCAAGATTTGATTCAGCAAGTCTAGGGGGCCTGAGACCTGGCGGATCCGTCAGGCTCCCAGGTGTTGCCTATGCTCTGGTCTCTGACCTCACGTTGAGTGGTGAGGCTCCACGGCAGTGATTCACAGAATTCGCATGAGCCCCATCTGGGGAGATTTTTAGAATCCATCCTATACGCCAACAACAGTCAAGCTGAGAATCAAGTCAAAGACTCAATACCTTTCACAATAGAAACAAAGAAAATAAAATACCTAGGAATATAGGCATTTAACCGAGGAGGTGAGAGACCTCTACAGAGAGAACTATTAATACAAAACATGGAGGAAGGAAATTGCAGAGGATGAAAACAAATGAAAAAACATATCATGCTCATGGATTGGCAGAATCAACATTGTTAAAATGTCTGTACTACCCAAAGTGATTTACAGATTCAAGGCAATATCCATTAAAATGCCAACGTTATTTTTTCACAGATCTAGGAAAAATAATTCTATGCTTTATATGAAACCAGAAAAGACCCCAAATAGCCAAAGCAACCTCAAGCAAAAAGAAAAAATTGGGAGGCATCGCTTTACCAGACTTCAAGCTGTACTACAAGGCTAGAGTAACCAAAACAGTATGGTACTGGCACAAGAACAGAAACACAGACCAGATAAGAACTGAGAACCCAGATATAAAACCATCCTCATATTGCCATCTGATCTTTGACAAAGCAGACAAAAACATACACTGGGGAAAAGAATACAGTAGTTATCCAAAAGCTGCTTCTTGTGCAAAGCCTCATTTGTTGGCTTTCTATGGTTGAAAGCAGAAGTCTTGACTCCTCTCTTCCCTCTAACCTTCCCTCCGGTTTGGTGTTCCAGCTTCCAGGTTGAACCAGTAAATGCCACCCCTCCTCTGATGACCTTAGAGCTAGTCACCTCTTCTTTCCCCTCTCACTCACGGTTACCAAAGGGTTACTACAGTACCAAGGTTTAAACCTTCATTTATTGGAGGCTCTCAAAGCATTTCTCAGCCTTATCTCACCCCTCAATAGTTTACTATTATTCTTGTCATTTTTAAATGAGGAAACCAAACGACTAGGGACAGGTGACTCACCAAAGGTCAGTAAGTGAGCCTCACTCATCCTCCCAAGAAGTTCAGCAGCCCTGGACTCTATATAATGAGTCACTCTCTACACAGACTTCACTCTGCAGAGGACAAACTGCAAAATGCTGCATGGTCCCTGAACCTTAACTTGTTCTTTTGTCCAAATTCAGGTATTTCTCTACTCTTCCAAACACTATTAGAGCTTAAAAGTCTTCCCCTTCACTTACAAAAGTAGCTATGGAAAGAGCTATTTGCTTGTCTTAGTCTGTCTGGGCTGCTTTAACACAATATCTTAGACTGGGTAATTTATAGATGGTATAAATTTATTACTCACAGTTCTGGAGACTTGGAAGTCCAAGATCAGGACACCACTAGATTCAGTATCAGATGATCTCTCATTCCTCATAGACAGCACCTTCCATGTGCCCTCACATAGCAGAAAGGGAAAACAGACTCCCTCCAGCCTCTTTTATAAAGGGACTAATCCCATTCACAAGTGTGGACCCTCATGACTTAATCACCTCCTAAAGACCCCACCTCTTAATACCACCATGATGGGGATTTGGTTTCGACACGAATTTTGTAGGAACACAAATAGTCAGATCATTGTATTGCTGTATCAATTGCTGCAACAAGAGAATTATAAAGAAATGCAACCCTTGACCCTTGGGCATTCACGATGTAAGACATGGACAAGATAGGTCACTGAGCCTAAAATAAACATTAAATGGTGAATAGACAAGGAAGCATTTGCCCATTTAGGTCATGGGTAAGTGCACAAAGGGTGGGGAGCCAGGCTAAGTGAACAGCTGGGGTGGGGAAGGAGGGAGGAGGACCTAAAAGTTCCAAGTCCAGACAGGAAGAAGTAAGGAACTCATCTACACTCCAGTGGTCAATGCTGGGTGTAGTTTTGTGAAGGGGGTGGCATTTCAGGGACCACCCTACCTCTGAGGTCAGGGACATCAATGAACTTCTTCCTGGAAGGTAGTAAGAGAAGTTGTACTCCAGCTACCTAGAGTTCAGTGGGTCCGCAGGAGGGCAGCGTTTACGGGGGTGCTAGCCTGCGAAGCGTCAGAGCAGAGTGAGTCAGCAGATGCGATTTGTTGCTAATAGGAGCCCTGCAGACAGACTTCTCTAGGAGAAACGAAATCAAGTTCCAGCTGTATCAGCTATTATGGTTGATTTTCAGCCAATTGCACCTAGAGTGAGCTGGAAAGGGTACCAATTAGCTGTTTGGATTTAGCAGCAGTCAGGGAAGCAACCTGAGTGAGCTTAGCCTTTCTCCAATCTTGTCATTTTCCTCAACTAGATGAGAGACAGGACTGCGGAAAACCTCAGCATCCTCAGGCCTGTGAATGCATCTGACCCACCACAAAGGCAGAGAGAGGACCACACAGAGGTCTGCTGGGATCATGAGGAGCAATCCTCAGACTGTCCTCTTTCCTACCCTCAAAGAAACAGGGCTGGAAGAGGAATATTTCCATACATGTGAAAACTTAAAGGAAAGCTAATAACATTAGTAAACAAGCCTATTTTCTAAAAGCAACATTAATCAGAAAGTTTCATTCTCTCTCTCTCTCTCTCTCTCTCTCTCTCTCTCTCTCTCATACACACACACACACACACACACTGCTTCCTTCCCTCTCAGTTCACAGGAACTACAACTTAGTGTCCTTTTCTGGGCATGGTGAAGCAGGATGCAGCTTTGGGCTCAGTGTCGGTGTGGGTAGGAAGCCTCCCCAGAGCTCCCTTGTCAGGGTTCTCTACCCAGCTTTCTTTTAAATTATTCTTTTCCTTTTCAAAGTAAGACATGAACATAATTTTAAAAGTAAAATGATAAGGGATAAAAGGTATTGAATGCATCCTATGTGCCAGACACCAAGCTAATGTTTTAGAAGGATTATCTCATTTAATTCTCAGCACCCCTGTGAGTTAAGTACTATTCATGTCGTCCTCACTGTACTAGTGTTAAAACTGAGGGCCGGGCCTGTAATCCTAGCACTCTGGGAGGCCGAGGCGGGCGGATTGTTTGAGCTCAGGAGTTCAAGACCAGCCTGAGCAAGAGCGAGACCCCATCTCTACTAAAAATAGAAAGAAATTATCTGGACAGCTAAAAATATATATAGAAAAAATTAGCTGGGCATGGTGGCACATGCCTGTAGTCCCAGCTACTCGGGAGGCTGAGGCAGTAGGATCGCTTAAGCCCAGGAGTTTGAGGTTGCTGTGAGCTAGGCTGACGCCACGGCACTCACTCTAGCCCGGGCAACAGAGCGAGACTCTGTCTCAAAAAAAAAATCAAAAAAACAAAAAACTGAGGCACACCGAGCATCAGTAACTTTCTCAAGTTCATGAAGTAAGTACTGGCACTAGAATTTGAACTCTAGCAGTTTTTCTTCAGAATCAAGACACTTAACATTACAGTATTCTGCCTTGACAAGGTTTATAATAAAACTTTAGTGTCTCAAGTCTTTAAAAAAAAAACAACTACAGATTCTAAGCACACACATGAGCGTGCACGCACACGAGTGTACACACAGCCCTCACTGTCCCATCCTCAGAGGCACCTATTCTTTTAGGTGTATCTTTGGTATTTACTACAGTAACTCTAAATAACATTCATATACTTATATCTCTTGGTTTATAATTTTGGCATAATCTATTCTTATGGTAGATGAGAATTTTAGTCCTTGTATTCCTTTAAAATAATTATAATCATAATTTTTGGCTAAATCCATATTCAGTGGATTTTTTCATTATTTTTAATGATCATTTGCTTCTAAGCCAAGTGATGTAGACTGTTTACATTCCCCATATTATATAACCTTTTGTTTTTCCTGGAGTTGTTACCTAACTTTTTATTTGTTTGGGTTTGTTTTTAATCTAGAGCATGTCTTCCTATAGCTATGTACAATGGCTTTCAATGGATCTTCTTACATCTTCAAACTCATCAGATAACTGTGCGTTTCAGTGCATTTTTCGGGAAACATTACTCCCAGAGCCCTCTGCTCTGTTCCACTGTGGGCTGGCTGTTCTTTATTCTCGCTACACAGCTGTTGTTCTGGGACTTCCCTCCACCATCATCCTGGGATTTCCCTTCACCTTCTTCCTGTGCAATGTCCTGTTGCCTAAAATTCCTGCCTTCCTCTCTCTTAGGTTATTCCCTATTTTGGTTAGCACATCATCCAGTAGTTCCCTGAAAAAGGAGATGGGGAGATGAGTTTTTCTCCTGGAAGTATATTTCTTCCGACTGTGCAGGATGGGGGAAGAACCTAGGGAGTCTAAGTAATTGCTATGTAGCTTTTAGCCACACCTTCTCTCACCTTTTCTGACCTTCCCTGCCCCCAATCTCTTCCCATATTTTCCAATACTTGATGTCACCAATTTTGATACCTTTCTAGAGTGCTGCAGGTGAATTGGCTTAAATCAGTTCTTCCTCTGTAGACTCTCAGTTTTGTCTTGTATTGTTTGGTTAAGTCATGAGCAATCTTTCAGATGCTTGTAGTGTTCATATTTCATGTTTCATTTGGCTTCTAGTGTCATGGAACACAGGGTTGCTGTTTTTGTAATTCTTGCTATTAAGCGAGTGAGTTTTGAGAGGAAAGTGGACTTTGCCATTGCTGCTCTGTCATTGTGAAGCCCATCCCTTATCCTAGGATAAGTGTTTTTTTACTCAATTTCAGTGTCCCACAAAGCCAGTTCATTATTATCTCTCTGGTCAATTGATGTCCTGAAGGCCTAGGAATTCAGATCATTTTGTCAAGCCACAACACCCAGGCTTGCTTTTGTCCAGCTGTGACTCCACTTTGACCCTGGTGGGATGCTCTTTCTCAATCCTTGGATGGATGGTAACCAAACTTTCAAGTGTAACAATCACCTATGGTATTTATTTGTTTGGTTTGTTTTGTTTGTTTTTAAAAAGAAAGAAAAAGAAATAGATTCCCAGGCCTTCTGAATCTGTAGGATCCAAGCATTTACATTTTTAAAAGTGCCCTGGCATGTGGCCCTCAAACTTCACTCTGATCAACACTTCCGACAACTTCACTCACATGCAAATCAGGGGTGCTGGGCTCTCTCCCTGCCACCCTGGCAGTCCTTCCTTTTGCTTTACTTCCTAATGGGTAAAGAAACAGGTTACAGCTCAATGACCTAATGGTACTTAACTTGTAAAATAGTTACTTCTCAGTCTTGTTCTGTAACCATGTTACAATTAGTTTTTATATGTAATTATTTATCATTTCTAATTTGTGGTTTGACTCTCATGCCCAGTGTCCCTAATGAACACTTGAGAAGTTCTGGAAATGATAATAAACAAACATTGATTGAGTACTTACTATGTGTCAGGCATTATTCTAAGTGCTTTACAGTTGCTCATTTAATCTCACAACTCTACAAGGTAGGTACTATTAGTATCATGATTCTGTAGGTAGGGGAACCAGTGGAGAGTTAAACAACTTATGCAGCCCACACAGCTGGTATGATAAAGAGCTGTCAGCCCCTTTGACAATGACCAAGGAGCTGAGGAAGGCACAAGATCCAAGCAGACCCCAAATGCCTCATTAACTTCTAACCCCCTGCTTGCTTGACCACCACACAGGTGTTCCCTAGTAGACCTGGTGGCCAGGCTAGAACCGATGCAGTGGAAGGGAAGCGCTGGAAGCAGTGGCTGATAGGAGTGCTCAAACGACACAGGAAGATTGACTCTGGGACAGTTATGCTGGCAGGACACTCTCAATATTGAAACTGCAGTGTGAGCCCCTCTGAGGTCCATCTTAGCTGGAGCTTAAGAGAGGGCCCCAGCAATCAAAGCTACCTAAACATAGGCTGTCAGTCTCAAAAGAGTGGTGGAAATGGTGGCAAAAAGAAAAGAAATGAGATATCAGAGTCTAGTCATGGGGCAATGCTTCCAGCAAAGCCAGTCTTTTAAGGAATGAAATATAACCTTTTCCCAAGCCTCTCTTTCCCCATTTGTAAATGATATAATATAGAAATATACCTATTTAATAGAGTTTGTAAGGATTACAAAAGCTGACACGTACATAGTGTACCATAGTACCTGACACAAAGTGTTCAATAAATGTTACTTATTATTATTAAATCTCTTTGCTCATTCAAATCTGTGACCCAGATGGAATTTTACAAAAGAGCAAAAATGTGAATAACATTTTTCAATCTTATTTTTCTAATTTGGTCTCTACTTTAACCAATTACTATGGTTTTTTTCCTTTCTAAAAATAGAAATATCTTTATTTATAATAAAATAAATAACCAAATCAGCCTCCTATCACCAACTGCAGCCTCTGGGAATCTCTTTTGGCGGTCAGTAGCACACTTTATCCACACGATTCACCTGATACTTCCTGAACAACTGGAAACTGCATATCTGGCCCCCTCCTGAACAAATACCTCTTCCCAACACCCCCTCTCCCTTTCCCCCAGCCCGATTTCGAGATCTTAGGGACCTTAGAGAACTGGTTTTTGTATTTCTTCTGAATGTCTCCACCACAAGCAGGTACCAAATATTGTTTTATGATGAATAAGAATCATCACTCTGAAGGTAGTCTTGTTCAGGACAAAAAAGAAAGTGTAAGTACTGGTCATTTTATTAAGACCTCTCCTTTCTAGCAGCCTGAGCTGGACCCTGGCCCTTGTTCTTCCCTTAGCACCAGAAGGTCCCTTGGGGTCAGTTAGCACAAGTTAAGCAGAGGCCTCTCCTGTCTGGCTGAACCCACAGAAGAGTTCCTTTTTCTCTGCCTTCCACCAGCCCACAGCCTCACACTTGACCCCTGCCGTAGTACAAAAGCCTCAGTACAGTTGGTACTCACGGTACAGGTCATCTTTCCTCCCAGCTGGCTGTCCCCTGCCCCCATGATGCTTCCAACAGAACCATTTGCACCAAGGTGTGAGCTTGTCCAAAAAGCCTTCAGTGGTTAAAAACTAAGCTTATTGCTAACTAACTCCCAACCACCTCTACCACCCTGCCTCCCACTTCTCCCCTGCACGAGCCTCTGCTCCAGCCAGAAGCGCTTGTTTCTCACATGTATGTGGTACACTTGCATCCGGCCTTGCTGAGATGCTCTCAACAACCACCCCTCCTCCTGCTATATTGCAAGACTCGGGAAAAACCCTAGTGGAGTGGAGTGGAGTGCCTCGGTGACACATTCCTCCACCCCAATTCCCAGTGATCCTTCCCCTTTCATGTGCCGGAGTTACCATTTCATATTAATCATATGCTGTCTTATTTGGGCAATTGTATTTTTATCTGCAGATATATTATTTCCTCCTACTATAGTATTTTGGTGCTTGCTCTATGCCACTTACGTTGTAAGTGCTTTATATGGATTAATTCTCACAACAAACTTATGATTTGATTAGGGAACTAGGACAGAGGAAGGTCAGTCACTCATGTAAGAGTAGGAAGTGGTGCAGCTGGTAGATCTGTCTATGTGCTGTGAGCTCAGTCACTGTGCCGGGCGCCACACACAGTGGTCTCGCAAGGAATATTTGCTCATCAATTTATTGATATTCCTACCCCTCCTCTGACCTGGTTTTGCCTATTCTACCTTCTCAAATAGAGCCCGGCTTGGGAAAATGATCAAACGTCTTCATTAGATTGACCTCCTTGGAAGAAAAGAGTTCCAAAAATAGCCGAAAATGTGTTATTTTGATTCTGTATTTCATCACTATGTTTTGTGATTCCACTCTGAAAGGCTTTGTTGCCAGCACCTCCAGATATATGACCTGTGGCAAAGTTGTTATTTTTTGATATCAGAAGGTTGGGGAATATTTCTGTGTGAAACATTGTCTATTTACATTCTTTAGCCCAAAATAGTCTGAAATGTCATTATTATGTCTTCATGTTTCTAATAGAATTTTATGATGTTACAGCAATAGTCACAAGTCCCTGTGAAGTATTTTCGCCCTCTCCAGCTTTCGGGAAAGCATATTATGATAATGGCTAAGGTCATGCTTATGAAGTGATCCCAGTATATCTTCCCTCCATGTGAGAAGGAAGATAGAGTGTGTATGGAACCAAGCTGTTGGCAACGCACAAGAGTCATCTGCCCACGTTAGCACAATAGTTCTCACACTTTCTCCCCACAACTCCCTAGTTACAGTGTCATGGTTCAACCCACCCTTCTGCTTTTACCCTGGTCCCCAGAGGACAATCATGCCACCTGCCAAGGCCATTCCTGTGGGACTTCAGGACCCAGGACACATTATGTTACATAAGCGCCTTTATTTTCTCCTCACGTTATTATTGAGATAAGTCTTACAGTAAATAATATCAAGGACAATCTGCAGGAGGGAAAGTCATAAAAATGTACCTTGACAGTGTGTGAAAGGGGTGGAGGGTGGTTTGCTGCCCGTCATTGTCACCATAGCTCTATTGCCTGTTGTCTATATGTTCATGGATTTACAAGAAAACCAAGAAAAGTGTAGAGGGCAGTTTATTGAGTATTTTTTTTAAAGCAAACAAAGGAATCACATTATGTTCTTCAAAGTAGTCACATTAGCAAGTTGGGCCTAATCCCCAAATCCTGTTCACGCTTGTATGTTTGTTTCCCCTTTTGTAGAATTGCCTTCAGGATGGGGCATCATAATTTGTCATCCAAACTGGGACACTTTGAGAAAGACAATGGGTGCTGTTCACAACCGTTAAGAACCCAGACCTGGGCAGCTAGGCTGGGTGACCAACTTGGCTCCAGAGCCACACAAGAAAATCAGTTTTAGTCATTTTGTGACCAAAAATGTTGTTATTCAGCTGATAAATTCCTTTTTTATAAATAAGACTTGACTTAAAATTATCTTTGGTTATCTTTAAAATAAACCTTTTCTTAAAAGATGACTTGCCTGCTCTGAGTCAAAAGAATGCGTTTTGGTTTTAATAAAATTCCAAAAGTATTTTGACCAACAGCAGCATCTTGGTAATACATCAGCTCTGCAGGGGGAGTACTCCGGACACGCCCGATCTGTTGCACATCACACGCCTGCACTTGGGACCTCCAGTCTCCCTTTGAGCCCGCTGTCAGGGCTCCCTCTTTGCCCCTGGCCGACTCTCCTCCCCACATTGATGGTTCTGATTTCCTTTATCCCAGAGACAGCTCTTCTCTTAGCACATGGCCTAGACACTTCTGCTTCAAACTTCTCCGTGGACTTCTGTGGAGCTTCCTAGCCTTCCTCTCAGTCATCACTGTACACCTCAAAGCTTCCAGAGTATGAACTTGTGAGGGAGTAAACACAAGGACCAGGTCTGAAAGGCAGAGCTCAACTCCTTCATCCATATGCAACCTGAACAAACCTGGGCTCCCCTAGGGTTAGTCTCAGCAAAGGTTGTATCCACAATGAAGACAAATTTGACTCCAAAAAGAACCTTGAAGAGCAAAGGAGGAAGAGAAAATTCCACTGTAGATGCATTGCTCAGAGAGCTCTCATATATGAGCAGAGACAGAGTGAGAGAGAATGTATATATACGAATATCAACTGCAACATGTAACTGCAATAGGCAAAATAATGGCTCCCCCAAAGATGTCCATATCCTAATCCCCAGAACCTGTGAATGTGGCAGGTTACGTGGCAAAGGGAAAATACAGTGGCAGATGGAATTAAGGCTACTAATCAGATGACCTTAAAACAGGAAGATTATGTGGGTAGGGCCAATGTAATCCCAAGGGTCCTTACAAGTGAACAGGGAAGCAAAAGGGGAGAGCAAGAGAAAAAATATAATGATGGAAGCAGAGCCAGAGACATGCTGTTGGCTTTGAAGATGGAGGAAGGGGAACACAGACCAAGAAATGAGAACAGTCTCTAGAAACTGGATAAAGCAAGGAAAGCGATTTTTTTCCTAGAGCCTTCAAAAAGGAATATGAGCCCACCAATACCTTCATTTTAGCCCAGTGAAACCTGTACTGGACTGTGAGACTACAGAACTGTAAGATAGTACATTCATGTTGTTTAAGTCACTAAGGTTGTAGTATTTGTTCTGGCAGTAATGGAAAACACATATAGTATCTCAGCCCAATTGAGGAATGGATAATATGTGTAATTTTTTTTTTTTTTAAGAAATGCAATATAGCACTTAAAAACAAATGAGCTAAGACAGAAAGCAAAATAGAGGTTACCAGGGGCTGGGGAGAGTGGGTAACGGGGAGTTGCTGTGAAAGTTCTGGCAGTGACAGAGACAGTGATGATGGTTACGCATATTGTGAATGTACTTACTGCCACTGAATAATGGTTATAATGGTAAATGCTACTATCTATCTTTTACCACAATAAAAAAATAATGAGCTAGATCTATATTTCTTGGTATCGATAAATATTTAAATCATAAGTTATAGGATATTATTGTTTGTACAATATAATAATTATGTAAATTCAAAAACATAACACAATGCCTTACATTATTTAGAAATATGCATGTAGTAAAAGTATATAAGCAGCTGGGATTGACACCCAGGCAGGTGGGAGGGAAATGGCACAGGGAACTTCAGCTTTATCAGTAAGACTTTGTTTTTAAAAAAAAATTGACAATAAACATGGCAAGATTATTAAAATTTACAAATTATAGGTGGCAAATACATAAAGGTTGGTAATATCACTTGCAACTTTCTGTTAGTTTTCACAAAAATAAAAAAAAAAAAAGTCTCACTGAAGGCCTCTTAAGGAAGCTGAAAAGAAGGAATGAAACACCAATTGCAGCCATAACTTTCTAAAAATTCTCCTTAGGGACACCTGAAAGCCCCACTTGTCACCACAGCCGCTCCTCTCTTCTCTTTTTCTCTCCCTTCCTCTCTGTCCTGTTGCCCCTTAATGTACCAGTTCTCTTCCTGTCCTTATTCCCCGCATGGAAAAGCAGTCTGATGTGCTCTCAACTTCTGCCTTCAGCCACTGTGGGGTGCGATGTGGGGACATGGGGGAATTCATCCCAGTCAGAATGAGCTGGGACCCAGCAGCTGGCCCTGCCAGCAAATGTTCTTCCTGCCCCGGGCCGAGCTTCTCAGGCTAGAGTCCGGCTTTGAAGCACCTGGAGATCTTGTCCAGATGCAGATTCAGTAGGTCTAGGCTGGGCCCAAGGTTGCGCAGGTGTGCTGAGCTCCGTGATGTTGCTGACGCTCTGGTTCACCGGCCACACGTGGGGTAAAGAGGCCTTACTACTCACGTGTTGGTATGTGTGGCCAGGAATGGTTCAGGGAAGGGCCCCAGGAGCCTGAAATTTCAATTTAGTATTTTTTCCCTATATTGCTTCTCACACACACCGTCTGCTACTCAATGACCCCAACGAATACCCATTGTGGCCTCCCAGTCTCTGATTTTTATCACTTCCCCAAAACTTAATTCCTATGCTCGCAGACTAAATCGAAACTGTGTTAGGCTCTGTATCAAAGGAAGGCAGGAGTTACCAGTAGAAGAAAATTTACAGTAATAAACTCAGGTTGTCAGGAGGCTAGATATTGTATTCAGATATTTATGACCCTGCTTCTAAAAAGAAAAGGTGAAAATCAGTGCATTAAATAGCATTTGCATTAGTATTTTTGCAATAATTAGCTGTTATTCATTCATAGGTTTTATTAAAATAATCTATTTGCCTCATCACTGTCCTTTGCACTAAAGCTCTGAGAGGAGGATGTTTTGTTGCTAACGGCCTTAGTGCCTCGGACAAAGCCAGGCCCAGAGAAATGACTTACAAAGTGACCCAGGAGTTCCCAGCAAATGAGAACTTGCTTCCTCGTCTCTAACTAACCGAGAGGCTGTGATCTGAAGCTCTTGGCCATTTTTGTCCAAAGGATGAAACTTATAGAGTGACAGATTTCACTTTACCATAAAGAAAAGCTCTTAAACAATAGCTGCTATAATAATCCTAGAATGTAGGCCATATTATTATCCCCATTTTACAGATGAAAAAAACCTAAAGCACAGAGAGGTTTACAAAACTTACCCAGGGTCACAGAGCTGGTGTCGGGCACAATATTTCCCCAAGCCACCTTCTTACTGGCCACAGTGGAACAGACTGTATGTCAGTTTGGGTTCCCTCAGAGTTAGAGCCTGAGGCAAGGCTTGCATGCAGACCATTTATTTGAGAGGTGACCCCAGGTAAGGAACCAATGTAAGTGTTCGTTATCCAGAGATTTCTGAGAATCTTCCAGAAAGCCTCCCAGGACCATCCACCCGGAGGAAAGTAGGCTGCCACACTGACTTGGGGGCCCCATTGTTTAAGGGTTGGCCCCAGGTTTTAGCTCCACCCACTTCTGGGCTGCACTTGCACAGTAAGCAGCTTGAGAGAAGGTCCTGGGCAGACGTGGAAATATGTGGGGACCTCAGTAGCTGATGTGAGACACCATCAGCTCAAAGAAAGTCCGGTCTGGGCTGTGCCTGAAATGCGAGGTATGCCAAGGTGACGTGCCAGGACACTAGCAATGTTTGCTATGGGCTGCCTCTGGGAGCAGCCTTCTCACTAACCTTTCATTAAAGGGTTAAAGACTAGTTAGTGGAGATTGTTGCAGAGAAGGTTGGAGTATGAGGCTGGATACTTTCTTCACACAAAGTTCTATAATTCCCTAAGTAAAATTCCATGGGGACCATCATACCTTGTTAACTATTAAATATGTTATATTGTTAACATTATAACTTGGAGAACTAAATCCTTTGGAAATAGGTTCTGGCTTTAGTCAGTTGGTTGGGGAAAACTGCCTGAAGACTGCACCAGAGGGTAGTGTCAGGCACCGTATTCTGCAGCGAGATTCGCAGTCTTCCCAGGCCAATTTCCAGGTCAACAATACACAGGAGTGTGCATTTACACTCTCTCTCTAAACAAAAACAACATGTTAATAATGTGGGGTTTTTCTGAAACCTGAACCTAACTTTCTGTGCTCAATGAAATTTCATCTGCCTTATTGATGTTGCTGAATTCCTTAGTATCCAATGAGGGATACTTGAAGAAGACTCAGTTTTCTTCCCTGACTCAGAGTTGTAGTCAAAGTTGAAGAAATTCTGAATCTTCTGCCTACAGGCCACTGGCCATTTTTAAGTGTGGAGGTTCTGTTTGCTTCATTCAGGGAGCTCCGAGGAATCACGCGCTAGGATTTGTGGCGAGTGGTGGTCAGCCCAAGTCACATCAAAATGTAGTTCATCCCAGCCTAGGGAGCTGGTCAGAATTCTGTACAGTTGGTGAAAGCATGGAGCTGTGGTCAACTCTGGTGATTTGGCCCCTCAGTGAACCTGTTATCTTGGTGTAATTCCATAGCCACAGACGCTAACCTCTTTCCTACATGCCTCCTTTCTGGCTCAAACAGG
Source organism: Lemur catta (assembly GCF_020740605.2). Classification (NCBI taxonomy): domain Eukaryota; kingdom Metazoa; phylum Chordata; class Mammalia; order Primates; family Lemuridae; genus Lemur; species Lemur catta. Next base: position 43,617,962 of record NC_059139.1, read on the forward strand.
GGACAAAAGAGACACTGTGGATGAGTCAATGCACATTCATCATCTTTCCTGGGGGGGAAACCTCAAAACCTTTGGTCTTTTTCCCAAAGGCCCAAACCAGTGGTTGGTAAATGTCTAAAGGCAAATCAATGCCTAGAGAGAGAGTACTATAGCAGAATGAGGGCAGCACCATTTTCCCCGTATTGTTTTTCTCTGCAAGTCAAGATCGTCAATATTCATTTTCCCTTTGTTTTATTTTTGATCACTAGTGAATTTTTCCCTTTATTGATCTGGTGATTCTAATTAAGGAACAGTTTGGGACCCTGCTGCTGGTGTTAACATACCCTTCCCTCTCAGGAAATGGAAAAGGGGAATGAAATTATACTTCAACTAGGGGATAGGCATATAGAATATAGGAGAATTATAGTCTCTAGGCACAGAAAAATGTGTGGAGGGCACCAACTCTGATATTCAGGAGTCTTGCTTCCCATGGGAAGGAGTCCCTGAGAGGAAGAAAGGTAATTCTAGATTACCACATGAGTCAGTCAGAAGAAAGGGCTATGATTGTGAGGACTCAGCATTGCCAACAACAGACACAATTCAAATTAGCTTAAACAAAAACGGAAATATCTTTCTAACATCACTGAGAGTTCAAAAGATCAAGCAGCCTTTGTGCCCAGATATAGCCAAGGATTCAGATAAGGTCAATAGTGTTCCTTTTCTTTATCTCTTGGTCCTACTTGCTTCTGAATGGATTCATTTTCAGATAGGGCCTCTCCTCATGGTGGCAAGATGACTGTTGGCAGTTCCAGCCTCAAAATGTCTTTCCTGCTTGTGGTGCCACAGAGAGGCAGAGTCTTTCCCGAAAGCTCTGGGACGTCTCAGGAAGCCCTCTTATGGGGCTGGTGTGTTAGTCAGGATTGCTGGTTGTGTTGTGGGAACAATCCCAAACCCAAAGCTTAACACTCAAGTTTATTTCTTGCTCGTGTTACATGTCCAATGCATGTCCCTGGACATCAGGGACCCAGTATGATGGACACAACTCCATTTTGTAGCTGCACCATCTGGAACTTAATATTTCCTTTATTGCTGCAGCAGAGGAAGAAAAAGACTGGAATTAGGCCTGGGTTTTTCACTGCTTCTGCCCCAAAGTGACCAGTAGCATTTTCTCTTACATTTTATTGTCCAGAATTAGCCTCATAGCCCTTCCTAACTGCAAGATGACTAGGAATGTGAGGGAGGATTTCAAATGTTTGACAAGTATCACCACTCCTGCCACACTTGGCTCGAGTCATATGTCCATCTTTAGGTCAGAGCTGTGGCCAGAGGATTAAATGCTTTGACTGCTGGACCCAGGCCATATGCCATCCCTGAGACTGGGGGGGTGGGGGAAGCTCAACCACTTCAGAGATACCAAGAGCCCAGAACTAGGACTAGGGATGACACTCTTCCTGGAGCAAACTAAGCAATCAGATGTTTACAGCCTCACAAAGAGTGAAATTTTCCCCACAAAGTGAAATTTCCATCCAAGTCAAGTTTGATGAACTGGTCACAGGGTGATTACTAAGGACACAGAGCATGTGTCAGCTGAGAGAAAAAGGACATTGGGATCCCTAGAAGCCAATTCAGATCACATGCCTGGGAAGGCTGCCAAGGGAGGCAGATCATGATCGTTTATCAATGACCAGCAGGAGACAGTTCAATGGGCGAGGCTGCTCTGAGTCCAGCATGTGACCAGGCCTGCTCTCAGCAAGAGTCCTGAACAACGTCTGCCTCATGGAAAAAGGGTGACTGTATGTAGTATGCAAAATAATGCCCCCCAAAGGTGTCTACCACATAATGCCCAGGACCTGTGACTGTGTTAGGATACATTGCAAAGGGGAATTAAGGCTGCAGATGGAATTGGTGTGGCCAATCAGCTAACCTTGAGATGGGAAGAGTATCCTAGGCTGTCCAGGTGGGATCAGTGTAATCACAAGCGTCTTTATAAGTGGAAGAGGGAGACAGAAGAGAGAGGACCAGACAGACAGATGCAGCATTAGAACTCAGCCTGACCTTACTGGCTTTGAAGATGGGAAGGTCATGAATCATGACATGTGGGTGGTTTCTAGAAGCTGGAAAAGGCAAGGAAATAGATTCTTCCTTAGAGCCCCCAGAAAGAACGCAACTTTGCTAACACCTTGATTTTAGCCCAGTAAGACCTTTGTGAGACTTCTAGTCTCCACAATTGTAAAATGATAAAGTTATGTTGTTTTAAGCCATTACATTTACTTTATCACAACAGCAATAGGAAACTAATACTCTGGGGTTCAGGCTTTTAGCACCACCACCCCCAACAGGAAGCACAGAGGACAGAGGTGTTTAGATATGACTGAGCCCCTCAGGATGAGGACTGGGCTGTGGAGACCTCCAAGGCTGACCTCCCAGGCTGACCTCCAGAGATGAAAGGGCCACTGGCCAGACAAGGCAGGCAGATGCCATGGTTCCCGGGATGGGAAAGGAGACCAAACATGAAAAGGGCACTAGAGAACAAGGAGCTTCTTGACCCCTGGTGTCCTCCCTGGGGTCAAGGCAGTCTGGAGTTTGGCCAGCATCTGACTGTCATTCTCACCTAAAATATAGACACTGAATTAGAACGTACTAAAACCAAAGCAAAACACAAACAAGCAACTGGACATTTTCTTACCAGGACAAGTTGGGAGGGGTATTGCAAGAACTCAAACTTTACAACCCAAGAAGTCAGAGCCAAACCCACACATCTAGTAAATGAGCCCAAGTTGAGAGGCATGCATAAACCTGGACTTGAGAAAGGTGATTTTGCTAATAATCCTCACATGAATTGGTGCTTGGTATGTTCTATATTGTGGTTGTACAAAAGTAGACAATTATGAAAGCAGTATTCCTTTGTGGTTATTTTGTGAGCTTGCCTACATACCCATACACAGATGAAGAAAGCTGAAACTTTTTAGTCACTTCAATTACCTTGTCTTCCAAGAAGAAATGAACACTAGCAGGAAAGGCTTGCCTCCTTAGCGTCAAATGGATTCCCCCTCCCACCTTTGGGAATTGCCCCCATGTGCAGGTAGAATACAAACAGAGGCAGAGGCATGAGGCTCTGACCCTGGACCTCATCATTGCTCCGAGAAGCATAGCAAGTGAGTGCTGTGATCATTGCAGAGAGACTTGGTAGCCTTCATACCGTGAGCTAATGACTCCAGTCTTATTCTTAGGTGAGCACGTGTCCATGTTAAGATTGAACTTTAGTGCCTCCCACACCTATTAGTTATCCCTAAGTCACCCAGAGCAGGCAAACCACTCCAGCATTTGGATTGCAATAGCACCCTTCCCAGCAACCACTTACAGAAGGAATCAGCCTCCTTGCGGAGGCCAACATATCCTCAGTGCCCCTGCTAGGAACAGCTCTACTTTTGGAAAGCCGAGGCTGAGAACTGCAAAGATGCTTGACCACCCTGCCAAGTTCCCACTATACCTGGTCTGTGGGCATGAGAAAGCTTCATGACTCAAGAGCTTCAGTTACTAGACTCTGCCAAGTGCTCATTTGTCAAGCAAAGGCAAGGGGTAAAGGAAACCCCCATTTGTGCGGCATCTGTCTGCCAGGCACACCTCTATTATCTCATTTAATCCCCACAGCAACACTGTGAAGTTGATACTATTATTCTCAATTCAGAACTTGGGAAGTTGAGAAACTTCAGTCTAATAAGCTTAACTTGCCCAAGTTGCATAGCTAACAAGTAGTGGTGCCCATATCTTTTCACAATGTCCTTGGGCCTCCTAATGCATTACTGAAGTCTCCTTTTACAAAGCCCCATCCCTCTTGCTGGTTTTCTATACGCTCTGAATAAACTTTCTTTCCATCTGTGGGATACAATTTTTCTAATAATTGAATGTGAGAGAAGGTACGAGTATGTATTTTTATTGGGCACTTCAAAGATGAATGGCATAAATTCTAGTTTCAAAAGACTGGTGTGTGCCTCCATTCTTCTCTTTGTAAATTATGAAGGCAAATCATTTAACTTTGCTAATCTTTAACATAGTCATTTTTCAAATGAAGGAAATAATACCTATTGTATGCTACAGGATAGGTATAAGGATCAAATGGAGTAACAGATGCAAAGTTTCTATTTACAAGGGGGGTATTCAGTGCACAGGAGCAAGAATGTACAAATCAAAACTCCTCTGTATGATTGTTTCTGAAATCATAAAGACCAAAAGTCTACACTTCTCATACAATCATATTTATCTTCAGACATTCCATTAACTTTGGAAATGAGCTCTAGAGTAGTCATCATAGTACCAGCTACCGTTTACTGAGTGCCTCCCTGTGCCTACATTATTTCTAACCCTGTCCTCTCATTTTTTCAAGCAGATATTATTGTCCACAATTAAATCTTGAGAAACTGAGGCCCAGAGGCTATGTAACTTGCTCAGGGAAGCGGCAGAAGAAGAATCCAGATATGTTTAATCCAAACTCTATGTTCTCTGTCTTGAATTTTATAGAAAAAAATACTAAGATGTCAATTAATTTATAATTATTTATTTGGATTCATTTATAAATTTACTAATTTACCTACAGAACAAATAGATAGCCTGTGGGTCTGTCCGAAAGAGTTTGCACCAGTTCCTAATAACTTGTATTTACTGCTGATTCTTCATTTCTGCTCTCCAATTTTTTTTTTTTTAACTTGGATACAGAGAAATGTTACATACAGGATGACAAGGATCAGATCCTGCCAAAACCAACACATCCATGGGGTGGTCTGAGCTTGTGTTCCCGCTGAACCTTGCCCTGGTCAGCCTGGTCAAGTTTGGGTCAGCCGAGGTCAGGTTCGGGTGCAGGGCAAAAGGCACATTTCATGGCAGAAAAGCAGACTCATTTGACTTTGCTGGTAAATGCTCTGGCTCCCAACCTCCCCACCAGACTTCCCACTTAGACTTTATTGTAGTCCTTTGAACAAACGTGCAAGGAAGAAATTCCAGCTAGATCACAGGATGGAAACGTGATGGAGGTAGAGGAAAGAATGTCTTCAGGTAGAGAGACGCCTCCTCGAGTCGTCTTGCTCCCTGATCCCGGGCCTGTTCAACTTCCATGGGAGAGAGCACAGCAGAGCGGTAAGAGGACAGAGGGTCATGGAACCAGGTTTCTGAGGGCATATCCCAATACAGCCACTCTCACATTGTGGCTAAACAAATTTCTTAACTTCTCCGGACCTCAGTTTTATCATCTGTAATGGGGAAATAATCTTATCAAGTTATCATGAGGATTCACTGGCCCATGTGTAAGACCCAACATAGTGGCTGACACACAGAAAGCACTTAATACATGCTGCTCTTAGTGGCTAATGATGGAATGGTTGGGTGGGGGAGGAGGTGAGTACATTCTCAGCTGCACTAGAGAAAGCCTGGGGTGTCCCAGGCCATGCGCTGTGGCTCCGGGACAGAGGAGAAGCATCATATTCCCATAGAATAGTCCTAGTATGACCCAGAAATGCCTCTCTTAGTTGCCTGCTGCTGTGCAACTCAGGTTTGAGATTCCCCCCCGACCCCATAGGAATGGTGCCCATAGCTCTGCATGCAATCTCTGTTTGACACAATATTGTCTCAAACTGTGGCATGAGAGCCACCTGAGTCACGATCACCTTGGGTGCCTATAAAATAAACATAGCTGGGCTCCACCCAGATCTACAGACCCAGCACCTCTTGAATGGGGGTCAGGTGGGAATTTGCGGCCTTGATCATCTCTTGGTCCAGAGGCTGATGGGATTGGCCACGCTGCGGTTGGGCAAGAGCAGTAAGGGAATGAGACTCCAGGGAGGGTAGGTAGCAGAGTGTACCTCTGAGTGCCCTCCCCATGCCCCAGTGGTGAACCCCTGCCACTGAATTCCCAAGGACAGAGTACAATCCATGCTCTGCAAATTTTATGCCCCTACAGAAGAGAATTCTGGAGGATAGGATACTTTCTGACAAAGAGAAAATTTTTCCAGGGTTTTTCTTAATACCCGGATTATTCTGTAAAATGTATATTCTATAAAATAAAATTTATAGAAGGCCATTGGTTTGAACTGAGCTCCTGAACTAGGCCCAACAGACCAAACCAAAAGGCAGTTTACTCATGCCAAAGTTCCACACCACCAGCCGAAACGAAGTCATTTCTCTGACCTGCCAAGAAATCAGGAGACACAAAGATAATTTCCAAAATCCCAGATGAGCCAGTTTTAGCCAGTATGATAAGCAAGTCCCCTCTGCTTCAACTTTTACAAGGAAAGTAACTTTGAAAATACCAATTCGCTTTTTGTTTTCTGTTTCTGCTTTCCTCAGCCCTTTTCCGTCCATAAAACTGAACTCCTCCACTTGGCTCATTGGAACTCCCATTCTGTTTTACAGAGTGAGGTGTTGCTTGATGCTAGAAGGGCAAATAAAAGCCAATTAAGATCTTTAGACGAAATTTGTTGTCATTTTGTCTTCTGACAATTGTAATCAAACACTTCCTAAGGCTTTCCCTTGTTACCCAAATGTCTGCTAGGAGTTGGAACCATAAGGAAGAATAAAACACAATTCCGTGTCTGAAATGCCTACGCACAGGTGATCCTTAGGCAAGACAAAGTAGTCCTTATTAATTTAGGAGAACACAGATCATAACAAAATTATAGAAAGTGCTTTGTGAACTCTAATGTGCCATACATGTTTGTTCTGAAGGAGTTCAGGAAATACTATGCCAAAATACGCCGCTTTGGTATGCTGATGACTTCAAACTCAGGGCACCTGGGGACCAACAAATGCAGGGAGGGGCTTTCTCAGATCTTCCCTTACCTGCCTAAAGACAGACTCTCCAAAAGGAACTGAATTGTCATGAATCCCATCCCCCAAATCCCATCTGCTGCCCATTCATCATTCCCCCAAATCATTTACTCTCCTCTAAGTTGCCTGCATCCTCCCTCCCCTAGGAAGAGGCCATGCAAGCTTCTATTAATAGATCTCACTGGGGATTTGGATCTTCACTTTTCTTTCCTGCCATGCCGCCATGCACATCGTGAACATGTGTATAGCTCTTCTCCTGTTCATGTGCCTGCCGTCAGTTCATTTCGTAGACTCAGTTGTCGAACCCTCAAAGAGTAGAGGGAAATTCTTCCCTCCTCTATAGCTCTTATTATGGAAAAAATCTATTCTTTAATAAGCCAGAACATATAATTTTTATTCCACATCAGATAATAAAGGTTTGAGATCTAATTTTTGTTATTGTTCACAGCTTCTCACATGATGTCACACCCACAGTGATCCTCAGAATATGTTACCAGCCAACACTGGTAATTCTCTCATATGCTTATTCCCTTCAAGCCTCCAAAGAAACATTCTGCTCTGTTCACAGTTCTAGGCCAGGAGCTTGGGGTTTGGGAATACTTTCCAGAGAAGTAAACTTTTCAGAAACCTTGACATCATTAAAAACCATTCTTAATTGCCTATTCTTAATTTCTTCAGTTAGAAGGAGCCCTACATTGGCAGAGGCAGTTCCGTGAATCGGAATGATCAAGAAGGACAAAATAGTGTGTGGGGGTGGGTGAAATATGGAGCACCATTTCTCAAATGAATGTTAGTGCCATTTTCAGCTGAGAAAACTTTCAAGGCCTCTGCTTCCAACAGAGAGCCCAACCTGGGACTCTGGTGCATGGGGCCAGCCCTATGATGCCAAAGTGTGCAACTCTTCAGGTTGGGGGTGTACTCGCCCACTTGGCCAAACAACAAAGCATCCCAGAGAAATGGGTCTCTACCTGGCTTTGGAGAGCCCCATGCCCATCACCCACACTCCTCAATGTACAAGATTGGGATGGAAGGTGTTGGGATCTGCAGTAACCTGGGATGGCTCTCATGCCCACAGAAAGTCCATACCAGGGGGTGCAGTGCAGTCCATTGTGTCACCTGATGCATGAGCTCAAGCTGGCTCCTTTCTCAGATCCAGAATGTTCTTGACAAAAAGCTTACAGGGAGCTTTCCCTCTGCCAGGCAGGGACGGGCTGCCTGACTAGGGCTAGAGATAACTCCTGGCAACTTTGGAGGCTGATGAGTCACCAGAGAGGTTTCCAACCTGTTCTGACACCCAAGAGCAGCAGTGGATACTGATTTGCATCAGCACACCTCTATTTTGGGTAGATCTTTCTTGCAGTTGGGGTTTCCTGTGCTGTGCGGTAAGCTCTCAGTCTCTCTTGACATCCCCTCCTCTCAGATTTGGCATCTTGGGCATTTTGAGTTGCCTTAGCAACACTAGCTAGTCTGGATGTCAGAAAGGGGAGAGACTCACAAGCCAAGATTATATAAATCACTTTCTTATTCAAGGTGCTCAGGTTCTCATCAACTGAAATGATAGAATTAAATGCTGGCAGCCAGGCTTCGTGTCTGGGGCATAAAAGAGGCTCCATCAGTGGTAGTTCCATTTCCCAGCCCTATTGTGGAGACCACAAGGTTGGAAAAGTCCAGAAGCACATGCAGTTCTAGTCTCCTATCTGCTAATGGTGGCAGGCTGTCGTCAAATGGTGTGTTCAGCTATGATTAGCGAGGCTCTTGCTATTCAAGGTGTATTCCATGGAACAGCAGCATCTATTAGAAATGAAGAACTGTCAGCCCTACCCCACACCTACTGAATCCAAATCTGCATTTTAACAAGATCCAGGGTGATGTGTATGAATGTTAATATTCAGGAATCACCAAACTAAGCCACCGCACAAAGGCTTTAGGTGAGTCTAACCACACAGCTCCAAAAGGAACAACCCAGGGTTATAGGAGTCGGGGCTATGCTAAGTGGTACTTTCTGTCCCCACAGGGCAGAGAAAGAAGAGCCTCTTAAGGCAGCCCTGCCCTCCCCATTCACTAGTGGCGTGATGCCATGCCACGTGACTGGTCATCCTTTGCATATCTGACTGAATAAAATAATGACTGCCCAGCCAGAGCACTGCCATGCACCTGGACATCTGGCAGGCTCTGTGCAGCAAGAGGAAGTTGATCCACAGCATTAACACAGTGGATAGAGTTCGAACTCGCTGAGTCATCACAGATGCCCGGACGCCGTGTCCTTGTTTTAATGACACACCTACAGAAACCACAAAACTGTTTGAAGCAATATCACCTCCATTCAGAAAATGAACAAGGGCCCAGGAAAAGATAAAGGGAAGCATGGATTGGGAAGAAACAAAGAAAAAAGGGTCAAAATATTGCTAAGCAAGACTGTCTCTCTTTTTTAAAAAGGGAAGATTTAATTTTCTTTTACATTTTGACTGCCTTTAATTTGCAGGACATTTACTTCCATTTTCTCAATGGTTTTCCTAATTATCGTTCAGCTCCTAAGATTCTTTCTCACCCATGCACAGAAACTCAGCCTCCTTGTGTGGGGGAGGGCGCGAATCTGGCTGCTGATGTCACAAAGCAACACTCTTCAGGCAACACTATGAAGAAAGACTTACCATTGTTCGGATGTGCTAAGATTTCCCAATTTCTTCTAACTGCCTACCTCACAGGAAGACCAAGAATAGAGATTGTGTATTGTGAAGCACTCTCAGCCCTCAGAAGAGAAGGTGCAATCGCAAGTGTAACAATGACGTTGGTTTGTGTATTATCCTTTCTGGTAACCTACCTATTTCTTCGGGCACACATCATTAACTGCAGCTTGCACTCACAGAGCAAAAGCTTTGTGGGGACGTTCCTGATTCATCCTCTTGACATCTATGAATAGACAAAGGGGGAAGATGTTATTTTATAGGTGACTGGTCTGGTCTAAGATTTGCTGAATAGCTTCCTCCTCTATCATCATCATTGTGATCATCATTGCTATCACGGACAACACATATTTTTTGAGGGTTGATTGTGCAGACAGAATTTTCATCCTTAAGAAGTTTATATTCTAAAGAACTGGATTAAAATATTTCCTCTATTACCAAACCAGATTGGGCAAAATTCTATAAGGAAACAAATTATGGTCTTTCAAGTATAGCATAGATCTATTTTCTGATAGCAGAGTTTTTGGCTGGGCTACTTTTTTTTTTAATAAAATTACAGGGTTCACCCACAATCAAAGACACCAAATCTCTCCTCCGAGTCTAGTTGGCCTAACCTGAGCCATATGTCCTCTCCTGGACCAATCCAAGTGCAGCCAGGGGGACAGAGTCACATAAAGAATGAGGCTGACAGAATGACAGAAGCCCCTTCTCACCAAACAGCCATGTGGATGGGAGATGGATGCAGTTCCCAAGATGAGGGAATAAGGAACACATCCTAACCACCACATCTGGACATCCAAGGGGAATGTTGTCAAGGGCTAGAAGTGCTTGGTCCTTTTCTTTTCTTTCATGTTTATCCAGTGGAATTTCAATCTTCCCTACCCTGCTTTTGTTTGTTTGTTTGTTTGTTTAAATAACAGACCTTATTTTTTAGGGAAGTTTTAGGCTTATAGAAAATTGAAAGTAGAAAGTAGAGAGCTGCCACCTACCCCTTCCCCTCACCACACAGTTTGCCCTATTACTAACATCTTACATTAGTGTGTTTCACTCATTATAATTGAAGAACCAATATTGATATACTATTATTGACTAAAGTTCAAAGTTTATATTAGGGTTCACTCTTTGTGTTGTACAGTTCCATGGGTTTTGACAAATACGTAATGTCACATCTCTGCCATTATAGTATCATACTGAATAGTTTTACTGCCCTAAAAATCCCCTGTGCTCTACCTGTTCATCTTCCCTTCCCCTAAATCCTTGGCAACAACTGATCTTTTTATCTCCATAGTTTTACCTTTGCCAGAATATCACAGTTAGAAGCCTACAGTATGTAGTATTTTCAGACTGGCTTCTTTCACTTAACAATATGCATTTAAGTTTCTTTCATAAATATCTGTGGCTTGATAGCTCATTTTTCTTAATCGCTGAATAATATTCCATTGTATGAATATATCAAAGATTGTCTATCCATTGGCACATTGAAGGGCACCCCATTTCTTTTTCACATCTCTGTTCTCGGATTAGTCCTTAGGACTATTTTTTACTTCCACTTGGTATCTTTAATAGGCAACCATAAATCTCTTGCTTCTTTATATTAGCATATTTAACTACTAGTCCAACAAGAAAATGACAGGACTTCCAGTGTATTTGGTTGGCAGCTGCAGTATTGGTATAACTGCACCAATCAGCAAGTGGTACTTGAATATGTACCTAAAGCCAGTGGGATACATTTTTAAGATGGCATGCCTGCATTTACACAATTAATTGTCTACTTAGCCTGAGAATGATTTCCTGGATATTTCAAGAGGTAGTGACACTTTCACAACTTGAATTTGAGGTTAAGTATCTTCAGGAATGGGGTGGAAGCTTTGTCACCACCCATGAAATTAAAATAGGAGAGGTAACAGCAACTGAGGGGATATTGCCCAGCGACAGGTCAGTGGTATTGGCCACATTTGGTTTGCTCCAGGAAAGCTTAAATAGGGTCAGAGATGTCATACTTAGACAATGTTGGAGACGAATACACAATTTAATTTATTTATCCTTAAAATTTATAAAAATGGTCCTCTTGAGGAATGTTATGAATATTACTTTGTTTTATAAACACTCTTCTCCCATCCACATGGCCTTGTGTGGGAGTGAGCTTGTGTCAGGCATTTTTATGTGTACCTGTCTGCCTGGCTGCAGTTGGATTGGTCTAGAAGAGGACATAACTCAAGTCAGTTAAATACAAAGAAAAGATTCAGTCCTTTTGATTGTGGTTAGATTTGGAACAATTAAACTTTCATGCTATTACAGGCCATATTTTATGCCCTGGGCACCAAAGGAAGTCTGACTTTAGAATGAGAAAAATGAAATCAATATTTATGGGGGGGAAAACACAAAGTCTTATCTTTACTGGGTTCTGCTTCTAAGCATTTTCTTAAAGCAGATGTTATAGTTGTCTCCTCAACATTTATTCTTCCTTCTTTTGGGAACTGCCTCAGTTTTAACTGTGATATCCATGACATTGTAGTAGGATGAGGTTTGTGTATTTTCCTTCCTGGTAACCTACCTATTGCCACCAGTGGCGATCTGAGATTGGGAGGACCGTGTTGCTCAACAGAAGGTGACCCTCAGGCTTCTGGTGCACATCATGACCCTACTGCTGGGGCACAGGTGTTGGTTCGGAGATGAAAGGGGGCTCCAGACTCCAGAATCAATGAAACAGGGTAAGATAATTGTCGGGGTACTCAAGGAAAGAAGCTTTCTTACTCTTGTAGAAGCTTCTGGAAAAGATCCCCTACCCCAGATGGGGATGATATATTGGACTCAGTTTTTATATGCCCACCCAGATCTGCATACTTGCCTTGTTTATGGACCAACAAGGCTCCAGTAATAGTCATACCGTTCCCAAGATTATGAGATGGAGAAGCTGGCAGAGGTCACTGTGCCAATATGCTGGCTCTTCTGTTTCTGTGGGGTCTCTGGCTTTCCCAGCAGCTGCCTGGAGAAACCTGGGGACATAACCAGAAAGCAGGAGGGAGTTAGGTTCCATGGGAATGACTCTGATTAGTGGAAAACCAAAGGCAGGAAGTTTCTAATGCATAAATTCTTTTCCATTCCTGTACCCACACAGATGGTCCTGAGATATAGTAGCTTGTGCAAACTTTCTGAAGGTCTCCTGTTGTATTTGCTATCTCTTTCCCACCTCATTTTCCTTTGTCCCCAAATCACACTCTGGTCCTTAACTAAGTGTTAACAAATCAGTTTTTGCCTCACACTCTGAGAACCCAAGACAGACAAGCAAGATATAACCTCACAGTTTGTTGGTGTTGGGACTCAGAAAACAATATCCCAAAATGAAGGCCTCAGAAGGAAAAGTTTTTCTCTGCCCTCCTGCCCTCCTGTGTCTCAGTCCCATTCTCCCCCACGGCTGGCCATAGAAACCCAAATCCCTCTTCCCCAGGGCAGGTCCTAGAAACCAGAATCCCCTGTCCCCAAAGCCAGCCATAAAACCTAACAGTATTATTCTAACTTTCCCCCAATCTTTCTGTGTGAAAACTGACCTTAAAGAAATTATTCAACCTACCTTGTTTGACTATAGGTCATAAGCTCCCCATGCCAGAGAGTGTCCTGCCCCATACCCAGAAGGAAGGAATACATGCTCAGAGAGGCCAAGAAGAATCTAGACGGACAGGCCTTGCTGGGTTTTCCCACTCAGTCCATTAGCATTAGACAATACCCTTTTGTTCAATTATCTCTCTCTACATGGCTGCCCATACTCTGCTGAACCTAAGCATAAAAATGGACAATTTCCCCTGTATCTTTGGGTTTTCATTCTGAAGGCTCCTGTGTCAAGTAAAACTATGATCAAATAAATTTGTGTGCCATTTCTCCTATTAATCTGCCTCTTGTCAGTGATTTTCAGCAAACCTTCAGAGGGCCAAAGGGAAGTTTTCCCTTGGCCCCAACAGTAGCTCTCTTGTGACTGTGGGAACTAGGGCAAGGACGATGCGGGTATTGTGAAAGTCAAGTGGAGAGCCGGAAGACACTTGATAACATCACCGACCTACTAAATCAAACCAACCCAGAGCCCTTCCTACCTCTGGACTTACGTGAGACAAGAAGTAGTCCACTATATCTAGGTAGCTGTGATTGGCAGCTGAAAACATTTAACTGAGATCCTTCTCTAGTCTCACCTGTGTTTGCAGAGACCGCCCTCCCTCCCTCTCCTGCCAATCCGCATCATAGCTGTAAAATAAATTCCCTTTTTGATCTTAAGTTAATATAAGTTGGCTTCTGGTACCTGCCATCAACTGAACCCTAACTGATAACATCTGCCCTCTCTTTTGGTACTAATGAAATATCTTTAGAGTCTCTTGTTACAATCCTAGTCCTTTTCACTATTAAAAAAAAATCAAAATCAGTTAAAATGCATCGACTATATCTATAGCCATGTATAAAACACAGGTTTTTTTTTTTCTATTTTAATTTTAAAACCAAACGCATACAATGTTCTTTAACAATTCTGGAAGTTCTCCCAAATAAAATCTAAACGACAATGCTCCCAAATAAGAATAGTTTAAGAGTTAATCTCTGCCAAGCCAGCTTTCCCCCAGATGATGGATTTGTTAGTTAATCATTCTGAAGCCAGGATTAGAGCACAGTCAACAGTTTAACAAACCATTCATTTCCTACAGCACCGAGTAGTTTCATGGGCTTTTTACTCTTATGCCATAAACAGGACTATAAATTGTATTAGTAATTGTTTTTGAAAAGGATGTCAAGACTTCCGTTCTAAGATGGCGATTTGAGTGTGCGTATTTAACTACTCCCTCTCCTCCCAAGTTCCTGCGGAAATGTCCAAAAACATATTTTAGAGTACTGTTAAAAAATTATTCTGAAAAACAGTGAAGAGTGCTATCAACTAGACCAGTAACTGGGAAGAATTTGGCAAAACAGCATACATAAGAGCACTTAGATGGAAGAACCAACTATCTCAAGATTTAGCTGCATTTGTACCCCCATAATATCTTGAATAAGAAAAAAAGAAGATTTAGCTGCTACAAGCAAAAGCCCACCTGAACTTGAGCAGGAGCAGCAGGGGCTGGGGGCAGGGCTGGCGACAATGGAGTATTTGGTGGCGGCAATGCAAGGTCTTTGCTGATGCAGGTTTCCATCGGGGGCCTCCCTGTCCCTTGGAGGAGGAGATAGTAGCCCAGGTAACTTCAAGTCACCCAGTAAGCATAGGAAAAATTTAAAAAAATAAAATAAGACAGGAAAAAGAAGAAAAGAACAGCAAGGACCTGCAGAGAGCCTGGCCCCTCCAGTTGCATTCACTTCCCGTGGTCATTGTTGGAAACTGGAAAACACTTTCTAATCATTTGCCAGGGGGTGCTGAGCAATTTGCTTCAATCAGGAAGCAGGTTGAGCTTTGCTGATTATATGAAAAAGGCAAAACCCGCAGTTCTCAGGAACCCAAAGGTTAAGGTAATAGGATCCAGGGAACTGATTGAAGTTTATTGATTTTCAATTGATGAAACATTGACAGCTGCATTGGGTGGTGAAATTACACCCCTTAGCTCAGAGAATATTGTTTCTCATCCCAGACTCATTGTTGAAGTTGACAAGTAAATGGGTTTCTGGTAAACATTTATTCCATTTTTCAATCTGGACACTAAATTGGTATGTAGCAATAATGCGAGGGTAATTATAGGAGTCTGAAGGACCTTAAGTCTTGCAAAAGCCTACACGTTTTAGAAAGCAGGCTGTTTTTTTTTTTTTACTTCTGAATGGGCATTAGATTGTTCAAGAGGAAAATGCATACCAAGGAACGGGATTCAATTCAACTCAAAAAGTATATATGTGGGTTTTCTGTGAGGCAAGACACAGTGCTTAAGTTTACCCCGATGGAGGCTTCTTCCTCATTATCTCCCTCATCCTCCCATTTAAATATCTTTTCATTAATTCTGTAAAATCCTCCAGAGAGTTCTTTGCTCCCAGGGTGCCAGTCTTTCTCATTGCAGTTGAAAACAGCTCTTCACAACAGATGATTAGGTTTTATTCCCCCGTACTGTTGAGGTGGAGGTGAGGTGATAAGGAATCGCTCTTCTAAACTGATTTCTCAGCACCCACCCTGTCTTCCTCCTTCATATTGATGGGCCACCCCCTCCCATTTCTCCTTAAGAATGTTCTATAGCAAAATCCTAATTAAAATACACCGTACAAAGAATAGTGAGCCTTAACCTTCTGAGGCTCAGTGTTCTTATCTGTAGAATGGGATTAATAATTCATCCCCAGTGGAGTCATGTGCAGAATGAATAAGATAATGAGTATGAAACACATTTTAAAATAGCCCACTGTGGAGCACACAAAGTGAGACAGCCATAGAGAACCTGGGCTGGGAACCTGCAGCCGTGCTGAGTATGTGACTCTGAACAGATCATTTTACCTTTGTATTTGTAGCCTATCTGTAGCCAGGAATATAAGCGTGCCCATGCATTCATACAACTTTTGTGAGAATTAAGTGAGTTATTATATGTCAAGTTCTTAATATAAGTTAGTATAAAATAAAAGACATTATTATCACTTCAGCATAACCTTATCATACTCAAGAGGTTTTCTATGTCCTCCACAAAGTGACAACTTTCAGTGTCTGTGACGGCCCCCTTAGAGGGGGTGTGGTGTGTGGGAGGAAACGCAGGTCAGATGTGGAATCACGTCTCTGCATTCAGGAGGGATCTGAGCTTCGCCCGCAGGAGAAGGGTGAGCACTCAGGTGAGGTACGTGGAATTAAGGAGAAGGCGCTTAAACTGCAGGAGGAGACTGACCGCACGAGCACGCAGGCTGGCTCCAGCCAGTGGCCTGGCCCACGCCGCTACCGCCCAGGGCAGCACCTTCCTGCCCCTGCCCGGCCCCTCCTGCCACAGGCCCTTAGCTTGTATCTTGAACATTTTGGTGTCTACAATCATCCCCTAAACTGGTTTAACTTCAAAGAGCCAATTATCAGCCTAGAGGTACTAGCTACAGTTCTTACCTTTCAAAGAGGGATTTCTATGTGGGGTTTTAGGCACCAAGATGGTCCAAGGAGGGATTTTGTGTGAGCTGATGGCTGACAGGATGGGAAGAGTTGCCGGGTGTTCAGGACCAGATGAAGACCACTGGAGCCCCAAGCGCTAATAAGATTTTAATACCTATCATACCCCATATACTTCATAAGAAATTTATACTTATTAAACTTCTACTAAACTATAAAACATAAACACAAAACCCACATGTATGCTTACGCTGAAATAAAATCATTTTAAACCTCCTGACTTCTAAATTTTGGATAAGTTCTCCCAAGCTGAATCCATCACAATCTCTCCCTCTCTCTGGCCCTGCTTTCTGGGCTCTCAGCACATCCTTAGGCTGCTGCTGGCCCTGCTACCTTCACATCCTGCTGTCGTGGTCACCAGGCAGGCCACCTCCCCCGGCTCTCTGAGCAGGCTCCTCAGGACCCCTCACTAGGCTCCGCCACCAGGGCCATCTCCTCTCTTCCCCTCATCCAGAGCCCTGGCTCTCTGCTGATCACTGTGCTTCCCTTAGCAGGCGAAGTCCAGCGCAGTGAACTCTCACCTCAGGGAGCTGTGGCAGCCAACACCTCTCTATTCAATGTCTTGTCCGGAGTGTGTTCTGCACTGGGGAAAGCAAATGCTTTCCTGTCTCTTTGGGGACTGAGCCTCACCTCAGCACGGGGGATTTAACCCCTGCACACCCAGCTTCTCCTCCAGTGTCGGCAAAGAGAATCGTGTGGTGGTGAAGAATACAGGCATTGAGGCTGAGGCACCTGGCTACTTCACCTTGCTCAGCCTGTTTCCCCCTATGGAAATGGGTATGATGAGAGAGGGTAGGATGCAGTTAGTCTTCATAAAGAGTTACTGCACTGACACAGATTGGCACAATGCCTGGCTCAGAGCAAGCATTTAATAAGTGGTAGCTTTGATTTATAACGAGGCCGGTTCCTGTGACATTCAGTGGCAGAGGCAGCTCATCTAGTGCCCTTACCCTGCAATTCCCATTTCCCTCGTGGCAAATCCCCTGGAGAAGCAGAGGGGAGGCTGGGGACCGACCTGTGTGGTCAGAGAGGGCAACCCACACTTCACTCTACTCACTCTCTCTACAATTTGTCACCAAGTGAGGGCTCAATTAGCAGATACACCTGGCCTATGGAGTAGGAGGCAACACATCCCTGCCCTTCCCCAAGCTCCTGGAGACCACCTGGCTTTCCAAGGCCAGGTAATTGGGGAAAGGAGATAATGACACCCTCAAGGCTTTCAAGCAAGATTCTCGAGCTGGATCCATTATGTACAAAGAATTGCCTGAGAGTGAAAAAGCCTAATTTGACTGGCAGGGAGAGTGGGAATAGCACCTCTGGCGGTTTCGGCTTAACACTTAATAAAAAAAAACAAGAAACTTTCAAAACCCAGATAATATCCATTAGTATTTAGATTTACTTACAATAGTCCCCCCTTATCCATGGGGAAGATGCATTCCAAGACCCCCAGTGAGTGGATGCCTGAAACCACAGATGGTACCGAACCCTATACTTTGTTTTTTCCTATACATACATGCCTATGATAAAGTTTAATTCATAAATTAGGAACAGTAAGAGCTTAACAATGACTAAGACAATAGAATAATATAACAATATATTGTAATAAAAGTTATATGAGCATGATCTTTCTCTCTCAAAACATCTTACTGTACTGTACCATGGGTAATTGGAACCACAGAAAGTAAAACCACAGACAAGGGAAGGTCTACTTTGATTGTAAAGTGTAAACTCCACAGTCAAATGGCTGCCTAAAGACTCTGCATAAATGGATTCTAGAACACTTTGCATCTCACCAGTCTAGTATGCAAGAACTAATCTGATTCAAACTGGATCCCTTGAGGACTTTACAACCATAACCCCAGTCAGGGCCTGCTTCAGGGGTGAGTAACCTGTGCAGTCACGTGGCCTCAGTGCTTAGAATGTCCCCTCACTTCGTTCAAAGTTCTGGTGTCACCAGCTTGAAATTCTTAATAATTTTTGAACGAGGAACCCTGTATTCCACTTTGCACTGGGCCCTGCAAATTATGTAGCTGGTTGTGGCCTTGGTACCCAGCCCAGTGTCTATTGTATAGTAGATGCTTTTTTGCTATTGGAAGAACATTAATTACCAATAATGTGTGATACGCTCTCTAACTCTTCACCAGCAGTGTACTCAAGCCATGGACCATAAAGCATTTTAAACCCTCTGATGTTAGACAAGCTGCACAAAGGCGGCACGTTGCCTAAAAATTATACTTGAAACTTAGAAACCTAATTTGATACATTAAATACTAGTGGATTCCCTGCAAACAGAGACTTTACAAATCGTCCCTTTGCCTGATAGTGACAGCTTCTGCTATTAAAAATCTCAAAGGAATAACAGGTCAACTGTGTTGGGTATGGATTGCTGCAAAGGCAATGTGCTAAGTTACTGGGGTGATGCCATTATATCCCGAGAAACGCATATTCAGATCTCATTCAAATGAAATTCTCTGGGGGAATTTCCCTTTGTAGAGCAATTGATTTTTCCAAAGTGAATTACCAGTTACAGGATATTTACTCTGGTTTGTTGTTTGGGGATTTGGGGATGTGTCTGAACTACATTTAAGGAGAGAGAGCTGAAAAACAGGGCAGTGTGCAGAATTATAATCAGGAGGTTGATGATAAAATCATTAAAAGAAATAAAGCAGAATCCAGCTAAAGATACAAGTAATAAACCCTGAGAAGTGAGATGCTGAAAGGGAGAAGATGGTGCGACCGGATACAGAAATGATGTGATGAATTAAACTTCCTCTTCCGTTGAAAAGAATTCAATTAGCAAGGACACTATCAGTGTATGTTAAATAAAATATTCTTGTTGGGAAACAAGGTGGTGATGTGGGGTATGATTGTAATATTTTACAACAAAGGATGACAGAAAAAAGATGTGACATCCTTCTAAGTGCCTTTTCTTGCATTTATCTGTGGGTCTTGGTCGCGGACAGTTCCCAGCGTCCTCTCTCAGGTCCAGCAGCAGCTGAACGTTTCCAGAGGAAAGAGAGGCTGAGGCTTCACCGGCAACAGCAGGTATAGTAACTGTAGCATAAATACAATCAGAAACAGAGAAGTCCAGATAGGAAAGGAAATGAGAGCCTAGAGTTTAATAACTAATTCAAAAAATTATTTTGGATTAAAATGTGCTCTGTGCTCACGAGACCTGCACAAAGGATTGCAGCCGGGGGAATATTTGATTGTGCTACACCAGAAGCACAGAGTCAGTAACTCCTGAAAGAGTCTTTTCAGGATGAACATAACTTGAATGCTGTTCCCTCCAGTCAAAAGCCAAAGCACAGGATACAATTCCTCTCTCGGCTAGAGCATGCACACAAGTGAGAAAAAAAAAAAAGCAAAGAGAGAGAGAGAGATCATCTGCATCAAAATCCTACATTTTGTGGACCTTGAATGATAGCGGGTGGAAAGACAGAGTTCTTTGCAATTGGTGTTACAGTCTCAGAATAAGGAAATTCCATATGGCCATGAAGAACAGAAAGGGGTCAGGAAAGCAGAGTGTCAGACAATGGAAAGGATGAAAGAGGAGGCTGCTGGCCAGGCCAGGGCTGAGACAGCGTTTGAAGCCAGACTTGCTTGCGGTTTTCACCAATTCACTGGGTGGAGAGATAGTAAAGGTTAACATCAGAACTACATTATTTTATTTGTAGTTTGTTGCTAAAACTTAGGTTAACAGTTGAACAAACTGTGTGTGGTTCTCATTCCAGCATAGAAAACAACATAAAGTTTAATATTAGACATTCATGTCCTAAAGTTCCTTGGCTACTCCCACCACAGGAAAATTTACACTGGCCAATTTTTCCCCTGGGCTCCACCTGCTCCCACGTGGGGAGTTACCCCACCCGTCCAAATGCACTCCGCTCTTCCTATATTCATCTAAACCCTTCTGACTCCTACTAGGGCGCTGCCAAGGGCCACCCCCAAATTTCTTTGCTTTTCAAAAAAGCAGTGGGATAGAACTCTTCTTTGTCTAAACGTCTTCTCTCCAGGACAGGCCCAGGAGGAAGGCCACAATTTGCAAAGTGAAACAAGCCCTTTAAGGTGTTTTCCTAAACCAATAGGAAAGTCTCATTCTAAAAGGGATCCTACCCAAGTCCTGGCCCAACAGTGCAAACACCAGGTGGCTCTTTAAAATGATTTGTTTTCTACTTTACAAATTGCTATGTCACTAAATATTCTTCTAGAATAATATTTTTAAACGGTACCATATAATTCAATCCCATGGATGTGAAACTTTTATAATACGATGCTCTGTTGTTGGATGTTTTAAAATTATTCAATATTATTGCCAGTATTTTGCTATTATAAAGGGTACTAAAAATTTATTTCTATTTATATAGTTTTCTGCATGTATATTTCCTTATTATAAGTACATTAAAGTAGAATTGTTATATAAAAATTATAAATTCAAAGCAAAATTCTGCAGCTTTTTGTATATATTTTTTAATGACATTCAAAAAGCTTTACAAATGTATAAAATGCCTATAGTCCTGTACCCTTAGCCACTCTGGGTAGTGGAATTCTTATTTTTTCAGAAATGAAGTAAAAAAAAGCTTATAGTATTAAAATTATTACATGGCCAGGCATGGTGGCTCATGCTTATAATCCTAGTGCTCTGGAAGGTTAAGGGGGGAGGATTGCTTGAGCTCAGGAGTTCAAGAACAGCCTGATCAAGAGACCTGGTCTCTACTAAAAATGGAAAAATTAGCTGGGTGTGGTGGTGCGTGCCCTGTAGTCCCAGCTACTCGAGAGGCTGAGGCAAAAGGATTGCTTGACCCCAGGAGATTGAGGTTGCAGTGAGCTATGATGACACCACTGCCCTCTAGCCCTGGGTGACACAGCTAGACTCTGTCCCCACCCCCCCCCAAAAGAATTATTACAAATTATCATAATAATAAGTAAATGATCAGATAGTTTAATAGTCATAAATAGTACCAGCTGCTTAAGGTTTTAAAAAAAAAATTCAACTTGACAAAAGGAATTTCCTTAGGCTTTCGTCACTAAGTCATTCCAAAGTCATTCCTTGCTGTTGAGATCTGTGGCTGAGACTCATCCTCAAGGTAGCTGTGATTTGATGTATTTTATAAGGCTGAGTGGAATGGTCGAAAAACTAAAAAACAAAGGTATTGAAAGGGTTTTAATATAAAAAAAAAAAGCTTCAGTTGAGCTGATGGTCTCATTCATTTGTATCAAAGCAAGATATCTTGAAGAACTCTAGGCCAACATTGCCAATATGTATTGACACATGGCATGTTTAAAATGCATACCCTGTACTCCCTTATACCCACCTTTTGCTCCAGTCAAGCTGATCAGATCTTGCTTACCAATTTCTTTTTAAATTTCATAAGAAACATATGAATATTTTAAAAAGATATGAAAATGTTATAGATAGGAAAATTTCACTTTCAGCTATGATAAAATAACATGTAACAGATTATTCTTACCTTGAGAATATATACATCTACATAAAAATTAAACCAAAAAGTACAGCTCTTTGAAGAAATCAGAAAGCAACCAAGGCAGCTAGGACTTCAAAGACCAAAGTCTTAGAAAAAAGGGAAATGCATTGAAGTAAGTCTTTCATTCACTAAAGCTCTTTTTCTTCTCAGGATATTTGCTGAAAGCAAGTACTATAGCCTAAAGATTGTTACAGTCTCATTGGGCTGGAGAGATAAAAATTTGGAAATTCCAAGCTACGAAGAGTGTATGTGCCAAGATTTTAGAGAAAAGGCACAGAGAAGTGACCCCGATATTTTCCCTTTATCTCCTTTTGAAACATTTGCTGATTATTAAGTGCACCTGTAGGGCAAGAGTTGAGAAACCAAGCAGAACGCAGCTTCTAAGAGGCTAAAATGCTAAGCAGAAATTTTGACAGTCTCATAGTGCAGGGGAGAGGAAAACTGTTGTTCATAGCCTGCCAAGGAGGAGTGGTCCCAGTTGATGCCATACACTGAGATTCTTAAACAGCTATGCCCAATAGTAACACAAATTATATTATCAGACTTCAGAAAGCCTGAAACTGGGCCTTGACTGAGTCAGTGTGATCTTTCTGGATTACCTCTGACTGCCAGAAGAGAAATGAATTCTCTCTGGAGGAAGATCATCCAAACCCCTTGCAATTTTTCACGTATAATTTCCAGGATGCAATAGAATAGACATACCAGCAGAAAATCATTAGATATGCCAGAGAAAAAGAGACAAAACACTTAAGGAAAAAATATACGATAGACATGACTCACTGGTGATCTAGCTCTTGGAGTTATCAGACACAGTCTTTAAAATAACTATGATTAATATATTCAAAAATATTGATGAAAAGATGGAGAATTTTACCAGGGAACTAGAAGTTATGAAGAAAACCATTGCTATGCATATCATAATAATACTACAAAAGGGAGGAAGGGAGGGAGAAATAAAGACAGGGAGAGACAGACTCTTTAAAACAACAGGAGGAAAAAAGGAAAAAGATGAATAATCTTCAGAGGAACAACAAAAAGACTAACAACTGTTTCTTATACAAAAACAACGTAAGCCAGCATATAATGATATAATATTTTTAGTGTTAAAAAAAAAGACTGCTGTTCTCAAATTCTATACCCAGCAAAAATATTCTGAGAAAATTAAGATGATATAAAGAATTTTAAAACAAAAACCAGGAGGAGTAATCACATTCTTATATGAAAAGATATCCAAAAGGGAGTTCTACAGGCAGAAGAAAATGATTCCAGATGGAAGAATGGTAATATAAGAAAGAATGAAGAGCTCTCTAAAAGGCAAAGACTTAGGTAAATCTAAATGAATATTGACTGTTTAAAGCAAAAACAATAATAGTGTCTTGTGTGATTTAAAAACATGGCAAAAGTAACACAAAAAGCATAGAAGAAGGCAAGCAGAGCTAGTGTGTTGGAAGGTTGGAAGGTTTTATATTGTCCAGGAAGTAGTAAAAGTACTAATTTATATTATTCTACAATAATCCAAAACATCTTCTTATAATCTCTATGCTAATAACTAAAAAAAAAAGTTAAAAGAATGTGTAAACTTCACATCACAACTTGTTAAGAGGAAAAGAAAAAAAAAGGATGTATAACTACAAAATAACAAAGGACAAAAATGAAATAATAAAAATGATTAATTCAAAAAGGACAATAATGTAGATTAAAGAAACAGCATATGATAGAACAAATAGAAAACAAAGAGTATGATGATCAGCTTTAACAAAATTTTGTTAATAATTACATGTCATTAAATGGCTAAATACTCTAAGTAATTGACAAAGACTGGATAAAAAACATAATTAAATTTTGCTTATAGAGGACTATAAGGACAGAGAAAGATTCAAAAGAAATGAAGGAGAAAAGATAAACCATTTAATACAAGCTGAATAAACTGGTAGCTATAATTATATCAGTTAAAGTAGACTTTAAAGAAGGAAGTATAAGAGATAAAGACATAAATTTATATGAATCTAATAACATGCAATATATAATACATGCAAAAAATGATAGAACTAAAAGTAGAAATAGACAAATCCTAAACTCTCATAAAAAAGATAGAACTAGTAGTTTAAAATACCAGTGAAGATACAGATTTTAAAAACAAGATAGTAGTACATTTAACCTAATTGGCATATAGAGAACCCTGCACCTAACAAGTGCAGAATAAACACTCTCTTTAAGTAAATATAGAACATTTACTAAAATTGACTATATGTTGGGCTATAGTAAGAGTCTCAACAAATTTCAAAGAATTGAAAGAAATACAGATTTTATTCTCTGATCTTAGGGGCAATTAAGCTAGAAGTCAGCCACACACACAAATCACTTAAAAAAAAAAAGTCCAATGCTAGAAAATTAAGCAGTAAATTTTACATATTGCATTGACGAAAATAAGAAATCACAATGAAAATTAGAAAACATTTTTAATTAAATGATAAAGGGACTATATTTTATATCAAAACTTCTGGGTTATAGCTTGTTTCAGCTAGCTTTAGCCACGTAACAAACATCCTCAAACTTAGTGGCTTAAAAACAACCATTTAACTATGTCAAGATTCTGTGGATCAGCTGGGTGGTTCTTCTGTTCTGACTTGGCTGAGTTCTGCTGGGCTATCTTGTGTCTGCGGTCAGCTGAAGGGTTGACTGGACACTGGAAGATCTAGGATGGTCTTACATGTCTAGCACTTAGCAGGCTTTCAGGCAGGGTGCCTTAGTTCTCCATGTGGCCTTTTATCTTCCAGCAAGCTAGCTAGCTCTCATTCACACGGTGAAAAGATAAAAAGATAAAGTACAGAAAGATAAAATAAGCTTCAATGTTTAAAAGGTTTTCAAGTCTCTGCTTCATATTTGTTAATATCACATGGCCAAACCTACACTCAAGGTTAAACACCTCTCAGTGAAGGAAACTGCAAAGTTCTATTAAAATAGGGCATGTAGAAAAAGATGGGGAAAATCTGTAGCTATTTTGGTAATCTACCACACAGTTAATGTAGTGCTCAGAGGGAAATTTATATCTTTAAATACATGTATTAGAAAAGAAGAAAGATCTGAGTTTTTATCTCAAGAAGCTTGAAAAGGAATAGCAAATTAAACTATCCAAAAATAGAAGGCAATAATAAAAAATAGAAATCAGTGATGTAGAAAACAAATGTACAATAGAAAAATTTGAAAAGCCAAAACCTTGTTTCTCAAAAATATTGATAAAATTGATCAACTTTTGTTTATCAAGACTGACCAAGAAAAATTAAAGAGAAAACACAAATCATCAATAAAAGAAATTAAATATGGGATATTAATATAGATATTTGAAAGACGAAAGTATTTATGAGCAATGATATGTCAATACATCTAAAAATTCAGATAAAATGGAAAAATTCATTGAAAAATATAATGTATCAAAACTGACAGCAATAGTAATAGAAAATCTTTTATTTATTAAAGCAATTGTATTTGTCATGAAAAATCTTTCCACAAAGAAAACTCCTGACCCACATGGCTTCACCCATGAATTCTTCCAAATATCTAAGGAATAACACCAATCTTACACAAACATTCCCAAAGGATAGAAAAAGAAGTGACACTTCCCAACTAGTTTTATGAGACCACCAAAGCCTCATGTCCAAAATTTAGGAGGACAATTTATGATCTAATCTCTCTTACAAACAGAAAACAAATACTCTTGTTTCTCTTCAGATCGTATAAATCTTTTGCCTTTTACAAACAGAAAACAAAAAATCCTAAGGAAAATATTAAAAAATTAAATTCATCAGCCAGTTGGGCTTGTTCTAAGAGTGTAAATTTTAAAATCAATAAAATTAACTTTATTCCATTAACGGAGAAAAATTATGTGATTATCATCTTCCTAGATTAAAAAAAAGAATTTGATAAAATGTAAACTTCAATCATGATTTTCTTTAAAAAAAAATTGGTAAACCAAGAATAGAAGACAATTCCTTAAATCCATAAAGGGTATCTTTTTCAAAACTCACATAATAATAGATACAAAATTACAGCCAGATAGAAGGAGACTTCTGGTGTTCTACAGCACTGTAGGGTAAATATGGTTAACTACAATTTACTGTATATTCTCAAAAACCTAGAAGAGAGAATTTTGAATGTTTACAACACAAAGAAATGATCGATGTTTGAAGTGATATACTGATTACCCCGATTTGCTCATTATACATTGTCTGCGTGTATCAAAATACAACTCTGTAGTCCATGGATAGGTATAATTATTACCTGTCAACTAAAAATAAAGGATAAAATTTTACAATAAATTAATTAATTTAGCAAGGTCCCTACGTACAATATCAATATACAAAGCTCAATTATGTTTCTATATCCTAGCAAGATACAATTGGAAGATGTAATTTAAAATATGTAGAAACAATTTAAATATAAACTATGCACAACATCACCAGAGAAAAATACCAAACATCACTAAGAAGATCTAAGTAAATGAAGATATACTAGCTTTTGGATTACACTACTGTCAATTTTCCCTAAATTGATCTTTAGTTTCAATAAAATCTAGTAGGCTTTTTTTTATGGAAATTGACAAGTAGATTCTAAAATTTATATGGAAATACAAAGGACTAAAAGTAGCAAAAGACAAACTTGAAAAATAGCAAGTTGGAGGACTTAAGCTACTAAATATCAAAGTTGTACAAAGCTACAGTTATTTAAAACACAAAAACAACAGTGTGGTATTGCTGCAAGATAGAAAAATAGATGAAGAAAGGAATAGAGTCCAGAAACAGACTTATACATAGATGGCAACATTTTTACTAAAAAGAGGAAACAGCACCGTAGTGGGAGAAAGGGGGAACTTTTCAGTAAAAGATGCTTGGTCACTTGTATATCCATAAAGAGCTAAACTCTGACATGTGTCACACAGTATATATGAAAATCAATTCCAGTGGATAATATATCTAAATGTGAAAGGTAAAACAATGATGCTTTAAAAGGTAACAAAAGAGAACATCCTCATGACCTCAGCAGCAGAAAACTGAAACATCACCCCTATTTAAATATTTGGCTCAGACGTATATATCTGACCTGCTCTGCACACTCATTTCCTTTTATTCTAGTCCACTCTGATTATGCGCCTCTCTCCATTTCTCAGTTACCACCACGTAGTTTAGCATTCACATTGTAGATGGCTCCCAATTTTTGTCATGTGTGGTTCTCTTGCAAGCTTTACCATGACCATTATTTTCTATACTTATTTTCAGCAGTGGCTGAGTTAGTGCTGGACACATAATAGGTGCTCAATTAACAACTGAGAACTTCAAGTGGTCCAATCTCTCCGAACTTTTGCTCTGCTCTTTGCCACTTCTATGACTTTGTGCTCCAGTCCAAATAACCAGTCTGACCTAAGTGTTGCCTGAGGGCAAAGCACTGTGCTTGGCATAGTGTAGCCCGCAAGGTTGTGTAGGTCCCATTTTATGCTCTAAAAGAGCTTATCATCTCTTAGAGGAGATATGGAAACAACCTAACTATTTTATATTTCAACAAGGCATTGGATGAGCGTCATGGAAATGGCCATAATGTTTAATATAAGTTCTGAGAGAAGAAGGTATTATATCTGCCTAACCTAATGTGGGGGGCGGTGGGGGAGGGACATCTGAACAAATGGCATCCGAGATGGGTCCTGAAGATTACAGTAGGGCATTCCAGGCAGAGTGTAAACCTAATGAACAGTTTTTGAATTGATGCATTGTGTTTCCTAAATAACTGCTCAAATAGATTTCTCCTGAAATAGTTAGATTGACTTTCTATAACCAGAGAAGAGAGCTTGTTGAGACTATGCAGCAGGTGCTACTGAAAAAACAGAATGAAGAAGTGGTTGTCTCTGGCTGAATTCTATGGCTTTTAAAACTGCCAGTGGTTTATGTCAGTAAAAACTCTTATCTTTTATATACATGAGATGTCTCTTTTCTGCTGGTCCATTCCAGCTCAGGGGAAGAAGCTATTGTAACACGCTTGCTTTAATGCTTTTTATTAAGTCCTCTACTGCCTTTGTACAATGGAATAAAGAAGCTGCATTACATTTTTAAAAGAGTTGAAAGAAGTAATCAGAACAATAAGAAATCCAGATTAGCTTTAAGATTCATGTCAGAGATTAGTGGTTATTTAGGAAGAGATGGGAAGGCCCTGAGTCATTGGTGTTAGTGTAACATAGTGCCTGGGTTGCAAACTCAAATGCCTGAAAGAGCATGAAAGCAAAAGAAGTGTGTGTGGGGGGGTGGACTGAATGAAAAAACAGCAATGGCATTAATGTGATGAGAAATGGCAACTGACACTTGGACTTCAATAAGGCAAATTCTCAGGCCCTATCCAGACCTACTAAATCAAAAACCCTGGGCTGGGGTCCAGCAGTCTCCAGATGGTTCTGATTGATAGTAACGTCTGAGGACTGCTGCAATAAGGAACGGTGAAAACAGAGGGAAACTGGTATGTTCATGCCCCATGTCAAGGGCAGACATTTCTTAGCTTATTTGATTTTTGACTTACAGGATATGGAAACTATGTGGGCAGACCTTCCGATACTGTAAAGAGAATTCACACATCTGAATTTTTATGTGATATCTTCGGATTAAGTATTGGCCATTATTACAAAAAATACTCTGGTGGCCAAGAATAACTGTAACCAACGTTTTACTATGGGCTATTAGTTTGCAATGTCTAACTGTGATTAAAAGCATAAGCTCTAGATTCAGAGAGTGTAAGTTCAAATTCCAGCTCTTCTTACCGTGAGAGTGAACTCAAAGCAAAATTAACTTCTCCAAGCCTTGATTTCCTTCTGTATACATGGGCATAATAAATACCTGCTTCATGGGTTCCTTGTGAAAGTGGAATGAGGTAATGTGTACAAAGTATTTATTCAATGGCCTGGCACATAGTAAGTGCTCAATAAATGATACCTTGATAATTACTCAGCTCAAGCACAGGATATGCTAGGTCTGCTGAGAAAAGGAAGGAATGTGAGCCAGGACAGTAGGGAAATGGTTGGCTTTTTTAGGCTGAGCCGAGTGGTCCTATACACAGTGTCCAGAGTATGTGATGGTCTCATCCAGGGACTAGACTGTGCTTCATAATAGTATGAAGGAGATTAGTTCGATGTGGCCCACCCAGTAGGAGAAGATTCCTGTTATCCTCATTGTCACTCTGGGCAATATGTTCACCTACAGCCAAAACCCAGCATAGGCAATTCTTAAATTCCTGACAGCCAAATAAGTGGATCATTTTTAAAGCATAAATGTAAGAGCAAACAGTAACCTGGCAGAAGCTCAGACCCATCCATGGGCCAGGGTGTCTGAAGGTGTGGGGAAAGGGAAAGTAGGAAACAGATAACAAATGGTGTGACCTAGAGACTAAATTGGCACCCAGAGCTTATGCTCGGCACAGCAGATACCGGGTCTGTGGACAGCTGAGATAAACTCCAGGCCCCACATCTGGAGGGGCCGAGGCAGCTGATACATCTCCTTCTTCATCTAGACCAACTCAGCACCTAGGCATGAATGAGCCTGGAGGGGAAAGGCACTGGAGACCCTCACTGCGAGTGGCAAGAAGGGTGACATTTGACAGATGTTGGTGCAGGCAATGGGGAATGACTTATTCTTTAGGAGGCAAGATGTCATAGTGCTGTGTTAAAAGTGTCAAATTTGGGTCAGTATATGGGATGCACTGAATGAGGAGTCAGAGAAAAAATCAAGACTGTTATATTTATCTTGGCCAGAGGTGACAGAATCTCAACATTTGGACCACAACTCCTCTCCCCTATACCCATGATCGACATCTCCGATTGATCAAAGCAGTCCCTCCTGCTGATCCCAGACAAGGCATCCACATCTTTTCAAAACTCTGCTCCACCTAGATACTGACTGACAGATAGAAACTGGCATGCAGAACTCTCGGTGTAAGTGTCAGTTGCTACGGGGCAATGACAATGGAGGTGAAAAGGGAGGGGCTATGCAGAAAATTTTGTGAAAATAATCAATAGCAGTCAGGACCTAGATTTTTGGGGAGGGCACAACAGGGCAAGCATGAAGAAAGTCAGGGTCGGAGATCATGGTAATGTTTCAAGTTGTAGCAAGTAAAATATTTTGCACAGTTAAGAAAAGCACGATTTCTCAAAAAAGAAAAACATAGAAACCACCCCTCAAGGAATTCAGAAAAATGAGCTGGTTGATGAGGAAAAGATGAGTTTGCTTTTTGAGGTCGTGGCAGAACATGCCGGAGAGGTGTCAACCCAGCTGAACACGCCAGACACTCCTCTAACAGTGATGGTTTTTAACCTTGGTGTCTCAGTGCGTGATGCTTTGGGAAAATGCAGAGAATGTGTTGGATACTTTGTCCTTGAGAAGTTCAGAAGATAATAGAGAGATAATAGAGGCACAGGAACACCCACACATGACTAACAAAGACATATGCCCCAAAACAAATCAAACAGAAAACACACACACATATTTAGGGAGGGGATGAGTGATGGGAGAAAGGAGGCCAGTCATGGAAGGTGAAGCTCAAAGGTGTTCTGAACGTGGACACAGCACTGGGGCCAGAATATTCCATGTGCAAAAAGGCCAACAAAATCCTGAGAGTGCAAAAGCAATCACTGATGTCATCAATATATGACATTTGCTTATTAAGCATCGATCATTTTCTAGGTATTACGGTAATGGTCAAAAACCCTTTGCTCTCAGGGAATTCACAGACTTGTGGGAGAGAGAGACATACCGAGTTATTATAAAACGATACAGCAGGGGAGATGCTGAGATACGAGTGTGCATAGAAGCACAGAGGTGCACACAGCAGGGTCTAACGCAGCCTGAGAGGGGCAGGGCAGGTGCCCTAGAGAGCACGAAGCTGGAGCTGCACTTTCGAAGCGAAAGGGAAAGCTTGATTCATTTATCCATCATCGTCCATTCACGCACTAACTTTCCCAGGTCTCCTAGGCAGCACCTGGCAGGAACGAAGAAGTGTGTAGGTGTGGGGTGCAACTCAGAGTGGGCACTTTAGTGCAGTTCCTCAGGCTTGATCCTGGAAACAGGCCAGGGTGTTTTGAGTCACCTTTTACTTATTTAGTCATTCATTCATTTTTCTTTAAAGAGGGAAACATAACAGAGCATTTGTATCTAAACTATTGTAATTCTTATATGCTGGCTGGCTTCCAGAATAACCTGATTAAATACACTCACTGCTCTTCAGGGAAGGCACTCCAAGAAATCCCTCTTAAGTGCTGATATTCCCAAAAGCCTTCTCTCCTGGGAAAATGAAGGGGAAGTTGATCTCAAAGCTGTTAAGACTAGGGATTTTTGCTGTTGTTGTTTTATCACTGTTTGGTTTCTTGATTTTTAAATTTATTTTTTGTCATTTGAAAAATTTCTAATTGTGGTAAAAAACACAAAATTTATCATTTTAACCATTTTTAAGTGTACATTTCAGTAGTGCTAAGTACATTTACATTGTTGTGCATCTTGTTTCTGGAACGTTTCATCTTTCCAAACTGAAACTCTGTACACATTGAACAACAACTGCCCATTCCCCCTCCTCCCAGCCCCTAGAAACCATCATTTCTGTTTCTATGAATCTGACTACTCTAAGGACCTCATGTAGTATTTGTGGTTTTGTGACTGCCTTATTTCACTTAGCGTAATGTTTTCAAGGTTTATCCATGTTGTAGCATGTGTCAGAATTTCTTTCCTTTTTAAAGCTGAGTAGTATTCCATTGTATTCTATGTGTATTCCACATTTTCTTTATCCATTCATCTGTTGGAGAATATTTAAATTGTTTTACCTCTTAACTCTTGTAAATAATGCTGCTAGGAACATGAGAGTGCAGATATCTCTTTAAGATCTTGCCTTCAATTCTTTTGGATGTATACCCAGAAGTGGGATTGCTGGACCATATGTCTTTCTTTTTAATTTTTTAAGGAACCCCCATATTATTTTTCATAGCAGCTGCACCATTTACATTCAGGTCTCCCAACTTTTTAAAGGAGGAGCCCATAACCTCTGAGATCAGGCAGGGCTAGGCAGGCTACCTGAGCCCCTGACCCGGCTTTACTTGCTGCTCAGGTTAAGGCCCATCCTTCTACCAGTCTCTCGTGGAGAAGGAGGCAGCTGTCTCATATGCCGACACCATTAATGGGCAATTGCATCATAATGAGGCCCAAGCAAAGAGTGAACTCACCCACCCGCAGTGGTTTCCCCTGCTGGATTGTTGGCTGATCTCTGCTTCTGCTGGATAACAATGGGACCCTGTGTCTGGGAACCCTACCTCACTGGAAAGGCTGCTTCCACTGATGCGATGCCTGTAGCATCAATGGCATGACGGCCCTTGATTTCCAGTGGGATACCACTAAATTCCTCTTGGAGATCCTTTTGAATTCCCTTTTCGCTGACCCTCCAAGGTGGATCCCTACCTATCTCTACGCCAAACGCCACAGCTTTTGTGATGTCATTAGTGTCGCTTGAGGGAGGCTCCTCTTGGCCTAAGATGTACTCATCTGATGGCAGAACAGTGAGAAGGAAGGTAAGTGAATTAGAAAAGAAACATAAAATACTCACCTTTATGCAACAAATGACAAAATGCTGGGAATCTCATAATAAGCATTTTTTTAAATGGAACAGAACGATGAATTAAACGTAAATACTCAACCTGAGAACTTCGTTTACATACGAGAGGCTTTACAGCAAATTCAAGGCTTGAGATCTTTTGAAAACCACACATTTGCCCATGTAATCTGATCAAGGCCAGAAAAAGGAGTGGACCTCGGTGTTGCGCTAACCTGCCAGAGGATTTTGTACCTGGCACATCAAAGACCTCCTTCTTCCCAGACTGGCTCACCTTTCGGACAGGTCAGACCTGATAGTTCCCAGGAGACCTAGTCCTTTGGTTTAGGACCCTGAGGCCAGGTGACAAACTGATCCCACTTGTACGATATGTTAGAACCCATAGCAACAGGTATGAAAAAGGCAAATTTTATGTTTTTCCTAATCCCGAGGGCTCTGTACACTGTATCTTACAATGACTGCACATCTCCTCCCAGAACGTGGCTTTCCACCCAGGGCTGGTGTAGGCCTTAATGTGTGTGCGAGGTAGGGA
Organism: Lemur catta; assembly: GCF_020740605.2. Classification (NCBI taxonomy): domain Eukaryota; kingdom Metazoa; phylum Chordata; class Mammalia; order Primates; family Lemuridae; genus Lemur; species Lemur catta. The sequence goes on from NC_059139.1 coordinate 43,651,154, forward strand.
TGCGTATCCACCAGTCCTGCTGCAGTTTCAGTTCCTAAGTGCCTGTGACCGGGTATCTTCCTCCACCAAAAGTGGTTTTCACATTTAAAGACGTGTATTTTTCATTTAAACTGGGCCTGGAAATGCACCAAGGAAAAGAGTCATCTATTCCAGTACTGGAAGGAAAGCTGCTTGTGCTGGAGTTTTCAAGAAAGCATGTCTCAGTCTGCAGCATGGAACCCTCCTAAGGGGATGTTAGCACAAATTGCATGTGGCTTTTGCCTGCTGATTGGACTTTGGAAGCTACGCCCAATGTTCGATGCCACTCTGCTGAAATCCGCTGTGTGACTCTGATGGGGTTAGTCGTCCTGAAGCTCAGTTTTCTAATCTGCGCATAGAGAGAGCTGGACCATGTGAAATCACATTGTTTTTTCTTTATTTTGTTTTAAGAAATTCTGTCGTTCCACTCCAGTAAGAGAGGAGCTATAGGAAATACCTGTCACAGGGAATCTGCTGAAGAGCTTCTGCTTTTTCTTTCTTTTATTCCTTCCTCGCATGTGCCTTCTAGATATGCGAGAGGTGAGAGTCTCCAGTGAGAATCGGCACTAAATAGCTTTCAGTGGTGGAGTCAGGGGTCCCCCAGCATCTGCTGGATAGTCCCTGAGGAGGAGCCTCATTGTTGGATTGCTCATTGCTCTTCTGTCAGAATTGGTCTCGACATTAATCTCCCTGTACCTTTCACTATTAGTTTAAATTCTCTCCACTAGGATTCTATGGAGCAAGTCCACTTGCTTAGTTTGCACTAAGGAGTTTTGGTGCAGTGCACGTGTGTCCGTGCACACACGCACACCTTCACGTTGGTGTTCTGTGGCTGTGTGCTCTACCCGGAGGTCAGTCTCAGCGTGCTTGTGTGTTTGACACCAGAAAGACCAGTATTATGAGTGAGGCCAATGTCATTTGGTGAGCTAGGATTTATGCAAGCTATTTACAGGTTAAGTGGGGGAATGAGGAAAATGGTTAGCAAAGCTAAGCTCTCAACTCACACATTCTTCCTTTATCAATTGATTCATAATCAACAGTACATTTATTGCAAAAAAAAAAGTCTATTTCCTCCATAGTAGGAAAATGTCCTTTCATCTTTATTTCTATCTTCTCTCTTTTCCCTGATTCTGTTCCTATTTTCAGATCAGGCTTTGACTCAAAACTAGTCTCAGCCCCACTACCAACTAGCCTCTTCTCCTCCTTTGCTATCTGTGGAGGCAGAATGGTCCCCCTCACCCCACAAAGATGTCCACATCCTAACCCCCCAAAATTGCGAATATGTGAGGTTACATAGCATGGGGAAATTAAGGTTGCAGATGGAATTAAGGTTGCTAATCAGCTGGCCTCGAGATGGGGAGATTTTCCTAGATTATCCATGTAGGTCCAATGTAACCACCAAGGGTTTTACAAATGGAGGAGGAAGGCAGAAAAGGTTAGAGTGATGTGACGTGAGAAAAATTCAACTAGCCTTTGCTCACTTTTAGGATGGAGGAAATGGTCCATGAGCCAAGAAATGGGAGTGACCTTTGGAAGTTGGAAAAGGCAGGAAAACAATTCTCCCCTACGGCCTCTAGAAAGGAACGCAGCCCTTCTGATGCCTTGATTTTAGTCCAGTGTAACTAGTGTCAGAGTTCTACAAACTATAAGATAATGAATTTGTGTTATTTTTAAACCACTTAGTTTCTAGTAGTTTGTTACAGCAGCAGTAGGAAAGTAATACACTATCTATAAAATCTAGTTATAGTATCTATCTTCTGATTACTGGGACAATGCAAGTGACATACATTACATAATATTTATCAAATATTAAATCCTCCTCTCAACTCTCCCTACCTTCTTCTGTCAAAGTCAAGAGTGATGGTCCATCGGTGGTCCCACTGCACATCCTTCTGTGAATGGGCCTGCCAGCAGCGACTCTCCCAGAGCCGGCTGACAGCAGGAGACATTGCTATCCTTTCAAATCCATTTGCCCAGGGCTGAATGTCTGCCAGTTTCTAAAGAGATTTTCATTTTTAAATTAAAATGATAGATCTACCTGTCTGTGTCTTTGTGACTATGGGAGCAAGCTTCTGGCCAAAGAGCCAACCTTGCTTTTCCTACATACTCATTCCTATTTTCATTTGTATATTATAGAACAAACCATGGATATCTCAGCTTTAAAGTGATGCCTTGTCTTTTAAAACCTTATTTGGGGAGAACAATAGCTCATATCCTGGACAAGTTCAATGAAAAGAGATGGTATTTCCAGCAGGGTGGAGAAAAGATCTAGCAGTTTCTGGGAAACTTCTCTCTTGGCCCTTTGTCTGACCACCGGTCTCCCCACCCCCTCCCTTTTTTAAGTTACCCCAATGTTCCAAGTAATTACCCAATTCTAAGGACTTTGAAAACCTTAAGTCAAAGTCTGATTCCAGGTGTCTTAGGTACAAGCAACAAAAGGACAAAGTCTTTAGGGTAGTAACTTGTCTCCCATGGGTTATGCAAAAGCAATATTAACGTAACATTTATGGTTGAGACTTTGCATGCATAAAAGTCAGAGAAGCTTTATTTATGGCCTGCACAGCTTTCGTAAGGTACCTGCCTCCCTCCGATTGTTTAGAAACTACCATATAGGCAGTTAATTTTAATGCTCTGCCTGCCCTTATTTGGGTGCCTCTTATCCCAATTATACCTCACCATTTGCATTTGTTGTCTTTGGCACCGACAATAAAAAGAGAAAGAACCATTGTTGGTTGCACATTCAAATAAACACAGTGTTCACATGGACTAGGGCGTGCTGGGAGATGCAAATCCAGGCGTCTGGTTGCCGAGGGGTTGGGGGGGAGAAGGAGAGGGCTTCAGGCTGATCTGTGGGGGGTGGGGGATTGGGGGGGGTGAGGTTCTTTCTTTTTTGGGGATAGATCAAATGTTTCAGTTCCTTTTATGCTGTTGATACATGCATGTGCATGTTCATGCATGATCAGCATTTCAGAGAACGGTGTGATTTTTACATTTTATTACTATTTTTTCAATAAAAAGCAATAAAAATCTCTCAAGATCATTTGATTTCTTCCCCGCTCCTCACCTGCCCCTCCCCCTGCCCCCACCCTGGCAGCCTATTTAGAGGGCTGTGAGAGTCACAAGGGACTCGTCTCTATTTCTAGCTGTTTGGGCCTTCACTGGCTCCCATGTTCCCCGCCTGGGCCCCACACAGAGGGTGAGTGGGGGAAGTAGACAGTGAAAGTGCAAAAGGGAGGAAAGGGCTTAGCAGCCAGCCGTACCTGGAAGGAATGTAGGAGGGGATGCCATTGCATAGAAAAGAGAAGAACTTTTGTGAGGAGGCCCTCATTTCAAACTAGATGGAGAAGAGGGTGCTTAGCGTGTACTGTCTAAGTGACAGAGCACACTCGCTCTCCCTCCAGAAGACCTAAAGAAAGGAAAGGACTTGAGTGGCAGGAGGATGGGTGGAGTCGAGACTTAAAGCCTTTTCCAACCATAAGGATTGGGAAAGATGGTTTCGATTCTTTTTCCAGACAATTCATAAACTGTGTATTTCAGCTGGGCAGTTTTCTTTCCGTTCTGTCATAATGCAATTCCAACTAGATACAGAGAATGAACTAGGATCTCTCAATAACCCTTCCAAACTTTTCAGTCAGATCATGAATTTCATAAGTTTAATCTTTAAAAGCATGTATTTATGTAATTCTTTAACTAAAGGAAAGTAAGACATTTTATCAATACAACATACTGGAATATTTTATTATATTCATTTTGAGAAAACAGAAACTGAAACCTAAAAAACTTGAGTATTCTTCCTGCCTTCCCACCTACCAACATTATATAAGCAGAATAAAATCTTTTTTTTTATTGTTAGTTTTCCAGGCATAGGATTTCCTATCATTGACTTTGACCTCTGAAAGTGAAAGCAAAATCTAAAATATAACTTAAAATTTAAAATTGCCCTACCTGAATCTTTCTTATAGTTACCTCTATGTCAAATTATTTGCTTTTACTAACAATGCTTAATATTCAAGGCAATCTTACAGGTAACCATTTCTTCTTTACCAAGGCAAACCACAATACCTGAATGGTAAATAGACATTTCAATTATGTTGCTGACCATGGTGGGGTGTAGGATGGAGGGGTAGGCTCTGAGAACGTGGAAAGCCTGCTAAAACTTGGAGTGGTCCGAAAAATGCTGTACTTATTCGTAAGATAATAGAAAGAATTTGCTTTAAAAAGTGGCTGCACTTATAATCAAGGCTTCAAAATCAAATCAACACCTACTTATTAAGTCTCCATTGTGTATCTTAAAAAAAAAAAAAAAGCAATACAGTTGCTGCTATCAGAAAGCTCAGTCTGTGAAACAACCTGAGGCCAATCCAGGATTCAATCCAGGGGCTAAATTGGCAGAAATACCTCCTATTCCTTCTCTGCACTCATAACTACAGTGTTACAACATTATATGGATTTGCCTCCCTGCCATGAAAGTTGGAATGCAGTGGCCCTTTGCTTCCAAAATAAATATGAGTTTAGTTTCCCAGCATTTCCCGTCTTTTCCAGGAGCTTGGTTTTGAGCAAGATGAAACATGCACACAGCTGAAATCAAACCGGGTACTATGGAAATGTTGAAAGAGTGGACTTAAATCTTAGCTCCTCAGGACAGTCTAGCTTCATCCTACAGCAAATGTTCCTCACAGCTGCTGCTCTTCTGGTAAACAGAAGACAGAAGAAGAAATAAGTTATTATCTGTCTGTTTAAATGATCCCAAACGGAGAGGCCAATAGGTAGTAGAGTTAACATGTAGCATGAATTTCTTTCTGTAGGTTTTTTTGTTTTTTATTTTTACCTGACTGGAGCCGTTGCCTAGTGGGGACTTCTAAGTTCTCAACGAAGAGAAAAATAATTTCATTTATTAAAAACCTGATTTTGTTCCTCTCTGGACACCTCTATAACAGAGTTAGGACTGGAATCAATCTCTTTCTGCAACTTCAGTTCCCCATTCACTAAGATTCCCTATATTATTGGCAACAGTGATACAGGAGAACCATTTTTCTATCTAGCAAGACCTCTTTGTCATCTTTAAGGATAAGATTGATTTAAGAGAGAAGAGAACCAGGAGATGTACATCCAGGAAATTATCATTACGCTCGAAGTCCTGGTTGTCTAAGCCTCTGAAAGATGACTGGTGCCCTGATCTCAGCTCAAAATACACAGACGTGTTTGGTGGAAGACTCCTCAGAGATCAGCTGACCAGCTTCTTCCTTTGTTATAATGAAGAAGCCGAGGCAGGGAGGGCATTATATCCTTCCAGCCATTTCCTCAGGGGTGATTCAGTTTTGCTTCCCATCACAGGACTTAAATGACTCAAGAAGTCTTGCAAACAGATGTGCTCAGGTAGCAAATCCATGACTATGTCCCCCAGTGACCACTGGGTGGTCACATTGTCAAAATCAGTTAAGAGGTCAGAATAAGGGCAATTTTGGCATGGATTGCTGCACGAAAATGACATAGCCACAAAATCAGAATTCATTACTCCCTCGTGGGCTATTTTTAAGGGTCCCATAAAAAGTTACCCATGATTTAGAAACAAGCCAAGTTGAGAAGTGTGCCTATTTTAAGGTGTTTCCAGGTAGCGGTTTTGATTCCCAAACCCTGGGCTCCGGATGAATTTCCTAAGCGAAAAAGTCTGGCTTGTCTACATGTGTGAGCTACCATCTTGTTCTGGCCCTGGTCATATCTACTGTCATTGTGGACACTGGGATTCAAGCACAGACGGAGTATATTTCAGGCTGACAGAGGAGGACAAGAAGCGGTAGTCAGGAGCGAGCCTGTGGCTGAGTCAGTAGGAAGCCATGAGCAGCAAGTGAGTGGGGTCTGGTCGGGCCGTGTCCCCTGCAGACTGCAGCACCAGCCTCTTCTGGGAGCTCATTAGAAAGGCAGAGCTTGTAGTTTGACAATATCTTCAGGTGATTCTCACACACATTAAACTGAAAGGTAGTGCCTGGTCCCGCTCCCAGAGATGTTTAATAGGCCTGGGTTTGTGGCAGAGACTTTGATTCTAAAGTACAGCCACAGCAGAGAACCACTGCTCTAGAGCTGGGGGTACGGCCACGTGCCCTGATAAAGGAGAGCACTGGGCAAATGACACTGACCTGAGCAAGTTCAGCTTATATTCTTGGTCTGTTTTTTTGTTTTTTTTTTTTACCTAGAAATCTCCAAGAAGTTTAAAGAAAGGGCTTTTTCAAAACAAAATAATGGAAAGAAAGCAAACCCAAGAAGAGTTGGGGTAAGAGGTGGGAAAGATCACTGTAAATAGCAGTAGTTGGGATTGAATGAATGAATACAGGCAGAGCAGTTAGAACAGTGGCTCACACATAAGGAGGGCTTTATAAATCAGTGTTATTGTTGCTATTGTTATTCATGGGGGATATGGACTTGATAGAGATACGATAATAGCTATTCCTCAGGTAGCATCTCCTAAGTACCCAGCTCTCATGTAATTCTCATAGCAGCTCTTTCAAGAAAGTACTATTATCCCCATTTGGCAGGTGGGGAAACTGAGGCTTAGAGAGGTGAAGTATAGTACCCAAGGTCAGAGTTCAAGCCTGGGTCTTCTCCACTCTAAAGCCACTTAACTTCAACCAGGATTAGGATTATCACAAGGCTCCCGGAATATGGAGGAAGGAGGTAGGAGCGTGGAGGCTGAGAAAATGGGGGGCAGCGGGGAGTAGGAGTGATTTTGACAAATTCCAAATTGATTTCCTAGGTCCTGCCTCCTCCCAAGTCCCAGAGCCTCACCTAGACTGCTGCCCAAAAAGCAGTTATAAATTATCGCCCTTGGAATAGAGCAAAACTTGGTAATCCTAGCAAAGCTCATCACTCCATTCAAGGGACACACTAGGGCTGGGTTCCAGCTAATAAGCCTCCCCAGCCAATGGCAAAGGAGGAGGGAAAGGCCAAGAATTAGGAGGGAGTGAATGCCGAGCCCAACACATTTTATTACCAAACTGTTAGAATTAGAAGAGGGTATATATCAGATTGGCCAAGAAAACACTAGCAGCCACTTGCACTGTGGAATTGCAAAAGGATTTGCAGTAACAGAGTCTGATAAGATGTAGCCAGTGTGGATTTGTGAGGGCAGGCCTGGCTTGAAAGAACTTGTTAGGTTTGTTTTGGTTTTAGTTTTTTAGAGGAATTACTGTTACAGGAGACAAAAGGTGGTGTGAGGTGGAGAACCCTAGGATTATATTTACCTGAAATTTCAAAAAGCATTTGATAAGATTGCACATTAAAGTCAATTGCCTCTGGCAAGAAATCATAGTGGGGGTAAAATAGCTTAATGCAAAGAAAAAAAGCTTCCCAAAAGGAAACAAAAAAAAGGGGTAATAAAAGGTAACATAGCTGGAAAGGGTTACTTGTGGGAGGGGTTTCATCTTTTCTTATTTATACAATTAAATCAGGAGAGAAAGCACTTTGGTGGTTTTTCATTATTAATGTTTTCAGGTGGAAAAGAAATTGAACCAGGCTATCACCAGCCCAGCAGAGTGAATATCTATGCTTGATCTTTCTCCTTTCCCAATTCTTCCTTCATTAACTATTTATCGGACACCTCTGTTGTGCCAGGCATTGTGGCAGGCACTGGGACACGCAGTGAATCAGACAAAAATCCCTGCCCTCCTGGAGTTTGCATTGTAATGTACATACGAATAAGCTGTGTGCCCCATGCTGTCTAGTTTGGACATAAACATCTATGCCATAAATGCAACTAAACGCCTGCAATGTTGCCACAATTCACCTAAGAAGAATCAAATGGAAATAACTGGACAAACTCTAGAATGATTTGTCAGAAATACCTCCTGCTTACCAGAGGCTACATGGCAAAACTTCTTGAATTAATCCATTTCCAGGTAATAATTAAGGGGTACTTACAAGTCACAGTTGTATCTCGGTATCCATGGGGGATTGGTTCTAGGACCTCCCCGATACTAAAATCAGAGGATGCCCAAGTCCCTGATATAAATGGTGTAATATTTGCATATAACCTACACATACCCTCCCATATACTTTAAATCATCTCCAGATTACTTATAATACCTGATAAAATGTAAATGCTATGCAAATAGTTAATTATACTGTATTGTTTAGGGAATAAGGACTTCTGTACATGTTCAATACAGATGCAATTTTTTAAAAAGTAGTTTTGATCTGTAGTTGGTTGAAACCATGAATGCGGAACTCACGGATACGGGGGACCAACTGTATTCAGTTCTTGATGTAAGTCTATTCATGCACCTTTGCCCCACTGGAACTTAAAAGTCCTTGAAGGCAAGAATCATGTCACCTCTTCTACTTCCTACATCTCTGGGCTTATGGGAAACAATGGATTCTCTACCCTGCCAATGCCATTGACTCAGTCACTGGTTTCTATAGTAGAGGAAACCAAAAAAGTAGTCACGATAGCATTTCTAAGCCCATGAAAGACTGTCACTGATAAGACTATGGTAAACAGTTACAGTTCTCCATCTCAGAGAGGCCCAGAAGTGGAGAAAATGATGTCAAGGTTGCTTGGTACCAGAAAAGGTCCATGAAAACATCTGTAGAACTTTTTTTCTCTAGAGATTCTTAAAATAGAGAAGGTTCTCAGGAGCCTAGGGAGGTTTGGGGATGGGAGACTCCTAAAAAACAGATACTGGTAATAATTTCTCATGTTGATTCAAACTTGTGATAACAACTTAAAAAACGTGATGCTAGCCCAGGAGTTTGAGTTTACAGCAGGTCACTTGGGGACTGAGTCCTCCAGAAAGTAGCTTTGTCTACAAGGCAGGCATGGAGCCTGCCTGGGAGCTGGAAGCCCTGGCATATTATAAACCCAGTGAGTGAGCCAGACTGTTCAGTGGATGGAGTGAGCTTGGATAAATTATGGTGACTCTGAAGCCCTAAGTGGCCAACATAGGATGGCAACTGTAAGGAGGGTCTGAAACCACACTCAGAGTTAATCCCAAGAGTACCCAGTCTTCACTTTGGAAAAAGAATGTCCCAGAGAATGTATGATCCACCTTTGCCCTAAGAGTGTAGGCAGCAAACACGTGGTATGAAAGCCAAGATGAGTGCCCCCAAAGACAGGATTTTCCACCTGGCGTTTGTATGGGCTGTGACAGTGGAAGACATGCCAGATCCCAGGCGGTGTGCTGTTCGTCCTGCCAAACACACACATGCTCACATGAGCAGCAGAAACCTTGAGAAAGTGACATTTCTTTGGTCAGTACATTCAGGCAGGTTTCCTGACCAGTCATGACTCTCCGACGATCATTTGTATCACACTTTACGACAGCAAGTCTATCCACAAGGATCTTCTTGTCTTTGAAACTGTCAGTCTTAGCTATTGCCTTGTAATTTTCTTGTGGCTACTTTTGAAGGCTGAAAACTTCCTACAACAGGGCATACACATGAAAAATAAGTTTGCTATGGGAAGCACTTTACAGTTATGACTTGCCCTAGTGCCCTTGCCTAGATTCCACGTGTGGAAGCGACTTCTCAAAGCCTCTCTTCTGCGTGTCTCATATATCATGTCTTCCATATATCACAGGTGGAAATTGGAGCCCGAGTCTTACTGACCAATGGCCAGTGGATTTCCTACATCATAGTGCTTTCAAAATTAGCAACATTCTCCTTATATTCTTCACTAAATCAGAGTGCATTTCTTAGTTACTTGTTTATGAGCCTAACTTTCTCCTCCCCCTAAAATAATTGTTTTCAGCCTCACATGGGCAAGCCCCCTTCCACCCTTAGCCGTCGGATCCTGGAATCCCACGGCTTTTGGCCTTCACAGGACTTTTCTTGTGCTGCTCTTCCAGACCAGAACAACCATCGCTCTGCACCCTTCTGTTCATGGAATCACGGGCTGCCTCGGCTGCTGAGGTCCTCAGACCTTATCATGTAGAATGCCCCCATTTTACATCGGGAGAATTGAGTACAAGGGAGCACTGAATTGCACAGACTCACAACTGACGTCCTTTCCACTCTACCAGTCCCTCTTTTACAACTCCTGCCTCAACTTAACACTGTCCAGAGCGTATTCTCTCTACTCAGTGAAAACTTCTAACTGGTACATTTTCTGAATAATATACTCTGAGGTAACAGTGTCTTAACCCAGTAAAATATGCTACTTAACAGATGAACATTGTGATACAGTATGAATGGTAGGAATTCTGGGGAAGATGGGAGGGAGGCTATGAGTTGAGTGTTTCTTTCAGGTGTTTGGTTCACACTTTGAAGACTTGCAAAGGATTGATATTATAGAACAGTTTCCCCAAGCCAGAGGTTCCATGCTATTTTTTTCTAAATGTAGAGAAAGCATGTTGTCCTGAAAAAGGGTGGTGAGCCCAGGAATCTCAGCTTCTCTTTTGCCACAAATTTTCTTTTTTTTTTTTTTTTTTTGAGACAGAGTGTCGCTTTGTTGCCCTGACTAGAGTGAGTGCCGTGGCGTCAGCCTAGCTCACAGCAACCTCAAACTCCTGGGCTTAAGCGATCCTACTGCCTCAGCCTCCCGAGTAGCTGGGACTACAGGCATGCGCCACCATGCCCGGCTCATTTTTTCTATATATATTTTAGTTGGCCAGATAATTTCTTTCTATTTTTTTTAGTAGAGACGGGGTCTCGCTCTTGCTCAGGCTGGTCTCGAACTCCTGACCTCGAGCGATCCACCCGCCTCGGCCTCCCAGAGTGCTAGGATTACAGGCGTGAGCCACCGCGCCCGGCCTGCCACAAATTTTCTATGAACTTTAGATATGTCTCTTAATCTCTCTGGGACTAGCTTCCTGGACTAGTCAATCCCACAGACTTCCCAGTTTTAAGATGTTATGATTTATGATGAAACTAAAGTAATCTCTAATTCAGGATTTGCAAACTCAGATATCCAATGGGCCAGGGAGTTAATATAAAGGAATGAAGTAGGATGTCTGCATATTAAGTACCTTATTTGTAATTAAACATGCACGACCACTATTCTTCTCCTCTACTATTAACTACACTGGTCCAGGGTTGCCAGAGCTTCTGACTTTTTTTTTCAAGAAAAGTCACAGGTTTCAACTTACATGCGAACAGTCTTGATTTTTAATGTTGCAATTCAAATTTCAACAATAACAACAGAACTTATGCAGACAGAAAACATCTCCCATTCTCAGGCTGTGAGCAGCCCTGATCAGCCACCAGGAGATCACTGTGCAACTGAAGTGGTCTGAAGCCCTATGTCCAAGGAGTGCTGGCAGGTGCTTAGAGGTGTTATAGAGAAAGTCTATGTGTACCTTGGAAGTACATTTCTGTGCAGGAACAAAGAATTACTGTGCCACAATTTGCTGTGCAGAGGCTGGGGACTCCCTGGGTGGGCTCAGAGATCTGTCATTTCCTAGCCCGGTGGTCCAAAGTGCTCGGCCAGGTTGGGCTCTGCCAGCTGCCCCAGGGCTCTGGGTGCCCACAGTTCAGGGAACGCATGTTGTTAGATTACAGCTCTGCTTCGAGGAATGTGAAAGTGCCTAGAGGTTATCACTTTACAACCCAGAGAAAGGAAGAGGATGCCATTCCCTCACTGCTTTTTAGGGGAGAAGCTGGCAACAGCCCAGCAGTGAAACCTGGGCACACAGAAGGCTTTTCAGAGAGGCAGAAAGACACTGATGGGGTGGGGCCCACAGATAATTACGGCACCGAGGACCAAGCCCAGTAATAATAATGATACTAATCACGGCTACGATTTATTGACTGCTGGCTCTGAGCCAGACACTGTGAGACGCACTTTACAAGTGTGATCTCATTTAATTCCTATAGAGACTCAACAAGGATTAAGTAATCTGCCAAGGTCACCTAGTAAGTGGGAAAGCCCAGGTGCAAAATCAAGTGTGCCTAATGTCAAGTCCAGGTAAAGTGGCCAGTGTAATTTAGAGGGACAGTGACAGGCCAAGTACAATGGCCTGGTCTCTCAATGAGAGGAACCAGGCTGCGTATTTTCAAAATATTCATTTTTCTTCTTTCCACAGAAGAGACCCCAGTAGCTTTAACTTTCTGCCTGGTCAAGTCAAGGCTGTTCTCCTCCTAAAGCTCTCATGGTTCTGTTGTCTCAAGAAAGTAATATTTAGTGAAATTTTTGAAAACTGAACTTTCTTGCCTGTTTCCCCAGATCCACGAAGCAGCATTTTATTACGTGTGTATCTAGTGACATGATTCTGATCATAATAAAAGAGCCACGGACCATAGAATGACCTGATTTTTCTGAAAAGCTTTTGCTGATACAGTAACTGATTTTTATTTTCCTATTAAAAATGAAATTGAAAGGCTCCTTCAGCAACTTGCTGCATGGACGCCCACCACCTTGGTCCTGCTCGACAGCCACGTCGCACCGAGAAAACAGTGCCGGCAGTGACTGCAGATGAACCCGATAGCCAGGCCTGGCACCTCATGGTGTAGTAAATTATTTGACGTTGTCTAGGTCACCACTCCCTGCCATGGATTCAATCTTTCTCTTAATCAGAAAAGGCATAAAGGGTCATATTTTCCATTTGAGACAATGGTTAAGGGGGCAAAGAAAGGAAAGGGGCAGATGATTCATCTTTATATGCATTTATTTGAGGGAAATTTCCATGCATCTTGCTCTTATTAATTCACAGTGCAGACACAAAAAGGGAAGATTTTGAGGGGGAAGAAGGGAATGAGGTGACTGGGACTTACCTATTAAAGATAGTTTAGCCGCAGAAGGCAGTAAAATAACCCAGCAAGTCCAGGAACATCATCAATCATCAACCCCACAGTTAGTCTCCAGGGTTCTGGCTTTGATTATTTGCATGTGAACCTGGAATCTCAGAACTTGTCCATAGTCAGGGCACCTTCAACTTGCACTTGGATGAGTGTATGCTAAGAGCCCTGGACTTGGCTGACTCCTTAGAAGGAACACTCTCACTAGAGTCAATACTGCAGTAAGCACTGAAGTGCGTACTGACCACTTACGATAGCTCTACTCTGCTTGGCACTGTAATTGAAAGGAAGAGAATTACAAAGGCATTATATCTGATCCCTGCTCTCAAGGAGTTTATACTCAGAGAAGAAATATCCACACATGAAGCAGCCAGAGGAGCGCATCCAATCATCTGAGGATACGGACTAAAAGTATTTTTTAGGCAGTAAATGCTACCAGCAGAGGAAGAAGAGTAAGATGTGTGTGGTCCTGAGTAGTCCCATAATCCTGTTGGCTCAAGAACTCAATGTTTAGTGAAAAGTTCCACATTCCAACTTTTTTGCCAGTTTCCTCAGGCCTATGATGAGGCATTTTAGTATGTGAGGAAGGCGCACAAAAAGGAAGAGCCTATAAAAATAAAATATTTCTTATTTTTCTACTGTGAGCTGAGAAGCCAGCTGTTAGTTATTGACCTGTTGCTGCTTGTACTCATATTGGTTATTCGCAGAGAATGAAAATGTGGGATTCAGATAACCCCATGATTATTTGGGCCTTCCACCTTCCATCATATTTTTAATAGACTTTATTTTCAAAGTCTTTTTACATAAGTTTTGCTTTATGAGACAAAAGTTAAATATTACTTTACTCTTTATATAGATCATCTAATCTAAGAGTTGCCAACACCCGCACCTACAGGGGTCAGGCAGTTAATATGGGAAGGCAGACTCTATCACAAGAGGCACCTGTTACCCAGCAATACCACTGCTGCCATGTATGGCCCAATATGGCTGCTACCTCTGATTTTCAGAAGGTAAAGTACTTTATGTGAAATTTACTGATTGCTGTGGTTTGAATGTGTACCCCAAAGTTCATGTGTTGGAAATTTAGCCCCCAACACTACAGTGTTGAGAGGTGAAATCTTTGAGATGCAGAGCCCTCCTGAATGAATTAATGTCAATAATGACATGGGAATCAGGTCGATAATGATAATGGGAGTGTGTTAGTTATTATGAGAGTGGGTTTATTATAAAAGTGAGTTTGGCCTTCTCTTACTTGATCTCTTGCTCTCCTGCTCTTCTGCCTTCTGCCATGTGGTGATGATACAGCATGAAAGCCCTTGCCACATGATGGTGCCACGCTCTTGGACTTCCCAGCCTCCGGAACTATGAGTCAAATATTAATAAACTACTGTTCTTTATAAATTGCACAAATTACCCAGGTTGTGATACTTTGTTATAGGAGCACAAAACAAATTGAGATACTGATATTTGTCATTATTTAGTGATCTGTCTCTTCCTCTCCTTTCTTCCCCTCCCCCCGCCCACACACACACCAAGGCATAACCAAACAAAAAACACATCTGGATCTGGTCCATGGCTCGTTGGTTTAGAATGACTGATTTAGAGCAGTATCTTCATTTTACAGATGGAGAAATAAGATCCATAAAGGTGAGACGACTTGCCCAAGGTCATACAACTAGCTAGTAAAAGAACCCAATCTAGAACTCTGTTTTCCTGACTCTTCAATCTCAGTTGCTTTCACTGTACTATACTATGTTATAAGAAATAAATTTTTGAAGTTACAGAAAGATTCAAACTATAGAAGGCCTATGATGGAATTTTGTCTTTCTCTTCTACCTCTCATTTCTCATAGTTTTAATGATTAACGACAGACCACCAAATGTGGTAGTCTGAAGCATCCATGTATCTGTATCTCAAGTGCTTCTCAGTCGAGTGTTCCTTTAGGATTTGTCTTGACAAAGGGAATGTGTGGGCAATTTGGGCCATCTACAAAGAAGACGAAGTATAGCACCTAATTTAGCTTGTGGGGGAGTTTCAAAAGAAAAATCCCCAGTGCTTAGGCTTGCAGGTTGCTATAGGCTGCATTGCAGCACTCATAGTTCCAGGGCCAGCAAAATTTTCACAATTTATCATTTGGAGTAGGAACCAGCAAGTCCTAGTTTCATTCCCTACCAGGAACAGGCAAATCCTCCCCAAGAAAATCATCCCTTGATGGCTGATAAAAATAGAATTGCAATTTATGCTTCCATCTAACTCTCTCTAACTTCAGGCTCTTAAGGTGTATTTTCCATCATAATGGCTGATTTAGATGGATTCCCAGGGCGCTGCATCACTGCTGATGACATTAATGGTCTTGGGCTCCTTGAATTTTGATTGATTGCTGTAATCTGTGAAACTATTTTAGGACATAGATTTATTATTATTAAGCCTATAAAATGGTGTCAGGGTCAAAGCAAACTGATGAGGTATGTTGTGATGCAAACATGGCCAAGGGATGGATGCCGCCATTTAATAGACGTGAACGGCAGGAATGAACAATGTTTCGTCCTCCGCTCTTGATCTGACTCAAGGCCCTCTCCCCAAAGGTGTAGTGGATATGGACTCTAATTGCACTGGGCAGAGGTTAGAGATAAGGATGGAAGACAAAATACATACTATTAATTATTCTCCTAAATTTTTGAATTCCTTAAAGAGGTTTTGACAAAATTTTCATTTCAATTCATTTAGAAGTAGCTAAAGATTTCTTCCATTTTTCTCTGGCCTTCAGATATTGTCTAGCTTTTCTAGCTAAATAAGTCTCAGAGAAATATTGATGCTATCCCATTCAGCCTCTATCAAGAAGAGAAGAAAAAGCTAAGCAGGAAATTATTTTACTAGCTAATTTATCCTGTCTTCCTTTTCCCCCTTCAGAAAGCTTCTGGCTATAGTATTAGGGGCAAGGAAAAGGATCTTATATTAGGCTGCATTCCAGAAAGATATTCTCAAGATCGCCATTTCAAACTCCTTTTTACAAAGCAGGGGAATATTCAATAAAATAATAATCCATACTTTCAGTTTACATATGGGATGTAGAAAACTGAGAAAAGCTTTGCTCTTACCCTTATAACAACACAAAGCCAGACAATTGTATATTCCTAACTTTTCATAAATTTATCACAGAGCTGAGGTCACAGCAATTAACTTGAGATCTAAGGAAGACAAATGATTTCAAGGAAAGATGAGATCTGAGTATTTCCCTACCTAGGGCTGAGGCAACTGGATACCCATCAGTAAGAAGGATTCAGCTAAAATGAATTGACTGATAGTGGACAAGTATGGGCTAATGAGACAGCATAAAATTCTAGGGGTGGGGGTGGCAAGTGGCACAGATATAAGGGAATTCATGCAGGCTCTTCTTCCCAGACTTCAGTGGACACTCACAGAAAAGACTGGTGAGAGTCCTGGGAAAGTATCCCTGGGGCTGCAGGCTGGAAGAGGGAAAGAACAGCCATTTCCAGAGAAGGGCTTGACACTTTGCCCAGATTTTCCTGCTTTAAACTGCTGTGGGGGAGGAAGAGGTAACAAACACTGACAGTCCATTGCAACTGGGGTAAGGAAAAAAACCTTCTACCTCTGGGATAAAGGGGAACATTGCATAATAATAAAGGGATCAGTTATCCAAAAAGACAACAGTCCTAAATTTGAATGTACCTAACACAGAGCATCAAAATACATGAATCAGAAACAGACAAAAATGAAAGGAGAAATTGATCATTATACCTGGAGACTTCAATATTCCTTTCTCATTAATTAACACAAAAGTAGGTACAAAATCATTAAGAATAAAGATGACCTGAAAATCACTATCAATCAACTTGACCTAGTTGGTATTTATAGAATACACTCCACTTACCAACAGCAGAATAGACATTCTTTTCAAGTGCATATAGACCACTCAAGGGAGGCCATATCCTTGTTCATAAAATAAACCTTAACAAATTAAAAAGATTAGAAAATCATACAAAATAATTCTCTAACCATGACAGAATTAAACCAGAAATCAACAACAGAAAGATATTTGAAAAATCCAGAAATGTTTGGAAATTAAACAACATACTTCTAAATTATCCAGGGTTCAAAGAGAAATTCTCAAGGGAAATTGAAAATACTTTTAACAGAATGGAATAAAAACAAAGTATATCAAAATATATAGGATACAGTTAAAGCAGTACTTAGAGGGAAATTTATAGCACTAAAATGCTTATATTTGACAAAAAGAAAGTTATCAGATTGGGTATTCAAAGCTTCTACCCTAAGAAACTAGAAAAATAAGAGCAAATTAAAAGCAAGAAGATGGTAGGATATAATTAAAAGCAAAAATCAATAAAATTTAAAATAGAAAAACAGGATGGGAGAAAATTGCTTTCCCAATTTTAGCACTTACTGTGCTATTGGCTCTGTCATTCTAAAATACTTTGAAGAACTCAAGGCTAACATTTCCTTAGAGTGGCCAATAGATTCCCATGAGGCTAGATCTTCCCCTGAAGGCATCTAGAAAAGAAGAGTTTGAGCGTCAGTGTCTGAGGTTGACACTGTCCTCTGTGGTGGTGTCCAGGAGAGAAGGTAGCCAGAAGTACAGGTCTTAACCAGGACAGCTGCAAGAGGACTTCTTCAACAATCCTAAACAAAATGTACTCTGTCCCCAGGGAGCTGCCAATCTATTAGGGGAGATAGGCAAACCTTGCCCGTTACTGTGATTCAGCTGCAAGGAGCTATGAGCATCAGCACAGAGACAGTGCCGGGTCAGTGCTGAAGGTTGACAAAGCATTAACATGAAAAAGAAGTAGGAGAAGGATCCACATAAACTCGTGGGAATTATTTTCATGTTTCATGTAACAAGGGTGGTTGAATGGAACAAAATGCACTGAACAGAAAAATTTTTTAGTTTCTATCAAATGCCTGCCCCAAATCACTTAAGTATATATTATATCATCACTCAAGCTACTGCTGGAGTGCTATGCCTTGAAATTTTGGGAATGCTGGCTTTTTAGTAACTGCTTCAAATCTATTTAACTTTTCTTTTTTTTTTTTTGGTAATTGTGTAAGAAAGAGATAGTTATAAATAAACAACAAACAAGAATTAGCCCTTTTCAAGGAAGAGGGCTATTGAAGACATAAGAACTCAGAGCCAAGTTAAGATAATAATTCTTCATGTTTCAGAAAATTAATGAATGGATACTTGCATAATGACATACGCACATCAGTAAACAAAGAAGTTATGCATCCCCACTAAAATTCAGCATAAAAAGATACCTAAAACCCCTGAAATTATATTGTTAGATACCATACATACAGCAAACCAAATCCCGATACACTAAATGCATTCAAATTTCTGTATAACCAAGATTCTTGCTGTGAGATGCAGTTATATTTAGACTTATGTCTATGGTTCAAGGAGGGGCAGTGAAGGGAGGTGAGACTCAGGGGAGACACAAACCTACCTCAAACTGAAATAGGTATTTTTTCTATTTCAAGAAAAGCCAAGAACTGAAAGCGCACCCTGTACGATCATCTTGAGCACTCCCCAGAGGAGAATGTGTGAGGGGTGAGGAACCTATGAAAGGAACAGGTTGAAGCTGAGGCTAAACCCCTCCTATTCCATCTCCACCACACCAATGTGTTCTAGGAGATTTTGTTTTTGTTTTAAATAAGCTTTATTCGTGCCCCTTGAAAAGAGAAGCCCAATGCCCTCTGGTGAGCACCTAGATTCCAGGTCAAGTGGCTTTTCTCCCGAGGCCTCTTAGTGTATAACGTAGGCCCAGACTTGCTGGTCTCTGTAGACACGATAGAGTCCTTGACAAAGGACTCTAATCAAAGTGTGGTATGTGTGTGTTTCCTGGAGAATGAAAGGCACTGTTTCAATCCTAAACTATCTATCCAGTGCTATCTCCTGATCTTGTCACATCGTTTCCAGTGGTAGGGACGAGACATTTGTATTTTAAAGCATTTCCTCCCATGATTCTGCTTTGCAGTCCCATGAAAACCCTTCTAGTAGACAGGAGGTTGTGAAAGGTAGAGACTGTGTATGCTTCTCCCATTCATTCAACTAATATTTACTGAGCATCTACAATGGGCCAAGAACCGTTAGGAGCTCGCCTTGGTGAAGAAGTGCCATCCTCCCTGCCCTGGAGCTTTTACTGGAGAGTCAGATGCTAAACAAATAATTATAGTTCATTAAGTATTTGCAACTAATTTAACAGTTACAAACATGAAAGAAAAACTTTCACATCCCAAACATTTGGCCCAGCACAGTATATACACACAATCAATGTTTGTCGAACGTCTGCTACTTCTGTAGTTATCTGCGAGGGCAATTAACATCCAAGTTTATTCTGGTGATAGTTACTTGGCAAGCAAAAGACTCTCAGTCAGATATTTTGGGGAAGCCCTGGTTTAGACAAAGTCAGATAGGCTTGTTGAAGGCAGGGTTTCTCCAGATTTTAACATAGGAATATGCACTGTGACTCCCTCAGACAGCCCTCTGATGTGCACAGCCAGTCACAGGCACTTCTCCCCTGCAGTATCCCAGGGAGCCTAATCATCTTGGGACACTCTTTTGGACACACTTCCAGAGTGTTTTCAGGTGGAACTTCAATGCTTCCAGATATCTGAATAAGGAAAGTACTTTTTTTTTTTTTTGGAGACAGAGTCTCGCTCTGTTGCCCAGGCTAGAATGCTGTGGCATCAGCCTAGCTCACAGCAACCTCAAACTCCTGGGCTCAAGCAATCCTTCTGCCTTAGCCTCCCAAGTAGCTGGGACTACAGGCATGTGCCACCATGCCTGGCTAATTTTTTCTATATATTTTCAGCTGTCCAGCTAATTTATTTCTATTTTTAGTAGAGACGGGGTCTCGCTCTTGCTCAGGCTGGTCTCGAACCCCTGACCTCGAGCAATCCTCCCACCTCGGCCTCCCAGAGTGCTAGGATTACAGGCGTGAGCCACCACACCCAGCCAGGAAAGTACTTTTTTTCCCCATGGCTAGAAGCTGGGCCCTGGACAGTCTGTTGCTGACCTGGGTTTTCTCTGGTAACACAATCCTGTTTCTTGCCTAGGGAACACTCTCTCTGTGCCATCCAGATATGGAGAACAAGGAGCAGCACACAGCCAGGGGATCACTTACTCAGGGAAAATGAAAGGGGCTTGATGCATTCAAGATCTGAAAGTGCAAAGGTAAGTGCTGCAACCTGAGTGCCTGGAGACTTTGCTTGGCACCACCTGGGGTTCAAGGTCAGGGCACACACTTGATGTCTGATGACTTTCCATCAGAACTTTTGGCCACCAGCATATTTGGTGGTAGGAACAGGAAGTATTTGCTAGACTGTGCAAACTGACGTGCAGTCTGGCAGCAGAAGCTGATCCTAGGAATTATGCGCACTGAAAATGTGGATACACTGCTCCTACTTAGGGTTGAATGAGACATAATTACACTAAAAAGTAATTTATCTGAAATCCTAACTTACCTGGCCATCCTACATTTTTGCTTGCCAAATTTGTCAAATCCTACTTTCTGGCCAACCTGCTCTGGCTACCATCAGTCCCCCCCATGGAGTACTGGGCTCTGAATACAAGGGGCTGAGAAGGCTACACTGCAGGTGCCAACCCCTGCCAAGCTAGTAGGAGCCTAATCCAGCTGCTGTGCAGATGTGCAGGGCAAACTTTGCTGGGAAGCACTCCTGACACTGCACCACTGGCCAGGGTCCACTGCTGCTAAGCAGGTGAATTCCACACTTACTCAAAATCAGGAGAAAGGTGAGTTCTGCCAGCAGTCTTTTGTGATGTAGAATAGAATAGAGCAGTGATTCTCAACTGGGAGCCATTTGGCAAGGTCTGGAGATAGTTTTTGGTTATCATAGCTCGTAGGGGACCAGTGCTATTGGCCTCTAGTTGGTAGAAGACAGGGTAAACATCCTACCATATGCAGGACAGCCCCCATACCAAAGAATTATCCAGTCCAAAATGTAAATAATGCTGTGGATTAGATACCTAGACCAGAGGAAGCTTAAGCGTGCCCTAGAAGCAAGGCCAACCCTAAGCAAATCGGTAAAGAGGAGAAAGTTTTAGTTTCCTATTCCTAACCTTTTTCCTTTCACCAACCCACCTCTGGAAGAGTCTGGGTTCCCTGTGTTGCACTTGGTTTCTTTAGTTGAGGGAAAACAATATTTGCCTACTGTACCCCAATTTACACTACATATGAATGACTTAATATGCTAGCTTTCCAAAACATATTCTGGTCCAAGAGATGGCGTGGCCAACATTGCCAGTTTCCTACTTCTGAGCCAATCTCCATTGTTTTTCTTGCTGCCAGAACTTTGTCTAGGGAGAAGGATCATACCCAGTTAAAAATACCGATCCTCTCAAACTTTCTATCAGTTAGAAGTGGCTATGAGATGGAATAGGAGGTTTGGGGCAGGAAATTGCTTGCCTAGTAGACAGACCTAGCTGGCTTCAGGCTTTGCTGCTTTTGTTCTTTCTCTTCTTCTCTCCCGAAGAATGCAGCTGCCATCAGCTTCAGCGGAAGAGGAACAGCAGCCGTCTCACAACCCTGAGGCCACAAGCCACACACGAAAGGTGCTTAAATAAGAGGCTGGAAGGGGCACGGGTACTTGGTGATTTCTCAAGGTGGTACACCATTCTGTGCTAGTTATAGCCAGATTTCTTGTTACATTAAAAAAAAAAATAAGCAATTTGGTTAAGCCACTCAAGCCGGGTTCCTGTTACATGGAACCAAACTCAGTCTTAACTGAAAAAAGACCTGGGGAGGAAAATGCTTAACCGAAACATCGAATCTGATGGTGGCATCTTAGGAGCATCAGAGACCCTAATGAGTGATGAAATATGTAAGAACAGAGGATTTTCCCACCTCTCCTTAGCTCACACAATAGAGACAATTCTATACATAAATACCTTACTTCTGATCCAAGAAGCTGGTGAGATCGGCACT
Source organism: Lemur catta (assembly GCF_020740605.2). NCBI lineage: Eukaryota > Metazoa > Chordata > Mammalia > Primates > Lemuridae > Lemur > Lemur catta. Next base: position 43,672,876 of record NC_059139.1, read on the forward strand.
TGGCTGACTATTAATGGTGCTAGTCACTGCCCCAAATAGTGGATAAAATTCCAAAGAGATAAATGATTACAGGAAGGAAACTTGGGAGTCTCCCAGGAGGCCCAGCACAAACAATAATTGACCAACCTTCATTTGGACCCCATCTCTTCACATGAAGGACTGGAAAAAAGGCTTTTGACAGTGCTGACTTCTGAGAGAACAGGGCCAATATGGATGCAAAAAGAGAGGGTCTTGTGTCTACCTTAAAACTGACACAAGACATTTTACTTTCCTTTCATATATGCTCAGTGTGAGGCCAATGATAAAGAAAAGATCATCCTTAATATTAATGGCCTGTTTGCAAGGAGAAGAGATCAGTGGTCACTCCTACTGTCTGCAGAACTTGCCTCGCCATCCAGCCTCACAGGCTCAGGGCTGCAATGAGGCACCACTTCACCCTTGCAGTAGGGACTTAATCAGAGAAACAGCCCCTTGCCCCCAATTCACATGCCTTCCTTTGCCCACCTCCCCCTCCAAGCCCTTGTCAGTGGTCCCAGATAGGACAAGTTTGGGCCAGTAAGGAGAGCAGGGGCAGCAGCAACACCAGGGCTGCTTGTGGTGAGGCCAGACTCCTCTCCTGCTCCGTGAGCGCTAACCCCGAAGTTGCCTGTTAGGATGTGACCTTGGGTGAGCTTCTTCCTCTGCATAAACAGTGTCAGTCATGGTACCCACCTCACAGGGTTCTTGTGAGGATTGACTGAGATAATCCCCCAAAGGAGCCTGGCCCTGGGCTTGGCCGGACCAATTAGTGAGCACTAATTGAATGTTTGCTTGTGTCATATTCGTGTTGTCCCTATTCAGGGTGCAGTGCAGTGGTGAGATTTGTCCCCCACCTGTGTTAAGGAAGGCAGATTGTTTGCGTCCCCCCTGCGGGCAGCGTGAAGAACCAGAGGGTACGTTATTTTATTACCTACCTTACTGGGCAATCTGTAGGGAACACACAACAATCCCTCCTAGCTCTCGGAAAGATAGAAAGTCACACCTAGCAGCCACTGAAGCAGTTACTTCCTTGGGAGTGGGAGAGGGGGACTGCTCTGGACTGTCAGGTTTGGGGTGCCCCACCCCTGCCTTGCAGGCCTCCTGGTGCTGGGCTAGATCTGAGCCCTGAGGAGGCCCCAAGGCTCAGAGTCACCTGAGGAGCCAGCCTGGCTCCAGCAGGAGGGAACAGACGGTGGAAGAATAAGGAGAGGTGGGGGGAAGGGAAGGAAGGTCCTTTGGACCCAAGTTTTAAGGTGTCCTTAATTGAGTCCACACAGATGGCCAGCAGAAATCCTCATGCTGTTCCCACCAAAGGGAGTGTATAGGTTTAAACTGGAGGACACGGTGCATCTAAAACATTAACAGGACTCCCAACAAGGCGACAATGATACAATACGCCCTTGTTTGGGAGCCGTACCTGAATTATGCCTTTGTGTAATATGATCTGTGCAAACCGCCTCTGGGCTAGAAGCCACTGTAAGCAGGCCGAGTCTCACCTCGGGTTTTATCTAAAAACCCTTACCTGAGAAACATAATAGCCCAAGTTTACCTGACATGATTTCTTTAAAGGGGTGTGTGCGTGTATGTTGAGGGGGAAGCGAAGTAGGTAAATCCCAAATTACAACTCGCTTAATGTAAAATTCTCATTTGTAAAATTTGCAAAGGTATAAAGCAACAGGCATGTGCAGCGCTTGAAATCACACGCGTTGCCATCCATGAGGCAGCATGCTTCGCCCAGTCACAGACTGTGTGGTGTGTGGGCTGGACGTGTGTCACACTGGCGAGCGCCTGGTTAAAGAGTCATCAGCTTCCAGGACATCTGTTCCTCCCAGAGAGACGCAGCTGTTCCTGAATGGAGGCTTCCCGGCTGCCGCACCCCTTTCTCCAAGGGTCCCACCAGCGGTAAGTATCACCTCACTGTTTGCTCAAGCACATGCTCCCTGCAGAATCCCAGGAAAAGAGCCATCAAGGAATCTCTCCTATTCCCTGGCCAGAGAGTGACCTCGGGTTGCCTCACCAGCCTGAAGAACATCCTGCCGCAGTATTTCCAGACACAGCACCTTCTTCACTGAGAGAATCTCCAGCCCAACAGCAAGGGGCACACGTGAGAGTTTCCCTCCTGTTCCTTTGTGTAATTCTAACCATATCCCGGTCTGTATGAACCCTCCTTTTTCTTACAGTTTACACCTTCATGAAATTTTGTAGGCCATTTCAGAATATTTTGACAATGAACTACAAAGAAAAGCCATAAATAGAACAAACCAATTGCCTATCAATAGGGTACTTGTTTAAGTACAATACATTCTTACCACAAAATACTATGCATTTACTTAAAAGAATAAGGCCTTATGTATTGCTATTAAACGATCTCTGTAGTGCGTTGAATGGAGGCCTTCAAAGAGATTTGTGCATTTCCTAACCACAGAACCTGTGAGTGTGAGCTTATTTGGAAAAAGGGTTTTGGTAGACATGATTAAGGACCTTGAGATGAGGCCATCCCAGATTATATGTGTGGGCTCTGAATCCAATGACAAGTGCCCTTATAAGAGACAGAAGAGAGAACATGGACAGCGAGAGCACACAGGGGGAGGCCATATGAAGGCAGACGGGATTGGAGTGATGAAGCCACAAGCCAAGGAATGCCTGGAGCCCCCAGAACTGGAAGAAGCAAAGAACAGAATCTCTCCTAGCGTCTCTGTGGGGAGGGCAGCCCTGCTAACATCTTGATTTTGGATTTTTGCCCTCTAGAACCATGAGAGAATAAATTTCTGTTGTTTTGAGCCATCCAGTTTATAGCAATGTGTTAAAGCATCCTCAAGAAAAGGATACAATTTCCGAGATGGATTTAAGAATTAAAGAAAAAGGTACAAGACAGCATATACAGTACGTACTATAATTTATAGGATATTATTGGTATATATATAAAGAAACACTATATATGTTTGCATACACATAGAATATCTTGTAAAGACACAAAAGACACTGGTAACAGTGTGGTCTCCGGGGAGAAAGGTACGTATGTTCTGCTTCGAATGGCATTTCATGGACTTGAGCACTGCTGTGGACAGAATAATACGCCCCCAAAATGTCCTCACCCTAATCCCCAGAACATGTGAACGTGGCGGGTTATGTGGCAAAGGGGAATGAAGATTACAGACAGAATTAAGGTGAATCATCTGACCTCAAAAGAGGGAGATTATCCTGGACTGCCTGGGCAGGACGGATGTAATCCCAGGGTCTCTAAAAGTGGAAGAGGAATATGATGGAATATTATTTGGCAATTAAAGGAAATGAAGCACTGAGGCACGCAGCTACATAAACTCATCTTGAAAACATCATGCTCGTGAAAAAACCTAGTCCCAAAGGACCATACATTGTCCGGTTCCATGTGTATGAAACATCCCGAATAGGCAAACCTATAGAGACAGAAAGTAGCTTAATGGCTTTCCAAGGCTACGACCAACGGAGGGCTTGGGGCGGGGGTGGTGGCTAGAAGTATGGGGTTTTTTTTCCGGAGTGAGGAAAATGTCCTAAAATTGGTTGTGGTGATGAATAAAGAATTTTGTGAATACACTAAAAGCCACTGAACCATACACTTAAATGGGTGAATTGTATGGTATGTGAATTATATATCCGTAAAGCTGTTTTTTTTTATTTTTAAAGTAGAAGAGACAGAAGAGAATCGATGTCAGAGAAAGAGATGTGACAGAGGCCAGAGCAATTTGATCTGTCACTGGCGGCTCTGAAGATGCAAGGCTGCGATCCGAGGCAGGCCGGCCACCTCTAGAAGCTGGGAGACAGCAAGGAAGCCAAGTCCCCTCAGAGCCTCCAGAAGGAACACGGCCCTGCTGACACCTGACCTTTAGCCCCGTGAGCCTCGTTTTGGGTTTCTGACCTTCAGAACCGTAAGAGAATAAATTCATGTTGTTTTCAGTCACTAAGTTTGTGGTAATTTTTTACAGCAGCCATAGAAAACTATTAATATTATGGGCATTTCTTACATTTTTTTTCCTTTTGAATTGTGTGTTGTGTGCATATATTACCTATTCAAAATTTAAATCAAAATAAAGCAAAAAAAAACTATTCTAGACAATGATTTGATGTCATCTGGCAAAATTCTAAATATCTGTAGCACTGCTGTTCAACAGAAATACAATGGAAGCCACAAGCGTGTATCATATATGTAATTTTAAATTTCCTAGAGGCCATATTTTTTTAAAAAAGGAAAAATAAACAGGTGAAATTAATTTTAATGTTGTATTTAATCCAATACATCTAAAATATTATTTCTACATGTAATCAATATAAAATTATTAATGAGTTACTTTATATTTTTCTCTTTGAAATCTGGTACATATTTTACACTTACGGTACATCTCCATTCAGACATACCACATTCCAAGTGCCCAGTAGCTGCACGTAACCAATAGCTACTATATTAAATAACAAAGATCTAAAACATTCAGTGGAGGTGAGGGGTAGGGGAAATGGGCACTTAAAAACAACGCAGGTGAGAATGTACATTGCTAAAACTTTTTTGGAAAGGCAGCCTCCAGTAAAATTTAAATAGATATGATTTTCACTTACAAATCCATCATAGTGATTCATGCTATGTCTAGAATAAGGATGTGGCTACAAAAATATTCATTGGAACATTGCTCAAAAAGTAAAAATAACTGAAAACAGACTAAACAATTTCAAATATGGCACAGGCACACCATGGATATTACGTAGGTGTTACAAGGAGTTGGAGCTCTACGTGTTGACCACAGAGTATTGACCATGTCCACGCTAAGTACAAAAAGCAGGGAAAGTAGTTTTTGTGTAAATTTCTGTTGGAACAAACCAGCTAAGGTGTAGATGTATATGGAATTATTCACACTAAACTGTTAATATTGCTTACTCTGTGGTGTTGGAGTGTTGCAAATAATATCATTGACTTTTTCCTTATACACATTTTATTGTGTATTTGCTTTGTAGCTTAAAAAGAAAATCAACATGCACACACACACACGCACACACACACACACACACACACACATGCATATGCATCAATATATTAGGAGCCACCCCAGTGTCTACACCAGGGTCATCAGCAACCACATCAAAGGCCTCTCCCCACTAATAACCTTATATGGGACTGGCCTTCCTTTTACCGGGCACTCTTTTTCTTATTAGAGGGAGCATCTCAAAGTATGTCCTATGAAACAATATTCCTTATCATATACTACCTTACCATACCTTGACAGGCTATCAAACTCCAATAGAAATCCACATCTATTCTGTCATTCAAAGAAAAATTTTTTGTTTTCCCAAGTTCAAACTCCCCCAACCATATCTGATATCTACGTAATAAAGAGTTTTTCAAAAGCTTGAAATTGCAGGAAAAATCATGGGGGAAGGTGTTATCATGGACTCAATACTAAATAGAAATTAAGAGTTTCCAAGTATGGATTTACAAAGAAAAATCCCAGGTGGTTTACAACAGCTCAGACTATGGAGTCACTTCCACATTTAGCATTGGTCAGTATTATTTGTTAGACGGTACCTGCTGTTGGGGCTTCTCAGCAGCAGATTGTGTTAGATCCGTTGCCCCTGTATTGGCAGTGTGTAACAGTAATGGCAGTGGCCATTCGGGCCTTACAGCAGCCCTACGTAGCCTTCAAAGTCCAAGAACAGAGATGCTTCTAATTTAGGTAATTCAAATGTGAGCTTGATGTCACAGCACAGTGGCCCTGTCAGGTGAACCATCAACCTGACGCCTTGAGAGTCTATTATTCAAAAAAGTTCAATTCAAGAAGCTACACAAATGTGTTCCTTGGACTGGCCTATGTGCCTGAGTCCCCCAGAGGAGTCCCTCTAGGCGAGGGGTGACCTGGCAGAGAGTTTGGGCTGAGCCCCAAAAGGTTGTCATAATATTTTTTTTATGTCCTCTTTTTCCTATGGCAGGTAATGTCCAAAGGGTTAGCGTGACATTCCTTTTCAGTCTTCCTCTTCCTGCATTTTAAGTGTGCATGCAATGGTATGTGGTATGTTGGTGGTGAACTCTTCGATGCAAGCATTCAAAAGTCGGTGCTGGCTCGCATTCATGTTCTTCCTCTCCCTCCAGACTAATTATGAAATGACAGGGAGGACCAAGGAGATCACAAAGCCATTCGAGTTCAACAAATATTTATCGGGGGCCCAGTATGTCTCAGACACCAAGGACACAAAGATGATATTAGTTGAAATATAGATTTGGTTGCTCTTAAGCCATTTGGAATATTTTAAATCATCCAACATCGAACATAGTCAAGAATAGGAAAATAGCCCAATAAACTAAAACTGTAAATATTTCAGAATTTTCTCTGTTAATATTGTTTTAAAAATACATTTGAAAATATAAAGTACATGTTGGAATGTGAGGCAAATATTTATATAGACATATAGGTGATATAGTCAGCTGTTTACTAATGTATTAATTTTATATCTACCCCAATTATATATTACATAAAATAATTTAGAAACCTTGTTTTCCTTATATTTTATAAAATAATTTTATTCAAATCTCTTATATCCACTTTTGACATCACTGACTTTGTCTTCATTTAGGCCAATTTGAATCATCTTACATAGTTTCTAGAGGATATCATGTTCAATTCTGTCCAAATTGTTTGAGATAAATGTATGATACTGACACTAGAAATTTTATCCCAAGCTACAGGTGCTTGTTTCTGTAACATTAGAGTGTTTTTCCTTACTATTTGACTTTTTAAAATGATCTTTAAAATGTTTATTTTCAATGGCCTAGAACATTTATGCCTGTGAAGTCCCAACTCAAGAATAATGACTAAAACTTCTCAAACTTTTTCTTTTTCTCTAATCTTATCAGATGACCTCTCTAAACATTCCCAAATACTAAATTTGTTTCAGGTTTATATGTTTTACACAAATGGTAATAAAGTACCACATTATATGAAAGATTGAAATACAAGGCATTCTCTTTTTTTGAGGAATAATTTTAGCGGAAAATAAATGCTTCTCTATCCAGGGACATGTACTTCAGAAGAACTTAAAATTATATCTGGTATACAGAATATGTATGTTCACATTGTTCTTGAAGCTAAAACACGTTCTTCACAGGACATGTGGCAGATTGTATTTTCCAAAGATGACTACACCAATATATTCCATCCCACCTGCTCTGCTTGGGCTGTGATGTTGACAATCCTCCACTGAGAAGTGAGGGGTTTATGTTCCCTTCTTTTGAATGCAAACAGGCCTGTGCCTACTATGGCAGAAGTGACGCTACATGATGTCTAAGGCTAAGTTATAAAGGTGATAGAGTTTCCACCTGGAACACTTGTCCTTGGAACCCAACCATCGTGTTGTGAGGACACCAGGCAACCACATGGAAAGGTCAAATGTCAGTGCTCTGAGTGGCAAGCCCTCCTGAAGACCCTGCAACAGTCAGCATCAACCTCCACACATGTGACTTGTGAGCCTGCAGATGATTCCAGCCCCCAGCCTGCAAGCCGCCCAGTTGATGCTGAGTAGAGCAGAGATGAGCTGTTCCCACCACACCCTGCCCAAATTGCAGATTCGTGAGCAAAATAAATGTTGTTTTAAGCATCTAAATTTTGAGGTGGATTTTTTATGCAGCAACAGATAACCAGAATAACAGGGTTTTTTGCAAGCTACATACACAAAAATTATTTTTACAAATTTAAATGAAAGAGCTTTTACTTATTTCTGTTAGTGCTCATCTGAGTAGTTTCAAAATAAAAACTGTTGAGATTTTGAGGCATTTTTATTCTGTCATCTAATATATTACTTCTTGTAGTTTGTATTTTCTGTAGATGTTACACATTTAGAAAGCATGTTAGGCATTCATATCATGTTGGCAGAAGTGTAAATTGAGGCACTCTTTGTGGAAGGCAATTCATGCTTCCCCCCAAAAGAGGCAAAATGCATTAAAAATGTTCATTTCTTATGTCCCAGAAATTCCCCACTTCAGGAATTTATCAAGGAAACGATAACAGATATGTGCAAAGAATAGCTTTAAAGATGTTTGCTTTATTTATATTTTTAAAATATTAGAAACAATCTAAATCTCAACATAGAATTAGATAATAAATTATGGAATATTATTTAGCCATAAAAGATGAAGAAGATGAAGATTTACTAACACAGAAACAGGTTGAAAATATAGTTGTCCCTCGTTATCTACAGGGAATTGGTTCCAGGACTCGCCTCAGATTCCAAAATGTGCGGATGCGCAAGTCCCTGATATAAAATGGTGTAATATTTGCATATAACCCATCCACATCCTGCTCTATACTTTAAATCATCCCTAGATTACTTATGTCTAATATAATATAAATGCTGTGTAAATGTTTGTTGTATTATTTAGGGAACAATGACAAGAAAAAAAAGTCTGTACATGGTTCATCACAGACACAACCATCGTAGGCTTAACTACATTTTCAATCCACAGATGCTTGAATCCATGGATGTGGAAGCTGTAGGTACGGAGGGCTGACTGCATATTACTAAGTGAATAAAGAAAACTTTATAGAAAAATATAATTCGATTTTCATAACACTATATATATGTATAAACATATTCACATACACAAAAATCTAGAAGAGTATATACCAAGGTTCTTACAGGGGTTAACTAAAGTTGGTAAAATTATTGACTTTGTTATTTTCTTCCTTCTTTCATTTCCCTCTTCTCCTTCATTTCTTTTTTGCTTATCTCTATCTTCCACTCAATTTCAATAGTTACATTGCTTTTATAAAAAAGAACATTAAAATAACTTGAGTTTGAAACATTTTTACAATAGTGTGTTCGTCAAGGTTCTCCAGAAAAAAAGAACCAATATGAGATATATATGTATACATATGTGTGTATGTGTGTGTGTGTGTGTGTGTATATATGTAGAGAGAGAGAGAGAGAGAGACAAAGAGAGAGAGATTAAGGGAGAAAGGGGAATTGGCTCATGTAACTATGGAAGCTGACAAGTCCCAAGATCTACAGGGTGAGTTGGCAAGTTGGAGACTCGGAAATGCCAAAGGTGCAGTTCCAGTCCAAAGGGCGACAGGCTTGTGACCCAAGAAGAGTTGATGTTTCAGTTAGAGTCCAAAGGCAGGAAAAAGCTGACATCCCAGTTTGAAGGCAGTCAGGCAGGAGGAATTCCCTCTTACTCAGGGGAGGGGCAGCCCTTTTGTTCTATTTAGACCTTCAACTAATTGGATGAGGCCCACTCACACTAGGGAGGACAATCTGCTTTACTCAGTCTACAGATTTAAATGTTAACCTCATTCAAAAAACACCCACCCGAAATACCTAGGAAAATGATTGATCAAATATCTGGGCACCTTGTGGCCCAGTCAAGTTGACACATAAAATTAACCACCACAAATAGGAAAAAAAGTGGTACATAAACCCTAGTTGAAAAAAAATAGAGATATCAAGAGAAGAAAGGAGATTCTTTTTGGACTAAGTCTTTTCTGAGCCTCTTAAATTGCTCATCAAGTCAAACTATCTTTGTTATCTTTTGTTTTAGAACATTGTTTTACTTGATGGGCATTTTGGTCTATATGTGTTGGGGATGAGCAAAAAGCATGTGAAGTTTGTTTTCCTATTTTGACTGTACTTATAATTCATATTTTGGGGGATTTCTCTCAAAGTTCCCAAGAGTGCCTGACTGTTCTGCATTGCCAAGAATACATCCCTTCCTTCTGCATGCTGCCATAGCCCTAGTGGTGACCTCTGCCACAGCACTTAATCTCGTACTGATTCACGTGTTTGGGCTCGCCTGATTGTGTGCAACCCCAGCCGGAACACAGGACTCAGCCCAGAAGTTGTGCTCAGTTAGTGTGTTGAATGGGAATAGAATATGTTTTTATCTAAATCACTGATGACAATGTTCAATCAGGCCAGACTGAGTACTGGACCCTGTTTGGTGCATCACAAAACACTTCTCTCCTATTTACAACTATCCTTACAATCAACTGCCTTTGAGCAAGATTTTTCAGTTAGATGATGGACCATATTTCAAAGTTTTAAAATGTAAAATTGCAGACTATTATCATCATTGAGCTATCGAAAGGCACCACCATCTACCCAGCAATTTTCAAACTACAGGGTCACAACTGATTAACAGGCTGTGCAATCAATTCAGTGAATTGTTAGCAGCTTTAAAAAAAAAATAGAAAATATCAGAGGGCCTCTGGTGTTAATTAGAAGTACTGTTTCAGGAAACTTTTGTTTCAGAGACATATAGGTGTTTGTGTACTCTGAGTGAAATTGTAAAACGTACTTTTTACTGTGGTTGTGATCAAAAACATTTGAATGCCACTGATCTAGCTCATATTTTTGGTAGCGGACAGATGTCTTTCTAAAATTAAGATAAAACCAGGGCCAGCTTCATGGGCGTGAGACCTGTTCAGCTGATCAGCGCAGTTGCACAAGACTCTGCACTTGGAAAGGCTGTCACCATTGCATTTAATAGAATACTTAATAATTCTATCTTTGAGTATTCATGTGAGCAGAGAAAGCACACAACATTACAGTCTGGCAGCAGCTGTGCTGGCCACAGCAAGCTGCATGCCCCCGCAGTCGGCCTGGTCTACAGCACACGAGCAGCCTCCAGGCCGTCCAGGGCACTACCACGGGAGGAGGGGTGGGATGGGGGCACGACCTGAGCCCAGATTCATCTCAGCACCAGCAGAAGTTGCTGCACAAGCGTCACAGCCCCAGGAAAAAGGAGGAGCTCCACCAGGGGGCTGGGCCAGCTGAGACCCGGGAGACCCGTGGTGGGAGGCCAGCTTGCTCATCTGTCCCCAGAGCCTGACCCTGCGGCGCCTGCACAAATATTAACTCTTCCGCTTCGGTGCTGGAACAGGAACTGCTGGTGCAAATGCAGTAAACATTACAGTAAATTATTACAAAACAAAAGTGAACACAGGAACATCAAAATAAAGCACATCAGGGATTTGTTTATGAGAATTCTTCAAAGCATTTAGAGTCTGTGGTTTTGAAAATTGCTGCAACATTGCAAAGCAAATCTTTACAGGCTTAGAAATAGGAATTATAGAAATATTATACTGTTGAATGAGAAAAGCAAACAAACTAACCACTATTTTCATATGAAGCTTTGGATGAACCAATTATTAAGGAGAAAAAAATTTTCAATTAAAATTTTCCCTGTAATTGAAGATATGGCAGTAGAATGCATAAATATGTGTTTGATTATATACAAATCATGAAGTCTCTAGTGGTTTTTTATATGACCTCCACAAGTTACAGGAAATACCAGAGGAAACATTAAAAGGCTATTATATAAATTAACATATATAAATTCAGACTTAAACACAACTGATTTATATAAAGAATTAAATCTTTTTAGAAAAATTGTTCCACAAAACCATCAGATGTGCTATTTATATTTTGAAATTATCAGTTTATCCTAATGTTATCATAGTCTCGCAAATACTTAACTCCAGTAACAGTTGCATCAGCAGATTCTTCTCAAAATTAATTATCAAAAATTATCTTCAATCTTGAATTTGTCAAGATGACTGATAGAATTTTCAATATGCTTAAAAATGAAGTTTCTAAAAGTATAAATGTGATGACTTAATAAATAAATTTGCAGGAAACTGAGCCAAAAAATCTTGAGATCAAGATACATTAATTTGTTGTAGCTATTGGTTAAATAAAATTATGGCACCAAAATTTTTTTTTTTAATTTGAAAGTTTCTGTTGTCATTGAGATGTCACTATTATACCTGTGTTTTATAAGTAAGATACTTTTTTAAAGAAATAGGTTTATACTTTAGTGCCTCAATGGCACTCTTTTCCTGTTTTTAAAGCATGTGTCCTACATTTTCATTCTGCGCTGAGCCCTGCAAATTTTGTAGCTGGTCCTGGATACAAAATCGCATTCAAGTCATCAAATATATGTTGAATTGCTGATTTTACCAAGCAATATGAGGATGGATCAAGATGAAACAGAAAGGAGAGCCTCCTTCAAGGGGCTTACATTCTAGGATTCTAAGTTAAGTGATTTGAATATATGGCAGAGTCTAAGGATCATGTAAGGAACAAGTGTTATGGGAGTATACAGAGAGATTAAATCAATCAATCCTTTTACTTATGACCTCCTAGGATTGCCAAGTAGCTTTAGCAGATAACCCAGTGTTCACAATCTACATTCTGACTTCATCAGGAGCCTCAGGCCTGGGTCTCAAGTTTCAGTTTACCAGTATTCCCAGTCAAGTTGCAGTTTTATCGTTGGTTGTGTCAGGAAGGATAATACCCTTGTTGAACCATTCTCCATTTTCAATAGAATGAAGACAAATTGTGGAGTAAGTCCAGATCTGACCTATTCTATGCTGCTATACATAAAGATAACTGTCCTACATCTAGTTCATGCATCACCCCAGATCTGCTCTCTTGCTTTGATTTTGGCCTTAGTTTGGCCTTTAGTGAAGCAACAGCTTATGCTCACAGAGCCAGGTCATTGCTGCCTCGGCCTCCGCTGCAGACTGCAGAACCTGCTTCAGTGATTGCTCACCCAGACCCTCAATCGCTCACAGGCATGCCCACCAGCACCTTACCACTGTCCACACTTCAGGCCTCTTTCCTCATGGCCCAGGGTTTTTCTGTTATTGCTGAGACATTGGATACCTTGAGATCCACTTGGCATCCATGTGTGCATAACCTAAGAAGTGCGGGTGAGTTATCTACCCTTTGGGACAAACTTTGGCCAGTGGGCCAGGAATCAGCAGATAAATTCTCCCTTCTTTCCATTGAATGGACCATTCAAATATGCAGTATCTCTCTGTAGTTTCTCTGAAGACATCCTCTGAGACCAAGCAGTAGCTTTCCTGGGAGTTATGGGCAGTTCAATAAGGATTTCGCTTCTAAATGAAGTGTTAGCATGTAAGTTTTTGACTCAGGCCTTGTTTTCTAGGGAATATGGGTTGAGATGTGAATATTCTGCTGTTGTATTTCTGACGTGGACACTTCAGAAGCAGCATAGAAACTGGCTGAGAGAACAGACTCAAGCCAGATGCCCTGAATCTGAATCCCAGCTCCTCCATTTAGAACCTGTGTGACACTTGGGTACATCACTCAGTCTTACTATCTCACAGTTTCAATCACCTCAAGTACATACATTACAGCAGTGATCTCCAACCTTTTTGGCACCAGGGACCAATTTCATGGAAGACAATATTTCCATGGGCCAGGGTTAGGGGGTGGTTTGGGGATGATTCACATTTATTATGCAGTCAAATCTCTCTACTTATGATACTCTGTATTTGCAGCCGCTCCCCAGCACTAGCGTCGCCGCCTCAGCTGCACCTCAGATCAGCCATTAGATTCTCATAAGGAGTGTGCAACCTAGACCCCTTGCACGTGCAGTTTACAGTAGGGTTTGTGCTCCTGTGAGAATCTAATGCCCCTGCTGATCTGACAGGAGGTGGAGCTTATGCAGTGATGTGAAGGATGGAGAGCTGATGTACATACAGATGAAGCTTTGTTTGTTGACCCGCCACTCAACTCCTGCTGTGCACCCCAGTTCCTAATAGGCCACCGACTCGTACTGGTCTGTGGCCTGGTGGTTGGGGACCACAGCATTATACGTATCCTTGATCTGTGTCACAGTCTTGTCTAAGTATCCTCAAATATATATTCATTTACTCTCACTTAATATTTGAGAAATAAGTATGTAATTCCAAGACACATGAAGGAGATGAAAAAGAAATTAAAATTAAACAATGAAAAGATGTTGAATTCCAAAATGGTTGGAAATTCCAGCACTAAGTCATGAATATTTATTTCATCCACAACCTGCCAACCTGAACCACCTTCAGTTTTTTGATCTTTATCGCCATTCCAACCCCCTTCTACAACTTCGCCAATGTTTCCTTTTCTACCTTGAGCATTCTCCTCCAACAGGCCTGCTTCCCTTTTCCCTGGGCCCCCACCTTGCCAAACTCCTTTTTATTTCACGGATCTCTGTTTATATGTCACTTGAGAACCCTTTACTGTGCAAAGTCCTCTACTGACCTTGACATGTTTCTTCTGGTCTCCTCTATTAGGTTATAAATTTCTTGTTTATTATTGAATCCCAACATGAATTTTCAGTTGTTATCTCATAGTAGGTGCTCAATAAAAACTGATGATTATAGTTTTCATTTATTTTTTTTAAAGAGATTTTATTTTTTGAAGCAGTTTTAGGTTCACAGAAAATTGAGTAGAAGATTCAGAGATTTACTGTATACTCCCTGCCTTCACACATGCACATCCTCCCCCACTATCAACATCCCACACCAGAGTAGTACACTTGTCACAATCGATGAACCCATACTGGCCTATCATTATCACCCAAAGTTTATAGTTTATGTTAAGATTCACTCTTTGTGGTGTATATCCTATGGATTTAGACAAATATATAATGACATACATCTATCGTAAAGAGCAGTTTCACTACCCTAAAATGTCCTCTGTGTCCCACCTTTGATCCCTCACTTCCCCCAACCCCTGGCAACCCCTTATCCTTGTACTGTCTCCATAGTTTTGCCTTTTCCAGAATGTCATAGAGTTGGAATCACACAGCATGTTGCCTTTTCCGATTGGCTTCTTTCACTCAGTAATATGCATTCAAGACACCCCCATGTCTTTTCATGGCTTGACAGCTTGTTTCTTTTTAGCCCTAAACAATATCCCATTGTCTGGATGCACACAGTTTCCTTATCCATTCACCCACTGAAGGACATCTTGGTTGCTTCCCAGTTTTGGCAATTATGAATAAAGCTTCTATAAACATTCCTGTGCAGGTTTTTGTGTGGATATAAGTTACCAAGGAGAATGATGCTGGATCATATGGTAACAACATGTTTAGTTTTGTAAGAAATTGCCGAAATGTCTTCCAAAGTGGCTGTACCATTTTGCATTCCCACCAGCAATGAATGAGACTGCCTTTTTTGCTCCACATTCTTGCCAACATTTGATATTGTTAATGTTTTAGATTTTGGCCATTCTAATAAGTATGTAGTGATTATTGCTTTTATTTATTTTTCTCCCCCTCAATTCCTAATGGATGTTTATATTTTCATAGAAGACTGATTTTGCCATAGGAGAGCTTACTAGTATGAGTAGTAAATTTGCAAATGTATCTGAATCTATAAGCCAATGTCTAACAAATGGCATAGAGAAGTACACACATTGTCACTGACATAAATCACCCACTCAGGATTTTTTTACTAAAAAGTATTCATTTCCTAATAAATAATGGGGGGGGGGGAAGAATGGAGAGCAAAGGGAGCATTTCTGAAGTCTCTGATCATGTACAAGTACAGCTGGGTCTTCAACTATCATAACACTGGATTTACTCCATAGCAGAGTGGTCACTGTTATCACCTAGGCCCTGTGGTCCTCTGTTCCAGAATATTTCAAGGAATGATTTAAATTATTTCCATCATATATGAATTAGCTATGCATATTGGAAATTTAATTCAAGAAGACATACTCTGGCTTCGAACCAAAGAGTCAGTCACTGATGGAAACTATACCCCAAAAGCTATCTTCAAATCTAAAGATTTGAAACTCAGAGCTAAATGTATATATTTGCACTAAGATTTTTCTCTTCCCCACTAGGCTTTTATTTTTGGATTTCCTCAATAACTTCTTGCTTGTCTCAAAATAATCTCTTTCCTTAGTATCTTCTCTAAAATAAAGCAACACTGGTCTTCTCTGATGTTATATACAATCACCATTTTGGGCTAGAATTAGGGTTACGTTCATCTTCACTTTCCATTTCTCAGCAGAACATAGACAAACATACAGTTCTCTGGATAAAGTGAAAGATGATTAAATGTGATCTAAGAAAGTGCCTTTTTCAAAACTATGCTTATCAGTACAAACAAAATTATTTAATTACCCTGCTTAATACCCTCTAATTTAAAAAAAATTGCCAAGAAGAAAATCCTAGCTTCTCGCTAAGTCTATAAGGGCCTGGTTGGCGTCACGTGATCTGACTACTGCCCACCTCTGGCTTCTTCCTCCTGTTCACTGTCACGCCCTGCACCTTCAGTCAGCTGTCTGTGCAGTTTCTTAAATACACCAAGCTTCTCCTTGCCTCAGGGTCTTTGTATTTGCTGTCCCTCTGCTTGGAAAGCACTATCTGGTCAGCTCCTTCTGTTTATTTAGATCTCAGTTCCAATGAAGCCTCTTTACCAGGATGCCTGCCATGGTGCCCAATCAAATAGTTCCCAGCTTTCCTCCCAGGAACCCTATCGTACTCTATCACAATACCCTGCTTTTTAAAAAATCCTATTTATTATGATCTGAATGCATCTTGTGCACATTTTTTTTTTTTTTTGAGACAGAGTCTCGCTTTGTTGCCTGGGCTAGAGTGAGTGCCATGGCATCAGCCTAGCTCACAGCAACCTCAAACTCCTGGGCTTAAGTGATCCTTCTGCCTCAGCCTCCCGAGTAGGTGAGACTACAGGCGTGCGCCACCATGCCCGGCTAATTTTTTCTATATATATTTTTAGTTGTCCAGATAATTTATTTCTATTTTTAGTAGAGACGGGGTCTCACTCAGGCTGGTCTCAAACTCCTGACCTTGAGCGATCCACCTGCCTCAGCCTCCCAGAGGGCTAGGATTACAGGCGTGAGCCACCGCGCCTGGCCATATATTTAATTGTTGATTATCTACTTTCCCTGTGGTTTCCACAGATGGAAACTATAATCCATAAGAGGTAAGTCATAGGTGGTTCCCATAAGACCAGGAACTTTGTCTCTCTTGCTCACATTCCCAGAGCCTGGAACACACATAGGAGGATCATAGAAAATACAAATGAAAGACTCAGTCACGACATGAAAGTCCTTCTTGTGGTGTGGTCCCCTGTCTTTTCATAGAGACAGACGCAAATGATGTAGCTTCACCAGGCCACAGAGCAAACAGCACCCCCACCATACACTCCCAAGGGAACTGCTGCATTACAAAATGCTCCCATGTTCCAAGGTCCTAGAAACACCTGGAGACCTGAGAAGAAAAAAGGCTTGAAGGAGCGGAAAGCCTTCCTCCATGTACTAGGTAGCACCAGTGAAAACTGTTCTTGGAAATCTCACATGGGGTCAAGATTCAAAACGTTCACCAATTTCACTCAATTGTATAAATGTGCTGTGCTGGGGATGAGAACATTGAAAGTATAGCTAAGAAGCAATCCTCTGAAAGGGAGTTATTCACATTTCTTGGGAGACAAGATAAATGAAGGTAAAGAACCAGGAGGAGGAAAATGGCATTACTCATATCTGAAATACCTCCTTCACAAGATGTATGTTCCATCTACTAAACATCATGAGCCTTAATTTGAGAAAAGTGAGAAGGCCACACAGAACAAGGTTCAAATCCCAGCTTCTCAACTGGGGTGTTCTTCCAGACTCTCCGGCTCCAGAGCCCTTTCTTCTGCATCACAAAGTCTTCATATGAGTTGCCTGAGTAGTGGCAATAAAGGGTTCGAGAGAGGGACCCATATAATTACATCAGTGATTCCTCAGCTCTTGGCCCAGCCCCAACATACGCTATGCAGACAGTGTTTTGAGGGCTCCATTGCTGTCACCATCTTATTTAATAAGCATTTGGGCCAAGCCTGGTACTTCAAGGTTTTGAAAGCTCCATGAAGATTTCACTGTTCACACTAGCACGTTCTTCTTTATAAGAATCCCAGTTTGGGCCTCTTGCTCTAACTCATATTACTCCTAATTATATTTTTAAAATATTATGTATATATTACCATATCATTGTGTTTTCTATAAGCCACTAAAATCATTGTGCAGTAAAGTGTGAAGAAATACGTAACACAACTAATATATACTTATTGTAGTACATTACATAAATGGCCACAAACTTTCATGCCTTCCTATGTCCATGGTCTTTGCCATATGACTTTTCAACTCCTCTCAGAAAGAGGTAGAATCTTTTTATCACCCCTTAAACCTGGGCTGGCTGGATGACTTGCTTTGGCCAACAGAATAGGGCAGAAATGATAGTCTGCCAGTGCTGAGTTGAGGCCCCAAGGCCTTGCATGCTATTCTTCCTTTTAGGGGCTTTGAAACCACCAGATGAATAAGCCCAGATTGGCTTCTTCAGAGGATGAGAGGTATATGGACATTGGCCCCGTTGTCCCAGAAATAGCCAGACATACCCTAGAAGCAGATACACCTAGATGATCTGTCACTGACTCCAGATTCATGAGGGAGCCCAGCTAAAACCAGAAGAACCACTTAGCTGAACCCAGCCTAAATAAGCTAAATAAATGACTGTTTTCTTAAATAACTAATTAAGCAACAGCTCCCAGATACACCTATATTCATAATGGCTGTGCATATGTGCCAATACTGGAATATGTGATTTACTTGCATAATCTCAGCCTTTTTGAGTTTGATACCACTTTCACTTTTCAGATGATCCTTATAGAAGTTTAGAGACTTGCTTTTCCTCTTCTGCTACGTAAAGTAGACCAATCTATTGAATTGTTGCTACAGGAAATGTTAGAGCTCTTTAGCCATGAGCTGTAGGTTTTTGTTATTATACTTATGTACAAACTCTTTCTTATTTGGCCTCTAATTAAGCAGACTAAAAAATATGAAGCTTGAAAAATCTTTTACAAATTAGTCTTCATATTTTTGCTTAAAAGGTAACTTAGAACATTGAAAGGAAGAAACAAAGTCAAGTCACGCTGAAGAGTCAACTTATCGGGAAGATTTTGCCTGTGTCCTTACAGACTGTGATAAAGTGCTGAGGAAGTCATGGGCCCTCTGCAGGATCCGGCCCGTCCCTGCTGGCCTTCCCATCCCTGAAGGTTGCTCCGTAGATCACTCCTCAGAGGGCCTTTGAGAATACAAATTACTCACTTGCAAATTTATGGGATAATGTGTCTTGGGGATGTCTTCGAAGGTACACAAACATTCTGTTTTCTTCACTACAAAACTCAGTACCAAGTCATGGGCCAAATTCTGTTTGTTCCACTTGTCTTTGTCAACTAAGCATCCCTCCCCAACGGACTTACATAAATCAACCTTCCTAGTGTCAGAATGTAACAACTCCCTGAGAGACTGGGGGGCAAAATACTGTTCTTTCATGTTGGCTCTGCAATCCATAACCCGTACGACTCAAGATCTCCTCCAGTAAAAGAGACAGCGTAGGCATTGCAGTGGTTGGCTGAAGGTTGTATTATGTAAGGATGTAAATAAGGTGAGAGAGAGAAGAGAAAACTGCTCAATGATCACATCTGTGCTCAGGAGAAATACAATGTCATAAACTAAAATCAGTAATTTCTTAAAATTTCTACTTGATACCTAAAGAAAACAAAATGCATTCAATTTTTTCTCTCATCTTACCTCCAGTTTTTGTTTTGCTTCTTGTTGTTGCTTTGAATATTTTATTTACTTTATCAATGCCTTCCTTCCCTAAGGACTGTGTGTGAGTATGAGTGTGAGGGAGAGTCTTAGTGTACACATATAGAGGCAATGGGCTTTGGGGACAATAGAGGTAGGGATAGATGTAGTCAAAGAATAAGAGGAGGATGGAGCCATTAAAGTCAAGGAAAATGAAAAGCTGTTTGATAGTAAAATGTACATACAAATGGGTAACAAACTCAATTTATGAGCCTTAGGAAAGATTCAAAATTATAATGGGCCACATTAAATTTGATTGTCAGAAACTTTCCAAAGAGCCCTTCTTATACCCCAATTCCTGCAAGGACAATGCCAATTCAATTCATTAATTAATAGCTCTATAGGATTGGCCCTCTGCCAGCTGACATCCCTTCCATCTTTGCTTTCTGGTGTTGAATATGAATTAATGTTCTTCATTCACTGTGCCTTGTTTACTGAACTAACCTTCTGACATTTCACTGTTCTCATTAGGGTAAAAGTCTATCTCCTCTGCAGAAAGGGTGACTTTGAGTAAAGTAAGGTTGAGGCTAGTTGGGTTCAACTAGGCTGCTTGAACAACTGGGGGAAGGGGACAGGTGGGCCTGAAAGTTTCAGTGGGAGATGGTACTGAAATGGGGACAGAGGAAGACACTAAAAACTTGCCTCCTCATTCTGTGATTCGCAAACTTTTTGTATGGTCCCTTTTTAAAGAAAAAAAAATTCTCAGGATTTTCATCATTGAGAAATGTTTTATCATTTTACTTAAATAATTACAATACTTATAGGAACCTATGTATAATACCTGTAATGCAACTCTAAATCCCAAAGAAATGTGTTAAGTTATAAAACTTTACAAAATTTTATAAATTCAAATTAGTAAAAAATAATTTAATAAAAAGGATGACTTTGTTTTGCCTGAAACTAAATTATCTAGATTGGATTTAATGATAAAAAGGTGCATTTTCATGCTTTATCTTTCATTTTTTGGACTTGCTTCTTTTGCTTTTGATAAAGTATTGAGTCATTGTTATTTTTGTTTTAAAAAAATTAACTCATTTTTAACCATCAATTTATTAAGTTGATGGGCCATTTAAAACTGTGTACCAAAATGTGATACTAGGGGAAAAAAACATTAAATTCCACTTAATAGGAAGTTTTCCATTGTGTTTTTATAACTCCCTTTACTACCTTCTCATCAACTGCTCCACATGGTTGAGTACAAAGATGAGTGCTCACTAATGTGTTTCCTGGCAACACAATCTTGCTGCTGACTGCCACAACTGAGGTCTTTTTGAGCTAAGCTAGGCTGCCAACTGCTGAGGATATTTGATCTCTATTATTCAATTTCCCCATTTAAATTGTGGACGCTTCTTCCATTCAGCATGCTATGATGCCTTTTGGTTTTCAGTAGTGCTAAAGGATGGAAACACAAATGCAAATTCAGGCATGGAAATTGAGTGATGGCACTCAATAACAAGGTATTTGGTTCATGCCCAGCATTGCTTATAGTAACATGTATGAAAGACAAAGCTAAAACTGTCACAGAAATCCTACATACTACATATACCTCAGAGAGCATATCCATGTTTGCACAGTATCTTCCTGGTTTATTGTTTTGCCTGTAACTACCTGGCCTTGCTAATAGATTTCCTATCTAAGCATCATTAATAAACTAACTTTTGGGGATTTATTAGAAATGTAGTGCAGAGAACTCACTCTTATGAGACTGTGGAGGAATAAGCCTCATAAAGGCATCTGATCTTTGTAACTAAAAAGACTTTTTTTTTTTTTGCTAAGAAGTACTCTGAGTAGATGTTTACTTTTCTGCCCTAGATAAAATAAACTAAAAAAAATCAAAATGTAATGACTTTTTAACATCACATTTTTTACCTAACATATCTACAAACCAACTATTTTGAACTGTATGTTTCTTATCAAGCCAAGGTCTGCTCCCTCGTGGTATTTTAGTACCTCTGAGGAAAAGGAATAAATCATTTGTTTTATACAGAGAAAAAAAAAAAAAACTAAAAATATTTTATACCCCTTTAAAAAAGTTAACCTAAAAGCCCAAAAGATTATTTTTATTACTCTTGGGTAGATACCACCATTCAAGAGATACGTTTGCCCACAAGGGCACCAAAAATTCTTTATTAAGTGCCTGTTTCATCTGGTACTTCATTTAATTCTTACAGACAGATTTCCAGCCTGTTAATGTCCCCACACACATATTTATACACTTTCCACACAGCTTGCTGAGCCCCGGGTTCTAAAGTCTACCAACTGCCCTGTGAAAGAATTCACAGCCTTGGTAGTACATGGGATATTGTTTCCTAACATTAGGTTGAAATAATTCTGGCAACTAAGACCCCAGTGATTTCAGAGATTTCACCATCTGAGTGCCTGGCCAAGCTACTCAAGGTCACTAACCAACTTAATGGCTCAAGGATTATTGCAATCTTGGCGGAAACATTCCAGAAGAAGTCACTCCTGTTTACAGAAACAGCTTAAAAATGTTCCCAATACATTTCCTTACTCCGTCTACTTAAGATATAATTGTTACTCCAAGTATTGACATATATAAATGTGTGTGTTTGTATATACACATCTAGACAGGTAACAATTTGCACTTTAGGGACAAATCTTTGGTGTGCTATTTAGGAACACATAATTTTCATTCTACCACGAGCCATCTGAAATCCATTTTTAAAATAGATTCTTGTGGCAGAGGCTGCTAGTTGTCCTCTACTATACATTTTCACTTCTTTGCTGGTAATACAATTTTCAGTGGACACATGATTGCCCTAAAGACAGACTGTGTTATCCAGCTTCCCTTGCAGCTAAGTGTAATCATATGACTAAGTTCTGGTCAATGAGAAGTAAATAAAAATATCAGGGTGGTTTCTGGGACCCTTACGTGAGAGTTGGCAGACACATGCTCTTTGCCTTTTCTTTCTCACCACTTTTACCTTCTTGCTGCCTGGAAACAGATGCGACCTTGGACTACAAAGATGAGGTCACACCATAGGATATTGCACAGTGAGCTATTTTCTAAGGATTTCCTGGAGCAAATCCTCCATCCCAGGCCTGCACTGCTTTCTTCTACTCTTTTACAAGAGAGACATTCACTCATTTTTCTTGAGCTATTTTCTTTAAATTCCTTTAATTTAGGATTTTTCTGTCCCTTATACACAAACCTAAAATTACAGAATACAATTTGGTATGAAGCAAATTGTCAGATTTCCGTCTTTTAACAGTGATATAGATGACCACCCAAAGATATAGTAATATATAAAAAGAGGTCTCACATCTATCCATGAATAAAGAATTTATAGCACATGCATAGTAAGGCCAGGTAGATCCCTTAGACAGAGAACAGGGAATGGAAATATGTTCCAAATCTACATAAGAGAGGGTGAGGGAAGGTCATCGGCTCAAATAAATCCTTAAAGGTCAAATGTCAAGAATTGTTTGAACAGCTTGGTGAGCTAAAATGAGGTAATCCGGACCCATGACCTCCTGGGAATCAGCACAGAGGTTGAAAGGGAAGAGTGGATGGAGGGGCCTTTGAGAAAGTACGTGGACCCAGCTGACAACAACCCAGCTCACTTTCCACGAAGCTGACTCAGCCTGCCCCTCTCCACCCTAACCTCTGACCTGCTGTGCAGTCCCACACGGAGGAAAGCCCTGGGCAACTGTGCTCCCTGTTCCTTTAATGCCCCTACTGCAAAAATAACCGCCAGCTGCTCCAGGAGTGCGAGAGGCCATGGGGGAGAGCCTGAGCCCACCCTCCTCTCTGCGAGGCAAAGGCAGCCCACTCAAGCAAGCATCTGATGCCCGAAGATTCCTCTCCCCTCTCTGGGTATGGCAGCTGTGGCGAGAAAGCAGGAGGCCAGCAGAAGTCTTGGTAAACACATAGGAATGGCAGCAGAGGGGGTAGCCATTCCTGGGCACTCGGGCTCCGCTCAGGAGGGTATGAAAGTGATAGGGGCACCGGGCTAAAAAAGTCCCTGGAAAGCCCCCACCTATGGGAGATTGGGGTGAAGCTGGAGCAGACTCCTTTCTCTCCCAGCGTCAACACCAGGAGGGACAGCTGCTGTGACCTGGGCATGATAACAAGAAACAAAGCTGAGGCTAAAGAAGCAGGAACTAGATCCCAGGAATGTCAAATAAATGTGGAAAAACCACACGGTCCCAGTGGAGACCAGGGAGGAAAGCAGGAGGCACTAAGCAATTGTCCAGATGATACAGGTAAAATACAGGTGTTGAAAGTTCTGAGCTATTTCAAGGTAAAGGGAATTTATGTATAGTAATTGCTTCAAGTCTCTGCATTATCATTTTCTTAACGGTGCTCAAATTTATTCCTCTCTGCAGGGATGACACACACGTGTGCTCCAGTGCCTCTCTTTAGTACAGGAGACTCCCCCGTTACCATCTCCAGACTCTCGTGCTAAGAAGATAAACACTTCCTACACTGACAGCCCTCTACAGTTCTCAACCTGGTGGTCACCACTCATTAATTTGTACACTGCTTCTGTAGAAGTGACCAGAGCTTCCCTGCCTGGTCGGGAGGGAGAGGCAAGGCCCCCCAGCAAGGTGTGGGCAGAGTGCCGGATTCAGGGTGGCTGCGTCAGCCCCGTGAGGCCTCCCAAGCACAGCTCTGCCACTGAAGAGGAGGGCTGGCGCTGTAGGGGTTGGGGGTGAGGCAGATGATGAGAAGTGCAGTGAACCCGGACTCACCCAGTTTTAGATTAGTTTGAATATCCACCTCCTCTTTCTCTCCGGTCAGCTCGTAGTTTTGAGGCACCAGGCCACTGACAACTTTCTCTTAGATTCTCTCCAACAGAGGTGTGGAAGAGATCCCTCATCCAGTGCTCTGCAATATCAGATCATTTCTCATGATCGGGGTAACTCTGCCCATGCCTCACCCCCAAAGCAAACTCTCTCAAGTTTTCTGAGATAAAAATCAACATTTACTGAGTACATATATCACAGGTATCATGAGTGCAATGAGATTAATAAGACACAACTGCTGTCTTCGAGGAGCTCATATTCCAGCTGGGGAGAACACACACATGTGCACGTCCACACACACACACAAGGTAACTGTTATAATGACAACGGAGGAGATGCAATCGAGGTTTGGTTTGTTGTTATTTTTCCAAATGAGTGGACAAGGATGGCTGTATTATCTAGATGAGGGAGGGACCTTCAGCCTAGAGTCCAGAGGAGGCTGAAGACACCAGTAACCAAATAGCACTGTGACAGGCTAGTGTTCCGGGTTCAGTTGTGTTCCCCACCCCTCACATTCATATGAGGAAGTCCTGTCCCCCAGGACTTCAGAATGTGATCTCATTTGAAAATAGGGTCCTTACAGAGGTGACCAAGTTAAAATGAGTTTACGAGGGTAGGCACTAATCCCATATGACTGATGTTCTCATAAAAAGGGGAAATTCGGAGACAGACACACCTAGAAGGAAGGTGACGTGACGAGACACAGGGAGAAGACGGCCATCTACAAGCCAAGGAGTGAGGCCTTGAACAGACCCTTCCCTCACAGCCCTCAAAAGGAACCAACCCTGCTGGCACCTTGCCGTCAGACTTCTAGCTTCCAGAACAGCGAGACAATCAGCTTCTGTCGCTAAGCCATCCAGCCTGCCGCAGCGTTACAGCAACCTGGGGACACTCGGGCAGCTCGATGCCAGGGTGAGATCTGCGTCCGCACAGGAGGACGCGGAAAGCCTTACACGCCCGTGAAACAGGACAAGCAAGCCAATGAGAGTGGCTGGCACATTCCGAGAAGAGCAGTTTACCTGAAGCAAAGTGTCCATGCGGGAGAGCGGTGGAGCATACCTTGTCCGGGGGAGTCAGAGGCGCATCACACAGAGCTGGGCTATGAGGACGGTGGCGAGAAAGAAGAATTGGAGAAAGGGGCTGAGGCAGGGTTGCTCCGTTGTAAGCGTGGTCGGCAGGCGTGGCTGCAAACCAGAATCATCTGGCGTGATAGGCGGCCGTGACTCCCAGGGATATCCATGGCTTAATCCTGGGAACCTGTGAAAAGCAACCAATGTGGCCAAAGAGCCTTTGCTGCTGTTGCTCGGGCCCGTGAGTTGAGATTAGCCCGGGTTATCCAGGTGGGCCCTAAATGTAATCACACGTGTCCCTAGAGGAGGGAGGGAGGAAGCAGGAGATCTGACTTCCAGAAGAGGAAGCAGACAGTGTGACCAGGGAAGCAGGCGGGAGAAAAGGTGATGTGATGGGGCCATGAAGGAAGGAACCCGACAGACTCTAGAAGACGGGGAGGGTAAGGAAATGGATTCTCGGCTGGAGCCTCCAGACAGAGCAACACCTTAATTTCAGCCCAGTGAAACCCGTTTTTGACTTCTGGCCTACAGAACTGAAAAGAATAAGTTTGTGTTGTTTTTTGGTTTTTGTTTTTTTTCCAGCCACTAAATTGGGGGCAATTCATTACAGAAGCCACAGGAAACTAACACACCTGGGGCAGACTCACAAACATCTGATGCCTGGGCCCCATCCCAGAGCGGCAAGATCTGTTCTGAGGGTGGGACCCAGGCTTCTGTACCATCTGCCAGGGGCGCTGCTAGGTTGAGGACCTCTGAGACAGGAGGTGGCCCCGGTTCAAATGTGCAGCAACAGGAGCTTGGCTAGCAGGAGCGGCGTGACGGAGAGGAAGAAAGAAACACAAAAGGTGCCATGAGGAACAAAACACTACTTCATGTAGAGAAAGAGGCAAGAGTCAAGGATACAGCCAAGCCTCACCTTGTGTCTGGGGAGCTCCATACCCTTCATGCACCAGGGAAACAGGGCAGACAAGCCAGATGGGGCTGGGGCTGGGGCTGGGGCTGGGGCTGGGTGCCGGGCCCGGGCTCGTCCAGCCAGCCATTGTGGAGAGGCGAGACGAGAGCTGGGGAGAGAGAAAGCAGAGCTGAAAAGAATACCAGGGAATCATCAGCAGAGATGGAAGTTGAAGCTGTGACCATGAGTGCAATTTCCCAGGGAGTTTTACATGAGAAAATGAGAGTGAGGAAGAACAGAACCAGGGCTGCCCGGTACAATCATAAAGAAAAGACTGGGGTAAAGAGATGTAGGCAGCGATCAGAGCAGCAGAGGAGGGTTCCAGAGTACAGCCTAAAAGCCCAGTCTGCCTGTGTGGGGGAGACGACAGTCACATGCTGCTGAGAAGGTAAAGAGGATGACTAAGAAATGGTGACAATTAGAGGCCATCGGTGACCTTTGACGA
The DNA here is from genome assembly GCF_020740605.2 of Lemur catta. Classification (NCBI taxonomy): domain Eukaryota; kingdom Metazoa; phylum Chordata; class Mammalia; order Primates; family Lemuridae; genus Lemur; species Lemur catta. Next base: position 43,699,592 of record NC_059139.1, read on the forward strand.
AGCAGTTTTCACGGTGCAGAAGGGGAGGGAGCAGACATCAGACATCTGATCTGCCGGGGAGAGTGGGTGGGGAGGAAGTGGAAGGTACCTTTTGGGGTCCCAGCAATGAAAGCAAGCTGAGAAATGAGTGACAGCCTAGCAAACGAGACAGGCCTGAGCCACCCCAGCTCCTCCACTGCCTGTCATTACTGAACAAATTATTTAACCTTCCATAGACTCAGTTACCTCATTGATAAACTAGGTATAATTATGCCTACACCAAAGAGTTGTGAGGATTAAATGAAATGGAGGAAATGTTTACTGCCTGGCACATAGTTAGTTCCTAAACTTGATATAAAAATGAATGAATAAAGATGTAAAAGAGCTCTGGAATCCTACTTTCCTACAAAATGGGTTGTCAGGTAAAATATAGGACTCAGTTAAACTTTAATTTCAAAATTGAAATAATTCTTAGCAAAAGTATGTCCCAAATATCACATGGGCCAAACTTGCACTAAAAAAGCATCTGTTGTCTGCATTACTTTTCTATTGCTGTAGCAAATTATCGCAAATGTATTGCCTTGAAGCCACACAAAGTTATTAGCTTACCATTCTGTAGTTGAGAAGTCTGAGTTGGATCTCACTGAGCTAAAATCGAGGTGTGAGCAGAGCTACATTCCTCTAGAGGCACCAGGGGGCAATCTATTTTCTTGCCTTTTCTGGCTTCTGAGGCCATCCACATTCCTTGGCTTGTGGCCTCTTCCTTCATCTTCAAAGCCACAATGTTACATCTCTCTGACCCTTCTTCTTTGGTCACATCCCCCTCTGATTGCAGTTGGCAAAAGTTCTCCACTTTGAAGGACTCATTTGACTAGGTCAGGCCCTCTTGGATAATCCAGGATATTCGTTACCATTTCAAGGTCCGTATCCTTCATCACATCTGAAAGTCCCTTTTGTCAAGCAAGTTGATAGATTCACAGGTTCAGGGATTAGAACACAAACATCTTTTTTGCAATATCATTCTGCCTACAATATTGTTTATCTAAAATTCAAATTTAACTAGGTGTCCTATTGTTTGTTTGCTAAATCTGGTGACCTTATCTATAAGACTTTCTTTGATTAATTGGAAGAAAAAATGCTAATTGTCCTGGCCCTAGAACCTCAACTATACCTTCTTTCCATTGTATGATTCCTCCATATGCATCTCCCTCCATACTGTGTTATGCATGTTTGTGTTCCAGCGTTTATGGAAAAGATCTGTAGCTGTTTGTAAAATATGTGTGTGTATCTGTGTGTGTGTGTGTGTGTGTGTGTGTAAAGAGATATTCTACCTTATCTTGACTGTCATTAAGTCTAAATTAGACTTAGAGAAATTAGGAAGGAAAAACAGAAACCATTATAGGTATTTCAGACAGGGAAGGAATTTCATGCAAGGAATTAGATTCATATGACGAAACTCCTAGAAGGGCTGTGAAAGGTCAGGGAAAGCCACAAGCTTTCAAACTTCCTGCCAGCTTTTAGAGACAGAAAGTGTCAGGTATCTCAGGAACACATTGGTGATGATATCATCTGCTTCTAGCACTGACGTGTATGATTCACAGGGAAACGTCTGGAAGCCAGTACAAAATCGGTATCTGCTAAAACCCACACATCTGTCCTCTTTTGCAATGGAGCATAATGTGGCTTCTGCCTCTCTTGTACCTTTTAAATCTCACGTCAGCATGAGACTGGGAACTGTTGGCAAAGATGCTGGGAAATGTAGTTTCCAGGGTTCCAGCCCCCGACCAAAAAGGAAAGAGAAGCTTGCATTTATAGCTAAAGAAGCAACTCCAAATGCTTGGAGGGAGAAAACTTTTGCCAAAGGAAGAGGCAAAATGATCACCAGTGCAGGGATTCTTGGTTATTGTAAAATACCCTAATCCCTAAGGTTTTGTACCCATCTACAATTTTTCTTGTAAACCAGTACTTTGTTAATTTGTGGTGGCTATCCTGTTGTCTTCCAGGCTCAGGCTAGCCCTAAGATTTCACCAACTACATGCTCTTGGCTATCAGAATTTTGTTTTTCCTGTCTAAGGTGGCAACAGGTAAAAAGAGAAATCTTGATAAATGCTTTTTTCCAGAGCTAATTCCTGAACTGTAAGATATAACTGTTTTATTATCTTTTATTGTGAAACAAACTACACTCTAAAACTTAGTGGCTTAAAACAATAATGCACTATTTTTTCATAATCCGTGAGTCGGAAATTCAGGCAGGGCTCAGGCAGCTCTCTGCCCCGCGGTGTCGGCTGCTTCGCGCACGCAGCTGCATTCAGGTGGTGGTTAGCTGGGCGGAAAGATCCAAGGCGGATTCGCACTCCTGTGTGGTGCTCAGGTGCTCGTCTTGTGGCTTCTGTTCACCCATGTGGCTAATTTAGGCTTCTGCACAGCACAAACTCAGGTAGTCATGCTCCTTCACTGTATTTTGTATATATTTATATATAAAATACACAGGTACTACTGACGATCTGTTAAATATCAGTCAAGTTTAATGCTTTTTATTTTTTAATAAGCATAAATATAAACGGAACATCTTATGTTGCTTTTTTTACACACCACTGTAGCAATCACCAATCTGTCTTTCCATTTCGGTCTTCTCATTGCTTTCCTGAGTTTGCCCATTAACTCCCTACCCAAATCCCTTCTGCCTCCCCATAAGGTAACACAGGGATCTTGCTCCCTCTTTTTATCCTCTTCCTACTGTCTGGATTTTTTTTTTTTTTTATTTTTCATATATCTAATGCAGCTGGCTTTGTTCCACACTTCACAGTAGATAGCTAGGAAATATTTACAGCATGTACTCAAAGCTGGGCATTGTGAGAGCTTAGGGCTTGTAGTTGGGTAAAGCAGATTTGTTCTTCTCTGTTAAGTGCTGTCAGCTACACGTTTAGATCCCTGACGCTTGTATAGTTGTATACAGATACTTAGGCACCCTTATCCCTCTAAAAAAAATCATTTGAGAATTAAACACTGATTAGAATTATTTGTGTTTTCATTGAGTGGAAGTTTGAAAATAATTAAACTATAGAAGACAGGTGTGTGCCTTTTCATTTTCGTGTCTCCAGAGTTCTAGCCCAGGGACTGGCAAGTAGCAGGTGCTTCATAAGTTTTGTTACACCAAAGGCTGGCCCTTGACGTTTAACCACCCAAGCACCTATTGCCTTCTTCCAGTTTGCAAGCTGAAATGTACCATCTGCTTTACAAATCCTTACTAAGAAATTCTGGGGCACACAGTAGGTACTTTTTCTCATACAGAACTAAAACTCGAATCATCACAGGAAGGATCAGATAGAAGAAAAAATAGATTGGACATTGCACTTATAAGTGCTCTATCCGTTTAGTTACGAGTACAAACTGATTTCCCTCTGGTTGTTACAAAGTGTGTGGGAGCGTGGAAGTGGAAGGCGGAGCCCGAGGCAGCAAGCAAGGGCAGAAGGATTTACGTGACCCACGGTGATCACACACGTATCTTGGCCAGGATGGTCTCCAAACAGGCCCCAGTAGAGAAGAAGAAGGAGCCCAACTTCCTTTTTAATCAGACTTGAAGCTGCTGCGCGCACAGCCCTGGTGTCCAGGCTGCCTGCAGCCTCCCGATAGCTCAGGCAGAAGCAGGGGAGAAGCTGATAACGGGACGGGGGCCTCGGAAGCCTGGGGGCTGTCCCGGGCCTCCCTTCCGGGCGATTCTTGTGCCAGATGTGACGCATTCCTCCTGGGCCTGAGCGAAGGCCTAGGGGGCCTCCCTCTCTCCATCTTGTCCAATTTAACACGGTTTCTGTCTGGCTCCCCTCGGCTTCAGAAGGGAGACTGAGCAGTCTGCCCACACGACAGAGCCCTGTGGAACCCTCTCCGCGTGTCGAAATAAGCAGTGGAGGCAGCGTGGCCGGCGAGTGCCCAAGTAGGAAATATGCGCAGGGGTGTGTGTGGGTGCGGTTGGAAGGGAACCGGGCTGTGACTGGATGCTATTTGTTCCTTTCGTTTCAGGCTGCTTTTCTTACTGTTTTTCCCAAGATATTTTTCTCCGACAAATGCAAAAGCTAGAGCAGCACGGGCCATGGATCTCTGCCTCTTCATGCAAACAAATCCCGGGCTGCACTCTGACTGTCTTCCTCCGCGAGGGAGCAGCACCCCAGCTCACCTCCCGGGCTCCCCCCTGGGCCGGCGGGCAGGGAGGGGTCTCTGCGCTGAGGCAGCAGCGCCGGGGGTTCTGCCATAAGGCACTGGATAGTTACCCTTATTGAAACTTGAGGGGGAAAAAAGTCAGGATATTGCTAAGCAGTTTCAAGCCTGTTTAGCAGAGGAGACACTCCCTTTAGATTTTTCTGAGCTGAAGTCTGTCTTCCCTAAGCCCGGCCCTTCCTCTGAGTCTCTGAGCCTCAGTCCCTCCTCTGTGAAGTGCAGAGGTTGAGAGGGTCTCTCATTCCCCTGGCTGCCTCTACGTCCTACAATCCCATGACCTCCTAATGATCGGGGATGACAGAAGCCAGCCAAGGCCTGGAAAATCCAAAGACTAGAAAACCCCCAGATTTACCTTGGAGGGGAATGTGCATGTGCTAAATAATGAAACCACACCATAAAGAACTGTCTCAGAAGGTTTCCACATATCTCTCTCCTGTCCCCTGAAATCCTGAAAATGCCTCTGCTCAGCTTTCTAAAGGAATCAAATGACTGCTTCTACATTGGCTGTGCTCCAACCCCCCCCCCCCACACACACACCTTGTCTTTCTCATTTGTCTGTCTAGTTAGCACTTTCTTTCACTGAGAGAATGATGCTTGGTTTAAAAGACCTCTCTGCAGAAAAGTTCAAGCGGAAGCAGAGAGTGTGGTACTATCAACTAGGTTTGAAAATAGCCAAGGTGAGACATACAGTGACACCACGCCATCTCTCATTTTACAGCCCTGTATAGGTAAGCCAGGTATTACTATCCCCATTTTACAGATACAAATGCTGACCCAGCGAGATAATTGAGTCGCCCGAACTTTTAAGATCACTGAAAAGCAGAACGAGGACTAGAAAACCAAGCCTTCTGATTCTTCGAGTCCCATTTCCAGGGCTGTTTAAAATATGAGTCCTCATCCTGGAGGAAATGGGTTTCCCTGCTATGTTCACCTGTTTCTGGATGGAGCGGGTGGAAGAGTGACAGAAGCAAGGAGGGGGCACCTCAGAGTTAAAACTCTGTTCAAAACCATTTGACTCTTGCCCTGCTGTGTTCCAAAGCTGCTTCTGCTTCCAGGGTTTGCCCAGAAAGCCATAATCAGTAGCTCCTTTTGTCATACGTGACTATTCAAAAGCGTGTGAGCAGAGGTGATCGTCCAACCCAAGGTTCAACTTTCTAATGTCGAGAGGGTAACGCTGCAGCATTCGTGGGGTTCTCCTGTTGGGTGGGACGCCCCCTAGAGGAGCATCACCTTACGGCCATCGTCCCTGCTCTGGCCACGTCCTTTCGTATTAATAGTCGTACGGATGTTGAAGCTCTTGCTACTGACTCATGAGACTATTTCATGTTTAATGTGAAACAGAGAGAAACTAAGAAACTTGGACTAACTGGAACATGAATTTGGAAAATATTTAAGTGTTCTCATTTATTCTAATTCAGTACTTTAAGAAAACACATAGGTTCAATTCTGATTCTGCACTATTTACTGGCGGATTTGTGGGGAGGAACCCATTTTGCTTTGTTTCAAAATTTAATTAAAAATACTGCTGATTGGTTTTATTTGGGGTTCATGTCAAGGTTTTTCTTCACAGTTTTGTTTTGTTGAGGCCTTGGGAAGGTCTGTGAATATTTGGAGTGTGAAGTAGATCTGTTAACAGAAACAAAAACAAAAACCTCAGGAATGCTACATTTTTTTGTGAAAAGTACTAAACAATAGGCTTCTGATGTTCATTATTTAAACAAGATGAACTGAAAGAATGTTTGTCAGTCCACTTTGGAATGAAAAATTCCAGATCCTCCTTTTTTAAAGTTTTCAAAATCATCTCCTTTACAATGGTGTTTCTTTATACACAAAGTACACCATTTCACCCTCTGAAAACTTGACTGATGTGAACTTTGAACTAACGTGGCAGAAGCAGTTTCCCGTTCTGTGTTTTGGAGGGACTAGTGGGAGAGGTTTTCAGGGAGGTCACATTGAAAAGTCTGAAATACCCAAGAGTTTGTGAGCAAAGCTTTTCCTGCAACTTGGAGATACATAAAACTGAAGAGCAGAACACAAAGGAGATGTGCCAACAGCAAATCTGTTTTAGAGGTGTCCCTACCCCTCACCAAATGGCTAATTTTTAGCAGAGTTTCAGGATTATATTACTTTGCCAAAAACAGTGTGGTGGTTTTGAGTTCTTTTAACGTTACTGGTAATTTTAAGTGTTTCTTCCCTACTTGGTTAAGTAGCTCTAACCCACTTTCTAAACCACGAAAGAGTTCAATCAAATGCCTTGGAAAATGAAAACTTCCCTTTGGTTCTCACCTTTCTTCATCACTCACACACACACTGCCCTGATGGGAACTATCCCATTCCTTTTAGCCTTCACCACAATAGAGCTGGTTGTTTGGATATCATAATTAACTGAATTGTTTCATTTTTGTTAAAATTCATTTAATTTCTGAAGATGTGGATTTAGTAGAGGCCTATTAAAGTAGTGGGTTTTAAATAAAATGGATTCCAAAGGCTTTTCTATCTATGCCTCAGTTTCCTCATCTAAAAAAATGGGCATAGTGACAGGACCTCCCTAAAAGGACACTGAGAGAATTATGACTGGAAAATGCCAGTAAAGCCCTTAGTAAACATCCAGTAAGCAAACGATGTGACTATTGTAGTTCCAGACAGGTGCCTTTCATTCTTTGGACCAGGGTTTGGCTGGACTGGTGGGGGTACGGGGACCCTACAGCTCTGAGAGGAGGTGGGGAGAGAACTCAGTAACCCCCTCTTGGGGAAATTTCCAGTCTCCCTCTGCTTGTCACAACCACAGAAATGTGTTTTCTCTTTCAGATGAAGAAATAAAGAGGTGCTCCCAATCTTCACTTCTCCTCTGCCTAGGTCCCAAGCTCCATACGGGCCTCATCTTCAAGGCAAAATCTTAATCTTTCTCCTTCAAGTCAACTCAAATAGTTGCATTCAAGTAGCAGACAAAATCCAAGTTTCTCCTCACTGTTTAAACTTTTAAAAATCTAGTGGTCAAATACACATTACATCAAATTTACCACCTTTGCCATTTTTAAGTGTATAGTTCAGTAGTGTGACTTACACTCACATTGTTGTGCAACCAATCTCTGGAACTTTTTCATCTGGCAAAACTGCAACTCTGCACTCATCAAACAACCATTCCCCATTGCCCCGTCCATTGTAGGTCTGACTATTCTTGATATCTCACTAATGGAATCATACAGTATCTGTCTTTTTGTGACTAGTCTTTTTCACTTCAGCATAATATTCTCAAGTTCATTTGTTGTAGCATATGTCAGAATTTACTTACTTTTTAAGGCTGGATAATATTCCGTTGCACATGTATTTCACATTTTGTTTATCCTTTCATCTGTCGATGGACACTTGGGTTGCTTCTATTTTGGGGCTATTATGAATAATGCTGGTATATGAACACGGTGTACAAATATCTGCTCAAGTCCTGGTTTTCAATTCTTGTGGGTACATACCTAGAAGTGTAGTTGCTGAATCATATGATAATTCTTTGTTTAATTTCTTGAAGAACTGCCATATTGTTTCCCACAGCAGCTGCTCCATTGTACATTCCCAGCAACAGTGCTCTCTTCACTTTTAAGAGGTGGCCTCTCTTGCAGAAGGAGAGAGACTCTGGGTAAGACTTGCACCTAGGAATAGAATAAGATCAATCGGTCTTGATGCATGGAAGTGCCCTATACCAGCACCACCTTGCCAGGTGAAGTGCTCACAGGCTTCCTTTCCATTGTCATTGTGGGCAGGAGGTGACAGAGGGGGCTCTCAGGCATGCTGGGATGCTATATGTGTTTGCAGCTTTAGGAGGGACTTCTCTCTCCTATGTTCTCTTTCTGCACTTCTACTGCCAAGGCACTGCTGACACACACACACCTGCACCCTCTTCCAGGATCTGCTTCCATTTTGCCCCAGAAGCTACTTTTCCCTTTTTGGTTTTATTTCTTAGTGTCTGAAAATGGTCTAGCCAAAAATTTTTATTTTATTATTCTCATGTACTCATGTCCATGTCAAAGAGGGAGAATGAGGAAGTTAACTGCAGTCCCTCTCAGGAACTCAGCCAGTGCCAGACCAACATGGAATCAGGATGCCTGGACTTAGGATCTATGCTTTGCCCACAAGATTATCCAACCTAAAACAAGCACCAGAACTTTCCTGAGATTCCAGCCAGCTGGGCATAAACCAAGATCTAGCACACAAGAGGCAAGATCTGTGATCTGCTTTAGGATTTCACAGAAGAAGGATCATGAACTAAACTTACCTCCTCTGCTTCAAATCTCCACCTGGGGCCGGGGGAAATCTATTCTCACCCCAGGCCACAGAGTTGATGCTAGAGGCAGACAGCCTGTGTGCGTTTCACCACCTGCTAGCTGCATGGCTGTGAGCTCAGGATTCTTTGTGCCTCAGCTATCCTTGTCTGTAAAAGGGAAACAGGAATTGTACACCTTGTAGGGTTCATAGCAGGTTTACTGCCTGGCAACAGAAAACACTCTTGACAATAGAAACTATTAAATAGCCTAGCATGAAAAAAGAGAAGGATCTTCAAAATTCCAATTTAGTTCAACATTTAGGTTCCTGTAAACAAGTCCAACTCATTCTCCGCTCTGCATCTTTGTTCAAGCTGCTTGCCTCTCCATGCTCCTTCTCCCAGACTTCTCTTTCTCCCTTTTGTTTTCCCAGGTTTAACTGCCCAGGCCCAGAGAGCTCTCCCCTGCCACATCTCTTATTGGCTATGCTCATTTTTGCTGTTCCTTTTACTGTGTCCTCCTCTACTCTTAATCCAGAGCTCCAGAATGATTTCTTTTGTACCAGTCACGAAGGCAGGCACATTGCTAGGCGCAGGCTGGAGACACCGTGCATACTTGCTGAAGGATGCTGCATGCCTGCCCTAAACAAACCTGCTTTCTTAGAAACGTTCCTGCTTAGAACAAACCACCTCGTGATCACCCGAGTGCAATGTCGGGCTGAGCAGTGTAGTGTGCCGGTCCTGTGCACAGGCCTGTGAAATCTGGGAGGCAGGCGTGTGTTGCGTGCAGAGGCATTCCAATAATAGTTTCAGAGGCAGGGGACAGGCGGGCTGCTGTGACTCAGGGCCCCAGCGCGCACGTCTCCAGGCAGGGGGCGTGGGCGGGGACGCTCACCGGGGCGGGCCCAGGGGCATCACCTGCGCGGGCAGCCAGGGCACGCACCGGACGGCACAGACAGCGGCCCAGCCGGCGGGGCTGACTCACACAGGAAGAAGGCGAGAGGGCCATGACCAAATTTGAAAGAAGCGAGTCCTGTGTCAGGGAAGCCCTTAGAGAAACAGGAAGCATGATCAGCTGGTACCAAGCTCAGAAAAGGAAAATTCAACGTGCCTTCATGTGTTTGTTCTCGCTGAAGTTTATCAAGATGAGCGTCTGCTGAACCCACCACTGCGGCTCTGAGAAGTGAGAGTCAGCCACCACCTCCCCGGGGCCCCACGGTCCGGGGCACCAGCTTCTGCAAGGGCTGCGGGGGGCGGGGGAGGCTTCCTGGGTCCTGGTGGGGGTCCCACCCTCACGTGTAATTACCATAGCAACTATTTATTGACCGGGCCTCTGCTTTCAGTTTTGTGGGTGGTGACCAGCCAAAGGCTGGCCGGCTGGGGGCGGGGTACTCTGCTCCCCATGACAGGGGCTCAGGCAGCACCCAGAGGAAGGGGCCTCTTTTTCTAACTAGCACAAAGATATCCTGCACACTAGTTGCAGCTCTGTTTACTGAGCACTTATATGCCACACTCTGTGTTAAGATTTTGGTACACATGGTCTGATTTAATTCTTAACAACAATACTAAGAGATAGGTTCTTTTAAATAAAAAGAACCCTCTTTTACAGATGAGGAAAATATAAGCACAGAGAGGTAGAGTAATCTGCCTAACACCACACAGCTCTTTTTATCAGATTTGAAATGGGTACACGGGCCATGCTAGCTCCTAGTATGATTTTGTTTAGAACTAGCTGTTGATGACGATGTTAAGTCTTAGGTAGTTAAGGATGCCCTATGTTCTCAGCGGTGTCTCAGTCCACCTAATGTGCCTCTGGGGTGAGCAGAGAATAGTGGAGTGTTGGGGAATTCTTGGAGAGGTTGGCTCCCCACTTTTAGAGCCAAGCTGCCCCAGGGCCTACCTACAGCCAGGATGAGGCTTTGGTGTCTCTAGCTGAGTACAGGGGTGGGTGGGAGGTCCTCCTAATGGACAAAGGCTTGCCACCACCCTGTTCCCTCAATACCCTGAGTGTGGTGGACCTTCCTGCTATGCAGGGAATTTAGATATAATCTCTAGGTAATGACTGACAGGACAACCTGCCATTCAAATGGAGTTGCCACTTCAAGAGGAAAAGCAACGTTTAGTCCAGAAGTTCTAAAGCACCAGTGTCCATAAAATCATATTCTCAGCCCAGGAACTGGCATGGTAACAAGTTCCCCAGGTGATTCTGATATCAGTAGTTCTTAGGACTATCCTTCCTGAAACATTGCTTTAGGCCTTTCATACTATGGGATGTAGGTCACCATCCCAGCTAAATAAAATGAGAAGAGCTGACACTGAAAGTCCCTTTGTCAAATGAAAGCTAACAACCCTAGTGTCTTGGCTCACCACTGTGGCTTTTAATGATTATCATTTTATTTTTGAAAAGGAACTGGAAAGTTTGCTTGCAGCAACCTCAGGTGAAGGTTCTGGGGGTGGGGACGCCTGTAATGGCATGAATTACCCTGAGGAAAAGCGTAGGAAGAGAATATGTAAGTTTGAGTGGCCTGGGCCATATTTTGGGGGCCCAGTGGTCCTGCAAAACTAAAGATTTTCATACATAAAAAAGATTTGGAAAATGAGAACAGAATAAGTATTTGTGTTTCAGACAGGCAGTTTACACCTCCAAGTTCAGGCATGGAAGGTTCTTCAGGCCAGATGGTGAGGTGTTTTCACTAGTTTCTCACCCAGACTTCCTCCTTCTTACAAAAGTAACAGACATGACCTGGGTTATGATTTGAACAGCATCACAAAGGTATGTGGCCCAGTCTCTCCAGTCTGCCTGACTCTGCATCCTTCTGTGGCTCTGGAAGCATTGGGATGGATCTGTGAGATTGCCCACCTGAAGGGCTAAGTCCCTGAGAGGGTACACCTCACTGACTCCATCATCTGCTGTCTTACCAGCCATTGCTTATAACCCCCAGCAGCTAGCTGAGAGAATCAAGGCAGGTAAGGAGGCAACATCTGGATAATGGGATGGGAGGGGATTAATGAGATCACACAGGACACCTGGGCAGGGATGGTTTCACATGCCCAAGGCCAGGTCTGCTCACTCACTTCATCCCTACTCCCTTCATCCTTACTATTAGAGCTGGAACTGTCCCTGTCCCCGCCCCCCCCCCCCCAACTTGCCGGTTACTTTAGATTCAACACTCTCTAATTAAAAGCCCAAACAGCTGACTACATCACATAGTTTGGCTTCTTCCTGTTTCAAAGGAATGAGGACGTGTGTGTGTGTGTGTGTGTGTGTGTGTGTGTCAGGGGCATGTTGGGCTCTATAGCTGCAGATGTACTTCCCCTTATGTACCCCTTGGGCCCTTTCCTAGCTCCGCCCCAAGTTTGGACAATCCCAGGAACTACACAGAGAAGAGACAGCTGGCTGGGGACCTCCTTGCCTTGGGCAGACAGCTCGAGGGTAAAATGCTGAAGCTGCAGCCAATTGCCCTCGGAAAGGAGCTGCCTCCCGGCAAAATGTAAAGCCCAGACCTCGACCCCCTTGCAGCTCCTGTGTTTCATTTATCAGGTCAGCCAGGGCCACAACAGGGAAAAGCAAGGAAGGCCGGATTCCCTCTACTTCCCTCCTAGCTGTGGGCAGACACTTGAGCTCACAAAATGTGTTGGCAACAAAAGTAGACAGTGAAGTTGGGCAAGAGACAGCCTCTTTGGGCCTTAGTTCCCTTAAATGTAAAACAAATCAGTTGATCACAGAAGTTCCCTCTGGCTCTAAAGTTGTATAACTCTATCAGATGTTACCACTGTTAATCTGGCACACATTTAGAGATGTGCATATGTAGAGAGGCATTATATAGGTGTTTAACTTACATGAATTCAACTATACAAGTTCTGTCTCCTTTACATACTTAAAAATAAAAATGCTGTAAAATTATATTTTATGTACATATACACATTATATATTTATAAAAACATAATACCAGGCAGGGTTATATGCCCCAAATCTTGTATAACTGTACTTTATGAGTGACTTAAGGGTTTTTTCTAATTTACCTTTGATTGCACCTGACTTTCGAACCTAACCCCACAGAAAGTGAGATTCCACCATAATGATTACTGGGTTGCTAGGGAGGCAGTGGATTATAAGGAAAAGAATGTAAGTTTTGACCTGGGTTGGAATCTCAGCTTTTTTGTGACCTTCAACAAGTTACTTAAGCTCATGCAACCCCAGTTTCATTATCATCAAACAGGAAGAATACTGTCCACCTCACAGGATTATTGGGAAGATTAAATGAAATAGTATATGTGACACTTATTATACATGATGCAGCCCATACACATTTACATATCTAACATTATTTTATACAGCAAAACCAAGCATTCTAGTAGCCATTTATGTAAAACAGAAAGCTTCTCTGATGCATCTCTAAAGACACATAGATCACCCCTTCCCAGGATGTGCTCCAAATTTAGCAGAAGTTTCTGTGGCCATAGCAATTAGAAACATTCTACATGTTATATACTTCTCCTTGAGAATCATAATGTATTAACATGTTAAGGGGTATGAGAAGTCCCACAGCAAAAACACTTGCTAAACTTGATTAAACTCAGTTTCTGACATGTTATATCCTCTAATACTTACTAGTATTCATGGGACCAGATCCCCAGAGTCCAAAGTACACTTTGGGAAATGTTTCCAAGGTGCACATTTTAAGAGGGCCTTGGTCATGGTGGGCACTTGTTGTTCCTCAACCTTCCAGGAGCACCTGGCTAGGCAGATGGGCTCCTGTGTAGCTGTTGGTATCAGCGCAATGAGGATCAGCATTTCTGGGTACCACTGGCATTGGAATCACCTGGGATGCTTTATAAAAATCTAGGTTCCTTGGCTCCTCCCCAAAGTTGCTGAATTGGACAAGGGGGACAGAAGTGGGCATTTTAAATAGGCATCACAAGCATCCAACTAAGTTTGAGATGCACTGGATGGGTGTTTGGAGTTAAATTCAACCAAGTGGTAGGAAGATCTCACATACTTCTCCGTATCCAAGTTTTTAGAGCTGATTTAACATGTGATTCAGGGGACTAAGAGGAATCTTCCCCACCTCTTCACATTGGAAGCTCTAGTGAGCAGGGTCAAGGGCTGCCGTCAGTCATAGTTTAGGGTGGCTTCCTTTGATCAAATTGCTTTCCTCTTTCAGCTTGCTGAGACCCTGGCCCTCAGGGAATGGGCATCTTGATCTCTAAAGGAACTGTTTCTGCCAAAGTTTGGTGTCACCTGGGAAAACCACACTCTGTGGCCGGACTCCCAACTACACAGAAGCACTCAGGGAAAGGGTTGCATTGAAGGAAAAAGGTCATGAAAAGCCATGAAGGGCCACAAGCAGCCTCAGGGATGGAGGTATGAAAAGGAACAAGATGCCCTTTAGTTATGAGAGGGGTAGATTAGAAGTGGATTCTATGCTTAAGATCCCTCCTGCTATTGCTGCTCTTAGTAGCAAGAATCTGCTTGAAAACATCATGTCCTTAAGTCTCTGCTCTAAGCTTCTGGAATGGAAATGAGTCTCTCCAGGGGCTACATAAGCCCAGTCTCTAGTCTTAGATGCAGTCAAAGTCTTCAAGGGCCTCATAACCCCTCAAAATGCAAACTCATACCTTTAGCATTAACCTGGGAGCCTATCTCAAGATGTAACTGTCTCTTGAAGAAATAGATGTTTTATTGTTATTTCTTCTGCTTCGCTGCATAAATTATATACAATTTCATCCTGACTTTGTAGCCCCTTGCCAGCTACCTCTATGCATGTGCTCTGTTGTGTGGACTCAACAGTAAACCAGTTGTCTTTCTTTCCACATTGATGCGGACAGGTCTCTGTTGGTTAGACTTTTGATTCCCTAACTGTAGGAACAGCAGGTTGAACTTCAACTGTCCCATTCCAAGCAGTAACTAGAGGATTCTTAAATTATGAAGACAGGTTGAATTCTACCCATGGGAGCTTTCTGGGGGGCGATGGGAGGAAGGCAGGAGCTTGTGAGCCTGGAGCACATTGAGCAAGAACATTAGGAGTCATGGGGGGCAGGGAAGCCCCTCCCGGTGTTGCCCCTGCCTCTCTTCTCTTCATCGAGGTGCTTCACCGAGTCCCCCTCCCATTAAGGTCCACTTCCACCTCTTCATAAGCTCCAGCTCCTTTTTCTTCTTCTTGAGGGAGGAGTGAAGCCATGCAGGAAGCCGTGATAGGAAGGCCAGGAGGGCAGGCGAGCTACCCGGGGATAGCGCAGCCTGCTGCTGGCCAGGAGCAGCTGTGTGCGGGCTCTGTCTGGCTTCCCGCACCTTCCGCAGGGGCTTCCCCGTCCTAAGGCTCCACTCTTGCCCTCATTCCCAGCGCTGCCTGCTGTGGCCCAGCACCAGAAAATGAGCAGTATGTTTAACAAATTCGGAACAGTTATTGGTGATTCACAGGAATTTGATTCCCCTCCAGAGATGATCTGCTTTGTAAACTGCAGAGGGAATGGGGAGGCCGGGCCTTCAGGCGCTCCCCTGCTGTTCGCCTCTGGCCTCTTTAAATGCTTGTCAAGCAGAATTTCTGGTTGGATCATACGGCTTCGGTTGAAAAACAGGAGATTGATATGTGGGGGAGGGGAAAAATGATTTTAAAATCCTTACAATCTTGATCAAATATACCAAGTAAGCTTCCCTTCAAGAGTGATTATCTGATCAGACTACCTTCAACCCCACCTCCACCTCACTCGGCACCACACGCACGAGCTGTTCCTTTGCTCCCTCTGGCAGGACACGGGACAACTGGCCAGCTCTCCACATAAAGGAAGGACTTTTTTCCTTTGATCTAACATTTCCCTTTAAGGAGCAGAAAGAAAGAATGCTCACTGTCTCACATTCCCGTGACTCTTGTCCACTTTCCATCGGGCACCCTGCGCACCTGCCAAGCAGAGCTCAAGCGACACTTTCCGACCACCCTTGTGTTCCAGCTGCCCCCCATCTGCATAGCTCTGTCTCGAGTCTCTCTCTGTTCCTAGGTTTTCGTTGACATAGTGACCCATTTTACCTCTTTCTGTCCAGAAGTGGTTGTTCCTGAGGGGGAATGAATCACTTTGTATTCATAACAATGCAGGCAGTCCCCAAACGTCAGACACTTTCCACTTGTTCAAAGTCCTTGAACAGGCTTTGAAGGAAACTTAACAAATAGTTACCCCTGGGTTAACACCTGGTGTGAAGCTGCATAGCCTGAAATATAACTTTACAAACCACTTCAAAGTGGCTAGAGATACAGGTTTGGAACAGACAGACCATTTCCTTCTAACCACTACAGCATATTTCCTTCCAGCTGAGGAATGAGCCCCAATGTACCAGAATTCCAGAGATTTCCACATTTAGCACAAAGCTACCATTTTTGTCATGGCTCAATATGATCCCTCTCACCAGTTGGCCCAATGTTACTGTATCTAACAAATCAGGTATAAGCTAGTTGCTTCCCAGAAGAAGGAATTTGCCTTGATTTTCTGTACCACACGTAAGCGAGCAGTAATTTATACACTGCCTGGAAACCAGTAGCACAAACACTGATAAGTAAATGTTCAGTCGAAGCCAAACTCCCCCTGATATTCATGAAAGGAACTTGGATGCCCACTTTTAGGTGTCAATCATCTTGAATCATGCTGCTGTCGAATTTAACTAATGGTTTTTTCCAAAGTAGTACTCCCATTTAGCCAAATGATACGTTTGGGCAGGTTATTCCTTTAAAATATTGTGCTATACTTGAATAGAAAATAAATGTGAATAGATGCAAGTCTGTTTGG